>NC_139462.1:168005000-172805000 GCF_057233095.1 Heloderma suspectum | reverse complement strand
CAATCAGGGCCCCTCCTCACATTGAGGAGCTCACAAGTTTGTATGCATGTACAGCCCCTCCCAATGCATTCCAAATGCACAGGGGGCGGGGGCACGGCAGGAAGGAGTGTAGTCTCTGGGTATATTAGCAGGGGGAGCTGGCCCACAACCCTTGCTGGGCCCATCTGTGGAATGCTCTGACCAGAGAGGCTCACTTCGCACCTACATTATCGTCTTTTCAGCACCAGGTGAAGACCTTTTTATTTTTCCAGGCATTTGAGAAACTGTTTCAGTGCTTTTAGATCTTTGCACCGTTTTATCCCTGCTGTTGAGTTTTACTTTTTTAAATTATGTGCTACACTGTTTTCGTCCCTGCTTCTGGTTTGATCTGGGCTTTATCTTATGATGTTTTATTGTCATTGTTTTATTATCTTGCATTTTATGTCTTTAATTTATCTATACACTGCCCAGAGAACTTTGTCTATTGGATGGCTTAAAAATGTAATAGAGAAATTAAGAAACAAAAAATGCTTGGGGGACTGTGTGAACCCCCCCCCCCTTTCTGGTGTCCTTTTACAGAGGGTGTTTGTTTTTGAATTAAAAGCTAGCATGCAGTCCCTCTGAGATTAATCAGCCTATGTTAATTATTTGCTAGTAAAAAAATAATTTAAACACTTATTTTCTGCAATGATTTAGAACCCATGAAAAACATTGCTAAATATTAATCCATATTTAACTACTTGAAAATGATGGAATGGACATGTTCTTTCATTAGTCCTAATAATTTCAATTACTAATCTGACATATACAAATTAGAAGCAAATTACTATTCTGGTATGGGTTTGTCTTCTTGCAGATTTTCTTGGGAGTTCACTTGAACCCCCACTGTTGTGTGTGTGTGTATGTGTGCACGTGCACACAATTTGCATGCATTGAAGATTTGTTTTGCTAAAAGAGGAGTTAATGGATTATATAGGACATGTAATTAGTTAACCCTTCAATATAGTACTTACTGCATTGAAGTTGGGGAAGAGATTGACAGCTGCTGCAGTGTCCAGGGGGAATGGAAGAAAGGGTTTGATATCCAGCGAAGCCTGCAAGGGTGGGGCTGGAGGACGTACCAGGGCTGGAAGAGCAGGGCTCTGGCATGTACCTCCTATATAAAGAAAAAGAAGGCACAAGTGAAATCATTCATAGTAGCAGGGCTGGCCCAAGACATTTTGCTGCCTGAGGCAGCGGAGCAAATAGTGACTTTTCCCTCTGCCTGTTCCCATTCCAAAGTCGGCACATAGTACCCAAGGCTTGTCAAGTTACTTTGACACCCAAGGCAGAAAATCCCACAAGCACCTCTCCCCTTCCTGGCAAGTAAAAATACAACAATAATGAATTCATGAACAAATTATTTGCTGCCCTTTCATGGCATCCAAAATCATCTGAGGCAGACCTGAGGCAGTTGCCTTGCTCTGACTAATGGTGGGACTGCCTTACATAGTAGATTTTTAATCTAGTCTCATTCTAGTTTGGATAACAGGCATATAGACCAAGTCAGTGAGGAACCTCAACCACTAGTCTCATTAGCTTGGCAGCCTAGCACGAAACACTTTTTTCCCCTAGGTCTTCAACTGTGCAAATTTCAGTGACCCTTAAAGTAAGGGGACATGGTTCCATATGGGGACAAGGGCAGTTTCAGAGCAGCCAGGAACATATTTTTTATTTCTTCCAGCCACTTCCCCCAGAATCCTCTAGAACTATGATCTTGTATCCAAGCATTCTGGGAGGGAAAAAAAGAGATAGCCATTGAAAGAAACTCCATCAACCTCAGGCAGGAGTGCTAATCTTTTTTAAAAAAGAAAAAGCACTGCTATACCACTGCCACTGCAAATAATACGTTCCCCTTAACTTTTCAAACAATGCTTCCCCCTGAAATTGCCCCAGTTTGGGGGGGTGGCAACATTCCTATGCCAAAACTTGGCCCAAAAGTTCTTCTTTGGGAACTTTTCAGCTCAAGACTCACTTCAGGCAGCATCCACCATGTATCTTAAGCATGCCTGCAGGCAAAAGTAATATGAAAATTCAACCTGAGGTGCAACTTAAGCAGATCAAAGGAATGTCCCTCCTTTCCCCCATATTTTCAGTGAAGACAGTCCATTATGTTAGGAATGGGAAGAAAGATCTCTTCAATTTATTCCATGTAATAAAAAGCCATTTCTGTTCGTTACACTTTTAAAGATTTTCTGCTTGCTCTTAATAAATTAACACACATATTTATCCAAAACAATCACAGGGCTTTACAATTAACTTCAAAGGGTAATCTTACCAAGCGGCCTGAAAAGCTGAAGAAGAACCTGCTCTAAAGGAGCTGTTTTAAAAGGAACTCAATGCAATGCAAGGCCATTCTGTGAAATTCTGGCCAGAATGGTTCTTCAGAACAATTGGCGAAGCCTGTCAACTATTGTCACAGTTTAGGGCGATCAAGAATTGCCTTGAAGAGCAACAGGCTCTCCTCTCTGCTTAATGCTGCTCATGAGCAGTTCTCTGGGAACCATATGGAAATGAAGCAATTCCTTTGCATACTGATATAAGCAGGCACCTGTTTAACATGGACCACAATTTTATTTGTTGTTTGCTCCCTGTCACAGACCACAGCATATTCAGTTGTCTGAAAGCTGGGAGTATTCAAGTCCTATTTCTGCTTACAATAGTTCCCGTAGCTTTGGTCCACTTCCAAAACATCAATTCAATGCTAATTAAGATTCTTTCAATCCTAGGAAATTCTCAAAATATGTCTGTATTCTTTTAATCTGACAGGCAAGCAGCAGACTGAAAAAGATGCTGGTGAGAGTCCAATTTAAAAAACAAAACCACAACATCCCCACCATCAAAATGCAATGGGGATTTATTTTTCATCCTCCCCCTGCAAATACCCCATTGACGAAGAAAGGATGGTGAAAGGCCAGAAAACTGATACCTTCATATATTGGCGAGAGGTTCTTTCTCACTACAATTCTTATATAGAGTGGTTGGCTGGATTCTCTTGCAATATGTTCAAATGCAGCCAGAAAAGCTCTTAACTGGAGCGGCATTTTAATACTTCTAATTGAAGGCTCACCGTACATGACAGAATTAAGGTGCTATACCAAATCATCAGGTTTTGGTAAAAAATCAGCTGGCGACCCAATTATGTGACAACACTTTCTTACTATCTTTTCAATCGCTCCCTAGAACACCTGACAAAATTCATAGTGAAAAGGAAGCATCAGTCTTATAAATCAAGTGTATCAATTTATGGCTCATATTTATTTCACACAGTACACTGACTTCCTTGGAATCTCTTGTGATTTACGACACTTGTGAAAGTGGAAATTGAATCCGACCTTTAGAAAAGGGCCATTATGGGAGGAGAAATGATAAAAGAATAATACAAGAAGTCAATGCTCATCTTAGGCAACCAGACAGTCATTTATCAGCTGCTTAAATATTGGCTAAATTGACCTGGGGGAGTCAGGAGTATTTAAGGCACTGCTGTGAGAAGCAAGGAACCTGGCTAGACAGACTGCTTCTTTGATCCAGTACTTCACTACAGTAATTGAACAGAACATTTTAAATAAGAACAAGTAGGATCTGCAACAAAATGTTGCAATGTGGAATGCTTCTGGTCACTGTTTCAGCCAGTCAACCATGCCCTCCTCTACGAGACTCCATTTCATTCCCCCATGCGCTTGGTTTTCCATCCCTGCTCCCACAAGAGTAGTTAGCACTCTGTGGCCACTGAGCATACTCAATCCACATTAGGCTGTTGCCAGGGGGCAGGGGTGTTCCAAAGTATTTTCATACTTTTGCAAACATCAGGTTCCCTTGAGTCTGCTGATATGTCCTCGTGCCATGAGTAGTGGAATTTTTGCCACATAATAGGATGTACGGATTTTGTTAAATTTCTTCCATCTGTGTTTCGCAGATTGTCAGGTTTCTTTCATTCCATCATTCACCCATTGACGGAATTTAATTTTTGTATGAGAATTTTGTTCTTGTTTGCAAATGTGCATTTGCACAAATGTACATTTGCATAAATGTGCACTTGTGCAAGTGGGAAGTAGCACAAATGCACATTTGTGCAAATACCCCCCCCAGCAGAAAAAAAAACCAGTCCGCAGAATCTGCACAACTTAGAAAAAGCTGGTCTGCTGTGGAATCCACTGGTCGGATTAACAGAAATCCAAACTCATTTGAATCCACTGTGGATATCTCCAACAGTCCTACTACATAATCATCAGCACACATACCTGGACATCAGAAATAGAAGGAATGATGCTATGAATGACTGTGATAAAGAATAGAGGGTTGGAGCTAAGATCAAGGGGTTCTATTTCCAAATCGAGAAACAGAGAACGGTCTTCAGTTATCAAGAGTGACGTAAAGCTTGATTGTAATATACATTTATTGCATTTATTACTTTAAAATCTTGTCCTGTGTCAGCACTCATCTCATGAACAGTGAGGACCTTGAGAGTTTCCAGGCAGATGAGGCAAGCTTTTTATAAATCCATGAAGTTTCCCAACAGAAACTCCAAAACACTTTGCCCATTTTTATAAATCCATGCTATCTTTTGCATCCAGCAGGCTATGCCTTCCAACATTGAGTTCGTGGCTCCTGAGTTCTGTATGGAAGCCTATCCAACAACCACCCATTCAAAGAAACACAAAGCACTCTGCTTATCAGAACTACTACTTACATAATGTAGAAAACTTCCAAGTTGAAATTTCCACAGAAACCAAAATGTTTACTTGGCTATTTTCTTGAAGAAACCAAAAGAGAAACCTCAAAGAAGTTGCTGATGGAAATTCAGTTTGGACCACTAATATTTTGGAGTTCAGTCAATGACAAACTATTGCTGGTACAACTTAGCTGCATGACTTATAGTTTATTGAAGCCCAGCCTGACAGTAATATGTTACATCGGTCTAGATCATGGCCATATTGACAATGCCCTTGTCTTTGAGTAACTCTTCTTCACAAATCTATTTTGGAATATCATGAACTTAACATTTACATGCCCAAGAATAGCACAGGTAATTGGAGCTTCCAAAGATTCCGTCCTGAAGACCTACTTCATAGCTCTTCACCCTGGCCAGAACCATGCATGCAAACATAATGTAGGAAGGACCCAATGCATGTAAGCATGCATGATCAACACTCCAGAAGCCAGCAAATCTTCTCTGTGGAACAAAGGACTTTCCCACTCAGTCAATTAATCTAACTTCCAGCCTAGTTCCAATCTAGCTTCCATTTAAAAGAAAAAGAAAAAAAGCAGGCCTAGTGCTGCCATCTTGGAAATATTAAATGAAGGGGATACAAGCAGGACGTCCCCATTGCTCTCTGCCTCTGGAAAAATGATAGACCAATTGGCAAATCAAGTGACAGGAGAGTATGTCCACCAAGACTCTTTCCTTCCCCATCAATAATCTGACATCTTAGCCTAAACTTGAATTTATGATTTGATGTAATTATGTCTGAATGGCAGCAGGCTACAATGGCCTAGACTGGCCTGCCCATTTCCCAGAGGGGAGTTGTGGAAACTCTGTGATGTCACAATAAGTAAGTTATACCCCAACACTCATTTTGCCCTCAGTTTCCCAAGGGGGTGGAGTCTGTTCAGATACTGCTAAATAAGCTTACTCACTTTACAGCACCAGCATGGGAACATTCATTCAAAATTATATTTTAAAAATGAAAAGGGCCACACAGTGACATATGTGAGCTCTGTGTGTGTGCTGGCATTTACATAACAGGCATTATCCAATAGGTCACATACCAATTGCAAGGAAACAGAAGGAGGTGAGCATCCAAAGTAGATCACAAAAAAAGAGAAACAAGTTCTCAGGATGGAAGATTGAATGTATTGTGAGAAGCCCAACATGTTTTGGCCTTTTTTTCTTATTTTAGGCCTTCTTCAGGAGGTAAAGAAAAAAGTCTGCAGAACTTTTCAGCAAAGGATTGTCTCCTGTGTCAATCATAATCAAAATAGGATAGATTTCTCCTGCTGGGAGAAGAATGCCATTTTCCTGCATTCAAAATTGCAGTTTCAGTGCTGGGAAAATACAAAATCATTATGCACTAGCTAAAGCAACATTGTGTCATTCTTTCACAAAATAGGAACCAAAGTGGTTTTTTAATTGTTTGGAAACCCCGCTGTGTACAAGCCTTGCTGTAGAATGTGCACACTGTTTTGTGCAGCACAGTCATAAGCATGTTTACCTGAAAGCATATCCCATTCTTTCCAATAGTGTTACTCCCAATAAACTGTGCACAGGATTTCACCATTTAATATGCACCTCTTTAAAAACCGGCATCAAAGAGCCTTTACGCAAAATCAAATTTTCCTTCAGTGGAGTAGTATAGGGTCCCCTGTAATCCCCAATAATTCTTTCATGTCTGTTTGATGCTACATCAAGGAAACGAGGACTATTGTTCCAGACAACTTTCTGATTATGGAATTAGGTACACCCTAAAAGAAAGGAAAAATGTATGAGTATGCAAATGAACAAAAAGGAGCACAAGATATTTGCACAGCTTTGACAACTTGAGGCTCCTAAACCGCTCATGACATGAATAGATTTTAAAAACTTAAGACAAGGTGGCAGGATTTGTTTTTCACATTTATGTGATGGGATTTTATTCTAAGTAAAATATGCATTGGTACAATAAGCACTAAAATGTATAGATTGGATCCAGACTTAGTCATACTTAGTGTAGTCCCACTGAAATCAGAAGGACTTAAGTTAGTCATCAACCTTAGGATTAGATTGGTGCACAGACAGCTTTTGTAGTATTATGTACAACTTGCACTTGCAAGATACACTTGTTGAACTGTACATGCTTATGTATGTGTGATATATTTGCTATTAACAATCACATCCTTCCAGTCTTTTTAATGGGTAATATTTTATTCTGCACCAAGTACACAGCGCTTTCTTCTTATGATGGTCCTATATGAGCTTGGAAACAAAGACCAACAAGAAAAGTAAAATATGTTCTGAATGGATTTACTTATCATTGTTTATGGTTGGTCATCAGTGCACTACTCTTGCAAAAACTGTTATAGATTTTTTTAGTAGACAGAAGTGACTGCAGATGCCATTTTCTGCTGTGTGTGACCTAGATAGGAACATGAATTTGCTTCTTGGGAATCTATAGAACTTATCATAGTGAATGTACCCATTTCTAAACTCTTTCCTGTCAACTGCAGGATCAATCTCCAGATGCAGATATTTAATCAGAATGCCTCTTTCAAATTGACTTTCTGTTCCATATGTTGGAGACTCAAGTACTTTAGGGCTTCAAAGTATAGAATTTTTAGTAGAGCTTGTGTGATCCTTTTGAAATGTTGCCTTCACTAATCACTAAAAATGTTTCATTTGTATAAAAGTACAAGTTTTCTAACACCCAATCCCACAGATGCCCCCAAAACAAAACCTGCTGTACCATATGAGACGACATACCTCTTCAGAAGCGGGTTAACTCAACAGCAGCCTTCCCCAACCTGGTGCACTCCAGATGTGTTGGACTACAAGTCCCAGCATCCCCCAGCCAAACATGCTGGGAGTTGTAGCCCAATACATCTGGAGGGTATCAGGCAGCACCATACTCTGCAGAGGACAAGGCAACATGGGATGCTACAATGGTGGAAGTATCAGCTACTGTTGAATTTCCCAAAGGTGGGTGATAGCTTTTTTAAATAAGGTTCCCTTTACATTCCTCCCAACTCATAGTGGCTTTATATGTTACAAAATGGAGAAATATGTGGAGGGCTAACTTGTGCTTCCCCTTTCCCTGCTTCCACAATAATATGGCAGTAGTCATTGTGAAGCTGCCAAAGGAAAAATCTTTGAATCCCAGATGCCTTTGACAGCTCAAAGGTTTCAGAGAAATATTCCTTCTTCCCACAGTACAGTGGAAGTGGGGAAAGAGGAAACATGAGTCCCTTATCATTCCTCTTCCCATACTTCTTTGGAATGTGTGACTTGGCTCCTTCACACTGAGCTTTTATCCTGTGATTGAGATTGCTCCTTCACGGAAGTTTGTAGGCTCTTTACATGATGCCAAGATCATCCAAGGTATCTCCTGCACTAAATGCCCTTTGTTCCTTTTAAAATTGCAGATAAAATTTGCAGATAAAATTGATCGGATTAGGAGTGTTACTCCGCACACTGTGGATATAGTTAGTGAGCAAGAGGCGGCCTGTGGCAAACTGGCACATATAGGAAGTGGAAAGAAGGCCAAGTAACAAAGGAAGAGTACAGGCAGATAGCACAGAATTGCAGGGATGGCGTCAGGAAGGCTAAATCTGAGAATGAGCTGAGGTTAGCAAGGGATGTTAAAAACAACAAAAAGGCTTTCTTCAGCTACGTGCATAGTAAAAGGCAGAGGAAAGAAATGGTGGTTCAGCTATTAAATAAGGATGGAAAAATGATAACACATGACAAAGAAAAGGCAGAGGTGCTCAATTCCTACTTTGGCTCAGTCTTCTCCCAAAAGAGGGTCTATGACCCCCCTGGCAAAGGCGAAGTACAGGCTGAAGGGGCAGGATTGCAGCTTGGGATCGACAGGCATATGGTCAAGGAACACCTCATTACTTTGAATGAGTTCAAATCTCCAGGGCCAGATGAACTGCATCCTAGAGTCATAAAGGAACTGGCAGAAGAACTCTCAGAACCGCTCTCTATTCTCTTTGAGAAATCATGGAGGATGGGGGAAGTGCCAGATGACTGGAGGAGGGCTAACATTGTCCCTATCGTCAAAAAGGGTAAAAAGGAGGAACCTGGGAACTACAGACCAGTCAGTCTGACATCAATCCCTGGGAAAATTCTGGAGCAGATGATAAAGCAATCCATCTGGAAGCACCTTGACAACAATGCCGTGATTACTCGAAGCCAACATGGATTTGTCAAAAACAAGTCCTGCCAGACAAATCTGATCTCTTTTTTTTGATCAAGTAACCTCCCTTGTAGACCGTGGGAATGCTGTAGACATCATATACCTCGACTTCAGCAAAGCTTTCGACAAAGTGCCCCATGATATCCTGATGAGCAAACTAGCTCAAAGTGGGCTAGATGAAACAACGATCCAGTGGATCCACAGTTGGCTACAGAATCGGACTCAAAGAGCGCTTATCAATGGGACCTTCTCAAGCTGGGGAGAGGTAACGAGTGGGGTACCACAGGGCTCAGTCCTGGGCCCAGTGCTCTTCAACATTTTTATTAATGACTTGGAGGAGGAGGTGCAGGGAATGCTGATCAAATTTGCAGATGACACAAAATTGGGAGGGATAGCTAATACTTTGGAAGACAGAAACAAAATTCAAAGTGATCTGGATAGACTGGAGCACTGGGCAGAAAACAACAGAATGGCATTTAATAGGGACAAATGCCAAGTTCTGCACCTAGGAAGAAGAAACCAAATGCACAGTTACAAGATGGGGGATACGTGGCTCAACCACACTACAAGCGAGAAGGATCTTGGAACTGTTGTCGATCACAAGCTGAATATGAGCCAACAATGTGATGCGGCTGCAAAAAAGGCCAATGCTATTTTGGGCTGCATTCATAGAAGCATCGCTTCCAAATCCCGGGAAGTACTAGTTCCCCTCTACTCAGCACTGCTTAGGCCTCATCTGGAGTACTGTGTCCAGTTCTGGGCACCACGCTTTAAGAAGGATGCAGACAAACTGGAGAGGGTTCAGAGGAGGGCAACAAAGATGATCAGGGGACTGGAAACAAAGCCCTATGAAGAGAGACTGAAAGAACTGGGCATGTTTAGCCTTGAGAAGAGAAGACTGAGGGGAGATATGATAGTGCTCTTCAAGTACTTGAAAGGTTGTCACAGAAAAGAAGGCCAGGATCTCTTCTCAATCATCCCAGAGTGCAGGACACGGAATAATGGGCTCAAGTTACAGGAAGCCAGATTCCGGCTGAACATCAGGAAAAACTTCCTGAGTGTCAGAGCAATACGACAATGGAACCAATTACCTGGGGAGGTGGTGGGCTCTCCCACACTGGAGGCCTTCAAGACAAGGCTGGACAGCCATTTGTCAGGGATGCTCTGACTTGGATTCCTGCACTGAGCAGGGGGTTGGACTCGATGGCCTTGTAGGCCCCTTCCAACCCTACTATTCTATGATTCTAAGATTCTATAACTGGTTTTGTGGGATCGGTTCCAGCTTCTTCCTTCTGATGAAGTGGACAAGGTGCTTTCATCTGTAAGGCCGACCACCTGCTTACTTGATCCTTGCCCATCTTGGCTCATTATGGGCTGCAGAGAGAGACTGGGTGAGGGGATCAGAGCGGTGGTGAATGCCTCCCTTGAGGAGGGAGTGATGCCATCAGCCCTCAAGGAGGCAGTGATAAGCACTCTTAAAGAAGCCCTCCTTGGATCCCCAAGTTCTGAACAACTTTCGCCCAGTCTCAAATCTGCCATTTTGGGGCAAAGTGATTGAGCGAGTGGTGGCGATGCAGTTGAAGGCACACTTGGAAGAAACCGATTATCTACACCCATTTCAGTTGGGCTTCAGACTTGGGCATGGCATGGGACAGAAACAGCCTTGGTCGCCTTGGTGGATGATATGAGGAGGGCTCTGGATAGGGGTGAATGCTCCTTCCTTGTTCTCCTTGACCTCTCAGCGGCTTTTGATACCATTGACCACGGTATTCTCTTGGGCCACCTGGAGGGGTTGGGCATTGGAGACACCATATTGCGGTGGTTCCAGACCTTCCTCTCCAGCAGGTACCAGAGGGTAGCACTGGGAAAGGAGGTTTCGGACCCGTGGCCGCTCACTTGTGGGGTGCCACAGGGTTCCATCCTCTCCCCAATGCTATTTAACATCTATGTGAAGCCGCTGGGGGCTATCATCAGGAGGTTTGGGGTGTGGTGTCATCAATATGTGGATGACATGCAGCTCTACCTCTCGTTCAAATCTTCACCAAGGTTGGCCGTAGAATCTCTGTCCAAATGTCTGGAGACGGTGAGTGCCTGGATGGGGAGGAATAAGCTGAAACTGAACCCTGACAAGACCGAGGTACTTTTGGTGGGAGACAAGAGGAGGCTGGGGGATGTTGACCTGGTGTTGAATGTGGTATGGCTACCCTTGAAAGACCAGGTCCACACCCTGGTGGTCATTTTGGACTCCCAGCTGTCCATGGAGGCTCAGGTGTCAGCTGTGAGCCGGACAGCGCTGTATCAACTCCATCTGATATGGTGGCTGTGCCCCTTCCTTCCCGACCATCTGCTCCCATCGGTAGTACATGCCCTGGTTGCCTCTCGTTTAGACTACTGTAATGCGCTCTATGTGGGGTTACCCTTGAAGACAGTTTGGAAGCTGCAGCTGGTACAGAACGTGGCAGCTCGCCTGATTAAAGGCAGCCGCCGGCAACATCACATCACTCTAGTGCTGAAGGAGTTGCACTGGTTACCAGTTGTTTTCCGGGCCAAATTCAAGGTGTTGGTTTTGACCTTTAAAACCCTATATGGTTCCGGCCCAGCCTGTCTTAAGGAGCGCCTCCAGCAACACCAGACAGGCTGCTTAACAAGATCAGCCTCGGATGGCCTTCTCTCTGTCCCATCAGCCAGGACAGCTAGACTGGTGGGGACGAGGGACAGGGCCTTTTCTGTGGTGGCCTACACTCTGTGGAACTCCCTCCCTAGGGAACTCCACCATGCCCCCTCTTTAATGAGCTTCCACCGTGCATTAAAAACGTGGTTGTTCAGGCAGGCATTTGGGGTGGGTTAGGGTATTTTAGAAAACGTTTTTATTGTAGAATTTTATTGTTTTAAGCTGTTTTATTATATGCTGTACATCACCCAGAGTGGCTGGGTGACCAGCCAGATGGGCGATTAATAAATTTAATAAATAAATAAAATAGATCGCAGATAATGCGATGTCAAATTATCCCCGTTGTGTTCCATCTCAGTTTCCTCCATGAAAAGAGTAAAAGCGGCAAGAAGAGGAGCGAGATCAATGTAGGATAATGGAAGACTCAGATACAGGGAGAAGGAGGGGGAAAGGGGAGGGCGGAAAGGAAGCATGTGAAAAAGAGAGTCGTTGTGATCCTGCATTTAAAACGGAAGCAGAAAGCCCTATTTTAAATGCAGGGTTTTAGGCAGGTGTAGAGATGCCCAGGGAAAGGAGCTGGCCTTTGTCTTTATGCACTTTAGTATGTTAATACTAACTTGAGCACGCTCCGGGAGAGAGCGGAGGACAGGAAGGCCTGGCGTGCTACGGTCCGTGGGGTCACGAAGAGTCGGACACGACTGAACGACTGAACAACAACAACAACATGTTAGTACTAGTAGATGAGAAAACATGGCTTTGAACCAGCTTTGAGCCTCCAGAGGTGCAACCATCTCCCACTTAATGTTCATCAATCTGGCCCTGCTCCTTATTAATTCCCCCCCCCAAAAAAAAAGATGTGGTTCTTCCAAGAATAGCTTCTGTGTTCATGCTTTCTCCTGGAGCTCTTTGTTTGCCACAGTGAACACTTTGATAAGATGGATTCTTGGGGGTAATGAGACTGATCTAGATACTAAAAAGGAAATAAAGAGAGAAAAGCCTCATTGTGTTATAATGTCCACCTCTACAATACTACATATTTTGTGCAATAAATATCTTCCTCCAGTCCTAACATCCTCCCCCAAGTTGCAGAAAAAATGCATTTTTGCAGAACTTATACATCAATATTCTGCTAAATTTCTAGCATCTGCTCTTTATAATTTAGTTCCCAATTTCTTGTGCTGTCCATTTCTTGAAGGGCAAGAACCTTCAATTTCCTTACAACTTTAGGATACTGCTAGCAACCACAGACCAGGGCTGGTGTTAAGGGTAGGCATCGTTGGGCACCTGCCAAGGGCCCACACCCCAGTAGGGACCCACTGACAATAGACCCCTGGACTTGATCCTCCTCTTCACCACTACAATCTGTTTGTTCACCTGCCACTCACTCTGGCTCAGACAATGGTGGTGGTGAGAAGGATGAACAGTAGATGCCATTGCCTCCTTTCAAGCAAGTGGAAGTAATGATGAGAAAGAGGAGAAGGAGCAAAAGCAGCTGATGACAATGGAGGTGAGATGGTAGACTCACTGAGGGAGGGGGATAATTGAGAATGTCTTGCCAAGGGCCCTCAAAAACCTGGAGCCAGCACTGCCACAGACCCATTTTTAAGATGCAGCTGCAAATCTGACACTTTAAAATGGGGTGGGGAGAAACTGTACCATGGGCATGTTCCCCTATGCAGCTGGGTTATATCCAAGCAGCAAAGCTACCCCACCCCCACCCCTGTACACATAATTCCACTGTATAAAGAGTGGACTTAAAATTTTGTTTCACTGTGTAGGACAATGGTGTTAAGGGAAAAAATAACAATTCGGGCACATATTGATTGATCATGTGGAAAAGCTATTATTTCCTGACATCCAGCTACAAGTGAATGTATTTCACACTTTTGAAAGTGAGCAAGAGAATATTTTCCTCATCCCCAGTTTGGAAATAGAGCAAGAAACTTCAGAATCAAAAAGTATGGAAATAAAAACAACCAAGTTCAACCAAGTTCTTTTTGTTAAACTGAAAACATCTGAAACTTCCAACTTGCCATGGACTTTGTCATCATTTAATATAAATAATTGTTTTTGACAAGCCTGAAGATGGTTCAGGCTTCTTCTTTTTTAAAGATACATATAATTAATATTGATAGACAGGCAGGGAAGATTTCCAGCTTTATTTATGAGCAGCAGTTATATTTCCAAAGAATGTAGAAAGTGAAAAATGTAAAATGTATGAATGCCACTCTGGAAAATTTGAAAAGAGTTGGCAATTCCATGGGACATGAATTGTTAAATTCACATTTTAAAATACTGGAATCTAGGAATTGCCAAGACATCAGCTCTTAAGTTCCATTCTCTTATATATTTTTAATATTCTGTTAAGGTCACCTCTTATTTTACTTTCATTATATATCATAAGAGGTATACAAACAAGACTTTTTAGTTGATTTCACTCATGTGCACTTTCTCATTGGCTTCTGATGCTTTACTGAATGCTCATCTTCAGTACAAAACTTACATGCATGTAACTTTTAACCAGGTTTTAACCTCATACCCTGTGCTCCATTGTTAACATGGATTTGTAATGAGCACCTATGTGCATCTCAAGGCCAATTCAGATAACCATTTTGGAGTGGGAATATTCAGTCTCAATATACCAAGTTTGAGTTCTGGGACATTGATGAGTGAAAGAAACCAAATGAGCCATCATGGCAATGAATATTTAAAAAAAAATCAAATAATTTACTCAATTCAGATGTGAACACCTAAACATACTTGTTTGAAGCAGTCTGCAATGCTCTTAGCATGCTGAGCAAATTCTTTTCTTAGAAAATGCTGGTATTATCATGATTCTTGCCCTCAACAAGGAAAAGGACCGAATGATCATCTATTTTAAACATCCAAACATATTCATATAAAGTGGCTAACAAAGCAGTCCTAAAATAACCTACTCAGAAGTAAGTCCCACTCAGTTCAATAGGACTTACTCCCTGGTAATTGTGTACAGGAATGCATCTTAAAGCCACTTCTTCATGCTACTGAGATTTGCTAATTAGAATTTTATTTGATACAGATCTGATACATAATGTATTAGCAAACAGGACTTTGCCTTAGTTTTATGTAAAAAATCAAAAGTCGAAACTAAAATCAATACGTTACTACTGAACTTAACAAGTTTATGGTAGAGCTGATGTCCTTGTTCCACCCAATGCGGCAGTTTTGCACAGCTACTTGCTTTATATGTTAAAAACTAGAACAATTGGATGCCAAGAACATAAAATCCTTCACTCTCATTAAAAGACTGTATGTACACACACCTGTGTTTTCAGAAATCAATCCTCTCCAGGTAGAAAAAAGGCCCACCATCTAGCAGTAGTACATTGTTCTCAAATAAGTGTGCATCTGATTTCAGGGCAAGCAATCTTGTTTGAACATTTGCATAACAAATGCTGAAGTTTCAGATGCATCAATTGCCAGACAACATCAAATTCAAATGTACTTCCCTAACAAGCATTTTTGACAGAGAAATTGAGGCATTTTATTTCCAAGGTTGTGGGGGAAGCAGGTGGACTCATCAATACACGTTGCTCTTTATGCCACATGACTGTGAAATCATCTCTGAAAGAAGATCAGAAGAAGAGCGATGTGTTCCTTTGTGATGACATAGTGTAATTGTTTCTGTTGAAACAGCACATTGTTCTCTGGATACAAAAGCAACAATGTGTTTTGTTTTGTTTTATATATATGTATATAAAGGTTTTCCAGAAACATACTACCTGATATTTTTCTCCAGAACCTTTTACATATTCTACAGACAAAGCTCTTAAAACATGGACTACAGTTGTGGCTTTCTTTATGAAAGTGAAAAGAAAGTGTTCCAGGTTTGATCCTCTGTTACTTACTCTAAGCCGTTCAGCAAATGAAGGGTTAAGGTAAAATGCAGGGAGGAAAGACATGAAATAATAGCAATGTTTGCCCTGCACAGATATTGGCCCTGGTCCCTGCTATTTAGACTATGCCAAAAGGGACTGCACAATAATTGCTTCCCACTGCTCCTTACTATAGCTTTGCTGCTTGACAAAGTGCTATTCTCATGGGGTTTGGAAGAAATATGTAGTGGCAAGAAATGCTAGGAGCTAAAATCCAGGTTTCACATTCAAATGGATGCATGTGTGTGTGTGTGTGTATGTATATGTATGTGTGTGTGTAAACAAACTGCCAGCATCATATCTGAATACACACACACATACTGTTACTGATACTTAGATACATAAACACATTAGACCTATACTGCTGAAACAGCCAAAAGTTATATTACCCCCCCCCCCATTACTTTGGTTTAGTAAAAGGCCTTAACTTTATCCCTGGAGCCTTTAAAAAGCAAAATAGGGCCAATGTGGAAAAGTATACAGCATGGTTATACCTAATCATCTCTTCTTAATGTATCAATTTACAAGCCACATAACCAGCATAAAACCCTGAGCCAGCCAGCAACATATAGTTAAGGTTAATGAACTTCCATTGAGTAGCTCATAAGAAAATTCCCTCAGGTGTAATAATTTTGAATGGAAGCTGATATATATATATATATATATAAATATAATTACTCAAATCAGGGGAAATTAACATCAATTAAATCCACTACAGGGAACTACATCCCCAGGGCCAGAATATGCATGTATACTTTGTTGACTTCTAGAGATGACTTGTATATGTAAAATAAAGATTAATCAGCACAGATAAAACTTCCTGATCTCAGCTCAAACACAAAGCTTTTCAACAGAAACATTTCACACATCTGAGATCAGTTCATGTACATTTATGTGAATGTAAGGAATCCAGTTTATGAACTGACACTGGGATTTGATCATTAACTTATTTTCTCTCCTACCTACAAGCAACTTTAATGATAACACCAGACTGTGCTTTCACATACCACTACTATATCGGAAAATATAAGCATAATTAGTTACCACTGTTGTTACATATTGTCTGATATTAACTCCTGTAAATGTGTATAAGCCTAGTGTCTCTGTACCAGAGACTTACACTGACATTATTCCTTGTGTGAGTTTACAGGGAATCTCATACATCTCCCATCAAGAATTAAAGAACTTAGCAGTAGGATTCCTTTACAACTGGGGATAAATGCAGCTTTCACAGGCCTGATTCTTCTTCCATGTCTTTAGTGGAGATCTTCAGTAGAGGGCCTTTTGCAGATGTCCCTAAGGTGAGAGGGGGGAGTGGGAGGACTACTATGGAGGGAGCCCTGATTCTAGTGCCATGGAAAAACCTTATTTTCCCAGGCCTTTTAGATTCAATTTTAGCCATATCAATTAAAATAAAAGAAAAGGGAAAAAGCTGGTTTTTAAGATATTTGCTCTTTTTTTAGTCTTTGTGTTTTGTGGTTATTACCTGTAGTTTAATTGTGTGTATGCATTCACTGTATTTTTCTTCTATGTAAACCAGTCTGGAAATGTCTAATAAAAATTAATGCTATACTGACTTTCATTAGAAACTGAATAATAATATTCAATAGTAACAATAACAGCAGCAACAACTATTGTTGTGTGCTGCACAGGTTGAGCAGACAAGTTTCTAATCACCAACCCTCCCATTTACAACATTTGGTTCTGTTTATACCTGGCAGTGTATCCAGCTCTTCTCATCTGAATGTGAAAAACACGAGTGCTTTCAATTCCAAGAGTGAAAAGTCATAATCATTCTGATATCATTTGAGAATACCATAATGAAGAGATTGTGTAAGAGAAAAAGCATATTTTTCTCATTGTAACTGCTTTCTAAAGCAGGGGTATTGAATCTCTCTCCGTTTTGGAGAAGCTCTGAGAGCTACGCCCTTTAAGTCTTGATGGGAGCTGTATGAGCTTCCATATAACTCACACCAGGTATAGCTGAGGTAGTCGCTAGTATTCCACTGGTAGGCAGGGCCAAAGGGAAAAGGGGCAAGGCCGAAATACCAGCATATCTTTGCTTGAAGCTGTTACTGCCAGTAACTGAGTCTTAGGAGAGGCATTCCAACCCTTTAGAGTGGGGAAAGAACAGTGCAAAAGCCAGGAAACCACCAAACAATTGGAGGCTGGGGAAAAGGGGGTGAGGCCAGAGTAACCCCGGAGGGCCAGATTGGGACCTGAGGTTTAACACCCCTGTTCTAAAATTATAGTACTATACATTCACATGAGCAACGTTTTTGATGGAAATGGATATAAATTTAATGAATAAATACATTGCAAGTAAATTGCACCTTAGATGTATTAATAGCTCTTAATGTCAACTCATTAAAACATTGGATGCTGCTGTATTTTGAATCAGACCATTGGCCCATCTAGCTCAGTATTGTCTGTATTCAGTTTGGCAACAGCTCTCCATAAGCCAGGGTCTTGTAATACTGAAAAATGCTGCACTAGGACCAAGGAAACCTGGGTTCAAATCCTCACTCAACCACGATGCTCTTACTGTCACAGAGTTTAATCTACCTCACAAGGTTATTGTGGGAAAAAATGGGGAAGGGCTCATTGGCACTGCTGTGAGCTCCTTAGAAGAAAGGTGGGGTATAAATGTAATAAGTAAATATGGGTCTCAACTGTCTTTCCCATCACTACCTGCTACCTGATCCTTTCAACTGGGGATGCATGTGATTTAATATGGAGTTTTCTACATGCAAACTATGTGCTCTGCCACAAGGCTATGGCAACCCCAATCCTAAGCGTCTTTACTGGGAAGTATGCTCCATTCATTACTACTGAAAGTGCTGCACTTAGTGAACCCATTTGCCGTGACAGCAAAAGTTGTCCTCACTCAACAGTCCCTGGCTGGCATTGTGCAGAGTGTACACCACTGACAGGGAGGCGTGGGGAAACAATGTGATTCTGTCCCACTTCTTTTGTTCCATGATGGACATTTCACTAGTATTAAATAAAGATGTTTATATCTGGGGCAAAGTACCTGAAAATTAATAATCCAAAATGCTGATCAGTACCAATCACCCTCCATATTAAATAAACCTTAAATCCAAGGAAATATATTGCTTGCAATCATTGAATCACTTTAATGCCACATTAATGTAAAGACATTATACCTTTTTGACATTTAAAAAGCTTTGACCTGGCAAGTTCCACAGTTGGCTTTTCTTAATATTTTTTATAAAGGTCATGTTTATGGTATAATAAGCAAACACTTGCAAGTGTTATTACTCAGAGGAACATTATATTATAAACAGATTTTCAACGTCACCCCCTTTTTTTTCTTCTGAACATGTTAGTTATTTCAAGAGCCACATTTTTCAAGAACACATTTGGATCAGAAAATCAAATTAATGTTTTCCTTCTGCTGCTATGATGTCTTTATTTTAAAATAAACATGGATAAAACAAATACCACGAAGCAGAGACCGCTAATGAGAAAAAAAAGGGGGGGAAAACCCTCTACAGAAATTTAGCAAAATTCTGACTTGGTGGAACTATTCAAATTTATCATGCCAATGGAAAAAATGAGAAGCATATTCATTAACCATGCAAAGATTATGGCTGTCCAATTGAACATAGGCATTCTTAAACCCATTGAAAATCCATGGGCTTAAACATGCTTAGCTGCATGGTGGATTATTGCCACTATCTCCATACATTTCCACTATCACTGTGTATGCTTCAGAGAGAAGGGGAAAGAGCACAAGATTTACAAATGTCTAATATGGCTATGATCAATATATGTTGGATGTCTGATTCCAGACTCTTCTTGTCTCCTGCAGGGATTTGTGTTTCCCAAGCGCTCCTTGGATTAACACAGAAATTAATGGAGTTCTTCTGGGAGGGGAAAAAAAAACCCAAATGATCTCAATTAATTTTTCATAGCCAAAATGAAAAATTAACCCTGTCTTTAAGAGTCTTTTCCTGCACCCATAGGAATGTGGATTACCTATTGGGAAACAGCCTTTCCTCATCCTCTGATTTGGTCCCCATAATAAGTTTTCCACCCTCATTACAAACTAATAGCTTCCTTGGCTCCTATTCAGAAACTCTTAAATTCAGCATTATGTAGTATCATACTCCATTACATTACCTAGCTCAAATTTTAAGAGGCTTGCAGTGGCTTTGGCAACCAAAATGATGTCATTTTTGGTTGCCAGCCCTCCCCGCTCCCATCTCTGGCTGATAAAGGCTTTGCTCACCTTTTCTTTGAGGAGGGTTTTTAACAAGCTACTGAAGTGGTTTTCTCAGCCTGTCTCAGAACTTTCCTTGCTTGCCACACAGATAACAGGGACTCCTAAAAGTGCTGCTAGAGCAATCTCCAATCCAGGTGTTTGGAACCTTGCGCAGAGCTTTCAGTGCTAGATCCAGCACCAACATTGTCACGCCTTTGAGCACATGGTGGCTGATCCAGTAGAGGTGTGTCTGTAAAATCTGGCTTCTTGCCTTCACTGAATATGGGTGTGTATCTTTTTACGAACAAACATGAACCAATTCACTGAACTAAGTGCTAACAATCAGTAGTGTAGTGATCAATTTTGAAGTGCAGGCATTCATCATGACTGTCTCCACAGACATGCCCCCAAGGAGAGTCCAAACACAGGCAGCTGTGTTGATCCATACCAACAAACCAGTTCTAGCAGTTTTCCTTTCCATCAAGAGCTAGTCTTTTGTAAAGCTCATGGGCAAACTCTCCATTCAAGAGACCAAGCCACCTCAAACTACTTTGCATTGCAACAGGAATAGCTCACAACAATATATTGTTGCTGGGAAAATCCATTCCCCGACCCAGCTACCACGAAGATTGCAGCTAAGCTCAGAGAGAACAGGAAAGCCTGATGACATAATCATCCTTGCTGATAAAGAAGTCTTAATGTTTAAACTCTGTGAGCCCTGGCTCCACTACAAAACTACTTATGGTAGGCCCATTTGGAAAATGCGATACACCATGAGCACAGATCCACACCACATGTTCATCAGAAGCCAGTTTTGACCTCAAAAGCAATGGGCTTGCCACAGAAACAAGGGTCATGTGCATTGCATCTTCTTCTAGTACAGAATAAGTATATTGGTAACAAACAAACAGTGGTCTCCCTGCACTAAGAAGTGTGGATAAATGGACAATAAGAGTGGAAAATGGAAAGTCTCCAGAGCTGTAAATGCTGATGGGAAAAAAGAATTTAATGGCAACACTGCCAACTGTAAGCCAATTTCAATGGAAAACTATACATTCGCATAATTGCAAAAGAAGGTTAAACATCATCTCTAAAAGTGATCAGCAAACATACCCTGTGATTTGTGGCTTCAACTAACTCATTCAGCTAATGAAAGAAAGGTACACATTTATTTATGTATTATATTTTTTAATCTACCCAATAACAAATGTTCTTTGGGTGGAGTAGAAACAGATAAAAACTAAAATGAAATACAAATATTTAAAAGAATACAATACAATACAGAAGTAGCTTTCCTCATGATCCATTTTGGGAAAAGGCTTCATCACAGATGCTCCTGACCATTTGTACAAATGCAGGGTTGGACCCAGACGAAGTTAGTTACATTTTCATCCTATTGAGATCAATGGGACTTCTGTTAGTCACCCATTTCAATGGGACTAAAGCATGACTAACTCATTCTGGATCTAATTCCAAGACTCCAGCAACTCCACAGCATGTAATAATTACTAAGGCCACAACAAAGCTAAGTTAAGCACTTTTAAGCATTGATTTTAACAGGACAGTCAAGCATGGGCTTAAATCTCTTGCTTTGAAATCAATGGACAAAATCTACCATTGCATGAGCAGACTCCCACTTGTCAACAGGACTTTCCCCTCCTCTCCTCCTCTTTGCATCCCCCTAAAACTGCTCCAAATGGTGCCCCCAAACCTCTGGATCAGATTTTGAGGGTGTGTGAGGCATGCAAAGGGAGGGAGAATCACTCACGCCCTGTTCAGCTGTTGGAAGGCATTCCATGGGTGGGAGGGTTTAACTGAATACAGCCCTTAGGATTACATCTAGACTAAGTCATGCTGTTGTCCCATTAAAATCAGTGGGATTTAAGTTAGTTAGGACTAACTGCACCCATTGATTTCTAAAGAGTGACAGTCTTGATTCAGCTCAATGGGACCTCAATCGGTATCACCCAATGAAACTGATTGTCAGTACATATAGATGAAAAGAAGTACTTCTTCACATAATGCACAAATAACTCCCTAAGAATGAAAGTGCCATGTTTGAAAAGGTAGCCTTTCTAGCATGGTCATCCACCATAAATCTGACAGTGGGAGGGCATGGAACAAGACTTCTGAAACAGATCTTAATGAACTGGTAGGTTTGCATGAGAGAAGGGAGTCATTAACTTATTGCACAGCTAGACATTTTGGGGCTTTGCTGTGCAATCCTATGCATGTTTACTCAGAAGTAAGATTCACTGTGTTCAATGGCGCTTACTCCCAAGTAAGTGCCCATGGTATTAAATTCTTAAAGTTTCAAATCAGCACTTTGTATTGGGCTCAGAGACCAATTGAAAGGCAACATTTTACATTCTATATAGCCAACTCCAGTTGGCAGCCACATTTTGAGTCATCTTTAGTATCCAGTTCTCTCCAAAGGTGTCCCCAGGCAGAGCATATTATATGGTTGGCTGGAGGAATGCTAAGAGTTGTGGGACATTTTTTTGGATAAACATACATAGCTTTAAGTCAAAAATTATTGTGGTTTGGTTATTCCTATCCAAAAAAGGCATTGTTAACCAACCAGCCTAAGCTAGTAAAAAGTGCTCTTGGCAATGGCTGTTATATGGGCATCCCGGCCGAGTGCTGGATCTAAGAGCATATCCACGACTACGATTATTGTGAAATTAATGCTGAGCTCTTCAGAACTGGCAGTGGGATGCACAAACTGTTGCACAAGCAAAAATGGAAGAAAGGGGGCAGGGGAAACAGCTTTTTCCAGGGGATGGGGAGGAAAACACACGTAGAAGCAGATACATTCTACTTGGAGTTTCTGTGACTATCTGACATCATGGGATTGAGCAGCGGGAAACTCCATGGAAATAAAGGGGCAGGCTCTGCATGTCCCTAGTTGGAAAGATGCAATTAAGAGTTATATATGTGTGGCTGGGAGAGCGCTGCTGCGCTCATGCCCTGCTTGTGGGTTCCCGGCCGACAGCTTGTTGGCCACTGTGTGAACAGAATGCTGGACTAGATGGATCCTTGGTCTGATCCAGCAGGGCTCTTGTTGTTGTTGTTGTTGTTCAGTCGTTCAGTCATGTCCGACTCTTCGTGACCTGCGCTGTCCTGCGCTCTCTCCCGGAGTGTGCTCAAGTCCATATTCATTGCATCGGTGATGTTATCTAGCCATCTCATCCTCTGCTGTCCCCTTCTCCTTTTGCCTTCAATCTTTCCCAGCATCAGGGTCTTTTCCAGGGAGTTTTCTCGTCGCATTAGGTGGCCAAAATATCTGAGCTTCAGCTTCAGTATCTGTCCTTCCAATGAGCACTCAGGGTTGATTTCCTTTAGGATGGACTGATTTGACCTCCTTGCAGTCCGGGGGATTCGTAAGAGTCTTCTCCAGCACCACAGTTCAAAAGCATCGATTCTTCGGCGCTCAGCCTTCCTTATAGTCCAGCTCTCACAGCCATACGTTACCACTGGGAAAACCATAGCTTTGATTATACGAACCTTTGTTGGCAAGGTGATGTCTCTGCTTCTTATTATGCTGTCTAGGTTTGCCATAGCTTTCCTCCCAAGGAGCAAGCGTCTTTTAATTTCATGACTACAGTCACCGTCTGCAGTGATCTTGGAGCCCAAGAAAATAAAATACTGCTTGCATTTCTTCCCCTTCTATATGCCAGGAAGTGATGGGGCCAGATGCCACGATTTTAGTTTTTTTTAATGTTGAGTTTCAAACCAGCTTTTGCACTCTCCACTTTCACCCTCAACAAGAGGCTCTTGAGATCCTCTTCGCTTTCTGCCATTAGGGTGGTATCATCTGCGTATCTGAGGTTGTTGATAGTTCTCCCGGCAATCTTAATTCCGACCTGTGATTCCTCCAACCCCGCGTTTCTCATGATGTACTCTGCATATAAGTTAAATAAGCAGGGCGACAATATGCAGCCTTGTCGTACTCCTTTCCCAATTTTAAACCAGTCGGTTGTTCCATGTCCGGTTCTTACTGTTGCTTCTTGACCCTCGTACAGGTTTCTCAGGAGACAGGTAAGGTGGTCTGGTACTCCCAACTCTTTAAGCATTTGCCACAGTTTGTTGTGATCCACACAATCTAAGGCTTTAGCGTAGTCAATGAAGCAGAAATAGACGTTTTTCTGGATTGGACTCTCCCCTAGCTCTCCCCTAGCAGCAATGCTACCTGACTGCAGCAGGAGAGATGGTAAGCGGGGCCCACCCATCAGATCGGCAGGAAGACCAGCTCCATGTGGCACCTTCTCTCCTGAAACTCTTTCCATTCAAACTAGTCCTTATAGAAACAGTGTGGCTTTAAGAACTGGTGCCTGAATTGGCTTTTTGCCCCTTCCCACCTCATCCCTTTTTTCCTTTTGTGCCACGTCCTTTAGATTGTGACCTTGCGGGCAGGAGTATCTTGTTTGTGACTGATCTTATATAAGATGCTCTGGAAGCCTTTTCACCTAGAAGAAGAGGGCAAAAGTCCTCTAAATAAATAAACGAACAAACAAGGCATTTTTTTCCCACAACTGATGCTTTCTATTTCTTTTCTGTTGAGTTTACATTGCTGTGAGAATCAAAGGCAAAGCAAGACTTTGCAAAACAAAAAGAATCACAGCTCTTATGTCTCTATTTAATTCTGGTCCTATCACCAAAATCATTATTTTCTGTAAAGTAGTAAGAAGTTATGTATGCTGAGATAATTCATATAGAAATGTTTCATTATTGAAATACCAGTGAGTGGATAACATTTTGCAACAAATAATGAGTAGTGAAATAAAAAAAAAAACAAATGAAAAACCTGATATAAGAGAATATCCAGCATTTATATATGACAGTCACTGCCAGGTAAGTAACACAGCAGACAAAAGAGAGATGGAATATCTATTACCCTTTCCTAAATTCCTGCCCCATCAAAATATATTATTTTTGTTTTTAAAATAACTAGTGCCATTAAAAAGGACAATATATCCTAGACCAGCCTTCCCCAAATTGGTGCCCTCCAGATATTTTGGACCAATTCTCATCAGCTCAAGCCAGCATGACCAATGTTCAGGAATGGGGAGTTGTAGTCCAAAACACCTGGAAGGCACCAGGTTGGCAAAGACTGTCCGCTAGCAAAGCCGCTCACCTACTGTATTCCCAAGAGAGGTCTTACTACACCTCCACTCCATTTAGTAGTTCTGAATGCTGTGTCATGCAGTATGAAGGGGAAGACCACCCTCCATAGAATGAAATGGTATTTGTATTTATTTACTAGGAAGTGCTGTTAAACCTGCATAAAATTTCTACAGTCAGGGCCAGAAATATTGGAACAAGGATAACTGTTTTGGCAGTTGGCCTCTGTACACACCACCACATCAAAGTTGAAAGGAAACACACCCAGATGGGAGCGAAGTCAGGACTTTCAGCTGTAATTCAAGGGGTTTGACAAAAGTGGGGCACTAACCATTCAGGAAGGACAGCCAGTGGCATACACACACCCCCGTCGTTGGTGGCTCATAAGTAATGGAACAAACCAACATCATTTCAAACTTAAGGGTATCCTTTAATACCTGGATGAAAATCTTTTGCAGTCAATGACTTCCTGAAGTCTGGAACCCATGGACATGACCTGTTGTATTGGCCACTCCCACTGTTTTTGCTATCTCTCTGATGGGTTTATTTTGTTTCCTCAGCCTAATGATGGCCTCCTTCACTTGCATGGACACCTATTTGGACCTCATGTTGGGAGTTCCAGTGAACAGCCACCAAATGCAAATGTAACACTCAGAACCACCTCCAGGCCTTTTATCTGCCTGATTGGTCATGGGATACCCAGGAAACAGGCCACACCTGGCCATGCAGCTCCTTGTCAGCCATTTCTTCCATTACTTCTGAGCCACCAACAATGGGTGTGTGTGTATGCCACTGGCTGTACTTCTTGAATGGTTAGTGCCCCACTTTTGTCACACCCCTTGAATTACAGCTGAAAGTCCTGACTTCGCTCCCATCTGGGTGTGTTTCCTTTCAACTTCAATGTGGTGGTGTACAGAGGCCAACTGCCAAAACAGTTATCCTTGTTCCAATATTTCTGGCCCTGACTGTATATCAAATTTATGCAAAACTTATTGGAACCATCTATAGCTTTTCTTTCCAGTCCAGAAATGCTCAAGGTATTTAGCAACAACAACTTCAAATCAAGTTAAAATTGTGATTAAAACTATAAAACACAGACATGGAAACAGTAAATACCAAGACTGTGATTCTACAAAGCTGTATGTGCATTTAGGTAAGAACTACACAGAGATGGAGGTGTCTTTCAAATTACTGCACCCACTTGCACGGCCAGTGTTTAAACTGAAAAATGGCTTGCCTGTTCAGCCATGCATATGACTTCAGTAGAAGCATCAATGATACTCCAGATGTGTGCACAGTTCTTCCCCAGGTGAACAAATATCTTTGCCATACCGCAGTGTAATTAACATACTAATATCTATATCTATATATCTCAAAGTCCCCAACAGCTTGCACCTCCCAAACTATGTGGTAGAATCTGATGTACCCCGGTGTGTGTTTGTGTGTGCATTCTAGCAAAGGCATCATATATTTGGAGGCTGGAGGCAAGATTCACAGCAAGGTTCAAAGGCCTGCTCTTGGATATATTCAGTCCTAAATTGCACAAACGAATTTTGTTGTGATTACTTTTTAGATCTCGTAGAGATGTAAGTGCTTCTGATCAGTGCTTTCCAGCCGATGGTGCTCATCTCATCTTTTTAAGATGACCACCAGTAGAAAAATCCTGCTTCTGTGGAATAATCACAGGTAATTTGATATACAGGGCAAATTACACCCTTGAGTTCTAGATTTGTGTGGTTATATGACAAAGAAGACTCTACTCCACACACTAAACAAGATTAACCTCACACAGGAATGAGATTCAGAGCCTCCATCCAAAGATCTTAACAATGTGGAGATTAACAGTACATTTCTGTATATGCCTGCATAGAAGTTGTATTGAATTCAGTGGGGCTTATTACCAAGTAAGTGGGTATAGGTTTGCAGTTTAAATGGAAGAAGGCACTATCTAAGGCAGCCTTCCCCAATCCTGTGCCCTCTAGATGAAGTTTTGGACTTCAGCTCCCATTATCCACACCCAACATGGCCAATGGCAAATAATGCTGGGAGTTGTAGACCAAAATATATAGGGGGGGGCTAGGTTGGGGAAAGTTGCTTGAAGGTATTTAGTTAGTATAAGTAATATTAACCACATTTGCAAATGTACGCAGGCAAGGAGGTATATGGTGATGAGGCAAAAGAGCAACAAAGGTTACCTAATGTATTTTGACCTAAAAACCAGTGCATGTGAAGTACACTGAGCCAATATAACAAGTATTATTTTCACAAACAGACTGAAATTAAGTACCACTGAAGTTTGTACAGCCTTTATCAACATTTTGTGTCAAGGACTAGCACTCACCAAATTCCAAAGATTAAATGAATTTCAGATACAAGGCCCACTCTTCGTAATGAAACTGCCCCATTGTCCTCACCACATTCCAAAGACACATTTATTTCATGCGAGGACCTGCTTTCTTGAACGGTACTGACCCAGTTCTACCCTTCTGAGGCTGATGCTGAGATAGAGCCTTTACACGTACAGGTTTTGCTAATGTATCCTAGGACAAAACATCTGTAGAATTTCACCTTGGATAAAGATAGACATCTAACAGGGAGTGTCACCATTTCTTTATTATATTCTTTTGACAACTAAATTATACTTCAAACCACTTTGAGATATGCAGCGCACACAGCTGTTGAGTGTTGCTATGCAGAATCTGTTGCTAGCACATGTAGAAAAATCAGCATGTGTACCCTGCTATTTAAGTCTGCAAAAAAAGGCATTCAAGTAGCTGTGGTGTTTAAGTACATTAGCATACACATTTTCAAAATCAGTAGAAGCAAAGTAAATAGCAATATCTCTGGCCAAGCATCAACAGTACTAAAAGAGCTGAGAATAGGTTTCTGCAAACCAAAACTACATGTAGAATAATGCCAAAACCACAACATCCCTTGTTTTTCTTAGGATAAGGTTCAAATCTCATCACTAAGCCTACTAATTATGTGGTTCCCATGGAGCATTTTACACAATGGGTGAAGTTGCATGAATGGTTGACAAGAGAAGCTGAATGCCAGTTAAGGTGGCCATGTTTACAGAGGATAGTCCTCTATTTGAAGGGCTATCAGAAGACAATCCTCCATTTGACGGAGTCCTCTATTTTAAGGCCTGTCCACTCCAATTTAAAGACAAAAAACAGAAGAAGAGGGAGCAGTAGGTATGTATGGATTGGGTAAAATCTGTTCCATCTATGTTTCATGGATTGTCAGATGCCTTTTGTTCCATTGTCCACCCACTGAACAGAATTTTTTTGTTTTCCAAATATGCGCAATTTCACATGAGGGAAAATGTGCAAATTCCCCCCCATGCCCATTTTCATGCTATTGTCTATGGGGAAAATGTGCATTTTTGGTTGGGTTTTTAAAATTTTGTGTATCTTCTATGCGCAAAATTTAGGAAAGATAGAAAGCTGGTCTGCAAGTTTGTGGTATCCCACCGACAGGGGGAAAGTCAGTCCACTGTGGAATCCATTGTCAGATTCATGAAAATCCATCTCATTTGGTTCTGTTGCAGATTTCTCTGACATCCCTGGGGAGCAGGGCCTTGAAGTTGGACAACTACAGTTAGCACCTAGACAGCAGTCCCAAATACTTTACTGTCTTCCTTGCTGTGGTGAGATGTATTGTATTTCTATTTAAATTTTAGTAATACTGTGCCAAAAAATTCAACTCTTCCATTTTCAGCATGAGGGGGTGGGGGCGAAAACTCTGGGAAAGAGACTGGGAGGGGTGAGAATTTCAGATAATTTTCTCTTGGGAAGGAAAACAGGGTTTTCACATACCTTTTAAAATGTAGGCAATTATTGAGGGGTCTTATTTTTTTCTTTTTTTTTAAACACCCCCTGAACTTGCAGGAGCCCAGGCCTCTTCTCCAGCCTGGCAGTTCTTGCTGAACTCCCAGGATACCATGTAACCTCTCCCTCTCCAATAGGCATTCAGGAAGGGCTCCCAGCTGGAGAAGGGGCCTCAGCTTCTGGAAGTGCAGGTGGTATTTATACACACACACACACACACACACACACACAGAAGACCCCTCAAGAATCACCTACACTTTTTTTAAAAAGGTATGTTGAAACCCTGTCCGCCTCCCCAAGGAGAAAATTCTCCCCCTCCCTTCAAAAGAGGCAGAAAAAACAATGTCTCTTTCACAGGGAGATAAAAGGTTCCTGAAAATAGGGGGCAGGGTTTGGCACAGCACTAAATTTTAATAATCCTCTCTAAATTTGCATCTATCTATCATCTATCTACCTATTAGCATATGCAAATTTTATGCAAATTGGTGTCCTCTTTTTTGGTGATGCATTTCCTTTGGCTGATTTTGTAAGTGGTCATTCTAATGCTGGTACGTGAACCTCATATGATTTGCTCTAAGAGGTCATAGAAAGAAGTACACTCGGCCTTGTCTTCTCTAGCCTATTTAACCCTATCTTTCTGTCTCTTAGGGAACTCTAAGGGTGAGTTCAGACATGAATGCTGCATCAGGTGAACTCTGAAATAAAGGCATTGGTTCACAGATCTCAAGTGTCCATTCCCTACTCGGCTGCCTTGCACTGAACTCAGGCCCAGCTCTCACACCCTCTGGGGCCACAGTCTTGGATTTACTAGCATGCAGACTAGGCACATGTCTAGGACCACAAATTTTAGGGGCTTTGACTGACTGAAGGGTGGGAAGGTCATGTGCAAAGGTCCAACCAAGGCAACCCTCCTTAGTTAACAACTGCTGATCATTTATTCTAATACACTACAGGAAAAGCCATTCCTGATTAAATCACATTTTACCTTCTTTTTTTAAGGATCTTTTTACACTGTGCCAGTAACAACTAGCTCTCAGCCAGCCAGCCCAGCTCACACACAGAAGAGACTGATGTGTGGGAAAAGTTCCCACATTTTAAAGAAATCCTGTGCATTTGTTTAAAAAGCTTCTATTGAACTGGATTGTAAGATGGCTGCAACAGAAGCGGACAAAGTGCTGGCCAGGCCAGAAGCAGTGACTAAGCCTCTAGCCTGTCTGGCACCTTACACAGCTTGAGTGTGCTTTCCAGACTTCTTTGAAATGCCTCGGGAAACTCCATTTGGGCAGGAAGTACTGCTTCAAACTACATCTCTCTTGGATTCCTCCATCCCAACACTCTGTCTTGCTTCATACCAATTTGCCCTCAAACAAATATTGTTCTTCGGACAGTTCCAAAATGGCGCATTTAAGAAACTCTGTCCTGGTTACTAAAATGTCATCTAGTTTTAACAAGATGCAAACCTTAAATAATTCAGCAAAGAAAATGGAAAAGGATTCACTGGGGGATCTCGTCTCCGGATACTTCTAGCATCTCTTTGGAATCGGTTCAGGGGTTCTAGAGTTGTTCTTTCAACTGCGTCACAATCTCCTTCATTACCAAAAACACTGAGATGGATTGGGAGGAGGGGGCACAGTGAGAATGATCAGATTTCAAATCTGCATGTTAAGTTTAGTAGCCAGGTCCAAAAAGGGCTTGATGAATTACAAAAAGGTCAATGTTAGCAAAATTTCATTGCTATCAGATAGTAGGAAGCTATTTAGTAGGCAACACTGAGTACAAGTACTCCTTGCAAGTTGTGTTTTCTCCCCTGTGTCACCTGATTACACATTTGCTGGCAATGGGTGACTATTTAACATAGAGAAATGTACATTTCATGCATAGGTACCTGTTTCTGTAGCATCTGCTACAATATACCACAACCCCACTACTAATAGAAAACCTGGGGAAATGGATTGTGGTGGAATCCTCTTCGACACCTTGGGAGATACTCCAGCTAACCATGTGATTAGATATTCATGATGATATGTTTCTCTATGTCAAATGATTATCTATAGTCATCCCATATAAATATTCAATTAGAAACACATTCAGTGTTGTCATTTTTAAAGACCCATCACTCATGGAAATAGCTGTCGTTTTCAGTAGTGATGATGGAACAAGCTGTGTAAGGTGAAGAGGGTTAGAATGACAAACTCAGGAGATCACTCCTTGAACCAATTCCATCCTGCTTTCAAACACCCAACAGAGCCCAATCTACATGGAAACGGAATGAGAAGCACTTTCTGTTTTTTTCCGGATTTTCATTAAATCAGCTTTGGTCCGTCAGCGGCACACAAAGCAAGAAAATCAGAGTATACACCACCTAAAAACCCGCTTTCACAAGTCACACAAAAGCGCTTTAAACCACCTTACTTTGGGGTTGGGCAGAGTCCAACCAGACGAAGTGAATGTCATCAACTACAGAAGAAGCTGCTCAGTGAATGAGAGAGGCTTGTTCCCCACCCTGTCCATGCTCCCACTACTGGCCATCCCCTCTCCTTCCCCTCTGTGAATGAAACTGCTCAGGCAAGTGCAACGGACTTACTTCTGAGTAGGCACGTTTAGCGAACACCCCCTCCCTTGCGTGCTCCCTCTCTCAGGTGAAGTTGGGGTGAATTAAAGTATTTGAATTAAATTGCTGTGCACACATGGACAGACTGGCTTGCCCCTCCCCCTGCTGCCACCACTCTCCGCACTCCCATGCTTTGTTAAGTCAATAGGAGACATCGAGTTACTTCCACCCCTGTTCTCCTTTCTGTGCTCAGTCAAGTGAAACGGGCAAGAATTGAAGGGGGTTGGGTCGATCGCTTTTTGAGCTTGTAGAAATGTGCAGTCCTGTACTCCCATATATGTGCACATTTGAACCATCAGCTCGACCCCACACAGCTTTGAATCAACAGGCTCCCCCCCCACTTGTGTGCAATGGAGGAGTTACTTCACAGTAGACATGAAAATGTCCTCCTTCCACCCTTCTCTCTTCTGGTGCTCCTAAGCCCTGGTGAAATAATGCAAAGGTGCGCAACAGTGCTCCTCCAGAAAAGTGATATTGTGAATGACTGAGCAGCAGCAGTGCTAATAATAATAATAATAATGGTCCTGGCAGAATTAGGGGTCATTTAGGGGCCATCAGCTCTTGAAATCAATAAAGCTCTGGAGGAGGAAGGAGGGAAAGGGCATAGCAGGAATGACTGTAAAACTAGGATGCTGCATGGAGGTGTGTGTGTTTTGTTTTGTTTTGAACAAATGGAACCCAAAAGCAACCTGCTAGTTTTCTCAGGAGTAAGCCTCACTGAAAGAAAAATATGATTTACTTCTGAGTAGATATGGTTATCCATGCCAGCTTGTTGTTCCTTGAGGCAAAGAAATTAAAAGGGAGAAAGGAGAGAACTAGGGCCACTATATTCGAAGGTGTGAAGATAGGGAGAAGTGAAAGGTTAAGGCCTTCCATTCCTTCCCTCTCCCGCTGTTTGAGGCTTGCTCTCCACCACTCTTCCCCCCAGCTTGTGGGTGGTGAACTCCAAAAGAGGAGTTACTTCCAAGAAGGGATGCATATTTTTAAAAGCAGGCTTAAGGCTTGCTCTCCCCCCTTCCCCTCCCCCCTCGCACACTCAATGAATATTATAATAAGAGGCAGAGGAATTTTCCCAATTCCTCCTCTACTTGGCAAAGTGAAATTTGAAGTTACTTCTGGGTAGACATGACTCTACTCTCCCCGGTCCCACCCCCACCACTTTCCCTTCCACTAATCAGCACTGCTCTAGCAGCTCGCAGTGAGGGTAGTTCAGCTCACACAAACCCCAAAAGTGTCGCGACGGGATAATCCATCAGAAAAGCAGTTTCAGATACATCAGATTTTAGTGCTAGAAATAGCACACTGGGTACAGAGAAGGGCATGTGTCATCTGACTCTATCAACTTGGGAGAGCAGTAGGACTGGCATAAAAGCCCCGTGTAGATCTTGCCCAGTATTCAGGCTCATCTTCTAGTAGGTTCAACTTAGCGCCAGACATTCCTGGAAGCTCCCCAGAACCTGCTCTTTCCAAATTCTCTTTTGTCAAGTGGGGATGGACTCTGTGAAGTTATCAGAGCAGTGGAGACCCTCCATCATAAGATTTCCATTGGGGGACATGAGAGCTGGTTCAGTAGATTAACACAGGCAGAATTGAATTCCCAGTCTTTCTGGTGACAATGGATGTTTCAAGCATACTCAGGAGCCTCCAATTGTACTGGGAAACCTGAAACGTAAAGATGAAGCCTTGCCCATCGCCATATGCAAATAGGAGCATGGGGAATATGGGTATCAAATTCTCAAAATTTTGGTGACAGAGCTTACATTTCAGACTCAAGTATAGCTTTTTGAAGCACAACTATAAACTTTCTCTGACCTTTACCACCAAATGTTCCCAAGAAAGAGCTCTGTGTCATATTTTAAGCCCTACTCCTTGATGAGAAAATAGTTATGTCAGTTGTTTCAGTGTAAAGTGCTGTATTTTACGACAATCTAGGTAGTGTTGAAATGAATTTGGGAGAGGCTATTTTCATTCAAATTGTTGAAATCTCAATGTAAAAAAAATGAAATTTTGAATTCAAGCATGATTTTGATCTGGTTCACCATTCTGGCCCTTGGCATGTAAATTTTTCACATAGTGTAGCATAATAATCAGGATCCTTAGTTTGTAAAGTTCCTGAGGCTTCCACAAACCTAAATGTGGACCTGAAGGGCCATCCTTGCTGTTGCTGAGCCAGTGTTTAGAAGCTTTCCCAGCTGTGAGTGTGACATAGCATTCGCAGCTTGCCTCCCTCATTTGCCAGAGGCAGGATGCCATGTCAGCGATTGCAGCACAACTTCTGCTTGCAACATCAGTGGCTACAGCAGCAGCATAGGACTTGGCTTCCCGAACTGTAAAACTGAGTAAAGCAACTGGGAAAATAAGGCAAATATCACTGCACATTATACAGACAAAATGGAAGCTGAATAATTCTAGTGCCTATTAATAAAAATGCAACATGTGGATATGCTACATTATAGTTTAGTCAATAGGTTAAATTCAAAGCATAATGGAATGGTACAAGAGATACACACCGATTGATTGATTGTGGGCAATTGCTGTAGCTCAGTGGTAGAGTAAATGTTTTGCATGCAAACAGTCCCATGTTCAATCCTTGGCATCCTCAGAGAGCTCAGAGGCTCTCCTGCCTTCAACCCTGGAGCCACTCCCAGTCAGTGTAGACCAGCCTCCCCCAACCTGAGCACAAAACAATTTGCTAGATTTTGTCTAGCAGCCACTGGGTGTTGAGCATAGGAAACTGCCATATAAACCGAGTCAGATCATTGGCCCACCTAGCTAAGTATTGCCTATACAAGCCTTCCCCAACCTGTTGCCCTTCAGATGTGTTGGACTACCATGTTGGCTGGTAATGGTGGGACCTGTAGTTCAACACATCCAAAGGGCAGCAGGTTGGGGAAAGCTGGTGTAGACAATAATTAGCTAGGTGGAACAATGATCTGACTCAGTTTATATGGCAGATTCCTATGCTCACTACCCAGTGGCTGCTAGACAAAATCTAGCAAATTGTTTTGTGCTCTTCTTTCACATCCCTGAAGATGAAAACTCAGTAGAGCTGACAATCCCTGCAAGTCAGCAGTTTTCACAGAAAGTTTAAGAATGAATAGACATGGTGAAAGAACACTTCTTTCACAACTGCCAAGTTCACCTTGATATAAACAATGGGCTTTCACACTGCCAGCTTCGGTTGCTAAAAACTCATGAATTGGACCAAATGAAAGGATATTTTTCCAGGTCCTTGCTCTAAGACATATGAAGACATTTGTAATGTCTCACTGCGGAACATATTGACATATTTGTTCTGCAAAGTCCTTAGAAAGAACTGTGAAACAGCCATATCATGGTGAGGGTTGTGAAGCTGTACTAATGATATATAGAATTTCACCTTAAGGTGTGTGTTTTTCCCTTAATTGGCAGAAAAACCTTGTTTCCTAATGAGCAGTCTTATGGCCTCATCCTAATACTTGCTTGTTTTCCCCAGCAAATTGGTGCTTAAAAGTGGATGTTCAAATTAACACTAAAGACTAGAGAACCAGGCTGGATCTACACTTACCGCCTTTTTTGCTTCCAATGAGGTTTCACCGCCCACCTTTCACTCTACGCAGTACTCGCCTCGAATTGGAACCGGAACTTCTCACTTCCGTGCTCCTGCTTTCAATACCCTAATATCCTGGTATTTCCCCTTAATGTGCTCTGATTTTCCACCTTCGCTACTGTATCCGGTCGTAGTCCCCTCTCCTGCCTGTCCATATACGGCGGTGTTTGTACTTCCCTCCTGCCCAATCACAGCTCTCGACGGCCCCATGTCTTCTTCCGGCTATTGATCACATAGCTTCCTCAGCAGCCCCCGTTTCCTCAGCAACAAGCAAAGGGCTGGATGTGCGCACGCTTGTCTAATCTCAGAAGCTAAGTGGGGTTGGCCCCGGTCAGTAGTTGGATGGGCGACCGCCTGGGAATCAGGCTTCCTGCACTGAGCAGGGGGTTGTTCTATCCCTTCAAATTAGATTAAGTTTTACCCCCTCCTATCTCCCACTCCGGATGGGTTTTTTTAAAATTAAGGCATTATCCTCACAGAATCGGGGCTTCTCCGTGATGTTTTTTTTTCCTAATTCAGGCATAATCTTCGAAGCTTCACAACTTCAAATCTTCGAAGATCATGCCTGAATTAGAAAAAAAAAATTTTTAACACCTTAATTTAAAAGAAAAACATCCAAAGTGGGGGATAGGAGGGGGTAAAACTTAGTCTCATTTGAAGGGATAGAACAACCCCCTGCTCAGTGCAGGAAGCCTGATTCCCAGGTGGTCGCCCATCCAACTACTGACTGGGGCCGACCCTGCTTAGCATCCATGATCAGACAAGCGCATGCAGGAAAACAGCAGGGAAACAGCACAGCGCTTGAGTGTGAACCAAGCTCGTGCATTCGATGAAGCACTGCAACGGGGAAAATGGGTGAGTGTGAATAATCACTTTTTAATGCGAGAGCGTTTAACCCGACAGGACACCAAATTCATTGCGATGGTGGGTGCAATGTAGATCGGCTTCCAGTGTGGTGTTGGACTGGGACTCAGGAGATCCAGTTTGTAGTCCAAAATCAGCCATGAAGCTCACTCGGAGACTTTGGGCCAGTCACTGACTCTCAGCCTAACCCTACCTCACAGGGTTGTTGTTAGGATAAAATCGAGAGGAGGAGGATCATGTATTCTGCCTTGGGTTCCTTGCAAGAGGAAAAAAGTTAGGATATAAATGTCATCATCAATCAATCAATGATGTGGTGCTATTATATGTGAATATTCCAGAAGAAATGTTGAGGATGGTAATGCTGCTTAATTATTAGATTTTTTTTTAATGATGTTAAGGATTTTAGCAGTGATGAATGGTCAGTGAAGTACAGCACTAAGGGAGCAATCCTATGCATATTAAGACAGAAAACAGTCCTATAACTCCCAGCCTTTCCCAGCCATGGCTGGCTAGGGATAGATGGGAGTTGTAGGACTTCTTTCTATCTAAACATTCATAGGATTGCACCCTAAATGATCATCAGTGATATTTTTTTAAAGTTTCTTCTATACTTCCTGAAATGCAAGCAGTGTATCCATATTCAAGCAGTGGTGCAGCTAGAGCTAGATCTCCGGGTCAATGTTCAGGGCTCTGCAGTCCAAGTGATTCCTGCTCATATGACTACCCAGAGAGCAGCAGGTGATGGAGGCAGTGGCAAACAGGCCCAGCATCAACATTTAGGCTGCCATGAGCATGCCAGGGCCCACCAGGGCTGCTGCTGCTCCACAGCATCTTCCCTTTCTTAGTATTTTTTAAAATTTATAATCAGGGGGTGGCTGGCTGAACATGTACACGGTTACAGATGCTCATTTTATTATTTGTTTACTTTAAAATATATATTATCCTTTTCTGTAATGATGGTGCTTATTTCCATGCAAAGGTGTTAACATTAGGGCAGCAGAAGCAAACTCCATTTTATTCCTGTAATCATGATGGTACTATGCTTTAAGTGAATTTAAAATGAAAAACTGCACATGCTCAGAGCATTTCTCTTTTTTTTCAGTCGGGGTTGGGTGAGCAAACAGGTTTTTGTCTAACTTAACAAGAATGTACAAGCAGTTGTAAATGTGACATGTGGCTGGGTTGCGGAGGGAAGGGTGGGAGAAAAGAGAAATGTTAATTATGTGCAGGGCCATCTAAAGCTTGCCACGAAATGTAGTGATGGTCACAAATTTGGATGTTTTTAAAAGCGGGTTAGACAAATTCCTGGAGGAGAAGGCTATCAACGGCTGCTAGTCCTGATGGCTCTATGCTACCTCCAGTATCAGAGGCAGTGAGCCTATGTGCACCAGTTCCTGGGGAACATTGGGTGGGAGGGTGCTGTTCCACTCATATCCTGCTTGTGGGTTTCCCTTGGTCACCTGGTTGGCCACTGTGTGAACAGAATGCTGGACGAGATGGACCCTTGGTCTGGGTCCAGCATGGCTCTTCTTACATTCTTATGTTGTTAAAGCACCCCACCCCCAGCTTAAGTCCATCAAGGCCAGATTCCAAAATTTCCTAGCTGCAGCACTGTATTCAAGTATATCATATACTTTAAATGGGGGGGGGGGAAGGAAAGGTACTCCTGATTGCCACTAAAGGTAACTGCCCCCCCCCTGAAATAGTCCCCAGTTAAAAAACCCAATAAAAGAGGGACATTTGGATGAAAATAAAAACCCTTTTAGCTCAGTCCTAGCCATGTCCCTTCAACTACATGGCCTTATTCTGTGTTCTTTTTCTTTATCATACTAGGAAGTGATGGAACTGTCTGTTATATATGCTGATGTTCTACCTCCCTGGAACCTTCATGATCTGATGAGCTGTTGTGTTTACTTCTGTTTTTTAAAAAAGAAAAAATATCAAAGCTAAACGAGCTATACTTGTGAGACTTTGGGTGTTGTAAAACTTCTTAACTGCAGGTAAGCTCACATAGCCACACTGCTGAAGAATGTGCTGCTTCTAGCTGAAGCACTTACCAATAATAATAGTATAGCTCAAGTTGTATGCTTTTTATATAATAGTCAAATCTATGACAGGCTAAATGCTTTTGATAAATGACTGCTCTTGACTGGATTGGCTTCCACAGGCAAATGCTGGCAAATGCCGATTTGCTAAACATTGGACTGTAGAGACAACAGGACCTCAGATATGTACTGAAAAATGACTTGGCTCAGTGAAAAAAGCAGCAATTGCAAATGCTGTGCCAAGGGAAGTTGCTTCCTAGTTTTCGTTGTATGTGTAAAACTGAAGATCTTATCAAAGCTTTGCTTTTTAAAATATTGATCCTGACTATGAGGATGGGTATTGGAAAACACAACCATTATCTTTGTCCTCATGTGTTACTACACTCAATAGTAAGCAAGGTCAACAAGTGGGGGGAAATATCTGTGGTCTTATTGCATATACAAATTAAGTGTGAGTTTTCTCCCCAGAATTTTAAAAAATATATAAATGGGACCCTGAATTTTACATTGATATAGACAGAACATATTAACCACATACAATATACGTTCTTAAAATAAAGCAAAATATTTGGATACTTAAGTATTTGGATTCTAAATAGCCCTGTTAAAATATCAACTAGATCTACACATTGTGCTAACAGACACCACAAGGCATTCTCAGTATCGCAGCTGATATGCATTACCCTTAAAAACCAAAAAAAACACTCTAGGTTGTAAAAAAATAATCAGAGTTGTTCAAGCTGTGCTTGATAGCCAAGATCCAGATTCTCATACTATTAGTCACAGTGAGCTGTACCATTTTCCACAAATACAGCAAGTGAAGTGGACACAGTTCCATGTAAGACTATTTTAAATTGTTAGAATTTAGTTTTGAGGGTTGAATGTGTTCAAGGCAGTCAATGAAATGACATTTAAAAACAAAGGTATTTTTAAATTGCTCTATGCACTATTGAACTAGGATTTTTTTTTAAGGTGCTGTATTAATCTGAGTTTTTCAGGTGTTCTTTTGAAACCTAGAAATAGTTGAAGGAATAGATCTATCTCAGGATAATTCAGGGCTCCAAGGTATCTAGCTGTGTCCTGGAGATTGGGTGTTGTTGTTTATTCGTTCAGTCGCTTCCGACTCTTTGTGACTTCATGGACCAGCCCATGCCAGAGCTTCCTGTCGGCCGTTGCCACCCCCAGCTCCTCCAAGGTTGAGTCCGTCACCACCAGAATATCATCCATCCATCTTGCCCTTGGTCGGCCCCTCTTCCTTTTGCCTTCCACTTTCCCTAGCATCAGCACTTTCTCCAGGGTATCCTGTCTTCTCATTATGTGGCCAAAGTACTTCAGTTTTGCCTTTAATATCCTTCCCTCAAGTGAGCAGTCTGGCTTTATTTCCTGGAGTATGGACTGGTTTGATCTTCTTGCAGTCCAAGGCACTCTCAGAATTTTCCTCCAGCACCACAGTTCAAAAGCATCTATCTTCCTTCGCTCAGCCTTCCTTATGGTCCAGCTCTCGCAGCCATAGGTTACTACGGGGAAGACCACTGCTTGAACTATGCGGACCTTTGTTGTCAGTGTGATGTCTCTGCTCTTCATTATTTTATCAAGAGTTGTCATTGCTGTCCTCCCAAGAAGTAAACGTCTTCTGATTTCCTGGCGGCAGTCAGCGTCTGCAGTAATCTTTGAACCTAGAAAGACAAAGTCTGTCACTGCCTCCACATTTTCTCCCACTATTTGCCAGTTATCAATCAAGCTGGTTGCCATAATCTTGGTTTTTTTGAGGTTTAACTGCAACCCAGGTTTTGCACTTTCTTCTTTCACCCTCGTCATGAGGTTCCTCAACTCCTCCTCGCTTTCAGCCATCAAAGTGGTATCATCTGCATATCGGAGATTGTTAATGTTTCTTCCAGCGATTTTAACTCCAGCCTTGGCTTCATCAAGCCCAGCACGTCGCATGATATGTTCTGCATACAGGTTGAATAGGTAGGGTGAGAGTATACAACCCTGCCGTACTCCTTTCCCAATCTTAAACCAGTCTGTTGTTCCATGGTCTGTTCTTACGGTTGCTACTTGGTCGTTATACAGATTCCTCAGGAGGCAGACAAGATGACTTGGTATCCCCATACCACCAAGAACTTGCCACAGTTTGTGATGATCCACACAGTCAAAGGCTTTAGAATAGTCAATTAAACAGAAATAGATGTTTTTCTGAAACTCCCTGGCTTTCTCCATTATCCAGCGGATATTGGCAATTTGGTCTCGAGTTCCTCTGCCTTTTCTAAACCCAGCTTGTACATCTGGCAATTCTTGTTCCATGAATTGCTGGAGTCTACCTTGCAAGATCTTGAGCATTACCTTACTGGCATGTGAAATAAGTGCCACTGTTCGATAGTTGGAACATTCTTTGGTGCTTCCCTTTTTTTGGTATGAGGATATAAGTTGATTTTTTCCCATCTGTTGGCCATTCTTGTGTTTTCCAAATTTGCTGGCATATGGCATGCATCACCTTGACAGCATCATCTTGCAAGATTTTAAACAGTCCAGCTGGGATACCGTCATCTCCTGCTGCCTTGTTATTTGCAATGCTTCTTAAGGCCCATTCAACCTCACTCTTCAGGATGTCTGGCTCTAGCTCACTGACCACACCATCAAATCTATCCCCGATATTATTATCCTTCCTATACAGATCTTCCATATATTCTTGCCACCTTTTCTTGATCTCTTCTGCTTCTGTTAGGTCCTTGCCATCTTTGTTTTTGATCATACCCATTTTTGCCTGGAATTTACCTCCGATGTTTCTAATTTTCTGGAAGAGGTCTCTTGTCCTTCCTATTCTATTATCTTCTTCCGCTTCCGCGCATTGCCTGTTTAAAAATAATTCCTTATCTCTTCTGGCTAACCTCTGGAATTTTGCATGTAATTGGGCATATCTCCCCCGATCACTGTTGCCTTTTGCTTTCCTTCTTTCTTGGGCTGCTTCCAGTGTCTCAGCAGACAGCCATCTTGCCTTCTTGGTTTTCTTTTTCTTTGGGACGTTTTTTGTTGCTGCCTCCTGAACAATGTTGCGAACTTCTGTCCATAGTTCTTCCGGGACCCTATCTACTAAATCTAGTCCCTTAAATCTATTCTTCACCTCCACTGCATATTCAAGAGGAATATTCGTGAGCTCATATCTAACTGCTCTGTGGGTCTTCCCTATTCTCTTTAGTCTGATTCTAAATTGTGCAATAAGAAGTTTGTGATCTGAACTATAATCAGCTCCAGGTCTTGTTTTTACCGACTGCATAGATGTCCGCCACCTTTGGCTACAAAGGATGTAGTCAATCTGATTTCAGTGTCGACTGTCTGCTGAAGTCCATGTATAAAGTCGTCTCTTAGGTTGTTGGAAGAGAGTGTTTGTTATGCACAGTGAGTTGTCTTGGCAAAATTCTATCAGCCTATGTCCCGCTTCATTTTGTTCTCCCAGACCATGCTTGCCTGTAATTCCAGGTGTCGTTTGACTACCCACCTTAGCATTCCAGTCTCCTGTAATGAAAATAACATCTTTTTTTGGCGTACTATCCAGTAGGTGCTGCAGATCCTCACAGAACTGATCTACTTCTGCTTTTTCAGCATCTGTGGTTGGGGCGTATATTTGGATCACTGTGATGTTAAATGGCTTACCCTGAATTCGAATTGAGATCATTCTGTCATTTTTTGGATTGTATCCAAGCACTGCTTTAGCCACTTGATTATTAATTATGAAGGCTACTCCATTTCTTCTGTGGTCCTCTTGTCCACAGTAGTAGATCTGGTGGTCATTTGATGTGAAATGGCCCATTCCAGTCCATTTCAGTTCACTGACACCCAAAATGTCTATATTTAATCTTGACATCTCCCCAATAACCACATCCAATTTGCCCTGGCTCATAGATCTTACATTCCAGGTTCCTATGGTGTGTTGATCTTTAGAACATTGGATTCGTCGTTCACCACCAGCACCATCGGCTGCTAGCTGTCCTTTCAGCTTTGAGCTAGCTGCGTCATCACATCTGGGGCTAGTTGAACTTATCCTCTATTCTTCCCCAGTAGCATTTTGACCATCTTCTGACCTGGGAGTCCCATCTTCCGATGGTATACCGACATATCTCTGGTTGTACTGATCCATTTAGTTTTCATGGCAAGAATACTGGGGTGGGTTGCCGTTTCCTTCCCCAGGGATCGTACTTAGTCTGACCTCTCTGCCATGACCTTCCCGTCTTGGGTGTCCCTTCACGGTTTAGCTCATGACATCATTGAGGTGCTCAAGCTCCAGCACCATGACAAGGTAACGATCTCCTTTGCTGAAGGGAGATTGGGTCGGAGAGAATTAATGGAACAAACTGGAGAGGATTAATCTGGTTTGGAATGTAGTAGGAAAAAGTTCACAGCTAGAAACTCAAATGTTTCCCTCTGCAGGGCAACTTCCAACAATGTGGATTGGAGAGCTTTCATCACAGGTAGATACAGATAACTCATCTCGCACAGATACAGGTACATCACCTCATACATCATACATTGATGATAGAGCACTCAATGAGCAGTATCCAACAGGGCTGTTGCACAAGTGGCCCTCCCTCTGCTGCCCTGCCCTATTCCAGAAACTAGTGTTCCTTCTCATTTCTGATTGTTCCCGGAAGTGCTAAATCTTCATTGCATGAGTGGCAGGTCTCATTTGAAGAACCAAATTGGTGGGTGTGCAGTGCCCTGTTGGATACTGTCCACTGCCTCACAACTGAATTTGTGAACTGCTTCCATCTTTGGATCAGGTAGTATGAAAGCTGTGCCTGTGGTATTTGATCTGTGATGCACACTTCATGTGTGCAAGAAGTTGTTTCCTGTTGCCGTTACTGCGTAATGACTGTGCATGTGTGCATCAATTCTGTGAGAAATGTTTTTCTTTTAAAAAGAGACGAGTCAAACTTCTCAGGATGCAATCTGTGAACAACTCACTCAGTGCTTCTAAGACAGGCTAGGTTTGTACAGACGCATTGCCACCTGCCCATCTTTGACTCAGACAGTACAGGAACTGAAGTGGCCAAGGTCTGGATGCCCAAAATCCAGGCATGACTAGGATAGGAAGCAGATTGGCCATTGTTCTCCTCTCTCCATCCAACTCTTCTTAACTGTCACTTTATTCACCCCTGGTGAGACTTGTGTTCATGTTACTCATGCTGTTCATATCTGCTGAGTGAGGACAGAAATAGGGCTGGAGAAGAAGCTGGTTGGTTAGTGTAGTGTTTCACTCTCTCTGGGCCCTTTCTGCTGCCACTTGTCTCTCCCAGGGGCTTATGCTGACATTGTTCCACCATTTGACAGTCTAGATCTCTCGTCAAAGAGAAAAAGATGAACCATGCCTACATGAGCTTTGGGTGAGTAAAGTAGAGAGCAGAGAGGGGAAAACACTATCCAAACCAATCCACTCCTGGGTCTGTATCTTGTCTGGAGCTAGCTACAGCTTAAGAACATAGCCTGATGGATCAGACCAATGGCCCATCTAGTTCAGCATCATGTGTTTGCAGTTGTGGCCAGCCAGTTGCTTCTGGTAAGTTTATAAGGAAGTCATGATAGCAATGGACATGTAACCATTGTTTCTACTCTGCATCTGGTATTCAGTTCTACTACCTCTGAATTTGGAGGCTCCATTTAGCTGTCATGGCTAATAACTATTGACTGACCAATGTTCTATGAATTTATCTAATCCTTTAAAAAAGCCATTTAATTTAGATTTTTATGGGATCATCATCACTGGGTGTCCCCCACCACCACCTTTGTCTTAAAGAAAGAACACCAAAACTTTATTGCCCACAACTGTCGGCACTGTAAGAATGCTTCTACTTCAGGTTACTTGTCCACAGCCATCATGACTTCCTTGTAAGCTTCCCAGATCCTGATTCTGAAGCCTTTACTCTCATAGCAACAGTCAACTGTGACCAGCGGGGTCATAGTTCAGTGGTACAGCCCCTGCAGAAAGTCCCATTGTCAGTCTCTGGCATCCCTATGTAAGGCAGAAAAGAACTCCTATCTGCAATCCTAGAGAGCCACTTCCAATCAGTTTAGGCAGTACTAAGCTAGATGGACCAATGATCCGGCATGTTATAGGGAAGCTTACTATGTTTCTAACTCTTGGGAGTCATGAAAGTGGAACTCATCTCTTTCAGAAGCTATTGTATTTTGCTTTTGCTAAATAAACTTACTTCCGTTGTATTCATGGCAGAAGCTTCATGTGAAGATAGGTAAAAAAAAAGGTACCATTTAAATGTAGGTTCCAATCAATATCAATGCTATAGAAGATTGTGCAGTTCATATTGCCAATGTTTGTTAGCAATACCCACATTCATTCATTCATTTTAATTTATACTGCTTTTCAAGAAAAAATATTTTAAAGTGCTGTGTGTGTTCTCCATAATGGGCAATACTTGGATGTAAGAATGAAATCATCTACACACTGATATAACAAAGGCAGTAATCATAATCACTGCAAATTCAATTTTGACACATCCTATAGTGACTTCCATGACTACATACACCAGAAACTAGAGTTATTTTAGGCAGTTTCACCAACCCCCATTCCAAAAGCATTTAAATTCAAATTTAAAAATATGGAACATACAGTATGAAAATGAATGACACTGCTTATGTTTTTTTTTTTTAAAGAGGAGGGAATAGTGGATATTAAATGTTAGAGACATGATCCAGATTCCCTCCATCCATGTAGAAGGAGAGGGTATGCAGCCGATGTGTGTGGGGATTAGGAGTCAAGAAGTGTGTTGGAGTGAAGGATGAAGGCTCAATAGAAAAAGGATATTCCAGCACTGGAAATGCACTTTTCCTGTTCCCCTGCACTCCACTGCCACTCATTTAGATCTCAAACTCACACATCTCCCATGAGCTCTGGCATGGAGGAGGAAAGAATGTCCTGCACAGGGCAATCTCTCCCCCCACCCCCACCATACTTCCTCTGTCATCAGTCATACCTTCACAACTGGCTTCCCATCTTCTATGTCTTTTCCCTCTATGCAGGAGTGTTTGTGTGTGCATGTGCCTGTGCATGTGTATAATTTGCCCACAGATTTTAGTAAGGCAGATAATATAAAATTTTGGAGTCTACACTAGAAAGCCTAGGAAGGTCCTTTCTCAATTACTCCACATTTCCCAGGCCAATCCAAGGCCAATTCAGAATGCAATAATCCATGGCTTCAGCTGAGGTGGAAGACTTGACAATGGACTCAAGTCATCAAGATTGAGACCCTTCAAGAAGAAGACAAAAAAAATCTTCTGCTCTGCCATCCTACCAACCACATTCGGCATCCTCCTTTCTCTAAAAGCTCCTTTACGACAACACAAAAAGTGTTCCTAGAGGCTACCCTGTGATACTGGAGCACAAGGCTTCCTTCTGCTAGCTCACAGCTAAGGGATGGAACTCAGGCAACTAGAAGGTCTGCTCCAACTGAATTCAACTGGCCTCTTCTAGGAGAAATGTCTGCAATCCATGGGTGCCAGAAGAAGCAAATTCTAACTAATTTCTGCTTCCATAGCTTCACTCTTGTCTGACTGCATCTGGCTGCCAGGTGCACTAGCCTCAAGCCAAATGCTCCCATAGAAAAAGCTGGGCATGAGAAAAGCATAGTGCTGAGCAGCATTGACTTCACAGGAGAGATGGAGCACAAGCCATGGAGCTCCTTTCAACACATGGACTCCATGCAAGCACATGCCTTGCCCAAATCTGAGGCCACAGCTCGGGAATCCAAGTAGCAGCATATACAGTGCTGATAAAACATTTTCCTTTCTCACTCTTAGTAGATGTACATAGAGATCCATTCACTGCTTATCACAAATACCATGGCAGAAGTACAACAAGACCGTTAGCAATGAGTGCAGAATTCATACAGGATATGTTTCTTGTTCCATAAGTGACCTTATTTTATCTATACATTCAAAATGACCTACAAGTAAAGCTGATAAAAACATCATATAACTGTCCCATTAAACTGATATTATATCACAAAAAGAAACACTCAAAAGACAAGAGAGAGAGAGAGATCACTAACTGAGCTGCAGGTGCCATTTCCCCCCAGATTTCCTGTTTGAAAATGTTCATGCCGAACTCCAGATGGCTTTTTGAACATGAGAGATGGTTCAGGATGTGTTTAAGGTCTCTATGGACGCACCAAATGAAAGGGGGATTTAAAAGTCTGTGCACACACCTCTCCAGATCAGGTTCATGTGATTAATAGGCTTGTACATGTGCAAGTGATATTGGATTAGGAGCCATGCATACCAACAGGTGGTGTGTGTAATTCCTGGGGCTAGATTGTCACATCCTGCACTGGGTGCTTCTGCATAAGTCAAGGCTCAAGCTCACTGCAGGTCTTGAAGTGGTGAGGAATTCCAGGCTGGGATTCAGCCAAGCATTCTGACCAACTTCAGTCAAAGAAGGGAACCTTCAGAGAGACCAGCCACACCAGGCAAGGAAGTTTCCATGCAACAATAGGCCACAGAGAGTCTGATGATACTCCCTGATGCCTATAAAAAAAGCTTCTGCATCAGGCTTGCTTACTGGTCTTAGTAACTAGGAGACCTGCTTTTGCCGATTACAGACTGCCTCTCTCTTTGTCCCCCATTTGCTTTGCCTTGCCCTGCCTGTTCCCCTTTCAGCAGTTCCCCTTTCAGCAGGAAAGCAGCTCCCCTTTCAGATGGTCAATGATGTCAGCTTTAACAGTGATTATTTGCTTGGAGCAGGGATGCACAGAAACAGAGGTGCAATCCACTGCTGCACACATATACATCCTGAATTGGAACTAGCATGTAGCATGTGTGTGCAGGGAGCAACTGGGACTGGGTTCAGCACAGGAGGAAAAATGTATTTCTGATATACCGAAAAGATAAAACAGGTGGCAAGAAAAGTGAAGAAAGCAGTCCCAGACGACACAGGGAACTAGTACATCTTAAGCAACACTGTGGAGCCCACACATTAATTTTGTACAACTTGACTGCAGTTTCAAATATTTGTTAGGCCAATCATTTTGTTCAAACCAGGCTGTTCCACACTCCACTGCCTTTCAATATAATGACTTAATGAGGCAACTGAGCGAAGCATCTTTCCCTACTCAACCTTAGCAATTTGACTTGAGGACTTTGGGGCGTTGGTATTTCTATCCAGCCTCTCAGATCATATTCTCCTCTTATTGCTGCCATTCATCTGTGAAATTCAGTTGCAACTAAACTTTGCAGTAAATTATATGTAATAGGCCATTCCTTAAAAATCAAGGCAATATAGTTCTCACTGAATTGTAAGAGCCATTCATGGCCTAATATAAAATGCAAATATTTTTCTTCTCAAGGTCAAACATCAAAGCAAATTTGGGTTCTGATCTCTCTTGCTGTATTTTGATGAAAGGAGAGATGCCATAAGAACCTCTGTAACAAAGGATTACCAAAATGAGGAAGGACTCTGAAGTATATCGCAGACCGTATACGTACTGGACACACCCATGAACACATCCACTCACACATAACACAAAACAGAAGCATAAGTCAAAACATTACATTCACTTTTAATAAATCTTACTTTATTAATATTCATCCCATAATTCTGTTGCAGGGTAATGGTTAACATTATGAGCTTTGTGCCTATAAATCCTGAGATTAATTTTTTTGTTCAAGTCATGAAATCACAGGCTGCCCATGATCCTGGAATCTCACAGTGATCTGAGGAAAACTCAGATGAGGACAAAGTTTCTTTTCCCAAGGGAGAACCTTCAGTATCTTTTCCTGTGCCCTCCCAGCCAAAAATGTAACCCTTCCTCCATCCTTGGATCCAGAGGATGAGTCCCCAGCAAGCTCCACCATCTCGGAGATCTCACAGGAGCCATAGGATTCAGAATCAGGCAAGGGCCCTTTAAGGAGCACAGCTGGCCTCTCAAGGAAGTGGGGTGCAATGCAGAACAGATCTTGCCTACTTTTATAAGACCTCAGATGGCTTCAGCTCCCTGCTGAGACAACATATTCACATAGCAATCAGCAGGGCCTACTGAGAGCTTTCCAGGGTGCTGATTTCTGCTTTGAGAAACCTGCCTTGACTTTGATGACCTGATCGACCATGTCTTTAACTTTGCCCAACTGGACTTGACCTGACCCTGCAAGCCTCAACAGAGTGGAATACTGGGTAACTTTAAGCAAGTCACTATTTCCTCAGCCTCAGTGACACAACTGTAAGACGAAGATAATATTACTGCCCTACCTTACAGGGGCTGCTTAATGAAATAATGCTGGTAAAGAACCTTTCTCCCTAAGAGAAAATGCCATATGAATATTAAGAATTATATTAGTATAAGTAGTAATACTAATTGTATTACTACTGTATAACAATAATTTGCATAGGAACCAACAATGAAGAGAGGGTAAGACGATACTATGGCACTGATGTAGTATTTATAGCAGCAGTAAGAAATTTCCTTGAGCAAAATAATATCCTCATCGCCAACATGTTCTCTTTTCAGAAATGTTTCAATTAAAAGCCACTGGAAATATATATTCTCTCATGATACATGAAACCACTGATTTACATGTTTGAGTGATTATGCCACCTGCAAAGAGGTTTATTAGGAGCACCCATTATCAGAAGAATTCATTTATCTTTTAAATAAATCTGTCATATCCTCATAAAATTTCTGTAACCAGGGAAATGTTTAAAAATCAGGCACGATATGACCCTCATTGGATATGCACACTACATCTCTTTGTAAGCAGAAGATACAACAGGAATTTGTAATGTGTCTGTATGCTGATGATTATTCCATGGAATCCACCCCCTGCCCCATTTATGTATTTATGTGTTCCTTATTTCAGAATACACACTTTACACTTTGCAATGAACATGAACATGCTAAAGGATATTTTTGGATTTAATGATTCTACAACTTGTTTCTTCAGAAGAAACATTCTTCTGTTGCAATCAACATCAATTTTGTATTAACTACACACTTTTATTATGCACATTGATTGTAAAATACCATACAGTGAACAGCTCAGTATAAACAGTGTCTCAAAGCATTTTATTTTTTAATGTGGTTCTTAAAGGTTTTTCCTGATTCATTCTTCCATACATGAAGATAAGCAGAACTAGAAAAAGAAGGTCTCTGCTGTATATAATCTTCCACACTACATGCTACAGCTTCCTCTAAACAAATTGGAACTGCTGAAGTACTTTCCATTAAAGAGCAAGTGATTTATTTCGTATTTCCAATATATATTTTCTTTAAAGTGCCTCTGAGATTTAGGGGGCAACATTTTTTTCCTTGTGACTCATCCACCATGAATCTCTCCTTCATGAAACTATGTCAGAAGTAAAAAGTGATACTCAATGAAGGAATATGAAGGCTGACAAGATCATATCCACTGTTGTATTCACAGGAAGAGAGAACTGGCCCTAGAAACAGCCAAACTGCATGGAAGAATGTGTCAGATTTCCCTGCTGCTTCCATTTACCGAAGGCTTGTGTACTCCCCAAATCAGATAGGCGCTGATAGATTAAGCACATTGTTGCTACATATTTCACGGTAAAACACAGAGTGCTAACAGTGAGAGTAATGGAAGCTCCTTGAGCATGGCAGTACTGCAGCAAAACCATTACAGGAAAGTGTTACCAGGATAGGCTTTTCCTCTTGTAGCATCCCCCTTTAGAAGAACATTTCTACAAAATGGAGTGATTTATATACACTGCCACCATTCTGCTGCAGAGGTTATAGGATTTTCTGAGACAGCATGCACAATCATGTAATTGCAATATTACTGAAGCATTTATTCCAGCTGCCAATCATGTCTGTAGCACACTGCTGGCTTATAAACCCTTTTAAAATGCCTTTCCTTTCAAGTTGCATCGCCTGAGCACGAAGAAGAAACCGCATGTTGCATTCAGCCTAACAAAGTCCCTTCCCAGAAATGATACTGCGGTCTTGCAATAGTGCTAAATGGGGAAGCAGGGCACTTCTGGGTGATCCAGAATGAGAAAATGGTAAATATTTTATAATATCAATGGTGCTGCAAAGACAAGCTCAACTGTGTTAGACACTTCATGCTGGACCTATTCAAACAGAGCAGGCCTACTGGAAGCAAATGATTTGTCAGTCATAAGTGTCATTGTGTTAACCAGTATCTGTAGCACAGGAGTGGAGCAAGTCCCTAGCTGTCACTTTGTAACACCACCTCCATAGCACTGACGACCACCCATGGACTTTTTTTTAATCTGTGGAGAAGATTCACAGCAGATTCTTTTACTCATTGCTAAATGATTGGTGTAATTATTCTAGGCAGATGCATGTTAGGGCTGGGATTCTTCTTAATTCTAAAAGTAAATTATGCTACAAATATTTCTTGCCAATATTTACAAGTCTTAGGCTTTCTTCCAACCAGACTAACATATGGCATAATGATTATAAAGAAGCGATCAGGCAGCCTGTGATGGGAAAGATTTCTGCTTGAGACCCTGGAGAGCTGCTGCCAGTCAGAATGGACATAACTGAGCTAGGTGGGAAAATAGTCTGATCTGGCATAAGGCTGTTTCCCATGTTGCTAAGGATGCTCTTCTGCACACTGGACTGCATGGGACTTGGAGCTGCACAAGAGCACAGTGTTCTTGTGTAGATCCCATTACTTCAAAGGGAAACAAAACATCCTGATTTGATCAGCAGAACATCCCAATTGTGTGTGCCCTATAATTATCTGGGGCCAGGGGGTGGTGCATGATAACAGTTACGATTTTGTATCCACCTCAAAATATACACAATGTCATGGAAACAGCCAGCACAATATAATCTTTACATAGGTCACTAATCACAACAGAGTCAGTAGGAATTAATAATGGTGCTGAAATTCCATTAGAAGACCGAAGTGACACTCTCCAGTCATTTGAAGAGATGCATCTAGAAATAAAGTCAATCCACATTTAGTGAATAAATGAAAAAAATCAATTCTAATGCACATTGAGTACATCCATGATTTTTTAAGGGACAAAACTGGGTATCCAACGGATGACAATTTAGTGCTTTGCTTTAGCAAGCAGCCGCAGATAGAAGCTTATTTTAGCCATAAGATATTACGCACACTCTATAGAAATCTTTGGAGGGGGCAGAGGAGGTCTTTTTCTAGTCACTTCGTTTTCAAGTCTTGAAATGCAGTGGGTGGTATGTTCTACTGTAATATTACCCTAATTAGAAGCATTTTAGTGGAAAGGCCTAGTGAAGAAAGGAAAACACTCACCTACAGGATTTTGCTGATTTTTGTAAAACTTTTAAGACAGGTTAACAACATTTTACATAAAGCCATTCAACTAATACAGAAGAAAGGAAGAGTTTTCTAAAGAGAGTAGTTTCATAATTTTTAAAACCTGCATAAAAATAAACAGAAGTTTTAATATGCCTATTTGCTAACTATAATGAACCCATCATACATCATTGCTCCTCAGAAGAAAAGGGCGATGTATGATGCTCGGTGAGAATCTATTACATTCTGTTCCTACTAGGATTTTGAACCTTCTGACAGTATGAATGAGGAACGCTCTAAAATAACTTGAGAAAATGAAGAGTGTAGGATGTTTGGTGTGTGTACTGAATGTGATCTGGTACTCAGAAGGAACAGGGTTGCCCCCCCCCCCCGGATTTGAACAAAAAGGTCAGATGGAAGAGAGTATGCCAAAAAAACTGCCTAACTGCAGGCTTAGCTGAGCCCTCTTAGGAAATAGATTCCATGTAAAGTGACACAATAGGCAATTAAAGTGAGCAATTAAAAACTTGAAGCATGATACTCTAACCCATCAAAGTGAATATGTGAATGCCTGGGCATTACAGCCACTATGGAACACTCTGAACAGTAAAGCCATGCTGGACAAACATTAAGCTCCTGCACCATTATTACACAGAAATGGAAACAGCCCAAAAGATTCATTTTATTTGTTACAGAGCAGGTGACTTGCACCCAGTGTTACTAAAAGCTGCAGCTGTGGTCATACATAACCTAGACCACAGGTCCTTGCCAAGATCAAACATGCAACTATTGCAAAGCCAAGTACAGAGAAATCTATTTCTAAAAGCTCCCCTGGCACCACATCTTGGTACCAATTTTAAAGGGGACGTTTCACAAAATGCAATGTAGGCTGGTGCTGCACTCCAATAACTGCTCACCCAATCAATGGGCTTACCTCTGTGTAGACATGTATAGAATCGGGCTGTAAACTCCCTAATGTTTGTTGCATAATGAGAGAAGACTTTTGCTAGTACATAACTGACCACAATCTTCAGAAATCTCTAAACTGACAGTATCATACAAAAAAACCCTTGAAAGGAAGGGTTGCTTCCCCTTCCCTCCTGCCTCATCTCAAGATGCATAGGAATTTAACACTCCCCCTCCTTAGCAAGGCAGTCTTTACACAGAAATTAAAGTTTTTTGAAGATGAGTAGCACATGGTGTTCAACACTGAGGGCATATTGACAGTACCATTTCAGAGCGATGGGGGAGAAATAACGGTTAGGATCCCATTCATTAACAGACTATTTATTTGCCAGTCGAAATAGAATGGACCTGACATGAGCCTAGCAGAATATCAAAGACATTCTCCCATGAAGTTAAAATCAACTCTTGGTTTAATATATAATGAAAGGAAGTGATAGAGCAGCTCCCTGCTTTCTCGGTGTGTATCACTGCATAGCAGCCAGCTGCATTCAAACTCTCGCCAAGATTCCCAAGTTCCCAAGCCAGGGGTTGATTAGATTCCCCTTTTCATTTTCTTGTCTACTAGTTCTCCCCACAGCCCAGCACTAAGTTGCGGCTGTCTCCTGCGCTCTGCGTCTATACAAGCGAGCTCTCTCCGTGGTGCGGTGCTACATTACTGAACACAGAACACACTTCCCAGCTCCAACACGTTCCTAGGATATATGCAGCCGGCTTAGCTGTAAACCTAAGATTTCCATCAAAACGAAACTCTGCACAAAGATTTTTAATTGTCCCCGAGACCCCTGACGGCTTTTTCGACCCCCGCCCGAGGGGGGGTGTTACAGATCCAGATCGCGGGGGAAGGGGGGAGTATCCAGGACAGAGCTTTACAAAACAAGCATTGTTTCTCCTCTCCCGGAATCCAGCTCACGGCTTTCAATGGGAAGGCTAAAAATAGTTATATGGAGACTTCACGTTCAGAAGCCGTCCGGCGGGGCGCTCGCACATTATTGCATTAAGTTTGCCTCCAACTTCCCTCACTTCGACGGAAGGCGACCCACAGGTTCGGGGGGGGGGGGGCAAGGGGGCTGGCTCGATCATTATCATCACCACCATCATCAACATTATCATCATCAATGTAAACAGTTAGAACGAAGCTGCAAGCAAAGAAACCAGCGGCACTGTCGAAAGACAACGGGATCCTCCTTCGCAACGGCAGCGTGGGTTGCCTGGGTTGTCTTCTCGGGTGTAAGTCAGGGTGCGAAACGTTCTCACAGCCGCCAACAGACCTCCCCCACCCCCACCCCCACCCCCACCCCGCCGCCGCCAAATCCCGGCGCTAAATTCTCCGTCTCTCGTACAGATCACGAAGATGCGAAGCAGGCGCAGGAAAGAACGGACTTACCAAAATACATGATGTTTCTCATGAATCATGCAGCCGGGGTCCCGCCGCGCCGCGCCGTTCAGCATGAGCTCCCGCAGCCGGCTGCCAGGCAAAGCAGAGCGAGCCTCGTTCATCCTACATGCTGTGGAAATTTCCCAGCCCCAGAGCGCGAGCGAGCGAGCGAGACTCCTCGGGATCAGGGCTTCGAAGGCAGCCTTCTCCCCGATACAGTCCCTCTCTGGCTTAGCACTGACTCTCGCTGCATGCTGCACTGCCCAGTCTTACTGTAATCTGACTCCTCCTTGTGATGTCCTTGCTGTGCCTGTGTGACATCAGGACGAGGAGTACTACGGCCACATTTCTTCTCTCTCCCTCCCCCAAACGCTCTTCCTTTCCGCGGATCTCGCTAATGCCCCGGGAGAAAGACACCCTCCACTCTTACGAAAGCTGTCAACAGCGTCATACAAAACGACCCCCGCCCGACCTCCCCACGCAATTCGGCATCGAATGTGGCCAGTGACACAATCTGTTCAATTGCATAAGGTGGCGGTGCGGGGACGGAGAGACAAGGCTGGGACTGTTTAACGTGCTTCACACACACCGCCTCCCCTCCCTCCACTCAGGGGGGTGGTGGTCGTAAGTTGCTCAGTGTACTGTGCAGACCGAACCAGCTAGATGCCAACGGAGAAAGCGAGGAGTGCATAGCATTCTATCTGTAAAGAAAGAGGTCCCGGGCACACCACTGCCTGAAAGGCATGACTCGCCTACAACCATAAGCCTAGATTGGTGTAAAGAACTGGCTGTGGATAATACTGAGTGGTGTGATGCAAATACACCCTGCTGGTGCTCAAAGTCAGTCTATTCTCCAACCCTCCTGGAAGGGTATCCCAGCTAATAATATGGGGCAAGGGGGACCTGAAACAAAATGTTTTAGTGTGAAGTGCCCCTATTCAGGGTTCCAGCCAGCCATGCCCTCTTCCATGGTACTCTATTCTGCCCCATTCCCCATTTTTCATTTCCCTCCATCCCACGTCAGTCAGCATTCTGTGCCCTCTGAGCATGCTCAGTCATAATTGGGCTCTTGGGGGGGTGCCCCCTTAATCTCCCCCCCCATGCTTTGTACTTCTGCAAACCGTGGGGTTTCACCAAACCTTTTGGTCCCTCCCTCTTGAATATGAATGATGCAGTCTCAGCATAAGTACCCACACTCAAGAGAATGAGATGGCTATTACTATATAGCATATGTGAGCTCAGGAGAAAGGTTCTGAAACAGTTTTGGCAACCCTTCGCTCACATTAAACCCAGAGCATATAAATGAAGTACCTCTCTGTCAATCAAAGTACACACACACACACACACTAAGGTAGAGCCCATCACATATAGATTTATATTGGCAAGCGCAGATCCCTTTGTTCATAATTAAAGAGAAGGGGAAAGAGATTTATAATGACGACTTGAACCTTTTCATCACAAGTTCCCCAGTTTGCACAGAGTGTAGGCAGCACTGATAAGAGAAGAGATGATGATGATTTGGTTGTCTTGCCTGTGTGACAAATTTGATGTCTCTGGCCAGTTCACACATGATCTGAGACACTATTGCAGCTGGCATCTTAGGAAGGGGGTAGACAGTCTCTGAGGACAGAGATCAAAGACACAGATACTAAAATGCACTCTTACCTCTAAGAGGAGATGCCCCAGGTCAGTTTTGACACAAATTGACAAGACAGCATGTGGAAGACTGCACTGCCTATGTCTACAGGACGTTGTTTTCCATTTTGAACAATGTGAATTCTTTGGTAGCAATATCAGTTTCAGATATAGACAAAAAAAATAAGAGCCTGAAAATTAAACGTAAAGCATACAGAAGTGTTTATCTCTTTTAAATAGGATTTAATAGGATGAATGCTTTATTCTACTGGAAAGAGGATGACAGGTATAATACACTTAAAGCTCAACTCCTTAGCCTTAAAAAAAAGCCTGTGAAATAAGCCCTGCTTAAAGGAGTCCAGTTGTTTAGCTCAACAGCGAAAGGACCACAAACATCATAGGCGAAGGGTAATCATGGAGTTTACAAACTCAGCAAGGGAAGATACATCGGTAGGGTTTGTAATGTATCATTTACCTGGCTGGAATAAAGGATTTCAAGGAAAAGAAGAAGAGATAGCACCCTTCAGTATATCCATCAAGTAATGTATAAAAATGCATTGGTTTTAAATTCAGATGAGGCAGTGGCACCATCTAAGTATCAAACAGTGAATTTCCACTGATGCCATCCATACCTTGTCTCTCATCTCAAGCACTGGAGAGGAAATAACAGTCATTTACATACATTTGATGGCATGATATTTAGGCTAGAAACTGTATTTCAGTTCCCCACTAGCATACGCAGAAGCATTCCTTAAACCTTGAACTAAGGGCCAAGCTACACATTACTTTGGAGATGAAGCTAGGAGCTTTTACTCTAAAGTAAGTGCAGAGCCCCCAATCTGGATTGAAACCCTATCATGGGGGGGGGGTTAAAGGGGGATTTAACCCTTTACATCCTCCACTGTGGACACAGTCCAAACTGGGAGCCCTGCACCTGTAATTTTCATTGCCAAGAAGCAATGATTGATTTGTTTTAACCCATGGATGGAATGCCATCTTAGTTCAGGGCCCATAGGCTGGTTCCAACCTTGTTTTGACCTTGATATAACAAACTGCTTTAGCTCTTTGCACTGCTTTGCACTGAAGCAAAGCCCACCCATAAGATTCTCAGAGCTCTATGCATGAGGGGTTCAACCCATCGTTGTAGGATCATTGTTATACTCTAGCCCCCAGTTAAGGAATCATCAGTTGATTCCAATCTTGTGTGACACGCACAATAAAGATATTTAAAATATCCAGGATCCAACAAATTCAGCTAGTACAAACTGTATGTCTGGGTGTATGCACAGAGACACACATGGACACTTACAACAAGAAAGTTATCTGTGCACATTTAGTCCCACATATACTGTTTGGAGACAACAATGACAATCCTGACCCTTGCTGGAGAACAGAGGCCACACCGTTTCATAGTTCACAGACTATGTAAGGCACTCCATAACCTGATATCTCATAGAGAAGCAAAAATCTTCAACTCATATAGTGATGTTTACATTCCTTTAAACATGGCCTGAGCCTGCAATTAGGGCGATAGACAAAGAAACCTTGGCAGTTATAAAAAGACTGGCTCTGACCAATGCTGGAGCAGTAGCTAAGCTGCTTCATCTACTAGGCCGCTCCAACTTTCTGACTGTTCTTCCCGTATGCTGCATCCAGTTTCACCATCACTCCTCTCTTCAGTCTGTTTCCTATATTCATGATAACTATTCCTGAATGTATTATTTGGAGGAGATCTTGCTGTTATCAAGACTCCGGGAGTCCAGGGGCTTCCCATACTGTCATTCTGGAGTAGGCCAATGATAGCTCTGAATTCATACATGCAGCACACATGTGAGGCACAAGTCTAGCAGCAAGAACCCCCCTCTCCTCCACACACTTCTCCTACTAGACTAGGTGCCATACTATACCACACAACTTCAGGCAAGCTTATTGAAGGGAGAGATTGCTTAAATAAGGGGTGGACAACATGCAGCCCATGGACTACATGTGGGCCCAAACTTCCCTCTGTCACCAAAATTAATGGCAGCACCTGAAAATTGGTGGCAAATTCCTAGGGAAACCTAAAACATCCAAATCCCAGAGGTTTTAAAGTGATATTTGGATGTTTTAGGCTTCCTTAGCAGGTTGCTGCCAATTTTTGTCATATACTCCTAACAAACTAGCAATTGTTTCCCTGGTACCCCATGGAAGGTAGCTTGTGAGGCAGGGTGGATGTGAAAATGGCCCCTGGATCCCCCAAAGTTGGCTTAAGTCAAAGGTTTGGCAGCCTACAGCCATCAGGCTAATTTCAAAAGCATTCCACAAGCAGTCAGTTCAGACCTCTCACAAGAGTGGCCTGTCCCTCTCCCAGTAACCTGCTGGGCAAGGAGAGAGAAGGGAAGGAGAAGGGGTGTGTGTGTGTGTGTGTGTGTGTGAGAGAGAGAGAGAGAGAGAGAAACTGACCCACTTTTGGCTCTGGCTCAACCCACTCTCCTTGCTTCAGCTCCACCCACATGTGACTCCTGACAGATTACCCCTAAAGAAATGTGGGCCTTGACAGAAAAAAAGGTTCTCTACCCAGGCCTTAAATAAACAAACCACGGTTTATCAGGACAAAAATTAGCTGAGCACCTGTACACTCTTCACTTCTCTCTCCTCCTCTGTGTTCTCTACTGAGATTGTGACTTGTTTAAATTAGCTTCACATTACATTCAAACCTGGAAACTGTGATTGGGTTGGGTCCCACTGAAGTCAATGGGCACTTATGAATCCCCCCAAAAGAGGAAATGCATCACCTAAAAAGAGAACAAAAGAGGACACAGATTTGCATAAAATTTGCATGGACTAATTCATAGCGTCTGTGTGTATGTAGAAATAGTTATTATTTAAGTAGAAATATAGTACGTATCACCGTAGTGTGGAAGACTGACCAGGTAACCAGTGTGCCTGCCTGTTCAGTCTGCTTTCCAGGTGCTGTTGATGGACAACAATTCTTATGGTTTTGATCTTTAAACCAGAACTGAACAGCCCTTCGAATACAGGACACCTTCAAATAGATGATTGTCTTCTGACAGCCCTTCAAGCAGAGGACTGCCCTATATAAAAGAGGAGACATGGCCATCCTAGCAAATGGTTAGACCCTGAACAAGAATACAATTACCAAGGCCCACTTGCCGTCTTACAATTTAATGATGTCTGAGAAAGGTATCCAGACATTTGAATGTAAACAAAGCAAGTCAAACATATATTCCCCATTATCAGTTTTGGGTGGCTGTCTTCATTTAAGTTATGAAACATATGAAAAAGGAAGTCAGCAGCCTCTCCTCCTGGCAAACACCCACAAAACAAATTGAATGTAACTCTGAGCCAGATTCTATATTTGTTTACACCTCTGCATCCCCACATCAATTTAGAAAAAGCTTTAAATGTTCAACTTAGCTTGAGCCAAGTTTTGTTTTCTCGATGGAGTTACATAAATGTAAGCAAAAACAGGATTTGGCCTTAGCAATCAGTCAGTGGTGTGTTCCAAACATGTAGCACTTTAAGAAGCAGCTTCCAAGATCGCATTCTTAAAATGCATGTATGGAAGCAGCCAGAAAATGGTCTTAATATGTATTATCTATTTATTTCATTTGTGTTTCATATTTCCTACCAAAAGATCAAGGTAGTGTACTGGTTCTCTCTTCCCATTTTATACTTACAATAACCCTGTGAGGTAGGTTAAGCTGAGATGGTGACTGGCTCAAGGACACCCGGTGAGTTTCATGCCTAAGAGACAACCTAAACCTAGCCTGACACTCTAACCCAAGGGTGTAGAACCTCTGTCAGCCTGAGGGTAGAATTCAATTTCAGAAAAGCTCTCAGGGCCTGCATTCCAGGGGTGGGAGGGGCCAAAGGAAAAGGGGGTGGGGCCAATTTTTTTTTTTTTAAACTAGCATGTTGTAATTAAAGCCCATACTGCTAGTAGATGAGCCTTAGGGGAGGCATTTCAGCCTTAAAGAATGAGGAGAAATGGGCAAAAAGGCAGGAAACCACTGAACGACTGGTAGCTGGAAGAAAGGGGGAGAGGCAGGGAAAGGGTGCATGGCCATCTGGTGAACCCCAGAGGTCAGGATTGGAGCCCCAGGTGAGCTGGGTTTGGCCCAGGACCTGAAGTTGCCCCACCCCTGATGGGATTTTTTAATCCTGGTTACATCTTTGGTTTTTTTCTGTTTTAAACTTATAGTTTTATATTATGTTTTACTATGTTATTATATTTTATGGTTTTAAGCTTTGTTTTGTAAACCGCCTAGACAGCTTTGGCTAATGGGCAGTACAGAAATGTAATAAACAAATCCTTCTTATGCTAGTGCTGCTTGTCTGTTGGAGGCTGCTGGAACTGGCATGGGAAATCTTATTTATTTATTACATTTATACCCCACCTTTCTTCCATTGTGGAACTCAAGGTGGCTACATGTGGTTCCCAGGTGGTCTCCCCTCCAAGCACTGAACAGACCCAGACCTGCTTAGCTTCAGCAAGGTGGCTGCCTCTTGTGCCTTCAGACTACGCCCTGGAGCCCATGAAGTCCAGGTGAACCACATCACCATAACATTTACACACTATCAAGTGCAATGCACAGCACACCATGGGGAGCTGGAGGGAGGGGCAATAGCCAAATGGAAGAATGGGCAAAGAAGGCACATTAACATATTATAATCAGCAGTGGTGGTGGGGGTCAGTATTAACAAGTTGCAGGTATTGTAGGTATTAAGAAGTAATAACGTACCTGCCAGTTGAAAAGAAAGGCGGTTATCATATTTTTATTTCTATTTTCTCCATAGACTTAATTTCACTTTTTTGGCTAATGAATGCAAAAGCTCTGTGATGGCTCAAAGCAAAAGGCCCCCAATACACTTTAGTAATGAATTCACATCTTACCCTATTTTCTAAAATTCTCCCCATCTGATGGTTCACGCATCGCCCCATACTAAGAATAAAAACATCACTTGCAGGCATGGCTACTACAACCATTGATTAATATTTAATAAAATTAACATGCCTGCTAAACTCTTGGGGTTTCCTGGAAACCTCTCTTCCACTTTTGAAATCTCACAGGAAGCAACCAATCATACATAGATCCATACTCGGTTGCTTACTGGTTGGCTGTAATGAATTTCCATTTGAGAGGCTAGTAAGAAGGCTTTCTGTGAATGTGTGCAATAATGTATCCAGGGACCCTTGCAGAAATGTAATAATGTGCAACAAAAGACATAGGGTGACAAAACATTATCAATTTAGACGCCTTGTGCGGTAGGTTAAAAAATCTTGCACAGTTGAGAGGTTTCCAATTTTTCTTAAAATAAATTCCATCTTTTGGCCCCAGAAAGTGATTGGGAACCAAAATGTCACTGTACTATACCAGAAAACAAACAGGGATGAACAAGCAATATCATATTTAACCTTTGTGTTTGCTGTTTTCTGCCCCTTTCCCTTCCCCTCCCCATCTATAGCAAAAATGCCACTAAAGGCTAACTGAAATTAATATAAGAAAATGTAAGTGTTGGTGGATCATGGACATTTTTTTCCTTTTAAAAAACTTATTTCTGTGAAATAACAAAGCATCCACAACAATGTGAGGTGCCAAAAGTGCTTGAAAGTGTTTCCAAGTGTGCGGAATCTTGAACCTCAAGGCAAACACAGTTAAGTGCCCTGGCTAGATATTTTCTTTGAATACATCTGGAGTTGTTTAGGAAAACCTGTCCCTTTACTGCGGAAATATATATTCCTAAGTAAAGGATTTGGCAGCCAATTATACTACGCATGTACTTTTCTTATGCTACAATCCCCTTACATGAATGCACTGGCTCAGACTTCACGTAGGGCAACATCCATTTTCAACTGCTTCTATATATTTTTTTAAAAAATGCATGTCAAATATTTTCTGCCTGTTATGTCAAAATCTTACCCCATGTATAAAGCTAACACGTCACGTAGAGGACTAATCACCCACAAACTAGCAATGCCCCCACCCACACATATATTTGAAATGGTACAGTGACACTAGAAGACTGTACTTGTGAGTGTATGCTTGTTTGGATTAGCTCTTAGTCAGTGCCTATGTTTAAAATTTCCACATGAGGGAGTAGTCTATGCTAGAAGCCCTTTCCTTGATTCTTTAAGTTCTCCACATGGAGTGGAAGGATATTTTGCTGGGGGGGGTCACTTTCAAATAAGCAATCTGCAATGTGTGTCCTGAACTCTACAGTCTCCTGAGAAGCCTATATCACATGAGCCCTTGCACATTTGAATAGGCAATAAACTAAAAGACAGAGCAACAGTATAAAATGGTGTGCAGAAGAAAATAATAAAGAGCACTCTATTTCCTTTTTGAAATATTTTTCTGATAAATACAGTTATCAGTTTTTCTGATAAATACAATAAATTTTCAAATAAGAGACTTTAATTTCATCAAGAGTACATTGCTTTGATTCCTCTCTCTCGCACACACTTGCAATACCTAATGCTGCACTCCCCTTGTACCCCTACAAAGGTTACAACTTTATTACTTGGCCCTTGTGAGAGTTCATTAAGGATAAGAGCTAAGCTACACATTATGTGGGAGATCTGTGATTGGACTTCCCCCCTTTTCTTAAAACAAACAAACAGCTGCAAGGCCCTGAATTGAGATTGCATCTGTAGCACAGAGCAAGGGATGGTCTAAACCCTTCCCCTGTGCTGAAACTCTAATCAAAACTATCTTCCCTTCTACAGCTGCTATTAGCCGTGTAGAGGAAAATATATAGGTTGCCTTTATTGTGCTTGTATGCTTTCCCCTCCACAGCTAATAGCATCCAAGGCTGTGCTTAAAATGGTAGCAAAGCTACTTGGGGGTTTGTTTTTTAAACTCATTATCCACCTCAACTTCAAGGGCACCCCACATCCCCAAAGAATATTTGCCTATCCCCAAAGATGAAACCAATATTCAGGTAGCAATGTCATGCCACCCGTACCTTCCTGAAGATAATGACCAATTCTGTGCCTAATAATTTGTCCCAATGCTAGTTTAGAATGGCATGATAAGAGTTTGCTTGTGCACCTAAAAGAAATAAATGCTAGCTCCACTTCTTGCATGGCATTGTCTTTTCATTGCTGTGTTTTTTAACTAGTCACAAGAGCGTTTATAACTGGATTTCCTGTCCTTGCTGGACAAAACTACCAAATCTGGTGGGTACTTTTTTTGTTTCTTTTTTACCCTTGAATCAGAAGTGTCAGTTCTAGAAATCTGCAATATTTGTCACCATGAATACTATTTAACTGCAGCAGTACCCAAAGGAACTCTGTACAGCCCCTTGTGAATACGACTGGAGGGACTTAATTAATCTTCCTGTCACTTCCATGATGCTTTTCATTAGTTTAGCTGCTATCTGATCAACTGGCCCTTTCTCTATTGGAAATGGCTTTCCAGAATCTGTTTCAGAGTCATTTTCAAGAGGTAAACAAAGACTCACCTTTGACATGAAGAGTCTTTGCAAGTCTTAGCCATGCAGACTTTATCAGTTCAATTATAGTTCATGCAGCAGCTTTACTTTATCTGTAATAATATGGAGTTTTCAACAGGAGATTTGAGAACTATGGAAATAACTAATATTGAAAGATGTAAGGATTTTTAAAAAGAGTTTCTCCCCCTAATCTCTACAAATTAACAGTTAATCACAGAAAGTATTTCCCCACCCTTTAAAAATACTGCTAAAGCTGTCCTTTTCAGTCATTATGCCTGCTGTGTTTCACTTCCATTCCAGTTAACATTCATAAGAAAGTCCTTTAGCAATGTGTACCAAAGAAAATCTGTAGCAGATGATGTTAATGCCATGTAAGTAAAATAAAGGAGACAAAATTATATGTCCATCTCACAGTTCAATTTAAATCCCCCACCCCCCCACACACCTATTTCACACAAGACAAATATGTGGCAATCTGTCAACACTGTTTGTGTCAAATATGACCTTCATCACTGCCTATATCATCTAAGGACTTCACAATAATTAATGGATTTTTAGTTTCCCAATGCTCCTGTAAGGTAGGGAAGCATTATCTCTGTGGTACAGATGACTGACCAATACACATAGCAGATTAAAAACAGTGGTAGGCTACACCATCATTTAACTCTCCCAAGTCCTTCAGAACATCTCCACATGGAAGAATACTGTAACTCAAAACAATAAACCTCAGGACTGGGAATTCTCACACGTGAGACGTTAGTTGCCTTTGAGCACTCTCACACTATTTATCTGAATATATAACTATTAGTGCATATTGGAAAGTAGAGGGTAGTGTTTGTAACCACCCTCTACAGATGAGCTTTTCAACTTATGTACATTTTACATTCACACTTCAAAGTTCTCAAGGCTGTAATCCTATATCCAGTTTCTTGAAAGTAAGCCCCATTAAACTCAATGGGAGTTACCCTTGAGTAGGCATGTATAGAATTGCACTGCCAGTCTCTATATAGGTGCCTGCCCCTACATTAAGACCTTTAACTGAGGCCCTTCTTTGGATACCTTCCCCATCTGATGTGCAGAGGTTGATCACAGGAAAAACAGTCTAGCCAGTAGCATCACCCCAACTGTGGAATGCTCGCAGGGAGGCTTGTCTGGCTTCTACCTTGATGTCAGTACTAGGAAAAGACCTTTAAAAATTCTCCAGGCTTTTGAAGCCTTGGTACAGTGCTTTTATGCTGCTTGATGTTCGTTTTTAATTCTGCTGACTGTTTTAATACTGCTCTTTTATATTAGTCCTATTCAGGATTTCAAATAACCGGGCTACAGGAATTCATGAGCAGGGCTGTGCCACATAGCCCTGCCCCCACACCATATGTGTCAAGTGACCCTTCCCACTGGTGTCTGTGCCCTACACAGGAGGCCTCAACATGTATAGCTGTACAATTGGGCTTTTTATTTTCCCAACATTCAGTGTCTGGTAAAAAAAACAACAACAACACCCAGCTTTTGATTTCACACAGAAAGGGTATTTCAGCTTCATTATCATATTCTAACTTTGTGTTGGGTCTTTACCAAAGAGCAGCACTACTACTTAGCTACAAGAACAGAATTCACCAGTAAGTACATTCTCCGCTGAATCTGATCCTTGCCCATGTTTAGTCAAAACTAATTTCCATTTACTACAATGGGACTTATTCCCAACTAAGTATGTGTAGGATTGTAGCCTAAGACAAGTATGCTTGCTTTCAAAAGAAATACAGACACAGAACAAAATTCTGCTGAAGACATTCAATAAATGTCATTAAATACCATTATTTGCATTTACTATTGACAAGAGTTAAATTTATTTTAATTATTGTAAACTCCGAGGATCAACTGTTTTTTTTTTTTTTTAAGTTGAATGCTTCCATTTCTTTCTGGTAAAAAGGAACTTGCTATCTTACATGATGCCAGTAATGTTCAAAACTATTCCTAACTCATTAATAAGAATTAACTTGAAAAGAAATGCTTGTATCTTTTCATCTGACTTAACACTGCCTTTTGGCCTCTAATTTTGACAGTTATTTACATAGCAAAATGCTGGCCTATGTCTGTGTAGTACTGTCTACTTATATTCTTTCATACAATTCTCTTTTGAAGTTCAATGCATCCAAATTTAATTATGAGTCCTGAAAATACTCTGCCACTATTTTTGTCTATTTAGTAACTCTATCTGTTTGCCTTGAACAGAATTTTTAAAAGTATGTCTTACACACTGCCTACCTTCCTTTCACTCCCTGTGATAAATTAGTTTCACAATTTATTACTTAAATGCAATGCTTCCCAAATGACCAACATTTTAATCACTAATGTGAGAAGCCTGGTTTTTCATAATGTTCCACATCCATATGCCCCCTCTAGAGGCCAATCTTCACTTACTATTTAGTGTGGAGGGGAAGTGGTTTGGGGTTGTTTGCAACACATAACATCATCATCAACCCGCAGTAATGCCACCACTTCCCTCTGTAAACTCTGCATTTTCACAGAGTAGTTTTACTGTGTGTGTGTGTGTGTGTGTGTTTGTGTTTGTTTTTAATGTGGCTCCCAAGCAATTCAGCTGCAGTGTGCCTCATTCCTCCAAATTAAATCTGGCCTGATGGGCATGCCAGGGGTGTGTCTTTCACCTGGCTGTGATATCGGTCAAGGGGTAGTGCCCTCCCTTTTCCTGCTACCATTTTGATTTGTTGCCATTTTGCAGTAGCATATGGAGGAGACAGTTCTGGTTCCTTGCCCCACAGTAGTTATTTGCCCTACTGGTGTTTTTGCCTCTCAATAGTGCTCTCTGCTTTGCTATTCACTGTACTTCACATCTTCTTTCTTTGGTTGTAGACCACAGTCCCAAGACAGCACAGCTTCAAAGTAACAAACCCTTTACTCTTTTTCCCCCACTATCTTGCTACATCACACCTCCAGCAGCTCACTTTGGAGGATTCATTCTCTGCATCTTCCTTAAACTACACCCCCCACACACACACAACAGTTGATCTTTTTTTATCCTGTAATTCTCCCAAATCCCAGAAAATCACTAAATCACCATTGCAATGTGCTCCAACGTTGCTCTACTACAGCTTCTCGTTACTGGGAACTTGCCAGTTGTATTCCCTCTTTCCTTTTGCTCCTTCCTGGGCTGTGGTGTGTCCTTTGGGGATCAAGGCCAATGGAACTTTCTCCTGCAGCTCTCTTCTCTGCTTGCAGTCTTTCCCAGCTTAATCCCCCAAATCTCCTGAAAGTGCTGAACTGGTAAATCACCCTTGTGCCATAGCATGATGTCAAAATCACACTACTTCAGGGTCTCATTACAGTGTGCTTTGGGGTCCTTTCAGGGCAGCTGGTCCTGTCTCTATCCCACCATCTTTTCATTTCAGGGGATTAAAAAGGTGGAGAACCAAAGGCAGAGAAAAATGGAAAACATTGAAGCACAGATGTACAAAATACTAGTGAAACCCTAAAGACAACCAAACTCACAGTTTTGAAGCCCTGCACTAGGGATTTCACACATAGGGAATAGCTCTAAATAGCTATATTGCTATGCCGGTATAGTGCTATAGCGATGTAGAGCTATTTCGTATGGGTGATATCATGGTATAGTTCTACCTAGCTGTGGAAGTCTTGTTTCTGTGCAGAAAGAAGGCAGACAAATAGACTTCTTGGTGATACACTTACACTGGGTGGGAATGTAGGAAATTTTCAGGTCAGAATGCTCTGCTGCTTTTCCTGGATGCACCAAGGAGCAAGGGGGGCAGGTAACATGCCTCTCACAGGTGGTTGATTACATCATTTCCGCTGGCTGGACTCCACCCAACCGACCCCAAAATAAGGCGGATAAAAGTGCAGTGCAACCTATGAAAGCGGTTTGTTTGGGAAGTGTATAGTCCACTTTTTCTTGCTTTGTGTGCCCCTGATGGAGCTAAACCGATTTCAAGAAAAAGCAGACAGAAGCTGAAAACGCATCTCCATGAATTGCCATTGAAGACTGGCCCCAGTTTACCATCCTTTTGTTAGACAGATTACTGGTAGCCTAGAATGGTTGGTTGGTAGCTAATGATGAGAAGACAGTTGAGAATTTCGCTGTGTGGAGTTTTTTTTCCCAGTGAGATTTCCCAATCAGAACTGCATCCGTACAACCTACTCAGTCAGACACTGCATTCTCCATTAGACTGTTGTGTTGTGGAGGGAGACACAGAGCTGTGGAGATGCATGGCAGGAAGAAGACTTTGAATGACTGAACTACACCTGTCATCTTTTTTCTTGTTCTGCTCACACATGCTCTCTTCCCTGAGAGGTACTGCAGAATTCTGTAGCTGTGGCATAAATCTTTGTTAATTAAAAACAAACAAACAAACAAAGACAGAAGAAATAAGGAAGAGATGGACTCAAAGAGGCTTCTCCAGTTCTGTCTTAGCTTCCATCTTTTCTTTCCTTCTTCCTTATAAAACCAGCACAGGGGTTGTATACTATTTTGTACATATGATTGTATACTGTTTTATTATTTGGGGGCATAATGTTGGATATGTCATTATATTTCATCTCTCTGATGGAAGCCACCTTGGGAGGGCATTTGCCCTAAAGGTAGCTTATACATATTTTAAATAGATATAAAGAAATAAAGGTAGGACAGCTCCGAGGACAGAGTTTTCAATAGCTACTTCTACACATAGGTAGCCGTGCCTCCCTGGAGGGTTTCCCAGACTTCTCATGCACTGTTTTCAGACCAGAAACCCCATCCTGAAGTAGTCCATACTACTCTGCATCTCTGAAAGAGCTTTCTTCAGGACCATGCAGCTTGCCAGTGATTGTTTATCTACTTCAGCCTTCCCTAACCTATTGCCCTCCAGATGTGTTGGACTAAAACTCCCAGCATCCCCAGCCAGCATGGATGGATGGCAGATGCTGGAAGTTGAAGTCCAACACATCTGGGGCTGATCTACTTCCTCAATACAGGCTACACTTGTCACGACACTCCTGTGGCTTGCCATGGACTACAGTAACATCAACAGCCTTGAGACCTCCAAGCAATGATGCCTGCCAACAGAAGCAGGTTTCCAGCCCAATTTCTCCAACAGTGCAGCAGGAAACTTGGCTGCTGAGGCACCTCCTGGGATACTTCACACAAGATGAGCTTTCCTACATGGAACTCAATTCTCTGTAGGGAACCATGTGAATCCTCTGCAGTAAATGCACCTGCTTCTGTTTTGCTATGCAAAGACACTTTCTACTGTGTCTACATTCTATACACATGTATGCATTTATCTGAACAACAGGAAGAATTTCTGGCACATGTTATACAAAAGTAATTTCATTCCATAGCGGAAGAGTGATTATGTTTGAGATTAGCAAACTCTGTAGTTAGTTGGAATAGACTTTAAGTTCTAATCCTCTTTTTGTCACATATAACTTTGTCAAACAAATCTCTTTGGTAATTAACGATCCCCAGAGTATCAATCCAAAGGAAAATATTTGCATGAGAAAATGCAAGAAAACGGGTTCAGCCAATTTTGTGTTATACAACCAAAAAAGCACAAAAAGAACACTTGCTCTGCAAAAATGACTTGAGTACACATCACTCAGCATACTTTATTACTTCAAATCTGAGGAGTGTTTAACTGAAGGAGGGCAAACAATTCAAAAAGGAAGTACAAATTCAAATTCCTGCTAAAGTTTCAAAAGCGTAATATGAGTACCTTGGTTTCAGGTGTCTATCCCCACAAACCTTTTAAAGATACTTTTTAGTGACATTTTCTGTATGATAAGAATGCATATTAGGAACCCTCACATCAAGCATGCAGTTAAGCAGCAAGGCAATATTTATCTTAAGGCCACTTCAGTTTAGAGCACATCTAGTAGAAATGAGGCAGCCCCAGAGGTACTTAGCAGAACTGAGAGGTACCTAGGTACTCTGAAAATACTCAGTTTCTGTGGGAAAAACTAATTAACAGACAATCGTTCTGTTTTGTCTTGCTTTTTATACCGCAATGTTCCTCATACTGCATGGGATTTCTCTTTGTACCCCAGTGTGCTACTGCCCATTTACTATGAGACTAGGGTACTGCTGCCATGTTGGCCCCATAAGAAGAAATAAATTAATATAATATATTCCATGGACCAACACTAAGACTGAAAAATATTTAAACAAGTAAGACTTACAGGCTGATCCTACTGACCTGAACAATGGGGCACAATAGGTACAGTAACACCTAGTCTCCAACACAGAGAGAAACGGGGCCTTCTGGCTCTTGTCCTTGCTCTAGAAATCTTCATCCCCTTTATAAGTAAAACAAATTAAAAGTCAGACCAGTTCCAGGGTACTTCTAATTTCAGTCACACAGAATTTGAAAGACCCATACTTCTCTGTACAACATGAAAAGATATCCTTCCATGCCAATGCATAGATCCAAAGAGCACATGTACTTGGAAGAGTCAATTTATTTACTTTCAAATAAATCTGAAAACAAACACATTCAATAGGAATTAAAACTCGAGTGTGTAGTTTGAGGATTGAAACTGCAAAGCAGCAAGGATCCAGTGATGGGCAGTTCTGTGTTTTATCTCCCTGACAAATTATTTAAATGAAAACCACTAAGCCACCGTGGCCCTAAATGAAAACTAGTTACAGTCAAATCAGAAATTGGGAGTGGAGGATTGGCAGCAGAGCTACTTAATCTTTCCACTTCCTCATATTTGTGTGCTCAAATAATTCCCATCCAAAATTATTTCCCCACAGATACATAAGAGAAAAAAAGATACATAAGAGAAAAATAGCAGGGGTGGGGGGAGAGATTTTGAGTGGGGAAAGGGTAAGAAGCAGGAGAAATATGTAGTCTCTTCATCTCTCTCCCCGGATGGTTCTCCAGTCGTGATTTCAGGCAGCTCCAAGTGGCTGCTTTTCATTAAAAATATGTCCGGAGAAAGAATCACAGAATTGCCTTTCACAAATACTTTGTTCCAACCAAAGATAGAACTAAAGATGTAAATTCAGGAAAACTTTGTGGATATGTTAGAAATACCCCTGTGTGTTTCCAGAGTGGGTCTGGAAGTGATAAAAAATCCTGGCTTTTGTATTTGAAGAGAAATTACTAATAAATTAAGACCTTCCAAAAAGAGTCTGTTAAATAGAATTTCAATGCAGAATTAGGCTGTCAATTATTAATTCAAACTGCAGTTTAGCATTTGGATTATGAAATGAATCAGCCTATAATCATAAACAGTGTATCAATAGTTTGAATGTTCTAATATAAATTGTCGTACTGTGATAGAAAACACCATGGTATCATGGCAAGCTAGATTTCCATGACTGCTTTTGACCCACCTTAAGATAACCTTGGAAAAATCCACTTGTAGAAAAATCTACATGGATTTAGGATGTGGCTAACACAAAAAAGCAATCTAAATGAGGGCTGACAACCAAATTTTTGAGTTTCCTGAGTATTCCCCATAGGGGTTTTGGTCCTTGAAATTAACCTATAGAGTTAGTAATCAAATGGTATGAAAATGACTTTTCTTATAACAGCTAAGTAAGAATAATTACATTATTTTACATGAAATATTTTAAAGACAGCTGGCATGAATATATTATATACAGATATAAGTGTGTATCTATCTATTATCTGCCTATGATCTATATATGTCATGCCCTAGTCTTAAGCATTTTTACTTAGACAATCCATGTATTTCAATGAGACTTATTTTCAAGTAAATATGATTCAGACTGCAACCTTAATATCTATAAAATTATTCATTTTTTCAGGGAAGAAATTACTTAAGTTTATTAGCAAGACAAATGAAAAATAAATTAAAGTAGCATAATTGTGGCTTCACTTAGGAGTAAATACAGCAAAACTAAAACTGAGCCTAAACTACTGAGTTTTGATTTCACAGTTTTCAAAACTCCCCCCCCCAAAAAAGTTAAATAGCTTTCAAGGACTCCCTCAAAATTTAGACATCAAGGAGGTATGTAAAATATACGGGGGTTAATTTCAAGATTCTGGGAAAGTCTTAGCCTTGAGAACAAGGGACATGTACCACCCCTGATCTAGTCCACAAGTATCAAGCTCAGGGATGCACCCTGACCAGAATAAACAAAAGCTCAGACAGAGTGAACCTTTATAAAGTCATCTTCCAGACCATGAGAATAAATCCTTATTTAGCCCAAATTTGCATTATGTCACCTTTTTCATATATTTATATGCACTTTTTATTCTGCATCAGAGAACTTGTGCAAATGGCTAGGCTCTGAACAATGAAAGAAGTCCTTGACCCACTTTGCAAATGCTTCTACTTCATGGTTCCTGTGCAGATTCCAATGCGGGCTGAACTCTGCCACATCCTCAGTACCGATATTTCATGGATAAAAATGTCAGTCTGTCCATTTCAGGACTCCGGTATATAATTGAAAATATTATTTTCCTGCAGCCATTAGTGAATTGTTTTTCATAAGAAAGCTTGCACCCAGTTGTCAGCTTTGAAACACAACTTTGTAATAAATACTCCAGCGGCCTTCAAGCAGGCAGCATTACCCAGCCTTAACACCCCATTAAATTATGTTGCCAATAATATCTTGGGGAAAAAAACTGAATTCTTCAGGCTTGAATTTAATTATTTTATGTAAACTAGAAAATGTCCACAATACACTTTGAGTGAACAGCTTATCTTGGCAATTGTTAAATTCTGTTTTGTTTGAAATATTTGCATTTTGATAACTTAGCTCTGCTACACACAGCATTTATTGATCTTTGTCAGGAACCCATTTTCAGTATCCTGTATTACCTTTATTTTGCATAAAGATTGAATTGGAGCATTTTACATATATGGCATTTAAGATTTAAAAAAATGCTTTGCAGAGAATGCAAGACAGAAAGTCAGAAAGTAGAACACAAGATAGATTTGTGGTAGTTTGGCTGTTTTGCTTCACGTCAATTGCTCGATAGTGATATTGAAATTGTTCAGAGTTCAAAAATACATTTCTGAAGCATGAATTCTCACTGTGTTCATGAATGAAAGCCTAGATGACAAGAATGAATCCCAATCATATTTAGAATATTTGCCTTTTGTAGATAAAAATATACTAAATGTTATTTGTTCTAGTTTTTTTTAAAAAAAAAATAATTGGCATTTATCACAAGAAAGCGTATGAATAAAATCTTTTTTCTCTCCTACATGACAACGTGTGGTACATCCTAGAAACAATGGATTCCCTCTACTCCTCCCTTATTTAGCTTACATAGCTAAACTAAACAGGGAAGCATTTTACAACCAGTCAAGCAAGACCTGCCTTTACCTGCACTTAATGGCAGCTCTCAAAGTCTACGGAAGAACAATTCTTATTAGTGAATTTGGAAGTGAATTGCATCAGAAACTTTGCACTATCTATTTCCAGCAGATCCTATAGCTGTTCATATCCTGTCTCATTCTTAAATTCTAGGAAGTTCAGGTAGTAGTTGAAACATTTCAAAATATACCTTGTTGCTTGCCAGATCAGTAAATCATTTTTTTTTTCCTGGCATGCAGTGTCTATGGACAACTATCTTTTGCATGACAGTAATTCTGAACAAAACACACACACACATATATATATACACACACATACATACATACACATACACATGATGGTTTGTTTCACGAAAGAATGCTCAGGTCTGTCCTACAAGTCCCACATGACTATATGTAACAACAATACATTCAACTATATTTGCCATTTTTCCAATGATAACAAAGCCTGTTCCACCGTGACACCCACAGCTAAATTCTTGCCTCCAATCAGAAACAAGACTGCACCTCAGATAAACAGCAGAAAGAAGGGATTATCTGGGATGGAATGTGGAAATTCTGATCAGCTGGATGCGGCCATGCTGCAAATAGAGTCCAGCTGCACACCACAGCTGCTCTGGCTCCAACAGCTGTCCAAAAATGGTGTATGGTATAGCCAAAAAGGGAACATTTTTAGTACATAATCACACTATATTTCCAGTGGCTAGAGCTACAGAGCTGGCCATTTCAAAGAAAAAGGCATTGGACTACTTAGCTGCAATAGAGCAGTCTTTTCAGACATGGAGCAATTACTCAGATGAAAGAGGACAGACTGTGTGACTATGTACAGATCTTACTGCAAATATTTTAAGACTGCTATGTGGCTTTCCACATTTTTCCTGCTTATATTTCTTTGTTATAAAGCATAGATCTATTCATTCTCCCACAAGTTCCAAGCAATCAAGGAAGCTGTAGCTATTTCTTGATAAATATTTTTAAATACCAAAACAATTACAGTTTAAGGTACAATCCTATGCATGTTTAGACAGAAAAAAGTCCTACAACTCTCAGCATTCCCCAGCCAGCCATGCTAGTTGGGCCATGCTGGAATATGTAGGACTTTTTTCTGTCTAAACATGCATAAAATTGCACCCTTAGTTGTGAATTGTCTTTTATTTGTTATATTTATTGTATAGGTATAATATAATAGTTATTTATTGCTAAGGGTCAGTAGCACATGTGTGACATATAAAGAAACAAAAGCAGGGTATGTATTATGTTGGGTCAGCAACTAATTTGAAACAGAGAGCTCCATTTTGAACTGAACAAGGAGAGAAAGTCCAGCAACATTGGCATGGTCCACTGACTTACTCCTGCGCATGCTGAGACACAAGCCAAGATATGCAACACTCTCCTTCCTTCTGTGAACAGGCACCAAGGCTTTGGCAGAGTCCTCCCTACTATGCTGAATCCTGAATGTGCCTTAAAACACGAGCAAGCTGAAGTGAGCAGCTCAGGCATATAATAAGGGAGAGATTTGGTTGCTGCTGTTCTCACACTGGAGGTAGGGACAGAGTTGGAGCCTTTTGCCTCTGTCTTAGCTTGCACGGGAGAAGGATCTCAGAACACTTAATAAGAGAGAGGTCTTTGGGGGCCAGATGGAAGGCTTCTGGACCATCGGTTTCCTATTTATATCGGAGAATGATGCTACATGAGGCAAGCATTATAACCATCAGAATTTTGCTGTGGTTTGATTTTCAATCCAAACTGGAGAGGAACTCCTCACTCCTACCCCAAATTTACTTTCCTCCTACCCCACCAGCCCACTTAGTTCTCATTCTCCCTCCCCTTGTCTGGTTATGTAAATGGCAGTTAGGACCCTCCTTTCTCCAGTTTACAATAGGGGCACTGAGGAAATTACATTTCCAGGGTCCCTGCCATAGCAGTGACCCATGCACCAAGGAAGAGGAGGAGGAATGGAGGTGGAACCTACCTAGTGCCTCTGCAGCTCCCAGTTGAAAGGGGTATTGGGGTATTGGTGGGTGAGATGAGGATTCATGGGAATGTTGGGAGACAGATTTTGTACCACTTCAAAAATGACATGTAATTGGGCTCAGAAATAACTAAATCATTTCCCATCATTTTAGGAAAATAGCTCAGTTAGCAAGACCTAATTATGAACTGAGCCAATGGGGATTAGCCCATCACTACCATTCAGTCAGATAATGTACTGACTTCATTCAGACATAATGCTAAACCATTGCTTAGTGTTACATGCATGAAGCTGCTTCCCATCCCTCTCTTCTCCAGCATGGTCAATTCTGTTTCCAACTAAGCACAGTTTGTCATTTTGTCTGAACCAGGAACTGTAGCTTGTTCCAACTATGGTTTATCTAAACAAGCCAGGGTCATAAACCATAAGTTTGAAGTAGGTCTGTTCAGATAAACCATAATTAAAACTAACCACAATTTCTCCTGGTTCAGATGAAATAACAAGCTGTGGTTAGCTGAAAATAGAAGCAGAAGCTTCTGATCTCCTTTTCACAGCCACGCCAAAAGAGGACAGGAGAGGGAGGAGCACACAAGCCTGAAGCACATTCACATATGGTTTAGTATTACATACGAATGCAGCCATTACATGCTAATGCATATGTGTACACGCAGTGTAAGGAATTGTGGGGGCTCAAACTGAGAGGCCTGCAGGCAAGGCTCCAGTTGCCTTTTCTCTGTGCCACTGATGAGAGGAGAAAACTGCACGCATACATCAGAGGTCTGCAAAATCTTTGAGAGTCTTTATAAAATTCCTAATTCTGTAACTCACTGTTTCTTACTCTTAGAGATAGATTACCTTTGATGAAGAAAAGGAACTGACATTGGATGCTTCTTGTTTAGCCCTAGACTTTAAATGGCATGTACGCTGGGGTAAGAAGAAGAAATACATGGACTGGCATTACGAGCAGAGATGGGGAAATAAAGAGATGGACACAAGTGCTTGGATTCAAATTGGGCCACATTTATTGATCAATCTGCAAAGAGGGAAAACCAGGACTGGCAACTGAACTGTGCCAGCAACTAGCTAGGCACTGTAATGGGCGAAAACATTCAAAGCCTGTAGAGTGGCATCGTGAATCGCCACCCTACAAGGCAAGCCTTTTTGGGGAACATAGGCCTACCCCTCTCAACCCCTCCCAGGCCACAAAATGCTGGGTGGGTGAGGTGATTTGGCCTCCCAGGTAACCCTTATCCTCCTGATCGGTTGTGAAACCCAGAGCAGGAGGCCTCAGGCATCACCTGTCACCAGAACAGTGCCTCTGAATGCTCACCATCCCTATTCTCATCCGCACTGCCCGTCCTAGCAGCTCCTAGTAGATGTGACCGGAAACCTAAATGTCAAATAAGCCAGATTTGCCTAAAGGACACACCCACCCCATTTACAGTGTGAAGTAGGCAAAAAGACGCACAGCCCTGGCCAGACTGTGAGTCAAACATTCCTACTTGTTCCCCCCAAAGGGAGACCAGCCAAAACCCACACTGCAAAAGGGAGGCAGGAGGGAGCCAGGTGTCCAAGAGGCAATAGGGAGCGACACAGAGCACTAAAAGCACCTGTCCATCCCCTCCCACCCTCAGTGGTACCACCAGAGACTGCCAGTGGTGGTTGTCCACATCTTATCTCCCCACCTGCCTGCAACGCCCCCGCCCACCCCCGTGGCCAGGCAAGCAGGATGCAGGGTAGGGCATTTCTATTTCCTTAATATACCCTTAATCAGAATCAAGACATCTATGCAAAAATTTGTCTCCTCTTCAGACATCCAGTTCTGACAGAGGTGAGAGAATCTTCTATAGACATCTTAGGCAAGATCTTTTTGAACACGTTTATTTCCAAGGGGTGCTGAAACCAGACAACATGTTGAACAGAGGTATCTGTAAGACTGCCCCTGGAACCACAATTTACTACAATTACTACCTCTATAGGCATCCCTTTCCTTTCAGATCAGAAGAGGAAAAATGGAAAAGGCAAGTAAAAAAGTGATCAAACAGATCTTTGGATACATTCTTATGATAGTAAGAATGTGCATGACACCCTGTGAACTGCAATTGACATCTGCCATAAAACTTTACTTTTGCAGAGTGACTTACAGAAGGGGCTTTTCTTCTTTTCATGTCAGGTCAATAACCATTCTGTGCTACCTTTGAATAGCTTTGTGTAACATACCCATCTAAAGAAACACATGGAAAATTCAGCACCTGCAACTGAATGGGTACCTTATGGAAGAGCTGCAACAGCATAGAAGTAAACAGTAAAGAGAGACTTGTTCATGTTTGTTTTTCCCCAGTCTCTCTCTCTCTCTCTCTCTCTCTCTCTCTCTCTCTCTCTTTTTGTGTGTGTGTGGAGAATCTGGGGAAGACTCCAAGACCTTAGGAATCCACAGTCTTCTACTTCTCCCTTGTAGTCTTTTCCTCCATTTTCTGGGAAGCTCTCCAAAGAAGATAAAGCCTCTTCTATTCCCAGAGTGCATCTGCAGCTCATTCTACTAATTCAGTTTAGAACTTCCTACTACCATTATTTTGACCCGCTTTTCCAAAGTGACAATATTTGCTATATTGACAGATGCCAGAGCTTTTCCCTGGAAGGAAGTGTATTTTCAGCTAGCAGAGACTACATGATTAATACAGTATTGATCGCCAGGAGTTTTCACATTGAGATTTGCCAAGCCAATGGCTGCCATACCTTATCAACAGTCACTTCTTTGACAGGCCTTTATTTGATGCCTGATACCCATCAGCTCCCTCATACATTCTTAAACAAGGTTTATGTAAATTCTGCAGACAGAATCTGCTGCTGAAAATAACACAGAGATCCACTGAGAATACATCCCTTCCCATGTTGTAATTTTGCATAGATAAGTGTCAGCTCCTAAAGCCTACATACGTGCTTTTACAATCCCTACAAGGGACATACTGTTCTGAGCATTTTCAGATTCAAAACTCTTCCATACCTCTACTCGATTACATTCAAATCCAGCTAGTTCAGCTTCTTTCCAATTATGGACAACCAGTCTCTAAGCTGCACCTAAACTAAACAGATCAGAATCAAACATTTAATAGTTACACTTCAGCCTCCTCATCCCACTGCTGCTTTGGTCAATTCTGTGCTTGTGCTTTTGTGCAGTAGCTCAAAGAGTGTCCTACTTCATAACAAGGTGTGAGAATGTACCAGTCTATGGTCCACTTCACATTGCATCCTGGTGCGTAGGGAACATAACACTTTTGAGGCTGGTTAAACTTACTTTAGAATTAGTTTGTGCCAGTAGTGTGACACACAATTCACTGCAACACACTAAGGCATCTGATGGAATTATTATTATTATTATTATTATTATTATTATTATTATTATATTAGTTGCCTTTCTCTGAAAAAGACTAAAGGCATCTTACAATAGGGATTGAAACATACTAAAAATGTAAAACAAGGTGTAACAGCTAAAAACCACAAACAACCTGATAAATCAACTCAATTAAGAAGCTAAGTTCTTACCAACTGACCAGGGAATAAAACTCCCTACAAGCAAATTCGAATGTCTCCTTTTATACTATCTTAGAAGAAAATATGACTTACAAACATGCATCTCAAAATCTATTTCTTGAGTCTGCCTGATCACCACCACCATCATCCTGCCAAGTCTCATTCATGAGTATATTTTAAAAAATGTATTCATTTTGTGTTAAAATCCAAGGACTCAAACAAAGTAAAAAACAAGCTTGTCCAATGCCAACTCAACCATAACCACAAAAAGCCAGCCCCATTTTTTAAAAGCGTATCAATATTTCCAGAAAATAATACGGTTGTTTATTTTAACAACAAAAAGGGTTTATTCAGCTACGTGCATAGTAAAAGGCAGAGGAAAGAAATGGTTGTTCAGCTATTAAATAAGGATGGAAAAATGATAACAGATTACAAAGAAAAGGCAGAGGTGCTCAATGCCTACTTTGGCTCAGTCTTCTCCCAAAAGAGGGTCTATGACCCCCCTGGCAAAGGCGAAGTACAGGCTGAAGGGGCAGGATTGCAGCTTGAGATGGACAGGCAGATGGTCAAGGAACACCTAATTACTTTCAATGAGTTCAAATCCCCAGGGCCAGATGAACTCCATCCTAGAGTAATAGAGGAACTGGCAGAAGAACTCTCAGAACTGCTGTCTATTCTCTTTGAGAAATCATGGAGGATGGGGGAAGTGCCAGATGACTGGAGGAGGGCTAATCTTGTCCCTATCTTCAAAAAGAGTCAAAAAGGAGGAACCTGGGAACTACAGACCAGTCAGTCTGACATCAATCCCTGGGAAAATTCTGGAGCAGATGATAAAGCAATCCATCTGGAAGCACCTTGAAAACAATGCAGTGATTACTCGAAGCCAACATGGATTTGTCAAAAAGAAGTCCTGCCAGACAAATCTGATCTCATTTTTTGATCAAGTAACCTCCCTTGTAGACCGTGGGAATGCTGTAGACATCATATACCTCGACTTCAGCCAAGCTTTCGACAAAGTGCCCCATGATATCCTGATGAGCAAACTAGCTCAAAGTGGGCTAGATGAAACAACGATCCGGTGGATCCACAGTTGGCTACAGAATCGGACTCAAAGAGTGCTTATCAATGGGACCTTCTCAAACTGGGGAGAGGTAATGAGTGGGGTACCGCAGGGCTCAGTCCTGGGCCCAGTGCACTTCAACATTATTAATGACTTGGAGGAGGAGGTGCAAGGAATGCTGATCAAATTTGCAGATGACACAAAATTGGGTGGGATAGCTAATACTTTGGAAGTCAGAAACAAAATTCAAAGTGATCTGGATAGACTGGAGTGCTGGGCAGAAAACAACAGCATGACATTTAATAGGGATAAATGCCAAGTTCTGCACCTAGGAAAAAGAAACCAAATGCACAGTTACAAGATGGGGGATACGTGGCTCAACAACACTACAAGGGAGAAAGATCTTGGAATTGTTGTCGATCACAAGCTGAATATGAGCCAACAATGTGATGTGGCTGCAAAAAAGGCAAATGCTCTTTTGGGCTGCATTAATAGAAGCATAGCTTCCAAATCCTGGGAAGTACTAGTTCCCCTCTACTCAGCACTGGTTAGGCCTCATCTGGAGTACTGTGTCCAGTTCTGGGCACCACACTTTAAGAAGGATGCAGACAAACTGGAGAGGGTTCAGAGGAGGGCAACAAAGATGATGATCAGGGGACTGGAAACAAAGCCCTATGAAGAGAGACTGAAAGAACTGGGCATGTTTAGCCTTGAGAAGAGAAGACTGAGGGGAGATATGATAGTGCTCTTCAAGTACTTGAAAGGTTGTCACAGAAAAGAAGGCCAGGATCTCTTCTCAATCATCCCAGAGTGCAGGACACGGAATAATGGGCTCAAGTTACAGGAAGCCAGATTCCAGCTGAACATCAGGAAAAACTTCCTGACTGTTAGAGCAATACGACAATGGAACCAATTCCCTAGGGAGGTGGTGGGCTCTCCCACACTGGAGGCATTCAAGACAAGGCTGGACAGCCATCTGTCAGGGATGCTCTGACTTGGATTCCTGCACTGAGCAGGGGGTTGGACTCGATGGCCTTGTAGGCCCCTTCCAACCCTACTATTCTATGATTCTATTTAAGGGCCTCAGGATAGGGAGGGAGAGGTCTCACAAACCCTTGTAAACCTCCTTTTAGAATTCACCATGCTAATGATCACTGGCTCCAAAATCAATTATATTGCCTACACTGCTGTTTACACACATATCCTGAACTATCAAACTCATGTTTTATTCATATATGAAACGCTGCCGACACACATCTGATTAAAAGCTAGAGATAGTTTCTATCAAGTTGGAGGGTTCTGGAATCAACAATCTATATCTATCTCAAAGTAACGAAAGAAGAACCTGAGCATCTGTGACAACAGCATCATGGAGTAGAACCTCAGACATTGCTCTGCTATTCTTTTTAAAAGAAAAAAATGATGTTATGTTCACCACAATTCTCAGAGTGGTGAGAAATTCCAGGGTACAATGCTTACCCAGAATTTGTTCCCTTTGGAAGAAGGCCACTGGAAGTTTATTGCCATTTTATATTTGAGTTTATTTACAAATATTCAGGTTGTGCATCAAAGGAGGTGCAGATTAAATTTATTATTTTATTTTATTAATTTATTACATTTCAATATCTGTCTCTCTCTCGGCAGCTCCTCAAACCTTTAAAAACATGTTTAAAACCACAAGAACCATTTTACATAACGTTTTTAAAAAGCATCAGGTCAAAAGCTTGTGTAACTGATTTTTATGGTGTGTACATATATTATCAGTTATCTAGTAAATGTCAACATAATCTGGTCATAAAAAAGATCAAACTTGTAAGCCTGAAATGTAGAAAAGGGCAAGGACACACTTTAAAAAGGTAAAACCAGCTGTATTTCTTCATTCAGTTTAGCCTCAACAACACTGTCACACCCTTTTTGAGGGTCATGGATGTCTCTCTCCCTGCCCGCCCCCTACCCTGACCCAACTTTTGTTTCTTAATTGCTCCTTCATGCAATCCATTTGTATCAAACTCTGCAGAGATAAGACATGCTGGGGAAACAACACTAAGAACCTCTCTAACATGTGAAGGTGTGAGGTCATTGTTTCTGCAACAGGCAAGGAGCTGTTGCATGCCAGCAGACAGCTAAAGTTCACTGCTCCCACATTTCTGCAGGGAGACCTCCTGCACACTGTAGCCCTATTCAGTCTTTCAGCAAATGCAATCACGGAGGAGAAACAGGGACACACACACTCTGCCCCCTCCACCCCAACCTCACCATCTTGACCGGGGAGGTCTGCACTGAGCTGAACGCACTAAAGTGCTCCACACTAGAGATGTATGAAAGTGACTTACCTTTCGCGGATTATGTTGATGGTGGGGGGGGGAGGCGTTCTGTCCCTCCCCCCAGAATCCTTGACGGGGGGGAGGCGATCCAATCCTCCCCCCCCCCCCGGAATCCTCGATGGCCGGCTGTGCTCCACGGCAGCTCCGCAGAGCAGCCAGCCAGGCCCAGCCCAGCCCAGAGCCATCCACAGCCAGATTTCCGGCCACGGGGGGCTCTGGGGGGAAGGAAAAAAAACCGCGTATGCAAATGGCGGCGGCTACGGCCACCGCCATTTGCGTTCCTTATTTTTGGCCGTCTGAATCTACGTAAATATTTATGTAGACTATGACGGCGAAAATAAAGGGGAACGCAAATAGCGTAGCGGGCGCTATTTGCGTCCCTTTTTGATTCACCGTTTTAGCCTACGTAAATATTTACATAAACCATAACGGCGAATCAAAAAGGGACGCAAATAGCGCCCGCTATGCTATTTGCGTTCCCCTTTATTTTCACCATCATAGTCTACGTAAATATTTACGTAGATTCAGACGGCCAAAAATAAGGAACGCAAATGGCGGCAGCCACTTGCGTACGCAGTTTTTTTATTATTTTAACCCAGTCATGATAGGCTACGTAAATCTTTACGTAACCTATCACATGGTTTTTTGTTTGTTTTTTTTACAAGACAAATGGCGGCGGCAGCAGCCGGTCAGAAGACCAGCTGCCGGAGCTGCCGCCGCCCAGAAGATCCACCCCAGGTAAGTCTTGTCCCGGGGGGGATCCGTGGGGGGGGGCAGGCCGTTCCGCCACAGTTTTCGGGGGGCCGAATGCACTGACATTCGGCCTCACCGAGATCTGTGCGGAATTCTCTGACATCCCTGCTTCACACTATCACAGACCCTGAACAATTAGGGTTCCTGATTGCACAAAACACTGTAACTGCATCCAGCCAAATACAGTTGATGTGTCACTACAGGCATTCCTTGTCAACACAAGGTGATCAGGATGGAGGGGGAAGGGCCAGAGACTGAGTCCCATTCTCCCCTCTGTGATTACAGTTGCCAAATGCCTGAAGGTGCTTCTAAAACCCAAATGTAGCTCTCTCTCTCTCTCTCTTCCTCTGTGTCTGACTCATACTGCTGTCTCTCTTCACACAGAGACAGCTGGGCCCAATCTGCACAAGGAATTTATTGTGGTGCTACTGTGCCTCACACATGGGGTGACACATGATGTAACCCCCAAACTGTATCAGTCCCAGGTTTTCTTGCCATAAACCCCACATTTCTGCAAAGTCTTTTTGTGATGGATTTTCCAGTTACTGCAACTTCCATAAGTTTTGGGAGTCAGTGTTTCCTAAACTTGCAGTACTACTCCAGGGCATTGTGAGGAAGAACAGAAAGTTGTGTCAGTTAAGGGTGGACCTGACAGGAATGGAAGAACTTAATCCTTCCTGTCAGCTTCACCCTCCACTGACTATCAGCATCTGCACCTTCAAATGAGCTTAATGAATGACACACATTCTCTCCTTTGTCCTTTTTAACTCTTTGCCTCAAGGAACAACAGGCTGCCATGGATAACCATGTCTGCTCAGAAGTAAATCACATCTTTTTCAATGAGACTTACCCCTGAGAAAGTCAACATGTTGCTTTTGGCGTGCCTTAAAAAAATAAATAAATCTCCATGCATCATTACACCTGCAAAGGCTTAATGAATGTCCAAAAAAAGGGAAGAAAACCTGTTGATGTCCCCAGACAAAGAGAAGTTATTAAGTCATTCCTGCAATGCTGCTTTGCCTCCCCTCTCCCAGCCTTCCTGATTCTTTCCTTTGCCTCTAGGATGCCCCCCCAGCACCCCTAGAGCAACAATGCTGTGGGCTGCTTGCCCTTGGTGTGGGGTGCACAGCTAGGTGGACCCACTGGCCCTCCATGGATGCACTGGGAGTTTGGAGCCAGATCACCCAAGAAACACACGCCCCCTGCCTTCCCCTGTGAGGAAGAGGGGGCTGGATCCCCCCAGCATGTTCTGAGCCCCTTCTCTGAAGTAAGGTAGAGACATGTTTGGATCTGGGGGAGATAGATGGTGCATGCTGGCTTCCTCATCCTCCTTGCACAATAGACAGTTAAAAACATGCAACCCGCCCCCCATCCGAGGATTTCTTGTTCCCATAGAGGCAAGGCAACTGGCTCAAAACAGGAGAGGGTTAGCATTCTCTGTGAGCTATGCTTTGGTGCCAGTGTTTCTTGCAGGGCCATCTTTATTCAGAAGTAAGCCCCACTCTATTCAATAGGGCTTACTCTCAGGCGAGCATGTCCAGGATTACAACCTTGGCAAAGGAAAGCAGGGAGAAGAAAATGACAGCTGCAGTGCAATCCTAGACATGTCTACTCAGACATAAGCACCACTGAGTTCAAAGGGACTTGTTCCCAGATAAATAGGTATAGGATTGCAGTCCTGATGAACTGTTTCTTATTGTGTGAAAAGTGCACCGAAAAACATGTCTTCTCAGAAGTAAATCACATTCTCTTCAGTGAGGCTTGTTGATGATGTGTTTCCACATATGCACAAAATAATGCAGTTTCTCCTATTGACATTTGCCCATGATAGCGGTTTTTCCCCAGGTATATGCCGCATTAGTGACAGGAGGAAAAGTGCCACACGAGGAGCAAATCCAAAATGATAAAAATCCAGTTTTCAACTGAATCACCTCAGAAAGCATCTCTGTGTAGATTGGGCCTGGTTTACCTCATCCTGGCAGGGGGAAAGGACATTGTTTCCTATTCAGATCATTCCCAAAATGGTCTCAAAAAGCAATAGTCTAACCATTTAGTTCCCATGGTAACTTTGCCTGTAGTTTACCTACCAAAAGACTGTGCCTGACCCGGCTAGCAAATTTGACCAACTTTAAGCACTCCTGCTGGCTCATTCCTCTCCTGTCCAAATGCCTGACCTTACAATAATAATCAAGCCATCAAGTTAAGCCTGCTTTCCATGCCTGAAAAAGATTAATTAAATGAAGCAATCCCATACTAGAATTAAATGAAAGAAATTTAAAGAAACATAATCTGGTGGCTGACAATGCTCTGCAGAGTAAAATGCTCTGCAGAAAAAAAAAAGAGACTAAAGAACCTGTATACAACTATCTTTGTTTGTCATACTTACATGACGCTCAGTTGTGCATGGAACTAAATAAGGTAGAAACACTGTGTTTAATGCCAGCCTAGGCCACCAAATGCCTGCCACAATTTAAAAGCTTTAGGGCACAACCTATGCATGTTTAGACAGAAACAAAGTCCTACAACTCCCAGTATTCACCAGCCAGCCATGTTAGGAGTTGTAGGACTTTGTCTAAATATGCATAGGATTGTGCCCTGAGAGCACTTATAGAAGACATTTGGTTCAGGCTTTGATGTGCCCCCAAGAGATTAATTTGTTATGAAGGAGACATAATGGCTATTCAACTTTGTATGTGCCATTCCAGAGGCTGCATTGTTGCTATATATGAAGATACACTGCTGAAAATAGATTCCTTCCCCTACCCCAATTGCATTTCCACCTTTATGTGGGATGAGGACCAAGAGAGAAAAGAAGTTCAAAGTGCAACACTATTGCAGTTGGAGCTTGAATGAAATTGATGAGAACAAAGGTTCAAAGGTGTGCACATCTATTGCCTGTAGGGCAATTGACAAGCAAACTAAATGTCTCTCCTATTCTATGAACAGTTGTTCTCACTGTCTCCTTACGAGAATACAATATAAATCAGTTAAAGGCAGTTGAATAGAATTCTCACTCTGAGAGTAGATACAGGAATCTCACTGAAAGAACAAAAAGGGCAGGTGGGAGGAACCAAAATGTTGAATTTTCTCTTGTAAATTTATTGAAAATGACCAACCAAGGTAAAAACAACAGTTAATCTCATCATGACGTATCTAAATAGGTTATTGTATTAAGCTATAAATAATTGTTTCATACAGTCATGCACACATAGAGCTTTTCTAGGCTGTTAATCAGCTGTTAATCCACTGTATCTACTTCCGTTTTTGTCGCAGAATTGAGATCCAAGCGCTACATGAGAAGTGTTTCCTTTTTTTGTTTTTCTGCTACATAACCTCTAGGTGGAACTATAGTTGAAATACTGAGGTGATAATATATAATAATATATACTATATAGCAGAATAGTTGAAATACACAAGAGGAAATTGTGCTTCCTTTCGCTTTCACAATTAAATGCCACATTTTCCTGGCTCTAAGAACACTTGCTGAAAGTGCTGTTTAGACACAGAAGCGAAACTGGAGGGTCTCACAACATCATCTAAAGAACCCGTAAACAACTGTGAGTAGGGAATGTTGAAAGCATGATCAACGTCTTGTGTAGAAAAGCCTATAGTGGAATGAGATGCTCATTAAGGCAGCAGAGATGCTCCCTAAGTGCAATGCCTGAGGCACTGAATGCATAGGCTTTACCGTGAATTTAGTAGTAACATGGGGTGGGAAGGGGATCGTTGGATTTATGGAAGGATTCTGGTACATTTCCAAGATGACAATACAAATGACTGGCAGAAGAGAGGAGGTAGGGTTCCATGGTGCAGGTGAAAAAGGGAAAGAGACAGTGCCTTGGAAAATTCTGCCAGCTTTGGTAAAATTAGACGTGGGAAAGAGGAGAAAGCAATGAAAGCAGAGAACAAAAAGAAGTGGAGGGTGGGGAATTACCAGGATTTCAGAAAACAGAAAGATATTTGCCTCTAAAAATATCTAGTTTACCCTGAGATCTACAGGCCAGGAAGGGACCAAAAAACCGCCCAGCTTGTAAATTAGGTAAGCTAGAATCTAGCTGCTAGGTTGTTCATCAAGTCTTTGAGCTCACCAAGCTGATCAAATTTTATGCCTGTTCTTTACCTTTAATGGTGGGGGAAGGTTTTAAGATGACTTAAATTTAATATTTTAGAGCCTCTATTTTGGTTTCACAATATACTTTTAGCTGGTGGTGCTCTTTCCATGCAAATCTTTCCTTTCTTTTTTATGGGGTGTGTGTGTGTGTGTGTGAGAGAGAGAGAGAGAGAGAGAGAGAGAGTTTTCTTCACATTTAATTTTTACTAATTCTGACTAGTGGTATGTGAACTCATCTGGAAGAATCCGGAAACTGAGAATGACATTAACTGCCAGGGACCAGCAGACTCTATATATCAATGAAAAGGTTAAATGTTTAACATCAGTCAAGGGTACCCAAGCTTTGGGGGCTGCTGGGCGCATTTGAGGAAATTTGAAGAAGCTCCATGAGCATTGTCTCCCCCACTGCTTTGGGTTGCCCCCCAATATATATGCATGCACACACACACACACACACACACACACACACATAGAGCACCCCCACCACCACCTACACACTCTTTGCTTTTCCATGAACCTGGTGAAAAGTTGGCTGCAGTAGAATTAAAATGGTTCTCTTGAATTTGCATGCTCTTTACATGGGTCTCCCCCAAATCACTTCAAATCAAAGCTTTCATTCGTGTCTATAGACTGCAAAGTAAAAGTCAGAGATCCCGCACTTGACAGCATTACTATGGCACAACAAAAACATAGATCCAAAGCACATTTACTTATGGATCATCATGATTTTTACATGGGATGCCAACAAAACCACCATCAAATAACAGAACACACCTCTGGACACAGAGGTGGCATATTATTTGATTGTGGGTTTGGAGCATTCCTAGAAAAAATCACAAGGATCTTGTCCATTTCCATTACTTTTACAGCTCCATATCTAGATGTCCCTCTGGAGGAGTCCACTTTGGATGATGACCTGGAGTCCCTGAGCAAACATTGTGGATAAGCTGCCTGTGCCAAGGGACCTTGAGGAAGATCAAGGGGATCCTGGGCCTTTGGAGGAGATAGCCATCATACCTTCCCCTCAAGATACACCTAGCCCCTCTTGGACTCAGAGACAGAACCGAACAGCTACCTAGCACTAGCAGAGAGTGCAGTTGCCTAAAGGTTCAGGCTGAACTGGCTACCAAATGCAGGAGTGCCTACCCAAGGAGTAAGAACTCTAAGTGAGTAAAGGTATACTTGTGAGCAAGGCTGTGCTCATGAATGGACCATTCCTCCAGAGGCACTGACAGCCTGCAGCTGTGCTCTATGTGAAACTCTAAGGACTCTGGTTTAAAAGCCTTCAGTTCTAAGCATAAAGTCTCTGCACCAGGTCCTAGATGCTTGCCTTGTATTTCCCTGATTTCTCCACACCCACATGTGTTTGGATTGCCTACTGATCTTGCCTTTGGAACTGGCCCTGGCCAACTCTTTGGAGCTCTGTCCTTGTGCCACCATAAACAGGACAGTAGAGACAGATATACTCTGTGATTTGAGAAGGATTCTTTATTTATAATCTATAAATATAAAAATATAATTTATAAATTATAATTTACAGTGAAAATCGCACAGCCTTACCAGAGCTTTGTCTTCCGGAATCTTCGCGGTTTAATGATCAGCAAAATACATCCCCCCCCCCCCCGTTTTTGCCGGTTCCCTCACTTATGTTTCACTGATAAGCTCTTTATGCCTACTCATGTTCCCCAGCAAAGTAGTCCCACCAGCACTAATACACCTACTGAGTTGGCTGGATCCATAAAAGGACCTGAAGGTCATCAATGAGCAACATAACCATTTCTTTGGAAAGTTATGTTCTTCTCTCTCTTTGAACCCAAAACAGGTGTGTGTTTTTACAGCCATCAGTCTTGTGTTTTCATCCTCCAAAGAAAAGCATATTTGGGAATCATACCATATATTATTCTGTGGTTAGAAATGCCCATGTAGGGGTTTGTAGCATGCTTCAGTCATGTATGCAGTGAATGATATGACATCCTTCTTGCATAAAATTCCAACCTATAATATTCCCTTTTATTTTTCATTACTTTCCCCTATTTATCCTATCATATATTCTTCACCCCAATTTATTAGCTATCTATTATATACATATTGTCTGTTAGTAGTTCTCATAAAGTGCCTAATCAGACCAATGAATTTGGGGCTTTTTAACCAAGCCCCTTTATCTGCAATCCTCCATTGACATCAAGTGACTTCATGGGCTGCTACAATGAGAATCACAATCATAAGCATAATGGTTAAAGGTCCATTAGGTCACTGCAATGGTCCCAGAAACAGCCCCTGTTCTATTTCAAAATGCTACCAAAAAGCCCCTATAAATTGTCCTTAGCTCCTTGGAGAAAGCAAGGAATAATACAAAATATTATTTTTATTTAATAAATGTATTTACCACTAACCATATTTTTTTAAAAAAATTCTCTAACAACAATAGCAGAAACAGCATTCTAAAATTTCAACTCAATTTCAGTGAAAGGTTAAGACAGCAATCCTATGTTCCCTGGACAGTGTCTGGGGTGCCATAGGATGCTGCAGTTCGTCTCCTCTATGCCTGTAGACAGGGCTATGAGCATGGAGAAGGAGATCCAAGGAGATCTTCCCTCCCCCAACCACTCCCAGCCATTACAGAAAGCTTCTCTTACAAGGTTTTGACCCTGTAAGAGAAGAGAGAGGAATCAAAGGGGGTGTGGGGAGAGGCCAGGATATGCAGTATCCTATAGCATCTCTAGACCCTTCCCCGCCCACTGAAAGGTAAGTCAGCTAGACAGGTTCATTGGACCATCTAGCTGCTTTTTGCATTTTAAACAACGGAATGGAAGCAAAATCGCCATCCTCCTCCTCTTGCCATGCCTGGCTCTTGCCAGCAGGGCATAGGACAGGCTAAGAGCTCTGAACTTGAAGCCCTCCATCTATCGAGAGCACAACTTGTAGGATTGTGTCCTAAATTAATTACATTTGGAGTATGCACTTACAGTGGCTAACAGGGTTGTATGCTTCAAGGCAAAGGTCTCAACTTGGAATGCAATCAAGTATTCCAAGCTGGGAAAATTTGTATTTCCAGGCCATTATATTTTTATCTTCAGCAGCACCACTAATTCCAACTGATTTCTGCAACTGATATTTGTAGCAGCGACTGCCTGGCCTACAAGAATGAACTTGCTATTTTTCACAATTCCCAACATTCTTGCAATGGTTCTAGTATGTTATTTAAATAATACAGATTGTTGACAAATCTTGTGGAATAATCACTGTCACCTACAGCAGACATTACAGACATTGTGATGGGATTCAGCATTGCAAGACTGATCCTGCTAGCAATTGGTTTCTTCATCCAGATGCTTATCATTCTGCCATAGGAAGTTATAATATGCAGAAATATTTGCACCAAAAAGTATTTGCACCAACATTTCATTACAATCCCCCCCAACACACACACTCAACTTGAAAACATGAAAAATATCTGTGTATGTGGCATTATCAGAAGCTAGGTTAGGTTTCCCAGTGTTTGCTTTGGCCTCCTTTAAAGGCAGTGAAAATTAGCTTCAAAATCCTTTCTGTCAAATTCATGGATGTCAAATTTGTTGCTTGATTCATGAAAAATAATTACTAAAGGGCATCCAGTTGACAGTAGGTTTTCTAGTACTTAATCTGAACTAAATTAAAGTGCTATTTCACAGACTATATTGATAGTATTAATTATAGACACCAGGGAAGAGTATCAATATATCATCCTATTACAAGGATCTCTAGAGATCAAAGCATGAAAAAGATGGTTGAAAGCTTATATCGTAATGTTTCACATTTGTTAACTAACTGGTGAAGCCCGCTCCTGCTGCTATAAAGCTAGAAAAGTTAGTGGGCCAGGATCAATATTTCACAAATAAGGAATGTCCAAGAGTAGTATGTCTGGTATGCAGAGGTTTCTGTGAAAGGATATCTGGAAATGTCTGTAAACTTACACACACACACACACACTTCTTCTGTGTGCACCAAAAATGTATTCCCCTTGGATCTCACCTCATTGGCTCAAATACAAGAATACGTCTGCTCAGAGGCTCAGAGTGATATCACACCTCACCTTGGATCTGAGCCCTTTTAAGTTTTTACTTTGTGGAGGGGACAGATACAGATGAAATGTGCAGGAATTGTATCCCCTTTCTAAGGGGATGAATCTTGCCAAATTTCAGTTTGGTACAGGAGTGAATGTCTACCACACCTGATATACTATGGGATCTACACGTTCATCTACAAGTTCAAAAACAAGTTCAAGTTCATCTATAAGTGCCCTCACCTTCCTCCAGAACGTCTGGTGGTGGCACCGATACTGCTGCCGCTGCCTGCTATCTCCTCAACAAAAGGGAATCTTACGCTGGGAATGAGCTTTCCCAAATGGCTCCCATTGGTGCTGGCAGACTCAGAAGGGGGAAGCCAAATCAAAGCACCCCCACAATCATGGTCATGCTGGTCTTGCCTGTGGTGAAGGGTGCGTGTCTGATTTGGGGGAAGGAGAAATGATCGCAACACCTTTGCTGCCTCTTCCTCTGCCACTCACAGGAGCTGCTTTGGGGTTAATATGAGTTTTGCCACGCTTCTGCTCCATTCTTGGTGGAAAGGATGGACGATGACATTTTACTGAAATAATATACAGTATATTAAATCATACACTAATAGAGTTCTTTGCTTCATGCACACTGCGCATAATAACATTCATTGGGTGTGTAACAGTCACATTACACATAAAACAAAGCACACAGAAACAGACACAGTCAGTCAGATTCTACTATACTAATCATATAGTCTGTTACAGACCAAGACAGACCACTGAAACTGAATCAAATGCTACTAGAGCAAGAATGCAGGGTGAAGGTGAAGGCGACTGCCTTTCCCAACAACTGACACCCAAGACAGACACAGCAAGTAAATAAAAAGGAATAGGATGAAAGGAATGCAATTTTGGGGAAAGGATTGGTCTGGATCGCAGTAAGGAATTTGGAAAGGTCACACAAGCTAAACACACCATCACCAGTCAACTCCATTAACTCTTTGAGCCCTGCTGACCCTGAAAGAGTCAACACAGAAAGAGCAGTGAAAAAGAGTGAACAGCTTCTGATAGGTTGCTTCAGCATCCCTCTCAAGGGTGGGGGGGCCTGGTATAATCTTTTCCTGATTAGAAGCTAGAGCTGTTAGGCACAAAACTACATCACCACCAGACTTCTCTCTCTCAGCCATACCTGCCATCTGGCATTTTCCTGTTATGGAAATATGTAGCAAAACTGGGGCACACACACCCTCCAAAGCAGGTCTAAAGTCTCAGTATCAGCCTGCTTCATCTCAGACCACTTTGAACATAAGAACATAAGAAGAGTCATGCTGGATCAGACCAAGGGTCCATCTAGTCCAGCATTCTATTCACACAGTGGCCAACTAGCTGTCGACCAGGGACCCACAAGCAAGACATGAGTGCAACAGCACCCTCCCACCCATGTTCCCCAGCAACTGGTGTACACAGGCTCACTGCCTCTGGTACTGGAGGTGGCACATAGCCATCAAGACTAGTAGCCACTGATAGCCTTTTCCTCCAGGAATTTGTCTAACCCCCTTTTAAAGCCATTCAAACTGGTGGCCATCACTACTTTCTGTGGTAGTGAATTCCATAGTTTAACTATGTGCTGTGTGAAGAAGTGCTTCCTTTTGGAGCTGCTTCAGATCTGCAGGCAGTCCAAACATCTCTGAAGCAGGAACATTCACCTTGAATTTGTGTCTGGTCTGAGGTGTCTAATCTTTTGTTTATGTAGATGATAGATAGGATGTATACAAATAATATCTTTCTATTTATATCACCTTTCCTCCAAAGAGTTTGAGACAACTTACTTGGTTCTCCCTTCCCCCATTTCATTCTCACAACAACCCTGTGAGGTAAGTTATGCTGAGAGATAGCAGCTAAAAACAATGCAACCATCAAGAAAACAGCTTCATTTCTAACGTAAGAATGAGGCAGATGGGAAGGATGGTCTCCTTGAGGCAAAAGAATGGAAAGGAAAACAAATATAGGGAAAGAATTTCAGGGTAATGGAATTGTGAGGATGTGAGAATGGGATAGAAGCAATGCAGTATTTGAGAAACTTGCCAGTCTTGTAATTCTACTTATAGTGCTTCTCTGTTGCAGGTTCAAAAGTAAAGTGGGTGTTCTCCATTGGAATCAAACATATGTGTTAGTATATGCTTCCCACTTATCAAGGTTAGTATTGTCTTGTCTCCATCTACACATTACAAGTTGCTTGACTACATGGTCTGATACTGTCTTTTGCCATTGATCTACAGGAGAAACAGTTGTGGCTGTCCATTTCTCAAGGACTATTTAGCAGCAGGTTTCAACAGACCTTGGAAAATGATGTCACTGGATATTTTCACTGTGTAAGCAAGCAAGGTATTTTCTTGAGACCCCCTTTTCCCACTTACTAGAGCAACCTTCCCCAACATGATGTCCTCCAGATGTTTGGGCTACAATTCCTGACCATTACCCTTGCTGGTTGGGAGTTGAAGTCCAAAACATCTGGAGGGCACCAGGTTGGGGAAGACTGGTCTAGATGCTTATTTTCTTAGAGCCTTTTATTATGGAACACAAAGACATCAGTACATAAAATACAATACTGACAAGTTGGAAACATCCACAGGACCTTAATCTGAAATGCCACACTCCTGCCAAACATATTCAGAATCATATATCCACTAATTATTGTCACTGTATCATCTCAAAATCATTTGCTAGTAACTCTGATTATTTAAAAATCTCCAGAATGCCCCCTATTGTGCAATAACTACATTTTGGAAGCATATAGTACGACATGTGACAGAATAATAAGGCCATTTATATCTTCAGTGTTTGGTAATTCATAAAACCAAGTAACACTCTAAGTAATTTCTTGAGCAATAAACCTTTCCAGTGACTGAAGAACAGAAGTATGCTAATGAGTTAAACCATTTTTTGAATATAAATGCACATTATCTTTCAAACCAGAACTAAATTCCCCCAACTAAATCTCTGAATATAATTTTTCAAGCATGTGTATTCTTTTGTGTATTATTGTTTTTGTAGTGGTGGCTAAAAAATAATAATCTCACATTCATTAAAAACTAGCTGTTAGCTCTTAAGCTAATTCGGGTAGATGTGTTTATATTTCTAACAAGGAATCAAACTGTTATTCACTGTTTATTTTCATTATCAGAAAAAAAAAGTATTTTTAACATGGTCAGTCCTTTTAGCTGAGAAGCCAAAAGCATAGATAAATGTAACATTTCTACAACAGTGGGGCTGGTTTGGAAGTGTTCTCATTGCATTCATTATAAACAAACCTGAGCTCAGGAAAAAAAAAAAAACACACCTGTTTCTGCAAGCATTCAGTAAAATTTGGCTGTCAAAGGTACCACTTGGCTGTTGCCCATGTCATCACCGCCACAGACAGACACATTCCCCACATCAGTTTTTCATACACAGATGCACTCTCACACACTTGGCATTTATTTTTTTAAAAGGCAGGCAGCCCACCTGAAACAACAGAGGAGAGGTAAAACTGATGGCTGATCCAGCACTCTGGCCTACCAGAATGAACGTCAGTAATGCAAATTGCAACAGGGATGAAGCTGAGCGCACGCATACTGTAATTAAACAGCCCACTGTGCCTACTCTTTAACAGCACCAATCTGTGCCTGTTTACTCAAAAGTAAGTCCCACTATGTTAAATTGGGCTTACTCTCAGGTAATTGTGGATAGGCATCTAACAGTGCAATCCCATGCATGTATGGGATTGCCCATCTAAATATGATTTCACCTTAAAATGGTTGTGCATCAGATCCACAGGAGAGGTTACACATCATATGGATAAAATTTATATGAATATCTAGTGATCTTATATGATGGCCTTTTTGTAGACATATCAAAGATTTGAAGTTTTCATAAATACTAAAATACTCTCATTCTTTACAGAGCTGATATTTAAGGCTGTGAAGATTAAGACAAGAGATGGCACCTTCCTTGACACGTTTACGATCATTCATGTCAAATGCTGTAATAGAACCATTGTGATCATCATGTCAGATGCATCCCTGGGACAGAGTCAGCTGTTCTCATGGCTGTCTGCATGCAAATGCTAAACATTCAAGGCACATTCATGTGGGCACACTAAAATACCAGACACTGCACATAAACTCTTGTTGCAAATGTATCTTGTTCAGAAACACTTTTGAAAGCTAATACATGAGAAGATCATTGGTAAATGGCTTGTCACACTAAATATCTGTGGGAAATATCGTATCATCTTTAATTCAGACATAAGCAACAATAACAGAGAAAGAAAGAAGTTTGCTAGGCAAGTTTGATTCTCCTTCATCCTCTTTTTTTTCTCTTCTCCATGCCCCCGAAGAGAACATGAGCCAAACATGCTAGATCGATTTAGTGAGGAGAGTTGCGTATAGTTCTGTTGATTTGGGCACAAGACAATATGGAAGGAACCATTAGATCTCAAATAGTATAACTAATCTTATGGTCTATTGCAGTTTTCATGATAACCATGCATCATGATAATCATCACTAGCAGGGCCCTTTCTTAACTGAATCAACTATGCACCAACTTCAAAAAGCTAGGTAATTCTAAGGCCTTATTTTCACAATATCTCCTTTTTTTAACTGTACCACTTCAAGCTGTTGGTAGGGGCTCTCACATGATTGAATATTCATCAATAGAAAAATAAAAATGAAAAAGCCCTGTGTTATCTGTGTTCCATGTCAAGCCTCTAGGAGTCTTCTGCTGTCTCTGAACATCAGTGCAGAAGAAAGAGAGAGAGACAGAGAGAGAGAGAGAGAGACAGAGACAGAGAGAGAGAGAGAGAAAGCAAGCAAGCAACAGAGGCCACTCTCAGCATAGTATACTTAGAGAAAAAATAATCAGTTGACATTTGTCATATCCAGAAGATGGTTCTGTACTTATAGTAATGGGATCTTGAATTTCACTTTCAGTTGAAAATCCTGGGCGTTTGCCTGACAGAGAAGTTACTACAGTGTTGTGTCCAGCGGTTATCAGAGGACACAAAGATGTGTGTGAGGGAAACGTCTGGACTAGAATCCTTTTCTCAGACATCTTACTTACTGTTACCCTCTTCAGGCATTCACTTCTGAACATGTGGCAAACTCTACTCCCTTGATGAAGCTGCACATGCTAGCAATCTTCCTGAGGCAATATGCAATTGGATGAGTCTGAGGGATGAGGCACCTTCATTGTGGCAAGGGTTTCAGACATGGGGATGGTAAGAGCTAGGGCTCCTTCCTCTGTATTAGAAACCCTGTGCACAATGAAGGTGATCCCCTTCAGACTCAGCCAATTCTGTGTCAGCTTGGGAGTGTTGCCAGTGCGTGGGGAGTCATTGAGGGGGAGAAGCTAGCCTTGCACGTTCCTGCAGGCACCTTCACATATTCAGAAGTGAACACCTGAAGAGGGCTTGTGTGTAGGGACATCTTTGGATCAAGGAGCATTCAGTCATGAAAGCCCCTATCAACATCCAGTTGATAAAAAGGTCTACCATCTCTTCTGCTGTTTGTGAGTACTACGATTTGGTGGTATTCCTGTAAAAGTGGAACTCTTTCCCTTTGCAGATGCAGCAAAGGCCAAGCAAGACCCATTCCCAGAAGTGTCTGGCATTTGTATCTCAGGCCTCCTCTTCCCACCATAGCATATTACATCTGTTAAAAACTTGCTCCCCAAAGTATCTTGGAGTGAAAACTGAGCAAGCTGCTATGTATGCACCAAACACTTGGATACATACAAATGAAACTTTGGAGGCTATTTATACGAGAGAGAGAGAGAGAGAGAGAGAAGAAATAATACAAAAAAGATGCAAAAAGATGTCGGGATGAATTCAGTGATCATTTATATTGTCAATGGCATGACACCACAGCAAATGCCCAGGGTTTTCAACTGAAAGTGAAATTCAAGATCCCATTACTATAAGTACAGAACCATCTTCTGGATATGACAAATGTCAACTGATTATTTTTCCTCTAAGTGTACTATGCTGAGAGTGGCCTATTCAAATTATATGTTCACTTTATAAAATGGTAGAGGTGAGAAAATATGGCACACAGGCACAAATGCAGCCATTTGTTTGGAGGATTCAATTACAACTCTTCCACATCGAACTTGATTTGCTATCATTCCCACTGACACATTTTCATATTGTAGAGCCTGAAATTTACAGTAAGTGGTTTACCCTCTTCTTTCGATGCACCAAAGCAGAGGATTTCCAGCCACTTCAAAAGCAGAGAGTCAAAATCCATGTTTCAGTTACTGACATCTTCTAATAAATCATGCAAAGCACTCAAAGCCCTCAGGTTGTTTGCAGAGAAGATGCAATGTTTACAGTTACATGTCTGGTCTGATTCACAGTGTATATTAGGTTTAATGTACAGCCCAGACACATAAAGCATTCAGGGAATTGCACTCTTATCTAATGAAAATAATCTGTGTATATGATGTGTATATGACCACTATGAAGATACATGCTTTTATTCCTTTACACCCTGAAAATATATCCTATCTGGGCACATAAATATACCAGGCTATGGCACAGATCTTTAAGGAGGCATACAGTATCTATTCATAAAGCTGCAATGCTGGAAGGGAGGAGGAGGTCATTGTCCAAACAATTGCACTAAGACTTATCACTCCACCACCCCATAGAATCCACCATGTTATCCAGATCTCAGTTCGCTGTGAAGCAGTGTATCATAGGAATGAACAAGGCACAAATGTAACACCAAGATGTCTGCAGACAAAAAATAGTTGCTGACAAACTCCATCAAGCAGAGCTGGTTAAACAAACTTCCAAGTTACACTGAATTCTCCATCATACAAATTGGAAAGGCATATTTACAGCAAAATTAACAACTAATAAAAGTCACTAATTATTTCAGGTAGTAGTTTCCCAGTTGCAATTAAAATGGCCAATCTCATAGTGCCTTTATACAGATTTATGGTGCGACGACTCTTAGAATACTGGGTACAGTTCTGGTTGTCACACTTCAGAAAAGATATTGTAGAGCTGGAAAAGGTGCAGAAAAGGGTTACCCAAATGATTAGGAGATTGAGGGAACTCCAAATTACATTTGGGTCTATTTAGTTTTCGTGAGTATGGAAGGGACATGATAGACTGCATAGTGTAGGGAAAGCGAAGAGGGAGAGAGTTTTTGCTCCATTTCTCATAATACTAGAACCCAAGATCATCCAACAAGCTGAATGGTGGGAGATTTAGGACATACAAAACGAAGTACTTCTTCATGCAGCACACAGTTAAATAATAGAACAAAAGTCTCCAATCTTTTTGGGCCCATGAGCACATTTGGATTTTTGAGAAAGTGTTGTGTCATGAAATAGCCACCATAGCGGGGGGAGAAAAAACATAGCTGCCATGGAGTGCGGGCAATCAAACAATTCAATTTCAAAGAAAAGCTAACTGGTGAAGCCAGAAGGCAAAGACAAACATACCCCTTTGAGGTCAAAGTTTTCTGCTCCAACAAAACACCTATTTCAAGGTAAGCCAAATTCCCCAAATAATGGCTAAATAAATCCTTCTAAAATTACTTCCCTTAGATTTATTTTCCCCAGATAGAAAGATAATCCATCATTTCCCCCAAATACACACAAAAGCGATATCCCACCCTCATACCCCACATTGTCAACACACACAAAAACATATTCTCTCTCTCGCTCTCTCAGGATCATGCACGCACCGAAACAAAACAAAAACAAAAAAACCCAAACCCATTGTCTCTCTACTTCTGGATCACCCCTAAAACCTTTTTCTCCCTTACACACACAGATCCATTCACAAACATACAACCATGCTCCCCATTCATCTGTCACATCCCTCCACCCCCAAAAGGTCACTTCTTCACTGTCTTCCCAGCCCTCTCCCCCCAACTTTGCTTCCTTTCCTAACACCCCTCCTGCCTTTCCTCTGCCCCCAGCCCTGCCCCCAGGTTGCTCTTGCCCCCCAGTTGCTACCTACTTTCCTCCCCCATCCCCCAAATATATCCAGCAGCAGCAAGTGGGCTGGCTGGAAAGCAGCAGAGCTCCAGCCAGCAGCTGATCCATCTTCTTCATGTCCTCTAAAGCAGGGGTCCCCAACCCCTGGGCCATGGACCGGTACCAGTCCATGGCCTGTTAGGAACCGGGCCGTACAGCAGGAAGTGAGTGTAGTGGTGTGCGAAACCCCCTTAGCTTGGGTCCACGGGGGGGAGGCAATCCATCCCTCCCCCCCCCGGAATCCTTGCCGGCCCTGGCTGGCTCCGCTCTGTGGTGAGTCCGCGGCGCTGACGGCCGGCTCCGGCCACTGGCAGACTTCCGGCTGCTGTAGCGGACACCATTTGCATCCCTGTTCTTCAAGTAATAGGCTATGTAAATCTTTACGTAGCCTATTATTGCAAAGTAATAAATGTAATGCGCTTGAATCATCCCGAAACCATCCCCCCTGGTCCATGGAAAAATTGTCTTTCACGAAACTGGTCCCTGGTGCCAAGAAGGTTGGGGACCACTGCTCTAAAGAATGCTCTGAGCCTACATGAAGGCCAGACATTCTGGACAAGGAAAAGGAGAAGGGTAGATGGCTGGAGTCCAGAAATCTGCTGCTTTCTAGCTGCCCAAGGTAACAAATAAAAAGGTAAATAAATTTTGAGGAATGTTTTTTAATGGGGGGGGAGACTTGGGGAACACCGAAGGAAGTGTTGAGGGGTGCTATGGTGTCTGCAGGCACTGCATTGTCAACCCCAACTACAGAATGTACTACCCCAAGATGTAGCAGCCAGCTTTAAAACTTAGGGTAGTTTCCAGCTGCACCATTCCACTAGCACAAATGACGTTGTGCTAGCAGAAACTAGATTCCAAACTATGGGCAAGAGGAGAATCCAGTTCAAGTTAGGTTTCTGCAAGTGCACTTGTGCAAGTGGTTGTGCAATGGATTTAACAAAGCTCCACTAGTGGTATTTGAGTTTGTGAAATGACACCATTGGATACTACCCTTGGATGGCTTACAAAGGGGATTAAACAAATTCATGGAGGAGAAGGTTATCAAAGGTTAGTTCTCATGAGGTAGGTACACACTACCTGAAGGATCAGAGGCACCATGCTTCTGCATACCAGTCACTAGGAACAATGGCAGGAGAGGGCTATTGCCCTTATGCCCTAGTTGTCGGCTTCCCATAGGACCCTAGTTGGCTACTGTGGTAAACAGGATGCTGGATTAGACAGGCCTTTGGCCTGATCCAGCAGAGCTCTTCTTGTTTTTGCGTAACTAACCAAGAAAGGTAGTGTAGCCTGAAATCAACATAGTACCTAGTAAAACCTAATCCAATTATGTCTGGAATCTCCTCCTAAACTCTGACTAAATGCAGACTTTGTGACTTCACCATCGAGTCAACTTTTTCTCCTCCCTGCTCTGCTTTTTTGCTCAACATCCACCATGAGAAACCATTCTAGAGAGCTCAATAGCTTCCTTACTACTTTATAACTTTTGGGGTTGGTCCTAATAAAGGAAGCGCCCAGCTGTAGGCTAGTATTCATAACCTGTAACCTCAAGGTCTCATTATACATTGTTATAATAACTCATAAATAATGGCACCCATTCTAAAGCCACACAGGTGCATGCAGAAGCCTTGTGCAAAACCCCTCTCATAGATGCGGAATAGCACTTGTCAGCTATTTGGCAGACAAGGGCAGGAGGGACAAACTAAATTCAGCCCTTCCCACTCCTTTCCCCAAACAGTTACGTAGGAACATAGTTGATGTTCCTATTTGGAGATTTTAACCATGGTTTACAGCCTCGGCTGGTAAAATGGGATGCAGAATCATATGTGTAGTGGTTGTTCATGGCACAATTTCCCATGCAAGTAGGAGAAAACATATATGATCTCTAGTTTAAATGGGACAATGTTTTATAGGTGATAACACCTTCCCCATTGCTTGTTGTCTAGGGGGGTGTTTCCATGAAAACAGAAGGAGAAATAAATGGAGAAGTACCGGATTTTTTTTTTTTTTAAGGAATCAGCTTTGCTGTGCTTTGGTCCATGCAGGGCTCCATGAGTGAGTGCTCTGCACCAGTAAAAAATCGCTTCACAAAACATGCTTCTCAATGGGGGTGGAGGTTGGAGTGAACATCATCTGACTAGCAGGAGCTGCTCATTCAATAAGAGAGGCTTCCCACCTCTCCCCCCCCCCACTTTCCCCTTTCCCTTGAAGCTCCAGACGCACCTGCATTTCAGGAGCGAGCCTCATTGACCACAATGGGAGTTACTTCCGAGTAGACACACATATGCTTAGGCTGGGAAAGGGGGGGGGAGAACACAGAGATGGGAAACCAGCCCCCTTTCTAACCCGATGCTGCATAGCATCTCTATAAGGAAGGTGTGAAGTAGTTACTTCCCAAAGCAATAAACCAAACAAATAAGAATCAGAGCCTCGGGATCACACTATAGAGCATTTAGAGAACTTGTACTTTAAATTGTGCCATTTCAGTTGAGGGGATCTCTGTGAATTCTGATGTGGGCACTCAGGGGACAAGCCTCATTGAGCACAATAGGAGTTACTTCTGAGTAGACACTAATTGGTTTGTGCTGGGAAACACAGGGACAGGAAACACCCCTTCACTGGGGTCAGGGTGAAAGGCACAGCCCTGGGCAGGGCTAGCATACCTGAAGTAAATGCAGGGGTTGAGGCATACAACAACTATACCGCCGAGAAACTGACTTGAGGAAAAGAATTGGACTTTAAGCAGTCTCAGGAAATCCGATTTTTTCCGTGATAAGCTCCAGGGTGGCTGCTGAATGGCTATGACACATGTATCCCTAATGACCTCAACACACAGCCAGCTCGGAGTAAATCGCTCAGAGAGACACCCCCCAGGATGACATGGGGGCCATCATCTATAGCAAATATTTTTAAAACTCTTTTATAAATACAGAAAATTGAGACTATGCCATAGAAGCATTAAAAACTACCACCATAAATGCTATTCTTTTGAAGCAGTGGTAATGAAACATCTCAGTGGTTTTAATAAAGATATGCTTCACCTAGCAGCTTACACCTATTGTATAATCTTCAAAGAGAAGTTAAGTTACTCAATAAAAAATTTAAAAAATTGATTGGATTTAATTAAAATTAAGAAAGACTAACAAAAGACCAATCAACCTCTTTGACCTCTGGGGTGTATAGTGTGTTAATTTTGCTGCAGTACAAGTTTACTAAGCACTTGCATACATGAAAATGAATCACCATATGCAAAGGAGTACCATCCTAACAGTACTGGAATTATTTTAACTTCCTCTCATTTTCACACTGATCCTGGTTCAAATGTAATGACAACCCATGGATTGTTTAACCCATGTGTTATTGGGGGCACAAGCAAGGGAATGAGCTTGTTGGCTCCCATGTTGACCCATGAATGACCCATTCTTTGGTGTTTGATGTGAGGTCTGAACGTGGCACTCTGGCTTGCTTAAGGTTAAACAACTCAAAATTTAACACAACAATTAACCATGTGCTTGTTGCTGGGTTAAACTCTGGGTTGTTTAATCCTATAGCAACCCAGAGTTCCAGGTTTGGATGTCACATCAAGCAACCCAGAAACAGGGCATTCCGGGGTTGTTGATTAAAGCTGATTGAAAGTGGAAGTGATGCGTGCACAGGAGGCAGCATATTCGCTCCCTTGCTCACAGCCCTGCCAATTCATAGGTTAAACAAACCATGAATTGATGTTACTTGTGAACCAGGTCAATATGGCAGGATGAAAAAGTTGAATAATATTCTGAAGAAGTCAATAATTCTTCCCACCTGCTTTCTTGCTGGGATTTCATACCTGATACATTGCCATTGAGCCATGTGTTTTTACAGAACCCTGGAAATACCCCTCTTGAGCAATGCAGAATTAAGCTCAACTTTTTCTTCTTCTGTATATCTCTTGGCAAATACTATTGTTTCCAGCTCAGGAAATATGTGCATAGATGTGTATTTGCAAAAGGGTTAAAGGTTCATTTCAGCCTTGATCACAAACCAACAATTGTGAAGCACTGAAGATTTAATAATATGAACCACAAAGTTTTATCTTCTGTACAGTTTATGTTCATAACACAAGATAATCTTGCATTTTATTTCTTCCAGTATGCTTTGTGCTCCCTTAATATATATATGCCTGAATGTAGACATCATCTGTTAAAGAAATAACAGTGTGTGATAGACTGGAGCTGGAATTAGTGAGCAATTTATTCGATTTCCAAAATATAGTAGCACAGCAAGTTGATATAACATTGTGTTACTTGCCCTAGAGGCATAAATTCCCATTTGCCTTGAATAATAAATAAATTTGGTCAAGTCATCTAGAGTCATGCATGAGTAAACATATTCAAATGTGGACTTCTCTTTTTCCATAACGCAGAAATGGCTTCATGAATTATAGCCTATTTTTCTAAAAGCAAAATTTCTTCTCTCCCTTTTGCAATATGAGAGACCCAACAAAGTAAGCCCCTATGCAGTAAAAACAAATAATAAATATAATGTATTTATTTGTTGCTGCTTTGCTAGATCAAGAGCTTAAGAAAGAAAAGTGTTCATTATGAATTCACAATCCATTCCTTTTTTTGTGAATCAGATTCCAAAATGTGTCAGAAGAATGCTCACTCTGTATGATATAGGATAGAAATGTTTGAAAGTTGACTGAAATGTAATTAAATGAGCAAAACCCATTCATTTCTTCATATAACTAGGCTCAATAGTATATCTCAATGGTATATCTCCGCTCGTTTCTATTCATCAGTAGTATATCTGCTTGTTTCTATTATTATTATTTTACTGCTTAAAACCATTTATAGAAATAAACTAACCTTTGCAGTTTTGCACTAATACATAGAACAGCATATCTCCAAACTTGTCAATTAAAAAGCAAAAGAAGCTGCATTGGTCTATAAGAAAAATTCCAGATCCATAGTTAGTCCTTTATTAGGGCCAACCAAAATGTCACAAAACAGTGATCAAGTTTTATTTTATTTATTTCATTTGTACCCCACCTTTCTACGAAAGAAAATGGTACTCACGTTTTCAAGTTCCCCAGGCAGATCTGGGGACTAGTGTGTGTTTTTTTTAATATTTCCAAAAATGAAGGTCAGCCCAGAATCCTAGGTGTAAACTGAGACCTGCAAAATCTAGCAGAGGATAATCTAATCTAGTCTGCAATCTTCATATTAAGACTGAGTCTAGATGCAGGCTATATTACAAACCATTGTTGTTGTTGTTGTCCCTTCTCTTCCCCCTACTTTGCAGAACATTCAGCCTGATCAACAGTTCTGGAGAACATGGAAGCTTGCCCACTGTTTTGTGACATTTTGATTGTCTGAACAAAGGATTGCCCAAATGTGGATTTTGACACCTGACAATGTAATCCTATGTATATCTATTCAAAAGTCCTACTAAATCTGATGAGACATACTTCCAGGTAAATGTGTATAGGATTGAAGCCTGCATTAAATTTTAGAAAACTAATATAGCAAGCTAATATAGCACAGATTTTAGTTAATTATTGAAAGGTATGAATATATGCAATATGTACCATACAAGGCTAGTCCTACCTTTAAGCAGAGCTAAGCAATTGCCTCAGGCGGCAGATACTGGGAGGCAACCGCAAGATGTTGGAAGAGAGATTTGTATACCATGTGGCCTGCTCTGCACCCCCTGAGTTAGTCTGCTGCCTTCGGGTGCAGTGGAAGATGCTATGCAATCACCAGTGCTGAAGACAGATTAATCTGCCAGTCCTGTCGGCTTTTGTAGGTGGCATGAGAGGGGGGCCATCTCGTTCTTTGCCTCAGGCAGAAAAATGTCTTGTGCTGACCCTAATGCCATATGTTTATCCATTCATGAACAATAATTATTTAGTGGTTAGAAAATATTTCTGACACGTTTATATTTACTTGAAATAAGTTCCAATGGAATCCCTTTTGATTTCTTCGTCTATGGCCCATAGGAGGTCTTTCCCCACCCCTCTTGCAACATGACTGAGCTCCCTACTCCTTTTTCCCAGAGCACGAAGGATATCTCATCTAGTGACAGTGGTTTAATGGCACAGAACTGCACCTTAATAACATTTCCTTTAGAAGGATTCTATAAAAGAAGTTTTTTCATGCTGTATCTCCCATTAGCTCCATTGGGTCCTGTGACTAAGACCGTGTTACTTGTGCATTTGCAACCTAAAGTAAAATAAGTTCAAAAAGTGAGAACACTTAGTAAAAAGGATCCATTTATGGAAGTTTGGGTGCTATTCTTTTTGAATGAATAACAAAAATATTGAATCCAAGCTGGTAAGGTGTATTAATCTAGGCATTGTTTTCTTTGTGGAACATGCATTACTTTATGCTGTGTTTACTGAGTTACTGCTTGACCTCCAGTAGTCACAGGCACAGCAAAGTATGACATAGCAGGTTTGGGTTAGCCAGGTGGGGGAACGAACAGTAAACCAGCTAAGTGTTATCCCCAAGTCTGGATCCTCCATCAATACCTGTTAACTTTCCATCTAGCCTGGGGGTGCTGCTTGTAAGTGCCAGGTCACTCTATAATATGACTGCTATCATACACAAATTGATTGTGGATGAAGGGACCAACGGTGGTGGGGGTGGTGGATATGTCCCTGCTTTATCCATATATAGTGTAGCACCAACATAGGCTGTGAGTGTAAGAAGGGAGGGTTGCTGTCATCTATAAGGAATCATCCTCCCCAGAAGACCAGTCCACTCAGCTGCTGGCTTTGAGTGCTTGTACTTGGTGTTGGGCCAGAAAGAGAGAAGAGAGATTCTGCTGGTGCACAGACAACTCTGCCGCCCAACAACCTGCCCGAGCTGGCTGTGGTGTTGGAAAACTCCAAGGCACTTGTCTTCAAGGATTTCAGCATTCACACTGGAGATGTAAATCAAATTTTGGAATGCACTGAATGTACTGAAAAATGTTCTGGTTAAAGGAAAGGATATTGCATTCAGTAGCAACATATTCAGTAAGGTGAAAACTCAACTAGTAAGGCAAAATAATAATAACAATTTTTGCAAGATAGAAATGCTTGTCTTGCAAAAACTACAGTAGTAAATACAAAAGAAATTACTATTACATATGCTCAAATCATCTGATATCTATCTATCTATCTATCTATCTATCTATCTATCTATCTATCTATCTATCTCTATCTTGTCTGTGAGCCCTTAGGAGAATCTCTCTGCTCACTTTTATTGAAAAGTCAATTTATGTTGCTGATACAAATGGTGCTGTGCATCAAACTTGGGGGCAAACCTGTCATTTTATTGAGAAATCATTCAATTATTAAACTGCTTAATGACACATGGAGGACAAAATGCAATCCCCACCAAGCATTTACAATATCCCTTGCATTCCATTACCTTCACAAAATGAGGTGTTCCTGCCCTCTAGTTCTAACACAGGACAGTCGTGTGTTCATAAAAGCTCATGAAAGTGAACGGGGCTCATGACTACCTCAACAGTATATTGCTTCTGTCACGTTTATGTCAGTGTAAAGCATGAGTCTTTAACTGAGAGCTACAAGGGCTCATTTTTAGAGAGGAAATATTCAGGTCTGAAGATCATTTCAAAGTGTCATGCAGTGTCTGGACAAGACCACAAGGTAACAGAATGATGCTCTCTGTCTCAAAGAATCCTATATTCCATTATATTACATCCCACTTTTCTGCCATTTAAAGTGGCTAACAAAGAATGTTTTTTTAAAAAGTCCTATGCATTCCTTAGGCTCGTGAACTTCCCCTCCCTTCTCCTCTTCTAACAAAGCCACGAGGAGGAGAGATCAGAAGCTTTCACTTGTTCTCCACTGCAGGTTTTAAATTCAGTTCAGAATTATCTCTGAACATTAGACTGTGATTAATCTTAACTATGGTTTATTGAAACAATCCACCTTACTAAACTGTTTGAAGTTGGTTAGTTTCAGTAAACCATAGTTAATGCTGACCACCATTTATCTGGTATTGAGCATAATACTAAACTACCGTTAGTTAAAATGGAAGTGAAAACTTTTGTTCAGCTCCTCACAGCCATGCCAGAGGAGAGGGGAGCAGGGAACTGACATCCCCAAAGCTCATTCACATAACCCTAAACCGTAATTCATTGTTGCCAGTATTGTAGTGGTAAATTTTGAAGTGCAGGTGCTCCTCATGAAAGTCCCAGAGCCACACCCTCAAGGAAGGTCCAAAATTTCAGGCAGGTTCTTGATCCGTATCAACAAACCTGTTCTAGCAGTTTTCACCTCCACCAGGAGCAGGGTTTTTTTTTTTTATAAAACTCATAGGTCCTAATCACTCATTCCAGACTAAGCCACCCCAAAATACTTTGCATTACAACAGGGAACAACATATCATTGCTTGGAAAATTGATTCATTTCCACCCAGCTACTGTGAGGATTGCAGCTACGCTCAGTGGGAACAGGGAATTCTGAAGGGTGTGTGTGGCAGATGATGTCATTGTCCCTGCTAATAAAAAGTGCTGGTGCTGCATTCCTGTGAGCCCTGCCTCCACTGCGCAACTGAGAGTTACATTTAAATGCTGTCACTGCATTTAATGGGGTATCCCCGATGAAATTTGTTTAGAATTGCAGCCATAGATAATTAAAATGCAAAATCATCTTAATAGAGAAAATGTACTAAATGCTACATTTAAAAAAAATTCATTCTGAGCAGGATCCAACCTGCCGATTCTTTTGTGCCCCACCAATTCTGTTGTGCAAGCAACCCCCCCACACACACACACACTGCTTGTGCAATAGCAATTTAGCACTTCTGGGGGGACAACCCAAAATGAGCAGAAACACTCATTTCTGGAAGGGGGCAGGTCGGTGGAGCTAACATAAGGGAGATCTGCTAACTCTCACCCTTACAAAATGAGGGTTTCCGTTTGTTTTGGGGCTTGCACTAATTCACCATTGTGCAAGCAGTGAGGGCTGCTTGCGCAACTGAATTGTCAGGGCGGGCCATGTGTGAAACAGAAGCTGTGGTGAGCTCTCTGCATGGATGGGCAGGACTGGATACTGCCCTCTGAAAGGTCAGACTGAGGGGATTTCCAGCTCTTCCAGAGCCTTTCAGACAGCTTTACTATTATCCATGCTTTCAGATTCAGATCATGAGCATATCTTGATCAAGAAGGAGTGCCTCAGATGGGGGAAGTATCTTCTCAGATATGAAGGAGTCAGACAATGTAGGGCTTTAAAGATTAAAACCAGCACTTTGTTCTGTACCTGGACACCAACTCCCTCACTTTATTGATGTTCAAGTACCTTTATCTCACAGTGAAATTAAGAGCTGCCTGCTACAGGAGTGTATTCAAAGATGGCAACAAAAAAAAAAAAAAAAGGGAAGAGAGCAGTACTGGTCTCATGGTTTTCTCCTTTTGCCCTAATTTGTGAGACTTTAAAATGTTTAATCAGCCTGGCTGAGCTCAGCAAGTTTGTCGCTTTCGAGTATTAACTGGATACTGTGCAGTTCAAAGCAATCTATTTAGTATTGGGCAGGTGGATTCAGATATTTGTGCAACATGTGGAGTATCAGAGCATTGATCATATTCTATGGGATTGTACAAAATATCTGAGAGAATGGGGACCCTTTCTCCATATGTTGAGGGAAAGGGGAGCTCCTCTTGGGATTTGGGTGCTGTCCTTAAGATTTGTGAGATTCAGTCTTCTGTGATCTCTGCCATCTGATGGTTTATGCTTGATAGTAACTTGTGTTGTTGTTTATTCGCTCAGTCGCTTCCGACTCTTCATGACTTCATGGACCAGCCCACGCCAGAGCTTCCTGTTGGCCATCGCCACCCCCAGCTCCCCCAAAGTCGAGTGATAGTAACTTAGCCAGCAGTTAATATCCTGAGCTAATTTGACATCAGTAGGTGGCGGTAACAGACCCTTTAGGCCTTGCTTTGCCATAAAACCACCAGAAGAAGAAGAAGCTAGAGGTTAAAATAGTGTGAATAATGGCAGTCAGATCCATGTTTTCCACACAATATCTCAGATATAACTAACAGAAAGCACTCTAGGTTACAACAGCCACCTGAGTAACCAAAAGAAGCACTATACTTGGGAGTCTTCCAGTCCATAAAGCTCAGACTCCAAGGATAACACAATCCTATCACTGATGGATTATCCTACTCTTCCCAGAGCACTCAGATCCCCAACTGACAACAATCCTGTTTTCTCTGGATTTAGTTTTCTGTTTTCCCTCCTCTCCTAACCGATGGCTTCCAAACACCAGTTCAAAATTGCGACTTAGAATCATAGAATAGTAGGGTTGGAAGGGGCCTATAAGACCACTGAGTCCAACCCCCTGTTCCATGCGGGAGTCCAAGTCAAAGCACTCTTGACAGATGGCTGTCCAGCTTCATCCTGAATGCCTCCAGTGTGGGAGAGCCCACTACCTCCCTACGTAACTAGTTCCATTGTTGTATTGCTTTAACAGTCAGGATGTTTTTCCTGATGTTCAGCCGGAATCTGGCTTCCTGTAACTTGAGCCCATTATTCCATGTCCTGCACTATGGGATGATCAAAAAGAGATCTGGCCTTCCTCTCTGTGACAGCCTTTCAACTACTTGAACAGCACTATCATATCTCCCCTCAGTCTTCTCTTCTCACAGCTAAACCTGCCGAGTTCTTTCAGTCTCTCTTCATAGGGCTTTGTTTCCAGTCCCCTGATCATCTTTGTTGCCCTCCTCTGAACCCTCTCCAGTTTATCTGCATCCTTCTTAAAGTGTGGCACCCAGAACCGGACACAGTACTCCAGCCTATCAAGATCACTTTGAATTCTGTTTCTGTCTTCCAGGGTATTAGCTATCCTGCCCAATTTTGTGTCATCTGAAAATCTGATAAGCATTCCCTGCACCTCCTCCTCCAAGGCATTCATAAAAATGTTAAAGAGCACTGGGCCTAGGACTGAACCCTGCAGTACCCCGCTCGTTACCTCTCCCCAGTTTGAGAAGATCCCATTGATAAGCACTCTTTGAGGCTGATTCTGTAGCCAACTGTGGAGCCACCTGATAGTTGTTTCATCTAGCCCACTTTGAGCTAGTTTGCTCATCAGGATATCATGGGGAACTTTGTCGAAAGCTTTGCTGAAGTCGAGATATATTATGTCCACAGCATTCCCACAGTCCACAAGGGAGGTTACCTGATCAAAACATGAGATCAGATTCGTCTGGCAGGATTTGTTCTTGACAAATCCATGTCGGCTTTGAGTAATCACTGCATTGTTTTCAAAGTGCTTACAGACTGAGTGCTTTATAATCTGCTCCAGAATTTTCCCAGGGATTGATGTCAGACTGACTGGTCTGTAGTTTCCAGGTTCCTCCTTTTTACCCTTTTTGAAGATAGGGACAAGATTAGCCCTCCTCCAGTCATCTGGCACTTCACCCGTCCTCCATGATTTCTCAAAGAGAATAGACAGTGGTTCTGAGAGTTCTTCTGCCAGTTCCTTTCCTACTCTAGGATGCAGTTCATCTGGCCCTGGAGATTTGAACTCATTCAAAGTAATTAGATGTTCCTTGACCATATGCCTATCGATCTCAAGCTGCAATCCTGCCCCTTAAGCCTGTACTTCGCCTTTGCCAGGGGAGTCATAGACCTTCTTTTGGGGGAAGACTGAGCCAAAGTAGGCATTGAGCACTTCTGCCTTTTCTTTGTCATCTGTTATCATTTTGCCATCCTTATTTAATAGGTGAATCACCATTTCTTTCCTCTGTCTTTTACTATGCACGTAGCTGAAGCCTTTTTGTTGCTGTTAGCATCCCTCACTAACCTCAGCTCATTCTCAGCTTTAGCCTTCCTGATGCCATCTCTGCAATTCTGTGCTGCCTACCTGTACTCTTCCTTTGTAGCTTGGCCTTCCTTCCACTTCCTGTATGTGTCCTTTTTCCTTTTCAGGTCATCTCTAAGCTTTTTGTGAAGCTACATTGGCTTCTTCTGTTGTCTTCCACCTCTTTTTCTTGTTGGAATTGTTTGTAATTGTGCCTTGAGAATTTCCTTTTTAAAAATTCCTACCCATCTTGGACTCCATTTCTCATTAGAGTTGCTTGCCATGGGACCTGACGTATAATTGTTCTGAGTTTATTAAAACTGGCTTTCCTAAAATCCAGGGTACGCGTTTGGCTCCACTCAGCTTTTGCTTCCTTTAGAACCAAGAACTCAAGTATAACATGGTCACTTTCCCCCAGAGTTCCCGTAACCTGCTACTTTATCCAGTAAGTCATCTGTGTTGGTTAGGATCAAGTCAAGAATAGCCGATCCTCTAGTTCCTTCCTCTACTTTCTGTAGGAAGACGTTATCCACCACACAAGTCAGGAATTTCCTGGAGGGGCCATGTTTTGCAGAATTTGTCTCCCCACAAATATCAGAGAAATTGAAGTCCCCCATTACTACTACATCATGCTTCCTTGAAACATTGGCTATTTGCTTTTCAAAAGTTTCATCCTCGTCTTCTCCTTGAATGGGTGGCCAGTAGTAGACTCTGACCACAATGTTCCTTTTATTCTTTGCTCAATTTATTTTAACCCAGATGCTCTCGATGGGGCTACCAAGCTCCTCCTCCTGTATTTCTGTGTAGCAATATGTATTTTTAACACATAGTACAACTCCACCTCCCTTTCTGTTTCTTCTGCTCTTTTTGAACAAGTTATATCCTTCAATTGCTGTATTCCAGTCATGGGAGTCATCCAACCAAGTTTCAGTTACACCTATCAAGTCAGAATTTCCCTCCTGTATTAAGAGTTCAAGTTCGTTCTGTTTGTTTCCCATACTCTGGGCATTAGTATATAGACATCGAAGACCATGTGCTTTATAGTCTGGCTTTCTTCCTACATGTTTCTGAAGGCTATTATTAGGTGCTATTAGAGCTGTTCTCTCTGTTGTGGTGCATGAGCCTTCATCCATTGTTACCTCAACCTTACATCTCCCTCCCCCGTAGGATTCCGTTTAAACCCCTCTTGATGACGTTCTTCATGCTGTGGCCAAACACATTCTTCCCAGCCTTTGTGAGTTGCAACCCATCCCTTGCCAACAGTCCATCTTCCAGGAAGTATAGCCCATGGTCCCAGAATCCAAATCTCTCGCACCACCTTCATAGCCAGTCATTCACCCAGAATATTTTCCTTTCCCTTTCTACCCCTCTTCTAACTACTGGAAGTATGGATGAGAAAACTATCTGGGCCCCAAAGTTCTTGAGTTTCCTTCCCAAAGCTTCAAAGTCTGACATGATTTCTTTGTAGCTCCGCTTGGTGGTATCATTTGTTCCCACATGGATGAGAAGAAAGGGATACCTGTCAGAGGGCTTTATGAGTGTAGGCAGCACTTTAGTCATGTCTCTAATCCACCCTCCTGGGAGACAGCATACCTGGCGAGTCCATGGGTCTTCACAACATACTTAGGTTTCAACCCCATGCATCAAGGAGTCTCCCACTACTACTACTCTTCTCTTCTTATTGTAGGCCTTGGTTTCATTGCCTCTGCTTGACTGACCTTCAGCTGCTTGCTCATTCTCATGCGTGGTCCCCCGTAATTCTTCCTCTGCAGGCTGTCCTCCAGTCTCATCCTCAAGTACCTGGAAACAGTTCCATAGTTCCACTGCTTCCACTGGTGCAGAGTGGCTTCTAGTTTTTCTGCTCCTGTTGCCCTTTTCCAAGGAATATCCTCTGCTTCATTTTTCCTCGCCTCAGCCTTTTCCTCTTCTGCCTCAGCTTGCTGTTGCTCTTCTGGTTTTTGTACTTTGCTTTGCTGCTATAGTTCCACCATTCTAAGAACTCTTGGTCTTCATTGGAGGGTCCCAACTCGCCACTCCAGTCCTCTTACTTTTTCTTCCAACAGTGTAATCAACTTGCACTTGTTGCACGTGTAGGCCATGTTGATCTAGGCAAGAAAACAAACATTGCACACACCTTGCAGGTCACCACCACTGGAGAGTCTTTTCCTTCCATAGTCTCTATTCCCTTTTTGTTTATAGCTTGCTGGTTGTACTGGGATAGCCTGTGCTTTGTCCTCTATTCACTGGAGGTTAACTACAGAGTCCCACTGGTATAGAAGTGTGTGTTACAAGAAAAAGAAATTTTAAAAATTGTTAGGGACCTCCCCCTTGTCCTCTCCTGCTGACCTCCTGTTTGCTCACTCTCTGGGAGCTTGCTTTCATAGCACCTAGACCAGCTGGAGCAGTTTCTTCTGCTGTGCTCAGCTAGGAGTCAGGAAATAGACTGAAACTCCCTGCCCACACAGCTGCTTGGAATACTCAGGCCACACCCCCTCAATTCAATTGGAGCTCTCAGGAGCACATGGTAACTCAGAATGGAAAGTCCCTGGGCTTACTCCAGCCCACTCACCATTTTGCCTTGTCTCCTCTTCCACTCCAACTCCCCTGCCAAACTCTTGTTTGTTCTCTCTGTTCGATCAATTGCTGTCTGGGAGCTTGCTTGCTTTTATAGCCCCTAGACCAGCTGGAGCAGCTTCCTCTGCTCTGCTCAGCTAGGAGACAGGAAACTTCTGCTGCTGAACTGACATACCAAGATGGTTGATTTCAGCCCATTGTCATCACCTTAAAGCACATCTCCAGATGATCTGTCCCAGTGCACATGTCTAAATGCATTTATAGGTCACATTTCCTACAATCTGTACTATGGTGAAAACTTAGATAAATAATCATATAGCTCAAGTATGTTAAAATGCATTCATTCAGATCATAGTCCTCATTGCTGATTAGGACCAAAATCCTTTATACTGCAATGTGTTAACGCTGGATGCAATTTAAGACTTGTTTATTCTGTTCTGCTCTAAAGAACTCATTCTGACCTTAATAGGTTCCAATCTTAATTGATCTCGAATTCTTGCAAATCTTACATTGCTCATCTTAATTAACTAGAAGGGAACTCTTGCAAGGCACTGAAATTTTCCTAGATTCTCTGGTTTGATCAATCATCTTAGTTCTTGTGAAACTTCCCTCCACATCCAATGTGAACTAGCAGGAGGTAGATAACATTTGTAAGTGGTGGAAAGGCAGATTAGCTTTAGCCAAATAATCTGTCTCAGAAAGTGGTACAGTCAGTATTCATAACTCCATATATATTTACTCCACCTATTACCTCCTCTGCATTAAATGGTGGTGGGTCTATATAATTAGGTTATCTAAAAAATGCAGGTGTTTCATATGGATATTTAAAAATTAGACACAAGAAATATATTAAGAGCGGCCAAAATGTTCCTTATGTTTGAATTTATCTTTATTTTTGAGGACTAATTAAAAAACTACTAAGTTCTCATTCCTGCATTTTTTTGAACAAGGTAGGGGTTTTTTTTGTATATTTATTATTCCAAGTAAATCATAGTTGTATATAGTATTTATTTTATTTTATTTAGTACATTTATGTACGTATCTCCTTTCTTCCATTAGGAAACTCAAGATGGCAAACACAGTATTTCTTAGGTGCTCTCACATCCCAGCACTAACCAGATCTAAACTTGCTTAGCTTTAGCAAGATACCTTCATCATGTGCCTTTGGACCATGACCTATCCCCAAGCATGTAAGGAGGAGATTAGAAAATAACCAAAGACATATAATTAATACTTATATTGTACTAGTGTATACAATAAACCATACAGATGTTTAAATATAGATCACAGAGTCATAGAATACTAGGGTTGGAAGGGGCCCAGAAGATATTTCCTCCCAAGGAATTAGAAGCCATAGTTTACATGAACTTGAAAAAGACTATGTTGAAATAGATTTCTGCTGATGATCTGTAGTTGGAGATTGATAGTATCTATTGTAATTTAAGATGTATATGTATTTAAACATGTATAGGTTTTTCTTGTATACATTAGTACAATATAGGTACTATTCATATATCATTCTGCTCTGTGATGGTGTCTGTGAGATCTGAGGACTATAAAGTATGCAAATTCTTGTTTTCAATGAGGCAGTAAAACTCTGTGTTGCACCTCTCCAGACTGCATGAGAGGCCTCACTTGCTTGAATGATCCTCCATGCTAAAAATATACTTTTTTAAAAAAAATCCTGGAACATAGAATACAAAATGCCTAGCTTTCTCCCTGATGTGCCAGTTTTCTATATGCAAGGATTTCCATTTCTTTTTAAAATAAAGGATCATTTAGTCATGTGAGCCTCTACCTGCAGTCTGCAGTGATACAACCAAGACACCTGTACAAATGCAGCAAGAACTAGGCTTAAGAAGCTGCACCAGGTCAGACTATTTATTCATCTAGCCCAGTATGGTATCCTCTGACTACCAGCAATTCTCCAGGATATTAAGCAGAGTAGATCCCTTCACTTGCTACCTGATACTTTTAATTGGAGATTAGTGTGGCCAGGTATCCTGATTTCTGTCAGACTGCTCAGTATTTGATGATCTGCTTAGGAAAGCACCAGGTTTTGATTTGTCCACTATTGGACAAAAACAATGAGTTGGTCTTTCGTTTTTATTTTAACATAATTAAGTCAGTGAAAGGCAAGCCAGCAGCTGAGCTGAGCTAAACTGCCTGCTGCACACCATGGATTTAAACTTCAAATGTCTCTGGGTAGGGAGGGGAATGATGTTGTTTCCAGTTCCTTTACACTGTAAAGCCCCCCTTCGTAGTGGTCAGCAGAATGAAGCTCTTATCTCCAAATGGAGATAAGAACTTTTCCCTGCAAGGGAGAGAGGGTGGCAGCTGGGAGGAAGCTACTGAGTGATTCAGTCCTGCTTATTTCTGAGGCTTGTCCTGCACATGTAAATTTTATGCAGATTGTGTTTTCCTTTGTCCTCTTTTTGAGTGATGCATGCCCTTTTTTTTCTTTTTTTGGCAATGCCTAACTAGCCACCCTGCAGAAGTTTCCAGAGATTGAACACGGGACCTTCTGCATGCAAAGCATGTGCTCTACCACTCACCTATGACCCTCTCCTAAAGGAATCTTTGTGATGTACATATGAATACCCCATTGGTCCATCTAGACTAGCATTGTCTATTCCTTCTGGCAATGGTTTCCCAGGATCTTTCCCAGCCCTGCTAGCTGAGATCTTTCTAACTAGATTTGTCAGGGACCGAGCCTAGAACCTTCTGCATGCAATGCACATGCTCTACCAATGAACTATGATCCCTTCCCCAAAGGATGGCTGTTTCAGGTATGAAAACATTCGGGCCAGTCTACAAAAATGTTCTTGTTACTGCTACTGGCTACTGTAGATCTGGTCATGTATTCCTGACTAGACTTAGGTACTGTGACAAACAAACATCGTGTTCTGAATTCTCATACAATCTAGTTGCCAGTTTACAAGAACCAAGTGAAACTGGTTGTATCTTCTTCTAATGTGCCCCAAGAATTCCAAGATTATGTTTTAATGGGTTGGCAAAATTGCTATTTGAAATACAAATTAACTGTGATAGAAAGTAAGCAAGCAGAGATTATGCCTGATAGAAATATTTTCTACACAGATGTGACTTCTTGTGTAATGGAATATAATAAGCATAATTGGCATGAACACAGACATAAGAGTTCCGAATATACCACATCTAATACTAGCATGATTATATTCTGTTTTTAAATAGTGGGTCACACATACACACACATGCACACATACACAATATAGTTACTAACTAAATTGATAAAGGCCTTACCAGCAAGTCTGAGTTAGCATGTCATTACATTTTAGTAATGGAATGAACGATATCTACACTGTGGAAGGAAAGCCATTATCTCTTTCTGCCCAGCCATGTTATCTTACTGGATGATTTTAAGCTAGTCACCCACAAGGTTCTTGGGATAATCAAGTGGGGAGGGCAAGAACAATATATGCTACTCTGAGCAATTTGGAGAATTTGGGATAGAGATATAAGTAAATACATGCAGTTGTGGGTACAAGTAAGGGGCACCTTTACAAATATCCACAAGTTACTTTACAAACAACAAGATGTAAGGAAGCTACTTTACAAATACCAAGATGTAAGAAATGAAATTATTATAAAGCATTAATTGCACTATTGCTAGTATATTGCACTAAAATTACTGGGACAGAGGAGAGGATGAACCACAAAGTGTTACAAAAGGATTGAATACACTTATTCAGCATAGAACATACTCTGGTTTCTTCTATTTTTCCTTTTACAGTCTAAAGTAAGCCAAGAGAACTCCTGTATATGTAATCCATACACCAATACTTTACAGCATGAGCACGTAGAACTGTACTCCTGGGGGCTGATGTGCAGTTGTGAAAATTTCATTGCATCAGGGATTTTCTGAAGCCCAACCAACTTTTGGAAGCATGGTAAGATTGTTTTATTTGGGCTGGAATTGTGAGGGTTGGGGAAAGCTGGCGGAGGGTGTGGTTTCAGTCCATTTGATCTTAGAAGGGGAAGAGGTAAAAATATAAAGAAACCTAAATACAGCATGCAATTAGATTTGTCCAGTTGTGAGAACACAACACAACAACCTGCTTCTGCTCTGGCCAATTTGCAGTCAGACCACTTCAGCTCAGCACCAAACCTGAGTCAAAGTTTGGAAAAATGAATCTTTGTGCTTCCTGTTGACTACCATGGGAAATTAGGGGGAAAAACTGTAGCTTTTTTCTCTTGGTCACAAGTGGATGATAATTTCAGGCATAGTAGCCCCTGAGAAGGGGATTACACCTGCCCAGTGTCATAAAAATAGGTGCAGGGTTTATATTTTGATTTTCTTTTAAAGGGAACTGCCAATAATGTTTTAATTCCTTGGAAGAATTGGATACAAAATTCAGGATTCATTGCGCCATCAGAGGAGATCATATTTGTCAAATTTCAGAATGCTAGCCACAAGAGTTTTTGTGCAAGGGTGGCCTTGACATTTTGAGGTCTCCAAAAGAAGACATACTTATCTCCCTATGTTCTTTGTGGACCATTGTTCTGAAAATTACAGACAGCCTAGTTGTCCCTAAGTAAGAAACCAGAAAAGTTTCAGATGGATAGCTGCAGCAGTTCATGTGGAAGGGGAGTTCTCCAGTTTGGAGGAGGAAGTGATTTGCTTTCCCTTCCATTCACCCCTTCCCCAATAGTTTTTGGGTAAATTTGTATGAAAATGTACAGGTCATTAGAGGTGTCTCCCAGGCAAGAAACCTGCAAAGTTTCTGAAGGATATACATGCATTCTAATTTAGAATTACTAGAATTTATTTACATTTCATCAGTGTCAGCAGCAGGGGAACATGGGTGGGAAGGTGCTATTGCACTCATATCCTGCTTGTGTGTTTCCAATGAGCATCTGGTTGGCCACAGTGTGAACAGAATGCTGGACTAAATGGACCCTGGTCTGATGCAGCATGGCTCTTCTTATGTTCTTAAATAGAGAGTGCCTCTGAACATGTGCAGAATGTTTTTCTTTCACCACTGAGCACTAACATTCTCCCCCTACCAATTCTATTCCCCTCCATGCAACTATTCTTCCTCATCCTACCATTCTCCAGCAACTCTTCATAAAAACAGATGTCTTGTTTTGTGCAACTGCTGTCTACCACCTCCTTCTTATGCACAAGCTCTCATTGTATCTTCCTCCCCATAACTTCATTTGTGCCAAGACTTCACCAGGATTCAGCCAATGAGTCTGTTTTCAAAACTAGGGCTAAGTTATGGAGAAACTCTGAGCATGCACTAAGTGCCTTTCCCTCACCACTGAAGCTAGTTCATGCAAAAACAACAACAACAACCCAAACCCACAAAAGACAATACATGCATAGGACTGAGCTGAAAGGGTAGTCAATTCATTAGACAGAATTGGGTAGGCACTGAATTAAGCCTGCAGTACCACGCTCACAACTCAGGACTTATTTCTGAGTAAACATGCATAACATGCAAACCTCCCTGCAAAAGTAACTTGAGTTGGAATCCTATGCACACTTCCCTGAAGGTAAGCCTCATTAAACCTAATGGGACTTCTCAGGAGGCATACATAGGATTGCATAAATCAGCAGCATTTATCTCCCCTCCACTTAAAAAACAAACCCAAAACTCCTATTTTTATTAAAGCTTTCTGTTCAGAGGAACACAGGAATCTGCCTTGTACTGAGTCAGACCCTGGGTCCATCTAGCACAGTACTGTTGACACTGACTGGCAGCAGCGGCTCTCCAGGGTTTCAGGCAGGATTCTTTCCTAGCCCTACCTGGAGATGTTGGGGATTGAACCCGGGACCTTCTGCATGCCAAGCAGGGGCTCTACCACTGAGCTACAGCCCTTCCCATTGCTGGATAATGGCAACTGACAAACAAAACAGCCCCAGTTTTGTTTCTCTGCAACCATGTGAACCCACTTTTCTCAAAGGCTTGAGTGAGAAGTAGAAAAACCAACTCTCTTGTCTGTTTAAAGTCAAATACTGTTCAGAACTTCTCTTGCCCACCGAAGAGAATTTTCTTTAAGAATTCCCCAATATATGCTCTGGGTGGAATAAAGAAGAGAAAGAAAGAACAGGATAGGGGAGGGGAGGGGAGGGGAGGGGAGGGAAGAAGAAAAGAAGAATGGTGATTGGAAATGTGTGCAGGGGTGGGGGGTAGAGAGAATTCCCTAAGCCAAGTGGCTCCTTTCAGAGAGGTAGTACTTCAGAGGGATTTAGGAGGCTGTGCAGGGTTTATAAGGATTGCACATACTTAAATGAACTTTATGAGGTGAGCTGGCTGAGGGCTTTTTTTTTAGCTTTTTAAAAACTGTAGAACCTATTTAAAAGCAGTTTCTCAATCATGACGCCCACATAGTACTAACCCTCCCTTTGGGATTATTTGAGTCCTACAGCTATTTAGGAGAAATTGAAGTGGATGGGGAGAAAGAAGTTTGTGGAGACTAATTGGATCCTTTGCTGTACTGAAGCTACTAAACTTCTGCAGAATCCAAAGGTTCCACTTTAGGGCAGTAAAATCAGGTGCTGTGTGAAATACCAGTATTTCACATGGAGCTCTTTCTTCCCTTCCTTCTCCCTCTTCAAAATTTCATTTCAGGCAAGCTCACAACAGTGGGTATATAAGATCAGAAAAGAAAAGTAGGGGGAGAGAGGTTTTTTGCACCTAAAAAAAAACCTACACCAGAGATTAGGGATAGTGACCTCCTAATGGTCACCTTAAACACCTTCTGATCAGGATCTCTAATCCCCTGGGTGACTTGACAGTTTTTACTTTTTGTTTTAGATTTTGAGAAAAGGAAACTTTACGCATGGCTAGTGCAAAAGCCACTAGACCTAACTATCTGAAATTTGGTAGGTTCACTTAGCTCCACAGGGCCTGCTAGGTCCCCAAATTCCATGAATTTATGTGGAAGCACAAAAAAATTATAGCTCTTTACTTTGACAGATTTTCTTGGAAAAAGCAAATTTTTACCTGTGACTAGCACAAAAGTCACTATACCTAACTGTCTGAGCTTTGGCAGGCTCGGTCATCTCTATAGGGGCTTCCAGGTCCCCAAATTCCATGCACATATGTGGAAGCCCAAAAAAAATACAGCTCTTCGCTTTGACACATTTTCTTGAAAATAGCAAACTTTACCTGTGACTAGCACAAAAGTCACTAAACATAACTGCCTGAAATTTGGCAGGTTCCATCAGCTCCACGGGGGCTGCCAGCTTTCCAAATTCCATATACTTATGTGGAAGAACAAAGAAATTATAGCTCCTTGCTTTGACACATTTTCTTGGGAAAAGCAAATTTTACCTGTGGCTAGCACAAAAGCCACTAAGCATAACTGTCTGAAATTTAGCAGGATCAGTCATCTCTATGGGGACTGGCAGGTCCCCAAATTCCATGCATGTATGTGGAAGCATGCAAAAATATACAGCTCTTTGCTTTGACAGATTTTCTTGAAAATAGCAAAATTTATCTGTGACTAGCACAAAAGCCACTGGACCTAACTGCCTGACATTTGGCAGATTCAATCAGTTCCATGGGGGCTACAAAGCCTCCAAATTTAATATACTTATCATACAAACTAAAAAAGTTATGGCCCTTTTTGTTTTCTAATGCAAGTCAATGGAAAAATGTTCAAAAAATGGCAATTAGGACAGCTCAAAAGATCCGGGGCCCAGCTCAAAAAGACCTGGGGCCGATGCCCAGGTGGACCTTCCCCAACAACACCCCTGCTTGGAAGGCAAAGTATTTCATGCTCCATATACTATTGAAATGGAGGAATTATTCCTTCCGCACAAATTTGAGCACAATAAGCCATTTTTTTCCTTTGACAATCCAAATTCATCAATCATTTGCATAAATGGCCAATGAATGTTTCTATTTTGTTTTTAGCACATCACAACACAGTATATAACTCCCTTTCAGCTTCAAACTCTAAAGGACCCTTAGTTCTTCAAAGTCCTTAACTAATTCTATTATGCTGTTCTTCAACCAAACACTACTAATCTAAGCATTAAATTAATTGTGTTATTTACTAATCCATCCAGTTCTTATCATGCTGCAGCGAAGTCCTAGATGACAATGAGACAGCTGAAGAAAGACTGAAGTTGTCTAGTGTAATTTGTAAGAACGTATGAAGAGCCATGCTGGATCAGACCAAAGATCCATCTAGTCTAGCAGTCCATTCACACAGTGACCAACTAGCTGCCTGGGAAATGCACAAGCAGGACACAAGTGCAACAGCAGCCTCCTGCCTATGTTCCCCAGCAACTGGTATACATGGGTTTACTGCCCCTGATTACTGGAGATAGCATAGAGGCATCAGGACTAGTAGTTCCTTATCCTCCATGAATTTATTTAATACCCTTTTAAAGCCATCCAAATTGGTGGCCATCACTATATCTTGTGGCAGTGAATTCCATAGTTTAATTATGCGCTGTATGAAGAAGTACTTCCTTTTATCTGTCCTGAATCTCCCACCAATCAGCTTCAAGGGATGACCCTGGGTTCTAGTATTATGAAAGAGGAAGAAAAATGTCTCCCTCTCCACTTTCTCCACACCATGCACAACTTTATACATAATATGTGTTTGGGGGGAAGGCAGGATAAGAAAAACAATCACTGATCGACTGCATACTGTATTTGTATCATTGATTCATAACACTACTGCATCCTTACTCCAATTACTTTGAAATTTCAAGTGAAGATCAAGAGAATAATGTTTTTATCAACCAACATGATGAGATGCCTTCCTTCCATATCCCCAGCATCTGCCATCAATAGTTTTTTAACCACAAGGCAACAGTAATAAGCACAATTGCTCCAAAATTGGCCATCTGAATCCATGGATTGTAATTCTAAATCAAAGTTATTATAGAAGGTTGGCTGGTATAATGTGCTTCACAATCATATATAGTTATTTTTAAGACAGACAAATGAATTTCTTTTGCTGGGGGTTGGGGATATAACTATTGGGTAATGATCAAGTATAAGGGATCTCTCAAAGTTCCCTTACTCATACTAAATAGTTATTTAAGATCAATTGCTGGGTTTAGAAAAGGCAGAGGAACTAGAGACCAAATTGCCAATATCTGCTGGATAATGGAGAAAGCCAGGGAGTTTCAGAAAAACATCTATTTCTGTTTTATTGACTATTCTAAAGCCTTTGACTGTGTGGATCATCACAAACTGTGGCAAGTTCTTGGTGGTATTGTTGCAGAACTCAGAGTCAGAGAGACCACGGAGTGAAGGAAAAAGAGTTTTTCTTTATTTAACGCGCGGGCTTAAGGCTGGAATCACTTCCAAAGAGCCAAAAGCCCCGATTTACATCAGCACATTGTTTTTATAGACATTATGACACATATGCAAAATCTCCCCCGCCCTTTTCTGTGTGGGTTTACAGTATTCAGCATTTCCTCTCCTAGCTCCATTGTTTATAATACAAGAAATGGGTTATAGGGTAGCCATGATAAGCAGAGAACAGCAGAGAACAGCAGAGAACATGATATACATATCACTATGACCTTAGCCTTTGTTGACAAGATAAATTCCTGTGTCTCGTCAGCTTACAAACATATATTTCAGAGAGCAAGAGCTCAGCAAGAACATGAAGCATGAAACTGCATGAGGCTACTTAGTCTGACCCCCGATATGACTGCTACATTCCCCCCTTAAATGCATAATTTCATTACAATTATAGCATTTCATTATGCAAATAGACATTCTGGTTTGCGAAGCATAACACAGGACTCTTATAGCAACCCTCTTACTTAATATCTTGTTGAGCTATTAGAGCGTAGAGGGCGGCAGTTTTACTAGCCGAGACATAAAACAGATTGGTTAAACAGCGCATAAAACAAGGAATGCAAAGGCATAACAGTATCTCTATGAACAACACTGGTAGAATTAGGATGAACAATGCCTTAAGCCAACTAAGATTTGGGAGCCAAGAGGTTAACCAATCTAGCCAATTGTTTTGTCCCATTGTTATGTCAGCCACTATATGGTGCATATTGTTGATCTGTTCATCTACAGCATTACTACTATCAGTTAAATTAAAACAGCAAAGCTTTTGGTGCGTCTCACAACCCAGATGACGAAGAAGGAAGAGGTAATCTATACCAGCTCGATTTTTTTAGAACAGCACTTCTTAGATTACGCAACTCTTTATTTAATAATGGCAATGCTCGTGAGGTGGCATTTATGCTCTTGGCCAAGCTGCAAGCTAACCGGCTGATCTCCAGACCATCAGCTAAGGCTAAACCTGGAACTCCAACTAACGACACTGCTAATGCCAATTTTTCTGAGTCAGAGTATAGCTGTAGGTGGCTATTACAATTTTCAGTTAGTTGGAGTGCTCTAGGCTGCCGTCGACAGATTTTCTCTGGCCATGGGGGAAGAATTGGCACCAGGCGGCTAAGGCAACATGGGTGGTTATCAGACAAGTTGGCTGGAATGAATGACCAGGTACGGGAACCACAGGTTCAAAACCATTCATGAGGCAGAAGTATATGTGCATAATTAAAAGATATGTTTTGAATTTCATTACAGTGGAAGGGGGGGCCAGGGATAGCTTTACATTTCCCAGAAGATTTTTGACAATTAATCATTCGTGCACAAGTGGCATTTGTTCCAGCTATGATGGGAGTACGTAGAGTGAACTCTGTAGGGGGTAAGATTTTCGTAACTATGCCCCAGTCAGAATTTTGGGAATAAGTCAAGTTTATATTAAAATTGCTTAACATAGCCTCATTTTGAATTCTTTCAGGAAGCTTACAGACAGGTATTAGGCAAGAGCTAATAAGCCTGTTTGCAGGTATGTCTTTTGGTAAACAAAAATGCTTTACTCCAGTGATGTTAGCTAAGTGAAGCCAGTAATTATTAGCGAATCGCTGGGACACACTTCCCCCTCCAGGGGCAGACCCCCCTTTTTCACACCTTATTAAGAAACTATAATACAGCACCACTAACACTACAACATGTATATTTGATCTTCTTTGGGATCTGACCATACGCTGGGCAGCTATTCATCTGGCTAGCTGCAGTAGGGTCTAGTCCCCTTCCATTTTCCCCAGTTGCAGGTCTAACCGTACGGAGGGTCCCGGTGTGCCCACAGTAAGGTCTAGCCTGAGTCTTCTTACTGCTTTTTCAGAATAATTTTTAGAGGATTTTCAGGATTCCTGTTTACAGTCCACTCCCCTCCTCTTGCTCTCTTGACTCGTGTCCAATGTATCCAGGGTTTAATTCCAGCTACTTTCACAGCTGTGGGGGTGGAAAGTATAACAGTTTTTGGTCCTCTCCATCTGGGAGTCAAAGGGTCATTTTTCCACTTTTTAACTACTTCATCTCTTGACTGGAAAGGATGAACTTCTGTGATGGGAATGGCTTATTTTCTAAGACAAAGCGACGCTGGGCTTGAAGAACTTTGCCCAGTGTTTGGACTTCTTGTTTATGGCTGGCGTCTGCTTGCTCTTGATGCCGCTCCAGTGTCAATTATGAAGTCAATGTCACGGCCCCTCACAGTCAATGTCACGTCCCCTCTCAAGCTGTCTCCCTCTTCGCCCATTCTGGCTCCTTTGGTTTTCTCCTTTGTGTATTTGATTTATTTTATTTGGGCATTCATGCCACCAATGTCTATCTTGTTTACACTGGGCACGCTGGTTCTTTCTCAAGAATCCTCTGCCTCTGCTGGGTCTTCTTTCATTTTTTCATCTACGTCTTCTTGGGCCTCTGGGTCGAGGGGGGTATACTGGCGATAGGCATCTAAAAGACGCTCCAAATACGCTCTGGGGCCTCGGTGGCACCTTGCAGCACTTTAGACGCCTTGGTCATATTAACTGACTTCTTCATACTCGCCTTCATGGCTTCTAACAGCAGGGTTTGATACTGGGTGAGGCACTCTAGCCCCGCTTGTGTTTTGGGATTCCAGCGGGAGGGGGGGGGGTACTTACAAGGAGACTTTATTGGGTAACTTACAGCACACAGGCATACCTAATGGATGGATCAGACAGCTTCTCTGAACCACGAGCTATTGGGCTAAATGGGTTTTATACTATACATGTTACCCATGAGGCAGCACAACACTAGCAAGCATTTTCAGCATAGGCTAGAAGTGTTTGGTTCTCAGGCACAGCTTCCTGTAAACAAACTTGGCTTCCCAGGCAAAGTGCTTGATAACACTTTCACTCATTAGTATGGGAAGAGAAATCTCTCTCTTTCTTTTGCTTTCTTTTTCTTGCTGATCTGCCTGTATTGCAGATCATGTTTCAAACTTTTTACATAAAACTTTCCTCTCTATGCACCAGCCTTGTCTCTTCATTTGTCTTTTTTTTTCCAAGTTAAACTCACTTACTTAAACCTTTCTGCCTTACACTAGTCCCAATGACGCACATTTGGGATAGGCTCTTCTTCTCCTTCTAGTTACATTTGTTTCATCTTAAAGAACTATTACATTATTGTGGCTATTTTACTCCTACGTAATAAGCTCCAGGCACAATCAGCTGCTTCTAATTCACCCTGGGGGCAACTATGGCCACACTTCTTCTCTACAAATGTTCTTTCTCTTTGCCTCTTGCCTCCTCTTTCTTCTCCCCCCCCCTTCTCTGTCTGCCACTTTCTCTATTTCTCTGTCTTTTCTACTTGTCTCTGTCTTTCTCTACTTGTCATCCATTGGGAACCACACTCAGTATCATTTGGAGTTGCAACTAACACTAATCTGCAAATATCACATATATTTTATGATATCTAAGAAATCATAAAATACACACAACAAACTTTTTCAATTTAACACAATGAATGGAGAACACTTTTTGCATGGTAAGGCATGATGGAGCAGATCTAGCAATTACACTGCTCCTCTGGCTGCATGCTCAGGGCTCATCAAAATCAAGGGATGGGCATACTCACACACGCAAAGAGTTTTAGGTCACCATTTTTGCATTGGCTACTCTACGCTGCATGAGTTCTAGCAGAAGGAAATCTAGAAGTCATAGATCAACTCAGCCTGTTGTACACTGAGCTGGCTACAACACAGACACACAGTCTACAGCAATGAGAGTTCAAGTTTTTGAAAAGCCTCACAGCACTGTGAAAAGGGGGGAAGCTCTCGGGGCTATCTATCACTAGACAAGCTAGCCAGGGATTTACAATATCACACACACACACACACACACACACACACACACACCTCTTTTCTTCTCTTCCCCTTCAACTTGGTACACGAAAGCAAAGTGCCGAAACTCAGGACGCTGGGGGGTGATGGGCATCGCCTTATACTTGCATTTTTCAGGCAGCCATTAATCTTCTTTGGGGAGGCAGTGGGGTGATTTGCAGGACTTCAAAGGCAAGCTTCACAGTTTGTTTGTATTTGTAAATCCCAAGCTTAAAACAGGACACGATGAGGTACAGGGCAGCCAAATCTTTGCTTTGGCACGGGCAACAAATAACTCAGGTCAGCTTTCTTCGCTGGGGTCTCAAACAGGAAAACAGTCTTAATTTAAAATTGTAACATTACTGACAGCATCAGCTAGCCAGCTACACAGATTTCACTGTGTTTTTTTAAGACAGTTACTCCAATATCTTCTTTTCTTCTCAATCAGGTTGGGTCTCCCAGCTTACACAGTTTATTGCAGCTTCCAGGAGCATGGTAGTAGCGTGATTTTGGCTTGGCCAGGAACATGCTGTCTGGTTTCTCGGTCTCTTCAGCACAGACACTCAGGCAGTCCAACACTGGACACTCAAATCAGTGAGATTTCTTCATTGAGGGAATCCCACGGCAAAAGCTTAACGGTTACGCTCTTCAGAATTATATAGCTGATGGTCTACAGGCTCTATGAAATTCTAGGACAGTTCAAAGCTAAACACGGCTACCTTGACAGAGATCTTCATCGTGGTCTTTCCGCTTTATTCTGCCTTGGGACAGTCTTATGGCACACTTTCTACTCGAAGAGGGGTCTAGCCTGTGCCCTGGGGGCTGATTCTTCACCTTTATTCCATTTTGCGCCTTTATCTTCTGGGTCTTCATTTTCAGTTTCCATTTCTTAGGGATATTATTTCAATTAGGCGAGGTGATGATGTTGCACAACTCAGAACGTTGTGGGCAATTCTCCTGGCCCCCCTCTTGGCGCACTAGGCTAACGGCTACTTCTTCGGCCTCACACTCCCATGCTTCGTTAAAAGCCAGGCTGTCCTGCAACATTTCTCTAATTAACAGCCTCAGATCTTGTTCTTTTTTTTCTCTCAGCTCGACCTTGAGCTTTTTGCTGTTTCCTCTCTCTATTCTGAATCCTTTTTAAAAAAATATTTTTCCTTTTTTTTTTAACATACATCTCAAGGGGGTGCAAGTCTTGCTTCCCCCACCTCCCATAGCCTCCCACTTAAGATGAAGACGGACACAAACAGGGAAGGGGATTGGTCAGCGAGTAAGGGGTCTCACTGACCGGCACAAGAGGAATTTTTACACCACGCACTTTGCTACTGGCCTGGGCACCCGGACGGTCAATGGTATGAAACAGAAACCGCAGTAGCCACTCACACAATCATCAATTTCATTCATATGTCCCTGACACCCACTTTCCCACTTTTCCACTAGAGCAAAGCAGTTTCCTCAGCGCCTTGCTGAGTATTAGTGCCTGCTCGGGGGAGTGATCAAGTCCCCCCTCCACCCCCAATCGGGTGGGTCACCTTTTGTATAAGTATACTAACACTGACCTTCTTCATAAGGCAGGGCCCTCTTTTTTTCTGCCCAGTGGCCTTTCTCCTAAAGGCGGGGCCCTCTTTAACACTGGCCTTCTTCATAAGGCGGGGCCCTCTTTTTTTTCTGCCCAGTGGCCTTTTTCCTAAAGGCGGGGCCCTCTTTTTACTCCATATACTTGCCTTTCTCCTGAAGGCTTCCAATGTGGGTTTCAACTCAATTGCAGCTGCAGTATGGGCAGGGCTCAAGTTCCTTCCTCCTCTTCCCAAGGTTCTCTTGCCGCTCGCTGCTGTTTGGGCGGTCCCAGCGCAGGCTTTCTCCCGTTCTCCCGACAAAAAGGTCAGTGGTGCCAAGAAAGGGAGGTGTGTGCCGAGCCCTCCCTCCCGGTGCGGCGATTAAGAGCAGGCAACTGCCACCTCTCTGTCTCAGCGCCTAACACAATCCAAGTCACGGCATCATTTATGGTGTAGAACTCAGAGTCAGAGAGACCACAGAGTGAAGGAAAAAGAGTTTTTCTTTATTTAACGCGCGGGCTTAATGCTAGAATCACTTCCAAAGAGCAAAAAGCCCCGATTTACATCAGCACATTGTTTTTATAGACATTATGACACATATGCAAAATCTCCCCCGCCCCTTTCTGTGTGGGTTTGCAGTATTCAGCATTTCCTCTCCTAGCACCATTGTTTATAATACAAGAAATGGGTTATAGGGTAGCCATGATAAGCAGAGAACAGCAGAGAACATGATATACGTATCACTATGACCTTAGCCTTTGTTGACAAGATAAGAAATTCCTGTGTCTCGTCAGCTTACAAACATAAATTTCAGAGAGCAAGAGCTCAGCAAGAACATGAAGCATGACACTGCATGAGGCTACTTAGTCTGACCCCCGATATGGCTGCTACAGTATGGGGATACCAAGTCATCTTGTCTGCCTCCTGAGGAATCTGTATAACGACCAAGTAGCAACAGTAAGAATAGACCATGAAACAACAGACTGGTTTAAGATTGGGAAAGGAGTACGGCAGGGCTGTATACTCTCACCCTACCTATTCAACCCTTATGCAGAATACATCATGCGATGTGCTGGGCTTGATGAAGCCAAGGCTGGAGTTAAAATCACTGGAAGAAACATTAACAAGCTCCGATATGCAGATGATACCACTTTGATGGCTGAAAGCGAGGAGGAGCTGAGGAACCTCATGATGAAGGTGAAAGAAGAAAGTACAAAAGCTGGGATGCAGTTAAACCTCAAAAAAACCAAGATTATGGCAACCAGCTTGATTGATAACTGGCAAATAGGGGGAGAAAACGTGGAGGCAGTGACAGACTTCATCTTTCTAGGCACAAAGATTACTGCAGACGCTGACTGCAGCCAGGAAATTAGAAGACGTTTACTTCTTGGGAGGAGAGCAATGACAACTCTTGATAAAATAGTGAAGAGCAGAGACATCACACTGACAACAAAGGTCCGCATAGTTCAAGCAATGGTATTCCCCATAGGAACCTATGACTGCAAGAGCTGGACCATAAGGAAGGCTGAGCGAAGGAAGATAGATGCTTTTGAACTGTGGTGCTGGAGGAAAATTCTGAGAGTGCCTTGGACTGCAAGAAGATCAAACCAGTCCATACTCCAGGAAATAAAGCCAGACTGCTCACTTGAGGGAATGATATTAAAGGCAAAACTGAAGTACTTTGGCCACGTAATGAGAAGACAGAATACCCTGGAGAAGATGCTGATGCTAGGGAAAGTGGAAGGCAAAAGGAAGAGGGGCTGACCAAGGGCAAGGTGGTTGGATGATATTCTGGAGGTGATGGGCTCGACCTTGGGGGAGCTGGGGGTGGTGACGGCTGACAGGAAGCTCTGGCGTGGGCTGGTCCATGAAGTCACGAAGAGTCAGAAGTGACTGACCGAATAAACAACAAAACACACAAATTAAAAGCATAAGAAGATCAGAGGAACAATGTAGTTTAATTGCGTATTGGGTATTTCAGTATTAAATATGAATAAAATGTCTTGAAATCCATTTCTAAAGAGAAGCAGAGAAGATAAAGGAACCACTACATTAAAATACTAGATGCCTAAAAGGGCAGATATTTATATAAAACATTTATGAACTGTATCAATAGAAAAGTTGAGAATAAACAACATGGGAGAAGATTCAAAGCAATGGATATTCACTTCCTTTATCCATGAACCATAATTTAGGGCTTACAGTTATTATATTTTGTTTTATTGTACTGTATTTCTTTATAAGATTTCTACCTAGCTTTTACCACTTATAGCCACAAGGTGGCTAGATGGTCACTTGTAAAATTCCTGAAAGCTCTTCTTTAGAGCCTCTGTGTGCTTTGTTTACAACTAGGGAATGAACCCAGCTTCACACAGGTTGGAACAGCCCTTAGTCTGATACAATGAAGACTTCAAGCAAACTTATACAGTTTCAGACACAACTTGTGCCTGATAACTGTCTGAATGAAGCCATGCCCACTGGCATCCCTAGGTATGGTTGCTACCATGGGCAGTGTTTTAATATGGTCCACATAGGCATGGGCCCCAGATCTTCCAAGCAGGGCCCCAGAACTTTAGAACTGCCCCAATTGCAGTCATCTGCCTTAATACAAACCTGCTTCTTCCCTCTGAACTCAGTAGCCTTTAGGGGTGTACGGGTTCCCCACCGTCTGTTCCTGTGGGAAATCTGTGGGGGGAAGGCGATCCGTTCCTCCCCCCCCCCCCGGAATCCCCCAGAGTGGTTCTGCTCCGCTTGGATTCTGGGGGGGGGGGACTGGCTTGGGGGTGCTTACCTTCCCTCCTGCCAGTCAGAGCGGTTCACCTCCTCCCTGTCCCTGCTGATTGCTTTAAAAAATGTCTTAAAAAAAACAAAAGGCGATCGGGTGTGCCCATAGACTTATACGCAAGTAGAGTAATGAATCTTGCATATACATCTATGTGTCCATAGGCTTATACGCAAGATTCACTGATCTATTTTGCGTATAAGTCTATGGGCACATCCTCCTGATCACCATTTTTTTTTTCAGACTTTTTTTTAAAGGCACTCGGCAGGGACAGGGAGGAAGCGAACGGCTCTGGCTGGAAGAAGCAGCCGAGTGCCGTTCCGCCTCCAGTCCTCCTGGAGCAGAGGTAAGTGGTCCCGATCCGCTGTGGATTCCTGAGGCTGGATTCCAAAGAATCTGGCCTCATTTGAATCCACAGAGGATTTCTCTGACAACCCTAGTAGCCTTGCAGTTACTAGGAGACCTTAGGACTCATTCTCTTAGCGGACTAATAGGGAGTATAGCATGAAGACACCAGCCTTTTAAACTAGAGGGAGAACTGCAACCTTTCCTTCCATAGTCTGCTCATTATTTTCATTAGGTCCAGAGTCCAAAATTGCCCAAGAGCACTACAGTCTTTCTCAGAGTGTGCCTGACTTTGCAGAGACGTGCCCAGACAATTGCTACTGGCCAACTGCACTTGTGCCCTGGGCCATTGTATGCAGCGAGGCCCTGACAAAAGGAAGAGCAGGTACATTGGCTGCTCACGTATCAAATGGAGTGCCAGAGACTTTCCTTATCTGTTGCTTCCTCCAAGCTGGCCCAGACCCCTTACCTTGGGGGAAAACAGAAGTGGGTTTGCTTGCACAAAGGGTTTGAATGAGCAGCAATGTCTAAATTTGGGGCAAGGCTGCATATTGTCACCCTGCTTATTTAACTTATATGCAGAGTACATCATGAGAAATGCCGGGTTGGATGAATCAGAGGTCGGAACTAAGATTGCTGGGAGAATTATCAACAACCTCCGATATGCAGACGATACCACCCTAATGGCAGAAAGCGAAGAGGATCTAAAGAGCCTCTTGTTGAGGGTGAAAGAGGAGAGTGCAAAAGCTGGTTTGAAACTCAACATTAAAAAAACTAAGATCATGGCATCTGGCCCCATCACTTCCTGGCATATAGAAGGGGAAGAAATGGAAGCAGTGACAGATTTTACTTTCTTGGGCTCCAAGATCACCGCAGACGGTGACTGTAGCCATGAAATTAAAAGACGCTTGCTCCTTGGGAGGAAAGCTATGGCAAACCTAGACAGCATAGTAAGAAGCAGAGACATCACCTTGCCGACAAAGGTCCGTCTAATCAAAGCTATGGTTTTCCCAGTAGTAATGTATGGCTGTGAGAGCTGGACTATAAGGAAGGCTGAGCGCCGAAGAATTGATGCTTTCGAACTGTGGTGCTGGAGAAGACTCTTACGAGTGCCCTGGACTGCAAGGAGGTCAAATCAGTCCATCCTAAAGGAAATCAACCCTGAGTGCTCATTGGAAGGACAGATAATGAAGCTGAAGCTCCAATATTTTGGCCACCTAATGCGAAGAGAAAACTCCCTGGAAAAGACCCTGATGCTGGGAAAGACTGAAGGCAAAAGGAGAAGGGGACGGCAGAGGATGAGATGGCTAGATAGCATCACCGATGCAATGAATATGAATTTGAGCACGCTCCGGGAGAGAGCGCAGGACAGGAAGGCCTGGCGTGCTATGGTCCATGGGGTCACGAAGAGTCGGACACGACTGAACGACTGAACAACAATGTATGAGGGTCCAGATTGCCCTGGCTTGTTGGCTTGCTTGAGTGGATCTGGAGCTCCTTGGCTCTGCACTCAGCTTTCTGGAGTGCACTTCCTTTTTGCATGACCCATGTGGCCAGATTCTGGTGGGTGCATGGTCCTCCTTGGCATCAGGGGTTTGCTCTAGGCTAGAGAAAGGTGAATAGATGTGGGAGGAAGATAGGAGCTTCCGTCAAGGGCTCCTTGGAGGCCTCTCTCAGTCTAATCCAGAAGCCAAGTCCAGACACAGACAAAGGGATTCCTTTCAAACCTTTATTCTTCTTTTACAACTTAACAACTCTACCATTTGCAACTAGATCTGAGCAGCACAGTGCCTATGCCCTAAGTTGGAACAGTTGGTCCCCGTTTGAAAGGGAATTACTGGCAGACCCCTGAACTTAAGGACTAGGGAGAGTCCTTCCCCTTTTCCCTTGGATCCTCTGGGCACAGCCATTGTTTGCACGCCAACTGGGCACTACGCCTCCTTTCTGCGCCTTCCATTTGGCGCCGCTCTCTGCATCGGCGTCACGCGTCCACCAAGTCTGCTATCCGCGCTCTGTCACTCCCTGGACTGCTATCTAAGCTAGGAATGCTGGTGGGAGGAATTTCCGTCAGCTGTTGGCCCTGGGAAAGAGGAGCACACTCCTCTCCCAGGAGCGATTGCTCTTCCTCAGAATCAGAACTACTCTGGGATTCTATGGGCTCAGTGTCCACCCTAGGGATGGCGGAGAATTTCTCCACGAATCTCCACAAGGCCGAATGCCAACGCATTCGGCCCCCCGAAATTGTTGGGGAAATTCTACGCCACTCCCCCGGGATGGGACTTACCTCCTTTGAATGTCCCTCTCGATGGCGGGTCCCGGCGGTGTTTCGGTGGTGGCGGTGGCCGGTCTTCCGACCGGCTGCCACTGCCGCCATTACAAAGTAAAGAAAAAAAAAGTGATAGGCTACGTAACAATTTACGTAGCCTATCACGGCTAGATTTTCAAAGTCAGACATGATAGGCTACGTATATCGTTACGTAGCCTATCACGGCTGACTTTGAAAATCTAGCTGTGATAGGCTACGTAAATCGTTACATAGCCTATCACGTGTTTTTTTTTTTCAATTTACTTTTTTTATTTCGCGGCCAGGGAGACGGGGCGCTCCCCCCCGGCCTGAATTTCAGCGGCGAGGGATGGGGCGCCTCCCCCCCGGCCTGAATTTTGGCCGTGAGGGGCGGGGGGCCTCCCCCCCAGCCTGAATTTCAGGGGGAGGACCGGAGCACCTCCCCCCCACCGCGAAGCAAGCTGCGGGACCAGGTAAGGGACTTTCGTCCAGCCTTAGTCCACCCTGACAGCTTCTTACTCTTTTGTGTTCAAAACCACAATGCCTTGTGGCACCTGAAAGACTCACAAATTTACTGTGGCATAATAAGCTTTCATGGACCGGAGTCCACCGTACAGAAAGTTATTTTGAAAGATGTTGCTTTTCAAATAATTGGAGAAAAATGGCACTTACTGAAATAAAGGAACAGCAGCCCTCATTATTTCTGTTGCATCTTATCCCCCTGGACCAGCTGGCTTATTGCCCACATGTGCTTCCCGTCCTGCTGCCTCCCTCAATTTTTTTTTGCCTGAAGTTTTTTCTGAAATCAAATGCCCTCCTCTCCCCTACTCATACATCCCCTTTTACAAAAAGGGGTCCTTTAAAGGTACACACACACACACACACACACACACTTTAGAGCCTGAGGCAACTGCCTCAGACAACTGATTTGGAACATCATGAAAAAGCAGCAAATTATTAATTATTATTGTATTTTCACTGCAAAGTAAGGGGAGAGGTGCTTGTAGGATTTTCTGCCTCAGGGACCAAAATGACTTGATTGGATTTGACTACTACTGTGCACATTGACGGGGGGGGGGGGGGCAGCATTTGCAGCTCTTCCTCAGGCAGCAAAATGTCTTGAGGCCAACCCTGGACATGGCTATGGAGACCTGCGGAGTGGGAAAAGGTAGCTGAGATGGTACAGGAAATTAGGTGGGTTAGGGAAACAACTGGGGGTATAGATAGATCTGTGGATAGGGAAATATATGCAAGATTACATCAAACTTACTATGAAATCCTAAACATGTTTACTCAGAAGTAAATCATACCACGTTCAATGGAATTTACTCCCAGGTAAGTGTATGTAGGATTGGAGTCTTACTCCTTAGTAAATGTGTTCAGAGCTGCAACTTGCCTTATCCACCCTCAAGATAGTTCCAATATTTGGAACTAAAGAGAAACCTGAAGATTGATAACTTCGGTAATTTAAAAAAGAAATGACCAAAAACAAAGGTAGCTATCCTGATCCATGAGAATCCACACTGGGGCAATACCATTGTTAGGAATTTTGGTTGGTCCTAGTCAAGGTAACAAACTATGCATTTTCATACTTTAAGAGTTGAATGATTATGAGGTTGCTAGAAATTTAATATTGCAACATTTGGTGTAGATGTTAGGATTTCAAAAGCTAGAACCCAAGAATTTTTTTTAAGTGTTGTAGAGTCTGAGAAATGACCAAAATAAAGTATTTGAAATAAATTAGGAGCCACCCTTGGTGGCAGTTGTCTCCTCACCAGGTGCCACCTCCTCACCTGGTCCAGGAAGCAGGAGTGGCAAAGCACCTTCCTCCAGTCCTGAGGTCTCTGTCTGGTACTGTTGTGCGTCTTGGTGATGGGGCAGAGTGGGCAGGGTGGGGGAGAACAACTGAGAATTTACTCAGAAGCAAATTCCACTATGTTTAATGGGGGTTACTCCCTAGTCATTGTTGATTGCTCAAAGTTGTTTTTAGATATACGTTGTCTCTGTGTATACTGCCTGTGTGTTTTTATGTAAATGGTTTTAAAACTTTGTATATGTATTTTAATGATTTTTAATCTTTGTAAACCACCCAGAGAGCGTCAGCTATGGGGCGGTATAGAAATGTTGGTAGTAGTATTATGTAAGTTTGCAGCCTAAGAAAATGGGTTATTACAGTCTATAATACATTCCCACACTCTCCCTTGCCAGCGTGCCATGTTCAGTTTGCAATTAATAGGTAAATGTTTAAGGAACTCAATCCTCTCCATCTGGATTTGGGCCTGAAAGACCAAGGAAAAGTGTGGGTGCAAGATTTAAGCAAGCACAATTCTGCCCTAAAAGCAAGAAAGAGAATTAGCTTGCCTTCTATAAAATTTAAATTATAGTAATTATTTCTAATTATGCACATATATTTGCATATGTAAATTAGCATATGCAAATTTGTGCCTTTTTTTGGTCCCATGGGTCTGAGCCCCAGATCTTTTAAGTACCGAGCACCACCCCTGGTTGCTATGAAGGTGCACCCCTGAGGGACAGGCCTGTGCACTCCATTCCTGAGTGGGGGCTGCCCCACAACAGGGAGGAGGGAGCAGGCACATAACTCTGTCCCTTGGCCTACTAATCACCCTAGCTGCAAACTGTTTGAACTGCAAAGCTATGTGCTGCTTAGGGAAGTTTGTGCCTAGTGGGCTGAAGATGTTACTGCCAGCTTCAACATTAAAATGAATTAAAATTAATTAGTGCACTTTAAAAACAAAATAACACTGAGGTGTACCCCCATAGGTTGGCACCTAATGAGCATGCCAAGTTCCAGATGTCTAGGTTTCATGGTCTTGGCACTATGGTGCTGACAGACAGATAGACACACATCTTTTATTATTATAGATGATCCATTAACACCAGCCCTCAAAAGGAATCCTTTAGGTAGAGGCCAGACCATCACTGAGAGAGCTAATGGGCAGGTTTTGCTGCCACTTGTACCACATGGCTCATTTTTGCCAAAATGAGTGAAAGGCATCTATGGAAGAAAATAAAGGAGTGCCTTCTGGGAATCAGATTGGGGTTGAACTAACCCTTCTCCTACCTCTGGTGGTGACCCAATTGTCTGGATTAAGGTGGTTTTAAATTCCTTCTCAACTGTGTCCCAGATTGCAGCCTCTTTAATTTGTTGCACAGAACCCTATGGGAGTCATAACTGAGAACTGAGTTACATCCTATATGCATAATCTTATCCTTTCATCTTCAAAGCCCTACTTTGGGTCCCATTCCTTGAGACTAGCATCTGCTGAAACTTTGGAAATGTATTTTATACCTTTTTATTGGATTGTTATGTGTAAAATTTAAGGAACTGGATAGGGTGTGATTTCCTGTTGTTCTCTCTCCTTGCATTATGTTTCTTCTTCCATTCCACTCTGTGTAATTCCATCTTGTTAGCCTCTCATCATCCTCTTGCTCCTTATCCCTGCACCCCACGGTTTCCCCCAGCTCCCATGCTATTGCCACCCACCCCTTCATCCTCCTTCTTCATCTTTAAGGAGAATTAAAAATATCACTGTGTTGTAGCTCATAGAATGTTCTAAGATGCAATAGTGAAAACGAAGCAGAAATCTATTATCTTGGAGGCGAAACCCAGGAATAATGCTAATGAACAAGAGCATAAAGCAGGCACTGCTCTTGTTTCATAGCTGCACTTGCAGCAATCAAGCTGAAGACAACTGAGTTAATGCAGATATAAAACCCATGTAGGTGAAAGGCCCATTAGCCATGCTCTTTTATTTGAAACAGAAAAAGCCAGGTGCTAAACATTTGAGCTGTCCACTGCTGCGATGGGGTTACTCTCTTTATGCTGGATATGCTCCAGTAGTTAATGTCTTCCCATTAGTGTACAGTACGTCTCTCCTGGATAGCTATGTTCCTGTTAATGATCTCTCTCCATTAGCATGTAATGACCACCCCTGAAAGATATAAAAATATACTACTTGATCCACTTCCAGTGCTGTCTGTTCACACTATCCCTTTTGTTGTGTGGCTACATTCCAGAATTTCATCTCCGGAGTTGCTCTTCCCCTCTTCTGACTGGCTGAGTTCCAGTGTTTGATCTACTAAAGCTCAACATTAAGCACTTGATTCCTCTACATCAATTTTGTCCCACCTAGGATGGTTACATTCCAGTACTGAATCAATCTGTTCCTCAATTAAGGATTACAGACTTTACTCTCCTTCTATTTATGCAAGACTAAATTAAGTTACACAAGTTTAAAGCAAGCCAAAATAATGTCTACTTGTGTTATCAACTTTGGCTAATCTTATTTTTCTCTAATGACAGCTTCAAGATGTACTGATTGACTAGGAATTAAAGCAGTAGGGTCTATGTTGCCTTGTTTACTACTAATACTAAAATGGAAAATAAGCATTCTCCCCAAAAGACCCAAGATTTTAAAAACTGTAAACTGGACTGAAGCAAAAACAAGAGAAATGATGAATGTGAATGTGCTGAAATAGTCTCCAAACTCAGTTTAATTTGACTCACTGGCTCAAATCTGTATATGTTCCATCACACGACTTGCTCTTCCAGTGTAGCAAGGTATTGCAACCAGCTATTAAATATTGACTTTTGCAATAATACTTGTGCTATGGAACATGCTGGAACATGAAGTGGACAAAGCATCAGTTTCTCTCTCTCTACCCAAACATACACACAGAAATACATCACCAAAGCTAGATTTACAACTTTTTATGTGAGCAAAATATTTTACAGTGAATGCCAGAATATTGTCAAAACGCCATTTTTGAAGGCCATTTCACATGTTGTGTGACAGCAAATCTGTCTCTGCCACTGAAAGTACATGCAACAGGATGAAGCAACCAATGCTGGCTCTCTGACAAGTATAGTTGCATATTTGCAAAAAAAAACATTTCTGAGCATTTACGTAAATAAAATAGTTCACTTAAAAAATATGTGAAGAAGACCTGAGTAAAGCAGTGATTTGAGGGGGGGGGGATTCATATTTCACTCTTATTTTTCCCCTTGTGTTAATAGTAACTCTTACTAATAGTAACTCCTTTCAAAGGCACAACCTTCGAATACAATTCAAAATATGCCCATTAATGTTGAAACTTTTCTGATCTCAAAGATATATTCTTAGCAACACATTAAGCCCCAAGTAGGAATTTGAGCAGAGGAATTCAAGCCCCTGCTGAAGGCTAAGGCAGGAGCCATTGGATGCAGCGGAAGTGCCACTCTGATAGAGGGATGGCACTTCCTTCCCGGAACCCACCAGTACACCTGCAAAAGGTTCTGTGCATGTAGAAGTACTGCCAGCGGTGTTACTGCTGGTGGTGAGGCCCAAAACAGGATATTGCAGCCGCATGTCAGGGGCAGCCTTAGAAACACAGGATTCAACTCCCTTGTCCCCCTGACATGCCAACAGGTCAAGCCCCCAAACTATGCCAGCGGGCATAATTATTTTCCTTCCCATTCATGCCAAAGGGAGGGGAAATTTTAAAAAATGCAGGGGGTGGGGGAGAAGCAATAAACTCTGTAGTGATCTAAGAGGGCATAGGAAGTGGTAATTCCTTTGCAACACAAATCCACCCACACCCTCTACCACCCTCGGATTGTTCTATTAGCTGTCATCACACTTCCCCTGGTTTCACTGAAAGCATTCTGGCATTTCAAGACTTGGCAGAAACATTAGTTGCAAACATTTCAATGACTAGGATCATCTACCTCTTAAGACTACAAGTATTAGAGCAATATATTAAGTAAAATTAATTGGAAAAGCTCCGTAATAGCTGTTCTTCCCATATGAGACCTTTTACTGGAGCAAGAATATGCTATCCATTTGTTAGATAGGCTCTCAAGACAAACAATGCCCTGCAGGAACAGATTCTGTTTGTAAAGGTGGAATGTTTGGCTGCATGTCATGCTTCAGGCAGCTTGAAAAAATCTGGCATTAAAAGCAGTAAGATCAGCAAGCATGTATTACATGAAAGAAAGCCCAATAGAATCAAGTCAAAAAATATTTGCATATGATTTAACAAAAAAATATCAGGCTGTTTTTTTTTTTTTTTAAGTAATCGTTGTCTCCATAGCAAAGCAGTAAATAGCATCATATGAAGTAATTAGTGTAAAGATTGATGCAACAGAAAAGGTTTTTTTCATAATTTAAAGATGGTCTATTACAAGTAGTAAGGGATTAATAGATTTCTAAAGGGAAGAGGTGCAGCATCAAACAATATAATAAGAGACTTCAAACATACTTCCAATTAGTAATGGTTACTTCGTATGTGTCAGTTTTTGTACACCGGGGCCCCCAGGGCCCTGTCTCCATGACCACAGAAGGGGAAGAGAATACTGGCTTACCCAGATTTTTCTTGGAATAGGCTTTGGTCCAGGCATGGCTCCATGAACAGGTGCACTGGAACAGTATAAGTCACTTCACAGAACACACTTCCAGATGGGGTGGGGGGGATTTGAGTGAATGTCATCTGACAGGCTGCTCAACCTATAAGGGAGGTTTCCCCACTCTCAAGCCTCTCCCACTCCTTTCACTTTCGATAAAATCCCATGTTTTCTTCTTTGTCTCTACAAAAATCACTCTCCTTCTCTGTCTCTCCCCGCCCCCTGCAGCATTATTTACTCCCTTAGAGAACAATCACTAGAGGAACACAGTGTTCTCCTTCTCCTGACAATGCTGGGAACAATCTGCTTTTCTCTCAACCCCCCACCCCCACCCCCATCCCCCAGTGTTATTTACTGCCTTAAAGAACAATCACTAAAGGAACACAATGTTCTTTCTGCCCTGCCATCATAGCCAATGCTATGAGCAATTGAAGCTTCAAAGCTCCAATATTAAGGCTCCTAAAGGTGTTATTTCAATTCATGGGAATCTAGTAACTTCAGGAGTGCACATTTCAGGGACAAGTCTCATTGAGCACAGTGGGAGTTACTTCTGAGTAGACACACACATGTTTGTACTGGGAAAGACAGGGAGGGTAAATGAAGGGATGGGAAACCAACCTCTTTTCTAACCCGATGCTGCACATCGATCTGGTGATCGAAGGTGGAAGTAGTTACTTCCAAATGGCAATAAACCAAACAACAGAGAATCGCTGCTTCAGGAAAGGCCTTTACAGCCTTTAGGGAATTTGTGCTTTAAAATCTGTTATTTTACTTGAGGGGGATCTCTGTTAATGCATTCAGGGGACAAGCCTCATTGACCACAATGGGAGTAACTTCTGAGTAGACACTAATTGGTTTGTGCTAGGAAACACAGGGATGAGAAACACCCCTTGACTGAGGTCATGGTGAAAGGCACACCCCTGGGCAGGGCTAGTATACCTGAGCTAAATGCAGGGGTGGGGCACACAACAATTATATCTCTGAGAACCCGACTTAAGGAAAAGAATCGGACTTTAAGCAGTCTCAGGAAATCTGGTTTTCCCATGACAAGCTCCAGGGTGGCTGCTGGATGGCCATGATGGCATGTATTCCTAACAACCTCCAAACATAGCCAACTCAGAGTAAATCACTGGTGAAGACACACACACCCTCCCCCAGGTTAATCTACACTACTAGAGGAGGTCAACTACGGGAGGTCTGGGAGAGAAGTTTGGGAACTCTTTCCCATGTGGACCACAACTCCCCCACCCGCTCACTGTGTCGCTGAAATACACACACACACACACACACATGTATATATGGCATCCAGAGTGACTGATGAGTACCAAAAGGGTTAAAAAGACTTCAGAATGGCCACTCCAGATACCATTATTTATTTATTGTGCAATGTGGTGGGGGGGAGCAGGGGCCACATGAAGCTCACGGGCTGCATGTTTCCCACCCCTGATCTACAGTTTGTGGTCTTGTAGCAACTTAAAGACTAACAAATGATTATGGCAAGTTTTTGTAGAACACAGTCCACTTCATCAGATGCAGGAACTGTTATCCAGAGTTTCAGGTATATTTACAGTACATCAAGGGAATTCTAAGGAGTAGGATTAGAGGGAAATAAAATGCAGAAAGTACTGACAGTGACAATCATATTATTAACAGTGACCATTCACAAAACAGTTGTTGATAACACGAACAGACTGGCACTAGATAAGCCAGTTAGCACATGTAGTGTTAATCCCGATTCAAGCCTCTGCAGATAGAATCAGAACTCTTGATGAATTATAACTCAGAAGTCTCATTCTAATCTCTCTTTGAAGTTCCTCTGTTCCACAATAGCCACTTTGCCATCAGTGACTGAGTGTCCTGCAAGGCTGAAGTGTTCTCCCACTGTTTTTTGAATATTGCCATTTCTGTTGTCAGATTTGTGTCCATTTATTCTTTTTCTGAAGAGACTGGCCTGTTTAGCCTATGCAAAATGCAGAAGGTCATTGCAGACGGGAAGATGACATAAATAACACTGGAAGATGAGCATGTGAATGAACCTGATGTTGTGGGTGACATTATTCAGTTATGTAATAGTGTTGCCAGAGTAGATATGGGGACAGAACTGGCACCTGGATTTGTTGCAGCATCTGTTCCCTTTGTTTGTATCCTTGGTATGCAACCTGTTGTTGTTAGTGAGTAGTGTGTTGCCCCTGCAGTGGGCTTTGAACTCTTAGGTTAGATAAGATATCTTAGGCCAAGATAGTGATAAATCAGATCCTTAGGTTTACTTACAAGGAGATACATTACTGAGTACAAACAGCACACAGGCGTACCCAATGGCTGGATCAGACAGCTTCTCTGAACCCAGAGCCATGGGATACATTGGGTTTTATACCATATGTTAGCAATGAGGCAGCATAACAGCAGCAAGCACCACCTAGCATTCATTCCCAGCATAGACTAGAAGTATTTGGTTCTCAGCACAACCACCTGCAGCTTTAAGACAAACAAACTTCACTTCCCAGGCACATCTTGATATCGGCCTTTGACTCATCTCAACATGCTCAGAGGCCTACTAGTAGCGGTGTACGAAACCCCGCTTACCTGGCTTTGCTGGGTTCCGCAGATGGGGGGAGGCGATCTGTTCCTCCCCCCGGAATCCTTGACGGGGGGGAGGCGATCTGTTCCTCCCCCCCGGAATCCTGCCCGGCCAGGCCACGGAGCCGCCGGCCAGGCCAACCCGCAGTGGGGCCTCCAGCCACTGCCAGGCTGCTGCAGATGCAAATGGCATCCTTCGTAGGGGACGCCATTTGCATCCCTACGCAAGCCCGTGATAGGCTACGTAAATATATACGTAGCCTATCATGGGCCAGCATAGGGATGCAAATGGCGGCCGCAGCAGCCCGGCAGTGGCCGGAGCCGCCGCCGCCACCGGAGCCAGGTAGGCTCCGTTTCATGGGGCTTTCATGGGGTGGTGGGGCGGGGCTCCATTCCGCCACGGATTCTGGGGGGCCAAATTCACTGGAATTCGCCCCCCCCCAGGATCTGTGGTGGAATTCTCTAACATCCCTACCTACTAGCAAGGGAATTGCACCAATAATGAACGTAAGCAAGCATTATGGATCTCTAGGCCCCTCTAACGCTACAGGTGACTTGGTTACACTCCTGGGGCCAGTACAAGTAGCTGGAGGGATGTCTGTAAGCAAGTACAGGCCTCCCACCCAAGGCCTGTGAGAGGGAGGTGTTATTGTCTTGGATGGGCTGCAGCTCACTGATAATTAGTTTGAATGATTTGAGCTGGTAGCTATAGGTGATTTTTACAAGAGGTTTTCTGAGATTTTCTCTTCTAGGTCTATGCTGCAGTAAATTATTCCTGGGTACCAGTTTGTCTTTGTCAGTCATTTTGTTGTGGTTGTGGTGGTAGTTGTTTTCACTTCACTGGGTGGGTGTTGTAGTCTGACAGATGTCTGATGTAAATCTTTAACTTGTGAGCCTCTGTCTGACAGGTTTGAACAGATATGGTCCTATTGCAGGGCTTGGCTGAAGACAATGGATTTTGTGTTCTGGGTGGAAGCTAGAAACATGTAAGAATGTGTAACGGTCAGTAGGTTTCTGATATAAGGTGGTGCTTATATGTCTATTATGTAACTGCACAGTAGGTAGAGAAAGTGAACCATGTGTACTATATATATATGTGTGTGTGTGTGTGTGTGTGTATATACACACACACCTGAACTCTGTTCATACAGCTGATGAAGTAGATTGTATAAAATAGACTGATGGAATAAGACTGTACACAAAAGCTTCTATCATAATAAATGTGTTAAGTCTTTAAGGTGTCATAATATACTTTATTGTTTTAGGTGCATCAACCAATATGGCTACAGTTGGGGTGGGGGTAAATATGTAAAAATATTCATCCTTAGTGTATCCCAGGAATGGGGAACCCCTGGGCTGGATTCAGCCCACAGGGGTTCCACATCTATCCTGCCAGCTTCTTCCCCAGTCCTCCTTCTCCTGGCAGGGAGAAACTCTCAGATTAGCAGCTGATCAGAGATCAGACCAAAGAGTGGGCAGGGCCTGGGTGGAAGGTGCTGAGTGATTAGGTCCTGTTTACTTCTGAGGCTTGTCCTGCTTACTTGTGCATTGACATACTGCTCATGCTTACTTCTGAGTAGATGTTTATTTATTTATTACATTTCTATACCACCCAATAGCCAAAGCTCTCTATTTGGATAATCAGAGGCTTGGTATTTGGGATGCTATCTGAAACTGCTGCTGAGTGATTCAACCCTTACTTTTGAGTAGACATGCAGAACCTTTGTCTTTCTTACTTCTGAATAGGCTCAAAATTGGTAATAATCACTATTTGGCCACACCGACTCTACCTTTGGCAACTGTATATCCACATACACAATTAAATGTGAAATATCTCATGTGTCTGCACGGCCATAACTATATCTCTGAAGTGTTGTGTGGCTTCCAATCACATACAATCATAGGAAAAGAGCTATTTGTGTAATTTTCATACAATCTTGTATACAGGTATACACTATAAAAAGGCAAATCTCCTGACCAAAAAGGAATTCCTCTTATCTTAATGCAATTGTAGATTTTTGAAGAAAATCCATGGAGATGGATGGAATCCGATTATAATGCCAATTCTAACTATCAGGGAACCACTAGATTATTTGCATATGTTTGATGAACCTTCCTTATGCCATTGGTCCATCAAGTTCAGTATATACTGAGTAGTAGTGGCATTCCTTCAGGTTTACAGGCAGGAGTCTTACCTAGGTAGAGATGCCTTACCTAGAGACACCAAAGACTGAACCCAAGACCTTTTGCATGCAAAGCATGTGTTCTGCTACTGAGCTTCAGACTTTTCCATTGCCACATGAACTCAAGTGTACATTTCATGTGTATGCAGCAAGCATACAGTTTCATGTGACTGCAAACAAACTGGGAGAGTGCAAACAGTTCCAGGAGTTGCCTAATTAATTATTACAAAGAAATAGAATCAACACAAATGCAACCATCTGCAGTCCAGATCAACTGCTCTGGAATCTGATAAATCTTCCCCAAAATCCACATCTAAATCGACAGATACATACACTATGCATGAAAAGTGTCCAGTTTGAGGAGACCCTAGTATTACAGTTAAGTATAATGTTAAAAATTGATACATGGGTATTCTTGTTTTCCTTTTCCCATTGCTTGTTCCTATGTCTCATGTATTTTTAGATGGTACTCCTGAGGGCAGGGACTATCCTGTTTTTATTGATCTGTAAACCAGTTACTGGCTGAAGAGATTTGAATAAATGCTTTAAATGAATGAATGAATGAATGAATGGTTACTGTTATATATCCACGTTCCAAAATATACCTTCCTTACAATGTATCTTTTTTATTTAATTGATTATTATTGTTTGTATTATTCTACTGACGTACCATGTATCATAAAAAATCTCATAGTTGTGCTTCAAGTGAGATCTACATACAGGTTCCAAACAATATTCAAAGGTACTTTCAAATGTCTCAAAAACAGGATAAAAGTATTTGCACCTGCAAATACATACAATAAAGCCATGTTAGGATCCATGCGAAGATTTTATCTTTTATCAAATCAGCTGCCTGTATGAAGAACTGTATGGCAGGAACAGCTCTGTCCTACTGATCTGGACATTGTTATCTGCTCTGCTCTGGATTTGGTCTGGTGGGCAGGTGCTTCCCATAGGCATCAGGTTAGCCACTGTGGGAACAGATTGCAGGTGAAAAGGGGAGGGGGAATAAACAGACGAGACACATATATATGGTATAAAAACTTGGGCCACATTTATTGAAAATCTTCAAAGGAGAAATACCTGGGTGGGCGACTAAACTATGCTGGCCACTAGCCAGACAATATATTGGTTGAAACATTCCATGCTTGCTGAGTGGCATCTGTAAGATTGCCACCCTTCAGAACTACCCTATTTGGGGAAGGGAGGCCCTCCCCTGTCACCCCCCACCAGGCCGCAAAAGACCGGATGAGTGACAGGTAATCCTTATTCCCCACTGGGGCGACAAATCAATGAGTGGGAAGGCTCAGGCATCACCTGCCACTGAAATGGTGCTTCAGAATACTTACCATCCCTGTTCACACTAACAGTGCCCGGCCCTACCAGCCTATGTGAAATAAAATGTGACCAAATTAACCTGACAATCAAAAAGTAACCAGATTTGCCTATTCAAACACTCTCACCCATCTTACAGCATGAAGAAGGCAAAAAGATTCATGGCCCCGGTGACCAGCAGAACCCATACTGCATCCAGGGAGGGAGAGCGGGAGGGAGCTGAGTTTCAAAGAGGTAGAAAGGAGGGGCCCCACAGGCTAAAATGCTTCGTGAGCCTCTCCCCAGCCAGTAGCACCATACCGCGAGTGCCAATGGAGATTGCCCACGTCCCTCCTGCCCCCCCTCAATTGCCTCCCCATGGCCACGCAAGCTGGACACAGAATAAGGTATATGCTGGACTAGATAGCCCTTGACTCTGATCTAGAAGGACTCTTCTTATGTTCTCAGAGAAGGGGCTCCCTTTTGCTCCACCACTGAGGCTAAGACATTCAGAACTGACGCTGACATTGGCAACAGAGTTGGGCACCTCCATCCATCACTTTCATGTGAGGATTTTCTGCCATCAAGAGTTCTGCCTATAGGAACAACTCTGTGGCAGTAGCAGCAGGCCAGTCATCCTCTCCTAGTCAATGTTATCTGTCCTGTTCTAGGGGTTGTGTGCTTCTGGTAAGGGGTCAAGATAGCCAGAGCCCCAAAATAACTCCATTCAAATATGTTTGTAAGCCAACTTGTTCTATGCAAACCACTGGAGAACGTTTTATTGAAAAGTGATACATAAATAATCATGATAAATATTTCGGTTTACATGCCATTAATAGTCCCAGTGAACTCATTTATTTTATGCAGTGTATGAGTAGATCCTTAATTTTGAATAACCATCAATAAGGAATATCTTCCTGGCTTATCAATACTAAATTGCTACCCAGGCAAACACTGTACTATTAGAAACCTTACGAAGATGTGTACATTTTTAATTAAGCATTCCAAATGCACAATAACAGCCATGAGGATACATTATGCACTTGAGTAGGTCCATGCAAAAAGGAAAGAAATGTCCAAGTTGCAGCATGTGTATTGTCAAGTTAATAAAAGCATTGCTTGAATATATACATGGGCTCCTTCCTCAACAAAGATTATCAGGGAAACAGAAGAATGATCAACACCATAGAATCATAGAATCATAGAATAGTAGGGTTGGAAGGGGCCTACAAGGCCATCGAGTCCAACCCCCTGCTCAATGCAGGAATCCAAGTCAAAGCATCCCTGACAGATGGCTGTCCAGCCTCGTCTTGAAGGCCACCAGTGTGGGAGAGCCCACCACCTCCCCAGGTAATTGGTTCCATTGTCGTATTGCTCTTACAGTCAGGAAGTTTTTCCTGATGTTCAGCCGGAATCTGGCTTCCTGTCACTTGAGCCCATTATTCCATGTCCTGCACTCTGGGATGATCAAGAAGAGATCCTGGCCTTCCTCTCTGTGACAACCTTTCAAGTACTTGAAGAGTGCTATCATATCTCCCCTCAGTCTTCTCTTCTCAAGGCTAAACATGCCCAGTTCTTTCAGTCTCTCTTCATAGGGCTTTGTTTCCAGTCTCCTGATCATCTTTGTTGCCCTCCTCTGAACCCTCTCCAGTTTGTCTGCATCCTTCTTAAAGTGTGGTGCCCAGAACTGGACACAGTACTCCAGATGAGGCCTAACCAATGCTGAGTAGAGGGGAACTAGTACTTCCCAGAATTTGGAAGCTATGCTTCTATTAATGCAGCCCAAAGTAATATTTGCCTTTTTTGCAGCCACATCACATTGTTGGCTCATATTCAGCTTGTGATCAACAACAATTCCAAGATCCTTCTCACTTGTAGTGTGGTTGAGCCACGTATCCCCCATCTTGTAACTGTGCATTTGGTTTCTTTTTCCTAGGTGCAGAACTTGGCATTTATCTCTGCTAAATGTCATTCTGTTGTTTTCTGCCCAGCACGCCAGTCTATCCAGATCACTTTGAATTTTGTTTCTGACTTCCAAAGTATTAGCTATCCTGCCCAATTTTGTGTCATCTGCAAATTTGATCAGCATTCCCTGCACCTCCTCCTCCAAGTCATTAATAAAAATGTTGAAGAGCACTGAGCCCAGGACTGAGCCCTGCGGTACCCCACTCGTTACCTCTCCCCAGTTTGAGAAGGTCCCATTGATAAGCACTCTTTGAGTCCGATTCTGTAGCCAACTGTGGATCCACCAGATCGTTGTTTCATCTAGCCCACTTTGAGCTAGTTTGCTCATCAGGATATCATGGGGCACTTTCGAAAGCTTGGCTGAAGTCGAGGTATATGATGTCTACAGCATTCCCACGGTCTACAAGGGAGGTTACTTGATCAAAAAATGAGATCAGATTTGTCTGGCAGGACTTGTTTTTGACAAATCCAACATCAAATGCTTTAAAAAAAAACATTAGAGATCCTTGGTCTCTTTTGGTCTCATTAGAGATCCTTTTAAAAACAATCCACTTAAGTGAATTCACACAGGCTTAAGGAATTATTAGCACTTAGTATTAGCAGCAATCCTACTTCTAGCTACCCATATTTAGAAGTCAGTCTATATAGGACTACAAGGTCCTGTATCTGCACTGCCAATTAGTACCAAATTTTCTGTGTTTCCCCCTTTCAAAAAAACAGCTAAAGTGGAAGCATAGTCAATTATTCCACTTTAAAACAGGAATGATGGTGAGAATGATCCTATATATAGGGATATATTTTTTATGTTAAAGATCAGCTTTACCTAGTTTACAGTAACAATCTGAAAACTTTGCCAACCTATGTGGCAGTAGGGATGGCCAAATCTGTCAATTTTAGTTTCTCCCTTATTTCTCATTTTGTCATTTTAACAATCTTATGTCCGTTGTTTCTGCATCAGTCTGCAACTTCTAAAATAGACCACATGAAAAGGTGTATGCATTTTTATGAGCATTTTTCTAATATATCCACTACTGTATGCAATTTTGCCTAATATGTGCATTTTGCAAGCATATTTCCTTAATATGCTGTTTTGTATGTTTCTCCACACCACACTAATTTATGATTTTTATGTGCACTATTCCCTAATATACACATTCTGTACATAGTTTCACTTGAATAACTGCACCACAAAATTCTAAAAAGTGAGAATACCAAAGAATAACTGTGTTCCTATTTGCATATTGATTCAGGCAGTGTGAGCTCTTACCAAATGTGAACCAAACAAAATTCTCCCCAACCTTAGGTTGCAGGCTGAAAGTGTTAAGTAGCCTTGTGCATTTTACTCTTTTCCAGAGGGAGATCACATACAAAACTTATTCATCCCCAGAATAAAACTCTTGCCCAGATTGAACTAACTTCATCTGCTGTTTGAGTAGATGCACAGAGTAGCAATCTGAAAGGCTGAATGTTTCATTCATAGGACCAAGCTTGGGTAATAACATCCCTCAAGTCTATTTAACTTCAGAAGATTCTTCTCACTGCCAGTTAAGCTCTTCAGGATTATACACTGTTCTACTTTTCTCTCTATCTAAGCTAACTTGTAGCTTTGATCAGGAAAGTTCAAGAATTTGTAAAGAATTTTCCATTGTATTTGTTCTCTGCCAGAGCTTTTAAGGGTACAATCATATGCATGTTTAGACAGAAAAAAGTCCTACAATTCCCAGCATTCCCCAGCCAGTCATGCTGAACCTCCACGATATCCAAAATCTTCAAGTCATGAAACTATTTGTAAACTTGACATTGTCTCTCTTCCCAATTGTCTTTTATGCAGTCCACAATAAGCGATGCCGTAAAGTACAGAGAAAACAGAATTTTCTTCAAATGACAAATCAGTTATAGTTTATAACATGCCAGTTTCGCAGGATCATAGCCCAAGTGATCATATCACAAGTGACTTCCCTTCCTTATCTATGTGATCACATACACAATCAATCCCTGTTGTGGCACAAATGTGTTTTTTGGATCGTCATTTATTATTTATTTTATTTATTTAAGAGGTTTCTAGGTTACCTTTTAGAGACATGGCCTTCCAAGGCAGCCTCCAATATATGAAATACATCACTGAAGTAAAAAAAGCATATCAAAGTACCAAAAGTATCATAAAAGTAGAAAAAGTAGAGTCTCACAACAATAAAATTAGTATTAATAGCTTAGTATAATAACCTTAAAATAGTTTTTAAACATTCAATCAACTAATTTAAACTAATTAATAATTACTTAATTTAATTAATATGATTGAAAACTGCAATTCCCAATATCTAAGAGAAAGTGACTCTAAACAAAGTGGTCTTTAGAGCCCATTTAAAGGCCTAAATTCATGGGGCCATATGTATTTCAGTTGAGACAGACTTGAAACATTATGGAAATTATGTTTTAGAACATATCAAGGTTATTTTTAAAAAATGACAAATACTACATTTGCTAAATGTTATCAAATATGTCAAAATCTTTACTCATTACTAACAAGACAGTTCACTGATAATATAATTTGCCTCTTACAGGCACTCAAAACCCCACGGTTTTTAAATCCCTTATGTTGCCTTTGTAGCAGCCATATCGGGGGTCAGACTAAGTAGCCTCATGCAGTCTCATGCTTCATGTTCTTGCTGAGCTCTTTCTCCCTTGAATATATTGTTGTAAGCTGACGAGACACAGGAATTCCTTATCTTCTCAAAGGTCATACAATTGTATATCTTGTTCTCTGCTGTTCTCTCCTTATCATGGCTACCCTATAACCCAGTTCTTGTATTATAAACAATGGTACTAGGAGAAGAAATGTTGAGGACTGCAACCCCACATGGGAGGGGGAGGAGGAGCCATTTCATATGTGTCACAATGTCTATAAAAACAATGTGCTGATGTATTTCGGGGCTTCTGGCTCTTTGGAAATGATTCCAGCCTTAAGCCCGCGCGTTAAATAAAGAATCTCTTTTTCCTTCACTCCGTGGTCTCTCTGACTCTGGGTTCTGCAACATAAATGGTGCCGTGACTCGGATCTGGCAGGCTCTGAGCCAGACAGGTGGCATTTGCCTGCTCTTAATCGCCGCACCGGGAAGACGAGCTCAGTGCACGCCTCCCTTTCTTGGCGCCACCGACCTTTTTGTTGAGTGAACGGGAGAAAGCCTGCCCTGGGATCACCCGAAAGGCAGCGAGCGGCAAGAGAACCTTGGGAAGCGGAGAAAGGAACTTGAGCCCTGCCAGTATTGCAGCTACAATTGAGTTGAAACCCACATTGGAAGCCTTCAGGAGAAAGGCAAGTATATGGGAAAAAGAGGGCCCCGCCTTATGAAGAAGGTCAGTGTTAGTATACATATATGAAAAGAACCTACTCCTTGCGGGTAGAAGGGGGGCCTGATCACACCCCCGAGCAGGCGCCAGTACTCAGCACAGCCAGTACTCAGTAGGAAGCTGAGGAAGCTGGGGAAGCCGCTTTCCGCTCTGGTTAAAAAAAAGTGGGAAAAGTGGGTGGCAGGGATATATGGATGCAGTGGAGAGATTGATGACTGTGTGAGTGGCTACTGTGGTTTCTGAAGCATACCGTTGACCGTCCGGGTGCCCAGGCCAGTAGCAAAGTGCGTGGTGTGTAAAATCCTCTTGTGTCGGCCAGTGAGACCCCTTACTCACTGACCAATTCCCATTCCCTAATTGTGTCTGTCTTCAATTTAGGAGGGAGGCTATGGGTGGTGGGGGAAGCAAACCTTGCACCCCCTTGGGATGTACGCTAGCAAATTTTAAGAAAGGTTTTAGTAGAGATTATGGGGACCCCCCCATGAATCCTCAACGGTTGCGGACTTTGTGTGAAATAGAGTGGGCGTCTTTTGGTGTAGGATGGCCTACTAAAGGCTCTTTGGAGCCCAGCAAAATGAGCCGTGTATATGCCATTGTGGTTGGGAGACCTGGGCACTCCGACCAATTTCCCTACATAAACTCATGAGATTCCATAGTCCGCGCTTCTCCTCCACGGCTAAAGAAATGCCTAGAATCCCAGGCAAAAGTTTTGGTGCTCAGAAAAGAAAAATTGTCCAAAAAATTACAACCAGTGTTAGAAGCCCCGTGTGAAGATCTGGCAGAGCTAATGGCGTTTCCACCTGCTTATGCCCCGCTTCCACCATGGGCCCATGTTACTGTAAGACCGCCCCGTCGAGATCCAGATCCGGTGGCTCCTGAGCCCCTGCCATCTCCCCTGCAGAGGCATTGCCCCTCGCTTTGACTTAGAACTGTCGCCATCAGTTTCAAGCCCCACCGGCAGTAATTCGCCGATTTCAGCTACGGTCCTCAAATCCCAGATATTGTCTGCCAAGACTTCCATCTCTACGGGATCGGGAGGTTTCCCTCTTACACCTCAATCAGCATTAATAAAAGAAACTGAAGAATTGAAGTGTTGGGCAGAAGATTTAATAAAATTGGCAGTGACCCTTAAAAAGATGTGTTCTCACAAAAAGAGGAGGCGAGCTCATCTACTGCTCATCAGTCATCGTCTACTGCTCAAGACTTGCACCCCCTTAAGATCCAAAAAAAAAAGATTTTTTTTTAAAAAAAGGATTCAGAATAGAGAGAGAAAACAGCAAAAAGCAAGCTGAGAGGAAAAAAAAAAAACAAGATCTGAGGCTGTTAATTAGAGAAATGTTGCAGGACAGCCTGGCTTTTAATGAAGCATGGGAGCGTGAGAGTGCAAGGCCAAAGAAGTAGCTGTTAGCCTAGCGCGCCGAGAGGGGGCGCAGGAAAATTGCCCACAACGTTCTGAGTTGTGCAACATCATCACCTCACCTAATTGAGATAAAATCCCTAAGAAATGGAAACTGAAAATGAAGACCCAGAAGATGAAAGCGCAAAATGGAAAATAAAGGTGAAGAATCAGCCCCCAGGGCACAGGCTAGACCCCTCTTCGAGTGGAAAGTGTGCCATAGGACGGTCCCAAGGCAGAATGAAGCGGAAAGGCCATGATGAAGATCTCTGTCAAGGTAGCCGTGTTTAGCTTTGAACTGTCCTAGAATCTCATAGAGCCTGTAGACCATCAGCTATATGATTTCTGAAGAGCGTAACCGTTAAGCTTTTGCCGTGGGATTCCCTGCAATGAAGAAATCTCACTAATTTAAGTGTCCAGTGTTGAACTGCCTAAGTGTGTGTGCTGAAGAGACCGAGAAACCAGACAGCATGTTCCTGGCCAAGCCAAAATCACGCTACTACCATGCTCCTGGAAGCTGCAATAAACTGTGTAAGCTGGGAGACCCAACCTGATTGAGAAGAAAAGAAGATATTGGAGCAACTGTCTTAAAAAACAGTGAGAACTGTGTAGCTGGCTGGCTGACGCTGTCAGTGATGTTACAACTTTAAATTAAGACTGTTTTCCTGTTTGAGACCCCAGCGAAGAAAGCTGACCTGAGTTATTTGTTGCCCGTGCCAAAGCAAAGATTTAGCTGCCCTGTACCTCATCGTGTCCTGTTTTAAGCTTAGGATTTACAAATACAAACAAACTGAGAAGCTTGCCTTTGAAATTCTGCAAATAACCCCACCGCCTCCCCGAAGAAGATTAATGGCTGCCTGAAAAATGCAAGTATAAGGCGATGCCCATCACCCCCCAGCGTCCCGAGTTTGGCACTTTGCTTTCGTGTACCAAGTTGAAGGGGAAGAGAAGAAAAGTGTGTGTGTGTGTGTGTGTGTGTGTGAGAGAGAGAGAGAGAGAGAGATTGTAAATCCCTGGCTAGCTTGCCTAGTGATAGATAGCCCTGAGAGCTTTCCCCCCTAATTGCTGGATCTGCTCCATCATGCCTTACCGTGCTAGAAGTGCTTTCCATTCATTGTGTTAAATTGCAAAAACGTTTGTTGTGTATATTTTATGATTTCTTAGATATCATGAAATATATGTGATATTTGCAGATTAGTGTTAGTTGCAACTCCAAATAATACTAAGTGTGGTTCCCAATGGATGACAAGAAGAAAAGACAAAAGGCAAGTCGAGAAAGACAGAGGCAAGTAGAAAAGAGGGAATAGAGAAAGTAACAGACAGATAGAGAAGAGAAAAAAAAGAAGAAAGAAAAGGCAAGAGGCAAAGAAAAAGAACATTTGTAGAAAAGAAGCATGGCCATAGTTGCCCCCAGGATAAATTAAAAGCAGCTGATTGTGCCTGGAGCTTATTACCTGGGGTAAAGTAGCCACAATAATGTAATAGTTCTTTAAGATGAAACAAATGTAACTAGAAGGAGAAGAGCCTATCCCAATTGTGTGTCATTGGGACTAGTGTAAGGCAGAAAGGTTTAAGTAAGTGAGTTTAACCTGAAAAAGACAAATAAAGAGACAAGGCTGGTGCATGGAGCAGAAAGTTTTATATAAAAAGTTTGAAACATGATCTGCAATACAGGCAGATCAGCAAAAAAAAGAAAGCAAAAGAAAGAGAGAGAGAGATTTGTCTTCCCATACTAATAAATAAAAGTGTTATCAAGCACTTTGCTGGGAAGGTGATGCTCAAAATCCTACAAGCTAGGCTTCAGCAGTATGCGAACCGAGAACTACCGGAAGTACAAGCTGGGTTTCGAAGAGGCAGAGGAACTAGAGATCAAATCACCAACATTCGCTGCATCATGGAGAAAGCAAGAGAATTCCAGAAAAATGTCTATTTCTGCTTCATTGACTACGCTAAAGCCTTAGATTGTGTGGATCACAACAAACTGTGGCAAATTCTTAAAGTGATGGGAGTACCAGACCACCTTACCTGTCTCCTGAGAAACCTGTACGAGGGTCAAGAAGCAACAGTAAGAACCAGACATGGAACAACCGATTGGTTCAAAATTGGGAAAGGAGTACGACAAGGCTGCATATTGTCACCCTGCTTATTTAACTTATATGCAGAGTACATCATGAGAAATGCCGGGTTGGATGAATCAGAGGTCGGAATTAAGATTGCTGGGAGAATTATCAACAACCTCCGATATGCAGACGATACCACCCTAATGGCAGAAAGCAAAGAGGATCTAAAGAGCCTCTTGTTGAGGGTGAAAGAGGAGAGTGCAAAAGCTGGTTTGAAACTCAACATTAAAAAAACGAAGATCATGGCATCTGGCCCCATCACTTCCTGGCATATAGAAGGGGAAGAAATGGAAGCAGTGACAGATTTTACTTTCTTGGGTTCCAAGATCACCGCAGACGGTGACTGTAGCCATGAAATTAAAAGACGCTTGCTCCTTGGGAGGAAAGCTATGGCCAACCTAGACAGCATAGTAAGAAGCAGAGACATCACCTTGCCGACAAAGGTCCGTCTAATCAAAGCTATGGTTTTCCCAGTAGTAATGTATGGCTGTGAGAGCTGGACTATAAGGAAGGCTGAGCGCCGAAGAATTGATGCTTTCGAACTGTGGTGCTGGAGAAGACTCTTACGAGTGCCCTGGACTGCAAGGAGGTCCAATCAGTCCATCCTAAAGGAAATCAACCCTGAGTGCTCATTGGAAGGACAGATCCTGAAGCTGAAGCTCAAATATTTTGGCCACCTAATGCGAAGAGAAAACTCCCTGGAAAAGACCCTGATGCTGGGAAAGACTGAAGGCAAAAGGAGAAGGGGACGGCAGAGGATGAGATGGCTAGATAGCATCACGGATGCAATGAATATGAACTTGAGCACGCTCCGGGAGAGAGCGCAGGACAGGAAGGCCTGGCGTGCTATGGTCCATGGGGTCACGAAGAGTCGGACACGACTGAACAACAACAACAACAACAAAGTTGTTTACAGAAAGCTGTGCCTGAGAACCAAACACTTCTAGCCTATGCTGAAAATGCTTGCTAGTGTTGTGCTGCCTCATGAGTAACATGTATGGTATAAAACCCATTTAGCCCAATAGCTCATGGTTCAGAGAAGCTGTCTGATCCAACCATTAGGTACGCCTGTGTGCTGTAAGTTACCCAATAAAGTCTCCTTATAAGTAAACTCCCCCCCCCCTTGCTGGAATCCCAAAACACAAGCAGGGCTAGAGCGCCTCACCCAGTATCAAACCCTGCTGTTAGAAGCCATGAAAGCAGGTATGAAGAAGTCAGTTAATATGACCAAAGTGTCTAAAGTGCTGCAAGGTGCCACCGAGGCCCCAGGGCGTAATTGGAGCGTCTTTTAGATGCCTATCGCCAGTATACCCTCGACCCAGAGGCCCAAGAAGATGTGGACGAAGAAAGAGAAGAAGACCCAGCAGAGGCAAAGGCACAGTGTGCCCAGTGTAGACAAAATAGACATTGGTGGCATAAATGCCAAAATAAAATGAATCAAATACACAAAAGAGAAAACCAAAGGAGCCAGAACGGGCGAGAAAGAAGACAGCTTGAGAGGGGCCGTGACATTGACTGTGAGGAGCCGTGACATTGACTTCATAATTGACACTAAAGTGGCATCAAGAGCAAACAAACGTTAGCCTTAAACAAGAAGTCCAAACACTGGGCAAAGTTCTTCAAGCCCAGCATCGCTTTGTCTTAGAAAATAAGCCATTCCCATCACAGAAGTTCATCCTTTCCAACCAAGAGTTAAAGTATAAGTTAAAGAGAGAAAAATAACCCTTTGACTCCCAGATGGAGAGGACTGAAAACTGTCATACTTTCCACCCCCACAGCTATGAAAGTAGCTGGAGTTAAACCCTGGATACACTGGACACAAGTCAAGAGAGCGAGAGGGGGAGAGTAGACTGTAAACAAGAATCCTGAAAATCCTTTAAAAATCATTCTGAAAAAGCAGTAAGAAGACTCAGGCTAGACCTTACTGTGGGCACCCCAGGAAACTGTCCATCCTGCGTACGGTCAGACCTGCAACTGAGGAGAATTGAAGAAGGGGACTAGACCCTACTGCAGCTTGCCAGGTGAATAGCTGCCCAGTGTACGGTCAGATCCCAAAAAAGATCAAATATACGTGTTGTAGTGTTAGTAGTGTTAGTAGTGTTGCATTGTGTTTCCTTAATAAGGTGTGAAAAAGGGAAAGTATGTCCCAGCAATTCACTGATAATTACTGGCTTCACCTGGCTAACATCACTAAAGTAAAACGTTTTTGTTTGCCAAGAGATATACCTGCAAACAGGTTTTTTATCTTTTTCTCCCCCATCATTTAATTTGACTAATAATAGTAATGCTGCAGATGTTCAAATCAATAATCTGCATGCATAATATAGTGGCTGACATAACAATGGGACAAAACAATTGGCTAAATTGGTTAACCCCTTGGCTTCCAGATCTTAGCTGGCTTAAGGCATTGTTCATCCTAATTCTACCAGTGTTGTTCATAGAGATACTGTTATGCCTTTGCATTCCTTGTCTTATGCGCTGTTTAACCAATCTGTTTTATGTCTTGGCTAGTAAAACTGCCGCCCTCTACGCTCTAATAGCTCAACAAACTATTAAGTAAGAGGGTTGCTATAAGAGTCCTGTGTTATGCTTCGCAAACCAGAATGTCTGCTTATGTAATGAAATGCTATAATTGTAATGAAATTATGCATTTAAGGGGGGAATGTAGCAGCCATATCGGGGGTCAGACTAAGTAGCCTCATGCAGTCTCATGCTTCATGTTCTTGCTGAGCTCTTTCTCCCTTGAATATATTGTTGTAAGCTGACGAGACACAGGAATTCCTTATCTTCTCAAAGGTCATACAATTGTATATCTTGTTCTTTGCTGTTCTCTTCTGTTTTCTCCTTATCATGGCTACCCTATAACCCAGTTCTTGTATTATAAACAATGGTGCTAGGAGAAGAAATGTTGAGGACTGCAACCCCACACGGGAGGGGGAGGGGGAGCCGTTTCATATGTGTCACAATGTCTATAAAAACAATGTGCTGATGTATTTCAGGGCTTCTGGCTCTTTGGAAATGATTCCAGCCTTAAGCCCGCACGTTAAATAAAGAATCTCTTTTTCCTTCACTCCGTGGTCTCTCTGACTCTGGGTTCTGCAACACCTTCAATATCTATCACTTCAGAAATCAAGATCTTGAAAATACCAAACAGTTTAGCTACATAAATAATTTCTGCCTAAATGCAGAGTCGCTGTAGTGGCAGTGCCTATACTCACAAGGAAGCAAAAGGATCAATTTATTCATGTTCTTATGATCATCTTGCTGCTCTTTGCTATCTTTGCAGCTGCTTCTGTCTTTTCTGTTTATGCTAATGTAGATGCTTTGAGTTGAGAATTGCATTCTAAAGCAAATTGCCAAGGAGAATAGATGTTAGATTACAAAACATTACAGGATGCTGTACCAGAACTCACTATAAACTGATATTTGTAATTTGTTATTTTCCAAACAAAGTGGTTATTCAACTTCTATTATTGTCACACTCCATTACTTCAAGAAATAGGTGCAATGGACAAACAAGATGCCAACTCATTACAATAAGGAATTTTCTGACCATAAAATACTTATTGTTTTCAATTAATGTGTCCCTTCCCTCCATCAACATAGTCACAGTCTAATTAAAATAATGACTAGACAGTATGTGAAGAAATATTTGTTACTAATGTTCAATGGAAGGTCTTTAGAGAGTTATTGGTTATAACAGCCTTCCCCAACCTGGCACCCTCCAGATGTGTTGGACTGCAACTCTCATAATTCCCAGACAGAAGGCTGGGTTATAAGCATTTCAGCTTGAAATATGAGGCAAATGTGTATCTGATTAGGCTCCAAACCTCTGCAAAGATTATATTGTATGTGGGCTGGACAGCAAACAGAGGCCTTGGTTACTGTTGCCAAGGGGTGGCAGCTTCTTTAGCAGTTAGCACTACTGAAAGTGACTGTCACTTTACTTACACTGATCAGGCTCATTAGAAGGGGCTATGATGATTGCTGTTCTAGCAGTCACTCTACAGTGGAATATAATAACCTGCCTTACACTGAGTCAGACCATGGGTCCATATAGCCCAGTACTGTCGACACTGACTGGCAGCAGCTCTTCAGGGTTTCAGGTAGGAGTCTTTCCAGGAGATGGCAGGGATTGAACCTGAAGCCTTCTGCATGCAAAGCATGCGCTCTACCATTGAGCTATGGCCCTTTCACTCTAAATGAATGACTAAATGAATGGTCCTCGGGTGAAGATCAATAGAATGAGTTCTGTGAGGTGGCCACATGTTATTGGTCAGAGGCTGTGGCCAGCAGAGAATAAATTAGCCAGATGCAGCACTATCAGGAGTAAATCAGCTGGAGCTCAAGTCAGGTGGAGAAGATCCCAAGAGAAGAAAACAGAAGTGTGAAAAAAGAAGAGCAGGCAGAAGGTGAGGCAAAGCCGAAGAGAATAAGGATGGGCTCCAGAGAAAGACTAATAACCTTAAAAGAGCCTGGGAGGAGAAGGACCTGAAGACAGTAGCTGGTGACAGAAATTTCAGAAGAGTTATGAAAGGACTGGACCCAAGATATGACTTCAGTCCAGAAAATAAACCACTTCTGTGAGTGCTGGCTGGGGTAGAAAAATAGAGGCAGTAGGTTCTTGATTTAAATATGCGGTTAACTAAACAGACTCCTATCTCCCTATACTAATTATAAATAAGGCAGACCATCTGAAGTTATAACGTTTTATCTTACAATATATTATCCTGCAATCTTCTGATTAATCCCATGTGTACTAATAAATACATTTTCTTGGTTCTTGTAATAAGCTCTGTCTCAGTTGTGAGTCAATCTCATGCCTCAACTATATTAACCAGGCTACTACAAAAAAAGTTAAATCAAGGTTCTGTTTATTTTAATGGTGGGAGTAGAACTTAAGAAAAAGGAGGAGACAAGGTACATTTATCATATATTGACCATCTTACTGACACTAGATTGGATTATAGGAACACAGTGACCTGATTTGCATACAATGCCAATTCATGGGTTGCTTAACCCATGAACTGGCCAGGCCGTGACTCTCTAGAGCTGTGCTGAAAATGTCTCACATATTTTTTTTCTACCATTCTCATCCAATTTGAGAGAAAAGAAATTGCTACAGAAAAGAAATTCAAAGGAGAAGAAATTTCGGAGACAATCTCATAGGTTGGGTTCAGGGTTCTTGTGCTTACCTTACTTAGGAGGTGGCCAAGGAGTGTCCTGTCTTTCATTGTGCAATCATCTCTACGGCAGCCTGTAGCTTCCTTGGCTTCCCACACTTCAGTTAAAGCCCAAAGGAAGACATTATAAAGTAATTCCTCCGACTGGGCTTTTTAGATCAGGAAACACAGGCAGCCAGGGAGGCTGCAGAGCAATCTGGAGATGTACAGTATAATTGAAACACACACACACACACACACAGCACCCTTCGCCACATTGCAGCAATTAGGTAAGCTCAAAAACACCACCAAAATAAATTATAAAAATGCCCTGAGAATTATGCAAAAGAGTGGAACCCTCAACACTTGTAGTGGCAGTTGTTGTTCAGTCGTTCAGTTGTGTCCGACTCTTCGTGACCCCATGGACCATAGCACGCCAGGCCTTCCTGTCCTGCGCTCTCTCCCGGAGCGTGCTCAAGTTCATATTCATTGCATCCGTGATGCTATCTAGCCATCGCATCCTCTGCCGTCCCCTTCTCCTTTTGCCTTCAGTCTTTCCCAGCATCAGGGTCTTTTCCAGGGAGTTTTCTCTTCGCATTAGGTGGCCAAAATATTTGAGCTTCAGCTTCATTATCTGTCCTTCCAATGAGCACTCAGGGTTGATTTCCTTTAGGATGGACTGATTTGACCTCCTTGCAGTCCAGGGGACTCGTAAGAGTCTTCTCCAGCACCACAGTGCGAAAGCATCAATTCTTCGGCGCTCAGCCTTCCTTATAGTCCAGCTCTCACAGCCATACATTACTACTGGGAAAACCATAGCTTTGATTAGACGGACCTTTGTCGGCAAGGTGATGTCTCTGCTTCTTACTATGCTGTCTAGGTTGGCCATAGCTTTCCTCCCAAGGAGCAAGCGTCTTTTAATTTCATGGCTACAGTCACCGTCTGCGGTGATCTTGGAGCCCAAGAAAGTAAAATCTGTCACGGCTTCCATTTCTTCCCCTTCTATATGCCAGGAAGTGATGGGGCCAGATGCCATGATCTTCGTTTTTTTAATGTTGAGTTTCAAACCAGCTTTTGCACTCTCCTCTTTCACCCTCAACAAGAGGCTCTTTAGATCCTCTTTGCTTTCTGCCATTAGGGTGGTATCGTCTGCATATCGGAGGTTGTTGATAATTCTCACAGCAATCTTAATTCCGACCTCTGATTCATCCAACCCGGCATTTCTCATGATGTACTCTGCATATAAGTTAAATAAGCAGGGTGACAATATGCAGCCTTGTCGTACTCCTTTCCCAATTTTGAACCAATCGGTTGTTCCATCTCTGGTTCTTACTGTTGCTTCTTGACCCTCGTACAGGTTTCTCAGGAGACAGGTAAGGTGGTCTGGTACTCCCATCACTTTCAGAATTTGCCACAGTTTGTTGTGATCCACACAATCAAAGGCTTTAGCGTAGTCAATGAAGCAGAAATAGACGTTTTTCTGGAATTCTCTTGCTTTCTCCATGATGCAGCGAATTTTGGCGATTTGATCTCTAGTTCCTCTGCCTCTTCGAAACCCAGCTTGTACTTCCGGTAGTTCTCGGTTCGCATACTGCTGAAGCCTAGCTTGTAGGATTTTGAGCATCACCTTGCTGGCATGTGAAATGAGCGCAATTGTGCGGTAGTTTGAACACTCTTTGGCGTTGCCCTTCTTTGGAATTGGAATGTAAACTGACCTTTTCCAGTCTTGTGGCCACTGTTGAGTGTTCCAGATTTGTTGGCATATTGAATGCAGCACTTTAACAGCATCATCTTTTAGGATTTTAAATAACTCGGCTGGAATACTGTCATCTCCGCTAGCTTTGTTGTTACTAATGCTTCCTAAGGCCCACTTGACTTCACTCTCGAGGATGTCCGGCTCAAGTTCAGTGACCGCACTATCATGGCTATCAGGGACATTCAGATCTTTCCTGTATAGTTCTTCTGTGTATTCTTGCCACCTCTTCTTAATCTCATCTGCTTCTGTTAGGTCCCTGCCTTCTTTGTCCTTTATCATGCCCGTCTTTGCACAAAACGTTCCCTTGAGATCTCCAATTTTCTTGAAAAGATCTCTAGTCTTTCCCATTCTGTTGTTTTCCTCGATTTCTTTGCATTGTTCATTTAAGAAGGCCTTCTTGTCTCTCCTTGCTATTCTCTGGAACTCTGCATTCAGTTGGGTATATCTTCCCCTTTCTCCCTTGCTTTTCGCTTCCCTTCTTTCGTGAGCTACTTGTAAAGCCTCATCAGACAGCCACTTTGCTTTCTTGCATTTCTTTTTCTTTGGGATGGATTTCGTTGCTGCCTCCTGAACAATGTTACGGACCTCCGTCCATAGTTCCTCAGGCACTCTGTCTATCAGGTCTAATCCCTGAAATCTATTCCTCACCTCCACTGTATATTCATCAGGGATATGATTTAGGTCATACCTGAACGGTTTAGTGGTTTTCCCGACGTTCTTCAATTTAAGCCGAAATTTTGCAAGAAGCAGCTCATGATCTGAGCCACAGTCAGCTCCAGGTCTTGTTTTTACTGACTGTATGGAGCTTCTCCATCTTTGGCTGCAAAGGACATAATCAATCTGATTTCGATATTGACCATCTGGTGATGTCCATGTGTAGAGTCGCCTCTTGTGCTGTTGGAAAAGAGTGCTTGCTATGATCAGCATGTTCTCTTGGCAAAACTCTATTAGCTTTTGTCCTGCTTCATTTTGTACACCAAGGCCATGCCTGCCTGTTATCCCGGTGATTTCTTGACTTCCTACTTTAGGATTCCAATCCCCTATGATGAAGAGGACATCTTTTTTTGGTGTTAGTTCTAGAAGGTGTTGTAGGTCTTCATAGAACCAATCAACCTCAGCTTCTTCGGCCTCAGTGGTTGGGGCATAGACTTGAATTACTGTGATGTTGAATGGTTTGCCTTGGATTCGTACTGAGATCATTCTATCATTTTTAAGATTGTACCCCAGTACTGCTTTTCCCACCCTTTTCTTGACTATGAGTGCTACTCCATTTCTTCTAAGGGATTCTTGCCCACAATAGTAGATATGATGGTCACCTGAATTAAATTCGCCCATGCCTGTCCATTTTAGTTCGCTGATTCCCAAGATGTCGATGTTCAATCTTGCCATCTCATGTTTGACCACCTCCAGCTTACCTTGATTCATTGATCTGACATTCCAGGTTCCTAAACAATATTGTTCTTTACAGCATCGGATTTTCTTTTCACCACCAGACACATCCACAGCTGAGTGTCCTTTCGGCTTTGGCCCAGCCGCTTCACTCTTTCTGGCGCTACTTGGAAATACCCTCTGCTCTTCCCCAGTAGCATATTGGACACCTTCCGACCTGAGGGGCTCATCTTCCGGCGTCATCTCTTTTAGCCTTGTGATACGTTCCATGGGGTTTTCTTGGCAAGAATACTGGAGTGGGTTGCCATTTCCTTCTCCAGTGGACCACATTTTGTCAGAACTCTCTGCCATGACCTGTCCGTCTTGGGTGACCCTGCACGGCATAGCTTATGGCTTCACTGAGTTACGCAAGCCCCTTCGCCACAACAAGGCAGTGATCCATGATGTAGTGGCAGTAGAAAAAACCAAAAACGCTTAGGAGAAAAGAAAGAATCTGTGTGACAACTCTTGCCAATAGTGACTCCTATCTGTGGGAAATTCTTGGAGAATTTCTCCTCTCCTTGGAGAAATTAGGTGAAAATGCCCCCCCCCTTCTCTGCCCACAAATACTCCGGAGAACTTCGAGAGGCCAATTTTGCACAGCTCTAGTTCTCACCATTCTGATTTGCATCAGCTTTCATGAACAACCCAGGGATGCCTCGTTCCTGGAGTGTTTGATGTGATGAGTGAACCTGGAACTTTTGAGTTGCTGAAGGACAAACAACCCATAGTTTTAACTCAACAACAAACTATGGGTTAAAACTGTGACTTGTTTGTCCCTCAACAACCCAGAATTACGGTTTTGCACGTTACTTCAAATAACCCAGGAACGGGGGGCGTTCCTGGGTTGTTTATGAAAAGTGATGCAAAGCAGAAGTGGTGAACGTACAAGAGTCAGCATGCTCGTTCACTTCTATGCAGCCCTGACTAATTAGGTGTTGTTTAACCCACAGTTAGTTGTTATGTGTGTACTGCGCCAGTATTGATGAGTGGAAAGATATTCCACTGGGGAGAAAGTAGTATCTCAGATATGTTGAGCCAAAACCATTAAGGGCTTTGTAGGTTAAATGCAGCATCACAAATTGTGTCATATATACAGCTAAGATCCAGGATAGACACCGAAGCACTGCCATAAGAGATAATGGGAAATATATTAAATGTGATGCTCATATATTGGCTGCATTATATTTCTGAGCTTTTGTTCGTTCCTGCAAACATTTGTACAGAATTCACTATTAAAAATTACCTTCATTAAAATATCACTTCAGATGCCTTAGCGATGACTATCCGGGAATGAGTAACGGGTCCTTTGTATTCCACCATATTAAAGAAATGACAACAGAACATACCATGTATCATCAGCAGATTATACTATAAGTAGATAAGGATGCCTTCCTAATTCATATGGGTAGATTTATGTCACTGATTTGATAGCACAAGACAGCTTCTTTGCAAGAACTCCATTATTTATTGTTTAATGGTTTGGCACAACAAAGATGAGGCAATGGAAAAGATGTTAAATTGCTTTTAAAGTCTTCGATGCTATTTAATGTAGATTCATTTTTACTTTTTAAAAATGAGATGGCTTGCAATCTTTTTTTTTCTTCCCACTGATTTTATTTGCTATTTTTCATTTACTGCTACTCTAGCTTGACTCTATGCATCAACATGTGCAATTTGATGGGATTTTACAGTATTCATTGGCTGTGTTACCTAAGATTTTTTAAATTACAGTCTGCCCTAGTTGTGGTACTACTTTATATCCTTTCTACTCTAGTTAATTACAGAGCAGCAAGAGAATTATCACAGATTTTAACATTCAAAAGAGACAGAAATACATATTTCTTCCCTGACACAAAAGTCCCCACCTGCCGTGGCCTTATGCAGCAGGAGACCTACAACCTGTGTGCCTACTTATATGAATGCATGTTCATTACAAACATGTAAATGCATATGAAGGATCTTCTGATGTTGAACTTTGGATGTGGAGGAAAACCTGACAACTCAAAGAAAATCAGAAACCACAGGACCTTGACAACAATTATTTGTTTATGGAACTAGTGATTTTAAATAATACATCAGGGAAATTAGAACCACACATCCTAAAGACATTAAAATTGAGAAGGTTAAAAGATAACAAGTATTTAAAAGTTAGTGGTACAACTTAATACAGTGAGATATATAGAAAGCTGTGTGTGTGTGTGTGTGTGTGTGTGTGTGCGCGCGCGCGCGCGCGCATGCGCGTATGTGAGCGTGTGTGAGAGAGAGAAAGAGAGAGAGACTAAAAAGGGGTGGTGGGGTGTGACAAGTTAAAGAAAAATGAAATTAACAGTTTCAATTCAAGCATTAAGCATAACACAGCATCTAGCATTTAAATAAAAACTAGCCCTTAAAGGGGAGGCAAATGCCAGACCAAAAGACCATGAAGAGAAAGAGAATATAGATTATATTCTACAAGAATATGTGTTTTTTTCCTGGCAAAAGCGTGTGTATAGCTAATAATGGATAAGTGGGAAAAGACTAGGGAGGAGGTATCAGAGTAGTGTTTTTGATCATGGTATGATTTGAATGGGGAAGAAATAGGGATTTAGGACTGTTAGAGTGTTTGGGGGGAAGAGGACAGTAAAGCAAATGAAAGGTATTCTGAAGAAAGCAGATGGAGGGGTTTATAAGGCTTTCAAAGCCAAGGACTGGTTAGGCTTTGTTTATTTAATCAATTTATAGATAGACTATCATATCTAAAGGACATCTCAAAGTAGTTTACAACACAAGTTTAATATTAAAAACACAATAAAATGTAATAAAAATGTCCTTAGTTAAAACCTTTAAAGTCAGAAAAATGCAAAACATCCATAACTAAAACCTTTAACATCTGAAAATTAACAACCAACAAACTAGGCAGAACAATAGGTCAGGGAAGGCCTGGGTGAAAAGACAACTGGAGCCTAAAGCATCTCCTATATACCCAGGGGTGGGAGTCATTCCACAAAATGGGTGCCACCATGGAAAGCTTTTGAGCTGCCACCAGAAGACAATTTGGAGGTTGTGGTACAACCAGCAAGGCCTCTTCCAATGATCTTAGTAATTGCAAAGGTCTATATGGAGAACCCACCAGATAACCTGGTCCCTATTTATTCAGAGCTTTATATTATTATTATTATTATTATTATTATTATTATTATTATTATTATTTCTTAGACACCTTTCTAAAAAAAGAGACTCCATTAAAACATACAAAAATTAAAACAGTTATAACAATTATCCATTAAAATACAGCCAACCTATAAAACCACTAAAAATATCAGTGATAACCACAAACAATTCAACTGATATATTAAACAGCCCATCAGATGCCATCCATCAAATGTCAGGGAATAGAGGAAAGTCTGGGGACTGAAAAGATGACAATATTGGGGCCAGGCGGGCCTTGCTGGCGAGACCTTTCCAGCACCAAAGAGGCCATCTCCCTTGTCATCATCCTCTGAATCTCCCTCAGGGGAGGCTCTTGGAGGAGGGCCTCAGATGTTGATCATAGGATACAGGAAGATTCATACCAGAAGAAGTGCTCCATCAGGTATTGGAGTCCTACGCTTTATAAAGTTTTAAAGGTTAAAACCAGCACCTTGAATTGCACTCAGAAACGTACAGGCAGCAAAGCGCAAGCAGGCCATACTCAGTGTTATATGCTCAGACCTTCTGGTCCCTAGTCAATCTGGCCACCATGTTTTGTATAAGCTGCCATTTCCAAACCATCTTCAAAGGCAGCACATTGCCATAATCTGCAATGCAGATTACTGCAGCAGCATCTCAGTCTTGTCTTGACTGAGTTTCACTTTATTAGCCCTTATCCAAGGCCCCATCTACATTGGGCTTTTACTCCGGGGTGGGTGTGAGTTGAAGTCCCTCGTGATAGATGACGCAGTCGCGACTTCGCAGCCATCCATAGTTTTCACCCAGAAAATGCGGAGTTCCAAGGAGTCATTTTACTGTGATTTGGGTGGTTTGCTGCGTGTTTCACCATGGTTGCAGGCCATCTAGTCCTTCCCCGAACTGACTTCGCATTTGGCAGTGGGCGTGTTGTAGGTGTGCGTAGTGCCTGCATCACTCTGTGATGCCCCTTTACTCCCCCTCTCCCTTGGCAGCTGTGCAGTTACAGAGGCACAGAGGGGCATTTTCATCTATTTAATCACACTTTCTCAGTTTTGCAGCTTCATATCTTTGCAACGGTCGTGGACTCAGTACCCAAGGGCTGGGGTGGGGGCGGTCTTGTGGAAGGACCAACATCTCTCCGGACACCATTTCAGAGTGATGGCTAGGCACACACCACTCACGCTTGTGAGTATGAACCATCGCGACAGTCTTGGGCTGGGGAACAGACAAACAGATGGTGCAGAAATGAAGGAGCACAAAACACCCACTTTTCACCTAAAAAGGGATGGAAAGACACAGCAGAGCACCTCAAATACAGAACAGCCACTGAAGTGTTGCACCCCCATACTCACGGGACTGCACAGCTACACATTTCAGTAAAATGGCAAAAAGGGGAGCACGGCGAGTCTGTAAGGGAAGCGCACAGTACATCGCGAGTGTATCGCAAGGCATGCTGACTTGAAGCCACATTGCTGCGCAGTTGTGACGGGGGGTGTGTGTCAAAGCCATACCATATAGATCAGGCCGAATCCATTTTCACAGCCAGGCACCAATCCAGCACATCCACAGCCTCACCCGATGAGAATGTAAAAAGAAACAGAGCTGCATGTCTTTAGCATATTGATGACAACCCCCAAAAAAACTCTGCGTGACCCCACTCAACAGTTTCATGTAGATGTTAATAGCATGTGCGACAAAACCGACCTCTGCAGAACCTCATACTGGTGAATCCACGAGGCCGAGCAATATCGTCTGGGCACCATCTCCTGGAGATTATCATCCAAATAGGAAAAAAACACTGCAGTGCATTACTGCCCACCCCCAACTCAGACAGTCACCAAAGAAGGAGACCATGGTCAACGGTATCAAAAGCTGCTGAGAAATCAAAGAGAATCAATAGGGTCTCACTCCCGCCATGCCTTTCCCAAGACTGGAACAGAGTGTCTTGTTCCAAATACAGGATACCCAATAGCAGAATTTTGCAGTACTTTGTAATAAATCAGTGATTCCTCTAGAGACTGGGCAGGAGCCCTTGATCCCTACCTTTACAGTGTGTGTTTTCAGCATCTAAGCAGGTTCAATAACTATCCTGCTATCTTGCCCCCCATCCTTTATGTGGTTAGAGAGCCAGTGTGATGTGGCAGATAGAATGTTTTGCTTGGATCAAGGAAACTTGAGTTCAGTTCCACCATGAAGCTCACTGGGTGACAGTACAGTAGTCACTACTTCTTGGCATAACCTACCTCCTAGGATTATTGTAAGAATAAATAAATAGAATACCCACTATGTATGTCACCCTAAACACCTTGCAAGAATGGTACTATGGTGATAATGGTCCCAGTTCACTCTTGCTCTAAGATAACTTCTTCCTTCATAAAACCAATGTCTCTCCTGCACCTTCCTATTCATTTGGAAAGTATGTCCCCGAATTATTTCTCCTTAGATTGGGAGCACAAGCACCCTTAAGCTGCTCTTGAAAAGACTTATAATTCATTAGGGATACTAAACTTCAAAGGAGACACTAGTTCCAACAGTTATGCAATATGACTCGCATGACCCACTTACTCCACATCTATCAAACCTACTCATCGATCTGAATACTGAATATTTGCATTTGACAATAGTTCAACATTTGCATTCAGATTGTATGCCAATACCCATCTTTTAAAATTAAAAAATGAAAGGCAGGCTACAGAATTTTGTTTCTGTAAACTTGCCTGCAAGTCATTCATGTGTCAACTTAGAAAGAGTAGCATTAGAAGGATTTATACAAATTTATACAAATCACAGTCTGTTTAGGTTTTTACCATTTTGAATAATTTGAAGTCATCTAAAAACTTAAAAACTCTACTGCTCACTCTTAATTCCAGATCTTTATTAATAAACTAAGGGTGCAGTCCTATGGATTGTGCCCTTGATGACTGAAAACCCTCAAACTTGCATCAGCTGCTCTGGAGGGGGCGTCAGAGCTCTAATTCCCTCCTCTGCGGTCAGAGCACTGTCTCCGACCTCCGATCGAGGAATCCAAAATATCCTATGTCCCCTCATGAATATGAGGGGCCTATCCTATGGCCCCTAGAAATATCCTATGTCTAGGGGCCATAGATTGCTCTATAAATAAAATATGTTCCCCACTACTTACTCTCCTTCATTATGAGAACTGTCCATGTTCTCCCATCCTCAGATTCCTTTCCTTTAACCAGTTATCAATGCCTAACAGATGGTTGTCTTGTCCCTGTGCTGTGTTCTTGAGCAACTCCAATTCTTCTCAATAGGGCTTGCATAGGAAAAGTTCCCATTGAATCATGTCTCAAGTGTGCAATTCAACATTCATATAGTTGTCACAGAAGCAATAATTTTATCTAGAGAAACAGACTTGCAGAAATAATTTCCATGTGAAGTTCAAAGCTTACGTTATGACCTTAGCGTCAGAACATAAGAACATGAGAACATAAGAAGAGCCATGCTGGATCAGACCAAGTGTCCATCTAGTTCAGCATTCTGTTCACACAATGGCCAACCACCTGTCGACTGGCAACCCATAAGCAAGGCATGAGTGCAATAGCACCCTCCCACCCATGTTCCCTAGCAACTGGTGTAAATACTTGACTATAACAGGCTATACTTGAAGTTAGGAGTTTTTGCCCTAATGTGCATCGCTTTACATTTGCTTACATTGAACGGCAGTTGCCATTTAGATACCCATTCTCCCAGCTTGGAGAGATCCTTTTGGAGTTCTTCATAATCCCTTTTTGTTTTAACCACCCTAAATAATTTGGTGTCATTCGCAAACTTGGCCACTTCACTGCTCACTCCTAATTCCAGATCATTTATGAACAAGTTGAAAAGCATTGGTCCTACTACAGACCCCTGCGGGGCCCCACAATTTACTTCCTTCCATTGGGAAAATTTACCATTTATTCCTACTCTCTGCTTCTTTCTATGTTCTTTAACCAGTTACTGATCCATAAAAGGACCTCCCCTCTTATTCCATGACTGCTAAATTTGCTCAGGAGTCTTTGGTGAGGGACTTTTTCAAAAGCCTTTTGGAAGTCCAAGTAAACAATGTCTATCAGATCACCCCTGTCTACTGACACTCTCAAAGAACTCTAAAAGGTTGGTGAGACAGGACTTACCTTTGCAGAAGCTGTGTTCATTCTTTTTCAGCAGGGCTTGTCCTTCTATATGCTTACTCATTTTATCTTTAATAATGCTGTCAACCAATTTACCCAGAACAGACGTTAAGCTAACCAGCCTGTAATTTCCTGGATCCCCCCCCCCCGCCCCCGGATCAGTTTTTGAAAACTGGTGTTACATTGGCCATCTTCCAATATCTTCCAGCATATTTTAGTTAGAAGATCAGCAAGTTCATATTTGAGTTCTTTGAGAACTCTAGATGGATACCATCTGGGCCCAGTGATTTATTTGCTTTCAATTTATCAATACTGTTGATAACTTCATCTTTTGCTTCCACTATTTGCCTCAATTCCTCAGTCTCCCTTCCTGAAAACATCAGTTCAGGCACAGGTATCTGTCCTATATCTTCTGCAGTGAAGATGGATGAAAAGAATTCATTCAGCTTCTCTTCAGTCTCCTTGTCCTCCTTCAATACTCTTTTAACTCCATTGTCATCCAACAGTCCAACTGCCTCCCTAGCTGGTTTTCTGCTTCTGATATATTTAAAGAATTCTTTATTGTTAGCCTTGATGTTCTTAGCAATATGTTCTTCAAAATGCTTTTTTGCATCTCTTATTGTCTGCTTGTATCGCCTTTGTGCAAGCTTGTGCTCCCTTTTGTTGTCCTCACTTGGACAAGACTTCCATTTTCTGAAGGAAGCTCTCTTTTCTCTAATAGCTCCCTTAACGCTGCTCTTCAACCATGCTGGTGACCTCTTGGTGCTACCTTTCCTAACCTGTAGTATACATTTTAGCTGGGATTTGAGTAATCTCCAGGCATTCTGAATTATCTGGATTCCCCCTTTTAACTTCCTTTTCACCAGTTTCCTCATTTTAGAGAAGTTTCGTCTTTTGAAGTCATATGTGACTGTGTTGGACTTCCTGGGCAATTTTCCACTTAAATATATATTAAATCTGATAGCACTGTGATCACTGTTTCCAATTGATTCAACAACATTTATATCTCGTACTAGGTCCTGGGCGACACTACTTAGGAGTAAATCCAAGGTCGCCTCCCCTCTGGTAGGTTCCATGACCAACTGTTCTAGGGCACAATCATTTAGGGCATCGAGAAATTTCACCTCTTCGTCGTGGCTGGATCATGCATTTATCAACTCAATGTGGGGGTAATTGAAGCCACCCATTATTACAACACATTCTTGTTCAGAGGACTCCCTGATTTCTTTTTCCATCTCAAGATCAGTCTGAGCATTGTGGTCTGGGGGACGATAGCAAGTTCCTAGCACTAAATTAGTTTAGTGCTCTTCAGAACCGATTTTTCTGTATATTCTCTAAAGGTTTCCTTTAAAATCAAGCAATCCAGCTCTCCCATTTGGGCTTGGAGGCTTCTAGCATTTGCATAAAAGCACCTATATATGGTATCTCTCCCCAGATGCCTCTGGTGTTTGCATCTTTTGCTATGGGACATTGGCCCCTTTGACTGGCTATTATGTTCTACCATGTGCGTCTGGCCTATTTCCTTCCCTTCTACATTTGGGCAATCAAAAACATTTTCATCTTCAACCCTTTGGGATGATTTAACCTAAACTGCATGCTTCCCAGCTCCTGTTAGCTTTCCCCAAGGATTTATTTTAAAAGCTGCGCTGCCACCCTTTTATGTTTAGAAGGAGCGAGGCAACAGGCAAAGGGAACATCAGGGCCTGCTCCAGTTGGACTCCCCCCACCCTCACAGGGCTAACTGCCATCCACGGCCCTGTGGGGAAGAAGAAGGAGCGAGGGAGCAGACAAAGGGAACATCAGGGTCTGCTCCAATTGGACTGCCCCTCCTTTGGGAGATGAGAGGGGGGAACAGGGCCACCCCACCAGCCCTGCTGACAGTCTACCTAATTCTTTTTTCTCCCCTCCCCTTGCTTTTGAAAAACAAAAATTGCTTTTTCCTTGTGTGTTGTGTCTTTTTTAGATTGTAAGCCTGCGGGCAGGAACTGTCTTCTTTGTTCACTGATTGTAAGTCACTCCAGGAGCGTTTTTTGGCTGAGGAGTGGGATAAAAATACAATATATAAATAAATATGTTTATGTCAGTAGTGTGGTTCCATTTTGGTTCAAATGGAGCCCGTCCCTCTTGAACAGGCCCAGCTTGTCCCAAAACATTCCCCAGTGCCTAACAAATCTGAACTCCTCCTCTCTGCACCACCATCTCATCCACACATTGAGACTCCTCAGCTTCGCCTGTCTAGCTGGCCCGGCATGTGAAACAGGTGGCATTTCAGAGAAAGCCACCTTAATGGTCCTGGATTTCAACCTCCTACAAAGCAACTTAAATTTGGCTTCCAGGACCTCATGACTACATTTCCCCACACAGTTGGTACCAACATGGACCACAACCACTGACTCCACCCCAGCACTATCTACTAGGCTATCTAGACAGCACGTGATATCTGCAACCTTCGCACCAGGTAGGCAATTCACCATGAGGTCTACATGCCCATCACAGACCCAGCTGTGCATGTGTCTAATGATCGAATCCCCCACTACCACAAGCCCCCCTCCCCCCGGAGGCACATCCGCAGTGTGAGAGGATATTTGTTCGTCTTCCGAGGAACTGGTCCCTCCTAAGGGATCATTTCCCTCTTCTGAGGAAGGAGACCCTCCTTCCCCGAGTCCCACATTCTCCACAACAGAAGAACAGCTATCACCCTGGGAGTGGGACACAGCTAATAGGTCCCTGAAGGTCTTTATCCACCAACCTCTCTGCCTCTTAGCTTCTCCAGGTCAGCAACCTTGGTCTCAAGGGAACAAACTTGTTCCCTGAGAGCCAGGAGCTCATTACACCGAGCACACGCCCACGACTTCTGTCCAGCAGGTAGAAAGTCATACATGTGGCACTCAATGCAATATACTGGATAGCGCCCGCCCCCCTGCTGGCTTTCTATCTTCATAACTGTTTTTTTTTTTTTTTTAAGAGTGTGTTTTCCCTGGAAAACTTATTTGTTTACTATGAGAAGTTGGGGAAATACACAGTGCTTAACTCGCTTGCTTGCTGATGCTTCGACACTGGGGCTCCTTGTGCTCAGAGAGCTGCCTTGTTTGCAAGTGTTCCTCCTTATATAGATAGGCCCAACTGCTGCTGCAGTGAATCTGACTGGAGGGCCTCATTTGAAAAGCAAGGGAGGCTGTGTGTACTCCTGATCAGAACTGGCTTTCATGGTTGGGAATGTAGGTCAGTCAGCCCCCCCCCCCCCCCGGGAATGGTGAGTCCTATTTAGGAAGGAGGACTATTAACAGTAGTAAATCGGAGACCTAGGGGCAATCTACATTTAGCATGTAATCACAACGAAGCCAGTAGAATATCGCTGTTGATCTAATTGTATTAAAATGTGATAATTCACACTTAGTCTATTTCCCCGTTTCAGTACTTCCTTGAAACCGTAACCTTGATTCATACTGTTCAGTAGTAGAGTCTTTAATGCAGTAGAAGTGGACGGATCATGGTAGAGGAGCAGTCTCTTCTTCCTGATTCTCCCAATTCCCAGCCCTCTCTCCCTCCTTCCTTGTTCTCAGGACCTCAACATTAACTGTTTCAGCACCTGGCCCCATTTATATTTTTTTTCTGCCAGCTTAACTCTTCGAAAATTCAATGCTTCAGAGAGACTGCTCCTTCCGTGTGCTGTATTTTTTGCATGATATGAAGATCAGAATCAGTACATGGCTGTATTTTTAGCTGTCAGTCTTCCTTTTTTTCTGCCTGTGTGTGTGTGTTCCTCTGTGTGTATGCATGTGTCTGTGTACACAGCACCCAGTGAACCCTCTCTGTAATGAAACTGGACAATATTGCTTCTGCTTTGGGTTACCGTGGCCGAGGTGGCTGAGAAGGTGCAGTTCCTGGAATTCCTTAAAAGGGCTCCAGTTCCTTTAATGGGCATTCCAGAAAGGTTGTTTGCTGGGAGGTTGCCTGCACAGAGGAAAAACAGAGTTTGCAAAAGGCAGTCCAGAAAACATGGACTGGATTAAAGATGCCTAACAAGCCACAAAACAGAGATGGAACAGCTTTAAACACATCTGTAGATCCACTCCTTTTTTTATCTGTGTAGTAGCATTTGGATGACAATGGAGCAAGGAAATATGGATCGAGATCCCAGGACATTTTTCAAGGTAATTTTTTTTTTTTCCTGTCAGCTTGATTCTCTGAAACTTTGAAGCTTCGTAGAGACTGCTCCTTCCGTGTGCTGTATTTTTTTAATGATATGAAGATCAGAATCTGTACATGGCTTTATTTTAAGCTCTCGACTTCCCTTTTTCCTGCGTGTGTGTGTGTGTGTGTTCCTCTGTGTGTGTGCATGTGTCTGTGCAAGCGGGACTGGTGCTGCCTGCCTGGAATGAAGTTAGATTGTCCCTAGACACTCTCTGATTCTTTGAAGATCCGAAGACAATAAAGTACTTTATTAAAAAAATTAGCTCAGAGAGGAGAGAGAAGTATGGGTGAACAGACAAGGAAGTGAGCTACCAATGCTAGAAGCTGCCCGAAGAGCAGATGGAGGGGTTGAGAGCTGTGATTGGCCAGTAGGGAAATACGAAATCAACGATATAAGGACAGGTCTAGGAGCACACCACGCCTATATACAGTACCTGAAGCGAAACATTGGACCACATGAATGGAAATCTACTTGTATATTGCAGTATTTCAGGGAAATGAATGCCATAACAGGTCAAAGAAAATTTGTGGCTCAGAAACGATACAGCATGAACATCATGTGCACCGAGGGGGGCGGAAACTCTTCGGAAGCATGACAAACCATGAGTGTAGACTGGGCTCTACTGAGGGGAGATCCTCTTTTCAGTGGGTCATTGGAGGGGACAGCAGACAAAGAGTAGGTGATTTGGGAAGGCTGTGGCTTGCAAGGTCTGGATCCTTTTTCTGTGTGTTTTTTAAAACTTAAATGATATGCTGAACCCTTAAACTTCCTTTATTTAGTGAACTGCTCTTTAAGGCCTAAAGCCTGAGCCCAATCTGAAGCTAGCTTGCACTTTTTTCTGCTTTAAGCAGACTCTTCCACTGATTTCCTTCTTAAAAACTTAAATGATATGCTGAACCCTTAAACTTGCTTTATTTGGCAAACTGCTCTTTAAGGCCTAAACTGGGCCTAATCTGATGCTAGCCTGAACTTTTTCCTGCCTTTAGCAGACTCTTATTCCCCCTTTATAAATGTGGGGTTAGTTTAAAATATGCAGCTGAGATTCTTTTCAACCACTCAGTGGTGTATGTTACTTACTGCAAGGCCTGTAAGCTCTTGCTGGATTCCTGTCGCCCTCTGTGATATTTAGCTCTTTCTTTTAAGTTTGTAAGGGGTTAACCCTCTAGAATTTAGCTGTGCCCTTGTTTTGGCTTCATCTGCTATTTATCAATTTTAAATTGTTACCTGAGGTACTTTAATAGATAATTAAGTAATTTCACTTACCTTTCCCTCACACAGTTGCTTAACTCACTTGTTTGCTGACGCTTCATCAACGGGGCTGAGACACTTCGTCACTGGAGCTCCTCACACTTGGAGAGCTGGCTCCCTCGCCTTATTCATTATTCAAACCAGTTTACTAGTTCCTGATAAAGTGTAATAACATGTGTAACTGAATACCTAAACAATACTTTATTTTTTCCCCTTCCACTTTCTACTTTGTTAGGATTAACTCTCATCTATATTTTTTGTATATTTGGCATCTCAAAGGGGAAAATAATTCCTTAAACCAAATGTGTTTATAGTTTTGTTTTGTTTAATAATCTGGATACTAAAGTCATAGCAATTCCTTTCCACTTAATACAGCTTGAATGTAAATAATAGGCTGCCTTTGCAGAGGATTTGGAAACTTTAAAAATAGTTCAGCATTAGTCACTTAAATGTATCCTTTGGATGGCTGCCCAATTTGCTTTTCCATTTCTAATTTCATTTCAAATGGAGATCTTTAAATTTGATCTTTAAATCAAATGTGTGATCTTTAAATCTGTCTATTTCTGTGTTTCACTTGCTATTAGAAAACATCCACATAGACTACTTCAGTGACTTTGTTCTTTGTCTGCATTCCTTCGTATAAAAGATCTCAGTACATTGTATGCGTGTTCATCTGGATCTCCTACATACTTGCAGGTCACAAGTGTTATAATAGCTGCTTTTATGATGAAAAGGGGAACTATAAACTGCTTTTCCTGTTCCAAGCTTAATATGCAAAGATACACGGGATTCTTTTAAAAAATACTTTACATTACTTTGGCTGAATATGTTAGGAGAAACTGAGGGTCAAACTAGATATGATGTTAAGTTAACCATGATTTAAAAATGTGCTTAGACTGATTTTATCTCTTTGTTTCCAAAAAGCAGCCATTGGCAGCCCCAACCCAGGTTGGGATTACAACACTTTAAATTTGGGGCAAATAGCAGCTTTTGGAAGGTGATTTTAACCAAAAAATGGTGCAGACGGGCAAAGGTTAAACCACTCTCCTCTCTATGTGACACATTTTTGAACCACAGGTCCTTCTGAGACTAGTTTTTTGCATGTTTGAAGTCTTTCAGCTGCATCCCACATATTAGAAGTAAGCCTTTTCATTTTCCCCAGCATCTCCCTATTGTCAGTCACATCCCCACATTTCTTTGAGCCAATCAACGTATTACACAAATGAGGTGGTAGAATTCTGGACTGTACCATTTCAGAACTGAGATACATGTTTTGCTACATATGCAGTATTGCTCACTGAAGAGTTTCCTCCATAAACTGTGGAATGACCTGCCAGTTGAAATGCACCTGCTGACCTCTTTGAAGGATCTTAAGCAGGAATTAAAGACTATTATTCTGGCAGGCCTTCCCTTTTTAGAACTCTTGATCCTTTTTGCTGACTCTTCTCCAGGATCTCTTCTTGATCATCTCAGAGTGCAGAACATGGAATAATGGGTTCAAGTTACAGGAAGCCAGATTCCAGCTGAACATCAGGAAAAACTTCCTGTTAGAGAAATACGACAATGGAACCAATTACCTAGGGAGGTAGTGGGCTCTCCCACACTGCAGGCATTCAAGATGAGGCTGGACAGCCATCTGTCAGGCATGCTCTGAGTTGGATTCCTGCATTGAGCAGGGGGTTGGACTTGATAGTCTTATAGGCCCCTTCCAACCCCACTATTCTATGCTTCTATGACTCTTGTATACTGTTTTTAAGCTGTGTTGTTTTTATTGTTGGGAATTTTTTTGTTAAATTGTTTTTAACATTGTACACCGCCTAGAGTACTCGTATATAGGCAGGTTATAATCTTAATAATAATAATAATAATAATAATAATAATAATAATGAAAACTGTCACTTAATGCAGTGATGGCTAGAGAGTCTTGAAGTGCTGCTGCCCCTTGCCATCCCTGTGCTCCTAGAAAGGATGCAACCATATCAGACTTGTGCTTGCCCATGCAGCTTCTTCTTAGAAGGAAAGTGGTATCATCTGGCTGAATTTCTTGCTCCTTCTATTATCTCTAGAACAGGGGTGGGGAACCTGTGGCCTGCCAGATGTTCAGGCACTCCAATTCCCATCAGCCTTAGCCAGCACAGCCAATTGTTCAGGATAAGGAAGCTGTAGTCCAACATCAACTGGAGGGCCACAGATTCCCCCGTGTCTGCTCTAGAGGCTAATTTCTCCTGTTTTGAACAGGGAAGTTAGCTGCTAGAAAAACTTAAGCAAGAAATTCATCCATCTGACACCTACCTTCCTCTAATAATAAACTGATACACTGAGATTGATATGGATCTCTCCTTTTCAGGAGCACAGGGGTGGCATGAAGGAAGCCAGAGTTTAAAGTCCCTCTTGCCATTTCTGCCTTTAAGGATTGCTTCTGAAGGAACCCTTCTATTTTATTTTCTATATGAGAAGAGTAGAACTACTCTGATATTTACATCAGAATGGGAAGTCTTCATTCACACAATTAGCATGACATCTAATTTGAGTACAGCCCCAAATTCTGTCACCACAGTCTACCTAATGTATACATGTCCGCATAATGTATACTTCCATATAGCTGAAACAAAATGCTTCCCCCTAAACTTGACCACCCTGTTCACAATCTGAGAATGGGAGTACCCTCCTTTGGTTTGGGGGACAGGGGGATGGAGAGTGGTTGGTTCCTGAAAACAAAAGTGAAGGGTTTGCCTCAATTACTACAAGGGGCACTCTCCGTATTTTTACTTAGTGCTGGTTCACTTTCTCTCTCTCTCTCTCTCCCTCTCTCTCTCTCATGACACCAGATGAGGACACGAAACACAGCTCTCACTTTGATTTGACTTAATGATGACACCATATAGCCAATGAGATTTCACTATTTGATGATGTCTGAAGCCAAATAAGAATAAGGCAATGCTCCTTGTTGATATTCTGGTGTTTTGTGAGTTAAAAATGGAGGAAAAAATGGTGCTCAGCAGTAGTAGGGAGCACAGTCATTACTGTACTAGTTCATGAACAGGCAGAGAGAAAAAATGAGTGAGGGTCTTTCTTGAACACCCCCTGCCAGCAAATCCTGAAAATCTTTACCTGAAAATTTTCAGCTCAGTCTTTGTACATAAGGAGTTGGATCAAGGATCAGCCTTCCATTGACAGAAGAGTTCCTCTCACAGGAGATTTTCTGGGATTCCCTTCTCCCTGCACCAGAGCTCACCCCATTCACCAGGACCCCCTGACCCTCTGCAGCATTTTCAGAAAGTGGAGGGACTGCCATGGGTGGAGGGGCTGCCATGGGATGGAGGGGGCAGGGAAGTCCATTTCTGCCAGTCCAGATGCCAAATCTAGAACTAAATCTAGAACCGACCATAGGTTCTTAGGATCCATTCAGCCATTTCCTGTACAAAAAGGAAGCTACAGCAGCATGGGGGCTTCAGAATGTCAGAAGCCCCAAACAACAGTGTGTTTGAATGCCCCAATTTTGGGAGAGGCAACCAAGAGACATGATCAGAAAGTAGTTAAGAATTCTCTCATAAAAATGCATCTCTCTATATTTACATTTACCTCTATAAATTAGAAAATACTATTTTAAAATAATGAAGCTGAAGCTGAAATATTTTGGCCACCTAATGCGAAGAGAAAACTCTCTGGAAAAGACCCTGATGCTGGGAAAGACTGAAGGTAAAAGGAGAAGGGGACAGCAGAGGATGAGATGGCTAGATAGCATCACTGATACAATGAATATGGACTTGAGCTCTCTCCAGGAGAGAGCGCAGGACAGGAAGGCCTGGCGTGCTATGGTCCATGGGGTCACGAAGAGTCGGACACGACTGAACGACTGAACAACCACATCAATTTTAAAATAAAGGTATTTAATAAAACATTTCATTTCTAAAATCAAAGTTTCTTATGTGGATCATTTTGAAATCAATGGCAAATCTTCAGTTGACTTTGAGAAAGCTAGCAATTTCAGTTAAAGTTTCAATTATTAATGTTAATAGCTAGTAAATAATAGAAGTGACATGGGGAAAGAAATATAAGAAGTCACTGGTCAAAAATGATATGTGTGCATGAACCTCCAATTTGCATATGTCCTAAACAATAAAAGCTATATTTTGTCCACAGCCTGATCACCATGAATAAGGGGGTGTTATATTTTGCCCTCTGAGTTCCAAAAATAATACTTGGAGGCTATCCAATTAGAAATGTAAACTGAAAAGGCTTCTATGCTTATGAAACTTACTATCCCTATCCAAATACCCACCAGGATAAATATAGTGCTGTGCATGTTTTGCTTCGGAGCCCATCCAAATATTTAAAAGCAAATGTCCATCTCATGTCTTGTCAAAAGTCCATCTCAGCCTTCAGAAACATGCACAAAACTCTGCGACAAACGAATGTGGTGAACCAGCTTCCTATATCTCCAGATTAAATTGTAGCAAAACACACTTGACACTTCAATATGACCCCACATCTTTTAATTTACATTAAAAGAGGAGATGTTTGCATTTCTTCACCCACCAAAGGCTTTGTGATACAAGATCTCATTTCATCATGTTATCTGAATTATGGCATTATCTGTCCCTACCAGGGCCTCTCGTGCAGAATAACAATGTCAGCATGAACTCTGAGCTGAATTTAGCTTTCTGGTCATGTTATCATAAATTGGTTTGCGTACACAGCTTGCAAAGGGAGGGGGAAAGGCAAATGACAAATCAAATAATCCACAAAGGGAGAAAGAATAAAAAAGAATGAAGGGGCGGGGAGGGATCGAATACCTTCTTGCTTCTCAACTGATTGTTATGAGATGATGCCAAACAGAATTATATCAGAAATATCCTCAGATGTCTGAACATCACTTTGTGGATGGTTAATTTCTTTCAAAACTATAGACTCAAACTGCTGTTATAATCGAGGGTCACAGTAGCAATCCCAGCTAAATTAGAAAAACAGCACTATCACTGCTATCTATGAAAGACCAAATTTGATGGGGAATCTAGGATATTAAAAAAGATCTCAGCCATTATCATGATAATACTATGGGAATGGTATCTGCTCACCAGCATACTGGTTAGCTCAGTCAAATATTACAAGCAATAATAGTTTTTAATAAGATTTGGAGGGGGGGATCTGTCAGGTAATTTCCCACTAGTGGAGAAGGGGTTTATTACAGACTTCTCTTTACATCCCCCCCAAGCCAGGAAATTAAAAAACAAAACCCTTTTTTAAAGTTCTGACTCATATCCTGTTATAGTTTTGATAATATTACATATATTAAATGGAATATTTATATGGTGTTCTTACAGGCTTAGGTATATGATTCATTAAATTATTTGTTATATATTGCACACTTACCTGTTTGTTGTTATTGGATCTTAACAATGTAGTTGTGATCTTAATAGGGAGTTGTTTTTATGTGAAACCAAGTTAAACATCAAATATTGTTATATTGCATGATTTTGATACTAAAATGGATTTTTGTAAATATTTATGTTTTTTATTTTTAATTAGAAATGAAACTTTTAAAAATCTTTCATGATTATGAGCTGAAAAACTCCTTTTCTGATCTAAAGACACATCTTATTAAGCATAGATTTCCCATTCAGTTCCCAGAGCATCAGCATGCTTTCACGGAATATGAGCTCCCTCTGGTGGAGAAGTTAACACCCACAGAATTCTATAGCTGTTGATTTCAAACTGCATAACCTTATATATGAAAAATGTTAGCTTTATATGCCAGAAAGCCTGTGAGTTCAAAATACATCAGTATGAGCTTTTCCTTAAAATGTTACACATGGTTGGGTGTTTTACCTTATATACATTATGTCCAGTACTAAACCTACTAGCGATATTCATCACACAACAATTTCCTATGAAACACTTAGTGTAGTGGGATGTCACCTGTATCTACCCCAGACATGCAGTACAATCATATGCAAGTTTACACAGAGGAAACCCACAGTGTGCTCAATGGGGTTAATTCCCTAAGTATGTTTCAGATTGCAGCCTTAATCACCTTTCACGTCACTGACAACCAACTGGACACAGACAATACTACCAAGCAGCAAAGAAACAGCTAAGATGGTCATATCCCTAGCGAGCATTCACAGGAATTTTTTAGTTGCTCCACCACAGCCAAAACACTTCCTACACTCTTTCACAAATGGGGTCAGGGCCAGCAGAGAAGGCCAGGAAGCTGGTACAGGAGGAAAGAAGGGGCTCCCCACTTCAGAAAGGTCACCATGCCTCTTGTCAGGCAAGGAGAAACAAGAGCAGACAATGTTGGAGACAAGGAGATCAAGGCAGAATGCTAAGGCAGAACAGAACACACTTGTGTGTTATTAGGTACCAACTGACTCACATTAGGGCCTCCTACCTACCACATAGGACCATCAATAAAAAAAAGGAAGAGGAAAGATCAGCATTGGCAATTGAAGGAACTCCCTAGCTCTGTAGACCGAGTCACACTGTCCTGAAAGAGGAAATCCATTTTCCTTAGGCCCTACAATTCTTGTTAAATTTACATCTCTTTCTATATATCTCTTTCTGTGTTTGTTCATCTGCAGTTTCAAAACAATTTTAAGTCAGCTGGATGAATGTCAGGATATGTGAAATATACCTGGCAGTGCAAAAAGGTGCACAGGTAATCATACATTGTATCCTCCACACATAGATAGCATATCCTTATGGACAAGGATGCTTCCATTACATTCACAGGGGTACATGAAGTCATTCTGCTCACATATTCTTCACTTCCCATAATTCTAGGGATTCTACAGGTAAAAATACGGTCTACTTTCTTGTCAGCCTTCCTAATTTTCTCACTGTCAAATAAAACCTTATACTTTACATTTGTGCATCCAGTCATTCACATTTTGGGTGCTAGGCATCCACACTCATGGCATTTAATTCATTCCCTTCTCTTCTCTCCACACTTATCTTCATTGTTTTGTATGAAGTTGTGCATTACTGCTATTACTGGTCCCAGGGCATGGTCTGAACACACATGAGGCAGCCACCTTGATGAAGCTAAGCAGGTCTGGGTCTGGTCAGTGCTTGGAGGGGAGGCCACCTGTAGCCACCTTGAGTTCCACAGTGGAAGAAAGGTGGGATATAAATGTAATAAAATAAAATAAAATAATAAAAATATTAATTATGGGCCAGTACAGAATGCAGTGTATGAACAAAATCTACAATATTTCAGCAGTGGCAGGTGATACAGCAGAGTACTGTTTTACTGCAGCTTCAAGCAACCCTTTCACATATGTATTCAGAAACTACTTGTGCCTTCCAGATTTCTGGCCGATGTTAGAGGTATTCAGATGCTGTAAGGAGAGATAACAGTGCCATCTGATTTAATCACAAAACATCACACAGTGCTTAAATCCTACATCCCCAGTCTTCTTGTTCCCCGAAGGATTTAAGTCAGGCCCAGCCACAGACAGAGCAACAGCAAGAGAAAGGACTGAAGAGCTATCCAAACCGATACAAAATTATTCCCCTTCCCTCCCCTACCAAAAACAAAATGACAGCTGGTAAGAGTTTGGGAACCATAACAGGAGCAAAGCCCAGCAAGTGCTACTTGGAACAGCATGAGCAGAATTGTGTCTCCGTGTGGCCTCCTAACATAGTTACGACTGTTCCATACTACTTGTCACTAGACTACTGGGTTTCTCTCTGTCAGCTTTATAGTAATCCTATCTAGACTTGACCAATCTCCAGGGCATTAAAGGACATGACATGTGCTCATTTATAAGTGCTACTCTACACTGGATACTTAGTCCAAGATGGCTCTTTCTCTAGGTAGAACATCACTTTAATATTCTCATGAACTGGTTTGGGGTGTCTTTGACAAAAGGCCATACACGCTATAAGGATATAAAACTATATTTGCTTTAAGAACAGAGGCACAAAAACAGATATGATGTGACAGAAACAAAACTATAAATTTCGTAACCCTAAACTTCACCCAAGATCAGACCCATCCTCAGCAAATCTACAAATGGATGTGACAGAGTTCTTTCCTTGCTTATTTATAATTCCATAGTTGCTTTATATCCTTAAGAGTTCTGTGGGTGAATTCCAATTTCATTTTTTCTTCTCCAAGAAATAGACATTATCTTCTGTGCTTTGCCTACTTTGCCCTGGGGCTTGTTATATCCCATTCCAGAAGAGTGCTCCCTTCAGGGCTTTATTTCTTTAAAAATAAATGCAAGAGCTCAACTCTACTTAGATGGATACCTAGACAAGTTGCATGTCTTTATCTTTAATCCCATATGTGCAGAGGTTGGTTATGGTTATGCAGTAGAGAAGCAAAAGCACTCTGCAAATGTGTAGACACCATGGAACTGAATGCAAGCTTCAGGGTTTCGTCTTACTGAGCTGTGGCTCAAATATAATCTTCTTATTTGATCTCCTGGAGGTTGGGGAAGGAGCATCTCGGGGCCAAAGCACACATTAATTTAAAGATGTAACAGCTACATAATTTTTATTAGTATTTGAGAGCCATTTTGGCTCCAAGGGCTGCATGCAAAGCCACATAGTGAGGCAGGGGCCACACATGTGTAAACACACACACTGTGACCAGGTTAAGATGACACACTGTAGCTCGTCATGGATTATTTAATCCATGAAGAGCCACAGTGACCATAGGCACCAAATTGAGGGTGCCTCTGCATACATAACCCATGCTCACTGGGTTTGCATGACATGGCAATCCCCAAGCAGGGCTTGCATATTAAAAATGGTGGCCCCGCATGTGCCGCAGCCTCTCCGTGGGTTAAATAACCCACAGTGGGCTGTTGTGTCATGTGAACAGCCCCAATCTCAGCATGCAGGGATGTGGATGTTTAAATCTCCCCTCATGCCAGCAAGGAATAGCAGCAAGGAAATAGCTATCTCTTTTAACCTCTCCTTCCTCCTAGTGATCTGTATGAGGATTGCTGGGAAGGTGAAGAGGCTTTAACCTCTCCACCACCACCAATAATACAAATAATTGTTTCAGCAATCTGTTCCTCAGCCCCTAGCTCAAGGTGGTTTAGCTGTGTAGTGAGGAAAAGTGACCGGGGCATCACATGACTTTGCTGACTGCATGGAGAGTGGCCAAGGGCAGCATGCAGCCCACATGCCATGGGTTGACCATATGTGTTCTACAGTAAGTTCAGGATCCTGATCCACACCAAGATGTTTGTGCGAGGATAGGGGGGCATGAAACATTTTCACCTCACTGTGGTCCTCATCCAGATTGCCCTCCCCCCACACACACCTGCAATGTATACTGACCATTTGCTTTAATGGATCAGTATTTGACAAGATATGCAGGCCCATTTTGGATTGGAACTGCAGTAGGAGAAAGGGGATTGGGATCACTGTACTTACTCTAGAGAAAAAAAAGTTGTAGCTGCTAGCTACTTCTTTAAAGTAATGTCCTTTGGGTCTCAGGTGGCAGTCTGGAGGCACTATCAAGGACGAAGGCTGGTAATCAGAGTAGGCAGACTGTAAGAGGCAAAGCAGAGGCTACTAGATGGGCAATTAGTCAGGCAAGCTGGTAGGTGTAGGCTGGTAAAAGCTTGGAGTGTTCCCTAGAGATGAATGGATAAATCTCAGGACCCAAGCCAGGATCTTTATAGGGCCAGTTTAAGACCTCAGCGTTGTCCTTGCATCAGCTTATAACCACCACATTAACAAGCTGCACTGGTGGACTGAAGCTGATCCCAACATATCTGCCATGACAGTATATATCAGTTGATTTTTGTTCCATTTATAAAACATCTGATCCATTTCCCAGAATCTTTCCATCTATACAGAAAGAGACTTCACCCCAACAAAGCGCCTATTTTATTTATTTGTTACATATATGTATCACCCAATAGCTAAACCTTTCACCTGCTAAGAGATAGGCATACACGTAAATGTGTTCAATTATGCTACATTTTAAGTAACGTAAACAAGTCAGCAGCCTACACTTGGAGTAGCAGCCAGTATCAAGGGACACAATCATATTCCAATGATTGCACAATAGTGAACATTTGGTGTCTGTGGAAAACCGTTTTGTTTGTTTGTTTGTTTCCACTTATTTATATAAGTGGAATGTCCACCAAATTGGCACTCAAAGCAGTGTATTGTTTCAATATAAGTGACTGAAAACCCAGTTAATTGTGTCTTGAAAAATTCTTGAGATTCAGTATAGTTTCAGTCCATTAAAGCCAAAGCTGTACCCCAACTTCACATATACACTGTTCGGATCTTGGCTGATGGTAACTGACCAGGAAAGGGATATTGGAGTTGTGGATAGCTTGATGAAAACCTCTACCCAATGTGTGGCAGGTGTGAAAAAGGCAAATTCCGTATTGGGGGTCATTAGGAAAGGAACTGAAAATAAAACTGTCAATCTCTTAATGCCTTATACAAGTCTATGGTGTGACCACACTTGTAATACTGTGTATAGTTCTGGTCACCACACCTAAAAAAGAATAGTGTAGGCTATTCTGCACCTGGAAAAGGTGCAGAAAAAGCCAGCTAAAAACGATTAAGGGGCTGAAGCAATTCCTCTTTGAGGAAAGGTTACAATGTTTGTGGCTCTTAAGCTTTTTTTTTTTTAAGTCTAGTAATAGGGGACACGATAGAGGTATATAAGATGATGTTTTGTGTGGAGAAAGCAGTGATTCAATGAAACTAAATGGTTGGAGATTTGGGACAAATGAAAGGAAGTACTTCTTCACATAGTGCATAGTTAAACTGTGGAATTCGCTAGCACAAGATGGAGTGATGGCCACAGACTTGGATGGCTTCACAAGGGGATTAGACAAATCCATGGCAAATGAGGCTATCATGGCTACTACTCATAATGGTTATATATTACCCCCAGTATGCCTGAATCCCAGTTGCTAGGGAACACAAGCAGGAAGGTGCTATTGCACTCATTTCCCACTTGTGAGTTTCCCATTGGCCGACAATGCAGCACAACCTCTTTTAGTTTCCAGTGACTCCCTGGTTAGCACACGGGGTAGAACAGTGAATCAGCTGTCAGATTCTGTCCCAACATAACATTCAGCACAACCTCTAAACCGTCCACCTTCTTGGATGGATGAGGATTCCCATAGGGACATGAGCTAAAAGGCACAAGTGAAGTCTAGTCTAGACCACAACAAATGAGGTGGTAGTAAGAACCCAGTTAAAGAGTCTATGAATTTGTGAAAATGGTCTACCTATTGATCCTTTGCAGTCAACACAGGGAAAACTGGTCATTTAAATCCACATGTGTCATTTACAACTGATACGCAACCACATGTATGCAGACCATTTTCTCAAATACTAAGATGTCAATGCCAGAGGAGAAAAATAAAGTTCTCACAATTCTTGTACTTGCTATGATAATAAACCACATTTTCTGATCCAATCTATGGTTTCTTAATTTTTTCTCAGACCTACTGCCATTGAACAGCCTCTCCTATTCCCACAATTCAGAAGAATTTGAGGTATTGGAAGCTCATCCTTGTCTGGCGTATTTAGGTCAGTTTCATCTTTCAAATGACAGCTTACTGACTTGCAAAATGGCTCAAGGGCACAATAGGACTATGTTAAGCTTTGCTTTCAAAAACCAGCTGGGAATAGCTAAATCATTTTACTGGTTGGGGTGCAGTTGTCAGGCTTCTGCACAAACAACTATATCTTGACATTGATTTTGAAGCCATCTATTATTTATTCATTTGATTTGTACCCCTGTCTACCAAAAAATGGCACTTAAGGCAGGTACAATTAAAATTATTTAAAACAATAAAACAATACATTAAAATACAATATAAACATAGCAATTACAAAATAAAAAATTGAAATACTACTACTACTTTAAACAACACAGCCCAACAGACCCACTTACAGGCCAGAGGCCTTCTTGAACAAAGTAGTATTTTTCTGCCAGAAGAAGGACAGCAGAGAGCACGCGAATCTAGCCTTCCCTTGGCAGGGAGTTCCAAGTATAGGAGTGGCCACTGAAAAGGCCCTCTCTTGGGTCACCACCAAGCACACCTATGAAGGTGGCAGTCTCGAAAGGAGGGTGACTCCAGAAGATCTTAACAACCAGGCAGGCTCATATGGGAGAAGAGGGTCTTTCAGGTAGCTTGGTCCCAAGCCATATAGAGCTTTATAGGTCATAACCAACACTTTGGATTTCTCCCCAAAAACAGACCAGTGGTGAGTGAAGCTGCTGTAAGAAGGGAGTCATGTGCTCCTTGTAACTGACCATGGTCAAAAGCAGGGACGTTGTTAGATGACAGCCTACCTGGGAATGGGCCTGGGTCTTCTGAGCTGTGACCTGGATTTTCTGAGCTGTCCTATAATTGCCATTTTTTTTACATTTTCCCATTGACTTGTACTGGAAAACAGAAATGGCCATAATTTTTTTACTTTGTATGATAAATCCATGAAATTTTGAGACCTGATAGCCCCTATGGAGCTGATTGAACCTGCCAGCTTTCAGGCAGTTAGGTCCAGGTAAAATTAGCTTTTTTCAAGAAAATCTGTCAAAGCAAAGAGCTATAATTTTTTTGTGCTTCCAAATAAGTGCATGGAATTTGGGGACCTGGCAGCCCCTGTGGAGCTGACTGAACCTGCCAAATTTCAGACAGTTAGGTCCAGTGGCTTTTGTGCTAGACATGCATAAACTTTCCTTTTCTCAAAGACTAAAACAAAAAGTAAAAACTGTCAAGTCACACAGAGGATTAGAGATCCTAATCAGAAGGTGTTTAAGGTGACCATTAGGAGGTCACTATCCCTAATCTCTGGTGAAGGTTTTATTTATTTTGAAGTGCAAATAGTACTTTCCTTTTATTTGTTCTGAATCTGCTACTATTCAACCTGAGGCTCCTCATTAAGGGAAGAAAAATGTTAAACATCTCTTTGACTGCAATACACATTACCTGGGAAAAAGCCACACTGAACTGAGCATATTTATTGCGCTGCTCCACTTTCACTACTCCATATAATTTTATAAACCTCCCCTGTATTTGCCTTTCTTCTAAATTAAATAGCCCAAACATTGAAGCCTTTTCTTATAGAGAAGTGATTGCACCCCACTCTCAATCACCATACTGTGATTGGAGACTTCTGGGTTAAAAGTTCAGCCCTATTGGCAGCTAGATGTCGCCTGCCAAGGCTCAGTTCCCCCCTCCTAACTCCTCCTTTCCCCCTCCCTAATCTTAAGGAAATGGTAACTTTTTCCAGACAGGCTGTCTGGCCTCAGAATCATCTAAACCGATCTGAAGTGATTCCGACTAATCCGACCCACTTCAGACCAATCTGGACCCACTTCAGATCCGGACTGATTTGTTTCGAATCACCCTGCTTCAGTTCAGAATTCAGATCCAGATCCAAAGCAGTGCACAGTCCTACTTAATACAAGCCTGCTTCTTCTCTATGAGCTCAGTAGCCTTGCTGTTACTAGGAAGCCTTAGAACTCACTCCCTTGGCAGACCAATAGGGACTCTAGTGTGAACGCACCAGCCTTTTAAACTAGAGGGGAGACTGCCATCTTTCCTTTCACAGTCTGCTCATTGGTTTTTTCTCTCTCCCTCTACTTTTCTGTCCTTACATGCCCACTATTTCATTTCATTTATTATATTTCTTTACCGCCCCATAGACGAAGCTCTCTGGGCGGTTCACAAAAATTAAAATACATTAAAATACATTATATAAAATATAAAAACTATTCACATAATGTCATAAAATAAATAACACACACAACAACAACAACATATATCTAAAACAATTTAAAACAATCAGCCAGAGACAATCAAGAAACCATTATACACTGCCAAATGCCTGAGAGAAGAGGGCAGTTTTAACCTGATGCCAAGGCAATTATTCCATAAATGGGGAGCCACCACTGAAAAGGCCCTCTCCCTTGTTGCCGCCCTCCAAGCCACTGTTAGAAGCTTGCTTGCAATGAAATTTTGAAGAGGAGAAGGAAGGGAAGAAAGAGCTCCATGTGAAATACTGGTATTTCACACAGCATCTGATTTTACTGCCCCAAACTGGAACCTTTGGGTTCTGCAGAAGTTTAGTAGCTTCATTACAGCAAAGGATCCAATTAGTCTTCACAAACTTCTTTCTCCCCCTCCACTTTAATTTCTCCTAAATATCTGTAGGACTCAAATAATCCCAAAGGGAGGGTAGGAACTATGGAGCATAATGATCAAGGAATTTCTGGGGCTTTTAAACAGGTTCTACAGTTTTAAAAAAGCTAGAAAAAAGCCCTCAGCCACCTCACCTCATAAAGTTAACTTAAGTACATGCAATCCTTACAAACCCTCCACAGTCTCCTAAATTCTTCTGAAGTACTACCTCTCTGAAAGGGGCCACTTGACTTAGGGAATTCTCTCTACTCCACCCCATTTCCTATCCCCATTATTCTTTTCTTTTCCGCTCCGCTCCCCTCCCCTCCCCTCCCCTCCCCTCCCCTATCCTGTTCTTTCTTTCTTTCTTTCTTTCTTTCTTTCTTTCTTTCTCTTCTTTATTCCACCCAGAGCATATCTTGGGGAATTCTTACAGAGAATAGACAAGAGAAGTTCTGAACTGTATTTGACTTTATGCAAACAGACAAGGGGGTTGGTTTTTCTCCTTCTCCTCACTCAAATCTTTGAGAAGAGTGGATTCACATGGTTGCAGAGAAACAAGTTTGGGGATGTTTTACTTGTCAGTTGCCATTAACCAGCAATAGGAAGGACTGTAGCTCAGTGACAGAGCACATGCTTGGCATGCAGAAGGTTCCACGTTCAATCGCCAGCATCTCCAGGTAGGGCTAGGAAAGAATCCTGCCAGAAACTGTAGAGAGCTGCTGCTGCCAGTCAGTGCCGACAGTACTGGGCTAGATGGACCCAGGGTCTGACTCAGTTAGGGATGTCAGAGAAATCCACTGCGGATTCAAATGAGGCCAGATTCGTTGGAATCCGGCCTCAGGAATCCACAGAGGATTGGGACCACTTACCTCCACTCCAGGAGGACTGGAGGCAGAATGGCACTCGGCTGCTTCTTGCCAGCCAGAGCCGTTCGCTTCCTCCCTGTCCCTGCCGATCGCCATGTCTTTTCTTAAAAAAAAAAAAAAATGACAATCAGCAGGATGTGCCCATAGACCTATATGCAAAATATTGCTGTGAATCTTGTGTCTAAGCCTATGGACACAAGCCGGTTCCCCCCCTCCCCAGAATCGTTGTAGAGCAGAGCCGCTCCGGAGGATTCCGGGGGGGGAGGAACGGATCCCCCCCCCACAGATTCCCCACCAGAACGGACAGTAGGGAATCCGTACACCCTTAGACTCAGTATAACGCAGCTTCCTATGTTTCTATGAACAGAAACCTTTGATAAAAATAGGAGGTTTGGGTTTGTTTTTTAAGTGGAGGGGAGATAAATACTGCTTATTTATGCAATCCTATGTATGCCTACTCAGAAATCCCATTATGTTTAATGAGGCTTACCCTCAGGAAAGTGTGCATAGGATTCCAGCACAAGTTACTTTTGCGGGGAGGTTTGCACCCTGATGTTCTGCATGTTTACTCAGAAATAAGTCCTGAGTTGTAAGCATGGTACTGCAGGCTTAATACAGTGTCTACCTAATTCCAGTCTAATGAATTGACTACCCTTTCAGCTCAGTCCTATGTATGTTTTGTAATTCGTTTTTTCATTTTGCATGAACCCTGAACCCAGATGCCTGGGCCTCTGGGCTGGCCAGGAGTGTTTCACTGGTGAGGGAAAGGCACTTAGTGCATGCTCAGAGTTTTTCCATAACTTAGCCCTAGTTTTGAAATTGGCTGAATCCTGTTGAAGTCGTTGAACAAATGAAGTTATGGGGAGGAAGATACAATGAGAGCTTGTGCATAAGAAGGAGGAGGTAGAGGAGAGTTGCACAAAACAAGACATCTGTTTTTATGAAGAGTTGCTGGGGAATGGTAGGATGAGGAAGGATAGTTGCATGGAGGGGAATAGAATTGGTAGGGGGAGAATGTTAGTGCTCAGTGGTGAAAGAAAAACATTCTGCACATGCTCAGAGGCACTCTCTGTTTAAGAACATAAGAAGAGCCATGCTGCATCAGACCAGGGTCCATTTAGTCCAGCATTCTGTTCACACTGTGGCCAACCAGATGCCCATTGGAAACACACAAGCAGGATATGAGTGCAATAGCACCTTCCCACCCATGTTCCCCTGCTGCTGACACTGGTGAAATGTAAATAAATTCTAGTAATTCTAAATTAGAATGCATGTATATCCTTCAGAAACTTTGCAGGTTTCTTGCCTGGGAGACACCTCTAATGACCTGTACATTTTCATACAAATTTACCCAAAAACTATTGGGGAAGGGGTGAATGGAAGGGAAAGCAAATCACTTCCTCCTCCAAACTGGAGAACTCCCCTTCCACATGAACTGCTGCAGCTATCCTTCTCAAATTTTTCTGGTTTCTTACTTAGGGACAACTGTAGGCTGTCTGTAATTTTCAGAACAATGGTCCACAAGGAACATAGGGAGATAAGTATGTCCTCTTCTGGAGGCCTCAAAATGTCAAGGCTACCCTTGCACAAAAACCCCTGTGGCTATCATTCTGAAATTTGGCAGACATGATCTCCTCTGGTGGGGCAATGAATCCTGAAAATTTTATCCATTTTTTCCAAGGAATAAAAATGTCATGGCAGTTCCCTTTAAAAGAAAATCAAAATATAAACCCTGCACCTATCTTTCTGATATTGGACAGATGCAATCCCCCTCTAGGGGGCTACTATTCCTGAAATTATCATCCATTTCTGACCAAGACAAAAAAGTTAGTTTTTTTTTTTTAATTTCCCATGGTAGTCAACAGGAAGCATAAAGGCTCATTTTTCCAAACTTTGACTCAGGTTTGATGTTGAGCTGAAGAGGACCAACTACAAATTGGTCCTAGCAGAAGCGGGATGTTTTCCGCTGAATCAGGTCTGAGTTGAGGTGAGATGGGGGGTCACTGCACACTTCTTATGTATGTATGTTCGAAAGCAAGAAATTGCAAGTAGATAAATAGGTACCGCTTCAGCAGGAAAGGTAACAGCATTCTGTGCACCTCGGTGTTCAGTCATGCCGGCCACATGACCACGGAAGCGTCTTCGGACAGCGCTGGCTCTTCGGCTTAGAAATGGAGATGAGCACCACACCCTAGAGTCGGACACGACTGGTTGGGGATACCTTTACCTTTATGTAATCTATACACTCACATACACACATGCAAGCACACCATATGCACAGCACGTGCACACACACACATCTATATATAGATATTAGAGGTGAGTTTGTATATGCACATGCAAATTTGTGTTATGGGCCTGTGCCCCGCATCCTTTAAGAACCTAGCAGCTCTCCTAGCAAGAGTCTGGCTGCAGCATTCTGGAACAGCTGAAGTTTCTGAATAGTTTTCACAGGCAGCCCCATGTGGAGTATGTTACAATCCAAACGGGATGTAACTAAAGCATGTGTGGCCACGGTCAGATCAGACATCTTTAGGAATGGGCACAGTTGGCACACTAGCATCAGCTGTGCAAATGCAGTCCTGGCCCGCCCAGAGGCCCGGGCATCTGGGTTCAGGGTCAGGTCCAAGGGTACACCCAAACTGCATGCCTGAATCTTCAGGGAGGAGTGTGACCCTATCCAGCACAGGTTGAATTCCTGTTTCCTGATCTGCCTTTTGACTAACCAAAAGCATCTCTCTCTTGTCTGGATTAAGCTTTGATTTGTTTGCCCTCATCCAGTCCATTACTGACATCAGGCACTTATTTAGAACCAGAACAGCTTCCTTGGATTTAGATGGAAAGGAGAAATAGAATTGAGTGTCATCAGCATACTGGAGGCACAGAACCCCAATACTCTCTCCTAGCAGTTTCATTCATATGTTAAATAGAATGGGGGATAAGGTAGAACCTTGAGACACCACAGGCCAACATCCTTGCATCAACCAGGAGTACCTCAGCACCACCTTCTGAGATCTACCTTCCAAGAAGACCAGTGTCACTGTATAACAGTGCCTCCCAATCCCACCTCAGACAGATGCCTCAGAAGGATACCATGGTGAGTGTTATCGAAAGCTGCTGAAAGGTCCCCCACCCCTGCAGAGGCTCCGAGACCCCTTTAGCAGGGAGAGGAAAGGTTCCTGAAAATAGGGGGCAGGTTTCAGTGCACCCTGACCATTAGCCATGGTGCCTGGGGCTGATGGGAGTTTCAGTCCAAAACATCTGGTGGTTCCAGGTTGCCTCCTCCTTGGATAGAAGCTTTGTGGTGGGAAGGATGTGAAAACGTAAAAGAAGTTATATTTTTCCCCCCAAGGCAGTCACATCACCCTCCAAATGGCTAGCATTTTAATCAAAAATTGAATAGAGTTCCATTAGAAGAATACTTCATTTTGTATGCTTTTGCTGTTAGGTAGATAAATATAAGGACTGAATTTAGATTACACCAATTAGGATAAACCTTTATGTGAATTTTTTTAGGCTTCCTCTTGTTATTTTTCTAATTCCTTTGTTGCTAAGGAACACTGCCACAGGAGATATGAGAACTACCTGCTATTAAGGTAATCAAGGGAGCTAGAAGTGGACAAAAGGATTGAGCCCATTAAATTGCTATAAGTAGCAGCACTTAACTGAATGCAAATGGCTGTGCCAAATTTTGTTGAGGTTTTGTCACACTAGGCAGATTCCATTTCCAGAAATAATGGTATAAAAGTAGATATCAGATTACATAGATAAGTAATAAATAAATGCTGGGATGTTGGAAATAACGAATATATTCACTAGTGATAATACGGCCTTGTTGTTGTTGTTCAGTCGTTAAGTCATGTCTGACTCTTCGTGACCCCATGGACCATAGCACGCCAGGCCTTCCTGTCCTCCGCTCTCTCCCGGAGTGTGCTCAAGTTCATATTCATTGCATCGGTGATGCTATCTAGCCATCTCATCCTCTGCCGTCCCCTTCTCCTTTTGCCTTCAATCTTTCCCAGCATCAGGGTCTTTTCCAGGGAGTTTTCTCTTCGCATTAGGTGGCCAAAATGTTTGAGCTTCAGCTTCAGTATCTGTCCTTCCAATGAGCAGTCAGGGTTGATTTCCTTTAGGATGGACTGATTGGACCTCCTTGCAGTCCAGGGGATTCGTAAGAGTCTTCTCCAGCACCACAGTTCGAAAGCATCAATTCTTCGGCGCTCAGCCTTCCTTATAGTCCAGCTCTCACAGCCATATGTTGCTACTGGGAAAACCATAGCTTTGATTATATGGACCTTTGTCAGCAAGGTGATGTCTCTGCTTCTTACTATGCTGTCTAGGTTTGCCATAGCTTTCCTCCCAAGGAGCAAGCGTCTTTTAATTTCATGGCTACAGTCACCGTCTGCGGTGATCTTGGAGCCCAAGAAAATAAAATCTGTCACTGCTTCCATTTCTTCCCCTTCTATATGCCAGGAAGTGATGGGGCCAGATGCCATGATCTTCGTTTTTTTAGTGTTGACTTTCAAACCAGCTTTTGCACTCTCCTCTCTCACCCTAAACAAGAGGCTCTTTAGATCCTCTTTGCTTCCTGCCATTAGGGTAGTATCGTCTGCATATCTGAGGTTGTTGATCATTCTCCCGGCAATCTTAATTCCGACCTGTGATTCATCCAACCCAGCGTTTCTCATGATGTACGCTGCATATAAGTTAAATAAGCAGGGCGACAATATGCAGCCTTGTCATACTCCTTTCCCAATTTTGAACCAATCGGTTGTTCCATGTCTGGTTCTTACTGTTGCTTCTTGACGCTCATATAGGTTTCTGAGGAGACAGGTAAGGTGGTCTGGTACTTCCATCTCTTTAAGAATTTGCCACAGTTTGTTGTGATCCACACAATCAAAGGCTTTAGCGTAGTCAATGAAGCAGAAATAGATGTTTTTCTGGAATTCTCTTGCTTTCTCCATAATCCAGCGAATGTTGGCGATTTGATCTCTAGTTCCTCTGCTTCTTCGGAACCCAGCTTGTACTTCCGGGAGTTCTTGGTTCACATACTGCTGAAGCCTAGCTTGTAGGATTTTGAGCATCACCTTGCTGGCATGTGAAATGAGCGCAATTGTATGGTAGTTTGAACACTCTTTGGCATTGCCCTTCTTTGGAATGTAAGACATAAGACCTTTTCCAGTCTTATGGCCACTGTTGAGTGTTCCAAATTTGTTGGCATATTGAGTGCAACACTTCAACAGCATCATCTTTTAGGATTTTAAATAGCTCAGCTGGAATACTGCCATCTCCACTAGCTTTGTTGTTAGTAAAGCTTCCTACAGCCCACTTGACTTCACTGTCTAGGATGTCCGGCTCAAGTTCAGTGACCGCACTATCATGGCTATCAGGGACATTCAGATCTTTCCTGTATAGTTCTTCTGTGTATTCTTTCCACCTCTTCTTAATCTCATCTGCTTGTTAGGTCCCTGCCTTCTTTGTCCTTTATCATGCCCATCTTTGCACAAAATGTTCCCATGAGATCTCTGATTTTCTTGAAAAGATCTCTAGTCTTTCCCATTCTATTGTTTTCCTCGATTTCTTTGCATTGTTCATTTCAGAAAGCCTTCTTGTCTCTCCTTGCTATTCTCTGGAACTCTGCATTCAGTTGGATATATCTTCCCCTTTCTCCCTTGCTTTTTGCTTCCCTTCTTTCCTCAGCTACTTGTAAAGCCTCATCAGACAGCCACTTTGCTTTCTTGCATTTCTTTTTCTTGGGGATGGATTTCGTTGCTGCCTCCTGAACAGTGTTACGGACCTCCGTCCATAGTTCCTCAGGCAATCTGTCTATCAGGTCTAATCCCTTAAATCTATTCCTCACCTCCACTGAATATTCATAAGGGATATGATTTAGGTCATACCTGAATGGTTTAGTGGTTTTCCCTACATTCTTCAATTTAAGCCCAAATTTTGCAGTTAGAAGCTCATGACCTGAGCCACAGTCAGCTTCAGGTCTTGTTTTTACTGACTGTATAGAGCTTCTCCATCTTTGGCTGCAAAGGACATAATCAATCTGATTTTGATATTGACCATCTGGTGATGTCCATGTGTAGAGTTTCCTCTTGTGCTGTTGGAAAAGAGTGTTTGCTATGATCCGCGTGTTCTCTTGGCAAAACTCTATTAGCCTTTGTCCTGCTTCATTTTGTACACCAAGGCCATGCTTGCCTGTTATCCCGGTGATTTCTTAACTTCCTACTTTAGCATTCCAATCCCCTATGATGAAGAGGACATCTTTTTTTGGTTTTAGTTCTAGAAGGTGTTGTAAGTCTTCATAGAACCGATCAACCTCAGCTTCTTCGGCCGCAGCGGTTGGGGCATAGACTTGAATTACTGTGATGTTGAATGGTTTGCCTTGGATTCGTACTGAGATCATTTTGTCGTTTTTGAGATTGTACCCCAGTACTGCTTTTCCCACCCTTTTGTTGACTATGAGTGCGACTCCATTTCTTCTAAGGGATTCTTGCCCACAGTAGTAGATATAATCGTCACCTGAGTTAAATTCGCCCATGCTTGTCCATTTTAGTTTGCTGATTCCCAAGATGTCGATGTTCAATCTTGCCATCTCATGTTTGACCACCTCCAGCTTACCTTGATTCATTGATCTGACATTCCAGGTTCCTAAACAATATTCTTTACAGCATTGGACTTTCTTTTCACCACCAGACACATCCACAGCTGAGTGTCCTTTCGGCTTTGGCCCAGCCGCTTCACTCTTTCTGGCGCTACTTGGAAATTCCCTCTGCTCTTCCCCAGTAGTATATTGGACACCTTCCGACCTGAGGGGCTCATCTTCCGGCGTCATCTCTTTTAGCCTTGTGATACGTTCCATGGGGTTTTCTTGGCAAGAATACTGGAGTGGGTTGCCATTTCCTTCTCCAGTGGACCACATTTTGTCAGAACTCTCCGCCATGACCTGTCCGACTTGGGTGGCCCTGCACAGCATAGCTTATGACTTCACTGAGTTATGCAAGCCCCTTCGCCACAACAAGGCAGTGATCCATGAAGGGGTAATACGGCCTAGTTTACATTTTTTCATAGTAGCACAGTAACCTCTCCATGTGGCTGCTTCAATAATGTCTGAAAGTAGGAACTACATGGTATTTTTGAATGATGTGGTCCCTTCTCATGCCAAGTTACCACTATCTATATACCAGCAAATCTGGCATGAAAATGAACTACATCATTCACTCAACTCAACTTTTTTCTTCCTACATATGTTACTGGAGTGACATTCAGCCACCTGAAAACGGTTCCCATGCTACTCTGGTAGCATGGAAATCACCTTCAATACATTTACTAGTAAAAAACATAAATGGTAAATTAAATCACCTTCAATACATGTACTAGTAAAAAACATAAATGCTAAATTATTTTTGTGATGTACATTCTTCTACAATGCTCATGCTATGTTACATGGAAACAAACAATTTAAATGGGTTCTGGCCAGGCAACCATGTCTTCTTCCGTAATACTTCATTCTGTTCCTTCTCCCCTATTATTATTATTATTATTATTATTAGTGTTAGTCACAATATTGCAACCAAAACTCTCCCCACGACCTGAGTTTGATCCCAGCGGAAGCTGGGTCCCAGGTCGACTCAGCCCTCCATCCTTCCGAGGTCAGTAAAATGAGTACCCACCTTGCTGGGGGAAAGGTAGTCATGACTGGGGAAGGCAATGGCAAACCACCCCACTATAGTCTGCCATGAAAACGCCAGCGCACGCAGCGTCCCTCTAGGGGTCAGCAATGACTCGGTGCTTGCACAGGAGGAACCTTTCCTTTCCACCCTATAACAATTGCTCTCAGGGCGACATACAAAAAATAATGACACAAGTAAAACCGAAAACTCCACATATTTTTTAGAAGCAGCACAACAATAAAACAATCTCTTTAAAAACCTTAATGACAAGCATAAAAATGCAGAGATCTAAGACATTTTACAGAGTTAAAACATACTATGGCAAAACAAATATATGAGGTTTAAAAGGCTGGACAGAGTAAACAGGTGTTTGCCTAGCACTGAAAAAACATTAAAGTAGGCCCCAAGTGGACTTCTCTTCCATAACGGGGGAGTAATGCTGAAAAAGACTTTCAAATGGTCACCCATGGTATCTCAGTATGCAAGGGCACTCAGAGCAGGGCCTCTGTTGACAGTATCAGGGCTCAGATAGGAATATACGGAAAGAGGCAATACTTCAGATAACATGGTCCCACAATGTGAGGTGCTTAATGAGTTATAACAAGAATTTTGAATGGGCCCAAAAACGGACTGGGAGTTGGTGAAGTTACTTGCATAATATGATCGTAATGTCCAGTCAGAACAGTTGCTGCCATATTTTGTACTAGAAAAAGGGTTAGTTTGCATGTCACGAAAAGCCAGAGTGAGAATAAGCCACCATGGGTTGGTTGTTCACTCACTAACCCATGTTGCTCTTGACAGATGATCAGGTGCTCTGCAGCTTGCCATGGCTTGCTTCCCCTTTAGTCCTCCGACCCGCTCCTGACACATATCCCAAGGGCTTTCGCAGCACAACTGGTTTTGCAGCTGGCGTCCCCTGAGTGAAACATTTTGTCACCCCCTCCCCATCTGATAAGCAGCCTCCATCCGATGTTCTCTTCCTTTCCTGTCTTGAAATGACATTTGAGAATTACCTCCTCTGCTTCAGCACTTCCCCTGATAGTGACCTCCTTTTCTAAATTAGTATTTTCTCCTGTAGACTTGTGCAGCACTTGCACAAGTCTACAGGTTCAAATGACCACCTCAGTGCATATTATCTTTTTTTTTTTATTTACATGCTTGCTTAGAACAATTGTTTTGTAAATTGCCCCAGCAGAAATCAGCTTCACAGACCACTGCAGTAATTACATCCACTCAAAAGCTCCTTCTCGTTCAGCTGCTGCTTTTGGCTCCCCTCCCCCCACCTGTCTGATAAGCAGCGGATGGGGAGGTGGGGAGAGGGGGTGGAGGAGCTAAAAGCAGCAGCTGAAGGGGCTTTCACTGCAGGAGTCTGTGAAGCCAATTTCTGATGGAACAATTTACAAAATAATTACCCTCGCTCCCAAAGCTCCTTCTCGTTCAGCCACTGCTTTCAGCTCCCCACCCCCTGCTTGTCATTTCCCATTTGAAACTGCCCTTGTCAGTGTCCTTGTCAGTTACCTCCTAGCCATGCTGAATGAACATGGCTCACAACCCCATGGCTTATCATGATGCGCAAACTAGGTCAAAATTTCCTGACCATCTTCAGAGGCAATCCCTCATATAACTCATTGCAGTAATCCAAGCAGGAAATTACCAGGACATGGATCACTGAAACTAGGCTATCTCTGTCCAAGTAGGGTCATAGCTGGTGTACTAGCCTAAGCTACTAGAAGCTGCATCATGCCACAGAGGATACTTGTGCCTCTCCGGTGATCAACAAGCAGCTACAAGCTACAAACCTAATCCTTCAGGAGTTCCTGAACAGGCTGAACTCCACTCACCACCACTACCACCCATCAATCAGCAATCCATAACCACTGAGCATACTCAAGTCCTCATTGGGATGTTTTGCAGGTTTGTTCCCCCCCCCCCCCTTTACTTTTCTTTTTCTTTTTTTTACTTCTGTAGACCTTGAGGATGTCGCAAGCCTGTTGATATTTTCCTCTTCTATGTGTATGGGGCCACTTTAACTACTTAAGCACCCACACCCAAACACTGCTAACAGAGGGCATTACAAATAAGATACTTTAGATCTTTATATAGAAATATATACTGAACAACCTGACAAAGTATGAGTTCAGTGAGAGAGTATTTAACTCGTTTAGGAATTAAGCTGAAATTGGACCTTTAGTGCCTTTGTCTCTCAAGGAATTGGGCCACTGCTATTATCCTTATTTTGCAAGCTTTCAGCATCAAGAACAGAACTGAAATCAGACGTTACAGCAGATATATTTTGAAGGACTGTGGCCAAGTCAGACTTTATTTGCCTCACTGAGAAGTTACCAAAAATACCTCTGCATGATGGGTGCTCTGCAAAGTGGGACATGAAGTTTTAATTAGGTTTACTGCATGAGTCAGCCCAGTTGCACAGAACATCTCCATGCCAGTGCTGCATTTCTGTGGACACATCATATATACAATAATTATACTATGTGACAGGAAGGACCTCTACCTCAAAATGTATTATCAAAAGCCTTCTGTGCAAAACAAAACAAATTATACTACTGTTTAAAAAAATACAAAAGAATATTGTTTTGTGCAGTTCTTCTGTCAAATTAATATTAACATCTTAACCATTTGGTTTTGACACAGAGGTTAAAAGTCTTACTTCATGGGGATTAGTAATTTGGATTTTTCTCCCCTTTGATCACAGTGTTAGTTCATAATGGTGACTCATAACTCATAATGATCCATCTGTTAAGATTTTCCCATTACTGGTTGTTAAAATTAGAAGAGGATTTGCTGTTGGGTTATTTTTATTCACAGTCACATTAATTCAAGTCCTAAAGTAATCAGTTTGCATTATATAGCCTTTCATGCAGTTTGCACAGATTTACAGCTTGGTTGCTTTATCTAGTCTCATGTTTGTGAGACAGCTGCTAGGCATTTAGCTAATATCATTGCATACACAAGGGAATTCCGGTTTGTTCATTTGAAGCTAGAGGCTGATACCAAAGTTACAGAAAATATGCCATAATTCAAAATATTTATCCTGGGAAGCTCACTTACCACATAATGTTACATAGTATGCAGGACTCCATACATACCATGGTAAACCCCATGGTCACAAGTAAGGTGGCCACTTATGCATGGCCAAAAAGAGGAAGTGCATCACCAAAAGGAGGACAAGAGAAGACACAGATTTGCATGTAGTAATTTATATGTATAGATGCAAATTTACTAATTTATAGGTACAAATAATTATTATACTTTAAACAGAAATAGATACCACCATAGCAGGGAGGACTATGACCAGATGAGCTGTGTGCCTGCTCAGTCTGCCCAACCATGGATGAGCAACTTCACAGCTCCTGTTCTGCCTTCTTATGGTTCTTTTTCTTTGACTGGACAGCCCTTCAAATAGAGGACTATTCTCTGTGAAGTAAGACACATGACCACCATGGAAGGCAGCTGGTTCTTCAGTAGAACTCCCTGGCTAATCTGAACAACCTAATCCAGGCATAATAAAGTTGGGGAAAATGTATTTCCCAAGTTTGTATTTTTATTAGTGATACTGTCATATCATCATAATAATATTCTCTAAATATATAATTATATTACATTTTAAATGCACCATACCCACACTCTGAATTAATATACTACAATTTTAATGAACAAAATCTTCAACTTACATGGTTCCTCAACAGTCTTTCTGTTCAGAACTTTTGTTAAGAGCATTAAAAGTGACTGAATTAAATAAAAATGCAATTAAACCTTTCCCTCATTTGATTGTGTTCCTGCCAACTGATCATATCTGCAAAGACTATTCTTTTTTCTCATTTAAATCCAGTCCCTAGATGAACAAACTTAATTGGCAAGAAGTCACAAAACATAATTGTTTAAATTATGAATATTTTCAAAAACAATGCATTATGAAGACAGTCATCTGTTTAGATGGGATGGCATTTTACTGTGATTGTATTTCAACAGAAAGGGATGTTTTATCTTACCACTAAAGAGGTGATAAATAGAAAGCTTCACAAAAATAATCTACTGAATGCAATCTTCAAAACAAATTTACTTTACACTATACATGCTACATCTGGATGTAATATTTTTAATGCATTCTTTCATAATGCCATTTATATTCTTAATCAGCATGGTAGCATGAAAGACTACTACACAGACTGGTATTAGTCTCTGTGTTCATTGAGGAGCCCAGATAAAGTCTTAATATTTAAAAGAAGGGTATGTTTGGTTCTGATTCCCAGTAAACATTTTAATCTAAAACACACATTTATATATGCTAAAGATTAAGGACAAGTGTGGCAATTGCTTGAAACTTGAAAAGTGGTTTTTTAAAAACTTATTGTTACATAGTGAACCATCATCTATTCTCCCTTTATGTCATTGTCTTGGGGGAGTAACCTGATAAACACTTATGTGTGAATTAAACTGGTACAGTAGCAAGAAAAGGTTTGTGAACCCGAAGGATAATTACGGAAATTCTACAGTTTTATCATGATAACCTTTGTGAATCAAAAGCAGTCCTTTTCTAAATATCCAATAGGGTTTATATTAACCAATTCTGTGTCTTGTGAAATAAAACAATGTATAAATTAGGCAAACTGAGTACTTAAGAGTCAGGATATGTGCAAAAGTAAGTGAAACCCTGGTTGCATCAACTCAATTAAAGGGAATAATAATTACTTTAAGTAATTAGGTAGATCTTCAGGGATGAGTTTGGGAGATCTTATAAAAATAATAATAATAATAATTAAAAATAAGATAAGGGATGATCTTATAAAAAGATCAGAAACTTCGTGAGTTTGGTCTTCACCATATGGTTGTATGGAAACACGTCACGCCACGATCAGAAGACGTGTCTGAGGACCTCAGAAAAGCAGTTATTGCTGCTCATCAGTCTAGAAAGGGTTACAAAACATTTCTAAGGATTTGAGGCTCCACCATTTCACCATAGGTCAAATAGTCTACAAATGGAGAAGGTTCAAGACCACAGTTACTCTACCCAGGAGTGGTTGTCCTACCAAAATCTCTCCAAGAACAAATCAGTGCATAATCCAGGAAGTCAAAAAGAACCTCAGAGTAACATCCAAGGATTTGCAGGCCACTCTTGCCTTTGCTAATGTGAGTGTTCATGACTTAACTAACAGAAAAAGACTTAACAAGAATGGTGCTCATGGAAGAAACAACTGCTCTCTATAAAGAACACTGCTGCCTGTCTGAACTTCGCTAAAGATCACATAGATGATCCCCTAGACTTCTGGAACCATGTTCTCTGGACAGACAGATAAAAGGTAGAACTTTTTGGCCTCAATGAGAAACATTATGTTTGTCAAAAAACAAACACTGAGTTTGAACAAAAGAACCTCATCTCAACCATCAAGCATGGTGGTGGGAATGTGATGGTTTGGGCCTGCTTTGCTGCTTCGGGACCTGAATGGCTTGCCATTGACACAACCATGAATTCTGCAGTGTAGATTCTAGAGGAGAATGTCAGACCATCCATCTGTGAGCTGAAGCTGAACCGGAACTGGGTCATGAAACATGACAATGATCGTAAGCATACAAGCAGAGCTACAAGAGAATGGCTGCGGAAGAAGAAATGCCATGTTTTAGAATGCCTAGTCAAAGTCCGGACTGAAACCTGATCAAAATGTTGTGGCAGGACCTGAAGCGAGCTCTTCATGCAAAGAAGCTCTCAAATGTCACTGAGCTGAAGCAGTTCTGTAAAGAGAAATAGGCCAAAATTCCTAAAAACCAATGTGAAAGACTAACCAACAGTTACAGGAAACGCTTACTTAAAGTCATTCCTGCTCGAGAGGTTGCCACCAGATACCAAATCTAAAGGTTCACATACTTTTTCACACACGGATAGCGAATGCTGCTAGCTGGGCAGAAGTCATTGATGTGTGCTCCATGTAACAAGATCCGGGCTCTCAAGGGAAAAGTTTGTTCCCTTGAACCCAAGATGGCTGACCTGGAGAAGCTGAGAGAGAAAGAGAGGTTAATGGATGAGGCCTTTGGGGCCTTGACAATGGTATCCCAGTCCCTGGCTGTCATATCCTCTGCTGTCACAGAGAATGGGGGTCTTGGGGAAGTTCCCTTAGAAGGAACCATTCCTCAGAAGATGAAAATACATCCTCTTATGCCAAGGATATCCCTCTGGGGGTGAGGGGCTTGTGGTAGTGGGAGATTCAATTATTAGACTTATATTATCAGAATTATATTATTAGAATTATATTACTCAACTATTAGACTTATAGACAGCTGGGTTTGTGATAGGCATGCCTGCCTGCTGTAAAGGTTGAAGGTATCACATACGGTCTAGATAGCTTTGCTGATAGTGCTGGGGCTGAGTCAGTGGTTGTGGTCTATGTTGGTACCAGTGGCACAGGGAAATGTAGTTGTGAGATCCTAGAAGCCAAATTTAAGTTGTTCAGCAGGGTGTTGAAATCCAGGTCCACCAAGGAGTCTTTCTCTGAAATGCTACCCATTCCAAGTGCAAGGCCAGCTAGACAGCCAAAGCTGAGGAGACTCAATGTGTGGATGAGATGGTGGTGTAGGGAAGAGGGCTTCAGATTTCTTAGGCATTGGAAAATATTTTGAGACAAGCCAAGCCTGTACAAGAGGGATGGGCTCCACTTGAACCACAATGGAACTAGACTTCTGGCACTTAACATAAAAAAAGGTGGCAGAGCAAGTTTTAAACTGAACCCTGGGGGAAAGCCAACAGGAGCTGGGAAGTACCTGGTTTGGGTTTAAATCATCCCTAGGGGATGAAGAGAAAATATTTCTGATTGTCCAAATGGGGACAGGGAAGGAATAAGCCATGAACATATGCTGAAATACAATAGCCAGTCAAAGGGGCCTAAAGGGCCATAGCAAAAGATGCACATGCCAGAGACATCTGGGAAGGGATACCATGTATAGGTGTTTCTATGCTAATGCTATAAGCCTCTGAGCCAAGATGGGGGAGTTGGGATGCCTGGTTCTAAAGGAGAAAGATATTTGTGGACATAACAGAAACCTGGTGGAACTGATAAAACCAGTGGATGTGGTCATCTCTAGATACAAACTCTATAGGAAGGACTAAGTGCACTAGAGGAGGTGTCACTTTGTATGTGAAATTGCTGATCCTCTAACAAAAATATGTAACATGTTCCTAAAATCAGCCTCTGCCCCAGAGGACTGGAGAATGGCCAATGTAACACAAATTCTTAAAAAAGGGAGCCTGGTGGATCTGGGAAATTATAGGCTGGTTAGCTTAACATCTGTTCTGGGTGAAGGGGTTGAAAGCATTATTAAAGATAGAATTAGTAAGGATATAGAAGGACAAGTCCTGCTGAAAAGTAATCAGCATGGCTTCCGCAAAGGGTTTGAGAGTGTCAAACATGTGGACAGGGGTGACCTTTCCACCAGATACACTTTTTCTGTCCTAATGCTTACAACATTCTTGCAGGCCTCCAGGTGAATTTGAGATTATTTTAATGTACTTGGTTAAATTCCTTCACTCCCATTGCATTCTCCCTCCCCAATAGCTGTAAATGATTTCCTAAATGCAAAATAATGTTTGGCACTACCAAGTACAGTGAAACAGGGGGAGGAAATATGGTTCCTGTGGGACATTAATGCACCCTTGGGCACCTTTCTTGGCACCCACCAAGGTGCCATACCCCTGCCATTTTTATTTTATTAACACATTTTCTTACTGGCAGCTGGGATTGCTATGAAATAGGTATCTGTGCTGAAAAATGTGGGTTCAAAGGAATTGTTTAGTGTGCTGGGGCTACCTCTGCTTTGTACTCAGGGAAGGTTACTTGTCTTTTGTCACACCTCACATGGGAGCTATTTTGTGGTGATGCGCAAGACAGTTTCTCAAATTTCCAAATGTGTCCATGACCCAAAAAAGGTTGCCTACTCCTGCTGGAAAACATACTGCTGATGTCAGTTTATTCTACAGAAGACATCATTAACAAAAGATATACTTAGTTGTGGTCCTACCAACACATATGTGTTTAGCAGTGCAATCCTATGTTTAGCAGAACTACATCTCATTAAGTAGTAAATTGGAACTGCCAGGATGTACAGATGTGTTAGTGGATTCAAGTAAAATCAGCACAAAAAATGCAGCACTGGCATGGAAGAGACTAGGTTCTAAACAAAGCACCATCAAATAATTCTGTATGTAATACTTATCTATATTAACCCAGACCATCTGTCAGATAAACAATTACAACGGTACTGCAACTGAAGTGCAACAGAACTGGTCAGAGCTTGACTCATTTTGCTACAGCGATATCCTGGGCAAATCAGATTGCATCCCTTATTCTATTTATCACTGTAGCTATGCATATATTTAGAATTTTGATATCAGCTATTACACTAATCCACAACACAGGGGCAATGAATCTATTGGACAAGGCAGACACCTGTTGTTAAACCACTCTGGGCTTGGCTCTTGGCTTCCCTACAAGTATTTATTTTGCTCACTAGTGACCTTTGGAGAGTAGCTTTATACCACTGCTCTGTATTGGTAAGCTTTACTATGGAAACAACAGAAACAAGACTTGAATCTCTTGTGATACATAAAGAAGCATGGCGTTACAGAACATTATTATTAATGGAAGAAGTCAAAATGTGTTACTAACATTCATACATATGTAAAATTTGTCACAGAACAAGACTGAAACAAAAGATAACTTCTAGAAGTTCAGGTACAGACACCTGTGATCGAAAATGATCAAATCCCCAGATTCTGTTCTATCATATATATTAACCATTATTCAGTCTGATGGATTTGACTTTGGAATAAACTAAAGCAGATGTCTTTTACATTTATTTGCTCCATTGTGTTACTATAATTGAGTTCACCTGGAGAGTCATCTGACATAGTAATAATCCTCACTTAGGCACCACACTGTGGTGGTTTTAATCAAAGAAAGGAAATACCCTTTTTTCAGATACTGCACTAAGTGAAATAATGATCAGATTCTCCATCTGATGCAATCTGACCAATGATCATAGCTTATTTTGGCAATATTGCTTGCATCACTCCTAAATTGCTTGTTGTATCTTCAAACTCTTATACTTTAATCTCATTTCTCGGACAAATATTGTATCCCAAAGCACCTCTAAATCAAGAGGGTCACATTAAGAGTACCCAGGGGCAAAATGCATCTTGTGGCTGGGTATGTAAACAAAACTATAGCCCCCAGAGGGTGAGGGAAAGAAAGTGTCCAACCTGTGTCAGACTTTTCCTAATATCACCTTCCTATCTGGATTAACCAGCACTTATGCTGTAGTCCACTTTGTTTGCCTGGTCCACATTGCCAACTTGAATACATGTGTCATTTCTCCTTGCCCCGTCCCTCTAAGTACTGGTCTATGCCTAACTATGTCAGCTCTTGCCAGCTGACCACAGCTGGCAGCAATAAATCACTGGCTGATAACAGGGTCATAAACCTGTCCAAGCCTGGGTGAGGGAAAAGGCAGCTGAAGCAAGGGACTTTTACCAGGGCAGTCAAATCAAAAGCAATGTGTCAAAGAGAAGTCCGGTGTCTAGTCCGAGGTCCAAAACACACAAGGGAACATGAGCAAGGCAGTGGGTCAGGTCCAGGGTCAAGGCTGAGACTGGCATGAGGTATAACATTGTTCTCCAGCAGCCTTGCCCCAGCCTGCCTTCTGCTTTTAATGGCCACGACTTGAGGCAGCTGCATCCAATCAGTCCTCCTGCCTCCGAGAGCCTCTCTGTCTTAAACGGACAGAGGCTCACCTACACTGCTTCCTTACATGCAGCCGCCTTTGCTCTGTGAAGGTTGGTGGCATTTCACCTTCCGAATCTGGGGGGCGGGCCTGCAGCCAGGCATGGAACATCCACAGGAGGTGAGGGGGCTTGGGCTCCTTCTGTGCTGCTCCCTTTCCCTGGGTCTGGAACCCTTCATCCTCAGAGGAGTCCAAGGGAGGCATGACAAACTACAGAAAATGTGTGGAATACCTCCCACCTTCCCCTGCTATCACTTAGCCTGAGCCATGATGTGTCAATGTATGTTAATGATATCATCCTTGTGAAGATCTGCACAGAAGATCTGCTTTCTCCTACTCCTGTGTTGGGGGTAGGGTGGCTATCTGTGATACTTCATAGAGGACAGTCCTCTGTTTGAAGGCCTGCCCAATCCAGTGTAAAGATAAAGAAACATAAAGGAGGAAAGCAGAGACCTTGAAGGTGAGCCTGCCAACTGGCACCTTGACAACAGACTGAGCATCTACACAGGTTACCTGGTCACAGTGGTTCACCATTATGGTGAGCTGAATCGTATTTCTATTTCAATGATAGCAATTATTTATACATTTGCATATATATCTATAAAGTAGCATTTGGAAATTTTATGCAAATCTGTGTAGAAGTCTGGCAAAAACTAAGAGATGCTAGATTCCTTAGAGTACACCAGCTTGGAGTATCATTTGTAACAAAAAAAAATTAAACATTTAAAAGTAAATTCAATAAGCAAATGTGTAATTATTCCCTAAATAAACTATAGTTTTGAATTCAATATACCAAACATAATTTTATCAACAAACCATGTTATACATAATATATGTCGTATTGTTATACTTTAGGAATGTGGGGTGTATAGGGTATATTCGGTTGCTTAAAAAAGTATTGCCTGTAGGGATGTCTGGATGCTGAAAAAGGTATTGCCTGTTGTAACATGATTTCTTTAACAAGGAACATATGCCAGATCTATCAGTGGTTACCTCTATTTTAATGTTTAATATTTCAATACAGTGTATAGATATAACAGTTCTCTGCTCATTCAGATGCACCAGACACTGCCCTCCAAGATTGTCTTACACAAAAGCCCCAGTGGGACAAATAAGATTTTCACAAAACACTGAGCATCTCCTTGTGCACCTCACATTATGTCAACTTATTTCAGCAGCACAAAACTAGCTAAATCCAAGCTATTCACAAGACTGTGGATCAGCTTGCTGCTTTATCAATTCAGAACTGAAGTTGCTGCAAATCTTAACTGAATGTAACTTTTAAATAACAACCTTAATAGCTTATTCCATCATGGATCATTAAGGGGCAAACCTCATATTATAAGGAAGCTGCAGAGAAAGGATAGCCAGCTGCTTTTACTCTATGCAGAAACAAATTTGTGTTTAAGAGACTCATGCATATGGCAAAGTGCAGTTTGCCTCTCAAGTTTATCTCTTATTTTCCCAGCATGTCATAATCAAAGTATGGCAGGTTGGGGCACTGTGGTGTTCAAAGTGAATTCTGAAAGCCTTCCAGTTAGTTGCAAAGGAAAAACACAAAGAAAGAATTAAGTACTGTTAAATTTTAAGGCAAGAACTATGATTATGTTGAAAATACCATCAGGTTTCCTTGCCATACAAATATAGAGAATTTTAACATCCTTCTGCCAAAAATCAGTGAAGCATAATATTGCATTCAAAGAACAGGCTAGATTCTAATTCTCTAGCTCACAGAGCTGAAAAATCTCTCATCTCTTATACTGCAGTTTTATTTTTGCCAACATTCAGCACAAGAAAACATCCTTTTTTTAAAAAAAGTAGAAATTAATATGAAACTTTATAGATTTCAATATTCTCACAATTGTTTACAGTCATGCACACATTAACTTACCCAGCAGCATTGCAGTTTCTGCTAATGAAAAGGAAGCTGGCAGTACAAATCTTCTTAAGCCTCCTGTGGCATGAAAACTATTACAGAAATGAATAGAAGAAAGTCTCCTGAGCTTTTCCCCTGCCTGCTTGTTTTACAAAGAGTAGTTAGGATCACACCAAGACATGTCAAACCTGAATAAGCCACTAGCAACTGGGTATATAGCCTTGGGGCAGTTAGTTCTTCATAGGTGATCATTCAGTTTTGTTCAAACCACTACCACCACCACCCCACACACACACAATAATGCAGGGAAACAATGCAGAATCTGCTAGAGACTGTAGCTAAGCTCAGAACTGTAAACAAAGAATCAGTTTCCTTTGAAAGGTTTACAAGAGAATTTGTCACAGAAAACTAATTCAGGCAGCCTGAAATTACATCAGACCAATCCATCTAAATTGTGTCAATCTGCTGCTTTTCTCATTGCATTTTAAAAGCTGTTCAACCACAGAATAGAAAAGTCCCCAGATTTATGGTGTAATTTATGATCACAAGAGAATCTCTAATTTTCCCTTCCGTATTTAAATACAGGTTGAGCACTACAAAAAGCATGTTGCAATGAAATACATTTGTCCTAGCTCTTTCAAACAAAGCTGAAATGTCAGTGCTTGACCTTCACTGGCATATCTACTTAAGATACTCACTATCTTAATCACTATCACATTCTCTAATCGTTGTATAGGATACATAACACTACTCTAGTTCCATAGTTTGGGACATCACTGCATTTAGTTCTCTGATTTAGCCAAAGCTTGCTGGTGGCTCACATACTGAATTCCTGCCTGACATCAATGAAGATCCAAATTCTGGACCCACCAGTGCATTTCTGGCTTGTTCAATTCCCATTTTTAATATACAGGTGCATATTGATACATCTATTGCATAGATAAGTAATGTGGGAAGGGGAACGCATCTATTTTAGAGGGGAGAAGCATATTATTTGGACCAGTTTGCAGAATGTTGGTCTAAAACATGACTTTTCTGTGTATTACCCTTCCTATCTCACATCTTAAGACACAGGTTTTACCTTTTAAAAGAGCAGCAGAAGCACAGACATATTGAAATAACTAAAGTCCTCTTTAGGCATTTGGGTTCCAAAGTGTGGAGGGGAGATGGGGATTTGCGCTTCCTCCATGCCCCTCTACCCCCGACCCCCCATATTGATGGGGAAATTTCTGAAGTGAAACTGCAACCATGTTCAGCTAAATGTGGTTACAGGGCTCCACACAATCAAGAATCCTGTTCTATCAGGGTTCTGATCACACAGTGAGTCAGACGAAGTTATATTTCACTTCAGAAGTTGCTCAACAACATGGAGAGGTCAGGGATGGAGTGAGTGAGCCCAGCATACATGTCCCCATCTCCTCTCTATGATTTGGTATCCAAACATAGAATAAAGCTTAAGTTATATTCTTTTACTAACTCATTTTGTGGGACTTTCAATTGTGTTCACATTTCACTGACCAGGTTCTGTATACAAGAATATCCAGTTGTCCAAAAGTGATCCATTATTGTCCAAAAGTGATCCATTAAAATAAAAGAATAGTTTTCTGGCAATATAATTTACAGAAGCAGGGGGCCTAATCCAGATTGGGACCACAACAGGGGGCAAAGGATAAAAGCCTCCTACCCCTCATACTAGGGTACCACTCTGGATCAGGCCTCCTGTGCTTACTTTAGGGTAAAAAAGGAAATAGAAGTAGCTGCTATCTATGTTTTTAAAATAACATGTAGTTTAAATTAGACAAATTTAATCAGGGCAACTAGTGAGCTGGTGTAATAGGAAATGAGAGCCCGTAAGTGAGCAGAAACTAAGGAGGATTCCCACCACAACACTGCATTATTAACAGGCATAGTAAGTGGCAGTGGAGGTGTGAGTGCTCCTAATCATCATACCAACATGTGTCTACTAATTGACTAGCACCAAAATCCTGCACTACACTCAAGCTATTTGATTATCCTATTCACCATAACTGAGCCAAATTTGATGACAGATGCTTTGGCTACTAATCTCCTTGTGGATTTTAAAAGCATCATCTATATTCTTTGGTTTAACTGTATGCATCACGTACAACAAATTGCACAAACTGAAGGCAAAATCTCCTATACAAATGCAACATCGGACAGGGTAACTGGTGCCACCCATTACTACTTTTTTGTGTCCAAGGCACAAGAGAGCAGCTTTTGTGTTTCAAGAAAAAATAAGAGACATTAATGGAATGTAAGTAAAATAAATGCAGACTAGTATTGGCAGAAATGCCTTGCTGTGAAACAATATCTCCGATATTTTTTCTACCTTCCAATAACCAGTGCTGAACACTGCCTGTAACAGAGACTGACTTATTTATATAAACTAACACCACAATTTCAGTTGAAAACAGAAAATAGTAAGTTTAGTGGCTACCATATTAGAACCAGCAGTTTATGAAATGGAGAAGATATACCAGTTTCATTTATTTCTCTCTCTCTCTCTCTCTCTCTCTCTCTCTCTCTCTTTCTCTGCATGTGGAAGAAACAAAAAATATGTTGGTCGCAAGAAAAGCTGAACTAAAAAGTAAGACTAATGTGGAGATATTTCCATTCTCCACTCATAATCCATGTCTTGTCTTCACTAGTACTGTGACTACAATCCTAACATGATACGTTCTTTCCACGGGTTTTCCCCTTGACTCACATACAAATTTTTGGTAGAGGTGCAATAAACTCTTTTCCGAGGCTTGATTTAGTTTCTTGAGCAGCCACAGTAATTAATGAGTATCTTCAACTCTGTCTTCCAGTGCTTTACAAAACAAGCACATGTAAGCAAAAACACCCTGTAGAGATAAATCTATTTAACAATGAAAGTGCTTGAAATAGATGGGTGGTTGTGATGTCTAGAAGCTCCTGAAGCCTTTCATAGGGGAAAATACAAATGCTAAATGTATTTGAGTGACATCCACCTTTCATCCTCACCTCATAGTCTACAAAATTAGTTCCCTGTTCCATAGCCTGGAGGATGGGCCACAATTCAGTGGGCAGAATACATGCTTTGCATGCAGAAGGTCTTAAGTTTAATCCTTGGCATATCCAGATAGGACTGGGAAAGACTACAGTCTGAAATCTGAAAAGCTGCTGCCAGTCAGTGTAGATAATACTGAGCTAGAGAGACCAACATTCTTGGTATAGAGCAGCTGCTGTAGCCTGTTTGATGAGGTTACCATATATTTAAATTATAGACAAAAAAAACTATTACAGTCCAATCCAAGCAAACTACTACTTCAAGAGTAATCATATCAGCCTTAACATTCCCTTTTGTATCTTTGACTTTGTTCAATTCAAATCTGCTTCCGTGTTTTCAAAGGAGCAGGTGGTGTCCTGCAAGAGATGGCAAATTGTCTGCAATTCATACCATTTTCTAAGAACATTATATGGAGAGGGAACAGTTTGGAGAAGAGTGGCTGAGCTGTGTCTGTTGAACCATCTGCCTGCCACTCAAGGCTCAAGAACATTATACGGGAAAGGTGAACCTATCTATTTTCTCACAGCATGTAAAGGAACTAGGAGACTGTGAGCAGTACTTAACATCTTCTAAGATATGAGGCAATCAAATCAAATTTAATACAATTTTGTATTGTTCTATTGTATATTCTTAACTATGCCTCAGGTGCAGTGAATATAAACAAGCTTTCTTGTATCCTTATCAAGTGTTTCCAGATCTTAAAAAACAAGACATTTTTGTTGGGAACCAAACCAACTTATGCCCTTGCCTCTTGTGGATGAGCCCGCACCAATTCCCAGAAAACTGGGGGACAGGATGGGGTTTAACACAAATTCGGCCCTTTTTTTCTTTTTTTGTTGCTAAAGTGACAGCTGGACTATTTCTTGTGGTCACTGGAATAGCAGGGGGAAGATGCCTCTGCTAGCTAACTGGAAAGGGCTACAGTCTGTGTGAAATGTGCACAATTCAGAGTATGTTCACACTAGCCCAGTTCGCATGATACACCAGGCTCATCAGGTGTTGTTTACCCATAATGAGCTATGAAGTGTGCCGGGTGACATTTTGTATCCGCAATGCCCAACTCAGGCAATCAGGTGGGTTCTGTGTTGTGCGAAGCCAGTCGCCTTGAGTTATTTAAGGGTTAAAGAACCCTCGCATAACCCTACTACAAACTGAGGGTTATATGAGGGTTGTTTAACCCTCAAATAACCCACAGGAGCTGGATTTGCATGACACGGCAACTCCTCTGATCGCCCCAATCGGGGATTGCATATTCAGAATGTCACCAGTTCACACCATGGCTGACCGAGCCCCACAAACCTGGTCACTGTGTACAGAACATTTGTATAGCCTGTGGAAGATATTTTTCCCAAATTGGGGGTGGGGTAGTATCGATAGTCCTGTAAAAACTTTCCTTATGGGTATGTGATCAATTGAGCCCATATCTGTGTGTTTTTGCAGAAACTGTTGAATGCATCCTCCAGAGGGATAGCGATGTTAGTCTGCTGCAGCCAAAATAATCAGGACTCTAGGGGCACCTTAAAGACTAGATTCTAGTCCACAAAAGCTTATGCCATAATAAATGTTTTGATTTTTTTAAAAAAACTTTCTGTAAAACATCCTGGAAACCTGTTGAAGTGTGGTAAATAAAACAAGCAAAGGTAAAATAAAACTCTGTACCCAACAGCATTATCTGCATAAACTAAGTATATTAGCTGATATCCAGAGTATACTGTATGTGGCCAATGTCAGTTAAAAATTACAGAAATAAATGCTAGGGATTTAAGAAAAGATGTACCCCCAAAGTGACTCACAGTATCCAGAGTTCCAAATTTTGTAATTAGTATTTTTTTTAAAAAAAGAATCAGAATAGTTTGTTCCATTTTAATTATGTTTTACAAACACAATACAACTATATTACAAAATTGTATCCATTAAATATTACATTGCTGCTTAATCACTGTTGTGCAGCACAATGTTACACATGTTTCTTGGGTTTAGGAGTTTTAATCATATTGTTATTGTACATCACCCTGGTAAGTAACACACTCTACATGGGGCTGCCTTCAGAAACTGTTCAGAAACTTCAGCTGGCCCAGAAGGCTGCAGCCAGACTATTGACTGGGGATGATTACAGGGAGCATGTGACCCCCATGTTACAATAAAACCTGTTTCTGGGCAGAATTCAAAGTGCTGGTTATGACCTATAAAGTTCTATTCAGCTTGGGACCAGTCTACCTGAAAGACTGCCTTCTCCCATACGAATCTGCTCAGGACCAAATATCTTCGGGAAAGACCCTTCTTTCAACACCACCACCTTCAGAGGCACATTTGGTGGTGATGCAAAAGACGGCTTTTTCAGTGGCCGCTGAACTCCCTGCCAAGGGTGACTAGTTTTGCTCCCTCTCTGCTGTCCTTCTGGTGGTAGACAAAAACCCTTTTATCCAAGGGGGCCTTTGGTTTGTTAGTGGGTCTGTTCACTTGAGTTCTGTTTTTGCTGTTGTTGTTGTGTTTTTAATTATGTAATGTATTTGTTTAATTATTGTTTTTATCCAGTTTTATTTGTGATTATAAGCTGCCTTAAGTGCCATTTATCTTGGTAGAAAGATGGGGTACAAATCAAATCAATAAATAAATAAGTATAGGGTGTGATTTATAAATCTAAGAAATAAATCAGTGTTTACTCAGAAGTAAGCCTCACTATGGTCAATGGCACTTACCCGCAGTCCCAGGTAAGCATGCATAGAAGTGAAGTAAATCCATTCAATTTAGCCTCCTAGAATCAGACAAATCAAAAGTGTATCAAGTCTACTTAATCCTTGTACAATCTGCTTGCTATACTTCTTTTTTCAGCAAAAAGCCACTCAAGCCAAATGATTGCCAGTGCCATAAAGTCCAGCTGATTTATCCCCCTGCTGGGAAAAGTCAATAAACAACCTACAACTTGATATTTAGCACATCATGCACCCAAGAAATCAACTTCGTTTGACAACCCTCCAATTCAACCATGAATGTGTTTCTGCTGGATGTGGATACTACAAGCGTTGCTTCATCTTTTCATATATGTGTACAAATAACAGCTAATCGTTTTTTCAGAGAGTTACACCTTTTATGGTAATCCTAATCCTGTGCCAGAGGCTGAAAGCAGGCTAGTTTTCATTTCTAATTCTTTCACCAACTTAACATTCTTTTTAGCTACATTACTGGTAAAATTATTTATTTTCTCCATCTGGAACCTACCTTGAAGTTCATCTGTTGGTCCAAGTCTATTGACATGCCTAGAAAAAACTCAATAAATGCATGTTGCTTAAGCTGAATTGTGGCTATTAACAACCTTGTGCTCTCAGTGTTTAGCAGAGCGCTAGTCATTCTACGGAAAGGCAACATTTTTTAAAAGCTAAAACCTGCAAGAAATCAAGATAGAAACATTTGATATCATGGAATTATTTTGTTCACCTAATAAAATATGTAAGAACTACCTATTTCTCTTAACTGTGTATTTCATTTGTATAGGTAGGGCTGGCCCTACCATTAGGCAGACTGAGATGCTGGGGGGTTAGGCATCATGATGCGTTGTTGGAGGACAGAGCTGTCTGTGACACATGGCCTGCCCCCCATCCTCAGCTAGCCTGTGGGCTTTAAATGCAGTGGAAGATGCTGGGCCATCACTATTACTGAAGTAAGATTCAATTGCCAGTGTGGTCAGCTTCTGCACATGGAATAGGCAGGGGCACCAACTTGTCCTTTGCCTCAGGCAGCAAAATGTATTGGGCCAGCCCTGTGTTTGTTATCTTAAGTCTGGCATATCAGCTGAATTATTTATTTACTTATTTATTTAGTTAACATTTATATACCACCTTATCTGCTAAAAATCCATCAAGGCAGTGTACAACAATCTAAAACAATAAAACCCTTAACACAATAAGAACAAGAACATAAAAACAGTAAATAGGTCAAAACCTTAAAGACCTTAGACTTTAAAAGGCTAAATTGAAGATGTGTATTCATGCTCTTTCTAAAGGCAGAAAGAGTGAGAGACATAGTTCTTGAGGGAGCATATTCCATAACTGTTGGGCATCACAGGAGAAAGCCTTTACATGTGTGCCGAACAGATGGGCCTCTGTGAGCAATGGCACCCTCAGAAGGGCCTCTCCTGCCGATCCTGGTACTTGGGCAGGTTCATAGCAAGACAGATACCCTTAGATAGCCAGATCTTAAGCTGTTTGGGGCCTTAAAGGTTAAGACCAACGCGCTGAATTGCACCCAGAACACAATAGCTTAACAGTAATATTCACTGAAAGATTTTGTCCTTTAATTTGATTTTTACTACAGAACGCTCTGGTTCCAATCCAACAGATCAGTTACCTCTAGGATGGGAAAACAATAAAGGGAGAGGGGTAGTGGTAGAAATCTGAACTACCTCTAAAAGAACTATTTCAAGCAGGACAGGCATAACCCACCAAAAATCTACATCATAATCAAAAATGAAAACCATTACAGGAAGCAAGGAAACAAATCCTCATCAAATAGGAAGAGAATTAAATGCCTAAATATGTAAGCAGAAGAAATAATATGTAATGAGAAAAAGACATCCAGGGTTGCAATCCTGAAAAATGCTGTAGGCACTTAATACTCACTGAAATCCATGCAATTTAGTTGGCCACATCTATGTGCAGTATGGCATATGCTGAATTTTAATAAATTCTAACACAGCTACTATCAGTAATTTTATGCATTTCCTTTAAAAAAAAATCATTATGTCGCCTTCAGAAGGAACCATTCAATTTCAATACACCAGTAAGCCTGTGTTTGTATGATGGAACTTACATTTACTTTAAGCAGACTTACAACAGTACAACAGTGAAGCCACCCAATTTTGTACTTATCTTGTTCGGAATAATGCTCAGCTGTACTACAAATTGAGCATAATTTCCCAAGAAAGTTATCTGGCTTGCAGTATAATCTGAGCCAGTATACATCAAGAAGCACCTCCAATTTAGGCTCATTCTGATACCCGTAAGCAACATGCAGACCTGTATACAACCAATTGCACCCAAAGCAGCAGCAGTGGGACATTACTCCAGGCTCTAACTTCAAAAAGGTTCCAAACACTAGCCGTCCCAGGCACCAGTAATATATCACTGAGGGCTTCAATTTCATAACAACTTGCCAGCGTGTATGTGTTTTCCAATCAAGGAGCACACCTGCCATCTATAGCATGGACTTAGGTGATCTGGGAAACCATGTTCCCCAGGCTCCTTGATATGATGCCATGCCAGGGAGAGAGGATTTGTACAGAGGCCTCCATAGTCACTGCCATCAGGTAGGTTTGGGAGGAGGAAGGGGAGGATTTAGTGGCTCACAGAGAAGCGTTTAGACTCCAGGAACAGCGCACACAACTTCCTTGATTTTTGTATCCATGGCAAATTACCTAGTTTAGCTACTCTTCAGCCTAGACACTAGACAGCCAATGGTCCTTGTTGCCTTTCCTGACCTTCCATGACTCACATAATATCTATACGATGTACCTGGACAACAGGACCAGGGAAGAAAGGTGCTGGAGAAGCTGGAGCTATCTTATCTCCCATTTCAACAAGAGAATTAAAAGTTTATGCCCATTGGCCCAGTTTCTGAACCACTTTCTTCTACATAATCCTGTCTGAATGCTAAAATAATTTTCTGGGAAAGTCTACTACCTTCTGAAGTTAAGCACATAGTGACTGGAGAGTGGACCTTCTTAGTTTTGGTGCTCTGCTTCTGGAATTCTCTATCCAGGGAGATTAGCCTGACGCTGAACTTTATGTCCTTGGGGAATAAGGTGAACTTTGTTTTATTTGTCCAGGCCTTCCAGCATGATATCTAAGCTGATTTTAATGTTGTGACAAATATTTATGACTTAGCTCGTTTTAACTTTTATAATCCATTCACCCCTTTTGCTGTTTTAATAGTTTTTATTTTGATATTGTTTTTAATTAACTGTTTGAATTTTAACTTTGATAACTCACCCTGGAAGCTGTGAAACTGAAAGGCAACACATAAATATTTTAAACAAGCAAACAAGATGGCAACCATACTAATGCATGTTCATTGAGCTATCTGGATGCTTTTTCTCTTCTTTCTCATTTCCAGTTTAAGTTTTGCCTTTAGGCTGTAAGCCATTTGGGGAAGGTTCTTCCATTCATAATCTCTGTTTTTTCTTGGTACAATTTTAAATGTAGTAGTAGTAGCAGTAGTACTATATTACTATTCTACCACTCTACAATTGGGACCTTAATTTTGAGCACAAAACAAGTAGGATGTTAACTAATGTTACAGAAGAGCTCCAGATGTGCTGGCTCTGTTTATGTATAGTGTGTGCTTTGGGGTTTATTAGATATTGCCCTGCCACCTTAGCTCAGGCATCCATTTTGTTCCTGAAGGCAAAGTAGGAATAGTTTCCATGAACAAAGTTATTAGGCTCAGGAATGTTGCTTACCCCTTCATGGATCACTGCCTTGTTGTGGCGAAGGGGCTTGCGTAACTCAGTGAAGCCATAAGCTATGCCGTGCAGGGCCACCCAAGACGGACAGGTCATGGCAGAGGGTTCTGACAAAATGTGGTCCACTGGAGAAGGAAATGGCAACCCACTCCAGTATTCTTGCCAAGAAAACCCCATGGAACGTATCACAAGGCTAAAAGATATGACGCCGGAAGATGAGCCCCTCAGGTCGGAAGGTGTCCAATATGCTACTGGGGAAGAGCAGAGGGTATTTCCAAGTAGCGCCAGAAAGAGTGAAGCGGCTGGGCCAAACCCGAAAGGACACTCAGCTGTGGATGTGTCTGGCGGTGAAAAGAAAATCCGATGCTGTAAAGAACAATATTGTTTAGGAACCTGGAATGTCAGATCAATGAATCAAGGTAAGCTGGAGGTGGTCAAACATGAGATGACAAGATTGAACATCGACATCTTGGGAATCAGTGAACTAAAATGGACAGGCATGGGCGAATTTAATTCAGGTGACCATCATATCTACTATTGTGGGCAAGAATCCCTTAGAAGAAATGGAGTAGCACTCATAGTCAACAAAAGGGTGGGAAAAGCAGTACTGGGGTACAATCTGAAAAATGATAGAATGATCTCAGTACGAATCCAAGGCAAACCATTCAACATCACAGTAATTCAAGTCTATGCCCCAACCACTGAGGCCGAAGAAGCTGAGGTTGATCAGTTCTATGAAGACCTACAACACCTTCTAGAACTAACACCAAAAAAAGATGTCCTCTTCATCATAGGGGATTGGAATGCTAAAGTAGGAAGTCAAGAAATCACCGGGATAACAGGCAGGCATGGCCTTGGTGTACAAAATGAAGCAGGACAAAAGCTAATAGAGTTTTGCCAAGAGAACATGCTGATCATAGCAAACACTCTTTTCCAACAGCACAAGAGGCGACTCTACACATGGACGTCACCAGATGGTCAATATCGAAATCAGATTGATTATGTCCTTTGCAGCCAAAGATGGAGAAGCTCCATACAGTCAGTAAAAACAAGACCTGGAGCTGACTGTGGCTCAGATCATGAGCTGCTTCTTGCAAAATTTCGGCTTAAATTGAAGAACGTCGGGAAAACCACTAAACCGTTCAGGTATGACCTCAGTCATATCCCCTCTGAATATACAGTGGAGGTGAGGAATAGATTTCAGGGATTAGACCTGATAGACAGAGTGCCTGAGGAACTATGGACGGAGGTCCGTAACATTGTTCAGGAGGCAGCAACGAAATCCGTCCCAAAGAAAAAGAAATGCAAGAAAGCCAAGTGGCTGTCTGATGAGGCTTTACAAGTAGCTCACAAAAGAAGGGAAGCGAAAAGCAAGGGAGAAAAGGGGAAGATATACCCAACTGAATGCAGAGTTCCAGAGAATAGCAAGGAGAGACAAGAAGGCCTTCTTAAATGAACAATGCAAAGAAATCGAGGAAAACAACAGAATGGGGAAGACTAGAGATCTCTTCAAGAAAATTGGAGATCTCAAGGGAAAGTTTTGTGCAAAGACGGGCATGATAAAGGACAAAGAAGGCAAGGAACTAACAGAAGCAGATGAGATTAAGAAGAGGTGGCAAGAATACACAGAAGAACTATACAGGAAAGATCTGAATGTCCCTGATAGCCATGATAGTGCGGTCACTGAACTTGAGCCGGACATCCTCGAGAGTGAAGTCAAGTGGGCCTTAGGAAGCATTAGTAACAACAAAGCTAGCGGAGATGACAGTATTCCAGCCGAGCTATTTAAAATCCTAAAAGATGATGCTGTTAAAGTGCTGCATTCAATATGCCAACAAATCTGGAACACTCAACAGTGGCCACAAGACTGGAAAAGGTCAGTTTACATTCCAATTCCAAAGAAGGGCAACGCCAAAGAGTGTTCAAACTACCGCACAATTGCGCTCATTTCACATGCCAGCAAGGTGATGCTCAAAATCCTACAAGCTAGGCTTCAGCAGTATGCGAACCGAGAACTACCAGAAGTACAAGCTGGGTTTCGAAGAGGCAGAGGAACTAGAGATCAAATCGCCAACATTCGCTGCATCATGGAGAAAGCAAGAGAATTCCAGAAAAACGTCTATTTCTGCTTCATTGACTACGCTAAAGCCTTTGATTGTGTGGATCACAACAAACTGTGGCAAATTCTGAAAGTGATGGGAATACCAGACCACCTTACCCGTCTCCTGAGAAACCTGTACGAGGGTCAAGAAGCAACAGTAAGAACCAGACATGGAACAACCGATTGGTTCAAAATTGGGAAAGGAGTACGACAAGGCTGCATATTGTCACCCTGCTTATTTAACTTATATGCAGAGTACATCATGAGAAATGCCGGGTTGGATGAATCACAGGTCGGAATTAAGATTGCCGGGAGAATTATCAACAACCTCCGATATGCAGACGATACCACCCTAATGGCAGAAAGCGAAGAGGATCTCAAGAGCCTCTTGTTGAGGGTGAAAGAGGAGAGTGCAAAAGCTGGTTTGAAACTCAACGTTAAAAAAACTAAGATCATGTCATCTGGCCCTATCACTTCCTGGCATATAGAAGGGGAAGAAATGGAAGCAGTGACAGATTTTACTTTCTTGGGCTCCAAGATCACCGCAGACGGTGACTGTAGCCATGAAATTAAAAGACGCTTGCTCCTTGGGAGGAAAGCTATGGCCAACCTAGACAGCATAGTAAGAAGCAGAGACATCACCTTGCCGACAAAGGTCCGTCTAATCAAAGCTATGGTTTTCCCAGTAGTAATGTATGGCTGTGAGAGCTGGACTATAAGGAAGGCTGAGCGCCGAAGAATTGATGCTTTCGAACTGTGGTGCTGGAGAAGACTCTTACGAGTCCCCTGGACTGCAAGGAGGTCAAATCAGTCAATCCTAAAGGAAATCAACCCTGAGTGTTCATTGGAAGGACAGATACTGAAGCTGAAGCTCCAATATTTTGGCCACCTAATGCGAAGAGAAAACTCCCTGGAAAAGACCCTGATGCTGGGAAAGACTGAAGGCAAAAGGAGAAGGGGACGGCAGAGGATGAGATGGCTAGATAGCATCACGGATGCAATGAATATGAACTTGAGCACGCTCCGGGAGACAGCGCAGGACAGGAAGGCCTGGCGTGCTATGGTTCATGGGGTCACGAAGAGTCGGACACGACTGAACGACTGAACAACAACAACAACAACAATGTTGCTTAATTAGGAGCCATACAGTATATGAAGTTGAGTCTTGGTTTAATTGAGGGGTATACAGTTTTTTCAGGCTGGAGGGTCACATCCCATGTCAGTAGGAGATCCAGGAGTCATACATACAGATGCATATGCATCCACACACACACAAAACGTACACATATTGGGGTGGGGGGAGGCTTTAACCTTGTCTCCATTCCAACAATCCTGCAACAAGATCACTGGGGGAGGGGAGACTGTTTCAGGGCACTGAAAGGATGGGAGACGAAAGACTCCCCCCTCCATGTCCCAACTGGCAGCACTGCTTCTACAGTAGCATTAACGGTGCAGAGAAAGTGATGATCGCCATTTTGGGTCCCTGGCAACCTGATCTGCAGCACTGCTTCTGCGTAATGGAAACAGCAATACTGGCTTCTTCTGAGTGAGTGGGAATTTGGTGGCAGACAGGGCCACGTTCCTTCATCCTCCCCCTTCACAATCAACACACTCCAAGATACCAGGCTTCAGGCTCCCTCCTTTATTAGGCAATGACTAGCTTCCGTACAAATGCAAATTCTAGGCAACTATCAGACTACAATGAAAGCAGCTACTCCACACAATTACGAATATCAGAGGAGCCAAAGGGGAAGTTAGAGAAACTGCCAGCAGTCTGAACAAGAACTTCTTCGCCAGACTAGCTTCAGAGGGATGCCCCTCCCTTACAGCGGCTCCCTCCTACATAGGCTTTCACACGTAGCTAACCTGGTACAGCGTCTGAGCTCTGCCACTAACTTTTCTTGCTTCACTCTGTGATGGACCCTAGCATCCCTCAAGTCATGCCCCTCACTCTCCTCCTCCCCCAAAACCTAGGTTCTCATGGAGGAGGAAGCGGGGGGCTGTTCAGGCTGAGCCATCTGTGAATCAAGGTCTTGGGAAAAGGCCTTGCCATTTCTGAGCTCGGGAGGGAAGGAGGGATGGAGGGAGCCCTCCCCTCCCCCTTCCCCTCCCCCATTCTGACTGTTCCCATTCTGAAACTGAGCTGCTAGGCATCTCTACACACTCAGATTTATTCCTGACAGCGAGTTATGCACCTATTTTATTTAAAGTGAATGTCTCCCTGTGACCAACAAACACATGCAAATGTCTGCCTGATTGCCATGTTGCCAGCCAGCCAACTAACCATGAGGGTACCTTTGAATTCACCAGTTAAATGCTCTGACAGGAAAAGCAATCCAATCCTGAAGCACCCAAACCTCCCCAACAGATCAGTAAGTTCACAAGTCAGCCACTTGTATTCAAACCCTTAATGATTCCTTTTGTTCTGAATACTGGGCTGGCTACCCTGAATAGTTAGTTAAATGTAAAAGCAATCAAGAGGCAGAAAGCTTCCCTACAGCATCTATTCAGGAGTTGGAACCAAACTTTTGGTCCCCTTCAATTTGGTCCAGCCTTGAACAATCAAGTCATTGTATTCTTTATGTAGAGCACTATAACTGCCTTGGAGTTTGGGCAGTCATTGATTCATTCTTTCTGCTTGGACATACACCACGCTGGTCTGTCTTAGCTCCGAGACTGAAACCAGGATCTGGTTGGTTCTTAGTATTGCTCCTCATGACTCTTTTCTAGCACACTTCTCTACCCTGGTACCAAACCCATGGCTACCAAGCTAGGAGTCTCTTTACATTTTTGTATTGAACCACCTCATCTAGCAGAGAGATCTGCTTGCCTTGCACACCAAGAGAGATAAAGCCTTTGCCCCCTGGTAAAGCACCCACTGAGTTTAAGGCTAGGTTCTATATGGGACACCAGTCTGCTTGCCAGCTCCTTGTGTTCATTCTGGTGCCTTGTGGGGGCTGCTGTCCAATGTATGAGTTGTTGTCCTCAAATGGTATTGGTTTTGGTGCAGAAGAAATTATCTTAAAGTGGGTAAAACAGCTACCAAACATTCAAGTAAGTGCTAAATCTTTAATCAAATTGGGAACATTCAGGAAAAGCTCAATTGGCAATGTTCTGCACCCAAATCTATTTTTAACCAAATTGTTGTGGCTCCACAGGCCGTAATAACAGCATAGCTTCTATTCTGTCTTCTCATTGTTGCAGTAACCATTAGTTATCTGAACTTCAGCCTATGGATTTTCCTGAAGGTACCCTTTTATCTGAGCCAAGTAGTTATAACTGTCTCGGGCTTTATTTCCTTTCATTTTTGTCCAAATGTATCTAGTTTTTTCCTGTAGTCCACCATTTCACCAGCACCCAAGACACAGGCCTCCAATTCCCCACTCTGTCATTTCCCTAGCACCACCTACCCTCCCTATTCAGCAAACACCAATTTCCTCAATGTTTATTTTTTCTATCCATTAGTTAGGTCTGTTAGAAGTAGGTATAGTAACCAAGCCATTTTTCTATTATGTAATGTTTCTGCATGTGTCTGTTTGAGAATAATCTCTGTAAAAATAAATCTCATTCTGTTTAGAACCTAAGGAAAGTGACGAGCTAAATTCCCCAAATTAGAATTAAGCATTAAAGTGTGTTAAGTCCACTCCAACAGAAGTAGCTATTCCCCATGTGAATAAAAGAATAGTGCAGAAATTCACTGTGTGTGCATTACACCTCTGCAGAAGGTCCCTTTTTAATCCCTTGCTCCGTGTATGTATGAAACATGTTCATCGATGTGCATATGTGACCAAGGACATGCGACAACGCTAGTCACTTTGATTGGCCCTGTTTATCAGCTCTGATGGGAGTTTTCAATTAATCTCTGATTAGAACCAAAACCATCACTCCACAAATACTACGCACAGACATCATCTCAACATTCAAATATTAACATTGCCTGTATAAATGACCAATTGGTTAAAAAGATTAACAGATACTAAGACTAACAAACCATTTTCATAGGCACTACTGTTTGAAATCCATTTCTCATTTCACTATAGTTTAACAACATATAAGTATTTGTTACTAGAGGAATAAAGAAGTCAGATACTACTAAACTATCTAAGCTATAGGAAGATCAATTTAAAAATACAAATAAAAAAACAGATTAGTTATGAAGGCAAAGAAATTTACCCCAAAATTGTTACTCAGAGTGCCATCCAATTCATCAGTCTTCCCCAACCTGGTGTCCTGCAGATTTTTGGACTTCAACTCCCATCAGCCTCACCAGCAGAGCCAATTGTCAGAAATCCTGGGAGTTTTAGTCTAAAACATCTGAAGAGCACCAGGTTGGGGAAGGCTGCAATACATGTTCACTCAGAGGTAAGCCCGACAGAGTTCATAAGACAGGCTCCTAGGTAAGGGTGATATCCTATGCACACTTATCTAGGAGTAAGTTCAGTTGAATTTAGTGGGGCTCACCTCTCAGAGGACATGTATAGGATTGCACTGTTTTTCGTTAGTTAATTAGTTTGTTTATATGCCAGTTTTCCATAGTGAACTGCGCCCAAAGCAACTCATAATAAACATCAAGGTATCAAAATACTACATTACAGCTATAAACAATTACAAACATGTCAACATATTCAAATGAAAAAGTTAACAATTCACAATAATCATAGCATATGTAGTATAAACATAAGGTTACCAGGAAATACAGCCCACATTTAATACATATCAAACAAAACAGCAAGATCAAAATTTACAGAAAAAAAAATCTGTGAAAAAGAGGAGCTGAATTGCTAAAGATAGTTTGCAAGTGAGCTCGTCATAATAAATTGCTCATGATCAAGTATTCCATCCCTGCTTAACATCTTATAGTCCTTCAACATTTATCAAAGGAAATGAATTGTAAAAGTAAATGAAATGAAAGCTTGTACCTAATGCTATTTTTTTGCACACTGAAATCATACTTTAAACATTTAAGCTATCTGGGCTGTTTGTGGGAAGTTTCAGTTAAAGAATGCTTAAAGCAACTTTCCCTATCCGGCACCGTCTAGATGTGTCAGACTACAAGTCCCATCATCCCCAGTGTGTGATGGGTATTGTAGTCCATCACATCTGGAGGGTGCCGGATTGAGGAAGACTGGTTTAAAGTAATGGCAGAGACAGATGAATTAACATCAAGGCCCATTTGGGTCAAAATTAGGGTAAATTTTAAATTAAATACAGTTGGCAGACAATGATTCCTAATACTTCCTGCTACACTAGCAGTTTAATCCTATTCATATTTACTCAGCAGTAAGTCTCACTGTGTTCAGTGTGGCTTACTGCCTAGAAGAGAATATATAATTTCAGCTTAAGGCCATTTTAATATTAATCTTTTTTTCTACCTTTTACATTTCTGGGGCATAAAGGCACCCTTATGTGTACTGTAAGATAATACTTTGCAGTGTTCTGTAAATAATCTCTGACAACTATCTAAACATCATACTGATGTATGCAATAAAATGCCTAATACCATTTTGTAGGTCACATATTATCACAATTTATTTCAGTCATATGAGCAATTGCATGGAACAGCTAATGCACTTCACTCCACCCATCCATGCTTTTAGAATCAGTCACACTTCCAAAGTTCTTGTTGAATACTTTGTTTAAAGCCACTGCAGTATCCTACCGTAACAAAAAAATTTCAAAAGGTTTGTTCATTTATGAGATATTTTTAACAAATTAACTGTCTTTTTTTTTTTAATTCAATTCCTTTGGCTGGTTTCCTTCCCTGAATGCAGGCATGGAACGTTCTGTACAAAGGAGCACTCACCATCATTTGAAGGTGTCAGATCTATTGAAGTTCATTGATGCATCCATGACAAGTATAAAACTTAGGGGAGATGTACAACAGTTATTCAGCAATGCAAGATATAATGGTGCAGTAAACAAGGAACAGTACTTTGGGATATCTTATGGATGCACATAAATAATACATTTATTATTTTTGCAAAATGAGATCCTTACCCAGGGATCTGGAATTTATGTAATATTCTGGCACCCATGGTGTATATATCACCAACATTTACCAACAATTGAGTAAAATGCTTTTAAAAACCCTGCAACACAGCACTTGATTTAAAAAGTAGTACACAAGCCACCAGGAAGTTCCCTTGAAGAAGCCCTTATTAAATGTATGAGGCTCCTGTCCCTTTCTTTCTTTGGGAGAACTTCTTAAAATGTTACACTTCTCCTAGGGCCATAATTTAGTTTACCTAAGTAGGCTGGGTAAGGTTGTGGTGATGGTATTATATGAAAAATATAGCTCTTTCTTGAACTCAATTAATGACCCTGTTTTGGATTGTCATCCTCATCTCCATTAACAGATGTATCTATCAGAAGTTCTGTGGGGCCCCGATGAGCATCACCATGCAGGTGCATATCCACATTAGCTGTGCACATGGATCTTCCAGCCTAGATCATGTCAAGTTCTTAGAACACACTGGGAATTTTTTTCTTTTTTAAAAAAAAATCAGACAAAAAAATCATGAAGTTAAATTCTCATAATTAAATAGAAATTAAAAGTTTCTAAAATCTTTATTTTTCAACTCCAATTTTAAATGCAAATGATCAGACAGGAGTGCAGAGTTTTACCCCTGTCAGAACAGTTGTGGATTCATACATCCATTGGCAAAACTCAGGGAGGGTGTTTAGCAGGAGGGACCTGAATCTGTTTTTCACTTGGTTATATGAAGAATGTTTAAATCCTGCATTTACTGACTTGAGAACATTTACTTCCTGGCCATAGCCCTTCGCTTCCTCCATAAATGCAGAGATCTGGAAGCTCTCCCAACAGGTGGAACTGGTGACACAACAGATTTTGGGAGAAGGAGGAAGGATTGACTTGTGCACCACCATCTAGCTCTGGCCAAAGGAGGGTACTGCAGAGAGACCAATCATGCCAGCCATAGAAGTTTCCTTGCAGCAATGGGTCAGAGACGGTCAAGGTGATGATGCTCCCTGACTCCTTTTTTTATTAAGAGATTTCAGATACATGGGTGACAAACCTATTAACTGTCTTTTAACCAAGTAGTCAATCAATTGATTGATATTAATTCAAAGACCAGAATCTATACAAGTGTGAGATTGTTGCTACCTGAGCACCAAAAAAACAAAGCTGGATCCCAGCCAACAGTTGCAAACTGCAAGGTACCTCACTTTCCAGGATTGAAGACTAAAGGCAGTTCCTACATGGTATCCTCAGAGAAACAGTGCTTGATGGGTCAGAACAAGAGAATTTTAAACTTTTAAAATCTATTCATTTTTCTTTAAAAATATATAGTTCTCTTTAGTTTCATGTTGTTGATTGTTATATTAGATATATGATAGAAAAGCAATGCAATTATTGATGAACAGGTCTCTTTTTGAAAATCCTGAAGAGAGTTTCTCTTAAATTAATACGAGAATAAGAAGACAAGCCTCTACTCTGAGAGGCTTTCTGTCTACAACAGTGGTTCCCATCCTGAGTCCTAGTTAGGCATAAAGGCAGTTGTAGCACCTCAACATCAGGGAACCTAAATTTGGGAACCAGTGGACTAGATATAAGGTGGAAAATAGAAGAAGGGTAGGGAAACAGATGGGGTAGATCAGGGATAAATATTTATTTATACCACTCCACATATAAATAGATTCTGGAGTGGTGAACAATAAAAGATAAAAGAATGAAACACCATATAAAATATTGTTATTTTTAAAAACAGAATACCAGTAAAAAAAATAAACCCTAGAGAATATGTGATTCTTTCAGTTATGTTTTGTTGTTGTTCAATCGTTAAGTCGTGTCCGACTGTTCGTGACCCCATGGACCATAGCACGCCAGGCCTTCCTGTCCTCCGCTATCTCCTGGAGTGTGCTCAAGTTCATATTCATTGCATCGGTGATGCTATCTAGCCATCTCATCCTCTGCCGTCCCCTTCTCCTTTTGCCTTCAATCTTTCCCAGCATCAGGGCCTTTTCCAGGGACTTTTCTCTTCGCATTTGGTGGTCAAAATATTTGAGCTTCAGCTTCAGTATCTGTCCTTCCAATGAGCACTCAGGGTTGATTTCCTTTAGGATGGACTGATTGGACCTCCTTGCAGTCCAGGGGACTCGTAAGAGTCTTCTCCAGCACCACAGTTCGAAAGCATCGATTCTTCGGCTCTCAGCCTTCCTTATAGTCCAGCTCTCACAGCCATACATTACTATTGGGAAAACCATAGTTTTGATGATACGAACCTTTGTCGGCAAGGTGATGTCTCTGTTTCTTACTATACTGTCTAGGTGTGCCATAGCTTTCCTCCCAAGGAGCAAGCGTCTTTTAATTTCATGGCTACAGTCACCGTCTGCGGTGATCTTGGAGCCCAAGAAAGTAAAATCTTTCACTGCTTCCATTTTTCCCCCTTCTATATGCCAGGAGGTGATGGGGCCAGATGCCATGATCTTCGTTTTTTTAATGTTGAGTTTCAAACCAGCTTTTGCACTCTCCACTTTCACCCTCAACAACAGGTTCTTGAGATCCTCTTCGCTTTCTGCCATTAGGGTGGTATCGTCTGCATATCTGAGGTTGTTAATTCTCCCGGCAATCTTAATTCCGACCTGTGACTCATCCAACCCGGTGTTTCTCATGATGTACTCTGCATATAAATTAAATAAGCAGGGCGACAATATACAGCCTTGTCGTACTCCTTTCCCAATTTTGAACCACTCGGTTGTTCCATGTCCGGTTCTTACTGTTGCTTCTTGACCCTCATACAGGTTTCTGAGGAGACAGGTAAGGTGGTCTGGTACTCCCATCTCTTTAAGAATTTGCCACAGTTTGTTGTGATCCACACAATCAAAGGCTTTAGCGTAGTCAATGAAGCAGAAATAGATGTTTTTCTGGAATTCTCTTGCTTTCTCCATGATCCAGCGAATGTTGGCGATTTGATCTCTAGTTCCTCTGCCTCTTCGAAACCCAGCTTGTACTTCCGGTAGTTCTCGGTTCACATGCTGCTGAAGCCTAGCTTGTACGATTTTGAGCATCACCTTGCTGGCATGTGAAATGAGCGCAATTGTGCAGTAGTTTGGACACTCTTTGGCATTGCCCTTCTTTGGAATTGGAATGTAAATTGACCTTTTCCAGTCTTGTGGCCACTGTTGAGTGTTCCAAATTTGTTGGCATATTGAGTGCAGCACTTTAACAACATCATCTTTTAGGAGTTTAAATAGCTCAGCTGGAATACTGTCATCTCCGCTAGCTTTGTTGTTAGTAATGCTTCCTAAGGCCCACTTGACTTCACCCTCGAGGATGTCTGGCTCAAGTTCAGTGACCGCACTATCATGGCTATCAGGGACATTCAGATCTTTCCTGTAAAGTTCTTCTGTGTATTATTTCCACCTCTTCTTAATCTCATCTGCTTCTGTTAGGTCCCTGCCTTCTTTGTCCTTTATCATGCCCGTCTTTGCACAAAACTTTCCCTTGAGATCTCCGATTTTCTTGAAAAGATCTCTAGTCTTTCCCATTCTATTGTTTTCCTCGATTTCTTTGCATTGTTCATTTCAGAAGGCCTTCTTGTCTCTCCTAGCTGTTCTCTGGAACTCTGCATTCAGTTGGGTATATCTTCCCCTTGCTTTCTGCTTCCCTTCTTTCCTCAGCTACTTGTAAAGCCTCATCAGACAGCCACTTGGCTTTCTTGCCTTTCTTTTTCTTTGGGATGGATTTCGTTGCTGCCTCCTGAACAATGTTACGGACCTCCGTCCATAGTTCCTCAGGCACTCTGTCTATATTCATAAGGGATATGATTTAGGTCATACCTGAATGGTTTAGTGGTTTTCCCTACATTCTTCAATTTAAGCCCAAATTTTGCAATAAGAAGCTCATGATCTGAGCCACAGTCAGCTCCAGGTCTTGTTTTGACTGACTGTATAGAGCTTCTCCATCTTTGGCTGCAAAGGACATAATCAATCTGATTTCAATATTGACCATCTGGTGATGTCCATGTGTAGAGTCGCCTCTTGTGCTGTTGGAAAAGAGTGTTTGCTATGATCCGCGTGTTCTCTTGGCAAAACTCTATTAGCCTTTGTCCTGCTTCATTTTGTACACCAAGGCCATGCTTGCCTGTTATCCCGGTGATTTCTTGACTTCCTACTTTAGCATTCCAATCCCCTATGATGAAGAGGACATCTTTTTTTGTGTTAGTTCTAGAAGGTGTTGTAGGTCTTCATAGAACCGAACAGCCTCAGCTTCTTCGGCTGCAGTGGTTGGGGCATAGACTTGAATTACTGTGATGTTGAATGGTTTGCCTTGGATTCGTACTGAGATCATTCTATCGTTTTGGAGATTGTACCCCAGTACTGCTTTTCCCACCCTTTTGTTGACTATGAGTGCGACTCCATTTCTTCTAAGGGATTCTTGCCCACAGTAATAGTTATAATCGTCACCTGAATTAAATTCGCCCATGCTTGTCCATTTTAGTTCGCTGATTCCGAAGATGTCGATGTTCAATCTTGCCATCTCATGTTTGACCACCTCCAGCTTACCTTGATTCATTGATCTGACATTCGTGGTTCCTAGACAATATTGTTCTTTACAGCATCAGACTTTCTTTTCACCACCAGACACATCCACAGCTGAGTGTCCTTTCGGCTTTGGCCCAGCTGCTTCACTCTTTCTGGCGCTACTTGGAAATTCCCTCTGCTTTTCCCCAGTAGTATATTGGACACCTTCCGACCTGAGGGGCTCATCTTCCGGCATCATCTCTTTTAGCCTTGTGATACATTCCATGGGGTTTACTTGGCAAGAATAATGGAGTGGGTTGCCATTTCCTTTTCCAGTGGACCACATTTTGTCAGAACTCTCTGCCATGACCTGTCCGTCTTGGGTGGCCCTGCATGGCATAGCTTATGGCTTCACTGAGTTACGCAAGCCCCTTTGCCACAACAAGGCAGTGATCCATGAAGGGGAAATAAAAACTACTACTTGTTAAAAACAGAAAATGTTAACATTATTTTTTTACTGAATGATTTGGTTTTAGTATCAAAATGGATAACAGGCTCAGTGAAGTATGAACGCATTGTTGATAAGATACTGTGATTTTAACTTGTTGCATGCTGCCCTGAGTGTAGCCTAGACACTAGAAGGGTGGGACAGAAAGTCCTATATAAAAAAAAGAAAAGAAGTACAATATACAGAGAGAAGAAGCAAAATTACTGACAATGATCCTGTTATCCAAATGCTCAACAATATTGTGAAAAATCCAGGTTTTAAAGCTGCACTGACAACAATTTCCCAGTGAGCTTAAGTGAAATGTGATTTTTATTGCATCTCAAAGATTTTTTTTCATCAAATCTGCTGCAAGGAGGAAGAAACTGCCGCATTCTCTGCAACCTGTTGTCTTAATCCCCATAATTTGTATTTGCTATCAGCTCCACTGATTAATCAGAAACAGATTTTAATACATGATTAAAGCTTTTGTCAACTAATTATGCTGATTAGTTAACTGAAGCTTATCGTCCTAGTTTTCAACTAAACAGCATGTGGTATATTACTACAGAGCCTTGATTACTTGAATCTCCGGGTCAGTTCACATAACCATTTCAGCCTGTGGCAACTGATGTTTTTGGTCAGACCATGCTGATTTCCTGCTTGTACTGGATAGTCTAGGTGTATATATGCTGATCTCAAGAGAGTTCAGTTCAGTTTCCAACACCTGGTCACAACCATGGCATGTAGCATCATTACTATAGCCAATCCACCACTTTATAGCCAATCCACTTTATCCACCACCTTTATGTCAAGCAGGCCCATAAACACCCATCACAAAGAAAGAGTAATGTCTTGTTTTGCATGTCCATTACTATAGCTCCCACTTCCCAGTGACAATTCACATAAGCACTGCGGCATCCGTTTCAGTTGCCAGATTTATGTGCCTTGCTAGCCAAAGTAGTATCACTAAGTTCTAACTATGGATGTGCAGGCCAGATGCCACTTCCTTCACACAGCTGCATCCATCAGACTGCTTCACATGAAGGAATTTCAAGTGTCTTAACCAACAGTGCTATGCAAACAGAACAACCATGTAACCAATCTCCAGGATACCTTGGATACACTTTTGTTCTTGGGATAAATTAAATTATACTCTATGTATATAGGACATAAAAGACTTACTAAGAGGGAAAGAGACAAAAACTATACTGCTATACAAATACTGAATTAAAAATCCCTGAGGAAACAGAAGCAAAGGAAAAATTCAGCTGTCCTCACACAATACCAAGGTGAGATCTGTATCAAATCAGCTAAAAGGTATTGACTACAGCAACTGGGTGTAATGAGGTAATGGAGATGTCTGGCATACCAGTGAACTTATCATATTAATGTGCATGTAGTCTAATTCATGCATCTATATATAACTTCCAATGGGCAATGCTATAGTTTCTGTCTTTACCACCATTCAAATAGTTTATTCACTGTTGTGTGTTCAGCTATGTTTTAAAGATGTAGCAATGATAGAATCAGCTCACTCACGTAATGCCATATGGTATCAGCTCTGAATCAAAAACCAAATTACTTCCTTATAATAAATAATAGAATACAGTGCTGCTGTGGTAGTCAAACTTTGAAAATGGCCTTCAGAAGTTTACATCAAAGAATCCACATTTATCAACGGAATACAATAATTCCCTTGGAGAGTTAGAAGCTGCCCTGAATATTTTTTTCTTGTCAAGAGCAAAGATCACCTCTGAGCAGAGTGTGACTGACTAATGACACAAGGACCCAGCTTCAATGTGATCTTCTGTGAAATTTCAGCTGCAAACTGCTCCCTGTTGAAAAATGACGGCAGCTTCCATTTTGTGATATGATGGATAACACTGGTCTTCAGCTAAATACTTTGACAAATTATGGGAAGTAGAATTGAGAAATCTGACACAGAGGATCAGGCTTTACAATATTTGACTTAGAAGAAGGAATGGAGGAGGGACAGGCCCAATTTAAACAGAATGCCAGGAATGTTATCTGAAAAACAAAAGGAAACCAAATCTACCATCATCGCTATCTCCATAGAGCAAACATAAGAGCCCTATTCAGGTGTTCTGTATCAAATATGGAACATACAAGGAGAGGGATCAAACTACCACACACACACACACACACACACTCCATTAGCATATTCGTCACCTTCTGCTTGAGATGACAATAATAGTTAATAATTTTGCAACACTGCTGTAGATTTTGCACAATATAGTTGCATGTGTAAGCAGGTGTACTTAAAATGTTTATACTTGTTCTGACAAAAATAAGCATTTTAATGCTGTTAGGGTTATGTTCTCCTCAGCCCTTGTCATCTATCATGATGCCCGTTTCAATACTTAATTCCTTAAAAGATAAGCTGAAAAGAAAAGGAAAAGAAAGATGTGAGGGGCATTGGATGTCATCCAGATCACGTTGCCTTTTAGTTTGATGCTTGAGACTCAAGCGGACATTTGGAGGCCTAGTTAAACATCATGTGGTGCTAAGCAGCCCTGGAAAGTAACACAGCGTAGAATTAGCCTTCTCTGAGCACATTCAAAATGTGTTTGTTATTTTCACCAAGACAGACTTATAGCACTTCAAGATTTGAAAAGGCACTGAACTAGAAAACCTAAAACTGAAGTTCAGCCTAATGAAGGCCAGGGGCAGGCTGACCCTGTTAAGGGTGGAGGCGAGGCAGAATGTACTTTTATAGTATTAGAAAATTGCTATGTCAAGACATGTTTGAGCTCAAGTTATATTTATATTCTCCCTTTTCTTTTTGGCTGGTTCTCTCAACCAGAAATGTAACAATGAATATTTATGCCATTAAAAACACATAGAAAGAAACCTCTGGCTAAGCAAAATTCAATGCATGGTACTGACTTTTCAGAAAAACCTAGTGATGTTTTTCCATATGACATTTGGCATAAATATTGTATGATATATTCTATTCCCAAGGCTCCAAAACAAAAAAGTTTGAAGACATTGGACTGGATCCAAGCTAACAGTGCAATCGTGTGTGTGTCTACTCAGAAGTCCATTGGGTTTTATTCCTAGGTAAGGCTGAATAGGATTAGAGGCTAGATCTACACTACTGCTTTATAGCGGTATTGAAGTGCACTGATAACTGTTGGGCCACATTACACATTCTATGTACTGCTACCGTAGTGTTATTTCCTGCTTTTTATTCCACATTATCCAATATACCACAACAAATGTCATTGTGTGTCCTACGAGGTATAAATGCACAAGAGGAATATAACATTACCATGATGAGATTATAATGATATGACACAAGGTGTAGATCTGACCAGAGCCAAACTTAGTTTCCACTGAAATCAACAGGATTTAAGTGATAACTAACTTGTTTCATGGCTTAAATGGGGATTAAGCTTAACTAACGTAGCCTGGATCTAACCCACTACTTTCAAGTATAGTGCCTCATCCAACTCAGGTATATACAAAGATCATACTTTACCTATTTATGCTGCAGAAGGAAAAGATTTACTCTTTGATTTTGGCTTGATTTCTTTAAAACCTCAGATATAAGCAAAACCTCGGATATTGGATAGCATACTGAACATTCATTTTTAAAATCTCAGAAAATACATTTTACTTTCATCCTCTTGTTTAAGACTGATTCACCCACACAAGCAGCCTTTTTTTCCCCACAAGGGAATAAAGTATAGTCCATGGGTACGCACCAATCTCCAACTTTGGCTTGGATCCCAATGTGGTGCTTCAGAAAACAGCTCTATTTGCCTCGAACTGATTTGGAGTCCATCTGCTTCCATTTCAGTACTGAACCTGAGCTGAAGTTCAAAAATCCAAGGCTTCAAGCTCTGTATTATCCTGAGAAATCTAAAAACTGCTATAACTTTTTTCTCTTGGTCAGAACAGGCTGAAAGTTGCAGGCACAGTAACATAGTAATCTTTGGAGGAGATTACACCTGCCAAATGTCAGAAAAATAGATGCAGGAGGTTTCGTGATGCCTGTATAATTGGATTTTTTAAAAAATTCTCTTTTGTAATTTCTTTGTAGAATTCAATAGAAATTGCAGGGGTAGTTGCCTCTTCAGAGGAGATCAATCCTGGCAAATATCAGAATGATAGCTGCAAGGGGGCTTGCACAAAAGCAGACTTGACATTTTTATCATCCCCAGAAGAGGATGTGTTTATTCTATGTTCCTTGTGGACCATTGCTCTGAAAATAGCTTAGATGTGTACCTAAGTAAGAAATCTGCAACGTTTCAGAGGAATAGGTACAGTGGTTAACGCGGAACAGTAGTCTTCATTTTTTGTGTGGAATGAGTGATTCAGTTCCCCTTCTCTCCCCCACTGTTTTTTTTTTGGGGGGGAGGGGTTGAGGGGGATTTCTATGAAAATAGCACAGATCATAGAATTATCCCAGGCAAGAACTCTACACATTTCCAAAAGGATAGGTGCAGGGGTTAGGGAGTTATGAAGATTGAAAACCGGTTTAAAAGTGCAATCCTATGCAGGTTTAGACAGAAAAAAGTCCATGGGTGGCTGGGGCATGCAGGGAGTTATAGGACTTTTTTCTGTATAAACCTGCATAGGATTGTGCCCTAATGCTTTTTTCATCATGAAACCTGGTAGCATTGGCCATCTGACAATCCTATCCTTGTCCTCCCGCAAAGCATAGTGATTTGGAACCCCTGATAAAATGTTCCCTAGGATTAGAAGCTGGACCTCTCACTCACTAAACCACTCTTGCTCTCCCCTATCCCTACTCATAATCAGAGTATTTAGAGAAATGAAACTTTAAACACGCTGGAGACAGAAACTCTCCATGTCTCCCACATTTCCAAAACGCAAGTTGCTAGCGAAGTCTCATTCTGGAATAGGTTCAGTTCTGTTGCCTTCGTAGGGAAGCCCACTTTGCCTCAGGAAGCAACAGCATAGGACCAAAGTGGTCTAATTCTGCTAAACCAAATCTGATGCACATCCCCAGTACGAAATAGTGTGCTGAAAATGTAGTGTGAACTGGGAAGGGATTATAAAGACAGCTGTATTTCCATGTTTGTAGATGCATTTTTTCTAGCTGCTATGATCGTGAAAATGGATGTAGCTGCCCCCTCCCCCAATTCACACTAATATGTCTCTATAATTCGGAGGCTTTAACTAATCACTTTGTCTCAGTTCAGGAGGAAAAATGGGGAGACCTTGAGCTACACATATGTTATATTAAATGCATATTAATACTTCTATAAGTCATCTTTAACATGGTATACTTTGACTCTCACTGCTGTAACTACTGAACAGTAAACAGTGAGCAAAAAAGATGAGCAAGAAGGGGGAATTAGGGAACATCCTTTCCCACCCACCCCAAGAACTAGTTTCATGCTGAAAATACTTGCAAACAAACATTTTTTGCAGCCTAAGCTTTTCATGGAAGTTTTATTAAATGCTAGGGGGGGTTGAGACACACCAACCCTGTTTTTACAAATTATGCGTTCAGCATACCTATAAATACTGCACAGAGGGATGTACGAACCCTGCAACTTCTGGTCCAGAGGGTCCGCTTTGGGGAAATTCAGGCCACTTTATTTATTATTTATTTATTTATTTCATTTCTATACCGCCCAATAGCCAAAGCTCTCTGGGCGGCTCCGAAGCTCTCTAGGCGGTCACTTGGGGCCCCATGGATTTCCCCAGAGCCTTACCTCATCGATCAGATTTTGCAGGGCGGCTCTCCTTCATTCTAAACGGCGCAATTAGCTAATAGTGGCTGCCATTAGCCAATTGTGGGAAAAATACAGCTGTAAATTGTGTAGTTTATGGCATTTGCGGCTGTAAAGCACTTTCTCCTATGTAAATTGTGGCCATTTACACTACAGTTTATACAGAAGAAAGTGCTTTACAGCTGCAAACGCTGTAAACTACACAATTTGTGGCTCTATTTTTCCCACGATTGGCTAATGGCAGCCGCTATTAGCCGATCATACCATTTAGAATGGAGGAGAGCCACCCTGAGGGAAATCTGACAGACCCGGAGGTGCGTGGGGTCGGTCCACTGCGGACTTTGCAGGCTGGATTCTTGAGAATCCGGCCTTATTTGAATCTTCAGTGGATTTCTCCACCATCCCGAACTGCACGCTAGAACTAGAGTTGTCATACCTTTTTCGCCCTAGGCTTCTGTGTCTTTAACACAGGGGTAAGGAACCTCTTTCGGCCTGAGGGCTGAATTCCATTATGGGGAACCTCTTAGGGCCACATTCCAGCAGTGGGTGAGCCAAGAGCAAAGGGGGCAAGGCCAAAAGCAAAAGGGGTGGAGCCAAAATAAAAAAAATGCCAGCATATTATACCTTAAAGCTCTTACTTCCAGTAACTCAGCCTTAGGAAAGGCATTTCAAGCTTTCAGAAAAGGGGTGGGGGAGTGGGGACTGCAAAAAGCCAGGAAACCACCAAACAGTTGGTGGTTGGGGAAAAGGGGACATGGCCATCTGTTGAAGCCTGGAGAGCTGAACTGGGACCCTAGGACCCTAGGCAGTACAATTAGTACAACCTGATTAGAAGCTGTACAACCTGCTCTAGAGGTTTTGGGGGAGTTCGTACAATGTATGCCTAATGTATGTCAGGGATTCCCATTCACTTTCATGGAGGAGGCAGAAGCCCCATGTTCACACCCCTTTATGGAAGCATGCTGGTGTGGGAGCTCCATCCATGCACTAGGGCAGGAGTGTTGAACCTGGTTCCACGCGAGGGCCAAATTGCATTTTGGAGAAGGTCTCAGGTGCTCTATTCCAGTGGTAGGCATGGGCAAAGGCACACGGGAAGGTGGTTAAAAATACCAAAAATACCAGCATGTTGGAGCTTAAAGCTCTTACTGACAGTAAGTAAGCCTTAGGAGAGCCATTTCAGCCTTTTAGAATGGGGGGGGGGAATGTGCGAAAGCCAGGAAACCACCAAACAATTGTCAGTCAGAGAAAAGGGGCGGAGCCAGGGGAAGGGGGTGTGCTTGGGGGAGAGCCCCAAGGGGGTTCAGATTCAGATCCCAGGAGGGCCAGATTTGGCCCCCAGGCTTGAGGCTCCCCACCTCTCCTTTAACAGATGCATGCCAGGCAGAATTTTTTAAAAAAAACCTCTAGCAAGAAGATGTAGTGATGAGAAATTTCCACCTGTTGAACTTCTACCTTTCATGCAGTTACAAGCAGGGAAAAATTAAGAAAGGAGGCCACCTTAACTATATCCAGAAAAATGCACAAAATCGCTGATTTTGCATTTGAGAGTGAAGAGTCACTTGGATTGAGAATATTAATAGATGAATCAGTGTGAATCAGCAGGATTAATCAAACTAATGCATTAATCAATTAATGTAGTGACTGCACATAAAAAGCAAAGCCTTGATTAAAGTGTTTAGCACTGAAGGAAACCAGATCCACATCAATGTGGTATAAGAGTGTTAGAGCTGCCAGCGATGTCATTAATAGGCACTAACAAAAAATCTTGATTGTGCCAGTATTAATAAGTGGCTGTGTTCAGAATCTAGTATGCTTGGTTGAGAAAGGAACATATATAAAGGAAGTATACACCAAAAATACATCCCGGAGCCAGTGGTGCAGCTAGTGTTGGAACTTGGGGCCAAAGTCCAGGGGGTGGGCAGGAGACTAGCACCCAGAGCATAGCTGGCTGGGGAATGCTGAGAGTTTTAGCACTTTTTTCTGTCTAAACATGCATAGGATTGTGCACCAAGAGAAGTGAAAGATGTGTATGTTCCATCCCTTCAAAGTTAAGGGAACTCACTGAGCATACTTTGCATATGGTCCCCAACATCTCAGAGCCACTATTAAATAGACGCTTCAGAAGGGCACCTCACAGGAACATAGCAGACTGCCTTATACCTGGTTAGACTATTTGTTCATCTAGTCCAGTAAGGTTCCCACTTACACATCACCAGAACAGAGGAAATGCATCCCCAGAAAAGAGTGCAAAAAAGGGCACATATTTACATTAAAATGCATACAATTTGCATATGCTAATTCAATGTATAAATGCAAATTTAGAAACAATTAAAATAATTTAAACAGAAATACAATGCATCTCACCATGGTGGGGAAGAGTGTCCAGGTGGCCTATGTGCCTGCTCAGGTGCTAACTGGACAAGTCTCTAGTTCAAGGTCCCTGCTGTCTCTTTTTTGGGTTCTTCATATTTCCACTGGACTGCACACAGCCCTTCAAATAGAGGCCATTATTGCTAGAGTTGCCACATGTTTTCTGCCCAGAAAAACAGGGGACTCTCCTCTACAGAGCCTATAAAGTAGGGCACGTGGCCACCCTGTAGTCCAGTATTGTTTACTCCAACTGGCAACGCACTCTTAGGTAGAGAGAGACCTTCCCCATCACCCAGTACCGAATCCTTTTTACAGTGCAGATGCCAGGCTTCAGGCTAGGACCTTCTGCATGAAACATATGTGGTCTTCTACTGGGTCACAGTCCCTCTTTTCCTGGTCTATCTGCACATAATCATTCTTACAGAATTAGGATGGAAAAAACATTGAATCTTGAACAAATGATAAGAATAAAACCAAATTGTGACTAGAGACATGCATCCCTAAGCACTCATGTGCCAGGAAGCCACGATTGACCAGGAACAGTGATATCCTTCGCTGCTAAGAACATCTTTCTAAGTACTGTGACAATAATTGGAAACCACTCTACGGTCCTGTCAGTTGCTTTACCTAATGAAGACTCTTCACTCACTTATATGTGATTACATGCTTGAGTACTCTGCTAAGTTGGGGCTGAAAGTGTTGTTTTACTTCTTCTCAGATAATATAGAACTCAAGTAATATTAGAGTGTTCTGTGCTCCAGGCAGTGCAATAAAAACGTGGAGACATAGAACAATGGGACTAGCCACTTGTAGGCATCAAAGTTCTATGGAAATTTTCACCAGAGGGAAGTTGTTCATCTTGGCATTCCAACCCAAACAAAATAATTTATATTCTAAACTAACTTCCTTACCAGTTGTCGCTGTTACTCAGTTTCTTTTTTATAATATTTTCTGTGTGAATGGGCACACCATTAAAAAGCAGATGCTGTGCTTCACTTCTACACTTGATGCAGATTGTCTTTCGTATATATCGTTACACACTTAATTAGAATCTCACAGAGTAATCTGTGAGTCTGTTAGTGCAGAACTGTAACAATTCCATACCATTAAAACAACCAAGAAAACAAAACAAACGCAATTCTGTGTTTTTAAGTAAATCTTAAATCACTATTACAGTTAGGGTCTGGGATGCTGTAGTAATCTGCTACATTCCATTTCTGATGCAAGCACTATCAGGACAAGGCAGCAAAATGGAACAGAAATTGTTAACCAAGCAACAATATTGCATGTGCATTGTATATGTAAAACGTTAATACACATGTAGTGGCCGCTATAACCTACATCAGTTTGCACAACTGCTTTGGGTGGGGAAGGGACACAATGTGCAGAATTTGTTGAGAAAAACAAAAATATCTGACACAATACACATAATTTCCATAGGTACATGTGAGGAATGGAAGGAAACTCTGCAAAAATAGAGGATCAGGTTTTGCACATTCCTAAATGGTGTGTACAGCATTCCTAAGTATGTTTACTCAGAAGTAAGTCCCACTGAGGTCAATGGGTCTTATAGAGCAATCCTGTACATGTCTACTCAAAAGTAAGTCCCATTGAGTTTAATGGGAAACTTCCCAGGAAACTGGGTATAGAATTGCAGCCTTACTCCCCAGGAAGCATGCTTAACTTTGCAGCATAACACTGCAATCCGAGATATGCCTACTCAGAAATAAGTGCTGTTTACTTCAATGACACTTACTCCCAAGTAAGTGTGTACAGACTGCATTCCCAATAAGCAAGTACTATGTTATTTACAAAAATACCTAAACATTTAATAGGGTTAAATCCTAAGAAACAGCACAGCCACCATCTTCCCTAGACAGGCTTGTGAGTTTTCTATAGCTCAAATTAGAGCGGCCAGCTATAAAAGAGAGAAAGACCTCTGCATCTTTAATAGTTGTATAAAAGAGAATTTCACCAGGTGTAGCTTGCCATGCATGTTAAACATGCAGAAACCCAGGCCTCTTTTGCATCTGGCTACCCTATACTGAAATAAAATGTAAAGGACAGAAAGACCAAAGTGTGTGTGCAGCTGATTAAGTAAAGATTTTCTAGTAGTTAGTAAACTTAAATTAATATAATAAAAGTGAATGGTGTATGGTGTATAATAAAAGTGTATGGTCATGTAACCATAAAAGTATTCCTGAGAGAAATGAAGCAGCAACTATCATGAGGTATGGCTCACAAGATAACCAAAACAGTTCAGAGACAGAGTTTATGCCATTAATTCATTACTGAACTGTGCGTGCTGCTCATTATTCCATTCATATGATAAAAAAACTAGACTCATGGCTGTAGTAGAGCCAAAGATATCACAGATAAAATTGTTTGTATCCATGCCAACTTGGATGCCATAGTTGATACCTGTCCAGTGGATGTAACTTCAGCTCCTGCTTGTCCAGTTACAGTGGATACTTTCCAATTTGTACAGCCTGCGGATGTGGACAGGATCCTTGGAGAGGTGAGGCCTAGCACTTGTGTGCTGTACCCCTGCCCTTCCTGGCTTATAAAAGCAGCCAGGGGGAGACAGGCGGAGTAGGTAAGGGTAGTGGTGAATGCCTCTTTATGGCAAGGTGTGATTCCATCTTGCCTAAAAGAGGTGGTGGTAAGACCTTCATTTTTTTTCTTAAAAACAAAACAAAACCTTCCCTGAACCCCACTGTATTGGATAATTTCCAGTCAGTGTCTAATATTCTATTCCTGGGTAAGGTGCTGGAACATGTGGCAGATTCTCAGCTCTAGGGATTTCTGGATGAGATGGATTATCTAGATCCACTTCAGTCTGGCTTCAGGCCTGGTTCTGCTTTGGTTGCCTTGGTAGCCAATCTACTTTAGGAACTAGGCAGGAGGAGTGCATTCCTGTTAGTTCTGCTGTACCTTTCAGAGGCTTTTGATACCATCAAACATGGTATCCTCCTGAGGCATCTGTCAGGATGAGGCTGGGAAGCACTGTTATACAGTGGCTCCAATCCTTCTTGGAGGGGTGATCTCAGAAGGTGATGCTGGGGGATTCCTGTTCAATACTGTGGTCAATGGCCTGTGGTTCTCTCAGGGGTCCATCTTATCCCCCATGCTATTTAACATATATGAAACCACTTGGAGAGATTGTCTAGAGTTTTGGGGCTCAGTGCCACCAGTATGTTGGTGACACCCAACTCTATTTCTCCTTTCCATCTAAATCCAAAGAAGCTGTTCTGGTCCTAAATCGGTACCTGATGTCAGTAATGGACTGGATGAGGGCAAACAAATTGAAGCTTAATCTAGACAAGGCAGAGGTGCTTTTGGCCAGGCAAAAGGCAGATCGGGGAAAAGTATTCAACCTGTGCTGGATAGGGTTACACTCTCTCTGAAGACTCAGCCTCACAGTTTTAGTGTACTCTTGGACCTGGCCCTGAACCTGAATGCCCAGGTTTCGGGAGTTGTTTTAAATGTTGTAAGCCACCCTGAGTGGTGTTTTGCACCAGAATGGTGGGGTATGTATGTATGTATGTATAAATAAATGAATAAATGTATGTATGTCTGGGACTGACTACCAATCCCAAATATGAGCTTTTTCTTGCTATATAGTGGAGGGTTATCTGGACAGGGGCAGAGAAAAAAGGTGTTCTTTTTATTTTTCTTCCTCCTGAAATGTCTCCATATACCTCAGCAGTTCCTGTCTTTGACATTCAATTTAGTTCTATCTTCAGATATGACAACTTACACTATTTTTATTTATCCCTAGCCCTCAACATTCTCTAAGTGTAGAAACTCAGAAGCCTATTCAGAGGTGGGGGTGGGGGACTGTTCTTTTTTTAATTTACAAACGTGTGTACTTCTGTATATCTAAAGAGTCTCCCAAGTATGTAGAAATCACTCCTTTATTTTTGATGCCCCATTTCTCTTCCAAAGTGAGTTTGTATTAGAGGGAATGATGATGCAATTGTAAAAATGAAAGGTAGAAGCAGAATTTAAATATTGTGACAAATTATTTTCTTTGAACTAATTCAGGCTGGAGTAAATGGATGCAACAGATGACTAGCCACTGTACCTTTAATAACTAAAGAGGGAATTTTGCAGCTTCACCTTATCATGTTGTAGTACTGCAGAGAGCTGGGGGAGCAGAAGAAGCTGTACTCGCTAAGGGATATTTTTCTTTCAAATGGAAAAGATTATGGGAAAAACCGGCAATCACAAACATAATTTGCAGAGCTTGGATAATGGATTTTTAAATCCTCTAGCACCCTTTCAACCTAGCTTTCACAGTCATGCTAGGATAATATCATACCACCCCATTAGGTGGATTAAAATGCATTTTATATATATATGTCAAATTAAGCATTTTAGAAAATAGGGCCTTAATGCACTGGGAAATGTACAATTTGTGCATGCAGGTAGCACAACTGACTGTGCAGCTAGCCATTACGCAGAAACACCTGTTTCCATCCTCTAGAGAAACCTCACACCTGACTTCTGATTCATGGCCCTGCTCCATTGTGCGCAGACTAGAGTTATTGTAATGGACATTATTTCCAAATGAATTGTTTTTTAGTGAAACTAACTAGAAACATACAGAAGTCCTCTTGTTTGTTCAACTATTACTGGTGTGGAAAGGGGAGGGGGGCTAGCGAAAGCCCAGTTCCCAGAAAAAGGGAATTTATTTGTCAGGTCAAATCCAGTATCTAAACAGTAGTTTCCTGACATGTTGTGTCATCACCAGCGAATGTTATTTCCAAAGAATACCAACTGTGTGTAAAATTTGTACTAGTAAAAAGGGTGCTTAGCAAAAAATTGTATTTCACAGTTCTATAAGGCTGTGAACCCTTGAATCCATGCCTTGATTGAAGTGCACCAGTGTGGCTTCCACCAGTGAAGTGCGCGCACGCACACACGCGCACGCACTTATCTACAACTGTACATCTTCAAGAGCAGACCTCACATAGTCTCCCTGCTCTGTGGGTCATCAATACAGGTAACCGTGCCTGCATCTACACAGAACTGAGATGGAAAGTAACATTGCAAATGTCAATTTCTTATGGCTGTTTACCTTTCTCAGGGACAATAAGTACAGAACAGGTGGGTTCTAAATGTTGGTGTTACAATTACAGCCAGGTCTTATTTGAAATTAGTAAATTTCTGCATTTACTTTTTCGTGTGCCCCAATGTGTGCCACCAGCTGTTTTACATCTGGAGACTGGTTTCACCCTCTATCCCCCAAAGCAGGGCTTTGTCCTTAGATTTCAGGTTTGGGTTAAAATTTGTTTATGCTAATATATCATCAGGCTATTTGTACCTTCTCCAGAAGAACACCTATAATAGTTTATGGGTAAATGCCTTTAGTAACAAACTATATCTATTAGGGCTTTTTATTAATTTTTTCCACTTTTAAGTGGTATTTCCATTTTTGGTTGACTGAGTCCAATAAAACAGCAACGGAAAGAGAAATACCAAACGTCTCTTTCTGCTGTTTGACTTGTAGAAGAATTTTGTCAGCTTATATGTAGCTTGGCCCTCTTTTCCCCCTAATTTGTATCTTCTCCCCTTTCATTGTGTGTGTGTGCATATATAAACTTTTTTTTATGTCAGAGTATGCATGTGTTTTGATGCTCTGCTTTATCTTTTGATGGGTTGACTGTTCAATAAACTTTGACTTGATTTGAATTAGTAAAACCACTTAAGTTCTGGAGCACCACTGTTGCCTGGCACTTTATAAACTCCTTCTTAGAAAGAGGATGGGTTTCTACAAGTTTGTTGCATCCTGGTTTTGCGGGGTGGGGTGGGGATGGGAAATGATATTGGTTTTGCTACATCATTTGGCAGGAGCCTTAGGACCAAACCAGACATGATGATGAGAGTTCCATGATTAGCACACTCATGCTCTTTCATTATTATTAGAAAAGATAAATAACATCCATCTATTACATTTAACTCATGGAAATCATGATGAGTAGCACATTAGTTGCGTGATCTCCATCTGATATGACTGTTGCAACTGTTATCTCCTGCCATCCATCCATCCATTCATTTAATTAATTAATATCCTGCCTTTTTTCCTCTTGCAAGGAACCCAAGGCAGCTTACATTATTCTCCTCCTCTCCATTTTATCTGCACAACAACCCTGTGAAGTAGGCTGGGCTGAGAGTCTGCAACTGGCCCAAAGTCACCCAGTGAGTTTCCACGGCCGAGTGGGGCCTAGAACCCGGATCTCCTGACTCCCAGTCCAACACTCTCACCACTACATACCAGTATCCCATAATTGAGTGGTCTGGGAATCCTTCTGCTTCTTGCCACTGAATAATGATGTCAGCTGCTACCCACTTTTCCTGACAGAGGAAATGCCACCCAAAGCACATCCCTTCTGTGAGTGTGCTCAAAGAAGAAAACAAAATTGTTTAGTTGAAGTTATTGTTCTTTAATGGGAAAACTACATAATACAAGAGATGTATGACTGCCACTAAAACCAGCAAACCCTTATTTTATCCCTCTGTCTCCTTCTTTCCCACCCATGGTCAATTTTATTGGATACCACTAGCAAAGTTGAAAGAGGCACAGGACTGCTGTTTTCAGCAGCAGCCATATTTCTCTTATAGTGCCTAGTTACATTATGCTACACCATCTCCTAAGAGTGGTTCACATGCTCTCTTTTCCATTTTACTGTTCAGACTCCACATGCCTATTAGCACTGTACCGGAACAGTTGGATTCATAGGACATCCCTTTCTACCCCTCATGACCTAATGGGCCAAGGCAACCACAGTTCTTGGCACAGCTATTGAGAAGTGCTCAATAAAGTGTCCAACCACCCATGGCTGTGTGTAGACTAACCTCATGTAGGCTAGGCTCTTTCTTTTACTTTCATTGCCTGGGCTGTTCAGTTACTGGCTAATCCCAGTAATTGCCTGTATTTCCCATTTCCTTAAACTGGCCTCTTCCTATCCTTGGAATCTATCTTCTTTCCACTCAGTGTTCTCCCTTCCCTTATCTGTTAATTCCCTTCTCATATATTAATACTTCTCTCTCCTTCCTGGTTATATCTCCTAATCTACTTGTAGCCTAGATCACTCTATTGTTTTTCATGTTCCATTTCCTTCCACGTACACTCCTTATAAAGGTTACACCTTCGGATCTTCAACGTTGCAATCCACACCATATCTCCACTGTCTATGCACCCTACTTGTATAAGACGTAATTCACCAGACAGTGGGCCTGGTTACATTTCAGAAGATTTAAACAATGTAAAAATTCTACAAATATTCCAGAGTCAACTAGAGGAAAAGGCTACCAATGGCTACTAGTCTTGTTGGCTATATGCTGCCTCCATTATCAGGGGCAGTATGCCTATGTGCACTAATGGCTTGGGAACATGGGTGAGAGGGTGCTATTACACTCATGTCCTACTTATGATCCAGAATGCTGAACTAGATGGACCTTGATCTGATCTAGCATGGCTCGTGTTATGTTCTTATGCTCAGCTAGTTACCACCTGAAACTTATATCCATATGTTGGTGTGACCTCCTTTTCCAAGGGCTGAGATGTTTAACTAAGTATAGTTAATTCAAACGGTATATGAACCCTTAAATGGACTATAGGTCCTTCTTCAGTTTTCCTACTCAATATTTAGAGCAACCTTCCTCATTCCTGTGCCCTCCTGATGTGTTGCATTATAACTTCCACCATCCCCAGCCAGCATGGCCATATGAGGAGGATGGTGGGAGTTGTAGTCCAACACATGTGAAGGGCACCAGGTTGTGGAAGGCTGATTTAGAGCTTGTACACTGCTTCAAATAATTAACTGTTGTGAATTCAGCAGACCATTAGCCACTCTGACAGAGAATATGACAAGATGGTTAAAGATTAAAAAGATAGTAGACATAAGCACATTTAGCTAGTTTCCCAAGCCATGTAGTCTTCTTCCAGCTAAATCCAATGGTACATTCTACCATTAAGAACAGTTCAGTAGCATGGAGCATAGAAAGAGACACATTGAAGGTGTAAAAAGAAGCGAAACTGTGGGAAATGAAATAAAGGGGCAAACAAAGGAGAAGGGAACAAGGTTTAATATGGAACAGGAGTTACCAAAGGTCATAAAACCAGTGGGTTATTGGGGGGGGGTCAATTTTACAGAGGCACAGCTCTGGCTGACGCATAAGCACCTTGCTTAACACCACACATTAACAGCAATGGGATTAGAACCTCAGTCACCCATGCATGGTTACCTCCGATAGATCACACTGGCTCATATAACCCACAACTGTTACAAATTGCAATTTCTTTAAAAACATACAAATTGAAAATTAAAACAGGAAACACAAAACTTGATGTAATATATTCATGGAAAATATAAAAATCATATATAATAAGCAATGTTTCAGAACATCTCTCAACACATGATAAAAAAGACAAAAACAAATAGTTGTCATACCATTCTGGAAGTATTCCTTTCTTTCAAGTCATTATATCATCCTGAGTTGACCTACAGTATGTGTGGAAATGTTATTAAAATAAACTAGGCAAAGCTACTCAACAGCGTTTCTCCACTAAACAACTAAGATCAGGTCCTGGGGTGGAATATTCAAACTATTTTTTGTTCTGCAATACATCATGCAGCAATTGCCCTGGAGGGCTGCTCAAAATAGAGTAAAAAAAAATCTGGAAATGTCTGCAAATAACTGGAAGAGGAGGAGGAGGAGGAGGTCATAACTAAAAACCAACAGCTTTTTTCCATTTCATAAATTCATTAGTAATAATGAATGGATGGGTGCCAAAACAAATATGATATTAGGCAAGTTTGGCGGTTTCAGGGTTATATTGTAAACAACGTAACGGAAGTGCATGCTATTGTTTTTCAGTTTTTACAAGTACTCCAGTAAAAATGTCTATATTACATAACATTTAAATCACATTAAGTGTGCTTTACTTTTCCCCCTCAAATATTTCAGGCCAATTATTTGTGTTGCTCTGGGACAAAAAATAATTAACATGAGGCACTTTTTAAACCTTTGTTGTTTACTAAATACAACTAAGATAAACATGCTAAATTAGATCGCTTTCTTAGGCAACAGAAAATGCTCTAATGCAAACTGAATATTTTCTGAGGCAAATTAGCCTACTTTGCATAGGAAAATATTCCTGGAAACTTCCCAATTCAAAATTTTCTAGAAAATCCACATCACTAGTTTTAAGGCAAATGTTGTTCATGGGATAGTAAAACTGATGATTCTAATACCCAAATGGTGCATATGGTGCATGGGTTGAATCCAGACTTCGAGCGCAATCCTAACGAGATAGGTGAACTCGGAGGCAAGCGCCTATCCAAAGCATGAGAAGCACGGAGGGGATTGTTCCCTCCACACTCCTCCTGCCCTGCCTGTTCATCTAGACAGCCGATTGCGGCTGTCTAGCCACGGGAGTACGGAGAGGGGAAGGAGGCTGCTGTATGACGCATAGGATGTGTTGTACAGGCAGCTATGCTCCCCCCACCCTGGAACGCCCCCAGCAATGCCCCTTTCTGGCCACTCTGCACTCCTCTTGCGAGCGTGGATGACGGGGCTGTTCCACACTGCCTCAGAGGCAGCGCGGAAGTGGGGAGAGGTCAGTTCTCTGGGAACCAACCTTGGAGCGCAGGTTCCGAGTCAGTTCCTGGAAAACACCATATCCTATGGCCATCTAGCCGCTGTCTAGCGGCCATAGGATTGCTCTTTCCATCACTTTAGAGCAGGCCCACTGAAATCAATGAACACTCAAAGGTCTGAAGATGCATGGAGACATTGGGGGGGTTGCATCCCTACCCCTGCCCCCCCCCTTTAAGACCTCACATTTGCTCAAAAGCCTGAATAGAGCTAGGCTCTCATCTGGATTTGACGAAAAAGAGAGGTTGAGCTAGGTGTTGTCTGCATAAAAGTAACACTTTAGTCCACATCTCTAGATTACCTCTATCAGTAGTTTCATATAGATGTTAAACAGTATGGGGGATAAAACAGAGCCCTATGAAACCCCATAGCATAAATGCCAAGGGGTAGAACAATAATACCTTCTGGAACTGACCATCCAAGTAGAACTGGAAGCACTGAAATGCAGTACTTCCAAGACCCAACTTGCCCTACCAAGAACGATAACATGGGTGACAGCACTGAAAGCCGCTGAAAGGTCTAAGGGAATAAAAGGGCCCCAATACCACTGTCTGTCTCATAGCAAAAGTTTTCCCACAGGGTAAGATCCAACATATGTCCTATGTAGAGTAGACCCACTGAAATGAATGAGACTAGAGTTAGACATTACTAACTTAAGTGCCATTTATTTCTATGGGTCCACTCTAAGTAGGACTTGTGTTGGATTTTACTCACATGGTGACCAAGGCAATTTCAATTCTAAATCCAGACTTGAAATCTGAAATGCATCTATAAAATCAGTTTAAACCAAGAGTGACTGGAGCTGGCTGATAACCAACCATTCAGACACCTTGCCCAGGAGGGGAATATTAGCATCCAATTTAGGGTTTTTTTTTCCATTTTCAAGATCCAGATTAGGTTTCTTCAGGAGTTTAATTACCATCTCCTAGACACAGCTGGACACTCCATTGCTGGGTCTAAGAGGTGGTAAATAAAACTCCTTATAAATAGAAAATTAGCGCATGTGGGAATGGGCTGGGCTAGTTCTTGATCCACTAATATTCTACATGCTGGGAGTTCATTTTACTTTCAAATTATAATCCTTCACCTGCAATCTGATAGACCCTAACATGTGACCTTGTTGAATACGTGTCTCTAAGATATTAATGAAGGAAGACCCAGACTGGAGCCATATTCCTAGCAGAAGAACATCCAGGAACTTTGAACTGCAAAGCCTCTCTTTCTAAATGAAAAGGGTACACAACTTTTAAGTATAATCTAATGTTAATAGTTGAAATACGTACTAAATGTTCTAAACATTTGGGAAACAAAACCTTTTTCACTTCCAACACTGTATTCTCTACCAGTCCCATGCCTGCATTTGTGACTCACCTGATCTTATCAAGATGGTGAACTGGAAAAAAAAACCTTTGAAAAATTGTGGTCAGTAGATTCCTGCCGATAGCATTCTACCTCAAAAACAGATATATGTGGCTTTCCAGAAAGCCAGTTCTTTAAATGCAGCAAGACAAAGGGCCAAATAATCACTTGGTATGTTGGAGGCACCAACTGTGGCAAGTTTTAGGTGCCAGTTAGAGACCTGTCTTTTTACCCAGGTCTTCCCTCATGTTGCCCAGTTTATTGATTGTTAGTTCTCTGATCTTAAACATTTTAATTGAAAATGGCATTTTTGTTGTTATTTTAAATGTCTGCAACTGAGACATTCTATATACTGTTTTTAAATGTTTTAATTGTCGACATTTTGTACTTTAAACTTTTATGTTGTAAACCACTTAAAGTTATCAACTTAGATATAGTCAATAGGTTTATAAATTGATTAAATAAGTGAATGCATAAAAATGAGCAAGTGCAAAATATATCTGGATTTTTTAAAAAAATATGTTAATAATTAGTTCTAAGGGAATGCATAACAGATATTCAAGCTCAGTTGCATTTTTTGTTTCCTAAACTCATTTCTAAACTTATTCTGTCCAAATGCCAAACATCCTTTATTTCACTTCATCATGGATTAGTTGACTTCATGGCAACTGCAAATAGATTGTTTCATCGTCAGGACAACAGAGTACTAAGTTTCAGACTCCCAGACTTGTTTTGATCCTTTTAAACAAGAGGGCTATAAAACAGGACAGTTAAGCATGGCACCTGTCAAAGAACAGATAGAGTTGTCTCTCATTTCAATCAAGTATGGTTCGTAACTTAATATAACTTATCTGCAAATCTCCAAGAAATTTAACTGAGGTTAGAAGTACAAAAAGTTAACGTGCATAAGAATCACTTTGTGTTGCTTGCCAGTCTTCACTGTGATTAGAAATGTGAGCTTGTACAATCTGTGCTTTTAAAGCGACACAATCACTAAAGCTTGGGTTGGGGGGGGGGAATTTCCCCTCCCCTGTGAAGGTAGGAAAAACACGAACACTTTACACAATTATATGTATTTTTTTAAAGAATCATTGCCAGAAAAAAGCATTATCAATGAATTTTTCTCTTCATTGTAACCACAATAGGTATTTCTTACACAAATGCACACACACAAGCAGGAAGCAGAGAAAACACTGGATTCTGTGAAGCATAGTTTACTGTTAGCAAATGTCCAAACATGGCTACAGAGTTGTGATAACATATTTAATTCCCATGCTTACTTTTCAGTACAGAGTAACAGTCTATATGCAAAATAGTGATTTCCTGGAAGTAACGGGGAAATTTGTGATAGATTCCAATGGAGCTAAGATTAAATCATTAGATTTTTATATGAAAGGCAACTGGGACTGTCTTTTCATCAGTGTTTTACAGCCCATAAAACCAGTGTGTATATGATTAATAGTTATCATAAATTATTTTAAAGAACAGTTTAAAGGTCCAGTTTCCCATGCAGTTGCCAAACTTATAAGACCTGCAGTTTCTCCTTCCTGCATGGTCATGTAAGATAAAATGCCCAGTGAGAAAGATGGCAGAGGGAGAGCCAAGTAATGTCAAGAGAACACATCAATTTATTTTCATCATAATCAGCTTACACCGTTTTAGCTTAAAATGTTGAAATTTGAGCCAGGAGATCTGGGTTCTAGTCCCCACTCGGCCATGGAAGCTCACTGGGTGACTTTGGGCCAGTCACACACTCTCAGCCCAACCCACCTCACAGGGTTGTTGTTGTGAGGATAAAATGGAGAGGAGAAGGATAATGTAAGTCGCCTTGGGTTCCTTGCAAGAGGAAAAAAGGTGGGGTATAAATGCAATAAATAAATAAAAATACTCTCCCTTTTTTATCTTTTGACCTCTCCTAATTTTTCAGCTCATATCTAAATTGCTGTTACCAATCCAAAGTCCTCAGTAAATGAGGAAAACTATGATGGTAAATGTGAGCATTCTGAACTTAAATAATAACAACTTATTATACCCCAAATTATTTTATATTCTGTTCCGTATTTACTTTGGAACTCACTGAGCCAAGAGGAATTTTTTTTCAGGAAGCTACTGGATAATAAGTGCTTGATGGGTGGTTCTGGTTCACCAAAAATAATGAAAGCCCCTCAAAATTATGGGATGTCAATACAAGCATTGATCCAATTCCGAGCCAGCATGAAGGGAACAAGATTCTGAAGTTGCAGCATTACAATATATATATGTCATATCTGCGTCCAGCATAGGCCAGGTATATTAGATTGCTAAGGGCACTATTGTAAAATACACATTTTGAAAATGACCCTATTAGATTATCTAGCAAGATTTTCTAAAATAATGAACAATTTATTAATTTCTCAGGGCCCAAAGCAAAACACTAAAAACCTCAAAATCAACTATCTCCATTCAGCTGATTATGGAAGCATAATGTCTCCTTGATTTGTAAATAATTGACTAGCCAAGCAGAGAGACGCAAAAGCAAATAGATCAATATCCCACTTGCAGACTTACTGAGCTCAGAAAATTCACTTTATTTCCTATATTTCATTCATAAGTCAATTTACACTTTCGAGCCCCATTATATAATTCACTGTGTATAATAATCAACAATTACTGACACTTTTAATTAAACTTTTAAATTGCCTCTTAATATAATTTAAATGGGAAAACCTTTTTGATCAATGTATTCTAAAATGTAACCCACTGACAGTGTTATCCTATCTATGTCTATGAAGTTCAACTGGATTTCTTTCCTACTTGCTCAGCTCATATCCAAGGAAAGTATATATAGAATTTCAGCCTTAATACAACGATAATAGAAGCATCATTATAGCAGCAGAATGTGAATTTTGTGTAGAATGAAAGAGATTTCTTTTATAGAATGCTAGAAAAAAAATCTCAGAAAAAATATCATTATATCATACTTATCTTTTGCTTAGTTGCACACATTATTCACATTCTACCACAACAAATTTGCATCTACAGAAGGAGCAATGAGGTCCAGAGCTTGTTGCTACACAGATTGGTTAGAAGAATTCCACTTGTCTTATTTAAAACCGTCCTCTCACCAAGGCAAAAAGCTGGGAACAGGACAAGCATAAATCCTCTACACCAACTGTTTTGCCATGGCAGGATGTGGCATGGTATCTGAATGAAAGTGATCCATTCCCATCTGCTCTTTCATTTAGCCTCAGCAGAATGCATGGAACAGAACCTCAAGAAGATTAGTTGTTTTTGCTCACTGCTTTGGAAACCCTATGGGTAGAAATGCAATATATCTTATAAATAAACAAAAAACAAATAGCCACCATCCCCTTCTCTGTTTTCCCTGTGACTGAAGTTTAGTTAAAATGGTGCAGAAATCTAAAACATTTGTGCCATAAAGGGAAAAAGATAGGATGGGATGTGTGCAAATGTTACATGCAAGGGACAGATCTGACTGAAGAAGGAACAAAAGGGCCATTATCTGCAGGCAGACCTGCCAAAGCACATATCGCTGGTTGTAGCGATTCTCTTCCTCCATGCTCTTTTGTTTCAAGAGCATCCTTGCAAATGCAGTGTTCAAGGAACAGGTACCTTGCCACTTGCATGGTGGTTTCATGAGCTACACTGGTTCTGAAAAACAAGGAAAGGGGAAGGAAGCTTAGGGAATGGCCACCAAGTGTAATCAAGCCAACAGCCAAAATTGAAACTTCTAACTTAACGCTACCCTTAGTTCGCCTTGCTAACATTTTAGACCACTTACAGAACAAAAAAGTTCAATAGAGTTCAATAGGACATACTCCCATGTAAGTATTAAGGGATTGCAGCCTTAATGTGTTGAGTCTGGACTGCAGAGGCACTACCTCCGAAGTGTTTCCTGTGCCTCTTCTGGATGGCAGCCTAAAGTCGAACAATAACACTGAAGACCTTGGCAAAGGTTGAACACAACAAGGGAATTCAATTCAGGCCACAGATCAACAAATTGTTAATAATCAAGCATTCATGTAGATTCAGTGAGGGGAAATGGGAACTTTGTTTGTTTGTTTATTTACATTTCTAAACAGCCCAATAGCCAAAGCGCTGAGCAGTTTACAAACGATTAAAATCTTAAAAATACAATATAAAGCATAATATAAAAAGAATTAAAAACAATTAAAAACAATTAAAAAATCACAGGACCAATTAAAACATTACCATATGCTGGAAAAAGCCTGGGAGTAGAGGAAAGTCTTAACCTGGTGCTGAAAGAATGACAATGTTGTCACCAGGCAGACCTCAGTGAGGGGAACGTTCCACAATTGGGGTGCCACCATCAAGAAGGCTGACTCCCTTGTTGCCACTATCTGAACCTGTTGGATTCAGGGTCTTCATAATATTTCCCTACATGTCACCTTCTGCCTTTAATCTCTGTCCCTCTCCCTCTCCCACACACACAGCAAAGAAAGAAAGAAAGAAAGAGAGAGAGAGAGAGAGAGAGAGAGAGAGAGAGAAAGAGAGAAAGAGAGAAAGAGAGAGAAAGAAAGAAAGAAAGAAAGAAAGAAAGAAAGAAAGAAAGAACCTCCAAACATGTTTGCCTTTGTCATCAGGAGTTTTGCTGTACACTGGTTACCACTGAACCTTTCATTTCTAGGGACGTTCTCCTGGTTGCCACACTAAAAGACTGCAAAAAGACCTTCCTCTCCAAAACAAAACCCATGTTAATGAAGCCAAGAAATCATGAAGAACTAGTGATGAGCAAAAACCCCTTTGGTTGCCTTTTCCCAGCTTTTCTAGAAAATGCTCAAAATAACCATTTATCTTTTGTCGAATTTTTAAGACAAAGCTCGGGGGAGAAGCAAATGGATGAGGTATTCCCCTTCCATACCACACACACACCCTTCCCATACCACATACCCAAGGAGATCTACCCTTGAGAAGGATCAGGGAATAACAGGCATGAGGAGAGCTTACTAAACAAAAGAGATCTTGCCAGCATTTCCTTGACTGAAAATGCTGCCCTCCTGAGTATATTCAGGAATATCATTTCCTGCCAGGAAGAATGGGATTTGTCATTTCCTCTGCTTCCCAAACTGAATCACCTGCTCCACAGCAGAAAATGAAATGGATGAACAGCCTTGGGACTATCATTTCCTGTTAAGAATGAGATCTGAAAGCAAAGCTCTCATTAGCAAGTCCTTCCTAACGTTACTTCCACTCCTCTTCTCGAGGGAAAGTTTTATTGCATGGGAAGGGGAGACTGGCAGAGGAGTTGAGTAGTGCTAGAGGCAAATCCCATTATATACAGGATCCAAACCTGGGCCCGACCTATAATGGAGAGAGACTCTAAATTGGAAGTTCATATTCCAACCTCCACAATTCTGAATTTATTCCCATAATTTGTAGTCAGAGCCTTTCAAAACACTGCCTTCTAAGAAAAAGGATTGTATATTTTAAAAAGCTGTCTATAAAAATATTACAAGGCCTATATGAAATGCCTAGATCCAGAGTTTGCATGAGTAATGCGTGAAAAGCTATATCACCCCTTGTAATACCTACTCAACCTGTAATTAATAAATAAGCAGATAAATACAAAGCCACCTTAAGTCCTGAATGTTGTCTTCTCAAAGCAAAATGGAACAGTCGAATGTCTTCTAGTTATCTCTACTGACAAAGGAAGAGAAAGTGCAAGATAGATTGGTATTGTAAAAAAAGAGGGGGGAACAGTGCAGCTACAAAGACAAGTAAAAATTTTACTGTATTCTGAAACAGAAGCCAAGTGTAGCTTAATCCTGCTTTTCCCCCCACAACGTTTTATGGAGCTCATAATGGTGGTCCCCAGTAGGAGCTCACAAACACAGATAACTTGAAATTCGGCAATTTACTGACAGAACAGGAATGCCATGTAGATAAATACCTACAGCTTAAGTGCTGTAGAGGTTACAAGATTTAAAGTAACAACTCTGAAAGCCTTGTATAAAGAGGACAGGAATCCTTTTTCCCCATTACTAAAATTAAGGGCAGATATTCACATGTTTTTCAAGGGGATATGCAAACCTCTTAGGTATAAGAACTATATGAGTTTTATAAAATGGATTAAGATGTTCTTATCTCTCTTCAACAGAATTAATAACCACAAGTATTTCTTCTTTTATATCTGACTCAAGTACTACTTGCATAATTCACAGCTCCTCTAACCATCACACTGCTTGGTTGATTAATGTATTGTTCAGAGGAACAATTTTTTTTTTTAAAGCTATTATTTATTCTGCCTCTCTCTATACATTTAGCAAAACAGAAGCTGCTTTTCATTTAAAACCTGGTTTTCCATGTCTTCAGCTTTTACAGAAGTACTCACCTACCTTCCCAGCAACTGATAGATGGAAAAGAAAAAATGGGTGTGTTTGGGGTAATCTAAAACATGAGACTGTACACAAGTAATCTCCTTCCACAATTTCCCTATTATGGATCAGATGCTAAAGGCACACGTCTGAGACAGAATGCAATTTCTTCATTTTGTATACAGGAACATTCTTCAGAACACATTTTGAACTGTAAAATTATCCCTTCTACACCATATTTCCCAACCCCCTTCCTGACAACATCCCCATTTCTAAAGGAGGCTAAAATGAAGTCATAATCTCATGTACTCTATCGGCTTTCTAATGAAGCATGAAGAAAAAGTTATCCAGTCAAGCACACAAATTTACAAGACCATTTTAAACTGGGTATCTATTCCACTTGAAAGGACATTTGCAGAACAGCTGCTTGTTTGCATACAAAAGACTCTTATCCTCAAAGTTACAGGAAACCTACACTGCACAGATTCAGGCAGAGAAGTGTGCCAGTCTGTTACAAAGGAGCTTCAGACATGTTGGCTCTCTGACACAGGTATTATGCACTATGTATTTAATTGTCATCACCCTAACACCTTTGGTTCCAGAAGGCACAGCCTAAAACACTGCCAGGAATGTTGCAAAGGCTCAAAACCATCCCAGAGGCACAGGAGCCATAGAATATATCTACTTCCTCCTTGATTAAAGGGGTTTCTTGTAACTGCAAGAATACACAAATACCTGCCTGATTGCCATGCCACTTAACACATGAAGGTCCCTTTGAACTGGCCAATCAAAAGACCTGGTGGGAAAAATGCCCCTACCCTGAAGCAGACCCACCTCCTACCTAGTCAGGTCAGCAAGGTCAAGCCCTTCTAAGCACTCCTGATGACCTTTTCTTTGGGATATTGTGCTATGCTACTCTGTACAGCCAGCTAGAAGAAAAATTAATCAAGGGGAAAAGAACCTCTCTGAAATTTCTATTTTCCCCAGAACCCCCCCCCTTTTTTTTTTTTACCCATCCTGGGTTCGGCCTCTGAGCCATTGAGCTCTTTGTACCCTTTGTTTTGAACCCTATAACTGCCTCGGAGTTTGGGCATATGTTTATTCTTTGGGGCTGGACATCCTTCACAATGGTGTGTCATTGGTGTGTCACAGCTCTGAGAATAACCTGGAGTCCAATTGGCTTTAATAACATTCCTTATTACTCTTTCCAAGCATAATCCTACATTCCTTCTCTGGTGCCTATCACATGTTTCCAGGGAAAGAGTTATCCTTGCACTTTTCAAGTGAACTACCTTATTGCTGCATTTGCCCAAAGGGATCCACTTACCTTGTACATCCCAAAAGAATGGTTTACCTATCCTGGTAAACCACCCATTAAGTTCAAATCTGGGTTACATATGTGCAGGAAAACAGTTGTTGTTTTTGTATTTATTTTTTATTGTGAAATTTCACCCAAATTTTTTTTTATAAAAACACAGTTTGACCTGTGAGTTCATGCAGGCATCTGCAACCTTTATGTGAATTCTCAGCCTTAAGTCCAAGGGAAGTGGTCAAGAAGTGTGCTTAAGGTACTGGGAAAGCACAATGTTTGAATCTTATTGGAAAACCAAAGAAAAAATGCTGTTGGGAAGGCTCTCCATCTAAATCATCATTATCATCATATATGTTTTAGCTAAAATTGTGGTGACTCTATGGTCCCCAATAATGGTGTAGCTCCATTCCACCTCCCCATCAAAGCTGTGAGTACTAAATTAGTGAAGCCATTATTTTGGCTGTTCCTTGATAATTTAGTTTTCAAGAGTGCCTAAACAGCTAGAGGCTTATGCCCATTTTTGAATTTAGAACTAAAACTGAGAAACCTAAGGGAAATCTGTGCCCACAGAGTTTTTCTAATGTTTGGCATCCAACCAATCCAGCCAAGTGAAGTCCTTTGGGTTCTGCTTCCTTGAAAGTCAGATAATTATAGCCACTCCTGCTCTAGTTCTTTTCCTTTCCTCTTAAATGTATCCATTGCCACCCTTGCAGTCGACCACTGTCACTACTACCTGAGTTTCCTTCACAGTATAACATTCCAATCCTCTGCTCTTCCATTTCCATAGTGCCACCTTCCTCTTCTTATTTGCCAAATGCTAATTTCCCCGATCTCCATCTTTCTTAATCTTTGCGTTAGGCCTATCAGTATACTGACCCACGTGCTGGGGTAGGTATACTAACCAACCCATTTTTTTCTTTTGTAATGAATGTGCATTGGTTGTTTTGAGAACAAAAATCTATAAAAAATGAAGTCCACATTTTTGGACTTTTAAGAACTGCTTGAGCTAATTTGGCCAGTTTAGAAAAATCTATTCTCCATTTGTAAACGCATAGTGCATAAATCTGCTTTGGACACACTGCATCACACCACTGGTGAAAGCCCCCCTTAGACCCATATTCATCATTGCATGTGCATATATTGAAGTTCATGTATCTATATTAATGAGGACATGAGGTGATAAGTCACTTCCAAAGGAATACGTACATATGCAAGAGATTCAGGAACCAAGTGAGAAGGGTAGACATTTTACAAAATGCAACAAATGTTGCCCCTTCAGGCTGAACCCGCATCATCATCAGCCATTAACCATCCTTTCAACTTGGGACTGGCTTGACATACCTTTCACAAAACTTCTATTGTTCAAAGGACCACACACCAGTGATGCGGGGTGTAAACTATCATTTCCCATTAAAAACACTGCATATCAGTTTGACTGGGATTCAGACTTAGTCATAATTAAAGCCGACCCATTGAAATCAATGGGACTTAAGTTAGTCATGATTAAATTAAGTCTCCTTGATTTCAATGTGTATAACTAAGTCTAGATCCAACCCAAAGTTTCCTAATATTAATTAGGGAGTATGCTAGTTGGGGAATGCTGGGAGTTGTAGGATTTTTGTCTGCCTCAACATGTATAGGACTACACCCTTAATGGATTAATTGGTCAGTCAAATTGAGCAGTTTCAAAGTCACAAGTAACTTTTTTTCAGATCACTATCCTTAGTAAGCATGTATATCTAATCCACAGTTTGTTGGGCATGCTAAAATCTGTGAGTTAAATCCAAGTATAATCATAAATAGTCTATACTCATTGAAATCTCCTGCCTGGAGATGCTGGGAACTGAACCTGGGAATTTGTACATCGAAAGCATGTGTTCTACCACTGAACTACACCGCTTCAACAGATTTAACTGGCAGCACCCTTTCCAAATGTTCAATAAAAATAATTTCCAAGTAAAGTTTTGAATTTGTTTAAACATTACATTTAAATCACAAGAAGTGAGTTTCATTGAATCCTCCCCCCGCCCTTTAAATATTTCAGTTCAACTCTTTGGGCTGTTGGAAAAATATTTCATATATTTGCACAGCATGTAAAATTAACATGGTGTACGTTTTTTGTTTACTACATTTAAGTGAAACGTGTCAATTCAACTCTTTATCAATTTAGGGCACTGGGAAATTTTCCAATTCAAACTTTTCTTGGAAACCCACATCACACACACACTCCCACTCCCTTACTCAACAGCATTCACTCAGGATTCTTACAAGTGATCAACAAGGCTCACCCAACCCATTGCCCAGAAATTCCATTCAGGAACTTTAAAAAAAACTTGTTACATTTGTAGGGGAGTTGGAGAAATCCTCCACGGATCCCCTACCTCCTCCTCTGTTGCAAAGTCCTCACCAGCAGATAGGGATGTACAAAAGTCACTTACCTTTTCACGGATTCTGTTCATGGTGGGGGGGGGAGGCATTCCGTCCCTCCCCCCAGAATCGTCGACGGAGGGGGGAGGCGATCCAGTCCTCCCCCCCCCGGAATCCTCGATGGCCAGCTGTGCTCCGCAGCGGCTCCGCGGAGCAGCAGGCCAGGCCCAGGCCAGGGCCATCCGCAGCCGGATTTCCGGCCACAGAGGGCTCTGGGTAAAAAAACAAAAACAAAAATGCATACATGACTGAACAACTGAACAACAACAACAACAGCCGCCACCATTTGCATTCCTTATTTTTCACCGTCTTAGTCTACGTAAATATTTATGTAGACTAAGACGAAGAAAAGAAAGGGGAATGCAAATAGCGTACTGGGTGCTATTTGCATTCCCCTTTCTTGTCTTCATCTTAGTCTACGTAAATATTTATGTAGACTAAGACGGCGAAAAATAAGGAACACAAATGGCGGCAGCTGTAGCCGCCGCCATTTGCGTACGCATTTTTTTTTTTTACCCAGACGTGATAGGCTACGTAAGTCTTTAAAAAAAACACACACAGACTGCAAATGGCGGCAGCGGCAGCCAGTCGGAAGACCAGCTGCCACCGCCGCCGTAGCCGCCACTCGAGCCGCCGCCGTCTGAAACATCCGCCCCAGATAAGTCTTGTCCCGGGGGGGATCCGCGGGGGGGTGGCAGGCTGTTCCATGATGGATTTTGGGGGAGCCTCACCGAGATCCATCACGGAATTCTCTGACATCCCTACTGGCAGATCCTGCCTGCCACCAGCTCCGAAGCCCGAGCAATACAGCCATAAATTGCCATATCATCACTGGATGAACTGACGACTGCGGACGCAAATGGCAGCCGGCATACTGGCTGCCATTTGCGTCCCCTGCTCTTTGATGTGATAGGCTACATAAAGATTTACGTAGCCTATCACGGCAAAGAGCAGGGGTTGCAAATGGCAGCCGCTATGCCATTTCCATCCCTGCTCTTTTCGTGATAGGCTACATAAAGATTTACGTAGCCTATCACGGCTAAAGCAAGGACACAAATGGCATCCCCTACGCCGGACGCCATTTCTGGCCGCAGCCCAGCAGTGGATGGAAGTCCGGCTGCGGATGGGCCTGGCTGGCAGCTCTGCAGACTCACCACGGAGTGGAGCGGAGCCTGCCAGGGAGGATTCCGGGGGGACGGACGGATTGCTCCCCCCCCCGTGGACGCCCCGGATCAGAAGGGTAAGTTGTTTTCATACACCCCTATAAATTTGTCTTCCTCCATTGTTTAAAGTCACACTGGAGTTTTTATGGAATACCAGCAGTATAGTGTTGTTAAAAAAATTATATTTTGTTTTTTAACATGTGAAAAGAAACTATGAAACATAGTCAAAAGAATTAGGAACTTTTAATCTATTCTATACAGGAAATTTTGCCTGATAAGTCATTCAGTATTAATGCGGAACTTTGAAAGCAAGACTCAGACAGGGCTTCTGAGGAGTTTATTTTTATCTAAACTCACTTTGTTAGAAAGAATGTCTCCACAGAGGAAGAATTGTCTTCATTCAGTGAACAGCAAGAGGCAAGGGTCTGCTGTTGTGTGTAAATGCATTATCTGTAAATATATCCTCAAAAGTTTATTATGGATCAAACTAAAGTTGCTAATACAACTACAGGGAGGAAGCAACCTAAACAGAATTGGAAGAGCTTGTCTGCTTGTATACTTAATGCTCAGATTAACCAAAATCAGAAATGCTTCGGTAAAGTTATATCTCAGGTTCATTTCTAAATAATTGCTTAATATTCAGGTTTGAAATGCGTAGACTCTTTGGAACCAGAGTTGAGATCCAAGTGAGATCATTTCTTCCTTTCAAGATATAAATAGACATCTTTGCCATTTAAAAATATATTTTAGAAGAGACCCTAAAAGCCAACCACCCATCAAAACCCACATGGATATTTAAAAACATTGTGAGTTTTACTTGAATTTGGAATGACAGTACCCAGACCTTCACTTTTATAGAGTGAATACAGAACACTGTTCAATTGCTGCTAACCACAGGGGTAAAATAATGGAAAGGAAGAAATGTTTAGAAGAAATAGCAGAAAAGCTCAATTATTATAATGTAAAGCCATAAACATGTATGCTCATAAAATATATGTGCAAGGCTTCCTCTCAGTTTTCATTCATAGAATTATAATATTCCTAACATACTGGATATGGCAGGAAGAAAGCCCTTCAAAAGCCCTTCATAACCCATCAGTCCTGCCAAATTTCTCAGTTATTTATAGAAGGACACAGTCATCAGGCTTTTTTTTTTCTTTATCTTATGTAGCAATGAATGTAACAAAGGTTTCACAAGCTCAGGCTGCCAACATGCCATCATTCATTTTACAATATGGCCATGAGTATGTGTAGCAGTAGCCAATTAGAAGAATTGACAGAAAGATAATTGATTCTCTGGCACCAGTTGCTGGTTATACAATTAAAAGGATTTATTTTACTTTTAAACAGTGCAGGGTAGCACACGAGGGTGAATATGTCCATAAGAAACAGAGCTTTGATACAAATATTAGGGCCAGCATTCATTTTTTGTGCCTCCTCTCCACCATGCAGACAACATCTAAGCTCCTTTCACAGATTAGGTGAATACATATGGTGGTGGAATTACAACAATCACAAACATTAATTTTGAAGGTAGGGCAGTCATGTGCCCTTCTTTACAGAGGACAGTCCTCTATTGAACAGTCCTCTATTGGCTGTTGGAAGTCAGCCCTCTATTTGAAGGAATCCTCTGTTTGAAGAGCAGCACGGTCCAAGTTTAGTTTAAAGATACAAAACCATAAGAAGAAAAAGCAGTGTCTTGAAGCAGGGGCCTGCCCAGTTAACACCTGGACAGTAGATTGAGCAGGCCCACAGGTGACCTGGCCACAGTCTTCCCCAGTATATTGAGTATATTGCATTTCTATTTAGATTGTAGCTATTGGACAGTATCCTATGCTGCCCACATGCCAACAGGACCTCCTGGTAGCCCAACGGGGAGCTAGCAATTGTTAAAGTAACCTGAGATGAGCGGAAATGCTCATTTCCAGAACAGGGCAGGTTGGTGGAGCTTGCAGAAGGAAGCTACACTGACGTGTCTCAAACTGGAGAAGACCATTTCTGCTTGTTTCTGGGGAACATTTACAAAGTGTTAACTCTCCGTTGTGCTACTGATAGGTCCCGCTGGTGCAATACCATCCGCAGGAGCGATGCGACCCCACTGGATGCTACCAGAGAGAGTCAGGGTGAGGTAGTGGTTAGTGTGTTGGACCTGGGCTCTAATCCCCACTCGGCCATGAAGCTCACTGGGTGACTTTGGGCCAGTCACTGACTCTAAGCCTAACGTACCTCACAGAATTGTTATGAGAATAAAATGGAGAGAAGGAGAAACATGTAAGTTGCCTTGGCCTCCATAGAGGAAAAGCAGGATATAAATGTAAGAAATAAATACTTTTTAAAAGTCAAATGGGCTATATCTCCTTAGGAGGTTTTAGCCTAAGAAAGCTGATAGACAAAAATAGCTAAAAGTTAATATGGTGAAGAGCTTTACATTTGTTCCTTCTAAATTCTAAAGGTATTTCAAATACCTTTAGCTGGAGCCACACCACTTTACATTCCTAATTTGGGTGGGGGATGGGGCAGACGGGGTATTTGATATATAAACCATACACAGTCAGACTCATATTTATAGTGTTACTGGCGAGTAAACCCAGAGTGTAAGACTCTGTATGGGGGTTTTGCTTATTTTTTACAAGCAATTTTGTTAGATGAAAAACATGATTGCTTTGGACATTTCTATTTCTTCTAGCATAAACATTAGTATTAGTATTCATCAATACTTTCATTCCACCCCACGTAAAACATGTTGCATGAACGGAGGAAAACATCACAAACAAACTTGCCCCTGTGCTTTGTGTTACTGTGATTGTATATCTTGATATTTCTTAGCTGTCTTGCGAGCTGGTTATATACACATGATTAATTAAATTTAAATTAAAGAAACAAATAAAATGATAAAACTCTAACACGTTCCTTCTGGAAGCCACCATTCCTCCCCGTCCCCAACCCACAAAGCCCCCTCAGAATGATACCAAGAGCACAACCCTAAGGAGTTGCTACCCTAGGTTTTTTTGTTTTGGTCTGTTAGGGGTGGGTTTGGGGGGCACTTTTTTATGGTATGTGGACACAAATTGGATTATTTACACTTTATTTTTATTTTGGGTTTTTAAATTTTCAACTTCAGTTAATATTTTGGAATAATTTTAATTTTTCTCAGTTTCTACGTAACAAGAACTATTTGATGACGTCTGAAATGGTTAGTCCTAAATGTAAATTAAGGATGTATTTGTTATACCAATTATGGTATATAAATTTAGTCATTGTTTGTAAATCTAGAAAGATGTGCTTGGGCAGAGGGGCAAACAATTTCCTTTTGTTTTTTCAATGTTTAATGTGACTTCATGGAACGCCAAGGGTCTGCAAAATGGAAACAAACAGAAAAGAGTTCTTACTAAGTTAAAAGAGCTTAATGTTGTCATGGCTTTCTTACAAGAGACTCATTTGATGGCTGCAGATCAGCAGATGTTGCAAAAGGACTGGGCTGGGGAAGCCTATGTCACAGACACTTTAACACAGTGTAAAGGGGTTGCGATTTTAATTCATAAGCAACTTTCTGTTTCAGTTCAACAGGTGATTTTTATATTGAGGGTAGAGATGTCAGAGAATTCTGCCACAGACTGAAATGGGATCAAATTCCCTTCAGTCCGTGCCACGGAATCCTCTGCGAAACGGCACCATGAGGTCCTGCAGAGCCAGCAGTCATGAGGCTTTTTTTTCATCGTCCGCAAAGAGTCGCAAAATTTTCGTAAATAAAAATGCAGTGTAGCATATTCCAATAATAATTACGTAAGTTTTTTAAAAAAATGAATTGTGCTCACCGCCTTGTTTGTGGGTGTTCTTTTTAAATTGAAATCCTCCATCTCTGTTTACTTTCAGCCAAAACACTTCCTCTTCCTAGGGGCTTCCCAAAAGAAGGCTGTCTTAGGTGTGCCTGAGCAATAAACTCTTTGTTTAAAGCAACGCTGTTTTAAAGAAAGAAAAAAACCTTTTAAAATGACCATGCCGCTCCAGGACCGGCATGGTCATTTCAAAAGGTTGTTTCTTTCTTTAAAATAGTGTTGCTTTAAACAAAGAGTTTATCGCTCAGGCACACCTAAGACAGCCTTCTTTTGGGAAGCCCGTAGGAAGAAGAAGTGTTTTGGCTGAAAGTAAATGGAGACGTAGGATTTCAATTTTTAAAAAAATACGTAAATATTTATGAAAAATAGTGATTCTTATGGAAGTTATGCAGACTCACGGAGACAGCTGGGCACCAGAATTACAGTTTTTGGTACGGATTTATCATCGTAATTTTCAGAGCGGAAAAAAAAGAGAATTCTGGGGGCTTGTGAACAGCGGAAAGGAGCACTGGCCGCAAACTGTGGAAGTCAAGCAGCACTGAAGGTACACAATTCGTACATCCCTAATTGAGGGGCATTTTTTTTTATCTTGGCAGGAAGGTGTATGGGCAAATTAATTGTTATGATCAATGTATATGTGCCAAATATTGATTCTCCGGCTATGTTTCATGATTGTTTTGCTAAACTGGTTGATATTATCTATGATTATTTGATTGTGGGTGGGGACTTAAACAAGGTCTTAGATCCTTTGTTAGATAGGAGTACACCTTCTCCCAAGACTCAATCTGCGGTAAGACTGGCACTCCAGGCTTATATGATGGAATATGGTTTAACTGATGCTTGGAGAATTTTACATCCTGCTTATAGAGAGTATACTTTTATATCACCAGTTCACCATAATTGCTTTAGACTTTTTTTTTTATTTCTACAGCTTTAGTATGATGTCAAATCAAAGACTGCAAGATTGATACATTGGTAGTGTCAGATCATACCCCAGTATTTTTGGAACTGCAATTTTCAGATATTCCTAGGGCCCCCAATCTTTGGACTTTTAATGTTTCACTTCTTAATGACGAGAAGTTTAAAAGCCAGATGTTAGCTGTATGAACAGAGTACTTCAATACCAATGAGAGTAGAGCAGATTTGTGCACCACTGAATGGGAGGCTGGTAAAGCTTTTATAAGGGGCCAAATTAGCTCTTATGCTTCCTATCAAAAAAAGCCTTAAAAAACTCAACAGATGCACTTAAATAAGAAGCTGAAATCTCTCATAACTCAGTTTACCTCTTCCCTCACAGCACAATTTTATCAAGAGCTACAGAATACTAAGTATAAGTTGAATAATATCCTTTCACAACAGGCGGAATTTGCTCTGACTTGTCTATGACAGAAATATTGGGAAAATAGTGAACGTCCTAGTAAGATTCTTACACATCGTCTTAAACAGCACCAACATCAAAATGTTATTTCAGCTATTAAAGATGAGAGTGGCAAAGTATACACTTCTTCTACAGGCATAAACTCACAATTTTTAAAGTTTTATTCTGATCTGTATAGTACCAGTAATAAGATATCAGTGCAAGATATGGAAGCTTTTTTCCCCTTCAGATTACTCTCCCACGTTTAGATTCTTCAGAACAACAGCTCCTTTTAGCTCCTCTGTGTTTAGAGGAAATTATGAATGCAATAATGAAAATGAATACTGGGAAATCACCTGGACCAGATGGATTTCCAATTGAATGGTATAAAACATTCTCTAGTTTTTTTAGCCCCAAAGTTGAATCGCCTCTATAACAACAGTTTTGAAGTGGGCTCCCTTTCTTCATCATTAAAAGATGCTTATATTACTGTGATTCCTAAGCCAGGCAAGGACCATACCTATTGCGCAAACTATCGACCTATATCATAATTAATGTAGACATCAAAATATTAACAGCAATCTTGGCCGATAGAGTACAACAGGTCATGGCTGTATTGCTTAGACCAGACCAGGTGGGATTTATTAAAAATAGACAGGGGGCTGATTATCTTAGATTAGTTGTTGATCTGGTTGCTTTAAACTCTGAAAGAACTGATCAGGCGGCCATCATTTCCTTGGATGCAGAAAAAGCCTTAGACAAAATTCATTGGAAATTTATTTTTCCTACGTTGACTAATTTTGGTTTTCCTATAGAATTTTTGAAATGGGTTAAAATCTTATACTCAGCTCCTAGAGCGTGAGTAATGACCAATGGTTTATTCTGAACTTTTTTTTTACTAGGGCGGGACACCAGACAAGGTTGCCCACTTTCCCCATTGATATTCCATTTATGTTTGGAACCCCTGGCGTGTGCTATTAGACAAAATAATAGTATTCATGGATTTGTCCTTTTTAGATTAGAATTTAAAATTAGTCTTTATGCTAATGATCTTTTGTTGTTTATCTTGAGACTCCAGTCATCAGTTCCAACTTTGATGAAATTGATTAATACCTTTGGTGAATTGTCCAGCTATTCAGTTAATTGGTCAAAGTTGGAAATAATGCCAGGTGGACATAGGATATACTCTAGTGTATTAGCCAATGGCAATTTCGACGGTGCCCAGAGTTCATTACTTATTTGGGAATAATTAATCCTAGAGATATATCTCAAATGATTAGTTTAAATTTAAACAAGTTGATTGATGATATTTCATGAAATATAGATGGACATCTTTAAAATTGAGCTTATGGGGTAAGCTGAATATACTTAAGATGAATACCATACCCCAAATTATTTATGTTATATGTGGGATCCCTATACTTATTTGTTGTTGTTCAGTTGTTCAGTCGTGTCCGACTCTTTGTGACCCCATGGACCATAGCATGCCAGGCCTTCCTGTCCTGCGCTCTCTCCCGGAGCGTGCTCATCCCTATACTTATACCTGGCAAATATTTCCAAAACTCAATGCTTTGTTTCGTAAATTCATTTGGTGTTCCTCTCCACCAAGAATATCTTTAAAAAGTGTGTAACTTCCAATTAATGAAGGTGAGCTCAGCTTTCCAGATCTAGCTATGTACCATCAAGCCTATTTGCTGACCTCTACTAAATTTTTGTCTTTTCCACTCAAATTAGATTTTTCTCCGTGGTCAGTATTGGAATCTTCTTGTCTGGAGCCTCTCTTTAAATGGATGGCATTAGGTTCTCAGCATATTGAGGTAGACAGAGATCCTCCCACAATTTTGGCAGTTAGGGAAGTTTGGTGTAATATCACATCAATTACAGTTTGATCCATTTTCCCTTGCTAAATTGACTTTATTGACTTTATTTTCAACTTTAAGAGATCAATTTGATCTTCTGGCTTCAACGGAATGGCAGAACTGCAGTTGAAACATTTGTTGGTATCTAGGTTCGGTCCTGCTGCTTTTACCACCTCAGAGTCTCCTTCAGTATTGGAAATACTTATTGAAGCTGATCAGATGTATCTACCTATGATTCATGTTTATAAACATTTATTATCAAAGAATAAATATGATACAAGTGGTTTACAGCAGGAATAGAACAGGGAATTGGAATGTCCTATTTTGTTTAATCAATGGACTGCCATTTTGGTGTCTGTATTGGACATTTCATTGGATCTTCAGTTACACCTTATTCAGCAAAAGCTCTTGTTTCGGGTCTATTGGATGCCACAATGTCTTTTTAGTAATGCCTTGTCAAATTCGGCTAATTGTTAGAGGTGTAATGCAGTCAGTGCTTCTTTTATTCATATGTTTTGGAAATGCCCAATGGCTCCTTTTGGAAGGAAGTTACTGTATGGATAAATTTTGTATTGGAAAGTTCTTTAATATTTATTTTATTTATTTTATTTTATTTATTTCATTTCCAATGTAACTGATGTAAATGTTCTTTTAAACTATTTACCTTCTCCTTGGAATGTAACACAAGGTTAGTATAAATGGATTTTTCATGCCCTTTTGGTTGCTAAATGACTGATACTATGATATTGGAAGGATAAAAGCTCACCAACTATAGCACAATGGACTGGAGATTTAACAACACTAGCAACATTTGAAAGAGTGGTAAATAGGTGTAACTTGCAAATGGACTTGTATGCAAATATCTGGTCTGCTTTTACTGAAGTTTATGTGTAACCTGTTTTTCCCCTTTTTTTTCCTTTCTCGGATACTGTAATATTAGAAGCTGAGGATTTTTGAACATGTTGTATTTTTATTTTTATTTCGTTCTTTTTTTAGGTTTTGTAATATTTGCAGTTTGTTTTGTTTTGTAAAAATTCACCAAGATTAAATATTAAAAATCAGTTTTTTCTCAGGTGCCCTCAGAACTTGGCGGGTACCTTGAATAACTTTTAGCTAGCCATAAGTGTATGTGTGTGTATGCGTGCGTGCGTGTGTGCGTGCGAGAAAGAGAGAGACAGAGAGAGAGACAGAGAGCAAGACATATCTATTTATCTATATGTTCTTTTTCTGTATTCTGTTGTTTTTATTTATGTAATTTTGATGTTTGTTTCTTGCAATATTTTAAATATGTATTTACCTGTAAGTGACTGTTTATGGCATAATTTTTCATAGTCAATATCCAACAAAAATTATCTGAAGATGCTCTACGTCTTTTGTAAGATGGTTCTCATTAAATGCAATTTATATTGACTTAGAAAATATCACCAGTAAAGTTAGTATAGCTAGGTATATACAGTGGATATACTGAACTGATATGGGTCACATCAGTTATTCTAGAGCTTTTGTAAGTACCAGTAATAATTACTGAGCAAAAGGCAAAGTAGGACCTATTGGAAATTAAAGTGAGCTGTTATTCAGGCAATGTATATATGACAAAGAACAATTCTAAATATTTTCTACTGGCTTCCACTGCAGATACTTTGTTCTATAATATATCAAGATTTGTTGTCCTGTAGTCTGATTTTATTTATAATCTTTGAAAGTAATCCTCACTTACATCAATGGGACTTACATTCAAGTACAAGAGGCGACTCTACACATGGACATCAACAGATGGTCAATATCAAAATCAGATTGATTATGTACTTTGCAGCCAAAGATGGAGAAGCTCTATACAGTCAGTAAAAACCAGACCTGGAGCTGACTGTGGCTCAGATCATGAGCTGCTTCTTGCAAAATTTTGGCTTAAATTGAAGAACGCAGGGAAAACCACTAAACCATTCAGGTATGACCCAAATCATATCCCTTATGAATATACAGTGGAGGTGAGGAATAGATTTAAGGGATTAGACCTGATAGACAGAGTGCCTGAGGAACTATGGACGGAGATCCGTAACATTGTTCAGGAGGCAGCAACTCAATCCATCCCAAAGAAAAAGACATGCAAGAAAGCAAAGTGGCTGTCTGAGGAGGCTTTACAAGTAGCTGAGGAAAGAAGGGAAGCGAAAAGCAAGGGAGAAAGGGGAAGACATATCCAACTGAATGCAGAGTTCCAGGGAAGAGCAAGGAGAGACAAGAAGGCCTTCTGAAATGAACAATGCAAAGAAATCGAGGAAAACAACAGAGTGGGAAAAACTAGAGATCTTTTCAAGAAAATCAGAGATATCAAGGGAACGTTTTGTGCAAAGACGGGCATGATAAAGGACAAAGAAGGCAGGGACCTAACAGAAGCAGATGAGATTAAGAAGAGGTGGAAAGAATACCCAGAAGAACTATACAGGAAAGATCTGAATGTCCTTGCCATGATAGTGCGCTCACTGAACTTGAGCCGGACATCCTCGAGAGTGAAGTCAAGTGGGCCTTAGGAAGCATTACTAACAACAAAGGTAGTGGAGATGACAGTATTCCAGCTGAGCTATTTAAAATCCTAAAAGATGATGTTGTTAAAGTGCTGCACTCAATATGCCAACAAATTTGGAACACTCAACAGTGGCCACAAGACTGGAAAAGGTCAGTTTACATCCAATTCCAAAGAAGGGCAATGCCAAAGAGTGTTCAAACTACCGTACAATTGGGCTCATTTCACATGCCAGCAAGGTTATGCTCAATATCCTACAAGCTAGGCTTCAGCAGTATGTGAACTGAGAACTACCGGAAGTACAAGCTGGGTTCTGAAGAGGCAGAGGAACTAGAGATCAAATTGCCAACATTCGCTGGATCAAGGAGAAAGCAAGAGAATTCCAGAAAAATGTCTATTTCTGCTTCATTGACTACGCTAAAGCCTTTGATTGTGTGGGTCACAACAAACTGTGGCAAATTCTTAAAGAGATGGGAGTACCAGACCACCTTACCTGTCTCCTCAGAAACCTGTACGAGGGTTAAGAAGCAACAGTAAGAACCGGACATGGAACAACCAATTGGTTCAAAATTGGAAAAGGAGTACGACAAGGCTGTATATTGTCACCCTGCTTATTTAACTTATATGCAGAGTACATCATGAGAAACACCAGGCTGGATGAATCACAGGTGGGAATTAAGATTGCCAGGAGAATTATCAACAACCTCAGATACGCAGACGATACCACCCTAATGGCAGAAAGCGAAGAGGATCTAAAGAGCCTCTTGTTGAGGATGAAAGAGGAGAGTGCAAAAGCTGGTTTGAAACTCAACATTAAAAAATGAAGATCATGGCATCTGGCCCCATCACTTCCTGGCATATAGAAGGGGAAGAAATGGAAGCAGTGACAGATTGTATTTTCTTGGGCTCCAAGATCAACGCGGACGGTGACTGTAGCCATGAAATTAAAAGACGCTTGCTCCTTGGGAGGAAAGCTATGGCAAACCTAGACAGCATAGTAAGAAGCAGAGACATCACCTTGCCAACAAAGGTTCATATAATCAAAGCTATGGTTTTCCCAATAGTAATGTATGGCTGTGAGAGCTGGACTATAAGGAAGGCTGAGCACCGAAGAATCGATGCTTTCGAACTGTGGTGCTGGAGAAGACTCTTACGAGTCCCCTGGACTGCAAGGAGGTCAAATCAGTCCATCCTAAAGGAAATCAACCCTGACTGCTCATTGGAAGGACAGATACTGAAACTGAAGCTCAAATATTTTGGCCACCTAATGCGAAGAGAAAACTCCCTGGAAAAGACCCTGATTCTGGGAAACATTGAAGGCAAAAGGAGAAGGGGACGGCAGAGGATGAGATGGCTAGATAGCATCACCGATGCAATGAATATGAACTTGAGCACGCTCCGGGAAAGAGTGGAGGACAGGAAGGCCTGGCATGCTATGGTCCATGGGGTCACGAACAGTCGGACACGACTTAACGACTGAACAACAAAACATGGTTAGGAATTAGGACTGGGGTGTAGGAGCGGCACAGGGATATCACAGTTTCTGGCCAGGAAAAACTCTTGAATATGCTGCACCTAGGCATCTGTGATCTGAGAGGTGAGCAGAACAGATAGACCCTCAGGGCTCCCTCAGAGTTTTGTTGTTGTTGTTGTCCCCCATGCTTTTTAACATGCACATGAAACCACTATGAGAATTGGCTGGGGGGATGGAGTAAGGTGTCATCAATATGTAAAATACTGCAAAATAGAGCAGCAAGCTGCTTACTGGATCTAGTCATTTTTAACATATTACTCCAGTGCTGTGTAAATGGCACTGGTTGGGAATCAGTTTCTGGGCTCGATTCAAAGTGTTGGTGCTGACTTTTTATACCTTAACTGGCTTAGGACCAGTCTAATTTAAGGAGCTCCTTCTCCCATATGTTCCTGCCCAACTGTTAAGATCATCTTCAGAGGCTCTTCCCTGGGTACCACAGCCTACAAGGGTGGGGCAGCTAGCTTACAGAGAAAGAATCTTCTCTTTATTGGGCCACCACTGGTGGAATGCCCTTCCCAGAGAGATCTGCCTGGTGTCTTCATTGTATACATTTAGACACCAAGACAGAACTTGCTCTTCCAGTAGACATTTAATTTTGAATTTGCTGTCTTTGTTGTCAGTTTTACTGCTGGCTCTTTAATATTTTTTAATGTTTTTCATATCTTAATTTGTTGACATTTTCATTGTTATTTTACTGTTGTTTTAGGGGTTTATGATTGAAAACCATTCTGAAGGCATTTGTCAGTTGGGCAGTATATAAATCAAATAAATAAACTGACAAAAGATTTTTATGTTTTATTTTTTTACTGAGGGCTTGGAACTCCATCCTTTGTTCTGAGTAAATGTGACCTGTGTATTTGAAGAAGATAAATTACCAAAGTGGCATTCTGTTGGAGCATTTTTAAAAGGAATCATCATTACACGTTTAATGAGGGTTAAAATTTCAAAGTACAAATAATTTAACTAGCATAATAAAAAATATAATGATACACATCCATACAGAAATAAGTGCATGCTTCTAAAATTATGGAGACTGCATTTGCAAAAGTAATAGTGACTTTATTCAAATATCAAACTGATCTTAATACAGTAAGAATCCTACACAGCTTTCAGTTGCGAGCGGAGATGGGTCAAAGAAGATGCAGACAACAGGCTTGGGTTGAAAATTGGGCCACATTTATTGAAATATTTGCAAAGGGGTAACTAGGACGGGCATCTAACTGTGTCAGCGGCTAGCTGACACTTCTTGGGCGAAAACAAACCCAGCCTGAGGGGTGGCGGTGATCTCGCCATCCCTCCGGACTGCCCCTTCTGGGGGAGGCAGACCTTCCGGTGTCACCCCCAACCTGGTGCCACACAACACCTGGGTGAGTGAGTAGGGTTGGTCTCCCAGGCAACCCTTATCCCCCCGCCGAGCCGCACAACCCGTTTGGGGGGCCTCAGGCGTCACCTGTCACCATAAGGTGCCTCTGCGTGCACACCATCCCTACTCCCTTTCCTGTTTTGCCCGTCCTAGCCGCCACAGGAGTCACAAGCCTATTGCTTGTGAAACTCCCCCCACCTGCGCAGAAGAACTTCCCGCAGACCCCTTTGCAGATCAGCCAAAAATAAGTCGTTGCCTATGTCTGACAGGTGGACGCCATCCTGCCTGTAAAGCTCCCTCCTAGTCCAATGGATTCCTTGGTGGTTGATGCAACCGTCACCATGCTCTGACAACCCACGTGCCAGTTCTCTGTTCACCTTGCGCCGGGCCCGTTCCATGGCCGCATTGCTCTGCGCCCTCCACATGATTCTCGGGAGCATTGAGGACCATAATATGGTCACCCCCGGCCAGCGATGTCGGATCGTCCACAGATCGGCCAACACCTGCTCAATCAAGCCCTTTCCAGGCTTGTAGCCCAGGTCGTTCCCTCCTAGGTGCAACACCAGGACCTGTGGAGGAAAATTGACCAAACCTCGTTGAAAGAGTGTGGGGAGAAGACCGTCCCATCGCATACCCCGTCGGCTGAGCCATTGTATCGCCACCTGTTGGGTAAACTGCAGCCGGGATCTGAAGAGCGACGTAGAAGCTCTGCGGGCAGCCCAAAAAACCATACTGTGCCCACAAATGAGCACCTGTACCGGCGTCGGTCGAATCCCATCTAAATAAAACATTGGGGAAGGCGAAGAGAATCATCATGAAGCATCAGGCAACTTGCGAATGTAAGAGCAGAAGGCCCTGGAGCACCATCTCCCTACCGCCTTCACTTGCTTGGATGAAAAACCTATGGTAGCTGCCGTAGAGGCCGCCCCAATACGGAATGAGTGAGTCCCGAAACGATAATGCCCCAGACCCAGTGAGGTCAAGGCTAACTTAGTGACTGCCCAAAATTGGAACTTTGTCAGTGGTAAACCGTCAGCATGGCAAAATAGGGGACCCTCCCTCGCCCCGCGATGCTCAATGAAAGCCCGCAAGGCCCTGACAGGGCATAACTCGTCGGCCTGGGCCTGGTTAAGGGTCACCAATGCTCCCTTGCCTGACTGATCGGTTTTTGAACATCGAATATGGAGGTGAATCAGGCTAGAATGGAACAGGATATCGGAATACCTCAAGGCCCTCCCGGTGGAGTCGGATTTGGACGCCCAGACCAGTTCTGAAATCCTGAGGGCCCCAAAAAAGGCTGTTAAGGCTGCAGCGTGAAAGAGGGAGGCTTCGTATAGAGAAGAACAAATGGAGGGCCACAATGCCCGAAGCCCTATAAGAATAACTAGCGACAAAGGATGTCTGGAGTCTGGCGGGGTGGGAGACATCCGTGCCCAGCCTTGTACAGCCCTCCTAATTCGGAAATCTGAGGTGGAGTCCTCCACCCCTCGCACTTTGGCCCAGAAGGCCAAAGAGGCGAGCTTCCCCAAAATGGTCCTAGCGGACAGTCCCTTGTTATGCAGATGTACGCAGAATTATAACAAGTGGTCCACAGGTAAGGGCCACACATCCTGCAACTGAAGTCCACACCTGAAGGCGCTAAACTCCCTACCTGCTCTCTCGTAGGCAGCTCTAGTGCTGGGGGCTATAGAATGCAGGATAGCGTGTTCGACTTGAGAGCGCCAATCTCCCACAGTTCGTCTGGCACGGGGTCTGGCAGCGGACGTGCCCACAGAGCCAATGCACAGAACTGGTCGATCTGGTTTCGTGACAAAGCATCGGCTACAGGGTTCCCCAGACCCGGCACGTGGCGGGCACGGAACCATATGTTGTGGCATAGGCATTGGAGGGTAAATGCTCTAACTAACTCCATGACCCTTTGGTTTCTGGAGGATAATGTATTAATGACGTGCACTACGGCCAAATTGTCGCACCAAAAAAGAGCGACAGAGTTGGCCATCAAGTCTGCCTAAATATGTACAGCCACGTAAATGGGAAAGAATTCCAGGAAGTTGAGGTCACGACAGATACTGCCAGCAGCCCAGCTCTCCGGCCACTGGCCCAGGCACCACCAGTCTCGCCAAATTAGCCCAAAACCAAAGGTGCCAGCCGCGTCCAAATGGATCTGCATGTCGGCTCGTAGAAGTAACTCGCGCCTCCAAAATGAGATGCCATTAAAGTCTCTCAGAAATTTAAGCCATACCCGCAGGTCCATGCGCATAGCGGAGGTGACTCTGGTGCGATGATGCGGGAGTTGAAGACCCCGCATGGCCCAGCAGAGCTGTCGCAGGAATGCGCAGCCAGGGGCCACTACCCTACAAGCTTAGTTCAAATGGCCAACGACCTCTTGGAGGGCTCTAAGGGAGACTTTACAAAGGTGCAAGATGGATTGGAGCTTATTCTTAACTACCAGCAATTTATCGTGAGGGAGACGAGAACACTGTGCGAGGGTATCGAGCTCGATCCCTAAGAACGTCAAAGTAACAGCTATGCCCTCTGTCTTCTCGTGTGCCAGAGGGACACCTAAATCTGAGGAAAGGGATATGAATGCCTTAATCAGGTCAGAGCATTGACTGCCGTCCCCGGGTCCAGCAAACAGGAAGTCATCCAAATAGTGGACCACATCGCCGCAGCCCGTCTTATCCTGTATGGCCCATTCTAGAAAGGTACTAAACATTTCAAACATGGCGCAAGAGATGGAGCATCCCATAGGGAGGACGCGGTCGATGTAAAATTTGTCCTGGAAGGAGAATCCCAGCAAATCAAAATCCAGAGGATTGATAGGCAAAATGCGAAAAGCGGATTTGATATCACACTTGCCCATCAATGCCCCGCGGCCCAGGGCTCTTATCATGGCTACCGCAGTGTCAAAGGATGTATAACGCACGGAACATAGGGAATCTGGGATTTCATCGTTAACCGACTGGCCCTTGGGGAAAGAGAGGTCATGAATTAACCTGAACTCACCGGGCGATTTCTTGGGGATAATTCCCAAAGGGGAAATCCGCAGGTTGGGTAGCGGGGGCGAGGAAAAGGGGCCGATGACCCGACCTGACTGAACTTCTTTGTTAATTTTATCTTGCACCAAGCACCGCATGCTAAGAACAGACCAGTGGTTACCAGTCAAATACGGCTTGCGCAGACCCATAAAGGGGATCCTGAAACCCAGTGTGAAGCCGCGTTCCAAGTACATCACTGCCCGACGATTTGGGTAACGCCTTAGAAGTTGAAGGAGCGGAAGAATCTTAACTGGGCTGGGGCCCTTTGGAAGGGGGAGGATGCCCACCGCCCTGTTTTCTGCCACCACGGCCATCCCTTGGGGGACCTCTCCAACCTCTGGCTCTCGGGCAGGAGGAGCAGGAGTGTTGACCGCCACAAAGGGAGCACTTGTGCCGGAAGCGGCATGGGTTTCGGGAGCAGGAACCTTTGGAGCTGAACTCCCAGCACAGCCAGCGGTGTTGAACCCCTGGACCCGCAATAGGCCTAGCGGCTATTGCGGGCGACAGCTTGGCCAGGATGTGGCCGCTGTCAGACCTGTCGCCGAAGCCTGGCCTAGAAGGGGTCATAAATTGGAGCCAAAGGTCCTGGTCCTTCAGATCCCAGCACATGGAGGGGTCAATGGCGGCCCTCCTTCGAAAGGCCTCATCATAGGCCAGCCATGTGGTCCCTTCATATTCAGTGTAAGCCCTGTATATTATGTCAAGGTATTTGGTGAAAACCCAAGCCCTCTCAGGGAATCTCTGTTGGAGGATGCCAGCGTAAATTAAAAAACCTGGCAACCCGTTCGCCCAGGTGCGAGGCACCTTGCGGGCTTTGCTCCGCTCAGGATCTCAGTCACAGGTCCTATCTTTATCGCTGGGTTCGGGCTCGCAAAAGAGCAGGGCAAAGACATCGGTAAATTCACCCCGCAAGATCTTTTCTCTGGTGGCTATGGTTAAGTGAAAACCAATAGGGGAGGAAGTAGCACCAGTGGGCATAGATCCTCGACTCAGGTTGGTGCATGGGTCAACCGAGGACAACTGTGGGGCTAGAAGAGGAGGAGATAGGGAAGCCAGGGGGTCCCGAACCGAACCAGCGGGCCCCTGCCAAACACTGGCGGAGGCGACGTTAAGCGGATGAGGATGGAGCAGTGGCGGGGCCGACGTGGTGGCATCTCCTGCCGGTAGCAGTAAGGGGAATGAGGCGCCAGGCCCCACTGAATTGGGTGGGCTGGCCACCGGAGCAGTTGAACTAGGAGTTGAGGTTGAGGCAACGGGCTGGGGAGTACTAACTGGGGAGGCTGAAGTAACTGAAGGAAGTGAGAAAGGGGGGACTGGGCCACCCTGAAGGGTAAACCATGGCAACCAACCCCATGGGGTGATTTGCCCCATGCCCGGCCAGGTGAATTGAGGTGCCAAAGCAGTCTCACCTGTATCAATCGTGGGCGTGCTCTGATCCCTAGCTGGAAAAACTGACGTTGCTGCTTGTGCCCGCAGGTAAGATGAGGCCACAGAAGGGAGGAGCTCCACTGAAGGCGGTGTGCCTTCTGGAAGAGCCGAGGAAGAGGAGGTGGATGCCTCAATAGCGTCCAGGTGAACTGAAATAGAGAGGAGCAACGAGCGTTGGGTCTGCTGCCGCGTTCACTTAGGCTGGACCGCTGAGGGTTTTTTGGGCCTGGCTGGGGGAGGGAGAGGGATCCCCGAGGAACGCTCAGCAGCTTCCAGACGAGAAAGAATTGATGTCAGTACCGGGTCTGAGTCCTCATCAGACTCAGAATCAGGCCTTGGCGGCGGTCTTTTGGGGAGGGGGGGCAGGGCCCTTTCCTTTCTTACCACCTTGGTCCTTCTTGGGAGGCATGATGGAAAAGGTGAGTTAAGCTTAGCTGCTATCGGAGACTTAAGTAAGCAACTGGGCACCCCGGGCCACAGGCAGCTACCTGTCAGGGTGGACACTGAGCCCATAGAATCCCAGAGTAGTTCTGATTCTGAGGAAGAGCAGTCGCTCCTCTTTCCCAGGACCAACAGCTGACGGAGATTCCTCCCACCAGCATTCCTAGTTTAGTTAGCAGTCCAGGGAGTGACCGAGCACAGATAGCAGACTTGGTGGATGCGCGACGCAGACGCAGAGAGCGGCGCCAGATGGAGGGCGTGGAAAGGAGGCGAAGTGCCAGGTTGGCGCGCAAACAACGGCTGCGCCCAGAGGCTCCAAGGGAAAAGGGGAGGGACTCTCCCTAGTCCTTAAGTTCAGGGGTCTGCCAGTAATTCCTTTCAAATGGGGACCAACTGTTCCAACTTAAGGCATAGGTACTGTGCTGCTCAGATCTAGTTGCAAACGGTATAGTTGTTAAGTTGTAAAAGAAGAATAAAGCTCTGAAAGGAATCCCTTTGTCTGTGTCTGGACTTAGCTATTGGATTAGACTGAGAAAGCCCTCCAAGGAGCCCTTGACATCACCTCACAATCTTCACGATCAGCAGATACGAGTTCCAGACCGAGAGATCAAAGCTCAAGAGGCGCAGCAAAGACTTTTTTTTTTTTTACCAGAGGTGAAGGAGCCGCGCTTAAGCGCGGGCTCCCTCGGCCAAGGGTGCCCTGGCTCAGGAGGCGCCAAACAGGCAGCCGCGGCTGCTTCACAATTTAATTAATTAAATATTTAATTAATTATTATTTGGGGGGGAGATGCCAATAGGAAAAAAGAACTAAGGCACTGGGGGTAAAACACCCAGCCTCTGGCTTTGTAGCCAGACTCCCCTCCCCACCAGGCTGTCTCAACTGTCGAGCTGGGGGGAGGCAGGCACACCGCTGCCAAGATCGCTGGCGCCGGCAAACACCGGCGCCGCGCTCAATGCGCACCGCCGCCACCCCTCGCTGGTACCAACGCCTCCGAGGACGCAACGAGGCAAGCGCAAGGCCGCGGCCGGTGGAGGCCGGCGGAAGGTGAGCCAGGAGGAGGCCGGCAGCCTAATAGACAGACTGGTCGGCAGGAGGGCCGAGAGCCGGCCAGCTGGCTGGAGGGCCAGCAGACGGGCGGGCGGGCGGGCGACCGAGCAAGCGGGCGGGTGGGCAAATGAGTGAGGGGGGGTGACTGAGCGGGTGGGTGGGCGATCGAGCGGACGGGCGAGGTGAGTGGGGGGTGAACAAACGGCCGAGCGAGGAGGCGGGTGGGCGCACACCGCCCCACCCGGACCCCCGGGAAGAAGGAGTTAGGCACCTCACCCGGGCGCGCACACCAGGAGCCGCAGCCGGCGCTCACGCAGGCAGTAAAAGCCGGCTGCGGAGAGGAGAGGTCACGTGCTTGAGCGCCGCCGCCGTGCCGCTGGCCAACCCGGGGCCGCGGCAGGCGCTCGAGGAGAAGAGCCGGCAAGGAGGGAGGAAGGGGGGGCAGACACGATATCACCCAGCAACGTTGGCTCTCCCGACGGCCAGCAGGCGCCGTCCCAGAGGGAGCGGTGATGGAGTGCACGAGACCCGCCGCGAGTGTCGGCAACTTGATAGCCGCGCGTGAAGAGAAGCTTTGGCGTGCAGAAGCACGCTGAGTCCAGGTGGCTGGAACGACAACGACGAAGGCAGGCAAGAATCCCTCGTCGAATCCAGGCGAGTCTTTAGCACTCAATAGCTGCGTCGCGCCAAAGAGCTGAGATAGGGAGGGGGGTCGAGTTTAAGACTCTTCCCCGACTGGTGGTGCGACTGGGGTGCACCAATCACAGGCCCATACGTCTTGTCACCCCATCCGCATGCAATGCCCCCCCCCCTTTCAGCCAGACAAGCTGGAGCTGGGTAGGACATTTCTCCGGTTATTTACATTGGATTGGTCTGACCTACTTAACAGTTCTTTAGAGTCGCAGCTACACCACTTGGAGGTTTTAAAAAAAAGTTGTGCAAACTTAATATGTGATGTCTATAAAGCTTTACAAGCTTAAAACTGTTCTCCAGACAACTCTTATTTATGCGTAATGTCTTTAAATGCCAGCTCTGTATGTCAGTATTACACATCATAACACACCAGGCACTTCAAATATATTTTATTTGGCTTTCTCAACTACAGCCTAACCATATGTGCGTATCAAGGGTCACTGATATCAAAAGAGTATAAGATAAAAATCAAATAAAACATAATGAAATACTATGGCACCTATTTTTAAAACTTTCTATTCATATGTAATGTTTCAAAGAACTATCATGGAAATTTAGATAGCATTGTCAATAGCTATCATTCCAAGGACCACAAGTGTATGGGTTTCTCACAGCAGCCTACAGAAAGGAGATTTAGGGCATTTCTATACCGGCCTAAAATCTTGCATTTAAAATGGGGCTTTCTGCTTCCATTTTAAATGCAGGATCACCACTGCCTCCCTTTTCACATGCTTCCTTCCCCCCTTCTCCCCGTATCTGAGTCTTCCATTATCTTTCATTGATCTCGCTCCTCTTCTTGCCGCTTTAAGTCTTTTCACGGAGAAAACTGAAGCAGAGCACAATGGGGTAATTTGATAGCCCATTATCTGCAATCTATTTAAAAACTGAACAAAGGGCATTTAGTGCAGGAGGGTCATGGCAGGTCATGATGTCATGGGAAGAGCCTGCAAACTTCTGTGAAGGAGCAATCTCAGTCGCAGGATAAAAGCTCCATGTGATGAAGCCCTTATGCTCATGTCAAGCACATGCAAATTTGCCTATCCCAGAGGGGGGCACTAGAACTCTGTGCATTTTAGAATCCCAAGTCAATATGTTATACATGCCTCAATCAGTGTAAAAACATAGATTTCAAATAGTCATATTTGACTATCAGCCCAGCAGACTCAAACATATCTGTCATTAACTATAGTGTTCAATGATCAGATTGAGCCACTGGGGTCAATACAACAAACAAATAAGAAAGTTGTTCATTTGTACATTTCCAGTGTGTATTCCTTTTCAAATAAGTCTATCATTATAGTGTCATGTAGCTTTGTGGCCTACTCCTGCAACTCAGCCAGGCAGGTTATTTTCCAGAGAAGACAATAATCCAGTTTAGGAAAACAACAGATGTTTTATTTGTCAATTCTGGTCATACAAACTAGACCCCTCTCTCTCTCACTCTCTCTCTCTCTCTCTCTCTCTTTCTTCTCAGGCCAATTCTTCCAGAAACTCCATTCATCTACACACAGACTCTATTACTTCCAGAATATACTATAGTTAATTGTTTAGCTTGCATGACCCCAAAGGTTCTCCATGGGTAACAATGTGTTGGATCTATACTTAGTCATAATTAGAATAGACCCATTGCAATCAGTAATACGTTAATCATGAATAATTTAAGTCCCATTGATTTCAGTGGGTCTACTACAAGTACAATTAAGTCTGATTTCAATGGGTCTACTCCAAGTATGATTAAGTAATATATTAAGCCCAACCCAATATATTAAATTTAAATTAAAATAATTTCAGTAGAAAATAATCTGTTAAAAAAACTACAAATGTTAATATTTAATTCTGTATATGAAAATGCAGCAAAATTCCCCAGGGAATTGTCATATATAAGGATCCATCCCTTTAAGCACAAGGAACTTTGGAATTGTGGGGCAGCCACTAAGACTGCTTTTCCAAATTTACTTTATGTCCTAACTTATATTCTAACACTGCTGACTGATCTTAAGGCTAATCCTCACGTTATCTTTTATTTGTGGGTTCACATGCCTAAATACACACAGGTGTTTCTTGGAAAGGAACAGTCGGTCACTGATGAAGCTGGTGTTGTGTATTTGGTTGTTCTTTTAAATATATGTGCCTAATTCTGAATCAGAGCTTCACACTTGATGGGATGCTCCCATATTTTGTATTTGAGTGTGAGAATATGATATACTCTAGTGTGAGAAAATTAAAGTGAGAATCATCCCTGTGAGACTGCAAGGGGGTATCAGGGAAGAGGCATGGTCTGGTTTGTTGATTAGGACCAATATCTGTGATGAGTAATATAGCACTTTTTGCGTCTCACCAGCATACCCAACAGATTGAAGGCAACATGCTTATTGTCACGACTGAATTTGAGCTTCTGCTTCTTATGTTGCAAAACAGTACACTGGACTGGGAACTGAATCAGCTGTTAAAGCATGGAGGAGCCAGAAAACTCAGTCAGTAAATTCCCTAACCACATAATCATCACCCGCAGCAGACGAATTAAATAAAATAGTTCATTACTGTGCTCAATTTACTCCAACAGATCTACAGTCTTAATTTTTAGTATTTTAACAGGAAAGCAAGCAATCTCTCTGGGACTATTTAAGAATATTGGATTCCTGCATTGAGCAGGGGGTTGGACTCAATGGCCTTGTAGGCCCCTTCCAACCCTACTATTCTATGATTCTATGATTCTATTTTAAATCTTTAATCTCTTGAGTTTTACAATTCACCAAGTATCAAGGCAGTAAAGCTTTGTCAGTAAAGCCACACTGCTGCGTCTTAAAGGTGCTTTGGTTGCAATACTCAAAATACTTAGTCTGAAGTAGTGTCTTCAAGACATCTGTCTATTTGAGGAATACAGTGAATAAATAGGTCTGAAAATTCCACTCCGTTATTCAGGAATAAATTATCTAATAGACCTTGGTTTGGTTTAAATCAGCAATGAGTGATTTAAATACAATGAGTTTAAATACAATGAGTTATTATTGGATAATGACTGACAGTGAATATGAAGGGTGAGCAAAGGCAGGATGGAGAAGTAAATGAGGGTCCTGTTTCACAAAATGTTCCGGAGTTCCGGAGGGCTTTGCAAGTGACTTGTGATCACTATGTGTGATTGAGAGGGGGGAACCAATGATGTATGACTAACTCCCCTAAAAGGTTACTTAACTAAAAGAGAAGGGAAATGGTTGTTCAATTAATAAAAGAAAAAACGGTGTCATCATTTTCTTCTGATGTGTTACATACTAAAAGACAGAGCAGAAAATACATCAACACTAAAAGTTACAACATCAACACAGCCAAGTTACTCTCACTAGCTGGAAATATGCCATAACCAGCACATACAAAGCCAATGAGTGAAGCAGAATTAGACCAGAAGTCATGCCAGCCATGGTTAAATAATTTAAGGAGTTAAAGTAGCAAATGCAGCTGTCCCCCCAGCCACCCATCCTCAGAAACACCACTCATGAAAGAATGATGAACAGCAGACTAAGACCTTTTTTAACCTTATTCTTGCAGCGTGGAATGCAACCTATTCTTTGACCACTGTGAGAGCAATGAAACTGAGTTGTTGTGGTTCTGATAAGCATCTCTGTACTTGGTGAGTAACAAGTTATTCATCTTAAGTTTCATAGACAATTCAGCTGTGTCCCAATGTAATATAAGTTCTTCAATTTCCAAAATACTTTTGGCATGTAGAGGGAGTTTTGGAGCCTTCATAGAACAAATGTATTTAAAGGAGAAATTGAAGTACAATGTTGTGACAGATAAAATTAGAAGAGACTGTTTAGTGCAGAGCTGTCAGCACAAATATGTGAAGTCAGGAAAATATGAAGAGAACATTTTTAGGATAAGCAAAACATAGGAACATAGGAAGCTGCCTTATACTAAGTCAGACCATCGGCCCATGTAGCCCAGTATTGTCGAACTGACTGGCAACACCTATCCAGAGTTTCAGGCAGGATTCTTTCCTTGCCCTACCTGGAGAAGCCAGGAATCAAATGTGGGATCTTCTGCATGAAAAGCATGTGTCTATCACACAGAACTATGGTCCCTCCACTAATGACTAAGGATGAGGAAAAAGAAAGGATGGATATGGGGCGGGGGGGAAGCAAAATGATGAAAAAGTCTAAATATAAAGAATCCTTAAATTTCATACATACTGATTATTTATTTATTTACAGTATCTTTATCTTGCTTTTCAGAAAATTATTTCCTAAAGTGTCTCACATCAGTAAAATGAAGAGACATGCTATGCCATCAGGCTTACAAACTAAAAAGACAAGACACACAAGGGAAGGAGAATGGAGGGGAAAGGTAGAGAAGGGAAATCAGTTCTTCAAAGCCAGAACAAAGGGATGAGCTATAAATAGGCATTTATATCCAATTTGGGCCAGGTTGATCTTCCCTTTCTTAGTTTCTACATATACTGATACTGAATTCATTTCAATATTCATTTCAAATGAATACTGAATTCATTTATTCTACATATACTAATATTGAGTTCATTTCGTTAGTTCTGGTGTTTTCAAACAGGTAGGAAAGAAAATGGCCTGACTATGAAAACGCTTAACTCAACTTTCTCCAACCTGGTGCCCTCCAGATGTGTAGGACTACAACTCCCATAATTCCCAGCCAGCAATAGCCATGTTGGCTGGGAATTATAGGAGTTGTAGTCCAACATAGCTGGAGGGCACCAGGTTGGAGAAGGCTGGGTTAAATTATGGTTTAGCATTACATGCATGTGCCTCAGACTTTTGCACTCCCGCCTCCTCCTCAGGCCTGGCCTCAAGGAGATTGGAAGCTTATTTTTCCATTTTCAAGTTACTACAGTTAATCTTAACTATGGCTTATTGTTGCCTTGTTTCAATAAAACATAGTAGAGACTAATCACAATTTGTTCATGTTTGAACATAATGCTAAACTATGATTAAGAATGGAAGCAAAATCTTCTGATCTCCTTACAGCTGTGCTGGAGGAGGGAGCCGATGAGCTCAAGGATCATTCATCTCCAAATGAGATCTATGTCTTAAGGACAGGAAAAAGAGCTTTGGGAGAGAGGGAATCTTTGAATCATGTCAGAAGAAAAGGAATTATCTGAGAAGGTATGAGACCAAAATCACAGCTGATCCTATCTTTCTGATTTACTTTTCCATGCAGTGTGCCATGTTTTTGAAAATTTTTGCAAATGTCTAGCACTATATTCATAGAAGAATTCAACAGTGTAGCAAGCTAACTCTTAGTTTCCAATGCCTATTTCAGTTGCCTGAATAACTGAGCACCTCAACGTTTTCCAGCCTTGAGCAGTGCATTTTTGTCTTTCTTATTTTGGGTAGAGAAGTCCAAGGTGTGTCAGCTGAAACAGGTGGTGATGAAAATGCCTGCAAGATCAGAGCTCTTTGGACTCTGATCACACAGGTTTGTGACCCAGTGAGTAACAGAACTCAAAGTATATCCAGGGGCAAAATCAGAGTATTAAAATGTTAAGATGGTTGTTCCACACTGAAGTCCAGATGATGTGGCAGGGAATCCAGAAGCAGGTAGAGATGAATGACCAATGGAAACAGCAGTACTGAATATCCAAATTTCTATTTACATGTCAGTTTGAAAAGAACAGTTAAGTGGTAAAAGGAACACGACTGGAAAATGGAGCAATCCTACTTACAGGGACTGTAGAAGATTTGTGAAAAGGAAGTTAAAACAGGGCAGGGCGAATGATTCAGAGCAGAAAACAGTTACTAAGAGTGCAAGGTTTATTTGCCCCAGTTCCACAACAGGAATCTCCACTGCACCCAGAGATGAGCCAGCACAGACCAATTATATTTTGAAAAGCTTCAAAGGAAGGGCAAGATATTGCTGGCAAGTGCCACAGCTCTCTAGGTCATAGAAGATTGAAACAGTCAACTCATTAGGCTTAGGATACTTCCCAGGCAAAGTGCTAGGCTCCTTCACCAGCAGACCCATGCCATACCACTGGCAAATGTTTCCTCCCTCTGAAAGCTTTGTCCATGTGGGAGATAAAGGAAGACTAAACATCTGTAACAGCCTATTGTTAATAAGATGGCTCAGCATTATAGTGACCTCACATTTCAAAGGAACAAAGGTAGCCACAAGATTTTGAAAATCCATGGCAAATGTGTAGTATTTTTGCCCTATCCTCCCTATACCAGCATTTTCTACTAGCTGCTTTATAGCATTGACAGAAAAGCCATTTTGATTCTTCCATAGCAGTGCTTCATTTGTTAAATTGTGATTTATGCTAAGGGCAAGATATTTTAAAAAATGCAATGCATTGCAGACACCAATCTGCCTCCAGAATGAAACATATCTGCCACTGGGAGATTCCTAATTATCCAAGTAATGCTAATAAACAGACTATTTATGTCAGAGCTATAGCTAGACCAAATATTCTACCATTTTAGTTTTAAAACTAAGAATAGGACTTCCCTAGGTTAGAAGGTTCTCCTGCATAACCCTAAATTCTGGGAGTACTCAATTTTTTTCAATTCCATTTACTGCCCATTATTTCCTCTAACTGCTGCTGCTTCTTCTTTCTTCTTCCTGGATTAGTCAAGCAAGTGATCCCAGCTAAAATAATTTATCAGACTGGATAACATCACTGCACTATATAGCAATGGTAACTGGCTACATCATGATGTAAAGTATGCAAAGCCAAATAAGTGAAGGCATACAAAGCCAATTGAGACAAACATTTAGAAATAGCAACTGACAGGAACAGGCAAATGATTTTTCAAAAGGGGCACACTTTTGACACTGCTGAAAATATTCCCAACCTGAAGTGAATAATTTCTAGGGTTGAGCTGAAATTCCCTCCTTCTATTTTGCATAGATGCATGCTTGATATTTGGTACCTACAGAGTGATTTGGTTTAGTCATTGTTCAGGCATGCACCTAGCATGTAGTTAACTAATGAAAACACATCTAATAGGCAGAATTAAGTGGGGTAGCTTTAGAGCACAATCCTCTTCATGTTGAGAAGAAAAAAAAGTCCTACAACTCCCAGCATGCCCCAGCCATCCATGCTGGCTGAGAATGATGGAAGTTGTAGGGTTTTTTTCTGTCTAAACGTGCATAGGATTGCACCCTTAATTGCATAAGTGACATTTTATTCATTCCCAGTAGCACACTGCAAATTTGAAAGATGGCCGAATCCCTTAAAACTTATCAAACCTTTGTACCCATGTGGAAATAAGGAACTATCACATCAGCAAAGCCTCCATTAGTTTCAAGAGCAATACATAAACATGTGAAAGCCACCCAGAGAAGCATGAACACTTATATAGAGCAAAGTTGCTTTAGAGCAGATGGTGGCCCTGCCTCACTTCACTGTTCCAAAGAGGCCTGACATTTTTCCCCAATGACTGCTGATGTGTGGGCTTTAGGAAACAGCTCACATAACTAATACTTAGCTTCTGTGCTTTCAGAAATACCTGAGTTGAGACTATTCAGAATGACTACAGATTAAATTAGTTCACCATGAAGTTCATAGATATATTGTAATATCTTTCTTATGTACAAAGATCTTCACATTATTACTACAAGGGTGGATAGTGAGTATATATCAGGGTTTTTTTCAAGGCTTAACACAAGGAAACTGTTACATGTACAATTACTGCCAAATCCTTCTCTAAATAAGCCAGTAGCTTCCAGATAAAGCATTGAAGGGAAATGCCATTTAAGTCACAATAATGAATATTTAATAGTATAATCTTCAACAAAGGAGATCGTTACCTTGTCGTGGTGCTGGAGCTTGAGCATCTCAATGACGTCATGAGCTAAATGGTGAAGGGACACCCAAGACAGGAAGGTCATGGCAGAGAGGTCAGACTAAATATGATCCCCGGGGAAGGAAACGGCAACCCACCCCAGTATTCTTGCCATGAAAACTAAATGGATCAGTACAACCAGAGATATGTCAGTATACCATCGGAAGATGGGACTCCCAGGTCGGAAGATGGTCAAAATGCTACTGGGGAGGAACAGAGGATAAGTTCAACTAGCCCCAGATGTGATGATGCAGCTAGCTCAAAGCCGAAAGGATGGCTAGTAGCCGATGGTGCTGGTGGTGAACGACGAATCCAATGTTCTAAAGATCAACACACCATAGGAACCTGGAATGTAAGATCTATGAGCCAGGGCAAATTGGATGTGGTTATTGCGGAGATGTCAAGATTAAATATAGACATTTTGGGTGTCAGTGAACTGAAATGGACTGGAATGGGCCATTTCACATCAAATGACCACCAGATCTACTACTGTGGACAAGAGGACCACAGAAGAAATGGAGTAGCCTTCATAATTAATAATCAAGTGGCTAAAGCAGTGCTTGGATACAATCCAAAAAATGACAGAATGATCTCAATTAGAATTCAGGATAAGCCATTTAACATCACAGTGATCCAAATATATGACCCAACCACAGATGCTGAAGAAGCAGAAGTAGATCAGTTCTATGAGGATCTGCAGCACCTACTGGATAGTATGCCAAAAAAAGATGTTATTTTCATTACAGGAGACTGGAAAGCTAAGGTGGGTAGTCAAACAACACCTGGAATTACAGGCAAGCACGGTCTAGGAGAACAAAATGAAGCAGGACATAGGCTGATAGAATTTTGCCAAGACAACTCACTGTGCATACCAAACACTCTCTTCCAACAACCTAAGAGACGACTTTATACATGGACTTCACCAGACGGTCGACACCGAAATCAGATTGACTACATCCTTTGTAACCAAAGGTGGCGGACATCTATGCAGTCGGTAAAAACAAGACCTGGAGCTGATTGTAGTTCAGATCACGAACTTCTTATTGCACAATTTAGAACCAGACTAAAGAGAATAGGGAAGACCCACAGAGCAGTTAGATATGAGCTCACGAATATTCCTCATGAATATGCAGTGGAGGTGAAGAATAGATTTAAGGGACTAGATTTAGTAGATAGGGTCCCAGAAGAACTATGGACAGAAGTTCGCAACATTGTTCAGGAGGCGGCAACAACCAACATCCCAAAGAAAAAGAAAACCAAGAAGGCAAGATGGCTGTCTGCTGAGACACTGGAAGCAGCCCAAGAAAGAAGGAAAGCAAAAGGCAACAGTGATCGGGGGAGATATGCCCAATTAAATGCAAAATTCCAGAGGTTAGCCAGAAGAGATCAGGAATTGTTTTTAAACAAGCAATGCGCAGAAGCGGAAGAAGATAATAGAATAGGAAGGACAAGAGACCTCTTCCAGAAAATTAGAAACATCGGAGGTAAATTCCAGGCAAAAATGGGTATGATCAAAAACAAAGATGGCAAGGACCTAACAGAAGCAGAAGAGAGCAAGAAAAGGTGGCAAGAATATATGGAAGATCTGTATAGGAAGGATAATAATATCGGGGATAGATTTGACGGTATGGTCAGTGAGCTAGAGCCAGACATCCTGAAAAGTGAGGTGGAATGGGCCTTAAGAAGCATTGCTAATAACAAGGCAGCAGGAGATGACGGTATCCCAGCCGGACTGTTTAAAATCTTGCAGGATGATGCTGTCAAGGTGATGCATGCCATATGCCAGAAAATTTGGAAAACACAAGAATGGCCAACAGATTGGAAAAGATCAACTTATATCCCCATACCAAAAAAGGGAACCACCAAAGAATGTTCAAACTATCGAACAGTGGCACTTATTACACATGCCAGTAAGGTAATGCTCAAGATCTTGCAAGGTAGACTCCAGCAATTCATGGAACGAGAATTGCCAGATGTACAAGCTGGGTTTAAAAAAGGCAGAGGAACTAGAGACCAAATTGCCAATATCCACTGGATAATGGAGAAAGCCAGGGAGTTTCAGAAAAACATCTGTTTCTGTTTTATTGACTATTCTAAAGCCTTTGACTGTGTGGATCATCACAAATTGTGGCAAGTTCTTGGTGGTATGGGGATACCAAGTCATCTTGTCTGCCTCCTGAGGAATCTGTATAACGACCAAGTAGCAATGGTAAGAACAGACCACGGAACAACAGACTGGTTTAAGATTGGGAAAGGAGTACGGCAGGGCTGTATACTTTCACCCCACCTATTCAACCTGTATGCAGAACACATCATGCAATGTGCTGGGCTTGATGAAGCCAAGGCTGGAGTTAAAATCGCTGAAAGAAACATTAACAATCTCAGATATGCAGATGATACCACTTTGATGGCTGAAAGCGAGGAGGAGCTGAGGAACCTCATGATGAAGGTGAAAGAAGAAAGTACAAAAGCTGGGTTGCAGTTAAACCTCAAAAAAACCAAGATTATGGCAACCAGCTTGATTGATAACTGGCAAATAGTGGGAGAAAATGTGGAGGCAGTGACAGACTTTGTCTTTCTAGGCGCAAAGATTACTGACTGCAACCAGGAAATCAGAAGACGTTTACTTCTTGGGAGGAGAGCAATGACAACTCTTGATAAAATAGTGAAGAGCAGAGACATCACACTGACAACAAAGGTCCGCATAGTTAAAGCAATGGTATTCCCCGTAGTAACCTATGGCTGCGAGAGCTGGACTGTAAGAAAGGCTGAGTGAAGGAAGATAGATGCTTTTGAACTGTGGTGCTGACGGAAAATTCTGAGAGTGCCATGGACTGCAAGAAGATCAAACCAGTCCATACTCCAGGAAATAAAGCCAGACTGCTCACTTGAGAGAATGATATTAAAGGCAAAACTGACATACTTTGGCCACATAATGGGAAGACAGGATACCCTGGAGAAGATGCTGATGCTAGGGAAAGTGGAAGGCAAAAGGAAGAGGGGCCAACCAAGGGCAAGATGGATGGATGATATTCTGGAGGTGACAGACTCGATCTTGGGGGAGCTGGGGGTGGTGACGGCCAACAGGAAGCTCTGGCGTGGGCTGGTCCATGAAGTCACGAAGAGTTGGAAGCGACTGACTGAATAAACAACAACAACAACAACAACAACAGTATAATAACTTGAACCAAACGTTTATTGTTATAAAGCTCCAGTATTTACCCTTTACCAATTACCTAATATCTTGAATTGTTTTAAATCCATTACTTTATTTTGCATTACTCTTGTAAATTAGTACCCGGGAAGTACTAGTTCCCCTCTACTCAACACTGGTTAGGCCTCATCTGGAGTACTGTGTCCAGTTCTGGGCACCACACTTTAAGAAGGATGCAGACAAACTGGAGAGGGTTCAGAGGAGGGCAACAAAGATGATCAGGGGACTGGAAACAAAGCCCTATGAAGAGAGACTGAAAGAACTGGGCATGTCTCTCTTGAAGAGAAGAGAAGAGAAGAGAAGAGAAGAGAAGAGAAGAGAAGAGAAGAGAAGAGAAGAGAAGACTGAGGGGAGATATGATAGCGCTTTTCAAGTACTTCAAAGGTTGTCACAGAGAGGAAGGCCAGGATCTCTTCTCAATCATCCCAGAGTGCAGGACACAGAATAATGGGCTCAAGTTACAGGAGGCCAGATTCCAGCTGAACATCAGGAAAAACTTCCTGACTGTTACAGCAATATGACAATGGAACCAATTACCTAGGGAGGTAGTGAGCTCTCCCACACTGGAGGCATTCAAGACGAGGCTGGACAGCCATCTGTCAGGGATGCTCTGACTTAGATTCCTGCACTGAGCAGGGGGTTGGACTCGATGGCCTTGTAGGCCCCTTCCAACCCTACTATTCTATGATTCTATGAAATTATGTAATCAATACAGACTTCCCTCACCCCACAAAATGGACTCAAGCACCATTTCAAAATTATGACATGATACACCATCACAAATGAATCTGGTAGATATAAACTCTTCTCACAAGACATAATATAACAAAAGCTTACCATTATCATTTTTTAGATTCCCATTGCTGAGCTGTTTTAATCTTTTCTGGTGTGATTTCCCATTATAGTGGATCTGTGCCTGAGCAGCAGAGTTCAGCTGAATGTTGCAGACATTGCACAAAGTAAAACTGGTGTGTTTCTTCTCTTTCTTTTCCTCACTGTCATCAGGTGTTAATTCTTTCTCACTGTCTCTGTCATGCAAACAAGTGAAATCTGCAGTATAAGGAACATTGTCTTGGGATGAACTAGGACTCCAGGGTTTCTTCATAATTTCTGAGATAAGCAAAAGAAAGAACTATGATTAATGAACATCCAACACATCCAGAATTTCAACTTGTGCAAACCTGATGGTTGTACTCAGAACCAATGCACATGACTAAGTTTCTCACATAGTAACTGCAAATGGTTATCTTATAACATGGTTGGCTGGCATGATAATGTGTGGGAATGCATGTGAAGACTGTCACAGACTAGCTGTGGCTAAAGCGATTTTTTTAACAATGCAAGTGCAATACTCATTGATGGTTATAGTTACAGGCTGGTCTAAAGCCCTCTTCATGAGTTATCCATGTGAAGGGATGTAGTACCTGGAAACTCAATGTGTGGACACCAAAGATGGCACTGGCAATGTAGCCCTGTCAGCCCTTCTACACATAAGAAGTGTGGTGCTGCAGAATTTAGATGGTAGAATGGACTGTATCACTTATGATGTAAGTGGAGAACCACATTTTTAATACTTCCTGTTAAAAACTTCTTGTAAACATAGAAGCTGAATAGCAGGCAAAGGGAAAGGGCTAGACAGAACTCACTATAAAGAGAAAATTAGGCTTTAGGGGAACGCATTAAAAAGGACCATTAAAAAAAAGATATCTCCCACTTGTAGTTTGAATTGATACAGTCCATTCTATCGCTCACTCCCATTCACTGTATTGCACACAAAGACCAGCCACAACTATCATAGAAAAATATGGTCATGTGAAGTAGCCTAAAGGTCTTCATCCTTATTGCAAATGGAGAAACCTGTTTTCTCATAATGAATTCATTAATTGCAAATGTTAGGGGGTATTAATTGAGCTTGCATCTGAAGATAAACTTCCATGAAACATTTTATTAATTACATGCCTCTTGACCTACTAAGACTTTCATTTCATTTTATTCAAGAAATATAAGAGCACGTTGTCCTGATATTTTTTTCAAGACCCCAAAACCTCCTCTTCACAGAATGGATGACATTTTAAAAACTTCACACAATAGTATGCTAAACTTTACAATTTTATCATCGTAGATCTTGTGATATTTGGATTTTTTCCTCAGTGCCATCACTCTGTAATCATGAATCTCATTAGCTGCAGGGAAATGCTTCAAAATGTTAAGTAATTACATTTTAAAGGCTTGCAATCCAACAGGGAAATTTAAAATGTACTAATCCCTAGTAATAATTGGCAATTCTTTATGCAAGAAGACCAGACTCCTGAAAGCATAGTCATGGGTTGCCACACTTAAGTCAATGAGATATTTGTGCATTTTCAGGATAAAGGTCCAAGAAATAAAACTGTCAGAGTTTGGCAACTTGGTAAGTTAACTTGAAGCCAGGAAAGGCAGGCTGCAGCCACATCTCTGCTAGCAAATTGCTGTATAATTTGGACAACTTACAATATTTCAGAAGTGTAACCACAGTTACATACTGTGTAAAATGGAGTTATTATCCCATTTTGGCCACATAAAATACTGTGAGAAGTACAGATGGAACCTGTAGTACTGAGAATACTGGAACATATAGGATTTTCAAACTGCATTTTTTATGTGCTTCCTTGTGAAAAAGGGAAGTAAACATTAAAATAAGGCACGAATACAATGCAGCTTCTGAGTCATTGTTTAAATATATGACATACACTTATGTCAAACAAGTTCTATATAAATATTCATGAATATACATCATTTAAGTTGATTTCCTCTTTTTCTGCTCAATATCTGCTGAAATGCATCTTTATTTACATATTTTCCTCTATATGAAAACATGAAGGTTTTCTGAAATCTCAGATATTTTGACACAAAATACCAGATTAAACTGTGCATGCAGTAGATCCCAGGTTGAATCACCAGCATGTCCAGGTAGGACTCATAAGGAATTGTGTCCGAAACCCTAGAGTGTTGCTGCCAGTCAGTGTGCAATACTAAGTTAGACAGACCAATGGACTGATTTGATATAAAGCAGCATCATACATTGCTGTGTTATCTTACAAGGTGGTGGTAAGAATTTTTGACTAAAGCAAAGTGTTTTGAACTCTCAAAAATTGCTATATAAATGCTAAAAACCTTATACAGAAATAAATACCAGTGTTCAATATGTCTTACTTCTTAGCAAGCATTCTTAAAATTGTGATATTAAACTATGTAGGTCCCACGCAAGTCTCAAAATCTAAAATCATTGGAATTAAGATTTGGCACTCTACCATGCTTAAGTCTACCCATCTTATCTTGCTCCTTTCCCTTCTAGCACAGTGCTACCTATACATGACACAACAGCCCACTGTGGGTGAGGCTGCGGCATGTGTGGGGTGCGTGCAGCTGCTAGGTTGAATATAGAACCCCAGCTCAGGGGTTGTCTTGTTGTGCAAACCCAGCGAGCGTGTGTTATGTGAGGGTTATCCTTCCTCCAAGCCAACTTGAAAGGGATACAAAGCTGACATTTTAAAAGCCCTATTCTCACTACTAAGAGCCCCCTTGCCTTTTTTTTTGTCCCCTAGACTTAAGGGGGTAGCCATCTTTATTTTACCAAGAATTCCCTTGGGAATGAGGCTATGTCATGATGTAGCATCATTCCTATAAGACATTCTGTTCCAAAATGCAAAGGGAACATTTCCAGGCTCCTCAAGGCAGCCAAGCTGTTGCTTTAAGTGGTGACAAAGGTTTTTGTTTGTTATCCTCAATAAAGGGAATTCCCCCACCCCAAAATGTTGTCCACTTCCAAAGATTAATCCAATCTTCAGAGGCATTTCCACCCTATCCCACACCAGAAAGCAACAGAAAAATCTTGGCTGAGTACTTTGGCTCAGTGTTATTTTAGAGAGTACCCAGGCACGAACTTCTTTTAAGGTAGGGAATCTGAAGAAATAGATTGAATACAGTTCTATAGCTAATTGCAAGAACAGTAACTCACATGGTCCAGCCAGCATTCACTTCAGAGTTCGAAAAAATGCCAATGTGAAATTGTGTATCTTCTAGCAAAAATGTTCAACTTTATTCGTATTTATAGCATGCCATCAATGAACATGATGCCGTACAGGGTTACATAGACAATATTGAAAGGTCCCTGCTCCTAAGATTATAATGTAAAACAAACTGCAAAGAGATAAGAACATAACAAGAGCCATGCTGGATCAGACCAAGGGCCCATCTAGTCCAGCATTCTGTTCACATAGTGGCCAACCAGCTGTCGAACAGGAACACACAAGCAGGACATGAGCGCACCCATGTTCCCCAACAACTGGTGTACATAGGTTCCCTGCCTCTGGTACTGGAGGTAGCACACAGCCAGCGAGACTAGTAGCCATTGATAGCCTTTTCCTCCAGGAATTTGTCCAACCCCCTTTTAAAGCCATCCAAATTGGTGGCCATCACTACATCCTGTGGTAGCAAATTCCATACTTTAACTATGCACTGTGTGAAGAAGTACTTCCTTTTATCTGTCCTGACTCTCCCACCAATCAGCTTCATGGGATGACCCCGGGTTCCAGTATTTTGTGAGAGGGACAAAAATGTCTCCTTATCCACATTCTCCACACCATGCATAATTTTGTACACCCCATCATGTCTCCCGTGACTCACCTTCTTTCTAAGTTAAACTGCTCCAGACATTGTAATCTTTCCTCATAGGGGAGATGCTCCAGCCCCTTGATCCGTTTAGTTGCACTTTTCTGCACCTTTTACAACTATACAATATCTTTTGTTAGGTGTGGAGACCAGAACTGTACACAAGTGTGGTCACACCATAGATTTGTATAGGGGCACTATGATATTGGCAGTTTTATTCTCAATTCCTTTTCTAATTATGCCTAATATAGAGTTTGCCAGGTTGATATCTTCATTGAGCTGTCCACCACTACCCCAAGATCTCTTTCCTGGTCAGTCACCACTAGCTCAGATCCCATCAGGCTATACTTGAAGTTGGGAGTTTTTGCCCCAGCGTGCATCATGTTATACTTGCTTATATTGAACTGCATTTGCCATTTAGGTGGCCGTTCTCCCAGTTTGGAGAGATCCTTTTGGAGCTCTTCACAATCCCTTTTTGTTTTAACCACCCTAAAGTGTTTGGTGTCATCCGCAAACTTGGCTACTTCATTGCTCGCTCCTAAGTCCAGATCATTTATGAACAGGTTGAAAAGCATTGGTCCTAATACAGATCCCTGTGGAGCGTAGCCAAATGCCTACAGATGAAAGAGTGCAAGCAAATGGCTGTATAAAAATCCAAAAGGAATGAAAGGAGAGTTTTTTTTGGTTACAATTTTACCACAAGAGCAAATATTCCTTGGGGAAAGCAGCATGGATTCCCTGTCTACCAGCTCTAGTTGAAGGAACAAGAACTATGTTCTGTCAAAAGAATGTGAAAAAAGGAAGTCTTAAAAAATAGTAGTAGTGAGAGCATGAGCCTTAGATATAGGTAATGAAGTAACACCAGCATGTCAAAACCTGCTGTTTGTATGTTCCAACATCGTTGCATCTTCTGCATTGAAAGTATTCCCCACTAGAGAGCAGTATGAATTTAAATTTACAAAAGACTTTCTATATGTCAACAGTCATAACAATGTCTTATCTATATGGGTATACAACTGTACAAATATTTTCTGACCTTTTCAGACATTCAAAGAGTAACTATTACGCAGTTTGAATCATGTATATGTTGTGGTTAACATGAGATGAATGGAATGTGTTCATCAATACTGGCAATTATGCACTTTCCTGTGAAGGCATGGAGAATACACAAATGAACAGTAAAAACAGGGATTTTTGCACATAACTCAGCCAAGATATATATATATAGTCTCCACTTGGGAACTGCATACTGATCAGGTAATATACGAAATTCCTGACATGAATATACAAAATTCCTGACATTTTCCAGTAACATACATATTGATTGGACAATGTATGAAATTATCTGTTTATGCTGCTCATTTTGCAACTTCTCCATGCCTTCGTGTAAATGTACACAATTGCAGGCCCAGATTTTGACACATGTAAAATAACTGTTTTTATAGATATCCTAACATGTCATACTGGTGCAATTCAATCTGTGCAACTATATTCTAACAGTAGCATAATTATGAAATACATATAACATTTGGAACCTTGACCATGCAAAAGTATCCTGCCCAAATTTCATTCTCAATATGAAAAATAACACACACGGCAACACGCAAAAGAAAAGAAAAAGAGTTTAACAGCACAACCATATGTATATGTACTAAGGACTAAGTTCCACCAACTCTTTGTCTTTGTATAGAGCTGCTACAAAGCTCTCAATGGGTAGAGTGCCCTTTGTCTTACTAATCTGATGACTCTCCTAAAATAGCTAACTTCAGGATTGCTAGATTTCTTTTTATTGAGAACGGTATGAGGAAATTGACATACAGTAATGGGGTATTTTTCCTCCCACTATATAACTGTGCTGGCAGGAACTGTGCTGGCAGGGACTGTACTGCAGGGACATCTGAGGTTTCCTCTGTGTTGCAGCATTAAGTGGCACAGAGCTCTGGTAAAAAGCTGGCTACCATAACTGTTTTAGACAGGCTTTGACACCAGTTGCTAGGATAATTATGGCCACAGGCCCTCCCTCCTCTGTTGAGTGAATGAGAACATAATGAGACTTTCAGGTTTTACTATTGTGATAGGTGAGCCCAAATTCAAAAAGTATGGAGATAGAGGAAGCTGAGACCGCCATTCTGTAGGACAGGGGTAGGAAACTGGCAGCCCTGCAGGTGTTGTTGGACTCCAACTCCCATCAGCCCCAGCCAGAATGGCCAATGGCTGGAGTGATAGGAGTTGGAGTCCAACAACATCTGGAAGGCCGCAGATTCCACATCCCTGCTATAGGAAAATGATTGTTCAGTTATCTTATCTATGCTAATCAATTAACTGAAGAAACAAAGAACCCAGATAAAAACATGGTCAGGTGAATGGATGGTGGAACCTGATTCTCTGTTTCATCTCAGAGAACTGAAAAGTGTTTTTCCTAGTTGATGGGATTCCTACTTCACGCTAGCAGTTTAAATGGTAACATGTTTCTCCACATTAGACCACTGGTAATTCCTAGGGATGTCAGAGAATTTCGCCACGAATCTCAGGGAGGCCGAATGCCAGCGCATTCGGCCCCCCGAAATTGGGGGCAAAACGGTCTGCCACCCCCCGCCCCGGGACGGAACTTACCTTGTGCGAATGTCCCTGGCAGCGGCGGCGGCGGCGGCCGGTCTTCCGACCGGCTGCCACCGCTGCCATTTCCAAGTTAAAAAAAAAAAAAGTGATAGCCTGCGTAAAGATTTACGTAGCCTATCCCGGCTAGATTTTTAAAAAACACCGTGATATGCTACGTAAATGTTTACGCAGCCTATCACGGCTGAGTGGGGGGAAAAAAAAAAAGCCCATGGGCACCGCCATTTGCGTACGCGCGGTTTTTTTTTTCCTTTCACTCAGCCATGATAGGCTACATAAACATTTACGTAGCCTATCACGGCTGACTGCAGGGACGCAAACAGCAGCGGCTACAGCCGCTGCCATTTGCATCCCGGCCGGCCAGGATTCGTGGCGGAAGGGACGGGGCGCCTCCCCCCCGGCCAGAATTTCAGGGGGAGGGACGGAGCGCCTCCCCCCCACCGCGAAGCAAGTTTCGGTTCAGGTAAGGGACTTTCGTACATCCCTAGAAAGCTATGCTCCTTCATCATTTTGAACCTAATGACCCCAAATTCCTGCATAAAGACCTTCTTAAGCAATTCAGTACAGTGGCAAAGCCCTGTATAGCACGTAATTGGAAGTCTCCAAAGCAACCTACTAAGCAGCAGTGGATTGATAAAATTTGAGAGACTATAACCATGTATAAAATTATTCAGCAGATGCAACAAAGAATCCTAATTTTAAAACAGATATTATTTATTTATTTACAACATTTGTATACCACTCCACATCTAAACAGTTTCCAGAGCAGTGAACAATGAGAGATACAATGATATGAAGATATAAAGAATAAAACATTAAAATTATTCGTTTTAAAAACAGAGTGTCAATCAAACTATAGCTGGTCAACTAAGGAAGGCTTCCCAGAAAAGAGCTGTTTTCAGAAGGCACTGAAAACAATGCAGTGTTGGCACCTGCCTGACCTCCAGAGGCAGGGAGTTCCATAAGAAGAGGGCCACCACACTGAAGGATCTTCTCTGGGTAGACTCCAATTGGGCCAGAGGCCCTTGTGAAACCATCAGAAGCATGCTCTCTGATGACCTCAGTGACTATGCAGGTTGGCAAGGAAGAAGGCACTCTCTCAGGTATCCTGGTTCCAAGTTGTTTAGGGCTTTGTACACTAGTAACAAAATGTTAAACTTGCCCAGGTAGCAAATGCAATTCCCTCAGCAAGGAGTTGCATGCTGAAATGGGGTAGCTCCCAATAACAGCCGAGCTGCTGCATTCTGCACTAGCTCCAGCTTCCGGACCAGCCTTAAGGCCAGTCCCACGTACAGTGTATTGCTGTAATCCAGTCTTGGGGGTACTACCACCTGTGCCACTGTGGCCAAGCTACCCCTGTCCAGGAGAGTCTATAGCTAGTGAACCAGCCACAGCTGGTAAAGGCACCATGGCCACTTGGGCCTCCAGCAACAGTGATGGATCTAGGAGTACCCCCAAACTACGGGGCTGATCTTTCAGGGAGAGTGCAACCCTGTCTAGAACAGGCAATGAGCCTGTCTCCCAGACCCAGGAACCACTTGCCCACAAGTCTTCTGTCTTGCCAAGTTTCAGATATGATGGCACCATTGTTCCCATTTATATCCTATGTTGAATCCTTCAAATTTTGAATCAAACTCCAATCAAGTACAGACATCTATATTTTTTTTGACTACTCCATACACACACACCTTATATATGCTATATTGCTATATAACTTACATATCTAGTACTTCATTAGTGATATTTTCCATAGGCTGCATTACTCTAGCTTCTAGTTTCCCACAAGCATCTCCATGATACTCTAAGATTTATAATCAGTGAGTTTATTTCTTTATCCATAGTCAGGCAATACTTTTATAAGGACCAAACAAAATGCCGCAAAAGAATGTGCAAACTTTCAATTTCTCCAAAATGCTTAATCAAAACTCTAGATGGCACAAAAAGCAGGAGGTGGTGTGTGTGTGTGTGGTGGGGGGGGACGACAATGAAGTACAATTAGGCCAGATGTTGTGGCCATGGGATCTGGCTGTCTACACTGTCGCTTTACTCAGTTTCCAAAAAGTTTCCGCTGCCCTTGTTTCACATGATGCTTCCCCTGTGTCGTTTTGGTGCTGGTGTTATTAGTGGATTTTTAACTGGTTTCATCACCCAAAGAAAGCGTAACGTAATTCCAGATTCCCAATGATGTGTTCCACCTTCCCGCTTTGGTGACCATATATCAGCATGGGTTACTCATATTCATGTCTGTATATGGGAGAGTTTGTATTTCCCCACTGGCCAATCACAGCTCTCAATGTGTGAGCAACTGCAAGGCTCTCCCTGCGAGTCAAGGGCCCTCCCACTAGGGATATTGTTAAATCCCTTCCTTCTGTCCTCCATAGGGATATTAGGATTGTATTAAATCCTGTCCAGGTTTTCAGGTTTACCCTTCCGTTGGCAAATCCCTGGGGTCGGGTTTGCCTGTGCCTGTCTCTTTTCAAGGAGGGAGGGAAATCCCACTGAAAGCAAACTGCCTTTAAGGTTTCTTTCTGATTTGGAGGAAGTAGAGAACGCCTTTCCCACCCAAGCATGAGTGCCTTATCTAAAGCAATTCTTTAAAAATAACTTTTTTAAATGACCCTCCCAAGCTCTGCATGATGAATGTATTCAGGAAGCGGGGAAAGGCACTTTAAACAGCCCCCCCCCTCCATCAAACTAGTGAGCAAAAGGGAGAAAAAGCAGGCAAGGGTTAAGGATGACAATCCTCTTCTCACAGATAAAAACTACACTGAAGTCAATGGGAGGGGGAGGTTCCAAGTAAATGTATTGAAGGGGATGTGGGACCTTAAGACTGCTACTCCAAGCAGACGTACAGTACACTCCTATGCAAGCCTGCTCAGAAGCTAGCCCCAATGAATTCAATGGCAGGAATGTAAATTGGTCAGGTGTATTTATGAAGCCACACATTTCACGATCTACAAGTCAGTTCAACCAAACTCCCTCTTTTAATGTTGATTGGCATCCTGTTGCAGTTAGAACTGACACTGGATTCTAAACACTTTGAGGACTAGAGCAGTAAAGCACAAGGTTTGTTGAGAAAGACAAGACCTCCCTGTGCCCTTACCAAAAAATAAAAAAATAGCCTTGCAGCCAATTTGTTTTCTCAGAAGTAAGCATTGCTGTGTTCAGTGGGATCTCAGAGAAACATTGGGGATGGTTAACTAATTCACACCTCAAGTCTGTGCATGCCTACTCAAAAGTAAGTCCTACTGATTTCAATGACAGTTACATTCAGGTAAGTGTGTATAAGATTAAAGGCAAGAATGCTATCAACGGGCACTTCCCCTCCTTTCCCTCCGTGCAGGAAACCTTTCCCTACAGGCAACCTCTCAGGAAACTCTCTGCAATACCCGTGAGAGGAACTGGAGTCCTCTTATGGAATTCCAGGAAGTTCACCAACACAGAAGACATTACAGCAGACTAGGATTTAAATTGAAAAAAAAGAACACCCATACTACTCACTATGGGTGTTTCTACATTACGCAAAAAACCTGCCAACACCCACATCCTTTCCGGAGCTTCCTGCTTTTGGTTTCTTTGCAGGATTAGGAAGGGCTCCTTTACATGGCAGACACACGGTTTGAACTGAGGGAGTGCCTTCCTCCCTCCCTGGCATGTGTGCAAAGCTACAGGGGTGGAGGGGTGTTATTGTTTCCATAGCTTAAACTTCTGCTGTACTCTTTTGTTGCAGCCCCCAGGAAACCTCTAACTTACTTCTGAGTAGACATAAAATGTAAGATTGTGCCATAAATCTGCAACCCACGGCACACTTACTTGGGAGTAAGCCCCACTGAATTTAATGGGGTGCTCTGAATCAACAGAGAACGTTGCTTCTGAGCTTGGTGGGGTGGGGAATCAGATATGTCTTCCTTTGTTGTAGGGAGGCATTTTACCCTCTTCTCCCTCCAACTGAGAAATGTGCTCAGCATTTGCATGGCAGACATCTGGGAATCAAGGAAAGGCCTTCCTCAGCAAGACTTGAGCGGAGACAGGAGTTGTAATCAACAGGTGATTCTTGCCTCGCGCCTGTCAAATGTGCTCCTGCACGCCCCGCTCCCATCCTCAATGCCTTCGTCATCCTGACCCTGCGCAATCCCAGCAACCAAAAACAAACACCCACAGCAGGAAGACAGAGTAGTTTCTTCTGCTATTGGAGGATTTCACAGGGAGGTCATGCTGCTCCTGTTCTGTGGGGTGGAAAAGATACCACATTTATTGCATTTGGGGAAAACATGGGATAGGCTGGGGAAAATTGCAGGAGACACCCTGAAGAGTAACGGCATCATCTAAAGAGCCCGTAAACTTCCATGAGAGAGCCATCTCAACAGCAGGATAAAAGCTCCATGTGATGAACCCCTATGTTACCGGTAAGCATAATATGGCACACACACAGCCATATTACATTTATAAGGAAGTCGCTGCTTCCGTAAATAACTTTTTAAAAGCTGAGGAAATCACAGGCCAATCCAGATTTATTAGCGTCCCGGATTTCTCCAGCATCCCTAGTTATTGCTGGAGATATAGCCTGGCCAGTCCATTGCTCTTCCTTGTACTGCTCTCTTTTACCACATTAAACATTCTCCTATTGGAAGTGTGGGGCGAGGTAACGAAAGCAATCTTCTGCTGTCTTCACTGCGCTTACATGCAAGTAGGGATGTACGAAAGTGACTTACCTTTCCGCAGATTATGCTGACGCTGGGGGGGAGGCGTTCCGTCCCTCCCCCCGGAATCCTGGCTGGGGGGGGAGGCGCTCCGTTCCTCCCCCCCCCGGAATCCCGGCCGGCCAGCTCCGCTCCACAGAGATTCCATAGCCGCCGCCATTTGCGTCCCTGCAGTCAGCCGTGATAGGCTACGTAAATGTTTACGTAGCCTATCATGGCTGATTACAGCAAAAACAAAAAAACGCGTGTACGCAAATGGTGGCGGCCATGGCCGCCGCCATTTGCGTTCTTTATTTTACAACGTCTTAGTCTACGTAAACATTTACGTAGACTAAGATGGTGAAAATAAGGGGAACGCAAATAGCGTAGCGTCTACGCTATTTGAGTTCCCCTTATTTTCGCCGTCTTAGTCTACGTAAATGTTTACGTAGACTAAGAGGGCAAAAATAAGGGGAACACAAATAGCGTAGCGTCTACGCTATTTGAGTTCCCCTTATTTTCGCCGTCTTAGTCTACATAAATGTTTACGTAGACTAAGACGTGCCAAAATAAGGAACGCAAATCGCGGCGGCCATGGCCGCCGCCATTTGCATACACGCGTTGATGTTGTTTTTTTAAGTCAGCCGTGATAGGCTACGTAAACATTTACGTAGCCTATCATGGTGTTTTTTTTAAATCTAGCCATGATAGGCTACGTAAATCTTTACGTAGCCTATCACGTTTTTTGGTTTTTTGGTTTTTTTTAACTGGAAATGGCGGCGGCGGCAGCTGGTCAGAAGACCAGCCGCCGCAGCCACTGCCACCAAACCACCGCTGGAGCCGCCGCCGCCAGGAAGATCCGCCCAAGGTAAGTCCCGTCCCGGGGGGGCGGGGGGGCCATTCCGCCACCGATTTCAGGGGGCCGAATGCACTGGCATTCGGCCTCCCCCAGATCCATGGCGGAACTTTCGCACATCCCTAGATGCAAGGTGTAGATTCTCTCTTAGACTGTGTCTAAACATGGGGATTGCAGACTGAATGAATTAGTCACTGATAGGTGTTCCAGGTATCAAATTACACCCAGGATTCTGAGGACAATGAAGCAATGGCTAACCCCATTTCTGAAAACATAAAGGCCAGCTGCAACTCAGATCTGTTTTTTGCCTTGGGTAAAACACACAGGTTCATGGATAGGCAAAGTGAAGAAGTAAAGAGAAACATGAGAAACAAAGCAAAGACAGATATTAATTTTAGGTGGTGTGCTAGGCAATTTGTGCGGTATTACCTAGCACAGAATACCATATTTAGCTGTTTGGGGCAGAAACTACCACTAGAAGAGGGATTTTTATATTTTGAGGGTTCCATTCCCTCCAGCTACTAGGTAATACTACACAATTTGGCTTCAATTGACTTTTCTTTTTCTTTTTTAACAAGGTGCAGTTATAGCTGGCCCAGCAGTTGATTCTAATGAAGATACTCCCTAACTGTGGATTTGGGATTTTTTTTCCTCACGGAGCAGCACAAGTACCTTTTTTAATGTGTCTTGAAAACTCATCATCCTTTTTATAATTTTGTAGTAAAATGTATTAGAAATTTAAAATAGGCATCTTACTGATTGAAATCCACAGTTCTCCATATTTGTGAGGTTTGTACCAGAAAACAATGGTGTAAATCTCAGTTACTATAAACAGATATATGTGTGGGAAGGGGGAGAGAATAGAACTAAACAATGAAAGGGAAAAAAACTGCCAAAGGCTGTAGAATGAATCACAGATTAAAAATAAAAAAGACATTACATTAATTTCATCTACCTCTATAAAGCCTGACAGTGCAATCCTACACACATCTACTCAGAAGTATGCTCCATTGAGTGAAACAGTGCTTGCACCCACATATGTGCGAGTTATATAACTTCATCAATTTCATCAGGCAGCTGGCTGATCTACATTGCACCCATCATCGCAATGAATTCGCTGTCCTGTCGGGTTAAACGCTCTCGCATTAAAACGTGATTTTTACACTCACCCATTTTCCCCATTGCAGTGCTTCATCAAATGCGTGAGCACGGTTCACACTCGAGTGCTGTGCTGTTTTCCTGCTCTTAAAGACGGAGGCTCTCATTGGAGGATCAAAACTCTTCCTGTTTCTGCTGATTCCATGCCCACCACGCTCACAGCGCTCGACGACCCCATGTCGCCTTCCAGCTACTGATTGTATGGCTTCCTCAGCACTCAATGTTTCCTCAGCAACAAGCAAAGGGCTGGATGTGCGCATGCTTGTCTGATCTCGGAAGCTAAGCAGGGTTGGCCCTGGTCAGTAGTGGAAGATCGTGCCTGAATTAGGGGGAAAAAAATCGCAGAGAAGCCACAATTCTTTGAAGATAATGCCTTAATTTTTTTTTTTTTAAAGCCGAAGGGGGTAAAACTTAGTCTCATTTGAAGGGACAGAACAACCCCCTGCTCAGTGCAGGAAGCCTGATTCCCAGGCAGTCGCCCATCCCACTACTGACCGGGGCCAACCCTGCTTAGCTTCCAAGATCAGACAAACGCGCGCACATCCAGCCCTTTGCTTGTTGCTGAGAAAACATTGAGTGCTGAGAATGCTATGCGATCAGTGGCTGGAAGACGACAGGGGGCCGTTGAGAGCTGTGATTGGGCAGGAGGGAAATACAAACACTGCCGTATATGGACAGGCAGGGGAGAGGACTACGACCAGATATGGTAGCGAAGGCAGAAAATCAGAGCACATTAAGGGGAAATACTGGGATATCAGGGTATTGAAAGCGGGAGCACGGAAGCAGGAAATTCCAGTTCCAATTCAAGGCGGGTACTGTGTAGTGTGAAAGACAGGCGGTGAAACCTCATTGGAAGTGAAAAAACCCGTAAGTGTAGACTGACCCAGTATCTGTGTTGATAAATGCACATAATATTGTTGCACTATCTTAGTGGGATTGGATTTCACAGGTGGCAAGAAGAAACCAATGCTTGGCGAACAAGCCCAGCCATAATTTGTAGACCCCTTCTTTTAGGGAAGAGTTACAAGTCAGTCTTCACACTGGTAAACTTGTAAAAGAAATGAACATTTTTCCATTCCCCTATGTTTAGCTGCCTTTCAGTGACTAATCAGCTAATGTAACATACCTGATATCGTACTGTAAAATTAAAGATGTGTTTTCTTCCTCCTCCTGCTTATGATTAATTTTCTTCACAATATTGTATTAAATACTGTATTAATACTGAATACAACATTTATTTATTTGTTAAAATATTTGTATACCACTCCACATCCAAAGATCTCAGAGCAGTGAACAGCAGACAGAATAAAATAAAAACACCATGTTAAAATAATTAATATTTTTAAAAGAAACAAGAGTTCTGACAAACTGAGTTTTGATAACTGGTCACTCAGGAAAGGCCTCCCGAAATAACAATGTCTTCAGGAGGCGCCAGAAGCAACACAACATTGGTGCCTGCTTAACCTCCAAAGGCAAGGAATTCCAGAGGAAGGACACCACCACAAATATTGTATTTAGTACTTTGTACTGTATAGTATGAACAGATGTTTTGTATTGGGGTAGCAGGGAAGAGATCAATTTCTGTGGGAATGTGTGTATATTCCCAGATAAGCAGCACATCAGAAGTGAATTAGCAAACTAAATGAGAGTCCAAAAACGTGAATCTACTTAAACAGCATGTTTTGGCACAGGCCTCCTGTCCCTGCAGCCTTGAACTCAATTCTGACTCAATGATCCTTACCAGTACAATGAACTTTGCTTGACTGTGTTAGCTTTATGCACGTTAGAAAAAGAAAAGAAAAAAAACACCACCCCTTGTGCAAAACTAAAATAGGTATAATTTGTGACAATTTCTGACTTGACTGGCAAAGATGGTAATACACTTTCAAGATAAAACTGGAAATTGGGACAAAGGGAATTACAGAGTACGTTACTGTCCTAAACTAAATCATGTCCTCCCTGTTCTGACATGGAGTGCACTTTCCTGTCAGGGAAACATTCAAGCAAGGATTGTTAAATTGTATTACAGGTAACAGTAGTTCCTGTAAGCTAATTAAATAATAAACTAGTGTCAGGATTACTATTCTCTCTAATTCTGCTTATTCTAACCACTTGTGTACAGTTAACCAATTAAGTGGAAACAAATGGGTTTCACAGAAAGAATAACCTTTTGTCAACTGACTATTGTAACTTTGAATTGTAGTAGTAATTTTACAATAATATTTTATGTCTTTTGTTATCAATAATGTATGAACACAACTGATTTTTCTGACCATTCTGTTATTCCTGTACTCAGTCAACAGTGGAATCCATACAGGGCTGCTGAAGCAGTACAATAAATGAGGACCACCACAGCCACGTAGCCTTTTGACTGCTCTACTGGGCCTGTACCAGAAGACTATTGAATCTGGAAAGGAAGATGGGTAGGATGCATATTTCACGCATCTATAGGAACCTTGTCTGTCAAAAGTCTGGAAAGGAGTGTGATGTGTGGTGCCACATCGCTAGTCTTAAGAAGGCGCAATGCTAAGCATGTTTGGACAGAAAAAAAGACCTACAACTTCCATCATACCCTAGCTAGCCATGCTTTCTGGGGAAAGCTGGGAACTGTATGACTTTTTCTGTCTTAACATGCATAGGCTTATGCCCTGATTATATCTAATGTCTGCTCAGGTAGTATCCACTGCCATCATTCCATGTTTACCATACTTTCCTGCCTGGGCCAGGAACACTCTTGATCCTTATAAGTGTGTACGCAGTAAGCAGGGTCAAGGATAAGGTGTCATGAGAAAGTAATCTCTAAAATCACACCACAGATCCACTGAATGTTCAGAATGGGGCTTATTTATTCATAGGCCCAAAAGGCAGGGTGTACAGATGGCAAAACAAGGGTTAACATGGAAAACATATATACTCAAGTGAAAGAAAAGAAACAAACTTGCTACAACCCCTTGCTACACTAGCTCTAACCCTGGGATCATAGAATGTAGTACAACTAAGTATGTATGCAACAAAGACAGGCTTAGATCAAATCCACCACCTTCTCTCTCTCTCTCTCTCTCTCTCTCTCTCTCTCTCAGGTTAACTGCCACTCCCCAAGTCCCAATTGCCAGTGAGGCTGTATTTTCTCCCCTTCCCTGATTCTATCATAGAGGAGAAGCCTCCCTCTTTACAGACCATTTCTCTGGTCCAGCTGCGAAACCTGCCAGATCACTTGGTTACAAAGGAGGTAAAGAAGAAAAGTAGGACTGTCTGGACTCCTGGGAAGGAAGATACTTTAAAAATAGGAATGGTGGAGAATCACATCATTTGCTTTTATGTCCCCCTTAATTTTAAGTGTGCGTTTGAACAGGAAGTTGGAGAGGTAAACAACAGACATGCCCAGGGGCCGTATATTTTATTATCACATCCTGTATTCCAGATCTGAGCCCTAGTAAGTCCAGGCTGAAAAATCCTGCAAGTTAGACTGGAATCCCAAATTAGGAGACATGTTTAGGATCAAACTTACTTATAAAGTAAAGGCAGTTAGGATTTGGCTGACTTGACACTCCTAAGCACGTTTACTAAGATGTCAGTCTAACTGAGTTCAATAGAACGTACTCCCTATTAAGTGTGTTTAGAACATTCTCCTTAAGAGTAGGAATGCAAAAAAAATTATGGAACGAAATTAGAATCTTCTTTGCCCCAGACAAGAAAACAAGGTAGCTGAGAAGAAAAATCCACCCAAGCCTGCTTCCGTGACTTTAACAGGAGCTTTATCTGCAGAAATCAGCAGGTGAAGCCCTTTCAGAGCATGGAGATAATCATTGTTACCTGCTAATATCTACAGAATAGGACCCTGCTAAAGGTGCAATAACTAGTACAAAAGAGGAAGCTGACAACTGTTTGTGACAAAGAATGAGCAAAGTGTCTGGTGGAATAGCGGGATGGGAGAACTCACAAAGTAGCTGGTGAAAAAACTCTATTCTGTCCCCACACCAACACCCAACCCACATTTGAATTCAGACCCATCTCTTTCTGGGATTGCTAACATTTCACTGCTCCTGCTCTGATGCCATTAACAGCAACAGAACATGCAGAATATTATCAGGTGAAGCTTTTTCTGGCATGGAGATAAAATTATGGAGAAAGCTTCAACTTCTTAATAACCAGACTGGGCAAAAGCTTCATCTGCTAAATTTCCATATGTCAGGCACAAGAAAGCAACCAGAAAAAGGATGTCAATATTGGAACAGACAGAATGCAGCAGTGGATTTGCTTCAGAAGTGATTATAAGATTAAGAAAAGAGTTACCGTTCATGCATGCATATAGATTTTTAAATATATAATTTATCTTGCTTTAAGGTTATCTCAAGCAGAGACACATCGCTGGGGGCTGTTTAGTTCCATTTAAGTATTAAAGAATAACTGATAATTTAAAATGTGCATCATTAAAGGGTGGAAAGGAAACAGTCCTGGGTAACTCTTCTGTGAAAAATCTATGTCTAACAGCAAAGAAATTGCACAGTAATTTTTCTTTCAAATCTGTTCAAGTATCATGGCATAAATAATTATTGCTGCGCTATGACTAGTATACTGCCTACAACAGTGTACATAACAGAACAGTGTTTTTTTTCCCTTCAGCATCTTGCAACAAGTTCTTAAAATCTTCCAGAATGGATTTTCAATTTTGGAACAAATTTTACTCTGCATCTTAGCAATCACCAGGCATTCTGAACCTATGGCTAAACCCACAGAGTTCATTCCTTCGTTCAATAATTTCTTAATTCCAGAAAGAACTTAACAGGAGCCTCATTGTGTTAGAATATATTGCACTCATTTCTTTAATTGAGTTCTCTAAAAAGAGCTAAACACTAATCAACACCATATGTTATTTAATTAGCTGGTAATACATATCAGTTTTGCTATTTTCAGTGGTTTGGAAATTAATGTAAATGCATCAACTTTTGCACTAATTAATGTATATGAATCAACTTTTAAAATCTAAGACGATATGCTGTAGTAGCTGTAGTTATTATAATTTTATGCAATACTGAATTAAATCAAGGCTGCAACCCTATGAGCCATGGGAGGGCATCCCAGGGGCCATAGGATAGTTTGGATCTCCCTCTCCAAGGGTGGAGAGACAAGTCCATCCTCACTGGAGAAGATCAAACCACAGATGCCCCCTCCAAGCCCCAATGGAAACCTCTGTACCCTTTACTGATCCGATATTGGTAGAGGCAAAAAGGAGGCAGATGGGGGAGCTGTCAACCCCCACTGATTGCAATAGGAGATACATCACTAAAAAATGGAACGGGAAAAAAGGGAGAAAAACACCACTCCTGCTTCCCTTCCAGCCTACTGGCTTGAGCCCAGCAGGGCACCAAATATAGCAGTTTGTCTGCATTTGGAACTGTCCAAAGTGGCAAGTAGGATTGTTCTGTAAGAGCATCTAGTTATATTTTTTCCCCTCAGCTTCAGAATTCTGCTAAAAGCAATTGGAGGTTTTCTCAATAGGAAGTGAAAATGGTAACTTCAGTAAGCCATCTGGGCTACATTCTTTTGAGGAACTAATTTTATCACTACTTTTAAAAGTACTTGAGAAGTTAAGTTGATGGAACAACTAAGATTCCATGCCATCACACCAAGTTCATGTCAGAGGCTTCACCACCACAAGTGCAACACAATATAGATTTTAGTCAGGGAGGGGTGACTGCTTTAGTTTTATTGCTCAACTAAATGGAAGAATAATGCCTCATACATTGTCTACAAGAACACAAAAAAAGAGCCCCATTATCTTTCTCTGTAAAGTTTAGTGCCATTTCCTCTACTTTCTATCAATGAAACCCACAAACTTTAGTGACAATTAGGCTGTGCTGGGGTGCTCCATCCATGCTGTCTGTTTTCCCCTTTGCAAGGTTTTAAAGTGAATTGTTTTATGTTCTCTCTAATTCGTCACAGTGGGTGCCTTAAAATACCAACTTTTAAAAAGAATTTTAAGAGGAAAAACAGGCAGAGAAAAGGTATTCCTTTTCTTTTTATGAGCTTAGCAACAGAAGCAAGAAAATCAAGGTTATTCTATACTCCTCTGAGTACATCACGTGTAGACTTGCTTCTTTCTTCCCACTGGAGAATGTTGAAGATAGCTTGAACAAAAGCCTTGAAGCTACTGTTGTAATGAAGCTTTACTCTATGCTTAGGCTCTGTGGAGTACTAATGCCAGGCCTGCTGAATGTGCAACTTCTTCAAACCCCTGTGGCTCATCTAGCAGAGTCAGTAAACTCTTCCAATATGCCTCACTAAGCCCGTATTCTGCGGAAAAGTAAAGAATTGCATCATCCATGAAAGAATTCAGAAACTTCTCCCTAGGTTTGATAGACAAACTTTGTGATCCAAGCTGACTAAGAATAAGACATATATAAACTCACTAAAGTACTTCGTGGAGTTTTTTGTTTCTTGAAATATTGGCTCCAAGCAACTATTTCTATTAAAGACTGAACTGTAAGTTAGAGTAAGGTGACCAAGAAAGCTAACTCAACCATTTATTTATTTATTTGCTCCATTTACATAGTTGCTCCATAACACAAATTCTCTGGGTGTCTCATAAAGCCTATACAATGTTAATATACAATAATAAACACTATTAAAAACTAAAACACATTTAAAACACAGAATTTAAGCCGAAAGATCCAAACAATTAGACAAATTGTTTTAAAAGCCTGGGCAAATAAAAAGGTCTTCATCTGGCACCAAAAATACTACAAAGATAGCAACAAGTGAACCTCTCTGGGAAGGCTGTTCCATCACTGGCACATCCCTGCTGAGAAGGCCCTCTCCCTGGAAGTTACCTGCTTCACTTCATTTGGCAGAGCCATTTATGGATCACCAAAGAAGAGAAAATGCATCTTCAAAAAGAGAATAAAAGAGGGGAGGTATTTGCATAAAAAAATTGCATATGCTAATTTAAATATATAGTTGCACATTTAGAAATAAATACTACAAATGAAACAGAAACACCATATATCTCACCATAGTGGGCAAGACTGGGATCTGGTGGCCTGTGTGCCCACTCAGTGTGCTATCCAGATGCCAATTATGGATGGGCAACTTCAAGGCCTTGTTTCCCTTCTTGTGATTTTTCCTTTTTCGACAGGACTTGGCCCTTCAAGTAAAGGACTGTCCTATGTAAAGTAGGTCAGATGGCCACCCTACTGAAGTTCTTAATGTTCAGGTAGGTAGATATGGGAGGAGGAGGTGTTTTAGGTAACCATTTAGGGCTTTGAAGGTTAAAACTAGCACTCTAAATTGGCCTGGAAACAGAATGTGAACAAACAAGCATCCCTTCTGGTACCCTGGTCTCAAGTCGTGAAGGGCTTTGAAGGTAATTACAACTGTTTTAAGTTAGGCCCAGAAATGGACCAGGAGCCAGTACAGTTGATTAAGCACAGGGGAAATATGTTCCCATTGCCTAGTCCTCCTCAGAAATCTTGCAGCTGCTTTCTGAAATGCAATTTTTAAACAGCAACATGTTACCACTGCATTACAGTGGCCTACCCTGGAGTTACCAGAAGATGGGTAACTTAGGCTAGGCTAACTCTGTTGTGAATGGGACAGAGTTTGAGAAGAGATTGAAGCTAGTTTAAGGTGCTCTGTGTCACTGAGGTCATCTGTACCTCTAGTGAGAGAACTGGACCTAGGAATCTCCCCAAACAGCAAATTGCGCCTTTAGGGAGAGTGCAATACCATTCAAAACAAGTCCACCATCCTGGACAGACCAACAGCAACAACACATACATTTTGTCTGGATTAGGTTTCAGTTAATGAGCCCTCATCCAGTCTATTGCCAGACTGAACCATTGGTTCAGTACTTCCACTGTCTCAGCTGAAAAAGAGAAGTAGGGTTAGGTGTTATCCACGTATTGGTGACATCTCACTCCAAATCTCCAGATGACTTCAGTCAGTTTAGTGTAGATGTTGAACAGCATGGAAGACAAGATGGAGCTCTATGGTATCCCAGAGCATAAATCCCATGAGGCCAAACAGAAGTCTGCCAACAACACCTTCTGCAATTAACTATCCAAATGGGAATGGGAATCATGACCCTGATTCCATTGTTCATAGTTTCAAAGACCACTGAGAATCAGTCTTGCCTCTTGACCCCATCTCTCTCCTGGCTGTGGGTATTCATCAGAGTGACTAAGATAATCTCTGTGCCAAATATAGCCATAGCACTTCTAAAGCCTCAAATTCCTCTCCACTTTGAATAAAAAATCTGAGCCTGAGATGAAGCGAGGCTTCTCTCCCACCCATCTCAAAAAGCCTCACCCCAGCCACCAGCCTTCCAAACTCTCTTGTCCCTTCCCTCCCTTTTTCGTTATCCCCCTGGTGCTCTGATTACTAGTGCACCACTGGGCAAAGCCCACAAACCCATGGGGCCATAGTCCTTAGGGATACCACCATTGCAAAGGGAGATGTAATTTCAGTTGTAGTATTGGAGAAATAAGTGTCCCACAGGGCCCCTAGATTTTGCACCCAGCATACTGCTAATAAGAAAACTAGGGAGATGAAAAGAGAGACACAGAAAAGACAACCCTTCTTTCTCTCTTCTCCAAACACCCTGCTGCCACTTGGCAGGGAAAGAAAGGGATATGGAGGGCTGGAAGCGAGTACTTATGGGGATGGGAGAGGGTCATTCTTCTAAGGTGTTTTTTTTTTAGAACTTTGATTTCTTGGAAGCTAGGGAGAGCTTACTTACATTCAAACATCCCAGGCATTTTTTTCTTGATGTTTTGATGGCTAGTGTTGGCAATTTATGCACTACGTTCTTTACAACATGGAAGCCACTCCCCTCTGGCCTGGTTTCCATCAGAGTAGGTAGGTGTTACAACTAGTGCTGTGCAGAATCCTGCCCCCTATTTTCAGGAACTTTTCTCTCCCTGCGAAAGAGGCATGGGGGGGGGTGCCTCTTTCACAGGGAGGGGGAGAATATTTTCCTTTGGGAGGGGGGCAGGGTTTCCACATACACATACCTCTTTAAGTGTAGGTTATTCTTGAGGGGTCTTTTTTCTATTTTTTTTTTTAAACACCCTCTGCATTTGCAGGACCACAGGACTCTTCTCCATTCCAGCCGTTCTTTCTGAATTCCCAGGAGATTATGTGACCTCACCCTTTCCAGCAGGTATTGAAGAAGAACTCCTGGCTGCAGAAGAGTCCTGGGCTTCTGCAAGTGCAGGGGGTGTTTAAAAAATAGAAAGAAGACCCCTCAACCGCCTACACTTAAAAAGGTACGCGGAAACCCTGTCCCCCTCTCCAAGGAGAAAATTCTCCAAACTCTCACCTTTCCCAGCCTCTTTCACCAGAGTTTTCATTCCCCCGCCCCCTGCCGAAATGCCAAAAATGGAAGAATCAAAATTTTGGCACAGCACTAGTTATAAGTTACAACTATCACGTTCTATAAGACAAAGAATAGAGCTCTACCCTTTGTAAACTTTAGTTAATATCTTTCCTCAGTTAGTAATGTGTTGCCTTGTATTGTATTATTTTATAGCCCCTTGAAGGAGGCTTTAAAATAAAAACAGGCCGAAATACATTGGGCTTTTTTACAAATAAAATATTTGTTTCAGCATCTTGACAAGTTTCTCTTCCATTTGTGAGTCTATTTTGGATGCTGTCCTACTCTTGCACCTCCCCGCCCCCACCTTCATGGTGACAGATAACCATTTTACAATACATTTGCACCTTACCACTTGGCAGCCTGATACAAATGTCTAAGCTGCCTCAGGGTAAGAAACTTAATTCCAGCATAGTTCGATACTTTATATTGGCAGAGAGTAGGCAGCATATTTGGTCATATTGTGGTACTTAAGTTCTGTGTACTACAGAAGCTATCCCATCAAAGATTCTGATTGTTAATGGCTTGTCCTACACTACTGACATATTCAAAGATTTTTAATAAAATACTGAAGCACTCTTGTCTTTACCCCTGCTATTCAGTCATGATTCAGTATTTTTTAAAATATTAGTACTTGTACTAATTTACCAGGTAGCGATAGGTTTCATGATTTTGATCTCCCCAAGGGCTCATTATAGACACATTTGCTACCCAGCATTCTGGTCCAGCAGTCTGTTTTGAACTGGATTGCTATCTACAAAGCAATCCTTGGTGTGCCTAATGACATACTTTCACATATAATTTCATCCACTCCTCACTGGCTAAGCCTGGACAGACTTTATGATAGAATTTGTGATATGTAAAATCAGTGAACACAGAACATGATTATGATCAAAGAAGGGAAGGGAAACTGGCTGAGTTCATTTTGTAAAACTTACAGCTCACTACTCTTCCTAGGGAGGAATTTTAAAAGCAGAATGGATCACTATAATATTTTTCCCAACTTGAGGAAACAGTAGGATTGCATATCTAGAGGAGTATATCAATAGCAATTGTGCATTATGTCCCAAGCATATACAAACTAGATATGAAAAGAATAGTTTTTATATATTATAAAATATAAATTTTGGAATATAAGGATTTGACTCAGTTAGGAATGCATGTTTTGATATCTGATATTGAATCTGTTTGCATTAAAATTTGTTCTATAAAAATGTGAAGACATGGTGATATATTTAGGACATTTACAAAATTTAAAAAGATTTTAATTAGTTGAAAGAGTCAAAAGATTTGCTGTCTAACAGCACAATCCTGTACATATCTACTCAGAAATATGCCCCATTCAGATCAATAGGACTTGCTCCCAGGTAACTGCATATAAGACTCTAGCCTTAGAGAGCAATCCTGTGACCCCCAGACACAGTCGGGGGGGGGGGGATAGGATAGTTTGGATTCCTGGATCTGATGTCAGAGACAGAGCTCCGATCTCAGAGCCAGGTATCCAAGCTCCCCTCCCATTCCCAGACAGCATGGAAACCACGCCAGCTGCCTCTCTGAGATCGGCAACCTTGAAGAGAAGGGAAAGGGGGCGTGCTGGTGGGCAGGGAGGGAAGGCGACTGGGGGGGCTGGCTTATCCTCAGGCTTCCCCAGCCTCCTTTCCTCCCACTCCGCAGAGCTTCACCTAAATGGGTGAAAAAGCCATCTAGCTGAAATGCAAAGTGGGAAGAGCAAGGAGGCAAAAATTGCGTCCACCGCTCCTCCTGCTCTGGATTGGATGGCTGTAAGCCTCTGAGTTCACAGGCTTACAGCCATCCCGAAAATATGCTTCCATAGATATATAATATATTGTTGGGGGTGCAAGAAGTAGACTGTGGCATCAAAAACAGATGTTGGAGTAATATATGCCAAGAAGGATGAAAATATTTCATGGATGTTGGAACTAAAGAAAACTCTATAAAATGTGATACTTACAGTACCTAACTCTGCCTATATCACAAAACATAAATAAACTCTCTAATGAAGCTGGAGATGTGGACAAGAGCATGAACATTTCAAACATATTTGGTGGAAATATTTTTAAAAATTAGGACATTCTAGAACAAGGTGATTGATATAATTGGTAAGAATGTAGGTTATAATTTAACTATGAATCCCATGGTTATATTATTAGGAAGACTGACAGAGATACCAGATAATTACAGAGAAAATGATGGCGAATATGTTGGTTGTTGCCTGGACATCAGTGGCTAAATACTAGAAGACATAACAAATGCCATCTCTAGGGAAATGGAAGGAAAACACCTGTCACAGAATATTGATTCATAAAATCTCCCACTCTAAGAAACTTGGGGAAGGCACTGAAGACTCTGTATAATATCAGTACAAATATATTCAGTGTTGGAACCGCCAAAAACTCATTATCAAATTACTGGGTGAAAAGTGCTTTAAATAAATAAATTGTATCAAAAGAAATATAGGGTTGGATCCAGGATCTGCCTCGCATGAGAGCAAGAGGTCCACTCAAAGAATATCCCTTCACGTGATTTTTGGGAATCCTCCCTCATTCCTCAACATGCACATACCACAGAATATCCCATTCAGCTGGGTTTCCTGACTCTTTGGACTGGTTCTCTCAATTGATGTAGCCCATCATGACTTATTTAAGCCCACTGTGGCTTATCCTGAGTTGCAGCTTGTGCAAGCAGCCATTTTGAATATTCAGCCCCCAGAGGGGGGTTGCCATGGTTCCTTGTGCCACCCGAACCCAGGCAGCAGGGGTTGTCTGGGGATTAAATAACTCTCAAATAACCCTGTAACAGACCACAATGGACTGTGGTGATCGTGTGAACCTGGTCTCTGTGTAGTATTTTCAGGGGGCTGAAGGCACTGCTGTGGGAAGAAGGGGGTGGAGAAGTCCACTATTGTCAGCACAGTAGATCCAGTGTAAATCGTATGGTCATTACAAGTTATTATAGAAGACAAATGAATGTAGAGATCTAATTATGAATTTATAATTTGTTAAAGAGACTGTTCCTCCTATAAACCTGTAATTAAAAAAACACTTCTAGATGAACTACATGTGTAGTATATATTGTAATATGTTCAATTTTTAAAAAAGTTGTTTTTTAAAAAAATTGATAAAATTACATTAGAGAAGAATTAAGTGTTTAAATAACACCATTTGCAAATAAACCTGCTGAAATACATCACTGGCATAGGAAAAGAAAAATATATGGAATACCATACAACCTTGTAAAGTTCTGACATATTAAGCACACATCAGTGTTGTGCTTTTGCTATCTTTGGGTAGAAAAACATTACACATTATGTACAGCTCTTCTTATATTTTGATAAAACAAAAACATATATAGCAAATATTGTTGTGGCATCTTAGGGCGCAATCCTGTGCATCTTCAGACAGAAAAAATGCCTACAACTTCAGACACTTTTTCTGTCTAAAAATGCATAGGATTGTGCGTTAAAAGACTAATGTGTTGTGGTATAAGCTTTTGTGGACCAGAGCACAGCCAAATGAGAGTTTACGCCACAATATATTTGTTAGCCTTTAAGGTGCCCCAAGATTCTTAATTGTGTGTAGTTGTTGAGTTGATGTTACTATCATTGCTACCCCTCTGGAATTTGCCTATGTAAAATAATTTTAACATTAACAATGTTATATGAAACAGACCTAAGTATCTTACCTTTGTTCATATCAGGGATATATGATCAGACAAACCAGCTTCCCTGTAGTACCCTTTTGATGCCAACCTAATTCCACTGACATCAACAACTTTCACAAATTGCTTGATTATTGATCACTATGCTTATCGTTTCTCACTGACCGAAACATTTTACACTGCTGTTCTCCTGCAGCCTCAGCACGTCTCTCACATTTCTACATTTGCAAGCTCTCACGTGCAGTGACCCTTTTCTAAGGATACCTTATGGTCATTTAAAGATTTCATTTTTTGCACTGGTGTGCATTTCTTCCTTGATGAAAGAAGTGCTTGAGTTGCAATTTAAACTTTCAAACCTTTTCTCCCTCAATATTGAGGAAAATCTTAACCTGAGGTCTTAAATTTTCCTTGATAAACCATATTGTTGCATTATACATATTCCAGTGTTCAAAACTGCAACAAGTGATTAGTCACTCGCTAACTGCTTTAAATGTATTTGCCCCAATCCTGCAAGAGAGATTGCCACATGGAAGCAGGCTTACATACACACAGCCAATGTGGATGCAGATGAGCACTGTTAATCCTCTAAAGTTAACTTTCAAATTCTTTTTGAATTCGTAGTCAAAGTAATAGCATACTGGTTGAGCTCCTTCTTGTTTTGTGTATTTTAATTTAAACGAAGCAAAAGCATACAAATAAGTTATGCAGCTTCAGATTCCTTGGCCGTATGAAGCACAGCGATTGGGAGCAGTGCCTTTCAACCGTGGGACCTACCTTGTGGAATACTTTCCAAGTGAGAGCTGTCAGACCCTGGTGCTGTATTCTTTTTTGGCATTTGGTTAAAAAAATGGCTGTTTAAGAGGACTAATAAATAGTTTCTTTTATCTCTGTGTTAATGCTGTTACCTCAATGATTGGGGTTTTTATTGTTTTATTTATTGGTGTATACTGGGGTGGCAAAACAGATGTAGCCCATGGTTTCTCCTCCTCATCCCTCCTTCTCTTTGTGCTCTACCACCTCCAGCCCAACCAACAGCTTTTGATGCTTTCATCAGAGCCGCTGCTTCAAAGTGTGCAAAGCAAAGAAGTGTGGTAGAATGTGAGGTAATATGGCTACCCTATTTAGCAAATTGTAACAAGATCCACAGGATTCCAACCCAATAATTATCCCAAGCTGGAAGAATCCAACCACTATTTCTACTCCTTATCCAAATCCATAGGTCAGAAGGAAAATATCAGACTAACCCAAGAAAAGATATCTCCTGGGTTTTTTCCATAGCAACACAATACCAAAGCAGAGTAGTGCTTCTGCTTATTCCTACTGACAACAGTAGTAGTAAGACTGAAATGTGGGTGGGGGGGGGGAGGTCACCGATTACTTAAAATGTAAGCAAGGCATTCAGATACACAAAGCAGCAGAACAATTAAGCATATGTAATTTGCTATAGTAGCAAATCTACTATATAGTAGCATAAACAAATACATAAACAAGCATGCAAACGTATTGAGATGACTAGCTCTTTAACCTCTGGCTATTTACAATACAAGAAAATTGGGGCATTGTTATATTATTTTGGGAAACCCCTTTTCCTACTGTTTTGTTCTGAAGGATGATATTGATCAGAGAGTTTAGTTTAATAATGACCAGGACTAGGTCAGATGATGATCCATCTGTCACATATGCTCTTACTTGACTGTCATTAGGCAACTGTAGTCAAGGGAGTGTGGATGTGGAATCTGTGAGTTTTTCATTATTAAGCTGTTATTAAACAAACTTTGATTCAATTACAAATCCTACAAAGGCTGGTATTTCACAAAACCCAGTTTAAAAAAAGGACATCCCATCTGAAAAGTCCAAAGCAGAATCTTCTACTATGGCCTATCAAGGGCCTGTGAACCTACACCTAGTTTCTATATCTACAGAAAATAATGAGGGCTTGTTTTCCAAAAGGACCTGAATGAATTAAAGACTGACAAAACAGAACAGAAAAAAATGAGGCCCAGAAGAAAAAAGAATTAATCTACGTATTCTTTAAAAATTAATCAGTGGATTGGATCCAGACTTAGTCATACATAGAGAAGATCTACTGAGATAAATGGGACTTGTTAGTCATGACTAATTTTGATTTCAAGAGGTCTGCTCTAAGTATGACTAAGTCTGGATCGATCCATTATTGTCATGGATCCACATTTTATGATGTGGATCCATCATCCACATTCTATTATGTCCTACTTCAAAGAAGCTCAGGGGTAAAATTGAGAGTTATTACATTTTATCTGCACAACAAACCTGAAAGGTAAGTTAGGCTGAGATGGAGTGACTGATCTAAGGGGACCAATGATCTTCATAGCTGCATTGAGATTTGAACCTAGGTCTCTCTGGTCCAAGTCAGAAGTATCACTCTGCCAGGCTGGCTGTACTAAAGTCTGGTACTCACTCTATATGAACAACAATACCCAGCAAGCCCACTGAAGATATTAACTGAAGACTAGCTGGTAACATTTCCACTTATTTTAGCCAAAGCAAAATTATTAAAGTACACTTGAGAATCTCACTCTAAAACACCCTTCTCTTATCATCATGATAGTATGTTATATTTATGGTCAACCTTGATAAAATGTGAACATATTCATCATTATAAGTTTCTCTAACAAGGGTAATTATAATGCACCAAGCCCAGTGTTACAAAATTAATGGTACTAATAATACTGAGTACTTTCTGCAAAGCTTTTTTATATTCAGAACAATGGACAAGCATGCATAATCAATGAATAAGTCAAAGCAAAGAACTGTTTTAACTCCAAAGCAAACTGTGTTCAGCACACCTATGGAAACATAAATGTGTGTGAATCTCATTAGCAGATTAAGAAGATATATTGCTGGGTCTGAGGAATGCTTCAAACACACATCATGATCTTGTATCTTCACATTCCTAATGAATGAATGCTTTATCCTAGAATAGCCACAGCAATTACTTAAATAGCTAATGAATTGTGTGCACCCAAATAACCTGATGTATCTGAGTAATTCCTGTTTGCAAAAGACTAAAAAGGATTTAAACACAGAGTAACAGCAAAGACCCATATATCAGCTTTGGCTACTAAGGAGTGAACAGTACTTCATGCCTGAGCAGATAAAGCATTACAGAGTCCAAGCAGGGCAGTAAGCCCTGTTCTCCATTTCTAGCTTCTTCTCCCCACTCGCACAAAATCGTGTTTGCCAGCCAATTGAAACAGGACAGAAGCATTGCACTAGCCTTGTTCAGATGCAACACTAAACATTAATGAGCTTCAAGCTTGCATGCTCCCGAACCCCATCTCCTTCTCCAGCATGGCTACAATCAGGAGATTAAAAGCCTTCACTTCCATTTTAACTAACTATAGTTTTGTGTTATGCCTCAATCCAGGCAAGTTGTGGTTAGGCGTAACTATGCATTATTGAAACAAAACAACTTCAAACCATGTTTTACAAACCTGGCTTGTTCTAATAAACCAAAGTTAAGATTAACTAAAATTAAGTGTCCAGGTTTAACACTAAACTGCTGTTAAACTGCATAGCTTCCAATTTCCTTATGGCTATGCCAGTGGTGGTGGTGGAGATGCACATGAGCTTGAGGCTCAGTCATGTAATGTTAAACTAAGTTTAGTGTTACATCTAAATGAGGCCATAATCCCTCTTCACAGACATTGTCCTTCTTCCCTATTAATGGGAACATCATAATTCTTTCTTTTCAGTGAATTTATGCAATTCCATCATGTACCCATTCATTTTGAGAACTTGTAGATTTTTTTCTGTTAATTTGTTTTAGCAGAAGCTAAACCTGACTTTTAACTGTTAGCTACTTTGTAATCTCAAAATCTCCCCGACTCAGTCTGATCCTTCCATTTTATTTTTAACAAACTGAATCAGGTGTATCAGTATCAGTAGTATATTGCACAAATCCAGCATACATTAACCCATCCCCCTCCAAAAAAAAATCAAGATTGAAAGCCAAATGAGATATAATGATAAGTGTGTAGATTGGTGCTAAAAGAAGCTTCCCTTGAATTGCAAATATCAGCTTCAGAGAAGAGATTTTTGTTGGGACAGTGGGGAGGGGGGAGAAAGTTCCTTTCCGAGCCCTCATGGTTCTACACAGACTTTTCCCTGGTTGCTATAATTTCATTTATGCAATTAGTGTCATGTCTACTTTGGCCCTGAGATTCACATATATAATGAACAAATAGAGTTTTATTCTCATACAGTGAGGAACAAAGCAAATGAAATGAAATAGGACTACTTGTCTGGCCATATCTTTTCTTACATTTGTCATTGCTGTAAGAAGCATCAAAGTAATGCAAGTTATTGTGCCATGTATCTAGCTCTTTCCCAAGACAATATTTTTAATTGGTTAAAAGCAGGCCCCCCTGGTGGTAGTTTCAATCAGGGCTAAGGTACTACGGAGGATTTAAAACAGGGGACATGTGGCCCTCCAGAGGTTGCTGGACTGCAAGTCCCATCAGCCCTTGCCAGCATAGCCAAAAGTGAGGGATGATAGGAGGTGCAGCCCAACATCTGGAGGGGCACGAGTTGCCCACCCCTGGTTTGAACACTATCATTCTATTCCATTTTCCCAACTTAAATTGTTCTCCCAAAGCTGCTATTAGCTGTGGACAGATACTTCCCTAGTACAATGGCCCCAACTAAACCAACGAAAAAGACATCAGAAGATCTCATCATAGGTGTCTACATCACATCGACTTTGGGCCTGAGAACACAAGAAAATAAGACCAAAATAAAGTAAGTGTAGGGGGAAAAACAGTAATAGTGGATTAGCAGAATAAGTCTGAAGTTACATCCCCACAGAGCCTTTAGTTTTTAGCTTTACTTCAATTTCAATCTGAAAAAGAAGCTGGCATCAGAAGACCTGTTGCGCACATTATTGATAATAGTAGAAAAACACCAGCCAATTACGTCTACTTTTAAATAACATCTACAATTTTCTCATACCCGCTTGCCTCTCCTGGTAATTTACTCTAGCAAGGAAGCCTCCTCTTCCTCCTGTCCCCTAATAGCACATGCTTTCACCACAGCTGGATATATAAATTATAAAACAGCATTTAGCGGTGATAAAGGCATTGAAACGCAGGAGGCCTCAGCATGACAACTCCAACAAGGACTCAGAATGAAAAAACAGCCTAGAAAAAAAACCACCAATAAAAAATCACCACTGAAGATGTTTAAGGCACTTGTACCATGACAACCTATTTGTTAATAACAGGAGCATTCCCTTTTTTCTTTGCCACAAAAATAGGTTGTTAGGTTTATTTATTTTTCTAGAAATGTGAACATCCTGCTCATGTTAAATTGGCTCAGAAATAAGCAGAGGTATTTCCAGAAACAAAAACAGAAATAGTTTTTTCAAGCCAATCCAAATGATCCTCCACATACTCAACCTTCAATTCCCTTTAGAAGCCCCACATACAAGGCCAACAGGAGTGGTGCTCCAGCTGTGCGAGGAGAGGAGGAGGATCTTCCTTGGTTTCCTTTCCCTCTGCAGTGTACTGTTAAGGCACCAGAACGAAAAACCTTGGTAGCCTTGGGAGTTTTGTGGCTTTTAAAAGGAAGGCGTAATTGTTCTGTGATTGGAGGTGGGGTGGGGGGGATGAGAGGAGTGGTTGGGGTGTTAATCAGGAGATTCTTCTCCTGAATGGGAATAGAACTCAGGGGCCTTGCAAGCCCTCAAAGCTCATCTAATTTCCCCAGCATTTCTAATGAACGCTACAAAACCCTATACATCTTAAGCATTTTTATTTGCTTACATAGTCCTCGCGTTTACACTAACTTTAGTATTTTAATAATTTTTAGCTCTGTTGTTTTAAATCTGTTATTGTATCGCGTTATTGCTGGGTTTATTCTGGGTTTATACTTTTATACTGCAGTTTTACACATTTACATTTTATATTGTATTTTATTATGTATTTTGCGGTTTTAATTGTTGTGAACCACCAAGAGTTTCAGCTACTGGGTGATACAGAAATGGGCTACTGGGTGGTATAGAAATGTAATTAATTAATTAATTAATTAATGTGTGTATATATATATATGTATGTATGTATCTTGTAGGGGTTTTCTGGTATGCTTCTATTACAAAGAATAGTTATATCAGTTGATCTTATACATGACAATCATTACTTTTCTCCACACATAAAGGTACCGGCAGTCCTTTGGAGTTTTTATTAATGCAGGTAAACAAAAAGAAAGAAACCCCACGAATATCAAAAGACAAATACACTTTTCTTGTGCCAGCAGAAGAAAAAGAAGAGCACCCGAGTTAAAGAAAAGCAAGGGAAGCACCAGATACCTGCGGCTTTAGATATTTGGTGCTGATACTTGGAATTAAAAAATTTTACAGGGTGAGTGACTCCTGAAAAACTGGTGCTGACCCAAAAATATTGAGCTCATACCAATGGATTTGATTTTTTCCTAGTCATTGTGTATGCACACATGCATGCACACACATACACACTATCAGTAGCATTAGTTTCATTTCTAGTGAGGGAACGGATAGCAAAAATAGGACAAACATTTATGGCAAAAGGCCTAGCTCCATTTTTACAGTATCTTTGGTAAATGTTTCTCTGAAACTATTAAGTGTTGGCTTCACTAATACTTAAGAATCCATGTGCTGGTATATTGCGAGATTAATTACAAATGCATCCTATGGGGAGCATAAATGACTGGAGACAGTGACCCCAATCTAGCCTTCATATAACCCTGAAGAATTCAAGGGGCATCCATAGCTCAATAGTGTCAGGAGACAACATACTATTCTACACTGAATTTCGAAAACTGAACCTTTCAAAATCCTTTATGTTCTTGATCAATGACCAGTATAGTCAGTGGGCCAGAGTGGAAACACAAACATACCTCTTCCTTTCCTTTTGTAATCTGCATCAATTTGGACAATTCACTCAAAAAGCTGGAGGAAACCCAAACACCTGTTTGCCCATGTGGCCAGAAATTTGTTCTGGTCCTAGGAAGTCAGCATTTTCCCAGACCTGCGCAAATCTGATGCCAAAAATATCTTGATTTCTATGTTAAAGTCTGAATGATTACTTATTCATTAGCATCAATATGTATTATAAATAAGGATAATGGTACAACTAAGTTGAACACCTACAGTTTCAAATAGTTTTTGATTGAAAATAAAGCTGATACATTTATTTATTTATTTATTTATTTATTTATTTATTTATTTATTTTAAAAACATCCTCATTTGGACATAACACTTCACATAGGGATGGAAGAGAAATTTGTTTGCTTCTCATTTTAATACAAACTGACCTAATCCTCACTTTCCAAAGTAATATGCGAACTGGAATGCAGTTTTCACACTTTTCCAAATTTTGTACTACAGTTTGCTGTTAAAAATGCATAAATTATGGGAAATTGCACAGTCAATGCTCAGTGTCTGTTCAGCATTATATGACCATAGTTTATGAGAATGAACTGCAGCAAGCTTCAGGTTTATGCACTCCCCCTCCCCTCTTCTCTTTTGATGCAGCCACAAGGAGAAGTTTACAAGCATTCACATTCATTTTAGATTAACTGCAGTTTTCCTGATGTCAGAATCTGAACAGACTGTGGTTAATCTTAATAATGGTTTGTTCAAACCGACTTCAAACCACAATTTATGAAACTGTCTTATTTCAAGAAACCATAGTTAAAATTAACCATAGTTTAATGGTTAATCTAAAATGGAAGTAGAAGTTTCTGACCTTTCCCTTGAGGTCACACCAGAAGAGGGAGTGAATACACAAGCCCTGCTCTTGCTGTGGCTCATCCTTGTAACACTAATCATGGATTAACATTACATGCAAACAGAGCCACACACTCGCTCCTCCCCAATCACATATGTTTTCACCTTTTGTTTCCTGTTTAACAGTAACCATAGGTTGCTGTGGTATCAGAATAACAAACTATGGTTTAAACCCTATCCTCCAAAAAAACTTTTTTTTTTGGAGGACAGGGACTCACCATTGTCTTCCAATTCAGATGTCACAAAAAGGTGTGATTAGAGCTAAGCACAAAATGGAGAGGGAAGTCACACAAGGAAGAAGCGAGAGCACAGAAGTCACTGCTTGTTCAAGAATTGTCCACAGCTCACTTATTTGAATTAAATGACTTTTCTGAGTTTTAGAATAAGAACTGTGAGAAAATGTCAGGGTCGTTTTTGCTATCCCCTCTCTTGTTTGACTTATGCTTAAAAGAAGAGAACAAAATGAACATTCTGTTTTGCATAAGACAGAAAACAACGCAGAGAATATTATAATGCCCCTACCATCATAAATCATGTTTATGATATTTGTGACTAATATTGATATTGTGTTCCTGACAGGTTTAAAAACCAGAATATCTGAAAAAAGAAACAGTTGGTAAGATGAATGACAGAAGAAAACTCACATGGATAATTATCTGCCTTGACAGACAGAGAGAGAGAGAAAACGGAGAAAGTATTATTTTTACAAAGCAAAAAGATTGTCTTACTAAAAGGGCTACAAAATAAGAAACGGTGAATAGAAATGTACCAAGTTCTCTTATTTGCCCCTTTTGCATTACAAATGCAATCAATCAAGGACAAAATGTGAGAAAGGTAAACTAGTACATCTTCTTATAAAATCAATAACTAGCCTATGAGACTTTACTTCACAAAACATCTTTCTTCTAACAAAAACTCAGCAGGATGCCAAAGACTGCTGCTCATTATATACCCAATGATGTTTGTAAGATTATTTTCTAAACGGCATTCCAGGATAAACATTTGTATTTCAAGACATAGATCAATATCCCACTACAAAAACACTCCTACAGGGAAAGTATTTTATAATTACTCATTTTTAGTCTCTTGCACCTTTTTAAAAATACTTCTGCTGCAAGTTTATATTTGACATGAGATGGTGACCCAGAAGAACCTCATGGCCTATTTTTAGGAAATCTAGATATCACAATGTACCAGGAGACTGGAAAAACTATAAGCCATTCCAAGGTTTACAAAAACAGTTTCTAAGGAATAGAATACAGATTAGGTGACTAAAATGTTGAAATTCCATATTAGGAGAAGTCAGCGGTGAGTTTTATGACTAACAATCATATGTTTAGAACAATGCCATCTCACTGATATAAGCATCCATTTGCAAAACATTACAAAGACGAATTACACAAATTTAGCCATCATATTAATGGGTAAAAGCATTTTGCTTGATTGGAGCAATCCATATATTTAATAAATCTGTAGTATGTGACAACATATAAGAAATTTCTTCTGACAATTCATACCATATTTTAATACTGAAGCATCTAAATGTTATGCAGTACATTGGGCAACAAAAAATGTCCATAAGTAACAGTAAATGTTACTTATGTTCATCCTATTAAATGTTCATCCTATTAAAAGTCAGTTATACTCATTTACCCAGTTCAGACATACTTAACTATAACTTAACACTACACGAGGAAGCCTGCTTGAGCACTGAGTTCACATGCTCCCTGTTCCGTCACCGCCTTCAGTATAGTTCCAAGAAGACTAGAACCATCCATTTCCTGTTTTAAACTAGCCACTGTTTATTATTATGTCTGAAAGAGAGAAACCTTGTAAGGTTTAAACTATGTTTTGTTGAAACAAGCCAAAATGGAACTATGGTTTCTTACTATGGTTTCTTTCAACAAACCATTATTTAAAGTTTAAACTAACCAGACTGCATAGTTCACACAAAAGAACAAACTCTGGTAAGTTTAAAAGCTGACATGGATGCTTAAAATCTCCTCACAGTTACACCAAAAGGGGAAGGAGGAGAGTGCATGGCTGAGATTCAAGCAGGCTCATAAGAACATAAGAAAAGCCCTGTAAGATCATGCCAAAGGCCTATTTAGTCCAATATTCTGTTCCCAGAGTGGCTAACCAGGTGCCTATGAGAAGCGCACAAGCAGGACATAAGTACAATAGTACCATCCCTCTTGCATTCCCCAGCAATTGGAGTTCAGAGGCATAATGCCTCTGATATTGGAAGTTGTTGTTGTTCAGTCGTTCAGTTGTGTCCAACTCTTCGTGACCCCATGGACCATAGCACGCCAGGCCTTCCTGTCCTGCGCTCTCTCCCGGAGCGTGCTCAAGTTCATATTCATTGCATCCGTGATGCTATCTAGCCATCTCATCCTCTGCCGTCCCCTTCTCCTTTTGCCTTCAGTCTTTCCCAGCATCAGGGTCTTTTCCAGGGAGTTTTCTCTTCGCATTAGGTGGCCAAAATATTGGAGCTTCAGCTTCATTATCTGTCCTTCCAATGAGCACTCAGGGTTGATTTCCTTTAGGATGGACTGATTTGACCTCCTTGCAGTCCAGGGGACTCGTAAGAGTCTTCTCCAGCACCACAGTTCGAAAGCATCGATTCTTCGGCGCTCAGCCTTCCTTATAGTCCAGCTCTCACAGCCATACATTACTACTGGGAAAACCATAGCTTTGATTAGACGGACCTTTGTCGGCAAGGTGATGTCTCTGCTTCTTACTATGCTGTCTAGGTTGGCCATAGCTTTCCCCCCAAGGAGCAAGCGTCTTTTAATTTCATGGCTACAGTCACCATCTGCGGTGATCTTGGAGCCCAAGAAAGTAAAATCTGTCACTGCTTCCATTTCTTCCCCTTCTATATGCCAGGAAGTGATAGGGCCAGATGACATGATCTTAGTTTTTTTAATATTGAGTTTCAAACCAGCTTTTGCACTCTCCTCTTTCACCCTCAACAAGAGGCTCTTGAGATCCTCTTCGCTTTCTGCCATTAGGGTGGTATCGTCTGCATATCGGAGGGTGTTGATAATTCTCCCGGCAATCTTAATTCCGACCTCTGATTCATCCAATCCGGCATTTCTCATGATGTACTCTGCATATAAGTTAAATAAGCAGGGTGACAATATGCAGCCTTGTCGTACTCCTTTCCCAATTTTGAACCAATCGGTTGTTCCATGTCTGGTTCTTACTGTTGCATCTTGACCCTCGTACAGGTTTCTCAGGAGACAGGTAAGGTGGTCTGGTACTCCCATCACTTTAAGAATTTGCCACAGTTTGTTGTGATCCACACAATCAAAGGCTTTAGCATAGTCAATGAAGCAGAAATAGACGTTTTTCTGGAATTCTCTTGCTTTCTCCAGGATCCAGCGAATGTTGGCGATTTGATCTCTAGTTCCTCTGCCTCTTCTAAACCCAGCTTGTACTTCCGGTAGTTCTCGGTTCACATACTGCTGAAGCCTAGCTTGTAGGATTTTGAGCATCACCTTGCTGGCATGTGAAATGAGTGCAATTGTGCAGTAGTTTGAACACTCTTTGGCGTTGCCCTTCTTTGGAATTGGAATGTAAACTGACCTTTTCCAGTCTTGTGGCCACTGTTGAGTGTTCCAGATTTGTTGGCATATTGAATGCAGCACTTTAACAGCATCATCTTTTAGGATTTTAAATAGCTCGGCTGGAATACTGTCATCTCCACTAGCTTTGTTGTTACTAATGCTTCCTAAGGCCCACTTGACTTCACTCTCGAGGATGTCCGGCTCAAGTTCAGTGACCACACTATCATGGCTATCAGGGACATTCAGATCTTTCCTGTATAGTTCTTCTGTGTATTCTTGCCACCTCTTCTTAATCTCATCTGCTTCTGTTAGGTCCCTGCCTTCTTTGTCCTTTATCATGCCCGTCTTTGCACAAAACGTTCCCTTGAGATCTCCAATTTTCTTGAAGAGATCTCTAGTCTTTCCCATTCTGTTGTTTTCCTCGATTTCTTTGCATTGTTCATTTAAGAAGGCCTTCTTGTCTCTCCTTGCTATTCTCTGGAACTCTGCATTCAGTTGGGTATATCTTCCCCTTTCTCCCTTGCTTTTCGCTTCCCTTCTTTCGTGAGCTACTTGTAAAGCCTCATCAGACAGCCACTTGGCTTTCTTGCATTTCTTTTTCTTTGGGACGGATTTCGTTGCTGCCTCCTGATATTGGAAGTAGTAAATAGCCATTATGACTAGTAGCCACTGATAGCCTCATCCCCCTTATTCTCAATTTTTCTAATCCCCTTTTAAAACTGTCAAAGTTAGTGGCCGTCACTACATCTTGTGGTAGTGAATTCCATAATTTAATTATGCACTATGTGAATACATTCTTCCTTTTGTTGGAATTTGCCACCACTAAGCTTCATTGGATGACCCCAGGTTCTAGTATTATGAGATGAAAAAACCTCCCTATCCACTTTCTCCACAGCATGCATACTTCTATACACATCTATCATCCCCCCCACAAACTTGCTCTAATGTAATTCATTTATGAACAAGTTAAAAAAAACCATTGGTCCCAATACTGATCCTTGGAGAATCCCACTGTATACATCCCTCCATTGTGAGAGCTGTCCATTTATTCCTACTTTCTGCTTTCTGTTTTTTAAGCAGTTGCCAATTCATAAGAGGAGCTCTCCTCTTATTCCATCATTGCCAAGTTTGTTTAGGAGTCTTTGGTGTTGACTTTGTCAAAAGCCCTTTGAAAGTCCAAGTGTGATAAATATTTGCCCCAGAAGCCTTTGTGTTGTGCAGGACTCCTGCACTAATCTACATAATATTCTACATTGCAAATACTTATTCAAAACAGTTATTTGATCATTCACATTTTTCACATAAATTGTCATAAATTGCTACACTCTCCTAAGCTGTGATTTTTATAAAGAAAAAAATGATATATTAAAACATTTATTCTAACAAAGGCCTTCTAACAGAAGCATTTGTGGTGACAGGCTGTGACTTTTGACTAAACCTTTCACTGACCTACAAGCCTGCTATAGGAAAAAATAAAATTTTCCCAGCGGAACTCCAGAAAGGTGTTTCAGGTAAGAAAGGTGGGAAAAGGAAGAATAACTGTTTATTAGACAATTGTACATGCCCAGGTTATGATGTGAAGGAGTAAAAGATGAAATGAGATATTGTGGGAAGCAAAAAGAACTAAGATTTAAAATAGTAAACCTGCAGAAAAGAAGCAGATGTTATCCCATGTGGAAGACTTATGGAAATGTGTAGCTCAGAGATGCTGACAAGAAATGAGGTAAATATATTACTTCCCAAATCATACCTGGGAACTTTGGAAAAAAGTAACTGCCAGTTGTTAGAGAAATTTCTGTTTCATGGGAAACATACACAAGCAAGTTAATAAGGAATCATATAAATATAAGGAGCAAAATACAGGAACATCAGAACCAAACATTGGTTCTCACAGGATGCTATGACAACAGCGGCACTAGTCCTCATTGATTTCTCTGTTCCTTTTTGCTGCCAGCTCAAGAATGTCAATGGGTATGATGTTTTAAAGTGCAATCCTATGGGTTTCGCCCTCGATGCTCATAAGCCCCTGAACTCAGAGGCTTACGAGCATCCTATGAAGGGTGGGAGGAGCAGTCGAGGTGATCTTTGCCTCCCCATCCTCCTGCCCTCCATTATCGCTCGACAAGGTTTTTTGCCCATCTAGCAAACCCGTTTTGGAGGGAGAGGGAAGGAGACTGAGGAGGCCTCAGGATAACTTGTATCCTGGCCACTCCAGTCTCCTCCCTTTCCTGCCCACCAAAACACCCCCTTCTCCGAGGTCGAGTTCCTGACTGCAGAGAAGCAGCTGGCATGGTTCTTTTGTCAGGAGATCAGCATTCTCATATCTGAGTTCTTTGAGAACTCCCAGACAGATACCATCTGCACCTCATGAGTTGTTCATTTTCAATTTGTCAGTAAGGTCTAGTCCTTCATGTCTTGTCATCACTGTTTATGTCAGCTCCTTAGATTCCCTTCCTAAAAATTTCAGTTCAGGCATGGGTATCTTCCTACATCTTCTGCAGTGAAAACAGATGCAAATAATTCATTCAGCTTCTCCACAATCCTATTCTCCTTCTTTAGCACTCATTTAACTCCACTGCATCCAACAGTCCATCTGCCTCCCTAGCCAGTTTTCTGCTTCCAATATATTTAAAGAATTCTTTATTGTTGGCCTTGATGTTATTAGTGATGTTCTCCTCAAAATGCTTTTTTGCATGTCTTATTGCCTGCTTGCATTTCCTTTGTGCACGTTTGTGTTCCTTTTTCTTATCCTCATTTGGGCAAGACTTCCATTTTTTGAAGGAAGCCTTCTTCTCTCTAATAGTTCCTTTTTGTTTTTAACACTGCTTGTTAACCATGCTGGTGACTTCTTGGACTTGGTGCTGCTTTTCCTGACCTGTGGTATACATTCTATCTGAGCTTCTATTATTGTGGTTCTGAGTAACCCTCAAGCATTCTGGATAATTTGATTCCCTTGACTTTCCATTTCAACTTAATTTTGAAAAGGCTAATTCACGAGCACTGAATTGAACTATGGTTTAGCATGATGTCAGAACCGGATCATTGTTCCCAGAAGAGATAGTAGCATTCAACCAGAAAGCACAGATGAAGTAACTTCAAAGAAGAGGTGCTCCCTTATTTTAGGGCTGTGAGCGAACAGTAGCTGGGCTGCCTGAATGAATCTTACTAGGCCATCTGGACTGGAAGCAATCTGCAGAGGGATCAGTACTCCAAGTGTAGAGATTGAACATGATCAAGTGATATAATTTAGATTGCCAAACACCAGCAGAACCTTGTGTCTGGAAGCATCTTAAAGAGCAAATCTCTCTACTTCAATGAGAACAGACATCATCATTACCTATAATAAGGAAAGCAAATAAGTCAGAATGAAACATGCATATCCATTGCGTGCCAAAGAAAATAGAATGGAGCTCATTGCATCTTATTGCCATCTAGATAAAACTGGAGAGTTTGCAGACCCTTAAGGTCCATGCTTTGGGTGAAACAGAAGTTTCAAGAGCCATGCAGCTACTGCCCAAAGCAGCAGCCCCACATGTCCTTCTCCAATAATGTATTATAAAACTAAAATGTAACAGAGAAAATACATCTGAAATCATAAGCTTCCCCCTCCTATTAAGTGCCCTGAGCAGCCAGTGCAGTGTGTTGAATAAGCTCAAGAACTATAAATGAGGTTCTTCAACATGAGTCTGACATTATGCCACATACTCATGAGTTCCCCCACCCTACAAGCAGCAGCCAATGAAGTAAAGGGAGAAAAATCCTGAAATTTCCTTAAGGATTTATCATAGACATGTATACATTTATCTGCATGCCTGAAGCCCACCCAAAGTGTGCATCGAAATCTTGCTGTCCATTTAATTATTTCAAGGGTTTTAGTAGATCCATGTAAAGGATAACACACATAGTTCTGCCCGCTCCAATGATTTTGGGCAGGATTTGGATTCAGGCATGTGCAACTGGGCTGATAGAAGCAAATTTCCTTGCTACCTCCTCTCCAGTGTAGCCCTCTAGTCACCCAAAATTGCCACACAGACTGTCAGGGGACCCTGCTGAATGAGGTAGGCTGTGGTGTGGATGATGCTCACAGAAGGTTGCCTCTGCCCAATTTTCAGGGAGCCCCTCAGCCCCTGCACCACAGCCTACCCCATTCAGCAGCGGGGGTGGGGGGACCCTCTGTTTAGGATTTTCAAGGGGCTGGAAGTGCTGCTGTGGAAAAGCGTAGGTGGGGAAGTCTGCTTCTGCCAGCCTAGCTGCATACAACAAAATCTGGATCCAACCCTGTCTGTAAATGGGCAGAAACTTATTGCAGATACATACTTGACACACTTTCCTAAATCAGCACCTTATAAAACACCTAACACTGAAAAAATACAAGAGGATAGATATGAGATGTTTCTGTACAAGGAGATAGGATAGGATGATGGCACCTAGATTTTGCTAAAGAGCCATGCACAATATACTTGCTTATGGAAAGAAGAGTTCTTGGGCTGTGCCCCAGAACTGAAGTTGGTTTTTCTTCTACATATTAAAATTTGCCTAGTGTTCTCTACAATCAGGTCTCCTATTTATGGTCAATATGGATATTGTCCAATTGAGTTATTTTACTGCAAGATTTGATGTGTTAGACACATATTGAAGAATACCTATTTATATTTCATGATCTTCATCAGCACATTGCCAATGGGCTAGTTATGACCATTTTAGTTAATATGTGGCATTAGGTTATACTCAAGATTTTATTCAATAATTCTATGCCAGACGGTATTTTTAAAGGAACAATACTATAAAGAATATTTGCTAAAATAAATCTGAAGGCGATACCACTACAATCTCTTCTATTTAGGCAGAAACTATTCAGTGGCAGTATTTATCAAAATCATAAACTCCAAACTCTGCCACACAGAAAGCTAATCCATGATTGAAGCGACTGTAAAGAAACACTTTAATCAACTAATAATCACACTAAATTACCTCCTGGAAAATTCATGTAGCTGCTGCATTTAAATTAAGTGCCATGGCTCAATCTGAGGTTTTTTAAAAGGCAGGCAGTTTCACTTACTACCACACATCTTATTTAAACCAAAAATTCTAATGCACCTGGCAGCCACTTAACATACAAGACTCTCAGGCACAGAATGCAGACTGTATTATAGCACTGTACTGGCAATAGCTTCTCTACCCATTTGGGTAATGAGATATAATTTTTCAAAGTAAGTTTTTCAGGACTTAGAACTTTGTTCTTTTTTAACAATAACAAAAAAGCATTCTTTTTGGTTGCCCAAAGGCTAATTTTTGTAGCTATTTTAAAATTCCATGTAGTTATTTCTGAGATATCTGAACCTGGATTAAATGCACTCTTCCGGATTTGATTTGATTTTAGCCCTTTTTTGAAGCCTGATAGCTCAGTATATTTGTAACACTTCAAACTGTACCACTTATAACATTCTACACTGGTTTTATTAGAGCAGAGGTGAATTGCAGTTGTTCAGAATTAATTTCAATACATAATTTTTCTTCATACGGTAAACACTAGAATAACTGAGAACACTTAAATTAAAAATGCAAAAATAGTCTCTGCTGTAGCTGATAGTAAAAATTTTAACCTGGCCCGGATGGTAGTAATCTGCAGGTGGCATGGTTAAGTGAAGAAGGACGGCAGGATATTTAGACCCTGTATTTTAGAGGTATGTTCAGATAGCTGCATTACTTAATTTCGCATATTTTTCTGTATTATTTGACTGATTAAAATTATATACCATCCAATTGACAAATGACCTAGTCATAAAACCCTAAAGCAATAATAAGGTAACGACCAAAAGAATAATACTGCTGATGAAAATATCAAAATATTATGACACTTAAAAGCATTAAAAATATTAAAGAGCCAGCAGTAAAACTGATAATACAAACAACAAATTAAAGATTAAATGCCTGCTGGAAGAGGCAGGTCTTAGCATGGCATCTAAATGTATACAATGAGGATGTCAAGTGGTTCTCCGTGAGAAGGCCGTTCCACAGATAAGGAGCCACTATACAGAAGGCTCTTTCCCTGGTAGCCACACATTGCACTATTGTGGGCAGCAAGACCTAGAGACCCCTCCAATGAGAACCTGAATTATTCTTCCAAGTGGAGGAGGAGAGAGCACAGGATTATGGCAAAAGAGACAGGGTCGATTTTTGGCACCCTTTTGGTGCTTTAGTAAAATGGAAGGTGTGGTAACATTGAATTTGGGTAGGCAAAGAATAATGGAACAATGTGGTCCCCTCAGCTGAGGGACATAAACACCAGCATGGGAGTCATTTTGAAAAGAGGTTCTACCATATATACAGTCCTCCAGTTTGTTCCCTGTCTTTTCTAGCCTCTTCCTCGCTGTTTAGTTCAGTTTCCAGTTTAAAATGGTGAACTTAGGAGTCATGAACTTGTACATAGGATATTCCTGCCTTTCCCAAGTCCATGAGATAATGTAGACTACAGACCAAAATAAGCAAACATAGGAAGCACTCCTATGTATGTTTAGGCAGAAAAAAAATCCTACAACTCCCAGTTGGCTGGGAGTTGTAGGACTTTTTTTTATGTCTGAACATCCATAGAATTCTGCCATTAATTGCAAAATAAACAGAAACTGAGTAAGGGATTCTGGCTTTTTGTAGTATCTTCTCATGCCACTAACTCTGAACAATGATTTCCAGCTGATTCAGATTGCCTGACCCATATTTCTAAGCCCTAGAGAGGTAATAGGATATACAACATTCCCCCACTTGCTTTGCAGGGTCTTACAAAATTGCACTTACAGATACATTCCAAAATTACACTGCCAAGCTTGCTGGAAAAATGCCTTAAGCCCTGGAGACTTGATGCCACTATTAATGTAAACCAAATGCATTAATTAAATTAATTAAAATGCAGAGAGGTGAGATGGCTTCCTGCCCTTTGAATATGAAGAGTACATTAATACAGAATAGTTCTTTAGCTGCACAATCTTATCGACACTGAAACAAAATCCCAAACCTAGTGTCAGAATTGCACCAAGAGAGGGAGCAGTTTCTTGTCAGTTTTCAATATATACAAGTCTCTACACAGGCATAGCAATAAAAACGTGTCATCAAGTATCAGCAAGTGGACACTGTAGAGTTGGCAGGGGAACTCTCACTTTGAACTTCTTGACTTGTGAATATAAATCTCAACAGTAAAGCTGCCTTAATATAGTACTTTGCATTTAACAGACTCAGGTTTACAAACAAAAAGTCAAACCAAGGCCAAACAGTTCTCGCGGTACACTCTGGGCAAGTAAGCATCTAGCAATATGGGGGAGTTCACAGATGCAGTATCACAGATGTGCACTATAAGCAAAACCATTGTGAGTATAACAGTCCGAGGGGATAACAATCTGGGGCGGGGGGACGGACTGCTAGCAAGGATTGAAATGGTCAAAAGATTGCAATGGTTGTGCATCCAAGGAGGACTGCTACATAACAACCTCTGTAAAAAGGTTGTTCTATAGGTTGCAGAGAGAAAAATTTTAGCTATTTCTTGGTATTTCACAAACCAGCCTTTCCACTAAAAAAAAAATGATGATGATAATTGTAAATATTATCATTATTATTGTAAGCCAATCTATCTTTCTACATTCAAAGAACAGAATAGGGTAGCTATTTTAGTCTGTTGCAGCAAAAATAGAGTCTTGTAGCACTTTATAAAGGCAAACTGGTTTATTTCGATATGAACCTTCATGGACTAGAGCCCATGTATGAAGTGAAGTCACTTGGCACACACATACACAGTAACAGAGAAAAGAGACACAGACAAAAACAAACAGAGAGAGATAGAGAACGAACACATCACACTAACATCAACCATAGGTATTCTGTCTGCTGCTCAAAATGAACAAACTAAGCAATCTGGATGCTACATTGTTTCTTGCACTGGTATCATAACAGTATGGATGTCTGGTTATGCAGATGTGATTCTCAGGACCAATAATACCAGTATCTGGTGATAGCTAGTTTAGGGTACAATCCCTATGCATGTTTAAACAGGAAAAATTTCTACAATTCCCAGCATTCCCCCGCCAGCCATGCTGGCTGGGGAATGCTGGGAGTTGTACGCCTTTTTTAGCTGTACGCCTTTTTTTTTGCCTAAGTTAGTATGCAAATATAGGACAATCCCTTCTGAAAGTGCAAATCACAAAGCAGCACATGCAGGAGAAGGAAGAGGGGAGAACTCAATGGGCATCTCTAGACCAGCCTAAAATCCTGCATTTAAAATGGGGCTTTCTGCTTCTGTTTTAAATGCAGGATCACAACTTTACATGTGCTTCCTTTCCCCCTTCCCCCTTCCTTCTCCCCATATCCAAGTCTTCCATTATCTTTCATTGATCTCACTCCTCTTCTTGCCGCTTTAACTCTTTTCATGGAGAAAACTGAAGCGGAACACAACGGGGTAATTTGATAGCTCATTATCAGCGATCTATTTAAAAATGGAACAAAGGGCACTTAGTCCTGGAGGGTCATGGCAGGATCAGCATCATATAAAGAGCCCACAAACTTCCGTGAAGGAGCAATCTCAATCACAGGATAAAAGCTCCTTGTGAAAAAGCCCAATGATGACATATAGAGATCCCTACCCATGCCGAACTGCACACATGGGAGGGGATAGATCATGCCCATAATTTGTAACATGTACACAAATGAAATAAGTGCTATTTTTAACAACCAGTACTATCATTAGGCCTTTTTGGACTGCAAAGTAATGAATACAATTTGATATCTGAGAAATCTGACATGGATTCTCTAGTTCATATCACGGTTACAGTATTAAAACATTCTATAATCCATTTTAGTGTAATACTTTCATTAGGCCAACCAAAAGGTCACAAAGAATGTGCGCATTTTCAAGATCTCTTAATCAGGCAAGAGGTTACAAAAAGCAAGGGAAGGGGGGCAAAGCAAGAAAAAAAAAGCAGACTTGACGTTAAAATACAGGGTGTCTGCATGATTACAATCTTGAGATGAAATTGGGGAGGAAGGGTCTGCAGAGACTTAAATAAAGCTCCAGCAGGTTATGTGATGGTTTCAGGTTTCACCTAGACCTGCTGAACCTGTTCCTAGGACTGCTGGGAGAAAGAAAGGCAAAAAAGTTGGATCCCCCATTTTTTAAAATGCAAACCCCAGCTGTTACTCAGAAACGTCTCCAACTTCAGTGAAGTATGCAGCTTCCTCTATCAATGGAAAACAGAGAGAAACTAGGCAGTCTTTATATTAACAAAGCTGGAGATGATGTTGTACTAGATTTTTTAAAAAAAAGTTAATAGAAGTCAAATTGCATAGCTTTACCTAGTAATTGGGAAGGATGTACCATCAGAGAATAAAGTCCCAGCAGTCCCAAGTGATATAAAATCATTTTTGTCCAGGGTAGGGTCTCACTGTTGAACAGCTAAATTTGGTATTATCCAAGCCACACAAAAAGCAACAGTAGTCATATTGGCGATAAGAAAAATTCTGAAATCCATAATACGTTTATTAGGCTAACCAAATTGACAAAAATGTGCAAGCTTTTGAGATCTCCAGATCTCTTCATCAGGCAAGACATTACAGAAAGTAGAGTGGGGCAAGAGAGAAAAAAGGCTGAATTGATATTGAAGTCATTATATATGTGCATATTGTCTGGCATGCTTTTACAATAGAGAATGAAATCCATAAGCTCTTTTGCATAAATTTAAATACTTTTCAATGAAATTTCTCAGAAAAAAACTGTTCAGGCTTGCAGCCTATGACAAGCAAAAGGTTATCCCATTTATATTGTGGAATATACCCTAGAATTTATAGAAGACCAGTTTAATACAAACTGATAAAACAAGGCGCTAGTAAAAAAAAGATTAAAAATTGGCATTTGATGGTAACGAATTCTGAGCAACTTCAGACTTAACTGCTTTAATAGTAATGTAATGTCTTGCACATCCTTACATTAAAGAAGCCGAAAACAGGAAGTACACACTATTTGTGCACCATCTGTCTTCTTTACCAAGGAAGCTTTTCACTAGAAGCAGATCTCAGTTTAGCCTTCATACTCATATTTAGTATGAAGGAAAAAATCATGTCAGTATTAAAGCTACTTTTCCAGCCACAACATTACTCCCTTGCCGTATGGATCAGAGCAGGATGGGAGAAACAGAAGGTAGATTGGGATCTACTGGTAGATCTCTGGGTGATTTGCACTAGGGATTTCTAACTCCCAATTGTACAAAACCAGCAACAACAAAGAAGCTTCTCCCCGCCCTTCTAAATTAGACTGATGAGATGGAAGAAAACTGAGGTGGTGAAAGAACTATGAGCTCAGCTATGGCATTAAAAACAAATAACTGGGCTGAGCACATAATCAGAGGCACTCATGTTCCTTAGTTCTAAGAGCATGTCCTGAGCCACTATTTTGTACCTGTCTTCAGTTAATGGACCTTGGGTTCTAGTAAAAAAACGCAAAAAACCAAGTAGATCCCTCAAATATCACGTCTCATCTTGCCTTCCCATGGGCTAGACTTTGACACTTTGACAGAACACCAAAAAAATTAAAATAAATATAAATAAAATAATATACATTTTTCCATCCCACCAGAAACCCCCACAATAATGTAGGGAAAACTACAAAGGTTAAAGGTGACATATGTATCCATTAATCTCATTCTTCAGAAACTATTGAACATTCTTGCTGATACTTTCTGGAACAATTCAACTTATAGAAGACCTGAAAGAACCAACAATTTCTGAAGTGAATCAAAGGAAACTATATTATACAGTATATACAGTTTTCTTTTGAAGATTCATTTAAATAATTGAAGGATTTCTCTGAACTGCGATTATTGTTCCTGAGGTTTATTAATAAATCCAACTCAATTGTAGACTTAAGTTAATAAAGAAATAAGAGAATCTCTTTTTATAGTATTTCATTGAATATTTATTTATTGCTTTTCTATTGTAGTGGCTTTGCATAGTTTTGTATTGTTGTTGTTTTTTTATCTTTTCTTCCGCCTTGTGAGGGTTCTAGCCTTAAAGGCAGCCTAAAAACAATTTTAAATAAATAAAAATAAATCATATCGGTACTTGTCAAAGTTGATGTATTTATTAGCGGGGGAAAAATAATAGTAGAACTTTCATAATAAAACTCAACTGCAACTGCAGAAACTCAAAATACCTCATGAAAGCCTGAAGTTGCCATTTCCTCAAGTTATCACAGTACTCATTAAATAAAGTCAATAAAAATGAAATTTTGATATAACTTGGGAGATCAATTTAATGAAATTACCATGGGGTCTCAGCAAGCCTCCTAACAAATTAAAATGAATCTTGACAAAATGTATTTAAAACTAACTGAATTCTTGAAAACATGTACCTGGACTTGGAACAGAACAGTACTGCAGCATTTGTACTTAGAGAGGAATTTGCAATAGTAGAATCATAAGTAACTTCCTCTTGCAGATTTTCCCTCAATGAATTTAATTATTGTAATCACTACAGAATGCTTTTCATCTGTGTAGAATTGGGTCATATGAAGAGTTCTAGCCTGTGATTGTTTCTGCAACCACACTCCTCTTCACAAGTTCAAGGGGACGAAGGAGAAAAAGAGGGGAGATGCCAGGGTGATGTATGCTTGTGTGAATGCTGCATGCTCTGCAGAGGCATTGCCAAGAGAGGAAATGAGCAAGGAAGATGATTAACAGTTATGTGTTACAGAATACAAATGAGGAATAATCCACAGGGCAGATCATTTCCACATGGCACATCTTAAAGTGACATCTTTGTCCCTCTTGAAGCAAGAGCCACAGCAGATGATTCAAAAGTGCATGCCTATCATATAAAAACAGATACAACAAAGTATATCGAACCCTGATGGGTGTTTAATAGTGATGAACATGCATGTGTATATTGGGGAGGGACCATAGCTCAGTGGTACAGTACATGGTTTACCAGGGTCTGTTCATAGTATGTAGTCCACCAGGTAAGTCCACCATAGCATGTCCATAGCAAGTCCACCAGGAAAAGAGTCTTCAGTGTAGTTACCCCCTTCCTGTGGAACTCCCTGGCTTTAGAGGTCAGAGAGGCGCCAACGTTGTGTTGCTTTCAGTGCCTCCTGAAGACATTGTTATTTTGAGAGGCCTTCCTTCAGTGACCAGCCACGGTTTATTAAATCCAGAATCTGCTTCTTTTAAAATGTTTTAATTGTTTTAATATGGTGTTTCATTCTTTTATCTTGTTCACCACTATGAAATTTGATGTGGAGTAATATATAAATACTGTCAACAAAATAAATAAGTAAGTAAGTAAGTAAGTAAGTAAGTAAGTAAGTAAATAAACTGGCCCTGTTCAGACATACATTGGGGAAGGGTGGTTAAGCTAACTATGGTGCATGGTAGTTACTGCTAACCACTGTGAGTGCTACTGCCATATATGCAGGTAACCATGTTCTGCAATGTGGTTAGACTAACCATTCTTTAACCACCCTCCCTCCCACAGGAACCCGCAGTCTTCTACTTGGGTGGACATGCATCTCAGCAACCTTTGAACTGCTGGCCATTTTGGTGCTTGGCGGTTCAGCAGACTGCTGCCCCCTGTACCATTGCACACACACTTCAGGCATGTCCTGCAGCATGGACTGAAATCCGTCTTTCCCGTTCCGGAGGCCTATAATTGCCACTCACCTCCATGATCTGCCACTCCAATGCACAGCACATTCAAGCATTTCCTGCAGCACAAATGGACACAGGCAGACATCAGGTACCAGCTTCTGTTGCTTCCACCAACTATTTATGCTGCTCTAGATGCAGTGCCAGAGTCCATGCTGCCTCTGCAATCACATTGTAAAAGGCACCATCACACCTGGTTGTGCCTGCCCATGCCCATAGTGGCAGCAGGCCAGGCACAAGCGACGGCGAGCCACAGCTCTATGCTTACATCTCTGCTGGCTTGTAGTGGTTTGTTACCAGGCGTGGCATATCGGTGGGCTCGCAGCAGCCGTATCATATGCTGCTAGGCAGATCTCGACCGTAGAGATTTGCTGGTCAGACATGAGTGACTATTCCTTCTTTGGCCACTCTTGCCACAGAGATCTATGGCAGCTGTCACTTAACCACAGAAGCTGTTCAGACTTCACACTAAGCCATGGTAGAGCCCACTAACCCCCTTGGAGCAAGTGGTTAGTGAACATGGCAGGGAATGCTGATCAAATTTGCAGATGACACAAAATTGGGGGGGATAGCTAATACTTTGGAAGACAGAAACAAAATTCAAAGTTATCTTGATAGACTGGAGCGCTGAGCAGAAAACAACACCATGACATTTAATAGGGATAAATGCCAAGTTCTGCACCTAGGAGAAAGAAACCAAATGCACAAGATGGGGGATACGTGGCTCAACAACACGACAAGCGAGAAGTCGTGGAATTGGAATTGTTGTCGATCACAAGCTGAATATGAGCCAACAATGTGATGAGGCTGCAAAAAAGGCACATGCTCTTTTGGGCTGCATTCATAGAAGCATAGCTTCCAAATCCCAGGAAGTACTAGTTCCCCTCTACTCAGCACTGGTTAAGCCTCATCCGGGGTACTGTGTCCAGTTCTGGGCACCACACTTTAAGGAGGATGCAGACAAACTGGAGAGGGTTCAGAGGAGGGCAACAAAGATGATCAGGGGATTGGAAACAAAGCCCTATGAGAAGAGACTGAAAGAACTAGGCATGTTTAGCCTTGAGAAGAGAAGACTGAGGGGAGATATGATAGCGCTCTTCAAGTACTTGAAAGGTTGTCACAGAGAGGAAGGCCAGGATCTCTTCTTGATCATCCCAGAGTGCAGGACACGGAATAATGGGCTTAAGTTACAGGAAGCCAGATTCCGGCTGAATATCAGGAAAAACTTCCTGACTGTTAGAGCAATACGACAATGGAACCAATTACCTAGGGAGGCGGTGGGCTCTCCCACACCGGAGGCGTTCAAGACGAGGCTGGACAGCTATCTGTCAGGGATGCTCTCTGACTTGGATTCCTGCATTGAGCAGGGGTTGGACTTGATGGCCTTGTAGGCCCCTTCCAACCCTACTATTCTATGATTCTATGGTTAGTCCATGGTTAATAAACCACCATGGTTGGGACAGATGCCTGTTCAGATGTCATGCTAAGCCAACATGGTTAGCTCAGATCTTCTAACCATCATGGCTTAGCGTGATGCCTGAACAGGACCATTGGATCTCAGGTAGCAGTGCTGATGAAGACTGCTCTCTGCTTGATACCTTGGACAGCTGCTACCAATCAGAGTAGAAACACTCTAACAGTATAAGGCAAATTCTTACATTCATATGCCTCATCCTGACTTACAGGAATGGCTCCAACCTGTATGCCACAGCCATCCCACATTTGAGAAATTTGGCTGGGGCTGATGGAAGTTAAATTCCAAAACAACTGGAAGGCATCAGGTTCTGGAGGACTGCTATATGGCATCTGTACTCCAGAAGTGGCAGATTGGACAAGACAACAAACTCAAATCTGATTAAGTCCCCATTGCAACAGCTTTTACCTTTCAAAAAATCCATCGAGTTCCATGAATAGGTTCTTCTCAATGTCATATCTAGTTTGGCCCCAATACACCACTGAGCAAAGGGCTGGATGCGCCCAATCTCATCTGATCTTGGAAGCTAAGCAGGGTCAGCCGTGGTTCGTATTTGGATGGGAGATCAGGCTTCCTGCACTGAGCAGGGGGTTGGACTTGATGATCTTGTAGGCCCCTTCCAACCCTATGATTCTATAGATATATCTAATGTCTTTTCATCTGGGAAACATTTGTGAAAGCTCCATGAGAAATCATTGTGCATTTGGTTTACAGATGCGGGAAATCAGCTTTTGCCAGTGACACAGCCCCAATCTGACTTGGCTGCTTTTACCTTTTAAAAAGTGTGAAGACAGCCAGTCACAGAACTCACAATGTCAAATATGGTTTGGCCCCAAGTGCTGCATATGATAAAACATAGATTAACTAGATGCCTATAAGGCTAAACTATCACTGGGGAATATATGGACACAGTGAGTACAAACAGGCCTTCTGAAGTACAGCAGTGTTTCCAAACACTTTTATGTATTTATTATTACATTTATTATTACATTTTTACTGTGCAAAAGTCTTAGGCCACCATTAGATTTGTTGTTTTAGCAATGGTATAATGACCATATATAATTATTTCTCAGTCTCTTCATTAGAATACAACCAGAAAATACAGGAAATTTGTACGCAGTATTCAACAATAGAAAAAAAATCAGAAAAAACAGCTTCCATAGGCTAAAGTGGCAAGTATTTAGTGTGACCTCCCCTTACACGAGAGTAACAGCAGGCGCCTGGCCAGGAATGGTCTTTGTGGAAGGGTAGCAGCCAAGAAACCACTTTTGCAGAAGGGGAAAAGGGTGAAAACACTAAGATATCCTAAAGCTCACAAAGATTGGAATGAAGATCAGTGGAAAAGAGTATTAACGGCCACTCGGTCAAGACCCTGGTGGGTGGCTGGAATGCTGCAATCACTGGGGCATTAGATCGGGTGGCTCTGAAACGCCCTCTCCCCGTGAACAGGGCTCAGACTGCACCATGGTTCAATCCGCGGTTACGAGCTCTGAAACAGGAGGTGAGACGGCTAGAGCACCGGTGGCGGAAATCTCGCTCCAAAGACAATCAGACACGGGCTAGAGCTGTATCTTCAGTCTATCACATGGCGGTGAAGGCAGCAAAAAAGGAATATTATGCTGCCTCTATCGCGTCTGCAGAGTGCTGTCCCAGGAGGCTGTTCCAAGTGGTCCGGAGCCTGGTCGGTCCTGTGGCTCCGGAACCACTGGAGCATTCTAAGGCCTCCTGTGAGGCCTTGGCAAGGCACTTTGCAGATAAAATTGATCGGATTAGGTGTGTTACTCTGCACGCTGTGGACACAGTTAGTGAGCAAGAGGCGGCCTGTGGCAAACCGGTTTTGTGGGATCAGTTCCAGCTTCTTCCTTCTGATGAAGTGGACAAGGTGCTGTACAGCCGACCACCTGCTTACTTGATCCTTGCCCATCGTGGCTCATTATGGGCTGCAGAGAGAGATTGGGTAAGGGGATCAGGGTGGTGGTGAATGCCTCCCTTGAGGAGGGAGTGATTCCATCAGCCCTCAAGGAGGCAGTGATAAGACCGCTCTTAAAGAAGCCCTCCTTGGATCCTCAAGTTCTGAACAACTTTCGCCCAGTCTCGAATCTGCCATTTTGGGGCAATGCAGTTGAAGGCACACTTGGAAGAAACTGATTATCTAGACCCATTTCAGTTGGGCTTCAGGCTTGGGCATGGGACAGAAACGGCCTTGGTCGCCTTGGTAGATGATATGAGGAGGGCTCTGGATAGGGGTGAATGCTTCTTCCTTGTTCTCCTCGACCTCTCAGTGGCTTTTGATACCGTTGACGGTATCCTCCTGGACCGCCTGGAGGGGTTGGGCATTGGAGACACCGTATTGCAGTAGTTCCGGTCCTTCCTTTCCGGCAGGTACCAGAGGGTAGCACTGGGAGAGGAGGTTTCGGACCCGTGGCCACTCACTTGTGGGGTGCCACAGGGTTCCATCCTCTCCCCAATGCTATTTAACATCTATGTGAAGCCACTGGGGGCTATCATCAGGAGGTTTGGGGTGCAGTGTCATCAATATGTGGATGACACGCAGCTCTACCTCTCATTCAAATCTTCACCAAGGTTGGCCGTAGAATCCCTGTCCAAATGTCTGGAGACGGTCAGTGGCTGAATGGGAATAAGCTGAATAAGCTGAAGCTGAACTCTGACAAGACCGAGGTACTTTTGGTGGGAGACAAGAGGAGGCTGGGGGATGTTGACCTGGTGCTGAATGGTGTACAGCTACCCTTGAAAGACCAGGTCCGCAGCCTGGGGGTCATTTTGGACTCCCAGCTGTCCATGGAGGCTCAGGTGACAGCAGTGAGCCGGACAGCGCTGTATCAACTCCATCTGATACGGCGGCTGCGCCCCTTCCTTCCTGACCATCTGCTCCCATCGGTAGTACATGCCCTGGTCTCCTCTCGTTTAGACTACTGTAATGTGCTCTACGTGGGGTTAGCCTTGAAGACGGTTCGGAAGCTGCAGCTGGTACAGAACGCGGCGGCTCGCCTGATTAAAGGCAGCCGCCGGCGAGATCACATCACTCCAGTGCTGAAGGAGTTGCACTGCTTACCAGTTGTTTTCCGGGCCAAATTCAAGGTATTGGTTTTGACCTTTAAAACTCTATATGGTTGCAGCCCAACCGATCTTAAGGAGCACCTCCAGCAACACCAGACAGGCCGCTTAACGAGATCAGTCTCGGATGGCCTTCTCTCTGTCCCATCAGCCAGGACAGCTAGACTGGTGGGGACAAGGGAGAGGGCCTTTTCTGTGGTGGCCCCCACTCTGTGGAACTCCCTCCCTAGGGAACTCCGTCATGCCCCCTCTTTAATGAGCTTCCGTCGTGCATTAAAAACGTGGTTGTTCAGGCAGGCATTTGGGGTGGGTTAGGGTATTTTAGAAAATGTTTTTATTGTGAATTTTATTGTTTTAAACTGTTTTATTGTATGTTGTACATCGCCCAGAGTGGCTGGGTGACCAGCCAGATGGGCGATTAATAAATTTAATAATAAATAAATAAATAAAATATGGAGTGATGAATCCAAGTTTGAAATTTTGGACTCCAATCGTCTACAATATGTGAGAAGAAGGGTTGGAGAGAGATGGACAAATGAGTGCTTGCGGCCTTCAGTGAAACATGGTGGAGGGTCTGTCCTGGTTTGGGGCTGCATTTCTGCCAGTCGTGTTGATGATCTTGTCCGTATTGATGGGATCATGACTGCTGAAAAGTACAGACAGGTTTTAATTCATCATGCCACTCCTTCTGGAAAGCGCCCGATTGGGAATCGGAATCAATTCATTTTTCAGCATGATAACGATCCCAAGCACACTGCTAATGCAGTGAAATCATATTTAGCGAGGAAAACAGCTGATAAAACACTGACCGTCATGGACTGGCCTCCACAGAGTCCAGACCTGAATATTATAGAGGCAGTATGGGATCACCTGGACAGAGAAAGAAATAAAAGACAACCTACATCTAAAGAAGAACTCTAGGAAGTGCTGAAAGAAGCCTGGTATAATATACCAGAAGATTACTTCAGAAAACTTCAGATCAGTCTCCTCAAAAGAGTTCAAGATGTGCTTAGAACCAAGGGAGGTCACACTAAATACTGATTTTTGCTTGTACATATTTCCTGTATTTTCTGTTTGTATCTTAATATAGAGACCGAAAAATAATTATGGATGGTCATTAAAACTTTGCTAAAACAACAAAGCTGGTGGTGGCCTAAGACTTTTGCACAGTACTGTATATCCTGCCTTTTTTCCTCTTACGGGGAACCTAAGGCAGCTTACATGGTCTCTTCCTCTCTATTTTACCCTCCGGTTACTCTGAGAGTCAACAACTGGCCCTAAGTCACCCAGTGAGCTTCATTACTGAGCAGGGATTAAACTCAAATCTCCTGAATCCCATTCCAACACCCTATCCATTACACCACACTGGCTCTCAGGTTTTTAAGAGCCTCTACTCTTTGTCCATCCCCAAATGCAGCTCCATCCATTTGTACCATCAGGGAGTACATGGACAGCTTTGTGCACAATCATGTGACTGTGTAACTTACTGCTGCATGAAATTATCCATAGGCTATAGGATGGTAGATCTATTCAAATCTGGCATGAGAAGTCTACTAGAATAGGATATATGTGTCCCTCCACTAGGGATGTATGAATCCCTTACCTTGCCATCCACGGAGGGGTCCGCTGAAGGAGGGGAGGCAATCCGTTCCTCCCCCCGAGAATTCTCGCGAGCCAGCTCCGCTCTGCAATTCCGCAGAGCTGCCAGCTGGCTCCGAAGTCCCGGTGATACAGCCGCCATTGCCGTATTGCTGGCTGGACTGACGAACTGCGGACGCAAATGTAAATCTTTACGCAGTATGTAAATCTTTACGTAGCCTATCATGTCAAAGAGCAGGGACGCAAATGGCGTCCGCAGTTTGTCAGTCCAGCCAGCGATAAAGCAATGGCGGCTGTATCGCTGGGGCTTCGGAGACAGCAGTAGGCAGGATCTGCCAGCACGGACTTCACGAGGGAGGTGGAGGGAGGGGATCAGATCCTCCACGGACTTCGAGGGGCTGCATTCAATAGAATCCGGCCTCATTGGGGTCCGTGGAGAATTTCTCCAACATCCCTACCCTCCACATTGCATACAGGAAAACATCACGACAAAGCAACAGCTCTTCCTAGGGCAGGGATGTGGGGAGAAAGGCTCCACTTGCCATAGGAACCCCCCCCCAAAAAAAAAACACATTGCACGCACGCGCACAAGCTTCCCAGGTGTCTTTAATGTTGCTATCCCCTCTCACCATGACTGGAACTTACCTAGCATTTTAACAAGCTAGGAATTATGGGGAAAAACAAAACCAATTTGGTTTATAGTCCAAATGGTAAGAATACATTTATGCATAGGTGGGCTGAACTGTACATGTGACTATGTAATCACAACTAGGGATGTATGGATTTTGTAAAATCCATTCCATTTGCGTTTCATGGATTGTCAGGTGCCTTTCGTTCCGTTGTCTGCTCACTGATGGAATCAGATTCTTTTCAATTTCTCAAATTTGCACAAATGTGCAAATCCCCCCCCCAAATGCACAATTCCCCCCAAGATACACATTTTCATGCTTTAGCCTATGGGGGAAATGCACATATTTGGTTGGGACATATTCGGTTGGTTTTTTTCATTTTATGTGCTTTTCTACAATTACATTTGCATAACATTCCAGAAAGTTTTAAGGAACGGTCCACCAGTCCACAGAATCCATGTGACTCAGGAAAAGCCAGAACACCGCAGAATCTGCAGGTCAGATTCCTAGAACTCTGAATTCATTGATTTCATTGCAGATTTCTCCGACATCCCTGATCACAACCATGTTGATCAAATATGTGCTTCTTTCCAACCTCATCCCATACACACATATATTTTTTCATTGCAGTATTCTGACATGCTTAAAATATAGCCATGACCTTGGAAGACAAGGGGCTTCAATCACCACCTCCACTGCTCTAACTTTGTGGAGATTTGTACAAAGCAACAAATCAAGAAATTGATTGATGATGAGGTGAATAAGGTGGTTCCTTCAATTTGGTGCTGGCAGTTACAAATTGACAGCACAAAGATGTTGAAAGCTGGAAAGGCTCACAATTCATCTTTCAGCTTAGTGCACTAATCTGGAGGTGATGTGTGAAAACGTAAGTTGTCAACATGAAATAACAAGCACTGTCAGGGTACACTGATAGAAGCATACCTGATTTTATGTTGGACTCTCTCAAGAGACTAGATACAGTGCATGGCAGTGTTTTTGGAATCTTGGAAGTGAAAAAAAAATTCTGCATTTTAAAAGGCATTTCTGAAGGACTTGTCCGTAGGGTGGACAGGGCATTGTTTTGTGCAATAAAAATTCCAACCATTTGCAAAAGCAGTGAAGATTTCACCTAATCACATAAGCAGATGCTACAAGCTAAAGGTAGGCAACATTTTGGGCCCTATGGGCACATTCAGCAATTTGAGAAACTGTCCTGAGCACCACAATAAAATGGCTGCTATGGGAAACATGGTTTGTCACAAAGGGCAAGTAAGCTGCCCAAAGGTTTTTCTTTTTCCCCTTTTTTTCCTTGGGGGCTGGGTGCACAGCAGAGGAGAGCATTGGCTTGCAGCTACCCACCATCTTCATCTCCTAAAATGTCTTTGAGCCCCAGAGGCATTCATGGAAATAAAGACAGCAGCAGCTGAAGGCCCTCACTTCACTTTTAAACAATCCTACCTGCCAGTAAGAAAATCTGTTAATTTTGTTTTTAAAAAATAAAGAGTGAGGGTTGTAGGGCACTTTGGTGGGCACCAAGAAAGGTGTCCAGATGTGCACTGGTACCTGCCTACACCACATTGCCTAGCCCTCCTACAAGCTAATTGGCTTCCAAGGTGGCTGCTGTTACCACCCAGCAAGGTTACAGGTAATTGCCATGGAGCAAACAGTTGTAAATAATGGGAAAAGAAAACAAAAAAGCCGTGACGATAGTTGTATTAATACAGCACAATCAAAGAAAGGCATTTGATTTCTACATTTACTTATTGTATTTATTAGATTTGTATCCTGCCTTTCCTCTAATGGACTTGTGAAAGTGTGTACATTGCTCTGTCGTTCAGTTTTTTCTCACAAAAGCCATATGAGGTAATTAGGTGAGGCAAAGAGATAATGACTGGCCTAAGGTGACCCAGTAAGCTACATGGCTGCATAAGGAGTGGAATCTGTGTCTCCCCAGTTCTGCACTGACCACCCTAGTACACCTACTCACAGTAAATTTGGAATAGTATATTTCTTCTGATTGCCATTCTTTTTATTGAAACTAGCTATGTGGTTATCAGCATAACAAAATATGTTTTGAACTCCAGTCATAACTACATGTCACATTGCCATGTTGCAAAAAAGGGGCCAGAGCCATGGATGATTGCCCTTCAACAGAAAAAGAGCAACCTAGGGCTTATGGAAGAAGAACAACACCTGCCCTCAAACATTGCTCACTGCACTATCACAGAGTGATTATAGAAGTCTTTCCTGTTCACTATCACTCTCATTTTGGAGCATGGTAAGATTGTGGACAGGCCTGGATTGCCCCCAACCGTTACTTAACCGATATGATAGTGGCCTGCTGGGATAATGGTGTTCCCTAACCACTGCAGCTCAAGGAACTTTGGTTTTACCTGGTATTTTTATAATATTTTTTTTCAAGTTGTATTTTATGGTTTTAATAGTGAACTGCATAGAGAGCCTATTGGGCAGTATAAAAATGTAATAATTAAAATAATAAAAATAAACTGTTTGGCAAGGCGGACATAGTAATGCATCTCTATAACTACTGACTTCCCCCAGAGGGAGCCCTGTAAGCTTTCCTGCTAGGCTTCTACAACAATAAAAAACCTAGTATATCCAGTGAACAGATTTTTATATCTGACCTGCTCTCAACCAAGTCCTAGCTCTCTACTAAGCAAATACGAGAATAAATACAATAGAGAACTCACTTTAGCAGGCAAACGGTCAAGCACAGTTTTAACAGGCACATAGGGATTTTCCAGAGTGAGATCTGAGGAGCAGCCAAGGTTAAAAGACAGGAGATCAGTCAAGAAGAAACTCTGTCCCAAAGCAGTCACAGGAAGGAGTCCACAGGTTTATTTATTTATTTTTATTTATTTATTTATTTATTTATTTCTATACCGCCCAATAGCCGAAGCTCTCTGGGCGGTTCACAAAAACTAAAACCAAACAACACACAATAAAACAATTTAAAATATATAGAACATTAAAACCACAATATAACAATACAACCACAATAAAACCTAGCAGTAGTACAGGAGTTTAAAATACAGATTTAAAACAGCAAAGATAAAAATTTAGAAAGCTAAAATGCCTGGGAAAATAAAAAGGTCTTCACCTGGCGCCGAAAGGAGTACAATGTAGGCGCCAGGCGAACCTCACTAGGGAGCTCATTCCAGAGCCGGGGTGCCACAGCAGAAAAAGCCCTCTTCCTAGTAGCCACCCGCCTCACTTTCTTTGGCAAGGGCTCACGGAGAAGGGCCGCTGACGATGATCTTAAGGTCCGGGCAGGCACATATGGGAGGAGGCGATCCTTCAGGTAACCTGGCCCCAAGCTGTTAAGGGCTTTGAATGTTAACACCAGCACTTTGAATCGGGCCCGGAAATGGACTGGCAGCCAGTGCAGCTGGAAAAGTACTGGCGTAATATGAGCTCGCAGGCCAGTCCCTGTTAACAATCTTGCTGCCCTATTTTGGACCAGCTGAAGTTTCCGGACCGTTTTCAAAGGCAGCCCCACGTATAACGCATTGCAGTAATCCAGACGAGAAGTTATCAGAGCATGGATAACTGTAGCTAGGCTATCTCTGTCCAGATAAGGGCGTAGTTGGTATACCAGCCTAAGCTGATAAAAAGTGCTCCGTGCCACTGAGTTCACCTGTGCCTCAAGTGACAGTTCTGGATCCAAGAGCACCCCCAAACTACGAACCTGATCCTTTAGGGGGAGTGCAACCCCCTCCAGAACAGGTTGATTATCACCTAGCCGGGCAGACGAACCACCCACTAACAGTACCTCCATCTTGTCTGGATTGAGTTTCAGTTTATTGGCCCTCATCCAGTCCATTACCGTGCCCAGGCACTGGTTCAGAACAGCCACTGCCTCACCTGGTTTTGATGAGAAAGAGAGGTAGAGCTGGGTGTCATCCGCATATTGATGGCACCTCAGCCCACACCTCCGGATAACCTCCCCCAGCGGTTTCATGTAGATGTTAAACAGCATGGGGGATAGAATAGAGCCCTGTGGAACCCCATGGCACAATTGTCATGGCACAGAGCAATAATCCCCCAGCACCACCTTCTGGAATCGGCCATCCAAGTAGGAGTGGAACCACTGTAGTGCAGTGCCTCCAACTCCCAACCCAGACAACCTATCCAGAAGGATACCATGGTCTATGGTATCGAAAGCCGCTGAGAGGTCCAGGAGAATCAACAGGGTCGCACTCCCCCTGTCCCTCTCCCGGCAGAGGTCATCCCACAGGGCGACCAAGGCAGTTTCCATTCCAAAACCAGGCCTGAAGCCCGATTGAAATGGATCTAGATAATCCGTTTCATTCAAGAGTGCCTGGAGCTGTCCTACAACCACCCGCTCAAGCACCTTGCCCAGGAAGGGGATGTTGGCCACTGGCCTATAATTGTTAACATCCTCTGGGTCCAGGTTAGGCTTTTTCAGGAGTGGTCTAATTACTGCCTCTTTTAAAGCGGCAGGCACCACTCCCTCTCTCAAGGAGGAATTTACAACCTCCTGGACCCAGCCGGACAACCCCTCCTTGTTTGATTTAATAAGCCATGAAGGGCAAGGGTCAAGCACACAAGTGGTCGATCGGACTTGGCCAAGCACCTTGTCCGCATCCTCAGGCCTCAGTAACTGAAACTCATCCAATAAAACTGGACCAGACGGTGCTCTGAACGCCTCTACCAATGGAACTGCATTAATCGTGGTGTCCAATTCATGACGAATCTGAGTGACTTTATCCTCAAAGTGCTGCGCAAACCCGTCACAGCGTGCTACCGAGGGTTCCACCGTCTCTCTCCCTGGCCCAGAATGTAACAGGCCGCGAACCACTCGGAAAAGCTCCGCCTGACGACACTGAGAAGATGCAATGCTGGTGGAAAAGAACTGCCTCTTTGCCACCCTCACCGCCACAGAGTAGGCTCGATAGTGGGCTCTTACCTGTGTTCGGTCAGACTCAGCACAAGTTTTCCTCCACCTGCGTTCTAGCCGTCTCCCCTCTTGCTTCATTGCCCTCAGCTCAGGTGTATACCAAGGAGCTGGCCGGGCTCTGCTCAGAGGGAGAGGGCGCTTGGGTGCGATCGTGTCAACGATCAAAGTAGAACAAAGGTCCAAACACACACCAAGGTCAGGAAGAAAACTGGATACTACGACCAGAGCTGAAGATCAGACATTTCCAGCAAAGACTACATTGATAGTGCAGACTTATATTACCAGAGTCTCCTGAGCTCCACCCAGGGCTCAGCCACCGTTCATTGCAGGCCTTACTCCCAAGGATTCTCCTCCTCTTAAGGAGTTCACTTTTGTAGCCAAGCACTTCTTCTTCAGGAGCCTTACTAGCTTGCCTCTTGTTGCAATGATGCTCTTGGGGGCTAAGTGGCCATTCAGCATCCTCTCTACCTCAGAAGCTGAGTTCTCTGCCTCTCAAGGAGGCAGATCTGAAGGCATCAGTCCTGAAGGGCAAGGACCATCTTGGGTAGTGCCAGAATCCTCTGAGGCAACCTGTTCCCTGGGGACATCAGGCTCTGAAGGTTCAAGCTCTTCCTCTGATGAGGAATCCCCCAGGAGTGTCATGACATATCCAAGGATGGAACTACAGGTTACATGTAGTTTCATAATTTTTTGCAGACAGCTTTGGTTTGTACATGTTTTTTCTTGTGGAGGTAAAAGCAGCTTAGGCTGAATCTTATACCTGGAAGTATGCCCCATTGAAACCAGTGGGATTTATTTCTGTGCAGACAAGCATAGGATTGTACCGTTAATGTAGGCCTGGGGTCTCCAGAATGCCACTCAATGTACCAATGTGTACACTGACACTTCTTTGTACCCACCAGGTCCCTCCTGATTTCTATTCTATTTGTAAAGATTATTTTTGAAACTGGGGGGCTGGAATGCCGCAGAGTAAATAGCCAGCCTCCAATGCCATCTTCATTTCCAAGAATGCCTTTGGACCCCTTAAAAAAAAAAAAAAAAGATGGGTGGCTGCAGCTTACCTTCCAATTTACCTTCTAGGAAATTGGTATTTTGAGGTGCTTTGTAGAGACAAACATGTGATTTGGCATTTGGGGATCAGACATCACCTTGTTCCTTGGCCACAATACTTATGTCTGAGCCACATGAGTTTGCTTTCTGTGAAATGGGTGTTGGAGCAGAACACTATCGGTTCGAAAAGAGTGTTTTTTGTATTTTGGAGATTGGATTAGAACACACCTCTGCCTTGATCTTAGATCCTTGGGCAAGTTACTTTTATTTTAGTCTCACCAGTTTGCTTTCAGAAAATGAGTGTTTTGTGACCACTCACCCACACCTTGGCAGCCATTTCACCAATGGGTGAGCCCCCCGTCCCATGGCAGCCATTCTCGGACAACGCCCATGACACTGTCAAAATTCTACTGTGCTCACTGACCCAAAAAGATTGGAGAACCCTGATGTAGGCCATTTTTATCAGGACAACAGTCCAAGGGGAAAAGTTTAAGAAGCCCACATTCCCTCATCATGCTAGCTTCCTCCTCCAAATTGCAGCCTCGGTACTAAGTCCTTTAAAATATCATAGAACTACACACATATGTAGTTCCATCCTACGGTGTCATTGTTTCATATATATATATATATATACACACACACACACACACTGTATGTAGATATAGATATAGCTATAGATATATAATGAAAATAGCTATAAAACTGTATGGAGAATTGTATAGGTTACTTGAGTGGCAATATCAACTTATCACAGCAAGAGTACAAGTTAAAAGAAGATGACATTTGCTATTTCTGTTGGCGATGTATAAGAGTTCGTTTAAGAAAAAGACTTTAATTATATCAATTGAATTTTCTTTCTGAACACTGGGAGGATGAACACTATATCCCAACCAACTTGGAAGGCAGAGGTTTCTTATGCAAACTCTCGTATCAGCACATCAAATGGTCACTCCATGTAATATTTAAACAGAATTGTGTAAAGAAGAAACAAGAAATACTAGAAAAGAAATAGGGTTTCATAATGTTGTCTTAGGTTCTTGCAGTAACAGCTACAACAACATTATAGTATTCTGGGGCTTCACTGAACATCATTGATTAGTTAAGCCCAAATATTTAATTATAATTGTGTTTCATTCATGTGACTGAATGGGTGCTATTAATATTAGAAACTAACAAAAGACCAAAGCAAGGAAGAGCACCAATGGAAAAGTATATGAGAGCTGAGAATTAGGATGATAATCCACTGATCTTTTCTTGCCCTGCGGGAAAATTAAGGATACTCAAATGCAGCTGGGTGCAATTATAAGTATTTAAATAGCAAATTGTGATACATTAATTGCAATTATTTGAATGGCTGGATTAATGTTAAAATCTTAGTATGCAGTGTCTGAAATCTTTATTATATACGACATGATTAAAAGTAGGGATAATAATAATAAAAACAGGTTCAGCTATGCCTATTTAAGCAGCTTCTACAGCCTTTTTAGAAATAAACTCAAAAGTACTTACACGTTTTTAGAAAATGCGTTAACTGGCATGGAAAAAATAGCAATATACATTTAGAATCTATTTAGGAATTCACCAAGGACAACTTTTTAGCAATAACACATTGCTTTGCCTGTGTCGTTGCATGCATATTCACTACGTGTCCAAATCAGCAGCCCTGAGCCCATGGAATAGTGATGGTGAGATATTTTTTTAAAAAGCCACAAGAAAAATAATACATGTAATAAACACCATATTATATTGTGCAGAAATACTGTTCCATTTACGTGCCTTACTATTCCATGCAATGTTTTTTCATAAAAACAACAAAGAGTTTTATGGCACCTTAAAGATTAACAAATTTATTTCAGCAAGAATATTGTAAGTTCGTAGCGTGTAATCTGCCTGCCAAATAACAGTTGTCTACGATTACCATGTTATCAATGGTCACGGTAGTGGAGACTTCAGTCACTGCACTGCTATGAATAAACAAATGCTTGCTTTAATGTCAGCTCAACTGAACTGTTATATAACATTGACCTCAAAAGTGTTTATTTAAAAAACAATGATTGATTTGCTCTGTTTCTAGTTTGTAAAGAGGTCATGTTTACTCTAGTACTGAGTCACACATTTCTTTCTTTGTTTAGGTCCAGTTCCTGCACACCTCTGTAATATGGTTGGCATTTCCTTGTGCTTGAGCTCCCACACTGCAGCAGTAATGTCTGGAACCAAGTGGGTCAGGCACATGATGTGGTCCAGCACCACAAGCACTGCTAACATATAGGGAAGGAAAAACTGTCATTTTGAACATCTACATCTCTTCTGAATACCACATGGTGTCCAGTTCCAAAGGTTACTGCTGCAGCTAGGATTCCAGTCAGGCCTTATTACGGTCATGGAAGTGATCTGCTCACAGTATTCAGACACAGCTATTCTTGTAACCTATTAATCTAGGGCTTCCCTGATTACAGATAATAGAAACTATACTTTTCAGTTTCTCTGCTCAGTCTTACACTACTCTTGAGAGTAGACATCTTGCAGGAAAAGAGGAAATAATCATCACAAAGTAAGATGTGAGTTAGCCCACAGTTATTTTTACTTTAGTATAGCAACATATCAGTAGACAATTCATTGCAGGCACTCAGTTTATGTTGTTATTCCTTCAACATATGTGGAGTCTTACTGTGCAATATAAGCACATTAGGGATGTTCTTACTTAAAGGAACTTGCAATCTCAATTTTGTAAGGAAAGAAATGACATATATGGGTAGAAAGAAATCTTCCAGCCTAAGTAAGGAGTAGGGTGGCCAGATGCAAAAGAGGGCAGGGCTCCTGCAGCTTTAACAGTTGTGTTGAAAAGGGAATTTCACCAGGTGTTGCTTGTATAAAAGTAACACCTGCTGAAATTCCTTCTTCTATATAACTGTTAAAGCTGCAGGAGGCCAGCCCTGCCCTCTTCTTCATATGGTCATCATAATAATGTTAAGATTTTTAAGAATATTCCTATGCACAAATTTATTTTTAGACAAAAAGCAATAGCTTTGATGGTGTGTTGTTAAAAATTCTACCTGCCTCCTTAGTATTTAAAAACTACAACTTGTACGTATTTATGAGAGCCAGTGTGGCGTAGTGGCTAGAGTGTTGGACTGGGAGCCCAGAGATCCGGGTTCTAGTCCTCACTCAGCCATTGAAGCTCATTGGGTGACTTTGGGCCAGTCACAGACTCTCAGCCCAACCTACCTCACAGGGTTGTTGTTGTGAGGATAAAAGGGAGAGGAGGAGGATCATGTAAGCCGCCTTGGGTTTCTTGCAAGAGGAAAAAAGGCGGGATATAAGTGCAATAAATAAATAAATATAAAGGATTTGAGAATGCGAATGCTCATGTAATGCAACCATTTCATCCATTTGGAGCCATTTTATTTCTCTGTATTTCCAATTACACTCTGTAAGTACACTCTACAAGAGACAAATTATTATGTAAATGTATTAGTAGTTCAAGATTGTGCTAAATCATTGCTAACAGAAATGTATTATTTAGCTGCAGGCTATCTTAATGCATTAGAATTAAATAGTAACTGTTGCTATTTCAGCAACGGCAAAAACCACCAGGCTGATGTCAACATCACTTGGCTTGCCATTATCATGGTTTCAAAGTGAATTTATATCTCTACCTTGCTGCTTGGAGGAAGGAAAATTAGTTATTTCTAATGTGATAGAAGTTTCCAACTATTTTCAACCCAATGGCATAGAAAACATTACTGAGTTTATGTTTTTCTCTGTATTTTAATTCAGCATGTTTTTTTCATAACTATGATTCTATTAGTTTTATATTATGCTTAGGACTGCATTGTTTAATAATTAATCAGTAATATCCATCAATTAGAACTTCTGATAAGCTAAAAATGTGCCTGGATTAATGGGACAGAATTAAAAATAATACAGAGTTACAACAACTGCAAATAGCAAGCACCATCTTTACAATGGAATCTTCCCTTCTCCCCACACAGTAGGGAATTATTTTCCTATGATGATGTGAATGTGTATTGTAGAAAGCATCATCTTAAAAACAAATAGATTATTTTTTGTTTGTTCCAGAACTATTCCCTCAGGGTTCTAAGCTGTCTTTTGTTCTATTTAATATCTACATGAAACTTCTAGGAGAGGTCATCCAAGATTTTGGGGTTGAGTGTCATTAATATAAAATTGCATGTAACTCTGTTTCTCCTTTTCATCTGATGGATTAGATATGGGCAAATAAACTGAGGCTTAATTCAGACAAGACGGTAGTGCTGTTGGTCAATAGGGGAGCTAAACTAGGAATGTGGTGGGGAGGGGGGAATGCCCTGTGCTGGATCGGGTTGTACCCCTTTGAAAGCTCAGGTTCATAGCCTGTCTTCTGGACCCAGGTTTCCATTGTTTATGGCCAGGTATGTTTTTGCACAGCTTAGGCCAGTCCAAAGCTACACTCCATCACAGATAAAGTAGATCTGACTACTGTCACCCATGTACCTGGTCAGACTGGATTTTTGTAACATGCTCTATGTGGAACTACTTCTGAAAAACATTTGAAAACTTCAGCTGGTGCAGCAGCTAGATTGACCCCTGAAGCCAGTTTCACTAATCATATCATTCCAGTTTTGTTGCATCTGCGCTGGCTTCCAGTTCAATACTGGGTGCAATTCAAAGTGCAGGTTCTTACCTACAAAGCTCTAAATGGTATTGGACCAGGTCATCTAAAGGACTGCCTCCTCCCATAGGATCCTGCTTGCCAACTACTGTGTTCAGTATCAGAGGCCATCTATACATCCCACCACCTTGAGAAGTACCGTTGGTTGGGGCACAAGACAGGGCCTTGTCTAATGAGATGCCCAGATTATGGAATTTCCTCGCTTGATAAATGTGGTTGGCTCCCTCTTTTTAAAGTTTCAGGCATGCTGCTAAGCTGTTTTTATTATACTGAACCTTCGTGTTTTTAGCTCCCTGATTTTAAACATTTTAAAATCATTTAACCTGCCCATATTAAATTCTCAATTTCTGGATTGTTTTTATCCTTGTATTTATTCATTTGATGTATTTTAATAATTCTGTAAGCCACTTTAAATTTATTTATAAATAAAAGAGATGTTGACATGTCTAAATGAATATATCATGCCTAGGGTGCAGGGCCACCTACCCCTTCTAAGATTTATGGGACCCCTGAACACCCAGAATTTATGTAGGCCCTATTCTGTCCTTTCTACCAGTTTTTACCATGAAAGCAACTTCTATATGACATGGCTCAAAATCCTAGAAATACTACTCATAAGCTATTAGCTGCAAGGTTACCATTTACTTTAAGTGGACAAGAATAATACAGTTCTCCCCCCAAGTTACACTGATCATATGATACCGTTGCACAGCTAACAGCACAATCCTATACATGTCAACTCAGTAGTAAGTCCAGTTGAGTTCAATGGGACTTTACTCCCAGGTAAGTGTATAACGTGCCATTATCTAGGCCTAATGTGTAAGTCTCATTCAATTCAATGGGATGTACTTCTGAGTAGACCCGGATAGGGTTGCAAGGTTGATGTCCTTCACTTTTTCATGACATACCATTATCATATTTACACATTCTTCTCCTTCATTCAAAAAGTTAACCCCCCACACACACACACACAGTGATTCTGCTCCACAGCCAGAAAGCATCCAAATGTTCTCTGAAATGGCCTGTGAGTTTAATTTTAAATGTGAGTGTTTAATTCAGTTTGGTGATTGCTATATCACTAATCAAATAGGGAAGCTATCCAAAAATTAAAGATCTGATTAGTGCTTTTTGTGAGCTTAAAAAAAACCTTAAATATTAATCAAACCTTAAGGACAAGCATTTAGCTATTCTCAAAACTCATAACGAAGCACCTGCAGTCTGAAAGAGGGAAAATAATAATTATTAAAGCCTATGAGTTATAGAGGGTGCTTTGATTACACTGAGATTCTTTTTCTTCTGCCTCCTGCAATCAAGTTAATTATTGCATGCAATAACTCCTATAAGGATTACACTATATTTAACAAAAGTAAGTCTTGTGCACAAGTGCTATGACAACTCCCTGCAAAGCTGCAAAGAACCTACTCTACATTTAACAGCACAAGACATGAGTGTTTGAGTAACCCACCTCGACACTTACTACCATGCTTTGCAATATAATGCAGAAATGGTTAGTCTGAATGAGTCCTAATTAGTGCTGCATCACATTTTTGTGAGGTTCAGTTCTCTGTAAGAAAAGAATTTTGAGGACTGCACAAATCCCCTATAACTACCTTCCTCAGCAAACTTTTACATTATTTTAGCACCTTATTACAGCCTAGATATGCATTTTTGTTCCCATTTGTGGTGGTTTCCCTGCGAATCAGCACTGCATGACAAGACTTTTGCTACTATCCAGCTCTAGTTGTGCATAATTACGCATGCCTTGTTGCAACAGAATATGTGATGAAATGTGTTCAGGTGTGGAATCAGAATAATGGAAAGAAAGCTCCTTCCAATCCAAATTTCTCCCTGAGTAGCCCTCCCTATTTGTTGTTTATTTCTTTATAAGCTGTTTTCTGAACCAAGTCCGCTCAAGGTGGTGAGCAAAATACAAATATAAATATACACCATAATAAAACTTTAAAATTAAAAATTACCCCAAACAACAGTACTTTAAAATTCAGTCAACATAAAAACAATTTCAAGAGCCACAGCACTAAAACAGTGGCATGACCAATAAAACACATCAGTTAAAAGCTAGATTTTCAAAGCTTTTAAAACTATTGCAACATCTCTTGGGAAGGAATTCCATAAGGTTGAGTGGACTACTGAGAAGGCACTCTCCCTAGGGCCCACTAGTGAAACTGATCTTAAAGGCAGGCCAATGAGTATGGCCTCCAATGCAGATCTTAAAGCACAGACAGGTTCATATGGGTATAGATGGCCTTCAAATAATGGTCCTAAACAATGTAGGGCAGCCTTTCCCAACCTGGTGCCCTCCAAATGTTTTGGACTACAATTATCATTCCTGACCACTGCAGAACCACTGAAAAACAGTACTGCGGAGTCCCATATTAATAAGCTGACCATATGTACCGTTTTAAACGGGACAGTACTGTTTTTTTTCATATTTCCCGACCGTCCCGTCATTTTAATATAAATGTCAATTTTGTCCCGTTTTTAATTTTTTGTAAAAAACTGAATGTGTTTATCATAAGGCTCTATGCTACTCAATATGTGCAGTAAAACTACTAGTGTGACGAAAGAGGAAGTTCCATTTACTTTATCCAATCAGGGCCAGGCTTCTTGAGCTAGCGACGATCAGACGCCGCCCCCTTGCTTGTCTGCTGTGGCGGGGAATTCCAGATACAGTCACTAAGCCCCATTCAGCATGTGGGAGCCAGGAGGGTGAGTCTTACTGTTATTTCTACCATCATTCCGCCCATAGAGATTCTGCCCTAAATTCAGTTTGATTCGGACTTTTCAGACTCATATTTCGGTTCAACAGGCTGTTAGCTATTTTTTTATTACAGCGGAACTCTCCGGTGGGACATTAGCATATATTGGCTTGTGATAGCAGTCGGGGTGTTCATTCCTTTTTTTTTCTTTCTTTTTGGTGTATGTTTATGATTTTTTGCAGTCTGGCCACTGCAGTCCTGCACTAGAGTGTTCAGTGCGGCATGCCACACAGATTTGTTTACTGCTCATGTGATATTTTACAAGTATTTTATAGATGTATATTTGAGTGTTTTTTGTGTGTGTATGCAATAAATTAGTGCTATTCATTTGCGCCCCTTTCCATGTTCTTTTGCAATGAGTTTAGGTTGTTTTTTAGGTCTCTTACAGCTTGAGAGACCACAAAGGGAGCTGCAGTTGTTTTGTTATATTGTGGTTTTATTATTATTTTTTTGACCTTAGCGCAGTTTCCTTTATTTTTGTATGAGTTCTGTCACTGAAGAATAATTGTTAGCTCAATATGTTCATGTAATAAAACTTTTGTTATCGTCTTACTTTTTCATGAATATGGAATATTACATAACCCCGTCCCGTTTTTGTCATCCCAATATCCCATTTTGTCTCAAGGAAATATAGTCAGCCTACATATTAACCAAACACCCTAGAAGGATACCATGTTTGAGGCTACTGAATGCCCCTGCCTCTAAGAGGTCCAGCAGAACCAACTGTGACACTCTCCCCTGTCTAGTTCCTGGCATAGGTCATTCACCAAGCAAGCCATGCCTGTTTCAGTCCCAAAACTGGGCCTGAACCCAGAGGAAAAGGACCAGGTTAAATGGACACTGTAAGACAGCGGTCCCCAACCTTTTTGGGACCAGGGACCGGTCCGTGGAAGACCATTTTTCCATGGAGTGGGGCGGGGATGGGACCAGGCCACAGTAGGGGTGTGGGAACCCCCCTTACCTTGGGTCCGCAGGGAGGGCAATCCATTCCCCCCCCAAACTCCAAAATCCTTGCCAGCCCTGGACTCGCTGCGGAGCTGCCGGCCAGCTCCGGCCGGGGGAGGACTTCTGACCATTGGGCTGCAAATGGCATCCACATAGCGGATGCCATTTACGTCCCTGTTCTTTGCAGTAATAGGCTATTAATGCAAAGAACAGGGCCAGAGCCGGCCAGCAGCTCCACAGACTCACTGCGGAGTGGAGCCGGCCAGGGCCAGCGAGGATTCCGGGGCGGGGGGAGGGACGGATCACCTCCCCCCCGTGGACCCAAGGCAAGGGGGGGGTTCCCACACCCCTACTGCGGCCCGGTCCATGACCCAAGGGTTGGGGAGCCCTGCTGTAAGGTACTGGTACAATTTGCTAGACACAAAAGAGCCTTCTGAATGCTAAAGAGACTTGCTAAGAACGTGACTTGCTACCACTGTTGATAGATCATGGTCACAATAGTCTGTCTTCTCACTAATTGTCGGAAGAAGGAACTTCAAGAAAAGATGAGGTACAGGTATTTGTGGTAAAGGATGAATCCAGATCTACCAGTTCAAAATGATCAAAACATTTGTATAAAATTAAAAATTAATCCCCCCCAAACACATAGTGAATGAGTGTGACACAGAAGCAGACACAAATAGAGGAATTAACAACAACAATGGAGTTATGTGGACACAAAAATAACCCTTACTTTGCCTCTGCAAGAAAACTTATGTTCAGGTGACCCTTTCAGAAATTTTAGTGCATCATCTGAGATTCCTTATATATAATCATTCACAGTTTGCATTTCAGAAATGCAACATCTATCTACAGTTAGTTAAACTCAGGAATCAGTGTATGAAGTATTTCCTATGGTAGAGAGTACATACAACTTCCTAATATAAATGTTAAGTATATATTCCCTGTACATATATTTCATATATTCCCTGTACATCACCATATGGCAAAAGTGTTCCAGTATACCATAAGCAAAAGCTGGATAAGGTTTTGTCTTCCTGAATAGTCCTGGATAATTCTTTATGCCAGTCTGATTGATAATAATGCATACACACTGAGAGAGAGGCTAAGGAAAGGTTCCAAAAATTTGTCATGTACCCTATCAGAAGGGCTAAGTATTCATAATGCATAAATGTTTTCAGAAAAGAGTTCTAAAAGCTTGAAAGCCATATGTTATCGTCTGATCTGCAGTATGGATGGCACAAACATTCTTTTACTCACATGTTTGTTGCGTTGGCAGCTGCCTCTCTGCTTAATTAGAGATTTACTGGTAAGCTTCCATCCTCTGTAGTCTTGGTGTCAAGATGAATGCACCTATCCCTCAAGCCTCCCAGTCAAAGTACTGGTTTCCTGCAATGAAAAACAAGAGTGGTGCTTTTTCTGTCCTTGCATCCCACAGTGTCTCTACAGAGCCTGGTTCGCACAGAATAACACTTGGTTTATTTAAACCATGGGTTGTTGAATTCTGGGTGGCCATGATGTGCGAACCCAGCCACATTAACAAACCATGATTTGTTAACCATGAACAACCCAGAAAGAGAACCTATGGGTTGTTGCTGGTTATGAACTCTGGGTTGTTTAAACCTTAGGCTGTTGTTATGCGTGAATACAGAACCGCAGGTTATTCATGAGTTTTTTGACAGGCTACAGAGACAGTGGGCAACAGTGGTGTTTTTTAAAAGCTGCTCTATATGCCAGTCTTACAGTGCTGCAAAGGCAGTTAGGATACAGGGAGGGAGTGGGTGAAGGAGGAGGGAAATGACCCAGGGATTGAAAAAACAAACACAGTTTGTTCAATTGTCTGCCAGACAAACCCTGGGTAGGGCAACAAAACATGGGTTAAACATGGGTTAAGTAAGCCATGGGTTACCATTATGTTCAAACCACATCACTGTGTCTCTCTCCTGCAATACACAGAGCTGGACTTGTCAATGTGCCATTCATGGGTGCCACAGTACAACGTTCATCTCTGTTTATACTGTTACCAGCATGCCAACACTGGAAACTCACAAGTAGGACAGCATAGTGATAGCCATTCTCCTAATTTCCCATTTCAGTCATGGCACCACATTTGTGGACGCCTTTCTAAAATAAGCTTGCTAGTCCTGAAAGACCTGGTTATTCTTTATTCAAGAAGGTTATTCAAGTTATTCAAGAAGGCTTTCTACGGCTGAAGTTGTTTACTACAGGATATTGTTTTACTTTCTTGCTGTAAAACTTTGGTTTTCTTCTACTTTTATGCGACTGTCTAAAAACTGTTCTGCTGGTTTTATTGTGTTATATTCAGTTGCTTTTCAATCTCTTGGGTATAAGATGCCGGGGGGGGGGGGGGTGTCTTCAAGACAGAAAGTTAGGGATATCAAATAACGTATATAAGCAAGCAAATAATAGGAATAAGGTCTATATATTCAAAGATGTGGGCATTTCATTGACAGAACGCTACATTCAGAAAATTACAATGCAACCTGGAGTAGGAGCTCAAAAGGAATGAGGAAGTGAGGGAAAAGACTCCCTTTAAAAAGAAGAGTAGATTGCTAACTGATTGACGGGGAATAACTAGGCCTAGTGCTTACTATATTATTCCCAATGCCCAAATGTTTCTTCAAAGTGATAGATTCTAGGGATTTAGATGCTGATACAAACAAATCCTTGGCAGTGAATTCTGGCTGAAGGAAGCCTTCCCTTAGAGACTCTTTCAGAGCTTGTCTCTCAGAGTGGATTCAGATGGTGAAAATTTGCAAAACAGGAAAACGTAAGTCACAGAAGTTCCTCATTTACATGCCGGTTAATATTATTTGGAAACAGCGGGTTGTCCCTCATTGCAGCACAAAGATAAATGAGCTATTCTGTGTTGGAAGCACATGCATACGCCTTGATTTCAAATGAAGTATGAAAACAAGGTACATGATTTTTCTCATGTTTTCAGATTTCTCACAGTTGTGACCATCCTAAGCTATTCTCAGGCCCATGTTGTTTCAGTGAGGCTCAAGCAAGTACGTGACATGTTCTCTGTCTCCCAAACTGCATTTCATCTCTACTATTCTCCTATAACTCCCTATAAATCCTGGTGTCAATTCTTCTCAGGCTGGAGTAACACTGGAACAGTGAGGAGCTACAGCATCTGCTCATTCTACTTGCTGTAGGAAGGAACAGTGCAGCAATGGCTTCCATGCTACAGCAGCAACTGCCATCAGAATTATATAAGAACACATTCTCAAATCATACTGGACCATCACAACAAAAGCTGTTTTTTCCACAATTTAAGCCTGAAGGAGTATATGAGATGGCTGTTGGACTTTTCTAAATGTTGCCACCACCTGCAAACCCCACCTCAGATATGAAATAACAGCCCTGGAAGTAGGACAAGAGCAGCTCAAAGAATATCATCAGAAGTCTCATGACTTAGAAGTTTCTTAAATTACAGAAATTATGAGACCCACTGCAAATATGAGACCCACTGAGAATGAAAGAGGAGAGTGTTTAAAAAGACAGTTTTTAAACACCCTTCTCTTAAATGTCTTAAAAAGACATTTAATGTCTTAAAAAGACATTTTGCAGTTAAATGAAAGATGAGGGTGTTTAAAAGACAATTTGCGTATCCTCAAGGGCAAATAACCAATCTCTCCCTCACACACACACACACACACACACACATACAGAATTCTGTTTATGTTTATTTATGTGGCATGAGAATCTTCCTTTGGACTGCTGAATAGCTAGAAGAGGATAGGGTTCAAAAAGCAGTAAGCCAAAAATCCATTTTGTTGGCTAATCATCAGTTTTCGCTTTGGAAGTTCCTTTGATATAAACAGATGCAAACATAATTATAAGAATGGATCCTAGTTTTAAAAAAGGTGTAGAGATGGATTTCATATTTCAGCAAATAAGACGAATAGTATTGATTTAAGTGTTCATTTCATATCCCCTTCAATAAAATATAGCAACTAAAACAAAGAACTAGAATATTGTATGCACAATCCAATGTTACACAGACTACGGTTATTTATTTAAAGCATTTATATGCTCCTAATCCTGTACTCAAAGCAGTGTGCAAGTAAAACCTACTCAACATCACAATAAAATGACAAGTTTGCACAGCATTTTGAAAATAAAGTTGCTCAAATTCATCACAAATTGGACACCACAATTAATGGCATTCCATATGTAAAGGTGCCCAGGGCACTGTCACATTCAGTTTTATTGGATGAGTTTCAGTTGTTGAGGCCTGAGGATGACGACAAGGTGCTTGGCCAAGTCCAGTCGACTACCTGTGTGCTTGACTCTTGCCCTTCATAGCTTATTACATCTAAAAGGGAGGCAATATCTGGCTGGATCCAGGAGGTTGTAAATTCCTCATTTGGGAGAAGGGGTGGTATCAGCCTCTTTAAAGGGAACAGTAATTAGGCAACTCCTGCAAAAGCCTAACCTGGACCCAGATGATGTTAACAACTATGGGCCAGTAGCCAACAGCCCCTTCCTAGGCAAGGTGCTTGAGCAGGTGGTTACCAGCAACTTCAGGCACTCTTGAATGAAACTGATTAACTAGACCCATTTTACTTGGGCTTCAGGTCTGGTTTTGGAAAGGAAACTGCCTTGGTCACCCTGCTGACCTTTGCTGAGAGAGGAGCATGGGGAGTGCAATCCTGTTGATTCTCTTGGACCTCTCCAAAGCTTTCAATACCATCAACCATGATATCCTTCTGCATAGGTTACCTGAATGGGAATTAGAGGCACTGCATTTCAGTGGTTCCACGCCTACTTGGATAACCAACTCCACAAGGTGGTACTGGGGGATTATTGCTCTGTGTCTTGGCTACTGAGTTCCACAGAGCTCTATTCTGTCCTGCATGCTGTTCAACATCTACATGAAACTGCTGGGGGAGGTTATCTGGAGATATGAACTGAGGTGTCACCAATATTCGGATACTCAGCTCTATTTCTCCTTTTCATCAAATCCAGGTGAGGCAATAGCTGTTCTGAACCCATGCCTGGGCACAGTAATGGATTGGATGAGGGCCAATAAATTGAAACTCAATACAGACAACATGGAGGTCCTGTTAGTAGGTAGTTTGTCTGCTCAGCTAAATAATGTTCAACCTGTTCTGCAGGGGGTTGCACTCCCCCTAAAAGATCAGGTTTGTACTTTGGGGGTACTCTTAGATCCAGAACTGTCACTAGAGGCACAGGTGGACTTGGTGGCATGGAGCACCTTTTATCAGCTTAGGCTGATATAATGACTACATCCTTATTGGACAGACATAGCCTAGTTATAGTTATCCATGTTCTGGAAACCTCTTGTCTGGATTACAGCGATGTGTTATACATGGCTGCCTTTGAAAATGGTCTGGAAACTTCATCTAGTCCAAAACTGGGCAGTGAGATTGTTAACGGGGACTGACCAAAGTGATCATATTATGCCAGTACTTTTCCATCTGCACTGGCTGCCAGTCCATTTCTGAACCCAACTGAAAGTGCTGGTATTAACATTCCAAACCCCCTGGTAATAACATTCAAAGCCCTAAACAGCATGGGGCAGGTCATTGGAAGGGTAATTTTCTCCCATATATACCTGCCAGACACTAATAATGTCTTCAGTGGTCCTTCTCTGGAAGCCTCCACCAAAAGACGTGAGGTAGATGGCTCAAGAAGAGGGCCTGGGGGAGGGGGGATACCCTGGTTGTGGAATGAGCTCCCAGAGAGGCTCACGTGGCACCTACATTATACTCTTTTCAGCACCAGGCGAAGACCTTTTTATTTTCCCAGGCATAGTCTTTCAGTTCCTGTTGTTTTAAATCTGTTACTGTATTTACAATCTTTGCACTGCAGCTAGGTTTTATTTTGGTTTTTATTTTTATTTCATACTGTAGGTTTAAACTTTTAAAATGTATTTTTATCATGCTGTATTTTATGGTTTTAATTGCTATGAACTACCCAGAGAGCCTCAGCTATTGGGCAGTATAGAAATGTAATAAATAAACAAACAAACAAACAAACAAACGTGATGCAATATAGCAATATTTCTAACAACCATTAGACTATAAAATGTAATAATTCAAAATAACAATTCGTAATTTACTTTTTTGTTTTAAATTTCAAAATGCACATTGACGTGATGTCAATACACTGCCTTCAATCACTTTAAAATTTCTCCTGATGCACCAAAATTAATCGCCTAAGATAATGAGACAACTAGCCTAGAGCCCATTAGCCAGTTGTAGGTTTCTGCAGAAGTGTTGTTCTGCCACCAGACAGGATTCTGCTGGAGACCAGAGAAGCCTCCAGGAACACCCCAGTCCAGTGGAGAGCTCCACCAGTGTAAATGCATGGTGGTGTTTCTTAAGCAGTAGGGGTAAAAGGGGGTGTATTGGGGAAGACCTTAGATCCCCCAGAAAGGGGAAATTACATTTTTTAAGGCCAACTAGGGAAAATAAAAAAAGGAAAATCCTCCTACCACCACCCAGATGGCAAAGCTTAGGAAGCAGCAGTTTCTCCAGCAAGGAATTGATTTAAATCAATCCACCTTGTGTAGCTTTGATCTCCTTTACCATGTTAGTCCCTGGGGTGAATAATGGAGCTATTTTGTACTGTTCACTACTTTTATAACTCTTCAAGATCAAGGAATTGCACAAAATTGCCTTGCTGTGCAAGTACTGCTATGTTAAATTCACCCCAAGTTTCTTGCAATTTCAGCTGTTGGGAGTTTCAAAGAACCATCTCACATAGTCTACTCTCAATTAAACAGCATTAGAAGCCTCCATTTCAAATGACCATCTGTTAGTTGTTTTGCTGTAGTATGTACAAGAAGGACTGGAGATGGGGAATGAGGGAGCACAGGAAGTTTATTAACTTTTTTAAATTGAGGTCATTCACCTCAGATTTAAATGAGATATGGTGAATGAACAACAATTGATCTATTCAGGCTTCCATGTTACTAACCCCTGCAACTGGCACTTATCTACAGAGCATCTACACCCTAGTGTAGGTTTTCTCCAGGCCATATATTGCTGGTATGGACATGTCGTATATGTAGGGGCCACCACGCAGATTAAAAATACTTTGAAATGCTGTCAAGCTATCCTGAATGCACAACTATTTTCTTGAATCCAGTTGTCTTATTTAATATAGGCTATCATTTTTAGAATGTTACAAGAGATGTGGCAACATGGCCAGGTTTTATTTTTATATAATGGATACCACTTTTCTAATAAACTTAAGGCCACCAGTTAATTTTTTATGGAACATTAAGCAATCAAATAAGCACCATTTCACAGCTTTATCTTCATTTCTTTTTACAAAATTGTGATCAGAGAGGAGGTGCTGCTTTTAACCCTTTCCCTCGGGCATTTTTCACTCAAAAACAGCTGTCCCATTTGCCTTTCTCCCCATGAGTGAAGAAATTTGTGGGCCTACGTCTTTTCCCAGTAGGAAAAAAGCAGCTTTCACTTTCTCTCCTGTCACTTTGCAGGCCACAAAGTCTTGCTTTAGCAGCCCAAGAAAATCTCATTTCATTCTCAGAGTGCGCATTACTCTCGACAGTTGCACAGTGGCTGCATGTTAACCATTCATAGTACACTGTTACTAGCTATATCAGTACATATCTCCTGGGCTCACTCGAGAACTGCAACCTTCTCACTTCACAGCCTGCTGTGCCAGCTGGGTTCACACAACATGACAAGCCAGAGTTTAAGTGTGAGCTGTCATTGAACTGTCAGTTGTTGTTGAATCGTGGGTTGTGTTGCGTGAACCCAGCTGGGTGAACAAGCCATGGTTTGTTAACCACGATCAACACACAGTGAACCCATGGTTTGTTGTTGGGGTGTGACCTGTGGGTTGTTTGTGATTAATAAATCACGGTTTGTTAGCATGGCTGGGTTCACATAACACAACAACCCATGATTCAACAACTCAACACTCAATCCATACTAAACCCATACTCTGGCTTGTCATGTTGAGTAAACCAGGTCAATATTTTGCAGCCTGCAGAAAAAAATCAGGATGAACAGTGAAAGACCAGCTTAACAACAGTAGCAAATTTCTACAAACGCACTTCAAATAGGCGAAGGCTGAGACAGTCTTTGATCTTGGCAAGCAAGAATGTTTAACGGAACAGCTAAATTCGACTATAAAAAAAAACTCAAATAAATTCTTTAGACTGAATCTGTTCTTCAGTTCTGAATGGCAGTTGCAACAGTTTCTTCTAGAGCTGTGCACAAATGGTCTCTCAAAATTAAAAGAACTGCACTGGCTGCCTATTAGCTACCGAGCCACATAAAAGGTTATGGGATCAGGATATCTAGCAGAGTGCCTTCCATTATAAATACCCAGACAACATTTAAGATATTCAGAGGAGAGGTCTTGCTGGTCATTCCAAAATGAATGGAATGTCATCATGAAGAACCACTAGCTTTGGTGCCCAGTTACACAAAGATTATGGCCACAATCTAAAGCATCCTTAAGTATTTTGAATTCAATAGCCTTAAGAGCTTTTTACTCTGTGTTCAGTCACAGCCAGTAACTACTGACAAAATTATCAATATAGTCTAATTGTTCGATTTGGGGAAAAAACAAGCTTTGTAATTTAATATCAGCAACAAGATAACTGCTTCAATTTGGCTTAAACTAGCATATATTTACTGTTCTTTTTCTTCTCTTTATAGACTTTAGAGCATTTATTTCCTATACAGTTCATCGATCAAATATAATTACTTAAGAAAAATATTACTTTAGCAGCTGGATGCAATGTAAAACCATTTTTCTTAGAATACATACAACATTAAACTTAAGAGACTGGAACAAAAACATATGCTGAAATTTTCTGATAACATTCTGATAACTTACTGATAACATTCATTTTCAATTTTTACAATTCATAACTTTACTAGTGATACACATTCCAAAAATCAACATTCATCACATTTTTGGGAAACATTTGCCTTCATTATATCCCAATCAGTGTGGACTAAAGACCATGTGGTCTTCAAATGTGTTTCTGGATAAGTGACAATGAATAACTAAAATAGTGTAGTCAAGACTTAGGAAAAAGGCAATGCCATCTCAAGTCTGTCAGCATTCATTTAATGGTATTAGGATGCAATCCTATGTAAGTTTATACAGAAAAAACAGTTCTACAGTTCCCAGCATGTCCCAGCCAGTTTTCTGTCTAAACATGCATGGGATTGCACCCTTAGGCCTTTCTTTTTGGGCAGTGGATAAAAGATGTAACTTGGGATACACCCACACTTCATCTTTATAATAAAGGTTTACTTTAAGCCAGGTTCAGCTTCCTCCATGATTCACCCCAGATTATCTCTGGCTATTGGGGACGGTATGTATACTCACTTTACAACTAGAAGGATTCCATTTTTATTTGGCTACAGGTAGAAGAATTTGTTTGCTAAGCCTAAAGGAACATCCTCCCTTGATATTGTTTGTTATCATTTAACCTTCCAAAATTATTTAATATAATCTTCCTGCATATCTAACTTGTCTCTTGAGCTACATACAAACATACCTGTTTCTTCTGATCTCTTATACACCCATATTTGTTCACAATTATAAATTTGAAAGTATATAGACTTTATGAATTCCAAAACCCATGATCAGGCAATACCTTTATTGGGACCAACAAAAATGCACAAAATTGTGGGCAAGCTTTTGATATCTCCAATCTCTTCATCTAAAAAAGAAATGTGGGTGCTGGCAGGGAGAACACATGAAAAAAAAGGCTGACAGTGTTGAAGTCATAAGGTTTGCATGGTCAGAGTATTAGAATGGAAGAAGCAGGTGGAGACTTCAATGGATTACGCCAGGGACAGGCAATGTAGTCTTCGTAGGTGCCAATGAACCCCCAACACCTTTCTTGGTGCCCTGCCCCTCCCATTTTTTTAAATTAATACATTTCCTTACTAGCAGCTGGGATTGCTGTGAAACGTGTTTCTGTTGGTTCTGAAAACAGTGGATTTTAAGGTGTTGGGGCTCAGACTCTACCTCTGCCTTGTACTTAAGTCTTTGGGGCAGGTTACTTGTCCTTTGCTATGCCTCTCATATCAGCCATTTTATGGTGGTGCCCAGAACAGTTTTCAAAATTGCCAATGTGCCCACAGCCCAAAAATGTTGCCTACTCCTGGATTAGGCTCTAGGTGTCATGCAGGTATCAAGTTATACCTAGGATAGATGGGGGAAACAATATTTAATGACAGATTCTGTTTTCGGAAATATGACACATAGTTGAGCAGGTTTTGGGAACTTGTGGCCCTCCAGAAGCTGTTGAATGACAACTCCCATCATTCTTCACTACTGACAAGGCTGAGGCTGATGGGATTTGGAGTCCAACAATATGTGGAGAGCCACACATTCCCCAGCCATGTAATAGAACCATTCATTTATTTATTTCATTTATACCCTGCCTTTCCATGAAGAAAATGGCACTCAAGCTTACAATTGGCCTACAATCTTATATATATATAATTCAAAGTCGCAAGTTAGTTGGTTATCCCTTTTTGACAGCCTTCCCGTTGATTGATTCTAATGAAACACACTTCATTGGAAAGCTCTTGACATGCAGATTCCACAAATAACAACAGTTCTCACTATAATTCAAAGTCGGGAATTTATTTATGTCCATAAACCTTTTTAAAAAATAGGCTATCTTCTATAACAATGTACTATAAAGTTTTATTTTTAATAATAAAAAGTCAAGTAAAATTAAACAAACATAATTAATTGCAAACTGGAGCAAAATGAAATATGAACACAAAAAAGTATCTGTACACCTTTATAAAGAGAGGTGCAGGCCGAAGTACAATAGGCCACTATTATAGGTATTATAGGCCACTAGCATACGGCCTATAAACAAATCATGAAGGGATCCATTTTGCCATGAGTCGTGTGCACTCACTGGCAAACCTCAAGATTCAAGTTGTCGATGGACCAGAACAAGGACATTACAGTGGCCGCCCTGGAGTTTACACCAAGAACATTGTATTTAAGGAAGTTTTGTAAAAATAAAAGATGTAACACGTTGAATGTTTCAATAAATGCAGTTAGTTTAGTTAAACCTTTTGTAAGATTTTATTTTTCTCTATGAACTGTGTTCATGGGTAACCAAGTGGTTATAGATAAATAAAAATGTAATTAAAACACTAATTTTGAAAAACCCATTTAAAAACCCAGCCTAATCCATTTAAATATATGTCTGCTTCTCCACTGTCTTAAAACTCTGACCATGTTATCATGAATTCAACATCAAGTCAGCCTCTGCTCCCGTTCCCCGTGTAAGATCTTTCTTGATTAAGAGATCTGAAGATCTCGAAAGTATGCCAAAATGTTGTGCATTTGGTTGGTCTGAATAAAAGTATTGTCGGACTGTGGATTTTGTTGCTTTACAGATTCTCCTTATGGATGAAATGAAAACTTGCTGCTGTTCTGTTACTGCAGACTGATCACTTTGTTTTAGATATTCAGTTGCAAGAGGTTACTGCTTAAAATATATGAAGCATGACTGTGTCGTGAAAAGTTAATTTTTAGTCAATAGGATTGCTGCCTGTATGCATTAATAGTCAAATATGGTTATAAGAATAATCTGGAAGATTTTGTGTATAGCTTTTAGCTACAAATGGAGCAAAAGTAAATAATGATGAGCAAACCTCAGTGTTATTTCATACTCTGCCACAAATCTGAGCTAGCATCAAGGGGAAGGAGCTTTTACTTGTCAGATAGATTCTTTGATGGGTACTTACTACATAAGCTGAAAGCAAGACATGTTCAATCTGGCAGAAAATGTTTTTAATGTGAAAAGTATCTTATTTGCAGCATGATAGAGAATCCTTGATGTGTGTCAAAGGGCAAGCCAGAATATGGGTGGCATTACTTAGCTTGACCAGGTAAAGAAGAGTTTGGGCAGGATTATGACCAAGCGAATGCAGACCTGAATCGTATTTGTGACACACAAATACGATTCAGGGTACATAAAGAGTCTGGAGAATTTATTTAAGTATTTGACCTTCAATCATGTTTCCAGGGTGGTTTCCAAAATAAATAAATGAAACAGGAGAATAAAAAAAAAAAAGAGAAACAAAAACAGGCTAGTTTCCAAATAAGAGCTGTTGAATGCACCACCTCCTGGTTGTGCTGCTACTGCACTGGATGGAACACCGTGTGTCTGACCACTGAAAATCCTTAGGAGCCTTCATAGGGAAAGGAAAGGTTCCTCCTGTGCAAGCACCGAGTCACTGCTGACTCCTAGAGGGATGCCGCTTGCGCTGGCGTTTTAATGGCAGACTATAGCGGGGTGGTTTGCCATTGCCTTCTCCAGTCGTGACTACCTTTCCCCCAGCAAGCTGGGTACTCATTTTACCAACCTCGGCAGGATGGAAGGCTGAGTCAACCTGAGCCAGCTACCTGGGACCCAGCTTCCGCTGGGATCAAACTCAGGTCGTGGGGAGAGCTGCGGTTGCAATACTGCTGCCTACCACTCTGCGCCACACAGGGTTCTAGCCTTCATAGACGCTTATCCAAAATAGAGCTGTGTGCAAATGGTCTCTCAAAATTCCCTAGAGTATTTGTAGGCAGAGGAATTGGGGGGGGGGGCAATTTCAACCAATTTCTCCAAGGGGGGGAAATTCTCCAACAGTTTCTCATATGACTCACAACCAGCAGGGGTTGTAGCACAGCTTCTTTAATTTTTTTCTAAGGGTTTTTGTTTTTTTCTGCTGCCACTCTTAAGTGCTGAAGCTTCCACTTTTCTGCATCATTCGCAGGGCATTTTATAATTTATTTTGGTGGGGGTTTTGAACTTACCTAATCACTGCGATGTGGTGAAGGGTGCTCTGTATGTGTGTGTGTGCATGTGTGTTTCCTTTCAATTATACATCTCCACATTGACCTGCAGCCTCCCTGGCTGCCTGTGTTTCCTGATCTAAAAAGCCCAGTCGGAGAAATTATTTTATTATGTCTTCCCCTGGGCTTTAATTGAAGTGTGGGAAGTTGAGGAGGCTACAGGCTGCCAAAGAGATGATTGTACAATGAAAGACAGGACGCTTGTGCTCACTCTGGCCACCTCCTAAGTAAGGGAAGCACAAGAACCCTGAACCTAATCCATTAGAATTTCTCTGAAATTTCTTCTCCTTTGAATTACTTTTCAAAAGCAATTTCTTTTCTATCAAATTGAATGAGAATGGTTGAAAAAATATAAGAGAAATTTTCGGCACAGCACTAATCCAAAGACACACTCCTTTCCAGGATCCTAACACAGAGAATACTCCTGTCACCTGTAGGATTAGCCCATGTCCCAGAACCTGGAGAGGAGCCAGCCACTTCATATCTGTATGTGATGGTCAGGAAGGCCTCTGGTTATCAGCAATAGTGGAGTGTGTTGCAGCACACCCAACACAGCAGCAGTGCATCCACATGAGGGCTAGAAGTAGGGCTCACTAGAATGCCAACAGCAATCCTCTCCAAGTTCACAAGGTTGTATACACTATTCTGATCTCATCTATGTTTACTCAGAATTAAGTCCCATTGGGTCCCATTAAGTCCCACATGATTTCAGCTTTTTCAGACTGTAACTCCTCCCTTTTCTGTGTATTTTCTGAGCCAATTCAAACTGCTAGTTTTGACCTATAAAGCTCTACATGGCTTAAGACCTCAGTACCTGATGGAACTCCTCCTTCCATATATCCTTATCTGTGCCATAAGGTCATCTAAAGAAGCCTTCCCAAGTGCCACCACACTCTGAAATTTGGAGGGTGCATACTAGGGAGGGGCATTTCCATGCTGGCACCTCAGCTGTGGAATGCTCTCCCCAGGGAAGCTCAGCTGGCATCAATATTGTTTTCTTTTCAACACCAGGGCAGGCCTTTTCTGCACTCCCAGGCCTTTTAAGATCTCTGTTATTTAGTTCTTATATTTATTGGTTGGTTTTAACTCTTCAATTTGCATTTTATCATGTTGGCATTTGTATTGTGTTTTTAGATTTTTATTAAAGGTGTCCCCAACCAGTCGTGTCCGACTCTAGGGTGCGGTGCTCATCCCCGTTTCTAAGCCGAAGAGCCAGCGCTGTCCGAAGACGCTTCCGTGGTCATGTGGCCGGCATGACTGAACACCGAGGTGCACAGAACGCTATTACCTTTCCCGCCGAGGCGGTACCTATTTATCTACTTGCAATTTCTTGCTTTCAAACTGCTAGGTTGGCAGGAGCTGGGACTGAAGACGGGAGCTCACTCCGTCACGCAGCACCCGGGTCTTGAACTGCTGACCTGCCAACCTTCCAGTCTGCAGTTCAGCGTCTTAACCACTAAGCCACCGCGGCCCTAGATTTTTATTAGATGTATATTATATTGTCTTAAAATAACTGTAAAATATCTAGGAAACTTTTGATTTTATTTTTGATTACATTTATTTCCTGCCTTTTTTCTCTTGCAAGGCAGCTTACATGGGCCTCATCTTCTCCATTTTATTTGTTTTATAGGTGTCTCATATATACAAGCAATATTTTTGTTGTGTTTTATATGATCAATTCCTCCTCCTCCCATTCCCCAATTTACTTGCAAAACAACTTTCCAAATCCATTCCATGGCAATCTTATACAATGGACTTCTAAAAACACTCATGAATATTTCTTTCTGCTACTGGGACCAGAATCCTGTCAGTGTTACAACTATTCTGGCCTATAATGTATTTCTGGATCTTCTTCCCTTTGGATGTGGTTATCGACTATGCTACATTGATGCCAAATAGTTAACAGACCTCCATACAAGCTTAGATGAACAATTTGAGCACACAACCGATTTTCTTGGTGGTTGCAGATAGCCTGCTTAACTTGGCAAAGTTCCATGAAAAAAAATTGGTCAGACACCATTGATCCTTATGATTGGTTTCAACAAGTTCCAATTGGTAAAGTCTGCACTAGAATAGCTTAACGAAAGCAGAAATGCCACTGAGAAGTTCTGAAATAATTTTCCTTTATTATCGGAGCCTTTGAGTTAGAAACAGTCAAGTACTTTGTTGTGGTTGTCTGATTTTTAAAAAAACACAAGATCCTATTATTTTTTTTAAAAGCCTCAACAACTCACATCTGATTATTTAATACTCCCTTTCTAATAAATTATTTGTTACTCCCTTTCTAATAAATTATTTGTGGCAACATTTTATATTAAGCTTTGATCTCTTAAGCACACTTGCTATAATGTGATCTAATAGATTGATTGATAAATGCAAATACCACTGTAATAGGTTGTTAATATAAACTCCACATTCCGATTATAGGTCTTGTGCTCATAAACCGTAATGAATATATTGCTCCTATATTAGTATAACAAGAAAATTCAGCGTTGATGACATGTACCTAAAATGTAACCAATTTGGTCTTGGTTAGTTTGAGAGCTTGAATATTTCTTTATCTCAGAGGTGGGGAACCTCTTTCGGCCCAGAGGCCGAATTCCGTTTTGGAGATCTCAGGGACTGCATTCCAGGGAATTCCACTAGTGTATATAGCAGGGGTGGGCAGGTTCAGGCTTGGCTTCCCTAACTGGGAAAGACCATGAACAGCAAAGCCAAACCTTCTGAATCCCCTTCATTCCTCTGGAGGAGTGACAGGAGCCTGGCTGACTCTGCTTAGCCAGTCCCTCTTCCTTCCCCCAGTGCAGGAAGGAGGCAGGATGGGTGAAGCCAGGGCAGAGCCAACCGAGTCGCTCCATAGGGACCCAGACAACTCTTCACTGCACCAGGAATGCCCACGCATAGCAAAGCCTGGTCCCTGGAACAAGCACCAGGTGGTCATTACAAAGACATGCATTTTTACACATTCCTTGGCCACATCCATTTTTAAAATACACAAGGGTGATGTAATGTCAGAGGCGACTCTTATACTCATGCTTGCAATGCTCAGAAAGCCTGTATGGTGATGTGGAAAGAGGGCTTTGGCTGGGGATACCTGGGTTCAAATCCCTGCTCAGCTGTGATGTTCATTGGATGGCCTTAGGCAAGTCACTACTATTGAATAATTAATAGAGAACATGTATTAGTCACCAGTCCACTAAACAACCAATAGTAAAAAAAAAAGAGTCACAAAATAATGAAACAGCAGTAAAACCTAGACCCAAAATAGTAGGACTCTGAAACAGTAACAAACTATTACAAGATTTATGAAAAGAAACATTTTAACCTGGCACCTAAAGGTCACCAATGAATAAAGCCACCTCATATATCTGTTTGGGAAGATTGTTCTAAAGAAGCAATGTGAACACTGAGAAGGCCCTCTCCCTGGTTGCCACCATGTTAACTCACCAGGTGGGAACACCCAGTTAATGTTTTCATGAGAAGATCTTAAAAAATAGGCAAATTTATATGGGAGGAGACAATCCTTTAGAAACTGTTGTCCCAAGCAGTTTTAGCCCTGTGGAGTAGGTGAAGTGACAGATATGATTATATTGAGATATACTCAGTATACCAGTTTGTTTTGGAATCAAATGCATAGTGTTGGTTTTAACCTCTAAACTGAGCAACAAAATTAACTAGGTAACCAGCATAGCTCAATGTACTCACACGGTTGTTGTGAAGATAAAGTCTGAAGAAGCCATGAAAAACATACCACTTGGATAAATAAACACCACAACAGACAGACGGGCTATCAACCCAGTGTGAACTGGCCTTGAGATAGCCTTGCAAATAATCAAACGTTACTAGTCCATAATAAAAATATTAGCCTTTCCTGCCCACATATATGTGACCTAAGAGGTGCAGGGGGTGGGAGGAATTCAGTAAAGATCTTGTGGCTGGTCTCCTGGAGCCAATTCTTGTATATCACAGTAACCATACTTTGAAGGTGCAGCTGCTGCTGTCTTCTCAGCACTTCAGCCAGTCACTGTTTTCCCCCTGGACTGTTAAAATCACAGTGCAGAAGAGGCAAAATTGAGAATCTGCACCTAGTTATTACTAGATGCAATAATCCACATATCCTTTAGGCTGAAATTTGAGGTATGCTTTCCTGTATACAAAAAGCAAAAGTAGCCATGTTAGCTATAAGAAAAATTCCAAACTCAATATTGGGCAATACCTTTTATTAGGCCAACTAATAAAGGTCACAAAATACGTTCCTTGTGTAGGAGGAATAATTTATGGATAATAAATCAAATTAACACCAAGTAAATGTATTTACAACAATTATAGAAAGAAACTGATATCACGGTATTTGTTGACAAAGGTTATAACAGGAAGTTCCTTCTCCCCGCATCTGCCTTGCCTGGCCATAGGGAGGATTTTGAGGATGAGGGGGGGGAGAGACAAGCGGAACGTGACTGGAATTCTGGAGTGGTACCACTGGGGCTTACTGGCCATTTTAGGCTGAGGGGCCCCTCCCTTCCACTTCTTCAGAGTGCGGCTGCAGAGTGGGTGGGACATGCTCTCCTGCAGCCAGCAAAAAAGCATCCGATTGAAGGGAGCTGGGCAGCTTTGCCCCTCCCCCTTCAGAATTGGGCTGCTCACCTCCTCTCACCATGGCTGGCATCATGGTTTCTGGGGCTGTGCAGGGTGTGATTTGAGTGGCGGCAGCAGCTTTGGGCAGCATTTTTGGCAGTGGCGTTTTTGGTGGGTTTTGTTCCCCACTCGCCAAACAGCGCAGCCTTTCTCATGTGAGGCTTGTCATGGCACCAAGTGGGCAGCTTTCGCACTTCTACTGGGCCTGTAGGCCCGAGGTTTGTCTGGTGGGCCTCTAGGGCCTCACCCTCCCCACACACACCTCCAATTTGGTTCATCTCTCAGCATTTCTGCCAGTAGACTGGGAATCCCAGGCCAGATTTTTTGCTGAGTGGGGCATGGAGGCCAGAAGGGAACAGCGATTGGGTTGGATCACCTTATGGGTGGAAATTTCTGGACCTTCTAGAGGACATTCCCAGGGCTGCCTCTGAGTATCCCTCCCCCCCCCCCGCCTGCTTTTCTAGCATCGGTGCTAGCCCTGGTGGGTCTTTTAAAATTTTGTAGTCCTTGACCTTCTTTCTTAATAGCTATATCTGGGGAGGGACTATTAGTTTTATTCTCCTCCACCAGGATGCCACCCAAGAAGGGACTTGGTGGGGGGGAGGGAAGACCTCTCACCCACCTGCCAAACGGCAGTTTCATAGGGCTGACTGATCATCGTCTGAGAATGACAGCCCTACTGTGGCTCTGCTTCTCTCCAGGTTGGAGGCAACGGAAAAGGATGAGGGAATTTCGGCTCCAGTCATTCCTCTTCAACAGCGCGTTAGGAATACAGGGTCAAGGTTGCCAAGGAAGCAGGCATGGAAGAATCTTTTGCTTTCCATTTCAGCCAGGTTGGATGCTTTCGAGGCAGGTAGTTCCAGTGCAGGTAGTGGGGTCTACGGACATTTCCTTGGCCAGTGACCAAGTACAAGACCCGGCATCTGTTTCAGATCCAATTCCAGTCTCCAGGGAGTCTGCTTCCACGTCTGCAAGCCCGGTAGCACCTAGCCTGAGCCAGATTCCAGATTCTCCTACAGTAACTTTTCAAGGACAAGATGAGGGTGTGCTGCCAGGGCCTTCTGCCCCTTGGCAGGGATGGGGCCCATTTATGCCTTGTGGGTGGCTTCCCTGGAAGTCTGTGATGGGTTGGCCTTTGTTTCAAAGAGGGGATGTCCCTACTGTCCAGGCCTTTTGGCCTATGCCACCTCCTACTGGGGGTCTGTCAGGTGTTGCTGGCACAGCTGTTTCCACGGCAACACTGAGCAGGGACTCTTTTGGTGTCAATTCGCACACCGGGCAGGCCCCTATGGTCGCTAAACCCTGGGGACCACCTGGGGAGTCTGATGCCACAGCTGGGAGTAGAGCCGTTCAACTTCCGCTGCCTCCGGCAGTTACTGCCCCTGTTGTGACCCTTCCTGAGCCCTATTCTCAGCAAGTGTCCTCCGCTGCAGTGGCTTGCGTGGCGGTGTGGCATAGCCCTGTGGTCAGTGACCCTATGGCTCCAGTGTTGCACTCTGTAGCTGGCAACAATCTTTATGCCAAGGTTAGTAGCGAGGCAGTCCCGATGGAGAGTACTATCACCCCCCTCAGGTATCATCTACTGCAAGCTACCAGATATTGGAGGCTAAATTTGTGGACGTATTTTCCTTGTTATTCCAGGAATCGGAATCGAAACACAAGGAGAAGTCCGGTGACAAGAAACAGGAGCGGGTTAGGCGTAAGAAGGTTTCTCGCACCTGGGCAAATTGGTTGCCTGGTTTCCTTATCTACATGGGTATTATACAGCAGAAATATCCAGAGCGGGGTTGGGTCCTGACCAAATATTTGGATATTATCTACATGGCCTATACAGAATACGAGGGCAGGGCATGGCTGGCTTATGAATCATTTCGTATGTGGGCTGCTCTAGACCCCACCCTGCGTTGGGGCACTAAGGACCACACCCTGTGACTCCAGTTTATGACCAGCCAGGCCAAGCTTTGGGGACAGGTCAGATAATAAGCAGCCACTTATTGTCTAAACAGCTGCCCACTTCAGCCGTTAAGGCTGGCACAGGGCAAGTGGTTCAACACCGCTTGCTCTGTTGGGAGTTTAGTGCCAGCGGCGCCTGCTCTAAACCCTCTTGTAAGTTCTGACACGAGTGTTCCCTGTGTGGGGACGACACAGTTGTATTAGTTGCCCCAAGGCTAGAGGTTGGCGGAGAGCAGGTCGCAAGGGGCAGGGCATTAAGAAACCAGGTGAGGGGCAGCAGCCCCCTCCGAAAGGGTCCCAGTCCAGTTAAATTCCAGTCCTGACTGCTGGGGCAGTACGCAATGTGGGAGGATGCTGTTTATTTAGAGAAGGGGTTTTCCGAGGGATTCCAGATTCCTTTTCAGGGCCAGAGTCGTGCTCAGTTTGCCCAGAACCAGAAATCCATTGTGAGTTTTGAACAGGGAAAAAATCCAGAAGGAGGTGGCTGCTGGCAGGGTCATCAGTCCATTTGCTGCCCCTCCTATCCCTAATTTGAGAGTGTCTCCCCTGGGTATAGTACCTTAAAAGGCTCCTGGGGAATACAGGTTGATTCATAACCTGTCTTTTCCAAAAGGAGGATCTGTGAATGATGGTATTCCAGAGCACCTTTGCTCCATACACTATGCATCATTCGATTCTGCAGTTTCTATGGTAAGGGTCTGTGGTCATGGGGTCCTCATGGGCAAATGCAATATTAAATTGGCATTTTGCCTTTTCCCTATCTGTCCCAATGATTTTGATCTCTTAGGGTTCTGTTTTCAAGGCCAATTTTACATGGATAGCGCTCTCCCTGTGGGGTGCTCTATTTCCTGTGCCATGTTTGAAAAATTCAGCTTATTTTTGGAGTGGGACCTTGGAGGCAGGACAGGATTGCAGAGCATGGTACAGTACCTGGATGATTTTTTTATTTGCCAGCCCCAGGGATTCTACCCAGTGTGCCTATTTACTGCAGGAGTTTTCCGCCTTGGCAGAGGAACTGGGCGTTCCTTTGGCCATGGAGAAAATAGAGGGCTCCTTATCTGTCATTATGTTTCCTGGGATTGAGTTGGATTCTGTCGCTCAACTTGGTAGGCTCCCCAATGATAAGTTCTCAGCCTTGCAGGAAAGAATGTCATCAGTTTTGAGAGCTAAGAAGGTGACACTTCATACCCTACAGGAAGTTGTCGGACATCTTAATTTCGCTTGCAGGGTGGTGGCGCCTGGCAGGGCATTCCTGAGGCACCTGTGTGGTGCTATGCAGGGCGTATGTTTACCTCATCACCGTGTCAGAGTGTCTTCTGCTATGAAGGCCAACTTGCAGATTTGGCTGCGCTTCCTAGATGAGTTTAACAGTATTACTTTCTGGAGGCAGGAGCTATTATTGGAAGCTGAACTTCAGATACACTGTGATGTGTCTGGTGCCTTGGTTTCAGAGTCATTTTCTGGGATCACTGGTGCTCCGGGCTGTGGCCAAAGGACTGGTTAGCTGCTGGCATGGGTAGGGATCTCACCTTTTTAGAATTCTTTCACATTGATGTGGCAGCACATTTGTGGGCCGAGCAGTCGTCCAACTATGTTGTGTACTTTTGGTGTGACAACCAGGCCATGGTTCAGGTGATTAATTCCCTGTTGTCCTGTAATCCTAGAGTAATGGTTTCAGTTAGGTCATTCACTTTGCAATACCTCCAATTTAATATTTTGTTCCGGGCTCGGCATATCCCTGGCTTGAATAATGCCATTGCTGATGCTTTGTTGCGTAACCAGGTACAGAAGTTTCAGGACCTGGCTCCCTGGGTGCAGGAACTGCCAGAGACGATGCCAGTCACGTTTTGGGAGATTGGCAGGATAAGGCCATGAGCCATGCTGCAGTATGTAGCACCTAGCACAAGGGCTTCTTACTTCAAGGCAGGTAGGGAGTTCTTTGTTTTCAAGATTCCTTGCAGCTGCAGCAGGTATGTCCCATTCCAGTAGAACACCTATTGCAATTCTGTGTTCATGCTTGGCAGAGAGGCCTTTCGGCTAAGACCACTGGAGGTAAGCTCTCAGCACTTGCCTTCTGGTCCAAGACGAACGGTGTGCCTGACAATACTGACTTTAGGGCGAGGCGAGCTCTGCAGGGCTGGGCAAGGATGTCTCCTGCAGTACCTGACTCTCAGCTTCCTGATATGTTGCTGGGACTGAAGGGCTAGTGGACATCTTTATGTCACTCTCAGTATGAGGCTACCCTTTTCCATGCCACAGCTTTGACAACATTTTTTGGAGCATTTTGGATTTCAGAATTGGTTGTGGATGCCAAGAGCACGCAGTCCGGATGAGCATCACAATTTAGGGATATTCAATTTTCATGATCGGTTATGCGCATCCAATTGCGAATGTCGAAGACCAATCAATTTGGCAGAGGGGTGCAGGTGTCTCTTTTCCCTGCCCCTCTGGAGGAGTTATGCCCAGTGGAGGTTCTGAGGGAATTCCACAGTATTCGAGGGGAATTACATGGCCCTTTGTTCTGTCGTAGCGACTCTGCCCCCCTGACCAAATACCAATTCTGGACTATCATGAAGCTAGCCTTGGAGGGTCTTGGATTAGATGCATTTCATTTTTGTTCACATTCTTTCTGCATTGGGGCTGCTTCAACTGCTGCATCTATTGGTTTCCCAATGGACAAGGTGCTGTCAGGATTCCCCTGTTGCCTACTGAATACTCCAATAGCCAAATCAACATTTGGACAAAAGGGCTGCTTTCTAAGGCTTTAATCCCGTTTACCCTAATGAGGCATATGGATGCTAATTGCTAGAGACTAAGAGAACTACAAAGGAACAGCCATCTAGGGGTTCAAAGGGAAAGTACAGTCAGTTGATCTCCATTTGGGAAAAGGGTGGCAATTCTCTGAACGTAAGGGGTAGGAGGGAAAGATCTCGCCCTCTCCCATGATGCTTCTGGGCACAGCTGTTGATGTTGAGCCAATCAGGCTGAACACTGAAGCTCAGCCCCTGAGATCTCTCGCTTGTGCCTGCATCTGTGCCTTGCGTCTAAAAGTTCAGGTTGTCCTTCCCATTCCATGCCTAGTTCACTGTCACTCCCAGGGATGTGAGAAGGGGGGGCTCCCCCTCCAGCTGCACCTCTGAAGTCTGGGAAAGTTCCTCCCCCACAAATTGCCTCTCTTCCTCAGAATCAGAGCTGCTTTGGGACGCTATGGGCTCAGATACAACCCTGACAGGTGCAGTCAGTGGGTATACAGCCTATGTGAGGCCGCTACCTGGACACTAGTTATTGTTTTGTTGTTCTCACATGTTCAATTTTGTTTCCTAGATCACTGGAATGGTCAGGGGCCTGTGCATGTGAGTATTTGTGGGCACAGCATGGTCTTCTGAGCTGGACAGAGGGCTTTCCAGTCAAGCTGTGGATCCCAGCTTGGACTCAGCCAGTATGCCAACATTCAGTGATTGGGCAGATGTGGCATGCGTTGGGAGTGCCTCCAGCCCACATTATTCTAGCAAGGTTTGGTTAGTGTTCCCCCACAGGTTGTGCTGTTACACCTCAGGGAGAATTATTTGGGCTTGCTGAAGGGCAAGGCCCTCATTTTGCAGGCTTTGGCCAACATTCAGGTTATCTGGCATCATTGGACAGGAGTCTCCATTCTTTAGTCTTATTTATTGCCCTGACTGGTACGGCGAGATGGCTTGGATCCTCGGGCCCATAAGAAGGTGAACAGGGAAATAGGTAATGCCTTATTCAGTCAGGGTGATGGGATAGTTAGACTTCCTGGTATTTCTTACGCATGGAGGGAGCAATATAGGCACAATGGGGTCCACTTATCTGCTATGGGCAATGATTTGTTTCTAGCCAATATGTGAAGAGGATTGTTTGAATGGATCCAGTGCAGGTGGGCAAAGAATGGCTAAGCAGAGGCTTGCTGTCCTCCTGTGGTAGTTATGTGTGGACACCTTGGTGAGTTACAGGGTTGGTGAGCATTCAGAGGCACCATTTCAGGTGACTGGTAAGGCCTGAGGCTTCCAGCTAAGGGGTTTGCGGCCCCAGTTGGGAGATAGGGATTACCTCTGAGGCCAACTCTACTCACTCACTCTGAGTTTTGTGGCTCATGGGGAGGTGACAGGGGAAGGCCTCCCGACCCAAAATTCAGCAGTCCTGAGGGGTGGCGATCAAAGACTCCACCCTATGGGCAACGAATGTTTCACCCAATACAATGTCAGGCTATGCTGGCCTAGTGAAGGTGCCTACTTATTTTCCCCTTCACATATCTGAGCAATTTCAATACATGTGGTCCAAATTTCATACCAAATACTTGTGTCTCATCTCTTTATTTCCCCCTCCTTACACCTGCAGAAGAAAACAAGACAAAGCACAGTGCATACATTACCAATACAGATTTCTGCCCACAGAGATTACTGCCTGCCAGGAGCAACCCCACCCAGTATCTTCCCTTTAGTCTTAGTAGTTTTACACAGATATTTATTGCATTAGCACAACAGCTATAGCAAACATACAAGAGCTAATAACAATACATGACATCAGTTAAAATACATAAAATAGCACAGCAATCCTATAAAATTAACCACCCAAAGCAAATAATCATAACTTAATTAATAAAATCACATAAATCTATTGGTTATAGATACAACTTGAACAGTCTAATATTACATAGTAAAATCCATACAGTCCAGAGTAAACAATTAGTCAGCCACAGTTGGAACAGCTGATTTTATGTTTAAAACGGCCGCAATAAATCTCGCCATTCGGAATGTGACAAATTTGTCTCTATCCTCCAACAATATTATTTTGTCTTGGTCAGATTTTCCAGCTATTCTCAGGAGAATAGACCTGAGAAATCTCTCATGCTCTGCTTCAAATCTCGGGCACCAAAGTACCACATGAGCCAGTTCTTCAGTGAACCTACAATCACAGGAACAGACCCTTTCATTATATGGAATCCCCTTATATCTTCCCTCTAATACTGCTAATGGTAAAATATTCAGCCGAGCTTTAATGAAAGCCTTCCTGAGTTCAAAACTCATTAAATCTGTGAAAGAAGTTGGAAGTTTCAGGGGCAGTGAGGAAAGTGAGGAAAGATGCTTATAAATGGGCACTGATTTTAAAATACCCAACAGTCCATTATCTACTTGAACACTCACATTGAATATTCTTTGCCTCACTGAAGTCTTGGCAGCAAAGAAACCAAGGCTCTTCAAATATCCTTCTGAGAATTCCAATTTGGCCACTATACTCAATACAAAGCTTCACCATGAGTTAGACTTCATTTCCCCATATACAGATAGTAAAAAAAAAAAAAAAAAAGGTAGATTCACAAAAAAGAACTGTCAACCAATAATTGATCGTTGCTTTGTAAACCAGCACCTTTATGGGGGAAAGGGCTAACTCTGAGCTAATCAAAACTGAGGCTATTGAAGGTGGGGTTAGCAGCAAGAGCCGAGCAAACTTATTCTGGACCACTTCGAAGGGATAAAAATTTCCCATTGCCCAAAGGCTGAGCGCCGAAGAATTGATGCTTTCGAACTGTGGTGCTGGAGAAGACTCTTACGAGTCCCCTGGACTGCAAGGAGGTCAAATCAGTCCATCCTAAAGGAAATCAACCCTGAGTCCTCATTGGAAGGACAGGTACTGAAGCTGAAGCTCAAATATTTTGGCCACCCACCTAATGCGAAGAGAAAAGTCCCTGGAAAAGACCCTGATGCTGGGAAAGACTGAAGGCAAAAGGAGAAGGGGACGGCAGAGGATGAGATGGCTAGATAGCATCAGCGATGCAATGAATATGAACTTGAGCACGCTCCGGGAGAGAGCGCAGGACGGGAAGGCCTGGCCTGCCATGGTCCATGGGGTCACGAAGAGTCGGACACGACTGAACGACTGAACAACAACAAAGCAACTGAGAGAGGATTTTCTTTTTTAAAATTTTCAAGATTGGAGGAACCAAACAACCTCCTCTAGATCATAAGAATGCCAAACACAGCTTTTTCAAGTTTTTGCTTGGCATAATCAATATGAACTACCCAGGAACCTGACTGATGAAATAACACTTAGGTATTTGAAACAAGACACTTGTTCCAATAACTCCCATCCAATGTCCAATTATGAACCCAAGTTCTTCTACTGAAGACCATCATCTTAGTTGTATTGTAATTAACCTTAAGCAAATTGTCTTTACAATATACACCAAACTGTTTTAATAATCTCCTAAGGCCAATTTGGGAGTGGAATATAAGTACTGTATCATCTACATACAATAATATTGAGATAAATTTGTCGCCTACTCTTAAAGGAAAAAACTGTGATCCTGATACATATTCAACTATATCATTCAAATACTGATTGAAAAGTAATGTCTGGGACATGAACTTTATTGAGCAAGAACGTTTTTCATAATGTTCCCTTTTCCCCAGGGTCAAGCTTCCTGCCAGTAATAGGTCAAAAGCAAACCTTGGTTCAGACAACCATTTTAGCTATGCCTCTTTGATATCCCTGAAATGACCACTGCCTTAAAATTGCCTACACTTGGACAGCCATAAAAGTGTAAGAGACAGGCAGTGCATGTTTACATTAAAGTAATGCTCAGCTGGATTTTACATTTTCAAAAATGAGGGATCAGCCTTCCCCACATTTCATCCCACCAGTTCTAGGGACAGTCCTAGTTACAACCAGAAGCCATCACAGCACTTAGCAGAGCCTAATTTCGATGTCTGCAACCTCTTCCCACATTCCATCTTAAGAATGTGACTAAATGCAGACTTCATGCCCCCCGCCCTGCTCCTTTGCCTTTTATCAATGACTGTTCCAAATCCTTCTTGCAGGCTTGGCACTTTGGAATGGGTGATAGAACAGGCATTGATATTAAATATGTGATATCTGGTTTTCTTTGTTTTAAAAAAAATAGTCATCCCTTCTCTAAAAAATCAATTTACCTTACAAAAGAGATTTTAAAAATCACAATTAAGGCTACAATCCTTTACACACTTTCCTGGGAGTTAATGCTATTGAACTCAAAGTGACTTACTTCTGAGTAGACATACATAGGATTATGCTGCAAATTGAATAAAATACCAAATATGCTAACGATACATCATCAGCAAAGCAATAAATTGAGCCTCAAATCTTCCATAAGGCACACTGAAAGTTAAATACGTTGCATCTTTTTTTTGCTGTGGGGTATGACATTGCCAGAACTGCCATTCTGACGAGGGTGCCCTCTTGGTTCAGAGGTGAAGCAATCCAGAATAGCACTCCTAAGATTGTTTTAAAGCTTCAGCAATATTTGTCCTCAGGTAACGTTACAAAATATAAAAAAAAATGGAAGAATGGCTTCTTGCCAGGATAAGAACAAACTCTTCTCCGCTTTTTCAGTCAAACCTGAACAGAAAGATGGATGCTTCTGCTCCTTAAATGGGTGTCAAACGTAATGCGGGGGGTGGGGGGAGATTTTACAGGATCTAGCCCTATGTGAATGATAAGGTTCTACTCCCCACCCTATTATTCCTTTGGGACTTAAGACAGCGGAGACCATTGTATTCGTTTTTGTTTTGCTTTTGGTCGTATACTTAACCAGAACTCTTAACGTACCTATTTCTCTCATTTCCAATACATTTTTATTTGGATACATAGCTTTAATATTCACAACAATGACTAGTAGATTATGGTTATTCTGAACTAGTTAAATCTGGAATAGATAAGCAATGAGGTATATTAAGTTCAGGAAATGTTAGATTTTGGTTGCTTTGGGAGGGGCTCACTGTGACATTACATAGATAGCAAAACTAATAAGACAATGTTGTCAGTAGTCAAGATGAATTCAACATAAAAAATACATCACTCCACCTTTCATGATGCCATAAGGATTGGTTGCCATCAGTATCAGCAAATTTATATTTCCACATTCAATATTGAACAGGATCCAAAGATTTACTTTAGACATGCCAAAAGGCTTGGGAATGCCCAGTGGAATTTTTGACTATTTTCTTTGAACAACAGAGTCTCCATCCTGCAATGGCATATGAAAAACAGCTTTTGAAACTTCCTTCAGTTTCAAAAGTTTTTTGCCACATGATATGGAAAGCCTGCCGTTCAAGGAACACCCACCGGGCATGCAAAACTAGTTGTGCAGTTTTCTAGATCCTGGACATAAATGGTTCTTCATTTTTCAGCAGCCAAAGATAAGCTATCATAGTTAGAAATTTGGGTGGGTCATGTGGAAAGGATAGTCCTGCAATTGTCCTTTCAGCCCATGCAATCCTTTGACTCTTACATGGTTTGGACACTTGTCAAACTACTGCACTTTACAATTCAGCCACTCAGTGAGAATATAAAGATATAGGGCAAGTGACAGAGAAATAGCCATCAGAAAAGATAAGAATGTTGAGTTTGATCTTGTCAAAATTGTTCAGTTCGTTTTCCCATCTTCTGTGTGGCTACCAGCACAGTTAAATAAAATGGGTAGCAGTAGCTTCAACTACTGTCAATCCATCAATTTTAACCATCTATGGCTCTCTGGCCATCCCATTCTGCCATAGGGCAGTTTAAAAAAATAATAATCAAAATATACTGAAGCTCTAACAAAATTATTCAACCATTTATTTTTACTTGGAAAAACTTTATTATTATTATCCTTAAGTAGGTTAAAGTTAGTGCTGTTGAAAAGTGTAAGGGGTGGTGGTCAGGAGGCAGGCTAGTGGTTCTATGGGCTCAGGCAGTGCTTTCATGCAGTCTGTAACAGCTCAACCCACACTGTGGAATGAGTTGCTCAGACTGAGAATCCAGGCCAGAGACAACCATTTATACAGGGGCAGATGAAACCTAATCAGCTCCCCATTTCATCTGATCCTGCTGGGCTTGGAAGCTGAAGTCCACAGTCTGTACGTCTGTAACAGTGGTGCTGCAGAGCTGTGGAAACTGGGTCAACAGTCCCACTTCTTGCAAGCTGTGCTGGTGGCAGAGTGAGTAAGATGCTTGGGGCCTGCTCCTAGAGTCCCTGGTTAAAAAACCCCGCACCTTACAAAATGTTCTTTTAAATATTTTTGATACAGTGAGTGTTCACAATCCCAGGGCAAATTCTGTGTCTGAAATCTCAGAAATGCACTGGGGAATGCTGGCACTCACTTAAATATAATTGCCAGCTTTTATTTATTGTTACATTTATATCCTGCCTTTCTTCCAAGGAGTCAAAGGCAGCTTATATTATCCCCCTCCTGTCCATTTTTTATCCTCACAACAATGCTATGAGGTAGGTTAGGCTGAGAGTCCATGACTAGCCCAAAGTCACCCAGCGAGCTTCACAGCAGAGTGAAGACTCAGTCCAACACTCTAAAAAAGAAACCAAATGTGCAGTTACAAGATGGGGGATACTTGGCTCAACAATACTACAAGCAAGAAGGATCTTAGAATTGTTGTAGATCACAAGCTGAATATGAACCAACCATGTGATGTGGCTGCAAAAAAGGAAAATGCGATTTCGAGCTGTATTAATAGAAGTATAGCTTCCAAATCACGTGAAGAACTAGTTCCCCTCTACTCAGCACTGGTTAGGCCTAGGGATGTATGAATCCCTTACCTGGCTATGCAAAAGGGGCATCCACAGTGTGGGGGAGGCGCTCCGTCCCTTCCATCAGAATCCTCGACGGGGGGGAGGCGCTCCGTCCCTCCCCCCGGAATACTGCCTGGCCGACTCCGCTCCGCGGCCAAGCCGCGGAGCCGCCAGCTGGCTCCAGCCGCCCACAGCCAGACATCCAGCCGCTGGGCAGCCCTGCAGGGACGCAAATGGCGGCTGTCATAGCCACCGCCATTTGCATCCCTGTATTGAGCCATGATAGGCTACGTAAATATTTACGTAGCCTATCACGGCAGGGGGAAAAACCCCAGCGTACACAAATGGCGGTAGCCACCGCCATTTGCGTATGCTGGGTTCCCCCCCCGCCATGATAGGCTACGTAAATACTTACGTAGCCTATCACGGCCTCCGCAGGGACACAAATGGTGTCCCTGCATTAGCCATGATAGGCTACGTAAGTATTTATGTAGCCTATCACGGCTAGGAAGAGGGGGAAGCGAATGGCGGCCAGGACATCCGCCATTCGAAAAGCAGCGCAGATGGGAGCAGGTAAGTGCTCCGTTTCGCGCGCCTTTCGTGGGTTGGGGGGGCGGGGGCTTCGTTCCACAACAAATTTCGGGGGGCTGAATGCACTGGCATTCGGCCTCACCGAGATCCGTCGTGGAATTCTAGTGGACATCCCTAGTTAGGCCTCATCTTGAGTACTATGTCCACTTCTGGGTACCGCACTTTAAGAAGGATGCAGACAAACTGGAAAAGGTTCAGAGGAGGGCAACAAAGATGATCAGGGAACTAGAAACAAAGCCCTGTGCGGACAGACTAAAAGAACTGGGCATGTTTAGCCTTGAGAAGCCTGAGGGGAGATACAGTAGTGCTCTTCAAGTACTTGAAAGGTTGTCACAGAGAGGAGGCCAGGATCTCTTCTCGATCATCCCGGAGTGCAGGACACGGAATAATGGGCTCAAGTTACAGGAAACCAGATTCTGGCTGAACATCAGGAAAAACTTCCTGACTATTAGAGCAATACAACAATGGAACCAATTACCTAGGAAGGTGGTGGGCTCTCCCCCACTGGAGGCATTCAAGATGAAATTGGACAGCCATCTGTCAGGGATGCTTTGACTTGGAGTCCTGCATTTAGCAGGGGGTTGGACTCGATGGTCTCATAGGCCCTTTCCAACCCTACTATTCTATGAGTCTATGAAAAAGTGGGGAAATAATTTTGGACATTTGTGAAACTCATATGGAATTGTCAGCATTCACACATAAATGTCAACATTCACCAAACTTTGGACACAGAGTGTAATATATGCATAACAGACTAACAGTGCACTTTCACATCTGTTCTCAGTCTCCTTCCTCAAATTGCAGCAGTTGCAGGTATGAAATGAAGCCATACTTTCAGAAACAGTGATTTTGTTCTCTCTTTGCCTTAAACTTTAAACTTGCTGGCTAATAACTTGTTCTCCTTCCCTTTTTATCCTACTTTCTCTGTCTTATGCACACACACACATGCTTGAAAACCCATTTCGCTTTTTCTCAGCAAGAGTGCAATTTTCTTTAACCAAAATATTCTGCTCCGTGGTCAGTCTAATGCTAAAATATGCTGGCAGGATTCTGCACAAGCCAAATGTTCACCTATGGAGATTGCCATCTGCATGCTTTATAATCCTGCCTTATATTAGATGCCAAGCAATACAAAATTAATTCAGAAAATGAGAGGAGGAAGAAAATGCCATGTGAAGTTTCAAAGCTGGAGTTTCAAAGCTTGAGGGAAAACAGTGATAATAGGAGACTTACAATATTTATTTATGGCATGACATCTTTTGTTACCTTTTCAAAGATATCCTTTCAAACATACTTGTAGTTAGCTACTTGTTCAAGACATAACCATTCCTTTCAGGTTTGTAGATTACCAAAACCACCACTAAAGCAGTGATATGACATACATGTCATTAGCCTGGAAAAATGAGCCGTGAACTGGTACATATTAAAGTCCTTTTTAAAATAGCCATCATATTCAGATCCTATTGAAAGCTATGGCATAGTTCCCACTGATATTAAGAAAAGCCAGGCCTATATCAGGAACCAACACATTTTATATCCTAACTTACTGGTGTTGGGGGACTTCAACGTACATTCGGAGGCCATCCTCACAGGAGCACCTCAGGACTTCATGGAGACCATGGCCTCCTGGGAGCTGCACCATATCCTAACTGGGCCCACCCATGTAGCCGGTCATGCACTAGACCTTGTGTTTGTTTCTGGAGAAGCGGGGAGTGATCTGGAAGTCGGGGGTATATCCACCCCCCCCTTGTCATGGTCAGATCACTATCTGGTGACGTTGGACTTCTCGGATCCACAACCCCTCCACAGGGGTGGAGGACCCATTAAAATGGTCCGCCCCAGGCGTCTTATGGATCCAAATGGATTCCTGAACGTGCTTGGGGATTCTCTGGGGCATGCCAACGGCCACTCGGTCGAGACCCATAGTGGGTGGCTGGAATGCCGCAATCACTGGGGCATTAGATCGGGTGGCTCCGAAACGCCCTCTCCCCCTGAACAGGGCTCGGACTGCACCATGGTTCAATCCGCGGTTACAAGCTCTGAAACAGGAGGTGAGACGGCTAGAGCACCGGTGGCGGAAGTCTCGCTCCAAAGACGATCAGACACGGGCTAGAGCTGTATCTTCAGCCTATCACGTGGCGGTGAAGGCAGCAAAAAAGGAATATTATGCTGCCTCCATCGCGTCTGCAGAGTGCTGTCCCAGGAGGCTGTTCCAAGTGGTCCGGAGCCTGGTCGGTCCTGTGGCTCCGGAACCACTGGAGCATTCTAAGGCATCCTGTGAGGCTTTGGCAAGGCACTTTGCAGATAAAATTGATCAGATTAGGTGTGTTACTCTTCACGCTGTGGATACAGTTAGTGAGCAAGAGGCGGCCTGTGGCAAACCGGTTTTGTGGGATCGGTTCCAGCTTCTTCCTCCTGATGAAGTGGACAAGGTGCTTTCATCTCTAAGGCCGACCACCTGCTTACTTGATCCTTGCCCATCTTGGCTCATTATGAGCTGCAGAGAGAGACTGGGTGAGGGGATCAAGGCGGTGGTGAACGCCTCCCCTGAGGAGGGAGTGATGCCATCGGCCCTCAAGGAGGCAGCGATAAGACCGCTCTTAAAGAAGCCCTCCTTGGATCCTCAAGTTCTGAACAACTTTCGCCCAGTCTCAAATCTGCCATTTTGGGGGAAGGTGATTGAGCGGGTGGTGGCGGTGCAGTTGAAGGCACACTTGGAAGAAACTGATTATCTAGACCCATTTCAATCAGGCTTCAGGCCTGGGCATGGGACAGAAACGGCCTTGGTCGCCTTGGTGGATGATATGAGGAGGGCTCTGGATAGGGGTGAATGCTCCTTCCTTGTTCTCCTTGACCTCTCAGCGGCTTTTGATACCATTGACCACGGTATCCTCCTGGACCGCCTGGAGGGGTTGGGCATTGGAGAAACTGTATTGCGGTGGTTCCGGTCCTTCCTCTCCGGCAGGTACCAGAGGGTAGCACTGGGAGAGGAGGTTTCGGACCCGTGGCCACTTACTTGTGGGGTGCCACAGGGTTCCATCCTCTCCCCGATGCTATTTAACATCTATGTGAAGCCGCTGGGGGCTATCATCAGGAGGTTTGGGGTGCAGTGTCATCAATATGCGGATGACACGCAGCTCTACCTCTCATTCAAATCTTCACCAAGGTTGGCCGTAGAATCCCTGTCCAAATGTCTGGAGACGGTGAGTGGCTGGATGGGGAGGAATAAGCTGAAGCTGAACCCTGACAAGACCGAGGTACTTTTGGTGGGAGGCAAGAGGAGGCTGGGGGATGCTGACCTGGTGTTGAATGGGGTACGGCTACCCTTGAAAGACCAGGTCCGCAGCCTGGGGGTCATTTTGGACTCCCAGCTGTCCATGGAGGCTCAGGTGTCAGCTGTGAGCCGGACAGCGCTGTATCAACTCCATCTGATACGGCGGCTGCGCCCCTTCCTTCCCGACCATCTGCTCCCATCGGTAGTACATGCCCTGGTCTCCTCTCGTTTAGACTACTGTAATGCGCTCTACGTGGGGTTACCCTTGAAGACGGTTCGGAAGCTGCAGCTGGTGCAGAACGCGGCGGCTCGCCTGATTAAAGGCAGCCGCCGGCGAGATCACATCACTCCAGTGCTGAAGGAGTTGCACCGGTTACCAGTTGTTTTCCGGGCCAAATTCAAGGTGTTGGTTTTGACCTTTAAAACCCTATATGGTTGCGGCCCAGCCGATCTTAAGGAGCGCCTCCAGCAACACCAGACAGGCTGCTTAACAAGATCAGCCTCGGATGGCCTTTTCTCTGTCCCATCAGCCAGGACAGCTAGACTGGTGGGGACGAGGGAGAGGGCCTTTTCTGTGGTGGCCCCCACTCTGTGGAACTCCCTCCCTAGGGAACTCCGTCATGCCCCCTCTTTAATGAGCTTCCGTCGTGCATTAAAAACGTGGTTGTTCAGGCAGGCATTTGGGGTGGGTTAGGTTATTTTAAAAAAAAATTATGGTAGAATTTTATTGTTTTAAATTGTTTTATGGTATGTTGTATATCGCCCAGAGTGGCTGGGTGACCAGACAGATGGGCGATTAATACATTTAATAATAAAATAAAAAAATAAAATATATCAGGCCCTGCTCCAGCAAAGCATTCAAACATGTTCTCAACTGTAAACATATGGCTAAGAAATGGCTCAAATGGACTATACTTTTCATACAGATAATGTTCAGCATTGATGTGGGAAGGTTTTGGCTAAACTGTCATATGCAGTGCAATGCACCTCTATTCATGGAGTTCAATGGCACTTACTAAGTGTGTATAGGATTGCAACTTTAGAAATACAGTGCTGCTGCCTTCTTATAACTTTCAGAAGGTGAACAGGAACAAGATGTCACAGTCCTCTTCCAGTATGATTTTCCCAAATAAGTAAACATTTCATATAGAGATGTAACTTTTCCAGAAATTTTGAGCCCGTGGAAAAAACTTTTTTCTGGAAAAATTTGAAATTTTACCAAAATTGAGAAATAAGCAATACTTTTTTTAGCGCTTTTTACAGATCTAAAGTCACTGTGTTGTTTTAAGGCAGCCTTCTCCAACGTGGTGCCCTCCAAATATTTTGGACTTCAGCTCCCATCAGCCTCAGGAAGCATGGCCAATGGTCAGGAATGCTGGGTACTGTAGTCTAAAACATCTGGAGGGCACCAGGTTGGGGAGGGCTGCTTTAGAAACATAAAGCAGCCTTTCTGATCCTAAAGTTATTTTATGTATGACTTAGTTTGCTCATAAAATTATCATTATATTTTTAAAACTTTGAAAAGTAAACTCCATTAGTAAATTTGTAATTATTGTCTGAATAGATTAGAACTACATTAAATGACTGCTACAGCATCAGAAACACAGAACTCTATAGAACAAAACCCAAGCTGGCAACAATGCACATTTACTGTCAACAATGCACAATGGTGACTCTACTCACATGATGGGAAACTGAGCATAAATATTTATCAGTAAAATATACTTTAGGTCAATAATTTTAATAAGGAATGAAAGAACTAACTATACTGGGAATCTTACAGAGAGGATTAAAAAGTCTTTTCCCCATGGCTTCATTATTTCCAGGCATTTTACATGTCTAGTCTTTCTATAAAAGTGTTCTTATTACATAGTTTTTAGAAATCATTTTAGGCGGAGTAAAGGCTAGGTAACAATATATAAATACTTTGTCTTAAATTCTAAAAGAAAATATTTCATAATCCAAAGCTGTTCAATTTTTCAGAAAATAACAAAAACAGCCTTCAGGAAAGAAAAAAAAGATTTTTTTCTGACTTTTTTCTGGGTTTTTTCCAGGCCTTCACATCTCTAATTCATTACAGGATTATAAAAGGAATCGCATTCCAGAATATTCATATACTCCTCTTACTTTACAAAGGATGATGCTATATTTGCATATTCTTGCACCAAGCTTTAGGAAAGGAATGTAAATATTGTACACTATAGCTCTGTTGCATGAAATTGATCTGGCCCCATAGCCATTAAAAATGAAAGAACTCTCCCCATAGAAAAGAACACAGCAAACACAGGGACTTCATGTGATCCCTCCAGCACTACAGACTACATCAGCACTTGGATATAAGTGTACCCAGTGGGAGACCTTTGATTGGAATGCTTTAAATCCCTTGAACAACACAGTACATTTACATACAGGATGATATTCATTCATCAGGTTCAAGAGTGTGTTTAAGCTTTGAAAAGAATTGGGGGACCTCTCCTTGTTTGTGAAAAGTGTCTAGGTGGACAGTATGTTAGACAATGCAGCATGTTAAGAGACTGATGACTATGTGAAATTTGAACTTCAGGGCTTCTTCACATGGAGCTTTTATCCTGCTATTGAGATTGTTTACTCACAGAGGTTTGTGGGTCCTTTAGATGACATTGTGAACCTCCAGTGAGTCTCCCGCACTAAATGACTTTTATTCTATTTTTTCAAAGATCGGAGCTAAAGAGTTCCCTTGTGAAAAGAGGAAAATGTGCAATAAGAGGAGCTAGACCACAGCACCATCTAGTGGCTGTATAATGAAATATATCAAAGACTCAGATAAGGGGGAAAAGGAGGGAGAAAAGGGGGAAGGAAGCATGTGTAAAGGGAGTCAGTCGTTATCCTGCATTTAAAGCAGAAGCAGAAAGCCCCACATTTTTAAATGTGGGATTTCAGGCTAGTGTAGAGATGCTCTTGTATTACAAGGAACAGGAGGTGCAACTTGCATGTTCCCCAAATTACATTACATTCAAAGTCGCTTTAAGTTTGTTTGGTTTCAAACACCATAATAATTACAGATATTACCCCCACATCCTATGAAATTTCTGCTGCTGCTATTGATATACAAAAAGTATTTTTACAGTCTTCATATCTTCATCATATTAACTACTGAGAAGTTTTATTCAGGCTGTTGGTTAGTTACCCATAAAAGGGGAATAAAATTATTGCCTGATTTGACTGAACACATCACATTGCTAAGCAGAAGGACCATAATGCCGTTTTCCAGACACAACAAACTTCCATTGTAATCCAGGTACCATCAAACAGATAACCTTATAAGCAGACATACTTAACAATGGCCTGGTGAATTACTGACACTGGACAGCTAACTGTCAAAGTCATGCATATCAACCAAAGAGAATTATGCTCAAAGGAGAAAGAAATTTCAACTCCATCTTGTTATAGACCTTACAGCAATATATTTATGTCTACTCTGCCACTGTCAAATGTGATCATAACCCTACGATCTGAGAACAGGGATTAAAGAGGCCACTGGGAAGCAGGGACAAGTGCTGTTCATAAAAACTGGACATATAACCTGACATAGAAAGAACATCAAATGTTAGAATTGGGTAGGGCTTTCTCTCTTGCCATTAAATTAAAATTGCTAAAACTATGGCATGAACTACATTAACTTTTTCATATCATGCAAAAATATCCTCATGTTTTCATCCTCATGTCATGTACAGCATTATACTAAATAGAACAGAGTGGCCATTATACCAACTATAGAAATCCTAGTTGAGGCTCATTGCTTTATTTCCCAGTGAAGCTTGCTTATTATATATGCATTACATTTCTGAAATACTGGAGAAGGGGTATGTTATAGAATTCTACCATAATGTTATACACTTAGAATTTGCCAGAGAAAATGTATGCTCCTGAGAATTCACAAGAAAGCATTCTATGTTATAACAAAAAAATGTACAACAAAGTAAGAGAGTATAAGTCTGTGGAGGCTGACTATCTTGCATATCTTGGACATGGGTCCACAATCTTTGCAGTCATCTGCTCTTCCTTTGTCCTTGACCTTGCACAGCAGCTATATGTGAAGTTATGGCTTGGTGCTAGAAAGGGTGGAATGGCTTATTAACTAGGCCCTGTGCTTACAAGGTGCTCTGGCTAGGGATGGGTGGGAAATTCACTGGGTTCACATTTTAATGCAACAATACCCAATTCACACCTCCCAAGACAAAGCACAGGAAAAATCACATCTCTCTGATGAAATCTGTACATTTCCAAAACTTGCATTATGTTTTGGAGAAGGTGGGGAAATGCATACCAAAAAAAACCCCACCATTTTAAATTATTTTTATTTATTTATTTATAAATGTATGAGTCACCTTTCAGCCTGAATAGGTAAAGAATGTGTACATGTGAAAAATATGCACAAAACCACTTTTATTAGTGGAAAATATGAATATTAAATTTTGTACATTTAAGAAATGCCTACAAATAATGCCAACATTTTGAAAACTGCATGGAATTTTGTACAAATGCTGGGAGGGGGGGGAGCTTGCAATCTGACATGGACTTGAGTCAGAATGAGCTTTGTAGTGGAAAAACAAGAACCTCAAAGATATTAAGCTTGACAGATTTGCCTGTATGTAGCTCTGGGCACTTTAGCAACATAGCAGCCAAAGAAGCATCCAGTATCCTTTTCAGCTCTGGAACTTGACATTAATTTATGGCACTTCTGTCTGCCAACCACCGGCCCCACCAAGAGCTCCTATCCCATCCCATATAGACACTGCCAATAAAAGAATACTTAGAATGGAATTATTTGTTATTGGTAAGCATCTCAAATCATGACATTGAAAGCATTTCATGGATATTAAAGAGTTGCAGCAAGCAGATCTCCCATATATTTAGTACAGAGTGTAATATACACTGATAATATAGTGTAATTTACACTAATAATATAGTGTATATTATTACATAATACAGTGTAGAGTTTTTATCAGGCTCTACACAACTACTGCTAGTTATTAATGAATCTCTGTGTTATTTCTATCAGCTCATTATAGTCCTCATACCAGGAACAGTCAGTGATACCTCTTTTTATTATGGTTTTAGTTAACTGATGGAAAACTGGAAAGATTTTTCCAGTGGCAACATACTTTCCATAAATTACACCTTGCAACTAATATTAATAGTGTCCTGCCAACTTGTATTTCATACATGTTTCACTCTACAGTTAATTAATGCACACTGATTGGTTCTATCTTTCTAGCTCTATTTAAATTATTTTCAGGGACTTATTACCAGACTGCATACTTTCAGGAGAAAATGAATAAAAGGAATATGTTTCCATCTCACACATCAGATGCAGGCTCCTTTGAAGAAGATGCTATTCACAGGACCAAAACATTCCATTCTTCAAACATAAGTTATGGTGTTATATCCGTTACATACATTTCTCAACAGCAAACAGCCAGAAAATGAAATGTTTAAGGTTCAAGCACTGGATAATTTAATAGTCCATGAATTCTAAACACAAAAGAAGATAAACAGCAAGATGACAAACCACAAAGCGCACAGACTAATTGGGTTATCATAATGAAAATTCACAAACTTCATCATATTCAACATCCATTGAAATGTTCTTTGGAAAGCCTGTCTGTACTGAGCTCTTTATCAAAATATCCACGAAGGTAATCCAGATGTACATATACAGCCAGACCACTCTTTCTCTTTCAAATCTCAATGTGTGCATAAGGAGATGACTAAACGTTGCAACTTCAAGTGTGCCAAGCACCCCGAAGCATCATCCTCATAAATGGAAAGATGCAGAGGGTATGTCTGGAATTACTTGGCAGAGTATCATCTCTGCTTATATTTATTATAGGATTCTCTCATTTATAACCTCAGGAAGGCTAAAGCTGAGAACAAGCTGAGGTTAGCGAGGGATGCTATAAACGACAAAAAGGCTTTCTTCAGCTACGTGCATAGTAAAAGGCAGAGGAAAGAAATGGTTGTTCAGCTATTAAATAAAGATGGAAAAATGGTAACAGATGACAAAGAAAAGGCAGAGGTGCTCAATTCCTACTTTGGCTCAGTCTTCTCCCAAAGGACGGTCTATGACCCCCCTGGCAAAGGCGAAGTACAGGCTGAAGGGGCAGGATTGCAGCTTGAGATCGATAGACATATGGTCAAGGAACACCTAATTACTTTCAATGAGTTCAAATCTCCAGGGCCAGATGAACTGCACCCTAGAGTAGGAAAGGAACTGGCAGAAGAACTCTCAGAACCGCTGTCCATTCTCTTTGAGAAATCATGGAGGACGGGGAAAGTGCCAGATGACTGGAGGAGGGCTAATGTTGTCCCTATCTTCAAAAAGGGTAAAAAGGAGGAACCTGGGAACTACAGACCAGTCAGTCTGACATCAATCCCTGGGAAAATTCTGGAGCAGATGATAAAGCAATCCATCTGGAAGCACCTTGAAAACAATGCCATGATTACTCAAAGCCAACATGGATTTGTCAAAAACAAGTCCTGCCAGACGAATCTGATCTCAATTTTTGATCAAGTAACCTCCCTTGTGTCTACAAGGGAGACACAATCATGGGAATGCTTCGATCATGGGAATGCTGTAGACATCATATACCTCGATTTCAGCAAAGCCTTCGACAAAGTGCCCCATGATATCCTGATGAACAAACTAGCTCAAAGTGGGCTAGATGAAACAATGATCCGATGGATCCACAGTTGGCTACAGAATCGGATTCAAAGAGTACTTATCAATGGGACCTTCTCAAACTGGGGAGAGGTAACGAGTGGGATACCGCAGGGCTCAGTCCTGGGCCCAATGCTCTTCAACATTTTTATTAATGACTTGGAGGAGGAGGTGCAGGGAATGCTGATCAAATTTGCAGATGACACAAAATTGGGGGGGATAGCTAATACTTTGGAAGACAGAAACAAAATTCAAAGTGACCTTAATAGACTGGCGCGCTGGGCAGAAAACAACAAAATGACATTTAACAGGAATAAATGCCAAGTTCTGCACCTAGGAAAAAGAAACCAAATGCAGTTACAAGATGGGGGATACGTGGCTCAACCACACTACAAGCGAGAAAGATCTTGGAATTGTTGTCGATCACAAGCTGAATATGAGCCAACAATGTGATGTGGCTGCAAAAAGGCAAATGCTCTTTTGGGCTGCATTAATAGAAGCGTAGCTTCCAAATCCTGGGAAGTACGAGTTCCCCTCTACTCAGCACTGGTTAGGCCTCATCTGGAGTACTGTGTCCAGTTCTGAGCACCACACTTTAAGAAGGATACAGACAAACTGGAGAGGGTTCAGAGGAGGGCAACAAAGATGACCAGAGGACTGGAAACAAAGCCCTATGAAGAGAGACTGGAAGAACTGGGCATGTTTAGCCTTGAGAAGAGAAGACTGAGGGGAGATATGACAGCACTCTTCAAGTACTTGAAAGGTTGTCACAGAGAAGAAGGCCAGGATCTCTTCTTGATCATCCCAGAGTGCAGGACACGGAATGATGGGTTCAAGTTACAGGAAGCCAGATTCCAGCTGAACTTCAGGAAAAACGTCCTGACTGTTAGAGCAATACGACAATGGAACCAATTACCTAGGGTGGTAGTGGGCTGTCCCACACTGGAGGCGTTCAAGACGAGGTTGGACAGCCATCTGTCAGGGATGCTCTGACTTGGATTCCTGCATTGAGCAGGGGGTTGGACTTGATGGTCTTGTAGGCCCCTTCCAACCCCACTATTCTATGATTCTATGATTCTATAACAGACATAGTGGGGGGAGAAGGTACCTCTGTATGATAATTGTGCAACAAATTGAAGCATTGAAGCAACATTGTGCTTCAACGGCCAACAAAGGAAACCATTCACAGAAACATCTAGGCCAGTGCCCATCCTAAAGCTACCTTGGGTCCAGATGCTTCTTAAGGCTGATTACCCCTAGTGCTGTCCAGTTTCTTCACTGGGCTTATCTATTTCATTTCTTTAGTCTATATAGTAGTGTCTTCATTAACCTTGGCTCTTGGATCCATCCTGGAACCCCACCACAGAGATATTTGAGTGCAGAGGGGAGGCATCCCTCTAACATTGCTAAGTATCTGCAGCCATTCCCCAAGGATTCTATTTTATTTTCTAGATTTGTATTCTGCCCAACTGGCAAATGCCCCTAGGGCAGTTTACAATCATAAAGCCAAACAGCAGCAACAAAGCAACAAATAATAATTATACAATAATAAATGTTACACACACACACACACATATATAATTGAAAACATTGAGACAGAAATACAATTAATAATCAGGCAACAGATTAAAGATTAAATGCCTGCTTAAAGAGGAAGGTCTTAACCTAGCATCTATGTATACAGTGAAGATGCCAGGTAGACCTCCCTGGGAAGGGCATTCCACAGATGGGGGAAGGGGCAACACAGAGAAGGCTCTTTCCCTGGTAGCCACTTGTCATACCATTATGGACAGAGGCATCCAGAGAAGAACTGCCAAAAATGATCTTAGCAATTGGGCAGATACATATGGGATAAGGCACTCCTTCAGGTAGACTTGTCCTCAACTGTTAGGACTTTAAAAGTCAGCACCAATACTTTGAATTGGGCCCAGAAACTGACTGGCAACTGAAGTAATATGTTCAAAATGGGAACCTCACTGCTCTATTCTTCACTAACTGAAGTTTCTAGACTGTCTTCAGAGGCAACCCCAGGTGTAATGTGTTGCAATAATCCAGGTGGGAGGTTACTGTAGCCCGGCTACCTCTGTTCACGTAAGGTCATAGCTGTTATACCAGTCAAAGCTGGTAAAAAGCTTGGGCACCGTATCTTGTCAGCAGTCTGCCTCTGAGCACCTCAGTGCCCCCTCCTAGCCTGCTCTTCCCCTCTGTCCTCCTGTAAAGAGGAATGAGATTTAAATCAGATGGACCAGAAGTTCTCCACCCAGTCCTGCCCTTTTTGCCAATCTGCCTGGTTGCCACAATTAGCCCCACTCCATGTTTTGATTTCAGGAGAGAGGACCAACAATGGAAGAGAAGGCTGGCAATTCACCAGGGTGTCCTTGGGAGGCAGCACAGCAATTTTCCCTTAAGGATGGTAAATATCAGGTCTGATACCCATTATCAGGCTGGCAGCCTGATTATGTTAAACTTTGCAATTATGCCACCATTATATTAACCTTGAAGAAAAAAAGGACTGAAAAACAAGCCAACAGACAGAAGGAATAAGGTCATTCATTGGGCCTCTTCAGTCCTTCCCCATTTATCTAAAAAAAAAAAAAAAGTTGTGATGTAGCAACAGACTATGAAAAATTAGTAATAAGTGAATAACAATTGGTGTAAAATTCCTTTGTAAAGAAAACAAAATATCACATATGCCTTCATAAATTATCAGCATTCTTTTTTTCCAGATGCACAATTTATTAAATATTTTTTAGTTTTAAAAACAAACTCATTGGACTAAATATCCAGTGTCAGGAACTGAACTTGCACATTATATGAAAACCTATTTTGCCTATGCAGTTTTAGCCTTACTACAAGGAAACTCATCTCTCAAGATTGGAGAACTTTGCCCTAGGATCACCTTTAACCCTTACTAGGCTTTTAGTAATCTAAAACCTTCATCCTTTGTGATCTATTTTATTGAGACCCTACTGAAGTAAGTGGAGTTTACCGGGGTCTCTTTTTTTGTAGGCTGGAGCCTGTCACAAACATTACCTCAATGTTCACTGAAATACGTTTGTGGTTTTAATTCCCAGCATAAAAGATGTGAAATGGCATATAAGCATGTGCCAATATTGCTTGGATTTCCAGCCTTTGCTTTCTATGGAACATTAGAAGGAATATACTACCAGGGGCAGAACTGAGCATATGCCCTTAGCTCAGCTGGTCCAACTGAAAAGAAAAACCTAAATAACTTGCATTAGTTTAAACTGCAGAATATTTTAGTTTAACTCATATGTATCTATTATTATTTGTTAGTTATTAATAGTATACAGAAATAGTTTTTCTGCCCACCAGGGCCCTTGAAGTACTGTACAAATAAATATTTGAATGCACTGTATTGCTAATGCTTAAATAACATTTCCCCTGAATTCACTAACCATCTGCTGAATAGGAAAGCTACCAAGTGGTCATAAAATGTCAAAAGCAGTGGAGGGTGGTGGCTCCAATTTCAGTGGAGCTGTGAATCCTTTCTGGGTTTCAATCAGAACCAGCCAGAATTCTAAAGGAGCTATCCAAGGTGCTGAACCCTATCCCCAAAATAGGTTCAGTACCTTGGAAAGCTCCTTTAGAGATCTGGCTTGTTCTGAAACCCAAAATTGATTCATAGGCCAACTGAAATCGGAGCCAGCAGCCTCCACTGGTCAAAAGAGGAGGACATTCTCTTCCACAGTTTTTAAAGTGAGACAGTTTTATGCCATATGAAGCCTTATTCACAGATGAATAGGTAAGAACAGATGTTTGTCGATGATCATGCAGTGCTGGTCTGCTTTTTCTTCTTATGGCTTTTTTCTTCTTATAGCCAAATACCGATACTTAGAATCACAGACCTGGAAAAGAGCTCAAGGGCCATCTTGTCCAACCCTCTGCGAGTGCTGTAAATCCACTACTACATCACCCTTGAAAGGTGGCATAAGAATATCAGAAGAGACAGCTGGATGAGACCAGGTTTTTTGTGAACCGCCCAGAGAGCTTCAGCTATTGGGCGGTATAGAAATGAAATAAATAAATAAAATAAATAAATAAATCTAGTCCAGCATTCTGTTCACACAGTGGCCAACCAGCTGTAGATGGGAGACCCACAAGCAGGACATGAGTGCACCCTCCTGCTCATGTTCCACAGCAACTCTGTATACAAGCATACTGGAGGTAACATATAACCATCTGGACTAGTAGCCATTGATAACCTTATCCTCCATGAATTTGTGTAATCTCCTTCTAAAGCCATCCACATTAGTGGCCATCCCACCTCTTCTTAAAAACCTCTAATGAAATCTGTAACAGTTTGTTCCACTGTCAAAGAGCTTGTTCCATCAGGGAGCGCCTCCTAATGTTTAGTCAAAATCTCCTTTTAATTTGAACATATTGGTTAGAGTATTACCCTCTGGAGCAAGAGAAAACAAGTCTATGTGACAGCTCTTGAAATACTTGAAAATAGCCATTATATCACCCCTTAATTGTCTCTTCTCCAGACTAAAGATATACAACTCCTAAAATCTTTCCTTATAGGACTTGGTCTTCAGGCCACTCACCATCTTTGTCACCATCCTCTGCACACATTCCAGTTTGCTGATATCCCTATTAAACTGCAGTGCCCAGAACTGGTCACAGTACTCCAGGTAAGGTCTGACCAAAGCAAAATAATTACTTCTCATGACAGACACTATACTTCTGTTGATGCATTAGCCTTTTTAGCCACCACATCACACTACTGACTCACGTTTAGCTTGTGATCTACTAAAATCTCTAGGTATTTTTTCATATGGAAAGGGCGAAGGTGCTATTGCACTTATGTCCTGTTTCTCGGCCTTCCATAGGCATCTGGCTGGCCACTGTAGGAACAGAATGCTGGATTCGATAAGCCTTTGATCTAATTAAGCATGCCTCTAATATGCTTATGCTTTCCTCTCAAGCCAAGTTTTGCCTATCTTGTATTCATGCATTTAATTTTTCCTACCTGAATACAGAACTTTACATTTATCCCTGTTGCAATTCATTTTGTTAAATTTTGGGCCCATTCTCCATCTTGTCAATATCACTGAAGCCTGTTTCTGTCTTCTAAAATAGGGTATTAACTATTGCTCCCCAGTTTGGTGTCATCTGCAAATGAGAATTCGATGAACATTACCCTCTCCTACTTTGTCCAAACCATTTATAAATGTGTTGAACAACCTGGGCTCAGGGCAAAATCCTGTGGCACCTGCTCTCCTCTCCAGATTTACGAAGAACCATGGCTGAGTAGTCTTTGGATGTAAACTATAAACCAGCTACAAATCCACCCAAGAGTAGCCTTATCTGGCCAACATTTTACCAGCCTGCTAACAAGAATATTGTGGGGGATCTTCATATGAAAAGTCTTGCTGAAATCAAGATATACTATGACCGCAGCATTTCCTTCATCTACCAGGTTTGTAACACCTCTATACCAGCCTAAAATCCTGCATTTAAAACAGGGCTTTCTGCTTCCATTTTAAATGGAGGATCATGACTGACTCCCTTTACATGTGCTTCCTTCCCCCCCTTTTTCCCCTTATCTGAGTCTTCGATATGTTTTATTATACAGCCATTAGATGGCCCTGTGGTCTAGCACCTCTTATTGCACCTCTTAGTTCTTTTCACAAGGGAACTCAAGTGCTGTAATTTGATAGCTCATTATCTCCGATGTTTTAAAAAATGGAATAAAGGTTATTTAGTGCAGGAGACACACTGGAGGTTGATGATTCATCATCTAAAGGACACGCAAACTTCTGTGAGTAACTAACCAATCTCAACAGAAGAATAAAAGCTCCATGTGGAGAAGCCCTCTATCAAAAAACAAAAGGAGATCTGGCATGACTTGTTCTTGAGAAATCCATGCTGGCTCTTTATAATCACAGCCTTCTTTTCTAAATGCTAACAGACTGATTGATCTGTTCTTGAACCTTTTCAGGGAGCAGCATTGCTCCAACTGGTTGGTAGTTTCCTGGATCTTCTTTTCCTCCCATTTTTGAAGGCACTTCACCAGTTCTCCAAGAATTTTCCAAAATGATAGACAGAGTTCTGAAATTTATGTCTGCAATTTCTTTTAGTATCCTAGGATGCAATTAATCTGACCCTGAAGACTTGAATTCATTTTGAGTGGCTAGATACTTGGGTTGTTTGTTGTTCAGTCGTGTCCGACTCTTCGTGACCCCATGGACCATAGCACGCCAGGCCTTCCTGTCCTGCGCACTCTCCCGGAGTGTGCTCAGGTTCATATTCATTGCATCGGTGATGCTATCTAGCCATCTCATCCTCTGCCATCCCCTTCTCCTTTTGCCTTCAGTCTTTCCCAGCATCAAGGTCTTTTCCAGAGAGTTTTCTCTTCGCATTAGGTGGCCAAAATATTTGAGCTTCAGCTTCAGTATCTGTCCTTCCAATGAGCACTCAGGGTTGATATCCTTTAGGATTGACTGATTTGACCTCCTTGCAATCCAGGGGACTCGTAAGAGTCTTCTCCAGCACCACAGTTCGAAAGCATCAATTCTTCGGCGCTCAGCCTTCCTTATAGTCCAGCTCTCACAGCCATACATTACTACTGGGAAAACCATAGCTTTGATTAGACGGACCTTTGTTGGCAAGGTGATGTCTCTGCTTCTTACTATGCTGTCTAGGTTTGCCATAGCTTTCCTCCCAAGGAGCAAGCGTCTTTTAATTTCATGGCTACAGTCACCGTCTGCCCAAGAAAGTAAAATCTGTCACTGCTTCCATTTCTTCCCCTTCTATATGCCAGGAAGTGATAGGGCCAGATGCCATGATCTTAGTTTTTTTAATGTTGAGTTTCAAACCAGCTTTTGCACTCTCCTCTTTCACCCTCAACAAGAGGCTCTTGAGGCTCTTCACTTTCTGCCATTAGGGTGGTATCGTCTGCATATCGGAGGTTGTTGATAATTCTCCCAGCAATCTTAATTCCGACCTCTGATTCATCCAACCCGGCATTTCTCATGATGTACTCTGCATATAAGTTAAATAAGCAGGGTGACAATATGCAGCCTTGTCGTCCTCCTTTCCCAATTTTGAACCACTCGGTCGTTCCATGTCCAGTTCTTACTGTTGCTTCTTGACCCTCGTACAGGTTTCTCAGGAGACAGGTAAGGTGGTCTGGTACTCCCATCACTTTAAGAATTTGCCACAGTTTGTTGTGATCCACACAATCAAAGGCTTTAGCGTAGTCAATGAAGCAGAAATAGATGTTTTTCTGGAATTCTCTTGCTTTCTCCATGATGCAGTGAATGTGGGCGATTTGATCTCTAGTTCCTCTTCCTCTTCGAAACCCAGCTTGTACTTCTGGTAGTTCTCGGTTCGCATACTGCTGAAGCCTAGCTTGTAGGATTTTGAGCATCACCTTGCTGGCATGTGAAATGAGTGCAACTGTACGGTAGTTTAAACACTTTGGCATTGCCCTTCTTTGGGACTGGAATGTAAACTGACCTTTTCCAGTCTTGTGGCCATTGCTGAGTGTTCCAAATTTGTTGGCATATTGAATGCAGCACTTTAACAGCATCATCTTTTAGGATTTTAAATAGCTCGGCTGGAATACTGTCATCTCCGCTACCTTTGTTGTTACTAATGCTTCCTAAGGCCCACTTGACTTCACTCTCGAGGATGTCCGGCTCAAGTTCAGTGACCGCACTATCATGGCTATCAGGGACATTCAGATCTTTCCTGTATAGTTCTTCTGTGTATTCTTTCCACCTCTTCTTAATCTCATCTGCTTCTGTTAGGTCCCTGCCTTCTTTGTCCTTTATCATGCCCGTTTTTGCACAAAACGTTCCCTTGAGATCTCCAATTTTCTTGAAGAGATCTCTAGTCTTTCCCATTCTGTTGTTTCTATAATTATCTTGGGTTACAACTTTTTCCCTTCATCATTTTATCTATTTTTGCCAGGCTGAGCACAGTTTCTCAGTCTCAGTCTTCTCCTTCTCAATCTTTTCCAATTCCACCTTCTCTCTGTCACCCACTAACATTTCTCCATCTTCTTTGTTCTTTCTCTTGCTCTGAACATGGCCCTGAGCTGGACTCCACCAAGGAACTAGCATCCTTGCCCCTCAAAAGCCTCATGCACCAAATCTGTTCACTGCTACAGATAGCATGCCTGGCAAAAGACAATGGAGAAACAAAGGAGTACTAGGGCTCCAGGCCTGAGGTCTATCCCTTTTATGGATATCCATCAAAAGGGTGGAGCCCTAGATGGGTACTCAGGCTGTGGGACTGTATAAGATCTCAGTAAGCAACCAGCCCTGCTCAAAACAAGTTGTTTCTTCCCTTCAGAGTTTTGAAGGACCTGACTCTGACCATTCTTGCTTTGTGACCTTTGAGTAGATAAAAGCTCCTTGCCTGTCAGACCCTTTGCTCCAGCTATGTGCTCCAAACTCTCACTTCCTTCCTCCAGACTCAACCATGGGCTCATCCTTGCCAGAACAGAACAACATATGGGGAAAAGACAAAATAATAAAATAAAGGTATATCCAAATGTTGTGGCCTTATCCTTCTGTTGCTTGGAACAATACTGAGTGAAATCCAACTCAAATACATCTGGAAAAGTGGTTGAAGTTGCCAAGATTCCAATCAATTATTATAGCAATGTGATGAAAAATATTCAGTGCCTAGGCAGACATTCCAAGTTTAGTTAATGGATAAGATGATTCACTGTTATAACACAGCAAGTCTGAATGGAAAGACAAAAGCGGAATTCTAAGACTGGAAACTTCCAGATAGGAATATAAAATGTTACTGAACAAGAGGTACTCAAAACGTAAAAAAAGCATATTCCATCAAAATTTTGGAATGAGCTCATTCCTAGAACAGTTTCATAGAAACAATGTCAACCTCAAAGATTCAGATTTGGTTATTCCCCCTTATCAGTGAAGTTATTTTGCCATACTTTCTAAAACTTCATTTATTAATTTCCCAGTGGTGTGATCACTGTTATAATTATGTATCTCCATACTAAAGGCAAAATCCTTCTTCATGTCAGCAGATCCCTATTGGGTATAACAAACTCTTCCCATCAGCATGCATAGTTCCTTGACTTAAAGGAGAATGGATGGCAGAACCATCCAGGCTGCATAACATCCTGGCATACTGACTGTGTGTGTGCCAGTGGCTATAAAGTTGTGATGACAGGGGAGGATCTGGTCTTTGTTATGTCCTATGGAAATGGCTCCATTTGCAGGAACTGGATCTGTACGGGAAGGATACTACCTTGTATCTTAGAATTCTGCGCAAGTCCCATCAAGAAACACAAAATGGTAAAACAATGTTAAGGATTTATTTTCTTCAGATAAATTTCATTGCCATGAATGATAAAATGCTTATCTCCCACCCACCCCACTCTACACCTTTGAGAAGAGATAATACCTTGAGCCTATCTGCTTTTGTTTCTAGTCACTTTCATTATTTGTTCTGATTAACTGATTCTGCATAGTAAAAACGTGTTTAGCAAATATTTTACCATCTGTCTTAAATGCCATTTTGGGGCAAAAAGGCAGGATACATAAATTAATAAATAAGCTCATGGGTAAGGCTGTATCAAAATGGCACCACACTTTCACAGCCCTATTCACAGGCTGCAAAGACTATTTGGCGGGGACGGGGGGAGAAGAAACTTACAGGCAATGCTCCCAAATCTTCCATGCTATCAGCCATCAAATTCAATCCCTATAATGCCCCATAATGATGCTACATTACAATGCTAGTGGGGCCAGAATTTTCTCCCCAAAATGCCCCTCTGAATTATGCTATGTTGTTCCAAAGCATTATGGAGATCTGAGCATGCCAGCACAGAGCAAACAGGGGAGCACCCGTGAGTTTCTTCCCCTTTTACATTGCACTGCCAATAAAGTTTGAGATAAACATTAAAAAGCTTGACCCAGCCCTGCTTATGACTCTTTTGTTTTGTTAAGTTCTACAGTACTTTATTCCAATTTGCATGTTGCATTCAGACTTGTTACAATCTCACAAGCATGACAGTAAATGCTTAGCTGCAAGTACTTTAGAATCTACCATCGTGTTTTAGGAACAGAACAGAAAAGTTAGTATCACAATGTTAGTAACATCTTACAAATGAAAATATTTTACACTGAGTTTTTAAAAAAAAGAAAGATGAGTTTTTCAAGTATTATAAATATGCTAGGACCAACAGAAACATTACTTTGAAAGGCACCTGATACAGAGAGTGTCCCAAAATCTTTTACTACTACATTATATTATTGTAATTTTATGGTTGTATTTTATTCACCATCTTAGGTGGACTTAGTCCAGAAATAAATAAAATCTATAGGAATCAGACCTACACACAGACACACACACACACAACCATGTTCTGGGGGCTTACTGTGAGAGGCACAAAAGCATTTGTCCAGAATAAATTTCCTTTGACCTCACCTTCCTGATTTACTATTATTTAAAACACTTCTATACCACCTTTCTAGAAAAACCAATCAAGGTGGTTTACAAATAAAAAATAAAGATTTCAAACAGATAAAAACATATTAAACCTTTAAAACCACAATAATTTAAAGAGACAAATTTAAAAGATACGTCTTGACTCTCTTCCTGAATGCAGAGGGAGTGGGGATCAGCCATAACTCCAGTGGGAGTGTGTTCCAGTGGGAGTGTGTTCCAGCTGCACTGAAAATCAACTTCACTTGGCCATAGAGATATCAGTCTGTAAACTAATCTGATTGGCTGTGTATTGTTGTGTTGGCGATGTCATCACACTGACTATGTATAATCCCACCCTGTAGTTGTCCAAGCTCAGGTCTGGAAATGAACTTCAGGAACTCATCATTTTTACTCCAGTACAAAAGAAATTTACCATTGGGTACTCAATGGTGCTGAAGGTAGTTCCACCTCTTACCACTGTTTTTTGCTCCCATCTCCCTCTTTCCAGCTAACCATTTTTGCATGCCTCTGTTCTCCATGACACTACCTTATTTTCTTTCATAACCATATCAGTAACATAACTATATTTTGTGACTTTTCCAATAGGTTCTTGGTACTGGGAGAATATTTCACCTTTGCATTTTTTTATTTTTTTGCATAAAGTTCCCATACTTTCCCCGGTTGCAAAAATATTTTCTGCAAATGAAAGACATATTATTATACATCTGAGACTGCTCACTTTATTTAGACAATGATTTCTATTAGTATATTTCCTAGTAATCTAATCCAACAGTATTCCTAAGTAGAGTTACAACCACCCACCTGAGCTATTTTAAGGATGCAGTACTATACACACTTGTCTAGAGTAAGTCCCATTGCAGTGAAAAGGTAGTATGTCAGCATTAATGCACTTCATGCACAAAACATGACTGTCAGTTTCCTAAAGTAGACACAAGTATGGATGGCATACATATGTCTTCATAGGGTTGGAAGGGGCCTACAAGACCATCGAGTCCACCCCCCTGCTTAAATGCGCTTCTAAGAAATCTTGCCCAGTCATGACATATTTCACAAAACAGACAATATTTGCTGGACATATCAATTAATGGGCACTTAAATTTGTGATAAAAACATTTATTTTGAAAATACATTTACATAAGAATATAATGATCATGAACATAGCATGCATTGCACATGGGAATTGTTTCCCCATTGTTGGGATTACTATATTCTCCATCTAACCATCACTGACCATTACTACCTTCTTACAAATGTAGGGGAAAATGCTTAAATCTACGAAAGCTTGATTGCATTTCCCTGAGATGCCATGTGCCCAGAGTTGTAGGACCATCTAGAAGCAAGTATACATTCCCAGCAGCCAAAAGGAAAAGCTCTATGTATCAAAGAATAACAACTTCAGTGAAACATATATCAGCCTTCTCTGTACTCTGTAATACAGACTTGCAAACAGCAGAAGAAAATCTGCTTGTAACCAATTTCCAACACTTGCTATATTCACATATAAATGCTTGGGATGGCCTAGCTGTTTTGTTTCTTGCTTCTGGCCAGCTGTACGAATGACATCCATGATAGTACACCATCAATGTGAAGAAACAGCAGGTTCCTATGGTGGTACAGAATATTTGGGACTAAAGTGACAGTTTGAAAGAACAAAGTAACTAAGCAGGCTACTGAACTGTAGTGAAGAAAAAACTCCACTAATCTGTTTTATTTCAGAATATTGGCGAGGCGGCAGGGATGGGGGAATCCAGGAATAGTATTTGTTTGGTTTCAGAGCAAATGCAGACAAAAGAGCCCATGCAGTTTCACAACTAATTAATATTTCTCATACCTTCCTTCCTGCTACTCTGGGACCTGAAGAGTATTACTTGCCCTTAGCATCCCTACAAATGCCATTTCATATATCCATTTGTGCATCAATAAACCATAACCCTAACTCTGTTTACAGCCTTAAAATACTGCTAGATCAAGCACTACTGATTTATATTCAAAATATTGTAAGATAGATATGCTATTTTCCTTTTTTATTTGTTTGTTTGTTTATGAAATTTCTTAATCTCCCATCTGGCTGGTCACCTGGCCATTCTGGGCGATGTACAATAATACAAACAGTTTAAAAGCAATAAAATTACACATGAAAACATCATTTTCTAAAATTTCCCTAGCCCACCCCAAATGCCTGCCTGAACAACCAAGTTTTCAACGCGTGGAGGAAGCTCATTAAAGAGGCGGAGTTCCCTAGAGAGGGAGTTCCACAGAATGGGGGCTACCACAGAGAAGCCCCTCTCCCTCGTCCTCACCAGCCTAGCTGTCCTGGCTGATGGGACAGAAAGAAGGCCATCCAAGGCTGATCTTGTTGAGCGGCCTGTCTGGTGTTGCTGGAGGCGCTCCTTGAGATAGGCTGGGCCAGAACCGTATACGGTTTTAAAGGTCAAAACCAACACCTTGAATTTGGCCTAGAAAACAACTGGTAACCTGTGCAACTTCTTTAGCACTGGAGTGATGTGATCACGCCAGCGGCTGCCTTTAATCAGGTAAGCCGCCGTGTTCTGTACCATTTTTGTCATCCCTGTGAGTTTTTCTGCAACAAAGGTATTTCAAATGAAACCAAATCTTAACCAAAGCTAACATTTATTTAGAGATGTTGCACTTAGAAAGTGAAGCGTTTCTTTGAAGCTGAAGATCAGAAAAGAATATTTGGCTAAAAATAATCTTATGTGCACATTTTTAGTTCATCATTTAATACAAATGTATTAGTTTATATCATGGCCTTCCTCCCAAGGAAGTCAGAGTGGTGTTTATATTCTGTGATACAAGTTAGCTTGAGAAAGTTACTTTCCCAAACCAGCTTCCTGGGCAGAAATTTGAACCCGGATTTTCCATATCTAAACCTGAAACTAAAACTTGAAAAAGAATTTCCGTAATTCAAACGGATTCATCAAGAGAAAATCAGTTATCTTTAAAAGACTAGCAAAGGCAAAATTGAGAGAGAAAACAATAGCACTATGCTTCACTGACCATCAGTATAAATATATTTTATTTGCATTATTTACTGTGTCATAGGTACATAGCACGTTAATATTCATAGGGCACAATCCTATGGGGATAGGTGGCCGCCTCCGAACTCAGAGGCGACTGCCTATCCAATGCAGGGCTGGAGAAGCACGGAGGAGATCGTTCCCTCTGCGCTTCTCCTGTCCTGCATTTGCAGCTAGGCAACCAATTTTGGCTGTCCAGCCACGGGCCAGTGAAGCGGGGCAGGAGGCTGCCAGACAACACATAGGAGTACTGGCATTTCTGCCTTCCCCACCCCAGAACGCTCTCCGGCACACCCCATTTCGGCCACTCCGTGCTCCTCTTCTGAGTGGGGAATGCGGGGCCATTCCGTGCTGCCTGCGAGGCAGCATGGAAGGGGGGAAGGTCAATTCTCTGGGAACTGACCTCAGACCATGGGCTCCGAGGTCGGTGCCTGGAAAACCACATATCCTATGGCCATCTAGCCGCTGACTAACGGCCATACGATTGCTCCCTCCATGGGCTACAGGAGTCTACCCAACTGATAAACATTACTCTTGCAATTTTCAATTATGCTTTAGATGTCTTGGAAAATTTCTCTATGGTCACAATCTTATACATATTTTCTTGAGACTAGAGCCCACTAAACTCAGTGGGACCTTCTTCTGAATAAACATTATTAGGATTGCAGTGCATGTCTGTTATCCTATGCACTTAACTGAAAGTAAGATTATTGAACCTAGTGGATTTATTTCCATAGGATAGGGTGTACATCAGATAAATCCCAGAGCCAGCTGCCCCACCAGTTTACCTTAGACTGCTGCTTCGATGTCACTTTTGCTGGAATAGGAGATCAGAATGCCTTTCCCTTTTATACACTGCTACAGTCCATTCACTGCTTCACAAGATACCAGATCCATCCCTCTAGAAAGAGCAGCTATCCTGCACTTTCTCCCACCAATGTATTGGGCGGAGGGGGGGTAGCAAGGCTCCTCTTGCATACCCTCTCCCTCCCAAGTGCACTTGTCAATCACAGATTTGATTCAGCTGGCAACCTGAAATAAGGATAGAAACTTTCTAATACATGCTCACTACTCTTTCCTTTCTGCTCACGCCCATCCCTTTTGCCAGGTCCCCTATTTAAGCTACTTGGTTCTGGAGTCTCAGGTAATCTCTTCCTTCTTTGAACAATCCTAGCTTGCCATTGGCTGTTGCATATATTTATTTAAAATGTTTTCATGTCATTTCAAAGCAAAAGCCATCTTTCAAAGTGGGTTACAGATAAAAACCATGAAACAATAAAAATATATCAAAGAGTTAATTAATACAGCGGCATAAAATATTCCATTTCAGTACAAACCAAAAAGTATCTGTGACTGTAAAAACTACAGCTCATAATTTAATTCTTTAATTACAAGTGGACTGAAACATCCAGGTCTTTAAGTCCTGTTTAAAAGTGATCAGAAAGGGAGCCAGGTACACCTCTCATGGGAGGGCATTCCATAAGGGGCCACAAGAGTAAAGGCCCTGTCTTTTGTACCCACTTACTTGATGGAACATAAACATAGGCCCTCGAGCAGGGCTTCCACAGCAGTTCTGTGTACCAGCTGGGGAGGGGTGTGTGCAAGCAATCCTTCCAGTAATCTGGTCCCAAACCATTTGGCACTTTAAAGATCATCACTACCACTTTGAGTGCATAAATGCTCTGACAACTATTACAGCTGGTACAGAATCAGCGTTATATGCTCTTATCACCTAGGACCTACAAGCAGCTAGTGGCAGCATTCTGCACCAGCCAAAGCTTCCAAACCATCTTTAAAGGCAGCTCATTACAGTAGTCTAGCCTGGACATAAGCAGGTCATGAATAACAGTAGAAAGGTCTACTTTTTCTAAATAGGAACAAAGCTGGCAAATCACCCAAAGCTGAAAAAAGTCAAATCCCACAACCAGCATCATCTGCCGACCCTGATCTATTCCAAAATTGCCTCCATCCACCTGTATATCACACCACCTCAGGCCCAACATTCTCACTTAGCCTTTGGTTCTTGCAACTTTAAAGGGAAAGCTACACTGCAGCCACACATAACAAAGTCCCAAGAGGCTATTCTCCCTTAAAATGCACCCACAGGAGGCTTGACTGAGTGCTAAAGTACTTGCTGCATTAAGTATGTAGCATGCAGCTGATCCTCAGCATTTTGTTTACTTTAGTGTAAGCATGTGGGGGCCTGATCCAGACTGGGATCACTGCATGTAGGTAGGTGAGGTTTAAACCTTCCCACCCAGCTACTTTCCCTCTTCATACATACATACATACACACACACACACACACACTCATCTCCACCACCATGAGGGCTTTTTAAAAAACTCCATGGAGGTTTCTTTCTTTTTTTTTTTTGAGGAGGCTGGTGCCAGCAGCAGCAGTAGCACTATTACCAATGGAGCAGCATCTCCTGGAGTGGAAGAGGGGAGCCCGCTGATGGACCTTATGGCCAGGTAATGTGCATTCCCAGGTAATTTGTATTCTAGGGATGTCAGAGAAATCCACTGCGGATTCAAATGCGTCCAGATTCTTTGGAATCTGGCCTCAGGAATCCGCAGCGGATCAGGACCACTTTACCTCTGCTCCAGGAGGACTGGAGGCAGAACAGCACTTGGCGACTTCTTGCCAGCCAGAGCCGTTCGCCTCCTCCCTGTCCCTGCCGATCTCCATGTCTTTTCTTTTAAAAAAAAAAAAAAAATGGCCATCAGCAGGATGTGCCCATAGACTTAGATGCAAAACAGAGCCATGAATCTTGCATATAAGCCTATGGACACACAGACTGAGATACAAGATTCATGACTCTATTTGCATCTAAGTCTATGGGCACATCCTGCCGATCGCTTTTTTTTAAAAGAAAAGACATGGCAATCGGCAGGGACAGGGAGGAAGCGAACGGCTCTGGCTGGCAGGAGGGAAGGTAAGCGGCCCCCAAGCCGGTCCCCCCGCCGGAATCCTCACAGAGCACAGCTGTTCCAGAGGATTCCAGGGGGGAGGAATGGATCGCCTCCTCCCCCCCTGGATTCCCCACCGGAACAGACGGTGGGGAATCCGTATACCCCTAGTGTATTCCATTCAGCCAAAGAGAGCCTGAAGTCATCCACTGTGAAGCTGAATAGGAAACTGGTACTAGGGGAGAGGGGTTATTTGCACTTCAAAGAAACTTACAGCAGAGATTACAGATAGTGACCTCCTCCACTTCAACACCTAACTTCTCTGATTATTATCCCTTCTGAGTTTGGTTTGCGTTTCTGAGAACCGCACATTTCACCTGTACCTAGCACAAACACTACGGGGCCAAACTGTCTGAAATTTTGCAGGTGGGATCCCCTCCATGGCAGCAGAGACATTTCCAAATTTCATGTTTTTATCATAAGAACTGAAAAAGTTATGGCCATTTCGTTTTCCAGAGCAAGCCAATGGGAAAACGCCAAAAACAAGTGATTCAGATATCTGAATCTCACTTTGGATTTGGATCTAAGTTGAAGTAGGTGGGGTCCGAATCAGTCCAAAGTGAAGTGGGGCCGATTTGGAAGGCCCAAATTGGCATCCAAAGCAAAGCTGTGAGTCTGTGCACAGCCCTAATTCACTCTTCAAGTTTGGAAGGATCAACAGCCATCACCTGTCATTCAGTGGTCTGAAGATCTTCCTGCTTTTGCTGCATTTGAATGTGTATTCTACAGTCGACAATTTCATCTGGCTACTTATTTAACTATATAGACTGCTTATATTAATGTATATATTTGAAACAGAAGTGATGAATCTTTTTTCCTTTTCTTTTTAATGGTGTTGTGAACAATTATTGTGAATGTATCTGCTTTTGTCCTTTCTTATTTCTATTATTTTTCCCCCTTTCTCCTTTTTGTTTCTGTTTTAACTGCAAATAATTACAAAAAAACAAAACAAAACAGGCAGACTTCCAAACTGTTAAGATATTTGCATGATTCACTCCTCACATGGTTTCTGGAGGAGAGATTTTAACCACACTGGTACAACCCCTCAATTTTGTGTGACTATCTTTTAGAAGGCAACAATGCCATTCTGCACCACTTGCAATAAATACATCTTCTTCTTGCTGCCCACCTGGAACTGCAGAAATAGGTTGTCAGGTGCACAGCAGGTCACAATATGTGGCTGCTGGGCTGTGTTCAGTATCCTACCTTAGGATAGCATCCTACCCTGGGATTATTATGAAGCACAGGACATAAATAGAATAAAGGCACAATCCTATGTAGCTAGTTGGCAGCCTCCAAACTCGAAAGCTGCCGACTACCCAGTGCAGGGCAGGAGGACAACTGCCCTGCATTTCTGGTAGAGGGGTGATTTTGCCCATCTAGCAGTGGCAGCTTGGAGGGAGAGGAAAGGACACTAGGGCAGCCATATGAAGCGGCATACCACAGCCGCCCCAGTCTCCTCCCCTCCCCAACCCCAGGACTGCCCTCTTTTCGTCTCTGTGCTCCATATTCTGAGCATGGAGAAGTAGCCAACATGGTTTTCTTCATGCCAGCTACGAGAGGGAGGAGGCGGGAGTGGGGAGCACAGTTTCTTGGCTCCAAGGTTAGAGCCAGGAAACTGAACTATCCTATGCCCCCAAGACACTGTCTGGGGGGGGCATAAGATTGCTCCCTAAAATAAACAGAACAAATAGTGAGATATGGTTGAGGTCTGACCTACAACTGACACTGTGTCCAACTATAGTTACATCAGAACTACTTGCTGTGATGCCAGGGGCATCCATGTCAGAAATATTATCATGTTTTTTAAAGTTCTTCTGTCACCTGTCAGCAACTGGGCCACAGGGGTGTGCGAAACTCCCTCACCTCAGGTCCGCAGGGGGGTCCACGGGGGGGAGGCGGTCCTTCCCTCCCCCCCCCCCCCGAATCCTCGACGACCCGGCTGGCTCCGCTCTGTGGCGAGTCTGCAGAGCTGCCGGCCGGTTCTGACCGCTGGTGAACTTCCGGCTGCTGGGACGCAAATGGCGTCCGGAATGTGGATGCCATTTGCATCCCTGTTCTACAAGTAATAGCCAATTACTGTAAAGAATAGGGACACAAATGGCATCCACAAGCGGACGCCATTTGTGTCCCAGCGGCAGGAAGTCCGCCAGCGGAAAACACCCCCCCCCCAGTCCATGGAAAAATTGGACCAGTCCCTGGCGCCAAACAGGTTGGGGAGTGCTGACCTATGATATAGTAACCATAATACAAACCCCACATTTTATGCACACCATGCATAAAACCATATGATCAAAGCACATGCTTCTGAATGTTTCCAGTAACATGCTAAAACGTAAGGATGGACAAATTTGTCAACTTCAGTTTCTCATTTGTCCAGCCCTTGGTTCATTGTATCCTGGTTCTGCATCAGTTTGCAATGTTTTTAGGGCCACATGGAAATTTGTATGGATTCTTATATGCATTTCTTCTAATATATTTTATGCAAGCAGTTTTCCCTTATATAATTTTGTATGTGTTTCTTTCATTAATATATGCATTTTTGTATATTTTTCCCTAATATATACACATTTTTGTGTGCAGTTTTGGTTCAGAGAAATCGCAAAATCCAGAGAAGTGTTACTGTGAAGAACAACTGCATTCCAGTTTGCATATTGATTTGGGACACATGAATTTGCTACGTTTGTATCAATATGAGAACTGAATGAAATCCTCCCTCAACCTTATTAAAATTAGTCAGAAGCTCACTTGCCTACAAGCTTTGTGGTGCAGTGGCTAGAGTTCTGGATTTGGAAAACCCAGATTCAAATCCCACTCAGCTTTGATTATTTAAATAGAAACAGGTTTTAATATAATAGGTATAGTGCTAAATACACTAAACTCAGTAGCTTCATCCACCTCACAAAGTTGTTGTGACACTCAGGCTGCAATCCTATACACATTTACTTGGGAACAAACACCACTGAATTTAATCGGTTTTACTTTACTTTAGTAAACATGCATAGCAGGGAAGTGCAACTACTTTTCGTCCAGGGCCTGGATTACCCCCACCCCCATCCCAAACCAGGGTCAGGGCCCCACCCCAAAGCCCCTCCCCTCCCACATCATCCACCCTGCCCACTCTTTAAAAATTGTTATCTTTTTCCATCCAGAGACAAGCAAGAGACTTGGCTGGGACTTGCAGGATCCTGAAAGCCCTGGCCAAATCGGGTTGCTCATGCCCCAATCAGAACCCAAGCAGCGCAGGAAGGGACTCTGCCAGGCCTTGCAGCAAGCGAATGGGGACAGGAATCCCCAGCCTATCTCTGATCAGGGACAGCAACAGGATTGCCCTTTACATCACTCACCCTCTGATAGAGGATGAGCTGTGCAAAGGGGAATCCCTTTGTTATCATCCACTGGAGATAGAATGGGGATTCCTCTCCCACAGGGGTGGGGCTTGGGGAGGGACTCAACCCTCCACGGGCTGAATTGGGCCCCAGCACAGGCCAGATTAGGCCCATGGGCCATAGGTTGCCCTCCCCGATTGGGTTTTTAGTCCAAAGCCTATGCACACTTACCTTGAATAAGTGTGCCATTGAACACAGTGGGGCTAGCATCCAAGTGAGGATGCATAGGGTTATCCTACAAATCACCTTTCTGAATTCATTGTAAGAAGGTCCAAAAAAAACCCAAACATGTTATAAATATGCAAATACATTTCACACGAAAGAGCTCACCTTTATAAACACTGTTTACTGTTGTTATGTTAATGGAATGACATGAGAACCGAGAAGGGGGCCTTGCTCCTCTTCCCCCCCCACCCTCAAAATCTGTTCTGGAGGGCTGGGACACCCACCCCCGGAACAGATTTTTGGGTGGTGAGAGGGATGTGGGGGGAGGAGGAAAAAAGAAAGTTGTCTCATGGTAGCAGATGTTGCAAGTGTAACGTTGGATTTAACCAGAGGTGACCCACTGGCCTTGGGTGTTCAAATATGCACAAATATTAAGATGCATTGATCTGGGGGAAAATCCATCCCTGTGATCTTGATTAGTAAGAATTAGGGAACATTGTAGCTAAGAAAGATTTAAATGTATTTCCTTTAAATGTTTTATTTTTTGTATTGGATTGTACTTCATATGTAGTTATTTTCTCAGAGCAGTCACTTAATGCTTGATCCATTCGTGTATCTTTCGCGAAGTGACAATGTAATGAGAAAGCCACAGTAACTGAAAGTGGGAGGCAAGTGTAGGAGTAGTATTAGGAACCACTGTAAATTCTTCTTTCTAAAGAACAGCAAGAAATCTGTCTCTGACTGAAGCATTCCATTTAGTTTCTTGTCAAAATTGCTGTCTTTAATTAAAAAAAAAGTGTCAGCACCAAGACCCTACTGCCATACGAGCATCACCAAATGTTACTATTGTATACTTAAAAACCTTCAGCCTGACTTTAAAAACAAACACCAAAGTTGCTTTCTGGGAAACACTTCCAGTAACGAACAGCAAAAAAATTAAGACAAGGACACACTGAGATGCATGTCCATAATTTTTGAATGACCCATTTGGGGTTATAGTAGGTAATTGACTTGTGTTAGGTACTGCTAAACAACAGCCTTAAAAATCCCACTAAACCAGAAATAAACCAAGAAAGAGTCATTCTCTAAACAGATGTCATACCACTTTAACTTTCTCAATATGTAATTACTTGTGTACATCAGTACAGATAACAAGGACAGGGAAACCTTGCAGTGAAATGACAGACAACCCTTGTTCTTATTAACTATAGCTCACATGTCAGCAAATATTGGGTTCTGCTTTGGATCTCTCCTATCAAACTGCTCTACCATCTTGCTCCAAAGTCAAGTTCTGCAGAATTGTCCCCAGCACTCATTTAAGCCAGTGTAATATACATCTATCTTCTGCCCATATAAAACAAAAGCAAGGTTTAAAAAAAAAAAATGTTTCACAAGCACTGACGCTAGCCAGTAAAGTTCAGAGTGCTCTCACTCCAGATTTATTGCAGTTCATAAGTGCTTTACAAATTGGCTGAATTTATTTTAGCCATTGCTCACATGTTCAGAGCCTCAGCGCCTGGTTTGGAAGCCAGGTCTCACATGAAGCCCCCCCACCCCCAAATGCCCTGGAGAATGCACAGAGAGAAAGCATCCAGTTCAGAACATGAGTTTTCTAGGCAGGTTTGAGGTCCATCACTTCTCATGTTCGAAGTGGTCATTATGAAGGCTCTACAAAAATGAAAACAGAGGTACTGTGTGTGTGTGTGTGTGTGTGTGTGTGTCTGCCTGCGCGCGCGCGTGTGGGTGCGAGAGAGAGAGAGAGAGAGAGAGAGAGAGACTGTTCTACTGCTATGCAGCTTTGGCAGAAACTAAAGAAAATGCATAATCAGAAGACGTTCAGGGGGCACTTGATTGCAAGGAGTTCCCAGCAGAGCAAGACCCCTAGTGCACTGCAAAGATCGTCCAAGTACTAATCACTGCCAGCTTAGTGTTTGTCACAGATCTTTCTGACGATGTGAAGGGAGCAAGACTGGGGAGAAGAGGGGCAAGGCGTGTAACTGACTCTTTTAGGAGGAGCGTCCCTTATTTCAAAAGAGCTCCGATCCATCAGACCAAATGGATGCGCCGCCATCCTCCCCCCCGCCCCCGCTTCCTTCCATTCACTCCCGCAACTGACGCGGCTCAAACATCCACAACTCTGATTTCGGGGAAAACTTTGATCCGGCCAGGGCAGCCTCGCGCAGCATCCCTCGCCATCCCCCTCCGCCAGGCCCTCGCTTTGCGCCTCCTTTGCGCCTCAGCAAGAGGCGCCTCCGGGGAACAAACGCCACTGCGAGGGGAAGACCGCTTAGCACATTGCCTGCCGCCGCTCTTCCCGCCTTTAAGCAAAAACAGAGAAAGAGAAAGACAGACCGGGAGTAGGGCGGAGGGAGGGGGCGGCGGGTGGCTCCCTCTCCGTCAGACCCCGGGGGAGTCCGAGGGGGCGCCGCAGGGCTCCCTAACTTACCGCTCTCGGACCGGGCTTTGGCTCCGAGCGGCTCCAGTCTCCTGCTACCAGCGGAGCTCTTCATCCTGCGGGAGGCTTTCCCTGCGCGCCCACCGAGCCGCCTCAGCCAGCCATGCGCCGGGCGGGAGGGAAAACGACGAGGCTGGGACGGAGGAGGAGGAGCGCGCGCGCGCGCCACGGGGGAGACGAGACAGGCCCGGCGGGCTCGGGGAGGGCGCGAGGGCCGGGCGCGTGGGAAGCGCCGCAGCTGGACGGGGCCGGCGCTCCCGCCGCTCCTCCAGGGCGAGCGTGTTTTCTTCTCCTTCACGCGCCGCTGGGCGGCTCGGCAAGCGCCCGCCCCGGCTCCTGGCTGGGCATTCGTCGTCCTTCTGCCCCCTCGGAGAGAGGGAGGCTGCGGAGCCGCCTCGAGCCGCGTGCGAGGCAGGCTTGCGAGGAGGCGGCAGGCGGCGAGCGCCTCTCCACTTGCTGCCGCCTCCCGCCTTGCCCTCCCGTCGGCGGCGAAAAGAGCCGGAGCGACCAAGCGACGCCTCCTCCGACTGGAGAGACGCCCTGGCGCCCCAGGAGAGCGGGCGCGTGTTGGGGCTGAAGCGGCGGACGAGGAAGGGCTGAATGGAACCCGAACGGGGCGGCGTGGGGAGTGCGCTGGGCGGGAGGGGGCGTGGCGGCGCCTCCAGATAGGGGGAGCCAGGAGCCACGACCTACCAGGGCTTAGCCTGAGGCACCCTTCCACAACCTGGTGCCCTCCCATGTGTTGGACTACAACTCCCATGTGTCGGACTTCAACTCCCATGTGTTGGACTACTGGTTGGGGCACAGTACCATGTGTACTGTGGGCACTCCCATGTGTTGGGGCACTCCCATGTGTTGGACCACAACTCCCATGTGTTGGACTACTGGTTGGGGCACAGTAGGAGTTGTAATCCAACCCATCTGGAGGGCACCAGGTTGGGGAAGGCTGGCATAAGGGATAGTTTTCAGGTGCCAGACGTAGGACTTGAGTGTGCTTCTGAGGATGTACAGAGTGCTTTTCCACAGGCTCAGCTTAATTACATCATGAACACACTTCAGTCGTTACTAATTTGTTGTGCAGTCGTTTTCTTGCAAGGCTGCACTTTTCTTTTGCAGAGAAAAACGTGTGTTTCCTCCACACTCAGGGCCAGTTCACAAAATTCACAACCACAGTCCTTGCGGTACAGTCTACACACACAATGATGCACAGGACTGAGGGCTGAGACTCTGGCCTATGGTAAAGCATAATGTACACACACACCAGCAAAACACAGTATAGTGAAAAAGTGAGGCCCACACATGGGGTGCTACCGGACAGAGGGCTCTTAGCACTACCACTCAGAAGCCATTGTGCAGCGATTCCGTATTTCCCTCCGTAATGGATTTTCTGCGTAAAGAAAAAGATGGAAGAAGCTATGGGAAAGCATGGGCAGGCTACAAATTAAAAACAATGTCTGGACGTCCTGTAAAATTGCCTGCATATCTCACCGCACCGAGGACTTTGTGAACTGTAAAGCTTCACTATTTTCTACCTGGTAAATAATGATTCAACCTGCACTAATGGTATGTCCAAAGCTATTTAGACTGCTGAGTGCAATGTGGTTGCTCAACAGTCAAAATCAGGTATTATTGCTTGGGTCTTTAGACAAATCAGACCAACTCCTTACCACTTTAAACAAAAATATAAATTAAAAGCTATGCCTAGGGAACAATGTTATATATGCATATTCAATCACAGTTTCTCTTTAGTTGTGGGGGAGGAAGGGAGGTGGTGTTGGACAAATTAGCATATGGACTAGAATATCCTGGACCGAATCCTTCCTTCCAGTTAAAATTCAAGTCTTAAATTGATTCCATATCCTCATGTTTCATAGTTCCTCATAAGTTAAACTCTAGGTGTTTTGCAGTTTGCCAAATATGTGAATTCCTCTAAAATGTTCCATTAGCATTCTCTAGTTCAGCCTTCCCCAACCTGATTCCCTCCAGATGTTTTGGACTTCAACTCCCATCAGCCCCAGCTAGCATGGCTAATGGTCAGGAGTTATGGCCATCGTAGCCCAAAACATCTGGAAGACATCAGGTTGGGGAAAATTGAACTAGTTTCTTCACTTCTAAGGTAAAAAGAGGGGCTGCGGTGGCTTAGTGGTTAAGACACTGAACTGCAGACTGGAAGGTCGGCAGGACAGCAGTTCGAGACCCAAGTGCTGCATGACAGAGTGAGCTCCCGTCTTCAGCCCCAGCTTCTGCCAACCTAGCAGTTCGAAAGCAAGAAATTGCAAATAGATAAAGTAGATAAACTCCCATCAGCCCCAGCTAGCATGGCTAATGGTCAGGAGTTATGGCCATCGTAGCCCAAAACATCTGGAAGACATCAGGTTGGGGAAAGTTGAACTAGTTTCTTCACTTCTAGATCTTGTCAAAACTTAAAGTAACTAGGCAGATTTTAGGGTGGCATAACTGAAAAAATCATCTCATATCTTGAAAACTGGCATCATCTCACAGAGATGCAGTACACAGACTGAGAATTTAACTAGTGATATCTGGACACTTAATACCTTGTTGTATTCTTCCCATAAATCATCCATAAACATGCTTTGCCAGTTCCAAAACAATTGATTAGCTACTTATATATTATTTACCTTTATTAGATTTTGAATCCATTTATTAAATTTGGAATCCAGAGGCACAACACAGCCCCATATTTCATTCAAGGCACAGGTATATATGAAAAACATTTATGCTCACGTATTTCGTTACTGCTGCCTGCCAGAACCAGCTCCTTTCACCTATGCAGGAACTCTCAAACAGAAACTCTCAAATGAAAAAATACACATTCCCAAATAACCCATACCGGACATTTAACCCAACAATAAATAACCCATGTTGAAAAGGGTTTGTTCAGACCATATTTAAATGATCATATTATCAACATTCTGGGCTGAGCTTATACTTTCCTCTTTTCAATTTGAAGAATGTATCTTGGAATATGGGAAGAAACAGTAAAAAAAAAAGATGCTGCTAGGCATGTCTAGAATGCCTTACTCTCACAATCGTAACTACTCACAAGTAGTTCTTGGACTTGTCCTAACAAGTTTATGAGTAAAGGGCAGGGCATTCATAGCAGATTGCATGGTTTTCAGGCAGCCTTAAATCCTGGTAACTGCCATCCTAGAAATTGCATGCTGTCAACATTGCTTACATTGCATAGCACACAGCTGATGTTCTCAAACACGTAGCCCTGGTCAGATAACTTTTAAAATGCTTTAAAAGCATTGGGCTGGACACAGCTGCAGGCAACTGGGTTGGCAGAAGAAGACTTCGATAACCCATCCTCACCCCATAAACATGCTACACAGAGGGACAGGGGACTACTTAATGGGGAAGGCTGTGGTATGGAAAGCAATGGGAATCCCCAAAATCAAGCAGAGGTACCATCTGTGAGTGGGCTCCAGGCAATTTCCCCCCTCAGTCCCCACCCACAACACAGCCTATCCCATTCAGCAGGGTCCCCTGCCTATCTGTGTAGCTGTGTTGCATTTTCAGGGGGCTGGAAGGGCTGCTGTGGGAAGGAGAGGGCGGGGAAGTCCACCTCTGCCAGCCCAGTTGCACACACCTAAATCAAGATCCAACACATTGTGTTTAATCATGGTGTATATTTATTTAGGCTGCAGCCCTATGCACATTTAGACAGGGAAAAACATCCTACAACTCCCAGCATGCTTTGGACTGGCTGGGGAATGCTGGCTTGAGTTGTAGGACTTTTTTTCTGTCTAAACATGCATAGGAATGTACCCTTGATATATTTTTATACCAAGTTTCCGTTAAAATGCTCAAGGTGGCTTATACCATAATAAAATATTATAAAACAATAAATACAACAAAATACAAAATACCTATAAATGCAGGATATAAAGAGCACATAAACACAATTCAGAAAATAACATTTACCTGGGATATGAAAACTTGGCATGTCAGCAAGTCAAAAACCTGTCAGAAAGATCTTTGCACAGTTTCCAAAAGCTATTATAATTATTCCCTTTCATGTCTATTGTTATGTTTATAGATGGTGAAAAATAAATAAATTACTGATTAGAAAAAAGAATCATAGTAATGTTAGAAATAAATAAATAAATAAAAATATACACCATGCCCTGTTTTTTGCCTATAATCTGGGAATTTCGGAACCGAACTAACTGAGGCTGCTGGACAGGCAATATGCTAGGCAAAACTGCCAGCAGCCACTGCATGGCAATCAAGTGGGGAAGAATTCTCGTCAGTACCTTTAACAAAAGGGAAGCAAAACTGGAAGCAGGGGATGCTGAGGCCAGCTCCATGCAAGGCATGGTTTCTCTGACTATAGTTGCTCAGACCAGACACAGACTGCCGACATCAGCGGGGCAAGTATCTATACCACATCCTTGTGCTTGCACTGTGCTGGCCATGGCAGCCCCTGCCTCCCAGCACATAAAGGTATGAATGAAAGTTCCTTTTCTGTTCAATCACCAGGCAGCTGCTCCTGTGGTTTAATTTAGTATAGCTCCTCACCAGAGACCACTTGCTATCTAAATCCAGGATACCTGTAATCAGATCTTCCAACTTTTTTCTCTTTTGTTGAAGTGAAGCAATAGGTGTCAGGGGAGGGGGATGTATCCCAATTTGCTACCGGGAGAGAGCGCAGGACAGGAAGGCCTGGCGTGCTATGGTCCATGGGGTCACAAAGAGTCGGACACGACTTAACAACGGAACAACAACAAATTCCCCACCCCTGGGCTAACAGCAGTTTCAAAAGGGAAATTTAGACTGCAAAAATTGCACAGTGGGAAACAGTTAAGCGCTGCCTCCCAGTGTCCAGTGCCCAGGCAATTTAGCCCCCCATATGACTGCATGGGTGAAACAAAAACTTTGACAAATCTGATCACAGATCTCCCACATCACTTTTAATTCAGGCTTAAGTCCCATTGATCACAAGGGGAGATTTAATAATAGTCTAACTTGGGCTGAATCATGCTTTTATTGAACTAAGTATGTCTAGTACTGCAGAAATGCTTCTGCTGAGAGATAGGATATAAATGTTCTAAGGGAAAATGTTCTAAGGAAAAAATAGTATTCAGTACTTTCTCTGGTTAACATTGGTGGTTTTGAATGATGTTTAGAATATTTCAATCTTTCAGCTTTTGCTAGATTTGAAAGCAACGGCTGTTGAGTTTAATATATTACAGGCAAAGTGGGAGAAAAATAATGTCTCATGCCAGCCAAAGGAACAAATATACAGCCTCCAAATATGATAGCTCAGCTCTGATTGAAATTCAGAACTCTTCACACCTCATGTTTGTAACCTGAATACTAATATTATGTGATCTGTGCAACTTTTAAATTATTCCTACTAATGTTCTCAAACCTGTGTGTCAAATTATAGTAATTACGGCATTAGCATTAAAGAAGATTTCTACAATTTATGTTAAAACAAAGTTCTGCACAATGTCCACAATGCATTCTTCTGAGTGAGTGTTTCTTATTAGCCTCTTTGAAATGCTGGCATAATATACTCCTATCTCCCATTAGACAAAATATTATTGAGGATGCACCTGTATTACTATTTTTGTGAAACCATGTTCAATAAATCCTTCAATGAAGTTGCTTTGAATTTTTGTTTTTGTTTTGTATAAACAGAGCAATAGTGAAGGTTTATCTTTGGCATTGTTTTGTCACCAGCTCCCTCTGACACATTCCTAGGAGCATCTAAAAAATAACTTTGTTGTGGCACTGTGCCAGATGTCTTAACCATTCATCTCACAGATAGAGAATGTGGGCAAGCACCCTGGGTTATTCTCTGTAAGACTTCACCTAATGGGGTCACACTGTCTCTAAGGTGATAGTGATTGCTGCAAGATCCAGCAGAGTCAAGCCTCTGCTAAAAGGGGAGGTGGAGAGAGAGAAGAAATATGAAAGGCTTCAAGATTAACCAAACATATGGCAGCAAACATTGATGGCAGATCTGTCAGAGGAAACTAAATTAAGAAGATTGGAATAATGGGACATTTGTCCTGTGGAACCTGAGCTGTTCATGCCAATGTTCCTTTGGCTCCTCAAGTGGAAGCTGGCATCTTATGAAGGTAATCCAAAGAGACAACCCCAGCAATTCTCACCTAATATATGAGGACAGGTACTGCTTTTCTGAGTTCTGATGATCTGGACCTTCCTGTTCCTTCCTGCCTCTCACTTCCACAATTCCAGCCACCTGTCCCTGAAAGAAGAGGGCCTTTTGTTTATCAGGATGGACTCAGAAGCTCTGCCTTGCTCACTGCCTTGTGTTTGTTTTGGTTTGCAGAGCTGTGCAGCAGCCATCAGAAAACTTGGCATTGGTCTGATGAGCCAGCAAAGTACTGAGTACCCAGTTCGTGGGGGAACTGCAGGGTAAAGGGATTCGGCCAGGCTCGGTCAGTTCCGAGTTGTCATGGAGCGTCATCCCACAAGCTTCTTTTTAAAAGTCCTTCGCATACTGAATAACATAAGTGGAAAAGACATTTTCTATATATTGTTTATCAGCACTTTTAATATAATAAATTATTACATGATAAGCCTTGATATTACAACATTTCCAGGAAAGAACAACTTCCATTGAAAAGCATACCTAACTTACTCAATTTCTACTGGCCCATCAAAAGTACCAAATCTTTTTCTTTTTAGTCTTAGCAAGACTTCACATATAGGAAATATTTTAATGCGTTCTATTTCACTTTTTTCTTGTAGCACCTTGAAACAAAATGCAAATGACCTTGAAGTTTGATGGTTTTATTTTTTGTTATTTAATTGTAGATCATAAAAATCCTATTATCATGCACTCACTTGACTTGTCTCCAATCATAAAGGAAGTAGAATTTGAAGATCAGGTTTTCTAGCTTTCTAAGCCTGTATCTATTTCATTATGTCCACTAATCAGATTGGCAATTAAAGAACAAAAATTTATCTCACTGCTTATATTTAAGTTACGCTACACGTAAGAGCTCTGCTACTGACTACAGTCATCTTTGTATTGTTAGCTATGACTTTATATATGGAGTTTGAGATATTATTTATGTGTATTTGTGACAGTATGAGGTTTGTTTATTTTTCTCACTAAATGTGCTCTACAAACTGCTTTGCACCAAGTTACACAAAGTATCCACACCGAGGGAGTGCAGTGGGATCATTTGGATACAATACTGAACATTCTTATGCAGATACAAATATATCATGGCCAACAGCATATGTGGTAATTAGTATTCTTGGAGCAAAAGTAATATACTCTGGGTGCAGAAATCTATCCTGGCAGGAGGCAAGGGAGATCTTAAAGTTGCAATCCTGTACCCACTTACCTGACTGTAACACCTATTACAGGTGTTAAAGTAGCCCTTGTTTTGCGTAGACATGCATATGGTTACGATTTATATTGTAATTTTTTTCAATCATCTTGTCTCCCATTGTTCCTTAGATATACTGCTGGTTCTGCACCATTTTCCCCTCTTATGATTACTGAGTACTCTTTCTTCCTGTGAACAGTCACATGGGTGATTCATCTAGCTGGAATGACAGAGTAAATGGCAATTCAGATTTGTCTTAGTGATATCAATAAGGGCACATGAAACCAACTGAAAGTGAGGGCAATGCTTCACATCAGTCACATGAATGATTCCACCCAATGGAGGATGACATAGTGTGTGGAATGATTTCATGAAAATATATAACCAATAAGATTTGGGCAAATGCTGACATCACTGCAAACAAATAAGGCAGTCTTTAGAAACTATCATCACTCTGAATATTTTTATCCCTTTTGATGCAACCCCTGAAGAACTGCCACAATACGGGTGCTTTTTGATGTGACCAACATTTTCCCCGAAAATGGTCCACTTTCATCTCTACGCTATTTATTACCCACCCTATCCTTTAAGCTCCAATTTAATTGGTTCCCCATTTGAAAATGTAACTTTAAAATATACCATTTTATGATTTTAAGTTACATATTTTTCTAGTCCCTATATAGCATATTTTCTAGCATATTTTTACATGAGACAATTTATAATTGTGCATGACACAATGGCAAGCATGTGAACATATTTGTTAATGCATTGTTTATTAACAAGTTTCTTCCATCATGTTTTGTGAGTATGCTTACCTGTTCTTTCATTGCTGAGCCTCATACTCCAGAAATCATGGAACCAGTAAGAAAAAACAGTGCAGAGAGACCTTATAGCAGCTACCCCAAACTAATGGCCATGCTGCCTGGGGATGATGGGAGTTGTACCTCATCACATCAGGAGGGCCCCAGGTTGGAAAACACTGCCTTATAGTGCTGAGCTTTCTGGCCTGGTGTGTTATCCTATGGACATCCCAGCCTTGGCTGACATCATACCACAGCATTGGACTTGGTTTCCCCTTGCTAAGGGAAAACCTGGGATAGAATTGTGACTACCATGTCAGTTCCTCTGGTATATCAAGAAGCAGGCTTACCAGCAGTTGGATCACATTCTCCCATCTATCTACCCTTTCACATTTTCCTGGTTGGCCACACAAGATCTTAGTTTTTCATGTTCATCATGGCAATCCTGAAGGGCTTTAGTATATGTTGTTATTCATTCATATTGTTGCAAGTGGCATTTGAACAGTGGGCAAAGATTCAAGGCATAGATAGGACAGGTAGGATCTCAAAGAGGGACTTCTTAAGAATCCACAAAGGCTTTCAGAGCTGTAACTGTTCTTGTGCCTGGGAAAACTAACCCAAGAGGTTGGTTAAGGGTGGTATGTATGTATGTATGATATTTATATCCTGTCTTTTTTCTGCAAGGAACCCAAGGTGGTTTACATAATCTTCTACCCCTCCATTTTATCCTGTTTGTTTGTTTGTTTATTTACCCTATTCATTAGGGTAGCCCCTAATTTGTGTTTGCTTCTCACATACTGTTCTCTTCATAATTTCCTACTCTGTTGTTGGGCTGGATATGCTATTCCTGGATCCCAGATCTCTAATTAGTGAGCTCTTGACATGATTGAAATAAAGTTGTGGCCTGTTTTCCAAACCAACTCTGTGTGTATGTCTTTCCTCTTCCCCACTCTCACTGCAGACATACATGTGTAGCCTAAAGGATTCCATCAATAATAATATCTACAGAATGGAGCTTAATGCTAGAGATGAGAAGACCTTGTCATTGATAAGGAAAGTTCATATTACAAGAAAAAATCATACTGAAAGTACTAATGGAATTTATTGCTGATTGAATGCACACTTTCCCATTCACCCCCACCCCAACACAAAGGCTGATCATGGAGAACCTTATGAATCATAGTTTTATGAGTCTATTATCTGGTGATACCTCATCTGAGCAAAGAGAGCTTTGCTTTTTCATGTTCCTGTTCAAAATGTGATACTTTTATACTTAGGTAGTTTTTAATCTGATGTCTATTTGTTTTCTTGGCATTATTCTCTTGGCAATGTTCAAGTGTTTGTTTTTAAATCACTACAACTCAGTGCTTAGGAATTGAAAGAAAATAGTGTGAAGTGGCATCTTTGGCATTATAAGGCACTTCCAAAAAGGATGGCTGAACCTCATGAACAATGAGTTGAGAATGAATGGAGCTGTCACTGTGTAGGTGGTACAGAAAACATGCCATTTCCATTCAGGAAGGCAACAAGAGCTGTGCAGTCCACATCCACTAAACAGAACTGCATTACTATAAAAATAAAACATTAAAAAATCCACCCCCCCTTTGGGTTACTGCAGAAGTATCATTTGATGTGATAAAATGCTGCTTCTTCTTTGAATCTGAAGAACAAAATTGAAAACGTTCTGTAAAAAGAAGATCCAAGCAAAGGTGGGTTTACAGAAATGTTTTTCACCCCTTGGGAACTATGCTGGTTCTTAGTAAACTATCTGAAATTATAGTCAGTTACAAAGATGTTAATAAAATCCAGATCTGACCTGCAAAATTCAACACTGCCTGAAGTGTCTGAAACTGTCCATGAAACTGACCATAGAAAGAAGAAGCCAGAGCACCTCAATGTGGAATAATCTGTTACACTTTGCAGGTTAGATACTGTCAGTCATTGGGATATTTTTGTTTGTTTACTGGCAGTTCTCTGTTAACAAAAGTGAGGGTGACCCATGAAATCCATCTAACATTTCTTCATTTTTCAATTGCTCTGAGAACAGCAAAAACTATATAAGAACATAAGAAAAGCCCATAGGCCTGTCTAGTCCAGTTTTCTGTTCACACAGTGGCCACCCAGATGCCTGTGAGAAGCCCACAAGTACGACATCAGTGCAACAACACCCTCCCCAGTGGAGGCTGGTGGCTCTAATTTTGTGGGGCTGTGAATCAGCTCTGGGGTTCAGTCAGAACTCTAGAAGAGCTATCCAAGGTCCTGAACCCAATCCCCCAAATAGGTGGATTTGGATAGCTCCTTTAAAGTTCTGAGTTGGGCCAGATTACAACTCATGTCATAGCGTTACAATCCCATCATGGTGACCCTATATCCTTGCGCATTTATACCTTGTAGCACATACAATGACATCTGTTGCAATATTTTGGATAATACAGAATAAAATGTGGGAAATAACACTACAAAAGCAGTATGCAGAATGCGTAATGTGCCCCAACAGTTATCAGTACACTTCAATACTGATAAAAAGCACTTGTGTAGATCTAGCCTGTTTCTGACTGAAACCCAGAGCAGATTCACAGCCCCACTGAAACTGGAGCCACCAGGCTCCACTGACCATCCCTGTCATGTTCCCTAGCAACTGGTATACAGAAGTGTATACAGTGGTCCCAGTGAATGGTCTGAAGGGTCATGATATGGCAACCATGCAGAATGTCAGCAATAACACTGCCTGGGAACACTATGTATGCTGCACCATGTGCCAAATTGTCTTCTCATTCCAAGATATATAGCCACACAGGAATGTGCATACAGTGGCAACAACAGCTTAACAAGAACACTGATTATCAACATTCTCATGGTATTGATAATGCATGTGCAAGTAAGCCAAGGCTGCCATGGACTGCTAGTTCTCAGAATTGTACTGATGATATAGTACGGAAAGATGTAGCTGTTCAAGCTTTCCGCAGAAGCGAAATCCTAAAGAAAGCCATGCTCCAAAATCAGATGGGTCATCACACATATAATAACTTCTATATCATTTTAGTTCATTTTTGTTTAGAATAAACATTCATTTTTAAACCCCGAATTTTACTGAATTTGAAGTGATGAGTTTGCAGAAACATTGCTATTTGTATTTACAAATTAATCATAAGCAAGCCCAGACTAGCTATTCAGATACCCTATATGTTTACTTTCTACTTTCACAATATAAGGCATTCTAGCTAAAAGATATGAGGACAAGATTGGTTTTGCATGGAACTACATTGGGCAAATTCTCATGTGAATATTAAATGGAACATTTTCATTTAGCATTAAAAAGTGTCTTTTCCCATAAATGCTGACCCCAGGGTCATTGAACAAGTCGTGGAATTACTAAGCAGACTGTGCTGGGTACTTTTAAAGATAATCAGACCCATTTCCTTCTATTTTAAGGTAGTTCTGAGCTGAAAAGGGAGGTGAACATCCTGCACTCCCCATGAAATTACATTCCACTTTTCAGCAGTGTTTCATATCCGCTGGCAAAAAGATGCAAACCTGTTTACAAGGGCATGGTGTCAGGGGCAAAAAGGAAGATATCCCTGTTGCTAAAGCAAGTTCTTTCTTTTCCTCACCCAAGCAACTGCAGCATATCATAGGAAACATGACTTCAAAGAGGCATTTAAAACATGTGGAAGAGTAGAAGCTAGAGGGTCAGTGTGCCACTATGTAAAAGTAAAGTGCAGTGATCTTTAGCCCCACTTTAACCCTGCAGTGTCTTGGAGTCTCTTGTATCCTCTCCAAAACCCACAATCTATGCACAAGAGAACCCTAGCTCTATAATATAGATTTGCCTATTGCATTTATATTTCATAAACTGAAAGACCACCATCTGCCCACAAAGAAGAACATGTAACATTGTCCATAAATCAATAGGCTGTTCAATAGCATTTGCAAATGGCTTTCTACCAGCCGCTCATCCTCTTTAAGTTCTGCTTCCAGCGTCTTTCAAATACTACAGCATTATAATCTGACCAAATGTACAGTCAGAGAAGTTGATTCAGCTCTTCAGTTGAAAGCAACTAAACAAGGGAAGGCTATGGTAGATAACTGTAGGAGGCAAATGTTTGAAACATATGGATATCTATTATTGATTGGCAAATCTGACTGCTGGTGACATTGAGAGCCAGCATGGTGTAGTGGCTAGAGTGCTGGACTGGGAGTCGGGAGATCTGGGTTCTAGTCCCCACTCGGCCATGGAAGCCCACTGGGTGACTTTGGGCCAGTAACATACTCTCAGCCCAACCTACCTCACAGGGTTGTTGTTGTGAGGATAAAATGGAAGAGGAGGAGGATTATGTATGCCACCTTGAGTTCCTTGGAGGAAAAAAGGCGGGATATAAATGTAATAAATGAAATAAATAAATAAATTTTATCCTTGAAACTGATGAGCTTTGTGTTTTTAGGAGGGCTACTCTCAAACAATGGGTAACAAGAGATTATGAGCATCTCTACACCAGCCTAAAATCCTGCATTTGAAATGGGGCTTTCTGCTTCCATTTTAAATGCAGGATCACAACGACTCCCTTTTTCACGTGCTTCCTTTTCCCCCTCCCCTTTCCCCCTCCTTCTCTGTGTATCTGAGTTTTCCATATCATTCATTGATCTCGTTCCTCTTCTTGCCACTTTTCCTCTTTTCACAGAGGGAACTCAAGCGGAACACAGCAGGGTAATTTGATAGCTCATTATCTGTGATCTATTGAAAAATGGACCAAAGGGCATTTAGTGCAGCAGACACCTTGAAGGTTCATGGTGCCATGCAAAGAGCCTGGAGACTTCCATGACAGAGCCATATCAATAGCAGGATAAAAGCTCCATGTGAAGAAAGCCTATGTCTATGTTCCCACACAATTCGTGACACAAGGCCTACTTGTCTTCTCTGGGTCATCTGTTAGTACTGATCTCTATTATCCTCAAGCAAGATGCAAAAAAATGTTCTCAAAAGGCAGGGGTAGAGAAAATGTTGCCCTCCAGATGTCATTGGATTGCAAGTCTCATCAGCCCTAGCCAGCATAGCCAGTGGTGAGGGTTTCTGGGAGTTTCAGTCCAACAATATCAGGAGGACCACATCATCCCCATCCCTGTCATAATGCCTGATTCGCATAAACAAGCAATAACATTGTGGCTGCTTGAAACGCTTCGTTATGGTCAAGGTCTTTAGAAATCCAAACTCTTTGGAGGCTTCTTGATATTTTGTGGCTACTCACAACTGAGATCTACGGTCACTTACTTAATAGATTTTACCATGCCAAGCCAATTAAATTCTCCCAAATGAGGCGTAATGGAATAATGAAATGTGCAGATCTGCACAACTAGGAACTATACACAAACAGTTTGCCATGTGATGCATCCTTCACACAGTTTTATTTTCACGTGGCCACAATATGGCTGCCTGTTAGTCCAACTCTGGATCCTGACCCACATGTTAGACTAGAGCAAAAGGCAAGGAGCAACTATGGCTGGGACCTGTAAGGGAGTGAGGTAGCAATGCCCATGGTTGGAATTCCATGGAACATTGTGTCTGGAAGCCTTTGCAAGAGCCAGGTGAAAGTCAGGAAGAATCCCCAAGGATTCTGATAAGTTGCCCCAGAAATCCAGGGCCAGGCTGATCACAAAATCAAATCAGAACTCCCAGTCAGTGGTGAATCTACTACTTGTGTACAGATCACTCAATTTATTTAATGTTAATGATTACACATTCTCTTTTCCTGAACATCTCTGGAGGCTATGCAGACATTCTGCAACCATTGTATTAGGAAAAAATTAACCCTGTGTTCATCAGTGTTAATTGAGCCAGTGTAGTGTAGTGGTGAGAGTGACGGACTGGGAGCCCGGAGATCCGGGTTCTAGTCCCCACTTGGCCATGGAAGCTTACTGGGTGACTTTGGGCCAGTCACAGACTCTCAGCCCAACCTACCTCACAGGGTTGTTGTTGTGAGGATACAATGGTGAGGAGGAGGATAATGTAAGCCGCCTTGAGTTCCTTGCAAGAGGGAGAAAGGCGGGGTATAAATGCAATAAATAAATAAATAAATAAATAAATCAGAGGGCTCCCTCAAAAAATGGTTAAAAATGAAAATAGAAAGTGAAAATGGGAAGAATAGACTTCATTTGAACAATTACTTACTAAACTGCATTTCAGTAGCTACCTAGTGTGTGTGTTTTTTAATTGTCTAATTAATCATTCAGGCAAATTAGTTGAGTTGCCCTCAGTAAGAAACCAGGGGAAAATAACATTATAGCTATTGCTATTATGATCACATTGCTATCAGCATGGAGCCTGATCAAATTAGCAAATGTATTTTTTCTCAATATATCAAGTTAATGGTTTGCATTACAAAGTAAAGATAAGCAACAATATTAGTTGTAATTAGAATGTATATGTTTGTGGGGGAAAATATGGCATTATATAAAATGAACTATTTTTTCAGAAAAAAGCACTTTTATGGGCAATTCGGCAAATAAATCACTTCTCAAATTATATTTGGTAATAAAAATGTTATAATCAGCTTTGCTGTCAAATAACTGGGAAACTTTGTCTATGCTTATATATTAGTTTTTTCCCTCAGAATTAGTGTATCAGAACTCTTACCTATTTGTGCTGTACACACACATGCACACACACACATGCCTCTTCCTTCTCATGTAAACCTTAGTTGGAATGCTCCTACACATGGTCACACCATCATCCACCTCTTCCCTACCAAGACCTTGAGATCTTCTTTGGGGGCTCTTCTCTAGCTGCTTTTGCCAGGTGAGGTGCAGCAGGTGGCTACTTAATGAAAGGGTCTTTTCAGTGGTGGCGCCACAGTTGTCAAATCCTCTTCCCAGAGAGGTTCACCTGGCAATTCTGGGTTTTGGCACCTTTTTATTTTTCCAAGTCTTTTAAATCTGACCTAGTTTTTAAAACTCTGTTTTAGCAATATTGTATTATTCTTTGTATTTTAGGATGCGTTACTTTTTCTTCTTACTTTTTAGTTTTATGATGTGAGCCATCTGGAGAACCTTTTGTTACAGGCTGGTGAAATTGTAAAGGTAGTCAGGTTGTGTTACCAACTATATTTCTGAACCATGGACCACTTCCTGGAGAATAGGCTGGCTTGCAATAATTTTTATTATTTATTTATTTTATTTATTTAAAACATTTGTATCCTGCCCTATATAATTACGATTTCAGGGTGGCGTACAGATAAAATCAATTTAAGCAGTATAAAACAATAAATAATTTAAACAGCTAAAAACATATTAAACCATAAAACAAGTTAATACCAATTAAAATCTAAAACAATAAAATAGTTAAAACAATGTGCTACTCTGGGGAATGCATTTTAGTCCTCAAAGGCTTTGGTTAAAAAGCCGTGTTTTTACTTGGTGACAAAATGAGACCAATGTCTGCACCAATCAGGCCTCCAAGGGGAGGTATTCCACAAGCGGGGTGCCACAGCCGAAAAAGCTCATTCCCACCATAATGTATGTCTCGCACTGGAGGGCCCCTCCAACAGATCTCAGTCCATGGACAGGCATATATAGGGAGAGGCACTCCCTCAAATATTGAGGTCCCAAGCCACTTAGGGCTTTAAATGCCATCACCAAAACCTTGAATTCCGACCAGAAGCGTATTGGCAGCCAGATGTCCATTATTAATCTAGAGGATTAAGTAGGGCAGTTTACAATTATATTAACACTCCAGCACTGTTGGAGACAGTAAGTTAACTTGGAGAAGAAGGTTTTGGAAATCAAGGACTTTAAAAACTAGGGATGACGGAGAATTCCGCCACAGATGTCAGTGAGGCCGAATGCACTGGCATTCGGCCCCCCGAAACCCGTGGCGGAATGGCCTCCCACCCCCAGCCCCCCGAAGCTTACCTGGGGCGGATGTTCCGGCGGTGGCGGCAGCTGGTTTCTCAGCCGGCTGCTGTGGACTCAAATGGTCACCATAGCAAGTAAGTATTTACGTAAGTATTTACGTAGCCTATCATGGCAAAGGCAGCCACGCAAATGGCAGCCACCACGCCACTTGTGTAGCTGCCTTTGCCGTGATAGGCTATGTAAATACTTACGTAGCCTATCACGGCAAACTAAAAAAAAAAACAGCGTACACAAATGGCGGCGGCTAAGGTGGCCGCCATTTGCGTTCCCTTTTTTTCACTGTTTTAGCCTATGTAAATATTTATGTAAGCTATTACGGCGAAAAAAAGGGGAACGCAAATAGCGTAGTGGGTGCGATTTGCGTTCCCCTTTTTTTCGCCGTAATAGCTTATGTAAATATTTACGTAGGCTAAAACAGCGAAAAAAAGGGAACGCAAATGGCAGCTGCCGTAGCCGCCGCCATTTGCGTACGCTGTTTTTTTTTTCTGGAAGGCTGCCCAGTGGCTGGATGTCTGGCTGCGGGCGGCCCTGGCCGGCAGCTCCACTGAATTTCCGCGGAGCGGAGCCAGCCAGATCAGGATTTCGGGGGGAGGTGCAGTGCACCTCCCCCCCACCATGAATCACCCTGTCGAAAAGGTAAGTGACTTTCGTACATCCCTATTAAAAACACCCTACATGTATCTCTGTTCTCACTCTATCATGCAGTACAAGCTAAGAAACAGGCATTTTCCCTGTATATATTGGCTAAGTACAAGCTAAGAAACAAGCATTTTCCCTGTATATATTGACTTTCTAGATTCATATTGGACGTGCTGGCAATAGACCTACGTTCTAGCTTAACAGAACTGATATATTAATATATATTAAAGAAATGAGCACCAATTAGCTTCACAAACATGAATAAGAAACTCCCAAATGGCTTTTTGAAATAAAACATGGTGCATTCTCTTTAGGCTATGTTTTCCTTTGAAAGGGGGCTCTAAACACAAGGAAATCTGTGAACAGCTAGAGAGATATGCTCAGAGGGATACATTAATATTAAAAGACAAGCACAGGCATCAAGCATTTTTATTTCAGTATGTTAGACAGCACTCATACTTCCTTGTTTAAGACTAAGGTTTATGTATTTATTTTATTAATTAATTAACAGAAATTGCTAATCCACTTCCAGGAAAACCTTTTGCATCATGCTATCATACAACATTATATTTTAAGGGTAAAGGAGCATATCTATGCTTTGTTTTAGAGATTCATTTTCTTACATTACTCTCCAAAGATGGTCAAAAATCACCAGAATGATTTGGCATACATAATCCACTGTGCAACCATATAATTAGCACAAGCCAATCCTACAATCATAGAGTTGGATCTAGGCTTAGTCATACTTAGAGTAGACTGAAATCAATGGAACTTAAGATAGTTATGGCTAACTTAAGTCCCATTGATTTCAATGGATCTACTCCAGGGGTGGGCAAAATTCAACCTTGCGAAATCAACTCTTTTACTAGAACCTAGAATCATAGGTTTGGAAGGGGCCTACAAGACCATCAATTCCAACCCCCTCCTCAGTGCAGGAAGCCTGATTCCCAAGCGGTCTCCCATCCAAGTACTAACCAGGGCTGACCCTGCTTAGCTTCCGAGAGCAGACGAGATCGGGCACATCCAGCCCTTATAACTAGGACTTCGATCCAACCCACAGAAGTGGGAGGAATCCTATGGACCATCTTGAAACAGGACAGCCTGACATATTCTGAAAGTTTAAATTCCTAAATATGCTCATCATCATTAGATAACTGGTCTAGAACTTAAGAAATTTGTATAAAGTAATTTCCTCTTGGCTTAATCCCAGTTGACAACACGAAAAATTGTTCTGCCTCTTGTTTGGCACATAGACCAAGATAGGGCAACTGTTAAAGCCTCTAGCAGGTGGACATAATGGGCAGTATCCAATGGTGTCATTCTGCAGACTCAAATAGTGCTGGCAGTGCTCCACTGAATTTTTTCATTCACTCCCAGCATTCCCCATATTCATTATGTAAGCACTTGTGCATTTTACTTGTGCAAGTGGTTGTGTAAACACTTGCACAACCATACTTGTGCAAATGTAACTTTAGTTGGATTCTCCTCTTGTGCATAATTTGGAACCTAGCTTCTGCTAGTACAATGACATTTGTGCTCACGGAATGACGCAGTTGGATACTACCCAATGTGTCTGAACTTCAACTCCCTTGCTGTATCCATTATTTTTATTGCTTTATACCATTTCTATTAACTGAATCATAGAATCATAGATTTGGAAGGAGCCATTTAGGCTATCAAGTCCAACCCCCTGCTCAGTGCAGGAATCCAGTTTAAAGCATCCCTGACAAATGACTGTCCAGTCTCTGCTAGAATATCTCCAGCGATGGAGAGCCCACCACCTACCTAGGCAGATGGTTCCAAATGGGATAGATTGGAGAATATAAAGCAAGTAAATGCTGAAAGACAGCTGTGTTTCTCCCAGTGATAAGACCAGTTATACATGCTTCAAAGCAAAAGGAGAAGGAGAAGAGGTATGAGTAATCCCTTCCTGGATAAGTAACAGCTAACTTCAGTGACATGTGTCTGTTACTTCCTGATATGCACAACTTTCCACTCCTTGTCTTCTATCTCTAGCTTGAACAACTATCTTATTGCGTATAATTCTGCACATTTAATGGGAGCATCACATCATCGCTTCAAGTACTGAAAAAGTGTCTATGGTGTGTTTCACCCCATATCTTTATCCTGCTTAAAGACATAATGAACAGCTTTATTTTTAGAGGCTCTTGCATTTTTGTATGTCTTTTCTTATTTTAAAGGTTTTCAGTGTAAAGATTTGAGGTTTCTACATGTGATGTTGCTGCAAAAATTTATTAAAATAGAGGAACTCAATGCACAAAATGAGGTCTCCAAGCGTTGATCAATTTAATTGGTAGGTCAATCAACTAAACCTTGAGTTGCAGATTAAACTGTGGCTCCTGATTAAGCTGTAGAATCAGAGATGCAGTAGTCCCTCCTGCCTGTGACAAATTTTATTTTTAAAAAAGTTAAAGAGAGCTTTTCATTCCAATTGGTATCCAACAAAGCTAGCATCTGCAGGATGAAATTGCTATGGTTTTCCTTCTAGCCATAATCACAGTCAAGTTAAAGGCAAAATCCTATGCATTTTTAGACAGAAAAAAATCTTCCAGCATTCCTCAGATCCACCCTGGATACTTGTAAGCCTCTGAAATTGGAGGTTTACGAGTATCCTATGCAGAGTGGCAGGAGCATCACACCCGCCGCTCTGCATTTAAGCTAGATGGGCTATTTTGCCCATCTAGCGGAGGCTTCGGGGAAGGGGAGGGAAGGAGGCTGGGACAGGCCCATAGGACTCCTTGTACGGTCAATATCCCAGTCTCCTCTCCTTTCCACCCCCAGAAATTTCTCTCCCTTTTTCCTTGGGAGAGAAATGCGCTGGCTACGAGAGGGAAGGGGAGAAGAGTGCGGTTTCTGGGCTCCGAGGTCGGTGCCCTGTTTCTGACCTCAGAGCCCATAAATCAAGCAATCCTATGTCCCCTCCGATGCTGTCTGGGGGTCATAGGGTTGCTCTCTAAATCTCTTATCACTACATTGAAATCAAAGTGGATATGTCTTTTAAACTGCCTTGTCTTCAATGATATCGATGGGGTTTGAGCTTCTTGGGGCTGCCAGTCCCCATGGTAAGCGCAAACTCAAGGGCCTGCTGATGTCTGTAGAATTTATTTTCAGTTATGTGAGAGCAGGACTGAAACGTTAGTAAACTGTTAAGTATCTATTAGTTTTATTAGTTCGGTAAATTCAAGTAATTGAAAATAAGCTCTATATTTAAATGTATGTGATGCTTCTTACCCTTTGCAAATGGTCCAGGCTAGAGCTAATGAACAGAACCAAATCATCATGCCAGTTATGTCAAACTTGACAGACTCCCTTCCACTGATTCAGTTGTACACTTACTGCTCCCTTGATATAAAACTGGACACACACACACACACACACACACACACAAATCTTTTGCTTTCAACACTGATGTACTATGTACACAATATTCAGCCCTGAAATAAGAAAGCCCTGTTACAAAGACATTCTCTCTGAAATCAATATTGTTTTGTTTGCCTTTATTCAGTAGTGTGCATTAATATATTATAAGCCTCATAAAACATCAGTGCATCTAAGAAGCCTAGAGCTTGGCAAAAGGAAGTTTTTCTTTTGATAGCTTTAGAGTTGGGGTACAAACACTACTTCCCAGTTATTAGGAAGAAAAGAGAGGTGAGAAGTGGAAGTAAGATGCCATTTGATAATAAACAGCTATTATAGAAATCTATTTAATTGTAATGGTCAATATATGATATAAAGTTGCTGTTTTTAAAAAGAAGGAAAAAAGTATAGGACAAATCCCTAAGTGTCCCCAGCTTATCAAAAATGTCCAGTTTATGATATCCTTTGTAAACTGATACTGAAAACATTCTGAGCAATAATGGTTGCATTCTTAAACTATTTGGCTGGAAGTAAATCCCACTGAAATCAAATAGATTGGGGTGAATATCTGTGTTTTTGTAGCACCAAGATTGGCTAGGCAAATAGATGCCCCTGATTAGATGTATCCATTTTATTAGGTTTACTAGAGAAATAACAAAGCAGCTAGATGATACAAAGGCTCTTCTGAAGTACATATTAAAAAAGGAAACCTGAGAAGTAATAGCTTAAGACTTCGATCCTACACACACTTACCTGGGAGTAAGACTGCCCCTTTTCAGCACATAACACCTTTGCTGTAGGAACTGCACTGGCTGCCTATTTGGTACTAGACCAGGTTTAAGGTTCTGTTACTGTTGTATAAAGTCCTAAACAACTTGAGAGGAGTATACTGGAGAGAGCACCTTCTCTCTTATCAACCTGTCTGGTCACTGAGATCATTGGATGAAGCACTCCCGGTAGTTCCACATGGACCTGAGGTCCATTGAGACTACAGTCCACTAGGAGTAGAGCTTTTAGTGTACTGGCTCCCCCTCTTTGGAATTCTCTGCCACTTGATTTCAGGCAGGCACCAACATTGCTTTGTTTTCATCGTCTGCTAAAGACATTTTTATTTAAACAAGCCTTTCCTAAATGTCCAGTCACAGATTTATAACTTGATTTCATTTTTATTTTTTGTATTTTGATTGGGATTTTTTTCTTTACTGTTTCCTGCTCAGGAATCGTTTTAGATATAGAGTGATTTATACAGTTTATAAATCTCTCTATGAAGAGTGATAAGTAAGTTTTACTGATTTGGAACTGTTGTTACTGATGCTTTTTTATTGCTCTTATTGTATTGTGTTTTATCACATTCTTCGTTCTGTCTTGTTGGAAGCAATGGTTGTAACAATAACATTCATTCATTCATTCATTCATTCACATTTTATAAATAAATACAAAGATATACCGAGTTAGACAATGGTCCATCTAGCTCAGTACTGTCTACAGTGGCTCTCCAAGATTTCAGACAGGGAATCTTCCTGGAGATGCCAGGGATTGAACCAGGGAACTTCTGCATAAGAACATAAGAAGAGGCATGTTGGATCAGATCAAGAGTCCATCTAGTCCAGCATTCTGATCACGCAGTGGCCAACCAGCTGCCCATGTACCCACAAGCAGGGCATGAGTGCAACAGCACCCTCCCACCCATGATGCCCAGCAACTGGTATACATAGGCATATTGCCTCTGATACTGGAGGTAGCATATATCCATCAGGACTAGAAGCCATTGATAGCCTTCTCCCCCAGGAATTTGTCTAACTCCCTTTTAAAGCCATCCAAATTGGTGGCCATCGCTATGTCTTGTTGTAACAAATTCCATAGTTTAACTATGCACAGTGAGTAGTAAATACAGTGTGAAGAAGAACTGCATGCCAAGTGTGTGCTCCACCACGGAGCTGCACTCTTCAGCAGAAGGATCTGAAGATCTGAAGTCCAAAAGTATCTGGAGGACATCAGGTTGGAGAAGTCTGTGGTAGTGTTACACGCAAATTGATACCGCACTTCATGTACATTGGCTTTATTTACAGATATTTGAAAATATGCTGATTAAAGGGCTTCATAAATCTTCTCTTAGGCCATGACTGAGTTTTACACAAATCCCAACCAAACCTCACTATGGTATGAAAACAGAAGCCTTCGTTCTTTTGTATGATTTTAGTTCAAGTCCCATGGACAAGATGCATGGAATTGTAGCTACCCAGAGCTTGAAGCAAATAATAAAGGCTATAAATTCTGGAGAGTTTCCCGGGCTTATTCTGCTTTTGCAGCTTCCACTATCAAAGAGATAGGCAAGTTTTAAAATGAATCTGTGCCTTAATTCTACAGAACTGGGGAAACCTGCAGTGAAAATAGCACACAAAACATGTGTGTCTGTGTGTGCATCTGTGTGTGTGTGTGTGTGTGTGTTCTTTTTGAATTCCTGACCCAAGAAGGACTTGCATTTATTTTCAAGGTTTTCAGAATCTCTCTCAATGGCCTTTTAGAGAAATACAATAGGGGAACAAACAAAAACCCCCATCAGTGCATCCTCTGTCCCACTGAAACCCATTTATCTTTAAACAAGGATGGTACAATTACAGCAATTAAAGGCAAGCTTAATTATAGAGCTAAAATCGTTAAAAATAGCCAACCTTGAAGAAATCAAGTTCTCGCCTTTCCTAATATGGCTTCGTCTCTGGAAAAAGCAATGAAGGACCTTGTGGCATCACATAGAAATAGGAAAGAAAGCGGAAAGTGCATCAAGAAGGGAAAGAAAAACAATGTTGAAAAGCTTTGCAACATTTGTGGTGGCCAGGTGGATAATGGGGAAAGAATGATGGACTCTTTCCCCATAGGAGTGAATGGCAAACATTCACTTTTATGGGGAAAAGGAAAGAAATGTGCTTGGAACATCACTGAGGTGGTGACTTGATCCCTAGTGATCAAGAATTCCAGCATTACATAGCCACTTTCCCCCAAAGTTTCAACTATTTTAACATCATTGTCCAACTCTTCCCTATAGAAAGCTATGGAAATGCTAAATTCCAATTAATATGGGGACATTTTCTTGGATTATATGCCAGTGCAGGCCTGTAAAGAGACATGCCTGACACAAGCCTTTTATTTTATGGTTTTTTTTCTATGTAACTATTTAATTATCCAAGTTTTGCTCAATAAATTTACTTACATACATGAAAGCTATACTCATTAAATACAAGATGATATGAAGGATGGAGGGGAAAACCTAAAGGGGAGGAAATATGGGGTTAGAGGGTCAGGAGGGGAGGGAGGGTTTACTGTTGATATTGTACTGGAAAATAAAAGAAATATCTAATGAACTGTTAATAACAGAAATGTTAGGAAATTTGACCCGCCTTGTTGCCTTCCTTATATTCTGAAAGAGGAAGCTGTCAGCAAGGCATATCAAGAATTTGCTGAATACTTAATAGAGTTTGTTTCCCAACAGATATCAGGCTAGTGATAGGGAAACAATGGCCCTGTTCAGATGCACATTGGGGAAGGGTGGTTAGGCTAACCATGGTGCATGGTGGTTACCGCTAACCACTGCGAATGCTACTGCTACACATGCAGGTAACTATGTTCCACCATGTGGTTAGACTAACCATTCTCTAACCACCCTCCATCCTACAGGAACCCGCAGTTCTCTGGATGGGCGGCCATGCATCCTAGCAGCCTTTGCGCTGTGAGCCATTTTGGTGCTTGTTCCTGTCGGCCATTTTGGAAGAGAAATTGCTTTCAAAAAGAAATTCAATAGTGAAGAAATTTCAGAGAAATTCTCAAGGGTTGGGTTTGGGTTCCTGGGGCTTATCTTACTTAGGCGTGTATATGAGTGCACTGTCTTTCATTGTACAATCATCTCTTTAGCAGCCTGTAGCCTCCTCAGCAACCTACACTTCAATTGAAGCCCAGTGGAAGGCACCATGAGCTAATTCCTCCCTTACAGCTTTTTCAGATCAGGACATGCAGGCAGCCAGGGAGGCTAGCTGTGATTAAGTCACCAAAAGAAATTATAGACTGTCCAGAGAATGAGGCAGAACAACGGAAGCCCCTTTCATGGGGGAAGAAAATTTCTGGAAACTGGAGGAAAGATTTTGGCAGAGCACTGACTCCACCACATCCCTGGAGCTGGACATAGCACTGCCCCCACCCCCTCACACCTGCATTGCGGTGGATGCAAAATGAGGACCAGCCTGCCAACACAGTTGATGTTGTTGCAGTTTTTGCTGTTGGGAAAATCCTCCAAACCCTTACCAAAAATGAAAGAAACTATGCTACAGGCCTTGCCAATGGGGAGCCCTACCTCTGAGAAACTGTTGAGAATTTCTCCTTCCCCTAGAGAAATTTGGTGAAATTATCTCCCAAATTTCTCTGCCCACAAATAAGGTGAAGAATTTTGAGAGACCATCTGTGCACAGCTCTAAGTATGATACATTGTTACTGTTAGCTAGCTGCTACCTGCTCAACTGACACGGGAAACTAAAGCTCTGTAAATATTAGGAAATCACTATACCCAGACCAAGAAAGGAAACAACAACAAAATATCCCACCCTCTGCTCCATGAAAAAAAGCTTTAAGGGCGCAATCCTACAGGGACAGACCAACTGTCCAATGCAGGGCAGGTGGAGCACAGAGGGAATCTCCTCCTCCACACTCCGGCTGTCCTGCATTTGTGGCTAGATGGCTGATTTTGGCTGTCTAGCTAGGATGCCTTGGAGTGGGGGGTGGGGAAGGCCAGACGGCACATAACAGTGCTTCCATCATCCCCTCCCCACCCCCAGGAACACCTCCTTTCCCCCCAATCCATGCTTCTCTTACAAGTGTGGCTCTGGGGATGAACTGCGCCACCTATGAGCTGGCTCCTAGCTCGGTTCCCAGAAAATGAAAAATCCTATGGCCGTCTAGCCACTGACTAGCGGCCATAGGAGTGTGCCTTAAAGCAAATGTCAAAAAGTTACTTTCAGTATACCTTCGGGGCCAGCTACATCTGGTAAAAATATACATGGCGGGTTTCAGTGAAAATCACTCCTTGCCTAAAAGAGGGTTTTGAAAGATGTGATATGTGTTTTATTTATAACAAGCTGTTGTTAAAAGTTGTTGTTTTATACAGATAAAATGTTGTATCCCAGAAGTCTTTTAAAAATGTGAAGGTCAGATTGAAATGAACATCACTTATTTGTGTGTGTGTGTGTGTGTGTGTGTAGGTTTCTCGCTTTCAGCAGGAGACTAATAAATATTACACTTTTTTACACCAAAGATCTTTCTACTGCTTTCTTTTACTTCAGGGGCCATCTCCAGAGAAATGAAACTAAATCTACAAGAAAAACATAGGCATAAAATATAAGCAGTTTTACTAGAAGGAATGCCTAAGAACAGACACAAATCTCACAGGACAGACAACAGGTGCATAAACCTATTCATAGACCATTTTACACACACGGCAGGATAGAAACAGGTAGCATACTGTACATTGAAAGGCCAATGTGGCTTACAGCTACCAACCAGTGGCTTTTCTGACATTGTGGATCCACCATCTCATGTCCAATATTCATTTATTTTTTCTTGTTCACTTGAAGCAGACACTGAAAGGAACTCTCTCATGCAGACTTCAAAGGCCATTTATTTTGTTTTTTCTATTTATTACTTTTTCACTGCAGCTTATAGACCTGTATAAAATAAAACTAGCTATATTTTAGAGAGTTAATTATACCATGTCACTTGTGTAGGTCTGTCACAGCAATGTGATATACTGCGTAACAGGCTAAAGGGTTATGGGCGTATTCATCATGAGGTAATTCAAAGGAAACAACAGAGTTATTTTTGCAGAACATACCTGACAGTGCAATCTTAAGTGGGATGGGGGTGAAAAGTGGCAGATCCTGTGCAATGTCCAAAGCCCTGCTGGCTCATGCTGCCTAGGGCAGGAGCAGACTTACCGGATTTCCTGCTGTACACTTTCATTTTGTTTTCATTCGCCCACCCACTCCACCCAATTGGTTCCACTAGTGGGAATTTTGTTATACCAGCTCCAGCCCAGTGTGTGTGTGTTTGTATGTGTGCCAATCCTGGTGTCTCCCCAGTGGGAGGCACCAAGATTGATACAAGCACACTGGGCTGGAGCCGGAGTAACAGAATTCTCACTAGTGGACAAAGGGGTTTGGGATCCAGTCGATCCAAGACCATTTCTCTCCCATCCCAGCCCCACCCAGGGCCTTTAGTTTTTTTTACCATGGGTCTACCTACAGAGTTTTCTGTGGTTGCAAATGGGGCCTCCGGGGTGGACTCTCCTGCCAGAAGAGCTCCCCATAGAGGGGGACCTCCACCAAATCTGTCCAAGGGGTCTAGGATTTCTCTACATGGAAAGAAAATCTGAAGTAACGTCATGTTCAGTATCCTTCATTGGGTGGGGCCATAGCTCAGCGGTAGAGCCCCTGCTTTGCATGCAGAAGGTCCCAGGTTCAGTCCCTGACATCTCCAGGTAGAACTGGAAAAACTCCTGCCTGAAGCCTCAGAGAGCCGCTGCCAGTCAGTGTCAACAGTACTGGGCTAGATGGACCAATGGTCTGAATCAGAGTAAGGAAGCTTCCTATGTTCCTATCCTATATTTGGATTGGATGTGGAATGACCTTCCCAGAGATGCTTGCCTGGCATCTACATTGTGCTCTTTTCAGAGCCAGGTGAAGACCGTCTTACCTTCCCAGGCATTTTAGTCTTTCAGTTTCTGTTGTTTTAAATCTGTTACTGTATTTTAAATCTTTGCACTGCTGCTAGATTTTATCTTGGTTTTTATGTTTGATTTTATACTGTAATTTTAAACTTTTATATTGTATTTTATCACGTTGTATTTTATAGGGATGTACGAATCCCTTACCTGGCTCCGCGCAGGGGCATCCGCGGTGCGGGGGAGGAGCTCTGTCCCTCTCCCCGGAATTCTGCCCGGCCGGCTCCGCTCCGCGGCCAAGCCGCAGAGCCGCTGGCCAACTCCAGCCACCCGCAGCCGGACATCCGTAGCCGCCGCCATTTGCATCCCTGTATTGAGCCGTGATAGGCTACGTAAATATTTATGTAGCCTATCACGGCAGGGGGAAAAAACCCCGCATACTCAAATGGTGGTGGCTACCGCCATTTGCGTACGCTCGGTTTTTTTCCCCCCTGCCGTGATCGGCTACTTAAGTATTTACGTAGCCTATCACGGCAGGGGGAAAAAAAATTTTTCACCCTGCTGTGATAGGCTACATAAATACTTACATAGCCTATCACGGAAAGGGGGGAAAAACCCAGCGTATGCAAATGGCGGTAGCCGCCGCCATTTGCATATGCTGGGTTTCCCCCCCCCCGCCATGATAGGCTACATAAATACTTACGTAGCCTATCACAGCCTCCGCAGGGACACAAATGGCATCCCTGCGTTAGCCGTGATAGGCTACGTAAGTATTTACATAGCCTATCACGGCTTGAAGAGGAGGAAGCGAATGGCAGCCGCAGGACGGCTGCCATTCGCAAAGCAGCACGGACAGGAGCAGGTAAGTGCTCCGTTTCATGCGCCTTTCATGGGGTGGGGGCAGCAGGGACTTCATCCCGCATGCCTTTCGTGGGGTGGGGGGGCGGGGGCTTCATTCCGCAATGGATTTCGGGGGGGCCGAATGCACTGGCATTCGGCCTCACCGAGATCCGTCGCAGAATTCTCTGACATCCCTAGTATTTTATAGTTTTAATCGTTGTGAACCACTCAGAGAACTTCAGCAGTTGGGCAGTATAGAAATGTAATAAATAAATAAAATAAAAAATAAAAACATACTATAATCCGTTAAGTTTTGTTTCAATGCCCAGTATCATCTTTAAACCAAGCATTACTTGGAAGGGAGTTATGCCTGGTGCCAACATTGCATACCAATTCTTAAAATCAATAAATTGCTGTGAAGTTTGTGTGTAGTAATCAGTTCAGGATACATTTAATAAACTTTGGTTTTTACTGATTTTTCTTTGACACTTTTAAAAAGGACACTGTGTCCTTTGAGTGTTTTGAAAATGTTATAGGCAAGTTTGGTGACAGCAAATGACAAGCATTGTACTTGGATCTCAGAAAGCCATGATAATAATGGGACATGACAGGTACCCCACTCAAAAGTTAACAGTTCTGCTCTTAGAAACAGATCAAACACCATGGCCAAGATTAATCAAAATGCTGCAAAAGCACCAAGTACAGCAGAAATATTTCAGGAGTGCCAAAACTGTGGTCTTTATTTCCCTAACTAGTTTGAATCCCAAATCTGGTTTGTTTGTTTATAAACAGAAATCAAATCTGACACCTTCGAAAAGATCAACATGATTTAAAACATTACTGATTTTTTAAAAACTAATTTTGAATAAAATTTTACATAAACCTATATAAAGCTAATACAATATAATACTATATTATTGTTGGTTTGGACACTTCTAATTTCAAGTCTTCACCAGGTTTTGAAGCTGGGGTGCTTCAAGATGAGAATTTTATCCTGCAAGCACTGTGCCTCAAAAATGGGATTTTATGGTGGATCCAGATGTTACCTTCCATTTGTTATCCTCCCATGTTTTCCCACCTTTAGGTCCATTCTTTTTCTTACCAGAAAATATCCATTAAGGAAGAAAAGAAAGAATAGATGTATAGTGCTTTTTGCTTTGTAGCACTAGGAGCTTTCCATCTAGAATCACCCTGAAGGCACCATCTTATGGACGTTTAGACAGAAAAAAGTCCTACAACTCCCAGCATTCCCCAGCCAGCCATGCTTGGATCTGTAGGACTTTTTTCTGTCTAAACGTCTGTAGGATTGCGCCCTTAGTCACCTGTCCTGTCTATTGCCTTTCGTTTTTTGTGTGACCTCCAGAGTATGTACACACACCCCAAACTCTTTTCCTTCCCCATATGCTTGCAATCTTAGAAATAAAACATAGGGTTGGATCCAGATTTAAGCTGGATCAACTGCACTAGTGAAAGTAGACTTACCTACCCCCATTCAACCACCTGAAGATGCTACACAGAGCCTGCTGAATGGAGTGAGCTGTGATGTGGGCCGGGGGGGGGGGGGGCGGAATCCCCAAAATTAAGGTGGAGGGACCTTCCATGAGTGGAGTCCAGAAGACAGATCCTAAATCCAACCTGAATCTTAAAATGGCCAAAACAGACTGGACAGTTTGTTATCTCAGGCTGCATTGGATAATATAGCCAAGCCTGTTCAAATTGTTCCAGAAGGTCTTTCTGGTGCATGAATTAGCATGCAATATTCAAGGTACGCTGGACTACTGACTAGGACCATAGAGCTTCTCCATTCACTTTAATGAAGAAGGCACCTCTGCTCTTGCTTCTCTTCCCACCAGGTCAAAGTAAATGGGGAAGAAACATCAAGGTATACAGGGTGATCGTCATCATGGCATTGAAAATATGATCAAGAAAACACACTGATTTCGAGGATAAGACAGCTTCAAACTGTCTTATCAAGGTGAAGGAACTACCAATTAATATTATAGCAATTTGTTAACAGGCTGATAGGTCACAGCTAGGACTAAGTTTTCCCTCCCCCTTTACCAATGACTAGGGACTGGAATTACATCTCAGCTCAGTGTTTGGTAATGCTCCTATCACAAACAAACAAACAAAAACAGTAGCAAAGTACTGCAGCAAAAATATTATTTGACTCTCAACAGAAGCTAGCTCCAGAACTCTGCTTCTTCAGATCCCTGGGGAAGTTCAAGACATAGTACTCACCAGAGTTGAACTAATCAAAACCACTGATGGCACAAACTACCCAAGGCAGTCAGCACAGAGGCTGGAGCAAATAAAATGATCAAAGGTTTGAGACTAACATCCAGCTCAATAAAAATGTCACAGTGATCTGCCCTGTCCTCCGTGCTCAGGAGTGCGGAGTGGCTGAAAAGGGGCAGGGCTGGGGGCGTTCCAGGGTGGGGAAAGCAGGTCTGCCTATGTGTCATACAGCAGCCTCCTCTCCAGCTCAACCCCCGCCCCCCGCGACTAGACAGCCGAAAACGGCTGTCTCGCAGGAAAAGCAGGGCAGGAGAGGTGCAGAGGGAATTATCCCCTGCCCCCGTGCTTCTCCTGCCTTGCTTTGGATAGGTGGTCACCTCCGAGTTTGGAGGCAGCCGCCTATCTAGATAGGATTGTGCCCTTACTTAATTCTTGAAAAAGCATTGCATATAGGTCAACTTGCTAGAATAAATTAAATTATTGCAAACATTCTGTATAAGAAACACATGTGTTAGCACAATTGGAAATCAGGATGGTTTTTCCAATGATATATTGATAATGGCTGTCAGAATGTAGTTTACTGACTGTGACCTTACTATAATGAATTATGTACAAAAGAAGCTCCACTATTGTCTAGTGATGTTGGAGAAATCCATAGCGGATTCAAATGACTTTAGATTTCTATGAATCTGACCTGCGGACTCTGCAGTGGACTGGCATCTTCCAAGTTGTGCAAATTCTGCGGACCCGCAGATTGTTTTCTTGCCAGAATTGTATGCAAATTTAATCATACAAAAGTATGAAAGTTACTGGAAAATATGCAATATAATATATATGCAATTAAAAAAAAAAACACAACCAAACACATCATTTATGCACCTCTGATCTTTCTTCAGCCTCTGCTGCATAGCACTCTTTTTATGCACTCTGCTCATTGATTGTATGGTGAGCTAAGAAAAATACACAAAATGTTACATGCTAGCAAAAGTTAGCAGACTTTTTGCATACTTTTCCAAAGGAGGGAAAAATCTAATTCCATCAATGAATGGATGACGGAATGAAAGATGCCTGACAATCCACGAAACACAGACAGAAGTGATTAAAGAAAATTTGTACATCCTTACTGTTGCCTATGGATGTCAAGATCCATAATTGCAAACCATGGCATAATGAGTAAAGGGAAAGTTTACTGGTTTTACTTTGATTTCCCTGTAATCCACTCCTAGGCCATGAACTGGAGGCCTTATCCATGGCTTCAGCATTGCCATTGCCAACTTCTCCACCCATTCTCCCTATCTTCTAGTTGTTACCTTGCTATGGACAAACATCAGCCACTAGTTAATGGGGCTGTGAAATATTTACCCACATGTGCAACTGGTTTCAGCATTGCAAAATTTTTGCCATCCTCCTCAATGCTATGAGTTTGTACTCAATTGCATTCTGCTGTATTTCTGACTCAGGTTTCCATTTGTTATTACTTACTCTTTTCACAACTTACCCTGACAAGCGCTGGAGGCATTGAGCCAAACACATTAAACATACATTGTGTGTTTTAATTATTTTTATTTCTAATATTTTACCTGTTCTGCCACTGGTTTTAATTCCTCAATTTTATAAGCCACCTTGAAAATCTTGGTTTAAAGATTAAAAGTAACTAACAAATCTTAAGCAATGAAGGCTGCTCTCCTATGTACATCAGAGTAAGTCCCACTGAGCTGAATGAGGCTTACCACTTTCAGACATTGCACTGTAAATCATAAAATTAGGCTGCAGTCCTAGACCCAGCTTGCTGTGAGTAGGCCCCACTGAACTCAGCAAGACTAACTTTTGAGTAGACATGTATGATTGCATCATCAGAATTCATAGTGTTCAAACTTTCATCTATCTGTCTGTCTGTCTGTCTGTCTGTCTGTCTAAAAACTGGGTTACTCTAGATTTACACCAATGTAGAAGACAATGATATCTGAGCCATGTGGTTGCTTTTCAATACTATTTTTATTCTGTGACCTATTTAAGCTGTTGCATTTGTCAGAGGAAAGAAAAGCTTCTGTTGTTAACACTGAACTATGCATTTCACTGTCACCTTTTGCATTCTCGACAGATGATTCCATAAATGAGAAAAAAAACCCCGAACAAATAGAGGATTTGTTGTATCCCATAATAATGCCTCATCATCCAGAGAAATAATCACCAGCCTATCTTAACTGCATACAATATTAAAAATTAAACTTGTCTTGAGTTATTACTGAAAGCTGCATCGTGACATTATTTTAGCCCTTTTCTACATTTGGCATTTATCATGTGGTTATCATTTCCTACACATGTTTGTTTACAGATTCTTTAGATAACATTAAGACCCACCAGTTTCGCTTCAGTGTCAAACCAGCACTTTCATCCAGTTGTTTTAGAGCAGGGAAAAATGTGGCCGTTAATTGTGGAAGCAAGAGAAAGTGAGATTTCCACTTGTGTATTTGCACTATTTCACTATACCACAGTGCCACCTAGAGGTTATGCAGCAGAAAGCAGGAAAGGAAACACTCCTTGCATAGTGCTTGGACCTCAATTCTGCGATGAAACTGAAAGTGGATACATGAGATTAACCGCCAATTAACAGCCTCATGTAGAAAAGCTCTCAGTGGCCTGGGCTGCAAGCCATATCAGTAAACACCTCTATGTTTGTCCACCATGTCTGCAAAATCTAGTATATGATTATATGACACAAGTGGGACCTGCAACAAGATGTTTCAGTGTACCCTCACGTCCTAAAAGAAACGTTCAATGTGCCTTTCAGCGGATACCCTCCTCCAGACCACTCCACTCCATTCCATCCCCACCCCCTGCTGCTGCTGCCCTTCCTGTTTTCTTCTCCAACTGACACTCAATATTTCATGATTTGTGATGAGCACTGAGCATGCTCAGCTCTCTTTGGGCTGTTTTTAAAGGTCCGTCTTTAAAGGTCTTTTTTGTTTTTGTACTTCTGCAAACCTAGGGGTTCCCCTGAGCATTCTGATACCTCACTGCTGTTTTGCAGTGGCCTCATTGGGGCTCTAATCCAGTTGGCACCCACCACCTGAGTTTGCTATTAGAGAGAGTGATATCAACAGACTAGAAACCTGATTCAACAATCCAACAGCCTGTTTTCTGTCCTGAAGTACTGGTTACTAAACAATGTATATGTTGTCTTGTAATTCTGAGGGGTTTTCAGGCATTCATTCTGAGAAGAATGACGGATGGGTAGAGCTGTAGGTCTGCCTCCAACTCTGCCTCTACAGCTGTAGACATGGAGCATCTGTTTAGTCATTCTAATGAATGTGTGTAGGTTGGGGCATCTGTTGCTACAGTGCCTCTCCCATACATGATTATTCTACTCAGAATGAGTGCCTGAAAAAAGTACCAAGGTTGCATTCCCACTTTTGACTTGTGGGGAAAGGAGAGGTGAAGAGTTCTTAATCTATCTTTGCCATTTTCTGCTTATATGGTGTGAGCAGTGAATGACGTGACCCTAACAGCCAAGTGGCAAATATGTTTCCTGTCCTTTCCACCTACAGATACCCACCACACTGCTCATTTAAAGCCAACAAGAAGAATGTGGGAGGAGGGTTGTGGCTGTGTGGACTAACCCTGCCCTCACTGCTGATGCTGCCATGGCCACCCACCACCACCACCACCAATGTTTCCCCGCTGTACATGTATTTGGCAGGCATGGGAAAGGGCTCTATGTGCACACTAACTACTGTACTCATGTAGAACTCCTCTACGTGAGGGCTGGATCTGGCCCAGTCATGAACAACAACATCATTAGCTTTGATGTTCACCAGAAAGAAGTGGCAGGTAGCAGAGCTGTGTGTGAGGAAAAGAACAGAGGCCATTGGATGAGGCGAGTACTCCATGAGGTGGGGCAGGAGATGCCTTAATCTAGCCTTTCCCAGCCTCTCCAGAAGTGTCGGGCTATAGATGCGTTCTCTCCAGAAGTGTTGGACGATAACTCCCATATGCTGGCTGGGAATTATGGGAATTTCAGTCTAACACATCTGGAGGGCACCAGGTCGGGGAAGGCTGGATTAATCCTTGGAATAAACACACATGCAGAGACATGTGTGTTTATTCAGAGAGAAACTGACTCCCAGGACCATGGAGATTTGGGCAGTGGTGCCAGTGGCCTGGCTTGAACTGGGAGTTAGCTCCATTGAGCACAGTGGGGGAAAACATGTTTCTGAGTAAAAATGCATACAATTGCTCTTCAAGTCATGATTAACAGACAGAGCTGGTCAAGGGTAGGCATGATTGGGCACCTGCTGAAGGGCACCAGCACACACCCCAGCAGGGGCCCACCGGCCAGAGTCCCCTGGACTTGCTCCTCCTCTTCACCACTGTGACCTGCTTATTCATCTGCCTCTTGATATGGTCCAGACAACGGTGGTGGTGAGAAGGAGAAGCAGCAGATGCCACTGCCTATTTGCTCATTGGATCTCTGCCTGTCAAACAAGCAAGTGGTAGCAATCATGAGAAAGTGGATGAGGAGCAATAGCAGCTGTGACAATGCCAGTGAGAAGGTGGACTCACTGAAGGAGGGGAGCCATTGAGGGTGTCTTGTCCAAGCCCCCCCCAAAACCTGGAGCCAGCACCGTTAGCAGCAATATACATCCCATGTTCTGGGGCATTGCGTTACATATCATCCCACTTCATTTACGAACACATAGACTGGCGTTGGCTCTTTAGCTAAACTTAGTATCTGTGGTCATTACACAGAAGTCCACCATCAGGATGAAGAAACAAAGCATATAGACACACAAGCAGCAGTGGCACAGGAAAAGCAGCAAGTGGTAGAATATGAATGTTACAGTGAGAGTCCCAGATGTGGAGAATGTCAAGAGTTTACAAGGCAGTGCTGAAGATCCCTCATGCATCTGGTGGATGTGCACAACTGTAGAAATAAACTGGGGAAGATGCACAGTTATCTAATGGCCCTAATCAACCTGGCAATGTGTTAAGTATGCAATGACTGAATGTGTGTAGGATTGTCAATATTCCCTTGCTACTGTTGACAGCCTCCATGTCGCTAACAATCACGCTTGTTTTTATTTTTGTTCTATATTTACTTTTTGCCTGGTAATATTCCAGAGTACTTACTGTGATCTGGAAGAAGTAGCATTGTAGGAGTTTGATTTTTCCATTTGCTACCTAGAGAGTAGGAAAGAAAGAAAGAAAGAAAGAAAGAAAGAAAGAAAGAAAGAAAGAAAGAAAGAAGTGTGTGTGTGTACTGGCTCACCCTCTCCTGCATTGGGCAGATGGTTGGTTTGCAAAGATTTGCATTTGCAGATGATGGGGGCTCCTCTGGCTGTAAAGCAGTTCAGCACAGCCCCGGAGAGGATGGACCAATCTTTATTTGCAGCTCTCTCATTTGCTGCATATTTACTCAGGATCAAGTCCCATTGTACTCAGTGGACGTATTCTCTAGTAAGTGTGCTTAGACACCCCTTCCCTCCTCATGTGCACACATTTTGCCCATCCCTTCTTTGCTCTTGAACCGAAGACTAACTGTACTTGCCTTGGGTCCAGGCACATTCTGAAGAAAATACAGAAATAAAACGAACAGTGTGTTGTCAAGTGCATCTGTTAAGTTTTGGTCCATGTAAAAATCTTGGTTTAGCCATCAAACCAATAGGTGCTTTTCAGTGAGAGGCTGAGAGCAGTTAGGCAGGCAAGAAGCTCAGTCTTAAAGACAGTGTAATAGGTTCAGGAGAAATCCGTTTAACCCCTTGTGTTATTTGTGTAGTCTGTCACCTACTGAGCTGTTATGTGCACTGTCACCCTCTGGCCATCCATGGTGGTAATATGAATTCAGCAGGGAACAGGCTAGCAGACCCCCTGTCTGGCAATCTACCAATATGCTCCAGAGAGCAAAATCCTACTCAGGGTAGGATTCTGAGGCAGACGTCCGGGGCCCCACTCAAACAGAATAAGCAGGAGGGCTCCCAAATGCAGCAAGACTTGCTTACCACATTTTGAAGTAAGTATGTTACCATCTAGGGAGCCTCCCCAATAAGACCATTAAACTCAGAGTCTAACATTACCTGACTGCACAACTGCTAGAGATTAAGGCATCTGTGTCCTGCTGTCAGTGGTTCATGACACCTAGTATGTTACAAATGGCTTGGGAAAATCACTCTCCCTCCAGCTGCAATCCTACGCATGCTAACCTAGAAGTAAGTCCCACTGAACATAGTAGGACTATGAGTAAACATGCACAGGATAGTTCTGTCAGATTTAGCCCTCCTTCCCCCTAAAGGGGAATATAATAGTCTCACAGGGCTGTTATGAAAATGAATGTTATGATCACAACTACAAAGCATGTTGCATGTGTGGTAAAGTTATTAAAATCAAACAAGGAAAAAAGTTAGGTAGAATTTTGTTCTTTGAAACTGAAAGATGCAATATCTGGCTACCTCATCTCAGAACTTCTAAAGCAAAGAAACATCTGAAGCAAGCACTAGCCTCAATGAGTTCTGTATTGATTTGGTGTGTCAATGCTGAAACAAATGTTTGTTTTTGTCTGGGAGACGAGTTCTTTAAATGGGCACCCACTGCATCTTAGACATTGAATTATAGGCAGACTTGTTGTTTGCGTGACTCCTATTATTTTATGTACGCTTTCAGAAAACAAACTGTATTTGGTGTGGATTTAAGATGAACAATGCTGTAAATCAAACATATTGACAGAATAAGAGCCAGAAATTCTCCCTAGTTTTATTGTAGCATAGTTTTAAAATTATAAAGGGGCATGTGGACTTTGCAAATGTTGCCTGCTGCAGATGTAATGCCGACTTCCTGCAGTCTATGGTTTGCTCTAGGGATGGAGGAGAAATTTGTTTGATGGAAACTTACCTAATTTCTCACTTTTGAACCAATATGCAAACCAAAACTCAGTGATCTTTTGAAATTCACACTTCCCCAAATTTTACAGCAGAGTTCTCCAATCAAAAAATGAGTACAAAATGCATATATTAGGGGGGGAAATAGACACACACACACACACACACACACACACACACATACATATATATATATATATATGTATGTGTGAGAGAGAGAGAAAATAATATTCAAAAATGGATATTAGGAAAAATGCTTGCAAAAATGCTTGCAAAAACATGAATCTTAGACAAAATTGTATGCAAAAATGCACATATTAGGAGAAATGTGCACCAAAATGCCTACAAATGTTCATACAAACTTTTTTTCAATCCTCAAAGTTTGCATCAAACTGAACTTAAGACTGGAAAAATTCTCAAAGCTTGGGATGAACTGAAGACTAGAAAAATGAGGAACCAAGAGAAACCAAAATTGACAAATTCATCCATCCCTAGTTTGCACATAGGAAGGCAGATTCAGTAACACATGCTCTTTCTCCATTCCACCTTCCCCTCCCACATAAATTCTTCCTTCCATTCTCACCACTAAGGGAGCAATCCTATGTGGATAGGCAGCTGCCTCCGAACAGAGAGGCGACCACCTATCCAATGCACAGTGGGAGGAGTGTGGAGTGGATCCTCTCCTCCACACTCCAGCCACCCTGCATTCATGCCAATTTCAGCTGTCTAGCTGCAAGACGTCAGAGCATGAGGTGGGGAAGCCGGACAATGCACAGGAAGTGTTGTACTGCCACTTTCGCATTCCCTGCTCCACCCCCAGGAATGCCCCATTTTGCCCTGCTCCACGCTGCTCTTCCGAGCCTGGAGCCCAGGGACGATCTGCACCACCTACGAGGAAGTGGAAGAAGGAGCGGAGAGGCGATTATCTGGGAATTGAGGGATCCTGTGGCCATCTAGCTGCTATCTAGCAGTCACAGGATTGCGCTCTAAGTATGACACTGTCCATGCTATCTGGAGATAATGGCAGTTAGTCCAGCAACACCTGGGGAGTAAAGGTTGGTAACCACTGGTACATTCGCACTGGTACATCTGTATCTTAAACAGGGCCTAAAGTGGGATATGCGCACATGATTTCAGTAAATAGTCTCCTTGTAGAGAGAAAGTAGAAAATTCACACATTTTCATACAGAGTGGCTGAATAGTATAGATGTAGGGGACATCTTTTAAAATGTTTCTTTTAAAATGTTCTAATTGTTTTAACATGGTATTTTATTCTTTTATCTTTGTTGTTCACGGCTCTGAAAACTTTTGATGTAGAGTGGTATATAAATATTGTAAATAAAATAAATAAATACATATATATATAATAATCTGCATACATGCATACACACACACACGTGTGTGTGTGTGTACATATACTGTATATGTATATGGCAGTTCATGTTATCAACAGACATACATCATGTCCTATATAACTTGTTGCCTTTGTATATTAAACAGTTTTGTGGCTTATTTTTTTTTTAGATGTTCATTTTCTTCTTCTTGCTTTGGCTGCTCTGATTGCTTCAGAGTTTAGGAAAAGAATTTGAAATGAAGCTGTTATATGATACATCAAATACAATCGCTACATTTCCATAATTGAAAGGTGCTGCGGTAAATTTCACATTGTGAAAGCCTCATAAACCAAACAGATTATTCAATTTCTTCAAGTCATTTTGAAAGAAGCAAATGGCTGAAGCTATTTAGATGTTATTTTCTATTGTGTTTTTTGTGGGGTTTTTTGTGTGGTTTTTTTTTGCTTTTTCAAACAGCAGTAAAGTGACATATTGGGAAAAGGGAGAGAGGGAGAAAAGGGTGCTTTTAATATATATTCTCTTGATTATGAATTCATTTTGGCACTACTATCAACCTATGCAAGGATATTGTCTTGCAAAATGCAATGTTCAGTGAGATAAACATATATGCATATCTGCTGCCATTTTAAAATAATGGGGAAGGGGGTGCAAATAGTATACAAACAGAAGAGTTAAATAAAAATGTCTTCCGCTGGCCCTGAAAACAAAACAACAGTAGTGCCTGGGATTTCAAGAGGCGGGGATTTCCATAGAGAGGGAGCCAGTACTCTGAAGGCTGTATCTCTGAGTGGAGTCCAGACAGACTGAAGGTCCATATGGAATTACCAGGAACGCCTCATCTGACTACTTCAGTGACTGGGCAGGCTGGTAAGGGAGAAAGTGCTCTCTCATATAGTGCCTTTCCCTAATCAGGGTTGGGTGGTTATCTGCCACGCCTGATGCTGATGATGACTCCAAAGTTGGGTTGCCTGTTTAGGTGAAAGCCACTTGGAGGGATGTGAGGAGGGTAGGAGTTTGCTCCCCATTTGCTCCTGGGAAGGAGGAGTTAGATTGTTAGACTTGAGTGCCTTTAGGGGGCATCATGGCCCTGGAAGGTTTGGGGATGTAAGGGGGGGTATCTAATTTTATTATCTAATTTTGAGTCCCTCCTGGAGAGTATGGTGGTCTTGGAAGGAGAAGTGACGTGAGCAAATGGTATTGGCTAAGTTTGCTTGTTAATCCTCTGCCACTTAGTTACAGTTTGGTTGTTCTGCTTCTTGGCTTTCTCTTGTTTTATTGTTCTGTTGGTGGAAGTGATATAACTACCCAATATTTATGCTCTTTTGATCTGTGGTAGCCACATCTGCCCTCTATAACTTCACTTACAATTATGTTCACTGCTAAACCAAGCAAGTAGGTCAAAATATCTAAAACCAATAGGGTACCAGAGTTGCAAGAGACACTGAACTTTGTATCAAGTCACCAGATAATTCCCTGGGATCTCCTTGAACAAATTAGTACATAAATTCCTATGAGTGATGTTGACACAGGGCCTGCCTATATTGAACAGAGTACAACACTAATTTTGACAGCTTCATAATTGAGTTAGCAAGGAACTTGGGAAGACTACACTTAGACATTTATATTATTCTGAATATTACATTCCTAGCCAACCCAGAATGGACCTAAATTACTGTGAGGAAACTGAGGTAAAGGTTTAGCTATTTTTTTTCCCCAGTGATGGGGTTAATGGAGAGCTTTGACTATTGGGCTGTAGAGAAATGTAAAGGGGGGACCTGTATGTCTTTTACTTGAAGCTTGAGCTAGAAGAGAGATACATTATAAACATGGTGTGCTGGTGGGGTAGCAGTTATTGTTACCATTGAGAGGTGAATATGAGGCCCAGTTTCTTTCTTATATATATGACAGTTGGATTGAAACTGATACCATCCGTTTGGAGAATAGCTGAACATTCTAAAGATGCCTATTGGTCCTGAATTTGAATGGAGGTGATTTGATGGAAAGTTGGTCACAACAAAGCTGACTGGCGGGAGAGTTCTGCTATGAGCAAATATAAGGAGCTGTTGAGAGGCATCTTGGGGAAAGTCTGTCGGGGAGACTTCATCAGGAGGTGACTTTGTGACAGGCTGGGGGAGGCAATGAACAGGAAGAGGAGCAGCCACAAGACCTCTCAGGGATACCCCCTCCCAACAAAACCTTCAGGCCTCTAAGTCTGACCCTTTTTTCCTTTTGCCTCTGTAGGCCTCAAACCTTCACAGGGGGTAAGAGGGTGGACCCAGGGGAAAGGTATATGGCCATCAGGGGAACTCCAAGGGGCTGGACTGGATCTCCAGGAAAGCTGGGTCTGGCCCTCACCCCTGACATAATGTGTCTGCCATGTAACAGCAGTATATATATTTTTCACAATATCTTGGAACAATATCAGTGTAGTTTTGGGTGTTGGAGGTTTGAAGGCTTATCTTCTTTTACTTAGTTTTGTATCCAGGAATGTATATATGAACGCTCTGAATCATCTGTGGCTCTGTCAAGGGTTTCCTCTTGTTAAACATTCTGTTTGTTCAGTCAGGGAAATGAAACAGCAAAACCTCTATGTTATTAATAAGTCCAGTCATAACTTGTCATCATAGCAAGAATGTCTAATGCTAAATATAAACTAGTCATAACCATAGTGCACATGCCATTTTATTAGCAAGATCAAGTTGGTCAATGTAAAATACATTTGAGTAAACTACAGCTCCATTTCCAGCATTTGAAGGGGTGGAGGGTACGGGGGTGGGGAATCTATTTGGTATTTTATTCCAGATAATATATTTGTTGACTCAAACAGTTTTTAAGGCTATGCACTGCTTCGGCCTGAAACCTGAAGTCGAAGGGGGCCACCTTGGGGCCCTTCCGAGGTGAAGCGGAGGGGGCACGAAGGGACCTGAAGCTGGTTGGGGACTCTCCAAAGCGCTTTGGTGTGCTTCAGCACCCTGGCCCAGCTGCACTGGCACCTCCAGCTCCTTACCTGAGCCATCGCGAGGAGTCACTGTCATTGTCACTGCCACGGCCGCCTCTGCCACTGCTGTCGCTGACTCCACCTTCACCACCCCCTCCACCTCTGCTGTCGCCACTGCTGCCGCCACCAGTTCCTGTGCCCTGGAGGCATTCTGGCTCTTGTTGCAGGGAGTCGCCATTTTAAAAATGGCGACTCCTTGCAGCAACAGCCGGTGCGTGTCCAGGGCTCAGGAGCTGGTGGCAGCAGGTGGCAGTAGTGGAGGTGGCGGCGGCTGCGGTGGCAGTGACGTCAATGGTGACTCCTCCTCATGATGGCTGCTGACACACATCCCAAGAGCCCAGGTAAGGAGCTGGGGGCTTGTGCAGCATGATGGGGGCATCAGGGGTCCCCCCAAAACAGGATTCAGCCATCCGAATTCCACTTCGGGTTCAGGGCCAAGGTGGATTGGGGGGCTCCAAATAAACCTGAACCAAATCGCTCCTCCCCGAAGTGGCTTTCAAGTCTGTTGGGGGGGGCATCCACAGCCCTAATAGTTTTCATACACTAGCAGGGTCATCAACAATCCCCTGCATTGTAGAAAAGTATATAAACAGCTGAGCATAAAACCACTGAAAAATGAGTCCAAATGTTTACATAGTGATTCTGTATTCATAAACTGAGGATGCACTGGGGATTCATTGACATAATATTTTCATGTTATCCAAAGAGAAGCACTATTTGAATTGATGGGAACATATAGAAAAATAGATTGTGCCCTCTCTGTGGTCAGGTTAAAATTACTGATTCAGAAAATCCATTCATGGATCAGTTAATCCATCCATGAAACCTTTTGGATCCTATATGCAAACCGCATCATTTATCTCCAAACATTTCTCATTGAGATTTTTCATTTGTCCAGTTTCTGGCTTTGTCATTTACCTCCTGTTTGCTTTTTGAGATGGAATAAATTGATACAACAAAGGCTTGGCAATGAGTCACTAAATCTGCTAGGATTATCAGGGTCAGAACTAAGACTGGTTCAAAGTCTTAGCTCTTCACATAACCAAGACTAGTTCAAATCCAAAGAAAATCATCACAGGGTCTCTAAAGATGTCCAAGGATAAAACCATTAAGGGTGCAGTCCTATGCATGTTTAGAGAAAAACAAGTCCTACAACTCCCAGCATCCCCCAGCCAGCTGGCTGGGGGATACTGGGAGTTGTAGGACTTGTTTCTGTCTAAACATGCATAGGATTACGCACTAAAGCTACAGAAAAGGCAAGGAGGAAGTGGGGTAGAAAAGAAAATGTTTGACATAGACATAGATGGACATAGACTCATAGGGTTGGCAGGGGCCTACAAGACTATCGAGTCCAACCCCCTGCTCAATGCAGGAAGCCTGATTCCCAGGCGGTCTCCCATCTAAGCACTAACCAGGGCTGACCCTGGTTAGCTCATGAGAACAGATGAGATTGGGCACATCCAGCCCTTTGCTCATCACATAATGCATTTCTACTGCTGAAGAAAGCTACCTCCCTTTGTAAACTATCTTACAAAACTGCCTGATGGCAGTCTATTTGGGAACCATAGCTCTGAAAAGAGCAGGATATAAGTATAATTACTAAAAATGCAGGGCTGGTGCAGGCTTATCAAATTGGGACATAGCTAAATAGAGCTGAAAGGTAGTTGCTAGTAGGGCTACACACCGCTTTGGTCTAAAACCCGAATAACATGTCGAAGCGGGCTAATTCAGATGTGCCTCGTTGCGATCAAAAACAGATCAGAATAGAAACGAGGCGTCCTGTAGCAAAGCAGCTCATCGACAAGGCACCCCGTCTGTAGCTCTTCTTATGCCTTCTGAACAGCCCAGACAGGCTGTCTCTAAGTTGTGTATCAAGTTGTGAAAGATCACGCCAAGGGGGAGGAGGAGGAGGAGGGAGGGGGAAGGGGCGAGGAGGCAGAGGCACCAAATGTATCCATTTGAGGGGGATCCGGCCACCAGGAGGGGCAGAAGATGAGGAGGGAGGGGGAAGGGGGGAGGAGGAGGAGGGAGGGAGGTTTGCTGTGAGTCAGCCTCCATTTGCTCATTGTGAGAGAAATGGTGTTACTGGAGAGGAAAGGACTGTCTGAATATTATCCCACTAGATCAGTAGTCTCCCCAGGGTGCGCACAAGATAATCCATTGAGGTGCACGAGCCACCTCATAATTGAGCAGCCTCCCACTGCCACTGTGTGCAGTGATGGTGGTGGTGGTGGCAGGATGGGATGGGAACTGAGAGGGAAGCTCTATGGCATTTCTTTCTCAGCTCCAGTCCTATCCTGCCTCTGCTGCAGCCACCAAGAGCAGCTATACCAGTCTCTGCCAGAAAGCCATGGCACTGGAGCAGCTGCCATCCTGCCGAAGGAGAGCAGGAAGGAGATTAACCCTTCCCACTGTCCTTTGGCAGAATGAAGCTGAGAAGAAAGTGCATGCTATGACAGCTATGTTAGTCTCTCCCCACCCTTCTGTAATAAGTTTACAGTTCATTCTTCTTGTTTGTTCATTTAAAAATCCAGAAAATTTCACTGTAGTTGCTTATGTCCCCCCCTTTTCAATTCTGTTTCAACCATTAGTTTGCTCTTACTTTGAGTCTGTCTGTCTGTCCATCTAGATAGATAGATAGATAGACAGACAGACAGACAGACAGACAATTACTTTCCTTTCCTTGTTCTTGGTTCCCCTTCACCCCTTCTCAATTCCTGTACTCCTTCCCTTCCCATTTTTGATCTCTTTTCCCAGAGAGAGAGAAAGAGATACACCCCATTTTTTCTTCTTTTAGGACTATAGTTAGTGTCCCCCCCTTTTTTTGGTTGTAATTTAGTGTTTGCTTTTCTTTTGCTCTTGTGTGTGTGTGAGAGGGAGGAGGTTGTGCTGTATGGAGGAGCAAACAGTGTGTGTCAAAGGAGTGCACACAACCCACATTTCCAAAAACAGTGGGCAAAGCACTACACATTAATAGCTATTATTTAAATAACATAATACTACACTGTGTGTTGCAAAGCAAGCAAGCCCAATATGAGGCATCTTCAGGGTCCTGGCAGGGGCAGAGGTGGGCAAGGTGTAGGGATGGCGGAGAATTCTGCCACAGATTTCAGTGAGGCCGAATGCACTGGCATTTGGCCCCCAGAAACCTGTGGTGGAACGGCCTCCCCCCCTGCCCCCCCCACGGAATCCCCCCCGGGGCGGAGCTTACCTGGGGCGGATGTTCCAGCAGCAGCGGCTCCGGCTCCAGTGGTGGCTCCAGCGGCGGCAGCTGGCCTCTCGGCCAGCTGCTGCGGACTCAAATGGCGGCCGCCATAGTGGCCGCCATTTGCATCTGGCCAGGCTGCCATGATAGGCTACGTAAGTATTTATGTAGCCTATCACAGCAAAGGCAGCCACACAAATGGCGGCCACCATGCCATTGGCGTAGCTGCCTTTTCCGTGATAGGGGGGGATCCGCGGGGGGGCAGGGGGGTGGCAGGCCGTTCCCCCACGGAGTTCGGGGGCCCGAATGCACTGGCATTCGGCCTCACCGAGATCCGTGGTGGAATTCTCTGCCATCCCTAAGGCTACGTAAGTATTTACGTAGCCTTAGGGATGGCAGAGAATTCCACCACGGATCTCGGTGAGGCCGAATGCCAGTGCATTCGGGCCCCCGAACTCCGTGGGGGAACGGCCTGCCACCCCCCTGCCCCCCCGCGGATCCCCCCCTGGGACAAGACTTACCTGGGGCGGATCTTCCGGGTGGTGGCGGCAGCGGCGGCTGGTCCTCCGACCAGCTGCTACCGCCGCCATTTCCAGTCTTGTTAAAAAAAAAAAAGACGTGATAGGCTACGTAAAGATTTACATAGCCTATCATGGCTCGGTTTAAAAAAAAAAACATGACGTGATAGGCTACGTAAATCTTTACGTAGCCTATCATGGCTGGGTGGGTTTAAAAAAAAACAAACCACACATACGCAAATGGCGGCGGCTATGGCCACTGCCATTTGCGTACCTTATTTTTGGCCGTCCTAGTCTACGTAAATATTTACGTAGACTATGACGGTGAAAATAAAGGGGAATGCAAATAGCATAGCGGGCACTATTTGCGTCCCTTTTTGATTCGCCGTTTTAGCCTACGTAAAGTTTTACGTAGGCTGAAACGGTGAATCAAAATGGGACGCAAATAGCGCCCACTACGCTATTTGCGTTCCCTTTTATTTTCGCCGTCATAGTCTACGTAAATATTTACGTAGATTCAGACGGCCAAAAATAAGGAACGCAAATGGTGGCAGCTGCAGCCGCCGCCATTTGCATACGCGGTTTTGTTTTTTCCCCCCCAGCGCCCTCCGCGGCCAGAAATCCGGCTGCGGATGGCTCTGGGCTGGGCTGGGCCTGGCCGGCTGCTCCGTGGAGCTGCCGTGGAGCACAGCCAGCCATCAAGGATTCCGCGGGGGGGAGGAATGGATCACCTCCCCCCCCGTTGAGGATTCCTGGGGGAGGGACAGAATGCCTCCCCCCCACCATCAACATAATCCGCGAAAGGTAAGTCACTTTTGTACATCCCTACGTAGCCTATCATGGCAACAACAACAAAAAAAAACCGCGTACGCAAATGGCGGCAGCTACAGCCGCCACCATTTGTATTCCGCTTTTTTCGCTGTTTTAGCCTACGTAAATATTTACGTAAGCTATTACGGTGAAAAAAAGGGGAACGCAAATAGTGTAGTGGGCGCTATTTGTGTTCCTTTTTTTCCCGCCGTGATAGCTTACGTAAATATTTACGTAGGCTAAAACGGTGGAAAAAAGGGAATGCAAATGGCGGCCGCCATAGCCGCCACCATTTGCATACGCGGTTTTTTTTTCCCTGCAGGCTGCCCAGCGGCCGGATGTCCGGCTGCGGGTGGCCCCGGCCGGTGGCTCTGCAGAATGTCAGTGGAGTGGAGCCAGCTGGATCAGGATTTCGGGGGGAGGTGCAGTGCACCTCTCCCCCGCCGTGAATCACCCCGTCGAAAAGGTAAGTGACTTTCGTACATCCCTAGCAAGGTGCTGCTCTGCCCTCCTGGCAGGGTTGCTGTGTTGCTTCCTGCCTCTGTCAGACAACTGTCCTTGCTCTTCATTCAAGTCAGTGTGCCCACCTGGCAGGTTTGCTGTCTTTGTTTGCTTTCTGCCTACCAGCCAGGCAATTCAGTCAAAGAGACCATGAGGTTATTGTTGACTGTGAATAGGAAAGTACTAGTACTAGTGGAAATGGGTTATTTGCACTTCAAAGAATCCTACAGCAGAGTTTAGGGACAGTGACCTCCTCACTGCTTCAACACTTAACTTGATTACCCTTTTATGAACTTTGGTTTGAGTGTCTGAGAACAGCACATTTTACCTGTACCTAGCACAAAAACCCCTAGGCTAAACTGTCTGAAAGTTGACAGGTAGGATGCCCTCGGGGGGGGGGGGGGCTGTGCATTCCCCAACTTTCATGCACTTCTGTGCAAGTGGTGAAAAGTTATAGCTCTTTGCTTTGAGAGATTTCCTTGAAATAATCAAATTTCACCTGCATCTAGCACAAAAACTACTGGCCCAAATTGCCTGAAATTTGGCAGGTGGACACCCCTCCAGGGGTCTGAGAGTTCCCCAAATGCCATGTATGTAGCATGAAAACTGAAAAAGTTATGGCTGTTTGTGTTTTCCCATGCAAAGCATTGGAAAACACCAAAAACAAGTGATTTGGACATCCAAATCTCACTTTGGATTTGGATGCAACTTGAAGTGGATGGGGTCCAAATCAGCCCAAGCAAAGCAGGGCTACTTCGGAAGATCTGAAGTGGCATCATAAGCAAAGCGGGGGGTCTGTGCACACAGCCCTAGTTGCTAGCAATAGTAGATAGCCAAACAGAAATAGCAAAGTGGTTTGGGGAAATGGCAAAGTGCAAGTTTGGCTCTAGACAGAACCACTGGATGATCTATAGGACACGTCCCAGTTTCTCTTTTGTGAAGGCAACCAGAAGAGGCAGAACCATCCAACCATGGTAGAAGGTGCTCTGCTAGCAATGTCTATGTCTGACAAGTGATTTAGTGGATTGGCTCATTTCAGCAACAACCAAGTAGCAGCTCAAAGTTCCCAGTTTAGTAGTATAGTAGCTCTTCCTAACATTGCCATATCTGAATATATATTTTTAAAGATCAATATGATCGTAGAGGTTTTGATGTGATCCACCGGGATTTTTAGCAAAGGAGAACATTATTAGATGAGCCACCTTTATACTCAACAAGAGCACAGGAAGGGTCAAGTGGCATATGCAGTAAGGAAGGAGAAGTGTAATGCAATCATAGTTGGGCAGATAAAAGTTGGATCCAGGCTTGGTCATACTTAGGGCTTCACCACATGAGGCTAAAATCCTGTATCCTTACCGGGGCTTCTATTTCTGGATACTTTGTGGGATTAAGATTTGCTCCTTTACACAGGCTGACACAGGCTGTTTTTATTTCTCAGCAAGTTCTATGTGTTTCATTTTACAGGCATTAGATAGTGCTGCTGTTATAGCACCATTACGGAAGTACTCAGCAGGGAAAGTGCTTCATCGCACTTCCTAGAGAAAAATTGGACTTTCCCTATGCTTTACAAAGGTGGGTTAAAGGTCATGAACCACGGGGGGGGGGGGCTGGAAGTTGATAACGTGGTGTAAAGGACCCGCAAAGTTCCATTAGTAACCAATCCTGATCACACAATATAAGCCCCATGTGGAGAAGCCCTTAGAGTATACCCACTGAAATCAATGGGATGTAATTTAATAGTGGCCTTGTAGGCCCCTTCCAACCCTACTATTCTATGAGTGACTAATTTGCTAACTTACTACCACGCTACGTTTGACTAAATCTGGATCCAACCCACAGAAAAGAGAAATATGGTAGAATGTGAATACATTTAATAAGAACATTTAAACTGAAGAAAGGAAGCTTCAAAGCAGAAATTGAGCCTTGGGCACCAAGCCATCCTTTAAATGATTCAGCAGTCAACTTGGCAGTAGAGCCAGAATTTTGCCACTCCAGAGTAATATATTCCGTTTGGGGATCATAGGCTTATATCCATTATACCTAGATTAAATTTGATTTTGTACAAAGACAACAAATTATGTTGAAGTAAGCCTTTTCTTCTCTTGTTTTTCCTTGTCATTCCTGTAAGTTTGTTCATCATTTCTAAGAATAAACTTTCTAAAAACATTGCTGAAGTTTCAACATTATTTTAATGTTACACATTGAGGGAGGAAGGGATCTGTGCTTTTTTTTGGGGGGGGGGGGTCATAGTTCATGGAACCTGCAGGGAAAAAAACCTCATCAAACTCCTATGTTAAAAGTTGATGGTGGTCAGTGGGGCCATCAAAGTAGGACTTCGGGGCAGGAGTTCAAGGCCCCACTCAGCAAATGAGCAGGAGGCCTCCTAAATGTAGTGGGGCTGGCTTATCACATTTTGAAGTAAATGAAAAAATACACATTATCCTCCAAAGATGGGAGAAGTCATAAGACCATTAAGTTCAGATGCTAAACAGACCTGATTGTACCACTGCCAGAGGGGAAGTTATCTATATCCTCCTGTCTCCTAACATCTTACAGTTCCTTTGGGAAAATCACTCTCAGGCTGCATACTTCCCAGGAGAAAGCCCCATTGAACATAGTAGGATTTATATCTAAGTAAACATGTATAAGATTGCTCGTTCATAGTTAGCCCTCCTTCCCCTAAGGGTCTCACAGGGCTGATATAAAGAAACATTGTGATTACGACTGATAGTGGGGAGATTATGACTGAACACATGAATGATGGTGGGGTATGCTTGCACTGAGTAAGACCACTGGTCTATTCAGTCCAGCACTGTCTACTCTGACTGGCAACTCTCCAAGGATTTGCGGAGCGGCAGTGGAGGCTGGTGGCTCAGATTTTGGTGGTGCGTGAATCCATTCTGGGTTTCAGTCAGAACCAGTCAGAACTCTAAAGAAGTTCTCTAAGGTACTAAAGTTATTTTGGAGCTAGGGTTCAGCACCTTGGATAGCTCCTTTAGAGTTCTGCCTGGTTCTGACTGAAACCCAGAATGGATTGATAGCCCCACCAAAATTAGAGCCACCAGCCTCCACCAAGGAGAGGTATTTCCAGCCCTTCTACCTGAGATTCTTCTAAGCGCTCATGTCTGGATGGGGGAACACGCACGCACACATGCACATGAGAGAGACGGTGCCTAAGGCAGGCTGATGCCTGGAAAATAGAATTTGCCAACTGCCTTTTGATCAGCACATTCCACTACTCTATTGCAGCACAGCATGTTTTGATACAACATTCTCAGATAGTGGAACAAGATAATGTATATAACGTTCTTACTCCTGAAGAAGAAAATAACTAGTTTACATAGATTGTGGATGTTACATATGTTCATTTTGTAAAATACATGCTATTTTCTGAGCATCAGTTCAAGGAGGAAGGGCCTTCTCGATGGTGGCCCCATACTTCTGGAACTCCTTCCTTCTTGGGAGATGCATTTGCCCCCTGCTTTACTAGCTTTTAAATGAATCCTGAAAACATTCGTTCAAAGCTGCTTTTTAATATGGGGCACTCTGCACTGTTTTAACTGCTGCTGCTTTAATGTTATAATGTTTTTCGTTTGTGACTATGGTTTGGATCCAGACTTAGTCATACTTAAAGTAGACCATAATCTGATTTATTTCACTGGGTCTACCCTAAGCATGGATCCAACCCTATGGTTTTTGATTATCTATATATTATCTATATATATGTTTTTGATTATCTATATATTACTGTGCCATCTTCTAGGATGGCAGGAGTTGCCCTGGGTCATATAACACCTTGAAATAAATATGCAAAGAACGGAACCTGGGATTGCCTACATTCAAAGAATGTACTCTTCAACTGAGCTACAGAGCTTCCCAGATTCTTACAAAGCTTGCAGTTTTAAATGTGCTGGTTTCTAAATATCAAAGGAAAGAAGAAGAGAGCAGGAAAAGCTCAGTATTATATGTAAAGCTTATAATGCAAGCTCTGTTTTTTTCTTTTTAATTTACAAATATAAACTATTCAGACAAACACATGGATAAGTATTATACCACCAGTTATTTAAAAGGTTACACATTAATTCACAATTTACAGGAAATCTAGTTCGCAATTCACAAAGCTAATAAGCATAACTGTCACACTGGAAAAATAATGCAAGACAGTAAGACTTCAAGATCCACATTTTGGTAAGGCAAGAACATTTTGGTAAGGCAAACCATCTTTGAAGGTCTCAATCCTCTAAAAGCTGCCAAATTAAATCTAGTATATGATCCTGTGTTCAAGTTAAATACTGATTTTTTAGCGGACTAGCTAATATTTTTTCCCACCTTAAAAATTATTTGAAAATTCTATGAATGTTGCATTATGAATGTAACAATGTTTTCATGATATGCCCTACAAGGTTGTTATAATAGAGATTCAGTGGTGTTCTCTGCCTTCCACTAAGAAGAGTGCTTGTGTATTCATTTAAACTATTTTAGTATAAAGCACAGTTGAGGCCTAGAGCCTCTCACTACAATCAAGCTGCCTCTATTTTTCTTGGTAGAAAGGCAGGGTACAAATGAAATAAATCAATAGGCTAACAGTAACAAATACAAGAGATGGTTCTTCACTCCGCCCTTGCTAAAGTGCATGCAGCACAAGTACTGTTCCATGCACTTTACCACAATCACCATCTTCATCATCCTGATGTATACAAACAAATGAGGTTTTCATACATACATATATATATATATATGAGAACTTTGTGAATGTTTGTTTGCATTCCCAATCCATACAACATACAAATACCAAGAATTTCTATGTTCGTTTTGTAAACATGGTTTTAACATGAAATAAAGTTTCAGTACAAATTGTCTCCCAGGAGATCTGTAAAACGATGATCGTGTGGGTGTGCAATTTTAAGCATTTTAAACTGTTATATCAGTGCTTGACCAACTTGGGAAACTTCACGTGAACTCTATACATGCATTGCATAAGCCATCTTTGCACTTGGTTGGATTCCACCCACACAAATACGTCTATCAGCCTTTGTGGGTTGTCCCAATGTAATTATTTTATACCAGTAAATTAGAATTTCTAAGTACTCTTAGAGATGAGGAAGCCCTTATTGGCTTTATTATAGCATCTACATGAATTGTACCATCTCAGAAACAGAAGCTTAAAAAAATTATACTGTAGAGCTTTATTAAGCATATCACGTTTGTGCAAGCAATATCTGCTAATGATTTACAGAGCTATTATGGATGTGAAAATTAAATTAAGAAAACAGCAGTAATGGGACGAATGAAGAAGTCTAGAAATGAGGAAAACGTGAGATTTAATAGAAAAGAAAATAGCTGGAGAGCTGATGAAAAAACAACAATACCGCCACTGCAACTTGCAGAATCTATTCTCCTACAGGGAACGCAAATATATGGCTGTGTGAACACTGGGGTATAATTTTTTTACAAAAATATCTGTGCCAAAGTAATCTTCATTCTGCTCTAAGAAAAACTTACCAAGAAAAGTTCAACTCTGTAATTGGCAATAAATTTGCATAATATGTTTGTTTTGTGTAATGTGATCTGGTTCCACTAGTCCTAGCAAGGAGCTAGGAACTATGCAGCCAGGCCCCAAGCACTGTTTTCAGGGGCTCAGTACAAGCTCACATATTTTTTTCACTACAGTTTTTACAGTGGGGTTAGTAACTTCAAATGGCCTGGGAACCAATTTCCAGTCCCCAGAATGCCCTCCCCCAGGAGCAACATTTCTGCCATTGCCACACCACCAAATTTTGTGGTGTCAAGCCGCTCCCTCCCACACACAGGTTTGCCATCAAAATTCAGCAGCAAACCACTATTGAGACTCAACAAAGCTATATTTGGCTTGAAAACAAGCTAAATTTGGCACTTTGAGTCTCTGGAGCAGTTTGCTGCTGTATTCTGGTGCTAAAATGCTGGGGTGGGGGGGCTGCCACTGCTGTGCATCTGAAGCCATGAAGGGTCACTTGTGGCCTTGGGCCATGTTTAGCCCACCCCTGGCTTACTTAGTTATCCACGGCTTGAGCTGCACCCAGAAAGTCTGTGGGGTTTTGTGTCAATTTTCTAGTACAAATACCAGGTGTTATGTTACTTGGGGGGATGACACCCAGATATTTGGGCAGGTGGGCTGCTAGTAAAACATGTAGCAAATTGATAGAACGTATAGAATTAGGGATGCCATGGGAGTCCAGTTGGGGCTTGATCTCAGCAATTTCTCACTGGCTTGGCCCCCTGGACACCTGTCCACAGATCCCTGCGCTTGCCCAACTCAGCGTGGGCTGAGTTGGGCAAGCACAGGGATCCCCGTTTGTCTGCAAGCTGCCATTTTGCGCAAAAATGGCAGCTCAGTTATTTACAGAAATCACTATTTGTGTAAAATTGTGGCCATACATAGCTCCATTTATGAAAAATGACAGACATAAATGGTCACATTAGGGCTTGCAGGTGTCTGGCGAGTAGCGGGTGAGGCAAGCTCTGATGAGTTTGCCTACCCCTATATGTAATCATTCTGAGTAAATAGCAAATTATCTGAATGATTTCAAGTATGTATGCTATTCTGGTTAACTTTCAAGTATGTATGCTATTCTGGTTAACTCTGGGAGGGAGCTCTCTCTGGGAGAGAGTGTCTGAGGGGCCCTAGGATATTTCAGATTCCCCCCTCTGAGGCTGGAGACAGAGCTCTGACCTTGGAAGGGCAAGGTAAAGTAGGACACCTGGCCATGCCCTTTGGCCATGCCCCTTACAACTGTGCCTTTGGGGAAGCATGTAAAGTGATCATACATAAATTGAGTTCCTCCACACGAGGAGAGATCCTGATGGTCTCAAGATCTTCCCACTCATGGAGGAGATCTACACACATAGATTGGAATGTGCATAAGCCCACTTCACATGATCACCAAGCATGCAGCTGGCAGGGGACATGACCAACGGGGGCATCAGCAGCAGGTGAACCTTCATGGCCCCACAACCCACTCACATGTGGGTTGGCTCAACAATACTTGGCTCAACAATACTACAAGCGAGAAGGATCTTGGAATTGTTGTAGATCACAAGCTGAATATGAGCCAACCATGTGATGTGGCTGCAAAAAAGGAAAATGCTATTTTGGGCTGCATTAATAGAAGTATAGCTTCCAAATCATGTGAAGAACTAGTTCCCTTCTACTCAGCACTGGTTAGGCCTCATCTTGAGTACTGTGACCAGTTCTGGGTGCCACACTTCAAGAAGGATGCAAACTGGAGAGGGTTCAGAGGAGGGCAACGAAGATGAGCAGGGGACTGGAAACAAAGCCCTATGAGGAAAGACTGAAAGAACTGGGCATATTTAGCCCTGAGAAGAAAAGACTGAGGGGAGATATGATAGTGCTCTTCAAGTACTTGAAAGGTTGTCACAGAGAGGAAGGACAGGATCTCTTCTCGATCATCCCAGAGTGCAGGAGATGGACTAATGGGCTCAAGTTACAGGATTCCAGCTGAACATCAGGAAAAACTTCCTGACTGTTAGAGCAATACGACTATGGAACCAATTACCGAGGGAGGTAGTGGGCTCTCCCACGCTGGAGGCATTCAAGACGAGGCTGGACAGCCATCTGTCAGGGATGCTTTGACTTAGATTTCTGCATTGAGCAGGGGGTTGGACTTGATGGTCTTATAGGCCCCTTCCAACCCTACTATTCTATGATCCTATGATTCTGTGTGCTTTAAATGTGAGCACCCTCCCCCAGGGCCAACACTGATTACGTATAATTAGAGTGAGTGGCTGTGTGGGCATTACAGGTGTGGGCAATTTTTGTCTACAACTCAGTGTAGCCTCAGTGGCATGGAGTGCCTTCTACCATCTTCGGTTGGTGTCCCAGCTACGCCCCTATCTGGACAGCGATAACCTGACTTCAATTGTCTATGCTCTGGTAACCTCCAAGTTAGATTACTGCAATGCACTCTACGTGGAGCTGCCTTTGAAGACGGTTTGGAAGCTGCAGCTTGTGCAAAATGCGGCAGCCAGACTAATAACGGGGACCAGAAGGTCTGAACATATAAGACCGATTCTGGCCTGCTTGCACTGGCTGCCTATATGCTTCTGAGCCCAATTCAAAATGCTGGTTTTGACCTATAAAGCCCTACACAGCTCAGAACCATAGTATCTGACAGAACGCCTCTCCCGGCATGAACTGACCCATACACTATGCTCTGCATCCAAGGCCCTCCTCTGGAAGCCTCCTCCAAGGGAGGCTCGGAGGGTAGCAACAAGGGAGGGGGCCTTTTCGGTGGTGGCTCCCCATTTATGGAATAATATCCCTGACAAGGCCCACCTGGTGTGAACATGATCATCTTCTCGCTACCAGGTTAAAACTGCCCTCTTCTGTCAGGCATTTGGAAGCATATGAGTCTCTTGATTGTCTCGGGCTGGTTGTTTTAAATTGTTTTAGATATATGTTGTTGTGTGTGTTAATTGTTTTATGTCATTATGTGAATGTTTTTTTTAGATTTTATATAACGTATTTTAATGGTTTTTAATTTTTGTGAACCACCCAGAGAGCTTCAGCTAAATGAAGCTTCTATATGGGGTAGTATAGAAATATAATAAATCATAGAATAGTAGGGTTGGAAGGGGCCAAGAAGGCCATAGAGTCCTTGAAGGGTTGGAAGGGGCATACAAGGAAGGGTTGGAAGGGGCCTACAAGGGTTGGAAGGGGCCTACAAGGAAGGGTTGGAAGGGGCCTACAAGGGTTGGAAGGGGCCTACAACAAGGCTATCGAGTCCATTCATCGGGAAATGAATGAATGAACTCCCATGATCCCTCTCCATTGGCTATGCTGGCTAGGGCTAATGATAATTTTGTAGGTCAAAACAGCTGGCAGGCCGGAAGTTGCCTTCCCCTGCTCTATTAGATGCTGTTACAGGCTTTGCACATTATATAAGCCTATGATCATGGAATTGCATCCCCATTAGTTATAGCTACTGCTAATGTAGTGCTTGGTCATATATATGTTTCCCAAAAGTCTTAACACCACTGCTAAAATGTCACCATTGTTAGAATGACCATTAAAAAATGTTCATTTATTTGAGGTTATAGAACTGTCATGAGATAAATTAGATGTTGGTCTAAAGCAGGGTTTTAAGATTTGTAGTAACTGTATTTTTAATATAAAAACTATAAATTCTGATAAGAGGAGTGCTCTTCATAATCACTGCTTGCTGCAAAAGCTTCCAAATGTTTACTAAGATGATCAATCGGCAGCTCTTTGTGCTGACGTGGGTCATAGGATGTCTTTCAGTCAGGGCTGGCCTTACCAGTAGGCAGAGTGAGGCGGTTGCCTCAGGCAGCCAATTCTTGGTGTTATGAAAGGGCTGCAGATTGTTAATTAATGTCATATTGTTGTATCTTTACTGCCAAGTAAGGAGAGAGGTCTTTGTGGGATTTCCTGCCTCAGGTACCAAAACAACTTAGCTTACCTTGGGTGGTATGCACCTTGATTGGGTAGGGGCAGGGGGCACCCTTTACAGCTCAGCCTCAGGCAGAGAAACATCTTGGGCCATTCTTGTTTTCAGTCTGGTCCCGTGGTTCTTAACTGAGACCATACAGTCTCCCTGGGAGAGATCTACAAATCTTCAGGGACATTCAGCACCTTGGAGGACATGTGGTATTTTAGGCAGCTTCTTCTCTCTTGCAATGGCTTCTGTCCTCCAGCAGATGACAGTTGATGTATTCTGCTCACCACGCCCTGAGGATAAAATCCTAGATTTCTCCCACAGACCCTGGTGACACACAACAAAGACAAAACCAACAGAAATGTCCCCTCTCCATTTGGGGCAAGAATAAACACAACAGCAAAAATACTCTTCCATCCATTATGAAGACACTTAAGTCTGTGTGATCAGCTTCCAGAAAGAAAACAAAAGGGGGGCACTGTAATAGCAAGAAGACAACCAAGAAAAAGATATGCAAAAAAAAATAGGAGTTCGCTGGTGGTCATCAGGCCCAAGCATCTCACTGAATGTATGTTTGCGATTTGCATATATTGTAAATAAACTTATATAGCAGAATAAAGTTGCCTCCCTTTGAGTTCCATTTTTAATCATGTCCTAATTTTTTACTTGTGGCTTGCTTGGGAGGCATTCAGCTGCATACTTTTTAATGTTTTTAACCACCCAGAGTGCTTCAGCTGTTGGGTGGTCTAGAAATGTAATGAATTAATGAATAAATAAATAAATAAATAAATAACACCTGGTGAGTGGTGGTGGATTAAAGCCATTGTGGTGTGGTGGACTGGGAGTCAGTAGATCCGAGTTCTAGTCCCCACTCGGCCATGGAAGCTTACTGGGGGACTTAGGGCCAGTCGCAGACTCTCAGCCCAACCTACCTCACAGGGTTGTTGTTGTGAGGATAAAATGGAGAGGAGGAGGATTATGTACACCACCTTGGGTTCCTTAAGGAGGAAAAAAGGCGGGATATAAATTAAATAAATAAATATTTATTTATTAGCCATTGGTCTAATGTGCCCTCCAGTTCTTTTGAACAAAAACTCCCATAATCCCTGTCCATTCACCATTCTGGCTAGGGCTGATGGAAGTTCTAGTCCAAAACGTCTGGAGGGCACTAGATTGTTTACCCCTCTCACCTGTGCTCTGGAAGTAAACTCACTTGCACTTCTGTGCTGTAATGTCCTCAGCACACCTAGCTGGCAGCTTTAATACCTGCCTTCATGATCCTTAACAGACTAGATGGGTCCTGACCTGCTATTTGGAGACCACTGTTCTATTGCATGAATCATTAAGACTATTTTTGGAACTAGAAGAGATTTTGTTATTTTTAATCCTGTTTTCTCACTGCCTCGCTCTTACAAGTTCCTGCTGTTTCATCTCTTAGTATTTCAAGTTATTTCAGATGTACAGATATAGCACCTAAAGGAAGTGAAGGAACGTTAATATGCTTTTAAACATGTTGCTTGTCAGCTGTACACACAAAATGTGTGTCGGTACTTTGTCTCCTTCCACCCTGAGTTGTTGTTTTTTTTAAAAAAAATCTTATTTTTGAAGAGGTGCTGTTTTAAGCATCAAGATGACTGGATATATCCCTCCTGCAGGAAGCATTTACATTCTGCTAAAAAAAACAAAAACAAAAACAACATTTTTTTTTCACATTTTCTCCACCCAGCTTAATTTATAACCTGAGATTACTTCTCCTTAGCAAGGGGTGGGGAGATAAGCAAAGCAAAGAAGACTAAATATTTCCAACTACATTAAGGAATTAATAATGTATCGCTTCCTCTAGGACAGGTTTTCAAAGCACAGCCTAACTGGCCCAGAGCAACTGTAAAAATTTACTTGAGAATAAAATTTAAGCAATAAAAAGGGAAAGGCGCAACAGTTATCTCAGCACTAACACGTGTTGCATAGCCAGTCAGCTGTAATTCCCAGTTAAGGTCCTGTCCCCCAAATCAGAGCAGACTAAAAAAAAGAAGTCATTTAAATTCAAACACATAACATGAGTTCACGACCAGAGTTCATATGCAGAGCTCCCATTTGTTAGCATTCATAGAAATGTCCACAGTACGTATTTGCTCCTTCAACTTAAAGGGCATGCCAAGGAAATTTTTTACGAAGAATCAAGTCAAATGTCAGTATAATCCCTATGGGGAATTATCTCTGTCACTTTAACACAATACATTTGCCTGGGCATATCACGCTAACTAGCTATCTCACTGCATTTAGCAGAAGAGACTGCCAAATTACTGTATAATTCAGTGCAGATACACATCTAGGCAGAGCATTAATATCATCACGTTGGCTTGTGGGCTGATTTAAAATGACCCTTCTAACAGACTCTTATATAACTGGGAAAATAATGTGATATTAATAATATAGTTTATTCATTTCCTACACAAATCTAGATGCCAGGCAGCATATTATACAAACTTTTTAAGTAGAAAGGATAAGGGAAGAAAGTGTGGGAACATAATTCAAGTTCTGCTTACATAGCAATAAGTCATGAGAACCCTCAAGAATGGTTGTCAGGCTGCTCATGGCTGCCATGACAACCATGGGGCTGGCCTAACATGTGCTTGGCAAACGCATGTGGCAGGTGGTCACTCTTGACTGTTCTCAGAGGGAAGATGGTGGTCTGGACGTGGGTGATTTTTCGTTAACTTCCTTATCACGGTCAGGCCATCTCCTGTGGTGGTTTAGGCTTGCAGTGCTTGTTCCCCTCTAGAGCAGTGGTGGACACATTAAGATGGTCCACTCCGATGGATTCCTGAAGGCCCTTAGGGCAGGGATGCAGAACCTCTTTCAGCCTGCAGGATCAATTCAGTTTTGGAGAAGCTCTCAGGGGCTACATTCCAGTGGTGGGCAGGGCTGATGGCAAATGGGGTGGGGCCAAAAAACCAAAAATATTTTTAAAATGCAAGCATGTTTTAGCTTAAAGATCTTACTACTAGTAACTAGTAGTTAGGAGAGGCATTTCAGGCTTTTAGAATGGGGGAAACTGCACAAAAGCCAGGAACCCACCAAATGATTGGTGGAAAGGGGGTGGGGCCAGAAGAAGGGGGATGTGGCTTTCTGTGGGAATCCTAGATTGGGATCCCTCAAAAGACAGAACAGGTACCCAGGCCTGAGGTTCCTTATAACAGGGGTAGGGAACTTGTAGGCCAAAATATCTTGAGGGCCACAACTCCCATCTGCCCTAGCCAGCATAGCCATTGGTAAAGGATTATGGGAGTTGTAGGCCAAAACATCTAGAATGCCATAAGCTGACCACCCCTGCCTTATACCAAGTCAGGCCACTGGTCCATCTAGCTCAGTATTGTCTACACGGACTGGCAGCAGCTCTTCAGAACTGGGCACACTACCTGTTGTCACAGTGGCATGCGAGGCCTTGGGGGTGAAGCTGCTGTTCCTTCACTGGGATCCAGCCCAGGGGCTGCAGTCAAGCTTGGGAGTCTTGGATTCTGTGGCTGCTTATTCAGAAAGTTCCTGTGTACTGGACTCAGGCTCAGTGTCAGGGTCAAAATCTAGCATCTTTGTAGGCAGTGCTGCTGGCCCTGCTGTCTCATCTCCCCCTCTCCCTCTGAGTCAGTGTCCAATTTGCTGTTGGACATCTGGGTCATGACACCACTCTTTTGCTTCACCCATGTTATGTACCTTCAGCTACTTCTCTTCCTCCAGGATCTCCACTAGAACCAGGTTAGTGAAATCTAGCACACCAACACTAAAAGTACAGGTACTGCTCACTAAAACAGCAAACACAGAAGACCTTTACAGGCCGATACAACCTCAGGAGCAGAATCATGCAACTACTTTCAGAGGCAGGGATACATTTTGCCTCCATTTCTCAAGATGCATTTTTTAAAAGATCTTCAGGAAGAACGTGTGTATGGGCGGGTGTGTGTGTGTGTGTTGAGGTCTGAGCAGAGGAATTGCCACATCCTAAGCCCTTCCAGCTCACAGCAGCCAAGGAAGAAGAGGTGTGCACAATCTTTTTTCTCTGTTTCCCCCTCTCCTTGCCTCCAATGGAAGGCAATTTACTATGCCAGCTTTTAGGAACATAGGAAGATGCCTTATACTGAGTCAGACCCTTGGTCCATCTAGCTCAGTATTGTTGACACTGACTGGCAGCAGCTCAGTAGGGTTTCAGACAAGTGTTTTTCCAGCCCTACCTGGAGATGTTGGGGGTGGAACCTGGGACTATCTGCATGCAAGGCATGTGCTTTACTAACTGAGCCACAGTCCTTCTTCCAGCTCTTGGGCTGGTATAGTTTCTGGCTCTGTTTGGGGTGGTGTTGGGGAACAAGAAGGCCTAGGATGTGGTGGATCCTTGGTGGATCCATTTCCAACACCTCCCCAAACCACCCCATTTTCAGCCTCACTGCTTACAGGACACCAGTGATGGTGGAAAGTTCTGCCATCATCCTTGGAGGACCTCCATGGGCAGACCTCCCATAGAGCCTACAGAGGGAGAGGTAGTATCCTATGGCCCCTGGAAGGCCATCTCAGCTGTGTGCACAAGGAACATATTTCTAATTGTCGAATGATGCAGTTCTTACTCAGAAGTAAGCCCCACTGACTTAACTGGGGCTTTTCTGCCAGGTAAGGCAAGCACGTATAGGGCTGCAGCTGAAGGGTGTTTTTTTTTAGAATACTGACAGATGTCAGGGTGGTTTCTGCTCTCTTATTTACTAAGCTTTCAGGTCAAAGAACGTGGTGCTAAATTATTTCAAACCAAATCAGTTCTTTGAGTTTTATGGCTCTGACTGAACTTGGCAATTCCCATGACCCATATGAAAAGCACAAAGTTAATATTACTAGCTTACAGCCCGATGCTACTTCATGCCTTGCGTCTTCACAACTTCTTTTTAGTGTCATTAAAAATGTATCAACATAGCTATGTTTCCCAGTACAAAAAAGAAGAAATCCTGCTGCGACATGAACCCATTCCATGGAAAATGTGGGTATTGGAAGGTACAAGGAGAGATACGTGAAAACTGCATAAGAAAGAGCACTCCTGCTGGATCAGACCAGATCATTCTAATCCAACATTGTTTTTCCAACAGGAGCTAGCATGAGTCCAAGCAATGAAAAGATTCCAGAAAGGGTACAGGATGGAGTGACCAGGGCTTGCAGCCTTTTTTTCTCCTCCATTCATTAAAGTTATCACAATGATCATTTTCCCTGATGGTGTGGAATTCTTTATATTGGGCACTATCCAACAACAGTTAATCACTTCTAAATCAATGGGATGAAATGTACTTAGTGTTGGATTTGTATCATGCAACCATGATGTCTTTTATTAAGAAATATGATGATATCACTCCATGGTAGAGTAGTAAAAACTCAATAAACCATATGCATTAGTCAAAGTGTGCAAAGGTCTAAAAAGAGAATAAAGGACTGGTGTGGGAATTAACAGTGTGCGACTGATCTGGATTATTCCACTTCTCTTTGCAGTTCTCATTTATTTTAAAAAGGAAAGGGAAAAACAACTGCAAGATTTAATGCAGTCACCATGTCTATATCAACTAGTCACTATTGATTCTAACTGCCTCTCAGCTAAAAGGCTACTATAATTGCCTGATAGCTCTTCTTCTGGATGTCCCAGAGAAATCACTTGCCTTCAATAATTTTGGATGTTGGCTTAGAACTGGACGCTGTGGACTGTGACCCAGCAAAGCCATGAGTGTGATAAGTTGCCTGCCCACCCCAAGTGATAATGGGGTGTATGTATTTATTTATTTTTATTACATTTATATCCTGTTTTTTTTCCTCCAAGGAACCCAAAGTGGCTTACATGGTTCCCTTCCTCTCCATTTTATCCTCACAAGAACTCTGTGAGGTAGGTTAGGCTGACAGTCAATGACTGGAACTAGTGAGCTTCATGGCAAAATGGGGACTAGAACTTGGATCTCTCGAGTCCCAGTCCAACACTCTAACCACTACACCACACTGGCTCTCAATATCCTTTCTATCACAGGAAACGGCTTTTTAAGCAGGAGGGAATTTAGAAATTCAGTGTGCAACTTGCCAAGAGGTGGAAGGGAGATGACCTGAAAAGGAGAAAACTCAGGATATGGGGTTGTATCCAATGTTACTCTTACTTAGAGTAGACTCACTGAAATGAATGGGATTTAAATTAAACATTGGATACAACCCATATTTCTTTCAGGTGCTGAACAAGCAAATAAACTGAGGTACCACCCATGAATTGTTCCTTTTTGTAAAAACCAATGGCACCTTGTCTCACTTTAAACAACACCTGCTCTATCCTTTGTCACAACTTGCCTACTCTCCCTCCTTGATACATGGATGGTGTTTCCATTTTAAAAAACAATTTACCCCCAAATGAAAAGAAATATATACAAAATATATTATACATATTTAAAAGATTAATAGGCCACCTTTTAGGGGAAACCCTCCCAACGCAGCGTACAAGGTTAAGGGCACAATGCTATGAGTTGCGCCATCAATGATTGTAAGCCCATGAATTCAGAGGCAGGAATACATCCTATGCAGGGCAGGAGCAGCAGTGAAGGCGATCTCTGCCACCCATCCTCCCACCCTGCATTTCTGGCTAGCAAGGGCTTTCTAGCAAGGGCATTTTGGAGAGTGAGGGAAGGAGGCTGAGAGGCCTTAGGATAGCTTATATCCTGGCCTCTCCAGTCTCCTCCCCTCTCCATCCACTTAAACACCCCTTTTCCACCTCTCACTCAGTGAGAGTGAGTAATCATTTCATGCAAGACTGCTTGAAGCTGAGACACCACCACTCTCTTGAACATCTTATTCAGGAACGGGGTGTTTGTGACCAAATGATAGTAAGCATAGATCTATGGATTCAGGCAGGGTTTTTCAGCAGTGGTCGCACCACTGCCTCCTTCAAGGCAGAAGGGATCACACCATCATGCACCACTCCCCTGATCCATCTGATCAGCCCTCCACAGCTAGGTCAAATAAGCCATGAAGAGCAAGGGTCAAGTGAGCACGTGGTGGGTCGTACAGATGTAAGCGTCTTGTCCCCATTCTCAGCCTCCAAAAACTGAAATTGATCCCACAAAGCAGGATAGACAATGGACTAAACACCTCAACAGACACTGCATCAATAGCAGTGTTCAAGTCAGCATGAAGGTGAGCGATTTTATCCTCGGAGTGTCTTGAAGCAAAGTGTTTGGCCAGGTGAGCTCTCTGGAGAACTGCATGGCTGCTTTTGTACTACGGCATTTGTTGCAACAGTGAAGCAGCCTGCAGGGTTCCCCAGAGACCACCACCACCTTCAGGGGGTCATTTGGTGCTCCAAGAATTTGGCGCCACAGGCAGCCACCTCATTTGACACCCCCCTTTTTTGAGGTGTCCCTCCACCAGAGGTGGGGGCTCACAGCATTAACACTGCAACAGATGTCCCAAAATCCACTACTTCCACATCAGATCCCAAGGGAGGGAGGCCAGCACCCAAATGTGCTTTTACAGAGCTCAAACTCACCCCTCTGATTCTCTCTCTGTCTTCCCTCAAACTATCTCAGGTTGCTGCCTTTGTCTATGCATTACCCAGGCCAAATTAGGATGTACTGTACCTCAGGAAGCAGGGAGATAAGCCCTGGTCCCCAAATGGCCCTCTCTCCTTCCAGAAGACCTCACCTGTTGAGCCATCTCCCTAAAATGGCAGAGCACTTCACCACTCTGCCAAAGCTATCATCAACTTATGTGGATTATCTCCTGTAGTCCTACTGGTTCAATTTATCCTGTCGTTGTCAAATGGCAATCTTACAACTTAGAAAAGGTTATCTAAACCAACTCCAAATTTCATTACAGTATGCTCTTATTACCCTGAGAAGTATGAAACTCATATGAGAGTTGTAATAATGAAGTCAAGGAAGATGTATTATAATAGTAGAAGCAACATTATTAATTATATGAGCAACTATATCTACAGGGGTAGCCATGCTAGTCGGTTGCAGCAAAAACAGTAAAGTGTCTTGTGACACCTTAAAGACTAGCATATGTACTGTAAACAGCCCACTTCATCGGGCAAGCTAATTTTGACCTTTTTGACACTCCAAAGCTGCTCCGGATGCCATTTTTTAATGGTCCATTGTAAGGGTTTTATTTATTTATAAAATTTCTATGCCGCCCAATAGCCAAAGCTCTCTGGGTGGTTCACAATTAAAACACTAACTGCTTTTAACATATTCCATGTAAGTCTGTTGCATTAAAAACAACCAAGAGTCTTATGGCCCCTTAAAGACTAACCAATTTATGCTGGTTTAAGCTTTTGTGGACACTGTCCATTTCATCAGATGCATGAAGTGTTAACTTCACACTGGCAGTTCTATATTCACGTGCTGGGGGCGACAAGGTGCGGGGAACTGAGATGAAAACTGTGTTGTCAGAGGGAACTGAGATGCAAAAAGTACAAACAGTGATGACTGCCTTAACAATTGCCTTTCACAAAATGTTGTTGGGTGATAACACATGAAAGTTTATACCAGAATAAATAAATGTGTTAGCCTTTAAGGTGCCACAAGACTCTTTATTGTTTTTAACTCTTCCCATAGGCATCTTTAGCATTTAGCATAGCCATTCAGCATTTTTAAGCCTTACAGCCCACCCCTATGCAGCCCCCTGGCTTACTCCAAGGCAAGTACATATCAGATTATAGCTAAGCGTTGTCTACATTAAATAATTAGTGAAGAATGAATGGATGTTTATGCAACTGTTTAGTAAGTTTTCAGTCAGTCAGTCATCAAGTGACAGGTATAACACTGACAGAACATTGCAATTCATATTTGTGAATGGCATTTTAACATGCTCTTTATTGCTTTTATTCCCAATAATGGGGATTTTTCCTTTGTGACAATCTCACCCCACCCAAAACTTCTGCAGGCAACCCTTTTTCTTAAATCTAGCCATAGGTAGAATTGCTCTCCTGTTTAATAAATTCTGGCCCTCATAGACATAAACAGTACAATCCTATGCATGTCTACTCAGAAGTAAGTAAGAAGTGTACAAAATTATGCATGGTGTGGAGAAAGTGAATAGGGAGACATTTTTCCCCTCTCTTGTGATATTAGAGCTCAGGGTCATCTTTTGAAGCTGATTGGTGGGAGATTCAGGACAGATAAAAGGAAGTACTGCTTCATACAGCACATAATTAAACTATGGAAATTCACTACCTTAAGGTGTAGTGATGACCACCAATTTGGGTGGCTTTAAAATGGGATTGGATGCATTCATGGAGGAAAAGTGTTTTTTTTTTGGGGGGGAGTATATTTTTATTTATTTTATCTTTATAAATGAAATAAAAAAAATACCGAAATTACCAACAACCTACTCAATACTACAATTTCCCAACAATACAATATTCTGATGAGGACACCACAATAACAAAAAGAGAAGGAAAAAGAAAAGGAAAAGGAAAAGGGAGGAGGAGGAGGAGGAAAGGAAGAGAAGAAAAAAGAAGATTCTTTCCCCCTCCCTCCCCCTCTCCCTCTCCTTTAAAGAACTACGTTTAAACTCCAATACCCCCCAGCCTCCAATGCCGTTCTATTTTAAAACCTATATCTATAACCTTAACAATCTTACAGTTTATTAAACAACCTTATATTTCAATATCATATCATCAATCTTGTATCAAAGAAACAGGCCTGCAATTCATTCCCTGAAGCCTATATTATTATTATTATTATTATTATTATTATTATTATTATTATTATTAATAATAATAATAATAATAAATATATAGTGTTATATAATAATTAAACTTAATATAAACCTTCAACAGTCAGTAATATATTTTATACTAGATATATTATCTATTTTGAAATAAAAAATATAAAGAAAAACAAGAAAAAATGAAAGATGAAAGAGAATAATAAGCAAATATATGCGTAATCATTTATCTTCTGAGCTAGCCTGGATCATGTAGACTAAACACAAACAGTAAACAAAGCTTGTTTAAAGATTCTAGTTCATGGGGTTGTAACAGAATTCTCATGCATTTTTACTTTCAGCCAGGCCTCCACCATTTCATGATTTAGAAACTTCTTCATCTGACCTTCAGACACAACACAAAGTGTAGCAGGATATTTTAAGTAATATTGTAAGTTCATTTGTTTTGCCATATTTTTTGCTTTGATAAATTGCCTTCTTTTATTCGCCACCTCTTTGATGTAGTCTGGAAATAACATAACTTTATCTTGTTTCCAGGAAAGGCTTCCACTCTCTCTTGCCAAACTCAGGATATAATTCTTTGTGGAGACTTTTGCAAATTGAGCTATGATCGTGTAATCAGTCCCTTTAGCATTTGGCACATGAAATGCCTGCTCAATATCAAGTAAATAATCAGATGGGATAGGGAGTATCTCATGCAAAAGTTTATCCACAAAAATAGGCAATTTTACATCATTAGACAGATTTTTAATCCCAATAATATGTACAATGGATCTCCTCATGAAGGCCTCCAGTTGATAAATTCTATCAGAGGAATTTTTTAAACAAATTTGTGTCGTAGTTTCATTTTCTGCCACTTGGTCTTCTAGCTCATTAATTTTCATCTCCATTTTTTGCCATGACGCATTAATTAAATGTACAGCTCCTTGCAAGGCGGTGATGGAATTTTGGATTAAATCCAACCTTTTGGCTTGCTCTGTAAATTGTGAAGATAAAGTCTTTATCAGACTAAATAATTCCCCTATATCTTCTGTTCTCGAAACTTTTGACACAGGGGGTGTGGGGGGAGTTGATGCCAGCTCCTTTCTTCTCCTCAGCGCAGACATGTTTCTCTCGAACAGATCTTGCAGGTCCTCAGATGTTCTCAGATATTGTTAACATTTCTTAAATCATCCCTCAGAAGTTGCTTAAAGCATATATTATTATGGAACACGTCATCCCTGTTTTCTCCTATGAAATAGGAGTCTCAGTACAGCTTTTTGCATTGGTAAAGCTCTGGAGAGATAATCCTGGAATCCAGGCCCCCCATTATCTCAAGGGGGGTACTTTTCTCCAAGATATTATCCAGATGTTGCCTTGCCCCCCCTTTTAATTCTAGGGGGGAATGAAAAAGTTTTTCAACCTTTTAAAAAGCTGTTTGAGAAAGCTCCCATGGAGCGCCCGTGGGATGGTACCAGAGTGACATTGGTTCCAACTGGAAGTCACATTGGTTCCAACCAGAAGTCTAAGGAAAAGTGGCTAGTAGTCCTGACAGCTACTGTATATGCTACCTCCAGTATCAGAGGCAGTATGACTATGTACACCAATTGCGGGGGTGTTATTGCATTCATGTCCTGCTTGTGGATTTCCCACAGGCAAATGGTTGGCTACTTTGTGAACAGAATGCTGGGCCAGATTAACCTGTGGTCTGATCTAGCATGGTTCTTCTTATGTTCTTATTTTAAGTTCCATTGAGTTCAGTGGGGCTTACTCCCAATTAAGTGGTTATAGGATTGCTGTGTCTTACTTGGATGAAATAATTGTTTATTGTATTCATTATATATCTGAAATATTAATACCATGAAATTTATCTGAATTTATCTGCTACATCCATTTTGTCTCCTGCTTTATTGATTTATTTATCTCAGATTTTATTCCTTGCAGTGACAGAGAAGTGACTGTTGGTAGGAAGTCACTTGATAACATAACCTTTGGAAAGACTTTCTGAAATGATTTTTTCCTAAGGCTATTTTTGTTTAACTTGACGCAGCCTCAAATTTCTGTAACAGTCAAAAAAGAAAAAAGGCACAGCTCCCACTGATCTTGTTACCTAACAGTGTTGTTGACCCTGCCAGTTTCTGTGCCACTATCTTTTCGACACATGCTGCTTTCCTTGCTCCGGCCAACAAAATTTCATTTATCTCTTATTCAGCAGGACTGACTAAATTTCAGCCTGGCTCGAATTCCTGGACACTTGCAAAATGCAAAATATAAAATATCAGGTCTGAGATAGAAGCAATACAAAGCAAAAAGAAAAGAGAAGAGAAAAAAGAGAAAAAGATTGTTCAACACACACCTCCTTTCTTCTTTAGCTTGCCTTTTCAGCTCTCTACCCTCTTGCTTTAGCTCATTGGCAATGAAGGCCCACTTCAAAAATGCCAGCTCGGCAGGAACTGGCAAATATACCACTAGCAAGGAGAGGATTAAAAAGAAAGGGCTGTAAGGAAAGATATGGGAAATTAATTGGAAACCAACAACTAAAGAGCTGAAATTAACACCTGCATGGGACGTAACAGTTTCATCATTAATTCTATACTACTTTCAGTACAAAAAAGTGTTTTATAAACCTTAAATCACTCATTTTTATGATAATCACATAAGGAAAGACATAATTGTTCCCATTTTTACAGTGGCTTCCCACAAGGCCACTCTGAGAGTTCAAAACTGAAGGCACATCTAGAAATAGTTGAATTGTTTATGGTTGTCATTGATATTTTAGCTGTTTTATGAGATGGTTATATTTTAGTGGATAATTGTTTTAAATTTTGTATGTTTTAGAGAGTGATCCTATAGCCACTAGACACTGTCTGGACAGCCATAGGATTTTTCGGTTTCTGGGAACTGAGGTCGTCTGATCTCGGTTCCCACAAACCACGCTCCCCGCCCTCTCATAGCTGGTGCAGTTCTTTCCACACTGCTGCTGTCTCCATGCTTGTAAACAGAGCACAGAGAGGTAGGGATGTCATGAAAGTTCATTTCCTGCTTCATTTTCGACAGTCTTCTCTCAGTTTGGCTCCCCGAACTGAAGTTCGTGAACCCTCCCTCGCTTGACTCTGCTCGGTTGCAGTCGGGCAATTCCCCCAAAATCTCAGGCACTATGGTGATCCTGTTCACACGTTTCCCCTGGCTCTTGCCAAGCAGCTGCTCGTAGGGATGTCAGAGAATTTTGCCACGAATCTCGGGGAGGCCGAATGCCAGCGCATTCGGCCCCCCGAAATTGGTGGTGAAACGGTCTGCACCCCCCCACCAGGACAGGACTTACCTTGGGCGAATCCTCCTGGCGGCGGCAGCGGCGGCTCTGGCAGCGGTGCGGCGGTGGTGCGGCAGCGGCTGCCACCACCGCCATTTCCAGTAAAAACAACAACAACAACAACAAAACGTGATAGGCTACGTAAAGATTTACATAGCCAATCACGGCTAGATTTTTAAAAAATACTGTGATAGGCTACGTAAATGTTTATGTAGCCTATCACGGCTGAGTAAAAAAAAAATCCCACGCGTACGCAAACGGCGGCGCCCATGGGCGCCGCCATTTGCGTTCCTTATTTTGGCATGTCTAGTCTATGAAAACATTTACGTAGACTACGGTGAAAATAAGGGGAACGCAAATAGCGTAGACGCTACGCTATTAGCGTTCCCCTTATTTTCGCCGTAGTCTACGTAAATGTTTACGTAGACTAGACGTGCCAAAATAAGGAACGCAAATGGCGATGCCCATGGGCGCCGCCATTTGCGTATGTGCGGTTTTGTTTTGTTTTACTCAGCCATGATAGGCTACGTAAACATTTACGTAGCCTATCACGGCTGACTGCAGGGACGCAAACGGTGGTGGCTACGGCCGCCGCCATTTGTGGCCCGGCTGGCCAGGATTCGGGGGTGGAGGGACAGAGCGCCTCCCCCCCGGCCAGAATTTCAGGGGGAGGGACGGAGTGCCTCCCCCCCACCACGAATCAAATTTCGTTACAGGTAAGTGACTTTCGTACATCCCTAGCTGCTCGGCGAATGGCTTTGGCGGCTATCCCTTCGTTTTTGCGCATTTGGCCCCCTGATATGCACATCTGCAGATATGCGCATTTTCTGTGTGAAAAAAAACCATTGCACAGTTGCCATGGCCCTTCTGATTTTGCGCAATTGAGAAATGCCATAGCCACAGAGAGATCCAGGTGTTGTGGGGGGTGGGGAGATGTCAAGGAGGGGAATAGAAAAAGATGAGAGCAAGCAAACCCCTTCCTACCTGAATGACGGTCGTTTCATTCAGATTGAAATGGGCCATTGTCCTCATTTTCTGCCTAACAATTAGAAAGTACTATTCCTTAACACTTGGAAGTTGAGATAGCACCGATCAAGAAGATGTGTGCTATTATGGGGCAAATCTCTCCTAAAACTTAGAATTTTACTCCAACATTTGAGAGAATATGTTCACAAGCAGAAAACACAGAAAGAAAAAGATAGTTCCTTCATTCATAAATCAATATATGCGCACCTATCTTTGGGCAGTGCTTTTCAATAGGGAAATAAATTATTGTTTTACTGTGTGCTTTTTGGTTGTAATTTTTGTGAATGCAGGCCCAGAGAGCTTCGGCTATTGGGTGGAATAGAAATGAAATACATATATACATACATACATAAAAGGGCAGTGTGGTCTTGGTCTCTTGGTTGTGGTAGTATTTTGTGTGTTTGTGTTTCAGCTTGCCCGGGTGACCACTGGGCTGTGAGAGAACCAAACAGACAGCCCAAGAAATATGCCCATAATGGTGATACCACTGTCACACTAGCAGGAATTATATACTATATATATCTGGAGAAATTGGAAGTTCCCTTTCCAGCTGCAGCAGGTATGGTGCTAGGCTTTGCAGCAGGAGCAGACTGACATACCTACTTAATTCTTTCCTCTAGTGCCTCCTTCCCAGTCATGCAGACTAGAAATGTGCACAAACCTCATTTTCTGCAATTATGCTTCCTGCATTTCTGTCAGTCATGGTGAAATGTGCACAAACCTTATTTCCCGTATTTCTGCTTCTTGCATTTCTGCGTGTCTGTTGCAGTGTCGAAGCCATCAGAACCCCCCCCCCCGACACACACACACACAAAACAAGGGTCCCAATGTCTCATAGGAAACAGTTGGAAGACCTTCATGAGTAGGAAGAATTGCCGGGCATGTCTGGAGTTTCTTGTGGCCCACTGAATGTGCAGTGCATTTTTAAAAAGCTCTCCTTTTTTTCTCATTTCTCGTTATGATTTAACTGGAGCTGTACATATTGGAGTACCATTGTATGAGGAATTTAACCAGCAACACATCCCAATATTGATAAGAGAAGACAGAAATGTGCCTTTTCTGCATAGCAAGAATTACTCCAGCCCTCCTACCTATATGTTCTGAAAAGTATTGTCCTCGCCAATAACAAATAGTCAAATTGCTGCTGGAATGGGTATTTAGGTACCATGGCATCTCACAAATATACAATGTATTCCTGAAAGAAGGAAGAGTACAGGGGACCTATAGCAGTGGTCCAGTTCAGGTTGCATATGCTGGGAAAATGTGTACTTTGCATCAGGGCCAGGATAAGGCGTGGTTGCATCAATCACTCTTGGGCAAGTAATCACACATAGAATGTACCTGGACTGTCCAAGGTACGTAGGAGAAGGGGAAATGAGTGTTAATTAAGGAATGGGAAGAAGTTTCCAGTGTTCCCACAAAACAGAGGCCACCCACTGTTATGATAAGACACTCCTGTATTTGGTTGGTAACACAATAGAGAGAGCTGAGAACACTATCTTACTGCAGCTAGAAGCTTTGAACCTGGGTTGGGATGCTATGAGGCAGCATGTAACTCTCTGCATGGCATTTTCTCTCTCAGCATGCTCTGAGAGGCAGTGCTTCCAACTAGCTGTATTTTTACAAGGGGCAATTCCTCCACATTTGCATGAAGAATACACTACGCAAGGGAAAGTGTGCATGTGCAGGGGGGGGGACATGCTACTTGAACACCAGTTTCCCTCATATGGCTGGCTCTGTGATGACATCCCAGTGCAGACAGGAAAGATTGCAGGTGTGGGAAGCGAGCCCAGGACAAACCAAGGAGCACAGTTATACTAATACCATTTCCAACCTGGCTCTTATTGCACTGGGATGACTGCAGGGACTTACGCCATACACCAGTCCCATGAAACCTGTGACAACCACATAAACATAAATGCATTCAGGCAAAAGTCATGACAACAGAGTGTCTCTTTACTTTGCACAGTCAATTACAATATATAGAACAGGAATATTTTAATTGTATACAACTGTTCCATTAAGACGACAGGCAATATCATACCCATAATGCAGCCTGCACATATGCTAATTGCAGAATGGGGAAAACAAAAGGGACTGCAGTTGTGTACAGTTGTGAACCTCAAGCCGAGGTATTGCTTGGTAGGAATAGAAAAGGAAAGGCACCTCTTCCATTCAGACACAGCAGCATGCACCTAAATCAGTCCCCCTCTCCCCTGCACTTTCCACAGCCAGGCATATGAATGAATATCTGACTGATGGTAGTCAACAGACATTCAGTGATATCCCCAGGCAGTCAGCTAAAGAGAATGAATGAGGTACTCAGTCACCTGCCCCGGGCTGTCCTTTATCATGGAAATACATTCTTAAAACAAGGGAGAGGTGATTTTGCTTATTGCCCTCAGTCAGCAGATGAACAGTATTGCTGATTTCTGAGCAAGTGGGTCTTCCCACGTTCTATCTAATGAACCAAAAAAACCTGTGCTGATTAAGAGAAGTGGTCAAAGCCTCCACCTGCTTCCACAGAAGCCTCAGTCTTGCAAGGGGACTTTGGCTCTTTCAAATTCTTCTTCTTATTATTTATCACAGTTATATGCTGCCTTTTCAAAGTGGCTGTCTAATGAGGCTTTACAAGTAGCTGAGGAAAGAAGGGAAGCGAAAAGCAAGGGAGAAAGGGGAAGATATATCCAACTGAATGCAGAGTTCCAGAGAATAGCAAGGAGAGACAAGAAGGCCTTCTTAAATGAACAATGCAAAGAAATCGAGGAAAACAACAGAATGGGAAAGACTAGAGATCTCTTCAAGAAAATCGGAGATCTCAAGGGAACGTTTTGTGCAAAGACGGGCATGATAAAGGACCAAGAAGGCAGGGACCTAACAGAAGCAGATGAGATTAAGAAGAGGTGGAAAGAATACACAGAAGAACTATACAGGAAAGATCTGAATGTCCCTGATAGCCATGATAGTGCGGTCACTGAACTTGAGCTGGACATCCTCAAGAGTGAAGTCAAGTGGGCCTTAGGAAGCATTAGTAACAACAAAGCCAGCGGAGATGACAGTATTCCAGCTGAGCTATTTAAAATCCTAAAAGATGATGCTGTTAAAGTGCTGCACTCAATAAATATGCCAACAAATTTGGAACACTCAACAGTGGCTACAAGACCGGAAAAGGTCAGTTTACATTCCAATTCCAAAGAAGGGCAATGCCAAAGAGTGTTCAAACTTCCATACAATTGTGCTCATTTCACATGGCAGCAAGGTTATGCTCAAAATCCTACAAGCTAGGCTTCAGCAGCATGTGAACCGAGAACTACCGGAAGTACAAGCTGGGTTTCGAAGAGGCAGAGGAACTAGAGATCAAATTGCCAACATTCACTGGATCATGGAGAAAGCAAGAGAATTCCAGAAAAACATCTATTTCTGCTTCATTGACTACGCTAAAGCCTTTGATTGTGTGGATCACAACAAACTGTGGCAAATTCTTAAAGAGATGGGAGTACCAGACCACCTTCCCTGTCTCCTGAGAAACCTGTATGAGGGCCAAGAAGCAACAGTAAGAACCAGACATGGAACAACCGATTGGTTCAAAATTGGGAAAGGAGTACGACAAGGCTGCATATTGTCACACTGCTTATTTAACATATATGCAGAGTACATCATGAGAACCTCAGATACGCAGACGATACCACCCTAATGGCAGAAAGCGAAGAAGATCTAAAGAGCCTCTTGTTGAGGGTGAAAGTGGAGAATGCAAAAGCTGGTTTGAAACTCAACATTAAAAAAACGAAGATCATGGCATCTGGCCCCATCACTTCCTGGCATATAGAAGTGGAAGAAATGGAAGCAGTGACAGATTTTATTTTCTTGGGCTCCAAGATCACCACAGATGGTGACTGTAGCCATGAAATTAAAAGATGCTTGCTCCTTGGGAGGAAAGCTATGGCAAACCTAGACAGCATAGTAAGAAGCAGAGACATCACCTTGCCGACAAAGGTCCGTCTAATCAAAGCTATGGTTTTCCCAGTAGTAATGTATGGCTGTGAGAGCTGGACTATAAGGAAGGCTGAGTGCCAAAGAACTGATGCTTTTGAACTGTGGTGCTGGAGAAGATTCTTACGAGTCCCCTGGACTGCAAGGAGGTCAAATCAGTCAATCCTAAAGGAAATCAACCCTGGCTGCTCATTGGAAGGACAGATACTGAAGCTGAAGCTCAAATATTTTGGCCACCTAATGCGAAGAGAAAACTCCGTGGAAAAGACCCTGATGCTGGGAAAGACTGAAGGCAAAAGGAGAAGGGGACGGCAGAGGATGAGATGGCTAGATAGAATCACCGATGCAATGAATATGAAGCGCACTCTGGGAGAGAGCGGAGGACAGGAAGGCCTGGCATTCTATGGTCCATGGGGTCATGAAGAGTTGGACACGACTTAACGACTGAACAACAACAACAAAGCCTCCAATTTAGGGGCCTTCTACATAACACTACAGGCGTAAATGGGTGATGGCTGCAGGTGCTTCCCACGGGTCCAAGTAAGTAGCAGGGGCTTGCATGGCTGGGCAGGAGGCTCTCTGGATCGGGCCCAAGCAGTCCAAAGCACTTTGGATCAATCTGGCCTGCTTCGGCCTACTTCAGCTCGATCCCAACCTACTCCGGAACCAGACCAATTCAGTCCAAATCACCCCAATCTGCTTTGGGATTTGGGATTCAGGCCGAAGTGGTGCACAGCCCTGTCATTGGGAATCAGGTGGCACAGGAGCCCTATCCACTTGTCCTGCTGGTCAAAGGAGGGAGCCTCAAATACTAGCATGACAGTTTGTAATCCTCCTGGTCCTGGGAATCAGGCGATCCCAGGGTGCCAATCCAGTGCACTCAGAGCTGCTGTGCTCCCTCAGTCTGGGCAGCCGGATGCTGATGGAGGCCATTAGACCAGCCCTCCATGATGCCTAGCTGCCTGCTGCAAGTACTGGCCCACTCTCAGGCCTGAATAGCCTCCAGTCAACAAAAGAGCATTCACATGATAGCGTGTGAGGACAGTGATTTGCATAACATTTGCATAGGCTAATATATAGGCCTAGATGCAAATTTAGAACTAATTATTATAGTTTAAATAGAATTTCACTGGAAAAGACCCTGATGCTGGGAAAGATTGAAGACAAAAGGAGAAGGGGACGGCAGAGGATGCGATGGCTAGACAGCATCACCGATGCAATGAATATGAACTTGAGCACACTCCGGGAGAGAGTGCAGGACAGGAAGGCCTGACGTGCTATGGTCCATGGGGTCACGAAGAGTCGGACACGACTTAACGATTGAACAACAACAACAGTAGAATTAGAGTACATCTCACCATAGTGCCGGAAACTGTGACCAGGTACCCGCCTGTTCAGTATGCTGTCCAGGTGCCTCTGAGCATAGGCAGAGTAGCTCAGAGTCTGAAGAGGAACTGCAAAACGTGGAGGAGAAACTTTCCCAGACTCTTCCAGACAGGGAGGGACAGACTCCTCAGGTTTCAATAGTCCAGCTGGATGGAGACAGCCTCTCTTCACACACCCCCATGAGAGATAGTGAACAGGGAGAGGTGGGGCTTGGACAGCCTGAATTCTTAGATGCCAGACACAGACACAGGGCCAAAAGAGAGATGGCAGGGGCGGAGCTTAGACAGTCTGCCCGATTGGCCCGGCGGGAACAGCTGCACGTAGAGTCCACACAAGAGAGAGGGAGATCCCCACCCCACCCCTTAAGTTAGGGAAGCGTGCCCGCCTTTTCTCAAATGGTAGGCAACTTCCAATCTTCCTGGTTACCCTTTGAACTCCCTGAAGGCTTTTCCTTTGTAGACTGTGAGTTACTGACAATTAGCATCTGTATGACCCATTGAAGTAAAAGGATTAAAGAGTCGTGGATAGAAGCCTCTTGTCTGTGTTTTGATTTTGCTATTGGAGTTCAGCGGGGACAAAAGGGAAACATGACAGGTGCTAACAGGTGATGGGCAATAGTTGTGATGGGCTTTTAAAACATCTTTAAACAGGAAGTGGACAGGACAGCCCTTAAAACAGTGATTAGTGAGCCATCTAATTTTTTCATGCATTTTGCACCAAAAGCCATATCTCAGGTATGGGCACATGCCAGTGTGATGGATCTTCTAGGGATGGTGGAGAATTCCGCCACGGACTCCAATGGGGCCGGATTCTAAAGAATCTGGCCCCCTGGAGTCCGTGGCGGAACAGATCACTCACCTCTGCCTCCCCGCAGGATCCATCCGGGTCAGATCCTTGTCCACTTCGGACCTGCAGAGCCAGCCGCCAGAGCAGAGCTGGAGAAAGTCGATACGGCCGGCAGCCATTGCCGCGCTGTATCTCTGTGTAAGTCAGTCTTCCGGACGCAAAAGGCGTAGTGGGCGCCATTTGCGGCTGTAAAGCTGGTTGATTAGCCTAAATGCAGCCATTTGCATCCCTGTTCACGCGATAGGCTATGCAAATATTTGCGTAGCCTGTCACGGCCAAAAACAGGGACGCAAATGGTGCCCACTATGCCATTTGCGTCCAGGGGACTGACTTACACAGAGATATGGCACGGCAATGGCTGCCGGCCGTATCGACTTTCTCCAGCCCTGCGGAGCTGGCGGCCGGCTCCGCAGGGCTTTGAAGTGGAGCTGGCCTGGACAGATTCCGGGGAGGAGGAACGGATCACCTCCCCGCTGTCGAGGATTTCGGGCGGAGGAACGGATTGCCCCCCCCGTGGACCCCCGGCAGACTAGAGGTAAGGGATTTCGTACATCCCTAGGAACCTCTGACCTCTGAAAATGCGCTGTTCAATTTCTTTAAGTCATACTTGAGGATGAATTCAGTAGCTTTGACTTCTTCTTAATAGTAATTCCACATCACAGAACCTGCCATGTAATCTCTTTCAGTGGGTCTTGTCCTCCGTGGAAGCAAGGAAGGGAGGTATGCCAGGTCATGACTGAGGCAAATTATTAGTAGGGATGTCAGAGAATTCCGCCACGGATCTCGGTGCGGCTGAATGCCAGTGCATTCAGCCCCCCGAACTCCGTGGAGGAATGGCCTGCCACCCCCCCGCCACCCTGCAGATCCCCCCCGGGACGAGACTTACCTGGGGCGGATCTTCCAGGCGTCAGTGGCTCCGGCGGCGGCTCCAGCGGCGGCGGCTACGGTGGCTGGTCTTCCGACCGGCTGCCGCCACCGCCATTTCCAGACTTGTGTAAAAAAAAAAAAAAAAAGACGTGATAGGCTACGTAAAGATTTACATAGCCTATCATGGCTAAGTTAAAAAAAACAACAACGACGTGATAGGCTACGTAAATCTTTACGTAGCCTATCATGGTTGGGTGGGTTTAAAAAAACAAACAAATCGCCTATGCAAATGGCGGTGGCTACGGCCACCGCCATTTGCGTTCCTTCTTTTTACTGTCTTAATCTACGTAAATATTTATGTAGACTATGACGGCGAAAATAAAGGGGAACGCAAATAGCGTAGCGGGCGCTATTTACGTCCCCTTTTGATTCACTGTTTTAGCCTAAGTAAATATTTACGTAGATTAAGACGGCCAAAAAGAAGGAATGCAAATGGCGGCGGCCGTAGCCGCCGCCATTTGCGTACGCGGGTTGTTTGTTTGGTTTTTTTACCCAGAGCCCTCCGCAGCTGGAAATCCGGCTGCGGATGGCTCTGGCCTGGCTGGGCCTGGCCGGCTGCTCCTCGGAGCTGCCGCGGAGCACAGCCGGCCGTTCGAGGATTCCGGGGGGAGGGACGGAGCGCCTCCCCCCCCATAAACATAATCGACGAACAGGTAAGTCACTTTCGTACATCCCTAATTATTAGTATAGTAAAGGGGAATTTTGTACAGTTCATAGGTGAGCTCTGGTGTGGGGGCTGGGGGTTGGCACAGTAATGGGTTTCTGATTTTTCCCGAAATACTAAATGCAGACCTATAGGATGTGAGTGGGAATATACATCTGAATGTTTTCTGTTCTAGGCTATTTGGAGCCTCAGATTTTCCTAAGAAGTTCTTTCCTTTGATTTTTCATAAATATTTCTACAACAAACCCACTGGTTTTCTTGCAGTGACTTACCATTAGCTGTGCAGTTTAATGCTGTATGATTTTTTCCTAGTATGCTGTGAAGTTGTTGGGCCTTTTTGTTTGTTTTTTTCTTTTTTCTTTTCTTTTTTCTTTTGTTCTTCAGGCTCCACATTTCAAAGCTGGTTTAAGCTTCCCTGGAGTTTCATGCCATATTATTCTTGTCTTTTAAGAGTTCCATCTTTGGTTGTAAATTACATTTTATATCTTTCTATGACAGTGCACTGAGCTGTCTTCCCCTCACCTCCCTAACCACACACTTGATTTTCGTCTGGTTAATTTAATACCTTTGCAACTAGAAATAGCCTTATCAATTTCTTACACATTCTGCTTTGTTTTATTGTGGCTCATTATCTGTCTTATTCTTTTACCTACGATTAGTACAGCACATTCCCAATGCATTTCTGCAGCATGTTTTGTTGCTGATGTTTGGAGAGAACCTCCCACTGTCCTCCCCTCCCCCCACCCCTTAGTTTTCACATGTTTGGCTGATGGTTGCTTCCCTGCTGCTTTGAATGGCATATTGTAAAAGTGTGTTAGTCATTTTCTCTTAGTGGATTATCTTAGTCGTCATTGCCTCCAGAGTTTTATCCCCACCCCACTCAGGGCCAACCTAAACATTCCTTTAAGTATGCGTAGTGGAGCGATGCGTGCTACTTTTATTTACTCTCAAGTAACCATGCACAGCCCTGATTCAGATCAGGACCATGGTGCCAGGAGGGGGGAGTTAAGTGTTTCCCCACCACCACCCATTTTTGTCCTGAAATTCTCCTCCCCACCCCCCAAGTCTCCATTGGAGGTTTCTCTGAAAGTTGTTCCAACTATATGCACTGATTCATAATGATATTCCAGACTTGATCTTTCCACAAGGCTGCTGAATGTTAAGATTTACAGCCATTTTAATTTCATAAATCTTCCAGTGTCAGGCACTACATAGCTGGCTTAAACAAGGTGACTTTTAACGTTGTTCTTCCTTGCAACTGATTTCTTAAGGTTTCCTGATTCTACAGACATTTCATGCCAACCTCCCATATTGGGCAATCTTTTGCTGCTACTTTTGTTCCTTTTCTGTATTATTTGATGAATCTTAATTCTTTCTTTGTTGTACATATCCATGTTCTTGTTGTTCTTCCTTGCCTTCCTGTGGATATTCGAATCCAGTATTTTTCTTCATGAAACTGATTTCCATATTTCCATCATTTACATTTTTGTTTCATCGTCTTTTTTCCCAGTAAATATACCTAACCCAGTCTTTGCCAGAGATTTTCATTTATTTTTGTTTTTCTACTGTCTTACACGGATTTTTCTTATGGAAACAATTTATGAGAGCCTTGAGTTAAGGTCACTGTGTTTAACCAAGGAGATGTGATGGCACAGGCTCTGAAGTACTACTGTCCCACCCCACAGGGCCCTCTGAGCCCTAAGATATTATTTGCATGGATAAGACTGTAGATGCAAGTGCTTCTAATTGTATTTTGGAAAATAACAACAAGTCATGACGTTTCACAAAAACATAGAATGAGGACCCACTCTTAAGTGCTGGGAAGCCATAGAAACTGAAGAGTCTTCAGGAACTCTCTACGGAGAGAAATCCATCTTGCCTGCTCCCTTCTGCCTTTTTGGAATGAAGTGGCTAAAAGCTAATGCAAGCAAGCCTTTTCCATCAGCCACAACATACCATTTGGCTCTATTAGTAGGCCTGTGTTTTATTAAAAAGCTTTACTTTATAAGAATAGCTCTTGTGCTAGGAGGCATCATTATACTGAATAAAATACAACACATCCTATGAGAACATTCAAATTCCTTGACACTTTGAACAGCAATCATCGTTTACAGCCTACTTGAACACACATTGCTTCTGTAAATAACATATATTTCTTGCATGATTGTGGAAATGTGACATAGGTAAATTCTAAAGGGTACAGCTTTTCATTTTCTTTGGTGGCAATCCAAAACAGTGACTTAATTATAGGAAACACTATGTATGGATACACTTAAGATCCAAGGACAAGTTGTCACTTCAGGCTGTGCACAAATGTAATATGGTAACATATGATGACAATGGTGAATTGGATTCTAAATGCTTTGGTACACAAAGTAAAAGGGGTTAGAACAAAGGAAAGGGAGCTCAGAGGTATAGAACACAATTTCAAAACAAAAATAGTAGTATAGGAGGATAGAAATTTAGGTCTTAATTATTGCAAAGATAGAAATATTGAACTTAATATATAAGAAGGTGGTTTTCTTTGTATGGAAACTATATATGGAACTATATAAAGCTTCCATTCCATAGATGGAACTGTGGAAGCAAATGGAATGCTGGTAGTTTATAAGCCAATTTAATGTAAAATATTAATAGATCATTTATTTAAAATTACTCCATAGATCATTTATACTTAAAATATTAATGCTGATGTCCCAGTTCCAGTTCAAACACAATTAACCCAACACAGTACCTTGTGGCTCCGTACATACATCAAAAGATGTATTCTGCCAGTTCAGTCAGGCATGGACAAACACTGTAGTACTGATGCCCGTACAGATGTATTTTGTTATCTACACTAGCTACACTTCGAAGCCTCCTTCCATCTGTATATTGCCCTTTATAGCAGGGGTGGGGAATCTGGGCCCCTCCAGAGATTTTTGGACTCCATATCCCATCAGCCCCAGCCAATATGGCCAATGGTCATGATCTCGATAAATCACAAAGAAGAGAAACAGGTTCTCAAGAGGGAAAAAAAATTATTGTAGGAAGCCCAACACGTTTCGGCCTTTTTCTTATGTTTAGGCCTTCTACAGGGAGTAAAGAAAAAAGTCTGCAGAATTTTTTCTCAAAAGATTGTCTTCTGTGTCAATCTACTGTGTTGCCAGTGTCTCCTGAGAACCTGATTCTCTTTTTTGTGATTTACTTTGGATGCTCACCTTCTTCCATTTTCATGGTCTTGATAAGCCATGCTGAGAATAAGCCATCATGGTTTGGTTGTTCGCTCACCAACCCATGTTACTCCTGACAGACAACTGCACTCTCTATGGCTTGCTATGGCTTGTCTCCCCTTTAGTCCTCCCTCCAACTCCCTGTACATATCCCATGGCCCATCGAGGCACAACCCCTCTTATATCCTCAATCCTCATCCCTATGGAGGGAAACTTTTCCAGGCTCCTACCCTTCTCCAATTGCTACTCCTTTTCAGCACAATTTTTCTGTTCACAACCCTTTAAAAAAATTATTTTTCACTGCCTTGAAAGTACGTAAATGGTTTCGCCTGGATTTTTTTAATTTCCCCCCGATTTAGTTTCTCCAGCAATGCATATCAGTATCTCCTCTGTACCTGTTGAAATCCCACCAGTTAAGTTCATCCTCTCAGTGTATTACATATCGAACTGACAAGTTTCCTTGTCAGTTTCGTTCCCAGCTTCAGTGCTTCCCTTGACCCTGAACTCCAGAAGTGGCAGCTAAATGGGACAGAGCTATTGGGGTGGGTGAGTGTAATTACTGGAGGAATATGGGTAGACTTACTGTAGGAGTACGGGTGTACTTGGAGTGAAAAGGGGAAAATGGGTTCATTTTTAAAACTTATGATTATTATTGCAAAGGACAAAAAATGAAATAGAAAGAAACACATCTTTACAGTAAGTACACATATTCCTGCAGTATACCTGTCCGCCCCAATAACTCTGTCCAGTTCAGCCACCGCTTTCGGTGTTCAAGGGCAAGAAAAACAGTGAAGTAGAAAGCCAGGAATGACAAGTGTCAGTTCATGACATAATGTGAGAGAATGTAACTGACAAGTGGGAGTGTATTGCCCCCCCCATCCCCACCCCTACTGCAACCTCTTTTCAGAGCAATTACTTCATTCACCACTTTTTTTCTTTTTCTTTTTTGCTGCTTCAAAATATGCAAATGTGTTCACGATTCCCCCCCCCCCCCCCGTCCTTTGCAAGTGCACAAATGCACAAATTTGCCTGTCTGCTATGTATGGTCTGCAGTAGTACATTTGCCTTGACAATTTCCTCGTAAACCTACTCCACTTCTTTTTTTTTTAATCTATTTTTATTTTATTTTTATAAATGAAATAAACAATACCAACAACATAATCAGAGTCTTCAGTTTCCAACAATACAGTATTCTGAGGGGGGCGGGGGGAAGGGAGGATAGCAAAAGAAGAAGGAAAAAAGAAAAAAAGGATTATATCTAAAAGCAAACCAAATATCCAAATAAAAATCCAATTGCAGATTATACCTATACAGCACTCTTCCAGACATTGCAGGTATTATTAAATCTTCAATCCTCTGCACCACAAACGATGAACCTTATCTTTCAGTGTCATAACTAGGGATGTTAGAGAATTCTGCCACGGATCCCCGGAGTCCGTGGTGGAATGGAGCAACCCCCCCCCCGCCACCCCGTGAAATTTACCCGGGACGGAGCCTACCTTTGTCAGCCATCCGCTGCCCCACGAATGGCTGCCCCGGTCTGCGGCCACCATTTCCTCTCTAGCCATGATAGGCTACATAAGTATTTACGTAGCCTATCACGCTAACGCAAGGACGCAAATGGTGGCCGCTATGGTGGCTGCCATTTGTGGCCGCAGCCCAGCAGTGGATGGAAGTCTGGCTGCAGGTGGCCCCGGCCAGCAGCTCTGCAGGATCCCCGTGGAGCGGAGCTGGCCGGGTGGATTCCGAGGGGGAGGGACAGATCGCCTCCCCCCCCCGCAGCGGACGGCCCCAGCGGAATGGGGTAAGTAATCCGTACACCCCTAGTCATAACCTCAGTCTTATAGCAAAGGAACGGGAGCAAACAATCCATTTCCATTGGCCATATATTACCATTCAATTAACACATATTAATAAACATTAAAGGTTTAGCCAGCAAGGAATAGTAATAATCATATTATTATATAATAATCATAATCCCATAATGATGTGAAGAAGAAGAAGAAGAAGAAGAAGAAGAAGAAGAAGAAGAAGAAAAGAATTTTAAGAAGATAAAAAATAAAAAACAAAAGCAAACCATTTGGATATTTTAAGTAATATCATATCTAACAATATATTTATATGTGTACACACACATATACACACAAACAGGCATTCTATTACAATATAACATAAAAAAGGAGAACCTACTCCACTTCTATGCTTCCATTGAGAGCAGTCTCCAAAAGCTGTCAGTGGAACTGCCATAGGAGTCAATAATTTACAAGGGAATTGACAAGGCAAATGTACTACTGCAGACTGTACATAGCAGACAGGCGTATCTGTGCACTTACACACTTGCAACGGACTGAGGGGATTTTTTCTTTTTTTTTAATGAACACATTTGCATACTTTTGAAGCAGATAATTTTTTTCTGTAAAAGGTGGCAATAGCATTTAGGACATTCTCAAGTGTCATTTCCGGATCGATGGAGGGACGGACATCACTGATAAGGGAGGCTGGAGGTGGTTCTAGTGAAACTGTGAGATGCAGCTGGACTTTTCACTGCTCTTGCCAGGCAGCTCTGTAGCTGCTTGGGACAAGTCATCATGTCGGGTCTGGATGGCATGACAAGCCACCCTGAGAACAAGCCACTCTCAATAACGCAACGACATGCCATGGGTTTTCAGGCTGTCTTGTGCATGGTTAACAAACTGCGCTGAATGGTCCGCACTGGGTTTGGTTGTCACAATAAGCTATGCTGATACAAACAAGGCTCGCAACCCACCAGAGCTTATTGTGTCATGCAAATCCATGTGGCTTCCCAGTGCTTGAGAGTCGGTCCCCTATTCTACATTTTGTGAAATGTAATGATCCATTGTTTTCCAAAATATACCCAGAAGCATTTCCACCTGCAGTCTCATCCATGCAACTTGTTTCCTAGAGCTCAGAGGGCCTTGTGGGGTGGAGCAGCAGTGCGTTAGAACCTGTGCCATCACATCCCCTTGGTTAAACACACTGACCTTAGCACAACACTTCAGAATGGGAGGGACATGCAGAGGGCCTCTGAAGATGATCTGTGTGTCCAGGGAGGCTCATATGGGAAAAGGTACTCCTTGAGATTTCCTGGTCTCAGATTGTTTATGGCCTTAAATGCCCACCCCCCTGCATTTTGAATTGGGCTGGAAACAAACTGGAAGCCAATGCATAAGGTTATATGCTGTCAACATGCTTGAACAGCCACATTCTGAACCAGGTGAATGTTTTAAACTTTCTTCAAAGGCAGACCCACATTGAGTGCATTACAAATCTAATCTGGCCAGGCAGGGTATAAACACTGTGACCAGATTCCTCCTGTCTAGAAAAGAGTACCCCCAAAGTGCAAATTGCTTAAGGAGCAATGCTACTCCATGCAACACAGGCAATACATCTACTCCCAAATCAGTCATATTTTCAGTGAACAACACACCTGCCTTGTCTAAATTAAGCTTGTTTGTTCACCCCCACTAATCTTGGACACTGGTTCGGGACTTCTACTCTCTCCCGAGGATTTCTTGGAAAAGAGAACTGGGTGCCATCTGCATACTGATTATACTGCAATACAAACCACCGTATTACTTTATCCAGCTATAGGGATATACATCACCAAAAAGAGGACAAAAGACTATACAAATTTGCATACCATATGCATATGATATATATATATGTGTAAATTTAGAAATAATAATTATTTAAATAGAAATACAAGACCTCTCACCATAGTGGAGAGACTAACTAGATGACCTCTGTATCTGCACAGTCTGAAGTCCAGGTGCTAACTGCTGATTGGCAACTTCAAGGCCCAGATGTCCCTCCTGGTTCTTTATCTTTAACTCAGACTTGGACTGGACACCTGATAAAATAGAGGACACCTCCAAACAGTGGACTGTCCTCTGCCAGCTCTCCAAAATAGAGGACTGTCCTCTGTAAAGTAGGATACCCGGACACCCAACACCAGCTATAGATAGAACTTTGAGCTGCCATATATTTGCCTTACGGGATGAAACAGCTGATTCCCAACAGCAGCTTCTGAGACCTGCCAAAACCTGTCTAGTAACCACAGCTCCAAAGCCAACATGAGATGAGGCTTGACTTGAGCTGTGAGAAGGATTCTTTCTCCAACAGAAAGTAGCAAAATCTGCCATCCTTATCCAGCATCTTATGTCTCTAATTATCCACTTGCAGTTAGCAAGGCTAACAAAAAGATTCACACAGCCAATAAATGTAACTCCTTTTTTCACAAGATAAACTGGAGCTATTGCTTGCTTGTTTTTTTTGTTCAAATCATTAATAAAAGATCCCCCACCTTCCTGCTGACTCTTTTCAACCAAAACAAGGCAAGGGAGCCTAGGATGTGATTACTGCTTAATCTGAGCTCTTTTTCTGGGAGGAGGCCCATTGGTTCTGGAATCCCAATGAGTACATTATGTGCTACATTCTTTTTTCTTTCAATCTGAGTCAGGTGGGAGTAGTTTTGTGTAGAATGGATCATCTTACAGGCATCCTCCATGAAGAATTAAACATTGAAGGGGGGGGGGATGAAGCTTTCAGAAAGGATTAACCCTGGGCCATGTTTCCACTACAATGGAAGGGTGAAGCAAATGAAGGAATACCGGATTTTTCATGGAATTGGCATGGCTCCTCCGCACAGGACTCCATGAAGGACTGCACCACACCATTATAAATTGCTGACAGAAACATACTTCCGAGTGGGGCGGGGGGATTGGAAGTGAACGTCATCAGACTGGCAGGGGCTGCTCAACCAATAAGACAGGCTCCCCCCTGGGAAACCCTCCCTTTTCTCCTGCCCCTCTGGTTACGTAGGTGATGATGCAAAAGATTGAAGCTGGCATTAATTATTCCTGAAAAGCCTTGAACCAAACAGCAGAGACACGCAGCTTTGGAAATATCATTTCACAGCCATTAGGGGAGTTACTATGCTTTTCACCAGATGAATACATGATGTACCCTGGGTGTACTTAGTGTTTTGGGCTTAACAGCAATCTCAGTAAATTCGGCAACAAGCCTCATTGACTGCAACAAGAGTTACTTCTGAGTAGACTTCCCAGACCTATGCCTGATTCCGCCCATTTTTTTCCTTTCCTTCTAAATACCAGGCTTCCTCATTAGCAGGCACCCCTGAATAAACGTGCTATCACACGATAGCACAAACATCTGATAGTGCACTTTGGGGAACAAGCCCCATTGACTACAACAGGAGTTAGCAGGACCCCCTGAACTAATGCGCTATCATGCTATCGCACAACAGGACAAATGCGTGTTAGTGCCATTTCACGATTGAGTGATAGAGTGAAAGAGTGAAAGAGTGATAGTGAGATACGGACATGGGGGTATGTGTATTGATGGAAGAAATGCTCAATAGTGCTATAATGAGATAGCGAGAAAGGGGAGTAGAGGTGCTGCTGGAGCACTGGGGCTTTTTTCACTGTCGAGTGATAGTTAGTGATGCCATCTATCTGACGATTCTACAGTAACTACCTCTAGAACTGAGATCTGGCTGGGAATTTATATATGTACACCTCACCCCATGGCTCTTTTGGTAGTGTAAGCCTTAGCACCTGATAGAGTAACAGCTTTAAATGTCCAAAATCAACACAGTTAGTGGCTGGTGGATGAGGAGAGCTTACTTCTAGTTCACAACATAGCGCTAAAGCTAGGGGTGTACGAACCGCACTCACCCGTTGGGTTCAGGGCATCTGCTGCGGGGGAGGCATCCCCTCACCCCGGAATCCTTCCCGGCTCGCTCCGCCCCACGGCGAGTCCGCGGAGCTGCCGGCCGGGCCCGTCCACAGCCAGACTTCTGGCCGCTGCCACGTAAATGGCGTCCGGCGTAGCAAATGCCATTTGCGTCCCTGCCCTTAGCCATGATAGGCTACGTAAATATTTACGTAGCCTATCATGGCCAAGGGTAGGGACGCAAATGGCGTCCGCTACGCCGGACGCCATTTGCATCTGCAGCCTGGCAGTGGATGGCTGTGGATGGCAGCGGATGGACCTGGCCAGCCGGGGCCAAGTAGGTCCGTCCCTACCGGACCTCGTGGGGTGGCGGGGGGAGCAGTCTGTGGCAGATTTCTCCGCCATCCCTAGCTAAAGTGCTGTTTTGGTTTAATCCTTTACTTTTTAAATAAGAACTCTGGTAGGCAGCAGGGAAATGGTGTAAACATCAGGAAAATGCAGGTGGGGAAAACACTGGGGAAACACCCCTTAACTGGGATCACAGCGAAAGGCACACCTCTGGGCAGGGTAACACCCTGGAGTAAATGCGGAGGGTACACCACAACAGAAGCGCAGACAAGTCAAATTAAGGAAAAGAATCGGACTTCAAGCAGTCTCAGGAAATCCAGTTTTTCTGCAATTAGCTCCGGGGTGGCTTGTGGATGGCTACAACGTCATGTATCCCTAACAACCTCCACACGCAGCCAGTTTGGAGTAAATCACTCATGGAAACAGTACCCTTGACAATATTGTCTTAAGCAAGGTACATCAGGGGAGGAGGGCCTTTTTCATGTCGAGGTCCACGTTATCTTGATCAGAATCTGTTGGGTCTACATTCCACCAGTGGGTGGGGCATACATGCACAAACTCTCTCTCTCTCTCTCACTCACACACACACACACACACACACATGCGCGCATGCATATATTCTCAAATACAAGTGCACACACAGTTATAAAAGTTTTACTTTTATTTATGCACTAAGAATATTCCCACATTTGCCAGCTAGTCTGGTTCCAATCTCTCTCTCTCTCTCTCTCTCTCTCTTTCTTTCTTCTGGCTTTTGCAGTATGGAACTAACATTCACACCTGCCTACGTTGCTAGCACTTTGCTGATCAAGATGGAGGAGGAGCTGACTAGGGAGGGACTTGTAGAATTCGCTGGTAGTCTCTGTGGAGTTCGATGAAGGGAGGAGCTTGATGACTTGGCAGCTGCTCTCAGACACCCCGTTACCTCTCTGCCAGAGGCACTCTCCCTAGATCAGGGAGAGGCAAACTTTTAGGGCCCACGGGCACATCTGACCTTTTGAGAAAGTGTCCCAAGCACTGCCACAAACTACCGTGGGGGGTAAAATGTTTGCAGCACTCCTCCTCTCTGGATTTTCTTGCCCCCGCCCTCACCATTTTTTTGGCAGAGGACCTGTGTCCCCACCTCTGTCTGAGTCAATGGAAGACCACCCAGTGCCAAGGGCCACATTGCCCTAAGTGCCTAGAGGATGCTTCCAGTATGGCGAGAGGGTAATGTGGCTTGGGGATGGTTCCAGGGTGCAGACAGAAAGGTCCACATTTGGACCATCATCTGGGAAGTCCCAGCCCAAATTTACATTATGGATATGTGATATTCAAGCCCCATGTTTGACCTCTCTCTGATGAAATGGTCTTTAAAAGGACATCTCACTCTGTCCATGGTGTGTTCTGACTTCACACTGAACTCTGCCCATTGACAGTCCAATATGGATATCTGTTCAGAAGGTTGGACTACGAAATCTGGAATTTGTGTAAAATTACTCAACCTATACTAAGGTAAGCATCTGTTTATTGTAGAGAGTAAGGACACAACCAAGCACAGAGTTAGATACACTTCCACCCATTGAAATCAACTGATTAATGTGCTGGGTTGTGGCCTAAGTATGTTGGAATTAGTTATGAAATTTTTGCTTTTGTTTCTGTAATCATATTGTGCTCCAGTCCTTGAGATAATAGTTTCTTTGCCAGTTTCTGACTGGTTTTACTTACTGAGATCTTAATGATATAGGGTGGGATAGAAATGTTTTCAATAAATAAATAAATGCTACCATCCTGTAGCCCAGGGCCAGGCAACCTTTTTTGGATATGCGAGCACATTTGGCAATGTGAGAGACTGTCCTGGATACCACCACAAAATGGCTGCCATGGGAGCTGTCGCTAGTACAAAGGACAAGTAATCTGCCCAAAAGACCAAGTACAAAGGCATCCCAGCTGCCTGATGGCATAGTTTCATTCATGGATGCCATGGTAGTGTTGCCTAGTGGTTCAAGCCTATCTTCACAAAGCCATAACCCTTTTGTGTATTTTTCTTTGCCCCAGTGGATATACAGATGCTCCATCCATACTGACAGATCTATGAGAATGTATCACATACATATGCAGCCTCTAGATTGATGCAATTGAACATGTGGAAAATGAAATCTTGCTGTAACTGGTCAAGATGATCAACTCTAAAGTACTACTGAATGTGAATAAGGATGGCAAAGCCTAGATGTTTCATTTTACTATCTACCCAGCTGAAATAGCTTTAAAAAAATGCTGATTGCACTTGTAATATGAGAAAACACTTCAGTTCTGTTCCATCATACTTTATAGATTTTTAAAGCACCTCAAGTTTGTCAATTTTCTATTGGATGTCTGGCAAACGGGAAAAATGAGTTTCATTTGTGTTGCTGAGCCTCCAATTTGAGCAAATACCTGGGTGAGGGCCAAGAAGCTGCCTTTGAGAATTCTCAGTATTGCTTCTTGCCTTGTTGAGATCTCCAAAAGAAGCCAGGTCATTCAATTAATTGTCAGAAGGCTGGGGCCAGTCCATCCTCTGAGGACAACTTAAAGCACTTGGGATCTCTCTGAAGGTTTTAACAGTATTGCCACGCAGCTGCACCCAAAGGCCCATGGGAGTTATGAACCACTTACCAATAGGTTCTGGGAACTTGCTGTCCTCCCCGGAACCTCCTTCCCTCATTCCCTCCCTCTGTCCCCCCCCCCACACACAATCCAGTCTAAATTTTGCAGCAGCAGACAGTTACATGGTAGCTGCGAAGAGAAGAGAAGGGTACAGAGCTTTACCATTTGCATTTCCAAATACACAGAATGACAGTGAAAAGTTGTTCTTTCCAGACTGTTTCTGATGACTGGAGTGTCTCCAAATCCAAGTTCTGTGAGGAGGGAGACACCACAGAAAAACTACTGTCTCCGCCAGTACTCAGTATCAGTCCAAGTATACATGTATTTTCATGTTAAATAATTAATTATCGAATTAACATCTTAACATTTCTATACTGCCCAATAGCTGAAGCTATTCTAGCTAGGTCAGGGTGTTGACCCCCTTCTAGCCCAAATTCCATTTTGGAGAAGCTCTCAGGGGCTGCATTCCAGTGGCAGGGGCAAAGGAGGTGTGGCCAGAGATAAAGGGGCAGTGTCAAAATACCAGCATAGTTTAGCTTAGAAGTCTTACTGCCTGTAACTGAGCCTTAGGAGAGGCTTTCAACCTTTTAGAAGGGTGGGCAAGAGAAAGGGAGTGGGGTCCAGAGGAAGGAGGCATGGCCATCTGGAGAATCCTAGGGGCCCAGATTGGGACCCCTAGGCCTGACGTTCTGCATTCCTGTTCTAGGTCTTCAGGAGGATAAAGCTGGCCAAGAAGTGATACTTCTATTTGAAGGGGATGTCACAATGCTGCGCCTGAAGCCTATGAAAATAATGCCCTCAGTGATGGGATCCATCTAGCCTGTGCAACAAAATATTCTTAGAAATATACGTTTGATGAATATACGCCATGTGATGGGTATTTTACCATAAAGATACAACTATGCGAATTTACTCATAGGTAGGCCAATTGACTTTAGTGCATCTCCTGGATGATGTGCAAACTTCCACATGCATACAATTTACACCTGCAATATGCAGCTGGCAACCAGAAATGCACGATTTAGCATCTTGTGTGTACTGAAAAGGATATTCTGGCTTGAATCACAACCCATAGCAAAGAAAAACTGTCAGGAAGCTGCACAGACCTCCTCCCTAATCCTAGCAATAACACCATCGAGGGGAAGGTTATTTTCTCTGTGGTCCATGTCTAATGTAAGGCTAAAATCCTCATGTAAACTATTCAGAGTCTTTGGAATGGAATCAAACAAATGGATACATTTAACAAATTAATGAGTGATTAATCACATTTCATAGGGTTGAGGATCACATTTCCAGTCAAGTGTGGCAGATTCCAAAAGCATAAGGCACCAGAAAGAGATGGGCTGGAAGGAGCAGCCAGAAATTGGCATGGAAGGGTCACAGCCAGTAGAGGCTGGTGGCTCCACTGGTCCTACCTCATTAGTAGAGCCCCCCCTTTGCATGCAGAAGGTCCCAGTTTTGATCCCTGGTATCTCCAGGAAAGTCTGAAAAACTCCTGCCTGAAACCCCAGGACAGCTGCTGCCAGTCAGTGTCTACAATACTGGGCTAGATAGACCTATGGTCTGACTCAGTATAAGGCAGCTTCCCGTGTTCCTAAATAGATTAGGGTGAACAGCCAACTGTGGCCAGCTGCAGACAGGCAGTGGCAGAGAACAATATTCATGTACACTCTTCAGCGCTGTGTACCATGAGGAAGCACTTCGCACATGGCAATGTTTGTGTCACTGAGAGCCACAGCATAAAACACAAGGCCAAGAGTGGTTTCTTTTCTCATTCTGATTTTCAACAGCCAACAAAATATCTGTCAGAGGCAAAATGTTCTTCCTAGTTTTGCCTCTAGCATCTCAAAGTTGGTTCACTGCACAGTAAGGGTGCTAATCACATATGGAAGAATCAAGTTTAAGTAAAAATGAGGAGAAAGAACGTCAAAAAGCCTGCAGTTTCTCTAGAGATGTATATTATTATGAAGTACATTTCCCAAGAAGGCTGCTGAGATCAAACAACCATTTAAGTGTCAAAAAAGCTATATTGAGAGAGTATCTTGAAAGTTACTGGGTAAAACCAAGGAAGTGGTTTAAATTCAAGCTTGCTCATTGATGGAACACGTCATACTGAGAAAAGAGGCTGGCTGAAATTGTCATACTGTGTTGGATTCAACCCTCACGCAAGCAGGAGTCTACTTGTGCAATGGGACTTCCCTCATCTCTCCTCATCCCTGCAGCCCCACATTGCACCCCAAAACTTCTCCAAAGGATGCCCCAACCATCCAGAACAAATTTGGGGGCACGTGGGGACTGTAGGCAGGAAGGGAAAAACCATTCTGTCAATGGTTCCCACCCATAGGTGAAATGACACATATATTGTCAGCATATCCCATCACTGATTGGCTGTTTTATGTGAATGGCTTTTGTTCCAGGCCTAAACATCACCAATGAGCTCTTCACAATGGATCAGAAACGCCACTCTGTATGTAAACATGCATCCAGAGATGGGGACAATTTATCTTTAGAGCATACTTTAGCCATCCTGATCATGTATACAGAAGGGTGGTTGATGCTGCAGATAACTAATCTGAATGGTGTGATTTTCAGTACTTGTTCAGATATTCCTTCTGTAAAGCTCACCATCAATGCAGGTACATTCTCTCACTTTTTATATAATGTTGTATTTGTTACATAATTTTACATGGTTATCATTAGTACTAACAGAAGTTGTAGTACAGTACTTTACTTATTGCTAAAATGATCAGTTTGGTTTGTTCCATCATTTTATATTACATTTCTCTTGAAAAATTAACTAAAGCCTATAATCTTGTTCAGATGGACAAGCTGGCAAGAGGTTTTGTCTCTATGCATATGGAGTGTTTTTCAACTCTCCCAAAATAACCTTGAGTTAATTTTAAATGTCTACTAGTAGCAAATAATGAAGTAAACCTTACTCAGTGAAGTATTAGTGGAGAAACCTGTATTTCTGGTTCAATATCCCTGTATACTTAATTCTGACTACCTAATAGATTAAGGCTGCAATGCTGTGCACACTTACCTGGGAGTAAGTCCCATTGAACTCCATGGGACTCACATCCCAGTAGATGGGCATAGAATTGCACTCTCAGTCTAACACTTCCTTGGATATGTAGGAAGCCAGATGGGCTTTCATTCACTGTAACAGAAGGGGTAGTTCCACAAAGTGCATCAGTGTACTGCCTCCATTGAAATAAAGAGGGAAGCCCATATACATAAGAAGCCTGCATAAACATTATTGTACACAAAGGCTCTAGAGTGGAGCAGCTATGTGAAGACTGGACTGAATGAACATCTACCTTAAAAGGAAATTTTTTCATCATTCTTGCTGGTAGCAGGCTGCCAGATTATAGCAAAATCCAGGAAGACAGATGAGAACTTAACGTTAGACATATGGTTTAGTTATGTGTGGAATATATCACACTTGCAGGGAAATTGATGGCAGAATTAATAGCTCAAAGGCTGCAACAAAAAACAGGCTCTTTCTTGGCAACTTGGTAGAGTTTTGTGAATTACATTAATGAACAGAACAAAAGGCGACTGCCATCCACACATGGAAGATTGTGGAGAGATGCCTTCAGAGACAACATATAAGGACTTAATACACTACATTCTGTTGGATATAAATATAGAAAAAGAATAATTAATCCTGGGTAAGACAATGAACTAAGTATTCAGTTGGATCCAGATTTAGTCACACTTAGAGGAGACATGCTGAAAATCAATGGGACTTAGTCACAAGTAACTTTAATCCCATTGATTTCAATGGGTCTACTCAAAGTATAACTAAGTCTGGATCCAACCCAATATATATTCTTCTAATGTTATTCAATGTTTTTACTTGTAAAAATTTTAATAGAAATTTTTAAAAAAATAAAAATAACACTGCCCTGTTTGGCTTTTAATAGTGGAATCCTATGCATGTTTCCTTGGAAGTAAGTTCCATTGTGTTCAGAGGAGCTTACTCCCTAGTAAATGTGCATAGGATTGAAGCTTAAAACATTCTCCAATGATTCAAGCAGATATTCAAAACAAATAAAAGATGAGGAGGGAGAGAACGGACACCATTACTGCCTGCATCCTATAAAATGTATTATTTTGCTCAAGGTTTGGCAAGTACTAAATTAATTTAGGGAAAACTTGAAAATGACTATTTAATAATAAAAGCAGGGAACATTAATGGAGTGTGTTCTTGGTCTACAACCATTATTGATTTTGCAACAGTAAAAGTCAAATGAACACATACACTTTCAAATTATTTGTGTATTTTTCTAGAATCCTATTCTACCGTGAAAAGAATAATTACATCTTTATGACCAATTCCTAAATAGAAGCATCTTCTGAATATACACCATCATGTTACAAACCTAATAATTTAGTTTTTTCATCACTGTGATATAGTCTTGAACTAAATGAAATTTTACACACACACACACACACAGAGATGGATGAAGATAAATGTAGATAATTTTAAGGTAACTTTACACCACCAGGAAAACTACAATTAATTTGTCCTCTTAAAAAGAATAACTCAGAGTGCAAAATTTACATACCTAACATACTCCTCACTATTTGCATATCATAATCAAACAGGTCCTGAAATTCTAATATCTATTCAATCATTCACACTTTTCTTTAGAATTATATTAGTGTGCAATTAACTACTAAGCAGTAAATATTTTAAAGTGTGGTGGAATACAGTGCCATCAGCATATTGATACCAGCTCTGTTCCTCTGTTCCATCACACATAAGAGGGACTGGGTCAGTTTGCACAATCCAACAGCCCACCATGGTTTATTTAAGCCATGGTGGGCTGCGGTGTAGGTCGGTGGCCATTTTGAATATTCAAGCAGTGACCACAGCTTGTCGTGTCATCCGAACCAGGCAGGGGTGGATTGTGCAAGGGTTAAACAACTGTCGCAGAACCCATGTCTTGTTTTAACCTTCACGCAACTTACCGCCACCAGGTTCAGATGAAATGACAAGCTGCAGTTCCAGCTTGAATATTCAAGAACCACCCAGCATGCACTACAGCACACGCTACCATTTTATGGGTTCAGATCCATTGGCAGAGCCCCAAAGTCAAGCATCCCTATAGCAAAATACAACAGCCATCTGCCTTCGAACTCTTGCCTGTGCCCATAGGTTCAAAGCATGACAACCCTGACACATGGAGGTCAGCAACTTGGGTTGCAATTCTAAACACATTTACCTGGGAGTAAGTCCCATTGAACTCAATTTGGCTTACTTCTGAGTAGACTTGTATAGGCTTGCACCATTAGACTCTCAGCTCAGGCAATCCTGCCTTCAACTTTCTTCTTGCCTCTAAGTGGCTGTGACTCAAAAATACATCACAGATATCTGGCCATCCAAAGAGGCTGAACTGTTTGCTCACCATGGATTAGCGCAAGGCAATACCAAAACACAGAAGCAGCGATCTGATGCCCACTTTGCATAAGGGAACAGTATGGCTACAACAAAACTCTGAGCTCTGCATTAATATTTTAAGACTGAAAGCAAAGACAAAATAAGGTAATGAGGAACACGCTATTATGTCTGAAATTACTGAATTAATATGCTCTTGAAAAAGCCACAGCCACATACGATTGAGTCAATTTAAATAATCAGATCTATTCTGTGGTATACTAAAGCCACAAAAGAACTGATACTTCCGCTCTACCAAAATCTCTCACTCACAAAAATGGCTAGCTAGAGGCACCAGGGCCAAATCTGACCCGCTAAAGATGTGCAGGGAAATTGAAGTCCCCCATTACTTCTACATCATGCTTCCTTGAAACATTGGCTATTTGCTTTTCAAAAGTTTCATCCTTGTCCTCTCCTTGATTGGGTCGCCTGTAGTAGACTCCGACCACCAGGTTCCTTTTATTCTTTGCTCCATTTATTTTGATCCAGATGCTCTCGATGGGGCTACCAAGCTCATCCTCCTGTATTTCTGTGCAGAGATATGTATTTTTCACATTCTATCTATCTATCTATCTATCTATCTATCTATCTATCTATCTATCTATTTTATTACATTTATATCCCGCCCTTTTTCCTCCTTAAGGACCCCAAGGTGGCATACATACATACATACATACATACATATAGTGCAACCCACCTCCCTTTCTGTTCCTCCTGTTCTTTTTCAACAGGTTATATCCTTCAACTGCTGTATTCCAGTCATGGGAGTCATCCCACCAAGTCTCAGTTATACCTATGAAGATGTAATTTCCCTCTTGTATTAAGAGTTCAAGTTTGTTCTGTTTGTTTCCCATACTCTGGGCATTAGCATATAGACATCGAAGACCATGTGCTTCATAGTCTGGCTTTCTTCCTACATGTGTTTGAAGACTATTATTGGGCGCTATTAGAGCTCTTATCTCCGTTGCAGTGCATGAGCCTACGTCCATTGTTACCCCCAACTTTACATCTCCCTTCCCTGTAGGATTCATTTTAAAGCCCTCCTGATGAAGTTCTTCATGCTGTGACCAAACACATTCTTTCCATCCTTTGTGAGGTGCAACCCATCCCTTGCCAACAGCCCATCTTCCAGGAAGTATAGCCCGTGGTCCCAGAATCCAAATCTCTCTCGTCAGCACCACCTTCATAGCCAGTCATTCACCCAGAGTATTTTCCTTTCCCTTTCTATCCCTCTTCTAACTACTGGAAGTATGGATGAGAAAACTATCTGGGCCCCAAAGTTCTTGAGTTTCCTCCCCAAAGCTTCAAAGTCTGACGTGATTTCTTCGTAGCTCCGCTTGGCGGTATCATTTGTTCCCACATGGATGAGAAGAAAGGGATACCTGTCAGTGGGCTTTATGAGTGCAGGCAACCTTTCAGTCACATCTCTAATCTGTCCTCCTGGGAGACAACATACCTGGGAGGCCACAGGTCTTCGCGACATACTTGGGTCTCGATCCCACGCAGCAAGGAGTCTCCCATTACTACCACTCTTCTCTTCTTCTTGTTGTAGGCCTGGGCTTCATCACCTCTGTTTGACTGACCTTCAGCCTCTTGCTCACTCTCATGTAGGTTCCCCTCTGATTCTTCCTCTGCTGGCTGTCCTCCAGTCTCATCCTCAAGTACTTGGAATCGGTTACACAGCTCCACTGCTTCCACTGGTGCAGAGTGGTGTCTAGTTCTTCTTCTCCTGTCACCCTTTTCCAAGGAGTATCCTCTACTGCATTTTTCTTCACCTCAGCATGTCCCACTTCTGCCTCAGCTTGCTGTTGCTCTTCAAGCTTCTGGTCTTCACTTTGCTGCTCTGTTCCCCCATTCTGTCCAAGAACTCTTCGTGTTCTCTTATTCCCTGGAGGGTCGACAGTCGCCGCTCCAGTCCACTTACCTTTTCTTCCAGCAGCGTGATCAACTTGCACTTGTTGCAGGTGTAGGCCATGTTGTTCTCAGGCAAGAAAACAAACATTGCACACACCTTGCAGGTCACCACCACTGCAGAGTCTTGTCCTTCCATAGCCTCTTTTCCCTTTTTGTGTCTAGCTTTGTGATTGTTCTAGACTAGCCTGTGCCTGCTCCTCTAATCATTAGAGGTTAAAAGCAGAGTCCCACTGGTGTGGAAGTGTGTGTTACAAGACAAATAAATGAAAATTTAACATCATTCTTAATCGAGGCTTCTAAGCAGAGTTAAGTACGTTTGCTAGTTCTCAACGATAATCAATGTGAAGCTTACCAGGTTGATTCTACAGGCAACATGTTGGGGAAAGCTAATCGTAAAGGATAGCTTCCACTGTTGCATGTTCTGAGTCTCCTTTATATACTTTTTGGATGCTATAAAATATGTCTAAATTATTTTTGCTATGGCTTATATTTCTTATCCAAGAAATCCAAAGAGAACCTTTCTATTCTAAATCTTCATATGTCTAAATAAGAGTATCGAATTTTGATGTTTCTTATCAAGATTAATGTGCATACCAACAAACTTATCCAAACATCTTAATGTTCTTTGACATGTTACAGGTATGTTTTTGAGCTGTCTTGTGAGCTTGTTTTTCTTACATATTTATGGTCTCCAGTGAGACTTCTTGGTCACTTCTCTGATGGCCTATCTGACCTACTGACTTTACGAGACTCTATTAATTGAAAGTTGTAAACCTAAATTTAACATTGGCACCCCCTTATCTGGATTCCTTTCTAAACAATAAAAGGATCAATTTCTAATTGCTTAGTACATCTGGCAAACCTCAGAGCTAAGACGTTTTAATTACTCTTGGGTCAGAAGCCCATACTGGGTGATGTTAGGCATTGGGATCCCATTTTTAATTCCAGAATTCTCTTGGAGGCATTTAATTATAGAATTTCCTAATCGAGCAGCAGAGGTAAGATCATGCAAATATGAAAGATTTGCTTGATCTGACACAAAATGACATTAAAAAAACCAATCCCCCACCATTTCTGATTGCAATAAAGGCTAATTTCATTACAGACAATGGCCTGGGACACACAGAACCTTGGTTCTGTTTCCAGCTTTTCTGCAGGCTTGTGGAGGGACCATTTCACCCTTCTGTCTTGCATGTCTTTACCCCTGAATCTGCCAAATACATGCCCAATGGCTCCTGCAACTGCTAGGACATTGCTGCTTGGGTCAGCAGTTGAAAACTATTGTGGGATATCACTGGAAATATCACATCCATGTTCCCATTGCTTTGGCTGACTAGGTCTGCAAACCAATACGTACTCACGTGGCAGCAATTCCCACTGAATTCAGTGGTTGTTGTTGTTGTTCAGTCGTGTCCGACTCTTCGTGACCCCATGGACCATAGCACTCCAGGCCTTCCTGTCCTCTGCTCTCTCCCGGAGCATGCTCAAGTTCATATTCATTGCATCGGTGATGCTATCTAGCCTTCTCATCCTCTGCCGTCCCCTTCTCCTTCTGCCCTCAATCCTTCCCAGCATCAGGGTCTTTCCCAGGAGTTTTCTCTTCGCATTGGGTGGCCAAAATATTTGAGCTTCAGCTTCAGTATCTGGAATTCAGTGGTACTGACCTATAAGAAGACATTTATAGGATTGTCCTGTTAGAGGGTTTCCCAGAAATATTGAATATTAGGAAAGCATACTGGAGAAAACTCAATATGTTAATTAAATGTTTACAAGGTCAAAGTCTCTATTTTCTGTATGTTCTAAGATTTTCCTGGAAAGAAACAATATTTATGGTTAATCATTTACAACAGGGGTCCCCAGCTTTTTTGGACCAGTAGTCACGTTTGGGAATTTGAAAAACTGCTGTTGGCACCACCACAAAATAGCTCCTACAGAAGATGTGGCTAGTCACATAATGGCTGCCATGGGGACCTAGCTAGTCAAAAGACAAGTAACTCACCCAAGTAACTGAGTAGAAGCAGAGGAACGCCAGAGCCAATCCACACCGTTGACCCCACAGAACCACAACAAAACACCCATTTAAGGTTGCAATCCTATGCATGTTTGCATGGTAATCAATGAGAATTACTTCTGAGTAAACCTACATAGGATTGTTTTTCTCATCCTATCCATACACACACACACACACACACACACAAACACACACACCTACCTTTCTCTAGCTCCAAAGGAAAGGAAAATGTTCACAGCCCCAAAAGAGGGAAAAAAGTTTTCCCTACCTTGACCTCAGGCTCACACCTCACCTGAGGCTCCTACTTTCTCCTCTGTCAACAGAGCCCCCACTTGGGAAGGTGCTCAGTGTGTGTGTGTGTGTGTGTGTAAGAGAGAGAGAGAGAATATGAGAGAAAGGGATGGGAAGGGAGAAAAAAAGAGCAAGACTAGGGCTGGGAGAAGCAAGAAATAGCAAGACAAAGGGGTGAGAGGAAAAGCAAAGCTAGGAGCTGGGAGGGAGGAGGAAATAGTGAGAGAAAGAGCAAGGCTAGGAGGGGAGAGAAACAGCAAGGTAAACAGGTTGGGAGAGAGAAATAGCAGGGCTAGAGGCTGGAGTGAGAAATAGTAAGGTAAGAGGCTGGGAAGAGAGACACAGAGAGAGAGAGAACAGGAAAGGTCAGAAGAAGATTGGACAGGGCCAGAAAGCAACACCTTCCTTCCCTTTCTGCCTACCCACCCATTGATCAGCTGCAGGTTCAGGAACAGGAAGGAGAATCTGGTGTCCTAACATTTTTCACTTTTTAAAATTAAAAATATTTTTTGAAGAGGAAAGAATAGAACATTTTGTGGAGATCTTGGAGATCCCCGCAAGCACCGCACTGGGGACCCTTGACTTACAGTGATTAAAGAAATCAATTTAGAAGGTTGTTGGGGTTTTTTTAGAACTAATAAAGTGGTACTGATGTCGTCAAATTTCATAATTGCCTAGCTCAGTATACAAATAGGATCCCCCAAAGTTCTTCTTCAGCTCTGAATCTAATCTGAGCACCTTCTTTCCTCATGCCTTGAATGCTGCAACCCTTCGGGATGTCAGAGAATTCCGCCACGGACTCCAGTGAGGCCGGATTCTTTAGAATCCAGCCCCTGGAATCCATGGCGGAATGGCCTCTCCCCCGCTACCCCGCAGAATTCCCCCAGGTTGGAGCTTACCTGGCGGCAGATGCGGCAATGGCTCCGGTGGCAGATGTGGGAGCATCGGCTAGTCTCCCAGCCGGCTGCTGCCGGGCTGCTGCGGGTGCAAATGGCGGCTGTCATAGCAGCCTCCATTTGCGGCTTTGCATCAGCCATGATAGGCTATGTAAGTATTTATGTAGCCTCTCACAGCAAAGAGCAGGGATGCAAATGACGGTCGCTATGCCATTTGCGCCCCTGCTCTTTGCCATTATAGGCTATGTAAGTATTTAAGAAGAAAAGGTGGAAGACAACAGAAGAAGCCAATGTGGGTTCACAGCAAGCTTAGAGATGACATGAAAACAAAAAAGGACACATATAGGAAGTGGAAAGAAGGCCAAGCAACAAAGGAAGAATACAGGCAGGTAGCAGAGAATCGCAGGGATGGCGTCAGGAAGGCTAAAGCTGAGAACAAGCTGAGGTTAGCGAGGGATGCTAAAAGCAACAAAAAGGCTTTCTTCAGCTACGTGCATAGTAAAAGGCAGAGGAAAGAAATGGTTGTTCAGCTATTACATAAGGATGGCAAAATGATAACAGATGACAAAGAAAAGGCAGAAGTGCTCAATTCCTACTTTGGCTCAGTCTACTCCCAAAAGATGGGCTATGACTCCCCCTGGCAAAGGTGAAGTACAGGCTGAAGGGGCAAGATTGCAGCTTGAGATCGATAGGCATATGGTCAAGGAACACCTAATCACTTTGAATGAGTTCAAATCCCCAGGGCCAGATGAACTGCATCCTAGAGTAATAAAGGGACTGGCAGAAGAACTCTCAGAACCTCTGTCTATTCTCTTTGAGAAATCATGGAGGACAGGTGAAGTGCCAGATGACTGAAGGAGGGCTAATGTTGTCCCTATCTTCAGAAAAGGTAAAAAGGAGGAACCTGGGAACTACAGACCAGTCAGTCTGACATCAATCCCTGGGAAAATTCTGGAGCAGATCATAAAGCAATTCATCTGTAAGCACCTTGAAAACAATGCAGTGATTACTCAAAGCCAACATGGATTTGTCAAGAACAAATCCTGCCAGACAAATCTGATCTCATTTTTTGATCAAGTAACCTCCCTTGTGGACCGTGGAAATGCTGTAGACATCATATACCTCGACTTCAGCAAAGCTTTCGACAAAGTGCCCCATGATATCCTGATGAGCAAACTAGCTCAAAGTGAGCTAGATGAAACAACGATCTGGTGGATCCACAGCTGGCTACAGAATCGGACTCAAAGGGTGCTTATCAATGGGACCTTCTCAAACTGTGGAGAGGTAGCGAGCAGGGTACCGCAGGGCTCAGTCCTGGGCCCAGCGCTCTTCAACATTTTTATTAATGACTTGGAGGAGGAGGTGCAGGGACTGATGATCAAATTTGCAGATGACACAAAATTGGGCAGGATAGCTAATACTTTGGATGACAGAAACAAAATTCAAAGTGACCTTAATAGACTGGAACACTGGGCAGAAAACAACAAAATGACATTTAATAAGGATAAATGCCTAGTTCTGCACCTAGGAAAAAGAAACCAAATGCACAGTTACAAGATGCGGGATACGTGGCTCAACCACAATACAAGTGAGAAGGATCTTGGCATTGTTGTCAATCACAAGCTGAATATGAGCCAACAATGTGATGTGGCTGCAAAAAAGGCAAAGGCTCTTTTGGGCTGCATTAATAGAAGCATAGCTTCCAAATCCCGGGAAGTACTAGTTCCCCTCTACTCAGCACTGGTTAGGCCTCATCTGGAGTACTGTGTCCAGTTCTGGGCACCACACTTTAAGAAGGATGCAGACAAACTGGAGAGGGTTCAGAGGAGGGCAACAAAGATGATCAAGGGATTGGAAACAAAGCCCTATGAGGAGAGACTGAAAGAACTGGGCATGTTTAGCCTTGAGAAGAGAAGACTGAGGGGAGATATGATAGCACTCTTCAAGTACTTGAAAGGCTGTCACTCAGAGGAAGGCCAGGATCTCTTCTCAATCATCCCAAAGTGCAGGACATGGACTAATGGGCTCAAGTTACAGGAAGCCAGATTCCGGCTGAACATCAGGAAAAACGTCCTGACTGTTAGAGTAATACGACAATGGAACCAATTACCTGGGGAGGTGGTGGGCTCTCCCACACTGGAGGCGTTCAAGACGAGGCTGGACAGCCATCTGTCAGGGATGCTCTCACTTGGATTCCTGCATTGAACAGGGGGTTGGACTCGATGGCCTTGTAGGCCTCTTCCAACCCTACTATTCTATGATTCTATCACGGTAAAGGCAGCCATGCAAATGGCTCCGCAGAGTGGAGCCGGCTGGGGAGGATTCCAGGGGGAGGGACAGAGCGCCTCCCACCCACTGCGGATTGCCCGGTGCAGAGCCAGGTAAGACTTTCATACATCCCTAGCAACCCTGAATGCAGGTTCTGGGGACACAGGGAAATGGCTGCTTTTTGGTAAAAAAAATATGGGGTGGTGAAAACGGAGATCCAGTCACATATCTTTTATTTCTTGTATAGTTTAGCCTTTAGGGTTCAGTGGTAACTGAGGCATATTTGGGAAAACATCATGAAGTTCTGGTGATAAATTTGTATTGTATAAACAGCTAACTTCTACCTGTAGATTTATTCTACAAGCTTGTGCCTGTATTCACAAGTTATGGTTAGTTTCCCAAGCACTGGTCATAGTGCTTTGCCAAATTAATATTCTAAATAAGCAATAAGAACAATCAGTTGCTTGAAGTATCATAGATACAGTAAAGTGAAAACTGATGAACCCCCGTCCCCCAATGTTTCTGTGTTAGATAAGTGGATATGCAGAACCTATTTGGCACTAATCATTTGATACACTTGAACTGGCAATAGAAAGGTCAAGCATAATTGTAAGATTAAGGACTGTAGTCACAGCTTAAGAATGATATATTCTAGTCTGTTACGTGGCAAAGGGGGGGGGGGAGCCAGCTGGCTCATAAAAAAAAAAAGTATTCCAGCTGGCCTAAAAGCAACAGTAGTGTTAACTTTTCAAGTTCACAAAAGGAACAGAATTAAACTGCACAATTCAACATCTAAAAATGCTTCCAATAAGTTTCCATCCAATATGGATTTGCCATTTGCTCTGACTTTATAATTTAGCTTTTCTGGATGTTATCCAGTAGAAAACTGAATCATTGTTCAGCTGTTCTCAACTCCTAGCGCATGGGGATTTAAGGGAGGAAAGCCACTTTTGTGTCACCAAAGAAGAGTGCAAAAACAGGACACAAATTGGCATAAAACTGCATGAAATCTACAGTTGCTAATTTATATGTGCAGATGCAAATTTAGAAATAATTACTATAATTTAAATAGAAATGCCACATCTCACCACAGCGGGGAAGACTATGACCAAGTGACCTGGGTTTGGATGACATGACAGCCCACCATGGGTTAATTAACCCTCAGGCCACCATAGCACATGCCATCCACCACTATGAATATGGAAGTCCTAGCCAGGGGTTGCTGGGGTATGTCATGTTATCAGAACTCAAGCTGTGGGGATTATTTGAGTGTGAAACAACGCTTGTATAGCCCACGGTCTGTTTTAGGGTTATGAGAGGGTTGTTTCACCCTCAAATAAGCCCCACCACCTGGGTTGAGATGACACAACAAGCCATGGCAACTGCTGGCCAGGGCTTATATATCCATAATGGCCGCCAGCACACCCCGCAGCTCCTCACAGATAAATTAATCCATGATGGGCTGTCATGTTGTGCAAACTGGCCCATTAAATGAGTAGTGTCTATGTGCTCCTAACTATATTTTTACTCTAGTGTAAGCATACAGGGACCCAATCCAGATTGGGGCCACTACTCACAGGTAGGGAGGTTATACTTTCCCATCTAGCCACTTTCCCCCCCTCTAAATTCTCTCAATTTTCCCCAAACTGCAATGCAATACCTCCCCTTTCTTTAGCCCTATGTGTGTGTGGGGGGGGATTTTAAGGGGGGAGTGGCTGGGTGGGAAGTTAAAACCCACTCCAAGGTCATGCAAGTGGATTTCCCCTTGCTCTCCAAGATGTTCTAAATCTGGAGGTTTCCCCAGCCCTCTGGAGGAGATTTGGGGAGGGTGCAAGTAGAGAGGGGAAAACTGTTCATTGGTGATTATTTTCCACTGGTGAATGGTCAGAGTTGGATACAACTCAATACCAGGCCAGCTTACAATAAAATATTCAATAGACAATGAAATAATTAATACATAAAAATAAGCAAAAACCAAAATCTATAACAGTATCATCAAAATCATATAAGTGCCAGAAAAAGAACAGATCAAAAAAAGTTTTAAAACCTGACAAAATAAAAAGCCCTTCACCTGGTACCAGAAAGACATCAAAGTGAGACCCAGGCAAGCCTCTCTGGGCAGAGCATTCTAAAGCCAGGGTGCCACCACAGAAAAGGCAGTCTCCTCCAGTAACCAATCAAGAAGGCAGACAAGCATAATTTGGGTGTTTATGCTATTAAGTTGTACATCACTGTAAAAGTGTTTAAATTGATGAGTGGCTTAAAAATATTTGTAACAAATACATTCTCTCTCTCTCACACACACAGAGAGAGAGAGAGAGAGAGAGCTGATTGCCACTAAAACACTGCTGTGAGGAATCTAATGGAGTGGATGGGAGTCCTGCCATCCCCAAGTTTAACCATTAAGCCAGGAATCCTATGGGCCCTGGGAGAGTGTCCCAGGAATGGTCAGAAGAAGCCTTCCAAGCTCAGAGACAGTGCTTTGACCTTGGAAGGGGGAGTTGGAGATCCAGCCTCCCTCCTCTGCCCCATTGCAGCTGGCACAGAAAGAACCATGCCAGCTGCCCTCCGAGGTTGGAAAATTGACCTCAGGAGGAAAGGGGGCATTCCGGTGGGCTGGGAGAAGAGGAGACCAGAAAGACCAGAGTATGAGTTATCCTGAGCCTCCTGCAGCCTCCTCCACTCCCCCTCTAAAGCACCCTCACTAGATGGGTTGGAAAACCTGTCTAGCAAATATCAGGGAGGATGGGGGAGGCCAAGATTGACTTCGCTGCTCCTCCTACCCTGCCAGCTGCAGCCTGGCAGAGCATAGGAATCTTGGAAGACTCCGAGTTCAGGGACTTCCAAGCAGCGAGGGTGCAATCAATAGGATTGTGCCTTAAACACCCTTCCCTGGTCTGCATGAAATCTTAGTAGCTGGCATCCAAATTCCTTTCCTGATGGATACATTTTCTACTTTCCTAACAGCATAGAAGCAATGCCCACTTCCCAAAGATCATTGGCAACACTAGCTTCTAAACAACACAGGGTTTTGTAGCACCGGAAAGACTAACACATTTATTCTGGCATCAGCTTTTGTGGACTATAGCTTCTCATTTACCTTTTGTGGGAAGGGCCCATAAACAGCATTTTATATTTCCCTCCCTAAAGGGCTTCTGAAATGGCCAGGATCAATTCAGCTAATTAATTCATTGCACATGAAAGCCACCCCCAAGACAGACTGCATCATACGATGGCATAAAGTTGCAATCGCTCTCACCTTTCTGGGTTAAGTCAGATCAGAGCTAATGAGGCTGGCATTTTTAAAGAGACTTGAAAACTGAAACGTTTGTAGTCCTTGGCTTCTTATCAGGCAGTCCAGACTCCCTCCTGGGGTAAAGCTCCCTACCTGCACCTTTTACAAATAAGTGAAGTGTTCTTATTTTTATCAGAAAGGGGGAAAATGCACACAGAAGATGTGAGAGGTCAAACCAAGTTACAGCAGACCTTCAAGACGGTGAAGTTCCCATGCTAAATTCCCTTATTTGCCCTGCCCCCACCCCAATCTTCTTTCTACCAGTCTAACTGCGGGACTGCAAGATCAAGGTCCCAGCAAGCTGACTTTGCCGTTAATGATGGTGTCACTCAGCCCAGCTTTGATCTGAAAGAAGCGTGTTGAAGAAGTCTGCCACTGGCAGCAATAACAGAAGTCAAATGGAGGAGGAAGGAGAAGAAATTCTCATAATGACGGGAAACAATTTCACCTGGGAAAACATGGCTCCAAGAACGATATATACCTGCTTATTCCTGGTGTTTTAGCTTTCTTTCCTTTGCTTATTTATGTGCCATAAAACTGTAATCCATCAGTGAGGAATGAAACACTTTTATTGAACCTCTCTACAGTATTTACAATTTCTACATCACATATCCCTTCTTCATCATAACAGGATGCACTGGGAATCCTACAGCCATAAAGATTTATGAGCTATGCATGTGCACTGGCAAAAATTGCACAGAGAATCTCGCAGTGAACCAAGTCTTGTAAACTTTCATATATTAATTAAGATTTTGAAGAGATTTTACTGGTAGCAGTCAATGTTTATAGTAACATCTTTCTTTGTCAGCTGTCATTCCCTTGGAACTACTCAGAAGGTAGAGAAAAGACTTCAGTAATGGAATCTGATGGAACTCAAATTGTTGTAATTCTTTTCACTCAACAGATTTGTGGTTGTGAAGCCTCCAAAATCCTACAGAATAGACTTTGTTACCTAACATGTACTAACAGTTCCAATTTCCATTTCTGATCTCAACTAGCTAATTATACATTTGTAAACACACCTTAAAAGATGGGGAGGGGGAAATTGTAGAAATGCTGTCTTACCCAGTGAATAGTTTATTGAGGCTGAAATATTATACTCACATACATGAGAGTAAGTGTCACTGAACTCAAGCAGATCAGAGTAGACATGTATGGAACTGCACTGTGATCTTTCACTTCTACCAAAAGCTGAAGCTTAACATTATGATCTAGTTTGTCATATTTAACTTTTGCTTTATTAATATTTAAAGCATCCTCATTATTTGTACATTTCAAGGCATTCTGTTTAGCATGTCAGATCCTTTGCAGGATTAGCTGAAATGTCACAGCTGGAGATATTATTTTTATGACCATGGGAAATTATTTGACAGGAAGCGGCCCAGTGTCTATTAAGCAACCTACAAGTGATTGGTTTCTTATTTGGATTTGCAAATAGTTTAGTTGAAAGGGAAACCTTTGCCAGTCTGGGGTCTGATCTAATATGCAGAACTGGTCCAAATCAGAATTGCCCTCCACATTCTGGGAGATAGTATAGAGTCCCTCAGTAGAGTTACCTCAGTGATATTAGGTCTCTTGGGTTGGATCTGAAGTCATACTTAGAGTAGACCCATTGAAATCAGTAGCATTCCAATGGATCTACTCTAAGTATGACTAACTCTGGATCCAGCCCACTTTCTTGTTGACTTCTTTCATCAGATTGAAGAGTTATACTGAAAAGTACAGTCACATGAGCATTTTTTTCTAATTTTGTTTATATTTTATTATTATTATTATTAGTAATAATTTCATTTCTATACCACCCAATAGCCAAAGCTCTCTGGGCAGTTACAACAATTCACAAAAAAAAAAAAAAAAAACATTATACAATATTACATAATAAAACATTACAATAAAACAGTCTAAAAAAGTTTAAACCTTCAAAATTTAAAATAAATAACATGCTTTTTTATCTGTTTAAATTATGTTTACATACATTTTTATGGCTAGTACTGGTTGAAGGATCCAGAGGAGGAACCAGTGGAACAGCTTGAATGGGCACAGATGGAACAAAACTGATGGGAGACACTTTTGTGATTGGTGCTTGGGGCAGAGCTTTGAGTGCCAGGCCAGTAATTCTGGGAAGGCACCACCATTTGCACCCCTTACCACTCTCTGCTGTGCTTGGTTAACATCAGTGCTTGGTTGGCTCATTAGATTAAACCAAAGGCACAAGCAAATCTATTACGCATTATTTTTGGCTCCAGAGGGTCAAAACAGGTATTACCTTAAATGTGTGTCTAGCAGCTATGTCTTCTTTTTCCTTTTTACCCTAGAGTAGGTGCAGGGCCCCCACTGCAGAGCTTAAAAGCACCCTACTCCCATGCTCAGATCCCAACCTGGATCGTGGGCCCTATGACTACTCCAGAATAAAAATGACGAAAGGTGCAACTGCTAGACACACATTTAGAGAGAAATCCTATAGTCCGCAGACAGCATCTGTGGCACAATAGGATGCTGTGGATTGCCTCCTCTGCACCCACGGACAGAGCTACGAGCACAGCGAAGGCAATCCAATTGTAGATCTTCCCTCAGCCACAGCCTCTCCCCTCCCAGCCACCATGAAAAGCTTCCCTTACAAGGTCACAGCTGCAACCTCATTGGAGAGGGAGAAAAGGGGGCGTACTGGTGGGAGTGGGAGGAGAGGCAGAGATGCTCAGTATCCTATGGCCTCTTCAGTCTCCTCCCTGCCCACTGAAGGATAAGTCAGTTGGACAGACTCAGAAGCCCATCCAGCTGCTTTTTGCTAGGAGGACGGAGGCATGGCAGCAAAAGTTCCTCTGTCCTCCTTCTGCACTGCCTGGTTGGCTCTTGCTGGGAGGACATAGAATAGGTGGAGGGCTCTGAACGCAAAGCTGTCTCTTTATCGGGAGTGCATCCCATAGGATTGCACTCTTAAAGTAGCCCCTGAGACCTGAGGAAAGTCTTGAGGATCAGTCTTGAAAAGCACCGAAGTTTTTGTGCACATTGAGAAGAATGAAAGTGGTTTAGAGTTTGTTATATTCACTCGGGTGGGGAGAATGGGGACAGAAAAATTATAATGATCACTGACGGTCCAAGAAGTGTTTGATGCACAAGCTTCCAAACTTATCCCAGGTCATTCTGCCTGTTTGACATAAGATCAGAAAATAGCTTCCCAGTTTGTAAGTGTAGTCTCACATCCCTGCACCACTCCCAGGACCAAAAGAAAGAATGCCCTAAGCAGAAAACTGTAAAAGGTTATATGGGCTGATTTTTTGTTGTTGTTCTGATTACCCATCATTGAAACCACATTAGGTGTAAGAAAAAGGTGTAGGAAAAAGGGAAGCTATAAAGACCCTGACATCTTCCATACATTTAAGATTCTCCCACCGTATAATATGGGACTGAAATGGGCTATTTGGTTTAGGATAAGAAGTCTAAATGCAAGGTGACATCCCATTCTCTGGGTAAATTGCTTCAAAATACCAACCCGCCCCTCTGGTTTAGGGTGGCCACTTGCAGATAATCAAAAAAGAGGACAAAAGAGAACACAAGTGTAAATGTATATGTATAGGTAAATTTAGAAATAATAACTATTTAAATAGAAGTCCAAGTCATCTCACCATAGTGGGGAAGATTAGTGACTATGTGACCTGTGTGCCTCAGTGCTAAATGTTGGCGAGCAACTTCAAGGCTCAGCTCTCCCTCCTCAAAGTTCTTCTCTGTAAACCACAATAGGACCAGGCAGCCCATCAAATAGAAGACACCTTAAAATAGAGGACTGTCCTCTGCCAGCTCTCCAAAATAGAGGACTGTCCTCTGTAAAGTAAGCCACCCATGAGTCTGGTGCCAAACTCACACTTCATTACATTTCTATCCTACACCTTTTTCCTACACCTTTTTCTTACACCTTTCCTTCAATGAGCTCAAAGCAGCATACATGGTTCTCCCTCTCATTTTATCCTCACAATGACCCTGTGAAGTAGGTCAGGCTGAGAGATTATGACTGGCCCAAGGTCACCCAGTGAGCTTGATGGCTGAATGGGGGTTTGAACCTGGGTCTTCCTAGCCTGACATTCTAACCACTGCATCACCTCATGCTCTCAAAGAGGGGGGGGAGGGGGGGATGCCTTTTAACCATCCTGATTGTGAATATGAGAAGGTAGCTAAAGGGTGTTCAGGGGAATAGCTTATCTGTGTTATGGAGTATTTATTTTCCCTCCTTGAAAGTGAAGCAGACCAAGACAGAGAGCAACTCAGTATTATCATGAAGTGCTTCCCATACCATATTAATCCTCTGCTAAACAGAAGCTCAGTAAAATTAAATTAAAATGGGAGCTATTATTTGCATGTACAATTCTAGCTCATCCAACAAAAATATACACAAGCCAGAGTATCAGGGTGTGTGTGATTGTGAAGACTGTGTCTCTCGCACTGCCATTCCAACACAGCTCTCTGCTGTTCAAAAGGAGGAGGGGTAACATGAAAAGATGGCACAATCAGCATGCCACCTTCTTAAAAGCCCTTTCCCCCCAAAGCTCTCTGAGATGTCAGTTTTTCCCCATCTCATCAGATGAAAGCAGCATGTGTCACTTACAAGCACCTGAAACCGCTGCCTGAAATATTTGCTCTCGCTTGAGTCATTTTACCATACTGTGAGTAATCTGAAATGCCTTATTTCAAACAGTCCCCCCTTTCTGTCTGTAGTGAGGGGAAACCAACACATGCCATAACAAAAGCATTTAACCATTTATTAGTGGGTAAGCGCACTTTAACTGTTCCTGCAGGGAGCTTGCCAAGAGAATTTTGCTCACCAAAAAGAAAAGTAAAAAAGAAAAGAAAAAGAAAAACCCAGCTCAGGCAGGGGAGAGGTCAACTGAGAATGTAAAATATCGAAAAGGCAGGTGGGTTGGTAATGGTACTTGCTGTCTGACTGAGTTTAAAGACCTTTCTGTATGAACCGGAAGGGGCGAAATTGTGCATTTTAAAAACTGCGTTTGTTTCTCATTCACTGTGCACAGTCTGTACATCTTTGCTCAGTGTGGCTTTTCTGTTGTGGATTCTAAATACAATATTTTGTACTCAATATGTTTATCCTTGAGAAGAGAAGATTGAGGGAGGAAAGATGATAGTACCTTTCAACCCTAAAGCATCATCACACAGAAAAGGGCCACAACCTGTTCTCTGTCATCCAAGACTGTAGGACACGAAATAATGGGCTTAAGTTACAGGAAGGCAGATTTCAGCTGAATATCAGGGAAAACTTCCTAATGGTCAGAGCAGTCAGACAATGAGAACAACTGCCTAGGAGATGGTGGGCTTTCCATCACTGGACATATCCAAGCAGAGACTGGACAGCCCTCTGTCAGGGATATTTTAAACTGGATTCCTGCAGTGAGCATCAGGTTGGATTCAATGGCCTAAATTGATTCTATCTCTATGATTCTACCTGGAAATTGTCAGAGCCAAGAGTTCTGAGACATCCATTGTCCTTTAAGGGAAGAGTTGGAATGGCTGTTAACTAACCAACTGGAATAAACACACTGTGGTCATAGAAGACTTTTATCAGCTTTGTCTTTTTAAGGGCCAAATTAGATGCAACAGTGAGAGATCCATGACCAGATTTCCCACGGTTGTATTTGAAAGAGCCCAATTTGGATCAGAGCCAAGACATGCAGGGAGGGGGTTCACACTCTCCCCTAGAACTGCCATTTACTCCATGAGGCAAAATGTACAAGCACCATACAGATACATTACAGGCCTGCACGTTTTCCCAAACAGAGCAAACAGTAGTTTTAGGAGGGCATTCCTCATGAGAAAAACAGTGTGGGTGGGGTAAGGGTTAACCCCACTGCAGTTCTATGGTCCTAATCCAAATTGGGACCCCTCTTGCTGCTTTCTACCAAAATTTAAAGAGGTTGGAGAGCTGATCATAGTTCTCTAGTCTCCTCTAGTTGGGCCTTTGTTCAAGCATTCCGAGGTCTTCTTGTCTACAAGTTGTTTGCAGAACCATACCCCCATGATTGTCCTTGTTTGCGCCAAATGTGCACCTACTTAAGAGTGTAAAATCTAAATCTTCAGGGATAACTAGCACTGAAGGGCAAATCCTGTTGGCTGAAGTTATATAATTTACCACTTTCTTTTGTAATGTTGATGCTGCCATGTTAGATGATTAAGAGGGCAGAGATTTCTGTGAATCCTTTGCAATGCTCAGGAAAAGCAAAGCATCATCTAGTCTAATCAAATCTAATGGACAGAGGAGCCTTTTCCTCCCAACTACATTACATGAAATGCACCTGAATGAAATTACTGCACAAGCTGTATTTTTGAAGAGAACTTCACATTCTCTAGCTCTTTAGCCCAGCCAACTGAAGCTTCAGACAGTCTGAGCTGCTCAACACAGAATATTTTCCCTGAAGGGAAGATGGAAATAAACTCACAGTAGAGAGAAAATCCTGTATTTGAAGATGTTGCAAGGATTAACACAGTTGCACTTGCTTGGAGGCTGTGGCCATAAGAGTGCCCAAACATGTCTAATTGTGCCAAAATGAAAACACTAAGTTGGATCCAGAATTAGTCATATGTAGAGTAGTCCCATTGATTTCAACAGAACTACACCAAGTAAATTTGGATCCAACCCACTATGGCAAGGTAAGGGTGATTTTTAGCCCAGGAAGAAGCACCATGAAAAATGTAGCCCTCAATATGCAGAACAGCTCCCTGAGGTTGCTGTCATCTGCCATTATGTCATCTCAAGTCAAAAGAGACCTGATGTTAGATTGGACCATGGGCCCAAGTAGCCCAGCATCCCATTGGCCTCAGTGGTCAGCCAGATGGCTCTGGGAAGCCTACAAGCAGGACATGAAGGCCATCTGCCTCTCCTGCTGTTGCCCTCCAGACAGCCTGCTGTTGATCCCCAGCTACCTTAAGTGTTGGTAGAAAGGCAGGGTACAAATCAGATCAATAAACTGGTATTCAGTGGCATAGCACAATTGAATCCAGAGGTTCTGTATATATGTTTATTGGTTTATTTACTGTTTTTTAAATCCAAGTTTCAGACAATTAGGGGCCGCGGTGGCTTAGTGGTTAAGACGCTGAACTGCAGACTGGAAGGTCAGCAGGTCAGCAGTTCGAGACCCGAGTGCTGCGTGACGGAGTGAGCTCCCGTCTTCAGTCCCAGCTTCTGCCAACCTAGCAGTTCGAAAGCAAGAAATTGCAAGTAGATAAATAGGTACCACTTCGGTGGGAAAGGTAACAGAGTTCCGTGCACCTCGGTGTTCAGTCATGCCGGCCACATGACCACGGAAGCGTCTTCGGACAGCGCTGGCTCTTCAGCTTAGAAACGGGGATGAGCACCGCACCCTAGAGTCGGACACGACTGGTTGCGAACACCTTTACCTTTTTTTTTCAGACAATTATTGCCTCCCAAAGGCAACACCGAGAGAGAGAGAGAGAGAGAGAGAGAGAGAGAGATCCTCCCATCAGGCTTACGAGCTAAAATGGCAAGACACACACAAGAGTGGGAGTGGAGGGAAAGAGAAGAGGACAGAGATCAGTTTTTAAGGCCAGAACCAGAGTTATAAGCAGATATTTAAATGCATTTAAATGCACTGACTCAGGCTGATTTTCCCTTGCTGGTGTACCTGCTTGAATAGTAATTGGTGGCTCTTTTCCTTGGCCAACGGATGAGACTAGAGCATGCTTTCCCCTTACTTCTGCATTCCCACGGCTACAGGCATTCGGGACTGAGTGGTCTTCCCATCAGAGAGGGGGAAGCAAGTTCCAACTGCCCCTTCTCTGGCCATTGGATGGGCCAAGTTGGTTTCCCCTTGGCTTGATGCTTCTTGGGAAGCAGGAGTGGGGGGGGGGGACAGCCTCCCAGTGGCCCTTGGTCCCCTGGCTGATGGCAGAAGCCAGAGTGTGCTTCCCTTCTGCTCTCCGCTTCCAGGGCAACTGTCATATAGCCACCATGACTAGTAGCCATCCATATACTTATGCTCCCTGAATTTCTCTAATCCCTTTCATCACTGCCTATGCTAGTGGCCATTGCCACATCTCGTAGTAGTGAGTCCCATGAATTAATTTTGTGTTATAGGAAGTACTTCCTTTGTCTTGAATCTCCTGTCAATGCATTTTGCGGGATGACCCAGGGTGCCACCGTTATGAGGGTGGGGGTGTGGTATGAAATCCCTTCAAAAATCATGACATTGGATTTAATTTTGGGCTGCCTTTTAACTTGCTTCCTGCTGTTGAGACATTAGCAAATATTTATTTCCACATTTTTCCAGGGTGTTTCTGGACTCATAGGGATAGGAGAAAAGGATATGATTCCACCCCACTCCCACAATAGAAAATGAAATCCAGGATTCTCCACTCTAGCTCTAGCAGGTCAAACAGGAATGCAAGGTGGGGTGCCCCTATCTGTGATAAAGAATAGTGCTTATAAATATAAAGTTAGAGGGCACAGGAATAAAAAAAAGAACTGACTAAAAGATCTAAGGCTTGCCCGAAGGTTTGCATATAACAGCTTCTTTGAACAATTCTAAATTTAACTAGCTCACTATAAAAGGAAAAACCAAAAGCATGGCATATCAAACATTTGTCACTAGCATTAATTTAAACCACACTGTGGAGGGAAGCTATATAAATAGGGTTGTCGACCTACTTTTATATCTTGACACTTGGGGGGGGGGGAGTGAAACATTGACTTAGAAAGCACGGATCTGTTTTCTCTTACGAAACATGTTTTATAAGAGAGTTTTCTGCCCAAGGTTTCCTTTTATGAGTTACTTTCCATTATGTGCAGGCATTGATTCATCTGCAAAATGGAAGAAGATGGAAAAATATTTTAATGCACCATTGGCCAGAGGTAATCCTTATATCTGAGATCTTGGAAATAATTTTGCTCACAGGCAGTCTTGCCCGTGTCTTCTGATCTTTGTCACCTAAGGCTATGCCTGCCTGATCCTGAAAAGAACTCAGAAGTTCTAGAAAAGGTTAATGGCATATTGGCAGTTAGGGAAAAAAGTGATGTATACACAAAACTATTCCGCCTAAAGTTCTGTCCAAATAATTATTCCTTCCCTCTCTTCTCCCACCTAGCGCAGCAGCAAACACAAGCAAACACTGAGTCTTTGAGAAAGAATGTGTAGGGAGCGGTTTGTCTTTCTGCCAGTGCTATAACCTGCAGTCCTGGCGGACATGGAATTCCTATCATTTTTGCCTTACTCTTTACCTCCTCTGCACTCCAGTGTGTTCTGAAGCCCTTCTTCAGAGAGTTAAGCAGGATGACATTCCTCCATATTTAAGCTGAGAAACTGAATGAGAAGGAAACTCTTGAAGGAGGGCAGAGGGACCCTGCAGGCAATGTGACAAAGGGAGGGGTAACAGAGTGGGCTGTTCCAGGTTTGAGGGAGGCCAGGGAGTACAATGTGGCAAAGGAAGCAGTGGTGCAACTAAGTAATTTTAGACCTTGGACTTAACATGCAATTATGGATGTTAAGACAGAAAAAAGGCCTACATCTCCCAGCATGCCCCAACCAGCACGGCTGGCTGGGGCATGCTGGGAGTTGTAGGCCTTTTTTCTGTTTAAACATCCACAGGATTATGCCCTTAAAGGTTTAATGGGGCCCCACACAGACAGCCATGTATATTACTTCAGTTGTGAAGCACACAACTAACGTTTGTTCTTCCCCCATTACAACAGCTTCTGTTGTAACATATCTAACACCTGATATGTTAGAACCACCACCACAAAATTGTTTGCCAACCCTGGGTCTTTATATCTATATCTATCTATCTATCTATCTATCTATCATCTATCATAGACATACACACACACTGAGCATGTACAATTTTGCATTTTGTACTCACTTAAATCATAGCACCAACATGAGTACAGGAATAAGATGGAGTTTGCTCTGCTACCCTCATCGCCTGCTGCTCTCTGGTTGGTCATGGGGGTGGCTGGATTGTGGGGTCCTGGACTTTGGACCCAAGGTCCACCCCTTGCAGCCCCACTGAAAGGAAGGTGGGGGACAAACAAGGCTGTTCCAGGTTTAAGGGAGGCCCTTGGCAAAGTTCCCTCTTGTAGGCCTCTGGCAGTAGCAGCAACCATCTCTGAGCCACCATCTTAGATTACCCACAATGCTCCCAATGTAGTGTCACTCTGGGGGCACCATGGGAAATTGAAATGGCATCTCACCAAGTTGTCCAACACAAGGAGGGGCCCAAGCTAGAGATCCCAGCACATGCCTGAAGGAGCTGGATGCTGTTGCCAAGCCTCGGGCCAAAGCAGTACTACTCGGTGAAACAGGTAGAAGAAAGCAGAGGCCCAAGGGAAGAAGTGACACAGATGAAGTAGCTGGGAGAAAGGGAGCTCATTTAGAAGGAAAGCCTCTCTGAGGACTTAGTGGGAGAAGGAGTTGTGTGTTAATGATGATGACATAGGAATTAGGAAGCAGTGGAAATGGTGACCTAGAGAAACAAGGGAGAAGAACAACAAAGAAGCTATGGACTGACACAAGTTATCTTTCTGGAATGGGAAAGAACCATTGGAGGAGGGGGTGAATTTCAGATAAGGATTGAGACAGCCAGCCAGATCTTTGTAAATAGGAACTGAATAAAAAATTTATCCAAGTAGTGAATCTTATTTATATTTTGTCACAGATTTTTCATTAGCACATCACAAGAGTTTAAGAAACTAGCTTGCGAGTTGCATGCTTACAATCCATGCAAGTATCTTTTTATTCAGTTGTTGAAACAAATGTTTGTTTAGTTTCTGTTTTTGACACATTACCCATTTTTACCAGATTTCACTAATAACCCAGGCATATGCTTTATTTGTTTATTCTTTATTTAAAGGATTTTTATCCCATACCTCAGCCAAAAAGACTCCTGCGGTGACTTAGACTGGATCCAGATGACACATTAGCCATGATGGGTTAAATAAACGACGATGGTTTATTTAACCCATGATAGCTTAGTGTGTCATCTGTGAGCTCTTTTCCCACCCACAGTGGGTTATTTCCCCCAAATAAGCCACCCTGGGAACCCAGGTTCTGCAGTAAGGGTTATTTTACCTATGGTGGTTTACTGTGTTGTCTGTTGCGCCAGCATGGGTTACAGAGATTGCCTACAGAGCCACTCAGCAAGAGCAGCCAAAAACGTTACTGCCGCTCTGCTCCTCTCGAGCAATCTGAGCAAACCTGATTCCTTCCACATTCAGCTATGTCTCCAACTCCAGATAAACCCCTCCCCCCCAGTGGTTCCCAAACAGTTTCACGTGTGGATAAATCCTCGCTGTTCAATGAAAAAGTCCCGCACTTATCCATTAGGGCATGGGGTGGCTCTCCATAAGGGGAACCTGTATATTAAATTGTGTTCCATTTCTGCAAACTTTCAAGGAGTTAGAGCCCCCCCCCGCCCCCATTTTTTGTTTGTTTGTTTGCTGCACACAGACAGAGAAAGGAGACCTGGCAAAGGCTTGAAAATCCACAAAGGAAGCAGGGATACCTGCCCAGTCAGGCAGGGGGGGCTACAGGGGGAGAGTGGGAGAGAAATAAACTACGCTTTGTAGCTTATTTGTCTGATCATCTGTTGGGGCATAGTAGGCTATTTGCAGAATAAGCTACCATGCATAGCTTATAAGCGACCATGGGTTAACATGACGTGGGAACAGACCTTTGCACACAGCCAATTAAAACAATAAAAAAAAATGACACACAGAAGGCAAAAGGGATGGAAAGAGGGTGGGGGAGCAAACGGTTTTTCAGCAGGGCAGGTAGAATGGCCCTGCACCCCATCTCATCTCCCTGCAGCCATGTAATCTATAAACACAAGACATCCATTTTAAGACCAAAACACCTATGATGGGGCAACTTGTTGCAAGTTCATCTGCTGAATGGTAGAAAGGATTCTGTTTTCTTCTGGCTCTGTGCTATATGCATCTGTCTCATACCAGAAAGTTGGTATAGAGCTGTATAAACTGGATGGAAAACTGTTTGCTCCCTTCTCTTGATGAGTCTTGGTGCACCTTATTTCACGTTACCTATTTATTGTATTTAGAAACCAATGCCTTGGAAGGTTCACAGTGGTTTGTCAGTGATCTCCCATTCAGGCACTGACGAGGTTCATACCTGCTTAGCTTTAACAATGCTATCTCATCCAACCATCTCAGGCTATTCATGGGGGAATCCTACTATGTGGTCCAGGGGTGGGGAACTGCAGGGTCTAGGGCCATTTTTGCCTCCCCTGACCCCATGTGGGCTGCACTTCCTCCACCCATGGAACTCCATGGGTGCCACTGCCAGTGGGAGCCACATACTGGCCATGTATTAGTAAACAGCACAGAGTCCAGCAAAACAACAGTTCAAGGCAGGAGTAGTCAATAAAAAGCCAAAGGCACAGTATTACCAGACAAAAGAGAGAATGTGCTCCAAGAAGAAGAGTCAAGCAGGAGTACAAAGGTCAATAGCAGAGAGGTTCAATCACAGAACACAGAAAAACATGGGTTCAAGGTACTGAAGCTAGTAATAAGACATTGTTTTGAGCAGCTCTCAAGTTCCAACTGAGAGCTGATATAGCCAGAGCTGCCAGAGCCCCACCCAAAGGCTCAACTGCAAGGCATCTCCATTTTGGCAGGAGTCTTACTCATGAGACGTGCCCTTATTCCAGAGTAGACCTTTACTCATGAGAAGTCCAGTTACTACTATTCTTGAAGTGCACATTTCATCCCCATGTGGAGTCAATGCATTTGAGAGCTGAATGGGAACTTGGTTTCCTCCTCTGCCTCCACAGGTGAGTTACAGTCCTTAGGGGTCCTATCTGGGGTCTCACTAACTTCAGGGGGGCCCCATAGGGAGCATATCCTCTGCCAGGTCGAGCTGTTCATCTGATGAGTCATCCCGGCTGCTCTCATGGTCCGACATGACAGAGGGGGAGAAACATATAGAAGAGTCCTTGGGTCTCCTGGTCCTGGGTGGAACCCATGAAATGTTCAGGTGAAGCACAGTGCAGATCAGATGGTGAGGGTCAGAAGAACTGGAGAATTCCCTGTGGAGCAAGATTCAGGACCCACTAGCACATAACTGGAGTTGACTGAAGCTTTATGTAGTCCTGTAGAGGGAGGTATGAATAAAAATACAATGGCTCATAACAGCTAAAATGTGTCTAGCAGCAAATTGGAGGAAAGCTGCTCCAACAAAAGTCGGATGGGACGGCAGAATATGGAATACCACAATCTTACCAAAATTAACTGATTATAGAAATCAAGAAATGGACAATAAATTTATTGAAAAATAGATTTTATTTGCAATGTTCTGGACTAGCAAATACCAGGACAATATTCAACCATCTATTTTCTTCTTTGTTGTAGAGTGTTTCTTGTTCTTTGTGTGTGCGCTTATGTAAAATATAATTTTTCTCTGTAGCAAAACATGGTATAGTTGTACTTAATTAATAAATAAATACAAATTTCAAACTTGTCTATTATTTTTTTGAATCATTATATGGTTTCTTCATAAGGTTCTGATATGTTTCAAGTGATTGACTGGGGCTATGGAGGTTAGATAAAGTAACCTTGATCCCTGGGATAAACTCCGAACTGCCCAAAGATTTAAAAAAGACCCCAACACCAATAGGACATTTCAGACTTAGATGTAAGATTCCCTAGACACAGTTCATCCCATGATCAGTTGTCAGCAGATCAGAGGAGTTATGGTTGAGTTTGCAACCATTTGATCCCTAGATCAAAGCACATGAATGATCATAGCTTGAAAATAAATAAAAACCAGAATTTGTGACTAGGTTACAGCTATGTCTGCTTAAATTCCATTTGATTTCAGTGGGACATAAGCATCAGTCATTCTGTGCTGGATTTTAGCCTCTCTCTCTCTCTCTCTCTCTCAATTAAAAAAGAAATCTGGAACTGAAGTCATTTGGTTCCATTCATCCACTAAAATTATCTTAAAGCTAGATGGCCTTGGTTCTTCCAGGCTGTTTGAATGATGACAGCCAATTACTTAGCTGTGTTGGCTTTTTACTATATAGTAGAGTGCATTCAGTACTGACCGGGGAACTATAATGGAACCAAACAATGCTGAGAACCAAGCATCCTTAGATGAAAGCGCTTCAGAATGGCAACCCATCTCCTGAGCTGACACTGTCTATTTAAGTTAATCTAATTGCTCGCCAATTATTTAACGATTCATTCTTTTGCTTGTGCCCCCAAGCCAATACTGCACAAAGCATATATTTAGGAAATTCTGTTGGGAAAATTATTATTATTATCATCATCATTTTTTAAAAAAAACATGCTATGACTTCATGCCAGATAAAATACTAATTATATGTTTCTCTTAAATGGCTCCAGTATTGCTTTCTGTATTCATTTTAATGACCTCAGCTAAACTGCTTCCGCTAGGAACTGATGCTTTATCGTTAATTACTTGTCGCAAATTGTTGACCAGCCAAGTGGAAAAATATAGTATGGGGCCTGTATGTGAAATCATTGTTGCAATTCAATATTTTTAAAATGGAAAGAAGATGCCAGGCACAATAGATTTTAAGGTCGTTGTCACTGTCAGCTAATTTTATTGCTCACATTTTGCTATGCAGGGCATGGGACTGTTTCTGATTTTTCAAATATGAAACAGAAATCTCTATTTAAAGAAAAGAAACAAACACGCAGCTTAGTCTTTGCTGAGCAGGCTTTATTCTGCATAAAAAAGCGTGCCAGTCAATTACATTGAAACAATTTCATTGGGGTCGCTAAACATCCGAAGATAGCATGACTTAGTGCCAACAGCATTTTGCAGAAGTGCAGAACAATTCAGAGGCTTTGAATTAAAATGGAAATGGCTACATGGAGGTGTATTGATAGTAAGCAGGTAAAACAGCAGGGATGGGGGGGGGGTGTCCTGCATTCTTAGAACACAGTGGAGCTAGTGCTGTTCATTTGTTTGTTCGCTCTCTCTCTCTCTCTCTCTCTCTCTCTCGCACGCACATACACCACTTTTCAATCCCCTCCCCCAATCCATGCGAAATGGCAAAACTGTGTTTTAAATTCAGAGTCAATTAATTTAAGCACTAGCTTTTATACAAATGGTATAAAAATATAAAGGAGGAAAGAAATAATTGCAATGAATTTCATGGTTGTAGATTCTTAAAAGCTGTGATCAGAGGGTGTTTTTCCTTCTTGAAGTTGAAGAAAAAATTTTATTCTTTTCTCTGTAGAAAAAAGGGTTCTGTGAAAGACATTTGTTTAATATGTAGAACTGACAGATATGGGGCAATTACGGTTATCTCTATTCTATCCCCATTAAATAATAGCTTTTAGAACAGTAAACACCAATTTACTACAGGGACTTAATAATATAAAGAAATGTACGTTAATTGTAGGATAGCAATATTTTCACAGGATAAATGAAAGGCACTCTATGTATGTCAAGTTATGGATTTCAATCTATCAATTGCCCAACATGGCTCTGTTGTTTACAACTTAAAATGCATATGGTATATTAGTCCAAATGAGCCATATTCACCAATGCTTTATCCTGATATAAGAAAACCGTACCAGAATTTACATTTAGGTTGTAATCCTATGGTCCCTGGGAAGGCATCCCAGGGGCCATAAGACAAAGTGAAACTTCTCCTGCACCCAGGAGGGAGTGGAGCGAGAGGGAGATCTGCAGGCAAATAAGGAAGTCTGTCCTCAGAAACCTCCTCCATATAGCAGTGGGAAACTCCATCACCGTTGTTTCTCCACCATTGGAATTCAGAAAATGGAATAGGCAAAAAGGAGGTGTTCTGGAGGCAGCTTTAGATCCACAGAATCCAAAGCCTTCCTGTTCCCCCATCATGCCCTTGCCGTGTCCCCAATCCTAGACCTGCAAGCAATGGGAAGGAAAAATTCAAAAAAGAAAAAAGGGCAAAAACAGAGATACATATTTGCTAAGTACTTAACCGTAAATTGATAAGAATGTAATTAAACAGAGACTCTATTCTAATTTGGTACATGCTGCATGTTACAATTTAAAATGTTTATGGTGATCTTACATCACAGTCGAGTGAACATGACATTGTTGTGAACCGGGACAGGGGGCAGGGGTAGGACTGGAAAAGAAGAGTGTTATGCACCCGGGGGGGGCGGGGGGGGGCTACTATGTCTTAGTTATTGTTTTGAACCTTGGCAGCTCCTGTAGAGTTGGGAGTAGCCACGGTGAGTGGAGATTCTGCTAAGTTCTTCAGTTCTGTGTGTGATAAAGGACAGTTGTGTTTGAGGCCTGCTGAGTCTTACAGTCAGTCCCTCTACCTGTACAACAAGGCGGTTAATGGGCCAGAAGCACTGCTGGCCAGGCCTGTTACAGCACAGTATTTTTAGGTAAACTACATGCAATATGTTGTCATGAGAAGTAAATAGTTAGACAATTTCTTCTTGATAAAGTATCATTTAGGGAATGTTCTGAATAGGAAAACTGATTAGAGAATGGGACAGACCCTACCCCCTCCCAGAAAGGATTCTTTTTTATTCTAGTTTTATTCTGGTTATATTGTTATATTGTGGTTTTAATGTTTTTATATTTTATATTGTTTTTCTGTGTGCTTTTTGGTTTTAATTTTTGTGAACTGTCCAGAGAAGTTTGGCTATTGGGCGGTATAGAAATAAAATAAATAAATAAGGATGAGGTCATCTGGTTGTCTGCGTGTGAAGGTAGACTGTAGTTTGAGAAAAGAGACAGAGTGCTGAATTTGGGCTCTTTGAGAATCTTAGGGTGCTGGCTATCTCCCCGGAGAGGGAGGAGTGGACGTTGACTATCTGTTGGAGTGTTTAAGCCAGGTGTGGGCAACATGTGGTCCTCTAGGTGTTTTGGCCCACAACTCCCATAATCTCTTATCATTGGCTATGCTCACTAGGGCTGATGGGAGTTGTAGGCCTCCACCTATGCTCAATCTGTATTTTGGTGTATAAACAAACACCAAAAGCATAAAATGCTAACCAGCCTGCAGTGAGCCAAAGAAAACCAAACCCAGGTAAGCACTATAGCCCTGGAACATCCCACTAGTCAGAAAAGCCAGGTGTACATAACAATAGTTTGTAGCTTGGTATTAATTCTTGCTTTCTGCATAATTATTTTTGTAAGTGCCTTGACGCTTAAGGACTGGGAAAGACTCAAGAAAAAACACATCTTGAATAAATAGATTTGAGCAGGTGGTGATCCCATTAATACTTCCAGAGATTTAACAAGGACATTAAACAGCTGTAGGAATGAAGTGATTGTGAAAGGGGATGCTCAATTCATAATACATGAATGCTATTTGTAGTCTCTGGTAATATGGCCATGAAAACAGCAATTAAGGGTTGGCTTTTGAATTTCCTACACTTGTCCTGGTTTCTTTCTGTGGCTCTTCTGTCACTGCAGCATGCAAGAGAAATCTATTGTATAAAGAGAGGAAGGGATAATGAGGGGCACTCTGTTGGGATCTCCAAGAGCCACTATGGCACACATTAAAAAGAAGCAAAGGTTCATCACTAGCGAAACAAAGGAGTCATCAAGACAGCATTATAGTCCAGGCAAATTACAAAGCAGGGCAGATTTTTTTTTTCTCCGCATGTGTCTACTCCAGATCCTGGTCCTCATGCAGTGGAGGGTGTCCTGCTAGGGCTGAATCAGGCTCAGCTTTAGGGCAAACTAAGAGGCAAGTCCAGTAATGAGTCAGTAAACAGGCACGGGTTGAAAGCACAGAGTTACCAGTCAAGTGTGTGGTTTCCAGAAGAGAGATCTGAGGCACAGCCAGAGTCCAAATACAAGAGTGCAGTCAAACAGAAGTGCATTCCAAAAAGCAGAGACAAGCAGGAGTCCAGAGGTCAGTGACACAAAGGTTAAATCACAAGGCAAGGTCAGGAAAACAGGATACAAGACACCAGGAGCTGCGGTAGATGCTGTTCCAACAATGACTAGGCTGAAACTGAAGGCTTAGATAGCCAGAGCTTCCAGAGTCCCACCCAGAGCTCAGCTGCAGTTAGTTCCGGGTCCTTTGGCAAAAATCCTGCTCATGAGGAGGGCCTTGCTCATGAGGAGTCCTTTCCTCTTGATGAGTCCTCCATTATAATTGAGCACTCCTTCTCAAAGGAGCCCTACTGGTCTGCCTCTTGAGGCAACAATGCCCTCAGGGGCTTCTGCTTCAGAGGGGGAACTCCACCTGTGGGGACTGACATGTGGTCATCCTCCCTGAGGGCCCAGGCTCCCCCAGGTCTCCTGATATGGGTGGTTACATAGCATCATCCATCTCTGGAGGCTCTACATCCTTGGAGGAGGACAATTCCTCCAGCAGGAGCAAGACAGAGAGGGAAATAACACTTCTGCACATTAACCCAAATCCCCAAACCAAAGGAAGTTTATTGTGCTTCAGTTCCATTGGGTTGGATCCTGATTTAATCATAAACTATAGCTAGTGAAATCAATCGGATGTCAGTTAGTTGTTACTAACTTAAGCCCCATTGATTGCAATGGGTCTACTCTAATATGACTAAATCTGGAACTAACCCAATAAATTAACGTGTCTTAAATCTGTTGCAGTTAACTTGTCCCATACACTTTAATAAGCCTCAGGCAGGGCTAATTTTATTTGAATTGGCAACAATGACACTAAGGTGGCAATCCTGAACATGCTTATTAGGCTGGACTCCGTTGGAATTGTTTCTGATTAAAGGATCACATTGAATGGTTGCTTTCAGGAAGTATAGCCCTGAATTATCTCAACATGCTACACTTAACCCAGTGGAGGCTGGTGGCTCCAAAGTCATGGGGCAGTGTATCCAGTCTGGGTTTCAGCCAGAACCAGTCAGAAGTCTAAAGAAGCTATCCAAGGTGCTGAACCCTGCCCCCCAAATAGATTCACACCTTAGATAGCTCCTTTAGATGCCCCACTGACATTGGAGCCACCAGCCTCCACTGGCCTAACCTCTTCCCATTTTTTGACAGCTGTCGAATGAATCCATGAGCCACTTTAGAAATACAGGTACAACTGGGAGTGCAAACATCAAAAAAATAAAACCAACATGGCTGCTTAGCTTAGCCACCAATAACCCTTTTGCCCACCTCTCCTCAACTACAACAAAAAAGTTAAATCACGTAGCTGGGGTGGGGCTGGGTTTATTTTGGATGTCAGATCTCAAATAGAACAAACGTGCAATTAAATTGGAAAGGGTAACTGAAATAACATTTTAAAAAACTAAAAAGCAAAGCACTATGATTGGTTTCCAAATGTAGCATTGAGTGCATTATTCTAACATATTTTCACTTGTTCCAAAGCTTAAAAGAAACAAACTAGGTCAGTTATTGGAACTGTTCTGGGTTCAGAAAAGCACAAGTCCCAGAGGCAATTGTTAGCAAGGGTACTTCAGACATTTGGAACTTGTTTACACAGTGTTATTGCAGAATGCCCAGCCTCTTATTAACTGTAAGTCTCAATTTAGTTATATCTTGCAAGAGTTAATCAGAGGCTAAACCTGCAAGTGAGAAGAACTGCTGGCAATTAATCCTGGACTCTGCAATCTTTCCTTTGGGATGAATTAGATTAGATTTCATATGCCGCCTTTCCACAAGGCAGATTGCGTTCAAGGCGGCTCACAGGACATAAGGAAAATAAACAGCAATACCTGAAATAATCAATAAGCAGTTCAATGGCAACATATTTCAGACACATTATCAACATTTCAATAATCTCAACAATTCATAAAATACATTTTTGGAAAATCAAACCAGAATATAATTTCTGTATAGATATTATACATTTAGCTATTCAAAAACACCATCAACCATCAACTCAGTAAGGGTAATTGTCAAATCCAACAAACTTTTTTGGCAACTACCTAACACTCAGGTTACCTCCCCCACATCTATCACATAGGGTCATATTGCTCACCATGCCCCCCCCCCTCAAACCAGCGGCATTCTCAAAATATTAACTTGTGGACAGAGCAATCCTGTGTTCCCTGGGACAGCATCCCCCCCCCCGCCCCCAGGACTATAGGATATGTTGGTTTCCCCCTCCCGGGCCATAGATACTCCTGAGACCTCAGGAGGGGGAATCCAAAATCAGATCCTTCCAGGGGAGGTTAGTGACTCCAGTTTCGATGGGGCGGAGACTCTACTCTGGGTTTTAGTTACAACCAACCAGATGTCTAAAGGAGCTATTCAAGATGCTGGACCCATTTGGGAGATAGGTCTCAGCACCTTGGATGCTGAGACCTAGACTTCTGGTGGGTTGTGACGTAACCCCCAAATGGAATCTCTGGCCCACCAAAACCGGAGCCACCAGCCTCCCCTCAACCCTTTTCCTCCTAGCCACTGTGGAAAGCACCACAAAGGCTGCTTTCTGAGGTTGTAGTGGCGATCTCAGCCAACCTCACAGAGATCATGAAGGGGGCATTCCAGTGGCTGGGAGGCGGGGCAGAGAGGAGAGGATCCTGGTTCTAGGATCCGATGGTCTCTCCGTCGCAGTCACCACCCACAGCAAGGTACGTCAGCCAGATGGGCTCTGTTTTATCTTTAAAGAGGACGGGAGGCAAAATCACCACCATCCTTCTCCTGCCCTGCCTGGCTCTTGCCAGCATAGGATGGCCAGAGGGTTCCAGTCTCGCCCTCCCTTCCCAGGATTAAACGAGACGGCACCTCCTCCATCTGTTTTATGGCAGCTAAATTGTCTCTGCCCCTCTGCAGTTCTTTCCAGAAGCAGCTTCTGCTTGAAGGCTCCAGGAGCTGAGGGATGGAGCAAGGCAGACGGAAGCAGGCCGGCCGGCCCATGAGAGCAGCCAGAATGCCTTGTCTCTCTCTCACCCTCTTAAAATAATAGGACCATTATTCTCTAAACTGTTCTGACTTCAGAATTCACTAAGCATTAGGGATGTGCGAAAGTCACTTACCTTTTTGAAGAGGGCGATTTGTGGGGGGGGCGGCACTCCGCACCTCCCCCCGAAATCCTAACCCGTCCGGCTCCGTAGCAACTCCGCGGAGCCGCCAGCCGGGTGCATTCACAGGCATGCAGAGCCTGCGGACGCAAATGGCGGTGGCTATGGCAGCCGCCATTTGCGTTCCTGTTTTTTGCCATGATAGGCTACATAAATATTTACGTAGCCTATCACGGCAAAAAAACACGGGTGCAAATGGCGTAGCAGCCTCCATTTGCACCCCTGTCTTTCACTGTGATAGGCTACGTAAATATTTACGAAGCCTATCATGGCAAAACAACAGGAACGCAAATGGCGGCCGCCGTAGCCGCCATTTGCGTCCCCTTTTTTTGCCGTTATAGGCTACGTAAATACTTATGTAGCCTATCATGGCCTCCACAGGGACGCAAATGGCGTCCCTGCATTAGCCATGATAGGCTACATAAATATTTACGTAGCCTATCACAGTGAAAATGGGGAAGCGAATGGCGGCCGCAGATGCGGCCGCCATTTGCAAAGCAGCGCAGGCAGCACCAGGTAAGTGCTCCGTTTCGCACACCTTTTGTAGGGTGCGGAGGTGGGGGGCTTTGTTCCGCCACAGATTTCGGGGGGCCAAATGCACTGGCATTAAGCCTCACTGAGATCTGTGGCAGAATTCTCTGACATTCCTCCTAAGTATACCTGAGAGTGCCCAGAGACAATAAGTGAAGTTACAGAATTTGGGGACTCCTTGCTCATGTAAACAAGAATTATTATTTCTGGATAACAACTCTTTGGTATATCTCACTATAATATTTTTGCAAAAATGGAATAGGATCTGTTCTGAAAAACTTCAGATCCGCCTCGGAAGTAAATTACAAAAGACCCAGGGTGGAGAGGGACTCTTCATTTCCAAATACAGGTTTGCTTGTATTGTCTTTAGTGGGACTATTTATAGGATGGATAATTAAGAGAGCAAACCTATGGGGATAGATGGCCGCCTCTGAACTCAGTGGTGATTGCCTATCCAATGCATGTCACCTCCGCGCTCCAGCCAGCCAGCATTCACTGTCAATTTCACTGTCGAGCCGTGGGACCTTGGAATGTGTGGTGGGATGGCCGGACAACACATAGGAAATGTCGTACCAGAACTTCCGAGCTCCCCACCCCACCCCTAGGAATGCCCTGTTTCCCCCTCTCCGCACTGCTCTTCCAAGCGCGGAGCGTGGTGCTGATCCGCACTACCTATGAGGCAGTGGGGGAGGGGGAAGGGCCGTTCTCCAGGAACTGACCAATCCTATGGCTATCTAGCCACTGTCTAACGGCCACAGGATTGCGCCCTAAGAAGCTCAAGTCACCAAACATTTCAGTCAAAATTAGGCAGGCAGGCAGGCCTTACATTGCTTTGGGCAACTGGTGTCCAAAACAATGGCTGTAAATTCTAGATGTGTGTTGGTGGCTACAAGGGTATTTTAAAATAATTATTCAAGTATTCTATGACATACTGCATGGATTCTGAAGTCAACATTGGATGCTCAAGAATGTTTTCTCTACCTGTTCACATGAAACAAACCAAATAAGGCCACTTTCCTCATTCTGAATAACACCCAAGTGAATTTCCATAGTGTTTTCTCAGAAAACCAAGTTTCAGATCAGAGCAACATGTCCTGTTTTAGAAATAAGTAAGGATCTAATCCCTTACAGATCACATCTAATGAGATCACTTATAAAAGTATTTGGCAGAGATGCAAGACAAATACAGAAATTATGATTTAAAAATTGTGTAATTTACTATGCTAGTGAGCAAGAAAAAGGTCTGCTTTCAATGTTACCTATGCATCTATGAAGACTAGTTTGCACTAGTGCGAGATGATACAAGAGAATAATTTTAATCATTGTAATTTTGTGTAGATAAATACTGATAATTAGGATAGCATTCTTTCCTAATAGAGATTTTTACATTTTAATCAAGTGTTACAATTATCATACATTTCTTCATGAATGAAAGAAGCACATTTTAGCATCATTGTTTTAAAGGTCATACTACAACAATATCTACAGTATATGGAATAGAAAGACGTTTAAAATCCTTTGGTTTATCCATGCAGATAGAGTGACATCTGGACTTCTAAAAGCTGATTTGAAACACATTTTCAAGAAAAAATCCAGTTGTTCCAGAGTCAAAGGCCTTTGCATTGCTCATTTACATTTCCTGTGGAGCCCTAACATTCAATGAATACTTATAGCTGACCTGCCACTCCAGGAGATAACCTCTGTCTTGCTCTAGGCTAAGTCCTTGCTTTTCACAAGCAAATACAGGGAGGTATACAATAGAGTAGTCAATTTGGCAAGCAAAAGCAAACACACAGGCTTCAGTCCAGTGAAGCTCAGGCTAAAGCAGGAATGGTCAAGATATAATCAAAGGACAAAGCACAGTTAAGCAGTAAGTTACCACACGCAGTCCAGAAGGAGAGTCAAGAAACAGTCCAAGGGTCAGTAGCATGGAACATCCACAGTAGGATGGTCACCAGGTGAAGGAGTGCCTGCAAACCATAGGAGGCAAGGTAGCAGATTCTGAAGCTGGCAGGGACACTGTTTTCTTTTCAGCAGCTCTCAAGTTACCACCAGTGAGAGCTGATGTAGCTAGAACTACTAGAGCTACATACGGTGCTCAGCTGCATCCCACTAGAGGCTTGTCAGGTGTCCTCCTCATGAGAAGAGCTCAACTAGCTCTTCAGTAAGCAAGCACTCCTTCATCTAGCAACCATCCTATCGTGGATCTTAGGGTGCTAGTGTTCTCGGGGGCTACATGGTCTCTTCCATTCTAGGAGGCAGATTCAAAGGCATCACCCATGAAGGGCCAGACCATCTTGGCTAGTTCCAGGGTCTCTTGAGGGACTAACTGGCTCTGAAAATTCTGGGTCCTCCTCTGAAGGTGACTCCAGTGGTGGCATGACACCTGCGACCATGACAACCATTGCACATAGTTGCTACATGGACACCCACCTGTCATGCCCACTCCACAGTTTCAGGAGCAAGCTGCTTCTGGGAGGAATTGAGAAGGCACAGTTGGGCTCTATGTACATTCCCACAGTAAACAGAGAGGTTGGGGAACATTCCAGAATTATTCCCATGATGACCACTCTGGTGTATGGCAGCCGTGGGGTGGCCACTTACACATAATCAGAAAAGAGGAAATGCATCACCCCAAAGAGTACAAATTTGCATAACATTTGTATACAACAATTTATATATATTGGTGCAAATTTAGAAACAATTTTATTTAAATAGAAATACAAGATATCTCACCACAGTGGGGAAGGCTGTGTAGGTGTCCTGTCTTGTTGTTTTTTGCCTGCACAGTCTGCAGTCCAGGTATTGACGAGCAACTTTAATGCCCTGCTCTCCCTCCTTATGGTTCTTCATCTTTACACCAGACTCAGACTGGACAACCTATCAAATAGAGGACACCTTCAAATAGAGGACTGCCCTCTGTAAAGTAGGGCACCAGGCCATCCTAGGTGGCCACGGGGGAAAGTGTGCCAGCCAGCTAGTGGTGAGCCAGTGTGTGGCTGCATCTGCTAGTATACATAAAATGCAATGTTTGTCATGCCATTCCAGACATCATTTTTTTCTTTCAAGTGTTTCCAGCAGACGGTCAAAAAAGGGGTCCTTCATATGTCAGTACGTGCACATGGCCAGCTGATGCAGGGGCCAACACAAGCAAGCTATTTCCCATTAACACCGTGCATTGAAAGTGGGCCCTTGCGGAAGCTCCTAGAGCTACTTGGCAAGTGCTTGAATTATTCTGGGGAGGGGAAGATAGGGGGTTCTTTAAATGAAATCCAGAAGCCCCATCCTCTGACTCCCACCGCAGCCTCCTTTAAACAATAGCTAGCCAACACATATAAGGTAAGAGGGCTGGGCTCCCTCTGCCCCTCTGTATTGGAGCACTGTATTGCAATGCAATCCTATTTCTACATGAGTTAAGAACAGAAGAGGCCTTGGCCTGATCCAGCAGGGCTATCTAATCCAGCATTGTGTTCCCACAGCGGCCAACCACATGCCCATGGGAAGCCACAAGCAGGACATGTGCACAATAACATCCTCCCACTCATGTTCCCCAGCAACTAGCACTGAGAGGCATATTGCCTCTAATACTGGAAGCAATTACCCATCACGACTAGTAGCTGTTGATAGCCTTATCCTCCATTAATTTGTATAATTCTTTTTCAAAACCATTAATCTTGATGGCCATCACTTCACTACATCTTGTGATGGTGAATTCCATAGTTGAACTATGAGAAGAAGTCCTTCCTTTTATCTGTCCTGAATCTCCCACGATTCAGCTTCATGGGATGACCCCCACTGGGTTCTAGTATTATGAGAGGGGGACAAAAATGTCTACTTCCACTTTCTTCATACCACACATAATTTTATACACTTCTTTTATATTCCCCCACACCCTCACTCAAGGCAACCCCCCACCACCACGTTGTAACTGTGTCCAAGTATAGGCCATGTTCCAAAACTGTAGTCTTCCAACTAATATAGCTTAAGTGTTTAGGATGCCCTATGCTGTGTAGTGCTTCTTTAAGATGCAAGTCCAAGAGGCTTCAGCATAAGTGAAAGGGAAGAAAAAGTTTTACTTTTGCAGAAGAAGCTTGTGTGAATGGTTGGGCCTGCATAATATTCTCCGGGGCCAGAACAAACCAGGACTTAATTGGACAGTAACCGCGGTCATTTTTCATTTAAGACCATAAGGAGCGCCATGCTGGATCAGACCAAAGGTCCACCTAGTCCAGCATTCTGTTCACACAGTGGCCAACCAGCTGTCGACCAGGGCATGAGTGCAACAGCACCCTCCTGCCCATGTTCCCCAGCAACTGGTGTACATAGGCTCTTGTTGCACTTGTTTCTTTCCAAGGTTTTCTGCCCTGGGTTTTCTCAGTGAACTGTAATAATAAATAGTTGCCTTTTTGGAAGACACCTGGAGTGTGCTGCTATTCTCACATATACAGTACTCTAGATATTCAACGCCACCAGAACCGGCCCTACAATTAGGCAGAGTGAAGCAGTCACCTCAGGTGACAGATGCTGGGAGGCAGCAGCAAGGTGTTGGAGGATAGACCTGTGGGCCAAGCAGCCTGAGCTGTGCCCCTCTAAGCTAGCCTGCTGCCTTCAGGTGCCATGGAGGACACCTTAACACCATTAGTGGGATGCCTTCCCACCATTATCTGCCAGTCCAGTTGTCTTTTGTACATGGACTGTGGAGGGTGCACCATCTTGTTCTTCTCCTCAGGCCGCAAAATGTCTTGGGCCAGCCCTGAATGCCACTACATGTTCAGAGTTATTTTGCTTGCTCACTGGTCTTTCAGATACTTCAACACACATCCTGGGACTCATCACTTCCTTGTCTAATTCATGCTTTGAAAATATTTAACCTTCGTGGAATCCACATGGTGAGAGATTTCACCGAGAAGAGCAAGTTGTGTTACATGTGTCAACTCAAACACTTTGATGGGTGTTTTTCCATACAGTGGAAAATGTTCATGAGGTCTTCCCATTTCTATAACATCGTATATTGTGGGTTATTGTTTTCCGTAGCATAGCCAGTTTTCCCAAGGACAAGCTGCACTGATGAGCCACTGATGAGTACTTAATTTCCTAGATAATTGAATTCTATTACACTGCTGCGTTTCTTTGAATGTCATCAAGTTTCTTCCTGGTTGTTGGGTACCATTATATTGTGTGTCTGCCCACCCACACCCATCTTTTGTCACTGGGTTCATATCTGCACTCTTTTCTTTGCTCATGACTGTAGCTTTAACAGCAGTGACAAATTTAGGCAGCCCATTCCCACCCACCCCCCTTTCCAATGAATGTAGTAGCACTATATCCATTTATCAGTCACATGTACTCAAGAAGAGGATGAAATAATAGCAACGTGGCCTATTCTAAAACCATTTCCCAAATTACTAAATGCACCAGACTTTTCTTTCACATGAAAGATGAGTTGAGAGGGAGGGGAAAAATGAACACTGAACTGTACTGCTGGTTAGACAGCCTGTCTGGTGAGAAATAGCTACATTTGCGTACACTCTGCTGGTAAATTCTATAACATATCAATCACTTACAGTATATAATTTTTCTGTAATGGTTTGTCACAACACACCTGGGTAACATCTACCTAGGAATCTAGATCAGCAGTTTTAGAAACATGCATCTCAAATGGTTGTTGTTGTGGTAGAGAATGTTATTAGTGGTACAGAACGTTGACAGAGACCAGAGACACAAAAATAAGAGCTGGGTGAGAGGAGTAATGGAATGGAGTAGGTGGAAAAAGATGAAAACCAAGTAGGAGGGGGAATGGGATGGAATACTGAACAAGGAGGATGGAAGAAGAGTCACAGAGATAAAGGGGATAGACAGAACCCTGTCACTGTCTGGATAGGTGATTTCTAGCTTTAGGTTGAGAAGCTGTTTTAAATGTCCCAAAGGATAGACCTTCCCCAACTTGGTGCCCTCCAAATGTTTTTGGACTACAACTCCCATCAGCCCTAACCAGCATGGCTAATTATAGGGATGATAGGTAGAGGGGCCACTTATAAATCACCCCAAAAGAAGGAATGCATCACCAAAAAGAGGAAAAAAATTGAACACAGATTTGCGTAAGTTTTTCATACACTAATTTGTATGTATAGAAATAATTAAAATTTAAAGAGAAATGCAGCACATATCACCATAGTGTGGAAGACTGTGACAAGAGGACCTATGTGCCTGCCTGTTCAGTCTGCTGTCCAAGTCAGAGCATCCCTGACAGATGGCTGTCAAGCCTCGTCTTGAATGCCTCCAGTGTGGGAGAGCCCACCCCCTCCCTAGGTAATTGGTGCCATCGTCGTATTGCTCTAACAGTCAGGATGTTTCTCCTGATGTTCAACCGGAATCTGGCTTCCTGTAACTTGAGCCCATTATTCCGTGTCCTGCACTCTGGGATGATCAAGAAGAGATCCTGGCCTTCCTCTCTGTGACAACCTTTCAAGTACTCGAAGAGCGCTATCATATCTCCCCTCAGTCTTCTCTTCTCAAGGCTAAACATGCCCAGTTCTTTCAGTCTCTCCTCATAGGGCTTTGTTTCCACAGTCCCCTGATCATCTTTGTTGTCCTCCGCTGAACCTCCTCCAGCTTGTCTGCATCCTTCTTAAAGTGCGGTGCCCAGAACTGGACACAGTACTCCAGATGAGGCCTAACCAGTGCTGAGGAGAGGGGAACTAGTACTTCCGGAGATTTGGAAGCTATGCTTCTATTAATGCAGCCCAAAAGAGCCTTTGCCTTTTTTGCAGCCTCATCACATTGTTGGCTCATATTCAGCTTGTGAATATTCAGCTTCAGTTCATTTGTGATCAGGATTTACCTAGTTTACACCTCCTGGACCAAACACGGACTAAAGTGCAACCTGCAGTCAAAGTCTGCAACCACTTCTGAGGTTGCGATGTGATTCTTGGACCAAACAATTTGCATTCGATGGTGTGAATACATTTGAAAAATGTGCATGAAAAAAATGTGTTGAAAAACGGGCACAAACACACTTTAATCAGAGGGAGGAGAATGTGTACATTTCAGAGCTGCGCACAATTGCTGAGTAATTTCGGGGAAATCTGCACAGAAATCTGCACAAATTTTCATGCAAAAAGGAAAAAAGATCATAATCTGATATGGACACAAGAACGAACAAGCTTTGAGGTGGAATCTGGAGAACTTTGACAAGCTCGGGTTTTGCTTGTGCACATACATATCCCTAAGCAGAGCAGACTTCCTTCCCAGAGCTTCCCAGCAATCAAATTAAGGTGAAGTCTGCAATCGGACGCACACTGATCTGGGAGTAAGTCTCACTAAAGTCAGCAGAACTCAGTGGAGGCTGGTGGCTCCAATTTCGGTGGGGCTGTGAATCCACTCTGGGTTTGAGTCAGGAACAGCCAGAAATCTAAAGGAGGTATCCATGGTGCTGAATCCATTTTGAAGCTAGGTTTTAGCACCTTGGATAGCTACTTTAGAGTTCTGGCTGGTTCTGGCTGAAACCCAGAATGGATTCACAGCCCCACCAAAATTGGAGCCACCAGCCTCCATTGGTGGAACGTATTCCCAAGTAAACATACACAGGGTTAGGTGGTGTCTCCATGGTGCTCTAGAGGCTCAAGATCTCAGATCTAACACATTGCAGGAAACCCAGGAAATTTTGCAGGCTAGGTTTGCTGTAGATGTATAAACGCCTTTCCCAATGTGAGTCGTCTTGTGCTCTTCTCTTTGCACTGGCAGTTGTGAAACATCCACTTCTGAAGAGTTCATAAAATTATGAGGACAATATGATCTAAGCCCCCCGCCCCCTGCCAAATTTACAGGAAAAGCCTGACTCCATTGGCATTAATTGCAAAGCTCCCATTGCAACAGAGTCACCAAAATATCCTTCACAGTCTTGGCAAAGGAAGAAAGCAACACACAATGGCTTTTGATTAAGACTGGAGAATATGGTGGTAGTCACAGGGACGGATAGATTAAGTGAATAAAAGAGGTCTATTTCCTAAACCGTGCTCAACACATTTATTCCTGGTTCATTCTTCACATGCCATTTTCCAGTGAGCCATTCTGAAGAGGAGCTGGCAGGATTTCCTTACTGAAGCCAGCAGAAAGAGCAATATTATGTAGTCCACTGGGAGCTTAAACACCAGTCTGTCTTCTGTATCACATCGAACTAAAGTGCCAAGGAGATGAAAGCACTCCAAGTAAATGCCTGATTAGGCTCTGCTTCTCTCTCCCTCCTGGACTTACTGAACTGCCCAGATGTGTACCTTAGAGGAAAGATTCAAAACAACAAATTTTACTTTAAAGGCTGACTTTGCTGGAAGCTAAAATCAGAGATCCTCAATTTTTTTTTAACGTATTGTTAATGTACTCGAAATGGCATCTGAAGATGAATTTCAAAGCAGCATCATTTAGTTAAACCTTCCCTTAACACGCAAACATGGTAGGATTAAAAGAGCCAGCCATTCCCACAACTACAAAAAGTGGGGGGCTGCTGCATCTGGGGGACCCTCCCACTCACTCTGGTGAGTGGGGCCCAAGACTCCTGCTCTAAAATCGAGCCCTGACAGCACCATTGGTAAAGTGTGTAATCCATTTCCAGTTAGGATTCAGTTAGATTAGGTGCAGGTTACCTGCTAAGAACAACAGAGCCCTGCTGGATCATCAGACCAAGGGTCCATCTAGTCCAGCATTCTGTTTCTGACATGGCCAGAAAAGGTCTCCACTCTCCAGGAAGTTTGTAAGCAGGGCATGAATGCAACAACCTTCACTGTTTGCACCTGTACTTCTTCTAACATGTAAAGGCCCATTTAGCTTTCTTGCTTAGTAGCTATTGATAGACCCACCGTCAACAAATTTGTCTTGTTTTTTTAATGCTGGCTAAGCTAGTGCCCTTCAAACTCCAGTGCTGCACCTCCCTGGGCAATGGTAGTGCAGGCATGGGGACTTAACACAGAATATATCTAGACTATACCGGGAACAGAGTTTAGATCCATGTGCACAGCAAATTTCTACTTCCCAAATCAAGATGTATCCAACCTTGAGTAAGCCACCTTGAGTGCCACTTTCTTGGCAGAAAGGCATAAATAAATAAATCGAAACACAGTTACCCTCTGGTATTTGCTATTCTCAGAATTTTGTAATGCAGTTCTCTGAACAAATAATGCATACACAAATGTGTATATTAGAGAGAGATGTGTACAAAAATGTGTATATCAATCAAACAAAATGTACGCAAAACGTTATATGAGAAGAAATGTTTTTAATGTTAGTGTTTTATCAAATCCTGGTAGTTTATTGTTAATGTTCTTTAGTTATTTCAAAATGTTTTAAATTTTTGTATGTTAAAGGTTTTATGTTATGTTTTATTATGTTGTATTTTAGGGTTGTAATTGTTGTGAACTGCCCAGAGAGCCTTGGCCATTAGACAGCATAGAAATGCAATGAATGAATAAATGGAAACTGCTTGCAAAAATGTGTACAGTATATAAGGAAAAATGCATATATTAGGAGAAATGCACACAAAATGCCACTAATTTTTGTGCAGACTTTAAAAAAAAAAGTTTGTTTCTCCACAAACTGAGGAGAAAATAAGACAGAACAAACTAAGGACTGGAAATAATGAGAAACTCAGAGAAACTAAAATGACAGATTCGCCCACCCCTATCAGCAATAGATCATATTATGATTCTGGAATGGTGGGCAGACCTTCAGTCGATAATCACCTAATTTATCTGCCAAGTCTGAACTTCATTATAGCAGGCTTCACATCTCTGGATGTAATGCTATTGTCTTTTTAATCAGGGCTTATTTCTTTCAGCAAAGGCTCAAATGCAACTGGGGCATATGTTCACTGATGATCAGGTTATTCCTGAACGTACTCACAAGATAAACTACATACTAAGCGAACCATTTATACCCAGTATGTTTGCACAGAAAAAGAGAACATACTGTGACTCCTTTTTTTCTGAAAGAAAAGCGGGAGAAAGAGTAAACCATGGCTCATATATAAATTCAGCAGGATTGAAACCCTCTCTGCTTAAGGAGAGAGGTACGAAGGTCTAATTTAGAACCTGGATGTCTACTGACAATTGCAGCTATATGGCGCACAATGAAAAGAGCAAATAGTTGCTTTGTGTGTGATAATGATAGCGCTGGATGTTGAAATAAAGCAGTGAGTAGAAGGCGTCATCATTTGATGCCTGTGCTATTGCATACCTATGGGACTGGGTTCTGTGTTGGAGCTTGATCTCCTTTTTGCCCTCTCTATTTTGGGATGAAAAAATATATTAGCTAAAAGGCAGAGCAGAGGCTATGAAGCATGATAAGAATGTCTTGCTAAACACACCAATAGATAGGAAGTAGGTCAGAATGAATTAGAAAATTCTCAAAACTAATTTAAAACTGCTCAGATCAAGGCAAGCAGGGAATAAGAACTGTCTTGCCAAAAGCTTAGAGGAAAAGGTGGCAAGTCTAGAGAACAATACAATGTGGGTCAGAGATAACACTGTTTAGGGAATAGGAGTGCTAAAAGGGGAAACTGGGGGGGGGGAGTCAGACAAGTCTGAAACATGTTGAAGTCTAAAAGAAATGAGAGTGCCTCCCAAACTAAGTATGGCTGTGTAGACAAGTTGACAGACTTGTGGATGCAATACTATGTGGATCGACGGTCACCTCTGACTCTGGGGGTGACTGCCTATCCAGGGCAGGGCAGGAGGACTGGTGAGGAGTGGGTCTCCTCCTCGCTCCCATGCTCTGCTTTCATGGCTAGACAGCTGATTTCGGCTGTCTAGCCACGGGACCTCGGAGCATGGGAAGTGGCAGCCAGATGACACATAGGATGTGTCGTACCAGCATTTCCGACCTCCCTGCCTCAGCCTGCCCCTGGGAATGCCCCATTTTCACTGCTCAACACTGCTCTTATGAGCACAGGGCTCTGAGGTCGGTTCCTGGGAACGGATCTATCCTATGGCTGTCTAGCTGCTGACTAGCAGCCATAGGATTGCGCCCTAAACAGGCAAAATACCTGTGGCAGATAAAGTCCCAGGAAATAGCATCCTACAGTTGACAAGAGATAGATAAATGGAGGTGGGCTACGTGCATAAAACTGAACATATTTATAATCTTAATTAGTCCATCAAGAAGTGGAGTTTGAGCAGCAGCCAAGATATGCCAATATTAAAGTGGTAAATGTATAAGGGGAAGACATGCATTTCCCAAAGACTTGAGGATACGTGTGAGGGAGCTGGCCATGACACCTGTCCACTTTATGTTTCAATAGCTTTATGTGTCTTCCCTCCACACTTTCCATATTTCCTCCAGCAGTGTATCAGGGGTGGGCAGAAGGCAGATCTGGATCTACTGGTAGACCTCTGAGTGATTTGTAGTTGATCAGCAAGGATTAATCACTCCCAATTGTTTTAACAATGGGGGCAACAAAATGGATCCCCACCACCCACACTAAATTATACTCCTGAAATGAAGAAGGCATTGGGGTAACTCAGAAGTAGATTTTTGTGTGGAAGGACTGTGGGCTCCATTCAGTTCTGGTACTCTTCATGATTCTTCAATTCATAAACTGTTAATTCTACATACATGGGTAGACATATGGGTAGTTCCACATGGATCCATGGAGTCTACCAGGAAAAGAGCCTCCAGTGTGGTGGCCTCCTTCCTGTGGAACTCCCTACCTCCCTGGAGGTCAGGCAGGTGCCAATGTTGTGTTGCTTTTGGTTCCTCCTGAAGACATTGTTATTTCAAGAGGCCTTCCTTGAATGAACAGCTGCAGTTTATTAAGTTCAGAATTTGTTTCTTTTAAAATGTTTTAATTGTTTTAATATGGTGTTTTATTCTTTTATTTTGTTCTTCATCACTCTGAAATCTTTGATGTGAAGCGGTATATAAATATTGTAAATAAATAAAATAAATATGTCTTTTCTACAAGGCTCCAGTTAGTAGATCCTGGGTTTCTAGTAAAAACAACAACACACAAAGTAGATCCTGCAAACCTGAAGTCTACCCACCCTAGTAGTGTATTTTTGTACCCTAGCTGCAGCGTGAATTACCAAGTGGTTTACCTCTTGGGTCATTGGAGTAGCTAGTAGGGGTGCACGAAAGTCCCTTACCTGTCCTCGAAGCTTTTCGCGGTGGGGGGGAGGCGCTTCGCTGCTCCCCCCGCGAAGTTCAGGCCGGGGGGGGAGGCTTCCCGCCTCGCCCGGCCGAAATTCAGGCCAGGGAGGAGGCGCCTCGCCTCGCCCGGCCGCGAACTAAAAAGTTAAAAAAAAAAAATGCCCCCGTGATAGGCTACGTGACGATTAACGTAGCCTATCACGGCTAGATCTGCAAAGTCAGCCGTGATAGGCTATGTAAATCATCACGTAGCCTATCACGGGTGACTTAAAAAAAAAAAAACACGTACGCAACTGGCGGCCCCCATAGGGAGCCGCCATTCGCGTTCCTTATTTGGTCACTGTAGTCTACGTAAATCTTTACGTAGACCACGGCGAAAATAAGGGCAACGCAAATAGCGTTGTTGTTTTTTTTAAGTCACCCGTGATAGGCTACGTGACGATTTACATAGCCTATCACGGCTGACTTTGCAAATCTAGCCGTGATAGGCTACGTTAATCGTCACGTAGCCTATCACGGGGGCGTTTTTTTTTTTTTCTTTTATTGGAATGGCGGCGGTGGCAGCCGGTCAAAAGACCGGCTGCCGCTCCCGCCCCGGACGAAGACCCGCCGAACCACCGGCTGGACCCGCCGCTGGGAGGGACATTCGCCAAAGGTAAGTCCCGTCCCGGGGGGGGCGGGGGGCGGGGGGTGGAGAATTTCTCCCCGAAACTTGTTCGGGGGCCCAAACACATTGGCGCTCGGCCCCCCGAAGTTTTGGGGAGAAATTCTCCGCCAACCCTAGTAGCTAGGGCCACCTTGAGCTCTACAATTCAAAAGCAGTGGAGGCCAACATAATCACTTCCTTACTCATGGTGGCAATCTTTTTAAAACTATAGGGCAGTATCCAATGTTAGTCCTACTTAGAGTAGACCCATTGAAATGAATACAACTGAAGTTAGTCATGACTAACTCAAGTCCCATTCATTTCAATGGATCTACTCTATGTAGGACTAACATTGGATACTGCCCATAGTTTTTATTGAATTGTTTTATTTAAAAATAATCCAAACCAAGGACAGGAAAACCTTTTTCTTCGCCTTAAGACAACTGAGAAATTAACAACAAAATGTTTTTAAATATCAGCATAAACATCATGGGGAATGATATTAAAGGCAAAACTGAAGTACTTTGGCCACATAATGAGAAGACAGGACACCCTGGAGAAGATGCTGATGCTAGGGAAAGTGGAAGGCAAAAGGAAGAGGGGCCGACCAAGGGCAAGATGGATGGATGATATTCTGGAGGTGATGGGCTCGACCTTCGGGGAGCTGGGGGTGGCGACAGCCGACAGGAAGCTCTGGCGCGGGCTGGTCCATGAAGTCACGAAGAGTCGGAAGCGACTGACCGAATAAACAACAACAATGAACATCATGACCAGATTGTGTCACTCCATTACAAACATTTATTTATTTAATTAATTTCTTAATCACTCATCTGGCCGGCCACTCGGCCACTCTGGGCGATGTGCAATGGTACAATTTAAAACAGTAAAATTATACATTAAAACATTATTTAAAAATACCCTAACCCACCCCAAATGCCTGCCTGAATAACCAAGTTTTCAGTGCATGGCAGAAGCTCATTAAAGAGGGGGTATGGTGGAGTTCACTAGGGAGGGAGTTCCACAGAGTGGGATCCACCACAGAGAAGGCCCTCTCCCTCACCAGCCTAGCTGTCCTGGCTGGTGGGACAGAGAGAAGGCCATCCAAGGCTGATCTTGTAAAGTGGCCTGTCTGGTGTTGCTGGAGGCGCTCCTTGAGATAGGCTGGGCCGGAACCCTCATAGCATTTTAAAGTCAAAACCAACACCTTGAATTTGGCCTGGAAAACAACTGGTAACCAGTGCAACTCCTTCAGCACCGGAGTGAAGTGATCATGCTGGCAGCTGCCTTTAATCAGGCAAGCTGCCACGTTCTGTACCAGCTGCAGCTTCCGAACCGTCTTCAAGGTAACCCCACTTAGAGTGCATTACAGTAGTCTAGACAAGAGGAGACCAAGGCATGTACTACCGATGGGAGCAGATGGTTGGGAAGGTAGGGGTGCAGCTGCTGTATAAGATGGAGTTGGTACAATGCTGTCCGGCTCACAGCTGACACCTGAGCCTCCATGGACAGCTGGGAGTCTAAAATGACCCCCAGGCTGTGGACCTGGTCTTTCAAGGGTAGCCGTACACCATTCAACACCAGGTCAACATCCCCCAAACTACTCTTGTCTCCCACCAGAAGTACATCGGTCTTGTCAGGGTTCAGTTTCAGCTTATTTCTCCCCATCCAGCTACTCACCGTCTCCAGACATTTAGACAGGGATTCCACGGCCAACCCTGGTGAAGATTTGAATAAGAGGTAGAGCTGCGTGTCATCCACATATTGATGACACCGAACCCCAAACCTCTTGATGATAGCCCCCAGTGGCTTCACGTAGATATTAAATAGCATCGGGGAGAGGATGGAACCCTGTAGCATCCCACACGTGAGCAGCCATGGGTCCAACACTTCTTCTCCCATTGCTACCCCCTGGTACCTGCCGGAGAGGAAGGACCGGAACCACCGTAATACGATGTCTCCAATGCCCATCCTCTCCAGGCGGTCCAGGAGGATACCGTGGTCAATGGTATCAAAAGCCGCTGAGAGGTCGAGGAGAACAAGGAAGGAGCATTCACCCCTATCCAAAGCCCTCCTCATATCATCCACCAAAGCGACCAAGGCCATTTCTGTCTCATGCCCAGGTCTGAAGCCCGATTGAAAAGGATAATCAGAGTCTTCCAAGTGTGCCTTCAACTGCATCGCCACCACCTGCTCAATGATCTTGCCCCAAAATGGCAGATTCGAGACTGGGTGAAAGTTGTTCAAAACTTGGGGATCCAAGGACGGCTTCTTTAAGAGCGGTCTTAGCATTGCCTCCTTGAGGGCTGATGGCATCACTCCCTCCTCAAGGGAGGCTTTCACCACTGCCCTGATCCCCTCACCCAATCTCTCTCTGCAGCTCATAATGAGCCAAGATGGGCAAGGATCAAGTAAGCAGGTGGTCAACTTTACAGATGAAAGCACCTTGTCCACTTCATCAGAAGGAAGAAGCTGGGACCGATCCCACAAAACCGGTTTGCCACAGGCCGCCTCTCGCTCGCTAACTGTGTCCACAGCGTACGTATAACACTCCTAATCCGATCAATTTTATCTGCAAAGTGCCTTGCCAAGGCCTCACAGGAGGCCTTAGAATGCTCCAGCAGTTCTGGATAACTTGGAACAGCCTCCTGGGACAGCACTCTGTGGATGCGATAGAGGCAGCATAATATTCCTTTTTTGCTGCCTTCATTGCCACATGATAGGCTGAGGATACAGCTCTACCCCATGTATGCTTGTCTTCGGAGCGAGACTTCCACCACCGGCGCTCTAGCCGTCTCACCTCCTGTTTCAGGGCTCGTAACCGCAGATTAAACCATGGCACAGTTCGAACCCTGTTCAGGGGGAGAGGGTGTTTCAGAGCCACCAGATCTAATGCCCCAGTGATTGCAGCATTCCAGTCACCCACCAGGGCCTTGACCGAGTGGCCATTTTCATGCTCCAGAAAATCCCCAAGTGCGTTCAGGAATCCATTCGGATCCATAAGATGCCTGGGGTGGACCATTTCAATGGGTCCTCCACCCCTACGGAGGGGTTGTGGATCCGAGAAGTCCAACGTCACCAGATAGTGATCTGACCATGACAAGGGGGTGGTTGATATACCCCCGACTTCCAGATCACTCCCCACTTCTCCAGAAACAAATACAAGGCCTAGCTACATGGGTGGGGCCAGTTAGAATAGGGTACAGCTCCCAGGAAGCCATGGTGTCCATGAAGTCCCGAGGTGCCCCCGTGAGAATGGCCTCTAAATGTATATTGAAGTCCCCCAACACCAATAAGTTAGGGAACTGCACACACACATCAGAGACCACCTCAAGCACCTCGGCCAGGGAGTCAGTCATGCAGCGGGGTGGACGGTACATGAGCAGAATCCCCAGACTGCCCTTCGGGCCCAACTTCCAGTACATGCACTCAGCCTTGGTCTCCTGGGGAGGGAGTCTGGTGAGGACCAAGGACTCCCGGTAGATAACAGCCAGTCCTCCTCCCGGATCCCCAGCCCTCGGCTGCTGTGCATACGAAACCCTGGGTGGGCACATGGCCGCCAGAGTTGGAGCAGTGGCCTCAGCCAGCCAGGTCTCCGTAATACATGCCAGGTCTGCACCCTCATCCAGGATCATGTCATGGATGAGGGATGGTTTCTGGGTAACAGTCCTGGCATTGCAGAGCAGCAAACGAAGGCCAGAAGGTGGAGTCATGCCTCCCCCAGCCATCCTTTGGTTCTGGACAGGCCCAGAACAGGGGACAGATATTACACGTCTCTCCCTTGCTCCCCTTATTTAATGGGAGGTAGAGCTCTGAGAGCCTTTTGCTCTACATATACCATAAACGCAAACCATTTTTGAGTGGACTCCAATTTTGTTAGTGTTTTAGAGCCGTTTAATTTGATAAGTAAATTTCTACCTCAGCATAGGGATGTGAGAACTCACCCCAGCTCGGCTTCTCCGGACACCCACCGAAGCAGCGCCCCTGCTCACACACACATACGGACCCATGCTTGGGCCGCCCACAAGCTTGGCGAGTTGCCTGGGCTCACCACAGTCCTGTCTGGTAAGCGCCCGCCATTTTCCCACCTTTGATTCTATGTAAAAAAGTTTAAAATGTGCATATTTAAATATGTGCAGTTTAGGGCCAGGAAAGCTTAATAAGCACAATATTAGAGAGATTATACCTCTAATAGTGCACGTATTAAGCTTTCCCAGCTCCAAACTGCACATATTTAAATATGCACATTTTTTTAACTTCCTTTTTTACGTAGAAATCAAAGGCAGGGAAATGGTGGGAGCTCACCAGATGGGATCTCGCTGGGTCTGTGAGGGCACAGTCCGGGGGTCATGGGTGGAGGGGGCCTGATGGATTCCCTGACCCAGTCGGGCACCCGCGACATCCCTGACTCATCATTACATCCTGGGATACCTTGTTTTCATAGGCCGAGCCGCCATTTCTCACAGACACACTTTTTATTGGTGTGGCACCCTTTTGGAATTAGTCACCTGACTCTGAGGCCATGGCCAGAAGCTGAACTTCAGATTCTGTTTGTGAGATGCAAGCCAGGTAGCTCATCCACCATGAACAAGGAGATAGGATAAAATAAGAACTGCTGTCTCAGGCAAGATAGTAGTGTGCTCAAGCAGGATATGTGCTTATCATTTTCTTTCAGGAACAAACTGTATGTGACATTGGCAGGCGTGAATCTGCTCAGTCATGAAGAATAGGGGCGTTGGACCTCTTTCCGCCAAAGGGCCAAATTCCATTTCAGAGAGGCTCTCAGGGGCTGCATTGCAGTGGTGGGTGGAGCCAAAGGCAAAACAGGCAGGGCCAAAGGCAAAGGGGGTGTGGCCAAAATATCAGCATATTTTAGCTTACAGCTCTTACTGCCAGTAAGTAACTAAGCCTTGGGAGAGGCGTTCCAAACTTTTAGAATGGGGAAAAAAGGGCAAAAGCCGGGAAACTCCTAAACAATTGGTGGTCATGGGAAAGGGGGTGTGGCCATGTGAGGAACCAGATTGGGCCCCCAAGCAGGCCAGATTTGGCCTGCGTTTTGACACCCCTAATGTAGAATATGGGAGATGAAGTCTGATTTTAAGGACAAAAGGGTCATTGTGGTTGAGGAGTGAGGAACCCTCTTCTGCCCTGACTGTGGCATGCACTATGATGTCTCCCTCAGCCAGTCTTTGATACCAGGATGGCTTTGATACTAGGTGTGAGAGGCCATGTATGCGTGGACGTTTGGCTAGCCTCGCTACTCCACCTGAATGTAATGGTGAAGGTAGGAGGTGGCTGCCACGTGCAGCTAATGAGCCCAAGCAACAACAGGAAAGATATAAAAACAGACGAAAGACAAAAGGAAGGGTGGTGGAAGAAGGAGAAGACAAGGAGTCCTCTGTGTGAAGCTGGACAATAGACAGGCAAGTTTTGTTTTGGGACAAAACTGAGACTGAGACTATCTATGAGAAAACATCAGCCTCTGTGATGAGCCAGCTATCTTTCGTTTAAGCCCCAGGTGGAAAAATATTTCGCTTTCTCCAAGAACTGAGACAGAGTAAACCATCCCTGAGAGGCATTTTCTTTAACAGCTTCTCACACCAGGAAATGCTTGGAAAGAAACATCAAATACGAGGGATCAGGACTGGTGCATCCCCACTTGTGTGTTAAGATAAGCCATTTAAGTAATGCCTGAATAGGGTAGGGATGTCAGAGAATTCCGCCACGGATCTTCTTTTTTTTTTGCGTTCCTTTTTTCCCGCACCGTAATAGCTTACATAAATATTTACGTAGGCTAAAACAGCGAAAAAAAGGGAATGCAAATGGCGGCCACTATAGCCGCCACCATTTGCGTACGCTGTTGTTGTTTTTTTTCCCTGCAGGCTGCTCAGCGGCCGGATGTCCGGCTGCGGGCGGCCCTGGCCGGCAGCTCTGCGGAATCTCCGCAGAGCGGAGCCGGCCAGATTAGGATTTCAGGGGGAGGTGCAGAGCGCCTCCCCCCCACCACGAATCACCCTGTCGAAAAGGTACGTGACTTTCGTACATCCCTAGAATAGGGCTAAAATTGTGTTAACTTGCAGGTCCAAGGTATGAAAAAGCCCACAGAATTCTAGGCTGGAGGGGACTGGAGGGGATTTGGTTCCTTCCTATCCCAGGAGAACACCGCAAGTGCCCTTGCTTGGCCCTGGTTGGTTCATATATCGGTACAATATACATACATTGGCAGCAGGTGACAATCCCAACTCAACATGACCAGTGGCCTTTACTATGAGCATGTGCTTATAGCTGTTCTAATTCGGTTCTATTTTATGCCATCTTAACATTCCTGGCCTACTGAATCATAATTTGTTGAAGCTATTATAACTGATAATATTCACTTAACATTGTTTCCCCCCCCCCAGTGTATTATGCTGCTGTTTATTGGGATATATTAAATGCAGTCATATGTTCATTTTTAATGTTTTGTTATTAGCACTCTAATTTATTACTTTTGTATTAATTTATATTAAGTGCACACATTCTAAATTCGGAGTATATTATTATAATAATCCCCTTCCCAAGGAACTTGGTCTTTGATCCACCTCTTTGAGTCAGTGGTAGATCCATTCAAACCTAAATCCCAAGTACATGAAGTGATCCCACATTCCAAGCTGCATATATTTTTAACTGGAGGGAAATTTAAATCCTTTTCCTAATTTATTTTGCAGATTGTTTGTGTTGTGGAAATTATGTATGGCATCCAAAGAGAATTTCCCCCCATACTGCTTCTAACAAACCATGTCAAATCTAAAGGGAAATGTGTACAAATACAGGTTTACTGTTGAGTGTTTACCTGAATAATATTTTTGCCTGTGAAATTGTTTGCTAATGCTAAGCCTATTATCTGAGCCTTATTTACCTCACAAGGCTCTGCTTTAAAATAAAATTAATACAACACAAGGTTAAAGAAGACAAATTGCAACTAGAATTAAATATAGTTTGCTGGGGTTTGCTCAGAATGATTGGCAGATCACCTAGAATTGATGCTGATCAGCTTCTTTCAACAGTTCAATAAAATAAATAGGAAAATATATTTGGTAGTAGTAGAACTCACTCTCTCTTTCTCTCTTCCTTAGATAAAGGTCTTTGCACAGGATCCTCATGCATACAATACGAGTGCTCAGTTTGAACACAACCACAATTGCTTGTTCTTTATTGATGCTCTAAATACCATAGCCCTCTACTCCAGGGTGAAAGCACAGCTAAACTTTTGATATATTCTGGAAAAGATTTCATTATAATTATCAATAAACCAGCTAATCCATTGCCATCCACTTACACTTATCACTAGTTTTAAGGAATACTCAGATACAGAGAACAGTGGAGCTTTGGAGTGGGAAATGAGGATATTGTGGAGACTTTAGGCAGCAAGCAAGATGAAAGTAAGGGAGAGCAACTGGCAGTGCCGGCTCTAGGTTTTTGAAGGCCCTTGGGCCAGGCACCCCCAATGAGCCCCTCCCTCAGTGAGTCCACCTTCTCACCGCCACTGTCACCAGCTGCTCTTGCTCCTCTCCTCTTCCTCATCATTGCTACCACTTGCTTGCTAGACAGGCAGAGAGCCGGGGAGCACGTGGGCAGCGGCATCTGCTGCTCCTCCTTCTCACCACCATTGTTGTCTGGGCCACAGTGAGAGGCTGGGGAACAAGCATCTGGAGGAGTACGTCCAGGGGGCTCTTGTCAGTGGGCCTTTGCTGGGGTGTGGGCCCTCAGCAGGTGCCCCAGCACACCTACCCTTGATGCCAGCCCTGGCAGCTAGAACTAAGAATTGACCATCAAGGCTCCATGTCACTCTCTAAGCCAATTTCCAAATGACAGCAACAAACATACAGACTGACCCAACTAATAGGCAAGATACTGTTGATGTGTTCACTAAAGAAAGCAAAAACTCAAAACTGCTAGACTAATAAGTTATGTCTTTATTTTCTATTCTGCAAGAGATCATATTCAGCGAGACAAATGTTTGCTGCAGAATACTTTTCTGCATCACCTTTCAGTGGGATTAATCTCCTGTAGACTCCAGAAACACATGCTTTGAAGAAAACCTTAGCAGGTCAAGGGTATGCACCACACATGAGATTTGACTGCGTTGCCAGCGATTAATTTTTCACCTTATGTTTAAAATATTTAAATGCATGGGGTTCTAATGATTCGGGAATATGACAGATTGGAAGCCATAGGAAAATGGAGCCTTCTAATAATCTCTGATCATGTAGATGACAATAGTTCACCCTGTCGCATTAAACTGATGTACTTCACTGCTGTACTAGAGGAATGTTTATAATTAATTTCATGGGAACAAGTAGATGCCTCAACCTGATTAGGGCTCCTTTCTCTCAAGGAACTGGAATACAGCAATTGAAGGATATAACTTGTTCAAAAAGAACAGGAGGAACAGAAAGGGAGGTGGGGTTGCACTGTATGTGAAAAATGCATATCTCTGCACAGAAATACAGGAGGAGGAGCTTGGTAGCCCCATCGAGAGCATCTGGGTTGAAATAAATGGAGCAAAGAATAAAAGGAACCTGGTGGTCGGAGTCTACTACCGGCCACCCAATCAAGGAGAAGACAAGGATGAAACTTTTGAAAAGCAAATAGCCAATGTTTTAAGGAAGCATGATGTAGTAGTAATGGGGGACTTCAATTTCCCCGATATTTGTTGGGAGACAAATTCTGCAAAACATGGCCCCTCCAGGAAATTCCTGACTTGTGTGGCGGATAACTTCGTCCTACAGAAAGTAGAGGAAGGAACTAGAGGACCGGCTATCCTTGACTTGATCCTAAGCAACAGAGATGACTTAGTGGATAAAGTAGCAGTTACAGGAACTCTGGGGGAAAGCGACCATGTTATACTTGAGTTCTTGGTTCTAAGGGAAGCAAAAGCCGAGTGTAGTCAAATGCGTACCCTGGATTTTAGGAAAGCTGATTTTCATAAACTCAGAACAATGATCAGTAAGGTCCCAAGGCAAGCGATGCTAGCGAGAAAAGGAGTCCAAGATGGGTGGGAGCATTTAAAAAAGGAAATTCTCAAGGCACAATCACAAGCAATTCCAACAAGAAGAAAAGGTGGAAGACAACAGAAGAAGCCAATGTGGCTTCACAAAAAGCTTAGGGATGACCTGAAAACAAAAAAGGACACATATAGGAAGTGGAAAGAAGGCCAAGTAACAAAGGAAGATTACAGGCAGATAGCACAGAATTGCAGGGATGGCGTCAGGAAGGCTAAAGCTGAGAATGAGCTGAGGTTAGCAAGGGATGTTAAAAGCAACAAAAAGGCTTTCTTCAGCTACGTGCATAGTAAAAGTCAGAGGAAAGAAATGGTGGTTCAGCTATTAAATAAGGATGGCAAAACGATAACAGATGACAAAGAAAAGGCAGAGGTGCTCAATTCCTACTTTGGCTCAGTCTTCTCCCAAAAGAGGGTCTATGACCCCCCTGGCAAAGGCGAAGTAAAGGCTGAAGGGGCAGGATTGCAGCTTGAGATCGACAGGCATATGGTCAAGGAACACCTCATTACTTTGAATGAGTTCAAATCTCCAGGGCCAGATGAACTGCATCCTAGAGTCATAAAGGAACTGGCAGAAGAACTCTCAGAACCGCTGTCTATTCTCTTTGAGAAATCATGGAGGATGGGGGAAGTGCCAGATGACTGGAGGAGGGCTAACATTGTCCCTATCGTCAAAAAGGGTAAAAAGGAGGAACCTGGGAACTACAGACCAGTCAGTCTGACATCAATCCCTGGGAAAATTCTGGAGCAGATCATAAAGCAATCCATCTGGAAGCACCTTGACAACAATGCCGTGATTACTCGAAGCCAACATGGATTTGTCAAAAACAAGTCCTGCCAGACGAATCTGATCTCATTTTTTGATCAAGTAACCTCCCTTGTAGACCGTGGGAATGCTGTAGACATCATATACCTCGACTTCAGCAAAGCTTTCGACAAAGTGCCCCATGATATCCTGATGAGCAAACTAGCTCAAAGTGGGCTAGATGAAACAACGATCCGGTGGATCCACAGTTGGCTACAGAATCGGACTCAAAGAGTGCTTATCAATGGGACCTTCTCAAACTGGGGAGAGGTAACGAGTGGGGTACCGCAGGGCTCAGTCCTGGGCCCAGTGCTCTTCAACATTTTTATTAATGACTTGGAGGAGGACGTGCAGGGAATGCTGATCAAATTTGCAGATGACACAAAATTGGGAGGGATAGCTAATATTTTGGAAGACAGAAACAAAATTCAAAGTGATCTGGATAGACTGGAGCACTGGGCAGAAAACAACAGAATGACATTTAATAGGGACAAATGCCAAGTTCTGCACCTAGGAAAAAGAAACCAAATGCACAGTTACAAGATGGGGAATACGTGGCTCAACCACACTACAAGCGAGAAGGATCTTGGAATTGTTGTCGATCACAAGCTGAATATGAGCCAACAATGTGATGTGGCTGCAAAAAAGGCAAATGCTATTTTGGGCTGCATTCATAGAAGCATCGCTTCCAAATCCCGGGAAGTACTAGTTCCCCTCTACTCAGCACTGGTTAGGCCTCATCTGGAGTACTGTGTCCAGTTCTGGGCACCACACTTTAAGAAGGATGCAGACAAACTGGAGAGGGTTCAGAGGGGGGCAACAAAGATGATCAGGGGACTGGAAACAAAGCCCTATGAAGAGAGACTGAAAGAACTGGGCATGTTTAGCCTTGAGAAGAGAAGACTGAGGGGAGACATGATAGCACTCTTCAAGTACTTCAAAGGTTGTCACAGAGAAGAAGGCCAGGATCTCTTCTTGATCATCCCAGAGTGCAGGACACGGAATAATGGGCTCAAGTTACAGGAAGCCAGATTCCGTCTGAACATCAGGAAAAACGTCCTGACTGTAAGAGCAATACGACAATGGAACCAATTATCTGGGGAGGTGGTGGGCTCTCCCACACTGGAGGCCTTCAAGACGAGGCTGGACAGCCATCTGTCAGGGATGCTCTGACTTGGATTCCTGCATTGAGCAGGGGGTTGGACTCGATGGCCTTGTAGGCCCATTCCAACCCTACTATTCTATGATTCTATGATTCTACACACATGTTTCTTCCCTAGAGGGACTTATAAGTGAGAGACCCAATGTGACAACAGATGACGAGGCAAACAAGCAGAGAAGGTGTGGGCTGGAAAAGAGGCTGGAAAAGCAATAAGTATTAGGATGGTTCACCAGAAGCAAGCTGCACATATCAATATCCACCTACGTATGACCACCCTTAGGCTTAGTAATAACAATTGTATTATTTCTTCCTCTCCATAGCTATGAAGCTGTGCAGACTGCTTGGTGGAAACATTTTGAACTTAATAATCCATATTGTACCATCACTCATTATGTCCATGAAAAAAAAAATACACATCTTCCACAGTAAAAGACTAAAAACGAGGGAGGGAGGGAAAGAGAAAATGGGGGCTGTTCACATGATCAAACAGCCTACTATGGCTTATTTAAGCCACAGTGGGCTGCGGTGTGTGCCAACGGCCATTTTGAATATGGGCTGCACCTTGTTTTGTCATCTGAACCTGGTGGGGCTGTGTTGTGCAAGGGTTAAAACCTGCTCCTGGCACCCCAGCTGGGGGCAATGGTGAAAAGTGCCTGTTATAAACCTCGGCTGATATGCCAGCTTTTCCCATTCCTGGAACATGTGGACCTGGTAACGGTGGTGCATGCGCTGGTAACCTCTAGATTACTGTAATGTGCTGTAATGTGCTGTACATTGGGCTGCCTGTATACTTAGTTCGGAATCTTCAACTGGTATGAAATATGGCAGCCAGGTTGGTCTCTTGAACATCCCATGGAGACCATATTACACCAGTTTTAAAATCTTTACACTGGCTGCCAATTTGTTTCCGAGCAAAATATAAAGTGCTGGTTCTTACCTTGAAAGCCTTACATGGTCTAGGTACAAGATACCTGAGGGAGCACTTTCTCCCCTATGTCCCAGTCTGCCACCTGAGGTCCTCTGAGGGCTCTCTGCTGCAGCTGCCTAATGTGAGACTGGCAACCTGTGTCCTTTGCCGCCCCTCAGTTGTGAAATGACCTTCCGGTTGAAATGCCCTGCTGACCTCTGTGAAGGTTTTTAATCAGGCAGTAAAGACTCAATTATTCCGGCAGACCTTCCCTTTTTAGAACTCTGGTCCTTTTGCTGACTCTTGCAGACTGTTTTTAAGCTGTGTTGTTTTGTTGGATTTTTTTGGTTAAATTGTTTTTAGTTCAAAGTTGTTTTTAGTTATATGTTGTTTGTGTATATTGTCTGTATGCTTTTATGTAAATGGCTTTTAAACTTTGAATATTGTATTTTAATGTTTTAACTTTTGTAAACTGCCCAGAGAGCTTCAGCTATGGGGTGGTATAGAAATGGAATAAATAATAAAATAAATAATAAACCATTCTTGCAGAACCCATGGCCTGTTTAAGCGCCATTGATGGGTTACTTGAGGGTTGTTTTTCCCCTCCAACAAGCCATGCTGCCTGGGTTCAGGTGACACGACAAGCCACTCCAGGGCAGGTGATTAGGCAAAAGGAGCCTTGCATGTGCCATGGCTTAAACAAGCCACCGTGGCTTGTTCAACCCATGGTGATCGTGAGAACCAGACCATTGATCCTCAGAGCTGTTAATTTAGAGCAAAGTAGACATGACACTGATGTTATTAGCCATCGGGACATTGCTGTTTTTTAATTAAATACCAGGTCTGGGGTGGAGCAACAGCTGTCAACTTCATAATTTGAGGGGAGGGTTAAGCCTTCCCTCCCCAGCTGACATCTGAGTAAAAATCTGCACATGCATGCACACACACATACACACACAGCAATTAGCATTAGGAGAAGAAACTCCCTCTGACAGATGAACATGGCTAATGGTGGGAAGTATGCTCTAATGTAGTTCTCCGGGCATCCTGGCCGACAGCTACTTTGGACAACTTTTGACAATGAGCTTGGTTGCCGTGTTGTTTTCAATGGCTTTGACTTAGGCATTTATTTATTTACAAAATGTATACAGCACTCTATATCTAAAATAGATTCCTGAGTGGTGCACAGTAAAGGAAAAAAATCAATATACAGAAGAATAAAATCAAGTTATACCAATAAAACTGTGGCTGGTCATTCAGGTAAAATGTGTCTAAATAAAAATGTCTTTAGCAGACACTGAAAACAGAGCAACATAGGTGCCTGCTGTCTGATATCAACTGGCAGGGAATTCCACAGAGAGAAGGAACTGGTACACTAAAGGTTCAACTCTGAGTGGACTCTAAACGGACTTCAGGTCCATACGGAACCACCTGGAGTGGTTTTAGATGTTACGATGGGATCACTATCTCAAAATGATACAGTTATACTGTTCTATTTTTTATTCTTTTGAAATTGTAATGCATTTATGCTGTAGGCTGTCTGGGAAAGACATCTAAGAAATGGATTACATGGAATAATCATTTTAAATGTGAATTGCTTTAAAAAGTTTTTATTACATTTTGTACACTGATTTGGAAATACATATTTTTAGTTTGAAGGGCACTTAGGATTCTCTTAATTAAATAAAAAACATTTTTTAAAATTATCCGTTGCCTGAAGCACACCCCATTTGGGACATCACTTCTGCTCCCACATCATGGAAACCCTCCTTTGCAGTGCTAGGACAGCTTTTTCTTAATACTGGGCAGAGTCACTGGTGTCTCATCTCCCTGCTGTTTCCTTCTGCGGTGATGTGCAAGAAAGCTTTACCTATAAGTAAGTACTGAAAGCAACTTTAAAGTTGTCTAATATGTGAGCTGCTGTACATCATAATACACCATGAAACTATATGGCAGCTGTTAAGCGCCAGGATGAGTTAAGTGAATAGTACCAAGAGAGGACAGGGTTCCCGTGCCTTTAAGCAACAGGGTTTCTTACCCCTTCCAGTATTGTGACATGACACAGCATAGCCATCCTACATGGTCTGGGTCAAGTCTCTGGGAGTGGCCTCTGGTAGTTCTCCAGGTTGTTCTCTGACTGGTTCTCCATCCTTGTTATGCCCCGGTTAAGGGATTCCTCCTCAGAGGAGGACCCAGAGGCCTCGATGCCCAAGATCTACCCATGCCAGCAGTTCAGGAGGAGACTTAGCCCTCAGGGGATCCTGCCAAGGATCTCTCCACACACACAGAAAAAGAGAACTCTGCCTCAGAGACAGAGGCGGAACTACCACTCAGTCCCCAGGAATGATGACTCCTAAGAGGCAGGCTCAAGTCCTTATGCTCAGGGGAAATGCACTAGTACACTAAAGGCCTCCTCCTGAGTAAAGGGCTCTGCATGTATAGGGGTTCTCATCATATGGAGAACTTCTTCCAGAAGCTTCTAACAAGCCACAGATGAACATCAGATGGGGGTTTTGGCAGCCCCTGCTTAAAAGCCTCACTTCCAGGCTGGGAGAGTTGTTGGAACAATTATCTCTGGATCCATCATACTGTGCCCTTGTCTCCCTAGTGCCTCCTCTGTCTGAACTCATGTAAGTAACCTTGGACTGCTCTTTTTCCTAAATCCTTGTCTGACACCATACTCTGAGAACTCGTTGGCTTCGACCTTGGACTGACTTCACTTTGCTTATTGCCTGCTCCTTGGCTGAACTGGACTTTGTAGACTTCAGGAGTTTCCACTGTGGACCCATTGATTCCTATCCAAGCCCTAGTAAGCAGGACAATTCCCAGCAATCCCATTAAAGCTTACCTGCTTCTACTTGACTGATTTGCTTCCCTGCCCATTTGCCCTTCCCAGCGAATATGCATGGGACTGTTTCCCTGAAGGTCCAACCTTGGCTTGTTTGCATAATGATATCCCAGAAACACTAAGCAAAGGCCGTTGTATTTGGTTGGCCTGTGGCTCTAAGGGAAAACTCATCACCAAAAAAGGACAAAGGAGAATACAGATTTGAATAAAATGTTCATATGCTAATTTATAGAACTAAGTATTATAACTGAAATAGAAATACAGTACATCTCACCATAGTATGGACGACTGTGACCAGGCCTTGCTCAGTCTGCTGTCCAGGTACTACTGATGGACAACTTCAAGTCCCCGTTCTTCCTTCTTATGGTTCTTTAACTTTAAATTTGACTTGGGCTGGACAGCCTTTCAAATAATGACTAGTTCTCCAGCAACCCCTCAAATACAGGAGGACTGCCTTTTGTAAATGAGGACACACAGCCTCCCTAGTTGAAGCAAAAAAATTGGTTTTCTCTTGTTTTTATTGGCTTGAACTTCAAGTTAAGTTAACTTAAGGAGGTTCAGAGAAGGAAAGTTTCCCATCTCCTCCTCCCCTTGCAGCCAGCTGTGGGCTCTCAAAATCTCTTTGGGGGGAGGGGTATAAACAATGAGGCATAGGAGGGGGGGCTGCTGGGGAGGGGGGCACCCAAACACAAGCCTGGATCCTAAGGTAAGTCAACAGAAGTGCACAAGACAAATGTTCTCCTTCCCCCTCAAGCAGCACTCTCCCCCCCCCCACACACACACCTGCTGTGTCTGTTTCCCATGTCTCCCCTCAATTTGGCTATATGCTTTGCAGACTGCACCACAGACTGCCCTTGCTTGTTGTTGCTGCCTGGTTTGATGTCTGTCTTTCATTGGGAATGTGTGGTGGAGGTAAAATGTGATGTCACCTGTGTGGATTTGAACCAGTGAACTCCTGAAAAGGTCTGTGGGTTTGTTTCTTTGCCAGGGAACTTGCTTGGCTCTGCCTGTGGCTCCTGCCTTGCCTCATTCTTGGTGTTCCTTGCATTCCTCTTGAGGGTGTGGTAACATGGCAGACATAGGCTTGGCTTAAGACTGAACAGGTTGGCTCAATTCCTGTGTCGATGAGCATGTGGCTGTCATCAACGGCACCATGCCTAACTGTGGGGGAACTGGAAGCATGTCTGCCATTTCTACACCATTAAAAAATGTCTGTGTTTTTTAAAGCTAAGCGTTTTCTCCTCCCTTGCTCAGCACACCTAGGTTATGGCAGCTGTTGTACCAGTGTGTCAGCAGCATATCTCCCTTCCCCTGACATAATTGGAGAATATGATTGCTCTGCCCAAAGCTTACAAACCTAGTTATTTATTACTTCCAATTGCCAGGTCAACTTTAAAGGAATTGATCAATCTGATCCAGCACAGCTGTGACACTCCTGTGGCAGAGCAAATCCTCCTCACTGCCAAATGCCAGGTTTTGTGAGCAACTTCTTATCCAATAACAGAAGGCTGAGTAAAAGCCCAGTCTGAGAGTATGGCAGGCATGTAACAGTCATTTATGATGGGGAATATAATTACCTTTTTTCCCCTTTCTGTTTGCTTCTTCTTTTCTTTAGTTGATACTCTACAGTATATTTGAAAAACAGGAAATCTACTTTTCAACTAGATTTGCAGAAGATATACATAACTTTTTTCTTCTTCGGTGAGAGGAAGAGGATTGTATTTCCCAAAGTCAGGTTTATTGATTAGGCTTCTAAGTACATTATAAAACTAGAAGATATGTTCACTGCTGTACGGCTGTACATTCGCTGACTCTGCAGGCCATCCGAGATGGTATGGAATATATTTTCACCTTCAAAGGGCCCATGCTGAAGGTCACTGGGGCTATTTCTGTTGAGCTTTAATATCATACTTCTGCACGTGCTAAATCCTAGATATTACACTATTGACTTACAAAAGAATGACTTTTTTTCAGCTTGACTACTTTCCATTCAGGGAAATTTATTGTCTTTGCTTCAGTGCTTTTATTGGAAGCACTCAGCAAGTGGAAAACCTTCAGATGAATTTTGTAGGTGCCAATATATGCAACAAAGCGCAAAGTTTTCCTGCATGCATTTCTTTTAACTTTGTTTGACCCTGGGTAGAAACTATAGTCTTAAGAGTGATGTGTGTGTGCATCATTCTGCACAAAGAGCTCTACAGCACCAATGCACCCTACACAAGGACAGACTGTAGAGGACAGATAAGCCAGGAAAAGATTACACAGTAAGTTACCTTGTAGTGAGTCAGACCATTGATTGGCCTATCCACCCCAGTGCTGTCCACTCCTAGGTTCTTCAGGTCTCAGGCAGAGGTCTTTCCTCCTAACCCTGCTAAACCTGAGATCCTTTGACCAGAAGTATAAAAATCAGGAGAAAAAAGACAGATGCTTAATAGTCACACTGGCACCTAAAGCTTGTGCCTGGAATCTAGGTTGCTGCATTAGTCAAGAACTGGGTTTCTCCCCCTGTCTGGTTCTTAGAAAAACCCCTTGGCTCCTAGGTGTTGCTGCAAAAAAACACACACACAAAAACACCAAAACACCAAAACACCGCAGCTCTGATTTTGGGCTTTTCTATGTGCCAGAGGAAGCAACAAAGCAGAAATCCTAGCTGACCACATAATTTGGAGGGTTTGTTCAGAATTCAAAATAAGCCGCTATATATTCTGAAAAAACAAAAAACCCTCCCAGAATTCCATGAAGAAACGGCACTCTAAAGTCTTTTATATATAATAACTGCAGGGAACATTATGAATATTAATGGAGCTTAAATACTACATATGTATTTTCCCTTTTGGCATTAATCTTTGCCTGCTATCAGTCGATTACCCACACCATCAGTCACGCACGGGATTACATTTTAAATCTAAGCTTGTATAAACACGACTATCTTTCCAAAAGAATATGCCAACACAAAAACTTTCTAAACATGCAGCATTCAGCAGATTAATGTTCCAGAGTATTAATTCCAGTGGAAAGCTAAATCCCAAACCAGCTAATCATGTTGCACTCTATCTGGTGTCAAACGACAAGCGTCTGGATTTTAGCTACGCTGGCATTTGCTCATGAAAATTGGTGAAGTGGGGAAGAACAAAAGAATGACGAAGTTCCCTCTGGGCTAAACAGTGGAAGCAACTACAGAAACAATAGCAACTTGTTGTGCAAGTTTAGCTGTTGGGGCTGTGTAGTTAAGCAGCTTGCTCTTACTAGTAATTAGTGTCATCCCAAGAATGGAAATCGATATCAAAGAGAAAAATGCAGGATTTTTGTTACCAAATAGCAGACAAAGGGCGGTATCCAATGGGACCCTAAAACTAACATAAATTACTTTGTGTTAGTATTTTCTGGGGAAATCCATTGCACTAGCAAGCACTATTGGCATTGTGCTAGAGGTCATTTACACTAGCACAATGTCATTTACCTTAGCAGTAGTGTCGAACTAGATACTGCCCCAAAGGCCACATTCTATTGTAATTTATGCAAATGTCAGTAACGCGGCTGCAGCCAAATAACACCATTGTGGATCAAGAGAGAGCGAGAGAGCTGCCAACTAAGTTAGGTTAAGACACTGTCCCATCTGATCTATCACACGTTCTGGGGGGAAATTACCTTTCTCCTTTCTTGAAAAGCATCACTGTTGCCAACATGGACAGTCAGGCACAACAACCAACCCCCTTCCCAACCAGATCCAAGGATGTGGCCATTGTCTATCTATTTCTTCAGATGTATTTATTTATTTTGGTTAAATATATGTACTGCTCTTCATATAGGGGCCGAGGTGGCTTAGTGGTTAAGACGCTGAACTGCAGACTGGAAGGTCGGCAGGTCAGCAGTTCAAGACCCGAGTGCTGTGTGACGGAGTGAGCTCCTGTCTTCAGTCCTAGCTTCTGCCAACCTAGCAGTTCGAAAGCAAGAAATTGCAAGTAGATAAATAGGTACCGCCTCGGCGAGAAAGGTAACAGCGTTCCGTGTACCTCGGTGTTCAGTTAAGCCGGCCACATGACCACGGAAGTGTCTTTGGACAGTGCTGGCTCTTCGACTGCTCTTCATAACAAATAATGGAGCTGTTTATAAATAAAAACAATTCAAAATGCAAGCACTAATAAAATAATACTGTAGAACTCTAAAAACTTCATTAAAACCAACCAGCAGTGAGATAATACATAGCAAAGACTGTTCAGCAGAGAGAAGACCTGAAGGCCTGAGTGAAGAGGTGCATCTTAGGTAACTGAGAAAACAAAGCTACTGAAGATGATAGGCACATCTCGAAAGGCAGGGAGTTCCAAAACAAGGGTGCCACAACCAAGAAGGCACCTGCCCAGGTCACCACTCCCCAGGCATTGCCTATAGGTAGAACCACAGGCAGGACCCCCTCTAAAGTCTCAAAGGCCAGGCTAGCCACCATCCCCCATGTCCTCCAAGAAATTGCCAAATGCTAAAAGAGAACCAGAGAACACAGGACAACTAACAATAAGTACATAAATATCCAGAAATGCACAATTATCTCCCCTTTGGCACTTGTAAAGTCACACCTCCAAAACTGCCTTTGTTAGAGAGAAGGTTGCAAACCCAGTTAACCATTGAACCACCATCAAGTGCAAGTCTCTTCGTGTGTGTGTGTGTGCGCGCGTGCGCATGCGCGCACGCACATACACGCCATCGTCGACTGTTTGGGAAATAGCTTTAACCTGTATTGAAGAAGGAACCTGTCACATCAAAACCCCGCATGGTAATTAATGTAACTATTTCCATTGCTTGCAGAGCACAATATGTTCAGAAGGATAATTAGCACTGCAAGGAGTTAGACACCTCGACACAGTCTCCGCAATGCAGACATTTTAGCTATATTACAGTACACCTATCAAAAAATCATCTATCAAGAGAAGTAGATATTCAGAAACCATCAAAGTATGTACTAAATAGCTTTAGATAGCAGAGTGTCATGCCATTATATCGCTATTATTATGTAGTTCCTAATTTTCTGGGAGCTTTCTAGAACAGAGAATGGCTTTCTGTGGCAGAACCTTCAGAATTAAGTGCTTAGGAAGCAATGGTCACGTTTCTTAGCAATAGGGATATTTCGGGTAGGCCTGGACCGTACAGGATGCAAAGCAGAATGGCCAAGCTGTTTGTATCACGTACGGTATAACAAAGGGCCGATCCATGTGTGCATGCACATTACACCAGTGCATGTACAGGAATTGGTGCGTGCGTGTGTGTGTGTGTGTGTGAGAGAGAGAGAGAGAGAGAGAGAGAGAAAGTGACAGTACAATCTTATACATGTCTACTTAGAAGTAAGTCCTACTGACTTCAATGATGCTTACGCCCAGATCGGTGGGTATAGGATTGCAGCCTGTGGGTGAGAATCAATTTTTCCCTAGCCTTATTTTTCCCATTTGTTATTTTTCTTACTTTGCTTTATCTGTGCAATGGAGGTTGCTGCTGGAGCCTGCCTCAGTATGCCTTTTCTCAGCATTGCATTCCTGCTGTGGAGCAGACCCCTTGGCTCCACCTACCTCTGCCCCACCAGCCTCAGTAGGCACCAGCCACCACTGGTACCGTGTGCCAGTGCTGGACCATGGACAACCGTCTGGAGAATGTCGGGATCAGAGGACAAACCAGAGAGTCAGTACAAGGAATGCAAAACACACTAATGTTCAGGGAGACCTTTTTGCTCAAGCTAGGCTAGACTGGAGAAGGAAGTCCTTTATAGTCCTCCCTGCCCAGGAGAAGACAATGGGCTGCTTGGTGGGGAGAGCTGTGGCAGATCTGGGAGGTTCTTGCCTAAGTAGCTGACTCACCGCACGGGGCAGCTCCTGGTACTGTGGCACTGGATGAATTGCAGCTGAACTGACTCCACTGAAAATATATTCTTAACCCAGCATGAAGGATCTGGATGTGAAAGCAGACGTCTGCCCCCACAGACACGTATTTGGACACAACATCTTTAGTGCCATGCTTGTCTGGGCTCAACTGACTTAGTTGGATGCATGGCTTTTTGCATAAAACTAGAGCTGGAGCACGGCCATTGTGTTTCAGGTCAGGTTACTCAGAGGCTGTTCTAGCTGTGGTGTTTGAATTGTGATGGCTGTTCCACAAAAGCAAGTCATCTCTTCTTCTTGCAGAGGATGTAACAATGGCCACCGATTTGGCCATTGTTACATCTAAGTATCAACTTAGAGAGGAATAATAGTAAAAAGTTATCTCAGGTAAGATATATATTTTAATGATAGTAATTTTATCCAGCCAATAAACATTTAGGGTATTAGAAGGAAGCCTCCAAGTACCCAATGCCCGCCAGGCTGCTTCCAGAAGGGCAGGAGGAAAGATGAAGGCGATTTTCGCCTCTCCACCCTCCTTTTGTTTTGTTTTCCTCTAGGCAGGACTCTGAGCCTGTCTAAAGGAGGTGGGCTGCCAGGGTCAGAGATGGGGCTGGAGAGACCATAGGAATTTTTGTATCCTGGCCTCTCCCCGCCCCGCAAAACGCCCCCTTTTGACCTCTACAGTCCTCTGAGGCTGCTTTTGCATACTTGGAAAAAAGTTCTGTCCATGGTGGCTGGGGGCGGGGGAGGAATTAAATTTTGGAGTCCCCCTCCCCGCAAAGTCATAGCAGTGTCTATGGCTTCAGGAGGGGGAATCTGAAAAATCCCATGGTCCTTGAGATGCTCTCCAGGGACTATAAGATTGTGCTCTGAAAAATTATGCCTTTGCAAATAACAAAGAACCACCACCACCCCTAAGCAAACTCTAAATTAATTTATTGATCAGCTTCCAAAAATCCTGCTGACTAATTCATTAATCCCACACCCATTATTTAAGGTGTTATGGCTGCAAACCTATGCATGCTTACTCGGGTGAAAGTCTCATTGAACTCAGTGGGAGAGACTTCTGAGTAAACCTGTACAAAATTGCAATTTAGTCAGCCAGATGGTAACTCTCACAAACACAAATGTAGATATAGATTTTGGTCTATATATTGCTAAAATCTCACAAATAGGTTTCTTAGTCCAGTCATCATCACTGTTTTTCGAGAAGAAGCCACTTTGGCTCCAGAGAGAGGGGGGGGGGCGGAGAGAAGCACTTGAACTGATTGGGAGCTGCCAGTGGTCCTCAGCGCTTGCAGTTAAGAACGCTGGCTTAGTTAATCACACGCTCATTCATTTTGAAATCATATCAGAGAATTATGTCTTCGTTCCTATTGCTAAATAATTTCATTACTCAGCAATTCTCAAACAACATTCAAGGAGTATATCACTGGTTTGGGTATAGTCTAAAACGTATTTTAAAAATAATTAAAATATAAACTCTTGCATAGAAATCCCTTTAATTTAACATTTATTTATTTCATTTCTGTACCACCCAATAGCTGAAGCTCTCTGGATGGTTCACAAACATTAAAACCAAAAAGCACACAGTAAAACCATATAAAAATATTATTGTTCAGTCGTTCAGTCGTGTCCGACTCTTTGTGACCCCATGGACCATAGCACGCCAGGCCTTCCTGTCCTCCGCACTCTCCCGGAGTGTGCTCAAATTCATATTCATTGCATCGGTGATGCTATCTAGCCATCTCATCCTCTGCCGTCCCCTTCTCCTTTTGCCTTCAATCTTTCCCAGCATCAGGGTCTTTTCCAGGGAGTTTTCTCTTCGCATTAGGTGGCCAAAATATTGGAGCTTCAGCTTCAGTATCTGTCCTTCCAATGAGCAGTCAGGGTTGATTTCCTTTAGGATGGACTGATTTGACCTCCTTGCAGTCCAGGGAACTCGTAAGAGTCTTCTCCAGCACCACAGTTCGAAAGCATCAATTCTTCGGCGCTCAGCCTTCCTTATAGTCCAGCTCTCACAGCCATACGTTGCTATTGGGAAAACCATAGCTTTGATTATACGAATCTTTGTTGGCAAGGTGATGTCTCTGCTTCTTACTATGCTGTCTAGGTTTGCCATAGCTTTCCTCCCAAGGAGCAAGTGTCTTTTAATTTCATGGCTACAGTCACCGTCTGTGGTGATCTTGGAGCCCAAGAAAATAAAATCTGTCACTGCTTCCATTTCTTCCCCTTCTATATGCCAGGAGGTGATGGGGCCAGATGCCATGATCTTCATTTTTTTAATGTTGACTTTCAAACCAGCTTTTGCACTCTCCACTTTCACCCTCAACAAGAGGCTCTTTACATCCGCTTCGCTTTCTGCCATTAGGTTGGTATCATCTGCGTATCTGAGGTTGTTGATAATTCTCCCAGCAATCTTAATTCCGACCTGTGATTCATCCAACCCCGCGTTTCTCATGATGTAATCTGCATATAAATTAAATAAGCAGGGCGACAATATACAGCCTTGTCGTACTCCTTTCCCAATTTTGAACCAATCGGTTGTTCCATGTCCGGTTCTTACTGTTGCTTCTTGACCCTCATACAGGTTTCTCAGGAGACAGGTAAGGTGGTCTGGTACTCCCATCACTTTAAGAATTTGCCACAGTTTGTTGTGATCCACACAATCAAAGGCTTTAGCGTAGTCAATGAAACAGAAATAGATGTTTTTCTGGAATTCTCTTGCTTTCTCTATGATCCAGCGAATGTTGGCAATTTGATCTCTAGTTCCTCTGCTTCTTTGAAACCCAGCTTGTACTTCCAGTAGTTCTTGGTTCACATACTGCTGAAGCTGAGCTTGTAGGATTTTGAGCATAACCTTGCTGGCATGTGAAATGAGCCCAATTGTATGGTAGTTTGAACACTCTTTGGCATTGCCCTTCTTTGGAATTGGAATGTAAACTAACCTTTTTCCAGTCTTGTGGCCACTGTTGAGTGTTCCAAATTTGTTAGCATATTGAATGCAGCACTTTAACAGCATCATCTTTTAGGATTTTAAACAGCTCAGCTGGAATACTGTCATCTCTGCTAGCTTTGTTGTTAGTAATGCTTCCTAAGGCCCACTTGACTTCACTCTCGAGGATGTCTGGCTCAAGTTCAGTGACCGCACTATCATGGCTATCAGGGACATTATGATCTTTCCTGTAGAGTTCTTCTGTGTATTCTTGCCACCTCTTCTTAATCTCATCTGCTTCTGTTAGGTCCCTGCCTTCTTTGTCCTTTATCATGCCCATCTTTGCACAAAACGTTCCCTTGAGATCTCTGATTTTCTTGGAGAGATCTCTAGTCTTTCCCATTCTATTGTTTTCCTCGATTTCTTTGCATTGTTCATTTAAGAAGGCCTTCTTGTCTCTTCTTGCTATTTTCTGGAACTCTGCATTCAGTTGGATATATCTTCCCCTTTCTCCCTTGCTTTTCGCTTCCCTTCTTTCCTCAGCTACTTGTAAAGCCTCATCAGACAGCCACTTGGCTTTCTTGCATAGCTTTTTCTTTGGGATGGATTGAGTTGCTGCCTCCTGAACAATGTTACGGACCTCTGTCCATAGTTCCTCAGGCACTCTGTCAGGTCTAATCCCTTAAATCTATTCCTCACCTCCACTGTATATTCATAAGGGATATGATTTAGGTCATACCTGAGTGGTTTAGTGGTTTTCCCAACATTCTTCAATTTAAGCCGAAATTTTGCAACAAGAAGCTCATGACTGAGCCACAGTCAGCTCCAGGTCTTGTTTTTACTGACTGTATAGAGCTTCTCCATCTTTGGCTGCAAAGGACATAATCAATCTGATTTCGATATTGACCATCTGGTGATGTCCATGTGTAGAGTCGCCTCTTGTGCTGTTGGAAAAGAGTGTTTGCTATGATCAGCGTGTTCTCTTGGCAAAACTCTATTAGCCTTTGTCCTGCTTCATTTTGTACACCTTTTTTTGATGTTAGTTCTAGAAGGTGTTGTAGGTCTTCATAGAACCGATCAACCCCAGCTTCTTCGGCCTCAGTAGTTGGGGCATAGACTTGAATTACTGTGATGTTGAATGGTTTGCCTTGGATTCGTACTGAGATCATTCTATCGTTTTTGAGATTGTACCCCAGGACTGCTTTTCCCACCCTTTTCTTGACTATGAGTGCTACTCCATTTCTTCTAAGGGATTCTTGCCCACAGTAGTAGATATAATGGTCACCTGAATTAAATTCGCCCATGTCTGTCCACTGTCCATTTTAGTTCGATGATTCCCAAGATGTCGATGTTCAATCTTGCCATCTCATGTTTGACCACCTTCAGCTTACCTTGATTCATTGATCTTACATTCCAGGTTCCTAAACAATATTGTTCTTTACAGCATCGGACTTTCTTTTCACCACCAGACGCATCCACAGCTGAGTGTCCTTTCGCTTTGGCCCAGCCACTTCACTCTTTCTGGCCGTACTTGGAAATGCCCTGTGCTCTTCCCCAGTAGTATATTGGACACCTTCCAACCTGAGGGGCTCATCTTCTGGCGTCATCTCTTTTAGCCTTGTAATACATTCCATGGGGTTTTCTTGGCAAGAATACTGGAGTGGGTTGCCATTTCCTTCTCCAGTGGACCACATTTTGTCAGAACTCTCCACCATGACCTGTCCATCTTGGGTGGCCCTGCAAGGCATAGCTTATGGCTTCACTGAGTTAAGCAAGCCCCTTCACCACAACAAGGCAGTGATCCATGAAGGGGTATAAAAATATATAAAACATTAAAACCACATTATAAATATACAACCAGAATAAAACCTAGCAGCAATGCAGAGATTTAAAATACAGATTTAAAACAGCAACGCTAAAAGTCTAGAAAGCTAAAATGCCTGGGAAAATAAAAAGGTCTTCACCTGGCGCCGGAAGGAATACAACGTAGGTGCCAGGCGAACCTCACTAGGGAGCTCATTCTACAGCTGGGGTGCCACAGCAGAAAAGGCCCTCTTCCTCGTAGCCACCCGCCTCACTTCCTTTGGCAGGGGCTCACGGAGGAGGGCCGCTGAGGAGTATATGGCATAACGTAGTATATGGCAGAGTTGCACATTTGCTCACTTTGTGGTAGCAGTCTCCTCAGAAGTGTGATCATGAGGATGAGGACACAGGGCAGGAACTAAGGTGTTCCTGAGCGATTGTATAGAGGGAAGCACAAAAACCTAAACAGAAACCTAAAGCAGCAGCCATTTTATATATACTATATAAAGGAGGCACAGAGCTTCAGTTTAGATAATGAGACATTATCTCACTGCTAGTGCTGAAGTAAGATTTAACTGCCAGTAATGGCTTCTGTATGTGGCAAGGGGAGGAGACACCATCTTCTCCTTCACTCCAGGTAGCAAAATGTCTTGGGCTGGCCCTGCTGGACCCATGTCTTTCCCATCATTCAATTTCAAATTTCTTCAGCCTGATGGAGGCAGCTGGATCTTATTTCTGATGCCTTTGCGTTATTTGATTCCATCCCTCACAGAGCTGCCTTCCATGGAAGCATGATTCACTAATGAGCCATCTATCAGGTTGTGCAACCCCATGAAGTGCTCACATGATGTCACAATTTCTGTCATGTCTTAACTACATAGTTTTGAAATTGACAAATTTCTTTAGGCCTATCTCAGCTCTTCCAGAACTTTTCTTCAGAAACTTCAAGCTGCTTAGAGTGATGGGTTGCTTCATAAAAGACATTTGCTTCCTCGGCAGGAGGAAAATGCTTACTCATTTTGCACGAAGTAACTAAAAACTTCCTGAAAAAAGGGGGGGATCATTTTCTCTGTAGTAAAGCTGACATGATTGCATCTTTATTTGCCAATATTACTTTGCACCTGAAAAAATAAAAATGTAAATGACACACTTACAAAAGTGCATTTCAGAAGAACCTGGTGCTCTTTGAAGATAACCCTGCATTTTCCTGAATCAGTACAGGATGGCCAGGAATGTGCAGAGAAAGAAGGGAGGCTTTCCACTTTAGGGAAGTTGATTTGACAACATGATGAAACATTCTACGCTTTCGAAAATGGGTTGGAGATCCTAATACACACACACACACACACACACACACACATATATATCTCAAGATAACAACTCTTCTCTTGTCCAATATGAAGATGTGCAGATGGGGGGGACGGGACACACAGCCATATCTGACAAAGCAGGAGCTCAGAGAAATCTAAAAGGCGTCCTGCAGGGCTATAATTAGTAGGCTTAGGCCGCAATCCTATGCTTGTAGGACTTTTTTCTGTCTAAACAACTTCCAGCATTCCCCAGCCAGCATAGCTGGCAGGGGGATGCTGGGAGCTGTAGAAATCTTTTCTGTCTAAACTTGCATAGGATTGCACCCTTAATTTTTCAGTTATAAGTGATCCCCCACAATTGTGACTTGGTCTGGGTTCCCTGATTTAAGCTGCAATCCTATACCTACTTACCTGGAAGTAAGCCCATTGAATTCAATGGGACTTACTTCTGAGTAGACCTGTATACGATTGCACTCTAACGTATTTTCGTGAAGCATTTTAGGAAAAAAAAATAACTATAGATATAGATATATAGTTCTAGAAAGGTGTTGCTGATTTTTTGTATTATTCCTCATAAGGGTGAAGCCACTGTCTTCTCCATGAACATTATTTTTATTAAATTTTAAGTGGATTAAAGCTCAGAGGGTGGCAATGAGGGGGAGGGTCTTCTCTGTGGTGGTCCCCCACCTGTGGAACGATCTCCCTGACGAGGCCTGCTTGGTGCCAACATTATTGTCTTTTCCTCTCCAGGTTAAGACCTTCCTCTTCTCTCAGGCATTTGGCAGCACATGATAAGCGTTTGATCGGTCCTGGATCTGTCATTGGTTACGACTGCATGTTCAACGTTGTTTTTAGGTACACGTTGTCTTTGTGTATACTGTCTATGTGTTTTATGTAAATGACTTTTAAACTTTGTATATTGTATTTTAATGTTTTCATCTCTGTAAACCACCCAGAGAGCTTTGGCTATGGGGTGGTATGGAAATGAGGAGGAGAAGGAGGAGGAGGAGGAGAAGAAGAAGAAGAAGATGGAGCCTTCCCAAATCTAGTGTCCTCCAGGTGTGTTGGACTATAAGTCCTATCATCCCCAGCCTGCATTGGGGAAGGCTACATTAGAACAATAATAAATGATCAGCCTGCATAGGAATATCCTGTACAGATGATGGGTATGTGTGTGTTTTTGCCATTTGAGAAGATTTTGCTTAGTACCAAGTGTCACTTTATCACCTCCACATTATGCATAGACAATTTAATTATGATTCATTATGGCTAAATTCTGTTAAGTGTATGATAGTTAGCCAGACTGCAGCTATCGCCCTCAATGAGATGGAATTACCATTCCAGCTGTACATTTTTTATACGCATGTGTCTTAAAAGCATCTGTGATAAGTTGCAACATAATCTTATGCATTTATACTCCAAAGTAATTCCCATTGGGCTTATTCCATTAATTCATTCAATTTATGACATCCTATAGATGAAGCTCTCAGGGCAACAGCATGTATAGGACTGTAGTGTTAGGCTTCTAAAGACACTAGAATGAGGTACATCTAGAGCTCAGGTTACAACAGTTTCCAGTCTGGTTTCAACCAGACTGTTGGGACAGACTATCATGTACTCCTATTACTCTTTGCCGATTCTTCAAAGGAAACAAGTGGTATCCTTTCGAGGTAAACAAAGACAGCCTGGTGTGCTTCACAAAAGGACAGTCTGGAAGTGATGATATGGTGGGGAGGGGGGGCGGAGGACCAGGGAGGGGAAATGCACCATAACCAATAATTTCACCCCATAGCTGATGCTTTCCAGCTACAGGAATCTTATGGACTCGCTAAGTTCACTTTCTTCCAGTCCAGAAATACCCCATACCTTGAAGTTTTGGGTTTTTTTTTTAAACTTGCACATTAGATGCAAAGACTCTGAGTAAACGTGGACATTATTTATTTAATTTATAGCCCCACCTTTCTTCCAGGAAATGGCATTCTAAGCAGCTAACAAAAAAAGACAAAACTTAAAATAAAAACATTATTAAAACAGTCATAAAACAAATACATTGAAAAAACAATTAAAAAACAAACAACGAAAGCATAAAAATAGCACGCAGCCCATCAGACCAGCTTACAGGCCAAAGGCCTTCTCGACTAAAAACATCTTTGCCTGCTGGGGGAGGGATAACAGAGAGGGAGCCAACCCAGCCAGCCGATCGCTCGCCCCAGGCAATTCCAAAGCAGCTATGTTTTTTATTCTTTTTCATGCAAGTAGAAAAGCCCCCTGATCCAGACTGCTCCCCTCCCCCCCCCATCCTGGCCATTTATAGTGCCAAATACTGATCCATTTGCTTTAGTGGATCACTATTGGCAATGTAAACTGCAGGCACAGGGGGATCCAGATTGGGATCACAAGGGAGGAGGTTTAAAGACTCCCCCCATATGCCACACTAGGGTCCCAATCAGGATCCCCCACCCCACACTTAGAATAAAATAGATGCATAATTTGGCCTGCATCTAGCATCATGCGTAGTTTGTTCCTAAAAAATTGGAAGAGGTGTCTTTAGAGTTCAGTGTGGGCTTGTGACACCCCCTGAAGCCTCCTTTGTGCAGGTGAAAAGTCAGTATAGTATTACCTCACCAGGAGGGAAATAGGTCCCCCCCCACCTCACCATTGTTCTTTTCTCTCCCTTCCTCCTTACACGTGCATGCAAAGAGCATCTTCGTGCACAGCGCCTTGTGGCAAATGGCTGCTGCGCCATTTCCTCCTCTCTTCCTGAGCCCACCAAGTGACACATCGCAGTCCTTAGGTCCTATTTGTCCTTGTGCCCTCACCCAGCACCCTTTTTAACTTTTCTATGGGGAGGGCTGAGCTTGTATTGTGATTGAGCCAATTATTGAGGCTGAGCCATTTAAATCAGCAGCAGCCGCAGCCGCCAGTTTCAGGGGATCATTTCCTGCAGCAGCCCTCCAGGAAATGCCTTTCCAGGGTATCGCACACACGATGAGCAGCAAACTGCATCAGCCTTCCTTACTCCTCTGCTGCTTTCTGATTATTCTCAGCTGCTGCTGGGGGAACATTCTGGGTATGCCCAGTATTTCCCGGAGCTAGCAGGCAGAGAGGAAGAAGTGGGGAACGAAGCACTGAGCACCTTCAGTTTTACGGACAAGGCCTAGTGAGGGTGTGAAATAGGGAAGAGGGAGGCAATTCAATGCCCTGCTTGCCCCTGCCCACAGGCCGTGCCTGAGCTGGAGTGACTGGGAATTCAGTGGTTTCAAAACTGCACAGAGGGCTGAAGAAAGAGCAGCCCAAATTAATCTATCCTCCGCCTCCCTGCTGTTGTGCAGCCCTTTGCCAAGAGAGTAAAAAACAACAGAAAACCCAGTTATTATAGAATTTCACGTACAAGCATAGTTACATAAATTTGGGGTATTTTAAGTGCATTAGTATGTAATTTATAGTGAACCCAGATCCTTTGATTGCTTGAATTATACACAATGGTCATTAGGCACAACTTAGACAAGCATTTGGAGCATTAAACTGGCAATACTCAAAGATACATTTGATGGGAAACTGGATTTTTTCCAAGGGAAATATAATGGATCATAACAGCTTCTGAGAGCTTTATTATTCTGTACTCTGACTGGCTACACAGTCAGTTTCATTTATTTAAAAGTACACTGGAACAAAATTTGCCGGCATTCAAAGAAGTTAAAGCAGATCGCATAAAACAAGAACCAAAGTACTTAAAAGTAGGGCTAAAAATATTGTCTTCAGAAGTTCTCAAAGCTGAGACTCAGCATTTCTTTCAATAACTTCAGACTATCATTCTCCCAGTTATCTGGCATCTTCACTGTTCCAACCAATTTCTTCATATTGATCAGAATCACATCTAAAACAAGTGTGTGTGTTTTTGCTCGTGCCTTTCTTCTTCTTTCTTGGTTACATCAGACACACACATCAAAAAAGGGAGAGGCAAGCAAAGGTGAAAGCTTGAACACAGAACATATACAAAGCGGCCTTGTACTGAGTCACTGGTCCATTAAGCCCAGCATTATCTATAGTATAGACTCTACACTGACCAGCATCAGCCCTCCAGGGTTTGAAGAGTATTCTTTCTCAGCCCTACCTGGAGATGGCAGGATCTCAGATGCATGCAAAGCATGTGCTTTTATCACTGTGTAAGTAGAGTGAGTGAGGATTATTACTGAAGAATTAGGAGCCCTTTACCCTAGAAGGCTGAATCTGTTCCACAATGTCTCCCACCCACAAATACATTCAGGAGAGGAGAATCCTTTTCAACCTGAGAACTGCATTCCAGTCTGGGACAGGTCTTGGAGGCAACATTCTATCTGAGGGCGGGACCAACGGCAAAATGGGTGGGGCAAAAATGTGATTGCTACCCATTTTAAGCCTTCTCAGAAGTAAACATGACAAGGCTTCCGCATGCTTACTTAGAAGCAAGCAGGATAAGCTTCTGCATGTCTACTCAGAAATAAGCAGGACTGAATCATTCAGCAGCACCTTCAAATAGCATCCCAAGGACCGAGCCCCTGCATGTCCATTCAGAAGTAAGTATGAGCAGCATGTATTCACAAGTAAGCAGGACAGGCCTCCGCAGGACAAACCTCGGACATAAGCAGGACAAGCTGCAGAAATGAGTAGGGCTGAATTCTGTAGCAGCTGCCTCCCCAGACCCCACCCACTCTCCACTGCAGGGAAAAGCTCTTTTCTCAGGTCATCTGCTAATTGGAGATAAGAGCTTTTCCCTGCTGGGAGAGGGGGCAAGGCCTGGGGAAGAATACAGAGGGCTGGATGGGGTAACCCCATGGGCTGTATCTGGGCCACAGGCTGGAGTTCCCCATTCCTGTTTCTTGTTTCAGCCAAAACAAGAACTGTGGCGTAATAGTTTACTAGCCAAGAACTGAAACCAGGATCTGATCCTGCCAGTGTGCGAGGAGGGGAAGGGAGGGGGGAGGGGGAAGCACATATGCTTATTAAAGCTGCAATCTTATTTATTTAAAACACTTGAATCCCGCCCTATATCACTGAGATCTCAGGGCAGTGTACAGATAAAATAAATTTAAACAGTATAAAATAAATAATTTAAATAGCTAAAAACATATTAAACCATTAAGCTACCTAATATCAATTTAAATTCTAAAACGTTAAAACAGTGTGCAAACACAGGGAATCCAATTAGCCATCAAAGGCTTTGGTAAAAAGCCGTGTTTTAACTTGGCACTGAAATGAAAACAGTGTCTGCACCAAACGGGCCTCCAGGGGGAGGGCATTCCACAACTGGGGTGCCACAGCAAAAAAAATATGACACCCTTATCAGGAAAGAATTCCCATTTGACTGAAGGGGAATACTTCTGGGCAAACCTAAGATTGCACTGTAAGCCAGGATCATTATGCCTCAAACAACCCTATGACTGTATTAAGCCAAATGGTGGCATCTACTTTCCACTAATTCAGTAACAACCCTTGCATTCATATTAAAAGTTCTAGATTTTCTTCCCAAAGCAATCGAAACAGAATTTTAGAAAATTAATTATCTTGTTATAATCAAATTTCAATAAAGTACATTAAAATATTTCACTTTTCAACAACAAAAGAAACAATACAAAGAGAATACTATAATGGGGCAGAATCATGACGATCAAGTCTAAGCCAGGGAAAGTTTGCCTGAACAAGAACCTTTTCAGGCGGTATTTAAAACACCACATTTTCTGACTCCTGAAATGCATGGGAGAGGCTGTTCCAGAGGGTGGGCTCCACTACTGAGATTTTACATGGTGACATTCCGTTGGTTACGGAATGGCCAACGAGGCCTCCTCTGAAGATCTTGGAGGTCGGCTGGATGTGTATTCGGGAAGGCGCCCTGCTAGTTATCCTGGTTCCTTTGTATGTAAACAACTACACCTGCAACATGGCTTGGTAGCTAACAGGCAGCCAGTACAGTTCTTATAGCACAGGTGCAATGCACATAGCTGGGTGCTCCACTGAGTTACCCTAGCTGCTGCATTCTGTACCAGATGCAGCCTTTGAACCAGGCGCAAGGGCAGCCCCACACAGAGTGCACTACAGCAGTCTAATCATGAGGTTACCAGTGCATGAACCACAGTGGTTAGGCTATCCCTATGCAAGAATGGTTGCAGCAGTTGCACTAACCAAAATTGGTAATGGGCGCTCTGAGACACTGAGGTTACCTGAAACTCCAGTGACAAAGATGGATCCAGGAGCATCCCCAAACTACAGACATGTTCTTTCATAGATGAAATGTAACCCCATCCAGAATCGGTAAACAACCTAATTCCCAGACCTGGGAACTGTCAACCCATAGGGACTCTGTCTTACCAGGATACAGTTTATGCTTCTTTTGTGTGGACCCAAAAGCTCATACTCTCCTCATTTATTTCTGTTATCACATTTCACAACTTCTGTTTCCTAGTATGAACAAAACATTCTGGTGTCTATGACTGGGGGCATTGAATCTACCTGTGTCTAACACTCTTCTGCATAAACAAAAATATTCATCTTCAATCGACAGGTTTATTGCCATTCCACAATAGGGTTCAGCTGTTGTCTAGGTTATCAGTCAGCATAACTAAACCAAAGTATATGCAATTTATCACAACATGCACTCCAACTGTCCCTATTTCCCAGGGACAGTCCCTATTTTCTGGTACTTGGCCTGATAAATTACTACCCTATTTTGTCCCTGTTTTTGCCTGTTAAGAACATCATGTTAAAACTTTTAGTGTGAGTTTCTAGACCTGTTATTCTTCAGGGATCAGTTCTCTAGGCATCCTGGAAGATTCATTTGGCCTGCATTTTTAAGTGAATTGACCTAATTCACACCCTCTGGACTAACAGTTATCACAGTTATCTGTCCGATTCCACACTTCTCTAAATTTTGCAGAGCAGTTTTTGGCTCAAAAATGCATGCAACAAAGCACATGGGGAGGGAATGCATACACAAATGCGTGTTTTAGGGGGATATGCATACAAAAAAGCATGATTTTGGAGGAGACACATGCAAAAATGTGTATTTTTTTAAAAAAAATGCATTCAGTTTAAGTGAGAATTTTCATCCCATTTTTTAAACTGCAGACTGTACCGTTTTAGGCCATGGGTTCAGATGCTGTTCCTTTGGGTTGCAGGGTTATGCTATGGATCAGATCTGGACCAGGGATCAGGTTTCTGTGTCTATGTCTATATGTCTATGTCCTCGAGTAGCAAGGCAGACAGCAATGAGCACCATAGACAGCTCTGAGTGGTAATGTGAATGGATGCCGGACAGGGTTGTCTCTTGTCTGTACATTGTTCCAACAAAGGTCGGAGCAATAATGAAGGTTAAATAGGAAGTTACCAGCATTTAGGCTGGTGAGGTCCACTTCTTGTTGGGAGACGAATTCTACAAAACATGGCCCCTCCAGGAAATTCCTAACTTGTGTGGCAACTTCCTCCTACAGAAAGTAGAGGTAGGAACTCGAGGATCAGCTATCCTTGACTTGATCCTAACCAACAGAGATGACTTAGTGGATAAAGTAGTAGTTACAGGAACTCTAGGGGAAAGCAACCATGTTTTACTTGAGTTCATGGTTCTAAAGGAAGCAAAGCTGAGTGTAGCCAAACACGTACCCTGGATTTTAGGAAAGCACTTTAAGAAGGATGCAGACAAGCTGGAGAGGGTTCAGAGGAGGGCAACAAAGATGATCAGGGGACTGGAAACAAAGCCCTATGAAGACAGACTGAAAGAACTGGGCATGTTTACCCTTGAGAAGAGAAGACTGGGGGGAGATATGATAGTGTTCTTCAAATACTTGAAAGGTTGTCACAGAGAGGAAGGCCAGCATCTCTTCTCGATCATCCCGGAATGCAGGAGATGGACTAATGGGCTCAAGTTACAGGAAGCCAGATTCTGGTTGAACATGAGGAAAAACCTCCTGACTATTAGAGCAATACGACAATGGAACCAATTACCTAGAGAGGTAGTGGGCTCTCTCACACTGGAGGCATTCAAGATGAGGCTGGACAGCCATCCGTCAGGGATGCTCTGACTTGGATTCCTGCATTGAGCAGGGGGTTGGACTCGATGGCCTTGTAGACCCCTTCCAACCCTACTATTCTATGATTCCGTGATTCTATGATTCTACCTTTACTGAGGCTTTGTCTCTTAAAGGCGCCTGATCTGTTTTAGCAGCCTCAGGCCACAGCAATGTGGAAGAGGTTGCAGCATGCAAGTGTCTTCATGTCCCACATCCTCAGAGTCTGAGGATGGCAATGCAATCTCCTCTGGACGAAGGTAAGCTGCCTTGTGAGGTTCCTCTGAAGAACTGGTTCCAAGGGAGTAAAAGCCTCGCCATGCCTTTCCATGGCTGAGTCTTCTCCTACTGACTCTGGAGCCTCTTCTGGAGGACAAGGGGCTGGAATCCTCTGAGGATGATGTTCTGGGTTGCCCCTCCATGAGATGCTGATGTAGATATGAGATGTAACAGACTTATGGTTGAACATATGTGAAACTGAATAAGATCAGAAACAGAATCCACTCCTACAGCACCCCCTTAGGCTTTCTAGAACTTAATTCTCTGCATGGGTGAATGGGGGAATCTTGACTCTAGTGCACATTAAGGCAAACGCATGTGCAAGGACCGCAAGGCACCAAGCAGCACACAGCCAGCTGTTTCACATACACTGCAGAAGTAGATTTTGAACTGTTGATGATGAGTTGGATCCAGAGCTATACTTAAGTCCCACTGAAAAGTTAGTCCCGATGAACTGAAGTCCCATGGATTTCAGTGAGACCTAAGTGGGACTAACCTGCTCTAGATCCAACCCAGCCTTTTGCGGGCCAATTACATCTGTCAAATATGACTTTAACCAAAAGAACACACATTCTCTTGGCTTTTAAATCAATGGAAGACAGGATCTTGCAAAAGAAAGCAATACAGCAGCCTTCCCCAACCTGGTGTCCTCCAGATGTGTTGGACTACAACTCCCAGAATGCCCAGCTAGTCATAGACACCTGTAGACACCTGGTTGCGGAAGGCTGTAATACAGTATGCAGCAGGAGTTGAGGAGCCTTCAATAATGTGGAGTGGGGGTTTCTGCTCAGGCGGTGTTCCTTAGTATGTGAACTGGGCTGTTGCAGCCATGTCACTCTTTTATACTGGAGCCTATGTCACAAGAATAAGATAGAACTCAGTACTCTAATAATCTACATCCAGTGGCTTGGCTCCCAAGACAGTGCAATCCTATGTTATGCCTGTTCAGATGTAAGCTGCATTGTGTAACATGGGGTTTATTCCCAGACAAGTTAGAGATATCCGTTGCCGGGAAACCGGCCATTTGGGGGCTCACTGGATTTCTGCAGCACCTCTGCTTCAGCTTGCATTTGCAAACTGAGTTGTGGGTTTTCCTGGAAATCTGGGAACTTTTTTCAGGTTTTTAAACATTTCCGTAAATAGATGTTTGTGCAAATTGCAACTGCAAATTAAAAATAAAGATAGAAAATTCACCAGCTGGCCTGAGTCGCCGTGGACTGAGTCGGGCCAGCTGGCAGAAATCAGAATGGAGTCCAGGGGCCAAGCCGATGAAAACTCATTGAGCTCCACCCCGCCTCTGGATTCCTCTGACATCCCTAAGGTAAGTGTGTAGGACTACAGCCTTAAGCAAGTTCATGAAAGAAGAGATCCCTATCCCCTTCTTTGTCCTGCAGCCAGAACGGCCTCTCCAGAGGATGGAGGGGACTCCCTGAACAATATGGGATGGGGGATGCTGGCTGGGGATGCTGGGAGTTGTAGGACTTTTTTCTGTCTAAACGTGCATAGAATTGTGCCTTTAATTTACTTTGGGATCCAAGCCAGTATCTTCTAAAACACTGCATTGCTTTACGTATTAAAACTAAACTCACTATTTATGCATCACAAAAAAGAGGAAATTCAGCACCAAAAAAGGGACCTAAAGTGAACATCAATTTGCATAAAATGTGTATGTATAGATGAAAATTTAGAATTATTATATCTTAAATAGGAATTAATGATTTGTTTGTCTGTTCAGTCTCCTGTCCAAGTGCCAGCTATTGATGGGCAATTTCAATGCTCACCTCTCCCTTTTTATTTTGAAAAGCAGCCTATACATTTGAGCAGTAATAATGGCAACAATAATAACGTATCTTTAAACCAGACTTGGACTGGACAGCCCTTCAACTAGAGAACTGACCTCTGTAAAGTAAGACACATGGCTATCTGAATCAAATGTATCCTGCCAGATAACTTTCTCATTATGAATTCTCCTTTTTAAAATATTCCATTCTTGCTTTCTACTTAACAGGAGCTCCTCAGCATACTAAATGCCTTTACAATGTAAACAAACACATCTCCAGTTTAACCAAAAGTCAATTGCTTTCAAATGTCACTGTGTAGAGTATGGTAGGTTTAAACAGTCAAAATATAACAGTCACAGTTAATTAAGCAGCAGAAAATGTAAATATCTCAAAAGCCACTGAAAGGCCAACAAGAAAGGCAGAAAACTGAAATACCTCAAAAGCTCTCTGGAATAAAACCACTGGAAGGTCAACAAGGGTGAAACAGATTGAACCTCTTTAGAGAGGAAATTGCAAAGCCTCAGTGCCACTGCTGGGAAGGCCCTGACCCAAGTCAGCCAAGGCCCTCACCATGCCTTACATCAGGAGTGGGAACTTGTGGCCTTCAAAATGTTTATCCTAAAACTCCCATCATCCATCACCATTGTGAATAAGGCTGATGGGAGAGTTGTGGGACAAAACATCTCGTGGGCCCCAGGTTGTCCACCCCTGCCATAGATGATGGGGCAATGCTGAGACTGCTCTCCAAGGAACATCTTAATGTATGAATAGGCTTGTATGGGAGAAGGTAGTTCTTGATGTATCCTGAGCCCAGATCATTTGAGGTAGCCACTTATGTACAGGACACTTGGGGATGGATCCAGACTTAGAGTAGATTCATTGAAGTCAACGGACTGAAGCTAGTGGGTCTATGTAGAAGTTATGTTTGAATTCAACCCTTGGTCATCTGCACTATGGTGAAATGTACTGTATTTCTATTTAAATTGTAAGCATTACTTCTTAATGTGCATCTATACGTATACACTATTTTATAGAAATGTAATGCAAATCCAAACCCTCTTTTGTCCTCTTTTTTGGTGATGCATTTCCTCATTTTTGGCAGTACATAAGTGGCCAGCCTACCCAGAGATAGGAGATAAGATGGATGCTTGCAGCACTTCACAGATCATTGGCCACAAGATGAAGCAGCAGCTTCCCAGCATCACCTTGTGGAAACTGCCCTGGAGGAAAGACTGGGGTCACTGTACCATAATATGCCCAGTCCCAGCTGAGCAAGGATAGAATACACATTTGTCATGGTCCTGTTGGCCCTTCCCTCACTCAACAAGTTTAATTTACTCCATATAAGACTTTGGGTACAATCCACATTTCACAGAAATCATTGGCAAACCCCCGCTATTTTAATGGTTTTGGATTGCACCTTTTGTAAAGGTGTCATTAAATACGACAATATATGTATGGGTACAGGTGTATCCAGGAATATATGTACATATATGGGAAAAGGCATCTGTGCCATTTTGATGAAACTAGAAATTATTGTTTGAGAATGAGGGACATCTGGAAGGAGCGGCAAGGAAAATTATAAGAAGGGAAATGATATAACAAAAAAAGTCACATTTATGTTCTCCAAGATGACCTATGCAAATTGACCAATAAGTACCCACCATAGCATCCAGATAAGGTAAATGGAAAATCAAAAGGAAGTTTAACTAATCAGTTTCCTGCTATCTGGAAGTAACAGCTGGAGAAATATAATGCTCTAAGCTTTTAATATCACTGAGATGATGTGATCTTATCTGATGGTCCTGTCAAACTGATTTCTGGTTTATTGAAGTAAGGAAGGGGGGACAACCACCAAAAACGGATAGAATAGTTTTGATGTAAGCTCACAGGATTCTATAACTTCAGAGGTAACAAAGGCTTAACTTTAACATTTAGTTGCTGAAATAGAGGAAGTTCACACAGTCAGTCTTTAAAGTGAAACACTGACTCTCTGAATGAATTTTATTTTATGAAATTAAATCAGTGCTGCTTATTTAATTTCCCACTGTTACTTTTTGCTAACATAGGTCCACCAACCTATGTGTCAAATATAATGTCAGCATTTTAAATTTTATTTAATTTATTAGTTATTCATTTAAGATGCAATCCTATGCATGTTTAGACAGAAAAAAGTCCTACAATTCCCAACACTCCCCAGCCAGCCATGCTGGGGAATACTGGCTGGGGAATGCTGGGAATTGTAGGACTTTTTTCTGTCTAAACATGCATAGGATTCCACCCTAAAGTATTTTTATCCCACTCTTCAGTCAAAAAAGCTCCGACAGCAGCTTATGTGCAACGAGTAAAAAAGACAATCTCACTCACAGGTTTACATTAGGAAAATACATGACACACAAGAAAAAAAAGTGATGGGAGGGAAGGAGAAAAGCTTAAGGGCGCAATCCTATGCATGTTTAGACAGAAAAAGTCCCACAATTCCCAGCATGTCTGGCGGGGAAATGCTGGGAATTGTAGGACTTTTGTTTATCTAAGCATGCTTAGGATTGTGCCTTAAGTAGTCTTTCAGCAGGGCTGGTGGAATGGCCCTGATTCCCCTCTCTATCAAACAGCATTGCCTAAGCAGGAGACAGGGTGCGGGAAGTTCAGGTATACAGCCTCAAGCTCCTTGAACAAAATGCGGGATATAAATATAACTGGTAAATTAACACTTAGGTGTTGATCTGGTTTAATGTCTAGATACCTCTGGGGCAAAAATTTACTCCAAATTTACTCCAAACACATGGTACTGAATTAAATATATGCTTTATTAGCAAATTACTTTTTGCTCACATCAGTAGTGAAAGGTAATTTTTGAACGGGCAATTGGCTGCTGAGCATTAGAAGAAGCTTTGTGCATGTATTTTATCTTGCAGCGTTTAGCCTGCGGTGAATTAGTATGACCTAGGACTCTTCTCATCTGTCTCTATGTTATGCAGGAAGTAGGCTGCTCCCCGGTTACCTTTTGGCTGATGTGTGATTACCTTTATTGAACTCCCCTAGTCACTGCTGTTAAGTGGGCTTACAGTAAAGATAAATGTGGAAGGTCTATCTTAGCAAAAATGTAGGATAGATAGATAGTTATCAAGCCTGTGTGCTCTAGTGGTTAGAGTGCTGGCCTGAGTAGGCCAAAGTTCAAATCCCTACTCAGCCATGAAGCTCACAATTGGTGACCTTGGGTCACTCACTACCTCTCAGGCTAGCCTACCTGACAGGGTTGTTGTGTGGACAAGATGAGGTGGATGAGGAGAACCGTGTACACCTTTCTTTCTTTCTTTCTTGCATTTTTAGACCACCCAATAAGCAAAGTTCTCTGGCCACTGTGCAGATAAATTAAAAGCATAAAATAACAATAACACAATGATAACTAAAGAATCACAACATCAAACAAAGATCAAACCAGCAGGAGGCTTAAAAACAATGCAACACATAATAATACCAAAAGTGAAACCAGGAACAGAGAGAAAACAGTGCAAAGATCTGCTGAGACAGAAAAAGTCCTACAACTCCCAGCATGGCTGGCTGGGGAATGCTGGGTAAACATGCATAGGATTGCACCCTAAAAGCATTTCACAAATGCCTGGGAAAATAAAAGGTGCCAGAAAGAGCATAATATTGGTGCCAGGTGAGTCTCTCTCTGGCTAGGGCATTCTATTGCCTTGAGCTCCTTGGAAGAAAGGCAGGAAATAAATAAATAATATTTGTGTAAACAAGTTCCACAACCATGGTCTATACAGAAGAATGTAGTGAAAAATGATGGCACCTGGAAATATCAATCTACCTATTTATATATGGGAGGAGGGCACAGAAGTGGCAAAGTGCATTTCAGGGGGAAGGAAAAGCAGGCTTGTGAAAAGTGTCTCTCCTTCAAGTAATGACAGGAGTCCAGCAATGAAGATATGGGTGGGAGGAGAGCTACATTTTGGGTGGGGGGCACTTTGCCCTCCTGAGGCACCATCTTGGAGAAGTGATGTGTTTCATCAGTTCCAGAACAAGCCCTCCAATGATGCCTGGGCAAAACAAAAGTGCTGCAAGAGTTTTTGTAGACATCCTTCAGAAAGGAAACTCTTGCACAAAGTTGGCAGAAGGCCCATTAGTGAAGCCCTGTTAGTGGCTTTAAAAAAAAAATCTAAACGGTCCTGCTGGCTGAGGATGAGCGGAGTCGTAGTCCCATATGTCTGAAGGGTGCCAAGGTCGGGAAAACTCTCTTTCTTGGCATGTTGCGATGGCCACTGAGAGAAAGCAATAAAAGCCTATTGGAGTGTAAAATCCAAGCAACCCATTTTGTCTCATTCTCTGACACAGGAAACAAAACCTGAATGGAAGAGAAAGTTTGATGGCCCAGCCGCTTTTATTTTAATGGCAAAGTGGTGATTTTTTTTTTAAAATAGGTTCTATGGGTTGAAGTGTTTTAAATTTTGGTATTGTACACCATCTTGAGAGCCTTTGACATAGAAATGCTTTTAATTATTTAATCAATGCTTACCTGCAGTCTGTGGAGCACTTTCAGGTAGCTTGTGGAACCGCAACAAAACCAGGGACATTTAAATCCATTTCTAAAGCAAGCACTGGTGGATGCTGAATTCAAAATCAATTCCTTTTGTACTGGATATGGAGGTGGTTAGTTTATTTATTTAATTCATTTAAAATATTTATATACTGTCCTCCATCCACATTTGCTTTCAGGGCCATTCACAAACATCTTATAATCACATACAACATTTGCATACAACAATTTAAAAATTACAACCCAAATAAAATCATTAAATACAGAAATAAAAACACTGGGTGGAATCCAGTGTTAACCCTATTTAGAGTAGATCCATTTAAATTAATGAGGTTTTAGTCATGACTAACCGAAGTTCCATTAATTTCAGCAGGTCTACTTTAAGTAGGATTTACATTGGATTCAACCCACTAGTTTCAGTTGCATGGACTCCATGTGTCTATTCCAATGAACAGATTTAAATCCAAGATTTAACTCCACCAGTGTCAGCCATCCAGCTAGAAGGTAGTGGGGAGGCTGAAACTACTCACAGCATAGGATACCACACCATATCCGTTTTGGCTAAATAACACGTCTGTTAAGGGCATGACCCTTAACACCTGGAATTTCCCAGCATTTTGAAGCTTGGGTGTGCATGGAATGCCCCTAACACAACATGCTAAACCAAAAGGTTTTTTGTTCATTGAATTTTCCTTTCCTAGCTACCTGCTCTTCTTTTGCAATCCTTTTAGATTAATGGGAGTGCATCAAATAATAAAAAGCTTTGATCACATACATAGCAAACTTAACAGCACACCAATCTGCAGTTAATCAATGTATAATTCTATTTAATTATGGGAATGCTTGTGCATGTACAGGTCTGCCTTTTGTTGTTGTTATGGCTAATATTCATTTGGGAAAACCATACTGAACAGTCCAGATCTTGTTCTTACAAACAGGTAGAGTTCTTGTCATTTGTAGAGGTTGTGATCAAGGAACCTGCAGTCAAATGTGACCAGACGTCTCTCAATTCTTTTGTAATTTACTTTCCTGTAGCTAGACTTAATATGGCTCTGTTTATATACCTGATGCTTTTACAAGTGACAAGGTGTCTCTTCCTATCAGTTTAATGAATCTATATGCTGTGTTTATGTGTGTGTGTGTGTGTACTGTATATATATGTACACACCCACACACCTCTAGAGACAGATATATGACACAAGAAAAAGACCCAAAAAAATCTACAAGAAAAAGAGGAGGGAAATTGGGATTCAGAAATCAGTTCTGTCATTGAATAGAAAATATAATTCCATGGCTGAAATGTGACTCTTCATTAAATAATCTATGATTCATGTTGAATCCTAATTTTGATCATCGGTGCTAGCAATGGAGCCCTTTTAGCTTCAATCCATTTTAGCTGACTATAGCAGTTTGCAACTCATTTAAAAACAGAAGTCAATCCTGAGTTAAAAGAGCTCTTGCAATCTATTGCAGGGGTAGGCAATATGGCGCGTGCAGCTACCAGTGCACCTTCAGACACCTTTCTTGACACCCACCGAGATGTCTACCCCCTCCCACTTTTTATTTTATTTCTGGCAGCTGGGATCACTTCAAAGCAAAGCTTCTAGCTGCTCCCTCCTTCTTTTCCCAGGAATGCCTCTGGGCCACACGTGGGGCTCAGAGACATTCTTAGAAAATGAAGAAGGCAGGTGGCTGCAGGCCGGTGCTTTGATCTGCAGCGTGCCCATTTTGTGATGGTGCCCAGGACAGTTTCTCAAATTGACAGATGTGCCCACCAGCCCAAAAAGATTGCCTGCCTCAGATCCATTTGTTTGGTGCCTTGTAGATAAACAGAAATTGGAGTTACTGCTCCTGTGGATATCAAGGGGCTTATGGTAGCTGTAATTGTCTTGCTTTTAAGTTACGATTTTCATAACAGAACCTAAGAGTGACAACTCCCACTAAAGTTGGGAGACTCTGATAGAAGGCTGTCTGCTATCACTTCTAAAGAGGAATCACAAGACATGTGTGTTGGCTTCAAGATTTTTAACAGCAGGACATTTAACATTGATTTAAATGTACCATTGCTGCTACTGGAAGATCATTTCTTTGTGAGAGAGAGCACTTCCACTTCCGTGAGCCCCCTGCCCCCACAATTTTTCCCAGTCGCCCCTCCACTTTGGACCACATAGCATGCCTTTCCAGAGGATCCCCTGACCCCCGGGAACCGCTATCTGGGGCTCAAGGAGCTGCAGCAGGATGAACTGGTAGGAGAGCTCTGCAGAATGATCCTCTTTGGATCCGAGCACACCCGTGTGTCTGTATGTGCAGAATATAACCTGAAAGACCCAGCATCAAATCGTGAGAAAGCCAGTGTGCCTCAGCCTCAGTTTCCCATCTGCAAATTGATCCATAGTCATGAATGATACCGTGGTCCTGTTCCAGTGCTCCTGTAGGAATCCAAAGGTATGTAAAACCGGTGCACATGCGTACGCTATGCATACATCTATTTTACTTGTCACATGGTAGGATGGATTTGGCATGTCAAAGAAACAGAAGAGAAAATGTTCTCAAGTGCCATAGAAAGCTTTAATAAGCCCCATGCATTTTGGAAGGATATTTCCTTCCTCAGGGGCCTCTCATCTTTCTAAACATATGTCTGGAAAACTCTGTCTAACACTTCCTCTGTTCAAAGTACTAGGAAAATAGGGATGACTCGTCATGGTGTTATAATCCTAAAGTGGCTGCAGGTGAATGGGAGCGATATTACTTCGTTGCAGGGGAGGTTTTTGTTGTTTTTGGAGGCAAACAGCCATCATATATGTCATATATCTGTCAGGGTGGACACTGAGCCCATAGAATCCCCGAGTAGTTCTGATTCTGAGGAAGAGCAGTCGCTCCTGGGAGAGGAGCGCGCTCTTCTTTCCCAGGGCCCACAGCTGACGGAGATTCCTCCCACCAGCATTCCTAGCTTAGATAGCAGTCCAGGAAGTGACCGAGCGCGGATAGCAGACTTGGTGGACGCGCGATGCCGACGCAGAGAGCGGCGCCAATGGAGGGCGCAGAAAGGAGGCGTAGTGCCCGGTTGGCGCGCAAACAACGCCTGCGCCCAAAGGATCCAAGGGAAAAGGGGAGGGACTCTCCCTAGTCCTTAAGTTCAGGGGTCTGCCAGTAATTCCCTTTCAAATGGGGACCAACTGTTCCAACCTAGGGCATAGGTACTCTGCTGCTCAGATCTAGTTGCTACCTGTAGAGTTGTTAAGTTGTAAAAGAAGAATAAAGCTTGGAAAGGAATTCCTTTGTCTGTGTCTGGACTTGGCTACTGGATTAGACTGAGAGAGGCCTCCAAGGAGCCCTTGACAATATCTGAACAGGATTCAGAAAGATGTAGGAAGCTTCCTTATAAGAGAAACGTTGATGACATTTTCATGTTCTTGAGAAAAACTGAAGAGACTCTCAATGAATTCCTTCAATACATAAATACTAAGCATGAAGCTATCAGATTTGACATTAACTACAATAATTCACGGTTGACGTTTCTTGATGTTGATGGCATTGTAAAGAATAGGTCCCTAAGCACCCATGTATATCTGGGGCAAGGGAGGGGGAAATGGATGCCAGTTCTCTTCTTTCTTTCTTTCTTTCTTTCAATATAAGAGTTATCAGTCTGTACACATTAAGCGCAATTTGCTCTGTTTGCAGATGCTCAGGTTACACACAAACTGTAAACAGTCGGATATTCAAACAACTCAGCTTCATGGGAGAGGATACATTCTGAAGCTCCTGAAAGAGGCTGGGTATAAAGCCAAACTAACCAAGAGTCTTGTGGCACCTTAAAGACTAAGACATTTATTCTGACATATGCTGGAATAAGTCTTGATGGTGCCACAAAACTCTTGGTTGCTTTTGTTACAATAGACTGACACAGCTGCCCTCTGGAAAACATATAAAGCTGTCTGTGCCTAGACATAGGAGGGGCTGTTGCAACCAATTGCACAGAAAGGATGATGATTCCACTGATATATATGATGGTAGCTATACAGGCAACATCTGTGACATAATCCATAAAATTGGTGTTTACTTAAGGATGTACCTGGATACCAAGGTGGCTCTCAGTTTCCATATAAACACAGTCATAGTAGGCCAAAGTCATTATACGTGGATAGAACATTGCTAGGTGAGGAGGTGAGAGGGAACATTTCCTGTGGACAATGCTGTGTATGCACTAACTGTCTTAGAATTTTTCTAGATGAAGTTTTTTAACCTGATGCATCTGTTTCTGGATTCTTTGCTGGATTAAGATCAGATCGTGAAACAAAGTCCCCCCCCCCTTTCCTGCCTTTCTGCTCCATAGTCTTTAGGTGGTGCTGTGGTATGGTGGAACAAAGCTGAATGATACAACTACACTGGTGAAGAGTTGTGCTTTGTTGCACAATTCCAAAAAATACTGCATTTTCCCTGCCCCCAAGAACCCTGCAAAAGTGGTTGGAAAATAGAGGGTGGAAAATGGACGATAATGATGTTGTCTAAAGCACCTGTAAACAACCATGAGTGAGGAATAGCGAACGCACAATAAAAGCCTCATCTAGAAAAGTTCTTACTGGTGAACGCCATGGATAATGCACAATATAAATATCAATATTTCCTGAAGCAACCCCCTAATGTTACAGCATCTGACACTGTTTAGTTTTGAAAGGAGGCAACTCAAGGGAGACCTGAGAGAGGTGTGCAAAATGATGCATGGTGTGGAGAAAGTGGATAGGGAGACATTTTTCTCCCCCTCTAATAATACTAGAACCCAGGGTCATCCCATAAAGTTGATTGTATTATCCACTCCCCCAACACATGCAGCCCAAACTGGCAGCAAAGCTATGCCAGCCCTGGAGCTGGAATAGTGAATTTCCCTCCCACGGGAAGCCATGAGAGGGGAGAGGAACAGAACCTCAATGAGGAAACCGAAGCGCCAAAGGGGAGGAAAGTTGGTCCCCCGCCCTTCCCACCTGCCCATGCAGGCCCAGCAGGGCACAGGAAAAGGCCGTTCGCCTGCCTCCCATTCTTCCTCCCTTGTGTTGTAGGGCTGCTCTGTTAGGCTACCATTTTAAGTACATTTACCTGGGATTAAATCGCATGATAGTTCCATAAATCATTCCATTCAGCATCATGTCAAAATACAATAAACTGTTTGCAGTACAATCCTAAGCATGCCTGCTGAGAAGTAAGTCCCACTGGGTTTACTCTTGCACAGGATCATACTATGAAACTTACAGATTGCACTGTAAAATTCTATTGAGATATTATGTGGTTGTGATGCTGATTGGAATGATGTATGGAAGTACCATCCCAAAGCCAGAGCAATTACACAGGCCAATGGAGGTACCATATTATCGTAATCTAAGGCTAAGTACAATTGTCTGGACTAATGTAACAGTTTGCGTATCAGTGTATTTTATCTGCTCATGTATTTGTTTGCAAACCTTGAGAAACTTGGCACTGTATCTCTTTCAGTCAGGCCAAATGGTGGGCTGTCATTTTAATTATTTGAAAGCATGCTCCTAGGCAAAGAGTATACTGTGTAACTAAGTGACTCAGTCCTGGACTTCAAGTCAGCAAATTTATAAAGATCAGGCCAGGAAAGGGGGGAAGGAGTTTCAATACGCCAGAGTCTGACATCATAGTGAAGCTTTTTAAAACAAATCCATGAGACCGGCTACTAAAACTACTGCAGAAAATATTACAATAAAAGGGATTCTTTTCAAGGGGAATTCATTATTGATTATTAACATTTTCTTTTGTGTTGGAAAAACACTTCGGGATGGATCCAGATTTATGGCATATCAACTGCCCTGCCCCCCGTCCCACAGCAGCCCCTCCAGCCCCCTAAAAAAGCTATACAGAAAGTCAGGAGACTGTGCTGAATAGGGTGAGCTGTGGTGTGTGAGGGAGCGATCTGTGGTATGTTTGGGTGGATCCCCAAAAGTTGGGCAGAAGGACCTTCCGTGAGTGGAGTCCCCTTCCTCTTGTGGAAGGCAGATCACAGATCCAACCCTTTACATGCAGTGTTATTCAATATAAGAAGGCCTGAGGGTCAAATTATGAAGGTGCCATTTTGATTGGAGAATCAGCAGGGGTATGAGGCTCTTAATCCTTTCCCCATTCAAATTGGCCCCAAAGTGACTTTTGTCCCACAGGGATTTAAATGCGGGTTTTCCTTCATTTTAACCTTGATGGGGAGGGGAAAGCTGCTTGTGGAGGCAATGTTGAGTGGGGAAGGGTCGAGCACCCCCCCCTTCCCCTGCTGTTTCTCCAGTTTCAGTTCTCCCTCCAGAACAGTCTTTCCTGGTCCACAACAGGGAGATATGGGTAATGTCATACACATTTTGCACATAATACTTGGTTTGGCCCCAGGTACAAGACTGACCCACATCTTTGTAGATTGGGATGATTTAGTGGATTAGCTTGCTTGTTTTCCATTGATTAATTAATTATAACATAATATTGGTGCTTATAACATAGAGAAATAATTAACCATTTCCATCAAAGAGGGATTGCTGTAATAGGCTCTACATGGGGCTAGCTTTGAAGATTCTTAGGAAGCTGCAGTTGGCCCAGAATGCAGCAGCAGAAAAGATATTGGTGGCCGTGCAGCCATAGGATCATGTTATACCTGTCGTGCAACCTCTTCACTGATTGCCAATTCGCTTCTGGGCACATCTTAAAGTGCTGGCAATTGCCTTTAAAGATTGAAAAAGCTTGGGTATCTGAGGGATTGCTGTATCCCATGCCAACCTGTCCGCTCCCTAAAATCAGAAGGAGAGGTGTTTCTGTGTCCCCCACCTCAGGTGGATGCATTGCTGATGGTGATGAGAGTTAAAGGGCTGGATCCAGATGTATACTGGATCAGCTGCACTGGCTGATCCAGCATAAACTTCCCTACCCCTCCCTCCTATGGAAGCCCCTCTAGCCCTGAAAGTGCTACACAAAGATTCAGGAGACCCTGCTAAGAACATAAGAACATAAGAACAGCCATGCTGGGTCAGACCAAGGGTCCATCTAGTCCAGAATTGTGTTCACACAGTGGCCAGCCAACCCACAAGCAGGACATGAGCGCAACATCACCTCCCGCCCATGTTCCCCAGCAACTGGTGTACATAGGCTCACTGCCTCTGGTATGGGAGGTAGCACATAGCCATCAGGACTAGTAGCCATTGATAGCCTTTTCCTTCAGGAATTTGTCTAACTGTCATGCCCCCTTCGGACTCCTCTGACGATGAAGGTGAATGGCAGGCTCCAGACTCAGGGGAAGGGACCAGCACAGAAGGAGCCTGAGCCCCCTCACCCCCTGTGGAGGTTCCAAGCTCAGCTGCAATCTCCCCACTGGATTCAGAGGGCAAAATGCCACTGATCTCCACAGAGCAAAGGTAGCTGCATGTAAGGGAGCTAACGTAGGTGAGCCTCTGTCCGTTTAAGATAGAGAGGCTCTCAGAGGCAGGAGGACTGATTGGGTACAGCTGCCTCAAGTCCTGGCCATTAAAAGGCTTGGCAGGCTGGGGCTGGACTGCTGAAGAAGCAGCATTGTGTCACACTCTTGATCTCAGCCTCAGCCCTTGTGCACCGCCATGCTCGTGTTCTCTCGTGTGTTTTGGACCTCAGACTTCTCTTTGCCCCATTGAGAGCATTTGGGTTAAAATAAATGGAGCAAAGAATAAAAGGAACTTGGTGGTCGGAGTCTACTACCGGCCACCCAATCAAGGAGAGGACAAGGATGAAACTTTTGAAAAGCAAATAGCCAATGTTTCAAGGAAGCATGATGTAGTAGTAATGGGGGACTTCAATTTCCCCGATATTTGTTCGGAGACAAATTCTGCAAAACATGGGCCCTCCAGGAAATTCCTGACTTGTGTGGTGGATAACTTCCTCCTATAGAAAGTAGAGGAAGGAACTAGAGGACCGGCTATTCTTGACTTGATCCTAACCAACAGAGATTACTTAGTGGATAAAGTAGCAGTTACAGGAACTCTGGGGGAAAGCATCCATGTTGCACTTGAGTTCTTGGTTTGAAAGGAAGCAAAAGCCGAGTGCAGCCAAACGTGTAACCTGGATTTTAGGAAAGCCGATTGTAATAAACACAGAACAATGATCAGTAAGGTCCCATGGCAAATGACTCTAATGAGAAAAGGAGTCCAAGAAGGGTGGGAATTTTTAAAAAAGGAAATTCTCAAGGCACAATTACAAACAATTCCAACAAGAAAAAAAGGCGGAAGACAACAGAATAGGCCAATGTGGCTTCACAAAAAGCTTAGGGATGACCTGAAAACACAAAAGGACACATTCAGGAAGTGGAAGGAAGGCCAAGCAACAAAGGAAGAGTACCGGCAGGTAGCACAGAATTGCAGGGATGGCGTCAGGAAGGCTAAAGCTGAGAACGAGCTGAAGTTAGTGAGGGATGCTAAAAGCAACTAAAAGGCTTTCTTCAGATACATGCATAGTAAAAGACAGAGGAAAGAAATGGTGGTTCAACTATTAAATAAAGATGGCAAAATGATAACAGATGAAAAAGAAAAGGCAGAAGTGCTCAATTCCTACTTTGGCTCAGTCTTCTTCCAAAAGAGGGTCTATGACCCTCCTGGCAAAGGCGAGGTACAGGCTGAAGGGGCAGGGTTGCAGCTTGAGATCGACAGGCATATGGTCAAGGAACAGCTAATTACTTTGAATGAGTTCAAATCCCCAGGGCCAGATGAACTGCATCCTAGATAAATAAAGGAACTGGCAGAAGAACTCTCAGAACCACTGTCTATTCTCTTTGAGAAGTCATGGAGCACGGGTGAAGTGGAGGGCTAACGTTGTCCCTATCTTCAAAAAGGGTAAAAAGGAGGAACCTAGGAACTACAGACCAGTCAGTCTGACATCAATCTCTGGGAAAATTCTGGAGCAGATGATAAAGCAATCCATCTGGAAGCACCTTGAAAACAATGCAGTGATTACTCCAAGCCAGCATGGATTTGTCAAGAACAAATCCTGCCAGACTAATTTGATCTCATTTTTTGATCAGGTAACCTCCCTTATGGACTGTGGGAATGCTGTGGACATAATATACCTCGACTTCAGCAAAGCTTTCGACAAAGTGCCCCATGATATCCTGATGAGCGAACTAGCTCAAAGTGGGCTAGATGAAACAACAATCCGGTGGATCCACAGTTGGCTACAGAATCGGACTCAAAGGGTGCTTATCAATGGGATCTTCTCAAACTGGGGAGAGGTAATGAGCAGGGTACTGCAGGGCTCAGTCCTGGACCCCATGCTCTTCAACATTTTTATTAATGACTTGGAGGAGGAGGTGCAGGGAATGCTGATCAAATTTGCAGATGACACAAAATTGGGCGGGACAGCTAATACTTTGGAAGACAGACACAAAATTCAAATTGATCTTGATAGACTGGAACACTGGGCAGAAAACAACAGAATGACATTTAATAGGCATAAGTGCCAAGTTCTACCAAGTTCTACCAAAGAAACCAAATGCACAGTTACAAGATGGGGGATATGTGGCTCAACCACACTACAAGCAAGAAGGATCTTGGAATTGTTGTCGATCACAAGCTGAATATGAGCCAACAATGTGATGTGGCTACAAAAAAGGCAAATGCTCTTTTGGGCTGCATTAAGAGAAGCATAGCTTCCAAATCCGAGGAAGTACTGGTTCCCCTCTACTAGCACTGGGTAGGCCTCATCTGGAGTATTGTGTCCAGTTCTGGGCACCACACTTTAAGAAGAATGCAGACAAGCTGGAGAGGGTTCAGAGGAGGGCAACAAGGATGATCAGTGGACTGGAAACAAAGCCCTACAAAGAGAGACAGAAAGAACTGGGCCTGTTTAGCCTTGAGAAGAGAAGACTCGAGGGGAGATATGATAGCACTCTTCAAGTACTTGAAAGGTTGTCACAGAGAAGAAGGCCAGTATCTCTTCTCAATCATTCCAGAATGCAGGAGATGGGCTAGTGGGCTCAAGTTACAGGAAGCCAGATTCCGGCTGACCATGAGAAAAAACTTCCTGAGTGTTAGATCAATATGACAATGGAACCAAATACCTAGGGTGGTGGTGGGCTCTTCCACACTGGAGGCATTCAGGATGAAGCTGGAGAGCCATCTGTCAGGGATGCTCTGACTTGGATTCTTGCATTAAGCAGGGGGTTGGACTTGATGGTCTTATAGGCCCCTTCCAACCCTACTGTTCTATGATTGCTTCTATGCTTTGTACTCACTGCCTGGGTAAAACATTCCTTGCTACAAGCCGCTTTTTCGCTTCCCAGCCTTGGATAGGTTTACAACCCTGTTATCAGCCTGTGATTTATCACCGTCAACTGCGGTCAGCTGATAGGAGCCAACACTAACCCCCTTTGAAAGCCATCTAAATTGGTGGCCATCACTACATCCTATGGTAGCGACTTCCATAGTTTAACTATGCGCTGTGTGAAGAAATGCTTCCTTTTATCTGTCCTGAACCTCCCGCAAGTCAGCTTCATAGGATGACCCTGGGTTCTAGTATTCTGAGAGAGGGAGAAAAATGTCTCCCCATCCACATTCTTCACACCATGCACGTAGATCTCTATCATGTCTTCCCTTACCCTCCTTTTTCCCAAGCTAAACAATCCCAGCTGTTGTAACCTTTTTTCATAGGGGTGATGCTCCAGCCCCTTGATCATTTTAGTTGCTCTTTTCTGCACTTTTTCCAGCTCTGCAATATCTTTTATTAGGTGTTGTGACCAGAACTGTACGCAGTATTCCAAGTGTGGTTGCACCATAAATTTGTATAGGGGTAGAATGATATTGGCAGTTTTATTGTCAATTCCTTTTCTAATGATGCCCAACATAGTTTTTGACTTTTTTACAGCAAGCGCACATAGGGTTGACATCTTCATTGAGCTGTCCACCACAATCCCAAGATCTCTTTCCTGGTCAGTCACTGCTAGCTCAGTGAATGGCATGAGCTTTAGTGTGTGTGGGGGGGAGGGGGATTCTCGCAATATCAGGTGGAAGGGCCCTCCACAAGTAGAGCCCATCCTCTTGCAAAAAATCCCTTCCTTTCACACACAGTAGATCCTGGATCCAAGCCAAGGTCTTCTCAATGGTTGTACCAATATTGTGAAACATCTTGTTCCATGAAGTGTGGGTGACCCCTTTTCTGGACATCTTTTGGCAGTTGGTAAAGACTTTTCTATTCTGGCTGTCATTCTGGGAAATTACAGGCCAGTTAGCTTAATATGTGTTCTTGGTAAATTGGTTGAAAGCATTATTAAAGACAAAATTAGTAAGCATACAGAAGGACAAGCCCTGCTGAAAAAGAATCAACATGGCTTCCACAAAGGTAAGTCCTGCTTCACTAACCTTTTAGAGTTCTTTGAGTGTGTCAATAAACATGTGGACAGTGGTGATCCAGTAGACATTGTTTACTTGGACTTTCAAAAGGCTTTTGACAAAGTCCATCACCAAAGATTCCTGAGCAAACTTAGCAGTCATGGAATCAGAGGAGAGGTCGTCTTATTGATCACTAACTGGTTAAAGAACAGAAAGCAGAGAGTAGGAATAAATGGTAAATTATCTCAATGGAGGGATGTGAACAGTGGGGTCCCACAGGGATCTGTATTGGGACCAATGGTTTTCAACTTGTTCATAAATGATCTGGAATTAGGAGTGAGCAGTGAGGTGGCCAAGTTTGCTGATTACACCAATTATTTAGGGTGGTTAAAACAAACAGGGATTGCAAAGAGCTCCAAAAGGATATTTCCAAACTGGGAGAATGGGCAATAAAATGGCAAATGCAGTTCATTGTTAGCAAGTGTAAAGTGATGTATGTTGGGACAAAAAAATCTCAGCTTTATGTATAAGCTGATGTGATCTGAGCTAGCTGTGACTGACCAAGACAGAGATCTTTGGGTTGCAGTGGACAGCTCAATGAAAATGTGTGTGGCTGCTGTGAAAAAGGCAAATTCCATGCTAGGCATAATTAGGAAAGGAATTGAAAACTGCCAAGTACTTCTTCACACTGGGCATAGTTAAACTATGGAATGCACTTCCACAAGATGTAGTGATGGCCACAAATTTGGATGGCTTTAAAGGGGGATTGGACAAATTTGTGGAGGAGAAGGCTATCAGTGGCTACTAGTCCAGTAGCAGAGGCAGTAGGCCTATGTACACCAGTTGCTGGGGAACATGAGTGGGAGCATGCTGTTGTACTCATGTCCTGCCTGTGGGTTTCCTGCGGGCAGCTGGTTGGCCACTGTGTGAACAGAATGCTGGACAAGATGGACACTTGGTCTGATCCAATATGATTCTTCTTATGATGATGTGTAGCAGCAAGGCAGAAGTCCATCCAGTCCCTCTATTTGTAAGGTATCCTGGTGGCTTAAAGAGTAAGGCACCTGGACCCTGATTCCAGATTCCTGCTAGTGCCTTACAATGATACATTATAATAAAAGTAAGTGCCTAGAAGGATTACTGTCGGAGTCCTGTATAAGTCACTCTGAAGAGCAAAGTATAAGAGTGATAAATAGTTGGGTTGTTCATAGCTATTCAGCAAAATGTCCCTTACCAGTCAGGGTTGCCAAATCAAATTGGGGAAGTGGGAACAGGACACAGATGGTGATGATAGAGAGAATATATGTAACTATCAATACTGGTAGGAAGACCTTGCTAAGTAGAATTTTTTTTCTTCTTTAAGGACCTTCTGAAGATCAAGACGTACCCACTCCTGATTTGCTGTGTTCTACTGTCCTCCGATGGATGCTCCCGATAATACAGTGCTGATCTACAAAACCAGTGAGCTAGAATTTCACCTTCATGCTTTAACAGTGCTATAGCCAGAGACAGAAGACTGAATGCAGAATTGAACGGTGCCCTTGATCATTCCTCTTGGGCTCTGGATGTTATCTTAATTTGAGCAAATGCAGGCTGAACTTTCATTTCTACAAATAGAAGTAGAAATGGAAAGAACTGGGCAAAAAAGAAAGCCATCTGCTAGGGCAGATAGATTTTCAGACTGTGTTCTGGAAGACTTGGGTGTTCCTCAGAAGTTTTATCAGAGGCTCCTTGGTGAGAAAATCTGTAATGATGGACAAGTTTTCCTGAAATAAAGATTGTACCCCGCTACCGATCATCCCTTGCAATCTGCATGCACATGGGAGCATTGATGTGTTTTAGGATGAGCTCCAAACTAAAACTAATGGTAGTGGAGAAAAAATGCAAGGAAAGCTGTGCTGTCTTCCTACACCTTCTAAAATAACTGAGAACTGTCTGTTCCACGGTCATGCCAGTGGAGCATTGCCACAGCACAACCTCGTTTGGCACCACATCTGTCACTGGCACACCTTAAATTTTGCACTGAACTGGTAGAAAAGGCCGGTGCCCAGTCATGCAGAAACTTTAAATGTTTTCCCCTAGTATGTGAAGGGGGAAGAGGTGGATAAGTAGTTAAAACCATGGTTTGTCACTACATCTGACTTGGTCCAGAGTTTGGGGCCAAAGTGTAAGACAGTATTATTAGCCTGCATTTATTCGGAACATGGGCCAAACCTATAGAGAACAAAGTACATGTGCAAATGGTGCACATATTGCCGTCAGAACAGTGGTCTGTAAGAGCAGACCATTAGTTATGCCACTTCCCCAGATTCAGTGGCCACATTCAGATATCACCATGGTTTGTTGTGATTTGAAAATGTTTCAGCAAGCCTTGGGCTTGCACGCTCCCCCTCCTTTGTGCATGAGCCTCAGGCTTGCACATTCTCCCCTAACTTCCTGCCTCCTTAACATGCAGGAGGTGATTTCAAACTCCCAGTCATTGTTTGGAACAAACCACAGCTTCCGACTTTGTCCAAATATGGGAAACTGTGACTTGTACAAGCCATAGTTGGTTAACAAGCCGGGATATCAAGCCATATAGTGTTTTGTTAACTAGTTATATTTTTTTTTACAAACCAGTTTCCCATATTTGGACAAAGTGAGAAAGTTGGAACAAATTATTCCAAAGCACAATGGGAAACTTTACATTTTATCCCCTAGTATATGAAGGGGGAAAAGCAGGACAAGTATGTGAGAGCATGGTTTGTCGTTACATCTGGTCCAGAATTTGGAGCCAAAATGTTGTTGTTCAGTCATTAAGTCGTGTCCGACTCTTCGTGACCCCATGGACCGTAGCACGCCAGGCCTTCCTGTCCTCTGCTCTCTCCCAGAGTGTGCTCAAGTTCATTCATTGCATCGGTGATGTTATCTAGCCATCTCATCCTCTGCCATCCCCTTCTTCTTTTGCCTTCAATCTTTCCCAGCATCAGGGTCTTTTCCAGGGACTTTTCTCTTCGCATTAGGTGGCCAAAATATTGGAGCTTCAGCTTCAGTATCTGTCCTTCCAATGAGGAGTCAGCGTTGATTTCCTTTAGGATGGACTGATTTGACCTCCTTGCAGTCCAGGGGACTCGTAAGAGTCTTCTCCAGCACCACAGTTCGAAAGCATCAATTCTTCGGTGCTCAGCCTTCCTTATAGTCCAGCTCTCACAGCCATACATTACTACTGGGAAAACCATAGCTTTGATTATACAGACCTTTGTTGGCAAGGTGATGTCTCTGCTTCTTACTAAGCTGTCTAGGTTTGCCATAGCTTTCCTCCCAAGGAGCAAGTGTCTTTTAATTTCATGGCTACAGTCACCGTCTGTGGTGATCTTGGAGCCCAAGAAAATAAAATCTGTCACTGCTTCCATTTCTTCCCCTTCTATATGCCAGGAAGTGATGGGGCCAGATGCCATGATCTGAGTTTTTTTTACTGTTGACTTTCAAACCAGCTTTTGCACTCACCACTTTCACCCTCAACAAGAGGCTCTTTACATCCTCTTCACTTTCTGCCATTAGGGTGGTATCATCTGCGTCTCTGAGGTTGTTGATAACACCCCCAGCAATCTTAATTCCGACCTGTGATTCATCCAACCCGGCACTTCTCATGATGTACTCTACATATAAGTTAAATAAGCAGGGCGACAATATACAGCCTTGTTGTACTCCTTTCCCAATTTTGAACCAATTGGTTGTTCCATGTCCGGTTCTTACTGTTGCTTCTTGACCCTCGTACAGGTTTCTCAGGAGACAGGTACAGTGGTCTGGTACTCCCATCTCTTTAAGAATTTGCCACAGTTTGTTGTGATCCATACAATCAAAGGCTTTAGTGTAGTCAATGAAGCAGAAATGGATGTTTTTCTGGAATTCTCTTGCTTTCTCCATGATCCAGCAAATGTTGGCAATTTGATCTCTAGTTCCTCTGCCTCTTCGGAACCCAGCTTGTACTTCCGGTTGTTCTCGGTTCACATACTGCTGAAGCCTAGCTTGTAGGATTTTGAGCATAACCTTGCTGGCATGTGAAATGAGCCCAATTGTACGGTAGTTTGAACACTCTTTGGCATTGCCCTTCTTTGGAATTGAAATGTAAACTGACCTTTTCCAGTCTTATGGCCACTGTTGAGTGTTCCAAATTTGTTGGCATATTGAGTGCAGCACTTTAAAAGCATCATCTTTTAGGATTTTAAATAGCTCAGCTGGAATACTGTCATCTCTGCTACTTTGTTGTTAGTAATGCTTCCTAAGGCCCACTTGACTTCACTCACTAGGATGTCCGGCTCAAGTTCAGTGACTGCACTATCATGGCTATCAGGGACATTCAGATCTTTCCTGTATAGTTCTTCTGTGTATTCATTCCACCTCTTCTTAGTCTCATCTGCTTCTGTTAGGTCCCTGACTTCTTTGTCCTTTATCATACCCGTCTTTGCACAAAACGTTCCCTTGAGATCTCCGATTTTCTTGAAAAGATCTCTAGTCTTTCCCATTCTATTGCTTTCCTCGATTTCTTTACATTACTCATTTAAGAAGGCCTTCTTGTCTCTCCTTGCTCTTCTCTGGAACTCTGCATTCAGTTGGGTATATCTTCCCCTTTCTCCCTTGCTTTTCGCTTCCCTTCTTTCCTCAGCGACTTGTAAAGCCTCATGAGACAGCCACTTTGCTTTCTTGCTTTTCTTTTTCTTTGGGATGGATTGAGTTGCTGCCTCCTGAACAATGTTAATGGACCTCCGTCCATAGTTCCTCAGGCACTCTGTCTGTCAGGTCTAATTCCTTAAATCTGTCTGTCTGTCTGTCTGTCTATTTATTTTTTAGGGTCGCACTCCTGAAAAAGCCTAACCTGGACCCAGAGGATGTTAACAATTATAGGCCAGTAGCCAACATCCCCTTCCTGGGCAAGGTGCTTGAGCGGGTGGTTGTAGGACAGCTCCAGGCACTCTTGAATGAAACGGATTATCTAGATCCATTTCAATCGGGCTTCAGACCTGGTTTTGGAACGGAAACTGCCTTGGTCGCCCTGTGGGATGACCTCTGCTGGGAGAGGGACAGGGGGACTGTGACCCTGTTGATTCTCCTGGACCTCTCAGCGGCTTTCGATACCATCGACCATGGTATCCTTCTGGATAGGTTGTCTGGGTTGGGAGTTGGAGGCACTGCACTACAGTGGTTCCACTCCTACTTGGATGGCCAATTCCAGAAGGTGGTGCTGGGGGATTATTCTCTGTGCCATGGCAATTGTGCCATGGGGTTCCACAGGGCTCTATTTTATCCCCTATGCTGTTTAACATCTACATGAACCTGCTGGGGGAGGTTATCCGGAGGTGTGGGCTGAGGTGCCATCAATTTGCGGATGACACCCAGCTCTACCTCTCTTTCTCATCAAACCCAGGTGAGGCAGTGGCTGTTCTGAATCAGTGCCTGGGCACGGTAATGAGGGCCAATAAACTGAAACTCAATCCAGACAAGACGGAGGTACTGTTAGTGGGTGGTTCGTCTGCCCGGCTAGGTGATATTCAACCTGTTCTGGAGGGGGTTGCACTCCCCCTAAAGGATCAGGTTCGTAGTTTGGGGGTGCTCTTGGATCCAGAACTGTCACTTGAGGCACAGGTGAACTCAGTGGCATGGAGCACTTTTTATCAGCTTAGGCTGATATACCAACTACGCCCTTATCTGGACAGAGATAGCCTAGCTACAGTTATCCACGCTCTGATAACTTCTCGTCTGGATTACTGCAATGCGTTATACGTGGGGCTGCCTTTGAAAACGGTCCGTAAACTTCAGCTAGTCTGAAATAGGGCAGCAAGATTGTTAACAGGGACTGGCCTGCGAGCTCATATTACACCAGTACTCTTCCAAATGCACTGGCTGCCAGTCCATTTCCAGGCCCGATTCAAAGTGCTGGTGTTAACATTCAAAGCCCTTAATGGCTTGGGGCCAGGCTACCTGAAGGATCGCCTCCTCCCATATGTGCCTGCCCAGACCTTAAGATCATCGTCAGCGGCCCTTCTCCGTGAGCCCCTGCCAAAGGAAGTGAGGCGGGTGGCTACTAGGAAGAGGGCTTTTTCTGCTGTGGCACCCCAGCTCTGGAATGAGCTCCCTAGTGCTCTACTTATTATTATTTAATAATATTAAATATTATTATTATCTATTTATTCTATTTATTTAATAGAATAAATCTATTCATCACCTCCACTGTATATTCATAAGGGATATGATTTAGGTCATACCTGAATGGTTTAGTGGTTTTCCCTACGTTCTTCAATTTAAGCCGAAGTTTTGCAATAAGAAGCTCATGATCTGAGCCACAGTCAGCTCCAGGTCTTGTTTTTACTGACTGTATAGAGCTTCTCCATCTTTGGCTGCAAAGTACATAATCAATCTGATTTTGATGTTGACCATCTGGTGATGTCCATGTATAGAGTCGCCTCTTGTGCTGTTGGAAAAGAGTGTTTGCTATGATCAGCGTGTTCTCTTGGCAAAACTCTATTAGCCTTTGTCCTGCTTCATTTTGTACACCAAGGCCATGCTTGCCTGTTATCCCGGTGATTTCTTGACTTCCTGCTTTAGCATTCCAATCCCCTATGATGAAAAGGACGTCTTTTTTTGGTGTTAGTTCTAGAAGGTGTTGTAGGTCTTCATAGAACCGATCAACCTCAGCTTCTTCGGCATCAGTGGTTGGGGCATAGACTTGAATTACTGTGATGTTGAATGGTTTGCCTTCGATTCATACTGAGATCATTCTATCGTTTTTGAGATTGTATCCCAGTACTGCTTTTCCCACCCTTTTGTTGATTATGAGTGCTACTCCATTTCTTCTAAGGGATTCTTGCCCACAGTAGTAGGTATAATGGTCACCTGAATTAAATTCGCCCATGCCTGTCCATTTTAGTTCGCTGATTCCCAAGATGTCGATGTTCAATCTTGCCATCTCATGTTTGACCACCTCCAGCTTACCTTGATTCATTGATCTTACATTCCAGGTTCCTAAACAATATTGTTCTTTACAACATCAGATTTTCTTTTCACCACCACACCAGACACATCCACAGCTGAGTGTCCTTTCGGCTTTGGCCCAGCCGCTTCACTTTTTCTGGCACTACTTGGAAATTCCCTCTGCTCTTCCCCAGTAGTATATTGGACACCTTCTGACCTGAGGGGCTCATCTTCTGGCGTCATATCTTTTAGCCTTGTGATACGTTCCATGGGGGTTTTTTGGGAAGAATATTGGAGTGGATCCACTTCTCCAGTGGACCACCTTTTGTCAGAACTCTCTGCCATGACCTGTCCGTCTTGGGTGGCCCTGCACGGCATAGCTTATGGCTTCACTGAGTTACGCAAGCCCCTTTGCCACAACAAGGCAGTGATCCATGAAGGGGAGCCAAAATATATGACAGTATTATTAACCACATGTTTGGCCTGCTTTTATTCTAAACATGGGCCACATCTATAGAGAACTAAGTAAATATGGAAATAGGTTTGCATGTTGCCATCAGCTGATACAGCTGCTGTTCTAGCAGCATGAGATACACATAGTAATGTAGTAGCTGTAGATTGACTAATATAGGTAGCTAAAAGCTAAGTAAGGATATAAATAAGGCTATAAACGTCAGCACACAATGGGGGGAAATTAATGCATCCTCCAAATATAGTACAGAAGGCAACAGCCTCCAGAACTGTCAACAAAAACAAATAATGTCTCCTGAAGAGAGTAAGAATCAAACAACCTTCTGTGGCTGCTGTTAACATTTGGTAAATGCTTTTTCATGACTGAACTCAGCTATTCAGCCTGCAGTTGTCTCTCAGAAAGACAAAGAGTCAAGGCCAAAGGCCTGAGGCCAGCGTAAGAGCACAAACTAGTTGCCAGTAGATGCACTTCACTATGGACACTGACAAGGAAGGTGAAAAACAGAACAAAATAAGTAAATGGGGAAAGGAAACATCTAAAAAGGTTTCAGGAACTAGAAAAGGAAAGCTCAGAGGAAGGCTGACAGGGCTGGCAGCCGTAGAGGTAGAAAAGACAAATGCCTGTTTAAGAAGATGATGAATTTAGGGTTATGCGTATTCTGAAGCAGGTGTCGTCCCGCTGATAGTTCTGCACCAGCTTAGATTGCAAACTGTGCCAGAGAAAAATTCCTTCCTCCCAATCCCACCCGCTACCACTAGCCTGTCTGTTGTAGGAGTAGCAAACAGGAGAGCGGTGGAAATCTCTCATCAACTTCCGGGTGCCTGGGACCCGCCTACAGCACAGCACGGGCTCCAAGGACCTTGCAAAGTGCAATCAGTTTTCACAGGGCAGCTGAAGTTCACACCAGCTGCCCCCCCATTCCCGTGTTGAAAGAACACACGATGGGGATTGCAAAGCTGCAGGCTACCCACCCCTGCTACAGATGTGTGCTGTGGCCACACCCCTGCTACTGACATGCATGGCAGAAACACTACCCCACCATCCATAGGCATGGAGAGACCTTTTCCCACGTTGTGTGGATGGCATTTCACTGCAGGGCCAAGTTAGCCTACACGACCCGCAACCTTCTTTCAACATGTGAAGGGGGTCATGTGAATCTCCCTCTTAGTATCTCCACAGCAGAGTCCCAGGAACCAGAGATAAGGGAGGAGGTAGACTTCCTTCCTTCCCTACTACATCTAGAACACCCAGGTAAGGTGGCATTTGGGGCATACTGGGGTAGAGGGTCCAATTATTAGGAAGTTGGTAGCTCTTGGGTGGAAAGGATACCAGGGGGTGAATTGGCCTTGGAGAACTTACTTCTTCTGAAGTGAATTTCAAACATGTGAATCCTAATGTAAAAGTTATAATATGAAACATGTATTTTATTTAATTTATGGCATCTGAATACCATCAATGGGAGATATATACTATGCATTTATAAAGGACAGGGCCTTCTGTGGTGGCCTCTCAACTTCAGAATGCCCTTCCAAAGGTGATATGATTGGTGCTGACTTTGTTTTCATTTCCGTTCCAATTTAAACTGTTTCTATTTTTCAAAGATTTAACATTTCATAATTTTAATATGTCAACATTTTAAATTTAAGTTTTTTAAAAACTGAGTGGATTGTTGTGCTTTTGTTTGGTTTGCTGGTAAAAAAACTGTTGTTATTATTGTTGTTTAATTTGTTTTTTAATGTGCAATTGTATGGGTTTCATATTGGATTTATTGTTTTATGTTCAATGTTGTGTACACTGCCCTGGACTCCTGCGGATGAGGAACAGTTTATAAAGTGTAAAAAATAAATACATAAAAAACAGGCTGCTTCATGCTGCTTTTGTGATGTTGTTTCTTGTAGTTCATTATGTTTTGTTTGTATTTACATTTTAATAATTTTATTCTTTCTTGTTTGTAAACAGCCTTGGGAATATGACAGAAGCATGATATAAAATAATTTCTACAAATACATTAAAAGGTGTCAAGTTACAAAATAACCATCTCTGCACCACAAATGTCATGACATTCCACAAAACATGTCTTCAAGTTTAAATATATACATCGTTGTTTGATTAAACTACCTGAAGTCACCATAGTGCTTGATTTGGCTCATTTGTACAAATACTGTCCACTGCGGAAAGCACACAGTCCATATGGTTATCCCAATAGGCACTTATATTACATACTGCACAACCTTGCAGAAGTTTGGTACAGAACCAGCACCACATATTTCCAACAGTTGCTTCATCCACCTGTCTCCATGTGAATTTTCAGTGGCTCAGCAGTAGAGGCCCTGCTCCGCATGCAGAAGACCCCAGGTTCAATCCCAGCATCTCCAGGTAGAGCCGGAAAAAACTGCTGTCCGGAACCCCAGACAGCCAGCGCCAGCCGGTGTCAACAACACTGGTCTAGATGGACCAAGCATCTGACTTGGGATTAAGCAACTTCCTATGTTCTTATGGAAGCTAAATTTGTGCAAGACCTGTTCCCAAAATTTATGTATATATTCACCTGTCTGTGTGCCGCCTTTATGACAAAGTTCTCTCCAATATCTGTGAAATCTTCACATTTAAAATTCTAAAGCAGAGGGAGAGAAGAGCTGGCACTCTTCTTTGGGTGAGGATACAATGATCTCTTGATGAGCGGAGCTATAAAAACCTACCTTAGATGGCTGTAAAGCAGGGATGTAGAACTTCTGGTCTGCGGGCTAAAGATGGCTCTCTAGAGTTCCCCAGAAAGCCATGCCCCTTTCCCATGACCCTATTTCTCCCCGCCCCCAGCCATCATTTGGGGGTGTCCTGGCATTTGTGCGGTTTTTTCCTGTTCTAAAAGGCTGAAATGCCTCTCATACGGAGTAAGAGGCTGACCTGACAGTAAGAGCTTTACTTGTAAGGAGTAAAAGGCTGACAGTAAGAGCTTTAAGCTACAATATGCTAGTCTTCTTTGGTCCCACCCCGTTTGCCTTCAGCACCGCCCACCACTGGAATTTCATCCCTGAGAGCTTCTATGAAATGGAATTCAGGCCTTGGGCTGAGAGAAATTCTGCAGCCCTGATTTAAAGGGAGATTGGACATATTCATGGAGAATAAACTGTTAGCGATGGCAGCTAAGTTGGGTCTTCAATGCCAGAGGCAGTAGGCCTCTGAAAATCAGGCCCTGGGTACATGCAACTGGAGTACACCCCAACCTGGTGCCCTCCAAATGTTTTGGACATCAAGTCCCATCAGCCCCAGCCAGCATGGCCAATGGTCAGGGAGGCTAGGAGTTGCAGTCCAAATCATTGGCAGGGCTCCAGGTTGGGAAAGGTGCATCTAGATAGTCTCAGGGCTGCCACTTCCATGAGCCACCGCTTGTCTCAGGTGGCAGATCATGCACCCTCTGCCCACCCCCCACTGCTGCTCCTTACCCTGCTGTCCCAGTTTCTCTCTCTGAGGAAGGGACTTTGCATTGAGTCAGAGTTTTCCATTAAACTGTGGTTTAATGTTGGTTAACAAACCAGAATTAGCAAGGATCAGATTGTCAGAAACCAGAATCTTAAAACATCTGCCAGTATCTTGTATATATTTATCTAGAGGAATGTCTACCAAACCTTTGAAACGGAGGCCTCATTTATCCATGAAATCAACTGTGAGAGTGGCTGCTTAAAATGCAAGCTACATATGCTCTGCATGTTTCGGGGACGGGGAGGGGGGACAACACTCTATGACCTGCCATGCATATGAAGCAGCTATCCATGTAGTTGTAGTGATTTTTGCCAAGCATTCACAGACCAGAGGGTTTGCATGGTTGAAACTAGGACATCTTTCGCAAATGGTTTTCCATGCAGAGAAAATCCAATACACCAATTTAGCTGTTTGAATGCTTCCAGTGGGGCATCACTGATAGATGGATAATCATATCTATACAATTCTGTGCAACATCCCATGGTAAGGGGAAGTAGAAAGTCTTACAATTTGCAGGTTGGGACTCAGTGAGTGGTCCAGGAACTGATGCTACAACAGCCCTGGAGCTAAATAGACATGGCCCTGATCAATCCCATATAAGTATTTCTATATATGTATATTCAGATTTTCACCTTCACATTTGCTATACTTGTGGTCTATTCTGAGTGGAATTTTCCCAAGTGTCTGCACAGTTGTATTAAACAGTAAACTCCAATGAATCTATTTAAATCAGCAATTTACATCTTAAAATACCCACCATGTTTAGCCTCATCAGTATCAATAAACACATAAAAGGCTTTGGTATCATTTATTGTCTGCTTTTGCTCACAAATGTCTCTTTCAATTATTGTATGTGAAACTCCCTTTCTCAATTAGCTTTCGCTTTCCTCTTTTCACATTCAATCATTCAAGTCACCTCCCACACCCTGATGCAAGTCAAGTGGGAAAGGTATAAATGGAAGAGTCTATATTTAGATCTGTCACTAAGAATTACTATAGGTGATGATTAAATTCTATCTCTTAAAAAATTCTAGACATATCTGTATAAGTAGGTTCATGAGTTGTGTTCGTTGCTCTGAATGCCATAAATGTTTTAGATATTCTGCTGTATTGTAATGTTTCATTCTTCCTTCCACCTAAAATGAAGCTTCTCTAAAATGAGCTTTAGAGGTCCCAAAAGTGGAATACCTTGGGAGAAATTACAATAGACTTTAGGCAGGCTGGTAAATACCAGTGCTACTTGACTCCAGTCCCACAAAGAAAACAATGTTTATTGGGAATGTTGCATTCTCTTGAGTGTGTTATGGTAAAAGCATCTTATATTCCCATAGGAATTAGGAACATTCCAAAAGACGCAGGAGGAAGACTCTGTACCAAGTATCTTAAACTCAAGAGATAAAACCTTCACATCAGATATTTCAAGCTGGCCTGGAGTAGATATGCTAATTCTGAGTTATCAAGCAAATAACTGTGCCTGATTAAAGAAAGACACATTTCCTGGAAATGTAGTGGACTGTGACAGAGGAACTATGTGATTTATACTTTATATATCCATTTACACAAAGGCACCAATGTCAAAACAATACTTACTGGGCACATTTTCTTTTCCCTTCTTTGCAAAAGTAAAACTGAAGGGTAGCACCACATCTCTTCCCCCTCCCCCACCCCACAATGGATCTAAGGAAATAATCACAAATTTCCCAGTGGGCTTGAGAATGCAGTCAGCTCTTACAGCCTATCTAAGAGGTTATTGTTTTAAGGAGCAACTGGATATTTGGGCTTTTGTTCATGAGGCTTTCGACCCTCCACTTTACTAAGGCTTCTCCTTCCAGATTCTTTGTGAGATTAAATTTGTCTCATTTACACATGTATTGGGGGTGGGGTCTTTCTCTGCCTTTCTATATGTTCCATTACACAACCACTAAATGGCACTGTGGTATAGTGGAACTTCACAAATACACACACTAGGGTTTCATGCTGTCATTCAGGAATACACCAGACTTTCCTGATTAGGACCGACCCCTCCCCCCCCCCAGGCCAAAATGGTTGCAATCAATGGGAGAGATCCTAGAGGCCCTGCAAGGCACCTGCAGACTACTAGAAGTGAGGAATCACGGGTGCACAATAAATGTCTCATACAGAAAGGCTCTTTGTCTGCTGTTGCAACCAACAATCAGGTCTGTCATGAACTAAATAAATGATATCCCAGTCATACGCATGCTAACTCAGAAGTAAATCCCACTTTGTTCAATGGGGCGTACTCGTAAATGAGTGTATGCATAAGATTACAGATTACTTATGTACAGATACATAAGATTACTTATCTCATATAGAGTGAAGCGCGTTGTTTAGGCAATATCTCTTAGAATGCAATCCTAACCAAATTTACCAAAAAGTAAGTCCCACTGAACTCAGTGAAACTTAATACCAAGTAGACAGGCGTAGCATCGCACTGTTAGGAGGTCACATTCAGCTCAGGACCTCAGTTGCTGATGCCTTCCTATTGTAAAATGTTGCAAAATGATCAGCAGTAATAATAACTATTAACTAACTAGGATTGGTGGTTCATCGGAAATAATATTCTGGCATGTATGTGCTATTAGACAGAGATGTACATACAAGAAACAGGGTAGAACCATCCAAAGAACTTCAGCTATTGGGCATTATAGAAACATAATAAATAAATAGATGTGTCTTTGGAGGCTTGCACAAGAATAGTTGCAGGCGTAGCACCTTTGAGTAGTTCTGCTGCAATTAATATGCATGCCAATGTTTAATTCCTTGAGTTACTGACTGCATAATAGAGCAATCAGGAGTAGACTGCAGAAGTGTTGGCCTGTAGATGCCTGTCCATCTGTTACACTTGGGAAAATAGGCGATGCTCACTTATGGTATGTGTTAGTCTGCTTTCTTCAGCATCAAAAGCAGATACAGGGGAGAGAAGGGAATACCATTTTCCCTCATCTAAATCATGCCTCTTTCTTGAGTTCTCCCATTCATCTCATTATTAGAATCCAACATCTGAAATCCATTAGAATACAGGATCTGAAACCTAAACTGTAAACTAAAGGTCAAACTACAGTTCATGCTAATTGCGTAGTGTGAAGCTGAGGATAATCTCTTTTTTAAATACATGTATAGGGAGGGGGATTTTCAGTGGAAATTGTGGTTTAATCCTCCCCTCCTGATACTCGCTGGTCCCATTCTGACGTGCAGCCGCATGCACTTTCTCTCGAGTAAAAAAAGATTATCCTCAGCTACGTGCTACGCAATTAATGTAATGTGTGGTTTGACCCTAAACTCACTAGAACAGGACACTGTCCTATAATATTACTTTATATTTCTGTAAAGATATGAAGCCAGAATATGTCCCTGGAAATATACAAGATAGAGCAAGAGCAAAGCATGTACCATCCTGATGAACAATGGCTTCAAAAAAATAAATGTCACACAAAGCATTGGTACCTCTAAAATGAAGAACATTTTCATGGCAACCAACTTCCTCAAGCAAGTGGGTTTGTTCATCCCATTTCTTGATCCATTCTAATATGCATGGAAATCTCTTTGAAACATACATACACTCCCCCCCGCCTCGTCCCACTTTGATATTGTCATATGACGAAGCTTTGATCTGGTTCAAGGTATGAAAAATGCTAGTTTTCTAGCATCCTATCAGTTAACATGAAGACAAATATGTCAGTTCTTCCACACAGAAACCGGCACAATGCATGTGACTTACAGAGAATTTTTAAAATTTTATTAACAGCTGTTCAGTGGTAATTTCTCCCAGACATCCTGAGGTCAGGTCAGATAGTACAAGTCCCCCAAATTATAATGCACCGGTCTCCTTCTGTTCAACTAACTTGCATTAAATTCAGGTCCCTATTCTGCTTCCATTGTGTAGACGCTGCACCCTAGCACCATCGTCTCTTGAGCGGTAGTGTCTTCCTCCCAGGGCTGCATGGTGTAAAGACCAGGGCCTTATTCCTTTCTCCTTAGGCTGTGTCTCTTCTCTAGTTGTTGTCCCCATCACAAGTAGGTTTTATACTGTAAAATTCAGAGGTGCAGCAGCAACAGAAGGAAGGTGGGGGCCACAAAAAAGGCCAGAAGGGCCATTTATGGCCCACTGGCTGTGCGTTGCCCACCCCTGTTTCACATAAATACTTTTAATGATGGGAGGGATATGGTCAGGAATGGTTGAATACACACACATTCACAGAGGATCTACACAATGTCGATTCTACAGACAACCTGAGCTGAGGATATAGACCAGTGAGCCCTGAGCCATATGCAGCATATATTCTGTACAACTAGTGCCTAGCCAGTGAGGAACAGCATGGCATTGTGGTTAGAGTGTCAGACTATTTCTGGGGAGACCCAAGTTCAAATCCCCAGTCAGCCATGAAGCTCACTGAGCGAACTTGGGCCAGTCATAGAATCATAGAACAGTAGGGCTGGAAGGGGCCTACAAGACCATCGAGTCCAACCCCCTGCTCAATGCAGGAATCCAAGTCAGAGCATCCCCGACAGATGGCTGTCCAGCTTCATCTTGAATGCCTCCAGTGTGGGAGAGCCCACTACCTCCCTCGGTAATTGGTTCCATTGCTCTAATGGTCAGGAAGTTTTTCCTGATGTTCAGCCAGAATCTGGCTTCCTGTAACTTGAGTCCATTAGTCCATCTCCTGCATTCTGGGACACAGGAAGAGATCCTGTCCTTCCTCTCTGTGACAACCTTCGAGTACTTGAAGAGTGCTATCATATCTCCCCTCAGTCTTCTCTTCTCAAGGCTAAACATGCCCAGTTCTTTCAGTCTCTCCTCATAGGGCTTTGTTTCCAATCCCCTGATCATCTTTGTTGCCCTCCTCTGAACCCTCTCCGGTTTGTCTGCATCCTTCTTAAAGTGTGGTGCCCAGAACTGAACACAGTACTCCAGATGAGGCCTAACCAGTGCTGAGTAGAGGGGAACTAGTACTTCCTGGGATTTGGAAGCTATGCTTCTATTAATGTAACCCAAAAGAGCATTTGCCTTTTTTGTAGCCACATCACATTGTTGGCTCATATTCAGCTTGTGATCGACAACAATTCCAAGATCCTTCTCGCTTGTAGTGTGGTTGAGCCACGTATCCCCCATCTTGTAACTGTGCATTTGGTTTCTTTTTCCTAGGTGCAGAACTTGGCATTTATTCCTGTTAAATGTCATTCTGTTGTTTTCTGCCCAGCGCTCCAGTCTATCCAGATCACTTTGAATTTTGTTTCTGTCTTCCAAAGTATTAGCTATCCCTCCCAATTTTGTGTCATCTGCAAATTTGATCAGCATTCCCTTCACCTCCTCCTCCAAGTTATTAATAAAAATGTTGAAGAGCACTGGGCCCAGGACTGAGCCCTGCGGTACCCCACTCGTTACCTCTCCCCAGTTTGAGAAAGTCCCATTGATAAGCGCTCTTTGGGTCCGATTCTGTAGCTAACTGTGGATCCACCGGATCGTTGTTTCATCTAGCCCACTTTGAGCTAGTTTGCTCATCAGGATATCATGGGGCACTCTGTCGAAAGCTTTGCTGAAGTCGAGGTATATTATGTCCACAGCATTCCCACAGTCCACAAGGGAGGTTACCTGATCAACAAATGAGATCAGATTCATCAGGCAAACCTACCTCACAGATTTGTTGGGATGATAAAATGAGAGTAGACACAAGAACCATAGAAGTTGCTTTGCACTCCTTGGAGGAAAGGCAGAATATTAATGTAATGTATTCTGCCTTCATTCAGAAATATATATTACATATTCTTCAAGGTACTTTCTATAGCCATTATGTGATCCCTCATACTGTGCTACTATCCTGCAGCCAGGGATTTCCTAGTGGACCCCACAATATACTATATTACTTACTTTAAATGCTGCTTAAGAATCGGGACATTGCTAGGCCTGGTTCCAATGGGGCCCTGTCCCCAGATGTGTTTCCCAGGGCCTCTATTCCACAGAGCCCTGGATGTCCACTGGTGCCCACGGAAGGGTTCTTTTTCTCAGCTTAATTGCCATACAAGAAGCAGTTTTCAAGGAGGATTGCAGCTGGGGAGGCAAGGGTTAACTCTCCCCTTCTCACATGCTGCAACATCCTCACCCCAAAATCTCCCTGCATGGAAAGTAAGCTTTGATTTGGGATGATCTGAGGCAGGGTGTAAATTAATCAAAGAATTCATTTTATTTTAGATGATTTGGATGAGAAATGAATTGGCTGGCTTTGCTTCCTGCGAAATTTCAATCAACCCATGTCATTACATAAATCAACATATGCAAATGTTATGGAGATTTTTGTCCTATGAGTGCCTGGGCCCTGAATCTTTTAAGTGTCTAATAATGCCCCTATTAACCGTTATAGGTTGACCATAAAATCCAGAAATAAGCTAAACTTCTGTGTACACTCCCTCAAATTCACTAGAAAACATAAAGCCATGTTGAACAGAAGAAATTAGTTCAAAGTACTAGCATATTATTACCTCAGAACATAAGCAGATCTCCCAACTGGAAAATGTATGCCCACAGACTTATCTGTAAATATAATTCTGTCTGATACTTTAGCTCCTCCTTGTGGCAAGCCCTTGGCTAAATATGATAAAGAAAATCTAATATCTAAATTTAGGTCTTTGGGCTCTGCCTTCAGAGTTCTTATTAAAGAAGATGGGAACTGTGATTAGTACAAAGGATAAAAATAGTAGCAGCATTAATTTAATGTCTACTAATATTTAAACGTAAGAACTTTCATATGGCAATGGAGCTGATTTTTATAAAAGCCACACTCTATATAGAAAAGAATTAGCAATGCAAACTTTGGCCCAGGACATATTTGAATAAAAATTATTTCACCCTACAGACTTACCTATTTATTTATTTATTCATTCATTCATTCATTCATTCTCTTGGTGATGTACAGGTAAATTTAAAAACACAAAATACAAACAATAATAAAAACACTACATAATCGAACCAAGATAAATCCAGCAGCAAAGGGTAAATACAATGCAGTACATAAAACCAAAACAATGCCAGCAGGAAAATTAAAAAGTGCGGAGTTCTAAAGACAGTACTAGAAACAGTTCTTTAAAATGCCTTGGAGAATAAAGGGTCTTCACATGGGTGCTAAAAAGGGTCATCACATGGGTGCCAGGTGACCCTCTCTGGGGAGGGGATTCCACAGACAGGGTGCTGCAAAAGGCCCTCCTCCTTGTACCCACCTGCATCACCCCATTTGACGTGGGCATCTAGAGGAGGGCCTCTTCATATATTGCTTAGTTTCACAACTGCCAGTTCTTGAAATCAAACACAAACCAGGGTTGTACCAGAGGACAGAATCCAGCTTTTTTAAAAAAAATGAGGGGCAGGTCCATCCAAAGTGCATAACTTAAAAAAAAAAAAAAAAGTTGCCAAGGAGGTGTGGGATGAAGACCAGGCTGCCTTTCCCCCTCATCAGCTGGCTACCTTATATCATCATCGTCATCTTTTTTTTAGTTTAAATAATAATAAAAAAATTAAAATATATTTACAGAGATTCCGCATTACCCCAAATTAGGCCTCACTTGTGTATACAGAGGAGCTTTGTACTGTATACATTTGATGGAATAGGGGCCCCTTAGCACTTTATTCTCCCCTTTAGGAGAAGAACTGCTGTTTGAAATATTAGTCAGATGGGCATAGATAAGGGATTTTACAGAGATAAATTTGAAATGAAGATCCCCATGACAGCCAATTTGAATGAAGCAGAAAATCACTAAAACTATTATGTGGGATACAGAGACATGTATGTCAAAATAAGCCTTAGATATACAGAATAAAAATAAAACATTCACAATAAAGTTAATTCATTTATGGAAACTTGGTTCCCTTTCATATCTTATGCAAACAAAGACCCTTCTGTGTTGAGAGTGCCAATGCATCACCTTTCATTTTCACCACTGCTTGAAAAGAGAATGAAAATTGTTATAAGCTAAATAATTCATACGTTATGCAGTGTATTGTAGAATATAGACTGATTTTTTAAAAATTTAGCACGTAATTGTTGCAAAGTAATTTTTTGCTATTTTGTATTGTCGAGACAGAAATAAATGTTTAAGAAAAGAGAAAACATAAATGTAATACAGATAGAAATTAAGAAGTTGAGAAGTCATTTATTTTCATTCAACTCAGCAGGCAGAAAATAACCATTTATTTTGAAAGATGATAGCAAAATCACTTACATATATACTGCACTCAGTTAAAGTATTATAATTGTAATCAACACTTTATCCCTACAATAAAGAAAAACACTTTAATATCTCATTATCTGTTATTCCAGTCAGGGTTGGCTCCAGGTTTGAAGAATCCCATGACAAAGTGTCCTGCATCAGTTTGACTGGTGGTCGCAGGGGTAGCCAGCAATTTATTTATTTATTTATTTAAATTTCTTAATCACCCATCTGGCTGGTCACCCGGCCACACTGGGCAATGTACAATGGTACAATTTAAAACAGTAAAATTATACATTAAAACATTATTTAAAAATGCCCTAACCCACCCCAAATGCCTGCCTGAATAACCAAGTTTTCAGTGCGTGGCGGAAGCTCATTAAAGAGGGGGCATGGCGGAGTTCCCTAGGGAGGGAGTTCCACAAAGTGGGGGCCACCAAAGAGAAGGCCCTCTCCCTCGTCCTCACCAGCCTAGCTGTCCTGGCTGATGGGACAGAGAGAAGGCCATCTAAGGCTGATCTTGTTAAGTGGCCTGTCTGGTGTTGCTGGAGGCGCTCCTTGAGATAGGCTGGGCCGGAACCACATAGGTCAAAGGTCAAAACCAACTCCTTGAATTTGGTCTGGAAAACAACTGGTAACCAGTGCAACTCCTTCAGCACCGGAGTGATGTGATCATGCTGGTGGCTGCCTTTAATTGGGCAAGCAGCCGCGTTCTGCACCAGCTGCAGCTTCTGAACCATCTTCAAGGGTAACTCCACATAGAACGCATTACAGTGGTCTAGACGAGAGGACACCAGGGCATGTACTACCGATGGGAGCAGATGGTCGGGAAGGTAGGGGCACAGCCATAGTATCAGATGGAGTTGGTACAACGCTGTCCAACTCATGGCTGACACCTGAGCCTCCATGGACAGCTGGGAGTCTAAAATGACCCCCAGGCTGCGGACCTGGTCTTTCAAGGGTAGCCGTACACCATTCAACACCAGGTCAACATCCCCCAACCTACGCTTGTCTTCCACCAGAAGTACCTCGGTCTTGTCAGGGTTCAGTTTCAGCTTATTCCTTCCCATCCAGCCACTCTCTATCTCCAGACATTTAGACAGGGATTCCATGGCCAACCCTGGTGAAGACTTGAACGAGAGATAGAGCTGCGTGTCATCTGCATATTGATGACACTGCACCCCAAAACTCCTGATGATAGCCCCCAGCGGCTTCACATAAATGTTAAATAGCATCGGGGAGAGGATGGAACCGTGTGGCACCCCACAGGTGCGCGGCCATGGGTCCGACACCTCCTCTCCCAGTGCTACCCTCTGGTACCTGCCGGAGAGGAAGGACCAGAACCACCGTAATATGGTGTCTCCAGTGCCCATCCTCTCCAGAAGGGCCAGGAGGATACCGTGGTCAATGGTATCAAAAGCCACTGAGAGGTCGAGGAGAAGAAGGGAAGAGCATTCACTCCTAATTTGAAGATACTCCTGATGTGACATCAGTGCGGGACCTAGTGGGAAATCAAAATGGCCTGCTGCCACCACCTCCCGGTAAGCCTGCAGCCAGGGGCCCAAGGAAGTGGTCAGTTCTGAGGGCCCTGTGAGGTCCTCCCGGCTGCCAAAGGATCCCAAATGGTAGGATGTATCCTTTACAGAGGACTTTACAGAGGACTGTCCTATGCTGGAAAGGCTGCCCAATCCAAGTCCAGTTTATAGATAAAGAACCATAAAAGGGAGAGCAAAGGCCTTGGTGTTGCTCAGCAGCACAGCTAGCACCTGGATAGCAGACCAAGCAGGGACCCAGATCATCTGACCACAGTCTTCCCCACTATGGTGAGATGTATTGTATTTCTGTTTAAATTATAGTAATTATTTCGGCATTTGGATCTATATTGTTAGTAGGTGTAGATTTTATGCAAATCTGTATCCTCTTTTGTCCTCTTTTTCTTTTTTGGGTTTAATTTCCTCTTTTCTGATGATGCATAAGTGGACCAGATGTTGATGCTAAGCCTGATTCCAGTTGTTTTTAAGCCATGCCTATCTTTTCCCACACATACTTAGCATTTGCCACCCGTCCTTTCTCCAAATGTGAATGTGGCTATTCAGAATAGCCAAATCCCATAGATTTAAAGCAATCTTTCCTTCATTATTGGCACTTCTTGCGTCCAATATTTAGTATAACCTTGCAGTGGCAATCATACCGAATAAAAATGGTTCCCCTTCATTGCTTACAGCAGCGGTCCCCAACCTTTTTGGGCCCAGGGACCAGTCCCGTGGAAAACAATTTTTCCACAGACCGGGGGGGGGGATGGGACCAGGCCACAGCAGGGGTGTGGGAACCCCCCTTACCTTGGGTCCGCGGGGGGGGAGGTGACCCCCCCCGGAATCCCGGCCAGCTCCGCTCCGAGTCCGCGGAGCTGCTGGCGGGCTTCTGGCCGCTGGGGCGGATATGGCATCCGCGTGGATGCCATTTGCGTCCCTATTCTTCAAGTACGTAGCCGATTACTTGAAGAACGCGGACGCCATTTCCGTCCCAGTGGCCAAAAGTCTGCCAGCGGCCGGAGCCGGCCGGCAGCTCCACGGACTCGGAGCAGAGCCAGCCAGGGCCGGCGAGGATTCCGGGGGGGGGTGGATCGCCTATCCCCCACGGACCCAAGGTAAGGGGGATTCCCACACCCCTGTTGCGGCCATGGCCCGGTACCAGTCCACGGCCCGGGGACTGGGGACCCCTGGCTTACAGCACCTTTCAAATAAGTCAACAAGTATATTCTAGAATCAAAAGGTAAATTAACTTCAGTATTTCAGTCACAGACATTATCTATACCCAGAGAGTAAAGCTGCAGGCTGTCTCAGAGATCCACGAAAAAGTTCTCCTCTTTCGCTCAGAAGCTTCCCATACTTGCCATTGCTTTTTTCACATATCTTATATATTTTGTATGGAGTTAAATGGCATTGAACTAAGCATTTTAGTTTAAAATTATTAGTGTGAAAATGTAAACTGTGAAGGGAGGAAGGGGGTTGCCCTAGCTCCCAGCAGTGCAGGCAGAGACAAAAGGTTTTTCAGGCTGAACACCAACCCAGCAAGGTAGGCTGCCACTACCCTTTACGTCCAACTCAGCCTGAGACAGGGGACTCTCCAACCTTACAGGGCATCCCCCCACCCCAAGGCTTATGAAATGCAGGGGGCAAACTAGCACCCACTATTTCTAAGGCTTAGGCCTGAAATGTTAAACAGTAGCATTAACCAAGAGAAAGACTCTGGATTTAGTACTGGGGCATTTTAGAATGAAGCACACAGCCAACCACCTATAAGATAGAGTATGTTTATTGAGAAGGGGAATAAAAGACACACAAGATCCAGAGAATGTTTAGAAACAATACTTCAAGGCAAAAATAACAAAACTACCAACCCTGTCTACTTAGATGATATGCTGGAAAGTCTGGGCAAAATGAAAAAGGTGATCTGGAGTGAAAAAGGTTTGGCAACAGGTGAGTATCCCTAGAAAGGGCATTCCGCATACAGGCACCATAACTAAAAAGGCCCTCTCTCCTACCTCGCTTCAAAAGGGGGGGGGGGGCTTGGAGAACTGTCATTAATGAGAATCATAACATAAATGCAGGCTCATGTAGGAGAAAGCACTGCTTCAGATATTTGACCCCAAGATACCAGAACATTAAACTACGCCTGGAAACAGAGTGGCAGACATACTTTAGTCACACTGGTTCATACAGATCATTATCATCTGCGGTGGGTTGTTGTTGTTTTGGCATCCCCAACGTTTAAAGTAAGGCTTTTTATTTGAATTGTCTGTGTTTTGATCAAATAACATAGTTTTATAGAATACTGTTTATTACCCAGCCCTCCTTTTGTTAACTAGGTAAGGAACAATTCTTACCAAATTAGCAATACCCACGTCCTTCTGCAGAGAGGAGAGAGCCTCTTGAACTGAAATCAGAAGGTTCATCAGTCCTTTACCCTAGTTAGCCCTTCCACACCAAATTTGCCAATGTATATGGCAGAAACAGAAAAATATCCCCGGATAAAAAGAATTTCACATAACAAAAATTTCACAGAATTAATCAGAGGAGAAATGTCCTATAAATTCTCTTCAAAATTAGTTATAAATTCTGATGTTGCCAAAATTCAACACCAGCATTTGTCATACAATGAATATTCACGTGAATTTTATATCTATTTGATGCTCCAATTTTATCTGAGAGTATACTATTGTTGGAAGGTGATGGTATTTGGCAGTACTCGGTAGCCAACAGGCAATAAGTGTTATTATTAGATGTCATGTAGAGAACATAAGGGCTGTGCTAGATGAGATCAAAGGTCTATCTAGTCCAGAATTCTGTTTCCACACTGGCCAACCAGATGCCCATGGGAAGCTCACAGGCACGACATGAGTGCCATAACACCTTCCCACTCTTGTCCCCTGGCAACTGGTAATATATAGACATCATGACTAGTAGCCAATCATAGTGTTATCTTCCATGAAAATTGCTGGGTTCGCACATAGCACCAACCCATGGTATGAGTTGTTGAATTCTGGGTTGTTGTGATGTGCAAACCCAGCCATTCTTAACAAGCCATGGTTTGTTAACCATGAACAACCCAGAAAGAAAACCCATGGTTTGTTGTTTGGTTGTAAACTCTGGGTTGTTTAAACAATGGCTTGTCATTGTGTGTGAACCCCAAACCATTTGTTGTTATGAGTTGTTCACCAGGTTACAGAGGCAGCCAGCAAGAATGGTAAAAAAAAAAAAAAAAAGGGCAGCTGCTCTACATGCCAGTACTACAGTACCACAAAGGCATTTGGGATACAGGGAAGGAAGGGGTGAAGGGAAACAAACAACTCAGAGACTGGCAAAACAAATTGCAATGTGTTAGATCATCTGCCAGACAAACCCTGGGTAGGGAACAAACCATGGGTTAACCATGGGTTAAATAAACCATGGGTTGGTGTTATCTGCAAATGAGATCACTGAGATGAAATGGTATAGTATCTGAATACTGTAAGTTGGAACTATGACAATAGTTAATAGTTGACAGCTTACGCATTTGATAGTTGACAGCTGTTAACAAGAGACTGCCAACAAATCTAAAGCATTCTGATTTTGCATTCAATATCCCTGCTTTTGAACCAAACCTCCTCTGATTTCAGCTAGGGATAGCTCTTCCAACATTTGAGAAAATAGGAGGCAATCTTGGGTGAAAAAAATTGGCTCATTTATGTCAAATAATTAAGGAAAAATCTGTTTTCATGGCAAAAAATATAGTATGCATATGTAAAAATAAAAATGTATGAATACATGCACAGTTGGAAATCCATATCTTCTGAGGAATACTTTAATGGGGTTTTAATTTTTTAATTAAAATGTGATAATTAATAGACTTTCTTTTAGAAGTAAAATAGACATCTTTTCCTCCAGACTTTGTGTATGAACATTATAGCTCTCTTTATATCATACTGGGAAGGGGAAGGGGAATCACCCCTACAATGCAATAATTTTTTGCTCCTCATTATTCTTCCTAGAGAGACTACCCTAAGTTTAATGTTGTCAAATGTCAATGAAAGTGAAAGATGATATATTAAGATTTATGGCAAAATTTAATTTATATAAAGGGGGGAATCTCCCTCTAATAATCTCCACTAATCGTGTTTCCCAAAACTCAGATGTTAATGAGTTAGTTGCTATCGAAAGAGAAAGAACAGCTGGAGCTTATCCCGCTGTGTTGTTCAGTAATGACAATGTTATACCACATTAGCAATTGTGACATTAATAAAAAGAAGCCCATAGGATTAGCTGGCAACAGCTGACTTTAGTCAAATGTAGGTCATGCTTTGTTTGCTGAGAGCTGGGTAATAAATTTCCAGGTAAGTGCTCTCATGTGTCACACATATATACCAGGGAGCATAATTTCAGCCACACTCAATGATCCACATTCTTGTATTTCTGTAAGCCGTTTTTGAATTACTGTTAAGCATTTAATTCCACCGCAGCATCTCACAAGCCCTTTAAAGGTATTAACTTGTATGACACCGATGCGTAGGTTTATTCTTTCCCCCCATCACCACCAATACCAGTTAATAGCATCTTGATCTGGTTTCCCTTCCTCAAGATAACAGCAACTCTGAAGTGCGTGTGAGTATTTAATCAGAGATATTTAGCAAGTCTCCAAACCCAGCACATTTTGCCACTTTGGATAAAGGAGGAAAACACGGTTTGGACTGAAGCCAAGCGGCAGAAAAGTATCTCTTCCGCCACAAAAGGGGAACAAGTATAAAAGGGAATAAAGGCACAACCTCCCATTATTCTTCAAAACATCCTCTCTCAAGTTCCCGTAACTTGGAGAGTCCTCCCATTATTCTTCAAAATATCCTCTCTCAAGCTCCCGTAACTTTGAGAGTCCTCTTTAGGATTAACACATATCTCTGAGCATAGTCTGTGAATATGTTCATAGTGATTTTGGTTCTAAAATGGTTGACACTCATGCTGAATCATTTTTTCCCTTTTAGTGTCACAGAGGGCAGAATGGGCTCTTAAATGTCTTGGGAGATATGTGTGCATGTATTTCTATGTGGCTGTGCACACACAACTGAAATCTCCAGAAAGACCCTCCAGAAAAAGTATATCACACATCAAGGACAATGGTGCAGCTAGGTAATTTTAGACCTCGAAGATCTTATGGTCCTTCAGATGGAAGCGTATTATTTCAGTTGTGAAGCATAAACTAACAATTCTCTTCGCAGTCCCAGCCACCATTCCCTGCAATACAACTGCTTCTACATTCCTGATATGTTAGAACGACAACAAAAGCATTTACCAGCCCTGATTAAAAAAAAAAAAACTCTCAACATATGCAGTTTTGTATTTTAGATTCACTTGACTCATAAAACCATCATGGCTACAGGAATAAAATGGAGTTTGTTTCTGCTGCCCTGATCACTGTCCGTTCTCTGGGTGGTCGTTTGAGGGGCCTCTGGGCCCTGGACTTTGGCACCAAGATCCAGCCCTACCTCCACTGCTTATCCAGTATGAGGAAGTATGTAGCAAATTTGTGGCAAAGGATGAATTTACTGTGCTTCCTATAAAGATCAAAATACAATGGGGAACAGTGGATTTAGAAAGGACTTTAAAAAGGGCAGCATACTTTATTGACAATTCCTAACCCACATTTAGGGCAAAAGCAGCACAGGAAAAGAAAAGAGACATGCAACTTGGTTTGGCTTTTTAAGAGAATGAACGCAGCCACTGCCAAATGTCCTGATCATTGGTGGCTTCATGCCATGACCAGTCATGTCAGGAAGGTGAGAAGGTTGAGCACATGAAAGGACCCTTTTATATGCCCTAGCACCTCTCTTTAATGTCTTAATTCATTCCTAGACTATGTGAAGTAAATAATTAAAAGGCTGCCTTTAAGCATGTGCAGAGTTACTTTTATACCAAGCAAGCATGCTAATCAAAACATATCTATGTGGATTGGGTGATATAGAAATGTAATAAATAATAAATAAATCTGGGATCAGAAGAAATATCTTCCATTAGAGCATGGGTGGGCAAATTGGAGCCCTCCAGATCTTTTGGCCTACAAAACATCAGCCAGCAAAGCCAATGGTGAGGATGATGGGAGTGGTAGGCCAAAACATCTGAAAGATCAGAAGTCACCCACCCCTACTAGGTATGTGCGAAAGTCACTTACCTTTTTGCCGATTGTGTTTGCGGTGGTGGGGGAGGCGCTCCGTCCTTCCCCCTGGAATCCTCGATGGGGGTGGAGGCGATCCGGTCCTCCCCCCCAGAATCCTGCCCAGCCGGCTCTGCTCTGCGGCGGCTCCGTGGAGCAGCTGGCCAGGGCCGTCTGCAGCCAGATTTCCGGCCACGGACTGGCTGGTGCAGATGCAAATGGCGGCCGCCGCAGCAGCCGCCATTTGCGTCCAGCCAGGCAGCCAAGATAGGCTACGTAAGTCTTTACGTAGCCTATCATGGCTGGGCAAAAAAAAAATGGCATACGCAAATGGCGGCGGCTACGGCGGCTGCCATTTGCGTTCCCTATTTTTCACCATTTTAGCCTACGTAAATATTTACGTAGGCTATTACGGCAAAAAAAAAGGAGAACGCAAATAGAATAGTGGGCGCTATTTGCGTTCCTTTTTTATTCGCCGTTTTAGCCTACGTAAATATTTACGTTGGCTAAAATGGCCGGGGGGGGAAGGAACGCAAATAGCGCCCACTATGCTATTTGCGTTCCCCTTTTTTTTGCCGTAATAGCCTAAGTAAATATTTACATAGGCTAAAACGGCCAAAAATAAGGAACGCAAATGGCGGCAGCCATAGCCGCCATTTGCGTATGCCTTTTTTTTTTTTTTTTTTGATTGGCTTGCCGTGATAGGCTACGTAAATACTTACGTAGCCCATAATGGCAAAGACCAGGATGTAAATGGCAGCCGTGGCAGCCAGTCGAAAGACCAGCCGGCGCCGACACTGTCCGGAACATCTGCCGCAGGTAAGCCTCATCCCAGGGGGAATCCGCGGGGGGGTGCGAGGGGCAGGCCGTTCCGCCACGGATTTCGGGGGGGGGGCAAATTGCATTCGGCCTCACTGAAATCCGTGGCAGAATTCTCCGCCATCCCTAACCCCTACATTATTGGGAGTACGTACCAGGAGACCTGAGCCTAATGATTTTCAAGTTTGAAATTTTTAAATTTTCAAATGATTTCCAAGTTTGATCACAAGCTGAATATGAGCCAACAATGTGATGTGGCTGCAAAAAAGGCAAATGCTATTTTGTGCTGCATTCATAGAAGCATCGCTTCCAAATCCCGGGAAATACTAGTTCCCCTCTACTCAGCACTGGTTAGGCCTCATCTGGAGTACTGTGTCCAGTTCTGGGCACCACACTTTAAGAAGGATGCAGACAAACTAGAGAGGGTTCAGAGGAGGGCAACAAAGATGATCAGGGGACTGGAAACAATGCCTTATGAAGACAGACTGAAAGAACTGGGCATGTTTAGTCTTGAGAAGAGAAGACTGAGGGGAGACATGATAGCACTCTTCAAGTACTTCAAAGGTTGTCACAGAGAAGAAGGCCAGGATATCTTTTTGATCATCCCAGAGTGCAGAACACAGAATAATGGGCTCAAGTTACAGGAATCCAGATTCTGGCTGAACATCAGGAAAAACTTCCTGACTGTAAGAGCAATATGACAATGGAACCAATTACCTGGGGAGGTGGTGGGCTCTCCCACACTGGAGGCCTTCAAGATGAGGCTGGACAGCCATTTGTCAGGGATGCTCTGACTTGGATTCCTGCATTGAGCAGGGGGTTGGACTCGATGGCCTTGTAGGCCCCTTCCAACCTTACTATTCTATGATTCTATGAATTAAACATTGATAAGTGGGACCGACAACAAAAAAAAACTGCACTGTGAAGTACACCTGTTCAGGGTCCCAACCAGCCATGTCCATTCTCAGGATACTCTATTCCATTCCCCGTCCCTGATGTTCCACTCTTGGTTTCCCCAGAATTCTGTAGTTACTGAGCATGCTCAGTTTTGGTATGTGTTTTCCCCTGCCTTAGGGTATTGTTAAAGGGGGGGGGGGTGTATGTCTGAAAAGCTTCAGATTCCGCCCCATCCTTGCTCCAAGCCTGCTGATAACCTCCCTCTTGTACATGGATCGTACACACTTGGAGAATGAGTTCATTATTATTATATAGAATATATTCGCATATAGGAAAAGGACCCTCTGTAGGAAAACAAACATGCACAACCCACAGCCCAATCCACAATATTAAACCCATTGTATTACTATGGACTCCACCTAAAAAGCAACATTTTTATCTTCAGGTAGTTAGTCCATTACGTTTTTTGAAGGACACATTGATACGTAGGCTGTGCCTGCACTAGTGACCAACATTTGTGTAAGTACTGTTGCTCAATGAAGTTGTCCATGAAATAATAATCTATTAACAGTGGAGCAATGTGCAAGAAAACTAGGTGCTAGTTTTTCTCCTAATATATTACAGGAACCATCATAATTATAGGGCCATAATTGTGGCCCTATATGAAGGGTGAGTTCAACAAATCACATTCCACCATTATAGACAGAAAAGAGGAGGGCAGAAGGTTCTCTGGCTTATAATCAGAAAATGGCTCAGAGGATTGCTCTAAAATGTGGCAGTGTAGAAGAGGTGGATCTAAAGATGGTCCACGCTGATTTTGACAAGTGACTTGGAGCAGTTTGACAGATATTGTCTGTTTTCTTTTCATAGACTTTGCTGGAGTTAAACTTTATGGGTCAATTTCTCTATTTGAACAGCATCTTCCAGGAAAGCATTTGTTGTGTCAGGTCAGGGGGAAGGCCTAGTACATGCAATGCCCTGGTAGTCGCATAACATATTTGTAGTTTTTCTTAAAAAGTTGATTTCCCCCACTGACCCATTTTATCCTATGGAAATTCATGAAGTCTGTCCCTGGGCATGTCCAGAATGACCCTGCAGGAGAGAGGGGGTATAATGCAAGTGCCTGGTTACCAGGGTTATGGAATAGAATGGATAGGATGAGTTTATTATGTTAATTTTAAGATTGGGCAATAGGGAGACAGTAAGGGCATTTCTGCTACTAAATTTACAGGCCCTAGAAGGCCCCAAAATTTATAGACACCAAAAGAAGAAAAACCTTATTTTTGGCCCAGAAGATATGTGAGTAAAAAGCTATCCTTAATTTATAAGTCTATGAGAGATTTATGTCACTGGGATTCTGTTGTGATAAAAAAAAACAGTCTTTCAGAATTCTGGGCATTTACAGAATAGTGATAAATTCCCTGAAATAATAATCAGCAGTTCATATGAAAAAACATGCCTCACAATATTTCTTCGTTGGATTAAATTAGTGTTTAAAAGTATATGCTAAAGTGCCTCTATGTGAATTCTAACCTTCTAAATATTGTGTGAGGGCCAAAACAGACATTATGTTTAAGACATATCTAGTAGCTACAGCATTTTTCCATGTTTATTCTAGTAGGGGCAGGGGCCTGACCCAGATCAGGACCCTAGCATGGGGAATAGAGTGGCTTTCCCCCTTTCCCCCTACTACAGGCCTGACCCAGATCAGGGGGCCCTCACCCGTTGTTTCTATTGCAAAACAGGGATTTATAAAGCAAATTGCAGGCATCCCCACCCCCACCGCTGATCTGGGAACTGGCCCTACAGGGGAAAGGGTTAGAATTCCCCTAGCCCCTGTACTACAGTCCTGCCCTGGACCAGGGGCCCTGAGCCTACTCTAGAGTAAAAATGAAAAAGAAGATGTAGCTGCAACTTGCATCTTTAAAGTAATGTCTGTTGGCTGGCCCTGGTTTCTATTACTTGTTATAGTCCGTTATTTCTTTTTCCATTGTGTTTCTCATTTTCAATTTCAAGTTTGCACGATCAGAGAGTAGACGTGCAACGTAACCTTCAGCGTGCCTTCCGACGCCTATGTGGATGGTACTGGTTGCCAGCTGGGTACTTCTAATGTGGAACGGAAACGTCAGTTGCATGATAGCTTCAGTTGCATAGACTCCATGTGTCTATTCCAGTGAACAGACAAGGTAGCGGGCAAGCTAGAACCAGCCGCAACATAGGATACCGTACCATACCCACATTACCTAAACAGCTGTAATTTCCCAGCATTTTGGAGCTTGAGTGGGCATGGAAAACCCTTAACACAACATGTTAAACTGAAAGGATTTTTATTAATTGAACAATCACAAGTCGATGGTACCCATCTAAAAGCAGAGAACATAGGTCAATTGTGCACCTGATGTGTGACTAAGCTATGATGCAGTGCAGTTCATCTGAATCAGTTGACCTTGGTGTATTGACCCACTTATTTATGCTAGAGCAGAGATGGCAAGACCATGCACAAAGGTTTTGCTCTCTATTCTGGGAACAAGACAATCACATTACTTTAAGGTAAACAAATGGGCTATTTAAAAGCAGCATCTTTAACTAAGATAAGCAGTAAATTGTTGGGTAAGACCTGCTTAATTGGTAGCTGTATAAATCATTTCTCTTTTTGACATCACAAGTTATTACTTTCACTCCAAAGGAAGGTTTCTTGATCTGGATTATTCTAGATGTTGGTATAATTTAGTAAAGGAAAAGCTACTTGTAGCAGTCAACTAAGAAGCTGCAGACATTAATGCTACTTTCCCCCTAAAATACATGATTATCTAGAGGGACATGACATAAGCTGGGTGTAAACACGTTGGTGCCATTTTGAATGTGTGCCAACAATTTGTCATAACATGATACAGTGATTATTACAGTAAGTGGCCTGAAACAGCTATCATATTGTGTGTCATTACAGATGCTATTGTCTATTTTTAGCTGAAGTGTCCAACCACAGGGAAATCCATGCCAAACAATAGTAGGACCTCATTCCTGCCTAATGACTTCGCATCTTTGATAAAGAGGAAAATAATAGTAATGTATGATATGGTTTTTATCTTATCAACCCAGAGGGGAAGTGCTAATAGCTTCAACAATACTTCAAGCATCAATAGTGCCTTTCACAAACGCATATCAACAAGTTTTGCCAATAGTAATATTCGCAGCACACACCCCACATATTTACAAACAGTTAGAAGAAATATACAGTACCCAAGTCCTGCATATATTAAGGGAAAGCATGCATGAACATGCATATATTAGTGAAAATAATGTACAAAAAAGATTACAATATAATGCAAGAAGAGCTATGCTAGATCACACCAAAGGCCCATCTGTTCGAATAGCAATGGCAGGAGATCATTCCAAGACACAGTTTCTAGAAAGGGTTCAGAGTGGTTGAGATGAAACAGCAGAGGTGATCCATGGTGCAGAGCTCATCAACTGCCCTGAATACATGCAGAGAATACTGCCCACCAGGCAGAGCCAAAGAAGTTTCTGCTGCTTTAACCAGAGCTTCTTGTACAAAAAACGCTCAGTCCTTGTGTTAGTGTTTGTGTGTGCTTTTTGCAACCAAGTTTGCTTTACCAAGTCTTGTCTTCATGGATTCAGTTATTCAGCCATCAGTTCAGTTATTCAGTTATTCTTGCTAACACCATCTAGTCCAGAATTCTGTTTGCGCAGTTGCCAACTAGATGCCTATGAGAATCCAACAAGCAGGACATGAGAGCAGTAGCACCCTCCACTTTGTTTTCCCCAGCAACTAGTACTGTATAGCCACTGATAGCCTTCTTCTCCATGAATTCGTCAAATCCTCCTTTAAAGCAGTCCAAGTAGGTGCCCATCACTACACCTTGTGGTCGTGAATTCCATACTTGAACTCTGCGCTGTGTGAAGAAACGTTTCCTTTTATCTATCCCCATCGCCCACCATTCATTTTCCTTGGATGGCCCCGGGGTCTAGTATCAGGAGAGATTGAGATGTTTTTCCCTATCCCTATCTACTTTCTCTACACCATGTACATCTTTTTATACACCTTTATCACATGCCCTCATACGCACTTTCTTTCCTAAGTTAAAAGTCCCCAATGTTGTTAGCTTTTCTCATAGGGCATTTCCAGCATTTAATTTAGGGGGAATTGCTTGCTAAAATTCATACATTATGCTAAAATACATATACTAGGACAAATATACCCACATATGCATATGAACAAAATTTCATGTGGGTTTTTAAAAAAAATGCAAACTGATGTGGAAACTGGATGAAATGAATTTAAGACTGAGAAAATTAGAAACGAGGAGAAACAAAAATGGAGATTCATCCATCCTTACGCAGAACAAATTGATCTGTTTACCAAATGCTGAGTGCCAGGCTCCTTGTTGTAGGAGACCTACCCAGTCCAGAGGGTTGATACTGCTTGCCAACTTCGGGAGCCAATACTGCCTACGTTCCCTTCCATGCCACAACACAGCTCTGGTAGGTGATTAGGTTGCATCCAGCCTCACATCCTGAGATGCCTGGTTTAAAATTGCTAGAAACTAGAGTCCCTGAAAGCAGAAGAAAAACCAGCAGAGGCTGGTGGTTCCGATTTCAGAGGGGCAGTGCATCCACTCTGGGTTTCAATCAGAACCACCCAGAACTCTAAAGGAGCTATCCAAGGCGCTGAACCAATTTTGGAGATAGGGTTCAGCACCTTGGATAGCTCTTTTAGAATTCTGGCTGGTTCTGACCGAAACTCAGAATGGATTTGCAGCCCCACTGAAATCGGGGCCAGCAGCCTCCACTGAGAAAAGCCCTGCTGCGTCAGATGGAAGTTCCATCTAGTCCAGGGGTGCTGAACCTTTCAGCTTGTGGGCCAAATTCCACTTTGGAGAAGCTGCGAGGGGTCGTATTCCTGTTGTGGGCAGGGCAGAAAGCAAAAAGAATGGGGCCAAATCCCAGCATATTTTAGCTACAAGCTCTTACTGTCAGTAACTAAGTCTTAAGAGAAATATTTCAAACTTTTAGAATGGGGGGGAAAACTGCCCCAAAGTAGGGAAACCACCAAACGATTGCTGGTTGGGGGAATGTGGGTAAGGCCAGGGAAAGGGGACAGGGCTATCTGGGAAAACCTGGCAGGCTGGATTAGGATCTCAGGACAGCCAGATTTGGCCCCCAGGTCTGAGATTCTGCACCCCTGATCTTGTCAGACATCCTGTTTTCCATAGTGGCTTGCCAGATGCAACAGGAAATCCTATCCCATTGATTAAATCAATGGCCGGCTTGAGACATTTTGCTGTCTGAGGCGAAGGGCAAGATGATGCCTCCTCCCCTTCCCACATACACTGGCACACTACACACTATTTCAACACTCGCAATGGGATAGGGTCCCCCACCACTCCTGAGGCAGCAGGCCAGTTTAGGAGGCCCAGGACAGGTTGTGTGGCCTTCACAGCTCTGTCCTCAAACAGAGGGGAACAGCTGGAAAGTTCAGGAGGAACACCCAGAAGGTTCCCCCCCACACACACACCAGCATCTGCTGTCTGAGGCAATCGCCTCACTGTGCCTAATGGTAGGGCCAGCCTTGTTTAAATCCTCCTTCATATAAAAGTTAAGACCTCGGCCAGTTAGTTTGTCAAACCACACAGCCATTGGCCTGACTTACCTTTGGTGTGAACTTGAGGAGGAGAAGGGGCATTTTGTTAGTTGGAAGTGCTAGCAGTAGATAACAGCCATTCATGAGCAATTGAGGGAGATTGAGAATTCTTCTGCTATATATGCCCAATAGGCCAAATTACTGATTACACAGAATATTTACAGCTGAACTATGATCCCATTTGCTTACGCTGCTAGACAGCAGTTCTTGGCATAAGGAGTGAAAAAGGCTGTCAAGGAGACAAGGAGTTCATTGCCTAAAGTTGAGATCAAAGCCTTTAGATTATACTGTTTTGACAACTGTCATGGGATACTAGCAAGAGGGCATCAAAATGTACTCCTATAATTAACCCAAGTTTCAAGAAACTATTGTTCGTCATCCAGACACTAAAATAATATACTGCGTCACAATTGTGCTGTGGAAAAACAAAATGCTCCAAGGCTGCCAACTTTAGGATCCTTGAAACACATGAAGCCTGAGTCAGCTGCCAGAAGTGCTTTTTACCAGCTGACGCTGGTCCGGCAGCTGCAGCCTTATCTAGAGAGAGCTGACCTAGCCACAGTGATACATGCCTTGGCTACATCCAGGTTGAATTACTGTAATGGGGCTGCCCTGGAAGATGATTCCAAAACTGAAACAGAATGAGGCAGCTGGAATGCTTGTGGAAGCTGGGTGCTCAAATCATGTTACTCCCGTTGTATATTGTTTACATTGGCTGCAGTTAGTTTCTGGGTGCAATTCAAGGTGCTGGCTTTGGCCTTTAAAGCCCTAAATCAGGGGTGGACAACACATGGCCGGTGGGCTGCATGCTCCCCCCCATGGCCTTGAGTGCAGCCACCACCACCTCTGCAGGTAGCCCCCATTGCTGAAATCTGGGTGTGCAGTGGCAAAAAAAATCAGCAGTTTGATGCCAAAATTCAGCAATGAACTGCCACAGACACACAAAAGTGCCAAATGTGGCTTATTTCCAAGCTAAATGTGGCCCTTTTAAGTCTCTGTAGCAGTTTGTCACTGGTTTTCTTGCCACTGCAGCCAGCAGACTCCCCCCAGGGGAGTCCTGAAATTGCCCACCCCTGCCCTAAATGGGTGGGCAGCTTTGGGTGGTCCAGACTCCTGCCCTAAATGGTTTGGGACCACATTATCTGAAGCACCACCGGCACTTGCCTGAGCCTGCCCAAGCATTAAGTTCAGCAGCAGAGGCCCTACTTTCTGGTCCACCAGCAAGGCCCGTTAGGCTTACAGGTGTTAGGGATAGGGTTTTCTCAAGGGTGGCCCCACACCTTTGGAACTCCCTTCCCAGACAGATATGCATGGCCTAAAAACCCACACACACCTGAAGACACAGTTATTCCAGTCTGCATTTGATACTTTAAAATCATTAGCTGCTGCTGCTACTGCTGTGTGTGTGTATGTGTGTTCAATTGTGATTTGTACATTTGTGTTTTTGTAATATTCTAATCTGCCTTGAGTGCACTGCCCTTGTGAGAACAATGCACCCACTAAGGCAAGTTAAAAATATTTTAAATCAATTATAAAAATTAAATTCCATGCCACACACAAGGTTTTGAGCAGGCTAAAAAGAAATAATCGGCAATAGTATTCATAATGCATTGTGTCTTATTAGATAATCTTTTCCTTTGTGTAGCTCTAAATTTTCTGAGCCATTTGCTCTTTTCTAAAGTACGGTCCTGCAACAAAATGTTGTAGTATCTTCTGCTCAGGGTTCCAGCTCCCTCCCACCCTGCATTTCCCTTTCCCCCTGTCCAACAGTCAGACAGCATTCCATGCCCACTGATCATCCTTAGTCATCACTGGATGGGTTTGTGTCCGTCCCCCTGCTCCATTTGGGTTTTTTCCTCTTCCATTTGGGGGGTAGGTGGACACACTGGTGCCCAATCCCAGCTACATTAAAATCTTGAATTTCTCCATTGATTTCTATGGGCAGCTCTCACTTTCATCCCTTGGATGATGATTTAAAAATAGCATCCCAATGTGAACTAGGAAAATTACCTATCCAGACATTTTTACCCTTTTCATAGGGTAAGAGACCCTTTTCTTAGGTCTCTTCCAGTTGTGGGCACATTTTAAGAAAGACACTGGCAAACTAGAGCATGTCAAGAGGAGAGAGACTAGGATGATGAGGAGTCTAGAAACCAAGTTTTATGAGAAGAGGTGGAAAGAGCTGGGTATATGTAGTCTAGAGGAGAGGCAAATACAGGGAGACATGATAGCAGTCTTCAAACACATGAAGGGCAGTCTTCCAGAAGATGGAGCAGACTTGTTCTCTGTTGCTGCAGAAAGCAGGGATAGAACCAATAGATGGGAAATGCAGTAGATTTCAGGTAAACATTAGGAAAAGTGACTCAATTGTAAGAGTGGTTTGACAATGAAACAGGCAGCCTCTGGAGATGTTTAAGCAGAGGCTGGATGACCATCTGTCATGCATGGTGTAGTTGCATCCTGAATTATGGATTCTGCATTAAGCAGAGGGTTGGACTAGATGACATCCAAGGCGCCTTCTGACTAATTCTGTGATTCCTTCATCCTGCTTTTCGACCCACTCCAATCCATTCTCCCTCCAACCTGGTTTACATTCCCCCCGCCCCAAATAGGGTGTTTTTCTAAAGATTTTGGGCACCCTTGCAGACCTTGGGGTTACACCAAGCCTGCTGATACCTTCCTTTCATGCTTGACTTTTAGCTTCAGCTCTATGAGCATGGGAAGACTTGAATTGAAAATAAACATAATGATATTGTGTGGTTGGTGTTTATGCTGCAGTAGTGGTATATGAGAATAAACAACTTCCTCACCCTTCTCCAACCCAAGGCATAGTTGCTTGTTTTATTTCAGGGGTTATTTTGACTGGAGATGAAAAAATATTTAACAAGTGAGACTGGGCGATAAAATGCTAAGAAGGATACATTGCAATTGTGCTTTCAAGCAAATCTTGCTTTCAGGCTCAGGTGACACTAAATCGAGGTAGCTTGCCTAATATTTGGGCCTACAATTCCCAGCAGCCCTAACCAGCGTAGTCAATGGTGAGGGGCAATGGGAGTTGTAGGCCAAAACATCAGGAGGGCCACAAGTTGCCCACCCCCTCACTAAATGCTTCCATTTTATTGTATGAACTGTTTTTATTGTTGTACATTGCCCAGAGTGGCTGGGTGACTGGCCAGATGAGCAATTAATAAATTTAATAAATAATTTATCTATACACAATTCTTCTTTCCATTCTGAATACCCCAAAGGAACAAAAGTCTGGTAGTTAACAAACTAGTTATTTCCAGTGGCTTTGATTGGAAGTTCTCTTCATGGAACAGAGCTTTCCCAACTCCCCCATCTTCCTGTAGCCCCTTGTGTAGTTCCTTCCAAATCTACTCCCAGGGGTTGGGAGTCCCTTGGGAAAAGAATATGTGGAGGTGGGGGTAGGGGTTAAGAATGTAAGAAGAGCCATGATGGATCAGACCATCTAGTCCAGCATTCTGTTCACACACTGACCAACCAGCTGCCCACAGGAAACCCACAACTAGGACATGAGTTGCAGCAGGAATGTTATCTTGGGATATAGTGTGCATCAGCCTTTCCCAACCTGGTGTCCTCCAGATGTGTTTGACTGCAACTCCCATCATTCTGAGTCAGCCTGACCAATGAGCCATGGAGGGCACCAGGTTGGAGAAGGCTGGGGTACATAGAGTGGCACTTGGTGCTATCATTTGGCTACTGCAACACTAAGGGCTTCAAAATCATGTTACCCACACATTCAGTCACTACTGTAGCTTTTAGCCATATTATATCAGGAAATTGGGACAGAGTCAAATTTCACTAAATTAACTGTGGTTTCAGGAACCTGTAATGTTGTAAGGAGGTATGTGCATGCATAACAACAATGATTTGCACAAGAGCTTGCCACCCTCGGAAGATGGCAAAGATTCCATCCTCTGTCTCTAGTGATCTCTCTATTAATGACCTGGTGTGCCTGAAAATTGGAAATTAACTGAAGTGGTGAGTGATAAACCACAATCCTCTCCCTCTACCATACATAACAATTGATTACCCTAACACACCTTTAAAGCTCTTGGGGAGTTAGCACTTGACATCTAAAACATACTTGAATAAAAATGTGTCTTTAAAAATCCAAATTCTAGAAAATGACATTGGAGCCATACTTTAAACACAAAGAAAGAACCCACTGAGTTGTATCTAGTATTAGTCTTACTTAAGTCCCATTCATTTCAATTGGTTTACTCAAAGTAGGACTAACATTGGATGCAACCTGTTGTCCTACATTCTATCAAACCCACCAATAGGATACTCAAGAAGATGCTCAGAGTCATATCTAAAATGCCATAATGAGACATCAGGTGGATTCAGGTAACTGGGTGTCACATGGTAGCCATTTAAAAAGCCTGTGGTGCTATGTGCTTACAGATGTTACTGCATGGAAAAACAATTGCTTATAACAGGAGTTGGATTCCAACTCCCATCAGCCCCAGCCTGTATGGTCAATGGTCAGGCATGTTAGGAGTTGTAGTCCAACATCTGGATGACCACAAGTTGCCCACTGCTGGATTATAATCTCTGATCATGACGCTAAACCAGTGTTATGACAACCCCTCTGCTTACACAGATTTCTGAGTAGATGTTGACTCTGGGCTCAGCCTCGTTGTCAAAGCCTAAAAATGTTTGCAACCACAAGTGGAACATCGTGTCATATGTTCCCCTTTGTCACCATACCACACACCCTCCTTCTACTTCTAGGCCAATTGGAAGAAGAGGAAGTTGAACAGCATGGCAGGAGAGATCTCTACCTAATGACTTTCAGCAATGCAGTTAAAGTATCTCATCTACTCCACCCTGAATCTCATACATTTGGAAACATATTAATGACACAATGGAGACTTGCAATTGGTAAATATATGGTTTTTAAGAATCAGTTGGAAGCACAATTTGGATTGTGACCACAGTGCTGAGAGGTGATTAGCCCTTTCCCTTTGCACAGTTTCCCACTACTTCCCAACCAAACTGCTATTTTCCCTGTTAAGGTACATTACAATATTTACAGGTATAGTCAATGTTTAAGGTATAGGCACTAATAACACTGGATTACTGTGACGTGCTCTTGGGTCCTGCCATTTTTCAGCATGTGGCTGCTTATTTACTACCAGGTCAAGGTTTAAGGTTTTGTTATTGGTGTAAAAAGCTCTAAACAACTTGGGACTGGGATACTTGAGACAGCACTTTCTCCCTTAACCAGCCTGCCCAGTCACTGAGGTCATCAGATAAGGTGGACCTGGTGGTTCCTCATGGAGCTGAGATCCGTTTAAAGTCCACCTGGAGTACAGCTTTTAGTATACTGGCTCCCTCTCTGTGGAATTATCTGCCAGTTGATGTCAGGCAGGCACCAACAGTTTTCAGCATCTGCTAATGGCATTTTTTGTTAAACAAGCATTTCCTGAATAAAAGACCAGCCACAGTTTCATTGGTATAATTTGATTTCAAATACTTCTATTCTTTTATATTTTGATTTATTTTTTACTGTATACCACTTAGAAATCTTTTTTTAGATGTAGACCAGTTTATAAAATAAATGAATAAATAAAGGTCAAATATAAAGGCATTCACAAATTCAGTTTGTTTGGTGCTGTTTTCCTTTTCCTCTCTCCAGGTCTGAGAAGATAAATCTGCTCATCATTCAGGTGAAATTATCTGGATTGCAGGGAGGGGGGGTCCATAGGAAGAAAATGTATACAGAATAGAATAAGTGGCAGGTTGCAAAAATACTGGGTTGGATCCATACTTTATGCATACAGAGTAGACCCACTGAAATCAATGGGGCTTAAATGGGTCTACCATGACTAAGTATGGATCCAACACAATGTCTCCTGTGTACTGCATTTCAAGATAAGAACAGATACACTCTTAAAGTTGCTTCTTGTTTAGAGGGCTCAACACTCTAAAAGACTCCGCTTTTAGTTCAGAAATCTAAAGCTTAATTTAATCTATTTGTTTTATGTTTTAATTAAGGTTTTTTTAGCCTGGATTTTTACCATTAACCACTTTGAATGCCATTTTCTTGGCAGAAAGGTGGGATATAAATTACACAAATAAATAAATAAATAAATATTGCCTAATATTAATTATTCTGGAGTGTAAAGGTTGGTTTTGATAACACTTGTAGAAGAGGCCTTAAGAACTCATTGCAGGTAAATGAAAAACAATATGTCAAAACCTTCTGTTCTTAATAGCTGAAGAAAAAACATATTTAAATATCTGTAATTTACTGTTGAGGATTACAGTCTAGATAAACTGCCATAATACAGTATTACTATTTATTTCCAGCTTCAGCTGGAAATAAATGAATCTGCTTCAACTCAATGATTATCTGTGAGCTGATCAAAAATAGTTTATCACTAAAAATATATATTTACTATTGTAGAGATCTGTAAAGTTCCAAGATCAAATTAACCAAATGGGCTGCTTCTGGAATTCTAAATAAGTTAGTATTGCAACAGGGAGAAATAAAAACTAGTTTGTATTATAGAAATAAGACATTTTATTCCTACATTTTAATTGTGGCCGCTTACAAATTCAGCAACATAACTTTTTGGCATAGTGTTATGAGAAACTGATGACTCATCATTTCCCCCTTTAAGGGAGCAATCCTATGGCAGCTAGTCAGTGGCTAGACGGCCATAGGATATGTGGTTTTCCGGGAACCGACTTCAGAGCCCGTGCTCCGAGGTCGGTTTCCAGAAAGCCGACCTCCCTGCCTTCCACACTGCCTTGCAGGCAGCGTGGAATGGCCTCACGATCTGCACTCAGAAGAGGAGTGCAGAGCAGCCAAAACAGGGCATTCTGGGGGGTGTTCCAGGGCGGGGAAGGCGGAAATGCCAGTATGACACATCCTATGTGTCATCCGGCAGCCTCCTCCCCTGCTCCGCCTTCCCATGGCTAGACAGCCGAAACGATCCCTTCCATGCTTCTCCTACCCTACATTGGATAGGCGGTCACCTCCGAGTTTGGAGGCAGCCGCCTACCCCCACAGAATTGTGCCCTAAAAGGATACGTCTAAGATCTATAATGGTATCTTGATAAATCTGATAGTATGTACAACATGCAGGAGGACATAAGTAGAAGGGAAATGAGACTCTATTTGTAAAAGAATAAAGGATAAAGGCAGGTATTTTCCAGCTTTAGAAAGTACTAGGGATGGGGTAGAAATTTGTTTCATTCACGCTTGAATGTGAATTACCACATTTCACATTTTCAAACTCAGTTATCCTTTGAAAATCATGCTTCTCGAATTTGCAATGGAGTTTTCCAATTAAAAATGCCTACAAAATGTGTACATTAGGGAAAAGTACACACAAAAACACATATATTAGTGAGAATAAAGTACAAAATGCATTATATTAAGAAAATTGTTTGCAGGAATGTGAATATTAGGCAAAATTGTGTACAAAAATGTATGTAATAGTAGAAACGTGCCAAAACCCTGTATGAATTTTCATGTGAACTTTTTTTTAAAAAAACCTCAAAGTTTGGAATGTGCCGAACTTAAGATTGGAAAAACTCCTGAACTTCAGGATGAACCAAACTTAAATTTGGAGAAATTCTCAAAGTTCAGCAGAAACCAAACTTAAGACAGGAAAAATGAGAAACCATGATTGACAGATTCATCTATCCATAGAAGGTACCCCAATGCCTGCATTTGTCTTAATATTTGTGGCTGTTTGCCATACAGTTGCTTTGTATACAGCAGAGATATATGAATGCACAGTCATTTTTTCTCTACCCCAAAGCTTAAGCTCACAAACGTCAGCTATGGTCTAAAATAATCGCAAATGAGCCCAGCCCACTGGGAACAAATGGGAGTAGTGCAAAAGCACATAAAACCCCATAAGATTCCCACCCCTATAAAGCTGAATTGTCAGTACGAATGACAAATGACCCTGTAGAAACATTTGAAACCATCTTCTGAACTTTTGCATGTATTATTATTGAGGTAAGTAAAAAGCTACCCTAAGATCTGTCACCATATATCAAGTCTGATCGCAAGGCCCAGGACCTTTGTGTCACAACAACAGTAAATCATATTCCAGAGATTCCAGTCCTTACTTTAGATTCTGCTGGCCAACATTTCAGTTTTAACGGACACTTCCATGTTCAACCGAGTTCTGGATCTTATCAAATTGTCTCTTTCAAGATTTCATATCGAAGTTGAGTCACATGCTGATAATGTGCCCTGCAGATGACATTTTGAGTCAACATTAAAATATCGGAAGTCAAAATACCATATGTTTTCAACACTTCCTTTCAGACAAAATGTCATGGATAATCAGCTTTTCATTCATTATAGCATTAACACTAGGCCAAAAAGTCATGTTGCAGAGTTTGCAGGTGTCAGGATTAATTCCATCAGTTCTGACCTCTCCCTGTTGCTGTACAGGCTTGTCAGTTGACTTACAACCATTGAAAATATATAGGCTGATATGTATCACATGTCTTCCCACGGCAATTCCTGGCCTGTGAGAGCTCAGCCTCGGTGGTTCAGCACTGGTGACCTCAAGACTGGATTATTGTAATGCGCTCTATGTGGGGCTACCCTTGGGCTTGGTCTGGAAGCTGTGGCTGGTGCAGAATGCAGCGGTGAGGCTGCTAACTGAGGCCTGTTTCGGACAGCAAGTTACACCTTTGTTCAAAGAACTGCACTGGCTGCAAATAAGCTACTGGGCCAAGTTGAAGGTGTTCTTCTTAACTTTTAAAGCCCTAAATAACGCGGGACCAGGTTATCTTAGGGATCACCTAGCCCCTTATGTCTGAACTCTGCAGTCTTCAGAGAGAGCCCTTCTGAGGGTCCAATATGCTCTTGAGGTTTGCCTCAGGAGCTCTTGCAGTAGAGCATATAATGTTGCAGCACCCACCCTCTGGAATGCTTTACCAACAGTCATTAGGCAGGCCACCAGTTCTGATATTTAGACCCTTCTCAACACCCATCTCTTCACACAGGCTTTCCCTACCCATCCAGATATGGTCAATAGCACACAGCAGAGTGTGCATTTTTACTGCTGATTAACTTTTTATTCTGCTATTTTATTGTTGCTTTGATGGCATTACACTTTATGTTCACCACTATGATACCTCTGTGGAAAGCGGTACATAAATTTGAGTAATAAATACATAAAATAATATGGCAATAGGCCTAGCTTTTTGAAGACTACTGGATGATTTGAGTGTAATGTTGGGCCACTGGAATATTCTAGGTCAGCTTTCTGAACCCGGGTGCCCTCCAGATGTGTTAGACTATAATTCCTATTATCAGCTGGAGATGATAGAATCATAGTCCAAATCCTCCAGATGGTGCCAGGTTGGGGAACGCTGGTCTAGGTCATGGGTGGGGCCTCCAGATGTTGTTGGACTGTGACTCACATTGTTGGCTAGGGTTGATGCAAGTTGCACAATATCTGGAGGCCACATACTCCCCGCTCCTGATCCTGATGGGATAGGATAATATATCTGATATGCTGAATGCAAGTGAGCATCAGCTAGTTTCAAGGACAGATTTCAAAGAGAAGCAGATTACTTGGTGAATTCATGCACTCGAATAGCCCTGTATAAGGCACTGCTGTGCATATGCATTTTTAGGTTCAAGTAGGGTGTTATATGCATTCTGAAGCCGAGCTAAAAATTGCCTCGTTCCTGTAAAACATAGCTTCCTGCTAGTGATGGCTTTGTGAATCTCTCTCAGTCCTACTTTAATCTGAATCCAACATTCAATAGTTGCTCATGGCATCCTTCCAGGATAGTGAGGAACCGCTGATGGGAAAGGTTCCAAATGTCTGGAGATTCACTTCAGAAAGGCATGCAGGAGTGAAACTTTCTCAGACCCTTGTAGAGAGACCACTCTGGCTGAACCTTACTGAACTAAGAAAACACATTTGACCCAGGACAAGTGACTAGAAACTGCAATGCTGTAGCACAATCTGGTCCCCCCTCCCCCCACATACATATACACACACACACACACACACACACACACTGAATCAATGTGACATTCAAGGGCTGTTCAGATGGCAGTTCTGAACCAGCTTCTCCAACTCCACACAAAACATTGAGAACACAGTTCGAAGCTTTTTGTTATTGCCTTTAAACCTATTAGAAGTGGTTGGGATTTATGCGGCGCAGCGTCATACCCAACTGCTGCTCGCAGCTTTATTTATTACATTCCTATCCTGTCTCTCTTCCACAGAGCCCAAGGCTGTAGACATGGGATTCCCAGGCACTGAACAGACCCAGGCCTGCTCATCTTCAGCAAGGCGGCTGCATCAGATGCCTTCAGACATGCCCCGGGATCTAGTTGTCAATTCAAAATAGAAATGTTTTAGATATTACACTCTCTGAGTTGGGCAAGGGACTCTGTGTTTCCGTGGGATATAAATCGCTTCAAGTTCAAACAATTCAGCTTCACTAGCTTGCTATTCATAATATACTTAATTTTTTCCAGGCACTGTACAAAGATCAACAGTGCAGTCCTATCAGGGTTGGCACATGTTCTTCCGCAGCCTGAGGCAGGAGAGCACACGCATGTCTCCGCTGTATTTGCCCCCACCCCCACTGTGTCTCCCCCCACCTCCCAGTGTGTCCACCCACACACCCTGCCACATCTCCCAGAAACCTGTCCCCCGCAGCCCCTTGCTGCAACTCCCCCCTTTCTGTGCCTCCCCCCCAGGTCTCCCCACCTCGCTTCTCATTGGTGCTGCCACCACCACTCCCTGATGAGCTGTGTCAGCCATAGAAAGCAGCGAGCGTGATTCTGCAGAGAACCAGCCAGGCCCAAATACCTGTGATTCTAGAGCATAAAGGATAGGAAAACGAAGTAGTCTAAATGTGTTTGCATTCAATCTTCTTATTGCTTTAATCATGTCTTTTATTAAGGGAATAAATACACACTAAGGACTTTTACAAGCCAGAACTGAGAGACAGAAGAATTAGAGCATCAGAGATAGAATTAGATTGCAGTAAAATTGCAACATAAAAACAGGAAGCACAGATAAAATCAAGCAAACTATTACTTTACCCTAGAACTGCAACATAAAACCAGTAGTCAGATGTACTCACACTGAACAGAATCAAAGCTCAGCCTAACAGTAACAGGGCACAGTTTTGGAAGCATTATTCCAAGTATTCCTTATCTTGATTTAGGGAAGTAGCTCTACTATGGAAGAGGTTGACGTCTCCATCGTATTTGGATTTTTCAAACATAGATCAAGGGAGCTGGTGTAGACAGCGTACTCTGAATCCTGTCTTTGGAAGCAGCAGTTCACTGAACCAGAAATTTAGTGCATTGGCAATGGAACTAAGAACACTCTGCACCAACATCTGACTCGATACCAAAGGACATGTTACAACAGGTACAGCCACTTTCAGAAAGTGTGTTTACCTTTACTGGTCATGCAATCACAGAGATGTTTCATTGTTTGCTATGCTCAAGCATATGTCAGTCCACAGACGGCAGCTGTGGCCTGTGGTACAGATCCCTTGTACACCGTTTCTTCACAGCATCCTTGGAGAAAGGTTCCTTGCTGTTCTGAGAAATCCAAAAACCATGCTCATAAATGTGTGAGTGCAAAAAATAAAACCAACGCACATTAGAACTGGGGTGGTCCTCCAAATGTTATTGGACTCCAATTCCCATAACCCCATCCAGTTTGGCCAAGGGTACGGAATTATGGGAGCTGTAGTCTAACATTTGGAGGCCCACAGGTACCCCAGCCCTGCTTTAAAATGTATGATTCAAGGGTGGAGAAGCAGAGACAGTATTGAATTATATCCTGTTATTCAAAGGTTACTGAGGATGCCATCCTATGCATGTTTAAGCAGAAAAAAGTCCTACAGCTCCCAGCATTCCCCAGCCAGCATGGAATGCTGGGAGCTCTAGGACTTTTTCTGTCTACACATGCATAGGATGATGCCCTTAGAAACATAAGACCACTGATCTATATAGTTCAGTATTGTCTACACCAGGGGTAGTCAACCTAGTGCCTTCCAGGTGCTTTGACCTACAATTCCCATAACCCCAGACCATTTGCCATGCTGGCCAAGGCTTTTCAGAGTTGTAGTCCAAACTATTTGGAGGGCACCAGGTTGCCTATCCCTAGTCTACACTTAGTGGCAGTGGTTCCCCAGGGTTTCAGACCAGAGTCTTTCCTAGTCCTACCTAGAGATGCCTTTTGCATGCAAAGCAGGGGCTCTGCTGTTAAGCCATGATCCTTCCCTACATTCTCTTTAAAGTTCCCTTTTAAAATTATAGCATTTCATTGCCCCTCTAGTTGCCTCTGATCTGGTTTATTACTTTTTTCCTAATCTTCTTCATCAGTACAGAAACTCATCCTCCATCTCCTACATTTGAAATAAAGTTCTGTCATCTAATTGTTAAAGTCTTCCTATATGCCTGTAATCACAGGCAGCTGTAACCCACACACAGCTGTTAAATCAGCACACCTACAAATTTGTGATGTATTGTGTGGGTTACACAAATCAGTTTGAGGTCTTGCATGTCTAACTTCGCTTTGCACAAGGTCTCCCAGAACATTTCTCTCTCTGCATAACTTGTTGAGATTGATAGGTTCCACCCAGTTCTCTTAAAGCATGACATAACCCTTTCCCAAACATATCCATTTAGATCATAGCTGCCTGACAATCTACAAAAGAACTCACAATTCACACATTCTTTATTGCTTAGCCAAAGGCCATCACTATAAAGCCACTGTAAGATGAAGACAGATTGTTTCTTTGGCTTGCTTACTTTCTTATCACATTAAAATTCAACATTAAAATTTCCCATACAGTGTAATTATATTTAACTACAGTACACCCCTAAGTATGTTCACTCAAAACTAAGTCCCACAGCACTTGGGATGAAACCAGATGTGAATGCAATTACCATGCACAGTTTTTGTTATGTAAATTGAAGCCATGGGGAAGCCAGATCAGCCTTTGGACTGTAGTGTGTGGGGTAGGGACAAGAGGTAAGTCTCCCTACCATAGTCCCCCCCCCCCGCTGCCGCCAATCACCTCTCTGAAGCTGCTATTTGCATTTCAAGTGACATTATCACAGGTGCCAACAGAGTCGTGCTTTGAAATGCAAATAGAACGTTTTGGGGGGGGGGGTCTGGACCATGATAGGAAGAGGACCTCTCCCTTCCCATCCCCCCTGTATGGTTACAAGATTACTATTTATATAACAAAAACCATGAATGTTAATTGCATGTACACAATTGATCATGCCTTGTTTGGCCCCCAATGGGGCTTGCTCACAAGACAGTATAGAATTGCCTTCAATGGGACTTACTCACAAGTATGAGTGTATCAAACTGCAGCCTTAACTAGAAATATTGCAGAGAAGTAGGAGATGAGAATGCTACTTGCCCATTCTTATAGGCAAAAACAGAAGATGTATTTTCCTCCATACAAACGGTAGTGCACTAAGTGACAAGAAAAGGGGGTAATAAACAATTGCCTCATCAATTAACCTCTTGAAAAAAACCTCTGCCATGGCATATCTCATGAGTCATAGACTACAGAAAAAGCATCTTTTTAATACTTGAAGGACCCCCTTCACCCATATCAGCCTGCCTGTGTTTTGAGATCAGCAAGAGAGGCCCTTAAGAACATAAAAACATAAAAAGAGCCATGCTGGAACATAAGAGGAGCCATGCTGCATCAGACCAAGGGTCCATCTAGTCCAGCATTCTGTTCACACAGTGGCCAACCAGCTGTTGTCCAGGAGCATACAAGCAGGGCATGAGCACAACAGCACCCTCCCACCCATGTTCCCCAGCAACTGCTGTACATAGGCTCACTGCCTCTGGTACTGGAGGGAGCACATAGCCATCAAGACCAGTAGCCACTGATAGCCTTTTCCTCCAGGAATTTGTCTAACCCCGTTTTAAAGCCATCCAAACTGGTGGCCATCACTACTTTCTGTGGTAGCGAATTCCATAGTTTAACTATGCACTGTGTGAAGAATTTCCTTTTATCTGTCCTGAATCTCCCACCAGTCAGCTTCATAGGATGACCCCAGGTTCTCGTATTTTGAGAGAGGGAGAAAATATCTCCTTATCCACATTCTCCACACCATGCATAATTTTGTACACCCCATCATGTCTCCCATGACTCACCTTCTTTTTAAGTTAAACAGCTCCAGACATTGTAACCTTTCCTCACAGGGGAGATGCTCCAGCCCCTTGATCCGTTTAATTGCACTTTACTGCACCTTTTCCAACTCTACAATATCTTTTTTTAGGTGTGGAGACTAGAACTGTAGACAGTATTACAAGTGTGGTCGCACCATAGATTTGTATAGGGGCAGTATGATATTGGCAGTTTCATTCTCAATTCCTTTTCTAATTATGCCTAACATGGAGTTTGCCTTTTTACAACGACTACACATTGAGTTGATATCTCCATTGAGCTGCCCATCACTACCCCAAGATCTCTTTCCTGGTTGGTCACCGCTAGCTCAGATCACATCAGGCTATACTTGAAGTTGGGATTTTTTTTTGCCCCAACGTGCATCCCTCTACACTTGCTTACGTTGAACCACACTTGCCATTTAGATGCCCATTCTCCCAGTTTGGAGAGATCCTTTTGGATCTCTTCACAATCCCTTTTTGTTTTAACCACCCTGAATAATTTGGTGTCACCTGCAAACTTGGCCACTTCACTGCTAATTTCAAATCATTTATGAACGGGTTGAAAAGCATTGGTCCTAATACAGATCCCTGCGGAACCCCACGATTTACTTCCTTCCATTGGGAGAATTTACCATTTATTCCTACTCCCTGCTTTCTGTAATTTAACCAATTACTGATCCATAGAAGGACCTGTCCTCTTATTCCATGACTGCTAAGTTTGCTCAGGCATCTTTGGGAGGGATTTTGTCAAAAGCCTTTTGGAAGTCCAAGTAAACAATGTCTACCAGATCACCCCTGTCTACATGTTTCTTGACATGCTCAAAGAACTCTAAAAGGTTAGTGAGACAGGACTTACCTTTCCGGAAGCCATGTTATTTTTCAGCGGGGCTTGTCCTTCTATATGCTTACTAATTTTATCTTTAATAATGCCTTCAACCCATTTACAAAGAACAGACGTTAAGCTAACGGGCCTGTAATTTCTCAGATGCCCCTTGGATCCCTTTTTGAAAACTGGAGTTACATTGGCCATCTTCCAGTCCTCCGGTATAGAGGCTGATCTTAGGGACATGTTGCATATTTGGGTTAGAAGATCAGCAACTTCATATTTGAGCTCTTTGAGAGCTCTAGGATGGATACCATCTGGGCCCTGTGATTTATTTGCTTTCAATTTATCAATAAGGTGTCAGAACTTCATCTTTTGTTGCCACTATTTGCCTCAGTTCCTCAGACTCCCTTCCTGAAAACATCAGTTCAGGTACAGTTATCTGTCCTATATCTTCTGCAGTGAAGACAGATGAAAAGAATTCATTCAGCTTCTCTGCAATCTCCTTGTCCTCCTCCAGTAATCCTTTAACTCCATTGTCATCCAGTGGTCCAACTTCCTCCCCAACTGGTTTTCTGCATAGGATATGTTTAAAGAATTCTTTATTGTTGGCCTTGATGTTGTTAGCGATATGCTCTTCAAAATGCTTTTTTGCATATCTTATTGTCTACTTGCATCTATTATTGTGGTTTTGAATAATCTCCAAGCATTCTGAAGGGATTTAATCCTCTTGACTCTTCCTTTTAACTTCCTTTTCACCAGTTCCCTCATTTTAGAGAAGTGTCCTCTTTTGAAGTCAAATGTGACTGTGTTGGACTCCCTGGGCAATTTCCCACTTAAATATATCTTAAATCTGATAGCACTGTGCTCACTGTTTCCAAGTGGTTCAACAACATTTACATCTTGTACTAGGTCCTGGGCGACACCATTTAGGATTAAATCCACGGTCACCTCCCCTCTGGTCAGTTCCATGACCAACTGTTCTAGGGCACAATCATTTTAGGGCATCCAGAACTTTAACCTCTATGTCATGGCTGGAACATGCATTTATCCAATAAATGTGGGGGTAATTGAAGTCGCCCATTATTACAACACTTCCTTGTTTGGAGGCCTCCCTGATTTCGTTTTCCATCTCAAGGTCACTCTGAGCATTCTGTTCTGGGGAACAATACATGTTCCTAGCACTAAACTAGTTTTGGAGCCTGCTATTGTCACCCACAGTGCTTCTTTGAAAGGTACTTTTAGGTGTTCTAGTCCACTTGACACTATGCCCTCTTTGACATACAGGGCAACACCTCCCCTGGTACACCCTTCCCTGTCCTTGCTATAGAGTGTATATCCAGAGATGACTGTATCCCACTGGTTCTCTCCACTCCACCAGGTTTCTGTAATGCCCACTATATTCAGGTTTTCCTTTAAAATCAAGCACTCCAACTCTCCCATTTTGGCTCAGAGGCTTCTAGCATTTGCACAAAACACCTATACATGGTATTCCTCCCCAGATGCCTCTGGCATGTGCATCTTTTGCTATGGGACACTGGCTCCCTTGATTGGCTATTATGTTCTGCCATGTACTCCTGGCCTATTTCCTCCCCTTCTACATTTGGGCAATCAAATCATTTTCATCTTCATCCCTTTGGGATGACTTAACCCAAACCAGATGCTTCCCAGCTCCTGTCGGCTTTCCCCCCGGGCTTAGTTTAAAAGCTGCTCTGCCACCCTTTTTATGTTTAGCGCTAGCTGCCTGGTTCCATTTTGGTTCAAGTGGAACCTGTTCCTCTTGTACAAGCCTGGCTTGTCCCAAAATGTTCCCCAGTGCCTAATAAATCTGAAACCCTCCTCCCTGTACCATCGTCTTATCCACACATTGAGACTCCTCAGCTTCCCCTGTCTAGCTGGCCCTGTGCATGGAACAGGTAGCATTTCAGAGAAAGCCACCTTGGTGGCCCTGGATTTCAACCTCCTACCTAGCAACCTAAATTTGGCTTCCAGGACCTCACAACTACATTTCCCCACATTGCTGGTACCAACATGGACCACGACCACTGACTCCACCCCAGCACTATCTACTAGGCTATCTAGACGGCGCATGACATCTGCAACCTTCACACCAGGCAGGAAATTCACCATGCAGACTACACACCCATCACAGACCCAGCTGTGCATGTGTCTAATGACCGAATCTCCCACTATCATGAGCCCCCCTCCCCCCTGGAGGCACATCCTCGGTGCGAGAAGACATTTGTTTACCTTCCGAGGAATGGGTCCCTTCTAAAGGATTGTTTCCCTCTTTCTCAGAATGACACTCTCCTTTCCCGAGAACCACATTCTCCATGACAACAGAGCAGCTGTCACCCTGGGAGTGGGGCACAGCTAACAGGTCCCTGAAGGTCTCATCTACCAACCTCTCTGGCTCTTAGCTTCTCCAGGTCAGGAACCTTGGCCTCAAGGGAATGAACTTGTTCCCTGAGAGCCAGGAGCTCATTACACTGAGCACACGCCCACGACTTCTGTCCAGCAAGTAGATAGTCATACATGTGGCACTCAGTGCAATACACTTAATAGCTTCCCTCCCCCTTTTGCTGGCTTTCTACCTTCATAACTGTTAAAAAAAAATCAGGTGTGTTTTCCCTGGAAAACTTAGTTTACTACAAGAAGTTGGGGGAATTATTTACAGTTACTTGCTGTGAGTACAGAGCAGGGAGAGAAGAGTTCCCCAGCCTGGCTTCCTCACCCTATTGTTAAACTTGCACAGTTGCTTAACTTGCTTGTTTGCTGATGCTCTGTCCCTGAAGTTCCTTGCCCTCAGAGAGCTGGCTCCCTAGTAAGCATGCCTCCTTATATAGATAGGCCCAACTGCTGCTGCAGTGAATCTGATTGGAGGACCTCGTTTGAAAAGCAAGGGAAGCTGTGTGAAAACTCCCGATCAGCATTGGCTTTTAGTGGCTGGGAATGTTGGTCAGTTGGCCCCCCAGGGAATGGTGATGCCTATTTAGGAAGGAGGACTATTAACAGTAGCGAATGGGAGACCTATTGAGGGAAGATCCTCTATTCAATGGGTCATTGGAGGGGACAGCAGACAAAGGGTAGGTGATTTGGGAAGGCTGAGGCTTGCAAGATCTGGATCCTTTCTCTGTGTGCTTTTTTAAACCTTAAATGATATGCTGAACCCTTTAACTTGCTTTATTTGGTGAACTTTAAAGCCTAAAGCCTGAGCCTAAACTGAGCCCAATCTGAAGCTACCCTGTGCTTTTTCTTGATTTAAGCAGACTCTTATTCCTCCTTTCTAAGCTTGGGGTGAGTTTAAAATATGCAGCTGAGATTCTTTTCAGCCATTCAGTAGTCTATGTTACGGCAAGGCCTGTAAGCTCTTGCTGGATTTCCTGCTGATATTTAGCTCTCTCTCGTAAGTTTGTAAGGGGTTAGCCCTCAGGGATTTAGCTGTGCCCTTGTTTGGGCTTCAGCTGCTATTTATCAATTTTTAATTGTTGCCTTAGGTATTTTAATAGATAATTAAGTAATTTCGCTTACCTTTCCCTCACACAATTGCTTAATTAGCTTGCTTGCTGATGCTTTGTCACTGGGGCTTAGACACTTTGTTATTGGGGCTCCTCGCACATGGAGAGTTGGATCCCTCATAAGCATGCCTCCTTATATAGGTAGGCCTAACTGCTACTGCAGTGAATCTGATTGGAGGGACTCATTTGAAAAGCAAGGGAGGCTGTGTGAAAACTCCTGATCAGCACTGGCTTTTAGTGGCTGGGAATGTAGATCCCAGGTGGGTGACCACATGTGAGAGGACCTTCTCGGCAGTGGCCCCACACACTGGAATAGCATGTTATTGGGGGTCTGCCATGCTTCATCACTACAGGCTTTTAAGAAGGCCTTGAAAACATATTATTTTATTCTGGCCATCTCCTGATATGATTGCTGTTGTTGCAGTTTTTGTTACTGTTTTATTGCTGGTTTTGTTGTTCGGTTCTATTATTGTTTTATTGCCATTTTTATTGTATTTTTACTGTTTTTATTGTGTTTTTAGTTACTTATACTATCATATTGGCTGTACGCTGCCTTGGGAGGGCTTCTGCCCTAAAAGGTAGTCAAGAAATATTTTAAGTAAACTAAATAAATAATAGAAATGGCTTCATTTTGCTTTCTCCAGTTTGAACACGTGTGTTCAGATACATAAGGGGAAAATACATATACAAGATATATATGTATATATCGATATAGAAATTCTAAATAAAGGGTGAGTGTCCAATTTTACAAAATATCCAGATCCTGACACAATTTTCCAGAGAAGTTTATATATACATCTATTACCCTAGAGGAACCCCCCCCCTTCACTTAATAGACCTTGATGAATTTGTATGTTCCGAAGAGACTCCATTTCAGGTTTCAATAGGGTGCAAAGACATTTTGCAGTGCGGGTGGTGGTGGGGAGGCAAGATTTACAGCAACAGCCAAAGATCCGTTCTTGGATATAGGCTAAAGTAAATTTCAAAAATAATTTTAAATATTTATTTATTTAGCATGTGGCACACATTGCCAGGGAGTCTACAATGTTTTTACACGGTAGATGTTCTGGCGCTGGTAGTTGCTAGTCTTTGTTGCACTGATGCACCACAAGAGGGCAAGCTAGCTTTGCATCAGCTGGCCAGCAGCGTTCTTAGGGAAGTCGGCTCATCCGGGCTTTTTCTCCACCGTTCCTCCGCCGATCGCGTCCAGGCAGATCCAGCGCTGGTTCCTGCTCCCCACATAGAGTGCTGCCAGCGTTTCCCCCACTGGAATGGGGGTATCTATTTATCTACTCGCAGATGGTATGCTCTTGAACTGCTAGGTGGGCAGAAGCTAGGGATGAAATGATGGGAGCTCACTTCCGTCACGTGGAGCTGGGCTCAAACCGCTGGAGTGTCGACCACTTCTGGCCGGCAGACTTCCAGCGTCATTACATTTTAAATAATTTTTAAAAATTAAGCACATGCATTGGAGTAACTTCTTCATAATGAGCCACAATAAAGGTGGCCCTAATAGCCACTGAAACTCTCTAAATAGTTATCCCCAACAAATTTATGGCCCCTGCTTTCCTACTACTTCTGCATAAGACAGGAATAGCACCCACACTGCAAAAGATTACTCAGAAGAGGCTTGCTGGTTCTGCAGCTGTTCTCTCTCTCTCTCTTTCTCTCTCTCTCTTTCTCTCTCTCTCTTTCTCTCTCACACACACCCCACCCCACCCACTCCTTTTCTACCAAGCCCCACACCTTTGAGAACTGTTCTAAAAAACTCAGAATCTTCCTTGCCCGCATTTCACTGGAAAGAGACTCCTGTGAAAATTCCTCCATATTAGGCTTTTCTACATGAAGCTTTGAACACACCACTTTACTGAGGCTTCTGCTGCTGGATTCTTTGTGGGATAAAGATCTGACCCCTCTACACATGTTTTTCCTGGGCTTTTTTTTTCCTACTCTGCCTTTCTATATGTCCCATTATATAACCTCTAGGTAGCACTGTGGTATAGTGGAATTGTACAACTACACTAGGATTTCATTTGGCCATTCGTGGATATACCAGACTTTCCCCGATTAAGAAAAAAAGCCGCTAAACTGGTTGCAAAGAATGGGAGAGACCTTGGAGGAGGACAGCACCATGTAGAGCACCCATGATCTACCCTCAGTGAAGAAGCACAAGCGCACAATAAATGTCTTGTGTAGAAAGGCACATTATCTCCCATTTTGAGTACTGACAAGTGTTTTGGTCCCCATGTAAAACCTCAAATGGCTTTTCCATGATAATCAAGTAATTGGCTTAGATCCAGGATCTGCCTTCCACAAGAGTAAGGGACCTTCCACAAGAGGAAAGGCTCTACTTGTGGAAGGTCCATCTGCCTGATTTGGGGGATCCTTCTCCCCCCGTACGTGCACGCGCACACACACATGCACCACAGCGAACCCCATTCAGCAGGGTCTCCTGACCCTCTGTGCAGCATTTTCAGGGAACCGGCAGGGCTGCCGTGGGTAGAAGGGGCATCAGCACCGTTGATCCCGCATAAATCTGGAACCAATCCCTTGTGAATGTCTCTGAATAAAATACAGGTTGGCCCTGTTTACAAGAGTCAAAAGATACATTTTCTGCAAGTCTGGAGAAACAGACTATGAGCTGCTTTTGTATTCCTCCCATTGTGACTGGTCACTACAAGCACCCATTATAGGTTAGATTCTTTCTTTCATGTGTGCCAGCTGTCATTGAGTTTGCCAGGAGATATTATGGCAGGCAGAAGTAAACTCTAACTTGGCACTGCATATGGTTTCTCCCCCAGCCAACTCCACTACACTGGGGCCAGAACCCAGAAGGAGAATGGATGAGTAGCTAATGAAAGTGTAATATTACAGTTTTCCAAGGTTGTAAGGTTAAACAACTCAGGGAAACAACAACAAAAAGAAACCACAACACTTTGCTGCAGCACTTGAGATATTATAAAAGACACACTTTTAGTGCCTTGCAAAACACAAATGGAACCAAATTCAGTTTTGTTATTTATTAGCCTTGGCTAAATGCATTGAATACTGCAGTTTTATACCTGTTCATCACAAATATCAGTGATCACTGTCAATTACTGCATATATGCAGCCCTCATAGAATTTATATGACACTGCAACACATCTTATTTTATTTTGTATATATCCCCTTCCTCATTTGAATTCTGCCACTTTAGGTAAGGTGCCTTTTATGAGTAATTCATGCTTCATAGTTTTGCATGTAGATCATTCTTTACCTTCTGTGACAAGATTTTTATACACAGAAACCAAGCTCTGGCAAGAATGGCCTGTCAAGAATACTAAATCTCTCTCATCAGAATGATTCATTCAGACAATGTAGCAAGAGCCCTTCGGAGAGATTTTGAGCCATGGGCATGCCAGTTTTCATGACCCCCATCGCTTCTATTAGTCAGGCCTTCCTCACTCAGATTTGGGCTCTGTTGGAGAATAGGCTGCCCACTTATGAATCATCAAAAAAGAGTGTGGCAATTTGCATATGCTAATATATATGTATAGATGCAACTTTAGAAATTATTATTATACTTTAAATAGACAAAGTCTATCTCATCATAGTGCAGATGACTGACCAGGTGACCTGTGTGCCTGTGTCAAGGTTCCACTTATAACCTGGACCCCTTAAGGATCTCTTGCCTCCTTAAGAGTCCCGCTTTCATTCTTTTACCTTCCCCTTTCCAGTAACGTGGGGGTTAGGTGGTAGATGTGGGGTGACTGATAGTCTAGACACAGGGTTTAACCACAACAGTTTACTAGTAGTTCTAAAGTAAACAAATTACAACACAATTTACCCGATAGAGCTGAGTGAAACAAAATGCATTAAAAGAAAATGAAAGCTGCAAAATACATGTTCCTTTATCCTAGCTGTCCTTAGAGTTTTCTAGGCTGCTTCTTCCTGGTTGCCCTTCAGACTCTGTTCTCACTTCAGGCTCTTGCCTGTCTCCCTGCTCTTGCTGCAGCCTGGTCTTTCGCTGTCTTTTACTGGCTGGCTGTCTCCTTCTCTTTATATATCCTCTTCCCTCAAAACTGGAAGTACTGTTTCAAATCTGAAGAAATGAAACTTAACTGGAGAAATGAAACTGACACTTAACTGAAGAAATGAAACCACTCATCTCAGGGTTGTTCAGTCGTTAAGTCGTGTCTGACTCTTCGTGACCCCATGGACCATAGCACGCCAGGCCTTCCTGTCCTCCACTCTCTCCCGGAGTGTGCTCAAGTTCATATTCATTGCATCGATGATGCTATCTAGCCATCTCATCCTCTGCCGTCCCCTTCTCCTTTTGCCTTCAATCTTTCCCAGCATCAGGGTCTTTTCCAGGGACTTTTCTCTTCGCATTAGGTGACCAAAATATTTGAGCTTCAGCTTCAGTACCTGTCCTTCCAATGAGCACTCAGGGTTGATTTCCTTTAGGATGGACTGATTTGACCTCCTTGCAGTCCAGGGGACTCGTAAGAGTCTTCTCCAGCACCACAGTTTGAAAGCATCAATTCTTCGGTGCTCAGCCTTCCTTATAGTCCAGCTCTCACAGCCATATGTTGCTACTGGGAAAACCATAGCTTTGATTATACGAATCTTTGTTGGCAAGGTGATGTCTCTGCTTCTTACTGTGCTGTCTAGGTTTGCCATAGCTTTCCTCCCAAGGAGCAAGAGTCTTTTAATTTCATGGCTACAGTCACCGTCTGCAGTGATCTTGGAGCCCAAGAAAATAAAATCTGTCACTGCTTCCATTTCTTCCGCTTCCATATGCCAGGAAGTGATGGGGCCAGATACCATGATCTGAGGTTTTTTTTAATGTTGACTTTCAAACCAGCTTTTGCACTCTCCACTTTCACCCTCGACAAGAGGCTCTTTAGATCCTCTTCGCTTTCTGCCATTAGGGTGGTATCATCTGCGTCTCTGAGGTTGTTGATAATACCCCCAGCAATCTTAATTCCGACCTGTGATTCATCCAACCTGGCGTTTCTCATGATGTACTCGGCATATAAATTAAATAAGCAGGTCGACAATATACAGCCTTGTCGTACTCCTTTCCCAATTTTGAACCAATCGGTTGTTCCGTGTCCGGTTCTTACTGTTGCTTCTTGGCCCTCATACAGGTTTCTCAGGAGACAGGTAAGGTGGTCTGGTACTCCCATCTCTTTCAGAATTTGCCACAGTTTGTTGTGATCCACACAATCAAAGGCTTTAGCATAGTCAATGAAGCAGAAATAGTCGTTTTTCTGGAATTCTCTTGCTTTCTCCGTGATCCAGTGAATGTTGGCGATTTGATCTCTAGTTCCCCTGCCTCTTCGGAACCCAGCTTGTACTTCCGGTAGTTCTTGGTTCACATACTGCTGAAGCCTAGCTTGTAGGATTTTGAGCATCACCTTGCTGGCATGTGAAATGAGCACAATTGTACGGTAGTTCGAACACTCTTTGGCACTGCCCTTCTTTGGAATTGGAATGTAAACTGACCCTTTCCAGTCTTGTGGCCACTGTTGAGTGTTCCAAATGTGTTGGCATATTGAGTGCAGCACTTTAACAGCATCATCTTCTAGGATTTTAAATAGCTCAGCTGGAATACTGTCATCTCCGCTAGCTTTGTTGTTAGTAATGCTTCCTAAGGCCCACTTGACTTCACTCTCTAGGATGTCCGGCTCAAGTTCAGTGACCGCACTATCATGGCTATCAGGGACATTCAGATCTTTCCTGTATAGTTCTTCTGTGTATTCTTTCCACCTCTTCTTAATCTCATCTGCTTCTGTTAGGTTCCTGCCTTCTTGGTCCTTTATCATGCCGGTTTCTGCACAAAACGTTCCCTTGATATTTCCAATTTTCTTGAAGAGATCTCTAGTCTTTCCCATTCTATTGTTTTCCTCGATTTCTTTGCATTGTTAATTTAAGAAGGCCTTCTTGTCTCTCCTTGCTCTTCTCTGGAAATCTGCATTCAGTTGGGTATATCTTCCCCTTTCTCCCTTGCTTTTCGCTTCCCTTCCTTTCTCAGCTACTTGTAAAGCCTCATTAGACAGCCACTTTGCTTTCTTGCATTGCTTTTTCTTTGGGATGGATTTAGTTGCTGCCTCCTGAACAATGTTACGGACCTCCGTCCATAGTTCCTCAGGCACTCTGTCTATCAGGTCTAATCCCTTAAATCTATTCCTCACCTCCACTGTATATTCATAAGGGATATGATTTAGGTCATACCTGAATGATTTAGTGGCTTTCCCTACATTCATTTTAAGCTGAAATTATGCAAGAAGCAGCTCATGATCTGAGCCACAGTCAGCTCCAGGTCTTGTTTTTACTGACTGTATAGAGCTTCTCCATCTTTGGCTGCAAAGGACATAAGCAATCTGATTTCGATATTGACCATCTGGTGATGTCCATGTGTAGAGTCGCCTCTTGTGCTGTTGGAAAAGCGTGTTTGCTATGATCAGCGTGTTCTCTTGGCAAAACTCTATTAGCCTTTGTCCTGCTTCATTTTGTACACCAAGGCCATGCTTGCCTGTTACCCCAGTTATTTCTTGCCTTCCTACTTTAGCATTCCAATCCCCTATGATGAAGAGGACATCTTTTTTTGGTGTTAGTTCTAGAAGGTGTTGTAGGTCTTCATAGAACCGATCAACCTCAGCTTCTTCAGCATCAGTGGTTGGGGCATAGACTTGAATTACTGTGATGTTGAATGGTTTGCCTTGGATTCGTACTGAGATCATTCTGTCATTTTTGAGATTGTACCCCAGTACTGCTTTTCCCACCCTTTTGTTGATTATGAGTGCTACTCCATTTCTTCTAAGGGATTCTTGCCCACAGTAGTAGATATAATGGTCACCTGAATTAAATTCGCCCATGCTTGTCCATTTTAATTCGCTTTTTCCCAAGATGGTGATGTTCAATCTTGCCATCTCATGTTTGACCAGCTCCAGCTTACCTTGATTCATTGATCTTACATTCCAGGTTCCTAAACAATATTGTTCTTTACAGCATCGGACTTTCTTTTCACCACCAGACACATCCACAGCTGAGTGTCCTTTCAGCTTTGGCCCAGCCGCTTCACTTTTTCTGGCACCACTTGGAAAGTGGCTTAGTGGTTAAGACGCTGAACTGCAGACTGGAAGGTCGGCAGGTCAGCAATTCGAGACCCGAGTGCTGCATGACAAAGTGAGCTCCCGTCTTCAGTCCCAGCTTCGGCCAACCTAGCAGTTCGAAAGCAAGAAATTGCAAGTAGATAAATAGGTACCGCCTCGGCGGGAAAGGTAACAGCGTTCCGTGCACCTCGGTGTTCAGTCATGCCGGCCACATGACCACGGAAGCGTCTTCGGACAGTGCTGGCTCTTCAGCTTAGAAACGGGGATGAGCACCGCACCCTAGAGTCAGACACGACTGGTTGGGGACACCTTTACCTTTACCTTCCCCAGTAGTATATTGGACACCTTCCAACCTGAGGGGGCTCATCTTCCGGCGTCATATCTTGTAGCCTTGTGATACGTTCCATGGGGTTTTCTTGGCAAGAATACTGGAGTGGGTTGCCATTTCCTTCTCCAGTGGACCACATTTTGTCAGAACTCTCCACCATGAGCTGTCCATCTTGGGTGGTCCTGCACGGCATAGCTTATGGCTTCACTGAGTTACACAAGCCCCTTCGCCACAACAAGGCAGTGATCCATGAAGGGGCCTCTAAGGTTTACCCCCTCCCAAGAGAAATCTCCAGGCCTCTAATCTTCACTTGTTTCCCTTTGCCTCTGTAGGCCTCAAACCTTCACAGCCTGCCTGTTCAGTCTGCTATCCAGGTGCTAACTGGTGATCGGCAAAGTTCTTTTAACTGAATTGGACAGGACAGCCCTTCAAATAGTGAATGCTTTCAAAAGATGGCTGTCTCCTGTAAAAGAGGATATATGGCCACTTCCTACGTACTAAATTGCAGGCTTGTAGATACCCATTTACCTGGCCTCAAAGTCTTCCTTCTTCCTTCTATATGGGCTGGGCAAGCTCAAGAGGGCTCGGGTCAGTGTGCTTTCCAAGCTGGGGCATGTCAACACTGGAGCAATTCCTGACACTGGTAAAATACATGGCAACTTTTTTAGGAAAAGCCAAGGAAACTGCACACACACATACATTCTCTCTCTCTCTCTCTCTCTCTCTCTCTCTCTCTCCCTCTCTCTCTCTCTCACACACACACACACACACACACCCTACAACCTAGACTGGATCTTAGCTGGTGCAGTTGTCAACCATTAGAAGCCTCGATACTGCTTATAGAATAAATACAAGGAAAGTTAATTACGCAGTCTCACAAAAGCACCATGCATAACTTCTTCCTCTATTGTTCAGCTACCAGAACTCTGGACTCAGGACTCTGTTTAAACAGTGTTTAGAAGCAATTTTAAAAATAAAACAAAAATAAAGCTGTATGTGTATCTTCAGAAGTGTATATATTATATAACGTATAGGGCAGGTTTTCCCAATCTGGGTCTCTTTTCAGATGTTTTATTTTTAGCCTAAAATTCCCAGCCTACCCCTGACTACAGCCTGGCCAATAGTCAGTGATGATGAGAGTTGTAGGCCAAAACATCTGGAGGAACCCAGGTTGGGGAAGGCTGATGTATACCAACTTAGGCATTTAACTATTTCTAAATAATTAATTACAGTTCTGTAGTTATTTCTAACCATATTTCTATAGTTAACGGATGAATTACAAGAAAAACAAAACTTGCAGCAAAATCCCACTGTAGCAACTCTTTTTTTCAACCTCCACTTCAGAATGTTTGAAATCAATATGAACTTTCCTCTACAGGGCGAGAAGATTTCAAGCCCAACTTTCTAGGCCTCTGATTGAATTCCCTAAACAGGAAGACAGAACTGAACGTGCCAAGGCACATAGGAAATGTGTTTCTTTGAACCCTCCCCTTGTTTTGTTTATCAGCCTGAGCCAAGCTGTTCAGGACCTAGTTATCCCTTTTGATTTTCAGCAGCAACTGACTTAGATAAAAAGGGGTGCTCCTCCACCATCTTCTCAACAGCCCAAAGTGAGTGGAATCTCAGCCAGAAACTTCAATGAGCATGTGCAGCTAGAATATTCCCATTCACCCTCCCTTCTCTTGGTGATGGCAAACTGGAATGTAGCCAAAACTGGATAGCTGAGAAACCAGAGGGAGATATCACCTGTCTCGGAGGAAGCCCAAGATTTGTAGAAGTACAAAACATCTTTAGGAAAAAAACTAAGGGGGGGATGCAAACAGCCCACTGAAGACTGAGCATATTCAGTGATCACAGAGAGGTTTGTTGAGGTGGACGGAAAAATCGTTATGTGTCTGAATGGAATAGAGTATCCTAGAATGGGGCATGGCTGGCTGGAACACTGAACAGGAGCATTCCATATTGCCATTACCAGTGTTACACAAGTACTGAATACGTACCTTTTCATACTCATTCACTATAGTGGAATAGCTTTACAGTTTTGATGTAACTGAATTATAAAATCTGTCACTGATGTTATAGTCCAATATAACCATTAAGCATACTAAAGTCCCATTCATTTCTATGAGTTTTACAGCATAAACCTGTGTATGTCTACATAGTGCCATTGAGTTCAATGGTGCTTATGCCCTAGTATTATATTTTATTTACGCATTTGTGACAGTTGTATGCTGGCTTCTAATAAAGTTCTCTGGGCAGCTTACAATAAATAAATAAACATTTAGATACAAAATAGACAGAATATAAACCATACAATCAAAAGCAATATAAAATATCACAACAAAACAAAACTCATAGGACACCAAAATTAAACACAGATTTCCAAATGGTGAGAGGCCCAGACTACATGAGTTATTTAAAAAGCCTTCACCTGAAAAGACCACAGGGATGGAGCCAAGTGAATGTCTCTGGGAAGATTGTTCACCCCACAGTGTGTTTAGGATGATAGTCTTACAGTACAATTCTATACATGATTACTCAAAAGTAAGACCTATTGATTTTAATGGGGTTTTCTTCTGGTAAGTGTGTATAGCAGGAGTGGAGAACATTTTTTTTTTTTTGGCCCAAGGGTGGGATTGCCATCGGGGGGGGGGGGGGAGGTCTCCACAAGCAATTTACTCTGAGCTGGCTGCATTTAGAGGTCGTTACGGATACGTGATGTCGTGGCCATCCAGCAGCCACCCCGGAGCTTATTGAAGAAAAACTGGATTTCCTGAGACTGCTTAAAGTCCAATTATTTTCCTTAAGTTGGGGTTCTTGGTGGTATAGTTGTGTGCCCCAACTCTTGCATTCACCTCGGGTATGCTAGCCCTGCAGATGGTGCCTTTCACCATGACCCCAGTCAAGGGGTGTTTCCTGTCTCCTGCCCCCAGCACGAACCAATTAGTGTCTACTCAGTAACTCCCATTGTGTTCAGTGAGGCTTGTCCCCTGAATGCGCACATCAGGATTTACGGAGATCCCTCTCGATTGAAATGGCACTGTTTAAATCACAAATTCCCTAAAGCGCGATCTTCAGGCTCCGATTCTCTGTTGTCTGGTTCTTTTCCTTAGGGAGTAATTACTTCACAGCTTCGTTATAGGGATCCTGTGCAGCACTGGGTTAGAAAGGGGGCTGGTTTCCCATCCCTGTGTCCCCTTACCCCTGTCTTTCCCAGAAAAAGCATATATGTGTCTACTTGGAAGTAACTTCCATTGTGCGTAATGAGGCTTGTCCCAAAAATGCACACTCCAGGGAGTTACTGAGAATCCCATGAATCAAAATAATGCATTTAGGAGCCTTAATGTTGAAACTTCGATTGATCCAGCACGTCAGCTAGAACACTGTGTTCCTCTTCTACTGATTGTTTATTTAACGAATTAAGTAATGCATGGGAGGGGAGAGAGAGAGAATGAGATTGTTTGGCAGGGAGAACACTCTGTTCTTTTAATGACTATCGCTTTAAGAAAGTACTTAATGCACGTGCAGGGAGGGAAGAGAGAGAGAAGTTATTTTTATTGAGATCAAAGGTGTTTCCCATTTCCTAGCACAAACATGTGTGTCTACTCAGAAGTAACTCCTATTGTGATCAATGAGGCTTGTTCCTGAAATGCAGATGCATCTAGAGCTTCAGGGGAAAGGAGAAGGGGGGGAAGCTTCTCTTATTGGTTGAGCAGCCCCTGCCAGTCAGATGATGTTCACTCCAACCCCCGCCGCCACCCAGAAGTGATTTTTTACTGGTGTGGAGCACTCGCTTGTGGAGCCCTGCATGGACCAAAGCGCAGCAAGGCTGATTACTTTTTTAAAAAAAAATCCGGTACTCCTCCATTTGTTTCTCCTTCCGTTGTCATGGAAACACCCCCGGGAAACCTCTTGGGGGTGCATGCCACCAGTAGGTGTAGCCAGAGCCTAAAATAGATGTCGCCACCCCACTCTCTCACACACATAGCCAGGACAGCTCCTCTTTGTTGCTGCTGTAGTGGAAGAGAGGCAGCTGCTCCTTTAGGAACTGCCCCTTCAAGGTGTTTATGGCACCTTGAAGGGGCAGCTCCCAAGGAAGCTGGCTGCACGTGCTCCTCATTCTTTGGGAAAGGCTAGGGGCAGCAGAGCCTCTGGGAACCACCGCTTCAAGGTACGTCCAGCACCTTGAAGCAACAGCTCCTAAGGAAGCTGGCGGAAGGTGACAATCATGCAAGGCACCTTTGGAAAGGGGCTTTAGGGTTTGAGAGGGCCTCAGCAGGGGCCTCCATAGCCTGGGCTGGGAAATCTTGAGGGCAGGGAGTTCCCCATCCTTGGCGTATAGGATTCCAGCCTTTAGAAGTGTTTAGAATTCTAACCCGCACTGTTAGGATGGCAGCTAAATGTATGAGTCAAGAGTCCTTTGTTATGAATAGATCTTCATTGCGTGTGTAAGCCAGGCAGGAGCAAAGCAAAGGTACACCTGTCTACTTGGTTGGCTTAGACTTGGCTGGAGCCCTTTTTGGTTTATACGAGAAAACCCTGGGAGGGGTAATGATTTAATAGGCTGGCTGTATAGGTAAGTAACAGAAATCTGTGCGAGGGATATGAATTGCAGAATTAGGGGCTGAGCTTATGTGGAATGTAATAAACATCGCATTTTAATTGATTTAAGCAACCCAGGGACTTTGAGAAGAAAAATAAGATTATCTTTTAAAATTATAAATAGTCTGCTAATTACTTCTGGCTTTATATTATCTTTATATGAATCTCATAAAGGAACTGCGATATTTCCCCAGTCTATAAGAAATCAAAGTGGCCCATACAACATTTTGCAAAGAAATGATATACTTAAGGTAGAACTAGCAGTCCTACCCAAAGGGATCCTCTTAATAATTATGTAAATTCTCTCGCTTCAGTATGAACATATTTGTGTAAAATATGCCACACTGCTATGCATATGATAATGTTTAATGCAGAACAGTTTAAGCTATTGCAATAAAATGGTAAGGCTTAATGAATCTGAACAGTATAATTCAACAACCAAATATAATGGCTTACATCACTACAACAATAACTTTTCACAGCCTGTAAAGAGAGATGTCAGCTTAATTTGTTTATTTCAAGCAGTTGATAAGTTGCTTAAAATCCTGGCTAACTAGATTTCAAATAGATAGCTACCTACGTACCTACAGTAATTATTATGGTAAGAGCTGAATAATGGAAAGGCGGCATGTGTTGAGGCCACAGGGACAATTAAGGATGTTTGTTTGTTTATTACATTTCTATACAGTCCAATAGCCAATGCTCTCTAGATGTTTCACAAAAAATTGAAACCCTAAAATACATGACAAAACATAATATAAAACCTTTAAAAGTTCAAAGCAGAGTAAAAACCACCAGCAGAGAAAGATAATCGGTTGTTTCTTGCCTGTTTCAACCATCCATCATTCTTTCTTTTGCCCTACAAAATGTGGTCTTTTCCAGTCATTTGGACCTATTTGAAGCTGAACATGATGCTGCAGCTCCTGACCTAGAGAATGAATCAGTTGTTTTGGCAAAGAGAGGGCATCTGGGAAGGGCATCTCTGGCCCCAGTGGCACAGCAGCGGACATAAGAAGCTGCCTTTTAGTAAGTCTGTGTCAGGGTCCGAGGGGGGAATTCTATTTTGGAGAAGATCTCGGGTTGCATTTCGGTGGTGGGCAGGGCTGAAGGCAAAAGGGCCACAGCCAAAAATACCCCAAATCCCTGCATAGTTTAACTTAAAACTAAAGGACAGGAGGGACATTTCAACCTTTTACAATGGGGGAAAAAACCTGTGCAAAAGCTGGGAAGCCACCAACCAACCAGCAGTTGGGGGATAGGGCTGGGATCAGGGGCAGGGCTATCTGGAGAATCCTGGAACACCAGATTGGGGTCCCAGGTGACATCCGTGGAGGCTGGTGGCTCTGACATCAGTGGAGCGGTGCATCCGCTCAGGGTTTCAGTCAGAACCTGTCAGAACTCTAAAGGAGCTATCCAAGGTGCTCTGCCTATCCAATGTGCTTCTCCTTGGATAGCTTCTTTAGAGTTCTGACTGAAACCTGGAGCGGTTTCAGTCAGACATCAGTGCCCCCACTGACATCAGTGCCCCCACTGACATCAGTGCCCCCAGCCTCCAGTGCCAGGTGTGCTGTATTTGGCCCACAGGCCTGAGGTTCAACACCCTGGTCTCTACTGATTTGCAACAACTCTCCAGAGATACAGGCAGGAGTCTTTCTCAGCTGTAGCTGGAGTGACTTGGAATTGAACCTGGGACCTTTTGCATGCCAGGTGTGTGCTCTACCACTGAGCTAAGGCCTTCCCCCACCTTCCTGTTGTTTGCAAGTATGTTTTTCTCCACAGTAGGCAGGGTGGTTGGGTAGGTACATGAGCTACTGTAGCACCTGAACTAGGTAGTGCTAAAGCAACCATCACCATTTCAAGAGCCCTGCCACCTGAACAACAACCTCCCCCACAACTCTTTTCATAGCCTTTTCTGACTGTGTTTTTCAGTCTCATGGCTAATGAAGAGAAGATGTTTTCTTTTCTTTTTTTGCCAGTGGCTGGTTGGCTGCTCCTCTCCAAACGGCAAGAGGAGAGCATCCTTCGACTACCACAGAGTTTAGCTATTCAGGTTCCAGAGAGATAGCCACACTGGTCAGTTCTAGCAAAAATAGCAAAGATCTTGTAGCACTAAGGGCTAAACTAGCCGATACCTGAAATGTGTGATTGCATTCAACCTTTCCTTTGTGCCACAGTCCCAACTAATATTGCCATCCAAAGCTGGTATTTGTTGAGGGAGAGAGGTGGCTATGAGAGCCAAATATCAGCTTTGGAGGGAATTCTTCATCAGCATTGTTGTGGCTGTGGGCTTAGGGAAGAGTTAATTTTTCCCTACCTTTTTAACTGAGTTTCAAATCGGATTGCCCCCATAGCTGCTATTTAACAATAACCACAAGCAGAACCAGATCCATGAAACGTGCTCAGACATCTTACTTATAATCTAGTTTGGCCCTAACAGATTTATTATAAAATTAGCTTTGGTGTACTAGAGTTCATTTCATCAGATGCATGAAGTGTAATGCTCTGTTAGCATACACACACACTGGTCATTATAAGACTTGCTATTTAACTTTAAGAATTGGTGCCCAAGTTTGCTTTTTTCCTCTTCCTTCCCCATACTTTTTTCCTTTTGTGTCTTAACTTTTCAATTGTAAACCTGGGGGTGGGATCTGTCTTGTTTTTATTGATTGTGTGACCTGCTCTGGAGCCTTTTTGGCTGAAAAGCAACATTTAAAAATGCAGCAAATTAAATAAATAAATAAATAAATAAATAAGAAAAGCTACAATGAATGCATACATAGAACCACTGGACCAGAACCAGGAATCCTTAGTACTGTGTACAATTGCCCCATATGAGGAGTCATAAGAGCTGTGATTTGGAGCACCTTCTAGGGAAGTACAGTATTCTCAGGCTCCAGACTGGTCCCACCCAGGCTAGCCTCTGGACTCTCCTAGGCAGAGCTTTCTGACTAGATTTGAGCTTTGGCCAAACAAGACCTAGGAACATGATCCAGCTGAAGCTAAGAACTTGTATGCCCTATTGCTTTCAACGAGAGAATTAAGCCCCATAGTTAAATTTCTCCCACTGAAATCAGTATGGCTTCACTTTGGCTGGATAGGCCATTTGTGTTCTCCCACACATAGAATGTTATCTTAGGGCTAAGTCACCTAGCCCTAAGTGAAAATTGGGGTTGCACATAGTGAAAATTGGGGTTGCACATAGGTAGGCTGAGTTTGCTTGAGGTAAAATGTGCACACGGCTGCTTCGCCACAAGTACAACTTGCAATTCAACCCACAGATACAACCCATTGAGAAGCTGCGGAATGCGTGTTGGCCAATGGGGCGGTAAATATGGGCTGAGCTGAGAGCTAGTGTGGTGTAGTGGTTAGAGTGTTGGACTGGGACTCGGAGATCCAAGTTCTAGTCCCCACTCAACCATGAAGCTCACTAGGTGACTTTGGGCCAGTCACTGACTCTCAGCCTAACCTACCTCACAGGGTTGTTGTGAGGATATAATGGAGAGGAGGATTGTTCTGTAAGTCACCTTGGCTTCCTTGCAAGAAAAAAGGTGGAATATAAATATAATAAATAAAGTTGGAAGGTTTGCTTGTGGGGAAGGATACCCTGCAAGCTCACTCAGCCCAAATCTACCCAAACACAGATTTTTCCCACACTGGAGGAGCAATCCTATCAGGATAGGCAGCCACCTCCAAAGTCAGAGGTGACTGCCTATCCAATGCAAGGTGGGTGGAGCAAGGAGGGGTCTTCTCCATGCTCCAGCCACCCTGCATTTGCAGCTAGATGGCCGATTTCAGCTGTCTAGCCATGGGACCTCGGAGCAGGGGGGAGGCTGGATGACACATAGGAAGTGTCATACCAGCACTTCCGCCCCTCCCTGCCCCCGGGAACACCCCGTTGCCCCACTCTGCACTGCTCTTACGAGCCCAGGGATGTTTTGTGCCACCTATGAGGGGGTGGGGTGGGGGTGGGGATGCGGTTCTTGAGGAACATGGCCTCAAAGCACGGGCTCTGAGGTTGGTTCCTGGAAACTGACTTATCATACAGCCGTCTAGCTGCTGACTAGTGCCAAAGGATTGCACCCTAAGCTGAATTGTGAATTAGCCCTCACTAATTGGTTTGCGTCAGACAACAGGAAGAATCACTCAGCAAGAGCCATCCTTTCGGCTTTCAGTTTCAAAGTAAAAAATGCTACTGCTAAGCATTCACTCTGGTTTTATACAGCATCATATTGAATGGTCTTATGTTTGTCTCACATGCAACGTTTGGACTTTAGAGCCGAGATATCAACCAGCAAGCTAGATTCTGACAGATTCAGAATGTATCAGCTTGTGCTGCCCAATAAGTTCTAGGTTTAAAAAACAAGCAGAACTGAACTAATTTCTGTTGGACCTCCTTGCAGTGAATTATTCAGCACCATTTATAGCTGCTAAACTGCCAGCTTGTACAATTCCCACTGTATCTTTTTGACAGAAAACAAATGTAAAAAGACAAGCTTGGCTGCAGAAAGTGCTAATGAACTTGCATCTGGTTGGGAGAGGCAAAGCAGCAGGAGCAGAGGGCAGAGGAGATAAGGAACCCTTAACAATGAAGGCATCAAGTCGTAAAAACAGCAACACTTAGAAATGACTTCTTTGTTAGCCACAGTACTGCAGCCCAGCTCCGTGGCCAGCACAAACTGTTGCTGAGAAGGTTATAATCAGGCTATTACAAACTGTTAAAATGCAGCAGTTCTTACAACTAAAACAGCAATTGGAGAATCAGGGATCTGGTGCCAGATCTTCAACTTATGTCTTACAATCACCGGATACGGCTGTAATATAAAGGGATGAGTGTTTGCATGTGTAAAGAATAAAGAAACAAAGTTCTGGATGATGCCCCTCATGATGTTTAGGGTGCAGTCCTATGCATGTTTAGTCAGAAAAAGTCTTACAACTCCCAGTATGGCCCAGCCACCAGTGCTGCCTTGGGCATGCTGGGAGTTGTAGGACCTTTTCTGTCTAAACATGCATAGGATTGTTCCTTTAACTTCTGTATTCTCAGTAGTCATTCTGTTTCCCAGACAGTGTTCTGAGGACCAGAAGTCTATTTTGCCCCATAAACTGATCTCACAGGTAATCTATAAACAGTTGCCACAACCTAACAGCCTTTCCTGCTGTCTGGGGATGATGAAAGATGTAGTCCAGCACATCTGGATGGTGCACAGTTAGGGAAGGCTGAAAGATATTCACATAAAACAGGGCTGGGCAACTTGTAGCCCTCCAAATGTTTTGGGCTACAACTCCCATCAGCCTTAGCCAGCATAGCCAATCGTGAGGGAATGTGGGAGTTGTAGGCCAAAATATATGGAGGGCCACAAGTTGCCCACCCCTGACATAAAGTATATATATACAATATTTTAAAAGATGGAGCATTAAAGCGAGTACAGTCTTTATCACTTGCGGTCAGAGTTACTTTTAATGATCAAAACTGAGCAAACCTCTTCTTACTATATAGTGATTAAAATTTGGTAGGGCCACCAGAGCCAGATAAAATGGCTTCATGGAGCCCACCCTCCAGCTGACCTGCTCTATACTGTAAATAAGTTTTGGAACTGTTAGTTAGCATTCCTTCTGGGGGAAAAAACCCCCCTAATATTTTGGCATGTTTGTTCCTGAGTTAAGTTCTGAACTAAAAACCATGAAGACTGAAACTTATTTTTTATGTGCAGATGTTTCACTTCCTTCCACATAGCTTGCTCTAACAAACAAACAAAAAAGTTCTGCCATGACCTCTCTCACCCTATGGCTTGTAGAGCAATGACTTTGATTTAGCCCATGGCTCCTCCTATATCTTCAACCACAATTTGATGTCATTATCTTTGCTAACAAAAATCCTGCTGTGTTCAAGGATCTCTTTAATTACTGTTCATGTTCTTCCTCTTGTCGTAGAACTGTATGGAAAAATAATTATGGTGTTGAAAGAACAATTATTTCTTTTATTTTCTTTTTTAATCTAAAGGGGGAAAACATAGCTGTATAAATACAATAAATTATGCAACATTATGGCAAAGCCATAAACATTCTAATTTGGGAACAACGTGGCTGCCTTTGTTTTTTGTATGACCTGAATCTTTTTGTTTTCTGAAAAAAATAATTATTAAGAGGAATGACAATATTCCAGAGTTGAAGGAGAGAAATTGGCCCAGATTTTTGAGTCAGACTGTAGCATATATTAAGAACGAAACATTCTGTTAATATGACAGTTATACAGAGTTAAGTATTTATCCCATTGGATATCTTTTAATTCATGGGTTCAAAGATACCCAGCTGATTACATCTGGTATTTCTGTGCCATGTTCCAATGTATTAATAATGAAGTTACGCCTTCCCCAACCTCTTGCCCTCCAGATGTGTTGGACTGCAACTCCCATCGTTTTCAGACAGCATGGCCAATGCTGAAGATTATACAGACACAACAAATTGCTATATTTTTAAAAGCAAAGATAGATCTATAAGACTAGCTTACCAAAGCTGCACAGAGTACAACACCAAAAGGCAAAAACTCCCTAGAACTTAAGGGCCTATTTTGCCAACATTTAAAGTGTGTGTGGGGGGCAACTTTTTTGAGCTGGTCGGCGCTTTTAGAATATTAAGGGCGCAATCCTAAGCATGCTTAGACATAAAAAGTTTTACAACTCCCAGCATTCCCCAGCCAGCCATCTTGGGAGTTGTAGGACTCTTTTCTGTCTAAACATGCATAGGATTGTGCCCTAAGAAAGTGCAGTAGCCACCACCGCAGAATGGATGCCAAAACCCATGCACAAAACACTCAGCCATCCACCCAACACAAACACACACACACACACACACACAGTGGGTTTCATCCACAGAAAACACAAAGCCAGAAAACATCAACCCAGCCCACACAGAAAATTCAAACAAAGAAAACACCCTTCACAAACAAAAAAGGCATACCCAGGGTGTGTTTCCACGCTATCGGCTTCACTTTGTGAAACTTCTGGAAAACAGGGAGGGAAAGGGTTGGGTCACTGAGGTCAGACAGACACACCCACAAAGGCTGGGCTACACATCCCATGGGCAGGACTATGATACCGGACCCAGTGCAATTGTGGAAACAGGTCAGTAATGGAGTCGCCATAAGCGGGAAAAGTTGGACTATAAGCAGTCTCAGAAGAAGCGTTTTTTCAGTGATAAAATGCGGTGCTGGGCCTGAAAAGTCACAACATCATGGAAACCCAGAAACCTTGCAGCGCAGCCAGCTTGGAGTAAATCACTGGTGGAAACTGGAAACACAGCCCCAAACAGGAAACAGCCACTGATCACACATAGAAAACACACACAAAAAACACCTTCCTCAATCTCTGCTGCGTCTCCAATCTCTGCATTGGACCCACTGCACTCCTGAACCTTGATGGCTTTGTTCCATTTAGCCCACTGACTCCCACCTTTTTCCCACCCCTGCACATCCCCACAAACCCAGTTTCCTGGCGATCCTTAATTTTAGTTAATCATGCCCCTCCCACCCCCTGTAGCCTTTTAAGAACTGTAACTAAGAGGATAAAAGTGAAGAACATCTTTGGTAAAGTAAAGAACTTTGGTAAAGTTCTTTACTTTACCAAAAGTAAAGAACATCTGCAGGCTGCATTTCTACCCTGCCCCTTTAGGGTAGCATGATCCTACGCCACCAGCAGAACCTGAAGTGAAGATGGATTTGGCTTACTGCAGGGAAATGTAATCTCTGTAGCTATTAATAATGACAGGCAAAGATGAGACACTTGAGGTTTATGCAGAGCGTGATATGCCACCAATGCAGAGGTTTAAGAGGCTTGTAGTGATGAGGGAGAGAAAGATGAATAGAGGAGCATGGTCTTCTGAATGTACATTAATGGTGAAACAGAGGCCTTTTTGATTAGATAGCATAACACACATATCAAATGCAGGTGAAAAAGGAATAAATCAAGTTTGTTCTGGAGAATTACCTGTGTTTCTCCACCTGCTCTACGTTAGATTAGGCAAAAGCATGAGCTAGAACATGGAATGTATGGAGGGTCAGTTAGATGGATCACATCGATATAACCCAAAGCTGCCATCATAAATTGTTGTGGACTTTCTTTTCCAGCTCTGTATTTCAGCAGGGTGAAAAGTAGTTAGCGGGGACCCTAGAATTTTAAGTGGATTCTACATTAGAGGCAGAATTTTGGGAAGCAGGAATTCCTTTTCCTTTGACTTCTTAGGATAAAGCGTGCGCTCTCTCTCTGAGTTCCCGTACAACACAGCAATCCATCATGGGTGACAAGCCACGGTGGGTTCTCATGTTGTGCAAACCTGGAACAATTCCCACAGGGAAGCTTGTGTGTGGGCCACAAACCACCCTAACAAACCATGGCTTGTTTTAGGGGTTGTTGTACCCACAATGGGTTGGCATGTCATCCAATCCTGGCACTGCCAACCCATCGTGGGTTGCGGGCACTGGCAAGCAAGCTGCTCCATAAGAGTGGCAGAAACCCCTGCTGCTCTTGCCAAGAGGTTTTGCTGTGTTGCAGTGACAGCCCTCCACCAGTGCCCAAGTGGCACTTTGGAGGGGCTGTCACTCATTCAGCAACTCTTTTTGCAGTAAAAGGGGAACTACAAAAATGCGGTGGACCCTAGATCACCCTTAAAATGACTTGGGGGTTACTTGAGGGAGGGGTAGAATTGAAGGGGGACCCCCAAGGGTAAATCCCCCAATTTAAAATTTAAAGATAACTTTGCTAAGGGGCTGATCTAGTGTCAGGATTCCTTACCCCCCACTTTATTTCAACGCCGAAGACAAACACAGACGAGAGGCTTCAGTCTACAGCTTTTAATCCAATTACTTCACAGTGTCATACAGATGCAAATTCTCAGTGACTCTCAGTCTACAAAGGAATGCCTTCAGGGGAATTCAAAAGGAAGTTAAGAAAGTTGCCTGTTGTTTGAAGAGAAAGGCGGTCTCACTAGCCTAACTTAACGGGGGGAGGAACTTCTCTCTTGTGAGGCTTCTGAGCGCAATTTCTCATGCAAGGCCAATCAGGTAGATTGTCTAAATTCTGCCCCTGTCTTCTCTCTCTTTGCTCTGTGCCTGGCATCTATTAAATCAGACTCTCCAAACCCCCCCCCGCCCCTTTCTGTTCACTGTCTCTCACAGGGGTGTGTAAAGAGGAACCCTCCTCCTCAGCCAGCTGGGCATTTATAACCTGAGAAGCCAGCCCAGTCATGTCTGGACTAGCCTGGGAAAACACCTCCCCCATGTCTGGCAGTTCTCCTTCAAAATCTGAACTGCTATCCCACTCCCTGCACTCAGAAACAACCCTGATATCTAGTCTCTCCCCCACCTGTCAGCTGTCAAAGGCTGGCAAACTAGCATATATGTGGCCCTATCTTGTCAATTACTTTGTATGTGTCCTAGTATACATTGTTCCCTCTAACAGCTGAAACAATAGGCAATAGACAAGGCTATATATAGTTTGACAGCCACAATAGCACTCCTCTGCAATTGTGAAGAACTGAACACACACATACCCAAAATACAAAGATATTTGCACACATTCCCAGGGCTGAAAAAATGAAAAGAAATCAGGCCCATTTTGTGCAAATGTTGAAGCACCCCCCCACACACACACACACACGCACACACACAAAAGCTCCAAATGTGACCGGGGTCATGAATGAAACAGAGCGGGGGACTTGACAGCAGACAAGATGGGGTCTGCTGCCAAGTTCCCTGGGATACGTGCTGCAGCTGGCTGGAGGACTGAGGGGGAAGCGGGGGGAGAACAACCCATGGTAAGCCTGATTGTCTGTCGGGCTAACCGTGGGTTGTTCCGACAACAACCCACACTGCATAGCTTATTTCACAGGGTGGGTTGTCATGTTGTGCAAACTCAGCCTCTCTCTCTCAGCCTGCCTATGGGTGGCTCCATAAGAAAGCCAAGTCAGCATGGATGTAATTCATTCTGTGTTTATTATTAAAGGAGAATCTGCATACACATTAGTATTTTATTAACATTAAATCCTATCATCAGCTAAACTGAAGACCTAAAAAAAGGAAAAAATAAGTAAAACAAGGGCTGGTGGCTTGTGCTGACTCCTTGTTCTCAAAAAACGGATTTGCTGACATCATTAACATCAACAGTGGCAAAGCAGGATGCTTGTCTTTTCGTTCCCTTAGTGCAGTTGTTACAGCTCAGTTCATTGCTGCTGCATGGAAGAAAAGTGAGGCTGAAGATCTTTAGCAAATTAAAAGTGTGTGTGTGTGTGCGTGTGCGTGCGAGAGAGAGAGAGAGAGAGAGAGAACAGGGGGAGGGAGGGAAATGTTCTCTTATCCAACAGAACATAAATTAGATTTGATACACTGTTGGAAAGAAGCCAGCCTCTACAGCTTCATATTTCTGTTCTGGAGGTGATTGTGGTAGGCAGAGGTGTTTCCTTACAAACTGTGGTTTAAGAAGGATCACAGATCTGAACTATATTTCTACATCACTTTATCTGCTACATCCATATAGGTTGCACAGTATTTAAGTTTAGGGTGCAATCCTATGTATGTTCACACAGGAAGAAGTCCTACAATTTCCCAACTCCACATGGCTGACCGGGGGATGCTGGGAGTTGTAGGACATTTTTCTGCCTAAACATGCATAGGATTGCGCTCTTAACTTCACCCCATTGATGTATTACAATACTTTTTAAGGAGTCTCTTTATCAAACAGGACAAATTAATAAAACTCCTTGGCCCAGATCAACCCTCACCCACCCCTTACCCTTTCAAATCAACAACAAAATATCTTTTACGTTGCAATCCTATACACACTTACCTAAGACCAATTGAACTGAATGGATTTACTTCTGAGTATACATGTATAGGATTGCACTGTTAAATTTGCTAGCCCCAATGTGTTAAAATAGCTCTTTCAAAGGTTTACAGTGGCCTCAACTGTAATGTAATGAAGGTATCCCTGCACAGTGGAACTTTTCATACCATCATCGTCATCATCTATAGATTTCCTTGAACAGAGTTACCAGTCTGTAAATTGGGAAATGATTCTCTGACATGCACAAACAGTTCTAGGATGAGTCAAGAAAAACATGCACAAACATGCACAAACAGTTCTAGGATGAGTCAAGAAAATGCACAAAACATGCACAAAACATGCACAAAACATGCACAAAAACATGCACAAAAACATGCACAAAAACATGCACAAACAGTTCTAGGATGAGTCAAGAAAATTAATTATCACTGTTCACTTTTAAAAGGAATTAATGTGAAATTTAGACAGGAGTAGTCAGACTTAAAACTGTATACTTGAGGTTTTATCATGCAGCGTATATAAATTAAATTATTTTTAGAAATATATGAATGGCTAATGTTTTCTGATATATCCAGTTTTGCAGTTATAATTATGTCTTTTGAGAAATAGCAGGGAAGCAGGCATTACAAAGTTATGAAAATTTTAATCTCTCTCTCTGTTACTTAGCATTTGTTTCCTATGAATATTTGAGTGTGTGCCTATTTTCACTAAGACCACATCTACTTCTGTATTTTGATAAAAACTGGCAGAGACACATTTGCAAAGTTCTACAGAAGTGTTCAATTTTATGACTCCTGCTGATGTAAAGAAGAAACGCATGACTTCATCCCTTCTCATTGCTGTGAGAAAATATCTAAAGTGGTAGGTTAAGCAGAATCACTTTGCAGGAAAAGTTTATGTATGCTATTAGAGAAAATACTTTTCTCCCACCTAATTCTTTTTAAAGTAGATAGTCTTCTGCCTTTAAAAATGGATAGTACTTCTGGGCATCAGTTTACATCAGAAAATGTTCTGCTGCCCTAGAGAGTGATCTAATTTAGCATGTTTATTTTACTTGTATTTAGTAAACAACAAAACTCTTTGAAAGTATCCCATGTTATTTTTTTTGTCCCAATACACCACAAAAATTTGACCTGAAATATTTGATGGGAAAAATTAAAACACACTTAGAGTGCAGCCCTATCAGCCTCTTTAATGGTGTGCTGCTGAAATTTGGCCATTTTTTTTGTCCACTATCAAATTTTGGTGGCGCAGTGGCAGAAACCCAGGGTGGTGGTGGAAAGTGGCCCCCATATGCCCCAAAGTTGCCATCCCAGCTCTAATCCACAATCCAGCAATGCATGACCCCCATAGAAGAATAGTTAATCCAGCACTACAGATTCCAGGAGATCAGACACAAGAGGCTTTCCTCCAGAATGACAATCTTGGCTCTGCAAGGAAGTATCCCACAAGTATATTGGTAGTTATACTATTATTAACTGGTTACACTATTATATCAGCCATTCAGCTTTCTAGTGTCCATCAGTACTTTTAAAAACAACAACCACTACCTTGTAATGTATCAAAGATGTTTGATACACACACACACACACACATCAAACCACATTAAAAATAACCATCAATTATCATCATCATCTCGACAGTCTATTAGCTCCTTATTCACCATCTGCGATCAAATCCTATTTACACCCACTGTAAACAATGCTACTTTATTCCAGAGGGCTCACCAGGGCTGATGCCAGATTTTCAATCCATCAGTACAAGGACCAAGCCTTGAAAAGAGATATGCCAGATGAGGTAGCTCTGCAGTGGCTCCCATCTCTCCCATTCCCTTCCTCATTTTGGTCAGATACACACCCAGAATATAGTAGAGCAATATCTAGGAACAACCCAGGCAAGGCTATAGCAGAAGGTCCCAGGTTCAATTCCCAGTATCTCCAGACAAAGCTGGAAAAAAACCCTGCATGAAAGCCTGAAAAGCTGAGTTGACAGTACTGGGCTGGATGGACCTACTCAGTCTAAAGCAGCTTCCTATGTTCCTATGCCATGATTTTTAGCTGTGGTGTTTTTCAAGTTCTAGATACTAAAGGAGGTTTGTACTGACTAGCATTGCTTCAGTCTAGAATGTCTGAAAGGGTACTAAGGTCATAGAATTATAGAATCATAGAATAGTAGGGTTGGAAGGATCTACAAGTCCGTCGAGTCCAACCCCCTGCTCAATGCAGGAATCCAAGTCAAAGCATCCCTGACAGATGGCTGTCCAGCTTCATCCTGAATGTCTCCTGTGTGGGAGAGCCCACTACCTCCCTAGGTAATTGGTTCCATTCTCCTTTCCCATATGATAAGAATTATTAAGATAATAATAATTAGAACTCTGTTGTGTAGTTTTGTTCGTGCATGAATTCTGTAACACGCAGTATATATTGATGACTCTGTAAAAATAAATAGACAGACAGACAGATAAAACAATGACTTGTGGATCACCTCCCATTCACAGCTGCCTGGAACATCCTCTTGAGTATTTCATAACATCTCATACCAACACTAATAATTACTTATATGGAAATACTGCATAACATATTTTGCCGTCATCACCATTCTCTCCCCCTCTCCCATGCACTCACACACACATGCACATACATTTTCTAACAAATGGAATTGAAGGAAGAATGGGGCAAAGACAACAGAAAAAGACAGTGAGCACAATCCAGTACAAGGTATTCACAATGAAATACTATTGGAAACAAAAGAATAGGACTTAAATGTTGTGACTAACTCCAATCCTACTTATTTCAATGGGAGTTAGTTAAAACTTTTTGCCAGAGGAAAAACAGTTAAAGGGGGAAGAACGACAAAGAGCCAAGAAGATTAATCACAGGACACATTGATTAATCACAGGCCCCAGATGATCCCATAAATGATAATATATTTTCCCCTAATATTAGTCTCCTACACTTTCTGTAGATATTTTAAAGGCTGGAGACAATCAAATTAAGAGGTTCAAAATGCAGTGAACAAAAGTAAAGTCTGTTCCAGATGCCAAAAGTAATTTATTATAAAATAAATAAGCAAATGTGCCCATGAACTGACAGACATGTCGAATTATAATATACCATCATCTGCTTTCCAAAAATGGAAAACAAATTTATGCCTTTGTTGTAACTTCCTACATTCCTCTTTACTTTCTTAACTTCTGGTGCACTGAGTTCTTGCCAGCATCTGCAGAGAATGTGGATTTAAAGCATTCTCTTCTTGTTTCTGATATCTGATGCCAGAAACACCATTATGAGCAGTTTAACTACTTTTATGCACTATATGTCCACTATGTGCATCCAGGGCAGTGCAAGGCAGGTAAAGTACAATGTAAAATCATGCTGTTAATGATTCATGACTATACTTCTGGAAGCTGTATCTTTGCTTTGTTTTATTAAGCCAGATTTTTCCCCCTGCAAGTTGATGGTTGCTACTTCATTACCCTTCTGAATGTGCAAAAAATGGCAAGGATAAGTAAGTGTAAGAAATAGTGATGTGCCGAATTTTTGTGAGGTTTGTTGCTGTTGAAATTACTATTTCAGGGGATGCAAAGATGGTCACACATAGAAATCTATCTTCCACTCCTCTATGAATGTTTGCATTTACTTGCAGTTGCTATCCCCTGAAGTATGTCTATATTTGTACCATATGCACTGTGTCATTCACAGAATTTTACAGAGGGTCCAGACTATGACATCTTCAATTGTAGCGTGTTTTTCCACTGCTGCTTCTGTCTTTTTTCTTACCAGAAAAAAAATATGTTAATGCCTTTTGAGTATTAACACCAGGAGTCCTCTGTCTGGAAGCACACAGATTCTTCTCTGTATGATCCCAACCGATCCAGGATCAAGTAGTAAACATAATGACATCATTGTACCATGGAGCCAATCAGATCTGCCTATGTGTTAATGGCACTGAGAGTAAGTGAAACCTTCCGTTGCTCTCACTCTGAATGTAGGGAAGAGGACACCAGTCAGATGCTCCCTGCCTTGTCATCCTGCACTACTGGTTTCATTGCCCTTCAGCACTATATAGCAAGACTTTTGCCCCACTAGTCATATGCAACTATGCATGACTAGCTGGAGCAGAATATGGAGTAGGGTGTATATTTGGGCGTTTAGCTATAGGGATACACCTATACACATTCTGCCCAAGCTAGTTAACAATATGTGACTGGGTAGAAGTGAGAAAACATGACCATGGTTGCCTCAAGCAGGAGTGAGACATTCCTGTTTCTCCAAAAACCCAACCCCTGGCAAATGCTGTGGCATCCCTGTTTAAAAGGGATTGGAGAAAACTGCCAGGAGTTTTGCAGGATATGAAAATAATCACAAAGTATGATCTCTCTTTTAGCTCAGCAGTGGCAAGGAATTTTGTGATCACCCTGCCATTGTAGGCAGAGAAGGTCCTAAAGAATAGTAAACCCTGTGCTTTTATTTACAGGAAGTCCCAGCTGTAGGTAGGGATGTTGGAGAAATCCACAACAGATTTAAATGAGTTTGGAGTTCTATGAATCTGACCTTCTGATTCCACAGTGGACTGGCTTTTTCCAAGTTGCGCTGATTCCATGGACTTGTGGACTAGTTTTTTTTTTACTTTGGAGTGGGAATTCATGCAAATTAGCACTTGCGCTAATGTGCATTAGCACTAATATGCACTTGCACAAATGGACGGGAACTCTCATATATCCCTTTAAAAAATCCAATTCTGTCAATGAGCAAATGACGGAATGAAAAACACCTGACAATCCATGAAACACAGACAGAACACAGTTAATAAACTCTGTTCATCTCTAGCTGTAGCCACAACAAGCTTCTTTAAGACGTACTCTCCAAGTCTTGGATTTGGCATGTTGAAATGTACGTGAAGAGTTTTCCAGTACAAATTGATTTACTGCGAATTCCCCGCTGCCATTCTGCTACCAAAAAAATATACTTGGAACACTGTGCTACTAACCCTCGTGGCTTTATTGCATGTTTCATATTTCCTATTTTATCTTTTTTCTGATTTTCCTTATTTTTTTTTAGCACACCTTAGTTCTACAAGATTCATAATTATGTGTCTGAAGCAAACAGCTTATACAAATACATACAACAAAATGAAAAGGTACAAATTAAACCCTAATTTTAGTAAGATCAAACTCATGGGATTTGAATAACTGTCTTAAGCTTTTTATTTCGTATTTTTAAAATTTATTTTAATATCCAAGTTTCCATAGCAGTTTGGAAAATGTGAAGCAGTAGAAATGTTACTGTCACTATGAGATGTATTCAAGAATCAAACCAAATTTACATGTGAAGCCACAGGCTAGGAAATGAAAGTGAAGGCAAGCCCAGTATCAGCACCATGGCATGATCAGGCGAATGATACTGGCATTCCTTCATTAAAAAAAAAAAAAAAATTAGAGCCTGGCACTGAGAACTGCCAACCAGGCAGCTGCAGCAGCCACCACCATTACCTCCCACCCCAAATGCCTCAGAGTGGTGTCCCCAATTTACACTCTATTGGAGGCCAAAGGCATTCTGAGGAAATAAAGATGGCGGCTGCAGCTGAGGTTACAGCTGCCTCACCCAGTTCCAAGCACCAGACTGAGGTAATACCAGACGGTTCCAGCTGAGCCACTGCCCAGCCCCACCTATCCCCACTACCTAGGGATGGCATGGGCATCTGGGAAGGGGGTGGAGTCCAACGGACTCCCCGCTGCTCGCTGCTCACCCCTCTGGACCACACTCTCTGAGCCACCTCCACACGCTGCACTGTGCGAGCTGCTGGAGGGGTCACCAAGCGGCTGATGAACACTGCAGGGCTGCCCATTCCCTAGAGAGCCGTGATTATGCACAAAATGGCGGCTGTTCCTTGTTCTGAGTAAGACTTCTTCGGGGAATCATGATCCCTCTCTGATGCATGTGTTACGTTGGAGCTTCTCTAATGCTTGTGTTACTTCACAGCTTGAAAAGTGCTCATAAAGGGGAAAAGGGGGTGGGAGCTATAACTCCCTGCCAGTTTGCTGGAATGAGTCAAAATTGCACAGGTGGGGTGCCTACTAGATAATAGTGGAATTTAGCGTCTTCATTTAAAAATGCACATAAAGGGGAAAAGGGGTGGGAACTATAACTCCCTGACATTTTGCTGGAATGGGGCGAAATTACATGGGTTGGGTGTCATCATGGGGAGCCTTCAGAAGTTCAGATACGGTAGTGGATAATTGTGCAATTTTGATTCTTCATGGAAAAGTGCACATAACAGGAAAAGGGGTGGGAGCTCTAACTTTTTTTTTTTAATCGCTTTGCATTTTCTCTCATTTTGAAATGTGTGCATTTTCAAAGTTGCAGATCTTTCCCTCTACTCTTTACTTTGCCATTACAGAAATGCACATTAGCGCTTTCTTGTAGTAGGGATCTGGGAACTGGGATCATGCAATCATGAGAGGCTGTCATTGACAGCAGGGAAGCCTATCATTGAAAGCAGGGAGAAATGGCCAGAAAAGCAGAAAGGGGGTGGGAGATATAACTCCCTGACTGTTTATTGGAATGGGGCAAAATTGCGGTGGTGGGGTGCTCTTATGGGGAGCCTTCATATGCTGGGGTAATTATCTGGGGTAATTGTGGATTTTAGCTTCTTCATTGAAAAGTGAGCAGCTTTTCCCCATTTCCCCCTATTCCCCACCATTTTGCTTGAGGCTCAGGCTCAGCTTGCTACGGGGATGGGCAGCTCTGCAGCACTTGTCGGCTGCTCTCTGAGCCCTTCAGCAGCTCATGTGGCACAGCAACCACAGGTGGGCAGGTGGCGGAGGCAGCCTGGTGAGCAACTGATGAGTGAAGGTGGAGGGGAGTCAGTCCATCCCTACCACCACCCATTCCCATTTACCTCCACCAACTCCTCTGCCCCCTGGTAAACTTGGTTTATGGGGGCCCAGTAGGACTATGCTGGTGAGGGGCAATAGGCACCTTGCCAAGGGCCCTCTCAAACCTGGCTCCAGCCCTGAGTAAAGAAATGCCTATTCTTTTAGTATTCACCTTCATATTCAGCAGGCTTCAAGAGTACTAAATAATAGCAACAATTCTAACAAGAAATAATAATAGTAAAACACACCTCAAACACTGTTAAAATATTTTAAAGCTTGAGTTGATGGAGGCATATAATTGAAAGCATTCTCATTTTACAGGAGACAAAGTGAAAGGGTGTGAGAAACTAAAATAATGACCTAACATCCCTCTAGTTCTTAAAATAAAATGGAATATTTTGGCTTTATCTAAAACCGAACACCCCCTTCTCTTCTGATAACATAATTAATTTGCATGTCATGATAGGAGAAAGTAGCATAAAATTTAAGAGATGTGTTCCCTCTGTATGTCTGAGGGCAGCCTTATCAAATAGCAAATATGCAACACATATAAAACATTTTGCAATTGCAATTAGGATGCAAACCAAAGCTCACTGAAATCAGCGGGGATCTCTCCATTCACTCCAACTGGACTAGATCCATGGTAAAGATGCACAGCTTTCCTTTAGCCTCATCTGTATATGAACTCTGAGGAAAAAATAGGTAGCCAGTTTTTGCATTTGCCTTACCCTCTCTGCACTGACCAACCCATTATATTTGGATTGCTAGCCAATTTCTGAACCATTGTTTTGCATTACTGGCCTGGGTAAGCAGAAGCAGCTGTGAGACTCATAGCTCCATGGCACTTTACCTCATAGGAGATGTCACATGGCAAGCCATTTAGCTCTCCACTGCACTGGACAAGTAAAACAATACAACCAAAGCAGGAGATTCATCTAATGAAAACTCTTTCAAAAGCAAACTGTATTTATTGTTTTCTCCAAAGAAAAAATAAACGTGGGCTGCCTGGTTGCAAAACAGAGGGGTAGTTGGTGTCAGTCAATGACTTATTGTTTAACCAAATGGTTATTACAAGTAGCAGCTGGTGACTCCAAAAAATAGGGATGCTGCACATTTCCTCCACCTACAAAGCCACTCCCACGACAGCTTCCCTCACCTCTACCTATCCAAAGTTCCTTCTGTCTGTTCCAGCTATACAAGCCTCTTGTATACCAGCCATGATAGCTAAAATGAACCTCCACATTCAGATTCAGAATATCTCTGAACACTAGAATCTGGTAAAACAGGGAAACACTATTGCCCTCATGCCCTGCTTATAAGCCCTTGAAAGGCATTTTCAGAGAGACTCGCCCCAAGGCCACAAACTGAGTGCAGAGATGGGTTTGAAAGCCCATGCCATGAACCAACTTCCCATTGAAAAATGGCTGCTGCAACACCTGTTTTACAAAAAGCAAACTGTTTTACAAAAAGTGAGGCCGGGGGTCATTTATTAAACATGTTTACCTATACAGAAGAGATATGTTGGGGGGAGAGGTCAGTTTCTCTCAAACTGAGAGTGCAGGGGGAGGGGAGTGAAACTTGCCCCTCTGCTACCTTGCTTCATAGTGCTCGGATACTTTAAGCTATTTCCTTGCACTTTAGAGGTAAATGGGCCAGTGTGTGTAATAAATGCAACAGGTTTATTCAAAGGGATATATACAACTCTTCGACAGGTCTCTAAAACACAGACCTGCAGCATGATTTTCCCTAGTCCAAGTCAGGACCATTGCTAGGTACTTAAAAGACTGAGAGCTCCCCCTCCCCACACTGCCATGCTGTCTGGCTAGACAATCCATGGCTGGAACCCAGCTGGCGTGGCCAGCAGCTAGCTCACCCACCCTAAAGCACACCCAGCCTCTGGCCACATAAGGGGAACCCTTATGCACAGTTGCACAAAGTCTCATAAGATTTTGTCAAGTTTCGTGACATTTTACCAAAGTCTTATGTGACTTGGCAAAACCTCTCAAAATTTTGGGTAGAGGTTTCGGCAGCCTGGTGTGTGTGCCTGGCAGTGAGGGGTGGAGGTGGGGAGATGCATGGCAGTTGTCCTCCCAATGTGCTATCCTGAAGGTTTGAGAAGGTCTGGGCCCCTGGTGGTTCAGTGGTAGTGGATGGGTGACACACTAGGCACTGAGAAATAAATTTATGGGCCTAGACCTAGCATTGCCCCTGGTTCAAGTGAAGTGGAGAAAGTCTGGAGGCTAGATGTACTTAAGGGAACAGTGCATAATTAATTCACTAGCCTGAATACATCTCCACTGTGCAACACAGTAGTGAATATGCCTGCCCGGAACTCAGTAACATTCTGCAAAAGCAGGCAGGGTGCAGACTCTTTTGGTGCTTCTGCGCTAATAACTGGTGGCTGTGTGTCCTAGTTTATAGAGTACAGTTCTCTACATCAATGATGGGCAACTGAGGGAGGTCCAGGGGGTACTTTTGCACCCTGGACCTCCCTGTGAGCAGCCCATGGGGGCCCCCCTCAATACACACATTTCAAAAGTCACTGTTTTGCCACTGAAATTTGATAGCAAACCCCTCCATAGCACTCAGAAATGCTAAAAGGGTTAAATTTGGTTTGTTTGCAAGCTAAATTTTATCCTTTTAGTGCTCTGTCATGCTAAAAGGGCCATGGGCTACATGTTGCCTCTATATGAAGTTCTGTCCAGTCCAAGTTTGGTCTAAAGATAAAGAACTACAAGAAGGGAGAGCAGAGAATTTGAAGTTGCCCATCAACAGTTAGCAGACTGACCAGACACACCGGTCACCTGGTCACACGCTTTCCCACTAGGGGTGAGATGTACTGTATTTCTATGTACATTATAATCATTATTTCTACATCTGCACTGTACCACTTCAGACTCCAAGGCAAGTAGGGACTCCCATGATGGAATGCTCCCCATGAAAAGAGATTAATACACACATATAGTTAGCATATCAGGTAGAAGGCTAGCTAGAAAACTTTTCCCCACATCAAATTTTCTTTGTGCATATTTTTGTATGGAAAAGCATCCCATCATGTGAGTTCACACCTGATGTCTGAAGTGGTGCAGTCTAGACACAGTGAGAACTAGCCCTATGTCTGACCTATTTTACAAAGATTTGTGAAACTACACTGCTAGTCTGGGAGATTCTCTGAAGAATGAGCATGCCAAATGGAATAAATAAAACATTGTTCATTCCAGGATGAGTGTGGGGAGGCTTGATTAGCAGTTTTTAGTTGACTGAGATCCCCCATAACATAAGCACTGCATACAAACGGTATTACAATATCTAAATTGATGGAATATTTGAGAATGCTTGAAGGGAATATGTGCAGTGTGCACCAGCAGTCGCGAACACATAGGCCTACTAGGACCATGGGGAGAACAATCCTATATCCACTAGACATTGTCTAGACAGGCATAAGATTTTTCGGTTTCTGGAAACCGAGGTCATCTGACTTCGGTTTCCAGAAACCATGCTCCCCACCCACTCTCCTGCATTGCTGGTGCGGTTCTTTCCACACCACCTTCTCTGTGCTTGTAAACAGAGCGCAGAGACGGCGAAAAGGGAGCAGTCCCAGGGGCAGGGAGGGGAAGAGACCATGGAAGCTGCTTTAGACTCCTATCAGGCCCCTTCCTTCCCTGTCCCCGAACATGTGTCTAGCCACAAATGCAGGGTGCCTGAAGCATGGAGAGGATCCCCTCCGTGCTTTGTCCATCCTGCATAGGCTAGTCAGTAGCCTCCAAGTTCAGAAGCTGCCATCTACCTCAATAGGATTGTGCCCCAATGCTGTTTTATACTATGCCTTTGCCAGGAAACACCACTGTATAATAACATTGCGTTTACTCATTAAAGTAAAAACAGACATGCCTGAATTAGTCCTAGTACTATGAGAAGGCAAACAATATCCCAGCTAGCTTTTCATCTCTTTCTCTGCAGCCCCAGGAGATGAAAATAATTGTGAACAGCTGCCTGACCCTTTTGTGCTATAAGAGACTGAGAACAGACTAACTCCAGTGATCCATGAATACTTGTTGATTTGTGTGGGAAACTATTAAAATGAGCTTTAGTAACTTCACTTGTAACTAGCAAAAAGTATGCAAAGTACAACTTCCTGTTTCACATAGCTAATCTGGCAGCCAAGGAGATTCACATATTGTGTGTACATACATGTTTCCCCATTTTTGCTTCCAGTGTCTGTATTTACCTTTCTATTTTTACCCCATTGTAGCCCCAAGATACAGGAGATACCAAAGTATAAAAATATAGTTAATTCCAGTTTTAATGTTTCTAAATAGGACTGTGCATGGACCCCCGATCTGACTCATAAGCCACTTCGGGACTTCTGAGGTGGGCCCGATTCGGCTCGGGCTGATTCGGGGGTCTCCTGACCCACCTCGACCTATGAAGCCAAAGCGGGATTCAGACATCTGAATCCCACTTTGCTTCTCCCCACATGCCACCCAGCTACTTATCTGGGCCCTTGTTCCAGGGGGTGGGGAAAGCTGCCACGAGGGGTGCCACCAGTGTGTGGACACTGAGCCCATAGAATCCCAGAGTAGTTCTGATGCTGAGGAAGAGCAGTCGCTCCTTCTGGAGAGGAGCGCGCTCCTTTTTTCCCAGGACCAACAGCTGACGGAGATTCCTCCCAGCCACATTCCTAGTTTAGAAAGCAGTCCAGGGAGTGACTCAGCACAGATAGCAGACTGGGGGGGATGCGCGGCGCAGACGCAGAGAGCGGTGCCAAATGGTTCGCGCTCAAAGAACGGTTGCGCCCAGAGGATCCAAGGGAAAAGGGGAGGGATTCTCCCTAGTCCTTATATTCAGGGGTCTGCCAGTAATTGCCCTTCAAACGGGGACCAACTGTTCTAACTTAGGGCATAGGGATGCTGCTGCTCAGATCTAGTTGCTACCTGTAGAGCTGTTAAGTTGTAAAAGAAGAATAAAGCTTTGAAAAGAATCCCTTTGTCTGTGTCTGGACTTGGCTACTGGATTAGACTGAGAGCCCTCCAAGGAGCCCTTGACAGCTTGGTCCCCATTCCTCTTTTTTTTTCTCTCCTCTCTCTCTCTCCGATTGCCTTATGAAGGGTGCTGGGGACCCAGTGCTGCAAGCTCTGCTGCAAGAGGAGCTCCGTGATCAGATGGCTCAACTGTCGGCGGCCGTGCAAGATCTACAGGCTAGTTTTCAACCCCCCCACCCCCGCTTCCCCCACGCCATAAATGCCTGGTGGCGTTGCCAGAGATGTTTTCTGGTGAGAAAGAACTTTTTCAGATTTTCAGGGCCCAATCAGAGCTGTACATGCGCCTTCGACCTGAGGATTTCCAGACGGAACAGGTTCGAGTGGGTTTCGTCGTTAGCCTGCTGTCGGGCATGGCAGCTAAATGGGCTTCAGGACTTCTTCTCGCTAATGACACCCTGCTCGGGGACTATCAAGGTTTCATGACAGCCATGGCCCGTTTTTTCGGTGACCCCCTGCGCACGCAGATGGCTTCTCGGGAGATTCGCCGCCTCCGGCAGGGTAAGGACTCAGTTTCCAGCTACGTGACTTCTTTTCGCTTGCTGATGCAGGATTTACAGTGGATGCCGCGCTACTGGCTCAGTTTTTGGATGGTTTGACCGACGAGATTTTGGATGAGTTGGCGCACGCGCCCAGCCCACCTACTTTGGAGGAGCTCATCCACACCTGCCTTCAGATAGATAGTCGACTGGAGGGGTGCCGGCAGTCCCGGTGGGGAGCCAGGGGCCGGTATTTCCCTCCTCCCATTCCCCCATGTTTCCTGCCTCCTCCCCCATCCCCCGCTCCAATGCTGGGGGCAGAGGAGACCCCGATAGAGCTGGGAGCTACTCGAGCCTCGCTGCCGCCAGGGGAGTTTAAGCGCCGCTGTGCTGAGCGCCGATGTTTTCGATGTGGAAAGCTGGGGCATTTCGCCAAGACCTGCCGAGTGACATCCACTGCTCCGCTGCCTCCTCCTCCTCTCCTTCCCCCTCCTCCTCGTCCCCAGGCCTGACTAGGCTGCCCCCCAAGCCTGTTGGGGGCCTCAGCTGTGGAGGTCAGTACCCCAACGGGTGGGTGCTTTCCCCAACCCCCCCTCCCATCTGCTGTTGCATGTTCACCTCCGCTCCTCACAGAGGGGGGGGGTGGAGGCCCTGGCTTTAGTGGACTCGGGGGCGACGACCAGTTTCATGGATGAGACCTTCGCCCTTTTCCACAAGATTCCTACCCTGCCCCTTCCTGCCCCCTTGGCAGTGGAGACCATTGATGGGCGTCCTTTCTCTTCGGGCGCGGTGACCCGGATTACAGTTCCGCTCGCTATGCGCACCCAGTCCCACGTTGAGCAGATTCAGTTTCACTTAGCCAAGGTTCCCTTATGCCCAATCGTGCTGGTATTTCCTGGCTCTCTAAGCACAACCCTCAGATTTCTTGGGGACTTCAGCAAGTGGAGTTTGCGTCTCCCTACTGCTGGGAGCATTGCCTCCCGGAGGAGGCGCCAGTCCCGGCCCAGGCCTTAACCCTTTCCTCCCCCTCCTTGTCTGCTTCTGGCAGTCTTTCAGCTACCATTATCCTCCCAGAGAAGTATGAAGCTTTTCGGGATGTGTTTGACAAGAAAGAGGCTGACCGGCTTCCCCCCACCGCCCTTTTGACTGTGCCATTAACCTCATTCCGGGGGCGACCATCCCCGCTGGCCGGCTGTATCCGATGTCGGAGCCGGAACTTCGAGCTCTGCGGGAGTTTTTGGACACAAATCTCAAACGCGGTTTCATTCGCCCCTCCTCCTCCCCCGCCTGCGCCCCTACCTTCTTTGTGGCCAAGAGGTCTGGAGAACTCAGGCTGGTGCACGATTTCCGAAACCTAAATTCCGTCTCCATCCCTGACAGGTACCCCCTCCCCCTCATACCAGAGATGCTGGAGCGCCTGGGGCGAGCCAAGATTTTCACAAAATTGGACCTGCGTAACGCATATAATCTCATTCGCATCCGGGAGGGGGATGAGTGGAAGACCAGTTTTGGGACCCGGTACAGAGCGTATGAATACCTAGTAATGCCTTTTGGGTTAGCCTGCGCCCCTCCCACTTTTTCGCGTTTTATGAATGCCATCTTCAGGGACTATTTGGACACTTTCCTCATTGTGTATCTCGATGATTTACTTATATTTTCTGAGGACTTCGAGGCCCATCAACACCATGTCTCTGCTGTACTCCAGCGCCTCCGCAAGAACCATCTTTATGCCAAGCTAGAGAAATGTGCATTTGACATAACCTCTTTGGACTTTCTTGGCTACGTTATTTCGCCTGACGGTATCAGGATGGATCCTGCAAAGGTCCAGGCTGTCCTCTCCTGGCAGGCTCCGTCCACCAAGAAGGACTTGCAACGTTTTCTGGGGTTTGCTAATTTTTACAGAAAGTTCCTGCCCAGTTTTGCTCGGCTCACTTCTCCTCTCACGGACCTCCTTAAGGGCAAGAAATCTCCTTTTCATTGGACAGCATCAGCCCAACAGGCTTTCGATGAACTTAAGAGTAGGGATGGGGGAGAATTTCTCCCCGAAACTTCGGGGGGCTGAGTGCCAACGCATTCGGTCCTCCGAAGGTTGTTCGGGGAGAAATTCTCCACCCGCCCCCCACCCCACCCCCCTGGGATGGGACTTACCTTTCAAGAATGTCCCTCCCAGCGGCGGGTCCCGGCGGCGGTTCGGCAGGTCTTTGTCAGGGGTGGGGGCGGCAGCCGCTCTTTTGACCAGCTGCTGCCGCCGCCATTACAAGTAAAAAAAAAACAACACGCCCCTGTGATAGGCTACGTAATGATTAACGTAGCCTATCACAGCTAGATCTGCAAAGTCAGCCGTGATAGGCTACGTTAATCGTCACGTAGCCTATCACGGGTGACTTAAAAAAAAAAAGCGCATACGGCTAATGGCGGCCCCCATAGGGAGCCGCCATTCGTGTTCCTTATTTGGTCCCTGTAGTCTATGTAAAGATTTACGTAGACTACGGCGAAAATAAGGGCAACGCTATTTGCGTTGCCCTTATTTTCGCCGCAGTCTACGTAAATCTTTACGTAGACTACAGGGACCAAATAAGGAACATGAATGGCGGCTCCCTATGGGGGCCGCCATTTGCGTACGCGCTTTTTTTTTTTTTCAAAGTCACCCGTGATAGGCTACGTGACGATTAACGTAGCCTATCACGGCTGACTTTGCAGATCTAGCCATGATAGGCTACGTTAATCGTTACGTAGCCTATCACAGGGGCGTTTTTTTTTTCTTTTCTCTTTTGAAGTTCGCGGCCGGGGAGACGGGGTGCTTCTCCCCGGCCTGAATTTCGGCTGGGCGAGGCGGGAAGCCTCCCCCCCCCGGCCTGAACTTCGGGGGGAACAGCGAAGCACCTCCCCCCCACCGCGAAGCAAACTGCAAGACCAGGTAAGTGACTTTCGTACACTCCTACTTAAGAGGCTTTTCAGTTCTGAGCCGATTCTGTTACATCCCGACCCGAGGAAGCCTTTTGTAGTGCAAACTGATGCCTCTGACTTCGCGGTGGGGGCGGTGCTCTTTCAGCCTCTTCGGGAGGGCGGAGGGCTGCAACCCTGCGCCTACCACTCCCAGAAACTGACCATGTCTGAGAGGAATTATACCATCTGGGAGAAGGAACTGTTGGCCATCAAGTCTGCTTTGGAGACCTGGCGTCATATCCTGGAGGGGGCACAACACCCATAGTCGAAGTTAGAACCGACCATCGCAACCTCGAACATCTTCAGACAGCCCGTGCCTTAAACCAGCGGCAAATTAGGTGGTCGCTTTTTTTTTCTCGGTTCCACCTTAAGATTTGCCATGTGAAGGCCTCAGACAACCTACAAGCGGATGCTCTGCTCTTTCTCGTAAGCCTGAACTCCAGCCAGGGAGTGAGGAGACTTCCCCCCCCCCTCTGATTCTTCCCCCTCAAGGCCTGGCAGCAGCTGCAGTGCCTCATTCTTGGGACAGGCCTGATGAGCCATCCTGGGATCCCACAAAAAATGTGCATGCTCCGTTGCTCCTGCAGCGCTTCCACCAGCTGTACCCCTACAAACCTGGGGTCCCAGGGGAGGAGCAGAAGGGAGGGCCTCATGGGAGCGGGGATGATGTCAGGGTGGACACTGAGCCCATAGAATCTCAGAGTAGTTCTGATGCTGAGGAAGAGCAGTCGCTCCTTCTGGAGAAGAGCGCGCTCCTTTTTTCCCAGGACCAACAGCTGACGGAGATTCCTCCCAGCCACATTCCTAGTTTAGAAAGCAGTCCAGGGAGTGACTCAGCACAGATAGCAGACTGGGGGGGATGCGCGGCGCAGACGCAGAGAGCGGTGCCAAATGGTTCACGCTCAAAGAACGGTTGCGCCCAGAGGATCCAAGGGAAAAGGGGAGGGATTCTCCCTAGTCCTTATATTCAGGGGTCTGCCAGTAATTGCCCTTCAAACGGGGACCAACTGTTCTAACTTAGGGCATAGGGATGCTGCTGCTCAGATCTAGTTGCTACCTGTAGAGCTGTTAAGTTGTAAAAGAAGAATAAAGCTTTGAAAAGAATCCCTTTGTCTGTGTCTGGACTTGGCTACTGGATTAGACTGAGAGCCCTCCAAGGAGCCCTTGACACAGTGCTGCTGGTGCCGCCAGGGGAGCTGCTGCTGGAGGAGCCGCCGGGGAAGGCACTGTCAGGGAAACTGCTGCCCGTCACAGCCCGCCAACCACCTGTTCTGCCCCCTTTGCAAGGAGGAAAGAACAGGCGATTGGCAGGAGACACCAGCTGCCTGTCAAGCCTGCACAGCCTCCTTCCTTACACGGAAGGAGACCATGCAGATTTGACAGGCATGAGGGCAGGAGTCACCCTCCAACTGCACTCTCTCTCTTCCTTGCAAGGAGGGGGGGTGCCTGATTGGCTGCTGACTCCTGCCTCTGCTCAAGCCTTCATGGGTTCCTTGCTTGCAAGGAGCCCCTGAAGGCTTGAGTGAGGCCAGTGCTGGCAGCTTGCAATGAGGATGGGCTGCCACCGCCGCTGCTGCCAAGGGAGCCACTGCCACCACTAGCTCCTAGGCCCTCTGGATGTGCACAAGCAGCTGTCTTGTTCCGGGGAATGGGGTAAGCCATTTTTAAAATGTTGACTCCCTGTATTTCCAGAAATACAAGGAGTCGCCATTTTAAAAATGGCTCCCCCCATTCCTCGGAACAAGGCAGCTGCTGGCATGCATCCAGAGGACCAGATAAGGAGCTGGGGGCTGGGGGGCAGCATGGTGACTGGACCTCCGGATCGCTCCGAAGCGCTTTGGAGCACCCCAGTCAGCTTCGTGCCCCCTCCACTTCAACTTGGAGGTGGCCCAAAGAGGCCCGAGATGTGAGCCTCGTGTGGTGTAGAGTGGTAGGCGGCAGTATTGCAACCAAAACTCTCCCCATGACCTGAGTTCAATCCCAGCGGAAGCTGGGTCCCAGGTAGCCAGCTCAGGTCGACTCAGCCTTCCATCCTTCTGAGGTGGGTAAAATGAATACCCAGCTTGCTGGGGGAAAGGTAGTCACGACTGGGGAAGGCAATGGCAAACCACCCCACTACAGTCTGCCATGAAAAAGCCAGCGAAAGCAGCGTCCCTCTAGGAGTCAATAATGACTCGGTGCTTGCACAGGAGGACCCTTTCCTTTCCTTTCCTTTCCTTTCCTTTCCTTTCCTTTCCTTTCCTTTCCTTTCCTTTCCTTTCCTTTCCTTTCCTTTCCGGCTTTGGGCCGAAGCAGTGCACAGCCCTATTTACAAGCTAGACCATCACAATATAACAGAAAGAAAATATCCAGACTATTACAAAAGTAAAAATGGACAAATTAAACATTGTTGTTGTTCAGTCGTGTCCGACTCTTCGTGATCCCACGGACCATAGCACACCAGGCCTTCCTGTCCTCCGCTCTCTCCCGGAGTGTGCTCAAGTCCATATTCATTGCATCGGTGATCCTATCTAGCCATCTCATCCTCTGCCGTCCCCTTCTCCTTTTGCCTTCAATCTTTCCCAGCATCAGAGTCTTTTCCAGGGAGTTTTCTCTTCACATTAGGTGGCCAAAATATTGGAGCTTCACCTTCAGTACCTGTTCTTCCAATGAGCACTCAGGGTTGATTTCCTTTAGGATGGACTGATTTGACCTCCTTGCAGTCCAGGGGACTCATAAGAGTCTTCTCCAGCACCACAGTTCGAAAGCATCAATTCTTTGGCGCTCAGCCCTCCTTATAGTCCAGCTCTCACAGCCATACGTTGCTACTGGGAAAACCATAGCTTTGATTATATGGACCTTTGTCAGCAAGGTGATGTCTCTGCTCCTTACTATGCTGTCTAGGTTTGCCATAGCTTTCCTCCCAAGGAGCAAGCGTCTTTTAATTTCATGGCTACAGTCACCATCTGCGGTGATCTTGGAGCCCAAGAAAATAAAATCTGTCACGGCTTCCATTTCTTCCCCTTCTATAGGCCAGGAAGTGATGGGGCCAGATGCCATGATCTTCGTTTTGTTAATGTTGAGTTTCAAACCAGCTTTTGCACTCTCCACTTTCACCCTCAATAAGAGGCTCTTTAGATCCTCTTCGCTTTCTGCCATTAGGGCAGTATCATCTGCGTATCTGAGGTTGTTGATAATTCTCCCGGCAATCTTAATTCCGACCTCTGATTCATCCAACCCCGCGTTTCTCATGATGTACTCTGCATATAAATTAAATAAGCAGGGTGACAATATACAGCCTTGTCGTACTCCTTTCCCAATTTTGAACCAATCGGTTGTTCCATGTCCGGTTCTTACTGTTGTTTCTTGACCCTCGTACAGGCTCCTCAGGAGACAGGTAAGGTGGTCTGGTACTCCCATCTCTTTAAGAATTTGCCACAGTTTGTTGTGATCCACACAATCAAAAGCTTTAGCATAGTCAATGAAGCAGAAATAGACGGTTTTCTGGAATTCTCTTGCTTTCTCCATGATCCAGCAAATGTTGGCGATTGGATCCCTAGTTCCTTTGTCTCTTCAAAACCCAGCTTGTACTTCCGGTAGTTCTCGGTTCACATACTGCTGAAGCCTAGCTTGTAGGATTTTGAGTATAACCTTGCTGGCATGTGAAATGAGCACAATTGTACGGTAGTTTGAACAGTCTTTGACATTGCCCTTCTTTGGAATTGGAATGTAAACTGACCTTTTCCAGTCTTGTGGCCATTGTTGAGTGTTCCAAATTTGTTGGCATATTGAGTGCTGCTTTTCTCCAAAATTCACAATCCTTGCATCATACAAAATCATTCACTTGTACTTTGATCCTCTTTTCTTATGTGTCAATTATCTTCACCAGTATAATCTATCTTAACTCTATCCTCTGATATGTCACATAAAATTGAGAAACACACATTTCTCTCACCCGCTCTCATGGCTCTTCCTAGTTAATACATCATATTTTACCACCCAGGGTAAATCTGCTCCCAAACACATGAATCCTCAAACACCACTTTGTGATCAGAGTAACCCCAGTTATGGAAGAGGGAGGTGAAGCAAATAAATCACTACTCCCAGATGATGGTGGGAAACATTTAAGCCAGGGATGGGAACTTGTGCCCATCCAGATGTCGTTGGATTCCAACTCCCATCAACCCCAGCCAGCATGGCTAATGTCCAGAGATGATGAGAATTGGAGTCCAAAGACATCTGGGGGCACAGGTATCCCACCCGATTCAGTTTAGGGCAAGCACTGTGTATCTTTTTATGTGCTTCTTTACAGATTCAATCTGTCTGCTTTGCTTTAGTTTTGCTTCATTTAGTATTAAGTAAGAAAGTGTAGAGACGATACTGCTTTAACTTGCAGCTACTGCTATGAACTAGTTTAGAGTGGTAATTGTTTGTAAAGTATTGACAAGATTCCTTCTGATTTTAATGCACTTGTCTGACTGCCTGAAAAGATTAGACAACAGAGGCTCAGGTTTCTTTTGTTCCCCAAACCCTTCTCCTTTGGTCCTCAACCATGCATAATCTCCCTATTTTCCTCTGGAACTATGCCCTTTCCTCTGAAACACTGCATCACATAGGATGATATGCCACTGGAATCAACCATTCTTTAGTGAAAGATGGACAAATATGAGTATTATGCTTTAACCAGCAGCTTTGATCATATTGTTTAAGTTGCAAGAACAGAAACAAAAATAGCTCCTCCCTGGCTGCTCAAAGGGTGGAGAACTATTAAGTGCTGTACTGAATTAGGCATTTACTGGCTGATAATCTGAAGACAAATTATCCTGGGATTACCTTCTGCAATTATCTTACTTGGCTATAATCTATTTAAACTAGCACATAAGGACAAACTTTTGTTCCTGATGCTAAGCAATTATTTGTTTTTGAAGTCAGAATTTTGTTGAAGCCATAGAAACAATTTATTCATCCCTCCCACTCCATCCAATCTACTTAAATTATACTTGGTTGAAACTACTTCCCAGCAGAGGGGAGGAGGAGCAACCAAAGATGCTTGAAGAGAAAACCAAGGAAAATAACTATAAAGATGTTGAATGTGCTTGTTATTTCTGCATTATCTGATAATTAACACTTTGGATTAATTTTTAAAATAAAATTTATTATACAACCGACAAAACAAACACACACACACACACACACACACACACACAGACATCATCAAATGGTCAATAAAAAGTTACCAAACTATACACACAAAATACTTCCAAGAAATGGACAACCCTCCTTGTATAAACCTCATACCCTTATTCTTCTCATCCTTTCATAAAATTTGGATTAATTTTGTCAGCAAGTGTAACCTAGTGTTTCAGTGCTTCTGAACAAATAATGAAGTCAAACACAATTATTTAATTCCTTTACAGTTTGCTTAGGGGTTTTCTCCTATAGAAGCAAGGTATTAATAACTTGGGGATGGGGCTGTAAGATTTTTATAGACAGTAACTTTCCATTTTTATTTTATAGCCATATACCAAAGGGGGGGGGGGCTATTGTGCTCTACCGCTAGCAACGTAACTTCTCAGGTAAAGTGAATAAAAATCACACACTCAAAAGCACTAAGAGGCAGTGGTTAAAAATCCAGATTTCTTGTATATTTAATTTAATTGTAAGGAATAGAATAAAATCAAGAAAAACAGATAATTAGAAACAGATATACATTTAGGTAAGTTTAGAGCCTGTGGATGAAGGCATACATTTTAAACCTACAATATGAATACACTTGTAATGCACTATTTTTACTAATATGCTATTTGTAACACACTATTTTCATAATATGAAAACACACTGTTCTAATAAACGATTTCCACAAGGATTACTGTACACTGACAAAGCCACCCCATCCTCATCACGCATTGCTGAAAGCTCTGCCTGCTATATTTACTGTAAAATCACCGGTCCTCTTAAAACCAAGAATGTTCTTTTGGTTAAAGATATTCTAGAAAAGCATCTTTGTATTATTAACAGTTCTAAATGAACCTTACCAGCTGCAGCATGTGAAATGGCAGCCTACACTACGGCACTTTAATGTGGGAGTATTTAGGTTAATGTGCTCTAGAGACATGTATCTCTCCTACTCTAGATTTAACTTCTTGAGCTCTTGAGGAAGGAGCTGAATCCAGAAAAATGACCATTCTAGCAACTCTCAACAACAGAATGTTAACTGGTATCCTCGAAAGGCAAAAATAGGAAAGAAGTGTGATATATCATAACAACCTGGCCTTTATATAATGATTTTGAGTATTCAACTCCTGAAAGACAAGGATATCATAAAGTAATCCTGTAAGATAAATCACTATTATTTCAATTCTACAGATGGGGTACTGAGGACAATAGTATAGTGGTTTGCCTATGGCCATCTAGTGAGTTCATGGAAGAGGTGAGATTCAAACCAAGGACTTCCTGACTGTACTACACTGAGAACAGAAAGAAAAAAAAGACTTTCCTAATAGCCCAAATAAACCTAATCTCACTTACAGGCCATAATCTCAGGACTTAATGCAACACTGAAACCTCAGATCCTACCCACCTTTACTTGGAAATAAATCCCATTGGTTAAGAAGGACTAGAACAGCAGCCTAATGGTTATACTTTCAAGAAAAAGTTGAATGGGGCACAGCTACCTTTGAAAGACCAGGTCCGCAGCTTGGGGGGGTCATCTTAAGACTCCCAGCTGTCCATGGAAGCTCAGGTGTCAGCTGTGAGCTGGACAGTGCTGTACCAACTCCATCTGATACGGTGGCTACGCCCCTTCCTTCCCGACCATCTGCTCCCATCGGTAGTACATGCCCTGGTCTCCTCTCGTTTAGACTACTGTAATGTGCTCTACGTGGGGTTACCCTTGAAGACGGTTCGGAAGCTGCAGCTGGTACAGAACGCGGCGGCTCGCCTGATTAAAGGCAGCAGCTGGCGAGATCACATCACTCCAGTGCTGGAGCTGCACTGGTTACCAGTTGTTTTCCGGGCCAAATTCAAGGTGTTGGTTTTGACCTTTAAAACCCGATACGGTTCCGGCCCAGCCTATCTCAAGGAGCACCTCCAGCAATACCAGATAGGCCGCTCAACAAGATCAGCCTCGGATGGCCTTCTCTCTGTCCCATCAGCCAGGACAGCTAGGCTGATGAGGACGTGGGAGAGGGCCTTCTCTGTGGTGGCCCCCACTCTGCGGAACTCCCTCCCTAGGGAACTCTGCCATGCCCCCTCTTTAATGAGCTTCCACCACGCACTAAAAACGTGGTTGTTCAGGCAGGTATTTGGGGTTGGTTAGGGTAATTTTAGAAATGTGATGTTTTTAATGTTGAATTTTAGTGTTTTGAACTGTTTTTAATGTTGTCCGTCGCCCAGAGTGGCTGGGTGACCAGCCAGATGGGCGATTAATAAATTTAATTAATAAAGAAAGAAAAAAGCCTTCCCTGACTAACTAGCCATGTTTTAGATAACATAATCTGATTTTAATTGTTTAATTCTGTATTTTGATTCTGTAATTATTTTTATTGCTTACTACCTGGGAATCTTGCCAGATATCTAGTGGTATATAAATCCTGTAAGTAAATAAGTAGATAAATAAAAAAACATGATTATAGTTGGTCTGTAAACTGTTCAGTTTTTTTGTATCTACAAGGAATCATCAGAATCTAGCCAGAACTGACAAAGCAAGTCTTATCTTTGTTGTTCTTAATGTGCATGGTTATTTGAGCCCAGCAGTGTGCAAATGATTAATTCCCATTATGCATGTGAGTGTGTGTAGGCAAAGCAAATATGCAAAAGTATGCTATATTCTAAATGGCTAATGCCGCCAAAGGTGGAAAAGGGAAATTACACATGCATGTCATAGGAGTGCACAATGCAAAATGGATATTTCTCCCTACTGCCTTTCAATATTCCAGGCTGGGTCTAGCTCAACACATTTTTATGCTCAAGGCAGAGAATAAAAATTGCGCCCTCCCTGCACTAAAACCCCCAAACTTGTAATTTGTGGCTGTTTAACAACACACACAACCTGCCCTCACACTACCTTACATAGTAGGGCTAGTCTTTTTCTGGTCTTAGGACCATACTTAATACTAAATTGAAGTGTTTGCATAGCGAATGCAAAATGGAAGCACACTTATTATCTTATTTTAACATGGAACACATGTTGGCAACTGTAAACTGTATATTGTATGAATGCTTTTAATTCTTGGAATAGCTTTGTTACATTGAAAATGTTATATTCTAATTCTCTAAATATAGTGCAAAGGATAGGATAATGGCTTTAAATTATCTCATATACGTGTTTTATGTAATCACAACCTACACTTTAGTGCTACATATATCAGTACAAGCTGATCAAAAGATGATTAATTAAAAACAAAAACAGAATATCACCTACGTTTTCCTCATGTCCTGAAGGCTACCTTCCGCTAATCACCAACCTGAGATTTATGTTTATGTTCTTTATTCAGTGAACCAGCTAAATCAATTTAGGCATGGTACCATAGGCTAATTTTTAATTTCATTAAGAGCGCAAATAAAATAAATCATGGCTGCAATCCACTTATCCAAGAGTAAGTCCAATTTAAGACAGTGGAAATCACTTCTTAGTCAACTTGTATAGGATTGTGCTGCACAGAATTTTATTATAAGTACTTTTCTTCTCAAGGAGAGAAAGATTGGCTTTAGGAACCTTGCTAACCTAGAGTTAATTATTTTTATCCAACAGTAAATTGTAGGAACCTTCAGCATGGTGGACCCCTTCCTGTGGAATTCCCTGCCTTTGGAGGTCAGGCAGGCCCCATTATCGTGTTATTTTCGGAGCCTCCAGAAGACATTGCTATTTTGAGAGGCTTCTTCCGAGTGACCAGCTGAGGTTTATTAAGTTCTGAATCTGTTCTTTTAAAATGTTTTAGCTGTTTTAATTATGGGGTTTTATTCTTTTATCTTTTTCACTGCTCCAAGCTATTTGATGTGGAGCAGTATATAAATATTGTAAATAAATAAATAAAATAAATTTCTGATAAGTGGATACAAGATGCTTTCAGATGAGGCTATTAATATGCAATAATCTTGCCTTGTTTACAGAATTTTATTTCAGGGGTGGGGTTTCCAGATGTCATTGTCATCATCCACTTGTAACTCTCCCGTATTTTCTCACTTCTTCTGTCATAGCAGAAAATTTGTTAAGGAAGATGGAATAGCTACACAACGGCTTTTGAGTGTTAGCGCTAGGAACCCTCAATCTGGAAGCATAGTAATTAATTGCCAAAATGTAGTCATAAGTATAGTGATGTCAACAATACTTGTAGCTTTTCAATTTTCTAAGAATGTCAGTGGCTCCTATACTCTAATATTACATATTTGGGTATACTGTAAATACTGATAATCTTATTTCTCCTACTCTGAAATACAAGTTAAGACATCCCTTCCCCCCGCCCCTATTTTATTAACTGAAAGCACAATGTCTGCCATTTGGTTGAGAAGTCTGAGGAATGTGCAACACTTTAAATGTAATATTTTTATATTTTGTAAAATAGATGTATATCTTAACTACATATATTAGCAGAATTGTTTTATTGAAGCTACATACCATCTTTTTGGACTTTTTTCTTTCATCTCTAAAATATATACTTGTTGTAGCTCGGAGGCAGATACCCAGAAGTTTTACTCCAATCAATACAATCAACGTTCATGCTTGACAAAAGTCTTCTGCTCTGTCCCTCCTCTCTTGGGTAAATAGCCAACAATTGTGAGCACTACCCTAAAATTACTTTTCAGTGACTTGGAGCAGTGTTCCAGGTAATCTGTGCCTTTGCAGCATTCAGGGATCTGTGCACCTATTATTTAAAGCCCTAGGTTGTAAAAGAGAAAGAGAGACAAGGAGAGAGAAGGTCCAGACAGATGGCAAATTGAAGTTGACACACAGTGATTTGCCCAGTGTCATTCAGCATTTTCTTAAATCCACATCTAACAGTCTGTCTTCTTGACCACATTGCCTGAATCTTGTGTCTGAGCCTGGAAACCACTAGCTTAATTTTAGTTCGAGTTTCTGGAAACTTCTGGGTGTCCAGTTTATCCTCTCATATAATTCTGTTCATCTGTCCAGTGACAGAATTGTAATCTAGTTCAGACATTACACCTCGTTTTCAGAAGCCATCCTCAGATACAACATACTGTCTCAGTAGCTACAAGAAGTGCTACCCATTGCTCTACCCATGTATCTGTGTGATAATCTTGCTATTTCCTCCTTCTCCGTGGCTGTACAAGGGATTATGCCACCGTTTTCATCTTAGCTACACAGGTGTGGTGATGTCTCACTATGAAGTATTGGTTCCTCACTAAATAAATTACTATTGGATACACAATAAATAGTAGATACAAGTATAGAAGATACAAGTATACTGAATATAAAATATTAAAACATACAAGAAATATAATAGAAAATTCATTAGTTAGAGTTCAATGACATAGTCTAATGTCTTTATAATAAGTTTCTTAGCCACAGCCTGGAATATTTTCTCTCTGGTTCAACAGAGTGGTGTGGAAGCAATTATCCTTATGAACTAAACAGATTATATAGTTTTTTAAAAAAAATCTTATCATTGCCCAGGAACCCAATACAACAGTCCCAGAGTTTGAACAAAGGTACAATATTTGAAGGCCAGATTTGAACTAAGAGGAAGGGTGGATTTGCAAAACCAGAGTCAGCATGATGCCACAAATCCTTCCTTCAGTTTAAGGTGGGGTAAAGTATTTAAGGGTGCAATCCTATGGCTACTAGTCAGCAGCTAGATGGCTATAGGATTGGTTGGTTCCTGGGAACTGACCTCAGAGCCCGCACTCCAAGGTCGGTTCCCTGAGAACCAACCTCCACTCCCTCCTGCACTGCCCCATAGGCAGCACAGATCAGCCCTGCACTCCACACTCAGAATAGCAGTGTGGAGCAGTGAAAACGGGGCATTCCTGGGGGTGGGGTGGGCGGAAGCGCCTGACACTTCCTATACGTCATCTGGCGTCCACCAGCCCGCTCTCACTTCCCGCAGCTAAACAGCCGAAATCAGTTGTCTAGCCGTGAATGCAGGGCGGCTGAAGCGTGGCGGAGAAGATCCCCTCCGCGTTGCTCCTGCCCTGGACAGGCGGCCACCTCCAAGTTCGGAGGCCGGATAGGATAGTGCCCTTCGAGAATTATTATTTGTTGTGCTACTCAAACCTGTTTTTAAACTTATTTATATTTTTCATTTGTTAAGCTAATTCAAGCCTCATTTTAAACTACAAAAAGTATCCAACGATGTCATTGTGTTAATGCAAATTACACTGCATCAGGGCATGGGACCTCTAGTGCAATTCCAATATTATTAGCTTGCACAATGGAATTCCTCGGAAAACCCGCTGCATAAGTGAACACTGTTGGCATTGTGCCAGAGGTCCCTTAGGTTAGCACAACATAATTTGTGTTAGCGTAACGACATAGTTGGATACTGCCCTAACACTATTTCCCCTTTTTTCATCTTCTTTCAGTTTATTTAGATTAATATAGCATTCTGCTTGAATGCTCAGACTTTGCAGTTATAAGATTAAGAATAACTTATGACTCGGCCTTGGTCGAACATCCTTGGTACATTCTCAGAGAATCTGTTATTCATTTTTTTCAGTGGCATCCTAGGGCTGCATCTGAGACTTAAAAGGTTCTGTGAAGTTGGTTTCTGGATTATTCCAATGCCAGCATGTGTTCTTGCTTTCATTGTATGGTTAGATATTAGGACGTATAATAGTGTGTTTTAGTCCTGTGAGCCTCTGTCAACTGTGGCAAAACAAGCATTCATGCTGTACTTTGTACAGCATGCTCTTCAAATCTATGAACCAATACTTTTTTTTTGCTTTCCTTTTCCATTTCACTACAGCCCATTTCTTCCTTAAGCAGGATAGAGAATACTATCAACAACCTTTTCACCACATATTTTACCTCATGCCTCCAGCTGGAAGGATGTTGATGCCCAATGTAAAAGAGTTTACCTCAGGATAGTGTGGCCTAACTCTCTATTCTTCACCCTACTCTACTTTCACTGCTTTCTAAGGTCAGTGTCAGGGGTCAGTGCTCATGACTCACAGCCTCAGGGGGGCCCACTCGCACTGACCAGATGCAGCCCCTGGGAAGCTTGGGGTTTTGCTTGATGGTTAGGGGCATGCTCTGTGCCACGCCAGCACCATCACTTCTTCCTCCTTCCATTCAGACAGCAGATTACACAGGGCAGTTGCTGCTCCCATCCTCAGAAAAGGAGACAAGGAGCTGCTGTCAAATGGTCACCTGCCATCTGACTTTGGAAGGTGCAATGGTAAAGACTGGGTCTGCCATGCTTGCACCCAGAGAGTTCAGGAGAGGAAGTAGAGGGGGCAGCAGTTTTTACTTCTTCTCCTCCTTTGGGCACTACTTTTTCTCACACACTAACTCACTGAGAGCCACTGGGCTAATTCCTCCATGCTATGCACTCTGGGAAGACCTGCTAGGCCCAGTTCTCCCCACTGGACCATCTAAGAAAGAGAGGGTGAGTGAACAGGTACAGTCTCCCAGAGCGAGGATGCAGGTGAGAGATCAGAAGCAGTGCTTCTCCTTGCAACCATCACTTGCCTAATGCCTTCTGGGCCTGTTGCTAAGGAGAAATAGCCAAGTGACCCTACAGGGGCATCAGCTACTGGAAGATTCATCCTTCTCCTCCTCTCACATGCCTGTGGTCTCCCTGTGGGCCCAATCCCCACTGCTGTGGCACCAACCACAGGGAGAGCTAGAGGTGCAGTTGTTGCTTCATTTTGCCCATTCACCCTTCTCTGGGCATCTTGACAGGAAGAACTGGGGAAGTGATGGCTGTAAGGGCTGGTTGCTTCTGATCACTGGCCTTGCTCTGGGAACCTCTACCTGCTCACCCTCTTTTGTAGGCGGTGCAGTGGGGGGAACTGGGCTCTGCAGGGCTGCCCAGAGTGAGCAAAGCCATCACCACCTCTACTTAGCTCTCCTCCAGGGACTGCGATAAGAAGGATGGGTAGGATGCCGGGGCTGCTCCTGACATGAGCAGCTGCCTCTGTCTACCGGCACACCTGGCAGCAGTGCAGTTCGATGACTTTAGACTCTGGACTTAACTGGTCCCCTCTTCAGATTGTGCATTACTCCACTTACTTCAAAATATAAGCCTGCCCAGACCTGCTGAGTTTCAGGACCCTCTTGCACACTCTGAGAGGGCCTCTGCCCCAGAGTCCACGCTGCCCTCTGGGCAGGCGAATGATCAGAGGCGGCGGCTCTCTCTGGTCAGCGCCACAGGGCCCAATCCTCCTTCCAGGGCCCCCAGAGAGAGAGGAAGAGAGAGTGCGCGATCAGGCATCTCTGCCCTCCTTACTTGTGAGGAATGGAGCGGAACTGGGCTCCTTGTCCTTGGAGGTCGAGGGGACCCCCCCCCACACACACACACACGGAAGGCATATTACCGAGGCCCCATAACCTGGAACTGGCCGTGTCAGTCTCCCACTCTCAAACAAGGCATAACCTGCCCCAGCCTCCCCGCCCCCTTGTGATTCAGATCTTCTTCCTCCTCAGCCTACTCTCCTCAGCCTCCGCCACACCCCTTCGCTGACCACCGCAGCTCAGCCCCTCACTGTCTTCCCTCGCCTGCACCATCCGCGTCTCCTCGCGCTCCCTCCCGCCATCAGCCTCCCTTTCCCTTTAAACTCGTGCTTTGGCCCCCGCCCTCCCCGCGGCGGCCGACAGCACGCGGCCCCGCTTCCTTACGGCCGCGCGCGCCCGCGCCCGCGCCCGCGCAGCTACTTTTCGTCTCTCCGTCATTCTGGGGAAGCAGCGAGCCAAAGCGCGCCGCCGCCGCCGCCTCCTCCCCTCCCCCCCCGAACTCTTGGCTTAATTGGCCCAGCCGGGAGCGCGCGTACGCGCGGCGGGCTTACTTTTCTTCAGGCGGTGGCCGCAGCTGGGGAAGTCGCCGTCGAGGGCGGGCGCACGAGCGGCGGGCGCGCATGTCTCAGTGACCGGCCGCGAAGAGGAACTCCCCACCCCCTCACCCCCTGCCGGGCGCCCCCACCCACCCTTCGCCCCCCGGATAAGGACTGACACGCAGCCTACCGAAGCTGGAGAGCCAGAGACCCGCGCCCGCCCTTCCTCCCACAGGTAAACGCGCCCTCTCCCCCCCTCCCTGAAAGTGTCCCCCTCCTCAAAGACGGCCGCGTCCCCCGCCGCGAAGCCCCGGCTCCGCCTATCACAGCAAGAAAGGCCAGCCGCCCCCCCCCCCCGCTTTCCGCACCACGATGCTTTATTGCCCATGAGGCAGGACACCGTCCTTACCCTCGCTCCTCAACTCACTTGTTTTGTTTTGTTTTGTTTTGACCGTAATGCCTCTCAGTTAAGCCTTTCCACATCCCTTCTATTTGGTCAGTGTTTCAATGCTGACTAAATAGTTCCCTTTCGCCCCCCCCATCCTCCCTTTCTATCCTTCTGCCCAATCCTTATGATAGATATTTCCCCTCCCCCTCCGCAGCTCATCCCTCTCCCCCCCCCCCGCTCTCATTTTGTCTTAACCCTTCGGTTTCTCCCACAGACACCATCAATTCCTCCATACCACAGTGCCATCCCTCTGTCTAATCACCAGCTGACTGCTTACACTACTCCAGAGTACCATGTAAATGGTCTTTCATCACCTTTCTGTAGTCATAGTTAGGGAGCAGAAAAGGTGGATCTTGTTCTCCCAGCCTTTCTCTGCGCCCTAAAGTGTGGGTTGTGCCTCACATTAGTGGTGGTGTGTTTGGTGAACGCTGAGTACAAAGGTATGCAAGGCTCCTGTTTTTGAGATGCCAAATAATCCTTGCTTTCCCACATAGCACAAGTCCCCTATCATAGGATCTCTTCCCCCACCCCTCATATCAATCGGTGTTGTTATGGCCTGGTAAACATCACACCCCCCAAAAATAATTTTTGCTGTAGTGTCATGACGCTCCCCAGCAATAGCTCCTTATCTCCAAAAGCTGCTCCCTATAATGGTGGGGTCATGACAGCATCCACTATGTTGTGACCCTTTCCACAGGCATGTTGTCACTGGCCCTGACACTCTGCAGTAGGCAACTCAGAAACACAATACTCCTTCCCAAAGTTCTTTATCCTCAAACTCAACCCTTTGTCCTTTCAGCCCATTAGCCTCCCAACTCCTCAAACTGACCATCTCATCTATACCTAATAATCCTGAACTCCAACCTGAGCTGTTTATCCAAAGTGTTGTTCTCTGAAATAGAAGCATTTCATAGAGGAAACACTATTACCCTGAAATCTAGTCTTGCACACAGTCTTCCAAATATAGTTAATACCCCCTATATTTGTGTACTTGGAGGTAAGTCTCACTGAGTTCACTGAGGAAAGTTGGTATAGGATTGCAACCTTAGGATGGCTTCAGATATGACAAGTTTTTTATGTGAATGTCACTTCCACAAAAGTACATGACCGTGTGTGCTGTCTTGTGTGATAAACTGTTTTTCCACATGGGATTTCCATATGTTAATCTGTGAAAACAGACATTCATGCTCACTTTTCTGACCAAAGTGGTGGATCAGTTGTTAACCCAGCATATTTTATTTTATTTATTTATTATTAAATTTATTAATCGCCCATCTGGCTGGCCACCCAGCCACTCTGGGCGATGTACAACATACAATAAAAACAGTTTAAAACAATAAAATTCTACAATAAAAACATTTTCTAAAATACCCTAACCCACCCCAAATGCCTGCCTGAACAACCACGTTTTTAATGCACGGCAGAAGCTCATTAAAGAGGGGGCATGACGGAGTTCCCTAGGGAGGGAGTTCCACAGAGTGGGGGCCACCACAGAAAAGGCCCTCTCCCTCGTCCCCACCAGTCTAGCTGTCCTGGCTGATGGGACAGAGAGAAGGCCATCTGAGGCTGATCTTGTTAAGTGGCCTGTCTGGTGTTGCTGGAGGCGCTCCTTAAGATAGGCTGGGCCGGAACCATATAGGGTTTTAAAGGTCAAAACCAACACCTTGAATTTGGCCTGGAAAACAACTGGTAACCAGTGCAACTCCTTCAGCACTGGAGTGATGTGATCTCGCCGGCGGCTGCCTTTAATCAGGCGAGCCGCTGCGTTCTGTACCAGCTGCAGTTTCCGAACCGTCTTCAAGGGTAACCCCACGTAGAGCGCATTACAGTAGTCTAAACGAGAGGAGACCAGGGCATGTACTACCGATGGGAGCAGATGGTCGGGAAGGAAGGGGCGCAGCCGCCGTATCAGATGGAGTTGATACAGCGCTGTCCGGCTCACAGCTGACACCTGAGCCTCCATGGACAGCTGGGAGTCCAAAATGACCCCCAGGCTGCGGACCTGGTCTTTCAAGGGTAGCCGTACCCCATTCAACACCAGGTCAACATCCCCCAGCCTCCTCTTGTCTTCCGCCAAAAGTACCTCGGTCTTGTCAGGGTTCAGCTTCAGCCTATTCCTCCCCATCCAGCCACTCACCGTCTCCAGACATTTGGACAGGGATTCTACGGCCAACCTTGGTGAAGATTTAAACGAGAGGTAGAGCTGCGTGTCATCCGCATATTGATGACACTGCACCCCAAACCTCCTGATGATAGCCCCCAGCAGCTTCACATAGATGTTAAATAGCATCGGGGAGAGGATGGAACCCTGTGGCACCCCACAAGTAAGTGGCCACGGGTCCGAAACCTCCTCTCCCAGTGCTATCCTCTGGTACCTGCCAGAGAGGAAGGACTGGAACCACCGCAATACGGTGTCCCCAGTGCCCAACCCCTTCAGGCGGTCCAGGAGGATACCGTGGTCAACGGTATCGAAAGCCGCTGAGAGGTCGAGGAGAACAAGGAAGGAGCATTCACCCCTATCCAGAGCCCTCCTCATATCATCTACCAAGGCGACCAAGGCCGTTTCTGTCCCATGCCCAGGCCTGAAGCCCGACTGAAATGGGTCTAGATAATTAGTTCCTTCCAAGTGTGCCTTCAACTGCACCGCCACCACCCGCTCAATCACCTTGCCCAAAAATGGCAGATTTGAGACTGGGCGAAAGTTGTTCAAAACTTGAGGATCCAAGGAGGGCTTCTTTAAGAGCGGTCTTATCACTGCCTCCTTGAGGGCTGATGGCATCACTCCCTCCTCAAGGGAGGCGTTCACCACCGCCTTGATCCCCTCACCCAGTCTCTCTCTGCAGCTCATAATGAGCCAGATGGGCAAGGATCAAGTAAGCAGGTGGTCGGCCCTACCGATGAAAGTAGAAATATTCAGGGACTTCTAGGTTAAAAGGGCTTTCTAGATCCACATGATTTGCATGCGAAAGATCACAGGTTCAGTCCCTGGCATTTCAAGGTAGGGCTGGAAAAATTCCTGCAGAGCTGCTGTCAGTCAGTGTCACCAATACTGGGCTAGATGGACCAATGCCTGACTGTATACAGCAGCTTATGTTCCTATGCATTTTTTTGTGGCTGACAGTGTATATTGTGGCACATGTAGCTTCTTACACAGAATTGGTATCAGTGTAGGGAGTTCATCATGTGACACTCTTGTCCCCCCATATTCTGAGAGAATTCTCCAGTTCATATCATATATTGCCACCAACCATAGCCACTAAATCTCCCATCACATCTCATTCATACCCTTCTATTGTCTGCTGTCCTCTTGATGTACTACTTTTCATCGTTGTCATCAGCATTTTGATAACTCCTTCACTGTACACTGAGTCAGCCAGCCAAACTTATTTACCTCTTCCTTTATTAAAAACACATACCAAAAGCTATCCCCTTGAGCTTTTTGTGTCATAGTCATTATTCTCCCTATTCTTTCCATTGCTTATCTTTCTATTTTTATTGTTAAAACAACCCTTTTATAATATCCCTATATTCTACCACACTAGTACACATTGAAGGGAACCACTTTTTGAATCCAGTTGTTCCCACAATACTCAGCTATTGCTATCCCATTAGCATTTACCTTCTTTGTGCTAATACTTGTATGTCCATAATCAACTCTATCTCCATGCACATGAAGTAAATCCTTTCTTCCTTCCCAGTTAGTAAGAGAAGTACTTTATCGAGAAGCAATGCACCTATTACTATCTCTTATGATTGCTCTAAGTTCTCAAACAGAGGAACAACTTCCCCCTCTCAAAATACATAGAAGATTGGGGATGTGTGAAAGAACAAGCTATAGGCTTTTGTGTGACAGCAGCTTGTGATGGGGAATTTCCAACCTCCCATTCCCCTTCTGGAATGCCCTCAATATGTATTCCAGGCTTGCTTCTCATGGTTTCTTATCAAACTCGCCAGCTTCTATCTTCCACTGTCTATTTCCATTCTTCCCTTTACTGTCCTCATTTTCTTTTCTTTCCAAGGGAAGTTCCTGAGAAGTAAGGGATGTCACATTTTAAAAGTGCCCATTTTAACCTCTTGCCATTTCCAGTACTGCATAATTATGCCCATGACATGTGGCTCCCCACCTCCCTCTAGGGAAATAGGAAAATAGGCAACTTATATCTATTCTACGTCTGTCTATCAGTCTAGAGCAGCTGCTTCACCCCCCCCCCCCATCACAAACCTTGGCCTAGTTGGTTATAAACCAGACACCCTGTTTTCTCCTTCTACTCCCTCTCCCCAACACCACTGTTTTGATCTTTTCACCCTGATTGGTTTCTAATGAAGTTGAAGTGAAGTACACCTTTCTGTTGCTTCCCATGGACCCAGTAGAAATGTTCAATTCATCTTTGCTTATATGAAATTAAAGCTGTTTTAAGAAGACGTAATTGCTGCTTTCCTTTGCTACCCAAATTCAGGTTGCTTGTTGGTAAGGTTCTGCTCATTCTTTGGGGGTGTGGGCAGAGAGGGAGAAGAGGTGAGATTTCTCAGTTTGGTGCATTTTTATTTAAAATTCATAGAGAGCCAGATACTTTGATACTCATGTTTCTGTTTCATTATCTTGTGTTCTTAGAAAGACTTTAACCTCTCTGACCCTTGTGTATCGTATCTATTTCTCTTAGAAGACACTTAAAAGCCTTTCTCTGGATGTGGAGTAATTTAATAGAAAAGGGATTTAGGCAGTGTATTTAAAAAAATTTTTTTTAACTCTGTAACATAACCTTGAGGCTACTTGATTGTGTGTGGTATTAATAACAGCAATGTTTTCCTACAGTGTCATTCTCTCCTGTTGATTTTCAGATCGTTTATTGTTTTATTTATTTTTCTTTTCTTTTGACCACATATAAAAGGTTGAACTTCATAGGCTAAACATGTTTTTATCCCAGTTATATTTAGCTCCAACTTCTTTAAATACAATGGAACTTGACTTTTAGTTTATGTTTTCAAGATACAGCATGGAACCTTGTGTGTGTGTTTTTAGAGGGTGGTGGGAGAGGGAGAGAGATGAGAAAATAGCCAGACATTTATAACTGGCATTCTTTGTTAAAGTAATGATATGTTATGGACTGCTGCTGTTATGCGTTTATCTGATGAATGGTAACCTGAACTTCTGAAACAAAATATAGTTGTTTTTCAACAGCAGTAATATTTATAGCACAATTGTAAGAGCAAGCACATGCTTGGAATTTACTAAAAGTGTTAATCCCTCCCACCCCAGTAAACTACTCCAAAGTATGTGCATCTTTTGCTGCCATTCCTCTTTCAAAATGTATTATCTAGCAGATCAATAATTTGTACGAAAGAATATCTAAAATGGGAACTGATTTTTGTAATCTCGCCTCAGATTTTAAATTTTGTTTTCTTGAGCTGTCACCTGATCAAATCTGCATAAATTTGCATAAGACAAAACAATAGTTCAAAAGGAAAAAAAAATACTTTGAAGCAACTATGGTGTTGGAAGAAGCATTCCCTTCTTACAAAGGTTGGAATTTCTCTTTTAAAATGGTTCTTGCCCTCTGCAATCTTTATAACTCTTTATGTTGAAAATAATATTAAAAATCTGCTGCCTGATTAATCAGTAACACCATTGGACAAAAATGTTTTGACTGATTGACTAAACATGACCCTAATATTTACTTAATTTCATTTGGGGAAAATTAAATAAGTATTCAATCTTATTTTTATAAGCCAAGTCCTATAATTCTTTTGACTTAAAAATGCTAGTGTTGTTTCATGTCACTTTTTAACACATTGGTGGAAAAATTGTTAGTTGATTTGATCATCTCCACCTATTCAGCATCTTTACCCTACGCCCTTAATATCAAGCCAATTTTGCTTACAAGTAAGGGCTAGTCAGCAAAAAGGGTGGGGGTGAGATGAGTAATTTAAACACCTCCTAACTCACTTCAGAAAGAACAGGAAGAGCTTAATGCAGAGGTGCACATCCTTTGCCCTGAGGCCATATATAGTGTCGGATGGGAGGCCGGGGGCTGCGCATGTATGCACACATGCACAGCATACATGCTCTTCCCATGCACACATTTATATACACACATATTCCTTCGCCCTTGACACACACCCTTCCCCCACTTTCCTGGAATTTCATAATTAAAAGGCAGTTTCAACTTTCAAGGAGTGGTTGCCACAATTTCTCTCTTTTTTTTCTGAATGATTCATATGGATTACTACTTTCCACAAGACTGGTATTTACCCAGACCCACTCAGTTTTTGTAATAGAAAGGCCTTCTTCAGATGCACCCTTAACCAAAGTAGACAATTTAATTTAATAATTAATGTTAATATCCTATGGAAATTAATTTTTATTACCCCATCTGATTTCTGATGTGCAGTGTGTTCCGCCAGACCCACTCAGTTTTTAGAATTACAACTACTTTTTCAGATTCTTCCACCAGTCAGCCTAATCAGGCAAAGTAATTTTTAATTTTTTAGTTAATTAATGCTACTTTAAGCACTCCACCACTATGCTTTTCTTTTACTTTTGGCTGTAAATGCACTGCCTCCTGGCGGCAGCAGCAGTGAAGGCCACCTTCGGATGTCACTTTAAGCCATGGTGACTTAATAAGCTTATTAAAGTAGCTTATTTTTGAAATAGTTTACAATGAGCTGCCACGTGACCGGGCTAATAAGCTACTGTGTGTAACCTGAGTCATCCTCCCTCCCCCTGTCCCGCTGCAGTCCTCCTGCCCGAGCAGTGGCACTGTTTCACCCATTGACAACATTGCAGCTGCCTGTTTTAACCTTCTGCAATATCCCAATGAGAGGGGAAAGGTGTGAAGTGAGGTACATGGAATTAATTCAGTGCTTCCAGCATCACCCTGGCAAGGGAGTGGTAGCTCTAAAGTGCTGGAGTTTGCAGGATAGGAACCAAATTTCCTACACAGCCTCCCCTAGTCGGGAGGCAACCGATGCACTGTCAAAACCCTGCACAATTATCGTAGAAGAGGGAAAATTCCAGGTGCAACAAAAAGGGGTCTGTGGCTATAATACCTTGGAGGCTTGTAGGATTGGGACCAGACTTGACACACAGCCTTTCCTAGTTGGGAGGCAATTGATACAACTGGCATTTTCCCTCCTCTGGGGTAATTGTGTAGGGTTTTGATTGAGCAACAAAAAAGGAGTGGCACAAATAAATCCTTGGGGGTTTGCAGGATTGGGACAAAACCCTCAATTGCACAGTTGCCCCCATAGCCATTGGTAGCATAGATGCCTTTATTGTCCAAACCCACCAACAATAACGTGGAGTTGCGCATTTCACTCTGAGGTAAGATGACTAGTGCTGGGGTGGGGGTGGTCTAATTCTGGAAACAGGCTACGTATGCTGCAGCACAGTACTTTCTGGTGGCTTGTCTAGCATTTTTTTCTGTTGTAGGTTTTTGCTGCTGCAGTTTTGGCAGTGACTGGGGTTCTTGGGGGGGGTACCTGTGGACCACAAGCTGTGCACATGTGCCATTAATGGGACTATTAGGGGACTTGCAGGCAGCAATCCGATGAGCTCAGTAGTAATTGCCCACCTCTTAGCCAGAAGTACCATTGAGGTTTGCCATTGGATCATGCTTGTCCTGAGAACAGCACTCAAGGCCATCCTGTTGCTGGGTACTGCTGAAGTGGCAGCATCAAAAAGGGATGGTGGTGGTGATGATAATTATCTATCTTACTGCCTTTTTTTGGCATTATGTTGGATTTATGGCAGGTAATGTAGATGTTTACTAATTAGCACCTCTGTAAAGCTGGGTATTGAAACAACCATTTTATCATGGTTTCCTGTTATGAGTGAGCGAGGAGCAATAGAAGTTTATTTTCTCCCTGTAGAAGAAAATGCTACATTTTGCCTGCTTGACCCATATTCATTACTATTATTTTAATTTTTATTATTTGATTTTATACTCTGCTTTTCAGTTCATCAGAATTGCCATAGAAGGTTACAGTTGAAAACAAACATAAATACTATAAAAATTCATATAACAATATTAAGAACAAACACAGAACACCTAGCCATGTCCATCAAGACTAGTACTGACTTGCTATGAGGGAATGCGGGTCTGGTTCCAGAAGATAATGTCTTCATCTTATTTAGGGTATTTTTAGCCTGCCTTTCAATCTTACAAAAGATTCCCAAGGCGATTTCCAAATTAAACTAAAATACAAAAAATAATTAAAATAATTATAAAAGTTATCAAAATAAACCAGACTTAACAAAGTGCAAAATAGTAAAAGCAGCCTTAAATCAGATTATAATAAACAATAATAAAACCACAGAGCAGTAAAATACCGTAATGACAGCAAGGCCAAACATTACAATTCACTCAATGTCTCGTTGAACTAAGGAACATTTCTATCCACTTTAAAAGAGACTCTTGTAAGACTATTGTGTTAAAAAATCTTCTCTAAACCCTTTAAATAATTATAGGGCTGCTTCAAACCTCACTTTTCTGACCAAAGTAGTGGATCAGTTGTTAGTCCAGCATATTCAGGGACTTCTAGGTTAAAAGGGCTTTCTAGATCCACTACCATTTAGGCTCCAACCAGTTTTTAGGAATAAGATTGCTTTTGGTGGTTCTGCTAGACTATTTTGCTAGGACAGGCTGACAGGGAGTGTGATCCTATGATTCCTAAACATTTTGATACTACCAAAGATTTCTATATTGGCTTCCTGGTATTGAGTGTTGGAGCTGCTGCATTGCAGTCCATTTGATCCTGCATTCCAGGGGCCAATCTATCTTATCCCAATAATGTAGTGTGTGGCTCATGTGCAGGTCACACGGCACGCTGCCTGTTGTCCTGTTACTATTTCTCCCTCAATATTCTGTGTTTTTACCAAACTACTTTAAGGCACAGTCCTATTGGGAAGTCTATCAGCTTCTGAACTCAGAGGCTGACTGGTGTCCTATGCAGAACGGGAGGAGCATGGAGGTGATCTTTGCCTCCATGCTCTTCCTCCTCTGTATTTTTGCTCGTCTAGCTGGGGCTCTGCAGAGCAGGAGGGAAGGAGGCTGAGGAGCCCAAAAGATTCTTCATAAGCCAGACTCCCCAGCCCGCTCCTTTCCCTGCTCACAGAACTGCCCCCTTTCCTTCCTCTCCGAGGTTGTCAGTGTAGTTCTCTCCACTCCAACTGCAAGAGGGAAGAGGTGGGGAGCTCAGTCTCCTGGGTCCGAGGTTGGAGCACTGTCTCTGACCTTGGATCCAGAAATCTGAACTATCCTGTGGTCTGCCACATGCTGCCTAGGGGCCACAGGATTGCTCTCCCAGTGTATTGTTTTTAGGGGTGCTTGCAGTTTCCTTGCTCTGCAAAGATGTGTGTTTAAATCTAGCAATATTAAATTTCTTACCAGTAGGTATGGCTTTTAAGCTGTAGAGTCCATTTTGCAACATTTCCTCCCAGTCTTTCCCTTCTCCCATTGTAGGATTTATGCTTTATTTCTCCTGCTCCTCTTTTTATTCCCTGCTCTTTCTTTGCATAGATTTCATGGGGTTTTTGGGTAGAGAATCCATGATCATTATTTTGTTTTGTGGCTATTTTTTTATGTATATCTACACAGCTAAACAACTGTCAGCAATCACACAATTTATTTCTAAAACGTGGCTGCACAGCTGCGAAGGTGCACATTCTGTTCGCGAACTCAAAAAAGAAAAGATAAAAGCAAACTAAAAGAGCAGCATGCCCTTCCATTCCTCAGTTACATATACTGTCGCTTGTGGCACATACTTGTGCTATCAACACAAACGATAAAACACATGTGACCATTCAAACTCCTTCTACTTCTCCTACAATTACAACACTATGCATTTGTGTGTGGCACTCAATTGCATTGCAAATGTGGTTGATCCCCAGAGCAGCAATTGCATTTTGAAAAAAATACTGGCACAGTGGTGCCTCAGAAATGAAATGGGCTCTAGTGTTCATTCTCACCAGCTAAATTTCAGAAAGGGAAGCTGGGAGAGTAATCCTTTGACTATGTAGCAGTTGCATTGCAGATTCCCACAGGATTCCATCTTAGAAATTAGTAGAAGCGTTGGTCTAGAATTTGAGGGAGAGATGGCATCAATATGTGAATTACATAGGGCTCTATTTCTCCTTTTCTTCAGAGTGGGGTGTAGCAGTTAGGTCCTTGAGTACCTGTCTGGAACTGGATGAAGTTGAGTCAACCCAGATAAGATGAAGTCATTGGTCTAGTAGTCTCACATGGAGGACATGCTTGCTCTGAAATATAAGGTTCACAATTGAGTGTGCCCCTAGAATTTAGAGTAGCCTTTGTCCTGGATGTTTAGGTAGTGTCTGTAATCAGGAGAAGGTTTTACCAGTTTCAGCTGGATGCTACTGTATCCCTTACTGGATGATAAGGACCTTGCTACAGTATTGCATTCCCCAGTAAATTCAGAAATCGTTTATTGTAATTTACAGTACGTGGGGCTGCCCTTTTTATGATTACCTTGTCTTCCAGCCTTACTCAGAGGAGTTCAGGACAGTGCATTTGCTTCCATCACCCACTTTATGCTCACAACAGTCCTGTCAGGTAGGTTAGGCTGAGAGTGAATGACCCAACGTCTTCGAAACTTAAGCTAGTCTAGAATGCAGCAGCTGGGCTGTGGTCATGTGGTCTATAGGAAGTGGCCATAATCTTGTGTGGGTTTCACTGGCTACCGGTTAGTTTCCAGATGAAATTCAGTGTGCTAATTGTAACCTTATAAAGCCTTAAATAGATTGAGTCCAGAATATCTGAGTGAATATTTTTCCTATATGATATTCCCCAGCCTCCAAATAATTAATATGTAGTCATGAGGCCGTAATTTTCATTCTTCCACAAGTGAGTTGTCAGTTGATTTTATTGCATATAACTTATAGGTTCTATAGGCAACAACAACAGTTACAGAAAGAAAACAGTTGAACAAGGCTGTAAAAAGTTGCACAATCTACAGCAACAGTTTTAGGACAAGTGAGTACTATTGTACTATTCCTGTTGGGTGACTTTCTCTGTGGTGCCCCAAGGATGCATATATGTGACAATATTTTGTCAAAATGTGTCATAATGCTGTGTAGATTTTAGACTGCAATTCATTTGAGATTAGGAACACTTAATTCCACTCGGTTTAAGTTCTTTTATCTCTGTGTTGTGTAACCTAGAACGGTGTAAGAGTGCAGCTCATGGGACCACCTCTGAGCACGTTGTGGTGATGACCCAGTACAGCTACAGTGCTAAGCACACTTACTAGAAAACACTGAATTTACTTCTAAGTAAACATACTGAGGGTTGTACTGCATGTGATTTTCAGGGATGGGCCCCATTGAAATAAATTGTTAGAATTGGCTATCTTCTGAGGTCAGTGTTAATTACTTCCAAATAACAATAGTCGTGATTTTAACCCAAGTAATGTGAACAAATAATTTATTCAACCTCAGTTTATTTTTAACTACGTGGAATTACTTGCTTCCCAATGAGGCAACTGGAATTCTTGCCTTTAAAATGGTTCGCTGGATTTTGTGGAATCTTAATGGCTGAAAGTCTCTGTTAGTCTTTAAGGTGTGACGTGATTCATTCCTGTTCACTAAGACTCTAGATTTTTGTAGAGCATCGAATCCATATTTTGTTATGAGCATCACACAATTTATTGCGTAAGAAATTCATTTTCTAACAATGAATGTGTAAGAGTATGAGTTAGAACTTAATTCAAGCCTCTGGAGGTATATTTTAATATGCAGCAATTAGGAAATGCTGTGCAAATACTTATGGTATTATATGATGTAGGCAGAGGATCTCTTCTGGAATAGAAGGCGATTGGCATCTTGATCCTGACATATTACCTTAGAACAACATTTTCCAAACTGTATTCTGTGGAATTCCAGTGTTCCACCAACAAATATTGAAGCTAACAATATTTCCCCCCCAAGACCCTAATTGCCTCCCCGTCCCCCTATTCTTCACCCTCACTCCTGCTTCTGCTGCCATTTCTGCCTTTCACCATGCTCTGCTGCAAGGAAGCAGGAAGTTGGCAGATTGGGAGTTTTATCTCCCAGTCTGCTGACTTCCTGTTCCCTCGCTGCTGAGGTAAGTGCAGAAGCAGCGGGTGAGTGGGGGGAGCAAGAACGGGGATGAGAAGGGAAGGGGAGAAGCAGTGGGGGTGGGGAGAAATAAGTGGTGGGGGGAAAGAGGTGGCAGGGAAGGAAATCCAGAGTGGGAAGGAGGGGGAGGAAGCCCCCCTGAAAAGACAGAATCCAGGGACGGGGTAGACAGAAGATGGAGAATCCACAGTGTGTGGGTAGAAAAAGAAAAGACAGAACCCAGGGATGGAGGACACTAGTGGTTTGCTAGTGGTGCTCAAGTTGTGAACAAAAGACGCAAAAGTACTGTTCTCATTTTTTTTTTTTTAAAGGTCAAATATTTATTTCCTTTAAAGTAATTGACTGAGGTTTTTTATTACTTATTTTTGTTTTCCAATAGTTTCTGTAATAAAAACAAATGTATAAAAACATAAAACATCAAAAATCCATAAGAGCGTTGGACTAGGAGCTGGGAGATCCAGGTTCTAATCCCGACTCGGCCATGGAAGCTCACTGGGTGACTTTGGGCCAGTCACAGACTCTCAGCCCAACCCACCTCACAGGGTTGTTGTTGTGAGGATAAAATGGAGAGGAGGTGGATAATGTAAGCCACCTTGGGTTCCTTGCAAGAGGGAAAAAGGCAAGGTATAAATGCAATAAATAAATAAATAAATAATTTGCTTTGTGTTTTGCTTCACAAAGCAATATTTTGCGATATTTTGTTTTGTGTTTCATAAAAATGTTTTTAAACTTTAAAGGAGGACACTCTTATTTAAAACAAAATTGTCCTCCATACTTTTGTACCCAGGAAGGACAGTAACCATCCTTCTTTCAATACTGATGTTTTATGGTGTTTTTTGTACTTAATTTTTAATTTTTATACTTAAATATAGGGTTGCTAACTGTCGTCCTATCAGAAGGACAGTTGTTCATTCAGATAATGGTTCTTCCTTCTGTTCTCTTTATTATTCTTTGTCAAATATACAGCATTCCAAAAAACCCAACTACAAAAAAACAAAAATCAGCCATACTTTTGAGCATTACATGAGGCAATTTTTTAGTAGAAAAATAAGCCTAATTTCCTCTAATTTTGATCCAAATTTTCCACCATTGCCTTTTTTGGTCCAGGGGTATTCCATACCCCCCAGATCCCCCTGACGAGCATTTATGGGTTCCATCAATATATTTCAAACCCAAACGTGTTCTGTGGCCAGATTAGCTTTGTAAACTCTATGGTATTCTTCTGGGTAAGATATGTTGGTCAGGAATTGGCACCCTTTTATAGTAGTACTATTTCAACTTAAGACAGCTGATTCCAAAGGTGCTGGGGGACTACTGTGATGAGAAGAGGACAAAAACTGCCCCCTATCCACTTTCTCCTCCCTGTTCATCATTTTATTACACCTCTATCATGTCCTTCCTTATTTGCCTTTTTTTATAAGACCCCCCCAAATCTTGGAATGGACCAGCCCCAGTTGATAATTTTGCACTTTTCTGCACTTTCTCCAGCTCCACAATATCTGTTTTGAGGTGTGATGACCAGAACTATATATGTAGTATTCAAAGTGTGGTTGCACCATAGATTTGTGTAAAGGCATGGTTATAGTTGCAGCTTTTATTTTTAGTTCCTTTCCTGGTGATCTCCAACATAGAATTTGCCTTTTTCACAGCAGCCCACACTAGAATGACCTTTTCACAGAACTATCCACCAACACTCCCCAGATCCCTTTCCTGATCAGTCACCAGCAGCTCAGACCCCACCAGCATATCATTTCTCCCCAGTCACAGTCTGATGCTTTATCCACTGACCACACTGGCTTCCTATAATCTGAGAGTTTGTATTGCACAAATGTTAAGTAGCCCAACTTGGCCACTGCTGTACAATTGAGATAGTTACCTTTTAAATATTGCTTTAGGGTGCAATCCTATTGGGATAGGTGGCTGCCTCCAAACTCGGAGGCGACTGCCTATCCAATGCAGGGCAGGAGCAGCACAGAGGGGATCGTCCCCTGCGTGCTTCAGCTGCCCTGCATTCGTGGCTAGACACCTGATTTCGGCTGTCTAGCCGTGGGAAGTTGGAGCAGGGGAGGCAGACACTGGACGACGCATAAGAAGCGTTGGAACAGCACTTCCACCCTCCTCATCCCGCCCCCAGGAACGCCCCGTTTTCACCGCTTCATGCTTCTCTTACGAGCGCGGGGCTGATCCGTGCTGCCTATGAGGCCGAGGCAGCGTGGGAGGGATGGAGGTTGGTTCTCAGGGAACTGACCAATCCCATGGACGTCTAGGCGATGACTAGGGGCCACAGGATAGGTCCCTTAGTAATGTCCCCAGTGACTTTACATTTGCAGGGCAGAATGGGCACCATCCATCCAAAGTTAAAGCATACATAGGACCTGTAGTTCAGTGATAAATTTAGATATATGTTTAACTGTCCTGAAAGATCTTAACTTTGGCTGGATCATGCCCAATACATTTTGAAATATGCAAAATGCAAAATTACCGTAACTTGATCCTAATTATGTTTATTAAGAAGTACCATGGTATTCAATTGGACTTTCTGCCAAGCAAGTGTACTTAACAATATAGACTCAGTTTTATTTAAAACTAGTGTTTCTGTCCATATTTAAGTGAATGTAAACATTTCTACATCTTGAGTCATTTCTGCTATCATATCCCTACTTACTGTTGTTGTTTGCAGGTATGTATTTAAGCCAGGCGTGTGTAAAACACTTATATATTGATAACCCAGTACCTTTAGGCATGATCTGTTGGCACTGGATGAGTATATAGTCGTTTCTTATTTGTTTTTATTTCTTTACTGCTTACCCTTTAGAATCTAAGATGTCCACTGAAGGGCAAAGAGTTGATGATAGTCCAAGCACTAGTGGAGGCAGCTCTGATGGAGATCAGCGAGAAGGTGTTCAACAAGATCAAGAAAGAGAACAGGTTCAGCCCAAGAAAAAGGAGGGCAAAATCTCTAGCAAAACGGCTGCTAAGCTTTCAACTAGTGCTAAAAGGTACTTGTTCTCTGGATTCATTTTCAATATCTTTCCTTTTAATGAATATCATCAGCAATAATCCAATGAGATTTCAAAGTATTCTTAATATTTTAGTACTCCACAATGATATATGTATTTATTAGCCCGTTTTAGTGTGATTATAGTAGTAACTGGTTGGTTGAGTAACTGGTTCTACATCCACATGGCTATAGTAGTAGTATAATGGGATAAATATATGAATGTTCCTTGTTGCAATTAAAATTGAGGGAATTTTGTAGCTTTAATATATCTGCGTGTTATGTGACTGTGAGTGACTGATGTTCAGACTTGTCAGTGCAACTTACAGTTAATTAGCCATAAAGATTTCAGACATTTCAGTAATTCAGTATGATAGAAGGCTACAGTAATACCTACTGCAGTAAAATACGGTGTTTCCCTTTCCCCAGTTGGTTAAGTAAAATGTCAGTTTGACTGAAAAAGCGTTTTCATTTCATAGTGTTAAACTAAGGCAGACTTCCTTAGTACTTTTGGCTTTCTCTCCCCCAAGAGAGAAGGTAGGTTTGGAGAACAGCTTCTTAAGAGATCTAAGGCTGTTGCATCAGTCACTTCAAGATAATGATTGGTGTGCTTAGATTCTGCACAGATGGAGCCTGCATTAATAGTTTTTCCCCAAGCACATGGCAGCAAAAGCCTGAACAGAAACATTCAAATCCTATTTTTAGAGAACTCAAACCAGTCTTGGGTTTAAAAGAAAAACATTTCTAGAGCATAGTCCCACAGACAATACATATGTGAAGTTTATGACAACTGACTGCTTTGCCATCTTAGAATGTTCTAAATCAGTGTTCCATATATGTGAATAATATATGGAAGCCCCACTGATATAATTAATTGTCAAGTGTACCAGCTGCACAGTGACATTAGTCCTTGCCTCTTTACTCCTCTATGTTATTGAATTGTCGTTTCTCATGCTAGCAATACTAGTTTTGGCTAATCATAGCTACATTCCCCTCTGTTCAGTCTAGCTACTCCACTGTGCACGTGAAGCTCTGCATGAGTAGATGCTATTCAGTTTACTTCATTGTTGGAAATGCTCTGCGTATGCAAAATATTCCCCCAACACTTAACAGTGTAGGGCAATCTCTGAATGCAAAATGTGCAAGTGCACATTAAAACCCTGTGTATTTCTGTGTTCCAGCTAATTTATGTTTCTTAAATATTCCTCATTCTTAATCATCAGTCCTTGAACAAATATCCTTGATTCTTTCAGTGCTACAATATAAGTGGTTTTAAGCAAAATCCATAAGTAGTAGGAAATTATCGCTGTGAAAGTTCAGATGGTTAGTTTCTTAAAAATAAACCCAAATTTAAAACAACGGGACAAAAGCCATTCCCAGTGTATGCCTATTGTTGTTTGTAGAGTGCCTCCTAGTGCATAATGTTCATGGTAACCTTGTTTATACTTTTTATACTGACTTCTTTGGATTAGGCCTTTGGCAATCGCCATTAATTCCATAATTTTTTTTTTAAGGGATCTCAATCACTTCAAAAAATTTTTTTCCCTAGAGGAGCTCTACAAACACACACAAACTAAATACAATCAGCAAAAAGAGACCAGCAGTATAAAAACAAGATTAGTATAAATGGTAGATGAAAGCTACATCTAGCTAATACCATCAAGGATTAAGAATTAATTTAAATGGCTGGAAGAAAAAGGTTTTTCTTCAAGCACTGGAAAGATGAGAGGTGCCACTCAAACTTCCACGGGGAGGGCGATGCTCAACTGGGGTATTGCTGGAGAAGCTCCATTTCTCAATACCTCACATGGCTAGATCACCTGGAGGAGGGCCTCTAAGAACTCTAAAATCATACAGGCAAGCAGATGTAGAGACAGATAATCCTTTGACCAGTCCTTGGCTTTAAATGTAAACATCTGCACTTTCAATTGTGCCCAGAAATGGACCAGGATCCATGGCAGCTGTTTAAGCACCTGTGAGATTTGCCTGCTTCCAGTTTTAGAGTAACTGCATTTACTGGACAGTCTTCAATGGAGGTCCCACAAACAAAGTAAATCACAATGCTATTACAGTAGTTTAGCCTTGAGGTTACCGAAACATAGATAATTGTGCCACGATATTTCTGTCTAGAAGTGGCTGTAGCTGGCGAACCAGTCTCAGCTGGTGGAAGGCACTTCATACCTCAGAGCCTCCAGTGACAAGATTGGGTCAATGAGCATTCCAAAGCTGTGTCAGAAGTTACATTGCCAAGTCAGTTGTTGGAATTTTTCAAAATAGAATGTCTGTAGATGGATAGAAGGATTCCATCCATACAAATACATGTGTGATGTTGAAATGTTTCCATACCCTTTTCAGAATTCTGTTTTAAGTACTTCACAGTGCCATGAAAAAGTTCTTAGGACTTTTTCTCAAGACTTTAGAATTAGGTTTTTATTCTGGTAGGTGTTCTGTTCTAAATACTTGTAAAAATATTTTGGATATTTTAAATGAAGATTAAGACAGAATACCAATTTAAAATGATATTTATACATTTGGAAATAGTATTAGCAAAGTGGATCTTGGCCAATATTTAATCATATCCTTGATAATAAGTAGGTAATAATAATAGCTGTTATGGTACTGTAAGAATGCTATAGTTGTAGTTGCTGTATGTATAGTTCTGATACTAAAATTTAGTGGGTTACTTCTTTGAAGATTACTTGCTGAATTAGGCCTATGCACCAACTTGCAAGGTAACGTCTTGAACGATGAGGGTCTACCAAAATTGCCAAGGTTTTTGATATTAAAGGTATACTGCTAAGGATGTGTTAGCAGTTGTTTTAGCAAGTTTTAATTTATGCAAATACACAGTTGTGTAAATTAATATGTATTACTCTGCTTTAAAATTTAAAAGCAGGTATTTTTCTAGGGAGAACTATGTGCTTTAAAAAAATCAATATATATCTTGTTGGCATAGCGTACTTTAAGGGTGCAATCCTAGGCACCCTTAGGATGCAATTCTATGCACGTTTAGACAGAAAAAAGCCCCACAAGGCCCAGCATTCCCCAGCCAGTGTGGATGGATGTGGAATGTTGGGAGTTGTAGGGCTTTTTTTTTTTGTCTAAACACACATAGGATTGCACCCTTATTTGGGACCAAGTCTCCACTGAAGTTGTGGGACATCTTTCTCTGAAAACATGCAGGATTTGGGCTTTACAATCCTATACCTGTCTACTCAGAAGTAAGTCCCATTGATTTCAATGTGGCTTACTTCGAGGTAAGTAGGTATAAGATTGCAGCCTAAGTCTTTCTAAACAACTTAAGTTGAACTCAGTTACTGAATAGCCCAAAATGTATTGTTTATGATTTTATTTTTCATGATTAAATAAATTCCATCTCATTTAATGGTGATTACTAACAACTTTGTAAGGATGTCAATTTTTTGGAGACTTGGAGATGATACAGTAGAGCCATTGTTGCCTGTGGATACACACAGCCCCCCCCCCCTCCTATTACAGGTTTCTTGTCAAACAGGCTTTGCAGGTTTTTGAAGCACTGTAAACATGTGTAAGATCTGTTTGACAAGAGAGCATAGTAGGACAGGGAGAAAATGAACATAGTTTGTATACCAGAGGCAAGAGTAGCTCTGTAATATTACCCCTGAATTGCTGAAACATTGTACATAGCCTAATTTTGTAGTGTATTGTCCTGCTCCCTTAAAAAAAAGGTTTAGTGGTCCTGGTAATGCTAACTACTTTATGAAAGTGTTAGAATACTTGTTCTAACTACATCATACATCTCATGCAGAACATGGGTTTAATAATAAGCTAGTAGATTTAAGAGTTAACTGAGCCAGTAAAGAAAATCAAACAGCTGGTAGTTATATTAGGCTTTGTTCAAGATACATTAGTTTATGCCCCGAACAGACTGCACTTGAAAGAAAAAGAAACTCTAAAGCTAATTCTTATTCTTGAAGCTCAGACACATTTACAGAGTATTTTAAGCTGGAATTGGAAGGCATTCCTAAAAGTGTATTGATGTGTGTTAAGGTATGGATTTTTGGTTGCTTAATAGTACATTCAGATTAAGTATAGAAATTGGTACACCAGGAGTTTTCTCTTACTGGTACCAGTAATTTTTGTTTTCAATATAGTTTTGCCAGATTCCCATTCATGATGGCTTGACATACTAGCCATCAGGATGGAAACAATCAACAACTTAAAAATAGGATTTTTAAAATTTAAATAAGATTTTAATTTTAGGGTGTGTTTTTTTAAAACCCCATAAGGTGTTTCTAAAGAAAAAATAATAATCTGGTGTAAAACCCAAATCTAGTGCACACAAAAATTAAAGGCAGGTGTATAATCTCTTAAAACTGAATTATGAGCATCTGTCAGACTACCACTTTTCTATGGGCAAAAATAACCTCAGAAGTCAGATAAGTATAATACATGACATAGTAGCTGTGTATGGATGTGACACTAAACTGTAGTTTATCATGTCAAGAATGAACTGCTCGTGCGCCAGCCCCCTCTGCTTTGGTGTTGCTGCAAGTGGTTTTGAAGCTTTTGCTTCCCTTTTTTCTTAACCGTAGCTTACTGCATCATCCAAATTGGCAAACTGTGACTAACACTAACTATGGTTTGTTTGAAACAAGTCACCTTATTTGTGGTTAAGCAAGAATGGAATCAAAAGCTTCCAAACTCCTCCTTGCAGCCATGCCAGAGGAGAACAGTGGAGGGAGGAGCATACTTGCTGTGGCTCATTCTTGTTATGCTAAAACTGAGGTCCCTACCTATGAGCACCAGAGTTCCTACAGACACCTCCCTTGGCACCGCCAGGCTCCCTATCCTCCATTTTTCAAAATACTTTTTGAGAGGCTAGTGTGCTGCAAACAAGCATAGGTCTCCAGTGCCATCTTTATTTCCAATAATGCCAGTGGGCTCCTCATGGGTTCCAGAGGCCTTCTTAGAAAATAAAAATGGCAGGCAGCTACAACCCAGCTACTCAGAAAAAAGAAAGGGGTAAGCTGGGGTTGGTTGAGAGTCTCCTTGGGGCCTAGAGGGGGTAGGGGAGAGCAAGGACTATGTGACTTGCTTGTGCTGTGTGTGTTTATTCTCTATGTTTTTGAGCGAGAGAAAGAGAGAGAGAGAGAGAGAATTAGCTGGCTTGTTTGTTTTGATGTGGATGGCTGGTTTTGCCTGTTTATAGGTGTGTTTCTCTGAGCAGTTTACCTTTTGTGAAATGGGTATTTTGTTGTACTTGGTGGGGGCAAATATGTGATTTGGCATTTGAGGCTCAGAACCTGCCTCTGCCTTCTGCTGTGTATCTTGGCCAGGTTACTTGTCTCTTAGCCACATCAGTTTGTCTTCTGTAAAAAGGGTATTAGAGCAGAAAATTGAGTTCACAAGAGGGATTTTGTGTTTTGGAGCTCAGCCACCTCTGCCTTGTACTTAGGTTCTTGGGAAACTGCGATTCTTTCAGCCTCATCAGTTTGCTTTCTGGGAAATAGATGTTTTGTGTCTGGTCACACCTATAATGGCAGCCATTTTGTCCATCAGCCCAAAACGGTTGGGTACCCCTTTGATATACAATGCATTAGTGTAGGAATGGGCCGCCTTGGCCCTCCAGGTGTTGGACTGTAACTCCTACCATCCCTGACCATTGGCCATCTTCACTATGATGTCAAAACCAGGCCAATAAATCATGTAGGTATTGTGTGCTTCTTATTTGACCCAGGGATTAGCATTTTAGGAGTATGCCTAAAAGTGTTATGTTTTGAAGCCATTGTTTTTGAGAGCCACAGATAATCCTGTTCTTATCTATATAGCCCCATTCTGGGATGTTTCTTGATCATGCTATCGTATGCTAGAACCTTTAACTGATTCTTGAAGGTATAAATGTGTATTTATGAAAGTAATTTGTCACGATCAATTTAATGTTTCTAAATGTCTTCCACATACCCTCTATGGCAGTATATTTTTCTGCATTACTTTTATGATTTAGTTTTTTGTTCAGTATGAACTTGTATGGTTACAGTAAAAAAAAAGTACCATGGATTGGCAATCGAGAAAAATCCAGGCAAACTAGACACTATTGTAAAGTACACAATGCAAGAGTTTAAATAGAATAAGACAGTTTTTAAGTGCCTTGCAAGATCAAGTGCTACCTGGGGGAAAGATCTGTTTTTATTTAAAATATAGCCTTTATTTGGATGGCTTTGGAAAGGTAGAATAGTTCTGAGATTCCTGATGATTTAAAAACTCTTGTTGAATAAACTGAGGTTTAGCTAGAAATGGAAGTATAAAGGTTTCCAGTAAATACATACCAGGGGTCTTACTGCTGTGCTTGATTCATTATGTGCAACTTTACATTTATATACCCTTACTTTAGGTTATTGTCAAGTCATACCAGAACTGGTGGGTCAGACATTCTTCATTTAATATATATCCATGTATGCAGTTCTTGGTTGCTTGTATAAATTGTTACTTGTCTATTATTTAGTTTAACTGTATTGTACTACATCAATCTCTTGAAGATTTTCAGTTTTTCTTCATATTAGCAAAAGCCTGTACTTTACAGGAAACATCAAACAATTCTGTCTAGTGTCATGAGTTAGATTATACTTTATTTTTATTTATTAATACATTTATATCCTGCACTTCAAATAATTTTTTCAGGGTGGCTTACATAACTTCAATTATGGTGAAAAATCACCATAAAAATGAAAAAAAAATTCCATCCCACAATAAAAATACAACTGCAGAAAATGCAGCATTAAAACTAATGCATATTTGGGGCTAAATGTTTTGTAAAGGTTTTTGAGCATGTATCCAGTATCTTCCAAAACCTGAAATAGAGTCGCTAGATAATTTCAATTATAACATTTATATCCTGTCTTTTTTCCTCTTACAAGGAACCCAAGGCGGCTTACATGGTTCCCCTCCTTCTCCAATTTATCCTCACAACAATCCTGTGAGGTAGGTTAGGTTTAGAGTCAGTGACTAGCCCAAAGTCATCTAGTGAGCTTCATGGCCATGTGGAGACTAGAATCAGATCTCCCGAATCCCAGCCCAACGCTCAAACCACTACAACATATTGGCTTTCTGTAACATGGACTTTTCTCTTTCTCCTTTCCCATCACCTTGCTTGCTTTTTGTAGCACCTAGTCTGATGAAGAGTTCTGGATAATTCTAAAGCTTGCACACTATTCTGACATTTTAGCTGGTCATAATAAACTTACTGCCCAGCAATGGATTTTGAGGTTTGTTGTGCTTTGGAAAATATCATATCTAGCCATCCAGAGTAGACTATCCCACCAGAAGATTTTCTACTACCTGAAGAGAGACATTACACTGAGAGTTCCATTCCTTCCAACCATTAGTAACACTCCGAATTTGGTTTCAGTTGACTTTTGCACCTACTGCACCACCTAAATTAATCCCTTGCTTTGCTAATATAAAGACAGTCACATTTCTCTGTAGTTCTGTGCTGAATCAGGAACCTGTATGGGTCACCCAAGGCAGGAACCAGATCTGAGTTACAGCTAGTCTTTATGTTTCCAGAAATTTTACAATAAACATTTTATTTTAAAAAATATTTCCAGAAATTGAGATCAGCCATAGCTTCTCTAGTTTAGTATACATTGCTAGGTGTAATCTGACACCTGCTACCACTACCAGTGATTCATTGTCCTAGTTCTTACCTAATGACAACCCATGGGTTGTTGAGGCAGTACATCAGTGAGTGTGCTGCTGCCCACCCACTTGATGCTTCCACTTTGCAAAACAACCCAGGAATGGCCCAGGAATGTTCGAAACCAGCACTCTGGGTTGTTGAGGGTTAAACAGCCCAGAGTTTTAACAAATGGTTTGTTATTGGGTTAGAACTCCGAGTTATTTAACCCTCAGCAACCCACAGTGCTGGGTTTGGATGTCATGACTAACAATCGAGGAACTGGGTTGTTCACAAAGCAGAAGCAGCAGTGGGAGGCAGTGCACCCAGTATAAAAATCTCTGTTTTGAAACTGGGTCTAAATTACAGACCCCATGGCTGCGTCATCTGAATGGAGTTTTGGACTTTTCTGTCATCGCCGTCGTCTGTCTGTCCCCCCTCCCCTTCCCTGGCCACTTTTTGTACTACCTAGCCTGATGAAGAGTTCTGGAGACCACAAAAGCTTGAAAACTTTTGTGGCATTTTGGTTGGCCCTAATAAAGGTATTGCCAAACTCTAGATTTGGTTCCCCTCCCCCCTATAATATGCGTTACTTGCTTATTCTTCCCTTTTATGTATGAAAGAATATATAGAAACTAGAAAAGGCCATTATTAAATCATTCTTTTGGGACCACAGAAGAAATGTTAAGACTAACATTTTGTTTTTGAAAACAACTCTCAGGCATATACTGCATACTGCTACTGCCAAGGGGATATTTGTAGTATGTACACTGTTGTGAACCCAGTCATTTTGAATAAACAAATCTAGTGGGCCAGATACCCTATTGAGTAATAAATGTAGAAAATTTGTAATGTAAAACATGAAAACATCTCAATTTGCTTGAGTCAGTTGGAAAAACAGAACAGTGCATGTAGAAACGCTTGTGCAGCAGCTAGGTCCTCAGGAGGATTCTTGAGTACAAAACCATGGCAGTTATGCTTCAGGGAGACTTGAGATACAATCCTAAGCATGCCTTCTTGGAATGAAGTTGTATGCATTGGTGAGTCATGTTTTTCAGTAAGCCTAGTTAGAATTGGGCTATTAAACATAGAACCTAAGACCAGGGCATGTAATGTACCTGATTTCTTAACCATGGTTAAAGGATTGGGAGTGGGCTGCAGGATCCTACTCTGTTTCCAGTCACCAGTATGAATTCTTCCCATGCCCACCTTCACCATGGATACAGTTTATATTGGCCTGACCTTAATAATGATTAATGCCAACCAGGGTTTGCTATTAACCAGGATTTTGAAAACCACTTCAGTTTCAAACCCTAGCATCATACTGTGATAAATACTGAAATCTGGTTAACATTGTTCAGACTTATTTACAGTAGCTAAGGCTCATGTGGGAGGAAGCTTTGGAAGAGAGTGTGCGATTCCACAGCCTATTCTTGATTCATTAATAATGCCTACCTGATATATTAATTGGATCCTAGTCATAGTGGTTCATAGCCTCATAGTCCAGTTTTCAATGGGGCCTAAGTGCAGCTAGGGGGCTATGGAATTGCATACTCTGTGGAATTGCACACTGATAATCATGGATAATGCTGCAATATCTAAATTATCTGATCTTTCATAAAATCAGATTCTTTACATTATAGTCCATGATTTGCAAACTTTCCTTCTAACTCTGTAAATATTTTGTCTAATACTTAGTCACATAGCATTTCTCAGATAGTAGCCCCTTTTTCTTTTTGGTTAGCTTAGTCATATAAGAATATTCAGTGATTTAAGATTATCTCCACCAATCAAAAAGTCTATTGACCTTTTTTTGGAATTAAAGTAAATGCTGTAAGAGTAACTATACTGTGCTAATACAATTTTTGTGTTTATCTTGAGAAATTAATTTTTGTTTTTGTGAGCTTTGTTTATAGGCTTTTTGTACTTTACAGGGTACATGTGTGCTTGAGGTCAGAATTTATCTTCATGACTAAAGCATATGTTTCAGCAAAGGGAATTTTCATGATATCCTCTTCCCTTATCTCCTTAAGGAAAATAATTTTCCTTAAGGAAGGCAAGTAATAGAGACAAGGAAGACAAGTAGCACAGATATCTGGAAAACATGCTGAGGTAGTGCTTACTTCTATTTGTTTTCTAATATTGTTCATTCTTTTTTGTCTTACTTGGGATTTATCTACCACATGAATGTTGTATGTGTCAGATTTTGTTTGAGAGAAAGCTACATGGGAACAAAATAATTAAGGACTTCCATACAGCTGAAGACATTGGATGTTTGCTTTCCAAACAGCAAAGCATTTTCTGTTTGAAAATTCAAGATACACATTTTCTTAAATGTTTAAAAATAAGGAAGAACCATATTTTCTAGCTGTGTGATTGTGGGGAAAAAATCATGAAAATATGCTCTGAATACGACATAACAATTTAATGCTACATTTATGTTTTCATATTTGTTTTATAATGATGGTAAATTTGCTGTCATCGGAGTTGCTGGCACTTATGCAGACTGTTTCGGGACTTAAAGAAGTAGGAAGAATGATCAGCTGTAGTTACAATAGGAGAAGATTGGGGTAGAGCAAATGTCACTACAGAGTGTTTAATCTAGATCTTGGTACAATATGTCAAGGAATGCCAGCCCATTTTCCTTCCAGGTGAGCAAATCCTGTGTCATTGCTGGTAATCACTTGATGATGCAATCATTAAGTGACAAAAAAGCATGTATGAATTCAGTATTTCAGCGTTATACTACAAACATATGTGCACTTAGGAATAAGCTCCATTGAACTCAGTGGGACATCTTGAATAAACATGCAGAGTATTGGGCTGCACATATCATTGAAGTTAATGAGAAGATACTGTCTTAAATCTAAGAAGTTTAGCTTAATTGGGCTTTGGATACACTTACCCTTGTTAAAATTTTGTTTGCATCTGCTACAGGTTTATGTATGTGTAAAGTTTTTCATGCTGAATTTCATTTTCAACCCAATTAAGCTGTTGGGTTTCAGGACTAATTTGGTCTCTTACTCTTGAATGGGTTGACATGCTGGTTTTACTAATGTGTTTAGAATATTTAAATTCAGTTTAAAATTACAGCATGTTTGCTGATCAGTTGAAAAGCAGGGTAAAAACTGAAAACTTGCTGTGGGTGCAAGTTTTGTTTAGTTCAGTGGGACTTGCAACTACATTTTTAATGTGCCATGATGGATCCCTAAATTTATTTATATCTGGCTCAGTTTTCAAAAAGTAGTTATGTGATTTGAAGGGTTTTTTTTTAAAGGGGAAGCCAAAGATAAATAGTATGCATGCATTGCTGGCATTTGCCCCTTGGTATGCTAACATGCCATACAGGTGAACTGCTTTTCGAAACTGGGAAAGTTTCAAATGAAGCTTTGGCTCTGTGGGGGTGTTTTCTAAAATGGAAACTGTAAAATATTTGGGAAATGTAAAATACTTGTGTGGAATATGTGTGTTGCCCCTTCTGGATCACAGCTAACAAGGATGAAAGGTGTAATATAAAATTTTGTGGTATAATATTAGCTCAGTGGTACAGTACATGCTTTGCACACAGAAGTTCCCAGTTTTGACCCCTGGCATCTCCTGTTAGGGCTGGAAAATTCCTTCCTGAAACCCTGAAGAGCCGCTGATAGTGTCAACTATACTGGGCTAGATGGGCCAGTGGTCTGACTCAGTATAAGGAGTGATGTGTGAATCAGTGGAACTCGAGCTCGCTGAAGTTCTCCAAATTCCATCTTGAAGCTTGTTCCAAGTCAAGTCCATATCGGATTGCAATTTTGTTTTTTCCCTTTCGCATGAAAAGCCGTGTATTTTAATGCGTATTTTTCCAAATGTACACATCAGTTGCGCACATCTTTGTATGCATTCTTCTCCCATTGATTAAAGTGTATTTGTGCACATTTTTCAAAAGTACACATTTTTCGTGCACATTTCTCAAATGTATGCATGCTGTCGAACACATTTTTTTGGAACTGCAGATCACGTTGCAAGCTCAGAAATGAACAGATTTTGACCACAGATTGTGTCTGAGTCTGTGTTCAATGTGGAAGGTATGAACTGGGTAAATCCTGATTAAAAAATGAACTGAAACAAATTTCTCATACATCCCTATGTTCCTATGTACTGTTTACTTACTGGAGTAAACTATCTTTTTAATAAAATTTGAGGTAAAACATTAAACAAAGTTCTGTCCTTTTAACTTCTGTTTTTCTCTCTCTTAAGAATTCAGAAAGAACTTGCAGAAATTACATTAGATCCTCCTCCAAACTGTAGGTGAGTTTTTAATGGATTTTATTTATTTGCGACATATGTGAAAATTCCATCAGAGGTAAAATTTTCCTGTTTCGTCAGTCTCATTTGTTAGATTTTTGGCACTAGGTCCTGTGAAAACCATTTACGGTTGATTTTCAGGTGGCTAAGATTTTTCTTTAATTCTCTTGGAAAGATAAGGACAGTGATAAATTCAAAACATAATGATCAGTTCGGACCCAGATCAGTCAGCATTTTGTTTTTAATGCTTTGCTGTAGTGCTTTGATGGTGATTATTGATGTATTGCATATTTTTAGGCTTGCTTTTTCTTTTCCTTGGACAATACCATTTTATAGGTTTGAGGTTTTGCCATTTGCATTTTATTCCTTTGAATAAATAATATGAGTAGTTGAAACTGGTTGTGTTGTATTTCAGCTAGTCTATTGTGATACAATAATTATCTATCCCAAACTATATATTTACCAACTTGACATAAGTTGAGTCTTGAATTCAGCCAGAGTTGTACTTCAGTGTTTACAGAGGTGCCTGGTTATAGTTAGAGATGTGAACGCCTGAAAAAAAACCTGGAAACATTTGGGGAAATTTTTTCTGTCTTTTTCCAGAGGGCCATTTTGATGAGTAGAGATGCCATTGTGCATTCTTGACAGTTTGGGTTTTGTTCTATAGAGTCTTGTGTTTGACGCTTTAGCAGTTATTTAATGTAGTTCTAATCTATTCAGACAACAATGACAAATTTACTAAAGGAGTTTACTTTTAAATGTTTTAAAATGTAATGATAATTTTATGAGCATACTAAGTTATACATAAAATAACTTTAGAAACAGAAAGGCTGCTTTATGTTCCTAAAGCAGCCCTCCCCATCCAGGTGCCTTCCAGATGTTTTGGACTAGAGTGCCCAGCATTCCTGACCATTGGCCATGCTGCCTGAGGCTGATGGGAACTGAACTACAAAATATCTGGAGGGCACCAGGTTGGGGAAGACTGTCTTAAAGCAACAAAATGACTTTAGATCTGTAAACTGCGCTAAAAAAATAAGTATTGCTTATTTTTCATTCCCCCCCCCCCAAAATTCATTTTTTTCTGGGACACGCCCCCCCCGGAAAAAAAACACTTTTTTCCCCATGGCCTCAAAATTTCTGGAAATTTTACATTTCTAGTTATAGTACGTCTAACCATGGGAGATAAGGCTATATTCAAATGTATAGTCACTGTCAAATTTAGTTCACTATTTTAAAAGGAATGCTTCTGCGATACCATGGTGAGACTGATGGAACTTGATTTCATGAAGCCTTTATCAGAAATTGCTTCTCATTTCAGATTTGAATTTAATACAATATATTAGACATAAGACCTGACTTTTATTTATTTATTTCGACAAAACTGTAATACAGTTATTCCATACGAAATATTTCTGAAAGGACTAGGCACTGAAGTAGTCTTGGAATAATGCAAGATAAAACATCTTAATTTCTACATCATTCTGTGGTACATTGTAATCAAAAGTTTTGCACATATATATCAATGTATATGAAAGGTATATTTACTTCAGCTTTGTTGACAAAGGCCTATTAGTGATTGTTTTACTGAAGTAAATCCAAAATACCTTCTGCTGTAGAGAAGCTTATAACAAGAGTTCTTTGGTTTGAAAAATCAAAGAATTGATCTTGGAACAGAATAATTTCTTGTAACTTTCTGAACATTGTCTCCTTTACATTGACATAGTTTACTGCCTTTTGTACGCTAGGCATTCCTATTATGACGAAGCAGTGAGTTTAGTGGATGGATCTATAAGCAGGGAAGATCAAATAACAGTTAAATATGTGAAGTGTAATTTTCAAAAGAAAATTAAAACTGCGCATTTGTTGCTTGCTTTTGTCTGACTTATAAAAATGTAGATGTAGGGCTCTGGTGCTGTGTGTTCCCCAGAGAGTGCACACTGCAAAGAGTGGTGTGGGTGTATGCATGTATCTGCCCCTTGATATCAAAACTCTGATTGAAAGGTTCTCTGGAGGCATATGACAGTGTGAACCACACTAATCTGTTTTTCCTGTAGTCCCCCTAGATCTGCATTTGTGATATTGTATCACTCTTCACATCTTAGCCTGCTGTAAAAATATTTTTGTCACTAGCTATCTAAATCATTCCTGTAGAACAGAGCTTTCCAAACTGTGTGCCGCGACACATTAGTGTGTCAGCGGCAGTGTGTAGGTGTGTCGCGCGAAATGCAGAAACTTGTGCGGAAGGGCACCGTGGAGCTCCCTTACTCGCGTTTGCTTCCCTTGGCCCCTCCCCCGGAACTTCCTAAAGCAGCTAATGTTAAAGCAGCTACGGCTTAGCTGCTTTAACATTAGCTGCTTTAGGATCATGTGGATTCTTGACGTAGGGCGCTCGTGATTGGTGGTGTTGGAGCAGTATGGAGAGGTAGAGGCGTGGGGCGAAGAGAGGGGAGGGGAGACGCCGCCTTGGGAGCAGAGCTTTGCTGGCACCGGCACGGAGAAGTGGCAGCGGCCACCAGCCCTGCGAGATTTCGAGCGCGCCCTTCGCGGACTTCTGCACTGCAGCCAGGCCACAGTAGCACGTGGGTGGAAATGCTGCCTGGGACTGCACCAAGCGGGCTGTCCGCCATCTTGGCCAGTCGGAACGGAGCTCAGTGGAGGCCAGAAGGCTCAGAATCAGCGTGCTCCCAAGCACCCGGGCGAGCACAGCTGCAGGCTGTCACCCAGTCAACCCACCTGCTGTTGGCTGAAGGGAGGCCACCCTCCCAAACCCAATGTGGCAAACAGCAAGCCATCTACCACGTGGCACTTATAATTTGATTTCTGCCATTTTTATTTTCACTCTGCTGTAATTGTGGATTAACCACCCACAGGCAGCGTACCACCGGAGAGTGCTGGAACTGGACTCTGGACGTAGGCATTGCAAATATTTACAGCAGTGTAGCCTTGTAGTGAGACATATATATTTACACCATTTTTGTTGGACTTTTGCTTCTCTACTTCATGTGTTTTTGCAGCTAGGCTCCTACCTGGGCCTATGTGTCCTAATATGTATTGCAAATACTTTAGTTAATTTTGTTTATTTTTCACATTTTCTTGCATATATTTACATACTGTTACTCATAAATGACAACAATGTATGTTATCTTACAAATCATATTTTTAAAAAATATAAATGAAAGGTTTTCATGAGATATGTTCTATCCCCATACATTTCATTATTACAATTTATGTATGTGTCCGTATCTCTTATAACGGGTTAGTTTAACCTCCCGTTTGCTAGTAAAACTGAATTACCATGTCACGAAATGATGCATGTCTAAAAAGTGTGTCACCAACATGAAAAGTTTGGAAAGCTCTGCTGTAGAACAACAAATATGTGTCCTGTGATGAAGTTTTAAGTTTTGGATGCCCATCATTACAAGCTGCTTCTTGGAAGTGAGGCTTGGATTAGGAAATAACTAATCATAGGAAGAATTACAGTATTCTTTGTATGGCAAATTGTGAACACCCTATGTATTACATGGTCAGGATAGGAAAATCATATTTTGAGATTAAATCTGTTGAACTGTATACCCTTAGAGTCAGTCTTCTGGGGATGAGGTTGTTTTCTGGTACCAGATTGTTTTCTGCTTCTTTTATGGTATTTACTTTTGAAAACAGTTTTTGTTTTCTGGTACAAGGTTGTTTTCACGTATTTACCCATAAAAGCAGAGATGAGCTCCTTGTGCATTTCAGGTGCTGTCACTACAGATAGAACAAAAAGTATTGCAGTTTTAAAATGACATTTCCCTTCCATATTATAGATCACCTAGATTTTTAAAAAGGGAAATGGAAGGAAAGAAAATTCTGCAATAAGTTAGCAAATATTGGCCTCAATTCATATATTTAAGTGACACCCTTGCAGAAATAGTATGATGAAAAAGCTGGGAGAGGGGGTAATACTGCAATGGAGACTCATGTGAAAACTATCAGCAGGATGGAGGGGAGTAGCTTGTGCTGTTTCTCCACATTATTTCTGTGCAAGCCACAGCTGCATGAATGAACTGGAGATTATGCATCCATTGCTGCATAGTTTGGGGCTGAGAGAATGGAGGGTAAAGCCTTTAAAATGGAGGATAAAGATATAAGTTGCACCTGTGTCATCACTCCTTCCTTTCCCTTCCTAGTACTGGAGAGTATCGTCCTACCACAAGCTTTATGCATGGAGTTGTACCAGTCCCTTCCTAACTCTCTTGGATATCCACAACAGCGGCAGAAAACAGAGGAAAAATAATCTATTCATGCAGGAGGACAGTTCGGAAACTGGTAGCAGTAGACCAAGCATAGTGGTCATGGGGAGGTTACTGGTGTAATATTCTCATTTGTATAGATGAGCCCATCTACATGGCACCCTTAATATAGACCAAAAATTAGACCTGCACAGTCGGCAAAGGCAGCAAATTACTGTTGTTCCATTACATTCTACAGTTTTCCCCGTTTTTCTTTTATCAAGCTTGGTGTTAATCAACACAAAACCCATCCCCACTACATTTGGGCTGGTCCTATTTGCACATATTCTACGCAGATTCAGTAGATCCATTTCTTAGAGGAAGGCATATATCGCTTTCACCTTGCAGTGAAGTGTCCTCCTCCCATCATTACATCCCTGAGCACAGATGTTTTCACACCAACAGAATTTGGTCCTATGAAAGACTGCTTTACATATTGTATTTATCCATTATGTGTAATCTTTTATTTATCCATTATATATAATGTTCTATTTATCCATTATATGTAATAGAAACTGTTTTAGATGGCAAAGGACAAAATAATAACAATTCCCCTAATGTTCTGAAATGCTCATTTAAATTTTTATACAATGAAGTATATCTGAAATAATTAGTGTAAGAAAGAAATTCACAATATCATATTAAAAGTGTTTGTTTTTGCATACTTTTTTTATTTTCTAACAGAATATTTTGTCTAAAGCTCCACTTTTCAGAATAATTTGTAAGAGAAGTCCTTGCAATGTTTTTGTATATTAAATTGTGGGGCACCTTACCTTGGCAAAGCCTAGGTAACATTGCTATCATAATTAATGGGATCTTTACAAATAGTGATCCTACCATCAGTGGTGCAGCTAGGGCTAGATCTTGGGACTGATATCTAGGGCCTCGCAGGTGGCAAATAGGCCTGGCGTCAAGACCTGGGCCAGCGTGGCCATGCCAGGGCCCACTAGGGCTGAAGTGCTGATTGCAGCATGCTTTTTATTCTATTCTTTTTAAAACATATTATAGTCAGGGTGGCTGGCCAGGTTGCAGATTCTTATTTTATTATTTTTATTTTAAAACTGTTACTCTTTTCTACAACAAAATGGTGCTTATTCCCACGGTAATATGTTTATCATTGGAGCAGCATTTTATTCCTGTAGACATTATAGTACTATGACTGAAGTGAATTTAAAAAGCAAAACTGCAGATGCTCAGAGTATTTCCTGATTTATTCAGGGTTGAGAAACAAGGGTTTCTGGCGTTTCTGGCTCTGACGTATCAGAAAGGTAGAAGCGGTTGTAAAGCATGGAATGATTGTGAGGGAAAAGAGAAAAGTTAGCTATTGTGCTTCACAACTGAAGTGATACTCATGGCCATCTACCCCCACCCCATAAGACCATTAAGTCCAAGGTCTAAAGTAAATTAAGTTATATTATTTAAAAGAAACTGTTTCACTGAGGCGCATTCATTTTCCCAGTAGGGATTTCTAATGCACTAAAAATTTTACAATTAATTTCTTACCCCACCACTACCTCCGGCAGCAAAAATATTACATAGAAAAAGAAAGTCAGTAAAGCCAACAATCTCATATGTACAAATAAGAAAAAATGGGGGAAGTCCATGATATCTAACCTTCCATAAGATAAGAGAGCGGAGAACCTAAACAACTCTTGACACTAATCTAAAAAACAACCAGCTCCTGACTATTAATGATTAGGTAGCCTTCTAGTTTATCATTAAGTGAATTAATCCAGGTGAAATTCAGACTTCAAAATTCAAGCATTAGGGGTTGGCACTGTGGGGCACTTGCTGAGCGCCCATGCCCTCAGAAAGGCCCATTGCGGACCCCACTATCAATTTCTGACCTGCCTTCTGTAGTCTGGTAACCTAGGGACACACTAGAGGAAGCCCCCATCCTCTTAGATAATGTCAGGTGATGTAGGGCTGCTGTGGCTCTTGTTGCTGACTAGTGATGTCATCTGTGTGCATAGGGAAGTCCCCAGCACCAGAAGGGATCTGGAAAGACCTTACTCCTGAGAAGGTGTGGCTACAACAGCCTGGGTGGGTTCAAAATGCTGCAGGACAGCTAGCACATGAGATAAGCAAGCAGAAAAATAGAGTGAAAGGCAAGGAGCCCAGAGGAGGGACAAGATTTGGGTTTTCGGGGGAGCAGCTGTGCCAGTCACCTGGCTGCTGAGGCAAGTAGGGAGAGAAACTGAAGAGGAGATAAATGAAAGGGTGCAGAGGGCTTGAGCAACAAAACCAGTGTGTATGTGCGCACGCACGCGGGCTAGAGAGCAGCTGGAGCACTTTCCCCCAGGATGCAAAGCTTGGGGGTGGGGTGTAAAAGTAGTACGTGAGCTCTCTTAAATTAGAGTAGAATCTAATCTGTCTATGAAATCCCAGTGAGAAACAGAATGGAACGGACAAAGAGACAGAAAGATATTAAAAAGGACAAAAGCAATACATATTTTCTTTATAGGTCATTTCATGGATTGCATTGAGAAACCACTTTGAAATCTGCCCCAGGGCAGAAGTGAGAGCTGCCCCCAGAAATCAGTGGATAAATAAAATATTTTAATGTAGCTATGATTAGCCATCAGTGTTCCTCTCCCCCCCCCCCCTGGCAAGTCAGCAGAATAGGGAGGATTTCCTGACCTTTTAACTCGGATGTTAAAAGTGTGAAATATTTCAAATTATTTGAAGTTTTTAACTCATTAGCTGCACCAAGGCAAATGCAGTTCAGTCTCCTTATATTGTTGGTTGGAAAGTGCTGTGTCTGGGAGAAGCTTATGACAACCCGAAAGTGTAATTCACATTGAACCCTGTAGATTGCGAGACAGGCTGAGGCAGTGGTTTTCAACAACATTGAAGTACTGTCCAATGGCATTGTACTCTTGTTATCAGGGTGGGGAGGAGTGATGCTGAGAGAATAACCTACAGTGATGCTGTGGTGTTGTCCAGTGCTGTTATCCCTATGTTGCAAGTTGAGCTGAGAGTGATATACTGTTTCCCAAATAGAGATGCACATTTTGAATCTTAAGAACCTGAAAGTCAGGGTTTTCTGTTGTAAGAACACAAAAGCATTTCGTTGCCAGTTTTCAGGTTACAATGGCTTCCATGTCCCTTTTGAAATTAAACATGGTTGGTTGCTATTTTTTATACATTTAAAAGGTTGCAAGATATTGTTACTTTATAACTGAGCTTTGATTAATTAGCTGTCTTTAGGAATATAGGAAGCTGCCATATACCAAGTTAGACTATTGCCCATCTAGCCCAATATTGTCGACACTGACTGGCAGTGGTTCTCAGTGGTTTCAGACAGGAATTTTTGCAGCCCTACCTGGAGATGCCGGGGATTGAACCTGGGACCTTCTGCACACAAAGGAGCTGCTCCATGGAGCTACAGTCCATCTACTTGCCTTTGTATCCTGAGGCTTCTGTTAAAGAGAAAACACTTATGTGGGCTTCTGCTAAGCAATGGGAAGAACTAAGAACTATTCTAAATACTATAAAATTATCTCAGTTTACAGTTATAATATATGTAATGTACAAGATGTTGCCTATGAAAAAAGAACTTGTAGTGCAGATTGGGCTTAGTAAAAATTAGGAGAAAGCTCTGGGTAATATGCAGGAATGGGCAATTCTCTGCCTTGCCTCAATACCTTTAGTTTTTTTTCCTAGCTTTTCTAGAAAAATCTTGTGTGTGGGTAAAACAGTCCTGGGTTTTTTCCAAGCCTTTTCCAAGTAAGCTCAGAAAGAAACCTAGGGCAGCACTCCCTCCATCCTTTCTCTGAAAATCCCCTATTTTATTTCCAGCAAACCACCCCCTCCCCTTAACCTTAATAAGGTTGGAGGGGTTTAACGGGCAGTGGAGAGCCTGTAGTGCAGTAGAATATTCCAACTTTTCATAACTATCCTGTATATTTTCATAAAAGCACCATAAACTTGCACCATTTGTGGTCTAATGCAAATTTACATTTATTTGTGCACTGATACTGTCCTTAATTGGACATGACGTTCTTGACCATTGCAGTTTCTTCTGTGTCCAGATGCAATTTAGCAAGCTGTTGCAAGTTCTCCTGCAGGAAATGAGGCTTCTGAGTATGGTCAGGAACAACATTTCTACTAAGGGGAGGCCAGCAAGTCCTGTTCCCTTTCCAGCAATTTCCTTCTTTAAAAGACCATGAGTAAATAAGGCAGTAAAATGACATCAAGGCTTTATTCTCAGACTTTTGCAAAAATATGTTTATGTTAATGATGTATTATCAAAATGTTTCATCTGGTCTACTAAGTGTTCACACTGTCTCTCTAGTTTTGGCAAGTTGTATTTCCTGATTTTTCCTTCTAAAGTCAGTTGAGATAATCAGCCAGAAATATGTTTGCGGTGTATGCGTTGAATGGGTCTGCATGCCTCTTGGATCATGGCTGTCATGCCTAGGATAATATGACTGTTCTAGTTCATGGAAGAAGAGTCTTAATCTTGTAAATGATTTCCCTGCTCTAATTTTACAGTGCTTCTGCAAATAGACCAATTGCATTAGCAGTCTTTTCCGGAAATAATTAGTGTCTCATTGTTAGAACTGGGTGTTGGATTTGCAGATTCTTTTTCTGCATCTGTTCTAGTTTTCTATAGTTGGCTGCAGTGAAGGAGTCTATAGTATAACACATAGTATTTCAGTTTGGGGGCAGGGGTGTTCTTCCTGGGACCTTAATATGATTTTTGTTGTATTTTAACTTTAACGGTTTCATCAAGGCTGAGGAATGATGATAGCTCAACAGTCTATTTGCTTTCATTTCCACTTAGTTCTAAAACTTATTTGATATGAGGTGGCATTAGAAGTCTTTTGTAATTCTTTCATTATTGAAAACAAGACAAAAACAGTCCTCCAAACATAAACTGAGCTAATCTAAATACAATGAATAAACAATAGGAACTACTCAGCAGGATTTTCTAAATAAAATAATGATACTATAGATGAAAATGCTTAGCAAACGCTATCCAAAGTCCAAACAAATTGAGGATTATTATACTGAACTAACTGCCATTATCTTGTCAGATCTGGCTACTTCTTAGTTTTTAAAAGAGATTCTAAGAAGCCTACAGTAAGCAGACGCGCAGCCTCTGAACATGATACCTTTGAACCAGTCTGTAGGTTTCTTGGAACAAAAAATATTAGAGTGGTGTTAATGCATGCATCCTCTCTCCATGCCTATATGATGTGATACGGTCTGCACGCAGATGTAATTCATACAATCTTTTGTGACCACAATTTGGGGGTGGGGCAGGAGAGGAAGACTGTAGATGTACCAATTCACATTGTACACATGGTGTGGTGCTCAGGAATTTATACTTCCTACCATTGAGATAGTAGGCCTGTTCTGTGTGTTAGTGGTAAAAGAGATTGGCACTACTATACCTCCCCCTAAACAGTGCATGGTCATGCCCATAGTGAATATCAATAATATAAGGTAATATACCTCTATGTTTAATTCCTACATTTAACAGGAGCCTTGGGTGTCCAAACTTTTTGTTAGCTGAACATGGTGATTTCATTTTGGGATTAGTTGTAACCTGTCCTTTATAATATAATAAGGCTGTGTTTCACCCATTTTCTCATAAAGCCTTCATTTCTAATTTGACAGTTCTTACCCATGAGTTCAAAGGCGCCATTATGAATGTTGGTTATCAGGTTTAAGATTGCACAGAAATGTGTGTAATTCTGCATAGGGGTTTGATGATAGAACTAATTTGAGACAAGTTCACTATCATTTGTGTTTTCATGGGCAATGAAATTCACTCATGATACTATTCAGCTTGGGGGGCTGCTGAATAGTTAAGACAAGACAGGGCTTTTGACCTGAATTCTGAAATTAAGAAACTGCAAATGATTGTAGCCTTGAGTTTAGCTGAAGCTCTGTGGACATTTCTAAAAGGAAAGTTGGTCTCTCACAAGCTTTATTATATTGTTTCTATAAGTGAATCATTTCCTTTTAAGTGATGAAATAAAAGGAAGTCTTTGTGTATACAAACAAGTGAATTCATCCTATGCTTGTCTACAACGATTTAAAAGGAAGCCTATAAAAAGAAATACATTCTTGCTTGCTATCCAGATCTCCTGTGGTGGTGCTAAGCACTTAGTTAACCTTTTTAAACTATAGTATTATAAAACTCTGAAATGTTTGATTTTAAAAGACTCTAGACATAGCCCTTAAATATCTGACACATTATTGCCAGATACCTGTATTATGCATGCTTTTATTAATAATTCTGTCAAATAATGAATATCTTATTGAGAGTGATAGGTCTTTTTAAGAGTGCTAACAAAGTTGTAAACTTCAAAACAGTATGAAAGAAATTTGAATCAAATCTTGTTTTTTCCTTGAGGGTCATGCTATGTGCAACACAGCGTATTTGTTTTAATTAAACATTTGTGGTTTTGCAAGCTTATTCAGGCATCTAACTGACTGAAGCTTTGAATTATATCAAAGCACATGCCAAATGTTTCTTAATTAATTTCATGTAGATAACTTAATTTTATCTTTGTTCTTAATATCTTCACTAGTCAGTTTACTTTTTAACCTGTTTATATGTTTCACAAACAATTCTTAGAGTGCTTGAGTTTATTTTTGTTTAAGAGATACAGAATTAGATTAAGCAAGTTTTTAAAATACTTCCATGTTGCTTGGCAAGAAGCCAGTTACTGTATATCAATTTAACTAAAAACATACATCATGCATTAACACCATTGAATAAGTTTATAACAGAAACCAACATTTCCTCTGACTTAATCCTAATAAAAATGAACAAGAGTAATGTGTTGCCGGGAAGCAGGGGGGTTCACCTGTTGTAATTTGAGATTGTTACTGCTGTTTTAGAGATTGCAGATGACAGGTCTTCACTTTTATCTCCTAGTATTTATTTCAGTCTTCAGTCTTACCTTCAGAATGAAAATGGAATGAGCGTTGTACTTAGAGCAGGTATTTAGTAACGTAGATTTATAAACAATAGTCTTCTCTACCCAAAATTGAAGCTATTTTTTCTATGGGCTATGGATTCTTTTTCTGTGGGCAGTTTTATAAGGCTGCAGAAGTAGCTGCTCAGTCTGCCTTGGTGTGAATAAAGCCTAAAATAAAGAGAAGAAGCACAATTGAATGTTTTACACCTCATAAGAGAAAAATTTATAGAAGAACAATGTTTTCCGAATAGTATTTACTTGCATCCTGAATCTTAGATACTAAAATTTGCACTGCCAGAAGAGATGGAGAATGCAGCCTCAGGATACACATGTGTAGAAACTCTACCTACCTACCTACCTATATGTGTGCCTGAGTTGGTGTAGAGTGGCCTATGGAAAAATGTGCACCTCCTTGAACACTGATAGATTTTTTCTATAGAGGCCTGCCTTATAGCTGGAGAATCACAGATGTGGTTGTAATCAGTTTCTGTGCTCAGGGATGGTATGAGCCTTCCTACATTGTAGGAACTTAAATTCCTACAACAACAGACGTGTTAAAATTTCAGACTGATATGGAGTGACTGCATCAGGGGGAAATGATCTCTGATGTAATCCCTAAGTTGGTGATTGTCTTCATATGGTCTCTACACAGCCCTCCGTGACAACATTACAAAAGAAAGTGTACAATAATATGTATATTAGTAATAATTCTATACATTTGTTATGTTTTGTTACTAGTGCTATATATGTAAATATTAAAGTAATGTTATAGCTTTCCATTTTACAGTCATTAGTCTTTTAAAGAATGATAAAGAATTTATAATAGTGGATTATTACAACAAGTCTGTGCTGTTCCTTTGCTGTAAACTATCTGCATACTGTTTCTGACCTTTTGTGTGGTTTATCTGAAAAGTTTGCAAGATAGCATACTTCGTTTAATACAAAGTAAAGGCTATAGTCTAGCAAGTCCTTATGTGAATGCAAGGCTGTGGGTGTTTCCTTTTTCCAAGCAGGACCCTCATGGACCCTCATAACTGCCACATCACGAGCTGTGTAGCTTTGATGTACTTGTAGAATCTGCTGAATCACTGGGGGCAGCAAAAAGTCCCTCTGTGCATGTGGATCATCTTGCCTTTTCATATAACTGTGGCTGTAAACTAGATGTCTGAAGGTCATGAGAATAGTCTCATGGCCATATGAGAGTGTGACAGTTCTAGGGAAAAAAGTCTGTGCTATTCCAGCTACATTAGTTTGTAGTAAGAGTTGTATGATGCCACCGCCATATGCAGGGTTCATCTTATGCTGTCTCTAACCACCCATATGCTTTGTATAATTTGGTGGATCTATTTGATAGAATATGTGCAGAAATGTTACTTTTGAGAAGTAATCTCTTTATCTATTTAAAATGATAAAATATGCATTTTGCTATGATTTTCTGCTTTATCCTAACTTAATGTATTCTTGCAGTTCTGGTTCATTAGGCTGGTCAGCTATAGTTGACAGAAAAAAGCATCCTGATACTAGTGTAGTTCGTAAGGGGGGGGGGGTTGTTGTGTTTAAAGCATAGGATTCCTTAATTACCTTATTAATTGAATAATATACTTGTATGACCCCGACAGCATTCTGTGCTAAAGGGGTCTATAAGGGTCTTGCTGCAACTGGAGTCCCAAGAGGATGTTTGTTTGATTCATTACTATGCAGCATCCTTTCTATCAAAGGGAAGAGAGCAGCATATGCTGTGCCACGTGAAAGGGCATTTCAGTTGGCTGATTCAGAGAGGAAATGAGCCTCTGCCTGCTGCTTTTTGAAAAGCTACCACTGGGTCCAGCAGAAGGTGATGGCTATTTTCCTCAGCTGCCATGGCACAGCTTTTTGGCCTGTCAGAGTCTGAATCAAAGAATGTAGACAGCGTTGGAAAAAAACATAATTAGCTCTCTGTCTTACTTATTTTTGCTTTCCAGAAAATAGAATATCTGTCATTTCATTTTTTTTAAAGGGGGCTTGTTTGCTTTCCTGCCATATCTCGTTCACAGAAATGTCCTGTTGGTAGCAGTAGGCATTGAAAAACACTGACAAAATGCGCGTGTGCTCACACACAGGCTGTAAACGTTTTCATGGCTCCTTATCATTGCAGGCTTTAAGATGTGAAACATTTAAAGATATAGACTTTTTTCTACTTCATTGCTTGCCTGTTAACAAGGGAGGAAAGCATCTGCTCAGTATGAAGATTGAATGGTCTATAGATATGACTCAATTCTGATGTAAGTGTGTGTGTTACATATGTATAAATGCACACATACTTTATTTCTGAAGATAGAAGCAGGCAATGTATATTTTTGTTACACACTTTCTAGTATGTGCTGAATTAAATATTTATTGAATTATAATTCTCCTTTGGCTGAATAGAGCATTGAGTTGGCAGACAACAGAGTTTCAGTTGCTGATGAGAATTACCTTTCATATCTCTCTGCTCGCAGATAGAGAGCTGCTATCAAAGTTACATAGGATTTACCAATTCAGTCCCTTTGAGTCTCAGAGTTGCTTCATACTTGATTAATTTCCTGTGAGGATATATCACATCTTTATCAGAAATTGTGTGTACCCAACCAAGACATGGTTGCATGTTACAAATGCATGTCTGTCTTGTACTGCAGAAATCCGTCACCACTTGGGGGATGGACTTACATCAAAACAGACAAATGTGCAATAGTTACACATTATTGTGTACATTTCTGTGTACATGCGCTTCCTTACATGGAAAGTGATATCTGTAGGAAATCCATCATGTGTGAAGCAGACAGTACTGTATTTGGTAAAATCAAAGGTCATCATAAAAAAAGGATTTAATGCAGGAAAATAAAATCCCAAGTGGGGTTCATCCCAACAGTCCAAGATGTCTAATTCAAATGTGTCTGTAGATCAACAACCATGGCATCATTCATGACAGAATAATTCTATATGAAGTTATCACCTTGCAGGATATAGCAATAGATTTAACATATATCTTTGTCTCACCTGCTGCTGTATACAAGGGTATTTTATAAGTAACATGAGTATCAATTTCCAGAGGGGTAGTCTCACTGTTTATCAATATCACCCAGCAAATAACAATTTTTTAAAGACCTTTACGCCTTTGAAAAGGCCAAGTCCAACAAAATATCTCTGCAATTTATGTTTTAATTAAAACAAGTATTCTGGAAGATTACATTTCTTTTGAGTTTCCTTTAGGGTAGATCCTGTCTTTGATTACTTTCTTAGTGACCCCATATCTAACAAATAGGTGAAGCTCATTCATTGTAGATAAGCATAGTTGGATTACACAATGAGGACTTATCGGGACACTTCTTTAGATAGTTGTTTAGAGGTTTTTCAGTTTGTTTCAGTATATGTGTAGGGCTGTACATACCCTAGCACTAATGGAAGGAAGCCTTACTATTAATATAGCATCCTGTGTGCTAGTAATAGCAGCTGGTGAGGTTACTTGTGATAAGGTGGTTGTTTGAGAGTCCAGAACAGGGAGCAGTACTTTTTCAGCTAAGGAACAATACTGGGTGCGCAATTCAGAAAACATGTCTAACTGGGAAGAAGCAGTAGATGGCAGGACATATCCCTGAGATCTGATGCCCATGCAGTGTCGCTTGATGCTCAAATAGACAACTTTACCAAGGGTATTGAAAGTATATAGAGTTCACATAAATATTAGGGTAGGGGTAAAGCAAAATATGTATGGCAAGTTAGCAAAAGGATGAAGAGACTCATGAAAATAGTCTCCATGGGTGTCCGGAGAGGACATCTGACCTAGAAATTGTAGAAAGCCAGTGAGTAGCCAATAGTGTATGGTCGGCCACGTATAAAACCCATGTAGCGGACTGAGAACAGATCCCTGAGGGAACCCAACAGAAAGGAGGACAGACCTCCTGTGGAATGAATGATTAGACAGGTAGAAAGAGAACTAGTTGAGAACAGATTCACAGAAACCTAGTGTATGAAGGAGAGAGTTGATTGGGGGAGAGCTAATTGGTTGCTACTCTCTCTGGCTGTGCAGTATGAACCATGTAAATCTTCTGAACACTCCTCAAAGCCAGATCCTCCATGTACAGAGTGTTAAAATATTTCAATCTGAACATAACTAGGGCATGAACAGCTGTTAACTGCGCTGCAAAATACTTATTTTGAAGAATGATATACTCCTTTTGGTCAAATGATGCCTGAAGTGGCTGTTTAGATCAACAGTGTCCCCTTTATCTCTAGGCTTCTATAACACCATCGCCTTGATCATGTGCATACATTTATTGCAGATAAACTCCCCCATCATTTGTTGCCAAGACCTGATAAAAGTCATCTTTGTTTTCTAAACTAGAAAGCCCTAGTACTTCACCTGTTCCCTTAGTCATTTTGCTTGCCCTTTTCTGAACCTTTTTTAGACCTATGATGTTTTTTGAACTGGGCCAACCAAACCTGTATACAATATTCCAAATGAAGGTAGATGATAGATTATATAAAGTTATTATGAAAAATGATGTTTTATTTTCAACCCTAACAATAACAGCACTGCTACAGACAGAATCACAGTTTGAGTGTCAGGGATGAGTCCAAGCCCCTTGAGATGTCTGACAGCTCCGATTCTAAATCAGAGTTGGAACAGCTAGATCAGACCCTGAGCGAGGGACCTCCCCTAAAGCCCCAAAACACTGGGAGAAATTGCTCCGAAGGCCTTGACAAACAGATGGCCCAGGCTGAGTCACTGCCCCCTTCCTTCATCGTCAGAACTCAAGTTTCCAAGGAGGAGGAAGAGGGGCTTGACTTGAGAGACGCTAGGATGCGTTGCAAAGCAAAGTGGGAAAAGTTAGGGACAAGGCTTAGAAGCTCTGCCAAGTTAGCCACTCTTCAAAGCCAGCATAGGAAGGAGCCACCCTAAGGGAGGGCCATCACTGCAAAGCAAGTTTGGCTGTGAGGTTCATGGCAAGCTGCCGGCAACTTCACTACCCTCCAGTTCCTCTTCCTTGATTAGAGATCACAGATTAGTTGTTTAGGGCCTGAGTTAGTCTGAGAGCTTCCTTGAATCTGCATTTGTAGAAAGGCTAGTCTCTAGAAAAATAAAGTCCTATTAACCTGAAGCTTTGTCTCTTTGTGGTGTTAATGGCGAAGGGGAAGGACATCCAATTTCTGACATTGACAGTGACTCATACAGGCAAGAAGAATTTTGCATGCACCCAGCATCTCACTTAAACTGCACCAGCATGTGCACTGTTAATGTGCCAAGGATCTGTGGCCTGAGTGGGCTCTGTGCTGGCGTGCTAACAGTGTAGGTATAGTGGCTGAACACCCAGCTTAAGTAAAACTCCAAGCACATGCTGTGCTGTATAGGTAAATTCTTGCTTGCCTTGCATCACAGTTAAATTGGGTCTCCGCTAATGTTTCCATTGAGCTACCCACATGGCTCCAAGATCTTTCCTGGATAGCCACAGATAGTACAGATCCCATCATTACATCTGTGAAGTTAGGATCTTCTTCCCCAGTGTCCACCATTTGCTTGCTTTGAATAACATTTGTGATTCTGTTTTGCTTTTGCTTAAAATTGGTATTCTATTGACTACCTTCTAGTCTCACTTTGTAAGGAAGCTGCTTTGACCAGCAAGTTAAAAGTTTTTTGTTTTAAAAAATCTACCGTTTTGTCCTATTTGTATGTCATTTTATATTGAGAGGTCTCTGCACTTTGGAGAGCAATCCTGTGGCCCCTAGACAGCATCTGAGGTGCCATAGGATGCTGCAGATCTCCTCTTCCACACTCGCAGACAGAGCTATTAGCAAGGAGGAGGACATGCGATCATGGATCTTCCCTCCTCCCCTCTCTCTGCCACTGCAGAAAGCTTCACTTACTAGGTTGCAATTGCCACCGTGTAAGAGAAGTTGGGATAGGGAGAAAAGGGAGGCACGCTAGTGGGCAGGGAGGGGAGAGGAGAGGCCAGAATATACACTATCCTATGGCCTCTCCAGTCCTCTCGCCTTCCAAAAGGTAAGTCAGCTAAGCCCATCTAGCTGCTTTTATATTTTAAACAGAAGAACAAAGACAAAATTTCCCCTGTCCTCTCTCACCCTGCCTGGCTCTTGCTGGCAGGGGGTAGGATAAGGTATCGGAGCCATCTGTCTATTGGTGTGGCCTTAGGTGTTCTAATATATGTGTTTCAATAAGCCTTCCCCAACCTGGTACCCTCCAGATGTTTTGAACAGCAATTCCTATGAGCCCCAGCCAGCTTGGCCAGTGGCCAGGGAGTTGGAGTCCAAAACATCTGGAGGGAACCAGGTTGGAGAAGGCTTGTTCAGAATATAATCAGTGAGATATGCAAATAGTATTTATAATTTGATACCATCTGCACGCTGCAATTGGGATTCCATTCCATTCCCCTAACCCTCAGAAGCACAGTTCAACAAAGTTTTTATTCTAAAGTGAAAAATCCTTAAACTCTTTCTCTAATACCATTGACATTAATGGAGTATGTGCAGAAGGTGATGTTATACCCTCTGTCATTTTGCCTGCTATGTTCAACTACCATAAGTAAATGGATTGTATTTTGCTCATAAGGTATATTTGACCTAGTCATTTTTAATGTCTGTCTTGGATACAAGTTGAAGTACATATTTCAGGTTTGGATTTTTCTGAGACATTTGAGTCATCACTGTTATATCGTTTATGTCCTGAAAATAAATGGGCTTTTTAAAAAAATTGTTTTGAGTGTTTGTGTAGTACAGAGAATGGGAGTTGTGCACGTGTAACTTTTTCTGATATTGAACATGTTAAGAATTCATAGAATTGGTCTGCTTGGTTACTTTTCATGGTTCTAATAATCAGCCTGTTAAGATTTGGAGGTATACAAACTTTATTTGTAGGTCTTGTGAAGCAAAAAAACCAGTGCTCTTCAGCTTAATAAATGCCTTTTAGTTTGGATTTCCAAATTAAAAAGTGTTGCTTCCTCTTTCTGAAATATTTTAATTTAATCAGATGCAGTGGCATTGTAGCACTTGCCTTGGAGGGTTTCCCCTTCCATTGCAAACATATAATAGTGCAGGGTTTTTTCTCAGCCTTGAGAATTGTTAATTTATTTTAATGCATTAGCAGCTGCATTTAGCATGCAGCTATTCCTTTTCACGGTGCCTTCAGAAGCTTTTTACTTATTTGCGTGATGCTGTCTTGCTGTCTTGTGTGTCTTTCAATATTTTTTGCTGTTAAATAGTGATCTCTCCCCCATGGGCTCCTTCATTGTATCTCTTCTGACAGAATTTAAATGAATTTTATAGCATACTTCAAGGCTAAATTTGGTTAATTTAATCTGGGGTAAAGATTTGCTCCAAATACATAGAAGCGTAAATATTCTGTGACGTTTTCGAGACTTCACACACACACACACACACACACACACACAAATAAATATAAATATAAATATAAATGATTGTGCTATACAGGTATAATAACACCATCTGGTATTTTCTTTCAGACTGTTTAGAGCTTTATGCAAATATGCAATACTGTGAAGAACAGAAAGTTGTCTTTGAAGATTTGGCTAACAATTTGTTGTGTCAGTTAATGTGTTTTAGTTATGATCCACATTGCAACAATTATAGTCTACCAGCTTTGGGATACCATGCCACTTTCTTTGTTCACAGGCCCAGAGAATAGTATAGGAGCACCCAGTACTATAGTACCTTTGAAGCCAAGTATTCAGCCCCGTGCAATTTCCTTTCAGCTTTTCATGGGAAGAGCAGGATAAGTATAATAAATATAAGGAAAACTAAAGCTAAGAAGTTACACAGTTGTGATATGCAACGAGTGCTAAACATACAGGGGCAGAACTAAATTTATTGTTAATGTTAGACTTAGAAAGTAATATGTCTTCCAGATGTCTCATTTCCCCTTTCCCCACCCAAAGCTGAAGTTGGAGTAAGTATTTAAAGCAGATGTTCTTAGTATGCACTGGTCATAATAACAATAGTTCAATATTCTGTTTTGAGAGCCTACAAAATGCATTTAGTCATATGAGGTTGGATCCAAACCTAGTTATTCTTAGAGTAGACGCATTGAAGTAATGGGACTTAAGTTATTAATGGGTCTACTCTAAGCATGAATAAGTCTGGAACCAACCCATTGTAACTTAAGTGACTACACTATAGTTAAGAAAGCTTAACCTGTAATTATGATTATTCAATTAGGTGCCAGCTTTATATGATTTGTGTTCACTAAAATCGTTGACTGATTTATATAGCACCATTCAAAAGCAGAAAAAATGTACAGGTTCTTTCTCCCAATGGGTCTACAATCAAAATTTGGCAGATGAGAAGACGTCAGAAGACAAGATGGGATAGTCCAGGGCAGCAAAAGATGAATGTGAGCAAATGCAGTTACATGCAAGTTGGGAACAAAAATTAAAGGTTTATGCCCAAATAGCTTACAGAAAATGTGCATTTTGAGGAGGCATTCGAAGGGAGAGGGAGATACAAGTTACCAAAAACATACTTTCAATACGGAAGTGTATTTCATGGTTTTAAATGCCACATGACCACATATGCTCATCTTTAGCATGGTAGGGATTGCTTTCTTTTGTAACAAGCAGGCACTTGTATACAATAACTATTCTGTGTCTGTCTAATATAAGTAGTTACATATTCCTTATTTTAGTTGTTTAAAAAGGTGTAGTGGGTTGTATAAAATTGACATTAGACATTTTTGTGATGGCATTCACCATTTCCCACCATTTAGCTTTTGGAGTATGACAACAATAGTATGACAACAATCTGCTATAAAATGTTGTCAGATATTTCATACATTTGAGTAATATTTTTAATGACAGACATTTGGCAGATTTGTCAAATTAATTTAGGTGTATTTAAAGAAAGATAAGGGAAGCATGGTGTTTGAAGGCAGATGCTACTTCTGCTAAGCAATTTCTTAGGGTAACAGTGTGAAGAGACCATGTGCTTTCTCTTTGGAAAGGGAAAGCCTTTTGCAGAAGATAGCATTCAGTTTCAGTCATGCTATTTTAGTAATTTAATTTGGACTTGAAGTTAATAACAATTTTTAATATTACAGTGATGTGTTTCTTAAGCAATATTCACACTTCTGTCTAGAGCCCATATGATAGACTGAAAGCATTGGCAAAGCCTTCAGTAACTTTGTTGCATATTCTATTAAGTTGATTATATCTATAAGTTATAAGTTATGGGTAAAGTGTATGATGGAAAAAGCTTTAGAATATAATACAGCCAAAGTTAAACTACTTTAAGAATAATCAATTTCAATGGAAGATTTAAGCACATGCTTAAGCAGAGTATACACTTACCAAACAAGAAGGCCATGAATAAAAAACCTCCTCAGTGATAGTGAGACTGTTTGATTGTAAGTTATTTTGTAATGGCTGCATGTTGTTAGTTGATGCATTCATAAATAGAAATTAAGCTTCATCTTGATAATATATGGTACTGAGGATTTACAGTGGTGAAATAGTGATTACATAGATTGCTCTACCTGCTATTTCTTGCAATAGGGTAATAATGTTAGTGCTTCTTGCTTTGTTTTTCTTTATTTCTTTGGGACTTGCTGGGCATGTGAACTGCTTGCTAATTTCATGTTCCTTTCTTCCATGAAGAACTTACTGTTTTATCTAATTATAAAAATAAATTGCACAAAATATATATGTAGCCATGTTGGTCTAGACAGAGAAAATTAAAAATCCACAGTCAGGCAATAGCAAAATGTCACAAAATAATGAGCAACGTTTTCAGTTCTTCAGAGCACTTCATCAGACTAGTGTTAAACAGGCAGGGTGGTGGGAAAGCTTACTTGAAGGAACATCTACTCCCATATTTACCTACCAGGACATCTGAGGTGCTCCTGCCAAATGAGGCGAAGCGGGTGGCTATAAGAGAGAGTGCCTTCTCAGTGGTGGCACCCCGTCTGTAGAATGCTCTACCCAGACTGGCTCATCTGTGCCTGCTTTGTGATCTTTTCAGTGTCATATGAAGACTTTTTTATTCTCCCAAGCATTTTAAGAACTGCTTTTAGTGCTTTGAGTACTTTATTCTGCTGCTGGTTTTAATCTGGTTTTATGATATTGTATTGTTTTTATTCTTTGTTACTGGTTTTATCTTTGTGCTATTCTGTGCTTTTTTATTCTTTTGTTTTAATATTTGTACTGCATGTTTTTAATTTATCGTTCACCACTCAGGGAACTATGCTTATTGGGCAGTTTAAAATTACAGTAAATAAATAAAATAAAAATAAAGCTGACATGAGGCTAAAGCTACAATGTCTGTTGATCTCAACAGTCTTAAAATGTATTGCAGGAGGAGTTGTGCAGGCTTTAGATTAGCACTTAGCAGAGGGTTAAAGAGATTTTTAGGTTTTACCAAGGGCTGCTGGGACAAAGAAACAAAAGTCACTTACCTCACCCCCCGCCCTTTAAAAAAATATCTGGTAGTTAGTTAGATCTGTCTATGGTCTTAATTTGTAACACACAAGTCCTTGTGAGACAGAAGCTGCATTCAGACATCACTTTAAGCTATGATGGCTTAATAAGCTACTCACAGTAGCTTATTTAGAAAATGAGCTACTGTTATCCCCCATACAATGGGCCAAATGAGCTACTGTGAGTAGCTTATTTTCCCTGCCTTCGCCCCTTCTCCCTCTCCAGTCCTCCTGCTCTGCCGGATGGTATCCCAGCTTCCCTTGCATTTTAGTTTTCATGGAAAAGTTAGCAGTGTCCGTCTCAAGGCACAAGTGGGGCACAAGTGGGATGCCCTCTTGGGTAGCCTTCAGATGCTGTTGTGGATAATTGTGCAATTTCACTTTTTTATGAAAAAGTATGCATAAAAGGAAAAAGATGTGGGAGCTATAACTCCCTGACAGTTTGCTGGATTGGGGTGAAATTCTACAGGTGGGGAGCCTCCACATGCTGTACTAGATACTTGTGCAATTTTGGTTGTTCACGGAAGAGTGAGCAGTTTTTCCCCCTATTCCCCTATTTTCCCCTATTCCGCAGTTGCCCCTTCCCTCCCCCCCACTTTTGCATATTTGTACATTAGTGATCAGGGACTCTGCCATTGTGTGACTTCGCTGTAGCGTGATGGCAAGATCAGGGGAGGCTGTCATTACCGGGGGGGGGGGGGAAGCCTGTCAGTGCATTCCTTTGCTGTAGCAGGGTTGTGCAATAAGAGATTAGGGAAGGCTGTATTGTAATGCATATGGCCAGAAGAGAAAAAAGGGGGTGGGAGCTCTAGCTCATTCACAGTTCACTGGAATGGGGTGAAATTGGACAGGTGGGTGCCTTCATGGGGACCATCCAAGTGCTGTAGTGGATAATTGCACAATTTTGCTCCTTCATTGAAAAGTGACCAGAGAAGGGAAAAGGGGCTGGGAGCTATAACTCCCTGACAATTAGCTGGAATGGGGCAAAATTGCATAGGTGGGGTGCCCTCATGGTGACCAACCAAGTTCTGTAGTGGATAATTGTGGAACTGTGCTTCTTCATGGAAAAGTGAGCGGTTCTTCCCCTATTTTGCCCTATTTACCAAGTTGTGCAGTTCCAAAGCAGTGATCAGGGAAGCCTGTCATTGTGTAACTTCACTGTAGCAGGGTAGCATGATAGTGCAAGGCGGTCATAGTACTAGGGGAAAGCTGGCATTTTGTAACTGTAATGCTGTATCAGGGAAGGCTGCACTTATTTGGCTGCGGTTGTGCCTGGGCTGCTTGTCAGATCTCAGAAAAAGGGCTCTGCAAGCTGGAGCAGGTGGTCGCAGCACTTTTGGCTGCTCTTGCGATCAGAATAAGCCATGGTGAGCGCCAGATCGCACGATAACCCATGGTGGTTTAAAAAACCCTTACTGCAGACTGTGGGCTATCAGAGTGGGTTATTTCAGTCAAATAGGCCATCATGGATTTAAAAATTCTCAACAGATGACAGAATAACCAACGATGGGCTAAATAAACCATCGTAGCTTATTTAACCCATCGTGGGTTATTGTGACGTCTAAAAGCCAAAGTTCTCTGTGCGGTTCACAAAAATTAAAAACCATTAAAAATACATTATGTGAAGTGTAAAAATCATAGAAACAGCACATACACTGACAACATATGTCTAAAACAATATTTAAAACAATCAACCAAAGACAATCCTGGACCTGATTAAAAGTCATTATATGCTGCCAAATGCCTGAGAGAAGAGGGCAGTTTTAACCTGGCACTAAAAAGATGAAAATGTTGGTGCCAGGCGGGGAGATGGTTGGGGAAATCATTCCATAATTATGAAAGTGGCTAGGGATTTCCACTTTCCACTGTGCATTGCTCAAGAAAGAAGCTTCTGCGATATTCCCCCAGCACTTTACAGCTCATTCAAGTAGACTGGTCAGAGGGTAAGCCAGGGAAAAATCATCTGAACCAATTTTGCCATTTCTTTTGTACTGTAGGTGGTAAGTGTAATGTTTCTGGGTCCAAAACAGGCTAGAGGAATGAGGAATAACTTAAAATACAACTTTATTTTAAGGAGCATATAGGAATCCCTTGACCAACAACCTATAGGCCTCTGGAACTGCTCAGGTCATGTGACCTTAGGGCAAGTCCTCAAATTAACAACCCTTTAATACTAAGGGAGTGTCACTAAAGTATATCATTACAGTAAGTAACCCTGGACCGTGTTAATACTATATTCCATGTAGTTGAGCCTAGAATACAATCAATTCTATATAATGTTTAATTGGTGGTTGAAGTGGGGTCACATATTACAGGGATAATCCCTTAAATTTCTTAACAAAAACTTGAGATCTGTCTGTAGGCTCTGTGCATTCAACCATCTGATGAATTGGAGTCTAGTCTACTAAAGTTTATACCATAATAACATGGTTAGTTTCTAAGGGACTGCAAAACTCTGTTGTTTTTTACTGCAACAGACTAACATGGCTACCCTTCTGGAATCTGTGCCATTGAGCTGCGCAATGATCCTGCATAATGATAAAATCACAACGGCTTAAATGAATCCTAGGAAGAAAACATGGTACATTTGAATTTATGGCGAAGGTATAGGGAAGGATGAAGAGGCAGGGATAATCCTCAGGATTTATTTATTTATTTATTTATTTTTACTTGATTTATACTTCAACTGGTCCTGAGGGCAGCTTACAAAAAGTTGATTGGTATATGATGCAAAAATTCCCAGCACCCATATCACAGATCTAGATTTGTTTGTGTCTGACGGATATTCAACCACGTGCTCAGTGGCTGCGTGTAAGTAATGGGAGGCCCTCATCTAATGTTCAGGGTGGTACTGGACTGTGTGCAAATTACTCTTATGGGAAGTTACTTAGGATCCAGCAAGGGCCAGCCCTTGCTGAATGGGTGGTGTGCGGTGAGAATGGATTTGGATTTGAATAACTAAACAGCAGGGACTGCCAGACTGTATCTTTCAGCTTTTGAAGGAGGTTGGAACATGGTTGGCGTTTGGTACACTACAGGAAGACTACAAACCCACTTTCCCCTCTAACGCTGTGGGCTATGATTGCTGCAGAACCAATTCAGATGCACAAAAACCTATGTTTCCTAGATACACACATGCTGAAGCTGGATCTTATCTGGTGATCTAAAATATCACATTTTTTCAGGAAATGTCATTTGAACCCTAAATACCTTTTGGTCAGTCACATAATTGTATGATATTTTAAACAATAAAAGTGGTACGAGTGTCCCCCACCCCCAGACATCCTGAAGTTGCACACCCCTATTTTAAAGGTAATGTTGTTAAGGATTGTACTAACATTAGTGTATTCTGCTGTCACTTTAACACTAGCTATAGATCTTCAATTGAAAATCATGATGTAATTTTCAGAAATAATTACTAGTTATCTGTTCAGGTGATCAGCATATTGGCCTTGCTACGCTTTCTGATAAAGTCCAAAAAAAGATAGTGAAAAGGGTTCATTTCATAATATGTTTTTTCGCTAGAAGCTTTGTTTCCAGCCATATAGTTTATATGCTGGTCAAAAGTTATCAAGTTGCCCATTATTAATCTTTAAATGGCTGCTTCAGTGTCTTTTTATTTGGCAGTATAATTGATGTTGGAAGTTGTAATAAATCTGTAGTTCTTTGGGTCTCTCATTGTGTAGCAGGTATGGTAGATTAAACTGCCCCAAGAAATGACTTGGGAAAATGAATAGCCTACTGCTATAGTTCTTGTCGGCTTTTATCTCATGTGTAAAAATAAATCAGAATTATTTCTTCATAAAACAGTTTTCCATCCACCAGTGTATGTTTTTTTTATAATTTTAATTAGCACTTGTACATGAAAGAAATATAATGTAAATATAAAAGCAACAGTATTTTCCTGAAATTTACCTTGATTTCAGATAGGTTCTTTATATGATATAAGATACTATTTGTGGTCTAGATTTAAAATAAGTTTCTTGTAACTAATTTTTAAGATGGTTTAAATTCAAAAGGTTTGTTGTTTTTCATGAATGAAAAACATCACAGCATTGACAGTAGTAATGGTATAAAAGAATAATGTGTATTATATGATATATGGATTAATTTATGTACATAGAATTATAAGATAAACCTGTCTGTTGCTTGCCTTTTTCAGAAGCACCTAGCTATGCTCTCAACTGGTTTGATCTCTCATAGAAGCCACTCAAGAGCGTCTTTGAGGGTTGTTAATGGTGTGACAATAGAACCCAGAATGTAGGAAGATGAAGGAAGATGAAGGAAAGGAAACCTATAGGCAGTCAGTCTCAATAAAGGTGCAGAGTAGGCTGTGACTCAAGAAACAGGAACCTAAGGAAATAATAGGTGGACAAGAGTTGAGTAATCTAGAGGCCAAGCAAAAGCAGGAAAATGAGCTGAGAAAAGAACCCATAGAGAAATGTGGCTACATCCTGACTGCAGGAATTGGAAGGATATTGGCAGGGAAAGAAGGCTGAACCAGGAAAAGGCTGGCAGAGGACTCATGGGGTTGAGAAAGTGTGCCCCCCCAGCTCTATTCAGCATCTAAGGCCTTGCTTGGGGTGCCATTGCTGAATGAGGCCTGGTGGGCAGCCACTCATACCAGGACCTTTTTGATATTTGTGCTTGCCTTATGGAATGCTCTCCCTCTGAAAGTTTCTGGAGCTCTTGACATTTTGTTGCTCTAGGCAGCTGGCCAAAACATGTCTGTTCCAGAAAGTATTTAATTAAGACTGAATAGTTGTTTTCATGCTACTGTCTTTGTAATTGGCTTTTATTATGTTACTGGTATTTTCTCTATACGTAAAAGGAAGTCTTTGTCCGTATGCCCTTGATGGGCTCAAAAATTATTATGAAACTTTCAGGATTTGTTCTACCTCTATCTGGGATGGCTTTAGGCATAATGAAAATGTCATCCTCCATCTTGAAACAAAATGGCAGCCAATAGAATTTTCTAAAGATTTACAGCTTCCATACCATTTGATTGATTTCAACCAAACTTGGCATGTTGATTCAACACTACAGCGAGCAAATTTTAACCATACATTTTAACCATATGATTACCTATAGTCATAAAAGAGGATGTGTCTCTCTCTGTCCATCCGTCATTGCTATAGCTCCAAGACAGTGAAAGCTAGACATCTGAAATGTGGCATGTATACTAAGTGGACCCTAGGAATGTTATTTTGTTTTTAAAATGCAATTATTTTAATTTAAGTGTGCCCATGTGGTTGAAGCCTGCAGTTAGATTTTCAGCCACTAGGGGCAAACTTCACTAACTAGCACATAGCTTTGCACTCCATACTGTTTGAAGCCACAACAGATTAGTAAGTCAACAGACACAGTTATATGCCAGACTCTCCCCCTGCTGTGGGGCAGCCCCCCTCTGGGACAGATCTCTCCCATAGGGGGCTATAGGGACTGTGCCTGGGGGTGTAAGTGAAAGTGGCTTCACTCAGATGATGTGGGCACAATGTGTCCTACTCTGACAGTTGTCTAACTGCGTGAAGGCTTCAGTGTACCAACATAAGGGCTATTTCCACCCATGCAAAGCTGGGTCTATTTGCTCATTTATTATATTTTGAATGTTAAATTGTGTGCTTTTATATATTCTGTTTTTATGGTGCAAATCACTTTGAGTTTGTTTATAAACAAAAGTGGGGCACAAGTTATAGCAACAATAACAGGGGCTGAGGTCCTGAGGGATTATGGATAGTTGATAAGATCTTGATAGGCAAGAAAATTATGGATTGTTTGAACTTAAATTCATAGAGTGGTAAAAGGTTGAGAGAAGTCCTTTGATTGCAACTTTCCAGAAACATGAGCAGTGTGAAATGCTATATCAGAAAAATCCATGTCAGGAATTTCGACCAGAATAAGTTGCAGTAAGTAGTTCCCACAGAATTCATTTTCGTAAGCATTTTGTTACAGAACATCGTTTTCACATCATGGCTTCTAAAGCAAGCTGACTTGAATGGTCACCTTAATTGAAACGTTTTTACTTCGTATGGTTCCTGTCTATTTTTCCTTCATGCATCAGGGTATATATGTTATGAGAGCTTTGCTGGAACTGGCTTTGTGTTACCTTTTATTTTATTTACTTATTTATTTATTTCATTTCTATACCACCCAACAGCCGAAGCTCTCTGGGCGGTTCACAAAAATTAAAACCAAACGGCACGCAATAAAACAATTTAAAATATATAGAACATGGGATACCTTCCCATCCGTACAGTTCTTTCCTGGAACTGTATAAGGTTGAGAATACACAAATGTTTCAGAAAGTGACATTTTTAAAAATGCACTGATATTTATTTGCATTCTTTGCCTTTGGAATTCTGTAACTTGGGAGACTATTTTACTACTTAAATAAAAAGTATGTCCTTGTTTTAAAAAGTACGGGCTTTTTCCAACTAGAACTGAATTTGATACTACTATCCCAATGTTTGCCATTGTGAAAATAGTTTTTATCCCAGGGATCCCCAGTCCTTTTGGACCCATGGGTATATTCCTAATGTTGAGAAAGTGATGTGGGAGCAAATACAAAAATGGGTGTTGTGGGTACGTGGCCAGTCACAAAATACCTGCCATGGTGGGAGTGGCCATTCATAAAATGTTGGGTCAGCCAACATGCCTCTCTCTAGTTGGAACTGATAATATTGGAAATCGAGGGAGTGCCAAAACACAAGCTCATTCTCTTTGACAAATACCATCTACGGAGCCACAGATTTAACCTGAAAAGTGGCAAACCGGATTCCTTTAGGAAGCCCAAGCTTGGCAAGGTATTCAGAGATATACTGCTTCTGTACCTGGTTCTTCCATATAGCCATCATGGCTAATACTTAATGATAGACCTGTCCTCCATGAATTTAAGTCTCCTTTTAGAGCCATCTGCACCCTGGATTATACAAACAGAATTCCAAGTGGATAGTAACGAATTGAACCTGTTCAGAAGGCAGGTGATGAATGACATTTTAGAAAGCTCATCTCCATTAAAGCTTCACTGCAAATAGAAAACCAGAATCAGGCAAAAAATCTTAGAGAGGGGGTTCAGACTGGAAAAGGGAGACAGTTGGTTTCTTATACTTCACAAGCAGTAACCTGCCTGTCAAAGCCTTGCAGTCAATGGGGATGCTATGGCAAGCAGAGAAGCTCACTCTCTGCCACATTGTAGTGTTTCCTCCTCCTCCTCCTTGTAGCCCTCCTTTTCCCATTCTCATTGGCAGAGGAACCACTAGGAAGCTCCTAAGTAGTCAGGAAGGCAGTGACCCTCTCCAAGGCCTGAGCAGATTAAGGGGTTCAGTACGTTGATGTTTACGTAGACAATACGAAAAGCATATCTTGCCTGATTTGGGGGTCTGCTATTTTATTGTATTTATTTCATTTTTCTATCGCCCAATAGCCAAAGCTGTCTGGGCGGTTCACAGAATTAAAACCACAAAAGTACAAAAGAAAATACGATATAAAATATAATAGATTAAAACTACAGAATAAAAATAAAACCAGAGTAAAACCTAGCAGCAATGCAGATATTGAAAATGCAATAAGAGATTTAAGACAGCAAAGCTAAAAAAAAAAATGGAATGTTAAAATGCTAAAAATGCCTGGGAAAATAAAAAGGTCTTCACCTGGACCGGAAAGGGTACAATGTAGGTTTTTTTCTGTATATTTGCAGAATTTAAATTAAGTACTATAGGCTCAACACGTAAAAGACAGCAGAGTTCTCAGGGTATTACACAAAATATATTTTTAGTATATACACCCTAACTTAGATATCTCTTTTATACAGTATAAAATTTGCTGAGTTGAAAGCAGAAAGTCACTTTATCCATAGTAATGTATTGGTTAATTCTTTTTCTGGAAAGCATGATTGTTTGCAAAGAATGATACTGCCTCAACTGCCTTCACACAATGCATGTTCATTGTTTTGGCTGACATTCCTGGCACACACAACTCATTATAATGTGAAAAGAAAACTTCATAGAAAAAGAATACTGGATGACATGCTGCCACTGGCAACATATATAATTCTGAAAGTACAGACTTGGTTTTTTTCAAGTTGTAGACAAAAGCAATTCGGTAGGATTTAGCAGCTGTAGCTGTCACTTCTTATAAAGCCTCACTGAATTACACCTAAGTAACATTATAGGGAAAATGATCAGTTGGTTGTTGAGGTGTGTGATAAATACATTTCCAGATTATTCATTAAATGCTGTGTATAAGGAATATATTCAGCAGTTTATATCCTTTACAGCCTTAAAATTGCAATGTATATAATTACAAATTACCTAATTTAGTGTAGTCTTAAAGCCAAGCCTTGTTCTTAACTGGAAACAAGTCCTATTCTGCTGTTTGAATGGCAAGGTTTCCTCGAGTCATAAAAGTTCAAGTTATTTTAATAATTCTAGTGTTTTTTAGTCCTAACTAAACAAATAATCTGTAACGTAGTTAAACATCTGTGAACCAGTACCACCTGCTTCCACAGACTCTTCTCTGACACTGAGAAAATTGTCTCAGATTTAGGAATAGAATTAGAAGACTTGCCAGTTTTGATAATATGTCTTTGCTCTCAGAGGACGAAATATACTGTAGAGATCTTTTTAAAGGTTATATGCTGAGCCGTATTTCCCCATTGAAAAATATTTCTGCGTTATGCATTTTCAGTACTCAAGGTAAAATGCTGACCTATAATATTGACATAAACCAATGGGAGATTTTTGGATATTGAAGCAATATGTAGCAAGAGTGTCTCTAACTTTACCATCATTTTTTTCCCTTTTTCCCTTTTGCCCTTGATAGTATATCTCTGAATCTATTCATCAGTTTACTCTTCAAGATAATTTTTTTGTCACTTATCTAGTCATCCTTTACTGTTTCGGATTTAATTTGGTGTTTCTATGCTTTAGGACCACCATACAACAGTCATAACTGCATAGTTTGTTGGTTCATATGTCAGAGATGGCTGGAAATTTTAACTTCCCTCTCTGCTGCAAATAGCAAGTTCAAGTGTGCTCTCCACAACTAGGCAATTATTTTAGTAATTCATTGTATAACAGACAGCCATTTGCCCCCTCTCTTAATTTGATTGCTTCATACTTGTGGTGATACCCTATTTATACAATGCAGGGCTAATGCTGGAAAACATGGATGGCCAGTCTCTAGCAGAATTAGACAATATTTGGACAAACATGTTCCCCAAACTGCTTTTGCTGAGAATAATGCAAATAGAGTGGCGACATCACTTGAAGGAATAGTGGAGGGAGGGAGAGAAAGGGGAGTATAACCCCTCTGATAAGCACCTGTTCTTCCCTAGAAATGTGTACCATTTCAGGCTCTGAGTTCTATCAATGCTCTGTGCTGTAGCTTGGGTTGCAGGATTCTGCTATGCATCATTTCTTAAGCAGGAGTGAGGTTTCTCAAGGTAGCAAGATGGGAAGAGATCAGCACCACAGAAAGCTCTGAGTTGTGCTGGGGCTGGAGACCAGGAAGGGTTGTCCGCATGTTGCTCCAACAAGGAGCAGAGCAAGAGTGAGCCTTAAGTAGCAGTTTGGTGGCATCTAGACTGGTTGCCTCCATCTCTACACTGACTGAGGGTGTCTTCACACGCAACTTTTATCCTGGTATTGAGATTAGTTACTCACAGAAGTTTGCAGGTCCTTTAGATGATGTCGTTAACCTCCAGGGCTTCTCCCACACTAAATTACCTTTATTCTGTTTTTAAAAGATTGGAGATAATGAGCTATCAAATTTCAGTGTTTGAGTTCCACTTGAGTTCCCTCATGAAAAAGAAAAAGCCGCAATGAGGAGCTAGACCACAGCGCTGTCTAGTGGCTATGTAATGTAACATGGAAGACTCAAAGGAGGGGGGAGGGGGGAAGGAAGCATGTGTAAAGGGGGAGTCCGTTGTGATCCTGCATTTGAAGCTGAAGCAGAAAGTCCTATTTTAAATGCGGGATTTTAGGCTGGTGTAGAGACGCTCTGAGAATTTGTTTCTTAAAGGAGCCCAGCTTGTTTTAGTAGCCTCAGGCTGTGACAATGTGGGAGTAGTTGTGGCATGCAAGGGTTCTCGTGGCTGGAGTCCAAAGATGGTAAGGCAGCCTCCTCTTGCCACAGGAGAGCCAATCCCTGGAATCTTCCTGGAGAGATGGAAGCCTGACTCAGTTTTCTTCCTGAACTGTTAACTCTGGAGCCTCCTCTGATAAAAAGGGGTCAGGATCCTCTGAAGATGAGCGTTCAGGGTCCTGGTCTATGACAAAACTCCATGTAAAGACATTTTCTGGTTTGGGGTCCAACTGGGGAATAACCTGGAGGACATTTTCATGGAAGAATCAATGTGCAGGAAGAGGATGCTAATTTCCCTGCCTGCACACACTCCAAGTGCAGTATTATATATGTCTACTTGAAAGTAAGTCCCCCTGAGTTCAGTGGTACTTGCTCCTAAGGAAGTGTGTTGAGGATAGCAGCCAAAATATTTTCCCAGCAGTTTCCAGCAAGGCTTAAAAGAAGTACTCCAGCTTATATACTTTCAGTAGTTTAAATGGTAAATAAGATTAGTATTTTCCCCGAAGATGTAAGATCTTGTTTTAAAATAAGGGTGGCTATTTAGATTGTTTTTGAAATTTTGGTTTCATTGTGAGAAATGAGCAAGGAGAACCAAACTAGAGAAGAGTCCTTAATGCCAGAGTTCCTCCCTGATACTGCCAGCCATATGTGTCTGTGTACAAATTCAGTAAATGTGACAGTCCTATGTGAATACATAGAAAGGATGGCAGGAACCAAAATGTTTTCAGTGAATCATTGCTGTTCTTTGAGAGGTATGGGGGGGGGGGGGGCATAATAAATCCAAAAAGCATCTTGGGATGAAGTATAGCTCTAGAGCTAGTTTTCCATGTCAAACTGCTATCTTACAAAAATAAGTTATTTGCATAAGTTGTCATAATTTTGTGCATTAATAAAAAAAGACCAGTTTAACCACTAGTCTTCTTTCTTTTAAAGCCCAAATAAAAGGCATCCTAGCATTACTATAACTATTGGACAGGCTCCTAGTACTAGTTATATAATGTGCTAGTAATTTACTACTCACTGGAGATTTTATAGTAAATCTTTGCTCTCACCATTTTTTCTAGAGTTGACATCTCATTCATACTCATATATATATATATATGCTTATTATATGTTAAAACACTACTACTTTGGTCATGCATGCATTTTAGAGTGATGGAAGTGGGAGCATGATGTGGGGAATGACCAGACAGAGGCACAGGACCCTTCTACATTGTTTTCTCTACCCACCACCTTGCTGGCTCAGCTCTGAGCACAGATTGTTCTATAATGGGAGCTTGGGCTGACCACCAGGGAAAAGGAATTCTGCTGGTACAGAATAGAATCTTCTAAGCAAATTGTCTAGGTCCAAGAGCATGAGTGGGAAACTTGTGGCCCTCGAGATTTTTTGTCCTACAAGTCCCATCAGACCTAGCCAGCATAGCCAATGGTGTGGGATTATGGGAATTGTAGGCCGAAACATTTGGAGGGCCACAGATTGCTTACCCCTGCCTAAGAGTGTCCTTTCAAGGACTGGTGTATGATGTAGGCAGTACCTCACTATCTAGATCGGAGTTCCCAAGCATGGTGCCCTCCAGATGTTTTAGACTTCAGCCAACAAGTTTCTAGCCAAGCCCTAGAAACTTGATCTCCACCCAATTTATATAGGGCGGAGAGGAAAAGGGGTGTATGTATGTTTGTATTTCTTTATTAAATTTATTAATCGCCCATCTGGCTGGTCACCCAGCCACTCTGGGCGATGTACAAGCATATAATAAAACAGTTTAAAACAACAAAATTCTACAATAAAAACATTTTCTAAAATACCCTAACCCACCCCAAATGCCTGCCTGAACAACCACGTTTTTAATGCACGGCAGAAGCTCATTAAAGAGGGGGCATGGTGGAGTTCCCTAGGGAGGGAGTTCCACAGAGTGGGGGCCACCACAGAAAAGGCCCTCTCCCTCGTCCCCACCAGTCTAGCTGTCCTGGCTGATGGGACAGAGGGAAGGCCATCTGAGGCTGATCTTGTTAAGCGGCCTGTCTGGTGTTGCTGGAGGCGTTCCTTAAGATAGGCTGGGCCAGAACCATATAGGGTTTTAAAGGTCAAAACCAACACCTTGAATTTGGCCCGGAAAACAACTGGTAACCAGTGCAACTCCTTCAGCACTGGAGTGATGTGATCTTGCCGGCTGCCACCTTTAATCAGGCGAGCCGCTGCGTTCTGTACCAGCTGCAGCTTCCTAACCGTCTTCAAGGGTAACCCCACGTAGAGCGCATTACAGTAGTCTAAATGAGAGGAGACATGGGCATGTACTACCGATGGGAGCAGATGGTCGGGAAGGAAGGGGCACAGCTGCTGTATCAGATGGAGTTGATACAGCGCTGTCCGGCTCACAGCTGACACCTGAGCCTCCATGGACAGTTGGGAGTCCAAAATGACCCCCAGGCTGCGGACCTGGTCTTTCAAGGGTAGCTGTACCCCATTCAACACCAGGTCAGCATCCCCCAGCCTCCTCTTGTCTCCCACCAAAAGTACCTCTGTCTTGTCAGGGTTCAGCTTCAGCTTATTCCTCCCCATCCAGCCACTCACCGTCTCCAGACATTTGGACAAGGATTCTACGGCCAATCTTGGTGAAGATTTGAACAAGAGGTAGAACTGCGTGTCATCCGCATATTGATGACACCGCATCCCAAACCTCCTGATGATAGCCCCCAGCTGCTTCACATAGATGTTAAATAGCATCGGGGAGAGGATGGAACCCTGTGGCACCCCACAAGTTAGCAGCCATGGGTCCGAAACTTCCTCTCCCAGTGCTACCCTCTGGTACCTGCCAGAGAGGAGGGACCGGAACCACCGCAATATGGTGTCTCCAATGCCTAACCCCTCCAGGCGATCCAGGAGGATACCGTGGTCAACTGAGAGGTCAAGGAGAACAAGGAAGGAGTATTCACCCCTATCCAGAGCCCTCCTCATATCATCCACCAAGGTTGGATCTAAGGTTATTGTAGTCCTAAATGGAAGATTTTGCTTCTGGAGGGGCTTGTCAGGAGCGCCCTGGCAGCCTCTTTCAGTAGACTGCAATAGCCAACTCAAGACACAGACAAAAGGATTCTTTTCAAAGCTTTAATTCTTTTACAACTTAATGACTCTTTCAGATGCTAATCACCAGCGACTAAAGCAAGGAACAGCAGAGTGGCCTAAGCTTCGAAGAGGCAGTTGATCCCTGTTTGAAGGAGAGCCACTTGAAGACCCAGAACTTATGGGCTAGGGAGAGATCCTCTCTCTTTTCCTTGGGTCCATGGGAGGCGGCCGTTGCTTGCACGCCAAACGGGCGCTACGCCTCCTTTCCACACCCTCCATCGCTCGTCGCTCTCTGCGTCGAGCATCTAGCAAGCCTCGTTCCCGCACTTTCTCACTGCTAGGATCACTATCTATCTCAGGAATGCCGGCAGGAGGAATCTCTGCCAGCTGCTGTGCCTGTGAGGGATGAGCTGGCTCCTCTCCCACGGATTGCTGTTCCTCCTCAGAATCAGAACTGCTCTGGGGCTCTATGGGCTTAGTTTCCACCCTGACAGGGCTTAATCAGTGGATCTCATTTGACCTCTAATGGTGGTGTGGACAAAATTAATTCAGTATATTTTGCTTCTTGTTTTTGTTTTGTTGGTGAGGGAATGAGCAAGATTCTCCTTTTTAAGGTCTAGTCATTTGGGACCTTGGCCTGCCTGAAGTTCACGAGTGGAATGGGAAGTAATCCAGTTCTACTATAGTGCCTACTGTCTACTTTTATGAATTTGCTGTGGGTAGTTTAAAAACAAATAGGAAAATACCGACAGTTCAATTTGTTCAAAGGATAGATTTAATATATCTTTATTTGAATTACATGGCTTATTAGACAGCTGCAGCCTTGGATCATGTTAGATAGCTGTACTGTCTTCAGGAATGTATCAATGGATCTCTTTTTATGTTATGTTTTTAGCCTTTATTTTATTATTGTTAGCCACCTTGAGCACCATTTTGGTGGAAATTAAATAAATAAAAATAAGCACCCAACAGGTCTTATTTTAAAACACAGTAGTATGTGCTGATATCTTGTACTATTGTGGTATATATTTCTGCGCAAGGTGAAAACCCTAATTTTTATATTAATAGAAATGTGTCACAAATGGTTCATTTTACCATGTTTCTAAGAAAAGAGAGTATCTGAGGATTAAAAATAGATCGATACCAGTGGCAAATAATGGCGATATTCTGGTAGATTCGATATACCAAAATTCTAGTGAGAAAATGAAGCAATAGGTGGAAAAATCATATAACTGTAATCATTTCATTTCGTAGACAAGAAAAAAAAGGGAAAAAGCAATTAGGCATGAAGGGGAAAGCAAGCACTGGAGAAGCTGCCTCTTCTCTGGCCGATGGATGGGATCAAGTTGGTCCTTTACTGTCCTTCAGGCAGCTGGTGAAGATGCCATTATTCCACTTGAACATTTAATAGTTAATCCAGTCTCTGATTTTCTTCATGTTTTCTAGTTTTAATCCAGTGTATGTTTTCTTGTTTGCATTTGCCAGTGTTTTTTAGTTTGATGTATTTAATTCTTTTTATTACTTTTACTTCTACATGGCCTCAAATGTTCATAGTGCAGAAGGGTGATATAAAAATATATTTAATAGTATTAAATAACCTCCCACTGGCCGTTGGTCTCCTGGCCTATGGCAGAGACCAGTGTGCTTCTTCCAGTCACAGCACTGCAGTATAGTGCTTAGTACCATAGGGGGAAGGGACCTAGCACACTTATGTGAACTATGCACAAAGAGACCCAAGGGTAACCTGTTAGGGAGTGTGCAGGGTTCAAACTGAGACTCAGTCCAGGGAAAACTGAGGCTATGCTGGCGGGTTGGTCCTCTGTCCAGATTGGGGAAGTACAACTGGCTCTGGATAGGGTCACACTTCCCTTAAGGAGCAGGTGCACAGCTTGGAAATACTCCTGGAGGCTCAAGTGACCTCTGTGGGACAGAGTGTCTTCCTTCCAGCTTCGGCTGGTAACCCAGCTGCACCCCTATCTGATTGGTGATAACCAGGCATCAGTGGGCTATGCTCTGGTAACCTCTAGGTTAGATTATAGCAGTGTGATGTATATTGGGCTGCCATTGAAGGCAGTTCAGAAACTGCAACGAGTGCAGAATTTGACAGCCAGGTTGTTGACTGGGGCTAGATGATGTGAACGTATGAGTCCGGTTCAGGCTTGCTTGCATTGGCTGCCAATTTGTTTCCAGGCCAGATTCAAAGTGCTGGTTTTAACCTATAAAGCCCTACATGGCTTGGGACCCCAATACCTCAAGGTCCGCCTCTCCCATACTAACCTACCCAGTCCCTGTGGTCTGCTTCAGAGGCACTTCTCTGTGTGCCCCTACAAGAGAAGCTTTGGGAACGGGCACTTCCTGTGATATCCCCATGTTTATGGAACGTTCTCCTCAAGCAAGCATGACAGTCATCTTTTTGGTGCCAGGCAAAGACATAAATATTTTCCCAGGCATTTTGACATTCATTATGGCTCGATTGCTGTGGGCTACTTGTATGGTGTTCATTCTGGGCTATGGGGGAGGGGAGATTTTGTGTATTGTGGATGAATATTTTTCATATTGTATTGTTTTTAGATTATACTTTATGGTGTTTATATCTACTGGTATTGTGCTGATTATGATTTATATTGATTTTGGAATTTTTCTTGTCAATTATTGATTTCTGTACTGTATGTAAGTTGTTTCTAGAGTGCTTTTTGCAGTGGGAAACGATGCATATATTTAAATAATAATATTGGCCAGCTCTTCAACAAGATTGTGAGAGATCTGTGATTGGATTGCTTGGTTTTCAAATGGCAAATGCAGCTGCTCGTGGGGCCGTGAATCAGGACTGCGGTGTGGGGGTAAATTAACCTCCATGCATTACCTCATGCTGTTTTCGTGGTTTAGATCTATGCCCACATCCAAAGCTGCTATTTCCTTTCAGGTCAAAACATAACAAGTAATTTATATGGTTCCATAGATGTATTAAAGATTCTTTAAAATGCAGTCTATTTTAAGAATGCTTACTTATACCTCCATAATAACCAGACATTTAGATGTTCAGGAGGAATTACCATAGTTTTCTCCATTATAGACAACAAGAAATTAAATGCCAATTAATACAAAAAACAAGAGCTAACTAGAGTACTCACAACCTAATTGTGCAGTACCGACCTCAACTTAAGAGCTATCACTAGTATTGTTGTTGTTCAGTCGTTCAGTCGTGTCCGACTCTTCGTGACCCCATGGACCATAGCATGCCAGGCCTTCCTGTCCTGCGCGCTCTCCCAGAGCATACTCAAGTCCATATTCATTGCATCAGTGATGCTATCTAGCCATCTCATCCTCTACCGTCCCCTTCTCCTTTTGCCTTCAGTCTTTCCCAGCATCAGGGTCTTTTCCAGAGAGTTTTCTCTTCACATTAGGTGGCCAAAATATTCGAGCTTCAGCTTCAGTATCTGTCCTTCCAATGAGCACTCAGGGTTGATTTCCTTTAGGATGGACTGATTTGACCTCCTTGCAGTCCAGGGGACTCGTAAGAGTCTTCTCCAACACCACAGTTCAAAAGCATCAATTCTTCATTGCTCAGCCTTCCTTATAGTCCAGCTCTCACAGCCATACGTTGCTACTGGGAAAACCATAGCTTTGATCATACGAACCTTTGTCAGCAAGGTGATGTCTCTGCTGCTTACTATGCTGTCTAGGTTTGCCATAGCTTTCCTCCCAAGGAGCAAGCGTCTTTTAATTTCATGGCTACAGTCACCATCTGCGGTGATCTTGGAGCCCAAGAAAATAAAATCTGTCACTGCTTCCATTTCTTCCCCTTCCATGTGCCAGGAAGTGATGGGGCCAGATGCCATGATCTTAGTTTTTTTAATGTTGAGTTTCAAACCAGCTTTTGCACTCTCCTCCTTCACCCTCAACAAGAGGCTCTTGAGATCCTCTTCGCTTTCTGCCATTAGGGTGGTATCATCTGCGTATCTGAGGTTGTTGATAATTCTCCCGGCAATCTTAATTCCGACCTGTGATTCATCCAACCCAGCGTTTCTCATGATGTACTCTGCATATAAGTTAAGTAAGCAGGGTGACACTATGCAGCCTTGTCGTACTCCTTTCCCAATTTTGAACCACTCGGTTGTTCCATGTCTGGTTCTTACTGTTGCTTCTTGACCCTCGTACAGGTTTCTCAGGAGACAGGTATGGTGGTCTGGTACCCCCATCTCTTTCAGAATTTGCCACAGTTTGTTGTGATCCACACAATCAAAGGCTTTAGCGTAGTCAATGAAGCAGAAATAGACGTTTTTCTGGAATTCTCTTGCTTTCTCCATGATCCAGCGAAAGTTGGCGATTTGATCTCTAGTTCTTCTGCCTCTTCAAAACCGAGTAGTTCTCGGTTCACATACTGCTGAAGCCTAGCTTGTAGGATTTTGAGCATAACCTTGCTGGCATGTGAAATGAGCACAATTGTACGGTAGGTTGAACACTCTTTGGCATTGCCCTTCTTTGGAATTGGAATGTAAACTGACCTTTTCCAGTCTTGTGGCCACTGTTGAGTGTTCCAAATTTGTTGGCATATTGAGTGCAGCACTTTAACAGCATCATCTTTTAGGATTTTAAATAGCTCAGCTGGAATACTGTCATCTCCTCTAGCTTTGTTGTTACTAATGCTTCCTAAGGCCCACTTGACTTCACTCTCGAGGATGTCCGGCTCAAGTTCAGTGACCGCACTGTCATGGCTATCAGAGACATTCAGATCTTTCCTGTATAGTACTTCTGTGTATTCTTTCCACCTCTTCTTAATCTCATCTGCTTCTGTTAGGTCCCTGCCTTCTTGGTCCTTTATCATGCCCGTCTTTGCACAAAACGTTCCCTTGAGATCTCCAATTTTCTTGAAAAGATCTCTAGTCTTTCCCATTCTATTGTTTTCCTCGATTTCTTTGCATTGTTCATTTAAGAAGGCCTTCTTGTCTCTCCTTGCTCTTCTCTGGAACTCTGCATTCAGTTGGATATATCTTCCCCTTTCTCCCTTGCTTTTTCGCTTCCCTTCTGTCCTCAGCGACTTGTAAAGCCTGATCAGACAGCCACTTTGCTTTCTTGCATTTCTTTTTCTTTGGGATAGATTGAGTTGCTGCCTCCTGAACAGTGTTACGGACCTCCGTCCATGGTTCCTCAGGCACTCTGACTATCAGGTCTAATCCCTTAAATCTATTCCTCACCTCCACTGTATATTCATAAGGGATATGATTTAGGTCATACCTGAATGGTTTAGTGGTCTTCCCTACATTCATTTTAAACCGAAATTTTGCAATAAGAAGCTCATGACCTGAGCCACAATCAGCTCCAGGTCTGGTTTTTACTGACTGTATAGAGCTTCTCCATCTTTGGCTGCAAAGGACATAATCAATCTGATTTCGATGTTGACCATCTGGTGATGTCCATGTGTAGAGTCGCCTCTTGTGCTGTTGGAAAAGAGTGTTTGCTATGATCAGCGTGTTCTCTTGGGAAAACTCTATTAGCCTTTGTCCTGCTTCATTTTGTACACCAAGGCCATGCTTGCCTGTTATCCTGGTGATTTCTTGACTTCCTACTTTAGCATTCCAATCCCCCATGATGAAAAGGACATCTTGTTTTGGTGTTAGTTCTAGAAGGTGTTGTAGGTCTTCATAGAACCGATCAACCTCAGCTTCTTCGGCCTCAGTGGTTGGGGCATAGACTTGAATTACTGTGATGTTGAATGGTTTGCTATCACTAGTATAGTAGTATAATCTCTCTTTCTTGTGGGGACTTAACCGTGTTTTAAATATGTATTAGCCCTGCACGGCTGTTTTTCCCCACCAGTACCTAATGCTACTGTTTTAATGTTTATTCAGCACCACCTGTATATGAGTTGCTATACATTAAGCTATGGATGAATCATGCAGTGGAGGTAAATAACTGCCTAATTCCACAATTCCCAAGATAACTGATGATAGTTATCCCAAGATAACTGCCTAATCCCACAGTTCTTGATCTGGGAATCTGATGTCAGTACAATTGAGAAGATTCAAACCTACGCCCTGTAAGAAAAAGAGAAAGAAGTTGGATGGATATGTGCATACACTCAACAGTTGGATGGATATGCGCATACACACTGATGGACAGAGATTGTCTCCTTGTGGAGAGAGGGGCAGATAGAACAGCTTGTTGTTGTTGTTGTTGTTCAGTCGTTCAGTCGTGTCCGACTCTTCGTGACCCCATGGACCATAGCATGCCAGGCCTTCCTGTCCTGCGCGCTCTCCCAGAGCATACTCAAGTCCATATTCATTGCATCAGTGATGCTATCTAGCCATCTCATCCTCTACCGTCCCCTTCTCCTTTTGCCTTCAGTCTTTCCCAGCATCAGGGTCTTTTCCAGAGAGTTTTCTCTTCGCATTAGGTGGCCAAAATATTCGAGCTTCAGCTTCAGTATCTGTCCTTCCAATGAGCACTCAGGGTTGATTTCCTTTAGGATGGACTGATTTGACCTCCTTGCAGTCCAGGGGACTCGTAAGAGTCTTCTCCAACACCACAGTTCAAAAGCATCAATTCTTCATTGCTCAGCCTTCCTTATAGTCCAGCTCTCACAGCCATACGTTGCTACTGGGAAAACCATAGCTTTGATCATACGAACCTTTGTCAGCAAGGTGATGTCTCTGCTGCTTACTATGCTGTCTAGGTTTGCCATAGCTTTCCTCCCAAGGAGCAAGCGTCTTTTAATTTCATGGCTACAGTCACCATCTGCGGTGATCTTGGAGCCCAAGAAAATAAAATCTGTCACTGCTTCCATTTCTTCCCCTTCCATGTGCCAGGAAGTGATGGGGCCAGATGCCATGATCTTAGTTTTTTTAATGTTGAGTTTCAAACCAGCTTTTGCACTCTCCTCCTTCACCCTCAACAAGAGGCTCTTGAGATCCTCTTCGCTTTCTGCCATTAGGGTGGTATCATCTGCGTATCTGAGGTTGTTGATAATTCTCCCGGCAATCTTAATTCCGACCTGTGATTCATCCAACCCAGCGTTTCTCATGATGTACTCTGCATATAAGTTAAGTAAGCAGGGTGACACTATGCAGCCTTGTCGTACTCCTTTCCCAATTTTGAACCACTCGGTTGTTCCATGTCTGGTTCTTACTGTTGCTTCTTGACCCTCGTACAGGTTTCTCAGGAGACAGGTATGGTGGTCTGGTACCCCCATCTCTTTCAGAATTTGCCACAGTTTGTTGTGATCCACACAATCAAAGGCTTTAGCGTAGTCAATGAAGCAGAAATAGACGTTTTTCTGGAATTCTCTTGCTTTCTCCATGATCCAGCGAAAGTTGGCGATTTGATCTCTAGTTCTTCTGCCTCTTCAAAACCGAGTAGTTCTCGGTTCACATACTGCTGAAGCCTAGCTTGTAGGATTTTGAGCATAACCTTGCTGGCATGTGAAATGAGCACAATTGTACGGTAGGTTGAACACTCTTTGGCATTGCCCTTCTTTGGAATTGGAATGTAAACTGACCTTTTCCAGTCTTGTGGCCACTGTTGAGTGTTCCAAATTTGTTGGCATATTGAGTGCAGCACTTTAACAGCATCATCTTTTAGGATTTTAAATAGCTCAGCTGGAATACTGTCATCTCCTCTAGCTTTGTTGTTACTAATGCTTCCTAAGGCCCACTTGACTTCACTCTCGAGGATGTCCGGCTCAAGTTCAGTGACCGCACTGTCATGGCTATCAGAGACATTCAGATCTTTCCTGTATAGTACTTCTGTGTATTCTTTCCACCTCTTCTTAATCTCATCTGCTTCTGTTAGGTCCCTGCCTTCTTGGTCCTTTATCATGCCCGTCTTTGCACAAAACGTTCCCTTGAGATCTCCAATTTTCTTGAAAAGATCTCTAGTCTTTCCCATTCTATTGTTTTCCTCGATTTCTTTGCATTGTTCATTTAAGAAGGCCTTCTTGTCTCTCCTTGCTCTTCTCTGGAACTCTGCATTCAGTTGGATATATCTTCCCCTTTCTCCCTTGCTTTTTCGCTTCCCTTCTGTCCTCAGCGACTTGTAAAGCCTGATCAGACAGCTACTTTGCTTTCTTGCATTTCTTTTTCTTTGGGATAGATTGAGTTGCTGCCTCCTGAACAGTGTTACGGACCTCCGTCCATGGTTCCTCAGGCACTCTGACTATCAGGTCTAATCCCTTAAATCTATTCCTCACCTCCACTGTATATTCATAAGGGATATGATTTAGGTCATACCTGAATGGTTTAGTGGTCTTCCCTACATTCATTTTAAACCGAAATTTTGCAATAAGAAGCTCATGACCTGAGCCACAATCAGCTCCAGGTCTGGTTTTTACTGACTGTATAGAGCTTCTCCATCTTTGGCTGCAAAGGACATAATCAATCTGATTTCGATGTTGACCATCTGGTGATGTCCATGTGTAGAGTCGCCTCTTGTGCTGTTGGAAAAGAGTGTTTGCTATGATCAGCGTGTTCTCTTGGGAAAACTCTATTAGCCTTTGTCCTGCTTCATTTTGTACACCAAGGCCATGCTTGCCTGTTATCCTGGTGATTTCTTGACTTCCTACTTTAGCATTCCAATCCCCCATGATGAAAAGGACATCTTGTTTTGGTGTTAGTTCTAGAAGGTGTTGTAGGTCTTCATAGAACCGATCAACCTCAGCTTCTTCGGCCTCAGTGGTTGGGGCATAGACTTGAATTACTGTGATGTTGAATGGTTTGCTATCACTAGTATAGTAGTATAATCTCTCTTTCTTGTGGGGACTTAACCGTGTTTTAAATATGTATTAGCCCTGCACGGCTGTTTTTCCCCACCAGTACCTAATGCTACTGTTTTAATGTTTATTCAGCACCACCTGTATATGAGTTGCTATACATTAAGCTATGGATGAATCATGCAGTGGAGGTAAATAACTGCCTAATTCCACAATTCCCAAGATAACTGATGATAGTTATCCCAAGATAACTGCCTAATCCCACAGTTCTTGATCTGGGAATCTGATGTCAGTACAATTGAGAAGATTCAAACCTACGCCCTGTAAGAAAAAGAGAAAGAAGTTGGATGGATATGTGCATACACTCAACAGTTGGATGGATATGCGCATACACACTGATGGACAGAGATTGTCTCCTTGTGGAGAGAGGGGCAGATAGAACAGCTTGTTGTTGTTGTTGTTGTTCAGTCGTTCAGTCGTGTCCGACTCTTCGTGACCCCATGGACCATAGCATGCCAGGCCTTCCTGTCCTGCGCACTCTCCCAGAGCATACTCAAGTCCATATTCATTGCATCAGTGATGCTATCTAGCCATCTCATCCTCTACCGTCCCCTTCTCCTTTTGCCTTCAGTCTTTCCCAGCATCAGGGTCTTTTCCAGAGAGTTTTCTCTTCGCATTAGGTGGCCAAAATATTCGAGCTTCAGCTTCAGTATCTGTCCTTCCAATGAGCACTCAGGGTTGATTTCCTTTAGGATGGACTGATTTGACCTCCTTGCAGTCCAGGGGACTCGTAAGAGTCTTCTCCAACACCACAGTTCAAAAGCATCAATTCTTCATTGCTCAGCCTTCCTTATAGTCCAGCTCTCACAGCCATACGTTGCTACTGGGAAAACCATAGCTTTGATCATACGAACCTTTGTCAGCAAGGTGATGTCTCTGCTGCTTACTATGCTGTCTAGGTTTGCCATAGCTTTCCTCCCAAGGAGCAAGCGTCTTTTAATTTCATGGCTACAGTCACCATCTGCGGTGATCTTGGAGCCCAAGAAAATAAAATCTGTCACTGCTTCCATTTCTTCCCCTTCCATGTGCCAGGAAGTGATGGGGCCAGATGCCATGATCTTAGTTTTTTTAATGTTGAGTTTCAAACCAGCTTTTGCACTCTCCTCCTTCACCCTCAACAAGAGGCTCTTGAGATCCTCTTCGCTTTCTGCCATTAGGGTGGTATCATCTGCGTATCTGAGGTTGTTGATAATTCTCCCGGCAATCTTAATTCCGACCTGTGATTCATCCAACCCAGCGTTTCTCATGATGTACTCTGCATATAAGTTAAGTAAGCAGGGTGACACTATGCAGCCTTGTCGTACTCCTTTCCCAATTTTGAACCACTCGGTTGTTCCATGTCTGGTTCTTACTGTTGCTTCTTGACCCTCGTACAGGTTTCTCAGGAGACAGGTATGGTGGTCTGGTACCCCCATCTCTTTCAGAATTTGCCACAGTTTGTTGTGATCCACACAATCAAAGGCTTTAGCGTAGTCAATGAAGCAGAAATAGACGTTTTTCTGGAATTCTCTTGCTTTCTCCATGATCCAGCGAAAGTTGGCGATTTGATCTCTAGTTCTTCTGCCTCTTCAAAACCAAGTAGTTCTCGGTTCACATACTGCTGAAGCCTAGCTTGTAGGATTTTGAGCATAACCTTGCTGGCATGTGAAATGAGCACAATTGTACGGTAGGTTGAACACTCTTTGGCATTGCCCTTCTTTGGAATTGGAATGTAAACTGACCTTTTCCAGTCTTGTGGCCACTGTTGAGTGTTCCAAATTTGTTGGCATATTGAGTGCAGCACTTTAACAGCATCATCTTTTAGGATTTTAAATAGCTCAGCTGGAATACTGTCATCTCCTCTAGCTTTGTTGTTACTAATGCTTCCTAAGCCCCACTTGACTTCACTCTCGAGGATGTCCGGCTCAAGTTCAGTGACCGCACTGTCATGGCTATCAGAGACATTCAGATCTTTCCTGTATAGTACTTCTGTGTATTCTTTCCACCTCTTCTTAATCTCATCTGCTTCTGTTAGGTCCCTGCCTTCTTGGTCCTTTATCATGCCCGTCTTTGCACAAAACGTTCCCTTGAGATCTCCAATTTTCTTGAAAAGATCTCTAGTCTTTCCCATTCTATTGTTTTCCTCGATTTCTTTGCATTGTTCATTTAAGAAGGCCTTCTTGTCTCTCCTTGCTCTTCTCTGGAACTCTGCATTCAGTTGGATATATCTTCCCCTTTCTCCCTTGCTTTTTCGCTTCCCTTCTGTCCTCAGCGACTTGTAAAGCCTGATCAGACAGCCACTTTGCTTTCTTGCATTTCTTTTTCTTTGGGATAGATTGAGTTGCTGCCTCCTGAACAGTGTTACGGACCTCCGTCCATGGTTCCTCAGGCACTCTGACTATCAGGTCTAATCCCTTAAATCTATTCCTCACCTCCACTGTATATTCATAAGGGATATGATTTAGGTCATACCTGAATGGTTTAGTGGTCTTCCCTACATTCATTTTAAACCGAAATTTTGCAATAAGAAGCTCATGACCTGAGCCACAATCAGCTCCAGGTCTGGTTTTTACTGACTGTATAGAGCTTCTCCATCTTTGGCTGCAAAGGACATAATCAATCTGATTTCGATGTTGACCATCTGGTGATGTCCATGTGTAGAGTCGCCTCTTGTGCTGTTGGAAAAGAGTGTTTGCTATGATCAGCGTGTTCTCTTGGGAAAACTCTATTAGCCTTTGTCCTGCTTCATTTTGTACACCAAGGCCATGCTTGCCTGTTATCCTGGTGATTTCTTGACTTCCTACTTTAGCATTCCAATCCCCCATGATGAAAAGGACATCTTGTTTTGGTGTTAGTTCTAGAAGGTGTTGTAGGTCTTCATAGAACCGATCAACCTCAGCTTCTTCGGCCTCAGTGGTTGGGGCATAGACTTGAATTACTGTGATGTTGAATGGTTTGCTATCACTAGTATAGTAGTATAATCTCTCTTTCTTGTGGGGACTTAACCGTGTTTTAAATATGTATTAGCCCTGCACGGCTGTTTTTCCCCACCAGTACCTAATGCTACTGTTTTAATGTTTATTCAGCACCACCTGTATATGAGTTGCTATACATTAAGCTATGGATGAATCATGCAGTGGAGGTAAATAACTGCCTAATTCCACAATTCCCAAGATAACTGATGATAGTTATCCCAAGATAACTGCCTAATCCCACAGTTCTTGATCTGGGAATCTGATGTCAGTACAATTGAGAAGATTCAAACCTACGCCCTGTAAGAAAAAGAGAAAGAAGTTGGATGGATATGTGCATACACTCAACAGTTGGATGGATATGCGCATACACACTGATGGACAGAGATTGTCTCCTTGTGGAGAGAGGGGCAGATAGAACAGCTTGTTGTTGTTGTTGTTGTTCAGTCGTTCAGTCGTGTCCGACTCTTCGTGACCCCATGGACCATAGCATGCCAGGCCTTCCTGTCCTGCGCGCTCTCCCAGAGCATACTCAAGTCCATATTCATTGCATCAGTGATGCTATCTAGCCATCTCATCCTCTACCGTCCCCTTCTCCTTTTGCCTTCAGTCTTTCCCAGCATCAGGGTCTTTTCCAGAGAGTTTTCTCTTCACATTAGGTGGCCAAAATATTCGAGCTTCAGCTTCAGTATCTGTCCTTCCAATGAGCACTCAGGGTTGATTTCCTTTAGGATGGACTGATTTGACCTCCTTGCAGTCCAGGGGACTCGTAAGAGTCTTCTCCAACACCACAGTTCAAAAGCATCAATTCTTCATTGCTCAGCCTTCCTTATAGTCCAGCTCTCACAGCCATACGTTGCTACTGGGAAAACCATAGCTTTGATCATACGAACCTTTGTCAGCAAGGTGATGTCTCTGCTGCTTACTATGCTGTCTAGGTTTGCCATAGCTTTCCTCCCAAGGAGCAAGCGTCTTTTAATTTCATGGCTACAGTCACCATCTGCGGTGATCTTGGAGCCCAAGAAAATAAAATCTGTCACTGCTTCCATTTCTTCCCCTTCCATGTGCCAGGAAGTGATGGGGCCAGATGCCATGATCTTAGTTTTTTTAATGTTGAGTTTCAAACCAGCTTTTGCACTCTCCTCCTTCACCCTCAACAAGAGGCTCTTGAGATCCTCTTCGCTTTCTGCCATTAGGGTGGTATCATCTGCGTATCTGAGGTTGTTGATAATTCTCCCGGCAATCTTAATTCCGACCTGTGATTCATCCAACCCAGCGTTTCTCATGATGTACTCTGCATATAAGTTAAGTAAGCAGGGTGACACTATGCAGCCTTGTCGTACTCCTTTCCCAATTTTGAACCACTCGGTTGTTCCATGTCTGGTTCTTACTGTTGCTTCTTGACCCTCGTACAGGTTTCTCAGGAGACAGGTATGGTGGTCTGGTACCCCCATCTCTTTCAGAATTTGCCACAGTTTGTTGTGATCCACACAATCAAAGGCTTTAGCGTAGTCAATGAAGCAGAAATAGACGTTTTTCTGGAATTCTCTTGCTTTCTCCATGATCCAGCGAAAGTTGGCGATTTGATCTCTAGTTCTTCTGCCTCTTCAAAACCGAGTAGTTCTCGGTTCACATACTGCTGAAGCCTAGCTTGTAGGATTTTGAGCATAACCTTGCTGGCATGTGAAATGAGCACAATTGTACGGTAGGTTGAACACTCTTTGGCATTGCCCTTCTTTGGAATTGGAATGTAAACTGACCTTTTCCAGTCTTGTGGCCACTGTTGAGTGTTCCAAATTTGTTGGCATATTGAGTGCAGCACTTTAACAGCATCATCTTTTAGGATTTTAAATAGCTCAGCTGGAATACTGTCATCTCCTCTAGCTTTGTTGTTACTAATGCTTCCTAAGGCCCACTTGACTTCACTCTCGAGGATGTCCGGCTCAAGTTCAGTGACCGCACTGTCATGGCTATCAGAGACATTCAGATCTTTCCTGTATAGTACTTCTGTGTATTCTTTCCACCTCTTCTTAATCTCATCTGCTTCTGTTAGGTCCCTGCCTTCTTGGTCCTTTATCATGCCCGTCTTTGCACAAAACGTTCCCTTGAGATCTCCAATTTTCTTGAAAAGATCTCTAGTCTTTCCCATTCTATTGTTTTCCTCGATTTCTTTGCATTGTTCATTTAAGAAGGCCTTCTTGTCTCTCCTTGCTCTTCTCTGGAACTCTGCATTCAGTTGGATATATCTTCCCCTTTCTCCCTTGCTTTTTCGCTTCCCTTCTGTCCTCAGCGACTTGTAAAGCCTGATCAGACAGCCACTTTGCTTTCTTGCATTTCTTTTTCTTTGGGATAGATTGAGTTGCTGCCTCCTGAACAGTGTTACGGACCTCCGTCCATGGTTCCTCAGGCACTCTGACTATCAGGTCTAATCCCTTAAATCTATTCCTCACCTCCACTGTATATTCATAAGGGATATGATTTAGGTCATACCTGAATGGTTTAGTGGTCTTCCCTACATTCATTTTAAACCGAAATTTTGCAATAAGAAGCTCATGACCTGAGCCACAATCAGCTCCAGGTCTGGTTTTTACTGACTGTATAGAGCTTCTCCATCTTTGGCTGCAAAGGACATAATCAATCTGATTTCGATGTTGACCATCTGGTGATGTCCATGTGTAGAGTCGCCTCTTGTGCTGTTGGAAAAGAGTGTTTGCTATGATCAGCGTGTTCTCTTGGGAAAACTCTATTAGCCTTTGTCCTGCTTCATTTTGTACACCAAGGCCATGCTTGCCTGTTATCCTGGTGATTTCTTGACTTCCTACTTTAGCATTCCAATCCCCCATGATGAAAAGGACATCTTGTTTTGGTGTTAGTTCTAGAAGGTGTTGTAGGTCTTCATAGAACCGATCAACCTCAGCTTCTTCGGCCTCAGTGGTTGGGGCATAGACTTGAATTACTGTGATGTTGAATGGTTTGCTATCACTAGTATAGTAGTATAATCTCTCTTTCTTGTGGGGACTTAACCGTGTTTTAAATATGTATTAGCCCTGCACGGCTGTTTTTCCCCACCAGTACCTAATGCTACTGTTTTAATGTTTATTCAGCACCACCTGTATATGAGTTGCTATACATTAAGCTATGGATGAATCATGCAGTGGAGGTAAATAACTGCCTAATTCCACAATTCCCAAGATAACTGATGATAGTTATCCCAAGATAACTGCCTAATCCCACAGTTCTTGATCTGGGAATCTGATGTCAGTACAATTGAGAAGATTCAAACCTACGCCCTGTAAGAAAAAGAGAAAGAAGTTGGATGGATATGTGCATACACTCAACAGTTGGATGGATATGCGCATACACACTGATGGACAGAGATTGTCTCCTTGTGGAGAGAGGGGCAGATAGAACAGCTTGTTGTTGTTGTTGTTGTTCAGTCGTTCAGTCGTGTCCGACTCTTCGTGACCCCATGGACCATAGCATGCCAGGCCTTCCTGTCCTGCGCGCTCTCCCAGAGCATACTCAAGTCCATATTCATTGCATCAGTGATGCTATCTAGCCATCTCATCCTCTACCGTCCCCTTCTCCTTTTGCCTTCAGTCTTTCCCAGCATCAGGGTCTTTTCCAGAGAGTTTTCTCTTCGCATTAGGTGGCCAAAATATTCGAGCTTCAGCTTCAGTATCTGTCCTTCCAATGAGCACTCAGGGTTGATTTCCTTTAGGATGGACTGATTTGACCTCCTTGCAGTCCAGGGGACTCGTAAGAGTCTTCTCCAACACCACAGTTCAAAAGCATCAATTCTTCATTGCTCAGCCTTCCTTATAGTCCAGCTCTCACAGCCATACGTTGCTACTGGGAAAACCATAGCTTTGATCATACGAACCTTTGTCAGCAAGGTGATGTCTCTGCTGCTTACTATGCTGTCTAGGTTTGCCATAGCTTTCCTCCCAAGGAGCAAGCGTCTTTTAATTTCATGGCTACAGTCACCATCTGCGGTGATCTTGGAGCCCAAGAAAATAAAATCTGTCACTGCTTCCATTTCTTCCCCTTCCATGTGCCAGGAAGTGATGGGGCCAGATGCCATGATCTTAGTTTTTTTAATGTTGAGTTTCAAACCAGCTTTTGCACTCTCCTCCTTCACCCTCAACAAGAGGCTCTTGAGATCCTCTTCGCTTTCTGCCATTAGGGTGGTATCATCTGCGTATCTGAGGTTGTTGATAATTCTCCCGGCAATCTTAATTCCGACCTGTGATTCATCCAACCCAGCGTTTCTCATGATGTACTCTGCATATAAGTTAAGTAAGCAGGGTGACACTATGCAGCCTTGTCGTACTCCTTTCCCAATTTTGAACCACTCGGTTGTTCCATGTCTGGTTCTTACTGTTGCTTCTTGACCCTCGTACAGGTTTCTCAGGAGACAGGTATGGTGGTCTGGTACCCCCATCTCTTTCAGAATTTGCCACAGTTTGTTGTGATCCACACAATCAAAGGCTTTAGCGTAGTCAATGAAGCAGAAATAGACGTTTTTCTGGAATTCTCTTGCTTTCTCCATGATCCAGCGAAAGTTGGCGATTTGATCTCTAGTTCTTCTGCCTCTTCAAAACCAAGTAGTTCTCGGTTCACATACTGCTGAAGCCTAGCTTGTAGGATTTTGAGCATAACCTTGCTGGCATGTGAAATGAGCGCAATTGTGCGGTAGTTTGAACACTCTTTGGCGTTGCCCTTCTTTGGAATTGGAATGTAAACTGACCTTTTCCAGTCTTGTGGCCACTGTTGAGTGTTCCAAATTTGTTGGCATATTGAGTGCAGCACTTTAACAGCATCATCTTTTAGGATTTTAAATAGCTCAGCTGGAATACTGTCATCTCCTCTAGCTTTGTTGTTACTAATGCTTCCTAAGGCCCACTTGACTTCACTCTCGAGGATGTCCGGCTCAAGTTCAGTGACCGCACTGTCATGGCTATCAGAGACATTCAGATCTTTCCTGTATAGTACTTCTGTGTATTCTTTCCACCTCTTCTTAATCTCATCTGCTTCTGTTAGGTCCCTGCCTTCTTGGTCCTTTATCATGCCCGTCTTTGCACAAAACGTTCCCTTGAGATCTCCAATTTTCTTGAAAAGATCTCTAGTCTTTCCCATTCTATTGTTTTCCTCGATTTCTTTGCATTGTTCATTTAAGAAGGCCTTCTTGTCTCTCCTTGCTCTTCTCTGGAACTCTGCATTCAGTTGGGTATATCTTCCCCTTTCTCCCTTGCTTTTCACTTCCCTTCTTTCGTGAGCTACTTGTAAAGCCTCATCAGACAGCCACTTGGCTTTCTTGCATTTCTTTTTCTTTGGGACGGATTTTGTTGCTGCCTCCTGAACAATGTTACGGACCTCCGTCCATAGTTCCTCAGGCACTCTGTCTATCAGGTCTAATCCCTGAAATCTATTCCTCACCTCCACAGTATATTCATCAGGGATATGATTTAGGTCATACCTGAACGGTTTAGTGGTTTTCCCGACGTTCTTCAATTTAAGCCGAGATTTTGCAAGAAGCAGCTCATGATCTGAGCCACAGTCAGCTCCAGGTCTTGTTTTGACTGACTGTATGGAGCTTCTCCATCTTTGGCTGCAAAGGACATAATCAATCTGATTTCGATATTGACCATCTGGTGACGTCCATGTGTAGAGTCGCCTCTTGTGCTGTTGGAAAAGAGTGTTTGCTATGATCAGCATGTTCTCTTGGCAAAACTCTATTAGCTTTTGTCCTGCTTCATTTTGTACACCAAGGCCATGCCTGCCTGTTATCCCGGTGATTTCTTGACTTCCTACTTTAGCATTCCAATCCCCTATGATGAAGAGGACATCTTTTTTTGGTGTTAGTTCTAGAAGGTGTTGTAGGTCTTCATAGAACCGATCAACCTCAGCTTCTTCGGCCTCAGTGGTTGGGGCATAGACTTGAATTACTGTGATGTTGAATGGTTTGCCTTGGATTCGTACTGAGATCATTCTATCACTTTTAAGATTGTACCCCAGTACTGCTTTTCCCACCCTTTTGTTGACTATGAGTGCTACTCCATTTCTTCTAAGGGATTCTTGCCCACAGTAGTAGATATGATGGTCACCTGAATTAAATTCGCCCATGCCTGTCCATTTTAGTTCGCTGATTCCCAAGATGTTGATGTTCAATCTTGCCATCTCATGTTTGACCACCTCCAGCTTACCTTGATTCATTGATCTGACATTCCAGGTTCCTAAACAATATTGTTCTTTACAGCATCGGATTTTCTTTTCACCGCCAGACACATCCACAGCTGAGTGTCCTTTCGGGTTTGGCCCAGCCGCTTCACTCTTTCTGGCGCTACTTGGAGATACCCTCTGCTCTTCCCCAGTAGCATATTGGACACCTTCCGACCTGAGGGGCTCATCTTCCGGCGTCATATCTTTTAGCCTTGTGATACGTTCCATGGGGTTTTCTTGGCAAGAATACTGGAGTGGGTTGCCATTTCCTTCTCCAGTGGACCACATTTTGTCAGAACTCTCTGCCATGACCTGTCCGTCTTGGGTGGCCCTGCACGGCATAGCTTATGGCTTCACTGAGTTACGCAAGCCCCTTCGCCACAACAAGGCAGTGATCCATGAAGGGGGATAGAACAGCAAAGGCCTCTAAAATTGATTTGTTTCCCAGCTTCTCCTTCCTCCCTCAACCCCCAGTCTTTTTTTTTTTTTCCATTAATCTAATATTACTAATACTGTCTGGGATAAATACCTTTTTAGCATTGGAAAAAGAGGTAGAAATTGGCAAATCAACTTGCATTTAGTTTCAATGTACCCAAGCGTAATTGAAGTGGAGGCCAAATGTGTTTTAATGATTTTGCTTCCTCCGCACATCTTTATGCTTATGTATAATTTAATTATCATAATACATCAGATAAGAAGTTCACCAAAGGAATTATGAGAGGGGGGGTATGAAAGAGAGGTAACATGTAGGCATTGCTATAACCAGCATGCACTTGGTTATCACTATATAGGCATTGTTATCACTGGCATGAGCAAGGGACAAGGGGTGGTGCCTACTGTGAGGATGGAATTAATGTAAAATACAGGTGTGGACAAAACCATTTATCCAGGCTTGCCCACCTCTCACTTGCTTCCCAAGCCTGCTCAGCCATGCCACTAAGATATGAGCAAATGGCAACTGCAACCTAGATAAAGACCTTGAAGCCAGGAGAAGGCTGGTAAAAGATTGCTTTGCCCTTCATCTCTTCATCCAGATAGTTGTGGTGGTCTCCTGTTGAGGACCAGCTCCACCTCTGTGTAATTGTAGCAGCATCAGGTGAATATTTTTCCTATGGCTCACTTGCCTATCATTATTGAGAAGGGCCTGGCTATCTTACTAGGTTGCATCCTTATGTTTTATTTAAATTTCTTCTGAGTATCTTTGATAGTAACATTCTTTAGTAAATGCGTTTGTGATAGTGATGTCCTCATATCACATGTTAACATTAAAAAAAAGCTTTTTCTAATTCCTTATCATGGTCTTATGTAACTGGCCCTTTTGCTTCTATAAGAGTTCTTTATTATCTTCTATTTCCTAATCCTGTTTCCATAATAGCCACATCCCTTTAATTTCCGGAAAACTCTTCATAGTTAATTTTCTATTAGTGGTACAGAAGAAATGAGATAGAGGTGGATAAGATTTCACAGTAAATCACTCAGACAAGAAAATGAAGGTCTGATGACCACAAGCTTGCTTGTGCTGTTCATTTTCAGTTGTTGGGCTTCATGTGATTCATCCCTGTGCCACAATCAGGGGCCACAATCCCAGAAAGTAATTTAGCTTCCCAGAAAGTAGCTTGCCACTGGCAAAATTGTAACTGAAGAATGTTCATGAGAAACACTTAAAATGCCTACTTTGGATTATAGTCATGATGGTTACAGTGCAGCAAGATGATTAAATTTGGGGTTGGGCTGGAGCAGTATATATTACATATTACTTGCTTATAACTTTCTGTTTAAAAGATTGATCGAAACAATAATTTTGTGGGTTTTCAAAAATGCAGTGTTGCACAAAACAAATAATTTTAATGTATACTGGCATACTTGCATGAAAAGGACATTACCAGAAAAGATAAATCTCTTCTTCAGAGAACATAGTAGTAATTTTACCTGGCTATTTCTGTATTCCTGCCACATCTGCAAGCCATTGATCACAAGCTTTCTTCAAACCATTTGAAATAAAATTTAATCTAGGATGAAACTGTCTTAACAGCATCTAGCAGTGTCAGGAAAGAGATTGCATTGGCCAATCATAATATTAGGTATTATAATATTGCCTGTTTGACAGTAAGCCTCTTCTTCTTACTCTTCTAAATCTGTTAAACTAGATTTATTCCATTGTGCTTTAAAGGTAGTTTCTTTCAATTTAGATCTTATGATCGTAGTTTTGGGCTGTGATCCAAAGGAGTGATACATTTCTGCAGGAAACAACAGCGTACATACCTGGAACTTGACTTTCTTCTTCTTTTGCAGGAGTTTTCACTGCTCAAAAGACAATTTTTTTAAGCAGAATAGCAGATTATTTCTTCTGCAGGGAGAACTGCTGTGGCAAAAACATCAAATGAACTTCCAGCTGTGTGTGTGGTTCTCCTTCGTGTGGTTCTGTCACATAACTTATTTGGGGTCATGGCCTTTCATTTGCCAAGGTACAAAAGTGTGTACAATTGGAAAACTGTCCTGCTCATCAAACTAAAACAAAAACAACTTTTGTGGACCTCATTCACAGTGTAGTTCCTGTAGTGAACTGGTAAAAATAAAACGTTCCTGACATTTTTCCTCTTGAAGGAACTGAGGACACCACTTTCTCTACAGCATTTGTGTAGAGCATGTGCAGTCTCCATCTGTGCTTCCATTTCCATCTCCTTTTTTATGGGGGTAGTGACCAAGCCTGTCTCTTCCCCGCAAATGCATTCAACATTGTCTGGAGCTAACTCAAACGCTGTTGCATTTGTACTTGCCATTATAGGTTTAAAAGCCATTGGAATTGCTCATTTTTATAGATACTAACTTTTATTTACATTTACTCAGATTGCTGTTTTGTTCTTGGAACCCGAACAGCAATCAAATTTGTACAACTAAGAATGTATTTGTCTTTATTTTACTACTAAATTGGCTACCAACGTCTGAAGAATCACATCTTTGTTTTTGGAAACATGCTAGACTTTTTAGGCTAAATATCCGATATCTAGATCCCACTTATGAAATAAGACAGTTTGCATTTCATTGGCCAGGGACAGAACTTGGAGTTAAAGCAATAGAGGATGGAGATCTCTTGTTGGACTGTGGTGTCCAACAGTCTACTAAACCAGGGAGGCCAAACAAGCCAGAAAGGAGGAGCCTTCCCACCGACCTAGTCTTTGAAAGGAATGTGGAACAAAACATCACTCTGGGAGCAGAGCTTAATACATTGTATGCCTTTCTTGTGAAAACAGCATATCTACATATATCCTGTTTGCTTACAAACTCGCCACTTTCTGTGGCATTGACATCATTCATTTGCTCAGCTATTACAGGACATCCAGATGATATTACGAAACTGTTGCATTCCAGTGTTTTCCATGTTGTCCTCTTACCTTTTTCAGTACCTGGTTTGCAGAGATTTTCTTTGTACAGCATTACAGTACCTGGACTGGCAAACCACCATTAATGCACCTAGTGGGAGGAGTGGTCTGTGCAGATGTTGACATGGCTCATGGAAAAAGTGTCTGTTGGGATTGCTGGCCCTGCCATTTTCTCCTGTTACCATGTCCTGCTATGAGGCCCCTTTTAAAAACAACTCACTTTTGCACTAAAGTACGAGTGAACACACTTTTTAAAATAAAGCACAATTGTACTAATAATTAATGAACAAGCATGCAGTGAGATTGTACATGTGGAAAAAAGGGTAAAATAATTAGAGGTCGATTGTGGTTGGGAAGGAACAGGAAATGACTAATTAAACTTAAAGGGTAGATTTCAGTAATGTGATGGCTGGAGAAAGCAGTAGCCACTATAAACCTCACCATAGCAGGAGACACTACAAGCTTTCTAGAATCAAATTGTACTTATGTCTGAGTATGCTGATTTACAATCTTAACTGTGGGGACAGGCATTGTGCAGTTGTTATGGGGAATATTGCACTACATTAAGCGCCACATGGATCCACAGTTTTAATTCTGCTCCCAGTTGATTGTGGAAGAGTATTTCTTCAAAAACATTGAAGAGCCCTAGTGTGGAAAGGGTTCCTGATCCAATAATGTGCAAAAAATAATAATTTTTATATCGCTTGCTCAGCATTGTTTCAACTAAGTTTATCATACATTTCAAAGAAGTTAATATGTCCAGCCTCTTCGTCTTCTTTATGATATAAATAAACTTGACTATTAGTTCTCTGTTTTATGCAGCACTATGAAATCTTCGAGTAGCAAGAGAAATATGCTGCTTGACCCATATTAAAGAAATTATTTGGGTTATTAAGAACTTTCCAGGAAGGTAAATGTCCCCTGATCTGCTTAGTAGTTATAGACAGTTGGGAAATAGTATCTGCACACTGTGAACACGTGTGTGTGTTAGTAGTACCTGAACTTTATTACTTGTTCCACTGTGAGTTCTCAGTACAAACTCCCTAGTTGCCTAAGCCTAAACTGATAACTGTATGTTTGGCTATGGCAATGGGAAGTAAAAAAGGTGAATTTGAAGAGAATTCTTTGGCCGATTATGCATTTATTAATCTTTGTCCATTTCCAGGAAGAAGGAGCCAAAAGCTCCTCCTGAAACTGAAATAAGCTGAAATTAAAACTAGCTCAAACTTAATCCAGACAAGATGGAGATACTGTAGGCTGGGCAACCAACTACTCTGGATGGAAATTTACAACTGGTTTTAGATGGAATTGTACTACCTGAAAGACTAAGTGCGTAGTCTGGGAGTCCTCCTGGACTCTGTGCTAACTGAGGAAGCCCAGGTGGCTACAGTGTCCAGGAATGCATTTTACCAGGCTAGGGACACAACTGGTGTACCGGCCTATCTGGAGAGGATGGCCATGGTGAGCGCCAGTGCATGTTGGGCGGAATTTGCATATTCAGCGCCCAGCCGCGGCTTGTGTCATGTGAGCCAGGAACCATGGGTTATACAAGGGTTGTTTAACTGTCGCATAAACCAACAACAGAACATGGGTTATGCAAGGGTTGTTGACAGTCATAACTTTGCTTTACACCTCTTGTTTATCAAGAATGCTTTGGGCCATTCTGTAAATGTTGGGTCTGGAATACTCTTACTTAATCCATGTAGTAATTAATCTTTTCAGTTTTATAAAGTGTCATGTAAATAATGCTGCTGTATGGATTAATAATAAAATAATGTAAACTGTACCAGGTATACATTATATACTGAAGGATGTTTTAAATGTTCAAAGCAATACAGGTTACAGTTTAAAGTCTATACATTACTTAATGTGACTGAATGTAACTTGTACAGTAGTTTAACAATAAATAACACTAAATTTGATGAAATCATAGAATTATTCTGTGTGAACCGGCCTATCTGGAGAGGATGGCCACAGTGGGCGCCAGTGCATGTAAAATGCATTCCTGGACACTAGCCACCTGGGCTTCGTCAGTGTACAAGAACTGATTGATTGCATTTATATCCCACCTTTTTTCCTCTTGCAAGTAACCCAAGGTGGCTCACATATCCTCCTCCTCTCCATTTTATCCTCACAACAACAACACTGTGAGGTAGACTGGGTTGAGAGTCTGTGACTGGCCCAAAGTCCCCCAGTGAGCTTCCATGGCCAAGTGGGGACTAGAAACCCAGATCTCCCAGCTCCCAGTCCAACACTCTCACCACTACACCACACTGGCACAATGCCAATATCTTGACCAATACAGTGATTGCCTTATAAAAAACAGATTATTGTTTAATAATGTTTTACAATATATTAGGGAAACATAAACCATTGTTTAAAACCACATCTCATATTATCAGTTGTACCAAGGATGTTTGGGACATAGTACATGAGGGTAAATGTAAATGGATATAAGCATGCTATATAAAGATTAGCCTCACCTCCATAATAACCTTTCAGGACTTAATGTAAATACATTCTTCATTATCTTTTCAGGGCCTTGAGAGCCCTGGATGCTTTCCAAGCTTAAGCCTGGAATGTTTATTTGGCTTCTTTGTTTGTTTTTATCAAAGGCTTTGTAAAATAGATGATGGGAACATTGATTTTGCCCTCCTCTGTGTTGAAAGTGAATGTATATACAATAATTGACTGTCTGTCCCATTTGTAAACCATGAACTCATTATTCTATTGCATAATGTAATGCCATTGTTTAAAAGGGCTTTATAGGAAGGGGGATTAGCTGTGATTGTTTGCATTGCCATTCATTATTTTACCTGTATACACAAGTATGACACAGAACTATACTTTATATATAAAAATCGTCTATATTATAGCATGATTAATTATTTAAATATACTGGACCTGCTTCCCATTAGTGTATATTTTAAGGCAGAATAGGGTTAAAAAGTCACACACATACACTTCCTATTTAAAGCAACGTATGTTTATTTTGTACATGGGTTTTTATATTGAAGTATCAACAAAATCTCAAGGATGGCCATAGATTGCACAGTTATTTATTTATTTGATTTCTATCCCACCCTTCCTCACAAGGAGCCTACAGTGGATATAAAACAGTGCAACATATAAAGAGTATTAAAATCATAACTCTAAAATACAAACATAATAAAATGCAGTAAAATCATCACTAAAACAGATAAAACACTTGCCTGTACCCCAAAAGCCTGTACAAATAAATATATCTTCAGCTGACATCTGAATGGCAACAGTGTAGGGAAGAGCTGGATGTCTACTGCAGGGGTACTGAAGCTCTTTCAACCTGAGGGCCAAATTGAATTTTAGAGAAGCTCTCAGGGGCTGCATTCCAGTAGTGGTTAAAGGCAAAAGATATGCCAGAATATTTTAGCTTAAAGTTCTTACTGCCAGTAACTAAGACTTGGGAAGGCATTTCATCCTTTTAGAATAGTGAAAAAGCTGTATAGTAGCCAGGAAATGACAACAACAAGTAGTGGTCAGGGCAAAGCCTGCTTAGTGATATTTTTGGATATGGTCAGTGATATATAAATCTGAAGAAGAAGGGGGGCGGGTCCAGTGAAAGAGGATGTGGAACCCTGGAGGATCAATTTTGGTCCTGTCTACTGGAAGGAAGTTCCTTAGCCAGTGTACCACCATCTGTGCCATCTGTGGTGGCCCATGGACCACATTTCTCAAGGGTGCCACATGCAGGGCCTCCCTGGCCAATCTTAACTCCAGAGTTGGTCAGTACTGGGAAAGGTGGTACCTGGGTCCTTAGCCATTCAGGGCTTTGTACACTAGTACTAACACCTTGAATTGGGCCCAGTAGCTCATTGGTGATAGTGTTGTGTTCCTCTTTGGTGGACCAGTCATCCAAAACATTTGTCAGTGAATGTAAAATTAAATGTCAGGAATTCTGTTCAGATTGTTTTAAAAATTAAACTATCAATGTTACTGTGAGTAGCTCTTGAACTTCTAAAGTTGAGTTGGCATTGTGAAAATAATTTTATAGATTGGAAACTGTCATCTACTTGAGTATAATGCCTCCATTTGTTTGTGCCTCTATTATAGCCTAAATTGGCATGTTACAGACTTCAGGTACATTGAAACTACGTTGTGTTTGTTATAGTTGCATTGTAAGCGGGCACAGTGGAGTAGTGGGCCAAGAAATGCACTTCATCTGTAAGATGAAAAGCACTTTTACAGTGCAGCACTATGTGTGCTTACACAAAAATAAACCCTACATGGTTCAATGGGACCTACTTCCAGGTAGGGATCAAGCTTGCTGAGAGTCTTCAAATTCCACTTCAAAGCTTGGTTCATCTTGCTCCCGTTTTCATTTGCAACCTGTTTTTTCTTTTCATTTGAACAGCAAAAGTGTGCATTTGAACAGGAAAAGTGTGCATTTCCCCAAGGTGTGTACTTTTCCCCATTGACTGAAGCATGAAAATGTGTATTTTATTTTTTTAATGTACATTTTAAAGTGTATTTTTGTAAAAACCCTTTTTGCAAATGTGATCGTAAGTTAGGTAATGTACAAGCTTTTTCAGAATAATGCTTTCACGTTTTGAGTGTCATGCTTTTGCTAGAAGACTCTTCCACAGAGGAAGAGCAGGAGAACCAGGAACCACCTGCCACCAGCAATGCCCAAGCTCTGCCAGTAGACCAGGAGGAGCCCAGGCCCTCAGGAATGACTACCATGAGGGCATCATCTGTGGAGAACAAGGACTCTGCCTCAGAGGTGAAGGCAGAGAAACCCCCAAACCCTCAGGAGAGGCATTGCCTGAAAAGAGAGGAATTCAGAAGATGTGCTGGACTGAGCCAGAAGCCCCCTTGTGAGAAAAGATCAACTCGCGCTTAGGCTTGTTCATAAGGAAGACTTTTTCAGCTGCAGTCACTAACATCTCACAGCTGAAGCTTGTGTGTGGCGCTGACAGCCTCTGCATAAAAGCAGCAGTGTAAGGATGAGGGAATGGCTGGAAACATTGACCAGACCTTCCTGAACCCAACTTCCCTTGACTCCGGACTGCTTCACTAATTCCTGACATGAGTACTTGTGGACCGAAATCTGACTCTCCATCTGTCTGCTCCTTGTCTGCTGTGTTGCCTGGGGACATTGTTGCCTGTTACCTGGATGAACTCTGATCTTTCTGCCAGACTTGACTGCTGTATTGCCTGAGAATGTTGGTGCCTTGATCTGGACTGTTGAAACATGCCTTTTGCCTGATTCCTGTTTCTGCTGACCACCTTGGAACTCTTGGACTCTTGAACCTGCAACTGCTAGTCTCAGCCTTGGGAAACGTGACACTGGGTTGCGAACGGGGCAAATTCTGATTATTTGTGAACTGAAATGAAATTCTCATACATCCCTATTCCCAGGTAAGCTTTAAAGGATATTGGCCTTAATGTTATAGGTACAGTGCTTTGTTCTGAATTCTATTACAAGCATAAGGAATTAAAATAAAGAGATACAGAATTAAGGAGATACAGAGTTAATGTCATATGAAACAATAGTTTGCTTAAGTGTAAATATATGCCTCAAGAAGTAATATATTCTGTTAGCTAGATAGCCAAACATGTTTGTTGCTGAACCATTGATGAATTCTGTGTATTCATAAACTTGTCAAGCTGCTCTCTTTGAGAAGAGATGCAAACAAGCCTAGAGGGAGATTTTGTCCAATTTACTAAACTTCTGACAAAAGCTGCTTCACATAATAGAATTCTCTACATGAATATCACTTCGGTGTGGGAAAATTAGATTTATCCTGTATGTCAAGCTTCAGGTATGATACAATGTGCATGTTTCTATAGTGCTGTGTGTCAATGTGGCAAGATTTGGCTGTGTAGTTTGTCATAGCCTCTGTGCAACTGCACAGTTTGAGATTTAAGCTTGTGCATAACATAGTTTGGAATTTTCTAGTGCTCTAGCTGGGTAGCAGGCAGTTACAAAGAAACTTCATGAGGGCTTGTGCCCTGCTTGTTCAGCAGGCATATACATTGAAGAGGAGTGGGGAGGAGTACATGCTCCATAATTCTTCAGAGCTAGGGTGTTCTGAACTACACATGCACAGTATCCAAGTGTGTGACTATGTAGAATATTACTTAAAAGAACCTAGGTTACAGCAGAGGAACTCTGTTTTCCACAGTGTGCACATTGTAGAATAGATATAGGTGTTTGTCATGTGTGATAATTTCACACAGAGCATGGTAGTTTCCAAATATCTCTGCAGGTGATAACCAGTGCAAGAAATTCATGTATGAAACAGGCTGGAAATCAGTATTTGATTAATCTTGGCAAAAGACTTCCGTGGCTTGTTTGAATCTTTCCCCAAAATAAAAAGAGAAGCAAGAATGTTGATTGATTTCAGTGTTGTACATAGGTCATCTGATTTGTCCCTTGGTTTCAGCCTGCTCTGAGGCCTCTTTCTCGTTTATTTTCTTTCTCTCTTATCCTTTTCAACCCCTTTTATTCAAGTACTCAAAAGTTCTTTGTTTCTTTCCCTTCTCTCAAACCTCCCCATCTACTGCCCAGGGCCAAAGTTTTAATTCAGGGAATAACACATGGTTATTCCTGCTCCTCTTACTTTGCTTTCTTTTATTCTCCCTCTGTCTCAGGGGTTCCTGTTGGAGACCGATTTGAATAATGAAATTTGCTCAGTGACTTGGGTCTTTTGGGGACTATGTCCAAATTGGTCACTTATCCAGGGGGAAATGATAAGTATAGATTCTTCTGAGTTGTGCAGTTACTACTGTTCCACTGCTTAGAAAACAAATGTTAATATACTGATGTTCAGGATTTGCCCATTTTGGTTTCTTTCCAGAATACATGGCAGGAAAATATGTTAACAGCAGTCAACAAAATGAGTTAATGGTTTTCAGCTGCTGCTGATCTAATTGATCTTGTTGCTATAACTGAAAGCAGTTCTATGTGATCCATATGCTTTTATACTGGAAGTTATTATACTCTCATTTGTTTTTAAGCCTCAGTAGGTTTGGGCTTCCCTTTTCTTAAAAGCTGTTGATAGCAGTGTGTCCCTTTGTTGAAAAGCTAATAATAGTAAGATAAATAAGGGTATGTCATTGAATGATTTTATCATTGAATTTAAAAAATAATGCTGCCTGATATTTCTCTGATACACAGTTTCTTCCACTAAGCTGTTGCTATCATGGGGCTTATCCAGTTTTCATTTTTTTGATAAATCTGTGAGCTGACTCTTATTTCCTTCTGACTAAATGTCTGTGTATTGTAAACAGTTTCTTGCATTCTTTTCAACATGTTGAGTTTTTTATATTTTCAGTAGTGATATTATGAAAAGCAAAGTCAAAATATGTGATATTTATTCTTAGCAAGATATTGCCATGAGCCCAATCCAGTGTCAATAATATAGTATCCCATCCTTGTGTAATAAGGGTGAGTAGGGGGAGGGTCAGCCTTGCTGTTAGTTGCCAGGTTTTTTAAAAAAAATCTGGAGAGTTTTGAACAGTTTTTTTAAAATTTGGAGAGATAGGCATGCCACAAATCAACCCTGAAATCAACCCTGAGTGCTCATTGGAAGGACAGATACTGAAGCTGAAGCTCAAATATTTTGGCCACCTAATGCGAAGAGAAAACTCCCTGGAAAAGACCCTGATGCTGGGAAAGACTGAAGGCAAAAGGAGAAGGGGACGGTAGAGGATGAGATGGCTAGATAGCATCACCGATGCAATGAATATGAACTTGAGCACACTCCGGGAGAGAGCGCTGGACAGGAAGGCCTGGCGTGCTATGGTCCATGGGGTCACGAAGAGTCGGACACGACTGAACAACAACAAGGCATGCCACAATGGCTGCATTTGCACACAATAATAAGCCAGGATTCTTGAGAAATCTGCAACCCCTGAACAAACCAGTAAGGGATTGGCTAGTGTGTCGTTCAATCCAGAGATCCTGGCTTGTTGTTCCCCTTGCAAGCCAGCAGTTGTAAACCAAAAACAAATTGTGGTTTGTGCTTATGGTTTATAATGGGGGGGAAACAAGCCAGGAGCCCAAGTTTGGACAACTCTCTAAGTAAACCTTTCCTGGTTTGTTAAGCAGACGCGGACATGGGGAGCAGCAAAGCGAGTAGACTGCGTGCACTACCACATCACTTGTTCATGATGTCAGGATTCTCTGGAATCTCAGCTTACTCTGTGTGACTGCAGTCACTAACATAGGAGTTCATCAATTTTGGTTTGACTTACTAGCCTGCAATAACTTGCATTTATTCCTGATTCCTATTCTCCTCAAGTACTCTGTATCCTGCTTCAAAGCTTAGCATAATATGAGAGTCATATCTTTGGATGGGGGAGTCTGATGATTATGCTGAACTTTGGAGGAGACAGAAGCATTGGTCAGCTTCAAAACTCAGCAGGGTGAAATCTGAAACCTGGAGAATCTGAAAGCTTGCTCACTATTTTGACATTTTCATTAGTCCTAATGAAGGTATTGCCCTACTGTGGATTTGGGAATTTCTTTAGTATTAATAAAGAGAGTGAAAAACTCCACTTTCTGGCTAGTCTACTATTTCTGATGTATTTAAAGAACTGTTTATTGCTTGTCTTAATGTTTTTAGCAATATGCCCTTAATTATCCCCCCGTCATTGACAGTTTACATTTGTTTTGCCACACCCTGTGAATCTCTCTGCTTCCTAAAAAGCTATTTAAACAAAATGCTATCTCAGCAACTTGTGACAATTTCCTCTGTACATTGGTGGATAAACTTGTTCATATTTATTCATTTATCCCTACCCTGTTATGGTTGGCCTGATTTTATGATTTTCTTATTGAGCCAACTCATCCTTTTAATTGATTTGTCAATAAAGAATAATGTACACAAAATTGTGAATCAGAGTGATAGGTAGTCTAGCTGTAGGCACTAATGCAAGGAAATATTCTCAGAACCAAGGTATTCAATATCCCCATTTAACATGAAATCATTTAAGATTTCTGGGGATCTGGAATCCTATCAGTCCGACTGTTTCCATAGCTATGGACTAGAAAGCGCTTCAACAAATTAAAACAGTGAATCTGTTCCATATCAAGCAGCAGGAAAACAGTGGTACAACTTTAAGGAAGTTCTCTTGGAAGAATGTGTCTCCAATATATTTTGTGATGAGTAACTTCAACATATGATGACCTTCTAAACTGCAAATCAAGTTTAAAGGACTTTACAAATGTCCAACAATAAAATGTATTATCTAATGTATAAAATCACATAAAGATATACCTAAAACAGCGTGGTTAATTATTCACTTTTATTCAAATCTGTTAAGAGAAAAAAAAAAATAGGTTTGCTCCACTTCAGATCTAGTTTATTATTAAACTTTAATATCGTCTCTACTTGGCTCAAAATAAGAACAATCTGCAGTTAACTGTGGAAAGCACTCTGTTTTCTTGGCTCTAAGATAGCCTCACATTGCTTCTTTCCTCTAAATATTATTATTATTATATTTATGTCCTGCCTTTTTCCCAATACTGGGACTCAAGGCGGCCTTACAACGTTAAAACTGCTACAATTAAAACCTGTAAATAGAAATAGAAATACAACTGTATAAAAGTTAAAAAATATAATTAAATCATCAATATTAAAATTATAAAGATATTAAAACATTAAAAGACAATCAGAACAACAAAAATGGTATCCATACGTCGCATTTTCCCAGGTCCAGACTAGTTATCCCCAAATGCCTGCCGGAACAAAAAAGTTTTTGCATGCCTGCGAAAACATATCAAGGAGGGTGCCACTCTCGCCTCCCTGGGAAGGGAGTTCCAGAGCCTTGGGGCAGCCACTGAGAAGGCCCTCTCCCGCGTTCCCACCAGGCGTGCCTACCAGGCGTGCCTACCAGGCATGCCTGTGATGATGGCGGGATGGCGAGAAGAGCTTCCCCTGAAGATCTCAGGGCACGAGTAGGCTCATAAGGGAGAATACGGTCTTTCAGATAACCTTGACCCGAGCTGTACAGGGCTTTATAGGACATAACCAGCACTTTGAATTGTGCCTGGAAACAGACTGGGAGCCAGTGAAGCTGTTTTAACAGGGGAGTTGTATGCTCCATGTAACCAGCCCCAGTCAGCAGTCTGGCCGCAGTTCTTTGAACCAGCTGAAGTTTCCGAACACTTTTCTGAGTCAGCCCCATGTAGAGCACGTTACAGTAATCCAAATGGGATGTAACTAAGGCATGTGTCACTGTGGCCAAGTCAGACATCTCAAGGAACGGGCGCAGCTGGCGCACTAGCTTTAACTGTGCAAATGCACTCCTGGCCACCGCTGAAACCTGGGCATCCAGGCTCAGGGCTGAATCCAGAAGTACACCCAAGCTGCGAACCTGTGTCTTCAGGGGGAGTGTAACCCCATCCAGCACAAGCTGTATCCCTATTCCCTGATCTACCTTTCGACTGGCCAGGAGCACCTCTGTCTTATCTGGATTAAGCTTCAATTTGTTTGCCCTCATCCAGTCCGTTACTGTGGACAGACACCGGTTCAGCACCCCAACAGCTTCCTTGGATTTAGATGGAAAGGAAAAGTAGAGTTGGGTGTCATCAGCGTACTGGTGACACCGAACCCCAAAACTCCGGACAACCTCCCCCAGTGGTTTCATGTATATGTTAAATAGCATGGGGGACAAAGCAGTACCCTGAGGGACCCCACAAGCCAATGGCCAGGGAGTTGAACAGGAGTCCCCCAGCACCACCTTCTGGGTCTGCCCCTCCAAGAAGGAATGGAGCCACTGTAAAACAGTGTCTCCAAGTCCCATCCCAGCGAGGCGGCCCAGAAGGATACCATGGTTGATGGTATCGAAAGCCGCTGAGAGGTCCAGCAGAACCAACAGGGACACACTCCCCCTGTCTAGTTCCCGGCGTAGGTCATCCACCAAGGCGGCCAGAGCTGTTTCTGTCCCATAACCGGGTCTGAAGCCAGATTGAAATGGATCTAGATAATCTGTCTCATCCAGGAAACTCCGGAGTTGGGAGGCGACCACACGCTCCAATATCTTGCCCAGAAATGGAATATTGGAGACTGGCCGATAATTATCCAATATAGTGGGGCTCAGGGAGGGCTTTTTTAACAAAGGTCTCACCACTGCCTCCTTCAAGCAGGCTGGAATTCTGCCTGGCCTAAGGGAGGTATTAACCACTCCCTTATCCACTTGGCCAGTCCACCTCTCGCTGCTTTTATGAGCCAGGAAGGGCAAGGATCTAGAACATATATGCTGGCTCTCACCTCTCCAAGGATCCTGTCCACATCCTCAGGCTGTACAAATCGAAAAGTATCCAACAACACTGGACAAGCAGGGGCCAAAGTTACATCCTCTGGGTCTGTAGCAACTATAGCGTCCAAGTCAGAGCGGATCCGAGCGATTTTGTCTGCAAAGTGCTGAGCAAATTGTTCACAGCGGGCTGTCGGGGGGTTTAAATTATCCTCTTGCGGGCTAGTATGTAAAAGACCCCTAACCACTCGAAACAGCTCCGCTGGATGGCTCTTTGCAGACACAGTAGTGGCAGAAAAAAATTTCTTTGCTGTCTGTATTGCCACAGAGTAGGCCTTCAAATAGGCTCTAGCCCATGTTTGATCGGATTCAGTCCGAGTTTTCTGCCAACATCGCTCCAGTCGTCTTCTCACTCGTTTCATCACTGCCAGCTCCCTAGAAAACCAGGGTGCTGGTGCAGCTCCACTTTGTGAGAGAGGACGCTCAGGAGCAATTGTGTCCACAGCCCTGGTCATTTCTCCATTCCAGAGATCGGCCAGGGCTTCGGATCGCCTGCCGAGGCAACAGGAAAATCCCCAAGAGCCGTCAGGAAACCATTTGGATCCATCAGCCTCCTGGGGCAGACCATCTTAATCGGCCCTCCACCCCTGCAGAGGTTCCGAGTGCCAGCAAGTCTAAACCCCACCTGGTAGTGATCTGTCCATGACAACGGAACTATAGAGAGTTCCTCCACACTGAGATCACTATCACCCCATCCGGCACAGAAAACGAGGTCTAGAGTGTGCCCAGCAGCATGGGTGGGGCCAGATACCTTCTGGGACAGACCCATGGTTGTCATGGCGGGCATGAAGTCCTGAGCCGCTCCCGACAGGGCAGCCTCAGCATGGATGTTGAAATCCCCCAGCACAACAAGCCGAGGGGTCTCCAACACCAAACCCGAGACTACCCTGGCTAGCTCAGGAAGGAAGACTGTTGAGCAGCGGGGTGGACGGTACACCAACAGAATCCCTATTCTGTCCTGGGAACCCACCTTCAAATACACACACTCGAACCCAGCAGACTGCGGGATAGGGCACCTGGTAAGGGGGATCGAATCACGATAGACCACTGCCACTCCACCTCCCCGCCCCGCCAGGTCTTGCCTGCTGCTGAACAGAGAACCCAGGAGGGCAGAGCTGAGAGAGATTAACACCCCCCCCCCCAGCTTCGTCCAGCCAGGTCTCTGTAATACAAGCCAGGTCAGTGCGCTCATCCAGGATCAAGTCCTGGATAGCAGTTGTTTTACCATTCACTGACCTGGCATTCAGCAGCAGCAGTTTCAACCCAGGGGGTCTGTTGCCAAGGCCATCCAGGTTATTTGAATTGGGAAACAGTTTAGGGACAGTCAGCACCCTGTTGTTACACACTCTGCCTTTAGAGTGTGACTGTCTCCCCCCTCCGTATCTCCCTCTGCCCTGTAGAACCGTAATGGCCATTCCCTGGCTCCCAATACCTCCCCCCTTCATTGGAAAACACATATTTAATGCAGGCAGTCCAGCAGGTCACACTGAGACAAACAGTCCCCTTCCTTCCTTTCAAGCAGGGGGACAGGACCTCGCCCTTGTGCTCCCCCGAAGTGGCTCCCCCAAAGGGGCAACCCCCTTTGGTGTCGCCCCCTTCGGCGGCGACACCCGCCAGCGGAGGTCCCGCCCCCACCGGGCCTAGGTTTTATGCCCCAGCTCCCACAGGTGTTGTAGCTGGGAGTGGGGTGGTGCTTGGCTGGACCTGGGTCTGCAAGGAGGCAGAGTAGAAGTCCCCCAGGTGGAAGTACAGCTCCAGCACGGCAGCAGCAGCAAGAGCGCCTGATCCCACCTGCCTTGCAGTACTGAAGGGCTTCCTCTCCTTGCAGCAACGATGGCCTTGTGGTTAAGTACAGAAGTGGATAGATTCTTCCTAAGCAGAAGTTCTTTCTCATCTTCACCTTAACTAGTGTTTGAAGTGAGTGTAAGCACAGTAAAAGTTTCTCTGTTGCAAAAGTTTTATGTTTCACCTGGTATGGTTGGTGTGATATAACTCCATGAAGGTGCATCTGAAAGCGTCATGTAGATGACCTGTGGCGGTTTCCAGTGTTTTTAAAGGAGTTGCGCACCAGTAGATCACAGCAATCCCGAACTACAACTCAAATGGTAAAAGGTGTTGTAAGCAGGCAGATCCTTTTTATCAAGTGCTGTCAACAGACCTAAGAAAACTCTCTTTGAACAGAGAGCAGTAAGGATGGATTTACATTTGTCACTTTCTTACAAAAATAAGAGCAAGGTTTCTGGCCCAACAGCACCCTACACTTCCTTAGGCATGTAGGAACATATTGCTCATTGTGTCAAAGTGTTCTCACCCACATTTTAAATAATTATAGTATTTATTTGTTTCATTACTTTACTTCCCAATAGCTGAAGCTGTCTGGGCGGTTCACAAAAAATAAAACTACAACGCGTAGCATAAAACAATATAAAATATGAAAGCTTAAAACCACAATATAACAATACATCCACAATAAAGCCTAGCAGCAAAGCAGATATTTAAAATACAGATTTAAAACACCAAAGAAAAAGACTAGGAAGCTAAAATGCTAAAATTCTGGGAGAATAAGAAGGTCTTCAACTGGCACCGGAAGGAATACAACGTAGGTGCTAGGCAAACCTCTCTAGGGAGCTCATTCCACAGCCAGGGTGCCACAGCAGAAAAGGCCCTCTTCTTGGTAGCCATCCTCCTCACTTCCTTTGGCAGAGGCCAATATATTCGTATAATATATATATATATATATATATATATATATATATATATATAGGAAAAGCACTCACTACTGCAGCATTTAGTAAGTCTTAGTAAACAGCCCTGTAAGATAGTATTAATTTCTTTATATAGGCAAATTTTTAAGAATAAGAACACAACTAGATGAGTTAGTTAAAGATCCATGATTGAAGCTTTTCATTTTAGAAAAAAAATTAAAGCAGACAGAGCTACAAGCCTTATCAGATGAAGTATGCAGTGCAGAGAGCTATATGTTTTTAGTGCACTGCCGTATCTAATTCAGTGGACACCCCGGCTGCTTTTAACTTTAAAAAACAACACCACACACAAGGGATATCCGGTCATGGCTCTCTTGCTGTTTCATTTATTTTAGTCCAAAGATTATTAGCCATTGGCAAGCTTTTATATTTACTTGGCATGACATTTAATCTCCCTGTTCTGCTTCTGAGCTATGGTGGACTTGACCCTGTTTTTAAATGTTCTGTCGAGTTTGACTTAAAAAATTGCTGTAAAATAACTCAGACATTCTTTCTTTACATGATCTCTCACCAGGGATTTTCTTTCCATAAAAATGTATTGTTAGTTGATGTTAGATGTTTTAAAACCTATTTATTTGGTGGATTTATATTCTGCTGTTGTACTGATATAGTCAAGGCAGCTATCAAAATTAGCATTGTACAAAACAGCCAACAATAACATAGTACAAGATCATAGCTAACATGAGAAACATTCTATAGAAGATGATTCTTGACTGAAATTTGGAGCTGGATTTTGCCCCTTGGAGGTGTCAGTTAAAGATCTTTCAGTGATGGAAAATGGAGAGCTAGGTTTTGCCATTCCTTCTGTTGCTGATAGTTGGTCTTCTTCAGTAGCAGTGATGGAAAATGGAGGACCTGTTAAATGAATGGTAGTCTCTATATTTCATATTTCATAAACTGGAGGTATTGAGGGAAGGTGGGAGAGGCAAAGTCAAACTGTACAGAAATGTCATCGCACAATAGGAAAAATTCTTCAAAGAGCATTTGACTCTGTCCCAGATATTACTTGCATATTTTTCACATGTGCCCTTAAAACAGCAACATATGCATATTAGAACAACATAGATGCATGCCCTAGGACAGGGGTGAGCACAAGGTAGATAGGAATCTACCAGGAGATCTCTGGGTGATTTTTGTAGTAGGTCAACAAGGATATCTTATTCCTATATATTTAACAGTAGTGACACCAAAATGATGCCCCCTCCAATACTAAATTATACTGCTGAAGTGAAGAAAACTTAATATCAGAAGTGATTTTTGTGTGGCTCCATTCAGTTCTGGTACTCAAATTCTTCGGCTCAGATTTCTATAATTTCTAAGTGTATGCATTTTTCACTAGGCGCTAGTAGATCCTGAAGTTCCAATAAAAAAAAAGACCCCACAAGCCTGAAGTCTGCCCACCTGCACTGGGATACCAGTATTATTTATGGCTTCTGTTGCCTGTAAGCATAGTGACAAATACCCATTTGTCACTGTATTAATGCATGAAGCAGCACTAAGATGCAACGTGTAAGATAAAGATGCTTACCATATGCTTAATCAAATATTTGGTCCATTTAGCCCAGATTTCATGAAATTGAAACCAAAAATTGTTATTGGATTTGGGCTCCAATTTCTTGGGTTATAAGAAATGGCTTTGCGTTATCAGAACTCATTCAGGGTTGAGTTCTATCTAGTCTGGTACTGACTACACTGGCAGCAATTCTCCTAGTCTCTGGCAGAATCCTGTGCCAGGCCTCCCCCTAAGATATTTTACTGGAGATGCCAGGTGACTGAATTTACTAGGCACTTGCTCTTTACCACTGCACTACACTTCTAGAAATTAATATTAAAGTTCTCTTATGACAGCATTTTGCTTTTCAAACACAACTGCAGTGACTACAATTAATACTCTTTGTCAGGTAACTTGGATAAACAACTAATAGTTCTATTTCACTTTTACTTCTCTCTTCTCCAAGTGATAGTTTCATGCGTCTGCCACATCCTAACTAAACCTGCAAATAGGCCAGTTATGTACTGGCTTACTAATGGATGCAGGTAGGCAATTTGATCAAAATGAGCCTGAAGCCCATTTTTAGGCAATAAGGTGTAAAATAGACCTTAAGGGCATAATTTTAGTTTACATTGGGGGAAAAAATAGCAGGAAGTTGGCAGATAAAGATAGAAAACAAGTAGAGCAAGCTAGGATTAGCAAATGATTTGACTGAATACTACTTGCCAGTGGTAAAATTAATTTAAAATGTCTGCTAGAATTGACCAGAATATTGTGATATGGTCATTCTACTGTTACTTTGCCTAATGTGTTACCCTGAAATAGCAAGGTGCATTGTGGGTCATGCACTGTTCGTGTGTATGCTGCAGAAATACCAATGTTTACATACTATATGAAATTAATACCCCATGTTCTTATGCCTTGTGTTAGAGAAGGTCAGAATTTTGCCTTTTGTGGACATGGTTGAAAGCAGTATCAAGCACTTACTTGCCTTTCCTTTTTTCAGCACTTCAGAACTAACATAGCTAAGACTATGTAGAAATTTTAAAATTACATCTAAAAGGTTTAATGTTGACTGAAAAACAAATACCTAGATACAAAGTTGACTGAAAAACAAATACCTAGATACAAAGGTATAAGGCAGTTTGCACCTCCGTTGACTGTTTATTTCTGGGGAGGATTAGCTCCGCTAAACAGAAGACATTAACAGCTGTAATATACTTTAACGGCTTTGAGCTATAACTTGCTCTGCCTTACTTTTTGTAAGATGTTTTAGTTTCACTGCAGCAGTGCATGTTTTGCTCTTTGATAAATGCATAATTAGATCAGTTATAGAATCCTGAATAATGGCCAATTCAGCCGCCCTTTCCCATGATTTTTCATGTTCTTCAACAAGTGACATTGCTGGGATTATATAGCCTGCATTCCATAATTTTTTTTGTCACAGTGAAAATGTCAAACAACTAGCTTACCTATTGACCATAGTTGTACAGTACTTTTGTCAGAGGGCAACTATGTGAAGAGGTTGTACAGTGGTCCCCGGAAAGTAGCCTGCTAGTGATTCCTATTAGCTCAGAGACAACTCCCCTCCCACCTACCCTGCCCCTCAATACCTCTTTGACCTCTGTCTTCATAACTTAATGGCCAGATAACATTGTTTAGGGCTGGATTTAATCTGGCGTTTACAGTTGCTGATTCCTAGTGTACATCAATAACTAGCAAGTCTCCTGAAATGCATATTTTAAACATATGATACAGAGATATTACTATTACATCAGCAACATGTTAGTTTATGCTGGAATTCTGAGATTTAGTTCTATCTGTGTGGGAATTAGTATTATTTGTATGAAGGAAAAGTTATTTTCCTGCTTTAAGAATTTGTGATTACACTTTTCAGTGGACTAAATGGTTCTGTCCCTAATAGCTTTTCAACAAGCTATGCTATTATGGTTGTCAGGGTGGACACTGAGCCCATAGAATCCCAGAGTAGTTCTGATTCTGAGGAAGAGGAGTCGCTCCTGGGAGAGGAGCGCTCTCCTCTTTCCCAGAGCCAACAGCTGACGGAGATTCCTCCCACCAGCATTCCTAGCTTAGATAGCAGTCCTGGGAGTGACAGAGCGCGGGAAGCAGACTTGATGGACGCACGACGCCGATGCAGAGAGCGGTGCCAAATGGAGGGCGCAGAAAGGAAGCATAGTGCCCGGTTGGCATGCAAACAATGGCTGCGCCCAGAGGATCCAAAGGAAAAGGGGAGGGACTCTCCCTAGTCCTTAAGTTCAGGGGTCTGCCAGTAATTCCCTTTCAAACGGGGACCAACTGTTCCAACATAGGGCATAGGTACTCTGCTGCTCATATCTAGTTGCTAACAGTAGAGCTGTTAAGTTGTAAAAGAGGAATAAAGCTTTGAAAAGAATCCATTTGTCTGTGTCTGGACTTGGCTACTGGATTAGACTGAGAGAGGCCTCCAAGGAGCCCTTGACAATGGTTTAGTTAGCATTACCTGTTAATCCGGAACTGACCCACCCCAACAAGCCAGCGAAATAACCCAAGGGAAAAAAAAAATGGGTTCTTTCTCTGGCTTGTCAAGGGGAATGACAAGCCAGAGCTCGAAGTACAAATGGAGTATTAATCAAACTATTGATGGAAAGTCTGTGGGTTGTTTAGCTGCTTCTGGTTGCAGCTGGAGCAATTATACAGCATGTACCAGCATGCTGCCTTGTTTCCAGTAGTCATTGCATGTGACCTGGGCCATTATTGATGCACTTCATGTTTGATTAGTGCTTTATGAAATAATATAATTACATTAATGCAGTTACCCACAACTTATGCCTATAAATCCTTACATCACATCATCCTGTCTGTGTAATCACTATATATAGGCAAAACATTTTTCCTAACGTATTCCAAGCTGGAAGTACGTTGTAAGCCCTACTGAGTTCAGTGGGACCTATTCCCAGGTAAGGATGGGAAAACCAGGGTTGCTCAAGCTCGCTGAGATTCTTCGAACTCCATTTCGAAGCTCAGTTCACCTCCCATTTTCATTTCCAACCTCTTTTTCTTTTTGTTTGAATGGAAAAAGTGCACATTTCGAACAGGAAAAGTGTGAATTTTAAAGTGTTATTTCTTTAAAAAAATCATTTTTCAAATGTGTTCGTAAGTTCAGGAATGTGCAAGCTTTTTCAGAAAAACGCTTTCACATTTGGGCTTGTGAATTGGCCAAGTACTGATGATTTCTGAACTGAAATGAAATTCTCGCACATTCCTAATCCCAGGTAAGTGTTAAAGGATTGTGGCCTTAATGTTATAGGTACAGTGCTTTGTTCTGAATTCTACTAAAAACACATACATAATCCAGCCACCCTGCCACCCAATACCTCTTTGACCTCTGTCTTGGTAACTTAATGGCCAGATAATGGCCAGGATTGCAGCTTGAGATTGATAGGCATATGGTCAAGGAACACCTATTTACTTTGAATGAAGTCAAATCTCCGGGGTCAGATGAACTGCATCCTAGAGTAATTAGGGACTGACAGAAGAACTCTCAGAACCACTGTCTATTATCTTTGAGAAATTATGGAGGATGGGTGAAGTGCCAGATGACTAGAAGAGGGCTAATGTTGTCCCTATCTTCAAAAAGGAGGAACCTGAGAACTACAAACCAGTCAGTCTGACATCAATCCATGAGAAAATTCTGGAGCAGATGATAAAGCAATCCATCTCTAAGTACCATGAAAACAATGCCGTGATTACTCCTAGTCAACATGGATTTGTAAAGAAAAATCCTGCCATATAAATCTGATCTCATTTTTTGATCAGGTAACCTCCCTTGTGGACTGTGAGAAAGCTGTGGACATAATATACCTCAGCTTCAGCAAAGCTTTCAACAAAGTGCCCCATGATCGCCTGATGAGCAAACTTGCTCAAAGTGGGCTTGATGAAACAATGCTCAAGTGGATCCACAGTTGGCTACAGAATTGGGCTCAAAGAGTGCTTATCAATAGAATCTTCTCAAACTGGGGAGAGGTAACGAGTGGGGTACCGCAGGGCTCAGTCCTGGGCCCAGCGCTCTTCAACATTTTTATTAATGACTTGGAGGAGGAGGTGCATGGAATGCTGATCAGATTTGCAGATGACACAAAATTGGGTGGGATAGCTAATAATTTGGAAGACAGAAACAAAATTCAAAGTGATCTTGATAGGCTGGAGTGCTGGGCAGAAAACAACAGAATGAAATTTAATAGGGATAAATCCAAGATCTGTACCTAGGAAAAAGAAACCAAATGCACAGTTACAAGATGGGGGATACGTGGCTCAACCACACTACAAGCGAGAAGGATCTTGGAATTGTTGTCGATCACAAGCTGAATATGAGCCAACAATGTGATGTGGCTGCAAAAAAGGCAAATGCTATTTTGGACTGCATTAATAGAAGTATAGCTTCCAAATCACGTGAAGTACTAGTTCCCCTCTACTCAGCACTGGTTAAGCCTCATCTTGAGTACTGTGTCCAGTTCTGGGCACCACACTTTAACAAAGATGCAGACAAACTGGAGAGGGTTCAGAGGAAGACAACAAAGATGATGATCCGTGGACTGGAGACAAAGCCCTATGAGGAGAGACTACAAAGAACTGGGCATGTTCAGCCTTGAGAAGAGAAGACTGAGGGGAGATATGATAGCACTCTTCAAGTACTTGAAAGGTTGTCACAAAGAGGAAGGCCAGGATCTTTTCTCGATCATCCCAAAGTGCAGAAAACGGAATAATGGGTTCAAGTTACAGGAAGATAGATTCCTGCTAAACATCAGGAAAAACTTCCTAACTGTTAGAGCAGTATGACAATGGAACCAATTACCTCAGAAGGTAGTGGGTTCTTCCACACTGGAGGCGTTCAAGATGAAGCTAGACAGCCATCTGTCAGGGATGCTTTGAGCTGGATTCCTGCATTGAGCAAGGGGGTTGGACTCAATGGTCTTATAGGGCCCTTTCAACCCTACTGTTGTATGATTCTATGACATCTTTTGAGGCTGGATGTAGTCTGGAGTTTACAGTTGCTGATTCCTGCTGTACAGCAATAACTAGCAAGTCTCCTGAAATTCATATTTTAAACATTTGATACAGATATTATTGCTATTATATTAGTAACATGTTAGCTTATGCTGGAATTCTTCTCCCTGAGATCTAGTTCTATTAGTGTGGGAATTAGTATTATTATTTTGTATGAAGGAAAAGTTCTTTTTCGTCTTTAAGAACTTGTGATTACACTTTTGAGTGGACTAAATGGTTCTGTCCCTTTTTCCTAACGTATGCCAAGTTATAAATATGTTATAATTCTATTCCTCTACATTCCCACTAGGGAAGTTCAGATTTTCTAAAATTCATTCCATCTGTGTTTCATGGATTGTCAGGTGCCTTTCATTCTGTCATACGCTCATTGACGAAATGAGATTTTTTCTAATTTCTTGAATTTGTGCTAATTTTCATTTATGCAAATGTGTACTTGGAAAAATGCGCAAGTCCCCCCAAATGCACAAGTCTTCCCAAAATGTGCATTTTCATGCTTTATCCTAAGGGGGTAATGCACATTTTTGGCCAGTGTTTTTTATTTTACTTATTTTTCTACTACTAAATCTGCATAAAACTCTGGAAAGTAAAAAAAAAAAAAACCTGGTCCGCAGAATCTGTGCAACTTGGGAAAAGCCAATCCACTGCAGAATCTGGAGGTCGGATTTATAAAAATCGGAACTTATTTGATTCCATTGTGGATTTCTCCAACATGCCTAATTCTCACATCTTGCACCTACTGTGAACTGTTTGGCTTTCCAATGTTTTTAGTGAGAGTTAGAGGTTTCAATGTTTGTGTATGAGAATTAACATGTTCTGACTTGCACCATTTCCCCTTTTTATTCATAATCATTCCTTGGTTTGGCTTGGTGTTTTTTTTAACTGGATTTAGCCTATTTAAGATTTTTTAGTTAGGCAAATCATGTTTTACTTTCTACAATATTGCAGCCAATTTACATCATTATTTTTAATGGCACTTTAGCACCTTTAATTCAAACCATCTATAAGGGCATGGCATTGACAAACATACTTGGTATTTGTGATCTGGAGTTTGCTTTGTGTCTAGCTCTTCTGTGTCTTCTTCAGTTGATTTGCCTCAAACAAAACTCTTTTTTAGAGATAAAAGACAACTGCAAGGGTCAAAACTGACATACAGCTTGGGATGGAGGAGAGTGGTTGGATGTGCTCTGCATCAGAGGAGAGTGAAAGCAACCCCCCCCCCCACTTGCAGGTGTCATCTTTTTATATATTAACTGGGAAGCAGGATAAAAACCTAATAAAATCTACATTGACTCACCCCCAAAGTTAGGATTTGTTTAGTTCTTTTCCACAGCCTTGCCCTAAGTCATGTGTGATACTAACTTCTTGACGTTACTTTTCAAGTGCTATTATACTACATAATGTTGTTACTGCTTTTCTTGCTGTATTCATATCATCATTCTCACAAGTCTACCATATTGATTCTAAAAGGCAAATTGTCTTGCTCCTTTAGTCATTGCTTCTTACCCTTAAAGTTTTCTCCCAAAAACCTTTCTCTGTGGCATGTGTCTCAAAGTGCCCCTAAGAACTAATAGCTTTCACAAAAAATGTTAACTCTTCCTATCTTGCTTTTACTCCATAATTTTATGACAGAATGAAGTGTATTATGTTTCTTTGTCATCTGGATATGTAGTTGTTGTACCTTCTATACTCTGTTTCCCCTTATTGGCTGTCCCTCTCGTCCATTTTAGCCTTCAAGATCCTCAAGGTAGAGGCCTGTTTCATTTGAGTTCTGTAAAACAATAGCAACAAAAATAAAACATACAAGAACAATCAATATATCAGAAGAGACATATAGTACATTCTTAGGGGTAGAAGAATACAGCTGACAGGAAAAAATGGTCATCACCTAGGGCAAATTCTTGTTTAAAATTACATCATATTGACCTGGCATCTAAAAAGAAAAGGTGAGGGTTGGGAGTGGACATGATAGTCAGTCTAAGTGTTATGGCTTCACATGTTGGTTTCTGGAAATCCTTTAGTAGATGTCAAAACAGCAGATACATTATTTAAAAGTTCCTTACGGTGGGCATATATCCAATGAAATCCTCACTAACTGAAAGGTTTAATTCAAGCTGTTCAGTCTTATATAGTCTTTGAAAAGTTAATTGTTTATCTATATGTGTTTTATGTTAAAGCGAGAAACTAATTATTATAATATGAACAAATAAGTGAAATCATGCATGTGGTTTTCTCTTATTTCCTTAATGTCTTAAATAGCTATCATTGCATTCTTGTTTTCACTAATCCAGCAAAAAGTTATGTGCTGGAATGAGTGCAAAATGCTTTAGTGACAAAATAGAATGTACTTTATTGCTTAACATTTAAAAGCATTGCTGATGTGCTATAAAATACTACTGAAATAGATACTGATTATCATTATTAAAGCTGATGACCACCAGTTGTCTTATATCTCTTATTCAAAGATAATAGACACACAGAAGCTATGATATCATTATCACCTAATATTTGTTCTGTGCTGTTGGGCTAATCTGCAAATGACAAGGCAATTCAAACAGTTATCTGGTCACTCAAAGTATCAGGCCTCTAGTTAAACTCAATATTATGTGATCCTACTGGGAGTTAATGCCTGAAGGAATGAACAAAACAAAATAAAACTTTAAAAGAAAACATTAAATAAGTCCATAGAAACTGTACTACACTTCAAGATGCTATGATGAATGAATCACTTAAAATGAATCATTTAATTCTGTACTGTGAGTCATGAAAAAGTTACCCTGAACCATCCTGAAATTTTTTGTCAAGTGAAGACAAGCAAGTGGAGCATCACAGCCCCTGGGGTTTCACCTTTGTTGCCCCCTCAGTTCCAACCTGTTTTTTTGAAAGAGGCAGACGCATGCAGTTTTAAAGGATGGAGGGATAGGAGGTTGTATAAGTTAAAAGACTTTAATTGAAATAAGATCCCTCTTTCACTAACAGAAATTAAGCAACAGGTAGCTAAACCTGAAGTTACAAGGTTCCTGAAACACTGACTGCATTCTTTCCTCTCCAAAAAGGGAGTAAAGGATCAGGCTGTTCAGAGCCTAACCAGTTTTGAGAAATTAATGGTATGGGTAATGTTAGGGGGATGGTGTCCACCATATATAAGATACTTGTGCTCGCTGATGAGGGCACGAATAGTAAAATCAAATAAATAAATAAGATCTAGCCATCTTAATTGATGACACTGTTTGGGCCAACATGTGGGTGAGACCACCATATAAATCTGTATCAGCCAACACTAGGGAAATGTCTTTGAAGTTATTATATGGCCGGCATCTGATTCCTGGAAAATTGGCATACATTAAGTCTGGTTCCATCCCCATGTGCTAGAGGGGGTGCCAAGTGTTTGGCAGCGACCAGCACATGTGGTGGGAATGTGCTGAGACTCAAAAATTCTGGACTGCAGTTTTTACTGAGATCACCCAGATTCTAAAAGTGGAAGTACATGTGGACTCGGAATTGACTGTGTTGAATATATTTGTAGAAGTGAATAGGAATTTGAAGCAGAAGGAGCTAATTTTGCATCTTTTATTTTCAGCTAGAAAGTAATAGTGTCACATAGGAAGGACTTTAAATTTACATATTTAAATGAAAGCTATACAGTGGTGTAGAAGATAGCAATAAAGGGGAAAATTGTCATAAAAATTATAGGTCATGAGAGGCCAATGAAATTATTATTCTTTTGCGGCTGTTTGATGACCGTTTATCGAATACGTATTGGAACATGGCTGGATGGTAGCAGCAAGGTATAAATCTTTATGGTAATTTTAAATGATCTTATTTTTCCAGGCTTGGATATTATTCTGTATTTTATTTTTTGAGTTAAATATGCATCCTGAAGGACTTTGTATTTTGTAATCCAGTCTAGGGGAGCGGGGGAGGGAATTGTTGTATAGTTTTGTATTTAAATTTAAATTTTTAAAAAAAACAACCACAAGTGGAGCATCATAAAAACTCACTGGGTGTTATGGTTAGTGGTTACTCAGAAGTTGAAACATTGTCTCCTTCCTTTCAAGTTCTTCAAATTAGATCATTTTCTACTTTCTACTCCACATGATCCAATTCCTTGGTAAAAGGGCAGCCCCACCTTATTGCAACAATGATTGTGATTTTGAAGGCAGTGGGTTCAGCGAGCATATACTACAACATCCATAACCATTGGCCATGCTGGCTGGAGCTTTCAGGAGTTGTAGTCCAAAACGTATGGAGGGCACCAAGTTGCCTACCCATGTACTACAGGGTTTCTGTCCTTCCAGCTCATTCCCCTTTACCTCTGTACTTTATTCCCTGCAGATGGAGGGCTGTGTTTGTACGTTGCCCTCTATTATCAGTGCAACAAATGGATAATATAGCAAGCATGCACCGTCTTCATTAACAGTGGTTTTGAGACGTTGGGAGAGAATGTGTAGGGTTTTCCTCATATTTTTAGGCAGTGAGAGAAGCCCTCTGCTAACTTGCTTGATCCCAGTTTGGTACCCTCTTAGTGCCTGTTTGGCAAGCATCCTACTTTACTAAACATTTCTAATGATACTATGAAGCTAGGTTGCTGAGAAAGGGTTGTGGCAATCCAATTCCAAATGGATTATTTAGACTAAATTGATTATCTGAACCATTTCAATTCAGGTTCAACCCTGGTTTTGCCAGTGAGATAGCGCTGGTCGCCATATGGATGACCTCTGTCAGGAAGGAGACAGAGTGTGATCCTGTTGGTTCTCCTTGACCTCTCAGCAACATTTGATACTGTTGACCATGACATCTGCTGGACTGGCTGTGTGGGTTGGGCATAGGGTGCATGGTGATACAGTGGTTTTGCTCTTGTTAGTATCTAGGTTTGGCCCAGCTGCTTTTACAGCATAAGAATCTCTGTTGTTACTGGAAGCACTTATTGAGGCTTGTCAGGCAGAGCCACCCATGATCCATGTCTGTAAATATTTGTTATTCATGAATAAATATATACAGGGTTTTAAGAAGGTATAGAATAGGGAATTGGATTGTCCCATTGCCAGCTTGCTGAACCTAGCAGTAGCTATGTTAACCACAATTCCAGGTCCAAATGACACAGTAAACTGTGTTAACTAAAAGGCTCACACGTTTCCAAAGTCATATTCCGAGCCTTACAGAAGGAGAAGAGAAAAAGAGGGCATGCAAGCCCAAGGCTCTCTGGGGTTCATGTATTTTAGCATGATGTGCAAATGCAACCATTAACTGTAAATTTGGCAGTTTGAATGTGGATTTAGGTGCTCCTTATTGTCACCCCTACAGTGAGGTCTCCACCATAGGAGGTATTAATATTGACCTACTTTACTGGGCTGTTGTAAGGAATGCAATAAGAAAGGTAACTAAAGCATGTTGAACACTCTAAAATACTATATGCATGCTAAGTTATAAAGTTTTTGTTGTAGTCATGGTTCTTTTAAAAAAAAAAATAAGAGAATGCTTCATATCCCATTGATATCCCTAGAACTTACCTCCATTCACACATGCTTAAAAATACTTGGGGGGGGGGGTTTGTAGCCACTGTATAATGATTGTAAACACTATTTTTTATCACTTTAGCTTCTATTTTTCAGCCCACCCACAAAACTCCATGTTCAAATGTCAAGGTATATGCTGGCCTTCCCTGGGATTTTATAAAACACCACTCATTTTATTTTTATTGTGATCTGGCTATACAGATACCAGAGCCGTAAAAAGTGTGTAATATCAGTACCTGTGTAAGCTATGAACGATTAAAAACAAACAAGATATATTACATTTTGGGTCAGTGGGCACATTTTGAATTTTGATAGAGTGTCATTGGCACTTTCACAAAATGGCTGCAGGGGGGCTTGTCCATTCATGAAACAGCTACTATGGTGGACATGGCTGGACACAAAAAAACGCATTTCCCAGAAGACAAACTGGTGATGCTAAAAGAAAATAACTTGGCGAAGAACCTAAGTACAAGGCTGAGATGGGGTCTCGGCTCCAAAACACAAAACCCCTATTTTGACACAGACACCCCAAAAGGTGGCAGTGGAGGACAGCACATCACTTTGCAGCATGCCAGCCTCCTGTGTATTTTTTTTTTTTAATCTTAAGAAATAAAATAAAAATCATGAGGTGCAAGGAGCCTAGTAGACATCAAGGAAGTTGTCTGCAGACACTACATTGGAGACTTCAGGTCTATTTTAATGTTTGAAATGTTTCTCTGCTGTTTTATTTGTTTTTGTTGTGTTATCATATATTCTACTTTTTTACTGTATCTGGTATCACAAGGGTAAAGGGCATTTTTTAAATATTTAAATAAGAGCGGAGAGGGCCACACCACACGCCTCTTGTTTGGGGCCCACAAAAGCTGGCACTGCATGTGACCACCAGTGATGATTACAGCTATTGCATGGTAGCTTGACTGTGTGACATGATAACACTTGAAAGATGCAGTGAAGACATTCTTTAACCAATTTCTTAAAGAAGAAATAATGAAAGCTCCTCCTGCTGACAGTTAATATAACCTACAGTGGTCTTCAGCGCTATTTAATGCTCTTTGATTAACTTTCACTCTTCCAAAACTCTGTATCCATTTTTTCCATGTATTTCCCCTTATTAGTGCTTTAGGAAACAGATTGTCTATAAGACATATATATCACTGAAGAAGGTGCAAATACTTTAGGAGAATTCAATAACTGTTGCTCAAACATTGTACATTGTGAGAAAGGGGAAGCAACCAAAATACTGTTCTTTTAACCGGAGTGAGAATTTCCATGTAGAAATCTATTTTTTTAGGAAAAAGATTGGCATAGATGAGAAATGGCTTTAGTAGTGTTCCATTTTCTGGTTTTCTTTAACTAGAACACACTGTTACCTCAAATGAAAAAAGAAAACTCCACCCAAGGCAAAATTTTGTGTTTGCCTTCTTTTTGTTTTTTCACTTTAGTTTCACACTTACAGGCAAATAAGTACTAGGGACTTTATTAACACAGCCATACAAACGTAGCTTGTCTGCTTTCCTTGCGGGGTTGGGGGGTGGGGGAAGAAATATTCCAGACTAAGAACAGCTATCCCACCGTGCACCGTGTTCTCATCTGAGCAGGATGACATGGGCATCTGCCCTTTCTGTATTTAAAAGGATGAATTAAAAGGAAGCCATTTAAACTTAAGAACTGCAAAGAACCAGGTTCTAACATCGCCTATTTTCAAGAACTCAGAGGAGCCCTTTAACTACTGCTGTAGATGAGCTCCTGTCCAGTTTTCTTTATTCTAAAACACTTTCTAGGACAATTCAGAGGATGGTAAACCTGATCTCCTTAACTTTTGGGGTTTACAATCAATGACACTTTTCTTGTGGGGCTTTACCCAGTTTATTAATTTAGATCTTATGGCACAAAATTATGCGTGCATGCGCACACACACATACACACACACACACACACACACAGAGCTACGTTGTAAAGGAACACAGAGAAATATGTTGTGAGATTAAGGGCCTTAGAGTGTGCTGTTCTGTTTCTTTGACTCAAACAATGTAAAATGGAAGCAGTATATTTGCATACATTTCAGATATTGTTTACACATAGTTTAAAGAGAAGCATATACCTAACTGCTCAAGATTTGTGAGTAATAAAGCAAGCATTTATTATTTATTTTTGAGCTCTAAATGTGCTAAAACAGAACTTAAGTCTAAAATAATTCTGCATTTTCCAAAGCAGGCTTCTTTCAGCATTCATGTGTTGTATTGATTAATGCACATATGTACAGAATGAAAAGAGCTTAAGGCAACAGTGCATCCCCAAACCACCGTCCTTTGCATGTTTCTATGCAATAAAATAATGTTCTTATTAATTGTTTATATTGCAGCATCAGTGGTGCATGCCACTTTACAGAGTAACAAAAAAAAATCTCTACCTAAGCAACTTACAGTCTAAGATTGGACCCTGAGAAGAAGATGGAGGCAGAAATAAACAGGTTAAGAATGTTTATTCAGTTCAGTTACATGCATTTAGGCTTAGTTTCCATGGGGGACTAAGGAGTTGTTCCAAAGGCTTCATGGGAAATATGAGTTTTGAAACTGCTTAATAAACTGTATATAATTGAGGTAAAGGTTAACATTTCTTATATGCTTTTTTCTTATTAATATGCTTGAAACTTGTCTTCCTGGATAGTCTGTGTGGTATCACTTTTCTCTTCCTTCAATTTTTTTCTCAAAACCCATATTTTCAGCAAGTTTTTGGCTTAAAAGTCTTAATCCTCATGCCCAGCAGTAATCTATTTTTTCAAAAGAAATTGCAAAACCACATTAATATTGAAGCAGTAATAATTTTTAAATACCTATAAATGTATTTAAATTAATCCCTAGTTTCTCTTATTTTTTTCTGCCCTTCATCTGTTTTCTTCCTCACTGTTGGCTTACTCTGTAAACCCCTTTTGGGCACACAAATTCCTTGTATATTGATGGTGCTATATTGATCATGATCATGATGATGATAATAATCATTTGAAAAATTGATATTTGACCCAGTTCACACATCACAACAACACAGAGTTTTTTAAAACCCCGTGTTGTGAATGAGCGAACGTGCTAGTGCATGCTGCCCTATCACTCTCCCTGAGAGTGGGAGTGGCTGAACAACTCAGGGGCACATTGTGACGTGCGAACCAAGAATTCTGGCTTGTGTCTTCACTGACAAGCCAGAGAAATAACTTACAGTTTGTTGTTGGGTTATTTCTCTGGCTTGTCAAAGGACAGACAGACCAGAGTTCCTGGTGCGCACATCATGACAAACAACCCAGGGACAGAGTGTCCGTGGGTTGTTTAGCTGCTCCCACTCTTGAGTAAGAGCGATCAGGCAGCATGTGCGAGCTCACTCGCTTGTTCACAACAACCCAGAGGGTTTTTTTTAAAAAAAACCTGGGTTATTGTGACATGTAAATTGGGCCACTTTGTATAAGTAAGCAAAAAAGGAGCTGTGATTTTCTTTTCAAGGATTTTTAAATATTTGTGCAGTATTATCAAAGGCCTTTACAAACAGGGGAATCATTAAAGACCTTAATTATCTAATGTAATATTTCTGATAGATCTTTCTCTACTTAAGTTTCACCTTCCTGTTCCTCCTTTTTTGAAAATAACACCTGTTCTGATAACTGCATTATCCACTGCATTGTGTCATATACCAAATCAAATCTCACATCCTCCTTTTAAACCTTTCTACTTGCTTCAAAGGCTCATTTTTTACCTCTGTAACAGTGCTTAAATACTATAATCTTGTAAGAGAGGCAATTTTCTCTTCATATTTCTGTGGGAGGTTAATTGATTTCACTGGATATATATACACTTAAGAAAAATGTAGTAGAAAGATTATGACACAGGATTTTTAAAAGTGGGTATGGTCAAACATTCTCCATATTTTTGTTTTTTACAATTGCTGACTTACTAGCCTGCCTTTATTTACTAGACTATGCTACAGGCTTTTAAGTCATTTCCTACAAACATGCATCCCAGCAGAGAATAATAATAATATAAAATGTTTGGCACAGAAAGTGTAGTACATTAGTAAGATAAAAAAATGGATTCTGTTTTCCTGTCTGAAACTGGATGACTGTGTTAACTTGAGCAAGTGAAATAACTTAGTTTTACTAATATAAATCAGAACAGAATGATACTAATAGAATTAACCTAGTTTACTAACACTGCATAAAATATTTGGATGGAGAGGCTTTAAAATAGTGGGGAAACAGCTACAAGCACTGTTCCACAAATGCTTATTTTGAAAGTTGGTGTATATGTAGGTTCTGTAGCAGTTGTCATGTTTACAAGAGATTTCATTACTAGCTTTTGCACAAGCAGAAGAACATCTTTGGATTTAGTTTTGCTTTTCTCCTACAGCGCTCTAGTACACAGCGCAAAATAGGCCTTTGAGCCTTAGACACTTTCCCCATGTAGAAGGACATCGTTGAATCAAACCCATTACTATACATACATATAGTTCTGTAGCATGTTCAAAACTATTCACATACATTATTTTGTTGTAATTTTTACAAAAGCCCTGTAAGGTAGGTCAGCAGACTAGCTTCCCTAAGGTTACTTGGTGTTCATGGCAAAGGACTTGAACTGGGGAAATCCTGATTTATAGCTGAATCTCTTATCCACTATGCTACAATTCTCAAAACGCAAGGATGTTAATAATGCAAGTTATATTATACTTCCAGTTCTAGTCCTTGCTATTTAGTCCATTTACTCCCTCCCCAGTTCACATTCTGGTACAGTTTGCTTTAAATATTGCTCTGAATCAGACCTTTACAGCCAGATTATTTAATTTGAAGCAGAATGGGTCTCGCAGGTGGTGAATAACCATTTATAACCGATAATAACCGATCCCAGTAGTAGATGAAATATCATTGAACTGCTTCTGAGAATTGCTTTGCATGTAACATGGTAGGACGCTGATGTATTCTTTCCCATGTACATGCAGCAGGGAGCCAATATTTACAGAATCATAGAATAGTAGGGTTGGAAGGGGCCTACAAGGCCATCGAGTCCAACCCCCTGCTCAATGCAGGAATCCAAGTCAGAACATCCCTGACAAATGGCTGTCCAGCCTCGTCTTGAAGGCCTCCAGTGTGGGAGAGCCCACCACCTCCCCAGGTAATTGGTTCCATTGTCGTATTGCTCTTACAGTCAGGAAGTTTTTCCTGATGTTCAGCCGGAATCTGGCTTCCTGTCACTTGAGCCCATTATTCCGTGTCCTGCACTCTGGGATGATCAAGAAGAGATCCTGGCCTTCTTCTCTGTGACAACCTTTCAAGTACTTGAAGAGTGCTATCATATCTCCCCTCAGTCTTCTCTTCTCAAGGCTGAACATGCCCAGTTCTTTGTAGTCTCTCCTCATAGGGCTTTGTCTCCAGTCCCCTGATCATCTTTGTTGCCCTCCTCTGAACCCTCTCCAGTTTGTCTGCATCCTTCTTAAAGTGTGGTGCCCAGAACTGGACACAGTACTCCAGATGAGGCCTAACCAGTGCTGAGTAGAGGGGAACTAGTACTTCCCGGGATTTGGAAGCGATGCTTCTATGAATGCAGCCCAAAATAGCATTTGCCTTTTTTGCAGCCACATCACATTGTTGGCTCATATTCAGCTTGTGATCGACAACAATTCCAAGATCCTTCTCGCTTGTAGTGTGGTTGAGCCACGTATCCCCCATCTTGTAACTGTGCATTTGGTTTCTTTTTCCTAGGTGCAGAACTTGGCATTTATCCCTGTTAAATGTCATTGTGTTATTTTCTGCCCAGCGCTCCAGTCTATCCAGATCACTTTGAATTTTGTTTCTGTCTTCCAAAGTATTAGCTATCCCTCCCAATTTTGTGTCATCTGCAAATTTGATCAGCATTCCCTGCACCTCCTCCTCCAAGTCATTAATAAAAATGTTGAAGAGCACTGGGCCCAGGACTGAGCCCTGCGGTACCCCACTCGTTACCTCTCCCCAGTTTGAGAAGGTCCCATTGATAAGCACTCTTTGAGTCCGATTCTGTAGCCAGCTGTGGATCCACCAGATCGTTGTTTCATCTAGCCCACTTTGAGCTAGTTTGCTCATCAGGATATCATGGGGCACTTTGTCGAAAGCTTTGCTGAAGTCGAGGTATATGATGTCTACAGCATTCCCACGGTCTACAAGGGAGGTTACTTGATCAAAAAATGAGATCAGATTTGTCTCGCTCTGTTTAACAAAACATGTTCAATCCTAGTTTTATATAGAAATACAATCAATGATAACTGATCATGTTAGAACTGGGGGAGTTCAGTGTTAACACCTCCATTCTAGAATTATTGGGCCTATTATGAGCCAAGCCCACCCCACCCCCCTGAAGTTCAGCCCTATTTTGTAATTCGATCTCTGCCAACTAAGTGTCCTGGCTGCTGTCTTCTGCTCTGTACCAATCACAAGATTAGCCCTAATCACAAGAGGGGAGAATGGCATAGAGGGCTGGCTAGTGCCAGCAGTAATCTTTATAGAGCTCATCTTTAAGGCCTATATGTTTTTTTGTTTCCCATTGGGATATATTGTATTTCTAGATTAAAATGCCCTCTAACCCTGTACACTGAATGCAGATCAACAGGAGAATAAAATTCCCATGCACTCCAGTAGTAACTGATGCTCATGGTCCAGACTATGCTGTCTATGTTGCCAGCCAGCCCTATATGCTGCTCGTTCCCCTTCCCTTCCCTTGCTTGGGAAGGGGTAGAGATGTGAAGGCCCAGGAAAAAAATTGGGAAATTCAGAACTGTTTGGGGGTTTTTCCTGAAAAATTGAACAGCTTTGGATTAAGAAATATTTTCTTTTAGAATTTAAGACAAAGTATTTCTATATTGTTTACTCTCCTTTGGAGCATATATATTGAGCCTTTCTCCAAAAAGATGTCTAAAAGCTATGTAACAGGAACACTTTTATAGAAGAATTAGAGTTGTAAAACTAGAAATGTAAAACATCTTGAAATAATGAAGCCATGGAGGAAAATGTTTTTTTTTTAATCCTCTCTGTAAGATTCCCAGCATAGTTATTTCTTTCATTCCTTCTTTAAAATTATTGATCTAAAATATATTTTACTGATAAACATTTAGGCTCAGTTTTCCAATATGTGAGTAGAGTCACTATTGCGTATTCTTGACAGTAAACGTGCATTCTGGATAGTTTGTGTTTTGTTCTCTAGGGTCCTATGTTTCTGATGCTGTAGTAGTCATTTAACGTAGTTCTAATCTATTCAGACAATAATTAAAAATTTACTGAGTTTACTTTTTAAGTTTAGTTTTAAAATATAATGACAATTTCAAGAGCAAACTAAGTTATACATAAAATAAGTTTAGGAACAGAAAAGCTGTTTTGTGTTCCTAAAGCAGCCCTCCCCAACCAGGTGCCCTCCAGATGTTTTGGACCACAGTGCCCAGCATTCCTGACCAATGACCATGCAGCCTGAGGCTGATGAGAGCTGAAGTCCAAAATATTTTTGAGGGCACCAGGTTGGGGAAGGCTGTCTTAAAGCAATAAAGTGACTTTAATCTGTAAAAAGTGCTTTAAAATAAACATTTTTTAATCTTTCCCCAAAATTTCCAATTTCTTCCAGAGAAAAAATAGGACAGGCGGGGGGTTCCATGGCCTCAAAATTTCTGGAAATTGTACATCTCTAGGAAGGGGGCAGCTAGCAGAGAAGGCTGGTCCAAGTTCTCTTACTTTTAGTCTTTCTGAGAGTTCTCAGAGAGAGCTTGGAAAAGACCCCAAGGTTTTTTTTAGAGGTCTGAGAAAAGAACCTTATTATGAGGTAACGGGGGGAGAGGGGAGAGCTTGCCCATCAAATAGAGCTTTCTTAGATTACTTGCTCAAGTATTGAAACTAGTTCTGTGAATCTAATGGGGCTTTATAGCAAGGGGCACAGCATTTCAAAAGCAATTTGTGATAAGGCATGATCAGCTATTCACAGAAAAAAAGCCAAATTCTACTTGCCTAGTTCAGGTCTCTTGCATGAGCCTGTTAAGCAGCTTTTCAGTCTTACCTAATGGCCTGGTTCGCACATAATGGTAAAACAAGATTTAGTGAGTGGAACAAGTCCCAGCAAAGCCTTGGGCTCAGGTATTTCTCCCTCACCACTCTTCTTACGTGTCTAGGATTGCTCCTGAGTTTAGTTCACCTTGACAGAAAACCTGGCTTGTTGTTACCTTTGAGTCAGAGATCATGGTTTAAAGCAAAATCTGGTTAGTTAAACCAGTAAAATGATCCAGAGTTTGAAGTTGGCTTATTTTGGAACCAAAAAGGGGGAGACGCCTATAACACCTGGGGGTTTGCAGGATCAGCAACCTCATAGACAGCCTCCTCTACTAAGGAGGCACTCGATGCACTATGAAAACCCTGCACCCTAACTCTGAAAGCAGCAAAAATCCCAGCTGCACGAAAAAGGGGGAGGTGCCTTTAACAACTTGGGGGTTTGCAGGATCAGGATCAAACCTCATACCCTGCCTCTTCTACAATGCTGGCTTGGTCACTTTAATGTGTTCCTATGCGGTAAACCAGCGAAGAGCAGAGTGACAGCTGTCTGGATTGCTCTTGCCTCAAAGCTCTGTAGCTAGCTAAAATAACCCACAGTGACAACCACACAACATGATAACCCATGATAGGTTAATAGTCTAATCCTTAAACTATTAAACACCACCAACAGCAAAGCTAGAAGAGAGAAATTGTGTGGCCTCTAGACAGCATCTGGGGAGCCATAGGATTTTTTGGATTCCTGGATCTGACGCTGGAGACAGCACTTCAACCTTAGAACCAGGAGTCCGAGCTCCTCACAGCCATGTGGAGAGAACTGCGTTGGCTGTCTCTATGAGCTCGCAAACGTGAGCTTGGAGAGGGGGAAAAGGAGGCATGCCAGTGGGCAGGAGGGCAGTGGGGATACAAGCTATCCCCAGGCTTCCCCAGTCTCTGTCTTTCCCCCTCCCTGAAGCCTCTGATAGACAGGCAAAAACACCCATCTAGCTAAAATGCAGAGCAGGAGGCGCGATATGCCTCCCATTCTGCGTTGCATGCTTGTAACCCTCTGAGTTTGGAGGCTTACGAGTACCCAGGGCAGATCAAATAGGATTGCGCCCTAAGAGGAAGATAAAAGGTAGGCTTCTTTTATTATAGTTGAACTTCATCACTATGTTCATCCACCATTAAGTTGTGAAATTATAGACAAAGTGAAATTGTTCTAACAGGCATTATATTAAGCAAACAAAAATTGACTTGTTCCCCCTAGAGTTCCATTCAGCAAACCTGATGTTTTTATAAATAATGTTGTCATCATATTTGTTAAAGGCTCATTTGGCTTTCAAGCTTTGTCTTAATATAAATAAAATTGTCCTTCTACTGATACTTTTAAAAATTCTTTCATATAATAGCTCTATGTTATTTTCAGCCAAGAGACTCCTTACTGTGCTGTAGCAGAAAATAAACCTTTTCATGCTTATCAATACAATAATAATGGAAGTTAGTATAGGCAGCTCCATGCTCTCCTTAATCCAGATGTGAGTAATTATTTACCCCCAAATACTTTGCAACAGAAATGTGTGATGTTGTTTCAACTTAATCAACTGTATGAGCAAATCCTGGTTTATTAAGTCAGGATACACAAAAGCTTCATATACCTGCACAGAGCCACATTGCTTCCATGTTGCTTCTCCTTGGCCCAAGCAGGGAAACAAGCTAGCTGTATGATTAGCTGTAGTTAATCTTAGCTTCCTCTTACATCTGAACCAGAAAACTATGGGTAACGGCTTCAATACAAGCCAGGTTCTGACACAACGAGAAGCTATGATTAACTGCAGCTTCCTGGCTTCATGGTGGCATCTTCTTCTTAAATAGATTTAGAGTGTTTTAAAAGACTCTTAATCAGGAGCCTAAGGCCTTCTGAAACTGAAGTATGGTTAACTTTATAAATATAATTGAAGAAACCTAATAATAAGCATGTGTTTTTAACAAGATGTGTTGATGCATAAAATATCATCAAAAGACACAGGGGAACTTCCCGTGTATTTTTATTGTGTGCAATTATTTTTAAAATATTCCTGAAAATAGATGAATTTGCAGGTATTAAATATCCATTGTTTAAAGAAACAGATGTGTAAAGAAACATTCTCCTTTTATTAGTCTCAATCATTAATGCTATACAAATAGTTCATAGTCCTCCTCTATTTTGTTTTTGTTTTTTAATTAAATTTATTTATTTATTAAATTTCTTAATCACCCATCTGGCCGGTCACCCAGCCTCCTTGGCAATGTACAACAGTACAATTTAAAACAGTAAAATTACACATTAAAACATTGCCAAAAAATACCCTAACCCACCCCCAAATGCCTGCCTGAACAACCAAGTTTTCAATCCGTGGCAGAAGCTCAATAAAGAGGGAGCATGGCAGAGTCCCCTAGGGAGGAAGTTCCACAGAGTGGGGGCCACCACAGAGAAGGCCCTCTCCCTCTTCCTCACTAGCCTAGATGGGACAGAGAAAAGGCCATCTGAGGCTGATCTTTTTGAGTGGCCTGTCTGGTGTTGCTGGAGGGGCCCCTTGAGATAGGCTGGACTGGAACCATATAGGGTTTTAAAGGTCAAAAATAACACCTTGAATTTGGCCCAGAAAACAGCTGATAGCCAGTGCAACTCCTTCAGCACTGGAGTGATGTGATCATGCTAGCAGTTGCCTTTAATCAGGCGAGCCACCGCGTTCTGCACCAGCTGCAGCTTCCAAACCCTCTTCAAGGGTAACCCCACGTAGAGCACATTACAGGAGTCTAGATGAGAGGAGTCCAGGGCAGGTACTACTGATGGGAGCAGATGGTCGGGAAGGCAGGGGTGCAGCCACCGTATCAGATGGAGTTGGTACAGCGCTGTCTGGCTCACATCTGACAGCTGAGCCTCCATGGACAGCTGGGAGTCTAAAATGACCCCCAGGCTGCAGACCTGGTCTTTCAAGGGTAGCCGTACCCCATTCAACACCAGGTCAACATCCCAACCTCCTCTTGTCTCCCACCAAAACACCTCTGTCTTATCAGGGTTCAGCTTCAGATTATTCCTCCCCATCTAGCCACTCACCATCTGCAGACTTTTAGACAGGCATTCTACAGCTAATCCTGGTGAAGATTTGAACGAGATGTAGAGCTGCGTGTCATCCACATATTGATGACACCACACCCCAAACCTCCCAATGATAGCCTTCAGCCGCTTCACATAGATGTTAAATAGCATCGGGGAGAGGATGGAACCCTGTGGCACCCCACAAGTGAGTGGCCACGGGTCTGAAACCTCCTCCCCCAGTGCTTCCCTCTGGTACCTGCCAGAGTAATATGGTGTCTCCAATGCCCAACCCCTCTAGGAGGTCCAGGAGGATACCGTGGTCAACGGTATCAAAAGCTGCTGAGAGGTCGAGGAGAATAAGGAAGGAGCATTCACCCCTATCCAGAGCCCTCCTCATATCATCCACCAAGGCAACCAAGGCCGTTTCTGTCCCATGCCCAGGCCTGAAGCCCAATTGAAATGGATCTAGATAATTGGCTTCTTCCATGTGTGCCTTCAACTGCATCACCACCACCCACTCAGTTATCTTGCCCCAAAATGGCAGATTCGAGACTGGGCGAAAGTTGTTCAAAATTGGGGATGCAAGGAGGGCTTCTTTAAGAGCGGTCTTATCATTGCCTCCTTGAGGGCTGATGGCATCACTCCCTCCTCAAGGGAGGAGTTCACCACCGCCCTGATCTCCTCACCCAGTCTCTCTCTGCAGCTTATAATGAGCCAAGATGGGCAAGGATCAAGTAAGCAGTGGTCGGCTTTACAGATAAAAGCACCTTGACCACTTCATCAGAAGGAAGAAGCTGAAACCGATCCCACAAAACTGGTTTGCCACAGGCCGCCTCTCACTTGCTACCTGTATCCACGGTGCACAGAATAACACCCCTGATCTGATCAATTTTATCCGCAAAGTGCCTTGCCAAGGCCTCACAGGAGGCCTTAGAATGCTCCAGCTGTTCCGGAACAATTGGACTGACCAGGCTTCAGACCACTTGGAACAGGCTCCTGGGACAGCACTCTGCAGATGCAATAGAGTCAGCATAATATTCCTTTTTTGCTGCCTTCATTGCCACGTGATAGGCTGAAGATACAGCTCTAGCCCGTGTCCGCTCGTCTTCGGAGCAAGACTTCCACCGCTGGCGCCCTAGCCATCTCAGCTCCTGTTTAAGGGCTCATAACCACGGATTAAACCATGGTGCAGTTCGAACCCTGTTCAGGGGGAGAGGGCCTTTCTGAGCCACCCAATCTAATGCCCCAGTGATTGTGCATTCCAGCCTCCCGCCAGGGTCTCAACTGAGTGGCCGTTTGTGTGCTCCAGAGAATCCCCAAGCGCATTGTGGAATCCATTCGGATCCATAAAACTCCTGGGGTGGACCATTTCAATGTGTCCTCCACACCTGCAGAGGGGTTGTGGAACCAAGAAGTCCAACGTCACCAGATAGTGATCTGACCATGATGAGGGTGGGGGTGGATATACCCTGACTTCCAGATCACTCCCCACTTCTCCAGAAACAAACACAAGGTCTGGTGCATGACCAGCTACATGGATGGGCCCAGTTGGAATAGGGCACAACTCCCAGGAAGCCATGGTCTCCATGAAATATAGTATAGAAGGAATTCTTTTTAAATGACATGTCATCTTGAATTTGATACAAAATCCTATATTGACCGTATGGTTTCTCTCATATACCTGTACAGGTCTGTGGTTTTCCTTGTTACGGGGACATAAAATGTCATCTGGGTTAAATCACCATTTTCCTCACCAGAACAAGGAAATCTAAGATGTTTCTAACTAGTAATCAAAAAGATAATACTATGAAACTGCCTTATACTGAGTACTGGGCTAGATGATCAGCCTGCTCAACCTGGTAATAGCTTTCCAAGCCTTCAGGCAGACATCATTCCCCATCATACTACCTCACCTTTTAAAACTAAGGATGATGGGACAATATTTTCACAGTGGCAAATGTTAAAGCCCACCACCAAAGAATAGCCATACAGTCTCTTTCAGTTTCAGGTTTGTTCTTCATATGGCTGTTTGCTAATACAATATAACAAAAATAACGAGAACATTGTGATTAGACTGTCTTAGTTTAGGAAAAATTTTGTGGTCTTTAGTAGGTTTGGGTATCTTCTGACATACATCAGGTATCAGCAAATCTATTCAGTAAATGAAAATTCCGATTGATGTAATTATTTTTTAGTTAACAAGGCAGATTCTTTTGTGGCAGAACATAAAGAAAAGATCAGCATTTTTCCACTGCAAAAATAGTAGAAATCTTAAGAGGCGATTCAGATGCTCAAGGAATCTTGTTCAGATTCTATGAAGATACTATTGGTACATCAAATTTAATTCATTTTTTCAGATGTCTTCTTCAGCAGGCACTTGGTTACAAACCATTTCTAACAAAATAGAGTGAAGGCTGAAAGAATTAGTTGATAAACCAGTATCTTAACTTCAATTTAAAAATAGAGGAATTATTAAATAAAATACCTGGGTTGGATCCAGATTTAGTTATACCTAGAGTAGACCCATGAAATCAATGGGACTTAAGTTAGTCATGACAAGTTGGGTTCAATGGGTCTACTCTAGGTATAACTAAATGTGTATCTAAACACTTGTCCGAAGGAAAGGGTGAAGCACCTTTTTAGAGTTTGGGGGAAGTAACCTATAGGTCAGTTGCAGAGCACATTCTTATATTCAGAAGGTCCCAACTTCAGTTCCTAGCATATCCAGTTAAATGAAAGTCATAGACAGATTGGATTGATTTTAAATCAAAGCAAATGCCTAGAAAAGGGATATATTGAATCTTGCTTCTAATTCATGTATATGCATTTATACTCAAGTGTTAATACAACAACAAAAGTCTGTCTTCAACCAACTGTTCTAGGAAATAATGAGTGTGAACGTTAATATACTTGCTTTGTATTACATGAATATCATTCATTTTTCTCTACTTTTCTAGCTGAACTGGGAAAGTTGGGGAGCCACTGCCAGTCAGCATAGTTGGTAGTACTGACCTAGATAAACTGATGATCTGACTCTGTAGGAGGTACCTTCGATGTTCCAAGTCATCTATTTGGGCCTCTGTCTTTCTTGTCATGTACTTAACTGTCTCTTTCATACTTCCTCAATTCTTTTCTGTTGGACGAGTCCAAGGGAGGTTGAATATACGCTGTACTGATGCCGAAGGCTGGTAAATGGGCTAGCAAGTGTCAATAGGCATGCCACTGGAAAAATTATGAATGCCCCAAAAGCTACCTGAAATCCTCGTTGAACAAGCCACTGGAACAACATATTTAAGACTATAGCTGTTTTATGTGTCTCTCATGGCAGTTGTCTTGATTTTAAAAGACAGAAATAGAGATATTTAACACTGTCTCTGACGTTGTTGCAATAAATAGGCTGTGTTGCCAGTATTTTGAACTCTGTTCTCCTAAACCTTTCTGCTTATTGACATCCATTTATCTTGAATAAGTGGCCAAATCAGTCGAGTCTTTCTGTGACAGAGTAGTAATTACCTTTGACATATTACCTACTATAATATTTTTGAGAGAGACTCATAATTGTACATTGAATCTTGCAGTTTCCTTTTTATTCTCTAAGTTATCTCCAGTTATTTTTCATACTTGCGGGTTATGATCCCAGCTCAGGGTAAGAGGTAGACTTTTAGAAAGAAAAAAATGAGACTGCTTCTAGGAGTGCCCAACATTTACTGCACCCTTCCAGTTGCCATTGCCTAAAAGGAAGTGGGAATGGACCACAGTATTGCATGCACCATCCTGCTAGACCAGGGGTCAGTAACTCAGGGCCTGCAGGCCACATGCAGCCCTCAGCTCCTTTGTGTGGCCTGTGAAAGCCTGGGGGAATACTACCAACCCTTACCCGCTGATGTGCTGGGCTGTGGAGAAAAGGCTGCTGTTCCATTGCTGCTATTAGCGGTGCTGGGACAGCTATCCAATCTCTGTTCCCGGTGACCCTGAAGCAGCCAGGATCACTGGGAGGACGAGGGAGGCTTTAGCCTCTCCTTCTCCCAGTGATCCCATCTCCATGTGCATCCCCCAGCCTATCACGCAGCACTGTATGCGGCCCTCAGGGCTGAAAAGATTGCCAACCTTTCTTCACCAACCATAACCATGGTTGACAGTTATATACGTACCAACCTTAACCATGGCTAACTAGAATTCATCTTAACTGGGATTTAAAACCAAGGTTTGAAGCTGGTTTCAAATCCTAGTAAAAGGGAATCCTGGTTAGTATTAACCATATAGTTAAGCCCATGGTGTTCAGCTTAATTGTTGGTTAAGGCAGAAACAGGGTGGGGCTGTATGTAGTCCCATATAGTCAGACTGTTTCCTTTTTCCTGCTCTGCTGCTGAAATGAGAGTCTTGTCAGCTAAACCACTTGAAGGGTTTATGTAGTTAGTTTTCTCATCTTTGGAACCATCATTATAATAAAGTCTAAGAGTCTCTGATACGTATATTTATATGGATGTGAAAACTCTATTAAGAACACTTTGGATTATCACAGAAATTATCTGACATCTTTTCTCAAAAATCAGAAGATCTTGGATATTTTTTTTAGCTAATCCAAGGTAAAATTACCATCCTATTGTCCCCTGCCCTCCCTGTCCCTACGCAAGCTAATGGAATAAAGCATTTACAAGGTCCTATGAGTATTCTACAGGATAGAAGTGGTCTGCATGAATATTCTACAGGATAGAAGTGGTCTGCAGATTCCAAAGATAGGGCTAAAGAGCCTACTCCTTTAAAGGCCCTCTTGGACTGAGCTCCCAACCCTCACCCTTGGAATTCGTCCCTGCAGCCCCTTTGAACTATTCTCCACGCGAGTAGTCTCCTGCAGCCCATATAAAAATCTGAGGTAGAATAGGATTTTGGGACTTAATTCATGAGTTCAGCTTTAGTGAACTTTAGCCCCTGAAATTCACTCACAAGCATTGCTCAGATAAATTTCACCAACTTCCCTAGTTATATTTAGTAGTAATACTGCTTCAGTTAATGCTTTTTATAGTGGTAAGTGCTCACAGAAATGAAACTTAACATTCTGCCTTTTAGGGATAGCTGAGTAGTACAGATTCCTATCTTCATTTCCTTTAAGTTCACAGGAAATGCTTTCAAATCTTATACATTTTAGATCCAGGTCTTTGTAATAGCCAATTGAAGAATTCTGAAGAATTAATCTTTTAAGTGACATTCTTAATAGTTTTTTCCATGTGCAGTGGATGCCTTCAAAATTCCACTACAGGAGCATTGGTGTTATAACTTTTACAGGTTGCTAAAATGGATCATTTTTCTGGAAGATTTTTCTGAAAATGTGTCTTTGGTTTTCATTTATCAAAACCATTAGTGTATTATCAACATTCTTTAGTTTTTCTTTTGCCAGGTACAAATGAAATTACAAGCAGGGGCAAACAACATTCCGGCAACAGATCCATGATCAAATTTCCTGTGGAGCTTTAAAAGGGAAAAGTACAGGAAGTGGGATTTTAAAGCAGATCAAGGTAAAGCCTTTTCCCTGTGCCATTTTTTCCCAGTCTGAGTCACCTTCCCTCCCTCAGAGCTGCTGTTTGCCTTTTATCAGAAAACAGCATGGGAGGAAAAGTTTAAACCTCTTTCTTCCAGACCTAAAACCTCAATCTGAATTTGGGGGTCCCTGCAACTGCATTTACCCTTCTTAAAAACCTGGGAAATCCAGTCACAGATTTCCCACTGTCTTGTTTAGTTGCACCCAAAGTTGGAGAGGAGAGCAATGTATTAAGATAAAGTAATATAAAGAGCAGTGGGAAGAATCTTATTCATATCAGCTTGCTTAAAAAGAAAACTACTAAAACTGTTATCAAATTAAAGTGAAAATGATATAAGCTTCAATCCTGCTCCGTGGAGATGAGTGGAGGTTTTGTCATTGATTTCTGTCGGACCAGGGCCCAAGCAGGTAAGGCAGTATACTTTACTGTGATCCAAAAATTCAGGGAGGCCCAGCTCAGACTGTAACTCCATGATCATGAAGAAAACATTGAGGCTAAATTCATGCTTGAGGACATTTATGGAGACTTATTTCTCAGTGTCTATGTACCAATTGTCCAGAATCTGCTAGAGCAAATCAGAAGCAGTGTTCGAGCAGATGAATCAACATTGTGAACAGTGAATTGATGGCCCAGGCCCTTCTCTAGAACAGAGGGAGTAAACTTGCGCAAACTTAGGGCTTGTCATTTAAAAGACAGAGATTTGTGTTTGCCTTTGTGACATATGCTTGCAAGAACTATCAGGCCTAGAGTTTCTTGGGAATAGGCAGAAGGGAGGGAGAGCTGGTAGGAGGGACAAAGCACCATAATAATCGGGGTTATTGATCCCAGAGCCAGTGGAACCAGTGCCACTGGTAGGATTTACAGGCCCAAAATATATGTGAGTAAATGTCTAGTGTGTTCTCTCTCTCTCTCTCTCTCTCTCTCTCTGTCTCACACACACACACACACACACACACGCACACCCCTACCTAGGTCCCACCAACCATGTCTGGCTATAAATACCAATCAGGGAGCCAGAAACATAAGGAGGTTAAACAAAGGGTACCAAAATAACTACAGGACACCAATTAATCCTTCAATTTTTCAAAACACACAACACCTTTCTGCAGTGAAGTAACGAGTGAAGTAGATGAACAAAAACAGGATGAAAATGGATTTCAATAAAGAGATGATGTCTGTGCCAATGGATAATGAAGAAAAGCTGTGAAATGCATGATGCAGCACTAACCTAATGTTGTTAAAAGATAGTTAAGACTACCATTGTTGTTGTTGTTCAGTCGTTCAGTCGTGTCCGACTCTTCGTGACCCCATGAACCATAGCACGCCAGGCCTTCCTGTCCTGCGCTCTCTCCCGGAGCGTGCTCAAGTTCATATTCATTGCATCAGTGATGCTATCTAGCCATCTCATCCTCTGCCGTCCCCTTCTCCTTTTGCCTTCAGTCTTTCCCAGCATCAGGGTCTTTTCCAGGGAGTTTTCTCTTCGCATTAGGTGGCCAAAATATTGGAGCTTCAGCTTCAGTATCTGTCCTTCCAATGAGCAGTCAGGGTTGATTTCCTTTAGGATGGACTGATTTGACCTCCTTGCAGTCCAGGGCACTCATAAGAGTCTTCTCCAGCACCACAGTTCGAAAGCATCAATTCTTCGGCGCTCAGCCTTCCTTATAGTCCAGCTCTCACAGCCATACATTACTACTGGGAAAACCATAGCTTTGATTAGACAGACCTTTGTCGGCAAGGTGATGTCTCTGCTTCTTACTATGCTGTCTAGGTTTGCCATAGCTTTCCTCCCAAGGAGCAAGCGTCTTTTAATTTCATGGCTACAGTCATTGTCTGCGGTGATCTTGGAGCCCAAGAAAGTAAAATCTGTCACTGCTTCCATTTCTTCCCCTTCTATATGCCAGGAAGTGATAGGGCCAGATGCCATGATCTTAGTTTTTTTAATGTTGAGTTTCAAACCAGCTTTTGCACTCTCCTCCTTCACCCTCAACAAGAGGCTCTTGAGATCCTCTTCGCTTTCTGCCATTAGGGTGGTATCGTCTGCATATCGGAGGTTGTTGATAATTCTCCCGGCAATCTTAATTCCGACCTCTGATTCATCCAACCCGGCATTTCTCATGATGTACTCTGCATATAAGTTAAATAAGCAGGGTGACAATATGCAGCCTTGTCGTACTCCTTTCCCAATTTTGAACCACTCAGTTGTTCCATGTCTGGTTCTTACTGTTGCTTCTTGACCCTCGTACAGGTTTCTCAGGAGACAGGTAAGGTGGTCTGGTACTCCCATCACTTTAAGAATTTGCCAGAGTTTGTTGTGATCCACACAATCAAAGGCTTTAGCGTAGTCAATGAAGCAGAAATAGACGTTTTTCTGGAATTCCCTTGCTTTCTCCATGATGCAGCGAATGTTGGCGATTTGATCTCTAGTTCCTCTGCCTCTTCTAAACCCAGCTTGTATTTCCGGTAGTTCTCGGTTCGCATACTGCTGAAGCCTAGCTTTAAGACTACCATTAGCACCACCATATTCAGAAGATGGTTTATAAAAAGAGTAGTGGTACATTCTGATTCATGCTTCTTCAAAGATCCAGGCTTGTGGCCTAAAAACACAACAGATTCTATCTGTTAAAAAAAAATAATCTGTCCTGATTTTGAAGAAAGCAGAACTTAGTAAAGTCAATGCCAAACTTTCAAATAGCCGATTAGAATATTTTTTTAAAATCAAAATATTGACAGAATAATACCTTTTATTAGGAGCAATGAAAAAGTTACAAGATAGTCAGCAGCCTTTGTAGGGCTTATCTTCAGGTGGGATACTTCAGCAAAAATAGCAAAAGGGAGTGGCATGATAGAAAAAAACCTAATATTTAGCATAATTTCAGAAATGTAGAAAATGTAATTTCAGAATTAAAAGATTAACTTTTCTTTCATGTCTCATGAGATTGTATGTATGTGATGAAATCATGGTATGTATACATAAGATGGCTCATGTTACAGGTTTGTACTGGATCAAAAAAATTATGCTTGGGCTTCTACATAGGACCAAAAAAGGGAAATAGAAGGCTACTGTGCCTTCCAACAGCAAGGCTGTTTAAAACAATTAAACAAACTCCTTTCAGATAATTGCAGTGGTAGAGGTTCAGGTTAGCGCATTGAACCTGACTCTTTTAACAATTATGGTTATTTCTATATTTCATCTAGGTGAGTTAAAATTTAATTCTGTAAGGTTAACATTTTACTCTGTACAAAGAGCTTGTATTATTCCTATGCGCCTTTTGGAACATACTTCATCTTTGTGGCTTTTAGAAAAAGTTTGACAGTGTTTCAGTAGGTTTCCTGACAATTATTTACTGAAATTAGAAAAAGGAGTCTTAAATATTCTGTGACTTTGATTGTATTATAGATTGGGATTCAATCTTGTCAGTGCTTAATCTTCTTTTCTCTAAGACAGCCTTCCCCAACCTGGTGCCCTCCAGATGTGCTGGACTGGACTACAAATCTGATCATCTTTAGCCAGTCAACATGCACATCTGGAGGGCACCAGGTTGGGGAAGGCTGCTTGCTTTAAGCTGTGCATGGCTAGTTCCTTCAGATTCTCCAAAACTGTTCAACACCGTTGTGCCTGTTTTCTGGATCATCTCCATTTGCTTCTAGATTTCTGAAAATGAATTAGTAAGACATGGACATGGTATTCCAGATGAGGCCTAACCAGTGCCAAGCAGAACAAGTTGCTTCTGCCGCTTCACTATTGTTGTTGATATTTACTTCTATCTCCCACCCTTCAGAGGTGTATACATAGGCCCTTCCACATCTTTATCTTCACAACAACCCTGGAATGGTCCAAAGTCACTCGGTGACCTTCATGGCTGAGTCTCCCCAGTCCTAGTCTAAAATGCTAACTGTTACACTGCACAGACGGACCCATTCTTGCATATAACTCTTCTTGCTCCAGCCCAAATACTGTATGTAGTTCTTAACAAACATGTCAAACTGTAGAGTTGTGTTTAAATTATGATTCACTATAGTCCCAGGTTGTTCCAGAAAGGCAAGAGCTTAGCCAGTTTCTTAAGTATTTCAGTTCTGCTTTCTCCCCCTTCCCAATATGTAAACCTTGGAATTTATCTATATATTAAACTCATCATTTGATTGCTTATAGCCCAGAATAGAATTTTATAAATATCATTTTATTTCCATCTGTATATCCTATTCCTCCTAGTTTTACATAATCATACTTGCTATTTCTTCATTCTAGTAATTATCAAAGTTAACAAACCCAGGACAGGCCCCGTTAAGATTACCAGTGCTTATATCTTCCCAAATACACAACATTCACAGGTTATTTACCACTCTATGGGTTAGAAAGTTGCACTCAAATGTGTTTCTGCTTTATTGAATAACCTTGTTGCATATTGAATTATGCTTTTCCAGTACACACATAAGGATATGGTTAGTGCTGTATTAACGTCTTCTTGAAATCAAGATATTGTTATACTCACAACCTTTCCTTTATTGTCCAAACCAGTGGTCCTCTCAAAGAGGGAAAATGGGTTTAATGCTTTGTTGTTGTTGTTGTTCAGTCGTTCAGTCGTGTCCGACTCTTCGAGACCCCATGGACCATAGCACGCCAGGCCTTCCTGTCCTGCACTCTCTCCTGGAGTGTGCTCAAGTCCATATTCATTGCATCGATGATGCTATCTAGCCATCTCATCCTCTGCCGTCCCCTTCTCCTTTTGCCTTCAATCTTTCCCAGCATCAGGGTCTTTTCCAGTGACTTTTCTCTTCGCATTAAGTGGCCAAAATATTCGAGCTTCAGCTTCAGTATCTGTCCTTCCAATGAGCACTCAGGGTTGATTTCCTTTAGGATGGACTGATTTGACCTCCTTGCAGTCCAGGGGACTCGTAAGAGTCTTCTCCAGCACCACAGTTCGAAAGCATCGATTCTTCGGTGCTCAACTTTCCTTATAGTCCAGCTCTCACAGCCATATGTTGCTACTGGGAAAACCATAGCTTTGATTATGCGGACCTTTGTCGGCAAGGTGATGTCTCTGCTTCTTACTATGCTGTCTAGGTTGGCCATAGCTTTCCTCTCAAGGAGCAAGCGTCTTTTAATTTCATGGCTACAGTCACCGTCTGCGGTGATCTTGGAGCCCAAGAAAATAAAATCTGTCACTGCTTCCATTTCTTCCCCTTCTATATGCCAGGAAGTGATAGGGCCAGATGCCACGATTTTAGTTTTTTTAATGTTGCGTTTCAAACCAGCTTTTGCACTCTCCACTTTCACCCTCAACAAGAGGCTCTTTAGATCCTCTTCACTTTCTCCATTAGGGTGGTATCGTCTGCGTATCTGAGGTTGTTGATAATTCTCCCAGCAATCTTAATTCCGACCTGTGATTCCTCCAACCCGGCGTTTCTCATGATGTACTCGGCATATAAATTAAATAAGCAGGGCGACAATATACAGCCTTGTCGTACTCCTTTCCCAATTTTGAACCAATCGGTTGTTCCATCTCTGGTTCTTACTGTTGCTTCTTGACCCTCGTACAGGTTTCTCAGGAGACAGGGAAGGTGGTCTGGTACTCCCATCTCTTTCAGAATTTTCACAGTTTGTTGTGATCCACACCATCAAAGGCTTAGCGTAGTCAATGAAGCAGAAATAGACGTTTTTCTGGAATTCTCTTGCTTTCTCCATAATCCAGTGAATGTTGGAGATTTGATCTCTAGTTCCTCTGCCTCTTCGAAACCCAGCTTGTACTTCCGGTAGTTCTCGGTTCACATACTGCTGAAGCCTAGCTTGTAGGATTTTGAGCATCACCTTGCTGGCATGTGAAATGAGCCCAAATATACAGTAGTTTGAACACTCTTTGGCATTGCCCTTCTTTGGAATTGGAATGTAAACTGACCTTTTCCAGTCTTGTGGCCGCTGTTGAGTGTTCCAAATTTGTTGGCATGTTGAGTGCAACACTTTAACAGCATCATCTTTTAGGATCTTAAACAGCTCAGCTGGAATACTGTCATCTCCGCTAGCTTTGTTGTTAGTAATGCTTCCTAAGGCCCACTTGACTTCACTCTCTAGGATGTCCGGCTCAAGTTCAGTGACCACACTATCATGGCTATCAGGGACATTCAGATCTTTCCTGTATTGTTTTTCTGTGTATTCTTGCCACCTCTTCTTAATCTCATCTGCTTCTGTTAGGTCCCTGCCTTCTTTGTCCTTTATCATGTCCGTCTTTGAACAAAACGTTCCCTTGAGATCTCCGATTTTCTTGAAGTGATCTCTAGTCTTTCCCATTCTATTGTTTTCTTTGATTTCTTTGCATTGTTAATTTAAGAAGGCCTTCTTGTCTCTCCTTGCTACTCTCTGGAAATCTGCATTCAGTTGGGTATATCTTCCCCTTTCTCCCTTGCTTTTCACTTCCCTTCTTTCCTCAGCGACTTGTAAAGCCTCATCAGACAGCCACTTTGCTTTCTTGCATTTCTTTTTCTTTGGGATGGATTGAATTGCTGCCTCCTGAACAATGTTACGGACCTCCATCCATAGTTCCTCAGGCACTCTGTCTATCAGGTCTAATCTCTTAAATCTATTCTTCACCTCCACTGTATATTCATAAGGGATATGATTTAGGTCATACCTGAATGGTTTAGTGGTTTTCCCTAGGTTCTTCAATTTAAGCCGAAATTTTGCAACAAGAAGCTCTATTAGGCTTTGTCCTGCTTCATTTTGTACACCAAGGCCATGCTTGCCTGTTATCCTGGTTATTTCTTGACTTCCTACTTTAGCATTCCAATCCCCTATGATGAAGAGGACATCTTTTTTTGGTGTTAGTTCTAGAAGGTGTTGTAGGTCTTCATAGAACTGATCAACTTCAGCTTCTTCGGCATCAGTGGCTGGGGCATAGACTTGAATTACTGTGATGTTGAATGGTTTGCCTTGGATTCGTACTGAGATCATTCTATCTTTTTTGAGATTGTACCACAGTACTGCTTTTCCCACCCTTTTGTTGACTATGAGAGCTACTCCATTTCTTTTAAGGGATTCTTGCCCACAGTAGTAGATATAATGGTCACCTGAATTAAATTCGCCCATGCATGTCCATTTTAGTTCGCTGATTCCCAAGATGTCGATGTTCAATCTTGCCATCTCATGTTTGACCAGCTCCAGCTTACCTTGATTCATTGATCTTACATTCCAGGTTCCTAAACAATATTGTTCTTTACAGCATCGGACTTTCTTTTCACCACCAGACACATCCACAGCTGAGTGTCCTTTCGGCTTTGGCCCAGCCGCTTCACTCTTTCTGACGCTACTTGGAAATGCCCTCTGCTCTTCCCCAGTTGTATATTGGACACCTTCCAACCTGAGGGGCTCATCTTCCGGCGTCATCTCTTTTAGCCTTGTGATACATTCCATGGGGTTTTCTTGGCAAGAATACTGGAGTGGGTTGCCATTTCCTTCTCCAGTGGACCACATTTTGTCAGAGCTCTCCACCATGACCTGTCCATCTTGGGTGGCCCTGCACGGCATAGCTTATGGCTTCACTGAGTTATGCAAGCCCCTTCGCCACAACAAGGCAGTGATCCATGAAGGGGATCATTAACGCTTTACCATGGTTCTTATCAACAAAACCTTGTCAGCTGCAAGTAATTAGTCACCTGTTTTCTTCTATATGCTTGGCATTGTACTCATTTTCTCTAACATCCCAGACATAAAATATAAGTAACATAGTCCTTGTGCCAGACTTAGCCTACTTTCAAAAACCCTTTGCAAGTTCAGACCTCTGGCAAAGTTGATCTGTTCCTCCCCTAGCTGCTTGCTGGTCTGGGAGGAAGAGAAAGAGAAATAGGTGTTAGAGAGAGGGGGGATGGCCCTTCCCCCTTTTGCCTCTGCCCACAGCTGGCTCCAGCTTCACCCACTGCCAGCATGTAGCCCCAAAACTACCCCCAAAGGAATGTGGCTCAGAACAGAAAAAAAAATCCCGTCTCTGCTCTAGAATTACTCAGTAGCTGTGATAATTATAATAGTGGTTTGTGCTGCTACATCATAATCCTGTTGCATCTGTTTAACTTTACCCTACTTATCATGCCAATACCTTAAGGTCCACTTGCTACTGAATTGTCAAGATGCAAGACTGCAGCAGTCCTTCTAGTCTGAAGTGCCTCTGATGCATAAGGTGGTGCATAAAGCACTATCACACGCAGCACCCCATTAGAACTGCAGAAGTGTGTAGTGTAGCACAGTTATGCCATGGAGAAGGAGAGAGATGCTCAGTGTAATACTAGCTCCATTACACACTGGCCTCTTTGCACCTGTGTACCTTTATCCCTTTGTGTAAATGACCAGTATGACTGACCTTCTGTAGCATGCTGGAATCTTCTGTACAAAAGTTTTACCTTTATTTTTAGGTGTGAGGTACTTTTGTAGTCTTCAGAAGCTTTGTTGCAGACTCTTCCCCACAGATAAACTTATCAGCTCCAAATTGGAGAGGCTCTTTGGTAACCACAGTATCCAGTTCTATAAAGAAAGTTACCATTTGGCATGGTTGCCGCTTTCAGTTTCCTATATATCCATCTAAGGGATTCAGATCTCACATTATTTAGTTAGTTCATGATGCCTTGAACCTCTTTTAAAGAACCAGCATGCTATGACAGTCTTCTATGCAGATAAACAAATTTGCAGTAATCATTCTTTGCTGGCATCATAGTTGTTTCATTTACTGTAAAAAGGAAATAATATTAGCCAAGAGATCTTTAATTGCAGTGTTCTAATAAGGTAATTTAACTCAAGGCTCATTTGTGATGATAATTGTACAAATTCAATTGTATCTGTCAGACATTACAAAAATATTTATGGCTCTTCCACCTTGGATTTATTTGCTGTGTAAACTGCAGAACTATTTGATCAACATCCTGTATAGCAAATAGGAGAGAATTAAGAATAAGCTCTCGGCACTGCAGGCAGCCTTCCACAGAAGCTTGCATTTGGCAGAACATTTTCCGAACAATACCAGCTATCCACAGTACATTCTTTTTCTGTAGAGAAGTGAAGTAAGATACCAAGCTATAAAAACTCTTGCATAATGTCCTTTACTTACACTGCAGTATAGTTAATCTATTCCAGAACACAATGAGCTAGGCAGAAGAGCCTGTGGTATCTCATACAATTCTTCAGTGACCAGGCAATCTATTTCTGCCATCCAGCTCAAGGGGTACTTCCACCACACAACAGAATAGCGCACCAGAACACAGCAACAATCCTCTTAGCGCTTCAGAAAAAAAATGTGCATAACCTCTTGTGATGATTCACTTCTTTTTCAACACCCATTCAGAATGAGGGCAGTATAATACAGGAAAGAATCCCTCACTCTGATATGCCATGATGTCTTCACTTTTTCTACATGATCCCTGACTTTGGGGATCCCTTGAGGAAGAAGAAAGAAAATAGCACTGAAGCAGGGTAAGGGAACATGAAAATAATCTTGAATGGACATGAAAATAGGAACAGCGGTAAACATTTTGGGCCCAGATACCACCTTTCGGTTCCAGTAGTATTCATTTGAGAACATTCAGAGAAGACCTTGAATGGATTTTGGAATATGGCAGGTAATATGCTGTAATATGCTTCATATACATATTATCTGAAAAGTTCTTCAAATGTTCTGAGATTTGAATTTCCTGCTGCTAATGTTAATATTCTGGAAACTCATATAGAACCGTTTCTGATGGCTCTGTGATACACCTACAGCAGTAGTGATGTTAGATGTCAAAATTTGAAGGTATTTCAGTCAAGCTGTTACTTTGACAGTGATGGTGTTAAAAAGATCCTAGCAGTAAAGATGTTAGATTAAAGGCTTAGCACCTATTCTAATCTTCCTGATTTTTAATGTACTGTTGTTTTCCTAATTAGCTCTTGGGAACATTAATGCCTAATGTGTGTGCCTGAAAGATACACTACCATGTGTATTATGAATGATTAACTTTTCAGTTAGCAGTTTTCGAGATGCTTAGGGGATATAAACAGTTTTATAAAACTTGTCACAATGGGTCTCTTAAAAAAATGTCAGTCTTTTTCTATGGAGAAAATTATGGTGGGTTTGTTCTTTCCGAAATGTATTGTGGCAGGAACAGACTGAATAGCTAGAGGAAAGTGCATGGAAGCATAGAAGCTCCATCCCCTGAACATTTTGACCTAGAATATTTTGCTAACCCTGCCTGTATATTTTCCAAAACAGCTCTGCAACTAAATGAGAGGAACCTATCCATAGCTCTGTTGTACTACATAGCGCTGAAAGCACTGCAGTGATGCTCTGCAGTCTAGCAATGCTGGAAAACTCAGCCATATCTGGAATTCATAAGGCCACGTGATCTTCCTCCTTCCACTGACATGTGGCTGTGGCTGGGAGGAGCATTTTTTCCAGTTTCCAAACAAGAACTGCATATCTATCGAGGCCCTTTATCTGGCAGGATATTGGTAGTGGTTTGTCCAGTTGCATAACCTGTAGCCCTCAACAGGTAGATGTCAGTGGTTGTTCCCTGGCTGCAGTTTCTAACTCCCAAGTACTTTTGAGGTATGCTGAGGGTCAGCGTCCTATGCTGCTGCTAGAGGGCAGGGTCACACCAGTGCTACATATTTTAAACAGTTTGTGGATCATGCCCAAATGCATTCTTTATTTAAAGAGAGCTTACATTCTGAAAATTCTACTATTTCAGTTTCCAGATTGTTACAGAATGGTGTATCCAGTGCTGGCTGTCTCCCAGTGGAAAGGAAACTGCAGGTGGAAGTTATTTCTCCTCCCTCCTGCACGCGCGTGTGCATACACACACATACCAATATGCTGTATAAGGTTAGGCTGCAAGGCGGAAGAGAGCAAGAGGAAGTCCCATTCTGCAAAGCCAGGCATTTCTTTTGCTCTCAAGGATCTTATCCTTGAGAGAGAAATCACACAGTACAGCAGACTAAAGTGCCACCTCTACACTGTTTGTCTCTCTGAGCAGGAGAAGAAAGCCTTCCATCTCCTGGAGACCCCACAGGACTGCATACAGCCACCCAGCCCTCTGCAGGCCAAATGATGACCGAGGGGGGGGGTGCAGCCACACCCCCTGACAGCATTTGTTCCCTGGCCAACACACTGCATGGATGATCCACCTGATGCATCAGCTGGGACCCAGCTTCACTGCATGTGGGCCTTCACCAATGAGTGAGAATGTGGGTCAAAGCCTCCTTTGTGTGCTATTCGCTGTCCCAATTGGGTTGGCAAGAAGTAGGTGAAGGGAAGGGACTCAGCTAGCCATGTGCTGAGTATTGGCCTGTAGAGGACTGGGTGAGAGGCTCAGCCAGCCCCCCACCCAAATGTAGTTCCTCACCCTTGGTATAAAGACGTAAAATGGTATTGGCAGTTTTATTTTCCATTTGTTTTGTAATGATCCCCAACATGGAATTTTTGGATTTGCCTTTTTTTTCCCCCCCATTGAGCTATCCAAAAGTGCCAGCTGAGTATTCAGGCTGGCTTCACTTGACCACCTTTCCTGTGAGGAGAAGGATATGTGAAGTACAGTAAGCCAGCACTTGCATTCCTGAAGCACCAGCCAAGTACACAGCTGCTGCTCCCCCAGGGGAATCCACTTGTTCTCTTCAGTCCCTGATCAGAAATAAGGGGATTCCCTTTGAGCCCCATTGCCCTCCCATTGAAATTCACCTTGCACCCTGTCACCTTCCCTCCATCACAGATAGAGATAACAAAGGGATTCCTCTCCCCGCCTCTTCCCCAAACCCCCAGTAGCCTCTAAGCCGGGGGAGCAGCTTGGGGAGAGAACGGCCTATGGAGAGAGCTCAAGCCTCTGCTAGCTGGATGGGGAACCTGCATGGACTGGATTAGGCTGGCGGGCCAGAGGTTCCCCACCCCTGCTTTATACAACTCTATGGTGCAGCCACACTTAGATTACTGTGTAGAGTTCTGGTTGCTGCACTTCAGAAAATATATTGTAGAGTTAGAAAAGGTGCAGAAAATGGCAATCAAAATTATCAAGGGTTTTGAGCAACTCCCCTGTGAAGAAAGGTTACAGCATTTGAAGCTTTTTAGTTTAAAAAAAGGCAAGTAATAGAGAGACATGAGAAGTGTATAAAATTATGCGTGGTGCAGAGACATCTCATAACCCTAGCACCCAGAGACATCTAATGAAGCTGAATGGTGGGAAATTCAGGACAGATCTAATAGCCCACTGTGGGAACAGAATGCTGGACTAGATAGGTATTCGGTCTGATCCAGCATGACCCTTCTTATGTTCCTACATTCATTTGTCAGTAATTTACCATACTGATTCTCAAGATACAACAATCCATGGTGGTTTGTTAGCCTTGTTTGTTTCAGAGAGGCTTGTCATGATGTCCAAACCTGGCACGATGGCTTAAGTGTGGGAAATGAAATAAATAATAAAATAAATTGTTAACCACGCACAAGTCTCTCTGAGTACCCAAGCCTTGCTGTTGAGTTGTTCAGGGTGGCTTGTTTTCAGAGTGACTTGTTGCAACATGGGAACCCAGCTCAATGGCTTGTACATGGCTTGTTTGAAAGGGCTTCAGAGATGCCTGACAAGAGTGGCAAAAAACCTGACTGCTCCTCGCAGTGCCTACCGTCCCTCATCTTCCACCTTGGTGCTTCATTTGTCAGCTATTAATGACTAAGCTTCTTCCACTTATGGGCCAAGTTTCTCTTATCTTCACTGAGCAACCTTGACAAAGGAAGTTTTTCTTTCTATATAACCTGAATGTGATTTTGCAACTGTAGTTGTATAGAGATGATGATCCTCTTCCTAACATAGCTATGTGTGTATGCATTATTAACTTACCTCTGGGTGTGTGTCTCCAATTCAGGACCATGGTGATTTGGGAGGAGGCTTAAGCTTTCCCCCCTCTGTTATCATGCCAAAATCCCCCCCCCCATGGCAAGGGGGGTTTAAAAAATAAAAGAAATCCTAGCAGTGCTAGGAAGAAGAACGTCACTCGTCCTCAGCTGTGAGAAGCAGCCGAGGAGGCTTTTTAAAAAGTGTTATAGAAAGAAAATAAAACCCTCAGCCATCTTGTCCTAAAAGGTAAGGTAAATCCCCCTCCGCCCTGAAGACATGGCATATATATGTCAAGACAAGTGCTTTGCAAGGCAAGAAAGGGGAAGAAGAGTATAGAGAAGTTGTGCTGCGAAGGCCCCTGGGATACATGCTGAGAGTAGGTGGGAGGACAAAGGGGGGGAAAAACATGGCAAGCCAGTGAGCACCTTATCTGTTGACAGCAGCATAGCTTAGTGAGTGACTAACCAACCCACTGTGGCTTGTTTTCAGCATGGCTTATTGTGACATCCAAACAGGCTCACAATCTTACTCTTAGGCTGAAATCCTATACACACTTATGTGGAAATAAATCCCATTAAATTGGGTTTTATTTCCCAGTAGATGTGCATAGGATTGCACTGTTAGGGATATACTTTTAGTCAAAGACCATCCATTCAACTGGCTTAATTTAGGGCAAACTAGTTGTTATGGTATTATTCCCAATCCTTTTTCCAACTTTTTAGCGCTGGGACTCTAATCCCAACATCAATTCCTTTCTTACCGTTTCAGCAGGAAAATTGCAGTTGTTGTATTGCCAAATGTTGGGTAGTTTAATATGCTTCAGTCTAATATGCCTTGAAAAGGTACTCAGACATTGAGTATTGTCAGTAAAGTATTGCCAGCAACAGGAATTCTGTACTATCCTGTAACATAGAAATTTTCCATTAAACCTAATGTCATTTTGAAACGTAGATGGCTGGTGATATAGTCCTTCAGTTTCTTGACATCAGGCCATGGTTTACAGAACAAGTCTCCTGGGACATGTTGCTGTCTATCTCTTGAGATTTATGAATCCACATTTCAGTTCAAACTGTCCTTAACTCTACTGTTAAGACAAGTTATCTCGATATACACGAATGCCAGAAAAACTCAACAACATTAATGTGTGTAGAAAGGAATCAGGACAAGAATGTCACAAAGACGTTCATTGTAAATAAGAATGAAACCACAGAATCATGACTGCAGGTCAAGTAGGCAAGTTTCAGTCTTAGCTACTTCACAGATTGTTGTGAGGCTAAAACATTCCTCTAAGCACTTGCAGGAAGGTAAAACACACACGTGACGAAGAGGCAGAGGAACTAGAGATCAAATCGCCAACATTCGCTGCATCATGGAGAAAGCAAGAGAATTCCATAAAAGGTCTATTTCTGCTTCATTGACTACGCTAAAGCCTTTGATTGTGTGGATCACAACAAACTGTGGCAAATTCTGAAAGTGATGGGAGTACCAGACCACCTTACCTGTCTCCTGAGAAACCTGTACGAGGGTCAAGAAGCAACAGTAAGAACCAGAGATGGAACAACCAATTGGTTCAAAATTGGGAAAGGAGTACGACAAGGCTGCATATTGTCACCCTGCTTATTTAACTTATATGCAGAGTACATCATGAGAAATGCCGGGTTGGATGAATCATAGGTCGGAATTAAGATTGCTGGGAGAATTATCAACAACCTCCGATATGCAGACGATACCACCCTAATGGCAGAAAGCGAAGAGGATCTCAAGAGCCTCTTGTTGAGGGTGAAAGAGGAGAGTGCAAAAGCTGGTTTGAAACTCAACATTAAAAAAACGAAGATCATGGCATCTGGCCCTATCACTTCCTGGCATATAGAAGGGGAAGAAATGGAAGCAGTGACAGATTTTACTTTCTTGGGCTCCAAGATCACCGCAGACGGTGACTGTAGCCATGAAATTAAAAGACGCTTGCTCCTTGGGAGGAAAGCTATGGCCAACCTAGACAGCATAGTAAGAAGCAGAGACATCACCTTGCCGACAAAGGTCCGTCTAATCAAAGCTATGGTTTTCCCAGTAGTAATGTATGGCTGTGAGAGCTGGACTATAAGGAAGGCTGAGCGCCGAAGAATTGATGCTTTCGAACTGTGTTGCTGGAGAAGACTCTTACGAGTCCCCTGGACTGCAAGGAGGTCCAATCAGTCCATCCTAAAGGAAATCAACCCTGACTGCTCATTGGAAGGACAGATACTGAAGCTGAAGCTCCAATATTTTGGCCACCTAATGCGAAGAGAAAACTCCCTGGAAAAGACCCTGATGCTGGGAAAGACTGAAGGCAAAAGGAGAAGGGGACGGCAGAGGATGAGATGGCTAGATAGCATCACTGATGCAATGAATATGAACTTGAGCACGCTCCGGGAGAGAGCGCAGGACAGGAAGGCCTGGCGTGCTATGGTCCATGGGGTCATGAAGAGTCGGACACGACTGAACGACTGAACAACAACAACAAAACACACATGTAAATAAGTTAGCAGAAGGCACAGTGGAAACCTACAAACCACTTTCTAGCCAGGAACTGCTACCAGTGAACCTGAAGACATTATGATTGGATCTCTTCTGCATGAACTCAAGAGGTTAGATCCAACATCATCATTCCACTGGCAAAACAACAATATTAGATCCAGCCTATGATCTAGAAACTACAGCTTGTGTTTGTTGAAATCTAGTTGAAAATTTGGGGCGGGGGGAATCATTTTTTGATATATCATGTTCCCTTCTGTATTTACAACAAATTGTAATACATATTTTTATTTGCCACACAAATGCCTTCTTCCTGCTTTACTGTCCAGCTCAACTTCTTGCTCACAATTTGCATGCAGCTTCCCACTCCTAGCAGATGGAAACCTGGTTTTATTTTTGTTTTGTTTACACCATTACAAAAGTAATGGTTTCTCTTACTCATAAGAACAAAAGAAGAACCATAATGGATCAGACCAAGGGTCCATCTAGTCCAGCATTCTGTTCACACAGTGGCCAACCAGCTGTTGACTGGGAACCCAGAAGCAGGACATGAATGCAACAGCACCCTCCCACCCATGTTCCCCAGAAACTGGTGTACATAGGCTCACTGCCTCTGGTACTGAGCCAGGGCCTGCAGGAGAAGCCACCACCACCACCGGGGAAGAGGCGTGCTTGCCGCCACTGGGCCTGCTGCTGCCGCCGCCGGGCCTGCTGCCGCCGCCGCTGCCACCACCACCAGGCCTTCCTTGTGGACTTCTGCCTGGCAGACCGCCAGTCCCTGCAGGACCAGGCCCCCAGGTACCGAGCCAGCTGTGCTGCTCCACCTGCCCCTCCCTGGAGGGGCTACATAAGCTGGCTGGCTGAGGTGGCCTGGGAGAGCCAGGGCCTGCAGGAGAAGCCACCACCACCACCACCACCGGGGAAGAGGCGTGCTTGCTGCCGCTGGGCCTGCTGCTGCCGCCGCTGGGCCTGCTGCCGCCGCCGCTGCCACCACGACCAGGCCTTCCTTGTGGACTTCTGCCTGGCAGACCGCCAGTCCCTGCAGGACCAGGCCCCCAGGTACCGAGCCAGCTGTGCTGCTCCACCTGCCCCTCCCTGGAGGGGCTACATAAGCTGGCTGGCTGAGGTGGCCTGGGAGAGCCAGGGCCTGCAGGAGAAACCACCACCACCGGGGAAGAGGCGTGCTTGCCGCCGCTGGGCCTGCTGCTGCCGCCGCTGGGCCTGCTGCCGCCGCCACTGCCACCACCACCAGGCCTTCCTTGTGGACTTCTGCCTGGCAGACCACCAGTCCCTGCAGGACCAGGCCCCCAGGTACCGAGCCAGCTGTGCTGCTCCACCTGCCCCTCCCTGGAGGGGCTACATAAGCTGGCTGGCTGAGGTGGCCTGGGAGAGCCAGGGCCTGCAGGAGAAGCCACCACCACCACCACCGGGGAAGAGGCGTGCTTGCAGCCGCTGGGCCTGCTGCCGCCGTCGCCGCTACCACCGCCACCAGGCCTTCCCTGTGGACTCCTGCCTGGCATTTTTAAGGGGATTTTAATTGTTTTGTTTGTTTGTTTTATTTTGTTGGGGGGGATTTTGTTGTGTTTTTAGGGGTGGGTAGCCTGCCTGATAGGCGGGAGCGAGGGGGCATGTGTCCACCTGATGGAGGCAGTGGGGGGAGTGTTGGGGGCCAGAACATACCGAGGCTGGGCGGCAGGCGCTGGTGGAGCACTAGGGGCAGGCCATGCCAGCTAAGGGGAACAAGGGAGAGATGTGTAGTATCTGTCCCCTGCTCCGGGCCTGTCCAGAGCCAAAGGATGGCTGGGGGAGGCGTGACCCCATCTTCTGGCCTTCGTTTGCTGCTCTGCAATGCCAGGTCTGTTACCCAGAAAACCTCCCTCATCCATGACATGATCCTGGATGGGGGTGCAGACCTGGCATGTATTACGGAGACCTGGCTGGCCGAGGCTGCTGCTCCAACCCTTGCAGCCATGTGTCCAGCTGGATTTTCATATGCACAGCAGCCGAGGGCTGGGGATCGGGGAGGGGGAGTGGCTGTTATCTACCAAGATTCCTTGGTCTTCACCAGACCCCCTCTCCGGGAGACCAAGGTTGTTGAGTGCATGTACTGGAGGTTGGGCCCGAAGGGCAGTCTGGGGATTCTGCTCGTGTACCGTCCACCCCGCTGCACGACTGACTCCCTGGCCGAGGTGCTTGAGGTGGTCTCTGATGTGCGTGTACAGTCCCCTAACTTACTGGTGTTGGGGGACTTCAACGTACATTCGGAGGCCATCCTCACAGGAGCACCTCGGGACTTCATGGAGACCATGGCCTCCTGGGAGCTGCACCATATTCTAACTGGGCCCACCCATGTAGCCGGTCATGCACTAGACCTTGTGTTTGTTTCTGGAGAAGCGGGGAGTGATCTGGAAGTCGGGGGTATATCCACCACCCCCTTGTCATGGTCAGATCACTATCTGGTGATGTTGGACTTCTCGGTTCCACAACCCCTCCGCAGGGGTGGAGGACCCATTAAAATGGTCCGCCCCAGGCGTCTTATGGATCCAAATGGATTCCTGAACGCGCTTGGGGATTCTCTGGGGCATGCCAACGGCCACTCGGTCGAGACCCTGGTGGGTGGCTGGAATGCCGCAATCACTGGGGCATTAGATCGGGTGGCTCCGAAACGCCCTCTCCCCCTGAACAGGGCTCGGACTGCACCATGGTTCAATCCGCGGTTACGAGCTCTGAAACAGGAGGTGAGACGGCTAGAGCGCCGGTGGCGGAAGTCTCGCTCCAAAGACGATCAGACACGGGCTAGAGCTATATCTTCAGCCTATCACGTGGCGGTGAAGGCAGCAAAAAAGGAATATTTTGCTGCCTCCATCGTGTCTGCAGAGTGCTGCCCCAGGAGGCTGTTCCAAGTGGTCCGGAGCCTGGTCGGTCCTGTGGCTCCGGAACCACTGGAGCATTCTAAGGCCTCCTGTGAGGCTTTGGCAAGGCACTTTGCAGATAAAATTGATCAGATTAGGTGTGTTACTCTGCACACTGTGGATACAGTTAGTGAGCAAGAGGCGGCCTGTGGCAAACCGGTTTTGTGGGATCGGTTCCAGCTTCTTCCTCCTGATGAAGTGGACAAGGTGCTTTCATCTGTAAGGCCAACCACCTGCTTACTTGATCCTTGCCCATCTTGGCTCATTATGAGCTGCAGAGAGAGACTGGGTGAGGGGATCAAGGCGGTGGTGAACGCCTCCCTTGAGGAGGGAGTGATGCCATCAGCCCTCAAGGAGGCAGTGATAAGACCGCTCTTAAAGAAGCCCTCCTTGGATCCTCAAGTTCTGAACAACTTTCGCCCAGTCTCAAATCTGCCATTTTTGGGCAAGGTGATTGAGCGGGTGGTGGCGGTGCAGTTGAAGGCACACTTGGAAGAAACTGATTATCTAGACCCATTTCAGTCGGGCTTCAGGCCTGGGCATGGGACAGAAACGGCCTTGGTTGCCTTGGTGGATGATATAAGGAGGGCTCTGGATAGGGGTGAATGCTCCTTCCTTGTTCTCCTCGACCTCTCAGCGGCTTTTGATACCGTTGACCACGGTATCCTCCTGGACCGCCTGGAGGGGTTGGGCATTGGAAACACTGTATTGCGGTGGTTCCAGTCCTTCCTCTGTGGCAGGTACCAGAGGGTAGCACTGGGAGAGGAGGTTTCGGACCCGTGGCCACTTACTTGTGGGGTGCCACAGGGTTCCATCCTCTCCCCGATGCTATTTAACATCTATGTGAAGTCACTGGGGGCTATCATCAGGAGGTTTGGGGTGCAGTGTCATCAATATGCGGATGACACTCAGCTCTACCTCTCATTCAAATCTTCACCAAGGTTGGCCGTAGAATCCCTGTCCAAATGTCTGGAGACGGTGAGTGGCTGGATGGGGAGGAATAAGCTGAAGCTCAACCCTGACAAGACCGAGGTACTTTTGGTGGGAGACAAGAGGAGGCTGGGGGATGTTGACCTGGTGTTGAATGGGGTACAGCTACCCTTGAAAGACCAGGTCCGCAGCCTGGGGGTCATTTTGGACTCCCAGCTGTCCATGGAGGCTCAGGTGTCAGCTGTGAGCCGGACAGCGCTGTATCAACTCCATCTGATACGGCGGCTGCGCCCCTACCTTCCCGACCATCTGCTCCCATCGGTAGTACATGCCGTGGTCTCCTCTCGTTTAGACTACTGTAATGCGCTCTACGTGGGGTTACCCTTGAAGACGGTTCGGAAACTGCAGCTGGTACAGAACGCGGCGGCTCGCCTGATTAAAGGCAGCCGCCGGCGAGATCACATCACTCCAGTGCTGAAGGAGTTGCATTGGTTACCAGTTGTTTTCCGGGCCAAATTCAAGGTGTTGGTTTTGACCTTTAAAACCCTATATGGTTCCGGCCCAGCCTATCTTAAGGAGCGCCTCCAGCAACACCAGACAGGCCGCTTAACAAGATCAGCCTCGGATGGCCTTCTCTCTGTCCCATCAGCCAGGACAGCTAGACTGGTGGGGACGAGGGAGAGGGCCTTCTCTGTGGTGGCCCCCACTCTGTGGAACTCCCTCCCTAGGGAACTCCGTCATGCCCCCTCTTTAATGAGCTTCCGTCGTGCATTAAAAACGTGGTTGTTCAGGCAGGCATTTGGGGTGGGTTAGGGTATTTTTTAAAAAAAAAAATTATGGTAAAATTTTATTGTTTTAAATTGTTTATGGTGGGTTGTACATCGCCCAGAGTAGCTGGGTGACCAGTCAGATGGGCGATTAATAAATTTAATAAATAAATAAAAATAAATAAATACTGGAGGTAGCACATAGCCATCAAGACTAGTAGCCATTGATAGCCTTTTCCTCCAGGTATTTGTTTAACCCTTTTTAAAGCCATCCAAACTGGTAACCATCACTACTTTCTGTGGTAGCAAATTCCATAGTTTAACTATGCGCTGTGTGAAGAAGTGCTTCCTTTTATCTGTCCTGAATCACCCACCAGTCAGCTTCATAGGATGACCCTGGGTTCTCATATTTTGAGAAAGAGAGAAAATGTCTCCCTATCCACATTCTCCACACCATGCATAATTTTGTAGACCTCTATCATGTCTCCCCTTACCCTCCTTTTTTCCAAGCTAAACAATCCCAGTTGTTGAAACCTTCTCTCATAGGGGAGATGTTCCAGCCCCTTGATCATTTTAGTTGCCCTTTTCTGCACTTTTTCGAGCTCTACAATATCTTTTTTTAGGTGTGGTGATCAGAACTGTACACAGTATTCCAAGTATGGTCACACTATAGATTTGTATGGGGCAGTATGATATTGGCAGTTTTATTCTCAATTCCTTTTCTGATGATGGAGTTTGCCTTTTTTACAGTGGCCTCACACTGGATTGACATCTTAATTGAGCTGTCCACCACTACCCCAAGATCTCTTTCCTGGTTGGTCACCGCTAGCTCAGATCCTATCAGGCTATACTTAAAGTTGGGATTTTTTGCCCCAACGTGCATCACTTTACACTTCCTAACATTGAACCACATTTGCCATTTAGATGCCCTTTCTCCCAGTTTGGAGAGATCCTTTTGGAGCTCTTCACAATCCCTTTTTGTTTTAACCACCCTAAATAATTTGGTGTCATCCACAAACTTGGCTACTTCATTGTTCACTCCTAATTCCAGATCATTTATGAACAGGTTGAAAAGCATTGGTCCTTCTACAGATCCCTGCAGGATCCCACTATTTACTTCCCTCCATTGGGAGAATTTACCATTTATTCCTACTCTTCTTTAACCAATTACTGATCCATAAAAGGACCTCCCCTCTTATTCCAAAGCCTTTGGAAGCCCAAGTCAACAATGTCTACTGGATCACCCCTGTCTGCGTGTTTATTTACACTCTCAAAGAATTCTTAAAAAGTTAGTGAGATAGGACTTACCTTTGTGGAAGCCATGTTGATTCTTTTTCAGCAGGGCTTGTCCGTCAATATGTTTAATAATTTTATATTTAACAATGCCTTCAGCCAATTTACCCAGAACAGACATTAAGCTAACCAGCCTGTAATTTCCCAGGTCCCCCCTGGATCCCTTTTTGAAAATTGGAGTTACATTGGCCATCTTCCAGTCCTCTAGTAGAGAGGCTGATCTTAGGGACATGTTGCATATTTGGGTTAGAAGATCTGCAATTTCATATTTGAGTTCTTTGAGAACTGTAGGATGGATACCATCTGGGCCCAGTGATTTATTTGCTTTCAATTTATCAATAAGGTTGAGAACTTCATATTTTGTCATCACTATTTGCCTCAGTTCCTTAGACTCCCTTCCTGAAAACATCAATTCAGGCACAGGTATCTGTCCTATATCTTCTGCAGTGAAGACGGATGAAAAGAATTCATTCAACTTCTCTGCAATCTCCTTGTCCTCCTTCAGTACTCCTTTAATTTCATTGTCATCCAATGGCCCACCTGCCTCCCTAGCTCCTATTCATTCATTTATTTAAAGGTTTTATATGCTGCCTTGAAAGGTGGAAACCCCAACAAGGTGACTTCTAAAAACTACAAATGACAAAACGTCAATACAATAAAACATTAATTTTAAAAAACTCAGAGCTTAAACAGTTCAGAAAAATACTAAGCTCAGTCAACCAATACAGATAAAACAGCTAGCAGCAATCCGATAAAACCTTTCAATAAGAAAGCCATGGAGAACAAATGGGCCTTTAAAGCCCTCCTGAAATAAGTATTGAGGAGGCATAATTGGAGTGCATTGTACAGCTATGAGGCCACCACTGAAAAAGCACTTTCCCTCTTGCCCACCAACCTAGCAGGCATGTGAGAAGAGCCTTAGTTGCTTGTCTTAAATTGCAGGTACACTTATACAGGTGACGGGGACCCTTCAAGTAACTTTTTAAGGCTATCTTTTGGCTGTGACTTGACATCATCTGTCATGATCCTGTCTACACATTGCTGAACCTGCTGTTGTGCTATACAGAGTGTGAGGTAATATATTTCAAATGCAAAAAAGGTATTTTAAATAGCTATGAAACCTTTAAAAATATGTAATTTCTGAAAGGTTATTTCCGTGTGTATATGGAAAGCCTTTTATTTTGTTATGCAAGTAAGAAATCCTGCTCATACTCAGTTTTCATTTCTATTAAAACAATTTTGTTTGAGTATGCTGCACATGGACATAAAGATTTCAGATAGTCCCCAGCTGCTTTTTTTACTGTCTGAGTGTAATATTTTGGACAAAATAGCATTGCTATTTGAGTGGGAGTTAATGCTTTTGAAAGCAGCTAATACACTTAACTACAGAGTATTAACAGTGGGCGTTCTGCTTATTTTTACTGCAAGCTTTAGCGCTGTGCAATTTCCGTGCAACATGTTAACAATAATCCACTTCATGCTGGCACTCAAATATTTGTTGAACATTACAGTAGAAAAGTTATGGAGAAAGATAGATAAAGAAAACAAATTACTTCCCAGGGTGGCATCCTGTCTCTTATAAGAAGCACTGAAGAAGATTAGGGTTTTGTTTTAGATGTAGCAATGTGAAACACATTTTCAGCATCAATTGCAGTTGTTCTCATGAGGAATGAGGGCTCTGTTCTGGAAAGGTTACAAATAAATTACACATGTTTGCACCACATTTACTACACAAAAGGGATTTTATAGCAAAGGAAAAGTGTACAGACTCACAGCTCCAGGAGGTCACTTTTCAGTATCCTTTGGATAATACTTCACTTTAATAAGAAAGTATGGATTGCCCATTAAAACTTAGAATGCTTTTTGTTGACTTATTACTGTTTTAACAATAATTTTAGAGTATTCACACCATTCAGTCTTAAAACATTTCTCCTGCAGACTAGGGTACTATAGAACAACTCTGCATGTCCAGTGGCTTTTGACATTTATTTTTCTGAAGGAAATTAATGTCCCCACCTCAAAGTATTTGCGATATGATATTGGGGAGAGCTGTTCAAAAAAGTGTGAAGATCCACTGTACCCAAAGGAATTCCTTGGATCATGGTTTTAATATTCTGAAGACGTGTTTCCAAGAGAGAACTGATTAGAGACAACCAAGAGGTGCCAAGGATTGTGATCTAAAAGTATCTGTGCTGAAATAACTGTTATACACCGAGGTGCAGATATGCACCAATCCAGTCCCTACTAAAATTGATGAATGTTACTGAAGTGGATAGGAATACTCATTGTATCCAAGGTCAGGCCCAGCACCCGCCAAGGCCTACACATCACCAGGCAGCCCACAACAAAATGGAGAACTCCAAAACTGCTTCCGGCGGGAGGGGGTGGCAGCTGTTTCTCCTTGATATTACCACTATCCACTATCTCTGACTTACCCTGTTTCTCTGGGCCCAAATCTGTTAGAGGAGGCTGCTTCTCCTCATAGGTGTCAACCCATTGGCTGCACATGCCTTCCACTCTTCTATCAATTTGAACACCAATTTGGATGGCTTTAAAAGGGGGTTAGACACATTCCTGGAGGAAAAGGCTATCAATGACTACTAGTCCTGATGCCTGTATGGTACCTCCAGTATCAGAGGCAGTTAGCCCATGTACACCAGTTGCTGGGAAACATGGGCAGGAGGGTGCTGTTGCATTCATGTCCTGCTTGTGGGTTTCCTGTCGGCAGCTGGTCAGCCACTGTGTGAACAGAATACTGGACTAGATGGACCCTTGATCTGATCCAGCATGGCTCTTCTTACATTCTTATCAAAGTCTTGTGAGAAATTCAGGACTCTCCATCACACCTGCAAAGAGGCTGCTGCTCCATCAATCTCTATCATCATGACCATGCGTTGCTATCATCACAAGTCTTCCACCATGCTGCATAGCTGCATTTTCATTGGGCAGTATCCAGTCAGATACTAGTGCTAACATAGAATGTATTGCATTAGCGTAAGGGACCTCTAGTGCAATGTCAGTAGCATTAGCTGGCATAACAGGTTTCCCAGGAAATCCCATCGCACCAGCTAATACTATTGGTGTTGCATTATAAGTCCCTTATGCTAATACAATGTAATTTATGTTAGCACTAGTGTCCAGTTAGATACTTCCCATCATCTCCTTTCTACCATCAGCTTGGCTGGCCAGGTCACATTGCTGTCCTGCTGTTGCTATGCTGGTCCCTCATACAAGCCAGCACACAGATGGCAGTGACAAGAAGAAATATTGTTGACATCCCATACAGTCATGTAGAAAATGGCATATTTTTATGAGGAAGGGGTTGCCCACTGCATAAGATTTGCCCAGGGACCACAAAACCCTGGTGTTAGACTGTCCAGGGCCTATTCTTTGCTTGACCAATGCATGACTTAAAGCTGGATCCGACCAGTCATTGGGAAATGGTTGTTTAAAGGCATCACAGTGCCCTAGGGATGTCTTCTGTGCATACTTTACTGTGATCACATTTTGGAAATATTAATTGCTGGTGTAGGCACCAATCCAGATTGGAACCATAGGGTCCCAATCAGATCCTCCCAGAACTCTACTGATTTCATGGCAAGAAAGATCTGTTTATTCATATAAATATCAAGTTATTTATAATTTAGGGAGAAAGGGAAATGGCCAAAATCCAAGTGCAATTTCAAATTTCTCACTGTACCTGCTGTCACAAACACTGGAAACATTGTGACAAGGTGGCATTGGGAAACTTTCTACACAAACATTTTACAGGTGGACCATCTTGTGATTCTAATTTATTATTTCTATTTGTATCCCACACTTCATACAGTAAATCCATGGACAGGTAACAACATAAAAATTTCCAACAGTAAAAAAAAATAAAATTGGTAAACAGCAGAGCTAACCACTCATAAATGCCTACCTGAATAAATGGGTCTTCACCTGGCACTGAAATGATAGCAAAATTGGTGCCAGATGTACCTCTTAGGGGATGGCATTGTGAAGTTTGCACATCACCGTGGTCAAGGCCCTATCTTGTGTCACCACTCAATGTACTTCACCCAGTGGTGGGGCAATGAGATGGGCCTACTCCATGTATTTAATGGTAACAATCCATCCCAGACTCAATCAGCAACTGTAGACAGATATTGCAAGCATGCATGAATGCAACCTATGTTGGCCCAATCTTGGCTGCAGCGATATAGAGTAGATGTGTCATTTATGAAGTGAAAAACAGGTTTAAATTGATGCTATTTGACCAAGGCTTTTTGTTTTGTTTGTTTGTTTATGCCTGACTTCCTTCTAAAGCATTTCTACTGTTCAATTGACAGCTAATCCTAGGGAAGTTACTCATTGTCTGTCAGGTCAACAAACTGCTCTACTAAAACAGTTTCACGAAACCTAAACTGCCTAAAGGTCACAAAAAGTACCTCTACTACTTCTGCACACAACAGTTAGTATTCTAAAGAAAGGAAAAGTCAAGCTGAATTGAATGTTTTTTTGTTGTTGTTGTGTGGAGCTCTCAGTCTAAGCCTCTGAAGGTTTCTTGGCCAACTTTCCAATCATTGAAGCCATTTGACCCGACTTTCTGTCAGTGGGAGACCTCTAGCAACAAATGAAAGTTAATATCTATTCGGCAGTTGCCAGGCAAATGACATGGTTGTCACAGAATTATAATCACTGAAATACTATCTATTTAGAGGTCACAGAAAATACAACGGAAGTGTGATGTATGGAGGGTTCGCTGTTTATCTGCACTGGACCTTGTAAAATGCCTGGCATTTTTGAGTAGTTGGACAAATTGCTACGCAAGGGAGAGCACATGTTTTGAAAGGAGATCTTGCATCTAGTTCTAATTAACACCTGGCCTGCAACCGTTGGGGAAAAGGGGGTTGCATTTTATTTTCTTAAACTGCTGATTCATGGAAATTGCTTGAAACAATGTGAAAAATATCATTGGAAAGACAAACAATTACTTTATTATGTTTTCCATAAGTCAGGTTTGTTTAAGTATTGATTTCTCAAAATTTCAACATGGATTTGTGCATAAGCACACTAACTTTATCATTGCTAACAGTAGAAGAGAGGATGTGCTTCAGTAAAGAAGCTATTCATTTTATTTTTTAAAGAAAGGGAAGTTATTTTCCCTCCCTATGGCAATGCTACTACTACTGCAATAGATCAGTCTATAATGTATAAATACTGACTTGGATAAAATGAAAAACTTCTTATTCTATATATTGCACTTTTTATTTGAATAACTAGAATAGATAACACAGACCTAGGCTTTCCCAAACTCACTTTCTGCTACAGCCCTCCACACTCTATAGAAATGTGTGATACAGTATGGGGAAGTATAGTATTTGGGGATGGGAGGGGTTGTGACCCACGTGCACACGCGCGCACGCACACACACACACGCAAAAAGGTTATTTCTTTTTTGTGCACAGGGCTGTTTGGATCTTAGTTTATGAATATAAAATGCTTGCTAATGTGAGGCTTACATTTTTAAAATAACTGGAAGCTAATCAGTGAAATTTACTGTGATACTCTTTTTAGTTTCTTTACCCATGTTCACTAATAATCAATTTTTTGTTCTTTTATACTCATAAAATTGTTCTTCTATACCTGCAAATCTAATAAACCAGAAAGGGCTAGAGTTGGACTGATTTCAGCTACAAAGGCTGCTCCTGTTCCTGAAGGTGGCTGGAGATCATCTAGCTGTGAGTCTTGCAGACCCAGTTCCCTGCTGTCTGGCCCATTTCTTCCTGGCCTAGAAGTGTAGGGCCCTTCCTGAGTCCAGCTACAAAATGTGAGCTTCCTTCAGAAGGTTCCTATAGAATGGTGAATGTTATGGAATGTGGTGCATGTTATGGAAATAATTGGTGGTGGTTTGGGGGAGGGGGGAGCTCCCTGCTAGAGAAGGAGGAACCCATCATGGCTGATGCCATACGTGAGGGCTAGGAGGCATGGTCAGAGACAGGCCTGTTTGTACATCACGACAGCCCACCATGGTTTAATTTACACGCGAGGGCTGTTGTGTCATGTTGTGTACCTAGAGGCGCCATTTTTTCATGGTATCTGCAGGGGCCGACTTGCCATAGTTTGTTGTGTCATGCAAACCCAGGTGGCAGGAGTTGTTTGAGGATTAGACAATTCTCAAATAACCCTAAAGCTATGGGTTATTTGAGGGTTGTCTAATCCTCAAACAAACTCTCCTGCCTGGGTTAGACCGACTTGGCAAGCTAGGCACCTGCAGACACCATGCAAAAATGGTCCCCTGGGTGCCCAGCAGAACACACCAGCCCTGCAGGTAAATTAAGTCATGGTGGGCTGTTATGTCGTGCGAACCAAGTCATTGGGTTGGATCCAGATTTAGTCACGCTTAAAGTAGACCCATTAAAAGCTATTGGATCAATTAACTCATAGCTAACTTAAGTCACATTTCAATGGTTCTACTCTAAGTAAGACTAAATTTGGATATACCCCATTGTGTTTGTGTATTGGTGAACTTTCTTGGTATGGATTTTGTGGGTGATGGAGGGGATTGAACATGTAAGCATGTTTTCTGCTGCCTTTCTGTTAATTGACACTAATGCACCTTTGTTTTCTGCTGCTTTACTGTACTGCTGCTGCTTGGTAGACTTTGGATTTAATTTGTTTAATTTGTAATATTTTGATGATGAGGTATCTTTTGCTAGTGTTGTTTTAGTGATTTGGATTAGTTAGTGAAAGGTTTGTTAGCTGAATTGGGATATTTTTTGTAATCGTTATCGTTATTTATGAAAGAAATCTTTTCCATGTATTTAGGGAAATCTGAATTGTAATCTTATTAGCTTGCCAATGTGGGTAAATATAAATATTATATTTAAGAAATGTGTTTGATGTACCTATATATAGGTGATTTGTTTACTGTTCTTGTGAGCCACTTTGAGCACATTTGGGAAACTGGCACATAAAATTTATTGTCATCATGTTTATCAAACCTTTCTACCCTTTTGTCCGATTCTGTAATATTTTCAGTCTACTCAGTTATCAGTAACGTTTCTATTGTATTTTCTGTTTAAACTATTTTGTTATTCATTAAGATCCTTTGTGTACATTGTTTTAAAAGCATAAAGATCACTTAAAGTTGCCCTCTTTTTATATATGACACCTTCTTTTTTAAAGGAAAGCTATAATTAGTTCTGCAGAAAGCATAAGCTGCTGTAATTCAATGTTTAATGTATTATTTATTACATTTATACTGCCCGTTAGCCAAAGCTCTCTGGGTAGTTTATAAGACAAAGCTTAAAACCATAAAATACAATAACATAGTAAAACGTAATAGAAAACCATAACTTTAAAACAGAATAAAACCATAGTAGTAACCAAGATAAAAGCCTGCAGCAGTGCAAAGATCTAAAAATCCATTAACACAGTTTTTAAAACTGAAGGGCTAAAAAGCCTGGGAAAATAAAAAGCTCTTTTACCTTGCACCAAAATATCACAGTGTAGGTGCCAGGCGAGCCTCTCAGGATGTCATTCCATAACAAGGGTGCCACCACTGAAAAGGCCCTCTTCTTAGTAGCAACCTGCCTCACCTCATTCGGCAGGGGCATTTGCAGAAGGGCCTCTGAGGATGAACTTAAAGTCCAGGCAGGTATATATTAATGAAAAACCAACCCTATGAGTTGCTGTGGATTCCTGCTCCAATGCAATATTACTTGTGTTGCTGCAATGACGACACTGGTTCAACTAACACATTGCACCAGTGGAATAGCTTGAATAACTGTAGAGCAAGTGTGAAAGCAGTCAATAAAATTTGTAAATGTTATATTTTAAAACATCTTTTTCAAACAGTATTCAATTAGTTTTAGATTCCGCTGCCTGGTAGCATGTGACACACTTCCTAGGATTCTAGGGAGACATCGATGGATGAAGTAACTAATGACTGACATTTCAGCTGAGTAGATGGCCCACTGAGGAAAAGTATTTCCAGTACAGTTCTTACTTTCTAAAAAGGGACATTCCATCCCCATGGCTGTCTTAAATCGAAATATGCAGAGATGGGGTCTCATTAAAGGAATGTATCATATATATGCTAGGTGAAACTCTTGCCTTCACATGATCTTCAGCATGTGTTTTGAACTTTCTGTTCAAGGAGCTGTTGTTCCTGTGACTCCCCTCAGTGAGCTGAGTCCCTCTGGAGAGTGCACACTCTCATTGCTGGGGTGAGCGCCTTCCCTCTCAGTTCTTCGCTGAATGCCAGGGCAGTAGTATCACTTAAGAACTTGCAGTGAGTTGCCTCATAAAACTCTGTAGATTTTAGCCAGTTTTTCATAGATTTTCATAGTTTTTCTACTTAATCTTTATCTCCAATTTTATTTCCTTGTATTAGACTTCTGTCTTCCTCTTGCCTGCGTTCTTTTGATTCACAAAAGTCACGTTTTTAAAGTGCTGTGTAAGGTCCCCACATCATACAGACATGCTGACTTGGAGAAGGTCATAACTTAAATAGCTGTGTTCACTGCCACAAATTTACCAAGTTGGCATATAGAAATTACTCTTCTCCGCTTCATGCCTTGGTTTGGGAGAAAGCTTTGGCAGTCACCTCTTCAGAGGTGGATTTGGCAGAATGAGGAATCTTCTACAGGTTCCAATATTGCAGCTTTAGCTCCTATGCTTTGTGATATCCACTTCTGACAACAGTGTCATACCATTCTGATACTTTGGTACTGCCTGTGCAGAGAAAGCAGTCTGTGAATTCTAAGAGGACCAAAAATTAATCAGAGGAACCGTATCATGAGCAGCGTTTGTAAGCCCTTTCTGAGGAATGCAGTAGGAACCCAGGTTACTGAAGGTACTGTATGATTAGCCTAATGATTGGTGCAATAATTTTGTCACCATGCCTTACCACTTCTTCGGCCACACCACCATACATCTGCTGCCACAGTATCTGTGCCAATTCTGAGTACTGTAGCCCTGACTGCACTGATTTCAGCCATCTCTATAGTTATGACACTTGATTTGTAGTTTCATTTGCTACTGTTGCCTCAATTGCACTGTAATTAAGAGCTCCTGCATAATCAAGGATTTTCCAGTTTGTAATGGAAGAAGCAGGTCTACACATCTGGAGCTGCCACCTTATTGAAATGAATGGGGAAGCCTGTGCACTTGAAAGCTCCATGTGCACATCTGAGTGCAAGTGGAACTTTGGGTCAGAGCCATTCTCAAATCGTAGGCGTTAAAGGCGTCCTTTTAACTAGAGAAAGATCAGAAGCATTCTCTAATCCTAAAAATTACAATCTTATTTCATGCATGTGTCTATATTGGACACTATTCTTTACAGATAATTTTGGGCAAACGGATTAAAAATAGATGACAGAAGTTGTCAAAATGCCAACATGGAGACATTAAGGTTTTGGAAATTAGAATTAACTGTGTTAAGGTATCTCTGACCTTTCATAAGTTATACAAATAATTATCAGTTGATTGGAATAATAATATAACTGTACCATGGAATAATAATATGACTGCACAATGGAAGTATGTATAAAATCTGATATGTGATTGTATTACTTAGTGACTATCTTTTGAGATTCTTCAAACTCTTCATACAATAATAGGAAAACCCAGCCTTTGGAAATTATTGCTTTGGCAGCAGTGAGCAAGTTTGGTAACCTCCTTTAAAAATGTATCAGTTTCTTCCTCACCTCTGAGATGCCTTACATTTTAACTTCTGAAATTGAATTTCCGCATCACAAGCTGATGTTACTACTGTGTATATTGTGAATACCTCCACTGCACATCCAGTGGAACAAGACTGTTTTCATTCAATGGAACTAAGACTTTTATCCGCTATTTCACACAGATAGTTCATTAGTGTTGTATTTTGGATATGTTCTTACTGAATTTCTTCCTTTAACCAGTTTAGTAGTGGATTTTTGAATACATGTAATATTTATTCAGATTTATTCACAAAATTCAGATCAAACTTAACAGGACAGACTAGCTGTTTTACACCCTTCGTAAATCATTCTTTCACTCCCTGGAGCGCGTTAAGCTTTTATGATACTAAAATGAATATTTCCTAATTATTCTATTTATAGTTGGCAAACATTCCTATCTTTGGATTTTTCTCCCCTTGTGTTTCTAAGACAGCCAGTGTGCCCTGATGGTTAGAGTGTCAGTACAGAACTAGGGAGACCCAGCTTAAAATCTCAACTTAGCCTATCACTACCAACAATTAAGCCCGTCAGTGGCCATTAACGGACGAGGGGACTTATCAAAAGTCTTATGCCCAAACCTGGAACCAGTCCTGACTGTCAGCAAACTTCCTGTTGAGCTTATAATGGGGCCAAATACTGTTATAAATTATCCAGGGATAAACTTCAGTTGCATTTCTCAAAGTTTGTTAGGGAGGTATGCATGCCACAGCCCCATTAATTAATTAATTAATTAATTCTCTCTCTCTCTCTCTCTCTCTCTCTCTCTCTCTCTCACTGACTGCATCATTCACAAAACCTACACTGAAATTTTATGTGGCAACAGCTCCTTAAGAGGACAGACAGCTCCTCAAAGAGAACAAGAACAGTCCAGCCAGCCTTCAGGCCTTTGGATTCTGCTGAGGCAATTAATTAATAATAAATTAATTATTTATTAATAAATAATAATTATTATTATTTTAATAATTCAAATAATATTTGAATTATTAAATTCAAATAATATTGAATTATCATATTCAATTGATATGAATGATATCAATTGATATCATTGACCATGATATCGATCCAGGAGGATATCATGGTCAATGATATCAAAAGCCGATGAGAGATCGAGCAGAATTAACAGGGTTGCACTCCCCCTGTCCCTCTCTCGATGAAGGTCATCCATCAGGGCGAGCAAGGCTGATTCAGTCCCATAACCAGAACGAAACCCAGACTGAAATGGGTCTAGATAATCAGTATCCTCCAAGAGTGCCTGCAATTGGTTCGCCACAACCCTCTCAAGTACCTTCCCTAGAAAAGGGGTATTTGTGACTGGGCGGTAGTTGTCTAATACCGTTGGGTCCAGGGTGGGCTTCTTCAGGAGTGGCTGCACTACTGCCTCCTTAAGGACAGCAGGGACCACCCCTTCCCATAGGGAAGCATTTATCACTCCCTGGACCCACCCAGTCATACCCCTTCGGCTAGCTTTTATTAGCCAGGAGGGACAGGGATCAAGAGGGCACGTGGTCGGTCGCATTATTGCAAGCATCTTGTCCACATCATCAGGCCGTAACAACTGGAACAGATCCCACAAAATCGGGCAGATGGTGGCATCAGGCACCTTGACTGGTACTGCACTAACAACAGCATTAAGGTCGCTGCGGAGACAAGTGATTTTGTCCTCAAAGTGCGATGCAAAAAGGTCACAGCGGGTCCTCAACGGGGCCAGGGTCCCATTTACTGGGGAAGATGTTAACAACCACTGGACCACCCGGAAGAGCTCTGCTGGACGGCTACTTGAGGACGCAATGGAGGCAGCAAAATAAACCTTCTTTGCTGCCCGCATTGCCACGCAATAGGCACGATTATGCACTCTAGAGCATGCTCGGTTGTCTTCACTTCGAGTCTTGCGCCATTTGCGCTCCAGCCGACGTCCAGCCTGTTTCATTGACCGCAGCTCCCCAGTATACCAGGGAGCAGAACGGGCTCTACAGTGCCGAAGAGGGCACTCAGGTGCGATCATGTCAGTGGCCCTCCGCATCTCACTGTTCCACAGTGAGGCTAGGGTCTCGGCTGGATCACCAGCTCTCTCCACTGTAAAATCCCCAAGAGCGTTCAGAAATCCATTGGATTCCATCAGTCTCCTAGGGCAGACCATCCGAATAGGCCCCCCACCCCCACGGGAGGAGAGTAATGCCATAAGTTCAAATCTCACCAGGAAATGGTCTGACCATGACAATGGGGTTACTTGGAGCCCCCCAATCTTCAGACTACCCATCTCACAATTTGGAGCAAAAACCAAATCAAGGGTGTGTGCCCTGCTTCATGTGTTGAGCTGATGACATACTGAGACAACTCCATGGTTGTCATGGAGGCCATGAAGTTCTGAGCTGGAACTCCGGAGACAGCCTCAGCATGGAAGTTGAAGTCACCCAGAACCACCGTCCTGAATTCCTCCAACACCACACTTGCAACTGCCTCCGCCAGCTCAGTCAGGGAGGATGCTGGGCAGCAGGGTGAGCAGTACACCAGCAGCATCCCCAATCTGTCTCTATAGCCCAACACCAGGTGCAACCCCTCAAGGCCTGCTCCAAGGTGGAGTGGTCTCCTGGTGATAGAGATGGAAGTTCTATGAACCACGGCAACTCACCCCCCCCAGCCCTCTAACCTATGTTGGTGCTGCACTGAGTACCCAGGCGGGCAGAGCTGAGTCAGGTTGACTCCACCCAGCTCACCCACCCAAGTCTCAGTGATACACGCCAGGTCGGCCCTCTCAACCACGATTAAATCGTGAATGAGTGCGGTCTTGTTGCAGATCGATCTGGCATTAAATAGCAGCACCGCAAGACAGGAGGGCCCAGTGGAAGAGCTACCAGCTACATGAGAGCTAGAGGAGGGGGGTAGAAGGGGAACAGTGTATAAACACCTGTGGCCCATTCTACTTTGATGTCCCAACCCCCTCCTCCTGCTGTATCTCCTTCTGCCTCAAGTCACTGGAATAGTGGTGCCTCCTCCATAGGTCCCCACATTAGAGTCTCCTAGGCACATCCTTACCGCCGTAAAATACCCACACACTCTCCACAGCCACCCACCGTTCAAATATACAGTCAACGTGTCAATTCATACACTCCACTCATCCAACAATCACTCCCAACCAAACTAATACAGTCACAGTTTGTAACTGTGATTGTAACCAGCCGCTGGTCACAGTTAGGACATCAGGCTTGTTACCCAACCAAATAAAGCAGAGAACAAGTAAAGTGCTATTTCCTAGCCATGTAACCGTCTTCCATTGGTTCATGCTCATTCTATCTCACCTGGAAGTTGGCAAAGCAGTTCTCCCCCGCACCCCCTGGCTCTCACCCAGGGTAAGCCCCACTTCAAGCTACCACAGGCTCCCACCCTGGGCAGTGAAGTAGTTGAGGGATATGAAGCCTCTATCCCCTGTCTCTCACCCAGGGTGGACAACAGTAACATAAGAACTGCTGTCGGCAAGAGGGTCCTTGCTCTCACTCAGGGACACCTCACTTCACACACATCACGTCACACAGTAAAGGCAATCAATAGATGACCAAGATGTAAGTAATCCAAAAGGAAGAGAAGATGGAAGGCACCCTCACCCTCGTGGCAAACCGAAGGGGCAAACCTAAGGGGCGCGCCCCCTTCGGTGGCGGCCCACCACCTCGTAGCAGGGCAGATTTTAAGTCTCCATGATGCCTGGAGATCTCAAGGCTCAGAGATGGACTCTGCTCCGGTTAGCTGGAGAAAACTTCGGCAGGTGTTCCCACTCACTCTGCAATCAGTGCAGGCTGACACAAGGCAGGATACTGGGAGATGAGGGGGGTTTACAGGCAGCAAGCAACCAGCCAGCTGTAAACGGTGGACAATCCTCTCCCCTCAGTTCTTTCCTCTCACCAGTCCAGCAGTGCAGAGTGGCCAGTCCTGTGTCTAGATGTGGATGGAAGGGCTGGTATCCTTAGTCTGAACCTCTCAAAGGCTCTGAAGTACAGCTTTAAAAAGGTTTCCCTCTTGGCAGCCCAGTTGGCTGGTTTGTACCTGGAAGCTATCCAGTTATGCTACATGGCTATGGCCATCAGCATTGTAGCCAGGAGAAATGTCTGGCTAAATTGCTGGAATATGGAACCTGGCACACTTGTTGACCATGTCTTTCTCAGGTATAAATCTCTTCAGTTACTCCTTAGAAGCAGTACTGGTGGAAACCAAGAGCAAAAAGAAGAGCTCTCCTGAAAAAAACAAAAAAGGACCAAGACACCTCAGTCTTTTTAAACCCCCAAGCAGCCTTGCAAACTCAGGGAGCTCACTTCATACAAGACTAAGTAGTAAAGAACCAAATCTTCTTCTAGAGGACAGATTTGCGACTCTGCTGGAACCACCACCTCAGCAAAGAGGGGACAATCTTGATAAAAGCAACTAACATTAGGACATCTGATGTGCCCACCCAAATAGGTGGCTTTCTACTACTTTTCACATCGAGGTAGCATCTTGGCTGATTCTCAAAAGCCGTAGTTTAAACAACCCAGTTTCCTGGGTTTGAGCATCCCCAGGAGTTGCAGTTAGTTTCAAACCAAAATGTCTCCTTTTTGCAGATACAAAAGAGCAGGAGAGGGGAAGGGGACTATACAATCCAGAGGTTTGCCACATCTCATTCTTCTGGTGAGAAACCTTGGGTTCTTTTATCTGAACCAAGCGATTTCCTTCTCATAAGCCACAAGTATAAAGCTGTGAGCATTGCATTTAAAAGGAAATATGATTTTTAAAATACACTGTCTCTGGTCTTAGAACTGAATTGCTATTATTTAAAAAAAAATGACAATACCATGAGTCTGCCTGCCACATTTCATTCTGGTCTATTATATTCCTCTCTCTGAAGAGAGTAAGTCTCATAAATTTTTATCTAGAGAAACGTCTTTTGCCTGGAGTCTGTGAGGAATTTTTATTGTAGTTTGAAAACTATTGTAGATATAGAATAAGTGTCCCTTAGCACTAAGTATATTCTGTTAACAGTGGCATGATTTATACTTTTTGCATTGCATAGTTTTAATTTGTCTTTGTTGATATTTTTATTCTAGTGTTCTTTGACATTCACTTATATACCATATTCTACCTTAACCTAAATTCAGCTGTTGCTGTTCAGTGTAAATATACCCCTAGGGTCAGTGGTCTTAATCTTATGGCATCCTGAGCACAATGCAAATATCATCTATCTTCTAATTTGCCTCTTATTAAATCAACTGGTTAAAACCTCTTATCGAGTTATGATAGAAATCAATAAAGATAGATACAATATATGTACAATAATTCAAAATCAGCTAGAGTAATATGAATTTTGATCTTAGGAAATAAAATATAACTAAATGTAACTATTAAGAGATCTACTACTGTTCTATTAAGATGCAACACTGCCTATTTTCTAAATGTTGAGAGTGAATACTATAGTGTAGAAGGAGTAAGAAGATAGTGAATTGTTTTGAATTAGATGACAAGCTCCTGGACATGTAGTTATAAGACCAATTTGCCATGTCAAACTATTATTGCTGTAATAAATCAGTAGTGACATTTGAAGCCTAATTCAGACTAGGTTTTTATTTGATGCATTATCAATATATATATATTTTAAAGTTAATACTGAAAAATATATTTGAGGGCTTGACAAGAGTGCCTGTTCCATATGTAATTAATAGCTTTTTTTACTCAAAAGTGACTGTGAATAAGAATTACTGTGGCACAAAGACAAAAGGTTATAAAAATGGAGTAACCACCTTCCTACAAAAGCTTCATTGAAATGAATGATGCTTCACAAGCAGCACTTGATGGATTGCTCCCTTGAGATGACAGTAATAAGGTTTTAACATTTTTCCATCCTTCGTGCACTTACAATACGCGGTTGTTAGATGCACATAAGGAAATATTGAGGAACGGCATATGCATAAAAACATATAAATCCTTACCTGTGTATTCATAAACCTTAAGACAGTTAACTAACATAATTTTTCAACGTATTTATTTCACTGCCAGTAGTGTTAATTTATTCTTTGTACTTCATACAGTGGTTAAACCATATTTTCCTTTTCAGTGATGTGTATAGATGACTTGTTGCTATGTATGTCAGTACCTTGATAGTTACCTTAAATCACGTACTTCCATTGACAGTTGTAGAGGTAGCTAAGCTATCTCCATAGGTTAGCAATTTGTGGCTCACAAATTGCTAACCTATGGTCAGATCCAGCCCACCATGTATTATTTACAGGCTGTGGGCAGGGGGGAGTGGGAGCAGAGAGAAAAAGAGAGAGCTAAAACAACTGATCATGTTTGTATTATGCTTTCCTCCTTTTATATGGGGTTTTCTGCATTGTATTTGCAAGAATCCCATGAGAAGCTGATGTGCGGCCCAAGACTACCCAGTGAACTTTTTGGCTGAGCAGAATTCAAGCCCCATACCTGGACAGAGACAGTGAAACAGACACAAACATCAACAATTTGCTCAGGTGTTATTAAATGTATCCTGGGTAGGCACAGGCCATAAACAAGAGCTAACCCAGGTACCTGGATAGTCTGCCTGACATGTACTCAGCTGCCAGGTTCAGTGGCAGAATGGTGGTGCAGCATGCATCTTCAGAGCAAATTGGGTCCAGACTTTTAAAGGTATAGCCCTCTTCTGTGGGTGGCAACGTGATAACCTAGGTCTAGCCTGTAAGTTGAGCTGATTCTTTTCTTTCTTTTTTGTGTAATTGACACATTTAGCACTTTCCATTTCTGTCCTCAGCATGAATAACCTCTCTCAATTGCATCTGTCTCTTCAGAATGCAGTGCACACATGAAAGGAAAGCTGTGTTTTTACTCTATTATCTAACAAATCATTATGCTATGAAAAATAGATTACTATTAATAAACAAGATTTTCTTCTAAAGGCAAGAATATGCACATAGTTTTGAGGAAACAGCTGCTTTCCCTACTGGAAAGGGACTTAGCAAGTACATTTAAAAAAAATTCAGAAGGCACTGAAAACATTTTAAAGCTGACGGGAATATACAATCATAATTTTTTGGTTTGATTCACTGTAACATGAAACTAGACCTTAAAAAATATTTTATAAAATACAGAAGATTCAGTTCAGATGATTCTTCAAACCATGGTTAAAAGGATTGAAAATGGCCCACAGGGGATCTCTCTTGCAATTTGCCTTTCCACTTCCTGTTTAGTGCTAACCGTAGCGTGCCGATTATGGTTAGCAGCAATTGCCCTCTGAATCAAAGTAAAAAACCCACTTCACACCATGGTTTCTCATTCCATTTGAAGGGATTTTGGATTTTGGTTTGGAGAGCAAATTCAAACCATAGTTGGTATGTTCAAATATCCAGCTAAATCATCACACTAACCAAGAAATGGAAAAGTAAGCTGTGCTTACAAGGAGAAGGGGGAAAGGGAACACACAAGCCTGCAGCTTATTCACAATCCAGGTAGTCTGAACTGAGCCAGTGTTAGATAAAGAATTAGATATGTGGCATATTATCACAAGTTATTAAAGTAGTTGGTGAACTTTTGCTATTTAGAAAACCTGTCCTGTTTCCAAAAAGAATTTTAAATCTTTCTTGTCTTCCATAATTCATTTTCGCTTCCTTGACCACCACTATAATTAATAGGTTGGATTCAGACTTGCACTCAGCTGAGTTCCACTGGCACTAGAGGAAAAGGGTGTGGTGGCAATTTTCTCAGATTCCCACTACAGCACCCAGCACCACCCCCCATGCTGGGAGAATCGAAGAAAAACATCACCCTGCTCTGTCTTCCAGCAGGAAACCTCTGCTGGATCTCAGTTCCCTTTGTGAACAGAGAGATCCCTTCCATTTATAGAAGGGCAAGTCATGTATCCAACCCACTATGATTTTATTCTGTCAAGTAAATTTAGAGCTTGTGATAATGTCTCAGTGGGAACTCATATAGGTCACACAAATAGAAATTAATATGGCTTGGCACATGTTACCTTTCTGACACTGTTGTAGGTGGTACAGTTGGCATCAATGCTAAATCTCAAGGCTGGCTACCAGTTATTGCCACTGGTAAGGATGAGACACTTCTTCTTTATACTAAATGTTAAGCAAATCCATCAGTAAGAAGCCCGGAATGCTTCCTTCTCTAATGAACAGGAGATACTATCTTAATGGTTTATTAAGGGAGGAAAATATTTACTAAAGCCTTACATGAGATTTATCAATGTGATGAGCTTTAGCTGTAAGAGTAGACACAATGATTGTGAAAGGCTAAAAGTGATAAGGAAGATTACGAAAACATTCAGTGTGATTGATTGCCATTTCAGTCTCTGTCTTTATTAAATAAGAGGATATCTTGTCATGCTGAGATAAAATTTCTAGCATTACTGAGCATAGCTAGATTAAGAGGCCAAAACGGTGGGTTTTTGGGGGGTGGGGGGAGCCATGGCAGAAGTAGATATAAGTAATGATCCTAACCACCCTTACTTGGAAGTAAGTTTCATCACAATGAAATGAGTGAAAGTTCTAAATGATACGTTGTCACGGTGTTAAACATGGGAGATATATTGGTAGCAGTTCTGATGGTTAAATTAGGGTACTGTGAGTGAAGCCTTAAATAATGCAAATGTAAGTATTGTGCAAGTATGCCCAGAGTACCTTATTGGAACTACGGTGTTAACAGAATAACTGTTTCCCATTTTTCTTCCATATCTCTCACCCAAGAACTTCAATTTGCCCACTTAACCCCAGGCTTCCCTACCGGTTGTGTACCCTGACAGATAATATGTCATAGCCATTCCCTACCCCCTTCCTGTCTTTTCCCCATTCAGGTGTGCATCCTTAACCACATAACATGCAATATTGTTAAGTTTCAGTTGCACACAGAAACATGTGAGTTGTAAACAATAAAAAGTGGAACAGTCCCTCGGCCCCCCTATACAGTTTACTAAATGTGTAGCTACTTTCAAGCACTACTCAGCTGGCAGTAGAGCATTATAAACTTTGATGGGTAAGTGTCAAGAGCGCCCTAGTGGCCTCTTTCAGCACACTCCAATAGCCAACTCAAGACACAGCCGAAAGGATTCTTTTTAAGGCTTTAATCCTTTTACAATTTAATGACCCTTTCAGATGCTATCACCAGCGACTAAGCAATGAACAGCGGAGTAGCCTATGCTCCGGGTAGGCAGTTGGTCCTCGTTTGAAGGGGGATCACTTGAAGACCCTGAACTTATGGGCTAGGAAGAGATCCTCCCTCTTTCCCTTGGGTCCACGGGACGTGGCCGTTGCTTGTGCACCAAACGGGTGCTATGCCTCCTTTCCATGCCCTCCATCGCTCCTTGCGTCTGCGTCAAGCATCTAGCAAGCCCCCCTCCCACACTTTCTCACTGCCTGGGTCACTATCTATCTCAGGAATACCTGCAGGAGGAATCTCTGCCAGCTGCTGTGCCTCTGAGGGATGAGCTGGCTCCTCTCCCATGTATTGCGATCCTCCTTAGAATCAGAACTGCTCTGGGGTTCTATCGGCTCAGTTTCCACCCTGACAGTAAGGTTGCATGGTGAAGCTGCACAGGCTGTACGCACAAACCAATTTGCACAAGACCTGTTTCAGATGTTGCACCACCACCCAAACCCAGAAGGAATTTCTTTTTTCTGGATGCGTGAAATTGTAACATATAGCCACTTCCAAGGCAACTGTAATTAGCATTAGTCTATTATTGGGAAGAAGGAAAAGAAGGCAAAACAACTGTAGTTCTCCAGCAGGGGGTCATAGTACAGACTCCTCCTTTCCTTCAAGCAGCTATCAACTGATAAGTTAAAAACGTGTAAAAAAGAAACGTGAGCACAAATTAAATGTGTTAGGTCTTGGTTGGTAACTATCCCAGTGGTGCAGCTAGATCTGGATCTTGATGCCAAAGTATAGCCCAGGAGGCCCTGAAATGGCCCCTCAGAAAGAGGCAGCTGATGGGGACAGGAGCAAACCAGTTCAGTGTCATCCCCTGGGTCAACATAGGCATGCCAGGGCCCACTGCAGCATTCTTCCATTCAAAAACATTTTTAGTTAGGAGGTGGCCAGCAGGGCATGTCCATGTTTACAGATGTTTTGTTTTGTTTTTAATCATATAAATAAAATTTAAAAATTAACTTAAAGTCTCACTCAATACATGTGTAAATATCTTTCGACAACAAAAAAAATGAGATCAGGGAAACCAATGAATACGGACAAACATCTCTAAATTTATAATTCCACAACGTGACAAAAACACTCCATCTTTCAATAAACCTATCCTCAAACATTTGTTTTCTCTAGCCCTTATAATAACATTTGTTCTTCTCCAGCCCTTATATTATAAGTTAATATCATTTTTGACACATCCCAGATCCTAGAAAACCAATCAGACAGAGGTGGGGCAATACCTTTTTCCTCAATGAAGTTTTTGCTGCTGTCAAAAGATTTAATTGCTAATTCCACATCCAGCTTTTCCACACAATCTTTTAAATAATTAAGGACTATCCTAAGAGGATCCATTGGAAGCTTATGTCGTGTTATCTGCTCAATAAAAAACACACAACCAGATTCATGTTAGTTTAATTTTAGCACAATGCCAAAAAATGTGCATATAATCTGCCCCACAAGAACCATATCTCCAACATCAACCATGTTCTACGCCATATATCTTCTTAATTTTGTAAGGTGTTGAATATAATTGATATAATGTTTTAATATAATTTTGTTTCAAATTAATTGCAATTAGGCAATTCATTGGCAAACTTCTGATGGTAATGCCAATCCTAAATCCTTTTCCCATTAAAAAAATAAAATTAAATTAATGGCCATTCCTTCTGTGAACCTGTTATAATCAAATATATTTTTCTTGTCAATCCTTTATTAGAGGGACAAAGATAACAATTCTCTATAGATGTTATGTTCCTAAAAACCTATGGGTAGTGTTCAATATGGGCCATGCGCGCACGTCCAGCTTCACCAGCTCCTGGTCTGCATGCACACAGCCCCCCCATGCCAGGTCCGCATATGACCCCAATGTCCTGTTCCATGGGCAAACTCTGACAGGATGTGCCCCTTCCAGTAACAAGTGTTTTTGTGTGTGTTGGGGCTTGCTCCCAGAAGCGCAATATTGCAGCTGTGCATGGTAGGGGCTGTGTGCGGACCTGAGCCGGTGGAGCTATGTGCGTGCGGACCAGGGCCGGTGGGGCTGGCTCTGCACGCACAGCCCCTATTAGATACTACCCCTTTTTCCTCACCAGGGCATTGATCACATAACAAACCTAAAAGAATTGGTACCATTTCATATCATGTATGCCAAACTTTTCTTTAATATTTTGAAATATATGAACCATACCTTCCAAAAAGTCTTTAACCATTGTCAGTCTCTCACCCATTTAGACACCTTACCTGAAAGATTTCCTTCATTAATTTCTTCATTATAAACCAAAGATGTACAAGGTGATATTCCAGGTGCTATCCAGGATCTATACTTTCTCCAAACCTCCATCATAGTCCTTACACATGGATTTCTTAACAAACTATCCATATCTATTTTTCTTTGATACCATACTGTTTGCCCTAAACTTGGATGTATTCCAGTTTGTTCATATACTTCAGTGTCTGTTTTATTGATCCAATCCCAAATATTTGCCAGTCTGCATATACGTCGAAAATAACAGTAAATTAATTATTCCCCTCTTCCAAGGATAAGTGAGTAGTTAGTGCAATCTTAGGACAGTTGTTTGACCAAATAAACTACTTCATCTGTGTTACAGATATTTTATTATGTGTACAGAGGTTACAGCTTTGTTATTTTTATTTTTGTAATATATATTATTTTACAATGTGAATCTGCACATGCTCTGATTATTTGTTTTTTTATATAGGATTGGCAAAGTTTTGTTTGGTTTTTGAGGGTTGTTTGTTCTAACATATCGGGAATGTAGAAGCAGTTGTGTAGCATAGAACGGTGACGGAGGGGAAAGGAAAAGAGAAACGTTAGCTGTGCACTTCACAACTAAATTAATACACCTGACCATCTAAAGCACATACCCCCACACACCCCATAAGACCATTAAGTCTAGGGTCAAAAATTACCTAGCTGCACCACTGAAATGTCCAAGTTCATTGTCTAAGATCAATATATAAAAAACTTGTCGTCTTCTATCTAAAGATTTTTATCACCTCTGAGGCTCAGAATGCTGCATTATGAGATACTGAAACAAAGTACTCAGCCATTCCAACAAGACAGAGTGAACAAGCTGTCATACACCAGAGGGTGGGGGGATGTTTGACTGGGGTGAATAGATTTCTCTAGTAAAGATTCAAAAAGCAGGGCAGCAATTTTTGGCAAGACATTCAAGCCTGTGTTTAACAGAATAGTAGACCTCTGTAATTTAAATCCTCCGGGTCTTTTCTATCCTTAAAAGAAAATGGGATACATCTATCACTCTTGGCTGTCCCCTAAAACGAAGTGAGGAGTTCAGCCATTTTTATATACTAGTGGTACAATATGCCCCAGGGTGTAATCTTTTATATTATCCATTATTCTACTGGTAATAACAAATAAGTGTTCTCCCTCCCTCCCTCCCTCCCTCCCTCCCTCCCTCCCTCTCTCTCTCCCTCTCTCTCTCTCTCTCTCTCTCTCACACACACACACACATACACTCATTTTTGAAAGTATGAAAAGACTTTCTTTTCAGATTCTGTTAAATGTGCAACCTCATTTATTCACGCAATTAAAATTAAGCTCTCCTGTTTTAACAGTACTTCATATCTTCATTTGTGACCATTAATTGGTATAGAATCAATTTTAAAAGTGGCATACCGGTGATTCTCAGCTGATGAGTTGTGAGATACTTTAGACATGTTGTTATGCTTCTCAAAATAGCTTTGGTTTTTCTAACTAGTCTTCGTCTCTCTCATAACATTTTGTCACTTAACATTACAGTGACAAGCAACTTTAAAATGACCTAGCAGATTGCTAGAAAGACATTGTAATGCAATATTGGAGTTGAATATTTTTCTCAGTAGTTTCATAAATGGTGTTGTAAATTTTACTGCCATAATTCATGCAGTACATAATTCAGTACTAAAGAAGATGCCTCATATTGCTAATTGGGTTACAGTTCGCACTACCGAGGTCAGCAAAAGGCTTCATGTAGTACAGCAGCATGGATGCATCTCCTCTCCACCTCACTGATAGCATCAGGCAGGCATTTCATGCAAATACCCAATTGCATAGAGACAGTATTCATAACGCTTTTCCCATACATACTTTTTAGTGGGGGAAGAATAATGCAGGTCAGGCCTCCGTGCAGTCAGACATTTATGTGGACTCCCCGGCTTGCAAGTCGCCTCTCTGGTAATGGAGGGGTGGGGTGCCCTGTGCTGTTACTTCATCATATGAAGACCATTATCACTCAAGTGTGTTTGAATTAGACCTATATAGTTGGTTGACAGTCCATTCTATAAAGGAAAGAAGCAGGAAATATTCTCACTGAAAAATCCACAGCTTAGAATCTGAAAAGAAAAACTTGATCCTGATGTAAAGCCTTTTAATTAGCAGTTAAGTGTGTTTCCACAATATGTTCCCCTGAAAGCCACTTCACACATGGCATTTCCTAATTGGATATCACCTTTATATAGGAAATAGTGTGTTCACCACACACACACACACACACACACCATTACATATTTATCTGAATGTGTCTACATGTTAAGGGATACCCTGAGAGACAATAGATTTCCATTGTGTGAAGATAAAAAACAAACAAATGTGCATGTCACAGTATATACATAGGGTGTACACAGATTTATGGCTTGGAAGTGATATGTGTACAAGGAGCTGGTGTAGCGTAGTAGCTAACAGAACAAGTTATGATCTAAGAGGTTCTGATTCAAACTTCATTTTGTGCTAAATTTTACAAGGAAAGTTAGAAACAAACTCCGCATAAATCTTCCCTCAATAAACATTCTTTCACCATCACAAATATAGTAAATCCTTATGACTGACTGGGTTTGAATGATCACAGTGGGGGAAACAACCATTGTGGCTGCTCCCGCCCACCCCCACGTGTGCTGCACATGCAACCTCCATTTGCATTATTCCCTCTGCTGCAGCATGGGTTGACATGTCGTCCGAATGCAGCAGGGCAGGCAGGGTTTCGTACATACCCTACAGCATGCAGTAAAGGTTGTAGGGCGGGTACAAAGCCCCCTGCTGCGCACCAGGTTCCAACGACACGCCACCCTGTGCTGCAACATGGGGAATAATGCAGACAGTGGTCACCGGGGCAGGGGGAACAGCCACAATGGTTGCTTCCCCCACTGCGATTGTCCAAACATGGCCTATATGTTGATCATGAAATCCTTCATCCATTCTCCTGAAGATAACATTGTCTTGATCCTTTAGCACAAATCCGTTCTCCACATAGTACTGTTGTCACCCTGGATCTGACTGCCAGCCATGCTCCCAAGGATTGGGTGAAATCAGCATCTCTTATCTTGACATGTGCTCTTCCTGATTATTTGGCTATTATATTAAGAAATTTTATTTGATATTTTAATTAGCTCCATGGATTATATCTATAGGGAAGGAACTTTGTTATTCGATTGACTGAGTTGAAAAGGCAGTAAATTTTTGTACAAAGTACAGTTCTGCGTAAAGATCTGCACCGTTGCTGTTCTGATTTCTCTGAAAATACGTATCAGTTAAGGGGAAATGGAAATATGCAGTTCTGTGAAGGCTACTTTTGCAATCAGTTATATGACTTACCAATCTTAATACTATAGTTACACTTTCACATTAGCACTTATATATAATCCATGGAGCTAATCAAAATATCAAATAAAATTTCTTAATAGCCAAATAATCAGGAAGAGCACATGTCAAGATATTCATCATGCAGTGTCCAAAATAAGCAATTCTTCAGCAGGGGTCTCTTTCAAGCAGCAACCAGTTTAAAATATATTAAAGGAACTGAAAGTACCCAACTAAATTACTCCCATACACGCACATTCCATGTACAGTCTTGTACATATATGTGGCACAGAAGGTTTATATAGACATAGAACCAGTCCTTTCTTGGTGAAGAATGTTGGTTACCTTGACTCAGAATGTTAGTGTGGTGGTGGTGTTTTTCATGCAGAATATGCACAGCCTTGCTTTGTCCTGTGCCTCAATCTTTATTTATGACAGCTTCTCCCAACCTGGTGCCCTCCAGATGTTTTGGACTACAACTCCCTGTGTTCCTGACCATTAGATCTGCTGGCTGGGGCTAAGGGAAGTTGAAGTCCAAAACATCTGAGGGCACCAGGATAGAGAAAGCTGGTTTATGGCATTAAAACTATTATTCAATCTCTCAGAATTCAGAATCTTTCTGATGGAATGAAGGTTGCCCCTTACCACCAGTTCCTGTTCACCAAGCACATTACCGGTCATTGGGATTGCCAAAAACTGAGAACATGCCACATAATGAGTGGATATTGTGAAATATAATAAAGATACAGAATAAGCTTCCATTTGGCAGTAGAAAGCATTGTGCTGTGTGTTCCATATTTGCCTGCACTTAAAAAAATAAAGTTACAGTTCTTTCATCATAGGGTGCTCCACTTGAATGCCTGAATGGCACCACCGTTGGCTGGCATAGCTATAGTGGATGGTGATCTGTGGTTTTATACCTCATAAAAGGATTCTGTCCTGGATGTTTTTCACTTTGCCACCATTTTGCAAAAGAACTGCCATTACCCCTGTATTGTGGTACCATCGCATCCTATTTTCTGCCCTTTCCCCTCTTGGCTAACTGTTGTAAACAGCTCCATTTATGAGTGCCTCTTTTGATTTCTCCTCAGATAGTGTAGGAAGTGGATTAGTAGGTGAGAATGTGTGTGGATGATTGGATACAGATTGGGGGGGGGAGACTGTTACTACTCCCTTAAAACCAACCTCTTCATTTCTCTAGGAGAACTCTGAATCCTTTATTTGCTTGTGTGCATATTATTTTAAAAATAACCAAATGGTAATCTTAAGCATGTGTGAAACTGCATAACTTTATAATATTGCACCCTTTATTAATACACCATGTAAGTATGTGTAGAATTGGCACCACACCACAATTTGCTGCTGTGTTGAACGTGGATAGTAGTGGATATGACATAATATAGAATATATCATAAGTTCTTTAAGATATACATCCGTAGATACCCATTTTTGACAAGACATCGCTGACATAAAATCTTACGTGTTCATACTATATCCTTTCAGTTTGTGTCACAGCTCTGTAAGGAGTATTCTAAATATTGGAAGTATACTTCTAAACTCTTTAATCAGTACTTACATGAACCCATCTTATCTTTACGGTTCAGCCATTTCCAGCTGGATCTACAACAGGCAGTATTTTCTTGCTACTGAAATTGATTAATTTAACTGAGGTTGACAGCAGCAACACACATAAGAGCTGGGACAGTTCAGTCTTAGAAGGATTAGCCTGCCCTTTCTGAAAATTGGTGTCCATCTGAATCAGTCTTTTGAAAGATAATATTTCAAAAGGTGAGATGATTCGTTTACTTTCACTGAGGTCTGTGGTTTATTTGTGAACACAATCGGTAACAATGGCAATATAAATCACATGAAGTATAAAATGCCTGGGCTTCAGCATATTTGGCAGATGTCCATGCAGAGAAGAGAGCAATTAAATCCTCCTGCATTATAAACCAGATAGAATTATTCTCTTGCAGAGGGCTTGCACATATGGGAATTTTCCCTGGAGAAGCCTGCTGTCTTGTCACTCCCTTGGGGATTGTGAGTGTATGAATTGCTTAATAATTGTGAAAAAGCATGAAAGAAGAAAATGAAGCATTATTAATATGTAGCGAAAATGTCTTAAGCTAGGGATTGCTATCTGCTTTTCGGATGGAGCCTATTGGGGTTCTTTCTCTTCCTGCCTCCCTTTGCCTGGATTCTCTCTTTTCTTGCTCCCCCCTTGCATGGATACTCTCTGTTCTTGCCTGGAATATCTCCATCTTTGTTCCCCCCACCTGGAATATCTCCATTGTCACCCCTTGCCCACTTGAAATCTCTCCCTTTTTGCCCCTCCCCACCTGGAATCTCTTCACACACACACACCTCCATTTTCACACACACACCTAGAATCTCTCCATTATATCCCCATCCCGCCACCTCTCTATTTTCACACGCGCACACACACATACACCTGGAATCTCTCCACTTTCACTCCTCCACCTGGAATCTCCACTTTTACCCTGCCCCACCAAGAACCTCTCCATTTTCATCACACCTCCATCACCTGGAACCTCTCCACTTTTGCCCCCCAGAATCTCACCATTTTTGCCCCTCCCCTGCTTGGAATCTCTCCTTTTTAGACCTTTCCCACATGGAATTTCTCTATATTTGCCCCTCCCCTACCTGGAATCTTTCAGTCCCCCCATGTGCACCTTTCCCCAGCCTTTAACCATGATTTCCTCCCACTTCTTACCTCATCTCTGCATTGCCAAAGCCCTAAAGAAAAAGCAGGAAGTTAGCAGAATGTGCAAGGGGGTTTTGGTGGGTGCCCACAGACACAACATTGCAGACCCCCTGATCTATGTTGGATTTGCAATGACTCTTCAGGGTTTCAGAAAGAAGGCTTTCTCAACCCTACCTGGAGGGATTGAACCTGGGATCTTTTGCAAGCAAAAACATGTGCTCTTCCACTGTGCTACAGCCCATCCCATGCCTCAAGAATGCAGTGGCCTATTTATTCAAGTATGAAAATAAATTTCATTACAAAGTAAACTTGAAAAGTATCAGGCCAATGTAAATGGAAACGCTTTGTGAAGCAATGTGAGCAAAACCCGCATTTTCACAGAATCAAATTAGCTCTTTCCACAGTACACACAGTGCTGTATTCCTCCACTTTTGCGGTGTATACAGGAATTGAAGCCACATTAGGTGGGGTGGGGTGGGCAAGTCCTGCCACAAGTAAAAATGAATGTCAGCAATTGTGTAGGTGCAGGGCAGCCAATGAGCGGAGGCTTGCTCCCCCTCCCTCACGTGTTCAATGAAGTTCAATGGAGGACTTGCTTACAAGTAGACGTTCATGACAAACCCCGCATTCACACACACATTTATGAGGCAAGCAGACAGCCACCGCTGCCCAGAGACTGAGCAGAATGAACAGGAGTACATGAGGCGCTGAAAACAGAGAGCGCGGAGCCAGCGAGGAGGGAGAGCGACTAGCACGTTGTCTTTGATGTATATTAACTGCCCAATCAACAGGCCTCTCCTCCTCAACAGAAGGGCTCAATGAAGTGCTTCTGAGTACATGTTCATGAAAATCATCCGCCCTGGCAATCACCCTTTCTTAGCTGCACAGTTTTGAATCAACAGGCATCCACCGTTTCTCAGCTGTGCTCCGTCATAGCTGCACAGCTTCAAAACAGCAGGACTGGTTCCCCCCCACACCCCACCCCACCCCAATGACTATTTAAAGTGAGAGGCAGCGACTGAGCCAACGTTTTTCAGCTATGCACCTTTGTAGCTGCACAGTTTTAAAACAGCAGGGCTGGGGAAGTGGAAGTGAAGGCAATTAGTTACTTCTGGGTAGACATGTTTATCCCTCTGCTCTCCCCACACCCACACTACTTTCCCTTCTGCCAGTCAGCGCTGCTCCCACTAGCCCACACCAAAGCCAGCTGAGGTCACACAGGCTGCAGCACATAGCATTGGCAGAACCCACGGCCTGAAACATTAAAACAGGTGGGTCTTTTGTGCTTTCCTGAAGACTTGTGAAGAAGGGGCCTGATGAACCCCTTCTAGACTGAAAAGGGATTCTTCTTTGTGCTTGCCAGCCTAATCACCCTTGGCGAGCTGGTACAGGTGAAAGTGGTCCTTCATATAACTTGGGACCAAACAGCTCAAGGCTTTAAAGCATTCATTCATTGCATTTCATTTATTATATTTCTATACCGCCCAATGCCCAAAACTCTCTTGGAGGTTTACAAAGATTAAAAATCTTAAAATATATAAACAGACAGCACACACAAAGACACATATATATCTAAACAATTTTAAACAATCAACAATAAGAAAAATCCAGACCTAATTAAAACCAGAATCTGACTGAAGCAGGGGAAAGGAATCCTTTTTGGCCCAACAGTAAAATTGGCTCTGGGCAAGCAAGTCAGGGCAGCATGCTAGCAGTGGGTAGTACAACATCCCAAATTCGGCGGGACCACCCACAACTAGGACATGACCCTTCAACATTATTACCCAAACACCATTCACACACACACAGGCCCTTCCCCCTATTCCCAGGCAGGAACAATCTCCATCTTTGATCAGTTTAAGAGATTTCCCTGCTAATAGGCTTGCTCCCCCATGGGCCATATTCAGTCCATGGGGTAGAGGTTTCCTATCTGTACTTGAAAGGTTAAATCCAGCACTTTGAATTGAGCTCAGAAACTCACTGGAAACCAGTGGAGCTGACACAGTATCTACTTCACATGAGCTGACTGCACAGTCCCCACCAATATCCAGACAGCCATATTCTGCACCAGCTGTGAAGTTTCAGAACCATCTTTAAGGCTGCCCCATGTAGAGCACATTACAGTAGTCCAACCTGGATGTCACCATAATAATAACTGAATCAAGATCAGCCCTCTCCAGATGAGGTTGCAACTGGTGTACCATGCTAAGCTAGTAAAAAGTACTTCTGGCCACTGCCACCACCTGAGCTTTCCCAGTTAGCGCTGAGTCCAGTAGCTTTACCAGACTGAGCACTTGGTCTTAGCCTTACTAGGATCATTAGATGGAAACAAGCTGAGTGTCTTCCATGTATTGATGGCACTGGCCTGAATCTCCAAATGACTTCTCCCTGAAGTTTCATATAGATGTTGAAAAGTATAGGGGCAGGATGTAATTTTGTAGCACCCCACAGGCCAGTGCCTCTTGGATAGAGCAGAAGTCCCCAGGCACCACCTTCTTAGATCAGGAGGGTTTAGTAGGGTCCAGAGCCACCGTAACACCATGCCCCATGCAACCAAGGCAGATAAATGACCCTAAAAGATACCATGTTCAATGGAATTGAAAGGCACTGGCAGGTCCAGGAGAAATAACAAGGCCATACTACCTCGGTCCATTCCACAGAATAAGTCATCTTCTAGTGTAACCAAGGCTTTTTCCATCCCAAAACCAAGCCTGAACCCAGATTGGAATGGATCCAAATAATCATCCAACATCAGCATACCTGGAGTTGAGAAGCTACCACACGTTCCAGCATCTTGCCCAAGAATGGCAGATTTGAGACTCAGTAGTAATGATCAGAAACCATTGGATCTAGACTAGGTTTCTTTGTTAGTCACCTTACTGCTGCTTCCTTTAAGATAGTGGAACCAACCCTTCCCTCAAGGCGGCATTAATCACCGCCTGACCTTACCGGCTTTTCTAGAACTGTCTTCTTTAGAACTTCTCTGGAACTGTTTTCTCTGGCCCTGACTGCGCCCCTGCCTCTAACCTCTCTGACCTGCTTGCTCCATCCTCAACCTTATCCATCTGGACTATGCAACTGCCTTTGGCCCCTCAGAGCAATGTCAAATCTGGAGCAAGCAGATCAGGGCCAGAGGAAAAGTTCGGAGGCAAGAAAATCAGCAGTTATATTTAAAAGTATGTTGAACGTAGGTGAAAAAGAATGAATGAAATATAAGTTTATACAACACTTTTGGTGGGTAGCTTCTTTGGATTGGTTATTTTGGGCTTCGGCTTTAGTTTCCATAGACATGTATAGTTCACCAAGTTAAAAAAGGGGGGGGTGGGGAGAGAAATGTAGCTACTTCCTTCAAACCAGGACAATTGGAAGGTGGTTTTTCCCCAGGAAAAAGTCTGGAAAAATGTGTCTTATCCTAGCTGAGTCTTTTGCAGCGGATGGGGGACATTTCTGTTACTTCATTTTGAATTCCTCTCTGTCAGATGAATAAGTAGTTTTCCAATAATTATATATTTGGAAAATTAAATGAAAACTTCCTATCCAAACCAGCTGATGTTGAAGTAGTGTGTATTTCACTTCTTATTTTTTATATATGAATTTATTATCTTGTGTTTAGAGGTGCACTTTTATGCACCTTAGAAAGTGCATAAAGGTGGTTAATTGTACTCTTTATTAACCTTAAAAATGTGATAGGGACATCATTTCCTTAGGCTAATAAAGAGAATTATCCACCTTTTTGCTTAGTTCAGTAACAATTAAACCTTTCCAGGCAAGTTGGGATTTATTTATTTATGTATTTATTTATTATAACTATTTATATGCTGCTCTTCAGTAATATTCCAAGGTATGGAATTTCTGTAGACAGTAGAGATGTTTTTAATTATTAATTATCTGGTTTATTTCTTACAGAAGCCTCAGCTGTGCTTTATTATTCAAAGGTTAATACAAGCTGGGAACTGGGTAAATTAAATTCATTTTGTAGCTAGTGACTTGATACAGACATTGTGGGATGCAGATGAGTGACAATACTGTCACTGTTTCAATTGTCTAAAAAGACCAGCTTTTTCTTTAAAATAAATATCATATTTTGTAATCTTCTCTTAAAAGATGCTATGATATAATAGGCTCAGTATCCTGCTTTATAAGGAAAATGTCAGTTTGAAATCTGTGAAACATTATCAACTATTACAGAAAATTAATGCAGATACCATTACTAATGAACTGATACACTGCTTTAAACTGCAGTCATAATTCAGTTTTATGCAAAGAATCATGCACTCTTTGATTTTACTGAAGGGAGCCTAAGGAATTACAGGTAAAAGAGGGTTTTATTCAGTGAACAAAATGAATTGTTAAGCATTGAACACAACATGATGCAATGTTATAATTGCATGCCTTTGGTATATTGCAAGGCATGAAGCATAGCCAAAAGCCTTCATCTGTTCTAGATATAGTTATTTTTCATGCCCTGCTTAAGTACATTATTGCAATTGTATTATTGCAATTGTAGGAAAGACTATTTTATAATAAATGCCCTGAAAATATATTGTGTCACATTGTTTTTTACAAAGCCAGTATTATTTCTTTCTGCTGAAATATAGTGAACAGTGCTTCACATCACAGAGCCACAGCCACCATTAGTCTAACTGACAGTGATATCTGATATTGTTAATTTATCTTGGTGGACTACAAACCTAAAGGCGTGTTGTAAATACTTCATATGCAAGAAGGTTTTTCTTGTGTTATTCAGGGAGCATAAATATTTTATTCATATTATTCCTAAATGAAAGTAATTAACAGAGTTAACCAAAAATAAATGCTATAGTGGTGTTTATTGTAGCAAAAGATCCCGCCACAAATTATTTTAACTGAATAGAAATACAGTCTTAAGCTTCTGGTCACGCTGAAGAGAGGACAAAAATGGGCACATATGGTAAAAAAAATAGAAGTGGGTCCTGTGTTGCGGTTTGGAAGCAAGGGTGGGTCCTAGGTGTGAAAGTACAGAAGTCTTGCTAATGTAAACAATCCCCCAGGAGATAGATTTCAAAATGACCACCTTATGTAAATACTGGGTAGCATAAGAAACTTATCCTTAGAAAGGCCACATGGGATTTTATAAGAATAGCTCTAGCTATATATAGTTACAGCTATAACTGTCCACTTGTGGACAGTCTTTATCAGCAGTGAGCACAACATCAGCAATATATCATGAAGTAATTTGTCTGTAGGCAATATGCCACCTACTATAATTTGGAGGTATCATCTTTATTATAAATAAAGTTTCATGATTACTGTATAAAATACAAATAACAGTTTTAAAGCAATGTATTATGGTACGTAGGGCTGTGGCTTTCATATTTTAGCTGTATGTGGTGATCCTTATTTGCATGTTCTTATTAGCAAATTATTCTTAATCTTCTACATTATTGTCCTCAAATGTAAAAATGTCAAGGGGAGGGGAGTATTTGTACACTGAAATTATCACATGACAAGAAGAAAAATAATTCGGCTCTTCTCTAAACTTACTTCCTTGTTTCTTTCCTTTACTTTTTCTTTTCAATCCATCCAGATCAATCTTGTTAAACATGAATGCTAGATAAAAGTCAAGATCATCAGGGTTCTTAAAAGAGCCCACAAGACAAGTTGTGTGTGGCCCATAGGTTTGGATTATCCACCTGTGTTTATATGCTGCGTACATTACAAACATATTTCATAATTTAGCTGATACACTGTGTGTGTGTGAGAGAGAGAGAGAGAGAGAGAGAGAGAGATTACTTTTCCTTGTGTTAGGTCTTGCTTTTCATTACATTGTTGTAGTAATTGTGGAATAAAGCAGTCTTCTGTTGCTGGAATGACTTCGATGTCCAGAAAGAACGTTATTTGTCATGGTGCATGAAAAATGGTGGTATATCCTAGAAAAGAATGTTATTGCAATGACAACTAGTGATAAGGGGACTGTCCAGGTAAATTAATACAAAGTGTCCAACAACTGTGTCTTCAAAAACTAGTTTTGAGTTAAGGAACAGCAAATGACCTCAGATACATAGTAAATTGGAAACGAGTTCAAGAATGTGATTTATTTTCAGTTCTATCGCATTTTGAAAACCATAGTTATCAGAAGTGTAACTGATGTGCTATGCAGTTGCCTTTAGTAGTTACTAAATTTATTGTACTTTGTATTACAGTGCTGGACCCAAGGGAGACAACATTTATGAATGGAGATCAACTATACTTGGGCCTCCAGGTTCTGTGTATGAGGGAGGAGTTTTTTTCCTTGATATTACCTTCTCGCCAGACTATCCCTTTAAACCACCTAAGGTAAGGCGGGAAAGTAAAATGAATTAATATATTTCAATGGGACTAAAGCATGAATAGCTTAGTCTGGATCTCCCCACACACACATACACACACTTAGTACACTAAATTGTACTGAATAATCTCTTCAGTAGTTTTTTTTGCTATTGGCACACTATGATATTTTAATACAAAGAAAACCAAATGTGCAAAGCTGTGTAGCTGCTTCTAAGATTACCAAGAAATAATATTAAATATGAGCATTTTGATCTGATGTTTAATAGTTGATGTCAAGGACCCAGAGGGCAATCTTCTCCATCAGAATTAACAAATTACAGGCCCAGTGGGATACTGAAGAATACAAATTTATACTTTATGAAGAGCTGTTCAGATAGTTACATACGTTTCACTAGAGGAACTGAAAGTCCATTTATATTGGTTTCAGTGCATATCGGCAATAAGACCTCCTTCTGGGGTGGTGCACTTGTAGGATTCCAAGACAGATATAAACTAGGTCTTGAAACAGCAGCTATAAATGTTATATAAGCCTATTTCAAACATTACTCAAATCATGAAGCGGGGAGGGAATTGAAATACATGAGGGGAGTTGGAGGAATGAACACATGATCATGAAGCCCATTTACAACGATCAAACCATGGTTTCACTAATACATCTAACCCAGGCCATAGCTCTTGCTGAATTCAACCAACTAAACATTTACATTAATCATGAAAACTACAACATACAACCTGACCCAGTGCAATGCATTTTTATGATATTCTAAATAGGCACCTTCTATGAAAGTATTTTAAAGGTAAAGGTAAAGGTGTCCCCAACCAGTCGTGTCCGACTCTAGGGTGCGGTGCTCATCCCCGTTTCTAAGCCGAAGAGCCAGCGCTGTCGGAAGACGCTTCCGTGGTCATGTGGCCGGCATGACTGAACACCGAGGTGCACGGAACGCTGTTACCTTTCCCGCCGAGGCGGTACCTATTTATCTACTTGCAATTTCTTGCTTTCGAACTGCTAGGTTGGCCGAAGCTGGGACTGAAGACGGGCGCTCACTCCGTCACTTAGCACTCGGGTCTCGAACTGCTGACCTGCCGACCTTCCAGTCTGCAGTTCAGCATCTTAACCACTAAGCCACCGAGTCTGCAAAAATCAAGCCGAGAATTGCTGCCTAATTTTTTATTCTGCTTGTTTTGTGTTGTATTAATTTTTAATTTAAATTTTATTTGTTGTAAGCTGTCTCATATTGTTCAAAAGGAAGGATAGAAAGATATTGAATAAATATGTTCTTCGTGAAAAACAATGGTATCTCACTTTGGGTATCTCAGAATTCATATCCATAAATGTGAATCTAATCATAATAATGATTCTGTAACAAGTGCAAATTAGCTATGAGAGACAGATATTGGGATTATTTTTACTAAGAACTATTATTACAAGGAAAATAATATTTACTTCAGTCAGTCAGTTATGTTTTGTGAAAGAAGTAATGCAGTTTTTAAGAGAAATGCAAAATATTTGTTTGTTGTAACTGCTTTGTTATGATAACAGAAACCATTGTAAAAGATTTGTTTGTGTAGGTTGTTCTAGGATGTCAGGTGGTCAAACTTGATATATTATTAAAAGGCTAGGAAACTTGACAGGAGACATTATTATGTATAGAGAAATAATGAGGAAAAGGTACGTAGGGGGGCTGATTTGCTGACATTCGCTACTTTTGTATGTTGCCACCTCTCTCATAATCTGTGAATTTTATGCCAACTGTCTTCACTAACTATGTACATAAACAACCTGGATCATAAATTCAGACCTGAAGAATATATTCAGTATTGTGTGTTTCCCCTCCCCCCAGCAACTGACTGACCGTAAAATCCTGAGGGAAATATTTTGGGTAAGAATCAGTACAGTATATTGAGAAACATTTCATTGTTCTACTTTAAACCTCTTTCCTGTGTATTAAAAACAGACATTCGCCATGGAAAACCTGTGAAGTGGAGCTATGTCATTAAGGGCGCAATCCTATGCATATTTAGACTGAAAAACGTTCTATGACTCCCATTCAGCCAGCATGGCTGGGGAATACTGGTAGTTGTAAGACTTTCTTCTGTCTAAACATGCATAGGATTACACCCTGAAAAGCTAGACTGCTTTCTTGTGCTTGATTAGATCAGAAGGAGACTTTTTTGATACTATTGTATAGTTTAGGCATTTCCGCTGAGGATGGGGAATTTAGCTGCTTTTTATCCTCACTTACTGCAAGCTAAGAAAATACCTAAAGCCACAGTTTCCCAAGGAGGTGGAAGAGTTGCAAATAAAGACAAAAGCTCCTTCCTAATGGTGTTCATGACAAGAGGTAGAATGGCAGCATTCCCCTTGTCCATCATAGCCTTCTAGTCCGTACAAAGTGTATATGACATGAGCAATGTACTTCTGATTTACAGGCTTACTGGATGGGGCTGAGAACCAGTGGTGCAGAATTTTATTTTTCATGGGGCTTTTTTCTTTCCCTGTGGGGCTTTAAAGCATTCTGTAGGCTAGGGTTGCAATATGACCCAGTTGGCTGGATTTTGCTGGGAATCTAATCATTCCCCATTTGGCCCATTGTTGTTTATTCAGTCAGTCGCTTCCAACTCTTCATGACTTCATGGACCAGCCCACGCCAGAGCTTCCTGTCGGCCATTGCCACCCCCAGCTCCCCCAAGGTCGAGTCCGTCACTTCCAGACCTCCAGAATATCATCCATATTTGGCCCATTAGCTTACCAGATTCCTAGCTTTCATTTTACTACAACAAAAAGCACCAGGCAAAATGTGCAGGCAGCATTCTTCCCAATCATTTTGTAAGAAACAAGACTACCCCTGCCTTCTATTTTTCTTACATTCTATTTTTTATACAGCTATGATTGAGATCCATAGAGACAAAAAAAAATAGAGTGGCATACCCATTGTCTAGAAAAAAGGACTTCCTAGTCCATTTTGAAACTTTGGGGAGGGGGCGGTCTTGCATAGAAAACAATGGAGAAATCCAGTGTTTTAACATACCTTGTGATTGGGCAGTAGAGTATTGACCAAGAAAATAAAGGTACCAGCAAAGACTCTTCATGGTCTTCATAACTCAGATTTTATTTCATGAAAGGAAAGTGTGATTATTATTTTTTTGACTTTGCAAACATTAAAAAATCTGACCCTGCCAATGAAAATGTAAATAAAATCCATCACTATTATACGCACACTGCAGCTTTAGGGGAGGGGACTGTGATTGAAAGATCATGGTTTACATCAGCTCTGTAGAGCAGTCCAGTTTTATACCCGTATTGCTGTCCCCCACCCCAAGAAACAGAGCAGGGTAGGACAACTTTGCAGTGCAATTCAGTGTAGTTCTCCAGTCTTCTGGCATTGTTTTAAGCAAAATAAATTTGGGAAGACAGACCATGAAGTTGATTGCAGCAGTAGCGCTGCAGCAGTGCTGGGACCGCAGAGTGATTATTTGCTGTCTCACTCAACATCCTGATGAGCCAGATTTGTAGAAAGAAAGTTTAATATGACAAATACATAAGCTTGCAAGCTAAAAGAAAATTGATGGATAGTGAAACAGAGGGATTTTAGTCTGTCTCCTTCAGTTTAACTTTAAAAAACATTCTAAACTAGTATGTAGATATTCTTAAGAGAGGTCTCCAAGAAAGGTCTCCAGAGTCAAAAAGCTGGAGGGTTATGCAGTAGATCAGGCAAGAAGAAACGCTTTAAAGCAAAAGTAGATGTGAGGGCAACAAATATGGCAAGGATCTCTGCTGCTTTAGGTGAGAAAGGGAAATTACTAAAGAATATGTCAGCTGTGCTCCTCAAAGTCATTTTCTTAAGGTGAAGTGGCTTATGGTGCATCTGTGGAAAAAAATATATAAGATGTTGGCGGTTTTTCTCTCCTTCCCCAACACACTTCTTCGTATAAGAACTCTTGTTGTTGTTGTTGTTCAGTCGTTCAGTCATGTCCGACTCTTCGTGACCCCATGGACCATAGCACGCCATTTGGATCTGGCAACCATTCAGTATAGGGAGGAAGCCACAGTTCAAAAATCACAAGCCAAAACTACCCTTCCATCTGTGGTACTGGTTTAGCTGCTTGGGTTTTTATGCATCAGTGCCTTAGTGATGAGAGTTTGCACTACAAAATAGAAGCATGACACAATTTATTAAATAGGAAAAGTAGTTATAATCTAGACTCCTATTTGGGAGAGGCAAGTGTTCTTATTTTCCAGCCATTTGCCATATGCATAGACCAGTTCCAATGTTACATCCACATACGGACATCAGCAGTCTTGGAGGTGGGACAGGCTCACTCAGTGGGCTGGGTGAGAAGGTGCAATCTCACTCCCCCACCAAGCTTAGAAGAGAGATCAGAGTATCATCCAAACTAGGTTGTTCTATCTATAATTATCCTGATACTTCTGCAGGCTTTGTTTTTCCATTTAAGTTTAAACTGTTTTATTAAAATCGCTTTATCATATCTCTGTTGTTACTCTCAATAGCCAGAGAACTGGAAAAGTATCACTATGAAATCACCCTTAATTAAAAATTAAAATACAGATAAAGCTGTTTCCCATTGTAAATCTCACTGCTTTTGATTAAGTTGAATATTATTCAGGTGAATGTAAGGTTTGGATATGCACATGGAGTCATTTAGAATAAAATGTATTTTTTTTTCTTTCTTTTTTCCCCTCTCTTTTTCGTTATTGCTGTGTCCTCCTAAGAATATTGTATTGTTGGGAAACTGTAGTTATTGAGTAGGTTGTTAGTACTGTTTATTTCATTTATAAAGATAAAAAATAGAATAACAAGTATTTTCAAAAAAAGAATAAAACGTATAATGACTATGTCTTGTTTTAAACAAACAAGACTTCTATTCTGGAATCATATAGGTTTTCCCCAAAATTGGAGGGAAAAACATGTTTTTTAAAAACTTTTGAAACTTGAGGGCTGATATGTATTTGATTCTCAATACCAGCATTACTCCTTAGTTGTTTTTAAAGTCCACTGTGTCAAATTCCATTTCAAGACCTTTTGTGTTTCTTGCAGCCAGAGGTCTGAGTTTACAAAAAAACTTAATTCTATATAGAGAATGTGTGGGACTGAGGATCAGTCAGAAAGTATAGGCCTGTACTATACAATTTGTTATGCAGGATCATAAAGGTCACTTGGTATCTAGAATATGTACTCTATTCCATTACCCTCCCGCTGGTTTTCCGCGTTCCTCTCTTCTCCCTCCAACACTCAGCCAGGATTCTGTGCCCAGTCGGCATGCTCAGCTGATTCGGCTGTTTTGTGTTCCCCCTCCCCAGGTCCCTAGAGATGTGGAAGGCTGAAAAAATTCAGAAAAAAAGTTTTTTCCAAGGACCTTTTTTGTTTTTTTCTGCCCCGAAATGGAAAAATTGAACAGCTAACTTGGTTTGCTCATAAAATTATCATGTTTAGTATATTAAATTTTAAATATCTTTTATTCAGGCAGTAATTACAAATTTACTGAGTTCACTTTTTAAAGTTTTCAAATGTAATGATAATTACATTTGAAACGAGCAAATGAAATTATATATAATATAACTTTAGGAACATAAAGGCTGCTTTACGTGTCTAAAGCAGCCCTCCTCAACCTGGTGCCCTACAGATGTTTTGGACTACAATGGCCAGCATTCCTGACCATTGGTCATCCTGCCTGAGGCTGATAGCAGCTGAAATCCAAAATATTTGGAGGGCACCAGGTTAGGGAAGGCTGTCCTAAGGCAACAAAGTGAGTTTAGATCTGTAAAGAGCACTTTAAAAAATAAGTATTGCTTATTTTTCAATTTTTCCCAATATTTCATTTTTTTCTGGAAAACCCCCCAGAAAAAAACAGTTTTTCTCCATGGCTACAAATATCCAGAAATGTTAAATCTCTAGGGGTTCTTTAATGTTTTTTGTACTAATGCAAACCCTAGGGATTCCCCAAGCCTCATGATACCTCCCTCTTGTAGGTGGGTGGGTGGGTGGTGGCCTTTTGGCTACACAAGCAAGAGCACTCACAACCTAAACATCAGAAATGGAGGGAGTGATGATTATGTGTATGTATTATAAGTAATAATGTGCATGGCTTGTACTATTATTTGTTTCCAGGTTACATTTCGGACAAGAATTTATCACTGTAATATTAACAGCCAAGGAGTGATTTGCTTGGATATTTTAAAAGACAACTGGAGTCCAGCATTAACCATATCTAAAGTCCTACTTTCCATCTGTTCACTTCTTACAGACTGCAACCCCGGTAAGACAGATATAATTTATTGTATATTGGTAAGTTATTGGTATATAGATTTAGGTTAGCTATCAGGGTCTTCTTTGTTTCTAAAGATTTTTTTTTTAAGTAGTTAAAAATAAACCTCTGCTTACCCTACCTTGCTACGAGAAATACCATTGCAGGATAACTTTTCATGGTATGTTAAGTTCTGTGGATTACAGGTCTTTGCATTAACTGTAGTTAACATCAAAGAGTGCAATAAATCCTTCATAAACTGCTGGTGTATAGCTGGATGTTGATAAAATAAATTTAAATTGCCAGTTACCTTTGAAAAGCTACATATATTGACTGAGATTTGTATATGGTAAACCAAAAGTACCTGTATTGCAGGTAATGAATAAAATTTTAGCTAAATGCATTGATACGGTTGTCTTTTTTTCTAGCCCTGCAACTGTGTGTCTAACAAAAATCTGGCATGCAGAAATTAAGCAGAAATAGGTCCTCTCCTGAGGTTAGTTTTGTTAGTCTGTTGCAGCAAAAGCAACAAAGAATCTTGAGGCACCTTAAAGACTAACAAAGTTATTTTGGCATAAGCTTTTATGGAGTAGAACCTACTTCATCAGATGCATGAATGTTATCCTAGGTTACATGTGGAGGGAGGGAGTAAACAGTGAGATCAGAAGGAAATGAAATGGTGAAAGTACAGACATTCCATCCTCTTGGCATGAGCTCTTCTTTATTAGTTACTTCCTAGTTTGTGGCAAACCATAATTTGACATTGCATCCCAATTATCAAACTATGGTTTGTGTTTCCCTGCAAACCAGGATTGTAAACCAGGATTGATCCTGGTTTGCATGGCGCTAGCCATAGTTTACTGGTTCAAATACAACATCAAACTATGGCTTGCTGCAGTTCAGGAATTAACTAATTAAGTGGAATGTGCAAGGTGAAGAAGAAGAAAAAGAAGGGAAGTGTGTGAACTTTTTTCTTTCTAAAACCAAAAATATATCCATATAGGAGATTTTATGCAGGTTGGCTTCATGGAGATTTTGCATTTCTTTTTTCTGACAGTATTATCTCCTGGATTTAAGCCCATTTCTTTTAGACCCAGCACAGTTCTGGTGCAGTTTTAACAAATTGTCAGGTAGTCATGCTTTATAATCTGATTTTGGACATGGTGAAGCAAATCGACTATCTTTGTCTTTCAGCGAGGGAATTGCTTTTGAGAATACCCCAGGCACATCTCAGAGAAATACATACACATACACACCTCTGTTCTCTATCAGCTGGAAGCAATTCTAAATGGACTCCATCTTCCCTTCATTTTAGTCTATCCCAGACCACTTTAAAGGCAGAAACCTGGCAGGGGCCCTACGATGATAAGCAAACTCGTACTCTTCATTCAGCATTCATCTAATGGGCAGAAGCAGATCAGGTCAAATGGAAAAGCAACAGTGAGTTCCTCCACAAAAATACAAATACAGAATGTACAGATTTTCCCTTTGAAGAGAAAAATTAAATATCAGTTACCCAGTAGGCTTAGATTTATGCAAATCTTCATTAGAACAACAAATAGTAATAAGAATGGCAGCTAATTAACCCCCAGCCACACACAATGATTAAACTGAGTTTGACGCACAGCTGCAGCTTCATTGGCAAGCAGCACTGCTATTCTTCTCAAGCAAGCCAAGGAAATGAAAAGAAGTATTTGCTCCTGAAGCATCTCTGACATTCACACAGTAATCTACAAAAGATGTTGAGAAGAAGCTCTTTCCTTTCTGTTTTACATCAATGCCCTTTTGTTTCTGTTCACCCAAGGCAGGCACATGTTTGTCCCTTTTAAACAAGTGGTGTGAGATTTGACTTGTAAACTGGCCTAGGCTCATTCTTTCTGTTAACTTCTGCATTTTGTTTGGAACAATCAGGCAGCAAATTGGGTTAGGAGGTATCTGATTTTTGTTAACAACTGGATGAATTTATTGCTATGACAGGGAAGGGAGGAAATGTACACATGAATTATGATACCTTGAGGGAAGAAATAAATGAAACAGTTGAGATAGAAATAGAGGAAAAAGAAATAACAAAATGATAGCATTATATATTATTTTAATTTTATTCAATTTATGTGTCTTTCTATAGCCAAAGTTCTCAGGGTGACATATGTCATATAATAAAAGAGAGATAATAAAAACAAATACAATAATACCAAAGATAAAACACATTAAAATATTTTTTTAAGTTTTAAAAGCAGCAACAATAATTTTAAATAATTTTAAAAGAAGAGATAAATATTCAAGCAGCTAAAACATTGGAAAGGTTATTTTAAAATGCAGCATTGAACATATCATTAAAAAAAATAAAACAAGCAACAGTTAAATTCTTTTTAAAGGCCTGGGAGAATAAAAAGGCCTTTGGCTGGCACCGAGAAGTCAACAAATTAGGCACCAAGTGGGCCTCTCTAGGGAGGGCATCTACAATTTGGGGGCCACCACAGAAAAGGCATGGTGCTGAGGAACTACGAAACCTGGAGCCATCCCTCCATCCACATGAGGGTTGAAGCATTTAAATCATCCTTTAGAAATGCAAATAAGGTAATGTCATAAAAACTAGTCCTTACATGATACTTATTATTTTTTATGGAGAAAGAGGGGGAGAGAGAGAGAGTACACCAACAGCATGCATGGCACTTAAGAGTGACGTAAGTTTTACAATTTTAGAAAGTTCCTTCTTTTAAGAACTTAGTGCCAAATTAGATGTTACATTTCTATCACACTCTAGAACATAACCCTTGCGCTCTTTTTCTTACCCTGGATCACCATCCATAGACATGCAAGTATGCGCTCGCACACACATCCTCAGCCATCCATTCTCTCTCCATTCTCACACATACACAGACATATGCATGCACACACATTTCTTCCTTCTCCTCCTCCTCACTGCAAGCACATGAAAAACCACACTCGCTCTTTTCCAGGATTTCTACAAAATCTCCCTTAATAGTTTTTCTCTCCACCTCTCTTTCTCACATGCATACAGCTCCCATCCATTAAGACATGCAAGCACACAACCCTGCCCAATTCCCCCAGCCCCCCGCTTCCCTGACATCCCAGCTGGCTTATCGCTGCCCTTCCTAGCCTCTCCCCCTCTCTTTAGACCCAGCTTACCAAGCAGAAGTGTTTTTCTTGGTGGCTGGGCACACTGCAGAGGAATGCATCAGCCTGCACCACCTTCATTTCCATGACTTTATCTGTGCCTCATGTGTGGTGCAGAGGCATTAATGGAAGATAAAGATGGCAGTGGCTGGAAGCCCTCACTTTGCTTTAAAGCAATCCCAGCTGCCAGTAAGAAAATGTGTTAATTTTTTAAAAACAAAAAGTTAAGACAGGTCAGGCAACTTGGTGGGCTCCAATAATGGTCTCTGCAGGTGCGCTGGTGCCCACGTGTATGCATGTGAGAAAGAGAGCACCATGTTGCCTTCCCCTGGTCTACTACAACTCAGCTTCAGTTTTTTCCTCATGGGAGTAATGGACTTACTTGCAATAGTCCAGTCCAGGCTTCCTTGGGCCCTGGTCATATTGTATCCATTTCTCCTTCACCTGGTTTGGATACTGCCAGCGTGCCTCCTCAGTCTACCTTAGATCTAGGCCTTTCTCTCTACCAAAGCAGAGACTGAGAGGAAGACTAGCACTGCAGCCATCCATTCTTTTCATTTCCACTTTAGACACCATCCCAAGCACCAGATATGTGCTGGGACTGGGATGGGGGGAGGGAGGGTGGTGGTGATGATGATGATTATAGTGCTTAACCTGGAGCGGTTTAGACAAGGTCATGGGGGTGAGCCCAGGGGAATGGAAGCTTCAGGCAGGGTAGAGGGCTGAGGCTGGGTGAGTAGTTCTGCTGTTTAGGTGAAACAAGTGGGACTGTCAATAAAATGTTGCAACGTATCTATACTCCCCACCAGTCAGCAGCAGGAGTGCTCCTATTCAGGGTTCCAGACAGCCTGGAACAGGAGCCTTGTAGTGTTGTTCAGTCCTCTTGGGGTGAGAAGATGGAAAAAGAACACCTCTCCCCCCCCCCACATACACACACACACACCTGAAGCTTTTCTCTGTGCTATATAGTGCTAGAGGTCTGAGGTTACTGGCTGTCTTCCAGCCCTAACCCTGTTCATTTTTTAGCTATATGGAGGGGAAATGGAAAAGGTGTCCTTTCCTTCCTCCAGAAACATCTCTGTGTAAAGCATGGAGGAGGATTTTTAACTCCATCACTCATATCCTGCCAACCCAAATCCTTAATTCCCACTTTTTCCCTCTTTCCACCTCCAGGTTCTTCCCCCGCCCCCTCTTAACTGATCATTCAACATTCCATACATCCTGCAAGTTCACAGGTTCTTGTTAGGCCTTTGTGAGTGGGATTTAAATTTTAGTTTTCTTCCAAATTACAACCATATACTTCTGGTTACCTAGGGAATCCCCTGAGTACATAGAAACTACTACTTTAGTTGGAGCAAAGAGCTGTTTTGCTTTGAATGAACAAATCGGAATTAAGTACTTACCGAGGTGTAATGTTGTAGATCAAAGGAACTTCCTGGTTACAATTCAGTTAGATTGAGCCAGCAAAATTGTTTTCAGTAGGATCAGTATTGCAAGGAAAATGTATCAACTGTTCAGTTGCACATTATTATCTCTCCAGTTTCTTTTGAGTTTTGCAGAACCTGGTAAGACACAAACTAGGTATGTCCAACAACATCTTGGTTATAGTATGGATTAGTTTGCAAATCAAAGTAGATGGATAGTCAGTTAAGTTGCAGTTTATGAGAGATATATGAAACCTTTTTATTGATGAAGGCAGAAGCCCTTTATGCTGATCTTGGTTTTGTCAGACACTTCTGAAATTCTTGTATACATCCACATAAACAGCAGTTAGAGCTATTTTAACTTTCCAGTCTGTTTCTATTTTTTCAGTTCCTAATAACTAATTTTGTTTTCACTTGCCTGTTTCTTACATTTCTTTAATATCAGAATGTATGTAAAAGTAGGAATAACCAAATACATTTAAAAGGGATTTCTGTACTGGAATCTGAACACATATTTATAGTGATGTAGGAGATGATTTATTGTGGTATTGTAATTTTATTAGATGAAACAGGGAATAACCAAATTAATAGGTGATATGTTTTGTTCTGTAAGGTTAACTGACTGGCATTTTGCGTTCCCTTTAGAGTACACAGTTAGCTTGTCTAATTATGCTCTTAGGGTATATATTATAAACCACTGAGAAAAATAAAATTTTGTTACCTCAGTTGTGTTTGCATGAGGTACAAAATCCCTTTGTAAGCAGTGATGCTGACTTGTACTCGAATGTAGCTGTCTTTATGTAATAATTGTTTTCCTTTTTTGTTTACTGATTTGATGACCATGTTTGTCACTATGTACAATTATTCCTGTTCCTCCAAGGTATTCCATTTTATTGCACATAAAAAGCACCATGGTTTACATTACTGCTACTATATAGAGTGCCATTTTTCCCCTACAGCATATTGTTTTCCTATTTGTTAATAATAGAACAGTCAGAATTCCTACAGAAAGAACAATCAAACTGTCTTCTTAGTTTGTATCCATGCAAACAAAGTAACTTCATAGGAAAAAGTTATCAATCAATTCCAAAATATCCTCAGAAACACACCCACCCAGCTAGCCCAGTATGAGAATTCAGATTGCCTCTCCCAAGGGACCTCCCCACCCCCTGCCCCAACAGCTCTTTGAATTAGTTTTACTGTAAGAAAAAGAAGTCTCTATAAACCAGAGGTTTATAGAGACTTCTCTTTGCAGAGCCAAAGAAGGAAGCGTATACCAGCTCATGAGCAAGTGCTGTTAAGATACTGTGCAGAATAGTAGTTAGAGTTTTTGGTTATGACTGACGACCCAGGTTCAAATGGCCAACTCCAGTTTGCTGGGTGAATTTGGACCAACATACCTCATAGGATTATTGGGGGCGGGGGAGGAAACCATCATGTATACCACCCTCCTTGGAGGAAAGGAAGAATAAAAATAGAAATAAATTAAATAATAAATAAATGATAATAATTCTACCTAACAAATATGTTCCATTCCACTACATTCCCCCTCAAATCACTATGCAGATTCAGTCACCTTTTTCTGTGCATTAGTCCTAACAAATAGGGCAGTTTCTGCAGTATTCAATAGGGGGCAGTTGTCCACTGTTAAGTGGCCAAGCTTGAAGCTAGGAGTGCACGAAAGCCACTTACCTGGTCTCGCAGCTTGCTTCGCGGTGGGGGGGAGGCGCTTCGCTGCTCCCCCCGAAATTCAGGCCGGGGGGGGAGGCTTCCCGCCTCGCCCGGCCGAAATTCAGGCCGGGGGGGAGGCTTCCTGCCTCGCCCAGCCGAAATTCAGGCCGGGGAGGAGGCGCCTCGCCTCGCCCGGCAGCGAAATAAAAAGTTTTTTTTTAAAAAAACGCCCCCGTGATAGGCTACGTGACGATTAACGTAGCCTATCACGGGGGCGTTTTTTTTTTTTACTTTTATTGGAATGGCGGCGGCGGCATCCGGTCGAAAGACCGGCTGCCGCCTCTGCCCCTGTCGAAGACCTGACGAACCGCCGCCAGGACCCGCCACCGGGAGGGACATTCGGGAAAGGTAAGTCCCATCTGGGGGGGGGCGGAGAATTTCTCCCCAAAACTACTTCGGGGGGCCGAACACGTTGGCACTCGGCCCCCCGAAGTTTCGGGGAGAAATTCTCCCCCATCCCTACTTGAAGCCATCTTTATCCTCTCCATTTTATCCTATGCCTCTGGATAGAAGCAGATTTGTAATGCTCTGAGTGGATGTTAATATTCTACAAGGATCACCAAGGTCTTGAGATCCCAGCATTGCTCTGAAAAATCATGGCTTATTTCTAAGCCACCTGCCCCAGGAAAGAAAACAATGGCTCATAGGTGAAAAGCTACCACCAGGCCCTTTTTTCAGCACTTTGTTAATCAGTGGCCAGATTAAAAAAGCTTTGGATACAGTACTGAATCCATAGCTCTGATACATAGCAATAGTACGCCAGGCTCTCTTCCATAATCAAGAGAAAAAAGGCAAATAAGGCTATATCTGAAGAGCACTTGGCTCTACCCCAAACCCATTTGGACCCGCAATGACACATATGTCTGCTTTAGGCGACATACTTGCCACATAAGGATTTCATCACACAACAGGTTATAGGTGCCCATTTTTATTTCTGATTAACATTCCATTATCAGTAGCAGTTATGCCAGCTCTCCCCTTTGCCAGCTACATTTCAACTTGTTGGGCAAGCTTCTACTTCAGAATGTAGTATCTGAAGATGGGCCTGCCTTCACACTTGTCTTTTTTGAATTAACCCTCATGCTAGCTATAGTCTAGATAAGAAAGCCCTAAGACTACCAAGAAGTACCAGATGTTTGTAATGTAAAGCATGTATTAAATTCTCCCATACCGCATCCCACACCACCATTTATTTATTTAGAGAGCAATCCTATGACCCCTAGTCAGCATCTGGGGGGCCACAGGATAGTTTGGTTTCCTGGATCCAAGCTCCGAGACTGCACTCCGACCTCAGACTCAGGAGTCTGAGCTCCCCACCCCTCCCCCTCCCCCTCGCAGCCAGCACAGAGAGAACCGTGTGGCTGCCTCTCCGAGGTTGCTGTTGTGACCTCGGAGAGGAGGGAACAGGAGTATTCCCATGGGCGGGGAGGGATTGAGGAGGCCAGTTTACGAGGAATTCGCCCTCTCCAGCCTCCTTCCCTCCCTGATGCCTCAGCTAGACAGGCAAAAATGCCCGTCTAGCTGAAATACAAAGCGGGGAAGGCGTGGAGACAAGGATTGCTCCTCTCGTTCTGCATAGGATTCCCGTCAGCCTCCAAGTTCAGAGGCTGACATGAATCTCGATAGGATTGCACCCTTATTTTTTTATTTTAAGGATACTCATTATATATTTTTGGTGTATCATTCCCTCTACTTCCAATTCAAGTCTTTCCATTCCATGGAGGTGTAGCCAAAATGGCACCACACACACACGCGCGCACGCGCACACACACACACACACACACACACAAGAGGGAGATATCAGCTGACTTGATGTAACCCTGAGGTTTGCAGATACCCAAAAAATATTTAGGAAAAAAACCCTATGGGAGAAGGAACTCCCAAAACAGACCCATGACAACTCAATGTCATGGAATGTTCATTGATGAAGGGGGAAAAATTGATGATCAGGTGAGAGCGGGAATTGAATAGCGTGGGTGGAAAGGGAGGAGAGAGGAAGACATATATAGATATAAAAAGTGTTGGATAGGTCATTTCCTGGTTCACATTAAGGAACTATTTTAAAATGTCCCCAGGGAAGGAAGAAAGAGCTACCCATAGACATAAAAAAGGAATCCACACTTTTAATGTAGCTGGGATTGGGCATAAGTTTATCTTCCCGACTCACTCCAAGAACAACAATGGAGCAAGGGAACTTAAAACAGCCCAATGAGGCCTGAGCCTGCTCAGTTCAGCACAAATGGAACACTGAAGGGAAATAAGGGAAACCAAGGGGGGATGGAATCGAGTGGCTGGAACCCTGAATTGAAGCACTCCACACTGCAACATTTTATTGCAGGGCTGCACTTGTGTAATACTGTTAGCTTTATCTGCTTCACATGCTACTGAATGGGGTGATGTTTCAGTGACCAATTTGTATTATGGCTGTAATAGGTAGATTTTAAAGCTAAAATGCAGCAGCACAACACAACAAACCCTGAAATTTAACCAGTTGCAGGCAGATTTACAAGTGCACAAGTTTAGATCAGGATGCAAAATGGTGTTCTGCCTTAATTCTAACATTTAATTTGATCATCCTGTGAACAAGAAGATATTGCCTTTGTGTTACAGTCAGAGTGAGCAATTCGTTTAGAGCTTGGCAATTGGTTAACTATTTTGCTTTCTTTGCAGCTGACCCGCTGGTTGGAAGCATTGCTACTCAGTATATGACTAACAGAGCAGAGCATGATAGAATGGCCAGACAGTGGACCAAGAGATACGCTACATAGAAATCTGCTGTACAGCATGCTGGACCTGTGCAAGCACATTCACTAAGTGCATCAATAGCCCTCCCCGTCTTATTTTTATTACGTTTTGAAGCATTTTATGGCAAAGTTGACTCCTCCCCCTTTATTTTTATTCTTTTATTTTATTTTTCTGTTCAGCTTGAAAATTGTATCTTTAAAATATGGATTGGGAATTTTGGGTTACAGTACAAGGAATGTTGGATCTGTAATAGTATAGAGCTTTATCACAAAGCTTTGTATTAATGTATTTTTTTCTTTTGTGTGTCTTTGGGAAAAACAAGCAAACGAACTCAGAACTATATCTTGTTTCTACTTAAATGTAGTGTTTAGGGTTATTTTTTTGTACGGAAGTCTCTAATGGTGGGTGCATGTTACTGGGAACAGGTTTTGTATAAAAAGCATAAAATTAAGAATCACTGTGCATTACCGAGACTGTGTTTTAACACTGGCCTTCTGTTTCCCAAACATAAGGCTACTGGGTTGAACCAGATGATATGTATTTTGATTTACTTAAAAGAAAAGTGCTTGTAAATTTCTTAGGGACCTGCCACTTTTGACTGTGGATCAGTTGATGTACCCTTGTATTATTAAAGCACTCAATAAAACACTGTGGCTGATAACATGCACTTCTTGTAAGGCAGTGCTTTTCCTCCTTGTGGAGTAGTCCCAGGTCAGCACTGCATGTTCCTAAACCTGCATATAACTACCGAGTCTGCAACTGTATGTTGTTCTGAACTGCTCATTTTTCTAACGGCCAGTCCCAATGTGCCATTTGTAGATTAATCCCAATGGAAAATGGTAGCACAAGGAGAATGTAACACATCGATTTTGATGTCTTTTGTTAGAGCTCCTAATCACCCTGTCCCATGTCTCCAAGATATCATTGGCAGGATTTAATATCCTAGATGTCTCCACTACCCTGCAAGACCCAGCTCACAAGTTACAATTTCAGCAGTCAAATAACAAAGTAAAGGGCAGACACTGTTGATACACTCCCTGATTTTATCTGGGGATGGCGTCTGCTTGATTAGCACTTGCAAATATCTCTGAAACTGTACTGAGATGCATAACTTGTGTTGTAAGAAATTTGTCCACATTGGTCTACCAGTTCTGTTTCTTAACATGGAAAAACTCAGTCATATAATAGATGCCACTTACACTCCCTAGGTTTACTTCATATGGTTGCTTACATTGGATGGGGGGATTAATCATTTTTTGTGGGTAGCAATATCTAACACTATATGGGTTATACCAGGGGTCTCCAACCTTTTTGAGCCCGTGGGCACATTTGGCTTTTTGAAAAAGTGCCCTCAACTCCATCACAAATTCACTCCTGGGAGGGGAGGATCACGAAAATGTTGGGAGCACACACACCCCTTATCTGCATGTGTGTGTGTGTGTGTGTGTGTTCATGAATGTGCACCCTGTCTGTGTGCAGTCTGGCTTCTCAAGGATTTTGGTTGGTGGGGGGAATCTCCAGCCATTTTTCATCAAGGAGGACTGCAAAAGAATGGAGGAATCACTTATAGAGGGGGGAAATAGCTTGTTGGGCACCTCAGACTGGTCTTGTCGGTTCAGTGGTACCCACAGGCACTATGTTGGAAACCCCTGGCTTACACCATTCACCTCTGATACCAGATAAATGTATTCACATCAATGCATTTGGTATTAGAAAAGTGTTTTATTGTGTTATTTTGTTGTGTCATTTTGCAGGTGGCTGTTATATATAATCAGCTGTTCTCCTAAAATGAATCTCTTTAGTTGTGTCTGCAGTTTTGCCATGTGTCGGTGCTGATGGCATATGTGATGTATATCTGACCTGTATCCTTAGCAATGAAATCATATGGCGGGGGTGGGCAGAACTCAGGCTTCCAGTATCTACTTAGTTTTATTTACTAGAAACTCAAGGTCCACCAACTGAAGCCAGGTGGAAAATAGTGGGTCAGGGGGCAGGCATATTACTAGAATCAAGAAACGGGGTGCTTCTGAGTACATAGGTCCAACCAAGAATTTGTTTTCAGTATTAGTACAATGCTCATAGTCCTTTCAGACAAAAATTGACTCATGATTTTTCCTCAGGTGTTTTTCATTTAAGTAGCCTAATTTAGAGGGGATATGGTAGCCTTTTTCCTCTTGCTGCTATTAAACAATTGGGACTCAGAAACCCTTGCAGATCTACTGCAAACTGCCCAGAGATCTACCAGTGGATCCTGAGCTACCTTCTGCCTACCGCTGCATTGTAATAATCCTTGTGAGCCCATGAATGTACAGTGTTACCATGCTTAAAATTCTGTTGGGTTAAAGACATGCACATTACGCTGCTTCAACAAATCCTACAGCAAAAATGTTTGTGAGAATGGGAGTCCTGTGAGTCATACAGACACAACAACTTTTGCCGGTAAGATAAGTAATGCCATGAAGAACGTTACTCAGCAGAACAAGCCCGGAGAAGCTTATATAAAAGGATGGATCACAAATGTACAACAGGGGAGACTCTTGGAGGGTGATGAAAATCGTAGACATCCAAGCATCTGCAGGAACAGCTTGAGGATAACTCAGAACATCTGTGGACACTGCACTTCTAATGCCAGAGCACTAGAAAGAACAGGGAACAATAAAGGTAGAAATTTGTAATCAATAGAAACCAGTTCTATGCCAGCAACCTACAGTGCAGTCTACAAAGTAATCTACAGTGCGGACATGATCATGATGTCTGTTAAATCTTTGTCCATGCATGAACAGGACATGGTGTACAGCCCCATGTACACCCAACTCACTAAAAGCCAAGTAGCAGAAACCATGCAGTTGGTCCAATCCATTTCTATTTGCAGGGCATACATGGAGGTCTTTGCTGCCATGCCTCACTGTATCACACAAGCTACATGTGCACTGAGTGTGCAGTGTCTCTTGATGGCCACAACCCAGCTATGGTCAATATTGCGTTGTAACTCGAAGGATTTCATTGTCAGTGAATGGGGACATCTTGGATATTTATGGGAGATTAGAGTGATGGCCATCAACCAAACAGGCACTGGGCCTTGCTGGATGCTGGAGACTCAAGACCAGCCCTCCCCCACCTTCCCAGTGTCACTCTGTAACTTCTGGTAAGTCTCCAAAGATAGTTGATTATGGCAGCCTAACAGGTCTCACCCCCTGTAGCAGCTATACACACTACCCTGCATGTTGAAGGGTTGGGTTGCATTGTTAGTGCATTTAAATTTGCCTACACAAGCCTTCCCCAACCTGGTGCCCTCCAGATGTTTTGGAATACAACTCCTATAATCCCTGACTGTTAGCTGTGCTACCTTATATTGATGGGAGTCATGAGGTAAAGCATCTGGAGAGAACCAGGTTGGGGAAGTCTGACCTACATTTAGAACTATGTACTGAAAGTGAGCTGTTAGTCCCCCCCCCCCCTGCCGACTGTTAATTTTGAGAGCAAACCACTCTTCTTAGTAAATCCATGCTGTGCTGGTGAAAAAACACACACACACACACAAGAAATGAGCCCACTCCACCAAACATTTCTGGCATTTCTGTGGCAAGGGTATTTCCACTCAGAACCGACCTTCAGGCTAATTTTAGACATGCCGATCTAGAAGAAAAGCTTTTGCTCAGCTAAGGAAGTGTGTGGGTGTTGTGATTTGGAAAGTATATGCTCCAGTGGTGATATTTAAATTGTCTTTGTTGCATAAGTTCAGGCTCAAAGATTGCAGCCCCTTATACTTCCACAATGCACGTGTTGTTAAGGTCAAGGACTGCAAACCTATACCCATTTATTTGGGAGTAAGCCCCATTAACTCAGCGGGACCTACTTCTAAGTAGACATCTATAGGATTGCGCTGTTAGTATTATTAAGCCTAATAGCTGCATTTATAACAGGTGTGCACAGCATTCTCGGTCTTGAGGGCTGCACGTGATGCTGGTTCAGGGATTGGGGGCCACACATACATACCCACATGTGCGCACACACTCCAGCACTCCTGATACAGATTGCTCTTTTCATCGCTGCTGCTATCAGTGAGGAAAGAGCTATCTGTCTTAGGATTGCTGGGGAAGAGGGTGGAAAAGGCTAGCTATCAGTGGCAGAAGTGGCAGCTGCCATAACTAAAGCAGTATAATCAAGAAATTTGGCAGGGGGGCAGGACCCCTGAGGGTTAAGGCATTGAGCAGTGTCGGGCTATGCACCTCTGATTTACAAGAATAAAGCTGCAATTCAGTGCACCCTTTCCTGGGACTAAATCCCGTTGAACTCAGTGGGACTTACTTCACAGTAGACATGCATAGGGTTGCGTTGTAAGGCACTCGTCTCTCAAAATCTTGTAGCATTTGTTGTATCAAGTATTGGTATCGGATAAGATTACCACAAAAATTGTATCAAGGATGTGTGCAGTAATACTTTGTTACTTTCTTAAAGTGGAAAAGCATGTTTTTAATCCTGCTCTAATGTTTATTGTATGTTTATATCCCTTTTGTAAATGTGATTTCAAAGAAAAAAAATCTTAAATCAGTTTGCAGTTTTGTATCGACTATGATCATTCTAAGTTCAAGCAAGATGTTCTATCCAGGGCCACAGGAATACCTGTACATGTATGGTAATTTGAAAGATTTAAGGACTAATGTCAATCTATTCTACTTTCTAATTTACATCAGAAACCTTGAAACATTGTCATTTCACCGCCGTTTGGCTTAAAATAAATGCGTGCACTCTGGAATAACATTAGAGAAAATGCTTCTAATTTTAAACAATTCAGCTGGATTAGTTCATATTACTCATACCAGCTTTTCCCAAAACTATGCTTTATCTGCCTTTTTTCATAATGATGGTGAACACAAACAGCCTATTTATAAGCCAGAATTTTACATTACCCCCATCCCTGCTGTTTCATATTTCAGGTGAAGGTAAATCACAATCTAATTATATCAACAGTTAAAATGGTGTCAAGGCAATATGTTTAGGAAAGCACCAGGAGGCAGAACACTGAAGGAAACAATATGTTGTCCCATAGCTGACTAATTTGCCCTTGCAAATACCTCCAGTCACACATCCTGCCAGCTCCATTACTAGTCTTTTGAAAATTTATGTTATTATTCCATCAAGCTGACATCTTGAAAGCTCTAGTGTGCTGGATCAGTGTTCCAAAATGACAAGACCCTAACCAAAGGCCCAGGTTCACTCCTTCAGATGGCTACATTCTCCATGTTCTAGTTGTGAGTGTCCCCAGCCAGCTGGTAGCTGATGGGAATCTGGGTCCACTTCATACGTACGACAGTTCTCAAGTATTACTTCAAAAAGCAAGACCAGGATTGCATGGAGGCTTAGTTTTTATGAACTGCTGCCGTGATGTAAGTAATTTTCATTTTCTGCCTTGATTCTCATGATAGTAGTGGCTAGAACAAGTACAGTACCATCTGGAGGCACTGGTGCATACCAACTGCCTTCATACGAGCACTGCAGGAGTCTCTCATAATCCCAAGGTGATCACATGGGATCATCTATGGCCTGGCCCTAGATAAAAATGTTCAGCTGATCCAACATGACCATTCTTATGTTCTCATATAAATTCCATTTTGATCTGGTGAACCCTATCTAAGCCTTACAATACAAAGCAGGAAACATCTTGAAGCTATAAATCAATGGAAAGAAAAAAATACACCTCTTGAGAAATTAATGTGCTTTTAAAATCTGTAATTGTAGCTTCAGAAAGAGTTGATATGTTTACCAACTATGTATATGACTTAACATTGAATTAGGTAAATAAGACCTATTTTGAGGTAATTCTTAAACATTATTACACTACATAGTTAAACTCTCCTGAAAGAGTCTAGTAATCTTAGTTAAAAGACAGCTAAGGGACATTGTGTACTGAACACTTCATTGCCAAATTCCTATCCTTTGATGTTGCTGCCAACCACTTGTAATCTCTCTAAGGTGACTGGGAGGAAATATAGCCTGTAAACAAGTGTGTCTCCTCTACAGTTTCTCTAGCCATTCTCAAACTCATTCTATAGCTAAAGAAGAGACCAACATTTTCAGAGAGCATTCTATCCATGGCTTTTGGTTTGTCAACTATTTAAGAAATCACTTTTTCTCCTCAGTGTAGCATTGGACTCACTTCTGAAAACACGTTTTCAATTGCAGTCACATCTTGCCAGCTCCATTACTAGTCTTTTGAAAAATTATGTTGTTATTCCATCAAGCTGACATCTTGAAAGCTCTAGTGTGCTGGATCGGTGTTCCAAAATGACAAGACCCTAACCAAAGGCCCAGGTTCACTCCTTCAGATGGCTACATCCTCCATGTTCTAGTTGTGAGTGTCCCCAGCCAGCTGATGGGAAGGAAATACTGTTTTATCTGGATCCACTTCATACATGCGACAGTCCTCCAGTATTACTTCAAAAAGCAAGACTCAGTGCTATGAATGCCATACATTTCAACATGACAATAAAAGCATCTTCGAGCGTCTTGCATTTTTTGTATGCGTATGTGAATATTGTTCGTGTAAGATAAAAGGGAGAAGAGAGCCATTTTTTAATCACACATTGACTACCTGTTCTGTGTGGGTGGGGTGTCCCTGAGTGAGAGCAGGGATTCCCTGACAACAATTGTACCTATATCTCATTGTTACCCACCCTGGGTGAGAGACAGGGAACCGAGGCTTCATGTACCAGAGTTGCTTCTTCTGCCCAGGGTGGGAGCCTGTAGTAGTTAGAAGCAGGACCTCCCCTGGGTGAGAGCTAGCGGGGAGAACTGCTTGCCACACTCCTGGTGAGAGATGGAATGAGCATAAGCTAATGGAAGTAGATTGAATGGCTAGGAAATAAGTACCTTGTTCTTTATGGTTGGTTGGCAAGGCTGATGTCTTAGCTGTGACCAGGGGCTGGTTATAACAACAAGCTACAAACTGTGATTGTGTTTGTTTGGTTGGGAGTGATTGTTGGATGAGTGGAGTGTATGAGTTGACTGGTTGATTGTATATTTGAATGGTGGGTGGCTGTGGAGAGTGTGTGGGTACTTCTGGTGTGGTAAGGATGTGCTTGGGAAACTCTGACACAGGGACCCACAGAGGGAGCACCACTATCCCAGTGACTTGGGGCAGAAGAAGATATCGCAGGAGGAGAGGGTTGGGGCATCAAACTAGAATGAGCCACAGATGTTTATACACTGTTCTTCTACCCCCTTCCTCCAGCTCTCATGTGCCTGTTAGCTCATCCAGTGACCCCTCCTGTCTTGCGGTGCTGCTATTTAAAGCCAGGTCAGTCTGCAATAAGACTGCACTCATTCATGACTTAATTGTGGATGAGAAGGCTGACCTGGTGTGTATTACTGAGACTTGGGTAGATGAGCTGGGTGGGGTTGATCTGACTCAGCTCTGCCCACCTGGATACTTAGTGCAGCAATATAGGTTGGGGGGGTGGACTCACTGTGATTCATAGAACCTCCATCTCCATCATCAGGAAACCACCTTGGAGCAGGCCTTGAGGGGTTGCACCTGGTGTTGGGCCATAGAGACAGACTAGGGATGCTGCTGGTGTACTGCCCATCCTGCTGCCCAGCATCTTCCCTGACTGAGCTGGCAGAGGTAGTTTCAAGTGTGGTGTTGGAGGAACCCAGGACGGTGGTTCTGGGTGACTTCAACTTCCATGCTGAGGGTGTCTCTGGAGGTCCAGCTCAGGACTTTATGGCCTCCATGACAACCATGGGGCTGTCTCAGTTAGTCATCGGCCCGACACATGAAGCAGGGCATGCCCTTGATTTGGTTTTTGCTCCAAGTTGTGAGTTGGGTAGTCTTGGGGGGGGGGAGGTGTCCAAGTAACCCCATTGTCATGGTCAGACCATTTCCTGGTGAGATTTGAGCTCACGGTCTTACTTCCATCCTGCAGTGGTGGGGGACCCATTTGGATGGTCAGCCCCAGGAGAATGATGGAATCAAATGGATTTCTGAATGCTCTTGGGGATTTTCCAGTGGAGAGAGCTGGTGATCCAGCCGAGGCCCTAGCCTCACTGGAACAGTGCGATGCAGAGGGCCATTGACTTGTTTGCACCTGAGTGCCCTCTCCAGCGCTGTAGAGCCCTCTCCGCTCTTTGGTATACTGGGGAGCTGCAGTCAATGAAGCAGGCTGGACGTCAGCTAGAGCACAAATGGCATGAGTCTCAAAGCGAAGATGACCAAGCACACACTAGAGCGTATAATTGTGCCTATTGCATGGCTTATTTTGAAGGCTTATTTTGCTGCCTCCATTGCATCCTCGAGTAGCCGTCCAGCAGAACTCTTCCAGGTGCTCCAGGTGTTGTTAACACCCTCCCCAGCAAATGGCCCTGGCCCCATCAAGGACCCACTGTGACCTTTTTGCATCACACTTTGAGGAAAAAATTGATTGTCTCCACAGTGAACCTTACAGTGTTGTTATCACTGTTCTGGTTGAGATGTCTTATGTCACCATCTGCCTGGCTTTGTGGGATCAGTTCCAGTTGTTGTGGCCTGATGATGTGGACAAGGTGCTTGCAGTAATTCAACCAACCATATGCTCTCTTGATCCCTGCCCCTCTTGGCTAATAAAAGCTAGCCAAAGAGGTATGACTGGGTTGGTTCAGGGAGTGATAAATGCTTCCCTGTGGGAAGGGGTGGTCCCTGCTGTCCTTAAGGAGGCAGTAGTATGGCCACTCTTGAAGAAGCCCACTCTGGACCCAACAGTATTAGACAACTTACCTCCCACTCGCAAATACCCCTTAGGGAAGATACTTGAGAGGATTGTGGCAGAGCAACTTCAGGTGCTCTTGGAGGATATTGATTATCTAGACCCATTCCAGTCTGGGTTTTGATCTGGTTATGGGACTGAATCAGCCTTGGTCATTCTGATGGATTACCTTTATTGAGAGAGGGACGGGGAGTGCAACCCTGTTAATTCTGCTCTACCCCTCAGTGTCTTGTGATACCATCGACCATGGTATCCTCTTGGATTGATTCCATGGGATGTATATCGGAGGCACTGTGTTACAGTGGTTCCAGTCCTACCTACGGGGCTGATTTCAGAGAATAACATTGGGTGACTATTCCTCAGCCCCTTGGCAATTGAGCTACAGGGAGCCGCAGGGTACCATCTTGTCTCCAATGTTGTTTAACATCTATATGAAGCTGCTGGGAGCAGTCAGTAGGGGATTTGGAGCCAAGTGCCATCAATATGTTGATGACACACAGCTCTATCTCCCTGTGACATCAGGAGAGGCTGTGCAAGTCCTGGATCAGTGCCTGAACTCGGTAATGGGCTGGATAAGGGCTAATAAACTGAAACTGAATCCTGGCAAGATGGAAGCCCTGTGGCTGAGTGGTTCCTGCGTCTGGGAGATAGGTTCATTGACTGTTCTAGATGAGGTTGCACTTGTCTGAAAGATCAGGTCCATAGTTTGGGGGTACTCCTAGATCCATCACTGTTGCTGGAAGCCCAAGTGGCCACTGCGGCTTGGAGTGCCTTTGACCAGCTTCGGCTTGTTCACCAACTACGGCCTCTCCTGGGCAGGGATAGCTTGGCCGCAGTGGTACAGGCATTAGTAACCTCAAGACTGGATAACTGTAGTGCACTTTATGTAAGGCTGCCCTTGAGGCTGATCCGGAAGTTGGAGCTAGTGCAGAATGCTGCAGCTCGGCTGTTATCAGGAGCTGCACCTTTTCAGCATATAACTCCTTTGCTGAGGGAACTGCATTGGCTGCCTATTCGCTACTGGGCCGGGTTTAAGGTATTAGTACTAGTGTACAAAGCCCTAAACAACTTGGGACCAGGATACCTGAGAGAGTGCCTTCTTCTTTACCAACCTGCTCAGTCACTGTGGTCATTGGAGGGCTTGCTCCTGGTGGTTCCACATGGACCACTGGTCTGGTTAGAGTCCACCAGGAAAAGAGCCTTCAGTGTGGTGGCCCCCATCCTGTGGAATTCCCTGCCTTTGGAGGTCAGGCAAGCGCCAGTGTTGTGTTGCTTTCGGCGCCTCCTGAAGACATTGATATTTCGAGAGGCCCTCCCTGAGTGACCAGCTGTGGTTATTAAGTTCAGAATCTATTCTTTTGAAATGTTTTAATTGTTTTAATTATGAGCTTTTATTCTTTTATCTTGTTCACCACTCCGAAATCTTTGATGTGGAGTGGTATATAAATATTGTAAATAAATAAATAAATTGCACAAATGTAGGTGTTGCATTTGAATGTAAGATTCAGGAAATGTGAAGAAACCTTTTAGTAGTGTGTGTTTAAAAAATGCCTTTAAGGGACAGTTAACACCAGCAGCATTTGGTAAGCAGATGAGACTCCTTAGAAAAATGATGGAGAAACTGTGTCCCTCCAGCTGATGTTGGACTGTAACTTCCATCACTCCTGACCATTAGCCATGCTGTCTAGGACTGATGGGACCTTGAGTTCGACAGCATCTGGAGAGCCGGAGGAGGAGGTCCGTAGCTTGGGGTCCTCCTGGAACCATATTTGTCACTTGAGGCTCAGGTGGCCTCAGTGCACAGAGTGCTTTCTAGCAACTTCGGTGGCCCAGCTATGCCCCTATCTGGACAGGGATAACCGGGCTTCAGTTTTCTATGCTCTGGTAACCTCCAAGTTATATTACTGCAATGCACTCTACGTGGGGCTGCCTTTGAAGACGGTTAGGAAGCTGCAGCTCATGCAAAATGCAGCAGCCGGATTGATAACTGGGACTAGAAGGCCCGCACATGCAAGCCTGACTCTGGCCCACTTGCACTTGCTGCCTATATGCTTCCGAGCTCAATTCAAGGTGCTGGTTTTAACCTATAAAGCCCTGCAATACCTGATGGCACACCTCCGCCAAAACGAACCTACCCATACTCTACATTCAGCATCCAAGATCCTCCTCTGGGTGCCTCCTCCAAGTGAAGCTCAGAAGGTGGCGAATGAGGGAGAGGGCCTTCTCAGTGGTGGCCTCCCATCTGTGGAACAAGCTCCCCGATGAGGTCTACCTGGTGCCAACATAGTTATCTTTTTGGCACCAGGTTAAGACCTATCTCTTCTCCCAGGCATTTGGCAGCACATGATGAGTTTTAATTGGTCCTAGATGTGTCTTTAGTTATGATTGACTGTTCAAAATTGTTTTTAGTTATATGTTGTTTGTATGTATGTTGTCTGTGTACTTTTATGTAAATGGCTTTTAAACTTTTTATATTGTGTTTTAATGTTTTAACTTCTGTAAACTGCCCTGAGAGCTTCAGCTATGAGGCGGTATAGAAATGTATAATAATAATAATAATAATAATTATTATTATTATTATACATTTGGAATTTAATAGATGGGTAATTAGAGGGCATTTATACAATGGGCAAGAAAATTGCTTTTATAGATTTCAGGGTATCATCTTCACTACAGGATTTATCTCAAGAGAAGAAATCACAAATTTTACTCAAAGGTGATGTCCTTTGAATATTTGTAGGTTAGGCATTTTGTTGGAAATTGGAACAACATAGACAGCTAACAGAGGTAGAAAACCTTTTTATAGCAGAAAATACATTTAATGGACTTTTTGATGGTCTTTACCAATTGATAATAACTTTCAAAGTTATGAGTGGTCCATGTAAAGGATACTGAGAGCTTCCAGTTTTTTCAGTATAGTTGTGTTATTATTTATAATTAAAATAAAATTTAAACAAATAATTAAATTGTTGCTGAAGAACAATTCAAGTTACACTTTCAAGTTAGTCCTCTAAGAGTGCAATCCAATGGGAATAGTTGGCCGCCTCTGAACTTGGAAGCAACTGACTATCCAATGCAGGGTGGGTGAACCACAGAGGGGATCTTCTCCTCCATCCTGCTCCAGCCTCCCTGCATTAGTGGCTAGACAGCCAATTTTGGCTGCCTAGCTGGAGTGGGTTGGAGCAGAGGGGGAGGCCAGGTAGCGCATAGGAAGCGTCGTAACAACACTTCTGCCGTCCCTGCCCCACCCCTAGGAATGCCCCCTTTTCCCCACTCCACACTGTTTTTACGAGCACGGAGCCAGGGAAGAACCATGCCTCTTACAAGGGGGCAAGGGCGAGGAGGCAGTGTTCTGGGAACCAACCTTGCAGCACTGGCTCCAAGGTCGATCCCCGTAATGCAAATAATCCTATGGCCATGTAGCTGCTGTCTAGTGGCCATAGGATTGCGCCCTAAGTGTAGCTCCTCTTGGCTTGCCAAATAACTGTGAAAACATTGTAGCTCCATTTACTGGAATTCACAGAGTTACAGTTTACTAGTATAACACATTTGCTTATTAAACTTCCACAAAGATGAGTTGTGGAATTGATCCCAGGATCAGAAAATGTAATGCTTCTTAATCATTGGCATTTTAAATTAGGCTGTAACTTCTCTCTTGTCATTATACCTTTATGCCCCAAAATATATATCCAGATTTTTTTTAGTGATTTCAAATTGCTATAGTTAGGACTGCATTCTTTTGCTAATGAGGTATTTTGCTTTGGCTTTGATAGAAGTCCCAGTCTAGAAGTATAGTATCAGTCAATAGGCTTTTTTATTCAATTTACAGAGTTTTATCAACTAACTACACATTAAGATCTGGGTGCAAGATTAATGTTTTTGCTTTTCAATCACTTCATTGTTGTTGTTGTTGTTGTTGTTGTTATTTTCTAAGTTAGCACTACTGAGGGGGTAGGGATGAAAAATATATTGCTTTTCCTGGCTGGTTGGTTGGTTTGTTTTCAGCCAAGGTCTGAATGATAATGGAACAAGGCAAAAACTGCATGTTGATTAATAATTAATCAAATTAATTAATCAAACAATTGTTTGTTTGTTTTTTTAAACCAGCCTAAAATTAATTGTCATTGGGTTTTAATTGGACCAGTTGCCAATGAAAGGCTGTTGACTATTGTTATAAAGAACTTACAAACATTTCTTGACTCAGGCAGTGAGTTTAAAATGATTTTAAACTGTATAATTATTATGTCAGTGTGAGAGCTTAAACATTTAACAGGTTTAAAAAGCTGCTTAGGAAGCTTTAATTGGTTGATAGATAGTATGATAGGAACAAGCAAAACAAAAGTTGTTGTTTTTTCCGACTGGAATTTTTCCATAACCGAAGCTGATTAAAGGATGAAAAGTCTGAACCTGGACCAGGGGTGGGGTGGGGGGAGGAAAGCATTTGTTTAAAAAAAAAAAAAAACACCTTTTCAATTATTAGACTTGTATTATTACTATGGTCAGAAATCCCCATCTCTCCAGTAATTATAAATAGGAATTGAGTGTCGCGATAACTGTTCGACGCTGGAACCAATTCTGGTTCTTTGGACAATTAGATTCTGGCAAGCCCATAGATGTCAAAAACAGCAAGAAATTAGCCCCCCAACCATCAATTGGCTTCTGATCCAGGCCTTGGTTTGTGAGCTAAAGAGGGGAAATTGACTAATTCCAGCTGGGTTGTTAATGAAGGGCAATTAAAGGAAGGGTATTAAGCCATAAAATGCTTCAGCCTGCAGATGAAAGAGAGTACTGTTTGACTGCATGCTATCCTGTATAGTCATTGAAGTTTGGTTGTTAGAAATCTGTGATGCATTTAAAAAACAAAAAACAAAACAGGACTTTAACCCTGATCCATATAAATGGTTATTGCACTGGCCTCTGCTTTTTTAGGTTATCTGCCACATTCTGGGTAACTCAGTCTTCAAAAGTGCTGAGATGCATTAGTAGCGCTACATAAATATCAGATATTAATCACTGAAATATACAGGGATTTCCCAGGCATGGTTTTCTTTCAGTGGTTAACATACTGCTTTGAAACTGAATTTGGAATGAATTGGAATAACTGTCAAAAATATCATGCTAATCAGAGAATTCCTTTTCCCATTTGGAATTAGAGGACGAGACATGAGAAAACTAGGTAAATGCTAGATTTATACTTTCCCAATAGTATCTAATGTATTTTAAAGTTATTGCACAATCTCATATATACTATAGATCTCATTTATTTTACTGGATATTGCTGTCAACATATTGTAGCATGTGACTCTGTTTATATAAATGTAGCTGGAAACATTTATTGTATCCAGGGTTAGGAGATGGAACTTAATGTCTATGAGCATCTCTACACCAGCCTAAAATCCTACATTTAAAATGGGGCTTTCTATTTCTGTTTTAAATTCAGGATCACGATGGACTCCTTTACATGCACTTCCTTCCCCTCCCCCCTTTCCCCCTTATCTGAGTCTTCCATATGTTTCATTGGTCTAGCTCCTCTTATTGTGGGTTTTCCTCTTTACGACAAGGCTGCATATTGTCGCCCTGCTTATTTAACTTATATGCAGAGTACATCATGAGAAACACCGGGTTGGATGAATCACAGGTCGGAATTAAGATTGCCAGGAGAATTATCAACAACCTCAGATATACAGATGATACCACCCTAATGGCAGAAAGCGAAGAGGATCTAAAAAGCCTCTTGTTGAGGGTGAAGGAGGAGAGTGCAAAAGCTGGTTTGAAACTCAACATTAAAAAAACTGAGATCATGGCATCTGGCCCCATCACTTCCTGGCATATGGAAGGGGAAGAAATGGAAACAGTGACAGATTTTATTTTCTTGGGCTCCAAGATCACCGCAGACGGTGACTGTAGCCATGAAATTAAAAGACGCTTGCTCCTTGGGAGGAAAGCTATGGCAAACCTAGACAGCATAGTAAGAAGCAGAGACATCACCTTGCCAACAAAGGTCCGCATAATCAAAGCTATGGTTTTACTAGTAGTAACGTATGGCTGTGAGAGCTGGACTATAAGGAAGGCTGAGCGCCAAAGAATCGATGCTTTCGAACTGTGGTGCTGGAAAAGACTCTTACGAGTCCCCTGGACTGCAAGGAGGTCAAATCATTCCATCCTAAAGGAAATCAACCCTGAGTGCTCATTGGAAGGACAGACACTGAAGCTGAAGCTCCAATATTTTGGCCACCTAATGTGAAGAGAAAACTCCCTGGAAAAGACCCTGATGCTGGGAAAGAAATGAAGGCAAAAGGAGAAGGGGATGGCAGAGGATGAGATTGCTAGATAGCATCACCGATGCAATGAATATGGACTTGAGCATGCTCCGGGAGACAGCGCAGGACAGGAAGGCCTGGTGTAGGGATGTACGAAAGGTACTTACCTTTCCGCGGATTATGCTGATGCTGGGGGGGGAGGCATTCCGTCCCTCCACCCGGAATCCTGCCCGTAAAACAACAACAACAACGCGTATATGCAAATGGCGGCGCCCATGGCGCCGCCATTTGCATTCCTTATTTTGGCACGTCTTAGTCTACGTAAACATTTACGTAGGCTAAGACGGCGAAAATAAGGGGAACGCAAATAGCGTAGACGCTACACTATTTACGTTGCCCGTATTTTCGCCGTCTTAGTCTACGTAAATGTTTATGTACACTAAGACGTGCTAAAATAAGGAAAGTAAATGGTGGCGCCCATGGGCGCCACCATTTGCGTACGTGCGTTGTTGTTCTTGTTGTTTTTAAATCAGCCGTGATAGGCTACGTAAACATTTATGTAGCCTATCACGGTGTTTTTTTTAAATCTAGCCATGATAGGCTACGTAAATCTTTACGTAGCCTATCACATTTGTTTGTTTGTTTGTTTGTTTTTACCTGGAAATGGTGGCGGTGGCAGCCGGTCAGAAGACCGACCGCCACAGCTGCCGCCGCCGAACCACCACCGGAGCTGTCGCCGGAGCCGCCACCACCAGGAAGATCCGCCTAAGGTAAGTCCTGTCCCGGGGGGGCGGGGGGCCGTTCCACCACCGATTTCGGGGGTCCAAATGCGCTGGCATTCGGCCTCCCCGAGATCCGTGGCGGAACTTTCATACATCCCTAGCGTGGCGTGCTATGGTCCATGGGGTCACAAAGAGTCGGACACGACTGAACGACTGAGCAACAATTAAATAAAATAATGGAGCATTTTCTGTGCTCCTTCACCAAAGTATATGTTGTTCCAGAAGGCCCATGGTACAGCAATCTTGCTAAACCGGTATCTCTGGGGTCTCCAATGGGGTGCCCATGGACACCCCTTGACGCAGCCATGCACGCTGCCCCTCCTGTTTGGAGCCAGCCTTTGCAAAGCAAAGGCCTACCCTCCAGTGTCATCTTTATTTGGGTTCAAAAGAGTGGTTTCGTGTTTTGGAGCTCAGACCCCGCCTCTGACTTGTACTTCAGTTCTTGGGAAAATTACTTTTCTTGTAGTCTCACCAGTTTTCCTTCTGGGAAATGAGTGTTTTGTGACTGACCACGCCCTCTATGGTACCATTTTATGAATAGGCAAGCCCCACCCCCTGGCATGGTAAGCCATTTTGTGAGAGTGCCCATGACACTTGCTCAAAATCCTAGATGTGCCCACCAACCCAAAAAGTTTGGGGGGCCCTGAGGCATCTAGTCAGCGCTTAGATGGGAGACTGCCTGAGAATCTTATGTATGTTGAGTTGAGTTCCATCTTGGAGATAAGGCAGAATATGAATGTAATTAAACAAATAAAACATCAAAATTGCAAGGTACTTGCAGGATTCCTCACAGGGCCCAGAAGAACCCACGTTGCCTAAATCCAGAGGCCAATAATATTTCTTAAACTTTTATTTAGTTATTTCTTGAGGATATAGAAACAAGCTCCTATAACAGCCATTAACACCACTGGAGGAAGCGGCATCTTTTTTAGACTGCAGCCTGTTGCCTTACTCCAGAATGATTCCACAGAAGCCAATGGAATTGCTCCAGAATTCAAGGATTATGGGTGGGAGCCTTTTGCTCCTAGCTATATGTATGTTGACTTTCTGAAGGGGAGGAAGATTGTGTAAGCACCCCTTAGTGCAGGCAGAAACCTGTGCAAACACATTAAACACACCAAGGGGGAGTGAGAGGCCAGATAACCATTAATTCTCAAGCATAGTTGGCTTTCATCTTTCCCTCTCTGTCTTTTTCTTTGTGTTCATGAGCCCCAACTTCTGATTTATATTTCATTGTGACAGAATTTCATTTTCATTTCTTCTCCACTCTAGGCATAAGTAGATAGCTAAAAGATTTATGTGCCACTTTATTCCCTCCCCTGCCCCCATTTTAAATTATTTCAATTTAACCATGGTGGGTGGAGCTTTGCCTTAAGGACATTACTCACCAAACCCTCTGTCACTGTATTTAATAGTTTTGCCCTGTATTTCATAGTGATGGCATAAAACGGTATGTCTTTTCTTAGATCAACAACTTGCTAAAAGCAAGGAGATTGCCAAATGGTAAAGGTTAACAGTAGGAACCTCCTCGCCCCCCAACACACACCTATTTTCTGTACTGTTTAACAAATTTGTTGATCACCCAAAAATGTTGTGCCCACTAAGCATGCAGGTCTGTTTCCCCCCTCTCAGAAAGGATGTAATGGAACAGAGAAGAACAAGAAATATATCCATGGAAATGCTAACATATGAGTGGCTAACCAGATGAGTATCTTGCCCATTTTAGAAATGTGGTGGCTTAGGGCAGGTGACATAAAAGTATATTTTAAAATATGCATAGTTTGGAAATAGCCAATAAAGAACGGCTGTTTACCATTTAATTCTATGCAAGACCTAGAGCAGGGTTTGGCACAAGGCAGATCTCCAGATATTTTGGACCTCAGTTCCTAGAAGACCCTGCCAGCATGGCCAGGAATGCTGGGAGTTGAAGTCCAAAATATCTAGAGATCTACTTTCTGCCTACCCCTGACCCAGAGGGCGGTCAGTCAAAGTAACAACACCCCGCAAGTGTATTCCCACAGGGTGTGCAGCTGTTCTCTCTGTCTAAGGAAATAAGATGATAGTTGGTAATAACCCCTGCAAATTGCACTTGCTACTTAGTTGATGGGGAGGGGCTACAGTGGAAACGCCATACTGGGGAGGGAATGAAATAGCTAAGGTGCAGGCCATGGGGCAGAGCAAAGTCCAAGCGTTTCAATGAAGTTACTGGGTTTCTAAAAAAAAGAACAAGTAGGTTTTTAAAAGAACTCCTTTAAGTCGGGTTGGATCCAGACTTAGTCAGAGTAGACCTATTGAAATCAATGAAATCCAGCTTAGTCATGACTGATGTAAGTCCCATTTATTTCAGTGGGTGTACTCTAAGTATGACGAAGTCTGAATCCCATCCATCTACCCAAAAGTATGTTGGTATGTTTCCGCAGGCAGGCAAAACTTCTTTGTTCCAGCAGGCCTTTGGGGATAGATAGTCTGGATCTGTGAGAATATGATGGATTGATACTATTGTTTATGCTGTTGCTGTCTTTTAAAATTTTGATATTTTATACAATTTTAATATTATTGATGATTTAATTATATTTTAACGTTTGTATATTTCTCTTTATATTTATATGTTTTAACTGTAAAAGTTTTTAATGTAAAGCCGCCTTGAGTCTATTGGGAAAAAGGCGGGATATAAATAGAAGGAGGAGGAGGAGGTTTCACTAATTCAGTGGGTCTTATTTCTAGAAAATATGTTTAAGATCACATTTTTTGTAAATAGTAGAGGCTAGGAATATTGAAAGCTTTTGGTCAAGAACATTGGAATATATATCTTCAAACTGTCATATTTTCAGCTGCACAGAAAAACAAACGGAAAAATGGGACAATACATAAATCATTTTTGTCTCCTCTTATGCCATTCTGTAAGGCCCATAGCTTCATTCTGGATACTAGGCCAAGCTGGACTTCAGTCTGACCTAGTTGGTATTTTATACTGACTTCAGTGATCTATGTCTGTTGATGACACCGTACTTTCCTTTGTGGATTAAAATTTACATGCTGGGCATTGCTAGCCTTATTTTCTTGCACAGAAACAGCATTTCCTGTGTTTGTTTCCCCTTCTTAACCACAGTCATTCATATATGTGTGTACACACACACGCGCGTGCGGATTGGATCCAGATTCAATCCTACTTAGAGTAGACACAATGAAATCAATGGGACAAGTTAGTAACTTAAGTCTCATTCATTTCAATGGGCCTACTCTACGTAGGACTGAATTGGCATCCAACCCAATGTGCGTGCATTTCTTTATTTCTTTTAACTGCGGTTTTAAACTGCTTTTCAGTGGCACACTATCACAATGCTGCATACAAACGAGCACCGTCGGATAAAAACATGTATTGAGCTCACATATTCAAAGTAGCTTGGCAAAGTGTTCTGTATGCTTGCTACTGCCAAACTTATTTTGGCACCCAAGACAGAAAATCCCACAAGTGCCTCTTCCCCTCACTGGGAATAAAAATATAACAATAAATAAAATAAATATTAATTTTCTGCCCCTTTATGACACCCCAGATCAGCAGCCTGAGGCAGCTGCTTCACTCTCCTTAATAGTAGAGCCGGCCCTGTCCTTCCCTTCCCCACCAATGGAAAACAGAGTAAAGTTACAGAATAAAACAGAGTTAGTGCGCCATTCTATGCATCTTTAGATGGAAAAAGGTCTACAGCTCCCAGCATGCCCCAGTCCCATGCTAGGAGTTGTAGGCCTTTTTTCTGTCTAAACATGCATAGGATTGCACCTTCCATTGCCTTAGTAGCATGCTCATACTATGCCTATTTTCCTCCTGTTTTGCAGTTGTACTAATGGGATTATACCAGCATGCCTCTGTGCTGCCCCAGCCTTGCCTGCCAATGCAGTCCTAATGCTCTGCCATGGTCAGTGGTGTAGTGGAAGCAGGGCTCTCAGGGACACAGCACTGGCACTTTTTGATTAGCAGGGACACTGACATCATCTGCCACCCCCTCAGAATTCCCTGTTCCCTCTGAGCTTAGCTCAAATCATCAGAGCAGCTGGGGGTGGGGGTGAGAGATGAATTTTCTCAGCAACAACATATCGTTGTGAGCTATCCCTGTTGTAATATGAAGTATTTGGGGGTGGCTTGAATGGGCAATTCAACTCTATAAAAGGCCTGCTCCCATGGATGAAAACGGCTAGAATTGGTTTGTTGATATAGATCAACAGCACTACCTGCATTTCGAGCCTCTCCTTGGGGGTGTGGCTATGGGAACGGTCACAATGAGCATCTGCACTTCAAAATTTACCACTACACTACTGAGTGCAGTAGCCTCACTTTCTGGCTGCTGGGTTGGGTTGGCATTTTGCCGCCATCAAGGAGATTTTTATTTGGCTCTACCTGTGTAACGTGGTAAAAGTATTTCACTATTAGATATACTACCCTTTATTCCCCCCACTCACCCACCCCCTAAAAAAAGCTCACAGAAACAGCAAGCCAAACTAGAAATGAGAAACCCAGCCAAAGTGTAACACTGTGTATTTAAATTCAGCTTGCCTCTCAGTATTGCTGTGCGGTTAACAGCAGGCTGGGAAGCTAAAAAGGAGCGCATTATTTATGCATCTGTCAGAAGTGATTTGCCAATATAATAATGTCTAGGCCCCTTGGACAGCTCATGTTAACTTCCATTTCCAGTTACATCTTCTTGCTGCATTGAAAAGAACGGAGACAAACCCTGTGGAACTTTTAGCACCAGTTTTGGAGCAACTTTTACCGAAGAAGACAAAAGGTATTGCCAGGAGCCGCATGTGGGCACAAATAGTGGTTTTCAAACTCTGTATTAGATTTGTAACCCACCAGCAGGGTCAAGAGAGTATTATTAGTAGGTCATGGGAAGCTCACTGCTATTGAGTCTTCCTATCAGAAGGGATTTGGTCTTGTTACAGATGTCCTGACAGTTCAGCTGCTTTTGTCATCATATTGTGCCCACTGTGAAAGGTCAGTCACAGTAAGTTCTGGCTTCAGACAAAGTATTTCCAGCAGGCGCTCTCCTGACAATAAGTTGGAGATGTTTTTTGTCTTGCCAGAGGTGAGCATGTCTCAGTGGTGCACACTCTTCTGTTGGAAATCTTTAATCCCAGAGTCTGCAAAAGCAGGGCCTCCTCTCGCCTGCTTGATCGTAAACAGGCAAGAACAGAAGAGCTGATCATTTCACCCTCGCACTTGCCTCAGCTCAGGGAGGGGCCGGGGGCAGGGGCGGGCAGGAGAGAGATGACTGAATATGGTAGATTTGCTATCCTCTCCTCAGTTATTAACATTTCCTGATTCTCCAAATTAATGACTGATGCAATTCTGCACACGGGTTTTTGTTTTTGTTTTGTAAAGTACCATGGCCTTTAACGGGACTTAAGCAGTTAAATGGCACTCAGGATTGAAGGTTGTGTTTCCATGGTGTGGCCTCATGCAACCCTATGTAAATGTCATTCATATTTTCTGTACTTCCATCAGAATGTTCTGGCTCTTCCCCAGAGCATTTGTATAATGAGGCAGTAGTGTAATTTAAACTTAACACCATGGGACTGGAGTAATAGAATTATAGTAATGGAGATTTTGTATTTGCAGAAAAGGGGAAACTCATTTTGGCACCATTAGCCCTTGCCAATAACTTAGTTATGATTTGCGTCAGATTTCTTGTACGGTTGATCCCAGTAATTTTACATCTCAGTTTAGCAAGAAACTGCAATGCAATCACAGCAACGTCTGTGTCATTCTTAATCTTCCTTGTTGGGTAAATGAGCATCAGTCCAAAGTGTAAGTAAACGTCATTAAACAAACAGGCCATTTTACGCACTTAGGAAAAAAGCTTATTATTCTGGCAGGCTGAAGCAGAGAAATAAAATGGGAAGTGGGGTCATTCCACCAGCCTTGCTGAAAGACCACTGGCTTTTTCCCTCTTCCCTCCCCATCCCTTTTTCTTTATGTGTCATGTATTTTTAGAACATAAGTCTGTGGGCAGAACTATCTTGTTTTGATTCATTGTATGCAAGCTGCTCCAGGAGCTATTTTGACTGAGAAACACAATAAAAATGCTTTAAATAAATAAATACAATTAGGTCATGTTTAACATCTCTATTGTCAGCCATCTTGTAAGGTCTTGTCCTAAAAGGGGGGTTAACAATAAACAAAATAAAGTTTAAAATGTATACAGTCTATCCAATGATTGCGCTCAAGTTGTCACACAGGGCCTTGGATGTCTCTTAGGGTGTTCTCTCTCTCTCTCTCTTCAACACAGCATCTTGGGCCTGCTACATACTTGGAAGAGGGCCTTCTTGCTGGAGTTCTGTTGTGACATTAAGATCAACCCAGAAGACTTTCTAGACCAGGCTGCTCCAACGTGGTGTCCTCCAGGTGTGTTGGACTCAACTCCCATGATTCCCAGCCAGTTGTAGTCCAACACACCCAGAGGACACCAGGTTAGGGAAGCCTGGTCTAGGCTATACCAACAGGGCCAAGTGTCAGGATTGATTCTGAGCATATGGAGATAGTTAGCAGTTCAGATTCAGAAGGGGAACAGCAAGAACTGGGGGAGGAATCTTCCCCAGCCAGTTCAGGTATGATTAGGCGTGCTTCTCAGGATGCTAGCACCCACATGGCTGGGCCTGAAGCCCTCCCCCCTCTCCCTCCCTTATGAGAATCCAGGAGAAGGAGGAGAATGCAGGGTGTGACCTGAGGGTTGCTAGACTGCGTCACAGAGTGAAGCAGGAAAAGTTAGAGATGGAGCTCAGACAGTCGACCCAGTTGGCAATGCATGAGGGTCGAAGGGGAGCATCACTGGATGGGAGGGGTTTCCCTCCCTAAGTTATTCTAGCCAGCAAGTCCCTGTTCAAACTGCTAGCAACGTCATAGTCCCCATTTGGATTCCCTGCTGTTATTCCTTTCTGGCCTGAGAATCTTTGGGGATTTGCATCTGTAATGAACCTGTTAATAGCGAATTAAAGATGTGAGACTGAAGCCTTTCCTTGTGTGTGTGCATGAGGAAGGTGGGGGCCAAGGGAACGTGACACCAAGATAGACAATATGTGAAAAGTGTGGTTCCAGTTACCCTTTCCCCCCCTCCAACACTTAAAGAGCAGCCTCCTGTGGGGGAGGCTGATTAGGACCATGGTGGGCAGGGGGAAGGGGGGTATTAACCTTTCCTTTGCACCACACTCCTGATGAAAATACTACACACACACCCCAGCTATTATTTAACTTGGGAGAAAAGCTTCCACTGGTGCCAATGGAAGCGTCCCTCCTCGGACAACATGGGGGCACGGTGTATTTTTATTGGGACCACAGCATGAGAAAAAGGTTTAAACCTCCCACAAGGCAGAGTGAAGCCCCTGCTGCAGGCGGAGGGTCTGGACCCCACACATCCTGCCGATGGGAAGGCTGTGTGCCCCACCGCTGCCCTACGACTTTCAAAGAGAGGCATAAGGCGAGCTGCTGCTCTGGAGAGCCCCGCTGGCCACTCCCCTGTTGTGCCTAATGCGGCAACAGCAAGAAAGCAGCTACTGTGGTTCTCCAGAGGACCCGCTGCTAGGGGTATACGAATTACTTACCCTGTTCCGGTCCGGGGCATCTGCGGGGGGAGGGAGGTGATCCGTCTCTCCCCCGGAATCCTCCCCAGCCGGCTCCGCTCTGTGGCAAGCCCGCAGAGCCGCCGGCCAGCCCCGCCCGCAGCCGGACTTCCATCCGCTGCCAGGCTGTGGCCGCAAATGGCGTCCGCTGTAGCAGCCGGCAATTGCATCCCTGCGTTAGCCATGATAGGCTACGTATATATTTACGTAGCCTATCACGGCAAAAGGCAGGAACGCAAATGACATAGCGGCCACCATTTGCATCCCTGCTCTTTGCTGTGATAGGCTACGTAAGTACGTAGCCTATCATGGCTAATGCAGGGACGCAAATGGCGGCCACAGACCGAGGCAGCCATTCGCAGCCGCAGACCGGGGCAGCGGACGGACGGACTGGATGGCTGACACCAGGTAGGGTCCGTCCCGGGACAATTTCGCAGGGTGGCAGGGGGGATTGCTCCATTCTGCCATGGACTTCTAAAGAATCCGGCCTCGCTGGAGTCCGTGGCGGAATTCTCTAACATCTCTACCCGCCGCTGCCTGCCCTGTGCCTCATTCTGAGTAAGGCATAGGCAGGCAGGCACTCTGAAGAACCACGCTGGTCTCTGCTCTGCTGCAGCAAAGGCCCGCACAGCTCTCCAGAGTGCCAGGCGGATGCCTCACTCTGAGCTGGAGAGCACCCAGTCCCGCTCACCAGAGGGCTGCCCACCCGATGCCTAACTCTGAGGACCCCTTAGAGCGAGGTATCAGGTGGGGAGGGTCTCTGTCGCTACTGCAATGTTTTGTTTAACCCATAATATAACAGGATGAATGTTTATTAATCATATGTGACATATGTTTATTTATCTATTTTTTTATCCCTGATGGGTACAATATGAACTTAAGCATTGTGCAATATTATTTTTAGAGCAAATAAAACAATAGATCGCTTTTTCAACCTGTGAGCAACTGTAACCTGTTCCATCATGTTGCATATCTCTCAGTGAACGCCGCAGGATCTATCCCAAGCTAATATGTTGAACACACCAAATGCTCTCTTAAATGGAGGCATCAGTGTTCGCAAGTCCTAGATTTCAGAAAATACAGTGTGTTGCACAAATCTGTCCACCCATTGCTAGCTAAGTAAAATATACCTGATAGGTTGGATCGAGATTTAGTCATGCCTAGAGAAGACTAATTGAACTCAGTGGGCCCAAATCAGATCAGAACCATGGTATTGAGGGAGCATAGCTTAGCACCTACCCTTCATGCTATTTTACTAATTAATTGCTGCTGTTTGCCCTAATAGGGCTAAACAAAATCACTAGGGATAGATTATCTATATGATAAAGAGCTTTTCTTTCTCAGTAAATGAAGCATTTATTGTGCACTTGTCATTCTCTATTCACACTTGTTTATGGGTTCTTTAGGCAACAACATTTCACTTCTGCTTTTAAATAGCACTTTTGGTGAACTTTTTTAGAGCAAGGAAAATGCAGTATTATTTGTGAAAGTGAAAGAAAATGCTTTTTTCACTTGTGTAATCATGCTATTCTGCTATACCACAGTGCCAAGTTATGTAGTGGAAAAGCAGGAAAGGAAACACTCTTTGTGTTGTGCTTTGATCTCAATTCTGTGATGAAACCAAAAACAGATACAGTGGATTAACGGCCTCATATACAGTCAGGGCCAGAAATATTGGAACAAGGATAACTGTTTTGGCAGTTGGCCTCTGTACACCACCACATTGAAGTTGAAAGGAAACACACCCAGATGGGAGCGAAGTCAGGACTTTCAGCTGTAATTCAAGGGGTTTGACAAAAGTGGGGCACTAACCATTCAGGAAGTACAGCCAGTGGCAGACACACACACCCATCATTGGGGGCTCATAAGTAATGGAACGAATGGCTGACAAGCAGCTGCATGGCCAGGTGTGGCCTGTTTCCTGGGTACCCCATGACCAATCAAGCAGATAAAAGGCCTGGAGGTGGTTCTGAGTGTTACATTTGCATTTGGTAGCTGTTCACTGGAACTCCCAACATGAGATCCAAAGAGGTGTCCATGCGAGTGAAGGAGGCCATCATTAGGCTGAGGAAACAAAATAAACCTATCAGAGAGATAGCAAAAACAGTGGGAGTGGCCAACACAACAGTTTGGAACATCCTGAAAAAGAAGGAATGAACTGGCAAGCTTAGCAACAGCAAAAGTCCTGGAAGACCATGGAAGACAACGAAAGTGGATGACTGCAGAATTCTGCTCATGGTGAAGAGGAACCCTTTCACAACATCTAGCCAGGTCAAGAATGCTCTTGAGGTAGGCATGTCACTGTCAACATCTACAGTCAAGAGACGGCTTTATGAATGTAAATACAGAGGCTTCACAACAAGGTGCAAACCACTGGTAACACTCAAGAACCGAAAGGCCAGATTAGCCTTTGCCAGCAAACACCTACAAAAGCCTGCCCAGTTCTGGAATAAGATTCTTTGAACTGATGAAACGAAGATTAACTTGTGCCAGAATGATGGGAAGAGAAAAGAATGGAGAAGGAAAGGAACAGCTCATGATCCAAAGCATACCACATCATCTGTCAAACATGGTGGAGGCAGTGTTATGGCATGGGCATGTATGGCTGCCAATGGAACCGAGTCACTGGTGTTTATTGATGACCTGACTGCTGATAAAAGCAGGAGGATGAATTCTGAAGTGTATAGGGCTATACTTTCTGCTCAGATTCAGCCGAATGCTGCCAAACTGATAGGACGCCGCTTCATATTGCAGATGGATAATGACCCAAAACATACAGCAAAAGCTACCCAAGAGTTTCTGAAGGCAAAGAAATGGGATGTTCTTCAATGGCCAAGTCAGTCACCTGATCTCAACCCAATAGAGCATGCTTTTCACTTCCTGAAGACAAGACTGAAGGCAGAAAGACCCACAAACAAGCAGCAGCTGAAGGCAGCTGCAGTGAAGGCCTGGCAAAGCATCTCGAGGGAGGAAACTCAGCATTTGGTCATGTCCATGGGTTGCAGACTTCAGGCAGTCATTGACTGCAAAGGATTTTTATCCAGGTATTAAAGGTGATCCTTAAGTTTGAAATGATGTTGGTTTGTTCCACTACTTATGAGCTACCAACGATGGGTGTGTGTGTATGCCACTGGCGGTCCTTCCTGAATGGTTAGTGCCCCACTTTTGTCACACCCCTTGAATTACAGCTGAAAGTCCTGACTTCACTCCCATCTGGATGTGTTTCCTTTCACCTTCAGTGTGGTGGTATACAGAGGCCAACTGCCAAAACAGCTATCCTTGTTCCAATATTTCTGGCCCTGACTGTAGAATTGCTCAAAATCAGTTTTCTCCTGAATGGCAAATAGCAGCTGGGGATTAAAAACTGTGCAGGAGTTGTGCTGAGCCTGCCCAGCCCCTCTGATTCTGTGGTCCCTCACCACAAACCTGGGTGCTAAAAAAAAAAAAAAATAGGAGATCTTGAGCACAGATTTCCTGTGTCATTTTTCTAGTTGTGGCCTGAGGTTTGGAATGCCCCTGTATAAATTGCAAATCGCATTTTAAACCTTATTGTGAATAGTTTTCCTACCTGCATTTCCAGTTCATGACAATTCTAAGGAAATTTGTTCTCTGGCTGCAATGTCTTCATTTGTTAATGTTGCCAGATGTGCCTCTGTAAGGAAGAGAATACCTCAGAGCAGCGAATTGCATTGGATAACCTTCAGATTCTTTCCCAGTTTAAGCCCACCATTCAATCAACTTTGTAAATCCATGTGCAATTCTAGTCTCCAGTTGAAGCCTCCCTTTCTCTCCCTTCCCATTTCATCCTATAATGTAAATTAATGCACAAGCCACGCTAGGTGTAAAGGTTACAGGCCCATGTATAAGACAAGGAATGCTGCCCAAATTTCTGTAAAGCACTTTACAAGACTTCCTCCTATAAAATCCTTCCCTGGCAGGAGAAAAACAGCTTTTAAGAAGTGGTTTCAGATGGGAATATGTAGACAGAAGGACGATAGAGCTCCTTTCTTCCTACCTGTCCATGCTCCACCAGAGAATCAGCAGAAACCAGGATAGGTCTGTCTATCATCACTTGTGCCCACATTTTTCCAAGTTTCAACTGAGAAAAAGATACCCCATTTAATTCCAAGTCCGAAACGTCCAGCCATTCATTCATTCATTCATTCATTCTGCCTCTCCACCATGTTCTGTTGATGGAAAATGTCCAGTAGAATGGGTGAGAGGAGAAAGAATACTCATAAAGCAAGTCCAGTGCATATCTGTGAACCCAACTGTTCAATAATTCGACATAAAGCTAAATGTTTCTAAAACCAGAACCTATATCCTGGGCAATGCTTCAGATTACTGGATTGCATTCCCATTTATTTTCCTATTGTCTCTTGTGCCTTAATTCCCCCCTTTTTAAAAGAAAAAAGAAAGGAAGAAACCATTACTGGTGTATTCTTTGGGTCAGTACTCTAAATTCTCTCTCTCCCCCCCCCCCCGCACCCTCGTTTTTCTCCTTTTTTTGAGAACTGAAGCTGTAATCTACCTTAAATTGATGGGGATAGCTACAGGCGCAGCTGACTCCTGCAATTCGCCTTTATCCATGTTACCCGCAACAGCTAAGATACGCTCGACTAGTTAGGCATCCTGAGCTGAATTTGGCTCTCACTCATGCTGCTCCGCATCTGGAATAATTCCATTGGCTACAGCCATATTACTGTGGATTTGCATGGGGGAACTGCAGGCAGAATTCAGCTCTCACTCTTTTTTCTGTCCAATTGCTCCAGCAGCTGAAGGCTGCATACTACATAATATTTCCACAGCACAGGTAGTGTTGAAATATCCAAGGGGATGTCTACATTGCAAAAATCGAATGCTATTTGTATTTGCACTGAACTCTCTAAGGAGACCAGATATTCTGCTGCAAGATTTAATTTTTGTTCAAGTTAGGAAAGGCTGTTGAAAGGTTACAGTTATGGTAGCTCTTCTGCTAGGTCCACCAGCTATAAGCACTGATCACTGACCTTTGAGTAAAAAAAAAATACCAGAGGAGATTGCCTGTGTGTATTTGAGTAGGGAATTAATGGCCATCGGCCAAGCAGCTAAGAATCAAGATCTTGCATGGGAGAACACTATCATTTTAGAGTCGGTTTTACTAATTTGTGACCGAGGCTAGATCTACTCTACTGCTTTATAGCAGTATTGAAGTGCCCTGATAACTGTTGGGGCACATTACACATTCTATGTACTGCTATCGTAGTGTCATTTCCTGCTTTTTATTCCACATTATGCAAAGTACCACAACAAATGCCACAGTGTGTCCTATCAAGTATAAATGCACAAGAGGGATATAGGGTTACTATGACGGGATCGTACTGATATGACACAGGTGTAGATCTGGCCAGAGTAGAGCTGGATGTCTCACACCAGAACTAGAATAGATGACTTCATGGACAATAGGAAGGAACCATCATAGCTCAATGAGAGTTCCCATGCTTTGTATACATCAGGGGTAGGGAACCTCCAGGCTGGGGGCCAAATCTGGCACTCCTGGGGTCCCAAGCTGGCCCTATGGGCTTCGCCAGATAACCATGGTCCAACCAGTAATCGCTGAGTGGTTCCCAGCTTTTGTGCAGTTTTCCCCATCTGAAAAGGTTGAAAAGTTTCTCCTGGGGTTTAGCTACTGGCAGTACAAGCCAGATCCAAAGTAATAATAATTACAGTTGGCTGATGGCCTGCAGTGGCAGCTGTTGGCCAGGAAAGAGTTGGAGCTCCCTTTAGTGCTCTGAAGCAGAGCCCAGGGCAAGGGGATGCACCTTTCCAGGCCCAGTTATGGGGAGGGCCGGTGTGTGTCTGTCTATGAAAAGGACAAGAAAAGTCTGGGAATGAGGGACGGGCAAGGAGAGCTGAGCTGAGAAGGGTAAGACATGCTTATGCTGTTTGTCTCTATCTATGCTCAATCACTATATTTTTATAGGGGATGTTGCGAGTTTTCAGTAATCTATTCTTCCAAAGGAAACTAAACCTGGATAAATGCTGTCTCAGGAATCTCTCACCGCTTGGAAAAGCGAGGAGCAGGTAACACAAATATTGTAGAGCTGGGTATTTCTTAATGGAAAAATAGGGAAGGACAAAGGTCTTTGAATAGACTCAGTGATGGGACAAAAACCATTGGAGAGGTATGGATACAAATGTATTTCACCTACATTGTGATCATAGATGCCATTTAAAAAAGAAGATGGCCTAGTGAACAATCCTTAAAAGCAACAACAAATTAAGAGTTGAAAATAGGATCAGTACTTAGCAACAGGTTTGATTTGTTTATTTATTTCCCCATTTTTTACCTCACATCAATCCTGTAAGGGGGGTTAGGCTAGAAAGAGTAACTGGCCCGAGGTGAGTTCCATGGCTAAGATGGAATTTGAACCCAAGTCTTTCCAGTCCTAGTTCAACATTCTAACCACTACACCACAGTGGCCCTGAGTTCAGCTTTGTTATTTTTTATCTCTAAAGGTCATCAATAGCCTGGAGACATTTTGCATGAAAATAGCCATGGACCAGCAAAGTGTCTAGTCCATGCCATGTCTTCTGCATTAACTATTTTATAGCCTTCAAGCAAATAGCTGTGCTATTTTGGGGGATATTTTTTTTCTAATTCACCAGTGACTTCAGCAGGAAGTTGATACACTTGACAGCACAATTTTTCATGCAGCAATCACTTCTCATGAATACTTTTCCACATGCAATTTAATGAGGAAATGAAACACACCACTGTTTTTGCCAGACAGTTTTCTTCTCACATCTGTTGAGAGAGACCTAGGGCATGCAACCCCAGTTATGACCTCTTGTGGCCATTTTATTTAGAAGCAGAGCAGAGCCTCATCAGATAAGCCCCATTCACTTGAATTAGGTGTTGCTGATAATTGGGGGGGGGGATGACAATCAAAGATGCCACCTTTAGGATTAAATGGAGCTGATCCACAAGGGACCATTGCATTCAGGACTATAGAATATCACAGGCAAAGCTGGCTGTGCAGAAGCATATTATTTTATCATTTTGCTCATTACTTTTTCTTTACAAGCACTCTTGGAATTTGATTTTAACACTGGAGGGAGCAATCCGATGGCCACTAGACAGCAGCTAGACGGCCATAGGATATCTGGTTTTCCGGGAACTGAGCTCAGAGTGCTCTGAGGTTGGTTCCCAGAGAACTGACCTCCCCCCACTGCTGCACTGCCTTGGAGGCAGTGCGGAACAGCCCCATGCTTGCAAGAGGAGTGCGGAGCGGCATGTTCCGGGGGGCATTCTGGGGTGAGGAGGGCAGAAATGCTTGTATGACACATCCAATCTTGTAGCCACGTCCAGCAGCCTCCTCCCCTGCTCAGCCCTCCTGCAGCTAGACAGCCGCAATCGGCTGTCTAGCCCAAATGCAGGGCAGGAGAAGCACGGAGGGAATGATCCCCTCTGTGCTTCTCCTGCCCTGCATTGGATAGGCGCCTGCAAGTTCGGAGGCGGCCGCCTATCTGAATAGTATTGCAGCCTAAAAGCAGTGAATTTTAGAATGAAAACCAGTAAATTTACAAAGCAATGCCCCCCCGCCCAAAAACTCCCATTGGCCTTGTTTACTTAGCCATTACAGAGGTTAGCATCTACAAGGAGGAGTTTAAATCCATTGCCTCCTTCTTCATCTACCTAACAGCAAGACTCCTGTAAATTCGTTGAATGCTAGTTTGCAAAAAGTGTGGAAATCAGGCTATGAAGTGGAAAGGTGGTGATTGTTGCTTCTCTCCAAAGGATTTAACAGTGTGCTTCCAGATGAGGCTTTTATCATGCAGTCACCCTGCCTCATTCATAGAATTCTATGGAAGTTCAGGATGAAGATATCTGCCACTTGTAACCGTTCTGTGTTTTCCCACTGCTTCTTCCATCTTTTTTCTTTCCACAAAAAAAATATGCTAACGAAGAAAGGACAGAGTAGGTGCACATTGCCTTTTGATCGGTACTGCCAGGAGCTCAGCCGCCCATCTGGAAGCACCCACAGCCCACAACATTAAAAGTGTCTACAAATGTAAAAAATGCCCATCTGGATCAGACCAAGGGTCTATCTAGGTTTCAGCCAAGGTCAGAGAAATGCCCCTTGGAAGCCCACAAGCAACAGTCTCCCACTATTTTACATCCCAAACATCTGGCAGTCATAGATACATGGCACTGGATCCAGATTTAGGTGTATGCCACTGAGTTGGCGGAAGCAGATTTCCCCATCTCTTCCTCCCCACAGCAGCTCCTCCAGCTCCCTGAAAATGCTACAGAGTGGGTCGGGGGGCTTCTGAATGGGATGAGTTAGGGGGGAGACAGGATCCCTGCAAATTGAGCAGGGGCCCGTTCTGTGAGCAGAGCCTTTCCATCAATGGAAGGCTGATCCAGCCCATTGTCTCTGACTATGAAGCCATCATGTCTCCTAGCCTGTGATGGACCTCCTCCATGAATTTGTAAACAGTCATCTTAGCTAGTGGCCATCATCATCTTCATCATCTTCACCATTATATCTTAGCTAGTGGCCATCACCATCTTCACCATTATATCTTATGGCAGGGGCTTCCATAATTTAACGATGCCTTAACTGAAACAGTACCTCCATTTGTCTGGTCTAAACATTTGTCAGTTCTAAACTGCCGATCAATTTCATTGGGTATTATCTTTCATTGGGTAGTATTATCAGAGAGGGAGATAAAGTCTTGCCGCTTTCTTCATACCATGTATGGGTTTATAATCCTCCACCATGTCCCCTCATTCATCATTTAAAAAACAGAAGAAAAAAACTAACTAAAAAAATAAAGTGCCGAACACTTGACTGTCCTCATGAAGGAATGTATGTATGTATTTAAAGTATTTTTATCCTGCCCCCACCCCCAAGTCAAAAAGGCTCCCAGAATGGCTTGCTTATAACAGCAAAACACAACCGTCCCTGCCCACAGGCTTACAATCTAAAAAGATATGAGACACAAGGAAAAGGGAATGGGGAGGGAAGAGGGGGGAAATTAAGGGCACCATCACACGAGGCTTTTATCATGCACTTGTGGTGGGTCACTCACAGAAGTTTGTAGGTACTTTTCATGACATCGTCAACCTCCAGGGCACATCCAGTGGTATTTCCTGGTTATTCCATGTTAAAAAGATCCAGAGATAATGAGGTATTTAAATATCCTGAATTCCCTACCGTGTACATTCCTTGTTGCGCTATTAAACAGCCACTAGATCTATGAGAACATTGAGAATTCAAAGCTTCTCCTCCCAGCAATCACATGGTCACCATCTGGGAGCCTGGTAAATGCAGAAAGGCTCCACAGAGATATGACTGTGGGTTTTTTCCCCCCTGTAATGTAGAGTTGCCCTAAGTCTTTCAGTAGGACTGATAGAATGGCTCTCCTCCCACCCACACCCATTTCCCTCAGAACAGCCAGCCTGCTGGAATGGCTGCTGGTGGTGACAGCTGAAGGAGGAGGAGCTCTCATGAGCGACGTTTTCAGCAGATCTGTTGGAATCCAACTGCTTGATCATTTTGTTTGCTCTATTTTGTACATTTTCCATGCTATGATATCCTTTTTGAGATGGAGTAGCTGGACATACTATTGTAAATGGGGGCCACACTATCAATTTATATAAAAGCGCTGTGATATTGGCTGTTTTATTTTCAATCAAGTAATAACAATTTCCAGCACTGAGGCAGCAATCCTATACACTCCCTAGGAGTAAATCTCATTGAGCTTAATAGGACTTACTTCTGAGTAGAAATACATAGGATTATGCTGTGCATTTCTGTTTCAGTGCTGCTGCACACTGAGTTGACATTGTCACAGAATTATCCATCACAACCCCAAGATCTCTTTCCTGGGCAGTCACAGCCAGCATAGGCCCCATCTGTGTGTATAGGAAATCAGTGTCTGTCGATCTGTCTAGCCCCAGTGTGCATCACTTTACACATGTACATTTCTTTTTAACTGATGTGTTTTAATGTGTTTTTAACTGATGTGTTTTAACTGATGTGGTTATGTATTAACTAATTTAATCTGTACTGCATTACTGTTAGCTGCCTCGAGCACTATTTTAGTGGGGAAGCAGGGTATAAATTAAACAAATAGAAGGCATCTTCCTCAGTGAAGCTGGTGGCTCCTGTGTCAGTGAATCCGCTCCCGGTCAGAACTCGAAAGGAACTCCTTTAGAGTTGGCTGGTTCTGACTGAAACCCGGAGCAGAACCACCGCCCCACTGACATCAGAGCCACCAGCCTCCACTGGTCTGCTGCCCCCAAGCCAATCTGTCCAACATCTCCCATAGTGAGAACTCATTCAAAGACTTCATTTAGACTTTCTGCAAGTCCTCCTGCAGTATTCCTTTCACACCTTTGCCCTTTAAAGCTGCAGTCCTACCTGGGAGTAAGCCCCAATGAACTCAGCGCAAGTGTAGATGTGAACAGGATTGCATTGTTAAGGTCTCGTTACAATGCTCATTCCTGCTTCTCCTGTATTTAAAGCAAATGTGTGTTGTTTGTTTTTATGCCTTCAGCAATTTGCTCTTCAGGTTTCTTCTTCACTTGCCTCATAATAAGCTTCCATTTGTCTTTCCAGGGTTTGTGCTTCAGCAAACCGATTCAAGTCAAACTTGATACAATGGCTGAACGAGGAGGGAAGTAATTCAAATGTCCCTAACACACTCCTGTGCACCTTTACTCAGAAGTAAGTCCCACGGTGTTCAGTAGGCCGTTCTCAGGGGTAAGTTACCCAGGATTGCTGCCTCACTTTCTAACTGATGCAAGGATGGTCACAGCATACTTTGAGAAAAGCAGTACGCATCATTTCATTTCAGGCTGGCTTCACGGACGTTGCTCTCCCCCCAAACTTGCCAATTCTGTGAAAGTTTGCAAAGAAAGTTGATACGTTTATTCAAAACTGATGTTTGTTTGTGGGGTTTTGGAACGACCAATTTCAAGATACTGTAAGTCCAGATGTTTTGTTTTATGGGTTGAAATATCTTCCATTATTATTGTTAGTGATGGTGGTTGCTATCCTCATCATTATCTTCATAGCTGTTGCTAAAATTTTCCAAGGAGGCAGTGGAGTCTTGAGAAGCTTTCAGTGCTGGTCGGGAGGAATCTAGAGATCAGAGCTTGGGAGGAATTATTATTCAAAATCTGGTCTCCCCCTAGAATACAAAACCTATACCTCTTTTGGCTCTAATTTTCAGGATCAGAAGCACTGGATGGAGTTGAGGGAGAACCCATTGCTCTTTGGCTGGGTTCAGTTAACTTCTTGGCTCGACTAGCTTTAGCAGCTCTTCTCCATGCGCCACTCCTCCCCATTATAAGTTCTGTTCCTTCTTGTTCCTATATCAACTTCCTCATCCTGTGAATTCCCTCTCGGTGCAACAAACCCCTTTTGGGTGTGCTGCTTAGAACTTGTTAATCCTTCCTATTCTTCTTCCTTGCACCTTCCTGTCCCCATGTTATATTGTGAAGGATCGAGGTTTCATTCAAAGTATTACCATTATTTACCAGATGTACCCTAAGAAATGACACTCAGATTACTAGCAGCTGTTCACAGTGAGACTGGAACTGGAACATGGCCTTATTGTGTGTAAGCAGGGCTGGCCCTATCATTAGGCAGAGGGAGGCAACCACCTCAGATGGCAGCAGTGGTGGTCCCCCAGCCATTCAACTCTCTTAGGAGGACAAAGCTGTGTGTGCCTCACAGCTTGTCCTACATCCCCTAAACTAGCCTGCTTCCTTCAGGTGTGATGGAGGACTCTATCCTGTTACCAGTGTTGAAGCAAGGTTCAGGTGCTGGTCCAGTTGGTTTCTGTACCTGGATGGAAGGAGGTGCCGTCTTGTCCTTTGCCTCGAGCAGCAAAATGCCTTGGGCCAGCCCTGCGTATAAGGCAAAGGCCGTTGCAACCTGTCAGTCCATTTGTCACAGAAATAACTATCAAACATTATAATATACATTAACAATATTCCTAAAATCAGTCATGATTAAAATAAAGATTAAAATATAATTAAAAGTTATTGAGTAATTAAAAATACCTGTAGTCAAGCTGCAGGCCAAGCCATGCTGGCAACAAGGCTGACACTTACTGTGAAAAAGGAGAACAGTTTTTGCCTGAGGGGAGGGCCCAATGAAGTGCCTCTCCGCTCTCCAATTGCTCTACCACCGCTGCTGATATAACGCACAAGGTGTGGTTTGCAGCAACAGGGCAGCCTGGTCAGGGCTAGATCTACACTAGTGCTTTTTATCAACAGCACTGATAACCATTAGGGCATGTTACGCATTCCAAATACCACTTTCCTAGCATTATTTCCCACTTTTTATTCCATGTTAGCCAAAATACGGCAACAGATGTCATTGTGTGTGCTACAAGCTATAAATGCGCAGGAGAGATGTAGGGTCACCATAATGGGATCTTAATATGACACAAAGCAAGGGGCAGGGCCAAGCAAGGAAGGTTGCTTTTAGCCCAATTCAAAGCACTGTCCTCTTTGCAGGAGAACAGAGGGAAGGAGCATGGCTACCGCAAAGGTGAGCCCTGTCTCATGCAGACAGATGTGATCTGGTAGACACTGCTTAACTTGGGCTTCCAAAAGGCTTTTGACAAAGTCCCTCGCCAAAGACTCCTGAGCAAACTCAGCAGTCATGAGATAAAAGGACAGGTCCTCTTATGTATCAGTAACTGGTTAAAGAACAGAAAGCACAGAGTAGGAATAAATGGTAAATGGAGGGATGTAAATAGCGGGGTCCCACAGGGATCTGTATTCAGACTAATGCTTTTCAACTTGTTCATAAATGATCTGGAATTAGGAGTGAGCAGTGAAGTGGCCAAGTCTGTGGATGACACCAAATTATTTAGGGTGATCAAAACAAAAAGGGATTGTGAGGAGCTCCAAAAGGATCTCTCCAAACTGGGAGAATGGGCATCCAAATGGCAAATGCAGTTCAGTTTAAGCAAATGTAAAGTGATGCACGTTGGGGCAAAAAATCCCAACTTCAAGTATAGCCTGATGGGATCTGAGCTAGCGGTGAATGACCAAGAAAGTGATCTTGGGGCTGTGGTGGACAGCTTGATGAAAATGTCAACCCAGTGTGCTGGACCCCCCACCCCCCCGCCCAGCAAACTCCATGCTAGGTATAATTAGAAAAGGAATTGAGAATAAAACTGCCAATATCATACTGACCTTAAACAAATCTATGGAGCAACCACATTTAGAATACTGTGTACAGTTCTGGTTATCACACCTAAAAAAAGGATACTGTATGGCTGGAAAAAATACAGAAAGGGGCAACTAAAATTACCGAGGGGCTGGAGCATCTCCCCTATGAGAGAAGGGTACAACAGCTAAACAGGATTGTTTAGCTTGGAAAAAAGCAAGGTAAGGGGAGACATGATAGAGGTCTACAAAATTATGCATGGTGTGGAGAATGTGGATAGGGGGACATTTTTCTCCCTCTCTCAAAATACTAGAACCCAGGGTCATCCTATGAAGCTGATTTGTGGGAGATTCGGGACAGATAAAAGGAAGTACTTCTTCATACAGTGCATAGTTAAACTATGGAATTCGCTACCACAGAAAGTAGTGATGGCCACCAGTTTGGATGGCTTTCAAAGGAGGTTAGACAAATTCCTGAAGAAGAAGGCTATCAATGGCTACTAGTCCTGATGGCTATGTGCTACCTCCAGGATCCAAGGCAGTGAGCCTATGTACACCAGTTGCTGGGGAACATGGGTGGGAGGGTGTTGTTGCTGTCCTGCTTGTGGGTTCCTGGTCAACAGCTGGTTGGCCACTGTGTGAACAGACTGCTGGACTAGATGGACCCTTGGTCTAATCCAGCATGGCTCTTCTTATGAGCAGGCCTGCACAGCTGGGGGTGGGCCCCCCGAGGACCAACACATAAGTTCACCCACCCCGTTCACCTACCCTCACCACCGAAGAGGCATCTACAATGAAACTTCCAGGGTTGAATGACTCTCCATTGCCCACTGACTTACATTCCAATATGGTGGATGCCAGAGATGTTCTCTGAAATCAGCTGTCTGGTACCTGAGTAAATTATTACCATTTCGGGTTCCAAAATGGGCTAACCAGTGCAAGATGCAGCTGGTTCAGACTCTCATGAACAGGGATATGGGACAGCTCATGAAATAACAGAGCTTCTGGCAGGTTGCTCTGTTATTTTTGTTAATCCCTGGGTTGTTTGCCCTGCCCTAGGATAAAGGACCTGCCTCCAGAGTCCAGGGCTGCCTGAGAATAGGCTAGCAGGAACAAGGCTCCCTAATAAAGGAAAAACAGAGGGAACATCTGTCAAGTAACTCTAGGCACCCCTATCTGCCCCTCGGCTGTGTTTTGGGATACTTGGCATACATAAAGCAACACCATTACCCATGTTCATCAATCCAGTTCAATCAATAAAAGAATCTGTTAAAACAACAATCACATAGTGTATTAGACACTAGTGCAAACAGTGCCACCATGTAGGTCAGGGTTGTGCAATACATGCCCCACGGGCCACATGTGGTCACTGCTGTAGCCCCAGTGCCCTCCCAAAATTTAGGGCAAGTTTTTACCCCCCAAATGGCAGCTGTATCACTATGGAGTGCCCAAAGGGTCTAATTCAGCAAATGTTGACCATTTTGGCCCTCCGTAGCACTACAGACATCATTTTATATTTTAGGAGGGTTTGGCACCCCACAAAGTGTGGCTCGCAGGGGAGGGTCTGGGGGTGAAAATGGTCCCCACATCTCCCATAGTTGCACACCCCTGATGTAGGCGATATAAAACTGAGTCTTCATTGAAAGTTTAATCACAAGAGGTTGGGTGAGACTGGGTAAGTTGCAGTCCATTCGAAAACTTCCTACTCGTAGATGTTTACAGGTATTAAAAGTGTGTGTTGCACACATTGGGACATAATTAGCCAGTATTACAGTCAACTGATTCAGGAAAGAGAATAGGCCTTAACACCTTTGTCTGTTCTTTAATGGCAAGTCATCTTTTCTGTGGCTGAGAACCAGAGCATATACACAAGGAGAATGGGAGCTTTAAATGACAGGTTTTAATCCCTCCAGTTTCCACCACTAGCTCTGAAGCTGTCACCTTGATAAACATCCCCACCGGATCCCTGACAAAGCTGGCCAGTTAAGTATGTCTAATCTTCTGCTTCAGTTGATTGAAGACGGGCGGCTTCTGTGCTGTGCACACCGCATGACAGGCGAATGATGACATCACTCTTCCAAATGATTTCTTATGTATGGTTTATGATGTCCCCAGACAGATATTCCAATCAGCCGTGGCCTACAGGGCTCCCAGGTAGCGTGTGGTAGGATGTACAATGCACTCCTTTGCATATCATATGGCTTGCCGAGGAAGCACAAAAAGAGTTCCAATATTGCATTGGCCTTCTGCCATTCCTGTCTGTGGTGGTTCATAAATACATATAGGAGTGATTAATTGAAAGAACAGGAGCTGTTCCCGACACAGTCAGTTCTTCTCTTGCATCCCTTATACAACTGTTTCCTCACATAATCATCATAGTGCAGAATCTTAGTTGCCTAAAAGAGGCTCGATGACAGCCAGACAACAAGATGCAGTTAAAAAAACCACAGCAACAAACTTACCCTTGATGCATCAGTCACTGAAGTGAAGATACAGAGAACTTGTTCTTGCTCTACAATGACCTTCTCCAACTTGGTGCCCTCCAAATGTATTGGACTATGTGTGTGCCCATGTATGTATGTGCGTGTGTGTGCAGGTGCATTGTGCATGGCTGCGCCCTCCAGCCCACATCAGGAGTGGCCCTCTGGGCTTAAAAGGCTGTACATACCTGCAGTAAGAGGTTCCAGAGATGTAATCTAACCCAGGTTTGTTTTCCTTTGGAGAACACAGTCACTGGAGGCTTATTGGCTTTTTTAATATTTTGTTTATTTATGAATACACAGGTTGAGGCACAGCCTCAGGTTTAATCCTGAAACACTCCAACAGGCTGCCAACACAATTCCCACTTCAGATGAGAACCCCAAAATTCTGTCAGTTTTCAGAGTCTAAAAACACAGGTATCTCATTCTTAATGTCTCTGTCAGACTCAAACTTCAGTCTGTTTCTTTTCATACACCCGTACACCTTGTGCCCTTCTCCTGGCTAGATGGGGCAATCCAGATGAGTTATCTCCTCTGACCATCACCTAGCCTTCTTGGGTCATCTTAGAACCCATGGAGACACATCTTATGAATGTTATGGTTATCAACACACTTTTGTGAGCACTGGCTAGGTATTGCCTCAGGGCAACCCACCCTATGGCCCTACTAATAGACATTGGATTAGAACGCTATAACATTATAGTACTTTTTCAGATATGCTTCCTTAAGAAACAGCTCCAACTGACAGTTCCCTGGGACTGCAGACTCTGGCCTCATCCATCGGCTGGAGAACCACGGGCCACTGGGAGGCTGCACCTCCTGCTTCCCAGGAAGAACATCATCACAAGGGGGAAGCTAACCTGGTCCTATACATCGGCCAGAGATGGAGGAGCTTCAGGGAGTTCGCTCCATCCCTCCCTGATAGAAAGAACACAGCTAGGGATGTCAGAGAATTCCGCCACAGATCTCGGTGAGGCCGAATGCCAGTGCATTCAGCCCCCCGAAGTGCATGGCGGAACGAAGCCCCCCGCCCCACCACCCCACGAAAGGCACATGAAACAGAGCACTTACCTGCTGCTGTTTGCGCTGCTTTGTGAATGGCGGCCACATCTGCGGCCGCCATTCGCTTCCCCATTTTTGCCGTGATAGGCTACGTAAATACTTATGTAGCCTATCACAGCTAACGCAGGGATGCCATTTGCGGCCCTGCAGAGGCCGTATAGGCTACATAAATATTTACGTAGCCTATCACGGCAAAAAAAGGGAACGCAAATGGCGGCCGCTGTAGCTGCCGCTATTTGCGTCCGCAGGCTCCGCACGCCTGCAAATGCACCCGGCCGGCGGCTCCATGGAGTTGCTGCAGAGCAGAGTGGAGCCAGCTGGGCTAGGATTTCGGGGAGAGGTGCGGAGCGCCTCCCCCTCACCGTGAATCACCCCCTTCGAAAAGGTAAGTGACTTTTGCACATCCCTACACACAGCTTTCGGGTGACCTCAAAAGGCTTATAACTTGGGAGAACCACTCAGGGGAGTCACAAGGGAACAGAGCAACTGGGTTGTAGCTTTTAAAAAGTGTTGGTGGGTGGTGGGCTTTGGGGTTGTGTTTGTGATTTTAGGGGTGGGGTGCCCACCTGATAGGCAGAAGTGAGGGAGGCATGTGTCCACCTGGCAGAGACAGTGGGGGGAATTCTGGGGGCCAGAACATACCGAGTTTGGGTGGCAGATGCTGGCGGAGCGCTATGGGCAGGCCATGCCAGGTAAGGGGAACAGGGGAGAGATGTGTAATATCTGTCCCCTGTTCCGGATCTGTCCAGAGCTGAAGGATGGCTGGGGATGCGTGACTCCATTCTCTGGCCTTCATCTGCTGCTGTGTAATGCCAGGTCCATTGCCCATAAAATATCTCTTATCCATGACATGATCTTGGATGAGGGTGCGGACCTGGCATGTCTTATGGAGACCTGGCTAGATGATGCTGCTGCTCCCACTCTTGCAGCCGTTTGCCTGGCTGGATTTTTGTATATGCAGCCAAGGGCTGGGGATCACAGAAGGGGAGTGGCTGTTACCTACTGGGAGTCCTTGGTCCTCACCAGACTCCCTCTCTGGGAGACCAGGGTTGCTGACTGCTTATACTGGAGGTTGGGCCCAAAGGGCAGTCAGCGGATTATGTTCGTGTACCATCCACCCCGCTGCATGACAGACTCCCTGACCGAGGTGCTAGAGGTGGTATCTGATGTGCATGTGCAGTCCCCTAACTTGTTGGTGTTGGGGGACTTCAGTGTATATTCAGAGGTCATCCTCGGGGGGAGGGCTTGGGACTTCATGGAGACCATGACTTCCTGGGAGTTGCATCCTATTCCAACTGGGCCCACCCATGTAGCTGGTCATGCGTTAGACCCTGTGTTTGTTTCCAAAGAGGTGAAGAGTGATCTGGAAATTGGGGGTATATCCACCACCCCCTTGTCATGGTCAGATCACTCACTACCTGGTGGGGTTGGACTTCTTGGTTCCACAACCCCTCCACAGGGGTGGAAGACAGATTAAGATGGTCTACCCCAGGCATCTTATGGATCCAAATGGTTTGCTAGCAGCGTTTGGGGATTCAATGGAGCACACAAACGGCTACTTGGTCAAGACCCTGGTGGATGGCTGGAATGCTGCAATCACCAGGGCATTAGACCGGGTGGCTCCGAAACGCCCTCTCCCCCTGAACAGAGCTCAGACTGCACCAGGGTTCACCCCATGGTTGTGAGCCCTGAAGCGGGAGGTGAGATGGCTAGAGCACCAGTGGCAGAAATCTTGCTCCGAAGACGATTAGACATGGGTTAGAGCTGTAGCTTCAGCCTACCATGTAGTGATAAGAGCAGCAAAAAAAGAATTTTTTTGCAGAGTGCTGTCCCAGGAGGCTGTTCCAAGTGGTCTGGAACCTGGTCGGTCCAGTTGTTCCAGAACCCATAGAGCATTCTAATGCCTCCTGTGATGAGTTTGCAAAGCATTTTGCAGATAAAATCAACCAGATCAGGAGTGCTGTTCCATGCGCTGTGGATACAGTTAGTGGACGAGGGGCAGCCAGTGGCAGACCAGTTCCAGCTTCTTCCTTCTGAGGAGGTGGACAAGGTGCTTTCATCTTTAAGGCCGACCACCTGCTTACTCGATCCTTGCCCATCTTGGCTCATTATGAGCTGCGGGGAGAGACTTAGGGAGGGGATCAAGTCGGTGGTGAATGCCTCCTTTGAGGAGAGAGTGATGCCATCAGCCCTCAAGCAGGTGGTGATAAGACCACTGTTAAAGAAGCCCTCCTTGGATCCCAAGACTTGAACAACTTTCTCCTGGTCTCGAATCTGCCATTTTGGGGTGAGGTGATTGAGCGGGTGGTGGCATTGCAGTTGCAGACACACTTGGAAGAAGCCGATTATCTGGATCCATTTCAATCAGGCTTCAGGCATGGGCATGGGACAGAAACGGCCTTGGTCGCCTTCGTGGATGATATGGGGAAGGCTCTGGATAGGGGAGAATGCTCCTTCCTTGTTCTGCTTGATCTCTCAGTGGCTTTTGATACCATCAACCATGGTATCCTCCTGGTTGGGCATAGGGGACACCATATTATGATGGTTCCATTCCTTCCTCTCTGGCAGGTACCAGAGGGTAGCTCTGGGGGAGAAGACTTCAGACCCTTCGCTGCTCAGTTATGTGGTGCCACTGGGTTCTATTATCTCCCTGATGTTATTTAACATCTATGTGAACACAGTTACAAGATGGGAGATACTTGACTCAACAATACTACAAGAAAGAAGGATCTTGGAATTGTTGTAGATCACAAGCTGAATATGAGTCAACATTGTGATGTGGCTGCGAAACAGGCAAATGCTCTTTTGGGCTGCATTAATAGAAGTATAGCTTCCAAATCACATGAAGTACTAGTTCCCCTCTACTCAGCACTGGTTAGGCCTCATCTGGAGTACTGTGTCCAGTTCTGGGCACCACACTTGAAGAAGGATGCAGACAAACTGGAGTGGGTTCAGAGGAGGGCAACAAAGATGATCAGGGGACTGGAAACAAAGCCCTATGAAGACAGACTGAAAGAACTGGGCATGTTTAGCCTTGAGAAGAGAAGACTGAGGGGAGATACGATAGAGCTCTTCAAGTACTTGAAAGGTTGTCACAGAGAGGAAGGCCAGGATCTCTTCTTGATCATCCCAGAGTGCAGGACACGGAATAATGGGCTCAAGTTACAGGAAGCCAGATTCCAACTGAACATCAGGAAAAACTTTCTGACTGTTAGAGCAATGTGATAATGGAACCAATTACCTAGAGGGATAGTAGGCTGTCCCACACTGGCGGCATTCAAGATGAAGCTGGACAGCCATCTGTCAGGGATGCTTTGGCTTAGATTCCTGCATTGAGCAGGGGGTTGGACTCAGTGGTCTTATAGGCCCCTTCCAACCCTACTATTCTATGATTCTATGAAGCCACTGGGGGCTATCATCAGGAGGTTTGGGGCGCAATGTCACCAATATGAGGATGACACGCAACTCTACCTCTCATTTAAATCCTTGCCAAGATTGGCTGTAGAAACCCTGTCCAAGTGTCTGGAGTCAGTGAGTGGCTGGATGGAAAGGACTAAGCTGAAACTGAACCCCGACAAAACCGAAGTACTTTTTGTGGGAGACAAGAGGAAGTTGGAGGATGTTGACCTGGTGTTCAGTGGGGTGCAGCTTCCTGTGAAGGACCAGGTCTGCAGTCTGGGGGGTCATTTTAGATTCCCAGCTGTCAGTGGAGGCTCAGGTGTCAGCTGTGAGCCGGGCGGTGCTGTACCAACTCCATCTGATACAGCAGCTGCACCCCTGCCTCTCTAACCATCTGCTCCCATCAGTAGTTCATGTCCTGGTCTCCTCTCACCTAGACTACTGTAATGCGCTTTATGTGGGGTTACCCTTGAAGACGGTTCAGAAGTTGCAGCTGATGCAGAACACGGTGGCCCACCTGATTAAAGGCAGCCATCGGCAAGACCACATCACTCCAGCACTGAAGGAGTTGCACAGGTTACCAGTTGTTTTCTGGGCCCAATTCAAGGTGTTGGCATTGACCTTTAAAACCCTATATGGTTCCAGCCCAGTCTATCTTAAGGAGCGCCTCCAGCAACACCAGGGACACTGCTCAACGAGATCGGTCTCAGAAGGCCTTCTGTCTGTCCCATCAGCCAAGACAGCTAGGCTGGTGAAGACTAGGCAGAGGGCCTTTTCCATGGTGGCCCCTACTCTGTGGAATTCCCTCTCTAGTGACCTCTGCCATGCCCCCGCTTTGATGAGCTTCCGCCGTGCATTGAAAACTTAGTGGTTCAGGCAGACATTTGGGGTTGGGCTAGGGGTTGTTGTTTACAGCAATGTTGTTTTGTTCAGTTGATTATGTAAATTTGTTGTATTTCATGTTATTTGTATGGTATACCACCTAGAGTGGCTGGGTAGCTGGCCGGATGGGTGGCTAATAAATCATATAAATAAACAGACAGAAAAGTCATGAGATGTCTTCCTGATCTGTGTGCTCTCTACAAAATAAACACTTGCATACATATTTCAGTTGCATTCCAACATTATCACCAAAGAGGAAAAAAACATTCCATGTGAAGTGACCCTGAGGCAAGAGCTGGACAGAGGGAAAGTTTTTCTCATCAGTCTCATCACCACATTCTAACATGTGCTTCCCACTATTGTTCATCTCTTTTGCTCAGATGATGTCGAGCGGATTTTATACAGTGGTGCAAAATGTAATCCCCTGCTGGAGACAGAAGTGCCAGAATCCCAGAGGGACTCTAATGTTCAAAACAAAACACAACAGTGGAGTTAATTAGCACGGCGTGGTTCACCAAATCCCCTAGAGCGGATCTTCCGTAACTCTAAATCATCAGTCCTGTGATGATCTGATGAAATGATTCCTCTGTGCAGACCCCTTCACAAACTTCCAGTAGAAGTTAACCATTTCTCATCTTCCTCCATTGGCTTTGAGAAAGTGACCAGCTGAGCCAGAGTGGTTGAAATAACAACCTGCATGCACAAACTCTCCAGCTCCATGCCAGGCTTAATTCACCCCTGGGTCGACACTGCCTTCTTTGCCGCTGATATCAAAGCTCATCTACCATCCCTTACCTTTGAGTATCTCAACAGTATGCACTACAGGCGTTCAGTGGATTCCTATATTTAGTATTTTCAAAGCCACAAGAACCAGGAAACAGTCTTATACCAGCTGTCCCCACAAGATACCCTGAATCACGAATCGTGATGGCAGAAGATGATACTCTCTTGAAGGTGAAGCCAGTGATTTATATTTTAAAAGCCCTCTGGCATCAATACAAACAAAGGCATGTGGAGAAAATCTCATCCCCCTGCTTGCTAGAAAGCTTGTACTTCCTGTGGCAATAAATTCTCCAGTTATTGCCATCTCTTAAACACTAGAAAAGGCTGCTCTTAAACTTGCAATTTCCAGAGGCTTAGCCACATTTATTATGGCATAAGCTTTTGTGGACCAGAGTCCACTTTGTGGAGCAGAGACCATGCATCTCATGAAATTGACTCTGGTTCACAAAAATGTTATGTCATCATAAATGTTAGTCCAGGACCTCCTACCTTTTTGGTTTGGTTGGAACATTTGGAATGTTGAGAGTTAAAACATAGCAGCCAAATGTCCAAATATTAACAAGGAGTTTACTTGCAGAGTGTGGGGTGGGGGAGGAAAAACAAGGGAAGGCAACAATCACACACATAGAATTCCAGATAAGATGCTATTGGGAAGCCTACGAGGGGTGAGCAAACTTGTACCTGTATGGGAATCTTAGCTCAGGAAAAGCCGGTCCCTTACTGCCTGTGGTTTTGTCCAGTAGTGCAATTTTGTCCAATAGTGCAATAGTGCAGTTAGAGCATTTCTAATGTCAGTGGTCTAGCAAGCAAATCATAAAATTACTTAATGGCTGGACCCACTTTCTTAACAATCCTACACTTGAACTATAAAAGAGTTGGCCAGCTCTATCTGGAGAAACCCTTGTGCAAAGGAGTTTAGCTTTTGGATGTGTATTGCAGAAGTAAGAGATAAGCCTATTCAGGCATCCTGGCATGGTGCCAACTTCCTAGATACCCTAGGGGGTACTGTTGAACTACATCAGAATACAGGGGGTTGTCACAGTTAATTATTGTGCAATCAGTCTGAACTTCCCTGCCCCAGCTACTTGGAAGTGGACATGAAGACTCTGAAAAAATTGTCATAGCATTCAGTCTTTCTTTGTCTGTGGGCCAAACCAAATGTGACAGGAATAGTGCAATCCTATACATGTCTATTCAGAAGTAGGTCCACTGAGTTCAATGGATCCTACTCCCAGGTAAATGGGTATAGGATTGGAGACTAACTGTACTGCAGTATCAAGGCATGTAATGTGCAGATTTTTAAAGATGCAAATAGCATCCCCTGAGGGCAGCTGTTCATTATCAGGATCACAGCAGGCATGGACAGGGAATGTAACTCTTTCCTGCCCTGCTTCAGTCCTGGAGAAAATGGCTCCTCCAATTCAGGACTGGCATTGATTAGAAATTCCCTACTGGTGCCAATGAAGGACTTCTTCCAAATGCAAGTAGTGGCTTCAGAGGAGGGCTTTAATTTAAGAGCAAAGCAGGGAAGGAAATGTTTAAATGCCCCTGCCACATCTGTTGTGATGCTTATAATTATCAGATCTCCTAGCTGATGCTATTTGCATTTTTTAAAGTGCACATTAAATGAAAAGACACACTTAATAGCACATCTAGTGCCCCCCCGTGTCCCCCATCCCCCCCCCCACACCACACAGAAGAGATTGGTAGATTTGCAATCGACGATTTCACATCTAACATTTCTTTAACATTTCTCCTTATCACATTCTGATTTGAAGAGGTAAAAAACAAAACGAAAAGCCTATACACTTTAACAAATGCTTTTGAAGACAAATAAGTTTTTTTTTTCTTTTTAAGCAGAACAACAATTCCCTCTTCTTTAAAAGATGTTTTCAATAGTAGCCAACTCTTTTTGGTACTTAGTTACATCCTGGAGTTTATTGAGTCAGGTAGGGAGATATAAAAGGAGCTGACAATCCCCTCCAAATCACTTTGATTTTTAGTAGTGACTACTAGAGTAAAGAGTAAATAACGTAAATACAAAAGGGTGCCCAATTCGCACATGCACACACAAAATGAAGTGGAAAGTCGTAACAGTTTTTCCTTTTGTGATATAGAATCTTTTGAAACCAAACACTGCTGCTTCTCATTCTATCAATGTTGTATTGACTTGATGTTGTGGCTGCTAAACAGCCATACCTAAAACACATGAAATGGATTAATGCCAGCATTTAATCAAGCACAGTTTCCTTTTCTGTAAAACACCTTCAAATGCATAAAATCAACTTGCAAAAGAGAACAAAAACTTGCTTCCACTGCATAATCGGAGGCGTGCAGCGTGACTGGTTGTCACAGGTACCTCTGGAGAATTGTGATCTCTAATTACAGCAGAGCTCCTGCATGGCTTAGTGTTAACTTAATGGCATATTCACAAGTTCACACTCTTTTGTTCTGGGACTATTAATCTAGATTAAGTGACTTGACATTACTACCATCTCCTGGATGTTACCTCTGATCTCACAACTGCTAGCATTGATTAGAATGAGGATGGCAATGTGTCCTGCTTTACAGGAGACAGGCCTCCATTTGAAGGGCTGTCAGGGGACAGGCCTGTCTTTGAAAGCATCCTGTAAGTCCAAGTGAAGGTTAAAGATGGAGGGAGGGGCAGCAGGGGCCTTGGAGCTGCCCATCAACTGTTAGCACCTGGACAGCAGGCTGAGCAGCAGACACGGAGGTCACCTGGTCAGTCTCCCCAGCCATGGTGAGATGGATTGTATTTCTATGTAAATTATAGTAATAATTTCTAAATGTGCACACATACATATAAATTAGCATATGGAGATTTTATGCAGATTTGTGTTATCTTTGGTCCTCTTTTTTTGGTGATGCATGACTGGCTACCCTAATCCAGATCAATAATTGATAGGGAAATATGTACAATTCTAGCATTTTCCCAGTCTTTACCCACTCTGTTTGGGTGCACAGAGTGGTGAAATCAGGATCATTAACCCATGTTAAAGGAATACACATCCCAAGCTACTTTGATGTTAACATTTCCAGCCTAGCTGGGAACGTTCTGGGTGAGTGTTTCTGTGGCTCTGTTTCCAGCCTGGCTGTAACTCTGGGCCTGACTGTCTGAAATGCTGACAGAGGATGTAGAACCTTTTGCACCCCTGCTCCACTGCTGCCTGTTTTCCATTCCTTCTTCCTGGGGGACCAAAACCAGACTTCCCCATGTGAGGAAACAAACTTGGATTGTTTCGAACTTGTTTGTTGTTCCAGCCCAAATGGGAAAAAATTGCCATCGAGGAAAACAATAGAATGGGAAAGACAAGAGATCTTTTCAAGAAAATTGGAGATCTCAAGGGAACATTTTGCGCAAAGACGGGCATGATAAAGGACAAAGAAGGCAGGGACCTAACAGAAGCAGATGAGATTAAGAAGAGGTGGAAAGAATACACAGAAGAACTATACAGGAAAGATCTGAATGTCCCTGATAGCCATAATAGTGCGGTCACTGAACTTGAGCTGGACATCCTCGAGAGTGAATCAAGTGGGCCTTAGGAAGCATTACTAACAATAAAGCTAGTAGAGATGACAGTATTCCAGCTGAGCTATTTAAAATCCTAAAAGATGATGCTGTTAAAGTGCTGCACTCAATAAGCCAACAAATTTGGAACACTCAACAGTGGCCACAAGACTGGAAAAGGTCAGTTTACATTCCAAATCCAAAGAAGGGCAATGCCAAAGAGTGTTCGAACTACCATACAATTGCTCACATTTCACATGCCAGCAAGGTTATGCGCAAAATCCTACAAACTATGTGAACCGAGAACTACTGGAAGTACAAGCTGGGTTCCGAAGAGGCAGAGGAACTAGAGATCAAATCACCAACATTCACTGGATCATGGAGAAAGCAAGAGAATTCCAGAAAAAGGTCTATTTCTGCTTAATTGACTATGCTAAAGCCTTTGATTGTGTGGATCACAACAAACTGTGGCAAATTCTGAAAGAGATGGGAGTGCCAGACCACCTTACCTGTCTCCTGAGAAACCTGTACAAGGGTCAAGAAGCAACAGTAAGAACCAGACATGGAACAACCGATTGGTTCAAAATTGGGAAAGGAGTACGACAAGGCTGCATATTGTTGCCCTGCTTATTTAATTTATATGCAGAGTACATCATGAGAAACGCCGGGTTGGATGAATCACAGGTCGGAATTAAGATTGCTGGGAGAATTATCAACAACCTCAGATACGCAGACGATACCACCCTAATGGCAGAAAGCGAAGAGGATGTAAAGAGCCTCTTGTTGAGGGTGAAAGTGGAGAGTGCAAAAGCTGGTTTGAAACTCAACATTAAAAAAACTAAGATCATGGCATCTGGTCCCATCACTTCCTGGCATATAGAAGGGGAAGAAATGGAAGCAGTGACAGATTTTATTTTCTTGGGCTCCAAGATCACCGCAGATGGTGACTGTAGCCATGAAATTAAAAGACGCTTGCTCCTTGGGAGGAAAGCTATGGCAAACCTAGACAGCATAGTAAGAAGCAGAGACATCACCTTGCCGACAAAGGTCTGCATAATCAAAGCTATGGTTTTCCCAGTAGCAACGTATGGCTGTGAGAGCTGGACTATAAGGAAGGCTGAGCAATGAAGAATCGATGCTTTCAAAGTGTGGTGCTGGAGAAGACTCTTACGAGTGCCCTGGACTGCAAGGAGGTCAAATCAATCCATCCTAAAGGAAATCAACCCTGACTGCTCATTGGAAGGACAGATACTGAAGCTGAAGCTCAAATATTTTGGCCACCTAATGCAAAGAGAAAAATCCCTGGAAAAGACCCTGATGCTGAGAAAGATTGAAGGCAAAAGGAGAAGGGGACGGCAGAGGATGAGATGGCTAGATAGCATCACCGATGCAATGAATATGAACTTGAGCACGCTCCGGGAGAGAGTGCAGGACAGGAAGGCCTGGCGTGCTACGGTCCATGGGGTCACGAAGAGTCAGACACGACTTAATGACTGAACACCAACATTTTGGGGTGTATCCCAGGATGGCAGCTTTTATTTTAGTCAGTGAATGTTCTCTGAATGCAAGGGGAAATTCCTGCAGGCGGAATGCACCTTAACTTATGCACATACTTCTGAGTGCACGTTGGGCCTCTTTGCAGCATTATACTGAGACCCATGGCTTTAACAGAAGGGAAGCGAACAGGCTGTCATTGCATTAAGAAAGTTTTATAAAACCAAGATAGGAAAGTGACTAATGGTACCGAGGGAAGTGGGCACTGGTTTTTGTGCTCTGATATTACTAGTATTTTTTTATTTTTCATTATTGCCACACGGCCACTTAATTTTCTTATTGCATGTGAGCGGTATTACATTTGCAGACATTTAAACGAGTTAGCACATGCCAATGGGCTGCACTCCTTCCTTACCCTTCCCCAGTCCTCTGTGGGGAGGTGGTATCATAACTCCACATGCCACCCAAATGGGGCCTTAAATTGTCAATTGTTGATCTCTGATCATTCAATTAGTTCCCAGCCAGAAAATACATTTCCCCCCTTTTGCTTTCTAGTAACCTTTGGCTTGCATTATCATCTGCTTTAATATACTGTCAGGCACAGTTAACCTTGGCCTGCTGCAGCTCTGGGGCATTTGTAATCTAGGAATTTCACAGCTAAATCACTGGGAATTCTGGCACAGTCCCAAGGCCTACTGTTGGGGGAGCTGTGCTTGTTTCAAGAGCAACTGGAGATGGATGCAGAGAGCTTCTCTTGATGGAGAAAAGCGTTTCCAGAGCAGGGGTGAGAAAAATAAGCCGGTCGCTAGGTAGGATTTTCATCTCTTTGGCAGGACAGTAATTTACTGCTCTTGCAGCTGCTGCTGATGCATGGCTGGCTCGTTGCCAACCGACTGTGTGCGCTCATTGTTCCGTGTGTGTTTGTCTTAGCAGACGGCTCAGCCAGCCCCACCTTGCAATTAATAAATATGTGTCAACACTCTCTGTGCAAGCCTAATCATTATCATTACCCCAAAATTAGAGGGTTGCTCTATGCACAGCCACTGAGCTGGCAAAGGGCCTGATCCGGCTCAGGGAATCGCAGGAGGTGCAACGGGGCCACTCAGAAAGTCTTGTACCACAACGGAATAATGACTGTTGCCAAGGGAGGGAACAAGGGGGGGGAACTGAAAATAAATATCTGCTGTGCCAGTTCCTTGTCTTATGTAAACTGGCATAGCTGAACTGGAAGTTGAATTCCAGGAAGCTGCAAGTTGTGGGTTTGTTGGAGAATAAACAGTATGTATTAGCCATTACAAAACAAAAAACAAACAAAAACACCACTTACAGGTGTATCCAGGCTGGACATGGATTGAATAAAGCTCTCATCTGATGTCTGGGAAATATCCCTCATTTCAGAGGAACTAGATGTGCAAATTTATTTTTTCCAGGATTCTGTAAAATCCTTGATATGTTCATGCACATAGGAGGAGGGAGAGAGTTCCCAAACCAGTTTTGCAAGACTGATGGCTTCTCCTCACTATTTTGCTAATTGTGCTTCCTTCACGGAATACCCTTATGATGAGTGTTTCTGCCTCAGCCCTGGCTTCCTCCATGATTAGCATCTGGAAAGTTGAGCCAAAGTTTGTGAGACTGACAGCAAGGCTTTGGAATGTTAGTCCCAAGATCCAGCTGTATTTGATGCACAAGTTTGAGGAAAACTAGACATCAGCCTCATGGAGCTAGCCCCGGAAAGCTTCTTGCTTATGAGGCTCATGTCCTTCTTGGGCAGCTGTGCAGCCAAGGGGCTCAAAATGGCAGCCCAGTTATGCCCTGGCAACTCCCCTCTCCATCCTGATTAAGGGTGTTGTCAGGAGGTTGCCCTTTCTGCCTTCTGAAATCCTCAGGTAGCCAGAATCAACACACAGACAATAGGGCTCTTTTCCAAGGCTTTATTCCCATTCAACCTAATGATGCTTACAGATTCTAATTGCTTGATCCTAGGAGTGAGACTTAAGAGAGCTGCCTACTCGGCGGTTTTAACCTTAGGAATCAGTTGATCTCTGTTTGGAGGGGAAGGCGGGAAACCTCTGAACTTAAGGGCTAGGAAGAGCGAATCTGCCCCTTTCCCGTGGGACATCGGGGCGCCACTGTTGCCGTCACACCAAGCAGGCTGATCAGCTCCTCTCAGCACCCGCCATCTCATGCTTGACGCTGCGCCGGCGCCTAGCGTCCAGAAACTGCTGTTGCGCCTCCCTCTTCCTGCCAGGGTCACTGTCATTCTCAGGAATGTGTACCAGGAGGGGCTGTCCCCCTGGCTGCGCCTCTGAATAGTTCCTCTCCCGCGGTTTCTATCTCTTCCTCAGAATCAGAACTGCTTTGGGTCTCTCTGGGCTCCAATCCAACCCTGACAGGTGTTTGCCTAGTAGTCAGGACAAGAATACCCACCTAATGCTTCTGTAGGTTAATTGGTTCCTGCTGGTCAGCCAAGTAGCTGCTGAGTCATGTGATACTCCTTTAGGTTAGCTACCTTCATGGTTTCATCATAAGCCTTTTGCTTAGAACAGGGTAGAGAGACTCTTTCAGCCCAAGGGTTGAATTCCATTTCAGAGAAGCTCTCGGGGGCCACATTCCAGTGGTGGGTGGAGCCAAAGGCAAAAGGGGTGGGGCCCCAAATACCAAACACACCAGCATATTTTATGGCAAATGTGGTTCAATGTAAGCAAGTGTAGAGGGATGCACGGTGGGGCAAAAAATCCCAACTTCAAGTATATCCTGATGGGATCTGAGCTAGCGGTGACCAACCAGGAAAGAGATCTTGGGGTAGTGGTGGACAGCTCAAAGAAGATGTCAATCCAGTGTGCGGCCACTGTAAAAAAAGGCAAACTCCATATTGGGCATCATTAGAAAAGGAACTGAGAATAAAACTGCCAATGTCATACTGCCCCTATACAAATTTATAGTGTGACCATACTTGGAATACTGTGTACAGTTCTGATCACCACACCTAAAAAAAGATATTGTAGAGCTGGGAAAGTGTGCAGAAAAGGGCAACTAAAATGATCAAGGGGCTGAAGCATCTCCGCTATGAGAGAAGGTTACAAGAACTGGGATTGTTTAGCTTGGAAAGGAGGGTAAGGGAAGACGTGATAAGAGGTCTACAAAATTATGCATGGTGTGGAGAATGTGGATAGGGAGACATTTTTCTCCCTCTCTCAGAATACTAGAACCCAGGGTCATCCCATGAAGCTGATTTGTGGGAGATTCGGGACAGATAAAAGGAAGCACTTCTTCACACAGCGTGTAGTTAAAACTATGGAATTTGCTACCACAGAAAGTAGTGATGGCCACCAGTTTGGATGGCTTTAAAAGGGAGTTAGACAAATTCCTGGAGGAAAAGGCTATCAATGGCTACTAGTCTTGATGGCTATGTGCTCCTTCCAGTACCAGAGGCAGTGAGCCTATGTACACTAGTTGCTGGGGAACATGGGTGGGAGGGTGCTGTTGCACTCATGCCGTGCTTTTGGGTCCCTGGTCGGCAGCTGGTTGGCCACTGTGTGAACAGAATGCTGGACTAGATGGACCCTTGGTCTGATCTAGCATGGCTCTTCTTATGCTTTTATGTTCTTATGTTCTTAAAAGCCTTGGATACTGTTCTTCAACCATTTTCACTAATAGGTGGCATAATCCAATGAGGCCAGCAACATCAATACTATAGGAAGAAAGACTCCCTCCCTAGTTTATTGAGCCGTGAGCGTTTAAGAGCAAATGCATAAAGCAATCGGAAAACATGGTAGACATATAAACCATTGGAAGTTAATTGGCCAGAGAAGGTGATGTGTCAGCTTTACAAATGTGGAACTTTAGGGCATGAACTGTACTCGCAAGTCACTCTAAGGAAGCCAATTGGTTTTCATTCCAGATTATTTGCTGGCAGCATCACATTCACTCCCTAGCAATTGGTAACTTTAGGCACAATGCCAATAAATATAAATAAGCTGCTTAGAGACCATGCTAAAAAATACTCCCTGGCTCAGTAGAAAAGATGTGGTGGGACACCTGTTGTTGTGACCATACTGCCCTATTTGGGTTTGGACCTACTCTGTGAGATAACTTCCACTAGCACTGCATGTGCTTTTGTTTTGAACTTAGCCAAATTAATGCTACTATGTCTATGGCCCTCCAACTGTATCTCTTTGATTGATTCAGGGCCTGTTCTCCCCTCTATCCACACTTGTCTGGTGTATATCAGTTTGTACGTAATAATGGAAGAAAATAAATGTTCAGTAAATAATACAGTTCTAATGAATCTGTAAGAGAGCAATCCTGTGGCTGCTAGACAGTGTCTACATGCCCATAGGATTATTCGGTTTCTGGGAACCAAGATTGGTTCTTTCCCGTCTTCATGCTCGTAAACACAGCATGGAGCGGGCGAAAAGGGGGCATCCCCCAGGGAGGGAAGGAAACCACGGAAGTGTTATTATGGTGCTTCCTATGCACCTTGCGGCCTCCCGCCCTTTCGCTCTGAGGTCCCCAGCTAGACAGCAGGGCAGCCAGAGTGTGGAGGAGAGGATCCCCTCCCTGCCTCCGCTCACCCTGCATTGGGTAGTTGGCCACTCCCAAGCTCTGCATGTATTTTATCGTTACAAAGCTGCAACTGAATGCATTTTAGAACTGACGCCCACTGTAGGGCACCCTTGAATTGTAAATCTGTTGTCTTCCATGTTTGTAACAGCTGTTTTAGGATCTCAAAGTGGTGATTGCTGATACATCTACATCCCTGATGCTAAGGATCTAATTGTGACTGACAAGACCTTGCATTTTATTAATTAATATGTGATCAGATATTAAGAAAGAAAGAAAATTATCTTATATAATCTTAAATTCCAGAGAAAAGGTGTGTTTTGTTCCTTATTGTCTCCTTTCTAACTTCTTGGGAAGAAAATGGAAATGGATTAAGTGGAAAGGAAAACCTTGTTTACAGTTCAGAGCCAAGAAGAGCTATTTCAGAAAACGTCAAGTTGCCACTGCAATAGGCCAATAGTCTTGGAGGACTTGGTTTGTGTGCAGTTGTCTTGTGGGCAGCTTGGCCTCTGTAGGAGAAAAGACAGATCTTACCTAACTTCTGCAATTCTGTTATTAAAGTAAAACATGTGCTTATTTCTGGTGCTGTTTTTACAACGAGAAAGTAGTACAGAATCTCTCCGTCTGTCTGTCTATATGTTTGTGTGTGCTAAAGAAAATTAGAACATTTTTTTTTCTTTTTAAGTAATTATTTCTCCGTTTAATGTGTTTTGCCTTGATATTCAATAAACTGCCATTGCTTCCTGATGTGAGACCAAAGTACTATTTGGTAAGCGAGCCAGGATGGTGTTGGACTAGAGAGACTTGGATTCAGTCTCTCAGACTAATGTACTTTGCAAGGTTGTTGTGAAGACAAGGTGGGCTTGTGTGCCACCCTGAGCTCTTTACAAGAAGGGTGGATTAAAAAGGTAATAAATAAAGAAGAGCTTAGAGTTGGCTGTTACATGGCGGCATTTGTTAGTGCATGGATGAACAGATGCAGTACATCTATTTCTGTAAGCCACAGACAATTGCACTGGTCTCCACTAGTCCATGTCGCAGATAAGGGTAATCTTAAAGTCGGTGCTGGATTTACAGCCAACATAATATCCTTTCAGTATTGCTTGCTGCACCACTGCTTTAAAAACTAAAGCAGTGGATCAGCAAGAGTGAAACGCCTACGAAATCATCGTGCCTTTAGGGATCAAGGGTACATACAAAACACTGATGAAGGTCACTAAAGCAAACAACATCACCTCAGACCAGCCATAACTCCTGCAGACTTTTTATTTATACTTGGTGTCATCAGTAGGTTTTACAAACTGATTTTGCCTTTATTCAGCTTCTTCCCCCTTATTTACAACATAAATAAGGCAACTCTGAACTAGCTGTCCAGTCAAGACAGTTTGTTGAGAAATCAGTGATGACTCACAACAGATTCATTAGTAAAACCGCCAGAGATGGTTGAGCTCTCAGATGCTCAAGTTGTCTTAAAAGTCCCTTAAGGATCCCACTGTGTACCTGTCCTGTAGGGAGGGGCCACAGTTCAGAGCACCTGCTTTTCATGCAGAATGTCCCAGGTTCGATCCCCAGCATCTCCCTCCATGAAAACCTAAAGACCCACTGCCAATCAGTGTCGACAATACTGGGCTAGATGGACCAATAGTCTAACTCAGTATAAGGCTGCTTTCTATGTTCTTGTGTTCTTAAGGCTAGCACTGACTTAATATATTTTGGAAGAGAGAAGGATCTAAGTCTTAGGACTAGGTGCCCCGCTGAGCAGCCCTAGGGATGGGGGGGAAATTCATTCAGTTGACAGACCAAATTTTGCACTTTTGAACCAGAATGTGAACCAAAATTTGGTTATCTTTCAAAATCTGCATTTCTCTGAATTTTGTAATGAAGTTCTCCAGTTAAAAACAATGCATACAGAAATGCATCTATTGGGGAAAATTAGGTTCAAATGCATTACATTAGTAAAATTGCTTACAAAAATGTGTATATTAGGCAAAAATGCCTACAAAAACAAATGTATTAGGAGAAATGTGCACAAAATGCTTATACATTTTGATGCAATTAAAAAAAAATTCTCAATGTTCAGGATGAATTGAACTTGAGACTGGAGAAATTATCAACATTCGAGATGAAGCAAACTTAAGATTGGAAAAATGAGAAACTGAAAGAAACCAAAATTGACAGATCCATCCATCCCTAATACAGCCTTATAAGTAACAAGGTTCTCGTTTATCAACATGTTGAGGTGAATGGAGAAAGAAGCAGCCGCACATCGGCCCTCATTCTAGATGTTAGGCAGCCATCAATTAGGATGAGAGTAAAAGTGTTCCCTTTCCCTCTGACTTGGCTTGTTCATTCAGATTGCCAGTTGTTGACTTGCACTATGGCATTCTTGTGAACACACAATGGTTTTGTATTTATTTTTTCTTTAAAACATTTATATGCTACCTTTTCACAGCTCAAGGCAGACCACGTAAAAACACATAAAAAGAATAATATCAAATTGACACTGTCAATGAGATCAAAAGCAGCAAAAACCAAGAGCCAGATCAGCCAAATGCCTCCTGGAATAACAGGATTTCATACCCTTCCTGGAATGATGAACAGCCCTGCAAACATATGGTCCAGGAGTATTCCCCCAAGGCCCGTAATAAAGACTAGCATTCGAGCACAGAGCAAGCCAAGCTCCACTTGAAGCCAGTAGTGTAGTGGCAAATTCAGAAGTTAAGGGTCCCTTCTAATATATGAGATTAGAGGGCACACAGAAGAGGCAGGGCCTTCTAGGTTGTGGTGCCAAAGAACGCTGTCCCTTTGGAGGTCACCAGACTCCCCCACTCTTGTTTTTTAGGTGTTTTTAAAGACCTTCTTGTTTCAATGGGCTTGTGGTGTGTGCTTTTGAATCTGCAGTTTTAAAGGTTTTATATCTGGCTGCCTTGAATTTGTTAGGGTTTTATGTTGCTTTTTGTATATGACTTTTGTAATTGTTTAAATTGTAATTTTACTGAATGTTTTAGTGTTTCTTTTAATTTTGTAAACTGCTTTGAATGACTCCACAGAAAAGCAGAATATAAATAAAAACAACAATAACAATCCTTATTTTTTATTTATTTGGTTTATTAGCCTCCCATCTGGCTGGCTACCCAGCCATTTCATCTTGCATTTTCTAATAGATAATAATGAGAAAAGCCAATGAAGAAATGTACAGTTGGCAAAAATAAATTACAAAATTATAGATAATATCCAGAAGCGGTAAGGATCAGCCTTTATCATGATACTTCCCTAACCAAAGATCTAGTACTAGGAACCTTTTACTACTAATTACTTATAACTCACTCGCTGTTGATTTAAACACTTTTCAACTGTCTTCTGCATTCAGTGGGAGTAAGTTTCCTTAGTGGGTCTTGTTACTGTTTCATCTGCACATCAACAATGCTGACATAGTAATACTAATACTTTATAAATGGAACTGGATTAGCTGATGTGCCATTTAACATTCCATCATTACAGAATGCATGACAGTAAAAGATTATGGTTTTTAAACAAACAATCCATTTTTCTAAATCAACAGCTCATCAGTCTGAGTTTAGCTGGTGATGGAATACAGCTGGTAGTAATATGTTTGCTTATGTGATCAGTATGTGATTTTCTTTTCATCACCTTTATGATTAGTTTCCTTGCTTTGAGGTTTGTAAATGAGGCAATCTATATTATATAAGACACTCAGGCCTCGCTTTTTCACTGACTAATTGACTGATTCACTCACGCCTAGAGGTATTTGTTAGGGGGCTTCCCACTGAGTTACAGCCCAGGAATTTGGTGCACGTGTAGTCCCAAGTACCCCAATTGCTTTAACATATAGAAATGGGGCATTTCTACATCTCTGCCTCAAAATGGGGGACAAAGGGCAGTACTGAATGCTAGCAGGACCCACCACTAGCTTGGAAGCTAGCAGTTGCTGAAGCAGCCAGAAACATGTGGGAATGCTCATTTCCAGAACAGGGCAAGTCAGCAGAGGTCAGAAGGGAGCTCCACTGACCCGTCCTGTTATGGAAGTGGTCATTTCTGCTAATTTCCAGGGTTGCTTTAGGAAGCACGAGCGTCCTCTTAGATAGTGCTGCGGGCGCAACAGAGCTCGCAGAGGCACGGCAGCAGTACTGGATACTGCCCAAAGTGTTAACCCCCCCCACCCCAATGGTTAAGGTACATCCAGGCCACCAAAGAAGGTGAAAACCCAAGCTACACCAATGTTAAAAAAGATTTAGGGTGCAATCCTATGGCTGCTAGACAGTGGCTAGATGGCCATAAGATTGTTAATTTTGGGGGAACCAACCTCAGAGCCTGTGCTCCAAGGTTGATTCCCAGAAAACTGCTTCCCCACCCCCTCCGCCTCGTAGGCGACATGAATTGTCCCCAGACTCTGCGCTCAGAAGAGCGGTGTGGAGCAGCACAAAAGGGGGCATTCCAGGGGGTGGGAGGGGTGGGGGGCAGAAGTGCTGGTACGATACTTCCTATGCGTCATCCAGCCTCCCCCGCTCCACTCTGAAGTCCCATGGCTAGACAGCCGAAATTGGCTGTCTAGCCAAGAAGCAGGGCTGCCGGAGCGTGGAGGAGAAGATCCCCTCCACGTTCAGCCCACCCTGCATTGGATAGGCAGTCACCTCCGAATTCGGAGGCGGCCACCTATCCTGATAGGATTGCTCCCTTAATTGGTTGTTTTTAGTTTTCTTTTTCTCTCTCTCTCTAGAAATAGAGGCAAGAGAACTACTTCCAAAAGATTAAGGTACTTCCAAATCATTCAGAAGGCTGAAATTTAGTACGCACTTATTCCATAATGAACTGATCACTAGAAAAAATGGGGAAATGAGACATTTTTGTGCCTCGGGATCAAGTTTGCCCGTAATAAAGACCAGCATTCGAGCACAGAGCAAGCCAAGCTCCACTTGAAACCAGTAGTGTAGTGGCAAATTCAGAAGTTCAGGGTCCCTTCGTGACAGTCACAGCCATGTCCCCTCACAGCCACGCCCCCTTCTAAGATTATAGAACCTTGTAAGATATACAGCCTTCAACTGGGATCCAAAAACAGTGCAGCTGAAAGTAAGGCAGTGGTATTTCAATTGGATGTCTGAGGAAAAAATGCAGGGCTGTTAAAATCTTTTTCACTCACTCACTCACACACACACAAACATTTTAGGTTTTCAAAATATGATATTCTATGGAAGCGTCACCCTCTCAACTTAGCCCTCATGGACAGATCCTTTCTCATTTAAACAGCCCCCTTGCACACTGCCTTAGCGCCCCAACATTACCCGTTAGCCTTACCTAAGCGCCTTTGTTATATCTCTCCAATCCTGCAACAGAAATGTCCACACACCAAGCTGGATTGAAACACACACACACACCCCTCTACCTTCTTTCTCCCCTCCCCCCAACTGATTTTTTTCTGTTTCCCCTCCCTCAACCAGGGTTTGTCTGCCCAGATACATGCCAACCTTGTACCAAAAATTGTAGCTGACAGAGCAGGTTGCATTTGGCAATTCTGCTTACTGTAGAAATTAATGTTCAAGAATTAACAGTGCAATCCAATGGATGTTTATTTCAAACTAAATTTACAGAGATCTTGGGAAGGCAGCTAAGGCTGCAGTCCTACGCACACTTACCTGGGAGAAAGCCCAACTGGCCATTGAACATAGTGGGACTGACTTCTGAGTAAACATGCATAGGATTGTGTGATAAATCCTAAAAACTGGCACAAAACAGCTACCTGCCCCGCCCCATAAGTAAATAATGGTGGCAGCGCCCCCCCCCCCCCGCTGCTGCCATGGCCAGCAGCAGCAGCCCTGAACGGGTGGCCGGTGTTGCAGGAGACCAGGGCAGTGCTGGGTGCGCAGGCACAGAGCAGGGACGGGTGGAGAAGCCAAGAGGTGAGGAGGAGAAGGGGGGGCGAGAGGAGGCTGCAGAGCTCCCTCAGGCTCCCTCTCTCACTCGCTCGCTCCCTTTGTCTGGCCAGCAGCCAAGAGGCAGCCACCCACACTCCCTCTGCTCCCTCTACCTTCCCTAGCAGACTGCGACCCAGCTGGGGGCTGGCTTCAAAAAAAGTGCTGGAGCAAAGCCCCGGCGTGACCTGCCACCACTACACCACTGCTTGGAACACAGTGTTGAATGGTGGGACTTCTGTTGCCTTTTCAGGCCTGCATTTGTGGGAGAGAGGTGCTTTTAATAGCAGCAGAAGCATACAACTATGCTTGCAGAATGCAAATTTCATTTGTCTGTATAAAGGTTTGAGGTCTATGGAGGCAAGAAAAAGAAAAAAAATCAGGCCTAGAGGTCTGGGGGGGGGGTGTTAGGAGGGGGTAACCCTGAGAGGAGTAGTTTAATTTCCCTGGTTAAGTTTTATTTTCCTGAGTTAGGTTTCATTGCTTCTTGTTTGGAACAGTACTTTTGGTTTGGGGGAAGGAGGGGATAAAGAGGGAGAGAGAGCCAGTGAGAAGGAGACCAGAGAGAGGAAGAGAGAGCAGGAAGAAGCAACCTGGAGAGGTCTAGGTGCAACTAGGGTAGATGAAGTTGTGTTTTTGCAACCTTTATTTTCACTTAATGCCTTTTGCAGGACTCAGCTCTGTTCTGTAAATACTTTTAGTTGTACTTTTCTTGCTTTAATTTACCAGTAAACTGTTGTGGTTAACACCCAAGTGTCTGAAGTGCTAATCACCCCACATCTACAGCCTAAACCCGATGTTATTGGGAAGGGGAAGTTTAAAAGAAGGAAGGTGGGACTCTTAAGGAGGCAAGAGATCCTTAAGGAGTTGCTCAGGGGGTCCAGGTCATGCAGGGAACCATGACAGTCTATCTGAAAACCAGTTCCCAGTATTTCATCACAGTCCACCTCAGATCTAGGGCCTGAATCCAGGCCAGCTGAGGTCCCAATCCAGTCTGGGGGTCCCAATTTTCCCTGACTCCACCTCCTTTCCCTCAAGCAAGAATCATTTGGTGGTTTCCTGATTTTTGTGCAGGTTTTTCCCCATTCTAAAAGGCTGAAATGTCTCTCCTAAGGCTTAGCTACTGCCAGTAAGAGCTTTAAGCTAAAACATGCTGATTTTTTTTGTAATTTTGGTCCGGCTCCTTTTGCCTTTGGCCCTACCCACCAGTGGAATGCGCGCATGCATACATGCATGCAGACAGACACACACGTGCGCACGCACGCACGCACACGCACACACACACACACGAGCTTCCCTGAAATGGAAGTCAGACCTCATCCTGAAAGCGACACCCCTGTTCTACCGTGACAAAGGGTGCTTCCAGACAGAGGGATCTAGCACTAACAATCCAAAGGTATTGTGCAACTATTCCATCTATTCCACCTCCTTAATTGATTTTTTTCTGGTTAGAAAAAAGATTGAAGAAGTGGGTGGGGAAACATCGGAGGGTTACAAATTGAAGATGACATCATCTACACCCTGTAAAACTCTGTATTTGAGGCAGGGAAATTGCAGAATAAAAGCCTCAACTGAAGGCACATATATTGTTGTGCAAAGGACTGTCTTGACACTTCTTTTTGTTCATTTGAAGGAATTATCGTAGCACATAGAACAGTATGGGTGGCCCTTTCTTTTGCAGCTTCTTTCTAGAGTGTCCCATATCTTTGTAATGTTGATTTATCATAAAACAGCGATGCTGCATCATGTTGTTATATTGGGGTCAAATTGTTACATTACAGTCCAAAACATACATAAAGAGGGAAGAACTTAAAACAACATAGAGTCTAACAGTGGAGGCTGGTGGGGCCAGTTTTGGTGGGGCTGTAAATCCATTCTGGGTTTCAGTCAGAGCCAGCCAGAACTCTAAACGACCTATCCAAGGTGTTGAACCTATTTGGGGGTTGGTGTTCAGCACCTTGGATAGCTCCTTTAGAGTTCTGGCTGGTTCTGACTAAAGCCTGGAATGGACTCACAGCCCCAACAAAATCAGACCCACCAGCATCCGCTGGGTCCAGAAAGATCTTTGGTCTGATCCAGCAAGGGCCCTTCTTATGTTCCTGGCAGCTTATACTGCCCACCTCTTACACTGGACAAAGTGGTTTCACTCCCATATGAAGAATAATAAGAGGCGTTCACTGCACTGTGCTAACATATTTATGACATTTATATATTCAGTTTGTAGCCCATCTGCTGGCAATATATTAAAATCATATACGTCTCTTATAATTTCTAAAAGAGGCACATTGGGGATAAAGCCTGCCTGGACACCACATCTTGTGGTCATCATAACCCAAATCTCAGATGTGCAGATTATGTTTATTGAGTGGCACGGGAAGGCAAGCTACGTATGTTCAAAGGCGCTCTCTGCTTTCTACTAGCATCCTACATTGCAGAGTCCTTGAGAACTATTTCCTGCTGAGATCGGCTAAAGCATGGCTGAAATTAAATCCTCTTAGGGTGCAATTCTATGCATGTTTAGACAGAAAAAGTCCTACAACTCCCGGCATTCCCCAGCCAGCCATGCTGGACTTTTTTCTGTGTAAACATGCATAGGATTGTGCCCTTAAATGCCAAGTTCTGCACCTAGGAAAAAGAAACCAAATGCACAGTTACACAGGGTTCAGAGGAGGACAATGAAGATGATCAGGGGACTGGAAACAAAGCCCTATGAGGAGAGACTGAAAGAACTGGGCATGTTTAGCCTTGAGAAGAGAAGACGGAGGGGAGATACGATAGCGCTCTTCAAGTACTTGAAAGGTTGTCACAGAGAGGGAGGTCGGGATCTTTTCTAGGTCATCTCAGAGTGCAGGACACGATGGGCTTAAGTTACAGGAAGCCAGATTCCGGCTGAACATCAGGAAAAACTTCCTGACTGTTAGAGCAATACAACAATGGAACCAATTACCTAGGGAGGCAGTGGGTTCTTTCCCACATTGGAGGCATTCAAGATGAGGCTGGACAGCCACTTGCCAGGGATGCTTTGACTTGGATTCCTGCATTGAGCAGGGGGGTGGTCTTATAGGCACCTTCCAACCCCACTATTCTATAGTTCTATGATTTTATGTGTTTTGTGAGTTTGAAGACCATCTCTTTTTTAAAATAAGCATATTTCCAGGGCTTTGCTGAACTGCCTTTTCCCCATTCTGGACAAAGAGGGGCAAGGCAACCCATGCAAACTGAGCATTTACCCCCAAATCTCCTGTGTATTTGCAGAGGATTTGGGATCCCACTCCCAGATCATCCTGAGGACAGATCAGACACAAGAAACAGCACAAATGCCTGGACCTGTAAACTGTTTCCAGCATGGCAGGTGCCCCTTGACTGTGCCACCCTAGATGGCTGCCTGGTCTGCCTGCATGGTATAGACGGCCCTGGGGCTGTGCATTGGCAGTGCCGGCTCTGTTTCTTTGAGGGCCCTTGCATGGGCAAGATGCCCTCAATGGGCCCCTCTCTAGGTGAGTTTACTTTCTCATTGCCACCTTCTCATCACCAGCTGCTGCTGCTCCTTATCATCTTTCTCATCATTGCTTCCACTTGCTTCCTTGTCAGGCAGAGAGGCAGGGAGCAAGTAGGCATCTACTGCTCATCCTTCTCCCCATCACCATTGCCTGGGCACAGTGAGAGGCAGGTGAACAAACAGTTTGCAGTGGTGAAGAGGAGGAGCAAGTCCAGGGGACTCTGGCTGGTGGGCCTGTGCTGGGGTGTCGGCCCTCGTCGGGTGCCCTGCCAGGCCAACCCTTGACACGGGCCTCGTGTGTCGACAGTGGAAAAACGTGTGTGGGGACTATGCCCAGTTCAAATTAAATCTAGCTTGTTGCTGCTCCTGGTCCTGCTGTTGCTGTTGCCATTGTTGTTGTTGTTGCAATCCAGACAAGGCAGTGAGTGCAATGAAGTGGGATGTGCAAATGTAGCTTCATGACCCCGACGTTGTTATCGCTCTCGGTTTTTATGGAATCCCTTCTGTGTTTAGAAATGGCACCACATTGTCCACTGAATCAGCAGCAAATTGCTTTCTTGTTATTAGACGGGATTGGCCAAGTCACCCTCCTGCCCCCACTGTGTGCTGATAAAATGTTTGCACAGCTTCATATGGGAGCATTCAGGAACCCAGGAAGAAAATGAGCCCTGGCTAATCTGTGCGTTGGCATTTCAGCATTAGAATGTCAAGCACTTCAGATGCTGTTGACATGAAGCCTCAGGCAATTCTTGCAACTAACTCCACCACCCTCCCCCCGCCCCCCGCAGCCCCTCACTGTCACATTTAAAACACTCGGAATGATAGCCCAGAAAGCATGTGGAGTTAGGCACTGCTGGTGGGTTTCTTTATTACCAGCTTCAACTATCTCTGGTCAATATGTCTGTAGGGATGGACCTTTGTGGCCATGATGCACATGTAATGCTTCATTTCCCCCTCTCTCACTGAGGACATATTTTTGCCACTACAGACCTTCGAAGACACAGAGAGGAGATTGTACGCTGCATTTTTAGCCACCAGACATAGGAAAACATATGTTATGAGCTATTTGTTAATGTTTCTCTCCTTACGTCGCACTTCCTTTGGGTTTGGGTAAGAGCAGGGGAACACCAGAAGCAACTGTGGGACACCTAATACTAGCAGTTCTTGTCACAGGCGTTGCAGCATTGGAGTGGTCTCCTGACTTGTTGGAAACAGAGATGGGAGACCCACCCCAAACTCCTCCCGCTCTTTTCATGATCGCTCAAGCGGTGGGTAGTGCCTACACAGCCAATGTATTGTGGTGCAGGGCCGGCCCAATACATTTTGCTGTCTGAGGCAAAGAACAAGATGGCAGCCCCTCCCATTCCACCTACAAATGCCAACAGGATTGGCAGATTAATCTGTCTTCAGCCCTGATGATTGTACAGCATCCTCCACTGCACCAGAAGGCAGCAGGCTAACTTAGGGGACACAGAGCAGACCATATGGCATACATGTCCCTCTTCCAACACCTGAGGCAACTGCTTCACTCTGCCTAACAGTAGGGCCATCCCTGGTATAGTGGTTAGAGTGTCAGACTAGGACTGGGAGAACAAAAGAACTTAAGGAGAGCCCTGCTAGATCAGACCAAGGGTAATATCCAATAGGGCCATGCATCTGTAGCCAGCCCTGCCAGCCCTGGTCCATGTGCACACAGTCCCGCCAGCCCAGGCCCATGCGTGGCTGTGGTATCATGTTTCGGGGGGGGCGCCAACCTGGGTGAAAACATGTGTGTCCAGAAGAGCCCAGCAGGGCTGGCCATGCATGCACAGTCCCTATTGGATACTACCCCAAAGGCCTATCTAGTCCAACATTCTGTTCACACAGTGGCCAACCAGTTGCCCACGGCAAACGCACAAGCAGGACTTGACTGAAATAGCGCCCTCCCGGCCATGCTTCCCAGCCGCTGGTGTACATAGGCATACTGCCTCTAATACTGGGCCTAATATATAACCATCATGATTAGTAGCCATTCATATCCTTATGCCCCCTGAACCAAGAGAGACCTGGGTTCAAATCCCCACTCAACCATGAAGCTCACTAGATGACCTTGGGCCAGTCACCAACTTGCAGCCTAACCCACCTCATAGGGTTGTTGTGAAGGTAGGATGGAGTCATGTACATTGTCTTGAACTCCTTGGAGGAAAGGTGGGATACAAATGTAAGAAATAAATATTTCTAAATTGCGAAATGGGTTGAGTTTGCCACAACCTCTGATCTGAGCTTCCTATCATTTAGTTCCATGTCAGCTGTTTGGGTAGGCTGTGCTCAGTAGAGGTGGGTAACCACCACCCTTCGCACCCATATGCCTGCCCCCCCAAAACAGGAATAATTCAGCTTATTTTCTGAGCCAGTCTGAGGTACAGAAAATAACTCTAGGTCTGACACCTCAGCCGTGGAAGTTGCCCTGCAATGCCAACCCCTGATGCTGGTCATTGGCGGCTGTGCAAAAGCACTTCCCTTGAGCTATTCTAATTCATTTCAATGAGACTTACACAGGAGAGCTTCCCATGGATTGTGTCCCGTGTAAATTAGTGGAATGGGTGCTATTCTTATTTTCCATAGCCACTTATTTAGACACTAAAATGTCCTGAGCTGGCTCTAAATCTTGTTGGGGGCGGGGGTTCCCCCACCTTTATAACTGCTTAAGAATTTCACCAACAAAGAAGTACCTCCTGCTCCAGCTTCCAGCTCAAGCTATTGCTCTGAAGAACTCTGAGCTGGAGAATACATCCTGCAGATCTCTATTTAGATATAGTTGCCCATGGCCTTGACCTGGTTCTGACTAGAGATGTGGAAGCCTGGGAAGAAAATGGGCAAGGGGCACAGGGGACAGAAAAACTACCCCCCTCATTTTTCCCATTTGTTTCCAGGGATTTTTGGAAAATTTGGGCAGGGTTTTTTTTTCCGGGGGGGGGGTCCAGTTTTTCCCCCAAGCCTTCATATCTGACACAAAAATCTGAAACTTTCAAGTTATTGTAGGAGAACAATAAATGCAATTCCAACAGTGTTCTATTCTCTTTTAAGGGCACAACATTACTTTGAGGGAATAGAGGATGACTTAAAAGCCTGCAGGAAGCAATACCTTCAAGATACCTTATTCAGTAATAGACTTGCACATGAAGCTTAGCCATCCATCTTGAACAGGGGTCCCCAACCACTTGGGACGCCGTGGCCACCTTTTGGGGCCCATGGCACCACCACAAAATGGCTGCCATGGTGGCAGTCCCAGAATTGCAAGACAGTAAAAGCTGGACCTGGCAAAATAAAGAATATATCATCATGGCTTTGTATGATCATTACACAGGAGACACAGAGCTGGTACTGTCCTGCAAACCACCATCAAACTGAAGCTTACATTGCTGGCTATAGAATGCACAGAAAAAGGCACAGATCTGGAGCTTCCTGGGGCCACCATGCCCACCCCCCATGGGTCTCCAGGTAGGGCTGGAAAAGCTCCTGTCTGAAACCACGTAGAGCCGTTGTCAGTCCGTGTCAGCAAAACTGGGCTGGGAAAAGCAGCGGTCTGACTCGGAATGAGGCAGCTTCCTATGCGCCTATGTTCCTATCCCAGGCACAGGTCCATGTGGCTCTGTCAACAAAACCACCATCAAATCACAAAACACAACGGTGGGCATTCCACATGGAGCCTAGAGGCATTCTGGGAAAATGCATATGGGAGCGGCTGGAACTTCAGCCAATGTTGTGCTTCTCAGTGTGCCCTGCTACCCTGTAAAAATGGAGGAGGAGGAGGAGGAGGAGGAGGAGGAGGAAGCAGAAGAAGCAGAAGCAGAAGCAGAAGAAGAAGAAGAAGAAGAAGAAAGGCTCAGATGGCACAGGGAGTTGGGGTACACTGGTCTGGAATCTCAGTTCAGTAAATTCTTCATTTGTACCCAACCCTAGCTTTCTTATACACAAATAATAATAAAAAACATGGAAATAAACATCTTTCTTTCTCTCTCTCTCTCTCTCTCTCTCTCACGTACACACACTCACACACACTAAACCCTCCTTGTGTTTTGAGAGATTTGCCGACGGGTTGTTCCTGAATTAATGAAGATCCATCGATCTGTGTTTCCCTTCAAACAACACCTGTAGAAAGGGAGGTTGCTCATCTCTCTCTAGCAGTTTCATGCTGTGAGATAGAATTATGACTCTACAGGCCAAGCAATTTGAGGAGGTTAAAACTCAATTAAAGAGGCAACCTCTAAACCCAGAGCATTTCCTCTGAATTCTCCTTGCTTCGAATTTGGAATCCAAAATTCTGGTCTGACCCTTATTTATCATCAATTTTGTATCGGTGTGACTGCTGCTTTAATATTGGATTTTGTGCATGTGTCTTAGTTTTTTCATATGTATGCCACCCTGAGAATCTTGTACTGAAGTGCAATGGTTTGAATGAATGAATGAATGAATGAATGAATAAGAGAAATGGTTTGAATGAATGAATGGCCTTGGATCTAGGATCTGCCTTCTGTGAGAGGAAGGGGTCTTCCACAACAGGAAGGGATCCGCTTGCAGAAGGTCCCTCCACCTGATGTGAGGGGATTCCCTGGCTGAATCTACACATAGCAGTTATGCCATTATCATACTGCAGTGATAATTATTGGTGCCCATTGGTGTCATGTGCATCAGTAGTTATCATTGCATTATGATAATGGTAAAACTGCTACGTGTAGATTCAGCCCCCCCACACACACAACTCACCCCATTCAGCAGAGCCTTCTGACTCTCTGTGTAGCATTTTCAGGGGGCTGGAGGGGCTGCCATGGGAAGGAGGGGGTAGGGAGGTCCACTTCTGCCAGCATCATTGATTCAGCATAAATCTGGTTCTGACCCATGAATTTTCAGCTAATTATAAATTGCTGAGGGGCTAATCCAAATGTATTAGACTAAATAAAGCTAGTATAATGTCATAGAGAGAGTGCTGGGCTTGAACCAGGGAGACTGGGTTTAAGTATCTGCTGAACCATGCAGCCTAACCTACATCACAGGGTTGTTGTGATAATAAACTTGGGATAACCCCAGGTATGCCATCCTGAGCTCCTTGGAAGAAGGGTGGGATAAAGGCATGATGGATAACATAATGAACAGATGTTACTCTGTTGGTTCTTCTATGGCTCTCTTCACACCTGGCATTTTATCCCACTACAAACCGGTCCTTTTGATTCCGGATCCTTTCCAGGATTTAGACTGGCCCTGTATACAGGCATCTCTCATAGCTCTTCCCTCTGCTTTGAACCTTTTCATGGCTGGGCAGAGCGGCAGGGAAAAATCAGGACAGAAGGTGGCTGCTGGCCCCTTGCCCCCTCCCCTCCCCTGATAATTGGTTCCTGTAACATGATTCATGGCTCCACCTGTCCCTCCACTCCGCAGCAGGAGGGAAGTCGGAAGCCCTTCTAGTGGCTTTAAAGGTGGGGGGATCTCTCCTTCCAGATGTGTTTGTTTGGGTCCTCGTGGTGCTTCCACAGGAGGCTTCCAATCTACTGGCTTTCTTCCCCCCCCCCCGCCCCACTGCACTGTGGTCGCTCTTCCCCCTTATTCTGGCTTCCCAACGACCCTGTAAGGAGGGCTAGGGGAAGAGATAGTGGCTGGCTGGCTTCCCAGTTGTACGGATGTTTTCACAGGCATGAGTGCAAGTCCATTCAATGGCTGTATGCACATACATGCCAACCCTGTGCAGATGTCTGCCCCACCTTATTCCATGCCATCCTTGATAGTTGCCACTCAGAAGACATGGTGTGAATCAAAGGAGTGCCTCCCTCCCTCCCTCCCTTCCTGGCATGTGCTCAAAGGAGCAGGGGTGGGGGGAGTCTTATTTTCATCTCTTATCTTGTGCTGTATTGTTTCCTTGCAGTCCCCAGGAAAGCTATGTCTTACTTCTGAGTAGACATAAGATCGGGCTGTAAGTCTGCACCCCTTGGCACATTTACTTGGAAGTAAGCCCCACTGAACTTAATGGGGTGCTCTGAATCAACAGAGGATGCTGATTCTGAGCTTGGTGGGGTGGGGGATCAGATCTGTCTCCCTTTGTTGCAGGGAGGCATTTTACACTCTTCTCCCTCCAATGGAGAAATGTGCTCAGGCATTTAAATGGCAGACACGTGGTTTGAATCGAGGAAAATCCTTTCTTTGCAAGACTTGAGTAGAGGCAGGAGTCACCGTCCAACCATGCACCCTCCCCTCCTTTCAAGGAAGGGAGAGAGCGCAGTTGGCGGGTGATTCCTGCCCTCACGCCTGTCAAATCTGCTCGGTCTCCTTCCATGCCAGGAACCTTCCCACCTGTTCTTCCTCCTTGCCAAGAGGATTCCCACTCAGGACCTCCTAAGCACAACATGCTGTGCAGCCCATCCTCAATCCCTTCGTCATCCTGACCATGCCCCCAACAACCGGAAAAAAAACACCCAGACACAGCGGTTTCTTCCGCTACTGGACAATTTCACATGGAGGTCATGGTGCTCCTGTTCCGTGTGCTGGAAAAAATTCCAAATTTTTGCATTTGGGGAAAATATGGGATAGGCCTTCATGGATCACTGCCTTGTTGTGGCGAAGGGGCTTGCGTAACTCAGTGAAGCCATAAGCTATGACATGCAGGGCCACCCAAGACGGACAGGTCATGGCAGAGTTCTGAGAAAATGTGGTCCACTGGAGAAGGAAATGGCAACCCACTCCAGTATTCCTGCCAAGAAAACCCCATGGAACGTATCACAAGGCCGGAAGATGAGCCCCTCAAGTCGGAAGGTGTCCAATATACTACTGGGGAAGAGCAGAGGGAATTTCCAAGTAGCGCCAGAAAGAGTGAAGCGGCTGGGCCAAAGCCGAAAGGACACTCAGCTGTGGATGTGTCTGGTGGTGAAAAGAAAATCCGATGCTGTAAAGAACAATATTGTTTAGGCACCTGGAATGTCAGATCAATGAATCAAGGTAAGCTGGAGGGAATCAGCGAATTAAAATGGACAAGCATGGGCGAATTTAATTCAGGTTACCATTATATCTACTACTGTGGGCAAGAATCCCTTAGAAGAAATGGAGTCACACTCATAGTCTATAAAAGGGTGGGAAAAGCAGTACTGGGGTACAATCTCAAAAATGATAGAATGATCTCAGTACGAATCCAAGGTAAACCATTCAACATCACAGTAATTCAAGTCTATGCCCCAACCACTGATGCTGAAGAAGCTGAGGTTGATCGGATCTATGAAGACCTACAACACCTTCTAGAACTAACACCAAAAAAGATGTCCTTTTCATCATAGGGGATTGGAATGCTAAAGTAGGAAGTCAAGAAATCACCGGGATAACAGGCAAGCAAGGCCTTGGTGTACAAATTGAAGCAGGACAAAGGCTAATAGAGTTTTGCCAAGAGAACACGGTGATCATAGCAAACACTCTTTTCCAACAGCACAAGAGGCGACTCTACACATGGACATCACCAGATGGTCAATATCGAAATCAGATTGATTATGTCCTTTGCAGCCAAAGATGGAGAAGCTCTATACAGTCAGTAAAAACCAGACCTGGAGCTGACTGTGGCTCAGATCATGAGCTTCTTGTTGCAAAATTTTGGCTTAAATTGAAGAATGTAGGGAAAACCACTAAACCATTCAGGTAAGACCTAAATCATAACCCTTATGAATATACAGTGGAGGTGAAGAATAGATTTAAGGGATTAGACCTGATAGACAGAGTGCCTGAGGAACTATGGATGGAGGTCCGTAACATTGTTCAGGAGGCAGCAACGAAATCCATCCCCAAGAAAAAGAAATGCAAGAAAGCAAGGGAAGATATATCCAACTGAATGCAGATTTCCAGAGAATAGCAAGGAGAGACAAGAAGGCCTTCTTAAATTAACAATGCAAAGAAATCAAGGAAAAGAATAGAATGGGAAATACTAGAGATCTTTTCAAGAAAATCGGAGATCTCAAGGGAACGTTTTGTGCAAAGACGGGCATGATAAAGGACCAAGAAGGCAGGGACCTAACAGAAGCAGATGAGATTAAGAAGAGGTGGAAAGAATACACAGAAGAACTATACAGGAAAGATCTGAATGTCCCTGATAGCCATAATAGTGCGGTCACTGAACTTGAGCCGGACATCCTAGAGAGTGAATCAAGTGGGCCTTAGGAAGCATTACTAACAACAAAGTAGCAGAGATGACAGTATTCCAGCTGAGCTATTTAAAATCCTAAAAGATGATGCTGTTAAAGTGCTGCATGCAATATGCCAACAAATTTGGAATACTCAACAGTGGCCACAAGACTGGAAAAGGTCAGTTTACATTCCAATTCCAAAGAAGGGCAATGCCAAAGAGTGTTCTAACTACTGTACAATTGCTCTCATTTCACATGTCAGCAAGGTTATGCTCAAAATCCTACAAGCTAGGCTTCAGCAGTATGTGAACCGAGAACTACCGGAAGTACAAGATGGGTTTCGAAGAGGCAGAGGAACTAGAGATCAAATCGCCAACATTCGCTGGATCATGGAGAAAGCAAGAGAATTCCAGAAAAACATCCATTTCTGCTTCATTGACTACGCTAAAGCCTTTGATTGTGTGGATCACAACAAACTGTGACAGATTCTGAAAGAGATGGGAGTACCAGACCATGTTACCTGTGTGCTGAGAAACCTGTACAAGGGTCAAGAAGCAACAGTAAGACCCGGACATGGAACAACCGATTGGTTCAAAATTGGGAAAGGAGTACGACAAGGCTGAATATTGTCACTCTGCTTATTTAACTTCTATGCAGAGTACATCATGAGAAACGCCGGGTAGGATGAATCACAGGTCAGAATTAAGATTGCCGGGAGAATTATCAACAGCCTCAGATATGCAGACGATACCACCCTAATGGCAGAAAGCGAAGAGGATGTAAAGAGCCTCTTGTTGAGGGTGAAAGTGGAGAGTGCAAAAGCTGGTTTGAAACTCAACATCAACAAAACTAAGATCATGGCATCTGGCCCCATCACTTCCTGGCATATAGAAGGAGAAGAAATGGAAGCAGTGACAGATTTTATTTTCTTGGGCTCCAAGATCACCGCAGACAGAGACCATAGCCATGAAATTAAAAGACGCTTGCTCCTTGGGAGGAAAGCTATGGCAAACCTAGACAGCATAGTAAGAAGCAGAGACATCACCTTGCCGACAAAGGTCCGCATAATCAAAGCTATGGTTTTCCCAGTAGTAATGTATGGCTGTGAGAGCTGGACTATAAGGAAGGCTGAGCGCCGAAGAATTGATGCTTTCGAACTGTGGTGCTAGAGAAGACTCTTAAGAGTCCCCTGGACTGCAAGGAGGTCAAATCAGTCAGTCCTAAAGGAAATCAACCCTGACTGCTCATTGGAAGGACAGATCCTGAAGCTGAAGCTCAAATATTTTGGCCATCTAATGCAAAGAGAAAACTCCCTGGAAAAGACCCTGATGCTGGGAAAGATTGAAGGCAAAAGGAGAAGGGGATGGCAGAGGATGAGATGGCTAGATAGCATCACCGATGCAATTAATATGAACTTGAGCACAATCCGGGAGGGAGCGGAGGACAGGAAGGCCTGGTGTGCTATGGTCCATGGGGTCACGAAGAGTCGGACATGACTTAATGACTGAACAAATGGGATAGGCTGGGGAAAATGGCAGGAGATGCCCGGGAGGTTCACGACGTCATCTAAAGAGACTACAAACTTCCATGAGTGAGCCATCTCAATAGCAGGATAAAAGCTCCGTGTGAAGGAGCCCTGTGTGTGAATGTCAAATGGCTCTCTAATAGGGAAAATGCTGCACACTATTAGGGCTACAGCTTGATGAGATTCCACAGCTACAGCAGGAAATCAGCAGTACTGGCTGAAGCCTTTCCCTTTCACCCTTTAACTCAATTAATAGGACACACAAGTGATCAAATACAAATGTGGCCACTGGATTGTGTCCAAAGCAGTTGGACCATGCTAATAATGACAAGACAGAAATAAAGACAGTCTGGAGTAATTAAACATGTGGGAAGCATTTTGTGTTGTTTAGAACTTGTTCTATTTTTTAAAAAATTACACTAGAATGATTTGGACAGCTCTCTCTTCTGTTCCAAAATTACTCTGCTGAGTATTGCTATAGCAGCTTGGCAATCTTTAGAGCATGGCATTCAGCGGAAAAAGAATAAAGAAAAGACTGAAACGAAACAAGAGGTCTCACTATAAGAGGTACTATGTCATTTTTATGCACCTTTTGTCTGTACTTCCCATGGTTTGCAATATTCCACAAAAGAGCTTGGAAATATATTGATTTTCCTTCCTCGCCAGCTTGTTGGGCTTCTACAATGTGCAAATGTGTTTTACTTTCCGTGGCAGAGGAAATGCTCTTAGCGCCTTCTTCATCGTGACGTTTGCAGTTTGTGCAGACTTGTGATGGTAATAGAGCAGGGGTGTGGAACCTCTATCAACCTGAGGGCCGAATTCTATTTTGGAAAAGCTCCTGGGGGGCGCATTCCAGTGGTGGGTGGGGCCAAAGTCAAAAGGGGCAGGGCCAAAAATACAAGCATATATTTGCTTGAAGCTCTTACTGCACGTAACTAAGCCCTGGGAGGGGCATTTCAACCTTTTAGGTTTGGGGGGAAACTGCATAAAAGCTGGAAAACCACCAAATAATCGGAGGTCAGGGGAAAAGGGGTGGGGCCAGGGGGCAGGGGACCTATTTCTGCAACAATGTATTTTCTGCCAACTTTGTGCTTTTGTAGGACTCATTCTCAAGTCTCCTTAAGGCCATGAAATGGACCTGGGTGGGCAGCCCTGCACAGTCTCTTCTCTTGTAGTCTGCTACTTTCCCATTGTCTCAAAAGGCTGCTAGGCATCCCATCTGCTTCTGTTGCTTCCCCCCCCCCTAATTCTAGGAGCTCATAGTGACCAAAAAAAAAGTTTAACAACCTTTTGTATAGGAGATCGCCACCTATTCTGAGAAAGCCAGCATGCTTTCCGATCACAAAAAAGCTCTCAGAAAAAGATCTGATTGCAGAAGTTCCCATACAAGGTCAACACAATGGCGGTTAAAAGAGAACTGAAGAAATAGGTGGGAACCTGCCAGGGACATGCACACTGGGATGGTGGGGGAAGTGTTCCCACTGAAATGCCTCAACTATAGAAGTTTCCCAAATGGAGGCTCCGTGCAGGCACAGAGACCATATGTGTGATGCATAAAGAGCACAAACAAGAATCAACTTTTTTAGGCCATGGGCCATGGGAAAAGTGGCAGAGGACAAATAACCTGCCCCGAAGGCTGAATACAAGGCAGAAGTGGGATCTTAGCCTCAACACACTAAACAACTCCTTTGAACCCACAGTTTTCAGCACCAACCTATTTCACAGCAATCTCAATTGCCAGTAAGAAAATGTGTTGTTGCTAGTTTTTTTTTTAAGTGGGAGGAGTAGAGCACCTTGGTGGGTGGCAAGAAAGGTGTCCAGGGGCACATTGGTGCCTGTGGACACCACATTGCCTACCCTTCAGAGTGTCACAGAGGTGCAGACTTGCTAATTATTATTTAGCCCCACCCCTCCTCACCCCAGCAACCCCAATCCCAATTGTTACTTTAATTAAGAGGGACAGGGGGAGTGCGACCCTGTTGATGCTCCTGGACCTCTCAGCGGCTTTCGATACCATCGACCATGGTATCCTTCTGGATAGGTTGTCTGGATTAGGAGTTGGAGGCACTGCACTACAGTGGTTCCGCTCCTACTTGGATGGCCAATTCCAGAAGGTGGTGCTGGGGGATTATTGCTCTGTGCCATGGCAATTGTGCCATGGGGTTCCACAGGGCTCTATTTTATCCCCCATGCTGTTTAACATCTACATGAAACCGCTGGGGGAGGTTATCCGGAGGTGTGGGCTGAGGTGCCATCAATATGCGGATGACACCCAGCTCTACCTCTGTTTCTCATCAAAACCAGGTGAGGCAGTGGCTGTTCTGAATCAGGGCCTGGGCACGGTAATGGACTGGATGAGGGCCAATAAACTGAAACTCAATCCAGACAAGACGGAGGTACTGTTAGTGGGTGGTTCGTCTGCCCGGCTAGGTGATATTCAACCTGTTCTGGAGGGGGTTGCACTCCCCCTAAAGGATCAGGTTCATAGTTTGGGGGTGCTCTTGGATCCAGAACTGTCACTTGAGGCACAGGTGAACTCAGTGGCACGGAGCACTTTTTATCAGCTTAGGCTGGTATACCAACTACGCCCTTATCTGGACAGAGATAGCCTAGCTACAGTTATCCATGCTCTGATAACTTCTCGTCTGGATTACTGCAATGCGTTATACGTGGGGCTGCCTTTGAAAATGGTCCGGAAACTTCAGCTGGTCCAAAATAGGGCAGCAAGATTGTTAATAGGGACTGGCCTGCGAGCTCATATTACGCCAGTACTTTTCCAGCTGCACTGGCTGCCAGTCCATTTCCGGGCCCGATTCAAAGTGCTGGTGTTAACATTCAAAGCCCTTAACAGCTTGGGGCCAGGTTACCTGAAGGATCGCCTCCTCCCATATGTGCCTGCCCGGACCTTAAGATCATCATCAGCGGCCCTTCTCCGTGAGCCCCTGCCAAAGGAAGTGAGGCGGGTGGCTACTAGGAGGAGGGCTTTTTCTGCTGTGGCACCCCGGCTCTGGAATGAGCTCCCTAGTGAGGTTCGCCTGGCGCCTACATTGTACTCCTTTCGGCGCCAGGTGAAGACCTTTTTATTTTCCCAGGCATTTTAGCTTTCTAAATTTTTATCTTTGCTGTTTTAAATCTGTATTTTAAACTCCTGCACTGCTGCTAGATTTTATTGTGGTGGTATTGTTATATTGTGGTTTTAATATTCTATATATTTTAAATTGTTTTATTGTGTGTTTGGTTTTAATTTTTGTGAACCGCCCAGAGAGCTTCGGCTATTGGGTGGTATAGAAAATAAATAAATAAATAAATAAATAAAATTAATTCTGCCGTTAGAATTCAGTCTGTGGCAAAAAGGCAGAAGTTTCAGCAACCCCCACAGAGGACTGAGGAGTCACACAACATTCTGTGGGAAAGCAACATGCAAGCCTGCAGGCCACAGTGTTGTCCACTCCTCCTTTAGATACTCTGGCCCCAAGCCATTAGGGCTTTAAGGGTCAATACCAGCACGCTGAATTGCTGTTCGTATTAAGATCACATTGAAATGAATGGGACTTGCTTGGGAGAGCTAGTGGGGGTCCTGTGTAATCTTCCATACAGCTAGAAACCTCAGCTGCTCCTTGGCCAATAGTTCACATGTCCAGGTGCCTTTTCCTAGGCCAAATGCCACAGGGAATTTTCAGCCAGTGGCAGAGATGGGACCTGTAAGTCTGCACTGTCGCAACGTCCAAGTGATCCCTAGATAGTTAGCATGAGGAATTGGGCTCCGAAATTTTCTTTGCGCTAAGACAGGGATACCCTCTGTTCATTCTAATTGCAAAATGGCATGGATAGATAGATAGATAGATAGACAGACAGACAGACAGACAGACAGACAGACAGACATAGGGCACACATTCATTATGCACTGAATAATGTGAACACATTACATTTTGGGAATTTTAATGGGTTGTAAACGGTGGAATGAATGAGATACAAAACACTTGGCTTCCATAGAGGTTGCTATACTAATCATACTTAGTGTTTTTCAGAGAGTTCAAAATATTTCACATTATTCCCATATTTCTGCTGGGGTGGCTGAGAGACAGCAGCATGCCCAAGGCCACGGGCTAGTTCCCAGTGGGGTGCATGGCTGCCATTCGTGGAATGGGTACGCAAGACAAACTTTATTGACTTGTCACAGTACCCTGCTTTGAGAAGCTGTCCTGTTTCTGAAAAATCAGGGATCATTTTCCATAATAGGTTAGCTTTTGTGCGGGCTGCTATTTATTAGTATTGGGGCCATTCATACAACATGCTAAACCACACTCTGTGGTTGACTGTGGATTGTTGTTGAATCGTGAGTTGTTTCTTGAACTGTGGTTTAGCATGTTGTCTGAACCCAGGCCATTTTCTGCAGGGTGGCTTGGTAACCATGCAGTGTGGCTTGTTCACCAACCTGAACAACCCAACAACAAACCATGGGTTTTCAAGATGGCTTCTTCAAGAAAAATAAGCCACATTACATGGATAACAAGCCACCCTGTGGAAAATGTCTTGGGTTCAGACAACATACTAATCCATGGTTCAACAAACACCCCACACTCAACCACTGAGTGTGGGTTTGTGTGTTGTGTGAACCCTGTCCATGCCTTGATTAACACATACCAGGAGCCCACAGTTTCTATTATAACCTCAAGGAAAACCAACTTCTAAAGGAAGCCTTGATGATTTGGGAGAATTTCCTAGGCTCTGCTGTCAAGTTGATCACTCCTTAAGCCTTAAGGAGTCCCATTCAAGCTTGTACTTGGATTTTTGGGCAAATTACTTTTCTTTTATTCTCACCAGCTTACCTTCTAAGAAATGCGTGTCTTGGGACCAGCCACACCCCACTGCCAACCATTTTGGGAATGGGCAGCCCCAAAATGGCAGCCATTTTGGGAGAACACTCATGACATTCTCTCAACTTTCTAAAATTGCCCACTGACCCAAGAAAGTCAGGAACCCCTGCCTTAAGGGCAGAAGGGTATTAAATTGGATACCACCTCAAAAAAAGTGCAATAAAAGTAACTCAGCTATTTGATTTATGTTAATTAATCAGTGAATTATCAGTTATTTATTTATTATGTGTTATTACATGTTTATTCCATCTTTTTTCCTCCAAAGAACCTAAGGCAGTTTACATGGGCCTCCACCTCTCCATTTTATCTTCACAGCTACCCTGTAAGGTAGTTTACGCTGAGAGCCAGTGATTGGCCCAAAATCACTCATTGAGCTTCATGACTTAGTGGGAATTAGAACCCAGATCTACTGAGTTCCAGTCTAACCACAAGAATGGTTCAGAGCTGGAGACTCCTCCACCAGCTCTGAAGATCAACTCCCTAAAGATCAACTCCCTGAAGGTTTCTCTTCCTTCAGCTGTCATCTCCAGCAGCCATTCCAGCAGTTTGTATTGTGGGAGATGAGAGGTGGAAGCTGGGCCATTCTACCAGCCCTGCTGAAAAACTTAATTTTTTCCCTCTTCCCTTCCCATTCCTTTTCCCTTGTGTGTTGTGTTTAGATTGTAAGCCTGCGGGCATGGACTGTCTTCTTTTACTGATTATTTGTACGTCACTCCAGGAGCCATTGGGGCTGAGGGATAAAAATACTCTAAATAAATAATAAACATCAGTTCTGGGATCTAAGCTTCAATGGGTGTATTCTAACTTTATTATCCAATAGTTTTTTTCTGGATTTACAGTGGTTCAAACTTTATTGACAACTGAATCCAAGTATTTCCTGGGTGAATGTAGCCAACTGCTACCATATGGCAGCCACTTGTAAGCTCACCACGAAGCACATGCAACCACATTGGAGAAAGTTGTCTGAAATGTCCACCTATGTGCTGAGATTATTTTTACAATGCCCTGCAGCCATCTAGAAAGCTGATAGGGTAAAATTCACCAGACCTTGTGACTGTGCCCTACAGAGGACTGCCAGAACTCCCAGCCCAGTGAATTTATAACTGGTCACCAGAGATTGGATCCAGATTTATGCTGGATCCATTGTGCTTGTGGAAGTGGACTTTCCTGCCCTCTCCTTCCCATGGCAGCCCATCCAGCCCTCTGAAAATGCTACACAGAGTCAGGAGACCAGGACAAATGGGGTGCGCTGGGATGTGGAGGGGAGAAAGAAATCAGGAACCCAACCCCCCATTTGCAGATGAGACAGCAGGAAATCATGGGCAGATGCAAAAACAAACTGGACAAGCTTCCTGCAAAATAGTTTCCAGAGCCAGTGGAGGCTGGTGGCTCTGATTTCGGTGGGGCTATGACTCCATTCTGGGCTTCAATCAGAACCAGTCAGAACTCTAAAGTGTTTAGCTATCCAAGGTGTTAAACCCCATCCCCAAAATGGGTTCAGCACCTTGGATAGCTCCTTTAGAGTTCTGGCTGGTTCTGACCAAAGCCCAGAATGGATTCACAGCCCCACTGAAATCAGAGCCGGCAGCCTCCTCTGTCCAGAGCCGTCTCCTGGCACTGTTCCTGCACTGTTATGCTCAACTATAATGGCTGTTTTTGCTTCTTTACTGCAATCATGGCAGTCACTACCCACAGCCCTGCCTTGCTGCTCAGGCAGTGTGGATATGCTCCCCTTTACGAAAGCACAGCACCCCTGTAACATCCTTATTTGTTCCCAAGCAGCCTTTGAGCTCTTGAGAACTGTGACTATCCCTGTGATTAGAAGGGCAATCCTAGAATAGCTTGGTGGGACAACACAGCTGCCAAGGGTTGACCATCTCCATTCAAGCTGATAGACCAGGGATGGGTGCTCATCGAGTGGTCATTGCAAGGATAACATTCCTGCTGAGCCCCCCACCCCCAGGCCACAACAAGTTCCATTAATTCCCTAACTTTTGCAACCTATGTTGTGATAGTAGAGGACATGTTCAGTAATCTGTCACTGAAAATGCCATCCCATAGGAAAGTAAAGCAGTTTTAGATAGTACACTAGAGCTGTCATGGTCTGAGATGATAATGCTGACTGGCACCACTTGATGATGGAATTGGCCAAGCCATAGCTGTCTTCTAAAGAACTGCATCCTGGAGAAGGAACTCATGCCAAAATGGCAAGAGCATAGCATAGTTTTCATATCGAGGCATCTTTCTTTGTAACTGTTTAGCACACCATTTCTTGCAGTGCACTTCAGAAGTATATCCCACTGAGTTTGACTAAGCTCACTTCTTGGTAAGGCTGCAAGCCAGACCACACTTCCGAGGGAAGCCTTCCCTAACCTGGACTACCACCCCCATCATTCCCAGCCAGCATGGCCCCACTGAACACAATGGGATGTCCTTCTGAAGAGACATGCATAAGATTGAGCCATACATGTGTGTAGGACTGAAGCCTTACAGGCACAAGCGGGAAACAGAATTTGGGTCAGACCACAAATCTGCTCCAGAGGTACCAAAGAACGACAAAGAAAAACAGCATTTGTAGTAGTGTTGAGAGGGGAGCAACTGCACTCCAATCAGAAGAATTTTCAAGGATCCCTTAAGTATTTCATTTTAAAATTTTATTTTTTTACTTGAAAGAGTAAACATTTACAGAAGAGTTATAAAGGAGATGATGATGATAAAGATACAGATACAGATAGTCATGCCCCTGCTGGAGGAATCCTCCTCTGAGGAGAAGCTAGAGCTCCCAGAGACAGACAATGCAAAGGAGCCACCCATGTTAAGAGCTCTGGGGGAGCCTGGGCTCTCAGGGGAGATCACCGCTAGTCCATCCCAGCAGGAGGAGGGAAGTTCCACCTCCGAGGCAGAGGCTGGACAACAACCTACCCAACTCAAGAGGCAGGCCATAAGTTAAAGCTGTAAGTTACTATACACAGTCCAGAAGCAGAGTCAAACAGGAGTCCAAGGGTCAGTAACACAAAAGGTCAATCATAACATAAGGTCCAAAAAGCACAGGAGCTGATGAACAATGTTGGTCCAACATTAGCTAGACTAACACTGAAGGCTTATATAGCCAGAGCTTTCTGAGACCCACCTAGGGCTCAGCTGCAGCGCATTATAGGGCCTCTGGAAAAAGTCCTACTCTGGAGGAGGGCCTTGCTCCTGAAGAGTCCTCCTATGTAATTGAGCACTTCCCATGGCAGTCCCTCCAGTCCCTGAAAATGCTACACAGAGTCAGGAAACCCTGCTGAATGGGGCCAGCTGTGATGTGTGTTGGGGGGAGGGGGCTCCCCCAAAACTGGGAAAAGGAACCTTCCATGAGCAGAGCCCTTCCTCTTGTGGAAGGCAGATCCTGGATCCAACTCCTGGTTATGAAGGAGTTTAAAGAAAGCTCTATAAAGGGGGCGTATCTTTCTCCATAAATGTAACCCATTAGCCTGGATTCTCACATGTCATGCTAAGAGATATTATTAATCATCTTAGTGGTGGCTCTACTTCTGAAATAAAGGGTATCTTGCAACTTGCCCTACTTTGCAGGGTTGGAGGTGCAGATTCCCATTTGTTACAGCACCTTTCAGTAAATTTGTTTGACTACAGGTCGCTTTTAATAAGCTATATCTAAAATGAAATAGTCCATATATCTTAAAATATCATTCAGAGAATGAGGGAGCCATAGACTTTTTTCTAGTTAACTGCTATACAAGCCTTCCATATTTCATATGACAAAAAACAAGTGAACCAAGGGAAAATGAACTTTTGACATGAAAGATAAAGATGTCATGTTAGAAAATATTTGCACTAGATGCATCTGCAATTCATATCGATAAAATGTATTATGCTAGTTTCTTACTAAAGAATACAGCTTTTTCAAAGTAAAATTAGAATTTCAGCATCCTAAGGACTTTTCAGCCAGTAAGTATTTTATATTGTCCCTCGAGATGATCATGGATGTCAGTAGCAGCAGCATATTCTAATCATATCTAATTGAGTCATTAAGAAATTTCACTAAACAGCCTATTATTTTCCCCCTTGGCATTAGTAGTATTAGTAGTATTAGTATTACAATACTAACAAGCCATAGATGAAATGTGACTTCTGAGGACGGAAGACAGACGCATCCGCTGTCATTTCTCATAACCAGTTTTGGGGCTGATTTTCCACATTGGGCGGACTTCTCCATTGCATGAATCTGACCACAACTGTTGCCATAAACAGAAGCTGTCTGTGTATGCAATCCTTAGATTGTGAGCCTTATGGGAAAAGGCTCCTTTGTTTTTATTCTGTTCAGCACCTGTCACACATTGTTATGCACGTCATACATGGAAAAACACCAGTGCCACGCATAACAAATGTACTCTTTCATCTCAGCTCATCCAGGTTGCACTGGCAGCTTCTGTTCATGGTGAACAGCTAAAGGCAAACTTACATGACCTCCAGAAAGCAGCCTGTGTCAGTCAGTTTGTAGCAAAATTAGCAAAGACTCTCGCAGCACCTTAAAGGCTAAAGGAGTTAGGCTGCCCTCCAACACAGCATGCACTGAACAGCAGGGACTATGAACTTAGCCCATTTTAAAAAGCCACATTTCAGCTGTTTGGCAGGGGAGCAGGCAGGACTGAATCCATCCCCCCACCCCTGGGCCCTGCCATTCCTTCTCCCAATCAACTGGTTGGTTGGATTTTAGCTTTTTAAAAAAAATAACGTCATAACTTCCTCTCTTGGAAGGATTTTGTCTCGCCCTCCTTCTTCATGGCATTCCATCACAGTGCAAAACGCCTTCTTTTTCTGGCAGGCGGGGTTCATCTTCCAGCTAGGAATACAAACACGGCACTCAGCCATTTTGACCCAAGTTACACTGGGGCATTATTTTGGCATGAGCTTTCATGGGCTTGGGCCTACAAAATAATTTGTTTTGCCTTTAAGGTGCAATATATCTTGTTTGTAGCAGCAGGTTCAAGTTGTGCCAACTTGCCCCAACTGAAAAGCATGCCTCAAAAGGCCATATTGAGTCCTGATGCCCCAGTCACATGCTCAGCCTTTTCCACTGTGAGGTTTATCTTAAAGTAGAGAAGTAGCAATTCCAAATATTTTAGTGCCTTGAGTAAGGGAAAGGTATTTCTTCCTTGTGCCTCATAGTTGCCTGTACTGTACTGTACTATTGATTAAAGGAGAGGGAATTGTTCTGCTTAAAAAGAAAAAAAAAACTGATTTTGCTTTAACAAAGCATTTGTTAAAGTGTATAGGCTTTTCGTTTTGTTTTTTACCTCTTCAAATCAGAATGTGGTAAGGAGAAATGTTAAAGAAATGTTAGATGTGAAATCATCGATTGCAAACCTACCAATCTATTCTGTATTCTTAATACAGGGGTGGGCAAATTGTGTGCCTTCAGATTTTTTTTGCCTATGATTCCCATCAGCCCTGGCCAGCCTAGCCAATGATGAGGAATTATGAGAGTTGTAGGCCAAAATGTCTAGAGGTCCTACCCCTGCATTAATATGAAACTAAAATATCCTGCATATTAATCAAAAGAAACATTCTTGACACCTTTTTAGTGAAAATAAATGCAAATGGGTAGGCTGCGGTGGCTTAGTGGTTAAGATGCTGAATTGCAGACCGGAAGGTCAGCAGGACAGCAGTTCAACACCCAAGTGCTGCGTGACGGAGTGAGCTCCCATCTTCAGTCCCAGCTTCTGCCAACCTAGCAGTTCGAAAGCAAGAAATTGCAAGTAGATAAATAGGTACCACCTTGGCGGGAAAGGTGACAGCGTTCCGTGCACCTCGGTGTTCAGTCATGCCGGCCACATGACCACGGAAGCGTCTTCGGACAACGCTGGCTCTTCGGCTTAGAAATGGAGATGAGCACCACACCCTAGAGTCGGACATGACTGGTTGGGGACACCGTTACCTTTTTAGACAAAGAAGTGACACTTTTTGTCTGGCAACAGCTATTGCCTAAGTTGTGCTTAATTCATTGGTTTGCTTTTACACTGAGAATTTGTACCTATTGGTGGGGGGGTGTCAGTATTTTGGCAGTGTTTTGAGAAACAGCCACAAGCTTAAGCCACGGAACATACTGTTAAATTTACAAAGAAGCTTTAAAGAGAGATCAGGAAAGTTTGCCAACCTCTCTTAACTATGAAGATATTGTGCTGGTTTTTATGTTGTCTCTGCTGTTTAATCTTCATTCCTTAAGATAAATATATGTCAAATACATAGAAAAGAGGGATAAAATTGCTAATGTATGAAATCTTAATATATTTTAATACATTGAAGTTGGTTAATAATTTACTAAGAATGTCTGTCCTTCATTTCAATTAGTTTTAGGAATGAAGGAAAAAAGGGTTATCAAATGAAAGAATGACCAAAAAACCCTCCAACCTTGATGCCATTCCAAAAATGACTTAGATGAGCAGGAATGTATCTTCACTTTATGTCGTTTTATTTACATTTTTGACATTAAGACCACTGTAAAGAACAATAGGCACAATCTTGCCAAAGTTAAGCCCTCACGGGGAAGGTTTAAGTGAGTGCATAACTCTGCTCTGAAAATCAGTGTGATTTGTTCCAGTGGGGCATGAGTGCTTATGTTTGGCTGTTTTGTGCCCAGTGCTAGCAGACTTTCAATATGATGGTCTTGGTATGCATTTCAAGGTTTTCACACATGTAACTTCCACTGTTACCAGTGCCGTGAACCTTATTATTTTAACTAACGGAGGGAGCGATCCTATAGCCACTCATCAGTGGCTAGACTGCCATAGAATATGTGGTTTTCCAGGAACTGACCTTTCCCTTCTTCTGTGCAACAGCCCCGACCTCTGCACTCGGAAGAGGAGTGCGGTGCGGCCAAAATGGGCATTCCGGGAGGTGTTCAAGGGCGAGGAAAGGGGAAATGCCAGTACGGCACATCCTATGTGTTGTCCGGCAGCCTCCTCCTACGCGCCGCCATCCCATAGCTAGACAGCCAAAATCGGCTATCTAGCCGCAAATGCAGGGCAGGAGAAGCATGGAGGGAAAGATCCCCTCCATGCTTCTCCTGCCCTGCATTGGATAGATGGTCACTTCCAAGTTTGGAGGTGGCCGCCTATCCCCATAGGATTGCGCCCTAACTACCAGTTTGCTGGGACTACAGACGCCTGCCTTATCCATCAACCAGGGGACCAAGGGCCACTGGGAGGCTGCACCCCCTGCCTCCCAGGAATAACATTATGGCAAGGGGGAGGCCAATCTAGTCTAATACATCAGCCAGAGAAAGAACAGCTTCAGGGAGCATGTACTGCCCTTCCCTGCCAGAAAGAACACCTATAAGAACTTTGAAACTAAGAACTGGTGGCTATGTTTTGCTTTTTTCCTCCTCCCTCCTAATCCCTTTTCCTTTTGTGTCATGTCCTTTAGATTTTAAACCTGAGGCCAGGGACTATCTTAATATTAATCTTTGTAATCTTGGTGCCTTTTTTTAGCTGAAGAGCAGAGTAAAAAATGCTGTAAATAAGTAAATGAGGACAGGCATATGAAATGGTAAGCAGTTTCACTTAAAGCCTTAACAAATGTGTGTCAGCAGACCCTATTCTTCCTGCTGGGAAAATTCTTAAACCCCTACCACGTGCTGCCACCGATTTCAGTAACATGCAACCTGGACAGGCATCAGCAGGTGGCACTGTCTTAGGGCTTTCCTGAATGTTGGAGAGAAAAGGGAACCCATTCCACTGTTTAGCGTTAATTCTGTACTCTTAAACAATAATATTTAGTATTTATGTACTAAATATGAAGATGCTTCAAGTCTTCAAAGAGTTTCCTATGCATTAACACAATACATTTTACCATAGCTTCATGAGGGATTGATTGAAAATATTTCTATACTGTCTTCAATTAAGAATTTCCGGGGTGGTTTACAACAGTTCATAAAACATGACAAAACAATAAGAAAACAGTTTACAATTGTAACAGTCAGCACTAAAAACAATTGCAGCAGAAAGAGGGAAAGCATCAGAAGTTAAAAGCCTGGGAAGATTAAAAAAAAGTATTGCCTGGCATCTAAGGGCCAAAGCAGACATTACTTTAAATGTGTGTCTAGCAGCAATGCCTTTTTATTTTAACTCTAGAATAGGTGAAGCCCCAATCCTGATCTTAAAAGCCCCCCCCCCTTTGCTGGGTTCTACTCGGGATCAATCCTGCATCTACTCTAGAGTAAAAAAAGTTTTTTTAAGACATAGCTTATAGATATGTATTTAGGGTGCATGTTTAGACAGAAAAGAGTCCCACAACTCTCAGCATTCCCCAGCCAGCATGGGAACTGTAGGACTTTTTTCTGTCTAAGCATGCATTGGATTGTGCCCTCGAAGTCCTGCCTGTCTTGGCTCCAACTGAGGCAGTAACTGAAACTCTCTGAGGAGAGGGTCAGAAGCAGGACAACATAACCATAAAAGCCCTGTCCCCCATTCCCCCTCCCCCACACACACTCATTTCAGATGAGCTCAGAGAAAGATCCTAGTATGTGGGTAGACTGATGTGGGAGAAAACGTTCACTCAGGTATCCAGCCCCGGGCCATTTAGGATTTAAAGGTAAGCCCCAGCGCTTTGAATTGTGCCAGAAATGGACTGGAAGCCAGTGGAGCGCTTTAAGCACTGGTATTCCCAATCCTAGATCCCAGTTAGTATCCCAGTTGCTGTGTTTTGCAGTTTCCTTCAAAGGCCACCCCGTATACAAAGCATTGCAATAGTCTTAACGGGGAGGCTACCAGAGTACAGACAGTTGTAGCGAGACTCTCTGTCTGTCCAGGAGGGGTCACAGCCTGTGGGATGCATGTGGCCTCACCCTGGCCGCCGGTGCACCACCACCACCCTGGTGTCCCCACACTGCGAAAATTCAGCAACGCAGGAAAAAGAAATCAGCAGCAAACCATGATAGAGCCTGGACTGAGCTTCAGTTTATTGGCCCCTGTCCAGTCTATCACTGCCTCCAAGCCTCCTTCCACCACTTCAAAATACAAAATACAAAAGAGAGTGAGTTTAGTGTCACCAGCCACCCTCCAAAACCTCCAGACTACCTCACTCAGCATTTTCATGTAGATGTTAAAAAGCATAGGGGACAAAATGGAACGTTATGGGGCCTCACTGTGTAGATCAGGGAGGCAGACAGCGGAGGCTGGTGGCTCCAGTTTCGGAGAGTCAGTGATTCCATTCTGGGTTTTAGGTAGAACTCTAAAGGTGCTATCCAAGGTGCTACACCCTATCCCTAACATGGGTTCAATGGCTTGGATAGCACCTTTCAAGTTCTGGCTGGTTCTAACTAAAACCCAAAATGGAACTATTGCCCCTCCAAAACTGGAGCCACCAGCCTCCACTGGGTACGGAACCTCTTTTAACCTGACAGCTGAGTTCCAGTTCAGAGAAGCTCTTGGAGCCACATTCCAGTCATGGGCAGGGCTGAAGGCAAAAAGGGCAGGGCCCAAAATACCAATAACAACAAACCACCAGCATATTCTAGCTTAATGCTCTTACTTCTTACAAAGCAGTTGGAGTGGTATTTCAACCCTTTAGGATGCAGAATAAACTGCACAAAAGTCAGGAAAGCACCAAGTGATTGGTGGTTAAGAGAAAGGGGATAGGGCTTTCTGGGGAACCCCGAGGGCCAGATTTGGTCCCCAAGCCTGGGATTCTGCACCCCTGGTGTAAGTGCTGGGTGATCTAGCAGAAGTCCCACAGCACCACCTTATGGAATCAGCCTTCCGGGGGTACTTCCAGACAAGGCTTTTATTGTGTAACCACCCTGCCTCATTCACCAGTTTTTATAGGGTTCCAGATATTGCTCTCGTCTATTTGTAACCCTCCTGTGGTTTTACACTGCTTCTTCCACCTTTTTCTTTCTTCAGGAACCTGGAAGAGAGAGCAGCCACACAAGGTCTTTTGATAGGTAGCGCGTCATGCCATCCGTCTGGAAGCACCCTAGGTAGGAGCAGAAGCACTGTGACCCTGATGCCCAGTTCAGAGAACCTATCCAGAAGGATGTCATTATTAACAATCCTGAATATTGCTGAGAGATCCAGAAGAAATACCAGGGTCACATTCTCCCTCTCCTCCCAATGCAAGTCATCTATCTGGGTGACCAATGCAGTTCATGCCTGATGCCAAATGAAATGGATCCAGATAACCAGTTTCATCCATGAGCATCTGGAGTGCTCACGGTTGCACCAGCAACTACCACTTGAGCACCTTGGGCATATTAGGGACCAGCCGATAGCTATTGTAGTTCTTCTGGTCCAGGAATGGAGGTAGGTCACTACTACAGAAGGAGCAGCTGAGGCTCTGAGATAGTAGCTTTCATGAGGCTACCTAGCCAGGTGACATCTGAATGAGGGACCTGGCTCACATAGCCAGCGTTGGCCCTGCCAGGCAGCAAGGTGAGGTGACCTGCTTCAAGTGACACCTTGAGGACGTGGGGGTGGGACAGATGAAGGTAGGAACTGGTGTCTGAATGGGACAGCCACTTACATGTCACCAAAAAAGAAAAGAGGATTTTCATCACCAGAAAGGAGGGGAAAAGAAGGCACAATTTTGCATAAGATATGCATATGCTAATTTATATGTATAGAAGCAAATACAGAAATACCTAGTATAATTTACATAGAAATGGAATACATCTTGCCTCAGTGGGGAGACTGTGGCACAGGTGACCTATGTGCTTGCTCAGACTGCTGCCCAGGTGCTAACTGTTGGTGGGCAACTTCAAGGCTCTTTCTGCTCTCCCTTCTTAATATGGCTCTTTATCTTTAAACTGGACTTTGTCTGGACAGGTCTTCAGATAGAGGGCACCTTCAAACAGAGGATAGCCATGTGACAGTCTTTTAAACAGAGGATCATCCTCTGCAAATTAGAACAGATGGCCACCCCATGTCTGAATGTTTCGGCAAGTTTCTTTTTAAGTACAGGCATAGTAGTCAGGTGACACCATTTGGGCTCTGCTTCAGGTAGCAAAATACCTTGGGTTGGCACTGCTCACAGTTCACACCCTTAGCCACTCTCTATACGTCATACCATTCATTTGAATAATCTGGGATGTCACTGATTCATGGTGAGACCTCCTCACTTAAAGTAGATGTATTTTCCAGGAGCGGTGAACCACAGGAAGTTAAAAACCACAGGAAGGGGAGAACCACAGGAAACAGTAAACCATAGGAAGTGATATATCACAGGTTTACTTGGAAGTAAGTCCCACTTTGTCCAGTGAGGCTTACTCCCACTTGAGTGTGGATCAGATAACAGGTTTATTTGGAAATAAGTCTCCGGATTAGGCTGCAGACTGGGGGTTCTTCACTCCTAATCTAGGATATGGCAGTTGCTTCAAAGAATGGGAGAGCATGGCCACCACATATTCACTTATTCCTTCACCCACCCTCTCTTTGAATAATTGTGCTGTGAGAATTTAGCAGGTACAACTGGATTCATTCCTGCAAGATGGCAACGCTTCTCACACATTCTGTCAACATGTCTGGAAACTGATTTTGAAAGGGGAGGGCAGACTGGGATTGCATCCACTATCTCCACTCCCACATGAAAAGTGGCATCTCTTGGAATTCCCCCATTTACACCGTCATTAAAAGTATAAGAGCCTTGTCTTTGGTTGAATCTAGTTACCCTGTCTCTCAATTGCTTGGTCCAGATGTAAAGCAACCATGCTTAACTCTTACACTTGAATGCCTAAACCATAAGGATGGCGACAAACCAGACTCTGAAATGGGTATTTGAAATGGGTATGCAAACCATGTCTGCAGCAGTAATTTATCAGAGGAAGTAAAGTGTACATTGCAGAAGACTTGGGGTAAATGAGTCAAGGTCAGGGCAATTAAGCCAGTACATTGATTCATACATACAAGGGTGCCTCATCTTATTCTAGAATTATGCATATTGAGGAATTTCACCTTCATGCTCAGCTTGGTTGCAGGATTGCTTCTCTAATGTACAACATGATATTTCATTTGAACATGGCTTTGGGGAAAATGAAAGATTATCCATGTTAGTAATCTTGCCTTGTAATACTCTTACCTTTTAAACTGACCTGTTGGCTCCAGCAATCTCCTCTTCCTTATCTTACAGGGTTTTTTAGATAAAACAAATAAAGCATGAGATGCTTGATTTCCACAGCTTGTTTTCCACCTCTCTGACAAGAGTTAAATAAAAAACGATTAAGCAGATACAAGGGAAAGTTGTTGGAATAAATCCTACTTTTCCTGATAAAATTTAAAGATGTTCTAAATCCTATTCTCCCCCCCACCCTCCTTTTCCCCCTCTCTCTATTCTCAGACCAACCTGGAAAGTTTTGCGATAGCACCACAGTTTAGCAGCCAAAATGATTGCTGAAATCGTTTATTCCTAAATTCAAGATTGATTTAGGAAACAGACCCATCCTCAGGCTAGTGAACTTTTGCCCCCTCCTGTCAATTCAGTAAGCCAAGCCTGTATAATCAGCTGGGGATGGGGATGGGTTGGACACTGCTAAGTTGTGTCCAGAGGTAAATGTACTAATGGTGCAAAAAGAAAGGCACAGGGATCAGCCACTTCTTGTCAATGATGCTGCCATTTGAGCCAGAAAGGGATTTTACTTCTCATTGCTGGAGCTGTGAAGAAGGACCATGCTCAGTGGCAGAGCACATGCTTGGCATGCAGAAGTTTCTAGGTTTAATCCCCAGCATCTCCAGGTAGGCCTGAAATATGGGAGAGCCACTCCCAGTCAGCGTCAATAATACTGGGCTAGAGGGGCCGCGGTGGCTTAGTGGTTAAGACGCTGAACTGCAGACCGGAAGGTCGGCAGGTCAGCAGTTCGAGACCCGAGTGCTGCGTGACGGAGTGAGCTCCCGTCTTCAGTCCCAGCTCCTGCCAACCTAGCAGTTCGAAAGCAAGAAATTGCAAGTAGATAAATAGGTACCGCCTCGGCGGGAAAGGTAACAGCGTTCCGTGCATCTCGGTGTTCAGTCATGCCGGCCACGTGACCACGGAAGCGTCTTCGGACAGCGCTGGCTCTTCGGCTTAGAAACGGGGATGAGCACCGCACCCTAGAGTTGGCCACGACTGGCTGGGGACACCTTTACCTTTACCTTTTTAGATGGACCAATGGTCTGACCCAGTATAAGGCAACTTCCTATGTGCCTATGGTTTTTGTTTTTTTTTCTGGTGCATCAGGGACTGCCACAGCTGGACACATGGTGCTGAGTGGCAGGGTTATGTGTCTTGAGAACAGTGCTGGTTCCTCATTTGAAGTATTCTCTGGTGAGGTACTGAGAAATTGACACCTAGATCCAGCCTCCTAGTGCTGCTAGATACTACAGGAAGAATAAGGAAAAGGGCAATCAATCCTAGGCTCCAGGAACTATTTGAGTAGCTGTCCAACAGGCTAAGATGGCATCTTCAACGAATAATGATGACACTGGATATTAAAGTGTTGAATCTACATCTCATATTTGTTGCCAGAACTCCATAACTTTGGGGCCTTGTGCAAGTTGAGCAGCAAATATGGAAACACCCAAGATTCTTGGCCTAAAGCAATAAAAATCAGATAGATTTCAAAATCTAATTCAGAAATATCTCTGTATCTGCAATATAGGCTTAGGGCACAATCCTATGGGGATGGCCATAAGCCTGCGAACCTGGAGAATTACTGCCATCCAATGCAGAGTGGGAGAAGCAGTAGAGGCAGTCTTCACCTCCCCATTCCCCCTGCTCGGAGTTTTAGCTAGATGGGTGTTTTCACCCATATTGGTGAGGCATCAGGGAGGGAACGAGGTTGGAGAAGGCTGGGGATAGCTCATATCCCTGCTTTGCCAGTCCCTTCCCTTCCCTGCCCACAGGAACACCGCCTTTCTCTCTCGGGATGGCTTCGGTGACCAGTCGGGGCTTGAAGCTTGGCAATTTCTCACTGGCTCGGCCCCCTGGATGCCAGTCCATGGATTCCTGTGCTTGCCCAACTCGGCACACACCAAGTTGGGCAAGTGAGCAGCCGCTGTTCCATCACCAAGCTGCCATTTTGTGTAAAAATGGCAGCTTGGCCGATAAATAACCATTTATGAAAATGGCAGCCATAAAGGGTAGAGCTGTGCACCGCTTCAGCCTGAAGCCCGAACTCCGAGTCGAAGTGGAGTGCCTCAGGCCACTTCGAGCCACCTCTGAGTTGAGGCAGAGGGGCATGAAATGGTCCAAAGCATATTAGGTCACTCCAAAGCGCTTTGGTGCACTTCGGAGTGATTCAGAGGCCCAGCCACCATGCTGCCGCCCAGCCCCCAGCTCCTTACCTGGTCGCATGGATGTGCGCCAGCAACCTTCTTGTTCCAGGGAATAGGGGGAGCCATTTTTAAAATGGCTCCCCCCATTCCCCGGAACAAGACAGCTGCCAGCGCGTGACCAGAGGGCCTAGGAGCTGGCAGCGGCTCCCCCAATGGCAGTGATGGCAGCGGCGGCAGCCCGCTCTCATTGCAAGCTGCCACAGCTGGCCTCACTCATGCCTTCATGGGCTCCTTGTACACAAGGCTTGAGCAGAAGCAGGAGTTGGCCTCCAACCAGGCACCCTCCGCTCCTTCCAAGGAAGGGAGAGAGCGCAGTTGGAGGGTGACTCCTGCCCTCATGCCTGTTGGCAGGCTGCGACAGGCAGCGGTTTCCCCAGTGGCACCAGCAGCCATGGCAGTGGCAGCTACCCTGGTGGCAGCGCCCCCCCCCCCCGTAATAAGGGCCCAGGTAAGGAGCTGGGGGCTGGGTGGCATGTTAGGGGGTCTGAAGTGGGATTTGGATGTCCAAATCCCGCTTCAGCTTCATAGGCTGACGTGGGTTGGGGGTCCCTCAAATCAACCCGAGCTGAATCAGGCCTGCCTCAGAAGCCCCGAAGCAGGTTCCGAGTCGGATCGGGGGGTCCATGAGCAGCCCTAATAAAGGGGCTATTTATACACCATTTAAGCCTGTAATGTTGTGTAAATGACCTCTTTACAGCCACCAGTTGCGTAAATGGTTATTTACAGTAAAGGCGGAGCTGCCAGTTTTATGCAAAATGGCAGCTGGGTGAGGGAACAGGCAGCTGCACGCCACTCACCATACATCCGCGCACCACCCAGCAGCTCACCACACGCAGTGAACCAGGTTGGGCGGACAGCGGGAGTCTGGCAAAAGCTGCACATGGCGCAGGATGGGGTGAGTTTGTCCATCCCTATTTCTGTCCTCTCTGAGGTTGCCTTTGCAACCTCAGAGAGGCAGCTGATGCAGTTCTTTCTGTGACAGAGAGGGGAGCTCAGATTCTAGGTCCCAGGTCAGAGCGCTGTCTCTGACCTCGGATCCAGGAATCCGAAGTATCCTATGCCCCCCCGACTCTGTCTAACGGCCATAGGATTGCTCTCTCCATCTCTTTCTTAGTTCATACAGCAACAAAGAACCACAAAACACTCCATAACTAATTTGGGTGGTCATTTCTTAGTTTAAAACCTACCATCTATCCTTCCACAAGTATAATACCATTTGTTTACTTTGCTGATAAGCAAAAATGAAAAGCTTCCAATAATATACAAACTAAAAACTGGGGGAAATTTCATGACAACAAACAATACGTCACGGAGCATCAAAGTTCAAGGTACTAAAACTAGAAGCTGCTTGCAATATGGATCTAAAATGCCTGAAAATAATGTGAATGCAACATCAGAGCCATAGATGAAAGCCAGAGCATAAACAATCCAATACCTGATATGCACTGATAATGCTAGGACAGCTGAAAATGGTGTAATGCCAATTACTCTACGGTTTGCTCCTGCTTAAGGAACCATGGCATTCAGTGTTGACTAAGCAACCTTACAAAGAATTAGTTACAGCAACATTAAGTTGCGAGCAAGGAGTGAAGCTGCGCTGAGTACCTTTACCCCTGATGGCGCCTGTGTCATGTAGGCCCTCCACCTGGCTTCTGGGAGTACAGCACAAACATCTTCAGGGAGGGGCCCTCTGCACATACAGCTCTACGTGCAAAGGCCCCCTTCCTGCACACATTCGCCTGGTATGCATGAACACTAGTGGGACCGGCCACTCGGCACACATGATGTCAAGAGCGGAGGTACTCTGTGCCCTGCTCATGTGTTGCTGTAGCCACTTTTTATTCTGCCTGAATATTGCTTGGTCAACAATGAATACCAAGGATCCTTAAGCACGGGAGAATTGGTGGGTCTTATGCCCTTTGGCCTGGAAACATGGACCCCTAGTTCTAGCTGTATAAGGAGTGGGCTGCCTGTGTTTACTTAACAATGAGGGACTGTCACTTTCTACATGCTCAGAAGCACTCTTTTCTTCCTTATTCATATGATTCAGGATGGAGTCCTGAAACAGGTTTCTCGGCTGAGTCCTCATGTAAACTTGGCTTCAGCAGTGTTGCATCCTGATCACTACCCTGAATGAAAACATGCAACAGAGAAAATAGTGCTAGAAGAAGATGGGCATAAGAAGTTGCCCATCCTATGGTTCACACAACATTCTGAGACACATATTTTTTATATCTTATGGGATATATTTTATGGGATATCCTCACACACACACACACACACACACACAGACACAAAATCAATAAAGGTGACTTGGCATGGAGTGTGCATAGGTATAATCGTTCCCTCTAAGAGTAAACACAAGTGGAGAAGTACCTATGAGTCTGGAAGTAAAACTGGGCCAATGAAAAATAAAGAAGTGCTTTCTACATCCTTGGGAGACTCCCTAGAAGTTTGTAAATTTAAAAGATTTATTTTTTTAATGAGCAGCCTGACAAGCACCGGTAAGTTTCCTGGACTTTCAGGATTTTGATAGCAATTTAGCCTCTAGAGAGAGACAAAGGCCTAGGAAACAGACGTCAGGCAGGCAGGCAGACTCTGCAAGTCTATCGGTCCATGGTTGAGAGCACTTGAGACATGAATGTTGGGGTTGAGAAGAAAAATGGACTGCAAATGGAGAGAGAAAAATAATACAAGGACTTAAAAAAGAGTTGTGCTGAATCAGACCAAAGGCCTACCTAATCCAACCAACATCCTGTTCCCACAGTGGCCAACCAGATGTCTATGGGAAGCCCAAGAAGAGGATACAAGCACAACAGCACCCTCACACTCACGTTCTCTAGCAGCTGATAATGAAAGGTCATTCCGCCTCTGATACTGGAGATAATGGCTTGGATCCACATTGAGTCATACTTAGAGTAGACCCATTGAAATCAATGTGACTTAAGTTGGCCATGACTAACTTAAGTCCCATTGATTTCAAAAGTGCATTCTAAGTATGACTGAATCTGGATTCAACCCAATACGTAGCCATTCACGATCAGAGGCAGAATGGCAGGCCCAAGTCCCTAACAGAGTGAGTACCCTGGAAGGGATGCATAGGGGTGGGGAGATGCCGTGAAATACCCTCCCCCCCGCCCGGTTGCCCACACCCATACACACACAGACTGGAGAGAGGTTCTACAATAAGGGTGAAGAGGGTCTAACTGGCAATCACTCCAGAGTCATATATGTATATTTATCTTTAAGATCTTCAGTGAGTAGCAATATTAACTAAACAATAACTATAAGCATACATAGCAAACAGGACTCCTGTTGGTACCATCTGCTGCTGAGTTTTGCCATTCCTCACTAGCTGAGGGTTGCTCTTTGTCTTTCCCTGATTTCCCTTATCTTTCTCCTCAGCTACTCTTCCATCCTTGGCTTTATCTGTTTCTTTTCCAACCGTCTTTGTCCTCTAGCTCCCCTACATACCCAGCTCCAACAGTCTATTTTTAAAATTCACATCCCACTCTCTTCCCCCTCAGTTCTCTGCCCCTCCCACTTTCCACAGCTTGCATTCCAAAGTAGGGAGGTGCAAATCCACAAAACTGGGAGCTTGCAGAGGATTTCTGATTTCCTCCTTGAAGCTCATTCTGACTGGACTCCTGCCCGAATCAGATTGCGTGCTTTGTTGTGGGGAGGGAGAGAGGGGTTCCGCACAACAATGTGTGCGTATTTGGGGGCACATTTCCCCAAATGTATGCATCAGCTGTGCGCATTTTAGAACTGTATGTATTTTTCTCCCATTGATTTGTGCACATTTTCCAAATGTGTGCATTTTTATTGTGCAAATTACATTGCAAGCTTGAAAATGTATGGACTTCAGACCTCAAATTGTGTTCAGGTGCACAAGGTGAGAATTGGGTACATTCCAGTAAAAAAACAAACTAATACAAAATTCTCACCCATCCCTAATTTCAAAGCCTTTACATACTCCATTTAAAGGCTGAGAATACACTACAACACTTTGTTGCAAGTCCCACTTGCATTCTTATAGAACTCTGGCTTTTCTTCTACATTCTACATTTAAAAAAAGAAGTCTTAATATTTATATAGATCATATATATTAGTTCCTTAAATAACATCTCAAATATATGCTTCTCAGACCAATTTTCTGCCTGAAAGATTATATGGTACATGCCAGGCACCCTGGAATGAAATAAATTCCAGAATCTATTCTGGAACACAAATCTTTGCTTAGAAAATGCTGTACAACTCCCTGTTGATAATTACATTACCAAAAATCTGGTTAACAGCAAGTTTAAAAGAAGCCAATTATGTCTGCTTGAAAATATCCTTGACGGGAAAGAAATATTACCCACATCGAAAAAAAATATTGCCGATAACTCTTCAAGAGCATACATCATTGTCACACCTAGAGCTATAAAGACAAAACTAGTTTTCTGTGTATACCAGATCACTCAGGCAAGTTAAGGCCTGCCTCGATCCATTTCCAGCAGAGAGTAAGTAGAAGTAAAGCAAGAAGGGCATAAATAGGATAAAACTGGAAAATAGTTCAACAGTGCAATGTTATACATGGTAGAGTGACCATGTGTCCCCTTTTACAAAGGACTGTCCTCTATTTTGAAGGTGTCTTCTGTTTGAAAGGCTGTCCAGTCCAAGTCTGGTTTAAAGATAAAGAACCATAAGAAGGGAGAGCAAGGGCCTTTGAAGTTGCCCATCAACAGCTCCTGGACAGCAGACTGAGAAAGGCACACAGGTCACCTGGTCACAGTCTTCCACACCATGCTGAGAGATACTATATTTCTATGAACTTGAGCACACTCCGGCAGACAGCGGAGGACAGGAAGGCCTGGCGTGCTATGGTCCATGGGGTCACGAAGAGTCGGACACGACTTAACGACTGAACAACAACTACTATATTTCTATTTAAATTATAGTAATTTGTATTTATCTGTATATATAAATTAGTATATGCAGTTTTTATGCAAATTGGTGTCCTCTTTTGTGGTGATGCATTTCCTCTTTTTTGTCAATTTCTAAGTGGTCACCTAATGCATGTCTACTCAGAAGTAAGTCCCATTGAGTTCAGGGTACTCCCAGGGTATAGGATTGTAGCCTAAATGGTAAGAAGTACATGGGAAGGATGAGGTAGGAGATGGGGAATAAGCAAGGTAAACCAGTCTCCATGTTTGCCTCAGGCTCTTGTTTCCCAGAATGTATTTAATGCTTCATTGGACAACTGATGGTCAAAGCACAATCCTGCATCTTTATTCTTCCCAGACATTAGGGCTGCTTATTTTCATTTTTCTGAGAGGGCTCCCATGCCATGAATAACTACATGAAAAAGGAGGATGACAGATGTGGTAAATCCATGCCAAGTAAGGCTCCATCAGCTGAATGTCTGTCATGTAGTTGCTAAAGACACAGAAGCCCTACCTGCCAAAATTGGCAACTGTAGCTTCCAAATTGCTCTTAGCTAGTCACCAGGAAGCAGAGGGTCAGCCTCCCTCCCCAGCAAATCCAACTGCTTGGCTCCGTAACCTCAGCCTGCCAAGAACTCATCATTGACCCTGATGCTACCCTATTGGTCCTTACTAGTCTTGCCAGCAGGAATGACCCAAGACATTTTTGCTGCCTGATATGAAAGACAAGCTAACACCCCCACTCCCATTCCATATACAGAGGCCAACCAGTCTGGCAATTGAATCTTTCTTCAATGCTGGTGATGGGACAGTGTCTTCCACCACACCTGAGGGCAGCAGGCCAGCTTAGGGGGTGCAGCACATGTCATGTGGCATCTACCAGCTCTGTCCTCCAACATTTTACTGCCACTCCTGCCCTTAGGCATCTTCTGCCTGAGGCAGCTGATCCATTCTGCCTAATGGTAGGGCCAGCCAAGTAAATGGTTTACTTGGTTGGCAGCTTTTTACCTGGAGAGATCACTAATGTCATAATAGCTCCAGGGCAGCAAAATCCCATAATCTATGAATGGCAACATGAATCCCTTTTTTATGGGTACACACACTTGGAAGGGAGTACCTGTGATGTTTGTATCCAAGACAAAAGAGAGACATTCACCATGTCATTCCTACACCTCAGTCTACCTGCTTAATCTCCATATTATGTGAAGCACCTTTCTGTCTCAATCTGTTCCCCACCTCCTAGCTGAGCAGAGTAGAGCAGAGGAAGCTGCTCCAGCTGGTCTAGGGGCTATACAAGCAAGCAAGCTCCCAGAGAGAGAGAGAGCAATCAGAGAGAGCAAACAGGGAGAGCAAACAGGAGTTGGCCAGGGGAGGTTAAGGGGAAGGCCCCTAACATTAAAAAGAAAACATTTTTTAAAAATTCTTTTTCTTGTAACACAAGAACATACCAGTGGGACTCTGTTGTTAACCTTCAGTGAATAGAGGACAAAGCACAGGCTATTCCAATACAATCAGAGAGCTAGAAACATAAAGGGAATAGAGACTATAGAAGGAAAAGACTCTTCAGTGGTGGTGACCTGCAAGGTCTGTGCGATGTTTTTCTTACCTGAGATTAACATGGCCTACACGTGCAAAAAGTGCAACTTGATCACGCTGTTGGGAGAAAAAGTAAGAGGACTGGAGCAGCGAATGTCGACTCTCTAGGCAATAAGAGAACACGAAGAGTTCTTGGACAGGATGGTGGAACTACAGGAGCAAAGTGAAGAACAGAAGCTAGAAGAGCAACAGCAAGCTGAGGCAGAAGAAGAAAAGGCTGAGGTGAGGAAAAATGAAGTAGAGGATACTCCTTGGGAAAGGGTAACAGTTAGGAGCAGAAGAACTAGAAGCCACTCTACACCAGTGGAAGCATTGGAACTATGGAACCATTTCCAGGTTCTTGAGGATGAGAATGGAGGACAGCCTGCAGAGGAAGAATTACAGGGGAACCTGCATGAAAGCGAGCAAGACTGAAGGTCAGTCAAGCAGAGGCAATGAAACCAAGGCCTACAACAAGAAGAGAATAGTAGTAGTAGTGGGAGACTCCTTGCTGTGTGGGATCAAAACCCAAGTATGTCGCAAAGACCCGTAGACTTGCCAGGTATGCTGTTTCCCGGGAGGATGGATTAGAGATGTGACTGAAGGGTTGCCTACACTCATAAAGCCCTCTGACAAGTATCCCTTTCTTCTCATCCATATGGGAACAAATGATACCGCCAAGTGGAACTACGAAGAAATAATGTCAGACTTTGAAGCTTCGGGAAGGAAACTCAAGGAGTTTGAGGCCCAGATAGTTTTCTCATCCATCCTTCCAGTAGTTAGAAGAGGGATAGAAAGGGAAAGAAAAATACTGCGGGTGAATGACTGGCTATGAAGGTGGTGCCGGCATGAGAGATTTGGATTCTGGGATTCTGGGCTATACTTCCTGGAGGATGGACTGTTGGCAAGGGATGATTTGCACCTCACAAAGGCTGGGAAGAATGTGTTTGGCCACAGCATGAAAAACTTCATCAAACAAAACATCAGGAGGGCTATAAACTGAATCCTACGGGGGAGGGAGACGTAAAGTTGGGGGTAATGATGGATGAAGGCTCATGCACCACAACAGAGAAAACAGCTCTAACAGTGCCCAATAATAGTCTTCAGAAACATGTAGGAAGAAAGCCAGACTATAAAGCACATGGTCTTCGATGTCTATATACTAATGACCAGAGTATGGGAAACAAACAGAATGAACTTGAACTCTTAATACAGGAAGGTAATTATGACTTGATAGGTGTAACTGAAACTTGGTGGGATGACTCCCATGACTGGAATACAGCAATTGAAGGATATAACTTCTTCAAATAGAACAGAAGGAACAGAAAGGGAGGTAGAGTTGCACTATATGTTAAAAATACATATCTCTGTACAGAAATGCAGGAGGATAAGCTTGGTAGCCCCATCGAGAGCATCTGGGTTAAAATAAATGGAGCAAAGAATAAAAGGAACATGGTAGTTGGAGTCTACTACCGGCCACCTAATCAAGGAGAAGACGAGGATGAAACTTTTGAAAAGCAAAGTGCCAGTGTTTCAAGGAAGCATGATGGGGGACTTCAATTTCCCTGCTATTTGTTGGGAGACAAATTCTGCAAAACATGGCCCCTCCAGGAAATTCCTGACTTGTGTTGCTGATAACTTCCTCCTACAGAAAGTAGAGGAAGGAACTAGAGAATCAGCTATCCTTGACTTGATCCTAACCACAGAGATGACTTAGTGGATAAAGTAGCAGTTACAAGAACTCTGGGGGAAAGTGACCATGTTACACTTGAGTTCTTGGTTCTAAAGGAAGCAAAAGCTGAGTGTAGCCAAATGCGTACCCTGGATTTTGTGAAAGCTGATTTTAATAAACTCAGAACAATGATAAGTAAGGTCCCATGGCAAGCGACTCTAATGAGAAAAGGTGCCCAAGATGGGTGGGAGTTTTTTAAAAAGGAAATTCTCAAGGCACAATTACAAATAATTCCAACAAGAAAAAAAGGAGGAAGACAACAGAAGAAGCCAATGTGGCTTCACAAAAAGCATAGGGATGACCTGAAAACAAAAAACAAAAACACATATAGGAAGTGGAAGGAAGGCCAAGCTACAAAGGAAGAGTACAGGCAGGTAGCATAGAATTGCAGGGACGGTGCCAGGAAGGCTAAAGCTGAGAATGAGCCGAGGTTACCGAGGGATGCTAAAAGCAACAAAAAGGCTTTCTTCAGATACGTGCAGAGTAAAAAACAGAGGAAAGAAATGGTGGTTCAACTATTAAATAAGGCTGGCAAAATGATAACAAATGACAAGGAAAAGGCAGAAGTGCTCAGTTCCTACTTTGGCTCAGTCTTCTCCCAAAAGAGGGTCTATGACCCTCCTGGCAAAGGCAAAGTACAGGCTGAAGGGGCAGGATTGCAGCTTGAGATCAATAGACATATGGTCAAGGATCACCTAATTACTTTGAATGAGTTCAAATCTCCAGGGCCAGATGAACTGCATCCTAGAGTAATAAAGGAACTGGCAGAAGAACTCTCAGAACCACTGTCTATTATCTTTGAGAAATCATGGAGGCCGGGTGAAATGCCAGATGATTGGAGGAGGGCTAATGTTGTCCCTATCTTCAAAAAGGGCAAAGAGGAGGAACCTGGGAACTACAGACCAGTCAGTCTGACATCAATCCCAGGGAAAATTCTGGAGCAGATGATAAAGCAATCCATTTGTAAGCACCTTGAAAACAATGCCGTGATTACTCAAAGCCAACATGGATTTGTCAAGAACAAATCCTGCCAGACGAATCTGATCTCATTTTTTTATCAGGTCACCTCCCTTGTGGACTATGGGAATGCTGTGGACATCATATACCTCGACTTCAGCAAAGCTTTCGACAAAGTGCCCCATGATATCCTGATGAGCAAATTAGCTAAGAGTGGGCTAGATGAAACAATGATCCAGTCGATCCACACTTGGCTGCAGAATCGGACTCAAAGGGTGCTTATCAATGGGATCTTCTCAAAACTGGGGAGAGTTAAGGAGCAGAGTACCACAGGGCTCAGTGCTCTACAACATTTTTATTAATGACTTGGATGTAGGGATGGCGGAGAATTCCGCCACGGATCTCAGTGAGGCCGAATGCCAGTGCATTCGGCCCCCTGAGATCCGTGGTGGAATGAAGCCCACCCACCTTACCACCCCGTGAAAGGTGCGCAAAATGGAGCATCTACCTGGTGCCGTTTGCGCTGCTTTGCGAATGGGAGCCGCGTCTGCGGCCGCCATTCGCTTCACGATTTTTCCTGCGATAGGCTACATAAATTAGCGTAGCCATTTTCCTGCGATAGGCTACGTAAATTAGCGTAGCTATGTAAATTAGCCATTTGCGTCCCTGCAGAGGCTGTGATAGGCTATGTAATATTTATGTAGCCTATCACAGCAAAAAAAGGGAACGCAAATGGCAGCTATGGCGGCCGCCATTTGTGTTCCCGAGCAGCTCAGCAGCGGCCGGATGTCACTGCTGGCGGCTCTGCGGAGTCGCCGCGGAGTGGAGCTGGCCAGCGAGGATTTCGGGGGGAGGGATGGAGCACCTCCCCCCCCCACGGATGTCACGAAACAAATCAGGTAAGTGGTTTCGTACATCCCTACTTGGATGAGGAGGTGCAGGGAACGCAGATCAAATTTGCAGATGACACAAAATTGGGCGGGATAGCTAATACTTTGGAAGACAGACACAAAATTCAAAGTGATCTTGATAGACTGGAGCACTGGGCAGCAAACAACAGAATGAATTTAATAGGGAAAAATGCCAAGTTCTGCACCTAGGAAAAAGAAACCAAATGAACAGTTACAAGATGGGGGATATGTGGCTCAACCACACTACAAGCGAGAAAGATCTTGGAACTGTTGTAGATCACAAGCTGAATATTAGCCAGCAATGTGATGTGGCTGCAAAAAAGGCAAATGATATCTTGGGCTGCATTAATAGAAGCATAGCTTCCAAATCCCAGGAAGTACTAGTCCCCCTCTACTCAGCACTGGTTAGGCCTCATCTTGAATACTGTGTCCAATTCTGGGCACCACACTTTAAGAAGGATGCAGACAAACTGGAGGGGGTTCAGAGGAGGGCAATGAAGATGATCAGGGGACTGGAAACAAAGCCCTATGAAAAGAAACTGAAAGAACTGAGCATGTTTAGCCTTGAGAAGAGAAGACTGAGGGGAGCTATGATAGCGCTCTTCAACTACTTGAAAGGTTGTCACAGAGAGGAAGGCCAGGATCTCTTCTTGATCATCCCAGAGTGCAGGACACGGAATAATGGGCTCAAGTTATAGGAAGCCAGATTCCAGCTGAACATCAGGAAAAACTTCCTAACTGTTAGAGCAATACAACAATGGAACCAATTACCTAGGGAGATGGTGGGTTCTCCCACACTGGAGGCGTTCAAAATGAATCTGGACAGCCGTCTGTCAGGGATGCTTTGACTTGGATTCCTGCATTGAGCAGGGGGTTGGACTCGATGGTATTATAGGCCCCTTCCAACCCTACTATTCTATGATTCTATGTTACCAGTTCCCTCAATTCATTTACCCATTATTTTAGATATAGAAATAATAGTAATGTTGCTATAAAGATATTGTGTTCTTGTCAAACTGTGCATTTAGAGATAAGGGGTAATCAGAGCAGCATATAAATTCATTACTGTAGACATACAATGGACTTTTATGCTGTCATTATTATGTTTTCCATCTTATTCATTATCTATCTATGATTAGTTCCTACCATTTGTACTCCAGTTTTTATTATTGTAGTGTACCTAGTTGTTGTTTGCCAGCAATTACTCAAGCATCCTAGTGGAAAGAGCTAATTTGGAACCCAATACTGTGATTGTATACTTCAGAGTGCAGTCCTATACAATCCTATACTTGGAAGAAAGTTCTGCTTTGTTCAGTGAAACTTATTCCTAGTTAAGTGTGAATAGGATTGCACTCTTAAGATTATTTGAAGTGGCTTATTTTATATTAAATAATCATTCTAATGACAAAAGAGTTAAGCTTGATAAAGTTTAATTCAGTGGGATAGTGGTCCCACAATCTTCAGGGGCCATCGTCCAGCTACTCTACCTTCTGAAGTAGGGTGGCAAGATGTTCTACACTCCTCTATTTTGGAGAACTGGGAGAGGACAGTCCTCTATTTGAAGGTGCCCTGTATTTGAAAAGGTGTCCATTCCAAGTCTGGTTTAAAGTAAAGATCAAGGAATAGGGACTCAACCTATGCTGGATTGGGTTACACTCCCCCTTAAGACTCAGGATCACAGTTTGGGTGTATTCCTGGACTCTACCTTGAATCTGGATGCCCAGGTTTTGGCAGCTAAGACTAGTGTGCTAACTGCAGCCATTCCTAGAGATGTCTGATCTGGCCATGGTCACACATGCCTTAGTGACATCCTGTTTGGACTACTGTAACATGCTTTACATGGGGCTGCCTTTGAAAACTGTTTGCAAAGTTCAGCCGATCCAGAATGTTGCAGCCAGACTGCTGACTGGGGCCAGTTACAGGGAGCATGTGATTCCCTTCACTAGCTGCTAGTCTGTTTCTAGGCAGAACTCAGAGTGCTCGTTATGACTTGGGACTAGGCTACCTGAAATCACCTTCTCCCATACCACCCTGCCCAGGTTTTGAGATCTTCAGGAGAGGTCCTTCTTTTGGTACTGCCACCTTCAAAGGCACATGTGGTGGCAACATGAGAGAGGGCCTTCTCGGTGGCTGCTTCTAGGGTGTGGAACTCCCTGCCAAGGCAGGCTAGATTACCTGCCAAGGGGAGGACAGCAGAGAGGGAGTCATTGGTGTCATGTGTACCAATAGTTATGATAACGGTATGATAATGGTATAACTGCTATGTGTAGATTCAGCTGTTATTTTGTTTTCAATTGTTTTTAGTGTATTTGTGTTATTATTGTTTTAACCAAATTGCTTATGTATTTTTAAAAGTTCCTATGAGTGTAAGCTGCCCCGAGTGCCATTTTCTTGATAGAAAGATAGGGTATGAATCCAATATTTAAATAAATAAACCATAAAAAGAGAGAAAGCAGGAGCCTTGAAGTTGCCCATCAACAGTTAGCAACACCTGGACAGCAGAGCAGGTACACAAGTCATGTACTCCAAGAGTTGTTGTTGTTGTTCAGACGTTAAGTTGTGTCCGACTCTTCGTGACCCCATCGACTGTAGCACGCCAGGCCTTCCTGTTCTGTGCTCTCTCCCGGAGCGTGCTCAAGTTAGGGATGTACGAAAGTCACTTACCTTTTGCGGATTATGTTGATGGGGGGGAGGTGTTCCGTCCCTCCCCCCAGAATCCTGGACGGAGGGGGGAGGTGCTCCGTTCCTCCCCCCCGGAATCCTCCACGGCCGGCTGTGCTCCGCGGCAGCTCCGCGGAGCAGCCGGTCAGGCCCAGCCAGGCCAGAGCCGTCCGCAGCTGGATTTCCAGCCGCAGAGGGCTCTGGGGGGGGGGACCGCGTACGCAAATGGTAGACTAAGACGGCGAAAATAAGGGGAACACAAATAGCGTAGTGGACGCTATTTGCGTTCCCCTTATTTTCGCCGTCTTAGTCTACGTAATTATTTACGTAGACTAAGACGGCCCAAAATAAGGAATGCAAATGGTGGCGGCCATAGCCGCCGTCATTTGCATATGCCTTTTTTTTTTAACCCAGACGTTTTAGGCTACGTAAAAACTTGCGTAGCCTATCACGTCTCTGTAAAAAAACAAAAAAACAACTGCAAATGGCAGCGGCGGCAGCCTGTCGGAAGACCAGCTGCGCAGCTGCCGCCGCCGAAGCCTCCACCGCCCGGAAGATCCGCCCCAGGTAAGTCTCGTCCCGGGGGGGATCCGTGGGGGGGCGAGGGGGCAGGCCGTTCCGCCACAGATTTCGGGGGGCCGAATACACTGGCATTCAGCCTCACCGAGATCTGTGGCGGAATTCTCTGCCATCCCTAGCTCAAGTCCATATTCATTGCATCGGTGATGCTATCCAGCCATCTCATCCTCTGCCGTCCCCTTTTCCTTTTGCCTTCAATCTTTCCCAGCATCAGGGTCTTTTCCAGAGAGTTTTCTCTTCGCATTAGGTGGCCAAAATATTTGAGCTTCAGCTTCAGTATCTGTCCTTCCAATGAGCACTCAGGGTTGATTTCCTTTAGGATGGACTGATTTGACCTCCTTGCAGTCCAGGGGACTCGTAAGAGTCTTCTCCAGCACCACAACCTTTTTAGGCCCGCAGACACTTTGACAATTGGAAAAAGTGTCCCAGTCACCACCACAAATTGCCCTGAGGAGGTTTAAAATGTTGGGAATGCCCTCCTCTGGGTTCTCACTTTTCTTGTCCCCTTCTGGATTCTTTTCTCACCTTTTTTCTCCCCTCACAGCTGTTTTATTTTATTCTCCCTCCCCCATTAAAGTCAATGGAGGAATGCAGCAATACAGCAATGGAGCAATTTAACAGAGGTGGGGGAAAGGGTGCCCTGTCAAAAAATGGCTGGAGATGGGGAAGCTCACCAGCCACCAAGGACCAAGACAGTGGGCAGCAGGTTTCCCCCCTCAAGCCATTTTTGACAGAATTCCTCCCCCCCTCACACACACACACACACACATCTATTAAAGCAATATCACTCCATTGATTTTAATAGCCCAAGGGGTCTGGCGTGCACACTCAGGTTTTGAGGGGTGCCAGTGCACTCATGAGCGCTACTAGGGCCCCTGTCCTAGTCCGTATTGTCTATTATGGTGAGATATATAGTATTTCTATTTAAATTATAGTTATTATTTCTAAATATGCACCTATACGTATAAATTTGCATAAGCAAATGTTATGGGAATTGGCATCTTCTTTTTCTTTCTTTTTTTGGAGGATGATGCATTTCCTCTTTTTTGGCAATATATAAATGGCCACCCTACTCTAAATTAGGTGGTGTGGCAACCAGAGTGAGGGCCTTCTCAACTGTGGCGGGCAGGCCACCTTTCAAATGCTCTCTCCAGGAAGACCCACTTGGCACTTCTTAAGTTTTATCAGCACCAAGCAAAGACCTTTTCATTTTTTTTTTTTTACCAGGCCTTTAAAATATTGATAATACTAGTTTTGACTCAATTTCTGTTTTATTGTTCAGCTACTTTAGCTTGTTGGCTTTTATTATTTATTTTATTTCTAAATATTATTTGTGAGCTGCCCTAGGAATAGTAACAACGAAGGGTGTGGTGTACATTTCTAAATAAATAAATATTGTCACTACCCAAAATGGATCCATGGCAGGCCCACTTGTCGGTCTCCATTTTCTGTTTGTGTCTGGTTTGTGTCACCCCTTGGAGGTGAGCCAATTGCAAAGGGATAGACCCAACTGCACTGGGGAGGAAACCTTCTCTCCTCCTTGACGAAATTGGTTTTGGTTCCTGCCTCCTTTTTAACTGGCTTGCATCCTTAGTGGTAAGTTGCTGACAAAGGATCAGGACAGGACAGACCACAGGAAGGGGAGTACCATCTTGCCTCTCTCCCACTAGCACAGCTTAACCTCTATAGCTGCTTCCACTGGAGATTTTTATCGTCCAATCTCCCTGCCTCATGCACAAAATTTCATGGGCGTCCAGGTGACATCACCTTCCACTTGTAACCTTGCCATGTTTTCTTACCACTTCTTCTGTCTTTTTTCTTTTTACAAAAATATCCATTAGAGAGGAAAAGACAGAATATGTAGCTGCACAATGGGTGCCTCTAGAGAAGGCTTTTATAACACCATTGCTCTGCCTCTTTCACAGAATGTTATGGGGGATCCGGATGATGTTGTCTTCCACGTGTAACGTGTAACATTACACGTGTAACGTTCCTGTATTTTCCCACAGCTTCTTCTGGTTTTTTCCTTAGACAATCCATAAAAAAAAGAAGAAGAGTGGTAGTGCCAGGAGCTATCTGTCTGGAAGCACCCTGTCTCTCCTCTTCTTGCTGGCTTGCCTTCACAATAACCTTCCACATATTAGACCATGTTAATAGTGCAATTGCATACATGTCTACTCAGAAGTAAGCCCATTTGAGTTCAGTGGGACTCAAATCCCACTGGAGAATCCCACTCCAAGGAAAGAGAGTGCTTCTTTCTCTTCCCCATGATGAAGCCAAACCTCCTTTGTGCCTGGCTTTCCTCCATGTAAGGCAAGCTGGCCATGCAGGGGGACTTCCAGAGCAACCTAGCTTTTCTGCTTCTTGGCAAGGTGTGCATTTGGGGGCTTGCCTCATCCCAAGAAGTAAGAGGAGACGGCACAGTTAAGACTCCAAAGCACACCCCTATCCAAATGATGGGAACCTCTTCTAGTTGTAATCACAAGTCACTTGCCTTTGCTGTTGTACAGCAGCAGATCAGTTGCAACAGTTTAGAGAAGGGAAGAAAAACAGAGAAGAAACTTTCTGACTCACTGATTGGCTCGTGAGTTACTAATACAATGGGGCGGCAGGGGAATTCCTTCACTCTGCTGCTGAGCTCAGGAATCTTCATGCTAGATCCTAGAATGGGATTGGTGACATCACAGACTTCCCTATTGTAAATTAATGATGTCACCCAGATGGAACAATGGAATCCTGCACTATGGGATGGAAGAGCCCAGAAGCTAAGGACAATAATAATGCAATACTAAAACATGAAAGAGATGGTGCTGAACGTAATAAACATTTTTCTGTCACATGCTTTAACGTTTTTAAAACACCCTCCCTCAATTAAGCTCCTCTGTATCTCCTTATGAAGCAGTGGCTCCAGAACTCAGCTTGCCAACAACCATCTTTCAAGGGTCACTGGCTTCCACCTACTGGATTGTACCCCTCAACTACTGAATGGTGGCTCTGGAGGGTTAGAGGTGGAGAAGAGGAAAAATGGTTACTGATTGCTTTAGGATAAGCAAAACCAGATGGGCGTAGTTTACTGGAGTACTTGCAGAAGTTTACAGGTGTAAACTAAGCAGGCTGAAGAGATTAGTTGATGCTTTTAGGGGTACAGAAGTAGAGAAGCAGCTGCTTGTGCTGCTGTACAGTTTGGACAAGTCAAATCCTTTTGTCCTAAGAGAAGAGAAACAGGTCCTCCTAACAGGGCAGGCCTGTTGCCTTGGCGTTTGGCAGGAGTTAAAGGGCTGCCGAGGCTGTAGCCTCCAGAGCTGGGATAGGCGGCGACTGCAGCTGGAGAAAGCGAGCAAAAGAAAAAAGAGGTGGACACTTTAACCCCCCGAGGCAGTTATCAGTCCTCTCTCTCCTCCCCCTCCCCCTTTTGTGCTTTTAAGACTTGGGCAGGTGAGGAAGAAAAGGACCGCCGCTAGACCGTCTCTTGATGTGAGGGGGACGAAGGGAAAAGCAACCTATCCGACTGTGTCGCCTTCCAAAGAAGTCTCCCTTCAGCCCCACACCAGTAAAAGAATATGCCTCTCATTTATAAAGGTTCATCATCACAACAACTGTGTTGTTGATTTTAATATCCTGCTCTGAACATTGCACTGCCAAGGTGTGGAGAATGTGCAAAGCTTGCTTCAGGAAAACCGACAAACAGCCCCCCCCCCCCCCGTTACCCATCTAAAAATCCTAAGGGCGCAGTTTGCGCGCGCGCGGGGGGGGTATCTTGAGATATGGCTCAGGGAAGCTCCCTTTTGATGGGGCGGTATGTGCCTTCTTAGGTACCGACCCCCACCCCCCTTGAGAAAAAGAATGTATATGTATGTATACGTGTGTGTGCATGTATATATACACACACGCATGTATGTATGTATGTATGTATGCAAATACTATAAATATACATAGCAATGTGTGTGACACCGGCTGGCTGGTTGCCCTCCCCTGCTTGGGGGGGGGGGCAGAGGCAGGCAGGCAGGCAGGCAGGGAAGCCATTGCCTGTTTAATAGTTGCTGTTGCAGCACTTCCGCTTCTCTCCCAGCGAGAGAGACACGAGTGGCCAGGCCCAGCCGCACCGAGGAGGAGCAGCCAGACACAAAGGGAGAGGTATGGGGAGAGGGGCACCCCATCTCCACGGCGAGGCGCAGCTCCCTCTCCCCCCGGCACGGCTTTGGCCCGGGAGGGTGCTGAGGGGAATCGGGAAAGGGCGGCAGGAGGAGGAGAGGAGCGGGGGGGGGGGCTTTGTTGGCTGCCCTGGGAAAGCGAGAGATGGGAGAGCGACCTGGATTGGCAAAGGAGACGGGGGAGGGGGGGCCGGAATCGGGGCGATCCTGTCTGGGGCTGTCAGGTATCGCACCCCCACCGCACATTGCCGCTCCCGCTGGCTGAGCTGGGGAGGCCAGCAGTGGCAGGAGGGTGCCTGGATGTGTAACTCTTCCCCCCTCCCCCCGGGTCCTGCCTGAGAGAGAGGACACGAGAGATGGGGTGGAGGGGGTAGGAATTGCGAGGGGGTGTAGTAAAAGAAGAAGGGGGTCCCTGAGGGTGGAGAAGTAGTGAAGGGGGAAACGAGGAGTGCGGGAGGGTGTCCATTTCTCAAATTGGAGGGAGTCTTTCCCTGTCGCCCCCCCCCCCTTTTAATTTTAGTTGGGAAATTATCGCTATCCCCTACACACAAATGGTTGCCGACAGCTACTGGTTTCTCTCCCCAATACAGATCCCCCCCCCCCCTGCACTCTACTCCTTGCGTTTTCGGGGCAACCTTTCCCCCTCCCCCGAATTAGTAAGTCACTGATTATGCACCTTCTGAAAAGTATTCTCTCTCTCTCTCTCACACACACACACACACACACACACATACTTGCTGTGGTCTCTAATCTCTTTAGGCATCCCCCCCTCCACGACCCCCGTTTCTAGTTAGCCCTTCCTGGTACTGCCTGCTTCTCTCGAGCTACTGCATCTTTTCTTTCCCCATAACCTTGTTGGCACTGATTCTGCTCCTCTTCCACCAATTTTTCCTGCTGTCTAGGCGCTGATCTTCTCTGTGTGTCCTGTGTGTCCTTTTTCTCCATGTAGATGCTCTTGGGACTAGATATTTGGGGGAGAGCGGTTGATTGGTCTCTTGTGTGAAGGATTGGAGGAAGAGATTTTTTAAGGAAATTACTTAGTTTCCCTAATCCTGTTTCCTTTTTATTAATTGTTGTGGCCTGTGTGTGTCCCCCTCCTTCTCCTCTCTCCACATTTCCAGAGATGGAGCTGGCACTAAATGTTACTGAACCAGGGAGCGGGAGAAGCTCCTTCTTTCTCCTCTTTGAATCCATTCTCTGTTTCTCCCTTCAGAGCTTTTGGAGGGAGAGGGAAATGTTTCTGAAGAGGTAGACCCTAGACACACACACACACACACACACACACACACACCCTCCCACGAGAATTAGGTTCTTTGCCCGAGTGTTAACTCTCTGTTTCCCTCCCTGCTCTTGTGGTGTCTCTTCTCCAGGTTTGGGGTACGTAGCGGGGGGTAGCTATGTCGGATGACGATTCGAGGGCTAGCACCAGCTCTTCCTCATCTTCATCCTCCAACCAACAGACCGAGAAAGAGACAAACACACCTAAGAAAAAGGAGAGTAAAGTCAGCATGAGTAAAAACTCCAAGCTCCTCTCTACCAGTGCCAAGAGGTGAGATTATCCTTAAACATGAGGATCTGCCTATACAATTAAGAGGTTGTGATGGCTTTTCTTCACTGATATCTTTGTGCCATTGTTCTTTCTGCAGAATTCACAACTTCTGCACAGAATTCATCCCACATCAGCATTGTCACCCACTCCCCAGATGCATTATTTTTTTTCTTTCAAGAATCGCTTTGTCATAGCTATAGTTCTAACCTTCCCCTTGAATTTACACCAAGAAAGGTTCAGAGCATGTGACTTGGAACCAAGAATATCTCTGCTTAATTCCTGCCTTGCTACTGAATTTACTGTATCATGTACTGCTCAAGTGCGTGGCCTTGAGTAAAGCACTTAATTTCTTCATCTATCAGTAGATGTGGAAGATGACACTTGTCTGTGTACAGGAGTACTGTAAAGATTAATTAAGGTTTGGTAGCTGCTTTAAGTCCACCTGATTAGATGTGAAATATTAATCTTCCATATGGCAAAATGCTACTTTCTATTGTTGCTTGCATTTAGAGTATTTTCCATTTCTTAAATTCACCAGAAGGCAACACTTACTTTCAGATTTTCATGCAAAATCTATCTGTTGCTTCAATAAGAAGAATCATCAGTGTCAATTAAGAGTGAAAATATTTCCATTCTACTAACTTCACATGTATGATACTTCTTGTATATCTGTTGTATGACTGGAATGCAAATCAGTATTTTCAGCAAGTTGTCTGATGCCTCCCATCTTATTCCTATTGATGTTACTGTGACACAGAGGTAGTAAAAGAGGAGGAGCCTTTCATTAGAAATTTATACAGGGGAAGGCAGATCCTGGTATTGGCTGTTAATAACTCTGTGCCCTCTCTTGGGGAAAGAGAAGCAAAGAGAAGGAATACTTTGTACATCTCTGACCATAGCTTCCTTTTACCCCTTAAGTGATAAAAATCAATGGGAATTTTGTTACTGATTTAATTGATGCTTGGATTTCCTCCATTGTGGTTAGTGTGGGGAAATCTGTCCATACTATTTTGCGTTCATTCCTGTGATGGCATTAAGATGATCAGTTAGAATGCATTTTGGTTTAGCAGCCTCTCTGGGAAACTAGTACATCCCATTGGAAGGTATTGATAGAAGTGGCCTCAAAGTTTTGTTCTTTGCTGCTTTTGAGCCAAAAGGTGTCTCTTAGCCTGTGTGTCCTGACAGTGAAGTGAGCATAACTATAGTGTCAGTTACATGATTGTTATGAAGATCACTGAAGTTAAGAAATGTTGACCGGGCTATGTCTTCATTGATTCATGCAACAAACTTATCACTCTCAATAGGTTTTTGTGGCTGTTATGTGTGGAAGTAATACTGCATTCCTACACTGGGACTTTATGACATTACTTACCTTCTCTCTTGATTTCTTGCCATAGGATTCAGAAGGAGTTGGCTGACATCACCTTAGATCCACCTCCCAACTGCAGGTAGGTGTTGATGCATCCACTTTAAGGTTAAAACTGCATGTTGCAATAAACATGTGGCCACCATCACCTTATATCTCCTCCCATGTCCTGCTGGCAATGTTTAGGTAAGAAGATGTGTAACATGATGTCATTGCACTCTGTGTTTCCCTGCTGCATGCAGTCGGGTGCTGCTGGCAGGAGGCAGAGAAATGCAAAGTATAATGATACCACCTCGTGCATCGTCCTTAATTAAATAGCGATATGTGGGAGAAGTTGTAGGATTGCAGTACCCATACAAGTATTGGTACTTATAGATTGGCCTTAGGGGAGATTGGAGACGTTGCTTAGTTGTTGTTTGTTTTCAAATATCATTTTTGGTTCTGAATCATGACACCGAGTATCTTTTGTGAATGGCTTGAATGGCATGAAATAATTCCCTGTGGTCTTTGAAGCTCAGAGGAGACATATTCTGGATGTGAATTGTACCTCAAAAATATTTGCATTAGGGTTTTATTGCATTACAACTGCCTCTGTGTATGTTTCTTTCTGTCACTGGTCAGTTATGAAGGCATATGAAAATGCATCTCCCCGTCACCCCTTGACTTTCTTTGGCTTTTATAAGTCTTGTTCCTGATTGCATCAGTCTTATTATTATCCAGATTTAGGAGAAAAAAAGGAAAGACCTGTTCGTGCCTTTCCAGTTGAAATGTCTCTATGCAGAGCAGTAAGGCATGTTGTAGGAGTGGGATTTGAGCTCATAGCTTAACATATGCACCTTAAGAGCATGCATGTAATCTGGTGAAAACGCACCTCAGGGGATGTCATTGCCTTTTATAAAATGAGTGTTTGAACTGTGTGTTAAAAGATTTAAACACTTTCTGAAAGTCCTGCTAAGCTACTTCTTAGGTTATCACTTAGCTTTTGTAGCCCCTGTGTGTTTAGATATGGGATAGTACAGCATTTTGGCTCTTGGTTTTCCCTGTTAATGAAACAAGAAGGTTAATTTCAGCATAGTCTGTCACCATTTAGGTTGCTTTTTTAAGAGAGCACTTTATATCTCTCTTATTTGTCTCTTCTGCTAATATCAATTTTGAAAACAGTTACTGCTGGTGGTGACGGTTTAAAGGAAATGCTGGTGAAAATATTAATCTTTTAAAACATAAGGTGGACTATGTCTCTTCCACCCACCACGTGTATTCGTTCCTTTTTAACTGCTCCAGCAAGGAAATGGTGTCACTACTAAAGTTTCATTTAAAAATCATTTTATGTGGAGAAACTGGGATGAGAATATATGAGGACAAGGGAGGTCTAGGCTTAATGAAGGGCCACTCTGATTATTTAATAGAATCAGCTAAAGACCTTTTCCCTTCTATTGGCTAATGCTCCCATTGCAAAGGATCAGAAACATGACGAGTGACTGATACCTGGATGAAAGAGGGGAAATGACTGACATGAATGCATTAAGGCTTTAAAGGTTTTCAGCTGATAGTACTTGAGAAAAGAAACGTAAAAATATGCCTGACAAATGGCTTTGTCATGTTACTGAGACTTTATACAGTTTTAATTCATACTGGTTGTGAACATGCTGAATGGGATCTGTACCCAGTGTTGCACTGTTCTTAATTGTTTTTCCTCCTCCGCTGGATCGAAGTCTATGTTCAAATCGTCCTAGTAATCTCGCAACAGTTATCTCTCTCTAAACAGCTCATTTATGAACTTGGTGTCTTTCAGAGCTATGCTAGCAAATTACCTTGTCAGAATATAATGACTGTAGATGTGGTTTCTTATTTCACTAGTGCAATCCACTGGGAGTCATAAACTTCAAGACACATACGAAGATGTTTGCTTTGCTTAAGCCTTTTGAGGGGTAAAATCGCTGTACGCCACAAGCACTTTTAAACTATCCAGTGATCAGAGGAATCTTGTACTTCAGATTGTATAAGTGAACAGAAGTTTAGAAGTTTTTTAGTTTTCTTCGCTCTATGAATACTGTTGAACTTGAAAGCAATACGCTTGTCTTGATTTGTGCTCATAATTGTGGGAAGAAAGGGGATGAATATAAATGGTTTGCTGTTTCTGATAGGAATAGTTTTAGAGTAATTGCGATGTCAGCACTTTTATATTTATTGGTTCTGGAATGCAGAAGGGCATAAAACGTTCTTCTCATTGCAAAGTAGTACAGAGTATGTTTCTCACACTAAGAGCATTTAAAGTCTTTTTTGTGCAATTTTCTACATGTGTGGATGTGTTGATGTGGAAAAGAGCCGTTTTTCAGTAAAATTTATATTCTAGGCAGCGCATATGTTGTACTAAAATTACAGACACAGCAAATGACATAACTGATCACATCATTTGTGAAAGTAGCCTATGTACTGCCATTTCGTAAGATATTCAGGGGGGGATCAAGCTGTTCAGCTGATGCCATGGGAAGGGCCACAACATTAAAACAGCAGTGGATTACTTATGTCCCATAGGTTGCACCTGGCCTACCAGGGCTATTCCTCTCCCCCACTGCCCACCTGCAGAGCTTTGTGCTGCTCTCCTTCAGAGTTAGGAAAGGCTTTAGCAGCTACATGTAGGCATGAGGCATACACTTCCTTTGGATTTTGTAAATTTTCCACGGTCTTCATTGTAGTGGGTGGCAAAGATTCTAGTGCTTTGTCCAGTGGTTCTCAGAGTGTGGGACCAGCATTACTAGGGAAGCACAAGAGCGAACAGAAGCTATTCCAGAATGTCTTTTTAAAGACAGAATGAAGTGCTGTTTCACACTATCCCAGTTGGTATAGGAGAAGGGTTTGTGTGCCCTGAATATTATTGGTAATGGATGCCAGTGGATTTATTTTTTGCATGCTTTTTGCTTCTGTAAGGGCTCTCCCAACAGACACCTTTAAAGCATTCTGTTGGCCCATATGGTCCCACTCCTACTCTTTCGGTTTGATCTGTTTGCCTCCAGGCCAAGGGTGAGCACTGCCAGTGAACCGTCTGCCTGTGTTTTGTATTAGTTGTGCTTGGGAAACCTTGGATTGTTGCTTTTATTACTCCAGGAGACATGGAGAATGCCTTTTTGTCACTCACACATGTGAATATGATTAATGTGGGAAACAGTCATTTTTAATTTGAATTATAATCTTTAGAAATTCTACTAATATTCTAGATGAAATGCATCACCATATTCCTGCATACAAACATAGTCCTAAAAACCACCATATAAGTTGCTGTCTACCAGAGCAATAGCGTATCCAGAATATCCTTCTGAGAAGCAAGTGCAGCCTCTCACCACAGTGGATAACAGTTGGCATAATATTTGCAAGAGAGCAAAGATAATAATAGGTAATATGAGAACATGGGTAATGCAGGGTGGTGTGGTGATGAAACTATACAGACATGGGAAATGTATAAAAATGATTTAAGTCATTCTTGTGAAATTGGGCATTGGCTCTAATCTGTTTTGGGTACTGCCTCAGTCCTTGTTCTGCAAGATTTTATGTATATGCTTGATGCTAGAGAAGTAAATGGTAACTGCACTTAAAATTTGGTGGTAAATTGGCTGCTTCTGGCTGCTGTTTCATAGCAGACTGCTCTTCCATCTCCTTCATAACATGTGATCACCTTCCTTGTCCCCAAGACCTTCCCCTTTGCTCTATACCTGATAAGGATCTTGACGGTTGTTGAAGCATCCTCCTGTATTCACATGGCAGTATTTTTCAGGGGATCAGGTTTCGCCTCTCCCATTTTATGGTCTTGGATTGAATCTTGGCTTGAAATGCTCCAGATGTTGACAGAAAGTGCTTTTCTTTGTTGACCTGACACACTTTGGGAATGTGGACTGAAGACTAGAAATTGCCCTGACTGCACCGACTTATGTACACAATGATTACAATGCAGCAGACTGAAGAGCAGCAACAAATGTGTATGAAAAGGAGAAGTAGACTTCTGAGCTGCAAGCCCTTCGAAATGGCTTTACACCAAATGGCTATACACCAAGATTTCATGAAGCCACAGACAGAGGGGAGAGAGATAGGGGGAAATAGAAAGTTGTATCTCAGAAAGAGGCTTTGAATAAAATCTTTAGCCTACCAGTGTCAGCAGAAACTTTGCCATTTTTTAATTTGAGATTTATGTGTTCTTTTAAATGTCGTATTTCTAGTTATATTGAGGACTTTTCTGTTTGTCTTGTGATTTTGTTTTGCCAACCCAATACTTATGGGAAAGTCTTCATGAAATATAGGCTGCTCACCCTTACCTTTGTCGATTTATGAAGTTGCTTGAGTTTTTGCAGTTTTAATGAGACAGTTGAATGCATGTTTTCACTTTTGTTTAAATAGAAGATATGGCTTTAATATTCAAAGGATCAATGTGGCAATGAAGAAATAGCATTGTGTACTGAAATTCCAATAAATCGCTCTCTGCAAAATGTTCAGTCGTAATGTAGAATTTACTTGAGTTGTGTGAACGTATTTGTCCTAGTGAATTGGGGGGGGGGGGCGGACAGCTGAAGTGAGCCTGTTTTCAGATTTGTGTGAGCAATATTAAAAACTGATTTAGAATTGTTCAGGGAAAACTAATAGTAAACCTATTGTTTCAAATGCTTAAGAGTATGTATGTAAGTTGCAATCCTATTCCCACTTACCTAGGAGTAAGCCCCCCTTGAACTCAATGGGACTCACTTCTAAGTAACATGTATTGGATTAAGGATTAAGGCTGCAATCAATTCAGTTACCTAGGAATAAGTCCTATTGAATTAATAGGGCTTACTTCTGTGTAAACATGCATAACATTCCTGTATCTGACCCTTCACTTATTGTTTATATTTGTTTTTATTATTTCCAGAAGTTCCTATAAACTTCTAACTTAATAATAATAATGAACAAGAACTTAAGGAAATTTTAGTGTCATGTTAGGAAGTAATAATAATATAACATAGATAGTGAATAGAATCTTATCACCTGTAAATTGTAGAGATGGAAATGAGGACTTCGATGCAGTTTTAAAAGTTGTGCAGCAAGAAATTCTGGGTGTATATCCTCCTTCTAAACCTTAGCCTTCTGCCTTCCCCATTCCCAGACTGAATAAAATCTGACAATAACGCTGAACTCTACTTTTACTTTTTAATTAATCCATGCCCTGAGGCCCTGATTCTTTAAACACTTATGTACATACATTTCCTTTGATATCAGTGGAACTATGTGCAAATTCATGTTTTAAGAACAGAGGATTAAAATATCTGTTTTTACTTTGCTAGAAATCATATACAAATGTAAATGCTATAAGTGGACTGCTTTCTAACTCTGCGTAAAGCAAGAATACTCTGCAGCTGTTAAACCAAGATGAGGGTTTTGGTTTTTCTTCCCTTTGTTTGATGGCTTGAAAGACATTTGTGAATGCCAAGTTCATTTTGCATATGTATGCTCTCTGTTTTTTGTCAGAGATGATGTGAAATCAACAGCACTTTATTAATTTGCATTAATTTAAAATTGCTTACATAACTGGATGAACAAATACTTAAGAAACAATGCACAGTAAGATTCATATGGAGGTACTGGAGTGGTTCCTACAACAGGACTGGCTCACCATGGGTTATTTAACCCATGATGAGCTGTGGTATGTGCTGAGCAACATTTTGAATATGCAGTTCCAAGCAGAGGTTGCTGTGTTTTTCAAAGCCAGTGACTAGGGGTTATTTGAGGGTTAAACAACTCTTGCATAACCCTACAACAAACTGAGGGTTGTTTAATCCTCAAATAACTCTTGGTGGCCAGGTTTGCACAACATGATAACCCCCAAGTAGGGATTGTATATCCAAAATGTCACACTCATGCACCTAGCATGCACCACGGATAAACAACCCCAGATCAGCCTGCCATGTCATGCGAACCAGGTCATTGTTAGTTAAACTGATTTGACAGACCTAAACTAGATTGTTTTTACCAGTTAATCAATTTTTTCTTATTTTTTAATATCAGTGATTAGAGACTCTTTGGTTAATGCATGTTTCTCTCAAGCAGATTCATTTTTTTTTTTTGGAAAACAGTTTTCAGACATATATTTCCTATATTACAGCGCCATCAGCACTGAACTCCATTCAGGGGAGAGCTCTGATTAAAATTATCACTTTTAATCTGCTGATAATGTACTAATCCTGTGCTTTAAGATTTAATTATGGTGTCCAGTTCAATTGTGTCCAGCACAAGAATTTAATCATATCAGTTCTTAGAAGTCACCAGCAAACCTTCCTAGGCATATTGGTTCATGCCAGATTGTTACATCATATACATCTCCTAGTTGAGGGGAACCTCTTTCAGCTGGAGGGCTGAATTTCAGAAAAGAGAATTTCAGAGAAACTCTTGGGGGCCACATTCCAGTGGTAGCTGGCACCAAATGCAGAGGGAGTGGGGCCCAAAATTCAAAAACTACAAAGTCCCCCAGCATATAAGCTGGGAAAAAGCTTACTGGTCATTGGGAGAAAGGGGCCATAACTGGGAAGGAGGCAGGGCCACCTGGGGAATCCCAGAGGGCTGGATTTGGCCCCCAGGCCTGAGGTCCACCACTGCTGTCCTAGTAGTTTCCCTCTTTGCCTGACATGTTCCAAAGAGAGGAAAAAATATGTCTCCTCTTAAGCCAGGGGTTCACAACCTTTTTGGCCACAAGGGTCACACGTGATGCTGGCTCGAAGCCTGCACACATACACACAGCTGCCTGCGCAAATTCCAGCAATCCTGACACAGATTTATCTTTCCTTGCTGCTAGCAGCAGCAGGAAAAGAGTGATCTGTATGAGGAAATTGGCCAGGGGGAGAATATAGCAACAGAAGGGGTGCAGTGAAGGCTGGGGGGGGCATGCGCCCCGCAGGCTACGGGTTTTGCGCCCCGCAGGCTACGGGTTTTGCGCCCCGCAGGCTACGGGTTTTGCGCCCCGCAGGCTACGGGTTTTGCGCCCCGCAGGCTACGGGTTTTGCGCCCCGCAGGCTACGGGTTTTGCGCCCCGCAGGCTACGGGTTTTGCGCCCCGCAGGCTACGGGTTTTGCGCCCCTGCCTTAGACAGTGAGTTATTCTGTGAACCTCAGTAGTTGTGGATTGTGAGTCTTGGAAACCGTATAATACCATTTATGCACTTGATAATTTCCTGTATGTAGCACAGTCTTCCAGCTGATACTGCAAGGCAACATTTTCAGTACTGACTATGCTTGAAAACATTCTAGAGGGCTATAAGTAATTGACACATCTGTGCTGCATGGGATTAACGGGATCATGAATTTGAATTGTTGGCCTTGTTATACATCTTCTAGAATAGTTTAATTCCAAAATTAGAACAAATGCAGGGGTAGTTTGCTCAACCTTTTTCCCTGTAGGTTTTCATCAGTTCTTCTTGTGCCAGAAAGGTGTGTAGAAAACCAAGTTGATATTGCTGCCTAGTGGTTGCAAGTAGGGGCAGAGGGAGAGTAGGTTAGCCCCTGCATGCTAGATGCAACTAGGTGCAGGGTGTCTATTCTCTTCTCTGATTCTTAAATATTTGAGTAAGCATGTCAAATAGTCATGGTATATAAACTTGGAAATTACATGATTTGAAAAATGAAAAGAATGAAGCTTGTCTTTTTTTTTTTTTCCCCACCTCTTTGTTTCTGATCTTGACCACTGTTGCCAACACATTATCCAAGTTATCTCTGTAGCCATGCAGCTAGAAAACTGAAATTCTATCAAGTAAACCAGACTTCCATGATCAGTACCAAAATGCCTCAGATGCTGCATTTCTCCTTCTGGGCAGGGTCTATATCTCACATGCTTTGCATGCAGAAGGTCTTGGGTTCTATACCTGCTGGCATGTCCACTTAAAAAAATCATAGGTAGCAGGGCTGGAAAATAGCTCTGCCAGAGATCCTGGAGAGTTGTAGACAGAGTAGATAGTACTGGGCTAGAAGAATCAATGGCCTGATTTAGTATAAGCCAACTTCATATGTTCATATATATTGAGGTGAACAGCTGCACAGCAGTACTTCATAAAGGCTGGCTAATATTTCTAGGAGTCCACAGTTGTTTAGAGCGGCAAACTGTTCAGTTGATTCCCTTCTAAAAAATCAGAGGCGTGCTAATGGCAGGCTTCTCTTAGAACATGTGGCAATCACTAGCTTGATTTTTGTAGTGATTTTCTGTTTGGTGTACCCTTTCTCAGTAATTCCCTAGTGAACTGAGTGCTTTGCCTGCCAAAAATGGAAATGACATCTTGGGAGCTGTTTGGGGAAAGAACTGAGGTTTGAAATTTCCACATCCCCCTTAATTTTATTATTCAACCATCTTTGTGACCCATTAGTAACATATTTTGCAGTACTGCATATGTACCTTACCTGACGTCATGTGTATAGAGTGGTTGTCTGGGTTGGGAGTTGGAGGCACTGCACTACAGTGGTTCTGCTCCTACTTGGATGGCCGATTCCAGAAGGTGGTGCTGGGGGATTATTGCTCTGTGCCATGGCAATTGTACCATGGGGTTCCACAGGGCTCTATTTTATCCCCCATGCTGTTTAACATCTACATGAAACCTCTAGGGGAGGCTATCCGGAGGTGTGGGCTGAGGTGCCATCAATATGCGGATGACACCCAGCTCTACCTCTCTTTCTCATCAAACCCAGGTGAGGCAGTGGCTGTTCTGAATCAGGGCCTGGGCATGGTAATGGACTGGATGAGGGCCAATAAACTGAAACTCAATCCAGACAAGACAGAGGTACTGTTAGTGGGTGGTTCGTCTGCCCGGCTAGGTGATGTTCAACCTGTTCTGGAGGGGGTTGCACTCCCCCTAAAGGATCAGGTTCGTAGTTTGGGGGTGCTCTTGGATCCAGAACTGTCACTTGAGGCACAGGTGAACTCAGTGGCACGGAGCACTTTTTATCAGCTTAGGCTGATATACCAACTACGCCCTTATCTGGACAGAGATAGCCTAGCTACAGTTATCCACGCTCTGATAACTTCTCGTCTGGATTACTGGAATGCGTTATACGTGGGGCTGCCTTTGAAAATGGTTCGGAAACTTCAGCTGGTCCAAAACAGGGCAGCAAGATTGTTAACAGGGACTGGCCTGCGAGCTCATATTACGCCAGTACTCTTCCAGCTGCACTGACTGCCAGTCCATTTCTGGGCACAATTCAAAGTGCTGGTATTAACATTTAAAGCCCTTAACGGCTTGGGGCCAGGTTATCTGAAGGATCGCCTCCTCCCATATGTGCCTGCCCGGACCTTAAGATCATCGTCAGCAGCCCTCCTCCGTGAGCCCCTGCCAAAGGAAGTGAGGCGGGTGGCTACTAGGAGGAGGGCTTTTTCTGCTGTGGCACCCCGGCTCTGGAATGAGCTCCCTAGTGAGGTTTGCCTGGCACCTACATTGTATTCCTTTCGGCACCAGGTGAAGACCTTTTTATTTTCCCAGGCATTTTAGCATTTTAGGGTTCTAAACTTTTAGCTTTGCTGTTTTAAATCTGTATTTTAAACTCCTGCGCTGCTGCTAGGTTTATTGTGGTTGTATTGTTATATTGTGGTTTTAATGTTCTATATATTTTAAATTGTTTTATTGTGTGCTGTTTGGTTTTAATTTTTGTGAACCGCCCAGAGAGCTTCGGCTATTGGGCGGTATAGAAATGAAATAAATAAATAAATAATATTTGATACAGCGGAAACCATTATCTGTGTAGCCTTATGCCAGTGTAATCATTATGTATACGGTGCTTTTGTTTATCTAGCTTGGCTTATCTAAAAGTTTGGGATGTTTCTGGGCTGTTTTGATAAATAGAATTGTATTGTAGAACATGTCTAAAGTATTGTACAGAACTAGCAGAAATGTTGGAAATGCTGCCGCCTCACCCCCCCCCACACACACGCATGTTGTGAGTGGAAATAGGTATGGTGGAACAGGTCTTTTATGTGTACAAAGTGTTGTTGTTCAGTCGTTCAGTCGTGTCCGACTCTTCATGACCCCATGGACCATAGCACACCAGGCCTTCCTGTCCTGCACTCTCTTCCGGAGTATGCTCAAGTCCATATTCATTGCATCGGTGATGCTATCTAGCCATCTCATCCTCTGCCGTACAAACTAGCTTGTAACAATTACCAGATTAAATACTACATAGACATTTGTGTTGATTCAGAAACAGATTATGCATGGGGTCTTTCTCACTGGAATTTATCTCCTTACCACTACTGTAAAATTCTCCATTTTCATACCTTGCAGAGAAGAGTAACTGCCTAGAGAATTCTGGTTATTAGGTGGTCTAAAAGTGTAAGAAATAAAGAAGATACAATTCTTGCAACTGTTCTATAAAAAGGAACATTACATTGCCTAAGTTTGTAAACCTTCGTACAAGGCCCAAACTACACCTTGTACAGGAGATCTGTGATGGTTCTCCCAACTTCTTCTCTTTTTAAAGAACTGAAATGTTGCTGGGGTGTGGGGACTGCCTATTTGATTTTAGCAGCAATGGGGGAAGGGTGTTTAATCTTTACCCTGCTCCATTTTTCCAAATGAAATTAGGTCCCTACCCCCTTGAAGCTGCTTTTTGCCCTTTGAAGAAGAAAAAACGCACGTTGACATGTTTGAAAGAAGAGAAACAGTTTTGTCGTGACCATGTGTAACAATCAGAGCAAAGTTAGTACTTTGACTGAAAGCTACACAGTTCCACCATTTAAGCTGTTCGTGATATATGCACAATATTAAACACGGTTCCCAGCTTGCCCTACAAACTATTGTCATGCTCCTAGTCTTTTCCTTTGCTGGAAAGAGAAGTACTGGACAGTTCCAATTTCTTAAATTAGGGGATGGTAACTAGATACTCTTCGTAGTGGGTAAAAAAGTGATGCTGCTCTTCTCCAGATTACGAAAAGCATAGTAGAGCAATCATAGCTTCTTCTCTGAAGTTGGGAGAAAGCCAGGATGGTCGCCACATTGCTTTTCACCCAAGTTACAAAGAGTGCTGCAAAACTGAAACTCTTGGTCTTAAAGGATAGGGATGCAGCTGTTCTAAATCTGTACTGCTCTTTCTGACTGTATGAGAGTACACCACAGTGATGAAGGTGGGAAAGCATGCTTTGCCACTTAATTGCTCGAGGGGGGGAGTTGCGACTGATCCGAGTAAGCAAGTAAGTGGCAAATGGCACCTCTATTTCATCCTGTTCTCAGCAAAGGTGTTGTAGACTATTGGTACAGTTAGAGTCATAACTCTGTATAGATCTGGATTGGGTGGCATATAGATGGTAGATTATTTAAGTTCCAATTTCCATTGTAAAAGAGAGGACTCCTAAATGCGAGTGCTATTGTATAGAAAATCCATCATGTTTGACGTGGTTCTGGAAAAATGCTTTATAATATGGGGGTGGGATGGGGAAATGGCAATATGTTTTAATTATAATAGAGCTTAGCTGTAGAAGATCAGTTCGAAAGGATGCTAAAATGGATGCGGCAATAAAAGTAATTATATCACTTTTACAGTGTACTACAAGGGGTCATTTAATCTGAGGTTTCTGATCCATCTAATGAACTGTGTGTGCTTGCACACGTGCATGAACATCAATTGTTTTTTCTGTGAATTCGATGTAAATCTGTGGAGTGTATTGCATCTGTAATCACACACTTCTGCCATTTCTTTCCAGCTGGCATGACATGTGAGAGCTATTGGTAACTGCTTGAAATTGGCTCAGTTGTGTTTTTTTTTAACCTCACCTTTTCGCTGACCTGAGAACTCCTGCAACTTTGTTTCTGGGTTGCAAATGCCTTGATCCTGTTATAGTATAGGAATATTTCTTTTACTTCATTCAGTTCAAATCAGTTTAAGATCTTATAGGGTAAACATTGATCTTCACAAGCCAACAGTTCTGTTGCTTCAGACTCCTATGAAAGACTGTGCATGCTTGTTTCCCTTTAGATATTTGTGTCTTTCTATTGCACTTTCAGTTTGTAGTTCCTGACTGTTATTATTATTATTACTACTACTACTATTTAATAGTAAATAATTTTACTATTATTAGGCTGCCGGTGAAATGGCTCTATTCAGAGTTGGACTTGTACAGATCCTTTATCTCTGATTCCTAGGAAATTGCACATTTTTGATCCAGCTGCTTCATTGCTTTGCATTACTTGTTCACAGCTTTAATTTGTTTAAAACCACATCTACTCAGAAAGAGCTTGCTGTAGCTACAGAGGAAAGTAAAGGAACAGAGTGGAATCGGGACTTTCTTGGGCCAGCTAGAGACCACTTGCCAAACGAATACGGAAGATCTGATAGCTGAAGCAAGCAGAATTTTTGGACTGCTGCTCCTGCAAATACTTGAATTTAAAAGTGAAACTCTGTATTATTCCCTGCCTTCATTGTCCCATTTCTATTAAACTGAGAAACAGGTCTCCCTGGTGAGGCACACGCAGTTGCTAGAAAAGGCTTGTATTCCTCTCAGACAGTTTCTAGCCCATTCTCCCACCCTACCTGGAATATCATATTGGATAAAATGGTGGCCACTCTGGAGCACCGTGAGCTCTCTTGGAGGGCTAAATCCCAGTACCACTTTCTAAGCCACAAGAGATTTTGCAGCTTGCATCTCCAAATTTGCAGTTGGAAGCTGATGATGTGCTATTTCACAAGAGCTGATCTCTTCTCTGCCCCCTTTGATTTAGGAAAGTGTATGATAACTTTTTCTAAGAGTTCTTGCCATAATGATTAAGACACATCAATCATGTTATTAGTGAGACATTGTAGTACTGTGAAAGCAGTTCCTGCTGAACCTAATGGAGTGAAGATCTGTCACTTAAAAGGACCATGTACCCTGAGCACATTTGCACAGTGCTTATTTCAGGACCTGGTTCTGCCTGCATGCAGTATGTCTGATTTCTGCAGTTCATGTGTTCTGGGGATCCAGCTAATGCCCCTTCCCTATTACTGACCTGGACAACTGTAGGATTTGTGAGGGGTATGCAGCCTGCATGTGTGACTTTCTTCCCTTACCACAGGGCATAGTATGAACAACATACCTTCATCTTCCAGGGACATATGCCACTTTTCTAGTCTCTGTAGTGTGCGTGACTGGAGTTCGCAGCTGTTCATTGTGCATGTTCTTACTGGGCATTCTCAGCTTGCCTCACACTAGCTTCTCAGGCTTTCAGGATGCAAGAAGTGTTTTTGCTGTAGAATTTCTAGGAAAACGTTCCACCTATTCAAAGTGTTCATGGAATAATAAGGAAAGTTTAGTCCTTGAACTGGTAGGCGTCTTTCATCTAGCCTTGCTTACTCTTTTGACACCTGCTATACCTATTCAGGATGCAATCCTATACATGTTTAGACAGAAAAAAAGGCCTACAACTCCCAACATGCCCCAGCCAGCATGGAGTTCATATGCATAACTTCTGATGATTGTTTTTGAATTGACCTGGGTATGAATTGTATTCAGCGTAAGATGAATCACTTCTAGCAGGTATTTTATCATTATTATTCAGAGTAGGGGTCAGAACCTTAAGCTCCCTGCCAATTTTCATTTGGTCCTATTCCCGTTTGAATTCCCAAGGGAGAGGCTTATCTCCTGTTTTATGCACTTTTGTTAGTAGCTCCTGAACACATGTAGAAGTTGGGTAGTAAATACTTCTTTAACTGTTGTGTGTGAATGTCTGAAGATAGGGGTGTGTGTGTGTGTGTGTGTGTGTGTGTGTGAATGAGAGAAAGAGAGAGAGAGAGAGAGAGAGAGAGAGAGAACGAACATAGTCGTTTATTAGGTTTTGTTTTGGTTTTGCCAGTTTGAAACCAGAATGTGTCAGTTGGGCCAGCTGTTTTAATGACCCTGGGGGTATAGCCCATTCCATACTATGCTTTGCCTATTTTTTGTTTTCTCCAACGGTTGTCCTCACTTGCACTGCTTAAGGCACTTTCTCCTGTTTTGGCACACAGCCACCATTTTTCCTGTCACAGAGCTGAAGTTACAACAGGAAGAAGGAAAGCTTCTTGCTACAAGGTTTTGGGCTGTGTTTATGTATGAACTGGTAAAGTGTTGTTTGTATATTGTACTTTCTCATAGAAATCCTTGCAATTTATCTCCAGAAATACATTATGGCTTCTCTGTTTAACCTCTGAAAGAATATCTCACACACATGCCTGAACAAGTCCTGTAAAAATAAATGTTACAAGTACTGCATTGTGCTTTTCAGTAAACACGTATGCTTTGAACTATTATGGGCTAATATAAATATTGCCTAATTAGACTTGCTGTTAATGCCAGATATGCACTGTATTTTAGTCCCCTTGTTTGTAGGCATAAATATACATTTTAAAATGGCAGTTAATACATGTAATGAGGGCATTCCCAGAGTCGAAATTGTAGCTTGACTTAAGGGTTTGAATCCTTGTGAAAAAGCTGATAGACCTCACCCTATAATTATCTACTTTTTAACATATCAGTGTGGAGCACAAGCTCGAGTTTCATCCTTGAAAGCTTCCTAGTTACCTAAGCATGTTTAAAGGATACTCCTTTTTGAAGTTTTCAAATGAAGTTTGCTGTTTCTCTCCCCTCCACTCCCCTAACTTAATGAACTGAATATTTGCACACTTGTGCCTTATAACCTACAGATATTTTTCTTCATTAATTTACAAACAACAACAAAACCTCATGAAGTTGCAATTCTGATTTAAAGAATCTAAAACAATGCTTTAGACTGACCCTAAATAACAAAACATGTCAAGGTGATGTCCACACCACTTAAAGCTGGAATGTCTTACAAAGGTTTTGAGCTCTGTTGTATTCCATTGTTCTAAAGTGATAGAAGGAGTTGCCTTATACTGAGTCAGACAAAGGATAGTCTAGTCCACTACTTTCCTGTTGACCTTCATTTATTTAGTTGCATTGATCCCTCAGGTACATTTTTCCCTCCAACCCTGTTAAGTGAGGTACTTGAGCTTGAAGTTAGGGAAAGAACCTGATATGTTATGCATCTCAAGCATATGCTCTACCAATAAGTTTTAAATTTCACAGAATTGCTGCAGGAGCTTTCAGAAACAGAACAATATGCAAAATCTTCCTTTCTGTACTTGGATCTGGGCATCTCCCCCCACCCCCACCTGGAAGTTATTTACTGTGTATGAATACTACTTAAACAAAAGGACCCTTCCACCTGTCAGGGTTGTTTCTCTTCTCAAGCTTTTAACTGAACGGTTGGTGTTTTCTGTATTTTGAGCAGCATTGCTCGGACTTTGTGATATGTGTCATTTCTAAGCTTATTAGATATTCCAGACCTCTCCACAACTTAGAAACCTCAGTGCACATACCTGCCTTGCTTTCCCCCCTTACCAACTTGGTGTTATATAGTGATGCTAGTGAAGTTCATATGAGCTTCAGGGTTCTTCAAAGGAGATGTGAAGAACACAGAAGTAGAGCTCCAGGGAATTAGTCAGGATCAGTACCAAAGGCAAGCCCAAACACAAGGAGCTCCAGAGAAAAGCTAGGTTTTCAAGGAAATACAAGGCAGGCATCTTGGCGCTGGTCACAGACATTGTTCCATTACTCTGTATCTACAGCTGAAGGCTTCTAAGCCTCAGTCTTCAGAACCCCATCCAGAGCACAGCTGTAGGCCATCAGTGCCATCTGAGGAATGGTCTATTCATGAGCAGAGCCTTGCTCATGAGTATACCTTTATGCACGAGGAGTCCTTAAGCAGGTGCTTTCATGTCTGGCAGCCCGCCAACCCCAAAGATTTTGCGCCAGCACCCACTTGGGCTAGGTGACCACTCAGCATCTGCCTCTGCGCCCAAGACTACATCTTGAGGGGAAGAGGCAACTGTTGTCTCCTTCAAGGGCCTGGGATGCCCTTGATCTGTCTTTATTTATTTATTTATTTATTTCTATACCGCCCAGTAGCTGAAGCTCTCTGGGTGGTTCACAAAAATTAAAACCAAAGACCACACAATAAAACAATATAAAATACATAAAACATTAATACCACAGTATAACAATACAACCAGGAAAAAAAAAAAAACCAGAATAAAATGTAGCAGCAATGCAGGGATTTAAAATACAGATTTAAAACAGCAAAGCTAAAAGTCTAGAAAGCTAAAATGCCTGGGAAAACAAAAAGGTCTTCACCTGGCGCCAGAAAGAATAGAGTGTAGGTGGCAGGCGAACCTCACTAGGGAGCTCATTCCACAGCCAGGGTGCCACAGCAGAAAGGGCCCTCCTTCCAGTAGCCATCTGCCTCACTTCCTTTGGGAGGGGCTCACGGAGAAGGGCCGCTGACGATGATCTTAAGGTCCGGGCAGGCACGTATGGGAGGAGGCGATCCTTCAGATAACCTGGCCCCAAGCCGTTAAGAGCTTTGAATGTTAATACCAGCACTTTGAATCAGGCCCGGAAATGGACTGGTAGCCAGTGCAACTGGAAAAGTATTGGCATAATATGAGCTCGTTGGCCAGTCCCTGTTAACAATCTTGCTGCCCTGTTTTGGACCAGCTGAAGTTTCTGGACCGCTTTCAAAGGCAGCCCCACATATAACGCATTGCAGTAATCCAGGCGAGACATTATCAGAGCATGGATAACTGTAGCTAGGCTATCTCTGTCCAGATAAGGGTGTAGTTGGTATACCAGTCTAAGCTGATAAAAAGTGCTCCGTGCCACTGAGTTCACCTGTGCCTCAAGTGACAGTTCTGGATCCAAGAGCACCCCCAAACTACGAACCTGATCCTTTAGGGGGAGTGCAACCCCCTCCAGAACAGGTTGAACATCACCTAGCCGGGCAGACGAACCACCCACTAACAGTACCTCTGTCTTGTCTGGATTGAGTTTCAGTTTATTGGCCCTCATCCAGTCCATTACCATGCCCAGGCCCTGATTCAGAACAGCCACTGCCTCACCTGGGTTTGATGAGAAAGAGAGGTAGAGCTGGGTGTCATCTGCCTATTGATGGTACCGCAGCCCACACCTCCGGATAGCCTCTCCTAGAGGTTTCATGTAGATGTTAAACAGCATAGGGGATAAAACAGAGCCCTGTGGAACCCCATGGCATAATTGCCATGGCACAGAACAATAATCCCCCAGCACCACCTTCTGGAGTTGGCCATCCAAGTAGGAGCGGAACCACTGTAGTGCAGTGCCTCGAACTCCCAACCCAGACAACCTATCCAGAAGGATACTATGGTTGATGGTATCGAAAGCCGCTGAGAGGTCCAGGAGAATCAACAGGGTCGTACTCCCCCTGTCCCTCTCCCAGCAGGGGTCATCCCACAGGGTGGCCAAGGTAGTTTCCATTCCAAAACCAGGCCTGAAGCCCGATTGAAATGGATCTAGATAATCCGTTTCATTCAAGAGTGCCTGGAGCTGTCCTGCAACCACCCGCTCAAGCACCTTGCCCATGAAGGGGATGTTGGCCACTGTTAACGTCCTCCAGGTCCAGGTTAGGCTTTTTCAGGAGGGGCCTAATTACCACCTCTTTTAAAGCGGCCGGCACCACTCCGTCTCTCAAGGAGGAATGTACAACCTCCTGGACCCAGCTGGTCATCCCATCCTTGTTTGATTTAATAAGTCATGAATGGCAAGGGTCAAGCACACAAGTGGTCTATCGGACTTGGCCAAGCACCTTGTTCGCATCCTTAGGCCTCAATAACTGAAACTTATCAAATAAAACTGGACCAGACGGTGCTCTGAACGCCTCTACCAATGGAACTGCATTAATTGTGATGTCCAATTCATGACAAATCTGAGCGACTTTGTCTTCAAAGTGCCATGCAAACTTGTCACAGTGTGCAACCGAAGGTTCCACAGCCTCTCTTCCTGGCCCAGAATGTAACAGACGGTGAACCACTCGGAAAAGCTCCGCTGGATGACACTGAGAAGATGCAATGCTTGTGGAAAATAACTTGTCTCTTTGCCACCCTCACTGCCACAGAGTAGGCTCGATAATGAGCTCTTACCTGTGTTTGGTCAGACTCAGCATGCGTTTTCCTCCACCTGCGTTCTAGCCATCTCCTCTCTTGCTTCATTGCCCTCAGCTCAGGTGTATACCAAGGAGCTGGCCGGGCTCTGCTCAGAGGGAGAGGTTGCTTGGGCACGATCATGTCAACTGCCCGAGTCATCTCTGCATTCCACAGAGCGACCTGGGCTTCGACAGGAGCACCAGCCATACCAGCAGGAAAATCCCCCAGAGCCCTCTGGAATCCATTAGCCTCTGGGGGTGGACCATTTTAATAGGTCCCCCATCCTTGCAGAGGGGGAAGGCTGCCAAGAGTCTAAACCTCCACAGGAAGTGATCTGACCATGACAGAGGGACAGATGTTGATTCCCTCACTTTCAGATCACCATCCTCCTGCCCAGTCGAGAAAACCAGATCAAGCGTGTGTCCTTTTATATGTGTTGGGCCGATGACATGTTGGGATAGCCCCATGGTTGGCATGGCGGCCATGAAGTCCTGAGCCACCCCGGATACAGCGGCCTCGCCATGGAAGTTGAGATCCCCCAGGACCATCATCCTGGGGGTCCTCAACACCAAGTCCTCAAGGTACCCCAAGTCAGGCAGAGCCTCCACAATGCATGACTCTGGGGAGGGGAGCTCCAGGTTATCCTCCGAAGAAGAGTCTTCCATAGGAAGCATGACACTTCCTCAGTCCTACAAGTCCCAATGGCCGCTGCTCTTTCTGTCATTACATTTTCCTCAGGGAGTTAGATTAATGGAGAAAGAGGGGGAAGGGGATGGGGAGTCCTTTCATTGCCTCTGTTACCACTGCTATCTGACTTGCTGGATAAGTAAAGGGAGGGATGCTTTCGAGAGTTGGGATCTGGTGGAGAGGGGGTGTTTTTTCATTTCCTGAGCCCCTTGGATTGGCTCAGCAAATTAAGTGATTTGTTTCCAATTTGAGGAGGAACAAATCAGTTCATCTCCAGCTCAGTCTAAGGAGAGCGGGAGGATGTTTGTCCATCTCTCATGTTATATCCCTCTCCCCATGCCATCCATTTCATCTCACTGGTGCCTACAAGCACTCCCCGATGTTACTTCATCTTATGTGCTGTTTTAACTCGCCTTGTTTCAACCTTGTCTGTTACCTACTGGTTTGTTAAGTTTGTGTGTTTTATTTTATTTGCAGCCTTGTATGTTTTTGGAGAGGTGAGATATACATTGATTTGATTTGATTCAATTTCCAGGATGAGGTAATGGGATCTGCAGCAGTCAGGGATTTACTCACATCCCCTTCCCTTTCCACAGTCCCTTTGCTGCAGCTGTAGTCCCTGTAGTCTGTGAAACCCTGAGCTTTGATTATTTATAGGCATATTACCAATAAGACATGGAAAACTATTTGTGCTTCTGCTCTTCCAGTTTGATTAAATAGGAGACTAAAGAGTATGGTTTAAAACCATCAGCAATAGTAAGGTGACAAATGTGTAATTGTTTTGTAATTTGAAGTAACATTTCTCAGTCTTTATACTTCCGGAGGCACAGTAAATATGGGATTCAAGAGGGGCTGTAATATGTAGGTTGGTAGTATTGTGCTTTGATATTCTTTTTTGTATCAATTGGAGAACATGTCTCACTCTGCTAAAAAGTCAAGGTAAACTAATTTTGATGGTTTCTGAGACAATGGTTATCATGTCAAGGAGCTTAAAATCTTTGGTTGAGGCTGTGTTAAGGCTCCTTTTATGGACGCTAGCCTTTTTACGATTCTTGCCTTCACAGGAGCTTAATGAAACTCAGCCCCATTGACTGTGTGTAGTAAATGGTGATATGCTCAGATTCGCTTCATTTCCTTACTGATGAGATTTATTCTCCTTATTTCAAATTGCGAGAAATACTGAGCATGCTGTGCTGGCTCATAGTTCTGATTTTTTTTGGTAATTATGTTAGTCATGTCAATAAAAAGCCGTTTGGCTTTGGAGATTTTTACAGTTAACTCTGGGCTTTAAGATGAATCGGTGAAAGGTGTGATCTCAAGCAACCTGGAACATGAGAGATTTTAGTGGGTGAGATGGTCATCCCTTGTGCTAAATGAATCTCTCACTTCTCTTTAGCCTTACCCAGGCTTCTGGTCCTGTACTGTGTTCTTAACTGATCCAGAAGGCAGCTCACTTGCCCCCATCCCTATCTGAATCCTGTTCACACCTTCCCAGCTAGGCATGGAAGCAGTCCCTCAATTCACTAAGCAAGTCTGTGGACCTGGAAGCTAAGAAGTTACCTCAGAGCTGTTGTACCAGCACTGAATAGCCAGGGAATGATAGGCCTTAGAGAGCCTCTTGCTGAAAGAGCTCAGGGCCAGGATCCAGAGTATCTGTGAGACTTGTCTTTGCCTTCAGAATAGACTGGATGGATGGCAGGCATTGGAGTGATAACTGAGCACTGTGTCAATGGACCTGACCTTCAACCCAGTTGCAGGGGTTATGAAGGGGCATCCAGAGCTGGTATGTGATCCTGACAAGGGACAGTAGGGTCCCTGCTATTCACTCTGCCTTGGGTATGGTGCCATATGAGGAAGTGGCCTTTGGCTGAGCCTCAAGGGGTAAGGAGTCTTCAGGGCCCCAATCTATGCTAGGGGCTGCAAGAAGATCATGCGTCCTCCCCTCTTTGGATGAGGTCTTGCTGGTCGTGACACATTGGCATTCTCTGTAAAGAGACTGTGTGGCCTTCTCTTTAAAGGCCTTTCTCCTCTGCTTCCTTAGGATGCCTTCTTTATGAACTTTTAGCAGCTCTGTCTAAGGATTTGTCACATATGCAGGAGCTCTGATGTACATGCAACACTTTCTCCTTTACTTCAGTTTTGGGGGTAGCTCTGCATGCACAGAGCTTCCTGTGTCACTGAAATCAATTGCGGGGAGAGGTGGAGAGCAGAGTTTACTTGTCTGGAAACTACATGTGTGTAACAGAGTGTGCATAGAGCTTTGGATTTGCCTCTTAAGCATGTAAAAGAGTCAGCCTTTATCTTCTAGTGCTATCTCTTTCTGTTGATCTGCTTGCCCTTATGCTTCGGATAAAAGGGAGTGTTGCCAGCAGAGTCATTTCATAACTATGCTTGGCAAGTTAGAAAAACTTTCCTTGATTGGGGAGGCTCACTATGACAGAAATTCACCCTTTCTTTTTTAATTTTTGCTTGCATGTTTTTGTTTTGGCAGGGCAGGGGTAGGGTTGCTAACTGTCCAGGTTTTGGCAAGCTTTGGGGGCTCCTGGGCAGTTGCCAAAATTAATCGGACTGTGCTTGCTTGTTTTGTTTTGTTTCTACTTCTAGACCATTTTTTTCTCTCTTGGTATACAATCAAAATGATTACAAAAACATCTGTGTAACATGGGTGAGGGGGGAAGGGGTTTGATTATTGTGGAGGTGCAAGTCTACACAGTTTAAAATGATCACTAGCCTTCTCCTTCCTTGATTGGGTTCCTGCTGCTCCAAGCTGTCTTTTCCTGGCCCAGCTGTTCAGCCCATCTTGGCTACTGTTGAAGCTGGCTTCTTAGCTTCTTTCCAGCTTGGCTTGGCTAAGCTATCTTGCTTGTGATCAGAGCACTACCAGTGCTTTCAGCAGCAGGAAATTTGCAGTGGTGGTGGCAGGGGATAAGCGAAAGTAACTCTGTCATCTTCGCTTTATTGGCTTTGCCACCCTGCTGGAATTATATGGAGGTGATTGTGGGCCTAGCAGCATCAAGAGCACACAGCGGCAATCGGTAATACTCATCTCCCATCCAGCAGTGATGAGTTATTTCCTTGAGCTTGTGAGAGAGAGTTGTCTTGTGCCTTACTGTTGTATACTTTCTCTGCTATGCCTCAGTCTTGTGGCCTGTGTGCCTCATCCAGCTTTTTGGTTGGTTGTGCTTAAGAGTGTTTTGCCATGGCCTCCTTGGACAAGTCTTTTCTCAGTCTCAGTATTCCCCATTAGGAAAACGTGTTTTCTAGAGTATCTTCGAAATGCTTAATTCCTCAACAATATACTACATATATGTGAGATGATGTATAGTTTTCAGGTACACTCACCAGCTTGTGTTATCTTCTCTGCATACTCTCGTAGTTGTTGTTTGTGCTTCTTCCAGCCCACCTCCTTCTACTTTTTGCAGATGGTCTCCATGTGTATGTAGGATTACACTGAGTTCTTGGACTTTGGAAGTGGTTAATGCTTCCTTGAGGGATGAGGTGGTCTCTGCTGTCTTGGAGGAAACAGTAGTAAGGCCAGTCTTGAAGAAACCAAGCTTAGACACTATGTTTTCTAACAATTACTACCCAGTGTGAGATTTGCCATTCTTGGGCAAGTTATTTTAGAGTGTGATGGCTTCTCAATTCCAGACAGTATTGAATGAGATGGATTGTTTAGAATTATTTAGATCCATTTCATTCCATTTTCAAGCCTGGTTTGGGAACAGAAACAGCCTTGGTTGCCCTGGTAAACAACTTACACCAAGTAATAGATGCGGGGGAGTACATCCGTGTTGATTCTTTTGGACCTCTCAGCATCTTTGGGCTTAGAAGGGCATGGAGTTAGTGTAGACCTCATCCTTCCAGAAGAAGCAGTCTCAGAAAATGGTCCTGGAGGACTTACATTCCAACCCATAGCTTTTGACATACAGGAAGCCACAAGGCTTTGTTTTGTCCTTCCCTGCTTCTTAACATGTACATGAAACCACTGGGGTGAATCATCCAGATGTTTGGGCTGAAATGTCATCAGTATGTGGATGATACTTGGCTCTACCTCTTGTTTCCATCTACTTCTCCTAGGGAGGCTATGGAACTCTTGAACCAGTGTCTGGAGGCGGTTTTGGGGTGAATGGAAGTGAACAAGCTGTGACTTAATACAGATAGGGCAGCATTTTTGTAGGTAGGGAAATGGTCCATTCTGGATAAAGGTTTACTACTGGTTTTAGATAAAGATGAGAAGGCCGGGGGCGGGGGGAGGAAAAAATGAGGGGACAAGGGGAAACAAAAATGGTGGGGAAAATAGAGAAAAACTATTAAAAATCCTTTCCCCATATTTTCCTCAGGGATGTTGGGAAAATTTGAAAAAAAAACACCTACTTTCTTAACTGAATTATACTTCCTCCCTTCCATTTCTTGCTCAAGCCTTCACAGTTCTGGTCATACATGTATTCTCCCTGAGGGACCAAGTGCACAGTTTGGGACACTGTGCTAACTGGGCATGCTCAGATGGTGTGGTGGTTACTAGGAGTGTTTTTTTACCATGTTAGGCTGGCCTCCATGTGTGATCTTATCTGGAGAGGAACATAGGAAGCTGCCTTATACTGACTCAGACCACTGGTTCATCTAGCCCAGTATTGTCAGCACTGACTGGCAGCAGATTTCAGGGTTTCAGGCAGGAGTTTTTCCAGCCCTACCTAGAGATCCCAAGGATAGAACCAGGACCTTTGGGATGGAAAGCATGTGCTCTGCTACTGAGCTATGGCCTCACACAAGGTAAGGCCTTTCCTCCATTGTTCATGCACTAGTGACATCTGGGCTGGGCTGGTGTAACACATTTTGCATGGGACTGCCTTCAAAATGGTTCCAAAACTTTAGCTGGTGTAGAATGCGACTGCTCAAATACTAGTGGGGGCCAGAGGGTCAGATCATCTGACACCTATATTTCACCAGCTGCATTGTTGCCAGCTCGTTTCTGAGCCTGATTTAAAGTCCTGGTTTTGACCTTTAAGGCTTTCGTTTGGGATCAAGTTACCTTAAGGACCACTTTCACACATACAAGCTTGCCCACACCTTAAGATCAGTAACCAAGGCCATTTTCACGTGTCTGCCAGTAAGAACATCTAGGTTAGCAGTCACAAGGGAGAGGGCTTTCTTGACAGTGGCCCCATGTTTGTGTAATGCAGGAGTGGGGAGCATGTGGTCCTCCAGATGTTGTTGGACTGCACCTCCCATCATCCCACACCATTGGCTATGCTAGCAAGAGCTAATGGGAGTTGCAGTCAACATTTAAAGGGCCAGACATTCCACACATCTAATGTAATGGACTACCAAGTGGGGTCTATCAGACCCATCATTAAAAGCTTTTAGAAAAGCTTGTACTCTGTAGCTTTATATAGAAAAGCTTTTATTTGGCTACAGTTGGTTTTAGCTGTATTTACTGGCTTAGGGCCAGACAGAAGCTTCTGAACCTGGAGGGTTCCAAAAAGCCTATACCCTGTGGTGGGGCTGCTGCCAGCAGGATGGGAGAAGCAACAGTGGCGATTCCACACACACCCCTTCTCCCTCCAAATAAAAAAAAACCCAGCTAGACAGTGTGCTGGGATGGGCAACAGAAAGGCCATAAGATTCTGCAAATCGTGGCCTCTCCTCTCTTCTCCTCTCCTCTCCCCCTCCCCACCCCCTTTTTGACATCTACAGTTCTTTTCACAGTGGCTGCGAGGGGACAGGAAGAATCTGATGTCGGATTCCCATTCCCAGCAGACCAGATATTCAAATAAGTATCCATTTGAAGGTAGCCACCCATTCAAATGTTGAAAGCTTTATATGTTCCTCAATCCATTGCATTATAAGGTGGTGATTATTTATCCTTCCAGTGTTGTAATATCAGTCTTTTAGCTGTCAAGAGGGCACGGAGAATCCATTTCTGCTGACCATTCGTTAATTTCCATGAAGCAGGTAAATAATTTAGAAGAGCGTGTACATCAGCAAAAATTAAGGACTGTTCCAGCACAAAATTTATCTGTATAATAACATCCAAAAAGAAGCAATTACTGGACATTGCCAAAACATATGTTTAAAAGAAGCATTAGCTGCATTGCAGTTCCAGCAATTAGTCGAATTAGAGAATCCCTTATTAAAGAGACGTTTTGGTGTCCAATAGTTATGAAACAAGTGTTTTTGTTGCACAAGATGCAGTCTAAGATTAATAGACACAATAGGTATAGTTGCCAAAGCAGCAATCCACTGATTAGGCAGAATGGGACAATCCAATTCCCTATTCCTTTCCGGCTTAAAACCCTGTATATCATATTTATTGACCAATAACAAGTATTTATAGACATGGATCATGGGTTGCTTTGCCCGACCAGCATCAATAAGTGCTTCCAACAATGACAGGGACTCTGATGCTGTAAAAGCAGCCAGACCAAACCTAGATACTAATAAATGCTGCAATTGCAAGTATTGCCATTCAGCCATAGCTGGCAAGTCATATTTGGCACACAGGATAGAAAATGACAAAAAAGTAATTGGTACCCACCAGTTGAACCAAAGTAAAAATTGCCTTATCTGTCCATGTCCGCCACAAAAACATTTTCTTACCCTTTTTTACATCTGGATTGCTCCATAAAGTCAATTTAGCATGAGAAATAGGTCGAAGTGTAATTGATGTGACGTTATATGCCACACATCTCTAACTGTAGAAACTGTGGGAAGAACCCTATGTGTTCCTGTATGTCTAGAACCTAATACCATCCATTTAGAGAAAGAATGGCTTATTGTGACATGCAAATCAAGTCATAGTATTTTGCTAGGCTGATGTTTTGGAGGTTGTTGTTATCACTGGTTTTCATTAACATCTTAAGTTTATTGTTGTTTTATTTTACTTTGGAAGTCACGTTGAAAGGGGTTTGCCCTTAAAGGTGAAATATAAGATTTAAAAATAAATAAAAACAAATATTGTGAACAACAGGATTTAAAAAAACTGATGCTGGTCTTTGAGGTTATTATCATCATCTGATTTATTCTGCTTTCACCATTAGCTAGCACTACATTACAGCATTTTAAAAATGGTCAGTTATACTAAACTGTCATATGTTTGGTGCCAAGCAAAGACATACTTATTTTCCCAGGCATTTGGACATTAGTTATGGCCCAATTGTTGTGGGCTGCTTTTGTGATGTTCATTCTAGACTGTGAATTGGAGGGGGCGGGGGAGATTATGTGTATTTATGGATGAACACTTTTTATATTGTTTTTAGATTATGTTTTATGGTATTTATTTTTATTTGTATTATTGTGCTGATTATGGTTTATATTTATTCCCACCTCCCTATTACATTAATCATAGATTTCTGTATTTTGTGTATAAGTTGTTTTGAGACTGCTTTTTTTTGCAGTGGGAAGCGACATATAAATTTAATTTGGATGAAAATTTGGATTTAAATTTAATTTGGGTGAAAATTTGGATTTAAATTTAATTTGGGTGAAAATTTGGATTTAAATTTAATTTGGGTGAAAATTTGGATTTAAATTTAATTTGGATGAAAATACACTCAAAGCAACTAAGAACAGCCATAGTTGCAGTTTATATTGCCAATGAAGTACAACAAGTTTAAGGGTGCAGTACTATCGAGATAGACGTCGGCCTCCAAACTTGGAGGCTGATGCCTATCCAATGCAGGTCAGACAGAGCACAGAGGGGATCCTCTCCTCTGTGCTCCAGCTGCCCAGCATTTGTGGCTAGATGCACATTTTTGTGTGTCTAGCTGTGGCTTCGGGGAGGGGGAGGGAACAGGCCCAGAAACCCAATAGGAAGCTGTCTAAAACAGCTTCCGCAGTCTCCTTCCCACCCCCAGGACTGCCCCCTTTTTACCCTCTCCACGCTCCATTTACGAGCACAGTGGCGGTGTGGAGAGAACCGCGCTGGCTACAAGGGGGCAGGGAGTGCAGTTTCTGGAAACCAACATTGGACAACCTTGGTTTCCAAAAACTGAAAAATCTTATGGCCATCTAGACAGCGTCTAGTGGCCATAGGATTGCTTACTAAGTAATTTTATCAATCAGTACAAGATCTGTGTATGTGTCCTTCTCTGGGTTTTTTTTTTCTTTCCGCATATAGATCCCACATGGACTAGCATATAATTTATCATTGAAACTTTTACTTTCCTGAATTGTCATCGCCTGTCAACAATTGCAGAGGCTGGTGGTTTTCTGGTTCTGTTATCTTAATAGTAAAAGAAACATTAGATCTGAAAACTGCTAAGCTTGCAGTCAGGAGTCCAGGTTATGAATTGAGGAGCAGCATTATAATCTAGACTGTTTGCTCAAAAAATTTTCATGATTGCAGAGGGTATCTATACTGTTTAAAGGAGTAACACATTTGTCCAAAAGGCTGTTTAATCAGCATCATCTTGGGGACAAACTAAATGTTATGTTAATTATGTAGTGGTCAGCTGACCCCACTCTCTGTTTCTCATTCTAGAGTAAGTGCATGCAGTCCCAATCCACTTGGGACTGGCACATGCTGGGAGGGAAGCTTTAATCCTTGCCCCTTCAGTCCCATGGTTCCTAACCGTGTCCCCCATATGTGCATGGGCACCAAAAAAGAAGAAGAAGAAGCCTCCACTGGCATCAGTTGACATGATTCTGTTAAGCACATAACTAATGATAACCTTCCAAACTGTTTTACTCTAGAATCTTCCAGTAATATCATAGACTATTTAAAGTGGATAAATAGCTTCAGTTTATTAAATGTTAAAAGGGTAAAGGATAAGGGACTTCTCAGAGCCTCCATGCCTAATTGCTAATTCATACTCAAATACTTTTCTCTGTCTTTGTCTCGCAGTGCAACCCTATGCATATTGGCTCAGAAGTAAAGCCAGCTGTGTTCAGTAGGAAATGAGTTCCTAAACACACTTACTAGGGAGTAAGACCCATTGAATACCATGGGATTTTCTTCTGAGTAAATATACATAGGAATATGCTGCTGTTCCTCCTTAATTTCTATAAATTAGTGTGGAGAGCTGACCCTCTGTATTTACATAACAATTATCATGTTTTCACACATCAAGAAATTAACTCTTACAAAATACTAAATGGATTTCTTCCTAATTTTGTTATACATTTAAAGCACTGGACACGATGATAAAGATCAAGTGGCTAATTTCTTTTCCTAGCTATTTTTCTAGTGAAATTTACCATCTGCTCAGTACCTCATCATTTTTTACTTTGTTCACAGAATTCATCATAAAAATCAGTTTGCAGCACCCTGGTGTTGGGCTGATATCTGTGACGCTGTAATGTATGAACATTTATTACCTTTTCTTAAGATATATATATATATATATATACACACACACACACACACACACACACGCAGCAGGATGGTTACCTAAAGCGTAATTATTGCTTCTGTTAGTTGTAATTGCAAAATGTCTGTGAATCTCCAGGGCAACAGTGGTGAAAGAATTATTAATCTTTGGGCATGGGCCTATTTCATGTTTTCCGTCCTTATATTGTAGTTTAACATCAAGAAGTGCTTTAGGTGGCTTTGTTGAGTGACTACAGAAATCTTTTAGCAGAGTTTTTGGTGCATAGATTTGTGATGCAGTCAGCAATTTCCACTCATAGTGTTGGCAGGACACACTGGTGTAATCATTACACTGTGATGTTCAGGATATTTGTCTTAGTGGTCTGCATGTATTGTGAGGGTACTGATATGGACATTGGTTCTGCAACAGATAGTTATCCAGGAAGACAAGACACTCCACATTAAGGGCACAAGTTTCCTCTTTTGTCAACAGATGGATATTGAGGAGGATATCTCCTACATAAGCTATTTGAGTCTCCAGATAAGTTTATCTTCAGAAGAAGCAGTTGGAAGTAACTTTGCTTCTCTCTGTAGTAAATTAGCTACCTTTCCACTCTGCTAATGAAGAAATTTGTGTAGCTCAGCAGCTTGCTGACTCTTCAAACTATTTAAAGATATAAGTTTGCTTATTTTATATCTGCTTTGCAGGATACTCTGCAATAAAAAGAAACAGTTATGCTCTGAAATATAGTGCTAAATTATTCCCTACTTTCTGTTTTGAAGAGATGGTGTGAGATGAGAGACAAGGTTACCTCCAGAGACATCTGAACGTGCCATGAATCTGCCTATCTGTGCTGTTTGTGGACTACATCCTAATGACTCCCCTGCTTTCCCATTAACTTGAGCTGGAGGTTATTGTAAATGCACAGAGGTTGTCCACGCTGGTCTTGGCATAGATTGCTCCAGAGTCACCAAGGAGGTGATAGCACCCAGGTTTGTGTAAGTCAAGGTGCCAGCAATTGCCCGCAGTGGCAACTGGGCCATGGTCTTACTGTCAGTTTGTACAGTTCGATATGCAAGAGAGACGATGCTGTTTTTTAAATGGCAAAGAGTAAAACCACTTGGGGAGGAATAGCAGTTTAATTTATGTGACAAGTGTAAACAATTCTAGTTCCCTTTCCCTTTCCCTCCACCAGCTGCAGCCCCTCATGTTCTCAGACACCCCCCCCCATGCGCAATGCACTGTAGGGGGTGGTGCCTGGGAGGGGAAATCAGCAACCTCTGGCTGTGTGTGCACAGTTGAGAGAACTGAGTAGCCTATTTGGTTTAAAAGAACACGATATGATGCTAATGTGATGTGTTGTAAAATTCAAGACATAACTCGAGGTTGCTCACTTGTAAATTAGTGAGCCTTCTTTTTCCCTGCGGTTGAGGATGCAACTATATAAAGGTGTATTGCTAAATGGGTAATTAATGCTAATCTTGAGACTTAAAAACATTATTTTTCCCTATTTTTTTCTGCACATTGCTCTTCTTTTAATGTGTTCTATTGGCTCTTTCCTGCCTTAGTGTTCCTTTCAGAGCAGAATCATTCAGTGTAAGCAATGTCTGTGCAAGCTGCTTGTAAAAGCCTTAGAGAGGTGGCTTGTAAAGTGAATAGAATCCTAAAACCTGTTAAGAATTAATAAGTGGGAGGCGGGGGAAGAAGCAGGGGGCATGACAGTTAAACTTAAGTACACTCTTTTCAGAGAAATAGCTGCTCTTCTGAAATAACGTGATGAGGAAAGCAGGCACTTTATAGTGTGGGTAACGGCCGCATCTTGCCATTTTATTTGATGGCACTTAAAATTATGAAATTAATTGCCTGGAGCACACAAATATAAAGGGGTGAAGTAGTAAATGTGTTTTAAAAGGTTTGACTATTGCAGTTGACATTTATGTCAAAGTTTCTCAAAGGAGTATTAAAATGTACAAATCCTGCTCCTAGAGAGGATATCTCTGTATCTCTTTTTCATTTGTGGAAAGTTTTAAGAGTAGCTTAGAGAAATTTAATATGAGCAATGATTAGCTGTCTTTTGAGGCTTAGATAAGATACCCATTGTGTGAACATTCTCTTATTGTAAATTTATGAAAACTCCCTGGATATATTGTAACTTGAAAGGAAGGAGTAAGCAGCCTGTGTGTTGCCTTTTTAGTTCTGTTTAGTTCTTTATTGCATCAGGGTCACACTTCTGTCATGTTACCTCCAGTGGAGGCGCTAAACAGAGATTGAAGACAAAAGCATCTTATTTCTATAAGAAGACAAGAGTTGGCAATAATGTTCTGTAATGTGAACAAAACTTTTGCGCTTTTTTTTTTTTAAGAGAGATTGAGGGTGAAAATGGCTTCATTATTAGCAGTAGGCTTGACTGAGGTTTGGGAATGAGGGAGGAAGTGTTTTTCGTTGATTAACTGTAAGACTGGATCTAAACCACAAGAAAATGGGAGAATCCAGTTTATAATATCAGCTCGGCATTCATGGGGTGCCAAAATGCATATAAACATAAACACCTATTCTTCCAGGTTGGTTTTGTTTACAAAGGCTATTCTCTGGGAACACAACTAGCAAATGTATCTGCTGTAGTGATGTTTAATAAAGCAAGGATTGATAATTGTTGGCCTCGATCGTATTTGTCTGCAGGGCTAACATTTTGGCCCTTGATTTGATTTATTTTAGAAAATATATCCTGCTGCACAGGGGTTCCTTGCTCTTTTTTCCCCTCCCCACCCTCTGCGCAGGAATTTCTGCATCTTGCAATCTAAACCTCTGCATATACTCAGAAGCTCTTAATGAATTCAGTTGGACACTGTCCTTTGTTACAGCCTTCATACTAGTCTCCTAACACTAAACTATTGGATTCAGACTAAAGAGTATCAATTCAGCAAAATTGTGCCAAACAAGCCAGTTTGAATGAATTCTACTGATATGCATTATTTTGTGATAGTGTAGAATGTGGTTTATTGTAGCATCAACTCTGAACAGCCTGTAAAGTACTGATCCTTTTTTTCTTCACTTTAGTGATATCCCTCTATTTTGTTGGTCTAGTCGTGAAATAAAATAATAAGGCAATTACCAACAAAATATTTCAGTGATATTGCAGTGTCTTGAGCAACACCATTATTTTTAGCCTATCGGGGATGGCCAAACACATTTGTCATCATTTAGGTATTTCAAAAAGAGACAGTGAGTTGTATCCACAATAAGTTAGCTGAACTTCAGTACCGTTGAACTCAATGAGACAAGTTAGTAATGACTTAAGTGCCATTGATTTCAGTGGGAACTAAGTTAAATTAAAGTAAGACCTAACCCATGAGATGCTTTCAGTTCCAATGGCTCATTGGAATTGCAGTGCATAAATTAACATCTTACACAGTTTTTACATATTTGTCCTGGCCTGTACAAGAAATCTGCACATACAGAATTCTCAAGTTATTACTGTGTTTTAATCCTTTTTTTTTGGTAGGGTTTGTGTGTGTGTGTGTGTGTGTGTGTAAGAGAGAGAGTCCAAGTTTATGATTTTCTTAGTATTTTATATAAACTGTGTAAATCACACTTTACGTACTGCAGAAAAGAGATGACTCTTAGTTTTATTTGGGGTGAGTGTAATCTTTATTGGTGTCACCACTTGGCTGATTAACGTGAAGTTACACAACTTGTTAGGCAAGTTTGTCACAGCACTTCTCATTCTCGTGACTAATAGAAGCTTGGCAAAGCAGGAGGCCTTTTCAAAAGGGAACTTGCTGCTGCTAGAAACTTAAGTGGCTGTAATATGCTTATCTTATTAAGTAAATGAAAAGAGATTGTGATTTTTAGAAGGCTAACTGGAGAGCTAGTGAAGGCCAGAGAGATTATTTCTTCCATTTGTTTCTTGTTTTTGGACACTGTCATATATTGGAATCCTCCATCAATCTTATACAAGCGCTCCTTAGTCTAATTTTATGGCATCTGCCCTCAGTAAAATATGGATTTGATGTGCAACTGCTTAGGTTAATGGCAATTCAAGAGCATTTGGTCTTGGGCCATATCATATTTATTGAATCCATGTTTGATTAAATCAGTCCCAGTAGCCTCTTTAATGGAACAATCCTGTTCAGGCCTCAGGTCACTGATTTTAGACCTCAACAGCTGGGCCTTGGCATATTCCAAGCTGCTTTTCCCTGGCTTCCTGATTCTGATCTTTAAGACCAGCAAAGAATTCCCTCTTGGTCATTCTGTTAATATGCCACTTTCATACTGAACCCCCCCCCCCCCCGAGACGTGCTCTTAATGATTTTGGATGATGTGCAAAAGCCCTAAGAATCCTACACATTGTAAACCTTATTCATTCCAGATGACTTTGGATAATCAGGACTAAGGGTCAAATTAGACATGATGTGGCAGATCTGTGAACAGATAGTCTTATGCTGCCTTCTTTGGTTAAATGTGGCTGGGGCTGTTTTGTCATGACTTGGATTGGCACAGGGGACAGGTTTATCTCTTTCATCCTATGTTATATTACCAACCTAAATCCTATTCAAGTTGTTATTAGCTGTGGAGCGGAAAAAGACAGGTACCTGAATCATACCTGTCTTCCACATCTTCATGGTTAATAGCAGTTGTGGAGCAGGGCAGGGAGATTTTAAGTTGGAGAAAAGCTAAGGAGAGAGTGGCTATTAAAAAACCATCTCCCAGTGCCATGGTCATGATCTAAATTCCCCCCCCCCCCCCGGTTCTTCTAACAAAAGCAAAAGATGTAGGGAGATCAAATTGTAGATGGGTGGCCATGTGAAAGAACAGTCCTCTATTTGAAGGGTGTTCAGTCCAAGACCAGTTTAAAGATAAAGAAGCATAAGAGGCTGGAAGAGCAGGGGCCTTGAAGTTGTCCATCAACAGCACCTGGACAGCAGGCTGAGTGGGAACACCAATTGTCTGGTCACAATTATCCACATTATGGTGAACTAAATTCTATTTTTATTTAAATTATAGTAATTATTTCTAAATTTGCATCTATACATATTAAATTAGAATATGCAGATTTTATGCAAATGGTGTCCTCTTTTTGGGTGATATGAAAATGGCCACTGTAATCACAGACTTTCCTTGTTGCGTCTAGTTTGGCCCTGAGTAGCAATGGAGATGAGATCTCAATACACTTTATATAAAAATATAAAAATAAGAATGTGTGTGAGGATAGAGATATGAATAATTTGTTTTGATTTAGTTGCCCTTCCCAAGAAGTCAAAAGGAAACTTAAATAGAAAATGCAGTGTATTTAAGAAGACGTTTATGGGTTCTCTTATATTGCAGTAAGAACATAAGGAGAGCCATGCTGGATCAGACCAAGATTCCATCTAGTCCAGCATTCTGTTCACACAGTGGCCAACCAGCTGTTGACTGGGAACCCACAAGCAGGACATGAGTGCAATAGCAACCTCCTGCCCAAATTCCCCAGCAAGTTGTCTGCATAGGCATGCTTTCTCAAGGTATTTAGATGGTGGGAGCCTATGTGCAGATAGCAGCTTCAGATAAGTGATTTTCAGTGGGAATACAGCACAACGGTAAAGGATCCAGTATCAGAGGCATTAAGCCAGTGTATACCAGTTGCTGGGGAACACGGGCAGGAGGGTGCTGTTGCACTTGTGTCCTGCTTTGGGTTCCCGGTCAACAGCTGGTTGGCCACTGTGTGAACAGAATGCTGGACTAGATGGATCCTTGGTCTGATCCAGCATGGCTCTTCTTATGTTTTTATTATTATTCCACCCCCCCTTCCCCATCTGGATCCCGCCATGGTTGCTGTGTGCAAAAGCATAAAACAGATGGAGATGTATTTTCACATCTTTGTTGTAAACTGTAGTTCTGCCCACAGAATATTTGAGTCATTTTGGATCTTGGCTTCTCTTTGGACCAACTGTGTAGTTAAAGGAGCAGCACTTCCTGACTCCGGAAGGATTCTATACGGCTTTAGAGTACAGTCCTACCAGCATGACTGGTACAATAAAAGACATTAGGATTCTTTCACTCTCTGACTTTGACGATACAAAGGCAACCTCTATCATTAATGCATAGAGACAGCACATACCTGAAGCATTACTTCTAGTCTAAGCACATTGGATAATCTGAATTGTTAAAGTCCAAAATTACAGATCATCATTAAGAGGTCACAGTGTGGGTGTGGTGTTTCTAGGTCGTGCAAGGGTAGAGGTAGTAGCTGATGAGAGGAGCTCCCCATTGATCTTTGTTCTCTGACATTGTCTTCCACCCTCATCAGCCTTAATGCTGGTTTCCTTCAGGAAAGGCTTGCTGTTGCACTGTATTGTGTGTGACTCACTGCCAACCTATTTATTTGAAAATAAGTATTTTGAAAATAAGTATTTTATATTTATATGTGTGTGGGTTACTTCTCCCCATCCCATGGGAAAATTAAGAAACACAATGCACTCAGAATGTATATTGTTGGTATCCAGAAGACTTTTTTGTTAATCTCTTAGTTGGGGTGTACCACATGCCATGTTTTCTGCCATTTAAAGTGTCACTGATAGATGTCTGAAGTAACACCTCATCTGTATGAACTGAGTACTTCCCTGGTTTCTGCAGAATGTTACATCTACACTGTAAGCATAACAGTTTGGTTTTGCCATATGTCATTAGGACTTCTCCCTAGCAAATCATCTTTTATGCTGGAAAAAATCATATAAAAACAAAGTATATGTGTGATATAACTGACTTAGTTTAAAATTGTTTACATTTATGATGGTTTAATAATTTGTTGATATTGAACTTTACTGTTTTACATTGTAAGCTACGTTAGGAAGACTACAGTCTTTAAGGTGCCTAAGAAATATATTTTTTAAAACTTTTAAATGCTGAGAGTAGGATGCTTAACAGGTAAATACAGTGGGGCTTTTTGTATGACACAACAGCCCGCCATGGGTCAAAATGGCAGCCACACACACCCTGCATGCGCCACAGCCTTACTGCTGTGTTTATTTATTATTTAATAATAATAATAAATTATTTATTATTTAATAATAATAATAAATTATTATTTAATTTAACCCACAGTGAGGCTGTAGTGTGTGTGAGAGGTGGATGTGGCCACCATTTTGAATATGCAACCCCCACTCAAGCATGATTTATAATTTAGCCTCAATTTTTTCCTTCAAAGCAATGAGCGCAGCCTGGGCTGTGGCCTCCTACGTCTCCAGGCCCCAGTAAAATGTACCTTCTTTCCCCATGTTTGGGCCCTGAATATGCAGTTTCATTTAAATTGTATATTGCTCATTAGACGTCTAAAGTAAATGCCCTGAACTACCACTCTGAAATCTCTTCTGCAAAAGTAGTTCCATTAACAAATGGGGAGCTTCTCAGAGCATCATGGAAGAAGTGCAAGACTTGGAGACCATGTGAGTGTTGATTAGTTCTCCCCATAAAATAAATTTCCTTGTGGAACAGAGTGCCAGATATTAAACTGAATAAATTTTGAGGACTTCAACAATTATTTGAGTGGTATGTAATACACAATTACCTCTCTGTGTTTTCCTATGTGATTTGTTAACAGTGAGATTAGATAGCATTAGCCTATACTGCCTGTGGGCTTCTTATGGTGAAATTTAAAACCCAGATTAGTGCATGCTCTTCTTTTCACAAGTTAAGAAAGATGTTTCCTGATTATCTTAACTGGTATTTGGAAATGAGGCAAACTGAGACAGTCACAACGGATGTGCTATTGAGTGTTACATACCCATGGCACATTTTGTGCTTATATCTCATATTATTTGTGTTTTTCTGTTGTGTCTATTGCACAAGCTTTTATTTGACATGAGTCACAACATCACAACTATCCTCTGCAAATGCATTTCATCACTCTAGTACATGTACTTGGTAGCACCTGAACAGTCTTTGGCAAACTTTGTGGTTGTTCATGTCTCTTATTTTCATATCTTCCATATCATTACGGTATAGCTAGCTTTAGGGGCTCAGAAATCCAGGTGTCCAGTAATGCCTGGCTTTTAAAAACTGTACCTGATACCTAGCACCTGGGTTGCTGAAGTCTATGGCTTCCAAGTAAGCTTTGAGTTCCAGCACCTCTCTATTAAGTGCTGCATGAAAGGATGGCAATGTGGAGTTGTGGGCAAACAAGCCAGAAGCAATGACAAGAACAACCTCTCTTAACTCACTCACCTGCACATGACCCTGTTTCTTTTCCTCTAATCTGATTCTCAAAAATTTTTTCTGGCTCCTAAGTTTTGCAAAAACCTTTAAACCCTGAGCTGTTCTTATTGTCGCTGGCTTACAGCCAGATCCCCTGCATGGTTACTCAAAGTAAGTTTTACAAAGTCTGAAAGGGTCTGCTCCCAAGTATGTCTGCATAGGATTGCAGCTGTGTTTACTCTGAAGCCTGCAGTCTGATGCACACCTGCAAAGAAATCCCATTGAACCCAGTGGGACTTACATCTGAGTAATCATACATACATAGGAATCAGGCCGTGTGTCATCTTAGTGTAATGTGCGCAACTAACAAAATGTAACAAAAAGAATCTGTTGTCTCTCTGGAGTTCTGCCACCTTTTTGGAATAGCTTTTATCTTGTGATATTTTGTATACCAGGTGGCCCAAAAGTAGGTATACAGTTGTTTAGAATGTTGATGGGAGGGGGAGAGAATGTGTGAGTAGAAGATGTGTGGGTGGAGTCAGAATGACAGTTGGGAAGAGTGAGTGACAGGGAGTGACAGTTAAATCAGTTAAATGTAGAGAGTGAGGGGAGTGAGGCTCTTAAGTAGGTATACAGTTGTTTAGTTGTTTAGTTATTTTTTTTACTGATATTGTGAATGATGGCAGCGAACTTGAGTCAAGAACAAAGAAAGTGGATTCTAAAGCAGTACTGGAAGACTGAAAATGCCGAGTGGGTGCACACAGCGTGGCAATAAGCATCTGACACTCCTCCACCAACATGTTGACAATTTATCATCTTAGAGATAAATTTGAAGCAACAGGTGCAGTGGCTAATGCACCAAAATCTGGACGTCCTAGGACGTCTATGACAGAGGAAAATGAGATGAGAGTCACTCTGACATTTTTGAACAGTCTGAAAAAGTCCACACGACGTGCGTCTAAGCAGCTATCCATACCTAGAACGTCCTTGCAATGCTTAATGTGTAAATTGAAATTGAAGCCGTACCGTCCAAGACTGTTACATGGTCTTCTGGAGGACGACCCAGACCGTCAGTTGCAATTGTGTGAGATGATGCGTAACCAAATCTCTAACGAACCAGACCTTCTTGATAAGATAATCTGGTCAGATGAGGCTTCTTTCAAGTTGTCAGGCCACATGAACAGGCATAACTATGTGTATTGGGCAGATGAAAATCCTCATTTGACTATCACATCTCAACTGAACCAGCCAGGCGTCACAGTGTGGGGTGCACTGTCCAGCGAAGGTGTTGTAGGACCGGTTTTCTTCAATACAACTGTGGATAGTAACAATTACCTAAACATGTTAATGCGACGTGGTAGTGCCACAACTCAGAACCAGGGCTAACTTCGCCAAACTGCTCTTCCAACAAGATGGGGCACCTCCTCATTATGCTTTTGCAGTAAGGGACTATCTTGACAACACCTTTCCACAGCATTGGATTGGATGACGTGGCAGCATTGAATGGCCGCCACGTTCACCCGACTTAACACCAATGGACTTCTTTTTGGGAGTCGTAGTAAAGAATAAGGTTTTTGAGAGGAATCCCCGGACAGTGGATGAATTAAAAGAGTTCATCTCGGAAGTATTTATGGACATCGATGTGGACCAGAATTTGTGTCGTACTGTGTGTCACAGTGTTCTGAACAGGTTCGAGGAATGTTGCAATGTTGATGGAATACATTTTGAGCACTTATGAGATTAAACAGTGTTAAACAAATGTAAATGTAATAAACAATGTAATAAAATGCGAATAAACTACACTGTATACCTACTGTTGGGCCACTCTATAGATATTAATGATTGTGTTTTTCATACTACAGTATACATACTACCTTTTGCAATACAAGTAATCATATAATAATAGCCCTTATATTGCTCCTTGGATGAATTTCTATTCATGATTTAATTTTAACACAAAATTTTAGATGTTTGCTGTAATGGCCTATTATTGCATAAGGGCACAATCTTATGAGATTGCACCCCATTAGACAGAAGCCTCCAAGCTCAGAAGCTTCAAAGAATCCAGTGTGCTGCTAGGCTGTTGACAGCAGGGTGGGAGGAGGATGGAGATGTTTCTACCTCCCATTTCTCCTCAAAAAAGAAAAAAACAGTTAGATGGGCCTCTGAGCCAGTCTAGTTCACTTACTGGTAGTGAGTGGGGACATGTGACAGAAGGGCCTCAGGATAATTCGGTTTCTGGTGTCTCCTTTCCCTGCCCACTGTCCCAGCCCCTTTTTGCCCTCCCTGAACTCATCTGAGGTTGTTCTTTCCATAGCAGCTACAAAAGGGCAGAGGAGGAATCCCATCTCAAAGTCCCTCTCCTGAGGTCATAGGAGTGTCTGCAGCCTTGGGAGAGGGAATCAAAAATATCCTATGGTCCCTGGGATGCTCTCCCAAAACCATAGGATTATCAATTTGTTAAAACAGGTAACGTCAAACTTATTTATTTAATTTAAAATCATGTTTAGGCTGCTTTTCAGAGTAAAATAATAAAAAATAATATGTAGAATAAAACATAATATTGACTTCCAGGGAAAGTGAAATAATTCTAAATTGTGGGAAATTATTCCATTGATGTTTCAGTGGTAGACTTTGCAGGTTTATGCCAACTTGATAGATTGGGGGTTGGCATTGTAACTGTGGCCTTTTTAAAATAAAATAAAAATATGTTTCTAATGCAAATAGAAGGTGAAGCACTGTTGTTATATATGAAAAGACAAGCATCTAGAATTGAATGCGATAAGCTATTGCTGGGGAATTAGGGAACCCCTTGGGGAATAGAACTGCTTGATTTTATTTTCTGTTTCAAAGCCAATACTAAATGGATTAATTTCTCCTGAACCATTTTACTAGGACTTGCTTCTAAATTGAAGTGATTATTACTGGACTAAGTAGAGCTTCAGTACACTCTTGAGAATAACTTAGCCATCCCCCTGACCTCCCCAGGAAAAGGGCTTGCATTTGTAAGCCTTTAAGTATGATTTAGAAATGGAACTTTTGCAACTACTGTGCTGCTGAATTGGCCTTTTCACAAAAGTCTTCGCTTTTAATCTGTTTGAACCTCAAAAGTCATATTGCTTGGAACTAAAGCAAAAGGATTCTGGATTACAGTCAATTTTTGTGAATTCTGCTGTATATAATATAATCATACCAGCAATTATAGTCATAGAATCATAGGGTTGAAAGGGGCCTACAAGACCATCAAGTCCAACCCCCTGCTCAATGCAAGAAGCCTGATTCCCAGGCGGTCACCCATCCAAGTACTAACCAGGGCTGACCCTGCTTAGCTTCCAAGATCAGATGAGATCAGGCACACCCAGCCCTTTGCTCATGTTATGTAGCACTCTAACAAAATTCTTAAAGTGCTTTCACATAGATTAACCTTTTAATCCTTACAACAGCCTACAACAGCCTTAAAAGGTAGGCTGGTGTCATTGTTGCCATATCACAAAATTTAAACCATGGTTTCAAATTCAGGATTAGGGGATCACCCAGCTTTGTGTTAACAATGGTTGATGTCGGTGGGTTTGTAACACCTAGCCATGGTCTGTTTTAGGGTTATGCAAAGGTTGTTTAACCCTTGCATAACCCTTGCTTGCTGGTTTCGCATGACACAACAATCTCTGAGTAGGGATTGCATATGCAACCTGGCGCCTCTGGGCGCCATGTCTTGTTGTGGATTAAATAAGTCATGATGAGCCATGGTGTGTCATCCGAACTTGGTCGGGGGGGGTGGGGAAGAATTTGTGTGACAGAAGAAACAGTAAAGGAAACATCACCCTGAAGTTTGTTTCCTATCCTTTAGCTTAATATCTTCTCTAGCTCATTGTGGCTTGCCTAAGACTATCTGTTACATTCATTGCTGAGATGACATTTGAATTGGCTGCTTTAGCTCCTAACTCATACCCTAAACAGCAAAACTAATTTGTTCTCTAGTCTTCTTCTGCTGCTATGTGAATATCATGCTACTTTGAAGTAATTGCTCAACAGTATTTTTAACGTGTTTGGTTTTTTTTTTAATTCCCCGCCACATAACTTGGGTGGTCATCTCAGGGCAGTAAAAACTCATATATGGCTAGCTGCAAAACCCGGTTTATAATAGATTCGCACGTGTGCTTGATCTACTCATAAGTGCTTTCTCTGTTAAGGAGTAACCAGCTGGTATGAAGACAAATAAATCCTTGACGGACTGTGAGGTGTCCAGTTTCATCCGCCACTCTACCTATATTTTTTTTTTTGTGGTGATTTGGTAGACACTCTATAAAGAAATAACAGGCGGCTTCTTGTATGGTTGTAGTGGCACTTCCTCTGATGTGGAGTAGAAAACTGATCATCCTATAGTGATAACATACAGGAGGGCTTGCTATATTATGATAATATATGATAAATGGTGAAACTATTTGGTATAGTGGGCCAAATGTGGTAATATATGGATGTGAGATTAGTAGTCTAGCATGCACACTAACCACTTACAATAGTTTAGATCTTACTTCAGTCCCTGTTTGTTATGCAGTTGATTCAATCCCACGCATTTTATTGACTTTTAATTTACTTTTATTCTCTTTGCCACATTTATTGGCCATATAATTAGATTTCTTTAAATGCTAACAACAGAATCTTTTTTCCTTGCGCTGTATTGACAGGAAGATTTGGAAATATTTAGTCTTACTATGATTTTCATTTATTGGTATTTTTTAAAGCAGCTGTACTCTAAATACTGCTTCAAAAAGTACTTATAGGGTGCCTTGTCCCATTTTATAGATGCGATAATGATAATAGTAGATTCAATTTGTCCTGTCTCCTTTTGCACTTGCAACAAGACTAGTATGTGCACATATGACCTAGCTGCCACTGTGCCATACACTTCAATATACCTACCTAGCTGTTTCTTCTGCCTCCTACTTACACACGTTTAGAATGCACCATCTAAATTAGCTACTGCTTCACATCAGAAACAGTCCTCCATTCTGTTTTGCGAGAGGGAGAGAGTTTGCCCTGTAGTTAACATAGAGGTGCCAGTTCATTGGTCTTGTGCATGAAAAGTCCAGGTGTAGTAACTCTACATGCATCAAGGCACAATTTCTTTCTGACATCATAAAATGAGCCTGGAGAAATTTAAATTCCATGTTGAGTGAGTGGATTGCTGTCTCAGACTGACTTTATGATATCTATTTTTATTCCTGTTTTGAAGCATAAACACAAACAACCGTGTCCCTCCTTCTTTGTCACCTCCCCCATGCTGCTTCAAGGCATTTCACCCCAGGCCAATTCGTCAATTTAGTTTAATCTTGACACTGAAGAACGCCATGGAGTTGTACATAATGAAAGTGGGCAAAACATTGCTCCGTTCCATGTTCTACTTGTCACTTGATTGTTTGGTATGTTTCTCTTGGGCTGACAGAGCACAGCAACCTTAGAGATGTTTGGTTGTTGTTGGTGTTTTCCCTGGCTTTTCGGGAGAGGAAGTGTGTGTGCTGCTTTGCTTTTCATTGCTTAGCCAAAAATAAGAATGAAGAAAAAGAACAAAATCCTATTGGTGTTTAATTACTATTTTCAAGCATTATGTTTTAAAGGCCTGAGGCATCGTGTTGACCAGTCTTGGCTGGCCTTATGCTTAATTCCTGAGGTTTTATCTGTACAATGTTCCATAAAATAAATAACACTGAACTCTTTTAAGATACACTACTGTTGTTCATAGCTTGCCAGCATGAAACCTGTTGCGGAGGAAGAGTCAGAAGAAGAATTGGAGAGGTGGCTCCAGGGCTGGCTCTAGGATAAATAACACCCTGGGTGAGGAGTACCTTTGGTGCCCCCACCACCAGTCAGTTTTTCAGGGCCACCCGGAGGATTTATGGGGCCTGGTGCCAGTGTGATATCCATCGAGAACGACGTTGCTCAAAATCTTGATCTCTCAGCCAAAGTTCATGCAAAGATTTGCACGAGCCAAAGTTCAAAAAGCCACATTCTGAGCAGTGGCAGTGCACTGTGCAGTACAGCAGAACTATCACAGGTTTTATTTATATTATTTTTTGTTTTGTAGCAGTTCCTATCTTCTGGGAAGCATTCTTTGTTTTAGAATATCCATTATTTTTATGTTTAAAAATAATGAAGAAAAGTTATAAATAAAAAAGTATCCAGCTGACCTCTTACAACTTACAGCTTTATTTTATTACTTATATAGTCCTTATAGAGTTTACAGTATTTGAAGTGCCAAGTGCTCGGTAACGTTGCCTTAAGATAAAGCTCTGTTCCACTCATTTTACCTAGGGCAAATAATATCAAAGTGGAAATTGAAAAAGAAACATACTTTTCAAGCTAATTGAAGGAAGATCATTTTTGTAGTTAGTATCCAAACAACCTTTAGAACCTTGAAAGAAAGGTTAGAGACCCTTGATTTTTTGCCACTCTAGCAGACAGTAAATTCAAAAACAGCCACTTTGGTGCGCCCTTCAGCTCAGTTTGGTGCCCCCCTCAGCTTGGTGCCCTGGGCAACCACCCCTAAGACCAGCCCTGGGTGTCACCCTGTGGACTTTCCTCACATCTTCAGAAGAATAGGTTTTATACCAGCTAAAATTTCTGGTTTAAACGATTGTGAAGTCAAAGTCAGGGTGAGCAGTCAGGGCTTGCAGGTATCTCTACATTGTGTGTAGGTTCAGTCTGCCCCCCAAACAAGTACCCCTCGTTGTTGAGTTCTTCACAGGGAGGGAAGAAGCATCTAGGTAGCCCTCCATCATGCCTAGACCCGAGCCTGCTGAGAACCTCTCCCTGAGCAGCATTTTGTTTTTAATTTTAATTGCTGGTTTTGTGTTTTATTTTTCACCAGTGCTAGGCACTTTGGGAGCCAGTTTTTGGCTAAAAAGCAGGATACAAATGTGATAAATGAAATACAACATAGAGAAATGCTTGTAGTTGGGGCCAAAGTTTCTGTTAGGGTTGCCTTGTCTCTAAGGACGCTCATGTCCCCCGATCAAGGAAAGTACATTGCAGTGATGTGGGGCAGGAAAATTTCCATTTCATGTGTTTGTTGGTAACAATGAATTGATGCCAATTGCAAATACAGTATTAGGCAAGCTTGGCAGTTTCAAAGTTGTAGATGAGTGGTTGTCAGCATGTTGTGCACAGTTATTTGGGACACCAAAATTTATTAGCATGTCAACACTTTTCAGTACCTCCCCCCCTCCCTGGCAAATTTAGCCAATTTAAGGGAAGTATTAATTGCTATTGTCTTTAAATTTTACAAGTATTCCAATACAATTTTCTACACACTATAACAAGGGTGAGCAACTTTGGGAAGTCCAGGGGCCATTTTCTGCACACACCCCACTCCATGCCAAAAATAATATTTTATACATTAAAAATTGGATCCAGAATGGCTAGAGTGCGAAAAGCTTCAAAATTGCCACCCTGCATGTCATATTGGTTTTGGTTTTTAACTTGTTTAAGTTTTGGGTGGCAGTGGGGGCTGCATGTTGCCTCCCCCAGTAGTATAACTGATTAATGTGATTATTTTTCCCCCTCAGATATTTCAGTCAGATACTTGTAGTGTATTGGGACAAAAAATTAAGATGGGTTGTTTTTTTAGCTTCGTTGCTTACTAAATACAGATAGTAAAATAAACATGCTGAATTAGATCACTGTCTAGGACAGGGCTGGGGAACATGTGGCCCTCCAGAAGTTTTGGCTTACAACTCCCATTATTCTTGACTGTTGGCTATGCTGACTAGGGCTGATGGGAAATGTAGGCCAAAACACCTGGAGGTCTACAAGGTGCCGACCCCTGTCTAGTGAATCAGATTTTTTTCTGAAGGAAACTGGAAATTTTTCCAGTGCAAATTATCCTATGCAGAACCTATGCTAACTTGGTACTAAACACAGGATTACAGTCTTGGCAACGTTGATATATTTGTATGGTGCCTTGAGTATGATTTGTCATACCAAGTCAGTGCATAAGTGCTGAAATAAATGGGAAAGATTCACCCTAAAAGTCAGAAGCTATACAGAGAGCATTTGACAGATCCCATAAAGTACAATTAGTTTTAACCTCTTTTAAATAGTTTTTTTTTCTCTTTATGCTTTAGTATTTTTACAGCTTTCTTTAAGTTGGTCATGTGTTTGACAGCTTAATAGAAATATGAAAGTATGGTACGTTCAACTTAACTTGAGTGTAATGACTAAATTTCCTAAAGGTATCATTTTGTATTCATGCAGCATGTCTACATGATCTCATATAAAATGGATTATTGCAAAGAAATTTAATCAGAATATCTGTAATACCTCACCTATGATGTCTGCTAAAGTTAGCCCTGTGCTGATGACACTGCTAAAGTACTATTTCTTTTTCAATAAGCACTTGAGTACTTAATTTCTTGATAGCTTTTAATTTATATCTAGTGGTGTTACATAGAATACAGTTATTAACATGTCATCTTCTATTATTGTTTTTTTTTAATGTTGTTGCCAATTTCATGTGAACAATTAATAGGAAAGGCCACGAAAATAGACCATTGTATGGTGCTTTTTGATAAATTTTTGGGAAAGAAATAGGTTTCCCTAGCACTTTTAACTTGCAGAGCACTTTTAATATCCTTTTTACATAGATGGCCAATAATCCCATTTACTCATGAGGAGCTCAGACATTACCAAAGACACTCACTAAATTTTATGTATTTCACTTCCAATTTGCCAATCTCTTTTTGTTGTTTGCCTTGTTTTTAATGTGTTGTAGATATAGTAGACAAGTTTTTAATAGCCTCAATGGATTCCCTGATTTTTGGAAATGTTACAAGTATGCATTCACAATTCTGATCTGTATATAAAAGATTACTGAACATATTTCTTTTAGTGGCATTATTTAATTGGCAATATTCTGCTTTTTTTTGTTAAAAATTTGTTGTTGTTCAGTCGTTCAGTCGTGTCCGACTCTTCATGACCCCATGGACCATAGCACGCCAGGCCTTCCTGTCCTGCGCTCTCTCCCGGAGTGTGCTCAAGTTCATATTCATTGCATCGGTGATGCTATCTAGCCATCTCATCCTCTGCCGTCCCCTTCTCCTTTTGCCTTCAGTCTTTCCCAGCATCAGGGTCTTTTCCAGAGAGTTTTCTCTTCGCATTAGGTGGCCAAAATATTTGAGCTTCTGCTTCAGTATCTGTCCTTCCAATGAGCACTCAGGGTTGATTTCCTTTAGGACTGACTGATTTGACCTCCTTGCAGTCCAGGGGACTCGTAAGAGTCTTCTCCAGCACCACAGTTCAAAAGCATCAATTCTTCGGCGCTCATCCTTCCTTATAGTCCAGCTCTCACAACCATACATTACTACTGGGAAAACCATAGCTTTGATTAGACAGACCTTTGTCGGCAAGGTGATGTCTCTGCTTCTTACTATGCTGTCTAGGTTTGCCATAGCTTTCCTCCCAAGGAGCAAGCGTCTTTTAATTTCATAGCTACAGTCACTGTCTGCGGTGATCTTGGAACCCAAGAAAATAACATCTGTCACTGCTTCCATTTCTTCCCCTTCTATATGCCAGGAAGTGATGGGGCCAGATGCCATGATCTTCGTTTTTTTAATGTTGAGTTTCAAACCAGCTTTTGCACTCTCCTCTTTCACCCTCAACAAGAGGCTCTTTAGATCCTCTTCGCTTTCTGCCATTAGGGTGGTATCGTCTGCATATCGGAGGTTGTTGATAATTCTCCCAGCAGTCTTAATTCCGACCTGTTAAAGATTAAAGGCCAGCTAAAACTGGTGCAGACAAAATTGACTGTATTTGCGGATAATCAAGTTCCTTTTTTGTACGTTAAGAGTCCCAGTTGTTAATTCTAGATTGCATGTTGCAGCACTAAATTGGTATTAACAAATTGCAAGTACTTGTTCCACGCTGTAGTTCTATTGTAAGAGAGTTACCTAACGCAACTTGAGGTAATGATAGTATTTTAGCAGCATGGTAATCCCATTTAGACAATTCCTTGGACTGGTAGCTAAGGTTACTCAAGAGAGCTCTTTCTCAATAAGTTTGCACAGTTAGTTCTGGTGTCTGTCAGGGTTGATCGTGCAAATCAAATAACATTACAGCCCATTTCATCTCCAGTAGCTTCAGAGTGTTAGATATTCAAATATATGGATCCGTTATGGGAAACAGAGAAATAATTAATAGAGAGATAGAAAGTATCATGAGTCTTTGGGGTATATGGAAAAGGATAGTCTTTAGAGTGTAGATGTTCCAAGCTTAATTTAACTGTGTGAAGTTTTGACAGAAGGAAGTTTCTTAGTAAAGTTCTTAATAATGCATAAAGTATTTTAATTATTGTGCTAGTTTTTAAAAAATGTACATACGGCCTGTTACTCTCCTCATACTTTGCAGCTCTCTTCATACTTCCTCTGTCAAGGAATCTTGGTCCAGAATATAGTCTGAAGGCACATAATACAATAACCTTTTGAAATTCAACAGGTCTGGGTCTGGTTGGTATCTGGATGGGAAACTCCATCTATGCCACCTTGAGTCCATTATGGTAGAAAGGCAAAATGGAAGTGTAATCTGCTGCTACTGTTTGGCTTCTGTCTTCCTGTAACAATTCTTGGGATGGCATGACTCTTGTGCCTTTAACAGTAGTATGATGGGAGAAAATCTGGACAGTGAAGTGTCTCCCATCACTATTTCTCAATGCTGGGGAAAGCTTCACCTGCTGATTTTCTACTCCAGAAGCCTGAAAGTAGACCTATTGCATCTTAATTCAATAAACTAGCAAGCATGGGTACCTTGTATGATATGTACACAATTCAAGTAAAACTGCAAAGACCCCGATTTTCTGTTTAGATAAATGACCTCTTTGGTTATTAAAAAAACAATTAAGAGTCATATGTCACCTTAAAGTCTAGCAAATGTTTTATAGCATAATCTTTTATGGACTACAGTCTACTTCATCAGATGCATGAAGTGTTTCCTGAGTTATCAGTATATATACACATGGTGTGCTTGTGTGATTGTAAATAGCAAGGCCAGAGGGAATTGAAATGCAGGAAGTACAGACAGCGATATTTGCCTCAACAGTGGCCATTCACAGAACAGTTGTTCGTTGATAACACAGACATCCTTGCAAGGGCAAGCTGATTAATACATTTGGGAATGTGGTAGTACACTACTTTTTAAAGAGGTTTAGGATCTGATCGTTAATGTTTCTTTTGGCATTTGGCATTAAATTGTTGTTTCTTTGGGGGTTTATGTTTTTCTTCTCTTGATCAAAAATAGGTACATGTTTTCTTTATATTGTCATTTCACAGATAAATGTAATAGTTTCTCATCCCACAACTTGAGGCTTTTGAAAATGTAATATTTTACAGTTGTACACTGATAAGGTTTAGAACGAAACTGTATGTAGCAAATGTATTGGCTCTCCATCTTTACAGAAATGGTCGGCAACAAAATTGTCAGCAAGCCAGTTCAGTGCTGAATGCTGAATTGAGGGGCTACTTGTTGCTTTTCTCGCCCCACCCCACCCACAATGTGTCTTTCCTGCAGACATGTAGGGACCAGACAGATCTGTATAGGGAGTATGTTCAGGAAACAGGTCATCCGCCACAGTAAAGTCCCCAGTTGCCATTCACCTGAACTCTGAAGTCAGGGGCACCCAGAGCAGGGCTTGTGATGAAGTTCTAAGTGAGCGTCAGATTCATACTGGAGAAAGCAGTCCTTCACAAACCCTGGATCCAGGTTGTTTAGGGCTTTATAAGTCAGAATTAGCACTTTGAATTGTGCCTGGAAACATACTGGGGAGCCAATATAAAGAGATACAGAAGTAGCAGGAACTACATGTGTGTGGGATTGACCATCCCACACACTTCTCTCTTTGTTACTGTTTATTCAGAAGCAGTAGGGGACAGCTGCAGGATTCCTCAGCAACCTACACATACGGTTTCTTCCAATTTCCACCTCCACCCCTCCAGAGCCTGCCAGCAAGAATGCAGCTGAAAACTGAAGCAGTTGTCACCATGCCTTACTTTAAAGTGGAATGGGAAGAGCAATATTCCCCAGCTCCTGCCCTGAACATCAGCCTGGATGACAGCCTTTTGCGAGTCACTTCCTACTGTGGGCTGCTAGTTGTCAGTCCAAAGCCTTAATTTTATAACGAGCATGCTTTGCGGGAATTTAACTGCTTTTTATAAATACTGAGGCAAATCACTGTCAATGTCTTCTTTCCCCTTCTAATTCACAGTGCTGGCCCCAAAGGTGATAACATCTATGAATGGAGATCAACTATTTTAGGACCTCCAGGTTCAGTATATGAAGGTGGAGTTTTCTTCCTTGATATCACATTTACACCAGAATATCCCTTCAAGCCTCCAAAGGTAAGAAATATATCACACAACTCATGTTTGCTGCTAGTGTGTGGCTACATACAATTAGTTAATATTTTAAAAAGCAGTCAGTGCACACGAATTCCTCTGGTGTCTACTGCTTTCTCTTTCTGTGAACCATCATGCACTGATTCAGTACCAAAAGCACAGCTGGAACTTTCCCATTTTTGACCTGATAGATTCTGATTCAGTGATCCATATATGCTAATAGGTATCCTTGTGGACTGTGCAAGGCAGGAATCTCTGCAAGCCCCTAACAGCTTGTGCTTGCAGAGATCCCTGCCTTGCACAGTCCACAAGAATACCTATTAGCATATATGGATCACTGAATCAGAATCTATATATTTTTGGCTCTTAGTATATGAACACAACTGGAATGATGGAAGCTGTAGTTCCACAGGACGAATAACAGGAAACACCAAGTGCATGCAATGGATTGGGTGGTTGTTTGTTAGAATACAAGTATTTGCATTTATGTTGACTGGGATGTTTTGCTATGGCATTGCTATGGTTTAGATGTTAAATTTGTAAAGTTGTTTACCATAGATAATTTTTTCCAGTATAAAAGTTATCGTTGTGTTTTTCACGTATGTGGATTTTTAACAATTGAGTGAGATGTACATTTGTCCGGTTGCTTTTCTGATAGTCTGCTGCTCTTCTTTTTCTTTGTTTAAAATAGCTACCCTGGCTTTCTACCCATTAGAATCCACAATGTGGCTTAAAACAATACAAGATAGTACAAATAAAAACATAATAAAATAGCTTTATTATAAAAACAACAGCAGGAAAAAGCACACCAAAAGCTGGACAGGGTACAGAGACAATTGATTGTCTATAGCCCCTAAGTGCTGCCTGAAATACTAGAGTCTTAACCTGCTGTCTGAATCCCATTCATGAAGAGGTAGGTGAGTCTCCCTAGGAAGGAGTTACACACTTTAGGGGTCACCACTGAGCAGGTCCTGTTGCAGGTGGTATAGCAGAAGGCAGTCCTTTATTTTAATGACATAACTATCGTCAATGTAGCATGCTACTACAGAGAGCAGATTATCATGTATTGAAACTGGCTATCTCTTTGCCATTGATTATATTGATTAGATTAATGTTTATATAATTTACCGATTATATCAGACAAAGTGTGTTTCCACAATAGCATTCATGTTTTTGAGATAACTGATTGCCTGTTGAGTGGCTTGAGTTTGTGTGTTCTTATTCTGTGGTTGGTCAAGAAAGACAGATGTAGCCTGTACAAATCACCTGGCTTTCCTTACATGTCAGTCTTATGCAAACAATGTTTTATTTAGCCCACTGTGGCCTAATATTGATTATTTGCAGTCTTATTTGCCAATATATTCCACATAAGACTGCTTTGCTATAATTCCAGCAGTTCTGCTGGGCAAAGGTCCAGTTTCATAGTTTGAAACAAGGCTTCTTCAATTGATCAATGTCCCCATGCGCTCTGGCCCTGCAGTTCCCCAGCCTTGTCATGTTTAGCAGTAAGGTCCACCGGGGGGGGGGGGGGGCTACTCATGTGCAGACCTTGTTGCTCAACACAGCAAGGTTGTAGATCTAAGGGGACCGGGCCAGCATGCATGTGGACAAAGGGGGGCAGGGCCATCATGTGCAGTCTTGTCTCCATCCCCACTTTTAGCCCTCACACATTCCAGAGAACATGTGAATAGGGCTACAAGACCTGTATGATACATTATTTACAGCCAGTAGTAATAACTTATTGTTGTTGTGCATCTTTGTATGCCTTTGAAATATGTGCATTGATATTTCACCACATTTATTTTTACTGGGTTTAAAACCCTTTTGAATAAATGTTTTGGTTTTTCTTTTTCTTTTACTTTTATTCTGTTGTTTACAGTATTGTTGTAAAGAGCATTTAAATAGTGCCCTTCAATTATTAGAATCCGAGGGGATTTACAAGCTGTTTTACAAACTGTGAAATAAGTGCCCTTGAAAACTATGTATCCTATTAATTGACATTGAAAATGCAGTTACCTGATCAATGCACTCAGCAAAGAGTTTATTCAGTTGAGAAAGGTCTTCTAAAAACTTAGCTAACCTCAACTTGTGAATGTTTAGTTTTGGTATACCAAGAGGACCAAATGACATAGTATTCATTGGATTATCAGCTTTGCTATATATCTTGAATCTTTCTGTTGGGTTGGTTCCAAACTTGCCCCTCCAGAAATTGAAAGTTCCTTCTATTTGTAGAGGGAACCAGGATCCAGCTTCTTGCTGGAGGAAGAGGGTGGGTCGGTAATTTTCTCCATTTCCCCCTTCCCCCTGTAGCCCCCAGTGCCACCTCCTTTGCTGGTCAAGAGGTCTTTCAATTTGAAGTATTCCATGTTTTCTATTGAATTTATTATTTGTATAGAATTTACTTTAACCTTCTGCAGTGTTCCAGGAAGGTTACAACACTTTAAAAAGTAAATTCTGAAAGAGTGGTTTAACCACCTTACCTATGACTATGAAAAGATGGTTGAAATCTGGTAAGGAGGATCTGGGTTAAGTGATTTTGAAGTGCACCCGGAGTCCCATTGACTATGTACACGTTTTCCTAAAACAGAGTTTAGAAGCCAGGCTCGTTCTTCACATTGCTGTAATGTGTTTCTTAGGAAAAAGCCATACAGGATGCTTTCATAGAAGCTTCTTTGTTCTAATTTCCATACTTCCTAAGGAAAGCCTTTTTGTTGTTTGAAAAGTAATGCTATTAGTGTTTAAACAGTTTGACCAAAAAAGGAACTAATAGAAAGCTCCTGGAGCTGAGGACAGCATACACAAATCTATTCTGAACTGGTATACCATAGCACAGTAAAGGTAATAGCAATCTACTAATTGTGGGGAGTCCTTGGAAACGCAAAACGGAAGGCATTGCAATTGCAGAGCTACAGGCACCACACCCCTGTCCTGAACTCTGAAGAGAATGACAGATTTGTGCTAACAGAATGGCTAAGAGGGAGGATGGGCAAGTCTAAGGAGTTGGCTGATAACTCATCTGTGTTCAGAAAGCAAAATACTCTGAGCACTCTTACCTCATACACTGCTTAATGTAGTTCATAGATACTTTTTCTAGTGATCACAGCTAAGAAGCCACAGACAGAAGCATCCTGTGGATTCTGAGAAAGAAGAGGACATTATCCTAGAGTGGGGGTAGGCAGTTTGGTGCCCATGGGCACCAGTCCATCCCAGACACCTTTCTTGGTACTCGCCAAGGCACCCTACCCCTCCCACTTAAAAAAATGTTCTTACTGGTACCCGAGGTCACTTCAAAGCAAAGTGAGGCCTCCAGCTGCTTCCATCTTCATTTTCCATGAACGCCTCTGGGACACACGTAGGCTCAGACATTCTTAAGAAATTGTAAGATGGCAGGCAGCTGCAGACCAATGTTTTCCTCTGCAGCGTTCCCAGCCACCAAGAAAAAGAAGGGGGGACTTCTGTCTGGTAAATGGGGAAGGGGCTAAGGAGAGCAGGGGGGCTAAGAAGGGCAGCAGTAAACCAGCTGGAAGGGTCAGGGAAGCCAGTGGAGACTGGAGAAGTCAGCTGGGAGCAACTGCGGGGGAGGGTTGTGTGCTGTCATGTTTGAATGGATGGTGTGAGAGTATGGGTGGTGATCTGGAGTGAGAGAAAAAAAGAGACAGAGGGAATGCATTGGCTGGCGGGAGGGGGAGTGGTTGCAGAGAGAAAAAGAGCTTGTCTTTTGTGACATAGGTTTTTATTGGCACTGAAAACTCTGGGTTCAAAGGAGTTGTTTGGTGTGTTGGAGTCAGAATCCACCTCTACCTTGTGCTCAAGTCTTTGGGCAGATTACTTGTCTGTTATGACTAGCCATGCCTTCTATGGCACCTGTTTTGTGGTGGTTCCAACGACATTTCCTCAAATTGCCAAATGTGCCTATAGGCCTTGCCAAATGTGCCTATAGGCCTAAAAAAAAAGTTGCCTATCCTCGTCCTAGAATGTTTCCAACCTTTTGTGCAGCTCTCTCTTTCATCCTCCCAAATCTACATTTTCCTTTAAAGCCCTTCTTGGCTAGTCTTCAGACCTGCCCATTCAGAGTGATTTGCTAGCATTCCAGTTATGTAAACCACCTTGAGAACAATTTGTTATAGGATGGCTTAAAAATTGAATGGATGAATGAATAAAAATTACCCTATCCCTGCATCTCGATCAAGCCCTCCTTTCTTTCCAGTCACATTTTCCTCTGTAATTCTTGTAGAGCAGGTGTGGGCAACCTCAAGGGTGTTGAGGCCCATAAAGAAGCATTATTATACTGAGGGCTACTGCTTAGGAGAACCAATGTCACCAAGACTGTATCCCACCTTCTGTTGTTGCTCAGTCATTCAGTCGTGTCCGACTCTTCGTGACCCCATGGACCATAGCACGCCAGGCCTTCCTGTCCTGCGTTCTCTCCCGGAGTATGCTCAAGTTCATATTCATTGCATCGGTGATACTATCTAGCCATCTCATCCTCTGCCGTCCCCTTCTCCTTTTGCCTTCAATCTTTCCCAGCATCAGGGTCTTTTCCAGAGAGTTTTCTCTTCGCATTAGGTGGCCAAAATATTGGAGCTTCAGCTTCAGTATCTGTCCTTCCAATGAGCACTCAGGGTTGATTTCCTTTAGGATGGACTGATTTGACCTCCTTGCAGTCCAGGGGACTCGTAACAGTCTTCTCCAGCACCACAGTTTGAAAGCATCAATTCTTCGGCGCTCAGCCTTCTGTATGGAGCAGCAATTTGGGGTAGTCATTGCAGAGATGAACATGATGTCATTCAAAATACAGCATACCCGGTGCAGTATTAAGGAGTGAATTAGGTCTTCCTTCTTTAAAAGCATGCATACACAAACCCATTATATTGTACTGAAAAAAGCTATTATTGATGCTGGATCTTTATTTAGCAAAACTGTGCTTTTTCGAACTACAGAATAGAGAAGGTTGAGTACAATCATGCAGATGTTTGATGCGGAGCTATTTGAATCTCCCCAGTAATGATAATGCAGGATGCATTTGTTTGTAAGATCTGGCTGGGACATAATCTTCACTGAAGATGCTAACAGAGATTCTGAATATATAAAGAACTGTAAGCCTGCTATTTGTTATGCTAAAATTAAGCCAGACCATGAAAGGGACACCTACCTGCCGGAATTAACCTTCTTCCCTGAAAGGCGTGCTTTTACTCAGCTCAGATTTCAACTGATGCCCCCTGAATATTTGGTTGGCAGATTCTCTAAAAAGCCAGCAAAAGATCATTACTGTGTATGTGGATTAGGACAAATTGAAGATGTGGTGCACTATATTTTATAGTGCCCTCTATATAATTCAGTTAGGGTTATGTTTATTCTCCCTTTTCAGACCTCTTTACAAGGCCTATCAGATTACCTTTAGATGGCTTCTGGTGGATACAGATGCATTCCTCAGTTACAGAGTAGCTCTGTTCTCACTAGCTGCAGCAAAGTTCAGAGTGGCCTTTCTGAATTATACCAGTTTTTGCTTTTCTAATTTAAACATATGCTCAGAATATTTTATTTGTATTCCCAAGGCCCTACTTGTCTTCTACCAGATTGATTGTTCAATGTTTTACAAATATGTTTGCTTTTGTTTATATTGTAATAGCCACTGGCTATAAACAATAAAATCTGAACAAATTTCAGGGGGTCTGGGGCCACTCCCCCACACACTCCTGCTGCCACACTGCTGAATTTGGCAGCAGCTGCAAAAAAAACTGTCAGTTCGCCAATTGGGAAACTGCTGGGGGGGGGGGTGCCACTGCCACATGTATGTTGCCCACCACTGTTGTACAGGTTTGTCTGTAATGCTATCATTGCATTGGATTTCCTTCAGTAGAGTCAACCTAGTGAGACTGAGATGTTGATTCCAAGGTATAACAAAGCCGGAATATCCATCATGCAGCCCTGGTCAATAATCTGGTTAAGCATGTTCGCTAACAGCAGACATAGGGGTGGGGAACCTTCTTTACTCCAAGAGAAAGGTCTAGAGGGCTGCATTCCATTTGCAGGTGGGGGGCCAAGATGCGATTCTTACTGATCGTAAGCCTGCTGAGAAGTAAGCAGCACTCAGCAGCACTTTCAGTCATCCCAAATACTAAGCCTCTGCATGTCTACTCAGAAGTACGCAGGCTGAATTGCTCAGCAGCACTTTCAAATAGTGTCCCAAATACCAAGTCTCTGTATGTCTCTTCAGAAGTGTTCATGTCTACTCACAAGTAAGCAGGGGCCATAGCTCAGTGTGACAGAGCACATGCTTGGCATGCAGAAGGTCCCAGGTTCGATCCCTGGCTTCTCCAGGTAGGGCAAGGAAAGAATCCTGCCTGAAACCCTGGAGAGCCGCTGCCAGTCAGTGTCGACAATACTGGGCTAGATGGGCCAATGGCCTGACTCAGTACAAAGCAGCTTCCTATGTTTCCTAGATAGGGCAAGCCTTGTCACGTCTACTTGGAAGTAAGGGGGACAGGACTCTGCAGGACAAGCCTCAGAAGTAGCCAAAACTGAATCATTCAGCAGCTTCCTCCCCAGGGCCTGCACCCTCTCCTGAGAGAAAAGCTTTTCTCTCCAGTCGGCAGCTGATCAGAGATAAGAGCTTTCCCCAGCTGCACAGTGGCCCTCCTTCTAGTGGAACAATTACTGTAAGTGTGCAGTTGTTTGTAATGATTGTGAATATTTTTTGCTTTTGTTAACTGCTTTAAATTTTTCTCTGGAAAATTAAAATTAAATGAAGTTGTGTTTTTTTTTTAAAAAATAAACAAACGTGAATAAATAAAACGAGCCAGTTAGAAGTAGACCATAAAGCATCCAGCAGCTCTGAAATATATGCTACTTATATAGAATTCTGGGATTTGTGAGCAACTAGGACAGGAAGAATAGTATAACAGTATAGTATGACTACAAGTACAACCAGCCACTAGCATCCCCACTGAGATTATGCTGATAAGATTGCCCTACCTAAGCATTCTAGACATTGGGCTGGATCCAGACTAAGCCTGCACCTATATACACTTACCTAGGAGTGGTTCTGGGAGTGTGTAGAACCCTTTGAACTCGATGGTGCTTGCTCCTGAGTTGACATATATAGGATTGTACTGCAAATTAATTGAATTTAGGTCTTATTGAAATCCGTGGGACAAGTTAGTCATGACTAACTCAGTCTGGATCTAGTCTGTAGTATTTAAAAGAACCCTCCCCTATCAGAGCTGGAAAACAGAGAGGGAAAGATTCCTTTAACCTCTCTGCTCTCCCTGATTAATAGATGGTTTGTCTGTCTCATCCCTCTAGACTAATAACTATGTTCTTGATAGAAAAAAGAGAACCTGGAAGGAAGGCTTGGGTTCCAGAAATTGTAACTACACTCGGTAGTGTACCAGGTTACACTATTTGACTCTTCAAACATTATAAATCCTGGATCAAAGTTACCCTGGAGACTGGACAAGATAGAAACATCCTGGACATCTGGTAACCCCATGTAGCTTACAAAAATTAGCTGATACAGTTAAAGTTCAGACCCAGCCATATTTGGGAGACATTTTCCAGACAAAGCAACCCAAGTTAGTTTCATGTTACATACAGTGTAAATAATCAAAGTGTTATCTTTGTATAAAGGTTTCAGGGAAGTGAGAGTTAAGATGACTTCATTTATACTAGAAGGCTTTAACAGTTTCCTTTTGTAGTGCATTGGTGAGTACATACTTTGCCTTGAATGAAATAAATGGTTATACAGTAGTATTACAGTTACTTCAGACTTTGCATTACACTGCTTTTCACAGTTGCAAGAGTATTTCTGGCATCTGTATAGACAAGCACTTAAGGATTTAAGGGGCAAACTACATGTTAGATGCCAACACATGTAACAGTACCCCACTTGCTCTTTCTGTACAGAAAAAGCTGTTTTGGGAGCAGAGAGCTAAGGGGAACGTGAATGCCTTAATTCCACTCCAAATCATCAGGCTTTTTCCACTGTGGAGTTCCAAACATGTATTTGCACAGATAAATTGTTTGCAGGATTTCGTTCCTTCCACTCCACTCCCTGTGAACAGGCACATATGCGGAGTTGGTGTAGGAGAGAGGAAGATCAACCCTCTTTTCCCTTCCTTCCCACTCACTGCTGCTCCTCTTACTACTTTTCTTCTTCCCTTCACCTCTTTAGCAGCTGGCGTGACTGGCAAGGATCCCAAATTGAGCAGAATAGACAACGGTCACCTCAAGGCAGGAATCTGCTGAGTGCGCCAAGGTCAATGCAGCCTCTCGCATATCAGCACTCAGATGTGATTCCCATGTGTCCAGTAGATTTGGGGAATTTCAGTTTGGGAGAAGATTGGTTTGGAGAAGATTGGTTTGACCCCACACAAACTATTTCTGCAAGGGCAGAATATCCCTATCATGGGTAGACGCTTTCCTGCCTGTCCTTTGAACTTATGTCTCTTCTCATCCACATGTAGACTAAAGGCACAACCCTATGCACCTTTAGGCAGAAATAAGTCCTACAACAACATGACTGGCTGGGCAATGCTGGGAGTTATAGGACTTATTTCTATCTAAACATGCATAGGATTGTGCCCTGGTTCAGAAGTAGAACCAGTAGATTACTGGTTCTACTGGGGTACAGTAGATTAATTCTGTCTCTCCTGCTTGCTGGAAGAAGAATGGGATAAAATGTGACAAATATAATGGAAAGTGTACCTGAAAAGTAATGAGAAGCGCCTCTTGGTCATTGACTTTTGTGGCAAAAGGTTACTAATTCCTGTTCCTGAATAAGGTACTTGTCTTAAAAAAAAAAAAGCATATGCTGCATAAGTGCATTGTAAATTATACAGTTATTCTTTTGTGGCCTTAAAGACTAATGGTAGACTACTGCTGCGGTAATCTTGCACCTTTTAAACCTATGTAAATCTCATGTAATATAAACAATTGACACGAGAGGGCAGCAGCTCACCATAAATGAAGACAGTCTTATTCTTGTAATTATTCTAACTAGTTTTAAAGGAAGAATAATGGTTCTCACACTGGTAATAAAATTATTAGAATAGTAATAGCTCCATAAATTATTCCAAGTGTGAAATTAAAACATGAAATTTAATTTCACCATTTCGTATAGAGTTTAGTAACCACGTTAGCAGAGATCCAAGTGTGCAGGGGACATATTTCAGTAAAGGACGGGACAAAACTCAGCCAGAGCCCAAAGATCTTTCCACTTTTGAATATATTGAAGGTTCGGTGGTAAAACTGTGAATTTTAGGAGTATTTATTGCAACGGTTTACTTTTACACCTTGTAATAACTGTAGACAGTGTTATCAGGTTACTACCACCCCCTTTAATTTTTTTAAAATGGGGTTTGTTCTTTAGTATATATCCACTTAGTACATATGCCCGTTTTTAAGTGTTTATAATATTATCCCCCTGGCAATTCAGTGTTTAGAACCAATACATTTGCCTAAATTACAGGTACCTCTGAGACATAATCAGAAGTGGTCTGAAACCCCAGTATAGACTGCCTCCCCAACACATCCTCCCTAAATGGTGCTGTTACATGTAGAATCCATTCTTCTTAATGAGCTTATTTCATATCAGCTTTGTCATGGCTTGCCTGAAAAGCAGTATTTCTGTTAGCCTAGTCGTGCTAACAGTGGCAGACCACATGAGGAACCTGTTCAGTTAAACTGGAGATGTGTCAACCCAAGGTGACTTCCCACTGGACTTCCATTTTATCACAGAGTTGGCATGTACCAAAGACCATCTTCTTGTATTATGTGTTCTGAAGCACGACTAATTTATAACTGAGATAGATGCTTCTTAAAAACCACAAAGGAAGATGGCTGTAAAAGTATATATAGAAACAAGAGGGTACAGGGTTTATTTTTGCTACAAAGTGAGCTCTGCTTCCCTATGCCCGCATTGGCTCCTTAGCCAACACACATACCTGGCTCTGGTTAAAAGTCTAATTGCCACCCTTTTCCCTGTGTTTCAGATAGCCATATACTTTGTCTGGGGCGCACGCACGTGCATGCTCACACACACACACACACACACACACACACACCACTCCTTTTCCTAGCACCTGCCTGGTTGTCTAGTCAATTTATTGCACTTTGAAACTACCCAATAACCCATGTTCTCTGGATGGTGGTGTACAGTACATTGAAAACATAAAAAAAGACAATTTCATAATTTCATTTTATTTATTACATTTCTATACCTCCAATAGCTAAACCTCTTACAATAAAACAATTAATAAAAATGGTCAAAACATCATTTGGCACTTGTTAAAAAAAGAGGATTTTTTTTCAATTTTGAAATCTGCTCAGAGAAGGGAAGGGAGATGGCTTTGCAGCTGATGCAAGGGCCAGCCAGTTGTTGCTGTGGAAATCCAGCTTCAGCTCAAACAGAAAAGCAAGTTCCCCCTCAGCCTGGTGCAAGCAAGAAGCCTGCTAATTGTATCAGAAATGTGGTGAGGTGTGTGATTTCACAGCTGGCTTAGCTCTGCAATTGTGTGCATCTGTAATGTGCCCCCTAAGGCCTTCCCCAACCTGGTGCCTTCCATATGTTTTAGAGTACAGTTCCCAGAATTCCTGACCATTGGCCATGCTGGCTGGGGCTGATAGGAGTTGAAGTCCAGAACAACTGGAGGGCATCAGGATTCTGTTCTCTTGACCAGTGACCTGCAGTCTAGCTCAGAGTTATGTGATATGAACATTTGTTTGAGCTAGGCAGTACACAGAGACAGGCAGCAATCACTCCTGCAGTTACAGCTGCATTTTTTCCAGACTCAACAAATGTTTTTGATTTCTACAGCTGTCTGTGGGCACCACCTACCTCTCACAAGACTTTCTATGTGATCGGATACCTATGTGCAAAGTTAGAGAGCATATGTGTGAGCCACCCTTTAATCTAAATCTCTATTCCTTCCATGGAAAACCATTGCTTGTGGTCCAAAGCAGTAGAAAGTAATTGTTCATCAACTTTGAAACAAGATTTTTAATGCAAAAAATTCTGAAGCGATGCAGATTTCAAGCATCTCTACATATGCCACTCACCCCACAGTGAGCAAAAGGGAGCTGGTGAAAGAAATGCCCACGTTGGAGGAAGAACGAGTGTCATGTACCATACAGGATCTTGTGTTTTCTTTCTCTCTCATATCCATTTGTTCTACTCAAGTGGTATGTCTTGGAGCAAAATGTAAGCTAAAAGCGATGGCAGACCTCCATACTTCTCATGCATCTTAAAGTCTGAGTTAAGATTGCTAAAATGGATCCTTTTAATATATTGTCAATCCTAAACTTTCCCAGTGCCTTAATGCTGGTTTTGTGCATTATCAATCCTTTTATCTTTCTTAGCTGGTCTGTTTGTTCTTATTAAACCATGACAACCTTAGCTGGACTTACTATTTTTCAAGGTTGTCACCTATCCAGTCCCTAATGAGTGATTAAGTGATCCTTTTTTTGATGTCTTGGACTGTGTACAGATGATAGTTTTTCAAAGACTACATTTTCCCTAATAGTAGCTTATTAAGGTTTTTCATTTTCTATAACAAAAAAAATTACATTAAAAGAATTACAACAAAAAAAAGTTTTGAAAAACAGATATATTGTCCTTTGAGTGGTACAAAATTATCTGGAAGGAAAGATTTTTTAAAAAGGGGATTTTTTAAAAAGTCTTTGGCCTCTAAAGAATTATGGAAAATCCAGTTTCCTGTTTTCAGTCAGATAAGAAGGAAGACAAGGAACAAGACAGATAAAAGGGAAACATGAAATTGGAAGGAGAGGATAATGGGGTGCCTGGCGTGGTACATTTTCTGTGTCAGCTGGTCAAGAAGTCAGAGTACCATATCACATGAGTTGCTGTTTCCGAGCAATAGGCTAGTCAAAATACCCCAGAAAGGCAATTAAATGTGGGTAAGGGTTTCCTTTGTATCTGCTGCTTGCTCTGGAGTTGCTAATTGTAGAAATTCAGGGCTAAACTGCATGATATGTTAAATATGTCATATGATGCTTAGCCTCTCTTTCTTTTTATTTATAAGTGTGGGGCCATGATCTGGATTTGGACCACCATGTGTGGGTAGGGGAAATTTATATGTTCTCCTCCAGCTGCTTGTTCTCCTAAATTCGCATCTAAGTGCCTGGGACGGGGGCGTGGGGGAGAAGAGAATGATAAGTAGCCAGGTAATGAAGTATAGGCAGCTATATAGGCAGTTTCATTTTAGAAATTCTAAAATGAAATTCTGAAGACTTTTATTAGGCCACAAAAAGGAACATAGTATCAAGTTAATTTGGTGGAAATGATTAGTTGAGATAACACATGGCAGCCCCTGTAAAATGTAAATCAAATGTAGTAAAACATTTATTTTAACGCTGTTCACTCATCCACGTAACTTAACATCTGAGGGCTGGTTATGCTTCAAGAATGTTTTTATTTTAGTTAAAATAAAGCCTGAACCTATCTTAATCAACACCCAGATATTTAATTTTATCTCTAGACCATCAGAAAGGACTAATTAGTATAATTACTTCATTGAGCATCTTGTATCCAGATCTAATAATTCTGATTTGCTCCAGTAGATAGAAAGCGCTTCAAATTCTGTAGTTGAGCAAATGAGGTATAGATAAATTAGGCTTTTTTGCATGAGCAGAATGCAATTATAGTTTCAGCATAAAATGGAATTTTATATTTTTATTTAATTTTTATTCTAATTATTTTTATTTTTTATTTAATTCCTTATATCCCATTATGATACCTAATTACACATACCAGCTCAAATGCCAAATCAAATAATAAAGGAAAACTTTCAAAAAGTTGGTTGTAGTAACAAGGATCCATCATTGCCTCTCACTGTGGTACATGGATGTGGTTATTTTAAGCACCAAAGGGGAAAAAAAACTAGTTGACCGAAGGTTGTAGCAGCACAGACAAAATGAATGTTGTCCCATGGCTGACAACAGCTTATCAGAAACGAGAAGGCAGCATGACAGTTATAATCTGTAGACAGGCTTGGACAAACTTGGTGCTTTATTTCTAATGTGAGAAGTGCCAGAGGGCCTGTCTGGAAAATCCCAGACAGAAGCTACTTATGACTGGGTCATTTTTGAGTCGAGGAGGCTATAACCATTTCCTTATGTGTGTTTTCTTTTTCTCTTGTAGGTTACCTTTCGAACAAGAATCTATCACTGTAACATTAACAGCCAAGGAGTGATCTGCCTGGACATCTTAAAGGACAACTGGAGCCCAGCATTAACCATTTCTAAAGTTCTTCTCTCCATCTGCTCACTTCTCACAGACTGCAACCCTGGTAAGGCTTCTGAAACAGAGGAAAAACACAGCATCAGTAGCAGAGGGGTTTGGTTGTGAAGCTTCAATCTGCACTAGTCCCTTGCTAATCCTTATGTCCAGCAGGGTTAATTGTATGGAAGCATTGTGGTCATTTCACCCTGGTTTGATGCAGCATGGCTTGCTTCTGGTGGAAAATAATGAGTGTCTCATGGAAGGAGAGTAGCTGCCTCTTCCCAGTATGCTTTTCCAGTATCAGCTTGGGAGCTTGGCTGCTGTTTAGATGTATGTCCTAAGAGCAAGAGGCATGGGCTTCTGTGCCTCCAGGCAAGGTCCCTTTTCCTTAGTTTCTGAAAGAATAACTTTTTTTTTAAGATGCTAGTGTTCCTACACTCAAAACCACATACAAACCTTTCTCTGTGTGGCCAAGAGCTACAACCTCTGCTGCAGCTGCTTTTCAGCCATTCACTTCCCCATGAGTCTTGCCACATCACCAGCCACTGCTATTCCCTCATAGGCCTCTGGATTTTCCCCTCCCACCACCTCAAGAGCCACTGGCCAACCTACTTCTCCTTCTCCTGCCTAGCTTTTTGGTCCTGGGGACATTGTAGGACCCCATAGGTTGCACTGTCAATGTGGCCATTGCCCCTTGCCAAGGCTGTATTTCCTGAACATGCTACAGGGAAAGCATGGGCAAATGTGTGTCAAAGCTGTGTACTACACGGAAAGCAACAAAACAAACACAAAACTGACATTCCAGTAAGGCAGAATTTACACTTGTTAGAATGACACACTTAATGTATTCACATCAGTTGCAAAAATGAAGGGAATCTTGGTGAATAGGTAACATTTTTTATTTCTTTTTTATCTTGTTAAATAAATAGGTAAGTGAAAGAGCACAAAACCTCCATGGTCGCAAAGTTCACGAGATGGAAACGCGCCCACTGATGGCGTTTGGTGACCGAGGGTTGCAGCCTTAGTTTGCTTCTGTGAAAGCCAGCGTTGTCTTTTCCATTATAACATCTGCCTTTTGTGGAAGCATTTTTCAGTACTCTCTGTGTACACACCTGGAAATTCTGTCTGAATTGGTTGGCCACATAACTTTGTTCAGGCAGATCTGCAATGCTTGACAAGCCCTGTATGTGGTTATATCTTCAGAACGGTTACATAGATACTGCTTTTGATTTTTTTTCAAAATAAAAGTGGCAGAGAGATTATAACAATTTGTGATGGAGTATTTCTGATGGAATGTATTCGTAAGTTTACTTTAGAGTGATTCCACAAATGCCAGACATAACAACCTTTTACCAGTGATTTCCTCATTCATCCGTTACTATGTTAGTAACCATTTTCTTTTTAAAAAAATCATGACAAGTACTCCAGTACAGTAACAACAATTGTATATGTTTGATATGCAGTACATAACATGGTTTACAGCAGGAGCATTGAATCTCTTTCAGTCTGAAGACTGAATTCCATTTTGGAGAATGTCTTAGGGACTACATTCCAGTGGTGGGCGGGGCCAAAGGCAAAAGGGCAGGGGCAAAATGCTAGCATATTTTAGCTTGAAGCTCCTACTGCCAATAATCAAGCCTTAGGAGAGGCATTTCAACCTTTTACAATAGGGGAAACTGCACAAAATATGAGAAAATACTGAATGACTGGTGCTCGGGAGGAAAGGAGATGGGCTGGGGAAGGGGGCATGGCCATCTCCAGAACCCTGGCCAGATTTGGCCCAGAGGCCTGAAGTTCTGCACCCCTGGTTTACAGCCTAACAAGCTGCAAATGAACCCCCAAAACAGTCTTGTGAGATAAATGCATAATATAACCAGAAGAGTATTGGTTTCTGTTTGAGGGCAGAGCTGGGTTTTTAAAAAATAATTGACAAAAGTGTGCTATATCTGGAGAAATACTAATAGTCCAGTCTTAGATGTGTTTACTCAGAAGCAAGTCCTGTATTTCAGTAAGTTTTATACCTAAGTAAATGTGTATGGGAGTAAAGAGAAAAGTGTCCTAAGAGAAAAAAATCTAAAATTGAGACTAAAATTTCAGATAGTTCAGTCACTGAACTGCTGCTTTAGGAGTCCCCCATCAAATGTCACCTCTTCTCTTGTGTTTCCTTTTTCCCACCCCAAAGATATATATGATTTACTGGAATTTGTTTATTTTATTTTATTGTTCGCAGCTGACCCCCTTGTTGGAAGCATTGCTACTCAATACATGACTAACAGAGCAGAGCATGACAGAATGGCCAGACAGTGGACCAAGAGATATGCTACATAAACCGGATTTTTGTCAAAACCTTGCGTTGAATCATCTGTGATGGAAAGAGCTGCTTATGATTTTGAAGGGGTGGGACAGAGAAGGGGAGAAACTGATAAAGAGTAGGGTATTTCTATAACAGATTTTATTCAGTCTTTTATTTCCTAAGATTTTGTTGTTGTAACTTAAGGTATCTTGCTACAGTAGACAGCTAGAATGGGGAATAGCATATTTTAAGACTGTCATTAGTTCAGCAATAGTAGCTCTGATAATAGCACCAAGAAGAATGTAAACTACTTTGACAATTGGAGGGGGGGCGGGAAAGGGTGTTTGGTTACTTGTGATAGGTAAAAGATTAAAACAGCTTAATTTTGTACAGGTACATATATTTGGCATTTATGTAAAAGTTCTTTCAAGAAGACTCGCTATGTGTGTGGTTTTTTTTAGTTTGATTTTATTTTGTAAAAAGATGTCGGGAATATTTTCCCCCCATGGGAGGTGGGAGAGTTTGGTATTTAACAGATCCTTCTAAAAGACTGCCATCTCATCAATATGAAATATGGTGGTGTGGCTATATGTTGCCTCACCTACAATAGGGGGAGTAGTTCATGTATTCATTTTTCTATGCCAAGTTACCTTTGAGAAAAAATAAAGGTTTTAATTGGGACTTAGGGCAACCTGTAGTGAAATACCTTAAGCTGTTTAACTGTAAGGCGTGGAATAGGAGTCACTCAGTGGATTGGTTGTATGTTGTGGGCTACCTAAGCCTGCATTTGTTACTGTGCTAATAAAAAGTATGTACAAAAAAATCCACCTCTCTTCTGTCTTGCTGAAATAGCTGTAAATATATTCTGACAAAAGGACAACACAGTACAGTCTTGAGGTGCGTGAATGAAACACAACACAAAAGCCGTAAGGCCATCTTCTCTACAGAAGGAGCCTGGGCGCAAGTTAGCATCTTGCCTGGACTACTGCAATCTGCTGGATGTGGAGCTGCCTTTGAAGACTTCCTGGAAACTTCAGTTAGTACAAAATACAATGACTAGGTTACTGACTGGGATGTACTATAGAAATCATTTTTATCTGGTACTTCAGCAGCTGCATTGGCTGCTGGTCTGTTTATTACTGGTGCAATTCAAAGCGCTGGGGGTTACCTATAAAACCCTAAATGACTTGGGACCTGGCTAGTTGAGAGACCATCTTCTTCCCTATGAGCCTGTGCAAATCCTTCATTCTCCACTGGAGGCGCCATCAGAAGTTAGGCAGGTGTTGATTGAGGAAAGGACTTTCTTGATCGAAGTGCCTCGTATATGGAAGGCTCTCCCCAGAGAAACTTGTGTGGCGCCACCTTTGATGACATTTTAGCCCCAGGCAAAGACTTCCAATCCAGCATGTTTTATAACTAGCTTCAGTCCTTTTCATGGCTCTGCTGGGTTGTATGGCTGTTGCTTTAGTGCTTTCAATATTTCAGTGTTTTATATGGAATTGTATTGTGCTTATTAGTATTTTAAATGATTTGCAATCATGGGAGTCTTGTACTGAAGGGCGGCTTATAAATGGACCGTTTCATAATTTATTTTTAATGTTGCTCTTTTTCTGTCTTGTGCTCCCCAAAAGGAGAGAATCCACTTACTAAAATATCCAATCCAAACTACAGTGGGGTCAATCTCCCAGTGGCTTTGGGTCATTCTTGTGAAAATCTGTTCCCTTTATTCAACACGTTGTGCATTATAGAATGAACAAGTGGGTCCTCCAACAAAATGCTGCTGTGTGGAGTGTCCTGTTTAGGATTCATGCCCTTTTTGAGGATACTCCATTTCCCCTCCCCCTGGTTTTCCACTTTTTCCTGCCAACCATCATTCAGCACTCCATGCCTACTGACCATGTTCAGTCCTCATTAAGTTGGTTTAAGCTCCTTATGCTTCTTTTCCTAAAACAACAATTTCTGCAAAGCTTGGGGTTCCTCCAAGCCTGCTGATACCTCCCTCCTGTTCGTGGATCATTCTGGTTTTGCTACATAAGAAAGTGTTCACTGTTAGCATATAGGAGTGGGGAGGGGGGTGTTCTGCACTGTGATGTAGAGACAAAGTGTATCCTATGTAAACGATTTGGAAAGTCATGTTGTATTTACAGACAACGCTATGTAGCCTTACCCAAAGATTCTGAGGGGCTCTGTTGAGGTCTGAAAAGGAGATGGCTATGTTCAAAATGTAGCAAACACTGCTATTTCCTTAAACGCCTTCTCCCCAGCTCAGAAAGTGGGGACTTCCTTCAGCTAGTGGTGCAGTGAAGGCAGGGCTTGCAGGGACACAGCACCAGCACTTTTTGATGAGCAGAGACACTGATGTCATCCACCACACCTTTCAGAACTCCCTGTTCCCTCTGAGCTTAGCTGCAATCCTTACAGTAGCTGGGAAGGAAATTAATTTTTTCAGCAACAATCCATTGTTCCTCATTGTAAATTATTTTGGGGTGGCTTGGTCTTGAATGGGCAATTAAGACCCATTAGCTTTACACAAGACCTGCTCCTAGAATATGCAAATTCCTAGAAGTGGTTTGGTGATTTGGATCAACCCAGCTGCCTGCAATTTTAGACTCTCCTTGGGGGCATGGTATGGAGACTGTCATGATGAGCATCCGCACTTCAGAATTTACCACTACACCACTGCCTTCAACCTCACTACAGTTCAGTTTCTAAGATTTCCCCTGGTGTCAGCCACACTTTCTAGCCTACCTTTACATTCACGAAGCTTGCTTTTTTAAAACAAAAGCTGCTGAATTGGAAATTTAATACCAGAGTATGCAAGTACAGCAGAAGTGGTAAGGGAGGACTTCTGCTATATTATGGTTGCAGATTCAAGCAGCAACAAGAGCACTAGACCTCCATCTTTCTGAGGTGCGACAGGTGGCTGCAGGGGACAGGGCCTGCTTCATGGTGGCCCTCTTGACTATGGAAACCTCTGTCCAAGGAGGCTCACCCGACCTGTACCTTGATGTTATTCCAGTGCCAAGTGTGTGTTTTTTAATTATTCCTCTGCACATTTGGTGTTCATTTTTAATTCTGCAGATTGCTTTTATGCTGCTCTTTTAAATGATTGGGCTGGTGGAAGTGGACATTCCCAACCATTCATCCTCATAGCAGCCCCTCCAGCCGCCTGAAAATGCTGCACAAAGGGGTCAAAATGCTATACAAAGAACGCTACTGAATGGGGTGAGCTTGGGGAGGGATCTCTGAAAATCAAGCTCATTCCAAAAAAGGAGGTGAAGGTCAGGTACTTACACCGTCAGAGCCTTCGATGACATTTATCTATGACATGTTGTTGGTCCTTCTCCTTTTTAGAAAGCATATGTCCATAAAAGTCAATGTTTAGACATTTCTTTAATGTAAGCGATTTGTAAATATCGTCAAATATTCTTTCAATTAATGAAAGGGCTCTGCTCCCAGAAGCTGCTTCTGCCTCATTTGGAGGGATCATCTCCCCCCGTCCCCAGCATCACAACTCACCCCATTCAGTAGGGTCCCCCAGCCCTCTATAGCATTTTAGGAGACTAGAAAGCTGCCACTGGGGTGGGGAGAGTCTACTTCCACAAGCCCAGTTGCAGCCATCTAAATCTGGATCAAACCCTGTGTGCAAAATACTCCCCAAATAGATGCTTTTCTAAACCTCCTTGCATTGGTTGCCTGAGAAGCTACTGCCCTTTGCAATAAATGGAATGGCTTAAAGAGCAGTGTGCCAACTAGATTTTAGGGGTGCTTCCAGGAGGGCTCCTAGCGCTACTCATCAAAAGGCATTGTGCAGCTATTCCATCTTATCCTCCTTCATGGGTTTGTTTGTGGGTTGTTATTGTTCTTTTGGTAGAAAGAAAAAAGATGGAAGCAGCTGTGGGAAAACACAGACAGCTACAAGTGGCAGACATGACATCTGGACTCCTCCAACCTCCCCCAGTAAAATTCCATGAATGAGTCAGGGTAATTGCATAATATACAGTGACCCAGTTCAGACGACACACCAGGCTCATTTGGGCTTGTTTAATGAGCATGTTGAATATGCAAACCCAAACAGGGGTTGCCATGTCTGCAAACCTCGGCACCAAGGGTTATTTGAGGGTTAAGCAAGTCTTGCATAACCCTCAGTCTGTTGTAAGGTTATGTGAGGGTTGTTTAACCCTCAAATAACCCTCTGTGGCCAGGTTCACATGACATGGCAACCCCCACTCGGAGTTACATACTCAAAATCTTGCCTGGCCCACACCACAGCTCATCATGGGTTAAACAACCCATGGTGAGCCCACCATGTCGTGTGAACTAGCCCAGTATGGAACCACCCTAGGGGCTAAAACAGACAATACTTTAAATCTGTGTCTAGAAGCTACATTCCACCTCCATTTTTACTCTAGAGTAGATGCAGAGGCCTCAGTCCAGAACTTAAAGCCCCCCCCCCCGTACCTCCCACCACACACACTAGGGTTCCAATGGAGATTGTGCCCATGCACCTACTCTAGAGTAAACATGAAGAAAAAAGTTGTAGCTCCTAGACACAGATTTAGATTTGTAGATTTAAAATCATGTATGTTTAAGCCCTAGGTGTCCCCATTTTGAAATACTCAGCCTTTCCCATCTGTGCACTGTAGCACCTACCCCCTTATACCTAAAGAACTAATTTCTCAATTAAGCGCAGGCCACTGTGATCATTTCAGTGCTTTATACAGACTTTCAAAGCCATTCTCACCTCGGATCCCCCAGGCTGTTCAATGGCTTAAGAAACAACCAAAGGAAGCTGCAGGCAAGAGTTTACCAACAGCACCCATCAAACCCGGTTAATGCTTCCTGAAGTGCAAAAGGAACAGCCGAATGAGGAGGCAACTCAAAGCACTAACTCAAAGCAGAATAGGGTGGGAATTTTTTTAGCTATCATCATTATTGCCTTTGGTCCTCCGTCCAGGCAAAGGAAATGCCGATTTGTTCTGGGACTGAGACAGTTTGCTTGCTAATACTGTGAAGGGCTCCAGCAGTGTCTTTGGGTCTGTTGTCGTCACCTCCCACAACTTCACCTTCTCAAGCTTGGCCCATTGTTGAGCTACTTCAGCTTCCACTTGCCTCTCCTCCAAAAGGTCCGTTTTATTGCCTAGGACAACAATTGATCCCTGAAAAGAAACGATCCATCAGAAAGGCGGGGAGAGGCTTATGAGTAAAGCATGTGCTTTGCACCCAGGTTTTAAACCTAGGATCTCCAGTAAAGTATTTCAGGGAACAGGGATCGGAAAGGCGCCCCACCCTGGAGACTTGGAGAGCTCCAAGTCTGTTGTGTCAAGCGCAACAGACCAATGGACTGATGGCATGCCTCTTTGGTCTTGTTTCTTTGACATCATTTTAAATGCCACATTTTGACCGATTGTAGCAGTTGAATCCAGACTTACATACTTAAGCGCAGAATCCACTGTAATAAGTGGGACTTAAGTTAGTGGGACTAACTTAAGTCCCAATTATTTTGATGGGGATGGCTCTAAATATGACTCAGTCTGGATCTAACCCAATGTCTGAAGGAGCCTTTCTTTCTAAGCCCTAGACTAACGCTGTCTGTGCTAAAGTATTCTTTGTATCATACAGGCCATCATTTGAAAAATACCACAAGCAACTGCAAGCCCATAAGTAAACAGCAATTAGTAACCTCCAGATAAGTATGTTTGTCTCCCTCTACAGCAAAGACATTTGTTTACTTTTCTTTCTCATCTTGGTTACTATAATTTTCTTCTCGCTGCTTTACTTGTTTCTCAGTTTCACCTTCTGTTCTGCTTGTTTTTCATATCTTGCTTTGCCCACATCTCTCTCCCACTAGTACTCTTCGGCTCTTTCTTACCTGTTTTTCCCCTCCTCTCTCTATCTGCTTTACTGTCTGCACTCTGCAGAAACTCCTCTTTTGTCTAAAGACTGCAAGGCAACCTTCCCCAACAACAGCGCTCTCCAGATGTGTTTGACTACAACTCCCATCATCTCCAGCCTGCATGCTGGCTGGGGATGATAAGGGTTGTAACGCAATACCTCTCCAGGCCACCAAGTTTGGGAAGGCTGTCATAAGGGCTGGCTCTTTTTATCTTAAATGTACAGCATCTGCAGCGGAGGCTGGTGGCTCTCATGTCAGTGGGGCGGTGAATCTGCTCCAGGTTTCAGTCAGAACCAGTCAAACCTGGAGCAGATTCAGTGTCCCACTGACATTGGAGCCATCAGCCTCTACTGAGCATTTGGTGTCTGGAGTGCTGTGCAAATATTATATTACAGCCCCGCATTGTTCCCACCTGCAAAACACACACACACACACACACTCAGGGTGCTCGTTGGCACCAATAAGAAATGCATCAACTGAGACAGAAGGTAAGGGCGTAAATCACAAAGGATGGCTTTACAAAGGAAGGGGGGAGGTAGTACTTCCCAGTGGTCACAGCAATTAGGGAGAGAAGTTAGGGGGACAATGAAGCCTAACCACTTCTGCATACAAACTTCACAGCAGAGAAGATCCTGCACTAGTCAGCACTGTGTGTGTGTGAGAACAGTTCTTCTGTAAAGCCCAAACAAAGACTGGACAATATGGGAGCAGTATGAACTCAAACATCTCGACGCATCTGGTTTCCTTTCTCGGCCATAACTGCTAGTTGCGGTTTCTCTCACACGCATCCCATCCCCGAGTAGGCTACATTTGGAATTATAGAAATCAGTTCTGGTGGTTGTTTTTCTCCAGAGCGGTGTGTCTCAGAAGCTGGTGGCTCCAATTTCGGTGGGGCTGTGAATCCCCTCGGAATTTTAGTCAGAACCAGCCAGAATGCTAAAGGAGCTATCCGAGGTTCTGAACCTTAATTGTTTTTAATTTAAAAAGTTTCAGCACCTTGGATAGCACCTTTAGTGTTCTGGCTGGCTCTGACTGAAAACCAAAATGCATTCACAGCCCCACCGAAATTGGAGCCACCAGCCTACACTGCCCAGAGCTACTCATCAGAATCAATCTCCCCCCGGCATAAATCTTGAAGGACTGAGAAACATCTGCAAGCACCAAATGGACTGCCTCACTGAGATGGTGACCCCTTCCTTTGGTTAATGGCCCTTCACCCTTTTCAGGAAGCAGCCCACGTTCCTTTCCTTAGGAAGACATAAACTTCCAAGTCCACCCAAGCTAGTATCAGTACATACGGTTGTATTTATTTATTTACAGTATTTGTATACCGCTCCATATCTAGAACAGTTTTCAGAGTGATGAACTTAACAGATAAAACAGTAAAAGGATAAAAAGACTAAAACACCAGATTAAAATTATGCTATTTTAAAAAACAGACTACAAATAGAAATGGTGGCTGATCAGTTAAGGAATGCTTCCTGGAAAAGAGCTGTTTTCAGGAGGCGCTGGCACAGTGTTGGCACCTGCCTGGGGCATGGAGTAACAAAGAAAGGGAGCCACCACACTGAAGGCTCTTCTCCTGGTGGACTCCAATTGGGCCAACGGACCATGTGGAACCACCAGGAACATGCCCTTCGATTACTTTAGTAACCCAGCAGGTTGGTACGGGAGAAGGCGCTGTAAGCAGGACTATCATTGTAGCCAACTATTGTCCTACTTAGTGTAAAACCACTGACGTGAATGGGACTTAAGTTACATGAACATTGGCTACAACCCATAGTTAACTACTAGATGGTTTGCAAAAACCCCACTGATACCAAGCTAGATCAGAAGTGCAGAATCTCAGGCACCAGAGGCTAAGGAAAGCGGCTGGGGAAAGGTCCCACCACCGTTCCCCAACTACAGATCATGTGGTGGTTTCCCAGCTTCTGTGCCATTATTCCTGCATTCTGAAAGGTTGAAATGCCCTTCCTAAGGCTCAGTTGCTGGCAGTAGGAGCGTTAAGCTACAACGTGCTGGTATTTCTGGTCCCATTCCATTTGGCTTTGGTCACACCCAGCACTGGAATGTGGCCTCTGCGAGTTTCTCTGAAATTCAATCCTGAAAGAAATTCTGCGCTCCTGGCCTAGGCACTGCAGCAGTGGGAGGCTGGTGGCTCTGCTGTCAGTGGGGCTGTGAATCCACTCTGGGTTTCAGCCAGAACCAGTCAGAAGTCTAAAGGAGGTATCCAAGGTGCAAATTCCAATCCCCAAAGTAGGTTCAGCACCTTGGATAGTTAAGCTTAGTTGTTTATCCACCTATACCAAGCTCAATAATCTGTGAGGGTATGGATGGGGCAGTCATTTTGTTCCAACTGGTCTGCTTCCTCCCTGTCTCCCCCTGCCCCCCCCCCCAACCCTGGTGCCTGCAACTTCCTATGCTCCAGAACACAAGGCAGGAAAGTCAACATTTCAGCACTTTTTAAAATCCCCCTTTTTACAAAAATGGAACAAAGGGCGAAACTCAGCCATGTTAGAGGGCGGTTGCAGCATTCTTAGTCATTCTTGCATGACGAAGAAAGATGGACAAATGATGCCCTTTGATGCCCTGTGCCAAAGAGATGATACACCTCAGCACCGAGATTTAAATGTCTTTAAAATATGGCCTCTGCCCAATTCTTTTAAAAATTAGTCAGAAGGCGTGACTATGGATTTGTTCCACCTCCCTCTTCACTGCCAGAAAAATGCCAGTTAGAATACAGTCTCTCTGAAAGTTTATTTTGCTTCCTCTTCCGAATCTTATTTTTCAGCCTGGAAAACTGAGGCGCATTTGGGACACCTCCCACACTCTCTGAAAGATGCCTCCCACAAGCAAAGATTCCTAAGCGGTACAGCGGGGCAACCTTTCTGTTGCTTAGGGTGCAATCCTATGCATGTTTAGACAGGAAAAAGCCCTACAACTCCCAACATCCTCCAGCCAGCATGGATTGTTCCCTTAAAGGCTTAAGAATCCCCATTTAACCATGTGCATGCCAAAGCAAAGTGGCTTCATGGCAGGTCGCTTGATGGTCATCAGGGCTTTGGCCGCCTCCTTACACAGTTCACCACTGGCTCAGAGTGGATTCCCCCACAGTACAGGGTAGGGGTGCAGAACCTCAGGCCCAGGACCCAAACCTGGTCCTCTGGGGTTCCCCAACTGGCCACACACCCTTAACCTGGCCATGCCCCTTTTCCCCAGACCATCTCATGTTGGTAATTTCTTGGCTTTGGGCAGTTTTCCCTTACTGTAAAAAGTTGAAATGCCTCCTCTCTTATGGCTTAGTTAATGAGAATTGTAAGCTAAAATGTGCTGGTGTTTGGCTCTGTCCCCTTTTGCCTGTAGCCCCACCCACCTCCAGAATGCAGCCCCTGAGAGCCTCTCTGAAACGGCATTTGGCCCTCAGACTGACAGAGGTTCCCCATCCCTGAGAGAGGTTCCCTGGCTTGGGACCATCACCTGGAGATCAGTACTGGCTGATGAGCCCAGGGGACTGGCTACAGCCAGCTTTCCTATTGGATGCAAAAATGGAAAGGCTAAAATGACTGACCACATGGCATTCCCATATCAGGGAATTTAAACAGGACATGGCCCAGAAAGCAAACATGCAGCACCCATGGACTGGACAGCCACAGCGGGGGGTGGGGGGAGATTATCAATAAATATTCCCCTAGTGCAGGGATGGACAACTTGTGGCCCTCCAGATGTTTTGGCCTACAACTCCCATCATCCCTCACCATTAGCTATGCTGGCTAGGGCTAATGGGAGTTGCAGGCCAAAACATCTAGTCATGTGGGACTTAAGTTGGTCACAAGTAAGTTGATCCAGCCCTTCATCTTGCTCACACTATCCGAAAATTATCTACAGTGACAGAGGTTATGTGGGTGTGAAGCACTGCTACCATCTCGAATTCCATTAGCACTTGTGTGTGAAATTAGCATTTCATTTTTTTATTGCTCAAGTGGACCCAACTGGTTGAGATGGAGAAGGAAATACCTGTGTGTATGGCTGTGATCATGCTGTAAAACATCCATTCCACAGAATAAAAACTGATTAAAAAGGAATACTTTTCTAGTCCCCATGGCTGCAGTGGTATGCATTAAAAAAGGCAATGTTCTCAGAAGGTCCTGAGCTGATAAAGGATTTGGGAAGGGCTTCAGAATGACCAGGGTAAAAGACTTGTTCACTTTTCACATCCCTTGTAGATTGTTGTGAGAAGTCCCCTGCTCTTTCCTGCTGCTTATCATATCATCCTTCCTTTACTTGCATTTCCAATTAGTATGACTAAGTCTGGACCTAATGCATAGTATTTAAAGGGTTGGATCTACAGTTGTGCATCCATGAATGGAAGGGCTCCTTCAGTCCACAGAAGGCTTCTGATCCAGCAGAACATTTCTACTGACAGAATGGGGCAGGAGGCAATCTTCATCGATTCCATCTCACCCGAAGTCTTCCCTCCCCCCAAATCTCCTCTAGAGGGTCAGGGGACCCTCCAGAACAGTGGGGGGAGTTTGCACTACAGGCTGCAAAGGGAGGGGCAATCGGCAAAGTTCGCCTCCCCTTTTCCACCCATGGGAGCATTCTGGGTGGCACTCCCCTCAGGCAAAGCTCCCGTGGGTGGAAAAGAACCAGGATCCAAGCCAGAATGCATGGCACTATTTGGGATGTGCAACGGAGATTGTGGCTATCAAAGCACAGCTGATTTAACAATATTTGCATAGTTCCACGGCACAACGTGAACTTACAGAATTAGACTTTGAGGTGTGCCTTTTTTATTCTGAACAGTAGTAAATTAAGGTTGCCGCTTAAAGGGGCTTTATGATTATTTTCCCTCTTTATTATACCGCCTTAGAAACCTGACATGAATTCAGATACTTTCAAAAGGCTTTCATAAAAAATAAATAAATGAGAAAGCTATTTCCCTTCTGCCTCGATGGAACAAGGAAGAGACAATTCACCCGGTACTTTTCTGTACAGCAAGATGAATCCATTAAGGATTTGCCCACAGGATAGGTGTTCTGTGGTTCAGGTTCCTCGATGCAGTGTGCATTCATAAATTAGGAAGCTGAATCATAAACAGTCAGTATTGCTATGACAACCGATTATATAATCAGATTAGGAAATAAATTTAATAGTAAACAAATAACAACCTGTTGCCACCTTCTGTCCTTTTTACATTCTATTATAAAGGCACTTGCCCTGATCCAGCTACACATCCGTGCAGCACCTAGGGCAGGGGGGAGAGGTGTAACATGGGTGGGTTCTGGGGGTCATTTTCATCTCCCCCCAACAAGCTCCACTCCTGCTGCCCTTGCCCCACAGAGCAGTAATTTCAGCAGTGCAGCAGCGGGGGCCTCACCAAGGGTCAGCATGGCTCATGTGTGGCCTGCAGAGCACACGCTGCCCATCCTAAGCTACGGGCTGCCCATGCGTAGCCATGGTCAGGTAGGCCACAATACTACCAGTCCACAGAGAGGGAATTGCAGGAACAGGGACTTGCTCAGTTCAGGCCCCTTCTTTGCCTCCCAAACAGCTGGTCTGTGCCATCAATGATTTCCTGACCAGGGCCATGTGAAGACAGACCTGATCATGGTAGGAACCCCACCAATAGCTAGCACCCTTTTGCAAGTATGGTTCCTCACCCTGTTTCTTCATGTGTCTGCCCCCAGCTAAATTCTGGAGGCTATGTCGATCAGGAGAGGGGCACCCCCTCCAGGAGTTGGATCCAGATTTAGTCATACTTAAAGTAGACCCACTGACATCAATGGACTTATGTTAGCCATGACTGATGTCCCACTGATTTCAGTGGGTCAGCTCTCACTATGACTAAATTTGGATCCCACTCAAGATGTTTTGGGATTTTAATTCCACTCAGCCCCAGCCAGCATTGCCAGTGGCTAGGGGCGATGGGAGTTGTAGCTGAACATCTGGAGGGCACCAGGTTTCCCACTCCTGCTGTAGATTTCTTTCCTTTTTTTAACCTTGCCATCCCACACATAGCTTTCCTTCCATCTACAAACCATCCTGCCCTCTATTCCTATGTATTATCTGTTAGATTTATATCATTCCTTTTCCCCAAGGCTGGGTCAACACACATAATGGAATGATGTGGGAATAAAGTAGTATAATGCTGAGGAATGGACTGTGCTAATTGAGATTACTGGTGGCAGATCCAACTTTTGAATACTATCCCATGTTTTCAAAAACGGCCTGCAAATAGAAACCAGCACATCGAGGAGAAATGTTCCAATCCCACACGTTGCAGAGTTTTTAACACAGGGGAGTGTGGGGCCATCCCAAGGCATTTTGCTGCCTGAGGCACCGTACAAAATGGTGCTCTCACCACCACCACCACCACCACCACAAGTCAAGGTGCAGAGTTCCCAAAATCAGCCAAGTTATTTTGGCATCTGAGAAAGTCTCAAACACACCTCTTCCCATCCCTGGCAAAAAAGAGAGTAATAACATTTGCTGCCTCTCATAACTCCCAGGAACTGCTGCCTGAGGCAGCGGCTTCATTCTGCCTAATGGTAGGGCCAGCCCTGCGGATGTGTTCAAAAATGTGATCCCCCACACCACCAGCACCACTTTGCAGTCTGATGCGGTGTACTCCATTCTACCGCCTCTTTCTGCTAGGACTGCAAAGACTGAGGAGAAAGGGGGGGAAAGTGGATGGAGGGGAAACTGGATGGGGGATAGAGATGTGAAGGCCCGGAAAAAAACAAAAATCCAGGAAAACCCTTTTTTTCTGTTTTGTTTTGAGGACCATTTTTTTTTCTGAAAAATTATAAAAATTGAACAGCTTTGGATTATGAAGTATTTTCTTTTAGAATTTAAGGCAAAATATTTATAAATTGTTACCCAGCCTTTACCCAAAATATTATCCAGCCATTACCCAAAATGATTTCTAAAAACTATGGAATAAGAATATATTTATAGAAACACTAGAGATGCAAAATGTCTGGAAATAATGAAGCTATGGGGATAAATGTTTTTTAATTCTCTTCGTAAGATTCCCAGCATAGTTATTTCTTTCATTGCTTATTAAAATTATTGATCTAAAGTATATTTTACTGATAGACATTTATGCTCGTTTTTCCAATATGTGAGTAGAGTCACCATTGTGCATTCTTCACAGGAAATGTGAATTCTTGACAGTTTTGGTATGGTTCTATAGAAACCTATGTTTCTGATGCTTTAGCGGTCATTTAATGTAGTTCTAATCTGTTCAGACAATAATTACAAATTTACTAACTGAGTTTACTATTAAAAGTTTTAAAATATATAATGATAATTTTATAAGCAAAGTAAGTCATACATAAAATAACTTTAGGAACAGAAAGGCTGCTTATGGTCCTAAAGCAGCCATCCCCAGCCTGGTGCCCTCCAGCAATTTTCGATTAGAGTGCCCAGCATTCCTAACCATTGGCCACCCTGCCTGAGGCTGATGGGAGCTGGAGGGCATCAGGTTGGAGACTGCTGTCTTAAAGCAACACAGTGACTTTAGATCTGTAAGCATCGCTTATTTTTCAATTCTTCTCAAAAAAAATTTCTGGAAAAAAACAGGGGAAAATGTTTCTTTTTCCATGGCCTCAAAATTTCTGGAAATTTTACATTTCTAATGGGGGATTAGACTGAATAGCCTGCAACTCTACGACATGGTTTGCACATAACAACAACCTAGCGTACGGGCTGAGTATGGGTTGTCTTTGAATTGTGGGTTGACGTTTTGTGCGAACCTTGCATTATGGTTTAACTATGGGATGTTAACCACGAACAACCCAGAGTTCACAACCCAACAACAAACCATGCGTTCTCTGCAAAGACAACCCATACTCCACCCATACTCTGGGTTGTCGTTACATGCAAACCAGGTCTATAACTCTAGGAATCTTGCCGGCTGTTTGTCAAGGCAACTATGCTATGGAATAAATTATCCCACCACCCCATTGCTAGCAGGTTGAATTTACAGAATGTTAGGAATCCATATCCTCCTTATATAAGCTCACAAGACACAATGAAAGCCAAGCCCCAGTGGATCCTTACATAAGAATGTATTACTGTTACGTTGCAGTCAGGGAAAGACAGCGAAGGCTCTCTTCTTCCATGGCATTAATCAATGTGGCCAGCAAGCCCCGTGTGTTACGAAAGAACTTGCTCAGGCAACATTATATAAGTGCAGCCGCATGTACACTTACTTTAAATGGCCCCAGATAAGTGCTTTCTTTTTTGTTAGAGGCACTTAGTTAAGAGACCCATTAGGGGCTCAATATATATATAATTTATTGCAGGAAAATCCACAGCGCCCTGTAGTAGGTGATACCATCCAGCTTGCTGAGCTACAGCATTCTGTTAGCAAACACTGAAGCCATTTCCCCTGTGAAGCATCTGATTTAGAAGCCACAGTGAAACACATTAGCAGTGCAATCCTATACATATCTGATCAGAAGAAAGCCCCACAGAGTTCAATGGGACTTACTCCCAGGTAAGCGTGCATAGGATTCCAGCCTAGATTATGTTCCCAAATTTCCCCCTAAACCCATCATTCATTACTGCATTTAGTATTACTATTATTATAATTTCTATTCCGCCCCTTTCTTTCTGAAGGAAGCTAAACAAAATCCATGAAGTAATAATCAGGCAACTGAGCATAAATGCCAGAATGAAATATGCTACCATTGATTCAGTGGATTCTAAGACTCTTTTACAACAGCTATTTTCAAACAGTGCAATTCACATTAGACCCTGTTAACATGAGATTTTCACTCTCACCTCTGCAGTTACCGTTTGGGAAGGAGATAGAGGGACACCTTCTGTGAAAAGGATAAGAAACATAGAAAGACTAAAAAAATGGTAAGGGAAGGGCAGAAAAAATGCCACTGGTGGAACAGATGTGTCGGCCCCCTGCATTCCCTGTGCACCCATATCCAGAGCAGACTGGGTGGACAGGGGGTGTAGGGGAGAAGAAAGGAAGGGAAAGTCTCACTGTGCAAGCAGAAGTCCACTCATGCAACGCTGGATATAACCCAGAGCAAGCAACCTCTTTGCTGCTTTTTACAGGGGGATTATCCATAGTGGAAGCACTTCCCTTTCTCTCATCTCCGGACCTCTGCATTCTCTGGCACATGAAAAACTGTATGATCTAGAGCAGGGGTGGACAACCTATGGCCCTCCATATGTTTGGGGCTACAAGTCACATCAGCCCTAGCCAGCATAGCTAATGGTGAAGGATCATGGGAGCTGTAGGCCAAAATATCTGAAGAACCACAAGTCGCCCTCCCTGATCTACAAGTTGCTAAGCAGCTACTTTAGATGACAAGCTCATCTTCCTTTATGGGTCATGTAATCATTATAATCTGTCAGACAGGGTGGAAGAATTAAAGGGATCGGTCTTTTACCTCTTTTTTGTCTCTAAACTTGTCGATCTCCTTTTTGAGCCAGTCAACTCTCTTGAAGGATTCCAGGCTATTCACAGCATATACCAGAACAAAGCCATCTGCAACAGAGAAGTAATGCTTGGGGAAGTCCTCTCCTTCTTGCACCCCCATGGTATCGTACAGACGTAACTGTTCCTTTACTCCTCGATCCGTTTCAGCCACAGCCACGTAAATATCTTCTATTGTCGAGTTGCACTCTGCACCTATTTATTTTTAAAAGGAGAAAAGCACTCCCTAAAATTAATAAGCTCTCAAAAATGCATATTGTATGTCAAATAGTCCCCCCAATCCAGCACCCACTGCACATGTGATGGGTTAATGATCAACAACTATGAATTGGACACGTTTTCTGCTTATCAAATCATGGTTTTTGTAATGACCTATGACCTGAGCATAACTAGGCCTGATTGGGGGGGGGGGTGTTTTTGTACTGATTCATCACCACCACCACCACATCATCATCATCCCTTAGGATCTGAACTCTGATCCTCTTGTAACATTACGTAAAGACAATAAGAACGTAACATAAGAAGAGCTGTGCTGGATCAGACCAAAGCCTGCTCCAGCATTCTGTTTATACAGTGACCAACCAGACGCCCATGGTAAGCCCACAACGGGACAGGAATGCAAGCGCACCCTCCTGCTCATGTTCCCCAGCAAATGGCATATAGCCTTGGATACTGGGGGTAATATATACGTAGCTATCATGACTAATAGCCATGAATAGTCTTATTCTCCATGATACAATCCTCCATGAACAAGACGCATCGTGCTATGCGCCTTGTGGGCCCAGTGAGAGGACTCTCTGCCCCACCCTACTATGCGGTCCTGTTGGAAAGCCTTCATCCAACGTCTATGCAGTCCCATACACGGCTACTCAGTCAGTGGTTCAACTCTTGTCCCCACTCCAACTGTATCCTCAAATATAGTCCTCAGCTTTTTCCACTAAGAGTGAAACCAAGCTATTCACTTACATGAGAAAAAGAAGGCATGCTCTAAGGCAGCGATCCCCAACCTTTTTGGGCCCAGGGACCGGTCCCGTGGAAAATAATTTTTCCACAGACCGGGGGGGGGGGGGGGATGGGACCAGGCCGCAGCAGGGGTGTGGGAACCCCCCTTACCTTGGGTCCATGGGGGGGAGGCGATCCCCCCCCCGGAATCCTGGCCAGGTCCGACCGTGGACCTGCCGGCCGGCTCTGGCCGCTGGAGGACTTCCGGCCACTGGGACGGATATGGCGTCTGCGCAGACACCATTTGCGTCCCTGTTCTTCAAGTACGTAGCCGATTACTTGAACAGGGATGCAAATGGCGTCCGCACGCACGCCATTTCCATCCCAGCAGCCGGAAGCCCGCTAGCGGCTGGAGCCAGCTGGCAGCTCCGCGGACTCGGAGCAGAGCCGGTCAGGGCCGGCAAGGATTCCGGGGGGGATCGCCTCCCCCCCACCACAGACCCAAGGTAAGGGGGCTTCCCACATCCCTGCTGCGGCCCGGTCCCTAACAGCCTACGGCCCAGTACCAGTCTGGGGCCCCGGGGGTTGGGAACCCCTGCTCTAAGGTACAACTCAAGCATTTACAGAAAAGGAGAAAATCTACCATGGCAGATCCAAAGGGAGAGCGCTCCATTCTTCCCCAATCTAGCATTCAAGTTTCCCACAAGCTGGCTTGTCCCTAAAGGCAGGAAATACAAATCCTCAAGAGTCACAGACCCCATCTACATGGGGCTTTTACTCCGGTTCTACTCCACCCCCAAATCAATACTGTCAGATGATGCAAGCTGCCCTCTGTAGCTAGCCTGGCATTTCTTGCCCTAAATCCAGGTTTTTTTCAAACTCATTTTGTGTCAGATTTCCTGTCACAGCAGCTTCAGTGCTGTTCGGGAGTCCATGTAACCTCAGCTGGCTTTGGCATGGGCTGGTGGAAGCAGCACTGATTGGCAGAAGGGAAAGTAGCGTGGGGCGCGGGCATGGGGAGAGCAGAGGGGTAAACATGTCTACCCGGAAGTAACTCACTGCCTTCTACTTCGTTCTACTTTGAAGTTCTACTTCACCAGCTCTGCTGTTTTGAAGCTGTGCAGCTATGAAGGAGCACAGCTGAGAAATGGTGGATGCCTGTTGATTCGAAGCTGCACAGCTAAGAAAGGTGATTGCCAGGGCAGATGATTTTCATGAACATGTACTCAGAAGCACTTCATCGAGCCCGTGTTGGGGGGACGGGGGGAGCCTGTTGATTGGGCAGTTAATATACATCAAAGATAACATGCTCTCCCTCCTCGCTGGCTCCGTACTCTCCACTCAGCGCCTCTTGCACTCCTGCTCAGTCTCCCTTGAACATGCGAGGGAGGCGGAGCAAGCCTCCCCTCACTGGCTGCTCCGCAATTGCTGATGTTCATTTCTACTTGTGGAGGGATTTGCCCACCCCACCATGCAGCTTCAGTTCCCATATACACCGCAAAAGCTGAGGAATACAGCCCTGCGTGTACCATGGAAAAAGCTAATTCGATTCTGTGAAAATGTGGATTTTGCCCAAATTGCTTAACAAAGCGTTTCTGTTTAGATTGGCCCACAGTTGAGAGGCCAAGCTATGCCTGAAGGTGCAATGCTATGTATGTTTAGACAGAAAAAATCCAAAATTCCCAGCATTCCCCAGCCAGCAATGCTGGCTGGGAAATACTGGGAGTTGTAGGACTTTTGCTGTCTAAACATACATAGGATTGCACCCTAAGGTTCTCTCAGCTCCCTTCTTATCTATTCTACAGAGACATTCTGAGAGATGTCTGATCCAAGGCAAAGAGGAGGAACCATCCTTGTCTACCCTGTTTCTACCCTGCCTGGCATAACCAAACTCTCTTCCAGGACTGAAACTTCTAAACAAGCCTTGACAAGCAAAAACCAACTTGGTTCGTTACTCAATGTAAATGAACAATGAAAGAACTATAAACAAAGCAAAGACCACTTTATTTAAGAAGGCCTTTAACCTGTAAGTGGCTCTGATGGGCTGGGCACTGTATTTTATATTTTTTGTAATTGTTATGTTTTTATTGTACTTTAATATATTTGTTGTTTTAATCCATTTTAATTGGTTCTGTAAGCCTCCTTGAGTGCCAAGATATAAAATAAATAAATAAACCATTTTATAGGTACTACCACAATCATGTTACGTCTATTTTAATAGATTTGTTATTAAATAAAACAGACAGGTGTTTTATAATAACCCTTTTTGGAAGACAGAAAAGAAGAACTCTTACCAACACTGTGATTGCCATAGAGAATTTGTTCCAAAATGGCTGTCTTCCCCACGGAAGCCATTCCACAAACCACCACTTTGTAGCCTTTCCCCATCTCCTTTCACGTTGTTACACTGGGCTAAATAGATCCTGACAAAATACCACAGATGATGATGACATTTAGATATCATTACTGAGAGGTCAAAACTGAAAAGATATGACAAAGTAAAGCCTTTTAACATATTCACTATGCTGTCTGGGGCTGATGGGAATTTAAGGCCAAAACATCTGGAAGGTATCAGGTTGGGGAAGGCTGGTCTATATTGATTGGCAGCAGCTCTCTGGAGTTGCAGACAGGAGCCCTTCCCTGTCCTATATGGTGATGCCAATTATTGTACCTGGAAACTTCTGGAGGCAAAGTATGTGCTCTAGCATGAGCTACATCCCTTCCCCAAAAGGATAGGGATCCTTTTTATTTCTAAAGTATTAGAAACGTGTGTGTGTGTGTGTGTGTGTGTGCACGCGCGCGCGCACACACGCACGTGTGGATGTGCATCAGTAGCTTCATGGAGGTGTCAGCCACAGAGGAGACTGTGTTTCAAGAACCTAGAATTGAGCACCACAACAACCTTTTGATTCATAAGGACTAGAAACACTGCAGTTGCAAAACTCCTTGGACCTTATGATTTACTTTTATGGGGTGACAGGCAGAAACTTCTCTAAGACTATTCCAATGCCACTTACAAAGGATCATATTATTTTCCTTTTACACCAGATTAATCAAACTGGAGGAGCTAACATCCCTTGCTCCTATAATCACCTGAAAGCTAATTAGAATTTCCTCTTCATCCATAAACAATGCATAAAAGGTGTAGAAATCCAATATTTTATCAACTCCATCAAGACAGTATAGATTTTTCTGTTTGGACCAGGGAAACTGGAAGTATTTCCAGAGGACATGGAGTGCTACCAGTGAGAAGGCATTGCATAGCTATTTCACCTTTTAATTATTAACAGATTTTCTGGAGGAAGAGATAAGATCGAAGAAGCGGTGGGAAAATTACCATTACGATTCAAAGACAATGATGTCTGGACCTTAAGTAAAATTCCATGGATGAGGCAGAGTAATGGCTCCATGAAAGCCCCCTCTGAAAGCACCAGGGTCTTAATACCCACTGTCCATAAAGCTTACCATGAGTAAGCTTTACCATTACCAAATTACCATGAGTCAGTTGCACTCTGCCTACCTCACAGGGCTGTTGTAAGAATAAAATGGAGTAAACCTTCCTTGGATGAAGGTCAGAATATAAGAGTAGAAGATAATCGCTCAACCACCTTGGTTTTAGTAGGAACAGAGAAGAGGCTGCTGCTTATCCCTTTTTCCTCTTCCTTCTAACCCCCAAGAAACATCCGATTCTGGGCTGGAGTTCGAGCTTAATTTGAACTAAGCGCTTCGATACGACACCTGTTTGCAGTGCCGAATCCCAAGTCCGAAACACGCGAAATAGTAAAAAGGGGAGTGCTTCTGGGCGTGTGCAGAGAGCACTCTTAAAACACATACAAAGTTAGTCCACCTCTGCAATTAAGGAGAAGCGTTTCCAGGACAAATAACATGACTTTTAGGGAAATCTGAGGCCGGCACTTCTCTTTTGAGAAATTAAGCGCACGCCGCCCACCTTCTGGGGAAGGAGGCGGCGTTCTTTCGGCGTTCTCTCCACCACGGTCGATCCTGGAGCCTCCCGAGACACTACTGAACTACATTTCCCAGCAGACATCTGGGCACAACCTCCTCTCACTCTTCCTCTCCGGACGTCAGGGCGCCCTGACGCAAAGCATTTTGGGGGGCAGGCCTCTTCCTTTCCGGCTCCGGGCGCCGCCAGGTAGGATTTGTGGGTTAGCCGCTCTTGGCGGTTTAATCCGTCGCCATCCTAAATTAGGGAGGCCTCCCGGGGTCTGGTTGGGGCGCTGCCTCACGGGGGGAAGTCGAGGAGAGAGGGCGGTTGGGCTTTCTCGGCTGTGCTGGGGTGGGAAGCCTTAATTCTGTGGAGGCCGGTTGGGAGGGTGGCGGGTCTTGGGCCTTCAAGTTACCAAGCGAGAAGGGTTTGGAGGAGCCAGGCGGAAGGCGAAGGAAAAGGAAAAGACGCAGAGGGGGGTTCGATTACTTGCTTTACTGGGGCGCTTTTCATTTGGCGTGGGGCCCTTGCTCCCTGCGCAGGGTTTTGGCGAGAGGGCGAAGGGATGCAACCCCCACGTTGCTTGCTCTAGAGTAGACTATGACTTCGTGGTCCAGCACACGCTTTGCACGCGGAAGGTTCAGCCCCTGGCAACTCCAGGTGAAAGGATCAGGCAGCCCAGGGGTAGGCAAGCTGGTGCTCTACAGATGTTTTGGGCTGTAACACCCATAATCCCTCACCATGGGCCATGCTGGTTGAGGTTGATGGTGGCTGTAGTCTAAAACATCTGAAGGGTACCAGGTTGCCTATCCCTGAGGTAGCAGGTGATGGGAGAAGGCATTACCTGTCACTTTGCAGGGCTCCTGCCAGTCAGAGTAAATACTAGTCTAGACAGACAAATAATCTGATATGGTATAAAGTCGTTTCCTATGACCTGTAAAAACAGATTGGAGCTCATGATAATAGCTAATGTGTGCATTTGCCTTCAAAATGGGTAAACTCTAAAAGGGTAGTTGTGACAAGGGTATATTTCTTAAAATAGTTGGGGGTCTTTTGTCACTTTAGTACTTGAGGACATGAGGAACAGCATTTGATTGCTGCAAGGGCTTTTACTTGTTCAACAGTTATTGGAAGGGGTTCCACTAGTTTGGGAAACAAGAGTCCTACAATTTGTGTAGTGGAGTTGCAATAAGAACATGACAATATGTTCTTTTCAATACTAATTTATCATATGCCACAATGGAAATACATAAAGGGAGGGAAAATACAATGTTGGAAGAAAATGTGTGGTGTTTGTGTCTTGACTATTTTGTGGATAGTATTTCAATATACAGTACTCCACACTGGGTTTCAAGGCCAGTGGAACAATGCAAATCCTCAGTTTTGATGGACTTTTTCACATTCCCATTCACTTTGACTTCAAAATGGCAGTTGCATTTTTCTATGGGAGTAAATTTAACATGGGCTATATGAGTTTATGCTCCTCTAACCGAGCATTAGTAGGAAAAATAGATTTCCAAAGAATAATAGCAGTCTTGCTATAGGTTTATGATTTTGGTAAAATCAAACACAGTGTTTATCAATAGCACAGTGGAGATAAAGATGTTGTTCTTGAAGTTTATGAATCAAATGTGTCATGTTAAGAACTGCACTTTGTAATTCTAGAGACTGGAAAACATTGTTGCTTGTTTTTTTTGTGGGAGTTCATGTTCATATATATATATATATATATGGAGAAATGCAACGTGATGTAAACATGCATCTCTTTTAGCAGATAAGGCAGAATGGGTGCCTACAAGTATATTCAAGAACTATGGAGGAAGAAACAGTCAGATGTAATGCGTTTCCTCTTGCGTGTCCGTTGCTGGCAGTATCGCCAGTTATCTGCTCTCCATCGAGCTCCCCGTCCCACCAGACCAGACAAAGCTCGCAGACTGGGATATAAAGCGAAGCAAGGTAACTACAACTTACGGAATGTAGCAAAAGTGAACTTGGTCTACCCATTTGGTTATGTGCTTGGTGCAGGTTTTTGGACTACAATTTCCATTGTACCTGATGATTGGCCATGGTAGTTGAGGCTTATAGGAGTTGTAGTCAAAACATCTGGAGGGCACCAGGTTGTCTACCATTGGCTTAAGGGGCATGTCCCCAGTGCAAATATAGCTGAGTGTGCAAGAATCCTTGCTACTTTGCTGTGCTTGTAAAATTTGTTAGTCTAAAAGCAATGTAGCTTAATTTCCAAGCCATCCTGCAGGCAAGGATATTAAACTGCAAGAACACCTCCATGTCAAGGTGTTTGAATAGAGACTTCGTCTAAGCATGTCCTGTGGCAGCAAGTCTTCCCATTTTTGTTTGCATTCAGACAGCCTAAACAATTCCTGCCATTTTTCATGCTTCTGAGAATCTCAGATGAGCTAAATAGACTGTATAAAAACATGAGGTCATCCAACATGAGGTCATCCAATAAAAACAAGATGAAGGCTTGTTTTTGCTAAGTAGATTATTTATGGTGTTATGAACAATGCAGTATCAGGAAGAGTATCTACTAGAATATGAAAAATGAATGCTAAATTTCTGCTGGAAAATCCTAAATTTTGTCACCATCTTAACATACTCATCTGTGTTGTAGGTTACGTCATCTACCGCATTCGTGTGCGCCGTGGTGGTCGTAAACGTCCAGTCCCTAAGGGTGCTACTTATGGTAAACCTGTGCATCATGGTGTCAACCAGCTGAAATTTGCTCGGAGCCTGCAGTCTGTAGCAGAGGTGGGTATCCCTTGTCACCTTTATCAGGTTTTTATAATGCCCACTGTTCCCGCATAGTTTGAAAATAGCCTTCTTGTTCATATTGTAAGAATTTCAGGACTAATCTACACTGAAACTTGCCATAGGTCAAATCTGGTTTTTGTTGGTTTATGGTGTGTCTTTGTATCTCCTTTAATTCATGCCAAATTAGAAGGGTATCCAACTTCCAAAAGTTGAAAAACTGTGACAGGGTAGCATTTTAAACAGCATACATTGTGAAAATAAGGTAATATGGCTAACAAACAACATGTTCCCCACTGAGTGGTACTCTTGCTGTAATGCTTGCATTTTGGTATTCTAATTATTGGTTGGAACTTGTGAATATTATGCTTTGAAGGATGCTGTAATGCGCAGTGACTTTAACCTTCCGCTCTAGAGAGGCAAAGAACTGTCTCTGCTCTAAATAAAATTGGGCATGCATTGAAAGACAGAAACAAATAGCGAAAGGAGAAGTTACATAGAACAAAGATGATAAGTCGTTTTATATTTGCCGTCAAAACTGGATGGATCAGTATTAATATGGGAACTCTCCTTGGCAGACAGGTGTTCAGTTACTGTTAACTAGATGTGTGTGCTACTTGTGTTCCTTGTTCTTCAGGCATGCATACTTCGAATTACAGTATTTCTGGAATCCCAGCCCTGGGAAGTATTGCAAGAACAAGGACAGCCTTCCCCAACCTGGTGTCTTCCAGATGTTTTGGACTACAGCTCCCAGATTCCTGATCATTGGCCATGCTGGCTGGGGCTGATGGGAGTTCAAAACACCTGGAGGGCACTAGGTTGGGGAACTAGGATAATGTGATGGCTAGCAATTAGGTGAGGAGTTTAGTTATGTCATACTCACTGCTGTCCCCATTTCTTTGCTATATAGCAACTCTCATGTTCTAATAATGCCTTTTGTAATGGTCTGTTCAACTATGGTAGTGCTAACTGATCATGCTTTATGGGAAGTTTAAAATGAAATACTTGTTGAGTCCCATCCCTGTAAAGAAAGAGCTCCTCTCTACAGAAAAGTCTTTGGCATTCTTTGTTGTAGTTTTTAAATGTCATGACTGAATATTCCATTTCCTTTGACTGAAACTTTCCAGCTTGTTTACTGGATATCTGCCACACTTCCAAATTCGAGTTCTTCACTTGTATGATGTTTATGTGCTTACATGAGCACTTTCTTTTCATCAAGGAGCGTGCTGGTCGCCACTGTGGAGCCCTGAGAGTACTGAACTCTTACTGGGTGGGTGAAGATTCCACGTACAAGTTCTTTGAGGTCATCCTGGTTGACCCTTTCCACAAGGCTATCAGGCGCAACCCAGACACGCAATGGATCACCAAGCCAGTTCACAAACACAGAGAGATGCGTGGGCTAACCTCTGCTGGCAGGAAGAGCCGTGGTCTTGGCAAGGGCCACAAGTTCCATCATACAATTGGTGGTTCGCGCCGTGCTGCCTGGAGACGACGCAACACCTTGCAGCTTCATCGTTACCGCTAATTCTTTTGGTTATAAATTTCTCATTATAATAAAGTCAGGCAGAGGCTTTACATTTCCGCTGTCTTCTGTTTTCATTGGCTAAGGTTGGCAACCCTTTAAATAAAAACATCAAAGTTCCCTTCATGTAACTAGTTGCTCTTTTCTTATGAGTTGTCACTGGAGCTTTTTTAGAAACAAATACTGGTCATATATCAATATATTTTAATTATAGTTATCACTTGAATATTATACTATTAATATGTACAACTAGTTGCAACTGGGATGTTCTTTTGGCTATTTTTATGTACAGAATAATGATGCCAGTCATGACTCTCATCTTAATTGTTTGGGAAGAAGTTCAAAACATTAAAAAGTGGCAACTAAATTGTAAATATGTTTTGGGAGCTGTAGGCAAATTTTGGAATTAGAAAAAATTGAAGGGATTATTCAAAAGGTGGTGAAAGGAAGTCTGTAATTAAAATTTGATGCGAAGAATCATCCAACACGCTTGTATTAGACCTTGACCATTTCAATACTTTCTTACAATTCTATAGGACAGTCCTTTTATTCCCCTGGCTTTATGGTATGGCCATGTTTCTCTATCCTGCACTGATGCATGTTTTTGGAAGATGATTGGATTCATAGAAAAGGTATGGTCATTTGACCACTGTGCAGTTATGAGCCCTTGATCACAATATAAAATGTGCTACTGTATTCTGTCAAGTATGGGGAGGGAGATGAGGAAAGTATAGGAACTTTTGACAATGAAACCCATATTAATCAAATGGAACACTGCTTCTTGCTTCTAAACCAGGACTAGGGGTTACTTAAGCTATTCACCTGTTTCACATGTCTGTGCAATAAAGGAGTAGGTAGAATGTAGCCAGCTTTTGTGGACATTTACATGCATGGATACCAATTAACATTAAAGGTTATAGGCAGAGTGGAAGTTCAAGACTTTAATATCCTGCTGTATATACAGTCAGGGCCAGAAATATTGGAACAAGGATAACTGTTTTGGCAGTTGGCCTCTGTACACCACCACACTGAAGTTGAAAGGAAACACACCCAGATGGGAGTGAAGTCAGGACTTTCAGCTGTAATTTAAGGGGTGTGACAAAAGTGGGGCACTAACCATTCAGGAAGGACAGCCAGTGGCATACACACACCCCCATCGTTGGTGGCTCATAAGTAATGGAACAAACCAACATCATTTCAAACCTAAGGATCGCCTTTAATACCTGGATGAAAATCCTTTGCAGTCAATGACTGCCTGAAGTCTGCAACCCATGGACATGACCAAATGCTGAGTTTCCTCCCTCGAGATGCTTTGCCAGGCCTTCACTGCAGCTGCCTTCAGCTGCTGCTTGTTTGTGGGTCTTTCTGCCTTCAGTCTTGTCTTCAGGAAGTGAAAAGCATGCTCTATTGGGTTGAGATCAGGTGACTGACTTGGCCATTGAAGAACATCCCGCTTCTTTACCTTGAGAAACTCTTGGCTAGCTTTTGCTGTATGTTTTGGGTCATTATCCATCTGCAATATGAAGCGGCATCCTATCAGTTCGGCAGCATTCGGCTGAATCTGAGCAGAAAGTATAGCCCTATACACTTCAGAATTCATCCTCCTGCTTTTATCAGCAGTCAGGTCATCAATAAACACCAGTGACCCGGTTCCATTAGCAGCCATACATGCCCATGCCATAACACTGCCTCCACCATGTTTGACAGATGATGTGGTATGCTTTGGATCATGAGCTGTTCCTTTCCCTCTCCATACTTTTCTCTTCCCATCATTCTGGTACAAGTTAATCTTGGTTTTATCAGTCCAAAGAATCTTATTCCAGAACTGGGCAGGCTTTTTTAAATGTTTGCTGGCAAAGGCTAATCTGGCCTTTCGGTTCTTGAGTGTTACCAGTGGTTTGCACCTTGTTGTGAAGCCTCTCTATTTACATTCATAAAGCTATTTCTTGACAGTAGATGTTGACAATGAGATGCCTACCTCCTCAAGAGCGTCCTTGACCTGGCTAGATGTTGTGAAAGGGTTCCTCTTCACCATGAGCAGAATTCTGCGGTCATCCACTTTAGTTGTCTTCCGTGGTCTTCCAGGCCTTTTGCTATTGCTGAGCTTGCCAGTTCATTCCTTCTTTTTCAGGATGTTCCAAACTGTTGTGTTGGCCACTCCCAATGTTTTTGCTGTCTCTCTGATAGGTTTATTTTGTTTCCTCAGCCTAATGATGGCCTCCTTCACTCATATGGACACCTCTTTGGACCTCATGTTGCAGTGAACAGCTACCAAATGCAAATGTAACACTGAGAACCACCTCCAGGTCTTTTCTCTGCTTGATTGGGCATGGGGTACCCAGGAAACAGGCCACACATGGCCATGCATCTGCTTGTCAGCCATTCGTTCCATTACTTATGAGCCACCAAAGATGGGTGTGTGTGTATGCCACTGGCTGTCTTTCCCGAATGGTTAGTGCCCCACTTCTGTCAAACCCCTTGAATTACAGCTGAAAGTCCTGACTTCGCTCCCATCTGGGTGTGTTTCAACTTCAATGTGGTGGTGTACAGAGGCCAACTGCCAAAACAGTTATCCTTGTTCCAATATTTCTGGCCCTGACTGTATAGCTTTCATGCCTGGGCTCTGTGTGAAATGGCCCTTGTATTTATATTGTGTGGAGGGAGCAATCCTCTCAGGATAGATGGCTGCCTCTGAACTTGGAGGTGACCACCTATCCAATGCATGACAGGAGGAGGGTATAGGGGATCCTCTCCTACACATTCTAGCCGCCCTGCATTTGCGATTAGACAGCAGATTTCTGTCTAGACAGCATGGGGTGGGGAGGCTGGACAATGCATAGGAAGCATCATACTGGCACTTCCGCACTCCCTGCCCCTGGGAATGCCACCTTTTGCCGCATACGATGCTGCTCTTACAAGCATAGAGCCTGGGGATGATCTGCATCACCTACGAGGTGGCAGGGGAGGCGGTTCTCCAGGAACTGACTTCGGAGCATAGGCTCCAAGGTCAGTTCGTGGAAACCAACCAATCCTATGGCCATCTAGCCACTGTCTAGCAGCCATAGGATTGCACCCTAAATGCATCTTATTTCCAGATAAAAGCATTCACTTAACCTTAAGCTGCAGATAGCTATGGTGGGCCATTAGAAAAAATCCCAAAGCTGCAGTTATTCCATTTATTGGGACTAACCAAAAGTTACGAGCAAGTTTTTGAGTTCGCTAGGATTCTTAATCACTCTGGATTTTGGAGTGAAACAAGAATGGGCAGAAAAAGCTGTGGATGATCTTGCTCAAGAAGAGTTGTGAAGAACTTCAGAACTTGATCTCTGTTTTGATATTTTGTGGGGCCCTAATGAACATATTACCAAACTGTGACTTGATGTTAACTACTTGTTCTTAAGCCTACCCTTCAGTTACGTTAAGAGAAAGATATCTAGGATGCCTGGGAAATCAGTTTTGGAATTGGGATGAGATGGGATATGGACAGGTACTTTTTTCCTCTGGGTTTTTGGGGACTGAAAATTCTGGATGGAGAATTCAAGTTCCCAGGGCAAGTGCAGCCATGGCCTGAGAAACGGATAGGCAAGTGGTCTTACAGTAACAGCAGCTCCCACAACCCATACGTCATGGGGTGGGGAGCAAGGTGCAATGGCCTCAAAGCTCCTCACCAGGACCTTCTGTATTCCTTCCAACTGGTTCTGATTGATGGCCATATAGTACCCTGGGTTTGGGGGTATTGGGTTTACTGAGAGGAAGTTGTGGGACAATTGTATCAGTACAGAAGTTAGTAATGATGTCTGAAATTCGGGGAGGATGCTAATCATGGTATTTGAATTGGGTGGGGAGCAGGTAACCCAGTAATATTTTTATTTTAATGTATAATTGTTGAAAAGTGTATGATGCACAATTTGTCCTACGAGTGGAACAGATCGTAGAACTAAAATGCGAATGTCACTCAGTGAGTTAACTGTATCTTACAAGTCAATTCATTCCGACTTGTACAGTTTATTTAATCCTTAACAGCAGAAGCTTTTTGCAATTGATTGATCAACCTTATTCTGAGTTAATGAAATCCAGGCTGAATAATCTTAAGTAGTTCAGTCGTTGCTGGGTATTGTTTTCCTGTTAAGACTTCATGAAAAGTAGTAAATTTATACATTGCCAATCTAATAAATTTTAAATGTATTGCATTCTAGGGAAATGAAATTGAGAGTAAATACTTCATCACTTTAAACCTTTTACTTACAAATCAGCTAAATTCAGTCCAGTAGAATTAACGTATTTTCAAATTGATAATAGATTACAGTTTTGCACTGTCATCCTATATTTGTCAGCTAAACCCTATAAAACTAGTACTCGTGCTTAGCTGAGCTTATCCAAAACTGTTGATGCTATCTGGCCCAGTGAAATACACGAGTCTGAATTGAATATATACATTGATAAATATTAAATCATTAGAATAATATTAATATTAAGCAACTATGCACTCATAGAATTGTCAGGTAGCATTCAGCTCTTAATTGTAGACCTCTTGTGCATATGCATTAGAGTTGCTGGTGTTTGTATAATACACAAAATATAAAAATACAGTTTTTATTCATTTAACTTTCTTGCTCCCAAATCCCAGGTTCTAGTGCAATATCTTAATGGTCAAGAAAACTTATCTTGGTTTACAGTGCAGTCTGCAATCCCTTTTTGCCCTCAGTTAATTTTTTATTTCCAGAATAATTTGCATGTGTTACATATGCACACAATTGACCCAGCCTATGAAGTGTCATTTCCTATTTTACAAATGAATCTAATTGAATTGAAACCATGCATTCTCCTGAAATTTGAACCTGTGGCTTGTAGATCTAAATCTAATCTGCCTGAAGATCCTCATTAGCTTTCACTTAAGCAGATGCTGGACAATTACCCGCTATTATAGTTGAGTGCTTAGGTCTTACATTGTGTGTATTACATTCTGCACAATGTACATTTAAGATTGCAATCCTATACTTGCCTAGTAGTAAGTCCCATTGAACCCAATGTGGCTGTTTGAGTAGACACATAGGATTGCACTGTCAGTTCTCTCATGAGAGCGTAACAATTCAACTGCAGCAATTAAGTCTAGATTGCTAGTACAAACTATTCAGCTGTTTGGCAAAGACAGTTCTGTATTAGAGAAATGTCTTAAAATCCAAGATCAGGGATTGGGTAGGGTGTTATTCCATTAAGAGCTGCCTGGAAAGGCGGGGGGGGGGGGGAGTCTTCTCCCAAAATGCTTATAACCTGAGAGCAAGCTGAACAATAAAGCATTCATAACATGCTTTAGAGCACAAGCTCTTACAGTATTGAACATTTTCATGATTAATCATAGTTGTTTCTTTTCATGCAGAAGACAGCACAGACCAACCCTGCTGTGTTAACCTGTGTATTTTCACAAAACTTGTAATTAACTGATTCTTCCGAGATAATGAATTGCATAATCTTCATTTTGTTCATTAAGGGTGACCTCAGAGGCGACCGCCTATCCAAAGCAACACAGGGGGATCCCTCCGTGCCTCTCCTGCCTCGATATTTTTCGGTAGGGGGCCCAGCCGGGAAAGGAAGCTGCCATACAATATATTGGATGTGTTGTACCTGCAGCTCCGCTCTCCTCACCCCGGAACGCCCCCAGCCCCACCCCCTTTCAGTCGCTCCGGGCTCCTCTTGTGAGTGCAGAGGATGGGGCCTCTCTGCGCTGCCTTCGAGGCAGCACGACGAGAGGGGCAGTCTGTTTTCCAGGAACCAACCTCAGGCTCCAAGGTCGATTCCCGAAAATGAGCATATCCTATGGCCCACTAGACAGTGCCTAGCGGCCATAGGATTGCTCTCTCCATGTATGGCTAGAATTCATACTTAACATTAATAAACCCAGAGGTTATTTTTTAAGATCACAGCAGATTTCTTTGTTCACAACTACGGTAAAGAACTGAGTGGCAAGAGGTACATTAGTAATTGATAGTGTGGTGACCACAGAGATTCTCATGCCTGGTAACTTTTACAGATGGAGAAATCAACATGAAGTCATAGAATTAGGAGTGAGTGATAGCTTTTAGTTTCTTAGAAGAATTGTACTGCATTTTAGGGATCCGTTTCATTCCATATACAATGTTTAATGAAGTTCTAAATTATTTAAAAATAGCTATGTTAAGGTAAAGCATTTACAGCTTATCAGCTGTACCTTCATGTTTCTGCAAGTTCTGTTATTTAATTTCAGCCATGATTGTTTACAAATACATCTTAGAACAATTATAATCAAAGATACAGCATAAGATATTAGGCATACATTGGCAGATGAGTGTTTTGTGTGGCAGTTTCTCCTGGCCCTTGCTAGTTGATGACCATGTTCCAGGTTCTTCTGTCCATTGGAAGGAGATAGGAGCTGTACAGATGGACTCTGGGTCTGCCTGGTCAAGAAGCCAACCCTGAGAAATGGCCCTTCTGTCTGCATGCTCTCGTGGTTCCTGGTAATTGATGAGAAAGTCCCACTTCCAAGCTCTACCCTCCTGACAAATGACGGAAAAGAAACTGCAGGTGCACTCAAGCCTGTAAAGATGCTGATCCACAGAAGCATCTTGAAGTTTGACTCCTTGCGTTTACCAGTTTAACAGTCAGTGTTTAGATAAGTGATGCTCTGCTATTCTGCATCTTGCGGTCAGTACCAAAAGTGGTTGATGCCATAAAACAGCCTTCGCCAACCTAGTGACTTGCAGCTGTGTTGGACTGCAACTCCCATCATTCCTAGTCAGCATGGCCATTGCTAGCTGGGAATGCTGGGAGTTGCAGTCCAACACATGGAGAGCACCAGGTTGCGGAAAGCTGTTACAAGATAACAAAATACTGAGGGTTCAACCTAGATTTGGGAGGACTTGGTTCAAATCCATCCTCAAGCCTTGACCAAACAGAATAACTGCAAAATTTAGGCTCCCAGCTGTCCATGGAGGCTCAGGTGTCAGCTGTGAGCCAGACAGTGCTGTACCAACTCCATCTGATACAGCGGCTGCACCCCTACCTTCCCAACCATCTGCTCCCATCAGTAGTACATGCCCTTGTCTCCTCTCCTTTAGACTACTGTAATGTGCTCTACGTGGGGTTACCCTTGAAGACGGTTTGGAAACTGCAGCTGGTTGCAGCTGATTAAAGGCAGCTGCCGGTGAGATTACATCACTCCAGTGCTGAAGGAGTTGCACTGGTTACCAGTTGTTTTCCAGCCCAAATTCAAGGTGTTGGTTTTGACCTTTAAAACCCTATATAGTTCCGGCCCAGCCTATCTCAAGGAGCGCCTCCAGCAACACCAGACAGGCCGCTTAACAAGATCAGCCTCGGATGGCCTTCTCTCTGTCCCATCAGCCAGGACAGCTAGACTGGTGAAGACGAGAGAGAGGGCCTTCTCTGTGGTGGCCCCCACTCTGTGGAACTCCCTCCCTAGGGAACTCTGCCATGTTGTTGTTGTTCAGTCGTTCAGTCGTGTCCGACTCTTCGTGACCCCATGGACCATAGCACGCCAGGCCTTCCTGTCCTGCGCTCTCTCCCGGAGCGTGCTCAAGTTCATATTCATTGCATCCGTGATGCTATCTAGCCATCTCATCCTCTGCCGTCCCCTTCTCCTTTTGCCTTCAGTCTTTCCCAGCATCAGGGTCTTTTCCAGGGAGTTTTCTCTTCGCATTACGTGGCCAAAATATTGGAGCTTCAGCTTCAGTATCTGTCCTTCCAATGAGCAGTCAGGGTTGATTTCCTTTAGGATGGACTGATTTGACCTCCTTGCAGTCCAGGGGACTCGTAAGAGTCTTCTCCAGCACCACAGTTCGAAAGCATCAATTCTTCAGCGCTCAGCCTTCCTTATAGTCCAGCTCTCACAGCCATACATTACTACTGGGAAAACCATAGCTTTGATTAGACGGACCTTTGTCGGCAAGGTGATGTCTCTGCTTCTTACTATGCTGTCTAGGTTGGCCATAGCTTTCCTCCCAAGGAGCAAGCGTCTTTTAATTTCATGGCTACAGTCACCGTCTGCGGTGATCTTGGAGCCCAAGAAAGTAAAATCTGTCACTGCTTCCATTTCTTCCCCTTCTATATGCCAGGAAGTGATGGGGCCAGATGCCATGATCTGAGTTTTTTTAATGTTGAGTTTCAAACCAGCTTTTGCACTCTCCTCTTTCACCCTCAACAAGAGGCTCTTGAGATCCTCTTCGCTTTCTGCCATTAGGGTGGTATCGTCTGCATATCGGAGGTTGTTGATAATTCTCCCAGCAATCTTAATTCCGACCTCTGATTCATCCAACCCAGCATTTCTCATGATGTACTCTGCATATAAGTTAAATAAGCAGGGTGACAATATGCAGCCTTGTCGTACTCCTTTCCCAATTTTGAACCAATCGGTTGTTCCATCTCTGGTTCTTACTGTTGCTTCTTGACCCTCGTACAGGTTTCTCAGGAGATAGGTAAGGTGGTCTGGTACTCCCATCACTTTAAGAATTTGCCACAGTTTGTTGTGATCCACACAATCAAAGGCTTTAGCGTAGTCAATGAAGCAGAAATAGACGTTTTTCTGGAATTCTCTTGCTTTCTCCATGATGCAGCGAATGTTGGCAACTTGATCTCTAGTTCCTCTGCCTCTTCGAAACCCAGCTTGTACTTCCGGTAGTTCTCGGTTCACATACTGCTAAAGCCTAGCTTGTAGGATTTTGAGCATCACCTTGCTGGCATGTGAAATGAGCGCAATTGTGCGGTAGTTTGAACACTCTTTGGCGTTGCCCTCTGCCATGCCCCCTCTTTAATGAACTTCCGCCACGCATTAAAAACGTGGCTGTTCAGGCAGGCATTTGGGGTGGGTTAGGGTAAGTTTAGAAATATGTTTTTAATGTAGAATTTTGTTTTAAACTGTTTCTATTGTTGTACATCACCCAGAGTGGCTGGGTGACCAGCCAGATGGGCAATTAATAAATTTAATAAATAGATTAAAATAATGTGTCCACTAAGCATATTGCACTAAACATGTGGCCCTCCAGATGTTGGACTACAACTCCCATCAGCCCTAGCCAACATAGCAGTCCAACGACATCTGGAGGGCTATACATTCCCTACCACTGCTCCATAACATCCTCTAAAGTATGAGATGTTAATATGGACAATAATGATTTAAATGTCACCCCCTTCCCCTCAGGGAATACCAATATGTCCTATTGCACTCCGAACAGCATCACTGGGAGCATGATGGGACTCAAGTCCAAATGGGGCCTGAATTTAAGATGAGCTCATTCAACTGTCTAGCAGCTAGAGTCTAGCTGATCTGAAACTAGGGAAGAACATGTTAGGTCAGAAATGTCCCCGATGCATTTTCTGATTCTGATAGAAAAAAGTTCAATTACTGTGCAATCCTATGCATGTCTTCTCAGAAGTAAATCCCACTCAGTTCAGTGGGGCTTACTCCCAGGTGTGTGAGTACAGGACTGCAGCTTCAAAAACAAAACAAAACTGGTCATCCTTGTCAGACCCTGTGTTTTGGCCCATTCCTGACCCTTGCATTGCAGGTGGCATCTTAAAACAGGATCATCACTGTGCTTTTCTTCCCACCTCAAACCAGCAACACTGGCTTCTCAGCAACTCCAAGGTGTTTAGCCTTGTCCATGTTGGTTGGTTGGTTGGAGAAATGAAAGGGGTGGATTTATTGGGCTGCATTCTGACCCAGAAAGCACTTTCTTTGTTCTGTAAAAGAATGCCAGAAGCATTATAAAGTGATGTGGTTGATAACATTCAGACCCCATGACCAGCTAAAGGTGCTGTTTGATCAGAAGTAAGCCCACCTAGGTTCAATGGAGCTTACATACCAGGTAAGTGTTCCTAGGATTGCGGCAAAAACAGACACTCGTGGCACCATAAAAACTACTAAAAATGTATTATGTCTTAGGGGTAGGCAGTGTGGGGTAGGCAGTGTGGGGTAGGCAGTGTGGGGTCCCCACCAAGGTGCCCAACCCCTTCCAGATGTTAAAAACCAGACACACACATTTTCTTACCGGCAGCAGAGATTGCTGTGAAATAGATTTCTATTGGTGCTGAAAACTGAATTCAAAAGAATTGTCTGAACCCCATACACTAAATCTCTGCCTTCTACTCAGTCTTTTAGGCATGTTGCTTGTCCTCTGCCAGGCCTCAGATATTTTGTGATGGCGCCTAGATCAGTTTCTCAAATTGCCAAATGTGTGCCCATGGCCCAAAAAGATTGCCTACCCCTGACTTAAAGCCTTCATGGACTCCATCCCAGATTGGAACCATTTTGTTTTTGGCAGAGAGAATCATAATTATTTCCAGAAAAGCTTCCCGCTCAGACATTACATTTGTAATAAACATTGTGTTTGAAGCCTCCAAAGCCTTTTTGTTCACAGCTATAAGAGGAAATGTTCTTGTTTATAAACATTCCTGGTTGAATACCACCAACAAAAGTACACCTATTCCTAAATAAATCACTGTTGATATGAGTAAGTGCAGAAGAGAAGTTCAGAGTGAATATATAACCAAAGCAAATACTGAACATGAGTTCTGCCATCCCTGTCTTTAGTTTTCTCCGTGCTTTATAGATTAACATAGAATGTAGTAATATAGGAATCTTCTCTCTCTCTCTCTCTCTCTCTCTCTCTCTCTCACACACACACACACACACACGCACGCTTTGAAATTACACTGGGACAATTAGCAAAGCAAACATCAGTACTCTATTGCAGAAACACCTCATAGTATTTGATTCAAGTGTGAGTTTTAAGGATTAGTTATATCCTGAGTTGATCCATATCTATGGCCTATTCCCAATATGGTAGCAACTTTAAAGTCAGTGGTGTAGTGGAGCCAGAGCTCTTGGGGTCAAAGTGCTGGGACTTTTTGATTAATATGGTCAATGATACCATCTCCCTCTCCCCTCAGGCTTCCTTTTTCCTTCTGAGCTTAGCTGTAATCTTCACAGTAAAGGATTCTCGCCCGCCCCCCAATAATACACTGTTGTGAGCTACCCCTGTTGTAATGTAAAGTATTTGGGGAAGGCTGGGTCTTGAATGGGTAATTAAGACCCATTAGCTTTACAAACTTCAGCAAAGGAGATCATTACCTTGTCGTGGTCCTGGAGCTTGAGCACCTCAATGACGTCATGAGCTAAACCGTGAAGGGACACCCAAGATGGGAAGGTCATGGCGGAGAGGTCAGACTAAATACGATCCCTGGGGAAGGAAACGGCAACCCACCCCAGTATTCTTGCCATGAAAACTAAATGGATCAGTACAACCAGAGATATGTCAGTATACCATCGGAAGATGGGACTCCCAGGTTGGAAGATGGTCAAAATGCTACTGGGGAGGAACAGAGGATAAGTTCAACTAGCCCCAGATGTGATGACGCAGCTAGCTCAAAGCCGAAAGGACAGCTAGCAGCTGATGGTGCTAGTGGTGAATGACGAATCCGATGTTCTAAAGATCAACACACCATAGGAACCTGGAATGTAAGATCTATGAGCCAGGGCAAATTGGATGTGGTTATTGGGGAGATGTCAAGATTAAATATAGACATTTTGGGTGTCAGTGAACTGAAATGGACTGGAATGGGCCACTTCACATCAAATGACCACCAGATCTACTACTGTGGACAAGAGGACCACAGAAGAAATGGAGTAGCCTTCATAATTAATAATAAAGTGGCTAAAGCAGCGCTTGGATACAGTCCAAAAAATGACAGAATGATCTCAATTCGAATTCAGGGTAAGCCATTTAACATCACAGTGATCCAAATATATGCCCCAACCACAGATGCTGAAGAAGCAGAAGTAGATCAGTTCTATGAGGATCTGCAGCACCTACTGGATAGTACGCCAAAAAAAGATGTTATTTTGATTACAGGAGACTGGAATGCTAAGGTGGGTAGTCAAACGACACCTGGAATTACAGGCAAGCATGGTCTGGGAGAACAAAATGAAGCGGGACATAGGCTGATAGAATTTTGCCAAGACAACTCACTGTGCATAACAAACACTTTCTTCCAACAACCTAAGAGACGACTTTATACATGGACTTCACCAGACGGTCGACACCGAAATCAGATTGACTACATCCTTTGTAGCCAAAGGTGGTGGACATCTATGCAGTTGGTAAAAACAAGACCTGGAGCTGATTGTAGTTCAGATCATGAACTTCTTATTGCATAATTTAGAATCAGACTGAAGAGAATAGGGAAGACCCACAGATCAGTTAGATATGAGCTCACGAATATTCCTAATGAATATGCAGTGGAGGTGAAGAATAGATTTAAGGGACTAGATTTAGTAGATAGGGTCCCGGAAGAACTATGGACAGAAATTCGCAACATTGTTCAGGAGGCAGCAACAAAAAACATCCCAAAGAAAAAGAAAATCAAGAAGGCAAGATGGCTGTCTGCTGAGACACTGGAAGCAGCCCAAGAAAGAAGGAAAGCAAAAGGCAACAGTGATAGGGGGAGATATGCCCAATTAAATGCAAAATTCCAGAGGTTAGCCAGAAGAGATAAGGAATTATTTTTAAACAAGCAATGTGCAGAAGCAGAAGATGATAACAGAATAGGAAGGACAAGAGACCTCTTCCAGAAAATTAGAAACATCGGAGGTAAATTCCAGGCAAAAATGGGTATGATCAAAAACAAAGATGGCAAGGACCTAACAGAAGCAGAAGAGATCAAGAAAAGGTGGCAGGAATATACAGAAGATCTGTATAGGAAGGATAATAATATCGGGGATAGATCTGACGGTGTGGTTAGTGAGCTAGAGCCAGACATCCTGAAGAGTGAGGTTGAATGGGCCTTAAGAAGCATTGCTAATAACAAGGCAGCAGGAGATGATGGTATCCCAGCTGAACTGTTTAAAATCTTGCAAGATGATGCTGTCAAGGTGATGCATGCCATATGCCAGCAAATTTGGAAAACACAAGAATGGCCAACAGATTGGAAAAAATCAACTTATATCCCCATACCAAAAAAGGGAAGCACCAAAGAATGTTCAAACTATCGAATGGTGGCACTTATTTCATATGCCAGTAAGGTAATGCTCAAGATCTTGCAAGGTAGACTCCAACAATTCATGGAACGAGAATTGCCAGATGTACAAGCTGGGTTTAGAAAAGGCAGAGGAACTAGAGACCAAATTGCCAATATCCGCTGGATAATGGAGAAAGCCAGGGAGTTTCAGAAAAACATCTATTTCTGTTTTATTGACTATTCTAAAGCCTTTGACTGTGTGGATCATAACAAACTGTGGCAAGTTCTTGGTGGTATGGGGATACCAAGTCATCTTGTCTGCCTCCTGAGGAATCTGTATAACGACCAAGTAGCAACCGTAAGAACAGACCACGGAACAACAGACTGGTTTAAGATTGGGAAAGGAGTACGGCAGGGTTGTATACTCTCACCCTACCTATTCAACCTGTACGCAGAACACATCATGCGACGTGCTGGGCTTGATGAAGCCAAGGCTGGAGTTAAAATCGCTGGAAGAAACATTAACAATCTCAGATATGCAGATGATACCACTTTGATGGCTGAAAGCGAGGAGGAGCTGAGGAACCTCGTGATGAAGGTGAAAGAAGAAAGTGCAAAAGCTGGGTTGCTGTTAAACCTCAAAAAAACCAAGATTATGGCAACCAGCTTGATTGATCACTGGCAAATAGAGGGAGAAAACGTGGAGGCAGTGACAGACTTTGTCTTTCTAGGTGCAAAGATTACTGCAGATGCTGACTGCAGCCAGGAAATCAGAAGACGTTTACTTCTTGGGAGGAGAGCAATGACAAATCTTGATAAAATAGTGAAGAGCAGAGACATCACACTGACAACAAAGGTCCGCATAGTTAAAGCAATGGTATTCCCCGTAGTAACCTATGGCTGCGAGAGCTGGACCATAAGGAAAGCTGAGCGAAGGAAAATAGATGCTTTTGAACTGTGGTGCTGGAGGAAAATTCTGAGAGTGTCTTGGTCTGCAAGAAGATCAAACCAGTCCATACTCCAGGAAATAAAGCCAGACTGCTCACTTGGGGGAATGATATTAAAGGCAAAACTGAAGTACTCTGGCCACATAATGGGAAGACAGGATACCCTGGAGAAGATGCTGGTGCTAGGGAAAGTGGAAGGCCAAAGAAGAGGGGCCGACCAAGGGCAAGATGGATGGATGATATTCTGGAGGTGACGGACTCGACCTTGGGGGAGCTGTGGGTGGCGACAGCCGACAGGACGCTCTGGCATGGGCTGGTCCATGAAGTCACAAAGAGTTGGAAGCAACTGACCAAATAAACAACAAGCTTTACAAAAGACATATATAAATACACCAGCCTTCTTCAATCTGGTAATCTTCATATGTTTTAGAACAATTCCCATAATCCCCAGCCAGCATAGCCAATGATCAGAAATGCTGGGAGTTGTTGCCCAAAACATTTATGGGCTGCCAGGCTGGGGATTAAGTTAAGCATGATGCCATCCTTCAGTCATAGTATCACTGCAGTTACAGCACTGACAAGAAATGCTCGCACTAGAAATACAAGGATGTAATTAGTTGTCCTCAGCTTAGAACACCGCTGGCTTACTAGCAAAGACAACTGATATTTCGCACTGGAAGGAAAGATCCCATTTGTATCAATGAAAGCAAATAAGAGGTTTGGGGCCCTGATCCAAACTGTGAACACAGTGGGTTAAGGAGTTAAAGCCTCTCAATTCCCTTCAGGGTCAAAATCTGGATCAACCCCTCCATGCTTGCAATTTGCTAATTGTGTGAATGTCAGTTGCTAGTTGCAGAAATGGTGTCTTGTTTAGTTTTGCCCTCAGCTACTGGTTGTATACAGGGAACGGGAGGGAGGAAGAGAAAGGATTGTACTGTCAATTCTATCTGAATTTGTTGTGTTGGCTGTATAATGTTTTTAGACGGCTGTTTTGAGTTTTGTGGTTGTAACGAGATTGTTTTAGTTGTATGTGTGAGCTGCCTTGGGAGGGCTTGGCCCTGGATGGCAGCATGTAACTATTGGAAGTAAATGATAACTAAGAAGAGAGAGTTGACTCCAGTCTTTGCCTTGTGGCATTTAACAATATTCAGTGGGCTGGATCCACACTCAGTCATACTTAAGAGAAAGTAACAGCCCTGCTGAAATCAATGGGATTTAAATTAGTCCCGTTGATTTAATGGGTCTATTCAAAGTATGACTAAGACTGGATTCAGGCTATTGTTTTGAGAAGCAACCTGCCGATTATTGCAGTTTTCTTCCTTTAGAGCTTCAAGAGTGCCCATGGGGTGTAGTGGTTAGTGGGTCAGACTAGGACTGGGGCGACCCAGGTAAATCCCCACTCCGCTATGAACCTCACTGGGTAACCTGGGGCCTGTCACTCGCTCCTAGCCTAATTTACCTCACAGGGTTGCTGTGAAGATAAAGGTGGATAACGTATGCTACCTTGCGCCCCTTGGAGGAAAGGCGGGTTATAAATATAATAATAAATAAGAGCAAGGGTGCCTAATAAATCACATCCAGGGCGGGCTTTCCCTGTACATTCGGTGCCTGGTTATGGGTGAAGAAGCATGGAAGGATCATAAGAAGGCGAGTTTCACCTCTGCCTGTGATGACGCTGATAAAGGCAAAGGAGCCCTGCCCGGAAGAAGAAAAGGTCGCGAACTCCAGACTACTAATGCAGACGAGGTTTGACTGCCCTCTTGGGCCACGAGAATGCACGGAGAAAAAATGGTCACCACCACGCCAGTTCAATAAGGAATCAGGTCGGGGATGTTCTCTCGAGCCCAAAATTAAGGAAGGATGATGAGCCCAATCCTGCGATCTTGTGGCGCAAGCGTTTTGGAGGAGGAGGAGGGAGAGGAGGAGGAGGGCTAAACAACCCGCCCGTCTGCTTCTCCGTCTTCAGCGTGCGGGTCACGGCGCTTGAGGAGAACGCGCCCCGAGACCGTGTCGCTCTCCCTACGCGGGGTTACACGCGAGGGCAGCTTGCTCGCGTCTTTCTTGCCCCGCGCCCGTCCCGGGAGCGACAGGAAAGTGTGTCACTGGGTGAGAGGCCCGGGAGGCGGCCAGAGAGGCGGAGCGAGCTGGGCTGCGGCCGGGCGCAGGTAGGCGAGGGGAGGCGGCGGCGGAGGCGAGGCACGTGGGTCGGCGCCGCACTCCCGCTGACCCTCCTCCTCCCCGCGTTGTCGGGGGGAGGAGAAAGCGGCACCCGCAGCCCTGACTGGCGCCAGCTCAGCAAGAAACTTCGCCAGGAAGCCTCGGCGGCTGCTGCGGCTGCACCCGCCACTGTTCCGCCGCCTCCCGCCTCGCACACGAGGCACATCCACGCACAGGGCGGGCGGGGGACCGGCGGCCGCACCTCCCGCTACGACAGCTGCCGCAGTGGTTCTTTACACACACACGCACCCAACAGAGGGAGGCGGCGCAGGAAGGGGACCCGTAAGGAGGCGCCCCAGCAGCCCTCGAAGGCTGTCAGGAGAGGCACCGGGCTGGGCTTATTAAGGCCAGCTCAGGAGGCTTTCGCGGGGACCAGCCGCAAGACTCGTCCGGGCCTCCTCCGCCCTATTCCCCCTCCCCCCAAAATCCGGTTTGGAGAACCGTGGCTCGTTTCCTGGAAAAGAACGGGGAAGCCATGGAGCTCAATGCAGGTGAGTGGCCACCCATTATTATTATTATTATTGTTATTGCAGGAGGGGTGGAAGCAGCTCTGGGCTGTTCGCATAAGAGGAGAGGCTGACGAGACTTCAGGCAGATCATCGGGAAGGAGAAGGTGGCTTGCTTTAAGCAGGACCCCCTTCGCTCGCTTTGAAGGGCGGCCCCTTTTCCCAGAGCCTCTCGACCGACGACACCGCGCCCGCTTCAGTCTTCTCCGCCTCCGCCACCAAAGCTGCCCACGCGCCTCCGTGTGGGGTACACAGCAAGACCTGCGGCTCCCACGAGCGAGGACGGGCGGAGAAACAACGGGAGCCGGCGAGTGAGCTTGGGATGGTGGGAGGCAAGGGCGGGCCGGGAGACTGATGGCGAGGCGCGGACCCGGGGCGTCCGCAGACGTGCCTGGGGGCTCCCACGAAGCGGCTGCCGGCGCCTCCGAGGCACAGAAGCGGCGCGCCTGCGGGAGGGAGAGTGGCGAGAGGATCCCCTTGTTGGGGGATGACGGGGAGCCACCTCCTCTCGTCCGGCACTCCGGAGGCCGATCATGGCTTTGCGTCGCAGGGGAAGGGCTCGGGCCCCGGGGCTCCCTTCTCTACCCGTCGCGCAGCCGCCTCCTCCGGTCGTTGCCCTTCTTTCGCTCCCCGGCGGGTTCCTGCCCGTCATCTCACATGGACTCGCCGGCTGAGCCATGTGCGCCTTTTGTTTACGTTCGGCGCTGCGTGCGCCCTCATTGGCCCTGCGTGGCTGTGACGTCTGGATTACATAACGGGGCCGGGGCGGCCTCGCGGGGAGGCCGCGTGTACGGACACGTGAGGCTGGCAGGAGGCCGTTGTTTTGGTGACCTAGTACGCCCAGGGGGTGACGAGCGAGGGACACGTGGGGCGGCTGCAGCGGCGCGAAGGAGACGTCGCATTGAGCCCCGCCCTCCGGAGTTGTCTTCCCCCGCCCCACGTGACTTCTTTTCCTTCCCCTTCCGATGAAAAGTGGCGATTCGCTCCTTTCCAGCCTTTCTGAGGGGTTCCCAGGAAAGTTGTACTAGAGGGACTGGAGGCTTGATGGTATTATTGGCTGGACAAAGAGAAAATCTCATGTGCCTCCACACCTTTGAATGGGTGACCCAGATTGCAATCCTGTACCCACTTACCTTGAACAAACTCCACTGAATTCGATTGGACTTATTTCTGAGTAGACGTACAGGTTTGCACTGTTGCCCATTGAAGTGTCACCTGATGCTATGTCTGTTTACTTGGAAGCAAGTCCTACTGTGTTTGACGGGTTTTCCCCAAGTACAGTATGTGTGAGACTTCGTTGCATTATAATCCACTCTTGCAGAGTTGTTGTTGTTCAGTCGTCAAGTCGTGTCCAACTCTTCGTGACCCCATGGACCATAGCACGCCAGGCCTTCCTGTCTCCTCTCTTTCCCGGAGTGTGCTCAAGTTCATAATGCAGAGTTAGTTGCTCTTAAATTCATTTTCAGTGGCCTTAGAAGCGCCTCTGTATACAGTTGTGCTGTTTGTCATTTATCCTGGCAGCTGTACATTGAAACTCTTCTATAGGGTGGAAATAGCTTCTGGTTATTTGCGTGGACCTAGCATCCAGTGGTGCTGTGTGTGTGTACACCCACGTGACTTCAGTCAAACACAACCCTAACAATCTTGCTCTCACATGTACAGGAAACTGTGACACCTGAAATGCAACAGGTTGGAGGAGGGTTGCAGAATACTCTTCCTTGATGACTGAGCTCATAAAATAGATGAAAGTCAAGTGGTACAACATGTACAGATTCCAGAGGGAATTACATAACAACGGATGTTGGGCAGTTTAACTGAGGATTAGAATGACGTTGTGCTTTATGAAAGACGGAACCATTGTGGAGGGAGTGTTTGTCCAGGAACTGAAATAGGGAGGGGGTGGACATTCCCAAACTCACCCTCCTCAAATCTTTAAAGTACATTTGAATGAGCCAGCAAGTTTAATGGAACATAGTAGAGGCTGCTTACATAAGAGCATGTACAGCTTTGTGAAACTGAATGAAGTTGAATTAGAGGGAGATACCTTGATTTGAAAAAGGTTTAAAGAGTCTTTGATTTGTATAGAAGGCCAATAACAACAATCATGTTCTCTCAAAATGTGTTTTTGAGAGCAAATATAACAAAAGTAGTCAGAGGTGTAGGTTTATTTATTTACTACATTTATTAATCGCCCATCTGGCCGGTCACCCAGCCACCCAGACAACAATAAAAACAGTTCATACAATAAAATTCATTAAAAACATCACATTTCTAAAATTACCCTAGCGCACCCCAAATGCCTGCCTGAACAACCACGTTTTTAATATGTGGCGGAAGCTCATTAAAGAGGGGGCATGGCGGAGTTCCCTAGGGAAGGAGTTCCACAGGGTGGGGGCCACCACAGAGAAGGCCCTCTCTCTCGTCTTCACCAGCCTAGCTGTCCTGGCTGATGGGACAGAGAGAAGGCCATCCGAGGCTGATCTTGTTGAGTGGCCTCTCTGGTGATGCTGGAGGCGCTCTTTGAGATAGGCTGGGCCGGAACCGTATCGGGTTTTAAAGGTCAAAACCACCACCTTGAATTTGGCCCGGAAAACAACTGGTAACCAGTGCAGCTTCTTCAGCACTGGAGAGATGTGATCTCACCGGCGGCTGCCTTTAATCAGGCGAGCCGCCGCGTTCTGTACCAGTTGCAGCTTCCGAACCGTCTTCAAGGGTAACCCCACGTAGAGCGCATTGCAGTAGTCTAAATGAGAGGAGACCAAGGCATGTACCACCGATGGGAGCAGATGGTCGGGAAGGTACCAACTCAGATGGAGTTGGTACAGCACTGTCTAGCTCACAGCTGACACCTGAGCCTCCATGGACAGCTGGGAGTCTTAAGATAACCCCCAAGCTGCGGACCTGGTCTTTCAAGGGTAACTGTACCCCATTTAACACCAGGTCAACATCCCCCAACCTCGTCTCCCACCAAAAGTACCTCTGTCTTGTCAGGGTTCAGCTTCAGCTTGTTCCTCCCCATCCAGCCACTCACCGTCTCCAGACATTTGGACAGGGATTCTACGGCCAACCTTGGTGAAGATTTGAACGAGAGGTAGAGCTGCGTGTCATCCGCATACTGACGACACCGCACCCCAAACCTCCTGATGATAGGTTGTGATGGAGGGGTATAAGAATGTAGGAAGAGAGTTGTTGGGTCAGATGAAGAGTTTGTAGTTTCTACTGTAGCATCCTGTTTCCAGTAGTCGTCAGCCGTATCTTTTTGGGGAGCCCCCCAATAGGGGATGAAGACAACACCTCTTCCCACCTATTGACTCCTCCCCACTCCCAAATGGTATTCAGAGGCATACTGCCTTGGGATATGGGGCTTCCATTTAACTATCATGGTTAGCCAGTAGACCAATCCATGAATTTGTCTAACTTTTTTAAGGCCACCAAAGCCAGTAGCCATAGGCACATTTGTGACAGCAAGTTCCATATGTTAATTATGTGTTGTGTGACGAATTTATTTTCTTTTGTCTGGCCTAGAATTACTGCCAGTTAATTTCATTAGGTGTCCCTGAGCTGTCTTATTATATGAGAGAGATAGAGATACATGTGTTTATCTGCTTTGTCCACACCATTCATAATTGTATAATGTTCTGTCTAGGCTGTCTTTCCTGAACTAAAAAGACCTTTTGCATTTCCCTGTATGGAAAGTGATCTAAGCCCTTTGATTATCCTTTACTTCACATTTTCTACTCTGACATCCTTTTGAGGTTAGGCAACTAGGACTACACAGTATTCCAAATGCAACCACATCATAGTTTAATATAGTTATTTATATTGCATCATTTATGTATATGATGCTTTACAAAGAGCAGGGTTGATGGGTTCCTACCTCCAGGGGCTTACAATCTAAAAATAGACACAGGGAAACCAAGGGGCAGGAGAGAATGTACAATCTTAAAGCATAATGATATTGGCTCTTTTATTTCCACTCCTTTCCTATCACAACTCCTGATAGGTTGTTTGCTTTTCTTTGCCTGCTGCAAACTAAGCTGTCATTTTCATTGAGCTATCTACAGCGATCCTAAAACTCTGGTTACAGGCAGTTAAGATCGGCTGTCCACGTATATGTGAAGTTGGGACTCGTTGCCTCAGTGTGTATCATAGCAAACCACAATTACTATTTTGTTGCCATTCTCCTAATTTGGACAGAATCTTCTAGAGTTCATTATAGTCTGTGTTTTCACTATCCTGAATACTGTGTCAGCAAGGTCATTTATGAATGTCAAATATCACTAGTCCCAATATAGATCCTTGGACAATTCCACTGCTTAGTTCCTCCACTGTGACAATTGTCCTTTTATTCCTACCACATGCTTCCTATTATTTAACCTGTTCTTAATGCACAGGTTGTTAAACTTGTGTGCATATCTCACTAAACACATTTATGAGTGTTTGTGTGTTTTTAAAGTTCCCTACAAAATTGACATTGAGTCCATGTTTGTATGTTACATAATGACTTCCTGCCAAAGTACATAGCTAAGACCATCATAATGAGTGCTGAATTATATTAATTCTTTACATTCTTCTGTACATGTGTGCCCTGATCCAGCTCTTGTTATATGTAATATAGTAGTTGCACATGACTAATTGTACTAGAATGTGGATATAGGTTTGCATGTGAAAATGCTCATCCTTTTGAAAGCAATGTGGTGTGATTAGATTAAATCCACAGTTGGATGTACATTCCGTTGTGCATTTGAATGTTCATCCAAATAAATGTGCGTCTGATTTTCACATGCACCTACTTCTATAGATCAGGTTGTGAATGAATAGCCACAGTTGGCAGTACTTCATGTTTAGAATTAAACTTAACCCTTTCATGTGTTACCTCAAGTTTCTAAGTCAGCTTTTGTTAAAAAGATTTATACTCGCTTACACATCTGCATGTTACACATACGTTTCTGCTTTGCTCTGTGGGGCACTATGCAGGAATGTGATGCTGGATGCAACCATGGAACATGAAATCAAAATACCATGGTTGGTCTGTATGAGAATTCGATATTTCCCTGAGTTTTAATTTACATCCTTGTGTCGTGGTGCTAATATTTGTGCACTTCCCATTCATAAGGATTGTGATCCAAAGACTCACTTGCTGGGGTGTTAGATTTTTTTTTTCTTTGAACAGCAGACCCTCCCATGCAATAACATTAACTGCTTTTGAAAAGCCCCTTTGGGTGGGTGGGGGCTGCTCTTCATGAATCACAAATCTCATGCCCCCCTGGGTATGCAGAAGTAATTGCACAGTCTTTGGTTCTCAAACATAGCCTTCAGGATTGTAGTGTTGTTGTTTTTAAAGTGCAGCTACAACTACAGAAGTGTATCCAGTGCACCCATGACACATCAGTAAATGATACAGAATGGAAAAAGTGGGTGGGGAGATCTTAATACATTTTTGTGAAGTAGCCAGGGAGATTAACAAATGGGTTTGCATACAACTGGCTTAATGTTGTTGTTGTTGTTTTTTAATAAAAGGGGGGGTAAGTTTCTTATCTATAGAAAACAGAAAACAAAATAAGTGTTTTTTAAAAACTTGTTTCCTATTTTAATGGAAATGGCCACTTAATTTTTTGAAATCCTGCTCTTTATTTGGCACAATGCTACAGTAAAGCATTACTGGAAAACCCATATTCTCACTCTCCACTCTGCCTCTGTTATTCCATTGTTACAACCTGTTACTGGGTTGTCATTTTGATTGTGGCCTGATTCCACTTTTTTACTGGAGCTGATGGGATTGCTTATGAATTAGAGATTTCCCTTGGTAAACATGTCGTCTTGAATAAACGCTGTATATAAGTGAACAAGCTAGGACTATGTTCCAGGGATTTATACATTACTCTTTGTGAGGAGCTTTATTGAAGTAATCACTTGAAGCGATTCTCCCACTGAGAGGATTTTTTTTTTTTTAATTAAGAATACTTGAAAAATCCCATAGTGTCAGTGGGAGATTTAGGCTGCAATCCTATACATACTTACCTGTGAGTACACCCCATTGAACTCAATGGGACATATGCCTATAGATTGTGCTGTAGGTATGATCCGATACATATTTACTTGGGAGTCAGTCCCATTGAAATCTTAAGTCCAACTAAACATACATAGAAGTACTTGGTAGTTCCAAATGTGTTCTGCTATGGATTGTTTTTCTTCCAGTCATTACAGGAGTCAAGAGTGGGCAAGTGACTCTTGGAAAAGCTGGTTTCTTCTTTCTGTCGCAGGCCGTTATTTCCCTAGCAGCTCATGAATGCAAAAGAGAGCTTGCCCCTTCAAAATATATATTTTACCTATTTTCCCCTCCCCAATATTTTTCCTATTAATGTCACTGAGTGCTGTAAAAACCTGAATTGAATAGGTTCATGAAAGCTATTACAGAGGCATTAAGACAAAACCAATTACATTCTATTACATAGCAGTGTCATTGATTTCAAGTAAGTGTGTTCAGAATTGCAGCCTTACGGCTGGTTTACTCCTAACAAATGCCACATGGTGGCTGTCATCAAGTGGTCAACTGTTCATGTGCAGTAGCTTACCATAGGTATTGATGTGCTTTTTTTCTTGGGCAGTAGAAGCGCGGAGGGGATCGTCCCCTCCGTGCTTTTGTCGTCCTGCATTTGCGGCTAGACAGCCAATTTTGATTTCCGAGTTCCCCAGCACGGCGGCAGGAACGCCCTGTTTTCACCACTCCATGCTCCTCTTCTGAGCATGGACCGTGGGGCCGTTCCGCGCTGCCTATGAGGCAGCGTGCGAGGAGATGAAGGTCAGTTCTTAGGGAACCAACTTCAGAGTGCGGGCTTTGAGGTCAGTTCCCGGAAACCAACTTATCCTATGGCCGTCTAGCCACCGACTAGCGGCCATAGGATTGCACCCTAAGTGTTCTAGGAACTATTTAATGTTGTGTCACAATAATGTAATCTAGGACAGAATGCTACTGTCTTTTTTCACATAAGGTATAATTAAAATAAGTCTCTTTTGACTTAGGATTTGAGCGACGTATTCTAAAAGCAGAGGGAGAAAGGTAATTTGCAGGTTTTATAATTTTGCTAATGCATATGATCTCATTTTTTTCTAGTGAGTGAAAAGATATAAATGACTGTTATACACTAATAAGTGAAGGTGGATGGGGAATCGGAGGAAATCCTAATAAAATTAATTATATTTTAGTAAGCTTTAAAATACGTAAATTGATTTTGAAATATGACATCTTTTGATAAGAGAAGTGTCAGTTTTCAGCAAGCATGTTTTTAAAAGTTTTCATTTATTCTAGGAGTTGTGTTCCCTGAGAGATCATTCATCTGTCATATGACCCGGAAAAGGGGATCTTGTTCAGCAAACTGTCTCCTTTCCATTTATGAAAGAAGATGCTGTCTCAAGGCTCTAAAACATTCACTCTTATTTTGTAAGGTAGAATATCAGGTAAAAATTTCAAAAGCACCTAAGTTACTTGGGAACCTGCAACTCACCGAAGGCCACAATTATCAAACAACTGGCTCTGAGGTTGTCCTGTGACCATCAATGGGACTACTCCACAGTACGTTCTGTGAGAATTGCAGCCCAAGTTATTTAGGCACTTGTGAAAAATTTACCCTTAGGGTGTATCTATGTCACAGACTTAGGGCTCAGTCCTATGTGTGTTTAGACAGAGAAAAGCCCTGCAACTCCCAGCATGCCCCAGCCACTTGTAGGACTTTTTCTGTTTAAACATGCATAAGATTGCGGCCTTAGTCAGGTTTAACCATCATTCACTGTCCTCAGAGAACTACTTCTGTGAAGGGGGCTGAAGCATCTTGAACAAAGGCTTCTTTACAATTCCCAGGATTCTTAGGGTGAAGCCTTTATAGTTAAACCAGTATAAAAGTGATAAAAGTTTGTAGTTTAAATTGTCTATTGCAAGAGGCAGTGCTCCTAGATTAATTGTAGAGATGTGTAAAAGCACTGCAGTGTTGTTTTAAATTTGAGGATCAAAATGTGGCAGTAAATTGTTAAAGGTTAAAGTTTGTCCCGAATCCCCTGCCTGTTTCTCTCTCTCTCTGTCTCTCCATTCTTCACAAGGCACCCATTCATCACAACCACCTTTCTGACCCTAAGAGAGCAATCCTATGGTCCCTAGACAGTGTCTAGGCATCATATGATGCTGCGGATTTCCTCCTCGTGCCTGTAGACAGTGCTATGAGCATGGAGAGAGAGATCCAGTTGTGGATCTTCCCTCCCCCACCCCCTCCCAGCCATCAAGAAAAGCTTCTCTTACGAATTCCCGACCTTGTAAAAGAAGTCAGAGGGGGAGAAAAGGGGCCCTGCTGGTGGAAGGGGAGAGGGGGAGGCCAGGATACATAGTATCCTGTGGCCTCTCCAGTCCCCCTCCCTGCCCACTGAAAGGTAAGTCAGCTAGATGGGCTCAGAGGCCCATCTAGCTGCTTTTTGTATATTAAACATAGGAGAGGAAGAGAAATTATCTCTGCCCTCCTCTTGCCCTGCCTGGCTCTTGCCAGCAGGACATAAGATAGGCAGAGGGCTCTGAACTTGAAGCCCTTTATCCACTGGGAGCACAACCCATAGGATTGTTCTCTTAATCTCTTTCAGTACTTGCAGCTTTTATTCCTTAACATAACAGAAAAGTTTTCCTTCCTTCTAGTGTGTGTTTCTGGCTGGGTCATTTTAATGTCCAATGGGTTTCTGAAGGCCCATGATGCTGCTAAAGCTAAGTATGTGTTGAGAATAATTTGGTCAACATCACAATGGGGGACTGCTTGGAAATGCTATGTAAGCCACTCCTTTAGAGGAACAACAGGGCATAGGTGAAATAAATACATTTTAAGCGCTTAGTGCTGCTAAGAGTTGCTTATTATTTCTTTATTACACTTATGTAATGCTTTTCTGTAAATGCAATTGAAGGATTTTTTTTAATGGCTTACCATCCAATAGACATACTACAAGGAAAATGTCTTGCAGTCTCTCAGCTCCATTCAGTGACACTTTTTCTTCTGATACTTTAGAAACAAAAGCTATTTATACTTACATTTTGTTCTTCCCAATTATATCCTCTTTGAGAATTTCATAAACTGCATCTTGTTTTGGAAATTATGGGTGAAATTGAAAGCCACAAGCAAGACAGTACAGTACACATGTTGATCAAATTCGGAAAACCAGAAATGCATTTGGAACAAGAATTTGAGAGAGAGAGAGACTGTGACTGACCTCTTATATGGGTCTGTGAGGCTGGTAGAAGATATATTCCTCTCTTCTTTCCACAGGTGGCGTGATTGCTTACATCAGCTCTTCAAGTTCAGCGTCTAGCCCTGCCTCGTGCCACAGTGAGGGCTCAGAGAGCAGCTTCCAGTCCTCCTCTTCACCTGTACCACCATCACCAAACAGTTCCTCTTCAGAGAGCAGCTCTAACAGCAACATCAGAGAGGGCTCTGATGGAGCACCAAAGAATGGCCAGTTAAATGATCGCATTAAAGCAAACCATTCAAGCATCACTGGATTGGCCAAGGGTCATAGTGGACTTACAAGCAAGTATTCTTTTTTTAATAGCGCCACCTTCGCTTAGGCTCATTTCAGACATCATGTTTCCCAGTCTTCCAGTCTATGGTTTGGAGATTGGGAATGTACTTAAGACTCCTTCCTCCCTTTTGCGCTCACATGTGGGTTCCTTCTCCTTTCCCATGGTTTGCTGTTATGTTTGAACTGGGGCTGATCTGGGCTTAACCCCCAAACCAGAATTTGGACATCCTCTTCAAACCTTGGTTTCAAATTATGGATTGGAGGCAGTCCTCGTTCACATTATCCACATTTAGTCCCAATTAAGACATTATGGCATATATGGTTATAGCAAGCCATAAAAGGGAGTGGTAGGAGGAGGAAGCCTACATGCTAAACTCCCAGTCTCCAAACCATGACTGGTAAACATAACATCTGAATTGACCCTTAGTATGTCCATACTAAATAAGTACAATATTTATCTGAGGCCTGGCGGCATCCTTCGCCTTGAGCCTGTAACACGTATCCTTCAGCACTTAACCTCTGACTTCCTTCCTTCTAGATAGACTGTAGCTCTGGTACTCAACCTCTGGCAAACTGGAGCTCCTGCCTCACAGTGCAAAGTGGTGCCAACAGGCCATGTTGTCCTGTGGTCCACAAGTAAGTTTGAAGTCGAGACATAATCATAAAAGAACCCCCAGATTTATTATCCAACTAATAAAGCAGGTTTTTTCCCATTTGAGATCATAGATATTTTCAGCTGTGTAAAGGTTGCTTTTAAGTAACTAAACTTTTTTCCCATTGTAAATAGCAAGTGAAATGCTCATCTGCAAGTATGTAAAGTTTGATAGTACTGTAGCCCATTAGTTGTGGGAACTTAAGAATTCCCCAAACTTACCTAACAAAAATCAACAACCACAGATTTTTAGGTTGTAGATTTCAAAATCCCCCAGCAATGGGCCAAAGCTACTCCTGATAAAATCTCCTTGTTCGAATTGTGAAAGTGGCATTGAAATTTCAGAATAAAAACAAGATAATTGTTTTGATGATCCAGCCTATTCTATAATTTTTCAGTGAGACTACCGCAGAGTAAGTTATTGTTCTCTGCACTTGTGAAGAATTATTGCAACAAGAAAGCTGTGCCCCTTTGATCTTGAACATACCTAGAGAGCAAGCAAGTTTCTTACATCTGAAATTTTTGCATTTTTCTCTTACACTCCTGACGGAGTTCTTACTCTGAAACACGTAGAGATACATTAAAAGTTTCTACCATTACTCAGGACCTTTCTGGTTTGCCTCTTCAGAGTCTCAGTCAGAAGTCTTCCCCATCACCTGCTGGCTGATCCTCTTGATTGGAGATACCAAGGATTGAACCTGGGACCTTCTCGTGCATGCGACGCATGTGCTCTGTCACTGAGCAATGGTCTAAGGCTTTACATTACATAAATAGTGACATGTTCACAATATCTGATTTCTAAAAAAAAACCCACTTCAACACTGATCCTGTTAAGTACATAAGCATATAAGTTAAACATATAATAAAATTTGTATGTATTTTACTCTGTAACTGTGAAATATACATTTAAAATATGCATATTAAATGTCATTACACTGATGTCAGAAGTAATAGGACATGAGAAGCATCAGGCATAAGCACAAATATTTTAATAATTGCTAGTAAATAGTTCACCCAAAATGCATCTCTGTTTTATCTAACCATACCTATGTACCCACATCTGTATTTTTTCTAACTTACTTCAATGGTGGTTTGATCTTTAGTTATTTTTGCATGTTTCTAGTGTTTTTTCCAAAGGTCAGCAGTACCATGCTTGTTACCTACAGAGCTAAACACAAAGGACTAGAAATTAGTTTCCTTGATTTTGCTTAGCAGCCAAACAGTTGTTAATCTTCATCAGTGTTGCTTCTTTAAATTTCTGCTATTTGGAACTTTCTTTCAACATGTCTCATTGATCTTTCCATCAATTATAAAGTCAAAGTCAAATACAATTTTCAGCTAGTTTTTATTTTTATTTTTACTTTCAGTGGTGATGTGTGTGTGTTTGATAGTAAAAAAGATTACCCTAGTATGTAGACGTCAAAAAACTTCAGAGTTCTAAAAGTTAAATTTCATATAAACAATATGACAGATGATCACATTTGAATTCTACACATCTGTGCCAATGTGTTTACTGCGTTGGCACCAACATAATGTCCTTGCAATACTAACATTATTGTAATGGTCTGTGACACAGAGCAGATGTATCTGTTGGTGTGCTTTTCTAAGCAATTTTGTGTTAGTGCAGCAAGTATTACTAATTACTTCTGTAATAACCTTACATGCATGGCTGATCCAATCATGAGCCATGCTTGAAGGCAGCAAATTATGGAGTGCAATTTAGGGATAGCCAATTCTTGACAATGGCTCCCAAGGTTTCTTAATATTGTGGTGATGGCAGTGGAGGGGGGGAATTTCTATGATGGCAACATGCTCATTCTGCATAGGTTTCCCAGAGTGGTTATTCCAGGTCAGCCTTCCCCAACCTGGTGTCTTCTAAATGTGCTAAAATCCAACTCCCATCATCCCCACCCAGCAGGGCCATTTAGGCATGCTGACTGGGGGTGATGGGAGCTGTAGTCCAACACACCTAGAGAGTGCCAGGTTGAGGAAGACTGTAATAGGCCATAGGATCTGGGGTGAAAAAATGGCATCATCCTAAACTAACCCCTGGACCCTAGATATACATATATATTTGTATTAGTTGAAGGAATTGAGCCATTATATATAATAGCTCCCTTAGTGGGAAGGCATGTTGAATTCTGTTTTTGTGCCCTTTTTGTCTAGAGTAATTCCTTTTGAATTAACCTTAACAAAAATAATGTAAAGCAGATATGTATGAATAGTTTCCTTTTCCAGTGTTTTTATTGGGTTTTCATGCTGCTTTTACTATTTGTAGAATTTAATGGCATGGTCCTGCTGTGTAAAGTCTGTGGAGATGTTGCTTCAGGATTCCACTATGGGGTTCATGCCTGTGAGGGCTGCAAGGTAAAGTATATTATTTCCTAATGTAAATAGTTCACTGGAACACATAACCATTGTTAAATAACAATGGGTGCTGATGCACCTGAAAGAAATTAAGTGTTTATTTCTCCATCGAAACCCTAACCTTAGAAACTTTAAAATATATCCAGTCTCTCCTAAATACATCCCATTATTTCTTTCTCTTTGGAGATTCAGTAAGATCAGGGGCTGAATATCTTGAAATATACTTGACAGCCAGGGTTGAAGCTGTGCTCTTGGGGCGTGGGCAGGCATAGTATTCTTGCCATCTTTGCTGCTGTTTGGGTTGTTTATTTGTTTTTATCAGAACCAAATCTCATGAGACTTATCAGTTTTAGTGTTACAAATACAAATTTCCATTGATGGGACATGCTTTAAAACTGCGTGCAAAAGAAGGTGTGAAACATACAGTTGCTTACTCTTTTCAGGGCTTTTTCAGAAGAAGCATTCAGCAAAATATCCAATACAAGAAGTGCCTGAAGAAGAATAACTGCTCTATAATGAGAGTGAATAGAAACAGGTGCCAGCAGTGCCGATTCAAAAAGTGTTTGTCGGTTGGGATGTCAAGAGATGGTATGTTTCTGTATTGAGCAGTGACCTTCAAAAAGGTGAATTGTTGTACTTTTCTGTACCTGTTTTCTGGTGTTAGAGTAGTGGTCAAGGGTGTGAACTGTGATCCGATTCAAATTTCACCTCAGCCATGAATCCATGTAGTGTCTCAGGGGCAAGTGACTATTTTTTCAGCTCCCCCACCCCCATCTGCAATATGGGGGTAATACTGGCCAACCGTACAGGGCTGTGGTAAGGAATACTGAGGTAATGTATGTGAAGCCTGGTAATGAACCCTGTGTTGGTGAGATAAACAGTACATATTACAATAAGAATAAGCATAATTTAAGTGAGCGATATAAAGGGTGAAACAGTATCTATTATGCATAATCCTTATGGAAGTGGAGGACTTCTTATGGGGCCTCGAAAGCTAAGCACGTACACGAGCCCTGCAATTGGAGAAGTAATGCTCCTAGTCTCCAACCTGCATCTGGACTCTTCTTGACATCATCTTCCTCTGAGACTGGCTGACCAGCACATGGACCGTTCCTTGTCTCTCTCAAGCCACCATACCCTAGTACATCCTTCCCCCACCTGGTGATTGGGGATGTGTTGGACTGCAACTCCTATTCTGGTTGGGAATGATGGGAGTTGAAGTCCAGCACATCTGGTGAGCACCAGATGGGGAAGGCTGCCATACTACCTTTCTTGAGCTGTCAAAATACGTGGCTATGTCTTCTGTGTCATAAAGCTGTGGCCTGTTCTCAGCTCAGCTATATGCATGTGATGGTTCTCATTGCTCCCTCTGTTCTCCTACTCTGGGCACAAAAAGGTCTTCCTGCTCTATGTTCCTGCTTGTGTTTATGGAAAGAAAAGAAGCTATAGCAACAGTTGTATTTCTTGGAGTTGGGCAAATGCACTGCTGTTTGGGGCAAAAAGAGGGGAGGATTTAAAAAAAAAAAAAACCCATAAAAACTTGGAGTGCCATCTCTGGTACCTTCTGGATTGGACTGAAAAAGCTAGCTAGACTTACATAAGGAGCTTCCTCAACCCAGTGGCATTCCCCCTGCCCCCATGTACAGCTGATCCCTCTCATCCCCTTCATGCCTTTTTACAAATTGCTTTTGAAATTCCTCTTTGTTTCAAAAGCAGTTTGCCACTTGACGTTGCAATGAGAGCTCCTCTTGGAGAAAAGCACTTCTGCTGCTGTCAAAAACCCATTTTCTTGTTTAATCAATGACATATGTGTTTGTGGCTGGGGAATGGAGGGTGTTTATTTGCTTGTAATAGCATTTTTGCTACACTTCCGCATGACAGTGTATAGCTAAAGCCTCCAACTTTCTTCTTGGTAGCTGTTCGTTTCGGCCGGATTCCTAAACGTGAAAAGCAGAGGATGCTGATTGAAATGCAAAGTGCCATGAAAACCATGATGAACACTCAGTTCAGTGATCACTTGCCCAGCGAGGCACTAAAAGATAGCCAAGAACCATTACTCCTGCCTCAAGAAGAGTTGAACAAATCACCGCAAGAACAAGAAAATACAAATGGCCCCTCTTCTTCTTCCCCACCTCTTCCCCCTGCCACTCCCTCTCTCCCCTCTGACATCGCTAAGGAAGAAGTGATTGGCATGGTGACCAGAGCCCACAAAGATACCTTTATGTACAACCAGGAACAACCAGAAAATCTTCCCACTGTTGTGCAGCCCCAGAATGGGGAAAGAATTCTCAAGTACACTGAGCCATATCATTCCAGTAGTGAGCCTGATAATAGTGGCATAAGCAGCACCCATCATGGTGGGAATGAGCAACATTTCAATGGACAATCCAAAGGGCGAAGCAGCATACATTATCCAAATGGGCATAACCTTTGCTTCCCAAACAGCCATTCTATGAACTTTACTAACGGCTTTACCTTAAAAGGTTGCAATAGGATGCCTGGAAACGGCTTTCTTCCAAATGAATCTGTGAATGTCTATTCCCGCAGCACTGGAGGCAGAATGCATCTGGTACTATGACTATTAATTTATGTTGCACAGTAGTACTTCCCCCTTCCCTCTGCTGCTCTGGTATGGCTGCAAGGAGAGATCAGAAGCTTCCACTTCTGTTTTAAATTAACAGTGGTTTAGTGTATTATCCAGACCTGGACAAATTGTGGCTAATCTTAACTATGTTAGCTGAAGCGAGTGAACTTTGAACTGAAATTTATGAAGCTGGCTTTTTTCAACTAATCATAGTTAAGAATAGCCACAGCTTGTCTGGATTTGGACAACATAGCAAGCTGTGGTTAATCTAAAATGGAAGTGAAAGCTTTCTGAACTCCTCGCAGCCACAGTAGAGGAGCTGGTGTACAAACCATCTTGAGTCATTTGCATAATACGAAGCTGTAGTTTAGTGCTGTATCTGAACCAAACCATTCTAATCTCTACGCTGAAAAGAACTGATATGCTGTCACTTCTGAAGTGCACCACAAAGATGCCACTTGTGTTGCACTTCAGAAGTGACGATAATGAGCATGTGTGTGTATTCTGCTTGGAAAACTATCACATTTAGAGAAACCATGCAGTGTAAAGCAGCATTAGTACTGCAGCTCCCCCCACCCCCACAACTACTTTTAGAAAGATCATTATGGAATTTAGTCAGGTGGTGAATAAGAATTAACTAGCACTTAATGAAGTGTGAATTGTTAGAGAAATTAGTAAATAAATCATGAGCAACTACTGTTTCAACTGGAGCTGGATGGTGATCAAGCCCATGGTATTTTTACTTATGATTTAAATGCACCTTAGAGCCTCTCTTGTGCTATTTGTGCCAAGTTCTTAATGTGGACTAGAAAGTGAAACAGAAATCAAATGTGCATTGTGGCATATGCAAATGTTATGTAAGCATGACCAAAATGATTTAAGCCTTAATTGTAGAAATATTGTCAGTCTTGAGGTGAACTGGGAATAATTAAGCAAGATCCTGTGTTACATGCTCTTACGAAGTAAGGCTATGTTTTTCTACCTGACATTTTGTAATGAAACGAAACAACAGCAACAGCCATTCCCAAAATGAGAAAATACATGAGTTCTCATGTAAAAGTGTGGATTTGCAAGGATGAAATACTGTATAACATGGAAAGTCAGCTCTGAGGAAGTAAGGACTATTACCTTGGATTCCTCTTATGAGAGATTTTGCACTAAACTAAACGGTTGACCAAGAAGCATCCCTTAATTAGGGTATAATGTTTTGGGGCATAGTCTCTAAATAAGTTTAATTATGAGCAATTATGTTGGAATTTGTTGTGTTGCGAGTATGAGGGATTTTGAAACTGTGAAACCACTTGGCCGGTTTGTTTGGAATAGACTTTTGAGACCATGTATGTGTAAATATCTAGGTTTGCCCAATGAACAAGACTCCTTTTGTGGACCCAAATAAGTCTGGTCATGAAGTCTGGGAAGAATTTTCCATGAGCTTTACCCCTGCAGTGAAGGAAGTGGTGGAGTTTGCCAAACGTGTTCCAGGTTTCCGAGACCTTTCCCAGCATGACCAAGTAAACCTCCTAAAGGCTGGAACCTTTGAGGTGAATATCTTGCTGAATGATTGCACTATAAATATGTACTGGAAGATGCTATATATAATGGGTTGGATCCTGACTTGGTCATACTTGGAGTAAACCCATTGAAATCAGTAGGACTTTTAAGTTAGATGTGACTGAATTAACTTTCATTGGTTTCAATGGGTCTAATCTTAAATATAACAGTGGGTGCTTCCAGATGGATGGCTGCTAGCACTACCAATCAAAAGCCATTGTGCAACTGTTCTGCCATTTCCTCCTTAATGGATGCTTTGTGGAAAGTAAAAAGATAGAAGAAGCCATGAGAAAACATGTGAGGGCTTACAAATAGAAAACAGTGTCATTTGGATCCATGAATGAGTCACGGTGCTAAAAACCTCATCTGGAAGCATTCGAAGTCTGGATCCAACCCATAATATTTAGTTTTGTTTTGACAACTTTTTTTCCTACAGCCGTATCACTTAAAATTGATAAAATCAATGCAGCCATTTTGGTGGCTTTTGCAGTTGTCTATTACAGATGCTCAGGAGGCATGGCAAAGGTTACCTCTGCATAAATTCACTACTTTTGACTCAGGAACTTTTTCCAGTCCTCCTTTTATCCCTGCAGAATGCCAGTAGGGTACTTACTGGCTAAGCCAAAAATTGTAGCTGCCAGCCACCTTTCACTTGCCAGCCCTTTTTTTTCCTTGGGAAAGGCTGGAGGATGTGGGAGAGAGGGTGAGCTGTTAGTTTCTGCAGTATTAAGCAGCTCAAATGCTCACATCACTGCCTATTTCCTGCATTTGAAGTAAACTTTGGCTTGTGGCAGATCACATTGCAGTAAATGATTCGCCTGCAGTCCTGAACACACTTAACAGAGAATAAATCCCATTGGACACAACTGAACTTGCTTCTGAGTAAACACGTGTAGGATTAGCCTGGTCATTTATAAGGTGCCACAGGTCTCACTGTTAAGTCTAAAACAGGAGCAGGCAGAACATAGATTATGATCTATTGGGTGGTTTGCAATAGATCAGCAAGAATTTCTGACTCCCAGTTGTTTAGCAACATCAAAAATGCCCCCCGCCCCCGGCACTTCAATAAGGCTGGTAAAACAAACAAAAGGCTTGCAAGGCAGCAGGAGGGAGGTATGGCAAGTTGTATATCTGAGCCTTAGCGTTTCCCGAGATGTAAAATGGGACTTAATGCTTAAGAATGCCGACACACTTGTTCCTAAAAAATGCTCTTAAGTGATTAGCACAAGTCTACCCGCTGATCTCTTGGCTTCAGTGTTCCTCACATGTATTATATGAGTGTTTTGGTTTTCTTTGACCAGGTCCTTGTGCAGCTCTGCTGGTATGTGTTAGAGTTTTGTGTTAGAATTCTTGATTATCTGATATGCTGGTTCATGAGATGCAGTAGGAAATTGGCTCTGCCCCGAGACACCCATTTGTGTCTCATTCCACCCCAGGCACCATTTTGCAGGACCTCGGAGTTCTAGTAGAAAACAAAGCAGATCCCACAAGCCTGAAGCCTGCCCACTCTGCTCAAGAATGAATTCAAGGAATTTGTTTTGGCTACTTATAAATGAAATCTGATCTGATGGAAAACCTTTTTCTGAGACACAGAAAGATTCTGCTGCTATCCTCGCCCAACCCTTTCACATTTCCACTCTAATTCAACAGTAGTATAATACGTTTTTAGAAGGTGAAATGTTTTAAATTAATGATTACATTCAGAACCAGGATATACTTGAATTTTCGGGCAGGAACTATGGAAGCAAGATGGGGAAAGCAATGCTCCTTGTCTCTGGTTGGTTAAGCCTCAATGCTCCTTTATATATAACCTTTTTGTACCTCATTTATTTTGTTTCTTGGAGCTTCTCTTGTATGAATGAATGAATTTTGTCTGAACATTACATCTGGGAATCTCTTAGTATGTGTGTAGCTCAGTTGCTTTGGAAAATTGTGGAAGATGAACAAGCCACTAATATAAATGTAGCCAGTGTCCCTGAGCCAGAGACAGTCTTGCACAGGAGGGGGTCTATTCATGATGCTGGGGTCTTCCCATAGTATATTGAGAGATTGGTTTCCATGCGTAAATCCCCAGGATAGATCTTGAGTTGCTACATTATTTTTAGGGTCAAAGAGAGAACATTTCTTCTGTAGCCCTGAGCAAATGTACCAGTTCAATACTTGTTAAATAACACAAGCTTTTCAGACTTTACGTGAGCAGTGTACAGAGCTACACACACGACTTTCTTTTCTCCCTAATTTTCTACAAATCTAATCTTTTAAAACAATCTTTTCTTTTGACCAGGTTTTAATGGTACGGTTTGCATCTTTATTTGATGCAAAGGATCGTACTGTCACTTTTCTTAGTGGAAAGAAATACAATTTGGATGATCTGCGTTCAATGGGAGCTGGTGATCTGCTCAACTCTATGTTTGAGTTTAGTGAGAAGCTAAATGCCTTGAAACTTAGTGATGAAGAAATGAGCTTATTTACAGCGGTGGTCCTTGTGTCTGCTGGTAAGATAACAAAGTTATACCTATACAGAGGAATAAAATGCCCTTGTTTCCTACAGAAAAATCTGAACTCCTTCCCAGAAGAAGTTAGGAAAAGGCATCAGCATTGCCATCTTTTCAAAAAGGCTGTAAAACCTTCCTGTTTTTCCACATCTTTAAGTGAGGATTTATATTTTCTGTGGCTGCTTTGTCATATATGTCATTTTGCTTAATATTACAGGTTTTTTAAATTGTAAACTGCTATGGTAGAGTATGTTGAGATATATATATACAGTGAAAAACTACACATCTGCAATACAGACACAAACATGTTCATGTTTGTAGCCCAAAATTTACTAAAGTAGTTTTTGTATGTCAGACAGTCTGATCTGTGACAATTAGCTTTAGTTGCCGTAGTGCTGGTTTGTGCAGCAGCAGCTAAAATGACAACATATTCTTAGGTGGAGAAGATCCCCCTTCTCTTCACTTCCTGTTGGTACAAAGTAACAGGACTTCTGGACTGCTAACTGGTTCATAGGATGCAAAGCACTGCAGATACCCCTGGTGATTTTTTTGCTCTGACTCTGCTCACAGGTATACCCAAGTACATGTTGTGTTCCCCTGCTCGTGAAGAGAAATGGGGAAGCCCACACCAGAGGCATTGGATCACAGTTCAGGTTCCAGCTACTTTAGAGAAGATAATAATTTTGCTTTCATTAGGATTATTTTTATTACATCAGGGTGATGAAGTGCTTTCCTAAATTGGCATGTAGCTAAGAATGTTAACATGTAGGTTTACATCTATCTCTGCTTGTATTGTTTGTTCATTGTATGTTCAGTTTCAGCTCCTATCTACCAAGACAAATGTTTTGATGAATAGCTGAGTGTGTTGTTGAATTTGATAATATCAATTTAACAGTGTCAAGTTGCAAAGCAAGTCACTGTCTCTCTCCCACTGCCTGTTTTTTGTTTTTTTAGAACGATCAGGAATAGAAAACGTCAACTCTGTGGAAGCACTGCAGGAAACACTAATCCGTGCGCTCAGGACCTTAATCACAAAAAATCATCCAAATGAAGCCTCTATATTTACAAAACTACTTTTGAAACTGCCTGACTTGCGTTCCTTAAACAACATGCACTCTGAGGAACTTCTAGCCTTTAAAGTTCACCCGTAGGCTACCTCTTATTTATATAATGGACTTGCTTAATGTTAATTAACAGTGTGTATTTTGTGCTAAAATGTTTATTTATGTTTGTACGTATCTCTTGTGGAGAAGAAGAACTTGCTGACTGTGTGATGGGTAGATGTTCTGTTGTCATGCAATAATGCTTCAGGTTGAACATTTTCCTACCAGTGACAACATGGCCACTGATTTCTTCATGATTATCCAAAACAGCCCCATTTGCACTAAAGCTGAAGAAGTTACACTACGTGTTATGGATACTGACTGTTAAATACTGTGCCCCTACAACAAAAAATATTAATTTTCTGTGCTATAAAGAATGGACAAGAATGCACAATGGCTACATGTGGAAAGCAGAATTTCAGTAAATGCCGCTACAGTGACTAAAGAGAGATTTAATTGGTCTCTTCCCCCTTTTGAGCTCTCATCTTGTTGGGGTAGGAAGCTCTGAAAATCTGTATGTAGTTTCACTGTCTTAATCAAGGAAACTCCATGGGACATCTTAGTGTATACCAGTTTGGTTGCTCTAGCTGGCAGACGTGCTGAGTGTGCATGTATAATATGCACAGATATGTTGGGTGTGTTATACCTTTATAAAATTCATTGTGTATGTACATATTTATGTGTATGTATATAAATAGTTCTAAATAAACAACATGCATATATCTTCACAATATTTTCAACTGTGAAGAAGTTAACCAAACAAAAGAAGGTGACCCATGGCAACAACCAAATGGAAGCATTTAGTTACGTACTGTTGAACCAAATGTCTTGAGAGTCCATAAAGTTTAGAAAATTCCATGTTAACAGTGATATGTGGTGAATCTGTTAATTTAAGTACTACAGCACCAATAGTGAAATGGCAAGCCAGTCAGATCAAACTTTTGAAGGAAGGAAACGTACTAGACTGGGCTGACTTTTTAAAAATTTGTTGCACCTAAGATTGTTATATGTCAGTAGACACTTAAAGCTGATGGACACACTCTTGAGTCTATCTGAAAGGATAGTTTTTATGGAGAATTATGGAAAAGTTCAAGGAAATTATATTTTTTGTTTCATATTTGTGTGTGTTCTGTGAATCATATACTTTATGCAACATTAATATGTTGCTTGAATGTTAAATGAAATGGGGAAACAAAACTGAGACACAGCCAATGTCTCTTAACATTTGTGTGCCCCTGCCCCCGACCGTTAGAGCTGTAAAGAGTTCTTAAACTTGTTTTGCTGTACACAACAAAGGTCTGCTCGATTGTCTTATATCAGGTCTATTTTACTATAACTATGTTCTTAAAAAAAAAAAACTAGTAACAAATTCTTAAACACAATGATCTGTTTTGTATTCTGTTACTATCTCAAAACAATATTTTCATATAATACCAAGAAGTAAAAATATACAATGGCACTCCAACTAAGCCAGAGTATTATGATTCCCTGTCTTGTTTCATAGCACAAAAGGAAAAATGCTCTAGTTTGGATTCAGACTTAGTCATATTTAGAGTAGACCCACTGAAATCAGATTAGTCATGACTACCTTGATTTCAATGGGTTTCTCCTACATATGATAAAATCCTCTGTCAGCTTCCTCCTCACCTAAGCAAAAGATTCAATCCACAGTTTACAATGTTGGTATTTCACAATATGGAAACAATTATATGATCTGGTAACTCCAAAAATCTCCCATTAAGTTTATGTGAAGAATTAAGACTTCATGGGTTTGATAGATGTTGGTTTAAAGATGATTGTCACTAAACTGTTCAGTTAGTGGGGCAGTTGCCACAAACTAGTGGAGGTAGATTTAGTGCTCTGTTATACCATAAAACATGGGACATTTTGTATTAATTGCTTTTTAATTTTAATAGGTTCTGTCTCAAAATTCAACAGTCTGATTCAAAAGGGAAGTGTACAGCTCTCTCCTCTGCACACAGAACGGAGACTATTATATTGCCACCCCTCTGTAGGAAACGTCCCTCCATTCCTGTTTCAGATGAGCAACCACTCAATCATCTCATCTTAAAACCTTCCCCTACAGTAATCCCTTTACATTTTTGAAACATAAATTGCTCACCCGATAGGATACATGTATTACAGAAACAATACTTCCATTAAAAATAAAAAAAGAAAGTTGCCCTGATTCTAGGCTCCTTATAGAAGTCTCCTTCCTACATATACAATGTCTTAATTTTTTATTATTCAGCCTTTAGAAAAGTATAACCAGTAAAGTATTGCTTAAAAAAAAGGTTCCATGCAGATAGATTAGAAAATTATACTGTAAAATATAGTCATTCAAATTTATTTTAAATAACATGTCCCCTTACTTTACAGAATACCTTTATTTTATTTGCCAAATTCTAGATCCAAGTTCAGCTTAATTTTTAGAACATCCCCCAAGTTGCAATCTCTAAGGCCCAGAAGTCACGTTATACTGGCAGCATTAGAGTCACTGCAGCACCAGTTCTTCCCACACTGATGGGGTACTGGAGAGAGCTACGAAGCAACTCTTTCCCCTGCTAACAACAGCTTTCAGATATCTTGGATAAGAGTGGTGTGGAGAAGCACTGCCACATGGCTTTGCACAGTCCCAGTCAGTGCAGGAAGGAGAAGTGCCACTGTGGTACCATGCTGCCAGAGTTAACACAAGGACTGGGCCTCCGTGAATTTTATCTAAAGAAGCCATTTATCATAAGCTCTGCTTTACTGTGCTACTAGTTTTACACTTGATAAAAACATTTCACACCGGACTGTTGAGTACTTACTGTTGATGGGGCATTGCTGAGAGATTACAAAAATGTACTGTATGAAACTAAATGATTTTTTTTACTCTGATTTTACATGGTTTAAAATATTAAATATGGGCATTATGTTGGCAAAACAGACTGCTTGTCGCGTGTGTTTTCTTCTTCAAAGCTTAAAAATTGGAAGTGAAACTTGAAGCAGAGAAATGTATAAGCAATACTACTTGTTGCCTCAAGCCAGAGTCCCATGAAAACATGTTTAAAGGTAAAGGTGTCCCCAACCAGTCGTGTCTGACTCTAGGGTGCGGTGCTCATCCCCGTTTCTAAGCCGAAGAGCCAGCGCTGTCCTAAGACGCTTCCGTGATCATGTGGCCGGCATGACTGAATACCGAGGTGCACGGAATGCTGTTACCTTTCCCGCCGAGGCGGTACCTATTTATCTACTTGTAATTTCTTGCTTTCGAACTGCTAGGTTGGCAGAAGCTGGGACTGAAGACGGGAGCTCACTCCGTCACGCAGCACTCGGGTCTCGAACTGCTGACCTGCCGACCTTCCAGTCTGCAGTTTATTTTCAACGTTCTAACATCGGCATAGAGCTCCTGTGTTTGTCTGGACTCCTGCCATCTCTGTTAACAACCGGTCAGCTTTGCATGCAAATGATGGCATATGCAGAGTTGCAATCTCAGTTTATTGAATGAGAAAGGCAGGGAGGCTTGCATCACATATCCTGGAGGCCGCTCTTTGCAAGAAACGAGGTCAGGAACATTTCGTTTCACTACCCAATGCACTTGCATAAATTTCAACCAAAACATTTTTGGCTCTGACCCAGAGATGAGTCACTTGAGCTCCATTATTTCAACGGGCCTGAAGTCACAATTAAAGTCTGGCAAACATTCTCTGGATCAGCCTTCCCCATCATGGTGCCCTGCAGATGTTCTGAACTCCAACTCCCGCAACCTTTGACCATTGCCCATGCCTGCTGGGGCTGATGGGAGTTGAAGTCCAAACCATCTAAAGGGCACCAGGTTGAGGCAAGCTGCTATGGACAATAGCTTAGCCACAGGTTTCCCACCCTTTCAGGTCAGTGGGTATAGTGGCATGCTCCCAAAGTGACTGCCAGAGGGGTGGCTGGGAACACTTTAAAATGAAGCGCTGGGTCCTCCCCCCCACTTAGAAACCTCACTTTCTAAGAATGCCTCTGGAGCCCACATGGGGAACAGAGGTATTCTTGGAAATAACGACGCTGGAGGCCAGCGCTTTGTTTTCCAGCTTGCCAGCCTACCAGTTAAAAAAAATGACTTAAATTGTTTTTTAAAAAATTATCAGGAGCGGCAGAGAGAAGCGCACCAAGAGAAGTGTGTGCAAGCACAGTGGTGCTCCTAGGTGCTACATTGGGAGCCGTAGGCTTAGAAGTAGTTCACTGACCACCTAAAAACTGGTCAGTTGCTTTACAGGCCAAGCAGCTCTCCCAATACACAAAGCAGCGTGGGGGGGGGGGGAGTTGTTGGGGTTGTGGTGTGAAAGGGAAACCTGCTCTGCAGTCCTAATTTTGATTAGGCCCTTCTGCAACTACTGTTTACAGCTTAAATAAACAAGATGCAAGACCAAACTATGGCTATATCACAGGAAGCTTCCTTACACAGCTTCCTGACCATTGGTCCATCTAGCCCAGTATTGTCAGCACTGGGCTTCTTCACATGGAGCTTTTATCCTGCTATTGAGATTGTTCACTCACAGATGTCTGTGGGTCTTTTTCATGACATCATCAACATCCAGGGACATCCAGAGGTATTTCCTGGTTATTCTATCTCAAAAAGATCCAGAAATAATGAACTATCAAATTAAGTTGGATTGTAACACTATTAAAACAGCCACTAGATGGTGCTGTTTCACTGAGATCTATGGAACCTTGAAAATTCAAAAACCCCTTGCAGCGATCACATGGTCGCTGCTGGGATCCCGCTGTAAATGTGGAAAGGCTCCACAACGGGAGGACTGGTTTCTTTAATGTAAAGGCAGCCACTGACTGGCAACAGCTGTTTGCGGTTTCAGGCAGAATAACTTCCTAGCCCTCCCTGGAGATGCTGGGGACTGAGCCTGGGACCTCCTGCACGCAAAATAGGTGCTCTACCACTGAGCTACTAATAATTAGATCCCGAATTAACATACTAACATGCTAACTTGTTTGCTTGCGAAAAATAAATTTGATGACTACAATTACTGTGTTTTGGTATTTTAATGATATACTTAATGTGTTTGCAGATCATTGATTTTTCTAATGAACAGTAGAGGTCTCTAGAACTCAGAAGTCTTCTTATCCCTGTTTTTGCTTAACTTACGTCATCATTCCCCCTCCCTCCACACTTAATGCATCCTATTTTCTTACCAGGTAGCTCACACGCTGCATATTTTGTCCCCATCACACTCCAATGCTGCATCTTTTCAATATGTCCATGTCCATGAGAGATACTCAGGAATCCAAATTCTGCCAGATAACTAGATTCTCGGGGGGGGGGGGGTTAAATTGTATAAGATTTGTTTACACCATACCCCAATATGTGTGAACCAAAATATTAGTACCCAGCAACATTATATATATATTCAAAATAGCTGGCAGTTCGCATTGGAAGCCCAGATTCTGGTATTTGGTGAAGTCCTATGAACATCTTAAAAAGCCATTTTAAATGTCTTCGGGATTTAACAAGTCATGTTGCTAGGCCATATACTGACTGTGGTGGAGAACACAGCTGATGCATTCCCAACAGCTGTGACAAGTGGGAAACATACTCCAGTCTGGTAAGGAAGCTGAGCCACCCTTACAGATGGAGGAAGAGAAAACTTCATAGGGTTTCATCCTGAGTTCATGAAACAGCTCCATCTGTTCATGGCTTCATCTTTGCTATGGGACAATACTGGTTTTGGACGGGCAGAACTGGAATCAAAATGATGCTCAAATCTGAAACTTCATCAGTGTTTAAACTTGAAATGCTTATTTAAAAATTAAATTTAGAGGATACAAGCTACCCTCTGCAGGATTATGAAATTGACAAAGGGGAAAGGGGATCTAGAAGTCTGGGGGGAAAACATAAACATCTTCTTGACTACCTGGCTAGATGGGGGAGGGCACAGTGTTGTGCTCATCGTGATTTTACTCATAGGGTAGACTTCAGAAGATGATGCTTGCAGAATCCTTGGCTACTGCCTTATGGAGGGTCACAGGGGTCCTATCTCCCTGCCCCCTTCGCTGTTTTATCGTCTGCATGAAACTGCTGGAAGAGGTCATCCAGAGATTTGGGGCTCATCTACACCAGGCTTTTACTCTGGTTCTGCTCCACCTGCAAGTAGATCACGTCAGATGACATATGCCCCTCCCAGTAGCTAATGCAGCATTTGCTGCTCTAAATCCAGGGTTTTTAAAAACTCTATCTGTGGTGGGTTTTCCAGTCACAGAGGCTTCAGTGCAGTTGAGGAGTCTATGTGACCTCAGCTGACCTCATCGCAGGCTGGTAGAAGCGGTGCTGATTTGTGAAAGGGAAGAGTTGCATGGGGTGGGGGCTTATGTGAACTGGAAGTAACTCATTGCCTTGGGAATGGGAGTCAGCCCTGTTGCTTTGAAAGGACACTGTTTTGACCCTGCACTCAATTGCTGCTTGCCCATTTAAATATTCACTGACCACAGGAGTTGGGAGCTGCTTTGAAAGGATGCTGTTTCAACCCTGTGCTCAGTCACTGCCTGTCCCTTTAAATATTCTGGGAGGGGAGGGGAGCATAACGAGGCTGTTACACGTACGGAAGTGCAAAGGTATGCACAGCCCTACTGATTTCAGAAGTTTCACTGGGGTGGGGTGGGGGGGGGGAGCAAGCCTCCTCACCTCCCCAGACCTACCCATTTGATGACGCTCCGTTCTACTCGTTTGCCCCATGCTTTTCTGGCTACCGTCTGCCCTGGGAGGAGCTAATCCAATTTCATGAAAATCCATATTTAAACAGAACCACCTCAAAACTCATTTCCATGTAGATTGGCTCCTGGAATCCAGCATCACCAATATGCAGATGACACTCAACTCTCTCTCTCCTTTCCTTCAAATTCCAGGGATCCTTGGAAACCCTGAACTAATATCTGGAGGATGTGACGGGCTGTTGTGGTCCAACGAGTTAAAACTTTTATCTAGACTGGATAGAGGTACTTTTAGTCGGTAGGAAAGTCCATCCAGGAACAACTATTCAGCCAGCTCTGGCTGGGATAGCGCTTTTTCTGAAAAATCACAGAGCCCTTCTGGACCCAGCTTTGCTTCTGGATGGTTTCATCTGTGGTCAGGAATGCTTTTGCACAGCTTACACTGGTAAGGCAGCTGCCCGGAGAAGGAAAATTTGACCACTGCCACACATGCTTTGGTCACATGCAGATTGGGCACTGCGCATGTGGGGCTCAGAGCCATTTTTAGGAAATGAAAATAGAAGGTGGCTGCAGGCTGATGCTCCCATCTGCAGTGTGGCCATTTTGTACTGGTTCCCAGGGTACTTTCTAAAATCGCCAAACATGTCCACGGGCCCAAAAAGGTTGCCGACCCCTGCTCTAGGGTGTCCAGATGCAAAAGAAGACAGAGCTCCTGCACCTTTAATAGTTTGGCAGAAGAGGGACTTTCAGCAAGTGTAGCTTACATGACAAGCTGCACCTGCTGAAATCCCCTTTTCAACACCAGTATTAAAGGCACAGCTGTCCTGACCTCTTTTGCATCTGTTCTTCTGCTCTTGGGAACTGATATTATACAATACGCTTTGGCTTCTGATTTGTTGCTAGCCCAATTCAAAGTGCTGGCTATTACCTTTTAAGACTCTAAATGGTTTGGGGTCCAGGGTATCAAAGGAACCATGCACTTCCATACAATTCTTCTCAACCATTGAGATGGTCAGAACAGGCTCTGTCATCGTCAGAGGTCCCACCGCTGTCTGAGGTGAGGTTGCTGGGTAGGTCCATAGCCAGCCTAAAAGTATGGGCGGTAAAAATTGTAAACATTTTTTTAATTATTTGTTTGTAAAAAGATTTGGGGCGGGCAGGTCCCTCCTAGCCCACCTCTGGCTAAAGGCCTGTTGCTGGGTATGTGGGGAAGCCCTTCTTGTCAGGGATCCCACCCTGGGCAGTTTCGTCTAGTTCCTTCCCTGTCATCTTTTGGAAAGATACTGAAGATATCTTTTTCAATAGTGCAGGAGTGAAGAACCTCAGGCTCAGGGGTCAAATCCAGCCCACCAGGGTGCTCAATTTGGGCTTTGCCATAGGGCCATGTCCACTTCCCCTGGCCACATTCTCTTTTCTCCTGACCATCCGCTGTTTAGTGGCTTCCCGGTATTTGTACAGGTTTTTCCCCATTCTAAAAGACTGAAATGCCGCCCCTAAGGCTTCATTCCTAGCAATAAGAACTTTAAGCTGCAATGTGCTGGCCTTTTTGTTAGTTTGGCCCTGCCCCTTTTGCCTTTGACCCCACCCACCCCTGGAATGTGCCCTCCCAGGGCCCCCCCCCCCCGCTGCTTCCCTGGAATGGAATTTGGTCCCCAGGCTAAAAAAAAGTTCAAGTCCTCTGCAATATTGGAGGTCTATGTCCTGATTGGATTGTTTTGCTGTTGAAATGGGATGCCTCTTGTTCTTCACTTTTACTACTGCTATGCTGCCTAATTTACAGAGTGGGGGCGGGGTGGGGCGGGGTGGGGCAGGATGGTGGGATCTGCTGTATGTACGGCTGTGGAAGGTCAGCAGCATTCCAAGCTATCCACAGCTTGGGAGAGGAGGAGGAAAACAGAGGAAAAGTGTGGCTGGAGGAACAACCTCTATTTTATCCTTCTTCCTCCCTCTGAGGTTGATGAGAGGGGAATTACTTATGCCACATTCTGTCCTGGCATAGGACAGAATGCAACAAGGGGTGCAACAAGGGGTGGGTGGTTGGGAATCGGCACATCCCGCACCATCCACGGCATGCTCACAACTCCACCCTCCTTTCTTGGATCCACAGGTGGATCTCTGCTGGTGGAACCACTTAGCGGACAGAGCCTTTCCACTATGGCATTTCCAAGGATGCATTCTCAGTGGGAGGAGGCAGTTCTCTACTTCCAGTGATGTCAGGTGCCCCCCACTTCATCCTGAAGGCTCCTCAGCTGATGAACAGGTCACTGTGGGATTGTACCTTTAGGCTGCAATCCTATGCATGTTTAGACAGAAAAAAGTCCTACAGTTCCCAGCATGCCAGCAAGGGAGATGTAGGATCCTAAACATGCATAGGATTGTGCTTTTTTTTTTTTAATGTGTGTCTATTTTTTATTTTTTATTTTACTCTTGTTGTCAAGGCTGATTCTTTGGCAAGGGGCAGGGGGTGCTGGAAACAGCCATTTTAACATAAACAAAAATAACAGTGGAAAAAGAGATATCACGTAGTGAATATGGATGAATAGGCAAATTTATGCAGGATCAGATTTTTAAATGATTTTAAAAGCCTTGATAGAACCCGGATAAAAGGAGCTGAGAAATATTTTCCAAATGTTAATATTGAGGAAATACGATTAGTGCCCATTTAATGAGATATTAACTGTAGCACTGAAGAGGGGGAAGAATGCAGCAGGATGAATGCAAGTCCTAGGATAGTTGTCTTCAACACTTTCAGACCCACCTGTAACCCCAACCCGACTCACTTTCAGTGTTTTACTCTGTGTGTTCATCTTGCCCTCTCCCCTTGCCCCCTTTTGAAGCTCTCCTGTACTTTTACAGTCATGCATATGTATTTCCGGCAGGTGCCCCTTGCAGGCAGGGTTGAAGAGCCTCACCGGTTAAATTCTCCTTAACAACTGTTAACTCTAAGGAAGCCCGATTTTTCCATTTGCTCTGTCTGTGCGCGCGCGCGTGTTTTATTTTCGCTTTCTCTTCAAAAATAATGTAAAACCATTTCTAAATAATGCACCACCGCCACCCCTTGGGGCAGGTTGTGACACCCTTGTGGGCCACAGTTCACAAGCTGAAAAGCCCACCCTGCTAGAATGACTTGCTCAGGCAGGTTATGGCGGCAACGGCCCGGTCTGCTGTTTCGGTTTGGCTCAGCAGGGGGTGATGCAGTACAAGGGAAGCAGCAGGCAGAGCAAATGTCGACAGAAGCCTTTTCTGCTGCCATGTGAACTCTCTGCGGCACATGCAGCACATCCTTTTGTCCACCTGAATGCTTCTCCCCGGTCTGTGCTCGCATGGAGAAGTATAATGTAGCAGCAGAGCAATTGCAGATCCAGCAGGTCCTGCGATTGCAGTAGTTTCGAAGCCATAATCAAGGAAATTGCTTCTGATACTGTTCGCTAACAATGCATCACCCAAAAAGAGGACAAAAGAGGACACCAGTTTTCATGAAATTTGCATATGCTAATTTAGATGAAAATTTAGAAATAAGTAGTATAATGTAAATAGAAATACAGTACATCTCACCATAGTGTGGATGACTATGACCAGGTGACCTACCTGTGTACCTGCCTACTCAATCTGCTTTCCAAGTGCTACCGCGTTGACGGGCAACTTAGGAACACGGGAAGCTGCTTTATCCTGAGGCAGGCCCTTGGTTCATCTATCCCAGTACTGTTGACACTGACTGGCAGCGACTCTCCAGAGTTTCAGGCAGCAGTTTTTCGAGCCCTACCAGGCCAAGAATTGAACCTGGCACCTTCTGCATGCAAAGCACAGGCTCTGTCACTGAGCTATGTCCCAGTACTTCCTTCTTATGGTTCTTTATCTTCCAAATGGACTTGGACCGGACAGCCCTTCAAATAGAGCAAAACCGGCCCGGTGGGGGCGGGGGTGAAAATGGCTCCCAGAACTCCCACAGGTGTCCACCCCTAGGGTGGCCATGTGTCCTCATTAAGAAGGACAGTCCTTTATTTGAAGGGCTGCCAGAGGTTTGTCCTCTATTTTGAAGACAACTCCCGTTTGAAGGGCTGCTCAGTCCAAGTCTGGCTTAAAGGAACAGAACCATAAGAAGGGAGAACCAGCAGGGGGCCTTCAAGTTGCCCATTAAGCGTTAGCGCCGGCGGGGGGGCAGAATGAGCAAGGCACACCGATCTGTCTTCCCCACTATGGTGAGGCATATTGTATTTCTACTTAAATTATAATCATACTTTCTAAATTTGCATCTATACGTGTAAATTAGTATATGAAAATCCATCTTTTTTTCTCATATGCCTCTTTTGCCTTTTTTTGTGGGGGGTGATAGATTTCCTCTTTTTTGGCAACATGAAATGGCCACACTCTTCAAAGGAGTGAACCTGCAGGAGAGCGTGTGCTCTACCACTGAGCTACAGCCCCTCGTCTGAAGGTATGCCACATTCAGCCAAATGCAGCCTACCGTCCGTAAAATAGGTCTCATCAGGGCCTGAGAATCCTTGCTGTCTGCCTAGGACAGCAAAAAAAAACCCCAGCCAACCCTAGGCTGGGGAGATGTGGAGCCATATGGTTGCGTTATTGAGTACCTGGCAGGGCACAGTCCATTTGGTTTGGTTGGTCACACAGGGCTGGTCTGGTGAACATGGTTGGGAGAACTATTTGCCTAGACCAGCTTTCACGGGCCTGATGCCCTCCAGATGTGCTAAACTACAACTCCCATCTTCCCCAGCCCCTGTGATGGCTGGGGATGATGGTACTATTAGTCCAACACATCTGGAGGGCACCATGTTGAGGAAGGCTGGCATAGAACCACCTGTGCATTGCGTGAATGGGCGCTTAGGTGAGACAACAAGGGGAAATATTAAGAACCATCACAAAGCTATCAGGGCTTTGAGATGGAAGTATTTTTTGGTGAAAAGTATAAACCTGCAGCTTTAGTGCAGAGGGTAAGGAAGCAATAAATTTGTAGAAATGTCAGGAAAAAATGAGAATGACATAACCAAAAGTTCAACAGAGGGAAACATACAAGAAAAATGGGACACATCAATATTAAAATAACGAAATCACCACCACTACAAAGAGCAATGATCCAAGACTGAATCAAAATCAAGTCACAGAGCAGAGGGAGCAAGAGAGGGGGAGTCAGGGATGACATCAAAGAAGGGAGCTGTATCTTTCAAAATGAACATGGTGCATCAAAGTGAAATTTATGACTAATTCAATCCACCCGAGTACATCCAGGGCACCGCTCGGCTGTGACAGTTCATGCACAATTGTTTCAGCTGCTCCACTCTCAGTCTTGCCATGGCGAGCTGTGCAGAGAAGCAACAGAGGGGCTGATGGGAGACAATGGAAAAGGAAACCCCAAAAGACCTCCTCCTTAATATAGGGAATAATTAAAGAAACGCAACTGACTGAACTAAATAATAACTAAAGCTGGAATACTAAATAGGCTTACTATGGAGTAAGCCCCATGAAACACAAAAGGACCTATATTTCTTTCTTTTTTTAAAAAAATACTTTTTATTTATTTTGTCTTTATAAATGAAATAAACAATACCAACAACCACAAGCCACAATGCAGCGTGGGTAATTAGGGTAATCCCAGTCACACGACTGGCATGCACAGGGGTGGGGGAAACAACCGATGCTGTGTTTTTCCCCTCTGATCATCCAAACTTGGCTTGTGAATACAAGAAAGCCAATGATGCTGTCAAGGCAGTCCCAGTGCAACTAATTGCCAGTTGGCCTTGCATCCTTACTGTTTTCTTATCTGTGGGAGGGCCAATAAGATGGTTCTTTATTGCTACACAGTCCAGGCTGAGCATTACCTAAGCATTACAATGGAGGTCAAATAGGCCGGGAGCAGATGATCCTTGTACCTGAGAGAAGCAGCCCAGGAAAGGCTTCTGTCTAAGAACGAAGACAGAAAGCCACTCATCAAGTCTGTCTGCAGATGTTTTTACCTTCACTTAGAAGGGTGATTGGGAACTTGGAGGCTGGCGCTACCATTTGGTGCACCAGCACAGATAGCCATGTGTTGGATGGCATGTGTGCATAGTGGCCTATCTGTGTAAACACACATTTTTGCAGTGTATCTATTTATGCACATAGGTCACTATGCGCTTGTGCCATCCAATTTATTATTTAGTCATTGCTATTGATTTGATTCATGTTCTGCCTTTCAAGCCACAGATGGCGCTCAAAGCCAATGCATGGGTGCTGGGTATGTATGCTGAAAGACTGTGGCTGACTGGATCATAATGGTGATCCCTCCCACTCATAGGTAAGGATGTCTGCATAGAGCTGAAGTAGCCACGTATCCTGACAGGCATAGAACTATAAGGGTAGCCTGTCATCTGTAGCATCCATCCACGTGGTGAAGGGCCTTTTATCAGATATCCACACCTGGTCAGAAATCTGATGGGCAATTGGTTTCATGGAACAGAATAGCAGAATCATAGAATAGTAGGGTTGGAAGGGGCCTACAAGGCCATCGAGTCTGTTGTTTCCCACAACATTACCCACCTGGGTAAGTTACCACTTAAGATGGGTGCGGGGAATGTTTATATTCTCCCAGAGCAGTGGCAGAAACAGCTTTGACACCAATGGTCCCAAAGCTGGTACCCTCCAAATATTTTGGACTACAGCTCCCAACATTCCTGACTATTGGCTATGCTGCCTGGGGCTTATGGGAGTTAAGGTCCAAAAAAACCTGGAGGGCACCAGGAAGGCTGATATAGAGGATTTCCCTGTAAATCAGTTCTAAACACATTTAGAGTGCAATCCTATGCATGCTTAGACAAAAAAAGTCCTACAGTTCCTAGCATTCCCCAGCCAGCCATGCTGGCTGGGGAATGTTGAGAGTTGTACGACTTTTTATGTCTAAGTATGCACAGGATTGTGCTCTTGCTAGGGAGTAAGCCCCATTGAAGGGAGTGGGACATCTAAGTAAATATGCATAGACTTGCACTGTCTTATACATTCCTTTTTGCTATTACATGATGTCTTTGATAATTTTGTTTCCTTTAATACAAGAAGTTGTATTATTACTGACATGATGGCAATATAGTCCAATAGTTATTATCTTAGGCAAAAAAGTACTGTTGTTATTTTTAATCATCGTTATTACCTAAAGAAATAATTGCAAAGTTAATTCCCCAATGATAGTGTAATTGCGGGAAAAGGTTTTTGAGCACGTTAATGATGAATGATTGAAACCCTGTCAAAGAGAGTGAATGGAATACAACGATTCTAAAATGTACAGAATACAGGCGGCTTTGAATATTGCCAGGGGTAAATATAATATTACAAAACATTAAGAAAGGCATAAAAATGCGAAGTATCATAAATGTCACTCAGCTAATCCATAATTCCCCCACACTTTGATTACAATACCCAATTCTAGTTGTCCCATGTGACAAAGATTATAATGGTTCTGGAACAGCGATAGTAATTTTGAGTACATTACTACCCCAGTCCCTGTACCCAGCATGTGGATTGCTCTTTCTGAATAGAGGTGACAATGGCCAAGCTTAGAAGACCATGCAATTCATTCTGCCACTCCCAAGGTGATTTTTGAACTTGGATATCTTGAACAATACCCCCAACCTCATTGCATGGAAAGCCACTTTGAGCATCTCTACACCAGCCTAAAATCCTGCATTTAAAACAGGGCTTTTTGCTTCCATTTTAAATGCAGGATCACCGCAGACTCCCTTTACACATGCTTCCTTCCCCCCTCCTTTTCCCCCTTTCTGAGTCTTTGATATGTTTAATTATACAGCCCCTAGATGGCGATGTGGTCTAGTCCCTCTTATTTCAGGTTTTCCTCTATTCATGGAACTCAAGTGGAACCCAAGCGCTATAATTTGATTTGATAGCTCATTATCTGCGATCTTTTAAAAACAGGGATAAAGGTTGTTTAGTTGATGACGTCATCTAAAGGACACACAAACTTCCATGAGTAACCAATCTCAATAGCAGGATAAAAGCTCCATATGAAGAAGCCTTTAGACAAGAAAAAGAGGACTTTCAAAAGTAGCTTGTAATATGACCTGGAGAGCTACCAAAAAGTCAAAAATCCCACTGGATATGCTGAAGGCCAAGGGCATGCCCCAAATGTCTCTTTGGCTGCCAGCCAATACGTTGGTATGAATGATACTACTATAACCCGCCATTTCTCAATAAACCCAATGGGACTTACTACATGCTTGGGACTGCACCTCTAACAGGGCAATAAAAATAAATAAATAGAGAAGTACAGACTGAATTTAATTAATTCCCTCAGGTATAAACCAAGACACCTATTTTAAAAATGCAGGACCTACCTTAAAAGAAAGCTAGCATGAAAGTTTCACAACCTCATAGTATTCATTTCCCAGTCCCTGCCTTATAGTACACAAGACCTCTATTACAGTATTGATATACTATACTACACTATAGGTCAAGGTTAGGCAACCATTGTGAATCATGGGCACATCTGGCAATTTGAGAAACTGTCCTGGCATCACCCAAAATTGCTTCCATAAGAGGCATGGCAAAGGACAAGTAACCTGCCAAAAGACTGAGTACCAGGCAGAGGTGGGGTCTGAGGCCCAACACACTAAACAACTTGTTTGAACTCACAGTTTTCAGCACCAACAGAAACCTGTTTCACAGCAAAATGTGTTAAACAAATTTAAAATTGGGAGGGGTAGGACACCTTGGTGGGCATCAAGAAAGTTGTCCAGGAGTGCATTGGTGCCTGTGGGCACCACATTGCCTACCTCTGCTATTTGTTGTTGTTCAGTCGTTAAGTTGTGTCCGACTCTTTGTGACCCCATGGACCAGAGCACTCCAGGCCTTCCTGTCCTCCGCTCTCTCCCGGAGTGTGCTCAAGTTCATATTCATTGCATCGGTGATGCTATCGAGCCATCTCATCCTCTGCCATCCCCTTCTCCTTTTGCCTTCAATCTTTCCCAGCATCAGGGTCTTTTCCAGGGAGTTTTCTCTTCGCATTAAGTGGCCAAAATATTTGAGCTTCAGCTTCAGTATCTGTCCTTCCAATGAACACTCAGGGTTGATTTCCTTTAGGATGAACTGATTTGACCTCCTTGCAGTCCAGGGGACTTGTAAGAGTCTTCTCCAGCACCACAGTGTGAAAGCATCAGTTCTTCGGCGCTCAGCCTTCCTTATAGTCCAGCTCTCACAGCCATACATTACTACTGGGAAAACCATAGCTTTGATTAGATGGACCTTTGTCGGCAAGGTGATGTCTCTGCTTCTTACTATGCTGTCTAGGTTTGCCATAGCTTTCCTCCCAAGGAGCAAGCGTCTTTTAATTTCATGGCTACAGTCACTGTCTGCGGTGATCTTGGAGCCCAAGAAAATAAAATCTGTCACTGCTTCCATTTCTTCCCCTTCTATATGCCAGGAAGTGATGGGGCCAGATGCCATGATCTTAGTTTTTTTAATGTTGACTTTCAAACCAGCTTTTGCACTCTCCACTTTCACCCTCAACAAGAGGCTCTTTAGATCCTCTTCGCTTTCTGCCATTAGGGTGGTATCACCTGCGTATCTGAGGTTGTTGATAATTCTCCCAGCAATCTTAATTCTGACCTGTGATTCATCCAACCCAGCGTTTCTCATGATGTACTCTGCATATAAGTTAAATAAGCAGGGTGACAATATGCAGCCTTGTCATACTCCTTTCCCAATTTTGAACCACTCGGTTGTTCCATGTCTGGTTCTTACTGTTGCTTCTTGACCCTCATACAGGTTTCTCAGGAGACAGGTAAGGTGGTCTGGTACTCCCATCTCTTTCAGAATTTGCCACAGTTTGTTGTGATCCACACAATCAAAGGCTTTAGCGTAGTCAATGAAGCAGAAATAGACATTTTTCTGGAATTCTCTTGCTTTCTCCATGATCCAGCAAATGTTGGCGATTGGATCTCTAGTTCCTCTGCCTCTTCGAAACCCAGCTTGTACTTCCGGTAGTTCTTGGTTCACATACTGCTGAAGCCTAGCTTGTAGGATTTTGAGCATCACCTTGCTGGCATGTGAAATGAGCACAATTGTACAGTAGTTCGAACACTCTTTGGCATTGCCCTACTTTGGAATTGGAATGTAAACTGACCTTTTCCAGTCTTGTGGCCACTGTTGAGTATTCCAAATTTGTTAGCATATTGAGTGCAGCACTTTAACAGCATCATCTTTTAGGATCTTAAATAGCTCAGCTGGAAGACTGTCATCTCCGCTAGCTTTGTTGTTAGTCATGCTTCCTAAGGCCCACTTGACTTCACTCTCGAGGATGTCCGGCTCCAGTTCAGTGACCGCACTATCATGGCTATCAGGGACATTCAGATCTTTCCTGTATAGTTCTTCTGTGTATTCTTGCCACCTCTTCTTAATCTCATCTTCTTCTGTTAGGTCCCTGCCTTCTTTGTCCTTTATCATGCCCATCTTTGCACAAAATGTTCCCTTGAGATCTCTGATTTTCTTGAAAAGATCTCTAGTCTTTCCCATTCTATTCTTTTCCTCAATTTCTTTGCATTGTTCATTTAAGAAGGCCTTCTTGTCTCTCCTTGCTCTTCTCTGGAACTCTGCATTCAGTTGGATATATCTTCCCCTTTCTCCCTTGCTTTTTGCTTCCCTTCTTTCCTCAGCTACTTGTAAAGCCTCCTCAGACAGCCACTTGGCTTTCTTGCATTTCTTTTTCTTTGGGATGGATTGAGTTGCTGCCTCCTGAACAATGTTACGGACCTCCATCCATAGTTCCTCAGGCACTCTGTCTATCAGGTCTAATCCCTTAAATCTATTCCTCACCTCCACTGTATATTCATAAGGGATATGATTTAGGTCTTACCTGAATGGTTTAGTGGTTTTCCCTACATTCTTCAATTTAAGCTGAAATTTTGCAACAAGAAGCTCATGATCTGAGCCACAGTCAGCTCCAGGTCTGGTTTTTACTGACTGTATAGAGCTTCTCCATCTTTGGCTGCAAAGTACATAAGCAATCTGATTTCGATATTGACCATCTGGTGATGTCCATGTGTAGAGTCGCCTCTTGTGCTGTTGGAAAAGAGTGTTTGCTATGATCAGCGTGTTCTCTTGGCAAAATGCTATTAGCCTTTGTCCTGCTTCATTTTGTACACCAAGGCCATGCCTGCCTGTTATCCCGGTGATTTCTTGACTTCCTACCTTAGCATTCCAATCCCCTATGATGAAGAGGACATCTTTTTTGGGTGTTAGTTCTAGAAGGTGTTGTAGGTCTTCATAGAACCGATCAACCTCAGCTTCTTCGGCCTCAGTGGTTGGGGCATAGACTTGAATTACTGTGATGTTGAATGGTTTGCCTTGGATTCGTACTGAGATCATTCTATCGTTTTTGAGATTGTACCCCAGTACTGCTTTTCCCACCCTTTTGTTGACTATGAGTGCGACTCCATTTCTTCTAAGGGATTCTTGCCCACAGTAGTAGATATAATGGTCACCTGAGTTAAATTCACCCATGCTTGTCCATTTTAGTTCGCTGATTCCCAAGATGTCAATGTTCAATCTTGCCATCTCATGTTTGACCACCTCCAGCTTACCTTGATTCCTTGATCTTACATTCCAGGTTCCTAAACAATATTGTTCTCTACAGCATCGGAATTTCTTTTCACCACCAGACACATCCACAGCTGACTGTCCTTTTGGCTTTGGCCCAGCCTCTTCACTCTTTCTGGCACTACTTGGAAATTCCCTCTGCTCTTCCCCAGTAGTATATTGGACACCTTCCGACCTGAGGGGCTCATCTTCCGGCGTCATCTCTTTTAGCCTTGTGATACATTCCATGGGATTTTCTTGGCAAGAATACTGGAGTGGGTTGCCATTTCTTTCTCCAGTGGACCACATTTTGTCAGAACTCTCTGCCATGACCTGTCTGTCTTGGGTGGCCCTGCACGGCATAGCTTATGGCTTCACTGAGTTACGCAAGCCCCTTCGCCACAATAAGGCAGTGATCCATGAAGGGGACCTCTGCTATAGGTGGTACTATATAAAGTATACGCCCCAGTATTTATAACCACTTTCTGGTGGAGGGCTGCACAAATTGTTTTCACTGACCATGCCAAGCATGGCCCAGAAGTTATGCACTTTGGCCTGTAAGGCCATGATAACGCCACCATGTATTGGCTGTCCCAGGCAGGCAGGATGAAGGAAGATGTACTGAGTTCCTTCTGGGCCACCATACCTAACCTATGGCCTTAATTTATCGGTTTATGGGTCACAGCAAGTTATGTAGGCCCGCTACAGTGCGCTTCCTTTGATAGATCAGCATGAATTTAAAAAATCATTAATTAGGACACTATGGGTTTACAAAGTACTCTCCATGATGTGAAACAGAATGGCAGTATCTTAAATTAAGGACAAGTCCTTACGTTTTGTAGAGTGTCTCTGGAAACTTTACTTGCTTGTAACTCTGGAGGACTGTTTGACCACTACAGAAGGTTCACTTCTATTCCAATTAATCTAGACCAATCTATAGTAATAAAAGTGTGTGTGTGTGTGTGTGTGTGTGAGTGTGTGAGAGAGACCGTGTCCATCCGTCCGTCCATCCATCAGCTCCATAGTGCCAAGACCGTGAAACTTAGACACCTGAAATGTGGCAAGCATACTGAGGGGATCCTAGGGAGGTGCACCCTGGGGCTATTTTGTTTTTAAAGTGCATTAATTAATTTTAATTAATTCAAATGTGTCTATGTGGTTGAAACCTGCAGTGACACTTCCAGTCACTAGGGGCAGACTTCCCCAGCCATCATATTGCTTTGCAGTCCATACAGTTTGGAGGGGAGAGTAGTAGGCTGAGAGACACAGTGATATGCCTGCCACCTCCTCCCTGCTGTGGGGCAGTCCCCCTCAGGGGAATGGACGGGACAGACCCCTCCCTTAGGGATGCACCATGGCAGGAGTTGTGCCTAGGGGTGCCAGTGGACAAGGCTTCACTCCAACAGCACAAGCACGAAGTGTCTAACCCTGATAGTTGTGTAAGTTTGCTTGAAGGCTTTGCTGTATCAAACTAAGGGCTGTTCCAACCCATGGGAGGCTGGGTCCATTTCCTAGTAAACTACAAAGTGATTTTACTTCAGACCAATTTGATTGACATTAATTGTGTTACCATCGTTGAATTATGTACTGGTTGTGTCCCATGTGTTAGTCTTTCCATGAATTTGCCTTGGAGCAACACGTGACATAGCCTAGACCTGAGCACGATGGTGGATGGACCAAGGGCATCCAGCACAAGATTAAAATGCTTTCCTTACTGTTCCATCTCTAGCTCCATCTATAATGAACATATCTCTTCCTGTTTCTCTGCTTGGCTAGAAAATATTACTTTCTGTTATCATCTGTTCCTTCAGGTAATTGAGTAATGCTAATAATCTCTCTCTCTCTCTCTCTCTCTCTCGCACACACACACACACACACACACACACATAATTTTTTCCATGATTTCTTTTTCCTCCACAAGAATGTTCATGCTGGAAATATTTACTTGTGGTTATATTTTAATAACCTATGTCACGTTGACTGGAGATGTGTTCTGTCCCAAATCCAGGGAATTTAATACTTACCAATAGATCAAGAAGCTTCTTATTTGTTTCAAATATCTCAGGAATGGAACAGTGGTAGCTGTGAGTGACTGGAGTTCACATGCAGGACAAATTCTCTGGTCTGGCCTCTGTACACTGCTGCCTTCTTAGAGACAGAACCCAGCACATACATCCATTGAAATCAACGGACTTAATACCATCTGATTGTCTGTGGCCAGGACACTTGCTAGACACTTAAAAGAATCGGGGCCCAGGCTGATAGAACACAATGTGCATCCTGCTCCAAACCCTCCCAAACCAATGGAAAAGGGTGCCCCCCCCAGCTTAATGGCTACGCAGGGAGAGATTTTGGGAGCAGGGGTGTGTGTGTGTGTGTGTGTGTGCGTGCGTGCGTGCGTGCGTGCGTGTGTGTTACAGCATGCGGGGAGAGGAGAGTCAACCCTTTCCTCCCTAGGTGTAATCATCCTTGAAAATTGCCCCCTATATGGCAATTAAGCTAAGAAAAAGCCCTTACATCGGCCCCAATGGACACTCAGGACTCTGGGGAAGAGATCCAGGGCCCTGGGGGAAAAAAGCAGGGTTGGAACTCCCTGGGCCTTTATCTAGCAATGCCCCCCTGTCTGTGGCCAAAATGCAAACTAGCTGGTTGTTAGTTCATTGCCTCCAAATCACCTGTGGCGACAGTTGAAGCCAAACACTTTTCTAGGTTGATAGATTGGATATTCACACCATAGCAATACCTTGGTCAGCTGGAGCATTTTAGGAGAAGCAGCACTGGAAAGATTCTTTTGGAGAAAGATAAAGTGCCCCCTGACGAAGGAAACCTCTTTGTCAAATGCGTTGGGTGTAATAAAAGTTTTTTCAGTTACCTGGACATATCTTATTTTCTGTTTTGGGACACATAAGTACCTTCCCCTCTTGCTGTTTCCTTTATTTTATCAGACACACACACACCAACAGTGGGTGGGTGTGGGAGATTGCGCAGTGGGAGAGCACATGCTTTGCATCTATAAAGGCCCCGGTTCAATCCCTGGCATCTCCAGGTAGGACTGGAAAAAACCCTGCCTGAAACTCTGGAGAGCCGCTGTCAATCAGTGCTGTCAGTAACGGGCTAGATGGACCAAAGCGCTGGTTTGGAATAAGGCAGCTTTCTATGCTCCAGACACCTGTAGAGTCCCATGAATTTTGTGAATAGTATCTAAGGAACAGGTTTGGTAGTGCAAGACTGAATCTGTCACCCTTATGCTGAAATAACAGGGCCCACATTGGCTGACAGTTTTCCAAAACAAGTCCTTAAATTGGCATAACTGAGCCAACATCAGAGATTTACACCAGTGTAATGAATGCAAGAACAGTTAATTACTGTGTAAATAAACTCCCATCACTATACCCCAAATCAGCACTGCTTCAATAACCTGAATTAAGACCACCGTAGTTTCCACCAGCCCAAAGAATCAGTCCTCATATTGAATGGTTGGATCATTCAAGTGAGATTAAGTGTTACACCCATTAGCCATTTCTGAAGGACCCTACGTTTCATCTTTTTGACTGGAGGCATTCTAGAAAATGATTGATGATGTGAGTCAAACACACAGACAAAATGACTGTCCTTTTGTACATCATTAAGAAGGCACCACTTTGGGGTGCTTTCAGACACATTTAGAAGCCACTTTGCTCAGAAGTGGTTCTAGGGGTATAATTTAAGGGTCTCCTGGCTTAGTTTAGTCAAGTGGCCATCTTTGCTACACGGCAGCTTCCTTCCCAATGCTAGGCTGTAGCGCAGCAGCTTTTAGACATGACCCAGCTTCCATTATCAGGCAGTCACTGATGAGGCTGCAACTGGATGGATCTGCAGCCACCGCTTGCTTCTCCGCTCAGTTGATGCACTATGTAATTTTCATTCAATGACTGTAATCTGTGCGCTGCAGAAAGCTTTACAAAAATCAATAACCAAACTATTTCAATAATTAACTTAGCAAAGGTCAAGATATTAACAAGATCTTTTAAAGCCTGTTTGGGGGGGGCATTCTTTCATTTATCAGTAAGAAACTTGCATTCTTAAATAGTCGTCACTCTTGAGAAAGAGTAGCAAAGATTAAAGAAAGTTAAACACTGAGTGGTAGAAAAGATGTGATGAATTAAAAGGAAAGTAATAAAAGCTCATGAAAAGGGGCATGGGATCAGACCAGTAAGTTGTGCAATTAAGGCTGCAAACCTAAATGCACATACTAGAGAGTAATCCCCATTGAACTCAATGGGACTTACTTTCAAGTAAACATGCTTAGGAGTGTGCTGTAAAAATCTGCATGCTCCTTACACCCAAACACTTTTGCTGTAATTCTATACTTGTTTACTTGAGAGTAATCTCCATTAATACCAAGGGACTTACTTTGGAGTAGACATGTACAGGATGGCACTGTTTATTGTTTCCATTCTACAAATGACTAATTCTGCCATCTTGGAAAGTCCAGAATAACACTAGGAATACATTTTTAAACATCCAAATAGTACCACATAGTGGCAGGAATGAAATACAAAATTTTACATGAATGATTTTTCTCTGCTGTTTCATTTCCTGGTTTTTATAAACTGAGGAGGGATTTTGTTTGTACTAATCTTGTAGTTTAAAATTAGCAAGTACAGCAAGTACAGCTCACTTCATCAGACGTGTGATAAAGTGGGGTCTAGCCCATCAAACCTAATGTGACAATAAATGCCTTGGTATTTAAGATCCCATGATACCACTAACACAGCTATCCCCCTGGAAGTGGTCTAAAGACTCAGAAATAAGGTGAATCTATCTATTTGTCTATCATCTCCCCCTCCCAAAATGTAATTTTGAAAATATTATTCTCTTTCAACGTAATCCTTTTACTTGCTGTTTGTATTGTTTGTTTGTTTTCCTGCTGCAATGACCTGGGATAGATTACAATATATCTGCATAATGTTATAGCCCTACAACAACCGTGTGACATATGAGGACTACTTTATATGTCCTCTCAGCATTACAGGAAGAATTTTACATGGACTCCTCCTGATAGTTCCAATACTTGACTGGTTTGTTGTTGTTTTTACAAACAAAAAGAATGCTTCCTTCATGGTGTCCTCCAAACTGAGATCATCAACAAACAGTACCATCCACAAAAGGCATTCTGATGCCACAGTCAAAGAGGCTGGCAAGAGGCGCTATTATCCTCATGAACAAGATAGTGCTGAAACATACCTCCCTAGCGGCAACTTGTCAAGAAGGATAGGCACTCATCTTTCCTTTTTGTTCACCTGGAAATCTGGTGTGGGGGGGTAGTTATTTGGTTAGTTCTGTCTTTCTAAGAGTATAACTCAAGGGTGGACAAGCATTTTGTTCCCATGGGCCGCATGTGGCAATGGAAAGAGTGTTGGGGCTGCATACTGAAGGTGGCAATGGGGGGTCCTGGACCAGTAGCAGGCATGGCCAGGGTTGACATCTCCCCAGTCTCTCACACACACTATTACAGAGCCTCCCCATCTCTCTCTCTCTCTCTCTCTCTCTGTCTCACACACACACACACACACACACACACAGAATCTTTCCCCAACACTCTCTGGCACACACACCTTTTCCCAACACCCCGACACACAAACACACCCTCCGCCCCCTCCCACCCCACATATCTCATCATGAGGGGATGGGGAGGCTTAAATTCACAAACCTGTATACTTCTGCATACCTGGGGCACCTGCCAAGTATGTAGAAGCCGCTACCTTATTTTTGTGTATCCCATTTCACTTCCAAACTGATAGGTGATCAGCCATCTAAGTTCACTTTTTGTTTTCCTTTTTGTCTGACATCTGGGGGAAAAAGTGAAACATCCAATTCAAATGTTGCAATTCTGAGTCTTTGCATTCAAGCCTCAATATGAAGTCGTCTTTCAAGATATGCTGCACACTCCAATTCCACTCGGAGGGGCTCATGGGTCTTGTGCTTTCCATCTGACACCTGTACATTAGTCCTGCTTGCTGCTTCTAACAGCTTCGAGTGCTTCTGAAAGCCACCCTTTGCACTCCAAACATCTTAATCTTTGACATGCAGAATGTCTCTGAATTACTCCTGTTGCATATGAAGCCTGCCAACCTTAATCCTCTAGGTAGAGAAGCATAATGAATAGGATCACACTTGCTATTTCGCACCTAACAAAAACCGATGATGTATAACCAACACAGTTCTTATTATTCTTTTTAAAAAGAACAATCACACACACACAGCACCCTGTAAGGAATATCACCTGTTAAACCACATCCAGCTTCATTTGGCCCCAGGGCACCACTTAAATAAAGCGAATCCAATAAATCATAGAACTCATCAATCAACCTAATTACTAGAGTATATGTACACACCAATGTTATACTTCACTTTAGCATTCTAATCTAAGGTAACGTTAGGCTACTCTATGGAGACTTGCAAGTCAGTTGTACATTAGTACAAATTCTATCAACTTCAACAGGATTTGCACCAATTTGAGATTTCGAAGTATGGGTACTGTAACACACGAGAGGTCTTGACCCAGGATGTCTGGCTTTCAGGGCCAGGCATATTTCTCCCTCCACCAGCAGGGAAACTTGCAGTCAGATGGAAGTCCTGCCTCGATCTTAGCTGCTTTGTAGTACCACCACAGCACATGGCCAAAGAGTGCAGGGCAGCTTTCAACCCAGCAGGGATCAGGTGACCTGAGGAACCAATAGCATCCCATATGGCCTTATATAAGTGCTGACACTGGCCTGACTTCTCAGTCTGAGAAACTTGTTTAGTGCAGGGTGAACTGCTTGTGGATTCCCTGAACTACTGCTAAGGTCTTCAGCCTTGAAAGGTTGTTCAACATCTCCTGACAGCTACAATGCTAATGCACAGAGATTTTTTAGCTCTCATCTGATCATGATGATCACATTGTACTAGGAAGTTCTGCAGGGTTGAAGGTGCACTTTATAATCCTATTCCTTCTCCAGAACAGTAAAACAAAGAGATCTCTGATGTTTGCTCATCACAGCAAGTTACTCTGTTTGAAAAACCCTTCAATTTCTAAGCTTAGCATGGAGCAAAGACTCCCCTGTGTAGAAATATTTCTAAATCCTTAAACTGAGAATTATGTAAAAAGAAGAAAGAATGATACAAGGAATTCCCCCCCCCCCAAAAAAAAGCCTAATAAACAGAGCCACAGCTTCTCTTCTGATGTTTTCCTGGTGGTTCTCTCTCTGTGCAACAAGAGGAAATATTACAAAGGCAGCCACTAGAACCACCACAAAGTGAGACAGCCAGCCAGGGATGGCAACAGGGTCCTTGGGCAAGCCACCCCCAGTGGGTCCCTTCCCCCCACAGTGAGTCCACCTTCTCATCGCCATTGTCACCAGCTGCTATTATTCCTCTTCTTTCTCATCATTGCTACCCCCTGCTTGCTTGACAGGCAGAGAGCCAGGGAGAAATTAGGCAGTGGCATCTGCTGCTCCTCCCCGTCGCCATGGCCACTGCCTGGGCCAGAGTGAGAGGCAGAGGAACAAGCAGGTTACAGAGGAGAAGAGGAGGAGGAGCTCCAGGGGTTCTTGTCAGTGTGGGCCATACCTACCCTTGACGCAAGCCTTGCAGCCAGATGGAAGCCTGGGACCCTGCGTGGTTGCTGCATAACTAGATAGATAGGCCTTCCCTAAAGACAGGGGTGGGGAACCTTTTTCAGCCCAAGGGCTCAACTCATCCTGGGCCGGATGTCAGATCAGCTGAGGAGGAGAGGGGCCTCATTTTTCATCCCTGTTGTGGCATGCTGGGTAAGGAGGTTTTAACCTCCTTGCACAATGCACCATGATGGGGATAAAAATTGCGGGGTGGTGGTGGCTTTCCTCCTCAGCTGATCTGTGGTGGTCAGGTGAAAAGTGGAGAAGGCCCAATCTGGCTCCTGACTGAGCCACTGGCTCGCTCGCTCAGGACCTAGCTTTGTTCCCCCCCTCACCTTTCCTTAAGGCTGACAGGAGTGAAGCTCTGAGCTGGCTTTGCCCATCCCTTGCTTTCCCCAGTCGGGGAAAAGCCCTAAGCCAGCACCTCGAGGCACAGACTCAGTCAGGAGCAGCTTCGCCTGTTATGGGCAAAGGCCTGAAGAAGCCTCACAGTCAAGCTCAGCTGGGAGCTGGCTTCCCCCATCCCTAGGCTTCCCCCTTCCCTGATTGGGGGATGGCAAGAGGGGAGCAAAGCCACCCGAGTAGCAGCCTTGAGAAGTGCTCCTTGAGGCTGCAGTTCAGTTAGGAGCTGCTCTTCTACCCCACTCCCTCCCCTGAGGGGAGGGGCTTCAGGGAGGTGGGACTTTGGGGAGGGGCTTGCCAAGGTGGGATGGGGAAGACTGGCAGGCTGGGTTCTGCTTGTGGGCCTGAGGTTCCCTACCCGTGTTAGAAAAAAGGAGACTCCATAACCATTGGCGTCTCAAGTTACGTAAGAGCCCGAGTGGCGGGAAAATATAGGCGGAGCAAAAAGGGAATCATACTGACGTGCTCATGACTAACGGCTTGGTAAGCTGATAGTGACTGTTTATTGGATATTAACTTAGTGAGCCGATGTACTAACTGTTTCATTGGTTACTGGTAAGAACAATAGAAGCGATATGATATAAAGGGCTTTTGCACACGTGTCTCGGGGTCCAGACTGCTCTGCACCCGTTTTGCAAAACGTTCAATAAAATAGTGTTGGATCCACTGCTGCCTGCCTGGCATTCTTTTCTTCTAAACTGAAAGCAAGGACTTTTTATCTAACAATTTGGTGCCGTGACTCGGATCCTGCTTCGGGGCGCATCCCCTTCGCGCTGAGCCGAGGGGCCGCGGAGGAGAAGTGGCCACAGGCGGTTGTTTTATACTGCCTTCTCCTCACGACGGTGGCGGCAGAAGCGCCTGGGGACCAACGCCAGAGGAAGAGGGAGACATGATCACTCCTTTTAGGCACCGGCAGTGGATCAATAAGCAGCTGGACGCAGCTGCGGGTGGGACAGAAGAGGCTTTTGGGGTAAGTGAAACAGCTTACATTAGGGGATAAACGCGGGACGGTGGTGTGTTTGTGATTGTGTGAGATGCCTACGGGCGAAGCGAGTGAGGAGCCCCGATCTGCATTTCCTTACCCCGGAGACGGGCTAGGTCAGAGGAGGGCGAAGCGCAAGAATTGCTGACTGAAATTCCCACCATCATGGGCGGGTCCCAATCTAAGTCTGCGAAGAAGTCCCATACGCCCTTGGAGTGTTGTTTGCGTAATTGGTCACATTTTAAGCAGGATTATGGAACTAAGATGACAAAGGATCATCTTGTCTTTTTTTGCACCCGGGAATGGCCAATATTAGAACCCAAATGGCCACCCGAGGGGTCTTTTGACCCAACCTTGGTATCTGATGTGCGAACAGTAGTAGCACAGAGGGGAAGTTGGGACCAGTTCCCTTATATTGATTCGTGGGCAACTTGTGTGCCCCTTGGCGGCAGGCCTGCTCCGTGGGTTGTTAAATGCATGTCCCTTGCCCTTCCCATGGTGGTCAAAAGGAAACCACCAAAAGAAGGACCACCCAGGGTCGTGGCCACGGCACCGGAGGACCTACTGCTTCCTCCTCCCTATGGGACAGCCGTCGCAGGGCGCTCGTTGCAACCACCACCCTCTCCTGAGGGGCCCGCCCAGCGGTTAGATGCCCCCGAGAAGGACCCCTCTCATGAAATAGTACCAGAGGACCCCACCCCTCTAGTTCAACGCCAGGACACTCTCCGAGATCGTCTATATTCCCTAGAGGAAAGATTGGAGGTCCTACAGAGAGAGGCAAAAGGGGGACCTAACTACAACCTGCGAAAGGACCCCCAACCACCGGTGAAGTTCACCTTCCCCATCAGAGAAGTCCCCGACCCTACCGCCCAACATCCTCAAGGGACGATGTTTGTTTATGTCCCATTCACAACATCTGATTTGTATAATTGGAAACAATTTAACCCCTCCTTTGAAGAGGATCCCGGGCCACTCCTGTCTCTGACGGAGAATGTGAGGCTTACTCACAACCCCACATGGGACGATACACAAATGCTATTGAACACCTGTTTTCTCAGCCAAAAGCCAACCATCCTTGCAGGGGCACGAGCCAAGTATAGGGAGGAAAATCCCCAGGCAACTGAGGAAGAGACGGCGGAGGTTCTGCCCACAGGGCGATCCAATTGGGGGGTGGCCACAGCGGCACATAGACGCTTACATGCTGACTATTTTCGACTCATTTTAGCAGGCATGAAGCAAGCCACAAGAAGGGCCCCCAATTTGCAAAAAGTCCTGACTCTAAAGCAAGACAAAAACGAACCTCCTGCTGTGTTCCTCCAAAGGCTGAGGGAAGCCTTCGCTAAATATACTGACATTGACTTGAATGATCCAAATAATTTAAGGATCCTCACGACTCAGTTCGTGGGAAATAGCTGCCAGGACATCAGAAAGAAGTTGCAAAAAGTTGAAGGAGGGTTGGCAGCTGACCTAGGAGTTTTAGTTGAAGTAGCTCAAAAGGTTTATGAGAGGCGAGAAGAAGAAGAAGGAAAAGAAAAAGACAAGAGGCAGGCCAAGCTCCTTGCTGCGGTTCTTAAACCTGACAAGGAGTGAGCTAGGAAGGGGAGGAAAGGGGGAAGGAAAGGATCTCCCCTGGGGAAAGATCAATGTGCCTTTTGTAAGAAAATGGGGCACTGGAAGCGTGACTGTGAGGCTTTGAAGCAGAAAGAGAGAGGGGAAAATACGGGAGAAGCGCAGAGAGTTCTGTATGAACAGGAAAGAGATTAGGACAGACCGGGGCCCGGCCCCCTCTTAGCCGTCTCTGAGGCAAGACGGGACCCCATGGTCAAAATAAAGGTTGGGGGCCACTCCTACAAAGCCCTTGTGGACACAGGGGCTGCCCTGTCCGTCCTCCCCCTCAGTGAGCCCCCAACGGGAGGTGGGGGGTTCACCACCATAATGGGGGTCGAGGAAAGGGCAACCCAAGTGCCCCTCTCTCGTCCCCTGTTCACCAAGGTTGGGAAAACACACCTAGAACATGCATTTGTCTGTACCCCCTCCTGTCCGGTGGCATTGCTAGGGAGGGACTTATTGACTAAACTCCAAATTGAGATTGCTTTTACTCCTGACGGAAGGATGGAGATACGGCTCCCTAAACAGCAGAGTAGTAACTACCAAATGGCCCTTTTGAAGGTTGCAGAAGAATCCACCCCAGAGGCCACCAAGGACTGGAGCTTAATAGAAAACAGAGTCAACCCTCTAGCTTGGGCCGGGATTGGAGGTGCCTCTCGTGCCAAGTCGGCAGCACCATACAAAATTCCCCTCAAGGAGGGAGCAAGGCCTGTTCATGTGAAACAGTATCCCCTTTCCCGCCAAGGAAAGGAGGGCCTACAACCAGTAATAACAAAGCTCCGAGAAGAAGGCCGGCTCATTGAGATAATGTCCCCCTATAACACGCCCATCATCGCTGTGCCAAAAAGGGGAGGGGGGGCAAGGGCTTTCGCTTAGTGCAAGACCTCCGGCTCATTAATCAGCAGATCGAGGCCCCCCATCCTGTGGTCCCCAACCCACACACCCTCCTTGTAGGAATTCTGGAAGAGCACGCCTGGTTCACTGTCATAGACCTAAAAGACGCCTTTTTCAGCATCCCCCTCCACCCTGATTCAAGGCCTTTGTTCGCCTTTGAATGGGAAAGCCCGGGGGGGGGTCAAAAGTTCAATTAGCATGGACAGTCATCCCTCAGGGGCTGAATCTCTCACCGGTGGTCTTTGGCCAGCAGCTCCAAAAGGATCTCGAACCCTGGGTCCAGCAGCACTCAGAGGTGCATCTCCTCCAGTACTGTGACGACCTCCTGATTTCAGCCAAGGCCAAGAATGCGTGCCTGAGTGGGACGGTTTCCCTCCTCAACTATCTAGCGGGGGGGGGGGGTATAAAGTGTCAAAAGAAAAAGTACAGTTGGCCCAACCAACTGTAAAATTCCTAGGCTACCACATAACTAAAGGGACTCGGAGCCTAGGGCAAGAAAGAGTTGAAGTCATCAGTGACACTCCTGTCCCTAAGTCCCCCCGCGAATTGAGGGCCTACCTGGGGTTGACCGGATTCTGCCGACTATGGATAGCAAACTATGGGGAGACAGCGCGGCCGCTGTATGAGGCGCTGCAGAAAGATAGACTGGATAAATGGAAATGGACTAAGGAAATGAATAAGTCTTTTCTCAGTCTTAAAGCTGCTCTTGTGTCACCACCTGCTCTAGCCATACCAAATCCCAGCCGGCCATTTAGACTTTATGTGCATGAAAATAAGGGCATAGCTTCGGGAGTGCTTTGCCAGCGAAAAGGGCCCTCTTGGAGACCAGTGGGATATTACTCCAAGGTCCTAGATGTCGTAGCACGAGGATGGCCAAGTTGCCTGAGGGCAGTAGCGGCAACAGCTCTGGTTTGTGCTGAAGCGGAGAAAATGACAATGGGAGGACCCATTGAAGTTTGGGTGCCGCATGGAGTGCCACAAATTTTGGGATCAGGAGGAGGAAGCAAATTTCTCAATCCAGCCCGGCATTCCCGATATGAAATAGGTTTACTAACAAATGAAAACCTCACTTTTAAGGCTTGCTCCAGCTTTAATATCGCCACACTACTGCCAACATTACTGGGCACAAACGGATCAGGACTCCCAGATCATGACTGCCTTGAAGTATTAGACCTAGACACCAAAGGCCGACCGGACCTTGAGGATGAACCAATAGAGGGAGCCAGAGATCTGTTTGTAGATGGATCTAGCTATATGCTGGATAGAAGGTGCTACACAGGCGTGGCTGTCATTACTCTAGAGGAGAGTGTGCGTGAGGAAAGGCTGCCTCCTCATTTCTCCGCCCAATCCGCTGAACTGGTAGCCCTGACAAGAGCCCTGCAAGCCAGCAAGGGAAAGCGAGTAAATATTTATACCGATAGCAAAAATGCCTTCGCCGTTGTGCATGCTCATGGGCAACTGTGGAAAGACAGGGGATTCCTTACAGCAAACGGATCTCCAGTGGCTAATGGCGGCCTAATAGTGGATCTTCTGGATGCCCTCCAGCTACCCTCACAAGTAGCTGTTGTCCACATCCAAGCCCATGGGAAAGAAAAAGAGGAAAAATGGAGACAGGGAAACCAGAAGGCAGATGAGGCTGCAAAAAGAGCAGCCAGAGAGGGAATCCAAGGAACATTCCTCATTCTACCCAAAAGAAAAGAGCGCCCCACATACTCCCCTGCTGAGTTACGGATGGCACAAGAACACGGAATAAGTCCCTGCGATGACAGATGGATCCAGATGACAGATGGAAGACTGCTTCTTCCACAGACCCTGCAGAGGGTTGTTCTAGAGCAAGTTCACCATTCTCTTGGACACCCTGGAGCATCAGCCATGATCGACTATTGCAAGAGGCTGTTTGTCTCCCCTGGCTTAACTGTATGCGCCCACCGACTAGCCGCAACCTGTGAAGTCTGCCAGAAAACCAACCCTCCCAGGGCACCCCCTCCTCCAAAAGGAGGGCGACCATGGGCCTACTATCCTTTCCAGAGGGCGCAGATTGATTTTGCTGAGATGCCACCATGTAGGGGTTACAGGTATTTGCTTGTAATAGTATGTCAAATGACAGGGTGGGTAGAGGCGTTTCCATGTAGGAACTGCCAAGCTAAAACTGTTGTTGCTAAATTGTTACAGGAGGTGGTGCCCCGGTTCTCCCTGCCCGAAGTTATAGAGTCCGATCAGGGCTCACATTTCACCTCAGTTATTACACGGGGGCTGGCACAAGCTCTGGGAGTAGAGTGGCATTTACATTGCCCCTGGAGGCCCCAGGCAAGTGGACAGGTTGAAAGAATCAATCGGAGCCTCAAGGAGACTTTAACCAAACTCCAACGAGGGGTGAAGCTCACTTGGGTTGAGGCTCTGCCAATAGCTTTAACGAAGCTTCGAAGAATGCCAAGAAAGGACATAAAATTGTCCCCCTTTGAACTGATGTTTGGGTTCCCACCTCGGGTACACTGCGGAAGGAGGGAGGAAGTCAAGTGGGAGGTGGGTGATCAGATGCTAAGGGATCAGTTGACTTCTCTACAGTCTGTTCTTTCACAGCTACGAGCTTATTCCGTTCCGTTTCAGAGACTGCCGTTAGATGCACCTATCCATCTCTTCCAGACGGGAGACGAGGTGTTGCTGAAAAAGTGGAATAAAGAAGCTTTAAAGGAAGGGTGGGAGGGGCCTTATTTGGTGGGACCAACCAGCCACTCGTGTGTAAAGCTTGTGGGTTCTAGTAAATGGACACATTGCAGCCGGATAAAGCCATTTAAGCGACCCTCGCTTCCTTCTGTCACTTGGAAAGAACAGGAGGACACAGGCAACGGTCCTTTGCTCCCTGGCACCCCTCTGGAAGCTGCCAAGGACACAGGCGAAGAAGCCATCCAGGAGCCACAATCGCCTGTAATATACAAGTCACAACATCTGGGAAAAGCTCGGGTTCGAATTACAAAAAACTTGTAATATGAAGCAAGTATTGTGGGTGGTGTTGGTAATGTTAGTTAAAGAAATATTAACGTGGATGGTGATACCTCAAGGACTTGGGCTTGACAGCTTTAAGATAAAACCCCGAAATGTCACAACAACACCCCTCAGACCACTTCTGGTACAGATCCCTGAGAAAGAGAGGCGTCCCTGGAGAACCAGGTTAGGGATCCCAATAACAGAGGAAACTGATAATGTGTGGTTAGAGTGGATGAAGTATACAGCCAAGTCTTTAAATAAGTCTGACTGTTTTGTTTGTGCCACAGGGAGATCTGTAGCAAAGGTGCTGCCCTTTCCACTGGGATGGGACACTCCTTCCCTCCTCACCTGCGTGATCCGTTTGTTCCAACACCCTGATGCATGGGGAGAGGAGGAATGCCAAACCCTCAATACATTATACCCCCCACTCAAATCAAAGGATCGTGTCAGACCTTCCACAGTCTTCCTGCAAAGAAGAAACCATACCGGATGCATACACTGAAACCTTGCAGACACAGAGGGGCGTATAGGGAACCTGACGAGTAAAGTAAGATGTGTTAATTCCACCCGCTTTAGGAATAATTCCATTTCAATCCCACGAGCTGATCTCTGGTGGTATTGTGGTGGCCTAGGGTTGTATGAGGTATTGCCCTCCAATTGGTCCGGAGCTTGTGGGTTAGTTCAGTTGGCAGTCCCCTTTTCAATTGCTTACCATCCAGCAGAGAAGACTGGCCAACCCCGGCAGAAACGATCAGTAACCCCTTTTGATGATCAAATATATATTGACTCCATAGGAGTACCAAGGGGAGTGCCAGATGAGTTCAAAGGAAGAAATCAAATTTCTGCAGGATTTGAATCTACCCTGTTTTGGTGGGTGACCATTAACAAAAATGTAGATTGGATCAATTACGTTTATTATAATCAACAGAGGTTTATAAACTATACTCGAGATGCTGTAAAAGGATTGGCTGAGCAGCTAGATGCCACCAGCCAAATGGCTTGGGAAAATCGGCGTGTTCTTGATATGATGTTAGCAGAAAAAGGAGGGGTTTGTGTCATGCTAGGTGGACGGTGTTGCACCTTCATCCCTAACAACACTGCCCCAGATGGCACGGTAACAAGGGCTTTGCAGGGTCTCACCGCCTTGTCTGAAGAATTAGCCAAGAATTCAGGGATTAACAACCCCGTGACTGACTGGTTGGAGAGATGGTTTGGAAAATGGAAACACCTAGCAGCCTCAATCCTTATTTCGCTTGTAGTGATGATAGGAGTTTTAGTGTTATTTGGTTGTTGCATTATCCCCTACGCTAGAGGCTTATCCCAGGGGTTAATTGAAACCGCTCTGTCAAAACAGATGCTCTTGCTTTATTGTGCTGATAAAGAAACTCCGTTTTAAATGCTTTAAGACGTGAATAAAGACTTAAAGGAGGGAATTGTTAGAAAAAAGGAGACTCCATAACCATTGGCGTCTCAAGTTACGTAAGAGCCCGAGTGGCGGGAAAATATAGGCGGAGCAAAAAGGGAATCATACTGACGCGCTCATGACTAACGGCTTGGTAAGCTGATAGTGACTGTTTATTGGATATTAACTTAGTGAGCCGATGTTTCATTGGTTACTGGTAAGAACAATAGAAGCGATATGATATAAAGGGCTTTTGCACACGTGTCTCGGGGTCCAGACTGCTCTGCACCCGTTTTGCAAAACGTTCAATAAAATAGTGTTGGATCCACTGCTGCCTGCCTGGCATTCTTTTCTTCTAAACCGAAAGCAAGGACTTTTTATCTAACACCCGTGCTCAAAGGGCTTGGAACCAGATTGGAGCAGCTCTGGAAATCTGGGTTCATTGCCCGGAGTCACCCCTGCCATTGGCATCCTCTCTAAGAGCCATTTATCATTTCATTGTGAATATTCTGACAAATGTACAGGGTCCCTGGAAAAGGGGCAGTGGGGGCTGAAGCCCCCCCTCACCCGCTAATCAGGGGAAGAAACACTACCTCTGTACACTGATAAAGGCTAATTGATAAAGATAAGTGAGAGGTGTAGCTCTATGACCCAGCAACCTGCTCCAGTGTTTTGCATGCTGTGCCTCAGGAGCAGAGGGGGAGGCAAAGCTGAGCATTAATGCATAGCAGGAGAGAGGGAGACAGAGCTGAGGCTGAGAGTAAAGAGGCCCTGCCCCGCACAGTGAGCTTCTGGTTTTCCAGCCAGTCCATAATATCCATAAACTGTATGCAGTTGGGATCACTTTTGAATTTAATTTTTAAATGTTTAATATTGGACCACCATGAGCCCCCTCACCTTTAAAACACTTCCAGGGTCCCTGCCAATGTAGGCTTTATATTCATCTTTAAATTCACATTTCAAACACAGCCCCTTGTGAATACACTTAAATGTTAGAACATAAGGATTGCTGGAGCTGCTATGTGGCTTGTGAGCCTGGATGTGCTAAATCTGCCCTCCATGAGGCTCCCCCCAGGATATGCCCTGAAATAGCCAAGTAATAGCCTATCTGCACTACTCAGTGCTACCAAAAAAAGTGTAGAGAAAAACATTAAAAGCTCATGTCCTTTAGGAAGATCTCTTCCATTGTATTGAATATGCACCCATAATTGTACGGAGACTCCCACAAATTTAGCTTGATCAAAGATTTGGGTTCTGGTGTCATTGCTTGTAGATGATAGCTATGGTTAGGTTTCTGCTTCCTGAAACATCATGCCATCACCTTGTGTGAACTGATCTCTTCCTCTAGTAAAACCCCTAGCTGAACACTTGGCTGTTAAGAACTAGCATAGATTCTAGGCTTTGGCAAAGCTCCCAGACCATATCTGAGTTGAAAGGCTCACTTTTCATGGCACACAAAGGGAGCGGTTTGAATTCTATATGTTGTTATTGCTGAATAGACTGAAAAAACAACAATGCACAGCCGCAACTGTAAAGGTACTTTGAGTGTGTTCCAAGAGAAGACCACCCTTTGCCTTTTAACATGGTCCATATAAATGTTTCCAGACCTTTCTGCTTAGCTCTTAGGGTGTTGTTAAAACTGTAAGAATCCCACCTGTCACCTACGGCCAAGAGCTAAGTGATGGACTGCATAGTTTGTGTGTGTAAGAATCCAGGATCAGCCCTGAGCAACTCCAGTTAGGGCACAATCCTATGCATGTTTAGACAGAGCCATGCTGGCTGGGGAATGCTGGGAGCTGTAGGACTTTTCTCTGTCTAAACATGCATAGGATTGTGCCCTTAAAGGATCTTAGATAGCAGCCCAATATTGGAAAAGACATCTGTTTGAGATCTTGAGTCAGAAGGCTTCTTCACATGGAGGTCTTATCCTGCTATTGAGATTGCTCACTCACGGAAGTTTGCGGGTCCTTTTCATGACATCGTCAACCTCCAGGGCACATCCAGAGGTATTTCCTGGTTATTCCATGTTAAATAGATCCGTAAATAATGAAGTATTAAAATATTTCGGATTGTTGTGCCATTAAAACAACCACTAGATGGCACTGTGTCATTGAGTTCTATGAAGCCTTGAAAATTAAAAACTTCCCCTCTCAGCAATCACATGGTCACTGTCTGGGAGCCTGCTGTAAATGCGGAAAGGCTCCACAACAGTAGGACTGTGGATTTTTTCTTTAACGTAAAGGTAGCCAGAGAAGATCATATTGGACTAAATAGACCAGAAGTGCCGAACCTCAAGCTTGCGGGTCAGATCCAGCCCTCCTGAGATCCCAGTCTGGCTCTCTGGGGCTCCCCAGACTGCCATGCCCAGTTCTCTTGGCCCACCCCCTTTCCCCCAACCACTGATCATTTGGTGGTTTCCCTGCTTTTATGCAGTTTTTTCCCCATTCTAAAAACTTGAAATGCTCATCCGAAGGCTTTGTTACTGGCAGTGAGAGTGTTAAGCTACAGTATGCTGGTATTTGGGGGTATTTTTGGTCCCACCCCTCTGCCTTTGGCCCCACACACCACTGGAATGTGGCCTCCAAGAACTCCGCTGAAACAGAATTCAGCCCCCAGGAACAATCTCATCTGCTGAGTATAACCGCTGGTCCAGCTGGCTTCATATTGTCCACTCTGAGTAAAAGCAACTCTACAGGGTTTCCAGGAGGAGACTTTCTCATCACCCACCATCTGACCATTTAACTGGAGATGCCAGGGATTGAACATAGGATATTGTCCATGCAAAGGATGCGCTGCACTACTGAGCTATGGCCCTTCCTGAAAAATGAAATAAATCTAGGAGCAGAGGAACCTGCTTTCCGCCAGTTCAGGCTATTTGCTAATCGAGCCCAGCATTGCCGACTCTGACACACAGCGATTCTCCAGGGTCTCAGGCTGAGGTTTTTCCCATCACCTGCTACCTGATCCTTTTAGCTGCAGGTGTCAGGAATCAAACCCAGGACCTTTTACATGCAAAGCATGTGCTCTACGACTGAGCTATATTCTGTGCTTATAGTTTATTAGGGCCAAAGCAGACATTTCCTTTTTCTTCATTTTTACTCTAGGGCTGTCTTTACCTGAGGCATTTATCATGGGCTTGTGATTGGTCACTCACAGAAGTTTGCTGGTCATTTACGTGACGCCGTCAACCTCTAGGGCACATCCAGTTGTATTTGATCTTTGCTAACCCCCCCCCCCCCCCGATAATCTACTATTGAAATGTAAATCCATTTCAATGGCTGTGTGATTCTGCTATAACCACAGCCTGGGAAGAAGATGCCATTGAGAACAGCAGGACAATCACAATTGCTCTCCCCCTTCCCCTCCTCCAGCATGTCTGCCTGTTGACCTGAGCCGGAAGGAGAATTTTCTTGTCCAGGCTAGGAGAGTCTCAAAGTGAGTGCAGAGCTGGCCAGGGGAGGAAGAAGAAGACAGCAACGCCCCATGTAAATGGCTGACAGCAACAAAGCCACCCTTCCACCCCCATGCACTGCGGAGAACTTGTCTGTGTAAAGAGCTGATCTTTATCTCACCTAGAATGCTGAAACAGAAGCCCTGCTAAACTGCAAACTAAACAGCCTTGTGTTTTGAACCCCTAGAGCAGAGGCGGTTCTATAGTGGGGGCAAGTGGAGCTGTGACCCACCACCTGTCACCCACCTGCCCGTGCAGAGAGATTCACCCACAACCAGGCACATATGGAGCTGCTGAGTGCCGCATGTCACCTTCTGGCCTCCTCTGGCAATCGCAATAGAATATGGAACATCTGCCCTGTCTTCCGCCCTATCAGCCCCAGTGGGCACCAGCCGCCACTGAACGGGATCAAGACCCTAGCACTGGGGCATAGGGAGCTTTAATCCCCCCCCCGCTATGGGGCCTGATCCAGATCAAGGCCTTATGCCTACTTAGAGTAAAAATGGGGAAAAGAGATGTAGCAGCTAGGTACGTCTTTAAAGTAATGTTTGTTTTGGCCCTCGGTTAAAGGCAGTGTTGGATAACAAAACTACCATTAAGGAGTATTTCAACCCTGCTCTAATTCCATCCTAGTCTGAGCTTAAACTTTCATAGAAATGAGCAAACAAAGCTCAGATCAAATGCAACTCTTTTCTGTAGCAGCTGCAGATCCTCGAGGCATTCATGACTTGGTAAGCAAGCTTTAGCAACTTCACAGCATCCCTGGTGTATGAATCACTTCCAGCTGACCTGGTCAACCTCTGCTTGCACACAAACAGAGCCTTGCTGCAATGCCCTGATGTGGCGCAAGTTCAGAAAATGCGTGCAGCACTGGGAAACATCTAGAACTGTTAATGTGTCTGATTGTACAAGCTGCTATGGCTTTGTTTGGGTTTTTTTTGTAGGTCAGAAGAACTCTAAACTAAGGTGACAAAATACATCTTCCTGCAAACAGTCAGAAAACGTTACTGGCCAAGTGGTTAGGGGACATCACAGAATTCTTGATGGTTGTGAATTCAACTCTGAATTGGTTCCAAAAGGCTCTAGTCCACAAGTTGTGAAAGGAGGACCTTGTTCATTTTCCCGAGCATTGGATGTGGTCCTGGCTGGGGATGCCAGAGAATTTCTTTTGGTCCACATTTTTCAGGGAACCAATTTAATTCTCATTTCCCAGATTAATATGTGGACTGGAACAGTTATTCTTTGGACTCTGCACTTCTCGGGATTTTGTGATGCAGTTCTTGGCTCAAAACTTTGTACAAAAATACATATATTAGAGCAAGTTCTGCACAAAAAGGTGTATATTACAGAAAGATACATACAAAATGTATACAAAATGTGTGTATATGACAATAAATGCACATTTTTGTGCATTTAGAAAAAGTGTGCAGAATGATGCAGAAATTGGGTGGGACAGGGTTATGACTAAATACATGCGAAACTGACATGGACTGGATACAGACTGATTTGTACATCTCAAGTCCTGACTGCATCTTTTTTCTTTTCTTTTTTTAATTGCAGCATAAATGATAGAACCCAGGGTGCCTTACAGGCAGATAATTTGGCCTAGCATTTTACTTTTGACTGGTGTCTATGCTTTTCTATGAAGGCACTGTTGCCACTTTTTGAGGGATTTGCTTTGCCTTTCTGCCAGCTAACATCCATGGATTGCTAAGGCATAGGACTGGATGCTTATGCTATACCAAATTCTACTACATGCCACACATTTTTATTACTACTAGTGCCATGAAATGATCAGACTAGTGTTTCAATGGTGCTCAGAGGAGGCACAGGCATCACATACAAACCAACACAATGACATAAGGCTAAACTGAGATGGGTCAAAGGCAAGTATTGCCACTACAGCACTTGCAGTTGTACCTGTGTTGCAATATTTGTAACACATGTAGGGGGAATTATGAAACACAGGTGTACATGCTGGGTTGTATCCAATGTTAGTCTAACTTAAGTCCCACTCATTTCAGTGGAACTTCCCTGCATTGAATTAACATCAGATACAACCCACTGTCACCCCAGTATTTGCCTAGATGGCACTGGAGACATAAACCTTACCCTTTATACCACACTCTATACCAGGGAAGGACAACTGGGGGGGGGGAGGTGTCCAGGAGCTATTTTGCCCCCCTAGCCCCCTCCCATGGGCCATACTTTGCAAAGTGCTGCACATTCTGTGGGGCGCCAGGAAAGAAATTGGTGATTGGCAATTGGTGATTTCTACAGAATCTGTAGTACAGAAACAACTACAAACAGGAGGTCAAATTTAGTTTAGAACGAGCACTATAGCAGTAAAATGATGATGTGGGGGGAGACAACCACTAATGTTGGTGGTGGGGGTCAATGGGGACTTCTCCCTGGGGGTAGCAGGGGCCCACCTGCTTAGACACAGAAGCAGGCACCTTTCTAAACCCTGTTCATGCATTACTAAATAACCTTGAAATCCACACTAGCACTATGCAGGCAACACTTATATTCTTTAATGTAATAACAGTTGACCTTTGACTTCAGAATTCAAATGTTAAAGTTTGTACCCCACCAGCCCTCAGCACTTAGCACTCTAGTTCTAGACCACTCTCATGAGACATGAGAGGACAGCTAAATCAATGGCAGTAGTTAACCCCTGCCTTCTCAGGCTAACGGCAACATCCAAGCACACCAACTGACATATTAACAGATGCTACTGAGTATATAGGCTTCACCACACAAGGCTAAAATCCTGCATCCTTACCAGGGCTTCTGCTTCCAGATTCTGTGCAGGATTAAGATCAGCTCCTTTACACAAGCAGACACATGCTGTTTTTATTTGTCTGCAAGTTCTATAAGTTTCATTTTACAGCCACTAGATGGCACTGCTGTTATGGCACCATTACAGAAGTACACAGCTTCATCATGCTTCCTAGAGAAAAATCAGACTTTCCCCGTATTTTACAAAAGCAGGATAAAGGTAATAAACCATGGAAGGGTCCCTGGAGGTTGACAACATCATGTAAAGGACCCACAAACTTCTGTGAGTAACCAATCTGGATCACACAATGTAAGTCCCATGTGGAAAAGCCCCATAGCACCTTGTTACCATCATTTATCAGGGGATCACTTACAATGGCATGCATGTAGCCACTCAGTTGTCTGTCTGTATCATCCTGCTGAGTGGTAGGAATTTTAACAGGGGTAAACCCCCCCCCATCCCCAGGAGCACTGCTACGCCTGAGGCCCTGGGACCCTAACCCTGAATTTATTTTGCAGAGCCCTGGATCCATTCCAGAGACCTGAGTGATGATTGGTGCCAATGGACGGCTTTTTTTCTCAGTTTAATTGCCATGCATGGGGCAAGTTTCAAGGGGGGTTGCAGCTGGGGAAGGAAGGGTTAAAACTCTCCCTTCCCCACATCCTGCAACATCAAACACACACACCCCATCTTCCCCTGCATGGCAATTAAGCTGAGGGGGGAAACTTTCCCCTTTGGTTTGGGATGATCTGGGTCGGGGTGCAAATTTACAGAAGAATTTATTTGAGATTATTTGGATGAGAAATGAATTGGCTGGCTCTGCCTCCTGTGAAATTTCAATAAATCCTAGTGATTATTTCTAGCTTTGCACATATAGATATAAATTAGCATATGAAGATTTTATGCAGATTTGTGTCCTATGGGCTGGGGCCCTGAATCATTTAAGTGCCTAGCACTGCCCCTGGCCAGAACTATGGTCCTATTCTGGCTCAGGCCCCCCTGTAGCTGCATTTTATAAACAAGAGACATAGCCAGTCTCAAGACATGTAGCCAGTCTAAGTGCATTTGTTGAATTATGTGCTTAAAGTATGAAAGTATCCTGAAACACTTTTTCTATAGTCTTGTCAATAAGGAAAAATTACTGGGTCCATTGAATTCACCCGTGCTGGCAGGGGGACAGATGGATCCAGAGAAGTGCCCCGTTCCACATCAGCTGGTTGTCAGCAGCAAACTGTCTCTGAACATGAATGTTGCATATCGCCACGATGACTAATAGCCATTGATAGACGTTCCCTCAATGAATTTATCTAATCTCTTTGAAGCCATCTAAAGCAGTGGCTATTACCACATCCTGTGGCAGTACATTTCATAAATTAAATTATACGGAGGAGGGGAAACATGAAAAGTAGCTCAAGATCAGGATATACTTACATCTCTGTGACTTTCAAATGGAATCAATAAAACTAAATTCTTTTACAAAAGCCATTTGGTTGATATTCTTATGCTTACTGATACACATCCAATTTCTATTAATTTCTTCATTGTCTCATATTAGAAATACTCTACTAGGACTGCTGTTGTGTGCTGTTGTAAGATGATTACGCTGTGAATATACCAAGTGAATCATTCAGTTATATAATGTGTTTGTTATACTACTCCCCTTAATGGAAACAAATGACCTTTGATCTTGGCAGATGAAATTTTATTTCTGGCAAGCTATTGGTAATGGTAGTGGAGGAATGGATATTTTGTAAAAAGCCATCTGGATCCAAAAAAAGGCAAGAGATGCAATCTTCTTGAAAAAAACCCAAACCCAAATGCTCAGAGATACATAAAGTAAGATACAGCTAAGGCAGGAGATTGGAAATTGAGCCATCCTAGATTTTTAGATTACTCAAGGCCTTCACAACATGTGACCTGTAAACAAAATGTGGGTTTGTCTTCATGATTTTCAGACTCTCACCCCATTATATCTAGCCTGCCAACAGCAAAGTAGCCAATGGGAGCTGTTGGCCAACCCTTACCAACTCCAGTATGAGGCAGCTGATGGAAGAGGCTGCAGCCATGCCTTTTCTGCGCTGCTCTGTGGGTAGGGATGCTGAAAGTTCCATAAAGTTATACAGTGTGTTGTCCATCCCTGAACTAAAACCAAGGCCATGTTTCTTGGAGACTATGCATATTGACCAGAGAATGTGCATATTGCCAGGAGAAACTTAAAAATCCTGTCAAGATATGCACATTCCCCAGGGATGATTAGCTTTTCACATTGATTTCAATGGGAATGAAGTACAACTAACAGTGGCTGCAATCCTATGCACATTTACCTGGGAACACAAGAGAGGTTATTCTTGACTAAATATGCATCACATTGCACTGTTAATCTGGATTCAACCCATAATAACTGTATTTCTTTCTCTCTTTCTTTTGCCTCACCTTACTTTTTCTCTCCCTGTGGTCTTTTTCCTTCTTCAAGCACTTCTGCGCAAAAGAGGTAATGCTGGGTTTTCAGTATATTTAAATATTTCAAAGAGTTGGGGCGGGGACTGGAAACCTACAATCTAAATGTTTAAACAACATGAAAATATAGATCATGACCCTAAAGAAGTTCTAGTTGTGGCCAACATCTAGTGGTCCCACATGGTTATGCACACCTAGGTCCACATAAAAAAGATGCATCCAGCCAATTCAGATGGAGAGTGGATAAGAATTATGAAGCAGATTTCTCTGAAATGTATTTCATAATTCAAGTGTAATTCTATATCCAACGTAATGGGGTGCCCTTCTTGTTTGAATAAAAGCTTTCAGATGGCGTTGTATCATTGACTAATACTTTAAATTCATTATTGTGTAGTAATGAAATCATAACAAGAGTCTCATGACTCTGATCAACTATTTCCCAAGAGCTTAGCAGGAGGGTGGAGACATTGTTAACACTAAAGCAAGGCATAGCATTATGGGAATGAACTTGCATGAGCCTCTAGTTTGTGCATTCCTCCCTCTTCTCTGCATGTTGCTTTAGAACAAGGGTGCTGAACCTGTTTCAGCCTGGGCCCTGAATTCCATTTTGAAGAAGCTCTTGGAAGCCGCATTCTAGGGGTGGCTGGCTGGGGCCAAAGGCAAAGGGAGCAGGGCCAACATGTCAAAAAAAAAAATGACAGCATCTTTTCCCTTAAATGCTTTTTCTGCCAGTAACTAAGCCTTGGGAGAGGCATTGCAGCCTTTTAGGCTTGGGGGAAAAACTGCACAAAAGCCAGGAAGCTACCCAGTGTTCGATGGTTGGGGAGAAGGGGGTGGAGACCGGGGACAGGGGTGTGGCCATCTGGGGAAACTTGGAGGGCTGGATTGGAACCCCAGGCGAGCTAGATTTGGCCCCCAGGCTGAGGTTCTGCTACTCTTCTTTAGAATTAGCCACCATTCCCCATGGCATCCAAACCTGGAGAACTGTAGTTTGCTCTGTTGTTAGTTCAAACAAGTAACCAGGCTCAAACCAAAGACTGACTGTGGATAGCTGCTCAGATTGATGCCAAGGGGGTGCGGCATTTGGGCTCTGCTTCAGACAGTAAAATAATTTGAGCCAGGATGAGGCTGCTGCTGGCAGACAAAACTTAAAAGCCCCTTAAAATGCTCAAGCAGAGTATTTTCATATGCTGATTTGGATGCCAGCTAGGGATGGGACAGATATTAGTTTTATTTGCATTTTAATGTGAATGTACCTAATTCACACTTCCTGAACCAATATGTGAACTGAAATGCAGTTACCCTTTGGTATTCACACATTTTTGGCAGAAAGGCGGGATGTGAAATAAATAAATACATACATATTTTCCAAATATGGCGGCACATTTCTCCATTATAAAATGCATAGAAAAATGCAGACATTAGGACTTCCAGTCGGAGCCAATGTCGCCCTGGCAGCATTCCGCTGAGCCTCTGCGGGACGCTATCTCAAACAGCTTTTTAAAAGGTTGAAAAACCTTTTCATCTCCCCCCTGGAATTAAAAGGGGAGGCAAGAGCAGCATCTGGATGAAGTTTTGGAAGATTAGTCCTCTGTGCGAATTAGCAGGGGGGCTGGTCTCTGAAACTAGCCTGCCAGAGCTTAATCATCGCTCAAAGTTGTTTTGAACCTCCTATCTAATTAGGAGAAATCAGGGCTGACGTGCTCCATTGTAGTTTATGGATTAAGAAATACCAACACTATCTGAGGAATGGATTAAGAAATATCAATAATATTTGAGGACCTGCAAGATCTCTTTGAAGAGAAGGATGGCTACATCAAGGAGAAAAAAAGGATCTCCGCCTATCATGCCCCCATTCCTCCCTTGGCAAAGGCTCCGAGAACCGAAGATACAGGGGAGCTACTTGCACTGATAAAAACTTTGTCTTCACAATTTGCTGAACAGGCTAAGAGGTTGGATACAATTCAAAATTCCATCACCGCCCTGCAAGGGGCTGTGGATTTAATATACACTTCTTGGCAAAAAACGGAGGCGAAGGTTAACGAGCTGCAAGATCAGGTGGCAGTGAATGAGACTGCATCACAAGCTTTTTTCAACAATTTTTCTGTCAGAATCTTTCAACTGGAGGCTTTTGCACACAGGGCAAATGTACATAGCATTGGTATTAAAGATTTATCTACTGATGTAAATGTGTCTACTTTTGTAGATAAGCTTTTGCATGAGATAATCCCTGTGCCATCTGATTATTCACTTGATATTGAGCAGGCATTCTGTGTGTCAAATGCCAAAGGGACTGGTTATACGATTATAGTCCAGTTTGCAAGAATCTCCACAAAAAAATTATATCCTGCGTTTGGCAAGAGAGGGTGGAAATCTTTTTTGGAAACAAGATAAAGTTATGTTATTTCCGGATTACACCAAAGAAGTTGCTGATAAAAGAAGGCAATTTGGCAAGGCGAAAAATATGGTGAAACAAATGAACTTACACTATCACTTAAAATGTCCTGCTACATTTTGCATTTTTTCTGAAGGTCAGATGAGGAAGTTTCTAAATCACGAAATGGTGGAGGCGGGGCTAAATGGAAAATCACATGAGATTTCTGTTCCAGCCCCATGGACTGGAATCTACAAACATGTTTTGTTAACTGGTTATGTTTAGTCTTTAAGATTCAGGGTAGGCCAGAGATAATTCCTCATATATATATATATATATATATATGTATGTATGTATATGTGTGTGTGTGTGTGTGTGTGTATGTGTATATATATATATATATATACACACACACACACACATACATATATATGTGTGTCCTTTCCCCCCCTTTTTTTCTTTTCTCATTTTTTTTCTTTCTCTCTTTTCTTTAAATCCTTTCTTTTTAAAATTGATATGATATACTGTATTTAAATCTACTGTTTGAGGGAGTATAGAAACGTGCACACTCATTTATATATCTAGTACAAAATACATTAGTGATTGTTGTAAGTTTGCTTTTAAGTTTTATTATATAACATTAAATTTATTAGTGATTTGTTATTATTATCATCTATCCTTTTTAATCTTATTATTATTATCATTATTATGAGACTGGTTAGTAAGATTTTTGGCTGGTTAAATTGTTAAGCTTTACTATTATATGTTAACTGAAGGCTTCCATAGTTACTGGAAATGAATTGTAGGCCTGCTTCCTTGTTATAAGACTGATGATATGATATTGAAATGTAAGGTTGATTACTTATGCTGTAGTGAATTGTAATATTGCCAATGTTATAGGTATAATTTTTAAGTAGAATGGGATTTGAAGTTTGTGTGTAATGGAGTTTAAATTTAATCCTTTTAAATAACTTTTTCATAAATTTTTTTTCTTCATGCTTTCTTCTTCCATCTTCTCCTGTTTTCTTTTTTCTCTCTTTCTTTTTCTCTTTTTCATTATTGCTGTGTCCTCCTAAGAATATTGTATTGTTGGGAAACTGTAATTATTGATTAGATTGTTGGTACTGTTTATTTCATTTATAAAGATAAAAAATAGAATAAAAAGTATTTTTTTAAAAAAAGAAAAATGCAGACATTAGGGGAAAGTGCACACCAAAATTATTAGTGAAATAATGCACAAAAGTACACTGTATCAAAGGGAAATTTCTGGCAAAAATGCATATGTTAGGCAAAATGGTGTACAAAAATATGTATTGTAGCAGAAATGCACGTGAAAACGGATGCACATTTTTATGTAGATTTTTTTTTTTAATCACAAACTGATTTGGAAACGGGACAGAATGAACTGAAGATTGGCAACATGAGAAACCGAGAGAAACCGAAATGGACATATTTGTCCAACCCTAGTCTCAGCCAGTCGTAATATTCAGGTGCAACGATCTCAGTTAAAAACCTTGAATGAAGAAACAGAAACCATAGCTCAGTTATAAGATGTTTCTTTTTAGAATTAAAGCTTACACAGTAATCTATGCCCACTATAGTCATAATTACATATTAATATCTGCATACAAAAGCTATGTAAAAATTATATTCTTCCCCCAAATATACAAATTTTCTCTTCAGATAGTTTAAAACATTTGTGACCACATATTTTAATATAGTTTAGGCTGAAAAAATATTAACCATCTAGCATATCACTTAACACTGTTTGAAAGAGAAAAAAACAGAACAAAACTAACAAAAATTCAAGACTCCTATCCCAGAATCCTCAGATTTTCAAATAAATCCATGTAATTCATATATAGTCTCAGGGCATGAATCCAAATCATAAATAGGCCAAATCTAAAACCCAACTTTTTTAAATCTTGAAAAGAACTTAATATTATGGAAGGAAAAAATGAACTCATTTTGAGCAATTTAAAAGTAAAGACATAGGAAACAAAAAAACGTTTAAAAAGAAAGAAAAAAGTGTCACTCATTCATGCCCGAATATGATCTTATTTAACACTAGTTCTGTTGTAAAATTAAATAAAGTGTCATTAAATGTTTTACATTGTGCTCAGTAATTTACATCAATTCCATCTACACTGGGATGTAGATTTACATTTGATTGTCTTGTGCATAAATAAGGGTTAGCTTTATAAAGTTAGGTAAACTGTGCAAATAGACAGTCACAAACAGCTTATTACCTGCACAATATTGCTTTTGAAGGCGACATCGTTGAAAGTGAATTGATACACATAAGCAATGCAGACTCTTTGCATTTGCTAACATTTATACAACACGATAAAAACTTTGTGAGAAAGGCCAAACCTTTTTTTTGTCATTGTGGTTGGTTTTCGTGTATGTGCGTATTTTAAAAAAGCAACATTACTTTGTTCTAAAATAAATGTGCTCTCTTTTTTAAAAATCTTTCATGTGGAAAATAAACCTCTACCACTCTAGAATATTGTGTCTCTATAAAGATTTATATAAGGGTTCTATCATAGTAGTATCAAAAGGAAATATCTGATAAATCTAGTTATCTGCATAAAACCACAATAACAGGACAAAGCAGAGCTTCTCCCTTATGTCTTGGTGCCTCCAATGTTGCAAAAAGGCAGGCAAAGAACACTTGCTTATTAATATGCCATCTACAAGTGCACAGTGTTTACAATGTTTGTCTCATTAACCTCTCAACAACTATGTGAGGCAAGGGACTATTCTGGAACATAAGGCAGAGAGACAGTGGCTTGCCCAAGGCCACCCAGCAGGTCCTTAGCAGAGCTGGGAAATAAACTCAGACACTGCTAACGCCATCAGTCTTAAGATTCTTATCATATGGACCACACTGGCTTTCAAGTGAAGTGAGAATTAATGAGTCTTCCCTGGTTTTGATTCTAATTGCTGATGGGGAGAAAAAAGGTTAATCTTACAAGCACTGGCTACATCTGAAAACCATAGGACTGGCTGGTTTTGCTTATGATTTATGCAGCAAGTCAATATGACACCTACATGATAGAGTTCAATAGCATAAAATCTGTCACCGACAATGACATACCCTTCTTGTTGCCAATAGCACAATAGGCAGATTTGAAATACAGTAATTTCCAATTCTTTCTTTCTTTCTTCCTGTGCTCCGGTCTGTGCAATGGAGCCATTATTTAACACGACGATAATCACAAATGTCTAATTCCAACATCTATATTTTGGCACAGTGTTGTTGCTTTTAGAAATGGTTATCTCACTGTAAAATACATCATCAAACAATTACAGAACTCAGTTGCGACATAAACCCAGTGCAGCTTAAACACTTGTTGTTTAGAGCACAAAACATTAAGATGACAAATCTTTTTTTTAATAACGAAAAACAACATCTTATGTCAAACACTCCACTTGCTACTACACCTAGAGCAGAAAGCAAAATTGAGAGCCAGGTGGCACCGTGAACAAGCGGGACTAGTGCTGTGAAGTGAAAAATTCAGCTCTGTTGTACTTAGTCAAAAGATCCACCCCTTGTAGAATAATCACTGGGTGTAGGTCTTATTACTGTGAATAGTCATTCTGAAATTTACTACTCAAGATGCTGCCCACGATTTTACAAAATCTTATAGATAATGTGCCAGCCTTTGCAGGATTGGGGACTATGTTCCCAATCAGATAAAAGCCAGATAAAAAAAAAATCATCTGAGGGCTCAGATCCTAACATAGGTCCCAATTCTGCTCTCTCTCCCTGGTGTGAATGAACAGGGAAATCAAAAGTCAGTGGAATTACAAATGAAAAATTGGAGTGACTGAAATTGGAACATCCTTACATTTTGCTAGATCAAGACTCGCTGAAGTGGAAGGTGGCTATTGAGCTGTGACTGATGACTAATGGAAACACATGTCAATGAATAAGTGTCTGTATAGCATAGTATGCATTGCTAATCAAATATCACTCCTAATACTTTTGATGAAATGGTGACTTAGTTTTTAGAATACCGAATAACAAAGAGCTAAAACATGTGCTTCAATATTGACCTATAATGCTGGGTGGTAGTCCTAAACATTTTAAGTGCCATCCTAAGAGATCTGTGTAACTGGCTTCCTGTTGTCTTCTATTATGGGAAATGTATCATCATGGACATTCCTCATTGGAGGAGGGGCAGCTGTTCCCCTGCTCATAGAATAGGAAAGCTGTGGTGCTCCTTCTGAAGATTTCTTTTGTCTGACAGAAGGGGCCCTTTGTATACAACCCTCTGGTTTATACTTTACTTTAAAGGAAGTCTCATCAATTCCAATGGGGCTTAGGGATAAAGTAGGTGAAGGATTAGGGATTCATTATTGGATGCCCCTTCTAAGCTGCAATCCTATACACACTTACATGGAAACAAACATGTATACATTGTATAGGATTTCAGCCATGGGACAGGGAGTAGGGGGAGATTTGATCAGCATCATAACACTGGGTAAGGGTTTTTTTGTTTTTACCATTCCTCCCTGCACTCTGATCTAAACCAAGCTATGCCAAGCTGTCACCTGCATTGTTAGGGAAAATGTGTGTACCCATATGTTTTCCCTAATGAGCCAAACAGGAGCAGGCGAATGAGATTTACATCATGAAAATGGCATGCGGGGGGAGGAGTTAAATTCCCCCCTCGCCTAGCTCTAATCCAATTTGCCCTGCCACACCCTTCACAGCTCCTTTTATAAGACACCAAAAAGACAGACGATCCAGTCATGGATCTTCAACATCTTGTCAACTTTCAAGGGTGTCTAGGGCTGGTACTGAAGACTTTCAACAAAAACAACTCCTGAACTGAGACTTGCAACCTGCCAAAGGTGAATCCAGAACAACACTCTTGTCAGATTTAATTTCACTTCAGTTTTGTCCCTTATTATCCCTGTGCTAAAATGTACTTGCTACTTTGTCTTTTTTAAACTGGAGCTTGAGTCTTCAAATATGGACTAAATAATGCTGAATTCACACAGTTCCACCATATGTCCCCCTATATGTTTGATGGCATGTGCCCCCAAAAATGGGGGAAGAGGGCAACTTCAAGAAGGATTCAACTGGCCAGGTTTAATTTTTACCAAGCAAAATTAGTGAGGTAACTATGGCCAAAGGGAGCATGCACATGATGGCACACATTCAGCGCAAATGTGTGTTTTTAAATATATTTTGGTAAGGAAGATAGGATTATGGCCAATATGAGGGATCGTGCCAGATCTCTGATGAATGACTAAAGAATAATAGACCATGGGATGCAGTGTGGACTGTGCAATGCCCTTGAGGAAATATTAGTAGCAGGTGGTCTGGACACATCCTGGGTACTACTCTCTCACTAGCCACAACTATTTCAACAGGGCTTGCAAGGGATGTTTATGAAGGTTATACTGTAGCATTTTCTTTGCTTATCAAATAAGCTAATGAGGGTCATTCCAACTTCCTATATATTTGTCAGTCATATTTAAAAAAAGAAAGGCAGATAATTGACAGATCTGTCTGCCTGGGTGGGTTGTTGATCAATTGTACATTTTAAATTTGTACATTTTGTTGAACATTCCCTGAGTTGATCCAATCGTATTTTTGGATGACCTTTTTTAAGTGACTTAAGCTGGTGAAAGACCATGTGAAGTTTATTTTGAAACTTTGTATATGCTTATGCCATCAGAAGCTTGTGACACAAAAGCCTAGAATTGCTCCCTTACAGCAATAATTCTCTCTGTGGGGACAGGCAATATTAGGTTCTGTAGCCCTATCTGGACTATCAAGAGAACACCCTCGACCTCCATCCTGTACAGGCCAATAGAGCACCTCCTCCATGAGCTGGACTTTCTGGGGGAAAACCTTGATAGGCCAAATATAGCCCATGAGCTTTACGCTGCCTTCTCCCTGATCTGTACCAAACTACCAAAGATGTCTTCTCATTGACATTACTGAGCAAGCTCTGGTGCTGTTTAAAGGTTTGTATGTTTGCCTCCACAACACAACCAACCCCATATTCTGAATTACGCTCCTGTCAAACTATGGATATGGGTTTTACAGCAAAGCAATCTGAAGTTTGGACTTTTGTTTTGTAGAAGTTTAAAAAAATTGAAGTCAAATACTATCTCTGTTTCTGTAGTGATTGTTTAGAATGGGGTGGGCAACTTTGGGGGCACTGGGGATCACTTTCAAGCCCACCAGGCCCCCCTGCAGGCTGCAATCCTGTTGCCACCATGCTACTGAATTTGGAGGGGATGGCAAAAAAAAACAAACAAACAACTATGGAGGTTTGCTGCCAAATTTCAGCAGCACCATACGGACAATTAAAAAGGGCAAACTTAGCTTGTTTTCAAGCTAAATTTGTCCTTTTTAGCCCTCTGTAGTGGTTTGCTGCTGAAATTCAGCAGCAAGCTGCCGGTGGGGTTTTTTTTGTTGGCACTGCTGTGAATTTTGGTGGTGCAGCGGGGCCACACTAGAGAACGGAAGGGCTGCATGCACATGCTGCCCACCCCTGGTTTAAGAGTACCACCACCTCATTCTTCAAGAATGTAAAAAAAATGCATTGACTTAATTTAGCATTTACTAACATGGGTCACAATCAATGGGTCACAACTCAGGCATATTTAAGCCATTGAGATAACTGAGTTTAAGTACACCTCACTCTGTAGTAGACTGGGGCCATAGACTTAATAGGAGTATAGGTATCAGTGGTATCCACACATAGGAGTATAAGTATCAGTGGAGCAGGCCAGATGGTGATTCAGTGCACGACCATTCAAAAGACTTCCTTCATGGATGGAGTGAAGCGTGGCTGAAACGAACTCTGCAGTTCTGATTTTATCCACAGTGACAGTCTACCTGAGTGCAGAATTTTCTATGTGACTCCAAGGCTGGAGCTTTAGCTACTAATCTGGGTTAGGATCCAAGACCCGACCTGGGTGCACCCAAGGATTTGCAATATGTTGAACTTTCTTTCTTGAAACACACGGACTTCCATGCCATAGCATACCCTGCTCCTGGAATCCCTCTTGATTGCAAAGGCATGCAAGCCCCAAGTCCCTTTGCTATGTGGAATTAAACGCACATGTCCTTGGATCCTGGAAGTGTGATCACAGGGTCTATAATCTTTGTTACTTATTGATATGTGAACACACAGAAAAGAATGGAAGGATTCATAGAACATACTTTGGGAATAAGTTAGCTGAGTTGCCAAAAAAGAAAAAGAGGAGGTCCCTTCTGATACATCACACTAAACTGAGAGCAATTCATAGCAAAGAGGTTACATATTTCAGGAACTGCATGCACTAGAATGGCTGGAAACAGAAGGCTTCCTTAAGTCCTCACCATCAAAACAGATCCAAACATACTGGTGCCATGACTCCTGCTTAACAGAATAGAGTAACAGGATATCTTGCTTTGAACACATCAGCAGAGAAAAAGCTGATTTTAGGGAAGTGGGGGAAACAGCAGACAGCTAAGCCCCAACTGCATCAAAATGGCCATCATGGGGAAAACGGGTTAGGCCTGGATTCACACAACATTTTAAGTTTATTTACCATTTATGGAAAGGGGAGACAGGGGTCATCCTGCTCCTCCATGGATGCAGCTCTCAGTTTAGCCCAGCAATACAAATGATCTTCAGAGCTGGGCTTAGGGAGAAACATTCAGACCATTTCCTCGTCTCAATGTTTCATCAGCAATGACAAAAAAGTCACTATGAACAGATAATAAGCCCCCACAGTGGTTGTGGAAATGGGCCGTCAATTGTTGGGTTCCAGCAGTAGAGCAGGGGTGGGCAACTTCAGAGAGTTTTGGGGGGGGCAATCTCTCACCTCCAGAACCTACCATGGGCGGCACCCCCTACTGCTGAAATCACTGCCAAAATTCAGCAGCAATTCAGCATTAGCAAAAAAAGCCACATTTTAATTTTAAAACAAGGAATGTGGCGAAGCCGCGCATTATTTTAATGCATAATCGTGCTCCCAGAAATCTCAAGAGAGCATGAATTTCCATTGAAACAAGGTGCACTGTCCCCACGCGCCTTGATTTAAAGTGAAAATCCAGCTTTTTGCCACTGCCATAATGCCAAATTTGGCAGCAATCTGGCAGCAGCAACTTGGCACACGTTGGAGGCCACAAAAAAGGCTGCGGGGGGGCATATGACCCACAGGCCATGTGTGGCCCAACCCTGCTGTACCTATAAGAACAAAAATAACGATAGCATATTCCTACTTTCTTGTGTGTATTTTTCCAAGATCATTTATGTGTTTGAGATTTCAGAGAAAACCTTGCTCTTCCCAAATCACCCAGATCCAGAGACCTGGAAGCCATCTTACATGCACAATGTACTTATGCAGATGTGGATTACCTTACTCAGATCTTCATTACCTTACTCAGATCTTCATGTGCCTGTGACTTTGCTTCCTCTATGGAAATGAATGAGGCAGTCCTTATACGATGGAATTTTCAGTGTGCCTATCAGAGCTCCAGCACCCAAAAGAAATGAAGGGATTGAGGCCAAAGCCATCAGATTGCAGAATGAAGCCTGGATGATGAATGTAGGCATCTTTCCTCATTTTGCTACATGAAGTCAAATTGGTTTAAGAAGACTTGGCGTAGTGTGGAATCAGAATGTCAGTCCTTATTCTGGTAGGCCTGCCCTGCACATGCACACCTTGGATAAAATATGGGAAATAGAAGCAAATGTGGGATTTTACCCACATTGGAGCATTGTTAAGACTTTGACTTATTAGGTTTTTTAAAGGATGTAAAAGGTAGAAAGGTTTTTGATTTCTATGATACTCATAATGTCATCAAAGAAATGATGCAATTACGGCAATGTTTTCTTATGCGCAGCCAATAACCACTAGAAACTATTGGTACGATCAGGTGAAAGTTAGGCAGGGGAAGGTTGCAATCCTAAACACACTTATCTGGGAATAAGCCCCAGTGACTTCAATATGGCTGACATGTATAGGATTGCACTGTAAGTCCTACTGATTTCAGCTGGACTTAGGCATGAGTAACACTTGTTAGATTGTGCCAAATACTTCAACAAGGAGGTCTCATATCCTGAAAAGTGAGTTAATACTGTATAAAATATGGCAGAATTTTAAAAATATAAAGATCAGAATATCTATTTATTTTTCCAGACATTTCAGCTTATTTCCTGGTCTCTCTCCAAACAGTGATGAGTGTGAGCTTGTGATCACCTGAGTGCTGGTGAATGAAAGCAATTCACTTAAATTCTCAATGTCAAACTCTCAAAGGATTCACATCAAAAGGACTAAAAGACACACAAAAATAATGCAATCATCACAAGTACCCGCATTGAAGGGACATAGTCATTCGTGCCTATTAAACATAACCCTCGAAACAAAACAAGGTGGAACAAAATGGGAATGGACTCCAAAAATAAAAAAGAACACTAGGCAATGGAATGAAATGACACCCAGTAGTGCTATAGGAATTCTGAGAACCTTTCCAGTCTTTTTAATCCTCAAAAACTTCCAAGAACAAAGGGGGAAAGAGTTCTGTTGGGCATTCCACCTTCATGTGCAGGAAGCGGCTAGCGTGGCAGGCTCCAATCATACGTAGGTCTGTCACTTTCATCAGCAGTTTTGGCCAAAAGTGTGCAATGTGGTGCTTTCTGTAGTTGATGTAGTGTTCAAATGCCAGGAGGAAGCCCTCTTGACACTTTTCTATTCGCTCAACGCTGATGAGACCTGGGCGATCTGTGTAATTCAGATGAAAGACTGAAGTTATTCACTTGCATTCATTCAATTCTCCTTTAAAAGGTGAGAAATGGAGAGCTCAGAGAAATCTGACAAATTGATTTAACAGAGTGGTAGACTCCCAGAGTAACTTAAGTCCCATTGGTTTCAATGGGACTGCTCTAAGTATGACTAATCTGGTATATTTCCTGGTTCAGCCTGACACGGCATCCCTGAAGCTACAAAGGGCCGGTGTGAGTAGTAGTCTCTTGTGGGAAAGGGTGTGAGTAGTAGTCGGTAGTCGGCCGGTGTGAGTAGTAGTCTCTTGTGGGAAAGGGTGTGAGTAGTAGTCGGTAGTCGGCTGGTGTGAGTAGTAGTCTCTTGTGGGAAAGGGTGTGAGTAGTAGTCGGTAGTCGGCCAGTGTGAGTAGTAGTCTCTTGTGGGAAAGGGAGAGCTAGAACATGGGAGAAACCAGCCTGTTTATCTCCTGTGCCCCAATGATCTCTGGATATCAATCAAACTGGAGAATTTAGACTTAAATTGTGCAGTGCAGAGCCAGGCAGATATGATGAATTCACTGCAAAATTAAGTGAACTGTTAATGTTCCAGAACACCGGCTGATTTGCAAGCTACTCCTAAACAGCTCCCGTATCTGTAGTGGCATAAAAATGGTTTGCTCTGCCACAGCTGAAAGAGCATCATTTGTGTCTTCAACACGGCAAAGCCAGCTCCCTTGGTCTCTCCAGCAGCATACAGTACACTCACAACAGCTCAGCATTTAGTGCCAGAAAAACCAGGCAGGGGGTGAGCTGACTCATGAGTCACGACGATATGTACTTGGCTGGGAGACTGCCTGGGAATACCGGGTGCTGAAGGCTTCCTGCACTGAGTAGGGGGCTGGATGTGATGCTTTTGTAGGCCCCTTCCAACCCTACAATTCTATGATTCTAAAGGCCCTTAGCATTACTTGCAAGGGCCACTGCATTGCTTTGTTCTCAGTGGGATCTTAGGGCCAAACTAAACATTCAGGTAACAAGGCATACTAGAGCTATGTGTGATAGTTTTCTTCACCTTTGTGTAAGCGTGCACAGCCCTGATCTAGATTAAGATTTGGAGCTAATGGAGGGTTTTTTTCCTCCCTTTAATGCCCCACTCTGATGTTGTTTTTTCCAAAATCTTCCCACAACAGGTGGGGGGAAGTTTAACACCCCTCCCCCAAGAGTACCATGGCCTAATCTGAATTCAGGGCCCATGTGCTTACACAAGGGTAAAGAAAACTATTCTGCATAGCTCTACTATGCATGATTACCTAAACATTTAGTTTGGCCCTTACTCTACTGCAAGAGCAGGTTTACCATCTAGGGGATACTCCTGAAGCCCCAGCTTTGCTCCTGGTTGCTCAGGTAACTCCCATTACATCTAGTCTGCAAACACCATCCCTCTCTTGATAACCATTTATTTATTATACTTTTGATCCCATCCTTCCTCAAAGGAGCTCATCATGATATACATGGTCCTCCTGCCTCCATTTGATCCTCACAACAACCATGTGAAGAAGATTAGGTTGAGAGGCAGTGACTGACCCAAGGTCACCTGGTAAGCTTCACAGATGAGCAGGATTTGAATCTGGGTCTATGACACCAAACCAATGTGTTTTACTTACACGTCCTTGGTCACTATCATGAAAGATACACCATTCAGTTTTGCAATGAATTCTTCAAATCTACCTGGGCTTTGCATAGCTAACACAGCTATCAATTGTTGTGAACCACCCAGAGAGCTTCGGATATGTTGTAGTACAGAAATGTAATTCATTAATTAATAATAAATAAATACAATGGTATAGTTTTCATAAAGGTTCTTTCTGATGTTACATTTGATGTTACATTTTTGTGGCTCCTAAAAGGCCCCCCAAAAGATCATTAAGTCTAGGGTCTAAAACTACCTAGCTACACCACTGCATGGGTAAAAGACACACCGTTACATGAGGCCAAAACATCTGGAGTACCACAAACTGCTCCCCCCCATGTTGTAAAGAATGTTTTAATAAGAACATAAGAAAATAAGAACATAAGAAGAGCCATGCTGGAGTGGACCAAAGGTCTATCTGGTCCAACATTGTGTTCGCACAGTGACCAACCAGCTGCCTATGGAAAACCCACAAGTAGGACATGTGAGCAGGAGGGTGCTATTGCCCTCGTTCCCCAGCAACTGGCGTACATAGGCTCACTGCCTCTGATACTGGAGGTAGCATATCGCCATCAAAACTAGTAGCCATTGACAGTCTTCTCCTCCAGGTATTTGTCTAATCCACTTTTAAAGTCATCCAAATTGGTGACCATCACTTCATCTTGTGGTAGCAAATTCCATAGTTTAAGTATGCACTGTGTGAAGAAGTACTTTTATCTGTCTTGAATCTCCCACCAATCTGCTTCATGGGATGACCCGGGTTCTAGCATTATGAGAGGGAGAAAAATGTCTCCCTATCCACTCTGTCCATACCATGCATATTTTTGTACACCTCTATCATGTCTCCCCTCACTAGCCTTTCCTCTAAGCTAAACAGTTCCAGATGTTGTAACCTTTCCTCATAGGGGAGTTCCTCCAGTCCCTTTTCTACACTTTTTCCGGCTCTACAGTATCCTTTTTTAGGTGTGGTGACCAGAACTGTACACAGTATTCCAAGTGTGGTTGCATAGATATGTATAAGGACAGTATAATATTGGTAGTTCTATTTTTGATTCCTTTCCTAATTATGTCTAACATGAAACCTGCCTTTTTCACAGCAGTCGCACATTGGGTCAACATTTTCTTCAAGCTATCCACCACAACTAGGGATGGATGAAAGGAACTTACCTTGTCCCGCAGCTTGCTTCGCGGTGTGGGGGAGGCGCTTCGATTCTCCCCCCGAAGTTCAGGCGAGGGGGGGAGGCACCCCGCCTCGCCCGGCCGAAATTCAAGCCGGGGGGGAGGCGCCCCATCCCTTGCCAGCGAAATTCAGGCCGGGGAGGAGTGCCCCGTCTACCCGGCCGCGAAAAAAAAAGTAAAAAGCAAAACAAAAACACACACCCGTGATAGGCTACGTAATGATTTGCGTAGCCTATCACGGCTAGATTTCCAAAGTCAGCCGTGATAGGCTACGTAAATCGTCATGTAGCCTATCACGGGTGACTTTTGAAAAAAAAAAAAAAAGCGCGTACATAAATGGCGGTGCCCCATATGCGCTGCCATTTGCGTTCCTTATTTTGGCATGTCTAGTCTACGTAAAGATTTACGTAGACTATGGCGAAAATAAGGGCAATGCAAATAGCGTTCCCTTATATTCGCTGTAGTCTACGTAAATCTTTACGTAGGCTACCCCTGTCCAAATAAAGAATGCAAATGGCGGCGCCCATGGGCGCCGCTATTTGCGTACGCGTTTTTTTTTTCCCCCAAAGTCACCCGTGATAGGCTACGTGACGATTTACGTAACCTATCACGGCTGACTTTGGAAATCTAGCCGTGATAGGCTACGTAAATCGTCATGTAGCCTATCACGTGTGTGTGTGTGTGTTTTTTTACTGTACTTTTTTATTTTGTAATGGCAGCGGCGGCAGCCAGTCAGGAGACCGGCCGCCGCCCCCGCCCCCACCGAACCGCCGCCGGGACCCGCCACCGAGAGGGACATTCGCCGAAGGTAAGTCCCATCCCGGGGGGGGGGGCCGGCAGAGAATTTCCCCAACACTTTCGGGGGGCCGAATGCGTCGGCACTCGGCCTCCCGAAGATTCGTGGAGAAATTCTCCGCCATCCCTAACACAACCCCAAGATCTTCTGACTTTTATTGAACATGTTCTAAAAGGGTTACTGTGAGCTTTTCACAGAGTACCTAACAGGCTGAGGGCATGATGACTAATAACTAAGATTGTAGTGCCTAAAATATTTTCATGCTCACCTGAAGACATCAGCAGTACAGCCTGAAGGAGGGCGACTTCCGTGTCATCGAGGTTGAATGATGACAGCGACATGCCCAGGTCAAAAATGGCATCTGATACTACTCCAAGACCCCCATTTTTCAGTTGGCCCCTTGTCACTGCCATCTCCCCGTTTAGTGTCAAAGTCTCACTCTCAGGGTCATAGCGTACTGCTGCTCTGAGGGACATGATCTCCATGCAACAGCCTTTCAGAAGGATTATCTGGTCTTCACACGGCAGCTGCAAAGAATGGCAAATGAGAATAAATGTTCACACAATTAAGAGAAAGGGCTTTCCCAAGCACTAAAAGGGAATATAAAAATGACCCTCCATGTATGAATGAAGTTTCAGTTCATTTCTTCTCTTTATATTGTTGCGACCACTAGGATCTGCTGAGAACATCTTCTTAACAACAACACCTGTAAGCCACCTTCAAACAGCAAGGGTGTGTACAGAACTGCACTTAATGTTGCCCTCACAGGTTTGGCACCTTTTCAATACTGATCTGCCTCAGTCATGTTGTTGTTGATATCTGCTGAGATTCGTGGAGTCAGTGGGGTGGGGAGTGAAGATGGTGCAGCCATACATTCAGGGTTGGACCCAGAATCTGCCTTCCCCAAGAGGAAGGGCTCCGCAACATGAAAGGTCTCCTTGCCAGGGGGTTTTTGGTCCCCCCTCCCCCACTACCAAACACACCCCATTCAGCAGGGTCTTCTGACTCTCTGTGCAGCATTTTCAGGGGGGTGGAGGGGCTACTGTGGAAAGGAAGGGGTGGGGAACTCCATTTCTGCCAGCACAGTTGATCCAGTGTAAATCTGGTTTCAAATCCCAAGATCTGGATCCAACCCCTTTAGGATTTTTAGGCTGCAATCATATACTCACTTTTCTGGGGAAAAGCCCCATCGAACTCAATGGGATTTACCTCTGAGCAGTCAGATACAGGACTGCACTGTTAATAATTTATATTTTTTAATCCGTCTCTCAACCGCATCCTGAAACTCATTGTCCAGTGTCAATGGAAATCATTCAAGGCAGGAAGCCATCTTGTTTTTATGTCTGTAACAGTAGTAACTGTTCTGACCCCATAACATAAGGTAGTTATTGAAACAAAAAAATCTGTCTTGTCTTGGGTTCTCTACAAGTTATTTTATTTTGAGTTCTGTCTAATCTTGACAAAAAACATTCTGAGTGGGCAATGGCATCTTGGCTTAGAAGAACTGAAAGTAATGCTCCAAGCCAGAAAGAGTTTTTAAAATGTCATCAGCTGCAAAGGAAATTTGACAATAATTGTACTGTTATTCCCTACCCCCACCCCAATTTGCCAGCTTTAGCTATATAGCACTTTATTCATAGGAAGACTGAGTCTTTTTTTACATGAGGCTTTTAACCTGCACCTTTACCGAGGCTTCTGCTTCTGGATTCTTTGTGGGATTAAGATCAGCTCCTTTACATGTGTTTTTTTTCCCTGTTTTTTCTTTCTTTCTCTGACTTTCTATATGTTCCATTACACAACCACTAGGTGGTGCTGTGGTATAGCAGAACTGCACAATTACAGAAGGCTTCTATGATGCCACTGAGAAACATACCAGACTTTCCTCATTAGGAAAAAATCTGTGATAATGGTTGCAAAGCACAGGAGAGGCTCTGGAGGATGACAACGTCATGTAAAGGACCTAAAAACTACCGTATGAACGCACAATAAAAGCTGTTCTGGGACAGAGAAAGGGAAAGAACAAGGGAGCATAGTACAGAATGAACCGGATAAGGAAGGAGAGACTAAGACCCGGTTTGCACGATTGCCAGTGCCCACTGTGGCTTAAATAAGCAACGGTGGATTGCAGCACATGGTGGACACCATTGTGAATATTCAAGCTGTGGTGGGCAGTTGCTGCAATTTATTGTGATGTGCAAACCCAGGCAGTAGGGTTGTGGGGTGTCTTGTTAACCACAGCAACAAGCCACCCTGCCTGGGTTTGCGTGTCACTAGTGGCTTGAATACTCACATTGGTGGCCGGCACGCATTGCAACCCACCGTAGCTTATTTAAGCCATGGTAGGTGCTGGCTTTGAGCTCTGGAAACACCTTGAGGTGCTTCTCTGGGGATCTGATGTGGAGCAGTGGATCTGTTGCTTGTAGTAGTGCTGAGCCTGTTTAGTTCCACCTATGTTCCATTTGTGCATTTGCAAATAAATCAAATATTATATCACACCGTACGTCTCCAATGATCTCTCCTTCCTGAGGAAGCAAAACCAAGGTGGGCAGTGCCCCTAGAACATCTCCCTGCTTGGGGACATGGGGAGCATGTAACAACCTTTGCCCCACAAGAAAGGCTTGGAAAACAGTGCTGGAAACAGCTGTGTTGCCCCTTTGCATTCATGGTCCTTCTAACACCAGATGTTATTGAGTACAGGAGCAATTCTTTAAAAGCATTTTGTGCCTCTCAAACCACAATTCCCAATGTATTGTCACCATCATAATCTTCCCACCATGAAGCATCGCATATTTATGTACTGCGAAGACCTAAATCTTTCTCTTTAAAAGAAAAAAGAAAAATTGAAGTGTGCCCCAAAAACACTGCCACCCATTTTTCCCTAAATGAAGACAACTCCATTTAAGGAGTTAACGGTTCTAACCATACAATGATACATACAAGAATGTTGTACACCCTTCCCTAGAAAGTGGGTATTTCAACCATCATGCTCGGGCCCCATTTCTTGTTTTCTCTCTTGCCAAAGCCATTCCCAAGGCCTGTTATAGTAGGTTAGTCACTGAATGTATAAAAGCCTAACATGTCGCAGTCACACTTACCATAATTAGGAGATGGGTCTATGCAGGTTGAATGGTAGCGCTATGAAAAGCAGAGGGGTGGGGAGGACAGTAGCTCAGTGGCAGAGCCCCGCTTTGCATGCAGATGGTCCCAGGTTCGATCCCTGGCATCTCCAGGTACAAGAAAAGAATCCTGCCTTAAAACCTGGAGAACCACTGCCAGTCAGTGTCAACAATACTAGCCTAGATGGACCAAGGGTCTGACTCAGTATAAGAAAGCTTCCTATGTTCCTATGTGTGTTCCTTCACACATGCTTCACTCACCCTCCAGGCCTGCCCCTCTGTCATTTCTTGCAACTGCTCCCAGGAAGGCAGCATCAGCTCCAATGAAGTCACTTCTGCCACCCACACAGGAAGGATGGGTAATGCAAGTAAAGGAGGCAAGGAATGTTTGGAACCCTCCAGCAGCTGCATGGATAATGGCCTGAAAGACTGGGAAGAGGCGTCTTACATGGGGAGAACGAATAGCAGGGCCAGTCTCAAGTGTTCCTCCCTTGCCAAGTGGTAGTGCTGGCATGAAAGGTGGAGCGGGATGGATAAGGGACAGAATGGGGCTTGGAAGAGCACAGATGCTGGAATGTGCAAGACAGCAAACTCTATTCACTTATGTGTCCCAGTCTATGGGTTAGATCTAGACTAAATTAGTCAAGCTTTAGTCCCATGGAACTCTATGGGACAAGGTAGTTCTTATGATTAACATCTTCCAATAGGACAAAAACAATGACTAACTTAGTTTGGATCCAACCCATTCCCTTCCTTTTTCAGCTTCCCAATGGGCCTTGGAAAACTGGAGGGGAGAGAAACTGGAATGAGCAGAGATCTTCTTGCCTACCCTTTTGGAAGTTCTCCCCACCCCACAGCTTTGCCAGAGAGCGCAGGGTGACCAATGGCCAGCAGGCCATTTATCTGGAAGTAACAAACTGTACCCACTGTAACATGCATTTGTTCAGGTTCTTTCCTAAATATGCTTTCTAGCTTGTTATAGAAATGATTATTACATGCCTCCCCCCAATACGCTCATTAAATTATGTGGGAAGAATACAGGAAAGATGGATTATTCTAGTCTAATTCTAGATTGATTCTAGCCCTGTATGCGTTATTTGTAAAGTTATAAAGCACTTATTCCATTGAGATAAGGAGAAGTTGCACTTCAGATGTCTCATGCCTTTTTAGGGCCCAATCTCAAGATCTGGTGCTCCAATGGGACTACCAGCACAATGTAAGAACTTTACTCTGGGTTTTAAGGAGACATATTTAGGATCCCATTCAGGCAAATAGCAAGTGAAGGACTGTAAAAGCCCAACAAACAACATAATGGGTTGGAGATTTAGGCTAGTGCAATTGAACTGGCAGAAGAGGACTTTCCCATCACTTTCTCCTGACAGTGGCCCCTAAAGTCCCCAGAAAATGCTACACAGAGGGTTAGGGAACCAGCTGAATCAGGTAGGCTGTGTTATGTGGTCTAGGAAGAAGGGGATCCCTGAAAATTGGGCGGAGGTGCCTCTGCCCAATTAGCTGGGATACTTCCTCTCCCCCTGCCCCCCCGTGCCACAGCCTACCCCATTCAGCAGCATTCCCTGACCCCTGTGTAACATTTGCAGGGGGATAGAGAGGCTGCTGTGCAGGGGGTGGGGGGAGTCTGCTTCCGCTAACCAAGTTGCATACATGTATATGTAGATCCAAACTATGACCTAAACTTAGGTCCCATTGATTTCAACAGGTCTCCTCTAGGCGTGACTTAATCTGGATCTAACTCAATGTATTTCATAAACCTTTGCATTAATTCATGTTGCTACATTAAACTGTCGTAGGAGAAAGCAACTGCCACATTTGTATGCAAAAAAGCTAGGAGAAAGAAAGAAAAGTTCAATAGAAAAGAAATCCGTACCTCACAGAACATAGGCAACTTTTTGGCAAAATCCACCACTCTTGTGATTGCTGGTGTGATAATTTTTGTAAACTGGCTGAAGGCTTCTAAATCTACTTTCCCACCTTCTGGGGCATTTACTATTGGTGCTTGTCCAATATCCTCTGGCTAACAACAGAAAAGAAAAACATTGTAAGGAGAAAAATCATTTACGATTTATTTATTTATTTATTTACAATTTATTTTTTCAGTGGACATGGAACCTTCTTAAACTTTTGCAGAATGCTGGCAGTTTATGTTTGTTTAAGCCACCTTCCTCAATGCTGGCTGGGGCTGATGGGGGTTGTAGTCCATCACATCTGGAGGGCGCCAGGTTGGAGAAGGCTTGCTTAAGACATCACTATTTAGTAAGATTACCTTTTCAAGAGTGTACCAAAAGAAAGAGTTGTATAAGACAAACACTTATACACATACGTTTCTGACATGCCAGTACCCATTTGTAGAGCCATCTGGGTATTTTGCACATGCAGCTACTTGTTTTCAAGCATTTATATAATCTTGTGGAAGCAATTTAAGTACTTGTACTTGAAAGCCTAAACCTAATGCTCTCTCCCTGGCCCACCTAGGAACATTTATCGTCCCCTGAAACCAAAAGGAAAGAAAGACCTCAGCATTAACTTCGTTATAGGATTTGACTTTTTGATCTTTTCTATAAAAAAGCGTTACTACAGTTTGTTGTGTGTGTGTTGCTGTTGTCTAAGATGGGCAACATGTGGCCATCCTTATGTTTTGGCCTATAACTCCCATCATTCCTCACTCCTGGCTATGCTGCCTAGGGCTAATGGGAGTTGTAGGCCACAGGTTGTCCATTCTTGGGCTAAAGGGGCAGTTAGTCTACATAGAAAGTTCAGAATCACCAAAGACTACAGCTGGGCTAACCTGAGAGATAAGAAAGAGAGATAGCATAGGAATCGGCATAGATTATATCCTTTCAGCATCTGATTATTTGGTTTTGGAGGTGCAATTAAATTCAGTAATCCAGCTCAATGCTATATTAGCTTTGTATTTCTTATCATGAAAGTGCTCCTTGAATGCTTTGTCCAGTATATACAGTGGCATTTAAATCGTGGAAGCTTTCTCTCTTGAAAAACAAAACCGTCTTCCAATTCTGTGGCCAAGACTAAGTTAAATTAGACCAGGAGTGACAGAATAATGCTCTAATTCACTATTAGAGGCCTGCTGATGATTGACAGAGGAAACCTAGCCCCTCAGTTAACAATCCAAAAAGGGTGAAGAGGTGCCCAGCTGCTGGTGGAGATCTCTGTTGGAGGAGGGGAGCGACATCTGCCCATGAAGCCTGGGTTATGGCCATGAAAACCTCTGTGGGCATCGATCTACCACCACTGGCATTCCCAGAAGTCGAATGTAGTGTTAGGCCCCCAAATCCACTTAGGGCTGCTCTGTGGTTCCTGTTATTTATCTCTAAACAAAACTGTGCTCATTGAAAGTTTGATTTATACCATCACAATTCAGATTCAAAGATCATCCCAAACATGTTGGCTGGGGATGATGGGAGTTGTAGTCCAACACGTCTGGAAGGCGCCAGGTTGGAGAAGGCTGTTTTAGATCCTGCCCCTTAACCCTGAATTTGGAAAAACAGAAGATGCTGTGCTAAATGTGGGGTTTCTAGTGGATACTTGAGGACTCTAGCCATATAACCTCCATTTCATTGCTTTTAAAACATGCAATGCAGATTCTTATACTGTTTTGCCATTATCCCAAAGTAAACTGTTCTCATCCAAAGAAAAGCCCTTGTAACCTGAAAATGTCTATAGATAAGGAAGAGAAATGTAAAACATGTTAAGGTTATATTTTCTATTATTGGCTTTCATTGATCTAAATTGATAGAATATAAAAACTTGCACTAACAACATGGCAAAAAGCAGGCCATATGCTGGGATAGGCCGATTGATGTCAGCAGTTTCCATCGAACGTCACCAGCAAATCACTATTAAGAATTTTTGTTTACTTATTGCAGCAGTTGGACTTATTTCAGGATCTGCCTTCTGTGAGAGGAAAGGCTCAGCTTGGGGAAAATCCCTCTACCTGATTTTTGGGGCCAACCTCCCCCCCAACGACACCACAGCTCACCCCATTCAGCAGGGTCTCCTGACTCTCTATGTAGCATGTTCAGTGGACTAGAGGGGCTGCGGGGAAGTCCACGTCTGTCAATGCAGTTGATCTAGTGTAAATCTGGATCCACCCCTATATGTGAGACACAATTTAGCATCCATATGCTATTGTGTCCTGATTTCCCCCTCCCCACTTCTTATTGCACAGCATATGAAACACAACCTTTTGTCCATATGAAGTTGTGCACTGCAGTTTCTTATCTGGAGCTCACTGCCACAAGATGAGGTGACGTTCACTAGCTTAGATGGCATTAAAATGGAATTGGACAGATTCATGGAGGGTAATGCAAGTGTATGGAACCCCCAGATTCAGAGCTAGTGTACCACTGACTCCCACTTGCTGGGGCACTAACAGCAGAGAGGACAGTTGCCTTCAGGTGCTGCTTGTGGGCTTCGCAGAAGCATCTGGTTGGCCACTGTAGAAGAAGAAGACTGGACAGATGGACCTTTGCTTTCATCCAGGAGGGCATTTCTTATATTCTGCTCAGTTTTTCAGTTGCATAATTTACACCAGGGGTGGGCAACATATGGCCCTCTAGATGTTGATGGACTGCAAATCCATCACCCTAGCCAGCACAGCCAACGGTGAGAGATGATGGGAGTTGCAGTCCAAAATTTGGAGGACTACAAGTTGCTAAGTCCTGATTTACAAGAAGCCTTGAAGCTAAAAATGTTGAAGGCCAATGCTTTTCACTCAATTCACGTAAGAGTAAATGATGTTATAAAAACTGCTGCAAACATGCCCTCTTAAAAAAAGGGTGGGAGGAGTGAAGAATGGCCCCAGGAGCATCTACACCAGCTTTCTCCAAGCCAGTGCCCCCAGATGTGCTGGACTACATTGTCCATCAGCCACAACCAGCATGCTGGGGCTGATGGAAGTTCTGGTCCAGCACCTCTGGAGGTCACCAGCTTTGGGAAGGCTGGTCTATGCTGTTGTAGTACCTACCAGAAATTTCCTTTTCTGTTTCCAGTGGCTTCCTTGTGCATTCGTGGCCACATGTGCTTCAGTAACAATTTTAATAAGCTCCCACTCTTCATCTGTTGGCTCAGGTTTCATCCCAATTGTTTTCTGCAGCTCTTCCCGACGTCTCTTCTCTCGATTTTCCTCTATCAATTTTCTTTTTGCTAGCCTCTTGCTGTCATCCAACACCACTAACAAGGAAAGAACATGTTACAGAAAAACGGATTACAAACACTTCTTGGAACCATGTAATCTCTTTCTGGGATTAGGAGTATCTGTTTTGGGAGCCAGCAAGAAGTGGTTTAACTAACCAGTGCAACATCTATAGGTCACTTTCCCACGAACACTTTCCCGCCAAAAACTAATACATTTCAAATTACTGAAATTGATGGGAGCATTACAAATCTGTGGTTTCAGTGAGCATCAACAGTGAACCTATTCTCAGCACAAGTAAGCATGTTTAAAAGTCCCTGTAGGAACACTCTGTAGGAAAATAAATCAGACTTCTCCAAGATCAAAAGATAGGGCAGAGAAACCTAGAACACACAATTCCCTTCCTGCCAGAAAAATAAACACTCCATTGCATTTACACTAACGTGCCTAATATATACACACTAAAACAAGAGATAGGAAGAAAATAGTTGGGGGGTTCACATGAACCTCCTCATTCATTGAGAGCATGCATGAGAGGCTCATGAGGCCATGCCAGCTAGCCCCACCCTCCTTTGCCGGCTGCACATTCAGTAGCCATGTGAAATGCTTCTACATGTGTCAAGATGTATGCACATATTACTTCTCCACATACGGGGAATCCTCATTGGCCAAGGATGCCTCCTCACTAGACCCTATGCGCACAGAGCCCCTTCACACAGTGGCTGAATTTGTGGCCAGGGGGAGGTGCAGCTGGCACACGCATCATCAGGAGTGGGGATAACAGCACAATCCTCTGATGCTTGCTTTCAATATATGACAGGTTCATATGAAACCCCTTATTATGAAAAATGGGTGCTAGTTGAATATTAAGTAATGAATCCTGAAAGAAAACAAAATGTATTAGGTTAACATTTTATTTCAAAGCGGAAAAATGAATCAGAAGCATCATCCAGTAATCGAACATCGCTCCCCCAACAGTATCTTTCACTTGTCTGGAGCCCTAGAGAGAGGATGAATACTCTTCACCATTTGCATAAGTTTTATTATCAAAGAGAGTGGAGTGAACTGAGTTTCTGTATACTTGATGTGTTATGGTAGTAGTGCAATTATTTTATTAATGTAGTTTTCAGGGCCTATAATTAGATGAAGATACATTGACTGTCATGCTCGCCTGACTACCCCACAGACTAGGTGTGGGCAACTCAGTGCCCTCCAGATGTTTTGGACTACAACTGCCATCAGCCTCAGTTAGCATGGTCTGGGATTATGGAAGTTGAAGTCCAAAACATCTGGACGACACTGGGTTGCCCTCTCATGCCATAGACTAACAGTAAGTGCTACATAGCAACTTAGTTTATAAGGACAATAATGGTCAGTAACCATCTGACAGAAGTCAGTAAATAATTCTGGAAAACTTCTTAGGGTCAACCATAACTAACTGCAATCATTACCAAAATGGATGAGGTTAGAAGACAATGGACTAGCCAAGATTCAAGGAATGACACAACTAATTCTGTGTACTCATAGCAACTTCATGCTTGTGTTTATTAAACGCTGCCTCTCATGCTGCAGTGCTTTGAAACCAAGATGGCTTTTGAAAGCAGTTTATGGTATGGCATGGAGGCCTGCTGTTTGACGAGGGGGAAAGGCTACAGGAAGGTGCCCTGTAGTGGTAGAGCTCAGTTGCAGAGCACATGCTTTGCAAGCAGCAGGTGACGGGAAAGGCCTTGACCTGCCAGTCAGAGTAGACAATGGGTAGTATCCAATGTTAGTCATATGCAGAGTAGACCCATTGATATGAGTGAGACTTAAAAGTTAGTCATAACTAACTCAAGTCCCACTCATTTCAGTGCATATTCTCTACGTAGGACTAACATTGGATGCTACATAAGAACATAAGGAGAGCCCTGCTGGATCAGACCAAGGGTCCATCTAGTCCAGCATGGTATTCACACAGTGGCCAACTAGCTGCCCGTGGGAAGCCCACAAGCAGGACATGAGTGCAACAGCACCCTCCCACCCATGTTCCCCAGCAACTGGTGTACATAGTTATACTGCCTCTGTTACTGGAGGTAACATATAGTCATCATGACTAGTACCCACTGATAGCCTTATCCTCCATGAACGAAATTGTTTTGGTAAAAGGCAACTTTCAGTGTCCCAAGTCCAAAATCCCAGTAGGCATGGCCAAGCCTGTGGCCCCACACAAAGTAGCTGCTTGGATCTAGGCCTTTACTTTTCTGATTTTTTAAAACACAACGGTTCACTAGGGTCTCCTCGCTCTTCACTCTACTGTAGTAACAAGTATAAGGACAAACATTTTGAATTTGCCTTTTCATTTTTTGAGTTACCCTCACTTAAACTAATCAAAGATACTCCTGTAAATCTCCTGGGAAATTTTAGGAGCGCAAGTGCTCCAAGGGTTAATTTTGCAGCCATATGCTCTGGTTCCTTCGAAGTGGAATAGTGCTCCTTTTCTTTCTGGCTAAAAATAAAACAAACAACTGCAGGATGACTCATACAACAACAGCATCCAAAGTCCCATTCTTCCAAATCTTTAGGCATGATAATTTTCCCCACTGCAAGACACCGCTCCAAAAATGCTCCCACTCCTGCGATAGAAATTGTTCATCTTACTATCACATGCAATGGCTAGGGTCAGAAGAAAGCCCAGTCTTTTCAAGAGTAAATAGAAATTTTAAGCTCAGTAGAAACATTAGCTGGAGACAACAACCAATATTCTCCCTACGGCGTACAATAATACAGAATAAAAAATGGGGGGAAAGTACTGATGATGACATTGTAGCGAAATAAACATACCTAATGAAAACAAACAGCACAGTAAAAGAAAGAAGCAGCTTACAATCTGTTGCCATGCCAACATAGATGCATTTCTTGAAGCGACATTCCTGGCACTGGTTTCTTGTGACTTTGTCTATCACACATTTTCCTTCATATTTACAGGAGTAAGTCGGGTGAAGATTTTTCTGAATAGTTCTTCGGAAAAAACCCTATGTGGAAAAGAGAATGCAAAATAGCAGTAGGATTTCCCACATATCTGAATATGCAGGACAGTATAATGGGTTGTTTAATTTACAGACAATGAAGAATATGCAGTATCAGTCTAGAATGGCAGCTTCCTTGCTCAGACTCCTCTGGTTGGAATTTGATTCAATTAGAGATTGATATTAAGCCACAAGCATACCCAGCAAGCCCAGAAGTCAGTTTTGCCAATTGCAACACTTACTGTAAAGTGCTGGATGGTTTTTAAGGTGAGGTACCTTCGAAGTCAAGTTTTGCATAAGTATTACCATGAAACCCTGTCTGCATTGGATCATTTCACCTCACATCAATGAGGATGCATTGTCTATTGACAAGGATAGCTTTAGGTAGAATTCCTGCATTGGTCTAAATAAGGTATAATTTAGTGCACCTTAGAACTTTTTGTTCCTACATTGGTGTCTTCCCCCCATGTTCCAAGCTAAACTGGCATTCAATTCACTGTTTTGCATCTGTTATGTAAATTGCAAAGCCCAGTTCATATTTAGGGATGAAGAACTGACTGCGACATCTGTCATAATGTTAAATCTGTCTTTAACTTATGGATTCTGCCCTCATACGTATTCTTAGCATGCAACCATGCATTTCTCACTTTCCTTACTTCAGAGAGGTAACAGGGCGACCTTGGCTTTCATACACCACAACTGCACTGCAATCCAATTTCTTTGGGTTGGTGGTCACATTTGGAATTTTGATAGTGTTGTGGGCACTCTCACAAAATGGCTGCCATGGGGGGAGGATTTGCCCATTCACAAAATGTCTACCTTGATAGGTATGGCTGGTCACAAAACACTTATTTCCCAGAAGGCAAACTGGTGAGACGAAAAGAAAGTAACTTGCTCAAGAACCCAAATACAAGGCAGAAGTGTGCCCTGAGCTCCAAAACACAAAAAACACTCTTATGAATCCAAATGAAGATGGACCTGGGGACTAGCGCTTCATTTTACAGCATGCCTACTTCTCCATTTTTTTTAAAAAAAATCAAACTAAAAAAAAGTCTTAACAAATACAACAGAAACCAGCAAGGGCAGGGACCCTGGTGGCTGCTGAGAGAGGTCTACAAAGGCATAGTGGTGCCTACAGGCATCACGTTGGAGACCTCAGCTTTAGGGGGTACTGCAATTACTGCAGTATCTTCTGCAATACTTCTGCAATTATTGCCTTTTCAAAGTCAGTATGTGTAATTGATGTGACAGGATTGCTTAGCTGCTTAGGGAGAGAAAAGACCGCTACACTGCTAATAGTCACATGGAAAAAAAACCTCAGTTGTCTGGTTTGTGCGGGAGAGGTAGAACACACAGCTTCCAAAGCATTTTTTAAAGGAAAAAAGGTTACAAAATGGTAGGGCACAAGCTATGGTAGATGTGCCTCTTGTTCCACTAGACAAGCACTGACATACTGTAGTTGCATAGCAGGAGAGACCCACCCTCCGAAAAAAAACGTTAAACCTACATATAATTGTAAAATGGCAATAATCTAGTTACGTCAAAGGAAACTTCCAACACATGCAAGTGACACTTGCATTCTGCAATTAACATAAAATAGTAGTGGTGGCAAGCAAAACACAATTCGGCCGATTTAAACTTCTCATATCAACGCCAGTTGTTCCAAGGAGATCTATGGACTCAGGCCATTTGCCGCAACATTTTTAAAATACGCACAAATAAAAAACTCTCAAAAGTTCTATTAAACTAGAAAAATAGGCTTTGAGGTTTTTTCTTTTCATTTCAACCTGAAAAAATTAACTTATAAACAAAAAAATTAGGAGCATTCTTGTATGAGTAATATGTGTAACAGATGTTGTTTCCTAACTACTATGTCTGCTTAAGGAATATGCATAAGCAGACATAGCAGCTGGAGAATGAAACTGGCTTATAATTTCCATCTCCCAACCTTTAGAGCTGGCTATTATTTACCTTGCAACCTTCACAAGTGATGCAGCGATAATGATACCCAGTGGCTTTGTCACCACACACAACACATAGCTCGTCCTTGTCTAAATAACTGGGTATGTACCCTGCAGAGAAAAAGTGAGACAGACAGCGAGAGTGTAAACAAAGTGGTTTAATTTGAAAAAGGACACACATATTTAATGGTATTCAGCACTATCACATAGAACTTCTCTACACGTGGCTGTTAATCAGCTGCTAATCTGCTTTATTTTCTTTCAGTTTCGTCTCAGAATTGAGATCCGAGCACTACACGAAAAGTGTTTCCTTTCCTGCTTTTCCACTACATAATCGCAAAGTGGGACTGTGATATAGCGGAATAGCGCAAATATGCAAGTGAATAAAGTGGTTTCTTTTGCTTTTACAATTAAGGGAGCAATCCTATGGCTGCTAGTCAGCAGCTAGACGGCCATAGGATATCTGGTTTTCCGGGAACCGACCTTCCCCCACTTCAGTGCTGCCTTGCAGGCAGTGCGGAAAAGCCCCGTGCTCCGTGCTCGCAAGAAGTGCGGAGCGGCCAAAATGGGGTGTTCCTGGGGGGGCATTCTGGGGAGGGAAGGGCAGAAATGCCTGTATGACACATCCAATGTGTTGTACGACAGCCTCCTCCCCCACTTGGCTGTCTAGCTGAAAATGCAGGGCAGGAGGAGCACGGAGGGAACGATCCCCTCCGTGCTTCTCCTGCCATGCATTGGATAGGCGGTCACCTCCAAGTTTGGAGGTGGCTGCCTATCTGTATAGGATTGTGCCCTAAACGGCGCAATTCCCCTGCTCTAAAAAAAACCTCTCTGAAAGTACTTGTTAAGCACAGAAGCAAACTGAAGGGTCAGGACATCAGCTAAAGAACCCGTAAACAACCATGAGTAGGGAATGATCAGCGCACGATAAATGCCTCATGTAGAAAAGCCCTTATTCTGAAACAAGCAGTTTCTTCAGTAAAAGCAGGAAGCACATAGAGACCAAATTGGCTCAATCAAGAGATGCTGGATAATGAAAGATCCAAAAGAAAACTTGCAGGAAACAGAAGTGGGTAAAGAAGAGCAGTCACTGCTAGAATCAACACGAATACATGAAAGGTACAATCCACTCAATATTAAGCACTTTTAAGCCCCGCTGATTTCATCACATATGCTTAAGTCCCCTATTGAAATCAATGAGACTTACAAGTCCTCAACTTTGCTGAATCATGCTCAAATTCTAGAAAGTAAGACACAGTTACAAGGGTGTTAAACATATTGGGTTGGATCCAGATTTAGACATAATGAAATCCCATTGAAATGGGAATTATGCCCCATTGATTTCAATGGGTCTACTCTATTTAGTCATGCCTAGTGCAGTCTAATTGAAATCAACGGAACAAGTAAGCCATGACTAACTTAAGTCCTGTTGAATTCAATGAGTCTACTCTACGTATGACTACATCTGGACCCATTAAAATAAGATGATTAAATAACAACAACAACAACTGAACCTCAAGCCATGCTGGGCTGCAAGGCGAACTTGCAACAACAAATGTAAAGAATATAAAGACATGGAATGCCTTTTTGTCTCAGTGTTTGCAGAGCAGATAGCAATATGATAATTGTTTAAGACATTTAACAAAAGCAATCAATCATCTAAGTCAGAATAGGAAAGAATCTTGCTAAGCGATCACATAAAGAAATTGAACGTATTCAGATCAATGGGTTCAATAGATTCAGGGCCAAAACAGATGTTACTTTAAATGTTATTCTACAGTGACTAAACTATATAATGACACTATCCACATATGCTTAACTGCATCAAAAAGTAGCTGTAAATGGTTCAACATCTATGTAAAATTGATGACTTATCATAAAATAAGTTCATTCTCAAAAAAAGTAAGAGAAAAAAATTCCAAAATTGCATTCTGGCAAGTATTCTAAGGCATGAACTAATATGTACATAAGAGTTAAGCCCAGTTATGTACCTAAGAGTTAAGCCCATGTGGTGGTCATGCATTTCCATGGAATTCTTCTAAACTAACCAGAATGTTTTCATACATTGATTATACATGTTTTGTATTTAAATAATATTTGCTGTAAGGGCAATGTGCTTATTAAATATACCCATTTAATCTTACAATAAACAAAGAAATGGCAGGGGGAGTACAACGCAGCCCATCTGTAATCTGAACAATAAACATGAACATGTTCTACAAACATTTGTTTAGCGTAGGTAGAATTTAGATCAGAATATTTTAATGGTAAATATGTGGGATTGCAATATGTGTCTTACAGGTTCATCAGTGGAAGAATGACACATTTACCACCTAGCAATTGTGTCTAGGACTGCAGCCTAAGGCAGGAAGCAAAATAGGACATTTACTGAAACGCTGATGGGCCACTATATGTGGCTGTTGTTGTAGATCAACCTGTGATCTAAATTTGAATTGGTAGATCACTGGTTGTGCAGACTCTTTTAAATAATGCTTAGTGTTAGACTGAGGAAATGAAATGGGGTCAGAATAGCATTTATTTTGAAGTAGTGTTAAAATACATAATGGGAAAGTATCCAAAATATATACCATATTTTAATGTTACAGTATGGGGATTTTTAGCACTTAAGCACATTGGATACCGCGCATAAGTCTACTCCACTCTGGAAAAGCACCATACAAATGCAAAATAGATTGCACCTATATAAAAGTAATATGGATATCTTGTAAATAGCCCTTGCCTACTTGTCTTGGCAAGAAAGCTGTTTTGTATCCGTATGTGCCTGCCTGGACCTTGAGATCATCCTTAGCAGCCCTTCTCCGTGAGCCCCTGCTAAAGGAAGTGAGGTGGGTGGCTACTGGAAGGGCTTTTTCTGCTGTGGCACCCCGGCTGTGGAATGAGCTCCCTAGTGAGATTCCCCTGGCACCTACACTGTATTCTTTTCGGCGCCAGGTGAAGACCTTTTTATTTTCCCAGGCATTTTAGCATTTTAGCTTTCAAGATGTTTAGCTTTGCTGTTTTAAATCTGTATTTTAAATCCCTGCACTGCTGCTAGGTTTTATTCTGGTTTTATTGTTATACTGTGGTTTTAATGTTCTATATGTTTTATATTGTTTTATTGTGTGCTGTTTGGTTGTAATTTTTGCGAACCGTCCAGAGAGCTTCGGCTGTTGGGTGGTATAGACAATCAATCAATCAATCAATCAATCGCCTACAAGAAAGAAGGCATTTTTTCTACCCCAAGCTATTGATGTGCCACAAAAGACTTAACAGTACATTGGTATGTATGTGTTGATGGGCTAGTAATGATGTTTGCAGGCTAATAGCTTTCTGCCAAAAGATGAGCTGTGAAATGGTTGTATTAAAACTTATTTCAAGGTAGGGTCAGAGCTTTCAAAAGTAAGGGTCAAATCCAAAATAATATTCATAACTCATGAAAGAAAACACTGCAAGCCTCGGATGGCCTTCTCTCTGTCCCATCAGCCAGGACTGCTAGACTGGTGGGGACGAGGGAGAGGGCCTTTTGTGTGGTGGCCCCCACTCTATGGAACTCCCTCCCTAGGGAACTCCGCCATGCCCCCTCTTTAATGAGCTTCCGTCGTGCATTAAAAACGTGGTTGTTCAGGCAGGCATTTGGGGTGGGTTAGGGTATTTTAGAAAACATTTTTATTGTAGAATTTTATTGTTTTAAACTGTATATCACCCAGAGTGGCTGGGTGACCAGTCAGATGGAAGATCAATAAATTTAATAATAAATAAATACATACATACATACATACATACATACCAGTGCAAAAGTTAAAAGGGAATACAAATCCATACAGATTTTCTTTGGAAAGCAGTGAGCAGAAGCAGAAAGGAATGTATTCTGCTTCTGGATTTTTCTGGGGGAAAAGTTATGTGCATTTTTCATTCTAATGATGTTTTCCAGAAGAAACCCTTTTTCTTCTGGAGAACATTATTAGAATCAGCTGTAAGTGAAAAAAAAATTAAAGTGAAATAGTGGCACTGAACAGAATGCACCTCTGATGATACAAGTTGCCCCAATTTTTAAAATCTTCTCAGATGTTTTTATTTCTGCCCAGTAATGGGAAGAATGTATTCTTTCTATGTGCAGTGAGAAAGCTTTGGTTTCTGAGGCATCACTGTGCCAGCCTTTAAAAAAAAGCAAAAAAACAGAATTGCTGCTCTGTGTCCATGTGACAGTGAGTATTGTGCTGTACTCCTTGTATTTATTGTACTATTCTGTGCCACACAGCAATATATTGAGTGGGAGGTGCATGAGAAGTGGGTGATGGGTTTTAGGTCATGAGTGCTGTTCCTAGACACACTTCCCCCCTATCATGTAAATGCATGCACACTTGCACACCTGTGTTGGTCATTACCTGCACAGAGTATTTTCTAGGTGGTTTCACTGCAGTCTCTGCTGGTGGTCTATCTCCCTTTACCCTTCAAGGGGAGGGGGAACAGACACATGGGAAAGCTTCTCCTGGGTTTCCACCAGCCACACACTGATCTTCCTCCTTTCCTTCACCCTCAGTAGAAGAGTTCACCAAGGAAGAGTGCTGTCCACGGAGACTGTGTGCATGCACGTATGCCTGTGTACTTGTACATGTGTGTCTGTCACCCACTGGAATTCAACTGCACCCAACATCAGTGAAATGCCCCACCCCTCCTGAAGGGACTGTGCCCTATGGAGAGGATTACCGAGGAGAGCCTTATCCCAAGAGTTCCCTGTCCCCCACTCTGGGGAGGTGATGGAAAAACATATTTTGCATCTGATGCCAGTTCCCTAGAGAAATGCACACCAACTGTGCTGCTTTGTTGTGGCTGCCACCACTCTGCCACTTCTTCTTTGGTCATTCCCCCTTTCCCCCAAGTCCATGTTACACTCCACTTGCCCATCCAAAGAAAAGCATGCTCCACATCCTCCAAACCAACAGAATTGCAGAGTTTCCCTCTGCATTGTCATGTCTCAAGCGCAACATTTACCTCTTTACTTCCCTTGTGCCCTCCTCCTGCCTTATAATCTACTACTGTGTGAATCAATAGGGTTTTTAAAAGGCAGTCTCCCATTTTACTGTTGGGCTACAATCCTATATCTGCTTTTTTGAGAATAAGCCCCCTTGAAGTCAACAGAATGTATTTTTAGTAGACCGTCTAGTTTGTACTGTGAGCTTTCTAGTTGTTTGTTTGTTTGTTTTGAGGGAGGGGAACCAGAGAGAGAAGGAAGCAATGCTGAAAAACATTCCAAGCTTTATTTCTTTCAAAGGAGTGGGTGAAGATGACAGAATTTGCTTTGCTCTAGCAGAGGCTTCCATGAACATGAAGGGGAGGAAAGCTTCTTCTTTTTTCCAAAGGGCTCTTTTCTCCTGTAGCCCCCAGCACCCCTCCCATGCTGTTCTAAATGGTCCCCCAGCTCCCTGGGGTGCAAGCAGCCTGAAGAAGGAACGGGGAATCAGTGAAAATCACCTCCATTTCCATTTATCAGACCCACTGCTGAAGCAAAATTCCTGCACAGCTCAACAGGAATGCTTATTTGCAGATTTTTTTTTTAAAGTATAAGTTATTTACAGCTGTGCAAGTATACATGCAAAAGTAGCATCTCCCCAAAATTAAATGGCTGACCATCCATCCAGGCTGAAAAAATTCCTGCTCACAGAGCCACTCCACCACACCCTGCCAAATGGAAGGTAAAGGTTGGCATGCTGCAAAATAATGAATGCAAGAAAATGGATCCCTTCCAACACAACCCATTCTGAACCCATTCCTCTATATGTTTGCTGCATCAACATGTTACTCATTTAGGATATAAGACGTTTAGGGAAAGGAGTTCATTACCGCGGTGGTAATTCACAAAGTGTTCAACAGACTGCTGACTGAGAGCACTAGGTGTCACAATATTAATAATTATAGGGAAATCAAGAGACATTGTGTAGCTTTGGATATTAATAACCACCATTCAGTAGTCATATTAATAATGGGCCTTCTGTGTTTTCTAAAGAAGAAGGCTAACAGCATGATTTCAGGTGGCTTTTTAACTTTGGTGGTACAAACAGAAGGTTGTATTGCTGCAGTAGCTAAAGTAGTATTCTAAGTATGATACAGAGACCAGAGCACCTAAAATTTCCTAACAGCCCAAACCTAGGTAGAGAGCTCAATTAAGCAAGGGAATCCAGGGCACTCCTGTGGCTCTTGGGGTTCTGACTAGGGGACATTAATAGCCCCTTTACATACCCGTCAATGTGGACAGGCCTCTTGCATGATGCAACGGTGTCGTACACATGGCTCAAAAGTGCTGATGGCAACTGCAGCAATGCCCCAGTCAAGTCTCTGCACCAGCACGAGATTCCCCTGGAACTAGACTGCCAGAAATTATGTGCGTCTGGGTTAGCATATATGTTACATTTTTCACATAACCCTGCAGTTTATCACATAGGCTGGGTAGTGATCTATCAGGGATACTGTAGCAGTGGATTTCCTACATTGCTTGAGAGATGACCTTTGAGGTCCCTTCCGGTTCTATGATTCTGTGGTTCCAATGTGAACTTAAAACCTGCTATTAGCAGTTAACATAACTTGTTATATGTCTAGCAATTACTGAATAATGAGTCAGGAGGAGATTATCTTACTGACAGCTATCCCTCTTTTGAGGGATGTATGTATGAATTCATGCAAGAGACTAGTATTCTAATATCAGAAACACAGAACCTCCAGGTTGCAGCTGAACTGGGAACCCAAAATGTTGCTTCATATATCTCCCTGCCTCCCCCAACCCACAGGAGAAACCATTGTGGGGGGATGAAGTTACAATAGTAATCATGCAAGGTAATCTCTGAATTGCTAATGAGAAATGACAGATTATTTCAGCATTACAGCTTTGCTAAATGGAACCCAAAGCGTATTATTAGAAGTGTAAAACCATTGAATAAGTTTCTAAATCAAAGCCTAGTAGAGAATGAAACAACATAATGGCAAAACAATTTTTTAAAATTTGAAATTCTCTGTATACATTGGCCGGGTCCTCATGATCACAGAAGGAAAATAAGCCATTGTAGCTTATTTTCCTGCCCCATGCATGCTGGTTGCATGCCGCATCATTACCATAATTACTCTTGCTGGGCATGGTTTGTTGTGTCATCCAAACCGAGTGAGGGTGCATGGCAGGGGTGGGTTACATACCACTCCACAACCCCAGAACAAGCCATGGATTGTGAGGTGGTTTGACAAACCACGCCTGCCAAGGGTAATTATGGTAATGAGGTGGAGTGCAACTGGCACATGCAGAGCCAGAAAATAAGCTATGGTGGGTTATTTTCCTTCCCTGATCATGGGAACTCAGTTATTGTGTTTGAAAAGTCAGCATTCCCAATGCTGAATGAGAGTGAACCAACAAAGCATTATTCTCTAGAGCCTGAAGAAAATGGTCACATAGACTTTGCTGTTAAGAAAGCAGAGTGGAAAAAAACCCACACCACCTACTGCACCTTCAAAATGCATGAGCACCAGGAAAATGGGCAACAGCATGCTCATATGGTGCAGAAATCTTTGCAGCCATCATAAAAGCAGGACTTGATAAAGAAGGAATTTAGAGTGAAGAAATATTATTTTCCTAATCCCCCCAGCCCCCCCGTCCACATATCATTCTTAACCAAAACACACCATATTATAATTTAGTGGTCTTGTCACATGGATGAGCTATATCTGTGACACAAATGTAGATCTAAACTTGAATGGAAGATCTCAAATAACTGTTGATGACCTTGACCTTCATCTGTCTGGTATTTTTATGACAGTTGAAGATAAAGCCGCAGTCTGTCAGACTCCCAACCCGCAAAACTGTTTAATCTGAACTCTTAACAAAGACAAACTGCTCAGCAGGAACAGATGCCCCCACCTTAGAAGAATGTGTGTGCCATAATCCAATGTAAGCAACCTCTCTTGAAATCTATTAAACCTGATCAAGATGGTTGGTTGGTAACTTGCCTTTAGTATCCATTATTCCTGGAGGACTGATCAACTCTGTCTTCTGTATTCAATGATTCTCCAGTGTTGTATTTCCAATCCAGAAGTAAAATCCTCTTAGCCTCTTGCAATGCATTGTTCACAACTCTTACTATTAGCCCATGAATAAACCATCTACAAGACTTCACGAGGAGGGCTCCAAACAGATCTCAGCAAATGTTCTTTTGACCCAACTGATCCATGCAGAGATTGTATCTATGCACATATTATGGAGTATACTAGGGTGACATATCTGCATTCCTTTATTAGAGATTTCTTTGAAACACACTTGACTAGCAAACAAAACAAAACAAAATATCAAAGTTGTATTCCTAAGTTGCCTCACCTTTTCTGATCTAATTTTGAGGGAGCTTTTTTCAGCCAAATCTCTATTTAGAATCAGACAGCAAGACATAGAAGCCAAGTAAATATCATCACAATGTGTTTATCACTTTTCTCAACACAGCTGATTGAAATGTACAAATGAATAAATACCTATCTATTGTCTCTTACCTTCTTTGAGAGGTTCTTCTTTACTCAGGGTTCAAATGATACATGATAGAGTTTTAGAAGGCTGGTAGGCATGCTTGAGGCCTGCACTCTCTTTGTGTTGCAGGTTTATTGAAGAAGATCATTATTTACTGTATTGTAGAAGAGATTTAACAGGTCTCTTATACACATTTTATTCGTAAGTACATAGTTTGCAACAATTCCACAAAAGAAAATATGGTAATAGCAGATGCTGATACAGTGGGCTCTCCCACACTGGAGGCATTCAAGACGAGGCTGGACAGCCATCTGTCAGGGATGCTCTAGCTTGGATTACTGCACTGAGAAGGGGGTTGGACTTGATGGTCTTGTAGGCCCCTTCCAACCCTGCTATTCTATGATTCTATGCTAAGAACCAGACATGGAACAACCGATTGGTTCAAAATTGGGAAAGGAGTACGACAAGGCTGCATATTGTCACCCTGCTTATTTAACTTATATGCAGAGTACATCATGAGAAATGCCGGGTTGGATGAATCAGAGGTCGGAATTAAGATTGCTGGGAGAATTATCAACAACCTCCGATATGCAGATGATACCACCCTAATGGCAGAAAGCGAAGAGGATCTAAAGAGCCTCTTGTTGAAGGTGAAAGAGGAGAGTGCAAAAGCTGGTTTGAAACTCAACATTCAAAAAACGAAGATCATGGCATCTGGCCCCATCACTTCCTGGCATATAGAAGGGGAAGAAATGGAAGCAGTGACAGATTTTACTTTCTTGGGCTCCAAGATCACCGCAGACGGTGACTGTAGCCATGAAATTAAAAGACGCTTGCTCCTTGGGAGGAAAGCTATGGCCAACCTAGACAGCATAGTAAGAAGCAGAGACATCACCTTGCCAACAAAGGTCCGTCTAATCAAAGCTATGGTTTTCCCAGTAGTAATGTATGGCTGTGAGAGCTGGACTATAAGGAAGGCTGAGCGCCGAAGAATTGATGCTTTCGAACTGTGGTGCTGGAGAAGACTCTTACGAGTCCCCTGGACTGCAAGGAGGTCAAATCAGTCCATCCTAAAGGAAATCAACCCTGAGTGCTCATTGGAAGGACAGATAATGAAGCTGAAGCTCCAATATTTTGGCCACCTAATGCGAAGAGAAAACTCCCTGGAAAAGACCCTGATGCTGGGAAAGACTGAAGGCAAAAGGAGAAGGGGACGGCAGAGGATGAGATGGCTAGATAGCATCACGGATGCAATGAATATGAACTTGAGCACGCTCCGGGAGAGAGCGCAGGACAGGAAGGCCTGGCGTGCTATGGTCCATGGGGTCACGAAGAGTCGGACACGACTTAACGACTGAACAACAACAATGCGCTAACTGCCAAAAAAAGAGAGAGCAAAAACTCATTCACTCTAATGGCAATAGTGCTGCTTCTTCAGTAATAAGACTATGAAATTATCATACAGCAATAGCTTTGTTCTTTTGTTTTAATATTTATTTGGTTAATTTTTAATGAATCTTCAGTGGTATATTTGTGTACCTTTGCATTTTTTCATGCATTTTGCAAATTTTTGCTAGTCTTTCTGTTATTCTTTCATCTTTGTTGCCATTGTTTATGTCAGGTGTGAGCAGACAGTAGCTTAGGATCCACTGTAGATCTGCAAGGGTTTCTGAGTCTCAATAATTTAACAACAGCAACAGCAAACGGCCTTCCTTACCCCCTCTAAATTAGGCTCCTTAAATGAAGAAAGCTTGAGGGAAAACCAGGAGTTGAGTTTTGTCTGAAAGTTATGAGCATTGTTCTACTACTGAAAACAAATTCTTGGTCTGAGCCATGTACCCAGAGGCACCCTGTTCCTTGATTCTAGGAGTATGTCTGCCCCCATGACCCACTATTTTGCCCCAATTGGCAGACCTTCAGATTTTAGTAAAAACACACACACAACCCTAAGTAGATCATGTAAGCTTGAAGTATGCCCACCCCAGGTCTATGTCTTATACAAATGCCACCAGTATGCTGATGACATGCAGCTCTATCTCCCTAAGACATCTGAATCAGGAGAGGCTGTGCAAGTCCTGTGCCTGGACTCAGTAATGGGCTAGATGAGGGCCAATAAACTGATGACAAGCCTGGCAAGATGGAAGCCCTGTGGGTGAGTGGTTCCCAGGTCCGGGAGATTCATTGCCTGTTTTGGATGGTGATGCCCTCCCTCTGAAAGATCAGGTCTGTAGTCTGGGGTACTCCTAGATCCATCACTGTCGCTGGAGGCCCAAGTGACCGCAGTGGCTCAGAGTGCCTTTTATCTGCTTCAGCTGGTTCGCCAGCTACAGCCTCTCTTGGACAGAAATAGCTTGGCCACGGTGGTACAGGCATTAATAACTTCAAGACTGGATTACTGCAATGTGCTCTATGCGGGGCTGCCCTTAAGGCTGCTCTGGAAGGTGGAGCTAGTGCAGAATGCCGCAGCTCAGCTGTTGTTGGGAGCTGCCCCTTTTCAGCATGCAACTCCTTTGCTAAGGGAACTACACTGGCTACCTATTCACTACCGGGCCACGTTTAAAGTTCCAGTACTAGTGTACAAAGCCCTAAATAACTTGGGACCAGGATACCTGAGAGAGCGCCTTCTCCCTTACCAACTTGCCCAGTCACTGAGGTCATCAGAGGGCATAGTCCTGGTGGTTCCACATGGACCCATGATCCAACTGGAAACCACCAGGAAAAGAGCCTTCAGTGTGGTGGCCCCATTCCTATAGAATTCCCTGCCTTTGGAGGTCAGACAGGTGCTAACGTTGTGTTGCTTCCGGTGCCTCCTAAAGATATTGTTATTTCGGGAGACCTTCCTTGAGCGACCAGCAGCAGTTTATCAAAACTCCATTTTATCAGAACTTTGTTTCTTTTAAAAATATTAATTATTTTAACATGGTGTTTTTATTCTTTTATCCTATCTGCTGTTCACTGCTCCAAAATCTTTGTATGTGGAGTGGTATACAAATACTATAAATAAATAAAATTAAATTTTAAAAAATAAATTATTTACTCTCACTCTGGAGATGTCTGCAACAACTTATGTTGTGGTGGCATGCAGTTGTTTGAATCAGCCCTAAAAAGTCCACTGGCAATGCATGATAATGAGTACACCAACCTCTGCCTTATTTAATAAGGTGTTTTATGATGCTTTATGTTATTTAAAGGTTATTGAGATAACAGATAATACCTTGGGTAATATTCATTGCCTCTTCCTTGGAGTAATGAATATTATTTATGATAAAGATATGAAACATATCTGAGATAAATCCATTTCATAGAAGCAAAGGAACTTTGGCTGTAATTAAAAGCAAGATAAGCTTCTCAACTAGGGAAGATACCAACCCTTCAGTCCAGTAATTGCACTGTACTGATAGCTCTCTAATATGTACCTTGTCAGATGATGTACCTCAGAAGTATTCCATGGCCAGATCCAGTTTAAATATATTAAAAGTGGAAACTTGGTACAAGTTCGATAAAGAGTTCCTACATATAGTTGACTTTTCACTTTCATTTTTCTTGTTGCTAACTCCCCAGTGGAGCTGTATTCCATTTCTTTCTTAGAAGCAAAAATACCCATGTGTTCCTTTGTGTAGGAAATGAATACCACTTTTAAGAAAATTGTAGGGTATTAGTTCAGTTGTATTCCAGCTGTGGGAACCTGCATGAGCAAATGGTCAAAGGCCCCCATCCTAAGAGACCTATTCCCAGCTTCTGTGATAAGTAGTGGGTGTTCTGGCTACTCACAAAGGTGCCTATTGCAGGGTTTTCACTTAAATGCATGTTACTTGTTCTTAAATATATTGAAGTACAATGTATAGTACTTGAAGAAAGATGCATTTATGGTAATAGTGAGATGTGAGTCAATATAACTCTAATACAATGTACTTTCATGATAAACAATAAAAGTGACTATTGTCAACCAAACTCAATCCTGGCTCAAATTAATTTAGAAATATATATCCAGAAAGTTAAGGTAGTATGAATCACTGGATGCAGCAGAGAGAGAGAGAGAGAGAGAAAGAATCTGATTATATTCCCACCCCCATTTCCAATTTGGTACATTTCCTTAGGCAAGCCACTTAGCTTCTTCTTCAATCATTTGCCTGTTCTGAAAAACAAGGGAAATAATTCTATCTGAACTAAGTACCAATGTTATTGTTTACTGTGACTGTCCCCCTTGATGATGGGGACATTTAATCCTGGGTGATTTGCTGCCTCTTTTTTCCACTATTTGCCAAGTGATTGCCATTGAGTGAAAATTTGTTCTGTATTTTTGTTATAAAGTGCAGAACAAAAAAAGTCATTCAATAAAGCTACAATTTTTCAAACTGATTAGCTTACAGATAAACTGTTATCATTTATTCCACAGACACAGAGGATAGTTAAAATAGTTATGTTATGTAGATACAGAGAGATACAGAGTATCTTCAAATGTTACTGGAAAATGGAAAAAAAGTACTGTTTGAGTGGCGCACATATTGGCATTTCACACCTCTGGTGGAATAAGCTGTATCTGCCCATGCATCTCTGCACAGGAGTGATATAGAAGTTCCCACCTTTGGACATTATACCACACATGTGACCCTTTTGATTTATGGTTGGCCTACGATCCAAAGATATGTTTCAGCTCATGCAAGGGGTTTGCATTGAACTAGCAGAACATTTGACATTTTGCTTTGAACAACTGAGCATATCCTTCCAAGATATATTCCAAACTACTTTGAAACTCCCCTCTTTCACTAGCAGTTTGCTATGCAGCATAAGTGGAGGAGATGCTGTTTGAGAAAAATAAATCTAAATTCTTCTTGGCTTTACAAAACTAATTTCATCTTTTTTTTTTTTTTAGATCCTGTGATCTAAGCAACTTCAAATCAAAGGACTACAAACTACTACATCCCCTGCCTTAAGTCCACTAAACTGGAGAAAGGGAAGATATAAATAGAAATAAATGGTTGCATATACAGAATATGCTAGTACAGACCACGTTCAAAAATTATGCCATGTTCTTTGAAGCTTCTGTATCTGTTCTAAGAACAGATATATGGGGATGGTGTTTGAAACTGGGATTGCACCTGCTGTACTGACCACCACACATTCATCTGAAAATCTGAATAGAACCTATGTGCATAGGCTCTTTTGAGAACTTCAGATAAAAATGTAGTGATCAGACGTAGAAAAAGTGGCATGAACTTGTATCCCTCCCACCCATGCCTTTACTGAATGCCTAAAAAGGGCTTCAGAGTACATAAAATACAGTCTATAATCTTTCTGATTCTACTTGACTAACAATAGGATCACTAAGAAAGCAACAGGAATTACTTCAAGTGAACCCATCCCATTCTTACAATAACCTCTCAAATGTTTAGATTATTGTTAGTTTTCACACAGAAGTTAGGGATGACAAAACAATTTGTCTCTTCAACCTGTTTTGCAAAGTTTATATGATGTTATTTTAATGGTGCAGATTATCTTGTCTGCATGAAGATATCCCATGCAAATTACCATAGCTCAGATCAAATGTAGCACACACACTAAATGGAGGTTGTTTACTTACATCCTGCCTCCTAGTTGGGTGTCAGTGCCCGATTTAACACATCTTTGTTCAAATGAGGAATTTAACTGAAATCAGCAGAACTTAGTATGTGCAGAGCAATGAACATTCAGGTTCTCTCTGGCTCAGTTCAGGTGCAATGGGAAACTATAATTTCTGGCTAAGAGAATGAACTCCCCTCTAGACCGTACCATACTTCCATGTGACATCTGAACTCAGGGAACTGTGATTAGTGAGAACAATCCATGATCAAGCTGTGGTTTGAGATGGGCAACTGTGGTTTTAAAAAAATGATAATGGCTCCTCTTCATTGGTGCAAAAGCGAAGGAGAATGGAAGGGGAGTATGTAAACCCAAGGCCTATCATGACTCATTGTCACAGTGGGAAATCTTGCTTTCCCATTACCTCTGCACTGACCCAATTTCTTGTAGAAATTGATTTCTGACTCTGGCACAAATCAGTTATATTTACTTTATAATGAAACATGTAAAGTTCTCTTTGTTAATATGTAACTCCATATTGTAAAAATAATCAATACATGGCCGCTACATAGCGGCTAGACGGTCACAGAATTGTTCAGTTTCTGGGAACCGACCTCGCAGCCCGCACTCCGAGGTTGATTCCCAGAAAACTGCCTCTCCTGCTCCTCCCCCTGCATCTCGTAGGTAGCGCAGATCATTGTCAGACTCCATGCTCAGGTGAGCAGCAGAGTGGGACCAAAGGTGGCTTTCCCAGGGGCGGAGAGGGGTGGGGAGTGCAGAAGTACTGCTACGATGCTACCTATGCATTGTCTGGCCTCCCCACCCCTACTCCAAAGTCCCGCAGCTAGATGGCTGAAATCAGCCATCTAGCCACGAGTGCAAGGTGGCCAGAGCGCGAAGGAGAAGATCCCCTCCGTGGTCCGCCCACCCAGCATTGGATTCCACAAAGGATTGCTCCCTCCAGGAATAGTTGGGAGCACACGATTGCATTGTAGAATATCTATGTATATTTTATATCCTTCTACGTATTTATAATTCCTGCATAGATGATGTTCTGCACATCATATGGATCTTTTTTTCCTTGACTTCTATTAGAAACTTAATTTCTGTTTGGGACTGTATCTAGAGAAGACAGTATGCGATGCAACTTTTATAAGCACAGGCTTTCATTACAAACAGAATTGAAGAGATCTGTCTTCTGCTTGGGAATAAAGTACATTTTAGAAGTTCTTGAATTGTTCTTAGGTAGTGGTACTGCATGAATATGTTAGCAAACATAATGAATACAAATCATATTAAGAGTTGCATGGGACGAGTGCAAAACTCCATAAAGCTGATCGTGAACACCTGCTTTGGATCTTAATTTTGTTTTAATGAGCTAGTACTAAGACTTTGCTAACAAAAAACAAACAAACAAAAGGTAGAAGAATAAGAAAAAAATCAATTTTGGATCAATACTGTCACAAATGTTTCTTATTAAAGCCATCTGGCCTCTGGACAGGATTAGCTGACTTGTTAGTTTTATCAGCGTTTGGTTGAGAGCACCCAATCAAAAAACACCAAGAAATATAAACATGGATTCAAATACAATTTGTACAACAAATATACTATTAGGATAGTTTGGAAAAGCTACATGATTCTTCATTCACTTATAAAAACATAGGGCTCTGCAAGTCTTCTTTCTTTGTTCAATTTACAACAGACAAGAAAATGCTAATTGAAGGACAGCTCACAATAAAAACTCTTAGGGACTTTTACTGAGATTGTTACAATATGGAAAAGATAGTTTTCAAAAACAAATTATCATGTTTTCCAGCATTAAACTCAGTTGCTAAGAAAAAAGTAGAATTAGTTTCAAAAACAGTCATATAGCTATATTGTTTCAAGTCACACACAAAAATCTCAGTGATTAGTTAATATCTTTTACGATGGAAAGAGACCTAATAACTGCCAAGTACAATAGCAGACTCACATTTTATAATATTATATAATCATGTGTTTTGAGCTATTTTATTGATTTTTTTTAACAGAAAGGTTACTAATAATTTTTATGAACTGAACATATATGGAAAACCTGCAAAGTCATGTGTTCAAATAAGTGAATGTGAAATGACACCTTTCCCCCCAAATAATTATGGTAGTGAAACAGTTTGTTTACAGAATGATGATTTATACATTTTATAATCAAACACATAAATATTATATTATGAAAGAAAATGAAAAGAATGTGGGCAAAGCCAAAAGTGTATTTTCAAGTCTGGAATATGAATATTAAAAAACTTCAAAGTGTTAAAAACAATTATACAAATAAAAAAAAATGTGTACCACCCATATACGAACCCCTTCTGGTAATATTTTTCTTCAATCAGATGTAGAATTTGGGTTAGTTTTTGCCACCCTATAACACTGTGATGGTCAAGGGAAGGAGGGATAGATTTAATGCAGTAGGTACAACTGGTTTAGTACCAACTACATATTGGGGGAAAGAACAGTTTATTATTAGTAATATCTTAAATTGGCTACTTTGGGCTACGGAATTACTTAAAAAGAACAAATTACTGCTCTCTAACCATAATATTAGCTCGGTTAGACTTTAATTGCACACGGACAATTCAGCCTTAACAAGTGGAAGGTATCATATTGATCAAAATGATAGTCCAGTTATATTCTTTAATTAGATGTCTTAGGCTGCATTCCTAATCACACATATTAGAGAGTCAGCCCCATTGAATACAGTTAAGATTTACTTCCAAATAAACATGCATAGGATTGCACAGCTAAGCAAGGTATTTCATGACATGGAACATCTGTATGTTTCTATCACAAAAATGTTGGTAAGCTAATAATGAATATTATACAGGGAATCTAAACAATGTTAGCAGATGCTTGCATCTAAAGCTTTCTCAGAAATGTTTTGCTTGTTGTTTTATACTTATCTTTAGAATACAGGCATATTTTAAAATTTAGAGGAATGGATATTAACCCGTCATCTAGCCCACCTTCCCATCCAACTCAAACATTAGGTGAACTAGTCATAGGGCAAAGTGGTTTATTTTTGCCTTAGTTGTTGTTATCTTAATTATTTATGCTGCTGACAAAATTCAGCGCTTAGCACTTTTGGAAGTTTAATATATTACATTTTATACCTTGTTTTTGCCATTAAATCTTAATTTTAACAACTTCTGACTTAACAATACTAATTAGACAGTACCTGCTTAAAACACATATTGAGAAAATACTACACTTTGACAAGATTGTGAATGAATAAAGAACTGCTTGCTGAGGTGAAACTTTTAATTCAGTCGGGCAACTTAACAGCAAATGAACATAAAACACACATAGTGGGCTAGCAATATAGAAATATATTAATACACACATATAAAAGAAATGGCTTCTGAGTTCAAGCTAAAAGAAATTGCAAGTCCTTATCTTTTATTCTGCCCACCCCCCCAAAAAATCATTTTCCAATCACCTAGCAACATCTGCTGCTGCTGCTTTCAATTCTGAACAGGCAGTCTTCACATTCAAAGATGTAACTGAGCCAACTGAGAAAACTGGAAGTGTAAAGCAAGTGGGAGAACAAGATGCAGGTGGATTTTAATTTTTTTGCTATCAAGAAACAACAAAATTGCCCCTACCTTTCTTCTGAGAGTACGATGGTGACTGTACTTGAGAAAAAGTAGGTTTTTCTTCAGTGAAATATTCAGGCTGGCTGTACTGATGCAGGGCCATGTCCATATCAGAGTACTCGCTTTTAAAAACGTTTCCAGGGTAACTACAGGTATAAGGCTGATTCACCGCCCAGGCCTGTTCCATATATATGTTATTATTGTGCAGGACCTGAGCATCACAACTGCTGTAACTCTGACTATCTTCAATGTAAGTGCAATAATCAGTGGACTGCATGTAGCAGTTGCTGCTGGCAGCTGGGTGAGCTTCGTATATTTCTTGCATACAATAGTTCATTTTGTTATCCTGTCTCAGCCTACACTTTACATATGCACACACACAACTCACTCACATGCATATACACGCCAGCCTGCATACGCATGGAACAGAAAAGAAGGGAATGAATACACAACACCAACAAAGCCAACCGCAAAACTGTACGTTTAACTTTAGAGTGGCACCTGATGTGCTAATACCCTATTTATATTCGGGATAGACTGGGAGCTCTCCTGCTAGCCAAACATATTGGAAAGCAGATTTATGACAGTCAAAGGTCTTAATCTGTGACTGTATGTTAATTCCTAGGGAAGATGGCGGGTAGTATTGGCCACCAGACAAAGCAAAAATGCCCAGACAACCCTACAGTTGCACTGGCTTTGGGGGGTGGGGTGGGGTGCGGCAGGAGGTAATGCTTTTATAAAGCCATTTCTGTCCCCTTTCAGTATGATTAGGAAATGATTACAAAGGCAAGGACACAGCTATGCCACTGGCACTGTCAATGTAAGTGTGAAGCATCACAAAGAACACTTAGGAAATCCTAGAGACGATATACTCAAAATCCAAAAATCAATAATCCTACTTTTTCAGCATTAACTCCTAGAAAATCCAATAGTGCTGTGTTGATGACTCAAGCAGTAAGTCTACTTTTACAAAACATTAGCGTCTAAATCTGTCATCCACTTTATTGATTTTGATTGACATCTACGTGAACCTTTCGTGCCATACACACACATAGTCTGAACTCCCCGCTGCTCACTAATTTAACACCTTTGCAAGAAAGCCGCTTTTTCAAGCTTCATTGACTTCGGTAGACAATTTTTATTTAATCTAACAGGTGGGAAATTTTAAAATATGCTGTCTTAATCAGCCAACAGAATACTGCTTAAATGTTAAAGCTTAATTGGTTTGCTAGGTACATTTCATTAAACTGCTTTCTTCTGATGGTTCAATAACGAAGTGTTGGCTGTTTTTGCATCTGTTTCATTCATGCATGTATGCTATAAAAATTTCAAAATCATTTTGCAATAATTAGATGAAGCCTCCTCAACTTTAAAAATAAGTAAGTTTCGCATTAGTTTCAGGTCACACGCATCCTCTTATAACAAGTATTTAAAATATATGTCTAAAGCTTGCAATCCTAAACACACTTGTTTCAAAGTAAGCCCACTGAATGTAATGGGTCTTACTTGTGAACAGGAGCGAATAGTATTGCACTGTAAGTAATTTTAGATAATACCACTACTGGCCAACTGTAGCAATGCTAAATTCCTTACTATTTTTTTGCTGTTTCATTGGTGTTAAACAATTCTTGGTAATTTTGAAATTTACTCCATTAAAAGGGATTAACGGCTTAAAAGGGAGTAATCTTGAAATACAAAAGAATGAGTACATATTAATCCGCAGCTGTCAATGCAATCTTATGCATGTCTACTCAGAAGTAAGTAATGTTGAGTTCAATGGATGTTTATGTGTAGGACTGCGCTGCAAATTTCCAAAAGCTCTGCAGCATTTAGAAAGACATTTCTCATACCTCCTTGTTTTTCATGACAACTGGCATAATTTGCTAAGGGTTACATTGCCAGCTCATGAGATGGACAAAACCATAAGCTGCCAAATGAGAATCAGGCATTGTTTTCGCTCTATGATTACACTTGGATTTTTTGTGTGAAATCACAAATTGGAAAAGGCCAATTCTTTAGCAGCCCTTCAGTGAAAACTGCCAATAGACGTCATACAGAGTAACAAGCACATTAAGTTGAATGTCAGAAACTGGAGATTGTTAACTTAATTTTTATAGGATTTTTCCTTGCTGTTGAATGTTGACAATCACCAATGGCCAGGATGCAACTACTCTCCACGGATACGAAGGCTCTTTGGATTTTCATTTCTGATCACAGTTCTAAATCAGAGGTAGGTTGGATAAAACAGGAATTTAATGACTAAATTAACTCCAACTGGTTTCAGTGGGTTGACTCGAAGTATGACTAAGTCGGGATCCAATATTGTGTTTTTATATTTTTAAATGTAAATTTGATTTGTAAATATTTAGATCAGAATTTTAAATTTTTTAAGTGCTGGTATGTGTGTGTTTAAAAAACTGGTTTAAAATTAAATCTGCATTTAATACAAGAATGTTAAATTGTACACATATTTCTTAAAACTAAATCAGTGTCCTTCAATCAAACATACTATCAAACAAAGCTTGTGGCTCTTTGGAATGTCCCCAAGAAAAGAATTTTCAATATTAATTGTTGGTAATCTTCAATTTCTGACAAGTGTGTTTCCAGACAATACTTTTATCATGCAATTGCACTGATCATTCAAGGTATTTTACAGGGGGTCCAAATAATGCCATCTTCCCTATCTAACCCACTCATGTTTTCCCACCAGTTCTTCTATCTTTTTACTTTCTACAAAAAATCTGTTAAGGAAGAAAAGGTTGAATAACTCCACACTGTCTTTGGTACCTCTAGGAACCATCCTTCCAGAAGCGTTCCGACAACTGTTTACTGAAATCTCTAGTAGGTTTGTGATAAGGTTTAACTTTGGCATTGAGCACTGCCAAAAGAAATATCTCCTGCTCATACTTCACTGGCTTATTGAAAAAATGCAAATTATTTTGTGTCCAAGCTCTTTTTCTGTTTGTCTCATAGCTTTCTTCTGTTTTAATAATTTTTTTTTTAAAAAAACCTTGACATTGAATTAATCAGGATGCTTTGTTCTTTCTATTTCCTCTATTTGGTCTCTTGCTAAGTTTTTCTATTAGGTAAAACCAAGATCTGTTTTATCTTAAAAGCATTAACTTTCACCTAATATTTGATTCATGTAGTCAGGCTTGCAAGTTCTCAATTCAACTAAGAATTTTTTGAAAGCACTTGCTTCAGAATATTGCTGTTCTGAATAAATGAATGAAGCAAGTCATCCTTTGCCTCCTATATATTAGTATATTAGTTTAGATGGCTGACTCTACTTCTCCTTGAAGTTTTTCCATTCATTTCAAAGGGAACTGGACTGTACTACACATCTTACCCAAGTATAATGCAATAGAATCTTAGAATCAGAAAACTAGAAAATGTCCACAAACCAACTTTTTCTATTTTCTATTATGAAGAGGGAACACTGGATACACACTAGTCCTATTCCCCTGTAGTGCATTCCCAGTGGGGAGCCTTTTCTTCTCATGTAGACTCCCCATGAGATTTAGAACTCCGATCTTCCAGGATGCGCAAACGTGTGTAAGGTTGCAGGGCTAGCAATGGGCAGTGTGGTAGAGGAACTATTCCCCTTTACATGATCAGAAGCACATAAGGAAAGAACACACACACAGAGGAATCTATCTTTGCAGCATATTTTCCTGCACAGCAAAGAATAGTCCTCCCTGTGTATGTGGGGCGCTAGTTTTGTGCTCTATTAAATGTCACTTTCAATACAATTGATTGATTTCAACAGGAAAGCTAAGAATACATCTGAAAGGTGCCCCCATATCTGTCCCAGTGAAGTCATAAAGACCAACAATGCTTAACTTCAGCAGGATTGCACCCAGAATTTTCTAGTCATTAGTGGCTAGTGCTACAGCAAGAAATCTAGTACTTCTAAACACTACCACTGAAAATTGAGATTGTGGTTTGCCTCTCTTGGGAACTTTAAGGCCAAACAAGAAGTAGCGAATGTGAATAATCTAGTATCTAGAGAAGACCCCCAAATTGGTGCATCATATCTATATTACCTTGTTAGATATATCACATGACCTAATGTGGAACATCTCAAATGTAGAGATAGTGTCAAGTGCCACAGTGCACCCTTTTCTGAGAACAGATTTTATTATTTTACATCTACTTCATTGGAATAAATATAGGTTTAAGTTCACAGGAAAGAGCCACTGCAAATGGCCACGTTTGCTTTGGATTGTACATAAAAAAATGAATCTTAATAGTCATCTGTGAATTACAGAACTGCTTGGTAGTCACCTATAAGTTTTGTTTTGAAATAAAATACTTTGAACACATTTGCTGAGATATAAGATATAAAATAATCATAACAGGGAGCTGAAATTATTTTTATTTTTATTTATTTATTTAAGCATTTATACTCAACCATTCAACAAGCTCTGAGGGTAGTTTGCATAATTCAAATATAATAAACAGTAAAATATATATAAAATGTGAAACACATAACAGTAGTAAAATATATTAAATTACATGTGTTTCAACAAAACAACTTCTCCCCAACCTGTTCAATTTGTAGGAAATAAATATTTCTGAAATGTACTGTTCTCATAGAACACCACTGCATACTGTGTTAATTTTATATTGGTTCTAAAAAGAACAATTGATTTAGTTCTTAGTTATGCTACAGCAATTTGTGTAAATGCACAGCTTCTTGAAGGGAAATCAATAGTCACGATATGGAGTAGAATCTGTTATGTATATGTCTCTAAATCGATTTATGTTCTCTCGTGCTCTACTTTTTATAAGGATGCTTCAAAAAATCTTTTAAACTAATGTATCAATAGTACTTTTGTTAGGACAACTTTTTAATGCTTTTTTAAAAAGTTTACTACAGAAATGAGGAAAGCTTTGGTTAGAACGGGGAAGGAGAGATATTGAATAGGAAAATACTTATTTAAAACACTTATTTAAAAGAAGAGCTGAAGATATTTTTCACTTGAAATATGTGAATATTTTAGCTGTGAATATGAAATTCAATACTGCAGGCAGTTGCCTTAGAAACATACCAGACTGTGCTATCACTCTGTTAAAATTAACATCACTTTCAAAGGACCAATTCCCTGAGCAAATTCCCCAAAATGTGACCCTCAAGATAAACATGGAAGGAAACGTTTCAAAAGCATTAGAGGCTGCAGTCCTACAGTCCATCAGCTGACGTCCAACGGACTGTAGGGTTTTCCAGAAGAGCTGCTCATCTAGTAGAGAGTAGCTCCACTGGTGGGGTAGTACTTATACCCCTGGAGGAGTCCCTGCTACACCTGTGGAATGTTCCACTGATACTGTCAGCAGTGTTTCCGCAGCAGTAGGAGGTTAAAATGGGTGTGTCAGGGCAGATTGGTAGAGGCCTTGGATCTGTCAGATTCAAAGCTTCCTCAGTCCCCCCACGCTGCTCCCAGAATACTCATGATTAACATGTCCCATTGATTTAAATAGGCCTAAAGCATGACTAATTTAGTCTGGATCTGACCCATTTAAGTTTCATTTGGTGGTCAATAAAATCTTGCCCCTAACTCCACTCACTGGCCCAGCCCTGGTTCCACTCACTGAGAAGGTATTTTAAAAAGCACAAATTGGCAACTCTAGGCAAAGATTTTCCTCAAACCATTTGTTACAATATATGGTACCAACAGCAATTTATGGTAACAGCTTCTATGTTGCTGCCCAAAAGTTAAAATTTTATTTTTATTTATTTATTAAATTTCTTAATCACCCATCTGGCCGGTCACCTGGCCACTCTGGGCGATGTACAATAATACAGAAGTTTAAAACAATAAAATTCCACATTAAAAACATCGTATTTCTAAAAATACCCTAACCCACCCCAAATGCCTGCCTGAACAACCGCGTTTTTAATGTGTGGTGGAAGCTCATTAAAGAGGGGGCATGGAGGAGTTCCCTAGGGAGGGAGTTCCACAAAGTGGGGGCCACCACAGAGAAGGCCCTCTCCCTCGTCCTCACCAGCCTAGCTCTCCTGGCTGAAGGGACAGCAAGAAGGCCATCTGAGGCTGATCTTGTTGAGCAGCCCGTCTGGTGTCTGGTGTTGCTGGAGGCGCTCCTTGAGATAGGCTGGGCCGGAACTATATAGGGTTTTAAAGGTCAAAAACAACACCTTGAATTTGGCCAGGAGAACAACTGGTAACCAGTGCAACTCCTTCAGCACTGGAGTGATATGATCACGCCGGCAGCTGCCTTTAATCATTTTACAATTCTGTAAAATGTACAGAATGAAGTTAAAATGTATAGCCTTTTAAAATGCAAAGCAGAAAGGATGATAGAAGGACTTGAGTTCTTGAGTCATTATGACAATTTGCACGTAACAGCAACTTGTTGATTGTTTAGACCATGTTGTCAGGGCCATGAGCAAGGAAACAAACATGCTGACTCCTGCATGCTTGCAACTTCCGTTTGAAGCAGCTTTAATCAATCCTGTTCTTAAGTGTTTGATGTGACACCTGAATCCAGCACTCTGGGTTGTTGATGGTTAAACACCACAGTGTTTAACCCAATGATCATCCATGGTTTGTGATTGTTGGGTTTGGACATCACATCAAACAACCTAGGAATGGGGCATTCCTGGGTTGTTGATTAAAGCTGATTTAATGCAGAAAAGTCAAGCACGTGGGACGCAATATGCTTGCTTTCTTGGCCCCCCCCCCAATTTATGGGTTAAAAATGGCTGGAAATGGGCTGCAGAGTTACTCAGAACATTTCTAGAGCCAACCAGCCAAAAAAGTCTTGGCCTTTCTTTCCAACTATGGAGGGGAAAGGATTGTCTCTCAACTCACACAGAAGATCAGGATGAGGTCAGGGATCACCAGCCCAATTCTCTACATGTCTGCTCAGATGTAAGTCCCTCCAGAGTTCAGTGGGCATACTCCCAGGGAGACTGTGCTGAAGTGGAGTGCCAGGATTCTGAGAATGACAAATTTTAGCTTGGCTACCAATGTCAGCCAAAATTTCTGGACCTGGTTACTGGCTTACCTATTTTGTGGTTGATCAAAAACAAGAAAACGTTCAGTCCCCATTGGGCTCTTTAGAGGTTTTTCCTTGCCTTTCCCTCCAGCGTTTTCCCCACCTAAATATTTTTGTACTTCTACAAACCTTTGGGTTTCCGCAGGCTTCCCAAATATGCGTGGATGGTACCCTTTTAGCTTTATAAGGATCAGCTCTCAGAGGTAATGATTAGTACATACATGTTTTCCCTGAGTGCTTCAGATGCATTATCTAAGGCCTTCCCCAACCTGGTGTACTCCATATGTTTTGGACTCAACTCTAATCAGCCCCAGCCAGCATGACCAATGGTCAAGAATGCTGGGAGTAGTTTTCCAAAAGATCTAGAAGACAGCAGATTCAGGAAGGCTGATCTAAGGCATTCTTACAACAAACCTGTAAGGGATATTATCATACTTCAAATAGGGGTGCAAGTGATAAATAGAGCCAATCCAATGGCTGAATTGAGATTTGAAATAGAGATTTGAAATCTGGAGCCCAAAAGGCCTGAGTATAACTACACATATTCCACTGTACACTAGAAATGACTATTTCTAGTGTACACGATTCAAGTAATTCAAGAATGCACTACTCAAGTAATGAATGCAGCATTCATGTAATTCAAAACAGTGCTTGTGTTCAAAGGTCACAATAAACCACAGCTTATTATGCTGGGAATGAGCCACAGTGAGCCTCAAACTCACACATCCCCCCCCGCTTCTCCTCCTTTATTGCAACCACAAGGCGTTCATAAGTGTTCACTTCAATTTTTAATTACTACAGTTTAGCATTATGTCCAACCCTAAACTGCGGTTAATCTTAATTATGGTTTGTTTGAAACAAGCCAACTTCAAACTATGCATTATGAAGGTGGCTTGTTTCAACAAACTATAGTGTACATTAACTGCAGTTTAGGGTTTGGACATAACACCAAAGTGCAGTAAATTAAAATGGAAGTGAAATATTCCAATCTCCTTCTTGTGCCTGCTGCTGCTACCATTTTTCCCTTCACCAAGGACCAGGAACATACCTTGGTCATGGAAAAGAGGCAGCAGCAGTACTTTCCAAGCCCTCAGAGGGCTTTCTCCCTGGCAGAAATGCTGCATGTTATGTCAGCTTCGTGCTGGGGATGCCGGAACTGGTAGTCCCAGTGCCAGGCAGTAAAAGATGTTCCTTCAGAGCCTGGTGAGCATCTGCATCCTCCTTCCCGGCCTTCCTTTGCCCTGTTCCAAGGTAAGTTGCTGGGCTTTTGGGCAGGAAAAGAGGGTGGTAGTGGTCACTTTAAGAGTAGCCTTGAATGTGGGGGTAACCAGAAGTATGTTTGTGCCATTAAGAGGCAACATTAAAGTGTATGTTTCTCAGAAGGATGTGAAAATAATCAAGTTATTCAAGACAATAGCTGTAACAGTAAACCATGGGTTATTGCTATGAGCTCTGCATGAACCTCAAGCTCACTTGCTGCCCTTCTCTTGTGAATGTAGGAGAAGGCAATCAGAAGCTCCCACTTTTCAATAAACTGAAGTTTCCCATTACATCCAAACTCTGGAAACTGTGATTCATCCTAACTGATTCATTCAAATAAAACGGGATCTGAAACAATGGTTTGATCTCAGTTTGTTTTAATTACCCACAATTAGAATAAACCACAGCATCCAGTGTTTGGACACAATGGGAAATTGCAATTTATTCAAAACTGGAAGTGGAACTTTTCAGTTGCCACCTCTAGCATGCCAAGGAGAAAGAACACATGAGCTGAGGCTTGTGCACGCTCATGCTCATAACAACCCACGTTTTGTTGCTATGTCTGAACTCAACTGGTACGCAGAGTCAATGCATACTGTATGTCAAGAAACTAGGCAAACTTATGGGATCTAAATTTACCCATATGAGTACCGACTATATTAGAATACTTCAACTAGAGGACTTACAGCAAATTCACTGATGTTAATATTTATGTACAATGTAATGGTACTAGCTCCTTGCCATATTGTACATTGAACATCGTTTTATTTGTGTTATTTTGATTATGCTCCCTGCTCTACACTCTATTTAAAGCTCAAGAAGAATAACTGAACAATTTCAATAATTAACAGTTGCTCATTTTATTTTGAAAAATTAAAAGTGCATCTTGAATTTAAATCATTCAGATTCTTTTATTTTCTCTTTAAATATCAGCAGAATCACACACACCATGTGTTCATTCTGACCAAGGCTTGCTTTACTCTGCATTATCCTTTAAAGATGCAATAATACCAGAAGTGAATATGTGAAATCTTTTTGCGCATTGCAATTTAAGAACTTGATCCAGTGAGGTGCGGCAATGAAGCAAATGACCTATATGTTCTGGTGCAAAGCGCCATGTGCTGGTGTAAGGGAATAACTAATAGTTTTGCACTTGTGCCAGAAACAAACCCCCGTGACCGTAGTCTCTCCCCACACTATCAAGGGGTAGAGGAAGGGAGAGGTTGGGGGAAGCCCCCTTCGACTTGCATGCATGATGTTTTTTTGAGTTTTGTTTCATTAGTTTATTACCATTTTAGTGCCTAGAAGCCATGAAAGCCAGCCATTGTTGGGCAAGTGAGGAGTTTTGCCTGCTTCTTGGGGAGTCACAACTGAGTTTCAGCTGCAACAATAGCTTCACATTGAACCACTATAGCTTAATTCTTTTAGGGTGGTAGGCTATTTGCTTTTTATACTCACCATGAACATTTTCAAGGACTGCATATGGGCCGAATATGAGCCTACAGGCATGAGAACTAGCTGCCTATATCCGCTTTGAGTGCAGCTGTGGATCAGCTATTTTCTGTCTCTTCATTTCTGCTAAGTATAACCAGCACTTTAGCTGTACTAGTACTCAAAAGGAGTATTTCTTGCATATTTGTGATCTACCTTTTGTTTCTTAGTTACAGACTGCATCACCCCATGCCAACTGAAAGCCACTTCATATACTCTTAATTTATTCTAGCACAGAGGCTAACAATAGTGTTTTTAAAGCATGCAGAACTTAATACAGAGGGTTACACAAGTATTTTTTGGTCCATATACAGCCATCCACATGCATCAGCTTCCTAATACCTTGCTGGTGGTGGTGGTGGGGGGATGTTTAATGTCATAGTATGTGACTCACCCTTGAATGTTACACATTTTAAGAATGTTACACATTTTAAACCTATAGTTATTATTAGTAAGGACACCTCTAAAGAGAAGCAAACACCAGAAACCTAACTTAAATAGTCCCATATAAGATGCGATATTCATCTGATGTAGCAGTTTGCCATAATATATTTAGTTGTTTCTCCAGATACATACTAATAATTAACAGACTACAAAAAGAAGAAACTGGGAATAAGAAGTGTATGACTTCAGAGTATTTGAATCCTGTCAACAATCCATGTGTTATCCTCATTCAGTTACTTCCAAGCAAATAAATGGTAATATCTTAGTATTATATTATAATTTGTGGTAACAGAATATGACTCCCCATGAAATCGAGAGCATATATATGGGTGACTTTTTACTATAACCCTCTATCAAAGCTTATATATGCCTAGGATTGCCCGATTCTGGGGCTCCCAAAGGCTTTTAAAGTTGCTTACAAGACAGGACTTTAGGAAATGCAGCTTCTCCCACTACTGTTATGGAAGAAATTGCATCTACTTACAATTGTCTCATTATTAACACAGCTTTTAGAGTCCTTAACAAATAAAAAGAGATGGAGGGACCCTCTAATAAGAAAGTTCAGTACAAACCTAAGCCAAAAAACACCAATCACTTTAGAATGGCAAAGATTAATGACAATATATTTCTACTATAAGACACTCTGCACATGGAAATTATATTTTTTAAGATACTTGATTTGCTAAATAAGTAACAGGTTATGTTATTCTACACAAATCCTGCATTTCTCAGAGCGACACTCACTGTTTTTGTTAGCAACTTACATCAAGTACAAGCTAGTTGACGGTTTTGAAATAAACATGAATGCATATGTTTATAAAAGTATACATTCTGTTGAAAATCTCACATGTGAGTCAGTTTTTTAATGCAATTAAAAGTTTTTCAAAAGCTGGCTCCAATCAGTTATGTTAATAAATGGAATGACAACCCCATGCCTAAGGCCACCAAGTTCATTAGGCCCGTCTATGTTGGCCTACATGTTAAACAGATATCAGCTAATTAAACTGCTTATCACTTGGCAACTCTTTTATTCAGCCCCTTTGAGGTAAAATGTTTTCTTACATTTAGTAACAATACAGAATAGATAACTTTAACCTACATAACAGAAGCTTCGATAGAACTGTCTGGTATCTTCAGACAGTTCTTAGTAAGATGTTAAAGCGATCAACACCTGACATCTGTTAGCAAGGAGGCGTTCTGAGGTAAAGGGCTACCAAATCTGAAGAAATCAGGTACTTAGGCCAGTTTAACTTTTTCATGAGGTGATAGCCTTTGTGACATTATAATCTTTCCTCCTGGTGACGCAAGGATTTAAGTAGAAGAAAACAACTTCTGGCCCCTCCTTTCACAGCAAGATACACAGACTTTTTTTTTTTTTAGGCACAAACATTAACGGATTATAGATTCCAACCAAAATAAAACAGGGATAAAAATAAAACACACTTTCTGTTGCCAAACAGATAAAATAATTACACCTTTCAAGACTGATTTCAGCTTGACAACCAGAACAGAACACTTAATCTTGCCAGCTTAATTATTATTAATATTCAACATATTAAAGTCCAGAAAATAAATGAATCAATTTGACAGTAAATCTGAGAGGAAAAATAACCAATTAAATTGGATATTAATGGTGCTGCCAAATGAGATGATGAATTTAGTGTTTTTACTTAAGTGCTTTTAAGAGTTTGTCAGCATAGTATTTTATTTCTTAATGGAAACACATACCCCCCCCCGCCCCGAGAGACATACAACTGAACTTGTAGCTACTCTAAACAATAAAACAAATAGCAACGTAAAATAAAATACATTATTGCTAAAACAGAATGTGAACAATGACTAAAGTTACTATTAATATCATACAATTTTCTATTTATGGCCTGAGTAAATGATATACAAATTGAACTGTGCAGGTCTGCTACATTGTACAATAATTCTAATTACCTTTATATTTAGTCCCCTGCATTTGGTATTCCTTGGCATTCGAAATGCCTTCAGTGGTCATATCTGTGTGGCCTGGCAGGAGCACTGAACTAGTCCATGCTGCTGAAGCGTGCAGAAATGGTGTAGACTGATGTCCAATACTCAGCATATTGTTATTTTCACAGTACCTTTTCTTACACAAATGTTTCTCTGTTATATCTATGATATTCCATGTGTATTTTCTGCCAGGAAAGTGCATCAGCCCATTCCAGGTTGGAAGACCATGTTCTGGAGACTTGACAAACACTGGTTGACAAGCTGTTGGCATTGCCAAGATCTTGCTTAGCTGTGGAGTTCTGGAAAGTAAGTGTTTCCCCATTTCTCTCAATCAGGCAGAATTCACATTCATCGCCACCTGAGCGCATCGGTACGAGCTGGAGATTTTCAGCCATGCACTTTCAGCCACCATGGTCAGCTTCCATTCAGTGCGGTTGAATACTTCAATTTCCTTTCTGTTAAATCCAGCTAAGGCAGTTAGGGCTAACATGCATAGGTACAGCCACTAGATGCAACTTTCACCAGCACCGCATCCAGAACATGGGGCCCTGTGCAAGTTACCATCAATTTATTGCCTTGCTCATATGATCATTTAAGGTCTTGTGGGTCGAAGCTGGTCATGAACAATTTTCAGATACTTAAAACACAAAACATCAAGGATTCAGCCTTGTTTGACTTTGCTCTTATTGTAGGCTGACCTGAGGGACACTCTATTACCTAAGGCTAACATTCTTATGTGGGCATGCTTAGCAGTTCCGGACCTGCTTTGATTGCTCTCTCTGCTCAGCTTTGTGGCCACAGGACAGAATCTGGTGCTACTCCTACCTTGGGAGTTTTAACCCTGCTGGCCTCATGCATGTAGCAGGCAGTAGCAATGTAGTGCATATCACAAAGCGTTTTCATACATTAAAGTGTATTCACTTACATTTTAATAGAGGGGGAAAATGAAAATATTGTAAGAACTCAATAGCACTTATAAAGCTATTTCAAGTTTACATAAAATAGATTCTGCAGGTAATTATAAGTACCCAACCTTCAGTGTAGATATGAGTAATAGTTTCCTTAAGGAACATCTCAGGCAATTTTCAGTCATGAAAATCTGATGCAAATGGTTTTATTAGTCATGACTGATATTCTTGCATAATGCCATAAAATACCACATGAGGATTTGCACAGAACTAACATGAATCAACTATGCACACCATTTGAACAAATGGAAGACTGATCACACTTCAGTGAAATTTGAAGTTTTCTATCACATATAGGTAAAATGTTACAGTAATGTTAAAGCAATACACTTAACTCTACAACAGAGGTGTTTAAAAACTGATTGTGTCATTCTCATTTATCCCCATCTCATGTCTAAGGGACATACATTTTAAATTACAATTTGCTAACTACCACACAAGGAATCTCAACCAAGTTGATATTTAAATATCAAGACACATTCTTTCAATTCTGGGTATCCCCAGTTTCACCATAATCAGATGCTGGCTAGCAATTTAAGTCAAAAAACAAAACAGAGAAAATTACCAGCAGTTGCAACCTTAATCCAATTTGACTTTTTCAATAGTACATCAGGTTGCACAAGTACCTTAGTAAAGTGTCTGCTTAGGCTAAGAATTCAACCTGTACGCAGAACACATCATGCGACGTGCTGGGCTTGATGAAGCCAAGGCTGGAGTTAAAAGCGCTGGAAGAAACATTAACAATCTCAGATATGCAGATGATACCACTTTGATGGCTGAAAGCAAGGAGGAACTGAGGAACCTCATGACAAAGGTTAAAGAAGAAAGTGCAAAAGCTGGGTTGCAGTTAAACCTCAAAAAACCAAGATTATGGCAACCAGCTTGACTGATCACTGGCAAATAGAGGGAGAAAACATGGAGGCAGTGACAGACTTTGTCTTTCTAGGCGCAAAGATTACTGCAGATGCTGACTGCAGCCAGGAAATCAGAAGACGTTTACTTCTTGGGAGGAGAGCAATGACAAATCTTGAAAAAATAGTGAACAGCAGAGACATCACACTGACAACAAAGGTCCGCATAGTTAAAGCAATGGTATTCCCCATAGTAACCTATGGCTGTGAGAGCTGGACCATAAGGAAGGCTGAGCGAAGGAAGATAGATACTTTTGAACTGTGGTGCTGGAGGAAAATTCTGAGAGTGCCTTGGACTGCAAGAAGATCAAACCAGTCCATACTCCAGGAAATAAAGCCAGACTGCTCACTTGAGGGAATGATATTAAAGGTAAAACTGAAGTACTTTGGCCACATAACGAGAAGACAGGATACCCTGGAGAAGATGCTGATGCTAGGGAAAGTGGAAGGCCAAAGGAAGAGGGGCCGACCGAGGGCAAGATGGATGGCTGATATTCTGGAGGTGACGGACTCGACCTTGGGGGAGCTGGGGGTGGCAACAGCCGACAGGACGCTCTGGCGTGGGCTGGTCCATGAAGTCACGAAGAGTCGGAAGCGACTGACCGAATAAACAACAAAGGCTAAGAATAATTTGCAATGAACTTTTAAGTAGCACTTTTGGGGATCATAATGTCCTCAAATGACATTTACCTTGTAAAAAAAAAACCTACACTGAAAGGTGTGTTTGTCATACATGTGTTTATACATTTTTTAGCAACTATATTTTTGTTAAATAAATACTTTAAGGATGACCTCTTCTCTCTTTCTCTAGCCTTTCCCTCTTTGTACCTCACATTTGTGTGCAGTGGGGTAGTGGTAAATTCTGAAGTGCGGGTGCTCGTCATGACAGTTTTCATAGCCATTTCCCCGAGGAGAGGCCAAAAATGCAAGCAACTCTGTTGATCTAAATCAACAAACCAATTCTAGCAGTTTTCATCTCCACTGGAAGCAGGTCTTTTGTAAAGTTAATGGGTCTTAATTGCCCATTCAAGACCAAGCCACCAAATACTTTGCATTAAAACGGAGGTTGCTCCCCATAGTAACCTATGGCTGCGAGAGCTGGACCATAAGGACCGCTGAGTGAAGGAAGATAGACACTTTTGAACTGTGGTGCTGGAGGAAAATTCTGAGAGTGCCTTGGACTGCAAGAAGATCAAACCAGTCCATACTCCAGGAAATAAAGCCAGACTGCTCACTTGAGGGAATGGTATTAAAGGCAAAACTGAAGTACTTTGGCCACATAATGAGAAGACAGGATACCCTGGAGAAGATGCTGATGCTAGGGAAAGTGGAAGGCCAAAGGAAGAGGGGCCGACCAAGGGCAAGATGGATGGATGATATTCTGGAGGTGACGGACTTGACCTTGGGGGAGCTGGGGGTGGCGACGGCTGACAGGAAGCTCTGGTGTGGGCTGGTCCATGAAGTCATGAAGAGTCGGAAATGACTGAACGAATAAACAACAACCTCACAAATATATATGATTGCCGAGAAAATTCATTCCCCACCCCAGCTACTCTGAGGATTGCAGCTAAGCTCAGAGGGAACAGGGAATTCTGAGGGGGGAGGGTGGCAGATGATGTCGGTGCCCCTGCTCATAAAAAAGTGCAGCCGCTGCATCCCTGAAAGCTCCACCGCACCACTATTTGTGTGCATCATAACATTAAAGAAGAAAAGTACCAAACATGCCTCTATCCTTTTGGGAGTGGGTGGAAGGGGTGGGCTATACTTGTCTTTGAAGAATAAGTAGCTTTCCATACACAATAGCTAGTTTCAGTGATTTGGTGATCAGATCAGAGAAGATCCCAACTACTGGGATATGTGTGTGTGTGTGTGTGTGTGTGTGTGTGGTGACTTGTATAATCTTACAGGTCCTTGAACTTGGAAAAGAAATAATGGCAAAGGAACATGAGAACTGCTTTATCCATCTAATGACACAACTTGTGGCCTCATTGTCCTACCATTGTGAGCAAACCAAAGATGGAATAATGTGGGGGCAGAAAACTACACTAGCAAAGTAGCAAGAGCTGTCTCTGCTAGAGACAGCACCACAAAAGATGGGCATAGGAACATAGAAATCTGCCTTTTACTGAGTCAGACCACTGGTCCATCTACCCCAGTATTGTCGACACTGACTGGCAGCAGCTCTCTAAGGTTTCAGGCAGGATTCTTTCCTAGCCCTAACTGGAAATGCCGGGGGTTGAACCTGGAACCTTCTGCATGCAAAGTGTGTGCTCTACCACTGAGCAACAACCCCTCCCCACAAAGACAGAACACGGTGGGGTCAACAGCTGAGATAACTCACAGGCCTAAGACCTTGGATTACCAAGGAGACTTCTATGTTGTCCTAAACCTTTACATCTACATGCCTATATTGGCTACCTCTATATATGAGTTGACAAGTAACTGGGGCTGTTCCCACGTAACTTTAAGCCACCATGGTTAATTTCCCTGTGGGGTTTAGGGGAGTATGCCGGCCACCATTTTGAATATGCAAGCAGCGGTGCATTCATAGCTTGCCATGTCATGTGGCATTGTGGGTTTTGTTTGAGGGGGTAGACAACCCTTAAATAACGCATAGCTTGTTTTAGGGTTATCTGAGGGTTGTCTAGCCTCTCAAACAACCCAGGATGCCAGGTTTGGACTACATGGCAAACCATGGCAAGCAGGGACACCTGTGGGCACCATGAAAAAAGCATGCCCATTCAGGCTTCAGGCCTGGTTTTGGAATGGAAACTGCCTTGATCACCCTGTGGGATGACCTTTGCTGAGAGAGGAACAGGCGAAGTGTGACCTGTTGATTCTATTGGACCTTTTAGTGGCTTTCAATACCATTGAACATAGTATCCTTCTGGATAGGTTGTCTGGGTTGGGACAACCTATGCAGTGGTTCCAATCCTACTTGGATGGCCGATTCCAGAAGGTGGTACTGGAGGATTATTGCACTGTGCCTTTGCAGCTATGCTATGGGGTTCCACAGGGCTCTATCCCATGCTGTTCAACACCTACATGAAACCACTAGGGGAGGTTATGTGGAGGTGTGAGCTGAGGTGTCATCAATATGGAGATGATACCCACCTCTCTCTTTCCTTTTCATCAAATCCGGATGAGGCTGTTCTGAATCAGTGCCTGGGCATGGTAATGGACTGGATGAGGCTAATAAACTGAGACTCAATCCAGACAAGATGGATTGTATCCTCACATATGTATCTGCCTGAAGCCTAAGATCATCTTCAGCAGCCCTTCTCCAGGAGCCTCTGCCAATGGAAGTAAGGTGGGTGGCTATCAAGAAGAGGGCCTTTTTGGTTATGGCACCCTGGTTATAGAATGAGTTTCCCAGAAGGGCTCACCTGCCGCCTACGTTGTGCTCTTTCCAGAGCCAGGTGATGACCTTCTTTATTTTCCCAGGCATTTTAGTCTTTTAGTTCTGTTGTTTTAAATCTGTTATTGTATTTTAAATCTCTGCATTGTTGTTAGGTTTTATTCTCGTTTTTACTTTTATTTTATACTGTAGTTTTAAACTTTAAATTTTTTATAATACATCTTATGCTGTATTTTGTGGTTTTAATTGTTGTGAACTGCCCAGACAACTTCGGCTATTGGGCAGTATAGAAATGTAATAAATAAATAATAAAAAGAAACATGACAGCCCCCGCAGCCAAATTAAGCTATAGTGGACTATCATGTGATGCAAACCAGGTTACTGAGTGCACTTTTAAAACTACATACAACTTTAGAATCTGGGTATAAATGCTTCCTACCCACTTCTCAAAATACATACCTTTAGCAAACCAAACATAGCATGCTATCATGCTGTGGCACAACGGAAAAAGACCAAAACATGCTTATTCACTACACTTAAAGAGAAATATTTAACCTAACATGCTTAAACAATGCATTTTCAATGTCTCTCAATATCTCAAATAAAAGATAGAAAGCTGGATAGAAGACAGAAAGGTTTATTTTCAGAAGATTTATTTCTGTCTTAGTTTCCAAAGGTTTCAAGGGCTTTTAGCCTTGACTCTTGCTATATTGTCACATTGTAATTCTTTAAACATAGATGTTATAAGGAATAACAAAGACATACTTTTGCAAAACGTCATCCTTTGCAAATACAAATACACCCTGGATTTGTTTTTAAAATATATGAATATATATGGGGGTTTGTTTTTTGTTTGTTTGTTTGCATTAAACAAAAGTTAGTCACATTACAATGTGACAAAATGTTTAATTTCCACAGCAGCCAGAGTTTATATAGTGGATGTACATAGTATGTTTGTTGATATATAAATATATAGATATATAGATATATTCACAGTTTGGTAGTTAATAAGTTAAGCAGTTAATAAACATGCTCCAAAGGAAGGAAACAAAATTGCATACATTTATATTTCAAATAACATGCATTAACAGGTGTGGGACTACAGACTAAAAAAACAGCAGCTAGTGAATCTTTGTACCACAACCCCATGTCCATCAGAATGAATACATGGATTTCCTGCACGAATGTACTCATTTGCATGTTTAGAACTAGCCACCCACATACACTTAAATGATTGGAGAAACCCTTGCAGGCAGTAGAACTCAGTGGCTACAAACCCTGCCCACACATGGATGCATCTCCACAGGGCTCAGAATAGCCCTCTTTCTCCCCTCCCCTCCTCAGTTTGGGCACATCAGCACATTCAGGCAGCCCAACAGGACATTATGGGGAATACCCTCCCCCTCCACTCAATCAGTAGTTCACAGACTTTGTATTTCTCTTAACAACCCATGGTGCTATCTCTGTGGGCTCTGTTGAGCCTATGTGCATCTGTCTGTGCACAGGTACAGTGCCCAGGATGTCTGTGCACAGGTGCAGTGAACAGGTGCAGTGTGTGCATCTGAGCCTGTACTCACATGGAAACACTGAGAAGTGATTCTTTTTATGTAATAACGGTACCATATTTAATGCTATCACTTGCACTGATTCTTTAGGAATGGACGGGATACAAATTCAAATTAATATGGCACTATTGAAATTATACACACACACACATATGGAGGTACTGACATGGCTGGTTTCCTTAATTTTTGCAATATACAATACACAGTCACAGTATCCTTGGCATGCTCTATTCATTGTATCAGAGGTGACTGTGGATCAAGTTGGTACCTGTGTGCAGCAAAGAATGAGGGCAACTATTTTGTAAAAGATCTTCAGGAGGTCTGGGGAAAAAAGATCGTCAGGAGGTTTGGGGGAGAAGGTTTGAGGAAAAAAAATATGATAGCTAGGTTAACCGCCCCCCCCCCCCAGACTTTTGTGAGAGAAAATCGGTTGCCCTTTCAAGACTACAGGTCTTATTGTTTAGATTCTGCAACCATAACGCTTAAGAGCTCTCTGATTTCATTGAGGTTAATAGGTCATATGTGCCTGTGAGTAGCTTCAGGAGGAGGGCACCATGTCTGCAGCTGTCAGATGCTGTCCCTTCTACAGCCCAGCAAAGATGAAGCAAGCAGTCACAGGGTTAACAAGGCACTAAATGCCTCAGATAGCTGAAATGCCTCCTGGGTGAGTTATTACTACCATAGAATTTCAGCCCCATCTGCTTCTTTTGCCAGTTCCATGAAAGGACACACTTACTGATTGCTAGGCAACAAGCACTCTCTGACCCCAGCACAAACTATTTGAGAAAAAAAAAGCATATAGAAAAGGTCTGAGTGGTCCTAACTTTCCATTCTCACTCCAACACATGAGAAAGTATGCATTTAGCCATTGTTGATAGGATCCAATGCATTTCCCTACTCCCTAGGCTTTTACCTGTTTGGGAAAACATAGCAAAAGTACCAAAAGGAATATGGCCCTGCTGCTTGAGGCATATTAGCCTCATGAGGCTTCTAGATGAGGTTTTCATCCTGCAATCACCATGTCTCAATCACAGAACTGTACATGGGGCGGGGGGGGGGGCAGACTAGGGATGGGAGAACATGAAATGTTGGAACTCGCTGAGGTTCTCTGAATTCATCCTTGAAGCTTGGTTTGCTGCATCTGCGTTTCCAAATACAAGCATCTCCCTCTACCCTGCATTGGGAAAAATGCACATTTTTAAAAGTGCGCACCCAAAATGCACACGTTCCCCCATAGGCTAAAGCATGAAAAGGTTGTTTTATGGGAAAATGTTGAAAATGTTGGTTTATGCACTTGCGCATCTATGCATTTTTGAATGTAAATAAAAATTTCCTGAGAATTCAACTCCTGTTCATGTTCGGGTTTGCGGTTGTGAACAGGACTTCTTTGCATGATTTGCAAACAGGAACAAAATTCTCATACATCCCTATTCATTGTTATCTTCTATTTGTAACCCTCCCTTATTTGCCACCACTTCTTTTGTCTCACCTGAACAAAATGTTTCTCCTGTTAAGGAGAAAAAGATGGAACAGGTGCAATGTTTTTGGTTGTTAGTTATAGGAGCCCTCTCTCTGGAAGCACCATCAGGTATTTTTCATCTTTTGGTAAAACAGAAGATGCCTAAAGTAAATGCAACCAGATGCAATTAATAAAGTTGAAGGTGGGGGGCAGGTGGAAGGTAGAAAATAATTTCTAATGAGCTCTGAATATCAATGCACAGAGCTATCTAGGAGATCCAGTGGTAGCAAGGTCATTCTTTTATATCTAAACAAATTTCCACACATGAAGGGTGGTTCCGGACAGAGGGCTCCTAGCACTACCAGTCAAAAGGTGTCATGCAGCTATTCCCTCTTTCCCTTCTTAATGGATTTTCTGTGGTCAGAAAAATGACAGAAGAAGTGATGGGAAAATACAGAAGGGCTACAAATAGAAGATGATGACATCTGGACCCCCTGTTAAATTCAATAAATGATACAGGGCAATTGCACAATAAAACCTCATTTGTAAGCACTCTTGTTCCACTTTTCTTCGAAGATTAGTTCAATGCCTTAAAAAATAATTGATTCAAGTTTGTCTAGCCATGTTTTCTACACTAGTCTCTTTCATCAAGCACAGGTAGGAAACTAGTAAGAATACAGCATACACTATTGTCCTTCCAATACTCAATATTTAGCTATAATTAATTACATTTTTGCTAATTTTAGAGATTACTGTTATCCACATGCACATTATTCAACTAACGAGTACAAAGGGCACCAGTTGTAGCAAAACAGGACCCAAGAATGCTAAACTGCACACAACTGGAACACATGAGTATGAATTATCTTTTTATACTTTTGATAAACACATTGTTTTTGTCCCCTTATATTATATCATATCATTCACAATTGTGTGTTCCAGTTGTGTGCAGTTTAGCATTCTTGGGTCCTGCTATTCAGCCAGTCTCATCCTATCACCCATAACTGATAAATGACATATTCATGATATTGTTCTGATCAACGAAACATTCATACTGAAATACCTTAAGCCCATAAGCTCTATAACAGTGAATAGGCAATATACAAGCTTCTTATAAAAGCTGTCCTCAAAATATGCTGCTGTTTCATAGATATTTGTATTGAATACTAATATCACCAAAATATAATACCAGCTTAACAGAAAAGCCATTACAGCTATAAAATGGAGGGAACCAAAACTAGATCACTGATATACAGATCAGGAATGGCAGCACGCACACAAACTCACATAGTCTGAATGATAAAACTAGTAACACAGATAAAACACAAAAAAAGAACAATTCAGTTTTTAGCTTTATAGGCATGTCCTTTTCCCTTGATATCGTTCCATTGACCAAGCATGATAATTCTATAATACTACATCACTGTTTCAACTTGTCACAAAATTAAAACATGTAGGGATAGTTTAAAAATGAAGGGATAATCCAAAACATGCAGGTTGTTTGCTTCTTTTTCAATGGAAACTTGTACAATCACACGTCAAGAGTTCTTGCTGCAGTTTTTTTTTAAAAAAATCTTCTTTTGACAGCTAAATAAGACCTACAGATTTCTTGCTTGCATCTGATGAATTCAAATTATGTAGATGCACAAAGTAGATGTCTTCTCCATAACAATTCCTTCTTAGAACTGCAAAGCTGAGGTAAATGACTATTTTACCCAGATTTGGTCCTGTGACACACCAGCCTGGTTATGAACTAGGAGAAAGCGATAAGGTGTTTCCCTGTTTGGTTAATAAAGCACTAAAATATGCAAGCATCTGAGGGCAGGAAAGTGGGATGGCATCAGAGAGACAGAGACCAACCAAGGCAAATGTAATCAGGCTTATGGCTAGAGGTGCATTTAGGTCGGTCAAGTAAGCTAAATGTCCATGGGCTCAATCCAGTAATGCTGAATTATTTTTACCTTACAGAAGAGCAGAAAATGAAAAAGCACAATGGAAGAAGAGCAGGCTCGAGAAAAGCTGCTTAAAGCAATGGACCACAGCAAGGAAAGGTGACGTGGTCCAGTTTCCCTGCCCACCCCCTCCCACCAAGTACTGAATAGTCTCTCCTCATATTTTACATGTGAACTGGCAATTGATCCAGAAGCCCTGAAACTAGCTAGGCCAGTCAAAAAAGTGATCAGTTGGCAACCCAACTAACCACTTGCTTCCTCCCCCTCCTTACCTGGGAGTCAGGAACACCTGTTGTGAGTGAGGCTCTCAATTTCTTCCCATGGGTTCTACTGCTTTCTCCTTTCTGAGGTATTTCAGGCACAGAGAGACTTGCTCTCTTGTCTCTTCCTGATGCACATGCAGTCTCACTCTCTTGCCTTCCTCCTCCTTCATGATGATTGTAAAGATGTATACCTCAACCCCATAATTTATTGTGTGGTTTCTCTGATCCATACAGAGAACTACCCTATGTGCAAGGACTTCCACACTCACTGCACTGGAGGATCTGGCTCATGTGGGGCTTCCCCATATGGGGCTTATACTGTGCGATCAAGATTGGTAACTCACAAAAGTTTGTGGATCGTTTACACAACATTGTCAACCTCCACAGCCCCTCCTGTGGTGTATGACCTTTATCCCACTTTTGTAAAGTGCAGGAAAAGTCTGATTTTTCTCTAAGAAGCACGATGCAGCGGTTTACTTGCTGTGTACTTCTGCAATGGTGCTATAACAGCAGCGCCACATAGTGGCTGTAAAATGAAACATATAGAACTTGCTGAGAAATAAAAACAGCCTGTGTAAAGGAGCCAATCTTAATCCTGGAAAAAATCTGGAAGCAGAAGCTCCTGTAAGGATGCCTTGAATTTTAGCCTTGTGTGGTGAAGCCCATGGATATCATCTCCCTTGAAATTAGTAGGAAAACTAACTGAGGGACAAACTACATTTGATGCTTAATATGTAGCCTGCAGCTATTTCTCCAAGTGCTGGGGAGTGGGATTCTTACCAGGATGATAGCGCTCAGGGAGATATATCCCTCCCCTCTTCAGTTGCAACCTCCCTAAACTCCCCCTCCACTGTGTGGCTAGGAACATTAGGAAAAACTATCTAATTGGCACCAGGAGCAGATGTTTTCCTAATGTTCCTAACCACATGGCGGGGGGAAGAGTTTTGACGGGGTGATTGTGGCTAGCCAGGGTCCCTGTATGCTGCAATCTTGGTAAGAATTGCCCTCTCCCTGTGTACCTTTAATTAATTAACAAAAAAGTGGAAACATAGCTGCAGGCAACACATTCAACTACGTCTAGTTTGTCCCTGAATGGAACTCTGAATCAGTGACAATGTGCACAGACAAAGCACTGAAGCTTTGTGATGCATACACAGACCTTGCCACAATCAGGAACTACTCCATTATTTTTAATATGAAGGAATACTCAAAAAGCATAGAATTCCATTGAATCTAAGGTACACTGGAGATGGTGAGCCTGATGTAGGCCACATAAAGCTCTATGTGGCCTCAAAGTCACTGCATATACAGAAGAACCACCAAATGAAAAAAGAGAGAGAAACGCTTATGAACAAATCTGTGTACCTGACATGCTGCTGGAAATCAACAAAAAGTAGTCATTCTCATTCCTCTTTTTCACCAGTGTAACCTGTCAAGGATAAAAAAGACAATTTTATCAATGTGTAACAAACATAACAACACACACACACACATACACACAAATAAAATAAAATTATTATACAGATATATTTATTTATTATTAAATTTATTAATCTCCCATCTGGCTGGTCACCCAGCCACTCTGGGCGATGTACAACATACAGTAAAACAGTTTAAAACAATAAAATTCTACAATAAAAACATTTTCTAAAATACCCTAACCCACCCCAAATGCCTGCCTGAACAACCACGTTTTTAATGCACGACGGAAGCTCATTAAAGAGGGGGCATGACGGAGTTCCCTAGGGAGGGAGTTCCACAGAGTGGGGGCCACCACAAAAAGGCCCTCTCCCTCGTCCCCACCAGTCTAGCTGTCGTGGCTGATGGGACAGAGAGAAGGCCATCCGAGGCTGATCTTGTTAAGCGGCCTGTCTGGTGCTGCTGGAGGCGCTCCTTAAGCTCCTTAAGGCGCTGGGCTGGAACCATATAGGGTTTTAAAGGTCAAAACCAACACCTTGAATTTGGCCCGGAAAACAACTGGTAACCAGTGCAACTCCTTCAGCACTGGACTGATGTGATCTCGCCGGTGGCTGCCTTTAATCAGGCGAGCTGCCGCATTCTGTACCAGCTGCAGTTTCCGAACCGTCTTCAAGGGTAACCCCACGTAGAGCGCATTACAGTAGTCTAAACGAGAGGAGACCAGGGCATGTACTACCGATGGGAGCAGATGGTCGGGAAGGAAGGGGCGCAGCCGCCGTATCAGATGGAGTTGATACAGCGCTGTCCGGCTCACAGCTGACACCTGAGCCTCCATGGACAGCTGGGAGTCCAAAATGACCCCCAGGCTGCAGACCTGGTCTTTCAAGGGTAGCCGTACCCCATTCAACACCAGGTCAACATCCCCTAGCCTCCTCTTGTCTCCCACCAAAAGTACCTCGGTCTTGTCAGGGTTCAGCTTCAGCTTATTCCTCCCCATCCAGCCACTCACCGTCTCCAGACATTTGGACAGGGATTCTACGGCCAACCTTGGTGAAGACTTGAATGAGAGGTAGAGCTGCATGTCATCCGCATATTGATGACAGTGCAGCCCAAACCTCCTGATGATAGCCCCCAGTGGCTTCACATAGATGTTCAATAGCATCAGGGAGAGGATGGAACCCTGTGGCACCCCACAAGTAAGTGGCCACGGGTCCGAAACCTCCTCTCCCAGTGCTACCCTCTGGTACCTGCCGGAGAGGAAGGACCAGAACCACCGCAATACAGTGTCTCCAATGCCCAACCCCTCCAGGTGGTCCAGGAGGATACCGTGGTCAACGGTATCAAAAGCCGCTGAGAGGTCGAGGAGAACAAGGAAGGAGCATTCACCCCTATCCAGAGCCCTCCTCATATCATCCACCAAGGCAACCAAGGCCGTTTCTGTCCCATGCCCAGGCCTGAAGCCCGACTGAAATGGGTCTAGATAATTAGTTTCTTCCAAGTGTGCCTTCAACTGCACCGCCACCACCCGCTCAATCACCTTGCCCAAAAATGGCAGATTTGAGACTGGGCGAAAGTTGTTCAGAACTTGAGTATCCAAGGAGGGCTTCTTTAAGAGCGGTCTTATCACTGCCTCCTTGAGGGCTGATGGCATCACTCCCTCCTCAAGGGAGGCGTTCACCACCGCCCTGATCCCCTCACCCAGTCTCTCTCTGCAGCCCATAATGAGCCAAGATGGGCAAGGATCAAGTAAGCAGGTGGTCGGCCGTACCGATGAAAGCACCTTGTCCACTTCATCAGGAGGAAGAAGCTGGAACCGATCCCACAAAACCGGTTTGCCGCAGGCCGCCTCCTGCTCACTAAGTGTATCCACAGCGTGCAGAGTAACACACCTAATCTGGTCAATTTTATCTGCAAAGTGCCTTGCCAAGGCCTCACAGGAGGCCTTAGAATGCTCCAGTGGTTCTGGAGCCACAGGACCGACCAGGCTCCAGACCACTTGGAACAGCTTCCTGGGACAGCACTCTGCAGACGCGATGGAGGCAGCATAATATTCCTTTTTTGCTGCTTTCACCGCCACGTGATAGGCTGAAGATACAGCTCTAGCCCGTGTCTGATCGTCGTTGGAGCGAGACTTCCGCCACCGGCGCTCTAGCCGTCTCACCTCCTGTTTCAGAGCTCGTAACCGCAGATTGAACCATGGTGCAGTCCAAGCCCTGTTCAGGGGGAGAGGGCGTTTCGGAATGCCCCAGTGATTGCGGCATTCCAGCCACCCACCAGGGTCTCGACCGAGTGGCCGTTGGCGTGCCCCAGAGAATCCCCAAGCGCATTCAGGAATCCATTTGGATCCATAAGACGCCTGGGGCGGACCATTTTAATGGGTCCTCCACCCCTGCGGAGGGGTTGTGGAACCGAGAAGTCCAACATCACCAGATAGTGATCTGACCATGACAAGGGGGTGGTGGATATACCCCCGACTTCCAGATCACTCTCCGCTTCTCCAGAAACAAACACAAGGTCTAGTGCATGACCGGCTACATGGGTGGGCCCAGTTAGAATATGGTGCAGCTCCCAGGAGGCCATGGTCTCCATGAAGTCCCGAGGTGCTCCTGTGAGGATGGCCTCCGAATGTACGTTGAAGTCCCCCAACACCAATAAGTTAGGGGACTGTACACGCACATCAGAGACCACTTCAAGCACCTCGGCCAGGGAGTCAGTTGTGCAGCGGGGTGGACGGTACACGAGCAGAATCCCCAGACTGACTTTTGGGCCCAACCTCCAGTACATGCACTCAGTAACCTTGGTCTCCCAGAGAGGGGGTCTGGTGAAGACCAAGGACTCTCGGTAGATAACAGCCACTCCCCCTCCCCGATCCCCAGCCCTCGGCTGTTGTGCATACGAATAGATATAGCCTTGGATCTGAAGAACCGAGACTGGTGTTCTCTTCATGAAATAGAGTTTTTCCCACCCCTTCCTTCCCACTGGAGCCCCCAGCACCTCTAAAAAGCCAATCCTGAGGGACAGGTGGCTGTGGGAAATGGTACTAAATATATTCATAAGGGACTAAAGTGTGTGTGTGTGTGTGGGGGGGGGAAGTTTGGTGGAAATTGGGGACTCCCCTTTGTGTGAGTAGAAGTGCAGCAGAAGAAGGCTTCCATTCACATATTCCTAGCTGGATGGGGAATTGTGAAAGTAAATGCGTGCTAGGATAATGATTCTCCATCCCAATCCAACAGCTGGGGTTCAGTGCCCAGGAAACTTTTTGAAAATGACAAATCCTGCTGATTTGGCTCTTTTGTACTGGAAACACGAACAGGAGCTGGACTGAATGCCTCTAGTTCCCACTTCCCTGCCAAATATTAACTGGTTCATACGCTCACCACAGCCTCAAATAACCCATGGCCTGTTGTAGGGTTATTTGGGGGTAGTTTCCCACTCAAACAACGCCTGGTGCCCAGGTTTGGATGACACGACAAACCATTGCAACCCCCACCCCCACCCAGGGTTGATATTCAAAATGGCCTCTGGCACAAGCCGTAAGCCACAGTGGGCTGCAGTGATCATATGAACCTGCCCATATGATGCTCTCCCTGCTAGATCCAACTCTTTAAAAAGTCTCATTGTAAACACCAATTCAAACACCAATTCCTGCCTTCACCTGTGCACTCCTCCCCGCCACCCCTGGTGCCACCTGATGCCTGCTACATGACAGGGCCAGCTCTGCTACCAAGTAGTAAATTGCTGGGACTTCTGCTTTTTTAAAGAGCTGCATCTGCTCTGTTTGTGTTATGTTGGACTGCTGCTAGTGTTTCTAGTTTATCTTGTCCATGTAGAACAGGGGTGGTGAAAATGTAGCCCTCCAGATGTTGTTGGATGGCAATTCCCATCAGCCCTAGCCAGCACAGCCAACGGTGAAAGATAAAGGGAGTTGCAGCAGTCCAGCAACATCTATTGGGCCACATGTCTTCAACCCCTGGTACAGAATGTTACACAAATTTAAATTGGACTTTAATCCACATTGTATCATTTCAATCAGTTCCTTGCATGTTATACAACTACAAATGAAACAACATTTTGTTAAAGATCAAATACACAACCTTTGGTAGTTTAAAAAATTGTGCCCTCAGGGTGAATAATTTACATTTTTACTAGTAGAAGAATAAATGGATTCAAGCAGCATATATCCTCATGTGTCTTATCAGGACCAATTAAAGATGTGCTAAGGTCTGATTTCTAATTGACTAAATAAATAATGAATTACGTTTAAAAGATTGATTAGATTTAAATAAATGTGCACGTCACATATAAATCCTCTTTAGTAATCAAGAAAGAAGGACAGATGCTGCCCTTAAGTATGAAACTATTTACAATTTAGTATACAAAAAGTCTCATTTGTAAGTAGAAGGACAGATGATGTTTAACATTTTTCTTTAATTTGAGAACTTGGAATGTGGAACTAGAAGTAAAAAAATCATCATTAACTTCTAAAAAAGCAAAAATGGCATAGGGAGTAGAAGCCAGAAAATCTCTGCAGCTTGCAAAGCACTATATTCTTCAGTGCCAATGCCATCACTCAACTAGGAGCTAAATCTGTGATTGGGGTCCCAATCCTATAATACTTACCTGGGACTGTCTCACTGAACTAAATGGGGCTTACTTCTAAGTAGTCATGCATAGAATTGCACTGTGAAGCTTTAGTTGAGTGTCTACTAATGACATTAACTAAAGATTGCAATCCTTCTCATTATAGCAAGATTCCTACCCATCCAGAATGTGTTTATATTTGTTTCAGCTTTACTCCCAACTGGCTCATCTCTTTCTTTAGATTAGAAAATTGGTATAATATTTCCCCTATTGCCAAACACAGCTCAGAGAAAATTAATATTGTTTGTCCTACATATTTGCAAACAGTGATTAAAACCAGAAGAACAGGGAGCAACTGTGCATATGTACATTTACTGTATATTTACTGGGATATGGTTCATGGCCAAATTTAGCGCCTTGAATTATTCTCAGAGCATACACTCTCTCATCAACAACAGAAAGTACTATACAACTTGGAAAAGTCAAGCTCTTACATTTGAAAGAAATTTCAAACTTACTAGAAAGCCATATTAACTTGAGAAATGAATACCTTTGAGGATATGTTGAAAAGGACTCACAAAGGTTCAGAAATGGAACATACAATTGCAATTTTATATGTATATACAATTCTATAATCAACATATAATTAACTTGTTTCCTGCCCAACGTTCCTTAAGTTTCTGGAGCAATATAAAATGTTGTTTTGAAAGTATATATCGAATATTTATTTTACTCCTATCTTTCGGCCTTCAAATTCTTAAAGTAGATAACAATAAAAATCCTGAAACAATTGTTTAAAACAAGAGAAATGAAAACTACCACAAATACCAGAATGCTAAACCCCATTCAGGTTTTCTTTATGTGTGTACAATAAACATGTGAGGAGGGGAAGCCATCCTGCCCCACCCCTTTGTGTGTTTCCTGTATCCATGGAGAATGCTGAAATATCTATTTTGTACACATGATTGAGAATGCTGAAATATCAGCATTCAAAATTGCGTGGAGAGCTTCCACAGATACGGGAGGCTCTCCTCTTCAAAAAGTTATCCTCCACAAGTAGAGGGCATTAGAAACATGCGAGGAAGGGATGAGGCTAGAGCGCTCCTCCGTCTCACGTGTTTATTGTACACACATAAGGAACTCTTGAATAGAGCTTAAGTAGCAGCTGTGGAAAGAATCAGTTTACAGCTAGCCTAAAATGCCTGTTGAAATGACGAAGTCTTTCCTGTTTGCCAAAAGGCCAGGTGGGCCTCTATCAGGAAAACATGCCACAGTGTAGGGGCATCTCTACACCAGCCTAAAATCCTGCACTTAAAACGGGGCTTTCTGCTTCTGTTTTAAATGCAGGATCACGACGACTCCCCTTTTCACATGCTTCCTTTTCCCCCACCTCCTTCCCCCTCCTTCTCCCCATATCTGATTCTACCATTATCTTTCATTGATCTCATTCAATTTCTTGCCGCTTTTACCCTTTTCACAGAGGAAACTGAAGCGGAACCCAACTGGGTAATTTGATAGCTCATTATTTGCAATTTATTTAAAAATGCAACAAGGGCATTTAGTGCAGGAGACGCCTTGAATGATCATGGAGTCATATAAAGAGCCCGCAAATTTCTGTGAAGAACCAATCTCAATCGCAGGATAAAAGCTCTGTGCGAAGGAGCTCTAGGAGACAGGGAAAGGCCACCTCTCTTGGGCTCACCTAATGCACCTCAGACGGCAGGGGAACATAGATTAGCATCAGAGATTCTGCTTTAAGTGCAGCCCTTCAGATACTCCAGTCCCAGGCTTCTTAGTACTTTGAATTGGGCCCCAAAACAAATACATAGCCAAATGGAACTGGAACACCACTGGTGATATGTAGACCATACAGGACAGTCCCGTTAATAATCAGAACACTGCATTTTAAACCAGTTGTTGTTCCTGGATACTCTTAAAACACAGTCCCATGCAGCATGTATTATGACAATCTAATCTGGATGTTACTATACCATGAATGATTGTGGCTAGGTCTGTTTGCTCCAGAAAAGCTGGTGCACTAGCTGAAACTAGCTGAAGCATTCCTGGCCACCAAAGTCTCCTGGGTAACCAAAAGTAGTCTGGCCAGATGGCTTCTTTCATACCAGACAGGCTGCTAACCAGTGCACAGTATGGGGATCATATCAGTCCAATACCGAAATGACTGCACTGGTTGCCAGTTGTTCTCCAGGCTCAATTCAAGGTGTTGGTTTTAACCTTTAAAGCTCTCAACAGCTTAGGGCCTGGCTGAGAAACTGCCTATCTCGGTATGAATCTGCTTGTACCAAGATGCAGAAGTCCTTTAGAGTATGGGTTGTTGTGGTGTGTGACCCCAGTCACTGATTTGGGGTGATTTTAGTTGAAGAGTGATTTTGTTGGGAAATTGGCTTACATTCTATGAAATATAAATTCTAGCAATTATTTCTAAATTTGGATATGCAAATTTTATGCAAACATGTGCCACCTTTCGTCCTCTTTTTTGGCGGTGCATATCCTTTTTTGGCATTGATGTATAAGTAACTCCCCAGCAAAGGAGATCGTTTCCTTGTCGTGGTGCTGGAGCTTGAGCACCTCAATGACGTCATGAGCTAAACCGTGAAGGGACACCCAAGACGGGAAGGTCATGGCAGAGAGATCAGACTAAATATGATCCCTGGGGAAGGAAACGGCAACCCACCCCAGTATTCTTGCCATGAAAACTAAATGGATCAGTACAACCAGAGATATGTCGGTATACCATCGGAAGGTGGAACTCCCAGGTCGGAAGATGGTCAAAAAGCTACTGGGGAGGAACAGAGGATAAGTTCAACTAGCCCCAGATGTGATGATGCAGCTAGCTCAAAGTCGAAAGGATGGCTAGCAGCCGATGGTGCTGGTGGTGAACGACGAATCCGATGTTCTAAAGATTAACACACCATAGGAACCTGGAATGTGAGATTTATGAGCCAGGGCAAATTGGATGTGGTTATTGGGGAGATGTCAAGATTAAATATAGACATTTTGGGTGTCAGTGAACTGAAATGGACTGGAATGGGCCACTTCACATCAAATGACCACCAGATCTACTACTGTGGACAAGAGGACCACAGAAGAAATGGAGTAGCCTTCATAATTAATAATAAAGTGGCTAAAGCAGCGCTTGGATACAGTCCAAAAAATGACAGAATGATCTCAATTCGAATTCAGGGTAAGCCATTTAACATCACAGTGATCCAAATATACGCCCCAACCACAGATGCTGAAGAAGCAGAAGTAGATCAGTTCTATGAGGATCTGCAGCACCTACTGGACAGTATGCCAAACAAAGATGTTATTTTCATTACAGGAGACTGGAATGCTAAGTTGGGTAGTCAAATGACACCTGGAATTACAGGCAAGCATGGTCTGGGAGAACAACATGAAGCAGGACATAGGCTGATAGAATTTTGCCAAGACAACTCACTGTGCATAACAAACACTCTTTTCCAGCAACCTAAGAGACGACTTTATACATGGACTTCACCAGACGGTTGACACCGAAATCAGATTGACTACATCCTTTGTAGCCAAAGGTGGCGGACATCTATGCAGTTGGTAAAAACAAGACCTGGAGCTGATTGTAGTTCAGATCATGAACTTCTTATTGCACTATTTAGAATCAGACTGAAGAGAATAGAGAAGACCCACAGATCAGTTAGATATGAGCTCACGAATATTCCTAATGAATATGCAATGGAGGTGAAGAATAGATTTAAGGGACTAGATTTAGTAGATAGGGTCCTGGAAGAACTATGGACAGAAATTCGCAACATTGTTCAGGAGGCAGCAACAAAAAACATCCCAAAGAAAAAGAAAATCAAGAAGGCAAGATGGCTGTCTGCTGAGACACTGGAAGCAGCCCAAGAAAGAAGGAAAGCAAAAGGCAACAGTGATAGGGGGAGATATGCCCAATTAAATGCAAAATTCCAGAGGTTAGCCAGAAGAGATAAGGAATTATTTTTAAACAAGCAATGTGCAGAAGCAGAAGAAGATAACAGAATAGGAAGGACAAGAGACCTCTTCCAGAAAATTAGAAACATCGGAGGTAAATTCCAGGCAAAAATGGGTATGATCAAAAACAAAGATGGCAAGGACCTAACAGAAGCAGAAGAGAGCAAGAAAAGGTGGCAAGAATATATGGTAGATCTGTATAGGAAGGATAATAATATCGGGGATAGATTTGATGGTGTGGTCAGTGAGCTAGAGCCAGACATCCTGAAGAGTGAGAGTGAATGGGCCTTAAGAAGCATTGCTAATAACAAGGCAGCAGGAGATGATGGTATCCCGGCTGAACTGTTTAAAATCTTGCAAGATGATGCTGTCAAGGTGATGCATGCCATGCCCATATGCCAGCAAATTTGGAAAACACAAGAATGGCCAACAGATGGGAAAAAATCAACTTATATCCCCATACCAAAAAAGGGAAGCACCAAAGAATGTTCAAACTATCCAACAGTGGCACTTATTTCACATGCTAGTAAGGTAATGCTCAAGATCTTGCAAGGTAGACTCCAGCAATTCATGGAACAAGAATTGCCAGATGTACAAGCTGGGTTTAGAAAAGGCAGAGGAACTAGAGACCAAATTGCCAATATCCGCTGCATAATGGAGAAAGCCAGGGAGTTTCAGAAAAACATCTATTTCTGTTTTATTGACTATTCTAAAGCCTTTGAGTGTGTGGATCATAACAAATTGTGGCAAGTTCTTGGTGGTATGGGGATACCAAGTCATCTTGTCTGCCTCCTGAGGAATCTGTATAACGACCAAGTAGCAACAGTAAGAACAGACCACAGAAAACGGACTGGTTTAAGATTGGGAAAGGAGTACGGCAGGGTTGTATACTCTCACCTTACCTATTCAACCTGTACGCAGAACACAACATGTGACATGCTGGGCTTGATGAAGCCAAGGCTGGAGTTCAAATCGCTGGAAGAAACATTAACAATCTCAGATATGCAGATGATACCACTTTGATGGCTGAAAGCGAGGAGGAGCTGAGGAACCTCATGATGAAGGTGAAAGAAGGAAGTGCAAAAGCTGGGTTGCAGTTAAACCTCAAAAAACCAAGATTATGGCAACCAGCTTGATTGATCACTGGCAAATAGAGGGAGAAAACATGGAGGCAGTGACAGACTTTGTCTTTCTAGGCGCAAAGATTACTGCAGATGCTGACTGCAGCCAGGAAATCAGAAGACGTTTACTTCTTGGGAGGACAGCAATGACAAATCTTGATAAAATAGTGAACAGCAGAGACATCACACTGACAACAAAGGTCCACATAGTTAAAGCAATGGTATTCCCTGTAGTAACCTATGGCTGCGAGAGGTGGACCATAAGGAAGGCTGAGCGAAGGAAAATAGATGCTTTTGAACTGCGGTGCTGGAGGAAAATTCTGAGAGTGCCTTGGACTGCAAGAAGATCAAACCAGTCCATACTCCAGGAAATAAAGCCAGACTGCTCACTTGGGGGAATGGTATTAAAGGCAAAACTGAAGTACTTTGGCCACATAATGAGAAGACAGGATACCCTGGAGAAGATGCTGGTGCTAGGGAAAGTGGAAGGCCAAAGGAAGAGGGGCTGACCAAGGGCAAGATGGATGGATGATATTCTGGAGGTGACGGACTTGACCTTGGGGGAGCTGGGGGTGGTGACAGCCAACAGGAAGCTCTGGTGTGGGCTGGTCCATGAAGTCACGAAGAGTTGGAAACGACTGACCGAATAAACAACAACAAATAAGTGACTACCCTACAGAAATAGGCCCGGGAGAACCTCCAAGCTATGAATCTGATTCTTAAGGGGGAATACTCTCCCATCCAAAGCTGGCACTTCCATCTTGTCTGGATTAAGCTTTAGTTTTTCATACAAATCCAGTCCACTACTGACTGGGTCAGGCACCATTTCAAAACCTCCACTACCTCCCTGAGATCAGATTGAAAAGAGAGGACGTTACCTCCTCTCAAATCTTCAGATGATTTCGACCACATTTTTCATATTATTGTATTTCCTTTGCTGATATAACTTTCCTTCCTTAAAACATATACTGCAAGTTCCACTGCTAGAAATGTGGATCATAAATGCCATTAAAAACTAAACATTTTTGCATCTGGTACTCTAAAATGCACTTCTCATATAATATCCCCCCCCCAAAAAAAAGGAAAAGAGAGAATAGGTCCAAGTTCAGCCCCCCTCCTTGGCAGTCTCTGACCCTGTGGATCTACTTTTTCTTGAGGAGCTCCAGGAGATTCTACAACTTTCCAAGACAGTTGCCTGTGCCTCCAGCAATCCACCCAGGAACAAATATTCCACTATGTGAAGCAGTATTCCTGTATATAACAGTTGCTGGGGAACCCGAGCAGGAGTGTTCTGAGCAATGCCAAACTGGGCATTGTGTTGTTTGTTATATTGCCCCCTAGGTTTTGCATTTAGAACTACTTTAATTTTCCCTGTATAGATCTGTCAGCAACTGATCAGGCTTTATCATCTGCTATGATACATTGATTAAATGTTCCTAGGGATAACTTTTAGTCCAGTTCAAACCAGTTTATTATTCAGTAGGAATAAACCTTCCTCTGGCCTGTTTTTTGCTGCTATCCTAAATTGCCACACAGGATGCTATTTGCCTCTGCAGCAGCCCAGCAGCAGATGGGGGCCCTGCTGCGGATCGGCCTGGCTGGCAGCTCCATGGACTGGCCATGGAGGGGAGCCGGCCGGTCAGGATTCCAGGGGGGAGGACCGGATTGCCTCCCCCCCCCGTCGAGGAGTCCAAGGGGAGGACCAGATTGCCTCCCCTCTGCCACGGAAGCCAGCAGAGCCAAGTAAGTGGGGTTTCATACACCCCTACTAGAAACATAAGAAGCTGCCTTATATCAGGTCAGACAATCCTTCTAACCTGGTATTGTCTCCTCTGACTGGGACTGGCTCACCAGGGTCTCTGGCAGAGGGATTTCCTTTCACCTGCTAGCTGATCCTGGTCTCGTATTGTCTTTTCCCCTCATCCATACAATTTCTCTTATTTCAATGGCTTCCATTTCCATTTATCCTCTTTCTACAGTTAAGTATTGATCCTCTGCATTTCTTAGTTGTGCACGGTTAAGGTTATGTTTTAAATGAAGTTGAAGACTTCATTTATATGGAAGTGTGGATTGGATGTGAGTTTAGCTAGCTGGCTAGATACACAGCCCAAAGTAGCCCTATTCAGGTGTTCTCAAAGCATTCCAGATTGTGTGGAGAGCCCCCATGGAAGTTTTCCTCTTCACAAAATTGCCCTCCATGCATACAGCATGATGGGAGCAACAACAGAGGAGGACAGGACTAGTCCACTCGTCCTCATCACACTTTGATAATGCCTGAATGGGGCTAGAACGGAGAGTGTGTTGAGGCCAGAACAGAGAGCGGGCTATTGAACTCATGTTCTGCTTGTGGACTTCCATAGGCATCTGGTTTGCCATTGTGGGAAGAGGATGCTGGACTAGATAGGCCTTTGGTCTGATTCAGCACGCATCTTATAAAGTTCAAATTGGGCTGCTGTCTAGTATTCTTTTTGTGACACTAATCCAGGAACACAATGGTGTGGTTTCTCTGAGACAGAATAAAGGTGCTGCAGAAATGTGGTGTAATATAAAAAGACCTGGGGTGGTTTTTTTCACTGTACAAGAGGGGCAGGAATACAGGGCACGAATTTCAAAACTCAGATCTACCTATTATAGCCAAAGTAATATCTGTATGGAATGCAGGGGAATCAACCTACAACTTCTTAGAAATGGTGATAAGATGAGAAGCCCTGCCTTTTCCAGTTCAGGATGATACACTCTTCCCTCAGAACCAACCCCTTCGCATCTGTTTCAGGCACCTCCCCAGAATGACAAGCTAGAAGTTTTCCATATCCCAAATGTTCAGAATCACTCAGATCCATCTCCCTTGCCTACCCATTATCATGTAACAATTCACCAAGAATTTAAGCTTTTCAAAAGTATCTTTTGAATTTTAGTATCAAAAAATAATTAATCTTGAAAATGTTAAATTCTAAAATGTTGAATTTGTGTGTGCGTGTGGGGGGGGGATTTGTAGCCATTAACCGAATAACAAAGGTAGATCAGTTAAAACTGATGGACTGATAGTTGTCTTGTAGAGAGTAAAACTAGATGGGTTTTTGGTTTCTAATTCTACAGTTTCAATTGTCTTGACCACAGTTATGTTTTCATTTATAGCCATCATCAAATTATCCTAAATTATTAACCCATGATGTTGAACATGGCTTCACTCATCTTCATGGCAACTGATAGCTCTTGCTGGTTGACAAATATAAAATTTATTTGATCATCTCAGACAGGCAGTCCATATAGGATGGTCACTTACGCATCACCAAAGAAGAGGAAATGCATTACTGAAACAGAGGACAGGTTTGCATTGAAAAGTACATATGCTAATGTACATGCATAGATGCAATTTTAGAAATAATTACTCTAATTTGAATAGAAATATAATCCATCTCACCAGAGAGGGGAACACGGTGACATATATGCCTGCTCAGCCTGCTGTCCAGGTGCTGTTTTGGGCAACTTCAAGGCCCAGCTCTCACAGCTTCTTTTGGTTCTCTAAACTGGACTTGAAATGGAAAGTATTTCAAATAGAGGATGACTTAAAATGGAAGACTCGTCTCTAACAGCCTTTCAAGTAGAGGGCTGTCCTATGAAGAGGATGACACATAGGCACCCTAACTCTAGATTTTTCTCCAAATAACTCTCCAGGATGTTCATCGTTTTCATTGTTCATCAATGAATATATTCAGACTTTGTGAAACTATGTCACTGCATATCCATGTTTAGAAAAGGGATGTGAGGAAGGAGAAGAGCAATTCACTAGAACCAGTCTCAGACAGTTTGAGGTCAGGGCAACCTCCCTATATGTTTTTGGCAACAGTTCTCATAAGCCCCAGCCACCATGGCCAATGGTTAGGGATCATGAGAGTTGTAGTCGAAAACATCTGGAAAGCACCAGGTTGCTTACCCCTGCTAGGTCACAGGCTCAAGGTTTAAATTGCAATCCTATACACTTTTACCCAGAAGTAAGTACCATTGAATGTAGACTTACTTCTGAGTAGATGTGAAGTGAGTTGCTGTTACACTTAGTAATAATATAGCCAGTTGTATTATAGTTATATTTTCTCATACCAAACATTACAGAGAGTCTTTTAACTTGGGCTACATTTGTGATGCCCACAAATGACAAAAGTTACCATTACAGAATAATCATATAATACAATTTGGAAACAGGGACTAAGGGGGAAATAATGTGTTTTGAAGCTTTTTCCTAGGAGTAGCAACATGGTAAATTACATTTTGAGGATCTATTTCTGGGCCTCCTTTCATAAAATGAACCTGGCGTGCTTGTTATAGCAATTATTATGAAATCTGTGTCCAAGGGAAGGAGGTCTGACCCCTTACTTAACAGCTTTGGCTGTTAAGTAAAGACCTTACTGTATCAGAAGGCTTTCCTTACCATTTAGAGATTTGAAATGCTGCTGCTTTCACTTTAGTTCACAGTTTTATTATTGGCAATTTCTCATACCCTGCTTGTCATCTAAAGAGCTCAGAGCAGTTGTCTTTTGGAGCAGCATTGTATTGAGATTAATGTTATTGTACTGTAATATTCAATATTTTAATCATTTTTGTGTACTTGAATGCACACCTTTTGGGTTTCCTTTAAAGCACAGAACTATCCTAATATAATAAATAATAAATTTACATGGAAAAATCCAACAAATGAAGTAAGGCCATCCTATGAGGAATCCTTTGGTGACATTTGTAAGGGAAATTGTCCTCTAACTCCCCCCTGTGGACATCTGATGTTATTCTTGTGGAAGACACCTTGTTCATAAGTAGTCTGCATAATGTGTAAACAATACCTAAGGAAACTAGAGTTCTATTCAAAATGGGCCTCATGCACAAAACAACTAAACAGGAGATTTCTCTTGCTGCTTCTTTCAAGTCAGAGGATCACTATGTGTGTGTGTGTGTGGGTATTATATAACATACCGATTCTCTAAACTACAGATAAATATTTTACATCAGGGTTGCCTGATTTAAATTAAGGTTATCTAAACCATGATTTTAAATCAGCAAGCAAAAAACAACCAATCTAAATCATTTACTGAAATCTAGTTTCCTATTTTGAAATTCATATATTTCCTGAATGAGGATGCATATAACTGGTTGCCATAATAATTTAAAAATATTGGTTTGCAACTAAATAAAACCTTTTTTTGACCTAGGACCATAATCCAAAATGTTTCATTGTGCAGCACACATATCACACCACAAAATTATACCTGCTTAGAGGCAAAAGATAAATATATGTTTGGCTGTGTCTATACCCATGTAAGAATACTAAGCAAGATCACCTGCTTGAAGGCTAAGGGTGCAAACCTATACACACTTATTTGGAAGTAAGTACTACTGAAAAAAGTATGACCTTTTCATACTTTTAAATATGCATAGGCATTAAGTATACAGAGCTTTCTAGAAGCCAGGGCTGATACTGTTTATAGGATGGTTCTCTATAAAACAGAAAAAATATCCATGTTCCTTGGCTGGCAGAGTAATAAACACATATATTATTTTAGAAATGCACACATTGCAGAGCTCAGGTAGTTAAAGGGCATAAAATGGGAGTATAAGAACATCTACATGGGCTCCATGGATAATCCAAGTGAGATAGAACACCTCCTAGATCCTATGATGACTTGCTCATCCCTGTGTCTAGTAGGAAGCACACAATAATATATTGTAGCACACTGTGCCATTTATAATGCTTAACATTAAAAACCAAATCTTTCCTGTCATGGTTCCCTTTTACACAGAAAAGCAACCTCTAACTCAGTGACGATTGTTATTGGTTTGCACAGATGCACAAGAATAAAGAACTTTAAAAAAAAAAAGTAAAAATGTGATTTGGTTTTTCAGGCTGCACACTTCTTATGCACATTTAACTGTAAGCACCTCTGAACACAGTGGGACTTCTGAGTAAAAATGCCTAGGAATGCGCAGTTAATGTTATTTAAAAAAACACATTATTCACTCTATTGTATATTGTATATGTCAAGCATAGCCAGTACTTTGGGAGCTAACTATGACTTCTGTGGGTAGTTCTTGTGCATTTCTGCAGGCCAAGGCATAATTTATCTTCCAAGGAATTGGATCCTTATGCTGATAAAGGCTTTACCTGAAAAAAGCCCCATCCAAATGATACTATTACAGATACTGGATAATAAATAAGTCGCAGGACATTGTGCCATTTATAATGTTTAACACTGAAACCCAGATATTTTCCCCTCATGGCTCCCTTTTACACAGAAAAGCAGCCGCTAACTCTAATTTGTGGCCCTCCAGATGTTGTTGTACTGCAATTCCCATCATCCCCACCACTGGCTATACTGATTGGGGTGATGGGAGTTGCAGTCCAGTTGCAGTCTGGAGGACCACAGTTGCCCACCCCTACCCTAACTTCAGTGTCACTGACAGATGGGTATTCATCTCATGTTCTCAATACAAGGTAGAGATAAACTAGCCATATTGGTGAGAAGCCATTAATTCACTTGGAATATGAAAATGATTTTTTAATATGGAAAAGAGAATTACCTATTAGGGGGATGTGCTGGAGGATATCCTGCACCAGTAACTGCTTCCTAGAATAGACTCTGAACAGAAGAACCAGACCATTTTGCAGAATTGATAAATCAACCATTACTCACACACTTGGAAACTGGAATTATGTCTCTGAATACTTAGGCCAATATCATAAGTCTGCTTACACTGAAATAAATGAGGCTGATTTCCCAATAAGAGTAATATATGCAGGTTGCAATCCTGTACATACTTACATGGCACTAAGCCCTACTGAACTCAATGGGGCTTATGTCTAAGTAGATATTTTTATGTAGCTTTTTAGCCTAGTCCAGCAGCTCAGCCAGGTAGGTTATTTTTCAGAAAAGACAGTGATCCAGTTCAGGAACAAAACAGATGTTTGATTTGTTCTTCTTCTAGATCTCTCTGTACACACACAGGCCTTCTTACTTCCAAAACTCCCTCTGGCCTTCTGGGCCGCCTCTCTACAGACAGCTGTCCCACTAGGAGCTGTTCTTATAGATACACAAAGATTATACTGACTTTATGTTACAATATGTGCAAGATTCTGCTGTAAGTACCATCTTACAATTGCTAATTATTATCTATTATGTACTTCTCCTGACAAGAAATTCTATATTTTGTTTCCCATAAGGATATTCTGTGTAACCCTGTCTTCTGTAAGTACTATAGTTAACATGATATATTTGCAGATTACAATCAGACTGGAACATATAGACCCTATTTAGCTCATTTTCCACTGGTCCAGCTTTTCATTTTTACTTTTTTTGCAAGGACTAACAGCAGTGTTCCAAATAATGTATCTTACCGACGTATGGTTTTCACTGGTCCACATAAAAGTGGTAATTCTGCGTAAAATGTTAATTTTACCAAGTAGAAGTTTCTTCAGTGTTCTTTCAGAACAAAATACAATTTTGACATTAAACTTCCCTTGTTTACCGCATATCAGGTCAGAACACATTAACTCACATTTAAATTTCAATAAGGGATTATCTTCTGTGTTAATTTTCATTACTGTTCTTTGTGCAGTCAATAAATGATAAGTGATTTGTGCTTGCCATTTTCAGGTCATTTTGAATTACCTATGAGCTTTGGGGAAAGACTAATAAAAAGTCAACTGGTAAGATAACAATTTTATACAACTTCTGTTAGAAGATGCATTCTAACTGCTGTTTGTTTTCAAACTGCAGCTTTTCTAAACCAACGATAGGAAGTTATGAATATTATTAACAACATTCATGAATGTTATTAACAAAGGCAACTTTTATTAGTGTGCACTGACTATCACTCTAGTGAAGCAGAAAAATATATCCTATGACAATTAAATGACATTTAATAGAATGGAATTTTATATTTCTATAACAACTATTATTGATGCCTCAAAGGTTCAGGTTTGGAAGGCATAATTTGTACTCTTTGAGGAAGAATGCTTTTCTTACCCAACTCATTAAAGAAGTAATAATTTCCATTAGAAAATAAAATCATTATTTTATTTATTTTATTTAAAACATTTGTATCCCATCCTATATCATTAAGATCTCAGGATGGAGTACAGATAAAATTAATTTAAACAGTATATGACAAAAAATAATTTAAACAGCTAAAAACTTATCAAAGCATTAAACAATACCAATTAACAATTTAAAATAATAAAATAGTTAAAACAGTGTGCAACTTTAGGGAATTCAATTAGCCCTCAAAGGCTTTGGTGAAAAGCTATGTTTTAACTTGGTGCTGAAATGAAACCAGTGTCTGCACCAGTCGGGCCTCCAAGGGGAGGGCATTCCTCAACCAGGGTGCCACAGCAGAGAAGGCCCTCTCCCACATCCCACCATAGTGTATGTCTCGCTCGCACTGGTGGGACACAGAGGAGGACTCCTCCAGCAGATCTCAATCCACGGGCAGGCATATATAGGGAGAGGTACTCTCTCAAATATCTAGGTTTCAAGCCAGGAGGCCTTTAAATGTCATTACCAGCACCTTGAATTCTGCCCAGAAGCGTATTGGCAGCCAGTGCAATTCCTTTAAAACTGGTGTTATATTAACTTTACAGTATAGCTGCTGCATTTTTCACTAGCTGCCACTTCCGAAATTGTCTTCAAGGGCAGCCCCAAGTAAAGTGCATTGCAGTAGTCTAATCGGGAAGTTACCAGTGCATGTACTACTGTGGCTAGGTTATCCCTGCCCAGGAAAGGCTGAAGCTGGCCCCAAGTACTCTGGGCCACAGAGTCTACCTGTGGCTCCAGTGACAGGGGTGGATCTAGGAATACTCCCAAGCTACGCACCTGCTCCTTCAGGAGGAGTGCAACTCCATCCAGGACAGGTCGCCTACTCAATTCCTGGACTCAGGAACCACCAATCCACAGAGCTTGTCAGTATTTAGCTTCAATTTATTGGCCTTCATCCAGCCCATTACAGCCTCCAGACACTGGTCCAGCACCTTTACCGCCCCAGCTGACCCCGACGACATACGTATAATAACTGAAAAGTCAATCCTGCAGTCTTGAAAAATCCAGAAGCAAATTTTTAAAAGTCTGAAAGATTTGGACAGGTACAGAAGAAGAGAAAATAGCCCATAATTCTTGCACTTTGGGCATAAGTTAATGTGGTATTATGTCTCCAGGTGATATGCACCTTTTCCTAGACCACACACAGGGCTATATCCAGAATTTACCTTCCAAAAACAGAAGGGCTCTTTCCATCCACGTAACAGTGCAATCCTATGCAAGTTTACACAGAAAGAAATCCTACAATTCCCAGTTTTCCCCAGCCAGCTTAGCTGGCTGGAGGATGCTAAAAGTTGTAGGACTTTTTCTGTGTAAACATGCATAGGATTGTGCCCTAAGAGTTCCAGCCACATACCTCTTGCATTATGTGAAGTTTGGCCCTCAGTTATAGGCAACTACAGAAATTACAGAAACATAGAAGCAAGTTGAAGTGAATAGTTTCATTTAAAAATGCAGTCTCAGTCAGGGTCTTGACAAGAATTTTCCCCTGAATAATTTTAAAAGCTTTCCTACATAGTTCTTCTGTCTAACAAATATTTAACCATTCTAAAAAAGAAACAAGAAACATAAATACAGAAATATATGTGTGTCTCTCTGTGTGTATTTCGTCCTTTTCTTTCTTTCTTTCTTTCTTTCTTTCTTTCTTTCTTTGAATCATTAAATATTTGTTGGACTGAAAAACCATGCAGGAAACCTTCTTAAATTATTAAGGTGAAATGTATTTTTAAGCCATCAAAAATACAGGCTAACAGCTGGAGACTGCACAGTTTGAACAGGGGCAGGTTATTAGGTCTGCTGTCATGGTCCTTACCTTGCACCCATTTGCCAGGGGCAGCATACAAGTGCCAAGCAAGAAGACCTGCACAATGCCAGCCTTTAGAAGTTGTGGGTCTTTGGGATCCACAACTGTTTGGGACCCTCAGCTTGGTCATAGCTTAACCTAAAGTGGATCACATATTTGGCACACACAAACATTAAGAAATGGGTCCCATAATTCTAAAGGTGGGCCCCAAGTCTGAAAAGGTTGACATCTGCTGCTCTAGAAAATAAAGAAGGCAAAGTAGCCATGACAGTCTAGTTTGCATTGGGCTCTTGACTGGTGATACCACAGTTTATGGCTTCTATGGCTTTTCTTTTGAAACTTAACAGTATGTATTTACAGGGAATATTATTTTTTATTATTTATGCCCTGCTTTTCAATAAAGCAATAAATATCTGGATGTTTACCAGGTAACTGCTTCAAAATGGCATTTGCAAACTGGGGCATATTCTAATTCCTACTTTGTAACATTTGAATCCAATTCAAAGTTGAATCCAAAAGGATAAGGAACTCTTCATAGGCGCATTATTTGGTTCGGTCCTCATCTGAGGACCAAGCTATATAAAATGGGGAAATAATTTGTCTGAAAGCACCCTCACTGTAAAGAATGTGCACCACTTACATGGGTTCCCAGGCATATGTATGTTTTATACAGCTAGCTAGATATTGCAGCAGAGCAATATAAGAGTTCTAAAAACTTGTGGAGATTCAAAGCCATTGCTGCATTTTGATAATGCCAGAATTTTATTATAATTCACCAGTAGTAAATATTTTGACTGATAAAATGACAACGACCACCGGAAAGTATTCTTTAAGGTGAGTTTTCAATAGTAGCCAACCCTTAACTATTATATTCAATGCATATATTGAGAGAAAATTCATAAAGATGGTGAAGGCAAGATGTTCGATTGCTATACAAAAGAGAAACAAGAAGCAGAAGATAGATTAAGGAAAGGAGAGAACAGTTGAAGAGGGGCAGCAGAAGGGTAATTCAAGGAAAATTTATAAAACATTAGATAGATTTAATTCTTAACTTTATCTAAAGCATCTTGAACAGCTTTCAGCCAACCATCCATAGACTTCTGTGCCTTCTGTATCCTCCTCTAAAATGGGATGTGATACTATTTATATTTATTTCTATCTTGCATTCATGTTGTATGTCAAAACACACAAAATTATAGCATACATCCAATGACATTATACACATGCAAACCTAAAAAAATTAAGAAAAACAAGGCATTTCTCAAGCCAATATAATTTTGAAAACACAATTTCAGTCATGTTTCTGCTTCTAAACTTCTAGAGTATAAAGTTCTCAGTGCTTAAAAACTGCACACAATTAGGCTGGAATCCTTCAACTCTACTTTACAGATGAATGAACATAAAGTACTGTAAACTGGCATCATTTATACTCCCTGGAGCTGGAAGAAGATCTAAAATGCATCTGGCCTACTTAAAAAGGTGCCCATTGGGAACAATCTGAACTTGGCTTCTTTGCTGCTTGCTTCTTTTTTTCTTTTCAAATATACAATTTTTACCAACTTGGGTTCAATAGCTTCTAAAACATAAGGGGCTCTTCATATTTATTTAGTTGGGTCACATAAAACGTGGGAATAATTTGTTTGAAAGCACTCAAAAAATGTGCAACTTTAAAAATGTATTCAGTTTTTAAGAATTATTCCTTTTTCAGATATGTATGAATATAAGAGAAATAAACCAAATAAAAAGAACCCAAATATAAGACCTTGTAATGAAAGAAAAAGAGAGATCAATTTTCACATAAACGAAAACTGTATGGTTGATTTACTACCTTACTAGTGAAAGAACTATTGATTTACTACATTAAACTAGTGAATAAATTATGTGATCTTTGCATACATGCACAGGCAGCATTAAGATGTTCCTTATGCACCACTTATTACTTTGGCCATGGCACCCAAACTTAGGACTGGCACAAGTGGGAAGCTACATGCACTCCCTTGAAGCACTGGTCTGGATTATGGGAAATATTCAGCTCCCAGAAAGAGAGAGAATAAAGTTATATTAAAAAAAAATACTCTCCCAATTTTCAGCCATCCTTCTTACATTGGGTGTACCTAACCAAACAGTTCAAAGATAACCGGTAAGACAACTTGACTGAATTCTAAAAGCAAAACAAAATGAGCGCAATTAACCTATTTTGAAATGCAATGGTCAGCCTGCCTGATCAGTTTAGATGAACAGCTAATCTTTGGAGCATTTATCTCTGCAATTAAAATTATTTTTCATTTATTATTAATGTTAGCAATTAGACATTACTATATTCATAAAGGAAAATGTGTTATTTGACATATCACTTATTCCATGCCACTATATTACCTCTGTGGTGTATAAAAGGTCACAATTTAAGTTAGCTACACTAAATATGGTCTATTTTATGGTAATAGCTATTCCTCTGAATGAAACTGGATGATAAACATCTATTTCTCTCTGCATTTCTATTTTCACATGGTCTGAAACTTTGCTCTAAATGTCAAATGAAAAGCGAAATGCAGTAAATGGGAGGAAGTAACATTTAATGTAATTGTACAGGTACCTCGTCATGTAATTCTCTATGCATTTCTGGCAAGGGAAAAAGAATCTCACTATCACAATCTATTGTGACTTGTGCCCTACTTCTCTGAATGGTGAAAGGTTCCAAGGGTGCAGTGTTTCCTCGGGTTTGGTTTCCTTTAGAAGGAAGACTCACTGGAGACTTGTGTGTTACTGTATTAGATTTACATGTATTTACAAATACACAGATTGTGCACAGGTGAAGGAACACAGCTTAAACACTCCAACAACAGACCCAGTGTTCCACAGCAGATCATCCTAGGAGGCAGACCCAAAAAGATCCTTTCCAGAGTTCAAAGCTGTCTCTGACTCTATTTGACCATATCTGCAGTTATTCTTCTGTTCCCTTTCACAGACACATACCATGCTCCCCTATCCCTTCTCTGATTGTTTTTCCTCCTATTCAGAATATGCCAGAGTGGTCTTGTATCAAGATGCAATCTTCTAGCAATCGAGGCACACCACCTGAATATCCGGAGCTACAGACACTCCTTTGTCAAGCCCAAGACTCTAACCGGTATTGCCTTAAGACAGACTTCTCCAACTTGGTGCCCTGCAGATATGTTAGAATACAACTCCCATCATTCCTGTGACTGGATTATGGAAGCTGTAGTCCAACTCATCTAGATGGCATCAGGTTGAGGAAGGCTGATGTAAGGCAAAGCCTCAATGATAGTCAGATTCACAATAATCAGATGGCAAATCCTTAACAATATTTTACTGCAGCAGTTTAAACCAGGTTAACTATTTTCAAGGGAACAAAAAATAAAAGGTGTTTCTCTTAATTATAAATTACAGTGCAATCCTATGCCTGTTTACACATATGGAAGTCCCACTTTATTGATTGGGGCATATTCCCAGGTAAGTAAGTGTGCATAGGATTGTAGCTTCAATGCTGAAATACTTCAAATTATATACAGCAGGTAACTAGAATTTTTTCACCAAGTACAGGTCAATAATCAAATACAATTCCTTCTGCCCGCATTTAGGGCTGAGTTTATTTGTACTTTGAAATCAGATAACCTGCTTTTTGTTGTTGTTGTTCTGTTGTGTTTGCTTCACTGCACTTAAGTTGCTTAAATAGTGGCCTGGATACAAAAAATCTTGAGCCACAGCGGTCTTGAGCTTCAAGGGCTTTAGACTTGTTCCCCTCACTAGCCAACTCTATTCCATTTGGCGAACTGCTTTTAAAACTGAGAGGCTGTTAATGCTGGGCCAAATACCACTTTCGCCGAGCCATTTGTGCACTATCACAGGGACTCATTTCTAGCTATTTCCATTGGTGGGTGTCTTGGTGTTACAGACAAGGTGGCAGGGAGTTTCTTTTCTTTTTCATAGAAAAGCTTTGCTGCTACTTCAAGTGGGATCAGATCAGATGGTGCCAGTTCAAGTGCTACTTCAAGTGGCACCATCAGCAGCCTGGTGGTGTTCCTTCCTGATTGGCAATAAAATGGCCCCAGGGGAATGACATTACATTTGGACTATTTTTGTGGAAGAAAGGAGTGTAATCCCTCCAACTGTAATGGTAAGCCCAACCCGCTGAACATTATTCCTAGATTTCAGGGCTGTTTTCACACCATCCCTTGAAATCAGTGAAAATCCATGGGCCAAATACTTTGGCACAAGTTTAGAGGCTGTCAAAGCTTGTGACGTAGCATCGAAGTCAGTAAAGCTTTCTGAGAGTCCCTGGTTGGTCAGCAAATGGTTAATTCCCTTTATTGCCTGAAATGGGAGGATATTTTTCAACTCCCGAACATAAATTAAAATTCTAATTTAGAAAAAAAAAACATTTTTAAGAGCTTCTTAATAATGATTTGCACTGCAACATGTGTACACACACACACACACACATATATATACACACACACATTACAGTTCTCTCTGGAATGATGAAACGTTATTTGCAATACATCAAGAATTTTGGCACAGTAGAAACAAGGTGGCAAAAGATGGTATGCATTACTAACATTCACGCCCTCTTTTACAATTTAACTTTCTGCATGTTCAGACATGAGATACGTAAAACATAGCGTTATACCAGCCAAACAGAATTTAAAAGCATGTAACAACATAAAGGGTTGGGGGAAGAAGCCAATTTCAGTTAAGAACAAGGTAGTTTTTCTCTGCAGCACTGATTATTTAGATTATAATAAGAGTAATTCACCAAACATTAGTCTACTAACAAATACAAAAATAAAAGTGCACTAAGGCCATATTTCAAGTTAGATTATTTTTGCCTGTTTAAATGTTTACATAGTTTACTATATTCTGTTATCTAAAATGAACTAAGTTTACACATAGGTAAATACGTAAATATTAAGGTGGGGGAGGTAAAAGTTGAATTAACAAAGCAATCACATATCTACCTTTCTAAATGTATTTACATATTAAATTTGCCATTTGCTTCCCTCTTTCTTTTGGGAAAAAATGTTCTAATAATAATTCTACATGGTGAAAAACTCTGTTGTACAACCAAAGACCTATCGGCCATAGAGAAAGACCTTTAAAAATGAACGATCAGAGACATTTGATAGGCAAAGAGACACCACAAAAGATAGTAGTAATGAAACAGAAATCAAAACCCCAATCATTAATGCTTTTACTTTAGATGGAAGTCTGCCTGCACAGCAAAACAAAATAAAATTCTGGTCAGAATTTTCATATGCCTGAGAGATAAGCTGCCTCTTTTCAGTTAATCTCTCTCTCTCTGAAGTTCAGGCAGCAGCCTGTGAGAGTTCTATGCAAAATCGGACTACTTTAAAAAAAACTATTTACTCATGGAACAGACATGTGGCACAATCCAGCCACTGATCCAAAATTGGTCTGTCTCTCTGTCTTTCTATATTTATGGGTTGAACAAATACAGGGCATTATCCAGACAAAAAAGTGGGAATCTTAATCATCAGTCCAGTTAATCTTCATATAATACCTCACAGGTCAGCTCTTGCAATAGAGCTGCCCTGTGATCTTACTTCAGGATACACAAAATACTTATGGGAACATTCAGCATAGTTTTTCTTTAGGTGTTTAGTATCATCAGAGGAAAAATGATGAGTGAGTGCTTTGACACATTGCTGCACTTAGTGTCAGACATCATCTTCTTCTGTTTGTTCTGTATTATTTATGCTATATACTGGATGCCTTTCATCCCAGGCAGATTCTGTTGCTTCAGAATGGTGCCTACTTTCCCCAGTTTAAGCTGACATTATGCTGGCAAAAACTACATAACTATTTTTTGTTGTTGTCCACAACTATTTTAAGAGTTTTACAATGACTTTTATTGTCTTACCCTAACTCCTTTTTATTATCTTTAACAAGGTGCCATAACTCTCAGCTCATGTAGCATGTCAAACATACTGTAGATATTTTTTCACAAAATCACAGAGCAAATAAGGATGTCTTATACATCACACACACCCCATTCCATCCCAAGCCAGATGAATTTATACAGTCTAGACTACATCACACCAAAAAGCAGAGAGCAGGTGCACCACATAAAGGTTTCCCCACAAAACAGCTTCATTTGACTCAAGCTAATACCCCACTCAGTGCTAAAGGTGGGAGAAAAGGGCAAGTCAGATGGTTAGACCAGACTCAATTATGTCTGCCTGAAAAGAAGTGGGATGGTTAGAGGGAGGCAATTTACAAAACAAAACAAAAATGGTAGCTGATTGCATTCATACAAGTTTTGCCCTAAGGGACAAGAAAAAGAAGAAAAACTGGATCATACATTTATTCAGATCTGAGGTTTTGTTTGCTTCCAGAACTATTCTGAGAAAAGCTATTTCATAATATTACTCCATTAGTAGATTAAAACATCTTTTGATTTCTGGTTTAAATGGGTTGTAGCTAATTAGTAGCCATTCTTTCTTACACCCATGGTCTCTTTGAACACAAATGTAAAAACTGTAAGGTCAAAAAATTTAGAAGGCCTGAGTGACTTGGCCTTTCTCATTTATCTCCCACCCCATCAAAAATTCAAAAAGCTAGTACGAACAGAATCCAGTAGTACCTGCAAACTGAAATAGAGTGAATAGAGTGAATAGAGTAGAGGAATAACTCACCATAATAATTGTGTTTTTGTTAAAGCAGTCTTGACGTTCCCCTCAAATCCTTATCATGCAAGAACCCATATTTCTTTTTCCAACTCTTAACTCAGTCCTCTCCTCTTCCTTTATAGGATGCAGGGGAAAGGAGGTTAAAAGCTAGACAGTTGCTCATAATAGGTCAGACTTTTAAAACACTGCCTCTAAAGAGAAAAAAACCCTAACAAAACTGGAGAAAACAGAGATAGAGAAATACTGAAGTGCTTTCAGCATGGTGCTGTTAACCATTTTTCTTCCAGTTATAGGCATATCACATATTTCTCTTCATTTCTTAAACTCCGCCTTTTATTTACTACAGTTTGGATGAAACTCTATAGCTCTCTCCTACGCCAGTGCAGTTGTATGAAGGTGAATATAAAAATGGCAGTTATGACACAGTTGTGTAACAAGATGTTAGCTTTAAAACATTCACCACACGTCCCCTGTCTCTAGAGCAGCCTTGCCCAGCTTGGTACCCTCCACCAAGAAGGGTTGGAGGAGGCTAATCTAGAGCATCAGTGAGAAAACATGGTCAGCAAAGGCCAGCTTGCAAATAAATAAATAAATAAATAAATAAATAAATAAATAAATATCAACTAAGAACAGAATTAAGAAACATCACTGACATAGGCAGCCCTCGCAAGAGGGATGCGGGGGAGGTATTCATCTTTAGTACTGTCATTCCATAGCTGCTTGGAGATCTAGAAGACAGGCAACTGAGTTCTGTCTTTGGTTGTCCCTTTTTAAAAATCTCATTCATTTTCTTATGTCTTTTGGTTCTCTGGGTTTCTGAATGAAAGGATGAGCTCCAAGAGTTTAAGACCACTGGAACAAGCAATCTGATGACACAAATGTGTTATGGCTACTCCTAAAAGGTGACAGATTCAGATTGTCACATTTCCTGCCTCCTAGTATTCTCAGTAATAGGTATATTGAGAATACTAGAAGGCAGATTTTTTTTTAAAAAAGTAATTCTGCAGAATTGATAAGCGAACAGTTATAATACAGATGGTAATAGTCAAAAATTAGATAGAGGAGGGGAGTAAAATGACAACAACAACAAACACAGTGTCCACATGTGGTCAGATGCTGAGGCAGGCAAATACCTTAGACACATAGGCAGGCCAGCTGAAAACCAGTAGTCTAGCAGTAGTCAGCCGGTGGCACTGAACTAGACCTCTGATATCACAGCATTCTGGGCTGTTTTGCAAATATCCCTGTCTCAAGACCCATCCATGCCTGGAGCCTGCTGAGACCTCGTCTGAAGAGGAGGAGCAGGACTTTACAGCAGGCCCCAAGGGGACTCAACATCCCCAAGGGATACAACTGCCCTCAATGGGACCCTCCATCCAAGTTCTAGAGCCTCTACCATTACCCCCAAGACCAGTGGAGCGGAGGCAATGGCAGTCCCATGCTGAAGCCCAGCACCAAAGATGACAGCCTGAAACCTCTCTCTCAGCTTTCCTCAAGAGGAGGGAAGCACTAATGCATGCTCCAGCTCAGGGGCTTACTGAGTTCCAGGAAAAGATGGATCTCCCAGGTCTGCTATAAAACCCCTCAGTCTCTGCCTGTTGTTACTGCTGGTGCTTTGCAAACCCAGCTCTAACTTCCTCTAGACAGCTCCCCTGCTAGTTTTAGCTCCCAGCCCATACCCCACTCAATTGCTGCCAACCTGCTCAGGATTGGCAGAAGCAGATGCCGAGCTGGAATGGTTCACAGTTCTCTTCTTCAAGCAGCAGGCCCAGTGGTTCAGGGAGCCAATGCCTGATCCAACCACAGGTTTCCAGTGCAAGCCCTGTGAACTCTGGGACAAGGTGGCAAATGTTAGACCCTGGACTAAATGAGAAAAAGAAAACGAAAGAAGTACTCTGAGCATGTGTAGTTTTGCATTTTAAACTAACTTAAATCATACCACTGACCAGCCTGACTCTTAGGGAATCTCTACATGAGGCTTTTATCATGCACTTGTGATTGGTCATTCACAGAAGTTTATGGGTCCTTTACACGATGTCGCCAACTTCCAGGGCCTCTCCCATGCTTTATAACCTTTATCCCATTTTTTTTTTTAAGATCGGGGAAAGTCCAGGGTTTTTTTTAAAGCACAATAATAGCTGCATGTACTTCTGGAATTCTGCTATACCACAGCACCATCTAGTGGCTGTATAATGAAACACACAGAACTTGCAGAAGAAGGAAATCCCTGGGGAAAAAGCACGTGTAAAGGAACCGATCTTAATCCTGCAAAGAATCTGGAAGCAGAAGCCCCGGTAACGGTGCAGGATAAAACCCTGGTGTAGAAGAGCTTCCAGAATAACAGGAAGGTTGCTTCTGCTGTCCTGATGCTAAACACATTTACTTGGGAATACGCACCATTTTTGTTGTAAACAATAATATATTTTTAAAAGTAAAAAAAAAAAAAACCTAAAGTGAGCATACAAACCCATGTACATGCCAGGCCAGCCACCCCCTGACTATAAAATCTTTTTTAAAATAAGAAAGAAGAAAGGATGCTGCAGCAAGTAGTGTCAGCCCTGGTGGGGCCTGGCATGCCCATGCTAGCCTAGGTGCTGTCCTGGGCCTGTTTGCCCTTGTTCTCATTACTTGCCCCTCTGTGGGTAGTCATGGGGGGGGTGCTAGGCTGTGGGACCTGGACTTTGACCCCAAGGTCCAGTCCTAGCTGCTCTGTTGGTGACACATACTGTGTTCCTAATATTTACAGAACACCATACATATCTCCCCTTCCCCCCACACACACTTCCATACAACACGGTCTCAGCAGAAGAGGTGACAACAACAGCATGATGAAAGCTCGCCCTCAGTCAGTAGGATCTTCAGTTTTCCACGCTAGTGAACACAAGCTATCAACTATATTTATCCTTCTGTTTACCAAGGGCTTGCATATTCAACCACACTCACATATTTTCTGACTCACTCACTCAAGTTTTCACATGAATTTAATAATCTAAAATTGAGAGAAGCGAGCAGCAGCTTCTTTCTAAAGTAGGAGCCAGGCTCTCGATCAAAGTACACAGGTGGCTTGTAGTTCTTAAAATCCTGAACAGGAGATTGGAAGAGGAAAAACCTGGCTCCTAAACCTACTCCTAAACCTGGCTTTTCATGATTAACTCCAAATTTCTCTTTTGACCATGATCTTATTTTATTCCATTTTAAGAACTATGATTTGTTACTGCTGGACATAGTGATTTTCAAATAGCACACTGCTATTTGATAGCACACATAAATAGCACACATACCATTTCTACAGTATGCAATGATTTATTATTTCTTAAGAGTTTGCTTATTTTATGGCATAATGTAGTAACATTATGGAAGCCATTCTGCAATTAAGGAAAAAGCAGTTGTTACATATGCTAAGGAAGCCTCATGACATGAGCCAGAAAAACTAACAGAACACTGTGACAGATATGAAATACTCAGGTCCACAGAATATCTGCCTTATAGAATAATTATTCTCTGGGGTTGATCTCGAAACCATCTGGGCTACCGTCAAAATTCTTTACTATTCTTTACTGCTTGCTATGGTCAAAATTCATCTGACTTCCATATTTGTTTTGAAGGACTATCCCTCATCACGCAGAGACATTTTACTTTCCCCACCTTGCTTTCTGAAGATTTTACTGCTACATGTTTGTACTTGTTGTTGTTCAGTTATTCAGTCGTGTCCGACTCTTCGTGACCCCATGGACCATAGCACGCCAGGCCTTCCTGTGCTCCGCTCTCTCCCGGAGTGTGCTCAAGTTCATACATGTTTGTACACACCCATGTAAATGCACAAGGATGGTAGGGACACAATCCAATGCATGTTTAGACAGAAAAAAGTCCTACAACTCCTAGCATTCCAGTTGGGGCATGCTGGGAGTCTTAGGACTATTTTCTGCCCTATGACACCTTGCAGTGCACAGCCTCCCATTTCAAATGCTGGCGAGGCTTAGTTTGAATGGTTGATAACAGGGGGACAGACAATTTTGAGTTTTTTCCAGCACATCTTTAACTTAAAGAATAAACATACTTGTTGGAATCTATTCTGTAGCAAGCTGTTACCAGGTGTTGGCCAACAGAAAAAGCCACCATAGAAAGAAGAATAAATTGTACCTAGTTTCCTAACTGCAGTTAAAGCAAGGGTACGTGGCAATATAGTTTTTAAGACACCATGATTATTTTATTCTCAGCAATTCAGAATATGCAAGCAAGAATTTGTGTTCCTTTTTTCTCCTCTTGCTATGCAAGTCCCAAAGCTCAAATCAGAGCAGGAACGAACGCTTATGAGTTCTTAGCTTGCTTGCTTTTTTTAAATGGTACTATGGAGGGTCTTTTATACAACGATGTCAGATGATTCTGTCCTGATCCTGATTGTGTTAGCAAGTCTGAAGCTCATTGACCAATTTTGAAATGTCCAAACAGCGTTTGGACACCAATGTTGAATGCCAAAACAATTCAGAGAATAGAGTTGAACAAAAAGTTTAAACCTTTTAAATGATCTTCCAGAGCTCTCAGGAGAAAAAGAGAAGAAACTAAGGAGACTCAAGGAAGACATGGAAATAAGCCCTTGAAACTTGGAGTTTCAAAACAGGATAGTTCAGGGCCAGCTTGGAAGGCTGGCAACCATTCAAACTGCTGGCGCTGAGATACTGCATTTTAAGGAATTTATTTTTTACATGCGTTTAAAAATAAAAGCGTCAATCACCAAAGCACATTATTCTGTAGAATTGGACTTTGTACTTATGAGAGACTTGGCAAACATTTCATTTCAATATCAACACTTGAGCAAAAATGGATCCATTGACTACACAACCATCAACTGCTGAAAGTATTTAACAGCATAGGACTGCTTAGCACACACAGAAGGTCGGTGCAGATGCGATCATACATAATCACTCAAGCCTTAACCTACCTTCCCTGTCTTCTGTGTCTTCTCAAGTTGAAAATGATATAAACCATCAAAAATGAAAGGAATTTTATATATTTTTAAAACTCAACCATTTTTCATAAATACATGACAGTAAAATATAGGCTAGGATAATCAAAGTAGATCTTTTTAAAAGAAAAAAAAAACTAACCATGAAGAGTCCTGGAGAACGCTTTGTAAATGCGGCCCACCACACAAAGGCGTATTTAACTTGAGTTATGTAGCCACTCTTTATGACTGGTGAGCTATTTGTGTACAATGGCTTAGCATATGGATCAGCTGATTTTCATTATGTAGCCACCAGCCTCTCTTTATGAGCCCACTTCACACATTATCTCAGTGAAGGGCTTTACACACCAAGAAAGGCTTGCCCACGCCAACATCCATGTATTAAAATGTGGACACTTGCATAAGGAAAGTCTTTGTGCATAGAACTCTACATGCATAGCCTCCACACAGTCTCAAACTCTGTGTGATTGGAACTCCAAATTGAGTGGAAACTTATAAACATGCATTTCTCCAATGCAGACATTGGGTGGATGGGGCTGGGAAGCTGTGTGGTATTGGGGGTGAGACCACAGGCACAATACTGCTGCCCCTTCTACACATGGACACCACTTCACCCTCATAATATATGAAGAGAACTATGGCAATGTGATGAAAATCTTACATAAGATTAATTACACCATCTTTCTTGCAGTCCTTCTCATTTTCAACAGAGCCCCGTGGCACCTTAAAGACTAACGAAATTATTCTGTCATAAGCTTTTGTGGACTATAGCCCATTTTATTAGATGCATGGAGTGTTATCGAGTTTCAGGTATATATACACAGTACATATATTGGGGAGTGGGGAGGGGGAGAGAATGGTAAACTATTAAGTCAGAAGGAAATTAATGCAGAAAGTAACAGTCACAATAATAATAGAAGTCACTCATGGTACAGTTGCTGTTAACCCAAAATTCTGGCACTTCATATATAAGCCAATTAATACATGCAGCATAATAAAAACCCTTTACCTTGATTCAAACCTCTGATGATAGAATTGAACCTACTGATTAATTTAATTCAGCAGTCTCTCCCTCTAATCTCCCTTCGAAGTTCCTTTGCTCCACAATGTCCACTTTAAGATCTGTGATAGATTGTCCTGGGAGGCTGAAGTGTTCTCCCACTGGTTTCTGAATATTGCCCTTTCAGGTATCATATTTGTGTCAATGTATTCTTTTCTGTGGAGACTGGCCTGTTTGCCCTAAGTATAATGCAGAAGAGGAGTGCTGACAGGAGATGGCATATATCACATTGGAAGCAAGTGAACGATCCCCCAATGTTGGGAATGACATTATTCAGTCTTGTAATAGTGTTTCCAGAGTAAATATGGGGACAGAACTGGCATCTAGGATTGCTGCAGGGTCTGGTCCCTGTGTCTGCATCCTTTTTATGTGGGCTGTTGTTGCTAGTGAGTAACCATTTTAGGTTGGGGGACTGTCTATAAGCAAGTACAGGCCTACTACCCAAGGCCTATGTCACTGTCCAGGACAGGGTATAGATCAATGATGATTAATTTAGGGAGCAATCCTATGGCCACTAGTCAGTGGCTAGACAGCCATAGGATATGTCAGTTTCCAGGGACTGACCTCCCCGCCCCACTGCACTGCCTCACAGGCAGCTCAGGACAGCCCCGCGCCCTGAAGAGCACGGAGCAGCAAAAACGGGGTGTTCCTGGGGGCACTGAAGGAGGAAATGCTGGTATAACACATCCTATGTGTCATCAGGCAGCCGCTTCCCCCGCTCCGCTTCCCTGCTGCTAGACAGCCGAAATCAGCTGTCTAGCCACAAATTCAGGGCAGCTGAAGCATGGAGGGCACGATCCCCTCCGCGCTTCTCCTACCCTGCATTGGATAGGTGGTTACCTCTGAGTTTGGAGGCGGGCGCCTATCCCGATAGGATTGCACCCGTAATTCATGTTGGAGTGGTTTCACTGGTAAATGTAGGTGATAACAAGTGATTTTCTGTTACTTTCTCAGCTGGGTCTGTCCTGTAGTAGATTGCCTGGATACCAGTCTGGCCTTATCACTCTTGTTTTTTCACTTCATTGGGCGGGTACTGTAGTCTGAGGAATGCCTGATGTAGATCCTTAAGTTGTGAGTCTGTCTGACAAATCTAAATGGATACAATTATATTGCAGGGTTTAGCAGCAGATAATGGTGATGTTTTCTGAGTAGAAGCTGAAAGCATGAAAGTATACTTCTGATATAAGGTAGTGCTTATATGTCCATTATGTAATTGTACAGTTGTGTCCAGAAAGTAAAGATGTTGCATGTACTGGTCAAGGCTTGGACTGATGGCGGGGTGAAAGTTATTGAAGTTGTGGTAGAATTTCATCAGGGCCTCCTGTCCATGAGTCCAGATGAAGATTCATCAATGAATCTCAGCAAGAGAAGAGGCTTTTTCATTTTCTAGAGAATTACCTTCCCTTTGTCCTACAACCGTTGGAGGCACTTTTGGAAGTAACACAAAAGAGGGTGATCTTGGTGGCTGCTCCTGGGCTCTGGAGCTCCCTGACAAGGGAGACAGGCTAAGTCCACCTTAGTTGTCCTTCTACTGGCGGGCAAAGCTGTTTTTATTCATACAGGCATTTGGCTTTTAAGCTGTTTGCTGAACATGTGGGTGCTGTTTATTTCTTTTCTACTGATGTGTTTCAAACTGATTTGCTTTTATGTTTTAGCTATAATTTTGTATTTAATCTTCTGTTTTTGTGTTGCAATGCACCTTGAGCACTATTTGTTGGGGAAAGTCAGGATATAAATTTCATTAATAAATAATCCTCTCCTCGTTGCCAGCCCTACCACTAGACAGGGTGAGGCAGCCACCGCAGGCAACTGACTTTGGGTGACATGAAAGGACATCAAAAATTATTTTTTATTGTTGTTGTTGATTATTAGTTTTACTGCCATTGAAGGGAAGAGGTATTTTTGGCATTTTCTGCCTTATGTGCCAAACTTACTCGGCTGGCTTTGATGTGCCCCTTGATTTGCCAGAGGTGGGGAAAGACCAATTTGCTGCTTCACCTCAGGTAGCAAACTGTCTTGGGCCAGCCCTGCCTCTCTTGCAGTGTAGACAGATGCTCTCAAGGCTAAAGCACACTGCACATCCTGTAGATCAGGGGTGGAGAATGAATGTATGACCCTGCAGATGTTGTTGAACTGCAACTCCCATCAACCCTAGCTATCATAGCCAATAGAGCTGAGATGACAGAAACTGCAATCCAACAACATCTGGAGGGCCACATATTCCCCATCCTTGCCGTAGATGGTATGTGTATCAGAGTGAACCTGAGTGAACCTGAAATGGTGTTGCTTGCTACTTCCATGACTGAACAGTAAAGTGCAGTGCATAGAATAAAGCATTAGGTTTGGATACAAGAGATCCATGCTCAAGTTCCTGTTCATCCACATGAATTGGAAGATCTTGGCCACTATGTCTATGCTTGGTTGTGAGGATGTATGATCAAAACTGTAGTTAACTTTCTTCATCAACATGGTTTTGTAAAAATTATTAAAAACATGTTTTCTTTAATTTATGAAGGATTTAAAACAAAAACACAGAGAAATTGTCAACCAATGAAGGACATCTTTGTGAAAGCATTGCCTGGCTGACACCCCACTATTCATATCCCAAATGTTTTACATTTACACCAAAGTCTGTGGAAGTTTTACCTTGAAATTTTACTATGAGAGAAAGAGACAAGGAGGATCTGGCACAATAAGGCTGTCCTCTTTTCAAACATTCACTTCTTCTCCCAGAAACCTCATCTTAATGGGACTCCCATATTTTATTCATCCCATGTTTCATTTATAAATATGCAATATCATCATCTCAGTTTGTCAACTGTTCACTTTAAAATTTCATAGATTGCTGCTGCTGTGGCTGCCATGAGAATATGATATTTCCAATTGCGAAAAGTGTATGGTTTAATCCAATGCCTCTCTTTTAACAGAAAATCATAATAGAAAATACCCTTGCTGGACTTTAGTTATGTACCGTTCTAATTCTAAACCAGTCTCTTGGGCTGCCATCCCATGCACAGTTACCTAGGATTTATTTCCTTTATCTATGGGGATTTTCTGAAATTTACTGGACTCAAACAGAGCATTCTAGCCCTGTTTAAGCAGTCTCTTCGCATGTAAGCTCTACACGAGTGGAGGGGGAACAGGGACGAGCATGCTAGCCCCAGCCCCCTCCCTCGCTGTTCTCACCACCCTCTATGCTAAGCCCAGGCCAGGAATCTCATGCCATCAGTGCCTGCATACACCTTCAGTTGGCCTGAGAGAACTCTGTTTTTGTTAACACTTGTTTGTCTTAGTATTTTCAAACTGCAAATCTCCTGGGCAGAAAGGCAATATATAAGTGGATTAAATGAATAAATACATGGGGAAGGTGACTATCTGCAGAGGAGACGCTCCTCTGTCCATGAAGGTTCTCCCCAAGATTTCAAAATCCTGGAAAATCAGGTTTCTAATGTTTAGGGAAGAACTCTTGGACACGATGGTCTTATAGGCCCCTTCCAACCCTGCTATTCTATGAACTCTCATAGATAGAGGAAGCTATCCTCTGCAGAAAGTCACCCTCCATGTGTAGAGGATTATGAAAATGGTGAGGGAGGGGAAGTGGAGCTAGAATGATCATTCCTGCTCCCCTTCTTCACAGGTAGAGCTTACACATGAGAAGAACACATGAATAGGGCTTCTAACACAGTTGCTGCTAGGCCGGGGCTCTCCTCCAGAACAGAGATTCTAGATCTGGCAGCTGGATTTTTGGCCATGAAATCTGACACTAACATCTTGCTAGGAATGGTCTCAGAGATCTCTTGCTAGGTTCACTGCTGACTTGTTTTCACTGAGAAAGTTTGTCTTACCTACTCCCACGGCCCCAATATTCACATACACAGAGCCCAGCATGATAGACAACGGTTTACAGGACAGGTAGCAAGCACCAAGCAAAGGTCTTTCCCAACCAACACACAAACACACCAGTATTCCCTGCACTTTTCTTTTTAGAAATTAAAAACTGTTCAACTCCCTCGAAAGTTTACTACACACATTTAAAAACAGTCTCTCCCATCAAAAAACAAAAACTTCTCCCCCCACAAAAGTTCAAAATGTTCTCCCTTGCCCAAAAACATTAAATGAAGAGCTGTTCCTCAAAGCAGCTTTTCCTCTGTCTGTACAGAATGTCACAGTAAAATAAAACAAAAACCCTGTTCTCCTGCTCCCCTCCTCACCTGAGTGTAGCTGCAGCAGCAAGAATTCTTCCTAGTAGCAATCAAAAGCAAAAGTAAGGCAGCCGCCACCCACTCCTTAGCCTAAGCCACACCACACCCATACACCCAGCCCAAGCATCAGCATACTAGCTCATTGGCCAGAGGACAGAAGCCCCTCCCACTCTGCTGAGTTCCGGATTGGTCAGTGGATTCCTTCCATTGACCAGGTACCTCTGTTGTTTGTCCTGAACCTATTGCTTTTTTTAAATTGGTGATGCCCTCTTCCCAAGAAGATCCTCCTATAACTTTAAGGGGGGGGGGGGATAGGATGCTGTGTGCATTTGTATTTGCCTGCTGAGTTCCACATATCTAAGACTTACGAGACTAAGGAGGAGGCTGAACACCCCCTGGACTGAAAATAAGTAAGGCGGCAAGCAGGAGGAGGTCTGAGCCTGGTGGGGCAGTGCCTCATTTGCCCTAATGGACCAGTGTCCATGGCTTTCCATTGGTTCTACACAGCATGAAGTGTAGACTAACAGTGCAATTCTATGCATGTTTACTTGGAGTGGAAGTAAGTCCCAATGTGTTCAATGTAGCTTTATGCCAGGAAAGCATGCATAGGACTGAGTCTAAGTTTGGAGTCTCCAGCATGGTGCCCACCAACCTCCCCGCTTCTTCTGATTTTAATGTTATTCCTTAAGGCTTTATTTCCTTTTAATTTAACTATGAGGTTGCCATGCTGCAAAGTGAAGTGCTGCCCTCAAGCCTAATTTTTATTTAGATTCAACAGAGTTGTTTTGTGTTTTGGAATTCAAACTCCACCTTTGCCTTGTACATAGGTTCTTGGGAAAGTTCCTTTATTTTTGGTCTCACCAGTTTGCCTTCTGGGAAATGACTATTTTCTTACCAGATATCCCTACCATGGCAGCCATTTTATGAATGAGTAAGCCCATCCCATGGCAGCTATTTTGTGACAGCACCCACAACAGTCCCAAATTTATAAATGTGCCCACTGACTGAAAAAATTTGGGGACACCTGTCTAAGGAATATTCTTGGAAGACTCTTTATTGAAAGGCAGTGCTCGTTTGGGGTATGGTGTAAGCTTTCTTCAGATCTACACAATCAAGGGACTTAACAGGGTATCTGTATGGAGAAAGTGGGGAGAGTTTTTAAAGTAGTCATCTGGGTCTATTTAAATATTCTAATTAAAAGGGATTGCAGATTATGTAAAGAAGCCAGTTGTATGTCATAATCCTCAGTACAAATTAGTCATTAGGGAACTGTGCTCTTTTGGCAGAACAACACTAAAAGAGTTGCATCTTTCCAGAACAGTCTTGTATTATTTTGGATTAATCTTCTTAAAAAAAAAAAAAGCTTTGGCTTCTATTCCGAACAAAGAGCAAGTATCCAGTGCTATCTCTTGTCCATGCCAAAGTATAAGAGAGAAGTTTTGAAACACTCACCAGTTAAGTTCATCAAAAGATGCAACTTGACTGACAGAAAATAACAGGCAAAACCGCCTTCATGTAAATCACAAGCGTCACTTGGATGGTCTCCAGAAAACAATTATTGCTTGAGACAAAACCAAGCGCTACCATTGGTGGAATACTTTTCTGCTAAAATCTGCAGTGACAGACAAAGTCAGACAACTGAAGTTTTTCTCAGAATAACAGACCTCTGTGAAACAACACTAAAACTGACAAGTAGTCTGGTGCCATAGGAGGCTATTAATCAGGGGCATTGCTAAGTTCTTAAAAGATCCGGGGCACAGGCCCATAACACAAATTTGCATCTATCTATCTATCTATCTTTCTTTCTTTCTTTCTTTCTTTCTTTCTTTCTTTCTTTATAATATATCCAAGTCTAAGTGCACCTCTAGTGACGCGTGCATGTGGTGTGCTTGCGTGTGTGTATAGATTACATACATACATACAAAGTGTACACTGACCCCCCACCCCACTTCAACTCAGACCCCGATTCAGCATTTTGGAAAACATCCCGCTTCTGCTCAGGCCAATTTGTAGTTGGACCATTTCAGCTTAGCACCAAACCTGAGTCACGGTTTGGAAAAATGAGTCTTTATGCTTCCTGTTGACTACCATTGCAAATTAAAAAAACAAACACCTGTAACTTTTTTCTCTTGGTGAGAACTAGATGATAATTTCAGGCATTGTAGCCCCCTAGAAGGGGATTACACCTGCCCAGTGTCAGAAAAATAGTTGCAGAGTTATATTTTGATTTTCCTTTAAAGGGGACTGCCAATAAAATTTTTATTACTTGGAAGAATTGGATAGACATTTCAGGATTCATTGCCCCATCAGAGAAGATCATGTCTCCAAATTTCAGAATGATAGCCACAAGGATTTTTGTGGAAGGGTGGCCTTGATATTTTGAGGTCTCCTAAAGAGGACATACTTATCTCCTTAATTTCCTTGTGGACCATTGTTCTGAAAATTACAGACAGCCTATAGTTGTCCCTAAGTAAGAAACCAGCAAAGTTTCAGAAGGATAAGTGCAACAGTTCATGTGGAAGGGGAGTTCTCCAGTTTGGGGGAGGGAGTGATTTGCTTTCCCTTCACCCCTTCCCCAATAGTTTTTGGGTAAATTTGTATGAAAATGCATAGGTCATTAGAGGTGTCTCCCAGGCAAGAAACCTGCAAAGTTTCTGAAGGATATACATACATGCAAATTTAAAATGACTAGAATTTATTTACATTTCACCAATATTAGCAGCAGGGAAACATGGGTGGGAAGGTGCTATTGCACTCATGTTCTACTTGTGGGTTTCCCATGGACATCTGAATGGCCCCTGTGTGAACAGAATGCTGGACTAGATGGACGTTGGTCTGATGCAGCATGGCTCTTCTTATGTTCTTAAATAGAGTGCCTCTGAGCATATGCAGAATGTTTTTCTTTCACCACTGAGCACTTACATTCTCCCCCTACCAATTCTATTCCCCTCCATGCAACCATCCCTCCTCATCCTACCATCCTCCAGCAACTCTTCATAAAAACAGATGTCTTGTTTTGTGCAATTCTTCTCTACCTCCTCCTTGTTATGCACAAGCTCTCATTGTATCTTCCTCCCCATAACTTCATTTGTGCCAAGACTTCACCAGGATTCAGCCAATGAGTCTGTTTTCAAAACTAGGGCTAAGTTATGGAGAAACTCTGAGCATGCACTAAATGCCTTTCCCTCACCACTGAAGCTAGAGTTCATGCAAAAAAACACCCCAAACCCACAAATGACAAAACATGCATAGGACTGAGCTGAAAGGGTAGACAATTCATTAGATGGCATTGGGTAGGCACTGTATTAAGCCTACAATACCATGCTCACAACTCAGGACTTATTTCTGAGTAAACATGCAGAACATCAAGGTGCAAACGTCCCTGCAAAAGTAACTCGTGCTGGAATCCTATGCACACTTTCCTGAAGGTAAACCTCATTAAACATAATGGGGCTTCTGAGTAGGCATACATAGGCTTGTATAAATGAACAGCATTTATCTCCCCTCCACTTAAAAAACAAACCAAAACCTCCTATTTTTATTAAAGCTTTCTGATCATAGGAACATAGGAACATGCCTTATACTGAGTCAGACCCTGGGTCCATCTAGCGTAGTATTGTTGACACTGACCGGCAGCAGCGGCTCTCCAAGGTTTCTTTCCTAGCCATACCTGGAAATACCTGTGGATTGAACCCGGGACCTTCTGCATGCCAAGCATGTGGTCTGCCACTGAGCTACAGCCCTTCCTATTGCTGTATAATGGCAACTGACAAACAAAACAGCCCCAGATTTGTTTCCCTGAAACCATGTGAGCCCACTCTTCTCAAAGACTTGAGTGAGGAGGAGAAAACCCATCCCTCTTGTCTGTTTGTATAAAGTCAAATACAGTTCAGAATTTCTCTTGCCCACCGAAGAGAATTCTCTTTAAGAATTCCTCAAGATATGCTCTGGGTGGAATAAAGAAGAGAAAGAAAGAACAGGATAGTGGAGGGAAGAAGAAAAGAATGGTGACTGGAAATGTGGGGTGGGTGGGTAGAGAGACTTCCCTAAGCCATGTGGCTCCTTTCAGAGAGGTAGTACTTCAGAGGAATTTAGGAGGCTGTGGAGAGTTTGTAAGGATTGCATGAACTTTATGAGATGAGGTGGCTGAGGGCTTTTTCTAGCTTTTTTTTAAAACTGTAGAACCTGTTTAAAAGCTTTAGCAGTTCCTTGGTCATGATGCCACACAGTCCTAACCATCCTTTTGAAATAATTTGAGTCCTACAGCTATTTAGGAGAAATTAAAGTGGAGGGGGAGAAACAAGTTTGCAGAGGCTGATTGGATCCTTTGCTGTACTGAAGCTACTAAACTTCTGCAGAAGCTAAAGTTTCCACTTTGGGGCAGTAAAATCAGGTCCTGTGTGAAATACCAGTATTTCACATGAAGCTCTTTCTCCCTTCCTTCTCCCTCTTCAAAATTTCATTGCAAGCAAGCTCCCAACAGTGGGCATGTAACAGCAGAAAAGTAGGGGGAGAGAGGTTTTTTGCACCTCAAAAAAAAACCTACACCAGAGATTAGGGATAGTGACCTCCTAATGGTCACCTTAAATACCTTCTGATTACGATTTCTAATCCCCTGTGTAGCTTGGCAGTTTTTACTTTTTGTTTTAGTCTTTGAGAAAAGGAAACTTTATGCATGGCTAGCACAAAAGCCACTTGACCTAACTGTCTGAAATTTGGCAGGTTCAGTCAGCTCCATAGGGGCTGCCAGGTCCCCAAATTCCATGCACTTATGTGGAAGCATACAAAAAATATAGCTCTTTGCTTTGACAGATTTTCTTGAAAATAGCAAATTTTACCTGTGACTAGCACAAAAGCCACTGGACCTAACTGCCTGAAAATGGGCAGGTTCAATCAGCTCCATGGGGGCCACCAGGTTCCCAAATTTCATGCACTTATGTGGAAGCACACAAAAAATATAGCTCTTTGCTTTGACAGATTTTCGTGAAAATAGCAAATTTTACCTGTGACTAGCACAAAAGCCACTGGACCTAACTGCCTGAAAATGGGCAGGTTCAATCAGCTCCATGGGGGCCACCAGGTTCCCAAATTTCATGCACTTATGTGGAAGCACACAAAAAATATAGCTCTTTGCTTTGACAGATTTTCGTGAAAATAGCAAATTTTACCTGTGACTAGCACAAAAGCCACTGCACCTAACTGCCTGAAAATGGGCAGGCTCAATCAGCTCTATGGGGGCTATCAGATCTCCAAATGTCATGTAATTATCATATAAAAGAAAAAATTTATGGCCATTTCTGTTTTCCAATACAAGTCAATGGGAAAATATTAAAAAATGGCAATTAGGACAGCTCAAAAGATCCGGGGCACAGTTCGAAAGATCCTGTGCACAGGTGGGCCCTCTCCTAATGACACCCCTGCTATTAATCAAATGTGGACACATGTCTTGTAATGTAATTTTCCATTAGACTCAAGGTCATTTTTAAATAGGGCAAAGGGAACAAAAATGCACAGAGGACACTGCTTGACAAAACTCATTCCAACCGTATGTAAGAGCAAAAGAAAAAAGGGGAGAAAAAGAAAGGAGACACACTCAAACTTATATGCAAGAAAATTTCATAAAGTGACTATAGATAACTGCTTTCACCCAAGTTGCTGTACTATGGATTCTGAAACCAGCAGAAACTATGTGTAAAATGGTTGGTTTTTTTCTTCAGTAAGCAGTGTCTCTTCGTGATTGCAAAGTGATGCTAAGGAAACCTGTCAACTGATTTGTCAAATGGTTCACGCTGAAAAGCAACAGGGTAGATCTTCTATCCTTCTACAGCCCCAGTCTCACTTATAGAGATTTCTTTTTTTCTTTTTTTGAATATATTTTTATTTATATTATATGTGAAATAAACAGTACCAAAATTACCAATAACCTAATCAATACTTCAATTTCCTAACAGTATAATATTCTGATGAGGACACCACAATAACAATGAGAGAAGAAAAAAGAGGAAAAAAAAGAAGAAAAAGGGGAAAGGGAAAAGGGAGGAGGAAAGGAGGTGAAGAAAAAAGAAGAAAATTCCCTCCCCTCCCCTCCCCTCCCCTCTCCCTCCCCCTTAAAGAACTGAGTTTAAACTCCAACACTGCCCAGCCTCTGATGCCATTCTATTTTAAAAGCTAGTATAACCTTAACAATCTTACAGTTTAATAAACAACCTTACATTTCTATATCATATCATCAATCTTATATCAAAGAAACAGGTCTACAATTCATTCCCAAAAGCCCATATTATTAGTAATAAGATAGATAGATAGATAGATAGATAGATAGATAGTATTATTTAATAATAAAACTTAATATAAACCTTCAACCATCAGTAATATATTTGATACTAGATATATTATCTATTTTGAAATAAAAAATATAAAGAAAAGCAAGAAAGAATAAAAGATGAAAGAGAGTAAACCAATATATATATAATCATTTATCTTCTAAATTAGCCTGGATCATGTAGACTAAACACAAACAGTTAACAAAACTTGTTTAAAGATTCCAGCTCATGGGGTTGTAACAGAATTCTCACGCATTTTTATGTTCAGCCAGGCCTCCGCCATTTCATGATTTAGAAACTTCTTCATATGATCCAGACACAATACAAAGTATAGCAGGATATTTTAAGTAATATTGTAAGTTCATTTGTTTTGCCATATTCTTTGTTTTGATAAATTGCCTTCTTTTATTCACCACCTCTTTGATGTAGTCTAGAAATAACATAACTTTATCTTGTTTCCAGGAAAGGCTTCCAGCCTCCCTTGCCAAATGCAGGATATAATTCTTTGTGGAGACTTTTGCAAATTGAGCTATGATCGTGTAATCAGTCCCTTTAGCATTTGGCACACGAAATGCCTGCTCAATATCAAGTAAATAATCAGATGGAATAGGGAGTATCTCATGCAAAAGTTTATCCACAAAAAATAGGCAATTTTACATCATTAGGCACATTTTTAATCCCAATAATCTGTACATTGGATCTTTTCGTGAAGGCTCCATTTGAGAAATCCTATCAGAAGCATTTTTAAAACAAATTTGTGTCATAGTTTCATTTCCTACCACTCGGTCTTCCAGCTCGTTAATTTTCATCTCCATTTTTTGCTGTGACGTATTAATTAAATCTACAGCTCCTTGCAGGGTGGTGATGGAATTTTGGATTATATCCAACCTTTTGACTTGCTCCATAAATTGCGAAGATAAAGTCTTTATCAGCGTAAATAATTCCCCTATATCTTCTGTTCTCAAAACTTTTGACACAGAGGATGCGGGGGGAGTCGATGCCAGCTCCTTTCTTCTCCTCAGCACAGACATGTTTCTCTCAAACAGATCTTACAGGTCCTCAGGTGTTCTCAAATATTGTTAACATTTCTTAAATCATCCCTCAGAAGTTGTTGATATTTCTTAAAGCATATATTGTTATGGGACATGTCAGCCCTGTTTTCTCCTATAAAATAGGAGTCTCAGTACAGCTTTTTGTGTTGATAAAGCTCTGGGGAGATAATCCTGGAATCCAGCCCCCCCTAATCTCGTGGAGGTTACTTTTCTCCAAGATGTTATCCAGAGCTACCGCCTTGCTTCCCCTTTCAATTCCAGGGGGAGATGAAAAGGTTTTTCAACCTTTTAAAAAGCTGTTTGAGAAAGCTCCCATGGAGCACCCATGGGAAGCTGCGAGAGTGACATCTGTCCCAGCCGGAAGTGTCATTTTTAGAGATTTCAGGCTCTCCTTCTGTTCATTTTATGCCTGAGTAACATTTCCAGTATTATAAGTTCATTACCATTGCCAGTTATGTTTTGTTTTTACATATCAGTTGACTTATCTTAAATATTGCTCTTAAAACATAAATTGACTTGTGTTTTTAAAGGTCACTGGGGGTGCAAATGAACATGCATTGTTTGAACAGCTGAATCATGACAGAAGCACATTCATAGAATCATAGAATAGTAGGGTTGGAAGGGGCCTATAAGACTGTCGAGTCCAACCCCCTGCTCAATGCAGGAATCTAAGTCAAAGCATCCCTGACAGATGGCTGTCCAGCCTCATCTTGAAGGCCTCCAGTGTGGGAGAGCCCACCACCTCCCCAGGTAATTGGTTCCATTGTCGTATTGCTCTAACAGTCAGGAAGTTTTTCCTGATGTTCAGCCAGAATCTGGCTTCCTGTAACTTGAGCCCATTATTCCGTGTCCTGCACTCTGGGATGATGGAGAAGAGATCTGGCCTTCCTCTCTATGACAGCCTTTCAAGTACTTGAAGAGTGCTATCATATCTCCCCTCAGCCTTCTCTTTTTAAGGCTAAACATGCCCAGTTCTTTCAGTCTGTCTTCATAGTACTTTGTTTCCAGTCCCCTGATCATCTTCGTTGCCCTCCTCTGAGCCCTCTCCAGCTTGTCTGCATCCTTCTTCAAGTGTGGTGCCCAGAACTGGACACAGTACTCAAGATGAGGCCTAACTAGTACTGAGTAGAGGGGAACTAGTACTTCCCGGGATTTGGAAGTTATGCTTCTATTAATGCAGCCCAAAAGAGCATTTGCCTTTTTTGCAGCCACATTGCATTGATGGCTCATATTCAGCTTGTGATCTACAACAATTCCAAGATCCTTCTCGTTTGTAGTATTTTTTTAATGTGGTGTACAGCATGCCCGTTCAAGATTAACTTAGGGGAAAACGTTTCAACAGAATCCCCAATATGGCTCTCCAGGGTTTCCCACATGCCCCTTTTGCTTCCACCCTTTCCCCCTAACCACCAACTGGTGATTTACAAGCATTTGTGCAGTTTTTCCTCCATTCTAAAAGGTTGGAATGACTCTCCTAAGGCTCAGTTACCGGCAGTAAGTGCCTTAAACTAAAATATGCTGGTAGTTTGGCCTTACCCCTTTTGCCTTTGGCCACACCCACACTGGAATCCAGTCCACAAAACTATGCCTAAATGGAATGCACCTCTTAGGCTGAAATAAATTTTGCAGCCCTGCATTAGACCCTTAGGATACTGCATGTACATTACGCTAAGGAAATGTGGTGAGAAGGCTGAGTTGCTGGCAGTCATAACCAACAGCCCTGTCAAAGAGTGCGAATAAAGAGGCACAAGTTTGGAGGGGGGAAAGGCTTGGTGGGTCTGGTGCAGCCTACAAGCTACTTAATGAAAAACAGGAGTTTCAGGTTCTTATGCATATTTATGCACATCTTATATACATTTATGTGGAAGTACTGCAAGTTTGAAACATCAACTTGTTTTATTTTATGTTGTAAGCCACTCTAGGATCTTTTTGTTATAAGGCAGCCTATAACAACAACAACAAAGCCTATAAAAACTGTTAATAAATAAAGTATGCCCAGCTGTGGTCAATAGGACCTATTCCCATGTAAGTGTGCATACCATTGCAGCATTGGGCCCTTTCTGACATTACCTTTATGGTGCAGGAGATGCTGCAGTGTGGCTTTCTCCGACCCTATGAAGCTAATGCCAAAAGACCTGGGTCAAATAGGGGCGGGGGGTTGTGTTCATGAAACAGCTCCTTCCCACATGTCCTGGTGTTCCTGATATTACCCTTCTTGGCACAGGAAGGAGTAACACGCATGCCACCAGTGTATCAGAAGAGGTCATCAGACTTCCACAGTATTCTACCATGAGTCCAAATGGTTCAGCCTCTGACAACCTGATATTGAATTGTTCTCTGAAGGGATATCAAGACAATCACCAAGGAAGAAAATACACTAATAAGCTAGGTTACAGTTACTTAAAGTCTTAGCTAGCAAGGTTTGAGACTGAGACTGAATAGACTAGCAGGTTTCATAGGCTGTACTTTAGTTTTTCCGATATCAGAAGTGGGGTTTGCTGTCAGCAAGGAGACACAAGGCAGTTAATAGAATATTTCAGTTTGGTTGTGCAAATTGGCCCAAAATATGTAGTAGGAAATCAATAGCACCCTATTTGCATGCACTGTTATGGAACCACCTTCCAAAAGAGATAAAGAAGCATTCGAGTGAAGTACACAGTTACTTGGCATCAAGAATATACAGCAGCAAAGGGCTGAACACTTCCTGCTGAGCAATTGCTTTTTCTGCTACAATGAACATTTTTGTGCAAGAACCTCCTGCTTCTGTGTCTCAGCAGCATTTCCCATTACATGCATTACTAGATTTACAAAATATATTGAAGGGTCAAAACTCTGAGCATCTAGTCAACACCAGCTCTTTACAAACTGGTTCAGCAACAAGGCTGTGTCAAATGGTCAAGGAGAATTTCTGTTTCCTATGATCCAGTTCAGTCAATGCATGGCTGGTTCCAGCGAAGGATCAGTCTACACCAGGGCTGCTGAATCTCTTTCAGCCCAAGGTCCGAATTCCATTTCAGAGAAGCTCTCAGAACCACATAGCAGTGGTAGGTGGGGCCAGGGGCAAAGGGGGTGTGGCCAAACGATCAGCATATTTTAGCTATACGTGCTTATGGTCAGTAACTAAGCCTTGGGAGAGGCATTTCATCCTTGCAGAATGGGGAAGAAATTGTGCAAAAGCTGGAAAACCAGTAAACAATAAGTGGCCAGGGGAGAAAAGCAGATTTCAGAGGGAGTCTCTCGTACAGCCTTCCCTGACCTGGTGCCCTCTGGATGTGTTGGACTACAACTCCCATAACCCCAACCAGCGATGATGGGGGATTATGGGACTTGTAGTCAAGCACATCTGAGGAAGGCTGTTCTAGTATAAGACTGTTGAACTAGAGTTTATTAGCAAATTCATATTCCATGTGGACTCAATCAGGCTTGTGGGGTTCTTTCCCACTACAACTGTTAAGTTACCACAGCATACCTATAAGATAGTATTATCACCAGTTACTGCTGTTTTAAATAGATCACTCACTTATCTTGCATACACTTGGACTCTGCAATAGTCATTCCAGACCTACTGCTATCCCTTGCCTTGTATAGCCTTTTGGCTCACTGTTTATAAACCATTTTTCTCTGTACCCATGTATGTCTCATATGTCTATCCATCTGCCAATCATATGTCTATCCATCTGCCAATCAGCACTTCACACATCTGACTGTATTTGACTAGAAATACTGTATTTGTTAGTCTTCAAAGTGCACAAGATTCTTTGTTACACTTGCATGTAATTAGCTGATTAGATCAAAACTATATGATTGTGATGGTCATAAGTCAATGATGTCACTAAGTGCTTCATATTAAAGTAGGTGACTTATACCTTTGAGCAAATTGTCCATGTTTATGTATAAAATTAAAGGATCTAGACATGTATTTGTGTGAAGAATAAAAACACTGCAGTGAAATAAGAAGCTTGGAGTCTTTTCACAACCAAGAATATAACTGAAGCACCTCTTGGATTAGTTAAAAATTATTTACAGGTGGGTTTTAAAAATAAGCTGCCTTATAAGAAAGCATTCAGAGCTGACAGCTTTGTTCAAACCAAAGAGTTATATGGATAATGCAAATGAATTCTATGGGTGGCCAACGGACGCCTCTTTAAATCCTCCCCATACAGGCACAGGGCTTGTACTCAAATCACAGCCTGGTCAAAAGAGACTCTCTATTGTAGCCACAGCAGTGCAGCCACATCTATCCAAAAGTTGGTGAGAGCTGAGTACAGCTGTTGCAGTGGGAAATGTCCATGGAATGACAGGCAAATATAGCCATGAGTAGGGATGGGTGAATGAGCAATGTTCAAGCTGGCCAAGATTCTCTGAACATCAATTGGGGCACTCGTCTCACACCCAATTTATGTTTATGTTTGCAATTACTGCTCATTTTGCATGAACCAGAAAACTGCACAAAACGAACAGTGATCAAATGGGAATGTTGTGCAAAAATCCCCAAATTTGCTCATATTTTCTAATTCGTGCAAATTTGTCCCATAGATTAAAGCGGGCTGATAAAGAAATTTGCGCAAATTGGGAAACTACAGCATGCCCTGAGACCGCTAAGATAGGTTGCTGCTCCCAGGTGAGGTAAAGGATGCTGTCCTATCACCAGTGTTGAAGTAAGATTCAACTGCCACTCCAATCAGCTTCTGTAGGTGGAAGGGGGGGAGGTATCTTGTCCTTCACCGTAGACAACAAAATGTGTGGGGCCACTGGATCCAAATTGCTTCTAAATTGTTGGTGGCAAGTTAGCACAGGTTATAGTGTGGTGTTCCTCTTGCCTCTTGTCCTAGAGAGAAAGAATGCAGTGGAGGCTGATGGCTCCAATTTTGGTGCGGCTGTAAATCCATTCTGGGTTTCAGTCAGAACCAGCTGGAATGCTAACGGAGCTATCCAATGTACTGAACCCAGTCTCTCCCCCCCCAAAAAAAGGTAACAGTAACTTGGACCTTATCCTAGCAAGGGTGGAAAGTCAGGTTCTGCCAAGAACAAAATTCCCCCCTTCCCTGTGCAGGTGTACATGGAGGGAACTGAGTTTTGGCAACACATTCAAATAATCAGCAAACAGCTATTGTGCCAATATTGAATGGTTTCCTCCCTTTCTAGCATGCAGGGGAGTGAGTCTGTGAGAGATATTTAGCATGATCATGAAAAACAACTAGCCATTGTGCATGCTGTCACTTACTCAGACAAATTATTTGCTTTAACAATCCATTTTGTGTTTGTTTACATGAATTAGCCCAACATGGTATGATATTCCACATTGGATATAAACATGAATTTTGCAGTAGGCTACAATATAAAGGAATTATAGAACAGCTTTGATATGATGGTGTGTTGAAGTATCAATTGGTAATATTCAAAATAGCCTATTTCAAAACAGAGTAATCATTTAATTTCCAGGATCCTAAATTTTATTATACTTATGAAATGCTTTTAGGCAATGACAAAATACAAGCCATGAATATGAAGCCACATCAGAAGTAAGAAGCCTTCTTACTTCTGTAAGAAGTAAGCTGGAAATCTGGTGAGAAACCAGCTACCAAAATAATTCCTCTCAGGAGCGTACAGAGCTTTAGTCTAGAGCAGAGATGGGGAACTAATGGGCTGAATTACCTTCCACTGGGCCCTCTGTGGGCTACATGACATCCATGGATGTGGCCGCAACCACTAATGTTATCACTCCACCCACACCCATTTTGCCTTTCTCTGTCCCAAGAGATGCATTGAGAAATTGACTCAGTTGATGCTATGAGGAGCAGTTTCTCCTCCCAGCACTGGCTGAGTCTCCAGCTTTACACAGGGGATAGTATGCACCACACAGACTCAGCCTGCCCTGGGAAGAATGGTTGTTCCTTCCCATGCCTGCAAAGTCCCCAGCTTCACACATCATCCTCATAGGGGTGCTGCATGGTGCACAAATAAATTTGGATAGCACTCTTCCCAATGCCTACCAAGTTCCAGGCTTCAAGCTGCATGCACTGTACCCTGGGACTGGTGCACACCAAGCAAACGGCTAGTGCTGGGAAGAGCAGCTGCTCCTCCCAGTGCTGGCCAACTCCCCTGCTGCCTGCATCCCTGCCAAGCTCCACCCACTGCAGAAATTCAAGGAGGGTCTGTGGGCCGGATGGGAAACCTTCATGGGCCGGATTTGGCCCATAGCCTGGAGGTTCCCCATCCTGGCCTAGAGGAATGATGCGTAGAGAAACCAGTAAGTACACCCTCTCTCAGAGCCTACTTACACAATGGGAAAAGGGGTGAGCTGCCCTTTATTTCATAGTTCCATCTGTAAAAATTCCATCTGCTACTACCATTAAGGGTATGTAATTTATGTCCACTATTTTACTCAGACACCAGACTTGTCACAATTTCCAAAATGTAAATAAGGAAGTATGAGTTAGCTGCAATCCTTCCAATTCATGATTTGTCTTTGTGCTCAGCAGTTCAAGTGCTGTCTCAGTGCTCAGCAGTTCCTGGTAAAGATTAGTGCACTCCACATAGGGATGCATGAGAATTTCATTTTTGAAATTCAGCATGCCACGTTCACAACTCTGAATGCGAGCTCTAGTACGTGTCCACTGAAAATGCTCATAAATTGCCAAATATGTGCTCTTGTTCAATGTGCACAACTTTCTAATTTGCACAAACTTCCCTTGTAGACTGAATCAGTCCTGCTTTAGTCTATTGAGGAAATTTGTGCAACTCTGGGGAAACTTGCACAAATTTCACGTTCAATTGCTGCTCAATTTGCACAATTTTCCCATTTGCACAGAGCAGCAAATGGAATCGCAAATGCAACCAGAAATCAGGCACGAGCTGCGCAGCAAGCTGATGTTCAGAAAACCCTGGCAGTTTCGAACATCACTCTTCCATCTATCCCTAACTCCTCATGTTTATCAGTCATTCATGTTTATCAGAAGTAGAAGCAACAGCTTAAAAACTGAGCTATACAACCAACAAAGTTACAAGGTGCAGTTGTAGCTGGAGTACTTCAGGACCTAACTTCACATTCCATGCAAATCTGTACAACAGTTCCCAAATCGCCTTTTTTAGATATAGTATTTTTTAAAATTAAAAAGAGGAAATCTTCGGAAAAGGGTGATAAGAAGCATTTCTCTGCTCCAAATCAGTCCTCCCTGCCTCAATGGCTCCCCCACTGCATATAGAGTTCCAAATATATATTTGACCTCACAAACATATGCATTTGGAACCGACCCTGAAGATAAAAACTAGGTTGTCAGGGAGAAGATATTTAGATGAGATTTCTCTCACAACAAGTTTAATGGATGGGGAGATTCAAACTCAAACAGTGGAGGCTGGTGGATCCAAATTTGGTGGGGCTGTGAATCCATTCTGGGTTTCTGGCTGGTTCTGACTGAAACCCAGAATGGACCCACAGCCCCACCAAAAGCAGATCCATCAGCCTCCACTGAAATCAAGGTACATGCAGTCTAAAGTTATACCAGACTTACACTATGCCTTGTGGATTCAATGGTTCTGTTACTGACAAAATGATACAACACAGTCATCTCTTGTTTAAGAACATAAGAAGAGCCATGCTGGATCAGACCAAGAGTCCATCTAGTCCAGCATTCTGTTCACACAGTGGCCAACCAGCTGTCAACCGGGAACCCACAAGCAGGGCATGGGTGCAACAGCACACTCTTGCCCATGTTCCCCAACAACTGGTGTTCATAGGCTCACTGCCTCTGGTACTTGAGGCAGCACATAGCCATCAGGACTAGTAGCCATTGATAGCTTGTTCCTCCACAAATTTGTCCACCCTCCTTTTAAAGCCATCCAAATTGGTGGCCATCACTATATCCTGTGGTAGCAAATTCCATAGTTTAACTATGCGCTGTGTGAAGAAGTACTTCTGTTTATCTGTCCTGAATCTCCCACCAGTCAGCTTCATGGGATGACCCTGGGTTCTAGTATTCTGAGAGAGGGAGAAAAATGTTTCCCTCTCCACACCATGCATAATTTTGTACACCTCTATCAAGTCTCCCCTTACCCTCTTTTTTTCCAAGCTAAACAATCCCAGCTGAAGGAACATTCTCTCATAGGGGAGATGCTCCAGCCCCTTGATCATGTTAGTTGCTCCTTTCTGAACTTTTTCCAGCTCTACAATATATATATTTTTAGGTGTGGTGGCCAGAACTGTACACAGTATTCCAAGTGTGGCCGCACCATAGATTTGTACAGAGGCAGTATGATATTTGCAGTTTTATTCTCAATTCCTTTTCTAATTATGCCTAACATGGAGTTGGCCTTTTTTTTTTTTACAGTGGCTGCACACTGGGTTGACATTTTCATTGAGCTGTCCACCGCAACCCCAAGATCTCTTTCCTGGTCAGTTACCGCTAGCTCAGATCCCATCAGGCTATACTTGAAGTTGGGATTATTTGTTTGTTTGTAACTCTCTATTTTCCAAAGTGACAGAAAGTTTCTGGGGTAGCCAATGTATTTATGATATAGATGCTAAGGAGTGTGGATATAGGCAGACAGTGTTATTTTTTTAATTCAATGTATGTCCTGCTTTTATATTCAGCAGCGCCCTCATTCATTAACAGCCTTCCCCAACCTGGTCCCCCCCCCCCAGCTGCTTTGGACTTCTATTCCCACCAGCCCCAGCCAGCATGGCCAATGGTCGGGAGTGCTGGGAACTTTAGTCCAAAATATCTGGAGGGCACCAGGTTGAGGAAGGCAGCGTTAGACTATGAAACATCACTAAAAATTAAAACGAAACAATGCACATTAGAGCATCAGTTTTCTGGCTGCAAGAACTCAGACTTTCTTCTCTGGTGCTGGTAACATTCAAAACTTCAAAAGCATTTCCTTCAGGCTCAACCCACACAGGTGGGTTATACCTCAAGATCTAGTAGACACGAGCCATTCAAAGGCCAGTGATCAAGCAATCCATCTATACTATTTGACACAACACAGTAGCCTTTCTGTAACACCATAAAGCTGGTGCCAGGTTTCTTTGGCTTTGAAAACAAAATTAGTAGTGCACTTCAAATATTGTATGCCTGCCTGTTGGAATCAAGATTGCTGGGAGAATTATCAACAAACTCAGATAAGCAGACGATACCACCCTAATGGCAGAAAGCGAAGAGGATCTAAAGAGCCTCCTGTTGAGGGTGAAAGTGGAGAGTGCAAAAGCTGGTTTGAAAGTCAACATTAAAAAAACTCAGATCATGACATCTGGCCCCATCACTTCCTGGCATATAGAAGGGGAAGAAATGGAAGCAGTGACAGATTTTATTTTCTTGGGCTCCAAGATCACCGCAGACAGTGACTGTAGCCATGAAATTAAAAGACGCTTGCTGCTTGGGAGGAAAGCTATGGCAAACCTAGACAGCATAGTAAGAAGCAGAGACATCATCTTGCCGACAAAGGTTCATATAATCAAAGCTATGGTTTTCCCAGTAGCAACGTATGGCTGTGGGAGCTGGACTATAAGGAAGGCTGAGCGCCAAAGAATTGATGCTTTTGAACTGTGGTGCTGGAGAAGACTCTTACAAGTCCCCTGGACTGCAAGGAGGTCAAATCAGTCCATCCTAAAGGAAATCAACCCTGAGTGCTCATTGGAAGGACAGATCCTGAAGCTGAAGCTCAAATATTTTGGCCACCTAATGCGAAGAGAAAACTCCCTGGAAAAGACCCTGATGCTGGGAAAGATTGAAGGCAAAAGGAGAAGGGAACAGCAGAGGATGAGATGACTAGATAGCATCACCGATGCGATGAATATGAACTTGAGCACACTTCGGGAGAGAGTGGAGGACAGGAAGGCCTGGCGTGCTTTGGTCCATGGGGTCACGAAGAGTCGGACACGACTTAACGACTGAACAACAACAATAGGAATAACGGGGGGAGAAACTAACATTCTTTATCCTAAGCCTTCCATTCTTACTCCAAAAACTGCAGATAAATTCCGAGAAAACTTGGTGTGTATAAAACTCAAAATTATTATAACAAAAAATTGTGTCAGTGCTTGCACTGGGAGAGGCAAATAATATGCTGTCAAAGTTCAGCACAATGCACCAAGTGAGCCAGAAATGGTCTGCAGAAGGTAGAGGGCATGCACTGTAGCTGCTTCACGCTCTGGTTATTTTCTGTGACGTTGCTCTATGTATTGTTAACTAATCTTCCTTTTACAGTAAATCATTTCTGCTCCAGGGATATATTATTATCCTCCTGAATTTTCTGTAGGAAAACTCACAGAAAGTTTAGAGCCCTCAACCTGCAATAGTTATCTGCTGAAAACAGAGGCTGGAAGTTTACATGGAGAACCAGATCACTGCCAAAACTATTTTCTTTAAAAACTGCTAAAGGAAAGGACAGAACTGAAGAACTGTCGCTGCTGTCAACTGATCTTGACCAAAATTCAGGCTGGATAATTACACTCTGCGGTTCCAAAGACTGACGGTAAACTAATGGAGGGAGTTAACTCCTGGAAAAAAAAGTGTTTGCCATGTGTACATATATAAAACACATTTATAGTGTTCCAATGGCAGTCATCTGTAGGGTCATTAAATTAAGATAAGACTTAGAATCATCTGCAGTGTTCAACACATTTCCTTCCACATGCCATTATGTTTACTGAAAGTGTCAGCTGAAAGCTACTCACATCTTCTTCAAGATGAGGTCAGTGTCAGGATACAGTTATTTATTTATTTATTTATTTAAAATATTTCTTGGCTGCCTTTGAGGGCAGAAGCCCTCCCAAGGTGGCTTACAGAAATAAAATATATAAAAACAGTTAAAATATTAAAAGTGATAAAACTTTAAAAACAATAAAAGCAACACTAAAAGCCAATAATAAAACCAGCAACAATGTTAACAGCAACAATAGCAGTCAAGAGAAGGCCAAGGTAAATAATATCTTTTCAAGGCCTTCTTAAAAGTCTGCAATAATAGAGTATGGCTGACCTTTGATGGCAGCTGGTACCAAAGGTGTGGGGCCACTGCAGAGAAGGCCGTCTTACGTGTGATCACCCACAAGACACAGAAGTTTTGCAAACGTAGCTCACATTGTTGTTGGCAGGCCTAGGATCATTGAAAAAAAAGGAGACCTTTTTTTTATATATAGAATTATTTCTGACTTGTCGTTAATGTGACTTACAATTTAAAACAGCTTAACAACATTAACACATCAGAATACAGCAAAATTCAGGACAGGAGATAAACAAACTTTCAAAAGCAGAGAGTGGAGCTAATACATTTAAAAGCACTCAAAAATCATATGGAACAAACAATGGCCCTCCTAAATCTAAACAAAGAAGGGACCAGTCTAATTTCAGTAGGGAGATTAGACTAGTAGCCACCAACCAGATCAGGGTGCCACCGCAAAAAAGGCCCTGTCCTGTTTTCCACCAACCCATCCTCTCTTGGTGATGGAATATGCAGAAGGACCTTTGAAGCAGCGTACAACTGCCATCATTCTGAACCACTGACCATGCCGGCTGGGACTGACAGCAGTTATAGTCAAAAACATCTGGAGGGCACCATGTCAGGTCACGGTATGATGCCTCTCTCCCTTTTGTTTTACACAGTCAAAGAGCCATATTCACTTCTTTTCCTATAATTCATTGATTAATAATATTTGTATACCATCCTTGAGCTGCAGATACCAGGGCCTTCTACAAAAACATAATAAAAATGAATGCAATATAATAAAAACAATAAAACATGAAGCATTACAATATATGTATACCATCTTCTCTCATCATTTGAATTCAAACCCAGATGGCTAATTTGCATCTACACCAGGAAAGGGACTCTTGCTCTAAAGTTGTTCTCTTCAGGCTTTCCTTCTAAATACAAGCACAGTCTCCCATAGAACTGGAGAAGTTTCTGTCTAGCTACCATAGAAAATGAATAAAGGATTTCCCATTTTCTAGTCTGTTCTATAAGCCGATGCTGCTGCTATCCAAACAACACTATGAGTCCACCCAGTGACAATTTATAGTCATTGCATGTGTTACATCACAAGTATTTAAAACAGCTAAGGGCACAATCCTATGCATGTTTAGACAGATAAAAGGTCTACAACTCCCAGCATGCCCCAGCCAGCATGACTCTCTGGAGCATGCTGAGAATTGTAGGACATTTTTCTGTCTAAATATGCATAGGATTGCACCCTAAAAGGAGGAAAATCACCACTGTGAGAATATGTATGTTTAAACAGAAGTCTCCAACCTAGTTTGTAATCAGACTCAGGAACACAGCTATACATTGATCATAAACCCCAAGTGTTACAAACCACAGATGAGCAACATATTGTAAACAAGAAGGCAACTGCATAATCATTACATTATTATGATTATGATTATTACAATTTATAGACTGCTTGCCATGTCAAAAAGATATCTCAAAGTGGTTTACAATACAAGATTAAAATAGAAAACAGTTAAACCATCTAACATTGCAAAACTAATAATTAACAAACTAGGCATCAGAATCAGCCAGGGAAGGCCTGGGTGAAGAAATGGGTTTTAACTAGGGCCAAAAACATGCCATAATTGGCCCCTCCCCAAACAGTTCGAAAGCAAGAAATTGCAAGTAGATAAATAGGTACTGCTTCAGCAGGAAAGGTAACGGCGTTCCGTGCACCTCGGTGTTCAGTCATGCCGGCCACATGACCACAGAAGCGTCTTCGGACAGCGCTGGCTCTTCGGCTTAGAAATGGAGATGAGCACCACACCCTAGAGTCGGACACGACTGGTTGGGGACACCTTTACCTTTTTAAAAAAAAATATAAAGGGGGAGGGTATTTCACAAGGTGGGTGCCACCACAGAGAAGACCCACTTCCAGGTGTTCTTAATGCCCACATTACTGTCTGGAGCCCTCTTCAAACAATCAAACGCATATGCAATCAATGCATATTCCCTGCCCCTGCTGCACACACATTCATTTGCACCGTTGCAATGGGCCCCCATTAATTAATACATCCCTTGCATGCTTCATTTTATTTAATTCATTTTAATAGGAATGTAATTAATAAAATACTTATAGGGCCAGTTCACACGACATGGCCAGGCCATCTTGGGTTATTTAACCCATGCTGAAGCTGCAGTGCATGTTGGGTCCTTGAGACCAACGTTTTGAATATGCAATGCCCGATTGCCCCCCCAATTGGGGGTTGAATATTCAAAATGGTGGCCATACATGCCCAGCATGCACTCCAGCTCAATGTGAGTTATTTAACCCACAATATCTTGCTGTGTCGTGTGAAGTGGGTCACAGATCCTTATTAGTTTTGATCAGGGATAGGCAACCTTTTTGATCATGAGGGCACATTTGTAATTTTTTTCAGCCCTGCAGGCACATTTCTCATAGGAGGGGGAGTTTCTCTCTCATAGAATCATAGAACAGTAGGGTTGGAAGGGGCCTACAAGGCCATCGAGTCCAACCCCCTGCTCAATGCAGGAATCCAAGTCAGAGCATCCCTGACAAATGGCTGTCCAGCCTCGTCTTAAAGGCCTCCAGTGTGGGAGAGCCCACCACCTCCCCAGGTAATTGGTTCCATTGTCGTATTGCTCTTACAGTCAGGACGTTTTTCCTGATGTTCATCCGGAATCTGGCTTCCTGTAACTTGAGCCCATTATTCCGTGTCCTGCACTCTGGGATGATCAAGAAGAGATCCTGGCCTTCTTCTCTGTGACAACCTTTCAAGTACTTGAAGAGTGCTATCATATCTCCCCTCAGTCTTCTCTTCTCAAGGCTAAACATGCCCAGTTCTTTCAGTCTCTCTTCATAGGGCTTTGTTTCCAGTCCTCTGATCATCTTTGTTGCCCTCCTCTGAACCCTCTCCAGTTTGTCTGCATCCTTCTTAAAGTGTGGTGCCCAGAACTGGACATAGTACTCCAGATGAGGCCTAACCAGTGCTGAGTAGAGGGAAACTAGTACTTCCCGGGATTTGGAAGCTATGCTTCTATTAATGCAGCCCAAAAGAGCATTTGCCTTTTTTGCAGCCACATCACATTGTTGGCTCATATTCAGCTTGTGATCGACAACAATTCCAAGATCCTTCTTGCTTGTAGTGTGGTTGAGCCACGTATCCCCCATCTTGTAACTGTGCATTTGGTTTCTTTTTCCTAGGTGCAGAACTTGGCATTTATCCCTATTCAATGTCATTCTGTTGTTTTCTGCCCAGTGCTCCAGTCTATCCAGATCACTTTGAATTTTGTTTCTGTCTTCCAAAGTATTAGCTATCCCGCCGAATTTTGTGTCATCTGCAAATTTGATCAGCATACCCTGCATCTCCTCTTCCAAGTCATTAATAAAAATGTTGAAGAGCACTGGGCCCAGGACTGAGCCATGCGGTACCCCACTCGTTACCTCTCCCCAGTTTGAGAAGGTCCCATTGATAAGCACTCTTTGAGTCCAATTTTGTAGCCAACTGTGGATCCACCGGATTGTTGTTTCATCTAGCCCACTTTGAGCTAGTTTGCTCATCAGGATATCATGGGGCACTTTGTCGAAAGCTTTGCTGAAGTCGAGGTATATGATGTCTACAGCATTCCCACGGTCTACAAGGGAGGTGACTTTGATCAGATTCATCTGGCAGGACTTGTTTTTGACAAGTCCATGTTGGCTTCGAGTAATCACGGCATTGTTGTCAAGGTGCTTCCAGATGGATTGCTTTATGATCTGCTCCAGAATTTTCCCAGGGATTGATGTCAGACTGACTGGTCTGTAGTTCCCAGGTTCCTCCTTTTTACCCTTTTTGAAGATAGGGACAACGTTAGCCCTCCTCCAGTCATCTGGCACTTCCCCCGTCCTCCATGATTTCTCAAAGAGAATAGACAGCGGTTCTGAGAGCTCTTCTGCCAGTTCCTTTATTACTCTAGGATGTAGTTCATCTGACCCTGGAGATTTGAACTCATTCAAAGTAATTAGGTGTTCCTTGACCATCTGCCTATCAATCTCAAGCTGCAATCCTGCCCCTTCAGCCTGTACTTCGCCTTTGCCAGGGGGGTCATAGACCGTCCTTTGGGAGAAGACTGAGCCAAAGTAGGAATTGAGCACCTCTGCCTTTTCTTTGTCATCTGTTATTGTTTTGCCATCGTTATTTAATAGCTGAACCACCATTTCTTTCCTCTGCCTTTTACTATGCACGTAGCTGAAGAAAGCCTTTTTGTTGTTTTTAGCATCCCTTGCTAACCTCAGCTCATTCTCAGCTTTAGCCTTCCTGACGCCATCCCTGCAATTCTGTGCTATCTGCCTGTACTCTTCCTTTGTTACTTGGCCTTCTTTCCACTTCCTATATGTGTCCTTTTTTGTTTTCAGGTCATCCCTAAGCTTTTTGTGAAGCCACATTGGCTTCTTCTGTTGTCTTCCACCTTTTCTTCTTGTTGGAATTGTTTGTGATTGTGCCTTGAGAATTAACTTTTTTAAAAGCTCTTCCCCTATTGCTTGGATTCCCTCTCTTCTTACCCCCATCTTGGATTCTCTCTCTTCTCCGCCCCCCCATCCTCTTCTTGTCTCCTCTGACAGGATTCTTTCTCTTCTTGCCCCCCATCAGATTCTCTCTCTTCTTGCCCCCCACCCCCGCCCCTGGATTCTCTCTATTTTTGCGCCAGAATCTATTTTCAAACACACCACCACCACCACCACCTGGAATCTATCTCTCTGCACTTTAGATAATTAAGGTTACAATACTTAGAAAGCCTATTTCTACCAGTGGCCATTTGGAGAAATTGGCTCTGAAGGCCAATGCATTAGCACTCCTTTTTCACTATCCACTATGATTACTTTCACTTGAAATAAATACCTCTGGTTTGAACTATTTAGTTAACTTTGGAAGGTTTCACTTCCATTTGTGATTAGCCACAGCTTGTTGTATTGTCCAAACTCAACAACCTGTGGTTATCTTCACTATGTCTAGTTGAAGCAAGCCAACTTCAAACCTTAGTTTGAGAAGCTGTCTTGTTTCAATAAACAAGTTAAGATTAACCATAGTTAAGATTAACCCAGTTTAGGGCTCAGACATAACACTAAACTGTGGGTAATCTGAAACAATCTCAGTACCCACATCATGAGAGGCGGGGGGGGGGGATGTGCAAGCCCAAGGTTTGCTACAGCTCATCCTCATAATGCTAAACCATTCAAACCTTCCCAGTATAAATTTAAAGATAATGGTTGCAGGAGATTGACTACATGAGGACCAGAAACTTAAAGGCCACTGAAAGGCACCTAGTACATGCTAACATGTTTAATGTTTTCTTTTTCTCTGGAGTTTTGTTTCAACAGATACAGGTATCTCAGCTCAGGTTTCCTCTTGCCTTTCTAGCTATAAACAACTATTATGTGCTCAACCTCTGGCACGGACTCAGGAAAAACTTCCTTCTGGAAATGAAGACTCACCCATCTAAACAAAAATTCATTTAGATTTTTGAGTTTGAGAAACCCTGTGTCAAGTAGGAAAGCTATGGGTGGGAGCTTATATACAAGTGCTTGTATCTTTTTCTAGCATTAAAGAAAAAACAAAGGAGTTTACTAGTTTGAATTTCATATTTAAAATTCACATTGTACACTGCTTGTCTGCAGATGACTAAAATACTACATATTATTTTAGTTTATAAACTAAACAGCTGTTGTTGTTGTTCAGTCGTTCAGTCATGTCCGACTCTTCGTGACCCCATGGACCATAGCACGCCAGGCCTTCCTGTCCTGCGCTCTCTCCTGGAGCGTGCTCAAGTCCATATTCATTGCATTGGTGATGCTATCTAGCCATCTCATCCTCTGCCGCCCCCTTCTCCTTTTGCCTTCAGTCTTTCCCAGCATCAGGGTCTTTTCCAGAGAGTTTTCTCTTCGCATTAGGTGGCCAAAATATTTGAGCTTCAGCTTCAGTATCTGTCCTTCCAATGAGCGCTCAGGGTTGATTTCCTTTAGGATTGACTGATTTGCATTGTTCATTTAAAAAGGCCTTCTTGTCTCTCCTTGCTATTCTCTGGAACTCTGCATTCAGTTGGATAGATCTTCCCCTTTCTCCCTTGCTTTTCGCTGCCCTTCTTTCCTCAGCTACTTGTAAAGCCTCATCAGACAGTCACTTTGCTTTCTTGCATTTCTTTTTCTTTGGGATGGATTTCGTTGCTGCCTCCTGAACAGTGTTACAGACCTTCATCCATAGTTCCTCAGGCACTCTGTCTATCAGGTCTAATCCCTTAAATCTATTCCTCACCTCCACTGTATATTCATAAGGGAAACAGCTGTACTAAATGTTTATTGCTTTGACTTCTTTCTGTTCTGAATTTCAGGGCAATTTTTTCATGCTTTATTATGCCCTTCAGAATGTATAAAGTGAAATCCTCCTGTATATACGCAAAATTCACCAAATAGTATGGCTTGTAGGAACAAGTTCAAGTTGTCACAAGTTAACAGATATTTATCGAAGTGCTTTTTTTTTCTGAATAAGCCCAATCGGTGGGGATCTCAGACAGCTGGTATGTCGTATAACTCCAAGCAGAAGTAGTATATCTCTAGGCCTATAACGATTCCCTCTCCTTACTTTTATCAACAGGAAAGCAAACTTGTTAGGTCTCTTGGGATGATGGGAGCTGTATTATGGGAATCATGGGAGTTGTAATCCAACACACCTGGCAGATGCCAGGTTGGGAAAGGATGGCATAGAACAATCCCCTTCTTACAGTCTACACTGAAAGGACTAGGTGTCCTACTCTGCCTGGGAGGAATGCCTTGGCCATTCAGACATAAGATTAGTGCTGTTCCAGATTTTCCTTTATTTTAGCAATAGCAGCACTAACTGAGCCAGTTAACATAATCCTTATAATTAAACCGATGTAGGCTTCTTCCAGACACTAGCCTTCTCCTGTAGAGATAACAGGGCCCTCTCTTCTTACTTTAAGACAATCCAGCCCACCTCTTTTTTTTACCTGAAGTAAAAAAAACTACAGCTAGGCAGACGTTTCTCCTAGCCCTCTGCTGGCAAAACAAAGTGCCAGTACAGCTGGCAGGGCAAAGCTGCAGCCCCACAGCACACCATTTTAAATCAACTTTTTCTTTCTTAACTTTTGACTAGAAGCAATCTGAACCAATGAGATACTTTAGGGGGACATGGCCAATCAAGGCACAGGACTGATGTAAAGATACTGCCACAGGTGTCCCCAAATCTAAAGACATTTGAAATAACTAGTAACTATATCTGCATTACTAGCTTCTAGCAGGCTAGAGATCTTTTAAAAATTAACAGGAATTCTTGGCCTGAATGCAAAATAAATAATTATAATTATTATGAGCACTTATTTGTCTCCTTTCTATCCTACTCAATCAATGTAAAACCATTTAATCACACATAGGAAAATGAGTCAGGACAATTTCACTTTTTTAGGGAAATCTTTGACAATGGAGTTCCAGAATGCTATTACAGCTGAGTGAATGAATGGATACAGAAATTCTGGCATATGCCCAAAGACAATCATTTAAATTCAGCTTAGGAAAACAAATGAAAGACCATTTTATCAGCATGCACTAATTCACTGTTCACAGCTAATTATATAGGTCTAGCCTCCATGGATCAGCCAAGCTTAAACATGCATACCTTGGATTTTAAACACTTCCACTGAAATAAAAAGAGTTTTAAAATGCTCAACTTTGGCCATATCATCCCCAGTATCAAAGGTTTTCAGTGTAACTTCAAAAGGGAACAAGATTTAATACCCTGTGCCATGTTAACATACTTCCAGTATTATGATTTCAGAAATATGGCAGTCCCAAATCTCACATGTAGGTGGAGGATTTAGCAAATTATTCCAGCTGGTATGTTTCTAAAGATGTTATTCAAGTACTTCCTACTCAAAAAGTAGTGAATATCCTGTCAGTGGCACACAAACCATCACATTTACTAGCAATTGATTTTGGGGTATGTTACAATGGAAGCTGCACTGGCACTAAATAATCCAGACAAGAAAATCTAAGGAAAGGTTTGACCTTATACTATATATACAGAAATAACTCCCAAACTGTTTGGAAAACAAATTAGGCTGGAGACAGACAATCGTTATTCCAGAGCACTAAAGAGGGTATATGATAGCACACTGATCCCACTACCATCTCAATTTACAAATGTGCAGGTGTACAGAGTGGTCCAAAAACCTGCAAAAACTGTTCCAACAAGAGGGAGCAATTAAAAATCCACATGTATATCACTGGAAATTATGCCTCCATCATTCCGTCTCAGCTAAAAAATGTTTCTGATCACAAGCTGAGTGGCAAAGAGCTATAGCTCAGTGTTGCAGCAGATTGCTTTGCATGCATGAAGTCCCAAATTCTATCCCATCCAGTTAAAAGGATGTCAGGACTAGAGACAACTTCTGCCTAATATCTTGAAGGGCCACTGCCTGTTTGGAGTATGCAGTACTGGATCTGATGGACCAGTGGTCGGATGGATCAAATATGTTAGTATACATCCTGCTTCAGTTTAAAATGCCTTTATCATAGAATCATAGAATCATAGAATAGTAGGGTTGGAAGGGGCCTACAAGGCCATCGAGTCCAACCCCCTGCTCAATGCAGGAATCCAAGTCAAAGCATCCCCGACAGATGGCTGTCCAGCCTCATCTTGAATACTTCCAGTGTGGGAGAGCCCACCACCTCCCTAGGGAATTGGTTCCATTGTCATATTGCTCTAACAGTCAGGAAGTTTTTCCTGATGTTCAGATGGAATCTGGCTTCCTGTAACTTGAGCCCATTATTCCATGTCCTGCATTCTGGGATGATCGAGAAGAGAACCTGGCCTTCCTCTTTGTGACAACCTTTCAAGTCCTTGAAGAGCGCTATCATATCTCCCCTCAGTCTTCTCTTCTCAAGGCTTTTACTTTTATCTTCAGTAACAAAGAAATAACAAAACATCAACCATGCGATTCCATTTCTAAAAAGCTTTAAATGTGCAACAGAATCTTTCCATTACATTCTCTACACGCTGTTTAAGGCTTACATCTTATGTGCTGTGTTCTTCCAGAAGAAGTGCATAGCTGTAATTCCCTTGTAAGTAAGATGTTAGGAGACATGCTGGCATATACAGAGCTACTCTACGTTAGCACAATTGCATTAAGACTTTTTTTTGGAAATGAAGAACAATGGCCTATACTAGTAATCTTAACCCAAATAATTAGCATGGGGGAGAACACATTCAATACATTTTAATTAAACTGTTAAAGTTCTTGATTTTCCTCATATGACCTCAGTGGCATCTCGCCAGAACACAGCTCTTGTTGACATTTCATCTGAGCATAATCCCCCAAATCTCTCCTGTATTCCTAGGTTGCAAGAGTACTATATTCAAGCAATGGACCGTGGCTTACATTGCAAATGTTGTTTTTAGCTGGTGTTGTTTCCTCTATCTCTTCCAGCTGTACCAAACGATTTGTTTGAATTTTTTAAAAGTATTTCTTGCAAAAATGTGTCATTTAAAAATAGAAAGGCAAATCAGGCATGATAATGTACACAGAAATAATTGCCCCTTTGCACTTCAGATGAGTCACCACAGTGGCCTTTCTGTAAACACACACACACGCTCAAACACACAAATTCTCTGTAAAATAAAAGTTAAAGGTACTGCTGCTAAAGATAATCCATAGAAACAAACTAAGGCCAACAAAAGTTGAAACGAGCATGAGAAATAATATGATCTTAAAATATGATATTTGATATGATCTTAAAAAACCTTTTAACTGCATTCTTCTCTTGAAGTTCTCTTCAAGAAGCACTGCACCAGTAGGTGCTATTGGCATTAGAAGTCCCAAATTACATTAGAAGTAATTTACACAAGTACAATGTAATTTACCTGAGCAGTAGTGTTACATTGGATATTGGCCACATACTCCAGTATTACACAAGTGTTTCCTTCAACAAACATATAAAATGTGGATGACATGCATGCATGTACCTGCATTTTTAACAAACCGACATACACACATCTGAGAAACAAAACAGAACCAGGGGCCATACACATACATACATGGGTGCTAGAAGCCACAAGTGTGTATATTGTTCACAGTTTATGAGGTTGCTGCACAAAATACTGGTATAGATGCAGCAAATTCTTTTTGTGATTCAAGTGTGGTGCTGCTCAGAAACGTCTGCATTCATTGACGTAGACTAGGCTGTTAAATGGGATCTACCCTCTGGAAATTGTACATTTTGATACTAATGCAGCTGGTAGTTGGAATGGGTTGGATCCAGACTTAGTCATACTATGAGTACACCTATTAAATGAATGGGACTTAGGTTAGTTGTAACTTAACTCCTACCTCCCAACTTCCACAGTGATGGAATAAGCCCTTCACAACAAGGAAGCATGGATTCTAGGACCCATCATCTACCTAGTTCCCAAAGACTCATATCAAGGAACTTGAGTTGTAACTGACTTAAGTTCCTTTGATTTCAGTGCATCTACTTTCAGTGTGACTAAGGCTGGACCCAACCCAATGTAATTGTAGGATGAAGCTCATGTGTTTGCTTATCAGTTAACCTTACTAAATAAAGTAAATAAATAGCAAAACATAATCGACAAAGCATAATTATATTATAGCAAAACATAAGTGTGTGTATATGTATTATGTGTATAATACAGAGGCAAGGGCCATGCCATTCATGAGTTTATGTGTCTTGGCAAGACAGCAGTGAAAGGTGAAAAAGGGCAATAAGTGATTGGCTGGCAATAGGTAAGGGAGTGACTTTTCATGCCATGCCAGGAGTCAGGAAATGGAATTTTATAGCTATTGTCCACCTCCTTTATCTTCATCATGTCTGTCTAGGACTAGACACAATTTTCATTTATCTAATGCAAGAGGGGACAGAAAGTAGATCTCCAGATGTTCTGGACTTCAGCTTGCAGCATTCCTGACTATTGGCCATGCTGGTGGGGTCTTCTGGGAGTTGAAGTCCAAAACATCTGGAGATCTACCTTCTGCCCACTCTTGCTCTATTGGATAAGTTTCAATTGCTCCATAGAGTTTTAGTAATGCAGGGCCTACAGAAGTACAGGAAGTGGCTGACAGAAGAAGAGACTGATACCAGTGATCAGAAAGCAATATACAGCTCCTAGATCCCAACTTTCATGGTGATGAAATAAGCCCTTCACAAGAAGAAAGATTATTTCAGGATACCAAACTGGGAAATTTCACATTTGCCCCTTGCACTGCATGGATTCTAGGATCCATTATCTACCTAGTTTCCAAAGACTCATCTCAAGGAACTTTTAGCATGTGAAAATGTTTTGCACATAAAACCAGAAGTATTTCATTGTAGAAAAAAGTTGCAGGACCAAGCTCAGAGCTTATCAGCTTCAAAGACCCATCCAAGAGCAGACTCAATGTGCAGTTGAAAAGCTCACACAGTTCTTTAACTAATTAAAAACTAAAAAGACCTCCATACACACCATTTTCCTAATAATAATAAAATTGTGAATATAAAAGAGTCACTCCAATTGAGCTCATAACTAGGGTGACCAGATGCAAAAGAGGACAGGGCTGCTGCACCTATAAGTGTGTAGAATAGGGAATTTCAGCAAGTATTGCATGCATGATAAACTACATCTACTGGAAGTCCCTTTTCTGTACAACTATTAAAGGTGTATGAGCCCTGTCATGTTTTGCATTTGTACCACAACATAACTCTTCACTGCTACACACAAACATATTTTCAAAGAGAGCATGAAGAACCATATACAAATACGTCGAATGTTATGTATATATGCTATGAAAACAATTGTATTACACACATTCCAAAGAATGCACTGGATGCTTAAAGAAGAATTTATTTTGATTGTATGCTCTGATTTTCCTACCAGCTTTCCTCTCAGGTAGTATGCTTGTTAAAGCCCTCCAGGCATTTTCACCATGGCTGCATGGCATGGCTCAGTTTCATCAATCAGACAAGGCAAGGATAACTGTTTGCCAACAGACAACTTGCTATTATGACTGATGGTAATTCAAATGGTTGTGTTAAGTGCCAGGAGAGAATAAATAGAAGAAAAAAGGTATACAGAAAATATAATAGAACAGGGGTAGGCAATGCGATTGCCATGGGTACCAGGACACCACCAGACACTTTTCTTGGTGTCCACTGAGGTGGGGGGGTGGGGAGAGACAGTGTGTCTATGAGTCAGGGTGAGACAGAGTGCATGGATGGTGATCCAAAATATAAAAGAAAAAGAGGTGGGAGGGAATGTGTTTGCTGGAGGGAGGCCAGAGGGGAGAGAAAGAGTTTGCCTTCTATTAAATAGGGTTCTGCTGGCACTGAAAATTGTGGGTTCAAACAAGTTCTTTTGTGTGTTGGGGCTCAAACCCTACCTCTACCCTTACTCAGTCTTTTGGGCATATTACCTGTCCTTTGTGACTAGCCACATCTCCCATGACAGCCATTTTGTGGTGGTGCCCATTATAGTTTCTCAAATTGCCAAATGTGCCTACTGGCCCAAAAAAGGTTGCCCACCTGTGCAATAGAATCATAGAGTTGGGAGGGGCTTTGTAGGCCATGCAGCCCAACCCAAGACATCCAGAGCTAGAGCATCCCCAAGAGATGATTACACAGCCTCCACTTGAGACTTCCAGCGAGGCACAGCCTGTATAGCATTACAGAGCTGGACTGAATAAACCATTTTCTCAAAAGGAAGGGGATGGCCCACTCCCTACATATCAAGTAGGGGATGATAATCATTGCTTTGTCCTCCTTTGTAACTATTATGCCAAAATCCTGGACTTGCAATACCGTCCCCCCTGCCCCCGGAACAAAAAGTTGAAAAAGCAACTTTTCTTCAGTTATATTTATCTTCTTCAGTAGAAGTAGAAGATGCTAATGTGCACCAGTCTATGAAATAAGTGAGTATGTAAGTGACATACTTACCTAGGAATAAGTCCCTCTGAACTGAATAGGAGTTACTTCAGAGTAGACAGATATAGGATTGCACTGTAATTTTCCCAAGGGACTGAGCTACCTCCTATTACAGCAGGTAATAAGAGTAGTAATGCCTGTTAGCTGGAAGAGCACCACTCAAAAACAGGCTTTTGGATCTGTGTCAAATCCATAGAAATGGCTCGGGCTAGGTCTCCCCCCAAATTAAAGCTTCCGAAAAATGCCAGCAAAGAAAGGCAATAAGCAGTCCAACTCAGAATACACTTCTGACTTTAACCTGCTCTTTATGTACTCGATCTGTCTTTTATCTGAACATTAATAAATAGTAAAAGAAAATAATACATAGAAGCACATAACGGAAGTGCACAAGTGCTGCATTTGGACTTCCATACTTTGCATCTTCCCTGGATGACCTTAGAAAAATCATTCTGTCTCGGCCAAATCAACATGACAGGGTTGGTGCAGAACAAAAGGACAGGAATTTCAAAGTATTCTAAGTATGAGAAAGGTGTAATAAAATGCTACACATCTGACCTGCTTTTTTCTCTCTCAATACGTTCTATTTTGTTCCTGTTAGTTCTTGATTTTTTAAATTATAATTTTTGTTACTCTGTTGCTATCCACTTTGAATACTTTTTAATGGAAAGGGGGGATATAAATGTTTTAAAATATAGATAAATAAATGGTAGAGCAAATCTGCACTTTTGTCTCTAGTGTCGCCCCAATTCCTCTCTAAAACCATTTCAGTCTAACTCGCTTCTTTATAATTGACAACATTTCTACTGGCTGTATGACACATTTCTTCAATCTCTGAAATATTCAGCCAACTGTACAAAAAAAGAAAAGAAAATAAAGATGCCAAACTGCAAATAATCACAAAATTAACCCCAGGAACAACTGCCTCATGCATGGCTGATTCACAGCTCTGGAGCCTAAGCTTGCTAACAAAGTTGAGTTCATTGCTCGGCCAATCCCATCAGCCACTGAGAACAGAGAATGCTTTACACAGCCTACAGCAGCTATTGTTAGGTGATCCAAGAGAAGGAATTAGGAGCGCATTTCTGAAGAAGTCTCAATTGATTATTCTCCACACAGAATTAGGTCTGCATCAGAGAAAACCACGTTTTGAGGAAAACCAGAGTAAAAACATAGCACATTTAAAATGTACACAGCTATAGGTTTTTCTACCATTCTGAAAACATGACAGCAAGCGTCTTTCTATTGCTTTGCACTATCTATTTAAATAAGAAACAAGCAACAGCTCCTAAAAACAGTTAACTAAGGGTAAGTAGGAAAGCATCCTCACCCACCTTTTTGTTTTTCATAGTGACCACTCTTTCCCCACTCTTTATTGTAAGAAAACATAGCAAGTAACAGCTGTTGTTGTTCAGTCGTTAAGTCATGTCCAACTCTTCATGACCCCATGGACTTCAGGCCTTCCTGTCCTACGCTCTCTCCCGGACCGTGCTCAAGTTCATATTCATTGCATCGGTGATGCTATCTAGCCATCTCATCCCCTGCCGTCCCCTTCTCCTTTTGCCTTCAATCTTTCCCAGCATCAGGGTCTTTTCCAGGGAGTTTTCTCTTTGCATTAGGTGGCCAAAATATTTGAGCTTCAGCTTCAGGATCTGTCCTTCCAATGACCACTCAGGGTTGATTTCCTTTAGGATGGATTCATTTGACCTCCTTGCAGTCCAGGGGACTTGTAAGAGTCTTCTCCAGCACCACAGTTCGAACGAATCAATTCTTTGGCACTCAGCCTTCCTCATAGTCCAGCTCTCACAGCCATACATTGCTACTGGGAAAACCATAGCTTTGATTATACGAATCTTTGTCGGCAAGGTGATGTCTCTGCTTCTTACTATGCTGTCTAGGTTGGCCATAGCTTTCCTCCCAAGGAGCAAGTGTCTTTTAATTTCATGGCTACAGTCACCGTCTTATTGTGATCTTAGAGCCCAAGAAAGTAAAATCTGTCACTGCTTCCATTTCTTCCCCTTCTATATGCCAGGAAGTGATGGGGCCAGATGCCATGATCTGAGTTTTTTTAATGTTGACTTTCAAACCAGATTTTGCACTCTCTTCTTCAACCCTCAACAAGAGGCTCTTTAGATCCTCTTCACTTTCTGCCATTAGGGTGGTATCGTCTGCGTCTCTGAGGTTGTTGATAATTCTCCCAGCAATCTTAATTCTCACCTATGATTCATCCAACTCGGCATTTCTCATGATGTACTCTGCATATAAATTAAATAAGCAGGGCGACAATATACAGCCTTGTCGTACTCCTTTCCCAATTTTGAACCAATCGGTTGTTCCATGTCCGGTTCTTACTGTTGCTTCTTGTCCCTCGTATAGGTTTCTCAGGAGACAGGTAAGGTGGTCTGGTACTCCCATCTCTTTCAGAATTTGCCACAGTTTGTTGTGATCCACACAATCAAAGGCTTTAGAATAGTCAATGAAGCAGAAATAGACGTTTTTCTGGAATTCTCTTGCTTTCTCCATAATCCAGCGAATCTGGCGATTTGATCTCTAGTTTCTCTGCCTCTTCAAAACCCAGCTTGTTCTTCTGGTAGTTCTCGGTTCACATACTGCTGAAGCCTAGCTTGTAGGATTTTGAGCATAACCTTGCTGGCATGTGAAATGAGCGCAATTGTATGGTAGTTTGAACTCTCTTTGGCATTGCCCTTCTTTGGAATTGGAATGTAAACTGACCTTTTCCAGTCTTGTGGCCACTGTTGAGCATTCCAAATTTGTTGGCATATTGAGTGCAGCACTTTAACAGCATCATCTTTTAGGATCTTAAATAGCTCAGCTGGAAGACTGTCATCTCCGCTAGCTTTGTTGTTAGTAATGCTTTCTAAGGCCCACTTAACTTCACTTTCGAGGATGTCCGACTCAAGTTCAGTGACCGCACTATCATGGCTATCAGGGACATTCAGATCTTTCCTGTATAGTTCTTCTGTGTATTCTTTCCACCACTGCTTAATCTCATCTGCTTCTGTTTGGTCCCTGCCTTCTTTGTCCTTTATCATGCCCATCTTTGCACAAAACGTTCCCTTGATATCTCTGATATTTTTGAAGAGATTTCTAGTCTTTCCCACTCTATTGTTTTCCTCCATTTATTTGCATTATTCATTTAAGAAGGCCTTCTTGTCTCTCCTTGCTATTCTCTGGAAATCTGCATTCAGTTGGGTATATCTTCCCCTTTCTCCCTTGCTTTTTGCTTCCCTTCTTTCCTCAGCGACTTGTAAAGCCTCATCAGACAGCCACTTTGCTTTCTTGCATTTCTTTTTCTTAGGGATGGATTTCGTTGCTGCCTCCTGAACAATGTTACGGACCTCCATCCATAGTTCCTCAGGCACTCTGTCTATCAGGTGTAATCCCTGAAATCTATTCATCACCTCCACTGTATAATCATAAGGGATATGATTTAGGACATACATGAATGGTTTAGTGGTTTTCCCTACGTTTTCAATTTAAGCTGAAATTTTGCAACAAGAAGCTCATGATCTGAGCCACAGTCAGCTCCAGGTCTTGTTTTGACTGACTGCATAGAGCTTCTCCATCTTTGGCTGCAAAGGACATAATCAATCTGATTTCGATATTGACCATGTGGTGATGTCCATGTGTAGAGTCGCCTCTTGTGCTGTTGGAAAAGAGTGTTTGCTATGATCAGCGTGTTCTCTTGGCAAAACTCTTAGCTTTTGTCCTGCTTCATTTTGTACACCAAGGCCATGCCTGCCTGTTATCCCGGTGATTTCTTGACTTCCTACTTTAGCATTCCAATCCCCTATGATGAAGAGGACATCTTTTTTTGGTGTTAGTTCTAGAAGGTGTTGTAGGTCTTCATAGAACCGACCCACCTCAGCTTCTTTGGCCTCAGTGGTTTGGGCATAGACTTGAATTACTGTGATGTTGAATGGTTTGCCTTGGATTCATACTGAGATCTTTCTATTGTTTTTGAGATTGTACCCCAGTACAGCTTTCCCCACCCTTTTGTTGACTATGAGTGCTACTCCATTTCTTCTAAGAGATTCTTGCCCACAGTAGTAGATATAATGGTCACCTGAATTAAATTCGCCCATGCCTGTCCATTTTAGTTCGCTGATTCCCAAGATGTTGATGTTCAAATCTTGCCATCTCATGTTTGACCACTTCCAGCTTACCTTGATTCACTGATCTTACATTCCAGGTTCCTAAACAATTTTGTTCTTACAGCATTGGACTTTCTTTTCACCACCAGACACATCCACAGCTAAGTGTCCTTTCGGGTTTGGCCCAGCCGCTTCACTCCTTCTGGCGCTACTTGGAAATTCCCTCTGCTCTTCCCCAGTAGTATATTGGACACCTTCTGACCTGAGGGGCTCATCTTCTGGCGTCATATCTTTTAGCCTTGTGATACGTTCCATGGGGTTTTCTTGGCAAGAATACTGGAGTGGATTGCCATTTCCTTCTGCAGTGGACCACATTTTGTCAGAACTCTCCACCATGACCTGTCTGTCTTGGGTGGCCCTGCATGGCACAGCTTATGGCTTCACTGAGTTACGCAAGCCCCTTTGCCACAACAAGGCAGTGATCCATTAAGGAGAGTAACAGCTGTACCATTTAGGAAAGTTTTGTGAGTTTTCTCCAAAACTTGGAATAATGGGCTCAAATTACAGGAAGCCAGATTCTGGCTGAACATCTGGAAAAACGTCCTGACTGTTAGAGCAATACAACAATGGAACCAATTCCCTAGGGAGGTGGTGGGCTCTCCCACACTGGAGGTATTCAAGATGAGGCTGGACAGCCATCTGTTGGGGATGCTTTGACTTGGATTCCTGCACTGAGCAGGGGGTTGGACTCGATGGTCTTGTAAGCCCCTTCCAACCCTAGTATTCTATGATTCTATTATTCTACCAAAAGACTTGTCTGAATAACTTGTTTTATTGCATAAAAAAGGAAGAGTCATGACTCTACTGATACTGGGAAATCTAGATTTCTGTCACCAAAATATAACTTTTGTAGTGAGGATTTTACATCTTCACAACACTGAAAGTGTTGCTGGAGTGTGTGTACTGTACCACTGTCACTGAGCGGTGTGTGCTGGAACAGGAGGAAGAATCTGGGGGACATGGGAACAGCTACCTCAGCCTAAGATGCCACTTTGAGAACTGCATATGGATACTGCAGTGAATTTGTTGTTGTTCAGTCGTTCAGTCACGTCCGACTCTTCGTGACCCCATGGACCATTGCACGCCAGGCTTTCCTGTCCTGCGCTCTCTCCCGGAGTGTGCTCAAGTTCATATTCATTGCATCGGTGATGCTATCTAGCCATCTCATCCTCTGCCGTCCCCTTCTCCTTTTGCCTTCAGTCTTTCCCAGCATCAGGGTCTTTTCCAGGGAGTTTTCTCTTCGCATTAGGTGGCCAAAATATTGGAGCTTCAGCTTCAGGATCTGTCCTTCCAATGAGCAGTCAGGGTTGATTTCCTTTAGGATTGACTGATTTGACCTCCTTGCAGTCCAGGGGACTCGTAAGAGTCTTCTCCAGCTCCACAGTTCGAAAGCATCAATTCTTCGGCACTCAGCCTTCCTTATAGTCCAGCTCTCACAGCCATACATTACTACTGGGAAAACCATAGCTTTGATTAGATGGGCCTTTGTCGGCAAGGTGATGTCTCTGCTTCTTACTATGCTGTCTAGGTTTGCCATAGCTTTCCTCCCAAGGAGCAAGCGTCTTTTAATTTCATGGCTACAGTCACCGTCTGCGGTGATCTTGGAGCCCAAGAAAGTAAAATCTGTCACTGCTTCCATTTCTTCCCCTTCTATATGCCAGGAAGTGATGGGGCCAGATGCCATGATCTTCGTTTTTTTAATGTTGAGTTTCAAACCAGCTTTTGCACTCTCCACTTTCACCCTCAACAAGAGGCTCTTTAGATTCTCTTCGCTTTCTACCATTAGGGTGGTATCATCTGCATATCGGAGGTTGTTGATAATTCTGCCAGCAATCTTAATTCCGACCTATGATTCATCCAACCCGGCATTTCTCATGATGTACTCTGCATATAAGTTAAATAAGCAGGGTGACAATATGCAGCCTTGTCGTACTCCTTTCCCAATTTGGAACCACTCGGTTGTTCCATGTCCGGTTCTTACTGTTGCTTCTTGACCCTGGTACAAGTTTCTCAGGAGACAGGTCAGGTGGTCTGGTACTCCCATCACTTTAAGAATTTGCCACAGTTTGTTGTGATCCACACAATCAAAGGCTTTAGCGTAGTCAATGAAGCAGAAATAGACGTTTTTCTGGAATTCTCTTGCTTTCTCCATGATGCAGCGAATGTTGGCAATTTGATCTCTAGTTCCTCTGCCTCTTCGAAACCCAGCTTGTACTTCCGGTAGTTCTCTGTTCGCATACTGCTGAAGCCTAGCTTGTAGGATTTTGAGCATCACCTTGCTGGCATGTGAAATGAGCGCAATTGTGCGGTAGTTTGAACACTCTTTGGCATTGCCCTTCTTTGGAATTGGAATGTAAACTGACCTTTTCTAGTCTTGCGGCCATTGTTGAGTGTTCCAAATTTGTTGGCGTATTGAATGGAGCACTTTAACAGCATCATCTTTTAGGATCTTAAATAGCTCAGCTGGAAGACTGTCATCTCCACTAGCTTTGTTGTTAGTAATGCTTCCTAAGGCCCACTTGACTTCACTCTCTAGGATGTCCGGCTCAAGTTCAGTGACCGCACTATCATGGCTATCAGGGACATTCAAATCTTTCCTGTATAGTTCTTCTGTGTATTCTTGCCACCTCTTCTTAATCTCATCTGCATCTGTTAGATCTCTGCCTTCTTTGTCCTTTATCATGCCCGTCTTTGCACAAAACGTTCCCTTGAGATCTCCAATTTTCTTGAAGAGATCTCTAGTCTTTCCCATTCTGTTGTTTTCGTTGATTTCTTTGCATTGTTCATTTAAGAAGGCCTTCTTGTCTCTCCTTGCTATTCTCTGGAACTCTGCATTCAGCTGGATATATCTTCCCCTTTCTCCCTTGCTTTTTGTTTCCCTTCTTTCCTCAGCTACTTGTAAAGCCTCATTAGACAGCCACTTGGCTTTCTTGCATTTCTTTTTCTTTGGGATGGATTTCGTTGCTGCCTCCTGAACAATGTTACGGACCTCCATCCATAGTTCCTCAGGCACTCTGTCTATCAGGTCTAATCCCTGAAATCTATTCCTCACCTCCACTGTATATTCAGAAGGGATATGATTTAGGTCATACCTGAATGGTTTAGTGGTTTTCCCTACGTTCTTCAATTTAAGCCGAAATTTTGCAACAAGAAGCTCATGATCTGAGCCACTGTCAGCTCCAGGTCTGGTTTTGACTGACTGTATAGAGCTTCTCCATCTTTGGCTGCAAAGGACATAATCAATCTGATTTCGATATTGACCATGTGGTGATGTCCATGTGTAGAGTCGCCTCTTGTGCTGTTGGAAAAGAGTGTTTGCTATGATCAGCATGTTCTCTTGGCAAAACTCTTAGCTTTTGTCCTGCTTCATTTTGTACACCAAGGCCATGCCTGCCTGTTCTCCCGGTGATTTCTTGACTTCCTACTTTAGCATTCCAATCCCCTATGATGAAGAGGACATCTTTTTTTGGTGTTAGTTCTAGAAGGTGTTGTAGGTCTTCATAGAACCGACCCACCTCAGCTTCTTTGGCCTCAGTGGTTGGTGCATAGACTTGAATTACTGTGATGTTGAATGGTTTGCCTTGGATTCATACTGAGATCATTCTATTGTTTTTGAGATTGTACCCCAGTACTGCTTTCCCCACCCTTTTGTTGACTATGAGTGCTACTCCATTTCTTCTAAGGGATTCTTGCCCACAATAGTAGATATGATGGTCACCTGAATTAAATTCGCCCATGCCTGTCCATTTTAGTTCACTGATTCCCAAGATGTCGATGTTCAATCTTGCCATCTCATGTTTGACCACCTCCAGCTTATCTTGATTCATTGATCTGACATTCCAGGTTCCTAAACAATATTGTTCTTTACAGCATTGGATTTTCTTTTCACCACCAGACATATCCACAGCTGAGTGTCCTTTCGGCTTTGGCCCAGCCGCTTCACTCTTTCTGGCGCTACTTGGAAATACCCTCTCCTCTTCCCCAGTAGTATATTAGACACCTTCCGACCTGAGGGCCTCATCTTCTGGCGTCATATCTTTTAGCCTTGTGATACGTTCCATGGGGTTTTCTTGGCAAGAATACTGGAGTGGGTTGCCATTTCCTTCTCCAGTGGACCACATTTTGTCAGAACTCTCTGCCATGACCTGTCCACCTTGGGTGGCCCTGCACAGCATAGCTTATGGCCTCACTGAGTTACGCAAGCCCCTTCACCACAACAAGGCAGTGATCCATGAAGGGGACTGCAGTGAATTAGAACTAGATAATTTTCTAAGTGTTACACTTCACACATTTCTCCACATCAAGGGGTTCTCAAACTTTCTATTCCCAGAATCTGCTTGAGAGAGCTTAAAATGACTGAGACCCATCAACCACAAAATGGTGACAGATGGAGGCGGAGTTTGGCATAATCAGCTGGCAATTGCCAATATCATTTTATATTGATATCTAATCTGTATTTGGAAATTGCTAAATTCTTTGCCACTGTTATTTCCTTATAGCAAGGATTTCCATAACTCAGCTTTCCTCAGGTTAAGTAAGGATGCTGGATCTGGAGGTATCATTGCTCAGCGCCCTGCCCCACTTTCAGGAAGAATGTACTGCTCTCATTTACTCTTAAGTCTGGTTTTCCAACATGTTGCAATGGGCATCAACGTGCCCATGGACTCCCCTCTTGGTGCCTGCCAGGTTCCCTGCCTCTCCTGATTTCAATTTTATTTCTTAAGATTATTTTAAAATGCTTTTTAACTGGGAGATTGCCATGCTGTAAAGTAGAGTGCTACCCTTTATTTGGATTCATAATGTTTATCTGGCTTCAAAAGAGTGCATTTTGAAGCTCAGATCCCATTTCTCCCATGTACCTCAGTTCTTGGGCTAGTTTGTTTTCTATTAGGCTCACCAGTTTGCCTTCTGGGAAATTAATAACTGGCCATGCCGACAACACTCTCTCAAAAGTCCAAATGTGCCCACTAACCCAAAATGTTTAGGGACCTCTGCTCTAAGTAGAGAAAACTGTTTATTTTATTGTCTTTTCTCCTCCCCACCCCACATGTCTCTCAAAGTCTTCTTACCCATCTCCTGTCATTTCTTCTTACCCATCTCCTATCATTTCTTCTCCCCTTCTTCCACACTTAACTTGAACTCCTATCCCCAGCTGCCAATTTCTTTTATCCCTCCTTCCTGCTGCTTTAACATTAATTCCTTCCTATAACAGCTTCTCTCTCTTATCCCCTTCCTCTTTATTCCGTTTCTAAAAATTATTATTATTAAAAATACTAGCCTTGCTCTCTAACTAACCCCTGCAACCATACCTACCTATGAACCTGTATAGAAGCCTTGCCTGTCTCTCCCATTTGATGCTGACCCATTAATTATTACTTTAACACTGCACTTTACAGTTCTAGCTTTGTGGCACCTTTAAGACTAGAAAATGAATTATGGCATAAGCTTTCATGGACTAAAATCCGCTTCATCAGATGCATGAAGTATTACCCCTTCCTTACAGAATAGAATATACATGGTTCTGGGGAGGACAGTTGTAAACAGTGAAGTCAGAGGGAATTGAAATGCAGAAATTACAAACAGTGATTATCTTAGCAGAAATAATGATGATGACGATGATGATGATGTCAGCAGCAATGCCTTCTTCCATCCTACATAGGACAAAATGGGCAGTCCACTTGCAAAAGAATAAATTGTCACAAATCGGACATCAGAAATGGCAATATTAAAATCCAGTGGGTTCAACCTCCCAAGACACTGTATCACTGACCTCAAGGTGGTCATTCTTGAGCAAAGGAACTTCAAAGAAAGATTCCAGCACAAAGGGGATGAACAACAATTCATCAAAAAGTTCAACTGTATCTCCAGTAGCTTGAATAGGAATGTGTTTGTATTTTAATCACACTACGGCTGCAATCCTATACACCCTTATCTCGGAGTAAGCCCCAGTGAACTCCATGGGACTTACCTCCAAATAGATATGTGTACACGTGTTAAATCAGTTCACCAATGCAAGGATGTCTGTGTTATCACCCAAGAACTGTTTTCTGAATGGCCTTTGTTAATGGCCCTCCCAAACATGTGCGTATATACCTGAAAATGGCTCTGAGGAAGTGGACTATAGTCCAGAAAACTTGTGCCATAATAAATTAGTTAGTCTTTAAGCTGTCAGAACACTCTTCATTGTTTTTGGTGCAACAGACTAACTCAGCTTACCCCTCTGGAATCTGTTACAATTCTAATTAAGAAAATAAGAACATAAGAAGAGCCGTGCTGGATCAGACCAAGGGTCCATCTAGTCCAGCACTCTGTTCACAAAGTGGCCAACCATCTGACTGTGGGAAACCCACAAGCAGGACATGAGTACAACTGCACCCTTCTGCCCATGTTCCCCAGCCACTGCTGTACATAGGCATACTGCCTCTAATACTGGCAGTAGCATATAGCCATCAGGATTAGCAGCCACTGATAGCTTTCTCCTGCAGGAATTTGTCTAACTCCCTTTGAAAGCCATCCAAATTGGTGGCCATCACTACACCTTGTGATAGTAAATTCCATAGTTTAACTCTGTGCTGTGTGAAGAAGTACTTCCTTTTATCTGTCCTGAGTCTCCAACCAATCAGCTTCATGGGATGACGCTTGATTCTAGTACTATGAGAGATGGAGAAAAAATGTCTCCCTATCTACTTTTTCCATGTGATGCATAATTTTGTGCATTTGCAGTCCTTAACTGAATGGAGAAGGTGCTTCTCCTTCATTTTTTAATACTCCCCATCTTATTAATAATCTGGTTAGATAGCTGGACCGGGGAGATCCAAATTCAAATCCTCACTCAGCCATGAAGCTCATTGGAACAGTCACTGGGATAACTCCATTCATTTATGATACCCTGGACTCATTGGTCACAACAAACTGTGGCAAATTCTTCAAGTGATGGGAGTACCAGACCACCTTACCTGTCTCCTGAGAAACCTGTACGAGGGTCAAGAAGCAACAGTAAGAACCAGACATGGAACAACCGATTGGTTCAAAATTGGGAAAGTAGTACGACAAGGCTGCATATTGTCACCCTGCTTATTTAACTTATATGCAGAGTACATCATGAGAAATGCCGGGTTGGATGAATCAGAGGTCGGAATTAAGATTGCTGGGAGAATTATCAACAACCTCAGATATGCAGATGATACCACCCTAATGGCAGAAAGCGAAGAGGATCTCAAGAGCCTCTTGTTGAGGGTGAAAGAGGAGAGTGCAAAAGCTGGTTTGAAACTCAACATTAAAAAAACTCAGATCATGGCATCTGGCCCCATCACTTCCTGGCATATAGAAGGGGAAGAAATGGAAGCAGTGACAGATTTTACTTTCTTGGGCTCCAAGATCACCGCAGACGGTGACTGTAGCCATGAAATTAAAAGACGCTTGCTCCTTGGGAGGAAAGCTATGGCCAACCTAGACAGCATAGTAAGAAGCAGAGACATCACCTTGCCGACAAAGGTCCGTCTAATCAAAGCTATGGTTTTCCCAGTAGTAATGTATGGCTGTGAGAGCTGGACTATAAGGAAGGCTGAGCGCCGAAGAATTGATGCTTTCGAACTGTGGTGCTGGAGAAGACTCTTACGAGTCCCCTGGACTGCAAGGAGGTCAAATCAGTCCATCCTAAAGGAAATCAACCCTGAGTGCTCATTGGAAGGACAGATACTGAAGCTGAAGCTCCAATATTTTGGCCACCTAATGCGAAGAGAAAACTCCTTGGAAAAGACCCTGATGCTGGGAAAGACTGAAGGCAAAAGGAGAAGGGGACGGCAGAGGATGAGATGGCTAGATAGCATCACCGATGAAATGAATATGAACTTGAGCACGCTCCGGGAGAGAGCGCAGGACAGGAAGGCCTGGCGTGCTATGGTCCATGGGGTCACGAAGAGTCGGACACGACTGAACGACTGAACAACAACAACGGACTCATTGGGGAAAGGGCTGGATTTACATGTGATTAATAATAATATTTCTCCCATACCTATATAATTCCTTCAACACATCTACTTCCTGTCAAAGAGGCACAATGTGGGAACTGTACAGTGTCACTTCTTAGTTTACTTTGCTATTTTAAAAAATTATTTCATGCCAAGTATCATAGAATGGAAAGGTCTTATACACATTAATATTCATTTGTTATTGTACTGTTATGAGTTTGGCTTCCTGGTGTACTATGAATGGACTTATCACTAGGCAACAAATGAGTGGCCAGGGACTATAACAAAAGAACATTAATGTGCCTTGAATGACTTGAAATCTCCCTTCCCTACCTTTAGAAGTTGACATCTTTTGGCTAATGGAAGGTGTAACGAAATAGTGCAGTTAGGCAGAATGGGAGCAAGAGAGCTGTAACTGGCTGAAGCTTAAGTGACTTGAGGATGAGTTACTCTCTGGAAAACCAGTGCAGGATCAAAAGATTTGCTGCCGGTTTATAGCAGTCTATTTGCTTCCAATATACTTCGCTTGTATGTCTGAAAATAAAGGAAATATTACAAGGGCACCATATTTCTCCAGTGTTCTTTCATCCAAAGGAAACTAAACACAGTAGTGCTGCTCCTGAGTGATGACTGATGGAAATGGGAAGTGCTTAGCAATATTATTATCTTTGCTTTCAATGTAATAGCACAATTGCAGTGATGATGAGTCATTTCTCTAGAGCCTCATTTCCCACTAACTTCTTACAAGGTTCTTATGGTTCTTTCTGCCTGTTAAGGCTGCTTCTTGATCCTGCTATTAGACAAAGTCCACAAAATGAATAAGGGCTTAATTGGAAATCACTGAAGATCAGAGAACAAGTCAATTTTATTAGTGTTTTATCCAGAGGATATTTTGAATAAGGTAGTGAAAAGGGGGGGGGCAGAAAGCATAAAAGCACGCTTCCTCTTTTTATGCAGTAAACATTATTTATTATTCTGCTATTTATATGTAGATATTCTACTGTTATTGCTACCAGTACTACACAGATATTTGTTGCTTATTCCTTCCAACAGGCCAACTGTTGCAGATGACACCAGTATTATTGTCACAGTTGACAGAAAAAAAGCACCTTTGAGGCTGTGGTGAGAAGCCCTGATTTGAAGAACAGAATCAATTCTATAATAGCCAGTTTTGATTCATTGGCCATCTTAAAGCATCCCTCTGGCTCCATTAGTCACAGCCTGCCCCAGTCACCACTTGTATGCTAATGTGTGAAGTATGTGTGGCCCCAGAACTCTTGACTGGTACAGCTATATAGAATTTCCTCCCTGAACAATGATTCCTTAAAGCCATAAACTAATTTCCTTTAAATTTATTTAGGAGAGGGCAGGGGACCAACACGATGAAGGAAGGAAGGAAGGAAGGAAGGAAGGAAGGAGGAAGGATTCTATCAAATACAACATGCCAGTTTTCCATTCAGGGAGGTTTGGTGCTGATTGGTCTGTGTGAGTGAAAACTTCAAGAACCTTTTATTGTCAGCAGTGCAGTCTTCTTGACATTAATCCACCCTTCTTAGGTGTTCTTAATGAAATCAGTACCAGGCATTTCCTATTGTAACTGTTCTCTTCTGTGTCAGCTGAAACCTTAAGGGTTCTGCATACACCAGGGCAATGATCATTTGGAGCAGGGGTGGGCAACACATGGCCCATGAGCCACATGTGGCCCCCATTGCCCGTGGACATACCCCAAATTATTATTTTTTAGAAACAAAATGCTGCTCTGTAGAGGCTATGGAGCCCTAAAAGGGGCAAATTTAGCTTGCTGTCAAGCGAAGTTTGACTGTTTTAGCTCTCTGTGGCCACTATGGAGTATTGAAAAGGGTCACATTTAGCTTGATAGAAAACTAAATTTAGCCCTTTTAGTGCCATTGCATACTATGCAACAGTTTGCTGTAGAATTTCAGTGCTGCCGGGGTAGGGGGGGGCAAAAATGCCCCACATACCTCCTGCAGTTGCCCATCCTGATTTAGAGCATCATGAGTCATCATCTCTCAGCCTCAACACTTGTACTTTCTTAAATCTCACTCAGAATTGCTATTGTCTCCACTCAACGGCTTCAGCTCTCCAGGCAGGGATCTTTCCCAGCCCCACCTGGAGAAGTCAGAGACTGAACCTGGGTGCTTCTGCATGCAAAGCAGGTGCTGTACCACTGAGCTATGGCCCTTCCCTCAAATCTCCTCCTTTGTTAAACTTAACTTCTGCATTCACCAAACCCAGAAATTTCATTGGGGACACCTGCACAGCTCTTACAACGGTTGAGCTGTTTCTTCCCTATCTCTTGATTCCACCCCTCTGCCTAGCGTCTAGAGCCTTCTCATTTCTCTCCCTAGACTCCTATAAACCCCTCTCCTTTCACCACATCACCTCCAGCCTGAGTTAACTAGGAGTGCAGCTGTCAGAGTGTTGCAACCGCACGCCTTTCAGTAGCACAGAAGCCCTGAGTTAATGCTGTAACTAGGCGGTTTTGTTTTGTTTGTTCTGTAAATCCAGGGCAGGCTTCCAATTCTAAACACACACCTCTCCCAGAAACTAGTGCTTGAGCAAGTTAAAAATGACTGTAAACCTGAAAGGGTACTTCTATTGAAATATCAAGTGTTAGCTGTTGTGCACACTGGGTTTTATCCAATGTTGTATCATCTCCACAGTGAATTTGATGCTTTTGTTAGCACAGTTGCAGTTGACGTGTCTCATGCTACCATCGGCCTGATTTTGTAATATCTGTTTCAGTTGCTGTGGCGTGATGACATGGACAAGATTCTTGCAGCAATGCGACCAACCACGTGCCCTCTCGATCCTTGCCCCTCCTGGCTAATAAAAAATAGCTGAGGGGGTATGACTGGGTGGGTCCAGGGTGTGGTGAATGCTTCTGTACGGGAAGGGGTGGTTCCTGCTGTCCTTAAGGCAGTAGTGCAACCACTCCTGAAGAAGCCCACTCTGGACCCAATGGTTTTAGACAACTACTGCCCAGTTGCAAATACCCCTTTCTTAGGGAAGGAACTGGAGAGGATCTTGGCAGAACAACTGCAGGGACTCTTGCAGGATACTGATTATGTAGACCCATCCCAGTGGTTTTTGACCTGGTTAAGTGACTGAATCAGCCTTGGTCACCTGGTGGATGACCTTTATCGAGAGAGGGATAGGGGGAGTGCATAGGGGTGTGTGTGTATGCCACTGGCTGTACTTCCTGAATGGTTAGTGCCCCACTTTTGTTAAACCCCTTGAATTACAGCTGAAAGTCCTGACTTCGCTCCCATCTGGGTGTGTTTCCTTTCAACTTCAATGTGGTGGTGTGCAGAGGCCAACTGCCAAAACAGTTATTCTTGTTCCAATATTTCTGGCCCTGACTGTATATGAAGCTGCTGGAAGTGGTCATTAGGAGATTTGGAGCTAAGTGCCACCAGTATGCTGATGTCACACTGCTCTGTCTCCCTGTGACATCTGAATCAGGAGAGGATGTGCAAGTCCTGGATCAGTGCGTAGATGCAGTAATGGGCTGGATGAGGGCCAATAAATTGAAGTGGAATCCTAGTAAGATGAAAGTTCTGTGAGTGAGTGGTTCCCAGGTCCAGGAGACAAGTACATTGCCTGTTCTGGACGGGGTTGCACTTCCTCTGAAAGTTCAGGTTTGTAATCTGGGATATTCCTAGATCCATCACTGTCACTGAAAGCTCAAGTGGCCATGGTGACTCAGAGTGCCTTTTACATCTTTGGCTGGTTTGCCAACTACCACCTCTCCTGGGCAGGGATAGCTTGGCCACAGTGGTACAGGCACTAGTAACCTCAAAACTAGATTACTGCAATGTGCTCTATGTGGGGCTGCCCTTAAGGCTGCTCTGGAAGCTGGAGTTAGTGCAGAATACAGCTGCTTGACTGTTAGCAGGAGCTGCTCCTTTTCAGCATGCAACTCCTTTGCTGAGGAAACTACACTGGCTGCCTATTTGCTACCGGGCCAGGCTTAAGGTTTGAGTCCTAGTGTACAAAGCCCTAAACAACTTGGGACCAGGATATCTGAGAGAGCACCTTCTCCCTTACCAGCCTACCTGATCACTGAGGTCATCAGAGGACATGCTCCTGGTGGTTCCACATGGACCTATGGCCTGACTGGAGTCCACCTGGAGAAGAGCCTTCAGTGTGGTGGCTCCCTTCCTATGGAACTCTCTGCCTCTGGAGGTCAGGCAGGCATGAAAACTGTGTTGTTCTGGCACCTCCTGAAAGCAGCTCTTTTCCAGGAAGCCTTCCTTGGCTGACCAGCCTCGGTTTTATTGGCAGGCTGTTTTGTTTTTTTTAAGAATTTGATATCATGTTTCATTCTTTTTAGCTTTTGTTCATTTTATCTCTTGTTGTTCACAGCTCCGGAATCTGTTTAGATGTGAAGTGGTATGCAAATGTTGTAAATAAATTAAATAAATGTTAGTCTAACTTAACTCCCATTAATTTCAATGGGTCTAGTCTAAGTAGGACTACCACTAGATACAACCCCTCCCCCCACACACACACAGCTGAATGTTACTTTCAATGTCACATGTCTCCAATTCCCCACCCCTGTCTCATCAGTATTCCACAGTGGCATGTTCTTTACTGTATTAGTCTGCAGGCACACAGGACTAATGAGAAAATGCAACAGTGTGACATAGCCTAACATAAGAACATAAGAAGAGCCATGCTGAATCAGAATCCATCTAGTCCAGAATTCTGTTCACATAGTGGCCAACCAGCTGTCAACCAGGAACCCACAACCAGGACATGACTGCAACAGCACCCTCCCACCCAAGTTCCCCAGAAACTGGTGTACATAAGCATACTGCCTCCGATACTGGAGGTGGCACGATGTCAGGGTGGAAACTGAGCCCATAGAGCCCCAGAGCAGTTCTGATTCTGAGGAGGAACAGCAATCCTGTTCCTTGAGGAGGGTTGAGGAGGAACAACGTTGAGGAGGAACAACGGTTGCTTGTGAGAGAGGAGCTCGCTCATCTCTCACAAGCACAGCGGCAGGGGAGAGATTCCTCCTGCCAGCATTCCTGGGATAGATAGTGACCCTGGCAATGAGAGAGCACTGGAGGGGGGCTTGCTGGATGCTCGGCGCAGACGCAGGGAGCAATGGCAGATGGAGGGCATGGAAAGGAGGCGTTTGGCGCGCAAACAACGGTCGCATCCCGGGACCCAAGGGAAAGAGGGAGGATCCCTCCCTAGCCCATAAGTTCAGGGTCTTCCCGTGATTCTCCTTCAAACAGGGACCAACTGCCTTACCTGGAGCTTAGGCTACTCTGCTATCTTTCCCCAGTGCTGTTCCTTGCTTAGTCACTAGTGATTAGTATCTGAAAGAGTCATAAAGTAATAAAGGAATAAAGCCTTGGAAAGAATCCTCATCGTCTGTGTCCTGAGTTGGCTATTAGAGGGGACTGCAAGAGGCAGCTAGGGTGCTCCTGACACACATAGCCATCAGGACTAGTAGCTTTTGATAGCCTTATCCTCTTCATAAATGAAGCCTATACTTCATTCATGCTTCATTCGTTAAGCCCCCTGAGCAAGCTGAAATCCAGCTTTACATGTACCATCTTGAAAACATAATTATTCCACCTTGAAAAGAAAACATGACATATCATAACATTGTTTTGACAACTGCCAATATCGCACATAATCCAGGTTGTGCTCAGGGTTGCACCTCACCCTAGTTGTACGCCACTGAGATGTATTCTTTAAAACGTGTATTATTAATAAGACATGAAAGATTATTTTCACCCCGCCAGTATTTCATACCTTCCCAGTCTCAGTGAGTATATTCCAGACTGCACATTTTCTTCCACTAAAGCTTTTTGTTCATGATCACTTACTTTGATCAGAAAGCCGAAGTACTGGAACCTCTCGCATGCTGTGGGGAGAAACAAAAAGTTAATATCACTTAAATATTTGGATGTGTTGACATACTTGTAGCTTACCGCAACACCACATCTTTGGCCTACTGCTACACCAAAGTCGCAGTAGCCTACTGCTACACCACATTTAAGAAATATAGCTATGCTTTTGCCTTTAAAAATTAGTGTTTCTAAAAACGGAAGATCAGTCAACAACAGAATTTTGGCAAAAGATCAGTCATCATGATCTGCTTCTGCCAGCACAGCCCCTTGCTCAGCTTCTGATTTAGATTTTGCCTTGGATACTCATTAATGGATCTCATTAAAAATCTAAAGAATGGGAAATGTCCTGCTTACTGTCCACATGGAAGCTGTGTGTGATGTGAAGAATTTAGTCTTGCTACAAATCAAGAAAAGGAAACTCTAACATTGGCAAAGGAGCATTTGAAAGCATGATGAAAGGCTCAGATCCCAGGAGGTGACCATACCAAACCCAAAGGTTTCCAATCTCATCCCATGACTTTGATGAACTGACTCAAGCTTTTGAATATCAAAAGGTAAGCAACAGAAGAGCACTTAGCAATCCGAGGTGGTCTGAAGATACTTCGTTACTGTTTCCAACATGGCAGTAAATAAAATGCATTCCAACTCTGATTTTTTTTTTTAATCACTCATGTTGAAGGACTCTAGAATCACAGCAGGTTGGCTCCAACTGTTGTATGAATGCACGTCCACTCATGCACTTCCCCATCCACTCCTCCCCTCTGCAGCCCCCCATGCTCACACTAAATATGCTCTAGACGGTCCCCCACGCCTCTCGAGCAGATTGGGGGGGTACACAGGGAGCTTTGGGGGGAAGGGAACTCTGTTCTGGGAGCAGTTCCCATTCTGCTAATGGACAGACACCATTGTATCCAACTCAGTGTTCCCCACCACTACTGCAAATGTACAGGGTAGTCGCAGACCAAATGCTAAAGGAGAAATGCCATAAACAGAACAAAAGCAAAGCCAAGGGATGTAATGCCATAATGTTCTAAAAATAACAAACCCAACATATGCATATAATGTAAAGTTCTACCAAGGCTTAAACACAGCACAGTGTGTTTAAACCCTAAATTGTTTCATAGGTTTTGGTGCAAGGGCTGGTTCATGGCCTTACCTCACAGGAGTTTTAAGAGATTCTGAGGGAACGTGACTGTCTGCTTAAAATTTTGTGGAATTAAATAACAATATCAGTACACAGTAATTTGCATTGTTTTTCATGTTGTACTTGCCTACAAATAGCACCATTCAGAAATCACCTGTTCTAAAAACCATGCAGACAGTCATGCAAAAATGAAATGCTAAGCTAATGGGTTGGACCTAAACTTAGTCATACTTAGAGTAGACCCACTGAAATCAATGAGATTTCAGTTAAGTCATGAGTAACTGAAGTCCCATTTCTTTCAATAGGTCTACGCTGAGTCTGGATCCAATTCAGTGGGTTCAGTTGTAAAAACACAGTCACATAATGTGGGATTTCTATGTTTTAAGAATGATTTTATACATTTAAACAAAACATGAAGAATATGATATTCAGTTGTGTAATTAGAGTTCTTGCCATTCCAGAATTTAGAACCATCCTTGAATATCTACAGTAAAAGGAAGAGTCTGTTTACATGGTCTTCTGGTTTATATGACTATATTATACATGGAGTTAAGCAGTAACAAAACAAATTCCTGCCCCCACAAGCTTAAACTATGGAAGAGAAAACAATGTCAGTTATGGAGCTCGACACATAGCCAGAAAGAAATTGCCTTGTCCCTATTGATTCCACACTAGCTGTGCCATGTCTGCCACTACCTTAAGTCCTTCCACTCCCTGCTGGCTCCCTGTCAATCCCTAGAGATGGACAAACCTATCTGTTTCAGTTTCTACAACTTTTGAACTTTTTGAAGCACGTGTTCATCCTGTCCCATTTCCACATCGGTTTGCAAATTGTTTGGTGAAAAGTCCACATGCACATTTTTGTACACATTTCTCCTAATTTATGCATTTTTTTTCATCAGAGAACTGCATCACAAAATTGGAAGAAGTGTGAAACCTGAAGGATAACTGCATTTCAGTTCTCATATTAGTTTGGGAAGTGTGAATGAGGTTGGTTCATATTAAAATGCAAAATGAATACATCACTCCCTGATTCCTATCAGTTCTAGGGATGGGGGAGAATTTCTCCCCGAAACTTCGGGGGGCCGAGTGCCAATGTATTCGGCCCCCCGAAGTAGTTTCGGGGAGAAATTCTCCGCCCCCCCCCGGGATGGGACTTACCTTTCCCGAATGTCCCTCCCGGCGGCGGGTCCCGGCGGCAGTTCGGCAGGTCTTCGACAGGGGCAGAGGCGGCAGCCGGTCTTTCGACCAGCTGCCGCCGCCGCCATTCCAATAAAAGTAAAAAAAAAAACAAAAACGCCCCCGTGATAGGCTACGTGACGATTAACGTAGCCTATCACGGCTAGATTTGCAAAGTCAGCCGTGATAGGCTACATAAATCGTCACGTAGCCTATCACGGGTGACTTAAAAAAAAAAAGCGTGTACGCAAATGGCGGCCCCCATAGGGAGCCGCCATTTGCGTTCCTTATTTGGTCGCTGTAGTCTACGTAAATCTTTACGTAGACTACGGCGAAAATAAGGGCAACGCAAATAGCGTTGCCCTTATTTTCGCCGTAGTCTACGTAATCTTTACGTAGACTAAAGTGACCAAATAAGGAACGCGAATGGCGGCTCCCTATGGGGGCCACCATTAGCCGTACACGCTTTTTTTTTTTTTAAGTCACCCGTGATAGGCTACGTGACGATTAACGTAGCCTATCACGGCTGACTTTGCAGATCTAGCCGTGATAGGCTACGTTAATCGTCACGTAGCCTATCACGGGGGCGTTTTTTTTTTTTTAACTTTTTATTTCGCGGCCAGGCGAGGCGAGGCGCCTCCTCCCCGGCCTGAATTTCGGCCAGGCAAGGCGGGAAGCCTCCCCCCCCGGCCTGAATTTCGGCCAGGCGAGGAGGGAAGCCTCCCCCCCTGGCCTGAACTTCGGGGGGAGCAGCGAAGCACCTCCCCCCCACCATGAAGCAAGCTGCGAGACCAGGTAAGTGGCTTTCGTACACCCCTAATCAGTTCCCTGTTACTATCAGGGGCCAGTCTGACAAGCCCTTTCCTAGTTATAATGGTATGGTATTTATAGTGATGTTTTCCATACCTCTGGAAAACCCTTCCTTGTGCAGTTCTGGAGGCAGAAAATGTAACATCTTTTAAATGCCTCCTGAAAACACACCTTTTCGCACAGGGTTTCCCTGGGCTATAACTGCTGCTGGGTTTTATTTTGGTTTTGCGTAGTACTTGGAGGGAGCAATCCTATGGCCGCTAGACAGCGGCTAGATGGTCATAGGATATCTGGTTTTCTGGGAACCAACCTCGGAGCCCGCACTCGAGGTCGGTTCCTGGAGAACTGCCCCCCCACTTCCGCGCTGCCTCTGAGGCAGCGCGGAACAGCCCCATGCTCCACGCTCGCAAGAGGAGCATGGAGTGGCTGAAAAGGGGCATTCCTGGAGGGCATTCCGGGGCGGGAAGGGCGGAAATGCCTGCACGACACATCCAATGTGTCGTACAGCAGCCTCCTTCCCCACTCTGCCCTCCCATGGCTAGACAGCCACAATCGGCAGTCTAGCTGAAAATGCAGGGCAGGAGAAGCGTGGAGGGAACAATCCCCTCCATGCTTCTCCTGCCCTGCACTGGATGGGTGGTCGCCTCTGAGTTCAGAGGCAGGCGCCTATCTGAATAGGATTGCGCCCTTAAACTTTTATAAGTTTTATATGTGTCTTGTCATGTTGTATTTTATGGTTTTAATTGTGAACTACCCACAGAGCCTTGACTATCGGGCAGTATAAAAATGTAATAAAATAAATAAATACAAATATTATTTTAAGAGAGTAGGCTATGTTGATTGAAGTAGCAAAAACCATAGCGTGCTGCTGATAGTATATGGTGATGATGACTACTACATGAGACCCTGTAATGGTCCTTGATACTGCTCATGCTGGAAGAGATGGAGCACCTGTAAGTATTCACTACTGTAGAACTCACATGATACCACATTGGCTTGGGAGCAGACCCATGATGTGATCTGGTAACATCTAGATAGAAAAATTACAGGTTGGGGCAAATGAACTGGTTAATTCTCATGCCAGGGTTGACTTTTAGGCAATATGCACGTGAATCATTTTAAGCACTCACACCATTATTAATGTTAGCCTCACTTATACAACCACAACCACAACATGCACATGACACACACGCAAACACACAAAACACACAAAACATGGCATTTATGCTATACACAAACCTCACAGCCACATTACAGAGATGAACATACACACACCATAGCCAGCCTCCATGCAAACCTGCTTAACCTACTAATTCTAGCTGATATAAGAAGTCCCTGCTTCTGCCGCTGTTATGTTGTATGGTCGTCTGCCTTCATCATCCACCACCCAAGCTCCTATCCACCTTCAGTCCCTTCCTCCATGACACAGGCTGGACTGTCACCTCTCATTCCTCCATTGTAAGCAGGCAACAAATGTGAAAGCTGGCTCAGCCAGCCAATGCCTTGCTAACTCTAGTTCAGATGTAATGCGTAACTATGGTTTGGCATTATAAGTGCAATCAAGTATGAGCCTGGGCTTGTGAGGAGAGGACGTTTTGAGCAAACCAGTTTATGTCCAAATATAAGAAACTGTGTGTTAGTTCAAACCAGTTTGTTCACAAATCAGAATACTAAACTTCAGTTTAATCCTGGTTTGATTGAACAAACCAGTTTCCTGTAGTTGGATGTAACCAAGAAATTGAGGTTTGGCCAAAACTGCAAACAGAAAGTTTAAACTTCCTCCTGTCATATATGAAGTGGGGAAGGGAAGTGGTAAGAACATGATCCCAAAGCTTATGCCTGCTTTTCCTTGTAAAGCTAAACCATCGCTTAGCATTATTTATTATTAAATTTATAGTACCACTTTTCACCACAAATAGCACTCAAGGCAGTACGATATCTGAACAGTCTTTTCCCACAGATAGTAGTATGCACACAACACATACAAAATTTACATTTCTGAAGTGTGGAGAGATAACTGAACTCTCCCCCGCCCCCAACACACACACACACACACACACACACACACACTTTACTAGAAGCCAGCCAAAAAGGTAAATAAAGTGCATAGGCCTATTTATTTGTTTGTTTCTTAAATAGTCTAGTGGCAATCCTAAATGCACTAAGTGTAGGCTTGAAGTATTTCCTATTTTAAACAATTTTGGTAGGATGTTCTTAGTCCAGAACACACTGTTCTTGCAAGAAGCCAAACGTCCCTCCTTTACATGGGGCAGGGTGTGTGTGTGTGTGTGTGTTGTTGTTGTTGTAGCTACCATTGTTCTAAATGCCCTTAGTTTGTTGTGGACATATGAAAAAGTTTGATTTCACATAAACATGCAGCCAAAAAAGGATCTTTGGATCCACCATTAAGAAATTTAATTAAAAGGAAGAAATAACCTTGCATGATATGATTTATATGTGGGCTAATTAATGTCTTTCTTTTCTTCTTTGCAATTTACAGTATATGCACATACATAATTTATGTAGAGAACAAGCATAAACATGTGCTTTAAAGCACTGTTTTCTCCTTTAAAGAAATCATAGCGTTTATTTATCCATGTTGATTTCATTAGCATTGAAGGGTGTTGCAAACACGCTTACTTGTATCTACGCAACAAGGAAAGCACATACAAACATCCCAAAGTACAAAAGACTTTTCTAAGTATTTTCTTTTAGGGAAAAAAAGCACAACAAACCCGTAGTGGTACTTCCTTTCTGAATGCCCCAAAGCTCTCCTTTCAAACAAACAAGCTAACAGTCAAAACTGCACCAAAGCATGGAAAAATAAATCTGGCAAGATGGCTCAGAACCAACCACGGTTTTCAAATCTCAGTTTTGGAGAATTTAGCAGCTAGATTTTGCCATCAGTAGCCAAGTGGAACAAAATTAAACTAATAAACAAGCATAACACAATGCCAATGGTTAAAGAAAACCTCCCTTTAAATTTTATTTTATCCAGAATTGAACTGGGGGGGGGGGGCAGTGTGCTGCAGTCAAAACTGCAAGCAGAACCTGTCTGGTCACAATGCTTATTGGCTGTCTCCAAGACGTCACCAGGACACAAACAGCCCAATTCCCAAAACTGTTTCCCCTTTTTAAAAGTTTCCTTTTTAAAATTAATAACACAACAAATGAATTGGGGGAAATTAATCAAATTAAGTTTGATTAATTTGATAGTACTGTGCTTTTAACAAAGACTTTATCTGCTGCTGCTCTTTTATTTTTATACTTGTTTACTTGTTTATTTTAATGATTTATGTATTGAATATGATTTTAAGAACGTAAGAAGAGCCATGCTGGATCAGACCAAGGGTCTATCTAGTCCAACATTCCGTTCACATAGTTTAACTACACACTATGTGAAGAAGTACTTCCTTTTATCTGTCCTGCATCTCCCACCAATCAGCTTCATAGGATGACCCCGGGCTCTAGTACTATGAGAGAGGGAGAAAAATGTCTCTCTATTCACATTCTCCACACCATGCATAATTTTGTACACCTCTATCATGTCTCCCCCTTACCCTCCTTTTTTCCAAGCTAAACAATCCCAGCTGTTGTAGCCTTCTCTCATAGGGGAGATGCTCCAGCCCCTTGATAGTTTTAGTTGCCCTTTTCTGTACTTTTCCCAGCTCTACAATATCCCTTTTTAGGTGTGGTGACCAGAACTGTGCACAGTATTCCAAGTGTGTTTGCACCATAGATTTATATAGGAGCAGTATGATATTGGCAGTTTTATTCTCAATTTCTTTTCTAATTATGCCTAACATGGAGTTGGCCTTTTTTACAACGGACGCACACTGGGTTGACATCTTCATTGAGCTGTCTACCACAACCCCAATATCTCTTTCCTGGTCGGTCACCGCTACCTCAGATCCTATCCGGCTATACTTGAAGTTAGGATTTTTTGCCCCAACGTGTGTCACTTTACACTTGCTTACATGGAACTGCATTTGCCATTTAGATGCCCAGTCTCCCAGTTTGGAGAGATCGTTTTGGAGCTCTTCACAATCCCTTTTTGTTTTAACCACTCTAAATAATTTGGTGTCATTGGCAAACTTGACCACTTCACTGCTCACTCCTAATTCCAGATCATTTATGAACAGGTTGAAAAGCATTGGTCCTACTACAGATCCCTGTGGAATCCCACTATTTATTTCCCTCCATTGGGAGAATTTACCTTTTATTCCTACTCTCTGCTTTGAATTCTTTAACCAGTTACTAAATCCATAAGATGTCCTCTTATTCCATGACTGCTAAGTTTGCTCAGGAGTCTTCGGTGAGGGACTTTGTCAAAAGACTTTTGGAAGTCCAAATAAACAATGTCTACTGGATCATCCCTGTCTACATGTTAATTGACATTCTCAAAGAACTCTAAAAGGCTAGTGAGACAGGACTTACCTTTGCGGAATCCGTATTGATCCATATTGATTCTTTTCCAGCAGGGCTTGTCCTTCTATATGCTTACTAATTTTATTTTTAATAATGCCTTCAACCCATTTACCCAGAAGGGATGTTAAGCTAACCAGCCTGTAATTTTCTGGATCCCCCTGGATCCCTTTTTGAAAATTGGTGTTACATTGGCTATCTTCCAGTCCTCTAGAATAGAGGCTGATCTTAGGGACATGTTGCATATTTTGGTTAGAAGATCAGCATTTTCATATTTGAGTTCTTTGAGAACCTTAGGATGGATACTATCTGAGCCTGATTATTTATTTGCTTTAAATTTATCAATAAGCTTGAGAACTTCACCTTTTGTCACCACTATTTGTCTCAGTTCCTCAGACTCCCTTCCTGAAAACATCAGTTCAGGCACAGCCACCTGTCCTATATCTTCTGCAGTGAAGATGGATGAAAAGAATTCATTCAGCTCCTCTGCAATCTCCTTGTCCTCCTTCAGTACTCCTTTAACTCCATTGTCATCCAGTGATCCAACTGCCTAGCTGGTTTTCTGCTTCTGATATATTTAAAGAATTCTTTATTGTTGGCCTTGATGTTGTTAGTGATATGCTCTTCAAAATGCTTTTTTGCATCTCTTATTGTCTGTTTGCATCACCTTTGTGCAAGCTTGTGCTCCCTTTTGTTTTTAACTTCCTTTTTACCAGTTCCCTCATTTTAGAGAAGTTTCCTCTTCTGAAGTCAAATATGACTGTGTTGGATTCCTGGGCAATTTTCCACTGAAATATATATATTAAATCTGATAGCACTGTGATCACTGTTTCCAATTGGTTCAACAACATTTGCATCTTGTACTAGGTCCTGGGTGACACCATTTAGGATTAAATCCAAGGTCACCTCCCCTCTGGTTGGTTCCATGACCAACTGTTCCAGGGCACAATCATTAAGGCACGATCAAGAAATTTAACCTCTTTGTTGTGGCTGGAACATGCATTTATCCAATCACTGTGGGGGTAATTGAAGTCACTCATTATTACAACGCTTCCTCGTTTGGAGGCCTCCCTGATTTCGTTTTCCACCTCAAGGTCACTCTGAGCATTCTGGTCTGGGGGATGATAGCATGTTCCCAGCACTAAATTAGTTTTGGAGCCTGGCATTGTCACCCACAGTGCTTCTGTGGAAGAGCCTACCCCTTTTAGGTGTTCTAGTCTACTGGACACTATGCCCTCTTTGACGTACAGGGTAACACCTCCCCCAGTACGCCCTTCCCCATCCTTCCTATAGAGTTTATATCCAGAGATGACTGTATCCCAGTTACCTCTGGTTCTCTCCGCTCCACCAGGTTTCTGTAATGCCCATTATATGGCTTGGAGGCTTTGAGCATATGCATAAAAACACCTATACGTGGTATACACCCCCCCCCCCGATGCCTCTGGTATGTGCATCTTTTGCTATGGGAAGCTGGTCCCTTTGATTGGCTATTATGTTATACCATGTACTTCTGGCCTATTTCCTCCCCTTCTACATTTGGGCAATCAAAAACATTTTCATCTTCATCCCTTTGGGATGATTTAACCCGAACCGGATGCTTCTCAGCTTCTGTCGGCTTTCCACCAGGGTTTAGTTTAAAAGCTGCTCTGCAACACTTTTTATGTTTAGTGCCAGCAGTCTGGTTCCATTTTGGTTCAAGTGGAGTCCATCCCTCTTGTACAGGCCCTGTGTGTGGAACAAGTAGCATTTCTAGGGATGTACGAAAGGTACTTACCTTTCGTGGATTATGCTGATGGTGGTGGGGGGGAGGCGTTCCGTCCCGCCCCCCGGAATCCTGGCCGGGGGGGGAGGCACTCCGTTCCTCCCCCCCCCCCCGGAATCCTGGCCGGCCGGCTGTGCTCCGCAGCAATTCTGCGGAGCCGCCGGCCGGCTCCGCCAGCAGCCGGACATCCGGCCGCTGGCTAGTAGGGACACAAATGGCGGCTGCCATAGCCGCCACCGTTTGCGTCCCTGCAGTCAGCCATGATAGGCTACGTAAACGGCTGATTAAAACAAAAAAACAAAAAAACGCGTGTACACAAATGGCGGCGCCCATGGGTGCCGCCATTTGCGTTCCTTATTTTGGCACGTCTTAGTCTACGTAAACATTTACGTAGACTAAGATGGCGAAAATAAGGGGAACACAAATACGTAAAGATTTACGTAGTCTATCGCGGTGTTTTTTTAAAAATCTAGCCGTGATAGGCTACGTAAATCTTTACGTAGCCTATCACGTTTTTTTTGGTTTTTTTATTTTTTAAACCTGGAAATGGCGACGGTGGCAGCCGGTCGGAAGACCGGCCGCCAGAGCTGCTGCCACCAGAAAGATCCACCCCAGGTAAGTCTCGTCCCGGAGGGGGGCGGGGAGGTGACAGACCATTCCGCCACCGATTTCGGGGAGCCGAATGTGCTGGCATTCGGCCTCCCTGAGATCCGTGGCGGAATTCTCTGACATCCCTAAGCATTTCAGAGAAAGCCACCTTTGTGGTCCTGGATTTCAACTAGGGATGGCAGAGAATTCCACCACGGATCTCGGTGAGACCGAATGCACTGGCATTCCCGAACTCCGTAGTGGAACGGCCTGCCCCCCCGCCCCTCCCCGCGGATCCCACCCGGGATGAGACTTACCCGGGGCGGATCTTCCAGGTGGCAGCGGCTGCGGTGGCAGCTTCGGCAGCGGCGGCTGCGGCAGCTGGTCTTCCGACCGCCTGCCGCCGCTGCCATTTCCAGTCTTGTTAAAAAAAAAAAAAAAGATGTGATAGTCTACGTAAAGATTTACATAGCCTATCATGGCTAGGTTTAAGAAAAAACACAAAACGACGTGATAGGCTACGTAAATACTTACGTAGATTCAGACGGCCAAAAAGAAGGAAAGCAAATGGCGGTGGCCATAGCCGCCGCCATTTGCGTATGCGGTTTTTGTTTTTTCCCAGAGCCCTCCGTGGACGGAAATCCGGCTGCGGACGGCTCTGGGCTGGGCTGGGCCTGGCCCGCTGCTCCGCAGAGCTGCTGTGGAGCACAGCCAGCCATCGAGGATTCCGGGGGGGGAGGAACAGATCCCCTCCCCCCCGTTGAGGATTCCGGGGGGAGGGACGGAACGCCTCCCCCCCCACCATCAACATAATCCGCGGAAGGTAAGTCACTTTCGTACATCCCTAATTTCAACCTCTTACCTAGCAGCCTAAATTTGGTTTCCAGGACCTTATGACGACATTTCCCCATATTGCTGGTACCAATATGGACCATGACCACTGACTCCACCCCAGCACTATCTACCAGCTATCTAGACAGCACGTGATATCTGCAACCTTTGCACCAGACAGGCAATTTACCATATGGTTTACATATCACAATGGTTTACATACCCATCACATGGTTTACATACCCATCACAAACCCAGCTGTCTGTGTGTCTAATGATCAAGTCTCCCACTACCACAAGCCCCCCACCCCCTCGAGGAACATCCTCGGTGCGGGAAGGATATTAGTTCAACTTCCGAGGAATGGGTCCCTTCTAAGCGATCATTTCCCTCTTCCTCAGAATGACACCCTCCTTTCCCGAGACCCGCATTCTCCATGACAGCAGAGGACCTGTCACCCTGGGAGTGGGACACAGCTAATACGTCCCTGAAGCTCTCATCCACCAACCTCTCTGCCTCTCTTAGCTTCTCCAGGTCAGCAACCTTGGCCTCAAGGGAACAAACTTGTTCCCTGAATGCCAGGAGCTCATTACACCGAGCACACACCCACGACTCTTGCCGAGCAGTTAGACAGTCGTACATGTGGCACTCAGTGCAATACACTGGATAGCCCCTGCCCCCCTGCTGGCTTTCATAACTATTTTTTTTTGGGGGGGGGGGTCCCAGGAAAACTTAGTTGTTTACTACGAGGAGGTGGGGAAACTATTTATAGTTATTTATTTACAGTAACTTACTGTGAGTACAGAATAGGGAGGAAAGAGCTGACTGCCCTGGCTTCCTCGCCCTGTTGCTAAACTCACTTGTTTGCTGACGCTTTGTCACTGAGGCTCCTTGCACTCAGAGAGCTGGCTCCCTCACAAATGTGCCTCTTTATATAGATAGGCCCAACTGCTGATACAGTGATTCTGATTGGAGGGCCTCATTTGAAAATTAATTTTAGCACTGGATTATGTTTTTTGTATTTTTAATTGTTGTAGTCCACTTTGTGAGCTTTTACCCCAAGAAGCATGCTACTGGATTGCTCCCTACTAGATAGAAGATTGGAGGCTTCCAAGAATCCTATGTCCTGCTGACAGGGTGGGAGGAGCGATGGAAGCCATTTTCAGCTCTCCGCCCTCCAAATAGTTATTTTCTGCTAGACAGGCCTCTGAGCCGGTCTAGTTGGGTTGCACTGCTGAGGGTGCAGACAAGGCTTATAGGTCTTTGGATCTTCCCACCTGCCCACATCCTCTTTCCCCGCTTAGTGTCTGGGGTCAGAACATGGAGATATTCTCCCCCCAGGTTGTATCTCTGTTTACAGCCTTGGGGAGGAGGGATCTGCAATATCCTATGACTCCCCAGATGCCTTCCCAGAACCATGATGCTTTCTAATAAATGGACAAATGAACATTCATACCGCACTTTGAACAATGTTTTTGTTAAGCAGACGATTCCCCCCACCCCCGCCCCATAGCATTGGGGTAGGGACAAGACTGAGTAAGCATTTGATTCACTGGTATGCAGATCTGTAATTTCTGTTGATTTATGTACTGAATCCAGTTGAAAGGCTGAAGATGAAGCCAGACTCACATCACACCTTGAGAATTTGCTGCAATTTGTGTTTTCATATTTTGTCTGTCTTGACCCGTTGATTCTAGGGTGAGCGGTACTACATGTTCCACCCATGGCAGGAAACACTTGTATTAATTCCATAAATTCTTCTGAAGCAAACATGTCAAGTGTGGAAGTAATACATTTGTCTTTAAACATCTGTTTAATTGGTCCATCTTTCATAGATGCATGTACCTCAGTGTACTTGTGTGCCTGTATTGTAACATATATTGCTGACTGAAGTCTTCTGGTAGTGAAGACAATGCAGTTAATGGGAGAAAATTACAGTGTGTCCACGGTAAGCTCATCATTACCATGTGAATGTGGTGTCCCACCCCCTAAGCTAAATTGACCCAACACTATTTCTTAAGTGTGGCTTAGTAAGCAACTGGCATAGGGAGTAGCATAGCTGCTGTAGTCTCAGAGAATAAGGTTGTGTCCAGACCCTTGATTCATTCACCCCCAAGTGGGCACTGTAGGAAACACTTCAACTGATTGCAAGTGTTTTTTCCCAAGTAGCATTGTAGGGACATCATTTATAGGCACTTTGCAAAGTTGAAACCTCCTACTTCACAGTCCTTTTCTAAAAAATCTGCTCTGACTTTTTTTTTTGAACAACAGACAAGAATGAGGGTTGCTGGCGTAGTATTTCTCCTTTTGGTTTGAGTTATATTTATGAAGGCTCAGGCAGTTATTTAACCTGGAAAGGCATACAATAACAGTGACAGAGAGATTCCACTCGGGTGAAAGCCCACTGGGAACAAAGCATGCAGTTCTGATTACACAGATGTAATTAGTAGAAATCACATTTCTTCAACATTTCAGTGGACCCCAATGTTTATTGCTACTTGAAGGCAAATGTACAAGATTTCTATAGGGTATTCAGCATGTGTTTTGTTCTTCCTCAAGGAAGATGCAGGCATTACACATATGATTATAGTGATGCTACAACCTATCGGGTACCACAGTCCATTTCCCATCAATTTTTCACATTTTTCTGTAGTAACTTTTTCCAAGCAGTATTCAGAGATCAGGTGCAGCAAACACTTTTTGTGGATCTAGTTAAAATCATGAAAAATTTTCCTTGTGGGTTCAGAGAGAGGCTTGAAAATATGATCCTAAGTAAAAGCCACTGAGATCAATTGCTTTGGATTCCAAGTAAATGGCCTTAAGAATTGAACACCACACAGATCAGAAAGAAGGAAGCAGCTTAAAAGATCTTTATAGTTATTACATACCCAATTTCTAAGTATAAAAATGTTTCAAGGACAGATTCTGGCTTTTCATATTTGACAGCAACTATTTCAGAATAATATTGTAGATTTATTTAAAAATCTTATATACTGCTATTCATCAGAGAATTCCATGGGAGTTCAAAAATTAAAGGCAACCAATGAGACCATATAAACGACTCCACATTTTTTAAAAAAAATAATTAAATAAAAAACAGCAACAAAAACCAAGGGGCAACACCACAATAGGGAACAGCAATAGCCAATCAGCAGAACTCAATCAGAATGTCCAAAAGACTATCTGAAATAAAAAGGTTTGAGGACAGCAGTCCTATGGCCCTTAGACAGCATCTGGGGGACCATAGGATAGTTTGGATTCCTGGATTCGAGGTTGGAGACAGCGCTCCAACCTCAGACCCAGGAGTCCAAGTACCCTGTCCCCCCCCCCACTCCCCTCTGGTGCAGAGAGAACCATGCTGTCTGCCTCTCTGAGGTCACAAAGCCGACCTCTGAGAGGGGGAAAAGGGGGCGGTTCTGTGGGCAGGATGGGGAGGGGACTGGAGAGGCTGGCTCATGAAGAATCATCTGGCCTCCACACACCCCTTCCATCCTACTCCACAGAGGCCCAGCTAGATGGGCGAAAAAGCCTGTCTAGCAAAAATGCAAAGCGGGAGGAGCAGGAGGTGAAGATTTGAGTTCAGAGGCTGACAGGCATCCCAATAGGACTGCACCCTTAATACCTATGGAAAGACAGAAATTAGGAGAATGTCTGGCTCTCTCAAGAAGAGAATTCTAGAGTCTCAGGGCTGCTTCTAGATTAGCCTCTACGTAAGATGAAATTAGAAGCAGTGCCTCATCAGAACATCACAAGTGCCATGAGTATACTGGAGGAGACATTCCCTGAGATCATCAGGATTCAGGCAACATTAAGTTATTAAATTATTAATTAATTGTTTGATTTTTATAAAATGTATTACACTCTTTCCATTATAAAATAATCCCAAAGTGGGATACAATACAGAAAAACAATAAAATCATACAACCAATCTACCAAATAAAACAGAGAGCACATTACACAGATTTACAAAATGCAGAAATGATTCAGTCAAAAAGACTAGTTGAACACATAGGATTTCACTTGGTGCCAAAAGCTAATAAGACTCAGCCCCGAAGGAGTTCCACAATTAGGATGCCCATATCGAGAATGCTGTCTCTTCAGTTGCCATATATCGAATCTGTGGCAGGCGCAACGCTGTCAACAGGGGATCTCCGCTAGATTTTACTATACGGGCAGGTACATAAGGGAGAAGGTGGTTCATCAGGTATCCCAGTCTAAGCCCTGCAGGGCTTTATATGTTTACACAAGCACCCTGAACTTGGCTCAGCAGCATAGGGGCAGCCAGTGCAATTCCTTCACAACTGGTACAGTCCTGGTAGGCTGTTCTATTTAGCAGCCCAGGCACAGTGTTTTCAGTAGCTACAGCTTCCGGGCCAATCTCAAAGACAAGCCCAGTAGAGCATATTGCAACAATCCAATCTCAAGGTTGCATGGATCACTGTGGCGAGCAGGGCATTGTTAGGCCAGATTCAGGACCAAATATTCAGGACCAAAGCCCCTGGGACACAAAACTGCATATGCTAATTTATATCTATATATGCAAATTTGGAAATAATTTCTAGGATTTATTCAGAGAAGGCACAGCCTTCTCTTCACAGAGGCACAGCCAGCTAATTAATGTCTCATCCAAATAATCTCAAATAAAATAAATTATTTAATTCATTTGCACCCTGACTCAGATCATCCCAAACCAACGGAAGAAGTTTTTTCCTAAGCTTAATTGCCAAGCACAGGAATATTTAGGGGTTCAGGGTGTTGCAGCATGTGGGAAGGGGTGAGTTAACCTTTCCCTCCCTGGCTGCAATTCCCTTGAAAATTGCCCTTGTATGGCAATTAAGCTGAGGAGAAAAAAAACCCTTGTATTGGCACTAATGGATACTCGGGGCTCTGGGGAATAGATCCAGGGCCCTGGGAAAGAGATTTGGGGCTGGGGTCCCATGTGCCTAGGCCTAGCAAAGCCCCTGCTAGCCTGGCTCTCCCTCTCCAGGAACAGCTTTAGCTGGCATACCAGCCAATCCTGGAATAAGGTGCTCCTCGCCGTGGAAGCCACTCATGCCTCTATTGACAGTGATGGATCTAGGAGAAGTATGGGGAACCTCTGGCCCATGGGCCAATTTGGCCCTTCCAGTCCATGGGGCCTCACACAAGGCCCCTTTACCTCCTCAAAGCCTCTCCCCCTCAAAAGTGAAAGGGGTGGGAGAGTAACTGAGCTCTTAGTTGCTTCACCTCAGCTGGTGCTTCCAGGAGCCAGATGAATCATAGGGTGAGGGCTCAGCCAGCTCTGTAGCTGTGCTTCAGAACAGGCGACACAGAGGAATATCAGTCCACCTCCATTAAGGAGCGAGCAGCCACATTAGCATAACATCTCCAACAAATATAATTTGGAGGCACTCCTGGAAGTGCAGCATGTGGAAGGGGAAAGAAGAGTGAAGTTGGTTCCCTGGTCGAAGTGACAGTTGGAAAAGCTCTAGACAGTGCTTTGGCTGGGGACCTGATGATGTCAGGAGGCGGAGTCCTCACATCATGTGGCATTTGGGAGGAGGGCAATCTGGCCCCTGGATCCAATATGGTTCCTCCCCCCTAATCTAGGAGCACCCCCATCCCTTTGAACTGGGAGAGAGTGCAGGCGCTTCAGAATAAGTGACCCACAGGAATATCAGTCCACCCCCTTTAAGACATGGACTGCTGCATTTGCCTGAAGTCTCCAACGAATGTAATTTGGAAGCAAGTGGCATTATGGACATATAACAAACACATAGCTCTCAACAATGAATGCTCCATCCTTTATCTAGATCTACCTTTTCAAGGTTGCCTCGCAGTATTGAACCAAAATCTACATGAAAATATGCCTGAACTGAATAGATAACATCAATAGTTCCCTGAATACAATGGTTAGCAGCCATACAACTACAAAGAAAGTAAAATGCAAGTACATTTTAGTAATATCTCACATTATTAGCTACTGCATGCCAATTATTCCAAGAAGGATATTTTTGAAAAAATACATCTATCCCTGTGTTGAAAAAAGCTAATATGAATCAGAATGAATTACCACCCCCACCCCCCAAAAATACTAATCGACTGACCTTTGCATTTTCTGTGAACTTTGACTAGCTCAGTTTGTTGCTCACTCAAGAAAAACTGTGCAGAGATACACAAATATTAGTAAAATTAATTCAGACCCTACTCTAAGCTTGGAGAGGTAAAATGAATGTGGTTTCTAACATGTGACAGCAGGAGCAGGAGTTCTTATCTGAGCTCATCTGCTCCATTAGCATAATATACATTTCAAAACAGAAATGTAAAAGCCAAATCAGATAACATTTGGCACAAATTGCCAGCATCTGGTGAGAGGAAATAAAAGCAGGATGAAAATGGGTATGAGTTGTGAGCAAAAGCATCTCAGCCTCTAGCACTTACATGGCATTAACAATCCATCACCTTCTTTGTAACTGAAAATGTATGCCAAAAGAAAGCAATGAAGAAAGAGACAGTTTTCACCCATTGGGCCGTCTTTTAAAATGTGGCCACTTGAGATCACTGAAAGTTACTGTCCACATGCAGACATCACACTGAACCATAGTTTAGTTGATGAAAATGAGCAGCAATGTGCCTTGGTTTACTCGCTCTCCCCCTCCTTTTCTCATGCAGCCACAGGGGAGGAAATCAGAGGCTTTCACTTTCAATTTCCATTAACCACAGTTTATCATTTCGTCTGGACCCTAAACTGTGGTTATTTTTCACTGTGGTTTGTTTAAACAAGCCAGCTTCATAACTCATGGCATGAAGATGGCTTATTTCAAACAAACCATATATAACATTAACCACAATTAGCTGGTCCAGACAATATGACAAACTTTGGTTAATCTAAAATGGAAGCAAAAGCTTCCAAATAGCACTCACAGCTGTGCCAGAGAAGACAGGCAGAGGGAGCACATAAAGCCAAGGCTAATATGGCTCAATCCCATCACGCTAAACTATTGTTTAGTACAGGCATGTTTAACCTCTTTCAGCCCAAGGGTCAAATTCCATTTTGGAGAAGCTCTTCGGGCCATATTCCAGCAGTGGGTGGGGCCAAAAATACCAGCAGATTTTATCTGAAAGCTTACTCCCAGTAACTAAGCCTTTGGAGAAGCATTTCAATCTTTTAGAATGGGGAAAAAATGCACAAAAGCCAGGAAAACATCAATTGATGGTTGGAGGAAACAGGTGGGCCCAGGGAAACTACCCTCTGGGGAACCCCTGAGAACCAAATTGGGGCTCTAAGCAGACCAGATTTGGCCCATGGGCCTGAAATTCAAAACATCTGGTTTAGTGTGATGTCTTGAACTCTCCCACTTTATTAGACAGTTAAATAACAAGTTTAACAAGACTAGCATCATCGGTTATCTGAAGAAAATTATGCATTTAAGGCAGAGGTCAAACCTCATAATCTAAAGAGCACGTTGGACTAACACACCAACACTTTGACCAAGGACCTATTATACTGTAATATAAAACTGGTTAAGGCTAATAAGCTTCACAGTAATTTTTTTCTGGTGTTTTTCTATTTGTGATTGTGTATGAAATTCCAATTTTCAGGTGTTAGGAGTTGAACATTGCACAAGTCCAGCAACTCAAGCAAAAGAGTTGTTTGAACTGGATGAGGTCAAAACACAGAAGGGCCAGGACAGGATGGGCGGGAGAGAGGGATACTAGTAAGGATGGACAAACCTATGAATTTCAATTTCTCTCAGTTTCTCATTTTTCCAATCTTAAGTTTGTCCCAGCCCATTTCTGCATCAATTTGTGGAGTTGTTGTTGTTTTTTTTTTAAAAAGGCTGCACAAAAATTGATATGCCGAATGCACACATTTTTTTCAAGCTGCTTTCTCTAATATAATCCTGTTTTGTCCATTTTTTCACTAATATGTGCATTCTTTGCATGTGCATGTTCCCCTAATATACACATTTTTGTAAACGTTTATTTGTTCTGCACTGCAAAATTCTGGGAAGTGCAAATACTGAAGGATAACTGTGTTCCACAAACTAGGTAAGTTCTTATCAAAATGTGAACTCCATGAAATTTTTCCCCATCCCTAGATATTAGATACAATACCGTTCATCTTGATAGGTTCAGAGATTCTCCATGCTTAGCATCTCCAAAAGAGGATTACCTTGAGTCAAGGGCAATTGAATAACACCAGATACCTCTCTCAGGGGATTTCTAAAATCTAAAACCAGCCTAAAATCCTGCATTTAAAACGGGGCTTTCCGCTTCCATTTTAAATGCAGGATCACAACTGATTCCCTTTACATGCATTTCCTTCTCTGTAGAAGGCCGTTCCCATAGCATTATGTTTCTGTGAAGAGGCATTACACACGATCCAGGTTCAGAGATCTTTGCTCCTGGGTTCCTGCCCCTTTCTCTCCTAGGCATGGCGGGGAATTCCGCCACGGATCTCGGTGAGGCTGAATGCCAGCACATTCGGCCCGCCGAAATCCATGGCGGAACGAAGCCCCCCACCCCGCAAAATGGGCCCGGAACGGAGCCTACCTTTGTCGGCTGTTCCGGTGTTCCTTGAATGGCGGCCGCATCTGCATCTGCCATTCGCGTCTTTCGAATGGCTGTGATAGGCTATGTAAATATTTACATAGCCTATCATGGCAAAAAAAAGGAACGCAAATGGCGGCCACCGTAGCCACCGCCATTTGCGTTCCCCCTTTTTTTTTTGCCATGATAGGCTATGTAAATATTTACTTAGCCTATCACAGCTAAAGCGGGAATGCAAATGGCATAGAGGACTCCATTTGTGTCCCTGCTTTAGCCGTGATAGGCTACGTAAATATTTATGTAGCCTATCACGGGCTGGCATAGGGACGCAAATGGCGTCCCCTACACAGGACACCACTTGCGTTCGCAGCAGCCCAGCAGTGGCTGGAGGCCCCGCTGCAGGTTGGCCTGGCCGGCGGCTCTGTGGCCTGGCCACAGAGCGGAGCCAGCCGGGTAGGATTTCGGGGAGAGGAACGGATCACCTCCAACCCCTGTGGAACCTGGCGGAGCCAGGTAAGCAGGGTTTCGTACACCCCTATTCCCTCCCCTTGCATGTTAGTGGTGGATGGGGACTGACACGTGGACAGCCCCCCCCCCACCGATCTCCCAGGCCCCACCTCCCTCTTCCATGCTTTTGGCCAGTCCCTGCTGTTCAGCCCCTCTGCTGTTCCTCCGCTCTGCCGCCGCCCCCGCCACCATGTTCTGCCACTCTGCCGCTCTGTTTTGAACAGGCAGGCTGAAAATGGCAAGGAGCCAAAATGGCTCAGGCGCGGGAAGGCTGAACGCCCATCAGACCTTTGTCACCACCTTCGACATCATGACGATGCCTCCAACATCCACACTCAGCGCTTCATTCATGCTAGGGGAGAAATACATGGGGAGGACATGGCGCTCCATTTGCTCATATCTGGAAAAATACCCCATTTTTTCCATTTGAGGAAAACACAGGATAGGTGGGAGGAAATAGCGGAATAATGACTGGACAATGACAACGTCATGTAATGGACCCACACAATTCAGTGAGTGAGCAACCATGAATGCGCAATAAACTTGAGGTGTAGAGATCCCCTCTGTCTCTGTCTCTCTTTCATATAAATATACAACCACAGTTCCCTCTCACAGTATACAAACATGTTCACGAAAGGAGAGAAAATGGAAAACATGCCAACCAAAGGGCCTGCACAACAAAGCTAAATTATCATTGAACAGAGGCTTATCTGGTGCCATTGAGTTTCTAAAGGATGCCAAGTAGGAGCTTCCCAGATAACAGGTTTTAACACAATAAATGCACAGCTGAAGATGTTAAGGATGGATTTCCCCCTAGCTTGTGGGGACCATTTTTGCTTTGTTTCCTGTATTTTGAGTAAACTTGACCTTAAATATTCCTTTAATAAACCATTACATCTTATCTTCCAGAAACAATGAGCCAATACCAGTTCGAAAATACAGATTGAGACTGAGACTGAGAGAGAGAGAGAGAGAGAGAGAGAGAGAGAGAGAGAGATTCCTTTGAAATTCCATTGCAATCCTATGAACTTTTATGTGGGAGTAAGCCCCATGAATGCAGGGAGACTTATTTCTGAGTGAGGGTGTATAATCTTTTGCTGTAAATGCTCATTTATGATTATTAATTATTTTTTAAATTAACAAGAGAACACTACCATACTGAAAACTAGGACTGAAGTTTTCACATCCAGAATAAATCTGATATCTAATTCTAACAATATAGCTAGTATAATGAGAACCAGCCTTTCCTAAAATCCAACAGGATACTCAACCTGATAAAAGTAACAGATTAACAATTACAACATGACCTTTAGAGAAGATAAGAAGAGCTTTACATATATTATACCGAATGCAAGAAGAGCACTATATGGAGGTTAGCCAGGATGTTAGTGGGATTCTGTCAGATTTATAAAAAAAGGTGAGCCAAATCCTGTTCATCTTTCTCATGCAAAAAAAGATCTGATAAACCTGTGTAGGGTGAAAACGAGGGCATAACATGGCCTTGATTCTCAGCAACAGATTGACTGGAATAGGTCACAACAACACCACACCACATTAACATGAATACAAGAGCAACATTGCTCTTGCAGTCCACAATACATTGTACAACACTCAGCCACCAAGTTCAAGGGGCAGCAAAACCTACTGGATAATTAAGCTATATTGGTTAATCAAAAGCAGGGGATTTCAGTCATTTGCTATGTATTAAGAACTTCTAAAAGGGAGACCATAAAAAGGATATAAATATGGATTAAAAATTAACCACGATTGCCAGAAAACCTGATATGGCAATTCCACCCACAGAAACATGTGCTCAGATGTATCTGCCAAAACCAGGAACAGCACATGGTATACATTCTGCTACCCTTAACAGCATCAACAGATATAGAGGCAATTATTTTTAAAAAGCTAACTTTTCCTGGATTGGGGCGGTGGGGAGGGAAGCTGAGTCAGACTCTAAGAATACTTTTACTTAGATATGACACATTTATCCTCTACTCTGTATTCCCTTTCCCTTTGTTGTTTACATTTTCTCAACTCAAAAAGAGAAGCTCTTTAGATTAATTGACCATTGGCTAAGTTTGCACCACTGTTTGGAGGAATTTGTAACTCTACTCCTCTTTTGAAACAGAACTCATATTTAATTCTGCTAAGGACTGAAGCTGGACTTTGGCCAGACCTGCTAGGCCCCTAATACACCATCACTACCACCAACATCATCAGGGCCAGCCTGCCTATGAGGCAGGGTGAATCCCCTGCTCAGGCAGCAGGTTGGGTGGGGTGGCAGATTACACCCCCTTCCTCAACACCAGAAGGGCTCTGCAGGCGCTGCCACCACCACCACACTGGTCCTACTCCTCTGCTGCAGCAAACAAGCAGGGCTTCCTGGAGGAGAAGGAGGAGCCACCACCCCCATCTCTTACTCTGAGCCTTCTGCCAAAGTGAGAGATCAGCCAGGTGGGCTCTCTGGAGAGCCACACAAAGCAGCTGACGCACCTCTCCAGAGAGCCTGTCTGCCTGATCTCTCACTCTGGGAGAGTCCTCCGAAGGAGAGTTCAGGTAGGCAGCCTTTCTGGAGAGATGCCCAGGCCCAAATGCCATGCTTTAAAAGGTCCTTCCTCAAACATGGCATTGTGAGGTGGCCCTGGGTTGTTGCTGTTGTTGTTATATCCCACCTTTTTCCCAGTACTGGGACACAAGGCAGCTTTACAATATTAAAATGTGTATAATTAAAACCTATAAAGAGTAGCATGCGCATCCTCCAGCCTCAGGTGGCAGGACATCTCGTGCTGCCACTGACCATTGTCATCATGTTACTGTACAAACTTTAGATCCTTTTCTTACAGTGATTCATGAACACATGCCCCTTTCAGTTCAATGAGATTGTCTTTCAGGACTAGGTTGCTGCGGTGGCCACTGATATAGCTATCTCCTCTGGGGGATTAAGCATCACTGTCTAACTAGCCTTCATCTGTTCGACTTATTCTAAATTGTATACCTTTGCGGAGTAAAAACAACACTTTGCATTTTTTAAAAAAAACTTTCATGGCAACAACAAACAGGAGTAAATAGAATATGATTTCGTCATTGCTCCATGCCAAACCTCATGACTCAGTTCATATCTTAATTTTTGCAAACATTTCTCACAATATTGACTTTATCCATCCGGTGCCATTGAGGTTCTCAACAACAAAAAAGAAACTTATATGAGGTAAATGTTGTGATATTTAACAAGTTAGCCAAGGCATGCAAGGATTGAATCTCTCAGACACATGCATAGCCACTACTCAGTATCTCATTACAGGGGCCAAGCCTACCTCTGCAGCAAAGTAAGATGGTGAAATCCTGAGGAAGCAGTACCACTTCAGGTTGCATGTCGGGAATGTAATTTTTTAATGTTTCCCTACATTTAACCCTCTGTTGACTGGTGGGCTCAAATGTAGCCTGACAGCACTGAACATTTATTTATTACATTTCTATACCACCCAGTAACCAAAGCTCTTGGGCAGCTCACAACAATTAACAAAAATCACAGAACTTTTGTGTTGTCTTCCACAACTCCATGTTCCAGGTATTCCTCAACCATGTGGAGTTTCGGAGAGGGGGGTCCTTAATTTAGTGAAAAATCAATCCTTTTCCTCGTAAAGCTTTTGAAGTCAATTCTCTCTCTATTAGAATGACTGGGACAACTGAAAAACCATACAGACAATGTGCTAGGGGTCAAAGTGAACCTGCCAAATGCTGCTTAAAGGTATTCAGTAATTGTCATGTCTACAGATGCTTAACCTTGAATCTGTTCTGTTCATTTTGTGTGAGAAAGGAGCACAGAGGATGAAAAAAAACTCTATTCTGTCTATCCTCATAATAGACACAAATGTTAGCCGGGCTCAATAGTACCCCACAGGTTTGCAACCCCCCTTTACAATCTGAATTTTGTAAACAGTTTCCTAGTTAACACCTTCCTTGTGATCCAGCAAAACTGTTTGTTGTTGTTTTTATCATCGTTATCATTTTGCACAAAATGTAGTAATCTGATTTTGGGAGTTACTTTGGCCCCAACTGTGAGACTTTCCAACAGTGGTTTGTACCACATAAGAATGATACAATTAATGAAAAATCAGTGCTATTCAGTGGAAGGTGCCCAAGAAGGCATATATGCCATCCAAACCTTCAAAGTATGGCATACAATTCTGGCTGTGTTGTAATTCCAAAACATAGTATATTTATGATACAGATATATATAAAAGTGCCTTAACAGCTCAATATCTGGAACAGACAGTGGGTGATAAACTAACACATATACAGGGCCCCAAATGAACCATAACAACTGATAACTTTTTCACGAGTGTGCCACTAGCCAGGGAACTAGCTAAGAAAACCTGTCTCTGGTTGGCACATGGAAGGGGGCGGGAAATCAAATTAAAAAATCCCCCCAAATTTCTTACCCACAAATCCCGATGAGTGAACTGTAGCATTTGGGGTTTTCAAAAAGATTTGATATTTGTTAGTTATGAAGCAAAGAAACAACAGTGATTCTTCTTTCTCCAAGGCATAAATATGTAACAATCTCAGACAGCAAATCCAAGCTTGAGATCATTCATTATTATAATAAGACTAAAGATCATGTAGACAGGACAGGTGTGATCAAATATTAACAACATTTGTATGCTGTCCCACCACAGAAAGTTCTTGAAATATAAAAAAGGTGACCAATGTTGCCACCCAGTCCCACCGCCCAAATATAGAGGACAGTGCCTGTTTAAATGACTACATTTTTTGGAAGTGAACAATCTATGATGGTATGAACAGCCCAAAACATGTCTCTTACTTGTAGTCCTGGTTGATCAAACCCTGGGTTGAGAGTCTAGGGACATAGCCAGGTTGCCTGGGATGTCAAGAGATGCAGCCTCAGAGCTGGTTGGGGCTGTCACTGCTGACACCAAGAAAAGGGGCAGGTGTCATCTCTGTGACAGAAAATTGCAAAAACAATGTGCTTCATGTAACTGTTTTGTCTGTCCTACACATGCAGTTGTGAAATGTGGTGACTGTAAACTGGCTGCTCCAGGAGCATTTCATACATTACAAGGTCTATGAGATTTGTTGCTGCTGTTACTGGTAATTTGCAATTCATGATTTTTGCACTGTTATACATGTGCAACTGTTATAATTATATTAAATGTATGTTAATGGCACAATATGTTGTTTTAAGTTTTAAAAATTATTGGGTCAGTTAGACCCCACATGCCGTTTATGTAAGGTTTTGTACTTGACATTGTGTGGTGTTATTGACCCAAAGACTAATGTGCAACTATATGGTTTTAATGGAAAAGGGGAGGTCTCAAGGAAGGCCTGGGTTTGTTTTTTTAAACTATAAATGGTGTCAAGTATTTTATTTGTATGGCATTTGGGGGTATGTTTGATCCTGTTAACAGATTGGTACATTCTTTTTTTTAATTGATGGAGGGTTAAAAAAATTATCTGCAAGTGAATTCTGTTTTATTCTATTTTTTATTTGCAGGTTGTTTTTCATGGAGCCAATGTTCAAAACTGTGATTCCATGTCTGCACTGTCAAGTGATCACCTATTCTATCTCCACGTTCCCACCTCATTCTGCTCCATGTGCAGCCTTGATGACTTGCGGCTGAATGTGTAAACTGCCTCTGCACAAACATAGTGTTTGAAGTGACCTCAAGTGATATTCAAGTTCTCCCTGGGGTCTTTGATCCATGATGGCTCTTTCACACCTGCCAACATCCTATTCACACACTCCCACATTCAGTGGATGCATGGTAGGGAACAGGCTCACGCCACCCTCAACATCTTTACATTCAGCAGAACCTGTAAACAGAACTGAGTTCAGTGAACTTATGTGCACCTCCGTTCTGTGAAATCAGAGGTCCTGCTTTTTGCAGTGTGCTGGACTGGGCATACAGGTCAGTTGAACATACGGAGTGGGTCCAGCATGAATGATCCTGCTCCCCTATCCATGCATTCACTGAATGTAAGATTGTGTGAACAAGGTAAAAGTTATCACTTGATGTTGCACTCATCCAGTGTTGGACATGCCCACGTGAATTTACCCTTCCTTATTAGAAATCTCCTCCAGACCATTATGTCTGTTTATATTGACTAGCAGTTTGTGTAAATCAGGGGTGCAGAACCTCAGGCCCATGGGCCAAATCCAGCCTCCAGGGTCCAAGTCTGGCCCTCTGCAGTTCCCCAGATGGCCACACCCCCTTCCTCTGGTCCCACCCCCTTTCTCCTGACCACTGGTGGTTTCCCGGCTTTTGCACAGGTTTTTTTTTTCATTCTAAAAGGTTGAAATGCCTCTGCTTACTTACTGGAAATAAGACCTTTAAGCTAAAATATGCTGGTATTTTTGTTATTTTGGCCCCTTTTGCTTTCAGCTCTGCCCCCTTTTGTCTTCAGTCCCACCTACCACTGAAATGTGGCCCCAACAGCTTCTCCAAAATTGAATTCGGGTCTCCGGCTGAAAGAGGTTCAACACCTCTGGTGTAAAATGTTAGGCTTACGTTGATGAGCTTACATACATTGACATTTTTCACATTAAAACCTACCCAGATACTAACTGCCCCTTACCTCACAGTAGCATTCTACATAGCTTACTATATTAGCCAAGAAGTACTTTTAAAACAGTACAATGTAGTTTCTTGATTAATGTATTTTATGTGAGCCCAGGCTGATGCTATTCAGCAACTTATCAACCGCCTGTTTAAACAAACACCCTTGAGGTAGTTAAATTGGCATCTGCGCTTGGTGGACATGTTTTGACATTTCATTCCCCTTGCTTTGTAAGTCTTTCACTTACATGTATTGATTTCTTATTTATTTAAACAATTTTACCCTGTTTTTCAGCCAAACAAAGGCTCCCAGGGTGGCATATGTATTATTGATGATGATGATAATAAAGAGGCCCTCTCCCAGGCATACAATCTAAAAGACACAACATACATGGCAAAAGGGATGGGGAGTAAAAAAAGCAAATCCAGGCACCAGTTTCTTAATGTGAAATAGTAATTCTTATCATGACTAGTTGGGATGGAAATAGTTCAGGGAGAGGAGGAGCCAAAGACAGCTAGTCTCTTAGCAGAGCGGATGGAATGGCTTTGCTTTCCATCTCTGCCTCTGTTGCAGCCTAATGGAATGGCTGCTGCCAGATGACTTCACTGGCATTAGGGTATCACACATTGAAACAAAGCCACAATAATACCCATATCAGCAATTTGTGGGTTAAGGAAGATAGGTGCCATTACCAACTTGGAATGGAAGTTTCTACCAGATTTCATGGCAAATGTCAAGGTGGTGTGGTATCACATTAGTATCAGGAGCAGCCAGGTTCAAATCCCCACTGGGCCGCAAAGCTCACCTTTGGCCACTTGCTCTCCTCAACTTAACCTGCCACAAAGGGTTGTTGTAACAAGAATAAAATGAGTCCTGACCTCTTTGACAGGAGGACAGAGTAGGAAGTTTAGAATATAATGTAATAAATAATATGTCCCAAGTTAGGCTTTAAAGTTGAAAGAGAGCTCACACATAATGCACCTGTGTCTAAATGTCTGCCACAGGAAGGTTTTATATACGCATCCGTATTTTAAAGACAATTTCCTATCTTAGAAATTCCTGAGAATTCTAAGGAATCCTACGTTAGGATTCTCAATCTACTTAAGCCTTCTGTTTTTCCGTAGTCACATGGAAATGTTGGCCATGCTTTGCAGAAGCTTTACTGTGATATAGTAAGCAATCCTTAGGGATTTTTGGTAACTCTATTACTCATGTTGCTAAGGACTTCTCATATTTTTATCACTTCTTTCATATGGAGATAAACTAAAGTAACACTGTGATATGACATAGTCATGACTAACAAATCCCACTGATTTCAATGGGTCAGCTCTAAGTATGACTAAATCTTGATCTAATCCCTTGACTACATTAACTGTACAATGGGTCTTACTCCCAGGAGTAATGTTCATAGTAATGCAGCTTGAAAAAAAGTTAACTAAGCAGGGACAACTTGAGAGGGAAAAAGGCTAGCCTTGATTATGGGCCAACAGGCATCGTATAGGGTACAGAACTGGATGGAAATAATTTAAAATCACTTTAAAAAAAAAAACAAGAGAGAAAATGACTATTGTATAGTTTCTTTCTTTATTTGTGTATTTATACTCAAGCACAAACAGGATTTATAACAGATGAATCCCAGTAAAACATATAATTATATAGGGAACACTGGAATATCATTTATTTATGTAATAGATTTATCTACCGCTTGCCATATTTTAAAAAAATATCTCTAAGAGAGTAATCCTTTGGCCTCTAGACAGCATCTGGGGGTGGGCATAGAATAGTTCAGATTCCTGGATACGAGGTCGGAGACAGTGTTCTGACCTCGGACCCAGGAGTCTGAGCTCCCCCCCACCCCCGCAGCCAGCGTGGAGAGAAATGCACAGGCTGCCTCTCTGAGGTCACAAGTGACCTCGGAGAGGAGGGAAAGGGGGAAGTTCTGTGGGTGGAGAGGGGAAGGGACTGGGGAGGCTGGCTCACGAAGAATTCTCTAGCCTCCCCAGCCTCCTTCCCTCCTGCTCTGCAGAGCCCCAGCTAGACGGGTGAAAAAGCCCATCTAGCAAAAATGCAGAGCAGGAGGAGCGTGGAGGCAAGTACAGAGGCTGTTGGGCATCCCAATGGGATTGTGCCCTAAGTGGTTTACAGATAAAGCATGATGGTACTTTTGGAAGTCATTGTGTTTTGTTTTGCATTTGTTTTTGTTTTTTGCAGAGAGTAATAAAAGTCATCCCAGTTATTAACAAACCTGTCCTGTTTTGGTCTTCTTTCTTCCCAAAATAATGTGTTAATTTAACCCTAAGAGCCACATCCTAATCTTTGCCAAAAAAATTGCTGTGTCTTTTGAGACATTACCCCAATTGGCTCTACTTGTATATTTTTATGTACACTTTGTTCCCTTAATTCTGTTATTCCATCCTTTCCAGTCAAGACCTCATGAACTGCTTTATTTATATGATCCTAGAGAAAAAAATGGCAATGTTGCCTTAGTCTGCCTTGCACAACATTTTGAAAAGTTTATTTCAGAAGGGGGCATCTGTTTTCTCTGGAAGAAAACATTGCCTCGTATTCACGGAACCTGCTTTGCCTTTCTTATAAAACATTTAGGAGAATTTAAACACTGTAAAAACTGACCTTAGAATGAGCCCGTAAACTAGAGATAAGAATCAGCAGAAGGATGACAGAAACCATATCTGTTTCAAATATAAGTGCAGATACAGGGATCACAGGTCTTCTTTTCTTAGCATCTGATGATAAAAAATAGCATGAATCAGCAAATTTATATCTCTCTTAGATATTTATGTGCCAGACAGCTAGAAAAGGCACAGACAAGTTGGCACATTTAGGTATGAATTCAGTACAAACTGAAGCCATGACTGTACTAGTTGCTCATGATGGAGTATTACTGATTACAGACATGCAATGAAGTTCTAGCTGGCCGAGTCAGAACTGTATGGTAACTGACCTCTGACCTTTATCCCTATTTTTTATTTTTGTAGCAAGATGTCTATACATCTGGTTGTACAGTATAAGAACTGAAAGGAATGTTGACATGAATTCAAAATCAAAACAAAGTTTGACATCTGTATTTTGAACTTCAGTACTTCTGTGCTTAACATTCAAAAGCAACTATTTCTAACTGAAATCCAGAGGGACTTAACGTCTGTTGGAGGAAAAACAACAAGCATGCCTATGGCGTTGTAATGATTAACATATTTTTTCATCACAGCACAATAATCCTATGCATATCTACTCAGAAGTAAGTCCCATAGAACAGAGGAATCTGCCATTTACTAGATCAGATTCTTTGTTTGTTTGTTTATTCATTCATTCATTCATTCATTCATTTCATTTCTATACCACCCAATAGCTGAAGCTCTCTGGGCAGTTCACAAAAATTAAAAACAGAAAGCACAACATAAAACAATATAAAAATGAAAGCTTAAAACCACAATATAACAGTACAAACAGAATAAAACCTAGCAGCAATGCAGAGATTTAAAATACAGATTTTAAACCCCAAAGCTAAAAGACTAGGAAGCTAAAATGCTAAAATACTGGGAGAATAAAAGGGTCTTCACTGGCACTGGAAGGAGTACAATGTAGGTGCCAGGTGAACCTGTCTAGGGAGCTCATTCGACAGCCGGGGTACCACAGCAGAAAAGGTCCTCTTCCTGGTAACCACTCACCTCGTTTCCTTTGGCAGGAGAAGGACCACTGAGGATGATCATATGGTATGGACAGGCACATATGGGAGAAGTTGATCCATCAGATAACCTGGCCCCATGCCATTAAGGGCTTTAAATGTTAATACCAGCACTTTGAATTGAGCCTGGAAATAAACTGGCAGCCAGTGCAGCTGGAAAAGTACTGGCATAATTTGATCTTGTTGGCCAGTCCCTATTAACAATCTTGCTGCCCTATTTTGGACTGGCTGAAGTTTCCAGACTATTTTCAAAGGCAGCCCCACATATAATGCATTGCAGTAATCTAGATGAGAGGTTATCAGAGCATGGATAACTGTAGCGAGGCTATCTCGGTCTAGATAATGGCATAGTTGGTATACCAACCTAAGCTGGTATAAAATGTAAAAAGTGTTCCGTGCCACTAAGTTCACCTGTGCCTCAAGTGACAGTTCTGGATCCAAGTGCACCCCAAATGACAAACCTGATCCTTTAGGGGGAGTGCAACCCCTCCAGAACAGGTTGAACATCACCTAGCTGGGCAGACGAACCACCCACTAATCGTACCTCCGTCTTGTCTGGATTGAGTTTCAGTTTATTGGCCCTCATCCAGTCCCTTACTGTGCCCAGGCACTGATTCAGAACAGCCACTGCCTCACTGGGTTTGATGAAAAAGAGAGGATGTCTTTACCGTCCATGACTGACTCCCTGGCCGAGGTGCTTGAGGTGGTCTCTGATGTACGTGTACAGTCCCCTAACTTATTGGTGTTGGGGGACTTCAACGTACATTTGGAGGCCATCCTCACAGGAGCACCTCGGGACTTCATGGAGACCATGGCCTCCTGGGAGCTGCACCATATTCTAACTGGGCCCACCCATGTAGCCGGTCATGCACTAGACCTTGTGTTTGTTTCTGGAGAAGTGGGGAGTGATCTGGAAGTTGGGGGTATATCCACCACCCCCTTGTCATGGTCAGATCACTATCTGGTGATGCTGGACTTCTCGGTTCCACAACCCCTCCGCAGGGGTGGAGGACCCATTAAAATGGTCCGCCCCAGGCATCTTATGGATCCAAATGGATTCCTGAACGCGCTTGGGGATTCTCTGGGGCATGCCAACGGCCACTCGGTCGAGACCCTGGTGGGTGGCTGGAATGCCTCAATCACTGGGGCATTAGATCAGGTGGCTCTGAAACGCCCTCTCCCCCTGAACAGGGCTCGGACTGCACCATGGTTCAATCCGCGGTTACGAGCTCTGAAACAGGAGGTGAGACGGCTAGAGCGCTGGTGGCGGAAGTCTCGCTCCAAAGACGATCAGACACGGGCTAGAGCTGTATCTTCAGCCTATCACGTGGCGGTGAAGGCAGCAAAAAAGGAATATTATGCTGCCTCCATCGCGTCTGCAGAGTGCTGTCCCAGGAGGCTGTTCCAAGTGGTCCGGAGCCTGGTCGGTCCTGTGGCTCCGGAACCACTGGAGCATTCTAAGGCCTCCTGTGAGGCCTTGGCAAGGCACTTTGCAGATAAAATTGATCAGATTAGGTGTGTTACTCTGCACGCTGTGGATACAGTTAGTGAGCAAGAGGTGGCCTGTGGCAAACCGGTTTTGTGGCATCGGTTCCAGCTTCTTCCTCCTGATGAAGTGGACAAGGTGCTTTCATCGGTATGGCCGACCACCTGCTTACTTGATCCTTGCCCATCTTGGCTCATTATGAGCTGCAGAGAGAGACTGGGTGAGGGGATCAAGGCGGTGGTGAACGCCTCCCTTGAGGAGGGCGTGATGCCATCAGCCCTCAAGGAGGCAGTGATAAGACCGCTCTTAAAGAAGTCCTCCTTGGATCCTCAAGTTTTGAACAACTTTCGCCCAGTCTCAAATCTGCCATTTTTGGGCAAGGTGATTGAGTGGGTGGTGGCGATGCAGTTGAAGGCACACTTGGAAGAAACTAATTATCTAGACCCATTTCAGTCGGGCTTCAGGCCTGGGCATAGGACGGAAACGGCCTTGGTCGCCTTGGTGGATGATATGAGGAGGGCTCTGGATAGGGGTGAATGCTCCTTCCTTGTTCTCCTCGACCTCTCAGCGGCTTTTGATACTGTTGACCACGGTATCCTCCTGGACCGCCTGGAGGGGTTGGGCATTGGGGACACCGTATTGCGGTGGTTCCAGTCCTTCCTCTCCGGCAGGTACCAGAGGGTAGCACTGGGAGAGGAGGTTTCGGACCCGTGGCCACTTACTTGTGGGATGCCACAGGGTTCCATCCTCTCCCCGATGCTATTGAACATCTATGTGAAGCCGCTGGGGGCTATCATCAGGAGGTTTGGGGTGCAGTGTCATCAATATGCGGATGACACGCAGCTCTACCTCGCGTTTAAATCTTCACCAAGGTTGGCCGTAGAATCCCTGTCCAAATGTCTGGAGACAGTGAGTGGCTGGATGGGGAGGAATAGGCTGAAGCTGAACTCTGACAAGACCGAGGTACTTTTGGTGGGAGACAAGAGGAGGCTGGGGGATGTTGACCTGGTGTTGAATGGGGTATGGCTACCCTTGAAAGACCAGGTCCGCAGCCTGAGGGTCATTTTGGACTCCCAGCTGTCCATGGAGGCTCAGGTGTCAGCTGTGAGCCAGACAGCGCTGTATCAACTCCATCTGATACGGCGGCTGCGCCCCTTCCTTCCCGACCATCTGCTCCCATCGGTAGTACATGCCCTGGTCTCCTCTCGTTTAAACTACTGTAATGCGCTCTACGTGGGGTTACCCTTGAAGACGGTTCGGAAACTGCAGCTGGTACAGAACGCAGCGGCTCGCCTGATTAAAGGCAGCCGCTGGTGAGATCACATCAGTCCAGTGCTGAAGGAGTTGCACTGGTTACCAGTTGTTTTCTGGGCCAAATTCAAGGTGTTGGTTTTGACCTTTAAAACCCTATATGGTTCCGGCCCAGCCTATCTTAAGGAGCGCCTCCAGCAGCACCAGACAGGCCGCTTAACAAGATCAGCCTCGGATGGCCTTCTCTCTGTCCCATCAGCCACGACAGCTAGACTGGTGGGGACGAGGGAGAGGGCCTTTTTGTGGTGGCCCCCACTCTGTGGAACTCCCTCCCTAGGGAACTCCGTCATGCCCCCTCTTTAATGAGCTTCCGTCGTGCATTAAAAACATGGTTGTTCAGGCAGGCATTTGGGGTGGGTTAGGGTATTTTAGAAAATGTTTTTATTGTAGAATTTTATTGTTTTAAACTGTTTTACTGTATGTTGTACATCGCCCAGAGTGGCTGGGTGACCAGCCAGATGGGCGATTAATAAATTTAATAATAAATAAATAAATAATAAATAAATAAATAAGGATACCATGGTTGATGGTATCGAAAGCTGCTGAGAGGTCCAGGAGAATCAATAGGGTTGCACTCCCCTGTCCCTCTCCTGGCAGACACCATCCCACAGGGTGACCAAGGCAGTTTCCATTCCAAAACCCGGCCTGAAGCCCGACTGAAATGGATCTGGATAATCCATTTCATTCAAGAGTGCCTGGACTTGTCCTGCAACCACCCACTCCACCACTTTGCCCAGGAAGGGGATGTTGGCCACCGGCCTATAGTTGTTAATGTCCTCCAGGTCCAGGATAAGCTTTTTCAGGAGTGGCCTGATTACCTCCTCTTTTAAAGAGGCTGGCATCACTCCCTCTCTCAAGAAGGAATTTACAACCTCCTGGGCACAGCCAGACATCCTCTCCTTGTTTGCTGTAATAAGCCATGAAGGGCAATGGTCGAGCACACAGGTGGTTGACCAGACTTGACCGGACCTGGCCAAGCACCTTGTACGCATCCTCAGGCCTCAATAACTGAAACTCATCCAATAAAACTGGACCAAACAGTGTTCTGGATGCCTCTACTAATGACGAACCTGAGTGACTTCATCTTCAAAGTGCTGTGCAAAGTCGTCACAGTGTGCTACTGAGGGTTCCACAGTCTCTCTCCCTTGCTCAGAATGTAACAGGCCATGAACCACTCAGAAAAGCTCCACTGGACGCCACTGAGGAGATGCAATGCTGGTGGAAAAGAACTGTTTCTTTACCACCATCACCTCCACAGAGTAGTCTCAATAATGAGTTTTAACCTGTGTCTGGTAAGACTCAGCATGCGTTTTCCTCCACCTGTGTTCTAGCTGTCTCCCCTCTTGCTTCATTGCCCTCAGCTCAGATGTATACCAAGGAGCTGGCTGGGCTCTGCTCAGAGGGAGAGGGCGCTTGGGTGCAATCGTGTCAACTGCCTGAGTCATCTCTGCATTCCATAGAGTGACCTGGGCTTCAAAAGGAGCACCAGCCATACCAGCAGGAAAATCCCCCATAGCCCCCTGGAATCCATCAGAATCTATTAGCCTCAGGGAGAAGACCATTTTAATAGGTCCCCCACCCTTGCAGAGGGGAAAGGCTGCAAAGAGTCTAAAGTGACTAAACAAGTAGGGAGTGATCTGACCATGACAAAGGGACAGAAGTTAATTTGTCTTTCAGATCACCATCTCCTGCCCAGTTGAGAAAACCAGGTCAAGCATGTGTCCTTTTACATGTGTCCTTTTACATGTGTTGGGCCAATGACATGTTGGGACAGCCTCATGGTTGTCATGGTGGCCATGAAGTCCTGAGCCACCACAGACAGCGGCCTCAGCATGGAAGTTGAGTTCTCCCAGGACCATCATTCTAGGGATCCTCAACACTAAGTCCAAGACCACCTCTCTCAGGTCAGGCAGGGAGTCTGATGGGCAGCAGGGTAGGCGGTACACCGGCAGAATCCCTAATCTGTCCTGGGTACCCAACACAAGGCACAGACACTCAGGAGCCACACTCGAATGAACAGGAAGCCTAGAGAGGGAGATGGAATTCCTATAGACCATGGCAAACCCCCCTCCCCGACCCTCGAGTCGGTGTTGGTGCTGCACCAAGTACCCAGGAGGGCCTCTAATTTGTGGATTCTTAAATCCTCTAGTTTATGGATTCTCTAGTTTAAACTAGAGACAAGATTCTTGTCTATAGTTTATGGCCTCCCTCCTTCATTCACTAATCTACCGTCTCACTGCCATTGTCACCAGCTGCTATTGCTCCCCATCCTCTTTCTCATCAATGCTACCACTTGCTTCCTCAAAAGGCAGAGAGCCAGTGAGCAAGTAGGCAGTGGCATCTACTGCTCGTCCTTCTCACTACCACCATTGTCTGGGGCAGAGCAAGAGGCAAGTGAACAAGCAAGTTGGAGTGGTGAAAAGTAGGAGCAAATATAGGGGGTTCTCGTCAGTGGGCCCCTGCTGGGGTGTGGGCCCTTGGTAGGTGCCCAACCATGCCTACCCTGAATGACATCCCTGGTCTCAGGCACGGGTCTTTCACCTAATTTGCTATCAGATTCTTTTTAACTGGAGATGCCAGGAATGTAGATCCTTCTGCATGCAGAACATGTTCTCTACCCCTGAGCTATGGCACTTAGTGCCAAATAAGTACCGTATGTATAGCCTTAATCACAACAGTGCATCCCACAATAACACTGTTAGTTTTTAAGGTGCCATTGGATTCCTGTTAGTTTTTAAGGTGCCATTGGATTCCTGTTGTTTCATATGAAATTGTGCTCACCAAATTCTGAGCAATGAAAAGCACACACCAAAATATGAAATCTACCTCAAACTTAAAACTGAGGTTACGTTACCTAGATTAATTTTTAAAACAAAAACAAATCTAATGAACTGATAACAACAAAATTGTTAACAACAACAATTCCGATTTCTATATAGAAGTGGAATAGTCTGACCACGTTAATGCAGACAGTACTCTCAATAAGTTTTGTTATTGTAAGTGGCCCACAGTCTGTCACAGTTTTATTTAGATGACAAAATTCTGGTTATATTTTTGTTATTCCAGCATCAGAAACAACATTTCTTCACACAACTGTATTAAGTAGCAGAAAACCACAACTGTAATCTGCAGGTGTTGGAGCACCATTATATTGGAGTCCCATTAGTGTGGGTAAACACACACACGTACAAGATACATCTTCCTGTTTTGAGTCGCAGAGCACAGGTTAAAGAAATTAGCAGGGCCCTACAATTTTTGGCTGCCCTTCTTGGCTAAGCCAAAAACTGTAGCTGCCAGTTCCCCACCAGTCAACCTTCACATGGCATTTCCCAAAGTGCATTGTTAGGCACCACTGCCCAAAAGGTGTTCTGTGCACTTTCAGGCAGCAGCCTCTAATGTTCCCCCCACCTAGTGTCTCCACACTAGGGAACAGATGGGTAGGGTGAGAACATGCACTATTGCCACCGCTTCCCAATGGCACTCTGGAGAAGCAATGGACACTTTGGGCAGCAGTGTCATTGCCTCTCCAGTCCCCACCACCACCACCATGGGGAGAAAGCCGGGCAGGATGGCAGCGTGTGCTGCTGAGCACTGCTGCCCAAAGGTGTGCAGGGTATCTTTGGGTAGCAGCATCCAATCCCTCACCCCATCAGCAGCAGGATGGGTTGCTGATTTGGGCCTGCATGGCGAAGGCTCTTCAGGCACTTTGGCAGGTGTCATGCAGGTGTCAAAACAACCCCCAGCCTTCCTCCCAACTTGGGGGCTGGGGAAGTGGCAGGGATTGCCGCACAGGTGCTCAGACAATCCCACCCACATCTGCACCTTCAAAGCTGGGAGGAAGGTTGGACACTCATCATACACGCCATAGGCAAGTGTGGCAAGTGTATTTGTTGAAGCCTAGAAATTAGACAGGGCATCAATGGGTTTTCTAGCATGCAGAGCAAACTGCTATCTTAAATAGGAGAAAAGACTATATAGGGCAGGAGTGGGCAACTTGTGGCCCTCAGGATGTTTTGGCGTACATCTCGCATTAGCCTGAGCCAGCATAGCTAATGGTGAGGGGTGAGGGGCGCTGCAGGCCAAAACCTCTGGAGAGCCACAAGTTACCTGCCCCTTATTTAGGGCATTTATATTGAAAAGCTATGAGGAACAAATTGCTACTTTGGGAGTATGACCATGAACATGAAAAAAAATGTGCACATCACTAAAAAATCTGCCCTTCTACTTATAGTTATTAGTACACACACATAGAGAGCAACACACACACACAATACCTATCCTAAAAAGGAAGCAAAGCAAGCTAGTTGCAGAGCTTATCTATCTCACAGACAAAAAGGCTTATGTCCTAATTCCACTGTGAATGCAACATTTCAAATTTGGAAGACTGAATGGTCCTACACCAAATGACACTGAATTTAGATAATTGTTTATTGACCAAGGTCTGGGCCCCCACTTACCAGGGGGGAGGGACTTTGTGCTGTCACATGGGGCACAGGGAGGGAGCAAGTGAAGACCTTTCTTCTGAATGAGGCTGGTGGCTTACTGGCTTACACTGGCCGCACTGTGATTTGTTTGTTTAACCAGAAATACAGTGAAACCAAGCGTAAATTACCTTTTATTTGTAAGAGAACATATTTTCTACTATTTCTTCTAGCATCGGTTCTTCTGTAGAGAAAAACCTTTACCAGTGATTGCTATTCAGATGTCAGGAAAGGCAGCCTTTATCTGACAAAGTGTCAGAAGTGCAGGATAACAGAATTAAAGGAATAATTCATTTAAACCAATGCTTACATTCTCCTGTGGAAAGGAGGAGCAGCTGTTGCCTGAAAATTCAGAGGCGCTCTGAGGTAATAAAGGCCCATCAGTTTAGATTTTGTATAGAATAAGAAGCAGAGGTTTTTCACCAAACCCCAGGCATGAAGTGTTAATTCTACTGGGTGCACAGAAGGTCCAACAGTTGAATTTGAAGCTCACCACTTGCTGGGTTATTCTCAATGTCAGTTAGAGGCTTAGATGAATCAGCACAGCTATGACAAAGTGATTCATTGGTAGTATAAAGAACAAAAATAATTATGATTAATTATGATCAAGTTCATATATCTTCATTCTGAGGATTCTCTACATTAGTGTGGCCACTTATAAATTGCCAAAAAAAGGAAACAAAAGAGGACACCAATTTGCATATGCACATTTAGAATAATTATTATAATTTCAATAGAAATACAGTACATCTCACCATAGTGAGAACTGTCACTCAAGGCAGAGGTGGACTCAGTGGCACTGAGCACCTTTTATCAGCTTAGACTGATATACCAACCAAGTCCTTACCAGGACAGAGATAGCCTAGCTACAGTTATCCATGCTCTGATAACCTCTCTTCTGAATTAATACATGGCACTGCCTCTGAAAATGGTCCGGAAACTTCAGCTGGTCCAAAATAGGGCAGTAAGACTGTTAACAGGGGTTGGCCAATGTGATATTATTATGCCAGTACTTTTCCATCTGTACTGGCTGCCAGTCCATGTCTGGGCCCAATTCAAGGTGCTGGTATCAACATTCAAAGCCCTAAACGGCTTGGGACCAGATTACCTGAAAGATTGTCTCCTCCCATATGTACCTGCCCAGACCCTAAGAAGCATCTTCTTTCTCATGATTCTTTATTTTTATACCAGACATGGACTGGACAGCCCTTCAAATAGAGGACAGCTTCAAAATAGAAGAATGTCTTCTGGCAGCTCTTCAAATAAAAGGCTGTCCTATGTAACAGGACACATCATCACCCTACTCTACATACAAGCTTCTCATTTGTAGATACCAACTATTGGACCAACCCATAGATGCTCTGATGTAGGAATACTGTTTCTTGAAACTGTCACCTCTCCCCCACCTGTTGGATTTATGTAAGAGAGAGAAGAAGACAATTCGTAGATCTGAAGAACTTTGTAACATTTTTTCCTTATAGTGCTGGCACAGCTTTAAAAAACAAGATTGTATGGTCTTTTCATATATGGGTGAGTACTGTACAAGTGGCCATGCTCTACAAGAAAAGAAGTCTGGCAAGAGATGTTATGCATCAAAGGTTGTGAGGTAAAACTTATGTAGGAATGCTTTTGGCAATTTTGTGAAGAGGACTTAAACCTCAAGTAATCATATGGTGCACAGAGACATAGACCTGGTTCACACATAGCACCAACCCATGGGTTGTTGAATTCTATGTTGTTGTGATGTGCAAACCCACCCACACAAAGAAATCATAGTTTCTTAACTACAAACAACCCAGAAAGGGAACCCATGGTCTGCTGTTGACTTGTGAACTCTGGGTTGTTCAAAACATGGCTTGTTGTTATGAGTAAACCCAGAATTATGGGGTGTTCATGGGTTGTTTTGCCATGCTACAGACGCAGCAGACAAGGGCGGTTAAAAACACACAACCTAGCTGTGCTACATTCCAGTACTACAGTGCTGCATAGGCATTTGGGATACAGGGAGGGAGTGGACAAAGGAGAAGGAAAAGAAATAAACCAGAGATTGAAAAAGCAAACAACACGTTGTTCCATCGTATGCCAGACAAACTCTGAGTAGGACAACAAACCATGGGTTAACTATGTGTTAAATAAACCATGGGCTAGTGTTACATATGAACCAGGTCACAAATGCAGACATGGAGCAATGGGCTATAGCGTGAAAGGAAGAGAGCTGGTACCCTAAATGTGGAGTATAGTATGGACTGGAGTGAGAACAGCATAAAAATAATGTAAGTGATTTTTGTTGCAAAGTAAGTTTTGTCTGATCGCACTTGAGACAGAAACAACTTCAAGCTTTAAACTGGACCTTTACTTAACATTAACAGACATCTTCATGTACCATTAAAATCAGAAAAAGTAGGCAAACGTGAAACCAAAACCAGAGCCCCAACTCCCTACATTCATTAACCCTTTAATGGCTTTTCAACCAGTTATTTTCCCCTTCATACAGTGGGTTTGAAGTAATGGCTGTTGCTTATTCCAACCATTTTCATGAAATATAATTCAAATATGCTTATATACATGCAATGCATGGGGGGTCAGGCAAGGTGAACTAGAATTAGGGTGGCCACTTATGCATTACCAAAGAAGAGGAAATGTATCATCACCCCAAAAGAGAACAAAAGATGACAGTGATCTGCCTAAAATTTGAATATTCTAGTTTATATATAGACACATTTAGAAATAATTAATTTAAAGAGATATACAAAATATGTCACCATCACGGAGAAGACTGGCCTGTGTGTCTGCTCAGTCTGCTGCCAAGATGCTAACTGTGGATGGGCAACTTCAAGGCCCCTGCTGTCTTTCGTTATGGCTCTTTATCTTTAAACTCCTCAGCTTCCTGCACTTCACTTAGAGCCATCATGAGGAAGACATTCCTCCCATGGGGCTTTTTCCGTTCAGGAAGTGCAGGTGGCCTGGGAGGCTGCAGAGCAATGGAAAGATGTGTAATAGAGAGAGAAAACAGACACAGCACCCTCAGCCACCCTGCAGTGATTAGGTAAGCTCAAAAATACCACCAAAATACATTCAAAATTCTCCCTCAGAAAAGTGGAAGCAAATTCAAGGCCCCTGCTCTCTTTCATTATGGTTCTTTATCTTTAAACTGGACCTGGACTGGATAGCCCTTCAAACAGAGGGCTGTCTTCTGTGAAGTAGGATACATGAATAATCCTGACAATAATTATCTTGAGAATTAGAATAATCCTGAGCAAAGGAATTATGACCCAGTTCAGCCATGGACTAGCAGAGCCATATTCTCCATGGATGTTCTCAGCTGAGTTCTCACTATTAAGTCCACAAGGTGCTGTTTCACTCACTGTACTAGTAAGTAGTGCTGTGCCAAAAAATTCTCCCACATTTTTTCCACCATTCTCATTCAATTTGATAGAAAAGATATTGCTTCTGAAAAGGCATTCAAAGGAGAAGAAATTTCAGAGAAATTATCATGGGTTGGGTGTGGGGTTCTTGTGCTTACCTTACTTATGAGGTGACCGAGAAGTATACGTAAGTGTTCTGTCTTTCATTGTACAATAATCTCTCTAGCGGCCTGTAGCCTCCTCAGCTTCCTCCACTTCAATTAAAGCCATCATGAGGAAGACATCATGAGGCAATTCCTCCCATGGGGCTTTTTCAGTTCAGGAGGTGCAGGTGGCCTGGGAGGCTGCAGAGCAATGGAAAGACGTGTAATAGAGAGAGAAAACACCCACAGCACCCTCGGCCACCTTGCAGTGATTAGGTAAGCTCAAAAATACCACCAGAACAAATTAAAAATTCTCAGATAAGTGGAAGCCTCAACACAGTTGATGCTGTTGCCACTTTCAGAACCAGTGCAACAAACCAAAAACCCTTAGGAAAAAAGAAAGAACCTGTGCTACAACTAGGGATGTACGAAAGTCACTTACCTTTTTGCAGGGGTGCTTCGTGGTGGGGGGAGGTGCTTCGCTTCTCCCCCCGAAGTTCAGGCGAGGAGGAGGAGCCGTCCCGCCTCGCCCGGCCGAAATTCAGGCCGGGGGGAAGCTTCCCGCCTCGCCCGGCCGAAATTCAGACCGGGGAGAAGCGCCCCGTCTCCCTGGCTGCGAAACAAAGTGTAAAAAAAACCCCAAACCCCGTGATAGGCTACGTAACGATTAACGCAGCCTATCATGGCTAGATTTCCAAAGTCAGCCATGATAGGCTACGTAAATCGTTACGTAGCCTATCACGGGTGACTTTGGAAAAAAAAAAAGCGCATACACAAATGACGGCGCCCATAGGGCGCCGCCATTTGCATTTCTTATTTGGTCCCGGTAGTCTACGTAAAGATTTATGTAGACTACAGTGTAGTCTACGTAAAGATTTACGTAGACTACCGGGACCAAATAAGGAACGCAAATGGTGGCGCCCATAGGGCGCCGCCATTTACGTACGTGCTTTTTTTTTTCAAAGTCACCCGTGATAGGCTACATAACGATTTACGTAGCCTATCACGGCTGACTTTGGAAATCTAGCCGTGATAGGCTACGTTAATCGTTACGTAGCCTATCACGTTTTTTTTTTTTTTTTTTTACACTTTGTAATGGCGGCGGCGGCAGCCGGTCGGAAGACCGGCTGCCACCCCCGCCCCCGACGAAAGGCCAACGAACCGCTGCCGGGACCCGCCGCCGGGAGGGACATTCGCCAAAGGTAAGTCCCATCCCGGGGGGGTGGCGGAGAATTTCACCACCGATTTCGGGGGGCCGAATGCGTTGGCGCTCGGCCCCCTGAAGATTCGGGGAGAAATTCTCCGCCATCCCTAGCTACAACCCTTGCCAATAGCGAGCTCCATCTGTGAGAAACTGTTGGAGAATTTCTCTTCTGGTAGGAGAAATTCAATGAATTTGTCCACCAATTTTTCTGCCCACAAATAGGCTGGAGAATTTTGAGAGGCCATTTGCACACATCTCTACTAATAAATGACTTGAGATTAGTGCTTCAGATCAGTGGCCTACTCCATGTATGCAAGTAAATGATTTTATCCACCAATTGAAATCTGTATATTTTGAAAGCAAAATCAAGTACTTTTCAAGGTTAATGGCTCCCCCCCTTATGGGAGGGAACCCAAGAGATCATGAGAGCGATCATTTCTTTCCCCGGCCTGCCCTATACAGTACAATTACCTCTTCCCATCCCCATCCCCAACACACACATACATACACATACTGGCCAAAACACTAGTAAAAGCTAGGCACAGATTCAAAGCAAAACTCATCGACATCTGAGCTAGGAGAATTCAAATGTGTGGGCTTATTGGGCTTCAATCATGCTGCAAAAAGCATGTGGCCACAGGTTTTTATTAATCATCAGTGTTGCACAGAAAATCTGAAAACATGAACAGTTCCTCTCTCCACTGTCCTTGTTTTGGAGGAATCCATAGCCTGCTAAAATAATCCGTAATTTGTGGTTATACTATTCTGTATGCAAATTTGTCTTTTGTTTTGCACTTTATGCCCCACCACACCCCGTAGCCTGCTCCAATAGAACTAATTTTCCTAGTGCAGAATGCTAGGTCTCATATTCAAGAATCTTAAGTGAAGTAACATTCTTTCTTCCTTGGGCTTCCCTTACATCAGCCTGCCCTTCCTTTGGATATGAGATACCTATACCATATGGCCAAACTATACATTGGCGTTCCATCTCAGAACTTCCGATGTATTTTTCTTCTTCAAAACACAACAGTGAAGCCCCACGATTTGTACTAGAGCTACAGAAGAGGGGGGAAATGGATTAGTATTGTGCAATAGAAATTGCAGTTGTGGGGCTCCCAATCCAGATCAGGTCCATGGCATTAAAGCCACCTCCCCATCCCACACAATCTGGATCTGAGGCCTGCACCTACTCTAAAGTAAAAAACGTACCTGCTAGTTAGGGGTTGGATCCAACACTGGTCCACTAGTGGAATGGCTTTCGTCTCCCCCCTGCAGCCCCCAGCACACTCCAAATCTGCTCTAGAGGATTGGGGGAATTCTGTAGAGATTTGGGGTGTGGGGCAGGGCAGGTGCAGGGGGTTGGAGAACCTGGGGAAGTTCCATTGCACCACTGGAAATCACATTGTGCAAGTAGACTTCCACTTGTGTGTCTATTGGATCCAACCCTACGTCTTCAAAGTAAGTCTGTTTTGGCTCTCAACCTATCAATATTTTCAGCAGGCATTCCCAATATGCAAAAATAAGATTTGGACAGTGATTTAACAGGGACAGTTACCAGGGAAAAAAACTGTCCCTCGTATACAGAGATGGTTGGAATGTATATGATTATTTTTCCTGTGGAGTTTGGAGTGAGGTTTGTATCATACTATTTCATCCTCTTATTCTCCATATTGCCCATCACTGGAAGTAGGATAAGAGAAGTTCATCTTCCATGTATCATGAAGGGCAGTGGAAGGAAAATTCGGGGTTGAGAAAAATATATCAACCACCCACAGAGTTTCCAGATCCTTGAGTGAACCAAACTTTAGTTCAGCCTGCTACCTATACAGTATGACAGGGATGGGCAGAATGTAGATCTCCAGGTGTTTTGAACTTCCACTCCAAGCATTCCTACCATTGGCCATACTGGCAGAAGCTTCTGGGAGTCACAGTCCAAAAAACTGGAGATCTACCTTCTGCCCACCCCTGGTCTAAGGCAGGGGAAGACAACCTTTGGGGCCCATGAGCACATTTGGCAATTTGAGAAACTATCTTGGGCACCAACACAAAATGGCTGGTATGGGAGGCATGGCTCATCACAAAAGATATAACCTGCCCAAAAGACTGTGTAAAAGGCAGTGGTTGGGTTTGAGCCCCAACACACTAAACAACTACTTGGAACTTGCAATTTTCAGTGCTAACAGAAATCTATTTCACAGAAGGCAAACTCTTTTTCTCCCCCACCCCAAAGCCAACTTATTTTCACCTCTCTCTTTTTCTTTCTCATTCTAGATCAGCACCATACATTCACTCTCTCTCTCTCTCTCTCTCTCTCTCTCTGTGGCACTCCAGCTCACCTCCCATAGATGCACACTTGCATTCTCGCTCTCTCTTTCTCACTCTCTCACACACACAAAAACACACATATGCACCCCACATGTCCATTATATATGAATGCATGCATGCATGCATGCATACATACACACATTCATACACACACATCCTTAAACATACACCCTTTTCTCACTACAGGCACATCAAAAAACCACACTCACTCTTTTTCAGGATCCCTCCATAATCCTCCCTAAATCTTTTATCTCTCCTTGCTTTCTTAATGGTATCATAGATTGCACTGATAGCAGGAATTGAGCAATTTCCAGAGGTCCGGGAGCCATTTTCGCTCCCCAGACCCACAGCATGGGCTTCAGTCCACAAGGTGCCATAGGACACCCCAAAATGCCAAAAACATGGATTTTCCACCAACGTTCAGCAACAAATTGCTCTATAGTGTTAGACTGCTATAATAGTTAAATTTTGCTTGTTTCCAAGCTAAATTCAACCCTTTTAGAACTCTGTAGGTGCTACAGATGCCATTTTTCCCAAAAATGTTTTTTTGAATTGGGGGGGGCACCAGGGGGTGACTGTCACAACAGGGTAGGGCAGGGGACACATGTAGTCTGCAGGCTGTGTGTTGCCTATCCCTTGTGGCTTCAGCACAGGTGCAAACCATTATTCCTTTTTTATTTCTGGCATTTAAGGTACTAGGTTAGAACTTCAATGTTTCAACTAGAAAAAAAATGAGTATAGGGAGACATGATAGAGGTGTACAAAATTACATATGGTGTGGAGAAAGTGGATTGGAAGGAGTTTTTCTCCCTCTCCCATAATTCTAGAACCTGGATCATCCCATGAAGCTGAATAGCGGGAGATTCAGGAGAGTCAGAAGAGAGTACTTCTTCAGACAGCACATAATTAAACTATGAAATTGGCTACCATAAGATGTAGTGCTTTCCAGGTTTTGGTGGTGGCCAGGAGTGCATTTGTGCAGCTGAAGCTAGAATGCCAACTGCACCCATTCCTCAAGATGTCTGATCATGGATGCTTTAGTTACATCCCACTTGGACTACTGTAATGTGCTCTCGGTGGGGCTGTCTTTGAAAACTGTTCAGGAACTTCAGCTGATCCAGAATGCTGCAGCCAGACTGTTGACTAGGGACTGTTGACTGGTGGCAGGGAACTCATGACTCCCTTGTTACAACAACTTCACTGGCTACCAGTCTGTTTCTAAGCACAATTCAAAGTGCTGGTTATAACGTATAAGGACGTAAACAGCTTGAAACCAGGCTACCTGAGACACTGCCTTCTCCCACATAGCCTGCCTGGGTTTCATGAGAGCCCTTCTTTCTGGTAGCACTGCCTTCAGAGGCGCATTTAGTGACAATGAAAGAAAGGGTCCCTCTCGGTGGCTGCTCCCAGGCTGTGGAACTCACTGCTGAGTGATGCTAGGTTGGCTCCCTCTTTGCTGACCTTCCACTGGCAGGCAAATACATTTTTTATTCTAGCAGACATTTGGGATGTATGTGGGTCTGTTGGGTAGGATGCTGTTTTTAGACTATTGTTGTTGTTTTTAGTTGTGTTTTTAATGTATTTGTTTTATTACTGTTTTAATTAAGTTACATTTATTTATGACTATAAACCACCTTGGGTGCGATTTTCTTGGTAGAAAGGTGGAATACAAATCAAATAAATAAATAAACTGTCTAAAAGGGGATTAGACAAATTCATGGGAAGATAAGGCTCTCAATAGCTACTAGTAACGATGGCTATATATTAGGTTCCAATGTTAATTGATTAGACCAGACTGGAAAGATCAAGTGTATTCTTTTAGGACAGAACCTTTTTTGGCCTGCCGACTTTCAATGTGTAAGGGTCTCAGGGACACATTTCAGCAGTGGGTGGAGTTAAAGGCACAGGATCAGGCCAAGGACAGAGAAAGCAAAGTGGGCAGGGCCAGATGTAATTCTTAACACTGTGGACATTTTTCCACTAAGCATCCAAAGCACAGCTCATTTCTAAACAAGTCTGCTCAGGAATTAGCTCCAGTGCAACACCTTTCATGCCTGAAAAATGTACAGTTCCACTACTTGCACAATATTTAAAGGTTAATTGCCTTTAAATACCCTCTCATCTCCAATCAGAGATAACAGGAAAAGAAGCTAGCTGGCTGGTAGTTCCCCATCCCTGTTTTAGCGGATCAATGTTTTAGTGAACTTCTGAAATACACAGATTTACTATGAGTTCATGTCATTCTCTATCCTGCGTGTCAAATACGATTTGCCAGCTATGGCTGAATGGCAATACTTGCAATTGCAGCATTTATTAGTATCTCTATTTGGCCCAGCTGCTTTTACAGCATCTCCATTGTTATTGGAAGCACTTATTGAGGCTGGTCAGACAAAGCAAACCACAATCCATGTCTATAAATACTTGTTATTGGTGAATAAATGCGACATACAGGGTTCTAAGAAGGAATGGAACATTTTGTCCCATTTTGCCAAATCAATGGATCGCACTTTGGTGTCTATACTTGTCACATCAATGGATCTAGGTTGTGTCTTATTCAGCAAAAATTTGTTTCATGTCTATTGGATACCACAACACCTCTTTAATAAGGGTTTGTCTAATTTGGCTAATTTCTGGCAGTGCAATGCAGCTAATGCTTCTTTTAAACATATGCTTTGGCAATGTCCAGTAGTTGTTTCATTTTGGGAGAAGGTTATTGTATGGATAAATTTTGTACTGGAACAGTCTTTAATATTCACTGATGTACATGCTCTTTTAAATTATCTACCTGCTTCTTGGAAATCAATGAATAGTCAGCATAAATGGATTTTCCGCACTCTTTTGACAGCTAAAACACTGATATTACAACACTGGAAGGATAAATACTCACCTTCTATAATGCAATGGATTTAGGACCTTACAACACTTTCAATATTTGAAAGCGTGACATATAGATGCCACCTTCAAATGGATATTTATTTGGATATCTGGTCCGCTTTTGTTGAAGCTTATGTATAATTATTAGAAAGATGTATTTTCATGTGTATGCAGTTCATATGTATTCACTTAAATTTTTTGGTTGAAATTTCACAATTAAAAATGAATTCAAAAAATATACAGATTTACTAGTCTGAAGGTGTAAAATTTAAATGCACCAGAGGTACAATTTAAATATTTGACAAAAGCTACATAAGCTATAAAATGAAATCTAACAAGGACAAATGGAAATACATAGGAAAGAAAAACAAAGCAAAAAGTACAAGGGGATGGGGAAGATTACTGGCTAGGTAATAGCATTTTCAAAAGGATTTAGGATTTCTAGTGAATAACAACCTGAACCTTGCTCAATGGTGGGATGCTGGTGCACTGAAAAACATACAAATTAGGCTACTTTACAAACATAATATCTGTACTGGTCTACTTCATTCTCTTTGGACAATTACCAAGAGGGTTTATCAGCTGTGGAATATTTATGGAGAGGTTTGGATTGAAAAAATATAGAAGGGCTATCTATGTGTGTGAAAGGATGTGCATTACATGGGAGAGGGAGATCACAAAGGGTAACTTGGCTAGATACTTAATTTCTTGTTCAAATAATACCTATTGAAACTTGACCCGTCGCTTGTGGCTCAGTCTGCTCTGCATGGGGTTTGGCTTCTCTCAATTGGATTCACTTATTGTCCTGCTGCTGGGATGACCTTCTTGAGTTATGCACTTTTAGTTCTTGCTTTGTTCTTTTCAGCACAGCTGGAGTTTGGATTGTGTTATCTATTGCTTAGTGGCAGGGAATGTGTAAGAATATGCAAGAGCTGCTGGCCACGTTAATTAAACAAAGCACTTTCTATCTACCTTACTTCTGGGATCTGCCTGGGACACAGAGACTCCATCTCTTTGCTGCAGGGCTCCACAGCTGACCTCAAAAGGTTCAGCCCCCTTGACCTAACCCAGGTACCAGAATGCTGTCTTTCAAGAGTTGGCAGCCCTACTCACCATGCATATCAAACTTAGTGAGACTAATTGTCAGATCCAAAATATTTTTCTTAAGATTTTGATCTAAGAAAATAACTGAATGCAAGGGGAGCTGAGCAGTATGGCTCAAAACTATTTTAATGCAACTGGCTATTCCTTCGCTTCTAAATTTCTGTTCAATAGTATGGTGGCAGAAGTCTTCATGATGGGAACATAAGTACCAACACATAACAGCCAATTGGACAACAGCCAATTAGTATTTTAGGGTTTTTGCAGTAGTTTCTTGCAAGTACCATTAGACTGACAAATATAAGTTATTCACCAGGGGGGAAAATGAACTGCACTGGAATTACCTTGGTTTAGCACTGCTGTGGAAAATACAATAGCCCCACATTCCTGCGCAGCAGGAAGAAAACCCAAAGTTATTTTCAGTACAGAAGCATTTAGTGAAACTAATATAATCCACAATGACATTTTCCTATTTCTATTATGTAAGCTGCAATCTTAAGATCATTTTTCCTCCACTGCACTGTCTACTTCTCACAGCATGAATCTGGCAACCTCTCTTTAAAAAGCCCTCATTTGTCATAAAACAGCAACTGGTACTGAACTGATAACTAAACTCTTTGTACTCTACAAAAGAATGGACTCTACTAAAAATACAGAGAAATCATGGATCATGAACAGGGGGGATATCTGGAACCTCTGGAGACCACTCTTCAGAATGACGGAAATTCTAAACCGAGTCAAAGTGCAATTGTTATCTCTGTTTGTCTTCAGATGAGAAACCAAGCGCCCAAGAACACTAACCTCATATTCACTCCGGATGGAGGAAGAGACTCTGGTCTGAATGAAATAGGAAAAAAGACACCTGAGTTGAGCTAGAAGGTGCAATAGAATATGCAATTTTAAAATAGGTGTCTTTGCAAAATACAATGAACCCTAGAGGGACTAGAGTGTCTGTGTTTTTCCCCGTGGGCGGGCGTTCATCAGTCTGGAGTGGCTGGGGAGAGGAGAGGACTTCCGCACCTTGGTGCTGTGACATGGAGCAGAAGCTATTGCTGCAAGACCAAGCTCTATGGCTGCTAGGATGCATGTCAATGGTTTGAGAATTGGGGAAGGGCTGTGGCTCAGCCACGTGAATGACATGCGAAAGCCCTCAGGTGCACTCCCTAGCATTTCCAGGTAGGGCTGGAAAAAGTCCTGCCCGAAGCCCTGGAGACCCAGTCAGTGTCAACAACACTAGGCTAGATGGACCAATGGCCTGACTCCGTATAAGGCAGCTTCCTGTGAGAATGTGTGCAAATGGTGTGTGAATGGTTTCAGAATGCATGTGAGTGGTATGTGAGAATGTGTGCGAGTGGTGTCACACATGTGCAGCCCCTGCCACCCCAGCAGACACCCAATAAGGCCTTTGGGGCTGAAAAAGTTGTGTATCCCTGTATTAGATGGACATGGACAGAAGCATTTGTAGCAGCGCCTGATAGTATCGGCGTATTGCATACGACTGTACTTGGGTATTCGTCTACATTGTAGGGGCTGTTTGATTAGTACTCATGATGATTAGTACTCATGTGTGGGTTACTGGTTGTATTTTGAGGTTGGAATAATGCAGTAGTGCAAGAGGGTCCCCATTGGTTCTTCCAGTGTAGTTAAGATTGTGATTGATTGATTGATTGACTGATTGATTGAATTTCTTAATCGCCCATCTGGCTGGTCACCCAGCCACTCTGGGCAATGTACAACAGTACAACGTAAAGCAGTAAAATTATACATTAAAACATTATTTTAAAATATCCTAAACCATCCCAAATGCCTGCCTGAATAATCAAGTTTTCAGTGCATGATGGAAGCTCATTAAAGCGGTGGCATGGTGGAGTTCCCTAGGGAGGGAGTTCCACAGAGTGGGGGCCACCAAAGAGAAGGCCCTCTCCCACATACTCACCAGCCTAGCTGTCCTGGCTGATGGGACAGAGAGAAGGCCATCCGAGGCTGATCTTGTTAAGCGGCCTGTCTGGTGTTGCTGGAGGTGCTCCTTGAGATAGGCTGGGCCGGAACTGCATAGAGTTTTAAAGGTCAAAACCAACACCTTGAATTTGGCCTGGAAAACAACTGGTAACCAGTGCAACTCCTTCAGCACCGGAGTGATGTGATCATGCTGGCAGCTGCCTTTAATCAAACGAGCTGCCGCGTTCTGCACCAGCTGCAGCTTCCGAACCATCTTCAAGGGTAACCCCACATAGAGTGCATTACAGTAGTCTAGACGAGAGGAGACCAGGGCATGTATTACGGATGGAAGCAGATGGTTGGGAAGGTAGGGGTGCAGCCACTGTATCAGATGGAGTTGGTACAACGCTGTCCAGCTCACGGCTGACACCTGAGCCTCCATGGACCGCCCAGAGCACTTCAGCTGTTGGGCAGTATAGAAAATGAATGAATGAATGGACAGCTGGGAGTCTAAAATGACCCCCAGGCTGCGGACCTGGTCTTTCAAGGCTAGCCGTACCCCATTCAACACCAGGTCAACATCCCCCAGCCTCCTCTTGTCTCCCACCTGAAGTACCTTGGTCTTGTCAGGGTTAGCTTCAGCTATTCCTCCCCATCTAGCCACTCACCGTCTCCAGACATTTAGACAGGGATTCCATGGCCAAACCTGGTGAAGATTTGAACAAGAGGTAGAGCTGCGTGTCATCTGCATATTGATGACACCGCACCCCAAACCTCCTGATGATATCCCCCAGTGGCTTCACATAGATATTAAATAGCATCAGGAAGAGGATGGAACCATGTGGCACCCCACGTGTGAGCAGCCACAGGTCCAACTCCTCCTCTCCCAGTGCTACCCTCTGGAACCTGCCAGAAAGGAAGGACCGGAACCACCGTAATATGATGTCTCCAATGCCCATCCTCTCCAGGAGTTCCAGGAGGATACCGTGGTCAATGGTATCAAAAGCCACTGAGAGGTCGAGGAGAACATGGAAGGAGCATTCACCCCTATTCAAAGCTCTCCTCATATCATCCACCAAGATGACCAAGGCCGTTTCTGTCCCATGCCCAGGCTGGAAGCCCGATTGAAATGGATCTAGTGTCCCTACGACTTGCTCCATCCTCCCTATTTTTTTACCCCCATTTGACTCACGCTAAGCTTTGCAGGATGCAAAATTTCATCATTCCGAGCTGCTGCATTTATGCAGGACATGCTGCTACACCAGTGCAATGCCATCTGTGATGTTGCACTAGAACAATGGTTCTTGTAAAAGAGAGCAGGGCTGGTAACCATTATGCTTCAGCAATCCTGAGTCAAATAAAATAAAAAGGGAAACTACACCTAGGAAACTACACCAGGTATATTAATGACAAACACATTCTCTCAGAGAAGTGCCTATTATTATTATTATCATGATTAATTCTGATAATAAGAGACGAGGTCTACTCTCCAATAAAGAGCCCAGGCGGCATTGCCTTCTCCTGAAGAGAGTGGTGGGTTTGTCTGCTACTTTGCACATGTCACAGTTTCTGTGGCTTAGTCGGGCCCATATTTCTGAAGTTCTGGCAAGCAAGTATTTTCCAGAGTATTTCACATGATCAAAGGCAAAGAAATTATTCCACATTACAGCTCCAGATTTGATACCCTACAAAGAACTATATGCCCAGTTCTGCATCCCATACAATTTGCATCTTTTGAAAAAGCAATTCCCCCCATACCATATAGCAAACCACTTCCTTTGACACTCAAGAGTGTTTCTATAGTAGCATCTAGGATAGCATGGAGATCCAGTATTCAAAGAGAAGAATTCAAAGTGTCACTTGATCCCCACACAAATCCTTAGGGACTTCAAAGTAGCTCTTTGTACTACAGTCTTGTATTCCAATTGACTGTGTGTCCCCATCCTCGAAGAAAAGAAATATATACACTAAGGGTGCAATCCTGATCTCGGAAGCTAAGCAGGTCAGCCCTGGTTAGTACTTGGATGGGACACCACCTGGGAATCAGGCTTCCTGCATTGAGCACAGGGTTGGACTCGATGGTCTTGTAGGTCCCTTCCAACCCTATGATTCTACAGGGAAGGCTGGCCATAAGCCTCCAAGTTTGGAGGCTTATGGTCATCCAAAGCAGGCGGAAGGCACGGTGGAGGCGATCTTCAGTGTGATGGATGCAGTCTTCGCCTCTGTGCTCCTCCCGCTCTGTATTTTCGCTAATGGTATTTTCGTCCATCTAGCTGAGGTGTCAGGGAAGGAGAGTGAAGGCCTGGGGATACAGCGTAAGCCATCCTCTCCCCCTGGCACGACCCCTTTCCCTTCCCTCTGAGGTCACCTTTGCAACCTCAGAGAGGCAGCTGGCACAGTTCTCTCCAAGCTGGCTGAGAGGGGTAGCGGGAAGGGGCAGGGAGTTCAGACTCCTGGGTCTGAGATTGGAGCGCTGTCTCCAACTTTGGATCTAGGAATCTGAACTATCCTATGATCCCCCAGAGGGGCCATAGGATTGCTCTCTTAAATACTATACCTTTTGAAGATGCTGACTAATAAGAATGCACGCTTTGATGTTTAAAATTGGCTGAGTAGATTGCATATTAATTGATTTGGGACCAAAGGCAGACTGTTGCAAGAATACTGGAAACGTATTTGATTGGCAAAATCAATTTGACCTCCATGCATTTTGTCTCTTTTCTCTTCCCCAACCCCCTATCTGTATGGGGAATATTTGACCAATTATGTAAAAGTTTACTTCTGTCTTGAAATGTAACAGTAAATGTCCAGTAGATGTCAAATATTTCATTAAGAAGTACTTTCTCCAAATAGACTCCTTGAATTGTAATGCTTCAAGTCTTTGCCAAGTAGAAGTCAAAATAAAAGAGAGATGTATTAAACACACAGACTTACTCCTCACTTATGGTAGTTTGCGGATGCTTTATAAGACGTCATGATCCTCTTGTGCTTTGTAACCATTATAGCGGGGGTTCTAATGAGGAAAGTCTGGTACTTCTGTGAAAGGCAGCATGAAACTCTGGTGTATTTGTGCAATTCCACATTAGGAATCACACAACACAACAACCCAGAATTCAACAACCCCATACCATGAGTTAGTGTTATACACAAACCCAGTCTAGGATGAACAAGGTACTATTGTCAAGCTGTGATATCCAAATTAAACTAAAAACATTGATTTTCAGGTACTTCCTATCTTTTACAAATGAGTTAGTCCATCTGTGTGGCTATTTTTAATTATAGCTTAATTTCAGAACAGATTAGCTAAAAGCTCATAGCATACTGTGCTGCTAAAACAGATAAATATTTAGCTTAGATTGATACAGGAATATCCACGTTTGCTGTTTTGAAGCTTTTTGAAGCATTTTGGTTCGTATTATCTTAGCCCAGTTGTCTTTTCCATGTGTGAAAGTTCCATGTTGCACCCAGGTCTACTCTGAATCAGAATAGCTTTCCTATTGATTCCAATGAAAGGAACCAACCCACATACAATTGTGTGTGGAGATTGGCTGCTGCCACTAAAATGAATGGGGGATTCCTAAGCATCCAGGAGCTCCATGTGCAAATCAGGGACCAGAGATGCCTGGTATGGAACTCTGGACAGGACAGGAATGTTTGTATCTAGCTCAAAATAAAAGGGTATCTTTAATCTAAAATATGTATAGGGCTTGCAATTGTCACACATTTTTTTTAAAGAAATGATGCCAGCTTTATATCTAAATTACAATTCTAAGACAAGAAAAGAACTTGAGACTTCTTTGGAATGCTTAAAAAATCATTATCCCTTAGTAAATGATGAGTCATGGATCCTTTAATCGTGAAGACAAACAACCTTTAATTAAGAGAAAGTAATTCTAAAGGAAATCAGTACAGTAGTTTAAACCGCATAATATTATTATTATTATTATTATTATTATTATAAATAACAGTCATCTATATTCTTTTCTACTGGTCATTCAGAAGTGGTTGTGGTCCACCAAAGTACCATTTTCCAATGGTCCACTCAGCAAGCACTTCTGATATTTGAGATTCCTACAAAGAATACTGCACTAGATAAACTGTAACCTGATGTAGGCATGTCTGATGTTCTTAAGCAAGTGTTCATATTCAGGATCACTAAGATCTATTGCAGGGGTGGGCAAGCATCAAATAACTCTAGTTGTTTTGGCCTACATCTCTCATCATCCCTCACCACTGTCTATGATGGAAAAGGCTAATGGGAGTTGTAGGCCAAAACAGCTACAGGGCCACAAGTTGCCCACCCCTGATCTATTTGTTGGTGAACACAAGAGATAAGAGTATTTTCTGTGGTGCCTCCATCCCTGCGGAATGCCCTACCATGAGATGTTCATGTGGTTCCTTCCCTGATGGTGAGCTTTAAAGACTTGGATGTTCCAGTCTGTTTTTCAATGAATGGATATCCATTTTTATGTTTTTATTCTTATTGTTGCTGTTCCTTTAAATGTCATATGCTGCTGTTTTAGTTAGTTGCATTTTATATTTTATTGTTCTACATTTTTACCTTGCAAACCACCCTGAGGAGTGCAAAAATATTATTTTAAACAAATAAAATAATTAGAATAACTGTGCCTTGACTGTTAAGAGATTCTGAGAACACACTCTTGCTTTATACATTTAAAGACACATAGGTTAAGTAGGAGGATTCTAGTTTGTTTTTTAAGCATACATTGAAAAGTCAGCCTATGAAATATGTTTTCCAATTCAGATTTGAAATTCTTCTGCATTCTTCCTAAACATGTATGAAGCACCATCCAAATAAATGATAATATCCAGTGTGTCCATGTGCTAGTGGTACAAGGGGAAGCTAGTGGTTGTAGAAGCAAGGGGAAAGAGCAGTAATACTCATTTCTGGACTGGGGTAGGTCAGCAGACCTTGCAGAAGGGAACTCTGCTGACATTCCCAGGACTACTTTAAGAAGCGCTACTTCCTGCTTCACTAGCAGTAGGTCCTATAACGGAACTAGAGGAGGCGAAGTGGCAGTACTGGATACTGGTCTTAGTCGCCAACATCTTAATCTTACGCTCACTAAATTAAAATTATGAATTTGTAAATCAAGCCTGCTGACATGTGTTGAAATCTTTGCTTTGGTACTATGACACGCCCTCCTCGGAAGTGATGAGCTTATTTGGGGACTTCACCTCTGATTCCTATTAATTCAGTGGGTAGTGGGGGGATAACTTCCAATTAAACTAAGGTCTAGACTGGATGACTCAGTCTTTGCATAATCACACCACTCTGAAATCAGATTTTGCCATTAAATGAAAGGCTGGAATACTGCAAAGTGTCTAATTTTACAATCCACTTATCAACTTTTAATACAATCCATTTCATTTAATGGACTACAATCTTTTATCTAAGAGCCTATTCAAATCATCTGCAAAAATGGCCTTCATTTGTAGCTTGCATTCCACCCATCTCAGCTCTTTCAATTAGAGGATCTGTTGTCTATTACTAGAACCCCCTGTCAAAGCAATATGAAAAGAGAGACCTACTTCATATACCCTTTTATTAGGAGACAAAAATTACCTAAGAATTTGACTGACAGTGATGCATTAGGATGTATGCTATAGTCACCTATAATGATATTCCAGAGGAGGGCGGGGGGGGGGGGGAGGAACATGCCCCAGTTCATGGGTATGCACAATAAAAAAAAAGATTGGTCTACTTAAAGGGGTAACTGCGTGATAGCTATAATAGCCTGACACAAACACATAAGAGTACTTAGTCATCATTCTCTCCATGGCTAATTAAATTATGATTATAAAACAAAACTGAGTGAATGCTGAAATCTATTGGTCATGCCAAGTAGTATTATTTTTAAAAAGACAGTTTCCATGGAAGCAATCAGTTCAAAGTTTCTTCTTCTTTTTTTGTTTTGTTTTGGTAACTCAAAATCATAGAATTGCTGCATTGTAAATGCAGTAATGACGCCCAAGTTGGACTCTATTAATCAATGGTGGTATTAGGTAAAGATGTGAGACAACAGCTTAGGTCTCCACCCACTAACTGTCGGAAGATGTCCTTTCCAATCCATCTTACTCAATTTATACCATATTTTTCCCAAAGCTTCACTATCTTCCTTTTATAGAAAGTAATGATGTAAAAAAATAAGCCCACCTTTGCCACTATTCATGCTACATTTAGCACGCAAAGTATTGCTCATATCAAACAGATAAACAGATCAGTTTGTGGGCAACCATTGCATAATTATACCTACATATCTGTGTCAAGGAGTTTCTAATTCAAAGACATGGAAAAATGTAAATAGTCTCCTTTTCGTTTATGTCCCATTCAGCTGGTACTCTTCTCGTCATCTGATCCTTTAAATCAAGGGTGCAGAACCTCTTTCAGTGCAAGGGCTGAATTCCATTTCTGTGGAGCTCTTGGGGGCCGCATTCCAGTGGTGGATGGACAGGAAAGCAAAAGGGGCGGGGCCAAACCTCCAGCATATTTTAGCTTAAAGCTCTTACTGCCAGTAACTGAGGCATAGGAGATGGCATGCCCTACCTGGAGGAGGATCTGTCTGAGGAAGAAGAGGAGGGGGACAGCCAGCACAATGGGCGCCAGCCAGAGCTAAGCAGGGAACAGGAGACATTGGCTGGCAGTCCTCCCCTGGAAAGATTACAGGAGCAATGTGTCCCCTCTCAAGGAGTTCCTGAATTTCCTCAAATGCTGGAAGCAGAGCCTGAGATGATCCATCCCTCTGAACGGCGTAGAATCAGACGCGAGCAGCAAAAGAACAAAAGGAAGTCACAGCATGGGGCCTCCCTTAAAAGCAACACACTAACCTAATTAGCCAGCTGTGCTAATTAACAACCAGCTATACATTCAGCCCCGCAGATACCAACTCTCTGCTGCGAACAACAGCGCCTTAACCTCGGCTTTGGCATTCCAAGATACCAGATCTGACAGGCTCCTAGACCTTCAGCTACCCATCTGGACAGCGCTTTCAGACACCCCCCCCCCCCCGACTGCCCTTGACCCTTGATAAAACAGATGCTGATGAACTGACCTTTGGACTGCTTTGACCTCACCTGCGCCTACAAAACCTCCTTGGAACTCCTGAGTATGACTTCAGACTGAACTGGTTGCTCTTTTGCTGCTGCTCTTGGGACTATCTGCGCCTTGCCTGTGCTGAAACAGGACAGGAGAGGCATTTCAGCCTTTTATAGAATGGGGGGGGGGACTACAAAAGCTGGGAAACCCCCAAACAATTGGTGGTTGGGGAAAAGGGGGCTCAGCCTTTTGAGGATTTGCCCCCCCCCAGCCCAAGGTTCTGCACGCCTGCTTTAAGTGCTCAGAAGAGGAGGCCTATATGACATTCCTTCTGTCAACTATGATATCTTTCAATTTCAAGAACTCCTGCTCTTACTTAAAAAGAGGGGATATTGCCATTGTTTGAACATTTCCTTCTTACCTGGCATACTTACTAGCAAGAATAATATTGTTCACAGAGAGTCACTATCTAAGAGAAACCTGTTGAGTTGAACACTTAGGGACAATGTCACCAAGCTACCCACTGGAGTGTCTACACAGCAAGACAGAGGCAACTGAGACAGAGGGACCTGTGGATTCAAAGGGGCACTGCTGTATATTGTCTTGGGGAAACCAGGTTCAACTGCAGTTCAACCATAGACTCACTGGGTGTTCTTGCAGACTCTGGGTTGGTTTCAGATGTACTTAGAGTAAACCCACTGAAATCCATCGGACTGGGAACTAGGGATGGTGGAGAATTCCGCCACAGATTTCAGTGAGGCCGAATGCACTGGCATTCGGCCCCCCAAAATCCGTGGCGGAATGGCCTGCCCCCCTGCCCCCCCCCACAGATTCCTGGGGCAGATGTTCCAGATGGCGGCGGCTCCGGTGGCGGCTGGTCTTTCAACCGGCTGCCATGGCTGCCATTTACATCCTGGTCTTTGCCATGATAGGCTACGTCTTTATGTAGCCTATCACGGCAAGCCATCAAAAAGAAATAGGCGTACGCAAATGGCAGCGGCTACGGCGGGTGCCATTTGCGTTCCTTATTTTTTACCGTTTTAGCCTATGTAAATATTTACGTAGGCTAAAACGGCAAATAAAAAAGGAACGCAAATAGCGCCTACTACGCTATTTGCGTTCCCCTTTCTTTTGCCGTAATAGTCTACGTAAAGATTTACGTAGCCTATCACGGCTGCCTAGCTGGACGCAAATGGCCGCCATTTGCGTCCGCACCAGCCAGTCCGTGGCCAGAAATCCGGCTGCGGACAGCCCTGGCCGGCTGCTCCGCGGAGCCGCTGCAGAGCAGAGCTGGCCGTCGAGGATTCTGGGGGGGAGGACCGGATTGCCTCCCCCCCCCATCGAGGATTCCGGGGGGAGGGACAGAGTTCCTCCCCCCCCACACGAACACAATCCACGAAAAGGTAAGTGACTTTCATACATCCCTAGTGGGAACCAGATGTTAGGAAATAATGGAAGTATGCAAATGCTTTCAAAGGAGGAGAAGAGAATAGCTTGGGAGTGAAGCTGCCTGCATTGCTAAGTCTTTGTGTGATGGGCCCTATAGAAATTACCTTGTCTTCTGGCACTGCCTCTCCCTTTGTCATTCAAAAGAACCATGTCATCATTAGGGAATAACCTAATTTGATTTCTCAAGAAGAGTTCATGGGCATATTTTGTCAGATCTATTCTAAAACCTGTCTTCACATCATTCTGTTAATAGTATAATTTGCCATATAACATCAAATATTTCAGTAGTGCGGTACCTGCAGGAAACTGTGCTCCTTATGCTGGAGGCTACTTGTTTTATTTGGCCTTGCCAGTGATTGGATAGTTGCTCTGAAATTGTCTTATGAATGGCATTTTGTGCATGATTCATGTTTGTCATGATTCATGTGCATGTTAGTAAAAGGGGGGGGGAACACTCCATAGTAAACACCTGTCATTTTCTCTGTCCATTTACTGTTTAATGATGAAATGGCCAAATAAAAACAAGCAGGAAAGCTTCCTTAAGTACCTTCCACAATAAGAGCATTTTTTCCAAGTTATTTTGGTACCTGAGGCAGTAAATCCCACAAGCACATCTTCCCCTCCCTGCAGTAACAATGCAATCGTAATAAATTGAATTACTAACAATTTCCTGCCATTTCAGGACACTCACAATCAGCTGCCTGCACATCAAAACAGATATTACTTTAATTTTTTATCAAGCAGCTATGTCTTTTTTTCATTTTTAACCTAGAGTAAGCACAGTGAGGCTGATCAAGATCTTAAATGCCCTCCTACCCTGCCCACTTACTAGGGTTCCAGTCCAAATTGGGCATCCTGCACCTAATCTAGAATTGAAATGAAAAAAGACATTGTTCAGGGTAGGTGACTTCCCCCCGGACCCAGTGAGCCATACTCCTGCTCCCGCTACAGCAAAAAATTAAAAATTAAAAATTAACAAATGTTGATTCTAAGTCTCCGTAGCAAATTTTGGCAGCAAACCATGACTTTCCCCCTTTTTTCTGGAGGGAAAAATAGGGGCAATGGCGGTGGCAGAGGCCACACTGGGGAGCAGCGGGGTCCATATGTGGCCCACAGGCCATGTGTTGCCCACGCCTGATGTACTGTAGCTGCTAGATACAGATTTAAAGTAATGTATGCTTTAAATTACTTTGAATGAGTTCAAATCTCCAGGGCCAGATGAACTGCATCCTAGAATAATAAAGGAACTGGCAGAAGAACTCTCAGAACCGCTGTCTATTCTCTTTGAGAAATCATGGAGGACGGGTGAAGTGCCAGATGACTGGAGGAGGGCTAATGTTGTCCCTATCTTCAAAAAGGGTAAAAAGGAGGAACCTGGGAACTACAGACCAGTCAGTCTGACATCAATCCCTGGGAAAATTCTGGAGCAGCTGATAAAGCAATCCATCTGGAAGCACCTTGAAAACAACGCAGTGATTACTCGAAGCCAACATGGATTTGTTAAGAACAAATCTGATCTCATTTTTTGATCAAGTCACCTCCCTTGTGACTTGATCAAAAATTCAAAGTGATCTGGATAGACTGGAGCGCTGGGCAGAAAACAACAGAATGACATTGAATAGGGATAAATGCCAAGTTCTGCACCTAGGAAAAAGAAACCAAATGCACAGTTACAAGATGCGGGATACGTGGCTCAACAACACTACGAGCAAGAAGGATCTTGGAATTGTAGATCACAGGCTGAATATGAGCCAACAATGTGATGTGGCTGCAAAAAAGGCAAATGCTCTCTTGGGCTGCATTAATAGAAGCATAGCTTCCAAATCCCGGGAAGTACTAGTTCCCCTCTACTCAGCACTGGTTAGGCCTCATCTGGAGTACTGTGTCCAGTTCTGGGCACCACATTTTAAGAAGGATGCAGACAAACTGGAGAGGGTTCAGAGGAGGGCAACAAAGATGATCAGGAAACAAAGCCCTATGAAGAGAGACTGAAAGGACTGGGCATGTTTAGCATTGAGAAGAGAAGACTGAGGGGAGATATGATAGTGCTCTTCAAGTACTTGAAAGGTTGTCACAGAGAAGAAGGCCAGGATCTCTTCTCAATCATCCCAGAGTGCAGGACACGGAATAATGGGCTCAAGTTACAGGAAGCCAGATTCCGGCTGAACATCAGGAAAAACTTCCTGACTATTAGAGCAATACAACAATGGAACCAATTCCCTAGGGAGGTAGTGGGCTCTCCCACACTGGAGTCATTCAAGACGAGGCTGGACAGCCATCTGTCAGGGATGCTCTGACTTGGATTCCTGCATTGAGCAGGGGGTTGGACTTGATGGCCTTGTAGGCACCTTCCAACCCTACTATTCTATGATTCTATGAAATCCTGAGGTGGCTAACCCACAGCCCGGTGCTGGCCGTCTGCCAGCAGAATGGAAACCACTGGTAAAATTAATTTCTTCTTCCCCTGCAGCCCCCATGCAACCCCAAATCCGCTCTGGAGGATTGTTGGACCTTCGTGAGCAGATTTGGGTGGGTGGTCAGGGGGAGGAGAGCAATGGAAAGTCCTGTAGCATGAGCGGAAGTTCGTTCATGGTACGTTGAATTTAATCCAATGATAGGGCCAGCCATGCCCAGAAGCTCAATCCTCCCCATGTGGCTTTCCACCTGAACCCTAGCATTTTCCCCAATCCAAAGTGAATATCCTCCCTTTATTATACACCTCAGCTTCTCAGGATTCTCTCCCTGCTTATTCCCACTGTTAGCAGCAACACAGACTGCGGCAGAGATCATCCCATTTCATGCAACACAATACTCAGTCTTCTTTGTGCCTCATTTGGCGTATGTGTAAAAAGGGCTCTGCCAAGGCCTCTGTCCTAATGGGAGCCAGCAAGCAGAGCCAGCGTTGCTGGATTTCCATCTCTAGGTATTCAAAATATGGTCCCTCTTAAAAATTAGTTGCCAAGCAATATACTTCCTCAAAGCGCGCTTGTTCAACAGAGGCTTTCCTGAACACCTTACTTGTATTGTCTCCTCTTCACATAACACTACCCTATTTCCGACTAATTTTTCCATTCCTGACTTTCTACTACCTCCATCCCCATTATATCTATCAAAGCTAGACTGCAAATGAGTGAACACAGAGCCTTGTCCATAAGAGTCCTATCCGGATGCCAAGTGGCAGTGGCTTGCATTTTGTTGTGAAATGACATCATTGACCACTTTCCTTCTTAACTCTCAAGGAACAATCACACCATAAGCATGGCATTTTCGTAACCGTAGCACAGTCTTCTTATTGGCTGTTTTGCAACAGGCCACCACATAAGAATTGAAACAGACAGCAAGTCACGACAGCCATCTCTGCCCCTGCTCCCACGCACAACGGCTACCCCCAATCTCCTCCTCATATGTCAGACATCCTCAGTAGTGCCTTCATATGATTTCAGCCTCAGAAAGTGGATAGGCCTCTCTCATAATACTAACCCAATGGGGTCATTCCATGAAACTGTATGGTGGGAGATTCAGGACAGGTAAACTGAAAGACTTCTTCACATAGCACACAGTTGGACCTATGGAATTTGGTGCCACAAGATGTAGTGACAGCCATCAATTCCGATGGCTTTAAAGCAGAATTAGACAGATTCATTGACAAGGCTATCAGTGGCTACTAATCCTAATGGCTATATATGATCTCCAATATTGGAGGCTTCCCACAGGCATCTGGTTGGCCACTGTGTGAACAAAATGTGGGACTCGATGGAGCCGTGATTTCATCTGGCATGGCTCTTCTTTTGCTCTTATGTAACCCTCATCCTCCCACTTCATTGTTGCAAAATTAAAGCTGAGGTAGAGAGGGCAAGACAGAGGACAGCATCATGCAATGTGTACTCTGCAAGATCTGTCTAACTTTATTCCACTTCTGTGGACAGAGAACAGTGCTCATTATTAGAGTACATGCTGCATTGTTTTCTTCTTTCGCCCTAACCTCTGCCTTCATGTTCTGTTTTTAATAATATACAATTGGCTATATCACAATCAAAAGTTTAAGTTTTATAGCATTTTCAGAAAACTCATCTGGAAAATGTACTACATACAGCAGAAACAACTTGAAATATATTTGGGGGGTGGTATTTGGCCTTGTGGAGTTTAACCTGCTTAAATTAAACCATTGCTTCAAAATGACACTTTTTGTACTATTTTTGCTTCTGTTTAAGAGACCTTGGTCCAGAAAATAAGTTCTGAACTGGTGGTTACTCTTTCAGTGTAATCTAACATGGTTTAAAGTGGTTATGAGAGTGGTCCTCCAAAGGGAAGGGGTGTTCTTAGCTTGTAGAGTCAATAGGCTTGAAGCTATCAAAGTAGAAGGAAAGGTCCTCTAAATAGAAGGTGTATAAAATTTCCAGTATCTCCTCCATTTATGTATTTTTTCACACTGGCCAAATTCTAACCATCATTCACATAAACTAGGAAGATGAATTTTTGCAGATGTATAGGCTGTCTACAAGTAATAGTGGGATAAATCAAGAAATCCATGGATGTCTAATACTTAAAGGATCTCTCTCTCACACACACACACACACACACACACACCCCTGATATTCAAGCGTTCGCCTATATACCTGAGGGCTAAAAGTGAGTAGGGGGCAGAGGTGGACATGCAACCTTAGCCCAAATGTCCCCATGCATGTGGGCTCATCTTCAGCCCTTGAAATACTCTGTGCGAAGGTATGAAAGGGGTTTCTAAGTGTGTTCAGTTGAACACACTTGGAAGCCTCCCTGCAATCGGTGGGGGGGGGGGTTCTCAGTACATTCAGTCAAGTGTGTTTAGAACCTTTCTTCAGACCTTCGTGCTGAATGTGTGAATGTCTGGAGAGGAGCTGGCACACCCAAGAACACCGGGGGCAGGGCTTGCATACACGCCCCACCCCTCATATGCCCTTGCATGTTCAGGCAAACACATAGCTTGGTTTCAGTGGATTCTGACCAAACGTCAGGTTTGGTGTATGTGTGTGTGTGTGGGGGGGGGGGTGTCTTCCAGCATTAGTTAATATTAATCTGGAAAGATCTGGGATTTTTCAAAAACTGAATATACAAAACATCTCAGCACAAGCGCACACACACAAACACAAGATGGTTTTTTTTTTAAAAAAAAGGATATTCGCCTTAAAAGTAGAGTGGTCAGTCCCTCTGAATATGAATGTGCATGATGAAGCTCCGTTTTCCAAATACTGCTGAGGATGCTTTTCTTTTAAACAAACACACACACACACACACACACTCCAAACACAAATACCTTCCAAAGGAAAAGCAATTATTACTAATGAAATTATACTAATACACAAGTGCTTGGTCAAACAAATTCTGGTATTTTGTCCCCAAAATAAACCTAGCTCTGGTTTATGAAAGCATCTAGGAGTGTATTCTTTTCTGGCTGAAATTCACACAGTAAGGGTTTGAACACCCAGCCAAGAAAAACCAGAAATGAAGTAATACAAGTTGCTTTTCAACCTAAAAGATGCTTGAACAACCATTTGTGATATGATTATATGAGAGCCTGTTTTTCAAAGAAAAGAAGTAAAAAAAAAATCCCATTGGGCATGCATAAGCAGCTCTTTGGATCCCAACCTCTGTGTTTTGTAACAAGGAGTTTGGGTGCAAGGTAAATAAAATACTAGTGACTTAAAACCAATTGCTAAAAAAGTCAACCTAGGTGGTGAATTACCATACAGATGCCTACCTGAACGCTATATATTTGTCAAAGTAATTTTATAACTGTCAGTGTAAAGCTGAAGTTTCAAATAAAAGCACAAACACTGAAGAATACAGAAATTGAAATATAATCAAGGTATAATTGAGTGAGAGAGAGAAAAGTAAAATGCCTTCTGAACAACAATTATTTTAAGCACAGCATTCAATGTGAGCTGTGATGCTTTGTTACATAAGGTGACAGAAATTATGAGTAAGCATGAGGAAAAAGACTCTCTCTGCCAAAGTAACAGCTGGATTCTAATAACACAAGATGAGAAATCTGATTCAAAAATAGTGCAAGTGACCAAAGTGAAACTATTGTAAAGTAAATGGTTTAGATGAACCTTCCCCAACCTGATGTTCTCTTTATGTGCTAGACTAGAACTCCCATCATCCCCAACAGATGCTGGTTGGGATTAGGGGCATTATAGTCCAGCACATCTGGAGAGCTGGTTTGGATGCTGTAGATGAAAGGTATGAGCACATTGGCAAAGTCTCAAATTCAATGGATATAAGTTTAGTATCAGTCAAGGGTAAGACCTCTGACTGATGCACCCAAGGGATATAGAGGTGGCACATCACTCCCTCCCACTTTAAAATAAAGGGAATGGGTTGTTCCTTCCTAAATAAGTGTACCATTTGCCCCAGAGCTAGATTAAGATTGGTGGGCATGTCTGATATAATGATGTCCCCCGTCTTTCTAGTATGCAAATCCTTACTGTCCTATGTCCTTGAATGTCCTTCGATAAGCCATTACTCTTTTAGCAGAGTTCTTCTGCAAAATAAGAGTAACAGTGGCCTTAATGTGGCAGCAGAGGATTATGAAATACTTGTACGGAGAAAGTGTAGTAAGCAACAGATGGTAATATGACAAGGCAGAATTGTCCCACCTCTGTCAAGGCAGTCTTCCATATGGTCACTAAAACAGTCCTTAATGAAAAAATAAAATGAAAGATGTTCCCTGTGTTTTTGCAAATAAGTCTGATTCAGAGTTCAAAGTGATGTTTGCCTCTTTAAGAGCTCCTTGCTCTGAAATGTTTGTTTAGGTGTTTTCAGATGATATTCTAAAGAGCAGCTTGAAAGCGAAGCTGAGAAAGAGCAGGAAAAGCAAGATGACAATGAGGCATTTCACAATATCACATGTATCAATTGCAGCCTTCCCCAACATGGTGTCCTCCAGATGTTTTGGACTACAACTCCCATCATCCCTGACCATGAGGCCTTGGTCTGGGGCTGGTGGGAGTTGTAACCTAATACATCTGCAGAGCCCTAGGTTCAGGGAAGGCTGATCTAAGGCAAGTGTGTTCACTGTGTAAATGCTTATTCATTGTTCATTGTACAATTCATTCAAAATACCTGCATGAGTAAAGTATTCATACAGTATTGCATTCAAGACTGAAGGGATTTAAACCATGATGTGTTGTATGTTTTAATAAGTAGTTGTATTGCTAGTATTTGCGTTATTAGCAGGGCCGAGGAAAAACCACTTGCCCCTTTTCATTTTTGCCCATTCAGAAAATCATCTGGTTTTGTCTCTTTTTTCTAGGTCCACTCCCAACATAAGAACATACATAAGAAGAGCCATGCTTGATCAGACCAAGGGTCCATCTAGTCCAGCACTCTGTTCACACAGTGGCCAACCAGCTGTCGGTCAGGAACGCTCAAGCAGGGCATGAGCTCAACAGCACCCTCCCATTTTCAACATGTCAGTTAGAAATTGGCACTTATGACCCAGTGATGAAATCATGTGACATCAGATTGGATTTGCATTATCTCACAAGGAGTTTGTATATTGTGGTCCATGATTTGCCATATTGGCCCATAACACCTATCACTCAGATAAAGACAATGGGCCAGTTCACATGACATGACAGCCCACTGTGGGTATTTCACCCATGGTGGGACTGTGGCACACACAGGGCACGTGCAGCCACTATTTTGCATATCCAACTGCCGCTCAGGAGTAGTCGTGTCGTGCAAACCCAGCAAGCCTGTTATGCAAGGATTACAATCCTTCTATTACCCTAGAACAGACCATGACATGACAACCCCAAGCAGGTGTTGGATATGTACAGTATACTGGGGCCTGAGGACACCGCAGCTCATGATGGGTTAAATAATTCATCACGAGCCATGCTGTGTCATGCAACCCAGGTCAGTGTGTATTAGTTAGCATATAAGGTTGCAATGTTTCCAGTATAGAGCATACTATCACACAACATTAATTTACAGAAGTCATTGCCACCACTGAAGATCTGGAACATGATGGCAACAACTGCAGACAAACAAAAAGGTCACTAAAACCCAATAGCAACCATTTTCAAAAATGTTATAGTGGTTTTTCAAAAGACCATTGGATATTCAGCCAAAACATTGAACCCTTTAAAGGGATTGTTGTAGTAAAATCAAACACAATGCAAACTAAACTGCAGACATAGGCCATGTTTCAACAGCCATGGTGGCTTAATATGCTACTCACAGTAGCTTATTTTTGAAATAGTCCACGATACCCCATCACATAACTGGGCCAATAAGCTACTGTGAGTAGTTTATTAAGCTACTGTGCATAATCTGAGTTATCCCCCTGCCCCCTGTCTCACTACAGTCATCCTGCCTGAGCAGTGGCGCTATTTCACCCATTGACAACATTGCAGCAGCCTGTTTTAACCTTCCACAATAACCCAATGAGAGGGGGGAGGTGTGGGGTGAAGTACAGGGACCTAATTCAGCGCTTCCAGCATCACCCCAACAAGGGGGTGGTGTCTCTAAATCGCTGGAAGTTTGCAGGATAGGGACCAAACTTCATACACAGCTTCCCCTAGTCGGGAGGCACCTGATGTACCATCAAAACCCTGTGCTCACAAAGGAGAGGAAATCCCGTATGCACCAAAAAAAAGGGGGTGGCAGCTATAAAACCTTGGAGGTTTGCAGGATTGGGACCAAACGTCACACACAGCCCTTCCTAGTCAGGAGACACCTGATACCCCATCAAAACCCTGCACAATTACCCTATAGGAGGAAAAATCCCTGGTGCAACAAAAAGGGGGTGGCACAAATAAACCCTTGCAGGTTTGCAGGATCAGAACAAAATCCTCAATTGTGCATTTCCCCCATAGCTATTGCTGGCATAGACACTTTTATTGTCCAAAACTGACAACAGTAACACGGAGTTTCGCATTTCACCGCCCTCCCAGATACTGCTGGCAGAGCTGCTTCTATTTGCTATAGCACTTTAGCGCTAAAGCGAAATTGTGCATTGCCCCATAGCCATTTTGCTTCTTCATGGAAAAGTGACCAGAGAACGAAAAAGGGGTGGGAGCTATAACTCCCTGACAGTTTGCTGGAAAGGGGTGAAACTGCACAGCTGGGGTGCCCTCATGTCTAGCCTTCAGATGCTGTAGTGGATAAGTGTGCAATTTTGCTTCTTCATGGAAAAGTGAGCAGTTCTTTCCTTATTCCCCTATTTTCCCCTATTTCCCAAGTTATGCAGTTTCAAAGTAGCGATCAGAGAAGCCTGTCATTGTGTAACTTTGCTGTAGCGTGGTAGCATGATAGCGCAAGGCTGTCATTGTACTAGGGGAAAGCTGTCATTTTGTAACAGTAGCACGGTATCAGGGAAGGCTGTGCTTGTTTGGCTGCCATTGTCCCTGGGCTGCTTGTCAGATATCGGAAAAAGGGTTCTTCAGGCTGGAGCAGAGCGGCAGCAGAGGTTTTGGCTGCTCTTGCCAGCAGACTCTGTAAGCAATCAGAATAACCCATGTGAGCGCCAAATGACATGATAACCCATGGTGGGTTGAATAATCCTTAATGCAGACCGTGGGTTATCAGAGTGGCTTATTTTGGCCAAAAAAGCCAGCATGGATTGAAAAATTACCGACAGACAACATGATAACCAACAATGGGCTAAATAAGCCATCGTGGGTTAGTTCACCCATCGTGGGTTATTGTGTCATGCGAACCCAGTCACAGTGACTAGTACCATAGAATCCCATAACCTAGAAGGTGCACATTTGCACACCAACCCAAAAGCCAAAAAACTTTTCAGGATACAATATTCTATACCTGATAGCTTCATGTGCTAGAACAATGAAGTAATGATCATCCTTGTCCCTTCTTTTTATCCTTGATTTCTACTTCTAACACTGGCCTTGTTTGCACATAATACTAAGCTATAGTATGGGTTGCTGAATTATGGGTTGTTATGATGTGTGAATATGACTGTGCTAACAAGCCATGGTTTATTACCCACAAACAACCCAGAAAGAAAATCCATGGTTTGTTGTTGGGTTTTGAACTCTGGTTTGTTTAAACCATGGATTGTCATTATGTGTGAATCCAGAACCATGGTTGTTCATAGGTTCTTTTGCTAAGCTACAGAGGCAGTGGGCGAGAATGGCAAACAAAAAACCAGCCGCTCTACATGACAGTACTACAGTGCCACAAAAGCATTAGGGATACAGCGAGGAAGCAAGTGAAAGAGAAGGGAAACAAACTACCAAGGGACTGAGTAAACAAACCACGGTTTGTTCGATCATCTAACAGACAAAACCTGTGTAGGTCAATAAACCATGTGTTAGCATTATGTACGAACCAGGCCAATGTTTAGCATTCATCCTGACCCATTAAGGCACAATCCTATGCATGATTAGACAGAAAAAAAGTCCTACAACTCCCAGCATTCCACAGCCAGCCAATTGGGATTGTGCCCCAAAAGCATTTTTTAAAACTCCAAACACTACACATAGAGAGTGCCAGTCCGCCTGGATCAGGCCTAATGCAAAGGTCTGACTTGAGAAGAGAAGCAGAACTCATGTGCCTATTTTTTTCTTCTTCTTAAATTAGGCATATAATTCTCTGTGTATACCAATTACATCAACATGATTTGCCCCATCTATTGTAACTCACTGTAAATCCAGACATGGCACTGGAATTTTAAATCAGAATAAATTCCAAACTAAACTGTTAAGTAAAAACTTGCATTCTAAGTTTGCACAATAAAGTCCACAAAAGGATGCCTCTTCTTAAATTCATGAAAGATGCTGAATGTTATTCTGCATAAAAATGTTACAAATTGATGTACTGTTATAGATATGAGGGAAACATTTGGCAAGATTATGCAAGTGGGTCAGCACAAATCCTTTTTCAACTAAGAGTAATTGTTATTATTCAATATTTGCAGGAGTTTAGCACCAAGAGACCTAATTAAAGGCCAGTGATAATTATACTAATTGCTCTATAAACACGTGATCTCTAGATGTTCTGTTTCTAAGATGTTTTGAAGAGTAATACATGGTAAATATACTGTTTTAAATGGTACATTTAAATGAATTACATTTTAAATATGGCACCTAATATTGCCATTGTGTAGAGTGCAGTATCAAAAAGTCTTTTTGCCTATTGTGTTCATAGCTGTTATATATTACACTAGTAAAGTGAACGCCATTATGAAATGTCTGTGGTGTGTGTGTAGGTTTATATGTATGTAGGGACTTTGTTTTACAGAAACTCCTGGGAAGGAGAGGGGTGTTGATGGACAGGTTTTAAAGACCTGTAATGCTGTTCCCCAGCACATTATTTCCCCTGATAGGAACAAATGGTTCCCATTCCCTCATATGGGAAAAAGTAAAACTCAGAGCTACCATGGAAGTGAACTTGCCCCTCTACCTGCTAACCCCAGTGGTTGTGTGTGGGTCAGGTTTTACCACATCTCAGCTCTATTCCAGATTGCAGCCTGCCCCACAGAGTGCAATGGTGGTCAATCTTGGCTGTAGATCAGTGGGAGAGCACATGCTTTGCATGCAGAAGATCCCATGTTCAATCCCAAGCACATTCAATCCCAAGTATGTTCAATCCCAAGCATGTTCAGTTAAAAGGAGCTGCTAGCAGGAGATAAGAGCCCTGCCCGAGACCCTGGAGAACCACTCCCAGTCAGAGTAGATATTATTGGACTAGATGGACAAATAGTCTGACTGGTATAAAGCCGCTTCCTATGTTCCCTGGTTATATGAAAGCTCTGTATGCATGCACTGGAGCTCCGGATTGCTGACGATTTTCTTGTACTTGTTCAGCTTATATTAAAAAGAGAGAGAGAGTGTGTCAATAATAAATTAGCTCTTGAATGTGAAATAATAGCGTCCTAAGTAAACTATTTGACTCAGACAAGAAAAGTAATTAACACTGATTTCTATTCCGCTTTAATAAGTACTTCTACATTTAATTCTTCAGCACAGCACTGTAGGAGTTTCAAAGAACACAGACCAATACTAATTTGCTCAAGAGGAAATTATTTTGTACAAAATAATAAGAAATTTGAGTTGACACCATTCATTTATATATATATATATATATATATATATACACACACACACATATATATATATTTCTAGAGCAAAGTTAAATGGACTGTGACCCTTAATATATTTAGACTGGCGTAGAATCAAAACATTGGAGTAAAAGAAAGACAGTCTTGCTGTTGCTCATGATGAAGAATTTATGTATTTTTTATTTATTTAAAATATTTATTGGTTGCCTTTCAGGGCAGAAGCCCTCCCAAGGTGGCTTACATCAACTAATTTTGCAACTAATATCATTATGGTAAATGTTTCATCACTTCCCAAAACCTAAAGGTTTATATTAGAAATGTGACTGACCACTACTTAGAATTTCCAGATAAATGTTTTTAAAACAACAGATCCGGAGCCCCTTGTACATTCTGGGCACAAATGGACATCCCCAGTCCAGTCAGTTCAATTGCTAGCTCCATGCACGTACTCCTTTGTGTTTCTGGTATCACCCTCTGTCTGCACTGCAGTGAATACAGAAGCTCCATGTGTACACTGAAGCTCCCAAATCTATTTTAAAAATCCCATTATAAATGGAGATACTAACCACATACATATTCAGACTGAGATACTAACCACATACATATCCAGATCCCATGACTAAAAATATTTTGTATCTATGACATTAGCAGCTAGGCTGGCTCAAGATCAGTGCTGGATCCAGGTTTTTGAAGGGCCCTTGGGCAAGACACCCTCAATGGGCCCCTTCCCTCAGTGAGTGCCTTTTCACCACCATTGCCACTAGCTACTATTTTATCTACTGCTCTTCCTTCTCACAACCACTGCTGTCTGAGCCAGAGCGAGAAGTGGGCAAACAATCAGGTTGCAATGGTGAAGAAGAGGGGCAAGTCCAGGGTGCTCTTGTCAGTGGGCCCCTGCTGTGGTGTGGGGCTTCAGCAGGTGCCCAACCATGCCTACCCTCAACACCAGCTCTGCTCAAGGCATGCTGCCTTAGGAAAAGGACAAGATGGCATCCCATCCCCTAACCCCACCCCCACCCACTTCCGTGTGCAGAAGCCAGCCAGGCCAGAAGTGGAATATTCCTTGAACCCTAGTGGTGGACAGCAGGCTAGCTTAGCAGGTGTACAGCAGGCCACATGACATGTACAACTCTGTCCTCCTACAGAGGGAAATAGATGGGGACGACCAGGAGGAATGACTGGGGTGGCAGCAAAGACAATGATAGATTTTTTCGAGAGTAACTTCCTTAAGAGTGTACCGAAACAAGTACCTAAGTAGCTGGAATACTTTCTGTATAGATGACAATATAGCCTATTGAGCTATTTTAATTCATGTAATAATTTTAGTATACAAATCAATTGTTGATGGGTTTCATAGAATCATAGAATAGTATTGTAGGGTTGGAAGGGGCCTATAAGACCATTCCTGTTACTATTTTCCTGTATGTTGCATCTTTCTTGCTTTGTGTTTTTAGTCTGATGTATATGCAAAAGCCTGGTTAGCTATCGAACAATAAATTGAACCAAATATTTTCAGCCGTTACAAAGCTGTGCTCTTCATTCACATGTTCTCTTTTGTTCTAAATAAGCACCTGGTATCACAAGTCGATGGCATAGTCTTTTCAGAGCTTGAGACAGTTATTCCAATGCTGTGAACTGGTGCTAAAAATAAAGTGCTGTCTCATCATGTTTTCTACGATGTGTTAACAAGTGTTACCACTATTTAAAAACATGTTCAAAAAGTATCCCAGAATCAATTGAGACTCCTATGTTCCTTTCCAAAGCAGGCAACGTCTAATAACATCACAATATTGACAGAAATAATTTTGAGCAATACTATATTCCCTGTTCTCCCAGCATGTTTTCACACCTTTGATTACCTCTGTCCTCAAGATCATCCACATAATAAGTCGAATGGGCTTAGTAAGGTTGCCAGACTGGCAACCAGCATACTTCCTTCTGAAGCTGCTGATGCAGCCTGAGAACAGTAGGGTATGAAGCAGTACATGGCCATTGCCCTAAGTGTTTATAATGTTCTTGTCTTTACTGTTGCAAGAATTTATCATTGTACATCACCTTGATGGCTTTTTGGCAGACAAGGCAGTATATACGGACAGCCAGTGTGGTGTAGCGGTTAGGATGTTGGACTGGGGCTGGATCTACACTTACCACCTTTTTTCGCTTCCAATGAGGTTTCACCACCTGCCTTTCACACTACGCAGTAGCCGCCTCGAATTGGAACCGGAATTTCCCACTTCCATGCTCCTGCTTTCAATACCCTAATATCCCTGTATTTCCCCTTAATGTGCTCTGATTTTCCGCCTTCACTACCATATCCAGTCGTAGTCCCCTCCCCCGCCTGTCCATATGCAGCGGTATTTGTATTTCCCTCCTGTCCAATCACAGCTCTCAACGGGCCCATGTCTTCTTCCAGCTACAGATCGCATAGCTTCCTCAGCAGCCCCCATTTCCTCAGCAACAAGCAAAGGGCTGGTTGTGCGCACACTTGTCTGATCTCGGAAGCTAAGCAGGGTCGGTCCCGGTCAGTGCTTGGATGGGAGACCGCTTGGGAATCAGGCTTCCTGCAATGAGCAGGGGGTTGTTGTATCCATTCAAATGAGATTAAGTTTTACCCCCTCCTATCCCCCACTCCGGATGTTGTTGTTGTTTTAAATTAAGGCGTTATCCTTGCAGAATCAGGGCTTCTCCGATGTTTTTTTTCTAATTGAGGCATGATCTTCGAAGCTTCAAAGTTGTGAAGCTTCACAACTTTCAAGCTTTGAAGATCATGTCTCAATTAGGAAAAAAAAAATCGCGGAGAAGCCCCGATTCTATGAGGATAATGCCTTAAGTTTTAAAAAAAAACATCCGGAGCGGGGGATAGGAGGGGGTAAAACTTAGTCTCATTTGAAGGGATACAACAACCCCCTGCTCAGTGCAGGAAGCCTGATTCCCAGGTGGTGGCCCATCCAACTACTGACCGGGGCCGATCCCGCTTAGCATCCGAGATCAGACAAGCGCACACAGGAAAACAGCAGGAAAACAGCACAGTGCTCGAGTGTGAACCGTGGTCGTGCATTCGATGAAGCATTGCAACGGGGAAAATGGGTGAGTGTGAATAATCACGTTTTAATGTGAGAGTGTTTAAGCCGCCGGGACACCAAATTCATTGCGATGGCAGGCACAATGTAGATTGGCCCTGGGAGTCAGGAGATCTGGGTTCTAGTCCCCACTCAGCTATGAAGCTCACTGGGTGACTTTGGGCCAGTCACTGACTCTCAGCCTAACCTACCTCACAGGATTGCTGTGGGAACCATGTAAGCCATGCTGAGTTCCTTGCAAGAAGGAAAAAGGTGCAATATAAATGTAATAAATAAATAAATAGTTCATATTTATTTATTTATTTGAATGGCCATTGAAGGGGAACAAACCACCACATCCTTTTGAGGCGGAAGCAACTCTCTCAGGTAAAGATATGGGACTCCCCTCATTTTGGCCACTGTTCAGCCATGTGTCCTACTTTACATAGGCCGGTTCTCTATTTGAAGGCACCTTCTATTTCAGTGGTACAGAACCTCAGGTCTGAGGACAAAATCTGGCCCACCCAGGGTCCCAATCTGGTCCTCCAGGGTTTCCCAAATAACCACACCCCCTTCCTCTAATGACTGATCATTTGGTAGTTTCCCAGCTTTTATGCAGTTTTTCACCCATTCTAAAAGTTCCAAATGCCTCTTCTAAAGCTCAGTTACTGGCAGTCAGAGCTTTAAGCTAAAACAACACCCTTGCTCTATTTGAAGGGCTATCTGGTCCAAGTCCAGTTTAAAGCAGTAATTTGCTTGCATACCAAAACCAGTTGCAAAGGAGCTCCCTATACCTCACATAGAGTAGAATCAATTAATTGAAAAGTGGGGATCCTGTATGTAGAAATGTTTTAATAAATAATCTACCTTATAATAATTCATTTTGCTATAACCAAACTATGAAGTGTAAATTGTTGTAAGCTGGTATCCCAACTAGCCTGGTGGTCTTTTTAATTGCAATACGACAGTTAACAATGCAGATCTGAAGAGAGAACTGCCTAGCATTGGACTGATCTTCAGTCCAAGTTCCTTTGAGGAGGCAAATCTTGTCTGTGCACTCACTCTTCATAGTTAACCTACACTACTATGACATTCAAGGCAGTCATTTATTACCACATGGAAGGTCGCCATGAGAGCGTTGTTGATGGCATACAACTATTAAAACAAATAATTTAATAAAACACCCTGATTGATTGCTACTGGAATCATAAGCACGTGATGTAACAACACTCTCAGAAAGGTTTAAAGGCTTGCTTTGGGAAATGTTCAGGGTTTACCTGAAGGAAGACAACTGTTAAAAAAATGCTGGTTACTAGCCATGCATTTCTTGTACTAAAACAAATGGGTGCTAAGCATGATTGACTTGCTCTGGATCCAACCCTATACTTTCAAGTTCATTTAGAGAGCAATCTTTACAGGGTGGGGAGTGAAGTAGAGGATCATCTCCCACTTGCACAGCCTGGCTGGCTCATGCAGGCTAGGTTGGGGGAGGGTGCAGCTTCTCCAGTCTTTATAGCCCAGGAGATCTTATTTTGGGGGACTACCCTTCAAACCATTACAGGAAAATTAGCTACACCTAGGGATGGTGGAGAATTCCACCACGGATTCCAGTGAGGCCAGATTCTGTAGAATCCGGCCCCCTGGAATCCGTGGTGGGACAGCCTCCTGCCTCCTGCCCCCTGCCCCCCCGTGGAATCCCCCGGGACAGCACTTACCTGGGGCGGATGCGGCGGACTCGCTGCCGGTGGTGGTTCCAGTGGCAGCAGCGGCTGGTCTCCTGGCTGGCCGCAGCCAGGCTGCTGCAGCCGCCATTGCCGTCCTTCGGGCTGTGATAGGCTACATAAGAATTTACGTAGCCTATCACGGCTAACCCCCCCCAAAAAAAACCAGCATACGCAAATGGCGGCGGCTACAGTGGCCGCCATTTGCATTCTCTATTTTTCGCTGTTCTAGCCTACGTAAATATTTACGTAGGCAATTACGGCGAAAAAAAAGGGGAACCGCAAATAGCGTAGTGGGTGCGTCCCTATTTGCGTCCCTTTTTTTCGCTGTGTTATCCTACGTAAATATTTACGTAGGATAACACGGTGGGGAAAAAAAGGAACGCAAATAGCGCCCACTACACTATTTGCGGTTCCCTTTTTTTTCCGCCATAATTGCCTACGTAAATATTTACGTAGGCTAGAACGGCAAAAAATAGAGAACGCAAATGGCGGCCGCTGTAGCCACCGCCATTTGCATACACTGGTTTTTTTGGGGGGTTAGCCGTGATAGGCTACGTAAATTCTTACGTAGCCTGTCACAGCTGCCTGGCTGGACACAAATGGCAGCCGCCATTTGCATCCGCAGCAGCCCGTCCGTGGCTGGAAATCTGGCTGCGGACAGCCCTGGCCAGCTGCTCCGCGGCCTGGCTGCGGAGTGGAGCTGGCCATGAAGGATTCCAGGGGGGGAGGACCGGATCACCTCCCCCTTGTCGAGGATTCCGGGGGGAGGGACGGAGCACCTCCCCCCCACCACGAAAGATTCCGCAAAAAGGTAAGTGACTTTCGTACATCCCTAGCTACACCAGCTTCAGGCTGGCATATCTAAGAGGCCCAATCTGGGTTCCTCAGCACTACCACTAGCAGGAACACTGCTGGCAATAGATTTACACCCACAGAACTTTCAGTCAGTGTAACTGGAATATCCAAGGCAGACATGGGCTAAGTCTACACTACTGCTTTATAGCAGTATTGAGGTGCACTGATAACTGTTGGGGCACATTACACATTCTTTATACATCGCTATCATAGTGTTATTTCCTGCTTTTTATTCCACATTATCCAAAATACCGCAACAAATGTCATTGTGTGTCCTACGATGTATAAATGCACAAGAGGGCTATAGCATTCCCATGATGGGAGAGTAATGATATGACACAAGGTGTAGATCTGGCCATGGTCCCCTCACCAGAAGAATTGCTTTCCGGCAGCAGAGGAACACCTCCACCCCATTCTAACCCCTGCCAGTCAGCAGATCTGGGGATCAGAATTGCTCTGTTTATCTTATGTATTTAATATATTTCAACCATGCCTTTTATGGCAAGCCCTAATGAGGCAGCCTTCAATTAAAATGTTAAAACAAAACAATTGAACCAACATAATAAAATAATCAGATTAAGAACATATAAAGGGAGCCAGCAATAAAATCAATGACAAGCTCAGCAGAATGTTATAAAGGCTTTTAGGGACCACTTAAAGGCCCCAAGACAGGGCCAAGCAGAGTTCTCTGGGGAGAAAATTCTAAAAGTGAGGAGCCACCACTGAAAAGGCCCTGTCAGTGTTACCCGACAACCTGATCATCTTTAGTGGCTGGCTCTGAGACCAATCTTAGGGCCTGGGCAGTTTCATATTGGTTTAGGCAGTCCTTGAAATGACCTGGTCCCAGACCATTCAGGGCTTTAAAGGTTAATACTAGGACTTTAAATTAAGCCCAGAAACAAATGGGTAGCCAATGCAAAATTGATATGATAGGATCCAACCACACAGCCCGCACAAGGATTCTTGGGGCTAAATTTTGCACCAACTGATGGTTCCAGACTATATTTAAAGACAGCTCCATGTAGTCTAGCCTTAATGTAACCAGTGCATATGTAACTGAGCCCAAGTCCTCTTTCTCCAGATAGGGCTGCAGTTGAACCAGCCTAAACTGGTAAATGGCACTCCATCTACACCTCTGTAGATAACACTGAGTCCAAAAGTACCCCCAAACAGCATACCCTGATTCTTCAGAGGAAGAGTAACTCCCAGTGGTTGCAAACTTCCATTCGGATCAGCAGTCTTCCAAAAAACAGTACTTGCTTCTTCTCTGTGCTAAATTTCTGTTTGTTTCTCTCATCCATTTGAACACATAATATTTTCCATGCAGTTCCAAACATGCAATGTACATATATAATGTACAGAATATTTAATAAGGAATAATTGTATAATAATAATTGAGGTTTTCATAAGCAGGAACACATAATCACATAGACACTTCCTTGTATTAATTTGATGGGGAGGCATAATGTTTTAACACATCATTCCTAAAGTTGGCCATCTGAAAATCAGTGGATCCTTGTAAGAAAACAAAACAAATTCTAATGCAGCCCAAGGAGTTACAGTATGAAGGGGAAATGTAATGAGCTCTTGTATGAGGGTGGAATTTAACTCAGTGGAAGTTGTTTCCATGTTATGTTTTTGGGATTAGGATGCAAGATATTAACACTGATTGGGTATAATTGTTACTTTACATGTTGGTAGCATAATAAGAAGCTAAAAAGTATAATATGCAAATCTTATCCTATATATCAGGATCCTATATATCCTATCAGGGCCGCGGTGGCTGAGTGGTTAAGACGCTGAACTGCAGACTGGAAGGTTGGCAGGTCAGCAGTTCGAGACCCGAGTGCTGCGTGACGGAGTGAGCGCCCGTCTTCAGTCCCAGCTCCTGCCAACCTAGCAGTTCGAAAGCAAGAAATTGCAAGTAGATAAATAGGTACCGCCTCGGCGGGAAAGGTAACAGCGTTCCGTGCACCTCGGTGTTCAGTCATGCCGGCCACATGACCACGGAAGCGTCTTCGGACAGCGCTGGCTCTTCGGCTTAGAAACGGGGATGAGCACCGTAGAGTCGGACACGACTGGTTGGGGACACCTTTACCTTTACCTATATATCCTATATATCTTTTGGGGCCTGTGGGCACATTTGGCAATTTGAGAAACTGTCCTGGGCACCAGCACAAAATGGGCATACTGCAGATGAAAGCATTGGCAGGCAGCCACCTGCCATCTTCATTTCCTAAGAATGTCTCTGAACCCCATGTGTGGCCCAGAGGCATTCATGAGAAAAGAAGATGGGACCAGCTAGAAGCCCTATTTTGCTGTGAAGTGATCCCAGCTTCCAGTAAGAAACTTTGTTCTTAAAAAAAAAAAAAAAAAAAACTGGGAAGGGTACCTTGGTGGACAACAAGAAAGGTGGCCAAGTGCCTGTCCCTGCTTTATACCAATAGCAAACTCATTCTTTGGGTTTGTAGCCTTATGTACTTCATCCACACATTATTCATATATACATGGGAGGTATCAGCAGGCTTTGGGGAACCCCAAAGTTTGCAGAAGTAAAAATAATGTTTTTTGGGGGGAAATCTCTAAGGGTGATGGGGGCTGGGAAGGAGGAACAGCTTAATGAGGACTGGGCATGCTCAGCAGGCATGGAATGCTGACTGGGAGAAATTGAGTAGTCTGGAAAGGGGCATGCTGACTTGCCGAAATCCTGGTATCATGACTAACTTGTCCCATTCGTTTCAATGGGTCTACTCTAAGTAGAACTAACATTAGATTTAACCCCTGAACAGGAAGCACTCCATATTGCAACATTTTGTTTCAGGTCCCATTTGTTTACTATTTCTGAGGTCAAATCCAGATTTGGATAATTAAGCATGGCTATTATTACAGAAAGACAAATGAGGTATCAAATTAAAGCACAGAATGTTTAGTTTTGCAGAAAAATGGTGGTTTGGCCAGTTCCGTGCAAGTAGTGTAAGGTGTTGTGCAATCCAATACTTCAGTTATGCTGGCTAGATATGGCGGAGGTCCATGCCAACATGCCACAGAATACACAGTCACCGTGTCCAATACACTAGCAGAATACCTCTGATACACTAGCAGAAGACTATGCTGGCACAGCCATTCCACTGGCAAAGTAACACCAGCATAACAGCTGAAACAGGGCAGAGTAGTGGGCTGGGCAGGACAGGGGTGGCACAAGGGAGGAATACACTTTTGCTGTATCCTATACTCCCTAAAACAACAGCCATGCCCCCAACAATGCAGAACTTTACTCCAGCTCCAAACCTGCCACAAGAAATTCCCCTCCCGTTGAGTTCAATAGGATGGAAAGAGATAGAAAGTAATCACCTGTGTAATGATGACTACCCTGCCCAAGTCACCTCAACAGAGCATAGGAGATGGTGGAAATCAGTACCCAATCAGAGCACATCACCACCAGTATAAATCCCATACAAGACCATAGCTCAGACAATAGGATGTGCAGCATGGAGCTATATCTCTGATCTCACGTCATGCTCACTTAGAAGCTGGGGGGGGGCCCTTTGGTGAAGGGAAACAGGGAGAAATGGCACTTTGCAGAAAGAGGGAGCACTTTGCACAAACAGCCTGTCTCCAGAACAAGCACAGGAACAAGCACATCAGTAACACATCTCCGCCCAGGACCACCCCTACCATTAGGTAGATTGAGGTGATTGCCTCAGTCAGCAAATGCTGGGAAGCAGTAGCAAGGTGCTGGAGGGAAAAGCTGTATGCCTCGAGGCCTGCCCTGTGCTCCCTAAGCAAGCCTGATGACTTTAGGTGCAGTGGAGGATGCTGCCCCATCACTGGTGTTAAAGAAATAATCAAATGTCCATCCAGTCAGCTTTGTACATAGAATGGCAGAGGGCACCAAGTTGTTCTTTGCCTCAGGAAGCAAAATTTCTTGGGCTGGCCCTGTGTCTGTCTAATACCCTCTCACAGGTATCTCACCTTGGGACTCCAGATACAAACAACCCCCACTCCACTCCAACAACTGAGGGCAGGGCCAGCTCTACAGTTAGGCAGAGTGAGGCAGCTGCCTCAGACAGCAGATGCTGAGGACAGGGAATGGCAGCAAGGTGTTGGAGGACAGAGCTGGGTGTGCCACACATGCCTGCGCTGTATCCTGCAAGCTAGCCTGCTGCCTACAGAAGCAGTAGAAGATGCTCTCCTATCCCCAGTGCTGAGCTAAGATTGTGCTGCTGGACCAGTCAGGTTCTTTACATGGAATGTGGGGGTGGGGAAGGTGCTATCTTGTCCATTGCCTCAGGCATCAATTTATCTTTTGCTGGAGAGGATAGAGCCAATTACAGAGGTCAGGGAGCCACCAGCCACACTACAAAGTAGAATTCCTGTAACTATCTCCCACCCCTTTGCCGTGTGTGAATATTGTGTCTAGTTTGAACTGTATTGCTCTAGCACTCTTTCCATGCGACAGTGGGAAGCCGTGTCACCCCCACACAAGAGCAGGCACTCATCCTCACAAGTTACACAGGTAAACTCTCCCACGATCCAGGAGAGAGAGCACCCCACGCAGGTAAGGGGGCCACCAACCATGCAAGATGCAAGGGGTGGGGATGCAGGAGAGGGCCTTCTTGGTGGCTGATCCCAGGCTTTGGAAATCGTTTCTGAAGGAGGCTAGGTTAGCTTGCCCTCTGCTGTCCTTCCGGAGGCAGGCAAAAATATTTTTTTTATTCAAGCAGGCCTTTGGTATGTAAGCTGGTCTGTTGGCTTCCCCAGGCTTGGTAGCACAGTGAATCTTATTTGGGGGGAATCCCCCCCCCCCGAAACTAACTGGGCACTGAGGCTGGTGTAGCTAAGGGGGCTGATCTGGGACTCCTCAGGACTCTTCCTGCAGTAGCTTTCCATGGGTGTAACTGGGGACTCCAGGGCAGACATGGTCCCCTTGACAGTAGAGTTGATATCCACTGGTGGAGGGCCAGATTTAACCCCCGCCAGCCGATCTGGGGTTATTTTATTTAATATCTTTCAATCATATATTTTATGGCAAGCTTCTATTATTTTTTTATTGTTGTATCTTAATGTATTTCTTTTAAACTTGTTTTAACCAAGTTTTTATTTTTTTTATTTTGTTTTGTATTATTGTCAGCTGCCCTGAGCACCATTTCCTTGGTAGAAAGGTGGGGTATAAATCAAATAAATCAATGTGAACTTTTGTTTTGCAGGATCACAGCCTGGACGCATGGAGCAGAACAAGCTGTTTCTGCACACACAAGAGTCTTGACAAACAGGAGGAGGGTGCAGTCACAGTTACTGCAATCTTACCCCCACCATCACCTACGTGACACGTACCCTGTACTCTGAGGTTGCGGACTTTTCTGGGTGCACAAGTGGAATGGATGCTGCTGCCAGAGTGTATGAGGCAGTCAACTGATAGGTGGGAGAGAGAGAGAAATTGAGAGAGAGGAGGAGGAAGAGGAACGACAGTGAGGCTTGCTTGGATGCTACCCAGCACGGCTGACCTATTAGGCAAAATAGCAGGTCACATGGGATGCAGCGTAGGCTAAAATGATTTGTTGGCCCATGTAGAAGCCTGCCTATTGGTCCAGGCAGTGCTCCTCATGATTGGCTCACCTGTGCGTTGATATGGAGGGCCTACCACACCTTTCCTAGGCTGGGGTTGTACCCTCTATCCAGTCTTGGAGACTCTGCATATAAAACATGGGCTCTTCCTTCCAGTTAGGGCTCATCCTGCAACCCCTGTGCATTGGACTGGATCCTGGGGCTGGGGAAAAACAAATGCCCTCTGACATGTTTCCTTCCTGTCTGCTTCTGTGGCTGAATGGCTAGAGAATGACTCTGTGGTCTGTGTAGTGTAGATTCAAGTTCAAGGAGCTCCTTCTCTTTAGCTCCTGACATGACTGTTTTGGCCACAGGACCAGCCCAAGACATTTTTCTGCCTGAGGCACAGGACAAGATGATACCCTCTGCCATTTCATGTAAAAAAAAACCAATTGGGCTAGCAGATGAATTTTACTTCAACACTAGCAATGGGTCAGCACCCTCCACTGTACCTGAAGGCAGCAGGCTAGCTTAGGGGATGCAGAGCAGGCTGTGTGGCACGCAGAGCAGGCTGTGTGGCACACACAGCGCTCTTCTCCAATGCTTTGCTGCCGCCTCCCAGCATCTGCCACCTGAAGGGACCACCTCACTTTGCCTAATGGTAGGGCCGGCCCTGTTTAGCCAGATAAGCAAAAGATAAGTTAGGGACATTTCCACTGGTGACGGTCAAACTCTCCTCTCCTGCTTCCCAACCCTATGCCCTATGCAGTGAGCCTCCAGAGGCTGCTGCTGTCCATGTGTAGTTATGCCCTGCCCCCTTGCAGTGTGTCCTGGCTCCTCTTTTTGCTTGTCAAAAGAGTATTTTCCTCCCTCGGTGGGTTTTAAATCCTTGTCCCAGCAGAACTGTGTGTGCTCTCGGCAGCCCTCCTGCCCAGAAAGGAATGTTGGTGCTGTGTCATGTAGGCTGTATTTCCTTCCCTTTGTGTGTTGTAATCCAAAACAGTACTTGTGAGCAGTAGAAGGGGATTCAAACCTTTGCCTGAGGAGATGCCTGGAGCCTGGAAGTAGTAGGGTTGTTGATGGCTATTGCCACTGGGGCTGCTGGAGTGACAGCGCTGGGATGTTGTTTTGCATGTTGCATGTGTTGTGCTACAGGCATGTCCCAACCTACCTGAGCTCATTGGCTCCCTCCATATGTTAGTGGTAGGTGGCCATTGTTGCTGGCACAGCCCCAATTGGTGGAGTTTCCGCGGCAGGGCGTGTCTGCTGTTTTTGTGCCATTTGGGGATTTCCAAGTGGTGTGTTTTCCCTTCCCTTCCTGGGCTGGGCACGTATAGGATACCGCAGCTGCTCCTTGGGCTGAGTGGCAGCAGACCAGACTCCAACATAACTGGAGTATAGCACCCTTCCCCAGCCTGGTGCCTCTAGGCGTTTGGACTGCAACTGCTATTGGCATGAACCAGCATGGCTAATGTGTGGTGTAGTGGCTAGAATGTTGGACTAGGAGCTGGGAGATCTGGATTCTAGTCCCCGCTCAGTCATGGAAGCTCACTGGGTAACTTTGGGCCAGTCACAGACTCTCTGCCCAAACTACCTCGCAGGGTTGTTGTTGTAAGGATAAAATGGAAGGCAGGATTATGTACACTGCTTTGGGTTCCTTGGGGAGGGGGGAAGGTGGAATATAAATGCAATAAATAAATAAATAAATATTGTAGTCAAAATATATGGAGGGCACCAGGTTAGGGAAGGTTGGAGTATAGGATTGCTTTCTCTGTTATTGTGCATGTATGAAAGCTGAATGTGTGAACAGTGTGGAAGGGGATAAAGTATGGATGCTGATGTGAGAAAGTGAATGAGGAATGAACACAGATAAATTGTTACAAACGAAAACATCTCTAAATTTTTGTGCATCTACTCTTGGAAATCCACAATTTACCCCTTCAACAGAAAGCATTTTAAAAGTAATCATAATGGACATCAGAGACAATCAAAGTTGTACTTTTTCAATGTTTGAGGGAAGCAGTTGATGCAAGCCTAGGTTCACATATTTAAATTTTCTCTTATGGGCTACATGCAGACAAATGGAAAACAAAATCCAGAGCCCTGTAAAGCATTACTTATGATATAGTTTGTTGCATGTTTGATTACCCAAGACATTTATAATAAACACATTATTATTTAGGTATGTTACATCACCAGCCAATACGGTAGCCTGCTGGATTTATTACGAGGCCTGCAGTCTGATGTACTGCCTTGGCATTTTCTTCAATGTTTCCACCAAAGAAGCAGAGAATGTAACACATACACTGGCTTTTAAGGATGGCTCTCTGGGGAAGACCACATAGAAAAGCTCCATTTTAAAAAACGGGTTCAAAGTACTCATTTTCAGAAAGCCTTTTCCTTCAGGAGCCTACTGCCTGCCTCAGTATTTTTCAGACTGTGTTCATTGGAAAACCTGATGTTCTTTAGAAGTTGATGAGTGGCGCATCAATAGAAGGTCTGTAATTCTGTAAACGATGACCTGAAAGATAGCTCACCCGCCACTACCAATGCCTTCTCCTGCAATAAGGGATCGTTGTTGCGTATGTTCTATGCCTTCTCGTTTGTTATGAAGCATTGGTGAAACCCAGCAGGCTTGGCCAACATCCCATAGACTGAAAGCCTACATAGCTTTGTTTTCAAATAGGCCTCTGTGAGCCAGAACAGCCCACTGAAGTACAAGAAAATTTAGCTCAGTATCTCAAATTTTGCTCTTTAGATCTGAATAATTAGTGGCAATGATGGGGTGGAGGAAGAAGCTCGCTTAGAGCTGTTGGATTTATTTATTTTTATTTATTTGTACCCCACCACAAAGAAAATGGCACTCAAGGTGGCTTACAATCATAGAAACTATTTACAAAATTAAATAAAACCTTAATTAAATCAATTATAAAACAAATACATTAAAACATAATTAAAACACAACAAAAACAGAATAAAAACAGCAAAAAAGTTATCTGTCTGTTGCCATTTTGTTTCTATCCTCTACCCCTACTTCACTTGCCAACTCCAATGGCCCATGTGTCCATAATTTCACTCCTCTCCATAAGCCCAAACTCTGGCCAAAGGTTCAAATTTTTCAGTTCCCCCTATCCTTCCCTCAGTGGAATGAATGAAGTACGTTGTAATGATGTTCTATATGAATTCAACCGGTGCATTATGTAAAGTGGGAAGGTGTGATTGGGGGGAGGAAGGATTAGCAAGAAATGTTTAATGTCAACAGTTATACATCAACTTCAAATCAATACGCTTCAAACAAGGGCTACAACGTATCAGCTATTTATTCTAGAATGCACCCATAAAAATCAAGGGAACAGCTATGGAGTAAATGGACTGTAGCCTAAAAGGTCAAAACAAAGTGGGAGCTAGTGGTCTCCAGCCAGATGTTAGTGAAAGGCCACCACAGCACAAAAAACCTGACTAAAACCGGCTCTCAATGACTATAAGCAAGTGGAGTCCAAATGCTGCACAAGCTAGGGAAGCTCAACTATATTTTCCCATCATCTTTCCCAGACTATATTTGAGAAGGCATGTTGCCAGGATGTTGATGACCTGATCTCCAAAATCTTCTAACCACAGGATCAGACCTACCCTGAGGAATCTTGTTTTGCTATGGTCCATTAAATACTGGCTTTATGACTCAATAAAGGGCACAGTGTCCCATGTAGTCAGTTGGACACCTTTGAGCCCTGAGTAGACTTCTAAAAAGTTTGTTTAACACACACTACTGTATATTATCACAGCTACTTCCCTTCCTGGGATCAGTTCTGAACCCAATCTGTCTGGCTGCAGGACCACGCCTTGATCTGTGAAACCATTCCACTGCCTTTTTAACAGATTGTATGTACCGACAACTGCTACCAGTCTCTTTTATTCTAATTTTATATACGGATATATATATTTGTTGTTGTTTATTCGGTCAGTTGCTTCCGACTCTTCGTGACTTCATGGACCAGCCCATGCCAGAGCTTCCTGTCGGCTGTCGCCACCCCCAGGTCCCTCAAGGTCGAGTCCATCACCTCCAGAATATCATTCATCCATTCATATACACACACACACACACACACACCACAGTTCGAAAGCATCAATTCTTCGGCGCTCAGCCTTCCTTATAGTCCAGCTCTCACAGCCATACATTACTATTGGGAAAACCATAGCTTTGATTAGACGGACCTTTGTTGGCAGGACTGCAAGGAGGTCAAATCAGTCAATCCTAAAGGAAATCAACCCTGAGTGCTCATTGGAAGGACAGATACTGAAGCTGAAGCTCAAATATTTTGGCCACCTAATGCGAAGAGAAAACTCTCTGGAAAAGACCCTGATGCTGGGAAAGACTGAAGGCAAAAGGAGAAGGGGACGGCAGAGGATGAGATGGCTAGATAGCATCACCGATGCAATGAATATGAACATACTCATAATGAATATGAATATGAGCACGCTCCGGGAGAGAGCGCAGGACAGGAAGGCCTGGCGTGCTATGGTCCATGGGGTCACGAAGAGTCGGACACGACTGAACGACTGAACAACAAATATATATATACACATACACACACACACACACACACATACATACACATACATACACACACACACACACACACACTATATATATATATATAAAAATCTCTAAAGCGAAGCTGGGTAATGTTCAATGTTATCTTGGTGGATTAAAAAATATGCTATGGCAGAAAAAAATCAATGCAGTTTGATCATTAATATCTTCAGTTAAAAAGAAAAAGTACACATAAATAAATATCTTGGCACATATTTACTGAACTCATCATCCCATGCATATGTTACTGGCTGTAATATGGTTGCCACTGCACTACAGAGTGTTTCCATGGCATTCGGGTTCATATATGCCAGCCTTCCCCACCCTGGTGGCCTCCAGATGTTTTGGATTTCAACTCCCATCAGTCTCAGCCAGCATGACTAATGGTAAGGAATGCTGGGACTTGTAGTCCAAAACATCTGGAGTTGGGGAAGGCTGCTGTATGCTATCTACAACCATGTGACAAGGTATCTCCTGTGGTGTCACTAGCATGTTACATGACTGCAAATAATCCTATGGGCAAACCATAATCAGGAATGGTATGGGAGGAGGCACATCACCTCAGGAGCTAATGGAGAGATATAAGCAGAAACTAGATGGCCATCTGTCAGCAATGCTGCAGTCACAAGATTCCTGCACTGAGCAGGGGGTTGGATAAATGACCTCCAAGGTCCCTTCCAATTCTATGATCCTGTGATGGAACGATTCATTACTATTAATGCATGAAGTAGGCTTCAGCACTAATCAAGGTCCTATTTGACAGCAGATGGCTGTAGACTTTGGCCTTTTGTTCTGATCCACAGGCTTGGTTCACATTCGCATCACAGAATAGTCAGTCAAGGGATTTCAATCTGGAAAGGTGTTTATATTTTTAGATTTCGGTCCATAAATCAAATCTATGCCCTTTTGATTTCAATATGCAGTTAACATTATTCAGGATCGCAGTTTCATTGCAAAAGGCACATCTGCACTTCAGATTTCAATTAGTTTTAACACTCATTCTCTTTCCCCAAGCAACTGCAGATCAAGGAATTTCTAAACAGAAAATTTACAGCACCCTGTACATTTACAGCAAACGGAATTCTCAGAATTACTTGGAGAAAGCCATAACAGTTATGTTATAATTTTAGTAACATAAACTTATTGGATAAATAGATCTCAAGAGATATAATCAGGGCTTAAATTCATTAGGGCCTATCAACATTACAAGAATTATCTTGGTTTTATACCACTTTAACTGCCATAGCTTCCCCCAAAGAATCCTGGAAATGGTAGTCTTGTGAGAATGCTGAGGATACCATTTGAAATGCCTAGCTATTAGGGCCGGCCATTAGGCAGAGTAAGGCAGTCACCTCAGGTGCCAGATGCTAGGTGGGGGCAGCCCCCTGGCCATTTCCCTTTGTTTAAGGACAGACCTGTATGTTCCAGGCAGCCTCCCCTGTGCCCCCTAAGGTAGCCTGCTTTCCTCAGGTGAGGTGGACAATGCTGACCCATAACAGTAGTTGTGGCTGTTATTCAGCTCGATGAAAATGTCAATGTGTGGCCACTGTAAAAAAGGCAAACTCCATGTCAGGCATAATTAGAAAAGGAATTGAGAATAAAACTGCCAATATCATACTGCCGTTATATAAATCTGTGGTGCGACCACACTTAGAATATTGTGTACAATTGTGGTCACCGTTCCTGGAAAAAGTGCAGAAAAGGGCAACTAAAATGATTAAGGGGCTGGAGCATCTCCCTATGCGGGAAGGTTACAACAATTGGGATGGTTTCCTGCGGAAAAAGGAGGGTAACGGAAGACATGATAGAGGTGTACAAAATTATGCGTGGTGTGGAGAATGTGGTTAGGGAGACATTTTTCTCCCTCTCTCAGAATACTAGAATCCGGGGTCCTCCCATGAAGCTGATTGGTGGGAGATCCAGGACAGATAAAAAAGAAGGACTTCTTCACACAGCGCATAGTTAAACTATGGAATTTGCTACCACAGGATGTAGTGATGGCCACCAATGTGGATGGCTTTAAAAGGGGGTTGGACAAATTCCTGGAGGAAAAGGGCTATCGATGGCTACTAGTCCTGATGGCTATGTGCCACCTCCAGTACCAGTGGCAGTATGCCTATGTACAGCAGTTGCTGGGGAACATGGGCGGGAGGGTGCTGTTGCACTTCTGACCTGCTTGTGGGTTCCTGGTCGACAGCTGGTTGGCCACTGTGTGAGCAGAATGCTGGACTGGATGGACCCTTGGTCTGATCCAGCAGGGCTCTTCTTAGGTTCTTACATTCATTGCCAAAGATTCTACTGCCACTCCAGTTGCCTTCTGTTGGTGGAATAGGTGGGACACCATCTCATCTTTCCCCTCAGGCAGCAAAATGGCTTGGACCAGCCTTACTGGCTATAGTGTCTCCTATAATCACAATTCCCAGACTACCCTGGGAAAAGGGAAGGATTGCTAAGACTCCAATCCTATATACACTTACCTAGAAGTAAGTCCCATTGAAATTAATGGGGGCTTACTTCTGAACAGACATGTACAGGATGGCACTGTATTTTCAGTTTTAAGTTACAGTCTGGACACTCAGCTCAAGAAACTGTTATCTACTGAGGCCTAGAATATGTAAAATACTGGCAAGGAAGAGAGTGTTCTTGTGCAGCCTTCAAATACTTTCCCTCCCCACTGAGTTACCCATGACCTGCGCCACATATCTGAGAAGGGCGGATCCAAAACAAGAGTCTGAGAAGAGGGGATGGATTTCAAGAAGAGCACCTCTCTTCTTAGAAAGCAAGTAGAAGCTAGACAGATGTTATCTCGGGAATGATTAATGAAAAACACATGGTTTGACTTCTGCAGTAACCAAAAAAGAAGGAGGAAGCATTTGATTGTTATTTCAGAAACTACTTGTCACCATTACTACTATGCTCTTTTTAAATCCAATGCCAGTGTGATATAGAAGTTAGAGTGTTGGACTAGATCTGTAGAGACACCAATTCCCACTCAGCTAGTAGGCTTAGTTGGTGATGAACTTGGACCAGTCACTATTATCTCAGCCTAACTTATCTCACTGGTTATTCTGAGGGAGGGTATTTTCATATCATCTTTCCTCTAAAGAGCTCAAGGTAGGATACATTGTTTTCTAACTCCCTGCCTCGCCAGCCCATTTTATGCTCACAACAACCCGTGAGGTAGGCTAAGGCTAGGAACTTGAACCCCCCCCCCAGTCCTTGTCAAACACTCTAACCACTACCCCATGCTGCTACATGTAGGTTGCCATTAGCTCCTTTGAGGAAGGACAAGATAAAAATGTAATAAATATATTACCTTGTATTATTTTAAATGGATAGTATTTTATTGATATTCACAAGCCACCCTAGGGAATTTTTTTAAGGCAGGCTATATATTGCATAACAAACATTACAAAGAAAATATTTTGGTTTCCCCCTTCCTCCTCCTTGGTTTTTTAATCTAGCTATTTGGTTAAAACTTTGTTATTTCTTGCTTTCCCTGTGTCTAGTATTTCTACTTATTTATTTGGAATTGTTGGAGAAAGAAGTCTTCAGGGGATCCATTTTCCAAGAAAGTAAGCATTTAGGGCCGCAAATACACAAGTCAAGAGACTTTTTTCTTTCCTTTTTAAAAACCATCCGTCTTTCTGAGGCGTCTCCTACACACCCACTCAAACACGCCAGACTTCGCAGTTTCCCTCTCTCCCAATCATCCCCGCACTTCTCCAGCCCGCTAATCCGTTTGCCTCGAGTTGTTGTGAACATCTTCCTCCAGGATCGCTTGTCACATAACTTACTCATCATGGAAACTTCCACTCGGGCTCTGTTCATCGCGCCCGCACAAACTATGCCAGAGAAATATCTTTTTTTAAAAAAAAAACACAGATTTTTGTCAACAACTGAGCTCACGCTGTGTGTAGCCATCAAGCCTTAACTCCGCCCCAAAATTAATAATTAATAATAATAATATGTATTTTTTTATATATATAGTCGAAAGTCCTGTGATGAAATACTCTGTTCCGTCAAGCGCTAAGCTGGAAACCCCCGCTTGGCTGCTTGGAGAAGGAAAAATAACAATAAACACACACACACATGTATATACACAGGAGAAAGAAACCTGCAGCCCCCCCCCCCCATCAAGAGACTAAAATAGAGAGAAATCAAAGCTATCCTTTCCCCCTCCCAGGTTAAGAACAGCAAGACCCTGCATGGCAAACACGATCGCTTAAACGGCCGGCCACCCTCCTGGCAACCCCCCCCCCCGCCCCCCATCAGAGACGCGCGCACCCGACCCTACTGAGGGATTATTTTATGCGTTTCAGACGATCGCAGCCAACCGGGTTCTAAAAATACACCGCCTCTGCAAACATCTGCCACAGCTGCTCCCTCGGTCAAGTCCAGCTGGGAAGCCCCGTCCTGCCCGAGAGAGTCCGGGCCACTAGTTCGCTGACACCGCCCGTTGCCCAGATCACGGGCTCCCCTCCCGCGCGGGGCCGAGGTGCAAAAGCCCAGGCACTTACCGTCAGCCAGCCTGCAGCGGGGACCCGGGCTTCTTGCTGCCGCCGCTTAGTGCATATTCTTATCAAAGGTGCGACAAGGCGGGGGGCGGGGGGGGAGGGAAGTCCGCCTTCCCCCGTCCCGCCTGACGGCCGATACCTCGCTCAGTCAGTCCGTGCCACTTCCCAAGCCGGTTTGCCTGTCTCTCGGCTCTTGTGACCTGGTTTCCCCCCCCCCCCCCGCCTCCCCGCGCCCCAACGGGAGCCCGAGGCGCAGAGGCAAGGAGAACTCAACACCCGCCCCGCGAGGGCTGGGGGAAAGGCAGGCAACGCGAGCGCGCAAGGCGGGAGGCGCACACACGCGCGCACACACACACACGAGGCAGGGAGGGACAGTCCGGCTGAGCCCGCAGCGTACCGGACAGAGCAGCCAGCCAGCCGGGTGGATCTAGCCCTTGAGGACGCGACAGGCAGCCCGCGGAGATCGCCTCTGCTTTGCTAACCGACGTGCGCCTCCAAGTCGGCGCTGCTGCCCATCCTTCCCCGTTCCTGGCGGCCAAGCTGAGCAAAGAGGAGTCAGGAGTGCCATTCAAAGCCTGCAACGTGCCTCTCTCGCGCGCTGGGAATTGCTCAGCTCTTCTTCCGACACCACCCCCACTCCCCGCACTCCCCCTCAGATGGTTTTGGAGATTGCCAGCAAGTGGGGATCCACTGCGGGATATCCGATCATACGGAAAAGAAACAACCCAGGAGCGTGCCCACCTCACTGCCCGAAGGCGCTCGTTCTCCTAGCGCATTCCTGGCATTGAGACATCCACCCATCCTGACATCAGACATCCTGGGAGAGGTGCTGCTAGTTCAGCACTTCCGCACCTCTCCCAGGAAATGAGCTGGCTGGCTGCTCCCAGGCTGATCTCCAATCTCTAGGGGAAAGGTGCTTCTTTTTCTTTTTTTCCCCCTGTTGTTACTATTATTGCTGCAATAAGGGGGAATCTTCCACCCCCTAGGAAATTATGGAGAGGTGGGGAAACTTAAATCCCGAATCTGTCCTCTGTCTTATCTGATTTTTAGCAAAGCAGTTACAAACAACAACAGTAGCTTAAGGCTCCACTGGCAGGAACCGAGACACAGCTCCCAGCTCAAAAGGCAGATTTTTACAATAGATAACACCACTGTCATAAAAATCTACTGTAAAACTACCATAATCTTTTATGGCAAACCATTTTTTTTTTTTTAAGATGAGATGTTTAAGACCACAGGAGCACAAATTGCGCAATTCCTTTACCCACATATGTTATGTGTGGGTAAAGATTCTGATGGTCTTTAGTTCTGTCAGAAATCCAAAATAATTTCTTTTTAAGGGAAGATACTTAAACGCAAAAACCCATTTTCTAAAATAGGAAACTTTTCAAATTTATTGGAAAACTGCCAATACATGGGGGGGGGGGATTATGTCTAGAAAGGAGCTTTTTAAATGCTTTCCAGTTTAAAAACTGGTACTGATCAATCCTTTGGCGTTACAGTTTTTTAAAAAGGAAACCTTACTGGCTGACATCACAGTTAAAACATCTTACATAGTTTTACCAGAAACTCTGGCACAGGTTTCCAAAGTATTTCTTCAGAGGTTACAGGTAGCTTTATAGCTGGTTTTATTGCCAGATATTTCAAAAACAAAGGGCAGTGTCAAACACAAATGACAGGGTGCCTGTCTAGTTTTTGTTTTGGTGCTAAAAAAAATACCCCCTATTAAATAACGCAGGTAAGCTATTAGAGTAATATTGATAGCTGCCCAGAATGTCATAATGCAAAAGGCCCCAGACTTGCAGCTGAATTGCCTTTTTGTATTTCATAAGTAAACCAGTCTCACCCTAACATTACTTCTTTCTGTGTTGAGGACTTCGCTACATAACAGCTGGTTCACAGACAGCCTGGGCGTTTATGTTATAAATATGCCAAAGGTACGGGAGCAAGTTGTGAGCTTACACATTCTCCCGCATTATATGTATGATCTTTAATATGAACTGTGGCCTACATATCTAAACGCCTATGAAATTAGGCCCCTCTTTACAGTACAGCTGCAACCATAAGCACAGTTACTTGGGAGTATGCCCACTGAACTCAGTGGGACCAACTTCCAAATAAGTATGCACAGAACTGGGCTGTAAAGCAGGGGTGTAGAACCTCAGGCCCAGGGGCCAAATCTGGCCCTCCAGTGTTCCCCAGATGGTCACACTCCTTTTCCCCCAACCACTGATAGTTTGATGGTTTCCCAATTTTTGTGCAGTTTTTTAAAAGGTCGAAATGCCCCTCCTGGCAGTAACAGCTTTAAGCTAAAACATGCTGATATTTTATTTTTTTGGCTTTTGGCTTTAGCCCCTTCCGCTTTTGCTTTCAGCTCCACCTACAACTGGAATGTGGCCCTCCAAAGTTTTTTGAAATGGAATTTGGCCCTCCGGCTGAAAGAGGTTCTGCAGCCCTGCTGCAACGGTTATACACATAGTGGGGGAAAGTACACAAGCCTGAAGCTTGCTTGCTGAATCCCCACCTATGTTCCCAGCCACAAACACTACTTCCCATGTTGTGAATTAACAAACCAGGAATGCTGGTGTAATTCAATGCCATGTCTGAAAATTAAATATGGCAAAAGTATTTGCAAGTTAAATGGTTCTTGGAATGTTTCTCATGAACTGAATACATACACATAAATTGCCCAGTCCTATTTTCTGCACCTGAATTCCCAGATAAATGAGGGCTGTAAGATTATCATTAAACTAACCATATACATGACCAATGATGACAGAATATGTCTTGGTCTAAGGGTGCAATCCTATTGGGATAGGCACCCACCTCTGAACTTGAAGGCAACCACCTCTCCAATGCAGGGCAGGAGTAGCGTGGAGGGGATCGTCTCCTCCGCACTTCAGCCACCCAGCATTTGTGGCTAGATAGCTGATTTTAGCTGTCTAGCCATGGAAAGTCAGAGCAGGGGGGGCTGATGCCAGATGACACATAGTAAGCGTCGGAATGGCACTTCCGTCCTCCCTGCCCCGACACGCCCCCAGGAATGCCGTTTTTGCCGCTTCGCACTCCTCTTCCAAGCGTGGAGCGTGGGGCCATTCCGCGCTGCCTACAAGGCAGCACAGGAGCGGGGGAGGTCAGTTCTCAGGGAACCGACCTATCCTATGGCCATCTAGCTGCTGACTAGCGCCGTAGGATTGCGCCCTAAATATTTATGTAAATCTTTCTATCAGCCATGCTGTATAGGCACAGAACCAGATAATGCAGAATTTCTAGATCAGCTCTATAGAACCAGTGCCTTTTTCTTGCTTAGCACATCCATTCCTCTCTTCCATGTTACATTTCCTGACACAGGAATTACTTGCATGCTGCTAATAAGTAGTGGTGGCTGTGACAGGTTGGCCCCTTTAATAAAGTTAGTACACCAACAGTCTCCACATTTTGATTTCTCTGTAAGTACTGACAAAAGCTTTGGCTATTGGGCGGTATAGAAATGTAATGAATGAATGAATGAATGAATGCTACCACTAATACCCTGCAAGCACAGAGTACCTTCAACTTATGCCACTCATGCATTTGTACTGGATATTTTGCATTTGCTTGCTTGCTCAAAAGAAACACTATTTCACCTCTTCTTGTCTATATGAAAGATCCTTGCCATCTCATATAAATATGTAGCTGATAATATGGAGTTATCAGTCAAGCAGACAAGATGGCCTACTAGATAGGATGGGAGAACCAGTGATTTTCAAGCTCACCTAAATCCTCTGAAAGTCACTTTGAAGCTCATTTCAGCTTGCTCCCATTTCCAATTTGAATGAGTTGAAAAAGAGGTCAAAAATGGCAAAGTGTGCATTTCTGTGCATATTATTCAAAAGTGCAGCACACTCCCCCCCCCCATTCACTAAAGCATGAAAATGCTTTGGGGGGGATGTGCATTTCAAAGTTTACACTTTTAAATTAGTGATGGCAAATTCTGGCATTTGTGAACATTTCTCCAAAAAAAGCATTCCTGCTTGTGTTCAGAATTTGATTTGTAAACAGAAACTAAATTCTCATACGTTCTTACTGCTAGAGAGGAAGCTTAGTTCCACTGAAGTGTATGGCCAGATTGCACACTTGAAGTCCTAGTGGGAGACACTGATTCTGGTATACAAAGCAAACCATTGCCACACCTAGTCAGAAACAGGAGGCTTAGCAAATTATTCCCACATACATTTATACACAGAAGTTAGGTTGCGCTCTGGCAGCGCACTAAGAACACACAGAGAAATGGAAAGTCAGGCAGGAAAAATAAAGGGCAGGGATATGCAAATAAATGTCTCCCATTGAATTCTATAGAACAAAATAAATGAACTGCACTATGGAACACATTTGAGAATGGGGACAAGCTGACCCTCACTACACCAAAGAAAAATGATTAATATTTTACTTTAACACAGTGATGTTTAAACGTTTTGAGAAATGTAAGTTTCACCAAAAAGGGCAGACACAATGCAACCTAGCAGCAAGAACACCTTGCTGACAAATGGGTGACTAGTACCTTCACCTTGGCGGCCACTTCACATATTATTAATCTTTTCTGACACAAAAGTTAATCTCTAAGTTTGAAAAAACATAAACGCAGTAACACATGAACGTGCTCTGCCCCTTGGATAGCTCCTTCAGAGTTGTGACTAAAACCCAGAGCAGATTCACCGCCCCACTAACTTCAGAGCCACCAGTCCCCACTGGTCAATACAAGTGTGCTTTTTCACTCCAGGTAAATGCACAGCAGTTTCCCCAGACAGGCATTCAGTGAGGAAAAAAAACACTGGCAGCACTTTTACGTGTATGAAGTACACACTTTTCAAATAGGGAGATGATTATGGGTGATGGAAACTGTAAGGTTTGGAGCCCCCACAAACATTCATTAAATTTAAATGAGTTTCATTAAACTGAATGAATCTAGAAGACTATCAATAAGACATGAAATGCAACAGGACATTTTCCTTCCCTTTCAAACTGTGGGAAACTGAAACTTCATTTACATCCAGATACTTTGCCCAGTAATGGGCTAATATGTTTTCTTTGTGACAACGAACTAGGATGTTTTGGACTTAAGATGGAAGACTTTAGTAATACAAAGGATGAAAGACACTATAATATTAAAGCAACAGTTATGAAAACAATATATTGTTAGTTTGCAAATCTTCTAACAAAGTACTAAAAATATAATATAGTATCTTAATTGCTTCATTTATTTTAATGAGGTGTTGGAGCCACAACAAGTTAATTCCTCTCAGGTTTCATTGGACTCAATGGGACAAGTTATTCATAAGTTAACTTAAACCCCACTGATTTCAATGGGCACTAAGGACAACTAATTTGGTCTGGAGCCAACCAAAGGAATAATTAAAAGCTAGTAAACTTCAGAACATCAGTTATCTCATAAATTCAGTCATTCATTAATCCAATAATTAACTAAAATCCAAAATACTGATCTCAATATACCAATTACACGTTTACCATTAGTATACCAATATACCAATTAATTCCAGATTAATTATTCACAATATATTTGAAAGTCCATTTGTTCTATATTTTATAATATTAAATACAACTGCTATGAAAAAATAGATATTGTCATTTTGCAAGTATTTGCTATATACAAACCAAAGTGCTTTTTCATTCCCATCTCATTAATCCTTGAATCAACCTTGTGAAGTAGTCCCTATTATCCCCATTTCATTGATGAGGAACTAACAAGGAGACCTGCCCATAGCCAAGCTTAGATTTGAACCCAGACCTAACCTAAATCCAACATTCTTATCTATGGGATCACAGCAGCTTTCATTGAGTACATTAATGTACTCAAGAGAGGAGCATTTAGAAAAAAAGATCCAATATATTCTTCATAATGATGAAATGTTAGGTAGGTGAAGGAAAACTTTGGATTCCTGCTAGTTATAAAAACAATGACTAATCTAAAAGAAGAACTACAGGAATATTAAACTGTACTTGCAATTTCACATCATTTAATGCAGATGATTGAATTAAAATATAAATTGAGTATCTCTTCTTCTGCCAAGAATGAGTCACCTACAAACAGAATGAAACCAGGGATGGAAGGAACTCTCACACAATGTGTATGTGGGTGAGCTTTAAAAAAATTCTAATTTATGTTGGGAAAAATCCAACATTGCCACTCATCCAACAGGACTTTCCCCTCCTCTCCTTCCCCCTCAATCCCCTAGTCCTAAATCTGCACTGGAGGGCCCCCGACCCTGCAGAGCAGATTTAAAGGGTATATGGGGGATGCAAGGGGGAGAAGAAATTGCCCCCTCCCCATTCCCCTGACAGATGTTCTTCTTTCCTTAATTGGATTCCAGCCATATATTCTACACCGGCTAGCAAGATCAATATGAAGCGAGCATCTAGGTAGTACAGGACTCATAGTACAGGACTATTGCAAAGCGTATTCATTTTGTACCTTTACCATGAACAGCAGAACAAGTCCTTGGACAATAATAAAATCAATGTATACATTAATTGTAAAGGCCTTTCTTTATTTCCATATGACTACATCCAGAAAATGAAATCTAAAAATTCTAAAAATTAAGGGATTTGAACTTAAAATGGGAAGGAAACAGTGAGTTAATCCTTTCACATAGGATTAGCTAAAGACGATGAGTTTCCATTGTCCTTAAATCATCCTATCATTTTTGGAGTTCCTGAATGGTGACTAAAACACAGTGAATTGATGAATACACACTGTTTAGAAATGATCAAAAAGTAGACAAGTTGAAATGTGTAATGAACAGAAAAGTCATACCTTAGATTAGCCTTTCCCAACCTGGTGCCCTGTGTTGGACTGCAATTCCCATCATTCCCAGCCAATGGGTATTGCAGTCCAACACAACTGGAGAGCAGCAGGTTTTGGGAAGGCTGCCTTAGGACAACAGAGAGGAAAATAAAATAAAGAATATTAATAGGCTGGATCCATGCTTTTATCATGTTAACTTTGATGCTTTCATCATATTACTCTCCAGCTGTGGTCATCCATAGTGATGTCAGTCACTTCCAGGTATCTTAATACCATTATCAGCAATACTAATTATAGTCTTCATTTCCAGCAACAGGTAAACTACTTATTGCTCACTTTCAGAACATGGCAGAGTTTTCAGGAACTTGATTCCTGTTTTACCATCTACATCAACCAAGCACATGATTAACAAAACTAACTTTACCAGAACATCTTCCTCCCCCTTTTGTCTTCTCTCCCTCTAGTGTTAGGACACCTACCTGTAGCCATGTTGCACCAAGTTCTGGCACTGAAACAGTGACTGGGAGAGTCCCAGCCCAATCCAATTAACCCCTGCTGATGCATCTAATCCACTAAGATCAATGGGACAAATGTGCAAGTAAAGATGTGCAGGACTGCAGGTGCCTATATTACAGGCAGCCCAATTTTACTGGCCTTAAGCAGTGGACTACTATATATTCCCATATGCTGTTTTATTCCTCAAAGTGCCAGGTCACAGAACCCAACTATTCCTACAGTCATTATTAGTTGGTATTAATAATATTTGATGTTTCTCTTTAAATCCTGCCAACAAAGAGGCAAATTTCATGTGCATATGTGTCTGCACAAAATCACCCTCAGAAGTAATCAGAAGGATCCTGTACCGGTGCTCAGATGTAGTGCTTGCATTCAGTCCTGTGTCTGCTTGGAGAAGCTGTCTTTCTCACCTGAAATTGGATACTTTCCTTTTAAGAGTGCCTGGTCTGTGTGATGGGAGCCAAAATACTCCCTCCTTACTATTTCCTGGCCTTGGCAATTACATGCAGGTGTGCCACAGTTGCCTTGCCAATTGCCATCTAACTCTTAAAAGAAGGGGCTGAAAGCCCATGTTAGCAGCCCAGAGAGGGTTGAGTCCATTGAGAATGGAATACATGCCACTCTGGACCAGGAACTGACTCTGAAAACGGAGTATAGGGAGCAGGGGTTTCTCCCTGGGAGGGTTGGTCTACACACCTAAGTAGTAGAGGTCCACATTAAGTAGAAGTGGACTGCTTATAGGTTTATTTTCTTGTTTCTGTGTATCCTTTGTTTTTCTCCTTTGCCCTCTGTGTTTTGTGGATTGTTTAATAAAGCTTGTTTTGTACTAATTGTGCCTGGCCATATAACTAGAGGTGTCTGACCAGACAGCAAGGAAGCTCCCCGCCCCCCATGGCCTGGCCACTCAGGAACACTACTTGGAAGTAAGATCTAATGTATAAAAGGGTGGTGAAGGGGAATAAGAAGTACCCCTGAGAGGAAAAACACCACAAATACTAGTACAATTAATTTTAGGCTGGTATACCCAATTTCTTCCATAGAACAAGGGACCATATTAAAGCCTTGCTCCTCTCCACCCTCCTGCCCCACCTTCGGAGAACTTGGCTGGGATACAGCTGCTGGCATAGGAGATTATCATCACCTGAGTTAATGTAACACCTACACTGATATCTGAATAACTGGGTCAGGCCAACTTGGGTAGCAAAAGCAGTAGCTTCCAGCCATCCCTGAGCTCATGTTACACTCAGTTGTAAATCAAAGTGCGGAACATTAAGCTATGAACTCATGTTTGCTTTCAAATAATTAAGATGGTGGATTTTCTAAAGGTGTATTGAATTCCACTTATTACTAATAATGCTTCAATACATAGCTCAACTACAATTTCGTTATTTATTTTAGTCTGCCCAATAACAAAAATTCTCAGGGTGGATTACATGATACATGAATATAAGAAAAAAAAAAGCAGGACACAATTAAAAACAATAACCAGCACAAAAATACAATATTATATATATATATATATATATATATATATATATATATATATACAAACAGCATTCTAGCACACTATGGGCAAATCTAAACTATAAAATCTATAATCTAAAATGCCTGGGAGAAGAGGAATGTTTCTGCCTGGTGCTAAAAAGGTAATAGTGTGGACACCAGGCAAGCCACCTTGGGGAGGGCTTTGCATAAGTGGGGCACCACAACCAAGAAGGCCCTCTCTCTTGTACCCACCCACCATTTGGCAAGGGGCACCCAGAGGAAAGCCTCCAAAGATGACCTACATTTAGGAGGAGATGCCTCTTTAGGTACTCTGACCCCAATCCATTTAGGGCTTTTAAGGTCCACACCAGCATGAATTGAGTCTAGAAATGGCTTGGAAGCCAATGCAGCTGACAAAGCACTGGCATCACATGATTATATCAACTAGTCCCATTTAGTAGCCTAGCAACTCTATTTTGGACCAACTAAAGTTTCCGAACTGTTTTCAGTGGTAGGCCCCCCCCCCCCCACAATGCATTGCAATAATCCAACCATGAGGTTATCAGATCATGGATAACTGTCACCAGGTTATCTCTGTCCGGATAGGGTTGCAGCTGGTATTTCAGCCTATGCTGATAATAGATGCTGCTAGCCACCAAGACCACCTATGCCTCAAGTGACAATGATGGATCCAGGACCATCCCCAAATTGCACACCACATATGCAGCTGCATAACAGGTTAAACACTACTCAACTGGATTGAGCTTCAGTTGATCGGCCTTCAACCAGCCCATTACCCTGCTCAGGACAACCATTGCCTCACCTGGGTGAGATGAAAAGGTAAGGAAAAGCTGCATATCATCTGCGTATTGATGACACCTCAGCCTGGATCCCCAGATAACCTCACCCAGAAGTTTCATGTAGATGTTAAATAACACGGGGGATAAAATCTCAAGTCCTGTAAAACCCCATGATATAATTGTCATGGAACCAAGCAGTAATTCCCTACTACCACCTTCTGAAAATGCCATACAACACTTGGACAATGTTGCTATTTGAAAGATAACACATCTAATATTATAATAGTTATCATTAGCATCCTCTACTATTACCACTACTGATAAATTCTTTCTTTCCTTTTAATGTAATTTATTTTATTTTTTGAATGCAAAAGTTCAACAGATACCATGAACAGATTCACATGGCAAAAAATAGGTCTGTTCCCAAAATCAAAATGGGCTAAAACATAAAACCAGTATTAGAAAGAACATTCACCCTAAAGCCATCAGTTTTAAAAGTGATGCTATAATCAAATAATTCTTTTCTGTCTCGGCATGTATGCATAAGTATAAACTCAGAAAGAGTACAGCCAACATATTTACTGTAATGCTTTCTATAGAACAGTATGAAGTTTAATACAGCCTGGCTAACGACTATTTAAGAAGCATTCTTACTCCCCAGTTCCATTCAACTCCGCTGCTGCTTCAATTCTTCCTCTATTGCTGCCACTTCACCACTACCTAGGCCCCATCTATACTGGGCTTTTACTCTGGGGCAGGTGCGAGTCGAGGACCCTTGTGATAGATGATGCAGTCGCGACTTCGCAGCCATCTGTTGCTTTTTCCCGGAAGATGCGGATTTCCAAGGAGGCAGTTTGCTCCGATGTTTTCTGCTGCTGAGGGTTCAGGGCGGGTTTGCACACTGTATATCCCTGCCTTGGATTGACACCGCAATTTGCGATAGACATGAGGTGGGCGGTGTTACAGGTCTCATGTGTGATGCCTTCTCACTCCTCCCCTCCCCACTCATTCCTATTTCCTTGCAGCTGTGCAGTTACGGAGGCACGAAGAGGAACGAAGAGGTCTTTTGAAAGGGGTGCGGGAGAGGGAGAAAGAGAAGGCACCAACCCTAGACTGCTTTCCTCTTCAAAGGCAAAAAGGAGGAAAGGGGGGAATCAGAAAGAGAAAGAATTAACTACAGAACTAAGCAAGGAACTGATTTTATTAGGACATAAAAAGAAAAGTGAGTTGCTGCTGCTGCTGCTGCTGCCCACTACTCTTAAGCTGATTCTCTCCATGGAACTCGCAGCTTTCTCTCCCCTTCCCTAGAGCCAGCCAGTCCCACACACTTTATTACACACTCGGGTTTCCTTCCCCACAGACTCGATGCAGAATGTAGCTGGCACCTCGGGAGAAAAAGAGGATTCCCCCCTTCCCGCTCCCACCCCCATCTCTTTCCTCAGTTCTGCAAAGTGGTGGAAATACTGCTGCTGCCACCGAAGCACCTCTCCTCCAGAGGACTCTCAGGAAGCCCCCCTGCCCCCAGTGCCCCCATGCGCAACTCCTCTGGGTAGGCTCTCTTGAACTCCTAACCTGATGTGCCTTTGGTTTTCAAGGAAACTCCTCACGTGGTTGCCCCTGCAAAGTTCTCTTCTCTCTCTCCCACCCACCCCAAGTCCCTCGATGTGTCATGGCTACACGGAGTATATCACAGCGAAACTCCGCAGTAACTTGCCCCTGTATATCAAGCTATTTGGGGATCTGCAGCGCTGGTACTGCGCAGCTCCAACGAAGGGATGCACCAAACTGGCACCATATAGATGCACCCCTAGATGCCTGTTCTGTTCTTTTAAAGCTGGAACCGGCTGCAGGGAGACCCTGTGTTACTGTTTCCAGCTGGGGAAACACAGTGCAGTACTATGGACATATGTGATCCATATGTCCATAGTACTCTCTCTCAGCTCCAGGTGATGGGCAGGAGGCAGCTGAGGTAGGGCCATGTGCAATTAGCTACTGTGGTGCTTGTTCATGGACAATGGCTACTTTCCCCACCCAAAATGGGAAGAGGTTGTCTAAGTGTGACGAAGCAATTACCAGAAGCTGTATTTATCATCTGAACTTAAAGCAAAAAATGCTTCCCCAAAACAAAACTGCTTGTTTACTGTTCATTACACTACCGACTTCCTTGCACAGAACTAAGCATTAACAAAACTGTGCCCTGTGATGCTTTTATAACATTTCTGGTTCCAAATCCCCTTTTCCAAATCCTAATTGATCCTCTAAATGAGCTTTATTAATAATTGATGGAAAACTGGCAACAACCTATCTGTGCATGCTTTGGCAGCCTTCATAAATGTCCAATTAGGTCAAAGTATCTAATCAAGAAAGATCTAGAAAGAAATTAGGGCAGGGTTTTTAAGCCGAATGCACTTTTGAAGCAGGGAAGAAAAGTAAAATAGGCAAAGCCACACAACGTTATAGGTGAGGTTAGAGCTACACTGCTGTACAGAATTGTGCAAATTCATGTCTGAAAGTTTAACGCTCCTATTACAGTACTGCACTTAATACAGCCAAACAATTTTCCACTTGCCTGCTAGCCCATGGTGAGGCACAATGGCACAAAGCAGCAAAGTTCAACTCCATCCAAATCTGCTCCTCATGTCAATCATTATGCCATGTCTCTCATGCTTTCATTATCCTATCACAACGCTGGTTCCAGTTTGCCCATAGGTACACTGAACTAGGCATGTTCATTTTGCCCACAAAATAAGATACAGTAGAAGAAATCTTAAATTTTAGTAGTTAAAATATACACCTCTGCTGTATTTCTTACTACATAAGCAATTATTCCTTTTGTTAATTTCAATTTGTAGATGCTACAAAGCAGTGGAGGCTGATGACTTAAGTGTCTATGGGGCAGGGCATCCATTCCAGGTTTCAGTCAGACCCAGTCAGAACTCTAAAGGAGCTAACCAAGAACCCTGAAGAGCTCCTTTAGAGTTCTAACTAGTTCTGACTGAAATTTGGAGTGGATTTACTACCCCATTGACATTGGAGCCACCAGCCTCCACTACTACAAAGCAGCCTACCCCAACCTGATGTGCTCCAGATGTTTTGGACTTCAATTACCATCAGTCCTAGCCAGTGTGCCTAAGTCAGAAATGCTGGGTGTTGTAGTCCAAAACATCTGGAGGGCACCAGGTTGGGGAAGACTGCTACAAAGGGTCCTTTCTGAGATGGTGTAAACCAGCGGTCCCCAACCTTTTTGGCACCAGGGACCAGTCCAATTTTTCCACGGACTTGGGGGGAGGTTTCCACTGGCAGACCTCCGGCTGCTGGGATGCTACACGGACACCATTTGTGTCCCTATTCCTTGCAGTAATTGGCTAAAAAAAGGTGAGGGGGTTTCGCACACCTCTGCAGCCCAGTTGCTGACAGGCCACGGACTGGTACTGGTCCGCGGCCCAGGGGTTGGGGACCCCTGGTGTAAACCACAAGGAAGCAGAACCTCAAGCGTGCATCTATTTTCTGCAAGTAGTTCTGGCCTCCCAGTCCACCACTGTAATTTTTACTTAGTTGATGGTTAATTTGGAAATAATATTTTTTTCTCATATATCATTGGGCTCCAAGCTCAAACATCCTACTCATCTGTTCCACACTTTCACTTAGCCAATTGCCCACCTTCCACTTTCTGCAATGTTTTCTTGCTAAAATAACAACACTTGTATTCCAACACATCTGAAGGGCATGAGGTTGGGAAAGGTTTATATACTTCATTAACACTGCTCCACAGTCTAGATCAGTTTTGTATAACATACGCACAGTTGTGAAAGCTTACTCGTTGCCACTGAAACACTGCTACGATTTTTGCAATCCTGGGCTCCCAGTTACGTGGCTGTAGAAACCGATGCATTATATTTGTTTTACTTCTAGATTCTGTATAGCAGGCCTGTATAGATTCAGTCCTGCATGGCATGTATGGGCTATGAACTACAGTCTGCTGTGTTTGTGATAAACCCTCTGGTTTTTGCAACCTCAGGCATGCTCAAAACCAAGGGCTTATAAACCATCTGGCAGGGTGCCATAGAAGGTTGCCACGTCACAGATGGCTTGCTATGTGTTGTACAGGCCTGCTTCAAAGCAATAACTTTCTCAACTTAATATGGCAAAGAGCCAATGGTGCTTTTACTGCAGATAGTTGACAATTTCATTAGTTATAAGAGTAATGCAATCAGTTTCTAGAACAGGAAAACGTATGCTGTGGCTGAGACAAAAATGTCTGACAACGAAATCTCAACCCTCTTTCCAGATTTCCTAGTGTCTTGCTGTGAAAACCTGAGCAAAGCCTTGATCTGCCTGTACTTTCAAACCATAATAAAACTTTCTTCATTCATGTCTTACATCAGCACCCCACATAAAAATGTATATTATATAAAACAATATAAGTAGCAATTTATCCTTCAGACACAGAGGTGTTAGTGACAAGCTCCATTATAATGGTTGCACAGTTAGTAATGGGGTAGAAATGAGGAAATCACAAAGGATCTCTCTGAAACTCTACCACTGTCAAAGATCGAGAATGATGTCACAATTATACTTTATTATAGTCAGGGCTGCTTGTACTTTGTTCTTAACCAAAACTCCATGTTCTGCATGCAGGATATCTCAATTCTGCACTCAATTTAAAAAATAAAATAAAATGAACATATATGTTGACATACTTCTTTTGCATAACAGTCCTGAATTTGCACATTATAGTTGAACATTCTATTCAGCAGTTGCAAAATGTCTACTGCTTTAACAGGAAGAGAAGTATGAAACAGACCCCTGCTGGTTTCTGGGGAGGAAAAAAATGTGGAAAGAGTAAGACAGGTAGCAATACATGACACATATTCTGCCTCCTGGAACACTGAACCCTTTTGTTAAACACTGCATCCATATTTCAAAGGTATCTCCATAACCATAAAGAGATCCTGCAGAAATTACCAACATAAGAACATAAGAAGAGCCATGCTAGATCTGACTAATGTTCTATCTAGTCCAGAATCCTCTTTCCCAGAGTGGCCAGCCAGATGCCTTTGGGAAGCCCACTAGCAGGACATGAAGGCAATATCCCTCTCCTGTTGTTGCTCCCCAGCAGCAGCATAGCTGAAGGTGACTAGTAGTCATCAGTAGACAGAACCTTCATGAACTGGTCTATATCTTGTTTTAAAGCCATCAAAGTTGGTCACCATCACATCTTGTGGCAGAGAATCCCATAACTTGTTATTGTTATGCCCCCTCTGGAGGACTCCTCTTGACCTAGAGACTCCCGAGCCAATCATCATAGAGAAGCTGCCTCTGTCAAGGGTCCCTGAAGCAGATCAAGGGGATCCTGGGCCCTCAGGGGAGACAACCCTACTCCTCATGAAGGAGGCAGCCCCCTATCGGACTCAGAGTTAGACAGCAAGTGGCCATTTAGCCCCAGGAAGTGCAGGCATCTAAAGATTCAGGCATGGCCAGATGCAGAAATGCTCACCCAGTGAATAAGGGCTCCTCTTGAGTGAAGATATACTTGTGGGTAAGGCTATGCTCATGAGCAGACCATTCCTTGAGTGGCACTGCAGCTGTGCTCTGGATGGGGCTCTGAAGGATCAGACTTAAAAGCCTTCAGTTCTAGGAACCAGCTTGTAGACACCTGCCTTGTATTTTACTATAACCAAGCTTTTCTCTGGAACTCCCTGTGTTTGGACTACCTATTGACCTTGCCTTTGGTACTGAGCCTGACAAATTCCCTACAGCTCTGTCCTTGCACCACTGCAAGCAGGACAGTTACATTTATTATGAACATGTTTATCCCACCTTTCATTCAAAATTTTCAGGGCAGCTGATTCACTATGCACTGTCTGAGGATGTATGCATTAATGAACAAAACATAAAGTATTGTACTGGAGGTACTGTACCAGTATTGTACTGGTATTCTCTCATGGCAGCCTTCTTCAACCTGATGCCCTCCAGATGTGTTGGACTGGAACTCCCGTAATTCCCAGCCGGCATAGCCATTGGCCATGCTGGCTAGGAATTATGGAAGCTGTAGTCCAATGCACATGGATGGTACCTAGTTGGAGAAAGCTGCCTTATGGAAAGTAAAGCCACTGTCCTCTTTTGCAGGGATTTCCATTTCCCACAGCAAAGGTTCATATTGGAACTATAGCCCTGCATTACACACTGTTTTGTGCACAAAAATATATTATCTCAAGATGGTAACCCAGATTTTAACAGGCAGCAGTTATATTAAACTGTTGGAGTAAATAGATGGAAAAAGTGAATGTTCTTGACATCCGTATACTACCATTAGCAAAATCACAACCAACGTCAATGGTTTATTTAGGAAATTCCTGTGGTGGAGAGGGGCCATATAACTATCTGAAAGCAGCAGGATGTAAGTCATGTCCCATGCTTAACAAATGATACTCAAATCTTCCAGGGGAGAGGGAGCAGAACTTTGTGGCTTCCCTTTAATTAGTGAGCATATAGGTCATATCAACTCCAATGTTGCCCTTTACTATTATGAACCATAGCTGGCAAGTGAGAATACTTAATATGAAAGCCAAATCAAGCAGCCATCATGGTCCCTGGCTGTCAATTGGCATATAAACCAATGTCTCATGGAGCAAAGACCTGGCACACTTCTGTCTGATTTCTATGCTCACTTGTTTGGATAGGGAAGATAGAATACCCCCCAGGCAGGCCAGCTAGCAAGAGTCATATCTGCCATACTTAGCAGCGAGAGGAACATACAAATGTAGATCTCTGGCTTCCACTCAAGGGATCAGCTCCTAAATAAACTCTGAGAAGGAAAACCCACTCCTATCAGCTGTGTTACCTCAACATTTCCAATTCTCCTGAGCCAAAAAAAGGCAACGATTTGTTTCCCACATTCCACCATATATTAACTCCTTTATTTGTTTTGATTTACAAAAAAAAAAAACTTTCCTTAGCCCAGAAGCTCAACACTATAGATCGGATAAGATGCTACACTGCTAAAATTTAGCTGTCTTGAAAGGGCTGCAGACAGGAATGGGGGACAAATGCCATACCTTACTAGGAGGTGCCATTCTCTACTGATAGCATGTAAATAAATATATTACAACTGGCTTCTTGGCCACCCCTTTTTTCTGAGTTTTCTAGCATGCTGAAGGGACTGGATGATCGGACAGCTCTAATTTTTTAATCTTCTAAAAGATGTCCTCCAGGGTTCATACCCCAAATCTCACTTAAACCAAAATATTGACATTTCTGATTCCAAACTAACCTTAAGAACACAAGAAACATTGGTCCACCTAGCTTGGTACTGTCTACACTGAGCATTACAGGGCTCCAGCCCCACATGGGGATGGCAGGAATTGAGCCTGGGTGCCTTTTGCATGAAAAGTATGGGCTCTATTACTGAGCTACAGTCCTTCCCAAAACATGGGGCTGCAATCATTTACATACTAGCAGAGAGTAAATACTATTGAATTGAGTGGGATTTACTTCTCAGTGGAAGCTATTAGGCCTAGGCTAAAAGGATCTTCTTAAGAGGGGGGGAGAGAAAGAAATTCACCATTCTTTGGTAAACTGTAACCAAATAAGCTACCCCTTCATGGATCACTGCCTTGTTGTGGTGAAGGGGCTTGCGTAACTCAGTGAAGCCATAAGCTATGCTGTGCAGGGCCACCCAAGACGGACAGGTCATGGTGGAGAGTTCTGACAAAATGTGGTCCACTGGAGAAGGAAATGGCAACCCACTCCAGTATTCTTGCCAAGAAAACCCCATGGAACGTATCACAAGGCTAAAAGAGATGACGCTGGAAGATGAGCCCCTCAGGTCGGAAGGTGTCCAATATGCTACTGGGGAAGAGCAGAGGGTATTTCCAAGTAGCACCAGAAAGAGTGAAGCGGCTGGGCCAAACCCGAAAGGACACTCAGCTGTGGATGTGTCTGGTGGTGAAAAGAAAATCCGATGCTGTAAAGAACAATATTGTTTAGGAACCTGGAATGTCAGATCAAGGAATCAAGGTAAGCTGGAGGTGGTCAAACATGAGATGGCAAGATTGAACATCGACATCTTGGGAATCAGCGAATTAAAATGGACAGGCATGGGCGAATTTAATTCAGGTGACTATCATATCTACTACTGTGGGCAAGAATCCCTTAGAAGAAATGGAGTAGCACTCATAGTCAACAAAAGGGTGGGAAAAGCAGTACTGGGGTACAATCTCAAAAACGATAGAATGATCTCAGTACGAATCCAAGGCAAACCATTCAACAACACAGTAATTCAGGTCTATGCCCCAACCACTGATGCCGAAGAAGCTGAGGTTGATTGGTTCTATGAAGACCTACAACACCTTCTAGAACTAACACCAAAAAAAGATGTCCTCTTCATCATAGGGGATTGGAATGCTAAAGTAGGAAGTCAAGAAATCACCGGGATAACAGGCAGGCATGGCCTTGGTGTACAAAATGAAGCAGGACAAAAGCTAATAGAGTTTTGCCAAGAGAACATGCTGATCATAGCAAACACTCTTTTCCAACAGCACAAGAGACGACTCTACACATGGACATCACCAGATGGTCAATATCGAAATCGGATTGATTATGTCCTTTGCAGCCAAAGATGGAGAAGCTCTATACAGTCAGTCAAAACAAGACCTGGAGCTGACTGTGGCTCAGATCATGAGCTTCTTGTTGCAAAATTTCGGCTTAAATTGAAGAACGTAGGGAAAACCACTAAACCATTCAGGTATGACCTAAATCATATCCCCTATGAATATACAGTGGAGGTGAGGAATAGATTTCAGGGATTAGACCTGATAGGCAGAGTGCCTGAGGAACTATGGACGGAGGTCCGTAACATTGTTCAGGAGGCAGCAACGAAATCCATCCCAAAGAAAAAGAAATGCAAGAAAGCCAAGTGGCTGTCTACTGAGGCTTTACAAGTAGCTGAGGAAAGAAGGGAAGCGAAAAGCAAGGGAGAAAGGGGAAGATATATCCAACTGAATGCAGAGTTCCAGAGAATAGCAAGGAGAGACAAGAAGGCCTTCTTAAATGAACAATGCAAAGAAATCAACGAAAACAACAGAATGGGAAAGACTAGAGATGTCTTCAAGAAAATTGGAGATCTCAAGGGAACGTTTTGTGCAAAGACGGGCATGATAAGGGACAAAGAAGGCAGGGACCTAACAGAAGCAGATGAGATTAAGAAGAGGTGGAAAGAATATACAGAAGAACTATACAGGAAAGATCTGAATGTCCCTGATAGCCATGATAGTGCGGTCACTGAACTTGAGCCGGACATCCTCAAGAGTGGTCAAGTGGGCATTAGGAAGCATTAGTAACAACAAAGCTAGCGGAGATGACTGTATTCCAGCTGAGCTATTTAAAATACTAAAAGATGATGCTGTTAAAGTGCTGCATTCAATATGCCAACAAATCTGGAACACTCAACAGTGGCCACAAGACTGGAAAAGGTCAGTTTACATTCCAATTCCAAAGAAGGGCAACGCCAAAGAGTGTTCAAACTACCGCACAATTGCGCTCATTTCACATGCCAGCAAGGTGATGCTCAAAATCCTACCAGCTAGGCTTCAGCAGTATGCGAACCGAGAACTACCGGAAGTACAAGCGGGGTTTCGAAAAGGCAGAGGAACTAGAGATCAAATCGCCAATGTTCGCTGGATCATGGAGAAAGCAAGAGAATCCAGAAAAACGTCTATTTCTGCTTCATTGACTACGCTAAAGCCTTTGATTGTGTGGATCACAACAAACTCTGGCAAATTCTGAAAGTGATGGGAGTACCAGACCACCTTACCTGTCTGCTGAGAAACCTGTACGAGGGTCAAGAAACAACAGTAAGAACCAGACATGGAACAACCGATTGGTTCAAAATTGGGAAAGGAGTACGACAAGGCTGCATATTGTCACCCTGCTTATTTAACTTATATGCAGAGTACATCATGAGAAACGCCGGGTTGGATGAATCACAGGTTGGAATTAAGATTGCTGGGGGAATTATCAACAACCTCCGATATGCAGATGATACCACCCTAATGGCAGAAAGCAAAGAGGATCTAAAGAGCCTCTTGTTGAGGGTGAAAGAGGAGAGTGCAAAAGCTGGTTTGAAACTCAACATTAAAAAAACTAAGATCATGGCATCTGGCCCCATCATTTCCTGCATATAGAAGGGGAAGAAATGGAAGCAGTGACAGATTTTACTTTCTTGGGCTCCAAGATCACCGCAGACGGTGACTGTAGCCATGAAATTAAAAGACGCTTGCTCCTTGGGAGGAAAGCTATGGCAAACCTAGACAGCATAGTAAGAAGCAGAGACATCACCTTGCCGACAAAGGCCCATCTAATCAAAGCTATGGTTTTTCCAGTAGTAATGTATGGCTGTGAGAGCTGGACTATAAGGAAGGCTGAGCGCCGAAGAATTGATGCTTTCGAACTGTGGTGCTGGAGAAGACTCTTACGAGTCCCCTGGACTGCAAGGAGGTCAAATCAGTCAGTCTTAAAGGAAATCAACCCTGAGTGCTCATTGGAAGGACAGATACTGAAGCTGAAGCTCCAATATTTTGGCCACCTAATCCAAAGAGAAAACTCCCTGGAAAAGACCCTGATGCTGGGAAAGACTGAAGGCAAAAGGAGAAGGGGACGGCAGAGGATGAGATGGCTAGATAGCATCACGGATGCAATGAATATGAACTTGAGCACACTCCGGGAGAGAGCGCTGGACAGGAAGGCCTGGAGTGCTATGGTCCATGGGGTGACGAAGCGTAGGACACGACTGAACGACAACAACAACAACAACCAAATAAGCTACTTTTTTCCCTTCCCCACCCCCTCCTTTTCTCTCTCTCTCTCTCTCTCTCGCTTTGTTTACCATCTTGCCAGATGAAGAATTCTGGAGAACCCAACAGCTTGCACAGTATTTTGTGGCCTTTGAGTCGGCCTAATAAAAGGTATTTTACAGCAATATGGATTTGGGGCATTTTCTTTTGCAATCCTAAACTCCCTCCCGCCAGCGAATCAAGCCTTGGGGTCGTCCTGCGGAGGACACACACTAGGGATCGGTGCCCTTCGTGAACTGTCAGCTAAGGGCTGACTAACCCGCTGTAACCGTCTTGAAATGTGCCAAGTTGCTTTGTATCCTGTCATACGCAGCCCGGCCCCCCAAAAACCCACCCTAACCCCAACTTCCTCCCCCGCCCTTTTCGTTGCCACTGCAACGATCAGCTCTTAATGATCCACGTGCAAGAGATGAGAAGCGCTTCTCTCCCCGCTGGAGCCCTCGCGCGTGCTCACTCTTGTGCCATATATTTTTAATTAGAAACTCCATTTATATCCACCCGCCCAGCTCTCCCAACTCGGTTGCCGCGCTACGAAGCCCCCGTCTGTCTCCCCCCGCCGCCGCGCTCCTTCCTTCCCTTCCCTTCCCTTCCCTCCCTCGTCCAATCGCGAGCTCCCTTTTCCTTCTTCGCTCGCGCTGGGTTTGTTTGCTTTCTGAAGTATGAGCGAACTTTCCCCTCCCCGAAGGCCGGGCGGGCGAGCGGGCGGACGGCGGCTCCCAGAAGAGGGGATGCGAAAGGAGGAGGGGCTCACCTGCCAAGCGCGGGCTCGTCGGAGACCAAAGCCAGACGCCGAGGAGGCTGCAGCGCTTCCCACGGCGACCGGCGGCCTGTGTCCTGAAATGACCCGGCTGGGTGGGAGGGAGAGAAGCGCGGGAGGCCGGGGAGAGAGCGCCTGAGTGACACAAATGGAGCAGGACGCCGGGTTCTTTGGGCAGCAGCGCGCGCTCTCCCCTCCTCCCCCCCCCCCCGCCGCTTTCCTTCCCCGTCTGCTTTCACACGAGCCTCTCGGGGACGTGCTGAATTCTGAAAAGCAGAGCTAGGGGCCTACGCTGAAGAAGGCGAAGTGCGCACGCACAGCTTTGCACCTTAAAACGGCTCGAATGCGTTGCGCAGCGTCTTGGCTGGATTCACAAGACGAAGCTGGACAGGGGGTGACGTTTCGGAATGGCCAGCTTTTTTTTCTTTCTTTCTTTTCCCGGCCATACGACTAATTCAGCAGGCCCAGCTTTCCGAGCAGCAAAAACAACCAAGAGGCTTGTGACAATTTAAAGACCAACAGGTTTATTAGGGCAGATATTTTCATGACGTGGACTAAGAATCCACTTCATCAGAACCCTTTTGCCATACAGTGGAGCAGCTAGGACAGACTGGGGCCAAAGTCCAGAGCCCCCTGCCGTGCCCCTGGGGTGGGGGATGACCGCCTGAACAGCTGCAGGTGATAAGCCCATCATGATAGCTGAAGCAAATTCCATTTTATTCTTGTCCTCATGATGGGGCTATGATTTAAGTGAGTTCAAAAAGCAAAACTTTTTGCTTTTTGCAATCAGGGATGACAAATAGTGCTGTTGTAACTCATCAGGAATGTAGACGTAGTTGTACAACATGGAATGGTGGGGGAAAGAGAAATATTAGTTGTGTGCTTCACAACTGAAGTAAAACATACGGGCTATCTAAAGTGGGCCCCATAAGACCATTAAATCCAGGGTCTAAAATTCCATAACTACATCACTGATGCCTTAATGAATATATGTATGAGACTGCCACAAACATATTCATTGCTTTGGCTGCTACTGCCTAATATGCATACCTCCCGCGAAATTCTTTCCTAGCAGAGAAATGCTGTGATGGGAGAACTTCACCTGCTGAATTTCTTCCTAATGATCAGCTATTGAAGGCACAGATGCCCAGCCAGGGAAAGCTGACAACCCTACATGTAATATGCCACAATATCAGCCTTGCCATTCTCTTAAGTGCAAAGGAGTATTTTGGAGACACTGATAACAGTGCCAGGGCCTTTTGCTCAGATGGTGCAGAGGACCAGAGTGCAATGTCCAGTATGAGACTGAGAGATGAACACTAGTCGGGAAGGATACAGCTGTCAAATGTAAAGGTACAAACATCTTTCACCATGTCCAGTCATGTACCAATTGAATTCTAAGACCTGCACCCAAGGAAATTAAAGCTCTGAGAGAGGTTAAACCATGCAGAAAAGAAAGCACAACAAGAAGAAAACAACAAGAGAAAAGAAATAAAGGGATGGAAGAGACAAACATGAAAGGGCACAGCAGCAAAGGGGAAGCTGCTGGAGAGCCTTAGAGAAAGTTAAAAACTAATTGGAGAGGTTTTAATTAGAATTCTTCAACATTTCAATGAAAAGCAATTTATCGGGCAGCAGTATATGCATTCCATTCAAGTTACCTGTCCCAGCTCTTAGGCATATTAAGAACCACAGCTTTACAACATTTTTCATCTTCATAAAATCTACCTGTGTGGGAACTCCCAAGTTTACAGATGTGGAAGCTGTCTTGTGTTTGCACGTGTATGTATTTTTAACTTTTTATTCAAAATTATACAACCAGGATACAAGTTATAGCAAAATAAAAGGAAAACAAAACTGGAAAACAGCACCAGAGAACAATGATTAGATCACAGGAATAGCCAAATGAGAACAAAAAGGAACACAAACTTAACACACACGAAATACAAGCAGACAATTAACGATAAAAAACAAGAATTTGAGGCACATACTGCTGAGAGAGAGAGAGAGAGAGAGAGAGAGAGAGAGAGAAGACCAACAATAACAAAATATTTAAATATACCAGAAGCAGGAAACTAGCTATTGGACCATTAGATGACAAGGGCGTTAAAAGTGTGCTAAAGGAGGATAAGAAAATTGCAGAAAAGCTGGATGAAATCTGTGCTTCTGTCTGCACTGAAGAAGATATAAGGAAGGTACCCATGCCTGAGCTGACTTTTTCAGGAAGGAGGTCAAAAGAACTGAGCCAAATAGTGGTTAGAAGACATGAAGTTCTAGGCCTTTTTGACACATTAAAAATCAACAAATCACAGGTTCAAGATGGGTATTCCCCTGAGAGTTCTTGAACTCAATGGGAAATTGTGGATCTTATAACAAAAACATTATTATGGGTTTTCTATCCATTTTTGTGAGTAGGTCTATCAGTGTCAGTTGGATGAAGCATATCTGGCTAGTAGCTTTGACTTTTTAATAGCCCAGTGATATGTTACAATGGGAACCAAACAGATAGCTAATCACTTCTTGATACAAGATATTTTTAGGAACATTCTGAGTAAGAGTGAGAGCCATTCTGGCAAAAGGGCATGCCTGTCTTCCCCCTCGCCCCCTCCACATACACTTTAGTCAGGATGAAGGGCGCAGGTGTGTGTAAAATAAACCCTCACATGACCTCACTCAGTGGCTAGGTGAAGATGTTAGTAACTGGGCTATTGTTGTTACAATCTCTTGGGTCCAAGGAGGATTTCTTATGATATGGCCACACAACTGCTTCGCTCAAGGTGGCCAGAACCATTCATGTTTCCAGTGAGGCATTAGTCACCTCCTGGACCCACCCAGTCACTATCCTCCAGCTAGATGTTAATAGCCAAGATGGGCAAGGATCAAAATGCAGATGGTAGGGTGAACCCTGCCAAGAACTTTGTCCACATTTCCAGGCTGTATCACTGAAACTGACCGCATGCAACTAGACTAGGTGGTACTCTGAATGCTTCCACTGTACTGATAATGGCATCAAATTCAGAGTGAATATAAACAACTTTACCCTTAACATGCCTTGCAAACCTGTCACAGAAGGGGGCCAAGGGTTCAAATACATTCCTATCTGGGTCAAATTGTAATAACACATTTACCACCTGGAAAACCTTTGCTGGATGCAACGGTGGTGGTGAAGACTGCTTCACCAGTATCACTGCTACAAAGTAAGTCAGTGATGTGCTCTCACTTGTACTTGGTCATATCCACTATGAAATTGGCACCATCTACATAAACCATGGAGCTGGCTGGGCTGTATAGTACCAGAGAGGACACTTGGGAGCAATTATATCAATATCCCTTTCCATCTCACTGTTTTAAAGTGAGACGAGGGTTTCAACAGGGGCACTAGCCATGTCAACAGGAAACTCCAAGAGCATTCAGGTTTCCTTCGGATTCCATACGTCTCTGGGGTCAGATCATCTTAACTGGTCCCCACTCCTTTGGAGGGGAGTAGCAAATGTCAATCTAAACTTCGCCAGTAAGTGATCTGACCATGACAATATGGTTACAAAGTACTCACCTAACTCCAAAGTTTCAGTCTCCTGCTGTGTCCTGTGCAATATGTTGAGATGGCCCCATGGTTGTTATGGAGGCCATGAAGTCTGGAGTTGAATCCTCCAAAGGTGGACCCAGCATGAATACTGAAGTTGACAACACCACATCAGAGACCCCCTCAGGTAACTAAGACAGGGAGACTGATGTTCCCATCAGTACACCAGTGCGGTGATCAGTACAACTGCAAAATACCTGATCTGTTTGGCCCAGGACAAGGTACAACATTCAAATCAAGTTCCCGACCAACCTGGTCTCTTCGTGAAGAAGACTGATTCCTTATAAATGACAGCAACTCCCCCTCCCCAACCCTCCAGCCTATGTTAGTACTTCACTATATACCCAGGTGGACAGATCTGGAATAGGTCAACACCACCCAGCTCATGGTCAACACCCCTTCATGCGTGTTTAATAAAATGCAAAATCAATAAAGTGCAAGAATTAATAAAATGCTGAAGGCCAATACAATTCTCAGTCCTACAAGAACAATTAACAGCAACTACAGGAATTAAAGTGCTAGGTGCTATGAAAGGTCCCAAGACAGGACAGGTCCTCTTAAGGATTGGTAGCTGGTTAAAGAACAGGAAGCAGAGAGTAGTGAGAAACGTACACTTCTAGCATTGGATGGATGTAAGAAGTAGGGTCCCCCAAGGATCTGCATTGGGACTGATTTTTTTTTTTTAGCTTGTTCATAAATAACCTAGAATTTAGGATCAGCAGTGAGATGGCCAAGTTTGCTGATGACACCCAATTATTCAGGGTGATAAAAATAAAAAGTGATTTGGAAAAGCTTCAAAAGGATCTCTCCAAGATGGGTGAATGAGCAATTTAATGGCAAATGTAGTTAAATGTAAATAAGTGCAAAATAAAGTACATTGGGGCAAAAAAAAAATCCTCAATCTGACCTGATAAGTGATTGATTTCTGACCAGGAATGGGATCTTGGGGTTGTGGTGAATGGCTCTATGAAAACATCAGTCCATTTTGCAGCACTGTAAAAAAGGCAAATTCCATGCAAGGAAATTCATTAGGACAGGTACCAAGAATTAAACTGCCAGTATCGTAATGGTTTTGATAGAAATATATGGTGCAACCACACTTTGAATACTGTCTACAGCTCTGGTCACCACATCACAAGATATTGTAGAGCTTGAAGATGTGCTGAAAAGGACAACCAACATGACCAAGGGGGCAGAACAACTCCCCTATGAGGTTATTGCCCTCATGCCATTTGTGGACTTCCCACAGGCATCTGGTTGGCCACTCTAGGAATCAGGATGCCAGACTAGACCATCCTTTGATCTGATCCAACAGGAATCTTATGTTTTTAGTATCAGTACAAGTCAAAGACACAGCAATCACTGAGAGCCACTGAAGTGTTTAGAATGTTGGACTTGGATTGGAGAAACCCAGGTTCAAATTCGCACTCAGCCATGAAGCTCTCACTGGGTCTCCTTGGGTCAGTCAGTCTCTCAGCCTAATCTACCTTGCAGGACTGTTGGGAGATAAAATGGATGCTGGATAGCTGTGTGTGCTCCCCTGAACTCCTTGGGAAAAGGGATGGATACAAATGCAATTATCAACAATAACTGAGATGATGGGATTGAAACTGTTACACGAGAGCATCCCTTCAGAACAACCAATGGATTGAAGGCAGTCCAACAGGGAGCAAATCTCTTGGCATATGCTCTCATGTTTTAACACTGTGTTGTGCTTTTATTGATATATTAGGTAATATGGTTTTTATGTCGAGGGGGTTCTGCCCTAAAAGGTGACATGTATGCATATATGTGTGTGTGTATAAAGCAAAACAATATGAGACTCTGTTTTAAATGAAGTAGATGTCTATGGTGAATCCATGGCTAAACAAAGTTATATACCAAGTCTTCCATAATGGATACACCATCTAACAGTGGCAACAGATATAACATTGTAAGGCTGAAGTCCTTTCACCAGCCTTGTTATTGATATTATTTACTCCATCCTGCTCTGTCCCCCAACTTGAAAGCTGATGAAGAGAATCTTGCACAAGATGGAGAAAGAACATCCTGGATGTAGATGTTTTTCCCCATTGTGCCATTGTGTACCCATAACTCCACCCATTTTTGCCTCTGGCCTTCCCAGTTTGGGCTCTGACCTCACCCACTGCTAGAATGTGGACCCCAACAGATTTTGACTGAGGTAATGTGGATCTTGACAGGAAAAAGATTCCTCTTCCCTGTTCTAAAGCATGGTGTCTGTTTCTGTGGACCATACTTGCTGCCAAGAGTTATAGAATATAAAACAGCAATTAAAACCAGACACACACACTGCAAAGATACCCATTTAGACTATATTAAACATTTTAAAGATTGTTGAGAGCAATATTTATGACCAATAACTAACTCAAGTGCTTCCCAGAGAGAGGCAATGTGGAATTTGGACGCTTATCTAATCTACAGAGATCAAAGTACTGACAGAATTCCATTAATGTTAACTGACCATGTCCCTCACAGCTGCTGCCTACCTGTCTCCTTCTCAGAGGCTTCCCAGTATGCTTTTCTCCTGGGTGAGCCATGACTTTATTATATCTCTCCCAGTAGCTGTTCCACTAATAACATCTACCCTACTTTCATTCGCTTCCCTTTTCCGTTTACCTTTCCTTGTGGAGAGTGTTTAATTTCTAAAACAAAGAAACTAAGAGGCTCACAACTGACCAGGCAGCTCTATCTTCTCATCCCAGATATAAGGGGTGGCATGTGGGTATTCCATGGTGCAGAAAATGCACTCCAAATATACTCAGAAGCACTTTCTGAATATACCCAGAAGCACTTCCTTATTATTTTATATATTCCAGGGCTGAGCCATGGCATAAGCACACATTCTGTGAATAAGTCCTGATGATTATTTAACTAGTTAACTGCCAAACTAGTTGTGACAGCAGGTGGTGTGTTTAAACCTGGATCTGTACCAACCACATAAAAGGTGAGGGTGGAAGGGTCAGATCTGAACAACAAATGAAGGGCATAGACAGGGGGCTTTACTTCCCACAAACCATCATTCAGTTGACGTGAGCTCAGGCAATGGGCTGCAGGAAGGTCAGTCATGAGAGTCCCACCTGCCTGTCCCTTTTGCTCTTAAAATCAGACAAACACACACACTCTTCCGCACTTTCTATATGATTGGGGCAGAGTTCCAGTAGTGCTGTCAAGACAAGACTTTGGGGAAGATATCTAGGCCCCTGCTCAGCAAAATGAGCAGGAGGGCTGCTAAACACATCAGGGCTGACTTCACTACATTTTGAAGTAAGTGAAGCAATACACATTACCATCTAAAGAGAAGCCTGCTCCCATAAGATTATTAAGTCCAGAGACCAAAATTGCCTAACTTCACCACATCTGATACTGTCATGTTTTGTTTGGTCCTAAGCTTGGGAAAGTTACTTTCTCCATCCATGCATATTTTTTTTAATTAAAGCTCCCTTTTTGTTCTGATCCATAAGAACTGAACCCTTTCTTGCCTTTCTCCCATCCACAGAATAGAAAAGCAAGTATTTCACAACACATGAATGGCAATACACATGAGCTTTTGGCTTTTGGTACGTGGACCTGAAAGCCAATATATGCTTCCTGATCTACATACTGACAATCAAAAAGACCCTCGTTCTGCTACCTGAAATGCTCCAAAATGCCTGCTCGATTGCAATGAAATTTACTCCTAAGTAAATGTGTGAAAGTCTGCAGCCCAGATTAACAGCTGATTTCAGAGTCAATGGATCAATTGCTCTTAGGTGTAATAAATATAGGTTTGGTGACAGACCATAAATTTTGCATGCATAAGTTCCCAAGTTCAAATCCACTAATTAAAGCACCTTGAATAACAGGATTTCAAAATATCTCTCCTAGAGACCACTGAGATTTGCTGCTATACAACTGGTCTGACTCAATATAAGGCAGTTCATTATATCTATTGTTATGCTATTTCTGATTATGTTCAGGGTCAGAAACACTGCATAGGATCAATTATTCTGTACACACACACACACACACACACACACCTATTTTGTTTCTTTTTTTGTATGAACAGTTATTTAGGGCATGCTTGCACTGAGGCTTCCTATGGTATGGATACAGCAGTTTAACACGAAACTAGAAGCGCAGAAAGAGTTCATCTAAAAAAAAGAATAATCCCTTTGTAACTATCATGCAGACTGCACTATTTATGCAAAACTTGCAGTTTACCAGTCTGTGGACCGTGGAGGTCAGATCTGTATTCCAGCCACTAAGGAAAACTACCCATGCTGATGTGCCTTTCGATAGTGATATAAGTACTGGGGATATTCTGGTGTACTTTTGCTTCCACCATACTCTTCTTGCTAAATTAGTTAGATTATAGAAAATGTGTGCTTATGTAATAGCCCACTATATTAATTCTGCTTGCATTATTTAAAATATGAATAGACACTGAATGCCAAGGTTCTTCTAATTAGCAGAGGTTATTTTTCCCCTTTGAATGAGTCAAAGAGACATCCATGAGATTTTAATTTTGGCCAGATTCAGGTATTGCTGAAAATATTATACAGTATATGATCAACTGAACTAATACGGTTCTGATTAGGTCTAATAATAATGACTACTTGCTTCGTTCATCAGTGACAGTCACACTTTCTTACATGCATGACAAACTAGCATTACCCTAATGATGTGTATTTAGAAATAAGATACGATTTCTAGACGCCTGCTGATGGATGCAATTTATTTGACTAGACTCCTACTAATGAAACTTCTGCTGAGTCACATGTGCAGTTCAGAAATCATTAAAAGGATTAAATAATAAATTTAAAAGGATTAAATAACATTACAGCTTTCATTGTCAGGCAACCCTATGGTCCTGTTAACATCAGTGGCCACTGTGTCAGGTGCCTCTATGCAAGAGCTAACACCAACGTAGTATATTCACAGTCTTATGTATCCAAACTAGCAGACGTAACATCACAATAGCCAGATATACTAAAGTCAATGGGTTTTATCCAATGTTAGGCTAACTTAAGTCCCATTCATTTCAATGGGACTCACATTTCTAAGTAGAACTAGCTCTGGATACAACCCAGTGTAGTAAGACCAACATGTCCACAGCATCCAGACTTACTTGTCACTGCCCGCCAATCGTGAAGTCACTTACCACTGATACTTCTACATTAGCTATAAATTGAGGCACAGCGATGTCACCAAATGACTCCATGACATCACCTTACCCAGGACACACAACATATAATACAACGAAGCAATCAGAAAGACACCACAAGCTCCCTTTCAGTGCAGACTACCATAATGCAGCAAGCAGGAGGTCAGTAAATGACATCTATAGTTGCAAACTCCAGGACTCTCTGCATCATAACAGAGTAGCAGGTAGCAGGAATACAGGAAGCCTGTAAATAATCACTTTTTTGGCAGACAATCTGCTAGGGCCACACAAGAAAAGAAGGAGTACTAGTTCAATCAAGACAACACCTAGCAGGTAGGATGCAAGTACAGGGAATCATGCAGTCTACACAAGAAGGGTTTGAGTCCTCCTGCAGGACACACCAAAAACTCTTTCCAAAACATTCCAGCCAACATAGTCATATATATAAGCAGCCTGTCTAAGGGGAACAAGCTTTTTGCAAAGCTTGCCACATGCACAAGGAAGAAAGGGAAGAAGAAAGGGAAGCTGTACAGGAAGTAGCACCATGAACCACTTGATAGTTTAATGGGAAAGAGCAATGCAAAAGGAAAGAAGAGGTGTGTGTGTGGAGAGTTAAGTCCCAATAAAGAAAGACGGTGAATTGACACCATCCAAGCAAAGCTTACCTTTTGCATTTTCCGGCAACATAATTTAGATGAAAGGTGGGGCAGGGGCTCTCTCCAAGAACACATTTCACAATCTATTTTATCCTAAAATACACATTGTATACCCATTTTAGTGAGCTTTTTAAAGCAACAACAACCAAGAACTGCATTACAAAATTTGGAGATGTGCTGCAAAACCCACGAAGTAACTGTGTTCCAATCCGCACATTAGCCCAGGAAGTGTGGCTCAGGCAGATTGTTTCCAAATCTGCACCAAACGAAATCTGCAAGCATCTCTGCTACAGGAACAGACAGAAAGTGGGCTAATGATGGGCCATTGCAGCCTTCCAGACCCTTCCCTACAGCCCATAGCATACTTCTTCTTTCACCTTCTGCATGGCATTGAGGGACAGAGACTAAGACTGACCCAGAGACTAAAACTAAAGGCGCATCATTAGGTTATTTCCCAGCGGAACACAGGGCCAGTGCACACGGGCTCGCAGGCCATGGTTCTAACAGGTAATGGTCCCAAAAGAAAGAACTGGGAAAATTCAGATGTACACACATGCCTGAGACAGAGCAGTGATATAGCTGGCCAGAGGAAGTGTGTGCATGAACCTCATTCCAGCAGCTGTCTAATATCAGTCATGAGCCGGGACTCCTTTCCCTTTCCCCCATATTGGTTGATTGCCAGTGCCTGCTGATTATTTTCTCCCATGGACCTTGAGTCCACTGCCTGCCCCCCTGCAGCTATAATGCTTGGTTTAAGGCTACAGTCTTATTGCACACATTAGCAAGGAGTAAACCTCATTGTACGCACTGGGACTTCTGAGTAAACATGCATCAGATTGGGCTTCATAACATAACACATATAACACCTGGTATTTTGAGAAGAAGGATGTAGGAATATTGAAATCCCACCCATGAATTGAAGTGATTCACTTGGTACAGGGTAAGTTCAAATCAAAATCCAGCACATCATCGCTGTTGTTTTTTTAATAATGAAGAAAGTACTTCAGGTTCAAAAGTACTGGTTCATATCCAGATTTGGGAAGTACAATGTGATTGAGTTCTGGAAAGTAATACAAGGCAATACTGTACAAGCATATGAGGAAATTATTGGATCTATGGCAGAACACAGAGTACAGTACTTTCAGATAAGCCATGCCTTATATATAAATTATTAATACAATATGGGGGAAAGGGATTTCAGATTATGATTATGAGTAATAACTCCAAATTATTACTCATAATCATATTGAAACAACTCTATGGAATGATTATGGGACTTGATACTAGCTCTAATTTTTATCAGAGAAATGGGAAATAGATTTATATACCTATGAGCTCACTAATATTCCTAATGAATATGCAGTGGAGGTGAAGAATAGATTTAAGGGACTAGATTGAGTAGACAGGGTCCCGGAAGAACTATGGACAGAAGTTCGCAACATCGTTCAGGAGGCGGCAACAAAAAACATCCCAAAGAAAAAGAAAACCAAGAAGGCAAGATGGCTGTCTGCTGAGACACTGGAAGCAGCCCAAAAAAGAAGGAAAGTAAAAGGCAACAGTGATAGGGGGAGATATGCCCAATTAAATGCAAAATTCCAGAGGTTAGCCAGAAGAGATAAGGAATTATTTTTAAACAAGCAGTGCGCGGAAGCAGAAGAAGATAACAGAATAGGAAGGACAAGAGACCTCTTCCAGAAAATTAGAAACATCGGAGGTAAATTCCAGGCAAAAATGGGTATAATCAAAAACAAAGATGGCAAGGACCTAACAGAAGCAGAAGAGATCAAGAAAAGGTGGCAAGAATATACGGAAGATCTGTATAGGAAGGATAATAATATCGGGGATAGATTTGACAGTGTGGTCAGTGAGCTAGAGCCAGACATCCTGAAGAGTGAGGTTGAATGGGCCTTAAGAAGCATTGCTAATAACAAGGCAGCAGGAGATGACGATATCCCAGCTGAACTGTTTAAAATCTTGCAAGATGATGCTGTCAAGGTGATGCATGCCATGCCCATATGCCAGCAAATTTGGAAAACACAAGAATGGCCAACAGATGGGAAAAAATCAACTTATATCCCCATACCAAAAAAGGGAAGCACCAAAGAATGTTCAAACTATCCAACAGTGGCACTTATTTCACATGCCAGTAAGGTAATGCTCAAGATCTTGCAAGGTAGACTCCAACAATTCATGGAATGAGAATTGCCAGGTGTACAAGCTAGGTTTAGAAAAGGCAGAGGAACTAGAGACCAAATTGCCAATATCCGCTGGATAATGGAGAAAGCCAGGGAGTTTCAGAAAAACATCTATTTCTGTTTTATTGACTCTTCTAAAGCCTTTGAGTGTGTGGATCATAACAAATTGTGGCAAGTTCTTGGTGGTATGGGGATACCAAGTCATCTTGTCTGCCTCCTGAGGAATCTGTATAACGACCAAGTAGCAACAGTAAGAACAGACCATGGAAAACGGACTGGTTTAAGATTGGGAAAGGAGTACGGCAGGGTTGTATACTCTCACCCTACCTATTCAACCTGTACGCAGAACACATCATGCGACGTGCTGGGCTTGATGAAGCCAAGGCTGGAGTTAAAATCGCTGGAAGAAACATTAACAATCTCAGATATGCAGATGATACCATTTTGATGGTTGAAAGGGAGGAGGAGCTGAGGAACCTCATGATAAAGGTGAAAGAAGGAAGTGCAAAAGCTGGGTTGCAGTTGAACCTCAAAAAAACCAAGATTATGGCAACCAGCTTGATTGATCACTGGCAAATAGAGGGAGAAAACGTGGAGGCAGTGACAGACTTTGTTTTTCTAGGCGCAAAGATTACTGCAGACGCTGACTGCAGCCAGGAAATCAGAAGACGTTTACTTCTTGGGAGGAGAGCAATGACAAATCTTGATAAAATAGTGAAGAGCAGAGACATCACACTGACAACAAAGGTCCGCATAGTTAAAGCAATGGTATTCCCCGTAGGAACCTATGGCTGTGAGAGCTGGACCATAAGGCAGGCTGAGTGAAGGAAGATAGATGCTTTTGAACTGTGGTGCTGGAGGAAAATTCTGAGAGTGCCTTGGACTGCAAGAAGATCAAACCAGTCCATACTCCAGGAAATAAAGCCAGACTGCTTACTTGAAGGAATGATATTAAAGGCAAAACTGAAGTACTGTGGCCACATAATGAGAAGACAGGATACCCTGGAGAAGATGCTGATGCTAGGGAAGTGGAAGGCAAAAGGAAGAGGGGCCGACCAAGGGCAAGATGGATGGATGACATTCTGGAGGTGACGGACTTGACCTTGGGGGAGCTGGGGGTGGTGACGGCCGACAGGAAGCTCTGGCGTGGGCTGGTCCATGAAGTCATGAAGAGTCGGAAGTGACTGACCGAATAAACAACAACAACAAACCACCATGCCAAATGAGACTTGGACCTGACTATGGCAACATATCGACAAAATTACAATATGCTTAAATCTTAGAGATTCAGTACCTCTGGTATCACACACACATACACATATATACAATACACATAACATACATACACACACACACACACACACACGGCCAGAATAATTGTTGGAGTTGTGCAATCTGATTCACATTTTTGGAAATGTCCACAATGTTATGATATTGAAATTTAGTATTAAACCATATTGAAGAAATGGTGTCAGGGGGCCCTAGCCAGCCTCTTTCAGTCTACTCCAGTAGCCAACTCCAGACACAGTCAAAGGATTCTTTTCAAGGCTTTATTCCTTTTACAACTTAATAACTCTATCACCAATGACTAAGCTATGAACAGCAGAGTAACCTACGCCCCGGGTTGGAAACAGTTGGTCCCCATTTGAACAAGAATCACTTGCAGACCCTGAACTTATGGGCTAGGGAGAGTCCCTCCCCTTTCCCCTTCGGTTCTCTGGATGCGACTGTTGCTTGCACACCAAACGGGCGCTATGCCTCCTTTCCGCGCCCTCCATAGCTCGTCGCTCTTTGCATCTGTGTCAAGCAGCCAGCCAGCCCTCCTCCTGCGCTCTTTCACTACCAGGACCCCTATCTATGTCTGGAATGCCTGCAGGAGGAATCTCTGCCAGCTGCAGGGCCTGGGAGGGATGAGCGCGCTCCTTTCCCATGGACAGCTGTTCCTCCTCAGAATCAGAACTGCTCTGAGGTTCTATGGGCTCAGTGTCCACCCTGACATCTGGCTGGATATAGGATTTCATTAGAACCCCCTTGTTTTGTTTGATTAAAAGATGGGGTAGATTTGGAGGATCTGGAACAAGTCATCTTTTCATAACAGTAAAAATAGGGATTGCACATAGATGGGAAAAAATAAATCTGACATCTAGAACTGGATTAGTTAGGACTGGAACATTGCTTCTATGATCAAACTGCCTAACCTAATATGTACCAGAGGAGGAAGACAAACTGAAATTCTGTTATACGGAAATGGATTTTTTAATGCATTGGAACAGCAAAGTATATTACAACATCCAGTCATATGCCTTGTTAAAACGACTGAGATTTTATGTATTATTATGTATGTCATTATTATTTTTTTTAAGTAAGTAAACACTTAGCACACAATCCAGTCAAAAGTTAGCCATTTTTAAGTTGATTTTAATAAAGAGATTTGAGTATGTAAAATCAGCAAGACCTAAAAGTGCTTAAGCTTGGCTGGATCATGATGGTAGCGGCAGTAACAATATTGTGATGAAGCTATTATTTTCAAGATGTTTCTGGCACAATATCATGATATTCAAGACTACTAATCCAGCATAATGAATGGTTTGAAGATTATTCCTTAAATTCTTTTAAAATAATTTCCCCATATGTTTGTCTTTATTATGAAAAAAAAAATGAGATGATTAGTTCAAGATGTAATAAACATAGTCCAATAGCATACATACTACACTTTGCTATATAGTTTTGGTAAAATTTCTAAGCAATTATACATTTCATGGAACTAAACTTTATCAATTACTGGAAATATATCTCAGCTCTTTGTAAAATGGAGATAACACTTTTTATTCTTTTTCCTTTGAATGAACAAAGCTATGCCAATGATAATATTAAAAAAACATGTTTAATTTTCAGAAACTGTATACTTTTCTAACTATATTTCTACATCTAGAAGTCTCTCAATAATTGGATGTTTAACCAAAATAGACTTGCATTGTTAAGCCCCAAGATAAATTCAAAATTCAGAAAACAGACTTTTAAAATGTGTAAGATGTATGTTTAATATTCATGAAACTGCAAGTTAATGGCATTAGCTTTAGTCACCCTAAAAATGCCTGTATGTATTTTGAAGGCTTACTCATGTTTGTTAAGGGTGCAGACAGACTAACTGCACAATCCTAAGCATATTTATTTATAAGTAAGTCTCACAAAGTTCAGTGAGTTTTACTCCCATGTAAGTGTGTATAGGATTACAGCCTTGGTATGGTGAAAGTAATTTGAACACACATTCTCTGTCTTGGAATAAATGCCCTGGAATGCAGTAAAATGAGTGTTCCACTTCATTTAATGCACAATGAGCTGTAGTGTGTGCTGGGTGACATTTTGAATGCGCAGCCCTGAGTGCGGGTTGCCGTGTCATGCGAATCCAGCCACCAAGGGGCTTTCTCCATGACAACGGAAGGAGAAGCCAACTGTGGCTTACCTGGATTTTTCAAGGAGCTGGCTTAGGTCTGTGCAAGGCTACACGAGTGAGTGTATTGCAGATGCGTCACAGAACATACTTCCAGGGGTGGGTGGGTGTTGGAGAAAACGCCATCTGACTGGCAGGGGCTGCTCAACCAATAAGAGAGGCTCCCCCCCCTCCAGACTCTCCCCCTTTCTCCTTTGATAAAGGAGAAAGGTTTGAGGTTTCCCCCCTGTATCCACAGAAATCACTCTCTTTCTCTCTCTCTCCCCCCTCCCCTCTGACAATCATGAAAGGAACACTATGTTCTAGCTGCACTGCTATGATCAATCGAAGCTTCTAAGCTTCTAAGCATTGATGTCAAGGCTCTCTAAATGCATTATTTCAATTCATGGGCATCTCGGGCATGCACACTTCAGGGACAAGCCTCATTGACTACAATGGGAGTTACTCCCGAGTAGACACACATATGTTTGTGCTGGGAAAGACAGGGAGGGGAAACAGATGGGAAACCAGCTCCCTTTCTAACCCGATGCTGCGCAGGCTTGGGATGATCGAAGGTGGAAGTAGTTACTTCCAAATGGCTATAAACCAAACAATGGAGAATCGCAGCTTCTAGACAGCACTGTACAGCCTTTAGGGAATTAGTGCTATACGATGTACTATTTCAGTTGGGGGCAGGATCTCTGTAAATTCTGATGTGAGCATTCAGGGGACATGCCTCATTGACCACAATGGGAGTTACTTCTGAGCAGCCACTAATTGGTTTTGCAGGGATGGGAAACACACAAGAAACACCCCTTTACCAGAGTCAGCATGAAAACCTCACCCCTGGGCAGGGCTAGCATACCTGAGGTAAATGTGGGGGTTGGGGCACATAACAACCATACTGGGGAGAACCCAACTTAAGGAAAAGAATCGGACTTTAAGCAGTCTCAGGAAAGCCGGTTTTTCCCTGATAAAGCTCCAGGGTGGCTGCTGGATGGCCACAATGTCATATATCCCTAACGGCCTCCAAACACAGCCAGCTCAGAGAAATTGCTCATGGAGACACCCCCAAGGGTTACTTGAGGATTAAACAACCTCTCATAACCCTACAACAAACCAAGGGTTGTGTGAGGATTGTTTAACCCTCAAATAACCCTTGGCAGCCAGGTTCACATGACACAGCAACCCACGCTAAGGGTTGCATATTCAAAATGTTGCCCGGCATGCACCTGGCATGTGCTGTGGCTCATCATGGGTTAAACAAGCCCTGATGAGTCTGGCATGCTGTGCAAACTGGGTCTATATATCCACATTAGATCTAGTTTCAGAAAAGCAAAAGTTATTTTAGGTCCAGTTTTGTGTTAGAAAGTTACTTTGGAAAAAAAGCTGTTGATTTATAGGCCATGTTTAAGTGAATACTTTGCTCATAACAGATGCAGTACAAGATAAAATGAAGATGGTTTCCCAGCAGCATGGATTTTAAAATGACAGAAGCACTGATGGGTAGGGTAAACTGTCATCTTTAAGGTCTGTCACGAATCAAGTCAAGTTCAGACTAAAGAAGACTGGCAACACAATCCTATGCATGTCTACTCAGAAGTAAGGTCCACTGATTTCAATGAGAATTCTCCCAGGTAAGTGTGTATAGGATTTCACACACATGGAATTACAAGTATTTCCATGCACAGTATTGGGCATCATGATAAAACAAAAGCAGAAGCAATTAGCCCATATAGATGATGGAGCAGCCCCATGCTGAGCTTTGTCAGTCCTTGCGGTAATCTGGTCATCTGAACTATTTTACAAAATGCTACAGAATATTTCCCCATACATTAAATACAGATGTGTGATAAAATGTGTAGCAGAACATGCAGTAACATTGTCATGTGTGTATGCTCAGAATCTTCTGGATCATGGCCAGAGAGTCCCCTAATACCAGGAGAAGCTAGTGGCTAACACAGGGAAATCAAGCAATACAACATCAGAAGAACAAGAACAATGATACTATTTATCAAATGTCCAATATTGTTCTTCGGGTGACAGTTTGCAGGACTTGGCCTCAGAAGAACATTTGCCCACAGTCACTTGAATGCCATCATTTGGACAATGTGGTATCCACACATGGCACATGATTTTTTCCATCTCAAAAGGATGGGAGGATTACGTACGCTGGGTGAATCATACATTCATTCAGATGTACATGGTCTCCCAGCATACACATGACATCATTCATTTGGACACCATCACTCACTTGGTGTCCAATCAGAAAAGTTCTTTTTTTAATCTTGTTTGCTGCTCTTTTGGGGTGTGGCAATACTATAGGCCAGTCTTGTATGTAACCATCATTGGTGACCAGGAATTCCATTCAGGTGAGTGCATGGAAATACCACCAGGTGACTGAGTAGGCTGACGAAGTAGGGACAGAGAATGCCAGTGTGCTCAGCTTCCATGTTGGCTCTCTCTATTCCTCCTTCACCAGCCCTCTCAGCAGGTTGGTGAAGGAGGAACAGATTATTTGATGGAGGAAGAACTTCACTTCCTCATGCTAGGGATGGCAGAGAATTTCTCCCCGAAACTTCGGGGGGCCGAGTGCCAACATGTTTGGCCCCCCGAACAAGTTTCGGGGAGAAATTCTCTGCCCCCCCGCCCCCCGGCCCCCCCCCAGGACGGGACTTACCTTTCCCAAATGTCCCTCCCGGCGGTGGGTCCGGCCAGCGGTTCGTCGGGTCTTCGTCAGGGGCGGGAGCGGCAGCCGGTCTTTTGACCGGCTGCCGCCGCCGCCATTCCAATAAAAGAAAAAAAAACGCCCCCGTGATAGGCTACGTGACGATTAACGTAGCCTATCACGGCTAGATTTGCAAAGTCAGCCGTGATAGGCTACCTAAATCGTCACGTAGCCTATCACGGGTGACTTAAAAAAAAAAAAAAGCGGGTACGGCTAATGGCGGCCCCCATAGGGAGCCGCCATTCGCGTTCCTTATTTGGTCGCTGTAGTCTACATAAAGATTTACGTAGACTACAGCGACCAAATAAGGAACGCGAATGGCGGCTCCCTATGGGGGCCGCCATTTGCGTACGCGCTTTTTTTTTTTTTTAAAGTCACCCGTGATAGGCTACGTGACGATTTAGGTAGCCTATCACGGCTGACTTTGCAGATCTAGCTGTGATAGGCTACGTTAATCGTCACGTAGCCTATCACAGGGGCGTGTGTGTTTTTTTTAACTTTTAATTTCGCGGCCGGGCGAGGCGAGGCGCCTCCTCCCTGGCCTGAATTTCGGCCGGGTGAGGCGGGAAGCCTCCCCCCTGGCCTGAATTTCAGCCAGGCCAGGCGGGAAGCCTCCCCCTCCGGCCTGAACTTCGCGGGGAGAGCAGCGAAGCGCCTCCCCCCCACCGTGAAAAGCTGCGAGACCAGGTAAGTGACTTTCGTGCACCCCTACATGTCCAGCATGAAATGCAGTGGACTGGCAAAGCAGAAACAGAGCCCTCTCTTTCTCATCTGCCAGCTTGCTGCACATCTGGCCTGCACATTATTTTCTTCATCAGAGGGGTCCTCTGTTGAGTAAGATGCAGACAGGTTAAAAAAAAATCTGCAACCTAGTAACTTTTCGGGGGTTAGTAACAAGGCAGCTATACAGCCAAATGTCTAAACCAGGGCCCAATGCACATGGAGACCCTTTCTGAGGTGATCCAGTTTAAAGCTGGATTTTCATAGTTTTGGATTTGTTCCTCCGGTGGCATATGTTGCGACATATACCTGGGAAAAACATGCTGTCACCGGGCACATGTCAGGAGAAACAGCATTATTTCACGCATATGTGGGTAGAGTCCGATGAGTGAATGACATGACATCAACAAGTTTCCTTCCTTCTTTTTTTTTTTTTACATGAGTAAGCTTGGTGTGAAAGAGGGGAGATTTTTTTTTTAAACCTCATCCCCAAAGCAACATGCTGACTTTCTCAGGAGTAAGCCTCACTGAAGAGAATGTGATTTACTTCTGAGCAGACATGTTTATCCATGGCAGCTAGCTGTTCCTTGAGGCAAAGAAATATAAAGGACAAAGGAGAGAATGCGTCTCATTCATTAAGCTTATTAGAAGGTGCCATGATGTGCAGGAACGCATAAACAAACAAAACCTGATGGTCAGCAGATGGTGAAGCCAACAGGAAGGGTTAACTCCTTCCATTCCTGTTGGGCCCACCCTTAGCTGACACAACTTTCCATTCCTCCTCACAGCGTGAAGCCACTCCTACTCCCCCCAGAGTAGTACCACAAGTTTAGGACACACTGAGTCCCCAAACACATTGAAGTCACAGTAACCAGAAAATCCGTCACAAAAGGACTTTGTGGAAATGTGGTTTTTATGGCAAAAACACCCAGGACTGATACAGATAGGGGGTAACATAATGTGTCATGTCTCTGTGAGGTGCAGCAGCACTATGTAGACTGGGCCCAGGTAATTTTGGAAAATATTGAATTTTTATACTGCAATTTAAACATAAAGACCAATTAGCTACATTTTGTTATATCAGTGCCTTTGTATGTTCTTCATCTAGGTAATTTCTCTATAAAGTTACATCTTTTGTATAGCTCTCTTTATTTACCAGGTAAATTGCTGAGCACTTCATGGCACAAATTTGTAGGATGTTTATTTACAGGAAAGGTGCCACCTTTCCATCTGACCATCTAGTTTCATTACAGTTGCCAAAATAAAAACAGGCTCTTTGTTCATGCAGCACTGAGCTATCTGATGCCAAAAGGCTGCCCTCACTCTTTGTCAGTGTTTGTTTACTTTTCTCACCCCATTGGCAAGGGTTCTGTTTGCCTGCCACATTCATAGAAGCATTTTAACAAGAGTTAATCTCATGCAGAATTGCACAAACTCACAGAGAATAACAAAAAGAACTGTGCAATTGTACAAAACAATATAAACAAGTTTCTTCCACACCCTATCCCCATGAAAATAATAGCAAACAACATAAGAAATGAGCTTGTTTGGTATCCAATCAGCTTTAGTTATGAAGCAGAATAGACAAAGGCAGCTAGGGAAGAAGGAAGAGAGCAAGCACAGACCTTCTCAGCCATTACAGTTATGCATAAATATAGAATTGACTAGGATGTCCATTTCTAAGTATTTTTGTATTTAATTAAAATGCCACTTGCTTCTTTGCAAAGAGGTGTAATGTAACCTGTGCAAATTGTGCCTATGGCTATTTTCTTGATATATCTTTTGTATATCTGCTGGTTCAACCATCTTCTATCCAGTACTGACCTGGGTGACTCTATATGGTCAAGTCTAGCAAGGGAAATCTACATGATGAAGTTGGCTTCCATGCACACAGGTGATGCTCATGCCCCACTGAATTTGATGTCTCAATCTGTTGTTACAGAGGAGGATGCAGATCCATCCCCATTTATGGTCCACTAATTACATGTGCAAAAGCCTGGCAACACACAACAAAATCTGCATCAGGGGCCTAAATTAATGTAATAAGCACATGCTATTTTGTCAGCAAAACTAGTCCTTCCTTACAAGGGACTTTTGGGATAATCATATCTCCTGAGAACTGAAGATAGGGCAGGATAGGTGCACTCATTTAAGGTTCAGATAGGGATGGATATGGATTTGGCCACAGTGAGCGAACTGACCTTAATTGCTTCACTCTACATGGGGCTGCCTCCATAACTGGAAACTTCAACTAGTGCAAAACACAGTGGTCAGACTCTTTATCTGGAGTTCATGTTACAGACCATATAACACCAGGCTTGAAACAGATAAACTAGCTTGTAGTTTGTTTCTGAGGCCAACTCAAGCTGCTGATGCTTACAAAGTCCCAAATGTCTTGGGACAGGGTATCTGAAAGACCACCTCCTTCAGTACAAGCCTGCCCAAAATTTGCGTTCGTCATCCGAGGCCCTGTTCTGTGTACACATCCTAGAGAGTTGAGGTTGGGGGTATTCAAGACAGGGTCTTTTGTGTAGCAAAAGGTTAGACTAGTGTCCTCTTTATTGTCATTTAGACAGCTAGTGAAGATAGCGTTGTTCCACCAAGCATTAACGCCACTCTGTTTTTATTAGTCAATGGTTTTATTGTACATAATGTTCAGCTTTTTGTAGTTTATGCATTTAATTCTTTTGATTGGTTTTATTTGTACATCACCTCGAGTGCTCATTGAGCGGGAGGGCAATCCAAACACGTTCTAAATAAATAAAGGGAAAGGCAGTGTTGCTGCTTGTGCCCAGAGTGTAGTGTTGTCATAAGGCAGGCCAGAGAATACATGCTGAGCTTTCCTGAGGTAATTTTCCTGACAAGAAACTGGTGGCACTGTATTGATTACACACTGAACAATTTAGAAGCTGCCAGTGTTAAAAATGTGACAAGAGTTTTACTGTGGGAAGTGTGCTGGCTCTCAAGATAGAGATGGCAACCATATATGTTTTTCTTTATATCCAAAAATGCAGCAGAGAACGTTCACTACCAAATCCCCCAAACAAGACTGCATTGTAGAATACAATCCTACTCTTTGTAACTGTTAGTTCTGTCAAATGAGCCTCATTTCTCAGGACTTAAACATTAACAGGATTAAGAATCACAATCTCTAGATGCACAAACTTTTATTTCAAGGAACAACTTTTCTGTGTGGGACACATACTTCCTTTTCTTTGCCAATGGTCATGTAAGATTTGGAACTGTGTAAAATCTAACTTGACAGGGATCATAACTATAGCAAAGCATATTCAGCCATGAATATATGGGACTTATATGGGGACATATTTTTATATGGGGATTTCAATTTATAATTAATACCAACCTGGGTCTTGCAGTAAGTGTTGTGACCTTGGAATATTTCAAGTCTTTCTTTGTGTTCCAGGTACATGATTGCTGTAAAATGATAGAAGGATTTCTTACTAAATAAGCAGAAAATGTAAGATATAACAAGAATTGGGTTTCCTTTTCTGATACAGCAAAACTCAAGAACAGGTTTATTTTGGAAAAAAGCCACCAAGAGGAAAATTATTGTATTGAATTTTCTAAATGTCTTTCTTTTTTCAGTTGTGTTTAAATTACATAGCTGTTACAACTGACCATTAATTATGTTTTAAGGGCTAAAAATATGTTAACAGTTTCTGATGATATAGCATTAGCTTGCAAGGTTAACCAGAAAAATGGTGATGCACAGAAATTAAGAACCAACTATAACATTGGTTCACCTCAAATATCTACGTGGCTTTAGAACTTCTATTGTGCAACAGCAAATTCAGTGTGTATTGGCCTAACTGTTTAAATGTTGACCTAATCCTATTTACAGTCAATAGCCAGAAGATTTGTTTTATTTTGGCTCTTAGTTTTATTTATTTGATTTATATCCTGCCCTTCCTCACAAAGAACCCAGGGTGGCTGACCTACATAAAATACAATTCTGCTATTCATGATCTACTTTTTCAAATATAGAAATGTATATAATCCTGTTGTGTCTATCACCATCCTGGCAGGAGTACCCCAGACCTGGATGAGACCTCAGAGGAAGATCTTATTGCTGGCCCTTACGCTCGTGGGATCAAAAGGAGCTGGCAGGTGTCATTGTTCAGCCTGAGGCCACTCCCAGGTCCACCACTTCCTCGATGTCCCATTCAAAGAGGCCAGGGGGAGGAGGTACCCTGACAGGTCTTATCCCACTTCAGAGCCACCAGGATCACCCCCAAGATCCCAGAAGCAGAGCACTGCTGTGTCCAAACAGAGGTTCAGAGCTGAAGGCACAGTGTCTGTCTGGCAGCACATCAAATATCTCTGAGTCCTATTCATGAGGAAGAAGCATGCTCTGGATCACGGCCTTCATGACAGACCAGAAAGAGCTTGATCAACAGTATCACCTATAAAACAGTTCAGTTGGAACCTAACCATTGCTGAAACAACTTCTATGCTCTCTGTTGGACAGCTCCCCTGTTCACCTGAACTTCCATATCCTTGACCATGGGACTGCTCCTGGTAAGGCAGGATTTTAAACCACATAGCAGAGGTGGTAGGAATGGGACACAACCTTTCTTTTTGTACATGTTTTGACATCGAAGTGACCTGTTTCCATAGGAATGTGAGAAGCAAACTTAACTTCACAGTGAAGCAAAGACCTATAGTATTGTCAGCAATTAATATTCCACTCTTACAGGCAGGCATAAATGCTAGTTGCACCAATAGAGCTATAAAGGAATTGTGTTTGAGGAATGTCACGTTCAGCCAAAAAAGACGCATCACTACTTTTGTCACACATCGTGGCTATTTATTTATTTATCTTCTTTTTAAAACAGTCTCCCCCATACCATACCCATACCACATAGCAAGCTTCTATTGAAATTTGGAGGGTTTCTATAAGAAAGGTTGCTATTTGAAGAAAAGAAGTAAAAGTTGCACTGAATGCACACATTCATGGTTATCTGCAGACTTTCCAGATTGTGGCTCTTGTTAGGTGTAATCCCCTTTGAATTGCTCATTTTTTAAAAGCAGGGCTGCAATTAAGTGATGGTGTTGAACCTCTTACAGCCAAAGGCCCAAACTCAATTTTGGCGATGATCTCCGGGGCACATTCCAGAGTTGGGTTGGGCCAAAGGCAGTAGGGGGCAGGGCCAAAGGACCAAAAATGCCCACATATTGTAGTTTAAGGATGTTACTGCCAGTAACTAGGCCTTAGGAGAGGCATTTCAACCTTTTAAAATGGGGAAGAAATTGCAGAAAAGCCAGGAAACTACCAAATGATAGGTGGTCAGGGGGATCACCAGAAGGGGATGTGACCATCTGGGGATTACCAGAGGGCCATATTCAGTCCCCAAGCCTGAGGTTCAACATCTCTGGTGTACACCAAATTCACATGTTGTGTGAGTTTTTCCTCTAACCATTTTTTCAACCCAAGCTCCCAGCTGCATTTTATTTTATTTTATATTTATGTAATTTATTTACTGTACTTTTAAACCATCCAATAACTGAAGTCCTCTGGAGAGTGTACAATACATTGACTTCCAGTTGGAACCAATGTCGCTCTGGTAGCATCCCGTGGGAGCTCCATGGGAGCTTTCTCAAACAGCTTTTTAAAAGGTTGAAAAACCTTTTCATCCGCCCCTGGAATTAAAAGGGGGGCAAGGCAACATCTGGATAATATCTTGGACAAAAGTACCCCCCCTCAAGATAGTGGGGGGGCTGGATTCCAGGATTATCTCTTCAGAGCTTTACCAACGCAAAAAGCTGTACTGAGACTCCTGTTTCATAAGAGAAAACAGGGCTGACGTGTTCCATAATAATATATGCTTTAAGAAATAACAACTTCTGAGGGATGATTTAAGAAATGTTAACAGTATTTGAGAACATCTGAGGACCTGCAAGATCTGTTTGAGAGAAACATGTCTGAGCCAAGGAGAAGAAAGGAGCCGGCATCAACTCCCCCTGCACCCCGTGTCAAAAGTTTCGAGAACAGATGATATAGGGGAATTATTTACTCTGATAAAGACTTTATCTTCACAATTTACAGAGCAAGCCAAAAGATTGGCTTTAATCCAAAATTTCATCACTGCCTTGCAAGGAGCTGTAGATTTAATTAAGGCGTCATGGCAAAAAATGGAGACAAAAATTAATGAGCTAGAAGACCGAGTGGTAAGAAATGAAACTACGACACAAATTTGTTTTAAAAATATCTGTGATAGAATTTCTCAACTGGAGGCCTTCATGAGGAGATCCAATGTACGTATTATTCGGATTAAAAATCTGTCTAATTATGTAAAATTGCCTATTTTTGTGGATAAACTTTTGCATGAGATACTCCCTATCCCATCTGATTATTTACTTGATACTGAGCAGGCATTTTGTGTGCCAAATGCTAAAGGGACTGATTACACAATCATAGTCCAATTTGCAAAAATCTCCACAAAGAATTATATCCTGCATTTGGCAAGACAGGGTGGAAGCCTTTCCTGGAAACAAGATAAAGTTATGTTATTTCCAGACTACACCAAAGAGGTGAGGAATAAAAAAAGGCAATTTATCAAAGCAAAAAATATGGCAAAACAAATGAACTTACAATATTACTTAAAATATCCTGCTACACTTTGTATTGTGTCTGAAGGTCAGATGAAGAAGTTTCTAAATCATGAAATGGCGGAGGCATGGCTGAACATAAAAATGCGTGAGATTTCTGTTACAACCCCATGAACTGGAATCTTTAAACAAGCTTTGTTAACTGCTTGTGTTTAGTCTACATGATCCCGGCTAGGTCAGAAGATAAAAGATTATACTTATATTCATTTATTCTCTTTCATTTTTCTTTTTTTCTTGCTTTTCTTCAAATTTTTATTTCAAAATAGAAATGGTATGCTGTATTTAAATTTATTGTTTGAGGGTGCACATGCATTTATATATAAAATATATTACGGATTGTTGAAGGTTTATTTTAAGTTTTATTGTTATATAACACTACATTTCTTGTAATTATTATTATTAATATAGGCTACTGGGAATGAACTGTAGACCTGTTTCTTTGATATAAGATTGATGACATGATATTGAAATGTAAGGTTGTTTATTAAACTGTAAGATTGTTGAGGTTATAGATACAGTTTTTAAAATAGAATGGCATCGGAGGCCAGGGGGTATTGGAGTTTAAACTTAATTCTTTAAAGGGGAGGGAGAGGGAGAGGGAGAGGGGGAGGGAAGGGGAAAGAATCTTTTTTCTTCACTTCCTGTCCTCCCCCCTTTTCCTTTTTTTTTTTCTTTTTCCTTCTCTTTTCGTTATTGTGGTGTCCTCATCAGAATATTGTATTGTCCGGAAATTGTAGTATGGATCAGGTTGTTGGTAGTTTTGGTGTTGTTTATTTCATTTATAAAGATAAAATAAAAAAAAAATATTAAAAAGAGAGAGAGTGTACAATACATTAAAAAGATAAAAGACAAACTTAAAAAAACACCAGTGCAGAATAAAACCAAGATGAAACCAGCAGCAAAGAATAAGTGTCAGTTGACACTCCTGAATGTTCGAAGCCCCAAATACTGAGGGAAGATTATTATTTATTCAATTTATGAAGATGCTGAAAGAAAAACAGCCCAGTCAACCATAGCCCTTAGAAGAAGAAATAAATCAGTATGACTTGCATGAACATAGAAGTGCATGGAGACCTAGTCAGGGTATGCTTGGTCAAAAATGGCTAAGGCCACAATCCTATGCATGTTTAGACAGAAAAAAGTTTTACAGTTCCCAGCATTCCCCATCCTGCCATGCTGGCTCAGGAATGCTGGGAATTGTAGGACTTTTTTCTCTCTCTAAACATGCATAGGATTGAGCCTTAAGGTGCAAAGGTGAGTGTTTGTAGACCTGCCCTAATAATTCCAGTAACCCCCTTATCTTGTCCCTCAGAAAAGCTTTTGTGCAATACTGCAGTAATGCATCATGTGTGGCTGTTTCAACATAGTAACGTTGATATATCCTGCTGGACCAGAACATATTCAGGTGAAATGTCACAGCAGTGATATCATATCTTTGCAGTAGACATCGAGCCTTCTTTTGACTACTTCTTTACTTCTGCACTATTGCAATGACTCATTGGATGGATTGGGAATTCTCTGTGTATTAAATTATCCATGTCATAGGTTTTACCTTACACTGTGATTATTATTTTTCCAACAACAGAAAATTAGAATCATATTGGATGAGAATAATTTTTAAACACAAGAGTGCTGAATAATATAATATCAATTCCAATTTTTATTTTTATTTTTATTTTTGCTAGTCAAATAATTTCTGTTTCCTATGCTACTTTCTCTATTAATCTCCATTAAGTTCTTCTTTTGGGTCATTTGTTATACATTCCAGTGGTTTGGGTAGCTTATATAGCTGTTGGCAGGCTGACATACAGTATTCTGTGCTCAATCAATGCAGCCAAATCCCTTCAGAAGATATTCCAGAGGTTCAGTACCTTGGACAAAATGTTTTATTATATTTAAAAAAAAAATACAGGCAAGGATGACTACCCTCAAAATACAAAAGGATTAAAGAGCATAATTCACTGATTATTTGGCTAGTTCTAGTAAGCTTCTTTCCCAATAATTAAATAAAATTCTGCTTTCCTTTTGACTGGAACTGGAGCTGATTAGAATAAACATACTGTTCCATTCATTTGGAATGGTGAATGCCACATTGATATCCATTAAGAGTATGAGGTTACTGAAAATATGTACTTGTGTAAGTTTATGCTCCTACCTTTCTCCACCTTCCTTTTAATCCTTCCACAGTTGAGACTGGAAGGAGAAAATTAAATAAAGCTTTAAAATAATCATATTCATGGACTCATGTCACTGTGGTGTGGCAGACAGATTATTGGTTTAGGATGTGGGATCTTGTCTCCTTGGGTGGCTGTAGGCACAGGAATCTCACTCACAGAGCTGATTTTTTTCTTCTTCTCATTCTCTTTTTAATTAATTTTTTAAACATCTCAGAAAATACTTGATAACACACTTCCTTACAAAGTGTTTCTTGATTCTATGACATCCATATGATTATAACCAATTAGTCAATGGTTTGTATCAGGTAATGTAGAGCTATATAAATTGGAGAAGAAATAAGTATACTTAGGGAGCAATCCTATGGCTGCTAGACAGCGGCTGGGTGGCCATAGGATATCTGGTTTTCCAGGAACCGACTTCAGAGCCCATGCTCCGAGTTCGGTACCTGGAGAACTGACCTCCCCCCACTTCCACGCTGCCTTGGAGGCAGCGCGGAACAGCCCCGTGCTCCACGCTCGCAAGAGGAGCACTGAGTGGCCAAAAAGGGGCATTCCAGGGGGCGTTCCGGGGTGGGGAGGGCAGAAATGCCTGCACGACACATCCAATGTGTCATACAGCAGCCTCCTCCCCTGCTCAGCTCTCCTGCAGATAGACAGCCATAATCAGCCATCTAGCCAAAAATGCAGGGCAGAAGTGCGGAGGGAATGATCCTCTCCATGTTTCTCCTGCCCTGCATTGGATACACGGTCACCTCCGAGTTCAGAGGCGGCCACCTATCTGAATAAGACTGCACCCTTTAGAAATAAAAGGGAACCAAACCTGCAGAAATACTTCTGGGTTTTTTTTGAGACTCAATAGTACTAATCTCCAGTGAGTCAATGCTCTCAGATGTAATGGCAAACCGTGTGTGTGTGTGTTTGACAAACTATTGTTTATCATTATGAAAACAAGATATACTTGAGTTCAGGCATTCTTCCTCCCCTCCAGCAAGCAAGGGCAGAAAATGTAAAGCTCCTAGTCATGGCTTGTAACAAACCATAGTTTCCATTTGATCTAAATATGGGAAACTGGTTTGTACAAACCAAAGCTGGTTAACAAACCAGGATATCACATCAGAATCATGGTTTGTTATATCTGAGTCAAGCCATATTTTCAACCAATGGGACAAGTTAATAATTACTAATATAAGTCCCATTCATTTCAATGGGTATGACTAAATCTGGATCCAACCCTATCTGAGACAAGGGTAGTTCATAAACCTTTGCAGGTGCAGCTATACTTTCAGGCACAGTATTGCACTGAACTAGTTAAACAAATTAATGGAAACCACCACATTCTGTAAAAAAAAAAAAAAAGAAGTCGTGTTTTCAAGACTCCTGAATGGATACATTTTCTAGATTTTGCCCATGGTTGTCTAAGTTATCTAGATTCTATCAACACAGTTCTAGTCCACAAAAGCTTATGATGCAATAAATCTGTCTTTTAGGTGCCAGAAGGTTCAGCTGCTTTGGTGGCAACAGATTAACATACCTATGCTCTGGAATTTGTCCTAGATTCAGGTGTCATTCTATGGAACTCTTCTCCTATTTTCAGATGTCACAATAAATGTTGAAACTCTACTGTCTATTTTATTTGTTTGTTTGTTATATTTCTTAATCGCCCATCTGGCCGGTCACCCAGCCACTCTGGGCAATGTACAATAATACAACAACTTAAAACAATGAAATACCACATTAAAACATCGTATTTCTAAAAATACCCTAACCCAACCCAAATGCCTGCCTGAACAACCACGTTTTTAATGCATGGAGGGAGCTCATTAAAGCGGGGGCATGGTGGAGTTCCCTAGGGAGGGAGTTCCACATAGTGGGGGCCACCACAGAGAAAGCCCTCTCTCTCGTCCTCACCAGCCTAGCTGTCCTGGCTGATGGGACAGAGAGAAGGCCATCCGAGGCTGATCTTGTTGAATGGCCCATCTGTGGTCAACACCAACATTGAGTGGTGTTGACGAAGGCGCTCCTTGAGATAGGCTGGGCCGGAACCATATAGGGTTTTAAAGGTCAAAACCAACACCTTGAATTTGTCTTGGAGAACAACAGGTAACCAGTGCAACTGTCTATTCATTAACATATTGACAAATACATTAATATTACCGGCAGATTATATCTCTCTTTATAGGAGATCAAACTAATATTGTTCTTTTTTTCCTACAACAGACATATTTGCTAGTTAACTCTTTCTTTTTTAAGTCTCCTACTGCAATTGTTCCAGGGATTATGTACCTTCTCATCATAGCATCCTCAGTGTTGTTGCTCTTTAAAATTCCAACATTCACAATAGTTTTGCAGCTTGAGGTATTTAGTTTTACACACTACACCAAAGCAAAGAGTTTAAGACCAGGGTTCACTCTGGTGTGATAAATTCTGTCACCACATGAGGGCAGCTTCAAACAACGTTTTGTATTTTTTAAAACACACACAGACACATATTAAGGAATTTTCCTTAATGGTAAAAGCCCAGGCATACACGACATTCAGAGAACATTGCAAATTGGATCCACCACCAAAATTAGTAAAGTTATTGACACCTGAGAATAAGGCCCCATTCTGCATAGCATGGCATTTCAGGGAAAATGGCTATAGAAACTTCAAGTATATAGGTTGCTTGGTTATCACTGAAATGTTTTCTGCAACACTACATTATGCCAAAGTTGCAGAGTGCTGCACAAAAGTACCATCAGAATTAAAGGACTTGCTTTACACTACACTATTTATTTAGTTAGTTAGTTAAAGGAACCAAACAATTCTTCAGAAAGATCAATCCACCATCAAAGGTTGAATTTTTTTTGTCACTGAAAGAAAATGAATAATTTGGCAGCTAAAAGTGGGAATAGTGGGCACATTTGCTTCAAAGCTTTTTCTTTTTTTTCTCCTGCACTGCCATCTGGTGTGGTGTCCTCAAATGTCATAATTAGGCAAAAGGACCTGGAGTTTTACAAGGTCTCTTCAACTGTATCCTAAGGGATATGTCTTAAGGTAGCATTAACACTGTTCAGGTCATAACATTTTTGTGTTGACAACTAGCATTGTCAAAACCTTGGAATCACTTTGTGCATCATTTAAGAATGACTGTGCATGATATTCAGTAATGTCCTGCAAACTGTCTCCATCCTGTTGAGCCAGCACATATAAATCATCAATGCATGAACACAAACGTAACACCCTTGACATTTATCTAGTCCAACTCTCCATATTACTCTGACTCTAGAATTTATAGGGTCCAGGATCTGCCTTCCTTAAGAGGAAGAGCTCTGCTAGTGGAAGATTCCTCTGCCTGAGTTTTGGCCATCTCCCTCCACACACCACAGCTCACCCCATTCAGCAGGGACTCTTGACTCTTTGTATAGCATTTTCAGGGGGTTGGAGGGGCTGCTATGGGAAGAAGGGGCCCAGTGATGCAGCTAGCTAATTTTAGACCCTGCATTTAATGGTCTTATGGGGAAGCTCTTTAGACAGTCATGTGGATTACTTCTGTTGTGAAGCACACAATTAGCATTTCTCTTCTCCACATACCCCATCTCCTTTACAATTGCTTCTGAGTTCCTGATATGTTAGAGCAAAACAACAACAAAAAACTGTTTGCTAATACACAGAGAGAGAGAGAGAGAGAGAGCATGTGCAGTTGTGCATTTTAAATTCACTTAAAATCATAGCACTACCATAACTATGGGAATAAAATGGAGTTTGCTAGCTCAGGTGCTGACTTGTTTGCAGCTGACCTCATGAGCTGCAAGACTCTAGGTGGCCATTTGGGATCCCCAGGGCTGTGGGCCCTGGCCCCAAGGCCCATCTCTTACTGTACTACTGGAGGGGATGGAGAAGTCCACTGATCCAGCGTAAATTGATCCAGCATAAATCTGGATCCAGCCCATACTTTGCAAACTTACATGCATTATTTTGTACTGTACTATCTGTATATAATCAATTCTGTTGTGGTTTTGACTAAAGAATGGAAACATCATTCAGCTGAAAAGAGAAATAAATTGTATTTATCTTGTTAATAATTCTTCTGTCATATTCTGTAAAATACAAACCATTAGAAGTGACTGTGGAGACATCTGCTCATCAGCTCTTCACCTGGAAGTCACAAATAACTTTGATTCGCACAGCCCTCACTGCATAAGTTGTGCAGTGTACTAATGTAAGTGGAAACCACAAGTCATCAAATCTGTTTCCCAGAAAAGCTCCTGCAAGACTGTGTCATGCTACTAGAAGATTCAGATTCAGTTTAGCTTGAGTCAAAATTACCTAAAACACAGCCTGTTACTAAACACTGGTGACATTTAGTGGGCATAGTGACACATGCCTTAGTTCTTCCCAGATTGGATTGCTGTCATGTGTTCTAAATGAGGCTGCTTCTGCAAAGTCTCCGGAAACTTCAACAGGTCCAGAATGCACCAGCAAGGATCATGGTGCGTGTTTACCCCAGAAAGTACATGATGCTGAATATACAACAGCTGCTCTGGCTTACAGTTCATTTCCAGGTAATATTCAAGCAGGTGGCCATTGCAAGTGTACCCCCTAAGGTAGCAATGGACAACTGTAACCCTGTAGTTGTTTGGCACACAACTCCCATCAGCCCTAGTCAACATAGCCAATAGTGAGGGATGGTGGGAGTTGTAGGCAAAAACATCTAGAGGGCCACAAGTCGCCCCCCCCCCCCAATCCTAGAATAAAAAGACAAAACCCAGGTTCCTTGAAGTTTTAAAAAGCAACAACTTTTATCTAAATTAAGGGATATACTATGGGCACATAACCTAACATATGTAACACCCTCCTGTGTGTGTGCCCTATCAGACTGCAATAGAGGAGCTTTCCTTTGTCTACCCTGATCTTTTGAGGTGAGCTCCCCAGACTCAGAACCAGTGGCTAGCCTTTCACCCACTGAGCCCCTTCATGGCCCACACCTGAACGGGAGGAAGGTGAAGAAGGAGGCCTTAGAGCCTGCCTACAACGTTCACCTCCCCCCACAGAGCCATCTACCACCAGCTTCCCTGTGGGAAGGATTCCAGGACATGGAGGGAGGTAGATGAGAATGACACTAGACACCTGCTCCTATTCCACCTGGCAACTCCCTGCCCCAGGCCATCTTCCATCCACTGCCCTGAGGGAAGGATCCTGGTGGCTGGTTTTCTTTAATTGTTAATATTCTTTATTGTGATTTTATTATGTGTATCTTACTTGCAAGCTGTCTTGGTGGGATTTGTATCTTGAAAAGTGGCATATAAATAATTTTAATGAATCAATAATAATTAAAGAGAAAAGAAACACTGATTTAATACTGCCTGACCTGTAAAATGACTTTGGACTGTTTACGTACCGTTCCAGTCCAAAGATAAGAGACCACAATATGGAAGGGGAGCTGCTGTCTTGGATCAGTTCCAGATTGGCGAACTATAATACATTCTGTTGCCTTCTCACTGATGAGGAACTGATCCAAGCTGGTAGATCTCACTGAAATTTACAGGCTAATGTGTGTAACCTCCCTGGGATTTCATGAATCCGGTTATAGTTCAAATTAGCTTGATCTAGGCAGCCTGAAAGTGCTCCAAAATGCTAATAGGTTTATTGAACTTAGCATCGTAATAAGTTTATTTTTGGTATCCAATTACTTTAGCTGTTATAGTTATCAAATACATAAGAGTTTTTTTCCCCCAAAAAAGTTGTCATTTCCCAAATTAAGCATTTGGTCTGTTTTGAAGTGTTCTGGGAATCATTACATAAATGATCAATTGGCAGTTTATTCTTTATCCTGTCTCCCAAGCAGCAAACATTGCAATTTTGAATATTATTGATATAATATGTTCAGCTTCATAGAAAAGGCTACAGAGGACTTTAGCGAATAAGAAGCCCTGCTCCTGGAAAGGTTGACTTCAGGTCAACAGACGCCATCCTTTTTTCTTTCTTTTTTTCAGGAAACAGATGAATGTTTTGAATATAATTGCAAGCTCACAATCCAGATCGGATTAACTGGTTTTAGCTGCACAGCATCACCAGTTCTTAGAAAAGTAAAAGGACAAAGCTTTCTCTAGTACCAACTCAAAAGTACACAGAACACAGATGGGTGGCAATCCAGCTAGCATCACTGCTCTGTAACGTACATTCGGTCCCATGCAAACTGTTTTGTGACTATGTTAACCAAGCTGTATTTAGGACTGTCAACTGACGTTTAAAAATGGCCTAGCCTTCTCTTGTGCCTTTAGTACAGGAAGGTCAAACTCCTTTTGGCCCAAGGGCTGAACTAAATTTCAAGGAAGCTCTCACAGGCCACATTCTAAGGGTGGGAGGGGCTAAAAGGGGGCATGGCCAAAGTACAAAAAATACCAGTATATTTTAGTTTAAAGCTCTTACTGCCGGTAACTAAGCCTTAGGAGAGGCATTTTAGAAGGGGGGTGTGTGTGCAAAAGTCAAGAAACCACCCAATGATCAATGGATGGGGCCGGGGAAGGGGGCATGGCTGTCTAGGAAACCCTGGAGGGCTGGACTGGGACCCCACAGGGCAGAGGGTCAACACCCCTGCTTTAGCACAGCTTGATCTATGGAAATCATCAGTGGAGCTGATGACTCCGATGTCAGTGGGGTGGTGAATCTGCTGCGGGTTTCAGTCAGAACCAGTCAGAGGTCTAAAGGACTGTTGTGCAGCATATAGGTAAATGTGAGATTTGGCTACCATGATAGCTCATGTTAATAGCTGAGCCATCACAGGACATATTATAATAATTACGTTAACTGATACTTGACTTTTCTAGCTTGTTATACATTGCCACTCGTAATCAAGTTTAGTGGTTCCACCTCATAAAACCTAACCTGAAAATAACAAAAACTAACATGATCAATTATTATTTCCTAAGGATTTTTAGTTTACTGGATAATGTTAAATGTGTGAACAGCTTCTAATCATACTCAGCTTGTACAATCAAAATGATATTGTGTCACAAGCAAAGAATCGGCGTAAAACCCCATATCCCATAAAAAGGATTGGAATGGGTACAAAGGCTTTTCTTTGTAATTTTAGTATCCTGAAATGAGCTGTTTTTCCAAGGAAGATCAATTACAGCACAATCTGAGGCATGTTACTCAGAAGTAACTCTTCTGAGTAAAATGAGACTCATCCCGTAGTAAGTCTGCATGCACAGGATGGTGCTAATTGTGTGAATGCAATTCGTGTGTCTAGTTTTTCTAGTATAAGTAGCAGCTCTGGGGGGAGGCAGAATTAGGTCTGAATTGTGCCAGTGGCAGGGCTAATCCTTTCGCCATCCCAATGAAATTTTTCCCCTCCCTTCAGCTCCTCTTAATCTTAGCATAATATAACTCTGTTTTCAGATTGCAGACTGCTGTCAGCCCCGTTCAAACTGTCCTAAGACCAGGTACTTAAAAGATTCAGGGCCCAGGCCCATAGATCACAAATCTGCATAACATCTGCATTTGCTAATCTATACCTCTATATGCACATTTAGAAATAATTACTAGGAAATTTCATAGGAGGCAAAGCCAGCCAAATAATTTCTCATCCAAGTCACCTCAAATAAAACAAATGCTTCAATTGATGTGTACCCTGTCACAAATCATACCAAACTAATGGAAAAAAGTGTTTTTTTCCCCCTCAGCTTAAGCCATGCAGTGGAAGATCTGAGTGTGGAGGGGAAGGGGGCGGTGTTGCAGCATGTTAGATGGGGAGAGTTAACCCTTCCCTTCCCAGCTGCAATCCCCCCTGAAAACAGCACCTTGTACAGCAAGTAAGCTGAGAAAAAGGCTTAAATTGGTACCAGTGGACCTCAGGGCTCTGAGGAATAGGTACGGGCCCTGGGAGATAGATTTGGAGGTGATGCCCCATGGGCAATGCCCCTGCCTAAGATGAAACTCCCTACCACCACACACACACACACACACACACACACATAGTGCTCCTGAGCAGCTTGCAAACACAGTGCCAGCATAGTAGTTAGGCTTGGGGCTGGTCCAGCAGTATCTAAGGTTATACTGTACTAAATGTGCACTCAGCTTATTTCACAGGGCACTGCTTCCTACCACACTTGCTCTTCAATATTGTCAGTTCTTGCAGGAAGCAAGTGTGTTCATGACAGATTTGCTTATTAGATTGCAGTCCTTTAGACAGCTTTCACAAGCCTGAAGCTGCGAAGCTTCATTTAGACTAAGCTTTCATAGAATCATAGAATAGTAGGGTTGGAAGGGGCCTACAAGGCCATCGAGTCCAACTCCCTCCTCAATACAGGAATCCAAGTCAGAGCATCCCTGACAGATGGCTGTCCAGCCTTGTCTTGAACGCCTCCAGTGTGGGAGAGCCCACAACCTCCTTAGGGAATTGGTTCCATTGTCGTAGTGCTCTAACAGTCAGGAAGTTTTTCCTGGTGTTCAGACGGAATCTGGCTTCCTGTAACTTGAGCCCATGATTCCGTGTCCTGCACTCTGGGATGATCGAGAAGAGATCCTGGCCTTCCTCTCTGTGACAACCTTTTAAGTCCTTGAAGAGCACTATCATATCTCCCCTCAGTCTTCTCAAGGCTAAACATGCCTAGTTCTTTCAATCTCTCTTTATAGGGAGAAAACACATCTAAACTAAAAAACACACAAAAACCTTGAATACATTTTGTATAAACCATAATATGCATTCCACCACTTGGCTGAAATAGTTACTGAAAGCACAATCCTATGTATGTTCAGACAGAAAAAAAGTCCTATAACTCCCAGCATACCCCAGCCAACATGGCTGGCTGGGGAAACCTATACAGGATTGCACTCTAATGAATTATTTTTGTTAGACGCTAAAGCTGAAGCTGCAATCCCATTCACTTGCTTGAGCGTAAACCCCAGTGAACTCAATGAAGCTTACTTTTGAGTATAGTACTTCAACACACAGCACATAGTTAAACTATGGCATTCGCTACCACAGGATGTAGTGATGGCCACCAATTTCGATGGCTTTAAAAGAGGGTTGGACCAATTCCTGTAGGAAAAGGCTATCAATGGCTACTAATCTTGATGCGCTACCTCCATTACCAGAGGCTGTGAGCCTATGTACACCAGTTGCTGGGGAACATGGGTGGGAGGGCGCTGTTGCACTCGTGTCCTACTTGAGGGTTCCTTGTTGACAGCTGGTTGGCCACTGTGTGAAAGAATGCTGGATGGGAAGGGCCCTTGGTCTGATCCAATATGGCTCTTCTTATGTTCTTAAAGATGGATAGGATATGCTGCAGTATCAAGAGCCAGAGTGGAGTAATTCTAAGAGTTTCAAACTGGGGAGATCTGGGTTCAGATCCCCACTCAGTCATGAACTCACTGGCTGACCTTACAGACTATAGTCTGTCGGCATAACCTACTTCATAGGGTTGTTGGAGGATAAAGGCGTACATTGCCTTGCACATTGCCCTGAGTTCCTTAGAGGAAGGGTTGGATAGAGATGCAATTAAGTAAAATCCACTTTGAGCTGTAGTTACTTACTTTTTGCCTTGGTTTTTACATATGCGTTTCCATGCAAGTTGGCCAATAACATTTGTGTGAAAAGTATGATTTTTTTGTTTTGCTGTTGGTGCTTTCATACCCAGCTCTGTCCATTAGGCATGGAAAGTAGAAGCAACTGAAAAACTAACAGGCGTGCCACAGATGCTCAGACCCAAAATATTGCATTACCTAAGAGGCATGCAAATACAACAGACTTTGGCTTGGAGCCAGAGGCTGCATCTCAGAACGCACTATATCAAAGCATCATGTGCGTATTTCTCCCAGTGCTCCCTGATGGAAAGCTGAGCTGCAAGCATTTTGCAGCCCAACCAAGCAGCTGAAGTTCTAAATTAAGTGGAATAAATCCTCTTTAGGATTTCAGATGTATTATATTTTCTTATAGTACAAACAAATTAAAATTAGACTAGGCAAGTCCCTGGCCATATTCCCATAATGCAGTTTAGGAAAGGAAAGATTTTTCCTGTGCAAGCATTACTGACCCCTAGAGGGATGCCTGCTTACGCTGGCATTTTCATGGCAGACTATAGCGGGGTGGTTTGCCATTGCCTTCCCCAGAATGCAGTTTATATGTCTTTAAATACTACAGCAAAACATAAGGCAACTTTTTTTGCATCTCCAGGATGCCTGTCCCAGACAAAGAAACAGTCCCATCTGTTCAGTTTTAAAAAGAACCGATGACTTGAATTTGACCCTGCTTAATCCAATGGAAAGACTTAAATATAATCACTTGGGCTTAACTAGTTTTTGGTTATCAGCCTAAAGGAAATTCTGAGAATTGGCCAAAAATAGATGCTAAGTTGACTCACACTTCTGCTTTTTACATTTTTGGGTAACGTGCAAAGAGGGAAAGTATACAGCTCCCCTGCAATTCGATGTGCACATTTTAAATGGAAGCCAGTGTGCAGCAATGGCTAGAGCAGCTGTTCCCAACCTGGAGCCCTCTAGATGTGTTGTACTTCAACTCCCATAATTCCCAGCCATAGCTGGAGGGAACCAGGTTGGAAAAGGCTGGGCTACAATGTTGGACTTACTGAGGAGATACCCACCCATCCCGAGTTCCTGCTGAGCCCTAAAGCTCATTGGGTGATCTTATTCCTGTCACACTCTTTCAGTGTAACCATGTTGTTGTGATTATAAAATGGGGGGGGGGTATAATCCATCCTTGAGTTCCAGCTGTTTGCTGGAAACAGATGGAAGATGTCCACTTAAAAGCTTCTACATAATCAAACAAACAGCTTGAACTGTAGCAAGCTCTGTTTAGAGAAATGCAGACAAGTTTGATCCACATTCCTCAGTAAGTGCAAAGACAATGGTTAAAAAATAAAATAAAAGACAGCCTTGCGACTGAACCATTAGGGGCATGGAAACTGTTTAAGCCACAGCAAATGAACAATTTCACAGCCTCAGTGAAATGTAATGAGTAGTCAGCCTGGATGCCAAAGGATAGCATTTTTTTCAACTCCCATACAAGCATCGTTTCACCTTGAGAGGATGTTATCCTTAAAGGCAGCCTAAAAACAAAATAAATAAATACAATACAATACAATATAAATACAATATAAATAAATAAATAAAATATAAATAAATAAAATATAAATGAATAAATAAAATATAAATGAATAAAATATAATAAATAAATAAATATTCTCATTCTTTCTCTGTCTCTCTCTCTCTCACACACACACTATTCTATGACCGACCATGTGGTCTTTCTTCCATCACCTAAAAGACAAGGTGGTTGAAGGCTGGGTTTTTTTTTAAACCCCTCCCCTGCAAATCACAAACCTTTGCCACCACTTCACGCAATGACTTGGCTGACCTCAACAGCCTGGCGTCATTCCCTTTGTAATTTCAGACAGAATGCCTCATGGGAATGATACTACAGCATGAAGTACAGGGGTGCGGGAGCCTTCTCCCCCACCCCAGAATCCTCCCTGGGAATGACAGATCATAACAACAACAACAACAACGCACACAGAGGGACTCTAAATCATGGCTTGGATCCAGGATATGCCTTCAGGGGGCGGAAGGGCTCCACTCGCAGAAATTGTCTTTGCCCAAATTTGGAGGATCCCCTTCCCTCCCACAGCACAGTTCACCCCACTAGGGGTAGTATTTCCAGGGGGCTGGAGGGGCTGCTGTGAGAAAGAGTGTATGGGGAAGTTCACTTACATCAGCACAATTGATCCAGCGAGAAATCAGGATCCAACCTCATGTGAATATTCACTTTTTTTGTTTTCCCAAGCTCATGTTGCCTTGGCATTGTTTGGAGGGAGTCTTTTTCTTCCTGGAGATAAATACATGGGCGATCATGTAGTGAACACGATAACATCATGATGTGCTGTAGCAAATCAGACTTGACTACATGACAATATTATGAAGCCAGTTGAGATTGAGGGCAGATATCATGATACACTGTAGCCAATTAGACTTTGACTATATGATAATGTTATAAAGCCAACTGAGACTGAGAGCAATGCTTCCTGCATAAGCATTGCTCTCATTGTGAATGGGTGAACACATTTCCCCCATCCCTTTCAGAGCTACCCTGCCCCAAATCACTAAATGGTGAGCATTTTTGCCACTGCTGAAATCTTTCATAAAGTGCACACATTTTGTCTTCTCTCCAGTAATTTATTTGCTGACTGATTTAAACATTTTGTTTGAATTATTATGGCTGTGAGAGCTAGACTATAAGGAAAGCTGAGTGCTGAAGAATCGATGCTTTCGAACTGTAGTGCTGGAGAAGACTCTTACGAGTCCCCTGGACTGCAAGGAGGTCCAATCAGTCTATCCTAAAGGAAATCAACCCTGACTGCACATTGGAAGGACAGATACTGGAGCTGAAGCTCAAATATTTTGGCCACCTAATGTGAAGAGAAAACTCCCTGGAAAAGACCCTGATGCTGGGAAAGATTGAAGGCAAAAGGAGAAGGGGACGGCAGAGGATGAGATGGCTAGATAGCATCACCGATGCAATGAATATGGACTTGAGTACACTCCAGGAGAGAGCGCAGGACAGGAAGGCCTGGCGTGCTATGGTCCATGGGGTCACGAAGAGTCAGACACAACTGAATGACTGAACAACAACAACAACAACAATTTATTGTTAGGTCTGTGAAAAAAGCAGTGTAAAAGGTCTTTAAATAAAATATATAAATAAATGTAGAACATTCAAGACTTGTTAATACATTAAAAAGCAATAATGTTTCTGCAAAAAGGAGACTTCTGCTGGATGATAAGATGAGCAAAGGTTTCATGGAATTATCTGGTGCTGCAACACTTTTATCACCAGAAGATGGCACCTGCAATATATGCTATAGTATTCCTGAAAACATCTGAATGGTATGTCTGTTCAAGGAACACAGGAGCTGAGAAAATGTTTTTTAAAAGTTTAGACCACTGAGTCAATCCTGCTTATTTTCCATTATATAGGCTGCAAATCTATGCATGCTTACATATGAGTAAATCACATAGAACACAGTCGGATTTATGTTTAAACGAAACATGCATAATATTGAACTGCACAATTGGAGCATTTGTTTATTTTAATAAGATTTATAAGCTACCTTTTAGGGTAACACCTTCCAAGGTAGTATACATTTTTTTGTAAAACATTCTGAAACACAATAAACAAAGATGAAAAAGGATAAAATGAACATTATTGATTTATACCCAAGTAGCACCATATATACCATGGCACCCAATGAAGTCCTAACTCAATTGTAGGCCAAGGTACACAGGTAAGTCTTCTGGACCTGCTTGAATCCTGTAATGATGGAGCATTGCAGACAGCTATTGGAACAGAGTGAGAAATTATAGTACAAGTTCACCAGGGTCCTGTTAATTTTTGGAAGATTCAAGAGTCTTATGTTTACCCACAAAGCAGAAAATAGACAGTAATATTTGCTGATTACAATGTATGCATAATAAACTGTGATATGTTCACTCTTCTATTCAATACATTCTAATAATGGATAATTCTTGTATGTCAATTCTTATTTTTATTTTTATTACAGAACACACAATCTTCTGATTAGCACTTATTATCCACTATGCAGTACAAGTGTTTCCAAAATTGAAGTTTCCAGCCCCTGCTACTATTGAAAATCCAGTTACAGACAGGGTAGCCATGTGTTCAACTTTACAGCAAACAGAGCTCTATTTGAAGGCATCCTCTACTGAAGAGCTGCCCAGTCCCAGTCTGTCCAGTCCAAGTTACAGATAAAGAACTTTAAGAAGGGAGAACACTGGCCTTGATGCTGCTGTTCAACAACTAGCACTGGGCAATAAACTGAGCGGGAAGGCACACATGTTACCTGGCCACAGTCTTGCTCACTATGGTGGAATATAATATATTTCTACTTAAATTATAGTAGTTATTTCTAAGTTTGCATCTATACATATATCTTAACACACACAAACTTTATGCAAGCCCTCTTTTTTCCAGTATTTTTTGATGATAGGTAAGTGGCTACCCTAGTTTGGGATAAGAGAACTTACTGTGTTTCAATTCAGAAATAATGCAGCACTCTTGAATTAGTCCTAGACAGGCCCCTCCTTACTATGGATGTACGAAAGTCACTTACCTTTTCGAAGGGTGACTTTCGCGGTGGAGGGGAGGCGCTCCATCCCTCCCACCGAAATTCTGGGCGGGGGGGAGGCACTCCGTCCCTCCCCCCCCCCAAATCCTGGCCAGCCAGCTCCGCAAATGGCGGCTGTAGCTGCCGCCATTTGCGTCCCTGCAGTCAGCCGTGATAGGCTACGTAAATGTTTACGTAGCCTATCATGGCTGCTTTAAAAGAAAAAAAAACACGCGCGTACGCAAATGGCGGTGCCCATGGGTGCCGCCATTTGCGTTCCTTATTTTCGCCGTCTTAGTCTACGTAAACATTTACATAGACTAAGACGGCAAAAATAAGGGGAACGCAAATAGCGTAGCGTCTACGTAAACATTTACGTAGCCTATCACGGTGTTTTTTAAAAATCTAGCCGTGATAGGCTACGTAAATCTTTACGTAGCCTATCACTTTTTTTGTTTGTTTGTTTGTTTTAACCAGAAATGGCGGCGGCGGCGGCAGCCGGTCGGAAGACCGGCCGCCACAGCCGCCGCCGCCGAACCGCCGCCAGAGCCGCTGCTGCCAGGAAGATTCGCCGAAGGTAAGTCCTGTTCCGGGGGGGGGGCCTGGGGGGGCAGACCATTTTGCCACCGATTTCGGGGGGCCGAATGCGCTGGCATTCGGCCTCCCCGAGATTCGTGGCGAAATTATCTGACATCCCTCGTCCTTACTAGGCCCAAGACATGGCCTTGTGTGCCAGCATAAATCAATATAATCCTAGGCCCAGGTTAATACTCTGGGCCTGGGCTCAGGCTCAACAAGATCCACAGGCCTTGTGTGCTGCACCCTCTGCTGCTCTCATGGACAAAGGGGAGTTCTTCCCTTCTTCCACAGGGGAAAGGTCTGAGTCCTCCTGTTGTGTTGACCTTATCCCTGGAGGCCAGGGATACCACCCCTGTTTGCACCACCACTTTGAAATTGAAAACAGGGAGGCTGGAGCCTTCCCAGATCCAATCTGGACTTTTTTTTGGCAAACTTCCCTTGGCATCTGGAAAGGGTCCTCTGAATCTTTGATCAGGAAACTTCTACTGGACTCTGGATAAATATTGTAGCCACTGTACATAAAAGAGAAACAGTGTTATCATTACCTGAAACCAATCTTTGTCAAAGGGATGAAACTGTCTGGATGAAACCGGCTAATCTTGAACCAGTGACCTTGTCCACCTTTGTGCAAGTGCTTACTTCTTGGGCCACCTTTGGTTTCCTGGACCGTCCAACAAAAGGTTTAGTTCTCAGGTACTGAAAGCTCCAGTAGAAATTTCCCCCCAGCAAATCTTTAATGTCCCTTTCCATCTTTACTGCTGGTTGTGGATCTGTAATGGTCCTGAAATAGGAACAGCCCACAAACTAGGGATGTCAGAGAATTCTGCCACGGATCTTGGTGAGACCAAATGCCAGTGCATTCGGCACCCCAAACTCCGTGGCGGAATGGCCTGCCCCCCCCCCGCGGATCCCACCCGGGGACAAGACTTACCTGGGACGGATTTTCCGGGCTGCAGCAGCGGCTGGTCTTCCAACCGGCTGCTGCCACTGCCATCTGCAGTCTTGTTAAAAAAAAAACACAAAACCCCGACGTGATAGGCTACATAAAGATTTACGTAGCCTATCATGGCTGGGTTTTTTTTTAAAAAAACCCCACGTATGCAAATGGCGGCAGCTACGGTCGCCGCCATTTGCGTTCCTTATTTTTGGCCGTCTTAGTCTACGTAAATATTTACATAGGCTAAAACGGCGACTCAAAAAGGGACGCAAATAGCGCCCGCTATGCTATTTGCGTTCCCCTTTATTTTCACCGTCATAGTCTACGTAAATATTTACATAGATTAAGATGGCCAAAAATAAGGAATGCAAATGGCGGCGGCCGTAGCCGCCGCCATTTGCGTACGCAGTTGTTGTTGTTTTTTTCCCCCACAGCCCTCCGCGGCTGGAAATCCAGCTGCGGATGGCTCTGGCCTGGCTGGGCCTGGCTGGCTGCTCCGCAGAGCTGCCGCAGAGCACAGCTGGCCGTGGAGGATTCCGGGGGGGAGGAACGGAACGCCTCCCCCCCACCATCAACATAATCCGCGGAAAGGTAAGTGACTTTCGTACATCCCTACCACAAATATCAAAGAACACTTTAACATGAAATACTTGAGATTTAAGTGACTTTAGGCTCCGTGGGCTTCAATTGGGCTAGATCAGCTTACAACCAAGTAAGTAGGATTACAATTCTATCCACGCTTACCTGGGATTAAGCCCCATTGAACACAAAGGGATTTATTTCTGAGCAAACAGGCATAGTATTGTGGTGTAAATTTCATTTCATTTCATTTATTATATTTCTATACTGCTCCATAGCTGAAGCTCTCTGGGTGGTTCACAAAAATTAAAAACCATTTAAAGTTGTTAAACCATTTAATGTCCCAAAATGATTATCCTGAGATGGATTTAAATGGGGCTAGATCAACTTGAAACCAAGTATCTAGGCTGTAGATCAGGGTGATAAAACCCCATGTCCAAGAATTATTATTTTGCCATAGACATGTGAGAGAAATTAATATAATCTATAATAAGAAAAGAGGATCTGCGTCCATCAGTCTATCCATCCGTCAGCACCAAGACCAGGAAACCTAGACATGCGAAACCTGGCATGCTTACTAAGGAGATCTTAGGGAGGTGCACCCTGGGGTTATTTTTTCTTTAAAGTGCACTAACTTATTTTAATTAATTTTAATGTGTCCATATAGTTGAAGCCTCTGGCAACGTCTTCGGCCCCTAGAGGCAGACTTCCCTAACCAGCATATAGCTTTGCAGTCCATGCAGTTTGTAGCCAGGGGAGATTAATAGACGAAGGGACAGATTTCTAGGTCTGCCCTCAGGGGAATGAAGTGGACAAACCCCTCCCTCTGGGAGCCATAGGAGTGTACCATGGCAGGGGTCATGTGTAGGGGTGTCAACGGGAATGGCTTCACTCAGATGGGATGGGCATAATATGTCCAATTCTTTCAAGTGAATAAGGTTGCTTGAAGAGCTGTTCCAACTGTGCAAAGGCAGGTCTGTTTGCTAATATAACAATATACCCCCTTGGGAATGTATTGTTTTTTTCACATTCTGTTGTCACTGTCAATTTCAACACCAGGTACTGAGTAACATGGGGAAAGCCTTGGGCCTTTTCTCTAAACAGACAAAGCTGTGAGCTCATGGTCACAATGCTTCCCCCACCCCCCTGAATCCATTTATTGAAAACCCATTAGGCTAAAAGGTTCAAAATACTGAGCTGAGAGGGCATGACAAGCCTCTAGAAAAGAAAACCGGTGCAGATATTGCATTGATCTAAAGGCAATTGAACATGAAAAAAATAATGGACATTTAAATTTAAACAATATGCTGAACATAAATCAGGTCAAACTTTCAGTTCAGTATAAATACATTAAATCAGAAGAGTTATTTATAGCTTTTTTAAATTATTGAGCTGCTTTAAGAAGGCAGCATTTATTTCATACCTATCTTTGAAAAGAATTCATGACATTTTAAACACATGGATTAACTGCCTAACCCTTACTGAAACAGACAAAATTTAAAATGGGACCCATGCATCTCATCTCCCATTTAGCAATCAAAATAAAGGGGGAAACTGTCAGATACACTGAGCTACTGTTATGACGCCCTTCTTCTCTAGTCTTGCCAGCTCAGCAAGTGAGGAATCCTAGAGATAAATTAAGGAGTGTGCCACCAGCTATTCCTGTCTGCTTGCCAGCAACATTATACTAGGAAAGCTCACTGCATATTCTAGGATGGCCAGAAGTAAAGGATGGCATGGCTCTTGTACCATTGGTAAATGTGCAGAAAAAGGAATTTGAGCAGTGGCAACCTCCCTACACAATAAATTGTACCTGCAAACTTGCTACACAGTTATTAAAGGCACAGGAGCCCCTGGCACCTGCAGTAGTACCATCAACGCAGGACTTTGGGGCAGAGATCTAAGCCCATTCAGCTGAATGAGCAGGACGGCCCCCAAATACAGCAGGACTGGTTTACCACATTTTTAAATAAGTGAAATAATGCAGAGTGGAGACCCCATAAGACATTAAGCCCAGAATCTAAAATGACCTGACTGCACCACTGTGCATCTGTCCAGTCCACTGTATTCTGTAGCCTACCTTGAAGGTGACACTGTTTAGACATGTGCATTCCATTCAGTCTCCTCTGCCTCTCTGGTTCTTGTTGTTGTTCAGTCGTTCAGTCGTGTCTGACTCTTCGCGACTCCATGGACCATAGCACGCCAGGCCTTCCTGCCCTGCGCTCTCTCCCGGAGTGTGCTCAAGTCCATATTCATTGCATCGGTGATGCTATCTAGCCATCTCATCCTCTGCCGTCCCCTTCTCCTTTTGCCTTCAATCTTTCCCAGCATCAGGGTCTTTTCCAGGGAGTTTTCTCTTCGCATTAGGTGACAAAAATATTTGAGCTTCAGCTTCAGGATCTGTCCTTCCAATGAGCACTCAGGTTTGATTTCCTTTAGGATGGACTGATTTGACCTCCTTGCAGTCCAGGGGACTCGTAAGAGTCTTCTCCAGCACCACAGTTCGAAAGCATCAATTCTTCGGCGCTCAGCCTTCCTTATAGTCCAGCTCTCACAGCCATACGTTGCTACTGGGAAAACCATAGCTTTGATTAGATGGACCTTTGTCGGCAAGGTGATGTCTCTGCTTCTTACTCTGCTGTCTAGGTTTGCCATAGCTTTCCTCCCAAGGAGCAAGGGTCTTTTAATTTCATGGCTACAGTCACTGTCTGCGGAGATCTTGGAGCCCAAGAAAATAAAATCTGTCACTGCTTCCATTTCTTCCCCTTCTATATACCAGGAAGTGATGGGGCCAGATGCCATGATCTTCGTTTTTTTTAATGTTGAGTTTCAAACCAGCTTTTGCACTCTCCACTTTCAACAAGAGGCTCTTTAGATCCTCTTCGCTTTCTGCCATTAGGGTGGTATCGTATGTATATCTGAGGTTGTTGATAATTCCCCCAGCAATCTTAATTCCGACCTGTGATTCATCCAACCCGGTGTTTCTCATGATGAACTCTGCATTTAAATTAAATAAGCAGGGCGACAATATACAGCCTTGTCGTACTCCTTTCCCAATTTTGAACCAATCGGTTGTTCCATATCCGGTTCTTACTGTTGCTTCTTGACCCTCATACAGGTTTCTCAGCAGACAGGTAAGGTGGTCTGGTACTCCCATCTCTTTCAGAATTTGCCACAGTTTGTTGTGATCCACACAATCAAAGGCTTTAGCATAGTCAATGAAGCAGAAATAGACCTTTTTCTGGAATTCTCTTGCTTTCTCCATGATCCAGCGAATGTTGGCGATTTGATCTCTAGTTCCTCTGCCTCTTCGAACCCAGCTTGTACGTCCGGTAGTTCTCAGTTCACATGTAGCAGCCATATCGGGGGTCAGACTAAGTAGCCTCATGCAGTCTCATGCTTCATGTTCTTGCTGAGCTCTTTCTCCCTTGAATATATTGTTGTAAGCTGATGAGACACAGGAATTCCTTATCTTGTCAAAGGTCATACAATTGTATATCTTGTTCTCTGCTGTTCTCTTCTGTTCTCTGCTTATCATGGCTACCCTGTAACCCAGTTCTTGTATTATAAACAATGTTGCTAGGAGAAGAAATGTTGAGGACTGCAACCCCACATGGGAGAGAGAGGAGGAGCCGTTTCATATGTGTCACAATGTCTATAAAAACAATGTGCTGATGTATTTCGGGGCTTCTGGCTCTTTGGAAATGATTCCAGCCTTAAGCCCGCGCGTTAAATAAAGAATCTCTTTTTCCTTCACTCCGTGGTCTCTCTGACTCTGGGTTCTGCAACATAAATGGTGCCGTGACTCGGATGTGGCAGGCTCTGAGACAGAGAGGTGGCAGTTGCCTGCTCTTAATCGCTGCACCGGGAAGACGAGCTCGGCACATGCCTCCCTTTCTTGGCGCCACCGACCTTTTTGTCGAGTGAATGGGAGAAAGCCTGCACCAGGATCGCCCAAACGGCAGCGAGCAGCAAGAGAACCTTGGGAAGCGGAGGAAGGAACTTGAGCCCTGCCTGTATCGCAGCTGCAACTGAGTTGAAACCCACATTGGAAGCCTTCAGGAGAAAGGCAAGTATATGGGAAAAAGAGGGCCCCGCCTTATGAAGAAGGTCAGTGTTGGTGGTATACGTATACAAAAAGAACCTACTCCTTGCGGGTAGAAGGGGGGCCTGATCACACCCCCGAGTGGGCGCCAGTACCCAGCACGCCAGTACTCATTAGGAAGCTGAGGAAGCTGGGGAAGCCGCTTTCCGCTCTGGTAAAAAGTGGGAAAAGTGGGTGGCAGGGACATATGGATGCAGTGGAGAGATTGATGATTGTGTGACTGGCTACTGCGGTTTCTGATGCATACCGTTGACCGTACGGGTGCCCAGGCCAGTAGCAAAGTGCGTGGTGTGTAAAATCCTCTTGTGTCGGCCAGTGAGACCCCTTACTCACTGACCAATTCCCATTCCCTAATTGTGTCTGTCTTCAATTTAGGAGGGAGGCTATGGGTGGTGGGGGAAGCAAACCTTGCACCCCCTTGGGATGTATGCTAGCAAATTTTAAGAAAGGTTTTAGTGGAGATTATGGGGACCCCCCTATGAATCCTCAACGGTTGCAGACTTTGTGTGAAATAGGGTGGCCGTCTTTTGGTGTAGGATGACCTACTAAAGGCTCTTTAGAGCCCAGCAAAATCAGCCATGTATATGCCATTGTGGTTGGGAGACCTGGGCACCCCGACCAATTTCCCTACATAAACTCGTGAGATTCCATAGTCCGCGCTTCTCCTCCATAGCTAAAGAAATGCCTAGAATCCCAGGCAAAAGTTTTGGTGCTCAGAAAAGAAAAATTGGCCAAGAAATTACAACCAGTGTTAGAAGCCCTGTGTGAAGATCTGGCAGAGCTAACGGCGTTTCCACCTGCTTATGCCCTGCTTCCACCACGGGCCCATGTTACTGTAAGACAGCCCCGTCGAGATCCAGATCCTGTGGCTCCTGAGCCCCTGCCATCCCCCCTACAGAGGCATTGCCCCTCGCTTTGACTTAGAACTGTCGCCATCAGTTTCAAGCCCCACCGGCAGTAATTGGCCGATTTCAGCTACGGTCCTCAACTCCCAGATGTTGTCTGCCGAGACTTTCATCTCTACGGGATCGGGAGGTTCCCCTCTTACACCTCAATCAGCATTAATAAAAGAAACTGAAGAATTGAAGAGTTGGGCAGAAGATTTAATAAAATCAGCAGTGACCCTTAAAAAGATGTGTTCTCACAAAAAAGGGGAGGCGAGCTCGTCTACTGCTCAAGACCTGCACCCCCTTGAGATGTATGTCAAACAAAGAAGGAAAAAGGATTTTTAAAAAAGATTCAGAATAGAGAGAGAAAACAGCAAAAAGCTCAAGGTCGAGCTGAGAGGAAAAAAAGAACAAGATCTGAGGCTGTTAATTAGGAAAATGTTGCAGGACAGTCTGGCTTTTAACAAAGCGTGGGAGCGTGGGAGTGTAAGGCCGAAGAAGTAGCTGTTAGCCTAGCACGCAGAGAGAGGGGGGGCAGGAAAATTGCCCACAACATTCTGAGTTGTGCAACATCATCACCTCGCCTAATTGAGATGAAATCCCTAAGAAATGGAAACTGAAAATGAAGACCCAGAAGATGAAGGCAAAATAGAAAATAAAGGTGAAGAATCAGCCCCCAGAGTACAGGCTAGACCCCTCTTCGAGTGAAAAGTGTGCCATAAGACTGTCCCAAAGCAGAATGAAGCGGAAAGACCATGATGAAGATCTCTGTCAAGGTAGCCGTGTTTAGCTTTGAACTGTGTTAGAATTGCATAGAGCCTGTAGCTACTGACCATCGGCTATATGATTTCTGAAGAGCGTAACCATTAAGCTTTTGCCGTGGGATTCCCTGCAATGAAGAAATCTCACTGATTTAAGTGTCCAGTGTTACACTGCCTAAGTGTGTGTGCTGAAGAGACCGAGAAGCCAGACAGCATGTTCCTGGCCAAGCCAAAATCACGCTACTACCATGCTCCTGAAAGCTGCAATAAACTGTGTAAGCTGGGAGACCCAACCTGATTGAGAAGAAAAGAAGATATTGGAGCAACTGTCTTAAAAAACAATGAGATCTGTGTAGCTGGCTGGCTGACACTGTCAGTGATGTTACAACTTTAAATTAAGACTGTTTTCCTGTTTGAGACCCCAGCGAAGAAAGCTGACCCGAGTTATTTGTTGCCCGTGCCAAAGCAAAGATTTAGCTGCCCTGTACCTCATCATGTCCTGTTTTGAGCTTGGGATTTACAAATACAAACAAACTGAGAAGCTTGCCTTTGAAGTCCTGCAAATCACCCCACCGCCTCCCCGAAGATTAATGGCTGCCTGAAAAATGCAAGTATAAGGCGATGCCCATCACCCCCCAGCGTCCTGAGTTTCGGCACTCAGTGTTTCAGTGCTTTCGTGTACCAGGTTAGAAGAGGAAAAAAAAGAGTAAGTTTTTAAAATGTCTGTGAGAACCTGACAGAAGTAAAATAAAATTTACAGAGGAGTTGCCCAGGTTAAAGCGTCACGGCTAGAGAGCTGAGCTGTGCCGCTCTGTTTAGACAGAAGCCTTGCTAAAAAGTTAAAGGCCCTTGTCTGTCAGAAGGGGTGTAGGGCCACACTTTCCCTTTTTAAACTGATGCAAAAGTGGAGAGCCTTTGCTGGAAACATCGCATCTTCATTACCCAGAGCCTTCTCTGTTTGCCTCCATCATCATCTGGGCTTTTTAGAGACACTCTGCACATGAACTAAAATTTTAAATTGTCAAAGACTTGCCATGGACAGTGCTGTGAAGCTTTTGATAAACTTGAACTCTCATCGCTGTGGACCGTGTGTCTGTGTTTGTAGTCAGCTCAGTGTACAGCAGGCTGAGTTTGATCTATGACTTTTAGATTTCCTTCTGCCAGAACTCATGCAGCATAGAGTTGCCGATGCAAAAATGGTGACCTAGAACTCTTTGCGTGTGTTGCCCGTCCCTTGATTTTAATGGGCCCTGAGCTTTCAGCCAGAAGAGCAGTATGATTGCTAGATCTGTTCCATCATGCCTTACCGTGCTAAAAGTGCTTTCCATTCATTGTGTTAAATTGCAGAAAAAGTTTGTTGTGTATATTTTATGATTTCTTAAATATCATAAAATATATGTGATATTTGCAGATTAGTGTTAGTTGCAACTCCAAATAATACCAAGTGTGGTTCCCAATGGATGACAAGTAGAGAAAGACAGAAGCAAGTAGAAAAGAAGGAATAGAGAAAGTAGAAGACAGATAGAGAAGGGAGAAAAAAGAAGAAAGAAAAGGCAAGAGGCAAAGAAAAAAAACATTTGTAGAAAAGAAGCGTGGCCATAGTTGCCCCCAGGGTAAATTAAAAGCAGCTGATTGTGCCTGGAGCTTATTACCTGGGGTAAAGTAGCCACAATAATGTAATAGTTCTTTAAGATGAAGAAAATGTAACTAGAAGGAGAAGAAGAGCCTATCCCAAATGTGTGTCATTGGGACTAGTGTAAGGCAGAAAGGTTTAAGTAAGTGAGTTTAACTTGAAAAAGACAAATAAAGAGACAAGGCTGGTGCATGGAGCAGAAAGTTTTATGTAAAAAGTTTGAAACATGATCTGCAATACAGGCAGATCAGCAAAGAAAAAGAAAGCAAAAGAAAGAGAAAAAATTTGTCTTCCCATACTAATGAATAAAAGTGTTATCAAGCACTTTGGGAAGCGAAGTTGTTTACAAGAAGCTGTGCCTGAGAACCAAACACTTCTAGCCTATGCTGAAAATGCTTGCTAGTGTTGTGCTGCCTCATGGGTAACATGTATGGTATAAAACCCATTTAGCCCAATAGCTCATGGTTCAGAGAAGCTGTCTGATCCAACCATTAAGTACGCCTGTGTGCTGTAAGTTACCCAATAAAGTCTCCTTGTAAGTAACCCCCCGCCCCGCTGGAATCCCAAAATACAAGTGGGGCTAGAGCGCCTCACCTAGTATCAAACCCTGCTGTTAGAAGCCATGAAAGCAGGTATGAAGAAGTCAGTTAATATGACCAAAGTGTCTGAAGTGCTGCAAGGTGCCACCGAGGCCCCAGAGTGTACTTGGAGCGTCTTTCAAATGCCTATCGCCAGTATACCTCCCTCAACCCAGAGGCCCAAGAAGATGTGGACGAAAGAAGAAAAGAAGAAGACCCGGCAGAGGCAAAAGATTCTTAAAAAAGAACCAGTGTGCCCAGTGTGGACAAAATGGACATTAGTGGCATGAATGCCCAAATAAAATAAATCAAATACACAAAGGAGAAACCCAAAGGGGCCAGAATGGGCGAAGAGGGAGACAGCTTGAGAGGGGCCGTGACATTGACTGTGAGGGGCCGTGACATTGATTTCTTAATTGACACTAGAGTGGCATCAAAAGCAAGCAAACGTTAGCCTTAAACAAGAAGTCCAAACACTGAGCAAAGTTCTTCAAGCCCAGCATCGCTTTGTCTTAAAAAATAAGCCATTCCCATCACAGAAGTTCATCTTTTCCAACCAAGAGTTAAAGTATGAGTTAAAGAGGGAAAAATAACCCTTTGACTCCCAGATGGAGAGGCCTGAGAACTGTCATACTTTCCACCCCCGCAGCTATGAAAGCAGCTGGAGTTAAACCCTGGATACATTGGACACGTGTCAAGAGAGCGAGAGGGGGAGAGTAGACTGTAAACAGAAATCCTGAAAATCCTTTAAAAATCATTCTGAAAAAGCAGTAAGAAGACTCAGGCTAGACCTTACTGTGGACACACCAGGAGACTGTCCCCCTGCGTACGGTCAGACCTGCAACTGAAGAATTGAAGAAGGGGACTAGACCCTACCGCAGCTTGCCAGGTGAATAGCTGCCCGGCGTACGGTCAGATCCCAAAGAAGATCAAACATGCGTGTTGTAGTGTTAGTAGTGTTGCATTGTGTTTCCTTAATAAGGTGCAAAAAGGGGGTCTGCCCCTGGAAGAAGTTTGTCCCAGTGATTTGCTGGTAATTACTGGCTTCACCTGGCTAACATCAGGAGAGTAAAACATTTTTGTTTGCCAAAAGATATACCTGCAAACAGGCTTATTAGCTCTTGCCTAATACCTGTCTGTAGACATCCTAGGAAAATTCAAAAAGATACCATGTTAAGAGTTTATGGTGTAAGTTTAACTTATTCCCAAAATGCTAATTGGGGCGTGGTTGCAAAGATCCTACCCCCTACAGAGTTCACTCTACGCACCCCCATCGTTGCTGAAACAAATGCTACGTGTGCACGAATGCTTAATTGTCAAAAATTTTCCAGAAAATATAAAGCTATCCCTGGCCCCTTCCACTGTAATAAAATTCAGAACATATCTTTTAATGATGCCCACATGCTTTTGCCTCATGGATGGTTTTAGACATGTAGTTCCCGCACTTGGTCATTCATTCCTGCCAACTTGTCTAATAACCACCCATGTTGCCTCAGCCGCCAATTGAACTGGTGCCAATTCTTCCCCTGTGGCCCAAGAAAATCCATCGACGGCAGCCTCAAGCACTCCAACTAACTAAAAATTGTAATAGTCATGTGCAGTTATATTCTGACTCAGAAAAATTGGCCTTAGCAATGTCACTGGTTGGGGTTCCAGGTTTAGCCTTGGCTGATAGTCTGGAGATCAACCGGTTAGCTTGCAGCTTGGCCAGGAGCGTGGATGCCACCTCACGAGCATTGTTGTTGTTGAATAAAGAGTTGTGTGATCTGAGAGGTGCAGTTCTGGAAAGTGGAGCTGGTGTAGATTGCCTCTTCCTTCTTCATCATTTGGGTTGTGAGACGCACCAAAGGCTCTGTTGTTTTAACTTGACTGATAATGGCAATGCTGTAGATAAACAGATCAACGGGCTGCACAGTATAGTGGCTGGCAAAACAGTAGGACAAGGCAGTTGGCTAAATTGGTTGGCTCCTTGGCTTCCAGATCTTAGCTGGCTTGAAGCATTGTTCGTCCTGATTCTACCAGTGTTGTTCATAAAAGTTCTGTTATGTCTCTGCGTTCCTTGTCTTATGCGCTGTTTAACCAGTCTGTTTTATGTCTCAGCTAATGAGGCTGCTGCCCTCTACACTCTAATAGCCCAGCAAGAGGCTAAGTAATATGTATGTCACAAAAAGCTTTGTATGGTTATCAGAAATGCTATAATTGTAATGAAATTATGAATTTAAGGGGGGAATGTAGCAGCCATATCGGGGGTCAGACTAAGTAGCCTCATGCAGTCTCATGCTTCATGTTCTTGCTGAGCTCTTTCTCCCTTGAATATATTGTTGTAAGCTGACGAGACACAGGAATTCCTTATCTTGTCAAAGGTCATACAATTGTATATCTTGTTCTCTGCTGTTCTCTTCTGTTCTCTGCTTATCATGGCTACCCTGTAACCCAGTTCTTGTATTATAAACAATGGTGCTAGGAGAAGAAATGTTGAGGACTGCAACCCCACATGGGAGAGGGAGGAGGAGCCGTTTCATATGTGTCATAATGTCTATAAAAACAATGTGCTGATGTATTTCGGGGCTTCTGGCTCTTTGGAAATGATTCCAGCCTTAAGCCCACGCATTAAATAATCTCTTTTTCCTTCACTCCGTGGTCTCTCTGACTCTGGGTTCTGCAACACACATACTGCTGAAGCCGAGTTTGTAGGATTTTGAGCATAACCTTGCTGGCATGTGAAATGAGCGCAATTGTACGGTAGTTTGAACACACTTTGGCATTGCCCTTCTTTGGAATTGGAATGTAAAGTAAAGACTTTTCCAGTCTTGTGGCCATTGTTGAGTGTTCCAAATTTGTTAGCATATTGAGTGCAGCACTTTCACAGCATCATCTTTTAGGATCTTAAATAGCTCAGCTGGAAGACTGTCATCTCCGTTAGCTTTGTTGTTAGTAATGCTTCCTAAGACCCACTTGACTTCACTCTCTAGGATGTCCGGCTCAAGTTCAGTGACTGCACTATCATGGCTATGAGAGACATTAAGAACTTTCCTGTATAGTTCTTCTGTGTATTCTTTCCACTTCTTCTTAACCTCATCTGCTTCTGTTAGGTACCTGCCTTCTTTGTCCTTTATCATGCCCGTCTTTGCACAAAACGTTCCCTTGAGATCTCCGATTTTCTTGAAGAGATCTCTAGTCTTTCCCATTCTGTTGTTTTCTTCGATTTCTTTGCATTGTTCATTTAAGAAGACCTTCTTGTCTCTCCTTGCTACTCTCTGGAACTCTGCATTCAGTTGGGTATATCTTCCCCTTTCTCCCTTGCTTTTCGCTTCCCTTCTTTCCTCAGCGACTTGTAAAGCCTCATCAGACAGCCACTTGGCTTTCTTGCATTTCTTTTTCTTTGGGATGGATTGAGTTGCTGCCTCCTGAACAATGTTACAGACCTCCGTCCATAGCTCCTCAGGCACTCTATCAGGTCTAATCCCTTAAATCTATTCATCACCTCCACTGTATATTCATAAGGGATATGATTTAGGTCATACCGGAATGGTTTAGTGGTTTCCCCTACGTTCTTCAATTTAAGCCGAAATTTTGCAATAAGAAGCTCATGATCTGAGCCACAGTCAGCTCCAGGTCTGGTTTTTACTGACTGTATAGAGCTTCTCCATCTTTGGCTGCAAAGGACATAATCAGCCTGATTTCGATATTGACCATCTGGTGATGTCCATGTGTAGAGTCGCTTCTTGTGCTGTTGGAAAAGAGTGTTTGCTATGATCAGCGTGTTCTCTTCGCAAAACTCTATTAGCCTTTGTCCTGCTTCATTTTGTACACCAAGGCTATGCTTGCCTGTTATCCCGGTGATTTCTTGACTTCCTACTTTAGCATTCCAATCCCCTATGATGAAGAGGACATCTTTTTTTGGTGTTAGTTCTAGAAGGTGTTGTAGGTCTTCATAGAACTGATCAACTTCAGCTTCTTCGGCATCAGTGGTTGGGGCATAGACTTGAATTACTGTGATGTTGAATGGTTTGCCTTGGATTCATACTGAGATCATGCTATCGTTTTTGAGATTGTACCCCAGTACTGCTTTTCCCACCCTTTTGTTGACTATGAGTGCTACTCCATTTCTTCTAAGGGATTCTTGCCCACAGTAGTAGATATGATGGTCACCTGAATTAAATTTGCCCATGCTTGTCCATTTGAGTTCGCTGATTTCCAAGATGTCGATGTTCAATCTTGCCATCTCATGTTTGACCACCTCCAGCTTACCTTGATTCTTTGATCTTACATTCCAGGTTCCTAAACAATATTGTTCTTTACAGCATCGGACTTTCTTTTCTTGAAGGGCCCCTACTGCAGAGGTGGTTTTGAATCAGTTGTTGAAGATGGGAAAGAGTCACCTGATTGTCTCCTGCAAAGGTCTGCTGCTATAGGAGTTGAGGATCTCGGGGGAATCTACCTGAAGAGCTCAACAAGATAACATAAATATTTGCCTACCTCAGATACTGGATGAAATCTCTGTGGTATGTATGTTTGTATGTATGTATCTAGGCTGTTTTTATCTTGCCTTTCAACTTTGAAAGCCTACAAGATGGCCTACAAAACAAAAACAAAAAACACATACAACTTGCAACTGTGCTGCTCTCTTCAGCCACCAAGAGGAAGGGGAGGAGCCAAATGGCAGTGAGTCTGAGGCAGGCTAATAGAGTGGTGCCTCTCCCACTGATAAAGCCAGGTGGAATGGCTGTCAGGGCCAGCCCAAGATATTTTGTTGCCTGAGGCAGAGCAGCAAATGCCCCCCTGCCCCAACTCAAGTTCATAGTACCTAAGGCCAGGCAAGTTATTTTGGATCGGAGGCAGAAAATCCCACCAGCACCTCTTCCCCCACCTGGCAGTATAAATATGGCAATAATAAATTCAAGAACTAGTAATTTGCTGTGCTTTCAGGACAGCCAGAAACCATTGCCTGAGGCAGCTGCTTCACTCTGCCTAATCGTAGGACCTGCACTGATGGCTGCAGATGGAGTTCTTGGGGTAAAGGGGGCAAAATGGAGGTGAACCGAGAAAGGGCAGAACCATACAGGGATGGAGAAAACATATCTAGGGCTGGTTGAGTTATTTTGTCACCTGAGGCAGAAAATCCCACAGCATATCTTCCCCCTCCCTGTCAGTAAAATAAATAAATACAATAAAAAATTAAATAACTAATTATAAGTAATTATTTCCTTCCCTTTCATGGCAGCCACCTCACCCTGTCTAATGGTAAGGCCAACCCTAGGTGGCCTCTCAGTTCCTCTCATGTGGTGGTTAATCCAATTTATCTGGATGCATTTCAGTTATGAGACTGAAATGGCCTTGGTTGCCCTGGTGGATAATCTTTTCTGGGAAATGACAGAGGGAGTTTGTCCTGGTTGATTCTGCTGGACCTTTCAGAGGCTTTTGATACCATCAAACATGGTATTCTTCTTGAATATCTGACCAGGGTGGAGCTTGGAGGCATTGTTTTACCATGGTTCCGGTCCTACTTGGAGGGCCAGTTTCACTAGGTGGTGCTGGGGGTGTGTGCATGTTCAACACTATTGGCTATTGGTTTAGGGCAGATGTAGGCAACCTTTTGCCCCCCAGAGGTTTTGGACTATAACTCCTATAATCCTTGATCATTTGCAATGCTGGCTGGGGCTAATGGGAGTGGTTGAAAACATCTGGAGGGCATCAGGTTGCCCATCCCTGGTCTCGGGGGTTCCACAGGGTTCTGTGCTTCCCCCCATGCTTTTCAACATCTACATGAAACTACTAGGAGAGATTTTCGAGGTGTTATCAATGTGCAAATGACACACAGCTCTATTCCTCCTTTCCATCATAGTCCAGGGGGGCTAATGAAATGCTGGTGTCATTCAGACTGCCAAGTTACAACCCAGAGACTGCATACACACTTTTAAAAGTGTTGAGAAACAATGCAGCTCCAGTTTTTCACGTCTCATTTCCCCCATGGCCTGCTGATGAGCAAAAATGGATCCTGTTTGCTATATTATTGGGTGGGAGGGAGAGACTGAGAGAGGAGTGGTGGTGGTGAGGGGAACATAGTTGCATTGTCACCAACTTTCTTTGCACTTTTAAAAGTATATACACCATTGATCGTTTGTGAACTGGTAACATTTGGTCATGTTTGGCAATATTCTGAGTTCACATCTTAAATGAGCTTCAGATCCTGATTGTCAATGATATCTAATTTTCTAGTGGATAGTTATCTTCCTGTTATATGCTAATTGAGTTACTTAAATGTTAATTGATAATTAAAAATGTGATTACATCTTTATTATAGGTGTAGTTTGGTTTCATTCTTTATCAACCACACTTCCAATTTGCATATTCATAAGCCTCAGTGGGTGCTCTTTGAAAAGTCAAGTGAGTTTAATAAACATGACAAAAACTGGCTTATTAAATCCAAATTAAAGCTTTAGGCACATAATTTAAACTCTTTTAAACTCTTGGGTTATACCCCAGCAAGGATTATTTTTGGAACCAAGCTCCATTGAAAGGCTCGAACTAAAATCACAGCATGAAATGTGAAGAAGAGTATTATTCAGAGCAGTAATCCACTATTGTCAATTAAAGTTAATGCTTAATGAAACCCTAATTTGCAGATGTAATAGACAAAATTCTTATCTCTGATACAATAGTTTTATTAGCATTATAGCCAAATACTGACATATTATGGGACCCCCAAATTGTTTACTGGTCAAGACAATGATTCTAAAAGGCCACATGTTTTATTTGCTTGACTTAAGTAACATTGCAAACAGTTGTGGTTATAATAAGAAATGCCAACTAGTATAATCTATGAAGATTGGCAATATAAATTAGTAGATTAGATTAAGAAAACTAATTCTGAAATACTACACCAGAGAGCTACATCCCTGCCAGTTCCTAAGTCAATCCTGTAGAGACCACATGGATTTTTCATCCTAACATGACCTTGGGTTACTGAAAGTTCCCACCTTGGAAAAAGGATCTGGTTTATGCTGGGCAGGTTGAGAATGCAACCTGCAGGGGGAGGAGATGCCAGGGTGAGATTTCATATTTATTTATTACATTTCTAGCTGAAGCTATCTGGGCAGTTCACAAAAACAACGTCTCTGCCACAGAGTCTCTATACTGCATGAACTGCCCTGCCCACAGCCCCGTTGGTCAACATCAGGCTGTGGCATTGGCCCAGGGATGAGGCTGCATCGACAAATCTCTAAGGAGACTTCTTTGCCCAGAATAAACATTTCCCATGATTCTGTGTATCCAAATTAAGTTAATAGAGCTGTTGCCTGCCCTCATCTCAAGCAATATTTGCCTTCTCTCCTTCATCCCAGCACTCCTGCTCCACACACAAATCCCACATCCAAAGTTCTTCCCATTTCTCATATCTGTTCTGATTTTGACAAAATGTTCTGCCAGAGAACAATTCATCTCAGAGAACTCATGTCAGGATGAAAAAATCGATGTGGATTCTGCAAGGTAGACTAAAGAATCAGCAGTAATCTTGTGCCCTGGATGTGAATATTTCCTGCAGAATCCATACGAATCTGTATGGCCCATTGTCTCTGTGTATTGTTCATGGAACAAAAAGGTTTTGTTAGAATAATGCGTAACTGTTGGTTGCACCTTATTTTCATCCTTGTTTGAGATGTGTTATAGTAAGCTTCCCTGTCATGGGCCAAAAGGAACCCCCCCCCCCCCCGAAGCCCATTGAAGGCTTTCCAAGCATAACAGCAAATCCCTTCTGCTTGATAGCCCCAGATTTCCCTTGGTTCCAAGAATGGAAAATAAGAAGTTATAGAATCCTATGTTGCGAAGACTTGTAGAAATTGGGTCATCTGGTGCATGGACTTTACTGTAGCTCACACACCTTTTACATTTTATTTATCTATTTATGTAGTATATTTGGATCTGGTCCCCCTGCCCTATTTTGTCCTCTGGTTAGGTTGAGAAAGAGTGACTAGCCCAGAACACCCAGTAAACTTCATGGGTGAGTGGGGAATTAAACCCAAGTCTTTCTGGTCTTCCAATGCTCTAAGCACTGCACTGTTTGCAATGGGACAGGGCCGGTGCTCTGTCTTCTCTTCCAATCAAGATATAGATCAGACTTCTCTGGCAGGTGGGATTTTCATCAGGGCTACAGTGTAGAGGAAAAGGTTAACTTCCCTGTCCACACAACATGGTCTTTATTGTACACCCCACACAAAGCTGCTATTTAACCAAACTCCCCTCCCCCCCCCCCGGATATTAAATGCAACCATGCCTTGAATTATCATATGGTCGGTCCTTAAGAATAAATTTCCACATATATGTTTATCACTTAATGACTTCAAGATCAAGAGATGAGCTGCATGTGTGAAAGAGCCATTGCTCACCAAACAATGATAGAGTTTTCATATTGTCTCTAAGACACTACTTTTTCATGGAGGCTGTTCATACATTCAGCTGAGAATCAGAGAATCATTCGGAGTCATTGAGAGATACACAGGCATGGGTCACTCAGTCCTGATATCTTCCTACTGAATCTCAGGAGCTTCTAACCACGTTTAACTGATTCTGTCCACAGCACTTTTAAATAGCAGCTGCAATATTTTAGTTTGCATAGTTCTTTTCAACTACAAACACATCCATCCTCCTGATAATCTATAAAGTTGATAGTATCCCATTGTGGAGACAGAAAAATGAATCCAGCTTTTGGAAACTCACAGTTCCAATGACTTGCTTGATGAACAAACCAAGAATCGTATCCCAGACTCCAAATTCTTTATATGCCACAGGAACATGCTGCTTATTCTATCCTTTGGTTAGGACTAATCAATTTTTTATAGCTCTTCAAAGGTAAATCAAACCCTATCAAATCTCATCAAATTTTTAAAAGAGTAGATGATCCCAATGTCTCCACTCTTAATAGGTTTGTTTGTCTCAAGGCACTTTGAGCGCTGGGGAGCACATGATGGGTGCTATATTCATCTACACAATCACTGAACAACCCATTACTTTTTAAATAGCTTTGGGATTCCATGAGTGTGAAAGGCGCTACATAAAACCAAGTTCTATTATAGTCAATTTACTTGTTGTCTGTAAGTCACAACCAGTGAAATGGGGAAAATTGTAAGTTAAAGGGACATAAAAACCATGAAGGTCTCTATTCATCAGGATTAGTGCAGCATTTCTCAAGTGTTTGTCAGGGGAATTCATGTATATGCCTCAGGAGGGCTAGTTTAGCATTCCTCTTCACAGCAATTTTTTTGGCAGAATTGTTTTATATTCTACACAAGGAAGGTGCTAACAGAACATTAAGATTATATGGGGGAAACAATGAAAATTTTTTTTAAGCAAACAAACCACAGCTAACGAACAAAGTAGATAAGAGGGTACTCAGAAGCTAAAACTTGAACATTCTAATGGCTTCCAAACCACTGAAAATAATATTGGGAGAATTCCATTCTATGGCATGTTGTTACCTACAGGCAGCATTCTTCAGGGTTGAGTGTCTTGTCCAAATATCCTCATCCCATTTTTTTTCTGGCTGACACTAAAGGCTGATTTCTGTACTGATTCAAGCACTGGCAAATACCTGAGGGAGGACAGACTGAGGCAAAGGAGCATAGAATCATAGAATAGTAGGGTTGGAAGGGGCCTACAAGGCCATCGAGTCCAGCCTCCTGCTCAATGCAGGAATCCAAGTCAGAGCATCCCTGACAGATGGCTGTCCAGCCTCGTCTTGAATGCCTCCAGTGTGGGAGAGCCCACTACCTCCCTAGGTAATTGGTTCCATTGTCGTATTGCTCTAACAGTCAGGATGTTTTTCCTGATGTTCAGCCGGAATCTGGCTTCCTGCAACTTGAGCCCATTATTCCATGTCCTGCACTCTGGGATGATCGAAAAGAGATGCTGGCCTTCCTCTCACTGACAGCCTTTCAAGTACTTGAAGAGCACTATCGTATCTCCCCTCAGTCTTCTCTTCTCAAGGCTAAACATGCCCATTTCTTTCAGTCTCTCTTCATAGGGCTTTGTTTCCAGTCCCCCGATCATCTTTGTTGCCCTCCTCTGAACCCTCTCCAGTTTGTTTGCATCCTTCTTCAAGTGTGGTGCCCAGAACTGAGGAACCAGATGAGGCCTAACCAGCGCTGAGTAGAGGGAACTAGTACTTCCCGGGATTTGGAAGCTATGCTTCTATTAATACAGCCGAAAAGAGCATTTGCCTTTTTTGCAGCCACATCACATTGTTGGCTCATATTCAGCTTGTGATTGACAACAATTCCAAGATCCTTCTTGTTTGTAGTGTTGTTGAGCCACGTATCCCCCATCTTGTAACTGTGCATTTGGTTTCTTTTTCCTAGGTGCAGAACTTGGCATTTATCCCTATTAAATGTCATTCTGTTGTTTGCTGCCCAGCGCTCCAGTATATCCAGATCACTTTGAATTTTGTTTCTGTCTTCCAAAGTATTAGCTATCCCGCCCAATTTTGTGTCATCTGCAAATTTGATCAGCATTCCCTGCACCTCCTCCTCCAAGTCATTAATAAAAATGTTGAAGAGCAAATCTGTATGCTTTATAGCCAGCAGTTGCACTGGACTTGTTCTACAGCTGGGGTCTCCAATATGGTTCCCAAGGGCACCACTGAGCCTGCAAACACCTCTCTTGGCACCCACCAGACTCCCTGCCCCTCCTGATATGATATTATTATTAGCTGGGAGGCTGACATGCTTCAAAGAGAAGTACCAGGCTTCGCCACTATCTTTATTTCCAAGAATGCTTCTAGGCCCCACAAGCCATTCTTGGCCAAGTTACTTGTCTCTGAGCCTCATCAGTCTGTGCAGATAACTGTGGGTTCAAAAGAGTGGTTCTGTATTTTGCAGTTCAGACCCCATCTCTGCCTTGTTCTTGGGTAAGTTACTTTTCTTTTAGCCTCACCACTTTGCCTTTTATGAAATAGGTGTTTTGTGACTGACCATGCCCACCATGGCAGCCATTTTGTGAACGGCCATCTCTTTGCCATGGCAGCTATTTTGTGAGAGTTCCCACTGACACAAAATGGTTTGGGATCCCTGTTCTATAGTATCATCTGATTCCCCAGTCTAGGAGGAGAATAGGCTGTTGTGACCATCTTCTAGCTTGAACTGCCTGGTGGTGCAAAAAGCAGGGAACCAGTGCTAATGGTGTCTATTTAAGTGTGTGACACATTCTAAGGTGCTGCAGCTTATCCCAATTACACCATGAATGAATGTTGCAAAGGATTTGTGGGGAACTGGGGTTTAGATGAACTGTGAAATGTTGACACAACTTGCCACAGCAAACTAATAGGTATTTGCACAGCACCATCCAAGAGAGAAATAGTATTCAGTAAAAAGGTATATGTTTATCTAGCTTTTTAAGTTTCTGTTTTAATTTCTTACCTCCTCCTCACCTTAGGTTTTGAGTAGGTAGCATTTTAAAAAATAAATAAATATTTTAATGTCAATAAGATACTGATATATAAAGGACTGGCTTTACCATGATGCAGTATTTTGTCATCGTTATTAACAATTGCAAGGACATCAAGTGAATTACATGGCTGAACTGAAATGTGCACCATAATATCTTATTCTGTCTTTCTTGGTATAAGGTAGAGTCTCTTAAGAAAACATTTGGCCTCTTGAAGCCAATACCCATAGGCTGATTCTTCCAATATCTAAGGTGTCAATGAGACCACCCCTGCCCACTCCATAGCAGTTCTGTATTGCAGATGCCTACGACTGAAGGCAAAAGGAGAAGGGGACGGCAGAGGATGAGATGGCTAGATAGCATCACCGATGCAATGAATATGAACTTGAGCACACTCCGGGAGAGAGCGCAGGACAGGAAGGCCTGGCGTGCTATGGTCCATGGGGTCACGAAGAGTCGGACACAACTGAACGACTGAACAACAACAACAACTTGATGAAAATTGGCCAACTGGATTTGCTCCTAGTCTACTCTGCTAAACTGATCCACAGGGAAAGGAACAGGCAACTTGTTGCTGCAAGGCTCTTGCACAATCACATTTGTCATAACTGATTTTAATGTATATGTTTTTCAAATGATTTCCTTATTTTTATTTACTTTTTGAATCACGGTGTATATATCTTAGTAGATAGCTTCATGAAAGTTTGGGAAATTGATGATACATTTTATAAAGAAATCAGGTTATGTGCATGTGGTTACCCATCTCCCCAGAAGGAGAGATCTGGGCATCTTCCTTGGCATCTTGATTTCTAGCAGGAGAAAAGGTCATGCTTTTCTGCGTCTTCTGTGAGTTGCCGAGTAGACCACTGAAGGACCAGTGGTCCTCTTGACCAACTCATACGAGGACTCAGAAGAGGAGTTTGTGATATATTTTGGTTGAGCTGCTCTCTCCCATCTTTATTCCATTCATGTACTAATCCGAATGTTATTCCCACACAGAAACTTTCACGTCACGCAGACTTATCTAGCCAGATGGCTCGTGAGGTTCTTTTAGTGCAGCAGCCCTGAGTGATCTTGGAATGTGACACTCACAATAAGAAGGCTATAATTTTCATATTATATCTCCCCGCCAATTGTAAATCAGTCATTTTAAGGATGCTTTCCATTCTTGTTTCCCTTCAGGCATCTATTTCTCTATGGGGGGAAAAAGGAAAGATGTGGTTTATGGTTAACTGCAGGACTGAAATGACATGTGTAATAGCATCAGCAGGCAACAAATGGGTCCCTAAAGTGGCAATATGGTGCCTTTTGTTTTGTTTTAAGACTTCACAATGAAAGGCCATTTGTCTTCTCAACCCTACATTTGAATAGTTATAGCAAATTCAGGAAATAATATTAGGTGTGTTCAGTAAGCGGGACTGCACATTATATGATCCAGGGAATATGGCAAGATAGGCAATAGGGAAACAACATTCAGAATGCTAAAGAACAGATGGATGTTTCCTTGTTATGCAATGTTTGCTGCTATAAATGTGAATGTCCTATAACAATAATTTAGCCCTGAGAGCTAGAACGGTATTTCCTGCTGGACATTTCCTTGTAAAGCACAGCCAGTTCTGACTATCAGATTTCCAGAAAGAGCTGGAATATTAAAACTGTTTTGAAATAATCCTGGAATAAGCTAAAATCATATTGATCTTTTGTTTCCTAAAGAACAAGCTACTGTTGAAACAGGCAGGGTTTCAACAGTGCAGACATGGCAGCATGCCGAGAAAATTCAGTGCTGGCTGGTGAGATAGTTTGTCCTTTCTTCTGCCAAAAATTCCTGGTATATTTATCAAATTAGTCCCATTATAAAATCTGGCTCTTTCACCCTGATTCCATCCTGGAATTATATCATGTCATATCTAGACACAGTTCAATTGTTTTTGCCCCATTTTCACAAATGGTGCTCCAAGAAGAGAAGATTTTAGGGATTTGGGGGAATAATCTTATTCCGCTGAGGCCCTAGTCAACATTAGAAGTCAGAATGGGAGCAGGAGAGTTTTCTACTGTATACAACCTTCCTTTGTGTCCTATAATGCCATTGTTGTAGAAAACGTGTACATAAGAAGAGCCCTGATGGATGAAACCAAAGGCCTATGTAGTCCAGCATCCTGTTTTCCACAGAGGTCAACACAGTGGCCAATGGGAAGCCCACAAGCAGGACATGAATGCGATAACCCCCTCTTGCTGTTGTACCCCAGCGACTGGTATTCAGAGGCCTATGATCCTGGAGGCAGCATAGAGTCATAATGATTAATAGTCATTGATAGCCATAACCTCCATGAATTTGTCCAATCCCTTTTTAAAGCTAAGTTGGTGGCCATCACATCTTATGGTAACAAATTTCATTATTTAATTATAAGACATTATCTTATTAACATTATTGATTATCTGAAAATTGTCCCTTCATTTAGTACAGCCAGAGATTGTATAATCAGAGGCTTAAATCCAACCTTGCCTGAGTGGACATCTGCTCATGTGACAGGACTTCATTTTGCTCTCCTTCCCACTGCAGCTCCCTATGCACCTTCCAAAACTCTCCAGAGCAGATTGTGTGTGTGTGTGGGTGTGTGGGTGTGTGTGGGAATTGTAGAGGGAAAGAAAATAATTCTGCCAGTGGTTTCCATCCCACTGGGAGATAGTCAGGGTTGGATACAACTGAGAGCTTCAAACAAGTTAAAAGCAATTAAAAGAAACACCCAATAGTTAGAGACTCTTGATTTACAGCTGTTTCAGTTTGTGATGCTGCAGTGTGACTGTCTGTACACCAGAGGTTCGCTGTGAATATAAGTAATTTTATAGCAAGTAGTAACTGGAATAGCTACATTTGTCCTAGATTTCCCTGCCATCATAACAAGCCAAAGGAAAACCTTTGAATTATCCTGTAAAGGTAGCACAATTAAGAGCTTATTAGGACATCCCCCCTCCAGCCTCCCTGAGACAAGAAGCAAATCTCTGTTACAAAACAGTGAATATGATGTCAACTATTTGACAGCACAATCTTATATATGTCTACTCAGAAGTAAGTCCAATTCAGTTCAATGGGATGTACTTCCAGGAAAGCGTGTAAAGAACTGCAGCCTTATTAAGCTAGCATTGAGAGGACTGAGGTTGGAAGTCCTTTCTGAATTAACATTTTTGGGAAATCTTGATACTGTGTAGGGAAATTACTTTGTAAATAAAGCTACTATGAAGCTGCCGTTTCTGGTATTGTGTTGAGTCACTTTAGTTCTGGGTTTAGCAAAAAGAGCATAGACATCAATTGCAGGGCTTATTCCAGGTTAGAAAGGGCCTCTGGCAAAGAGCCCTGGGGTGGGCTTCCCTTCCTATGCCAGTGGGACCTCCCCATTCACCCTGCCACCTGCCTGCTCTCCTGGCTTTTGGCTTACCTGGCAGCAGCAGCTGGGACACTACCTGCCATTTTTAATTTTCCCACATAGATACTCGGTCTGGTGTTCCAAAGCATTGTGGGAAAATTTAAATGGTACATGGCTTCCCATCCACTTGTGCTGTAAGCCTGCAGACAAAGGTCTGGGCAGGCAGGGGGGGAAAGCAAACAATGGGTAGTGTCCCAGCTGCTGCCACCAGGAAAGCCAGCCAGTGGGCCCTCTTGGCTCCTAGGAGCAGCTCAAGGATCTTCAGTGTTGGCACATTTCTGCATAGGTGGTGGTCATATGTTATTATACAGCCATTTTGGCAGGAGATATTTGTAGAAGCCATCTGACAGGGATGCTTTGATTTGGATTCCTGCACTGAGCAGGGGGTTGGACTCGATGGTCTTATAGGCCCCTTCCAACCCTACCATTCTATGATTCTATGAAGCTGGCAAAATAACAGAACAAGTCTCTAGCTATGGGGCTGCTATTGATATATGAAAAGGAAGACGCACTGCAAAACAAAGGGCTACTGACTTTCTTAGGAGCAGCAGCCTAGATGGAAATCACAGCCAGCTGGTAAGGAAGAAACAAACCTACATCACATGAGTTGATCAATTGCCCTTATGGAGAAACTGACCCAAGTCAAAAGGGCAACCAGGAACATTAACTATAAGGAAGGTTTAGGTGTAACATGGAATCAATTTATAATTTATATGATTACACACAAGAAAAAATTTAAACCACCACAGACTCATGATCACTTATGGAAAGACTGATTAGGATAACATAAATGAGGAAGGACAAACCAATAGATCATAGGTGATGCGATCTCTGTAATGTAGTAAATGATAGTGACTGCGGAATGTATATTCAGTATATTTCCACTAAGTTTTATTTGTTGATATATTATGGGTAAAATCAATGCTTCTGGAAAAAAAAAAAAATCCTTGGTACTGCCATCAGCCCTGATCCATTTCTACATCTACCCTATGATATGATTATATGAAAAAAAAATAGTGTTTTCTATTTTGTTTTCAGGATTTGGTGCCAGAAAAGGCATTCCTATAGCGAGGAAGCTTACAAATCCCCATTTTGCTTGCACTGGATATGATTATTTAAAAATAAAAATATTGAGAGCAGGTCAGCTGTTCCCATATCTCTCTACAACTTGTCTTGTAAAGGGACTTTTTATGCAATCATTTCTGTATTCCTGTCCTATCTGTGCTGCCAATGTTTTAATTGGCTTCTATGGCATTGTTCTGTTTTCACAGATGCAGTTAGTGACCTGCCTGTTTTTCACAAATACTGCCTCTTGCGTAAGAAATCACAGAAACATGCATGTAAAACTAGTCCTGAGTCTATTAGTGTGTTATCAACACATTACGAAGCTTTCAACAGCCAATCTATCCAGTGTTCCTTAGACAACCTTGACCTTTACTTCCTTGCGATGTGAATAATATTACATCACATCTAAAAAGAACAATGTAATCATCTTTTCTATTTGCGGCACTAAGACAGTCAACAGTATTTGATACAATCAGCATGTGTCTTGATACTGAAGGCACATGGTGACAAGTCTAACTGAATGTAGTTATTCGGCTGTCATGAAATGCACCTTATAGTGATAAACTTCAGCCATAAAATTGGAAGACTATCACATAAACATGTTTCATGAAGAAATACACTAAGAGAATTCACTGCAAGTTTATTGCTGGAAAACGGCATTCTATTTATTAGGGTGCAATTTTTACAGTAAGCCAGTACTCGAAAACTCATTACATTTTACAGTGAAGTAATTACTGGGCGCTGATTCCTTTATTTCAACCAACAATGGTATCTAATTATTGCACAATAAATTGAAATGCTGAGATTGTGGAACTGTGAAAAGACACAGCACAGCAGGCATTGGCTTTAGCTCATACAGAACACGTAGCCTATTTAACCATAATCTTACTTGTCACATACTCAGATGCACACAAAAGGTTTTCTTTTTTTTAATTTGTCTTAGGGCCTGTTTACCAAACTGGTTATTCTGGGATAACCTCATCCACCACCCCCCATTTCAACTTCTGGTTTGTTTATTTTATTTATTTATTTATTTTATTAAATTTATTAATCGCCCATCTGGCTGGTCACCCAGTCACTCTGGGCGATGTACAACATACAATAAAACAGTTTAAAACAATAAAATTCTACAATAAAAACATTTTCTAAAATACCCTAACCCACCCCAAATGCCTGCCTGAACAACCACGTTTTTAATGCACGACGGAAGCTCATTAAAGAGGGGGCATGACGGAGTTCCCTAGGGAGGGAGTTCCACAGAGTGGGGGCCACCACAGAAAAGGCCCTCTCCCTCGTCCCCACCAGTCTAGATGGGACAGAGAGAAGGCCATCCGAGGCTGATCTTGTTAAGCGGCCTGTCTGGTGCTGCTGGAGGCGCTCCTTAAGATAGGCAGGGCCGGAACCATATAGGGTTTTAAAGGTCAAAACCAACACCTTGAATTTGGCCCGGAAAACAACTGGTAACCAGTGCAACTCCTTCAGCACTGGACTGATGTGATCTCGCCAGCGGCTGCCTTTAATCAGGCGAGCCGCCGCGTTCTGTACCAGCTGCAGTTTCCGAACCGTCTTCAAGGGTAACCCCACATAGAGTAGTCCAAACGAGAGGAGACCAGGGCATGTACTACCGATGGGAACAGATGGTCGGGAAGGAAGGGGCGCAGCCGCCGTATCAGATGGAGTTGATACAGCGCTGTCCGGCTCACAGCTGACACCTGAGCCTCCATGGACAGCTGGGAGTCCAAAATGACCCCCAGGCTGCGGACCTGGTCTTTCAAGGGTAGCCGTACCCCATTCAACACCAGGTCAACATCCCCTAGCCTCCTCTTGTCTCCCACCAAAAGTACCTCGGTCTTGTCAGGGTTCAGTTTACACGTCAAAGGGATGAATCAGAGGTTGAACTGAATCAAAAGAGTGTAATGCACCCCTGGTCTTGTTTCTCTACTTTCCCTGGATTTAATGTGATAATGTAAATAGAAGGTTTGTTATCATGGATAGGGAACAGCCACAACTATGGCAGCAGGAACATCTACATCTTGTGGAATGTGCAGTTAGTCAAAGCAGCCATCAGCACAAGATAGTGAGTTAATCCCATTTGGGGGTTGGATATGGATGGTCTCATCCTCATTCCTGGGCTTCTACCCTGAACCCATATAATCAAGTAAAATTAGCATTTCAACCAGACATTTAGAATAAAAAGCTGAAATGTGGGGTATTTTGATTTGATAGCTATTGTAAGCACATTGGAAGTCCCAAAAATCCAGTTTGGGGAAAAGTCACCATATTGGAAAAGGATGGATTTCTCTCTAATTAGATAAAAGCACCCACATCTCTGATACAAATGACTTGACTGAACATTCTAGCACTCATAATGTCAGACGATTTCAAAGAACTATTTCAGAAGAATTTTTGGAGCTTTCTGACTGTTTGTCACAACTATCAAAGGAGTACACTCTGTAATTTGTAGCTTTTTATTCTAAATCTGTGGGATGGCTTAAAATTTTGCTATCGCATTGGACTAATAATGGTGATCTGACTTGGCAAATATGATTTTCACCTCCTGCAGGCCAAGATGCTGGCATTATGAAGAAGCCCTATTGTTGACAAGAATGCTTTGGCATCTTCTTCTTATGAAAAACACAAAAGCGGGTCCTTTGGCACCATAAAGAGAAATATTGTGACATAAGCATCTGGGGGATAGAGCCCACTTGGTCTGATGCTTCACTCCATGCACTTCATCAGATATACCTCTTCATATATTGGGCCCTGGATTCAGTGCAAGTCTCCGAAAATTACTTGCAGCACCAGCACAGAATCTTTCTCTGAAGCCCCACCTCTGCATGGTGGCTTAAAAAAAAATATCAGCAAGGACTCTTTTGGGGGGGCTGCAGTGGGACTGGGCTATTAGACTTCTATATGGAGCTTGAAATTTTAGCTTCCAATGGGCTGGATATAAGTAACTGTGAGCATGAGGAAAATAACCACTAGTGCTTTCCCATAAACATTTGTACAACAGCTTGTGCAAGAATTCACCCATTGCTACACTAGGTAGGTTCCACAGGAATTCTCCTCCTTCTGATTGTGCAAGGGGTTGTGCAAGCAGGAGAACATCTTTGGATGTAGTTTCACTTTTGTCATACTACTCTTCATGGGATGTAAATCAGCTGTTCTGTGAGAAGTCGCCTTCCACATATGGAAGTGCACCTTCAGATCCAACTCCACAGCCTTCAGATGCTTAATGAATTGTTATTAAATTATTTACTGGTGAAAGAGAGTGCATGCATACACACAGAAGCTCCTCCAGTTCCAGAAGAACTTGAGCCTCAAAACTGGTTCAAGAGCCTTACCCCATAATTGTGTGTGTACATGTGTGTGCAAGAAGTACGTAATTGTGCATGCAGTAAAAGCCTAATTGTCATGCTTTTATTCCAGATGCCTTACACCAAGGGTGTTGAAGAGGTGAGCTAGGAATACAACAATACTAGCATACTTTAGCTTAAAGCTCTTACTGTAAACAACTAAGAACATTTCTATACAAGGCTTTTATTGCACGCTTCTGATTAGTCACTCATAGAAGTTTGCGGGTCCTCTACATGTCATCATCAACCTCCAAGCCATCTCCTGTGCTTTCTGACCTTTATCCTGGTTTTTAAAGGATTGAGGATAATGCAGTAATAAATGTCATTCTACTTTAATGGCTGCGTGAAAATTGCACAGTTCTGCTATAACACAACACCATCTAGTGGCTGTATAATTACACAAAGGAAGTCCTGGAAAAAAGGCCATGTCAGCCCATGTAAGAGCTGATCTTAATCTCACAAAGAATCCAGAAGCAGAAGCCCCGGTAAGCTGCAGGATAAAAAGCCTGCTGTGAAGAAGCCCGAAGCCTTAGGATAGGGGGGGGGAACTGCACAAAAGCCGGGAAGCCATCAAACAATCAGTTGCAGAAGGAAAGGAGGTGGGCCAAGGGAAGGGGACACAGCCATATGGAGAACCTTGGAGAGCCAGATTCAGACCCAGGAAGACCAGATTTGCCCCCCCCCCCCGCCTGAGTTTCTGTAGCCCTGCCTGTCATGATGGCAGCACTTCTATTGCAGAGTATATCACACTTTCCCAGCACTCAAACCATAATGTTTTGTCCCTAGTGGAATTCCTTTATAGCCCAACAGGTGCTCAACCCATCCACACATCCATGATAGCTGTGAGTGCTGTGTGGAATGTGGTTGTAAGATCATCCTGGGAAGCTATTCCCTGTAATGAGACGCAAGATAACTGTCCCACCTTGCCATGTCCTGGCTCACAATATTTTGTAAACACTTACGAAGTTTCCTCTAGAGGCCTTAGCCAATCAAATAGCTTGAGAGGCCAGAAATTGAAGCAGTCTTATTAGTTGGCCAAACTTTTAACAGTTACTTTCAGGCTGCTAATTGCCACTCCTGGTACGATAGCTTAATATGTGTCCCTTTGAGTACCAAATTCCCAAAGAAGTGAGCAAGATTGTCTCAGAGGTGCTGAATTTACATATCACCTGACCTAAGAAGAATCAGTGATCCTTGCCACGGAAAATAAATATGGCTAAAATGGGATTTCTACAATCTGAGGCTTGACATTAATAAAATAATTACGATCCTAAACTGCAAGTCCCATCAAAAGGGGAGGGCATCATTTTTTTAATTTATCTGATAGCTGATGCTTTTTGCTCTTTCAGCTACTGAAATTGAAACCTAATGCTGCTTATGAACTGGAAAGTTTCATGAATTCCAATAAAGCACTGCTACTGAGCTCAGTCACTCTCAGTTTCTAGAAAGGTTATCTTGCTTCATATCCTTAGTTTCTTTATTGGTGATCCATACACACTTATTACCAGGCCAAGATTGCATCCTGCGTTTGGCTGCTGAGGCTAACTGACACCACTATGGCTTTTCTTAATAGTGGGAAATGGGTTACAAAAATAAATGCTAAACTGTGCATGCAACCATTTGTACATGGGCAAAAATATGGATGTTTCTTCTCCTCTTCTTATTAAAAAAGAAAAAAAAAAGGCCAAAGGGTACAGAAAACAAGATTAAGAAACACAGTCTCACTGGGCCTTTGTCTTGTGTGGATCTACCCTCAACTGGCTTGCCTGCTTAAGGTTGCCAGTTTTTCAACCTTTTCAGCCCCTCTAACTATGCTGTCAAGAGCAGCTTGGTGCACAGGAATTAGCAGGTGAGGCTTTTCACAGCATGGAGATAAACTTTATTACCTCCTAATTGCTGCATATCAAGTTGCTGTCAAACGCACAGTTACAAATGGTTGGTTGAAAAATTGTCAAGCCTGCTGCTCCACCAAGTGCCTAGAGAAGTCCAATTGTAAGGCGAGGATGGTTAGGGCACAACTCCGAGGCACTGGAAAAGTAGGATGCAATATCTATAGTTTTTATATAGCACATCCAAAGCCAACCCAAGACATTTTGCTGCTTGAGGCAGACAAGACAGCTCCCCCATCCAATTCTGCATACAGAAGCCGATGTGACTGGCATGTGACTCATACTTCAGCGCTGGTGACAGGACGGTGTTCCCTACAAGTAGTGCGCAATACACACAGCTCTGTCTTCTGAATACCTCGGCCCTCATCCCCCAGCATCTGCTGCCTGAGGCAGCTGCCTCACTCAGCCTAATGGTTGGGCCAGCACTGATACATCCATTCTGTTCACAGTATTGCCCATCAGTTTCACCTATATATTTGACTGAAGTGATAACAGAAGTCTACAGAACCCCACAAGGAAGATCCCTGTAGGAAGATGAGTAGTTAGCACCGGGGCCTCCCTAAGAGGTATGACCATTCAAGCAGCTCAGATATAAACTCCAGTTTCTTTGAATAAAGATAAATGTTTTTTAGATAATTTCAAAATGTCTTTATGCATGTTGCCAATTTCTCTTTTACATAATTTATGTCACTTGTTCAGGACATAAAAATAAATAAAATAAAGCCTAATTTCCAGGGAAACAATCAGTAATAAAACAGAAGACTCCTTTTTCCCCATCATCCTTCACATAAAAATCCTCACATACATGGCAGGGATTGAATATCTGGTGTAGTCCTCTCCCTGACATGCAAGCTTTCCATGTGAAGAATGTTAAATATTTTAAATTTTAAATATGCAATCATTAACCTGTTGTCTTAGGGCCAAACTACACGTTCTGCTAATCATTCATAGTATTTCTATGCATGATTGTTTTCCTTCCTTCCTTCCTTATTACATTTCTGTACCACCCAATATCTGAAGGTCTCTGCGCGGTTCCCCAAAATTAAAATCACAAAGTACAGATTAAAACAGTATAAAATATAAAAGCTTAAAACTGCAGTATAAAAATACAGGCAGAATAAAACCTAGCAGCAATACAGAGTTTTAAAATACAGTAACAGATTTAAAACAGCAACATTAAAAGACTATAACGCTAATGCGCTGGGAAAATAAAAAGGTCTTCACCTGGCACCTGAAAGAGTACAGCATAGGTGCCAGGCAAACCTCTCTAGCGAGCTGATTCCACAGCCAGAGTGCTACAGCAGCAAAGGCACTCTTCCCGATAGCCACCCACCTAATTTCTTTTGGCAGGGGTTCCTGGACAAGGACCCTGAAGAAGATCTTACAGCCTGGGCAGTACTCTTGTGTAAGTATGTGTGAACCTGAATCAGATCAGGACTACAGTGCTCCAGGAGCAGAGTTTAAACCTTCCTCTTCCCACTCACTTTTTCCCAAACGCCCATCCCACTGCAGGCAGATTTTTTAAAACTCCAATGGAGACTCTCCCTCTTTTGTAACTCCCCCCCCCATTGGGATGGGTGGAATTTCGGGAGAAACAGGTGGGGGGAAGGTTTAACCCCCCCTTACCAGAGCGCCATGGTTCCAATCTGAATCAGGGCTGTGCATGCTTACACAAGAGTAAGGAACACTATCATGCATAGCTACACTATGCATGATTAGCAGAACGTTTAGTTTGGCATTCATTGTGGCACAGTCCATGAAGAAAACACACCTCATGCATTTTCTGCACATTTAAACTCGACGGGAGTCCAGCTAATGCCATGCAGTCAGATGGGACTGCATTGCTGTAAAGGGCCAGTGAAATGCACCCCAAGAATGTCAGTGCTTTTTCTGTGTCACCATTTACAGAATAGTATCTGTAAATCTTTTTAAAAACCAACATTCTGAATACCACTTTGTTGAAAATAAATTTCCTGCAAACATCAGATAATGACAAGCGATCAGAGTTAGGATGGGGTACAGCAATGTTTCCTCAATAGAATCCTTTGATACTTTTGACACAATTGCCTCTTTATGCTGCACCAACATGTCAAAATTCTGGAAATGTCTTTCGTTCACTACCCTATAAAAGACGTATGGCAAAAATCAAGGAATGCCTGCGTAAGTAATTTTATTTTTTATGATTCGCGTCCCAAAAGGTCTTGAACTGTCAGATTTATTGTCTATCCAGTTTTATGTCTTCAAGTTGTATTTATTCTTTGATGTTTACCATCAACCGTGTCTACATGAGCTCTTGCTCAGTAGGCTTCTATATTGCTAAATCATTTTTTAAGCTTTAGCTGTGTTGCTTCTGTTTGGCATCAATCCCCTGAGACTTACCATTAACATGAATCATTTTTTGAAAGTACATAGTGCAATATGAACTTCTTGTTGAGTCAATTACTCATTGTGATGGAAAGAAGTGATGACCTTCACAGAAGTACCGCATTACAACTAAATATCCCAGGACACCACCATCATTGACCTGTGCTTGTGAAGCTTGTACAGAAAACCATACAGCACAAAAATGCTCTTGAAGATTCCCCTTCTCACTGCTCCTCTGAAGTGAGTTCAGCAGATAGAATGTTTCTGAAAAAATGAACTGAAGCCTCAGAAAGTCTATTCTGTTTAATTTTTTTTTTTAATGGTGATTTTTATGAAAGATTCAAGTCAAGAAGTACAGGTAACACAAAGGAAAGAACAATGGACCAAACAACCAAATCAAAACCAACACAAAAACAATGCAGGTGGATAACCCAAGGTATAGGCATGTAGCAGCAAGAAAACAGCTTTGGGGGCCATTTTTGTTGCTGGAAAGGTGGCGCACAAATCAAATCAAATCAAATCAAATCAGTCAATCAATCAGTCAATAAATCAGAAGTAGATGTCAATGGAGAAACATCTCCAATCAGCAATACATAATGTGTAACAGATCAATAAAGCATTAATTGCTCTCATTCAGAACTCCCCCAAGCTACTACAGCCCCTAGTTTTCACAAGCTTCACCAAAGATTTATAAATTTACATTTTATTGTCTCTGTGTATTTTCTTTTTCTTCAGGAGACTTCACATGGGAAAAACCATCCATCATAAAAGATTTGTTGACTCTTCTAAGCCTTGGACTCCAAAACCTACAGTGTAGCCTTAAGACAAACCTTATCTCCCACACTTTTCTCATATAATTGGGAGAAGATGGAAGCCTTCAGTTACTTGCCCAGACTATTTTAGCCACAATGATCAAGCAGAACAGTAAATTTCTATGCCAGTACATCAGATGGTTATTGTTAATACTGTGCAATAGTACAAGTCTGGGGTCCTTATCAACTGTACACTTCAAAGCTTCCTTGCATTTTGTCAACATCAGGTCCAAGAATTGGGGTTGCGTAAGCATTCCCATGATATGTGGAAGAATGTGCCCACGTACCCACACTATTTCCAACTTGACTGCTTTGCAGATACATTCTGTATAGTCTGACAGATACCATCTACCCCACTGGGCCTCTGTTCTGACCCCAAATACCAGAATTTCATGTGATCTGTTTCTGAAACCTCTTGGGGTGATGGGGTATAAGTGTATCCCTAGCAGCCAGTAGCATCTATTCTGTTCTTAAAATTAACTGAAAATATAAATCAGGAACTTCATAAGGATTTTGTATTGCTCTGCTAATAGGTGAAATGTGGGACTATCAAGGTTTGCAAAATCTGCCCCTCCTATTATATAAACTTTACATACTCACATGCTACTTTATTTATTTATTTATTTACTTAATTTCTATCTTGCCTTTCTGCCAAAGTATGGCACTCAAGGCGACTAACAATAACATCCAGATAAAAATAAAAACATAATTAAAACGTAACATAAAAACAAATTAAAATGCCATTTAAAACACAATAAAATAAATAAATTGTACTAATTAAAACTCCCATCAACAGCAGACCAGCTGATATGCCAAAGGCCTGCCTGAATAAAAACATCTTTTCCAACCTAGCCTCCCTCAGCAGGGAGTTCCAAAGCCTGAGAGCAGCAACAGAGGAGACAAAAGTGGCTCTATCAGTTGGACACAGATCTGACACGAAGTCATTTTGAATTCAATATGCAAAACATTTTTATGACCCTGTACAGCACAGAATCTCAACACCAACCAAGAGACACAGCACAGTGTTTTGCAACACTTATCTGTGCAAGCACTTTGATTTGTTCAAAAAGGAATGAACAAATGAGGGATATTCTTTCTGCCTGATCACTTGGGAGTGTGGCATTTAAAGGTCAACAAAAATAATAATAAAAAACCTTTCATGACACCTACTATCAGCTGAGGTATTGACTGATAATGATTATATATTGTTAAAAGCATCCCATCAAAGGAAAATAAAAAGCATTTGTCACCAATGTTTGCTGCACCTTGTGTAAAGAACAAAAGATAATATTTTCAGTATTTATTCTACTGTCTGCTCAGGTATGTCAACAACCCTATCATAGCTTCAATCTTTTCAGCAATATTTTCTTTATAGATATTACAACCTTGAATTGAGATTTTAACTAGAGAATACAGTAAATTTCAGTGTTTCCTTCTGGCTATGATGGTAACATATTACCCCAAAGGCAGTGTGGCAACAAAGCAAGTTTAGAAATGAGAGAAAAATATGCCAGCTGTTATTCTGTGTATCTACTTTTTACAGTTTTGAGCCTCTGCCATCTATTATTTTTAGATTAACTATGGGCAATGTCAACAGCAGACATATATGCAAATTGATTTATAGTATAAACTTCCTGATAAAAAGGAGGATCCTAAAATCTAATGAAAATATTTTTAGTCCTGCAGTGTTCAGTCAATTAGTAAATTGTTTTAAAAACGTTTGATCAAATAGAAAGGTGCCCACAATTAACAGGGCAACATGTTTTTTTAATGTTATTTTAAAGATACTTATTAAAACTTCAGATGGAAAGAACATCTTAGTTGAAGCATTTGCCCTAATCTCTCTCATTGGAAGGAGTACCTCTTTTAAGCTGGTGTCTTCTGTAACAAAAGGATGCTTTTTCCTTCAAAAATATTGCTTCAGAGGCAAATTTATGCAAACGTAATAAATACATAAACAGATTAAAGCTCATAAAATGCATCAACTAATTTCTGTAATAGGGCAAATGATCCTATTTATTTTGTGGGGAGAAAATGACTTAAGCAGATATTTCAGCACTTTCAAGCAAATAATTTCAGTGTTGATTTTTTATTTTATAGGAACATTACATACTGTGTGATGGACTCTACCAGTGACTAACTAGCCAATCCTATTAATATAGGGGTGTACGAAACCCCGCTTACCAGGCTCCGCTGGGGTACGCAGGTGGGGGGAGGCGATCCGTTCCTCCCCCCGGAATCCTGCCTGGCCGGCTCTGCTCCGCAGCCAGTCCGCGGAGCCACTGGCTGGGCCAACCCACAGTGGGGCCTCCAGCCACTGCTGCGGACGCAAATGGCTTCCTGCGTAGGGGACGCCATTTGCGTCCCTACGCCGGCCCGTGATAGGATACGTAAATATTTACATAGCCTATCATGGCTAAAGCGGGAACGCAAATGGCGTAGGGGACGCCATTTGCGTCCCTGCTTTAGCTGTGATAGGCTACGTAAATATATACGTAGCCTATCACGGGCCGGCGTAGGGACGCAAATGGCGGCTGCTATGACGGCTGCCATTTGCAGCCGCAGCAGCCTGGCAGCAGCCGGAGCTGCCACTGTCGCTGCCTCAGCCGTTTCATCCGCCGCTGGAGCCGCAGCCAGGTAGGCTCCGTTTCACGGGGCTTTCGCGGGGTGGTGGAGTGGGTTGCTCCATTCCGCCACGGATTCTAGGGGGCTGAATTCACTGGAATTCGGCCTCCCTGGGATCCGTGGTGGAATTCTCTAACATCCCTATATTAATGAATGTCATGCTTCTAGAGAATCAACTCCAGCTTCAGCTTGGGAGAACACCTAGGCCCCTCATGCAGAGCAGAAGCCAACCCAAGCGTCAGTTGAATTTTACACTGCTAATGGGACAGCAACCCCCACTGCACCTAAGGGCAGCAAGCTAGCTTAGGGATTGCAGGGCAGGCTTCGTGGCTCACACAGCTCTCCCCTCCAACAAGCACGAACACACGGGCAGACTCGGGGGAACAACTGGGGGGGGGTTTGCTGACACTGCCCCATGTACACATACCAACATTTGCTGCCTGAGCCAGCTGCCTCACTCTTTCCTAATGGTAATCCATATACACTCTCAAAGTTTTAGCAACTGTTTTTAATCCTCTGGCTCTAGTGTTTTTATTGCATTTTTGGTTGTTCATATTTTATTGACTGTTGTAAACCACATTGACAGTGTTTGCTTTAAGGGCGGGGGGAATCCAAATAAATAAAATACATTTTATTGAAACATATGTAAATATGGATACCTATACGTGCAAGCCTCCTTTGGGAGAGTTGATGGTGTCTCTCTATGCTGTTTCTCCTTATGCCAGTATATTTTGCCTACATTATCCCTGTAAAGACACAATTCTTATACCACTCACCTGTAGCAAAACTGCCATGATAGCCCTCTAGAGCACTCTAAACATGGAATAAGTGCACAATCAGGCCTCGTATGCTCAAGAACATGAACATATGTCCTTTTCTCTTGAAGGTAACTATTAAAGAGGAATCAAAAGTAAATATTCTTTTTTTAGTGTCTGGTCAGATAAGATGCATGAAGTTTAGGAACATATTTATTTCATCTTAATTTCGATAATGCAGTGAATCTTAACAAAAGTGTAAGAGGGCCTCTCTTACTGAAGATTTGAAAGCCATAATTACATTGATACATGAACCATGTCAGCAAGAGCACTAGTGTATTTTTATGGGAAATGCACTGTTTCATTGCATTAATTCACATTTAATGTGTACACAGTAGTAACCATAAAATACAGTAACCACAATGTTATATACTTTTCTCAGAGCCTTCATTTAGAAAGCTTTCCCCCCAAAGTCCAAGGAAATTAAAATATCAGTCAATTTACCTGGAGAATGTAAAGGTAAGGGAGAAAGCAGTATAATCTCTTTAACAAGCAGCCCGCTCTTCCTCACACAATGTCCCTCTTTTGACTGTTAACATATTATACTTATAATTTCTTCCCGTTTAAATATAGATAACATACAGTGTATATAATGAAGACATTCTGGATTTCCAGAACCATGTTCCTCTCTAAAATGCATGTGTTTTTTTCATGAGATATGGACAAGCACGGGTACCACAGTGAACTGTCTAAATTCCGAAGCATTTTGACTATAAAGTAAAAATTGATTACAGATATAAAATAGGAAGATGGGATAAACACAGATATATTTTTGCTGATAAAAAAAGGACAGGACCAACCCACCCATTTTAACATGCTTTCTTAGAAAAGGCAGAGCAATCCTAACCTCCTTGGATGGCCATCTGAGAGGGGTTAGGATGGGGTAGAGCTCCTCTCTACTGTTTGGAAGTCCCACCCACCCTGGACACCCAATTAATGTCCATGGGTGTATATATACCACTGGCAGTGTTCCTCCTGGCTGTAGCCTGCAAAATGGGGCATTCCAGGTATGTGGTGGAGAATATGCCTCCAAGAATATGCCAGCCTGGACCTAATTTCTTCCCCACTGCTTTCAATTGGGGCAGGGTGGGATTTGAAAAATAAAAAATTTGCTGGGGTGAAAAGCCCAACAAAGCCATCTTCCTAGACCTTCTGCCATGGATGGGGTTAGCTGGCAGGGCTTTGGAAGCAGTGGTGGATCTGCTGCTTTGCTACCCATGACCCTACTTAGAATTGTTGAAATATTTATATTTATTTATAACCTGCCTTTCCTCCCAGGAGTTCAAGGCATCTAACAAGAAAAATCCATAAATTAACAATGAAAAATAAAAATATTCTTTGCAATCTAAAACACTATGTGTAGTATCCTATTGTGCCTGTGCACTTGCAGGACTTGCTTGTGCAATGGGGCTTTTGTGATTCTAAAAACAACCTGAGACAAATGGAAACACTTGTTTCTGGAATGGGCAGGTCAGAGGACCTCACAGAAGGGAGCTCCACTGACCTGTCCCGATCCAGAAACAAGTGTTCCTGCTTGTTTCTGGGGTTGTTTTAGAATTGCAAAAGCCCAGTTGCACAAGTGGTGGGCCCCACAAGCACAATGCAACTAGCAGAGGTGGAGCAGCCCCACAGGATACTGCCCAAAGATAGCAGCAGAGACTAACAATGCAGCAACAATAAAGGTATTTAAAATGTTGAAAAACAGCACACTGAAAAAGGAAGGCCTTCTTAAAAAGGATTATCTTTACCAACTTCCGGCCTCTTTCATTTCCGTGGAACTTAGTAACTTCAGTAAGAATATGCCTAGGACTAGGTGCTTGGCCAGGGGCTGCTTTCACACATCATGCCAACAATGCAATTTTGGCTACAACATCCTTACACCCATGTGGTGGTAAAATTTACTGTGTGTGTGGGGAGGTAAATTTTGAACTGCAGGAGCTCATCATGACAGCTTCCATAGTGACACTCTCAAGAAGAATCCATAGTCACATCCCCAGTGGATAGATATGATCTGCTTTCTGTTATTTCTGCTCAAAGGAGCTAACACTAGTTAAATCCTCCATTATAAAACAGCCATGCGAAACAAACAAATCACTGATAAAACCTCACAATTATGTTTACAGGAGATGACTGCTAATTTATACAGTTACCTGGGAGCAAACTCCATGGAATTAGTAGTGGTTACTTCTGACTGCATAGGTTCAACTTGTAAAACACAATGAACTTTAACAAGATCTTCAGCCAGATAAAATATAGCCTTTAGCTTTTAATTAAAAATGCAAACCATCTTGCAAAGAAGTGTTATCACTTAAATACTTGAAACCACCTGGTCAGAGCAAGGGTCTGTCACTTACCTTGGTGCTGTGGCAGATGATGTCTTCCCACCTGCTCCCCCCCCCAGCTGCATTCCCCTGCACTCTTCCTCTGCTACACCACTGCTTACATCTGTGAAGTTTTCCCCACTTAGTCAAGAGGCAGAATGCTCCCACTTGATATGCTCACTGATCTGGGTCGATCCTATTTCGCAATAGCTTCATAACACAAGGTTGTTCACATAACATGGCAAATCAGAGTATGGTTTGCGTATGGGTTGCCATTGAATCGTGTGAACCCAGTTGCATGAAGGAAGCATGCTTTGTTAACAGGTCTATTAACACAGCAGAGGGATAGAGTGGAGAGAGGCTCTTGAGATTTCCAAAGAAAATGTTACTGCCTATTCAATAATGACTTAAGGACGAATCTTTTATAGTGTGTAGGAAAAATCAAGGCTAGCTTTTGTTAAAACAGTCAGGGCCAGAAATATTGGAACAAGGTTAACTGTTTTGGCAGTTGGCCTCTGCACACCACCACATTGAAGTTGAAAGGAAACACACCCAGATGGGAGCGAAGTCAGGACTTTCAGCTGTAATTCAAGGGGTTCGACAAAAGTGGGGCACTAACCATTCAGGAAGGACAGCCAGTGGCATACACCCCCCTACCATCATTGGGAGCTCATAAGTAATGGAACAAACCAACATCATTTTAAACTTAAGGATCGCCTTTAATACCTGGATGAAAATCCTTTGCAGTCAATGACTGCCTCAAGTCTGGAACCCATGGACATGGCCCAATGCTGAGTTTCCTCCCTCGAGATGCTTTGCCAGGCCTTTACTGCAGCTGCCTTCAGCTGCTGCTTGTTTGTGGGTCTTTCTGCCTTCAGTCTTGTCTTCAGGAAATGAAAAGCATGCTCTGTTGGGTTGAGATCAGGTGACTGACTTGGCCATTGAAGAACATCCCACTTCTTTGCCTGGAGAAACTCTGGGGTAGCTTTTGCTGTATGTTTTGGGTCCTTATCCATCTGCAATATGAAGCGGCGTCCTATCAGTTTGGCAGCATTTGGCTGAATCTGAGCAGGAAGTATAGCCCTATACATGTCAGAATTCATCCTGCTGCTTTTATCAGCAGTCAACTTGTCAGTAAACACTAGTGACCTGGTTCCATTGGCAGCCATACATGCCCATGCCATAACACTGCCTCCACCATGTTTGACAGATGATGTGGTATGCTTTGGATCATGAGCTGTTCCTTTCCTTCTCCACACTTTTCTCTTCCTATCATTCTGGCACAAGTTAATCTGGGTTTCATCAGTCCAAAGAATCTTATTCCAGAACTGGGCAGGCTTTTGTAGGTGTTTGTTGGCAAACGTTAATCTGGCCTTTCGATTCTTGAGCGTTACCAGTGGTTTGCACCTTGTTGTGAAGCCTATTTACATTCATAAAGCCGTCTCTTGACTGTAGATGTTGACGATGACATGCCTACCTCCGCAAGAGCGTTCTTGACCTGGCTAGATGTTGTGAAAGGGTTCCTCTTCACCATGAGCAGAATTCTGCGGTCATCCACTTTAGTTGTCTTCCATGGTCTTCCAGGCCTTTTGCTGTTGCTGAGCTTCCCAGTTCATTCCTTCTTTTTCAGGATGTTCCAAATTGTTGTATTGGCCACTCCCACTGTTTTTGCTTTTGGGTTTATTTTGTTTCCTCAGCCTAGTGATGGCCTCCTTCACTCACATGGACACCTCTTTGGATCTCATGTTGGGAGTTCCAGTGAACAGCTACCAAATGCAAATGTAACACTCAGAACCACCTCCAGGCCTTTTATCTGCTTAATTGGTCATGGGGCACCCAGAAAACAGGCCATACCTGGCCATGCAGCTGCTTCTCAGCCATTCATTCCATTACTTATCAGCCACCAACGATGGGTGTGTGTGTATGCCACTGGCTGTCCTTCCTGAATGGTTACTGTCCTACTTTTGTCCAACCCCTTGAATTACAGCTGAAAGCCCTGATTTCACTCCCATCTGGGTGTATTTCCTTTCAACTTCAATGTGGTGGTGTACAGAGGCCAAATGCCAAAATAGTTATCCTTGTTCCAGTATTTCTGGCCCTGACTGTAGATAGAGACATGCTATTATATCAAACTGAAGACACCGTTCTCTTTATGTTCTTTCATAGAAACCTAGTTTATGGTAATAGATGGCATAAATAACACATGTACCGAAGTTTTTAAATCTGTGCTCATGATACATTAACATTCCGAGTAGGCATGTAGACACTGAGTTCAATGGGACTTACTCCCAGATAAACGTGTTTAAGTAATAATTTTGTTTGTTTTCTGCAGCAGAGATGGCACATGGCCAACATGTCAGGAAGAACCAATGGTTCAGCATGTTTTCTGTACCTTAGAAGCTTGGAACTCCATTCATTACCATGTGTTGTTTAAATAGTGTGTGAATTGTTAAATTTTAATTAAATTTATTAAATACCTCAAAATAAATTAGTCTACGCATTTTAGAACGAGAATAGAAACAAAATGACAATAACATCAACAATATAAAACTAATAGAGGCGCCAACACACCATAAAATAAAAAGTTGTTCGAGCCTATCTGGAAGTCAGACCTTAAAACCTGCATGCCTTGCACCCTAACCCCAAATTTATTTGACTAATCAATGACAAAAGGACCTTTCACACATGCTCAGGGGCACTCTACTCATTACTGGATCACATGATCTAGGGCTGAACCTTTGCATTCACATTAGGTTCTACAAATAAGCTGTGGTTCAAAGCCTTGTATGACGTACACTGTCCTAGGTGATATTCTCTGGGGAAAAATGTCTGATTTAACTCTTCCAGCAGTTTGTGTGTGCGTGTGTGCCCCTACACACACACTGCATTCTGCGTGACTTGCAGCAATATTTAATATGTATGTGTGTGCGCATTTGTGTCTATATATATCCATTATATCAAATACCAAAATCTGGTAAATTGGTGCTCCCACACCATTACACCCTAATTCTTTTGTTCTTTTGTTGAATCTGATATTCAGAGATCTTGCCTGAGACTTAAAAGTAATACTTCTTAAATATTTGTTGTTCAGTCGTTAAGTCGTGTCCGACTCTTCGTGACCCCATGGACCATAGCACGCCAAGCCTTCCTGTCCTCCGCTCTCTCCCGGAGCGTGCTCAAGTTCATATTCATTGCATCGGTGATGCTGTCTAGCCATATCATCCTCTGCCGTCCCCTTCTCCTTTTGCCTTCAATCTTGCCCAGCATCAGGGCCTTTTCCAGGGAGTTTTCTCTTCGCATTAGGTGGCCAAAATATTTGAGCTTCAGTTTCAGTATCTGTCCTTCCAACGAGCAGTCAGGGTTGATTTCCTTTAGGATTGACTGATTTGACCTCCTTGCAGTCCAGGGGACTTGTAAGAGTCTTCTCCAGCACCACAGTTCGAAAGCATCAGTTCTTCGGGGCTCAGCCTTCCTTATAGTCCAGCTCTCACAGCCATACATTACTAATGGGAAAACCGTAGCTTTGATTAGACGGACCTTTGTCGGCAAGATGATGTCTCTGCTTCTTACTATGCTGTCTAGGTTGTCATAGCTTTCCTCCCAAGGAGCAAGCGTCATTTAATTTCATGGCTTAAATATACAAGGTTCAAAAATAAATTCTGTGCTTCAGCGCACAGCCCTGTTTCAATGCATTATTTGGACAGACTACTTGCCTTTTAAAACTGACAAGTAAAAACGTCATGTGCGCTTGTGCAAAAGATCACAAGATTTTTTTTGAATGTGACTGCAGAGCAATGACATGAGCACACTCCAAGGCAAAGCAGTAATGTTGCCTATTCTTCTAAACCTCTTTCTTTTTTATCACTTGCCCTTGTTTCCAGCTAATTAAATATATTCTTAGGAGTCTTGGAGATTATATTGACAAATAGTCCTGTGTCTAGGCTAAGTGGCAAGAGTGTAGGGTTGGCGGAGAATTTCTCCCCGAAACTTCGGGGGGCCGAGCACCAACGTGTTCGGCCCCCCGAAGAAGTTTCGGGGAGAAATTCTCCACCCCCCCACCCCCCACAACCCCCCCGGGACGGGACTTGCCTTTCCCGAATGTCCCTCCTGGCGGCGGGTCCCGGCGGCGGTTCGTCGGGTCTTCGTCAGGGGCGGGGGCAGCAGCCGATCTTTCGACCGGCTGCCGCCGCCGCCATTCCAATAAAACTAAAAAAAAAAAAACGCCCCTGTGATAGGCTACGTGACGATTAACGTAGCCTATCACGGCTAGATTTGCAAAGTCAGCCGTGATAGGCTACGTAAATCGTCACGTAGCCTATCACGGGTGACTTAAAAAAAAAAAAAAAGCGCGTACGGATAATGGCGGCCCCCATAGGGAGCCGCCATTCACGTTCCTTATTTGGTCGCTGTAGTCTACGTAAAGATTTACGTAGACTACAGCAACCAAACAAAGAACGCGAATGGCGGCTCCCTATGGGGGCCACCATTTGCGTACGCGTTGTTTTTTTTTTAAAGTCACCCGTGATAGGCTACGTGATGATTTACGTAGCCTATCACGGCTGACTTTGCAGATCTAGCCGTGATAGGCTACGTTAATCGTCACGTAGCCTATCACAGGGGCGTTTGTTGGGTTTTTTTTTAACTTTTTATTTCGCGGCTGGGCGAGGCGAGGCGCCTCCTCCCCGGCCTGAATTTCGGCTGGGCGAGGCGGGAAGCCTCCCCCCCGGCCTGAATTTCAGCCGGGCGAGGCGGGAAGCCTCCCCCCCCCGGCCTGAACTTCGGGGGGAGAGCAGCGAAGCACCTCCCCCCCACCGCGAAAAGCTGCGAGACCAGGTAAGTGACTTTTGTGCACCCCTACAAGAGTGTGAAGAGAATGAGCTGACACGATATGACAAATAAAAAATTAAGTGCACCACTGTGTACAACTCTTAGCCACCACTTGCCACTGGTGGGTGCCTATGGGCCGGAGAATAGGATGACATTTGCTTTTACTAAGGTGTTCTTCATGATTTACAGCTACATTCCTTCACAAGTACACAAATTAGCAGGGAAGATGAGTCTGCTGGCAGAAGATTTGTAGAGCTGCTGATTCTCAGTGGTAAGTCCATTGGGAAGTACATCATGGAAGCCATAAATTTAAAGTAACCATAAAGGAGGAAAGCAGCTGGAATAATAGACTGTCTCAAAATGACCACATTATGGATTTGACTGTGCAGGAAACAAAATGCAATGGCTCTTTAGATATTTTTTGCAGATACAGAATTAGGATACAAGTCTGAAATATCTCTACAAATATCAACAGTTATGTTAGAACTGAAGCAAAATCAGAGCAAGAGTACTTTTGTAGTAATTTTCAAGATCTGTTGTTCTGTTGTTATTCTCTGCTGCTTTGGTAGAATCTGGAAATGCAACTGATAAATTTAAAGTAAACATAAACTGTGAAAATGGATGTTGTAAAGTACTTTTAAAACATGTTGTAATTATGATAGTGCTCCACAAACGTAACACATGCCATGTCTGCAAAGATACTTTGTCCTTCTCCCAAACCCTGTTCCCCACAGCACAAAGATAGCCAAGTAGGCTTCATTAACTATGTGGGCCTAATAAAAACACTGGTACATTACTCCTCATGTATTACTTCATGACAAAAGAATTGACCTGCATTACTCAGAGTATGGGCCATTAAAAGATTACATGCCAGCCACTCGCATCTTAGCAGTCAAAAGTGATTTACTACTGATGAATGTGTGTCTTGATGAATACTTCTGTAATACTACACAGCTGTTGTTTATCAAGTATCATTTATAAAGCATTACATGACAGTATGCTATAAAGAATCTATATACATGCTTGTAATACAAAATGTAATGCTTGATCATTTAAAAAACAAAACAAAAACATTAATCATAGTTTTAATTGCCGAGAAGATATGCCATTTTAAATGGGTATTTCATGTTTTAGGATACACTGGGATTATAGGCTAAAATTGCCATGTTGTCTCTGGAAGTAGCTATATACCTGAGAGCACCCTGTTCTGGAATCTTTTAAAAAGATAAAGACTATCACTGGTTAAACTAAGGGCGGGTTTACTGCACATTACCTCTATCGAGCAGAAGAAACTGGAAACAGCCTCCACATAATGGATTTTCAATTTTACCATTATAACATAATGCAAGTCAGGATATGAGTTTTCCACCTGCTGTAGGGAAGTTTTTATGCCAATATTGCTTACAGATAGTCCAGCAATTGGGGGGGGGGGGAAATCACATGGCAAGAATTTTCATATCAAGCCGGGGTGGGTGGGGAAATCACATGGCGACAACTGTGATGACCTGGCTTCACTTATCCATGCTCTGGTAACCTCCAGACTAGACATTGTAATGCATTTATACAAGGCAATGTTTGAAAATGATCCAGAGACTTTATTCAGAATACAGCAGCAAGATTGCCAACTAGGACTGCTGGTGTGTGACCACATCATGCCAGTGGTCTGCCAACTGCACTGGCTGCTGGTCTCTTTCCAGGCCCAATCCAAAGTAATAGTTTTGTCTTTTAAAGCTTTCACAACTTGGAACAAGGTTACTGTAAGGATCACCTTTCTGCACAAATTCCTACCTAAGATGGCCCATTTCATCCCCTGTTCTGGGTTGCTCACAGCCAGGGAGACAGCAGAGCTGTTTTTGGTGCATGTTTTCCGGCTCCACGGATGACCCGAGGGTCTCATTTCGGATAGGGGGATCCAATTCACTGCCCATTTCTGGAGGGAGCTACTTGGGCTTCTCCATGTGACGCTCCATCTCTCCTCCACCCACCATCCACAGACGGACGGTCAGACCGAGCGCACCAATGCGATTCTGGAGCAGTATTTGTGCTGTTATGTCAATTACCAGCAAGAGGACTGGTTTTCCTTGCTGCCTCTTGCAGAATTTGCTTATAACAATGCCTGCCATGCTTCCACCCACCAAACTCCATTTTTTGCCAATTTTGGTTACCACCCCAAGGCTTTCCCATCCACCCTAGCTCCCTCTTCAGTGCCGGCGGCCCATGACTTTTTAGAGGAGTTGCGAGCGGTACACCACCTCTTACGGGGCTTCCTCGAGCAAGCCAAGCCTACAAGGCCTCTGCGGACCGGCGGTGCCAGCCAGGTCCGTCTCTGCAACCGGGGGACTGGGTTTGGTTGTCCACCCAATACCTCCCCTCTCACTCGCTCGCAAGGAAGCTCGTGCCTCGCCGCACAGGGCCTTTCCAGATTACGGCCCAGATTAACCCTGTTGCTTTTCGCCTGGCTTTCCCCGCCTCCATGAAGATCCATCCTGTTTTTCATCGGTCCTTGCTGTCCCCCCTGCTTTCTGGTGACCCTCATTACTCGGTTGGTCCCCCCCCCGCCAGTGCTGGTGGAGTGGGAGGAGTTTGAGGTCGCGGAGATCCTGGACTCCCGCCTTTCTTGTGGCCGCCTGCAGTATCTAGTGGACTGGAAGGGGTACGGGCCAGATGAGTGATCCTAGGAACCCGCGGAAAATGTGCATGCTCCGTTGCTGCTGAGGTGCTTCCACCAGCTGTACCCCCACAAACCCGGGGCCCCAGGGGAACAGCACGAGGGGGGGCCTCATGGGAGCGGGGATGTCAGGGTGTAAGCTGAGCCGATAGAACCCAGAGCAGTTCTGATTCTGAGGAGGATCAGCAATCCGTGGGAGAGGAGCCAGCTGATCCCTCACAGGCACAGCAGCTGGCAGAGATTCCTCCTGCCGGCATTCCTGAGATAGATAGTGATCCTAGCAGTGAGAAAGTGCGGGAACGAGGCTTGCTAGACACTCGAAGCAGACGCAGGGAGCGACGAGCGATGGAGAGCGCGGAAAGAAGGCGTAGCGCCTGTTTGGTGCGCAAGCAACGGCCGCCTCCCGTGGACCCAAGGGAAAGAGGGAGGATCTCTCCCTAGCCCATAAGTTCAGGGTCTTCAAGTGACTCTCCTTTAAACGGGGATCAACTGCCTCACGGAGCATAGGCTACTCTGCTGTTCCTTGCTTAGTCACTGGTGATTAGCATCTGAAAGAGTCATTAAGTTGTAAAAGGATTAAAGCCTGGCAAAGAATCCTTTCGTCTGTGTCTTGAGTTGGCTATTGGAGTCTACTGAAAGAGGCCGCTAGGGCGCTCCTGACAGGCTCCTGGCACCCCCTGAACACTGCACAAAGCTATTATAAACGTTCGAAATAGTAGCTGTTTGAAATAAATAGTACTGGCACAGAAGAGCTTTATCTTCCTCCATATGAGAGAGCTAATCTACAGACCATCCTTAACTTAAAACAATCCATTTAAAATATTGGGCTTGGGTATTTGGAGACTCCAGATGAATACACAGAGTTATGCCTTAGTGCAATTCTCAGTTCATAGTCTTTCAAAGTCTCCTGCTTTGTTAGGGATTTGGCTTTGATTCTCACCTTCCCCTAATGGGCTACTTTGCCAAGTTCAGACAAGGGGGGGAAGTTATTTGTCACAAAATAGCACAATCACAAACAATCTGGTATTGACCCATCAGAGAAGTGGTTTAGGGCTGTCATGTAAGAGTCTTGCAATATGGTGAGATATATAATCTCCAATATACCCAGAACTGAGAAAAAAGCTGGGGATGTTGATAGTGATGCAACCTTTTTCATATTGGCCCTTGAAATGCCAGGGCCACACTCGTGGTGCTTTGTGCTGGCTTTCATAGAATCGTAGAATTGGAAGGGGCCTACAAGGCCATCAAGTCCAACCCCCTGCTCAATGCAGGAATCCAGGTCAGAGCATCCCTGACAGATGGCTGTCCAGCTTCGTCTTGAATGCCTCCAGTGTGGGAGAGCCCACCACCGCCCTAGGTAACTGGTTCCATTGTCATATTGCTCTAACAGTCACCAAGTTTTTCCTGGTGTTCAGCCAGAATCTGGCTTCCTGTAACTTGAGCCCATGATTCCGTGTCCTGCACTCTGGGATGATTGAGAAGAGATGCTGGCCTTCATCTCTGTGACAACCTTTCAAGCTTTGCTTGTGTGTGTGAGGTAATGAAAAATAGGTGGCTTCTGGGACTAATTCAATAAGGATGGGAGGGAGTCCATCTTAGCATCATCCTCTATCCATGCTCTTTGTCACCTGTGGAAAGTCATCTTCCATTACCCTGGCCTTGATTCATCTTTAGCTACTATCACCTTAATTTTAGGGGCAGGGGACTCTTTTAGCTGCTTTCATATGAAGTATGTGATTATGCTAAAGCCTCTTTTGCTCGAATATAATGTTGCAAACTCAGCAGCTGGCACTATACCTCTGGCCTTCATTCCTTGAGCCATTCCTCTCCACAACCTGTCTGTTATTGTATGTAGTTGACTGGCAGCCTAGAGATTTCAGGCTTTTTGATACGCTATAGAGATGTTTCAGTTATTATGTAACTGACTTTCTGAACAGAGCGTCTCTCAATGCATTTAATGGTAGACATATCTGAATTATTGATAGAACTTTCACACAACCAATAAATCTTTCCACCTCTAAAAATTCTCCTCCATAGAAAAGTTGGTTAATAGGTAGGCCCATGTTTGGCATGCTAATTCTACAGGCCTCTGTGTTTACCTTGAACTGTTCTGTGTTGTGGTGGTTTGACATTTCCAAGACTGTTTTTCCTGTTCTGTTTAGATAAAAGACTAAATCAACAGGGTCAAAACTGTATGCTGAATGGTTTGAAGTATGTGCATAGAACTAAGAATAGATTGTATCCACATGGCAACTGTCTCTTATCTTACAGCAATACTGGTACAGAACTGGATTGTTGTAAATTTTATGTAACTGTCAGCCTGCGTCATAGAATGAAATACATGCTGTCCAGGAAAGCGTGTGTGTGTAAGACTATTATGACTGCATTAAGAAATGTAACCTATTGTGTATCTACAGAACAGAACTAGCATTTGTGTTGGTTATCAGATGCAGCAGTTACCCAAAAATCCACAGGAAGTCATTATGGGATTGTTTGTAGGTTACACCAGAGTTGATTATTGTCATTTGTAAAGGTGAAAATGAGATGGTGGATAGTTTATCAGCTTGACAGAGCTCCTTCAGGGCATTATGAAACCCTCATATAAAAATGAAACAAATGACATTGTACATTAATTGTTTCATTTCTTCGTTATTTTGGAGTCTTAGGATAATGACTTCTGGACAAATATTTCACATTGTCCCTGCTGTGCTTTAATCTAAGTAACACATATAGATCATAATAACGCAATTTAAACATTTAGCAATGTAAACGATTACCTTCAAAAAGGAATAAAAAAATAAAGTAAAAGAAAAAACAAACTTAAAACACTTATATTGCCGCTATAATTTCCCAGTTATGACTGAAGTAATTAATGAGGAAGCAGTCTTTCATAATGGACAGCAACAGGATCTGCTTTTCACAACAGGAAGGTCCTTCTGCGAGAGGAAGGGCTGCCCTTGCGGAAGGTCCCTCCACCTGATTTTGGGGGATCCCCCTCCCCCTCACATACCTCAGATCACCCCCTTCAGTATTTTCAGGGGCAGCAGTGGGAAGGAACAGACAGGGAAGGCCATTTCTGCCAACGCAGCTGATCCACCATAAATCTGGATTCAACCCAATATAAGGATTTCAAGAAAGACAACCTTCAGATGCAATCCATTGCCTGTATCAGCAACAGTACTGCCTAAGCCCACCGGGGTGGCCAACCTTTTTTCTGTCAAGGGCCATATTCCCTTGCGGGTAATCAGTCAGCATGTTGGCAGTGAGAAGAGCTGAAGTCAGTGGTGGGCAGGGCCAGAGCTGAAAGTAGGTGGGTAACCACATTTCTTTTTCTGCCACTCTTTTCTCTCTCTTCTCCACTCCCCTTTCTTTTCTTCCTCTTCATTTCTACACAGCGGGCCGCCATGGAAGGGACAGACCACTTTTGCCAGAGGGCTGTACCAATCGCATGCAGAGGGCCTGTGAAGGCTGCAGGAAATAAGGTTGAGGGTTGCATGCAGCCCTAGAGCCACAGGCTGCCCATTCCCACTCCAAACTAAGACTTGGGGGGCATGGAGCTACTATTGCTATTCTAGAATACTTGCCAACATTGTTGGTTCTAGCAGCAATCAGCACTGCTATTGTCCCTGCTAATGTGTGGAGCACAAGGTCTGGTATACCGATTCAGCAACATCAGTCACTCACACAAAAAACTGTGTCTAGAAGCAAATGACAAAAGCATTAAATCTGAAGTTAGAAATACTTAGTAAATTAAAACACCTTTTCATCAGGGACTAATACAGGGAGTCTAAGGCCTGGTACTGGGCACTGATTTTGATGGCTGAGAAATAGTGTCTTAAAATGCTAGAGATTTAGTAAGCACAGCATGAAATTTCTAGTTTTTCCTGTGACATGGTACCCAAAAGAACGGACACTTGGTGAAATGCAGAACAGCTGTTCTCTTTGCTCGGATCCCTCTGAAGTATGACAGCTCTAGTCAAACATGAACATTTTAGTCTGAAGCACAGAAATTAAATGATTACGACAGCTCAATTAACTTATATTGTTTGGAACTAGAACATTGGCATAATAATAATTTAGCATATTTGAGGCATGGGCCAGTGCCTGCTACAGACTAACCCGGGGATCACCAAATTAATTTCATTTTAGACATTTACTCTCAGAGATGAGAAGCAAAGTAAGTGATTTCATTATTATGAATCCCTCTGGTGCTGTAAAGCCCCTTTTATTCTCAGTTCTACACTAAGAAATTGAGTGCGACTTCCAAAGTATAGCAAAAGATGTTGAGCATCAAATAATTGATGAAAAGAAGCAGTTGCCATGGATATCAGAGACTGGAGTAGTCACTCATTTCCACAGAATCAGATATTACCATATTCATTTATAGGCTAGTTTTTAAATCAGCACAATGGGCACATATTAAAATAATTGTTAATTATGCAGGAATACAGTGAAATTGTCCTTAAATACACACTTTGAGATAATATTTCCTTTGAGGGCACTGCACAGCAATATTTTGACAATTTAACTGATTTACATATCCACACAGGCATCAACTCCATTGGCAATTTTTACTTTAATTATTCACAAGGCACCAATTGCTTTAAAAAGTCGGTAGTATATTTCCATGTTTCTGCATAACCTTAATTGCAGTTTTTAAATAATCACATAACACAGACAGGAAAGGAAGAGAGACAGAAACCTTCCCTCCACCAGCTGAATTTTTCCTTATGTTACTCAGATCAGCCACTGGCAGAAATATTAGGTAATCTCATTTGGAACTACTAGGAGTCCAACAGAAATCAAGGAAATGAGAAACCAATTTACATCAAATGAAATACTAGCCATTACTCTCAACTAGCTGAAGGACTATTGAACTGGGCATGGGGTGGTGTACAGTGGTGTAGTGGAGGCAGGGCTCGCAGGGACGCAGCCCTGGAACTTTTTCATTAGCAGGGACTCTGATGTAATCTGCCAACCCCCTCAGAATTCCCTGTTCCCTCTGAGCTTAGCTGCGAACCTCACTATAGCTGTGGGGGGAATGAATTTTCCAAGCAACAACATATTGTTCCATGTTGGAATGCAAAGTATTTGGAATGACTTGGTCTGGCATGGGCAATTAAGACCTATTCGCTTTACCAAAGACGTGCTCCTGGTGGAGATGAAAACTCCTAGAACTAGTTTGTTGATATGGATCGACACAGCTGCCTGAATTTTTGGACTGCCTTTGGAGACTATCACAATGAGTTCCTGCATTTCCAAATTTACCACTAGACCACTGTGTGTGTGCATGTGTGTGTGTGTAGCTGGGTATGTGGATGTTTCTGTTGGAAGGGGAGGGGGGAGATATAATGAAAGAGCTTAGGGAAGGCTAATGGGCAATGTTGGGGTGCTAAGGGAGTGTGCAAGGGGGCTGTTTAAATGAGAAGGGATCTGTCCATCAGGGCTGAGTTGAGAGAGTAAAGCTTCCATAGATTATCATATTTTGAAACCCCAAAATGTTTGTTTTAGTGAGTGAGTGCGTGAAAAAGATTTTAACACCCCTGCATTTTTTCTCAGACGTCCAATTGAAATACCACTGCCTTACTCTCAGCTGCACTGTTTTTGGAGCCCAGCTGAAGGCTGCATATCTTACAAGGTTCTATAAACTTAGAAGGGGGCGTGGCTGTGACTGTCACGAAGGGACCCCGCACTTCTGAATTTGCCACTGCACTACTGGCGGTGTGTGTGTCTAGGTAGAGCTTTCCAGTTATTTCTCCCAACCACACAGCCTACCCTCCTACCAACCACATTTCTCTATTTCTCCACTCTGACTACATACCCTCCTGTCTATCATTGAGGCCATTATGGAGCAAGGCGTGCAGCCAGACTTTGGTTTCCAAATCTGGCCACATCGCCAAATGCCAAACACTGAGCCTGAAAAGGAACTAACAAACACTCTACCCCCCACATCCTAGAAGCTGTGTTTATGATGGAGGTGGGGGAAGAACAAGAAATGCCTAATGTGGTCTCTTCATATTTTCCCTGCTGTAGCTCCCCTCCTGGGGTCTTTGGGTGGGGTGGGGGCTGTTAAGAATGTTGTCTTCTCCCTGGAAACTGGAGTGACCTTCAAGAGGGAGAGAATAAGATTGCTCATCATCACTATTATTAATAAAATTTATTCTGCTTTCCTTGAGTAATTCAAAATGGTCCACAATCTCAATAAAAAAATGCTCAATAAGCAACCAAAATTATGCAATAAAATCAAGACAACGTATCAGGCAAGATAGAAAAAACAAAATAGTCAAACAACTATAATCAAATCAGAAAAACAACAGTAAAGGAGGAAATAATGTATAACAAGGGATAAAAAACAGAATACAAAAAACAGGGTTAGCTGACTCAAAACATCTTTCTTAAAGCCACGTAGTTCCCATTAGGGCCAGGCAGACATCTCTATAAAGGGAGTTCCTTAAGGGTGAATCACTACTGAAATGCCCTTACTCTAGTAGACAGCTGCCAAAACCTCAGTTGATGGGGTATATGGAGAAAGACCCAAGATATTGTACTGAGCACGAGGGAGTACATATGGAAAAACGTGACCCTTTAGGTGTCCAGATTGCAAGCTATTGACGGCTTGAAAGTAAAAAACAAACACCAGTGCCTTTTTTTTTAAATTGAGCCTGGAAACAAAACAGACAATCAGTGCAGATCAAACTATACTGGAATGATATGCCTCAAACAGGTGGTCCCTGTGAGGAACCTGTGGTGGCATTTTACAATACTAATATTTCCTGGATGCTTTTTTAAGGGTGGCCCCACCTAGAGTCTGTTACAGTAGTGAAGTCTGGACTACTGTGTAATGAACGACTGTGGCTAGGTTTGACCTTCTTAGTGAAAACTGATAAAAGGCACTTCTACTTACCACTACTGTCTGAGCCTCTGAAAAATGCCCTCCTTCGGTGGCACCTCAGCCACTAGGAATAGTGGGCAAGTTTTGTGCCCACTGCTAAGTTGTCACCAAGTGCAGCACTTTATATTTCCTACAGGAAGGAATGGCAGCCATTGACTTATATGCAAGAAACATGTATTGAAATACTCCACTGGGGTGGGGGCTAAAAGTGTATGGACTTCTGCCCCATCCCAGTGGACTGGTTTGCATGATTGCAGGGTGGCTTAATAAGACTTAATAAGCCACCCTTCCAAGGATTCCACAAAACCCAGACTGAAAGACACTGCCCTATATGCAAAGCCCATCCTGGGTCATGTAGTAGAGGGACAGGATAGGAGGTTTATAAAATTATGAACAACATGGAGAGAAAAACACTGTCCTCCTTTTCTCATAATACTAGAACTTGAAGTTGATTGGCATCAGTCTAGGACTGGCAAAAGGAAGTCTTTCTTCACAAGTAGTATTCTTAACTTTTAAATGGCCCCTAGTTTAGGTAGTTTAAGGGTGCAACATCTGTCTATGATATTTAGACAAAAAAAAGTGCTACAACTCCAGCACTCCAGGATGCTGTGAATTGTAGGATTTTCCTGTCTAAACATGCATAAGATTGCATTCTGAGACTTTGAATTTTACTGATTTTGCATAAAAAATACAAACAGGAAAGGAATAATATGACAGTGTTATCCCCTACCCCCAGTTCTACCCCCAAAAGTTTTATAGACCACTGTGCATTGCTAGAATAAACACACTTTCACTCTTAGTAACATATACGAAGTAAATATGGCTTCCACTGACTTTTTTTAAAAAAAAACCTAGTGCACCATGGGTCCCCAACCTTTTTCAGCCTGTGGGCACATTTGGAATCCCAAGAAAGTGCCATGGACACCTGAGACAAAATGGCTGCCATGAAGGTGGAATGGCCACTCAGAAAATGGCCACCATGGGGGGATCAGGTCAGAAAGGAGTCGGGTGGGCAAACAAGCAGGGAAAGGCTTTGGCTTCTCCCCAATCCCATAAAAGGCCTCTGCTGCCACACACTGCACAAAACAAACAAATGGGTCCGGGGGGGGGGAGCAGCCAGCGAGCCCAGAAATCTAGCACACACAATGAACAAAAACAGGGCAGGCATGTAAGTGAGCATGCATCAAAATCCTTAATTTTGCACACACTTCCCACACGCACCAAACAACATCCAGATTGGCACAGCAAATACAAGACTGGCAGCCATGGGGGAGGATGGGGAATGCCCCCGCATCACTACCACCCCAAACACAAAAGCCTGGAGGTAAAGCAACATGGCAGATGAGTGAACGTGCTAGAAATTCCATTGCTTTACCCACCCACCCCCAACAGACAAACAGAAAGACAAGCACTGCACCTCCCAACACACAAAAATGAAGGGTTGGAGACCAAGCATCATCCCCCTCACCCCCCCAAATACAGATAAGAGAGTGAGTAAACAGGCAGGAAATACCTTCCCTTTGCCTGTACTCCCCTCTCAGATGGAAAAGACCCCAGCCCACTCAGTCCTGTCCCTGTACTGCTGGTTTGCATTCAAGGGGAACCCTTACCTTTCCTTTCCGACACTGGTTTGTAACCTATTACTTTAGCCAATCAGTGAGCAAAGGGCATGTCAAAATGGAAAGCTGAGGTACGTACACATAAAATTATAGAGAAACCAGGTCCATAGATTAAATATAGAGCAACCAGGAAGTTAGGAGGCATGCCTTGTATACATAGAAGTCATGCGAGAGCACAATTTAAAGCCTTGAGAGTGCATGTGTGCCCTCAGAAGCCCTGTTGGGGACCCCTGTAGTACAGCATCTAAAATCTTGTTTCTCCCTACTTCCGTTTTTTACACACACACCCCACCAGAACCTATGTGTTTTGTTTCTTCTTCCAGCAACCCTTGTGAGGGTCCCGGATGCAATCTGAAACCATCTCTATATCTGATAAAGCCTAATTTTAATGTCTCCAACAGCACAAGAGACGACTCTACACATGGACATCACCAGATGGTCAATATCGAAATCAGATTGATTATGTCCTTTGCAGCCAAAGATGGAGAAGCTCTATACAGTCAGTCAAAACAAGACCTGGAGCTGACTGTGGCTCAGATCATGAGCTTCTTGTTGCAAAATTTCGGCTTAAATTGAAGAACGTCGGGAAAACCACTAAACCATTCAGGTATGACCTAAATCATATCCCTTATGAATACACAGTGGAGGTGAGGAATAGATTTCAGGGATTAGACCTGATAGACAGAGTGCCTGAGGAACTATGGACGGAGGTCCGTAACATTGTTCAGGAGGCAGCAACTCAATCCATCCCAAAGAAAAAGAAATGCAAGAAAGCCAAGTGGCTGTCTGATGAGGCTTTACAAGTAGCTGAGGAAAGAAGGGAAGCGAAAAGCAAGGGAGAAAGGGGAAGATATATCCAACTGAATGCAGAGTTCCAGAGAATAGCAAGGAGAGACAAGAAGGCCTTCTTAAATGAACAATGCAAAGAAATCGAGAAAAACAACAGAATGGGAAAGACTAGAGATCTCTTCAAGAAAATCGGAGATCTCAAGGGAACGTTTTGTGCAAAGACGGGCATGATAAAGGACAAAGAAGGCAGGGACCTAACAGAAGCAGATGAGATTAAGAAGAGGTGGAAAGAATACACAGAAGAACTATACAGGAAAGATCTGAATGTCCCTGATAGCCATGATAGTGCGGTCACTGAACTTGAGCCGGACATCCTCGAGAGTGAAGTCAAGTGGGCCTTAGGAAGCATTAGTAACAACAAAGCTAGTGGAGATGACAGTATTCCAGCTGAGCTATTTAAAATCCTAAAAGATGATGCTGTTAAAGTGCTGCATTCAATATGCCAACAAATTTGGAACACTCAACAATGGCCGCAAGACTGGAAAAGGTCAGTTTACATTCCAATTCCAAAGAAGGGCAACGCCAAAGAGTGTTCAAACTACCGCACAATTGCGCTCATTTCACATGCCAGTAAGGTGATGCTCAAAATCCTACAAGCTAGGCTTCAGCAGTATGCGAACCGAGAACTACCGGAAGTACAAGCTGGGTTTCGAAGAGGAAGAGGAACTAGAGATCAAATCGCCAACATTCGCTGGATCATGGAGAAAGCAAGAGAATTCCAGAAAAACGTCTATTTCTGCTTCATTGACTACGCTAAAGCCTTTGATTGTGTGGATCACAACAAACTCTGGCAAATTCTGAAAGTGATGGGAGTACCAGACCACCTTACCTGTCTCCTGAGAAACCTGTATGAGGGTCAAGAAGCAACAGTAAGAACCAGACATGGAACAACCGAGTGGTTCAAAATTGGGAAAGGAGTACGACAAGGCTGCATATTGTCACCCTGCTTATTTAACTTATATGCAGAGTACATCATGAGAAATGCCGGGTTGGATGAATCAGAGGTCGGAATTAAGACTGCAGGGAGAATTACCAACAACCTCCGATATGCAGACGATACCTCCCTAATGGCAGAAAGTGAAGAGGATCTCAAGAGCCTCTTGTTGAGGGTGAAAGAGGAGAGTGCAAAAGCTGGTTTGAAACTCAACATTAAAAAAACGAAGATCATGGCATCTGGCCCCATCACTTCCTGGCATATAGAAGGGGAAGAAATGGAAGCAGTGACAGATTTTACTTTCTTGGGCTCCAAGATCACCGCAGACGGTGACTGTAGCCATGAAATTAAAAGACGCTTGCTCCTTGGGAGGAAAGCTATGGCCAACCTAGACAGCAGAGTAAGAAGCAGAGACATCACCTTGCCGACAAAGGTCCATCTAATCAAAGCTATGGTTTTCCCAGTAGCAACGTATGGCTGTGAGAGCTGGACTATAAGGAAGGCTGAGCGCCGAAGAATTGATGCTTTCGAACTGTGGTGCTGGAGAAGACTCTTAAGAGTCCCCTGGACTGCAAGGAGGTCAAATCAGTCAGTCCTAAAGGAAATCAACCCTGACTGCTCATTGGAAGGACAGATCCTGAAGCTGAAGCTCCAATATTTTGGCCACCTAATGAGAAGAGAAAACTCCCCGGAAAAGACCCTGATGCTGGGAAAGACTGAAGGCAAAAGGAGAAGGGGACGGCAGAGGATGAGATGGCTAGATAGCATCACCGATGCAATGAATATGAACCTGAGCACACTCCGGGAGAGAGCGCAGGACAGGAAGGCCTGGCATGCTATGGTCCATGGGGTCACGAAGAGTCGGACACGACTGAACAACAACAATTTTAATGTCTGACTGCAGCCTCCTCCTGTTTTCTATCTTAAGACTGTAACCAAATTTGGACTCTATGACGACATGCATGCCAGGCTGAATATGCCAACCCTCGCTCACCAGGTTTAACCCTCACATAACCCATGCTTACTAGGTTTGGACAATATGACAAGCCCTGACATTTAAAATGGCAGCTGCACGCTCCCTGAAGCTTCACTGTGGGTTAAATAACCCATGGTGGGCTGTTGTGTCGTGCGAACAACCCCTATGGCTTGAACATCAGCCATTTTCCCACCCTTTTACCATCTTCTTGCCTGATGGATTGTTCTGGAGAACTTGAAAGCCTACATAGTATTTTGTGACCTTTGAATTGGCCCAATAAAGGTATTATGGTGATATGGATTTTGGACAGTTTCTTTTGGAAAGTAAATATCTCCACTTTTTATGACATATAAATTACTATTTACTTCACAAGTTCACTATTCTCTTAAAAATCAAACTCTCATAAGTTTTTGTATAACTGCAATAGTCCTAGCGTTTTCTATACACTTCAAGAAATGGCCACATTTACCTGCCATATATCAGCCCAGTCCTGCTCTATTAATTCCTTTTCCACATCCTTATATTCAAGGGCCCACAAATTACAGCTGGGCTTGGTAGCCAAGTGTTAGTTCATACTAGCCAGCTGTGAAGTCCAGTCCCACCAAAACAGCACAATGCATGAATTTATAAACACAGATACTGTCAGATGGTTGTGTAACCAAGTCTTTATATAGGCCGACTTTTTTTTTCTTGTAACCTGAGATTCATTCCATAACTTTTGACACCGTTTTTTTCCCCTTAATTTTTTTAACTGCTATCCTCCAGCCCCTGCAAATATATGTTTTGTATAAGTTCAAATATTAAACAACATTTGCATTGCTGTTTTATTGTACACCCACAAAATGTGGGCAAAGTTATTTTAATTTTCTGCGTAAGAAATTGCATTGGCTAGGTCTGGGAAAAGTAGTAGTGGCAGAGACTAATTTTGAAATCCCCCCACATTCTCCAGTCAATCCTGAGCCTGCCTTTTCTGCTTTCTCTTAGGTAAATAAGGGTGGGGATGCCTCATTACAAAAATGAAGGAAGAATTACAGGTTTTCCAGGAATGAGGCCCGTAGCACCTTAAATACAAAATTATTTTGTTGTGTGAGTCTACAGACTCTAAGCTAGCCTTCTCCAACTTGGTGCTCTTCAAATACTACAAGAGCCATCATTTGCTGCCAGCAAGGCCCCAAAAGTTTTGTTTTAAAGTAAAAGTCTCTGTTCAATTGAGGGTGGGTGTTGATGTGACAACTCTGCTGTACTCCAATTATAAAACACTGCCAACTGTTGCCAACTTCCAACTGTTGTGTGGAACAGCATTATAATAGAGCGGGCCTTCTCGGTGGTGGCCCCCCATTTATGGAGTGATCTCCATAACAAGGTCCGCCTGGTGCCAACATTGTCATCTTTTCAGTGCCAGGTTAAAACTTTCCTCTTCTCTCAGGCATTTGGCAGCATATAATGAGTCTCTTTGATTGTTTCTGGCTGATTGTTTTAAAATGTTTTAGATATATGTTGTTGTGTGCGCTATTTATTCGGTGTCATTAAATGAATGCTTTTATACTTTATATAATGTATTCTCATGTTTTAAAAAATTTTGTGAACTGCCCAGAGAGCTTTGGCTATGGGGCAGTATAGAAATATAATACATGAAATGAAATAGGTGCTTCTGCATTCTGTGCTGCTATAAGCTTTTTAAACAATTTCTAATAAAACAGAAATGATGATTATATTAATACTAATATAAATCATATATAATCTTTTAACAAGTCGTTAAAATGTCTGAATATATGCTGCTATTATCTAAAACAGAAACAATCTCAGCAGCTGGAGTTTAAGTAGCCTTAAAAAAACAGATTAATGAATGGGTTATAGACCTATCAATTGTGATTAGCTTTGACAGCTAAACAGAACTTCTTCGTCTACAGGCAATAGATATTTCTGTTCCAAATGATAGGGGGAAAACAACAGGGAAAGATCACGAGCACCCAGAGGCACTTCCACGGCCTAGAAAACATCCCCCAACCTGGGACCTTCCAGATGTTTTGTACTACAGGTCCTAGCATTCTTTCCCATTGGCCATGGAAGCTGAAGTTCAAAATGTCTGAACACCAGCAGGTTGGAAAAGGCTGGCCTAAATGGCGCATTGCCCAATCCAGGAAAGCAAATTTTACATTCTTATGTATGTATGTATGTGTTTGTTTCATTTCACTTTAATTCATTTGTTACTTTATTTGGGGTCACTCTTATATATAAGCCCTCTTAAGGTGCTTGCGGAAGAGAGCTTTACTGTAACCATCCACTCCTGACCTGCATGTGTTGACCAGGAAGGACAGCGTAAGTGCATTCAGCTGAAGTGCTTATACTACTCCATGCAGCTGGGAACCCTGGCAGATCATGTGGCGCTCTGTAACTGTGTTCAGCAAATGTGATTACAGTGCCTTTTGCAGACCTTCTCAGTCGACTCCGGGTGGTTGGGAGAAGAGGAGGTAAGGCCAAGCACACATCTCTGGGTCTTTCCATGGTGATAGTAAAGCCTTTTTCCGCAAACTCATGAAGAGGATTACAGTCTCTTTGTTTTTATAGGCAGAAGTTGCCCTAGGAAGTAGAAAAAATAAAGTATGTATTTATATATTTATTATAAATAATTATTTATAATATTGTAAATAAGTATTTATTTATAATAAAGTCTGTATTTATAAAGTCTGCATTAGCAGGAAGGGCCATAGTTCAGGGGTAGAGCACATGCTTTGCGTGCAGGAGGTCCCTGGTTCGACTCCAAGCATCTCCAGCTAGGGCTGGAAAAATTCCTGCCTGAAACTCTGGAGAAATGCTGCGAGTCAGCATCAACAATATTGGGCTGGATGGACCAAAGCTCTGGCTTGGTATAAGGCCTATGTTACCCAATCAGAAGTAACAGCTTAGTTGTCAGATTCAGCCCATTTGGTATTCCACTGCTGGTTCCAGGCAAGATGCCCTGGTCCCTCAGGCAAGATGCCCTCTGTGGACCCCTCTCCTCTTTCCTCCAATCACCCACTTGCTCTCCCTCCACCTCTAGAATCCAATCCCCACTGCTGTCCAGAGAAATGGTAGCAGCTGCTGCTGCTCTATCCCCTCACTCCCATTGCTTGCTCATGCTCTCCCTCTAGGTCAGAGAGACAGAGCAAGTGGGGCAGAGCAAGGTGGCAATAGCAGGAGCAGCAGCAAGGACGCTATGGGGTGCTGGTGGTCAGCAGTTGGTGCCCAGCTTCAGCATGGGCCTCAAATGGTTCCCAGTAACACTGACTCTGGATTCCAACCCCGAGTAGTCCATTTTTAAATGTCCGTTTGTCAGTTCATTTGTAATGCAATATCTCCATGGAACGTTGAGATATCTGGAAAATTTGGTACACATACATTCAGGATACCATTTCCAGTTTGAATGATAGCTGTGCCCCCCACATCTGTTTTCCAAAAGGGCAAAGAAAAGGCAACATATATCGTAATGCACTATTTGCCTTGTAGATTAAGATATCGGAAAGAAAGTTGGTGTACATCTTCAGGACACAATTCCACATTTCATGTGCAAACTCAGCCACTGCATCTGTTTTAAAATGGGCAGACGCAAACCAGGCCTCTCAAACACTGTGCTTTACTAGTAATTACACTGGAAACGCTGCAAGCAGGTGTCCCTGTCAGTCCAGCTAATGCATAACTTCTATGAATGGGAGTGCACTGTCTCCCAGTGGCACTCTTTCGAACCTGGCCTATCTATTACAAGAGTAAAGATTTCCTGTCAGGGCTGCAGTAATGCTGAACTCCTATTACACTAGCTACATAAAGTTAAAAAGACATTATGCATAAAAAGTTAACTGAAGGTCTTACTGGCATATCCACACAAGGTTGAATAGTGCTGACATGTGTTTATTACACTTAATAATGTTTACATAATACTTCCTTGAACTCATTACAGCTGTCAACTCTCCGACTCATCTGTTTTCCTCCGTTGTGCTTATCTATAAAGACTCTGCAGTCAGTAAACCAAGATAAATTGCCACAGAGAGAAGATAGTTCTTATGTTGAGCAGATGGGGTGGAAAGCTATGAACCTTTCATATGTACTGAGAGACATGCCGTGCAATCCTATGCATGTTTACTTAGAAGTTCCACTGTATTCAATAGGGCTTGCTTCCAGGTAAGTATGCACAGGACTGCAGCCTTAATATCAAACTACATCTGCTGGATGTTGCCCAGCATCTTAGGGCTTTGTTGTAGTGTGAATACCACTCCCTGGCAAGGAAAAAGTCTTTTCAGATATAGTTCTGCACACCTGCATTCAAGCACAATGACAAAATAAGGAAACTTGTCAAGATCGTAATGCCAGTCTGGACAACACCTTCAGCTACCTTACTTCTTTGGCTTGGTACTTTTGCTCATGCAGTATTTACAATGTATATTTAAAAACATGAAATATGCAGAAATAATGCCCTGGGTAGGCACCAGAGATGATGGAACTGTACACTGGTCCAGTCATGCATAGGGAGACTATGACAAAGCTTCTAATGAGTCTAATGTGTAGTACAGTCAAGAGATTCTGTTGGGCCAGAAGAAACAACAGCACACTCCTATGTATGTCTGTTTAGAAGGGCTTACTCCCAGGTAAGTGTGAACAGGATTGTAGCCTGAAATAGCTATCCTGGCCAAATGGGGACGGGGAGAGTAAAGGTGACCGCTTCCCTGGGTAAGCACACAAGAGAGGGCAGCTGGCAGGCAAGATCAAGTTTCACCAATTACCAGGCAGACTTCCTGACACAAAACTGCTAAGCAGCTCCCAGTGGTCTGTATAGACCAGCCAGTTACATAATGATGATTCAGTATGTATAAGGTGGATGTGGAAGTATGTGGAAGGATACAGGTTACATCCTGTTAGAGAGAACAGAGAAGGTTCTGTTATTTCAACTGTAGCTCAGCGGAAGAGCAGGTGCTTTGCTTGCAGAAGGCCTCAGGTTCGATCCCTGGCATCTCCAGGCAGAGCTGGAAAAAGTCCTGTCTGAAACCCCTGACAGCTGCTGCCAGTCAGTGTCAACAACACTGGGCTAGATGGACCACTGGTCTGACGCTGTATACGGCAGTTTCTTATGTGCCCTTAGTGTTGTAGGAGAAGGGATGTGCAGGTGACAATCAATCTGTAACTTGAAGTGGGTGACGAATACCAAGGAGAGGGAGCAGTGTTGGTAGGCATGTGAGAACGCATATATGTGTCCCCAAATCAAGAGCTTCTATACAAGACCTTTTTCATTTTTGTTTGCAAATATATGAGAATTCATGCTTCCTCAGAATAGCACTAACATTGGTGGTCAGTGTCTGGAAGGGCAGCATGGGAATCATTCCTAGTATGATTGGCTGATGAATGTTAAGCAAATGCACAAGAGAGAGTCGGATGGCTGGACAGGGCATATTTCCTCCTTTCTCCAACTGCTGTTGCCCCCAACCAGGGGTGGTTTGCTGAACAAAGGAGAGTTCTGGTTGCCTGTCCCCTGCTGCTGCAGCAACAGCACTTACAGCAGGCGTGTCAAACCTCTTTCAGCCCAAATTCCATTTCAGATAAGCTCTAGAGGGGCCTCATCCCTGTGATGGGTGGGCCCAAGAGCAAAAGGAGGTGGGCCAAAATTTACAAAAAATACCTGCATTATTTTAGTTTGAAGTTCTTACTGCTAGTAAGTAAACCTTAGGAGAGGCATTTCAACCTCCTAGACTGGGTGCGGGGGGGGGGGGGAACCACGCAAAAGCAGAGAAACCAGCAAATGATTGGTGGTTGGGGGAGTAGCCATCTGGGGAACTCCAGAGGGCTGGATTGGAATCCCAGATGGGATTTGGCCCATGGGACTGAGGTTCAACACCCCTAACCTAAAGCATAGTACCAGAGTGTGAAGGTGTGGGTTTCCTTTCTAGTTCTATCTTAAATTAATCCTTGGGCATAACTGCTTTAAAGTTGGATGAATTCACTAGATCCTTGAAGGCTCTCTTGAGCTACTTACAGTTGCATGGCCTAGAAAAGCCAAACAGATGCATTTCCAGCTATTCCCATGAAAGCACACTTAACAACTCTTTTCCTCACTAGGGCTCAGGCCTAGAGTGTATTTTAAATGTTGGTGCCATGGGAAACAGAAGTAAAGCATTCATCTCAGCCTCCAGTATCTGCAGCCAGGTCCACACTTCTTGAGATTAAGAGGCAAGTGTTCTGGGCAAGCGTGCATCTCTTACTGGGAACACAGCTGCAGTGCTTGAATTAAAGCAGGAGGGTTGAACCTCTTTCAGGTGAGGGCTGAATGGGGTGGGGGAGAGAGAGAAACATTCCAGTGTTCGGTTGGACCAAAGGCAGAAAGGGTGGGTCAAACTTAAGTCTGTTTTTGCCTAAAGCTCTACCTACCGCTAATTAAGCTTTAGGAGAGGCATTTCAACCTGCTGGACAACACAAAAGCCAGGAGAGGAGCCGCCTGGGGAATCCTGGAGCGCTGGATTAGGACCCTCGGCCTGAGGTTCTGCACCCCTAAATTAAGGGAGGCTGCAAGGACCCAGCCCCCTTAGTTACCCTTTTAGAGAGAATGATTTGGCTAAAAGTGTGCGCGCGCGTGCAGACCGAGTAAGTCAGGCAGTAGGGCTCGTGAATTTCATTAAGTACCTGCCTCCCTCCACCCGCTCAGTGATTTCAGTACTGCACTGCTCCTTACTACGCAGCTAAGGAAACGCACAGGAGTCCTCTCTCTCTCTCTCTCTCTCGGCCGAGGGGCCGCAATCCTAACGGCGCCTCCATCAATCCCGCCGGCGGTCCCCTGTCTTCCTAACGCCGGCAGCGCAGCTCCGACGGAGATTCTGCGCCGCGTCCGCTCTGCCCTGCTGCGCCCCTTCACTGCACCCCGCTGCGAGGAAGGCCCGTAGCGTGAAGTCGCCGAAGGGCAAATCCGGAGCTCGAAGACCGCGCCGGTGGGCGTGGCGGGACGGCACGTGGACGGGCGAGGGCAGCGGCGGGGACCCTTGTTGTTGCTATTTCTTGGACCCGAGCGAGGCGGGGAGCCCTGCTTGGCAGGAGGCGGCGGCGAGTGCGCGCGCGGCAAGGTAAAGGCCGTGCCGATGTCCTTATTGTGATTGTGCGCGCGCGTCTGTGTGTGTGTGTGGAGAGAGAGAGATTCGTCCGTTTGCATGGCATGTTATACATGGATTTTAAAAGGCAGCGGGTTAAGTTAAGAGCCGGGGGAGGATGCCGCCGCCAGGTGCATCCTTCGCTTTTGCTCGGGTTGCCGGTCTTCGCACAGAATCCCGGCTCCTGAGGACTTTGTCCTGCAAAGCAGAATGCGGGAGGCGAGGATCCTTTCCCCCCAAAGCGCTGCTTTGCCGCAATCACTGCTTTGTTAAAACCATCCCTTCTCTCCCTTTCTCTTGCCTGAGTACCGGTCTTCGTTGCAGTCGTGCTGTTGCTGCTGGTGCGTGGCTAATGGAGCAAACTTGCAAAATCCCCTCCCCAAGGCCACGATAACTCAAGCGAGTTGGCCCGCTTTCTAGCCAAGGGGCTGGAGTTGCGTTCGAAGAGGTTGACGCTGCTTTTGCGAGGAGCAGTGGAACAAGGGGAAGAGGAAATGCTAAAATGTGTTGCAGGATTGATGTGCGGTGGTGGGGGGTGGGGAGAGCATCTCCCCGCCCTCTTTCTGTGTCAGCAGAACACGAGGCGAGCGGGGAATAAAGTTTGCAACTGGCTTGAAGAGAACGTGGCCCTTCAAGGCTCCCCTTTTTAGTTCCAAGCTATTTGGGCGCCCCGATGGTGCCTTAGAAATGAATCTGGACTCATCCTTTTAATTGTTGCACGTCTCGAAAGCGGATCGATTCTGCAGGCTTGAGTCACCAGCGTGTCCAATCGCACGCAAGGTCTTTCAGAAAGTCTCCTTTGCATGTTGCACGATGCAGAAAACGCTGTTGAAAACTGGGACGGGTTCAGGATTTGGCGCGGTTCAAAAGTTTAGTAATGGCACAAGAGCAGATGGCTTTCTCTGGGACGGCAGGCAGGCGGGCAGGCAAGAATCTTTTCACGTACTTCTTTTTTGCATTCTTTGTGCACACCCAGAGTGCAGTTTTGCAAACGGCCTGGGTGCTTAATGGGCAGTGAAGCAGCCGGAATCCATCAAAATGATGAAAGAGTTAACCCGAGGGAAAAGGGTCACAGGCTCAGAAGAACTGTGTAGCGATTGGCATTTTTAGCTGTCAGCAAAATCAGGAGGTGGGATGGGGGGGCAGGGGGATGAGCTCATTTTGGGCACCCTAGAGGAAAATTGCCTTTTCTGCTGGAGGACGACGGGACCAGGGGTAACCAAAAATCAACAACAACAAGCCCTAAAAATACATCCAGAGAAAACTTGTCATGCCTTGTGGGTTAGGCACTGGAGTAAAGGCTAAATTGTTAATTGTTAGCCTTAGTTAAGGCTAAATTGCTGGGCTGGCAATTTAGATCGATTGTTTTAAAGCAGAGCTACTTTTGAGAGGTGCTAAAAGCCGATTGGAAGACATATCTGCTGGGTTTTAGATAATCTTGTGTGACAAATGGCTCTGTTGCCCTATTCCCTGCTAACTTTTGAGCACGGGGGCAGGAGTGAAAACGTGGCCAGATAGTTAAGAAGTATCAGAACGGAAGTTTTTTAAATGAAGCTTTAAACAGGATTAAATGGCTTGTGTAACTGCTGAATGCTACCAAAGTACTGGTGAAGCCATAAAATAGCCAGCCAAAACCCAAGTAAAAATAATTGTAACAAGAAAACGAAAGCTTTACAAGGACTTCAGTAATGAACACATAACAATTGATGATACGATGAAGTAATTATTTTCGTATTTACACCATTAACGATTGTAATTTAACGTTAATGCCTTGGTATTTTATTCTTTCTCATTTGCAGACAAAAGCACATCTGAGGCATCATCAGGGAGTAATTTGATAATCTAAAGTCATGAATAGAAAACACTAAACTATGCTCAGAAGTCTGACAACATAAAGCAGGGAACAAAATAACCTCATTTACTGTTTATTATCTGCCTTTTATAATTCTGTTTACCATCGTTTGCATAAATGAATAGCTAAATTGTATACTAACCCCATTTCTGTGGATGAAAGAACCTTCAATGCACACAGATTTGTTCAAAGACTAATAGGCACTTCCTTGGAAAGTCAGGCAAAAAGCCCTCATTTTAGATGAGGTTGAACATTTTATGGAATGAAATTCAGCCAGAATGCAAATTTGATCTTCCCTGGAGCAGCTATGTGTCCAATTTTGATCAGCTTCCGATTGAAATGAAATCAGTAACTTTACATCCTTCTGGCCTTATCTTTGCAAGAAGAAATTGAGTTTTAACACCAAACTGGTACTTAACAACATTATCTTCCTTTTGGATATTGGTCTTGTTCACATTGCTTTAGTTAATGTTTTTGGTGGAGTTGAGAGTTATGGAATAGTACTGTTTTAAGCTTCTGACTTCTATATAGTTAATTAAACTTAAGTAAAGTAGGTAGTCATTTTTATGTCTTGAAGAGCAACAGGAAAAAAAGAGAAAGTCGCAATTATATATGGGAAACTTCCCACTCTTCCAGTCCTCCATGTAATGAAATTGCGAAATACCTTGGCTGATGCAAGTTGGCAAGAAGTTTAAAAATATGTTGGTTTGATTTAACATCTTTCCCCTCTTCCCCCTGAATATATAATATTTACATCTAAAGTTGGCAAAAGTGTTTTATTGTAGAACACCACCTGCTCATCCAAAGATGTGAGCTTTCCAGCTGCATAGAGCTGTGTTTCAGAAGGCTAATTATATTATTTAGATAAATGTCCAGAAACCAATTTTGTCTTGCAGGATAGAACCCACAGTGTGTCAAGCAATAAAAATGATAGAACAAGGCTTGAGTAAAAGGGCTGACTTCCAGATAGAACCAGCTTAAAGGGCATATGACCTTTGTATTCATGTGCATGCTTAGGTGCATATACAGAGAGAAGTAGTCCCACCCACTTAGGCCATGTTTGGAATCTGAACGTCCTGCCACAGGTGAGAACTCCGGTGATTCTACTTCCCTGGCTTGTCCTGAGTAGATTAGCTACTTCTGGATTCTAGTTATTCCCCACTGTATCTGCTCAGTACTCTCTCTCCTGATAGCTGGAGGGTAGAACTAGGGTAGGAGATATAAGGGAAGGGTTGAGAGTTAACAGGAGGGAAGAATAGCCTTTAACATTAGCTTCGGAGAAGTCTTACAGTGAGGGCCAAACTAGATGTGAGATCATTCGCTTACAGCGGAGTCCTATACAAGTCTACTTATAAGTCCCATTGTTCTTAATGCCGCTTACTACCAGGTAAGTGTACATAGTATTGCAGGCCGAATTGCTAATTACGTAGATGCCTGTGTGTTTTAAAAAACAACAGGTGGAGGTCCCCTGATCTGGGTGGATAGGGGGCTTTAAGCTTCCCCCTTTGTGGCCCCATTGCAGATTGTTGGTTCCGTACCTTCTAGTTGCGTTGGCAGGAAAGCTCCTGTCTGACCATTCATGCGATTGGTAATTGCGTGAATAGCATCATGTCTAGCCTGGCTGTGTGGCACTGTATCATGTCTGCAGAATTCAGGCAGACTGACTTCGCTTACTGAAGGGAAATGTGAATTTACTAATGATTTTTTTTTTTTTTTTTACAAACCTTCAGTTTAGAATTTACGAAATGGGAACCTGTCATATCTACTAACATTTGATGCAGGCTAGGAAAAGTGACTGCCTTGATGCTGAGATGTTCTTATTTCAACACACACAGACAACAGTGTAAAATAAAATAGAATGCTTTTAGTAAGAAAAAGTAACATGCACACTCATAATTTATACTTAATACAGAAATAGAAAAGAAAGAGTTAGACTTAAAATTCTGCCAGCAGAGGCCTGTCTGCTCTCCCACCAAAAAGTAGTTCTTTTGGAGTCAAGATAGAAGGCAGGAATCCTACCCATCAGGTAAAACTTCCTTTATATACAAGTCCTATGCCAACCCTTTATCTAATATCAGACTTGGTAACCCTTATGCTTTAAGCTTACTGATTGGTTATTATAAAATGGTCTAGTTTAATTTAAGCCCCTTACTCTAAATCTAAGTGCCTCCCTCTTACAAACGTCATTACTGATGTCTTAGATAATTCCAGAGAAACTTGAAAAGTTTGTCTGCTCTTTAAGCATCCTGTCTTTCATCATCTGTGGTTAGCAACACATTTAAAACAGGTGCATTAACCACAAGCTTTTTCCCTATAAATCTCTCTTTTTAAGTAAAAAGATGACTCTGCTATCCAAACACTTCCTAAAGTTCCCTTCGATTTGAACTAGGCCTACAGAACCAATCTTTTTTCAGGACTACTAATCTTTGGTTTTCTTGGCTATCCCATCCTATACTTATCTTATACTATCTATGTTGCTCGTGTGTGTGTATATGTAAGATCCATATCGCCTTAAAATAAGCTTGGTTACAATGCCTTATAAGCTTCCAATGCCACAGCTACTTTATTCTTTCATACATCTTGGCCTACGACTGAGAATTTTGTTGACTGCCCCTCCTCTTCATTTCTTGGAGAAGCGTATTCTCTGAGGGCTTAACTTAGCCAAGCCACTTATAGCATCTTCTGGTGGTGAGCTCGTGCCTCTGGCTAAATGATACTATGATACTGGGGAAAGCTGGGAGTTGTAGGAATTTTTTCTGTCTTAACATGCATAGGATTGTATTTTGTTGCCTCCATTGTGTCTGCAAGTAGCTGTCCAGAGGAGCTCTTCCAGGTGGTCCAGGGCTGTTAACACTGGGGTCCTGGCCTTGTTGAGGACCTGCTGTGACTGCTTTGCATAACACTTTGAGGACAAAATCGTTTGTCTTCGCAGCAAACCTGACGCTGTTGTTAGTACAGTTCCAGTTGAGATGTCTGATGCCACCATCTGGGATCAGTTCCGGTTGTTGCAGCCTGATGTGAACAAGGTGCTTGCAGCAATGTGACCGACCACATGCTCTCTTGACCCCTGTCTCTCCTGGCTAATAAAAGCTAGCCGAGAGGGTATGGCTGCGTGGGTCCAGGGAATTACAAATGCCTCCCTATGGAAAGGGGTGGTCCCTGTTGTTCTTAAGGAAGCAGTAGTGTTACCACTCCTGAAGGAGCCCACTCTGGATCCAGTAGCATTAGACAACTACTGCCCAGTCACAAATACCCCCTTTTTAGGAAAGGTACTTGAGAGGGCTGTGGTGAAGCAAATGCAGGCACTCTAGGAGGATACTGATTATCTAGACCCATTCCAGTCTGGTTTTTGATCTGGTTACAGGACTAAATCAGCCTTGGTTGCCCTGATGAATGACCTTTATTGAGAGAGGGACAGGGTGAGTGCAACCCTGTTAATCTTACTCAATCTCTCATTGGCTTTTGATACCATTGACCATGGTATCCTCCTGGATCGACTCCGTGGGATGGGTATTGGAGGCACTGTGCTACAGTGGTTCCAGTCCTACCTATGGGGCCGATTTTAGAGAATAACATTGGGTGACTTTTCCTTGGCCTCTTGGCAATTGAGCTGTGGAGTCCAGCAGGGCACCATTGTGTCTCCAGTGTTGTTTAACAACTATATGAAGCTGGTGGTAGCGGTCACTAGGGGACTTGGAGCTAAACGCCATCAGTATGCTGATGACACACAGCTCTATTTCCCTGTGACATCTGAATCAGGAGAGGCTGTGCAAGTCCTGGATCAGTGTCTAGACTCAGTAATGGGCTGGATGAGGGCCAATAAACTGAAGCAGAATCCTGGCAAGATGGAAGCCCTGTGGGTGAGTGGTTTCTGGATCTGGAAAAGGCTTATTGCCTGTTTTGGGTGGGGTTGCACTCTCTCTGAAATATCAGGTTCATAGTCTGGGGGTAGTCCTAGGTCTATATATTTATATAGAAATAAATATATTAAGTTCAGAATCTGTTTCTTTTAAAATGTTTTAATTGTTTTAATGTGATGTTTTGTTCATTGCCCCTAAATTGTTGATGTGGAGCGGTATATAATTATTGTAAATAAAATAAATAAATACAGTCAGGACCAGAAATAATTGGAACAAGGATAAGTGTTTTGGCAGTTGGCCTCTGTACACCACCACATTGAAGTTGAAAGGAAACACACCCAGATGGGAGCAAAGTCAGGACTTTCAGCTGTAATTCAAGGGGTTCGACAAAAGTGGGGCACTAACCACTCAGGAAGGACAGCCAGTGGCATACACCCCCCTACCATCATTGGGAGCTCATAAGTAATGGAACAAGCCAACATCATTTCAAACTTAAGGATCGCCTTTAATACCTGGATGAAAATCCTTTGCAGTCAATGACTGCCTGAAGTCTGGAACCCATGGACATGACCCAATGCTGAGTTTCCTCCCTCGAGATGCTTTGCCAGGCCTTTACTGCAGCTGCCTTCAGCTGCTGCTTGTTTGTGGGTCTTTCTGCCTTCAGTCTTGTCTTCAGGAAGTGAAAAGCATGCTCTATTGGGTTGAGATCAGGTGACTGACTTGGCCATTGAAGAACATCCCACTTCTTTGCCTGGAGAAACTCTGGGGTAGCTTTTGCTGTATGTTTTGGGTCCTTATCCATCTGCAATATGAAGCGGCGTCCTATCAGTTTGGCAGCATTCGGCTGAATCTGAGCATTAAGTGTAGCCCTATACATGTTAGAATTCATCCTGCTGCTTTTATCAGCAGTCAGGTCATCAATAAACACCAGTGACCCGGTTCCATTGGCAGCCATACATGCCCATGCCATAACACTGCCTCCACCATGTTTGACAGATGATGTGGTATGCTTTGGATCATGAGCTGTTCCTTTCCTTCTCCATACTTTTCTGTTCCCATCATTCTGGCACAAGTTAATCTTGGTTTCATCAGTCCAAAGAATCTTATTCCAGAACTGGGCAGGCTTTTGCTGGCAAAGGCTAATCTGGCCTTTTGATTCTTGAGTGTTACCAGTGGTTTGCACCTTGTTGTGAAGCCTCTGTATTTACATTCATAAAGCCGTCTCTTGACTGTAGATGTTGATGATGACATGCCTTCCTCCGCAAGAGTGTTCTTGACCTGTCTAGATGTTGTGAAAGGGTTCCTCTTCACCATGAGCAGAATTCTGTGGTCATCCACTTTAGTTGTCTTCCGTGGTCTTCCAGGCCTTTTGCTGTTGCTGAGCTTGCCAGTTAATTCCTTCTTTTTCAGGATGTTCCAAACTGTTGTACTGGCCACTCCCACTGTTTTTGCTTTCTCTCTGATGGGTTTATTTTGTTTCCTCAGCCTAATGATGGCCTCCTTCACTCGCTTGGACACCTCTTTGGATTTCATGTTGGGAACAGCTACCAAATGCAAATGTAACACTCAGAACCACCTCCAGGCCTTTTCTCTACTTGATTGGTCATGGGGCACCCAGGAAACAGTCCCCACCTGTCCATGCAGCTGCTTGTCAGCCATTTGTTCCGTTACCTATGAGCTACGAATGATGGATGTGTGTGTATTACAGCTGAAAGTCCTGACGTTGCTCCCATCTGGGTGTGTTTCCTTTCAACTTCAATGTGGTGGTGTACAGAGGCCAACTGCCAAAACAGTTATCCTTGTTCCAATACTTCCGGCCTTGACTGTAGATCTATCGTTATCAATGGAGGCCCAAGTGGCCATGGCAGCTTGGAGTGCCTTCTACCAGCTCTGGCCTCTCCTGGACGGGGATAGCTTGGCCATGGTGGTACAGGCACTAGAAAGCTCAAGATGGGATTACTGCAATATGCTCTATGTGGGGCTGCTCTTAAGGCTGGTCTGGAAGCTGTAGCTAGTGCAGAATGCAGCAGCTTGGCTGTTGTCAGGAGCTGCCCGTTTTCAGCATATGACTCCTTTGCTGAGGCAGCTGCACTGGTTACCTGTTTGCTGCTGGGCTGGGTTTACAGTATTAGTACTAGTGTACAAAACTAGTACAACTTGAGACCAGGATACCTGAGAGACCACCTTCTTCCTTATCAACCTGTCTAGTCACTGAGGTCATCAGAGGGCATGTTCCTGGTGGTTGCACATGGATCTGTGGCCCGGCTGGACTCCACCAGGAAAAGAGCCTTCAGTGTGGTGGCCCCCTTCCTGTGTAACTTCTTGCCTTTGGAGGTCAGGCAGGCATCAGTGTTGTGTTGCTTCCGGCGCCTCCTGAAGACGTTATTTCTGTAAGCCGTCCTTGAGTGACCAGCTTCGGTTTATTAAATTTGGTCTTATCAGAACTTGCTTCTTTTTAAAATGTTTTAATTGTTTTAACATGGTGTTTACCACTCTGAAATCTTTTGATGCGGAGCGGTATATAAATATCGTAAATGAATAAATCAAATAAACTGTGCCCTTAGTTGTCAGGAATGGTGGCAGTAGGATGCAGACCTGCCATTTCTGGGATTTCATGGCCTTCATGATAATGATTGGTCTAAGTCAAGTAGCACAAGGGCTGGCTGAGGAGTTGTCTGCCTAAATGGAATTGAGTTTGGACGTAAGCTGAGAACCTTTTCAGGCCTTCTGATTGTTTTTACACATAAGGCAGAGTGCATGCATTGCAGTGTCTAAGAAACAGGTCTGATTATTGGGGAAGTTTTCAGATCTTTATCATCTGATGACATACTTCCTCCATATTTTCCCCTTGTTGGGTTGGAGCACCAATTAGTCTGCTCTCAGGAACTCATGAATATGTTCAAATTCCCAAAGTCAAAGAACTCTCTGCCCACTTTCCTTGCTTCTGTTGATAGTCTAGTTGAATTGTGACCAATCTAGTTGACTTTAGCTGTTGATATGGTTGTTAGCACCCTCTTTGAATATGTGTTTTGCTGGGTTACGGTGGTCTTGAGATGAATGAAGCAGAGAGGTGGTAACCTACAATCTTTTATGAGGTACTTACTGACTTACAGATCTTTTCTTGATGACGAATGGTTTGTTGAATTTGGAGGTTAATCCACCAACCTGTTGTCATGCATATCCCATCTAGAAAAAAACCTCACACTTGTATTTGTGTAACTTGTTTTGGAGTCTAGAAGTTTTGATACAGACTTTTATTTATTTCTGCACATGTCTGTTGCTTGTGTGTTCTCTGTCACATATATAATCATTAGTTTGCTTTTCAATCTGAAAACAAATTCCCAAAGCAGCTTACCATAGAATAGGAATAACAGTTTAACAAACTGAAGTGAAAAATAAAACAAACACCTCTCCCCCAGCACATTAAAAAGGGGTAACATTAAAAAGGGGTAGTTTAGTGGTTTTCCCTACATTCTTCAATTTAAGCTGAAATTTTGCAATACGAAGCTCATGATCTGAGCCACAGTCAGCTCCAGGTCTTGTTTTTACTGACTGTATAGAGCTTCTCCATCTTTGGCTGCAAATAATCAATCTGATTTCGATATTGACCATCTGGTGATGTCTGTGTGTAGAGTCGCCTCCTGTGCTGTTGGAAAAGAGTGTTTGCTATGATCAGCGTGTTCTCTTGGCAAAACTCTTATTAGCCTTTGTCCTGCTTCATTTTGTACACCAAGGCAATGCTTGCCTGTTATCCCGGTGATTTCTTGACTTCCTACTTTAGCATTCCAGTCCCCTATGATGAAGAGGACATCTTTGTTTGGTGTTAGTTCTAGAAGGTGTTGTAGGTCTTCATAGAACCGATCAACCTTGGCTTCTTCGGCCTCAGTGGTTGGGGCAGACTTGAATTACTGTGATGCTGAATGGTTTGCCTTGGATTCGTACTGAGATCATTCTGACAGACATAGTGCCTAAGGAACTATGGACGGAGGTCCGTAACATTGTTCAGGAGGCAGCAACGAAATCCATCCCAAAGAAAAAGAAATGCAAGAAAGCCAAGTGGCTGTCTGATGAGGCTTTACAAGTAGCTGAGGAAAGAAGGGAAGCAAAAAACAAGGGCGAAAGGGGAAGATATATCCAACTGAATGCAGAGTTCCAGAGAATCGCAAGGAGAGACAAGAAGGCCTTCTTAAATGAACAGTGCAAAGAAATGGAGGAAAACAATAGAATGGGAAAGACTACAGATCTTCTCAAGAAAACTGGAGATCTCAAGGGAACATTTTGTGCAAAGACGGGCATGATAAAGGACAAAGAAGGCAGGGACCTAACAAAAGCAGATGAGATTAAGAAGAGGTGGAAAGAATACACAGAAGAACTATACAGGAAAGATCAGAATGACTCTGATAGCCATGATAGTGCGGTCACTGAACTTGAGCCGGACATCCTCAAGAGTGAAGTCAAGTGGGCCTTAGGAAGCATTACTAACAATAAAGCCAGCGGAGATGACAGTATTCCAGCTGAGCTATTTAAGATCCTAAAAGATGATGCTGTTAAAGTGCTGCACTCAATATGCCAACAAATTTGGAACATTCAGCATTGGCCACCGGACTGGAAAAGGTCACTTTACATTCCAATTCCAAAGAAGGGCAATGCCAGAGAGTGTTCAAACTACCATACAATTGCGCTCATTTCACATGCCAGCAAGGTGATGCTCAAAATCCTACAAGCTAGCCTTCAGCAGCATGTGAACCGAGAACTACCGGAAGTACAAGCTGGGTTTTGAAGAGGCCGAGGAACTAGAGATCAAATCGCCAACATTCGCTGCATCATGGAGAAAGCAAGAGAATTCCAGAAAAACGTCTATTTCTGCTTCATTGACTACGCTAAAGCCTTTGATTGTGTGGATCACAACAAACTGTGGCAAATTCTTAAAGAGATGGGAGTACCAGACCACCTTATCTGTCTCCTGAGAAACCTGTATGAGGGTCAAGAAGCAACAGTAAGAACCGGACATGGAACAACCGATTGGTTCCAAATTGGGAAAGGAGTACGACAAGGCTGTATATTGTCACCCTGCTTTTTTAATTTATATGTAGAGTACATCATGAGAAACGCCGGCTCAAGTTCTCAACTGTGGTGCTGGAGAAGACTCTTAAGAGTCCCCTGGACTGCAAGGAGGTCAAATCAGTCCATCCTAAAGGAAATCGAACCTGAGTGCTCATTGGAAGGACAGATCCTGAAGCTGAAGCTGAAATATTTTGGCCACCTAATGCGAAGAGATAACTCTCTGGAAAAGACCCTGATGCTGGGCAAGACTGAAGGCAAAAGGAGAAGGGGACGGCAGAGGATGAGATGGCTAGATAGCATCACCGATGCAATGAATATGAACTTGAGCACACTCCGGGAGAGAGTGCAGGACAGGAAGGCCTGGCGTGCTATGGTCCATGGAGTCACGAAGAGTCGGACACGACTAAACAACTGAACAACAAAACCATTGATAGCCTTATCCTCCATGAATTTGTCTAATCCTCTTTTAAAGCAAGTCAGGTTGATGGCCATCACTACACCTTGTGGTAGTGAATTCCATATTTTAACTATGCATGGATTGTGTGAAGAAATACTTCCTTTTATCTGTCCTGACTCTCCCACTATTTAGCTTCGTTGGTTGACCCCGGGTTCTAATATTATCCACTTTCTCTACACCATGAATATATTTATAGACCTTTATCATGGCAACCCAAATATTGTAACCTTTTCTCATAGGGGTTGTCCTTCTCTGCAACTTTTCGAGGTCTAAAATACCCTTTTTGATATGCAGTGATGAAAACTGTACATTGTACTTAAAGTGTTGTTACGCCATAGATTTGTATAAGGGCATTACGATATTAGCGGTTTTATGTTCATTTCCTTTCCTAATAATACCTAACATGGAATATGCTGTTTTTCGAGCAATTGTACACTGGGGTGACATATTCATTCTTGGTCAGTCACTACCAGTGTAATATAGATGTGAAGTTAACAGTGTAGATGTGAAGTTAAGATGTTTTGCCCCAGTGTGCGTTGTTTTGCACTTGCTTACATTGAACTGCACTTACCATTTTAATGCCTATTTCCCCAGTCTGGATAGATCCTTTTCGAACTCTTTGCAATCCCTTTTTGTTTAACCACCCTAAATAATTTGGTGTCTTCAGCAAACTTGGCCACCTCATCATTCATCCTGAACTCCAGATCGCTTCTGAACAAATTAACATAAAGGCAAACTGATTAAAACACATCAATAAAATGGAACAAGAACATAAACACAGAATTGAGCTGTAACTGTACTTTCCATACTGCATTCCAGAGCTATGTATATTTAGAGAATCATAGTTGAGGAGTGACTTACAATCTTCAAAATTCTTGCTCTGATTCTGAAAGCAATTTGTGAGTCGTATGTTTTGTTGCAGTTGTCAAATCCATCTAGCTCTAATAGAAAGAAAATTTGAATTGTCTTACCTTCTGAAGTTTTATCTTTACCTTTATTGGCTGGTTGCCAACCTAGTTACTGTCTAATAATGACGTCCTTAGAAGCAGTAATTCAGGTCTGAACCTTATTTACATTAAAGACAAGTAAGTGTTCTCAAAAGATAAATCATAATCTCATGGTGGTTTTGGATATTCTAAAGAAGGTTCCATGGGAACAGTTAGGAACATAGGAAGCTTCCTTATCACAAGTCACATAATTGGTCCTTTTAGCTCAGTATTGTCTGCATTGTGTGGAAGCTGCTCACCAGAGTTTCAGGCAGGATTTTCTTCCATTCCTATGTGGAGATGCCAGGGATTGAATCCAGGACCTTTCATATATGGCCCTGTCAGTAAAATCATATTGACATTGAGTGGTTGGACAAGACTGTTATCATAAAGGATCTCTAGCGCAACACCAATAGCATTAGCTGGTGTGACGGGTTTCCCCAGGGAGTCCCCTCATGCCAGCTAACAAAGTGTTGCACTGATGGTTTGTTAGGCCAGTGCGATGTAATTTACATTAGTGCTCATGTCCAATTGGATACTGCCCATGGAAACCTATATTTACATGTTCTTTCTTAGCCATGCCCTCTAACAAGATACAACATTCCATTTCCCCCTCCCCCATGGTCTTCTATCCTCCCCCAACAGTCAGTCAGGATTCTGTGTGCACTCAGCATGCTCAGTTGTTTTTTGGGTGGGGATTTTGCCTGAGATTTTTTTCCTAAAGATTTTTTATACTTCTGCAAACCTTGAGGTTTCCCCGAGTCTGCTGTTACCACCCTATAGTGTGTGGATGGTCCTTTTTTAGCTACATAAATTAAGCTCTCCTCTACTTCATCATAATGTTTTGTTTACCTAAGTGCATGCATGAAAATTTGCTTTGTAGACAGTGCCTTTAGAGGTAAATTGGGAACCAGTAGGGTTGCACAGAATGTGTGTTGTCATTGTCCTTCCCTCTACACCGTAACAGACATCTGTAGAGGTGCAAGAGAAATGGCACTAAGGTATCCAAGTGTCTGCTCACATCCCTCAAGAAAAGGTTTACAGAATGCTTGTGCTATCAGGCTTTTGGGTTCCCATTGCACCAGTGTTTATAGCTCATGATACTGTTAAATTATGAGCATTTACTAAATATAAAAATATGAAAAGCAGCAAATAAGCATTCATAAAATATAAATTGGGGGGCAGGGGGAAGGCAAGAGACAAGCTGCTTTATGGTTCCTGGCTGATTGATTGTAGAGTTTTACTGCCAAACTGCAAACTCAAAGGAATAGATGAGCATTCCTGTAGTTGCCTTCACTAGGGTTAGTGTTGCTGATATTCTTCCACTTGTGAAAATAATCTCATGCATTAAAGTAGCTATGAAAATAAAGTTATGAAAATGTTGGATAATTATTTAACAGAATAAGTAACAGTGTGAAAAATACCTTCATAAGGCAATCTTTGGCCTTGGTATATGTTTACGGGAAGGATCCAACGATTCATGTGCAGTAGTGCTATTGACATTGCACTAGCATGATCCAGCGCTTTCACAACATCAGTAGCGCATGCTAATGCAACGGGTTTCACAGTCCGGCATGCTAACAAGTGCTATTGACATTGTGCAAGTGTTGCTTTCTGCTAGTACAGTGACAATAGTGCTAGTGCACAGGCACCGTTGGATCCTTCACTTTGTCTGGACATAGGTAGCTGCCTTTTACTAGGGCAGACGATTTGTTCATTTAGCCCAGTAATCCTACTAACAGTGTCTCAAATGGAGGTCTTTGACATCGTATGCGACCTGAACATGAAATCCAGCTTAGGGACATAGGAAATTGCCTTTTACTTGACCGGAGTGTTTTCCCATCTTGCCTAGGACTGTCTACTCTAAGAGGCAGTGCTCTCTGGCAGAGGTCTTTTGCATCACCTGTTACTTGATCCTTTTAACTGGAGATCGAACTTGAACTAGCATGTGCTTTACTACTGAGCTAGTGCCCCTCCTGATATGTGCTTGAATTATATCCATAACAAGGAAGACATTCACACCTAGATTTCTTGCTTTACAGAGTGTTACAGAAGTCCCTTGGTTTGTGTGTCTTGGCTCACTAGCATGGGTCGTTCAGAGCTAATTGCTTTGAGAATACTATTTGGCAGTGTACCTGCTCTCTGCTTATGGCACAGTGGGACCTGGATGGCTTTACAGATGTGGGAATGGTGATCCAGTACAGTGTTGCAATGAAGCTGATTGATGGGAGATTCATGGCAGATAAATGGAAGGACTTCTTCACACAGTGCATAATTAAACTATGCAATTCGCTACCACAAGACATAGTGATGGCCACCAACTTGGATGGCCTTAAAAGGGGATTAGACAAAGTCCTGGAGGAGAAGTCTATCAATGGCTACTAGGCTTGAAGGCTATGTGCTACCTCCAGTACCTGAGGTGGTATGCCTATGTACACCAGTTGCTGGGTGGGAAAGTGCTGTTGCACTCGTGTTCTGCTTGTAATTTCCTGGTCGACAGCTGGTTGGCCACTGTGTGAACAGAATGCTGGACTAGATGGACCCTTGGTCTGATCCACCATGGCTCTTCTTATGTTCTTATGCAATGTAGAATGCTGCGATTGCATATGTAGAATGCTGTGTTTGCAACACAAGACACTGAAAGATTGGCACAGTTTACACATAGGTTGGTAAGAAATGCCATTGCTGAATGCAGGGCTTGTCATTAACATGTCATCTGGTCACCAGTAGTTGACTAGAAATCATCCCAGGTGGTTACGTGGTGACTCAGGGCCTCTAATTTGTAGCACATCCCTGGCATGTCTGGCCATTTAAATTAAATGGAAATCCATTGGATGTTATCATTTCAGTGCTGCTTGAACTCCTGTCAGTTATTGATCCAACATTTTTGTACCAAAAGCTTCTGCTATTTGTATCTTAGTTGCGCTGGTCAAATCTTAGCAATTTAGGTAATGACTTAAAGTCGGAGGTTTGTCTCTATGAGTGTGGCCTTTGGAAGAAGCCCCCTTCATCTTCTATTTAGCTCGTACTTGCAAAAGTGAAATCTAAGACTACAATCCTTTACACATTTACCTTGGAGAAAGCCCCATTGAACACAGTGAGGTTTACTTCTGAGTAAGCTTGCATACTATAAGTAGCTTCAGAAGCTGCTGCTGCCTTAAGACACGATAGCTTGAAATTTGCTTTTCTTCGAGTTTGTGTGAAGGTGTGTGGAAAACTCTTTATGGTTGGTAAATTAAAAAAGCTAATGCACAGAGACCATCTACAACCTCAGATGTTCTTGGGCACTAAAGCAGGTTCTGGTCTTAGTTTTAGCACCCCGATTGCATTTAAGGCACAAGGGGAAGCGGGAGGTACATATATTCTTACAAAGCACTTCACAGTTTTGTTATAAATAGGAGCTAGTTTGGAGCAGCTGGTTCATCTTTGGTCAGCTATAATATATGTAGAGCAGCCTCTCCCAACCTGTTGCCCTCCAGAAGTTTTGGACTACAACTCCCAGCATTCCTGGCCACTGGCTATGCCGGCTGGGGCTAATGGAACTGTACATTGTACTGGAAGTGTTTTTATACCGTATATGGGCATTAAGATATTGACAGTTTTATTTTCAGTTCCTTTCCTAATGATCCCTGACATGCTGGGATATGCTGAGCAGTTGCATAGTGGAGTAACATATTCATTGAGCTATCAAGCACAACCCCAAGATCCCAGTTCAGACCCCAACAATGTAGACATGAAGTTAAGATGTTTTGCCACAGTATGCATTGTTTTGTGCTTGCTTACATTGAACTGCGCTTGCCATTTTAATGCCCATTTCCCCAGTCTGGAGAGATCCTTTTGGAACTCCTTGCAATTCCTTTTTGTTTTAACCAGCCTAAATAATTTGGTGTTTTCAGCAGACTTGGCCACTTCACTGCTCATCCTCAACTCCAGATTGCTTCTGAACAAATTAACATAAAAGCAAACCAATTAAAACACATCAATAAAAAGGAAGAAGATGCACAGAATTGAGCTGTGAATATACTTTCCATTAGGGATGTCAGAGAATTTCGCCACGAATCTCGGGGAGGCCGAATGCCAGCGCATTCGGCCCCCTGAAATTGGTGGCGAAACGGTCTGCCCCCCCGCCCCCCCGGGACGGGACTTACCTTGGGCGAATCCTCCTGGCAGTGGCGGCTCTGGCGGCGGTTCGGTGGCGGCTGTGGCGGCTGGTCTTCTGACCGGCTGCCGCCACCTCCATTTCCAGTAAAAAAACAACAACAACAACCGCGCGTATGCAAATGGAGCCCATGGTCGCCGCCATTTGCTTACGCACGGTTTTTTGTTTTTTGTTTACTCAGCCGTGATAGGCTACATAAACATTTATGTAGCCTATCACGGCTGACTGCAGGGATGCAAACGACGGTGGCTACGGCCGCCGCCGTTTGCAGCCCGGCCGGCCAGGATTCAGGGGTGGAGGGACGGAGCGCCTCCCCCCCCGCCAGAATTTTTGGGGGGAGGGACGGAGCACCTCCCCCCCGGCCAGAATTTCAGGGGGGAGGGATGGAGCGCCTCCCCCCCAGCCAGAATTTCACGGGGAGGGACGGAGCGCCTCCCCCCCCACAGCGAAACAAATTTGGTTCAAGGTAAGTGACTGTCAGGGTGGACACTGAGCCCATAGAATCCCAGAGTAGTTCTGATTCTGAGGAAGAGCAGTCGCTCCTGGGAGAGGAGCGCGCTCCTCTTTCCCAGGGCCCACAGCTGACGGAGATTCCTCCCATCAGCATTCCTAGATTAGAAAGCAGTCCAGGGAGTGACCGAGCAGAGATAGCAGACTTGGTGGATGCGCGACGCAGAGAGCGGCGCCAGATGTAGGGCGTGGAAAGGAGGCGTAGTGCCCGGTTGGCGCGCAAACAACGGCTGCGCCCCGAAGATCCAAGGGAAAAGGTGAGGGACTCTCCCTAGTCCTTAAGTTCAGGGGTCTGCCAGTAATTCCCTTTCAAACGGGGACCAACTGTTCCAACTTAGGGCATAGGTACTGTGCTGCTCAGATCTAGTTGCTACCTGTAGAGTTGTTAAGTTATAAAAGAAGAATAAAGCTTTGAAAGGAATCCCTTTGTCTGTGTCTGGTGTTGGCTACTGGATTAGACTGAGAGAGGCCTCCAAGGAGCCCTTGACAGTGACTTTCGTACATCCCTACTTTCCATGCTGTATTCCAGAGCTATGTATATTTAGAGAATTAGCATATGTCACTCCTCAACTATCTTCAAGATGTGTGCTCTGATTCTGAAACGAATTTGTGAGTCATGTTTTGTTGCAGTTGTCAAATCTATTTAGCTCTAAAAGAAAGTTTGAATTGTCTTATTTTCTGAAGTTTTATCTTTACTTTTATTGGCTGGTATACCAAACTAGTTACTGTCTGATAATGATGGCCTTCAAAGCAGTAATTCAGGTCTGAACTGTATTTACATTAAAGGCAAGTAACTGTTCTCAAAAGATAAAACTGTTCCATAGGAACAGTTAGGAACATAGGAAGCTTCCTTAGTCAGACTATTCATCCTTTTACTATCGTCTGCATTGAGTTGAAGCAGCTCCCTACAGTTTCAGACAGGATTCTTTCTAATTCCAACGTGGAGATGCCAAGGATTGCACCATGGCCTTTCATATATGGCCCTGTCAATAAAATCATATTGACATTGAGCAATATCCATTTGAACAGGACTGCTAATGTAAGAGATCGCTAGCACACCAGTAGCATTAGCTGGCGTGATGATTTTTCTGGGGAATCTCTTTGTGCTGGCTGGGGCTGATGGAAGATGCAGTCCAAAACATCTGAAAGGCACTGAGTTGGGGGAGGTTGCTATGCAACGGTGGCCATGATATTTATGTTCCTTTCTGTTCCTTTGGAAGTTGCAACAAGAGAAAAATAAATAAATTCCACTACCACAGTCTTTGGGTATTCTTCATTGGGTATTCTTCAATACAAGAGGGAAATTATGACTTGATAGGTGTAACTGAGACTTGGTGGGATGACTCTCATGACTGGAATACAGCAGTTGAAGGATATAACTTGTTCAAAAAGAACAGGAGGAACAGAAAGGGAGGTGGGGTTGCACTGCATGTGAAAAATACATATCTCTGCACAGAAATACAGGAGGAGGAGCTTGGCAGCTCCATCGAGAGCATCTGGATCAAAATAAATGGATCAAAGAATAAAAGGAACCTGGTGGTCGGAGTCTACTACCGGCCACCCAATCAAGGAGAAGACGAGGATGAAACTTTTGAAAAGCAAATAGCCAATGTTTCAAGGAAGCATGATGTAGTAGAAATGGGGGACTTCAATTTCCCTGATATTTGTTGGGAGACAAATTCTGCAAAACATGGCCCCTCCAGGAAATTCCTGACTTGTGTGGCAGATAACTTCCTCCTACAGAAAGTAGAGGAAGGAACTAGAGAATCGGCTTTCCTTGACTTGATCCTAACCAACAGAGATGACTTAGTGGATAAAGTAGCAGTTACAGGAACTCTGGGGAAAAGCGACCATGTTGTACTTGAGTTCTTGGTTCTAAGGGAAGCAAAAGCCGAGTGTAGTCAAACGCGTACCCTGGATTTTAGGAAAGCTGATTTTCATAAACTCAGAACAATGATCAGTAAGGTCCCATGGCAGGCGATGCTAACGAGAAAAGGAGTCCAAGATGGGTGGGAGCTTTTAAAAAAGGAAATTCTCAAGGCACAATTACAAACAATTCCAACAAGAAGAAAAGGTGGAAGACAACAGAAGAAGCCAATGTGGCTTCACAACAAGCTTAGAGATGACCTGAAAACAAAAAAGGACACATATAGGAAGTGGAAAGGAGGCCAAGCAACAAAGGAAGGGTACAGGCAGGTAGCAGAGAATTGCAGGGATGGCGTCAGGAAGGCTAAAGCTGAGAATGAGCTGAGGTTAGCGAGGGATGCTATAAATGACAAAAAGGCTTTCTTCAGCTACGTGCATAGTAAAAGGCAGAGGAAAGAAATGGTTGTTCAGCTATTAAATAAGGATGGCAAAACAATAACCGATGACAAAGAAAAGGCAGAGGTGCTCAATTCCTACTTTGGCTCAGTCTTCTCCCAAAAGAGGGTCTATGACCCCCCTGGCAAAGGCGAAGTATCGGCTGAAGGGGCAGGATTGCAGCTTGAGATGGATAGGCATATGGTCAAGGAACACCTAATTACTTTGAATGAGTTCACATCTCCAGGGCCAGATGAACTGCATCCTAGAATAATAAAGGAACTGGCAGAAGAGCTTTCAGAACCGCTGTCTATTCTCTTTGAGAAATCATGGAGGACGGGGGAAGTGCCAGATGACTGGAGGAGGGCTAATGTTGTCCCTATCTTCAAAAAGGGTAAAAAGGAGGAACCTGGGAACTACAGATCACTCAGTCTGACATCAGTCCCTGGGAAAATTCTGGAGCAGCTGATAAAGCAATCCATCTGGAAGCACCTTGAAAACAATGCAGTGATTACTCGAAGCCAACATGGATTTGTCAAGAACAAATCCTGCCAGATGAATCTGATCTCATTTTTTGATCAGGTCACCTCCCTTGTGGACTGTGGGAATGCTGTGGACATAATATACCTCGACTTCAGCAAAGCTTTCAACAAAGTGCCCCATGATATTCTGATGAGCAAACTAGCTCAAAGTGGGCTAAATGAAACAACGATCCGGTGGATCCACAGTTGGCTACAGAATCAGACTCAAAGAGTGCTTATCAATGGGACCTTCTCAAATTGGGGAGAGGTAACGAGTGGGGTACTGCAGGGCTCAGTCCTGGGCCCAGTGCTCTTCAACATTTTTATTAATGACTTGGAGGAGGAGGTGCAGGGAATGCTGATCGAATTTGCAGATGACACAAAATTGGGAGGGATAGCTAATACTTTGGAAGACAGAAACAAAATTCAAAGTGTTCTTTATGGACTGGTGCACTGGGCAGAAAACAACAGAATGACAATTAATAGGGATAAATGCCTAGTTCTGCACCTAGGGAAAAGAAACCAAATGCACAGTTCCAAATAGGGGATACGTGGCTCAACAATACTACAAGCGAGGAGGATCTTGGAATTGTTGTCGATCACAAGCTGAATATGAGCCAACAATGTGATGTGGCTGCAAAAGAGAAAAATGCTATTTTGGGCAGCATTAATACAAGCATAGCTTCCAAATCCCGGGAGGTACTAGTTCCCTTCTCCTCAGCACTGGTTAGGCCTCATCTGGAGTACTGTGACCAGTTCTGAGCACCACATTTTAAGAAGGATGCAGACAAACTGGAGAGGGTTCAATGGAGGGCAACAAAGATGATCAGGGGACTGGAACCAAAGCCCTGTAAAGAGAAACTGAAAGAACTGGGCATGTTGAGAAGAGAAGACTGAGGGGAGATAAGATAGCGCTCTTCACGTACTTGGAAGGTTGTCACAGAGAGGAAGGCCAGGATCTCTTCTCGATCATCCCAGAGTGCAGGACACGGAATAATGGGCTCAAGTTACAGGAAGCCAGATTCTGGCTGAACATCAGGAAAAACTTCCTGACTGTTAGAGCAATATGACAATGGAACCAATTCCATAGGGAGGTAGTGGGCTCTCCCACACTGGAGGCATTCAGGATGAGGCTGGACAGCCATCTGTCAGGGATGCTCTGACTTGGATTCCTACATTGAGCAGGGGGTTGGAGTTGATGGCCTTGTAGGCCCCTTCCAACCCTACTATTCTATGATTCTGTGATTTTAAGCCTGTATCCTCAGAACAGTTGGTTTTAGACCCATGTCTTCTGAGACACGGGATTATTCTTCTTTTTAAAAGATGTATGCATTTGTAGGCAGGCCATTAATCATTTTTTTGGGTAGGCTAATAACACTGTACATTTATTTGTAAGGTTGCCCCAGTAGTGGTATACAGTGGTTTCACTCAGGAGATCTCATGTAATACCTGACTTGCTTTGTGGTGAAGAAGGGTTATACAAATCTTAAGTATCTCAAGAGCCAATTGACTGCAGCACAAATTGAACTACTCATCTCAGCTTGTCAGAAGGTTCTCTTTAAAGATTAGAGACTTTGATGGCTTATGAGTGGAACAAGCGATGTCTGTTGACTCTATTTTACTTTGTTTTTCCCATAAAAGATGGACCTAGTACAAATAGGCAAGTTAGATTTTCTTTTTAAGGGCAGAGCAGGTCTGAGAAAGTGTTCTGATGGCAAATATTTTGAAATTAATACCTTTTGCATGCTTGTTTATACTCAAATGTGCATATGTCCCTTTGGCCAAAAACAGTCCCTAAAGTGGTTCACAACAATAGTAAAATACAAAAGATCAGATTGTCTGATAAAATAATAGTGTATAGGGTAGTGTTGCCCGCTATGTGGAATAGTCTTTCGCCTGGCGTTTGATATGTACCAACACTTTGTATTTTTAAGCAGATGTTGAAGTCCCATCTCTTTATGCAAACCTTCCCTGTAGCCTATCTTCTGTAGATACGATATATCTATATATTCTTTATTTTTATGTTTTTATGAATTGTGTACACTGTTTTGAAATCTTTAAGATATATGCAGTTGATAAAGAACTAAATAAATAATAAATGGAGCTAGCAATAAATATAAACCAAGAAGCATCCGGCATCAGCAGTTAAATTAGGAGAGTAAGTAATCCAATATTAAAATCCCATCGGAACAGGATGGTCTTCAGGATCTTCCTAAAAGCTAACAGGGAAGAGACTAGATGAGCCTCTCGGTGGAGGGAGTTCAAAACCTGGGTACTACAGTTGAGAAGGCCCTGTTTTGCATACCTACTACCTTGGTAGTGGGATGCAGAGTGGAGCCTCTGCAGATCTCAGTCAGTGGGTAGAATCTTGTGGGAACAAGCCACTTTTTAAATATAATTGACATAATAATAGAGGTTTTTCACTCTGATTTGTTCTGGACTTCACAGAAAGCAGTGCCATACTTTTCTGGCTGGCTTTATTTAAATATATAGAGGACAAGGTGAACTCAGTTCACAGCTAATTTGAGAAATTAACTGGCACTAGAAGGAATAATTCTAGCACTATTAAGTGGTTTCAATAAATCAGTGGGGAAAATCATGGGACATGAGGAGTATTAGTATGATAATATGATCAGTCATGTATATTTTACACCTACATTATACAGAACGTAGAGCTAATTCTCTCTTATTGTTACACGTCTCAACTGTTATAGTTTAATCAAGTGTTCTGAACTGAGTACCATTTGAGACTACCATTTGAGAAATTAATGGGCCTCATAGATTTGGAGTTGGAGTGAGTTTACATGTTTTTATAACACAAATTTCATAGCATGAGGTGAGAAAATTCTATAATTCAGTACTTTGTTTTCACCACCTGGTATGCATTTAGAAAATTAATCATTTGAGGAAATCTATGATTGCTTTCAATATAGTATACATTCATAAGAACAATTACTCATAGATGAGTTGGATATTCTTGTCTTCTGTAAACTTATTTTTAGCTTTTATGAAATTCATATTGTATGGCACCTTATATTTCTAAGATAACATACTAAAGAAAGGGAACAAGTTACAAGTTTAAGTCATTGTACCTCAGTGCAATCTCCTTTTGCCATTTAATGTTTATGAAACTGGAAGTTATCGGCTGTTTCTGTTTTGATTCACTTCTGTTCTTCATGATTATGGAAGCTGGGAATGTTTGCTGTATTATTGCTTTTGCTCTTTAACTGCTCTCTCTTTATCTTTTTCTGTTCCTCTACTAGGCGGAGGGCATGTTGTGCCATCTTCCCAGCTGCTTTGCTTCTATTTTTCAGATGCTATAGTACAATGAGAGGTAAGCTAATTACTAATTAAAATTGGTCTCAAAAGGGGGTTGGGAACTTTGTGCTCATGAAACACTTCTGATGACTTAGCCGTGGTTAAGCAATGAGGAGCTGACTATGGCGTTTAATGCTGCCTCCTTCCCACCTCCAGCTCATTCCGGAGCATGAATTCTCCCCATCCTCTTTATGGGTAATGTTTGCACTGTAAAATGTTGCATTGGTGCTGACATTAAACGAGGGTTCTGGTTAAACCAGGGTTCAACTAACCAGGGTTCCATATTAAGAATTTGAAACTGGGGTTTGAAGCTAGTTTGTAAGTCACGAGTAAGAGGGAATCTGGTTAGGCTTAACCATGGTTAAAGTTTTGTGTTGATGTAGTAGTTAATACAGTTAAGGACAGGATGGGAATCCATGCTACAAAAGAGAGGCATGGGGGTGAAAGAGTATGCTGTTCCATGGTTTGCTCCTAACTAATTTAACCATGGCTAAATTGTATGAACCAGCCTAGTACACTGGTGTAAAGCTGCTAGAGTATTTTGCAATTACAGCTATGTTGCTATGTTGCAAACAGACATTACTTTAAATGTGTGTCTAATAGCTGTATATTCCCCCCCCCCCATTTTTACCATAGGGTAGGGGCAGGTCCCTTGATCCAGATCTTAAAAGTCCCCTAGCCTCATGCTAGGGTCCCAGTTCAGATTGAGGACCCTGCACTCTAGAGTAGAAATGAAAAAAAGATGTAGACAGAGATTTAATGCAAATTCTGTTTTGGCTCTAAGTAGAGAAGGATGTTCTCTGAGCGATTAGAAGAGTATTCCCTGTAATTAAAGTGACAAATGCAACTGCCAGTGTCATGAAATTCTGTTCCTCTTGCATGAGAGATTTGCCTATCACGCAGGCTGTGATGGAGGCATATATTGAGCTTTCCTGCGTCTTGAACTGTGGTAGTGTTGGCCAGGGCTTTAATTTCTAAGATGACAAGTACAAGGACTACAGTTCCTCTAGAAATCACGTTCTCTAGGAGTCAAAGTACACATTACATTAATTGTGTTAAAACAATTAGTGGGCTTAGTTTTAAGAACTTAAAAAGCCTGGGGGGTCAGAACCTCAGTGTTGGGGGGGGGATTAACATATATTTCTGCCCCAAAGCTGCTATTAGCCTCAGGAAAGAAGCTACCCTTGATGTGTAGCTTGAACTTAAGAAGCCCTTTCCTGTAAACCCAAACACGTTGGGGCTTGCTGGAATTATGTAGTAGTGATGAAAAAGCACTCTGATATACTTCAAGACACTGTTTTACTTTACAACTTTCTAGGCTGAGCCCTGGTTCAGATTTAGCTCTGATTTTGCCCACATTTATGCTTGAATGTAATTCTTCTAGAGTGAGTTTTCTATGTATTTTGATTTTGTATTTTGATGGTTGCATTCCTAGAACCCTCTTGTATCACCCTTATTCTTTTTCTTGTGATGTACAAAGATGTACAGATTGCTATATGTATCTTTTCCTGCCTCACCTTGTCTCTGTAACAACTTGTGTGTGTGTGTGTGTGTGTGTGTGTGTTTTACACTAGCCTTTTACATGGGAAGATGTGTACTTCATCTCTTGATGAAGTACAGGCAGCCTGATTTTTTCCCCTTTCAGAGATAGGATTGCTAAGTGTGAATTCAAACATTACATTATTCACATGATCACACTGATAAGTCAAATGTGTGATAGTGTTGTCGACAGCTGTTGAGCGATAAGAGGCAAGTACCCCTGATGATTTATCACTCCCAGGCCTTTATCCAACCTCTTGTGTATGTCAGCCATCATGCAACATGTGATGGCAGGCACTTCGACTGAACTCTTGAACTCGCCTTCAGTTTACCATCGTGGCATGCCCAGCATCCCTAAACACATATCCTTCCCACAGGATCGGTGAGCATACCCTTCTGTAAATGGCTATTATGATTAGTTGAGGAAGAGTATCCCATATCTGTCAGTTCTCACTCTGATAACCTGGTTTGGAAAACAGGAGACAGCACCTTTGACTACTGAGTATACATTTTCAGATTTTATTTTTTGTATAAATATGTGTATATAAATATTTAAATGCGTGTACAGATTTCTTAGTGTAAAAGAAGTTCTAAAATATTGAGACATGCTGAGCTTTAAAAAATTGTTTGGCTAGTTATATGTCTACTGAAGGTGCCCTTTCTGCATCCAAAACATGTAGAACTAAGGAGACCAAGGAAAGCTTTTAGCACCTAAAATTAAAATACTGGCTGAAACACACACACACACACACACACACACACACACTATGTAGAGTGTTTTGGGAGTGTGGGTAGAGAAAGACAGTATTGCCAATCTGCAGGCTGCTGCAACCTATGCTTAAATGTTGCTGGAAGTGTATTCCTTCAGATTGCTCGGTGTGGGGAAATCCTTAGGAATCCATAATAATCTTGGGCAACTTCTTGGTTTCTTAAAGTAGCACATCTGTGTCCTTTAAAACTCTCTGATGTGTCTGGGCAAGCCGTGGGTAATTTTAAAGGGGTTAGTGGATGCCAGCAATGAGATTACTGGCAATACATTGTCTACCCATCTTATAAGTTACTGGTGGAGAATGTCGTCTCTACTTATTTTGGTAACTTTGGATGCAATTACCCCTAGCTGGGTCACCCTGGCTACTACCTATTATCTGCTCATTACTACTATCCTTGTTTTCTACCTGTATCTCTCTGCTTTGTTGTAGAGATGCATGTCTGGTAGTGAACCATGTAGAGGGCTTTCCCTTATGACAGTTTGTCCTTTAGGGATACCTTCTAGCCTTTTGTGGACTGAAGAGGGCAGGTTTTCACACAACATTTAGTTTTCTGCAAATCTACAGTTAAGTGTGGAGTTAAGCCCTGAACCAGGTAAGTGCCATAACATCACATCAGCTCTACTTGGCAAGTTCAGAAATAGGCTATAGTTATTTTGTCTGGTAGAAAGGTAAATGCCACAAACAGGAATAAAAGTCATTACATGAATTCCTGTGTGTTTGTGCAACCAGTACCCTAAATACGCTTCAAATGCTGGTAGAAGATCTGAGGTTAGGATCTCCCACAGTTTTTATTTGCTCATTAGGAACCCCATAGGGCCAGTTTGAAAATCAGGGGTGTGGTTCTCTAGCAGAGTGTTCAACCTTTTCTCTGATGCCCTTTTCCTGATGTAAATTTCCCCTCCTCCAGCTGCTACTAGCTAAACTTTGAATGTTTCCCAGTCTTGCCATGCAAAACCAATTTCGAGGCATCTATTGTTTGATTTTTATAAGCCTAGACTTGATTTTCTTTCTTAGATCTTCAAAGAGGTTGATGTTTCTGTCCTCCAGTTTGAAATATGTAGTCCTTGAATTATTTTTAATTAAGATTAAACACCCTTGCCTGTCTTACAAATCTGAGGGATGAATGTGTTCCATTTATATTTTGGATTAAACTGCTGGAGAGTTAACATAACGGGAATGGTCTTACTGCTTTTCTTTTGTTGTTTCTAATGGCAGACTTTAATAGATACTGTTTTATATTTCCTGAAACCTGGAGTTTCTATCTTTTCCGTTAGAAAAATATGGTGACATTACTTAAATATGCACCTAAAAAGTATATATTTGAATGTTAAAGTAACTTGTCCCTGCATTTTGAACGGAAATGGATAAGAATCTATAAAACTGAGGAAGGCAAGTTGATATTCAATTACAAGTCCTTCTTGCTTTTCCTTATTTCTTTAACTTTTAGTTAAGGAAGGTGACTCAGAGGCTAGTTTCGGTTTTGTAGGGTCTGTAATTATAAATATGCTGGCTTCAGTGGGAGAGACATCAAACAATGGTCTAGATGATGGTTCAGTTAATTCACTTTCAGAAGTTCAATAATTCATCTTCGAAGTGTCAGCAGCTGGCTCTTGTTAATGGTAAGCCTTTCATTTCTGTTAAATCAATTGTGAATAATAGAAGCTTTCAGAGAAAAATGATGAAGTAAGCATTGATTTCCAAATTGGATGTCTGATCTGGAGCATTAATAAAACACAGTGCAAGCAGACAACAAGTACCTAATACACTCTGATCACCTAAGCAGTAATCAGAGAAAAATCAATGATTTTTGTGTACAGCATTAGGTCTCCTGCTTCCATTTGTCACTGTGTCCATGATGTCAAATTGTTCTGGTTCTTTAAAATTTTTGTTTTATAGTTTGCATCATAGTAAGCAATTCATCACCTAGTTTGTGACAAATTCTGGTCATTCTGCCATGTCGCCTTACTGGCAAACTGCATTTTTCCGTATGTGCTAGGGTTCTCCATGAAGTTTTTCATTGCTATTAGAATGCTTGAAAGTGAAATAAAATGCTCCTTAAAATACCCTTAATCAATTTCATAGTATTTTTGGCCACCAGCATCAAAATATTTTAATATTTCAATGCTTCAGTGTTTCTCTTCCCCCATCCACCAACCCACAGGTTTTAGGTTCTTGAATTTCTTTAGGTATCTGTAATATGTTATGATGTGATATGTTTGTAACTTTCAAGGTTGAGATGCGGATGATAATTGTTACAAAGTGGGGCCTTCCGCAGCATAGGAACAGGTCTCTGTCAAAAGTAGAGACCTCCTGTCACTGCAGAAAAATAGGGGGCATTCAGAATACCCCAGTTGGTTAGCCGCTAAAGCCACTGTGGGCAAAGAATTGTGGGATTTGATTTCTGAAAAAGCAAGTCAAAGATCACAAACACACAACACCCATAATCACTTCATCGCAGGGGGCAAAGTTACAAGAAGTCCTCCCTCGTCTTTACACCTCCCTGTCATTATTTGCAGGTTACAGCCATTCTTTGTTGATTTAAAAACAGCATGCAAACTTCTTTGGGGATGTATGATTTGTAATGCCTAGCATAGATTTGCATTTTGATTGCCAGGATGCAACCTGGAAATTGTCAGTGTACCTTTTAATTTTTCAACGGTGGCTGGAAATGCTGCTGCCATGCATCTTTCCTGGTTCCTTGCGTAGTCCTGTCATTCATGCACCTGTTTGCTGTGGGGTAAGATAGAGAGCTATTTTGCTTTACTTGGTAGGGGAGGCAGAAGATTGGCTTGCCGCCATGCATCCCTACAAGGATGTATTCTTAGGTTCTGGGTGGGGTACTGGCGGGGCTGCAGCCTGTCCTCCTCAGCCCCTGCCAAATGAACTGCCTGGGAAGTGCTCTGTTTCTCCCCAAGCACTTGCTGCCTTTCTGCGCTTTGTGCTGGGGAAGGGAAGCCAATTTATCAGCGCACAGCATGAAAGAAAAGCCAGTTGCCTAAGAAAAACAGAGCACTTCGTTTCTCTTCAGGCAGCCTGCTGCTATTTTTCTGATGATGGCAGCTGGGAAGGGAAGGGTTAATCTCCCCTTCCTGTGCACTACCATCTCCACAAAGATCCCCCCTAGCAATTAAGCTTGAAAAAAGTCTTCAATTGGCCCCAGTGGGAGGCTTTATTCAAACCTAATTATGGCATGGGGGTGGGGTTGAGTGTATGTGTGGGGGGGGCACTCTTTGCTTTGGTCACACCCACTGCTGGCATGCAGCCCCTGGAAGGTTAGCTACAAGAAAATGTGGCTCTTGGGCTGAAAGGGTTCCCCACACCTGTTTTACAGGGAAGAGAACGTCCCTAACGGGTTACTGTTCAAAGGATTATGCAGTGTCTAACAAGCATTACATAAAGTCTTTCATTCTGAAGATTCTGATGTTAAACATGGTTATAACTGGTAAATCCCAAAGGACCATGGTTGGGTTCATAAAACCTAAATAAGTAAATTAAGCAATTCTACTTAATTTTTTAGTATGAATCCTCAAGCAGGTATTTATAGATGCCTGTTATGTCTGTAACAGAGAGAAAGTTGAATGTTAACATTCCAGTACTTTAGGAACTACAAAGGAGACTCTGAAGGACATAATTGCTTGTTATATATGTAGTGTGATATTATTGGAAATGTAGGTGAAGGTGTAATAGCACAGTTGCTATTAGACTGAAATATAGGTGAGGTTTGGAATTCTGCTGAATTTTCATTTTGGAAAAGGAATAGTTTTCATAGGAAATATCAAAGAATAAAGCCATATGCTGAGCAAAAACTGGAAGCTTTTTATTTATCAGCGTGTGCAGTTTTCACAGAAGTATTCAAAGTATATTAGAGACATCTGCTAGCAACCCATACTAACAATAAATTTAAGAGTAAGGCAACAGTTGTGGAGGATAATAAAAGAGGAAATAAAGTTTTATCTTCTGAGTAAACTGATTCCTCCCCCTACCCTCAAATCTTAACTTTCCAGAACATACCCACCTAATCTTAAAGTGGAAATTTCAAACCAAGTGAATTAAATGTACTTATCAGTGAACAGGCCTATTTCTTGTAAAATGCTCTTTTGTGGGGGAGAGGAGGTGGGCATGTGCATGTCTGGTCCCCTCCCTGACCCCTCCCCTCAGCTGTATAAATCTCATTTTGGATGTGGTGCTTCCCATTTCATACCTCACTCTTGAAGTGTCATGTCTTGCTGGCTCCTAATCTGTTTAAATCAGCCCAAAATGTTGCAGCCCTAGTTGTTTTCACAAACTTAAATGTAAGCATATCCGCTGTTGGTCCTCTTTTACACCAGCACACTCCCCCCCTTCTATGCATAGATGAAACAGATATGCAGAAACACTGCTCCTTCCCTCATGCTTGCACACACAACGAATACCATTTCTGACTCTACACACGACTCACACAGGAAACAGTAACACTTTCTCTCAGGAGAGGGAGTGCTGACTCTGCATCTATGAAGTGTGTGCCCCTCTGCATGTGGGACTCCAACTCGTTTCAGCCTCAGCCAGCATGTGATCAGGGATGATGGTAGTTATAGTCCAACAATTTCTTCTGTGTGCCATTCCTGTTTCTGTGCCAGTGACCTCTGTGTGCTACTGTCGGCCCTACAAATTTGGAACCAGGGTCTGATTTGGAATCAGACCAGGATGATTTAGATTCTAGTATAGTCATGGGAAGCTAAAGGCCTGAGAGTATGGTTCTGCCTGGCTTCCCATCTGATATCAGGCCGAAGGAGGATGCTACTCCCTGTAAGCCACAGCTGTAAGAGACAGCCTTGAATCAGACCTCTGATTTATTAACAACCTGAGAAATCTTCTGTGGGAACCAAGCAGGAAGAGGACTCTGCAAGAGAGGACTCTCTGCAAGAGAGGGGGCTTCATAGGTGTCACCCAGGTTAAGGAATGAAATGAAGAGGGCAAAACAGAAACACCCTCTTCGACATAGTACCTGCTTACAGGTCAGATTTCCCTGTCAAGCTAGATTATCAGAAGAAAGGCCTTATCAGCCCCCTTCCCCCCCTTTAAACTGGCATACAGGCAGATGAGCCTTTGCTGAGAATGTGTTTAGTGCTCGGAATACTTCCTTGTCTAGATTTACTGTGAATCTTGAACTCTTGTCTGCCATGACGTTTGTAACGTTGAGACTCTGACTGCTGCTATTGTTGGGATTATGACTCTGAATGAATTCTAGCCTTGGGACTGTCCCTTGACCAGCAGTGTGCCAATAGCTTTTGCATAGGCTATTTGATTTATTGGGGATTATAAATGCAGTGAGCTCTGCCACGGAACTCTGGGAAGCTGATCTGTGTAATCTGATCTAGTGCAATAAAGAGTTTCATTGTAAACAGTGATCTGTGTTGACTTGCCAGAGGGTGCCAGAAAGCTGAGCCTGACACCATGGCAGTGGGCTGGTGCTGGATGGGCCTGGCAGGTGTATTGGCTTGTGATGGCAATGGCTGTCGGGTTTCCTGATCTCTCAAGCACACACTCTCAGGCAATCCGACACAATTCTTTATGGCAAGAAATCCCACGGCAAAAGCGTAATGGTTACTCTCTTCTGAAGTCATATAGCTGATCATCAGTAGCTATTGGCTCTCTGTAATTCCAGAACAATCCAAAGCTAAAAGCTACAACTGTGACAGAGATCCACACAACAGGTTTCCCCACTGAAAACTCTGAAGCTCAAAACACAGGGGAAGGGGCTCAGGTTTCCTGGAGTCAAACCTTCCCAGGCAATCGAAGATATGAATCTCCCCAAACACCACAAGGAACTAGAATGATTCCTGAGATTATCCTTCCAGGCAATTAAAGGCAAGAGTTCTAGAAAAGTCTCGAACAAATCCCCCACACACACCCCCCCCTCATCCAACCTTGAACCTTCCTTGGGATTCTGTGCTACATGGGCGCAGCCAATTAAGTCCAAGAGTAAGTCCACCAAAGCAGAGAGTTCCACACCACAGCTTTCACCTTGGTAATTCCACACTGTATGAATCCAGATAGAGAAAAGTCCAAGAGTCAAGATCAAACCCAGCCTGCTGGCACTCTGGGCTGACAACAAAGAATACACACAATCTACAGCAAAACAAGAGTTCAAAGTCTATGAAAAGCATCACAGTACTCCTCATGGCAAGTCCTTAGCAATCCAAAGTTCCAATTAGAAAGTGTGTCCAGGTGGAGAGTGCCTCCAGAAGCCGCGATGATGGATCCAGAAAACGCTTTGGACAGTGAAGGCAAAATGTTCCTAGCAAAGGCATTTGCCTTTGCATCAACTTAAAAGGCGAAGGTGTGACTGTAAGACACCTCCTGTGGACCACTTGACAGACAAGGGCTTGTGGCCTTTCAGCGAGGCTGCTGTCCATACAGGGTGTTTCTGTTCGGCCCTCTAGCATTGATGCTTCAACCTGGGTGATCCTTCTGCAAACCCCGCCCCACTTCTGTCAGGTTCTCACGGACAGCTCCCAACCTCCCTGCCTGCCAGGGCCAGATCAGCAGGTGGACCTAGAGAAGGATGACTTCACCTGACTGTGCTCTGAGAACATAGACAGAGATAAGCTCACACAGATTCTGACATTCCAGAGGCTGAGTAGGCCCAACCCCTTCCAGACTACTTCTAATCAAATCCTGGCTATAACCTACAAGGCCCACCGCAGTGCTGAAGCTGAGCCCTGACAGTGGCACACAACACAGCTTGCTGGCTTCACTCTATCTAAAACAGGCAATTCCAACTGCAGGATGGTGGGCTTCTAGCTTCTGCCTTTGCAGTAGCTGGGACCTTCCCTAAGGGATCACAGACTCAGTTATGATATAGCTACACTTCCGGTTCCCAATCAAATGTGGCCATGTGGGGGGCATCCAGTACAAAGAAATAGGATATTGTGCATTATGTTCTGTTCTTCATGTTATTACATTATTATTAAAACATTGATTTGATTTGTGCCCCGCCTTTCTACCAAAAAATAGCCCTCGAGGCGACAATATATACTGGCCTTCATTAACAAATCCTGGGTGGTGTACAGAATTCATTAAAAAAAACAATAAAAAGTGAAATGAAATACAGTGGGGTTCAAATGGGAATGAGAAGTGATGGCTGCAGTTTGCTTATTTCTGTCAATATAGGATGTGCATGGCGGGAAATATTTAAAAAATAAAATAAATAAAAATGGGATTGCAGGAACGTGCTGAGCCAGCAGCTCTTGGCAGTCCACCTTGGACCACCTAGTAGTTGACTTGTCAGTTATGATTAGCATCCTGTTTAGGATCCTAAAATATTTTAAGACTTATCCAGGAAAGGTTTCAGTCTTAAAGGCAGAGAACGCAAACAAGTAGATACACTTTATAAACTAGTGTTCTTTTAATACATGGATTTAAAAAAAAAAACTTTCTTGTATCCCAGGACCACCATTTTGAGATATGGAAGTATGCAGAAATACAGACACACAGGCCACACTTCTATGATCCAGGGTGTGCAACCATGAGACAGCTATATGTTCGCTTGAAGGTTTCTCCAAAGACTTAATTGAATAGTTCACTGGTGTTCCATAATAAAATCAGCGAAATGTTTTGTAAAAGCATGTTGTTGGGTTCTATCTCCTAGCTTCTAAAATGAATTGGTTTGTGTAGCTTATATGAATATATCTTGCTGGGAGCTTCAGTTGGAGAAAACATTAGCTTAGGTCTTATGATGAATAACGAAATGAAATTAGATTTCCAAGACATTTAAAAATATGCACAAATTGCAATCCCTAGTAATGAATAGTTGTTACTGACTTTCACCAATGTAGGGTAGCTTCCTACTTACCCAGATGATGTTTCAGTGCAAAATGGTGAATTCTTAATTCTGGTCTCTACATACTTCATTTACTTATTTTTTTAACTGATGAACAGATGACTCTGGAGACAGGTTTAACAAAGAACATTAGAAATTTCCAGCAAAAAGAAAAATAAATTAAATTAAAGTCATTAATTTACATTTTTCTGCTATGTAACCATGGGGGCAAGGTTGCCATGGAGTATGAAATATTTGTGGAATAGTTGTTCATATGGATTTTTTAGAAGCTGTGTGTGAACTCCCACAATTTCCTTAAATACATCAACCATTGTAGTTGATAGCCTTGTATCTCTTAATGGCATTATTAAATCTGGGGAAAAGCAATCGCTAAGCCAATATCCTCTTAGTAGCAGTGCAGATTTCCTTCTTTAATTGTTTGATGAAATTAGTGTCAGTATGGAGCTATAGAGCAATAAAGTTGGATAGTCAGTTGAACTGGGATTTTATTAGCTAGTTCTTTTGTTGCTTGCAAAAGCAAGCTCCTGATAAAAGTAATGGTCAGCATTTATGTCTAAAGGTGAGTAGCTGTTATGTTAAGCCCTGACCCACATATATGTGGGGTTCCGCTGCACCTCCCTTCTTTCCATGCACCTAACCAGAGAATTAGCTTGTCTCAAACAACAAGTAAAGTAGTATAATAGTCTCCTCTCTAATAATCTGTCTGCAGACAGTGTAAGTATGTGCTTTCACTGCCATTGCAAATAAGATGCTCTCACTTTCTCTTGCTCAATGTGGGCAAACAAAAGCACTATCTCCTCACTCAGCAGGGAGCAAATGGGTGTTCTTAGTTCCTCAGAAGTGTAAAGCAGTTGCAGAAGCAACCACCTTTGCACAACCATCTAGTTGCAGATAGGCTATAGATCTTTAAACAGTGTTCAGACATACGTTAGTTGGTGTTTAGGTTTTAAAGATAATTTTTAATTAGTTAATTTCTCTATGTAACCATAGGATTAGAATTATGTACAAAGCACGGAATTATATTAACATGAGATTTTTAGGTAAATATTTATGTATTACTGATTTTCATGTGTGTCTTAGAAGGATGTAAGCGAGATCCTGTGGAATTTGATAGCAAGTGGACAAACTGATACTGGTCCTGGTTTTCTTATGACTTCATTCAAAGATGATTAATTACCTAAATAACTTAAAAGTGCTTTTAAGTTCTAGATTTTCCAGCAGTACTGAGTGAATCAAGGAAGAAGGAGGAGCAGATTGATTATAAAGGGGAAATGTTTTATTTAAGAACTAGGAACCTAAGTTCTTAGTAAGCATTGAAGGGAATGAAAACGTAGGAAGGCTGTGTGGCAGGTTAATGAGATTTTATGATTTTAAAGAGTTCCCCACCACATTCTAGTATGGTGAGACTTCTTTTGCAACCCATCACTTTGGCTAGACCTGAATTAGAAATGACTTTGCCTTCACAACACTTTCCTGTAAGTGTCTTTGTCTTACAGGGCTAGGTCAAGCCACACATCATACAGTAAAGAAATCATCATTATCCAGTGCCTTGGAAGGTGTGAAATCTCCTGTGGGTTACTATGCAGGGTCTTTACCAAGGAATTTCTGTGAAGAGACAGCTTGATGAGTCTGTTTTTGCCTGGCAATTGCTTAGGTTAGGACGCAGGAGACTCTGATTAATGAACATCTTTTTTTTTAAGATGCACACGTGTCCTAAATGAAAGAAAGATTAAAGTAATTTATTATGAATTATTCAGATATATATATCAGTCCTCCTGTTCTTAAAGAGTAAAGTGCAATAAATCTGCCTTATAAGGATAAAAGCGCTCAAATACAAGAATGCTAAATTATACCAAAGAACTAATTACTGCTCTTGTTTCTTACCCTGAGTGTGGTATTGGCTATACTGTCTTAACTATTTAGATAGTGAACTGGAAATAATTTTAAACAAAATAAGGATTTTACTCCTAAAGCCTGTGATTATATCATTTGTGCATTTATAGCACAAGACATTTTAGCAGTGTAAGCTCCCCCCTTCCATTCAGACAGCAACTATAATAAATTGAAATAAAATTCACTATTGATTAATGTTCCATATGTCATGTGTGGGGCAAGTCTCATCTATTAAGTGCAGTTTGCCAAGGCAGCAATATTAGTAGCATTTGAATGTTTTTCTTATTAAGGAGAAAAATGGCCAGCAACATCACGATCGTCTGTGCCAAAGGCCATGTTAAATGCAAACTGCCTGCAGCACGTTTGAATTTCTCCCTCTACTTCGGATGGAGATGAAATGAAAGAAGGAATATTATCCACTTTCAAAATTAGAATAAACTATTGGAGCTTACAGGATGAAAGAGAGAAACTGATTACAACATAATGGAATGTACCATATTAATCTCTTTGAAATATGGCCTTACTCGGCCTTTTCCATTTTACAATTGATTCTCTCACTCCCTTAATGAACTTGTGTGCTCATGAGTCTTTCTTGGAAGTATGCACATGAAGTATTATGATAGCAAAGTAAAAAATTCTGCCCGGAAGGTATGAAGAGTCTGTCTCTTTGATAGTTTTATTCAGTAATACTATCGAGTGTTTTTGAGATAATAAATAATAATGTTGGACATCCAATTTCGCATTTAACAATAATGTAGGATCTCTCCAAGCTGTGACTAATTTTCTGTAATGGCACTTCTTGCAAACTGTTTTAGCATGTGATGCCTCATATTTTCTGTTCAGATGTATGATAAAACAGATATAAATTAGAATATTAGATCTTGCTCATACAACAGAGATTATTTTCCCGGGTTTGTTACCCTGATATAATAACTGTGGACTTTATGGTGAAAGAGTTCCAGGGTATTACAGCAACTCACTCTTGCTGGACTATTTTGGGTCATTCACAGGCCATTTGTACTTTTCTATGAAAATTATACCTAGTCCCACCTACCAACGATAACACAGGAGCTCTTGAAATTAGGGAGATAAGTCAGGGGATCTAGACATTGCTGGGAGTTTTCTTTTCCTTTTTAGCTATCTTCAGCCACTGAGTTAATTATTTTATTTATTTAAAACATTTGTATCAAACCCTATATCATTACGATCTCAGGGCAGCATACAGATAAAATCAATTTAAACAGTATAAAACAATAAATAATTTAAACAGATAAAAGCATATTAAACCATTAAACAAGCTAATACCAATTTAAAAAAAATAAAACAATAAAACAGTTAAAACAGTGCGCAACTTTAGGGAATTCATTTCCCTGATTTACCCATTGCTCATCGAATAAGTTAGATGTTGAAATGAATTTATGGATTATATCAAGCCTAGCAGTTCTTATTTTTTTTAAGTATGCAAAACATGAACTAATTAGCCTATTAATAAGACTTATTAATTTATTCAGAATGATTTCATACTCTGTGAAGGCTCAGGTAAGGGAACAAAACTGTAGTCTGACACGTCTCTGTGTTAAAAAAACATGATCCAGGAGGGAGCAGAAAGTTGGATTCAGTCCTGCCACCACTGTTCACGGATTGGTACTGAAGCACAGTGGCTTGTTTGGATATAATCATAAAAAACTTCAGTTTAGTATTAGGTGAATGAGCCTTGGACTAATTACCTGCCCTCTCCCCCACTCCTCTGATGCAGCTGTGAAGAGATCAGAAGCTTTCATTTCTGTATTTAACTAATCACAGTCTAGTATTATATGGTTAGTCTTAACTATGGCTTAGGGCAACCTTCTCCAACTTGGTGCCCTCCAGATGCTTTAGATTACAACTCCTGTCAGCCCCAGCCAATAAGACAGTTATCAAGAATGCTGGGAGTTGCCCTTGAGGTTTTGTTGGACTACATCACATTGGGGAGGGCTGGTTTAAGGAAACATGCCGACTGTGTTTTATGATCCTGATTTGTCTCCTTAAACTAGCCCTCCATAACCTGATGCCCTCCTGATGTTTTGGAATTCAATTCCCATCAGCCCCAGCCAGAATATCCAGTGGTCAGGAATGCTGGAATTTTAGTCAAAAACATCTGGAGGGCACCAGGTTGGTGAAGGGTGTCTTAAACTATGGTTAAGATTTAACCACAGTTTGGGGCTTGGCTGAAGCAATAAACTTCAGTTAATTGACAAGAGAAGTAAAAGCTTTTGATCTTCTTGCAGCCTTGCTAAGAGAGGGAAGAAGGAAGGACACAAGCCTGAGGTTTTTACATTTAAGTGTTATATATCTGAACTAGGTTAGTCTTATCAGAGCTATGTACTAATTGGCAGAATTGAGCATGACTGGGATTGTACACGTTCAGGAAAACATGCATGCTGCATCCTTTTGCACATGTGTTTCCTTCTGTTGGAACTGGGTAATGGTGTTTGGAAAATATATGTGTGTGTAGCGTGCATCTGCTGAGGTTACCCTAAGTGCTTTAAAAAAAGACAGTTTGCAAAAGAATACTTTCAGAAATGAGCAATAGCTGATTGGCTGAGAATTCCTGGGTCTAATATGTTGTTGTAGTCAATAATAAGCTTATATCAAATTATATAGAGTGGTTACCATATCTGCAGGATTAAGGATGAATTGATAGATTAGATTTTCATTTATACTGTGGGCTAAAGATAATACTCTTGTCCAGTTCCCTGATGAACCTGTCTGTGCCTTGCGCAAATGGATTTGCAGTTTACTTACTTAAATATTTTGAAGAGTTGCTTCTCTTTTAATTAACAGTTTGTATTGATATTTTAGAAGAGATAAGTGACAATTCAGAAGCACCAGTGAGATCATCAGCTGGGAGGGCTATGAAATTAAAAGTAACACTGATTATAATATTGTGAGAACAAACATATCCTTATTAACTCTGTATGTTCAGACTGTTTGCAAACTTATGAGGGAACAAACATATTTTCCCTTTCCTTGATGAACTTTTATAGTTGTCTGTGGAATAAGTCCTATTTTTGTGTTTTGTGTTTTTAAGGGAGATATCCTATGGCCGCTAGTCAGCAGCTGGGCGGCCATAGGATATCTTGTGTTCCAGGAACCGACCTCGGAACCCGCGCTGCAAGGTCGGTTCCCGGAGAACTGACATTTCCCTGCTTCCACACTGCCTTGCAGGCAGCGCGGAAAAGCTCCATGCTCCGCACTCACAAGAGGAGCACGGAGCAGCCGAAACAAGGTGTTCCGGGGCCTTCCGGGCCGGGGAGGGCGGAAATGCCTGTATGACACATCCTGTGTGTCGTACAGCAGCCTCCTCCCCTACTCTGCCCTTCCACGACTAGACAGCTGAAAGCGGCTATCTAGCTGAAAATGCAGGGCAGGAGGAGTGTGGAGGGAACAATCCCCTCTGTGCTTCTCCTGCCCTGCATGGGATAGGTGGTCAACTTCAAGTTCGGAGGCGGCCACCTATCTGTATAGGATTGCGCCCTAAGTTGTTTAAAGTAGAAATTACCATTTTATATCCTGTACTTAGAAAAGAGATAGCTGGATTTAAAGATATGAAGGGAGTTTTGTGAAAAAGCACTGAGAGAAAAGAATGGAATCTAAATGCATTGGTCTAATAATGCATCTTCCTGATCTGCTGGAGCAGCTTCTCAGTAAAGAATGAATTCAGTTGGGTGCACAACAGAATGTTCTAAATGGACAGAAATGAACTTGGGTCTAGTACATTTGATAGCTGAAATTTGAAAGAAAGTGATGAGTTTCATCCTGTGTGCTGTTTAAAACAGTTGGTTGGTAGCTCTTTGGTTCACCTAGATACGATATTGAAACAGAACCAGAAGAATGTATTAAAAAGTAACCTTGATCTACTGATTTACACGGGGTGGGGAGGGTCTGGTGTACATGGAGCTTCTCCTCTGGCGTGGGCATTTTTATTTTACACTTTCAGTAAGGGTCCAGGGAAAGAGGGCCATCTTTCTTACTCCTAGTATAAAGGGTAGGGCAGTGGCTAAGGCTTGTAAGGATGTCTTCATCCCTTGTCACCTTTCCTATGCATATGGTTAGAGTCAAGCTGATTTTTAAAACTGAAGTTTGGACTAAATCCCAACTTAGGCATCCAGATTTCTCCTTGTTTGGCTCTGCATTCTTATCAGATAGAAAAAGGAAAACAGAATAGAGACTACACACTATTTCTGGGTTAAAGCTTATTAATAAGATCTGTTTTTATTGGTCTCTTTCATCCTTTGTGGAGAAAATCCCACTTTACTCTTCTATTGTAAAATTATGTATGCAGAGAATCCAGTCTGCCAAGTTATGCCACAGTAAATTTGTTCATCCTTAAACCGCTACAAGACTATTCTTTTTGTTACTAAAATAGCTATCCTTTATTTACTTTAAAACAGTTAAACTTAACCTTTCATCTGGAAAGCTCAAGGCAACTAACAAGAAGAAAAAAACTCATAATTTAAACCACCCTTACAATGTAACCGTGAAACACTTAAACAGCAGCAGAAAGTAACAGAATGGAGAATGACACTGGACTTGCTTTTATAGCTGTGGTCAAGCTGATCGGCGCTAGTGTCACCTGAGGGTTATTTTGGGAGGGAAGCATAGTGAAGGCACAGGTATTGTTTTTTTATAGAGTAGTAAAAGAAAGAAAAAGGAAAAAAGAGCAGCCACTTGGAGCTGGTGTCAATAGTTAGCACGACTGGTCACTTGCCGAGAGCCTTCACCGAGCTGGGCACACACTGATAAGAGGCCCCTGGACCTGCTGCTACTCTTCGCCATTGCAACATGCTTATTTTCCTACCTCTTGTTCTGGCCCACAGTGGTGGTGTGAAGGGGGCACAGTAGATGCCATTGCCTGCTTGCTCACTGGCTGTCTGTCTTCCAAGAGAAGGCCCCATAGGAGGTGTTTTCTCCATCTTTAAACAAAAAAAGACCCTATGTGCACTTATCTGGGAGGAAGCCCCATTGAATTCAGTGAGACTTAAAAGTAGATATGTATAGGATTGCACTGTCAACGTGATACTTACTAAGGTTTTTCTGGACTGCATAGTTCTTCTAATGTGGAGTTGCTCCAGGGGTGTGCAGACATTGCAAATAAATAATGGAGGCTGCTGTTTTCACATAGCTTGTTTTCCAAATTAATTTATGTGAGGAACAGTTAATGACATTGAAAATAACAACCTCCTTTCTTCTGACAGAGGTATGTGTGCAAAGTGGATCAAGGCTGTTGAGGATGGCTATGCTAGACAATATTCTGCCTATTTAACTTGCATCATCCTTCCATGTTTTTCCTTTTTCTGATGCCTGAGGATTCTCGGTGCTGAAAGGTAATAGTGTATAGCAGTTTTCCCTGACACTAGCATGTTCAGTTTCTTTTCACAACTGTCAGGCTTTCACATTAATTTAACCCTTACAGCAGGCACATATTGCTTATTTGGGGAGTTGCTACAAGATTCAGATCGTTACTATACAGATCTTAAATGAACAATTCACAGATCTTAGATGAAGTTTTCCTCTTTTTTTATAAAGTTGAATGCATCTAACAGCAAAAAGATGTTTAACAGAGAAGGAACCAAAGGCTGATTCGCATAATAGTTTTATTTATTATTTATTAAATTTATAAAACGCCCATCTGGCTGGTTACCCAGCCACTCTGGGCGATGTACAAGCGTATAATAAAACAGTTTAAAACAAAATTCTACAATAAAAACATTTTCTAAAATACCCTAACCCACCCCAAATGCCTGCCTGAACAACCACGTTTTTAATGCATGGCGGAAGCTCATTAAAGAGAGGGCATGGCGGAGTTCCCTAGAGAGGGAGTTCCACAGAGTGGGGGCCACCACAGAAAAGGCCCTCTCCCTTGTCCCCACCAGTCTAGCTGTCCTGGCTGATGGGACAGAGAGAAGGCCATCCGAGGCTGATCTTGTTAAGCGGCCTGTCTGGTGTTGCTGGAGGCGCTCCTTAAGATAGGCTGGGCCGGAACCATACAGGGTTTTAAAGGTCAAAACCAACACCTTGAATTTGGCCCGGAAAACAACTGGTAACCAGTGCAACTCCTTCAGCACTGGAGTGATGTGATCTCGCCGGCGGCTGCCTTTAATCAGGCGAGCCGCTGCGCCCTGTACCAGCTGCAGCTTCCGAACCATCTTCAAGGGTAACCCCACGTAGAGCACATTACAGTAGTCTAAACGAGAGGAGACCAGGGCATGTACTATCGATGGGAGCAGATGGTTGGGAAGGAGGGGGTGCAGCCGCCGTATCAGATGGAATTGTTACAGTGCTGTCCGGCTCACAGCTGACACCTGAGCCTCCATGGACATCTGGGAGTCCAAAATGACCCCCAGGCTGCGGACCTGGTCTTTCAAGGGTAGCCTTGAAAGATACCAGGTCAATATCCTCCAGCCTCCTGTTGTCTCCCACCAAAAGTACCTCGGTCTTGTCAGGGTTCAGCTTCGGCTTATTCTTCCCCATCCAGACACTCACCGTCTCCAGACATTTGGACAGGGATTCTACGGCCAACCTTGGTGAAGATTTGAATGAGAGGTAGAGCTGCGTGTCATCTGCATATTGATGACACCACACCCCAAACCTCCTGATGATAGCCCCCAGCAGCTTCACATAGATGTTCAATAGCATCGGGAAGAAGATGGAACCCTGTGGCACCCCATAAGTGAGTGGCCACGGGTCCGAAACCTCCTCTCCCAGTGCTACCCTCTGGTACCTGTTGGAGAGGAAGGACCAGAACCACCACAATACGGTGTCTCCAGTGCCCAACCCCTCCAGGCGGTCTAGGAGGATACCATGTTCAGTGGTATCAAAAACCGCTGAGAGATCGAGGAGAACAAGGAAGGAGCATTCACCCCTATCCAGAGCCCTCCTCATATCATCCACCAAGGCAACCAAGGCTGTTTCTGTCCCATGCCCAAGCCTGAAGCCCGACTGAAATGGGTCTAGAGAATCGGTTTCTTCCAAGTGTGCCTTCAACTGCATCACCACCATCTGCTCAATCACCTTGCCCAAAAATGGCAGATTTGAGACTGGGCGAAAGTTGTTCAGAACTTGGGGATCCAAGGAGGGCTTCTTTAAGAGCGGTCTTATCACTGCCTCCTTGAGGGCTGTTGGCATCACTCCCTCCTCAAGGGAGGCGTTCACCACCGCCCTGATCCCTGATCCCCTCACCCAGTGTCTCTCTGCAGCCCATAATGAGCCAAGATGGGCAAGGATCAAGTAAGCAGGTGGTTGGCCTTACAGATGAAGATATTGTTTTAAAGATGTTTAGATGCAGGATATTGTTTTAAAGATGTTTAGAAAACTATATTGTATTTATATTAACCCCGTTGTTTTTTTATTGGTACGTTTTGAAGCCCTTTCCTGCACTTTAAAACTTTTGGACAAATGTTCATTCTTGCTTTCCTCTTTCCTTAGTTAATTCCCTTTTGTTGCATTTTGAAACGATATCCCTTTAGGTCTGACATCTTGCCAAAAATTATTCTAGATTTCCCACACTGATGGTGAGCCATATGTTAGCACTAATTATATAAATGAGATATTGTGTAAAATGGAACATGCTTAAACACTTAGTGCTTTAAGGAATTATACAAATGGATGCTATCTCAAATAAGTGCTGGAGGAAGAAAAGGGAAAGTACAGATTTTGAGCAGATGTTAATAGCTTTTCATGGTTACCCATTGTCTTTATTTGTCTAAGTATGAGAAATGCTGATACTTCAAACATTTGTCAGACGGCAAAACTGCCAGTATAAGAGTTGTTATTTGTGCCTGTAGATATACTGAAGCTTCTTTAAGGCCTTTTCAGTTGATTGGGGGAAAAAGCCCTGTACTTTTCCATTAGCATTACATTGATGTCAATGTAGATCCAGTCAGTAGTGTATTATCATGTTTCTCTAAAAAAGAGGGTATTGCTTTGCTCTGTGTGTGTCTCTCTGTGTGTAATAGCCATACTGTTAATACAATATTACTAAATAAGAAAACTAATAGAAATACTGAGATGTGCGCTCTCCAGAAATGGAGAGTGTATCTCTCCCTATTTATATTGGTTTCCTCATTCAGTACTATCTTTCTATTAAAATCGTAGCTGAGATGGGGAGCTCATAGCCTTCAAAAGAAGCACATTTAATTTAAGAAAAAAATGAAGAAAATTGTGATCTTACAGAACAATCCTAACCCTCTCAGACAGACTGCTGAAGTGTGTGTGTGTGTGTGTGTGTGTGTGTGTTAGGATGGGGGTAGAAGTAGTTGTTGGAAATAGGTATAGGTAGTCTGCCAGTGGTGTTTCAACAAGGTGTTTCAGAAATGGCCTTGGATTTGCTGGATCCAAAGCCGCCTTGCTTGCTTGGCAAGTCCTGGATTTAGTACCTTACCTGTGCCAGCCTGGAGATGGCGTAGGTATTTCCTCTCCCATTGAATTCAGTGTGTGTGTGGAGGGGATGACCGCCAAGAGAAAAAGGGGAAATGTTACTCCCCCCGCTCGCCCTGGCTGCTGTGAGCCAGCAGGATTCCATATGCAGTGGTGGCTTTGCACTAATCTCCCTTCCTTCCCCAGTATTTAGGATTGCTCTGTTAATTATGATTGTAGCTACCTGAAGGTAGGATGGGATATAAGCATTTAAAAAATACACTTAAATGAATCAAAACAATTTAACACCAAGACTCTGACAACGTATACTTAACTCTGGATTTTATCCACTGCATTTAGAAACAGCATATTTTGCTGTGAGACTTTGCTGTATTGAGGGATGGCTTTTATAATTATTTTTGTGGACCTGGGCCTATGACCAGTGATGTAATAGAGCCTGGACTTGGGGGTTCTAAGTGCTAGGACTTTTTGATTAAGCGGGGCGGGGGTTACATCATTCCCCCCCCCCCCCCCAGACTTCCCTATTCCCTCTGAGCTTAGCTGCAAGCCTCAAAAAAGCTTGGGGAAAATTGATTTTCCTAGCAACAATGCATTGTTATGAAATAGCCCTTTTGTACAGCAAGTGTTTTGGGGTGGTTTGCATGGGCAATTAAAACCATCCCTATCCTGGTGTTCTCCAAGTGGTTTAGACTGCAACTCCCACCATTCCTGACCATTGGCCATGCTGGCTAGAGCCGATGGGAGTTAAAGCCAAAAAACATCTGAAGGGGACCAGGTTGGGGAAGGCAGCATGAGCTTTACAGAAGACCTGCTTCTGGTGGAGATGGAAACTGCTAGAACTGTTCTGAGATCAAATGTTCCTTGCTGATGCTGTGAAAATAAACTACTGGACAATCTTGGGCTGAGGGGATCTCGTGTTATTTAGGAACATGTTGTATCCCTCTTTTTCCCTTTCTCATGGGATCTCGGGTCTCTCCAACCATTTTTGGACTCTCATTAGGGGCATGGCTATGGGGACCATCATGATGAATGCCTGCACTTCAAAATTTTACCACTGCCTGAACTGCAAAATTTTACCATTGCCTGAACAACCTGGCACCCACTAAGCCAAACACAGCCTACCAGCTATGTGTGTTACCCACCAGGGCTGAATAAACCACCTATTCTTTTGGACTTGTGTGGCGTTGCAAAAACGGGGATGTTGTCTAGCTGCATTCACTTTAGTGGGTCACAGGATGTGCAGGCTTCAAGAAGTGTCTAGCAGTCTGTTAGGGAAATGGTTCTAGTCAAGGAAATCCAGGTTTGTCATTTCCACATTGGGAGTGGTGTGTGTATGTGTGTGTGACTTTATGAATGGAATGCTTATAATAGCTATTGATAGTGTATGTCACACAATGTGGCCTTTTTCTTTTAATAAAGATAATTCCTGTGAAGAATAACATTCCTGTATTGCTTCTGGTTAACTGTCTGTTCTCTGCAAGTAATTTGCCACTTCTGTCTTGCTGCATGGTTATTATCTTTTTATTACTGTGTATGCCATGAGCCTATAAAAAAGCTTTCTTCCCAGTACATGTAGAAGTAGTTTGTGTACATAGTGAAATTAGCCTTATCTCTGTACAGATTAATTTATAATATCCCATTGCATGTAGAGCTTTAGTCTTCTTGATGGTTGAAGGACATGCAGTAATGAGTCTTTGGTTAAAATTGTATCTGCAAGGAACGTCAAGAAAAATATTTTAATTTATATATGATTTTATTTTATTTTTACATTGTCACAAGTTCTATAGATGCAAATTGAACCTATTTCAAAGTGTACTTGCTATCTCAAGGGTTAGAGCAGGGATGGGGAACCTCTTTCAACCTGAAGACTGAATTCAGTTTTGGAGAAGTTCTTGGGGACTGCGTTCCAGTGCTGGGCAGAGCTGAAGGCAAAAGAAATGGGGCCAAAACTTTTAAAAATGTAAAATATTCTAATGTATTGTAGCTTAAAGATCTTACTGCCAGTTACTAAGCCTTAGGAGAGGCATTTCAGCCTTTTAGAATGGGGAAAAAACTGCATAAAAGCCAGGAAGTCACCAAATGGTTGGGGGAAACAGGGCATGGCCTAACAGGGAACCCTGGAAGGCTAGATTTGGACCCAAGAAGGGACAGATTTGGCCACTGGGCCTGTGGAAGGGCCATAGCTCAGTGGTAGACCACATGTTTTGTATGCTAAAGGTCCTAGGTTAAACCCCTGACATCTCCAGGTAGGGCCTGGGAGACACCCCTGCCTGAAACCTTGGAGAGCCGCTGGCAGTGTGGACAATACTGAGGTAGATGGTTTGGTAGTTTAACTCTGTATAAGGCTGCTTTCTGTATTCCTGTTCAGGCATTCACCTGAACACACAAGGGCTTACAGTGGGTAGAAGGTCAGAGCTGTGCATGCTGCCCCCCCCCATTTCTGGACGCACTCACTCCGCCTCCCTCAGTTCAGATCCTGCCATGTTGGATTGGCAAGGTCTGAAAGGGAGTTCTACTTGTGTTTTCCTGGCGGTCAGTAGAACTCTCCGTGCGATTGCAGTCCCTGCTTTATCAGGGTTCCTATCACACAGAGAGTTCTAATTGCATTCAAGTGAACATGAGTAGAATTCCCTTTCAGACCTTGCCAATTCAGTGTGTCAAATTCTGAGCTGAGACAGCGGGACCAGCGCACTCAGAGATATAGGGGGTGGGGCCAGCATGCACAGACCCAACCCTCTACCTGGTTAGAGCCTTTAGGCAAATGTCTGAAGAGGGCTTATGTTCCTAAGGGTTCCAGTCTCTCCTTAGACGTTAAGCCCGCTGGATGGGCTGAGTTTGGATTGGGTTAGGAGCTATCTCTCAACCTGATTACCTCACAAGTTTATTGTGAGGATAAAATGTGGGGGAGGGGGGACCTTGAATACCATCCAGAGCTCTTTGGGGGAAGGGTAGGATAGAAAATGTAAAATACCCTGGAATTTAAAACAAATTTCTTCCCAATCAGTCTTATTAAACCAGATCCACTGATTCCGAACAAGTGGGCTGTGGATTGTGGTTTGGGCACCTGTAATGGGGGAGGGGGGAATTCATCCCCCTCATACAGAGAAGCATTAATCACTTCAGCCTGGTCAGTGTCTCCTGGCTAGCTGTGATTGGTCAGAATGGACGGAATTAAGCTCAGGTGTAATTGGTTGAACCTCTCGAAGCACCTTATGTGTATACATGCTTGCCTCTGCAAAACAATATTTTAGGATTTGTATTTGCAGACTAGTGCAAAATTGTTACTGGCTTTGCATGGCATAAGGAGGCTGGAGGGGGTAGTAGTAGGTGAAATGATATGGAGTTGCATGTTTTCCTTTTGAAATTCTTATTTAGCATGTGAAGGATGAGCGGTGAGTGTGTATGTGTTCCTGGGCCGCATCTATATGGTACCGCTTTGACCCCCCCACCCTGTCGCAACTGCCCAGTGTTTCGGCTTCAGGTCAGCATACTCTGTGATACACTCGCGATGTACTGCACGCTTCCCTTACAGACTCAGCATGCCCTTTCTTTTTGGCCATTTTACTGAAATGTGCAGCTGTGAAGTCCCGTGAGTGTGGGGGTGTGACACTTCAGTGGCTGTTTCGTATTTGAGGGGCTCTGCTGTATCTTTCTGTCCCTTTTTAGGTAAAAAGTGAGTGTTTTGTGCTCCTTCATTTCCACACCATCAGTTTGTCAGTTCCCCAGCCCGAGACTCTCACGATGGTTCGCACTCACAAGAGTGCATGCTATGTGCCTAGCCATCACTCCGAAATGGTGGCTGGGGCGAAGTTGCTCCTTCCCCAAGACCTGCACCCCCCCCGGCCCTTGGGTACTCATCCACAACTATTGCGAAGATACGAAGCTGCAAATGTGCAAAAGTGTGATTAAATAGATAAAAATGCCCCTCTGTGCTTCTGTAATTGTGAAGGGATGGGGGAGTAAAGGGACATCACAGAGTGATGCAGGAATTACGCATGCTTACAACATGCCTACTGTAAGATGTGAAGTCAGTTCGGGAAAGGAACAGATGGCCCACAACCATGGTGGAACCCACAGCAAACCCCCCAAATCTCAGTAAAACGACTCCTTGAAATTCTGCTTTTTCTGGGCGAAAGCCATGGATGGCTGCGAAGTCACGACTGTCATCTATCACAAGGGGCCTCGACTCGTACCCACCCTGGAGTAAAAGCCCGGTGTAGATGGGGCCCTGGTATGGAAACAACTTGCATATCTCACTCCTGTTAAGATGTGCAAGTTTCCCTCTGCATGTTATTCTGGAAAGGCAAAAAGAGAGTGAAACTAATTCACTCTTTTCCTCTGCCACTTCGTAATGTCTGAAGCCATCTCACCCTTTCAGAGAAGTTAGAGCATATCTTTCCTACAAAGTAAATTACGTCTGGATTTGGCTTCCTCTAAATGTGTCTTGCAAAAAATCCTTGACCAGCAGAGGGCTTCTCTCCCTGGAAATGATCTTTCGTGATGGATATTCTGAGAAAAGGGTGGAGCAAGCAAGTACATTTTAACATTTATATTCTGTTCTCTTTTTAGCTTTCATGCTTTTTGATCACTGGTTAGTATTTCTCAAAGTTATGGGATTGGCTGTGCTGCAGCTGTAAAACCTCAAGGTCCATAGAACACTGATCTGTGAGGCTCAGTGTGTTGTGTACCTTTTTGTTTATGGACCATGACCTTTCTGTATGGGCCATGAACTCTGTATTCTTCTCCCCTAACCCTGTTCTTAACTGACATTTTGATAACAATCATGCTTGTGCTCTTTGATCTTAATTTAGGCCCTTGAGAAACTTTCGACAATTGGCCCTGGTGTTCCTATATCAGTTCAGCTAGATTGGTGCAAACATCATTGTTCTTATCCTGCACGTATGAATGGAAAAAGAGGAGTCAGTGTGCTCCAGCAGAATTAAATGTGATGTTGGACTAAGTGTTGAGAGACGGATTCAGATCATTTGGGCAGGCCTAAGGCCTGATCTATAAAATGGGACACTGAATGGCCTACTTAATAAAATAATTATGATGGTGAATGTGCAGCAGTAATATAAAACTGCTACATGCCGCACAGAATGTTCCATCATAATATATTCATATAATGTGTAATTATAATAACAATAAGCTCCTGTTTGTGCATTCCTTTATCACAGTGCAGCATATCCACAGGGAGCTTGCAGTCTTGTAAATCCATCAGAGCAGTTACACAGCAGTGCATATTCATGTCACTTTCAAGAACAAGCAATTTGTACTTATGCCACTCTACTGGTGAATAATATCAGACATTCTCACAGTGTGTGAAAGAGATGAAGAGGAGCTTCTTAATGGTACATCACAAGGCATCTTAGTTATAGATGTGCTGGCTTTATTGATCTGGCACATGGGTGGACTCTTGTGCTGCTGTGGACTCCTGCTGACCTCTAGAGTGCTGTAGACTCCTACTGATGTCTCTGTGTTGCTGTGGACTCTTACTGATGTTCAGTTGGGTATAGTCATTTGCCAGTTTGAAGATCTGTGAGTGAATTTCCATGATGATGATGATGATGAAGAAGAAGAAGAAGAAGAAGCTATAGACATTGGGTTAAGAACGCCATCTATTTTGCTTCATTTTGTGTTGTGAAATACAGATGTACTTAGGATGTTATGTAGAGAGAGCTTCTACTTCTGTGCTTTTAAAAAATGAAATTCCTACTGTGAAGTGCAGATGCGCATTGTAGTAAGAACTACAGTGCATAGGGTTGGCACAGCCAGCCATCATGTTTACCTAAACTGTGATTTTCCTTATAGACACTTTAGCAGATCACAGTTCAGAGAGTTGAGAAGATGACGGAATGGTATTTAATGTTTTGCACCTGAGCCAGAGCTTTGCATGGGTCAAACGAGTTACCTAATCATTATTGTCCTAATCAAACCAAATGGGTCAACTGGGACAAGTGGGAACCACAACCAGACCAGGACAAAAATTAATTGTTTGACTGCTCTTGAACTCTTAACTTTTAACTTAGATATGTATAATTTGCCTTTCCTCCAAAGAGCTCAAGGTAGCACACATGACTCTCCATCCCCCCGCCAATGTTGATTTTTTTTTTTTTTTAAGTATTCTCTCTCGCTGATATTTGTCCCATGAACTCTGAACAATTTCCACTGGCTAAAGACATTTTTACAGTATTTAATCACATGTTTATTCTGCCCTTTCTCTGAGGAGTATTAAGATGGTGTACACTGAAATAATAAAGTCAAATATACAGTTATGAATACTAGTGGGGGATGAGAGGTTAAACGGTTTATTTATTATATTTTTCTTCTGGTAATGAAGTTTAATCAGTTTTAGCATCAGGTAAGTACATATAGGATGGCAGCCTCCATTATTCTGAAAGTTTTTGAAATTATTCTGCTGGCTTAATAAGTGAGCAAATAAAAAATAAAAAAAAATAAAATGACAAAATTGCAAACGTATGTGCTAATGATATTTCAGCTGATCTGTGTCTAATACCCTCAAGGAGTATAGGAGTTGTAGTCCAAAACATCTGAAGGGCACCAGGTTGCCCACCCCTGGGCCCTATATGGTCAGTTGCTACGTTAAAAAAACTCAATTACATTGATTAAAGACAAATTAATGTTAACATGTTGGCGAGCTTTCCCACTTTAACTGAACTGTTAAACTCAAGATAACTCAGGGAGAGAGTGCAAAGCACTGGCAACTAACATGTAATAGCCTGAGGAAGCCAGCCTAGCAGTCAGAATGTTTTGTAATGAAAGTGTAAAGCCATTAAAATAGCTTCACAAAACATGCTGCTTTCTGCACTGTCCAATGTAAAATTTGAACAGAATGCCAGCTAGTCACAACATCATGATTATTGTAAATTACTATCTACTGTTGGTGAAGTGGGGGTGGGAGGAAGATGGATAACAAAGTCAACAAGTAAATACATGCTACATAAATATGCATAAATCCATTACCATCTGCCACATTGTCCAATTTGAGAAGGTTGTCTTTCAGTGTCTACCACATAAATCAGTTTAAATCAGTTTCCCTCCAGCAGTATTTTCTTTAATGAATCAGTAAAAGACCCCTACTCTGTGGCGGTGGCTGAAGTGCTAGTAAATAACATAGGGAATACTGTTATTTAGTTCTTTTCCAAAAAGAAACACATATTTTGTTAAGATTTACTTGGCTGTTTTTTACCTACTAAAAGATTTACTCACTAAAATGGAATCAGTTGGGATTCAACCATGAAAGTAAGTTACCATAAATAGTTGTTGGCTAGTGGTTTTGTAAAACAATTAAAAATAATTTATACGGCATGTAGAAAATTATGATTGTAAATAGTTGGCTTTTAAAGTGCTGGTTCTGTGATTTGCATGTCTGTTCTCTCCTATTCCTCTCATTGCCATCATATTTTATAACTACCCATTAATAAATTAAGAAACTTGTCTGGATAGTATTTAAAGAAATGAGTGGTCTCCCTTGATAAGTTATGTTATATGTGTGAGTGGAGCAGAGCACACAAGCCTGAATACCACTTCCAGACTTGGTGTGTTCAGTCCTAGAAGCAGAGTATTTGGTTCAGTCCTGTGAGAGTTTTTGGGACCTGGTATGCTCTAGCTTCTTATTCCTGTGTGATTTTCTCAGTTGTCTTAGGCCAGCTTGGTCTATTAATAATCACCGCCTCTCTGGCAAGCTGAATTCTGGAAATGTCTGATTTGGTGTCTGCAAAATGGTTGCTGCCTAGTCAGTGGGTTGGATTCAGAAACTGCCTTCCACAAGAAAAATGGACCTTCTGTGAGAGGAAGAACGCTTGCTTCTGGAAGATCCCTCTGCCCAATTTTGGGGCACCCCTCCCCCCCTTACACCACAGCTCACCCCATTCAGCAGGGTCTCCTAACTCTCTGTGTTGCATTTTCAGGTGGCAGCTGAGGGAATGAAGGGGTGGGGAAGTCCACTTCTATCTGTGCAGTTCGTTCAGCGTAAATCTGGATCCAACCCAATATCTTTTGTGCCATTGCTACGATAAATATCAGTCCATTATTTACTCTGTTTCTGTCGCCTTAATACTTTGCAGGGGTTTACCTAATGAATGATGCAGTTGATGCAGCATTGCTGAAGCTGATTGGGCTGATACCTTCTTAGCAATCTGGGTGAGAGACCTCTTGGACCTCCATATAAAAGCAGGATAGACATATAATAAATATTTACAGAACACATAATTGTGGGCTTCCATGTGTCTCCATATTTTAGTCCAGCTGTCTAGTTCGGGATTTTTCTTAGTAGTTGCAACAAAGGGCCCATTTAGATGATGATTGCAATTGATATTGGATGTGTTTGAAACTTTCATCAACCTGTGAAGTGTGTTTACCACGCGAGAATTGTACCTGTTACCACAAGTCTAAACAAGTTTGCATAACTGTTGCTTATTTGTGAGTCATTTAAGCTTTAAATGAACCCCCAAGCCTTGCCACCCAGTGGGACCTGCTAACTCTCATGTGTTAAACAGGAGTGAAGTATGGTGGGTTGGAAAGCCACAATATATCGTAAGAAAGTGTGTATAGGCTCAGATCAGTTAATTTTTTATTATAGATGTCCAGGTCCCTTTTAATCTTGTAATACAGAAAGGGCTACTGTTCTGGAAACTGGGCTCAGAATGAAAGCTCAGATGTGATGAGGTGAGGACCTTATGATGGAATGCTAATGTGTGATACGAATTTTACCCTTGCTGCTGCTTTGCTGCATTCGTTCCCTCCTCCTTTCCCCCTCTTGAGTTACTTATACATGTTACAGTTCCCATGTGGAACCTGATATAAATAAGTCAAAAGCTGAAGATGTTGGGTTGGCTCCAGGATCTGCCTTCCACAAGAGGAAGGGTTCCACTTGCAGAAAGTTAATCTGTCCGGTTTTGTGGGATCTGCCCTCCCCTCATGTTACATCTCACCCCATTCAGTAGGGTCACCTGACTCTCTGTGTAGCATTTTCAGGGGCCTAGAAGGGCTGCCATGGGATGGACAGGGAAGTCCACTTCTATCAGTGCAGTTGATCCAGCATAAAGCTGGATTCAAGCCCGGATCTTGGGCAAGCTGTTTGAATGAACTGTTTCACTTTGTGGTCAGTGTTATTTCGAGAGGCCTTGAGTGACCTTCAGCGGTTTATTAAATTCAGAATTTGTTTCTTTAAAATGTTGTAATTGTTTTTACATGGTGTTTTATTCTTTTATCTTTGTTGTTCACCGCTCTGAAATTTTTTGATGTGGAGTGGTATATAAATATTGTAAATAAATAAATAAGGAAGCCATGGGTTCTAGTCCTTACAGCTCTCCTTTCTCAGTTCATTGCTTTGCTCATCAAAATTTCTCAGGACAAATTCTGAGAAATTTTCCTTTTTGAAGTGTTGAAGAACTCTTCCCGCTTCCCTGGAGAATATTCAGTGAAATCCCTCTGTTGCAATCCCTCCATTGCAATTTCACCACCTGCAGAGAGGTAATTTGTGGAAGCTATTTTTTACTCAGCCTTAGTTTCACCCTGTCAGTCAGAACATTCGCTTTTATTTTGAACATTTGCACTCATTGCAAGAAAATCACCCAATGCTGTGGAGAGCTGCATAGTGGAGAATGTTAAAACCTTCTTATGAGCCCTCTTGGTTTGTTCTCCCTCTCCCATGCAATTTAGAATTGCATGAGTAGAAGAGTGGAGATGAGCCTATTGTCCACACCTCTTCTGTTACATTCTTATTGCTGGCTTCATTGCTCTTTCTGGTTTGGACAGGTAGTGTCCCTGCACAATTTAGAACCTTGGAAGATCAGGTATCTAAAGTCCTATTCAGGCATTCCTAAACTGGGTGTAGTAAACATGTGATTTTTTGAGCGTTCTAGAGAAGAAGCTCCTCAGATACAGGAGACTCTCCTCTACATAAAGTTGTGCTCCGTGAGTAGAGGGAGATGGATGCATCAGTGGACTGCGGTGGGGCTAGCATGTTTCCTCTACTCCATGTTTGCTATACCCATTTTAGGAGTGCCTGAATAGGGCTTAATCATGTGGGGAACTGATACAAGTAGAGCAGTCTCCCCTCTGCAGGCATTCAGCCCCAACACATGGAGGACTGTGGGACTGTCAACAGAGGCACATGAGAGAGGGGTAACGGGCTTGTCCTGCTCTTCCCCCCTATTTATTTAATAGATCTGTATTTTGCCTACCATGTTTTTAAAGCGGTTTCATGGTCATAATCACTCATGCATGTGAGAGAACACCTTGAGGGCTATGGTTATAAAATGTAAACTGGCCTTCATATCAGCCTATGTTTGTTAGGAAACTTGTTTGCTCCTTTTGCTGATTTGAGGATTTAGATGCAGCTCTTACAACTACACAACATGATGCATGATGCATGTTTTAAGAAAATGACGGTTATTTAAGTTCACTGTGTTTTGTACAGCTTCCTTTGCATGCCATTTCATGGACTAGTATGACAGAAGTCTAATGGTTTGCATACACTTATTGAATAGGATTTGATGTTTTTAAACATTCCGATATTAATTATGCCACTGTTGAGGATTTTTCTTTGTGACTTAACTGCCTGATCTATCATGCATTTGTTCACTTGTGTAAGCTTACTATTTATGAATACAGATTATAAAGTCAAGAGCTTTAATTTTCTGGTCCTCAGTTTCTACATGTATAAAACAGAGGCTAGTGATACTTTCCAGAGCTCATAGTGATGTTGTATATTATTATCTGTACCTCACACCGAGAAATGTAAATAGATGGTAGGTGAATGCGGAAATAATTGTCGGTACTATGAATTTAATTTAGCAGAACTCAAGGGCATCTGAAGATGTTTCCTTGAGCTAATATGGGGAAAGAATAAACCCCACCTTATAAATTAGGTCATCTGTTATTATTTTATAGCTTGAATGGCAGGAAACAGGAACAAAAAATATGCCCTGAAACCAGTGTGAATGTTACTCAGACAAATAAAAGGCTGAGGCAGTTGCTGGCCGCCTCTTGACAAACAGCTGGAGCCAAAAATGGCCATTGAGTTGTCGCTTAAGGACTTAATGGAGGAGATCATTCAACCAAAGAAACAATAAACAAGGTAGATGGAGTTTTACCCTGGTTCAAATTAAGATAACCTAGATGAAAGTCAGTGTAAACAAAATTAAAGGGAAAGGTGAATGAAGCTGAAAGAACAGCTCTTGTATGTGAACCGATGAATAGCTTATGTTTAAGGAGGCACCTAATTGAATCAAGAACAATCCTTGGAAGGCAAAGAGGATTGCCTCTTTCAACCTCTGTGGAATTGAGTTTTAAAGGTGAAGTCAACCAACAGTATACCTGCCATGTTGAAACTCAACATCTATTTTACCTTTGTAACAAAAGTTTCCTTTTTATACTTTATATATTGAGATTTCAACATGTACTACAGTCTTTAGAAACATAAGAAGCTGCCCTATACTGAGTCAGACCATTGGTCCATCTACCTCAGTATTGTTTACACTGACTGGCAGTAGATTTCTGTAGTTTCAGACAGGAGTCTTTCCCAGCCCTATCTGGATATGCCAGGGATTGAACCTGGGACCTTTTGCATTCAGTGCATGTGCTCTGTCACTGAGTTATGGCCCTTGGAATACCTTATTTAGGAGAAAGGTGCATATTATTGTGTTTGCCTGCAATGGAAGTTCAGAATGGGACAGATTCCAGTCTCTTTTAAGTTGAACAATAAGAACTGTTTTCCAGTTATGGTTCTTCTATTTTTTATTTGTGGAGTGTGATAATTGCTGCTGAGCCTAAACCAGCTCAGATTTGGTAGGAAGAAACAACAAGGGGCCACCCATTATCCAAATGGCCTCCCAGATTTTGTCACTTCTGACCAAACAGTGAGGGCACTGTGCTCAGCCCTAAAATGTCCATTCTTCTAGTTTCCTCATTTTAGGCTATGAGTTCCAGAATATCTATCGTTCTATTCACCAACATCATACCATGCCCACACTTGCGTTTTTCTTTTCTTCTGCTTCATATTAAAAGTTACTAGATTTAGAAGGCACCATCCAATTTCTGCTGGGTGTGTGTGTGTCTTATACTGCACTGGTGCTATATAGCTAATAGAGCTGTATGGATCTATTTGCTGTAATTCTTACTACCTATATACAATAGCAGCAAGCACTAACTTCATTGCTATGACATATCTATTTAATTAACACAGCCACTGTAGCTACTATGAGAAGCCCCAAGCAAAGAAGTCATACTTGAAAAACTATTATGTCGTGTGCTGAAAATGTACAGCGTAGTATTTTTAAAAATTAAAATACACCAAAATTTGCTTTAAAAATACATTCCTATACATTTTGTGGTGGTGCTTCTCAAAATCAGATATATAAAAGTAGCACAGCAGGAAGACACAGAATGACCATTTGATAGTATAAAGGTGTTTCACTTTGAACCCCATCAAGTAGCATCTGAGATAATATGAGAAACTGTGATATCTTAATTATGGTTATTTATTTAAGGGATTTATACCTCACCCTTCAGCAAGTTCCTGGGGTGGCTGACAAAAAGTTAAAATTGTAATAACTTGAATTAGGACGTATAAATTCGGTTTTATAAAATATACATATATCATCAGCAGCATGGAAACAAATCCTGCAATCAAGGCTAGTCTACCTGGTGAGCTTGTACATACATAACCATTTGTCTCATAGAGTGGACTGTAAAAAAAAATGTGCTCCCTTCCCTCTCACTTACTCTGTCTGCCTCAACCCCACACTAAGCATTATATCTGACCATCACTGCCCTGGTTTAAAGCAAATTGAGAGATACTCCCAAACCACTTTTGTTAGGAATACATAATTCCAACCTCTTAACCCCAGTTAGCATTACACCTGTGTTGGCCCCATGGCAAGGGTAGAGAAGCTATTTCAGCCTGAGAGCAAAATTCACTCCAGAAGTTGGGCAGGGGCCAAATGCCAGCAATGAGCGGGACCTGTAGCCCACTGCTGGCATGCACCCTCCCACGCTCCCACACACAAACTCATGCCCGCAGCACGCACACAGATGGCACCTGGAGGCACCAGCTCAGTCTCACTTCACCTACTTTTTGCCATCCCAATCGGTCGTGCAGAGGCAACTATAGCTGGTCTATACATGGTGACAAGTATTGTGAGAAGCAGCAGTTGCTGAGAAGCAAGTGACCTATGCTGCTAACACGAAGGATCCTTGCAATACTGCTGAACCCCAAATCACTTTACTAGGCTCACAGATTCTCTTTTTTCCCTTGTGCCACAGCCAGCCTGCTTCCCCCTTTCTCCACCCAACCTCATCTGGAGGAAAACTTTGCCATGACTTGAAAGTCTTGCCAGCTTAAACAAATTCAGTCCACTTCCCTGGCAAAAGGTGGAACCAAGGTAGAGGCAAGGTGGAAGGGGATGATAAGAAACGAGGGAGGAGTGCAGGGAAACATCCAGAGCACAGGGGAAAAGACTGAACGCCCCCCCCCCCAGTCTCTGTTGGAGCCTTGAGAACTGCACCACCATGAGAGAGTGGAGTATGGTGAGTTCTGCCTTGGGAAACTGAAAACACCTGGCTTCCAGAGTGGCTGGGTATATATCTGCAGCCACCACAGGCCCTCCAGGAGCAGCAGGAACATCCAGAGCACAGGGGAAGGGACTGAATACCACCACCCTTGTCTCTGTTAGAGCCTTGAGAACTTAACCAGCATGAGAGAGTGGACCATTGGAGAGATCTGCTGCAGGCTTTAAGAAACCTGGCTGCTATTTTCTGAACTTTGTTTTCCTGGTGTAGCTGTTGCAGTTCGTAGTGTTTATTAAAGCCTTAATGCATAGGAAAGATTTAGTTTATTGGGCTCTGGTTTACACACTACTGAAAGATAATAACTGATACTGTGTTGCAATGTTTGATTTTGGCTATGCTGTTATTAATCTGAAATGTTATTATGTCAGTGGCAGTGAAATGAATAGTTTATGATTATAATGAGGTCCTATTATAATTATATATTGGTATGCTTTTTTGTTGTTGCATTGCTATTTTGTTAGCCACTTTGGGCACTTTTTGTGGAAAAGCAGCATATAAATGATGATGATGATGAGCATCCACCTGGAGGGTCCTCATGGCTTGCTAACAGGGAACTGTGTGCCGGGAGGACGGAAAGGTAATAACTTTGTCAGCCAAATCCATTCTACTAGGATGAGTTAAAACTTCCTCTCATCAAACTGGCATCAAGTTGTAGTTTGCAGACACATCAGGAGTTAGACATTCCCTAGTATCAGCCTAATGAATCCAGGTGTGGAGTCAGTGGCTCAGTTTAGATATAATACCAAATCATGGTTTGCTGTTATGCAAACAAACCTGAAAAGAGCCTTGGGCTCTCACACTTCCTCCTTTCGCTCCCTTTCCTTCTCTCTTGTGCTGTGATATGTTCCCTCAAATTTTGACTTCAAGAAAAGTATAGTTGCTGTTATGTCCAAACTAGCAAACTATGGTTTTCATTTACTCTGCAAGTTAGGCTTATAAGCCAGTGTTTAATCCTTGCAGACAGCCCCATTATATTCTGTAGTGAGAACTCTGCTAGTATATGGACACTTCCAACATGCTGTAATGCCCTCCCTTCATCATCTCCCTTGTACACAAATTAATATGTGTAAACCACCGTGTAACTATTTCATTTGGTGGGGTTTCCATTTGTTTAAATGGTGGGTTGCCTAGGACACATTCCCAGTTGGTTGTGTGCAACATACATCACGCATATATTATTGGATCTGTACTCTTGATGGATCCTATTTGAATGGAATTTGTGCAGGAACATTCCCAGTGGATTTTATCCACTGTTTGCTTTGTTGAGGCACTAAAATAAATAATGAAAACTGCCATCAAGCCAGGATTTGATATTGATTTTTTTTTTGAGCTAAAGATATCTGATACCTTCAGAGATCGCTATCTTTACTGTGTCATGCACACCCATGCCTGCTGCTATAATAAATAAATAAATAACCAAAACTTTCTTTAAGGCCCGGGTGAAAAAGATACATTTATTGTTTGTTGTTTTTTGAATATTGTGTTTCTGGAGCTGCTATCTTCAGAGTTTGCTGCCTGATGAGACTGAAGTAAGGCATCAATAAGAGAGAGTCTGGTATGCTAACTATTCTCCGGGTACATATACCACTAGCTAAATCAGTTCTTATTCCTATTTGGGTTTTATTGATCTTAAACATTATATCATGAATTAAAAATAGATCAGTGTAAAAAAAATATTTATCTTCTCTGTGGTTTTGTACTAGGTTTTTGTTTGTTTTTGGTGGACAAGGGGTATAATCAGTACAGCCTAGTTAGAAATACAAGCCCTGAAGACTCCAGTGGTTGTCATTCATGTTCTTAATCTCATGCTCTTTTGAGAGTTGAAATAATGCTCCAAATGTAGGGGGATTAAAAAAAAAAAAGTAACAGAATACTATAAGGCTGAGCAACATTTGTTTATGACTGGCTTACCTGGAACTGAATCTCTCCTTTGTGCGTTTACCTGTTGTAGCTCAACACAGCCAATCCCACCAGATGCCGCTATGCTGCACTGCTGGTTAAGAGATCTTAACACGGAAAGGGAAGGGTGCACTGTCCAAAACCTCACTGATTAATATTTACAAAAAGCTGAAGGAAATTGCAGCGTGTGCCCTGTGACCTGACCAAGTCAGTGTTAGTCACCAGGGGAACCCTGATTAATCAGAGTGATCTGCTCAATATGAGAGGCAATATTCCAGCGCAGAATATTGTACTTGCTGTGATACACACTATATCATTTGTGCAGTGCAACCATATCACAGTGGTGAGGTGGGGAGAGGAGAAAAAATGAACTGAAAAGTCAGGCCATGGGAAAAGATCAGAGGAGGAGATGATGATGCACAAAGGAGCAGGCATTTAATGTTTCTGTGTATGAAAATGCAACTTTATATCTGTGTAATAGTGTTCATGTTCTCAGCTCCTGGAATCTTCCACCAATGGTAGGAAGCAAAGGCAGGATAGTCTGTGTTTCTTCATAATGTTTGGAGTATTGTAAATGAGGTGAAAGTGGGGAGGGTTCTATTCAAAGCACTGGATTTATTTCTGACTAGGTCTCTGGGAAAGGGTAGGGTTGTCACTTCTGAAGACCTCTCAAGGTAAAATCCTCATGTATTGAATCCATCTGAGTGGAGCAGTACTAACTAACCTCGCCCCCAACATCATGCACACAGGCATGTCCTACTACTACATGAAGGCTTCCTTACTCCAGATGAGCTTTTTTTGCAGTTATTTGCCCTGTACACATGGACACTATGGGGAGGGGCATGCCTGCATGTGTTACATGGGGGGTGGAGCTTGTCTGCATGTCCCTGCTCACATGTTAATTGAATGTGTGAGCATTTCTTGTGAAGGGAGCGTGACTCTAAAAAAAAAATTCTGTTCCCCATTTCCAAAAGTAAAGTGGAAACTATTATTGGGGGCTAAAGTAAAGTAGGCGTTCCTCACTCACATAAATGACTGTGTGAAAAATAGTCAAATATGCAGAAGTAGGTGAAGCTCATAGTTGGCATGAAGATAACCTGTGTGCAAGGATCAAGGATATGTGGGTGTGATAATTCCACATACTACATTCATGTGAACAATTGTTGATTCAAGATCATAGTAATATTGAATAAGCTAGGGATGGGTGAGAATATCGTTTCAATTCCCTTTTGGTAAGAATTTAACAAAAACTGCAAATTCCTTCATATTTGGAATGGAAAGAATTTGAGATTTTAAAAATCCATTGAATGTTGGAGAAACCAAAACTGACAGATTCATTCATCCAGGCAGAGAGCTTTGAATGTTTAGCTCCTAGCCGTCTGGATTTGAATCTCTGCGCATTAAATCATGTTAGCGCTGAATTAGGGTGGCCACCTTTTTCTCTGACAGGCTCCTCATTTTTAGCAGCCATATGACAGGCAGGTACAACATGGTCCTCTCCATGTTGGGTAGATGGATAAGAATTTCATTTTGGTTTGTTTTTGATAAGAATTTACCAAAATTCACAAATGTCTTCATATTCAAGGAGGAAGGAACTTCAGATATAAAAAATATCAATGTGGGAGAAAGAAAAAGTGACAGATTCATCCATCCCTAGAATAATCATCCACAGATCTTGCTCAAACTCAAGAGTTTTCACATAACAGCGAGCCATTGTTTGTATGCGAAGCATAGGGCTTGAGCACTTCCCTTCCCCTCTCTTCCTGCGTAGCTGATAGGGGAATAAATCAGAATTTAGTTTTACTTTAGCAGATTCCCAGTTTGTTGTCGCATGCAGAGTTACTCTAAATAAACTCTAGTTAATTTCTAAGCAAGCCAATTTAAAACTCTGGGTTATTTCGGTGACTTGTGTAGAAAAGTAGAGTTTGATTTTAAACTACAATTCCTGGCTTGTACCTGGTTTATACAGCAAAGCTGTATAGCCTGGTTTATTCTTCCTGAAGGTCCCATGGAAAGGGGATCTCTGCTTGTGCATGGAACACTAAATTACGGTTTACTGTTATGTGGAAATGTGGCCACTATCTATGAATGCCAAATAAATAGCTCCTGACTGGTCTTTAGCAACAATGTAGCTGGATTTTAATTTTTGATCCAGCATGTAGAGTGTTCAAATACATCTAGCAAGTAAAAGGTTCAGCAGGCAAGGCAAAAGAAAAGGAAAGCTATTCAGAATACCAGTTGGTGAAGAACAATTCTTAAGACATTATCAAAAGTATAATGTCAACAATGCTTTGCAAAAAAGTGTATCAAACAGCAACAGGCTGGGAACTTAATTCAATAGGAATGGAGGCAATGGTGAGCTTATGGAAAAAGTAAGCATGAAAAGAAGGTTAATTTATCTCTTTAGGGAACCTTGAGGTTGGTTGAAGTTGAATTTTGTTCCTTGGTCATACTAGGGGACGAGTGGCGAGCAAACTCTGAAGGTTTTTTTTAAATGGCTACAGTTTTAAGTACGAGTTTGAAGACTTTCCAATCCACACACCCTTTTATTAACTACATGGGACTGTTGTTTTTCAAAAACAAAAAAATACACAATTTTTCTTTCTACAAACAAAATTTGGAAGACTTAAAATTGATGTGAAAGGTAATGACTTTGTATTTGTCTAATTCTTCTTTAGCCAGTGAATTGGGTATTACATTTAAGCTTCATGGAATATCACATTGCCTTTTCAGTTTTGATAGAGCTGTATACTATTAGTACATTCTCCAGTCTTCATATGTGCCAGACAGTTTATTCAATACCATGTGATTGTTTGTTACATCTCCCTTGGCAAATTATATGTGAATAATGAATGACAAGCAATATACTCTGTACATCTAGCCGTCTGCCTTTGGGAAACACTTCACATCCAGAAAATTCAAAAGCTATATTTAATACTTAAGGTTTTGAAGCCTGTACACTACTTAGTGCTGCCTGCTTCAACTGACTTGCATTTATTTCGATTTTGGTATGTGTTGCTGCCATTGTGAAATATTTACATAATTATATCATAATACTAGAATTTCCTAATCACAAACAACATGAAGACAGCCATATCAAGGGTACATCCTTCAGTTCTGTAGTGGTGGTTTACTTGCTACATAGTTTTGGGCATTAATGGTATATTCAAACAGGAAGTAGAAGTGAGTTCACTTCCTGTATATATATATATATATATATATATGCAAGCTGGTACTGTCCAAAGCCACTTGTAAGTCTCCCTAAGCTGAGTGTAAAACTGTTATAACCAGGCCATGGTTATGCTTCTGTGGACATCCTGCAGCCTCTGAGCAAGCACACAACAATAGGTATCAATGACTACTAGTTTTGATGGCTATGTGCTACCTTCAGTACCAGAGGCAGTGAGCCTATGTACACCAGTTGCTGGGGAATATGGGTGGGAGGGAGCTGTTGCTTGCATGCCCTGCTTTTGGGTTCCTGTTCGACATCTGATTGGCCACTGTGTGAACAGAATGCTGGACTAGATGTACCCTTGGTCTGATCCAGCATGGATCTTCTTATGTTCTTACATTCTTATGTTCACTTGTACGCTATTTATTTTAAGTGGCACTCGCGTAGTTCAGGCCAATTTTAAGCTTTCCAGCAGAATTCCATGGGCCTTCACACAAATGGCTTATTATCCAGAGAAACACTCATGGAGTTTCCCTTCGACTGCACCTACGCACAGGTATATAAATCGGTTCAAAAGCAAAGATGGTTTTGAAAGACCATAGCTCAGAGTTAGAATACCTGCTTCGCATACAGAAGTCCCAGGTTCAGTCCCCATCATCTCCAGGTAGGGCTAGGTCACAATCCTGCCAGAAACTCTGGAGAGCTGCTGCCAGTCAGTGTTAACGATACTGGGCTAGATGGACCAATGGTCTGACTCGGTGTAAGGAAGCTTCCTTGTTCCTATGGTTTGTCTGTCAGGACACAGGGCTGATCTGGGTCTACAGCCTAAAGCAAGCAAGTAAGACCCCCCCCCCCAATTCTAATATATTGTCCTCTCCCTTAACCGCTTACAAGGAATTGGATAGACAGTTCTGTGTATTGTATTGATTGGGAGTCTCTGTTGGCATGGTGCCTGGTAAAGCCATACTAGGTAAAATCAGGGAAGGAGTTTATTAAAGGAAGTTCATGATAGTTATTTGACTTCAACACGTAACATGCACGCTTTTTCTATTGGTGCATCTGGAACACGGTATTTGGGGCCCAAGATTAATGAATTATTATTCTGTTCCCTTTCATTTGTCCCCATCCTAACCCATGTATGGGGTGTGTGTGTGTGTGTGTGTGTGTGAGAGAGAGAGAGAGAGAGAGAGAGAGAACACTAAATGATTAAGGTGTATTTCAGTGTGATACACAAAAATAAGTGTGGGAGAGAGCATGCATTGCTATTTGTATGATACTGTTTTATGGTTTTATCTAGTGAATTGCTTTGGCAGGACGCTGATGTAAAAATAAAAATATATAAGTGAAGATATGCAGTGTAGACATACAGGAATTTTCAAGCAATTGATTTAAAGTTAAAACACTTGTTTCACTTTAGCCTGTCACCTAGAATACTACTAGTATTAACTGAAGCCAGGATCCGAAGAGCTGCTTGAAGTGCACCTGGTGGACTAAGCAAATCACACTCTCCCATATGAATCTCCCAGATTCAGGTCGTCAAAGCAGCCCTGCTCCGAGTTACACCATGATCAGAAGTGTGGTTGGTGGCTACACCTTTCAGTGTAGCCATTTCAGTATCGGCACTGATACTTGCTGTGAAACTTTAAACTCTCTCTCTCGAGTCTCATCTTGTTCCATCTCCGTTAGCTTTTACGCAGGAAATTAAAACTGCTCTGTTTCAGCAGGCTTTGGGGGTTAATAAATTGTCCGCTGGCTTTTGTGGCTTATTAATTGCTGAGGTTTTATAGTTTATTCGTTCTCTGCTCGCTGTTGTTTGTTGTTAATTTATTTATTATGGTATTATTTTTATTTACTTTTAAAAACTGTATTGTAAAGCATGTATTCTTTATTTATTGCAAGAAAGTTCTAATGCCTACACATTATTTAGGGTGATTTACAATAGTTAAAATGTCACAATCTTGTAGTAAAACCAGATCGTAGCTCAAGAGAGGTCTAAAGGTGGAGTATAAATAATTTAAATAAATGCCCAGTAGGATTCTTCTCTATTTTATTTTGAATGTGAGAACCCTGTTTTATATCACAAACTGCTTTTGAAATTTCCCTTTCTTTCTTTCTTTCTTTCTTTCTTTCTTTCTTTCTGCTGTTGTGCTGAACATAGTAATACAATATCAAAATATATATAGTGGACAAAATGAAACATTAGACTAGGGGTAGGCAACATTTTTTGGCCGTGGGCATTTTTGGCAATTTGAAAAACTGTCCTAGGCACCACCACAAAATGGCTGCCATGGGACGTATGGCAAATAACAAGTAACCTATCCAAAAGACTGAGTACAAGGCTGAGGTGGGGTCTGAGCCCCAACACACTGGTATGAAAATGTGTTAATTTTTTTAGTGGGAGGGGTAAGGCACCTTGGCGGGTGCCAAGAAAGGTGCCCTCAGGTACATTGGTGCCCTCAGGGACCATTTTGCCTACCCTTGCATTAGTGCATATGAACAATAATACAAATTTCCCTCAGTTTCAACAGTTTGCTATGATTTATTTGGGGAAGGATGAGGGACTATTGTCTGAGAAAAGCAAGTCCAAAGTTTGGACACACAAAGCAAGGATCAAAAAGGTGATATACAGTTTGTTCTGGCTGGGGTTGCACTGCCCCTTGAGGACCAGGTTTGTAGTTTGGGGGAACCTTTGACAAATGCCCTTGACTTGATGCCCAAGTTCTGTCTGCGAAGCTCCTTTGACCAGCATTAATTGGTGTGCCAACTTCATGTCCTGGCTGCTGTATTCTGAAGCTGAAGTTTCCAAATGGGTAATTAAAGGCAGTGCCACGTGCAATGTATATGGTAATCTAACCTGGACACCATCAGAACACAGATGACTGTGGTAAGGTCACTTCTTTCCAAGAAAGGAAGAAGTTGGCAGGAACTCACAATAAAGAATATATTTTGCCTGTGCTGAAAATCCTACACTGGCTTCCGGTCTGCTCCCTGAAACTGTGCAAAGTAGTGGTTTTGACCCATAAATCCTCTAATGTCATGAGCCCAGCATATCTGAATACCACCTTTACCTGCCCATTCACTTGCATCATCATCATCATCGGTCCTGCTTCAGGTGCTCCCACCTTCTGAAGTTTCTCTGTTTTATTTATCAAAATATTTGGTGTGTCTCCTTTCAGCTAAAAAAAGTGTGTGTGTGTGTGTGGGGGGGAAGGTTAGACAAACAGTGACTGGAGATAGTGTGGAACTTCCTTCCCAGGATTTTCACTTGGTACCTATGATGCTGTCATGAAGGTGAGCACTACTCTATTTTCTTGGAGTTTTGTTTGATTCTGCTTATTTCTGGAGTGTTTGGAGTTTATTTCTATTTTTTTGCTGCTGCTTTTTAAATGTTTGTTACATTATGTAGTAAGTCACTTGGGCAGGATAGAAATATGTAAAATACAATACATAAATTTAATTATTGAAAATAATTTTTCTCATAGATACTGTTTTCCTCATAAATTTCTCCTCATTATATGTCTCTCTGTCAAGAGACACTTAACAGTTATATACATCTCACCTAATGAATTTCCTTAGCATTTAAACCCCCATGCTGTACTTTTGCTTTTATTGTGCTGCCTAACCCCATATAAACCAGGTATGACACACATTCATTTACATGTGTATTTGTTTACACTCACAAGTTAAATGGATGAATAGATTCTGTAGATAGAATGAAAGAACCCTGCTAGTTTAGATTGAAGTGGCTGTCACTGACATTAATTTAGATGTAGTATTGTGAAGGCTCTTAAAGGTCAGGTTTCCCCCAGAGCGTTAGTTTACTCAGGACGTTTTTACAGATGATGTGCTAAAGATGTAATGCATCTTATAACTATGCTTTAGCTTCATCTGCTTGATTCATCAAATGTCTCTGTTCAAAATTGAACAATGTATGACTGTTCCACATATGAAATGCAAAAGGAAAGCTTCCTGTGACTCAGTCAGCTGCAACTTGATATTTCGTTATATACACATGTACTTTAAAACATTGGTTGGAAATTATGGGCAGTATCTAACACTGCCTGTCTGCTTATGCTATTGACGTGCCGCGAGCATAAGCAACCTCTAGCGGTTTGCCATTAGCATGAGCTGATGCAACGAGTTTTCCAGTACATTAATAGCATAAGCGGATCATCAGTATTGGATACTGCCCTATAAAGATGCAAATAACTTAAGCACACAAAAAAACTGTCCTGGTTCAGATTGAAGGCCTGTTCCCACAGTGACGGACCAGATGCCTATGGGAAGTCCACAAGCAGGATGTCATGCTCTTGCAGTCACAGTCCCCAGCAACTGCTGTACATAGGCATACCACCTCTGACACTGGAAGTAGCGTATAGCCATCAGGACTAGGACTATTGGCAGCCTTCTATAAAATTGTTGAATCCCCTTTTAAAGCCTTTTAAAGTTAGTGGCCACCACTACATCTTATGGTAGTGAATTCCATAGTTTAGCTATGCACTGTGTGAAGAAGTACTTTTACCTGTCCTAATTTCTCACCATTCAGGTTCATTGGATGACCCCGGGTTCTAGTATTATGGGAGAGGGAGAAGACCATCTCCCTCTCCACTTTTTCCTCACTATGCATGATGTTATACACCTTTATAAAAACAGACTGGTGTTCATATTAATGGACCCGTGCTTTAAAATGGGGTCAATTTGTTATTTAATGGGGGCAACTTCTTTATGTATGGCATTTGCTCACATTTTCAGAATGTCTGGTACTTGATGCTATTAAAAGACAAACAAGCAAGATGGCTTTGTTTTTCACAGGAGATGATTCTGGATGCGGATGTTACTCTGATATAATATAGCATTCCCAACCTGTTGACCTCCAGATGTTTTGGACTACAACTCTCAGCATTCCTGACAACTGGCCACGCTTCTTGCGCTGATGGGAGTTGAAGCCAAAAACATCTGGAGGGCACCAGGTTGGGAAAGGCTGATATAGTATCAGCTTGTGGTTTTCAGCTGGAAGCATGGTGCAGAGTTGGAAGAATACACAATGCTCTGTCTGTGCAGCCTTTTTATTGGAGTTTAAAGAACCCAACCGTACCTATTGAGTTTGTTTATCTCTGTTTTGATACGTGATTCATTTCTTGAACCGCTTCCATGGTGTTATGGATTGTGAGGTTATACACCAACCCATGTGTCTTGAGTACCAACCCATATCTCCTAAGTCCTTAATGGTGAGGATGACATTAATTCTTCTTGTAATAATGGTAGTGTGGATAAATCAAGATAAGTGGCATTAGGAAATTTCCTCTTTGGTAACAGTGAATGGAATGAGTGCAGGACTGATGCATCTGTTTGGCTTAAGTTTTGTTATTATAAATAATAATGACTGTTTAATGACCAGATTACTTTACAGTCCTTTTCTTACTCATCCTTTAAAACACCCTTGTGAAGAATGGCACGTACTTCCCTACTTAATGTATAGATTAGGTACAATTAGCTTACTGTATAGATTAGATTTACATGGCAGTTTTTAGCACTTTGAACTCTATAGTCCACATATACACACAGCTTTATTCTGTGCTTGCTCTTCACCTGACACTGCATTCCAAGTTTAATAAGCCATAGTTTATTAAACTGGAAATGAGCACTGGGCCTGCATGTTCACCTGCCCCTTGCTGCCTTCCTTTGCATGCCAGCTATTTCACTTAGATCCTGGTTTGTTTTTAATCTACAATTCCTTGTTACTATGTCAAAAATTGGAACTGTGGTTTAATGTCAGGACTAACCAGGTTCTTAAACAGGATCAAATTGTAGTTTAAGATCCTGCTTAGTAAAATGGCATAAAACCAGAGTTCCTTATTGGATCTAACAGGAAGCTATGGTTTAAATAGACAGAGATGGAAGTGCTGATGCTGGAGCATCAAGGGATGTGTGTGGGCCAGATGCTTGTTCACAGCCTAATAAACTGCGGCCTTAAACTTATTGCCGGGTTTAATAAATTTAATAAGCCAATAATGTTATCTCTGAAAAGACCCAGAGAGTGCTAGAAGCTACTGCCTGGGTACTCTCTGAACAGGAACATCCACTGGGTCCAAAACTGAGCTGGAGCCAGGCTGATTTTACACAGATACTGCTGTCTCCTGTTATTCCAGCTATCCCGTGGAGTAGGTGCAAGCTTCAGTTACTACAAAAGAATTGCAGCCCTTAGGCTGATTTCATTCCCTGTGAAGTATCTTTTGTTCCAAGCTCATTTTAAAAAATGTGAAGTAAAATACAGACTGGTCTTTGTGTTTGATCCTAGAATTACCTCCTGTGTGTGTTGGCAGTAAAACAACATCCCTTTGAGAAGACCTCTAGGCAGTTGTTCAACCATGAGCCACAATTCTAAAACTCTTTTAAATATTGAAACTGTTTCAGAATAAAAGACATTTGAATTTATGATTGATTTCAAAGTAGGCCACATTTAAACACCGAGCAAGAGTAAAAGCTGGCCTTGTTCAAATATTGAGCGGGTGTTGATGTTAAATTACTTGAACACAGAGCTGTCTCATGGGAAATGGTATTCTCATTTCAGCCTCTTATGTTCTCCTACATATTGAATGATACTTTATTTGAAAAATACACTGCAGTGTTTACATAAGTCTGAAAAAAGAAGGGGTCTGGCCTGTAATAAATAAAATAATAAGAGGAAGCACTGAAGTATTGCCCTTATTTTCGCCGTAGTCTACGTAAATATTTACGTAGACTACCCGTGCCCAAATAAGGAACGCAAATGGCGGCGCCCATGGGCGCTGCCAGTTGCGTACGCGCTTCCCCCCCCTTTTCAAAGTCAGCCGTGATAGGCTACGTAAGGATTTATGTAGCCTATCATGGCTGACTGCAGGGACGCAAACGGCGGTGGCTCTGGCTGCTGCCATTTGCGTCTCGGCAGGAGATGAGATTCGCGGCCGGGGAGACGGGGCACTTCCCCCCAGCCAGAATTTCGGCGGGGAGGGATGGGGCGCCTCCCCCCCGGCCAGAATTTCAGCGGGGAGGGACGGGGCGCCTCCCTACCTGCCAAGAATTTCGGGGGGAGAAATGGAGCGCCTCCCCCCCACCGCGAAGCAAGCTGTGGGACCAGGTAAGGGACTTTCGTCCATCCCTAGAAGATGGGGTATACTTGGTTCAACAATACTACAAGTGAGAAGGATCTTGGAATTGCTGTAGATCACAAGCTGAATATGAGCCAACAATATGATGTGGCTGCAAAAAAGGCAAATGCTCTTTTGGGCTGCATTAATAGAAGCATAGCTTCCAAATCCCAGGAAGTATTAGTTCCCCTCTACTCAGCACTGGTTAGGCCTCATCTGGTTAGGCCTCATCCAGTTCTGGGCGCCGTACTTTAAGAAGGATGCAGACAAGCTGGAGTGGGTTCAGAGGAGGGCAACAAAGATGCTCAGGGGACTGGAAACAAAGCCCTATGAAGAGACTGAAAGAACTGGGCACGTTTAGCCTTGAGAAGAGGAGAGGAGATATGATAGCGCTCTTCAAGGACTTGAAAGGTCACAGAGAGGAAGTCTCGATTAGAATGCAGGACACAGAATAATGGGCTGAAGTTACAGGAAGCCAGATTCTGGCTGAACATCAGGAAAAACTTCCTGACTGTTAGAACACTACGACAATGGAACCAGTTACCAATTAGGGAGGTAGTGGGCTCTCCCACACTGGAGGCATTCAAGACGAAGCTGGAGAGCCATCTGTCAGGGATGCTCTGACTTGGATTCCTGCACTGAGCAGGGGGTTGGACTCGATGGTCTTGTAGGCCCCTTCCAACCCTACTATTCTATGATTATTCACACAGCGCATAGTTAAACTATGGAATTCACTTCCACAAGATGTAGTGATTTCTACCAATTTGAATGGCTTTAAAAGGGGATGGGACATAAGGCTATCAATAGCTACTAGTCCTGTTGGCTATATGTTACCTCTGGTATCAAAGGTGGTATGCCTATGTACACCAGTTGCTGGGGAACATGGGTGGGAGGATGCTGTTTCACTCTTGTCCTTGTGAGTTTCCTGTGGGCAGCTGTGTGAACATAATGCTGGACTAGATGGACTTTTGGTCTGATCCAGCATGGCTCTTCATATATTCCTATGCAATTATACATTTTAACTTATATATTATTATACAAGAGGATGAATGAGTATTGTGTCTCTTAATCCGGGGCAGGGGGGAATGGCTCATGCAGATTAGGATTAATATGTCAGCTGCTATCTGATTATTTGTCTATACAATCAAAATGTACAATATTTTATTTCAGGATAATAACCGTTGCCTGCATGTAACAAGGTCCAGGGCATTTCAGCTGTGTGCTCTTTGTTGATTCTGTTGGATGTTGAACTCCATCCACTATAGGTAACAATGCTGTTATTGCAAGCATGATTATTTCATGAAAAGGAGGTCAGTTAAGAACTCCCAACCCTTGTTGGATTTGTTGTTGATTTGCCAAACTGGTTTACTCTTTGAATATAAATATTTGGAGATTGATGGAACTTGGGGGGTGGGGGGGTTATCTAAAGGAAACTGGTTTCTGAAAGTGTTCTAGAAAGGCTCTGTTAATATTTGTTTTGTGGATTTTTTTTAGCATAATATATGAATGTTTATGTGCGGGATGGAATTGCAGTTAGCTTACATTAATACGGTTCAGTTGTCTGTCTTCAATGGGATTCTGTGGCTGCAAATGCCTTGTCTTTGGAACCTAGCCAAAGACTGGGTAAGGGCTGAAGTGAACAATATATCCATTACTTGTTTGCTGAGCTTATCATTACCATCCAATTTATGTTTTATGGTCAGGCTTTTTTTAAAAAAAATATTTCTATCACTTGAGGGGATGATTGCTTTAATTGACAATGGTTCGATAGTGATTTTTGCATGTGCCCAGTTTACGGGGGGGGGGGTTCTCACGAAGCAAAACATTCTTCAACATGTTATTGCAGTTGTACTGCATTTGATTTGGTGAAATGAACAAATAAAATAAATGGCAAATACTGGGAGCTTCTTAAAACTGGCTTTCAGTTAAAACTATTATATTAAGTACTGGTAGGTACCAGTGAATACTAACCCCAAAATGAATTCTGTATTATGTGATTGACTGAAGTAGAGCTTGAATGGAGATAATAGAGAACAAGGCTTGAGGTTGTTACTAAATCTGAACTTTCTCTTGATTCTTTCTATCCTCTATCCTCTTAATTCACCCATCTGTTGAGAAGACTGTCCTGAAGCGACTCCACAGTTCATATAACGTAGCAGTGAAGAATGCACAACTTACATCTGTTACATCTGTGGTATTAATAGATCAGGAACTGTGGTATGATGCTTGCTGTTTCCCTGTACCATTATGTCAGGGATAGGGAATGTGTGGCCCACCCTGATGTTGTTGGACTGCAACTCCCATAATCCCTTGCCATTGGCTATGTTGGCGAGCGCTAATGGGAGTTGTAGTCCAACATTCAGAGGGCCACATGTTCCACACCCCTGCTTCATGGGTTGCTTATACATAGGTATACATTGGAAGCACTAGGACTGGGAAAACTCAAACCAACTTTAAACAGAATGCAAAGGTGTCCCTTCTTGATCGGTTTACCTGCTTGCATGAAGGGAGGAGTGAAATGGGACTGAACCGGCTGTATACACCAGTATGCAGTTACTTCACATTGTGGTTTATTAAGCCAGGATTTGTGGCTCAACGGGATGTCTGAAAGTGGACATTATCTTGTTGAGAGCTGTGATGTATTGGAAGTTGTATATTCCTCTGAATATCGTATCATTTTTTCCTACTAATTTTCTATCTCTTTCTGAGGTTGGCAGAAATTTTAGGATGTTGTTCCCAGACGTCCTTTGTTAGGTACTGAAAAAAACACTCCCCCTCCCCCCTTCAACCAGATTCTGAAGCTTCTTAAGTAAAAGGGCTAATATGGTGAGCATCTGTTGCCTCATTGTACTGAAGTTAATTTTAGTCCCAGGTGTACTATGTGTGTGTTCAGTGTAGGAGAGGGCATGGGAATCTTGCCAAGCACTTTAGTTTTTCTTGGCCTTCTGCCTAAGTGATACATTTTTCTAGTTTATGAAATGAATTTCAGCTTGTAACCTGTGGCACTTGGGGTTTGAAGGTGTCAGGTATGCTTTAAGAATAGCTCAACAAATATCGAATCTATATATTAAAAGTACCTTGGTCTTTTCTTTTAATTATTCCTGGTTAACAAACAGCCTAGAAAGTGAACAAGCATGAACTCTTCAACACCTCTCCAGATTCAACAAAACTGACATTTATAGCTTTATTGTAGTGGAGACATGGCATTTCGATTGAGATTGTTTGGACTGTAGAGTGTCAGTATAAATAGCTATGATTGACTTTTGTATGGAGCACATCTGGAAGCAATTTCTGGCATTCCAGCTAGATTAAAGCATGTTTAAAAGAATTTCATCAGCCCATTTTTTTCTGGTTGCGGTGAATAAAGTTTCAAAGAAGTTTTAGCTGCTGTTCCTATTAACGTGGACCATAGTGAAGTCAAATTCAGGGCAAATGGAAAAAGCAACTCTTCCCCCCTCTCCAAACTGTAAAACATCTAACTGCATATTTGAGAATGACTTTTAAGGAAAGTAAAATAAAACATCTGGCACAAGGCAACTGTTACACACTGTAAGTGCTGGCGAGGTAGACCAAGATTAATAAGCTAGAGGGACCTAGTTAAAAAATACAGACATATTGGTTACAACTTGCAAGTGGTTAGTGGCTGGGGAGGGACGATTGGCAAGAGACTTGTATATTTGGAAGGGATAAATATCAATAAAAAAGGGGAAATGTTTATTCTGGTGTCAGAGTAATCATAGAGTAAACTGAATAAATTAATCAAAGTTAGGTTGAAATTTAGAGTAAAATGTCCTAATTATTCTTACTGGGTCAGTCCATTTACCACTAAGGAAATCACAGAATACTGGAATGATCCCAGTGCAGGCAGATTTTCAGAGGTTTTCTATTCCTGTCAACAGGTCTAGAGTTTTGCAGAGATTTTTGCTTTGACTGATTAAATATTCTGAAGATCTTCATTTTGCACAGAGGTCTGTGAAACAGTCATTGGTGGGAGTCCAAAGAGTTCCTTTAGGCATGCCCCAAAACTCAGGTATGTTCATTTCTATTTTTTTTTTCAACAGTGGATTCCCAAGGTATATCACAAAATACTTTTGAAAGTCCCATATTCAAAAATGGTCCACTGTGTAGTGTCATAGAGAGGGTGTGTTGATATTGGGGCAACAATGTTTATACAGTTTAGTGCAAATTGGAAAATGATTTGTTTATTCACACATTTGTGTTGGAATACTTTTATGGTAGGAGTCCTGACAGAGCATTCTACCTTCTAACCAGAAGATTTCTTTATTGAGGACCCATAACCCAGAGGTAGAGCACATGCTTTACTGAAGGTCCCAGTTTCGATTCCTGTCATCTCTAGGTAGGGCTAGGAAAGAATTCTGCCTGAAACCTTGGGGAGCTGCTGCCAGTCAGGGTCGACAATACTGCACAGATGAGACCAATGGTCTGACTCTGTATAAGGCAGGTTCCTATGTTTCTCTTACTAAGGATACAATCCAAAGTGCACATACTATGAAGCAAGTCCGTCTTGGGTGGCCCTCAAGTCGGTCTTCAAAATTTATCTAGGAATAGGCAAAACCCGGAAATGTTATTTGAGCCAAATGAAGGCTCGCAGTGGCCCACCCTTACCTGTTACCTATGCACTCACCCTCCACCCCCTGAGGTATCCCTGCCACCCCCTGGCCAGTGGCCAACACACTGTCTTTCCAGCAGGGTAGTGAGAGGCAAAAGGGGATGTTCCTTTTTTCTCTATCTGCTTCACTCTTTCCTTCCCCTCCACCATTGTCCAGCATCAGAAGCACTAGGTGCAGTGGATTTTTGGGAGGGTAGTTTGTTTTCAGGGCTCTAGCAAGTTTCAACTACAACTTCCAGAATCCACTATGTTGCATCGCATACACTCCTTGCTAGGGTGACCTGAAGAGGGAACTGGAGGAAACGGGAAAACTCCCTTTTGCTTCTCATTGCTGCTGTCACTGCCACTGCTACTCCTGCTTTTAAGAGCCAGGTAGGAAGGAGAGGAGGGGAGGGAGTGTTGGAGGACATGGCCGGGTGGCAGGGGTGGCTTGGGAGGGTGCAGAGCTTCCTTGGCTGCAGCTCATGGGCTGAATTCACTTTTGGAGAAGCTCTTGAGGGCTGCATTCCTGTGGTGGGTGGGGCTGAAGGCAAAGCTACAAATGCAAAAAGAAAGCCAGCATGTTGTAGCTTAAAGTTCTTGGTGCCAGTAAATAAACCTTAGGAGAGACATTATAGCCTTAGGAGAGGCATTTTTTAGAATAGAGGAAAAACTGCACAAAAATTGGAAAACCACCCTATGATAGGGGAAAGGGGTTGGGCCGGGGGGAAGGATCATGGCCATCTGGGGAATTCTGGAAGGCTGGATTGGTACCCTGAAAGCACTAGATTTGGGACCCCAGGCCTGAGGTTCCCTGGGCCTGAGGTTCCCCACCCCTGCTCTACAGAAGGCTGAGCAGAAATTCCAGGGATTGCAGGCTCCCTTCCCATGGGTTGTCCAGACTCTCTGGGTTCGATTCTGAACCAGGCTCGGAGAAACCCTCATACTATCTCTAAATTAAACACTCTTTCGATCTGGCTATAAGGCTTGATTCTCCAGGCCATCAATAATTAATTAAGATGGCTGATACCAACAGCCTCAGTGGGGGAGCACTGCAGTGAGGCTGGGTTTGTGCCACAAATAAATCTGCTGGTTGAAATATTCATGACAAGGATGATAATGAACATTGGAAGAAAATAGCGGGCAAAACAGTCCAGCACTGAATAAATGATGGAATGTGTTTTGGGCACATTCTCTGAGCCATTACTGTTTGAGGGGAGAATACGAGACATGCGATACGTAAAGTACATTAATGCAGTAAGACATTTCCGATTTGATGACCAATGTAAGTCTATGTATAATATCTGGTAGTTGTTTTTAAAGCTTTGTTGTTCAGCTTTTTAAAATTTCTGTTTAAGAAGACCCATTTAAGTTTGAGAAGACCCATTGAAATAAGTGGGATAATTAAATCATAAGTAACTTAATACTAGATACTAGATATTTCAAACAGACCATCTGGAGAGATTGTAACTAAATTCAGTGTATATTGTTCAGGCCCAGCATATGGCAAATTTCATACAAGCACCACAGGAACATGAAGGGTCACTGCTGGATGTGGTGGTGGTTTAGTGTTGTTTGTTTGTTTATAATGGGGCCTTCGGGATGTTATTGGACTGCAACTCCCATCAACCCTCAACATTGGCTACTCTGGTGGTGGCTAATGGAAGTTGTAGTTCACCAACATCTTGGGGGCTGTTCCCCACCCCTGATTTATTACAAAGTTTTATCTCACACCTTCCACCCAAATGGTTCTTCAGAGTGGATACAACCAATTTCATATATATATAAAAATAATACTGGAACAGTGTAGCAGGGAGACCGCACAAGCCAAAAGAGCACAGAAAAACCCTATGCTCTTTTGCACCACCCCAAACTAAGAGTAGCATAAAAGACCTGCAAATGGCATAAAATGCCTATTTGAACAGGGACTCTTTTTTTTTTTTTTTTACTTGCCTTTGGTACGCTCCCCAGGAGATGTATAGCCAAAGTTGGACAGTCAACTTTATAATCTGGGCATTGCTAATGCTAAAGCCTGATTCTGCATCCCTGTCCTCTTCACCTCACTGAGTGGCAACAGGGCCTCCCTATTTCTTGGTTGCCTTTTAGGGCAGGAGCCCTCTCAAAGCAGTGTACAACAGTAATAAAAACCAATGTGGTAATAAAAACAGCAAATCTTCTAAAAAGAAACGACACCAGCATAAAACAAACCTACAACACACAACAGCCGCTACAACCCACTCCGATATTATTAAACACTATTTTTTAGTTGAAAGGTGGGATATAAATTTAATAAATAAAGGAACGAAATAGCTTCCCCATACGATTTAGAGGCCTGCACAATCAGGGTTCTAAATCATGCAGAGCCCACATGCATAGAGCAGGCTCATTGCTTTAGACCTCCCTCCATGGAAGGGGTGGGGCGGGGTCATGTGCAGGACGGAAGGGGCAAGGCCAGTGAGTGTGGCCCTGCTGTTCCTCTGTCTTATGTGTTGGGAATGCATGATTACAAACACCTGAACAGGACTTGTATTGGCAAGCTTCTCGTTTGAGCTTGGGGAACTCTTGGATTGATGTGTTAGAAGAGTTAATGGCATGTTTAACTTAAAAAAAAAAATTGGGTGCTCTACTGACTGACTTACAATGTAAGTCACAATTACTGACTGACTGACAATGTATCTAGTTAGTAATAACTATTTCACTTATTACCTCATTGTGACTTCATGCTACGATAACTCATATTGACAAACACAGTTTGACCTTTATTTCATGTCTGCTAAAGCATTGGTTTTATGACCGACTTAAAAAAAGAAGATAGTAATGAATACTCAGGGGTAGGGCAGCTTATTCAGCAACAGTAGCCAATTATGGCCAATTTTCAGATCATTAATATAGTTCCCAGAACAACCTTAGGATATTCCCTGTCTCACCAACTGGGTCTTCCAACCTTTTTGATCACCAAGCCTGTTGTATTGCTAGTTCAAAATATTATACTCTTCTGGCCCCTTTCTACATAATCATCAATTTTTCCCTAAACTGTTGTTGCACATTTATTCCTGGATATGTAAAATCTTTCCTTCTGGCATCATTGGGTAATGTGGCTGTCTGAGGAGGCTTTACAAGTCACTGAGGAAAGAAGGGAAGAGAAAAGCAAGGGAGAAAGGGGAAGATATATCCAACTGAATGCAGAGTTCCAGAGAATAGCAAGGAGAGACAAGAAGGCCTTTTTAAATGAACAATGCAAAGAAATCGAAGAAAACAACAGAATGGGAAAGACTAGAGATCTCTTCAAGAAAATTGGAGATCTCAAGGGAAAGTTTTGTGCAAAGACAGGCATGATAAAGGACAAAGAAGGCAAGGACCTAACAGAAGCAGATGAGATTAAGAAGAGGTGGAAAGAATATACAGAAGAACTATACAGGAAAGATCTGAATGTCCCTGATATCCATGATAGTGCGGTCACTGAATTTGAGCAGGACATCCTCGAGAGTGAAGTCAAGTGGGCCTTAGGAAGCATTACTAACAACAAAGCTAGCGGAGATGACAGTATTCCAGCTGAGTTATTTAAAATCCTAAAAGATGATGCTATGAAAGTGCTGCATTCAATATGCCAACAAATTTGGAACACTCAACAGTGGCCACAGGACTGGAAAAGTTCAGTTTACATTCCAATTCCAAAGAAGGGCAATACCAAAGAGTGTTCAAACTACTGTACAATTGTGCTCATTTCACATGCCAGCAAGGTTATGCTCAAAATCCTACAAGCTAGGCTTCAGCAGTATGTGAACCGAGAATTACCGGAAGTACAAGCTGGGTTTTGAAGAGGCAGATGAACTAGAGATCAAATCGCCAACTTTCGCTGCATCATGGAGAAAGCAAGAGAATTCCAGAAAAATGTCTATTTCTACTTCATTGACTACGCGCCTTTGATTGTGTGGATCACAACAAACTGTGGCAAATTCTGAAAGAGATGGGAGTACCAGACCACCTTACCTGTCTCCTGAGAAACCTGTACGAGGGTCAAGAAGCAACTGAAAGAACCAGACATGGAACAACCGAGTGGTTCAAAATTGGGAAAGGAGTACGACAAGGCTGCATATTGTCGCCTTGCTTATTTAATTTATATGCAGAGTACATCATGAGAAACGCCGGGTTGGATGAATCAGAGGTCGGAATTAAGATTGCCGGGAGAATTATCAACAACCTCAGATACGCAGGTGATACCACCCTAATGGCAGAAAGCGAAGAGGATCTCAAGAGCCTCTTGTTGAGGGTGAAAGTGGAGAGTGCAAAAGCTGGTTTGAAAGTCAACATTAAAAAAACGAAGATCATGGCATCTGGCCCCATCACTTCCTGGCATATGGAAGGGGAAGAAATGGAATCAGTGACAGATTTCATTTTCTTGAGCTCCCAGATCACCGCAGACGGTGACTGTAGCCATGAAATTAAAAGACGCTTGCTCCTTGGGAGGAAAGCTATGGCAAACCTAGACAGCATAGTAAGAAGCAGAGACATCACCTTGCCGACAAAGGTCTGTCTAATCAAAGCTATGGTTTTCCCAGTAGTAACATATGGCTATGAGAGATGGACTATAAGGAAGGCTGAGCGCTGAAGAATCAATGCTTTCGAACTGTGGTGCTGGAGAAGACTCTTACGAGTCCCCTGGACTGCAAGGAGGTCATATCAGTCCATCCTAAAGGAAATCAACCCTGAGTGCTCATTGGAAGGACAGATACTGAAGCTGAAGCTCAAATCTTAAGGAGCGCCTCCAGCAGCACCAGACAGGCCGCTTAACAAGATCAGCTTCGGATGGCCTTCTCTGTGTCCCATCAGCCAGGACAGATGGACTGGTGGGGACGAGGGATAGGGCCTTTTCTGTGGTGGCCCCCACTCTGTGGAACTCCCTCCCTTGGGAACTCCGCCATGCCCCCTCTTTAATGAGCTTCTGCCGTGCATTAAAAACATGGTTGTTCAGGCAGGCATTTGGGGTGGGTTAGGGTATTTTAGAAAATGTTTTTATTGTAGAATTTTATTGTTTTAAACTCTTTTATTGTATGTTGTACATCGCCCAGAGTGGCTGGGTGACCAGCCAGATGGGCGATTAATAAATTTAATAATAAATAAATAAAAATAAATAAAATATTTTGGCCACCTTATGCGAAGAGAAAAGTCACTGGAAAAGAGCCTGATGCTGGGAAAGAATGAAGGCAAAAGGAGAAGGGGACGGCAGAGGATGAGATGGCTAGATAGCATCACTGATGCAATGAATATGGACCTGAGCACGCTCCAGGAGAAAGCGCAGGACAGGAAGACCTGGCGTGCTATGGTCTATGGGGTCACGAAGAGTCAGACACGACTGAACAACAACACTGAAATAAGTTGGATAAATAAATCATAAGTACCTTAATTCCTATTGATTTCAGTGGGTCTGCTCTATGGTATAATAAAGTCTGGATCCAATTCATTATTTTGGGAGGAGTATCACATTTTTCCAGCATTTGCATTTTCTGTTTTGACTCTGGAAAAATAAACCCACCTCTATACAGACACAAATTGTGTGTTGCATTCCAATTGTGAGTAGTGTTTGGCATATGGTTGCATGTGTTTTGTGAGCTGTTTTGTGGTGTTTTTATTTTTTTTTTAAAAGGCTACGCATTAATTTGCTTCATGCATTTCCTATGTTTTATTTTAAAAGTAGTAAACAGCAGTTTTGGTATCCCTCACAGCATAGATACCGTTCTGCAGCATGGGCTTCCTCTCCATTCCCGCTGTTATATATGGGTGTATAAAATGTAATTGGAGCAGAATGGGGCTACTATGAGTTTAATAATATATATTTTTATTATCTAGCAAGACCCTTAAAATAATTTAGGCTTTAAATGATGCATTCATTTATCTAGGAATAAGTGGGGTTTGCTTCTGAGTCGATATATATGTTTGTATATAATGACTTGGAGAGATAGCAAGGGGGGTAGGGTGATCTGTTTTGTTATTTTGGGTTACTTGGGGGTTCTTAGAAGTCACAATTTCGTTTTTGCAATTATTTGGCTAAAATCTTAATTTGAACAAAAATCAAAATCACAGTTGTCAGGATTCCAGCAGGAATTCAAGGGCAACACAGAAAATATTGTGGGTGTTCAGATTGTATATTAACACCTTTGCTTCTTAACTGCTTTTATGCCAAAATATTATATTTGGATATTGCCAGTTTTGATTGGGTTTTCTTCATTAATTTCTTTCCTTTCTCAGAAGAAATGTACCTTTAAAAAAACAACACCCTTAGCATCATGAAACTGCGCTTTCCATTTACCTATGAAAGATTACGGTTTCTCTTGAGTTAGAAAAGTTAGATTGGGACTTTCAGTCAAACTATGTGTTACTTTTAATACATAGCAGGCAGCTCAATGGAGGCTTTTTTCTTATGCAAATTGTAGATGTCACCAGGATCAGGACCATGTGGGGGGGCAAGGACTAAAGCCCCCACACACACTACGGTCCCAATCTGGATCAGCTCTCTGAACTTTTCATGAAAAAACAAAAACAGAACTGAGGCATAGCAGTGTGCTAGGTATTAAAACATTTCGCTTGACCCTTGCTTGTTAAACAGTGCTAATTCTGAATTATCTTGGCTCTGCAGTGATAAGGAGAATTGAAAAAGGAAAACTTTATTTCTCAATGTAAGCGGGCTTTAATTACTTCGTAGGAGAATATCGATTAAATGGGGAAAAAATGGAAAGATTTTACAGGTACTTTTGAGAGATCCGCACTTTACAAATACACATAATATAAACTCGATAGTCCTTTCTGTAGTGAGTGTGAATTCACAAAACTTGACCAACACCTTCACTACAGCCTCTCAGATTTTCTTCCACCGAAAGTCCCCCCCCCCTTACGTGATCAAGATAAAAAAACAGATAAGGATGTGCTTCCAAACTCTTGTCTCGTATTTTTTTCCTTGGAAGTTGCTAATGGATGGTCTTTGGGTTGTCATTTATTATACAGATTAAAGATACCCTTAGGGAATAAATGTACTATATTAGCACTCAGAATATCATACTGCAGTCGTACTAAGATCAATAACAACATTTCTGTGTCTGAACCAAAGAGTCAGGCTTTTACTTCCTAGATATCAGAACTTGTTAAGAAGACGTGAGCAGAACAACAATTTGGGTCCATTCATGCCACTAACAAAAAGGCTGTCACTATGATGAGTCATGAATATTATTAAATCTCCTTCCAAACAGTCCTATTCCCCTCTTCCTAGCCTTTCACCTACTTAGTCTTCTGATATCGTCCTCATCTGCTGACTTTTCCGTCTGTCTCATCCCTTTTGATGCCATTTATTGATCTGATCTGATGTCATAGAAAGTTTGTGATGACAGGGATCTCACCTCCATCCCCTATCTGGTTGCTGCGACTGGTTTTGAGGTCTGAGGGACTGCGCAGCCTGAATCGAGGCAGTGGAGTGCTCAGGGTGGCTTAGAATATAAATTGTAAGCTCCAGGACCAGACTGACCAATGCTCATCATCTGTGCAATGTCACCTTTTATAGTTTAGAGGTAGGACCAGTGGCCACCCTAGTTTCTGGTCATTTTGTGGTGACAAGTTTGGGCAGACTTTTTTTTTTTTTTTAAATTTCAGAGGTGAGGAGTGCTGAAATTCAGTACCACTGGAGGGCCCTTACCTTTAGCAGTTGTGGTAGGGGCTGCTTCTTTTTTTACATTTCATTTTGCTGCCACTTAGGAATGTAGTTCCTGTCTGTTTCTTCTGCTGCTGTATCTACGTACAGTGGCGAGCACAGTATTAAAATAAGCAGAAACCCCTCCATGTCACCACTGCTAAAGACAAGCTCATTGGTGATAAAAAGTTTGGTGCACCTCCTCCCCACAACAGAATTCAACACCTCCCACTCCCCCATGGGACAACTAGGCTTGCTCGAACAATAAGTTCAGGCAATCCTGTTCCTAGCCCTAGTCCTGCTCAGTCAGATAGATTTGGAGCCTTTCTCTGGGCATGGGCAGACTAAGCTGCTGAGTATGTGATAGTCAGTTCTGGGGAGCTTCTTAGATGTAACTATAACCATCAGTCATGACCACATGTCAGAAGGATGGTGTGCCTCCCCATCCGTCTTCCAGTATATTAAGATCAGGGGAAAGCAATCCTATGGCCCATAGATAGCATCTGGGGGGCCATAGGAGAGTTCAGATTTCTGGATCTGAGGTCGGAGACAGCGCTCTGACCGCAGACCCAAGAGTCCAAGGTCTCCTCCCCCTTCTCCTCACAGCTAGCGTGGAGAGAACTGTGCCGGCTGCCTCTCCAAGCTCGCAAAAAGGACCTTGGAGAGGGGGGAAAGGGGCGATTCTGTGGGTGGGTGGGTGGGGCAGGGAGGGGACTGGGGAAGCAAGGATACCAGCTATCCCCAGCCTTCTTCCCTTCGCCCCCACAGAGCCCTACCTTGATGGGCAAAAATGCCCATCTAGCAAAAATGCACAGCAGGAGTAGTGAGGAGACGAAGATTGCCTCTGTGCTCCTCCCACTCTGCATTGGATGCCTGTTAGCCTCCAAGTTCAGAGACTGATGGGCATCCAGATAGGATTGCTACCTTAGGTACTCTTCTCTGGGTGCTCCTGATAGCTGAACTGAAGAGGGTGGCAACATAAGTCAGAGCCTTCTCGGTGGTGGTGCTCCAGCTGTGAAATACTCTCCCCAAGGGGGTTTGCATGGTGCCTGCCATATTATCTTTTCATTAGCAGGCAAAATCTTTTTTTTTTTTTTAATTTTCTAAGTCTTTGAACAATTTTGGTCCAAGATTAAATTAGTTGTACGGTTCTTTTATATGCTATTTATCTCTTACTAGTTTTGATAATTTTGCACTTTTATTGATCTTTATTTTATTTTTATGTGGTGTAAAGGTTTTTCTAGGGCACCTTTTTCAAAGAATGGGATACACATTTTATAAATAAACAAATACATAAGAAACATCCATAGAATTAAATGTGGAGTAAGTGCATTCAGAATACTAAATTAAGATAATGCAATTTGTAATGGGCACTTCTACTTTCTAGTAGATGACATACCGTAGGTAATGTAAAAGTCACAAAGTGCAGTCAGGCATTTATATTCTGTTGATGAAACAAGCTCTATTTCCATTAGATATGGTACAATCTGCAATTTCTGAATAAGACTGGAAAAACTTTAATGACTGTCATAGTTGGACCTGGAACCTTTCTCACTTATGCACAAAAACACAAAAATCAGCTATTTAATGCATCACCAAAAAAGAGTCACCCAAGATATTTTTAGCTTTGCAGTAGCATGTCGTTGGTGGTGATTGTCTCAAGATTTCATATTTGTCATTTTTATGTAGTTTTGTTTGTGGAAAGTTTTGACAAGGTGCTCTTTTTAACACGATTTGTAGTCACTTTCTTCCTTATTGTTAGTTTCACAGGCAGCTTTGGTGCAGTATAATTATTTAGCAGGCCCATAACACCCCTTTTTGGTCATCTATTATTAGGCTCATTTAGACAAAGCCTACATAAAAATTGCATTCCTACACAAGTGTCTAATTTATAAGTAGCAATAAATATGCCAGGCACTGTGCCAGATACACTTCTAAGAGTTGCAGCCTCTTAATGGCCACAGAGTAGACCAGTGCTGTGAAAATTCTTTGCATTTTTAATAATAAAAAATTGGGAGGTTGTCAGAGCATTCCAGAGCTGCTCAGAAATGAAAAGTGGTGAGTTTCAAATCAGGCCTGGAATTCTGAAAGTGCTGAACTTATTTATTTAAAACATTTCCACCTGGCCTTCAAATCTGTGATTCCAAAAGTGACTTAGAACACTATTTGAAACATCTAAATACAGTCACAATAAAAAACAGCATCCATCAAAACAGCAGTAAAACCAGATGACCTATAAGAAATTTAGAGTCTGGGAAAACGAATCACTCTTTACCTGCAACTTAAAAATTATCAGAGTTGGTACCAAGCTAACAGACCCCAAGACCCCTTTGCTGATGGTTGTTCTGATGTTGAAGTCTCATGGCCCCTCCAGAATGAGAATCTGAAGGGAACTCCTTGTGGACTGCTTCAGGATGTGTGAGAAATTAACCAGGTACTAGTAGGAAAAATGTTTCTGGTGAGAGTCTGATTTGATCTATCAGTTGCCCTATAGGGGCTATTCTCAAGCTGTTTAAACATGCCATAAGTCAAATAAAAAATAATAAAAAGTGCAAAATTATCAAAACTAATAAAAGATAAATAGCATATAAAAGAACCTTACAACTAATTTAATCTTGAACCAAAATTGTTGAAAGACGTAGGGAAAAAACGATTTTGCCTGCTAATGAAAAGATAATGTGGCAGGCACCATGCAAACCCCCTTGGGGAGAGTATTTTACAGCTGGAGAACCACCACCAAGAAGGCTCTGACTCATGTTGCCACCCACTTCAGCTCAGATATCAGGAGCACCCAGAGAAGAGCATCTAAGGGCACAATCCTATCGGGATGCCCATCAAGAGCCGACTTCCCTTTTGGAGAAGCTCTCCAGTGGCTGCATTCCACTGGTATGTGAGGCCAAAAGGAAAAGGGGCAAGGCCAAAATGCCACCATATTTTAGCTTTAAGCTGTTATTGCCAGTACCTAAGCATTAGGGGAGGCATTTCAACTTTTTATAATGAGGAAAAACTGCACAAAAGAATCCATCAAACAGTTGGCGGTCAAAAAAAAGGGACATAGCCATCTGGATTGGGATCCCCGGTGGGCTGGATTTGGCTCCTGAGCCTGAGGTTTTGCAACCCTCCCAGAAGTACATATGGGGTTGTTCTTTCATTCAACCGGTCGAAAAATACTTGGTCAACTGACTGGTGAAATATCGTTAGACTTTATAAAGTAAGGGTGAAGTATTTAAAGCTTTAATTTAATAGAATTGTAACAGCATGTTTTGTATGTTAATTAAAAAAGCCCAACTAGATGACTGCTATGGAACAATGAAATTAAATTCTAAGCATTTGTTATTAATTATTATTTGTTGCTAACAGTGCTGTGTAAATGTAAGTATATGTGAACGATAGCAAGAAACTGAATATAATTATAGATACTCTAGTTCTTGAAGAGTACGTGTGGCTGATGCAGATCACTTTTCAATTATTTTAATAAGAACCACATGGAAAGAGTGCAGTTGAAGTGCAAGGTATCCATTCTAGGTTATTGATGCTCTGTAGTCTTTAGACTTCCTAATTTCTTTTTTAATTAAAGTTTGAGCGCAATGAAATACTTTCAAGTAAATTAACATTAATCAAGAAAGGGTGAAGATTTTCCATGGAGAGCATCAAATAGCTCAAAACTGCTTTTCATATTGTGCAAAGATTGATCTTTCAGTCAATATTAATTGATTTGTTTGTAAAGGTTCCAGGTAAACTATATGTGAAACTTAAAAAATAAGCCAGATGTGAATCTTATTAGCGCAACAGTTATTCTATCATGGAGTTGAATCAATACGACCTTATATAATTATAAGGATATTTATTTCCAGCCATTCTATACTATATTCCTAGCAGCAAAGCATATATTTAAGTTCTATTTCATCCTTTATTTTACCATTGTATTTATCTATGAGATGCCAAGTGAAACTAACAGTTGCTTCTAAGAACATATAGATAAACATTATTTTGGTCGGGGATAAAAAGCTTGTGTTCTGAGAAGTTTCATGCAACATGGAGGATCATGCGTTCTCATTGGGTATGGCTGGCTGTTACCAATTTAGGCATGTCATAATTGCATCATCCATTTCTCTGACGTGGGAGGTTCAGATAACTACCCCCCCCCATATGCTCAAAGAATAAATGGGGCTCATGGGGCTGCACAGAGTGATTTGTGTTTTGCCTGGTAGCCTGCTAGGCAGGGAGGAAAAGGGAGAGGGAGAGAACAAAATGGTAGCTTCAACCCCCACTGCTTGTATGTGGTCCCTGACAGATTACCCCCAGTGGAATGATACCCTTGAGTTTAAAAAGGTTTCTCATCCATGATTTAGGGGAAACCTGGTAGCTCTAATTTTAGTGATCAGATGTGGTGCTTTCAGCACCTAACATTCCTGGCTGCAGTCCAGACATATGGGGGGCATGCTGGCCCCCCACAGGAGAGTTTTTGGCAGACTTACCAGTGGACCAGGGCCCCTGTGCTTGTCTGCACAGTGAACTTCTAGTAACGAGTGTGCTAGGGTCTGTGCTGGGGTAAAACGCTTTTTCTTTTCACCAGGTCGTATCCCTGCTGGGTTCTGTGCTGCATGGCCCTGATGGAAATGTGGGAATCTTCTCCTTGCATGTGTTCTTCATTGCTTTAATTTATAAGAGAATATTAGGCCTTCATTGTTCATGTGGGCCTCTTTAAGTATGTGCATGAATTTCTTGTCTCCAAGTGATGGAAGGCATATGATGCTTACTAGTAAAAATGGTAGACGATAGAAATCTAAAAATAAGGAAACTAGAAGTAAGGTTTAATTTTTCTCTGTAAAGTGGAAGAATTTTGAGGTCTAATTGTGTTTAATACTTGGAAGTATTGAGGAGGAGGGTTGATTTTTAACTACTTTTCTCATTGGATTTGGAAGTAATAATGGTGGGAATGAAAGTGGTGGTATCATTTTAGTTTGAAGGCCTTTATTTAGGAAAAGATACAGAGAGAGAGAGAGAGAAGCAATGGGTTTTACTGTTGGTTTCAGTTGAATTGGATATAAGCATATCTTATAAGTAAGTTAAATCCATCCTTGACTGCTTTGTGGACCAGCGGCTTAAGGCTAACTCTTGCTAACAGCTCTTTGAGACCTTTTTAAGAGCTGTTAGAGAAATTTAGGTCAAAATAGTGTGGTTGTAAACATCCTTCCTTAAAGGAGGTAAACTGTTAGGTGGGACTGCATTCTTCTGAATAAGCCTATATCCCCTCCCACCCTTTGTCTTCACTGGAACAACTCCCTGGGAATGTTGCTTCTTTGTTCCATGCACCTGGAAGGGTTAAGTTCAGGTTGAACACTGTAGGGTTTCAGGTTTTATGTTAATGGGAAATGTATAATCTGCATGTCTTTGAAAACCTGAAGGGCATTCAGAGGGCGCATGAACAAGAGAGTTAGGGCAGAAGGGTTTTTAAATGATGCAAAATTAATAAAATAATCTTGTACTTGGTTCAGGCAACCATTTACTGAGCAGAAAGAACAATTAAATATAGGAAATAAAATTGAATGGCCTTTTAAGTAATCAATGTGAACTTGTGCACTAAATTACCGTAGAGTGAAAATATACTGTGTCATCAGTCTTTAAATATTCTGCTCATTAAAAGGTTATGCACTAACCTCTGCTCCATAATCCTTTGGATTATTACTGTTAATTTCTTTTGCTACTAGGATCAGTGGACATGACTCTAAGAAATTGATGTGTGATTTTAGTAACAACAAAGCTAGCGGAGATGACAGTATTCCAGCTGAGCTATTTAAAATCCTAAAAGATGATGCTGTTAAAGTGCTGCATTCAATATGCCAACAAATCTGGAACACTCAACAGTGGCCACAAGACTGGAAAAGGTCAGTTGACATTCCAATTCCAAAGAAGGGCAATGCCAAAGAGTGTTCAAACTACCGCACCATTGCGCTCATTTCACATGCCAGCAAGGTGATGCTCAAAATCCTACAAGCTAGGCTTCAGCAGTATGCGAACCGAGAACTACCGGAAGTACAAGCTGGGTTTCGAAGAGGCAGAGGAACTAGAGATCAAATCGCCAACATTCGCTGCATCATGGAGAAAGCAAGAGAATTCCAGAAAAACGTCTATTTCTGCTTCATTGACTACGCTAAAGCCTTTGATTGTGTGGATCACAACAAACTGTGGCAAATTCTGAAAGTGATGGGAGTACCAGACCACCTTACCTGTCTCCTGAGAAACCTGTACGAGGGTCAAGAAGCAACAGTAAGAACCAGACATGGAACAACCGATTGGTTCCAAATTGGGAAAGGAGTACGACAAGGCTGTATATTGTCACCCTGCTTATTTAACTTATATGCAGAGTACATCATGAGAAATGCCGGGTTGGATGAATCAGAGGTCGGAATTAAGATTGCTGGGAGAATTATCAACAACCTCCGATATGCAGACGATACCACCCTAATGGCAGAAAGCGAAGAGGATCTCAAGAGCCTCTTGTTGAGGGTGAAAGAGGAGAGTGCAAAAGCTGGTTTGAAACTCAACATTAAAAAAACTAAGATCATGGCATCTGGCCCCATCACTTCCTGGCATATAGAAGGGTAAGAAATGGAAGCAGTGACAGATTTTACTTTCTTGGGCTCCAAGATCACTGCAGACGGTGACTGTAGCCATGAAAATAAAAGACGCTTGCTCCTTGGGAGGAAAGCTATGGCCAACCTAGACAGCATAGTAAGAAGCAGAGACATCACCTTGCCGACAAAGGTCCGTCTAATCAAAGCTATGGTTTTCCCAGTAGTAATGTATGGCTGTGAGAGCTGGACTATAAGGAAGGCTGAGCACCGAAGAATTGATGCTTTCGAACTGTGGTGCTGGAGAAGACTCTTACGAGTCCCCTGGACTGCAAGGAGGTCAAATCAGTCCATCCTCAAGGAAATCAACCCTGAGTGCTCATTGGAAGGACAGATAATGAAGCTGAAGCTCCAATATTTTGGCCACCTAATGCGAAGAGAAAACTCCCTGGAAAAGACCCTGATGCTGGGAAAGACTGAAGGCAAAAGGAGAAGGGGACGGCAGAGGATGAGATGGGTAGATAGTATCACGGATGCAATGAATATGAACTTGAGCATGCTCCGGGAGAGAGCGCAGGACAGGAAGGCCTGGCGTGCTATGGTCCATGGGGTCACGAAGAGTCGGACATGACTGAACGACTGAACAACAACAACTGTGCATAGTTACTTGGTGTTAAGTCCTGCCCCATTGATTAAATGTTATTATGCTGTAATCCTGCTCTCAGTTACATGTGTTCAAAACCATTTATTTCATTGGGATGAAGCACACATAACAACGTGTAGGATTGCAGCCTAAAACCCTAGTTTAGGAGGACATGCAGCAAGATCTTTGGAATTTTTCAGATTACCTTCCAAACCAACTTTCTGTGATATATTGGAATTAGTTTTTTATATGTTTCGGTGTTCTGCTGTTACATAGGAGAGTATATAACAGACTTTGGCTCTTTTTTTCTATATATATAATAATTTTTATTTTATTTTTTTAAAAAAGAAAAAACACAACAACAACATAAACACACAATACACATACACTAAAATATCTCTTAAGATTGTAAGATATCCACCTTACACAACAAATGCTTATTATTATTCTCTAGTTCTTATCTTAGTTGTATATCATACATTGAGTTCACACTTTATCTCATTTCTAATTTTAACAACAACAACAAAAGAGAATTAACCATCTCAAAGTTCAAAATCCACATACATAGCTATCATTTTTCTCTATTTGTTGTACAAATTCTATAAAAGGTGTCCAATCTAACATAAATTTAGTTGTTGATCCTTCTTTAATTATAATAGTAAGTTTTGCCATCTCTGCCAGCTCCATCATTTTCATGATCCATTTGCTCACAGTTGGTATTGTTTCATTCTTCCACTTTTGTGCGTACAATAACCTTGCAGCCGTTGTCATGTAGAGAAAGAGGGTTCTCCCCTTCTCTTTTACATGTTTATCTGTTAGTCCCAATAAAAAACTTTCTGGCTTTAATTCTATAGTAGTCTTTAATATTCTTTAAGCTAAAGACTGTATTCGTTTCCAAAATGTTTTAGCTTTTTTACAAGTCCACCATAAATGATAAAACGTTCCTTCTTTATCTTCACATTTCCAACATTTTCCAGAAACACCTTTATACATTTTAGACAATTTAAACGGTGACATATACCATCTATACATCATCTTATAAAAATTCTCTTTAAGACTTGTACATAAGGTAAATTTTAAAACTTTTTTCTACATACTTTCCTGCTCTTCCATTGATATATTATGACCAACATTTTGTGCCCATTTTATCATACAATCTTTTACTTGTTCATCCTCTGTCTCATATCTTAACAGTAATTTATACAGTTTAGCAATAACATGTTCATCATTTGTACACAGTGCTGTTTCAAACTCAGATTCTGTTTGTTCAAATCCACCATTTTTCTCATCTATTTTAAGCCATTCTTTAATTTGCAAATATGAAAACCACTGACATACATGACTTTCTTCCAATATGTTTTCCCTTGATTTTAACTTATATTCCCCTTGTGGCAGTTCCAGTAAATCATTATATCTTATCCATTTATGCGTGCTATCGAATTCTCTTCTATGCATTGCTTCTTGTGAAGATATCCAACATGGTATTTTTTTGATAGAGACTTAATTTATATTTATTCCAAATTCTTAATCTATACATCATCTTATAAAAATTCTCTTTAAGACTTGTACATAAAGTAAATTTTAAAACTTTTCTCCACATATTTTCCTGCTCGTCCATTGATATATTATGACCAACATTTTGTGCCCATTTTATCATACAATCTTTTACTTGTTCATCCTCTGTCTCATATCTTAATGTCTCATGCCCCCTTCTTATATAATGATTATCAAAATCTACATTCACTTTTGTTTTATAATACCACAAATAACCATGCCACCCATATTTCAATTCATGTCCTATAACAGACTTTGGCTCTTGATCCATGGGTGACCTCTGTAAAAATGCTGCATGCGTCCATGTGTTTAGTATGCAGAAGTAAAAGAACTATACTGGAGTATAGCCTACAGAACTGGATTTGGGTGAACAGTCTTCTGCATCTAAGATTAGATAGGGCAGCCTGTCAGATGAAACCAGTAATGTGTTGCCATTATGACCTCCAGCCCATGTGTAAGATCTTGTGCAGATTTGCAGATCCTCTCTAATTCTTCTGTAGAAAAGTAGAGAAAACTCTTTTCATGATATGCAGCGGTTTTGGGTAGTGCATCAGCTCTTGCAGGATAGGTGTTCCAGAGGGCTGCTAGTTTGGTGTGATAGGCTGTGATCCTTTATCCAATTTCGTGTTGTTAAGATAGATTTAATTCCATATTCTTCGATCATGTTGTTTTCCATTATAGAGGCTGGAGAAATTCCTTCAGATTTTGGCAAACTTTTAAATCATTCCTTTCCTGAATGTACGGGTTAGTACCAGGTAGGGAATGGGGAGAATTTCATTTGGTTCACATTTTGAGAAGAACTTACCAAATTCGCACTTCCCAAATCAAGATGTGAACTGGAAGGCAGCTATCCTGCAGCATCTGAATTTTGTGATGCTCTGAATAGAAATGTAAGCAAAGGTGTGTATTCATGAAAAAACATTGAAAAAAGCATTATATAAGGGAAAGGTCTCTGCAAGCATTGCACATATGAGGCAAAAATATATACAAAAATGTGTACATTAGAATAAATATGCCTGAAAATGCATATGAATTTTCGTGCAGATTGTTTTTAAAGTCACAAACTGCAGAAACAGGACAGAACAAACTGAGAGATTCTTCCGTCACTAGTCCCAGGACAGTATTGTTATCCATTCCTTTCTTCTCCCAAGTGGTGAGAAATTCCAGGAGCAGCACTTTCCCCATGTCTGGCTTCCTTTGAAGACCGTGTACACTTATGTCTTTTAGTGAATTTGGGTTTATTTACAAATACACATGTTGAGGATAGGTGGTGGCAAATAGCTTAAGCACTCCTGTAAGCAGTAAAGCCATTTCCCAATGTCACATCTCCAAACGGGTACCCCATAGTTCTGCCCTCAGTTCTCTGTCTCACTCTGTCTCCCCAAATTCTTCTATAGTCCAACACATCTCTACCTTGTCCGTTCCCTTTATCTGGGCAGGGTGAGAAGAAAAAGGATGAATCACCTATTCCAACATGGCTGTTACATTCCAGTGGAATTTCCAATAATTTCCTAGCCATTCTGGGCCATTTACCTCTAAGAAAAGATGTAGCTGGTATTCTTGTCCACTGATCATTAAGCAATCATTCTGGCTCCTTTAACCCTCTACTGTCCACACCCTAACTACTGCACAGCAATCATAGAAATCCTATAACTATATTAATATGATTGAAGCCAAGGGCTGGCCCTATCTTTAGACAGTGAGGCAGCCCTGTCAGTCAGCAATTTGGGTATCATGAATGGGCAGCTAATTGTTATTTATGAACTTTTTTCTTACTGTATTCTTACTGCCAGGGATGGGGAGAGTTACTACACTGTACCTAATGATCTCCTATGGTCATATATTGCTATTATATTGTTGAGAATGGGCAAGGAATTGCTACTGGAAATCAGTGCTCATATGTCATATTCTAGTGAAAAGATGGGCATTTCTGGTACTGGAATGGAAATGTCCTATGCAAAGATAAAGGTTGTTTTCACACATGGGACTTAAATTGGCTTGGTTTTCAGTTGTAAATGTATAACCTACATTGGCTGGATGTGCATTCATTTTTTCTTAAATTTCTCCTGCATCAACAGCATCCAGATGTGACACAAAAATTTCAAAAGAAGCTCAGATGTGGTCTTGGTTGCTGTAAAGGTGTACTATAGAAGAGATATGTCTTGTCTCATTTCTGCATTTTTACACTGAAAACCATTCCTAACGACTGTTAATTATTGCAAGTACATTTTATGTCCTTTTAACGTTAAGCCTGATTTAACATTAATTGCTTCCAGGTCTTTGTTGGTCCAGGTTCCTGAAGGTGTCCTATAGGAAGAGGGTTTGTACAGCTTCCTACTTTCCAGACACTGATGTTTTCCAGTGTGTACAGTTATAAATCTTCCCTATGAGAGGATGCAATTAATTACACCCCAGGGGTTAAATTTGATCTCCTGTGATTGCGGAAGGTGGGACCAACTGGCTTATGACCATTCCATTTATCAGCAAGGCTTAAAAATCTGTGGCAAGTTGGGAACCTTCTGTTCACCCTGTTATTGATGTGTTTCAAGGCATGTCTCCTCATTCCTCTTTTGCTGCAGGGTGCTTTCTCTCCATCCATGCTGTGCTGCATGGAGACTACCTCATCAATCACTAGTCTGCTTTTGGGACCTTCACATCCATCACTATTCAGCTACAGGGCGCTCCTGAGCTCTGTAGTTCTCTGACGGGCAGTTCCTAATTACCAGTACTTTTTTTTTCATGTGTGTTTGAAGGCTGGGTGGCTGTAATTTTAAATGTCCTTTCTACAGTTTAGCATAATAGCTACTGACTTCTTTGAAACTCTTCTCCATCTCACTTCCAATCCAACACAAAAGCTGCTAGGGTCCTGAGAAATTGGCTTTTCTTATGAAAAAAGCAGGAGTGCTTTTTAAAGCAGGAGTGGGTCACCATATTCAGACTGCCCCCAGATCCCAGCACCTACAAGCCAGATGACATTCACTGATGCCATTAGGCCCCTGGCCAAAGTATCATCTGGAGCTCTTCTGGCCAGTGCTTTGGCTGGGGAGTTGGTTTTGCTTGTTCCACTACTTGCTCGAGAAAGGTGAAGGACGAGTGATGTGTACTTGGCCAGCACCTGCAGGAGCTTGTGCAAGCGCTGGCCATGTGTGCAGCCAATTGGGGAAGGAGAAGCAGGAGCAAAGTGCACTTGGATGATTCTCGCAAGTGCTGGCTGAGTCCCGAACTCAGGACTCCACAAGGTCCTGCAAGTGCCTGCCAAGTGCACAACGTCACAGCAAAGTCTCCCCACCAAAAGCACAGCAAGAAAAGTGCTTTGGTTGGGGAACCAGCTTCACTGCATGCCTGTTTCCCCTGGCTGGGGAATGCTATCATGCAGTGAAACAGCCTAAGTCTTTTCCCACCCTGCGATTTCCCTCATTGGGGAGAATACAGCAATGGTTGAAGCACTTTTGGAGGGTGATTGCCAAAATAAGTAAGGCAAATTCCTGCTGTAATCTCTGAGCTGTGATTCCTCTCCCACCTCCTCCAAGCCACCGGTGATTGATTGATTTCTTTTCTATACTGCCCAATAGCTGAAGCTCTTGCATGCTGCCCAATAGCCGAAGCCGGCAGGTTGGAGGTTTCCCATCCCTGCGCTAAAGTTTTGAAAAATAAAGTTTCTTTTTTATTTTTCTAATAGCAAAGAATGGAGATAAATATTACACAGTTACAACAACTAAAACACAGTGTATGACTGCAAATTGTGAATTTTGTCCTTCCAAAATATCTAGAACAAAGCTCATCTCCACAAATCTATTCCATATACTTTTGTATTGACCCTTAAAATGATATTTATATATATTATATTATATTATATTATATTATATTATATTATATTATATTTAATATAATATAATATAATATAATATAATATAAAATATCTCATACTTTATGTGGCTACACATGATTGATTCCCTCTGTCCCAAGATCCATTGTGGGTGCAATCAAAAGATGGGTTTAGATCAGGTGTGGGCAGACTTTAAGCTTGCCGAATCTACTCCTTCTGTTCTTCTTTTTTGTTTACAAGAACTCTGAGATCTGTGAATGATCAGGTGCAAAACAGATCAGTCTGTTTCCTGCCTCCCAGCTGAGCAGAGCAAGCTGCTTTAGCTGGTCCAGGGACTGCAGAAGCAAGCAAGCTCCCAGAGAGCGAGCGAACAGAGCGAGTGGACAGGGGGAGCAAACAGGAGTTGGCCAGGGGATTTCGGCAGGGGAGGTCAAGGGGGAGGCCCCTAACATTTTTTTTTAACTAACTTTTTTTCATTTATTTGTCGTGTAACACACACTTCCACACTAGTGGGACTCTGCTTTCAACCTCTACTGCGTAGAGGAGCAGGCACAGGCTAGTCTAGAACAATCACAAAGCTAGACACAAAAAGGGAAAAGAGGCAATGGAAGGACAGGACTCTCCAGTGGCGGTGATCTGCAAGGAGTGTGCAATGTTTGTTTTCTTGCCTGAGAACAACATGGCCTACACCTACAACAAGTGCAAGTTGATCACGCTGCTGGAAGAAAAAGTAAGTGGACTGGAGGGGCGACTGTCGACCCTCCGGGGGAATAAGAGAACACGAAGAGTTCTTGGACAGAATGGGGGAACTACAGCAGCAGAGGGAAGACCAGAAGCTTGAAGATCAACAGCAAAATGAGGCAGAAGTGGGAAATGCTGAGGTGAAGAAAAATGGAGTAGAGGATACTCCTTGGAAAAGGGTGACAGTTAGGAGAAGAAGAACTAGACGCCACTCTGCACCAGTGGAAGCAGTGGAGCTGTGGAACCGATTCCAGGTACTTGCAGATGAGACTGGAGGACAGCCTGCAGAGGAAGAATCACAGGGGAACCTACATGAGAGTGAGCCAGAGGCTGAAGGTCAGTCAAACAGAGGCGATGAAACCCAGGCCTACAACAAGAAGAAGAGAAGAATGGTAGTAGTGGGAACTCCTTGCTGCATGGGATCGAGACCCAAGTATGTCGCGAAGACCCGTGGACTCGCCAGGTATGTTGTCTCACGGGAGGACAGATTAGAGACGTGACTGAAAGGTTGCCTGCGCTCATAAAGCCCACTGACAGGTATCCCTTTCTTCTCATCCGTGTGGGAACAAATGATACCGCCAAGCGGAGCTACGAAGAAATCACGTCAGACTTTGAAGCTTTGGGAAGGAAACTCAAGAACTTTGGGGCCCACATAGTTTTTTCATCCATCCTTGCTGTAGTTAGAAGAGGGATAGAAAGGGAATGAAAAATACTCTGGGTGAATGACTGGCTACGAAGGTGGTGCCGACGATAGAGATTTGGATTCTGGGACCACGGGCTATACTTGCTGGAGGATGAGCTGTTGGCAAGGGACGGGTTACACCTCACAAAGGCTGGGAAGAATGTGTTTGGCCACAGCATGAAGAACTTCATCGGGAGGGCTTTAAACTGAATCCTACGGGGAAGGGAGATGTAAAGTTGGGGGTAGGGATGTACGAAAATCACGTACCTGTTCGTGGATTATGTTTATGGTGGGGGGGGAGGCGTTCCGTCCCTCCCCCCCGAATCCTGGACGGGGGGAAGGTGCTCCGTTACTCCCCCCCCGGAATCCTCCGCGGCTGGCTATGCGCCGTGGCAGCTCCGCGGAGCAGCCGGCCAGGCCCAGCCAGGCCAGAGCCATCCGCCTCCGGATTTCCGGCCACGGAGGGCTCTGGGAAACCCCCCCCACAAAAAACGTGTACGCAAATGGCGGCGGCTACGGCCACCGCCATTTACGTTCCTTATTTTTGACCTCTTAATCTACGTAAATATTTACGTAGACTAAGACGGCGAAAATAAGGGGAACGCAGCGGACGCTATTTGCGTTACCCTTATTTTCGCTGTCTTAGTTTACGTAATTATTTACGTAGACTAAGACGGCCCAAAATAAGGAACGGAAATGCCGGCGGCTGTAGCCGCCGCCATTTGTGTACGTCTTTTTTTTTTTTTTTACCCAGACCTTTTAGGCTACGTAAAAACTTACATAGCCTATCACGTGTGTGTAAAAAAAAAAACCAAAAAAAAAAAAAATGCAAATGGTGGTGGCGGCAGCCGGTCGGAAGACCAGCTGCCGCAGCCACCACCGCTGGAGCCGCCGCCGCTGCCCGGGGATCCGCCCCAGGTAAGTCTCGTCCCGGGGGTATCCACGGGGGGTGGTGCGGGGGGTGGCAGGCTGCTCCGCCACAGATTTCGGGGGGCCGAATGCACTGGCATTCGGCCTCCCCGAGATCCGTGGTGGAATTCTCTGCCATTCCTAGTTGGGGGTAACAATGGACGTAGGTGCATGCACTACAACAGAGAGAACAGCTCTGATGGTGCCCAATAATAGTCTTCAGACACATGTAGGAAGAAAGCGAGACTATGAAGCACATAGTCTTCCATGTCTATATTCTAATGCCTAGAGTATGGGAAACAAACAACGAACTTGAACTCTTAATACAGGAGGGAAATTATGACTTGGTAGGTATAACTGAGACTTGGTGGGATGACTCTCATGACTGGAATACAGCAATTGAAGGATGTAACTTGTTCAAAAAGAACAGGAGGAACAGAAAGGGAAGTGGGGTTGCACTGTATGTGAAAAATACATATCTCTGCACAGAAATACAGGAGGATGACCTTGGTAGCTCCATCGAGAGCATCTGGATCAAAATAAATGGAGCAAAGAATAAAAGGAACCTGGTGGTCGGAGTCTACTACCGGCCACCCAATCAAGGAGAAGACGAGGATGAAACTTTTGAAAAGCAAATAGCCAATGTTTCAAGGAAGCATGATGTAGTAGAAATGGGGGACTTCAATTTCCCTGATATTTGTTGGGAGACAAATTCTGCAAAACATGGCCCCTCCAGGAAATTCCTGACTTGTGTGGCAGATAACTTCCTCCTACAGAAAGTAGAGGAAGGAACTAGAGAATCGGCTTTCCTTGACTTGATCCTAACCAACAGAGATGACTTAGTGGATAAAGTAGCAGTTACAGGAACTCTGGGGAAAAGCGACCATGTTGTACTTGAGTTCTTGGTTCTAAGGGAAGCAAAAGCGGAGTGTAGTCAAACGCGTACCCTGGATTTTAGGAAAGCTGATTTTCATAAACTCAGAACAATGATCAGTAAGGTCCCATGGCAGGCGATGCTAACAAGAAAAGGAGTCCAAGATGGGTGGGAGCTTTTAAAAAAGGAAATTCTCAAGGCACAATTACAAACAATTCCAACAAGAAGAAAAGGTGGAAGACAACAGAAGAAGCCAATGTGGCTTCACAAAAAGCTTAGAGATGACCTGAAAACAAAAAAGCACACATATAGGAAGTGGAAAGAAGGCCAAGTAATAAAGGAAGAGTACAGGCAGGCCGCACAGAATTTCAGGGAATTTCAGGAAGGCTAAAGCTGAGAACGAGCTGAGGTTAGCGAGGGATGCTATAAATGACAAAAAGGCTTTCTTCAGCTACGTGCATAGTAAAAGGCAGAGGAAAGAAATGGTTGTTCAGCTATTAAATAAGGATGGCAAAACAATAACAGATGACAAAGAAAAGGCAGAGGTGCTCAATTCCTACTTTGGCTCAGTCTTCTCCCAAAAGAGGGTCTATGACCCCCCTGGCAAAGGCGAAGTATCGGCTGAAGGGGCAGGATTGCAGCTTGAGATGGATAGGCATATGGTCAAGGAACACCTAATTACTTTGAATGAGTTCAGATCTCCAGGGCCAGATGAACTGCATCCTAGAATAATAAAGGAACTGGCAGAAGAACTCTCAGAACTGCTGTCTATTCTCTTTGAGAAATCATGGAGGACGGGGGAAGTGCCAGATGACTGGAGGAGGGCTAATGTTGTCCCTATCTTCAAAAAGAATAAGAAGGAAGAACCTGGGAACTACAGACCACTCAGTTTGACATCAGTCCCTGGGAAAATTCTGGCGCAGCTGATAAAGCAATCCATCTGGAAGCACCTTGAAAACAATGCAGTGATTACTCGAAGCCAACATGGATTTGTCAAGAACAAGTCCTGCCAGATGAATCTGATCTCATTTTTTGATCAAGCCACCTCCCTTTTGGACTGTGGGAATTCTGTAGACATCATATACCTCGACTTCAGCAAAGCTTTCGATGAAGTGCCCCATGATATCCTGATGAGTAAACTAGCTCAAAGTGGGCTAGATGAAACAACGATCCGGTGGATCCACAGTTGGCTACAGAATCGGACTCAAAGGGTGCTTATCTATGGGACCTTCTCAAACTGGGGAGAGGTAACGAGTGGGGTACCGCAGTGCTCAGTCCTGGGCCCAGTGCTCTTCAACATTTTTATTAATGACTTGGAGGAGGAGATGCAGGGAACGCTGATCAAATTTGCAGATGACACAAAATTGGGCAGGATAGCTAATACTTTGGAAGACAGAAACAAAATTCAAAGTGTTCTTTATGGACTGGAGCGCTGGGCAGAAAACAACAGAATGACATTTAATAGGGATAAATGCCAAGTTTTGCACCTAGGAAAAAGAAACCAAATGCACAGTTACAAGATGGGGCATACGTGGCTCAACAACACTACAAGCGAGGAGGATCTTGGAATTGTTGTTGATCGCAAGCTGAATATGAGCCAACAATGTGATGTGGCTGCAAAAAAAAGGCAAATGCTGTTTTGGGCTGCATTAATAGAAGCATAGCTTCCAAATGCCGGGAAGTACTAGTTCCCCTCTACTCAGCACTGGTTAGGCCTCATCTGGAGTACTGTGTCCAGTTCTGGGCACCACACTTTAAGAAGGATGCAGACAAGCTGGAGCGGGTTCAGAGGAGGGCAACAAAGATGATCGGCGGATTGGAAACAAAGCCCTATGGAAAGAGACTGAAAGAACTGGGCCTGTTTAGCCTTGAGAAGAGAAGACTGAGGGGAGATATGATAGCGCCCTTCAAGTACTTGAAAGGTTGTCACAGAGAGGAAGGCCAGGATCTCTTCTTGATCATCCCAGAGTGCAGGACACGGAATAATGGGCTCAAGTTACAGGAAGCCAGATTCCGGCTGAACATCAGGAAAAATGTCCTGAGTGTTAGAGCAATACGACAATGGAACCAATTCCCTAGGGAGGTAGTAGGCTCTCCCACACTGGAGGCGTTCAAGACGAGGCTGGGCAGCCATCTGGCAGCTCTGACTTGGATTCCTGCATTGAGCAGGGGGTTGGACTTGATGGCCTTGCAGGCCCCTTCCAACCCTATTATTCTATGATTCTATGATTCTATGAAATGATAGCTCAGGGAATGGTGCTAATTACCAATGCACCCCATGAGTCATATACTAGGTGACCTGCATATAAGTACACATTTATATCTGGGTTCTTACAGATCAAGGATTATAACAGCCTACTTTGTGGAGGAGAAAACCATTTTGTTGTTGTTATTGTTAAATAATTGCAACTCAGGAGATCTTGTTTTCCAACCAATCTACCTTTTGCCCATTCCTAATTTAGATTCCTTCTAAATCTCCAACTTCTATTTTAGCCTACTGTAAAACCTGTAGAAATTCTTCTGGAAACTTTCACATTGTTTTTATTTAATTTCCTTTGTGGGTTTTGCCTGTTTAGAATATGGATGTTGCTGCCACTAAAATTCCAGGTGGAAAAGTTGCATTGAAGATGTGTTCTATAATCACCACAGGAAAGAGTTTATCGCTTCCATATCGGATGCTGCAAGCACTCTGGCAAATAGTTCTGCAACTTATATAGGGTGAAAAGTTGAAGGTCACATTCTACAGTGAGAGAAAAGAAGGATAATGGCAGAAAATGTTATGAACTACATATCATAATCGTTCATTAGCCATAATAAAATAAAATAAAAACTAGTGTTTTATTTAAGACGATGAGCTGTTGCTGATCCTTAAGGGATTCACCTCACATTGCTATGTAAGCAAATAGGATTTGCAATTATTTTTATTCAAGCAATCAAAATGACTTTTATAGGTACTATAGCTAGCACCAACATTCTGATTTGCAAATTTAAGAAACATCCATGGTCTCTTGTATTGTGCATCCTAATGATGATCAATAGCCTTCCATACATAAACAGTGTACATATTTCTTAACAAGGTGAGGCATAGCAACTCAAATTTCTCCGTGGTATGATATAGTATTTGATAGTCTTCCATCCATGTTTACTTAGATTGAAAAACTTAGGGTTTTTTTTTTTTCATCATGGGATGACAAGAGATTTATAGCCAATCCTGATATTATTTGAGTTATCAGGAGGCATCTAGCTTCTCAAATATTAAATATTTGTAACTGTTCTTTTACGGGTGGCTGCTAGGGGTTGAAATACTTTGCAGATGCTTAGCTATAGCTTAACTGTCAGGACTGCTTACAAAGTGATGTTTCATGCTCATAGATTGGCTTTTCAAAGGGATCATCTGGAAATGTGTGGGTCGTGGGCCTCTATGTAACTTCTCCAGAAATTTATGAGTAGATTTATGATTCTGTTCACAAGCCTACTGGAAAAACATTAGTCACCACAGATTGCTTTTGTGTATAGTTTCATCATGGAATTGTCGCCTCCATTGTGGTCCTAATTACAATGATTTTTCTGTCTCTGGAATAAAGATAATCTTTATATGACCTCAATTTTAGACAGGTCTATGCTCAAAATATAACATTTGCTTCTGGCTATTCTAGATGTTCAAAAAATTTTACACATTACATGGAAAAAAACCTTTGAAATTGCACATCAGCTGAAATACACAAGTTCTAATCAGTTGCATACAACAAAGATTGTTTTCCATCTGTTTTTGTCTTCAACTGATCTCTTCAGCCAGACTCCAGAACCAGAATTAAGTTGCTATTGGGTTCACAGGATGGTCATAGTGGCCATGAGTAGGTCCAGGCCGTGCTACAAGATACAGGGTTAGACCCAGAGACTTTGAGAAGGCCCATTGAATTCAATGGGACTTAAGTCAGTCACAGCTAACTTAAGGCCCATTGATTTCAATGGGTCTGCTGTAAGTATGTCTAAGCCTGAATCCAACCCATAGTTTAACCCATCGGTTATTTGGGGGCTTAATGACAAACCAAGATTCAAACTTGTCATTAAGTAGAAGAACTATCTATTGCTTTGTAAATTCTTCTCTTCTTGCATGGTATTAGTTAACGTGTATCTAGGAAATGTGGACATGTCTCCCTGCTTGCTTTGTTGGCTATCTGGAATAAACCTGTGAAGGATTGTTGGACCCAACAACCCTGCAAGGTAAGGCAGGCCCAACTCGGCCACAAGTTTCTCCACATTACCCAGTAGCTTCTCTCCCAGGCCAATAGGCACTGTATTTAGCACTGAAGTTATATAGGACACCCCACACCAACTGGAAGTTGGATAAAAGTTTATTACGGGAAAGGAACAAAGAAGAAGGGAAAGGGGAGAGATGGTAGGTTGTACAGGAAATTACAAGCAAGATTACAATACCCCAAAGCCAGAAATGCCAATCACCTTGACACACACTCCCAGGAGCAAAACAATAAAGCTAGCTAGTCTATCCTGTACATACCAAAGGATGGGCCTCTCAGGGTAGCCATTGAGCAGCAACACACCCTAGTACCGCCAGGGCAAAAGAGACACTTGCCCCTTCTTTGCCCCCCTATTTATGGCCCAACCCTAGCAACTCAAGTCAGATTTGAAACACCCAATCGTAGCTCAATCCCAGGACACCCCACTTACCCCCCAAGGAGGCTACAGCTTCCCACCCGACCCGGCTGTTATCGCTTTCCCAATTAACAGGAACAGAGTGTGGCCAAATAACAATCAGCTTCCAGGTGGCTACTTCGAACGTGACAACCCAGTTGGCCATCATGGCTACCATTATGCTAATTCTTGACAAAACTTATCATTCAGTTATGTGAATTCAGTAAGGGACAGAAAGGCCCATAAACCGTAGGAGGGAAAAACAAAGGCTAGAGATGACATGAAGCATATTGAAGGCACAGTTACTCCTACATCACCTCAGGGCAGGACAACCAAGCATGTTGTGGCAGTTTTTTTTCTACAAAATCCTGACACTTCAATGATGGGTTACGGAGTACAGCTTTTCATCCATAATGGTGCGGGGAAAATATTCTTGCCTTAGGGTGAAATAAACTTCTTTGCCTGACAGATTCAGTTTATAGCTATAGATGCGGAGGTTAACAAATTCTGTCCTTCCCTTGGTATTCTGCTCTGGGCCTCTCTGGGTATGTGATACCTTTTAAATGATGCACTCTTTAATATGAAGAACTTGTATAATACAAAAGAAAAATGTATCATTGGGAGAAAGAAGGACAAAAGGTTACTGTTCTTTTCCTGCACCGTATTTGGATTCTTTTAATAGCTCATACATTTCCTGTTGCCCATTTTGCTGGAGGCAGGCAGACTTAACTAATAATTTTAACTAGAGTTTATGTGGGCTTGATAGCTTTAAACATATCCAGTATTTGACCTGTATAGCTCCTGTTCTCACATCATTGCTGGTTGTTTATTAATATAAAATTCAATACAATAACTGAATGAAGGCCCAGTTCAGACATTATGCTAAAATCTTGGTTTAGAGTTATGAGAACAAGCTTCAATGAACCTCAAGCTCATACTTGCCACCCATCCTCCTCCTCGTCCTTCACTCACAACATTGAAAGCTTCCACTTTTTGTTCTGCTAGACATCTTATTCCTGAATTCTTATACTAGACTTCCATCTTATGCCTGAATTCTGGAAACTGTGCTTTAACAAATCAGGATCTTAAACCATGAGTTGATCCTGGCTTGTTTGAATTCAAGAAACCAGCTCGAACTATAGTAAACCTTGTGCTGACATTTTCTGTATTTTTTGATGAGAGAGATGTTGCTGCTTTCTTGATGATCCCATATCCTCCCAACATAGAATAATTATATGTATAATGAAAACGTAAGTTCTTTATAGGTGCATCAATTTCCATCAAATTCAGAGCTGGTTCACACATTTGCCTATTAATATGGCACTACTTGTATAGACGTCATCTTTGTATGCTTGTAGAGCAGGAATGCACAATCGTTCCCCCCTGAGGGCAACACCTGCAGTGTGTGTGTGTGTGTGTGCACGCGCACACACACAGGCGTAAGATGCCTGTCCCAGCGACCTCGGTGGGCTTCATTGCTTTCATGCCATCATTAGCGATGTGGGAGCAATACCGCTGCCTGCTTTGGGATCAACGGGGGCGGGGGGTAGCTTCCTCTCCCACCCAGCAACCCTGGCTGCTTTCATGTTGCAATGGTGGCATGGATGCTAACTGCCTCAACTCTCCTTCTCTCTCCCCCATGACTGGCATCTCTTTTGCTATGCCACCATTAGTAATGTAAAAGCAGCAATACTGATCAGTGGGGATGGTGGCACTTGTAGGTTGTGAGTCCCTGCAGTAGAGGTAATTGCTGGGGTGTATCATTCCACCCTTCCTTATTCTGTACTGCACACCAGGAGAAAGTAACCACTGCCCATTCACTAGTATGGCAGCAGTATTTCTAGAAGGAGCACAAAAGTAAACCCTTGGCTTTTCATTATTTTTATGATGGCTACATGGCACTTAGGGCAGTGTTAAACTCGTTTAAGTAAGTTGTAGTCTGTTATTTTGTTGACTTCATCACTCTTGATGGATGTGCAAGGTGTTCTAAGTCTTTCCCATATGTAAGATGGCCTTATATCTCTGTTTTCTTCAGCCCAATGCCTAATAAATATCTTCTAGGTCCTTCAATTTGTGTTGAATGGAAAGTATTGCAGCTCAATAATAATGTAAACACATTTCAGTTACTTTTTGGCAGAAGTGTTTCATTCTGTTTTGCAATGTAGACCCTACAGTTACATGTAGTAAAAGATGTGTCATCATGCTGCAAGTTTCCTGGCCCTGAAGTGGAACAAGATTGGAAAACTGAGTGTGATGAGGTAACATCCATCAGGTGTTCCCTTTTGCTACAACTTAACAGGGGAGTAAGGGGGAAGAGGTGCAATGCTGCTGTTTCTGTTGGCGGCCCCATGTTTCCCATAATGGTTATTTTATTTATATCTTGCCCTTCCTTACAAAGAGCCCAAGGTGGCTAACAGCCTATGTAAGACATAGTACAGCACAAAAACAACATTAAAATCATGACTGTAAATCACAAATGCATAATAAAACACAATAAAACCATCAACACAGTCAGACAAAAACCCTTGCCTATACCACAAATCTTTGCAGAAATAAATATGTCTTTCACTGGCCCCTAAAAGACAATAACAATCATATCAGCTGAATCTCTACTGGGAGTTCCACAGCTGGGTTGCCACCACTGAGAAGACTCTGCTACATGTGGTAGCCCCACGGACCACATTTTTGAAGGGCACCACAAGCAAAGCCTTCCCAGCCAATCTTAAATCCGGGGTTTGTCAGTATTGGATACATTAGATCCACTGTCACCTTGCATCATAGTTGCCCTCAATTTTGTGCAGTGACTATTATACAGTTTGAGACAGCTGAACCTGATAGATCCGTGCAACCATAAATCGAAATAATCTGTACTCTAGTTGTCAAATAACAAGTGAAATGTTTTCTTTTTCTTGAAACTGTATAACTCCATTGTACGTCTGAAGTGCCACGATTAGCTCTTGTTATCAGTATCATATTTTGTCACTAAACAAAGAGAACATGGGAATAAGATAATTGTCTATGCAGTTAAAATCGAAGTGATGACTCCACTGATGGTGGAAAGGCTGGTTATCCCCCATCTGGCATGTTGCAATATTTTTAAAAGTATTGAATTGTGGCCTAAGCATTTTCCTGTTTTAAAACTCACATCTCCTTCCTAGAAAGCTGCAAGGGTTTGTTTTTTATTGGTATGTTTAAACTTGTGTAATTCTCACTACTTTTTTTCTGGCAAAATCCTTACTTACGTTGTAGTTTGTGAAAATGTTGTATCTAACAAAGGGTTCTTGTTTTTTCTGTTCCAAGTTTTTGCTCATTACAGAAGCTGCACTTCTATACCTGTTTCCTAATCACAGTTGTTTATAGTGCAACCAAAAAAGATCTGACCTTTGACGTCAATGGGAAGTTGACACGGTCATGTTCTGAAAATATGGTCTCCTGTTTACCACTGCACTCATTAGAGAATGCTGTAGTAAAGTATGCACTGAAACATATATTAAAATAGTCTACTAAAATGAATGTACAAATGCTTATTTCAGGGAGACATGGCTCTGCATTTTCCCACATCCCTAACAGCATTCCAATGACTTTGAATAGTGTTCAGTAAGATCATTTTGGACAGTATGGTACTGCCCTTCTTCAGGTGTCTACTGCACCAAAATGTCAGAGATCTCTTTTCTTGAAACATCACCTGCTTCAGATCTTTTATTTGTTTTGATTAGCAGTCTTCCTCCTCTCTGAGGATTTGGAACTCAAAATCATTTTTAAACAAAATAGTATTCTATTTGAAATATAAACTTTAAAACTCAGTACACAAAGACACGCACACACACACACACACACACACACACAACTGTATGTTGACATTGTCCAGGCTGTAGGGTGGGTATGAAGCCACCCCCGCTATGCCGCGCACTGGGATTGGACAGCGCACCATTGCACCACTATGCGGGTAACTATACAAAGTATGGTCCTGTGCACAGCATGCACAGGGGTCCTGTGCACAGCATCCACAGTGGCTTCTTGTACCCTCGTGATTGTCTGACCCCCTCCCCTTTGTTTTCATGCTCTTTGGTTTTAACTGTAAATGTATTTTAAATTGTTGTCAACTGCTTTTGGGGGCCTCTTTAGGGCTGAAAGGAAGTATATAAATAGATAGGACTATCTATCCATCCATCCATCCATCCATCCATAAGTTAAAACATCTAGCAGTAATATAGCCAACATGACATAGCTTGACTTCAGAAAAACTTTTTACTCAGTTCTTCGTGATATCCTCATACGTGAGCTTGAGAAATATGAAGGACTTTTTAATATGAATGTACTTTTGGTGTATCTGGCCCCATCACTTCCTGGCATATAGAAGGGGAAGAAATGGAAGCAGTGACAGATTTTATCTTCTTGGGCTCCACGATCACCGCAGATGGTGACTGTAGCCATGAAATTAAAAGACGCCTGCTCCTTGGGAGGAAAGCTGTGGCAAACCTAGACAGCATAGTAAGAAGCAGAGACATCACCTTGCCGACAAAGGTCCGTCTAATAAAAGCTATGGTTTTTCCAGTAGTAATGTATGGCTGTGAGAGCTGGACTATAAGGAAGGCTGAGCGCCGAAGAATTGATGCTTTCGAACTGTGGTGCTAGAGAAGACTCTTATGAGTCCCCTGGACTGCAAGGAGGTCAAATCAGTCAATCCTAAAGGAAATCAACCCTGAGTGCTCATTGGAAGGACAGATCCTGAAGCTGAAGCGCAAATATTTTTGGCCACCTAATGCGAAGAGAAAGCTCCCTGGAAAAGACGCTGATGCTGGGAAAGATTGAAGGCAAAAGGAGAAGGGGATGGCAGAGGATGAGATGGCTAGATAGCATCACCGATGCAATGAATATGAACTTGAGCACACTCGGGGAGAGAGCGCAGGGCAGGAAGGCCTGGCGTGCTATGGTCCATGGGGTCACGAAGAGTCGGACACGACTGAACAACAACAACAACTATTGGTGTGAAGACAACACTCAAGGGTTATGACAAATGGAATGAACTATCAGATAGGATTCCTTGGAGGTCAGTCCTGGGTTCTGCTCAGTGTCTTCATTTGGTATTTGGAATTCAGTGGAGTTGTTACATTTCCACTGAATGAAAAAATAGTTTAAGAGGATAGCCTGCAAAACGATCTCAGTAAAGTAGAGAGGATGAGGAATCATTTTAATAACCATCATGCTCTTAATAAAGAATGGTGTGCCCTGTTAGTGTTGTGACTTAATTGGAAAGGATTGTTTTTACAGTGGATGTCAGTATCAGGATCCCTCAGTGAGCTTTCAGACAAACTCTAGCTCAGCCTTTCCCAACCTGGTGTCCTTCAGATGTGTTGGACTACAACATCTATAATCTCCAACCAGCATGGCCTCTTGCGCAATGTAGTATGTAGCGACGAAGACCAGGTGTCGTATCCAGTGTTAGTCCTATGTAGAGTAGACCTGTTGAAATAAATGGGGCTTAGGTCATGACTAACTTAAGTCTCACTCATTTCAGTGGGTTTATTACACATAGGATTAACATTAAATATTACCCCAGGTCTTTCTGAACTGCTGTAATTTGTGTTTTCTCTAAGTCATGGATATAAAAGATTGCAGTTTTGCAGAAGGAGCTGAAATTGAGAATGAGAAACATAATCTCAGTGAAACTGCATAATCTGAAATGAATCCTGTGTACACTTACTTGGAAACAAGTCTGATCTAACACTGTAGGATTTACTTTTGAGTAAATGTGCACAGGTTTCTCTGACATGAATCTGTTTATAAATCTGTTGAAACGGCTTGTTGGACAAAGGACATAATACTTTTATTATCAAAGAATGAAGAAATATTCTGTGATACTATTATGGTCTTTTCATGGTTGTATCATAGTTTACAGTGTTTAAGAATTTACAGGATTAAATCATAACATTATATTTAAAAGGCAAATGAAATAGAGCCATCTAGTTTAGATAATGTGTATTAATAAGGCGAGGAATACAAATGTGTATGCTAAGAATACTAGTAAGCTTTCAGCTAAATATTTAAATGACTGCTAAAAGCAGGAGCAGTTCCGACCTATTTTATCATGCTTACTAAAAAAAACTATTATGATTAAATATGTGCTAGCCACAACATGCCAACTATTTGCTGGTAGCAGAAAATACTTGCTGTTCTTGGGTTATTATCAGCCTACTTTGGGAAAAAATCTATCTTTTGCGGTGCAGTGACACCCCTGGCATTTCTTTTCATGTTTAAATTTTTTTCAAAGGCAAGTATGCCAATTACAACAAGTTGTAAAATATCGGGTAGATTTTGCAAACATTCTGCCATTAATATTTTCAGGTTTCTGTGATAAGACCAGTATTTTATTACAATTACTTGTTGTTTATTTTTACAATTTCTTACATGCTATTTTCAGAAAAGAGTCAAGGCATCACGCAACAAAAATTAAAACATACAAAAAATTAAAACAATTGAAAGCTGCTAAAAACAATTAATAAAATATGACAACCTGGTAAAACAACTGAAGTAAGAACCCCATCATATGCTGTCAAATTCCTGGGTGTAATTGAGCAATTAGAGACCTGTAAATTTTCACAGAAATTAAGACAGCAACTCTTCTTCATCACTGATGAGGAATCCCTATGTAATGCTCTTAGCTGGCATCCTCAAGGCCCCAAGTTTGAGACTATACACCATGGCAACAACCAGCAAGAAGCTAATTGGCTAGGACTCCCACTGCCCTAAGGTAATTCTGGCAAAGTTAGTGGCCAGACAAGCTTCCTCCATTGGCTCCATTTTATGAAAGTAGAACTTGACAATCAAGCTCTGTGGATTGTTCCACTGAGAAAGGATGGCGAGAAACATTGAGGACAGAAGCCCCCTTCATGTGTTACTTACAAGAAGAGGGCTGTATGCATTAAAGGGTTGTGGGACTGCGCTGCTGGCCCAACCCTATCATGTATGCTTCTTAGCTCCACTCCTGATGTTAACAGTGGGTAAGTCTACACAGGTAGACCTCCACCCATTCTGGAACCTTGCACAACCGATGTCATGGTCTTCAAGTGTAGGCTTCCCTGTTATAGACATCCTTGATCAGGGTATGGGTATAGAGGGTGGACCTAATCCGCACACTTGCCATTAGAGGAAGCAGTGGTGCAGCTTGTTCAGTGTGTGGATCCCACTTCCCTTGAGTAATGTGTGAAGGTAGCTAGAGAGTTCTTCAGATTTGAGGTCTCAGTGGGATTGAACGTAGTGGCTCAGAATATGAAGGCTTAAACTGTGTGTGGTGCTGGAGAGTTCTGCAAATAGGATCTCTTGCAGTTTTTCCCCCCCAAATGCTAACGGCAGTCACTTGGGTGGGTGGGACTCATATTGCGACTGCCATGCTGGGAGGTGGGTAATTCCGCCCCAGTGCTATTTTTCCAGTTAAAATAGTTGTCCTCCCCACAGTGTTTATTTGCATAATAAGGAAAAACATACCAGTCTTTGCCCTATGAGGGAAATAGCAGCTCTGGGGGAGAAAGCACTGTTGGGGGATAAGGATTAGGGTTAACATCTTCCTAACACTGTGATCCCAGTCCAGGTCAGGTCTTTCCCCCCTGCAACTTCTATTACTACTTTTAAAATAATGTCCATGAATCTCCTGTGTCATGCCTGGCTTGGCCTTGGTGGGTGTTAGGGCATTGGATGGTGTATTTTTTTTAAATAAATCAAGTTGGTATCGTAAGTATTCAACTGCGTGTGCATCAAATCAGTGCTATTGGTAGTAATACAGATAGACAGCATTGGGTTGGATACAGATTTAGTCATGCTTAGACTCTTTTAGAGCAGGGGAGGGCAGAAGGGAAATTTCCAGAAGTTTTGGATGTCAGTTTCCGGAAGTGCCTGCCAGCATGGCCGATTATCAGAAATGCTGGGAGTTGAAGTCCAAAACATCTGGAGTTCTCCTTTCTGCCCACCTCTGTCTTAGAGTTGTTGTTGTTGTTGTTGTTGTTCAGTCGTGTCCGACTCTTCGTGACCCCATGGACCATAGCACGCCAGGCCTTCCTGTCCTGCGCTCTTTCCCGGAGCGTGCTCAAGTTCATATTCATTGCATCGGTGATGCTATCTAGCCATCTCATCCTCTGCCGTCCCCTTCTCCGTTTGCCTTCAGTCTTTCCCAGCATCAGGGTCTTTTCCAGAGAGTTTTCTCTTCGCATTAGGTGGCCAAAATATTGGAGCTTCAGCTTCATTATCTGTCCTTCCAATGAGCACTCAGGTTTGATTTCCTTTAGGATGGACTGATTTGACCTCCTTGCAGTCCAGGGGACTCGTAAGAGTCTTCTCCAGCACCACAGTTCGAAAGCATCAATTCTTCGGCGCTCAGCCTTCCTTATAGTCCAGCTCTCACAGCCATACATTACTACTGGGAAAACCATAGCTTTGATTAGGCGGACCTTTGTCGGCAAGGTGATGTCTCTGCTTCTTACTATGCTGTCTAGGTTTGCCATAGCTTTCCTCCCAAGGAGCAAGCGTCTTTTAATTTCATGGCTACAGTCACCATCTGCGGTGATCTTGGAGCCCAAGAAAGTAAAATCTGTCACTGCTTCCATTTCTTCCCCTTCTATATGCCAGGAAGTGATAGGGCCAGATGCCATGATCTTAGTTTTTTTAATGTTGAGTTTCAAACCAGCTTTTGCACTCTCCTCTTTCACCCTCAACAAGAGGCTCTTGAGATCCTCTTCGCTTTCTGCCATTAGGGTGGTATCGTCTGCATATCGGAGGTTGTTGATAATTCTCCCGGCAATCTTAATTCCGACCTCTGATTCATCCAACCCGGCATTTCTCATGATGTACTCTGCATATAAGTTAAATAAGCAGGGCGACAATATACAGCCTTGTCGTACTCCTTTCCCAATTTTGAACCAATTGGTTGTTCCATCTCTGGTTCTTACTGTTGCTTCTTGACCCTCGTACAGGTTTCTCAGGAGACAGGTAAGGTGGTCTGGTACTCCCATCACTTTCAGAATTTGCCACAGTTTGTTGTGATCCACACAATCAAAGGCTTTAGCGTAGTCAATGAAGCAGAAATAGACGTTTTTCTGGAATTCTCTTGCTTTCTCCATGATGCAGCAAATGTTGGCGATTTGATCTCTAGTTCTTCTGCCTCTTCGAAACCCAGCTTGTACTTCCGGTAGTTCTCGGTTCGCATACTGCTGAAGCCTAGCTTGTAGGATTTTGAGCATCACCTTGCTGGCATGTGAAATGAGTGCAATTGTGCGGTAGTTTGAACACTCTTTGGCGTTGCCCTTCTTTGGAATTGGAATGTAAACTGACCTTTTCCAGTCTTGTGGCCACTGTTGAGTGTTCCAGATTTGTTGGCATATTGAATGCAGCACTTTAACAGCATCATCTTTGAGGATTTTAAATAGCTCGGCTGGAATACTGTCATCTCCGCTAGCTTTGTTGTTAGTAATGCTTCCTAAGGCCCACTTGACTTCACTCTCTAGGATGTCCGGCTCAAGTTCAGTGACCGCACTATCATGGCTATCAGGGACATTCAGATCTTTCCTGTATAGTTCTTCTGTGTATTCTTTCCACCTCTTCTTAATCTCATCTGCTTCTGTTAGGTCCCTGCCTTCTTTGTCCTTTATCATGCCCGTCTTTGCACAAAACGTTCCCTTGAGATCTCCAATTTTCTTGAAGAGATCTCTAGTCTTTCCCATTCTGTTGTTTTCCTCGATTTCTTTGCATTGTTCATTTAAGAAGGCCTTCTTGTCTCTCCTTGCTATTCTCTGGAACTCTGCATTCAGTTGGGTATATCTTCCCCTTTCTCCCTTGCTTTTCACTTCCCTTCTTTCCTCAGCTACTTGTAAAGCCTCATCAGACAGCCACTTGGCTTTCTTGCATTTCTTTTTCTTTGGGATGGATTGAGTTGCTGCCTCCTGAACAATGTTACGGACCTCCGTCCATAGTTCCTCAGGCACTCTGTCTATCAGGTCTAATCCCTGAAATCTATTCCTCACCTCCACTGTATATTCATCAGGGATATGATTTAGGTCATACCTGAACGGTTTAGTGGTTTTCCCGACGTTCTTCAATTTAAGCCGAAATTTTGCAAGAAGCAGCTCATGATCTGAGCCACAGTCAGCTCCAGGTCTTGTTTTGACTGACTGTATAGAGCTTCTCCATCTTTGGCTGCAAAGTACATAATCAATCTGATTTCGATATTGACCATCTGGTGACGTCCATGTGTAGAGTCGCCTCTTGTGCTGTTGGAAAAGAGTGTTTGCTATGATCAGCATGTTCTCTTGGCAAAACTCTATTAGCTTTTGTCCTGCTTCATTTTGTACACCAAGGCCATGCTTGCCTGTTATCCCGGTGATTTCTTGCCTTCCTGCTTTAGCATTCCAATCCCCTATGATGAAGAGGACATCTTTTTTTGGTGTTAGTTCTAGAAGGTGTTGTAGGTCTTCATAGAACGGATCAACCTCAGCTTCTTCGGCCTCAGTGGTTGGGGCATAGACTTGAATTACTGTGATGTTGAATGGTTTGCCTTGGATTCGTACTGAGATCATTCTATCATTTTTAAGATTGTACCCCAGTACTGCTTTTCCCACCCTTTTGTTGACTATGAGTGCTACTCCATTTCTTCTAAGGGATTCTTGCCCACAATAGTAGATATGATGGTCACCTGAATTAAATTTGCCCATGCCTGTCCATTTTAGTTCGCTGATTCCCAAGATGTCGATGTTCAATCTTGCCATCTCATGTTTGACCACCTCCAGCTTACCTTGATTCCTTGATCTGACATTCCAGGTTCCTAAACAATATTGTTCTTTACAGCATCGGATTTTCTTTTCACCGCCAGACACATCCACAGCTGAGTGTCCTTTCGGCTTTGGCCCAGCCGCTTCACTCTTTCTGGCGCTACTTGGAAATACCCTCTGCTCTTCCCCAGTAGCATATTGGACACCTTCCGACCTGAGGGGCTCATCTTCCGACGTCATCTCTTTTAGCCTTGTGATACGTTCCATGGGGTTTTCTTGGCAAGAATACTGGAGTGGGTTGCCATTTCCTTCTCCAGTGGACCACATTTTGTCAGAACTCTCTGCCATGACCTGTCCGTCTTGGGTGGCCCTGCACGGCATAGCTTATGGCTTCACTGAGTTACGCAAGCCCCTTCGCCACAACAAGGCAGTGATCCATGAAGGGGTGTCTTAGAGTAGACCCATTGAAATCAGTGGGACTTAAGTTAGATCTGGATCAAACCAACTATTTCAGTGGTCTGGGGCAGCTGTAGGATTTGCTCATTCTTAACTGTGGTTAAGAAATTTGAAGCCTGCTTTGAAAACACATGCCTGCTTTGAAAACCTTCCCACCCCTTTCCCTCTTTAAGCAAATTCTCCCCTACTCTCTTAACTACGGTAAGAGGAACAGTCTGCACTGTCCTTGACTGAGGTTTACACTGGTCAGTATTCCTGTACCATCAGGATCTGAAACCGTTTTTTAAATGGGGTTCAGATTCTTGGTTAAGGGGAACACTGGTTATGGGGAATTTGGCTTCAAAGGGCAGAGCTTGCAAAAGAAGTGCAGGCTCCCAGTTTCTTAATCGTGGCTCAATACGATTGTTATTGTCCCTTAGGGGCCAGTTAAAGACATCGTGTTATATCTTTACCAGTCCAGTATCCCAACAATTTAGTGCTGCCACATGACAAACCAGTTAAATTGCAATTACATCCTTTTTTCAACAGGAATGGACAGCAGATTCTCCACTATTTCTGCTGCTGCCTCCTATCCAGGTGATTCTTGGTTTCTCTCAATACAACGTACTTTAGGTGGCAGGGTTTTTTTCTCACTGCCTACAGGAGTTTTTTTTCCATGTGCTAATTTAGTTGTCAATCTAAACCTAGTAGAAGGATAGTAAGATGGATCATTAGCCTGTAGCATTTCTAAGCCAATACATGGTGTGTTCTTATCTTACAGGAATTTTTGAGAAATATTCTCCCGTATCTTAATCTGCATGCTTTAATAGAAGCATTTTTACTGGTTCTTTTGGAGTTCTCATTTTCCAAGAGGATGAAAGTTGTATTTAGATACCAAATCAATAGAAAAACAAATAGAATATTACGTTCCCTCGTGGATCCCTTTGAGAGAAGAGATGGATGCTCTCAGAATTTAATATGCTGTACACAAAGTACATCAACATGGTGGCTGAAATGAACTGTTAATTTGGTGAAAAATGTTTTTAAAGGAAAATCGTGCAGTGCTTTCTTTGTTATCTCTCTGGATGAGGTTCTGTTGTTTTTTGTTTAATTCCTATCTCTGCAGAAAAAGCTATTTGCTATGCGAAGAGGATTTATCTTAGATTTAAGAGAAATCTGTGCCCTTTATAGCAGCCTGTTGCAAAGAAACTAAGCAGGTAAAGCTCTTCTTAGCAGACAAATAGTGACTGGAAAAGCTTTGACTGTTTAATTTTTCTCCCAATCAGTTGCTGTGAAAGGACCATAAGCAGTAGAAGGAAGAAGGTGGCCCACCTTAGAGGCAAGAATGCTTTGAGAGCCATGGGCTGTATGAAGAAGAGAAGGCAGGGCAGACCCTGGAGGCGACTGGTACTAGTTTGCTTCAGCAAACCTCATTCTTCCAAGCCAGAGGGAGTGACATGGTGGCAAGGACATAAGGCAGTGTTTTACTGCCTGTCTCCTTCCCTCTGATGGGGAAGGAGGAAGAGCCCAGGCCACAAGCCCCCTCCCCTCTCTTCTTCCTGGGTGACAGACAGGCCTTAGGTGTGCATGTGTGGCTGTATCTGCATACACATGCATGCTCAGATGAGGTAGAAGATAAGAATGGATGAATCTGTCAATTTTGGTTTCTTTCTGTTTCTCATTATTCCAATCTTTTGTTCAGTTCATACTGAACTTTGAGAATTATTCCAATATTAACTATGGTTTTCCAATCATAGGTTTGGTCCTGGACTTTGAGTAAGGACTGCCTTACCTGGAGCTTAGGCTATTCTGCTATCTTTCCCCAGTGCTGTTCCTTGCTTAGTCGCTAGTGATTAGTATCTGAAAGAGTCATAAAGGAATAAAGCCTTGGAAAGAATCTTCATCGTCTGTGTCCTGAGTTGGCTATTGGAAGGGACTGCAAGAGGCAGCTAGGGCGCTCCTGACAGCTTGGTCCCCGTTCCTCTTTTCTCTCTCTCTCTCTCTCTGCACCTACTGCCTCTAGAGGCTGCAATGGACTCGGCGGTGCAAGCTCTCGCGCAAGAGAACCAAGTGGCTCAACTGATGACTGCCGTACAGAGTCTGCAAGCTGCGGTTCAACCCTCACCACCTCCGATTCCCCCCCGCCGCAAGTGCCCGGTGGCTCTGCCAGAGACGTTTTCTGGTGAGAAAGGACTTTTTCAGATTTTCCGGGCTCAATCGGAGCTGTACATGCACCTACGACCTGAGGATTTCCTGACGGAACAGGTTCGTGTGGGCTTTATCATTAACCTACTTTCAGGCGTGGCAGCTAAATGGGCTTCGGGACTTCTTCTCGCTAATGACCCCCTGCTCGGGGACTATCAAGGTTTCATGACAGCGATGGCCAGTTTTTTCAGTGACCCTCTGCGCACGCAGATGGCTTCTCGGGAGATTCGCCGCCTCAGGCAGGGCAAGGACTCAGTTTCCAGCTACGTGACAACTTATTGCTTGCTGATGTAGGATTTACAGTGGAATGATGCCGCGCTGGTGGCTCAGTTTTTGGACAGTTTGAACGATGAGATCTTGGATGAGTTGGCACGCATTCCTAGCCTGCCTACTTTGGAGGACCTCATCCAGACCTGCCTCCAGATAGATAGTTGGCTGGAGTGGCGCCGGCAGACCCAGCGGGGCACAGGGGACTGAGATTTCCGTCCTCCGATTCCCCAACGTTTCCTGCCCCCTCCCTCGCCCCCCGCCCCTGCAGTGAGGGCAGAGGAGACCCCGATGCAGCTGGGAGCTACCTGAGTCCCGCTGCCGCCGGAGGAACTAGAGCAGCGGCGCGCGGAGCACCGATGCTTTCGGTGTGGAAGGCTGGGACATTTCGCCAAAACCTGCTGCGCCAGACCCGCAGCCCCATTTTCCACCTCCTCATCCCCAGGCCTGACTAGGCTGCCCCCCTAGCCTGTTGAGGGTCTCCAGTATGGGGGTCGGTTCCCCATACTGCAACCCCCCCACCCTCCCATCTGCTATTGCATGTTCACCTCCGCTCCTCCCAGTGGGGTGGGATGGAGGCCCTGGCTTTAGTGGACTCTGGGGGCTACAATGAGTTTCATGGATGAAATGTTTGCTCTCTTCCACAAGATTGCTACCTTGCCTCTTCCTGCCCCCTTGGCAGTGGAGACCATTGATGGGCATCCTTTTTCTTCGTGTGCGGTGACATGGATTACAGCTCCGCTCACTCGGCGCGCCCAGTCCCACGTTGAGCAGATTCAGTTTCACTTGGCCAAGGTTCCCCAATACCCAATTGTGCTGGGTGTTTCCTGGCTCTCTAAGCATGATCCTCAGATTTCTTGGGGGCTTCAGCAACTGGAGTTTGCGTCTCCCTGCTGCCGGGAGCATTGCCTTCTGACCGAGGCACCAGTCCCAGTCCAGGCCTTAACCCTTTCCTCCCCCTCCTCACCTGCTTCTGGTAGTTCTTCAGCTACCGTGATCCTTCCAGAGAAGTATGCCGCTTTTCAGGATGTTTTCAACAAGAAGGAGGCTGACCAGCTCCCCCCTCACCGCCCTTTTGACTGTGCCATTAACCTCATTCCTGGGGCGACCATCCCTGCCGGCCGGTTGTATTCGATGTTGGAGCCGTAACTTCAAGCTCTGCGGGAATTTTTGGACACAAACCTCAGACGTGGCTTAATTCGCCCCTCCTTCCCCCCCCGCCTGCGCCCCTACCATGTTTGAGTGCAAAAAATCAGGCGAACTCCACTCATTGCATGACTTCCGAGTGTTGAATTCGGTCTCGATCCCCGACAGGTACCCCCTCCCCGTCATGCCATGCTGGAGCGCCTGGGACGAGCCAAGATTTTCACAAAGTTGGACCTGCGTGGCGCCTACAATCTGATTCGCATCCGGGAGGGGGATGAGTGGAAGACCTGTTTTGGCACCCAGTACGGAGCGTATGAATATCTAGTGATGCTGTTTGGGCTCGCTTGCGCCCCCCCCCCCCCGTTTTCGCGTTTTATGAATGCCATCTTCCGGGACTATCTGGACACTTTCCCCATTGTGTACCTTGATGATTTACTTATATTTTCTGAGGACCCCCATGCCCATCAGCACCATGTCTCTGCCGTCCTCCAGCGCCTCTGCAACCACCATCTTTATGCCAAGCTGGAGAAATGTGCATTTGACCTAAGCTCTTTGGACTATCTTGGCTACATCATCTCAGCTGACAGTATCAGGATGGAACCTGCAGAGATCAAAGCTGTCCTCTCCTGGCAGGCTCCATCCACCAAGAAGGACTTGCAATGTTTTCTGGGTTTTGCAAATTTTTACAGAAAGTTCCTGCCCAGCTTTGCTTGGCTGACATCTCCTCTCACGGACCTCCTTAAGGGCAGGAAATCTCCTTTTCATTGGATGACATGTGCCCAACAGGCTTTCGAGGAACTTAAGAAGCTTTTTAGTTCTGAGCCGATCCTGTTACATTCTTACCCGAGGAAGACTTTTGTGGTGCAAACTGATGCTCCTGACTTTGCGGTGGGGGTGGTGCTTTTTCAGCTGGATCGGGCGGGTGGCGTGGTGCAACCCTGTGCTACCACTCCAGGAAGCTGAACATGTCTGAGAGGAATTATACCATCTGGGAGAAGGAACTGTTGGCCATCAAGTCTGCTTTGGAGACCTGGCGTCATCTTCTGGAGGGGGCACAGCACCCAGTCAAAGTTAGAACCAACCATCGCAACCTGGAACATCTTCAGACAGCCTGTGCCTTAAACCAGAGGCAGATTAGGTGGTCGCTTTTTTTCCCCCCAGTTCCACCTTAAGATTTGCCATGTGAAGGCCTCTGACAACCTACAAGCAGATGCTCTTTCTCGTAAGCCTGACCTCCAGCCAGGGGGTGAGGGAAATCCCCCCCCATCTGATTCTTCCCCCCCAGAGCCTGGTGGCAGCTGTGATGCCTCACTCTTGGGAGGAGCTCCTTCACTCTGCACAGGCTCAGGATGCTTTTGTCCGCACAAAAGTGGAGGAATTGGGGCTAGCCTCTGTCTCCCCACTCTACCCCCTTCTCTTTGTGAGGTTCCTGCTTTACCATTCTGGCCTGGTCTATGTGCCTTCTAGACCCCTCTGCAAGAAGTTCCTCCCTCCATCAGTGCCACGACTCCCCCACTGCTGGGCATTTTGACTTTGCCAAGACCCTGCATGGAGTGACGCGGGATTTTTGGTGGCCTCGTGTGTGTCGGGACGTCAAGACCTATGTCGCCTCCTGCCCAACCTGCCAGCGGGCGAAGGCCCCCTCAGGCAAGCCCACAGGCTTACTTCACCCCCTGCCTACCCTCTCAGGACCTTGGAAACTGCTCTCCCTTGACTTCATCACTGACTTGCCTCGCTCGCACGGTAAGAACCACTATTCTGGTGGTGGTGGATTTGTTTTCTAAGATGGCCCATTTCATCCCCTGCTCTGGGTTGCCCACAGCCAGGGAGACGGTGGAGCTGTTTTTGGTGCATGTTTTCCGGCTCCACGGATGGCCCGAGGGTCTCATTTTGGATGGCGGGCCCAATTCACTGCCCATTTCTGGAGGGAGCTACTTGGGATTCTCCATGTGATGCTCCGTCTTTCCTCCGCCCACCATCCACAGACGGACGGTCAGACCGAGCACACCAATGCGACTCTGGAGCAATATTTGCGCTGTAATGTCCATTACCGGCAAAATGACTGGTTTTCCTTGCTGCGTTTTGCAGAATTTGCTTATAACAATGTCTACCATGCCTTCCACCCACCAAACTCCATTTTTTGCCAATTTTGGTTACCACCCCAAGGCTTTTCTGTCCACCCTAGCTTTCTCTTCGGTGCCGGAGGCCCATGACTTTTTAGAGGAGTTGCGAGCGGTACACTACCTCTTACGGGACTCCCTCGAGCAAGCCAAGACAACCTAAAAGGCCTCTGCGGACTGGTGGCGCCAGCCAGGTCTGTCTCTGCAACTGGGGGACTGGGTTTGGTTGTCCACCCAGTACCTCCCCTCTCACTCGCCCGCAAAGAAGCTTGCACCTCGCCACACGGGGCCTTTCCAGATTACAGCCCAGATTAACCCTGTTGCTTTTCGCCTGGCTCTCCCCCACTCCATGAAGATCCATCCTGTTTTTCATCGGTCCTTGCTGTCCCCCCTGGTTTCTGGTGACCCTCATCGCTTGGCCGGCTCCCCTCTGCCTCCAGTGCTGGTGGAGGGGGAGGAGGAGTTTGAGCTCGTGGAGATTCTGGACTCCCGCCTTTCTCGTGGCCGCCTGCAATATCTGGTGGACTGGAAGGGGACGGGCCAGATGAGCGATCCTGGGAACCCATGGAAAATGTGTACACTCTATTGCTGCTGAAGTGCTTCCACCAGCTGTACCCCCACAAACCCGGGGCCCCAGTGGAGGAGCACGAATGGGGTCCTCATGGGAGCGGGGATGATGCCAGGGTGGAAACTGAGCCAATAGAGCCCCAGAGCAGTTCTGATTGTGAGGAGGAACAGCAATCCGTGGGAGAGTAGCTCACTCATCTCTCACAAGCACAGCAGCTGGTAGAGTTTCCTCCTGCCAGCATTCCTGGGATAGACAGTGACCCTGGCAGTGAGAGAGCGCTGGAGGGGGGCTTGCTAGGTGCTTGGAGCAGACACAGGGAGCAATGACAGATGGCGGGCATGGAAAGGAGGCGTAGCGCTCGTTTGGCGCGCAAACAACTGTTGCGTCCCGAGGACCCAAGGGAAAGAGGGAGGATCTCTCCCTAGCACATAAGTTCAGAGTCTTCCCGTGGTTCTCCTTCAAACGGGGACCAACTGCCTTACTTGGAGCTTAGGCTACTTTGCTATCTTTCCCCAGTGCTGTTCCTTGCTTAGTTGCTAGTGATTAGTATCTGAAAGAGTCATAAAGTAATAAAGGAATAAAGTCTTGGAAAGAATCCTCATTGTCTGTGTCCTGAGTTGGCTATTGTAAGGGACTGCAAGAGGCAACTAGGGAGCTCCTGACAGGTGTTGAATTTACGTCTTAGTTTTCTTCCTTGGAGCCTACGTTGAGCGACAGTCTTAATGGCCATCGTGGAACGAATTCATCGGTGGTCTGTCCAGCAGTCATCAGCACTCGTCATGGCTCTGGTGAGGAGTACATCGCAGCAATCTCTGGCACAGACAATTACATAATCTAGGATGCCAGAGATGCCATTGCTTCGACCGAGGGTGCTTCTGTGATGTTTTAAATTTATTTTTCTGGCAAAAGAGTGTGTTGGTAATAACAAGATTATGCTCTGCACAATTATTCAGAAGTAGAATTCCAGTCTGGTTGCTGTTGCCAACTCCTTCTTTCCCAATGGTCCCCGACCACAAATCAAAATCATGCCCAACTCTTGCATTAAAATCGCCCAGGAGGATGATTTTGTCCTCCTTGGGTATCTCTGATAAGATGGTGTCCAGCTGGGAGTAAAATTTTTCTTTGAATTTGAACTGCATCCTAGAGTAATAAAGGAATTGGCAGAAGAACTCTGGGAACCGCTGTCTATTCTCTTTGAGAAATCATGGAGGACGGGGGAAGTGCCAGATGACTGGAGGAGGGCTAATGTTGTCCCTATCTTCAAAAAGCCGCTTGCATAAACCAGCAAACGCTGCTGGTTTATGCAAGGCCTTCAAACCTGGATTTTGCAAACCATGGTTTCGCTTTGCGTGTGAACTGACTTCATGTGCCAAATGTGTATGTTCCAGTTTTAGATACATCTCTCTCAGAACTACCCAGTGCTTGTCACCCATGTGTATCACTCCGGCTTTCATCTCATCATTGCAAAGATGTGTGTAGCAATTGTCCAATTAGGAAGGGCAAGAAGAGGCAGTCCACTCCTATCAGCCCATCCCAACTCCATTTTCAAAGCCCACGTGTGATTGTGGGCTCTGTGGTAGAACACAGGGTTTGCTTGCAGAAGATCACAGCTTCAATCCCTGGCATCTTCAGGTAGGGCAGGGCAAATTCCTGCCTGAAATGCTGAAGAGCACTGTCAGTCTGTGTTGCCGTTACTGAGCTAGATGGACCAAGGGTCTGACTCAGAATAAGGCAGCATCCTGTGTACCTCATGAGTACCAATAACGAAAAGATAAGCACAATAAAATCCTTAAAATAGGTTATGCTTTGTGGTGCGGGGAGATTAATGTTGAATGTGTCCAGGAGCAGGCCTGTGCGCTGAATCTCTTCCCCTAAATCTCTCTGCAGCTCCAACTGAAACTGGAAATGGTGCTCTGCCTAAATCATTTTCTAAGGTACGAACTCAGCTCCCACCTGACTTAGACTGTACCCACTTACCTGAGAGTAAGACCCATTGAATTCAGTAGGACTTATTTCTACATGAACGTGCATTGAATTTTACTACCGGGTACATTGCAAAATGTTGCCTTAGGCAAGTAATGTTTACAAAACCCTTGCTGTGCACACAAGTGCAGATACCATTACTCCAAGGGAAAACAGACTCCTAGAAACAGCGTAACTATTCAACTGAGTGTTTGTGAAATTAGGTACACACTAAATCCATATTTAGAGAACTAAATAATTGGTCCTATTTTCAGAGGTGCTGAGCTCTTCCAGTTTCTATTGATTTAAAACGGATGTAGAGTTCTTAAAGTTTGACATTTTGTCTTTAAGTGACAGCTAGTCAGTGGAAAAAAGATTAAAAATAAAGACATCCCGACTATTAAGGAAGCATCATGCGCATTTGACCTTTGCCAAAGGAAAAAAACATAGAAGGACGCTGTGCTAATTTAATAATAACACTGATGCTAATTTTAACATAAAGTAACTGAACAACTTGGTGTTCAGGCTTTATAGATTTCCGTAAAGGACAACAACATTAGTCGTAATAACGAGTGACTTATGAATGCTGTTGTGAGTTAGACCATGGATTCTTGGTTTGCAAGTTGGTTGCCCATTGTAAGTGTTTTTCTTCATTTGCTTTGCTGTATAACATTCCCATTGTCTGAAGGAGAAAGAGGGGCATTGGAATAGATTGTCAGGATCCACATCCTCAACCTAACAATATTTGGCTGTGACATACATTGTTATTCTGAGAGGTTAGTTGTCTCTCATATTTCTTACTTCCTACTCAAAGATTGTTCTTTTGCTGATGTGACTGCCCATTTCCAAAGACAGCCTCCCTCCAAACCCAAATATGAAGCAGATGTTGTAGAAGAACATGGGCTCACTTGGTGGTGTCTTGGTGTCACTCCACTGCGCCCCCCCCCCATTAATATGGGAAATGAATTCCGACTATCCTTACTCTGCAATGAGGATAACGTATGTGAAGGGCTTTGAATAAACAAAAGTGCTACGAATTCTAAGTATTAGGATTATGAAAACACTTATTAGGGATTGTTATGTGATAAAATATGATCAAATGTAGAAGGCAAAGTATTTGGAAAATACAGCTAAGTTCACAGCCCTGTTGTGCGAGTGGGTTTATCAGATTTATCAGATCTTCCTCTCTGTAAATGAAGAGTGAAGTCATGGGGGAGAAGGACATCTGTGTCAGGGTTGGATCTGAGCCCATAGAGTCCCAAAGCAGCTCTGACTCTGAGGAAGAGTTACAATCTGTGGGAGAGGAACCCACTCGTCTTCAGAGGCGCAGCTGGAGGGGGAGCGCCCCCCTGCTCACATCCTGGGAGTGACAGTGACCCTGGCATGGAAAGGGAGGGACAACTTGAGCTTCTTGACACGAGGCGCAGGTGCAGAGACAAGCGGGAGGTTGTGGGCGCCGAGAGGAGGCGCTCAGCCCGCTTGGCATGACGACAACAGCTGCGCTCCGATGCCCCACAGGAAAGCAGAGGAGTCTCCCCTCCTACTCCTTAAGTTCAGAGACTTGCTGCACTTTTCTCCAAACAGAGGCCAACTGACTTTCTGAAGCTTAGACTCCCCTGGTAGGCTGCTCTTTTGAGTTTTCCACTTAGTCACAGGCAATTAGCACCTGTAAGAGTCATTAGGTTGAATAGAAATAAAGCCTTGGAAAAGAGCCCTTTTGTCTGCATGTTGATTTTGGCTACTTGAGGATTTCAGAAGGCAGCAAGGGCGCTCCTGAAAATCTGCCATCACAGATCTCCCTTTTGTAAGCATGGAAACCTCTGTTTCTCTTGCTGTTGCAACAAAGGTACTGGCAAAAAGGGAGCATTCTGGAGGCATCTGAGGCATTCCCCTGATACTTCCCCATAGGGATGTCAGGGAAATCTACAATGGAACCAAATGAATTCTGCAGCGGATTCTGCAGCAGACTGGCTTTTCCAAAGTCACATGGGTTTCACAGACTTGCAGGCCTGTTTTGGGTTTTTTTTTAACTTTCTGGAATTTTATGTAAATTTAGTCATAGAAAAATGTGAAATAAAAAAAACAGACTGAAAATTCACATTTCCCACAGACTAAAGCATGAATATGTGCATTTGGGGGGGGGGATTTGCGCATTTGGGGGGATTTGCACATTTTCTCAAGTGCAAATTTGTGCAACTGTGAATTTGTGCAGGTGTACACGAATGCAAGTTGAGGAAATTGAAAAAAAATCCAATTCCATCAGTGCTCTGACAATGGAAGAAAGGCCCCCGACAATCCGCAAAACGGAGACATAACTGATTTTACAAAATCCATACATCCCTACTCTCCTGGAGTGGGGGGAGGGGGATTATGCCATCCTGGGAGCTGGTGTACTTCTTTTCCAGCCACCTTTCCCTTCTGCCTGCTCAACAGGTCTTTGGATTTGTCACTTCGTCCACCTTCAGTTCTTCTCTTCCAAAGCCTCATACTCTTCCTTATTTTCTGAAGGGCCTTTGTGGTGGAGGTTCTGTCTTGTTAGTGGTAAAAGCCATTTCTAGCAATATTCCTGTGCCAACATGGGGACGCAACGGAATGGGATAGAGTTAGCATTGCTGCTTGGAGAAGTAGCTGGGGGTTTTTTTGGCAAGGAGGGTTGTTTTTAAAGGTAGAAGACATGAAAGAAGAACAATGCACAGCCTTGGAAGGAAATGGGAAAAAGGAAAGCAAAAGCCAGAAAAAATCTGATAGTGGGCACTCAGAATGGTGTAGATGGCAGAGAGAGACACTTTCAGCTTTGTTTCATGTCAGGAAGTGTCCTGTCCCTCTGTAGAAATTTACATTGGAGCAATGATTCTGTGAATAAGACTACAGTCAAATAGGGAAAGAATTCAAAGAATATAGGTGAACTTGTGCCGAAGTTTATAATTTATGGGTGCCCTTTAAGACAACGTTGGACCCAATAGAGATTATGTTCTTCATTCTTCTCCATATAGATAATTTGCATACATGGTTCTGGAAACGATCTCACCACAGTGTCCTGAGTGGCACTGGCCCTGCCACTCAGGACAGGCCCTGCCCCCTGGATGAGCATGTCTAAATGTAGGTATCTGTACCAGGAAAAGCTCTTCATGAGGCTTTCCTTGTGCAGCAGGTGCTACAGGTTTAGAGCTGTCCCCTTCATGTGTAAAAGCTATACATGGAGAATGACTGAACACAGCTTTGATTCAAGCCAGGAAGTCAAGTACCAGAATGCCAACACTAACCAGAAAACTGACTCTACAGTTTGTACTGTTTCCTTCAGTTGTTTCACTTGGACAATCCTTAGCCACCAATATGGACTTGCTTTTTCCCCACAACTCCAGAAGGAGAGTGATCCTTAGGCTGCTGAGTTTGGGTATGATTCAAAGAGGCATTTCTTAGAACCATGTTCACATGAATGGTGACCTCAATTTAACAACCCTTGAACATACTTTTATTCATTCTTATAGTGTGTGGAAACAAATGATGGCTTACCAGAGGTAGTTCTAAATCAGAGCTGCAGAACCTCAGGTGTGGTCCTCTGGGGTCCCAGTCCAGCTCTCAAGAGTTCCTCAGGTGGCCAGGGCCCCTCCCCCTTGGCCCACCCCCATTTGGTTGACTGCGGATCGCTTGGGGGTTTCCCAGCTTTTGCACATTTTTTCCTCCATTTTAAAAGGCTGAAATGCCTCTCCTAAGGCTTAGTTACTGGCCGTGAGAGCTTTAAGCTAAAATACACTGGTGGTTTGGCCCTTTGCCGTTGACCCTGCTCCTTTTTTGCCTTCAACACCCCTCCCCCCCAGAATACACCGCCCTGTCAGGTTCTTTGAAATGGAATTCACCCCTTGGGCTGAAAGAGGTGCAACACCCCTGCTCTAAATACTTGTAAAGGCAGTTGTCTGTGGCCTCCAGCTCCAGCCATATGGGAGTTCAACTGTTATAATGTAAGAGAATAATACGTAACAGCCCCTTTTGCTTACTGCCTGGCTAAAGGCTTTCGATTAATTGCCTCCCCAACCAGCTGGAGCCAATGACTAGTACATTTAAAAGAGCTGCAAGTTTAGCGCATGCTTATTTCTGTCCTGAGTAGGGATGTACGAAACACCTACCTGGCTCCGCGCCGGGCAATCCGTGGGGGGGGGAGGCGCTCCGTCCCTCCTCCCGGAATCCTCAACGGGGGGAGGTGCTCCATCCCTCCCCTTGGAATCCTGCCCAGCCGGCTCCGGCCGCCCACAGCCGAACATCTGGCCGCTGGGAAGCCCTGCAGGGATGCAAATGGCGGCTGTTGTAGCCGCCGCCATTTGCGTCCCTGTGTTGAGCCGTGATAGGCTACATAAATATTTACGTAGCCTATCATGGCAGGGGGGAAAACCCCCCCGCGTACGCAAATGGCGGTAGCCGCCACCATTTGCATATGCTGGGTTTTTTCCTCCCCTGCCGTGATAGGCTACGTAAATACTTACATAGCCTATCACAGCCTCCGCAGGGACGCAAATGGCTATGAAGAGCTATGAAGAGGAGGAAGCGAATGGCAGCCGCAGGACGGTCACCATTCGCAAAGCAGCGCGGACGGGAGCAAGTAGGTGCTCCATTTCGTGCGCCTTTTGTGGGGTGGGGGCAGCGGGGACTTTGTCCCGTGCGCCTTTCGTGGGGTGGGGGTGGGTGCTTCGTTCCGTGACGGATTTCAGGGGGCTGAATGCACTGGCGTTCGGCCTCACCGAGATCCACTACGGAATTCTCTGACATCCCTCGTCCTGAGAGAGGAGTGAAAGAAAGCATGAAGGAAGAGTGCATCTATATTCTATTTCTAAATGTGGTTTGTTTGCATACAGATGCCAAGGACAGGAATGAGAAACTCAGCAGGATAGAAAAGAGTCCCTACTGATAAGAGCTCCATGTCACTTGAGAACAAGAATTGGAATTAAACCAACTGCCCACTCCCCTGAAAACTCTTCCCAAAATCTAAGGATGTGCAGTTAGTGCATGCAAGCTACCTGCAGGGAAGTTTGATCAACATTTGGTGAACAGCACTTGAATATTACTTGTATTTTCCTGAATTTTCTAAAGATTCTTTTGTGCTCAGGGAAAGCTTGTGGTCTGCTATGCGTCTCTCCTGTGCTTAGGACAACCCTATGCCCCTTAGTTTGGTGGCAGACATTGGCCGAGAATGCCTTATTCTGTCATCTTGAGTAGTGAGGAATCAACTGATACAATGGCTTGCAGGCCACTGCCAGTAACGTATGAACTGGACTTTAATCCCAGGTGTTCTCATTTTCACCAGTATTTCCACAGACATTAATGGAAGTTTTGCTTTCGGAATCAAAAAAAGGTGCAATTTCATGTGTGATTCAAGCCAGACTTGTTCTTTATACAGGCACGGTTTTATGAAATGAAAAAAGTGAACTGCCTGAAGAATAATTGACTGGTTTTTAAAATAGGCAAGAAGTGACTAAACTTGTTTTGTACTTCATATCCCTGGAATTTTCTCCGGTATGGATTTGTCACGAAATGGCTTTTGGGATAGTGAATTTTAAACAATTGTTTTTTAAAACCATATGATCACTTAGAAAATACCTGGTAATAAGAATCAGTAGGCAAATTTCATTTGAGGAGGAGTATGAATGCATAAATTGCTGTTGGGGTTACTACAAAAGAGCAAATATAATGAAAACTGGAAGGCTGGGAGTTTATGTGTATGTATGTGACCAAAATTGTTTGTAGGTTCCCTTAAGATCCTAATATTGCTTCAAAATTTCTACGAATTTAAAGAAAAATTTACATTTGCTTTATTTTAACAATGTGGAAAGGAGCGTTGGGAAAGAGAAGCAACTAGTCCCTGGTTTTCTTTTTTCTGATCTCTGTGTAAGTTAATTCAGCAGTAATTGGATGCAGTGTGTCTAATTCTTCATGAATCAACAGCACATTATCACGATATTGACAGTGGCTTTGCTTAGCTCCATTGTCTCGATCGAGAGATATATTCTGCTTCAAAACAATTTGCTGTGAACACCCTTGTTTGTTTGCCACACTAGTCTTTGTTCTGGCTGAAAACTTTGATTTATCACTGTATATAATTGATGGCTGTGGGGTAGGTAGTCTATAGCTGTTGCTCCTCCTCTTTTAATCTAGCTTTGCCTAGAAATCCATGTTGTGGAGCATTCTCAAGGGAACCAGGCTGGGAAATTTTCTGTGTGCCCAATGGGAGACCATTAATCATAGTGAAGAGTCTCTTACTGGCTGTGGCTGCATCCATGTTTGTGAAAGGAAAACAAAAAGTAGACCCCTACAAAATGACTGATCTGGAGAATAGATGCTAAAGCTAATGTATTCATTGGCATAATATAAAAAAGAGTACTTTATGCTTCACTAATTGCATTGCAAGGTGTTTTTGGAATGGATTTCACTCTTGTTAAAGGTTTTGAACCCAGTAAAATACTATAATTTCAGAAATCAGAGCCAGAAAAAAAGGAGGGGTACTATTATAGACTACAAACAAACCACCACTGCTTTTATAGAAAAAAAATCAACTGATAATGAACACACCACAGATACAGAAATAAGATTCTGATAACTGGTAATTTATCAGATTCAAACAGAAAAAAGTAAGTGACATTATTTCAATTTGCAAAGTGATTTAAAATTGATAACATGATTTATTAGCAATCGGAATAAACTCGAGAGACTAGAATGGATACTGGATGCCCTCCGCTATGAATCCATATTTCTCCATATTATGATAATGGTCCTTTGTGCTCATTTTATATATCCCTGCAATAATTCTGGCTGTGATCCAGAAGGCTTCATGATTAATGCAAATTGGATCTTTGGACTATTTAACAATAGCTCCCTGCCCCACTTGACGAGCTAGTTTTGGAACTTAAGGAACTAAGGGAGCTATGAAACAAACTAACAAAAGCCAAACATTTCTGCATCTGTGCACATTTTGGCTATACCCAAATAGATTCTTAGTAACTTCATTATTCCAGATTTTACAGATGAGGCAGTAAGGCTGAGAGAAAATGATTTGGCCAGAGTTTCTCACTGGGTTGGATCCAGATTTAGTCATACTTCGAGTAGACCCATTAAGATCAATGGGACTTATAGTAGTCATTGCTAACTTAAGTCCCATTCGTTTCATTTGATCTTAAATATGGATCCAACCGAGTAAGTTTTGGATGTGCAAAGAAGTGGAATTGAGAGAACAAACAGGGTGGTATGTGTATGTGTACAGGCATACTGTATCTAGGCCTTTTTCCCGTATTTAACTTGGATATAGAAAAGTCATCATCCCAAATGTATTTTCACCAGTGGAGAATGCACTCCTCCTTGAGGTGAGATCAAAAAGGTAACATGTCTCAGAAATCATGAAAACAAAGTTATCCAGGATTAGGTAAATATCTGTAAAAAGTCACATCATAGTGACCGTATTATGTCCAAAATAAACTAGACCTTCCTTTGGTCCCCATCGAACTAACAAACCATTGCTATTGCCAATTAAGATCTAAGAAGCCTGGCAATTCACTTTAACAGCAAATAAAAAATATACCTTGGTCCCACATAGCTGTCAGGAGCCCCCTAGCTGCCTCTTGCACTCCCCACCAATAGCCAACTGAGGACACAGACGACAAGGAATTCTTTCCAAGACTTTATTCCTTTATTACTTTATGACTCTTTCAGAATACTAGTTGCTAGCACCAAAGCAAGGAACAGCACTGGGGAAAGATAGCAGAGTAGCCTAAGCTCCAGGTCCCTGTTTGAAGGAGAATCACGGGAAGACCCTGAACTTAAGGGCTAGGGAGAGATCCTCCCTTTTTCCCTTGGGTCCTCGGGACGTGACCGTTGTTTGCGCACCAAACGAGCACTACGCCTCCTTTCCGCGCCTGCCATCAGTTGTCGCTCCCTGCGTCTGCGCCGAGCGTCCAGCAAGCCCCCCTCCAGTGCTCTCTCACTGCCAGGGTCACTGTCTATCCCAGGAATGCTGGCAGGAGGAATCTCTGCCAGCTGCTGTGCTGTTGAGAGATAAGTGAGCTCCTTTCCCACGGATTGCTGTTCCACTTCAGAATCAGAACTGCTCTGGGGCTCTATGGGCTCAGTTTCCACCCTGACATCATCCCCGCTCCCATGAGGCCCCCCCCATGCTCCTCCCCTGGGGCCCCGGGTTTGCGAGGGTACAGCTGGTGGAAGCGCCTCAGCAGCAATGGAGCATACACATTTTCCGTGGGTTCCCAGGATCAGTCATCTGGCCCGTACCCCTTCTACTCCACCAGATATTACAGGCAACTGCAAGAGAGGCAGGAGTCCAGAATCTCCACGAGCTCAAACTCCTCCTCCCCCTCCACCAGCACTGGCAGCGGGTGGGAGCCGGCCAAGCGATGAGGGTCACCAGAAACCAGGGGGGACAGCAAGGACCGATGAAAAACAGGATGGATCCTCATGGAGGAGGGGAGAGCCAGGCGAAAAGCAACAGGGTTAATCTGGGCCGTAATCTGGAAACGCCCCGTGCGTCGAGGCGCGATCTTCCTTTCGGGCGAGTGAGAGGGGAGGTATTGGGTGGACAACCAAACCCAGTCCCCCGGTTGCAGATACGGACCTGGCTGGTGCCACCGGTCTTTAGAGGCCTTGTAGGCTGTCTTGGCTTGCTCGAGGGAGTCCCTTAAGAAGTGGTTTACCGCTCGCAACTCTTCTAAGAAGTCCTGGGCTGGCGGCACTGAAAAGGGAGCTAGGGTGGACGGGAAAGCCTTGGGTGGTTACCAAAATTGGCAAAAAATGGAGTTTGGTGGGTGGAAGCATGGCAGGCATTGTTATAAGCAAATTCTGCGAGAGGCAGCAAGGAAAACCAGTCATCTTGCTGGTAATTGACATAACAGCACAAATACTGCTCCAGAGTCCCATTGGTGTGCTCGGTCTGACCGTCCGTCTGTGGATGGTGGGCGGAGGAAAGACGGAGCATCACATGGAGAAGCCCAAGTAGTTCCCTCCAGAAATGGGCAGTGAATTGGGCCCCCCTATCCGAAATGAGACCCTCGGGCCATCCGTGGAGCCGGAAAACATGCGCCAAAAACAGCTCCGCCATCTCTCTGGCTGTGGGCAACCCAGAGCAGGGGATGAAATGGGCCATCTTAGAAAACAAATCCACCACCACCAGAATGGTGGTCTTACCGTATGAGCAAGGCAAGTCAGTGATGAAGTCAAGGGAGAGCAGTTTCCAAGGTCCTGAGGGGGTAGGCAGAGGGTGAAGAAAGCCTGTGGGCTTGCCTGGGGGGGCCTTCGCCCGCTGGCAGGTTGGGCAGGAGGCGACATAGGTCTTGACGTCCCGACACACACGAGGCCACGAAAAATCCCGCGTCACTCCGTGCAGGGTCTTGGCAAAGCCAAAATGCCCAGCAGTGGGGGAGTCGTGGCACTGATGGAGGGAGGACCTTCTTGCGGAGGGGTCTAGAAGGCACATAGACCCGGCCAGAATGGCAAAGCAGGAACCTCACAAAGAGAAGGGGGTAGAGTGGGGGGGCAGAGGCTAGCCCCAATTCCTCCACTTTTGTGCGGACAAAAGCATCCTGAGCCTGTTCAGATTGAAGGCGCTCCTCCCAAGAGCGAGGCAATGCAGCTGCCACCAGGCTCTGGGGGGGAAGAATCAGAGAGGAGGGGGGATTTCCCTCACCCCCTGGCTGGAGGTCAGGCTTACGAGAAAGAGCATCTGCTTGCAGGTTGTCAGAGGCCTTCACATGGCAAATCTTAAGGTGGAACCGGGGGAAAAAAAGCGACCACCTAATCTGCCTCTGGTTTAAGGCACAGGCTGTCTGAAGATGTTCCAGGTTGCGATGGTCGGTTCTAACTTCGACTGGGTGCTGTGCCCCCTCCAGAAGATGACGCCAGGTCTCCAAAGCAGACTTGATGGCCAACAGTTCCTTCTCCCAGACGGTATGATTTCTCTCAGACATGTTCAGCTTCCTGGAGTGGTAGCACAGGGTTGCAATCCGCCCCCCACCAGATCCAGCTGAAAAAGCACCACCCCCACCGCAAAGTCAGGGGCATCAGTTTGCACTACAAAAGGCTTCCTCGGGTCAGGATGTAACAGGATCGGCTCAGAACTAAAAAGCTTTTTAAGTTCCGCGAAAGCCCGTTGGGCACATGCCGTCCAACGAAAAGGAGATTTCCTGCCCTTAAGGAGGTCTGTGAGAGGAGATGTCAGCCGAGGAAAGCTGGGCAGGAACTTTCTGTAAAAATTTGCAAAACCCAGAAAACGTTGCAAGTCCTTTTTGGTGGATGGAGCCTGCCAGCAGAGGACAGCCTGGACCTTTGCAGGATCCATCCTGATACCGTCAGCTGAGATAATGTAGCCAAGATAGTCCAAAGAGCTTAGGTCAAACGCACATTTCTCCAGCTTGGCATAAAGATGGTGCTCGCGGAGACGCTGGAGGACAGCGGAGACATGATGCTGATGGGTGTGGGGGTCTTCAGAAAATATAAGTAAATCATCGAGATACACAATGAGGAAAGTGTCCAAATAGTCCCGGAAGATGGCATTCATAAAACGCGAAAACGGGGGGGGGGGGGGGGGGCACACAGGCGAGCCCAAATGGCATCACTAGGTATTCATACGCTCCGTACTGGGTGCCGAAAGAGGTCTTCCACTCATCCCCCTGCTGGATGCAAATCAGATTGTAGGTGCCACGCAGGTCCAATTTTGTGAAAATCTTGGCTCATCCCAGTCGCTCCAGCATCTCTGGTATGAGGGGGAAGGGGTACTTGTCGGGGATTGAGATCGAATTCAAAGCTCTGAATTCGTGCACTGGGCGGAGTTCGCCTGATTTCTTGCGCACAAACATGGTAGGGGCACAGGCGGGGGAGGAGGAGGGGCCAATGAAGCCACGTCTGAGGTTTGTGTCTAAAAATTCCCGCAGAGCTCGAAGCTCCGGCTCCGACGTCGAATAGAGCCGGCCAGCAGGGATGGTCGCCCCAGGAATTAGGTTAATGACATAGTCAGATGGGCGGTGGAGGGGGGGGAGCTGGTCGGCCTCCTTGTTGTCGAAAACATCCCGAAAAGACGCATACTTCTCTGGGAGGATCACTGTAGCAGAAGAAATGCCAGAAGCAGATGAAGAGGGGGAGGAAAGGGTTAAGGCCTGGACTGCGACTGGTGCCTCGGTCGGGAGGCAATGCTCCTGGGAGTAGGGAGATGCAAACTCCATTTGCTGAAGCCCCAAGAAATCTGAGGATTATGCTTAGAGAGCCAAGAAACACACAGCTTGATTGGGTATTGGGGAACCTTGTCCAAGTGAAATTGAATCTGCTCAATGTGGGACTGGGTGCGCAGTGTAAGCGGAGCTGTAATCCAGGTCACCGCGCCCAAAGAAAGAAGACGCCCATCGATGGTCTCCACTGCCAAGAGGGGAGGAAGAGGCAGGGTAGGAAACTTGTGGAAGAGAGCGAACATTTCATCCGTGAAACTGGTCATAGCCCCAGAGTCCACTAAAACTAGGGTCTCCACCCCACCCCACCCCACTGGGAGGAGCGAAGGTGAATATGCAATAGCAGATGGGAGGGTGGGGGGGTTGCAGAAGGCACCCACCTGGTGGGGAACCGACCCCCACACTGGAGACCCCTAACAGGCTTGGTGGGCAGCCTAGTCAGTCCTGGGGACGAGAAGGAGGAGGAGGAAGGAGAGGAGGGGGAAGCAGTGGGGCTGCGGGTCTAGCGCGGCAGGTTTTGGCAAAATGTCCCAGCTTTCCACACCGAAATCATCGGCACTCCACACGCCGCCGCTCTAGTTCCTCCGGTGGCAGCGGAGCTCGGGTAGCTCCCAGCTGCATCGGGGTCTCCTCCGCTCCCACCGCAGGGGCGGGGGGCAAGGGAGGGGGCAGGAAACGTTGGGGAATTGGAGGAGAGAAATCTCGCTCCTCTGTGTCCCGCCGGGTGTGCCGGCGCCCCTCCAGCAGACTATCTATCTGGAGGCAGGTCTGGACGAGGTCCTCCAAAGTAGACGGGCTAGGCGTGTGTGCCAACTCATCCAAGATCTCATCGTTCAAACTGTCCAAAAACTGAGCCACCAGCGCGGCATCATTCCACTGTAAACCCTACATCAGCAAGCAAAAAGTTGTTGCGTAGCTGGAAACTGCGTCCTTGCCCTGCTCAAGGTGGCAAATCTCCCGAGAAACCGTCTGCGTGCGCAGGGGGTCACCGAAAAAACTGGCCATCGCTGTCATGAAACCTTGATAGCCCCCGAGCAGGGGGTCATTAGCGAGAAGAAGTCCCGAAGCCCTTTTAGCTGCCACACCTGAAAGTAGGTTAATGATGAAGCCCACACGAACCTGTTCTGTCAGGAAATCCTCAGGTCGTAGGTGCATGTACAGCTCCAATTGTGCCCGGAAAATCTGAAAAAGTCTTTTCTCACCAGAAAACTTCTCTGGCAGAGCCACCGGGCACTTGCGGCGGGGGGCAATTGGAGGCGGTGGGGGTTGAACCGCAGCTTGCAGACTCTGTACAGCAGTCGTCAGTTGAGTCACTTGATCACGAAGAGCCTGGTTCTCTTGCATGAGAGCTTGCACTGCCAGGTCCATGGCAGCCTCCAGAGGCAGTAGGAGCAGAGAGAGAGAGAGAGAGAGAGAGAAAAAAGAGGATCAAGGACCAAGCTGTCAGGAGCGCCCTAGCTGCCTCTTGCAGTTCCCACCAATACACAACTCAGAACACAGACGACAAGGAATTATTTCCGAGACTTTATTCCTTTATTACTTTATGACTCTTTCAGAATACTAGTCGCTAGCGCTGAAGCAAGGAACAGCACTGGGGAAAGATAGCTGAGTAGCCTAAGCTCCAGGTAAGGCAGTTGGTCCCCGTTTGAAGGAGAATCATGGGAAGACTCTGAACTTATGCGCTAGGGAGAGATCGTCTTTCCCTTGGGCCCTCGGGACGCGACCGTTGTTTGCACACCAAACGAGCGCTACGCCTCCTTTCCGCGTCCTCTATCTGTCGTCGCTCCCTGCATCTACGCTGAGTGTCCTGCAAGCCCCCCTCCAGTGCTCTCTCACTGCCAGGGTCACTGTCTATCCCAGGAATGCTGGCAGGAGGAATCTCTGCCAGCTGCTGTGCTGTTGAGAGATGAGCGAGCTCCTTTCCCACGGATTGCTGTTCCACTTCAGAATCAGAACTGCTCTGGGGCTCTATTGGCTCAGTTTCCACCCTGACATCAGCTTGTTTCCACATGGGCTTAAATCTGCTAAAACTCTTTATCAAAGTACTACCATGTCTGCCTGCAACATCAGTGTAACGTGATTTATCGGAATGCTTGGCCACTACACTGTAATGCTAAATAATGTCATACTTTTGTGTCTTTGTAACATCTGTGCTTTACCTTAAACATGTTTAAGGTACCACTACAAATTGCAGGCTCAGCTGTGCTTTTAAAGTGGCCTTGTATGAAATTTAAGGAAATTTTGCTCATCAGGGAGAAGTAGAAGAACTAAATAGTCATATAGTTCAGCCACCGGCTGTCTGGTTCCTATCCCATATAAATAATCGTGAATCATGGGAAGAGGGATCATAATACTGCATAACAATGGCAATTCTGTTTAGTAAACAAACAGCTCTAGAAGCTAGATTTAGTGCAATCAAATTTTAAAAAGAGTTTATTTTCTCATGAACCTCCAATGCAGAAGCTCACTGAACATGTTTGTTTTACAGTGAATAATTGTATTTCATAATAATTCCTTAATAAATGCTCAGTACTTGGAAGGCTAAAAAAAATAATTATTTTTATTTGCTGGCAAGCGTTTTGCACTTGGCCAAGCTACCTACAATACCCCCTTGTTATCACAGATCTTATAGAAAAAGAAATCCCAGTCCACTATGGTGGTGGTTTCTTTCATCAGAGCAGAGTTTGGAAGAAAAAAGTGGCAGATTAAGAAAAGGCCTGCTGGATCAGACCAAAGGTCCATGTAGTCCAGCAATCTGTTTCCCATAGTGCCCAACCAGTTACTAGTGGGAAGCCAACAAGCACAACATGAGGGCAACTGCCCTCTCCTGCAATTGTTCCCCAGCTATTAAGAGACATGCTACCTCTGATCCTAGAGGTAGCATAGACCTATCATGGCTACTGGCCATTGATTACCTTCTCCTTGAATTTTGTTTAATCTCCTGTTAAAGCTGTCTAATTTGGTAGCTATCACCACATCTTGTGGTAGTGAATTCTGTCATTTAACCATGTGCTGTGTGACGCAACTCCCACCATTCAGCGTCATGGATGATACGAGGTTCTAGTATTATGAGAGAAGGAGAAAAATGCCTCCCTATCCCCTTTTTCCACACCATGTATTATTTTATTGACCTGGCCCACCCCTTTACTTGCCTTTAAAAAAACAACTAAATGCTGTAACATCCCCCCCCCCCAATATGGGAGTTGCTCCAGTCCCTTGATCATTTTGGTTGCCCTTTTGTGTGCTAGGGTTACAGCAGGCGATGGTGGAGTATTATAGGGTTACTGCAGGAGGAAGCTTTATTCTACTATCTTTGCTTTGCAAAACTAATGAACTCCTTTCCCTATACCCAGAAAAGTCAGCTCTGCAGACTGTGATGGTTACCTTTTAGTAATACAGAAACAAAAAGTGAGCAGCATTTTCTTAGTGAGTCATCTCTGGATATTGTAAAGTTCTATGAAAAAAAGAGAATTAATTTGTCCAGAAGTGGCACATGCATATTACTGCTCCTTGAGGTAACAACAAAGATCTATTAATCTGGGCTAACAGTGCTTTTAAACTGACATTTCATAGGGTCCGGTCTTGTTGTGTTGACATGTTGCATCAAAAAAGTGTCATTGAATAGAGTTACTGCCAACAGTAATTAAAATCTATAAAGGTAGCTTGATAGATTGCACAAAATAAGAACACATGCTTAGCAGCAGAATATGAATGCATACTTAAATACATTACAAAAATCATTTACAGCCATTAGTGAAGAATTAAGACAAATGACTTAAGATGTCATGATTTGACATTTTTATGAATCATTCAAGAAAATTAGAGTAAACAGTCTTAGAATGCTGAGAAACGTGTAAGTGGTCATCCTGGAACAAAGGAACTTCAGAGGGAAACTGCAGTGTGAAACTGCTGAATTGCAGTTTGTTGAAGAGGTTCAGTTCAATAACCTATGGCTTAAATCAGGATAAAGTTTTCTTACCACACTAGATGTGCTAATTAGCTTACCAATGCCAGGATGTCCGTGTTATCACCAGCAACTCTTTCTGTGAATGGCCACTCTCAATAACGTAATTCTCACTGTAATTCCTGCTTTTCAGAATTCACCTCTGCTCTCACTGTTTACACCCCCTCCCCCCAATGTGTATACACCTTTAACTCAGGACAGTGTTTCATGTTTCATGATCGAGTGGGCTGAGTCCACGAAAGCTTATGTCATAATAAGGATGTTAGTCTTTAACAATTTTATTATGTCTTGTTGTATTGGCATGGCTCTTTGTTATATTTTTTAAAAAGTTGTGTATGCTATAATAGAAGATCTTTAAAAATAAAATATTTGTTTTATTTTGGGCTGTTATTTTGAGGCTTTTATGGGAGGGATACACTTTTTTATTTTCTATCACAAGATAGGGTTCTGGGTGGAGGTGAGTTCTGGGTAGAGGAGGTTGGGAACATCCCCTGATATTTCCAGTCACTGCCTTGTCCCCACGGAGATCTGCACTTTAGAGAACATGGTCCATGGAATATACCTAAATACACTGCAAGAAGGTTACTTGGCCCTTCTACACTTTGAACCATTTCAGCCCTCTGGTATGCTTAATTCATAGCATTTTAAACCCTTTCTGTCTTGACTATATTTCTTTTCCCCTGTAGTCCTGAAACCACTTGTTGTAGAGCAGTCCTAATGAAATTTATGGGATAGATAAGTAAGACAAAGTTATTCTGTGTTTTAAAATTAGCAGTCTTGCTAGGTAAGAGGCAGCAATCCACCTACTCTTAGCACTTGGAAGAAATGAAATGTGGCTTCATTTTGCATGCAGCTAATATTTTGCAACATTTAGGGAGAAATACTATGGCCGCTTGTCAGCGGCTAGATGGCCATAGGATATGTTGGTTTCCAGGAATTGAACTCGGAGCCCACACTCCGAGGTCAGTCCCCTGAGAACTAATGTCCCCTCGCCCGCCATGCTGCCTCGGAACGGCCCTGTGCTCCGCATTTGGAAGAGGAGCGCGGAGCAGTGAAAACGAGGCGTTCCTGGGGGTGTTCCGGGGCAAGGAAGGCGGAAATGCCAGTATGATGCATCCTGTGTGTCGTCTGGCAGCCACTTACCCGGCTCCGCCTTCCCGTGGTTAGACAGCCGAAATTGGCTGTCTTGCTGCAAATGCAGGGCAGCTGACGTGCGGAGGGGACAATCCCCTCCGCACTTCTCCTGCCCTGCATTGGATAGGCGGTCATCTCTGAGTTTAGAGGCAGCCGCCTATTCCAATAGGATTGTGCCCTAATGGCGTGATCCAGTGCATGTCAACTCAGGAGCGAGTAGCATTGTGTTCCCAGGGGCTTACTCCCAGATAAGTGGTGTATAGCATTGCAGCCTTACAGGTAATGTCTCTCCTCTGAGGTTCTAAATAGCTTTAATGTGTGCACAGAGCTCAGTGTAAGGTGAGGCTTCCTGTGTGAAGGGATCCTTTCCCTAGCACTGAAGGGAATGCGGCAGCATCTGTTTGTATCATGTTCCATGTGGTTAATGGGATTCTCCTGGTCTAGTCATCAGAACGGGGAAAGTGGTGACAGTCCAATGAGCTTGTTTGTACATGCTCAAATGACAGTGCTTGCATCTTCGTGTATTGAACCATGTCTTCCTCAGTTGAATTAAACAACAACAACAACACAATTTGACAATTCAGTAGGAAGTTCTTCTCACAGCTTCTCAGGGTGGTTTGTGTAAACCTGGCAGGCAGACATCTCTGGATTGCATCCCGTTATGTAAATAAAAAGTAGTATTTCTGTTTTCCCCAGAATTAATATCCTTGCTTAAAGAACAATTTGTCCCAATACTGGTTAATAAAATACCCCCCCGCATCATATTTTGTATAAATTACATTGAATTTTCTTTATTATTGCAAAATATGAAGTTTCTTGGGTACATTCCAGGACAGCTGAGCTGCGTAAAGACGCATAATATACAGGGTAGCTTTGAATGCCATTATTTAATTGGCAAATAGATTTTTCTCTAGCCATCAGTGGCAACAGGGGCCATTTGATAACAGGGGTTGGATTAAATGTTTCATCACTTATGCCTGTTTAGGGATCTTTATGGAACAACAAGTTAGTCCCCTGGGCAAGCCCTTGTCAACTGCAATAAAGAGATCCACACAAGTGAGCGAGGTGTATTTTTGCAGGATTTACTGTGAAGCTAAGATTCTCTGCATTGGCTGGGTGCTTTCCGTAGCTGCTTTCTATCTATTTGGTTTAAGAACAGTGGCTACTGGTTGTAAATATGTTCTGCTTTTTGTGTCCAAATACTTTTTTACCATTTCCATGGCACAGCGGATGTACAAGCAGCTTTCCTTTCCATGGGAACAGGTGAGTGTCTGATGAATTCAGTTTCTGTGATAATGGCATAGGTTTGATCTTACAATAAATATTCTGCAGCCTTGAACTCATAATCAAGTAGCACTCCCTAGTTTAATTCAAGATGCAGTCTCTGCTGTAGCTTAGAGCAAATGCGATGTTTACAGATTGGAAGATTGCTTTACTTTATTTAGCTCACCCTCTTTATTCCCTGTGTGCCCAACAGGAATCAGTGCATGCAGTTAATTGCCACTGAGATTTATTTTTTTTTACTTAAGTAGTGTAAAAGTTGCACCTTTAAAAAAGACTACTTGAGTTTAGTAGGACATATAGTATTAGATTGAATTAAGGTGCATTTTGGAAGCATGGTGTTGTTGATATTAATAAATTGATATGTTTTTTCATTACGGTCTTTTGTTTTAAATACTCCCTCCCCCTCATAATTTCTTTAGAATACATTCTGTATGTGTTAAATTAATCACATTCAAAGGTTGTTTCCCACAATTTGCATCTAGCCATTAAATTAATGTTGCTTGGTTTAAAGAGTACTTCTTTGCAGTACATTGGGTCAGTAATCCAGAATATTAGCTTTTTAGGTTAGAGAAAAGATTTCTATGGGAAATGTTATTGAAATTTGTAAAATGATACTTAGCTTATGGAATTGACTGCCACAGGATGTGGTTATGGCCACAGGCTTAAATGGTTTTAAAAGGAGAGTAGACAAAATTCATGGAGGATAGGTCTATCAACAGCTAATACCCATGATAGCTAAATGGATCTTCACTGGCCAGAAGATCCATTGAAAGATCTGAAATCAGTGTACCTCTGAATATTACTTGAGGGGACAAATATTGTATAGGGGGTGATGTTTCCCTCATAGTTGGCTTGTGGATTTCCCAGAAGTAACTAGATTGCTACTGTGGAAGCATATTAGACTGCATAGACCCTTGGCCTGATTCAGTAGGGCTCTTATGCTCTTATTTTTCCTAAAATGGACATAGCAGAATTTGAGTACTTTTGTAGCAAAACTGTGATAAATGGCTTACAACAGAAAAATAATGTTGTCAAGAATAATTGCCAAAGAAACACTTGGTAATTTCCTAATCTTGGATGAAAATATAGACCTAAATCAAAATTACGGTTAAGGAAGCACAATTTTTGATTTCTGCTTTGGAAATGTAATCCTGTTTAAAGCCTGTGTGGTCCAGCAGATAGTGTTGGACTGGGTCCTGGAAAATCAGATGGTTTCATTTTATTTATTTTATTTCTATACAGCCCCATAGCTGAAGTTCTCCGGGTGGTTCACAAAAATTAAAAAAAAAACAGAAAAACACATTATATAAAGTATAAAATCTGCTCAGTCCTAGAATCACTAGTTCTCTTTTGCAGTTTGCTGTTTCTCTGCTTTGGGCTGTGATCCTTTGCAGTAAATCCTTTTGAAAGAAGAGAGCATTGGGCCACTTCACACTTTTCAGAAATTAGCACCGACATGCCTGTATATCACATGTACTCACTGTGTTCCCTGTCACATGTGGGACTTACGCTCATTTTTTTGGGAGCATGCTTTGGAGACTTAATGCCTGTTACAGTTCCCTAACAAGTATCAATTAAAATTAGTGATATACACGCAATACAAAAATTAAAACCAAGAATCAAACTAAAATCTGCAGACAGACATTAAAATCACAGAAGGGGAAAAACTAAACTAAACTTACAACGTTTTTGTTTTGACAGCATGCTAGGAAACACAAATAAAGAAGTTCTAACGAGGCCTCCTTTGATAGGGTGTTCTTCATTCTGGGTACCACCACTGAAAAGGCCCTACAAAACATCCTAATCAACTGGACGTGAAGCTCTTTTAACATTTGCAGTCAGCAGGGTCATATGGATATAGCAAGATATATTTTTTTAAGCTTTTAAGGTAATAACCAGAATTATGCACTTGGAAAAGAACTGCTAACTAATGCAGATTAAACAGTTTTGGAGCCATAAGCTCTCCAATTAGGTGGAACCTTGAGTGGTACATTTTCCATCAACAAGAGTTTCTGATCACTTTTTGGAAGCAGCCCCACATAAACCCAGTTTGCACATAATGCCAGTTTGTGGGTTATTTAACTGATGAATTGGAGGGGGTGAGCTGGAGCGGGTTAATTCTGGGTTGTTTAACCCCTAAATAACACAGAGTGTCCAGGTTCAAAGGTCACACTAAAAACCTATGATGGGATGATTGTAGATTGTTAATTTTAAAGCGAAAGCGAGGAGTGCTTGCTGCCCCTCATCCATGCCAATTCGTGGGTTAAATAACCCACAAATTGGATTAACATATGAATTGGGTCATTGAGTGTGTTGCTGTAATCTAATCTGATTGACACAGGCATGTATGTATGATAGTGGCCAGATTTATACACGTGGTCATAAGAAGATGAGCATGGGCATCACATGTTATGAGGAACATTGGTATGCTTGTAATATACGAGCAGACTCTATTTATGAGTATCATGTTTAGAACTGGGATGGTAAGTTATAATTTTAAAAATGTTTACTCTAAGTGTAAGGGTCATTGAAATCAGTGGCACTGAACAGCTCCAGAATGATTGTAGAGGTTTTTAAAAAGATCTCTTGGTAATATTTTTTTGGTAAAACTTGGGTTTTATCCAGTGTTAATCCTATTTAGAGTAGAGCCATTGAGTCAACTCTCAATAGAACTAACATTGGATAAAACTCTCTAGTCTAAGCTCATTGTTGTATTGGGTATACACACAGTGCATATATACCCAATGGAAGTATATATCTATATATATCTATATGTTTGTGTGTGTGTGTGTGTGTGTTTTCTTTAGGTTTGATGAAAGAGAAAATAAATTAAAAATAATACAACAAAATTTTTCAGATTGCAGCCTAGTGAGGTGAAGGTCACTGGTGGGTGCTGAGCTATTTCAATTTGAAGATGGAAATTGTTGGGGATTGAAGGAGAAAAGTGTTCTGCAAATGTAAGGATAGGAATATGTGGAGTTCTATGAAGATCTGTCCTGTAAAGAAGTAGCACAGGTGAAGATAGATTCATGGGTAGGATATAAGTGCAGGGCAAAGCTGTTTTATTGAATGGTTATCACTGCCACATCAGTGGGTGGATGGATATGGATGTTGTTTTCATTGTTAACCACCCACACAGTTGAGTTAAACATTCCTCTCTGTTCCTGTTAGCATTGCTGGGGTCGCTGCTGAGCACACTTTCGAGCATTCCCTCTTCTGCGTTCGCGGCAAACATATTTCTCTTCAGAGTTCTTCAAGCATGCTTCCTTTTCTTCTCTCCAGTAAACATATATCTATGGAGACCATTGAAAAGTTATTGTTCTCTCAAGTGTGTTAAGATTTCTCCTTTGCCTCTCTCAGGGATATGCAGATATAGAAACTGTTGCTTCACAGAAGCATCTGTTTGGAAATATGGCTGTTCTGGGTACCTTGTAGACTTTTTTCATTCTTTCCCAGTATTGCATTTATGTTAGAGATTTGACTTTGTAACTGTCATCTATAGCAATCCCAATCAAAGGCCTTAAAACATTATCTTCATTCCTTTTTAACCTTTTAAAGATAGTATGCCCTTTCAAGCATAATATATTATAGGCTACATCCTGTTTTACACTTTAATGCATTTCTGCATAAGTCCCACTTGTGGTCTTTTTAACAGCAGAACAATACTGAAACAGTCCAATTCGGGGCTTGGGGGAGGGGGGAAAGAAAATTAGAAATGAAAAATAAGGAACTCAATTTAGAAAACTTGATTTATGCTAAGAAACATAGTTGCAAAAACCATGAGTTGCACATGGGATACTCCTACACTTGACACTTGGTGGGGTTAGAATTGCGAACCCAACGCTATGTGTGTCATTGGCCATGTGGTGAGCCACTGGGACCATATATCAGAAACTCCTACCAGCCACTGAGGCTGCTTCCAGATTAAACTGCAAGAAAATACATATAGAAATCATTCAAATAGCAGCAGAGAAGTGCATTAAAAAAAAAATACAACAGTGCAGCAGGAAACTAAAACTCAGAACAGATAAAAAGCATAGCAAAATAAAAACTTTGCTTCTTTCCTAAGACTCAAAATTGAGGGAGCTAACTGAACATAGGGTGAAGCATCCCCTGGTCAGTGAAGGATTCTTACATATATTGGAGTGATTCTGCCAACAATGCTGGCTGCTGGTTCTCCCACTGAATTATTCTGTGTGACTTGAAAGCTTGTGCATTCTTATGGCTAAAGAGGTTGATCCGTTAAGGACCTCACGGTGTCTTAGCTGTTCAGACCCTCTGGCTTGAATCTGCCTCATACATTTTAATTAAGAGGGCTCTGGGGGACTTTCCAGTTGCTATGACTGGAACCCTTGTCACTGCCCTCCCTGGTCATTGTATGGGACGTGGAATTGACCCGATTGGTTGACATGATCATGCGCAAGCACCCTCTCCCCTTTGGCAGAGCCAAATTAGTTCCTTGGTACACCTTGGAGCTGAGGGCAATGATGCAAAAGCACCAGCAGCTGGAACACAAGTGGTGAAAGACTTGGACTGAATGCAACTGTACATGGATTAGAGCTCATTATTGACCCTAGTCTGTGGTGGCGCGGTGGCCAAGAAGGAGTTCTTTTCCACCTCTATTGCCTCTTCAGAGTGTGATCAAGCAGAGCTATTTTGAGTGGTGAAGGGGTATTACAATATGATCCTGATAGGGAATTAGTCATGGCCTTGACAGCTTGCTGTGAGAAATTGGCAAAACTCTCTGAAGGTAAAATCACTTTTATCTGGCATGACTTGGACTCGACTGGTAGTGCAGTTCTATTAACGGACCACTGTCTAGTCCATCTGTATTGGATGAGTTTCAGTTGTTGAGGTACGAGGATGCAGACAAGATGCTTGTTACATCTAATAAGGAGGGGATTGCCCGTTGGGACCTGAACGTTGTAAGTTCCTCCTTGGGAGAGGAAGTCGTACCAGCCTGCTTGAAAGAGGTAGTAATCAGGTCGCTTAGTAATCAAGTTGTTCCTAAAGAAACCTAACGTAAGTGGAGGACAGCTTTAGGCTAGTTGCTAACATCCTCTTCTTCTTGGACAGTATTGTTAGCGAGTGTTTTGTGTGTCTGTTCTGTAGGGGGTTTGCACTTCCCCTGAAAGATCAGGTGTGTACCTCGGTGGCTAGGAGCACCTTTTATCAGCTTAGGCTGCTATACCAGCTGTGACCTTATCAGGACAGAGATACCCTGGCAAGAGTTATCCATGTTCTGGTAACCTCCCAGTTGGATTATTGCAATGTGTTCTATGTTACACTGCTTTCTGAAGACAGCTTGGAAACCTCAGTTCAAAATAGAGCTGCGAAACTACTAACTGGACTGGGCTATATGATCATGTGTTGCCAGTGTTTTATGAGCTGTACTGGCTTCCAGTCCATTTCTAGGCCCAATTCAAGTGTTGAAGTTGACCTTTAAAGCCCTAAACACCTTGGGACCAGAGTATCTAAAGCAGAGCTTTCCAAACTTTTCGTGTTGTTGACTCACTTTTTAGACATGCATCATTTCGTGACACGGTAACTCAGTTTTACTAGCAAACCGGAGGTTAAACTAACCCGTTATAAGAGATACGGACACATACATAAATTGTAATAACGAAATGTATGGGGATACAACTTATCTCATGAAAACCTTTCATTTATATTTTAAAAAATATATGATTTATAAGATAATAACATACACTGTTGTCCTTTATGAGTAACAGTATGTAAATTATGTGCAAGAATTTTAAAAAGTTGAATAACACCAATAACTACTTACCATTTCCAGGTCCAGGTAGGAGCTCAGCTGCAAAAACACATGAAGTAGAGAAGCAAAAGTCCAACAAAAATGGTGTAAATATATATGTCTCACTACAAGGCTATACTACTGTAAATATTTGCAATGCCTATGTCCAGAGTCCAGTTCCAGCACTCTCCGGTGGTACACTGCCAGTGGGTGGTTAATCCACAATTACAGCAGAGTAAAAATAAAAATAAATAAATGGCAGAAATCAACTGAGCTCCGTTCCGACTGGCCAAGATGGCGGATGACCCGCTCGGTGCAGTCCCAGGTGGCGTTTCCACCTGTGTGTTACTTTGGCCTGGCCGCGCGGCAGCACGGTGCAGACGTCCGCGAAGGGCACGCCTGAAACCACGCAGGGCTGGTGGCCGCTGCCACTTCACGCCAGTGTCGGCTGAGCTCTGCTTCCAGGGCAGTGCCTCCCTTCCCCTCTCTTCGCCCCGCGCGTCTACCTTTCTGGGGAGTGCAGGCTCAAAGCTCCTCGCCTGCCCGGCGCAGCCCTCCCTGCTCTGGGGGCGTTCAGCGGGCCGTTGTTCTCCCCCGCTGCCCTGCAGCCGCACCGAGGACGTGGGGAAGCCTCTTGCCTGAGCTGATTGCAAATTGCTTGACTAATTGCTCTGCTAACTTCGAATTCTCCACACTCCTCGTGCAGCCAGCGTTACCACACTCCTCGCCGTACCGCTCCAACACCACCAATCACGTGTGTCCTGCATCAAGATACCACGTGATCCTAAAGCAGCTAATGTTAAAGCACCTAAGCCTTAGCAGCTAAGCTGCTTTAACATTAGCTGCTTTAGGAAGTTCCTGGGGAGGGACCAAGCGAAACAAACGTGAGTAAGGGAACTCCGCGGTGCCCTTCCGCACAATTTTCACCCGACACACCTACACACTGTTGGTGACACACTAATGTGTCACGACACACACTTTGGAAAGCTCTGATCTAAAGGAACATTTCCTCCTGTATGAACCTGCTCAGATTCTTAGGTCATCTTTGGAGGCCCTCCTCTGGGTGCTGAATTTAGGCTGGTGGCTGCAAGAGAGAAGGTCTTCTCAGTTGTGGCTCCCCATTTTGGGATGCCCTCTCCAAACAGGTGTACCTGGTGCCCACATTGTTATCTTTTTAGTTCTTAGCAAATACCTTACTTTTTCTCCCTGGAAATTTAGAGCTGGGTTTTTAAATTTTATGCCTGTGTGCGTATGTGTATATGTATGTATGTATGTGTATATGTACGTATGTATGTGTGTGTATATATATATATATTAGTCCTGTGCTGTTCATGATATGGTATGGTATGGTATGGTATGGTATGGTATGGTATGGTATGGCTTTTGTACTGTATTTTATTCTTTTAGCTTTTGTAATCCACCCAGAAAACATTTGTTCTTGGGCAGAATAAAAATAAAATTAATGAATAAATGGATCTCTTGGGGGAGAGAGGAAGTCCCAAAGAGGGAGCCCCCACAGAAAGTCTTCTGTACCATCACAGGCAAAGGCACCCAGAGGAAGACCTCCAATTATTATTCCTTTTACATTCAAACATAGTAGTTGATTGTGGTAGTGATGGGGAATCTTGCTGCCTTGGCACTGCTATGTTAGGCTTCCAGACTCTAGGAAGCCTGGGAAAAGTAGTTCCCATGGATCCTGACAACAGCTATTAGGAACCTTAGGTTCTTGCTGGGATGATTCTAAACATGTAAGGTAATGTAATAGGATGCTGTAATAAGGACATTAGAAGGCTTGAGGATGACATTTCCCTGAAATATTAATGCCCAGGAAACTGGAGCCCTTGTTGTGATCCTCCCCAGCCCTGTTAGCACCAGATAGATTTTGGAGAAGGGAAAGGGAAGGAACACCAATTTGCAGTGGAAGATGCTTTGACCCATCAAGATATGGCCTGAACTTTAGAATGGGCTCTAAAATTAGACAGTTCACTTTTCACTTTTTAAGAAAACAATCTGACTTAGTTGAGCCCATTCCTACTCAAAGTGGGGTTCACCAAAAATCAATTTTAATGACTTTTTCAATATTATAAGATGACATACTCAAGAAAATAAGTGTAAAATACAATGAAACATGATGTAGAAATAACAAATAATGATTTCCAATGGTAAATTAGTGCTATTAGTGGTAATATTGCATATTGCAAGCAATTCTACATTCTTAAATTGGGCAACATTTTGTACATATTTACAAATTATTTCCAAGCTCTGGGGAACTGGTGGCTGTCTTGTTTGGTCATGGTGATCCACTCTTTGGTAACCTCCGGAATGGATTTCCTACAATGCACTATATGTTGGACTACCCTTGAGAAAGACTTGAAAGCTTCAGCTGGTATAGAATGCAGCTGCCAGAAAGTTGACTTGTATGGCCAGGTTTATGCATGTAACACCAATTTGTAAAGAACGCCACTGTCTGTTTGTTTGCTTCCAGGCCCAATTCAAGGTGCTGGTACTTAACTTTTAAAGCCCTAAATAGCTTGGGACCTAATGCCTGAATGAATGTCTCTCCCCATACAGATCTGCCCAAGTTTTGAGATCTTCCGCCAAAGCCCTCCTTCAGGTGCCTCCCTTATCGGACGTACAGTATTCAACACCAAGAGCGATGTCTTTCTAGAAAGGCTCGCCCGGTGCCAGCATTGCAGTCTTTTTAGCAGCAGGCTAAAATGTTCATGTTTACTGAGGCATTTTACTGTACATTTATTTTACTGATTTTATTTGTTTTATTACTGTATTCTTGTTATAATAACTTACTGTATATTGCACTGAAATCCTAAAAAAAAGGCTGAACAGCAGTATAAAAATGTTTTAAATAAATAAATTACAGGATGTATTTGTTTTTATTGAGCTCTGTTATCAGGTCATCTGATTGAGATCTAAAGTAGTGCAGTTAAGATACCACTATTGCTGTTCGTGTTAGTTTCACATCCAGCTGCTTTGGCGAAGCTTGTGCTTGACTCTTTGATTCAGTAAATCACTGTTAATAAACATCCATTTGTTAATGTGGGGACATAAAAAAATATCACAATGTGTAGGTGGCTGCAATCTTTTCCATGGTAATGAGGCCCCTGCTCTGTTTATTATTTTAGAATTCCATTTTGTTTCTATTCTTGATAGAGGAGAATGGGTCTATTCACAGTTTCCACTTTGTGGAATATCCCTGTGGAATTGGTGTGCAATGTTGCCTCATTTTTTTTTACAGCTAATAAGATCCTAAATGTGCATTCTGGCTTCTTGGAGACATATTGTAAAAATATACCAGCCAAATGAGTGTTTTGCTCAGTATATTAAAAAAAAAGAAAAGAAAAGCCCTAAGTGTGGTAATAACGTGATGGATGCTGTTGCCTCCACCCTAAAATTAATACTGGCAGATAGCAGTGCAGAGCTAAATGGCAAATATATAATTTTGCATGGTAAGATTGTCCTTTCTTTCCTTTTGCTGTTTAGAATATTGTTTCCTAGCACGTTGCACAAAAGCTGAATGTACAGTTTTGCAAAATCACCTTGATACAGGATTTGTACTTTCAACCTGTTCCCACAGCTCCACCTTCCATTCTCACTTGCTGTTTTGTCCCTTAGTTCGTGCTGTCTTTTTATAGTTGCTTTGGTGTATTTGGTTCATAAAATCACAGCCAGAAGTGCAAGCATTATTACTATAAAACAAGTCATGCCTACCTTGCATTGGGTGTCATCAGCTAGGATATTGTGGGCTCAGTATTTTCACTTGTACCATAAGATGAAAATTAGAGCATGTATTTTCCACATGGAGAAATCAAATGTAATCTAAATGCAAACCACGAGTTTTATTGCATGGCAGTCTTTGATAGCACTACTGTTACCAATTGCAGTATGCCAAGAAGCCCATTGAGGTCCTGAAGTTTGCAACATTGCTTTTTTTGATCTTGCCTTTTTTGCCATCTAGCTTTGAAAAATCCACAGGATTCAATCCTAGAAAGTGAAAGATGATTTGTCAGTCTTTACCTCAAAAAGCATCAATATCTTGGCACAAATTAATGTTAATGAGGGAGCAGTGATTTTTGTGAAAATGCTTGTAAATAGGAGTACTGCAATTTAAACTGGTGTGTGTGTGTGTGTGTGTGTGTAATTTAACACTACAAAGTAAACCTATGATGACAGAATCACAAATGCCATTTGGAATTTAGATTTCAGTGGGTTGGATCCAGTATTACATCATACTTGGAACAGACTCATTGAATCAATGAAACTTAAGTTAGTCATGACTAACTCAAGTCCTATTGATTTCAGTGTGTCTACTCTAAGTATAACTTAATTCTGGATCCAATCCAGTATTTTTAGTGGGAGCTTTTAGCTCTCTCAACCAGCAAACTGAGAAAAAGGATTCTAATAAGTAACAAGTGTGTCTCTATGAAAAATTTTATCATACTGATAGGGTTGGGCAAACAAGTGATGTTTGTATCTGCCCAGATTCTTTGAACTTCATTTGTCTGCCCTTGCTTACCATGTTCATTTGTGATCTCATTTTGCCGGAATGGGAAAATTGCAAAAGAACCGAGGAAATGTGCAAAAACTATGCAAAAAATTTGAAAAGAGAGAACTTTTCTCTCATAGACGTTGTGAAAATTCACAATTTTAAAAATTTATACTTTTCCCCCCAAAATGTTTTTTTTTTTAATGCAAACACATGTTTTAGAATTAGCAAACAGTTTTGGAGAGCATGCACTCCTGTTCATATCTGCATTCGGGTTTGCGAACGCTGCATGTTTGCATGATTTGTGAACATAAACGAAATTCTTGTACATCCCCAGGTACTGGTTGTTTATGAATTTCTGTCCTTGAGCATACTTCTTCAACACTCCTGCAACATTCTTGCAACATTTTTGATGGGAAAAAAACTGAGAAGCTCCTCCTATTTGTAGTGCGGAGATACATTTGTTTATATCACATGGAATGAAGATAACAATTTTTGAAGACAGTTGTTTATAATCAAATAGCAATAACATTTTGGTTTGTTTCTGACAGTGCTTCCAAAAAGACTTTGATCACACAATTACCCTTCCTCATTCATGGAATTTTATGGGGGGGTCCAGATGTTGTTGTCTTCCACTTGTAATCCTCGTGTGTTTTCCCACCACTTCTTCTGCCTTTTTTCTAACTGCAGAAAATCCATTAATGAGGGAAAGACAGAATAGCTGCACAATGCCTACTGATTGCTAGCATTAGGAGCCCTCTGTCTGGAAGAACCCTCACTTCCCCTGTGAAGTGTATGTATTATTAATTTTTCTGCAAACGGCATCTGAAAATTCTGGGCGTATTCAGCAGTGGAACCTCTCTACTGATAATGGTTGGATTTGAGAGCCACTGTTTTTTCATTCTGCACGATGATAACCATGTAGCAAAAGCACGCAAGTGAATCATGCTTCTATAGATCATCATACCAGCAGAAGAAACGCTCCTTCTCTTTTGGAATGTCAAAGTACTCTGAGCCAAAACAGACATTGCTTTAAATGTGTGCCTAGTAGCAATGCCTTTTTTAATGCCTGCTAGAGTAGGTGGCTCCTAAAGGAAATCAACCCTGAGTGCTCATTGGAAGGACAGATACTGAAGCTGAAGCTCCAATATTTTGGCCACCTAATGCGAAGAGAAAACTCCCTGGAAAAGACCCTGATGCTGGGAAAGACTGAAGGCAAAAGGAGAAGGGGACGGCAGAGGATGAGATGGCTAGATAGCATCACGGATGCAATGCATATGGACTTGAGCACGCTCCGGGAGAGAGCGCAGGACAGGAAGGCCTGGCGTGCTATGGTCCATGGGGTCACGAGGAGTCGGACACGACTGAACAACAACAACAACAACAACAACAACAGAGTAGGTGGCAGGAGTCTGATCCAGAATTTAACGCCCCCCCCCGACATCAGTCCCAGTCCGGATCAGCCCAGTGCCTCCTCTAGAGTAAAAAATGGAAAAAAAGACATGGATCCTAGACACAAATTTAGGGCGCAATCCTATGCATATTTAGACAGAAAAAAAGTCCTACAACTCCCAGTATCCCTCAGCCAGCTGGGAGTTGTAGGCCTTTTTTCGTCTAAACATGCATAGGATTGTATCCTTAAAGTAATGTCAGTTTTGGCCCAGAGGATGGACATTTGACATTTGCATGTGTGCCTCTTTGTACGATGCCCACCACACAAATTGTAAACTAAGGAGCAAAATCACATTCTGAATCAGGCAGCATAGACCTGCTTTATGCTAAGCGTTATGTCTTCTCCTTGAGTAATTATCCTGGTGTGTTTTTTAATTGGACTAATATGGAGTCAACTGTGGCTATGTGCAACTAGTAAAAACAGCAATTACAAATGAAAAAGGACAATATATTTCCTTTTGTCTAGTATTGTTGTTTGCTAGAACATAATTGTGTCCATTACTTTGCCCTGCAATAGGATGCAGTAATATTAAATATTGTTAGCTTTTAATGCTGAAGTTGTCTATAATGGTGAGCCCCAGTCTTGCAAGCTCCAGCTGAGTCTGGGGAATCCCCGTGTTACCCTGTTCACAGATAACAACGGATTCCCTTTAGCACATTGGGAAAATGAGCAGCAGATAGGGAAATCCCCATGTTTTCTCTCATCTACATTGGAGATAACATGGGGAGTCCTCTTCCCCACCTCTTCTCCAAGTGTCTAGGCCAGGAGGCAGGGCTTGGGGAGCAGCCCGTTGAGGATCTCAACCCTTTGCAGGCCAGACTGGGTACCTCCATGGGCCGGATTAAGCCTGTGGATCAAAGATTGTCCTCCCCTGTTGTAGATACTAGATTTCCAGAATTAGATATTACAATAATGGAGCTTTGACCACCTTTTTATTTGTGTTTTATCTTCTGATTCAGATCTAGGCACCCAGTTCTGTTCTTGTTTTAAGAGCAACTCCGGATCAAAGAGTAAAATTCAAACGTGATCTCACTGGGAATTGTATATGTTACTATGTTTAGATTTTATCTACTTTGTTCTGTGCTCTTTACTCCCCATTGGTAATGGTTTGTCTGTTTTATCTCTTCTCACAGTAGTTTTCCACTCTGTTCAGTTAAATAATGCTGTTAGTCTCCTTCAGCCCCCTGCATTGAACAATTCTTTACTTCCGTTGTGCAATTTTCCAAAATCCTCCATGCAGTTATTCACCCCTTGCTTCTTGTGGAAAACAGATAAGAACTAAATTACTTGGTACCATAGTATCAGACCAAAGGCATGAGAGATTTAAGTCAGCTAAGGCCTGAGTATTTTGTTTTTTCCATTGGTACTGACTGTATGAGATAATATTCTCAAGTAGTTCAATCATTATCCTCCCACTGTGGATCGAATGAGCTGAAAATACGAATGTGAAGCGATAACTGATAATGTATTATCATGAACTACGCATGTGGTGGGGAGGGGGAGGGGATGTGTGTGGATGTCTTCTGATATGCATAGATACAAGATAATGGTTGCTGGAGATTACTGTCCAGAAATAATGTAATAGGCCACCAGCTTTGTTTCTCTTGGCTGGGTTGAGATAAGGGATCTAATCAATATCAGTGTGCTCCATAAGCTCATACAGTTTTTCGTGACGATTAGGTCAAAATACAGAACGGCCATGAAATCTACCTCTTTTGATGGATTTCTTCATTCGGTCTATACAATTCATTTGTCTAGTTTTCCCTGGAAAGTTTTTGATAAGAAGCCCAGTAATACTTCCAAAGAGATGAAATTAATCTATAGCTCTCCCACTCACAAAAGGGCATGAAAATACTTCATGTAGTTAGAGCCTTCAGTCCAGAGCTGGCTTTGGCATCTGGCATGATTGGGCACTTGTTGGGGCCTTGCTGTTCAAGGGAGGCCCACTACTCATGACTGATCTCAGCTCCCTTAAAAAATATTTTAAAAATATTTTTGAGGGGCCATGTCAGAATTGGGAGGCCTCCCACTGCAATCTTGTTTTTCTTGTGAATGCTGCAGACGTTTACAGTGAGTTGCAAGCCCAGTATCAGCACCTAGCAAGGTAAGTGGAGCTGATGTGTGCCATGGCTGATGCTTGCCTCCCCCACTTTTCAATTTATTTATCGCATTTATATCCTACCTTTTTTCCTCTTGCAAGGAACCCAAGGCGGCTTACATTCTCCTCCTCTCCATTTTATCCTCACAACAACAACCCTGTGAGGTAGGGCTCAGAGTCTGTGACTGGCCCAAAGTCATCCAGTGAGCTTCCATGGCTGAGTGGGGACTAGAACCTGGATCTCCTGGCTCCCAGTCCAGCACTCTCACCACTACACCACACTGGCTCTCTTTTTTGGTAAGGAGAAGTGGCTTCAGCTGCCATAATTATCCTCAATGCCTCTGTGCCCTTCCCTCAACATATACTACATTATGGGTGAGGCCTAGGGGCACTGGAATTAATGAAGCTGACAGCTGCAGCTGCCTTGCCCAGCTCTTCACAGTGCTGGGCTGAAGAAGCAGTAGGCAGCTGAAGCTGTGATGCTTTTACTTCTGCTGCCTATCCACCGTTGTCCCTTCTGCGCGTGGTAAACTTTGGTGGGGTCCATCACAGTGGTGCTGGGGGAGGGCCCATGAGAGATCATCTTGCCCAGGGTCCACTCAAACCTGGCACTGGTCCTGACTAGCTGAAATACAGTCAGCTTATTTGCATGTGTGTGGGTAGTGTATATAAATAGGATTAGTAACGTATTTATGTAGGATGGCTTTTATGAAATTGAAAACATGGTGCTAAAAATATCTCAAATCTGATTCATAAATTAGATTGCAGTTGCCAAGATGATCTAAACAGGTAATTGAAATTGTCATACTTCCCTTACTTTGCATTTTACAAATTAAAGCATATGCAACCATACATTTATGAAAAGTGCAAATGTATGTCATAGTCCCAGTGCCATAGATATAATGGACTGTTGTAACTTTTTATATCAGGTAAGAAGCCATGCTATAACATTTGGCTTGTTTGTCTGATGGCAGAGTATGGGGACCAACTCGAACAAACAAGCAAGCAAAAAATAAAATAATCAGTTTTGATCTGCATCGTTGTCCAGAATGACTCTTCACATTTTCCATTACATAGGAGAAAGAATTCATAAGGAGACTAGTAATTGGTTGCTATTTACATAAGTGTTCATGAGCAATTTTTTAAAAATACTTTTTATTTATTTTTATCTTTATAAATGAAATAAACAATACCACAACCTGATCAATAACTACAATTTCCCAACAATACAATATTATTAGGAGGACACAACAATAACAAAAAGGAGAAGAAAGGAAACGAAAGCAAAAAAGCGATTTTTTTTCTTTTTCTTTTTTAAAGGCTAAAATTTAAACTCCAATAGACATGGGCTTCAGATCCTATTCTATTTTTAAAAATATACCTATATCATTAGCAATATCACAATTTAATAATCAACCTTACATTTCAATATCATATCATCCGTCTTATAGCAAGGAAGCAGGCCTACAATTCATTCCCAGTAACCATATATTGCCCTTATGTTAAAATATAATAGTAATAATAAAGCTTAACAGTTTAACCAACCAAAATATTTTTTTCCACGTTACCCACTTTTGATGTGTTGTTTCCCTGAAGCATGGGGTTCTATCTTGTTCAGTTTTGCTATTGGTTCTATTTTTTCTTGAAAAATATTTTCAAGGTTAAATGAGTTACTTAACACACACTTCTAGGGCTGGCTGAATTTTCTCACTTTCATTTTGTAAGTCATGGCTGTGTCTGGTGTTCCACTCCATCTGTTTTCTGGTTCTTCATAGAGAATGTCTCTGTTTTTGGCATTGAAGTATGTACATTTGCAGCAACTTCTGTCACTTTGTCATTGCCCCCCAGCTAAACCATGTGCTCATTAAAGTGTTAGACATTTGGTTGTCCTAGATCACATCAGCATTACATCGTAGATTCTATTTTATCCAATATTTCATTTGACAGATTTGCTGGTGTTCATCTACTTCCCCATTACAAACTCTCTGACTTGCTAGTGCTTATTATAGGTTTCCATCACCATTACCATACTCTAGCAAGCATTAAAACATTGTACAACCCCACCCCCACCCCCCAGCGTTGAGTATGTTTTTGGACTCATAGTTTTATCAGTGTTTCTTGGCAGCTTCTATCTTACCTGATTTTTCAATTGTCTGACTTGCTAGTGTTCATCTAGTTTTCTTTTTCCATTCAGAAGCCTTCTCCAGCTTGTTAGTGCTCATCATCAATTCTGATTATAATTGCTGTGCATTAGCAAGCTGCCCAGAACTTTAAAGGGGGAATTATGCAAAATGAAGCATCTTGTCCTGCATCTGAACAACTCTATAAAATGTCTTTGTACAAAAGGAAGGATATAGGTGCAGTAAGGTGGAATACAAGTAAATAGTATTTATCTGGTGCTAAGAATTTTCTTTCTTTGAGAAAGTTTTATTATTAAGAATGTTAATAATTTTATTGAGAAGTGGGGAGGATAAGAATGATGGGGTGGGGGTGGGAGAAAAAAATGCAGGATTAAGCCTCTGGTTTAAAAAGGAATGATTCAAGCCCTTGTGCTCCAGCTCCAGACCAGACCAGAAAGGAAAAGAAAAACATTGCCTGTTTCCTCTACTCCATTTAGTCTCTGAGCACTAGCAAGTTGGAACTAGCAAGTCAGTCATCAGCTGAAGACTAGGGATCGGAGGGAATTTTGTTTAATTTGCATTTTAATGTTTCCAATACATGAACCGCAAGTCAGTTATCCTTTGAAATTTGCACTTCCCCTAATTTTGCGGTTGTTGTTGTTCAGTCGTTCAGTCGTGTCCGACTCTTCGTGACCCCATGGACCATAGCACGCCAGGCCTTCCTGTCCTGCGCTCTCTCCCGGAGTGTGTTCAGGTTCATATTCATTGCATCGGTGATGCTATCTAGCCATCTCATCCTCTGCCGTCCCCTTCTCCTTTTGCCTTCAGTCTTTCCCAGCATCAGGGTCTTTTCCAGGGAGTTTTCTCTTCGCATTACGTGGCCAAAAGATTGGAGCTTCAGCTTCAGTATCTGTCCTTCCAATGAGCAGTCAGGGTTGATTTCCTTTAGGATGGACTGATTTGACCTCCTTGCAGTCCAGGGGACTCGTAAGAGTCTTCTCCAGCACCACAGTTCGAAAGCATCAATTCTTCGGCGCTCAGCCTTCCTTATAGTCCAGCTCTCACAGCCATACATTACTACTGGGAAAACCATAGCTTTGATTAGACGGACCTTTGTCGGCAAGGTGATGTCTCTGCTTCTTACTATGCTGTCTAGGTTTGCCATAGCTTTCCTCCCAAGGAGCAAGCGTCTTTTAATTTCATGGCTACAGTCACCGTCTGCGGTGATCTTGGAGCCCAAGAAAGTAAAATCTGTCACTGCTTCCATTTCTTCCCCTTCTATATGCCAGGAAGTGATAGGGCCAGATGCCATGATCTTAGTTTTTTTAATGTTGAGTTTCAAACCAGCTTTTGCACTCTCCACTTTCACCCTCAACAAGAGGCTCTTTAGATCCTCTTCGCTTTCTGCCATGAGGGTGATATCGTCTGCATATTGGAGGTTGTTGATAATTCTCCCAGCAATGTTAATTCCGACCTCTGATTCATCCAACCCGGCATTTCTCATGATGCACTCTGCATATAAGTTAAATAAGCAGGGTGACAATAAGCAGCCTTGTCGTACTCCTTTCCCAATTTGGAACTACTCGGTTGTTCCATGTCTGGTTCTTACTGTTGCTTCTTGACCCTCGTACAGGTTTCTCAGGAGACAGGTAAGGTGGTCTGGTACTCCCATCACTTTCAGAATTTGCCACAGTTTGTTGTGATCCACACAATCAAAGGCTTTAGCGTAGTCAATGAAGCAGAAATAGATGTTTTTCTGGAATTCTCTTGCTTTCTCCATGATGCAGCAAATGTTGGCGATTTGATCTCTAGTTCCTCTGCCTCTTCTAAACCCAGCTTGTACTTCCGGTAGTTCTCGGTTCGCATACCGCTGAAGCCTACCTTGTAGGATTTTGAGCATCACCTTGCTGGCATGTGAAATGAGCGCAATGGTGCGGTAGTTTGAACACTCTTTGGCGTTGCCCTTCTTTGGAATTGGAATGTAAACTGACCTTTTCCAGTCTTGTGGCCACTGTTGAGTGTTCCAGATTTGTTGGCATATTGAATGCAGCACTTTAACAGCATCATCTTTTAGTATTTTAAATAGCTCAGCTGGAATACAGTCATCTCCGCTAGCTTTGTTGTTACTAATGCTTCCTAAGGCCCACTTGACTTCACTCTCGAGAATGTCTGGCTCAAGTTCAGTGACCGCACTATCATGGCTATCCGGGACATTCAGATCTTTCCTATATAGTTCTTCTGTGTATTCTTGCCACCTCTTCTTAATTTCATCTGCTTCTGTTAGGTCCCTGCCTTCTTTGTCCTTTATCATGCCCATCTTTGCACAAAACGTTCCCTTGAGATCTCCAATTGTCTTGAAGAGATCTCTAGTCTTTCCCATTCTGTTGTTTTCCTCGATTTCTTTGCATTGTTCATTTAAGAAGGCCTTCTTGTCTCTCCTTGCTATTCTCTGGAACTCTGCATTCAGTTGGGTATATCTTCCCCTTTTTCCCTTGCTTTTCGCTTCCCTTCTTTCCTCAGCTACTTGTAAAGCCTCATCAGACAGCCACTTGGCTTTCTTGCATTTCTTTTTCTTTGGGATGGATTTCGTTGCTGCCTCCTGAACAATGTTACGGACCTCTGTCCATAGTTCCTCAGGCACTCTGTCTATCAGGTCTAATCCCTGAAATCTATTCCTCACCTCCACTGTATATTCATAAGGGATATGATTTAGGTCATACCTGAATGGTTTAGTGGTTTTCCCGACGTTCTTCAATTTAAGCCGAAATTTTGCAAGAAGCAGCTCATGATCTGAGCCACAGTCAGCTCCAGGTCTTGTTTTGACTGACTGTATGGAGCTTCTCCATCTTTGGCTGCAAAGGACATAATCAATCTGATTTCGATATTGACCATCTGGTGATGTCCATGTGTAGAGTCACCTCTTGTGCTGTTGGAAAAGAGTGTTTGCTATGATCAGCATGTTCTCTTGGCAAAACTCTATTAGCTTTTGTCCTGCTTCATTTTGTACACCAAGGCCATGCCTGCCTGTTATCCTGGTGATTTCTTGACTTCCTACTTTAGCATTCCAATCCCCTATGATGAAGAGGACATCTTTTTTTGGTGTTAGTTCTAGAAGGTGTTGTAGGTCTTCATAGAACCGATCAACCTCAGCTTCTTCGGCATCAGTGGTAGGCGCATAGACTTGAATTACTGTGATGTTGAATGGTTTGCCTTGGATTCGTACTGAGATCATTCTATCATTTTTAAGATTGTACCCCAGTACTGCTTTTCCCACCCTTTTGTTGACTGTGAGTGCTACTCCATTTCTTCTAAGGGATTCTTGCCCACAATAGTAGATATGATGGTCACCTGAATTAAATTCGCCCATGCCTGTCCATTTGAGTTCTCTGATTCCCAGGATGTCGATGTTCAATCTTGCCATCTCATGTTTGACCACCTCCAGCTTACCTTGATTCCTTGATCTGACATTCCAGGTTCCTAAACAATATTGTTCTTTACAGCATCGGATTTTCTTTTCACCACCAGACACATCCACAGCTGAGTGTCCTTTTGGCTTTGGCCCAGCCGCTTCACTCTTTCTGGCGCTACTTGGAAATACCCTCTGCTCTTCCCCAGTAGTATATTGGACACTTTCCGACCTGAGGGGCTCATCTTCCGGCGTCATCTCTTTTAGCCTTGTGATACGTTCCATGGGGTTTTCTTGGCAAGAATACTGGAGTGGGTTGCCATTTCCTTCTCCAGTGGACCACATTTTGTCAGAACTCTCTGCCATGACCTGTCCGTCTTGGGTGGCCCTGCACGGCATAGCTTATGGCTTCACAGAGTTATGCAAGCCCCTTTGCCACAACAAGGCAGTGATCCATGAAGGGGAATTTTGCAGTAGAGTTCTCCAAAAAATGTATACAGATATGTGTATATTAGGGGGAAATACACACAATATTTGGGGGAGCTCCAAATCCTTAGAATTGTTTTATAACCCTTTCTAGACTGATGAGCAGCAATAGCTGCTTTTCTGAGGTCCTCAGATGTCTTTTGATCGTGGCATGATGTGCTTCCGCACAATTGTATCAGGAAGACCAAAGTCATGAAGTTCCTGTTCCTTTTATAGGGTGGTGCCTCCCAAACTCACCCCTGAAGATCTACCTAATTACTTAAAACACCTGATACTAATTATTCCCTTTAATTGAGCTAATGCAACCAGAAGTTCACTTACTTTTGCACATATCCTGACTCTTAAGTACTCATTGTTTGTGTAATTTATGCATGTTTATTTCACAAGATACAGAATTGGTTAATATAAGCCCTAATGGATATTTAGAAAAGGACTGGTTTTGATTCACGAAGGCTATCATGGTAAAACTATGGAATTTCCATAATTATCATTAGGGTTCACAAATTTTTTCTTACCACTGTATTTAGCACTGAGATGGCTCAGTCTCTTTCCAGTCTGTGTCAGTTTTGCAACACTTGTGTTGCAAAACACTTATGAACACAGTTTTGTCTGTGTTCATAAGTCCATTCCTTGCTGTTTCTGAATAAGAATCTGAATACAATTGTTGAGTATCCCTGGCACTGATGTATGGTGATTTAGAATCAGAAAAGTAATCAGCTCTAAACAAAATAAATAAATAGCCCTTACACCGTTTATCAGTAGTAATTGCTGCTAGATTCCACCGAAATAAATTTTGCCACTGCTAAAAGATGAAGTAGGCCAAGCCACTCCCTAGAGATGGGATTACTATTCTATTTTATTTTCCACTCTCCTTTCTGGTGGGAGAAGGCAAGAGAACGCATTAGTGCCATGCTAAAACCATACTGCTCTGGCATTATTGCATTCCGGAAGTGCTCGTGATGGCTTTTAAAGGGTTGGCACAGGAATATACACAGTGGTGTAGTGGTACATTTTCGAAGGGCAGGTGCTCATCATAACAGCCCCCATAGCTGCGCCCCCAAGGAGCGTCCAAAGATTCAGGCAGCTGTGTTGATCCATATCAATAAACCAGTTCTAGCAGTTTTATCTCCACCAAGAGCAGGTCTTTTGTAATGCTAATGAGTCTGAATTGCCTGTTCAAGAACAAGACGCCAAATACTTTGCATTACAAAAGGGAACAATATATTGTTGCTGGGAAAATCCCCCCCCCCCCGCCTCCTCCCACCCATCCCAGCGTCTGTGAAAATTGCAGCTAAGCTCAGAGGGAACAGAGAATTCTGAGTGCGGGTGGCAGATGACGTCAGCATCCCTACTATTAAAAAAGTGCTGGTGTTGCATCCCTGTAAGTTCTGACTCCATTACACTACTGAATATACAGCCCAGTGCTGGATCTATTGTTAGGCAGAATAAAGTCTTCTGCAAACAATTTTGAGCAATATTAGAGAGAAACAAATGAGTTGTTATTTAATATATCTGGGGCATGCCATTTGAATTTTCTGCCTCAACACACCAGAATGTCTTGAACTGCCCCTGTATCAAACTAACCAGAATAACGTAGAGCGTTCATAATGAGGTTCATATTTTAATGGGTTGGCAGAAAAGATCTTAGATCTTTTTAATCTAACTAGATAAAATTGTGCATTTAAATCAGTGGAGGCTCCAAGTTTGAGGGGGCTCTAGGCAAAGTGCCCTCTGGTAGGCCTCCTTTCCTGTCAGTCGGTGCCCTCCTGCGTTGTTAGGCCCTGGTAGGCATACCTAGTGATGGTGGCAGACAACAGCAGCTCCAGGCAGGTGGACCTAGTTGCCATTTTAATTTCCCACAGTGCTGTTCATGTAGCGTTGTTCCAGAACATTGTGGGAAATTCAAATGGCAGTCAGACCTAGTTAACTAGTGGTTCTTGGAGCACCAGGATGGTGTTTTGTTTTTTAACAAAAAAAAGAGGGCTTCAGGGCAGGCATTTGTGATTGGTCCTGTCAGAGTACTTGGGTCCTGGCAGCTGCCCAAGGATGCTAGATACTGAGGCCACCCATGATCTAAATATCATTGAGTCCTGCTGAACACATCCAAGTTGTAGAAATGTAATTTATTAAAATAAAGTCAGTGCTTATTGCACTTTTGTCTTTATAGCAGCCTAACTGATACATTTTTGCAACAGTTGCAGATTATCCAGAACTACTAAATTATCTTAGTGTATTATGTATGTAGCAATTGCTTTATTGGCTCCCTGTTAGGCAAAATATTGACTATTAAATTGCTATTTTACCCTCGAAGTCATCACATAATTTTGTTCCCTCGCAGTTAATGGTTGTTCTTTCCTGATGTTACTTCCTTATTGCTCCTTTGACAAGAAAGAGAGAGTATAGCTTTTTAAATAAATACATAATCACCACCAACCCTTTGGTATCTCCAACTGACCTGGTGGAATTATTACGTTGAACGAAATGTACAAAATGAAATGAAGCTCCTGGTAACAGGAAACTGAAAAATGTATAGGATTCCACTGTTAATGTTGGATATGATAAAGATGTTGAATTTATTAGAAAGAACATACTATAAGAGAAAACAAATGTGTACTCAAGATTTTGTTAGAACTTTTGTTTGTATTCATGAAAAATGAAAATATTACAGTTATTTCTAAATGACTGATTAGCTAGACCCACACTTTCCAAAGTGTGAAGTAGGACTACTACTTAGTCAAGGCAGGCAGTTAAAAGGAAATGTAAGAAGAGCCAAAGAATAAAAACAGATGGGGGAAGAGCTAAGCAAAATAATAAAATAGGAGGGGGAAGAGGGACAGAAAAAAAAATGAAAAGATCAAAATGGGAAAACTTGGACCATTTACTATTAATCTCTCCTACAGCCCCGTTTAAACCTTTTTGGTTAAACTCTGCCCTTGGCATTTAAAATCAAGGTTGAAACCTTAGCAGATAGTTTATAATACATTTTGAATTGGTTTTCTCAGCCCTTTATTACATACATGTGGTAATTTTAGCCTTTGAGGAAACCAAATTGATCTGAGCCACTGAGTCTAATGCAGACATCCAAAATATCATTTTGGTACCCCAAGCATATCGTTAACTAGATTTGACTTCTGGGTCTGGGGTTCTGCACTCTTGGTATACAACCTTCCCTTGTAGCTCAAGACCAATTCACGCAAACAAACTAGCATGTTGAACACAGGAGTTAATTCGATCTATGTGAAGTCCTGTGCATGACTGCATCACTATGCACTTGGCTCACAACTTCGCCTTGATTTATGCAGCACTCCAAAGTAGGTGAAAGTGAGTTGCCTCTTTCCACTTAAGCTCTTAAAAGATGTAATTCTAGGATGTACATGTAGATGAGCTTAAAGCATTGACTTTTATAGGCTGCATGTGCAAAACAGTGTATATAATTGCAGCTGTAGGGTATAATCACAGTATTGTAAGTAAGAAGGATAAAACGTCTCTCTTGTCCATAACTGCCTGAACTCTGTTGAGGTGATTATGGGGCATTCCCTTGCAGGGTGTTTTGGAAGTGACTGCACAGGAAATCCACCACTTATCCTTTAAATAAACACCATCTAGCTCTCCTGTATCTGGCTTCTCAGGGCTCTGCAAACAGTAAAATTGTTAACCCATCCCTTGACCTGCTCATTTATCTTTTTGTTCCAGAATATGCTGGGCCATGGGTGACTAATGAAAGAAATATGGAATGCAAACAGAAAGAGCTGGGGAAAGTGAAATATGTATAGACATTTCCTAATGGATAGTGAAATATAGGGTTGCCAAGTAATATTTCTCTGGAGAGTAACAAGTCCCAAGCTTCCATGCTTCTCATAACAATCACTTACACATTTCTTAATATGGGCAACTTCAGGGCTTCCATTAAATAAGATCAAATGCACACAACTACTTTTGGATTTTAAATATCCAGGATGTCTTTGTTTTTTAAAATCTAATTGAATGTGAATATGGTGACGTTCCCAGTCTAGAGTACTGGATTCAGTTAATGCTAATTAATTGCTGAGGAGTAAACTTTCAAATAAATTAGTGTCATTGTGCCTGTTATTTTTCATGTTAGGTTTGCTGATTTTTAGTAATCCATTTTGTTTGATGCAAGAAATGTGACGCATAAGCTCTTTGGAAAGAATTTAATCTTAGGCAAGCAAAAAAACAAAAACAAATCACCACACCTTAACAATAATTTTGACAAAAATAAATTCTCAGTTACTGGAAAAGCTGCTCCATGGTTCACAAAAGCCAAACTGCTGTGAAAATGTCAGAGATGTTATGTACTTGTAGACATTTATTTTATCATATTTAGTACTTGCCCTTTGATGTTGATAATTTATCATTTGGGTTCAACATGAACTGCTGCTTAGCTTGTATAAAATAATTCCCTTTGTTTTAATTCATATAATCTGACAGACTGTTGTTCTTGGTGGAGAAGGAAAGTTTTAGCAGTTATAAGGTCAGATATTGTTCCGATTTTTGATAAGGCTTATGTTAAGTATTTGACATCTTAAAAATAATGTAACCATTTTTCTTATCAAAAAGTTAAATGCTTGTATTAGTACTAACTTTTAGACTGGACATTGAACAATACCTATTATATTTCATTCTTGAAGTTTTAGTTCAGATTACAATCTCTTTCACCAGTGTGATATTTTTGATTTGGTTATTTGTCTGTAGTAGCTTTCATTTGCCAATGAGGAAAAACACCCACTTTTTTCCCCTTCAAGAAATACATATCTCCCTCCAGATGCCTGAATCTCTTCGAGACAAAAGGGTACGTTAAGTTCTATCTATAAACAGAATCTGCTAATTAAGAGTTATTACTTAGGAGATTGGTACAGACCTTTCAGAATTAGATGCATGTTCCTCTCAGATATCCATTAGCGGCTAATAAGATAATGCAGATGGACCATTCAGTTTCCTGTTTCCTTCTATTGTACCTTTCGAGCCATATATGACCAATGGGATGGGCTGAACAATAACTGGATGTCCTTCTGCTCCCTGAACAGCCCTCAAAGAATGTTTGTTATTAGATTCCTCTTTCTGTTTAGTTTCACAGAGCTATGCTAATAAAGGAAACATAGCACTCTGAAGGCCAGTCTCCTTCCCCACATTCCTTTTTTTACCTTCTGTCACCATAACCATCTTATTCAGTTTAATTTTTTTTTGTACAATATTAACAGGATATAAACTCATAGAATCAATTATGATGATCTGTGGAAAATTTAACGGCATGATTTCTTCCTAACATGGAACGCTGCTATATTTTTATCTCCATTTAAAGTCAATATGAAGTCTTATACCTATTGAGTTCATTGTTCATCTGAAAGACATGTCGGTTTAGATCAAGTTGATTTTGAAATCCCTTTAATCATTTCTCTTTAATCAGGAGAGGATTCACAAAAGTTTGGAATGGACACGCCTTTTCTCCTCCTACTGAACCATGGATAGCGTGAGAATGGGGATTTCTCTGAACTCCGAATTACATGCTAAGTAGCCAAAGGAACAAGAATTGTTGCTCTAACTATTATAGTTTTCAATTCAATCTATGTTAAGTTTTGTCTAGCTTCTCTTGTAGTCTGACAGAATTATGACATCACAGTTTACCTTCCCCAGCTACTGCTGAAAAAGGTCTGTACAAACTGGGCTTTTTGTCTCTCTCTCCTGTTTTTGATAGCTCTGCTGTCATTTAGCAAGCCCTAAATCTTTGACAGGCTGCAATCCTAAGCACACTTATCTGGGAATAAGGCTAGTTGAACACAAATCCTGCCAAGCCCATAAGGTGATTAAGTTGAAGCCTTTTAGGTGGAAGGAAGATGGGGGCTCTGCTTCTCCAGATACTCGAGATGTCACTGAGTTGGACTTTCATTGGTCGTGTTTGGATGTCACTTTAAGCCATGGTGGCTTAATAAACTACTCATAGTAGCTCATTTTTGAAATAGGCAGTGATGCCCCACCACATGAGTGGGCTAATAGACTGCTGTGAGTAGCTTATTGAGCTACTGTGTGTAATTTGACTCAAACCACCACCACCCCTCCAGTCCTGCCGCAGTCCTCCTGCCTGAGCAGTGGTGCTGTTTCACCTCTCAAGCACTGGAAGTTTGCAGGATTGGGACAAAACGTCATACACAGCCTCCCCTAGTTGGGAGGCACCTGATCCACCATTAAAGCCCTGCACGACTACTCTCAAAGTAGCGAAAAGACACTGACAGCCTCCTCTGATGAGAATCTCAGCCTTCCCAGATTGCACGATCCCGCTACAGCGAAGCTACACAAACACAGGACTGTCTGATTGATTTTCCCCTGTTCTGCAGTTGCTTCTGTTCCTCTTTATTTATTTATTTTATTTTGCTCTTTTGTGGATTTCTGAATTTGCTCATTTTCAGAGTTGCAGACAGCGGCCTTTTCCTCTTTACTTCTTTTTCTTTTACACAAGGCTGGCTTTGTGTTCTTTTTCTGCCATAGGATCACGTGAGGCTCTCATTGTGTTACTTCACAGCTGAGGGATTGTGCGATCAGGGAATGCTGGCCAGAAAAGGAAAAAGGGGGTGGGAGGTCTAGCTCCATTACAGTTTGCTGGAATGGGGTGAAATTGTGCAGGCAGGATGCCCTCATGGGGGAGCCTTCAGATGCTGTAGTGCTTAAATGCACAGTTTTGCTTCTTCATGAAAACGTGCACGTAACAGAAAAAGGGGGTGGGAGCTATAACTCCCTGACAGTTTGCTGAAATTGCACTGGTGGGGGGCCTTTATGGGGAGCCTCCAGAAGCTGTAGTGGATAATTGCAGATCTGTGTTTCTTCATGGAAAAGTGAGCAGTTCTCTCCTTATTCCCCTATATTCCCCTATTTCTGAGGTTGCGCAATTTCAGATTAGCGACCAGAGAAGCCTGCGATTGTGTAACTTTGCTGCAGCAAGGTAGCGTGATAGCACGAGGCTGTCATTGTAGGGTAAACCTGTCATTTTATAGTGCGGTATCAGGGAAAGCTGTGCTTGTTTGGCTGCAGTTGTCCCTGGGCTGCTTGTCAGATTTTGGAAAAAGGGCTCTGCAGGCTGTAGCGAAGCGGCGGCAGCGGTTTTGGCTGCTCTTGCCAGCCGACGCTGTAGGTGATCAGAATAAGCCATATGAGTGCCAGACAACACGATAACCTAGGATGGGTTAAATAACCCTTACTGCAGACTGTGGGTTATCAGAGTGGGTTATTTCAGCCAAATAAACCATTGTGGATTAAAAAATTCTCAGCAGATGGCACAATAACCAATGATGGGTTTAAAAAGCCATCATGGCTTATTTAACCCATCGTGGGTTATCATGATGTCTGAAACCAGTCGTTGTGTCTCTTTTCAGCCTTTCAGTCTGCTGTCACTTTTTGTAGGCCACAGAAATCTTACCTTGACATAGGCTGTTAGATGTTGAAAAGCTTAGGGATGGACAAATTTTGGTTTCTTTCATTTTCTCATTTTTCCATTGTTAAGTTCGGTTTGTCCACATCAGTTTGAGAGAGTTTTTTTTAATTTGCTCAAGAATTCACATGTTTTTGTGTGCTTTTCTCCTATACATGCATTTTTGTATGTACTTTTACCTAATATATACATTTTTGTAAGCAATTTCCCCTAATATACCCTTAATATTCAATGCATATGTATTTTCCCTAATATATGCATTTCTGAATGCATTTTTTGATTGCGGAACTCCATCACAAAATTCAGCGAAGTGCTAATTTTAATGGATAGCTGAGTTTCAGGATGCAAAATTAGACAAGTTCTCCCCCACCCCTAAAAAAATTCTCCCTCACCCCTAGAATTCCCACCCCCTGAGAAGCTTTAAGTCCTTAGTTGGGTTATGGAAGAAGCATTGAGGAACTTTGTCTTCTACCTAAAAGACTTCAACTTTATCCCCGTAAGGGCTTGACAAGATTTGGGAACCTGCCAGATGACAGCAGAGCTATTTTTTAAAAAAGAAAAAAGGTGAAAACCCCGTTTAAAAGGTGCAGACTTTTTCAACAGTAGCTGGGGAAGGACCCATAATGTCATAATCCTATCAACCAATAGAAGAATGTTTTCAGTCTCTCTTCAGGATTGCAGTTTTCAACCAAGTACTTTTAAAATAAAGTTCTATAAGAGCTAGAATGATTATTCCTTTTTCTGTAGCTATTAACTGTTGCGCTGAATTCTGAAATAAGAAGTCTCCACTAGTAAAATAGGTTGCAATTCAACATCCCTCTATTCACAATTCTTGATCAAATTGAAGATAGAAGTGGATTGTGACCAAAGTTATTTCTGTTCTTTTTCCTCCTATTTCTTTGTGTGATACAAAATGGCCCGAGCTCCTGTTTTGGTTCCTCTCCCAACAATTCATAGTAAAAGTATTATTCCAAGGCCCTAGTGCTTGATGAAGCATAATAAAGAAGTATGAATTGTAATGTCCGACTGATGATTCATCTAATGCAGGGGTGGGCAATCTGTGGCCCTCCAAATGTTGTTGGATTCTAACTCACATCAGCTCCAGCCAGTATAGCCAATGGTTAGGGAGGATGGGAGTTGAAGTTCAACAACATTTGGAGAACCACAGGTTCCCTAGCCCTGATCTAATGAATTATCCTGTCTACTTAACTAGGCAAATATTAGAAAGGTTGACAAGAACAGTATAATAGCCATATCTGTTCTCTGTTGCTAATTCCTATAAACTCATAGTCAAAGGTATCCTATTCCTGAAATGAAGGGTACAGTCCTGGCTCTTACAGCTGAAGGTTACTGATATATATATTTTAAGGATGGTTGAGGAATTCAGTCTTTGTGATATGAACTGACCTGATCCAGTCTCCTAGACTAGTGTGAGGATGGGAACCTAGCTATCCATTGGCTTATGTACTTTCCGAATGTTCCCATGTGGTTCCTGACTGAAAAAAGTATCAAGATGCATTTAGAAAGGCAGCAACATGTAGTATGGATTATAGTAATACAAACACCAAAGCATAGATAACCATGCCCAGACTATCTCTATCCAAGAGAGATTGTAGCTGGTAAAAGGTATTCTGTGCTACAGATGACACTTGGGCTTCAAGTTACAATGCTGGATCCCAGGAGGACCTCCATCTGTGAACTTGCTCTCAGGGGGACTGCAACCCCATCCAGAATTGGTTGAGTACCATCTTCCTGAACCAGAGATCTCTTTACCCATAGGGCCTCCATCTTGCAGGATTTAAGCATGAGATTATTTGCCTCATGCAGCCCAATACCAGGACCAGGTGCTGATCGAACACTTTTGCAGCCTCATCAGACTCAGATGACAAGGAGAAATAGAACTGGCTGACTTATTAACGTCACCTCCTCTCCTGTCTAGTCTGGAGAGATCCTTCTAGAGCTGGGGACTAAACTTACTTTACTACTGTCAAAGGCAAAGTTGCAGGTGGATTGTTGGTAGGTCAAGAGACAATGGTTTACTCTTTTGAGACATAAAGACAGAGTAACTAGGGGCGCAATCCTATGCATGTTTAGAGAGAGAGAAAGATCTGCATTCCCCAGTCAGCACGGCTGGCTGGGGAATTCTGGTAGTTGTAGGACTTTTGTCTCTCTAAACATGCATAGGATTGTGCTGTAGATAAACCTTCTACAGTTGTAAGCACACAACTCCAACAGCGCTTTCTACAAGGATTGTAATAGTAGTGTAAGAACAATTGATCAAGAGCATAAATTACTCATGGAAGCTGTGAAATCTATTTCCGTGGAGGTTTGAAATGACAGGCTTGGCTAAGTATCTGCTATAAAGTTAAGTATACAATCTGCTTCTTTGGAGCACAGAACTGGACTAATGCTCCCATCCATTTCAGTATTTATATGATTCTGGGGAGTTAGAGATTTTGATTCTGGGGAATCGTAGGAGCATGTGGACTATTTTAAATGTGGTAAACTATGTGAATATGCCCACACAAATACCTCTGAAAACAAAGAGCAGCAGCATAGATGGCAGCAAATTACAATAAATTAAATTCATAAACTCCTTGAGCATCAGCAAATGAGCTATTCTTTTCCACACCAGTGCACCAAAGATGGTTCTGAATGTAATTTTATTTTCTAAGATAGATTTTTGCATAATTTATATGAAAGTAAAGTAATAGAGAAACTTTAAAAACCCCAAAATAAAATAGAGCTCATGAATTCTTGTGCATCAGGAGAAGTCTGTCTGTCTGTTTGTCTCTCTCTGACAAGAAAGCAGCCAAATAGTTATACTCTCTAGTATTTTCATAGAATTGGGAAAGGGGCATATACAGCAGACTATTTTAACTGACAAATGTTTCTATTGTGTTCTGAAGTGAATAGTTCTTTCCTTCACTCCCTTTCCCTCTGATGCTTTGCCTATTACAAGGAGTTAATTGAATAACAAGTTAGTATAGGCAGTATAAAAGGGAAGAGGGTATGCATTTTGTAATAAATGAAGGAAGTAGGTCATGTGTTCAGGCAGATTCCTGGGGGTTCTGAAAAAGTTTGTTGCTGTGATAGTTGGCATCATGTGGATTGATTGGACTATTGACCTTGTAAATTGGAATTCAGAATTTTGAAGTTGCAACACAGCATTGGTACAAGGGCCAAGGGAAGTAGTTCTTGTCCTGTGATGTGGATATGATGATCCTTTATCACTCCCCCTCTGATCTGGTCACTTCACCATCTGCCTCCCCCCACACACACCTGGGCCATGCATCGCCTTGCATCGTGCATCTCATGCCCATGGTGGTTTGCTGCATCACTAGTAATCATTACAGCATTCTGGATGGTTTTTCTGGTCCAGGACAACACAGATGACCTGATCTTGCAACTGACCTTGTCCACTTCTTGCCTTCTGTAGCAGATGTAGGGATGACTTCTTGTTGGGAATAGTGATCCTCTTTTAAAGTTTGAGCCATCCCATGTCTAGAGAAGTGTTTAGCTGCCAGGTGAGAGGGGAAGGCATTTGCTGCTTCCCAACTTGTTACAAAATGAGAGAAGTTCTTAATTCTGAAAGAAGGAGATAGGTATATGCATTTAGAAAACAGAGCTGCAGTCAGTCTGTGAGCGTTGTGCCTTAGTAACCAGCTTAGAATCTCCCATTTTGAAATCATGGTGGGAATGCAGAAGCATAGCCATGACTTGTGCTTCAGTATACTTTTCTCCCGCATTAGACTTCCGAATGAACTCTTGATTGTGCATCCAGTACTGCAAAGGATTAGCGCAATAGCCTGTGGATAGTCTGTTGACTTCCATGCTCTGCATTTTACACAGCGCATAAGTTGGAAGCGTTTCTGTACTGAGCTACTCGGCATAAGCAGTTGCTTAGACAGTCTGCTGTGAATCATGTCATGCAAGCCTTTGCTTTCAGGAGCATTCCTCTAATGTAAGTGGAAGTTGCTTAAGTAAGTGGAAGTTGTCAAAACATCTTTTTTTGTTTGTTATATCTTAAAATTGATATGAATTTGAGATGGTGTCTTATGTTCTCTTATTTGTGCTTTGGCAGCACAAGTTTAAAACATGACTGGATACTTTATAAAGAATGTGATGAAAAATAAAAGAGAGACAGACATTCAACTATATATAAGATGCCACCTGCACAGATCATAATAATCCAGGCACATTTCTCCTCTGTTTGAAATAGCTGCAAAAGCCACTGGCTATGCACATTTTGATAATGTTTTGCTGAGCTCTGCATGTTTGTGGCTAACAGAAATGCAGTTGAAAGTACAATAGTTTTGTAAACTGTATTTTATATCAGGAGTTTGGATTATTCAGTAAAGGTGACCTTGATGTACATTCCGTTGATTAAATGCCACAAGCCACACTTATCCCTCTTGCAACTGCATTGGATACAGTGACTACTTCATTCAGAATGGTGTCTTCCCTCTCTCCTTTGAAGTATGTAGGTTCGGTGAAATAATAAGCTCTGTTCAGAAGTTCACCCCACATATGATTGGAGAGCAGGGCTAGACCTCCCGCCTCCCACCCCCAGGTTGTCTCCTCTTTGCCCATTTCTGCAGCCCTTAACATGTTGGAAGGGTAACGTCTACAGCAGGAAGACTTCTCTACTTGTGTAGGTATTCCATAAGATTGAGAACCCTGGAAAATAAAGGTGTTAAAGCACATGGATCACCAACTACAGCTTCTCCTGGACAGGGGTAGCTTGGCCACAGTAGTACAGGCATAAGTAACCTCAAGACTGGATTACTGCAGTGTGCTCCGTGTGGGGCTGCCCTTAATGCTGGAGCGAGTGCAGAATGCAGCAGCTTGGCTGTTGTCAGAAGCTGCCCCTTTTCAGCATGCACCTCCTTTGTTGAGGGAACTGCACTGGCTGCCTATTCACTACCAGGTCAGGTTTAAGGCTTTGGAACTAGCATATAAAGCCCTAAACAACTTGAGACCAGGATAGCTAAGAGAGCTTCTTCTCCCCTATCAGCCTTCCCAATCACTGAGGCCATCAGAAGGCATGCTCCTAGTGATTACACATGGACTTATGGCCCGATTGGAGTCCACCAAGAGAAGAGCTTTTAGTGTGGTGGTCCCCTTTGTTTGGTACTGCATTCCCCTGGAGGTCAGGCAGGAGCCAACACTGTGCTGGCACCTCCTGAAAACAGCTCATTTCCAGGAAGCATTCCTTAACTGACCAGCCATGGTTTTTATTGGTATTCTGTTTTTAAAAGAACATTTTTAATGTTTTAATTTTTTTAAAATCTTTTTATCATTTTACCTTTTATGCTCACCACTCCAGAATCTCTTTTAGATGTGGAGCGGTATACCAATGTCGTAAGTAAGTAAATGAATAAATAAATCGAGAGGGCTCCCCACTGTCCCCCGCCCCCCGCATGGTTAGGGCCAAAACAGACATTAGTTTAAATCTGTGTCTAGCAGCTACTTCTCTAAATCTGGATCAGGAGGGGTAGGGAGGTTTTAAGATCCAGATCAGGTTTCTGCGCCTAGTCTAGAATAAAAATGAAGTGGGGAGAAAAGGCGTAGGTGCTAGGTACCTGGGCTGCTGGCTTAGGTTATCAGGCCATCCTTGTTTGTCTGGCTCTCCTTTCCTGCCTGTCTTTTGTGGACGCTTGCTTGTGTGCCTGCCTAGAACCATGACTGTTTTCCTGGCTAATCTGCATAGTTACTCTCAGTGATGGGCAAACTTACCCCAACAGAAATTGTAATTTGCTTGTCAAGTTATGAATTCCTCCATTCAATCTTGAACAAAAGATCTCCATTTTTCCGAGATCTCGTTGTGTACATATGAATTGTGCATGTGCATCAAGAAAGCGCATCTTGGGAATTGTAGAGTGGCACCATGCTATGCATCATAATGTCATGCATCCCTACATTATCTTCTCTTCTCTGACCATTTTCATGTGCCCTCCTGTTTACCCTACAGTCGGTATGGAGGTGGTGCGAGTGGCTGCGGTATGAGTGCTGTGAGCAGGAGCTGCAAAAGAGGCACTCCATCTGCTGAAGCCCAGATCTCCTCCTCACCTGCCAACCACCCTGGGCTGCACTGCTGCCCTCCTCTTCTGTCCGGATTCCTTTTCCAGTATCCCCTCACAGTGCCAACCACCAGCAGCCAGGTCTAAAGTATAGTTTAACTTACCAAACAAAACAAAAGCATCTGTCAAATGCTAGAAAGAAACAGCCTCGGTTGACTAGCTGGATACAAAAAGGAAACTAAGCCACAAATGAGAAAGAAACGTTCAACAAGGAGTGAACGTAAGAAGAGCCAACCTGGATCAGACCAAGGGTCCATCTAGTCCAGCATTCTGCACACATGGGCCAACCAGCTGCCCACAGGAAACTCACAAGCAGGACATGAGTACAACTGGTGTACATAGGCATACTGTCTCTGATACTGGAGGTAGCATATAGCCATGAGGACTAGTAGCTGTTGTTCTCCTCCAGGAGTTTGTCTAACCCCCTTTTAAAGACATCCAAATTGGTGGCCATCACTACACTTTGTGGTAGCAAATTCCCTGGTTTAACTGTGTGAGGAAGTACTTTTTATCTGTCCTGAATCTCATACCGATCAGCTTCATGGGATGACTCCATGTCTAGTATTATGAGAGAGGGAGAAAAATCCACATTCTCTACACCATGCATAGTTTTGTACACCTCTGTCATGTCTGCCTCCCCTTATTTTTTCCAAGCCGTTGTAATCTTCCTTCATGGGGGAGTTGCCCCAGCCCCTTGATCATTTTAGCTGCCCTTTTCTGCACTTTTTCCAGCTCTACAATGCCTTTTTTAGGTGTGGTGACCAGAACTATACATAGTATTCTAAGGGCGGATATTAGTCTATGTGGCTGTTTCTTCAAACATGATTGATTTGTTGAAGGATTTCAAATCCAAACTTTTACATTGATTGGTTTGGAAAACAGTAACTAAAAGATTCCGTAGCATCATTCCATGGGACTGAGCATTGCAAACTGGACGTTTACTATTCCTTCAGAAAGTAAAGGGTTAAACGAGCCAACATCTGCATATGCACAGAAATGGCGGAGTTTAGATCCTTTAGTCATGCAGACTGTGTGGGTGCTTTGGAATTAATCTTGGTTTGAATAACAAAAATACTAAAGTTTGTTAGATAAGCATCTAACAAACAAGCATTAATAATAGTTTCCACCAAGGAATCTCCTAATTTTGAATTTCACTATTCTAGTTACCCTGATTAGAAGAACTGAAACCATTGCTATCAGACTTCTGTCAGAAGTTTTGAGTCTGGCTTGGTTGTCTGACGGAGTTCCTGGGGTATGATCTTGTAAAAACAATATTGGTGTTGCTTGGGAACTCCTGGATATGTATATATTTTGCTTTGGACCCTATTCCTGAGACGGGCTGTGGATCATGCCTCTGGGAATTAGTCCTGATATCATGTTCCTTACTGAATACTGTATTCTTCCTTGAGCATCTGTTGGGCCTCCATTAATCCTGAAGATATGCCTGCATCATTACATAATTACTGGGCACTAGAATCGTAGAAGATAATGTTCTACTTCTGTCGTATCTATAAATGTGAAGAGCTCCACAGACGGCATTACTGGAGTTAATACAGCTAATAGCCTTTGTTACTTTTTCTGACTGAGGAGTCCTTGGCATCTACGTGACTTGGCAGGCAGGGAGGCAGATTCACATTAATTTGTTATTACTACTCATTTGAGTTCCTGCTGCTATCTAATCTATTTCCTATTTCCAGGGTGGTCCTCGATGATGCTTCAGAGGAAAAAATGAAAAAGAAATGAACTATCTGAGTAGAGAAAAATAGGTTTTGACCTCAAAAGGCCACTATGAAAAACAAAGAAAGCTCTCAATTAAACATATACACTAAATTTATATCACTTTGATTTGGTGAGTGTTCCAGGAAGAGTAAAACAAGATGCAGCATTTTTCCATGCTGATGCTTGGAAACTGCCACCTAATTTTTAATCTGGCTTTATTGTTAGAGAGCTGATGTGTTGTTGTGGGATAAAACTCCTATCACTATGAATATTTCAGTGCTATTGGTTTGTAGGTATTCATGTTTGAAGCAGTGCCAAAACAGGATTCCAAACGGGGCTTTACGTTATCACTCCCTCTAATTCCGACGTTCAGAGCTGAGCGTTGTTGCTTGTGTAGTTAAAATGGCAGCACCCATTCACAAGGGGAAGGTATCAAGGTTTGCAAAAGTACAAAAATATTTAGGGGTAAAAAATATATGGGGTGGGGAAACCTACCTATAACAGCCCAATAAGGACCAAACAAGCTCTGTAGCTATGGTGACGAACTGTTGAAAAACAAGGGAGAGGAAATTGAATTGAGTTATCCTGGAGAAGAACATGGCTGGCTGACTGAAAGATTGAACTCTCCACACTGCAACATTTTGTTGTGGGTTCTACTTGTACCATTAAAAGTGAATTTGGGACAGTAAAAGTTGTGGTGAGGGGTGGGGGAATGGGAAGCACAATTACTTGGTCGTCCTGGTCTTTGCAGCTCTTTGAACTATCTAAACTGGGGTTTTATGGCTCTATTCAAGGAGATGTGTGTTTTCCCAGTATGATTTCCCAGAATAATTCATGCATATGTCCATGATGAAAGTGCACACGCCCTCTTTTCAGGTGTGAGAAAGAAGCACAAAAACAAGAAGAATGCATAACTTGTACTTCCTATTACATGTGCAAGTATGAATGCAGTGGAGGCTCGTGGCCAGTGTTTGAATGTCCTAGTAATATGTCCAGGTCCTAGTTCAGCTAGCAGTTAACATTTACTTTCTTTGGATCTCATAATATGGAAAACTCCATAGACATCTGGCTTCTTTTTTCCTCTGTCCTTGGCACTAGATAAAGTATCCATCAGATACTTTCATTACAGCCCCAAATAATATTTCTTTGGACACATATTAAAGGTTATGTCATTGTACTTAATGTGAAGTTAATAGACTTTTAATCCAGAGATTCCATTCTGTATGTCGAAGCACGCTTTCACATTTGGTGTAGATATTATATGGAAAGAAGAGCTTTGTGTGAGAAAATAGCAGTTTGCACTCTAATAAGCTCTTCGTTCTCTGCATTCAGGAGCCCATTTATTCAGCTTTGCACGTAGCTTGTATAACAGTTTAGGTAGACAGAGCTGAACAAATCATACATTCTCCCCCACCCACCCTGCTCTTATACTCAAAGGTCTGCTGGATCCTGGTCTATTTCAGCAGTTCCTCATGGTAATTAATTAATCAGATTCATTTGCAAAGTTGCTAGCCTTTGTTATTTGTGGTTGTTCCCCTCCCTGCAGAACGCTTCAACAAGCACCCATAGAGTGAGTCTTGCTCCAGGAAGTAAGAAACAGACTTGAAACAGCAGCTAAACAGTCCCCCCTATATGTGATCACACAAAAAGAAAAACAAAGACTGTCATCACAGCAGGAATGTACCAGGAAAATGACTGGAAGAATTCAGCAGTGAGGAAAAAAAGAGAATCATCTGATGAATTATTTTCTCAGGCTGTGGCACCGGACATGATATCCTGTTTCGTTGCTCCTGTGGAATAATGATGCTGGACGTTTCTCTGCTTTGAGGCATTATCATGACAACCAGCAGCCGTACATGTCCTATACCGACAGTCAACAGACATATGACTCACTATCCAACGACACCATACCCATTACTCTTCCCTCCTGTCATTGGTGGACTTTCCCTTTCAACTCTTCATGGCATTCAAGGTAATCCACCAACAAGTGGATACAGCACCTTATCACCTGCAAGTAAGTACTGTTTCTCATGTGTACCTTCTGTAGCAGTTTCTCTCCTGAAGATCAAGCAGGTTGACCAATTTTCATTATTTCAGAATAATTCACAGAAAATAACTGTGTACATCTCTTTGAAAGTTTAGCTTCAGTTTGCAGGAGGTTTTAATTCCTCTGAACTGTTATGAAGGTGCAATAGTACTGAATGGTCTGCTTGAGGAATCCATGAAAAAGTAAAACAATAGGAGATGCTGTTCTGATCTTTATTCAGATATCCCTCATGTAGCCTGCAGTTACCAGTAATATGATGCACTTAATACATTTATATTCCATCTTTTCTACAATGTGTTTAGGGTGCTATGCATACAATGTCACAACAAAACAATGAGGCAGGGTAGGCTGAAGGAAAGCAACCGATTCAAGGTCAAAAAGTGAGGTTCATGGTTTTGGACCAGGTCTCCTGGCCGTGGCCCAACACTCTTAACTCAGCCTTCCCCAACCTGGTTCTAAGGGCCATGCTGGCTAGGAATGATGGGAGTTGCAGCCCAATACATCTGGAGGGCACCAGGTTGGGAAGGGCTATTCAAACTACTATACTGCATTAGCTGTCAAGCCAAGAAAAATGCTCCTGAGTGGGCCGGAACCATTAGCTGACAGCAGTAGCACTAGCTGTTTAGTACTGCAGATTTTCTGTGAAATTGTATAATAGTATAGATTGCGTAATTAATATTGCTTTTCCCTTAATATTTTTGCCACACAAAAAAGGTGGGGGGGGATGACGTGTATCTGGCCTATTTCTAGTAAAATCTATAATCTTCTAGACAGAGAGTATTGGGATACATTTTATATTATTTGAAATCTACATTCAGTACTAACTAACTGACTTCTTGTGTTGTGGGGGTGAAGTTAACACAAGCTCTAACACAACAAGAGACAAGAGCTAAGATGCAGGTAGCCCACTGCTTATGCTTTGAGTCACTCTGCCTGAAGGAGAGAGGTTTTGTGCTCGAACCTCCATATCTTTGTTTTTATCAGTGGAAGTGACTTGAGGGTTCTAGAACATGGAGCGATGGGATGCTTCTATCACCGTGCAGCTATTCTGCTAGTAGAAATTACGTGTGGGGGCGGGGGGGGGAGTAATTTGGCTTCTCTCGTGGGTCTGTCCCCCTTGCCTCTACTTGATGCCAGGAGGAAAACAAAATAGTCAGACCCAAGAACTGGACAGAGACAATAGCATATATGAATTTAGGTGGGTACTATCTTGGGGTTTGCTTATTTATTTATTATTATATATATCCTGACTTCCTTCCTCTTCCAAAGAACTCAAGGCAGCTTACATAGTCCCCCTCCTCTCCATTTTATCCTCAGAACAACCATGTGAAGTGGTTTAGGCCGAGAGTCAGTGACTGGCCAAAGTCACTCAGTGAGCTTCATGGTTAAGTGGGGTCTAGAAACTAGGTCTCCCGATTCCAACACTCTAACCCACTACACCACACTGGATCTAGATTTGAGCTGTATGAATTTCGGTGGTGGAAACTGACTACCCTTCTCCCTCCTTCTCATGGCAGCCCCTCTCTGAAAACACCACACTGAGAGACAGGAGACACTGCTGAAAGTGCTTATTAAGCTGTGCTGGGGTGAAGGGAGGGGAATCCCCTTTGTGAGAGGAGCCCTGGATCCAGTCCATCAACTGAGGTGGCAAGGGGCTCCGTAAGCTTTTTATTTCCTGTCCCTGGAACAGATTGACCTCAGGAAGAGATTTCTCCATGATTTTATTTATCTGTGATTTCTAGACAAGAAATACACAGCCTAATGTTAAAGTCTGGGCCTGTGCATTCATATTACAAGTTTCTTCTGTTCATTATTTTCGATAAACCTAAATGTCTGATGTCTAACATTTGGAATGAAGCTTCCCTTTCTTGCTCTGATTAGATGTCTGACTAGTGATGGACAGGTCTATTGATATATCATCCCAGTGATCATTCAGATACATAATAGAAGCCTTATCGCAAGTCATCTCAGAATGCTTTTGAGTAGATTAATTTTACAAGCATAAGTGGCCTACAGAAAGAGATCTCTGGTAGAGATGTAATTCCACTGATGATACTAATGGGTTTGACTTCTTAACCTCAACCTTTATGACTTAACTTCTGTTTTATATCAGGTTAACATTAGAAAAATACTTAATAATTATGAGGTTGGTCACAATGTTATAAAGGTCAGTTGGAGGAAAAATATTACCTTTCCATAAAGGTGAACTATAAATTACTATTTAAGTAATAAAAAAACACTGTGGTCAGATTGAATTTTAATGTTCCAGAATGATTAGTTGGCCCAGCAGTGCACTAACAAAGCAGGGGCTGGTATTAATCAACTTCCTGGTCCATCCTACAGTAGGCATGATGGTGCACTATACTGCTTTTTGAATGAAGCTACTTCTAAGCAAGTCAGCTCCGCAAATATGTACTGAAGGGACTAGTTGTCATGCCCCCACTGGAGGAATCATCCTGTGAGGAGGAGCTAGAACTCCCAGAGATGGATGACACCAAGGAACAACTCATAGCAAGAGACCTGGGAGAGCCTGGGCCCTTGGGGGAAATGACCATGGGTCTGTCCCCACAGGAAAAGGGGAGTTCCACCTCTGACCACCCCAAAAGCATTGTTGCCTCAAGAGGCAGGCCAGTAGGGCTTCTTTAAGAAATGCTTGATTTAAGGACTCCTCAAGAGGAAGGTACTCAGGAGCGAGGCCTTTAATGAACTGCAGCTAAGCCCTGGGTGGGGCTTAGGAATCTCTGGCAATACAAGCATGCAGCATCAGTCTAGCCATTGGTGGAAGCAATGTCTTATTTTCAGCTCCAATATTTTGTACCCTTACTTGTGTTTGGACCTCTGTATTATTGATCTTTGGATTTCTGCCTGATGCTGCCTTTTGGACTCCGCTTTTACTTGACTGATATCCTGTTTGTTTGACCTTGGCTACACTCTGACTTTTTTCTGGAAAATCTATATTTGCCTGGTAAAACTGTGCTTGACTTTTGCTTGCTTGACTTCTCTATTGTAATCAACTTTATGTTTATATAGCAAAGAGCAGAACCTAGTTGGAGCAGGGTACAAGTCGCCCTTGTCCTATTCATTTTGTAATTTCAGAATTGTATAAAGCTATATTTTTTAAGGGGGGGATATATCAAACTGAGCCACCAGTAGATCCTCTAAAACGGGATGATAAACCTTTCAGGGGTTTTTAAAAAGATGAATAGGGAGGAATAAAGATATTTGGAAGGAGCGAATCGTATCACCATGTGGAAAGGCCAACCATTGGCAGAAAATTCAGCAACAAGATGGCAGGATTGTGAAGCAATGGTGGATAGCATTACACATAACCATTAAAATTTCAGGAGTAGGTGTGCAATTTCATGCTCAGATACTTGGGAGTAAGTCCCATGTAAATCAGTTGGATTTGAAGTACAAATGAATAAGATTGGGCTTCAATTCTTAGGTATATCTAAGCCTTTTGTCAGAAGACCCTTCAACAGCGGCAGTATTAGCCCTCTTCAGGCTCTTTGTATTGAATCCATGAACAGCTCCCATGAATTAGCGGGCTAGCTCTGCCCGTTAGGCAACAACACATCTGTTGACTTTACCATATCCCCAGCCAAAATGTGATCGGTGTCAGTCTGAGGGGGCCCTATGTATGTACAGATGGCGCGCCTACTCCACAGTGATGGGAAATCTGGTTGATATTCCATACTATTCATGCCCCATCTTGCCTGGTCCAGACACGCTTCAGGGATGCTACATTTCAGATCTTTCAACTGGAGTTTCCTTTTTCAACTGATCAGTTTATATAAAGGTCAGACCCTTTAAATTAGGACTATTGAGGAACGTCAGAAATTACTGGACTAGTTGCTATCTCATGAAACTGGCTGGATGAATTCAGTTTTTGTTATTCTTTTTCCCCTATAAAGGCCAGATCATCTAAAATGGTTTATTTAGCAAGAATTAATTACAGCCTCCATAAACAGTGATGGTTATGTAAAGGACTTATGGAAAGGTGCTCTGTTGCATGTTAGCTTTGATTTAAACCAGGGGTGGGCAATTTATGGCCCTCCAGATGTTTTTGCCTGCAACTCTCATTATCTCTCACCATTCACTACGCTGGGTAGGGCTGATGAGATTTGTAGGCCAAAACATCTGGAGGGCCAAAAGTTGCTGGTTTAAACAATGATTCACTGTGTGACTTGAAATTATTAATGCTTTATTTGTCATATCTGGGTTCTTTTGACATTTATGGATACTTGCCCATCACTGCCACTCAACTTTGATCTTCTCCGTATTAATGAAACCATTAATACTTTGATCTACTTATTAGTGCTTCTGCCAGGTCTGTTATAACTAAAGTTAGCCCTAGGATCTTTCCAAACTTTAGGTCCCCTGTCCACTGATCTGTTTCTCTCAGATGGGGAAACTTTGATGTATCTTCGGTGGTCATCTTTTTAGAATGGCTTTCTCATTCATTTTAAAGTAAACAGCTTATCCACACACAGATTTCATGATACATTCAGCTTAGCTCCCATCATTAAAATGGATGGGAATTCCTGTATATGTAAGAGATTCATGCACATGTCTCAGCACATACAAATCAATGCATTTAAATGTAAGTACATTTTTGATAGTTTGAAAACAAATTTTCAGGGAGTAAAAGCGGAGAGCAGAGATTTGTGTGGATTCCCTGGGTAAAGACTTTTTTTCATGATTATTTTTAATGATTCTCCTCTGCCTCCTCCCCCCCTTAAACCATAGCTTGTGTGTTCAGATATGGTTTGCAGTGAGATTTTCATGTGACTCTTGGTTATATGTTTTACAGTGCAATTCTGTGCATGTCTATTCAGACTTAAGTCCCACTGGGTTCAGTTAGACTTATTCCCTGGTAAGTGTGTATAGGAATTGTAGCCTTACTTAAGGTATGTCATTAGAAAAAGAAAAAAGCCCAACACCTGTCTTGGCTACAAATTATATGGCCTTGTTGCATATTTAGGGAATAACGGAAATGAGTCTTGAGTTGCATCTGCTTATTCTCAACTGCTTATTAAGCACAGCAATCTCAAATTTAAAACGCTAAAACAGTTACAGTCAGTTGAGCCCTGAAGGGAATGGGAAGTCATTGTCATCCTCTTTGTCCTTGAGTCACCATTCTTACACGCCGAATAGGCTTACATTGGTAATATTCATAAATGATTTACAAAAGTAATTCCTGTGTAATAGCTTAGGATTTCAAGTTTTTATGATGCTGCCAGATGTGCTATCAAACATAATTATCTGGTTCAAAAAACTTGTGATAAATCCTGTCAGTGTAAACTCCCTGAAGCAAACTCATGTTTCATTCTTCCTTCTAGGAAAGTTACTATATCTTACCCCAAAATATGTATTTTTATCCTCCTACCATTTGTTTAAAATTAAATAACAGTAGACTTTTAAGATTACAGAGACAGACAAAAAGTGCTTAAAACTAGACCTTCATCTATCAGTAAAATCTCTTCTTACATGCACTACTTGTCAACAAAATTAACATCTCTAGGATTTGAATGTGAACACCGTGTGAATTCTTAAGCGTTATGGATCTTGCAACTTACGTGTGCTGAAGTCTCCTGAAAATCTAATTCCACTACTAGGTGCCTGAAATTAAAAGAAAACATACACATACGTGCACACATTCAAAGTGAATAAGACATTTATTCACAATATTTTATCTTATTATATGAATGGACAGTGTTTGGATCCCTAAATGCCACTGTCTTACTATTGTGGTGCATATATAGTTTAAATGAATGACATTGGAGCCCTATTCAGGTATTCTTTCAAAAGTGGTCAATGAACACACTGCAAATGTTCGCCCTGAGCACGAGGAGGGTGATGAGTATGGGGACAGAGGCCAGCAGAGCCTCTGGATGCTTGTCCTCGTTCTCACTCTTCGCATGTTCATCGACCACTTAAAAAGAATACCTGAATAAGGTTCCAGTGAGTATGACGGCCATAACAAACACTGATTTTGCCTTTAAGGGACCTCCTTTCAAAGATCCTTAACGTATTTATTTTACTGATTGATTTACCACTATAATGGTATAGTGGTATAATGCTATACCACTTTTCAATAAAAAAGATCCCAAGGTGGCTCACAAGATGAAATCATGATAAAATACCATAAATCCAATCATTAAAACAGTAATAAAACAATGAAATATACCATTAACATAACCAGGAGTAGCTGACAATGTTAATGGGCAGGGCAATGCCGGGAAAAACAAATGTGTCTTAAGTTGTTGATGGAAATGCTCCACACCACCTGATCTCAGTGGGGAGATCATTCTAGATGGTGGGCACCATAACAGAGAATTCCCTGCTCCACAGCACTGCCAAACTAACATAAGTGGGCCAAGGTTCAGTAAGCAAGTCCTACCCCCCAGAATGTAGAGACTGGGATGGCGTATACGGGGGAAGGCGGTCTCTCAGAGGACCTGGTCCTGAGCTATTTAGGGCTTTATAAATCAGCAGTAACACCTTGAACATAGCTCTGAAGCCAGTGCAGAGCTTTCAGCAAAGGAGTCCTATGTGCCTGGTAGAAAGCTCTACTGAACAGTCTGCCTGACATATATAAATAAGAGCTGTACATGCATTGTACTTAGCCAGATCAGTCAACTGAAAGCCAAATTGTTTATTCAGGGCCATGTCCCATGTTATGATTTCCAGTCACAAAAATGCTTTCGAAATCACTCCTGTGTGAGTAAAAATCTTTCCAATACTGCCTGCTTGCTTTCACCACCAAGAGCTCTCTTTCCCCAGCCAAAGAGTGCAATCGCATTGCAGATACGGCTGTGTTGCTCAGGTTTTTAAAACTAGTAGTGGCAGCCAGGATACTCCTTGGTGCTTTTCTTTGCAGCATAAAGGAAAAAGCAAGTTGATGCTGTTGTAGGTATGTACACTTCTCCTGGCCTTTTGGAATCATCTGAGCTTTGTATCATTGTTTCTGAAGGGGATAAGAGATACTGATGGGATTGCACAATGCTTTTTCCAACTTGGGGAAGAGTAGTGAAGCATGGATCAGTGTTATGGAGAGGGATGAATTCTTATCCAGGGCCATTTTCCATTCATTGAAGGCAAGAAGGCAAGTGGCAGTTGCACCTCTGGAGTAAAAATGTAACATGCAAAGTATGTATAAATACGTACATGGCTCAACAATACTACAAGCGAGAAGGATCTTGGAACTGTTGTAGATCACAAGCTGAATATGAGCCAACAATGTGATGTGGTTGCAAAAAAGGCAAATGCTATTTTGGGCTGCATTAATAGAAGCATAGCTTCCAAATGCCGGGAAGTACTAGTTCCCCTCAACTCAGCACTGTTTAGGCCTCATCTTGAGTACTGTGTCTAATTCTGGGCGCCACACTTTAAGAAGGATGCAGACGAACTGGGGAGGGTTCAGAGGAGGACACTGGATCATGTTTAGCCTTGAGAAGAGAAGACTGAGAGATATGATAGCGCTCTTCAAGTACTTGAAAGGTTGTCGCAGAGGAAGGCCAGGATCTCTTCTCGATCATCCCAGAGTGCAGGACACGGAATAATGAGCTCAAGTTATAGGAAGCCAGATTCCGGCTGAACATCAGGAAAAACTTCCTGACTGTTAGAGCACTACGACAATGGAACCAATTCCCTAGGGAGGTAGTGGGCTCTCCCACACTGGAGGCCTTCAAGATGAGGCTGGACAGCCATCTGTCAGGGATGCTCTGACTTGGATTCCTGCATTGAGCAGGGGGTTGGACTCGGTCTTATTAGGCCCCTTCCAACCCTACTATTCTATGATTCAATTATTCTGTATATACTTGGAAGCTGAGGTTAAAAGTGACAAGATGACCCGGGATTCTTGACACACATATCTCTTTCTTATGGATGCCACAAGCATAATTCATTTTCTACACGGAAAGGAATTCCTTCTAGGAAAAACCATGAAATTCCTGTGAAATCCATTAAGATAAATATGTGTGCAATATATATACATCTGACTATTTACGGATGGGGTTCATGTTTTTTCCTATGTAGAAAATGATCATGTTTGAAACCACCCCAGGAAAGATTGTGTCGTCTTACAAGCCAGACACAGATGTACCTGTCGTCTTACAAGCCAGACACAGATGTACCCAGTCCTCCACTTAAGGTCCTCCTAGGGTTATTTGCTGTGACTGCCTAATATGACATTGGCAGCCACACACCAGAAGACTGTTTCTTTTGCCACCCCTCAGTTGTGGAATGACCTGACGGTTGAAATGCGTCTGCTGACCTCCTTGAATGTTTTTAAGCTGGAATTAAATATTCTATTATTCTGGCAGGCCTTCCCGTTCTAGAATTCTCATTCCTTTTCGCTGATTGTTATATACAGTTTTTATGCTGTATTGTTTTATTGTTGATTTTTTTGTTTAATTTGTTTTTAACTTTGCATGCTGCCTAGAGTATGTTGTATATAGGTGGGGTAGAAATTGAAATAAATAATAATAATAATGTACAAAGATTCCAGAACTACTATATAGGCAATGCATAATGTTTTAAGGCATTTGAATACAGCAGCCTGAGGATCAAGATTTGTTAGTTGTAAAAATTAAAATATCCTGTTTGGATAGTCAGTTATATGGCACGAGTTCTATAACTGCCCAGTTAGCTATCCAAAAAAATTAGTTCATGCATTGTACGTCTGCTCTTTCTGATTTATGCAGGACTGGAAACATGTGGGGTATCTGCAGACCAAGTGACATCAACATCTGTTACAAGTACTTGAAAAGGCAACATGAGAGTGTTTGGTGGAATAAAAAAATATTTGGGCTGGCCCCCTAAAAGCCATCAAAGACAGGGCAAGTGATGGGTGCCACTAGTCCTGTTCACACATAACGGCGGCAAATCGTGGGTTAATTAAATTGTGTGTGCCACCACCACTTTAAACATGCAACCTCTGATTGGCCTGAATCTGGTGCGGACCTGGACACTGTGGGTTAATCATGGGTTAAACAGCCCAAAGTTAACTTAACAACTAATTGTAGGTTTACTTTGGGTTGTTTAACCTACGATTAATCCATAGCGTCCAGTTTTTCATGTCACGGAGCAACCTCTGATCAGGCCGAACGGAGGTTGCAAATTCAGAATGGCAGTGGCCCACAACCCTGCCTAATCATGGGTTAATTAATTAACCCACAATTTGCAAACCAGGTCACTGTCAAGTGTGTCTCCCTTGACAAGCCAAACATAGAGAGGGCTTTGGATGATGACAGAAACTGATGAGCAGGTTATTGTGAGGGTAGACAGTTTGTCAGGTATCCTGACCCCAAGCTGTGTCCCTACATATAACAATGTCCCCAGAGCAGTGCTTTATATTGTTCCATATGAGGGAATGATAGCCATTGACTTACTTGGGAGAATGTAAAGAGGGAAATGTACTGTTGAGGTGGGAGGTTTTGTTCCCCCCAACAGTCTTGTCCATTAACTTTTCCCCATGAAGCTTAATAGCAGTGAAAATCTAGGCTGCTTCTACTGCATATTGTTGTGTCTCTTTATCGGCATAAAGAGGCCCATTTACTAGTGTCTCTAGAGCAGCGGTGGGCAGATTTCAGAAGTAGGAATCCACTTCATTTTTTTACTAGAATCCTGAGCATCCACTCATTGTAGCACGGTGGAAGAGACTTACACTTAGAATTAAATTGGAGACTAGGCAGCAATGATCAGAAACCATTGGATCTAGACTAGGTTTCTTCAATAATGGCCTCACCACTAAGCTAGTGGGGACCAGCCCGTCCCTCAAGGAGGCATTAATCAACTTTGAGGTCCAAATTCCCAGCCCAGCTCTGGCTGATTTCCCAAGGCAGGATAGGCAAGGGTCCAGTGGTGGGTCTCTGTGTTCCAAGCAGTTTGCCCGTGACCTTAGGTTGTACAAGCTGAAAGATACCCATAATAATATGACTAGATGGGAGCCTGGTAACATCCATTTCTGACTCTGTTAAACCAATGTCATCTTAATCGGCGCCAAGTCTTCCTCCTGCCCACCTCTGCTCTAGACTCTGTGATGCATCAAAGAGTGTGACAAAGACATCATATGCTGGGATATATAATTCATACAAAATGTAACGTTTATGTTGGCCCTTCAGGCTCGACAGCCCTTCAACTGTACAGAATCCACTGACATATTCCTACAAGAGCATGGGTACCTTAAATGAGTCAAAGGCACTTCCCCATCTCCTCAAAGGAACTTGGCATCTTGTAGGATTTGGCATTGAGTGAGCTATTGCTCTAATAATGTTTCACAATAATGCATCGCTGATGTGACATGCCATTCTAATGATGCATGAGAGTCATGTATCATCCACAAGCCAAACTAGTAATGCATTCCTCTATCTAATGAAGAAAGCATCTAGCAATTGATATGCTACACTTGAAGGATAACATCAGGCAGAGTACAACATAATAGAAAAGATGGATACAGTTTGTCAGTTCCTTAAATGGCTTCCTGAGTGCCATTCTACCCAGTGACTTTGCTGTTGTATTCCTTGAAACGGTCTGTTCTTTCTTGGCGGAGTAAACAAATTACGGACAAAGATGTATTGGGAGGGATTTTCTTCATCCACCCAAAAGATGGGAAATGGTTTTCTTAGGCTGATGGTTGCAGGCCTGTTAAAGGGACATGAACTTGGGAAGAGGGATAAAAGTGAATGGCTATTGTGTTTTCTTTCAAAAGGTTCATTCACTCTATTTCTATCTTAGGGTTTTATGATACCCATTCATATCAGGGTGGGCAACTTCCCTTGGGTCAAGGCTTGCGTGTTTGTTGGTTAGCTCCCCCCCACAAACACACACACACACACACCCTACTGCAGATTGCTGGGGGGGGGGAGCCTTTAACTCCCACCCCCAGTGATATTGAGTAGTATTGTTGGGATGGGGACAAGGTTAAAGCGTCTCCCTATTGCAGCGATGCTGCTTAAGAGATCTCCTTAAGAGATGGTATGTGGGGATGACTTCTTGTGCACCCTTTTTTTCTCGCAGCATCAGGCTCCTACTGGCTGAGAAGCCTGATGCTTCAGGGCAGCGGGTAACATGCAGGGTGGGCTGCCTGTTCTTGACTGCTGCTATAGACGTTGCAATCCTCACTGCCACAAATATGCCATGAGACCAGCCGTAGAAATGCTTGCCCCTAAATCTCATTGGACCCTTTGAATGTTCAAGACCCATGACCCATGGCTGTAAATGTATTTATTTATTTACATTTATATCCCGCCTTTCTTCCATTGAACTCAAGGTGGTGTACACATAGGGGTGTTAGGTGGTCTCTCATCCAGAAACTGACCAAACCCAGACTTCTGTGTATCATTTGCAGTTGAGGAAAGGCCATATAAGACCTCCTCCCTTTTGAATGGTTGCCCCATACCTACATGGCACAGCTGAACAGCTTGGTATTGGGAACCACAGGACTCCAACTGAGAGCGCTACAGATCAGATGCTGTCTCCTTCTGCCACCAGGACTGTTGGTAGCTGGGATATTCAGGCCATAGCCAGTAACTCCTCTGGCTTTGGAGTTCAGGTGACCTGTATGAGTCAGCATGATGAAAATGACTGATACAAAGCTTCTGGGTGTCCTGCTTTCCCTTGATCCAGATAGTTTGTCACCGAGACCACCAAGTTGACACTTGACCACTAGCTTTCAATCCTGCCTGACTTTTCTCCTTTCTGCCTGCACAAAGTCACTACATCTCAAAAAGGATGTCATAAGAGTTGGAAAAGATGCAGAAAAGATGATCAAGGAACCAAAATGATGAAGGAACAAGTCCCCTATGAAGAAAGGTTGCAGTATTTGGGCTCTTTAGCTTAGAAAAAGGATGAGTAAGGGGGGGATGTGATAGAGTTGTACAAAATTATGGATGAAGTGGAAAAATGGATGAGGAGACTTTTTTTTCCTTTTTCCTACTACAAGAACCTGGGGTCATCCAATGAAGCTAAATGGTGGAAGATTCAGGACAGACAAAAGGAACTATTTCTTCACACAATGCATAGTTAACTGTGGAATGCAGAACTTCAGGAAGCAGTGATAGCCACCAGCTTGGAGGGCTTTAAAGGGGGATTTAACAAATTCATGGAGGATCAGTGAATGGCTATTAGTCGTGATGGCCATATAGTACCTCCAATATCAGACACAGTGTGCCCCTATATAACAGTTGCTGGGAAACATAAGAGGAAGGGTGCTATAATTGTGATCATGTCCTTTGGTCAGATCCAGCCTGGGTCGTCTTATGTTCTTGCTCTAAAGTCTGCCATACTTACCTCTAAAAACCAAGGAAATTGCTTTGTAGTAGTGCAAGACCATTTTGCCATTACTAACCGTGGCCACCCTTTGCATGCCATAGAATAGTGAATAAGGAGCCAATAAGGGCCCCACCCCCAAACCATTTGTACGGTGTTTTTGTGTTGTGTATGGGCTTGTCCCCCCTCCTCACCACTGCCAATCAGGGTCACTGACAGGATTTTGTGGACTGGGGCAGGATAGGATTTTTGGGGTGGATGGGGTTGAGTGATTTGGGGGAAGGGATGTACAAAGTCAGAGATCTCTGCCTGGTCATTTTGCACAGTACCCCTTTGGGCCTCAGCTTACCTTTAGGTATCTGGTCTTACTGGTCCATCCTGAGCTTTACACTTGAGATACCGACTTCAGCAGTCCTGCTGTCCTCAGCTGTTCCTTACACTGAAGCAGCCATGGCTGATAGCTGCTGTTGCTCTCCCTCAGTCAGTAGGGCAAGTTCTCAGCACCAGAAGGAGGCAGGGGGACCCTAATGCCAGCACAGTCCTTCGTTAATTTGTAACAACATTCCCTAATATAAATACGTACATTTTCATAAAATAGCAAAAAAACCACAACCCCTTATATGACACACAGAGAGGGTATATTTGGTATATGCTGTTTACAAGAACTGTCTACTGTAGTGTTTGCTACACTACAGAGTGGTACAGTCTAGCTGGATGGAAGGGAACAGGAATGGCATTGGCTTTATGAAGATGGTAAATCACCGAGTATATCCCAGGTTTTGCAAAAGCTGTTATAAATAATGACTCTGGTGGTGGCAGCTACTAATTATGCAGACTCCTGAGAACTGAAGATTGTGGCAGGAATGGTGGAACATTGCCAAATGCTTGATTCATATCCATGTTCAGAGTTCTCTGATGACTTTGCCGATGACTTTGAATCGCTGTGGCTTGCTATATTCAAGGAATTGGTTTGTCTCTTGAGGCACTTTCTCCTCCCTGCCCTGCCTTCAAATCCTTGAGCAGCAGAAGCATTTAGCTACCAGGATAAAAAGACACCCTGTAAGATTACATTTTGACTCGAAGAAGGTCTCATAAGAACTTGTGCCCATATAATCACTTTGCTCAGGTCCTTCCGTAGCTTCTCTTATTTAGGTTTAGGAGTGGATTGACCCAGATTAATTTAATCGCATTTTAGTGGAGCTGAACTAAGAGCTGCTGTCTGGCTTACATTTTGATGCCTTAGGAGGACTTTTGCTTCTTAGTTTACTACGGAATGTGGGATGATGTATATTGATCTCTGAAGGGGACTTCGAAGGAGAAGGACATTCTGTAAGAGAGGAGGAGAATTTTTGGGTTCTTGGGTTCTTTTTTTCCCCACTAGAAACCTGAGTTCAACCAACTCAAAATAGTGGCTCTGAAAGGTAGAATTGAGTACAAAGGTACCTCTGAGCACAGGCTCAGTCCAGGAATTTGTTTTCCGTATCAGAACTGGCGCTCACACACATCCTTTCACATCAAAATCTACTCCTGTTTTCACCCAAGCTTTCTTGATTTCAGCAGCCTAATTTAGGAGGAAGATCAGGCCTTTTGTTATTGCATTGAGAGTTGTTCTGCAGTAAATCACCTACCAGTAGATCCCAATCCACTTTTTGTCCACCCTTTCTATAACAACCTTGTTAATTATAGAAACTATTGAATTGCTCCTGAAAGTTTGGAGATTTAGATGTGAGCGACACCTTCCCCACCAGATCACCTAAAGTTAATGTGAGAAGTGACCTTGCCATTATTACTATTTTCTGTAGATCCACTCCCACTTAAGTATATTTGGAAGGGTAATAATCACTCACATATGTATTCCACCAGAAGGTTAACACCTCCAAGTCTGGTCAATATGGAAGGAGTTTGTTGAAGGCAGAAAAAAAAAAAGCAAAACCCAGCCACCACCAATTCACTGAATTATGTGAATTTAGGAACATAGTCTACCTTTGATTTTGTATTTTTGATGGATAAGCATTTTCTGAAATTCTAGCAAGAGTCATTCAAAACCAATATTGTCTTTTTTTATCATACCCTGATATACTAGTGTGCTTCATGTCCTTTTATATCATGTTCCACTGTGATTTGGGCACAGCATGACATGTTAGAAATGTAATGCAATGTGACATGTCCAATAATAGGGTTACTAAAAGCAGATAATTTAGAGTTCTGTTGATAGCTTCCATTCATGGCTAATTCAGTCTCTATTCTCTTGTGCCTGCCCCCCCGCCCCAACACCCTATGTGGCATCATCTTTACCCTATGTTGTTCCTGTGCATTGTCTTGGTGCCACAAATGATGTCTTCCTTCATTCCAGCAGGTGGTATTTGGAACTGGCAAATGAATAAAAAAAAGGACGAGGTTATGTTTGTTTAGTTTTATTTTTGCTAGCCATATAGAAGCATTGCCTCTGGGGAAGGATGATATTTGAGCAGACATATTCTGATTTTTATGTGCATATGAATGAAATGATAACCAGAATAGTTCTTTGTAATGGCAGGAGTTGAGAAAAATGCAAAGAAATATTCCCACTTTTAGGAGGTCCACAGGGTAGTGCTTCTGGATGCAGAGGAAACACATACCAAAATGACACAAATTAATTAGGGGCTGTAGCTCAGTGGTAGAGCACATGTTTTTATGCAGAAAGTTCCAGGTTCAATCCCTGGCATTTCCAGGTAAGGCTGGAAAAACTCTGGCTTGAAACTCTGGAGAGCTGCTGCCAGTCAGTGTCAGCAATACTGGGCTAGATAAGACCAGTCATCTGACTCAGTATAAGGCAGCTTCCTATGTTCCCAATTGACATGTTGGAAAGATTTATTTTTTAAAAATGGCGGCAGGGTAACGGGGCCAGTGGGGGCGGGGGGACAAACAGAAGCTTCCATTGATAGTAAATGAAGTACTTTGGCTAATAATGGACACCACCTGCAGTTCTGAGTAGCATACAATCAGTGTAACTTCTTAATACGGATATGTTTGTCCTTGACATAAAATAGGTCTCTATCTGAATGGCTCAGATCTCTGAACATCTTGGTAATCAGAACCTGAGATAAACAGGGATATACATTTACAAAATTTATAAATCATTCAAATCTAACAAAGATTCTCAACTGCTGAACAGTGAAGAAAGAAGGAAAAATCAAAATACAAAAGGATAAAAATAAAGTTATACCGATAAAAGCCTTGCTGGATATGCAGGAAAAACTTGTCTAAATGAAAAGGTTTTCAGCAGACACTGAAAACCAGCCAACATTGGCTCCTGCCAGACATTAACTGACAGGGAATTTTACAGAGAGGAAGCCACTACACGAAAAGCTCTCCTCTGAATGGACTCTAAACAGATCTCAGGTCCATGCGGGCCAGCCTTAAGAGCAGCCCAACATACAGCGCATTGCAGTAATCCAGTCTTGAGGTTACTAGCACCTGTACTGCTGTGGCCAAACTGTCCCTGTCCAGGAGAAGCCAAAGCTGGTAGAAGGTGTTTTGAGCTGCCTTGGCCACTTGGGCCTCCAGTGACGGAAATTACCCCTGCACTACAGACCTGTTCTTTTAGAAGCATAGATTCATAGAATAGTAGGGTTGGAAGACACCTATAAGACCATCAAGTCCAGCCCCCTGCTCAGTGCAGGAATCCAAGTCAAAGCATCCCTGACAAGTGGCTGTCCAGCTTCATCTTGAATGCCTCCAGTGTGGGAGAGCCTACTACCTCCCCAGGTAATTGGTTCCATTGTTGTATTGCTCTAACAATCAGGAAGTTATGTTCAGCCGGCATCTGGCTTCCTGGAATGCAAGCCCATCCAGCAGTAAGCCTGTTTCCTGGAAATGGGAACAACTCACCCACAAGGGCTCATTCTTACCAGGATTTGGCTGCATTTTATTGGCCCTCATCCAGCCCATCACTGAGTCCAGACACTGACCCAGGACATGCACACCTCACCTGGTTCAGGTGTCACAGGGAGATAGAGTTTTGTGTCATCATACTGATGACACTTTGCTCCAGTTCCCCTAATGACCATATCCAGAAGCTTCATATAGACGTTAAGCTAGTACTGAGGATAAAATGGTACCCTGCATTACCCCGTCACTCAATGGCTACAGAGCCGAGGAATAGTCACCCAGTGTTATTTTCTGAAATCAACCACACAGGTAGGACCGGAATCACAGAATTGGTCCAGGAGGGTGTCATGGTTGATGATGCCAAAAGCCAATGAGAGAAGCAGAATTAATAGGGCTGTACTCCCGCTGCACCTCTCTTGATAAAGGTTATCTATCAGGGTGACCAAGGCTGATTCAGTCCCTTAACCAGGGCAGAACTCAGTTTGAAATGGAGCTAGATAAGGGGTGTTGAACCTATTTCAAACCAAGGGCTGAATTTCATCTCTGAGATTATTAGGGGCCACATGGGTGGGGCCAAATGCAAAAGGGGTGGGGCAAAAATACCAGCACATTTTACTGCCACTTGGTTTAGCTGAAAAGTATAATCATGGGTTGTCCCATGCAGTAGCATGAATTGCTGGAACTGTATGTTTCCTAGTTTATATTCTATTCAAAAAATTTGGGTGTAGGAAGTTGGCTGCACTAATATTCATCACTTGAAAGACAATCTGTTTTAACTACTACTCCCTGCAACTGGCTGTCTTCTACAGTGGGTCTTTGTTCAAATCATTAAATGGGAAGTTTAAGATTAATTCCCTAGGAGGTCAAGAGGAGTAGGATAAATAACCAGCCCTGCTCAGTGTTCTTTCTTAATGGCTTCAGCACAGTGTGAAAGAGTAAACAGTTTTGACAAAAGATGTAACTGATTGCTTAGGTGTGAATGATCAGTCAGAAACGTGGCTTATCCTCAACTCAGAAGATGCTCCTTAATGAAGTGAGCTGTGGTTTGTTATACAAAGAGAAAATGGCTTGCTAATAGAGCATTAAAACAACCATCCCAGGGTTTTCTAGGGCACAAGGGAGGCTGGTGTTAATGGATAGTCTACTGAAAGGAAAAGGGCCCTGCAAAAATTAAGAAGGTGTAATTTCCCTCCATCTTTAAAGTCTTCCCAGTGCAAATAAGAGAGCTAGTATGGTACGGTGTGTAGAATGCTCCAACTGCCTTGTGAGGTAGAGAAGAAGAATCAGATAGCAAGGACTTACTACTGCTTTTACCAGTTGAGCTGGGCCCATTTTGCCCTTTACATAGGCCTTGGGAACCAACTGCCCTGTGAGGAAGTGTAGCAGGACCATCGGCTATGGAGCGATGGTGGTAGTATCTTGGCCCCCTGAGCCTTACGTTCAGTGGAAGGAGAGACAAAAATCTGGCAATTTCCAAATGGGCCCAAGTGTGCTGAGGCTCCAGCCCATAGGACCAACAACTTCTGGCTGCGTTACAGCAATTTTGAGGAAGGTCAGGTCACAAGTCTATTTCTTAGAGGTCCACTGAGACCTGTTTTTGAATTGTGAGTAGCATGTTTCCATCTAACCTTGTCATTATAAGAACCATATAACATTAAGAATTGATGCCTGAGTTTTCTTGTTTTCCTTGTTCCTCCCTATCCTGTTTTCCTTTCGTGTCATGCCTTTTTAGAATGTAAGCCTGAAGACAGGGGCTGTCTTGTTTTTATTGATCTGTAAGTCGCTCTGGTAGCCTTTCTGGCTGAAGAGCAGAGTATACATCCATTCAACAATAAATAAGTAAATAAATAAATATGGACTATCAAGATCTAGTTTCAATCCCTGCTCAGCCATGAAGCTTAGTGGATGACCAGGCACCAATTACTATCTAATAAATCTGTGTAACAGAGTCCCAAAGGGAGTAAGTGCTGTTCGAAAAATAAATATTTGTCACTTACAGCCACAGGCAAAACCAACCTGGAAGGGTGTAGGTCAGGGGCAGGGAATCTTGGATGTTCTGAGGGGCAATTTTTGCCCCCCCAGACCCCATCAAGGGTCTGGTGCATCTACCCCCACTGCCACCCAATTTCAGCAATGCAGTGGCAACCCTCCCCCCCCACACATTTCTGTTGTAGAAAAAGGCATGTGCTGAGTGCACAGTTTATTTTAAAGGCAAATCGTGCTCTCAGAAGAGCACAATTTGCCACTAAAATAAGGTGTATGCTCACCATAATGTTTTATAGGGGAAATGTGTGTGTTTTTATAGCCACTGTGCTGACGAAATCTGGCAGCAGTTATGTGATACAGCAGCAGCAGCGGTTGCGAGAGAATTGGGGGGGGTGCAGCCCCTGGTGTGTTCTGGCGGCAGCATTTTGGGGACACTTTGGGAGCAGAATAGGGGCATAAAACAGGTTGGGGACTTGAAGAGACCTTCTGGACTGTTGCCCACCGATGCTATAGGTGAAAAACTAGGTTTGAAAAATTAGGAAGAGGCAAATTAGTTGTTCAAAAGTGGATGTTTCCTAGGATATGTTGCACTGGCTTTACCGCTTTTTGATGAGAAGTATCAGTGACGTGCCTCTCAGGGATTAATAACCATGATCAGCTATCAATACCAGAATATGAAAAACACAAAGAAAATAGCTCATCATGTTTCATACACCAGTGAGCATCATCTCTTGAATATCCTATATTAGGTTCAAGCTCAGTGACCTTGTACAAAACACACACCCACAAAACACTGAAAAACACAAGGCTGGAAGAGTTCACAGGAAGAGGTCAAAGAAGACCAGTGACATAAACATAGTTATTGTCCGGTAGTTCCCCACTAAAACTCCATTCAGGTGAAAGAAATAAGGAAAGAGAAATAAAGAAAGAAAGAAAGAGAGAGAGAGAAAGAAAGAAAGAGTTATGACTGTAGCACTTCCTCATGCTGGCAAGAATCATTATTTAAGTGTTCCCTCCTCCTCTGTCCTCCCAGAGAGCTTCGGCTATTGGGCGGTATAGAAATGAAATGAATAAATAAATAAAATTAATTAATTAAAAACATAATGCATGTGGAAAGTTCACACCTCAGAGAAAAAGCTTGGATAGAACCTTTCAGATATTCTAGCTGTCCATGTGCAAGGAGCTTCTGACAGGGGAAAAACATTTGGATGTGAAATTCCTCATCTGCAATCTCAAATGGTAAGAGTCTTGGGAAGAATGATCAACAGCCCAAGTGCATTCCTGAGGTGATCACATGGGAGTTGTCTCATGTATGAACTGGCCCATGATTAACAGTAATCTCTGGAATAGTTGCACTGTGCACAAAGTGCAAGTTTCTGTGTGGGGAGAGAGCGTGCACGCTTCAAGGTGCTGTTTTTACATATTCTTAATGATGAATCATGTAAGATCATCCGTCATTTGGGAAAAGGTTTCTGATAAGCACACTGTATTCAGCACATACCGTGTTATCTATGTAATACCATTGTTGCTTTCAGCGTATCATTGCTTTCAGTGGTATTTTTCATAGAACTGCTAGCAAATCCGCACAAGCTCAAAATTCAAAGAAAGTTTTTTTTTGAGAAAAATATGGTTTAATCTTTACGTAATATGCAAGCCCAGAAAAGAAAGCTGAGAATAACACTTTATCTCTTTTGAATAGGTTGCATAAACATACTGAATTGAATGTTGGCCATTATGTGTTAAATTGAATTTTATAATGTATTTCACTGAGAGGCAGTACAGGGTTGCCTGTTTTTCTCCTGGTCCCTGGTCCTATAAGAGGTGCTTGATTTTCAGACCTTAGCAGACAATAATGCTAATTTCCTTACTGTGAAAAATTTCACCTGCTGATTTTTACAGACCACATTGCTGTTAAAAATACATGAGCAGATAAGGGGATTTTTTTCTGGTAAATTGACCACTTCTCACATCTCACAAAATATTAACACATAGCAGAAGGGCTGTAGCTGAGTTGTAGGGCACATACTTTGCATGTAGAAGGTCCCAGGTTCAATCTCAGCCATGGCCAGTTAGACAATACTACGCTAGATGTATAAGGATGCAATCCTATGCATGTTTAGACAGAAAAAAAAGTCGTAAATCTCCTAGCGTTCCCCAGCCAGCCTTTGTTGTAGGACATTCTTCTGTCTAAAGATGCATAGGATTGTTACCTTAGGCAGCTTCCAGTGTATTTTGGTCTTGTGTGTGTGTGTGTGTGGGGGGGGGGGCATTACTCTTGGAAACAGATCTATGGCAAATAGTCCTAAGGCAGTGAAAAGCCTGAGATTTAATTAGGTCATGAGCAGTTAGTTCAGTTTTCTAATGGTGAATGATGTTTTAGTGGAGATATTCGTCAGAGTTGCCAGATGTAACTCTGATATTTCCTTTGTTCAAAATGCAGCACAACATTTATCCTACGGGAAATACCCTGCTATTTTTGTGCAGTCGAGTAAGTTTACTTCCAAGTCCTAATCTAATCTGAGGTATTCTCTTGGCATGCTTGGCATCATAGGATGAGGGAGAAGGCAGTGAGAAAGATTGGCCAACTCTTGTCTGATAGTCTCGAGAGACTGTACTGATCTCTTATTTCTAGTCAATAGTTTACCTTTCACTGCGGTTTTGATGGGAGATCCTTTTCAGGCATTTTGTACTGACATTTTCTTTTGCATATGCTGTAGCATTTAAAGAGAAGCTGTCAAAGGAATAAGATACTAAAAGGTTGTCTTTTCTCCCCACAGCTTCATGAACTCATAGCTGTTTGGGATTTTCTGAACAACAAGAGGAGCAATGCCCAAAGTGAGCCTCTTGTTCAAGCCTCGTTCATTTCAGTAAACCATATCCCTGAATACACTTGCTCATGAGCAGATCCCATTGGAAACAATGGTTTGGGTTGGGGAACATTGTCCTAAAGCAACGAAGTGACTTGTATCTGTAAAAAGTGCTAAAAAATAAGTATCACTTATTTTTCAGTCTTTCCCAACATTTTCTTTTCCAGAAAAACATGGGAAAATGTTTGTTTGTTTGTTTTTTACCATGGCTTCAACATTTCCAGAAATTTTACATCTCTAGAGAAAACATAATGTAACACTTGTAAAAGTTTAAAGTTACAGTATAAGTTACTTGAAGCCAACATGGATTTGTCAAGAACAAATCCTGCCAGACAAATCTGATCTCATTTTTTGATAAAGTAACCTCCCTTGTGGACTGTGGGAATGCTTTGGACATAATATACCTCGACTTCAGCAAAGCTTTTGACAAAGTGCCCCATGATCTCCTGATGAGCAAACCAGCTCAAAGTGGGCTAGATGAAACAACAATCCGGTGGATCCACAGTTGGCTACAGAATCGGACTCAAAGGGTGCTTATCAATGGGATCTTCTCTACCTGGGGAGAGGTAACGAGCGGGGTACTGCAGGGCTCAGTCCTGGGCCCACTGCTCTTCAACATTTTTATTAATGACTTGGAGGAGGAGGTGCAGGGAACGCTGATCAGATTTGCAGATGACACAGAATTGGGCAGCATAGCTAATACTTTGGAAGACAGAAACAAAATTCAAAGTGATCTTGATAGACTGGAGCGCTGGGCAGAAAACAACAGAATGACATTTAATAGGGATAAATGCCAAGTTCTGCACCTAGGAAAAAGAAACCAAATGCACAGTTACAGGATGGGGGATACGTGGCTCAACAACACTACAAGCGAGAAGGATCTTGGAATTGTTGTTGATCACAAGCTGAATAAGAGCCAACAATGTGATTTGGCTGCAAAAAAGGCAAATGCTGTTTTGGGCAGCATTAAAAGAAGCATAGCTTCCAAATGCCGGGAAGTACTAGTTCCCCTCTCCTCAGCACTGGTTAGGCCTCATCTTGAGTACTGTGTCCAGTTCTGGGCACCACACTTTATGAAGGATGCAGACAAACTGGAGCGGGTTCACAGGAGGGCAACAAAGATGATCAGAAGACTGGAAACAAAGCCCTATGAAGAGAGACTGAAAGAACTGGGCATGTTTAGCCTTGAGAAGAGAAGACTGAGAGGAGATATGATAGCGCTCTTCAAGGACTTGAAAAGTTGTCACAGAGAGGAAGGCCAGGATCTCTTCTTGATCATCCCAGAGTGCAGGACACGGAATAATGGGCTCAAGTTACAGGAAGCCAGATTCCGGCTGAACATCAGGAAAAACGTCCTGACTGTTAGAGCAATATGACAATGGAACCAATTCCCTAGGGAGGTAGTGGGCTCTCCCACACTGGAGGCCTTCAAGATGAGGCTGGACAGCCATCTGTCAGGGATGCTCTGACTTGGATTCCTGCATTGAGCAGGGGGTTGGACTCGATGGCCTTGTAGGCCCCTTCCAACCCTACTATTCTATGGTTCTATAAAACCAAAGTCTAATCCAGCAGCAGTTTAAGATTTAAAAATGCAATAACAGATACCTGGGAAGATAAGGTCTTCACCTGGTACTGGAAAGACCACAGTGTAGGCACCAGGCAACCCTCTCTGGGGTGGGCATTCCTTAGTAGTCATCCATCTCACTTCATTTTTCAGGGACACCAGGAGAAGGGCCTCTGAAGACAGTCTTATGGTCTGGGCAGGTATATATGGCAGGAGACAATCCTTCAGGTAACATGACCCCAAGCCATTTAGGGCTCTGAAAGTTAATTCCAGCACTCTGAATTGGACCAGGAATTAAATAAATAAAAAGTGGGAAGGGTAGGGCACCTTGGCTTGGCTACAAGGTATAGTCGTCTTGAATGGAGTGATACATGAAAAATGAATAAGTATTTGCAGAATGAGTTCTCTAGCCCAACACTCTAGCAGGTACTTGAGTGACTGAACTGTAAAGGTTTTGAGTTAAAGGCAGCACTGTGTGCTCTCTGTGCTAAAGAACAACAACAGTGGGAACTCAGTGGGAGACATGCTTTGCACAGAGAAGGTCTAAGGTTCAGTACTTGTCATTTCCTGTGAGAGGATCTCAGGTACCATATTTCTGTAATTACAATATGTGTTTCTAGGTGCTCTGTTAATACCTGTCTTGGGAGGAGATAATGCAAGTTTGGCTAATAAAGAATTGTGACATATGTGTTGCCAACAAGATGCAATGCTGCAAATGTATATTGTGTGTGACTTCCTCCCTAAGTTCCCAGAGGGCATCATCTAATTTTGGTAATCTTTTCAACCAACTTTTTAAGGTCAGTTACTATTATTTATTCACATATTTCGGGTGGATGGCTAAGGCTAAGGATGCTATATTTAGCACACTCACTAAGGGGGGAGTCCCTTCTTTCAGAGTAAAGATTCTGATCATACTGTATGAGCCACTGGACAGCCCATGGCTGCCCACACAATTCATTGCTTTGCTGATACTTGAACAAGGTATTCCCAGCTCATATCTTGTGCTCTTTACCACTGCACTACACCAGCTCTTTCTTTGGGGGTTGTTTAGATTTTTTTTTTTTTTTTACCCCATTGGAGTTTAGCTTTGATATTCTGGCAGTTCTGATGTGCTAATTTCATAATGATGGTTTTATTGATGACTTCTTTATGGGAGATAACAAAAAATCCATATAAGGTACTGCAGAGTGCTTTGTTTGTTAGTTAAACAATAAAGAGTAATCTATGGCTCATGAAGTTTTTATTTCAAGGTAGATGGGAGCAGTAATGCAGATGAGTGCATTAATCTCCTTAACTATTAAGAAATGAAAAACAGGGCACAATAGCCCATTATGTATTACTCTTCTAACATGTCTCCTCCATAAGATTTGCCATTAAAATTAAAATATGGGTACTTTAACAACTAGTTTAGAAGAGTCTGTGTCACTGCTGTGAGCAGCTACAATATTAGCTTAAAAATCCAACAAAGGTATTGCCAATCCTGTCTCATACTGTGAGTTAGAATATACAGTTTTGCATATATTAAAAAGCTAGCGTATGAAAAGGAGCTCAGAGGGGTGGCAGAGACCTAAAAGCAAACTATGAGTTGAAGGATAATGTAAAGATTTTCCTGGAAGCTAAACAAGATGAGGGGCACACAATTCTTCTAAGTAGAAGCACTACTTAAGCCAGTATGCAGTGGCAATGAATAATGCTCCAAATGTATTTAATCAGTTTGGAAGAAATAGATTGGTGTTCCTATAATTTGCCAAGGATTCGTGGATTCCTTCTTTCTGTAGAGATTGCTAAGGGCATTTTCATAGCTTAGCTGAGCAAAGCTGTGTGATACTTTTGAGTGTAGCACATTTTGAACAGTATTCTGCAGACAAAGAATATTATTAATTGACTTGGGGCTACATGTAACTTAACTATTTTGAACAAACTGGAGCTACAAGTTGGAAGATCTCTTAATGAAACTGAAGTTACATGTCAGTAGATCTGTTGATAGTGCAACATATTGCCATCAATAAACTTGTTGCCTGGCTACTTCCCCTGAATTTCTGTCTCTAGCCTTTCAATCCAGCTGTTGTATGCATGGTTTGCTGATAAGGTCTCTCTTTTGAATGGTCCAGCCATATGATTAACTACACCAAGCTTATTCAATAATAAGGTGCTAGAAAACCTTCTTTGTTTTTGCTGCAACAGGTGCTTCTCTGGAATACACCAAGCTGTAGCTCCACCCACATTGTAGAGCCTGGGTGAGTGCCCTGTGGCCCCCCAGATGCTGGACTACAGTTCCCATCATCACAGGCTGTAGCCAATGCGAGATGGAGTACAAAACATCTGGAGGGCCACACATTGCCCACTCCTGCTGTAGAGCGATATAATTGAAAGTTGGTACTGTTTTACCTGTCTTAGGTACATACGCCTGCCCATGTTCCTCTATAGGCATAATGAGCTTTGTTGAGAGATGCAGCTGGATCGTATAAAGTGTGGGGAAATTATTAAATTGGGAAAATCCAGACAATCCCATTGCAGTTACGTGACTTACATTCTACAGTATGGAGAGCAAGATCCCCTAATCTCACCTCCAACCATTTTTAAAATGAGAGATTCAAGCCAGCCTAGAAGGTTATGCCTTCTGGCTTGGAAGTTGTTAAGAATAGTGGCCTGCTTTTCCACCATGAAGCTAAGCCTTGCTTCATGTCTGATGCAACCACCTGGGAGTGTGTTATCAAGGGATTTCCTCCGCCCTGTTGCTCAAGGCCAGGCTCAGTCTTTGTTAATTGGGAAAGTAATAACATCTGGGTTTGGTGGGAAAATCCTGCCTCCTTCTGAGGTGAGGGACCCAGGAACTGTGCTAGTGATTGGGAAATCTGCCCTGGGTTGCCAGGGCTAAGCCTTAAAAGGAGCTGAGGCAGAGGTGCATTGATCTGCCTTTGTTATGGTGGTTTTTGGACCTGGCTTGATGGTTGGACTCTATCCCGGAAGGCCTTTATTTTGGTATGTACAAGGATAGGTTAGCCAGCTTTTGTTGTTTTGCTTGGGTGTGCAGTTAAAAGGCTTTCTATGTATCAAAGTTTCTTTGTTAAGTATTTCAGCTTTGTACTCCTCTGTATAAACTACGACTGCCGTTCTTCCTTTTCCCTCTACCCCTTTTCCCTCAATAAACATTTATCCAATTTAAGGTTGGTGTGATTCCATCTGAGTAACCTCAGTGCTAATTTCACTGCTTCTTGGCCTGGGAGGGTGGGTACCGGGTGTCTTTTGGGGACCTGAGGCGTGTCCTGCCTTGCAGGAGGGTTGCGATTATTTCCAGTGCTCCTTCACAGAAGTCCTTCTCCCTCAACCCAGATATGCATGGGTGGGTTACAGTGACTTAGTTGCAAGAGAAGACTGGCACTGGAAACAGATTCTGGGCCTCAGTTTACAGATTCCAAGATTGTCTTAATCTGGTAGTGTCTTAAATTAAGATATAAATCCATTTGGTTTAGAACCAGGAACCCATAAGTCTGTGTTACTGCTGCCCAGGTGGTAAGTAATCAAGACTGCATGGTGAGCATCCCCTGGGCAGTAGAAAGTTCTTGGGCCCTGGAATCACTTCATCCACCTGGCCAGGAATCACCTGGCTTTCTGTTCAGAAATGGGACTTTCCTTGGGCAACAGTGTTCACTGCATCTCATCCCTGATTCTTGTTTGCCTATTGCCTTCAGTCCAGCTCTGCCACTAAAAATTAATCCCCAAATTACGTTAATACAACTGGTTAACTAGTGAGCTGATTTATAGCTCATTTCTTTCATCTTCATCACTTCATCTGATTCTAGAATTGACTCCAGAATGGTTTTTTGTTTGGGGCAGAGCTGGACTACAAGTAGCTTTGTGTGTGTTTTAATATGTATTACTATTTTCTGCCATCCAACGTTCACGCTTAATGGATGTCTAATGAGAAATGTAGTATTGGACATTGATGACACCCAAGCATAATCTTTCATACACTTAAATTGTTTTGTGTTGAGAAGTGGGGAATGTTCCTAGCTTTAGTTCTCTTCCACACCACACATAGTTGGCACTAGAGGATAGAATTCTGCTGCCTTGAGCATCTTTGGTAGCCTGCGTTTGAGCTGCGAATGATCTCTCCCAAACACTGCTGAGCATATTACGATATACGTATATATTTAAACAATAGAATCATAAAGGGAAAAGTCTATCTGGCTAATGTAGCAAGATCCCAAGGTAGCATTAAGTACCTTTATTGTATTATGTTTCGCAAGTGAAACTCTTCACTCTGTACCCTCATCTATGAGTATGCTGGCAAGGATACTGGAAAAATTAACACAGCTGACATCTTGCCTATTACCTGTAACTGAATATTTTCACCTCTGTAGCACACTTTGACTGATACCAACTGACAAATAGCAGTAGCTCCAGAGTCTTTGTAATGCTTGTGCTTATGCACAGAAAACCCCAGCCTAATCCAATCTTCCTTGAATTCAGTAGATTATTTCCAGTTATTCTGTTGTGCTGCCATTCATCCTGGATATTTCCAAAGATTTTCTTCATTTTCTGTGGGCTTGTTTTGAAGTCTTCCAAGCATCAGAAAAAACACCCTGGACCTAATTTGCTTCAGTCTTCCTTTATCCATATACAGATTGTATGAGAGAAATATTCAGCCACAAAATATTGAGCACCGTCTCCTACCCACTACAGTAAACATTTTGCGAAATACTGGAAAGTTGGGGGTCTTTTTGCACCACTGAAACCTGCAGATTTTGCAGTACAAAAAATTGGCCTAGTGCTAATTTAATCACATGGTTAAACTGACAATCATATTTTTTAAATTTAGTTAAAGGATGTAATGGACAAAGTTGGGCTTCTAATCTGCATTAGTTATTGGGTGTACAAAACCAGTAGTTTTTCAACGGATTCATAACGATGAATCAATGCAAAAAATAAGGGCGTGTGAGATTTTTGAGTGTGTAGTATGGTATAAGACTTCGGATATCTTGAGATTAATGATAAAAGATGGTTGAAATGAATTAGTGTCATCTTACTTGAAACAAATAATTTGTTTCCTGGAAATTAAAAACCTTATTTATATAGCAATAGGAAAACACTGCATAGATTCTGACCTTCCAGTCTGGCGAGCAGGTGTTCTTTCCAACTTCAGATCCCCTTGTATTTTCAGTGCTCTTTTCCTTTCTGATTATTAACATTTTGAATATATTTGAGTATACTATGTTTGACAATTGTTGCTGCCAGCCCATCTTTTGTTGACATAGAGCAGCTGCTGGTTAGTTTTGCAAATACTCTCTCATAAGTGGGTGCTTGCTAAATAGAAACATTTTTCCACAGATGGTAGACTTGTCTGGGATAGTAATTTGGCTTGGTTTGCAGAGGTTCCTAAGGAATGTGAACCAAAATCGGAAATATTTGGCATGGTAAATGACAAGCTGCATTCAGGTCATCACTTTCTCTGATCCTCCAAACCCTTGTTCACTTGGCTTCATAGAAAAATGTTTTTTCTAACCACAGTTTGCTGTGATGTCCAAACTGGCAAACTGTGGTTTGAGTGATTCTCCCAAATTAGGATTGCAAGCCGCAGTTTTATCTAGATTTAAAATCCTGGTTTGGAGCAATTGCTATGCAGTTTGAAGAATCAGAGAATATGAGAACATTTCCTGCTCTATTGGGGATTCTTTTATCCCAGTGAGGCGAATGCTCAGACAAGAAGGCACAAGGTAAGGTAGATGACTGGTGCATATCTTGAACAGAGCAGGCTTAGGATCCTAGGCAGTACGGCAGGAACTGGCCCAAAGCCTATGCCAGAATCAGAGCGAAGGCCATAGATCCTGCAGCTGAGACAAAATTACCTCAGCAAGGGACTCAGCAATTGGTTTTATTGGTTGGCTAGCAGAGTCCATTTGGGAGTTCCACCCCCTCAACTGTTGCATCTGGCTTTTGAAGTGCTAGCACCCTTGTCTGTGGTTGCTGGCTTCTTCTGGCAGGGAGTGAGGGTCTGAGGAGTGAGTATTTTGTTAGGGAATGCTCCCCAGGGCCTTCCTGCTCAATAGAGGAGTTGGAGGTCCACTCCCCGAACTCAGCGGATAGTGGTACTTCGCTGGGATTTAGTGACCTGAATGGGGGATCCAGGGTGAGGGCCCTATTTGAGAGGGAGCAGGGACCATTTTTGACTTGTACTTGCAACTGTTGCTGCTGGAGAATTCTGTCTCTGAAGGTTCTCTGTCCTAGGCAATGACAAGTCTGAATTGTTGTTGTTGTTCAGTCATTCAGTCGTGTCCGACTCTTCGTGACCCCATGGACCATAGCACGCCAGGCCTTCCTGTCCTGCTCTCTCTCCCAGAGTGTGCTCAAGTTCATATTCATTGCATCAGTGATGCTATTTAGCCATCTCATCCTCTGCCATCACCTTCTCCTTTTGCCTTCAGTCTTTCCCAGCATCAGAGTCTTTTCCAGAGAGTTTTCTCTTCGCATTAGGTGGCCAAAATATTTGAGCTTCAGCGTCAGTATCTGTCCTTCCAATCAGGGTTGATTTCCTTTAGAATGGACTGATTTGACCTCCTTGCAGTCCAGGGGACTCGTAAGAGTCTTCTCCAGCACCACAGTTCGAAAGCATCAATTATTCGGCGCTCAGACTTCCTTATAGTCCAGCTCTCACAGCCATACATTACTACTAGGAAAACCAAAGCTTTGATTATACAGACCTTTGTTGGCAAGGTGATGTCTCTGCTTCTTACTATGCTGTCTAGGTTTGCCATAGCTTTCCTCCCAAGGAGCAAGCGTCGTTTAATTTCATGGCTACAGTCACCGTCTGCGGTGATCTTGGAGCCCAAGAAAGTAAAATCTGTCACTGCTTCCATTTCTTCCCCTTCCATATGCCAGGAAGTGATGGGGCCAGATGCCATGATCTTAGTTTTTTTAATGTTGAGTTTCAAACCAGCTTTTGCATTGTCCACTTTCACCCTCAACAGGAGGCTCTTTAGATCCTCTTTGCTTTCTGCCATTAGGGTGGTATCGTCTGCTTATCTGAGGTTGTTGATAATTCTCCCGGCAATCTTAATTCCCACTTGTGATTCATCCAACCCGGCATTTCTCATAATGTACTCTGCATATAAGTTAAATAAGTAGGGCGACAATATGCAGCCTTGTCGTACTCCTTTCCCAGTTTTGAACCACTCGGTTGTTCCATGTCTGGTTCTTACTGTTGCTTCTTGACCCTCGTACAGGTTTCTCAGGAGACAGGTAAGGTGGTCTGGTACCCCCATCTCTTTCAGAATGTGCCACAGTTTGTTGTGATCCACACAATCAAAGGCTTTAGCATAGTCAATGAAGAAGAAATAGACGTTTTTCTGGGATTCTTTTGCTTTCTCCATGATCCAGCGAAAGTTGGCGATTTGATCTCTAGTTCCTCTGCCTCTTCTAAACCCAGCTTGTACTTCCGGTAGTTCTCGGTTCGCATACTGCTGAAACCAGGCTTGTAGGATTTTGAGCATCACCTTGCTGGCATGTGAAATGAGCGCAATTGTGCGGTAGTTTGAACACTCTTTGGCGTTGCCCTTCTTTGGAATTGGAATGTAAACTGACCTTTTCCAGTCTTGTGGCCACTGTTGAGTGTTCCAAATTTGTTGGCATATTGAGTGCAGCACTTTAACAGCATCATCTTTTAGGATCTTAAATAGCTCAGCTGGAATACTGTCATCTCCGCTACCTTTGTTGTTAGTAATGCTTCCTAAGGCCCACTTGACTTCACTCTCTAGGATGTCCTGCTCAAGTTCAGTGACCGCACTATCATGGCTATCAGAGACATTAAGATCTTTCCTGTATAGTTCTTCTGTGTATTCTTTCCACCTCTTCTTAATCTCATCTGCTTCTGTTAGGTCCCTGCCTTTTTTGTCCTTTATCATGCCCGTCTTTGCACAAAATGTTCCCTTGAGATCTCCAGTTTTCTTGAAGAGATCTCTAGTCTTTCCCATTCTGTTGTTTTCAGTCATAGTATATAATTAGAAAGGGATTGCCCTTCAGCAACATGGGAGTTGGGACAAAGGTGTGGAATGTTCTATTATTGTGCCAACTGTTTCATCATTAAATTATTTGACTGGCAGGTGTGTAGTTTTGGGATGTGAGTCATCCCTACACAATACCATCTCATGCTTCCTTCGAGATACTTACTCAGAAATTGCTTTGTGCCAATTCACATTTTGATGGGGTCATCAGCATATCCTTTCAGTGCCTTACTGGATCCTATGACATCATTGCCCTGGGATGAAGTAATCTGAATGGATCTAGTTAGTCCTGTACACATTCATTATTTGACAGCTGGAGTATCTGAGTTCCCAAAAAACAGTCCCTATTCTGACCTTTATTAGAAAGCTTTAATTAGATATGTCACCAACTGGATACATTAACCATTTAGAATCCGAAGGATGGATAGAGTCCAACATAAAGAGGTGGCGAATGAAAACAGTTGTGATTCTTTATGCTTTAAAAATTAAAGATTTCCTGCAGAATTTTTGCATCCTTTACAACACAGAGAATTCATCTTAGTACCTAAAATAATATTTTGAAAGCCCATTTGTTTCCTTTCTGTAAAAAGAAATAATAAAACCCATTATTTATTTCAGAATGGCTTGGATAATACATTTGGGCGGGCGGGGGGCATAGCTCAGTGGTAGAGCACATGGTTTGCATGCAGAAGCTCTCCAGTTAAAAGGATCAGGCAGGAAATGAAAAGAAAGACCTCTGCTGAAACTCTGAAACCCCGGAAATCCACTGCCAGTAGACCGTATTGGACAAACGTTCTGACGTGGTGTAAGGCTGTGTCTCCTACCATCTCTAAAAGTGTATGTCAGATTCCTCTTGATGTTCCTTAATCATGTGAGATACAACACATTTTTTAAAACCCTCATTACAAGTGCAATGTTTTGATTCTGGGTGGTCTCATTCTTTCTTTCCTGACCTGACTGTAATTTGAATACCATTATTAAATCATCCAGTCCAGCTGTGCCATCTGTTAAATATTCAGTCACATTGCTGGTTGTTTTGCTGAACAATTTATTTGTATTTAGGCTGCAAACCTATGCGCACACCTGGGAGCAAGTCCTATTCAATTCAAGGGGGATTACCTCTGAGTAGGAGTGGATAAGATTGCACTATAAGTGATGTTTTCCCATTAGAAATTTACTACTGAATAAGTACAAATGCTGGCATAGAAGTTTGTACGTTTAGACTTTTTGGCAGGTGCTTCATAGAACTAAATTTCCTTTGGGGTTGCACTTGTTAAAATGCTTTGCTCATTTAATACTGGCTGCTCTTGTTCTTAGTGTTATTTGCCATTATTAGCTTATTAGCTTCAACATTGATTAAGTTATTCCTATCAAGTGTAATTGACCTAATGATGAGAGCACCCATATGGCATATGCCAGAGCATTATAATTACCCAAATCAGCTGATACCTTATCCTGTTAACACTTGTTCAGTACTTCTATCACCAGAATTGTATTTACAGTATCATATGCTACAGAGGCATTAATGCTGCCCTATTTGCATTTTATCTTAGAGCCAACTAATGTAAGTGAAGCGCTGAATGATTTTCTAAAATGCTTACAATTAATTATATGACAGTTTAGAAATAACCAAATGGATGTTTGATGACAGGTTTTGTGTCTCATCAAGATTGCATGGACTTCAGGTGGTGGTAGTGGTGGGGTAGGGTCACCACAGAACTTTTGAAGAGCAGCAGTTATAACAGCCTGAGCTACAACCACATCCAAGGCCTGGAATGGACATTTTTAATCATTGTCCTGTTCTCTCCCCCTCCTCCCCTCCCCAGCCCCCCAAAGCCACTTCTAGCAGGAAAAGCCAGGAGCAGCTGACTGTCCAGTTGCCCAATGAGGAGATGCCCTGCCCTGGAAGGACCAAAACTCCTAGTGCTACCTGGATCTGGTTGCTAGGTAGCACACCTGGGGGGTGCTATTCTCCCCTATGATCACAATTGGGACAGCCATACTGGTGCAACAACATCATCCCAGCGCCCCCCCCCCCCCCAAGCCACTTCTAGCAGGAAAAGCCAGAAGCAGCTGACTTTCCAATCACACACTCCAGGATACCAGGCTTCAGGCGCACTACTTTATTAGTTAACGACTAGGCTCTTTACAAATGCAAATCCCCAGAGACTGTCAGGCTACAAAGGAAAACAGCTACTCCACACAATTACGAATATCAAGAGAGGAGCCAAGTGGGAATTAGAGACTGTTGCCTGCAGTTTGAAACAAGAATTTGCTGGCCAGAATAACTTAGGGGGGAATGCCCCTCCCTTACAATTGTGCCTCCCTACGTAAGCTATCAAGCTATCACGCATAGCCAACCGGGTAGAACATCTGAGCTCTGCCTCTTAACTTTTCCAGCTTCGCTCTGCGCCAGACTCTAGCATCCTTCAAGTCACAGCCCGCACTCTCCTCCTCCCCCAAGACCTGAGTTCTCATGGAGGAGGAAAGGGGGGGGGGCTTCACGTAGAGCCATCTGTCTGCCAAGGTCCTGAGAAGAACACCTATCCATATCTGAGCTCACTAGGGACGGGCCTCCCCCAGTCCTGGCTGTTCCCATTCTGAGTCTGAGCTGCTACGTATCTCCACACACTCAGAAACATTCCTGAGAGGAAGTGGACATTCTCCATCATTTCTCTTCATAAGTCACCACTCCTCTTATGTTTATTTTCTTAGGTTTATTAAATTTATTTTCACTTGGTGTCAGCCACCTTGGATGCCTGCTGTCAGGCAGAAAGGCAAGATAAGCATGTTTTAAATAAAATGTGTGGTAACTCTTTGTAGAGTGTGGATGTGCCAATGCTGTGATTTGCACAATCATACCAGCTTGAAAAAGGGGCAAAGAAATGTTTGAGCCAGGCCTCAGGTACAGAGTCATATGTGGAGGTAGATAAAGTGTAGTTTCTTGAGCAACCTGGGCAGGCGATGCACAAGAATAGTATAATGCAGGAAAGAAGACGTTGCCTTTATGCTATGACAGCTAATTCTTCAGTGGCCTGAATGCATATAAAATTTAATTAAGAATGCCACAATTTGAGCAAAACTCTGAAATCCATGAAGTTCTGTCAGTTGTTCAAAAACAACTTTTTCCTTTGTAATCGTTGAAAGACACAAATATTTGGCCTAAAAATAGAGAGGGCTCAAGGTGGTGATCCAAAGAGAATATTTCTTCTCATATATATATATATATATATATATGTGTGTGTGTGTGTGTGTGTATTTTTGCACTGTTCCCCAGTGTGTGTGTTTGCTTCCCCCCCCCCCCAGCTTTAGCCTTTTTTAATTTCCTCTTTTCTTTCCCAGCACTTCACCAATAATTGGCCATGGCATAGCAAATGCTCCAGAATAAAATGGAATGTTTATTGTTTATGCAAAAACTGCAATATAAGCAACCTTGCCTGATTCCTATGCTACTTTCCTTTTGCAGGTTGTCCACCAGATTGAAATCCCTGTCTTTAACCATGTTTTCCTGTTGTGGCTTTGTCCTATTTGTTTGCTGTGGTTTTGTTGTCTTCCCTTTAAATATCCAGAATATATAAGAACAGATCTTTCTAAATGCTTTTCAAGATGGAAGGCATTGCATGCAACAGGCACTCTGAATCAGCACACCTGTGTATGGTTCCCTGCCTCCCCCCCCCCCCTTTAAAGGGACTGAAACCACTTCAGTCTTCTACCGGCTAGCAAGGTCCTGTACCAAAGTTGGTGTGGGGGGCTGTGAAAGTGAGAGCAGTTTTGGATGTTCTGTTTTTTACTTTTTTTTTTTTTTTTTACATTTGTATGAGGTGGCAATAGTTCCTCCCCATTGACATCCATTCCACTTAAAAACAAAGCCAAAACATTGCTGCCAGTCTTTGCAAATAGGGTCTATGTGCTATGGGAGCTACCTTATGTAGTGTAGTTCCCATGGGGCATTCTGGCCCCTACTTGCATAGGAATGGCAGTGTGGCTGCTGCATTCTGCACCAAGCCATTGCTTGCAGTGATAGTTTGGCTTTATTTTTAAGTGGAGCAGGAGAGGAACTGTTGCCTCATTCTAAAAATGTAGGTCAAAAACCCCACAATGCTTGGCATCGTCCTGACCTTCAGAAATGGCTGTGAGAGCTGGACTATAAGGAAGGCTGAGCGCCGAAGAATTGATGCTTTCGAACTGTGGTGCTGGAGAAGACTCTTACGAGTCCCCTGGACTGCAAGGAGGTCCAGTCAGTCCATCCTAAAGGAAATCAACCCTGAGTGCTCATTGGAAGGACAGATACTGAAGCTGAAGCTCCAATATTTTGGCCACCTAATGCGAAGAGAAAACTCCCTGGAAAAGACCCTGATGCTGGGAAAGACTGAAGGCAAAAGGAGAAGGGGACGGCAGAGGATGAGATGGCTAGATAGCATCACGGATGCAATGAATATGAACTTGAGCACGCTCCGGGAGGGAGCGCAGGACAGGAAGGCCTGGCGTGCTATGGTCCATGGGGTCACGAAGAGTCGGACACGACTGAACAACAACCACAACAACAACTCCCCCCCCACACACAAATATTCCACAGGGCCAACTGTTTGGTTCAGAACTAAATTTAATACATTGATCATTTTGTATTGAAATAATTGATCTTCAGCAAATGGATCGGGACCCTCTATAGCAGTCTTCCCCAACCTGGTGCCCTGAAGATGTTTTGGATGACAGCTCCCAGCATTCTTGACCATTGTCCATGCTGGCTGGGGCTGTTGGGAGTCTAAAACATCTGGAGGGCACCAGGTTGGGGAAGGCTGTTCTACTGTGTTACAGCCTGACCTAAGGTGAGTTGCAATAATAGTGCTACCACCATACAGATATATAGTTAAACAGTTAAGAAGCGGGTCCCAAATGCATATTTGTGCTAAACGTGGATCCTGAGTTTGAAAAGGCTGAAGACTACTGTCCCCGATGCTTAGTGGTTGCAACTTCTGCACGGTGTCTTCTTCTATTTTTCTTTCTTGGGTTCCTTTGCACTTCCTGTCATTGAAGGGATGACCATCTGCTTTATGCAGCTCACAGTCTTCAATCCATTGCCTAACTGATCAGCCAAGGACAGACAGAGCCAAGACACTAGTCCGGTAGCTCTTTGGCAGCTGACTTTCTCCAGAACACTTCAGAAAAGGGGAGGGGAGGGGAAGAGAAGTCTACACACTTCTTTAAGGACAAAGCTTGTTTACTGTTAACATTTTCACTCAGTCAGCAAAAGCAGGAGCGGCTATGAACCTGAATTTGCATTTATAGTACAAATATGAAAAATGAAGTCTACCCTGAGCATGTCCTTAAAGAGATTATAAATCTACTTGCTTGACTGGAGCTCTGCACTGGTTTTTGATTGCTCTACCCAGATGAGAGTGTTACTTTTAGAAGCAAGGTATGTGGCATGGTTGGGCTGGTGACGATTGTGGCAATCCTTCAGAGTGGGGATATGTGTGCAATGGCCTGTTTGCAATAAGAATGTGCCAGGTTGCCTAGATGGTGGTGTCTGTGTGGGAAGTTTGGCGCTCAGTGGGTTAATACTCAGATACTCTTTTGTGTATGGTTCAAGTGAAGGCCACCAGCAATGACTTCACTTTGGCTGGGGTTTCCCTGTAATCCATTTAGCAAATTAAAGAGATTACTTTGATTGGTGCCATTATCTCCTATTCTCTTGCGGTTGAACCACTTAACCTGTGCTTAATTGAAAGAGATAGAAAGGGTACAGTAACAAATACAATCAAATGAAAGGGGCAATAGGATCCGTAGGCCAAACAAATGATCAGCACTGGGCTAACAATAGCAGATTAGAGGTGAGATCAATTAATTAGAAGCTATTGTAGGCGTTGGGTGGCTGCCAAGCTTTCTAATAGCCTAAGCCATCATCTGCTCTGTTTAGGAGGATTTTAATGACTGGGAGTTGATGTGGTTATTTCAATAATTACTAATTTTAATAATTAGTTCATTAGAATACAAAATGTATTGTTCAGCAGGTTCTCCAAGAGAATATTTTCTTCACATATTGCACCTGGCACAGGAAATCATACAGGCTTTGAGACGAAATGGCTTGGGACCGCATAGGTTTTAACATTAAATTGGGCAGCATTTCCATAATAATTCATGTCTCTGCCTAAGGACCTCTGTTTCTAGATATAAATAAGCCTTGACTCTGTTTCTAAACGGATTCCTTTTTTCATAATGACTGAACAACATGTGGTTTTAGGATCCCCCATAATTGTTTTCTTAAATGACAACAGGTTGAACTCTCTCTTTTTTTTTTATGAAGATCCCTCACCATGCCATATTAAATTCTCATGGGAATTAAGCCTACATACTCATAACTGCTTAAAAATGTTTAACTTTAAAATGCATTATTCTTGGCTCCAAGCTACTAAATACTGCTGGACACAAGCCACTAGGAATGTGTCCTGTACTCCCAAGAGCACATCCCAGTTATTTCAGTGAATTTCACATGAAAGACGTTCCTGGTGAATTATGCCTTTTAGGTTGAATCCAGCGGGTCCCTTCTGTGGGTGCCCCGGCCCTGCTGGCGGTGGCATGCATGCACGGCCAGCCCCTGCCACTGGCAGCAACGATGTAGCTCTGCTAAAATGAACAGAAATGCTTGTTTCTGGGATGGGCAGGTTGCGCCTCTTCCAGAAACAAGCGTTTTCACTTGTTTTGGCGCATGGCCCCCAAAGCACTACATTACACCCACCACCATTGGGCCGGGGGCACCCATGGAAGGGCCCCATTGTATCCAACCCATTGTCTTTTGTTCCTGACAAACTCTTGATACTCGACATGTTGCAGTGCTTGTTTAACCTTGAAAAGCTTTTTTTTTTATTGAAGCAGAAGCTGTTGTGGAGAGGCTTTGGCAGGAGAAAATATTGTGGCTGGTGTGAGAAGTGAATTTTGTAAAAACTGCCTTTAGAGATAGCAGGAGGAGAGTAACCTTGTAAAAATTGGTCAAGCCCTTGTTATATGTAACGGGAGAGCACTGACTGTTTTTGAAGCCACATATTTGAGAGGATCAGTAGCCAGCAGAAAGATAACATTTTTAATTAGTTTTTTTTAAAGAATTGACAGTGTTTTAAATACCTTCTAGCCCTGTTAGATTGTGCTTGATTCATGTTCCTGTACAACAAGGATGGGCAACTTGCAGCCCTCCAGATGGTTTGGCCTACAATTCCCATGATCCTTTACCATTGGCTTATGCTGCTTGGGACTGATGGGAGTTGTAGGCCAAAACATGTTGCCACATATTGCCCACCCCTTCCCTACAACCAAGAGGGCTAAAAACAGTGGGCATAGTCCAGGACTCTGCTGGATCCTCCGCTTCTGTACACTCTACTTCAGAGCCCAAATTTCCCTCCCCTACTGTCCACCCCTTCCAGCACACTTAGAACTGCATGAGTGGAAGGCCTGTGCATGCCCAATGGCAAGGCAAGGACTGGATCGTATCCTTACTATTTAGACATGAAGCTAAGGTTTTCTTAGAAATAAAGAACTCAGTTTTTCTAAATGAGCATAAAATATAGAAACAATCATGTTAAAACCCTGAGTCTAGGCAACCAGGGTTTTATGTTCCCTGTGGGCACAGTTCGCCAAGTGCTACTACTATTGGACTTCCATTCGGGTTTGAGTAAAAGTCCCATCAAAATGATAAAGTGGATTGCATCCTGAGGCTGGGAGCATGTCCATATATCAGCCATGGCCAACCTGGTGCTCCCCAGATGTTTTGGACTACAACTCTCAGCATTCCTGACCATTGCCCAAGCTGGATGGGGCTGATGGGTGTTGGTCCAAACATCTGGAGGGAACCAGGTTGGGGAAGGCTGCCATATGTAATCTCCCAGTGCTCCTGGTTCTGTGTCTTTGCATACGACCAGATATGCAGGAAACAGTGCAAGGATAAAATGTTACCTTTTAAATTAGCTTTTCACTTACATGTGAACCACCTCGGGATCAGCGTGGGATGAGACCAATTGCTCTGTCATTCACAGTTTTAAAGTGTACTGCTGAAGGCTCACAGGCCCAAACCAGAAAACTCTCATGCAGTCATGATCCAGCAGCATCCAGTGTTTGTCAGACAATTAGAGTCCATTGCCATTTGCTATTATCTGCCCGCTGCAATGAAATATGATATGCAGTATATAAACAGAATGCGGTGCATCTGGAAATCATTTTGTCTAAATAATGTAGTCAGCATGTTGGGAGTTTAATTTCTGGGAAAATTAGCATCAGTTTGAAACTGTTCGTTGTTTAAGCACCTACAGTTGAAATAAGCACAAACAAGTTATGTGAGCAAGAAAGTGTAGATACCACTAACACTGGATTTTTCCCCTTTGAAATGTTAGGCACTGGCATGAACTATTTTGGTGGTCAGACACACCAGTACCCATCCCCCCCTTTTTTTTACAAAATAATATATAGATATTCCCTCTTAAGAGATCTATTTTCAGCGGCTAAAGCTTCATTTAAGCAAGTTTCTGTGTCAATGTTTAGGGTTTTTTGGAAAGAAGGCAAGAGACCTGGCAATTTCTTCAAAAGGCGTCCCCAGGTTGAACTAGCATCAAAGTTAAATATCCGCTGACTCCAAGGGATAGTAGTCCCTCCAGGCCTGGTTTGAGGTCATTAGCAGGTCAACATGTATTGCTGCTACCTACATCTCTTCTGGCCTGAAGATAAACATAAGACTTCAGTTTCTATTGTTACCAGACCAGTAACCTTCGCATGTGGCAATGGCTGCTTAAGGAATGTCAGGAATATTATTTTTCTTACAAGTTGAAAAGCGTTGATATCTCCCCCCCCCCCCCCCCCGGTTATTTTGCATTTATACTAATATGCTTTCTGGTTCTTTAAGTCAGGGATAAAGTCATGCAACTATATTAACCTAATTGAATAATTACATACATTTTAAATGAACAGCTGTGAAATGGGCTGCTGATCACATTTATGTTGTATGGGCTGTAGCAAAAGCTATTTAGCAACATTTTGAAGTTTAACATTCTGATGGAATAGTTCTTTATATCCCTTTGCTGTGAAGCTGGGTTACCTTGATTTCAACTGTCCTGCTATAATGGGAGACAAAAAGAAAACAAGTAAATATTGAAAAGTGAAAAGACAACTCTTCCACAACTTCATAGGTATAAAAATGTCATATTATGGTCTAATGCCTCAGTCTGTTTTAGGACAAGCTAGCAACTGCTTGGATCCAGTGCCAAGCTTGGGATTTTTAACTTCTTTCCTGAATTTAGCGGAATGTATTCTTAAATAAGTATTCATAGTACTGTAGCCTTTAAGAATACCATGGGACTCTTATGCAGATGTCAACATATGGTACTAAACCTTCAAGCATGGACCAAATTCTGGATGCCTTGACATACCCATGGATGTCAAGTTCAGCTCAAGGCTCTGGAATTGATAGGGATGAAGCAGCAGCATTACGCATCCCATGCATTACCTCACCATTCAGTGTATCTTCTGTACACTTGAACAAAGCAGGCCATGGACAGGAGTACTGTCATGACCTGGTATTGAGAGGAAATTTTGGGCCATTAATACATGCATGGCAGCTAGGTGTACCAGGAAAGCTGCTCTTGACAAAGTTCTTCATTCATCTGCATTTTCACCTATTAATGGGATAGGAACTAGGGCTGTACATGGTGGTTAATGTTTTGTACTTGGCTGTTAGCATATGTGTATTCACTTACAAAAATCCCATATACATGCTCAAGGCTTGTATGCTCAGTGTTGACTTCAGAGAATGTTGTAGAGCCCACTTGCCATGATACAAGCACATGGCTGCCCAAATTACTTTCCCAACAAGTGCTCAGCTGGGAGTCTCATGAACTTTGCGTGAGTTCAGCACTTATAGTTAGAAAATAGCTCTTTGGGTAGGCTGACGGTAATACCGGTGGTATCAGAAGCTCTAAAGCACTGAAATGTCCTTGAGAAGCAGTATCAGGCCTCCTGATCTGAAGTGTGATATAGTAGGATATTTGGCTGCTTTGGGTCTTCTCTGAAGTTGTATGCACAGTCCTAAAAATAACATTTTTGTGTGGTTCAGGAGTGGGCATACCTTCCCTGGTGGACAATTAAATCTGCTTCATAGTGAAGGTGACTGTTTAGGTCATGGTCTTAAAAGCAGCTACTGGAATGGGAATTTAACAAAGCAGACTTGCTGTCATGCTAAGCATTACGTTTCTGATAGAGCGCATCAACACCTGCACCCATTAGATTGAAGGCTAACACTGACATGTTGAAGAATAATAAATCTGCTAATGGTGGTGCATTGGTCTTCCTGTCTGTTTCATTGGCATACTGAAGCTGCACAGAAGGTTAGGATCTTCAAATCAGGCCTAGAGGGATGAGCTATAGTAATAGACAGAGGTTATAAAAAATGATCAAGCATTCAGAATCAGTCAATCATTTACAGTGCAGTCCTGTTAATCTCTACTGGGAAGTACACACTTGAACTGTATGGGACTTACTCCCAGGTATGTATGTACAGGATTGCAGCCTTAGTCCATGCAATATCATTTTTCCTATAGGATGATTACAACCTCATTATGTTTATATGTTTACTTATCACATCTGCATGCCATGGTTGGGGCTACAAAACATTGCTGCCGTGGAATAGGTAACACAGGAAAAACACAGTAGCCCAGCTTCAAATTATTAGTTGTTCCTCTCCATGTGGACACACTCTGTACTGTAGTACAATTAAAGCAAAATCCTATGCATGTTTAGACAGAAAAAACTGGCTGGCTATGGAATGCTGACAGTTGTAGGACTTTTTTCTATCTAAACATGCATAGGATTGTACCCTTATTGTCTTAAAAACAAAGATTACAAAAGGGGAGGGTGGTCCTAGAATGGCAATTTCCAGGTGAACAAAAGAAAGAAGGTTGTCTTGTTCCTGCTAAACAAAAACTGTGGGGTGGGAGAATCTAAGCTTTAGGTTGAGTTTAAACTGGTTCTTGTAAAGCTGGAGAGGGTAGAAGGTATATCTCCAGACGTTTTGGACTTCCAACTCCCAGAAGCCTCTGCCAGACTGGCAAATTGTCAGGAATGCTGGGAGTTGAAGTCCAAAACATCTGGAGACCTTCCTGCTCACCCTTGTTGTAAAGGACATTCAAAATCTCAAGGCTCTCCATAGCCAATCAATAGGTGATACAGTGCTGCTTTTATTAAATTAGGCCCCGGGGGAAGATGGAGTATTTACTATTTCAGGAGGTCCCACACCAGTGTAGAGAGGGTGGAGAAACTCGCTTTTCTGTTCAATAGAGGGCGTTTGGTATTTGAGGCACCTCCTATTCATAATGCCCTGGACTTCTGCCCTAAACAACGGTGATTACCTATACCGTGTTCTAGAATTGAAATATATGTTAGGATCACCTATACCAGGGGTAGGTAATATGGTGCCTATGGGCACCAGTGTGCTCCAGGACACCTTTCTTGATGTCTGCTGAGGTAGTTAGGGGTGTGCGTGCGTGAGAGAGAGAAAGTGTCTGTCGGTGGTGATCCAGAGTGAGGAAGAAAAAGAGATGGGGGAAATGTGGTTTGTTGGTACAGGGAGGGGGAAGGAGAGGAGAGAAAAAGTACTTTCCTTCTGTGACATAAGTTTCAATGAAACTTTCACTGAAAACTGGGTATAAAGGAGTTTTTGTGTGTGTTGGGGCTCAGATCCCACCTCTGCCTTGTACTTAGTCTTTTGAGCAAGTAATTGGTCCCTTGTGACTAGCCACACCTCCTCCCATGACAGCCATTTTGTGGTGGTGTTCAGGCAGAAACTTTGGCAGTTTCTCAAATTGCCAAAGATGACCCAAAAGGTTGCTACCTTTGATCTGTACCATGTTATAGAAGTAAAATAAAATGCTAGGAGCTTCTCGGAGCTGATCAGCACTCTGTAGCAGAGCAACTGTAGGGAGGATTTGATGGCTTATATCTTCCTCAGTAGGAGTTGGTACATTTGGTGTGAATTGCGGGAAGGCAATACAAGATATTTTGAACTAAACACCTCAGCCAAAGTTGTGTGTTACTCTTTCCAAGTCTCTGATGCACTACATTCTTAGTGCCCTTGTTGCCACTAGAATTCAAATTGGTGTTTTGTCATTTCAGATTAAATACAAATCCTTGAAAGATATCAGTCCTATTTGGAAGTGCTGGGTGATGTAAAACAGGTTGAACTCATTGGTTGAATAATTAACCTGCATGCAAACAAGGTGGTAAATTTACAGCCTGTCTTCATCACCACACTGGTGCTAAAGCTGTATTTTTTCTTAATCTGTACAGTTCCACAGTGGGCATTCTGAAATGGCTCCCGGTCCAAATACAGATGTTCAAACAATAAGGTACTTCTTTGGCTTTCAGTGGATATTAGAACAAATCCTTTGATGATTAGCACAATTATCCTCTTCCTTTAAAAATGGGAGCATGTTCTTCAGCTGTTTTTTCCAGAGGAGGAAAGAGGTTGTAATTGTTGCCAAAAGTATATAATGCTGAATTTCTGAACTACATGGCCACCAAAGAAACCCACTTCATAAAAGGGCTGGGTTCACACGTAACGCTAACCCATCGAGGGTCATGCTCAGGAGTGAACCACTGTGGGTTTGTGTGTTGTGTGTGTTCCCCCCATGATTGTTAAGTTGCCAACCCTGGGTAGCCATCCTCTGCAGTGGGGGTAAGGGGCCCTGGGGTGGCTTACCATGTTGTCTGTTGGGTGTTCATTGTTAAATCCGGGATCCCTGTAGATAATTGCAGCTGTCTATAGCAATGGCCACCTAGAACATCCGGAACTTCCACTGATGCTCTAGCCAGCATGGGCGATCTCTATGGTAGAGATCACCTAGCAATGGCTACAGCGGCTGCACAACTCCAGGATATGCAGCTGTAGCAGTGGGAAGACAACACAGGAACCATGCTGCGGGATGGGTAAGGGACCCATGCTGTTGTGCGTGGTTCCACAGTTGTGTGTGGGGTATTCACATCGTGGTTCCCTTACCCCTCCCCACAGTGTGGTTCTGTTACCTATTCTCCCCCCGTGGTTGTATGAGTGCGCCCAAGATGTTACACCATTGGCAAAGAGCTACCCATGTCCTTTCTCAGTCCCATTCCAACCCTCAGAGATTAAGCCCACTCTTTCCTGACACCTCGTGCCTGGCCCAGTAACAGTTAGGTCATGGGAACTAAATTCAGATCTCTCTGAAGCAGTTATTACTGCACAAGTCAGTCAACTCACCTGCTTATCAGGTGTTTGGAATATAATCTGTCTGGAGTATCTGGTTAAAAACACAGGCAGGCATGTCCTTGTCTCTGTACTTATTTCAGTTTGGTATTATCAATGGGATCCTTTGAGTAATTCCTTTTCCTCCACCTTCAACTGTTGCTCTCTTTTTTCTGATATAAATGTTTGAGTGTAGGTATAATTTAATAAGTTGCATTACAGAAGTGGATAACGCCTCAGGGGAAACAATTTTCATAAGTCATCCCCAGAAATGCTGGAGGACCCCATATAAAGACTCCTGAGTATTTGTTCTCATGGATCTGTCGCTAACCTATGTCTTTGACCTGCATTCTTATAAATGCAGAACATTTAAGCCCTATTCAAGCATTGTTGCCTGAATCTATGGAGAGAGGACTGGAACCTTGCATGTTAGCCTCACCCACAGAATCCCCACATGTGCCAGCTCTACCACTTGGGTTGAGTGGGTAGGTCTGAAGGGGGAATTCTTAGTATGCTCAGTGGAATGTACTTTGAACTCTCCCTGCAATTCCCCCTTAAAGTGCAGGTGTCTTGATTGAAGGAAAGATTGTCCTTCATCAGCTACAGCAGACTCTGAGTTGGAGCAAATTATTGGGCAGCCCAAAAGGCAAGGCAACAAAGCAGGGAAATGGTCATACCCAAAAGTTCCGGTCCAGTAGGAAATCAGGCAAAGGCAGGAGTGTCCCACATACCAACAGAGGTCAAAGCACAGTTAAGCAGTAAGTTACCGTGCACAGTCCAGAAGCAGAGTTAAACAGGAGTCCAAGGGTCAATAGCACAGACTGTCATTCACAAGGCAAGGTCGAGACAGCATGGCACAGGAGTTAATGAACAATGTTGTTCCAACACTGCTAGGTCTGCAGTGAAGGCTTTTAACACCAAAGCCTGCTGAGCCCCATCCAGAGCTCAGCTGCAGTAATCAGAGCTCCCTGTTCAGAGCCCTACTCCTGAGGAGTCACTTTCTCCTGAGGAGTCCTTAGTTGCAAGCAAGCACTCCTTCTCACTGCAGCCCTTCTGGCCTGTGGCAATGATGCTCCTGGCTGCTGCAGGACTGTTTAGCTTCTGCATCAGAGGCAGAGGCCCCTCCCCCTGACAAGGACAGCCCTGCAGCTATCTCACCTGATGGCCCAAGCTCCTCTTGGTCTGGTGACAATGATTGATCTGGGCTATCTTCAGTTTCTGGGTATTCCAGCTCTTCCTCTGAGGAGGATTCCTCCAGTGGGGGCATGACAAGGATTTTACATACATGAACCTGATGTGGAAAAGTCAGGCACAATGTGGGAAGGTCAGGGGTGGAGCCAGTGCATGTGGGCATGAGCGAGGCCAGCATGTGTGACCCCATTCTCCAAGGGTTCAGACAATAACACCTGAATAGGCTTATAGTAATGTAATCCCGTGTTAGTTCTCCTACGGTTTCTGTGGTTATCATCACTTACCCTCCCTAGGCTGTACCCTCTTCCTTCTTCCAGTCCTGGTGATGACGCCTGCTGTGCTGCTTCACCTTAGTTCTGCTGCTGCCTTGCATGTCTCACAGCAGGCCTGCCTTCATGCCATAGATGCTGATTTCCAGGTCTTGATGAGCTCTGTTCAGGTGTTCCATTTGTAAGTGTTCTCAATTTGTGAGGAGGAATGCGCTAGCCCTGCCCCCTTCTCATGCGTTTCCATCGCCATTTACATGTGGAAGGCAATTTTCTGAAGGGGAGAGCCTCCTGTATCCATGCAAGCTCTCCTCTGTGTTCAAAATGACATGGAGAGTCTCCACAGATAGAGAAGACTCTCCTTTTCAGACAGTTGTGCATCATGTGTAGAGGGTGATGGAAATGACAGCAGAAGGGGTGGGGCTTGCAAACTCCCCCTCGCATGTTTAGTACATTTTCAAACAGAAAGCCTGAATAGGGGTACTGTCACCCAAATGTAACACACACTGTACCCTGTCCCTTGGGTTCATTATTTGACATGGCTTGTCTTAGTTTTCTGGCTCCTGACCCTTCTGGTCAGTACCACAAATATATATTTGTTTGCCGACCTCTCCCCTCCCCTTCCCCGCAAAAAAACAAAACAAAAAAACCCCATGTAAACTGTTGGCAATTGCTATGAAAGTCCACGAGCACACAGAACTTTCGTATTCATCTGATTCAGCACAGTACAGAATTAGAAGTGTGGAAAGCAGTATGTATGACTTACTCCACTTTATCTCTCCGTTCCTTTGGGCATGAATATTTGGGCATGAGGTGGGGAGCTTTAGCATTTCCCAGTGATGTCCCTGAAGAATGATAAGACACTGCATCCTAGGCTAGAGACATACAAGGTGCATCCTTGTGTTGCTTCTCATGCCAGAGGCATAAAAGGTAGACATCTAGTGAGGCCAAGGTTTGTCTCCACGTACACTAGACCCCTGCCTCACTTGCCTCAAGGACTCTGAAAATAGGCAGGGGGAGGCAACATCTCTGTCCCTGCACTGGAGGGAACCAGGAGCTATCACACTTCAGTCAGACCTGGTTCCTTTCCAGAAATGCTTCCACCCGAGCCAGTGCTTGGGGCTCTGGTGCAAAATCTGGCTCTATTCATAGAATGTACCAAGATGCACTGCTTCTCCCAGGAGTCCTTCCATTATACAAGTACTGTCTCCACACGCATCCTACCCATGAAAATGATGGGCATTTGCTAGTGCAAGGTAATTGAAAGAATATATAACCATGCTATTTTATCACAATATTTAGTTGATCAAAATTCTAACAAACAGTTGCTATTAATGAAGAGAACTGGAATTAATGAGAACATTTCAAAATTCCATGCAATTTGATACACAGCTTTCTCCAAACATGTTAGAAACGGGAATGCAGTAGAACTCCATTTACCAAAATCCTGTTGCGGGTGCATTTTCCAGGTGGTCTATTGTGGTCCAGTGGCCTAGGACACGTGGCTTGGATCTTAAAATCCTGGGTTCAAATGTTAGTTCACCCATGAAGCTTCATTGGATGGCATGGCCAGTCATTGCCTCGGATTTTAATTGGTAGCACTGGAATAATAGTAGCCTACATTGCAAAGCTGTTGTCAGAATAAAAGAATTAAGTTGTAACATAGTAATAACAAGTTCTATGATTAATCAAAGAGGCTATTTTGATAGCATTACAGTAACATGGTGTTATAAAAGTGAGATGCAGTTTGGACAAGTGGGAGCTTGGGTTAACAGATTCCAAGGTGTGGGGTGAGGGATCAGAGGTAACATCTCTGGTGTCCTTTTTCTCGTTTGCATCCATCTTGAATAAGCCAGTAGATATGGTTCCCTTACAAATGTTTATTAGATTGCTTAGGTATGAATGTCCTTATCTTACAGGTATAATCTGCCGTACATATAATTCAGGATTAGTGTATACCTGCCTCCCCCTTTTTCTCTCTCTGTGTGTGTGTGTGTGTGTGGGGGGATTCCCTTTTGGAAGTTCACATCCTGTATTGTGGAGGATGGAAATTTTCCTCCAGACCTGCAATGAACTTTGTACTCGGGTATTCTGCCTTCTATCTGTGTACTTTCAGACTTTGTGGAGCTGTATGAGAATCTACAGTAATTTCCAAACTATCTCCATCTTTTGTTGTCCTTATCCCCATGGTTGCTTCTACATACCTCAAGAAGATCAAGTTCTCCTCTCTGCGAAAACTTGCTGTAGGTGCCAAAGAAAGTTTGTTAACTGAATATATTTTTGGTGCAGTTTTGCTATTACAGATTAGTCAGGCATTCTTGCAGATTAGTCAGGCGTTCTTGCAGACAAGGAGAAGATAAAAGTTTATTTCTGACAAAGAGTAATATACTGATAACTATTTCTTGTGAATGGGTTGTTAAGCATGCCAAAGGCTTGAAATGCAAAGATCTGAATTAATTCCACTTTATTCACAGCAAATTTTCAGGGGTGATTAAAGCTGAGCTAGGATTCCTGATAGATGTGGCATGTTTGTGCAGTGGATTTTTACCTACTGTAGTCGCATGTCCTCCTGAGTACAGCTAGGGAAAGCCTGTGGGACTGTTAAATGGAAGCTTCACCTGCCTGTCTATATTGCAAGATCGCTATAGCAACCAAACATAAATCAAGAAAATAGCCCCTTTTGTAAGTTGGTTAATAGGCACAACATGCTTCTTTAGAAAATCCAACTATTCTTTCAATAGACTTTGATTGAAAGTCAGCCTTTTCTACAGACACATTCACATTCACATCTAGTAGCAGCTTGTATGGCTGTCCAAGGCCTAATTTATTACCCTTTAAAGATCGTGCAAAGAAAAAATGGTTCTCAGAACAATGTTTACATTCAGAGGTATAAGCACAGGGCCACAATAGAACATCCTTTTGTTCTCAACACAGAATATTAATCTTTAACCTACTGCGTATTTCATCACACACACACACACTCACACACACACACCCCATCCTCCCCAGCCCTCCTTTTATTTGGTTAGTTATATTCTTGCTTTGTTGTTGACTTTGCCATTTTAATAGTTTGTTTGGGATGGTAGGAAAAGAGGTTTCTCTTACTTCACTTTTTTGTTTGTGTTTGCCCATAAAGCTCCACAAACTGATTCATTTCTCAAGCTTTTATACTTCTTTTAGATTCTAAGGGTGACTGACGTTCTGATGTAGTTTGCTTGGGGCCAAACCAAACATGATGGCAGCAGATCTGTGAGTTTAAACATGGATCAGCCCCAGTTATGTTAAAAGAGGAGGTTGTTTGAATTATGTGATCAGGGCAGATCTGTGTTTTAATGTACATATGTGTCACCATCACATGTTGCTTAGTCAGGGCTGGCCCACATTATTTTGCTGCCTGGAGGCAGAACAGTGAATGTCTGCCCTCCCAAATCAAGGTGCATTGTACCCAAGTTATTTTGGTGCCTGAGGTAGAAAATCCCACAAGTGCCCCTTCCCTGTCTCTGGTGGTTAAAAATGCAATAATAATAAACAACTAACAATTTGCTGTGTTTTCATGACACCAGAAGTCAGCTACCTGAGGCAGCCACCTGAATCTGCCTAATGGTAGGGCCGGTTCTAAGCTTTGCTCTGATTTAGCAGGCAACTCTTTAAATAAATAAAAAAGAGCCTCCTTACTACTGCAGTCAAGAGCAAGGATATTTGTGACTGGCATGCAATTTTCAATTCCTTTGAAAACCACAAAGGGGAAAGAGTTTCTCATTTTATCAAGTCATCAAAAAAGCCAGAATTTAAGGGGGGGGATATAATGAAGCTATTCCAGACCCTTTGATGTAAGAGCAGGAGTTACAGATCATTGATTGAAAGACAAAATTTCCCTCAAAGGCACGGGGAAATATTCTATAATGCTATTGCTTTCTTTCAGGGAACAGAAGTGTGTGTGGGGGGTCTTTTAAGGTAGTGTTATTACAACAACTATTAACCTTTGCTTGTTGTGATCAGAAGTTAAGGTAAAGTAGAAACTATTTCTAAAGAAAAGCAAACAAACATACACAACCCATAACTATAGAAATATTCAGGCCTTCTCAGATTAAAAATATTAACCTGTGCCTGGATAAGAAGAGCCCTGCCCCTTCAGATTACAGTCCATCTACTCCATTATCCTTTTGCTTAAAGTGGCCAGCCAGATTCTTCCATGAGACCCCTAAGAATATGGAGAGAAGACCCCTTTCCCACTGTTTGACCCTCCGGGCTAAAACAGATAGGACATTGAATATCCGTCTAGCAACTATGTATTTCCATTTTTACTCTAGGTGCAGGGCCCCCATTCCAGATTGAGACCCTACCATGGGGGTAAAGGGGCTTTTAAGACCTGGATTGGGGGGGGGGGTTGTGCCTCCTCTAGAGTAAAAATGAAAATAAGTCATAGCTGCTAGACACATTTAAATGAATGTGGCCTTCAGCAACTGGTATTCAGAGGCATAGTACTTCTAAACATGTGGACGTTCCATTTAAATATCATGACTATCTGCCGTTGTGACCCATTTTACGTGAATTTGTCTAAGCCATGTTTAAAGCCAAAGAAGCCAGTGGCTATCATGTCTTGTGGCAGTGAATTTCATAAGTTAACCTTAGATAGTTGGAATAGTTGGAAGTGGTCAGAAAAGTTAGGAAAGTGGCTCAATTAAATATGATTGGTTGCCAGTACTTAAAAAACAAAGAAAACGAGACTATCCTATTGTATAAAATAGAATGAAAATGCAACATCTAAAACAGGCTATTTTTTTCTTTCCTGAAATCCCCCAACTGTACAACAGGAAAAGCCTGAAGACGGTAACTGCTGGACTAAGGCATATCCCTTCCTACTCCTATGTCTGTTATAGTCTACAGTGCAATCCCAGCTGAAAGTTCTGCTAGCTGGATGGAGTTAAAATGAGATGGAGTGCCACCCTGATGGTGGAAAGCACCCTCTAACTATTTTTCTGAAGTAGTCTGACAAATGTTTGGTGGAATAAGATGGTTGAACCTAAGCCAGTGACATGATTATAAAATGGACCCTCCTATTATTTTCTGGAAAAAAATCTATAAAATGCTTCTTAAAGGTGTTCACAGAACTGTAGCGCGGGGGGGGGGGACCTCTTGTGTTTACTGGGCCAGTGACTATTGAATTTGAAATTTGTAGAAAACTTTTCCAAGGCTGTTGGCTACTTCTGTGTGTGCACAACCATTGCAATAGTTTCATTCAAGACTACACAAAACAACAGACACACACACACACACACAGAGAGAGAGAGAGAGAGAGAGAGATCTCAAGGCATTCCTTGTTCTGTTGTAGATTTGTGCATTAAAAAGGGTGATGTTTGATACTTCCCTCCTCTCCCCAATTATCCAGTCTGGGCTCACATATGGGATTAATTATACAAGAGAAATAGCTACATGAAAATTCACTTCTTTCTGTGAGATTGTTTTCTGATTGTTTCCACTTTTCAGTTGGTTGTTTGAATGACTGATGAACTTGATTGTTCCCACTGTTCGATAGGCAAATATCCCACTCGGAGGGGGGGGGTGTCTATGTGTGCAAGAGAGAGATTGGGGGGTGGGGAGGTGTAGAAAGAAGCATTCATTTTTAATTTAATCTGTTTACCTTGAGAGATTGCCAAGAAGTGCTTCAGATATTCCAGTACAGAGGGTTTTTCTTTTGTGCTGTGGAACAAAGGATTGTTGCACGTATACTGTTACCTGAAAGCAAGCTGAATATTAGTTATTTGAGCAGATACAAGAACACTGCCCTTGTTGTGTAACCACTTGTGTCATGTTCTACATTCAAGTTCTATCAAATCTTTTCTTCTTTGCTGTTACCTAAAAGCAAGCTGAAAATTATTTATTTGTGCAGATACAACAACACTGTCCTTGTTATGTAATCACTTTTGTCGTTGAGGTTCTACCAATCTTTTCTTGATTGCTTGGTTGAAAAGAAAGAAAGCTTTGCTGCTTTATGGCAATGAATCATTGCTTAGCATCCTTATGCTGCTTCCCCAGACATATTGTTCAGCATTGTATAATATCATTTTAATCTATTTCCTGCTGATGACATTTTTCATTTAGATAAAGAATTTCCTTTGGGACAAATGTATGAAAGCTGCTTTGGCGGCCCACATTCAGTCCAGAGGTACTTGTAGCTTGATCCACAATCCAGTTAATTTCAAATAATTGGAAGTAAATTTTTCTAATGGTCACATGCCAGGGCTTGTATATATTCTGTGTTATAAAATAAGCAAATACATAAGTACAAGTTCTGTAGCCAAAGTTTTGTTTGCTTATTTTGCATTTGCTAGTTTTAGCAAAGTATAAGGTACCACCCAAACTCCTGACCTCTGAAAATCCTGCTCAGTGTTTCGGGCTTCTGTGATTCCCATATAATTCCATATAAGACCATACATTGACTGCGTTTGGACATAATGAAAAACTGACATCGCTACATGCATGAATCTTGGGCTTGTGCCCCTTTCTCCCTCAGCGTCCAGGATTACCATGGGGAGGAGATCAGATGTTTCTGTTTCCATGTTCATTTAACTGCAGTTTAGTGTTATGCCTGAATCCCAAACTGATTTTAATCTATGGTTTATTGAAACAAATCAGCTTCATAAATCACAATTTGAAGTTGTCTTGTATCAGTAAAATCATAATTAAGGCTGACCACAATTAGTTCGAGTTCAGACATAATGCTAAACTGAGGTTAGTTAAAGTGGAAGCAAAAGCTTCCTATCTCCTTCTTGTGGCCATGCTGAAGGAGAAGGGGTGAGGAGTATGTGAGATGGAGGCTTGCCATGGCTCACTCAGATAACACTAAACCATAGTTTATAATTACAGGTGAATGTAGCCACCGTCAAGTGTACTTTTGTAGCCTTAAGAAGTAGACATGTTTTAGAAAAATAGAAGTGGAGATTTTCAAAATGCTGAATCCTGCACACAGTACTGTGCTTGCAACATGAAATGGTGAAATACATACATTTTGCTTCCATTTGTGGATTTTGGCCTAATGAAGTTGTGAACCGAAGTATTACTGTGGCCCTTCTGTGATGTACATGTCGATTGTGACATGACAGACAGCACTGAAAAGTTTGAGGTGACTCAGTCTTCTAGGTGTCCAAGAGTTTGGCCAAATGAGGTGAATCCTTGTGACAGGCTGTTTGGATGTGTCTGTGATAGAACTTTCTGTATTAGTCAAATAGACAAAAGTGCAAATTGGTTGCCGTTCTTCACCATACAAAGGAGTGACCTTTTGAAACATGCTTATAGAATACCTTGGGCATTTCCCTTAGATATGCAGATATTTACAAACAAGAAAAATTGAACCTGTCAGCTCTGGCAACAAGTTTAAGCAGAAGAATCACACACAAGGACAGCTTGCTTTAAGTATTGGTTCACTTCCTTCTTGAGTTGTTTGTTTTTAAGCTGCTGCTTTATCTTCTTGCTGATTTCTGTTCATGTTTGCTGCTCAAATATTCTACTGTGTTTCATTTTAAAGACACATGCTCTATCCAACCCATCATCACACAACACGTGTAGGACCATTCGAACATCTGACTGAATATGGTTTGTACATCTGGAAAAAAATGTGTCTGGAGCCCAGTGGTGGCTAGTGCTCATTGGGCTGGTAGGGTGGAGGGCAGGATGGCCAACAGTAGGCAGAGCCAGCTAATTCTGTTTTTGTCCCTATCTTCCTCCATTGCAATGACACAAAGAACACTTAAGCATTGCTGTTCAATTCCTTAATATTTAATATTTAACTGAACTGGATAGTAGTCCCTTACCTTGGTTCAATAAACTTGTGTGCTGTCATATGTGATTCTCCAGCACCTCTTCCAGCCACTATTGGCCTCAAGTTTGGTGCCCATTCCAGGTTGAGAAAGGATAGGATTAGGGATGCAGTGGCATCATGGGCAGATGTCCAAATCACAGAGCTGCATGCCTCCTTCCTTTCTCATGCACAAGCACAGAAAGATACGTGCCTCCAGATGCCTTGCCTTGTACAATTGGGCATCTTGATGGCCTGCTGTCTTCTCAGTGGATTGATGGCTTCCCCTTCTGTCTTTATTCTTTTTTCCTTTCTATCTACTGAATGTAGGTGAAATTTGTCCAATGGTCTTTTTGGCTTGCAAATAGTTCAAGTATGATAAAAGTCCCAGATTTTTTAAAATGAGCTATGGTTCTATGGCAGGGATGGGGAACGTGTGGTCCTCCAGATGTTGTTGGACTATAACTCCCATCACCTCTTACCATTGGTTCTGTTGCCTAGGGCTGTTGGGAGCTGCAGTCCAACAATATCTAGAGGGCCAAGCATTCCTCACCTCTGTTCTACAGACAACGATGTTAATGTGTTGAGCCTGTTTTCAGGAATGTTTCTCTTCATGATGTTTCCCAGGAAAGCCTTTATTTGCTTCAGAACAGAGAATGTTCCTTCTCCTTCTACTGTAGTCATCAGAGTGTTTCAGTGTTTCTGCAAAATATGTCTCCAGATTCTCAGGGAATTGCTTCTCCTGAGGTGTGCTTAATGTGTTGTCAGATACCCGAGGGTCCTTCAAGAATCATATAAACATGTTGCCAACCTGTGGTAGAAATGCTGGGATCCATCTATTTCTATCATGTATAGAGCAGCCCTAAACTATAGAGATAAGATAGAAATGCTAAGTGGGATATTTGCTTATGCAGTTCTGCAGTCTTGTATTGAGAGGGGCCAAGATAAGAAGTGGTGGTTACTAAATATTACTTGAAGTAGTTTTCTCAATAATAATTACAGCTTGAGTGTTATATCTGTCTTATAGGCTACTTCTCCCTTTTCAATTTTTATTTTTTTTATTTGAAACACAACAATAATAACAATAACAACAACAAAAGCAGAAAAGGAATTCATATCATAAAGCATGTCAATCCATAGTAATCATTAACATTTCCCTTGATATGGGGTGGGGAGGGGAGAACAGAAAGAAGGGAGAAAAAGGATTTAACACTTTCAAATATATATGTTAATATAAGGAGTCCATATATCTAAATAAGCATCCATACGACTTTGACGGCTGTAGGAGGTATGCTTAAATGTAGCAATAGCAGTGAGAACTTGAGTCCTTTGAATAATAAGTAGTGGGTGTTTTCCCTTCCAAGCTTGAAGTATACATCTCTTTGCAACTATAAGGGCTCTCAGTATCCACTTTTGCTGTCCATCTGTTAATCTCCACATCACAGGGATTTAGAAGTACATGGACATCCACTTTTATCACAGATTTTTGAAGAACAAAATTTATACAAGCAATAGCTTCCAACGAAAAAGAAGCCACTACAGGACATGCCCACATTATATGCCTCAATGAGGCATTGTTGTCATTACATTGCCAGAATCTAGTTGAACTAGCCAGCTTGCTCTTAACAAGCTGGCTAATATACACAAATATAAGTGCTATATTTATATATATACAGACAGATATATATATATATATATACACACACACACACATACATACATACATACACACACACACACACACACACACATATACACACATATACACATACATACACACACACAAACATACATACACACACATACACACACACACAGACAAATATAAGTATGTCCAATATACACAAAATATCATTTTTTTTTGTTAAATCAGTCTCAGTTTTAAATTTACAGAAATAGTACATATGGAAGCTAAGGCAACCTTCTATTTATTATACTGTATAGAGCATTCCGGTAGTTCTCGAGTCACATACTGCTGAGAACCGGACATGGAACAACCGATTGGTTCAAAATTGGGAAAGGAGTACGACAAGGCTGTATATTGTCACCCTGCTTATTTAACTTATATGCAGAGTACATCATGAGAAACGCCGGGTTGGATGAATCACAGGTCGGAATTAAGATTGCCGGGAGAATTATCAACAACCTCAGATACGCAGACGATACCACCCTAATGGCAGAAAGTGAAGAGGATCTAAAGAGCCTCCTGTTGAGGGTGAAAGTGGAGAGTGCAAAGCTGGTTTGAAACTCAACATTGAAAAAACTCAGATCATGGCATCTGGCCCTATCACTTCCTGGCATATAGAAGGGGAAGAAATGGAAGCGGTGACAGATTTTATTTTCTTGGGCTCCAAGATCACCTCAGATGGTGACTGTAGCCATGAAATTAAAAGACACTTGCTCCTTGGGAGAAAAGCTATGGCAAACCTAGACAGCATAGTAAGAAGCAGAGACAGCACCTTGCCGACAAAGGTTCGTATAATCAAAGCTATGGTTTTCCCAGTAGTAATGTATGGCTGTGAGAGCTGGACTATAAGGAAGGCTGAGCGCCGAAGAATTGATGCTTTCGAACTGTGGTGCTGAAGAAGACTCTTACGAGTCCCCTGGACTGCAAGGAGGTCAAATCAGTCAATCCTAAAGGAAATCAACCCTGACTGCTCACTGGAAGGACAGATACTGAAGCTGAAATATTTTGGCCACCTAATGCAAAGAGAAAACTCCCTGGAAAAGACCCTGATGCTGGGAACGATTGAAGGCAAAAGGAGAAGGGGACGGCCGAGGATGAGATGGCTAGATAACATCACCGATGCAATGAATATGGACTTGAGCATGCTCCGGGAGAGGGAGCAAGACAGGAAGGCCTGGCATGCTATGGTCCATGGGGTCACGAAGAGTCGGACACGACTTAACGACTGAACAACAACAATAGAGCATTCCAATTCCTCATTCCATTCATCTCTGAATAGCTACTTTACTACATTACAAGAGACTTTTATAAACAGCTACCATAGGCTTAGCTTTCTGTAAGAAATCAATTAATTCCTCCAACAGTTAAGAAGCTCTAAAGCACTCATTGCTGATGGCCTGGAAATAGACTCCAACAAATGTTGGAGCTGAATGTACTGCCGGCTAGTACTAGATGGTAAATGATCTGTAATCTGCAATACTGACAATGGTAAAAATTCATGATCCAAACCTATTAACTAATCTAAGATATACATTCCATTATCAGCCCCACTCTTCCACATAAAAGGGTCCCGCTCTACTTTCAAAACTGGATTCTCCCATAAAGTTAATTTAGCATGAGAATATGGATCAAATTGCAGCTGATGAACCACTGCATTCAAAGTCTCTTTTGCTGCTAAAATTGTTTAGTGGAGCCATTCCTTTGTTTTTAATGTACCAAGAGCAGAATCCAATGGGGCACTTACACCCCAGCTGATTCCTTTCCACCCCGCCGATTCCCTTCCACAAGTTGGTGGGTCCTGCCAATTTCATTGTGCAAGCAGGAAGACTTAGTGCTTCAGAGGGGAAGCCCTGAAATGAGTGAAAATGCTCATTTCTGGAAGGAGGCAGGTCACAGAGCTCCGTTACGTGGGATATCTTGATACTTCCTACAGGCATTAATTGAGATTTTGACCAATTAATAGTATAACCTAGAAGTGTACCAAAGGTATCAATTAATCTTGTTAATTTCGGTATAGAAGACTAACTAATAATAAGTAACAACAAATCATCTGCGTATAAAGGTGTTTTATACTTAACCTGCTCATGCAGAAATATCTGCACTCTGCCTAATTGCGCATGCCAAGGGTTCCAAGCACAAATCAAATATCAAGGGAGATAGAGGATAGCCTTGTCTTATACCCTGTTCCAAACTAAAACAACCCCATAAGAATTCTGTTTGTCAACACTCGTGACACAGAAGAGAGATGTAAAATTCTAATCATGTTAAGAATTCCTGCGGAAATCTAAATTTTTCCAAGGCCACAAACATAAACTGCCAATATAATTTGTCAAACGCTTTCTTCGCATCAAGTGAAATAATTGCAGCTGAATCCGTTCTTTTAAAATTCAAAGCAATCAGATTTATGGCAAGCTTTAAATTATCTGCTCCCTGCCTCTGTTGAATAAATCCCACTGATCAGGATGGACTAATATGTATATTGCATGCTGAAGTCTATTACCCAAAATTGCTGTTAATACTTTAACATCCACATTAATTAAGGAAATTGGCCTATAATTTCACATTTGGTATGGACTTTGCAGGGCTAAGGATAACTGATATATAAGCATCATATAAAGAAATAGACAAGGTTCCTAATTCAAAGGAGGGGAAAGATAATTGCATTTGCTTCTTATGAAGAGAAATTTGTTATCCAGGAAGCAGAATTGGATAAAAGAGTGCAGTCCTTATTAAGTCAGTTTATAGCCCCGGACCTCTGTCAAAGACTACAGCATGCGAAATATGGATTGAATAGACTACATTAATCTAAAGCAGAATTTTCGTTGACTTGCCTGTGTCAGAGGTACTGGGGAATCGGAAAAAGGCCTGGCAAGATCCTGGCATTTTGGTTGAAACAACAAAAGAAATCAGAATTGTATTCTGTTGATAAAAGAGAATCATAATAATATACAACCCAAAAGAGATAAATTTTGATTTTAAATTTTTTTATTCTGAATTATATAAGAAGGACCGGGAGCGTACAAGCCAGGAATTTGAACATTTCTTTTCGGAGTTGGTTTGTCCACAGCTGGATTTTCAGCAAAAGGAGCTGCTTGCAGGGAAGATGTTAAGTGTGTTATCAAGAGTACGAGGAACGAGAAAGCTCCAGGGCCGGATGATTTTCCTATAGAATGGTACAAGACACACTTAAGACTTTCTGGCTAGTATCCAATAAGGGCGGTGCGCACGTGGCCAGCCCAGGTCTGCACGCGGTCCCAATATAGTGCTTGCAGGGGCAAGTCCCAACGCACATGAAAACACTAGTTTATGGAAGGGGCAGATCACACCCCTTCCAGAAGCCAGCATCTTTGTGTGCGTCAGGGCTTGCCCCTGGAAATGCTATATGGCTGCTGTGGGCAGTAGGGGCCACGTGTGGACCTGGGCCCTGCAGGGCTGGCTGTGTGCACACTGCCCCTATTGGCTACTAGCCTTGTCTCCTAAATTCTTCCTTTTGGCTTGACTTTCTATATGCAGATTAAGAGTAATTAACAGCACCACCCTGTACACGCCTTCACAAAAGTAAGTCCCATTAAGTTCAGTGGGTTGATGAGCAGATATAGGATTGCAGACTAAAAGTAAAACAAAATATATTACACAACTAAAATACCTCTGTAGCTAGATTCCTGAAGGACCTAAGTTATCCACCCAGTCAGATATTGGTGGATCCATATTATACACCAGTGCTACACGTTAGTGTATTGCTATCGTTATTAGACCTTTTAAAACTTCGGGTGCTCAAGAACCTTTTTCCTGTAACACTGTAGCTTCTTGTCAATGAATGATCATAGCCATATATCTAGATCACAGGAAAATGTAAAGTCATATTAAAGACTTGTGAACAAATGTGTAAATACTGGAGCTTTCTTTGCTTATTTTAGTTGAATTGTGTGGAATGTTTTGTGTTTTCTTGGTTACATTGCCTTTTATTTTTTATTTTATTCTAGCTACATAGTGCAGCTGGAGCCATACAAAATGGAAACTTGGAAAATGGTTACTTGGAAAATGGTTACTTGGAAAATGGACAAATTTGTAATATTCATTTCAGTTTGTTTTAATTATGCTACATAAATTTAATCAAACTTTTTGTTGGCATGCCTTGACAATTTTCAAAACAAGTTAGGAAATACGAGAAAATACAAAAAATTTAAAAATATATACTTTTATTTCAATTGTTTTGGGCTTGTAGATAGTATTGTGTGGTGCACTTTGATCTTTTCTGCTTTCCTGTGGCATACTATTGTCTAGATAGTATAGAACAATTTTCTTGGGCGTTATGTGCCTAGGAACCTGCCTTGGGATAGAGTGCTAGACTCTTGTTGGGAGCCATAGCTCTCTGTATGCTTTGCGGAATGGGATAGAGGACTCAGATGTAAACACAGCCAGGCAGGTAGTGATACATTGTTACCATTGCAGACAAGTTATCATCATAGCATGTTCAGACAGGACTTCAGAACTCTCTGCTGGACAGAGCAAGAGGCAGCAACGTTGGAAGAGGTGATAGTGCAAAACCAGCAGCAAGGGGGAAGCCCTTGATAGAAAGCCTGCAGTGTAGGTTGACCATGTGTCCTCTTTTGTGAAGGACAGTCCTCTGTCTGAAGGGCTGCCAGAGAACAGTCTCTTATTTGGAAGATGTCCTCTATTTGAAGTCCAAGTCCAGTATAAAGAACCATCAAAAGATGGGCCTTGAAGTTGCAAGGCCCACCTGGACAGCAGACGGAGCAAGACACACTGTCTTCCATACTATGGTGAGATGTCCTTATTTAGATTTAAATTATTATAATAATTTCTAAATGTGCATCTATACATATAAATTAGCATATACACATTTTATGCAAATTTGTTGTAACCTTTTGTCCTCCTTTTTGGTGATACCTTTCCTCTTCTTTGGTGTTTCATAAGTGGCCACTGTCATCCAGTCAGAGATGTTCAGCCTTTTTACATGAGGCATTTATTACTCATCATTCCTGACTCACAGTTGTTTACAGATTCTTTAGACAATGTCATAATCCTCCAGTTTCGCTTCTGTTTTTTAAGAGCATTTTCCTTGGGGTTTTTAGTACAAGGAAAATTGAATATTATTTCTGAAAGTGAAAGAAAACGTATTCTCCTAATTGTGTAATTGTATTATTGCGCTGTAACACAGCCCCACCTAGAGGTTATGTAGTAGAAAAGCAGGAAAAGAAAAGCTCTTCGTGTAGAGCTCAGGTCTCAATTCTGCAATGAAGCCAAAAGTAGATACAGTGGATTTACAGCCTCACATAGAAAAAAAGCTCAGTGACAGAAAAGACACAGGGAAGACCCAGTGTCAAGGGCAAGCCATGAAAGTGTGGATGGGGGTGGGGAGGCTTGCCTTCCTCTATTGAGCACAGCCCTGCTTAGAAGAGAATGCCACTCAACACTGGAGGGAAGCCTAAGTAAATTGTCCCACAATGCAGTTCTTTGATAGACACTGTTCAAAGACATTGGCAGCAGCTGTTATCCCTGTGCTCCATACACAGTGGCTCTCTGCCTGTCCCTGTCACTGAGTGAACCTCTTTATTTTTGCTCTCCTAAATGAATAGTTGCCATCCTGTCGGGTGACACAGTTGAGGGTAAAACCTGGCCTGGATCTTGGAGCTGGAGGTTTTAGTTGTTACTGACTGGGATAGCACTGCAGGGTGATGCACTGAGAGAGTGAGCTGTATGGATAATCTGCAGTATATGATTCCTTGCTCCCTAAATACACACACCCCACCCATCATCACGATAGGCATATTATTACTGTTGTTTATATAGCTCCATCCATGTACATCAGGGGTCATAGAATAGAATAGAATAGAATAGAATAGAATAGAATAGAATAGAATGGTTGGAAGGGGCCTACAAGGCCATCAAGTCCAACCCCTTGCTCAACCCCCTGCTCAATGCAACTTGTGGGTGCATTGGGTGGGCAACTTGTGGGTGGGCAGCTTGTGGTCCTCCAGATGTTTTGGCCTACAACTCCCATCATCCCTTACCATTGGCTATGCTGGGAAGAGGTGATGGGAGTGGTAGGCCAGAATATTTGGAGGGCCACAAGTTACCCACACCTGGTGTACATGGTGCATTGGGATGAATACCTGCCCCAAGAGCCTTAAAATATACAAATTAATACAATTTCAGTTACACATGCTATGATTTAGTTAGAGTAGGATAGTCTCTAACCTGGCACCCTCCAGATGGGTTGGACAGCTAGTCCTGTAATTTCCAGGCAGCATGGCAATTTCCAGGCGGCATGGCAATTGCAATCCAACACATGTGGAGGGTGCCAAGTTCGGTAAGGCTGCAGTTGGGTGTGGAGACTAAGAGGTTGGGCTAAAGGTTCCATGGAAAAATATTTGCCAAATCAGTTCCCCCTTCCTCCATTAGATGTCCTTTAATTACTCTTGGTTATCATGTAAAGAGTAATTAAAGGACATCTAATGGAGGAGGAGGGAAATGATTTGTCAAATAGTTTTTGCTGAATTTTATCCATCAAGAAATTTAAGAAATCTCTGTAGCTTGACATTAAGCCCCTTTGGTGTAACCCTCATCAGAATGACTCTGATTTGCTTCGCTTGGGACCCCTCAGCACATCTCGTGGCCAAGTTGGGCTGCTGCTTTTCATTAGCACTCCAAGCTATGCTGTCAGGAAGAGCGAATATGTTTTCCCTTTGTCACCACATCAGATTTAAACAGCTTTTCTTTTAGAAAGTGAACTTTAAAGATCAACAACAACAACAACTATGGATCATGGAAGAAGATTGTGTGAAGAAAAGGGGGGAAGCTTAGTTGGGATAAGGAGCCGAGAGAAGCTGCTAACCAACCTTCTGACAGCTAGGAAGCCTTGCAGGAGAGGTTCTCCAGGGCTTCGGATGCAGGATTCATGTTTCTACTGTTGTTGTAATGTCTGGATTTACCCTGTGTGAGAAGCAGATTTGTTGACTCTACAACTTGGGAAAGAGCCCACCACAGATTTACTGCAGAGATGGCTTAGCTGTCCCCCCTTCTGAGTGTTATGAAATGAGTTTTTTTTAAATGTTTAGCTTGGCCCCTCTGCTGGACAATAAATTGTTATCTGAAACAATAGAGAACAAAGAAGGAAAAAAGTCATAAATACATATCAGGAAATGCAAAGCTCCAGTTTGGTGCGTGGAGCCGCAAGGGCATTGGGTTTCATTGACTCCAGTCTCTGTGGAAAGCAGTCTGCCCCACAGGAAGGCCCTGCATTCCTGTCCTTTCGGTGAACCTGCCTGAAAGGAATACAGGAGTTATTGGGTAATCAAGGCTTGTCAGCACCTTGGTTATGCAGCATGGTTCAATCCGATAATGTGAATGGAACCAGTAATAGCACTGATGAAAAGCACGCTGGTTTGAAAAGGGCCTTGAATGATTTTTTTGTTCATTTTCTGTTTACATGTAATGTGTTATTGATGTCATTACCTTATAACACAGCTGCTTGTTTCATAGAAAAACTGGGAATTAGTCATTATTTCTTTTAAAAGAGAGAGAGAAGGAGGGAGGAAAGAGAGAGAGAGAGAGATAGAAAGAGAGAGAGAGAGAGAGAGAAAGAACGAAGCAGGGGGGAAGAAAGAAAGAAACCCTGTTACGTGAAGAAAATTGCATTCGAATGCCGCAACTGAAACATATTGATTTTCTGGCACAGACTTTTTAGATTAAAAATGCCAATGCTAAATCCTTTCATGACCTATAGTTCATATGAAGTTCACGTGTCATTTACTATTATTCTGGAAAAAAGCAGAATCTTTAATGAAAACATAGTTGGGAGGAAAGTCTTGACTTGCTAGCATTTGCATGCCATTGTCATAATGCATGGCTGAGAGCTCCGCATGCCAAGGCTCTGTCTCACATACTTTGTTTTAAATTGCAGCCCATTTATCTTTTTTAATTGCTTGCATGTCTTTGTTTTATTTTCAACTTGATCTTTAGACCTCTTAATTTTTCTTATTTCATTCACTCTTGTTCATTGATTGCATTAAATGGGGAGGGGGTCACTTTCCCCTCGCCCCATCATGCACAAGTAGGTTGGTTTTCATTCACGTATCAATTTAATTAGCAGAGATTCCCAAATTCAGACAGATGCTTGCCATACTTTACTATTATTTACAGCAATTTACCTACCAGTTGATTTTTAAAGAGACTTACTAGAATATTTGGTGTGCACATGTGGGGCGCAAGTTCTCTCCTTGCAAAATGTGAGAAAACCAATTGGATGTTCACCACCTACAGATTATTCATGTGTGCATATGGTTGTGCGTGTTCATTCAACTCATATTTAGAACATTCTATTGCTCTAATACTCCAGTGTGTGCAAAGAGCTTCATGCGCACAAAAACATATTTTCTATTATTAGAGGACACTGCATGTGCAGATTTCTGTGTCTGCATTGGAGTTCTGAGGTGCACACAGGACTGTGGCAGCTTGTCTTCCATTGAAAACTTACTGGGTAGAGGGGGAACAGTTTATTTTGCCTTATATTATGTCTCTCAGAGTGGCCTATATTGGATCTTTTTTACTGTATTATTATCGCCATATGTGGTGGTACTTCTATATTTCTGTTTTAGAGAAGAGAAGCTGGTTATCCAAGTGTCCTGATTAACCTAATTAATAGTGTATGTACTTTGTGTAGCCGCAGAATGATGTAACTCTTCGAAAATAAGTATGCATGTTTCTCTGAACTTTTGATTATCCTAATATAGCATGTGTTTTTCTCTTCTGGCCTACAGCTGTGATTCTGTAGTTTTTAGCTACTCCAAAATTTCATAAATGTATGGACTATTTTGGCTAATAGTTGGTATTCTTGAGCTTCAAATTACATTTCTCCAAATCTAGTTTCTGCATTCTTGTGTGTGATGTGTAAAAAAAAGAAAAAGAGAAAAAGAGGGGTGGTGGTGTAATAATTGCCCTAGTGGTGGGAGAATCTATTTCCCATCTGTGTCACTTTAGCATGTGTTTTGCCCATTATTCTTTTTAGTTTCTGCATTAATTTTCAATTTAAGCAAAAATCTCAAAATGTACATTTAAGTATGTATTTGAATGTATATTTAAGTGTGTATCTTGTCTCAAAATATGTACATATTTTGATACATTTAAACTACCTAGAACGGCAACACAGCATTTGGAGAAGTGCAAAATTCAGTGGATAGCTTAGTTCCAATCTGCACATTAGTCTGAGAAGTGTGGGTCAGGTCATTTTGTATTGGAAGTTGGAAAGACCAAATTCCTCAAGCATCCCTACATTGCCTTAGATTGCTTCAAGCTTTCTCCTTTTAAATCTTATCACATCTCTGCAAATGCTAACATGAGTAGTCAACTAGTTAGCAATGGGCTGTTTTTTGTTCCAGCAATTAAAATATTCTTCTTGTTGACAGTGCATTTATGAATGTTCTTGCCCTCCAGTCAAGTACTGGTGTCTAGTTTTTTAGCAGTCTTTGAGTACTAACATTTCTGAAGTTAAGCCTTGGAATTATATATTGATAATACTGCAGCCTGTAGTCAATAAAATGAATGTGATGTCAAATATGCTACATTATCTTTCCAGTACAAGAAGGTTATATGCCAATAAGTGAAGATGGGTTTTGGTGGAGCAACACCTTTTTAAATAGGATAAAGGGCATTTCTATCACCATCACTTTCCTTTCCTTTAGATTTGTCAAATCAGTTTTCCCTTTGCTCATTTTGCTTCTTGTTCTTTAAACTAAGTTGATGACATTTTGTTCAATTACCTTAACATAACTGTTAGCAATGGATGTCTTCTGAACTGAATTTAATTTGTTTTATTTATTTATTACATTTCTGCAGTTCACAACAATTAAAACCATAAAATACAACACAATAAAATACAGTATAAATGTTTAAGAGAGCAATCCTATGGCCCCTAGACAACGTCTGGGGAGCCATAGGATTTTTTGGATTCCTGTATCCGAGGCGGGACACAGTGCTCCAACATTGGACCCAAAAGTCCGAGTTCCCCCACCCTCTGCAGCCTGTGCAGAGAGAACCATGCCAGCTGCCCCTACAAGCTTGCAAATGTGAACTTGGAGAGGGGGAGAAGGGGGCATGCTGGTGAGAGAGGACTGGGGAAGTGGGGATACAAGATATCCCCAACCTTCCCAAGCCCCTGTCCCTCCCCCTCCCCAAAGCTTCCACTAGATGGGAGAAAATGCCCATCTAGCTAAAATGCAGAATGGTGTATTGTGCCTTCCACTCTGCATTGGATACTTGTAGGTCTCTTGAGTTCAGAGGCTTATGAGTACGTAGAGCGGATCTAATCCAATTGCGCCCTAAAAGTTTAAAACTACAGTATAAACTAAAAATAAAAACCTTTTAGTATGGATTTACGATGTTTTTATATATTTTAAACACGCAGCAAATATACTGATTTGTCCATCCCTACTACTGACTCAGCTTACTTTACTCCCACCTATATCCTATGGAAATATTTTTATTGATTATTACTTGATAAATGTATATATCGCTGACCATATTTAAAACTATTTCTAAGCAGTTCGCAAAATACATTAATATACATTAAAATTAAATTGAAATACATCCAATTGCTAAAATGTTAATATGAAACATTAATAGAAACGTTAAACTCAGTTAAAACAAGACTGTAATTACAAACCAACAGACTGGGCAGCACATTCACTCGGGGAAGGCCTAGATAAAGAAATGGGTCTTTAGTGCCTAATGTTTTAGCAATTGGTATGTATTTTAGTTGTATTTTAATGTATATTATGTATTTTGTGAACTGCTTAGAGATAGTTTTAAATATCTTCAGTGGTATATAAATCTGTTAAATAATAATAATAATATTTCCATAAAATATAGATGAGGGAAAGGTAAGCTGAGTCAGTAGTAGTAAAGAACAAATCAGTATATTTTCTCTGTGTTTAATTTTTATATATTATATAATCATAAATCCATACTGTCTAAGTTCATCATCAGTCTGCTAATTAAAAACACACACATGGAAACTGGTGTTTATTTTTTGCACAATTTCCCTTTAAGTATGCACTATTGTATACAACTTTAATGTGTGCATTTTTGTATGCAACTTCCCCTAATAAATATTTTAAACCTATTTTTGAACTCAGAAATGCATTGCAACATACGAACAAGTGCACAATCCAAAGGATATGTGTATATTAGTCCGGGAAGTACAGATTAGTCTGGGAAGTATGAGTTTAAATTAACTTAAGAATGCTGACCAAACTAAGTTCTCCCCTATCCCTCGTCAGGAGTTCGAAGAAATACTCATAAATATGGATGAATGGAAACTACCTGGTGCATATTTCTAGAATATATCTCACCCAGCTCATATTTCCCACTTTCTGTATGCCTCAACATCATTAGTAGACATGAAATGTAGACACGTGAATGAACATAAGTGATACTGCAGATGGGCGCTGACAGTGCGTCAATGGCAGTTTTGTTGTTACTTTAATACTAGTTTTTAAAGTAATATACTTTTTGTATGAGGGTAGTTCAGGAGATAGATTGCCTTTAATATTTGAAGCTACCTTATACTGTGTCAGACCATTGGTCCATCAAGCTTCTTTGATTGGCATTGCTCTTGCTCAGGCAAGAGGTCTTTTCTGTCACCTGCTTCCTCAGCCTTCTAACTGGACATGCTGGGGATTGAACCTGCAGGCAAAGCCTGTTCTTTATTCCCGAGTGTGGTCTCTCACCAATTAAATAGCCACAGGCTATTGTGTTGATTGACAGTAATGGGAGCCATGGATCCAGTAAATTTCCCTGCCTTTTTGCCATCAGTTTTAGCCTTTTTCTTTTGTCCATGCTGCCAGCTTTGCATTGTCTTTTTATAGCAGGGATAACAGCTTTGTTTTTAATTTCTTTTTAATCTTTTCTGCAACGTGTGTGTCTGCAAGCCGCATGTGTCTGATACATGCAGAGATGGGAGAAGGTGACATTTTTGTGGACCGGATACGTTTCAGTTTTGTAAGGGTAGAATAGAAGAAGGGATAGGGGATAAAATGGGCTCAGTGTGGAAAATAAGTGTTGATAAACATTCATAACACATAATTAAGTGTTCTAAGCTGTGGTTTAGTGGAGAAAAGTTCTCCTAGATGTTTGGGTTTAAACTAGGGATGGATGAATCTGTCAATTTCACTTGCTCCCAGTTTTTCATTCTCTAATATTAAACTCAGTTCGTCTCGAACTTTATGCATTTCTCCACTCTTAAGTTCAGTTCATCTTGAAATCTGAAAATTAAAAAAGACAGTTTGTATGAAAATTCATAAGCATTTTGTACACATTTCTCCTAATACATGCATTCTTGTATGCATGTTTGTCTAACATACATATTTGTGCAAGCAATTTTCCTAATATAATGAATTTTGGACGTTACTTCCCCTAAAATATATATTTTTATACACACTTTTTATTGGAGAATTCCTTTGAAAAATATGGAGAAGTGCGAATTTTGAAGGATAATCGTTTCAATTTACATAATGAAAGTATGAAATAAACTAATTTCTTCCCCATCCCTAGTTTAAACAGTAATTAGGATTCCTTTCCCCCCGCCCCCCTTTCCATCTGGCTGTTTTTTATTCAGGCTGTAGAGGATTTTGGACATGAGAGAGAGAGAGAGAAATATTATTAGTCTGACCCCCTCTTCTGTAAATTATTATGTCTTGATTTCGAACCTTGACATTGCATGACTTGTCAAGGCAAGAAGAAAAAGTTATATTCCATTGGAAGGAGCGTTTCTGCCTTTTCTGCTGAGTTTTAAGTTAGTGTTGTTCAGGAAATGTGGTTATAATTCTGTCACTGCATTTAGACTGAAAGCTGCTGGTTCCAGGTCATGAGTCAGAGCAAATATTATGAGAAGACACAGATTCCGATAAAGTTCCAGGTTAGAAATTTGGACATTGAGATATATTCATAGAAGAGATGGGTTAATGGTCAGAGCGCAGGGCGAGGAGCTTAGCCATGCATGAGAGACAAAATTTGTCACATGGTTCTACGGTTCACAACACAGGACAAAAAACAGAAGCTCTTGAGAAGACAAATTTTCCAGCATCTTAGCTCTCAGTTGGAAATGCTGTAGATTGCTTGTGCATTTGTTATCTATGTGTACAAACATCTCTGTATGTGTCAGAATGTCTTTAGGAAAAGTGAGGGATTGGATCAACATGCCTCATTTTATTATATTTAAAAAGTTCCCATTGGAAACATGGTTGAACTCCCTCTGTTCAGTTTAGAGCCCTCTTAGGGATTTGAATCTGTCTAATTTTATTTACCAGAAAAGTGTTTTATGTGTTAAACTATATTTGTTGCACACAAAATATTTAATGTGTCAACCAAAACACACACAGAGCTCAGCAAGTCCTAGTGGCACTAAGAGAGCATCAGTCCATAAATAAGGGTGCAATCCTATGCATATGCTGGGAATTGTAGGACTTTTTTTGTCTAAACATGCATAGGATTGTGCCTTAAATGTGTGTGCATGACTCACAGTACATAGATGTAATAAATGTATATATAAACTGGCCCAAATTCCTCATTGAAGACATGACGTTTCAGGGTCCTCCTAGTTTGTGGAGTGCTTGGTAAAAAAAAATTGTTAAGAGTGCCACATGGCTTTTAATACTAAATTATATAGCTTGGATTTTTAGGAATAAGTAGGAGTTCTCCGAGGCAGGGAAAGTAATGCGATTTCAAAAGCAGATTTTATCCAGTATGTGATGCTGAAGACAGATAATAGGTTGGATTCAGACCAATGCAACCATCCTAAGTGGGGTCAGGGAAGGAGTAACGAGGCAGATTCTTGGTTGCTTCCAAACTCCTACTGGCTTGCGCTGACCAGAGTGGTTGATTTACGTTGTTTGTTGTCACGCAGTGTTATTTTTATTCCATGCCTCCCACCAACCCAACTGGAACCAACGGCAGAGAAATTAGCTGCACCCACAGACCTTTCCACAGACATAACAAGGATGGATGGCTCGTCACCAGTGATTCTTCTCTTGGCCATCTGAGTGGGCCTCCACCCAAATGTGACCGTTCTTGGAAGGCTGTGCATGGGAATTAATATTGCTCTGCACATTAGTTGCACTTAGGTTTCACTGAAACCAATGGGACAAGTTAGTCATGAGTTAAGTTCCATTGCTTGTAATAGGAATTAAGTGCAACTAATTTAGTTTGGATGCAATCAACTAGTTTTTAAGTGAGTTGAACGTAGCATGAAAGAATCGCCATCGTCATCCCTCCCCCCAGGTATATCTACACACACACATTTTTTTGGTCCCATTTTTTCCTTTGGAAAAAAAGAGGCCTTACAAGTTTATGAAAAAATATGAAAATCTGAAATACCTGTTTACCAGAAGCAATGGTGGGACACCTATCTCATACCAGCTTCAACAGTGAACAAAACAATATCCTTTGTGGATTTCTTTATCAAATTATATTGTGATATTTATTTTAAAAATCAAAGCAAGGCACGGTTGGACATAGAAGCCAATTTTTCTACAAACAAGGTACATCACAAGTTGCAAGACAACTTCTTTTCACAGTACCTCATTTTTAGGTGGAAGAACAGTGGAATTCAGTGGTAAATAGGAGTATGTGAAACCAAAATGAATAACTGCAATAAAATCTAAATTTATTTAATAACCATCCCGAAATTAATTTTGAAATACAGTTTAAAATCCCAAACTTCACAGGAAAATACAGCTTTTTCCATGAAATCACAGTGCCTCTAATACTTTGAGAGTAGTTTTTGCAAGCAGGTTTTGTGCCTCTTAAAAAATGTATGTTGAGCAGAGTGCATCTGTTTAAAACTGCTACCTGTTCATACACATCAACATGTTACCCTGGTTTACAAAGAGGTAAAGTTACTCCCTTGCAGCCCCAGAAGATCTGCAAGGGTCATACACTCCAGGCATTTCAATGCTCCTTCAAAACTGTTTTATTACATCAGTCTTCTAATTTAGAATGGGTTCTCTTTCTTGTGTTGCTACAGGAACTTGGTTATCTTCGCTTTTCTGCAGCCCTTTTTTGTGCCTTTGTATAGTTTTATACTGTTTTTTACTGGATTGTTTATTTTATTTTGGATCCTGTGAGCTGCTTTGAAGGCCTTGTGGAGGAAAAGTAGCTTGGAAATATGAAAAGCAAAGAAACAAACATGTCTGCTGCATAAGCTTAGAGGCATTTGAGAGAGATGTTGATGGTATTTTCCCCTGAACTGTAAACTTGTGAACCAAGTTTTTATTCACCCCTACTATTATTTAAGAGTACTACAATGCTTTCCTTTTTTGTGTTTGTCCTCAAAACAAGCAATTCACTTAACACCAGACCATGGATTAGCATTAAGAGGATGAACTGCTGTGAGCCTCGGCCACATACACTTCTCCCCTCCGCGCTTCTAGTGTGTCTATGAGGAGATAAGAAGCTCCCACTTCTATTTTAGAATAACCACAGAAAGTTATCCAAACCCTAAACTGTGGTTACTTGCAACCAGTGTTGGTGGAAACAAGCCGGTTTTGTAAACCACAGTTTGAAGTTGGTTTGTTTCCACTAACCATGGTTAAGATTAACCATAGTTTATATTTTGCACAACATGACAAGCTGTGGTTAATCAAAAACAGAAACAAAAGCTTATGATCTCATCACAGCTGCACAAGAGGAGGTGGGGGAGTGTATGAGCTTGAAGCTCACCTATGCTCTTCCTCATAATGGTTTAGTGTTGCAAGTGAACCGTATCTTTGTCATAAGCGTAATTATAGGTAGTCAGTTTGATGCATAGTGTTTCTCAAACTAGCAGCTATAGCTGATGGAACATACCTGGCTGTATCAAAAGTTACTTGCGACTGCATTTATTTCTGCATTACGGACTATCATGGTGCTTCAATGCTACAAGGTGTCTCTTCCTAATAAAAAAGTATGGGAGAAAATGCAGGATCTTTTCCATAAATAAGAAATCTACCTAATTTGTATTTAAGATCTTTAGGGAAATTAGCTAATAAACTTACCTATTAGTGGCAATGACTATTTGAAAGGCCATGAAGAGCCAGAGGACTGATAGTAATGCAAAATAGTACTTCCTGTGTCTCCAAAAAGGAAATGAGCAATTCTGCCAGTTACCAGTCAGCCCTAAGCTTAATATCCATGACTTGCAAATTAATGGAACCTGTAGCGAGAGAATAATAGGATAATGGGCCATAACTTATGTTCAGTGTGGCTTTCTTGCAAACAAAACATGCTAGATAAACTTTGTTGTTTGGTTGTTTATCTAATTAGAGGTGAAGGATGTAATAGTGGAAATATTGTATCTGAACTGTTAAGAAAATATTTGAGATAATAGCTAAAAAGAAGAGGAAAAATAAGCCGATTATGATCTTTGAAGGGTAGACAACAAAGATTTCTGCAGTTTATTATTTGATGTGTTAAAAGTTAATCCTTTTATGCTGGGTGTACATTTCTAGATTTCTGTTCACCTTGCACAGATTGTAGTAGAGCAGTTAAGCTAGGATTTTTTACCAAAACATGAACATTGGGTTGAAAGCATCAAACGTGCCATGGACATACAATGATGATACCTAAACACTTCCTGAAATGGTTCCCCTCTTACATCTACTGCTGTTTTGAAATAAATGGGTTTTAATATTTAGACTTTTTGCTTATAAACAAATATTCTCTACGTTGAGAAAGTTCCCAGTGGTGATTATAAGGTCCCAATAGAATTAAATTATACATTAAAATTGAATGTACATAGACAAAAAACAAAACAAGGAATCTGTACGTTCACAATCCTATAAAATCTCTTTAAATCAGTATGTGTGCAAGTGGTTCACTAGAAAATGTTACTAAACAATACAAGATACTGTCTCTAAAATATAATTGTATATCTACCTATGACCCAATATTATTTATTTATTTATTTATTAGATTTATTAACTGCCCATCTGTTAATATTAACATCAAACATTAATGACCCCAGAATAAATTTGAAAATTTCTTGGTTGTGTGTAGAAATTGATACTGCATGGAACATTTATTTATTTAAAACATATTTATCCCACCCTATATCATTAAGATCTCAAGGTGGCATACAGATAAAATCAATGTAAACAGTATAAAACAATAAATAATGTAAACACCTAAAAACATATTAAACTATTAAACAAGATAAAACCAATTAAAATCTAAAACAGTAAAACAGTTAAAACATAACTTGATTTATACGGTATGTGACATAAGTATGATCGCAGTTATGTACCTATTTTATAAGTAAACTGGAAACGTTGATATTTGTTCCATGACTGGCATGAGTTCACTCTATGAAGTATTTATTGTCACCACTGGTATTCACATTATTCCTGAAATAATGTGAATACAAGTAATAATGATTACATTATTCCTGAAAACAGTTTCCTTCATCATGGCAAAGAGCAGTGAAAGTGCTGCTCTTAAAAGTGGTTCTGTAGCTCGTGCATAGATTCTGTGCGTAGTGCGTAGACGTTATAGCATATCAGTTCATAGCACTTTTCCTGAGCTTGGCCAAGGGTTGTCCACAGATCCCCCCGCTGGCCCCCCTTCAGTCCACAGGGCTTGTAATTTGGGTCTCTTTGGACATACATGTACTCCCCAATTGTGCAAATTATGTGTTGCTTGAGAGTTGTCTGTGTTGGTGGAATATTCTCCAGGGACTGGGACCTACTTGAAAACACATGTTACTTTGCCTCATTGCTTCTGCACAATCCAGTGGTTTTATCATGCAGGACTACAAACTTTTCAAGTAGCACCATGGTATTTATTGTCAGGAATATATGTTGGGGCCTCTATCAGTGTCAAAACTGCAGCTGTGGCTTCTGGAACTATGTTCCAAAGCGAGCTTCCTGCCTTTGCAGTCAACAGAACGAGGTCATATAGCACTAAGTAAGTATGCCCCCCTCTACCTCCCTTGACAGTGTTCTGTGCCCAAAGAGTTTGCCCAGAAGTGATGATATGCCACTCATAGAGTACACTTCCAGGGCAGTTTGGGTGTATCATTTGGGGTGGCCCGATATTTATTGTGGGGCGCACACCTCCAGTTCTGTGTTCATTTCTACATACTCCAGGTATTATTAACATGCGAGCGCCATGCTTGACAATGTCTTGTGCCCCAATGAAGCACTGAGCTGGATGCAATGCTATGTCATGCCATAGAGGCCAGTCTCCCTGAGGTTTGGATAGATGAGGTTTGGGTGGCCCAAGGCTTGGTCTTCATTTCTGCATAGTCTGGCTATTTTTGGCATAGTGATAGTATGCATGACAGTATCTGGCACCCAAACAAAGTGTTAGGCTGGAGGCAATGCTGCTGTCAAGTGCTTTGAGATGTCTGACAGCTATGAGTCTGAATCAGAGTTGGAGCAGCAGCTGGATCAGAGGGCAGGGGAGGTACCCTCCCTACTGAGCCAAAATTCTGCAAGAGAGTCCTCCCAAGACCTTGACCAACAGATGACCCTCTACCATGAGAATGCAAGTTTCCAAGGAGGAGGAAGAGGGGCGTGACTTGAGAGATGCTAGGGCATGATTTAAAGCAAAGCAGGAAAAGTTAGGGGCAGGGCTCAGATGCTCTGCCCGGAGAGCCACTCTTGGAAGCTAACGTAGGAGGGAGTCACTCTAAGGGAGGGGCATCACTGCGAAGCTAGCTTGACTGGGAAGTTCATATGCCACCAAACTACTGGCAACTTTCCCTCCCTCTGGTTCATCTCCTCTGCTTAAAGATTGTTGAATAGTTGTTTAGAGCCTGGGGGCAGCCTGAGAGTTTTCCTTGAATCTGCATTTGTAGAGAGACTAGGCTCTAGCAAAATTAAGTCATATCAGTGTTGTCTATTGTGGTGCTGATAGTGAAGGGAAAGGACGATCCAATTCTGACAGCTGAGGCAACTCATAGATGACCGTGTACTGGAGGTGTGGGTAATGTGGGCTTTCCAGAAAATTTTGACCTGGAAAATTTTCCAATGCAAATTAAGCTAATTTGCATTGGAACATTTTCAGTTCATATTGGAAAATTTTCCATTTGTATTGGGAAATCACTAGAATTTAATTTAGCATGTTTACTAAATACAAGTAAAATAAACAACAAAACTAAAGCAATACCCCATATTAATTTTTTGTCCCAAAACACCACAGGTATTTTACATGAAATATTTGGGGAAGCACACTTAATGTGATTTAAATATATTATGTAAACATGACATATTTAAATTATAACACAGTTAAATTATATATATGTATGTATGTACGTAAACACTTTTATTGGAATACTTGTAAAAATGTAATGACAATAGCATGTACTTCCCTTACATTGTTTAAACGTAAGAAAGAAAGAAAGAAAGAAAGAAAGAAAGAAAGAAATAAATTAAAAACTACTAGGTTGACACACTAATTCCATGTTCCTCAACCTGGTGCTGCCAGATATTTTGGATTATGACCCCTAGGATCCTTCAGTCAGCATGGCTGGCTTGGGAGTTGTTGCCCAACACATATGGAGGACACCAGGTTAGGGAAGGCTGCACTCATTAATTTTAGCAACCCAGTGAACGGTGCATGATATTTATCTATTATCTCATCTCTTTCAATAGAGTTCAAGTCTCTTCCACTGAGGTTGTTGGGGGCACCCTCAGTTTCTCTGTCACTACTTAGTAGTTCCATTTCCTACCGAGACATAGATGTATTTCAGTGCCATATATATTCTCTCACATACTTGCTCTAGGGATAATCACCTGAAAAACATTAATTATACCTTTGAAATGACCAAGCTTGCCAAATACCGTATTTGCAGTTGGCATCCATTCATTGTTATTTATGAACTTAGGAAATGGAAATTTTTCCACAGAAAAATAAAGCACTGGAAAAATTCCTTTTGGGGAAATGTTCCTCCCCACATCACTTGGTGTGAGTGACCATGCCAGTCCTGCATTAAACAGGTCTACCACATATTTGTCATCGGGTATGTAGACCTTGTGACCTTCTCATCTCTTGGGGTGTAGAGACTACATTCAGCATTATTCATCATGTATGATAATAATTTGTGTCCTGGGTATTTATTATTTTTGTTTATCTTTTGGTCTATCTATTTTTAAAATTTATTAAATGCCTCATAAAATAAATTTGTCTAGGTGCTTATTATTAATAGTAACAATATCATATAAATAAAATTGTAATAAAATAATGGATTTTAAGATAGAATAACACATTTATCAGATGCTCCCCCCCCCCCCAGGATGGGGTGGGAGTGGGATTGCTTACTGAGCTCCAGATAGATAGATAGATAGATAGATAGATAGATAGATAGATAGCTTAGTAGGGGTTAGTGTGCCAAAGTTCATAGTTTTAACCCAAAGTGCACAATTTTAGGTTTAACCACTCCACTGTTGGTTGGTTTGTGTTATCATTTCCATGGTAAAAAGGTAAAGGTGTCCCCAACCAGTCGTGTCCGACTCTAGGGTGCGGTGCTCATCCCCGTTTCTAAGCCGAAGAGCCAGCGCTGTCCGAAGACGCTTCCGTGGTCATGTGGCCGGCATGACTGAACACCGAGGTGCACGGAAAGCTGTTACCTTTCCCGCCAAGGCGGTACCTATTTATCTACTTGCAATTTCTTGCTTTCGAACTGCTAGGTTGGCAGAAGCTGGGACTGAAGACGGGAGCTCACTCCGTCACGCAGCACTCGGGTCTCGAACTGCTGACCTGCCGACCTTCCAGTCTGCAGTTCAGCGTCTTAACCACTAAGCCACCGCAGCCCAGTAATATAGGTCCCTGACCAATGGACTGGTCAGGGCTTGCCAAAGCATGTATACAGTCTTGGATCATAAAGAAACACACAGCTTTCCCTTTTACTTTGTGGTAATAAAATCTACTGTCCAACAATGGTGAGGCCAATGGAATATTATTTCTTGGGCCTCTCTCAAGTGGCTTCTCTGCTTCTGTTCTTATCTAAGAAAGATATAGCAGTCCCAGTGCAGTTTATTTATCAATTCTTGGTTCCAAATGAATATTACCGTTATGTGTGGCATCCAGTGCTAAGCAAAGAGCATACAGGTGGAGAATATATCAACTCCTCTCTTTGTGTCATGGTCCTGCCAGCTAGTGGTGAGTTTCAGTTCACATTTCAGGCTGCGTGTTCACTCAGATGTTTTCCTTATCTCTGTGTTATGCAGATAACTCCTTAGTTGCTGTCCTTTAATACATCCATTCATGTGAACCTGTATTTATTGCATTAAAAGTGTCACAGAAAGTTCTTACACCTTAAGCGAGTCTTCTTAGCTCATTTGTTTTCTAAGGGAAGCTTATCAGTGGAATTTTGTCATAGAATCATAGAATAGTAGGATTGTCTTTGTATAGGGACCCACATTTTCAGCCCCACTCCTTGGAGATGAAATTTCCTTGTCTGTAGCCTGTTGTGTTCCATGACATTTACATAATATTGTGGCTTACTGAGATGTAGACATAATATGTAAGTGGCCCATATATACTTGCGCAGTCCTTAAGATCTTCAACGGAGGCTCTTCTCTAGGTTCCTCCGCCCAGTGAGATGAGGCAGGTAACCTTTCAGTGGTGCCACTCCAGTTATGGAATAATCTCCCCAGAGAGGCTGTCCTGTTGCCTACATTTCCATAGGCATTTAGATGTACATACATTTGTAATGCATTTTAGATCTTTGAAAGTAATAATCCCCCCCCACACACACACACACCTTTGATTTTTGGCTAGTTTTATACTGATTTTCTGCTGTTTTGTAATAGTTTTATACTAAATTTAATGATGGTTGTATTTATTGTTTTAAATGTATTTTGATGTGTTGTTTTGTGTTCTATTGATTGATGAGATTTGTAAACCACCCAGAGGACTTTGTTGATGGGCAGGATACAAAAGACATATACATACATAAATAAGTAGAATAAGGCTCAATCCCCTCTTCTGACATTCAGTTATGACATCTGGTGGCGTATTTGTTTGCTAGTTGTATCCCAAGCTCATGCATCCCTCCCCGGAGAGGCTCACCTGGTGCCTGTGTTGTGGTCTTTTTGGCACCAGGCGAAGAGCTTTTCATTCTCCCAAGTGTGTTAGTCCCTCAGTTTATGTTGTTTTTTAAATATGTTGCTGTATTTTTAGACCGTTATACTGCCGCCACCGTTTACTTTGTCTTTATATTATAGTTTCAATTTTTTTAAAATGTATGTTATGTTGTATCAAGGTATTATATGTTATGGTTTAACATTTGTTAACTGCCCCCAAAGCTTCAGTTATCAGACAGTATAGGAATATAGTAGTAGTAGTAGTAGTAGTAGTAGTTATAATAATAATAATGTGGTAGTGGTGCAAGTAGCATGCTTGTAGGAGACTGAGGAGTAAGGCTTGACCCTACATTTACATAGAGTAAGGAAGCTGCCTCAGGCAGCTGATTGTGGGTGTAACGAAAGGCAGCAGATTATTAAATTGTTAAATGTTTACTGTCAAGGAGGGAGAAAGGTGCTTGTAGGATTTTCTGCCTCGGATTCCAGAATCACTTGATTGGCCTTAGGTACTAACTACGCAGCCTGAGGGAGGGAGAGGGATACCATTTGTTGTTTTGTCTCAGCCAGCAAAACATCTTGGGACAGCCCTGCTGAGCGGCACATGCTGCATGCTGTTTCAAACTACCAAGATGGTGGGAAAGAGAAGATAAACCTCTGTGTCTGTTCCTGCCCTTAACTCATCAGTTACCTGTTTTCTGAATGTAGAGGTGCTGGATAGAGACCCAAAAGTGCAATCCTGGCTCCATTAAAGCCAACTGGAATTCTGCTATGTGAAGACATGGATTTTTTAAAAAACGCCAAAAAAAGAAAAGTAAACGATTAGGACAAAATGCATAACTTCAGCAAACTGGAGCTTATGTAAGAATACTATATAAAAAGCATAAGGACATAGTAAAACCTAAGCAGAAGAAATATACATTCTTGTTCTCCAAAGGTTTGTGTGTGAAATGAATGTATTTTTCATAGCATTTTAAAAGGAGATTTCTTTATGCCTAAATAAGTTAAAGAAGCACTTGCAAAATCCAAGTAAAGGATTTAGGAATTTCATGGAGAAGGTTTCATTATTTCTCTCCTGCTTGTTTATTTGATTTAAATTATAACCTTTTTGGAATTTCATTTCAAGTTCACCAATGTCCTTTCAGCTAGTACAATTTTAGGTTAACCATATTTTATCCACAGTTGCTATATTTGGTTCTCGAGTTATTATTGCAGTTCCTTAGGGTATATTTAAATCCACCTTATTGTAATAGATTATGGAATAGAGTGTCTAATATGTCTAATGTAGAATAAATGACTATAATGATTTATGATGCAGCACTTCAGTTTTATTGAACATAAGGATCATTGTACTAAAATGGATGGTGTATTGCTGCTTTAGCATAAAATACTGAATAACTTATTCAAGAAAATGAATGGATTGGCCAGTTCATAATATTCTGCCCCTTCAGCTGAGAGGTCTTTAATAAGCAAGAGTGTCATTACACTTGAAAATGTATGTGTAGGTGATTCATTATCTAGAACAATGACAATGATAGGCTGAAGCGCTTATTAAAGAAAAGGCTGTGCTTAAAAGGAAAAGCATCACACTTTGATCTCTGCAGACTGGCTGCTTTTGTTCTACTTTACATTTTTGCTGCAGTGGCTATAGAAGAAATTAGTAAGTTGGAATTTGAAAATATATACATATAGTAGATAGCTAAATAGATTATAGGTTGTTGATAAGGCTTTTAAAGATGGAGATAATTTTTCTCTTTGCTAATCCTTTGCATATTATGATACCTTAAGTACATCCTCCTTTACAAACCTTTATTACCCATAAGCTACATGTATCTTTGATGTAAATGTCTCTGCACTTCATTTTTAAATCATTGAAAGCCCAGTATAATTATATCTAAACGTGAACCTTGCTCCTCTTAACATCCACGCTTGGCTTTTAAAGATTGTAGGCAGGCGCACAGTAACCTCTGCTGCTGCTGCTTTGCAAAAAAGCAAAGGATGAACATGTTTGGATGCAAAATGTTCATTAAGACTCCTGTGTGCCATTCGTTCACTCAAGGAACATAAATATTGTTAAGATCTAGTTAAACAGGAGGCGGGGGGATGCTTCTTGTGTGATACCCAGTAGACCTGCTGCCAGTCAAATGGGACAGGCTCTCCCATCAAGCAGGGTGAATCTCCTGCCTCAGGTGGTGGAACAGGAGGGGTAGCAAATCAGATCTCAGACGTTCTCCAGGACCACGTCATCCACAATGCCTTGCTCTGAGGCAGGACCTCCCCCCTTCTCAAAGCAAGGCATTTGGGGCCTGGCCAGTTCTCCAGAGAGCCCTTCTGCCCAATCTCTTGCTCTGAGGCAGTCCTCAGAGCAAGAGATGTAGGGACGGTGGCAGCGTGCATTCTCCCGCCTCAGACAGCAGGATATCTTGCTCTATCGCTGCAGTCAGAACAGACAATACTGGGCTAGATGTAAGCCCATCTCTCTCTTTCCACAATTCTGACTGGGTGGGGCTAAGGGGAAGAAAGAAAAAGAAAAAAAGGAAGAAAGAAAGAAGAGATGAGGTCTAGCTAGATGTTACAAGAGAAACTTGGTGCCTGCTGCTGTTCTTACGCCTTGACAAAACCGGACATGGGGCTTCTCCACATGGGGCTTTTATCCTACTATTGAGATTGGTTACTCATGGACGTTTGTGGGTCCTTTACATGACGTCATCAACCTCCAGGGCGTCTCCCGTGCTAAATGACACTTTATCCCATTTTTTAAAAGATCGGAGACAATGAGTTATCAAATTACAGTGTGTTGAGTTCCCTCATGAAAAGAGGAACTCTCTCAATAAGAGGAGCTAGACCACAGTGCCATCTAGTGGCTGTATAATGAAACATCTAGAACAGTGCAGGGGGGGGAGTAGGGGAAGGGAAGCACGTGTAAAGGGAGTCAGTCATGATCCTGCATTTAAAACAGAAGCAGAAAGCTGCACTAAAGTTGTGGGACTTTAGCCTGGTGTAGAAATGCTCATGATGTCATAACACTGTGTGTTGTCCTACCCTCATTGTCAACTGCCAATGATGCAACAGCTCTCTAGGTTCTCAGGCAGTGGTCTTTCACAGTTCCTATATGTTGCAAATGTGCAAGTTAGGTCTGTATTGTGTATGTTTTTAAAAAACAGACATGGCAAACTTTGCATACAGCAGACAATATTTATTGCTTTAAATCTTAACAAATCAAGTCTTGCTTTGTATAAATGTCTCTTTAATGACATAATTTATGGGGCAACTTCTGACTCTATAAATGGGATTGTGCTGAACACATTTTCTTAACTGCAGTCATTCGCTCTCATATGCAAATTTGTGTTGTATTTATTGAGATGTTCTATTTTTATTTCATTATTACTGTCTGCTTTATGTATTAACAACTGTGTCTTTGACTGGCGCAAGGATCTGTCACATTTCCCAGGCCGTACAGAATAGTATGTTTTAGTACAATTTGAAATGGAGCCTAGGAAACTGCATTACACTGAGTCACACCATCTTGCCCTGTATTGTCAGTGCTGACCGGCAATGGCTGCCTGGGGTTTCAGGCAGCAGTTTTTCCAGCCCTACTGGAGATGCTAGGGATCAGTGACCTTCAGCATGCAAACTGTGTGCTCTAGCACTGAAGTACAGCCCTTTCCCGTAGTGTGTTTAATAAGTTTAGGCCCTTCACTTTGAAAGGCTTTGTGCTGCTTGTGCTTGGTATTCTCCAGGTGTCCTTGAATCTCTACAGTTTTACATCTCCCTGCCCCCTTGGGTTCAAATATGAAAGCTCCCTATACAGCCTTACTTGCAAAAAGTTGGCTAATTCTTTCATTATATACTGCCCCCTCCTTTTCAACTTTTTGTTGGCTTCTTTTTTTATTTTGTAGGAGGGGCTGTATGTCAGAAATCTTTCCTTATTTTTATTAGTGTAGTCTTTTTTGTCAAAATTTAAACTGGGGCGACATTTCAGCTGTCAACATTTCTTCCCCTCGACCTGTTAGAACAGATATCTATTTAGAATCATTATTTAGAATATGTCTTGTAGTTTGAGCTTGTTAAAGGATACTTAAGCTGAGATGAGTCATTGCTAGTTAAGCTATTTAAGAGCAAACGTTCAGCTCTGCCTCCTGGCAGACTGGCAGTGTTAGAGCCTTTAGATAGTCTGCTGCATGTTTCTACTAGCTTAAGGCAGAAGATCCCTTAAAGAAACCTTAGCTTTCTTTTTATAGGAAAAGCTCATCAGGAAACTAGCTCTAGGGCTCAAAGTGATGTAGATATAGAGGAACCTGTACACTTGTGCGGTTGGAGAGTGCCATTGTGGGCTAACTTATCACCCGGGGTGCAGAACAAGCTTTGGGTAGGGGGCTGAATTGGTTCCCCCTGGGCCAGATGACCTTGGTGGGGTGTCCACTTGATGGTCCACTCCCTCTCATGTCATCACTCCACCCCTTTTGCCTTCCTTCATGCTGGGAGAGGCATGGAGTTCAGTGCTTCCCTCAGCATGGAGAAAGGGACTCTGCTGGCGTTGGGAGGAGAAGCTGCTCGAGTCCATGGCTTTGTGTGGTGTATGCATCTGAGATTGGAGATCGGGGGGGATTCCTCCAAGCGGGATTTCTCCAAGCCAAATCCTACCCCCTGGAGGAACCCAAGGATGTTCTGTGGCAGCGGTCCCCAAGCTTTTTGGTGCCAGGGACTGGCCCAGTTTTTCCATGGGCCAGGGGGATTTTTCCGCTGGCAGACTTCCGGCCGCTGGGATGCAAATGGTGTCTGCGTAGTGGATGCCATTTGTGTCCCAGCAGCCGGAAGTCCACCAGCAGCCGGGGCCGGCGAGGACTCCTGGAGGGGGAGGGACGGATTGCCTCCCCCCCCACAGACCCAAGGTGAGAAGGTTTCCGCATACCCCTGCGGCCTGGTTGCTAACAGGCCACGGACCGGTACTGGTCTGCTGCCCGGGGGTTGGGGACCCCTGCTCTATGGGTCAGATAAGGAAGCTTGGTAGGACAGATTTGGCCAACAGGTCAGTGGTTCCGCATCCCCGTTTGTCATAAATGTCAGTATATAATAGTCTGGTTCGCATGACATGGCCAGCTCACCATGGGTTATTTAACCCACCATGAGCCGTGGTGTGTGCCAGGCAGCATTTTGAATACGCAACCCTGCTCAGGTGTTGCTGTGTCATGCAAACCCAGCCCCCGAGGGTTATTTGAAGATTAAACAACCTTCGCATAACCCTACAATAAACCAGGAGTTTTATGAGGGTTCTTTAATCCTCAAATAACCCTCGTTGGCCGGCTTCACATGACATGACAACCCCTGCATGGGGGTTGCATATTCAAAATGTTGCCCAGCACACACCATGATTAATTGTAGCTTAAACAGCCCTCAGTGAGTCCGCCATGTCATGCGAATGAACTAAAAGAACTTTTAGTTCATCCTAAAATTAAGCATTACAGAAGGGTCCATATAGAACAAAGAGGGAGGCCATGCTGGTTGGGGATGATGGGAGTTGTAATCCAACACATCTGGAGGATACCCTGTTGGGGAAGGCTAGTGTACACACTACTGTGCAAGATACACTAATGGTCTCACTTGGTATAAAGAAGCTTCCTGTATTTCTTTATCGTTTCCTGTATTCCTGTATCGTTTTTCCCGCCTCCCGCTAAGTAGAGCAGAGCAAGCTGCTCCATCTGGTCCAGGGACTACTGAAGCAAGTAAGCTCCCAGAGAGTGAGCGACCAGAGCAAGCGAACAGGAGGAGCAAGCAGGAGTTGGCCAGGGGAGTTGCAGTGGTAGAAGAGACAAAGGAGACAGCGAATGACTGGCTACGAAGATGGTGCTGACGAGAGAGATTTGGATTCTGGGACCACGGGCTATACTTCCTGGAAGATGGGCTGTTGGCAAGGGACAGGTTGCACCTCACAAAGGCTGGGAAGAATGTGTTTGGCCACAGCATGAAGAACTTCATCAGGAGGGCTTTAAACTGAATCCTACGGGGAAGGGAAATGTAATGCTGGGGTAACAATGGACGTAGGCCGATGCACTGCAACGGAGAGAACAGCTCTGACAGCACCCAATAATAGTCTTCAGACACATGTAGGAAGAAAGCCAAACTATGAAGTACATGGTCTTCGATGTCTATATACTAATGCCCAGAGTATGGGAAACAAACAGAATGAACTTTAACTCTTAATACAGGAGGGAAATTATGACTTGATAGGTATAACTGAGACTTGGTGGGATGACTCTCATGACTGGAATATAGCAATTGAAGGATATAACTTGTTTAAAAAGAACAGGAGGAACAGAAAGGGAGGTGGGGTTGCACTGTATGTGAAAAATACATATCTCTGCACAGAAATATAGGACGATGCGCTTGGTAGCCCCATCGAGAGTATCTGGATCAAAATAAATGGAGCAAAGAATAAAAGGAACCTGGTGGTTGGAGTCTACTACTGGCCATCCAATCAAGGTGAAGACGAGGATGAAACTTTTGAAAAGCAAATAGCTAATGTTTCAAGGAAGCATGACGTAGTAGTAATGGGGGACTTCAGTTTCCCCAATATTTGTCAGGAGAGAAATTCTGCAAAACATGGCCCCTCCAGGAAATTCCTGACTTGTGTGGCGGATAACTTCCTCCTACAGAAAGTCATCTTTCCTACAGAAAGAGGAAGGAACTAGAGGTTCGGCTATCCTTGACTTGATCCTAACCAACAGAGATGACTTAGTGGATAAAGTAGCAGTTACAGGAACTCTGGGGGAAAGCGACCATGTTGTACTTGAGTTCTTGGTTCTAAGGGAAGCAAAAGCTGAGTGTAGTCAAATGCGTACCTTGGATTTTAGGAAAGCTGATTTTAATAAACTCAGAACAGTGATCAGTAAGGTCCCATGTCAAGTGACGCTAACGCGAAAAGGAGTCCAAGATGGGTGGGAGCTTTTAAAAAAGGAAATTCTCAAGGCACAATTACAAACAATTCCAACAAGAAGAAAAGGTGGAAGACAACAGAAGAAGCCAATGTGGCTTCACAAAAAGCTTAGAGATGACCTGAAAACAAAAAAGCACACATATAGGAAGTGGAAAGAAGGCCAAGTAATAAAGGAAGAGTACAGGCAGGCCGCACAGAATTTCAGGGAATTTCAGGAAGGCTAAAGCTGAGAACGAGCTGAGGTTAGCGAGGGATGCTAAAAACAAAAAGGCTTTCTTCAGCTACGTGCATAGTAAAAGACAGAATGGTTGTTCAGCTATTAAATAAGGATGGCAAAACGATAACAGATGACAAAGAAAAGGCAGAGGTGCTCAATTCCTACTTTGGCTCAGTCTTCTCCCAAAAGAGGGTCTATGACCCCCCCGGCAAAGGCGAAGTACAGGCTGAAGGGGCAGGATTGCAGCTTGAGATGGATAGGCAGATGGTCAAGGAACACCTGATTACTTTGAATGAGTCCAGATCTCCAGGGCCAGATGAACTGCATCCTAGAGTAATAAAGGAACTGGCAGAAGAACTCTCAGAACCGCTGTCTATTCTCTTTGAGAAATCATAGAGGATGAGTGAAGTGCCAGATGACTGGAGGAGGGCTAATGTTGTCCCTATCTTCAAAAAGGGTAAAAAGGAGGAACCTGGGAACAACAGACCAGTCAGCCTGACATCAATCCCTGGGAAAATTCTGGAGCAGATGATAAAGCAATCCATCTGGAAGCACCTTGAAAACAATGCAGTGATTACTCGAAGCCAACATGGATTTGTCAAGAACAAATCCTGCCAATCTGATCTCATTTTTTTATCAAGTCACCTCCCTCGTAGACCGTGGGAATGCTGTAGACATCATATACCTCGACTTCAGCAAAGCTTTCGACAAAGTGCCCCATGATATTCTGATGAGCAAACTAGCTCAAAGTGGGCTAGATGAAACAACGATCCAGTGGATCCACAGTTGGCTACAGAATCGGACTCAAAGAGTGCTTATCGATGGGACTTTCTCAAACTGGGGAGAGGTAACGAGTGGGGTACTGCAGGGCTCAGTCCTGGGCCCACTGCTCTTCAACATTTTTATTAATGACCTGGAGGAGGAGGTGCAGGGAATGCTGATCAAATTTGCAGATGACACAAAATTGGGCAGGATAGCTAATACTTTGGAAGACAGAAACAAAATTCAAAGTGATCTTGATAGACTGGAGCGCTAGGCAGAAAACAACAGAATGACATTTAATAGGGATAAATGCCAAGTTTTGCACCTAGGAAAAAGAAACCAAATGCACAGTTACAAGATGGGGGATACGTGGCTCAACAACACTACAAGCTAGAAAGATCTTGGAATTGTTGTCGATCACAAGCTGAATATGAGGCAACAATGTGATGTGGCTGCAAAACAGGCAAATGCTCTTTTGGGCTGCATTAATAGAAGCATAGCTTCCAAATCCCAGGAAGTACTAGTTCCCCTCTCCTCAGCACTGGTTAGGCCTCATCTGGAGTACTGCGTCCAGTTCTGGGCACCACACTTTAAGAAGGATGCAGACAAGCTGGAGCGGGTTCAGAGGAGGGCAACAAAGATGATCAGGGGACTGGAAACAAAGCCCTATGAGGAGAGACTGAAAGAACTGGGAGTGTTTAGCTTTGAGAAGAGAAGACTGAGAGGAGATATGATAGCGCTCTTCAAGTACTTGAAAGGTTGTCACAGAGAGGAAGGTCAGGATCTCTTCTCGATCATCCCAGAGTGCAGGACACGGAATAATGGGCTCCAGTTACAGGAAGCCAGATTCCTGCTGACTGTTAGAGCAATACAACAATGGAACCAATGACCTAGGGATTTAGTGGGCTCTCCCACACTGGTGGCGTTCAAGACGAGGCTGGACAGCCATCTGTCAGGGATGCTCTGACTTGGATTTCTTCATTGAGCAGGGGGTTGGACTTGATGGCCTTGTAGGCCCCTTCCAACTCTATTATTCTGTGATTCTATGTATTCGATATTTGGGTATATCAGGAAGGAAAGCTAAATGCTTACCTTTTAAAGTTTGATTTAGGGAAATGGCCTTATGAGTAATAGGTAGGTAACATACATACCATTTGCCTTTCCATGTGTGGATATCATTAGGGTCAAGCATGCCAATTTTAATATGTTCTACGTAATCCAGACCAAGTAATATCATTACTTCAGTGACAGGAATCCTCTGTTTCTTTTCAACCTGCTATGGATTGTTTTAATCACACACAAGAGGGCCTTAAAAACCTTCTGTGCAAAGTCTGGCATGGTTTCTCCGAAGCCTTGGGCATAGTTTCATCATTTCCCCACAAATTACATCTCTGATTGGTTGGTTAGCATTACAGCACCTGTTGCTGGATTTCTTTTCTTTGTGTTTCAACTTCAGCACCTCATCTCTTTTTCTGCCCATCATCTGTTCACTTCCTCTTTTGATCGTCAACCAATCTCAGCAAAACAAATTAGATTATCTTAATGACTGCAGTTTGGTTGTATCTGATTAGGTTTCGATGTCAGCTGAATTTAATCCTAGTGAATTTAATTTCAATGGCTGATTAGCTTTATCCTGAAGCTCATCCCTGTTTTTACAAACATAAAATGTGCTTTAAAGGCAAGCCTGTTTTAGAATTTAGTTTCGTGTGTTACTCCTGATCCTCTAATGTATTGGAGATATTTGTTTTCCTCTTTTCTTTACTAGTTCAGCATTGTCATTAGAGACTCAAATGACCTTTTTGGCTTTAAGTGCTTTTAATAAGCTTTGGCTGATAAGCCAACTGAGACTTTTCCTAGCTGGAGATAGCTTGGCCATAATTACCTGTACTGTGGTAACCTCCTGTTTAAACTATTACAATGCATTGTATATGGATCTGTCTATAAACATGGCTCAGAAACTGCAACTGTTGGTCCATAACAGGGATGCAAGATTATTAACTCTGAGTGGGTGTTTTGACCACATTACACCTGTGCTTTGTCAGCTGTATTATTTCACAGTCTGTTTCTGGGTCCATTTTAAAAGGCTCATTCTAATCTTTAAAACAGCTTAGGACCAGGTTACCTGAAAGACCACCTTTTCTCATATGTACCTACCCAAACCTTAAGCTCTGAATGCCCCTGCCAAAAGAAGTCATGACATGGGAGAGGGCCTTTTTGGTAGTGGCACACTCAGCCTTCCCAGAGAGGTTTGTCTATCTTTATACTACCTTTATAATATTTTTCGTGCCAGGGGAAGTTCTTTTTATATCCCCAGGTCTTTTAAGCAATATTTTCAGCTTAGAATATGAGCTTTAATTGAAATAGTCTTTAAAAATGTATTTAGATTTTAATGCTACATTTGTTTTGTGAGCTGCCCAGAAAATGTCAGTGGGACTTGGAACTGCTGATCTCTAGTAGATCATTGTTCATATTATTATTTCCAAATTCTGTAACTTCCACTTTGTACATCTAAAATCTTTAAGAGTACTGTGGCAGATTTCTCAGCCATGTCTCCAGAGTCAGAGTGCTCACACACTTTCAGCTGAACACATGAAAAGGATCATGGGAATTTTCTTATATTGACTGATTGATTTCATTTCGTTTCATTTGTACCCTAACTTTCTACCAAGAAAATGAGACTCAAGGCAACTTGCTACTATAATGCTACATAAAAAGGATAATGCTATCATTCAAGATATAGCTTGCTTTTCTGGTATGTGTGCAGTTTAGATCAGAAGTGCATAAAGCAGTACCCATAAAAAAGAGGCATACAAAGGGTTTGTACCATTGCAGAGGGGTTTACACATCCTGTGGTATGGCCTGTACCATCCCAGCTGATCCTGTCAATCCCCTGGTCTCCTATTTTGACTAGTAGGCAGGGCAGGCTCCAGGTTTGAGGGAGCCCTCAGCAAAGTGCCATCTAATCGCCCTCCTGTCCTATCAGTGGTCATACCCCAGAGCACTGCTATGTTGGGAGCATTGTGGGAAATTAAAATGGTGGCTCCACACAGCCCATTGCAAGGGGGCCAGGACCAGGATGGGTGTCAGTACAGCGATGGGCCCTGTGGGGCATTGCGACTCTGGTAGCTGCCTGACTATGCTACATCCTTGCATTGGGCTTGCTATTTGGGGTCAGCAGGCCACCCACCGTTGCTGTGTGGCTTGCAAGTGTAAAATGTATTGTTTCAGAAATCCTGACGCCTGAAAAGTCTTCCATTTTGAACCTCCCCTACTAGGCTGGGAAGAGCCCTCTGAAGTTTGTATATACCCTATGGGCTACTTGTCATGTTAATTTTATTTTTTATAAGTGAGGGAATATATAAAAGCTAGGTTTATTGGTTCCTTTGTTTTTTGCTTCTGAAAGATGACAACTGTATGGAGTGGTTGCAGCTGACTGTTTAACCTGTATTTGTTTATCTTTCACAATGCTCATGTAAACACACAGAGAATCTGGCCATCTGTTGTGGTTAGCCCCACAATGAGAGAAGTTTTACCATCCCCTTGCCTCCCTGCGTTTCTGATTTGGAGCATGAGTAAGGTAAAACAACAACAACAAAACCCTCACCATGTGGCTGAATGTTACAGACCACTGGCTACCCATGTGGGTACATGCTCAGCGTGTTTAGCAACTACAGGGCATATGGTCATCTGTAGCCATCCACTGTCTCCTTCAGATTTGTGCCAAGGCCTCCAGCCAAATCTTTGGGGCAGTTTGTGAGATATCCATAACGTTGTCTAAAAACTGCCCCAACCATGAAATTATTCAGATGATTTTACATAGTAATTGATCTCTTGGAAACAAATAATCAAAATCTCTTGGAAACAAGGGTCCTAGGCATGTTTATACCATCACCAGGATAATTGTGTAATGCCTGCACTTAGCTGTGCTTCAATTAGTCCATAATCCAGCATCTGTCATTTTCTCCAATTATCTGCATTTCAGTGTTTCTGTAATGGAGTATTCTAGCAGACACAATTGAGAAGACCAGCAATTGTAAAAGAGTCTTCAGCTTTGTGAGCAATGCTGTTGTGAAAATGGTGTTTCCCTCTAATTGTACATTTTGCCATCTGAGTTGGCTCATGGCTTGTTTGTATTAACTTAGTCCATAGTTTTATTAATGCTATTCCTACACTGGCTTTCATGTTGTATTCTTTGTTACTAGTGAATGTATGCCTAGTTTCATTTACCTTCTGTTATTAGCTGATGATATTCAGGAGAACGTGATTTCTAGCAATCTGAATAGTAACTGTGAGACATATCTTTGTTGCATGTTGTCGGATCCAGCTCCAGCACCTTTGTGGAAAAAGCAAGGCAAAGATGGCAGGGTGGGGACGGGGTGGGGGGAGACTAGGGTGAACGAAAATATAGTTTGTAGTCAGAAAGAAGTCTCTTCATTGCTCAGAGCAACAAGTAAGCTTTAATCCAGAGGTGAACATAACGATAGTCCATTAGATGAACTTTACCATAGAAGCACTTATGGTACATATTTAAATAGCAAAATCATGTTCTTATCACTATTCAGGAAGCAAAAATGTCATTCCAGCTGTTTACTGAGTACACACAAAATAGCAATCAATATTCCATATGAATTAACCCATGTTAACCCAGTGCTTTGGTTTATATCAGTTAGGATCCTTCAAAATGTATCATCAATAGTTTCATATGAGTTACACATTTAATAAATGTAATATATGCACAAGCATTGCAGTGGAGGCTGGAATTGGTGCCAGGACAGGAGCCTTCTGTTGGTTGAATGGCAGATTGTTCTGCAGTTTCTTCTTTTACCTAGAATGGGGTAGTGACAATAGGCTGAATCCCATCAACATTCTGTAGGTCACTGGGTTCAAGACCCTATGTGGGTTTGAGTCCTGGAACGTAAGCTGTCTTGTGGCTAAATTATTATATACCATCCCCTAGTAGTTACAGCGGAAAGATGCCTACAGGGTTAGAGATGTAAAATTTCTGGAAATTTTGAAACCATGGGGGGGGGGAATCCCCCCCCTTATTTTTCCTGGGGAAAAATGCAAATTTGGGGGGAAATTGAAAATAATACTTATTTTTTTCTTTACACATCTAAAGATACTTTGTTGCCTTAGGACAGCCTTCCCCAACCTGGTGCTCTCCAGATATTTTGGACTTCAGCTCATATCAGCCTCAGGCAGGATGGCCACAGGTCAGGAATGCTGGGCATTGTAGTCCAAAACATCTGTAGAACACCAGGTTGAGGATGGCTGCTTTAGGAAAGTAAAGCAGCCTTTATGTTCCTAAAGTTATATTATGTATAACTTAGTTTGCTCATAAAATTATCATTATATTTGAACACTTTAAAAAGCGAAGTCAGTTAGGGAGTAATCCTATGGCCACTAGCCACTGTCTAGAGGGCCATAGGACTTTTCTGTTCCTGGGAACCAAGGTTGGAGCCAGAGCTCCAAATGCAGTTCCCAGAAACTGTGCTGCCTGCCCCCTCGTCGCTGACGCACTTCTCTCCGCACCAGCTACATCTCCACGCTCGGAAACGGAGCATGGAGACAGTGAAAAGGGGACAGTGCTGAGGGCAGGGAGGTGACCATGGAAGCTGTGTTACACAAGTTCCTGTGTGCCGTGTGGCCTCCCCCTCCCACTCTGAAATCACCAAATCACCCGTGTAGCCAAAAATGCAGGGTAGCTGGAACATGGAGGCGGGGATTGACTCTGTGCTCTGGCCAACCTGCATTGGATAGTTGTCAGCCCCAGAGTTTGGAGGCTGATGATTATCTCCATAGGATTGCACCCTTAGTAAATTTGTAATTGTTGTCTGAACTTAAAAAAAATTAATATTTCAAAACCATCGACCGTAGCATCCTTCTGGGATGATTATCTGAGCTGGGAGTGGAAGACACTGCATTGCAGTGGTTTCGCTCCTACTTGGATGGTCAGCTCCAGAAGGCGGTGCTTAGAGAATATTGCTCGGCCCTGTGGATTCTCCAGTATGGGATTCTACAGGGGTCAGTTCTGCCCCCCATGCTATTTAACATCTACATGAAACCATCGAGTGTGGTCATCTGGAGTTTTGGAGTGCATTGTCATCAGTACACTGATAACACGCAGCCCTATTTCTCCTTTTCATCTTCAGGTGAGGCTAAATCAGTGCCTGGCTGTGACAATGGACTGGATGAGGGCTAATACACTGAAACTCAATCTAGACAAGACTGAGGTGCTGTTGGTGGGTGGTTCTTCTGACCGGATGAAAGGTGCTCAACCTGTTCTAGATGGGGTTGCACTCCCCCTGAAGGAGCAGGCTTGTAGCTTGGGGGTTCTCCTTGAGCCATCTTTGCCACCTGAGGCTCAGGTGGCCTCAGTGGCACGGAGTGTCTTCTACCAAATTCAGTCGGTGGCCCAGCTACACCCCTATCTGGACAGGGATAACCTGGCTTCAGTTGTCTATGCTCTGGTAATCTCCGAATTAGATTACTGCAATGCACTGTATGTGGGGCTGCCTTTGACGACGGTTCAGAAGCTGCAGCTCATGCAAAATGCGGCAGCCAGATTGATAACGGGGAACAGAAGGTCCAAACTTATAAGACCGACTCTGGCCTGCTTGCACTGGCTGCCTGTACGTTTCCAAGCCAGATTCAAAGTGCTGGTTTTAACCTATAAAGCCTTACATGGCTTGGGACCACAATACCTGACGGAGCGCCACTCCCAATACGAACCTACCTGGACACTACGCTAAGGCCCTCCTCTGGCTGCTTAAACCGAGGGAAGCTCAGAAGACGGCGACAAGGGAGAAGGCCTTCTCGGTGGTGGCCCCCAAATTATGGAATGATCTCCCTGATGAGGCCTGCCTGGTGCCAACATTGTTATCTTTTTGGCGCCAGTTTAAGACCTTTCTCTTCTCCCAGGCATTTGGCAGTATATGATAAGTTTTAATTGATCCTGGAATGTTTTATATTTATGGTTGTTTGTTTTTGAGATTGTTTGAAGTTGTTTTAGATATATATTTCTTTTGTGTGTATTGTCTGTTCATGTGTTTAATAATGATAATTACAATAATAATAATAATACTATACTAAACATGATTATTTTTATGAGCAAACCAAGTTATACGTAACATATTTTAGGTTTGTAGTTTATGTCTGATCAGAGGGAATTTCAGCAAGTAGTCCCTGAATCATCCTAGAAACCAGAAGAAGCAGGAAGAACTGGAGTCAGAGGAAGACAAGTCCAGAAACACAGGACTCTGTGGAACAAAACCCAAACTTTAAAACATTCTTACATATTATGAAATGGTGACTCTGTTCACATGTTGGGAAACTGAGCATGATTTGGAGCATCTCAAAATGTCTATCAGCAAAAGATACATTGAATCAATAATTTTAATAAGAAATGGAAGAAATAACTATGCTGAGGATCTTACAGAGAGGATTAAAACATATTTTTCCCATGGGTTCATTATTGCCAGACATTTTACATCTCTAATCTTTGTATGTAGAAATCATTGGGTGGGGGGAGTAAAGACTTGATAACAATATATAAACACCTTGTCTTATATTCTTTAAAAAATTACAAAATCCAAAGCTGTTCAATTTTTCCAATTTGTTGAAAAAAACAAAACAAAAATGGTCCTTGGGGAAAAAATGGGAAAAAACCACTTTTCCTCAAATTTTCCTGATTTTTTTCTGGGCCTTCACATTGCTACACAGGGTTCTACCTGATTGTCTAGAAACTATAGCTTTTAGCCACGCCAAAGTAAAACCACATTTACTGCAGGAGGAACTCCAAACTGAATAATTTGCCCACTTAACCAGGGGTGTTAAACTTTTGGCTGGCCTTGCTTGCCAAGGCAAAAATGATGGTCAGTGCGTTCCCTTCTCCATGCCAGTTGGTTGGAGGCAAGTGTCCCTCTCACACGCACACACAAAAGCAAAGGCATCCCCACCAACCTTGCCTGTGGGGAAGGCGAGTGGGGAGTATCCCAACGTCAGCGGCTGAAGGAGCCTCCCCACAGGTGTCTTATGTGGGCACGGAGCCTCCCTTTTCCTGCCTCTATCCCGCAGGAAAGACCGGGGGGAGGGGCATAAGGCTTTAGCAGATGCTGAGGTACAGCAGTGAGAACCTTCCTTCCAACCCTGGAGCTGGGGATGGGCAGCTATCCCTGCTCCCTCCCCAGATCCAAGGTTGGAAGGCAGACTCTGACCAATGAGGGATTGCTGTCAGGATTGCAGCTTCAAAGGCGGGGTAAAAGTTTGTCATTTATCATGCTCACCATGACAAGTTGAAGCTTGCATGTAGCCCTTTGTTGCAGTAGACTACAGTTTGTAGCTAATAGTCTAGGAATGTCCTTCGCTGGAGGTATTTCAGTAGAGGCCAGAGGGCTGTGCATGACCATCAGCTCAGCAAAGGAGAGGTGGAAACAAAGCTGAGCAAGGGAGTGCTAGAGCTAAAGCAAAGAGGATGGAGCAAAGGAGCACAGTAGGGAGTGGTTAGCCCAGCAAGGGTCCAGAGGAGATGGAGAGGCTTTTATCCTGTTCCTGGTCATCTGCTGGGTCATAGTTTACAGCTGGATCCCTATTGTCCTCCCCCTCACCTAAGGAAACCCCTGCAATAGAGACTTCTGGCATCCAAACATGTGCTCCTGTATGGAGTCTGGGCTTCCTACTGGGTCTGTTAATCTCCCTTGCTGTTGAGGCCCGAGGACAAAGGGAAAGAATTGGGATGGGCATGGGATATAAGAAGTGTGATCAGGACCCCCAGGCAAGAAGTGCGTGAGTTTAGGCATTTTTTGCTGCCTTGAGGCTATTGTGGGTTCTGCCAGGTCCTCAGTTGTACTTTGAGGGGTCCCATGCCTCTTCCTCATAGGAGGTCGCCTGGGGTCAGGTGAGATCCTGACAACCGTCTCTCAGGGATGTTGCAGTTGCACCGTGCATTGCAGATCCTGCATTACGCAGGGAGTTGGACTTGATTACTCCCAAGGTCCCTTCTAACTCTGTGATACTATGACTCTAATTCCTAAGCTTTTCTTGCTTTTCTAGTGATTTTTTAACATGCTAATTACTGGATTTTGGAATTGTCATATTGAATAGCCTCAAAACAAGCAAAATTGAATTTGGGATTCCAATATCCCATTTTCCCTTTATGAAATGTGTGCCAAAATTAAAATTAAACCATGAACATTCAAAATCCCAAAAAGTATAGCTGAAAACTTCGAATTTATTATGCCAGGTGGGGTTTGGGTGTGATTTCACAAATTTTCACATTGTGCCACTCATTTTGTTGGAATTTTTAAAAATGCTTATCTTGAATCACTTGCACTGTGTGCTAGATAACTTCAGGGCCTGTTCAGATATTACTAGTACTACCTCTCATTTCTCTGTACTGTGAGATGAGGAGCAGTCCTCAGGCTTATGCTTCCACTTAGTCTCACTCCCAACCCACTCTGTTTATAGAAGGCAACTTCTGAACCAGGAGATTGCACTGTTACTTGAATGCGGGGTCTTCCTTACCCTGCTATTTAATCCACTGGAGAATGTGGGTACAATATTCAGGGTAAAGGGGATTCCACACATTCAAAATGTGGGGTGCCCCAGGTGGGACATTTTTAGGAACAGCGCTGAGAATGTCAGGGCAGCAGGGCATGGGAGCCCAATTTCATTGCCTTTACCAATGAAGAGTAATGTACAAATGGACCCCCAAATGCTGCTTGTGCTTTTTGCAGGTGCATGAATAACATTTTGAAAATAAGGTTTTGCTAGCTGGAAGTATCTTCAATTGAAAGTTGATAAATTTCAGCAGTTACTGTCATGCCTCTTCCTTTTAATGCCTTCTCCTTTTTGCTTTTATCCATCTTGACAGTTTCCTTTGATGGTAGTTCTATTTTTCCAATTTCCAAAGCTCATAATCTCCCAGTCTTCTTTGAGTCTGAGCCTCCTTTAGAAACCTATGTTAATCGGATTATTTATGAAACAGTCTTAGTATCATCTCAGTAATCTTGCCTAGTTTTAGATGACCTATACTGTCATGTCAGGAAGCTGAACTGTGATTGATAAATAAATAAAATAAAATAAAATATCCATTCTGGTAACTATAATTTGTTGCTCAGTTTCCCCAATTCCCTACTGTTATCTGTAGTTTGCATTTGACCTTCTTGCCTTAACGCTCCTCATAACCAGAACCTCTGAACACCTTTGCTCCTATTCTGAGAGAATTCAGTGGTGTGAAATAAGAGATTTTCAGAATCGATCACATTCAGCTTTCATCCTTTATCAGAATGACACTAAAGATTATGGCTGCAGCCCAAAGAACCACATATTCTCCTGAATCCCATTGTTGACTGTGGAAGGCAAAGATGACAAAAATTCGGCCTGTTCCAAAATGAGAAAGGCTTGCCTCTCTTTGTGATACTCCCGCCATAGATCCTGGTTTATGCAAAAAAAAAAAAAAAGTTTGGTTTTCCATCCAGAGATGATGACAAACAGGCCCCTGCTTGATAGATGGATTCGTTATCACCTCCTAATTACAAGCAGATTTCCAGGTGTGCTCTCTACATTATAAATGAAAGCTGCCTAGTGTTATACAATACTGGCCTGAGGGTCAGCCATAAGGGATCTGTTCCCTCTCTTCTGTCATTGGACGGTATTATTTAGCTGAGGTTTCAAAAGATAACCTCTGAAAGTCTGACTGACTAATCACCTGGTAATGCTGACTGCTATCTGGTTCAGTGTCTCCCAATAAAGAAAGGAACTCAGCAAAGCTGCAATATGTCAGGCATTTCTCTGTTGTGTATGTGTTTTTAAATAGCTAGCTGTCCAAGGGAAATACCTGCGTCATCCAAGTTAAGCATACTGCTGCAACCATGAACTCAAACTCAGTTCTTATGTCATGCATCCAAGAACACGGTGTTGTTGTATTGCAGACCACTGCTCTGGTTTGAAGTCAGGAAAAGCAGGAATCCCCCAAACCGCTGTTTTCCTTAGGATGGCATGAAATGCAGCTACCGCATCTCAAATATGGTATAAGCCTGCCCCATTAAATGCATGTTTCCTTTAAGATAGTGTTAGATTTTATTTTAAGCATTTACCCATGTTCTTGAAAAGTGAATTATTTGCATGAGATGTGTAATGGCCTAATGCAACCATCTTGGAATAGTTGCCTCTTATCCTTGAGCAGACAGTGCATCAAATGAATAATAAAGGCTGAATCAAGGTAAAGTCCCTGGGATTATGTGACTGATCATGGCCCAATATATTTATGATTATATCATATGCCCATTCCTAGGGTGGAGTTTCCATGTGGCTAATCATATGTCCACTGAGAATACAGCTATGTATTTCTAAATTACTGATATAAGGTGATATATATAGAGATATGATTTCTCTTTCTCTCTCTCTCTCTCACACACACACACGCACACGCGCACACAGTAGTTTAATATTGCTGAGATTCATGTTAATTAGTCATCTTTTATAATTTGCTATGGCACTTATTTACTTTATGTCATGGAGAAAGTCGCAAGTAGGTGATTAATAACCTGCCTAAGTATTACTTTCCCTCTTGCTTCCTTGTCAAGAAATAATGTGGCCTGCAGATGTTTGGAGAAACCAATACATTTTATTAATGACAGCTGCTGTTGGAACATATTCAGTGAAAGTCTGCTTATCAGCCATAGCAGAAACAAAAGGTATTTTTTGCACGTTGGTTTTCATCTTTGTTTTGAATTCTGAGTGTGCTGAAAGCTCTCATTGAACAGCAGTTCACATATTTTACAGACCATGAAAGGCAACTTGGAATCAGGTCTGATGAAGTAAGAAGCTGATTTAACAGAAAAGTTCAGCATTGTGTGCATCTACATCCTCTCTTATTTTGTGGTTTTAATTTTTGTGAACTGCCTAGAGAGCTTGGGCTGTTGGGCGGTATAGAAATGTAATAAATAAATGTCTGTTTTTAGAAGATTTGGCTTTGCAATAAATCATAAACTTGAGAAATGTAATAAATCAATCAATAAATACATGTCTGTTTTTAGAAGATTTGACTTTGCAATAAATCATAGAATCATAGACTTGGAAGGGGTCATTTAAGCCATTGAGTCCGACCCCCTGCTCAGTGCAGGAATCCAGTTGAAAGCATCCCTGACAGATGGCTGTCCAGTCTCTGCTTGAATACCTCCAGTGACAGAATGCCCTGGGAAGTTGGTTCTGTTATCTGAACTGCTCTAACAGTTAGGAAGTTTTTCCTGATCTTTAACCAAAATTTGCCTTGCTATAACTTAAGCCCATTAGTACATGCCCTACGGTCTTGGATGATGGAGAATAGGTTGCGGCCCTCTTCTGTGTGACAACCCTTTAGGCGCTTGAAATCCCCCCCCCCCACGGTCTTCTCTTCTCAAGGCAAGACACACCCAGTTCCTTGAATCTTTCCTCATAGGACTTAGTTTCTAGTCACCTGATCATCATTGTTGCCCTTCTCTGAACTTGTTCCAGTTTATCTAAATCCTTATTAAAGTGTGATGTCCAGAATGGGCACAGTATTTGGGTTGAGGTCTAACCAGCGCAAAGTAGAGTGGAACTATTACTTCCCGTGATTTTGAAACTATACTTAGTTGAAGCAACCTAAAATTGCATTTGCCTTTTTTGCAGCCACATCACACTGCTGACTCATATTCAGCTTGTGATTGATTACAACTCCAAGATCCTTTTCACACGCACTATTGCCAAGCCAGGTATCCCCATCTTATACCTTTGCTTTTGATTTCTTTTTCCTAAATGAAGAACTTTGCGCTTGTTATTTTCTGCCCAGTCTGCTAACTTATCAAGATCATTTTGAGTGCTGTTTTTTTCTTCTAAGGTATGACCTCTTCCACCCAATTCTGTGTTTTCTGCAGATTTGATAAGCATTCCCCCCACCTCTTCCTCCGAGTCGTTAAGAAATCTGTTGCAAAGTGCAGGGCCCAGGACTGAGCCCTGCCCCTGCAACATCACACTTACCTCTTTCCACATTGATGAAGAACCATTGATGAGCACTCTTTGAGTACGGTTCTCCAGCCAGCTGTAGATCCACCAAGTAGTAATGCCATCCAGTGTGTATAATGGTTAAGGGTTGGATCCAACAGTCACGTGAGTGGAAGTCTGCTCACACAAAGTGACTTCCGCCGGTGCAGTGGAACTTCCCTGTCCTTTCCTCCCACTTGCAGCCCCCCATGCGTGCCCCAAATCTGTGCCCTCTGGAGCAGATTTGGAGGGCATGCAAGGGGGACCGCAAGGAGGAGAGGAAATCCATTCTGCTAGCGGTTTCTGCTTCACTAGTGGATGACCAGCATTGGATACAGCTGTATGTATGTACATTTTAGGATTTTTCCCTGGTTCAGAGGTTTTTACCTGAAGAGTGGCATGGAAATCAATCATAAAAATATAGAGAATTTTTGAAGGGTGTTATTGTATAAGAATGTCAACCACAACAACAGTTTTAAACACAAAACCAGCATTTCCTATTCCTATTTTTAGACTAGCCTGTACCACATTCTTAGAACAAATTGACTGTTGCCCAGGCCAATAACTACGGGTTTAGAAACATTAAAGAGATTAACCTTACAACTATTTACTCCGAGGTTAAGTCCCACTAAGGGCTAAACTAGATGTGACATTAATTTCATAAAATTCCTGCTACAAACGTGTTAGGAATGGCTCAGGAAGAATGATCTTTGGTATGACTGATGGAAGTAAAAGATAATGAAAATGATGCCTAGCGAGTGAGAGTGCATATTTAATGGTGTTCACTTCTGTACAGTTACTTGCATTACAGTTCCACTGCCTTTGATCTTCAGACACAAATCTATAAATAGGAATTGGAGTTCAACAGTGGACTTAAAGCTACAAATCTCTTTTTCTCTGGCTCACAGTAGTCACTTTCAGTGAACAAGGGCTGATTCTCACAGCCAGAATACCATGGGGGGCATGTTAGTTGCATCAGTTTCTGCTAGCTTTGGGCTCATGATAAACCAAATCAGCTCACCATGTACCCAGAAAAAGAAAATGATCCACAACAGTCCAGATTTTATTGCATCACTGTTCATCTTCTCTTGGTAGCTTCATTCTAGATATTTTCAAGATCCTTTAATGTGGATTTATCCCCTTACAATTATTAACCATCATTTTGGTTGCACAGTTATGCTGCTTTAATTGTGAACCTCTCTGCCAGCTTTGAATGCAATATTTATGGCATATTCTCTCAGTCTAAGAATTAAAGAGAGCGTCCCCTCCCCTCCTCCCATGTACATTCCTACTCCCACCGGCACCACTGGTCATATGAGGGAGTCAGAGGCTCCCTGACACTAAGCCAGGAGTCGGCACCTTTTTTCTATGAAAGGCCATTGACCCACAAGAAAAATAATGGAGGGCCAGAGGCGACATTGGGCAGAGCCAGAGCCAAAATTAGGAGGAGTCTACAGTATTGCAGATACTGTACTGTACATTGCTCACATGTAGAAAGGGGGTTGCTCATGTATAAAAGGCAACATTGACCGACTATATTACTATTTGTGATGGAGGGGGAGTTAAAGAATTATTTTCCTGGATTTGGAGAAAGTGTGCTTACAAACACAGAAAAAGATTGTTTTGCTGAAAAATCCAGCTTATACTCATTAAGTCTTCTCCAGAAAAATTGAATCTCTCAGGGAAATAAAAAAAAAGCTTGGGCATCTCTCTCTCCCTTTGCTGCTTCCTTCTATCCCCCTCTGGCTGCAAGGTTCCCAACAGCGGCAGCCTTCCCAGATGGATCAAACTTTTTATGAAGAAAGACATTTCCCTAGTGTAAGATTAATCACAACCACCAGGTTCTTCTTCATGGTCTCTGCGCATCACACATATGGGCTCTGTACCTACGCAGAGCCTCCATTTGGGAAAACTTCTGTAGCTGAGGAATGTTTTTGGCGGGAACTCTTCCCCACCATCCCACTGTGCATGTCCCAAGTGTGTTTTCGCATATCTCCTCAGTTCCTTTTCAACCACCATCACAGCTGCCTCTTCGGGAACTTTCTCCGCTTTTTTCAGCGAGTTAGTGCTGAGGTCTTTCTTGTTCTTTCTCATTCTTTTTTCTTCTTATTCCCCCCCCCCGAGTAGTTAGTATAGTTGTTTGTTATTTCATTTTTCTTCTGGTGTATAGCATTGAAGGCCCCTTTCAGAAAGTTCGTCCACTGCGGCGGTAAACTCCCCCTGTCCTATGGACACGCTTTGTGCCTCCTTTGCCTTTGGGAATCACATGTGGTAGAGATGTGCCACCATTGCCAGTCTTTCTCAAAACAAGTCTGTAAAAATCGCTTGGACAGATTAAAGGTGGTTTTGTGGAAAAGGGCATTGGAAGCAGTGGATACCCAAAAGTCCCAACCTCAACCAGGTGCCTCTGTGCAGAGTGAGATGCCACAACCTACTGCAGTTTCACCCCCCCGGTCAACCTTGGAGGTGGGGCGGACAGACCCTCCAACACCAAGTCGTTCATTGGCGCTCTCAGTGGCCAAAAAGATTGCCAGAAAGGTGAAATGGACTAAGCCTGAGCCAGAACCTGTACTGAAGAAAAAGAAGAGGAAGGAGTGTAAGAAGACTCCACCGAGAGTCTTGGAGTTGGAGATTCCTCTTCCTCCCTGTCTTCTGAATTCACCGATTCCAAGGCTACAATTGGTACCGATAGCCACAACACTGTTAGAGCCTCTGTCTACGGCCTCTGAAAGTGAGATCAGAGATTTTTCTCCCGTTTGACACTGAGTGGATTCCATCCCTTGGGATTGTTGCTCACGATCTCCATCTTTAAGCATACCAGATCAGGAGTCACAGTTGCCTCAGTACGGAAGGTCTCAATCACCTGCCGTTCCCAGGGACTCTGTTCCTCTATACTGATCACCTTTAAGATACCATGAAGAGGAGTATTCTGATCAGCATCAAGAGTAGGATCAACTCTCTACTGGTCCATGCCGCCTTCGAGATCTTACCAATGTGATGATTGGCGGCTGCGTCAAGATTACGATCTGTACTATGGTCAAACCAGGTGTTTAGGAGTAACTTCTAGTAAGGTAAGGAGTAACTGAAGGTACCCTTCAGCTACAATTTCATGCCCACCAGACCACAGTATGTTTCTCCACCGCCGCCAGTCCCCCCACGCTCGTCTTTAAATAAGCCATGAGGCTACGTTGACCAGGTTTCTCCTGATCACCCACCGCCATCTCCTCCTGTGCAACAGCAAGGTGAACAACTAAAATCAATAGCCCAAAGAGATCTCTCCCAGTATTCTGCAGAGGATTATTAATCGGATTCCTCGTCCTATTCTGTACCAGAGTCTATTTCATCTCTAGATGAGGTTGTAGGTATGTGAGGCAGAGCTTCCCCTTCAGAGAATATGGGTCATTTCTCGGAGCAGGTGCTGCGGATGGCACAGGCTCTAGGAATTGATGTGCAGCAACCCATAGAACATATACAAGACCCAGTGTTTGACGCCATATATATGGAGACATTGGTACGAGTGGCAATTCTCTTTCTTTCCACTCTTCTCCAGATGTTGAAACAAACTTGGAATACTCCATCTTCAATGGCTCCTACCTTGAAGCATCTAGAATCGATGTATAAGGTTCAAGAAAAAGATGCCGCTTTTCTCTCAATCTTGTCTGAATTCAATAACAGTCAAGTTGGCTCAAAGTCAGTCCCAGAAATTGCATGCATCTCCAGTTGACAAGGAATGACGCAGACTTGATCTGATGGGACGGAGACTTTATTCATCCACAGCCTTGACTTCGTGTTGCGAACTATCAGGCCATGATGTCGTGGTATCAATTATTTTTGTAGAAGAAAATGGATTCTTTGTGTACTTACCTCCCAGATGACCAGAGAGAGCTGGCCAGAAAGTTTCAGGTGGAAGCAGTTAGACTTTCCCATCAACAAATTAATGCTGCACATCATCAGGCCAACTATAATGCAAAATCCATGGTAGGCTCTGTGGCTTTACGACACCATGCGTGGCTTTGTTTGGCTGGACTAACACCGGATGCCTGGTCTAGTAATGAAGACTTACCCTTTGATGGTGAGGGCTTATTTAATTCTAAAACGATGACCAGATGGACTCTGTCCAGAAGAGATCAACAGTAAAGAAGATGGGCATAGTGCAGCCTCAACAGCAACAGTCTTACAAACCAAGGTGTTGGTTTCAGCACCAGCCATACTTTAAGAGGCAATCTTCAAATCAAACTCCTCAGTACCAGCCACAACAGCAGCAGCGGAGGAAACAGTACTCTTCCTCTAAGTCTCGCCAATCCCGAGCAAGGGCTGACACTTCTTCCAAGCGGTGCCTTTGACTGGGAACCTCTGAGTGTCTTTCCACCTCCGCCTGCTCTAATTTTTGGGAACCGTCTCTCTCTCTTTCTACTAGCATGGCATGCAATAACATTGGCTGCTTGGTTGCTGGCGATTGTTCACCAAAGATACAAGATCAAATTCGACGCCCCCCCCCCCCAGGTGGGAATTGTCCGAATAACTTCGCCGTCAGAACTGTTACATCTCGAGACAGCGTCGCTTCTTGGGATGGAGGACTGCATCCAATTTTAGATTTAAGACTCTTGAACACATTTAACACAATCTCACACCCAAGAGATTCAGAATGACTATGCTGGCAGCAATCCTCCCCCTCCTTCGGAAGGGCATTGTCAGGAGGTTGCCCCTGCTGCCTTCTGAAATCCTCAGGTGGCCAGAATCAACACGCAGACAATAGGGCTCTTTAAGGCTTTATTCCATTCAACCTAATGACGCTTACAGATGCTAATTGCTTGATCCTACGAGTGAGACTTAAGAGAGCTGCCTACTTGGGAGTTCTAACCTTAGAAATCAGTTGATCTCCGTTTGGAGGGGAAAGTGGGAAACCTCTGTACTTACGAGCTAGGAGGAGAGAGTCCACCCCTTTCCCGTGGGGCATCGAGGCGCCGCTATTGCCGTCGTGCCAAACGGACTGAGTGCTGCCTCTCAGCACCTGCCATCTCGTGCTTGACAGTGCACCGGCGCCTAGCGTCCAGGAACTGCTGTTGCTCCTCCCTCTCCCTGCCAGGGTCACTATCACTCTCAGGAATGTGTACCGGGAGGGGCTGTCTCCCTGGCTGCTGCTCTGACCAGCGCGTGGGTTCCTCTCCCGCAGTTTCTATCTCTTCCTCAGAATCAGAACTGCTTTGGGGTACTCTGGGCTCCGATCCAACCCTGACAGGCGTGTGGTTCACGGCAGTGGATCTGAAGGATGCTTATTTCCACATCAGCATAGAGGAAGCGTATCAAAGATACCTGCATTTCATGATTGGACCAAACATGTTCCACTTTTGTGTGTTACCCTTTGGACTAGCGACAGCTTCAAAGGTGTTCACAAAATCCCTGCCAGAGGTACGCACACACCTCCATGTCAAGGGCATCGAGTTCTACCCATATTTGGATAACTGGCTCCTCGTAGGTCCTTCCAAGGAGTTTGTGGATCGTGCCATCGTAGTTGTTTTGAATCTTCTTGATGCTCTGGGCCCCTGCCTCAATGAGGAGAGGTCGACTTTATCCCCCACTCAGGGGGCGGTATTGGATTTGAAGACAGGTTGCGCTTATCTCCCTCAAAAGCTCATGGATCAGTTAATCACTTTGGCGAGCATTCTTTACCAATGGTGAGAGGTGTTGGCCCACGCCATTCAGTGTCTCTTAGGGCACATGGCTGCAACTATGTCAGTGGTGGAGTGGGCATGCCTGAGAATGAGACCATTACAGAACTGGTTTATCTGGGTTTTTCACAACAAGACTGATGCTCAACGAATCCGACTCTGGATACCAGACCGCATTGCATCTTCTCTGGTGGATGGATCCAAACAATCTCACTCAAGGTATAATGTTTGTTCCACCACCTCCATCTTGAGTGCTCACCACAGACGCCTATCTCCTCGGTTGGGGAGCCCATTGTGGACGGTTGCGAATTCAGGGCCAATGGTCGGGAGCAGAAGGACAGGCTCACATCAATTTCCTGGAGTTGCTGGTGGTGTGGAAAGCCTTAAGGGCTTTTGTGACCTACCTATGGGGCAGACACATCCAAATTCTGATGGACAACACCTCTGTTCTTTGGCACCTAAACAAGCAGGGAGGTACTTATTCATCCAAACTGGTGGGCCTCACTCTCAAGATTTACGATTGGGTTATCCTGAGAGATATCTGCTTGACTTGATTCATATTGCTGGAGTGGACAACACTTTGGCAGATTCCCTCTTCGGACTTACCGAGCTTCCGACGAATGAAAGCTTTCTCCTCGTGTTCTGCGTCATCTATTCTGATGGTGCAGCCGGCTGTTGGTGGACTTGTTCGCAAACCCATTGAATGCTGTTTGCAAGATTTTCTGCTCAAGAGTAGGTCGTTCGCCACTGAGAGATGCTTTTTTTCCTGCAGTGGAGCAAGGTGCTGTTCTATCTCTTTCCCCCATTTCCTCCGCTACCGAAGGTGATAGCGAAGATCAAAGTGGAGAAGACCAACAGTCTATTGATCGCACCCTGGTGGCCAAGGCAACCTTGGTTCATGATCCTGTCCAATATGGCTGGAGGGAATTTTCTTCATCTCCTGCTCTAGCAGGATCTAATCACTCAAGACTGAGGACGGATCCGACATCCGGACTTGCACACCCTGAAGTTGACGGCATGGAGGATTCAATAGAGGAGGATAGAAAGTTCACATCGTCCCAGGTGCAGCGAGTATTGGACGCCGCTATCAAGTGGTCAGTGTTTGAGGATTTTTCCACTTCTAAGGGTTTTTGTCCTTCCTCCAGTTCAATCTTGGACATTCTGTCATTTTTTCATCATTTGTTTGAGAAGGGTCTAAAGTGTTCTTCTATTAGGGCTTATGCTGCAACTGTTTCAGTTATGAGGGGACAGGTGCAGGGTTTTTCGGTTTTCACCCATCCTCTCACCAAGCAGTTTTTGCATGGGTTGCGGAACTTGATTGCTCCTGTGAAGGACTTAGCCCCGCAGTGGAACCTCTGGCTAGTGTTACAAGCGTTAACATCAAAACTGTTTGAGCCTATGGCTACTATTGACTTCCATCTATTGTCATGGAAGGTGGCCTTTTTTGGTAACTATCACATCATCTCGGAGAGCATGTGAATTATGTACTCTCCATATTGTTGCTCCTTTTGCAGTTTTCCATAAGGACAAGATTGTCCTTTGTCTAGACTTCGCCTTTCTTCCTAAAGTGGTTTCTGAATTTCATCTTAACGAGCCTATTGTGCTTCCAGCTTTCTTCCAAACACCATCTTCAGACCTGGAGAAATGCCTCCATAATCTCGATGTCTGAAGGGCCTTAACTTTTTACAAAGCTAGGACTGAGTCATTTCGGAAATCAGAAAAAATATTTATTTGCTATGCGGGACCTAACAAGAGACCGCCTGTGTCATTCTAGAGGCTGGCTGCCTGGATAGTTCAAACCATCGCACTGGCATACCAACTCCATGGGCAAGAGCCTTTGCATCGGATCCAAGCACATTCGACATGAGCTATGACAATGTCAACAGCCTTCGGGAGCGGGGTGGCTCTAAAGGGCCTTTGTAAGGCTGCAACATGAACTGCCCCGTCGACTTTTGCAAAGCATTATAAACCGGACGTGCATGCTCAACCGGACTGTACGTTGGGATGAGCGGTACTCTCCTCTGCGTTCCAATAGGACACCTACCCTTCTCTGGTAAGTTGACTGGTTAATCTCCCATATGTGTGATGCACAGAGACCATGAAGAAGAAAGACAGGTTGCTTACCTGTAACTGTAGTTCTTCGAGTGGTCATCTGTGCATTCACACAACCCACCCACCATCCCCTCTTCGGTGTTGATATCCTGTTGATATTGATATTGAGGGACCCTTGGATCTGAGTCTATTTTTCTGTCTCAAGGAACTGAGGAGATACGTGAAAACCCATTTGGACATGTGCAGTGGGATGGTGGGGAAGAGTTCCCGCCAAAAACGTTCCTCAGCTATAGAAGTTTTCCCAAGTGGAGGCTCCATGCAGGTGCAGAGCCCATATGTGTGAATGCACAGATGACCGCTTGAAGAATTACAGTTGCAGGTAAGCAACCTGTCTTTCCCACCTCTCTCCCTTCCTTTGGGCTCTGCCAGCCAGTGACAGTGCTTGTTGCTGCAGCCCCTGTCAAGCTTCACCTTGTAGCAACTGCTTCACCCAGGTGCTTTGCCTTCAGCCAACTCTCTCTCTCTCTCTCTCTCTCGCGCGCACGCTTCCAAAAAGAAAGAGTGTGTCAGTGCAGCTTGTCCCTCAGCACACAGTGACAGAAAAGTCCAGAGTGGGCTGGATGGTTGCATACACTGGATGGAATTAGGCATGCCTGCAAATTGCAGGTTTCCCATGAATGAGCGACAACGAGCCTTGGACTCACCTGCTACTCTCCCTCCTTATTGCAGAGCTGAAAGTATGAGTTTGGAAGCTTCCCCTTCTGCTTCAGCTAACTGCAGCTTCTCGGTTTGGATGAAATGAGAATCATGGTTAACATTAACTATAGTTAGTTTAAATAAGCCACCTTCATAATCCATAGGTTGAAACTGGCTTGCTTTGTAACTGACCAAAGTTTGTATCACAATATGATGCCCAGTTCAGAAGAACTGTGATGCCATGATTAATTATAAGTGAAAGCTTTCAAACATCACAGCTGGGCTGGAGAAAGAGAGCGAAGAGGGAGCACATGAGCCCAAAACTCACTGTGGCTCATTCATATAGCGCTAAGACATGGTTTAGCGTTATATCTGAAAATGGCCACTGAAAAACTCTCTTCTTCGTCGTCATTGTTGTCATGTTTTGGTATTTTAGTGGAAATTGTATTTTTAGTTATTTTATATTTTGTATGTTTTGATAATTTTATTATAGGTGGCCTTGGGTCTTTTTTCCGATGACTATGGGCGCAATCCTATGCATATTTAGACAGAAATAAGTCCTACAATTCCAACATTCCACAGTCAGCCATGCTGGGAGTTGTACAACTTATTTCTGTCTAAACATGCATAGGGTTGCACCCAAAGAAGAAGACGTAATATTAAGAATACTAGGAATAATTCAACTCAATTTCCATGTACCATGGAGTACTGTGTACTTGGGGTAGGCTCTCTCTTCCCTTACAGCCTGAGAGATGGAGTCACCAGCCTGCACTTAGGGCTGAAGGATGAATATATAGAAGAGCACATGAAGCAGTGCAGAGAGCAACTGACCACACCCTGAAGACTTGTTTGCAATGCTGGGCTAATTCACCAAGGATTTTCTTAATATATCTTCAGAATCACTTCTCAGCCTGCAGTTGGGATGGGCGGATCCCTACCTCCAGACACCAGTGGCATAGTGGACGCCACTTGCGGCCGTAAAGCTTTTAGATTAACCTAAATGCAGCCATAAATGGCTGCAATTAGGTTAAACTAAGGGCTTTACGGCCACAATGGGCGTCCACTACACCATTTGCATCTGGAGTCATTCCTCAGCAATGCAGCAATGGCAGCTGCCATTGCTATATTGCCAGCGATATGGAGCCGGCGTGCATCTGCAAAATCGCTGCGTGGAGATCCGGCTCACAAGGATTCCGGAGGGAGGCGGAGGTAAGCAATCCTTTCTGCCGCATTCTTTTGAATCTGGCCTCATTGTGGTCCGTGGCGGAATTCTCCGCCATCCGTAGCCTGAAGACATTCGTTCAAGGGTTTTCCTCACTGTTCTTAATTCTAAATTTTTGTGCTTTAGTATAAGTTGCAGGTATTGCAAAATGAATAACAAAAACTAACTTGGATAAGAGAGCATGTGACTGTATGTATGTATGTACGTACGTATTTATGTTTTTATCCCACCCTTCATCCAGAAAGGCTACCAGAGCTGTTTAAAAATAAGAAATAAGACAGTGCCTTCCACAGGCTAAAAGACATGACACAAAAAGAAAGGGGATTGGGAGGAAGAAGGAAGAAAAGCAAATTCAGGTACTAGCTTCTTAGTTGCAAAGTTCAGCAGGTCATGGAGGTGGATCTAAATACAGTAGAAGGGCTTCTGCTTCCGCTTCCTCTGAAGTCCTCAGTTGTTAGCCAAAGAGAGCTTTAGCTATTGGGCGGTATAGAAATGAAAATAAATAAATAGGGAAGAGGGTGGGGCTCTTAGCTGGAGCTATATCCAGGCACAATGAAGGGTGTCTGATGCTGTGGATGGAATCGTAGCCCCAAAGGTGGTTACTTTCATAAATAAAGTAGGTGCACCTTTTCAAGAGTATAAATTAGATGATAGAGGATGAATCTTCTCCTCTATGATAGAGGATGAATCTTCCCTCATGTCCTACATGGATGTAGGACATGAGGGAACCACATTTCAAAGAGGTCTTATTTGGCTGCTCTGATGTGTTAACTTTTCAGATAATGCCAAAACTGAAGTCCTTATGAACCAACTCTGGATCTCAATACCTTGAGGAGTTTTTCCAGTGTCAAGCTATCTACATTCCAACTGCTATTAGGAGGATTAATTGGATGAAGCCCATGTGGACTTCCTCCAGTTAAGAAAAATAATTGCATGGCTCTCCACTTCTGAAGGTCTTAAGTACTACTGGGACCTGGTTGCTGAGAGTATATATGTGTGTGTGTGTGTGTGTGTGTATGCGTGTGTGTGTATTATATTTATTATATTATATAATTGGAGGGGGGAGGGGGTGTTGGCCTGAACTGAATTTGAACCATAGAGATGGCTGCTTGCAACAATGTCTAATAAAGCTTTCCTCAACCTGGTGCCCTCCAGATGTGCTTGGACTACAACTTCCATCATCTCCAGCCAGCATGGGAGTTGTAGTCCAACACATCTGGAGGGGAAGGCTAATCTAATATATGTGCCGTATGGCCTAGATGTCACTGTACCATAACAAATGATCTGCTTACCATAACAAATGAACCTGCCACATTCTAGAGCACTATTTCTTGCCTTTCAATGGGATTTGAAGATGCGTAATGGTTACACCAAAGTTTTATGGCCCAGCAGCACAGACAGCTTGTATCTTTTAGCCACTGCAGCATAGACAGCTTGTGTCACACCCGTGAAACAGCATCTTGTTCAACAGGCAATGGTGCATTGCACTGCCCAACTTTCCATTTACTTGCTTTACTATAGTGTAAAGTGTGTGCTAAGTTGCCGCCCTCCTCTCAGCTTTGGGGCTCAGCTGAGTTTTTACTGCCTTGGCTGAAGATCTGCTTTAACAACTTAATTTTACTGAACCTGGCATACTTTCCTTGCCTTCCCCTTATTGATTGCCAATTTAGAGCCTATGATATCCATGTATAGCAGAGGTGGGTAATTTGTAGTCCTCCAGATGTTTTGGTCTACAACTCACCACTGACTATGCTGGCTAGGGCAGTTGGGAGTTGTAGGCCAAAACATCTGGAGGACCACAAGTTTCCCTCCCCTGATGTATAACGTTATTTGTATTAATAGGAAGTACTTGTAAACAATAGCTGAAAGGGAAGATAGGATTTTCTATGAAGGCCTTTTAAAACATACCGACGAGGTTTCGGTAGCGCATCTGGGACTGGAACAATGACAATTAAAAGGAAACTCAAGGGCTCTTCACTTGAAATTGCAGATGCGCCACATTGTATTTGCTGCTCAAGGATTCACAGGCGAGAGCCGCTTCAGATGGCTTGTACTGGCATAGATTAGGCATATGCTTTGGGGAACAGATGGCATCATGGATCCCCATGGCAAATGTGAATCCGTGCTTCCTGCGCACAGCACTAAAGTATTTTGCCGTAGGCAAAAAGCAACAAAATTATTTGGAAACACTACTCTGCGAATCAGTTAGGTTAGTGCTTCGGTGCCACATGGAAATGAAATAAAAATCACTTTAGCCTTCACTATCATATTTTTGTCTTCATGGGTTCTGATTATCATCTACCTATATGTGTTGGTAGAGCTATACTTGTATAATTAACAGTCTGCCATGTCAAGAAAGGGTCAGGAGGTTAAGAGATCAACTAGCCTTTAACCTGAAAGTACTAATTGTTGACATAAAATTGGAAGTGGCTCATTTAAATCTCTGTGTATATATGTATATATTTCTCAGGTGCATTTGATTTATCCTCTGTACTGGGAAGCTCTGGATGTCTCTGGAAAAGGTGAAATAATACCATGTGTCCAGAATGGGATTACTGATTCTTCGAATATTTTTGTGCAGGGATGGTTATATCAGAACATATTTACCAGTGTATTTATCTGCTTATTGAGCAACAGTGGCTGCTTATTTAGCCGCAACTAAAAACTAATATACTTCCTATAAAGACATAATTTCTCATTATTTTAAAAGATCGGGACACAGAACAAAAGGAAATAGAAATGTGAATGAATGAGTTTATGGCAGAAGCCATTATATTGAATTCTAGATATAAATATTATTGAGGTGTGCTTCCGAATTATTTAGATGCTTGTAAAAATTGATTTTATGTAAACACAGTTTGTTCTAAAGCTGCCAGCTCTTTGCAGTGAGCATAAGTTGTACAAAATTTATTGACCTGTCGTTCACATGTGTTACTTTACTAGCACTTAATGGTCTGTTTAGATAGTCTTGGTGTGTGTGAACTCCCAGTGCACTACTCCAACTACCATATGTTGACAGGTAGCTGCCATGTAGATAAAATAGGGGAGCCCACTCCAAATCATACAGGGATACACAATCATTACTTATTTTCTAATCTAAAGCAAGGATTTCTTGGGCAGCTACAGGAAGAGGAAAGAAATAGATCTCTTACATTACTTTGTCTCTTGTTCTCTTCTGATTGGTCAATGCACAAGTAAAACTAAAACAATAAGCCTCGTACTAAATGCAACCATTCTGAATTTGTAGAATGTAATTTTGAGCATAAATTGTAATGGAGCCTAAACAGTTAAGAAAGGTTTTGTAGAAAGGAAAAGAAGCATTTCCAACATGTCAGTTTATCTTCTCGTCTCACTTTGTATGCTAGTTTCCCCACAACCTAAGACACATGAGTGTGTCTGTCATCTAGCACCCCACTGCTCATTTGTTAAGGCGTGAGTCATCCCCCTATGGAGTGTTGAACCCCTTTCAGCCTGACGGCCGGATTCAATTTTGGAGAAGTTCTCATGGGCCACATCCTAGTGGTTGGCCAGGCCAAAGGCAAAAGGGGCTGGGCCAAAAATATCAAAACTACCCCCATATTTTAGCTTAATTTTTAAAATTTATTTATTTATTACATTTCTGTGCCGCTCATTAGCCAAAGCGCTCTAGGCAGTTTTCAAGACAATTCTTAAAATCATAAAATACAACAATATAGTAGAACGTAATATAAAACCATAACTTTAAAATAGAATATAACCAAAGTAGTAACCAAGATAAAACCCAGCAGTAGTGCAAAGATCTAAAAATGTGCTAACACAGTTTTTTAAACTGAAGGGCTAAAAAACCTTGGAGAATAAAAATCTCCAAGTGTCTTCCCTAGGCACTGAAAAGACCACAATGTCGTTGCTGGACAAGCTTCTCAGGGGAGATCCTTCCACAACTGGGGTGCCACCACTGAAATGGCCATCTCCTTAGTAGCCACCCTCCTCACCTGGACAAGGGCCTCTGAGGATGATCTTAGGGTCCAGGCAGGTATATATGGAAGGAGACAATCCTTCAGGTAATCTGGCCCCAAGCTGTTTAGGGCTTTGTAAGTTAATACTACCACTTTTTATTTTGCCCAGAAATGGACTGGCAGCCAGTGTAGATGGAAAAGCACTGGTGTAATATGATCATATTGGCCAGTCCCGGATAACAGTCTTGTTGCCCTTCTTTGGATGACCTGAAGTTCCTGAACCACTTTCAAAGGCAGCTCCACATATCACGCATTGCAGTAATTTAAAGAGGTTACTAGAGCATGGATAACTGAAACTAGGTGTCATGCCCTGACTGGAGGAGTCCTCCTCAGAGGAGGAACTAGAGGCCCCAGAAGCCCAGGATACCCCTGACCAGGAACTGCCACCAGACCCACAGGAGCCTGAACCCTCAGGGGAAGTGGCTGCCAGGCCATCCTTGTCAGGAGAGAGGGACTGCCTCTGAGGCAGAGGCTGAGCCACCCCCGTGGGAGCGTTGTCGCCTCAAGAGACAGGCTAGCAGGGCTCCTGTGCGAAGGAGTGCTTGCCTCCAGAAGAGGTCTCCTCAGGAGAAAGGGACTCCTCAGGAGTAGGCTCTGGGAAAGGGGTCTAATTGCTACAGCTGAGCCCTGGGTGGTGTCTGGCTGGGGCTTAAAAGCCTTCACTGGAAACCCAGCCAGCATTGGAACAACTTGGTTCTTCCAGCCTCTGCTGTGTGTCTTGCCTCTAGGGATGTACGAAAGGGACTTACCTTGTCCCGCAGCTTTTTTCGCAGTGGGGGGGAGGCGCTTCGCTTCTCCCCCCGAAGTTCATGCGAGGGGGGGGGGGAGGCTTCCCGCCTCGCCCGGCCGAAATTCAGGCTGGGGAGAAGCGCCATGTCTCCCCGGCCGCGAACTTCAAAAGAAAAGTAAAAAAAAAAAAAGCCCCGTGATAGGCTACGTAATGATTTACGTAGCCTATCACGGCTAGATCTGCAAAGTCAGCCGTGATAGGCTACATTAATCGTCACGTAGCCTATCACAGGGGCGGTTTTTGTTTTACTTGTAATGGCGGGGGCGGCAGCCGGTCAAAAGACCGGCTGCCGCCCCCGCCCCTGACGAAGACCTGCCGAACCGCCGCCGGGAGCGACATTTGTAAAAGGTAAGTCCCATCCCGGGGGGGGGAGAGAATTTCTCCCCGAACCTTCGGAGGACCGAATGCGTTGGCACTCGGCCCCCCGAAGTTTTGGGGAGAAATTCTCCCCCATCCCTACTTGCCTCCTGAATTGTGCCCTGTGTCTGGTGTTCTGTTTCCTGACCTTTTGGACTGCTCAATGACCCTGCTTCTGGACTGTGTAACCTACCTGACTGATTGACTGTGTTTGACCTCTTGCTTGTTACCTTGACTACTCCTGCTGCTGCCTAATCCTTGTTGCCTGACTGCCTGCTGGTGTTCTGACCTCTGCTTGGATTTTGACCACTCCCGCCTTAACTTAAAACTCCTTGGACTGAACCCTGTGTGCCTGACCATTTGCTTGCCAACTTGACTGCTCTATCGCCTCATTCCCTGTACAGGCTTGCAAACAGCCAAGACTTGCTCTAGAGCAGGACACTAGGTTATCCCTGTCCAGATAGGATTGTAGCTGGTATATCAGCCTAAACTGATAAAAGGTGCTCCATGCCACCGAGGCCACCTGTGCCTCCAGTGACAGTGAAGGATCTAAGAACACCCACAAACTACAAACCTGACCCTTTGGAGGAGTGCAACCCCCTCCAGAACAGGTTGAATATCACTCATCTGGGCTCATCCTTAAAGCTCTTACTGCCATTAGGAGTTGCATTTAAACATTTCCCCATTGGGGGCAGGGACACACAAAAGCCAGGAAACCACCAAATGATTGGCAGTTGGGGGGAAAGGGGTGGGGTCCTCTGGGAAACCCTGGACAGTGAGATTGGGACACCAGGGAGGCTTGATTTGGCCCATAGGCCTTAGGTTCAACACCCCTGTCCTACAGGCATCGCTGAATGTATAGGAGGGATCAGCATAACTCATGTTTTTGTGCAGCGGTGTAGTGCTGGCGGATCCTGCCATGGCATCGCTCTGGCACTTTTTTTGAAGCCAGCCCCCAGCCGGGTCACAGTTTGCTAGGGCAGCACCTGGGGGGGGGGGCACTGCCACCATTATTTACTTATGGGGCAGGGCAGGTGGCTGGTTTGTGCCAGGTTTTAGGATTTATCACACAATCCTATGCATGTTTACTCAGAAGTCAGTCCCACTATGTTCAATAGCCAGCTGGGCTTTCTCCCAGGTAAGTGTGTGTAGGACTGCAGCCTTAGCTGCCTTCCCAAGATCTCAGTAAATTTAGTTTGAAATAAACACCCACTGGATTGCACTGCTAATTATTGAACATTAATTTCTGAAGTAAGCAGAATTGCCAAATGAAACCTGCTCTGTCAGCTACACTTTTTGGTATGAGGTTGGCATGTATCTGGGCAAACAAACCCTGGTGGAGGGAAGGGAAACAGGAAAAAATCAGTTGCAGGGAGAGGAGAAAGAAGGTAGGGGTGTGTGTGTTACAATCCAGCTGGGTATGTGGATGTTTCTGTTGAGGGATGGGAGAGATATAATGAAAGAGCTTAGGAAAGGCTAATGGGTAATGTTGGGGCACTAAGGGAGTGTGCAAGGGGGCTGTTTAAATGAGAAGGAATCTGTCCATGAGGGCTGAGTTGAGAGGTTGAAGCTTCCATAGAGTATCATATTTTGAAAACCTAAAATGTTTGTGAGTGTGTGTGAGTGAGTGAAAAAGATTAACACCCCTGCATTTTTTTCTCAGTCATCCAGTTGAAATACCCCTGCCTTACTCCCAGCTGCACTGTTTTGGATCTCAGTTGAAGGCTGTATATCTTACAAGGTTCTACAGTCTTAAAAGGAGTGTGGCTGTGGCTGTCACGAAGGGACCCTGCACTTCTGGATTTGCCACTACACTACTGTTTTCGTGTCTTCCTAGTTGGTCCTGACTAACACATATGCTGTAGCACACTAGCTGTTGTTTTCAGTGGAAAGCCCATGTGTTCTTTCCAAACATGCATCTCAGTGTCCCTCTCCTCTCCAGGACACCAGCCCACAATTTACCTGTACTCTTTCATCCAGGTTTCCAGGTTTTCCACTGCTAAGAGCTATTAGCATGATGAGGGAAAGGGAAAGTATTTATTGCTCAGTCAAATCATGTAATGGACATGTCTGTAAAATTCTCTGAACATCCTTAAAGAAATGGCATGCTCGTTTACTCATTTTTTGGTCTTCCATAACAGCTGTATAGGGTCATTTGCCATGTGTGTGCGTGCGCACGCGCATGCTTTTATTCACAAATTTGACATGGTTATGTTCCAGGAGAATTCTCAATGTGATTAATTTTAGTTAGGTTTATCTGGTGCTCTGTGTCAAGAGGTCAAGTTCTCCCTTGCTACTCTACTGATAATCCATTGTCTTCAGTGAATTTATTCATCTGTAATTTGCATCCAAGTCTTCAGCAGGAATGGGAAGAATCTGCTTCATGGTTCGGTTACAGTGGCATTAAAAGTCTTTCCTTCTTTACCTTTTCAGCTCTGCTAGAGCAGACTGTCAAAAATCTTGGATCTCCATCTTGTTTAGAAATTCCAGAGTTATTAAATCATTTAGCATTTGTCCTGCAGTGCACTCTGCTATTGCAGTGTGCATGGGCATGAAATACAAAAGCTATGGAAAAGCCTCCCTTTTTCATTTTAAAGGAAAGCAAAAAGCATGCAAAAGAGACATGGATATTAAATCACATCCATAAGCTGGCACTGGTTTAGTTTGCCTTTTAAGTTAACAGTAATCATCCCGCTAACTGCATATAACACTTAAAAACAGTAAGGATCTTTTCCTTTAAATTATAATTCTCCTTTTTCTGCTGATTTAGAATGCCATGATAATATATTGGGTATATCATCATATCTTGAGTGTATTGCATACAGTGCATACATTGCATACTGGGGTAAACCTGTTTTGGATGAGAACCAATGGTTCTCAAAATATTATGTGGGCTCTCTAAGGAAGTGTAAGCTTTTTCTAAACTTCTCCAAGCCAGTTGGGCCAGGTGGTGGAACTGATAATTTCTGGTGCTTCCCAGAGCTGATCTGTGATAGGTGCAGAAAGTGCTCATTCCTGTCCAGTCCATTGAACCATGTGCAAACTTGAAACTCATTTGAATAGTAAGGCAACATTTAGGGCATAATCCTATGGGTTGCACTCTGGGTACTCGTAAGCGCCCGAACTGCCTTGCCCCTCCCTCTCTGCTTTTTAGCTAGAAAGGTGATTTTGCCTGTCTAGCAGAGGCTTCGGGGAGGGGGAGAGAAGGAGGCTGAGGTGGTGACAGGAAAAGGTGTAAGCCAGCAGCCCCAGGCTCCTCCCCTTCCCACCCCCAGGAATGCCCCCTTTCCCCCATCTCCACTCTCTGTTTACTGAGTGCGGAGAGGCAGCAGGTGCAGTTCTCTCTGCACCGGCTATGAGGGGGAGGGGAGCACAGTTTTCTGGCACTGAGCTCTGAGCCCTGTCTCCAATCTCAGACCTAGGAAAGTAAAAAATACTATGTCTACCAGACATAATCTATCTCTTCTCCATCAATATGGAGAAGAGAGATTACCCATTGATGAAGGAAAAACCTCTCTAGTCCAGCCTTCCCAACCTGGTGCCCTCATGATGTGTTGGACCACAACTCCCATCATTCCCAACCAACATGACCATCATTGAAACTATCGCCCAAAAAGTTTTTTAGATGTCGTTGCCAAAATATAGGCATGATATATCTTCTAGATAAACTAGAACCATGAGCTGAAGAACATCAGGATGTTTAGCTATTCAATTTCCCCGTAGTGTCATCTCGGGATGTATCTTCCTGTAAGATCTATGATAAAGTTTTTGCTGATGCCAAAGTGATTTTTGATGTATGAACTCTAAATCTTTGGCCTGGTACATTCAAATGAAATCAGAAAATTAAAGGGCAGCCTGTTTACGAGAACTAACCTTCTTTCCTGTTACGACATGCTTTTACCCAGGTCAGATTCCAGCCTATGCCCATTGAATATCTGGCTGGCAAATGTGTCAACTGGCCAGTAAATCAATGTCCTGGTATATGACGATCGTGCCAGATTGAATATACTGTGCACTACATCTTATGTTGCCCATTATATAATTCACCTAGGGCTTGGTTTCTTTTTCCTTTCCAGAGGCTTTTAGAAGGTCAGTCAGATGATTTCAAAATTAAATGGCTGCTGCTGGCTAATGTAAATACATTTCTGACTTATAGGGTGGCTTTATATGGACTGGCAGCAAGAACGTTATGAGAAATTTTCCTGACCCACACTATGTTAACTGCCAAAGAGATCCCCTTACTTAAATGCATGTAGTTTTGATAATTTGTATTTCTGAAATTATATGTTGATTTCCTTGGATTGTTTCTGTTTTTTAATATAGTGTATTTTGTGGCTTTAATTTTAATGGCCATTGGCTACAAACAAAAATTTGACTGACTAACACATTTGGAGGGTACTAGGTTGAGGAAGGTGGCTTTAGTTGTTGTATACCCTTAATAAACATAATAAATACCTTGTATAAATGGGGATTCCCTTCCCCCAATATTTGTTTTTAGCATGGTGATTTCTGACTTGCGATAAATTTGCCATGGGAATTGGTATCATCATAACAACTTTTCCACCCTGCCATAATGTCAAGCATCACTCACTAGGCAATTCAAAGTGAGTGCATAATGAGATTTCCCACCTCTGTTCCACATCATTGCTGGCTCCTGAAGAGAGTAGGAAGCTCACTTTGTGATGTTCTCAAATCACATAGTAAGTAACATTAGAACTGGAGAGGAGAAAGTTATCATGGGAATGCAAAGGCTTAAATGCAGATGAAGGCATCATTTTGAAATGTAATTCCATAAATGCCTTCCTTCGCTCAGAGTGAGTCAAGGAATTAAAATAATGAGATAAACACCACCTACTCTTATAAAGATCCTATTTGTTTCCACATCTTTATATGCATCCTGTGAGTATAACTGGTCTCTAATTTTAATCTTAGATTCCCTTAAATGAAAGAAAGTCAATGAAAGAGAAAAATAGGCCAGTCTTCCAAAATAGGAAAAAGTCCAATGGTCCCTATACTTCAAAGTTTAGCCAAATGGTGGTTAGGCATATTGATCAATCTTTTCAAATACAAGAAATCAGCTTGTTCTCTGTTAGAAATTGATGGTAGCCTCACTTCAGCATTAAGAAAAGTAGCTGGAGAACTAGGAGGAAGGACCAGAATATATCTTAATTAAATGCTTGAACCAGGACCCGGCACATATATGCAGGGGCCCTGTTTAGACATTCCGTGAATATACGGAGATTGCCGGGGGAGTGGGATGAACATCCTGGACCACTGGTGTATAGTCATTGACTGCCCAGAGGAGCAGCACCATTAATATCTGAAATGAATTCTTCCTCATCTTTTAAAGAGAAGGCACTTATTTTATGTATGTACAATCATGATTAACTATGTGTGGTTTTTATTACAACAGAACATTAATTATCAAACCATTGATTACAAGGTGATAATTAATACAGTTAGGATGGAAAAATGAAATGAATGGGGTAGAATTTGGGTGGGGGGCAGTTGCCTCCGGAGAAGTGAAATTGTGGCAGGTCAGTAGGAACAGGGAAACCCCGTAATTTTAAGACTGAATTTGATCTCTTAGTTTCAGCATTTAACAGTTAAGTGTTTCGGAAGAGGAAAGATGGTCTTTGGGCTGGCCTTTCCTTGACGTATTGGGTAGCAGCTGATGGTAGATTCCAAAGGGGGAGCCATTTTCCTGCTTCTGACTTGTATTTTTGTGTTATTAATATGTACAGTCAGGGCCAGAAATATTGGAACAAAGATAACTGTTTTGGCAGTTGGCCTCTGTACACCACCACATTGAAGTTGAAAGGAAACACACCCAGATGGGAGCAACGTCAGGACTTTCAGCTGTAATTCAAGTTTGACAAAAGTGGGGCACTAACCATTCAGGAAGTACAGCCAGTGGCGTACACACACACCCATCGTTGGTGGCTCAGAAGTAGTGGAATGAATGGCTGAGGTGGTTCTGAGTGTTACATTTGCATTTGGTAGCTGTACACTGGAACTCCCAACATGAGGTCCAAAGAGGTGTCCATGGCAGTGAAGGAGACCATCATTAGGCTGAAGAAACAAACCCATCAGAGAGAAAGCAAAAACCTTGGGAGTGGCCAATACAACAGTTTGGAACATCCTGAAAAAGAAGGAATTACCTGGCAAGCTCAGCAACAGCAAAAGGCCTGGAAGACCACGGAAGACAACTAAAGTGAATGACCGCAGAATTCTGCTCATGGTGAAGAGGAACCCTTTCACAACATCTAGCCAAGTCAAGAACGCTCTTGCGGAGGTAGGCATGTCATTGTCAACATCTGTAGTCAAGAGACGGCTTTATGAATGTAAATACAGAGGCTTCACAACAAGGTGCAAACCACTGGTAATGCTCAAGAACAGAAAGGCTAGATTAGCCTTTGCCAGCAAACACTTGAAAAAGCCTGCCCAGTTCTGGAATAAGATTCTTTGGACTGATGAAACCAAGATTAACTTGTACCAGAATGATGGGAAGAGAAAAGTATGGAGAAGGAAAGGAACAGCTCATGATCCAAAGCTTACCACATCTGTCAAACATGGTGGAGGCGGTGTTATGGCATGTGGGTCACGGGTGTTTATTGATGACCTGACTAGTGATAAAAGCAGCAGGATGAATTCTGAAGTGTATAGGGCTATAGTTTCTGCTCAGATTCAGCCGAATGCTGCCAAACTGATAGGACGCTGCTTCATATTGCAGATGGATAATGATCCAAAACATACAGCAAAAGCTACCCAAGGGTTTCTCTAGGCAAAGAAGTGGGATGTTCTTCAATGGCCAGTCAGTCACCTGATCTCAACCCAATAGAGCATGCTTTTCACTTACTGAAGACAAGACTGAAGGCAGAAAGACCCACAAACAAGCAGCAGCTGAAGGCAGCTGCAGTAAAGGCCTGGCAAAGCATCTCAAGGGAGGAAACACAGCATTTGGTCATGTTCATGGGTTCCAGACTTGAGGCAGTCGTTGACTGCAAAGGATTTTCATCCAGGTATTACAGGCGATCCTTAAGTTTGAAATGATGTTGGTTTGTTCCACTACTTATGAGCTACCAATGATGGGTGTGTGTGTATGCCACTGGCTGTGCTTCCTGAATGGTTAGTGCCCCACTTTTGTCGAACCCCTTGAATTACAGCTGAAAGTCCTGACTTTGCTCCCATCTGGGTGTGTTTCCTTTCAACTTCAATGTGGTGGTGCACAGAGGCCAACTGCCAAAACAGTTATCCTTGTTCCAGTATTTCTGGCCCTGACTGTATAGATAGAGATACAAACAGGGCATGGCAGGTAGTGTCAGTCTGACTTTTTTGCTTTAAGTTGTCACAGACTGCCTGGATTTGAGATACACCCAAATTTGAACTTTCTGAACCTGCACATGATCCAGAACACAGTTATATGGCAATATTCTCACTTTTCATAATTTTGTGATGCAGCTCACAAATAAAGAAAAATGTTCTAAAACACGCAAGTAACAGGAAAAAGTGAACACAAGGGAAAATTGTACACAAAAATGTGTACGTTAGGGGAGAGCACACAAAAATGCATTAGATTAGGGGAAATAGTTTGTGGGTAAATGTTTATTTTGGAAAGTATGTCTTAAAATGTGTATATTTTGAAAAGTGCATAAAATGCACACATTTTGAGAAATATGCACAAAAATACATATGACTTTTTGTGTGGATTTTTCAGGGGGGAAAATCACAAACTGATGCAGAAATGGGACTGGATGAAGTTCCATGTCGAAAAAATGAGAAACTGAGTGAAATAACCCTGACAGATTTGTGCCTATCCTCCACATGAAAAATTCATTCTGTAAAATCTAGTCATGTTCTAGTCTAGCCTTCTTCTTGTTTTCTGTAAGGAGACCTCTTTCTTACTTTTGTAAAGAGGAACGTTTGCCCCTTTATAGTGTGAAGTTTGCAGCCAAGTAAGAAGTTATTTATACACAAAGGAGCTAACACTATGATTAAAAAACTCCACCATAAAACACAAGACATCCCAAACAAACAAACAAACAAACAAACCACTAATAAAACCTCACAAATAAATGTATGGGGTATGACTGCAATCCTATGCATAGTTATCTGGGAGTACGCTCCTTTGGACTTAGTGGTGCTTACTTCTGACTGTAAAGGTTCAATGTTGATCTTCAGCCAGCTGAAATGCAACATTTTACCTTTTAATTAAAATGAGGATAATCATGCAAAGAAATGTTACCATTTAAACTGCTACCAACAAGCAGGAATGCTGTCAAAAAAGAGGACAGAAGTATTCAGCCCCTGCTTGATTATTTTCCTCATTCTCTGACTTCTCTACACCAGTCTGTCACAAAGAATAGTAAACCTAGAAACACACATTATCACCTCATTCAGTTGCCAGAGCAAGGAACGGCTGTCAGTTACCCTGGTGGATGACATGATCACTTCTGCCCTGAAAAAAGACCGAGTTCCACTCCCCTGTGTTATCCCTCCTTTACCCCTCAAAAAAAAAAGGCAAGTGAGGGGAGACATGATAGAGGTATACAAAATTATGCACAGTGTGGAGAATGTGGATAGGGTGACATTTTTGTCCTCATAATACTAGAACAGGAAGTCATCCCATGAAGCTGATTGGTGGGAGATTCAGGACAATGAAGACCTTCTTCACAGAGTGAGTGCATAGACAAACTATGAAATTCACTTCCACAAGATGTAGATGGCTACCACTTTGGATGATTTTAAAAGGGGATTGGACAAATTCCTGGAGGAGAAGGGTACCAATGACTACTAGTCCTGATGGCTATATGCTACCTTGAGTATCAGAGGCAGTATGCCTATGTACACCAGTTGCTGGGAAATTTGGGTGGGCGGGTGCTGTTGCACTTACGTCCTGCTTGTGGGTTTTCTGTGGGCAGCTGGTTGGCCACTATGTGAACAGAATGCTGGATAAAATGGACCCTTGGTCTGATCCAGTATGGTTCTTCTTATGTATACCACTGCACAGGTTTATTGCCTAAGGATACAATCCTATGCATGTTTAGACAGAAATCATTTGTGGTGTGTGCGTGTACGATCATGCTGAATTGCAGTTGGCAGATGTATGGAAACAGTCATACTACTTACTGGGTCACTGGTTTGGGTTGGGAATAATTTATGTAAAATAGTTTTAATCCCACCTTTCAATATATAAATATCTTTCAAGGTGGAAACAATCAAATAAAACTACTAAAATATAAAGATGACAGCAACAACAACGCATTCGTTTCTGACAATAAAACCTCTATCATCAACCAGCAATGGCAGCAATAAGAGTAGAAAAAAACTGAGGAAAAAATAAAATAAAAAATAAAGTTTTTAATACACATTAAAAACTGAGGAAAAAATAAACATGTCCTGAGGTCTAATGGTCAACAAAGTTACTGTCCTGATATTACCTGTGCCGCAACAGCACCCATATAATGACCAGAGAGGGTAGTGGTACTTATTAGTCCAAACAGGTGATCTGAGAAATCGGTAGGAGCTTGGCTGGCTCTATATAACTGTTAGCTTCTCAGTATGATCAAGTAAACACAGCCTCTCTTGTCTTGCCTCACTTTACCATCCCTTGCCTGTTTGATCCAGAACCTGACTATCTACACCATCTTCATCCTTATCTTCTTCCTCTGGACCTTTAGAACCTGATCTATCTACAGCAGAACTGAATCCCCAACTATGGACAGAGCTTGGCCAAGGTCTGATTGCTGCCACCACAGGCGGTGGCAAAATAACAGTTAAAGGAAGAAACACATCCCACTCCCCCAAATGTGATTAAGAAAACACATATTACTTGAGCTAATGAATAACAAAATGAATGAAATACAAAACAAATGTGATCTTTTATGGCAAAAAAGGGTGAAGTAACAAAACAGGGGTGGGATTCTTGCACAACTCATTTTCAGGCAACGTTTGAGTGATTTCTTCCTTACTTAAGGATGTTGAATCTGTATTCTACCATGAAACACACCGCTCATGGAGACTTCAGAAGTCTTATTTCTCAGTTTAATCTGCAACACTAAGGCACATAGGACTTTCAGTCTCCAAGAATAACTTTGTAATGGGGGTGGGGGAAGCCATCAACTCATACTTCAAATTTCTCAGCACCCTTGCTCTTGTGTAATAATAGAGCCGTAAGTGGTAGACATTCTTTCTGCTCTAAGGATGTGGATTGCTTTGTATGGTTTGGCACCATAACAGTGGGTGGGTTGATATACTGTACATTCAACACTGCAGTGGCGCAGTCACTGTAGTCATGTAGATGCAGTTTAGCAAGAAATAATTGTTGGAAATTCACTGTTTCCTGCCATAAAAGGTAGGCTGCACAGTACAACAGAAAATGTGGGCTAAAGCATACAGGGAAATGCTCAGCATTATGAAGAGAATATATATAAATAAAGCACAATCTCTTGAATAAACTCCTGCACGTGTACCTGACAGTGGCGGTTTATATTATTTATATGAACACGGCCATAAATAAGCTTTCAATACCTGTTAGTTTGCCCTTGCTTTCCATTTGTGTTTTATTCTGATTTCAAAGACTAAATACAATCATATAGCATTACCTGAGTCCAGTTTGTTTTTATTTGTAAGTGCAGAATTACTCTCTCTCTCTCTCTTTGAGAAGGAACAGACCATTTTATTTAGGCTTATTGCTACATTCATTTATTTATGATATTTGTATACTGCTAAATACATGCTCGCTAAAAGCCAATCTAGACAGGATGGCAGGAAGTACATTTGTCGTTTACGTGTTTATCAAACTCAGATATAAAGCGGGACTTGTGGGGCAAATGGGTACAGGGAGCTGAACCCACCCCTGCTTTACTTCCCCACAATCTATTGCTTGAATTTGGCTGCAATACTGGAGAGAAACCATGGTAGGAGAAAAATGCCTGGGACGAAAAGGCCAGGAGGAGGCTTCAGCTTCCCTCGTTTGCATGCCCCTTTTGATGTTAAAGGTTAGGCTCTGAATACCAGCTTCATACATGATTGGGGCATGTGAATAAGCTGGGATGCTGCTTTCTAGCCCTTTGGGGGCCTGAGATCCTGTTTATATGCCCTAGGAGCTTGAGGAATGAATAGGCATGAAATCTCGATAGAAAAGACAAATTTGAGACCCAGCCAGGAACATTGGTTAAGTCATGAAGAAGTTTTGATAGATTATACAGTGCATCTGAGTTTGTTTTTGACACCAGCCAGCTACTGTGTGTTGAACAAACAGTGAAATACATACATTTTGCATCACGTAGCTTCCGAAATAGCTTTCCTCTTCTTCCAGTTCAGAAATAATGAGCTTCTTATGATCTAAGTTTATAAATAAGCTCAGATCATTCTGAGCTGCCCCTGTTCCCATTATCTTGACCCCAAATGCTTTGATTTTACTTTTGTTCATCCTTCGCCTTAGGGAAAAATGGGGGTGGCAGAAAGGAAGGGAAAATGGGGTGGCCCAACTCACTTTTGACTCTGGCCTTGTCACCATTGGATTTGGGCCCACACATTGCTGGTTCCAGACATATTACCCTTCTCTCTATCCCCCCCCCCTCCCCAAGGCAAGGGAATGTGGCCATCAACAGAAAAAAGAATCCCCATTCCTTCCTTAGAGGGCTGTTCCATCAAAATCTGATGGCATGTAACTCTACTGTGTCCTCTCACTGTCTGCAGACACTGCCGTCTTGGAACTGAGCCAGTAGATACAGAAGTCAGCACCCCACCAGGAGGTCACTGAGAATAAAATTCCCTATTGCCATTGGTTCTATACTGTCTTCTGAATACACTTCAGAGCTGGCCTACTTAAGAGACCCCTTAGGTCCTGTCATATTTCCTAAGATCAAACAAGATTGTCTTCTTAACAACACTATCTATACTACATGTCTGGACTCAAAGATATGAGGCATATTAGGTCTTATTATTTTCTTAGAGTGGCTTCCATAAAACATACGAAGAAAGAAACACTGTTGCCATGTTCTCTTTATTTTATTTCCTTTAAGCCAATTTTAATTTTAAGACTTTATGGCTACAATCCTCTACTCACCTGGGAATAAATCTCATTGGGACTCAGTGGGACTTAATTCTGAGTTAATATGCATAGGAGTGTGCTGTATATGTTTATAACTTTGGGTTGTATCCAGCTATATCATTCTGCTGACATAAGCAATACCGTCAGCAGGGTTGGGGTGGGGATGATTCTCTTTTCCACCTATAGCCCCCTGTGCAACCTCAAGATCTGCTCCAAAGGGCTGGGAAACCATCTGGAGCATATTCTCAGGCAGCATGGAGGACTGCAGGGGGGAGGAGAAAGTGATAAATTCCTGTTGTGCTAGTGGACATCTGCTAGCACAATATTAGATTTAACCCTTTATATTTTAACCATATAAAGTTATGTTATGTTAGTTTATATTTTAAGCTTTTTTTGGAGTCAAGCCTTTGAGACAGAGCATAGGTAGAACTATAAATAAATACATACATACATACATAAACCAGTGCAAAAGGGCAGTTTTAGTACAGCATTTAAGCCACTGGCCTTGCTGTAAAACTGTAGAACAAGACAAAAGTTTTACTGTGGTATAAATCACAGTTAGTGAATATGCACTCCAAAAATGGTTGAATTAGGCCTTTTTACTCATTGATTTTGTATTTGGTTAATGATTCCAGCTCTGAGATCATAACACTATATAAGATGTAAGATATCTTTAACCTTTTAATTTTAGCTACGTGATGATTTTGACATTGACATAGTGCAGTGACCCAGTAATGTTTTCCAATATTTTAATTTTTGCTGATGTTCAAAAATAGTATAGGAGAGCTGCTTTGTAATTAGAACATATAGCATTGCATAAATTTCTCCCTAATTAAAAAGATTCTAAATTCCGACTAATCAATTTGGAAAGGTTTTGACAAATTATACATTTAATTTCAGAAGATTTATTAATAATGTGACTTATAGCTGGTTAATAATAGTTAGAGTACTGATGCAGAAATACTGAAGATTGATTGAATGATACAATAGCAAATTTATTTTTGTATGTCTGCCTTAATTCCAGAACATTACAATACACTTACATTTTAGCTGTTTCTACATTATGCTTGAAAGCTGCAGTTTAATGGAAGGAACTGGTAAGCACGCACTATATTTATATGAAAGTATAGTTTCAATAGGAGTGTGATTTATTGGATCCCAATTTTATAGAGGCTTGACACCATTTGTTCACAGAAACTGTGATCGCATTGAAGCCGGTAGAATCAATATACACAGTAACAGAAACTTAATTCAGAATCTCTGGATGACATGAATTTGGCAGATGTGAGCAGATGTCATGAAGGACCAGTGAATTTTTGAAAGGGTTGGTTCTTCTGTTTCTCCAACAGAAGAAAGGTTTCTTCATGATTGCTGTCATCACTGACATTCCACAGTATGGACATTCCTTGGGGAGGAAACAGGAGTGATTTGTGCTTCCCCTCCCCAAGTTTCCCAGTCTCATCTGAAGGCAGGAGATGTGCATATCTCCCATAGGCAAAGTATGTTTTCCCAAATGTAGGGACAGAACATGCTCCATCCCGCTGTGATTTCCATGTTTTCCCCTTTAGCTAAGACTTGAAAGCACAAGGAGACAAAGCGCGAGCCACTCTTATTCCCTTTCTGTTTGTTTCTGTGGGACACCTCAAGCAGCTCTGTGTCATATGTTAAATCAGCTAACACAATATACATGGGAAGTGGGTGCATCTGTGATAGTGAAAGAGTGGGAACAGGCTGCCTATTCTCACTACAGACCCCAGCTATATATTTTTCTGGGAGAGTGCTTTGTGTTAAGGAGTTCTGGAACATACCACTGCTGCATAAGATCAGTGAAACTGTGCTGACATATACTTTTACATTAGGTTTCACAAAATCACAATATGCCAGAGGATTAGCACACTATCAGTGTACTACTGAAACCGTATAAAGCCAGCACCTGCAAAGACCGTCCTGACAGGCTGTGTGAAGGGCTGCTTCAGCCAGGCAAATGCAAGAAGACCTGGGCGGACCTGCCTTTGCCTTGCTAAGCAGTGCATTCCCAAATAGGAAAGTGGGCCAGAGCTAGTGTTTATGCCATCACAAGGTACTCTGGTTCTATATGAGCAGGCTGTATGCCCATGTAGTGGGCATGTTAACATTATTGTTAGTATTTCTTTTTCATTATAACTCTATGGAAGGAGAAGGCAGTGAGTTTGGGGGCGGGTGGGGTTTTTTTGCTAATTAAAATTTCTAAAATGGTATCTCAGTCAATTTAGGAGAAATGTGTGTAGGTTTTCTTAAGGAAAAAAATTATAGGCAGTGTTGATTCATGTTTCTTCATATCTGCCCAATAGCACATTCTCCACAGCAAGGGGTAGGCAACCTGGTCCCTCCAGATGTTTTGGACTATGACTCCCATAAGCACCAAGCAAACAGAAATGGTCGGTGCTTATGGGAGTTGTAGTCCAAAGCATCTGGAGGAGATTGGGTTGCTTACCCCTGCTTTACAGTCCTTTCACTGTTCTAACAGTCAAGGCACCAAGTCATGCTGTATTAGGATGTCACAGTAAACATGTTTGTTTGAAGTTTTCACTGCTACCTTTCAGTAAAAACAAGAAACAATCCTCCCAGAATGGTGTACGATAAAATAATAAAACAGGAAATCTATAAAACACTCCAAGAATAAAACAGCAACAATTAAAGCAATAAACTTCAGCAGAACAGATAAATCCATAATCAAAGAAACCTATTCTGATAATTTCTGATACTCTGATTATTCTAATATTCTGATCAGCAAACTAGTTAAATGTGGGCTGGTAGATCCATAGCTGACTGGTGAGCTGTACTCGACAAATGTTTGACAGTTGTTCCTCATCAAACTGGAGAGAAGTATCAAGTGGGGTGCCACAGGGCTCAGTCGTGGCCCCTGCACTCTTAAACAGAGGTGGGGGGAGTGCTTATCAAACTTGCAGAAAACACAGAATTGGGTGGAAGAAGTAATACCTTAGAAGAAAGGAACAGCATTTAAAATTATCTTGATAGGTTAGCAGACTGGGCAGAAAATAATAGAATGAATTTTAGCAGAGACAAGTACGGAGTTCTTCATTTAGGAAAGAGAAATTCACAGGTATAATGTAGCCAACACCTGACTTAGCAACAGTCCATGTGAAAAGGAACTTGGAGTTCTAGTCAATCACAAGCTGAATATGAGTCAGCAGTGTGATGTGGCTGCAAAAAAAGCCAATTGCAATTTTAGGTTGCAACAATAGAAGTATAGTTTCAAAATTACTGGAAGTAATAGTTCCATTCTACTCTGCACTGGTCAGACCTCACCTCGATTACTGTGTCCACACTTTAAGAAGATTCAGATAAATTGGAATGGGATCAGAGAAGGGCAACAAAGATGATCAGGGGACTAGAAACTAAGTCCTATGAGGAAAGATTGAAGGAACTGAGTGTGTTTAGCCTTGAGAAGAGAAGACTGAGGAGCCGGGTGGGTGGGAGGGGGGATATAACACTTTCCAAATACCTAAAAGGCTGCTTGGAAAGCCTTTTAGAAAAAGAGGGCTGCAAGATGTTCTCTATCATCCAAGACTGTGGCACACGAAATATGGGCGTAAGTATAGGGATGTATGACAATTTTGTTCCTGTTCACAAAACATGTGAACATGTCCCATTCACAACTATGAATGTGAGATGGAATGTAGTTCTCTGGAAATGTTTGCAATTTCCCAAACATCAGGCAAGCATGTCAGGAGCAGCGTGCCAGCAGCGGGTGAGGCTACAAACAAAAAGCAGTGAGGCCAACCCGCTGCTGTCATGCAGACTCATGACATAATGTCTAGATCCTATTCAGGCACTCATAAACACACTCATATCCCCCTACACACACACACACACACACACACACACACACACATTGTCCTTCCCCTGCTGCAATCAGTCTTTTAAGAAACCTCCCTTGGAACGAATGAGGATTTTAAAAAATCCTGATTTTTACAGGGGAAGGGTGATTTTTCAAAGTGGGCTTGCAGTGTTGGGGTGGGTTAGCCCTTCCATCCCCAGTAGCCCCCCACCCAAAAAGGCCCCCATGTGCTGCAACTAGGCTCTTAAAAAACTTCAATTGGCATCAAGGGAGGCTTTTAAAAAAAGCCTAATTGCAGTATGAACAGGGAAGCTGATGCACTACAAACCGAAGGTTCTCCATCCCTGTTATAGGCAGTCACCAGCACTACACAGCGGCCAGTGTAATTTAATAATGGGCAAGATCTGATCCATATATTGTCATGTAGGTAGCTCAGAACGTAATACAAAATGTGGTTTCTGGTACTCTATCTCTGAGGGAGTACTGTAAGGTCTGCAGTCTCCTGTCCTTTGCATAGGGTGACCAGCACAAGTCTACTTTATTTGCAGAATATGATTCATGAGTCTGAGTGGTCTAGCTGGTAATTGCTGAACAAAAACCGTAGACACGGACACAGAATGTGAACTTTGGCTGTACATTGTTATTTTATGATTATGGGTTTCAAAACTACTATGTCACCTAGACAAATACATGTAGTAATACCAAAGGAAATAGATTTTTGACTTTGACTTTTGCTTTTATTACATTTATGGCTAAGAATATGTTTATTGTGTAGTTTTTTGCCATTGAAGATTGAAAGAAAACAGCTCATGTAGGTGGCATGAAATAAGAACTTCCTTTTCATGTCAACTGCTGGAAGAATTTCAGTGCATTCCCTACCATTAGCATCTTTCAAGAACTATGGATAAGAGTATAAAATATTCACACATCATTACATTTAAATTAACTGAGGAATTAATTCCTGCTTCAGTGTATATTTCTGCTCATTATAATGAATAGTAAGCTGTATTTTTAAAATAACTATTGGTTTCATGTGAAATATTTTCCTGTCTTACCCAGTGTGTAAGTATCTTTTTAATACATATAAATATTAATATATATAAAAATCAGCCAAATATAATTTTCCAAGCTAATGTAAGCTAATTAACTTACTACAAAAATGAGAAGAAAGAGTAAGAATGGACATCTAGATTATCTAAAGAATTAATGTTAGTTAATTACACATGGGCTCAGTAATAACCAAGTATTAACACAGGCATAATTCATTACGAAACATGGTGAACTACCCAGCTAATTTAGATATATTATGTAAAAGGCTATCTTACTCAATTCAGAGACAATTTAACATGAATTACTAAAAGTATATTCAGACATTACAAAAATCTGAATAAATTTTAAAATACCCCATGTACTCCTTTACAGAAGCAAAATACAAAATAAGCATACCAATATTTATTTTTGACATTATTTTATCTACTTGTATTATGAGTTCTCCCTCCCCTGCCCCCTTATTTTCCATTGGTCCCAGAAAATCAAAGAAACTTGTCTGCACAGAATCTGAAAGTCAAATTCTAGTACATCTGGAGAAAGATCTGTGAGCATACACAGTTTCTGTTTAGAGTTTCAAGGCACTTCACTCATTTTGTTTTTTTAAGTGTACACCTAAGATGTTTTATGCCTAAAACATTAGAAAATGTAAGATGTAAAGCTACAAATAGATGCATCCTGCAGGCACACTTTCCAGAAAAACAGAAATGGCTGTGGCTTCTTGTTGAATATGGACTTAGCAGAAAATTCTGGCTTGCTGCTGTGAGAGCCAATGTGGTATAGTGGTTAAAGTGTTGGACTGGGGAGATCCAGGTTCAAATCCCTAATCACCCATGAAGGTCACTGGGTGACCTTGGAGCAGTCACTTTCTCTCAGCCTAACCTAACTTCAGGGTTATTGTGAGGATAAAATGGGGTAGCAGGGATGGGGGAGAGAAGAACCATGTATATGGCCTTGAGCATCTTGGAGGAAAAGGCGGGATGGATGGACAAACTGATAAATAAATAATCATTGTCAGAAATTGGTTTTGACAACAGTGTGATAAGTTTTCCAGTATTGCATGTTCCCCCTTGTGGTCTCTGTACAAGCATCACACTTAAGGGTACCACTTCTGTACAGAACGACATAAAGAGTTTTCAAATGTGGGGGCTGGGACTCCCCTTAGAGGGCCATCTCTTCTCTAAGTGCATGCCTCATGGAAGGGAGGGGGGATGAGCACTTAACCACTTGGTTCTCTTTCAACTACCGCCTGAGCCAGCTTTACAGAGGTGCTCTTTTCTTTCTGAGATCTTGGGAGCTTTCCTCAAAACCTTTTTTCACCTTCTAAATTGGTACGGTTACAGTGCAATCCAGTATATGTCTACTCAAAGTCCCATTGAGTTCAGTGGGACTAACTCCCAGGCGAGTATGCCTAGGATTGCAGCCTTAGTTAGGTTATATAGTGCCACACCTTTTCTCCCTGAGTGAATGTAGGCAGTTCCGCCTGGTCGTGATGCAATGTGGTTTTCCCCTGCAGCCTGCATTCCTAGTGCTTTCTCTGCTTCCCCAAACCAACAGTGTTGTAGCCTGAATAGACACTGTCTCCAGCTTACTCAAGGGTTGCTTCACATATTACATTGCTCACTTCCTACATGGATGCGTAGTTATCGTATTGTTCTAGTGGGTGGCATGTGTTAAGTGCTCAGATCAAGATAGGCAGACAAAGACATGGCTACCTTGTTTATTTGGGATGCCCTGCTCATCTGACTAATGAATCATAGTGGGATGGTAGCAGTGATACATCCCCCTAGTCCAGAGTGGCAAGTTGTGGCCCTCAAGATGCTTGGGCCTACAACTCCCATCAGCCCTAAGCAGCATAGCCAAAACATCTGGAGCATAGTTGTAGGCCAAAACATCTGGAGGACCAAAAGTTGCGTGCCCCTGCTATGGTCCAATGTGCCTGCATCTAAGCCGTGTGATGGGGGGGAGCTGCTTCACCTCTTCCTCACCCTGTGTGCTTGAATCTACCATCCTGAGGCCAAAAGAGGTTCATTTTCCCATTCCACCTTTGCAAGGCAGTACACTGTGCTATTAATTCTTCTGGCAGTCAATTTTCCACCTGTTGTTAAGGTCATAGAAGCAGGATTTGTCTCCTAACAATGTGCAATAACAACAGTGAGTGATCCCCAAGTGATGGTGACTTACTGTCGAATGCTGTGTGGTGCCACTATTATAGAAAAGTGTCTGATACAGGAGAGTATCTCATGCCTTTTCTTCTGCTTGGGACAATACTTGGATATGGTAGGTACTGTTCACTTTTCAATTAAGTGCTACTGCAGCTTCAGTATGGGGTCAGATGCCTTTCACAGCCTATTTGAAAAGCCATTACATTTGGTCATATTGTGCATGGATGTTTACAGGAAAGGTCTTCTACCCACTCACCCCAAATAAATATTAAAAGCAAATTATAAAAATAATAGGGGGAAACTATTTCTCTTTAGTCATAACAACAGAAGAATTGCCTTGATGGGTCAGATCATCCATCCTTTTCAGCATACTCTTATTGACTACAAGAATATGAAACATCCTTGTATTGAATCAGGACATTGGTCCATCTAGAGCAGTATTGTCTGTACCAGGGGTGAGCAGAAGGTAGATCTCCTGATGTTTTGTACTTTTAATTCCCAAAAGTCCCTGCCAGCAAGGCCAACAGGCAGGAATGCCTCGAGTTGTAGCCCAAAACATCTAGAGATCTACCTTCTGTCCACCATTGGTATACACAGTGGATCTTCAGGGTCCCAGACAGGAGTCTTTCCCAACCCTGGGTTGTATCTAATTAGTTTAAGTCCCATTCATTTCAGTAGGTCTTCTCTAAGTAGGACTAAAATTGGTTACAACCTCCTGTCTGGACATGTTGGGGATTGAACCTGAGACCATCTACAGGCTAAGCAGGTGCTCTACCACTGAGCTATTGGACATCCCTGCATTCAGAGGAGATTATAGTCATCTGGAATGTTAGAGACAGAGCATGAACAGAATAAATAGTCTGCTATTGTTTGTATCTAGCTCTTGCTTCTCGTGTATTGCCTCTGGACACATAGGTTCCGTTTCATTAACTGATTGGAAAACAATTACATTTATTATTATTTATTTATTATACTCCTTTATATATTTTAAGTATATAAATCCTTCCAAGGTGGCATACGAGTAAAATCAATTTAAAGAAATCTAAAAAAAAAGGTATTTAGATTTTTTCCCTCCTTTCAGATTGTTCTCTGTCCTTCCAGATTACATCTGGCTTTTCTTTTTCTTTTTGTAGTTGTTAAAGATGTTTGTTTTCAATTTAGATATATCAATTTCAAAAGAACTTTTTTTAGATGTTCTTTGAATCTTCTCCTATTCAAGTTTTGTTAACCCCAGTCAGAAAGTAGTGTCATTGAGCTTTTAATGAATCACAGGCCTCTTGTGTGATGGAATAGGGGACCATGTGTTCTTGTGAGAATACTCAACTCTTAGAGCTGTGATAGCCACTGTGCAGGAAAAGCTTGCTTTCATCTTAATGTAGAGGACAGCAGTGCCTGGCTTTGGCTGATTCAAATTACCATCCAAAGACCAGCATAACAACTCACAAAAATTCTCAAAAAGTCAAATCGTATCAACATTACATTCTTTATGTGATAAGCTTTTGATTTGATTTAATTTAATTAATGCTCACTTGTGGGGGAGGGGGTGTCACTTTTTTGTCACAAATTTTGCAAATCAGGATCCCAGGACACTAACAACATTGGGTTGTATCCAATGGTTTCACTCACCTAGCACGAAGCTTCTTCATTTTCATTTCATTTATTTCATTTCTGTACCACCAACCAGCCAAAGCTCTCTTCTCTCTTCTTCCACTTGCAGAAACCCTGTCATCATCCTTGCACAAGTATAAAATCCAGTACTCTGATTCCACTTGCACAAGCTAATACACAATGCATCATACGAGGCTTTGCACAAACTCTTCTGCAAATTTGGCATTCCAAAACTGTTTATGACTTCATTCGGTTAGGTGTTACTTGCATTAATTGTGGTAGTTCTGCCAATGGTTGTGCAACCATTAGCAGAACAACACAAACCGTTGTAATTTTTCTGCCAGCATAATGTTGAGTATAACCCATAAGGATTATGTAAAACTGGGTTGATTTAGTGAGATAGTATTTAAAGGACTTCCAGAAGGACAGATTCCATCCTGTAAAGGGTCCCTATGCCTTTACTTGCTTCATAGCAGAGTGTGGTCAGCAGGTACACCTTCTCCATCACCATAACATAAGAGCTATTAAAAGCGATCCCTAGCCAAGGTGAATTCCCAAAATCCTAATTCATATGGATTATCCTGCCTCACACTCTGTGATGTACACTTGTTGTATATGTCTACAAATGCTTTGCTATTGTCAGATTTTGGAGAGAGTGGGGAAAACAGAAGGAAGTGTTTTGCACCTGGCACTAGATAGAAACCTTTGGTAGTGACTTCTTTGTATTTCTATAATGCTGCAATTTACAATCTGCTACATTAACTCTGGGAAGAACAACTGGAATGGAAGGTAGACCTGAACTGACTGGATGAGTAGATGGAGTCATAAAATGAGTGGCTTTTGCATGGTGAATGATTTGGGGCAAGGTAGGGGAGTTATTTCATACATGTATATCCTGACCTTTCTCCAAGGGAGTTCTAAGCAGCACACATGGGTTTACCCCCATTTGTAATACCACAACAGCTGTCTGCGGTTAGTTAGGCTAAAGGATTGCCTAGCCCAAGGTCAGGCAATGGGTTTCATGTCTGAGCAGGGATTTCATCCCAGGTCTTGCTAGTCCACATTTGATCCCCTGCCTACTGAAACCATTCTGACATTTGAAAAATCTCAATGTGCAAAGCAGGTGGTGATATTCATCAATCATATCAGTCATGGGTATGTCCACATTTGTATTTTATTGCAAGATACAGCAAAGAAATTGCCTTTGAGTAAGCACCTGATTCAGGCTGGTTGGTGGTATAGAAATAGTCAATGGTTATGACTATTGAGAAGTTGTATCCCTTTTCCTTGTGGGGAGATACACTGCTGCAGGGAAAGGACACACTATTCCTTGTGATATCCAAGTTTCTGGCAGCATCATTCTGGGCAGACCTGGATATCAGTCCTTGAAATGCTGTTCTCGATGCAGTTCTTTCTTAGCTATTGCAGGGAGGAATGATTTTCGACTGGTGTCACTTCTACCATAGCACTTTTATCGGGGAAGAGTTGCAAAACTTCAGCATTCTCTCCTATGCTATCACAAAAGTCAGAGCAGCTTCATCCTATTTTGAGTGGGCCAACCTCTACCCTCTGCACACCCTCTATTAGTACTGCAAATGTCTATTTTATGTTTTACTATCTTTATCTAGCCACTCCATAACACAAGTTATTTGGGCAGCTCACAAAAACACACACATTAAAATATAGTGGATTACATCCAGACTTAGTCAAGGTTAGAGTAGACCCATTGAAATCAACAGGACAAGTAAGGCAGGACTAACTTAAGTCCCATTGATTTCAGTAGATCTGCTCTAGGCATGACTAAGTCTGGATCCAATCCTGTGTGTGTGTGTGATATAGGCAGTATCCAGAGGTCATTCTGCAAACTCAAATAGTGCTAGCGGAGCTCCCCCAAATCTTTCCATTCTGGAAGAAGTTACACATTATGGTTTTGCAACCTCTTGCGCAACTGTAACTTTAGTTGGAGTCTCCTCTTGCACATAATTCAGAACCTAGTTTCTACTAGCGCAGTGTCATTTGTGCCAGAGCAATGATAGAGTTGGATAATGCGCATGCGCTCTCACGTTCTCTCCAGTATGCACCAAACACAACTAAACAGAATGAAGCATTGTGTTTTCATGTGTTTGGTGCACTTATTAATTGCAAGCAATTAAGAAATTGAGCTTTACAGTGAATTGCTAGCAGGTGCAGTGTGCACAGCCTGAGTTCACAGACCAACAACTTTGTGTGAATTGATAAAAGCAGGATGGACTGTTCCTTTAAAACATTATCAAAAGAAGTAAAGCTACAGTTGCCATTAGAAATCTGTGCTTTTGCCACCATCCATATATTTGCACTATCACCATTACTTACTCAGTGGTCTTTTCATAGCAAACATAGAGGGTTCCTGCTAAGTGCTCTGGGTTGGTTTGTTTTTCATAATGGCACTGAATTGCTAAGCATCTGTCTGCATGGAAGGCTCTTTCACACACAATGTTTTTCATACACCGAGATTTAAAAAATCACATCAGGGGGATAAAGTGTATACTTACCAACTTTATGTGTGAAAATTGCACAAAATGTCTACTTTGCTATACACTGCAGTTTTCAAATGTAAAATAGTCATGGACATGTATATAGGGAAACTTGAGGGATGAATTAGGAAGCACATCTAACTCGCATGTTAGGCATGAGGGAATTCCAGTGCTTGGTGAATGCTGGTCATGTGAGCTTTAATTCTAGTCTGGAAATCATTTTTTCATTCATTGTACCAGGCAAGAAAATTACTGTTTGCAATAGGGAGAACGCTAGCATGTCACATTTTTTGTTTTCCCTGGACAGTGTAGTTGTGAAGCTGGTGCATGCCTATGCAGGGTATTGAGTGTGTATGATAGTTTTCCCTAGAACAGGCAGGGAATCTTTGTAGGAAAGAAGATTTGGGGGGTGGGGGGAGAGAGAGATTTCAAGGACTTTAAGCACTGTCCATTAAGGGAGGAAAAAAGCTTGCTGCTTAAAATCCTCAGGCAACCGCTATTTCTATTTTATATGCTTTTAGATTCCTCTTTTAGTATTTGTTTTCCTTTCTAAAGGCGTGCAATTCTAGGGACGGCAGCTAGTGCTTTCCTGCTTCCGTGCCTGCCTGTATTATTTTGCAAGGCTGCTGGGAGTTTTTAAGCTGTGTGAGAATCCTGGGAGTTGGTGATGTCAGACTGGTTGGGTCATTTGAAGGTTAGCAGCCTGGGAAGGGTTCATAGAAAGTTCACTCGCATATATTAAGCAATTCAATCTTTCATTCTGTGTGACACAAGTAGTAGGAAGTGAGCTGTTCGAAGGCAGAAGGATCTATTCACTGGCGAAGGGGGATCCAGAGCTCCTAGCAGAGCCTGTTTTATCAGCAAAACTTCGACGCCAGACGGGATACAAAAAAGATCATATATTCAGGGCGAGCCTAAAAGGCAAGAAGGCTCCTTACAGATTTGGGGAATAGGCGAAGGAGAACTGAAACTTGGAATGCTGTTTGTTTCCCCCCTGTTCTGCTGGATTGGCTGAACAGCCTGGAAAATGGTAAATGATCATTTGGATCAATTACAGGCTTTTAGCTGTGTTGTCTGTCATAATTCATGATTCTGGTCTGGGAAAAAGACCAACAGCCTACGTGCCAAAAAGGGGGCAGAGTTTGATGGAGTTGGATGTACTTTTATATGCCATTTTCCACCACACCTAGAGGAAGGCACTTTTGCAGGCATACTGTAGAGGGGGAATCATGTTTGACTGTATGGATGTTCTAGCAGTAAGCCCTGGTCAAATGCTGGATTTCTACACTGCAAGTCCGTCTTCCTGCATGCTCCAGGAGAAGGCTCTGAAAGCATGCTTCAGTGGATTGGCACAAACAGAGTGGCAACACCGGCACACTGCTCAATGTAGGTCCCTCTACTATTTTCTTTCACTTTCCCCCCTTGTTTTTATTTATTTGCATGCCAAAAAGCACTACCAAAATAAGTAACAGCACAGATGAAAGAGGCATACTTTTCAGAATACAGTTTTATTCAGATATATGTGTGTGTGTGTGTGCATGCATGTATGTTTTGCAAAACTTAGAAAAACACCACCAACCTAGGTGCATTGCACTTTTCCACTTGCAGTATTATTCCTGTAATCTCATTTGCCCTGTATATATAGCTCTTCAGTTGCAGCAGCAGCAGTAGTAGTAGTAGTAATTGTTGTTGTTAAAATGTTCATTCAGCGTAGGGGGGAGGGGTGAATTTTCCGTATCTGTATGTATGCCTTGCTTTTCCAGTGTCCTTTTTCGAATGTTTACATTTTTCCTCAGGTGCATTTTAGTATCTAAACCACCTGTTAAAAGTGGTGGTGTGTTGCATGGTGGCTTCAGCCTTTGTAGGGCAGGTAAAATTTAAAATTGTAGGCTACCATAACTGTTTCTCTTTTTGTGGAAAAAAAAGAAGCAACAATATTTCTTTGCGCTGACCTTGGTGCCACCTTTCTTTTCTTTTTTTTACTTTGTTGCTCTAAGAAGTGCCAGTTTTTGCTAGAAAACTAACTGTGAACACCCCTTGAGTTTCACCATCAATTATCTCAGTACTTTCTGGATCAGATAGGAGCCTGAAATTTACAGGGAAGGAAACGGCTTTTTTGCTGGTGCCGATTTTTTAAAAGTGCAATTTTGTTGTAAGATCTTGACATAGTGCTGGAATAGGTGGCAAACAGTGGCATGCTTTAACAGTGCAGTTTCAAGACTGAGGAACAGGAAGAAGTAGCAAAGTTCTAGCACCACATTCTCTGCGTTAAAAAACCTTGAAGGATGCTTCATTGGTCTGACACTGATTTAGATAAATGACGGCTATCTATCAAATTGTTTTAACATACTCTTTGACATTTCAATGGAGCATTAACTCTAGAAGTATGCTTGATATCATTGTGATCCCTAGGTATCTCAGTTGCTCTAAAATACATGAAGTTCTTTCTTCAGAATACTTAATCCACAAGGGAAGAGAAAGAAATGTGCAATTTCCTCATATGTGCGATGCAAGTGTGATGGTAGCTAATGCTGTAGTCAAAAATATTTCTATTACAGTTACGCCCTCATTAGTAATTGGACAAGCTCACAGAACTTGGAGGAGCTAGTCTTTGACTGAATCCAAACATTTAACATTTTTGCCTCTTTAAAAAAGTTGTGACAAAGTTAAAAAACAAAAATCAATAGACAATTGTTAAAATAGTCCAGATATTTTCTAAGTATTTCCATGCTTCAAAGGGTTCAAAGACTGTATTAATTCAGTATAGTTAACTTGAGAAAGAATTTTATTGAAGTCTAGCAGCATGTCTTTGAAACTTAAGTTCTGTCATAGGATGTATTCTTTAACAGTGTACCTTAGTTATAGTAATAAATACATTCTTTAAAGCTCAAATTGTTGCCTGGACTAGTAAGGTTTGTTTTTATTTTTTTACAATATCAAAATTCTAGAAAAAAATAGTTTTGAGAGTTTACTGCTGATAATAAATTTGAATACAGAGCATTACAAGTAATTCACAGTCCATTGACATTAACTGGAACCAATTAAAAAAAAAATGTTGACTTTGCTCCTGAGCAAGTTAAACATAGGGTCAGTCTTATCAATGTGCAGCAAGTGTTAAATATGTCATTTGCCTGGGGCTGGCGATAAGAAAGGAGGGTTGATTATAGTGGAAGGGAAGATAATCAAAGGAAATATTGACTAGAATAAATATACAGCAAAGTGTTTTCAGGAGTCCACTTTCACGATTTTGTAATGACTACAGCTAAACCATAATGTTGGTAAAGTTAAAAAACAGTCTGAAATAGATTTTCCTTTGTCTAAACAAACTATGTCAGTGGTATGTGTAATAAAGAAGTATTTACAGGCTGTAACTTGCAAGGAGAGTTTTAAAGGTCTTTTCTTTCTCTAAACCTGTTACATATAATTCTAAAGGTATGTATTCTACAGTGTAGGGATGATAAGGCATAACTCCACTGGCAAGTATTTCCTTATTTTCCATGTGTAGTGGAAAACATAACCGTTTAGTCTACGGTTATGACTAAAGCACTGAGATGAGAGCCACTTCCTTAGATATGAAAACGGGTCAGTTGAGCTGATTTTAACTTGGCTGTACAAGTGACCTATCTGAAATAGTTGATTTATACCTTGGTTGTAATGCTTCCTCTACTGAGATGAAAAAGTTTTAAATGGTAGGAAGTTGGTAAGAGAATAACAGCTACCTCAATTACATTTATTTTTTTAAAAAAAACACAGAACACCCCATAAATAGCATCAATACTTTTCTCAAGATGCAGAACATCTCAGTCTCTAAAATGTTATATCTAGAGTAATTCATATCCTTAACTATACCCCCGTAATTCTTTGTGTTTAAAATTTTAGAAAACAATTCTAAAATCATCTGGCTTTTTTTCCCCATAGCTCACAGTATGTGGCTTCAAACTGTGCTAGAGGATGAATCTCAGACCAAAGAAAACAGTGGCCTTAAAGAAACAGATCAGAACTGTGATTGATTGCAGTTTGAAGTATTACCAATAAGCTCTCCTCTTAACTCTTAAGAAATCAGGGTCAGTCCACCAAAATCAAATGAATAAATAGATTTGAAGTAAAGAATAAATTCTAACTTTAGGATGATGTAAAGCATTTATTTTATCTTAAAGTCAAATATAAATTTCTGTTTCACTGGTACTTAAACAGTGACATGAAAGTGTGAAGGGGTTAAATGCAACTTCTGCCAAAAAAATAAAAATGACAGTATTATTAGGATAGAAGCATAAATTTATTGCAGTCTGATCAGAAATGAGGCAGAACATCAGTGACTGACTTTTGATGATCCTGTAAAGAAAGGTTTAGTTATGCTGATAATAAAAGTTTTCAACAGCATTACATATTTTTTAAATAGTGTACTGATAGTGTACTGTACCTTGTTGTTTTCAATGAAAATAAAGAGCATGATCCAGCCAGTGTTAAGCTTTTTAAGGAGTGTTGTTGAGAGAGCAAAATACATGTTTAAATAACAATCCTATGCATGTCTGCTCAGAAGTAAGTCCTACTAGGTTAAATAGAACTTACTTCCAAGTTTTAGCCTTAATCTGTCTCCCCACTGGAATGAATGGGACTTAATAGTGCTTCATTTACACAAAGTTTTTGAGTGAGATTTTATGTTAAGCAAAGATGATAGGCTGCAGACCTATATAAAACCATTGTGAACAAAATCTACAATCATAAAATTCATTGCTAAACTACTGGTTGGTTGTAATGTTTAGGACTGTATGAATTCTGTGCTATGCGGATTGGGAAAAAAAGCCCAGAAACATCTGTCCTAACATACAACTCAGTGCTTTATTATCTTTCATATCTCCAGTCAGAATATAAAAACAAACACATTGAAGTGTATGACTTGAAATCTACATTCCTAGGTATTGAATTGCAGCAGGTGTTGCTGGCGAGCTCTGCATTTCAGCCACAGAAGGCAGGGTTTATTTTTATACACCTTTTCTTTATTTAAAGTTTCTTTAAAAAAATCCCCATGCAGTGATTAATAGGAAGATTTTATTTACTGTAAATTTGTTTTAAGGACATTTGATCACCTATTGTGTAATCCGGATCCAAAGTAATTTAATACACTTTTGAAAAGCGATGAAATCTGAGACTCCTGGATTTTCCTCTGTGTTACAGAATAACTTGTTTGTTTTCCTTTGCACTAAACTAGATTTCTTTCCTATTTAAAACATGCCTTTTCCCTAAGAAAACTGAAATTCATATTTCTCAACTTCAAGTTTGATATGGCAGCCCCAACTCATTGTTCATTTGTAAACTGTGACAAAGAACACACCTGTTGCATAGAGAAAAATATACAAGGCGCTTCTGAATTTTAGCATAGTAGTTTCTGGCAGGTAGCATAAAAGGCAAGTTAATAAGGTGAGGGAAAGGAGAGCCCATTTTAGATGGTGAGATAAATCATCCTTACATGATCCAACCAAAACAATGTCTGTTTCCCAAACTGTTCATACATTGGTTGTCTCCAGAGCACATTCTCAGTTTGCACCGCTCTCTGCTGAAAGTATCCGCTTACTCTAATAATGAACTGTACCCGTCTTAAAATGTAACTACTGTCTTTCTTATGTTTCCCGTGTCGCTATTTTTCGCAGCTGGCAAATTGAATTCATGTTAACAGCAGTGTGTTTGATCCCATGGTAAAATGTTTGGTACCTAGAATCACTTAGAATTGCCGCTTTGTATTAGAATAAGATGCCATCCTTTGCTGTTCTGCTACAAAGCTTAGTGCAAAAACGTATAACCTGTGGCCCTCAGATGTTGAAGTACAATTCCCATAATCCCTGACCATTCTCCATTCTGGCTGGGTCTAGTGGGTGGTGAAGGCCACCTGTTCTCCTCCCCTGGCTTAGCATAAAAGCAGAAATTGCTGGCTCGCAGAGTGATATTGGGTGACAATTGAATTGGCCTGAGGGGTTATTGGTTTAAAGTATGGTATTTCTCTGCCCCTCCATGATAAACCTGAAAATTGGAAGCACTGAAAATATGCATACAAATGCCTAGGTTTCAAAGAGGATTTCAAGCCCCAGTAGACGTTATTGGAAAGGCAAAGCTTAAAGAAAGGGGGCTAAGATCCTCCTAGTAATACAAGATAGTAATCCTACTATCTGAGTTACATGGCCTTGGGAACGCAAATAGCAGAGAATGGTATGGTTCCACTGTGAAGAATGAGGTTTCACCTTCCCTCTTTTTGTGTGTGCATTTGTGGGGCTCAGCTTTCTGAGTAAGGTTAGTCATTTATGAAGATCACTAGGGATGTACAGACATCAGAGAGTCTGTACTTAAATTGGCGCAGCAGGCCATGTAGCTGTTATAGAGTGTAATCCTACAATCTGAGTTTTATTCTTGCTGCTGTAGCTCCCTGTCATCACAAGAAGAGAAGTCTTAACACAACACCGATTTCCTATCTCGATAAATGCATACTGTCAGTACAGCACAAATGATGCAAGTTAAAGGGTATTTACAAGACCTACTTTGTCTTTTCTGAAAGCCTTCGGCTCTCAGTAAATACATGGTACCTGGTCACTTGGCATGGAGCAGTCCATTTACTTTGTTTGCTTTGGCAGAGTGGCAGTCTGAAAACAGGGGCATGAACTGGAAATGGCAAGTTCATAAGTATCAAGGAAATGAAATATTTCAAGGGCCCAAATGAATGCATCTTTATTTTCAGAAGCCAACTTAGGGTACTGTTTTCATTTTGGCTGCTTGAAGCTGCTATTTTCAAGGTACTTCTGTTCCCTAGGAATCGCCTGCCTATATCCCTCACAGAGCCTGATATATGTCAGCATTTTCGTGCAGTGCCCTCCTGGCTGGGGATGCGAGTTGTAGTCCAACACATCTGAGGGTTGGGGAAGGCTGGCTTAAGCCAATAAATTAATCATCATGTAATATGGAGCAGGGGTGGGGGGGACAAGACCAAATGTCTTTCTCCTACCATAGACCTGAAGATAACGTCATGTGTGCTGCGTGGAACTGCTCCCCCAAACTGAAACCCTGTAAGCAGCCGTGCTCTTGGAATTCATTCCCAGGCCACATGTCTTGCTATAGCTTGCTGGACTGCAGAATCGAAGGCAAAGTAGGATTTTGGGAATTGCAACAAGCATATTCACAAACAAGCTACAGATTTGTGACTGGTGTAAGGCAAAACTCCAACAAAAGGTAACTGTGCAATAGCAGGAGATGGGGATGGTTTCCCAGTGTGTGTATCTGTGGTAATCTTGTTCTATATCTGCTGGTTTAACAAAAACGAAAATGAGAAAAGCTATTAGATGAAACATTTCCAATAGGAATCCTTTTGAATATTATCTAGTCAGACCAACAACAACAAAAGCTGAAGAAATACTGCCAAACTAAGTGAAAACTAGTCAAATAAAATAAAATTAAAGTTTCACATGTTGCTTCCATGCCAATTATTGTGCTGTTACAGTCACATTTTCCTAATGTTTTCTAAAGGTGATTTTGCCACATAGAAGATGTGTTCAAAGCTGTAAAGAAACTTATTTTCAGAGTAGACATGGAAATAAAAGATAAACAGATGCTATTCATATTTATGTGGATGGTCCCCTTTGCTTTGTTTTATTTTTCTGGTTGGAGCTTTGGTGTTTAAATGCAGTTCCTGAGAGAGGAAAAGGTTTATCAACAAGTCAGTCTGTATCATTGTGGAGTGTTTCACCTTCCTGATTTTCCTAAGCCAAATAGATTTGTCTTGTTTCCTATCTATTAACAAGTAAAGGCTGTAGAGTAAAAATGAAAGGCCTCCAATCAAGCTGCCTTTGGTGCCATTTTTGGTATAAAGGTGGGGTACAAGTCAAATAAATCATCATATTACTAGAGTTCCACATATCCAGCTTGTGAGTGGCAGCTGAGTGGCCACTCTAAATATCTAGACCATAATGTTTATTCATGAACATAAACATTATTTTTTAGACAGGAGCATTTTTACAACTTATGAATGTATGCCTTCCCTTTAATCTCACACAGCCTAATAGTCTTAAGAGCATAATTGCCTTTGAAGACAAGTACTTAATAGCTCAGTCCTATGCATGTTTATTTAGAACTCAGTCTCATTGAGTTCACTCTCCAGTAAGTGTGTAAAGGGCTGCAGTTCAAGGCTCACAACACTCCCATTGATTTTGAACTTGAGTTGTGATCCATCTCAGGTTGAATTCTTCAGCCTTGCAATGAGGTGGAGTTAAATGGTTTCTGTGACAAATGTTTGGAGTCCTGTTATGTTCATTGTTTATATAACTTAAATAACCTTCTCTATGGATGCTTACCTTGCATTGACTTCAGTGATACTTGAGATTGGGTAAATTAGCACAGGATTGGGACTGAAATGTTTTTCCCCAGAAATTCTGGAAGTATGATAATTTAGTGCAGCCTTCTCCAACCTGGTGCAGTCCAGATGTGTTGGACTGCAATGCCCGCAGCCAGCATGGCTATGACTGGGAATGATAGGCGCTACAGTCCAAAACATCTAAAGGGCACCAGGTTGGGGAAGGCTGATGTAGACGAAGGTAAAGAAAGCATTCAGTAGTAGCAGGTAGTTCCAGTGGACTTACTTTTACTAGGTAACACTGAATTACTGGTCAAAAAGGACTTGTTTGCAGTAGGAGCAAGGCTTGTATACAGTGGGGGGGGGTCATTCCTGAGGCAGGGGACGATGTAATCAGCCAGTCACAAGGTGTCCCTATTTGCCTCTGGGCAAACATTTAAAGCTGTACTTCCAGCAGAAGAAAATTGAAGCTTTGAAACACAAAGGTGGCCCAATGTAACCTCACATAGCCTTCCATTATAAAGTCCTTTAGTTTCAAATAGGTTGGCAGATGAGCCCGATATTCGCTTCCCTCACATTTTTAGTATCCTGTCTCATTTGTTTTGGTCTAATTTCCATTGTGCTTATACAAGCCATTGATTAGTCTGTTTTCAATTTTTTAAATAAATTCACCTCTCTAAGGCCGTGATGATTTGTGGGACAATGTTAACCCATTTTACTCCCATAAACTTCTGTAGTTCAAAGAAGGAAGCATTTTAGTCCATTTTACACACCAGCTAATAAATAAATACGTTTCTCTTTGCTCATATGAACATTCACAGTAATTATTCTGTCAGATTGTGTAAATAACTGCTTTTGAGTAAAAAACAGAAGTTTATACTACTTTCTGAACTCCTCTGATAACTGAAGGCATGCTGTGCAAATACACTAGAGCAGCATTCCCCAACCTGGTGCTCATCAGACGACAACTTCTAGCATTCCTGATCATTGGGCATTCTGGCTAGAGCCTAAAACATCTGGAGGGCACAGGTTGGGGAAAGCTGCTCTAGAGATACTTGCATTGCTGCTGCCTTCTTTAACCACTGGTTAAATACTTATCGTCCAACACATCTGAGGGTTGGGGAAGGCTGCTTTAGCCAAATAGATACCTAAATGAATCAACATGTAATGTGCCTGGGAAACAAAGACCCAATGACCTTCGCCTACCTGAAGATCTATGTGTGCCATGTGGAGCTGCTGCCCAGGTTTGGGAAGGCTGCTCTAGAGATACTTGGCATTACTGCTGCTTCCTTTAACCACTGGTTAAATATTCATGCATATATTTGCTTTTTGTGGTGTGGAAGCATAAGAAGCTGCATTATACCAGGTCAGACTATTTGTCCATTCAGCCTCACTCTGTCTGACTGACAGCAGCTATTCAGGAATAGAGGCAGAGGTCTTTCCTTCCCATCACCTGCTACCTGAGTGGAGATACCAGAGGCAGAACCTGGGACCTTCTGCTTGCATGTTCCCTACCTCCCCAAACACTCCATGGTGTAGCAGATCAGCTATGACCACTAATAAATGTGGATATGGCAGATAAACTCCAGTGTGGTATAGTGGCAAGAGCGTTGGACTGGGAGCTGGGAGATCCAGGTTCTAGTCCCCACTCAGCCATGGAAGCTCACTGGGTGACTTTGGGCCAGTCACAGACACTCAGTCCAACCTACCTCACAGGGTTGTTGTTGTGAGGATAAAATGGAGAGGAGGAGGATAATGTAAGCTGCTTTGGGTTCCTTGCAAGAGGAAAAAAGGCGGGATATAAATGCAATAAACTCTGCTTGGGATGGGGGTTAATGCTATCTTCTTTTGATTGATTTTCCAAAGATGGCTGTGGTCTTAAGGTAAAGAATAACTTTTTAATTTATTTGAATGGGATTTGGAACAACTGAATAATCTGGAGAAAGAACTTTATCTCTTGGCTTGGCTTCGTTAATTTCCTGTGCATACTCAATACAAAACGAGTCACAAAATGATGTGTGTGTGTGTATGCCACTGGTTGTCCTTCCTGAATGGTTAGTGCCCCACTTTTGTCAAACCCCTTAAATTACAGCTGAAAGTCCTGACTTCGCTCCCATCTGGGTGTGTTTCCTTTCAACTTCAATGTGGTGGTGTACAGAGTTGTTGTTCAGTCGTTCAGTCGTGTCCAACTCTTCGTGACCCAGTTATCCTTGTTCCAGTATTTCTGGCCCTGACTGTAGTATTCAATACATGGCCTCCTCATAAAGGCATTATGCTTGCTGTTCTTAGCTGCTGGGATGCACACGCGCACACACACTGAAATGGGCTAGAATTCTTTTCCCTCCCTGTTTCTACAACCCCCTTCATGGTTAATCATGAGAAGGGAGCTCCATGCAATTAGGCTGGCCCATGCTGCTGGCCCAGCCCCCAGTGTCACATGGCTTTCCTGGCCCTATCCCCTGACATCAACACATTAAGTGAAACGTACATGCATAGACCTTTATGTGTGCAGGCTCTCCGAATGAGCTGGAACCCTGATCATACAGCTAATGTGGAAACCCGACATGCTTAAGAGGTCTATGTACAGTGGCTTTCGCTCTGCAAGTGTCCATGCTCAGCGTGTGGATGTCAGGGGCAGGGAAGCTGCATGACATCACTGGTGGGTCAGCGTTGTAGTCCCATTTCGCAATTGCGTGGAACTCTCTTCACATGATTAATGCATAACGGGGGTTGTTATAGAAATAAATGTAGAAAGAAATTCATTTGTCCTTATCAGTGAACAAATATGATTAATGGAGTTCTGGAGGATCTGGTAATAGCACGTGCAAACAGTCTATGGGGGGAACCCGGGGCAGCGGGACACATATTTTTCCTTGTTATATATTCATCATTGTATTTATTTTATTGAGCTGGCATTGCAATTGTGCAATGTTGTACCTAAGGAAGCTGTATGGTACTGGGTCAGATTATGTATCCATCTACCCCGTTACTGTCTATTTGGACTTGCAGTGGCTCTCCAGTAGAGGTCTTTCCCATCACCTGCTACCTGATTCTTTTAATTGGAGTTGCCAGGGATTGAAAATGGGACCTTAGGATGCAGCCTTATACTGAGCCAGACTATTGGTCCCACTAGCTCAGTACTGCTTACACAGAACAGAACTGTACACAGACTGGTAAGTCAGGATTCCAGAGAATCATGGCATATAGTGAACAAGCTGCATGTTAGAGGGTGCAGCCTCTTTGCTCCTCCCTACTAGCACAATCACTAAACAAACGAGGTAGTTTTGTTTTATGTGTTGTCTAAACAGGAGACCCTGGCTTGTTACTACCAAACAAGCCAGAATTTGTTAGCCAAGAACAAATCTTGGTTTGCTATCCTAGCTTGTAAGGGGAATGACAAGTCGGGATCCCCAATTCAGACAACACACTAAACAAACCTTCCCTAGTTTGTTTAGTGGTCCTGCTAGCAGAGAGCAGGTGTGAATGGGCTGTGTGCACCATCACACAGGTTGTTTATAATAAGCCAGGATTCTAAGGAATCCTGCCTTATCATTCTGTGTGAACATGGCCACTGACTGGCAGCAGTTCTCCAGATTTTTAGACAGGGACTTTTCCAGCACTACTTAATTCTACAGATTGAACCTGGAACCTTCTGTATGCAAAGCTTGTGCTCCATTACTGAGATACAGTCCCTCGACATTATGTACACTTTGTGCCCTGCTAATTCAAAAATAGCCTGCCGGGGATGGATGAATCTGTGAGTTTAGTTTTCTCCCGTATTCTAATTTGTTTAAATCTCACATTCTTTCTGTCCTGAATATGAAGAAATTTTCAAATTGTGGTAAATACTTATCCAAAATGAGCTGAACAAAAATTCTCACCCAACTGCACTGGCCAAATTAAATAGGTACAGCTATTCCCATCATAAGAACTCAAGAGCCAAGCTGAATAACAGTGAAGGCAAATCTAGTAAGGCACTCTGTTCACACTGTGGCCAACCAGTTGCGTGTGGGAAGTTACGCAGGCCTGCATTAATCTATATTAAATATATCTGACTGATTCAAAACTGGTTCATAGTGGCTGAACTGATTACCAGTTAAGGGTAACAGCCAAACCAGAAAGCTAAAAAATATATATTAATGAACCTCAACCAGAACTGAACACAGTTTTTAACAGATATACATCAAAAAAGTTTTGTTTTTAAGGAAAAGATGCAGATGTGGCAATTATAAGAAGGAGCCAGAAGCACAATTTATGTAAATATTTGAACAACTAAACTTGAATACTTTAAATGTACCCTGAATTTTTTCTGACATTCCTTCTAACTGTATATTTTATCTCCTTGCAATATTAAGCCATCCCAGGCTGAATTACCTTTGTTTCTTCATCAAAGTCATAACGATAAAAGGCTGCTTTTCTTTGGGCCACTTTAGCTTCAAATGATTTTGAGGGCCTGGTCTGTTGGAAAGCTTGGGGATATAATTAGCTAAAATGGAAATAGATGCAAGTGAAATTTAGTTCCTGATGTTTTAATTTAGTGCTGCACAACCATATGTTATTGAAGAAGAGAATTCTTAAAAGCAAATTAATTATTTCATTATGTTCCTCAAAATGCTTTCATTGGCCTTAATGACAAGAAACTGCATACGGAGTCATACATTTTAATCAGTCTTTCCTATATTTGCATCAGATAAATAACAAATAATTGATGAAAAAGAAATTCTTCTGAATGGTTGGTTTGACACAGAGTTCTGGTTACAGTTTAATAATGAAATTGTTCTCATACCACTTTGCATTTTAATTATCTAGAATTATTACTGTAGCAAAGTAACTAAAATACTGTTGTTTCCAGTATTTTGTTAAATTCTGATTAATTTATGTGCACCAGAAGCCAAAGACGAGTACCAGCATATCATATAGAACAGTTTTGCTAGTTCTCTTAATTGGCCTAAGGCTGTGTAGTTTGAGGATGGATTTTTTCCTTACAGTATCAGTGGCAAAATGTCTGTTAAGTTTGAAAAGAGAAAAATGAACCCACCCTCACAGTGAATTTCTTATTATCTCTGGCAAGAAAACAACAACAAGCAAACCCAGCTTTCTCTGTATGTGTTGTTGGGGGAGAGGGGCAGCTTTCACTTGCCAGAAGTGCAGGATAATACATGGGCTGAAAGTGGGATTTCTAGCCACTGATGCGAGTGCTAGTTCTTAGAACTGGGGACCAGTATAGGCAGGTGTATAGAACCCAACAGGATAACCTTTGAACAAGTTTCAACTTCCAGAATGTTTCCATTTCCAGAGTCAAACCATACAGAGCTTGTTTACTGTGGGTCAGTGCTGAGTCGAAGTTGATTAAACACGCATTTCAACTGTAGTGTAAAATAAAAATACACACTAGGAATGGATAAAGATGACAACATAAGGTTTATTTGTACAGATCAAGAAGTGCTTCTTTTTCTGCAAATACTTTGGAAGTCCTTGTTCATCATTGGTTTGGCAGGCTGTGTTGTCCTCGCACCTTGTCTTTCCCCAACCCCAATTCCTCCCCCACCCCTCAGATTTATTCCTACATGGCTCAAAAGTTAATCACATCATGGCATGGCAATTTTCTTTCTGATTTGGTTGCATACATGTTTTACTTTTTAGAAAATACTTCATCCTGTATTGTAACACAAGAATATTCTTTCAGAAACGGATTTACCCTAAAGTGTCTTAAGTGCTAGCAAGTGCATTTATGCTTGTATGCTCAGTTGTTTCATTTTTCTTGAAACATAAGCCAAACCCAAAACATAACGTATATTATTCATTCCCTCAAATGTACTAATTATTATTGATTTTCAGTCTCACTACAATTACAAGTAACTATGATGAGTGGCAGATAAAAAGTAATAATCCGTGGAGTTCTGGAAGTGTTTCATGTTTGTCTGTAGTACTTTGAATGATCAATATTAACTGCCCCATTGAAACTAACTGCTGTATCAAATAACAGTAAATCAAGTAAATGTGCTTACAGATTATTTATTGAAAGCTTTAATTGTTCACTAGGGCCCTGCTTATCTGAGGAAACAATAGAATGCAGTGACCGGACAAACTGGTTTGTAAATACTGAACCTGCCATGCATGTCTCTAACCAGCACAGTGAGCGTGCACATGCTTTGCATCAGAATTCAATTCTTAGCATCTCCCGATAGGGCTGGAGAAGACCTCAATTAAGCTAGATGGACCAATAGTGGCTGTTCTGTATGTTCAGAACCACTAACTAAAACAAAAAGTGTATCTTGTAAACCAAGGGCTGCCTCCTCCAGCTAGGTCATGTCATGGTGGTAGTGGGTGTGGTATGAATTGTTTTAACATTCGTTCTTTTTTGTCTTTCATAGGCTGTCCATTTTCTAAGCCGCTATATAAAGTCTGCATTGTTGTAATTACCCTTATCCACAATGTTCTTATTACTAGCAGTGAAATCAAGCCTGCTGAAATCAAAACAAACACAGTTATATCTGAGAATTATTTTACTTCTAAATAGTAATAGTAATTGATTTGGTAGGTCTATAGCACATAATAATATAGGAACTATATGTACAATATAGAATAGGAATTCTGGTATATAGCATAGGACATTTATTATATAGTATTCCCATACTAGAGTATTGGATGTTGATTAAATAAATAGAAACTTTTCTGTGAGGGTCAGGTATGGAGCAGTCAGATAATGAACCAAGGGACAGAGGCAGGTTCCAGGGCACGCAGACAAGGAATGGTAGGTTGGGGAGGCAGGGCAAGAGAAGAGGAGTCTGTTCAGCAGCAGGTTTTTCAGACTGAACAGCTAACTCTGAGGCAAGGGCTTTATAAGGCCTAGTAGCTCTGGATTGGCCTGGGAGGCCAGTGGACAATAACAGCTCCCATTCCTTCTCTTATTGGCTCATTGCAGGTGGCATTGTTGTAGCAACTGTTGGCTGCCATGGTACAATCTCCCCACTTCCTTCAGCCTTCCGACCCCACAAGTACTCTGCAGTAGGTGGGTCCAGGAAACACAGATCAGCACCAGCTGTAGCAGAGGAGGGGCAGTGCCTAATTAATCAGAGCACTGTTTTTTTTTATTAATAACTCTCAATTGTAATTGAGTAATTAGATTAATGCCACATGTCTCTAATATTAGCAGACTGCTTTGACTGATGTTGTTACCCATTAATTTTAAGAACAGCCACCATGAGTAAGCCAGGAGAAGAAGTTTTTATTTATTTATTTAGCACCTAATATTAGGCAATGTACCAAAGACATGAAATCAAAGTAAGACCATGCTCATGGGCTTACTATTAAAATAAATGTGAGAAGGAAGACTAAGGAAGAATGTCAGGATTTCCAAATCTGTGATTAATGTCAATCAAGCACTTTAAGAGATACATGTGAAAAGTGGTGGGGGGGTTTTAACCTGGTCAAATTACTAAGTTCAGTTCGAAACTAATAGAAAATGTGAAAAGTAAACGATGTTTCGGTGTTTAAAAACGAGTTGTTTCTTCCCTGTTTGTTGTTTGTTTGTTTAAGTTCTGTCCTGCCTTACCACTATAAAACAGCGCTCAAGGTAACATTAAAGAATTGCAATAAAACAGTGCACAACATCAACAACAACAACGATGATGTTAAACAATTAAAACAAAAACAAAGAGAGACAGTGTGGCAGATAAATTAAAACCATCAGATCTTCATAAACACCAAGACTAACAAAGACTAATAAAAAGCCCACCTACATGAATATGTATATATCAGTGGTTAGAAGGCCTTGTGACTTGAACCTGGATTTTCTTCTGCATGCAAAGCATGTGCTGTACCACTGAGCTGTTGTTTGAATGCTTCCCTATCACTCCCACTGGATAGGGGGAAACTCAGTTAAAATTATATATATTTGCCAGAAGTAATTCCTTAATCAGTAGATCTTAGGTGCCAACCCTACCACCATCAGAAAAGCTGCTTTTGCAAGAAGAATTTAAAAGTTTGGGGAGGCCATGTGCTTTGCTATGTAGGTTCCTGTACAAATTCCCTGATTCCAAGAAGAGACATGGCCAATTAGTTAAGCAGTTGTCCAGCTTGCATGGTGGAAAGATTTTGTGGTGCTCCGCTAGTGCTATTTGAATTTGTGAACTGACATCATTGGATACTGCCCATAAATCCTGCAGAAAACAACAAAAAACCTGCTCTGAATAATGGGGCACCTGGTTAGTAATGTCCTTTACTTTGTAAATGAAAACTATTTGCCAGGAAATAAACAGTCTGTAAAGTTGAAGTTATCCATAGAACTTAGTAAACTGAAACTTACATCATCAAAGGCAAGACAACTGTGGGGAAAAAACACTTCAAAAATAAAATGGCAGTAATTGTAATTGCTAAATGTGGCATATCAATATCACTGAGTATAATGAGTACACTGTGTTAGGTGTTTTAATCCAAGGAGAAAGATAGAACCTGCCTCTTTTTTAGTAATTCAAACATAACTCACTAAAATATCTCTGCTGGATCTTCTAATGACCCTTTCCAGCAGATATGCAAAGGAAGATATGTAAATCAATTAACGTCACACATCAGTGCATCTGGAATCCCAATTAATTGGGATGATCTGTAATTTTCAGAGAATGTGATACTAACCTTGAAATATCTCTGATCATTAAGCCAGTGTATTAATTTCAGGATTTAATTGTGCTCCGGAGTTTTAAGTTTCCTTAATTAAGCAGTCACAAGAATTGAGAAGTAAAATGCCCCGTGAAATATCACTTGACAGGTCAGTTTTACTACACGTGATTAGAACACTGTCTGTATGATATTGGACAACTGTGTAATGGATTAAAGGTATTAAACCTCCCATATTTTCTCTGGCTATAAGCCAGGATATGAAGTGTGATAAATAATCTTATAGGAAGAGTTCCTATGAAGAATGTAAAGCACATTTATGGCAGATGTGTTAACAATCAAAACTAATAAAACTTTATATACAATGATTGTTTAAAAGAGGAGTATGAGTATCATCTATTTATATATTCTATTTCTCTTTAGAGAAACATGCCATAGTTTGTTTTTTGTTCATCTCAAATGCAGGGCCAGCCTCAGGGGTAGGCAAACCGAGTGGTCACCCAGGTGCCAAGCTGAAGGAGTGCCAAGCTGAGCTGAGGGGGCACCAAGCTGAGCTGAGGGGGCTCCAAGCTGAGCTCAGTGGCTGTGTTTTTTTAATGTATTGTCTGCAGTGAGCTAGGGTGGCAAAAAGCAAGTGTCTGTAACTTTTTTTTTTCAAGGTTCTACAGGTTGTTTGGGAAGTAACTACAAAAATGATCTTCCTTCAATTAAAGTATGGTTCTTCTTCCTTCAATTAAAGTATGGGTTTTTGTTTTTTTTTAAATTGACTTTGATTTCATTTGTGCTAGGTAAAGATCAGGGCAACATAGCTTTACTTTGAGGCAACATAGCTTTACTTTGAGGCAACATTACCGAGCACTTTGCACTTCAAATACTGTAACCATTATAAAAAGGTAAAGGTGTCCCCAACCAGTCGTGTCCGACTCTAGGGTGCGGTGCTCATCCCCGTTTCTAAGCCGAAGAGCCAGCGCTGTCCGAAGACGCTTCCGTGGTCATGTGGCCGGCATGACTGAACACCGAGGTGCACGGAACGCTGTTACCTTTTCCGCCGAAGCGGTACCTATTTATCTACTTGCAATTTCTTGCTTTCGAACTGCTAGGTTGGCAGGAGCTGGGACTGAAGATGGGAGCTCACTCCGTCATGCAGCACTCGGGTCTCGAACTGCTGACCTGCCGACCTTCCGGTCTGCAGTTCAGCGTCTTAACCACTAAGCCACCGCGGCCCGTTATAAGCACTATATAAATAATAATAAAATAAAGTCAGAAGTCTGTTAAAAGTCAGCTGGATACCTTTTATTTTTAACTTTTCTTTATTATTGTTAAAGATAAAAATAATGGCTATTCTAAAATAAAGAATGCTTACCAAATGAAAGGAACTGCTACAAAACAAAAAATATTAAAAGTAACACCTGTGGTAACACCTGCTGTGTTGCATAGTGCACTGCCACTGCTCAGAATGTGGCTTTTTGAGCTTTGGCTTGTGCAAGCGATATATAGCACAGTGGCTGAGAGATCAAGGTTTTGAGCAATCTTATTCTTGATGAATGTTCATACTACTTGCATCTTTCTGCAGTTGGTTCTGTTGCTGTGGTTTGGTTTTGTATTCTGAGCCCGACTCCCGAGACAGCTTTTTAGAAGAGACGCTTTCACAAATACCACAGTCAAGCAGTGGTGTAGCGGAGAAAGGGCTTGCAGGGACATAGCCCCAGAACGTTTTCATTAGCAGGGGCTCTGATGTCAACTGCCACCCCCCTCAGAATTCCCTGTTCCCTCTGAGCTTAGCTGCGATCCTCACTGTAGCTGTGGGGGTGGGGGAATGACTTTTCCAAATGACTTGACTTGGAATGGGCAATTAAGATTCGCTTTACCAAAGACCTGCTCTTGGTGGAGATGAAAACTCCTAGAACTGGTTTGTTGATATGGATCAACACAGCTGCCTGAATTTTTGGATTGCCCTTGGAGACTGTCACAATGAGCTCCTGCATTTCCAAATTTACCACTACACCACTGTGTGTGTGTGTGTGTGTGTGTGTGTGTGTAGTTCAATCCAGCTGGGTGTGAGGACGTTTCTGTTGGAGGGGGCAGATATTATGAAGGAGCTTAGGGAAGGCTAATGTTGGGGCGCTAAGGGAGTGTGCAAGGGGGGGTGTTTAAATGAGAAGGGAACTGTCCATGATGGCTGAGTTGAGAGGGTGAAGCTTCCATACAGTGTCATATTTTGAAAACCTAAAATGTTTGTGTTTGAGTGAATGAGTGGAAGAAAAAGATTTTAAGACCCCTGCATTTTTTTCTCAGATGTCCAATTGAAATACCACTGCCTTACTCAGCTGCACTGTTTTGGATCCCAGTTGAAGGCTGTATATCTTACACGGTTGTATAATCTTAGAAGGGGGCATGGCTGTGACTGTCACAAAGTTACCCTGCACTTCTGAATTTGCCACAACTGCAGTCAAGACACGTATATATATACACCCCACCATGGTAGGTGGTATGGTGGTATCAGCCTCACTTGTGCTACCAAACATATAAGGCAGTTGCTAGGCTTGGTCATGTGGTTACTACAGCTCTATATTTGGGAACAATGGTAATTTTCAAAGTAAAAAAAAAAACAAGGAAAGAAGACTGAAGAAGAAGCTGCAGTCTGGGAGACTGTAGTGCATGGTGATACTGTCCCTATAAGACTAGTTATACCACTCCAACAAAGGGCCTATTTCTTGTAGCTGAGGAGGGTTTGTTGGAGCTCAGGGAGGAGAGCTTTCAGCAGGAGCCATTTTGTGTGTGAGCTGAACAAAATAAATGATATAGGCCTACAACTCCATGGGAGTCATCTTCTGGGAGCCACCCACAACGTGTGACAGAGATTTCATTGGGATCCTAGAACTGGAGCAGGAGTGCACTGAAAACACAGCAGCAAACAAGAGGTAGCTTGGTCTGGGCCCTTTCCATAGACATTGCTGGGGAAAGGTCTGGGAGTAGGAGGGCCTGTTACACTGCTATGTTTTGCAATCCTGCACAGGCCATACAACTTGGTAACACTGCAAAGCTGCAGGGCTGCCTGGTAGGGGTGGGGACAATTGGGAAAATTTGACTGAGGTCTCCACAAAGCAAGGCCCCCCGCCTCAGTTCCTGGATGTACCATTGGCTCCTGCCCTGACCCTGCCACACTGCTCACCAGAATTCTTGATATTTTGTTTAGGGTTTTCAGAAAAAGAGGAAACAGTGTATTAGAGTGTGAAGGCCACCCAGCTTAGACAAGCTCATCTGGCCTACCTCAAGATTTAAGATTTTGTATGTTTTATTTTCTGTATATGATAGGCTTTATTTTATTTATGTTTTAGTCTCAGAAGTGTGTACTTCTGGCTACAACTTTACTACTAATAAAGTAAAAGTATATTAGACTGTAAGATGACATTGAATCTCAACATGTAATAGTGACATAATGGGACCTATATTTTACATAGTTTTGTATGAAACAGAATAGATGCTAATTTGTGGCTTAAGCTGGCTGTAAAACATATCCTTGGGAGGCTGGAAGGAAGGGGCCTGCTTATTAGCTAGGCCTGCAGCCCAACTGTAAGGGAGTCTAAACCAATCATGGTCAGGTAAAATCTTTATGTCTGGGCAGCAATAGAGCTAAGATTGGTCAGGCAGGCTTATGATTGGCCCAGGCCAAGTAGCCCTGCAAAACTGACCAGGGAGGGAGGGGCACCAAAGGCAGTCCTCACCCAGGTTGCTACTTATTGTAGGACCAGCCCTGCTCAAATGTGAGAGGTTTCTCATGAAATGCAATCATTCAGATCTAGACCTGATAAAAGAAAAATAGATCTGCAAAACATATAAAGAAAGACTCACCTGAGAGTTGGATTTAAACGTATAATCAGTAGTTGAAAGTTCATTTGTCTTGCCATTTAAGGCTTATTTGTCAGTTTCCCAAAATATTAAGTCCAGCTAAAATCCCAAGGCAAAATCTCAACAGGCAAAGCAAGAGGCTGGTTATATCTGAGACTTGTCGGTTCAAGCTCCTATGCTTGACCCCTGCCTTTAAAATCAGGAGCAAAAGGGGCTGACAGGACATAGGGGTGACACTTTGATGCCCCCTGAGGCTTTAAGGATGCATAGTCTCATAGAAGGAAAGGAAAATTACATTTGGGGTAGGGCTGTCTCTTAATCAGAAGGAAGTTCCATAAACAGAAATAACTTGGAGCTCTCAAATCCCCTCTTTTTCAGCTTGAATCATTTGCAATAAGTGCCAGCTATGCGGTTTATTTAGGGAGCGGCCATAGCTCAAATAGAGCACATGCTTTGCATGCCGAAGGTCCCAGGTTCAATCCCCAGCATTTCTAGGTAGGACTGGAAAACCACCTGTCTGAAACCCTGGAGATTTGTTGCCAGTCAGTATCGACAATATTGGGGTAGATGGGCCAGTGGTCTGATTTGGTGTAAGGCAGCTTCCTATATCTCTCTTCTTCCAGTCTTAGGTCCTAGCACTTATGATACATTTGTGAAGTAAGTATTGAAAAATACTTAATCGAGGTACTAACAGTAATTACAAACATCAGAAAGCATTTAACATGCTCCACAAAATGCCATTTTAGTGGCTGTCATATTAGATCATATGTGCTCCCCTTACTTTGTGAACTCCGGTTTCTTTTGTTCCCCAATGAATGGAACTGCGAGTATATGCCTCACCCTCGGTGAGGCCTACAGTGACAATGGCCTGCCTGAGAGATGACCTAAGGGTGAGATAGTGGACAGTCGAGAGGTTTGTTTCCACTTGCCCAGTTGTATGCAATGCATATGCATTTGGGAAGCCAACACAGGCTGTCCTGTCTGTAAAATGGCACCAACCACTTCCTTGGTTTTCATGGGGCACTGCATTGTGCAGGCCTTTGAATTCACTGCCCTAAGCATGTTGACTATCCAGTAAATACAGTCAACATCTTGGTGCATATATGTGTGCAGACGTACACCTCAGTAGAAAAAACTGCTTGGTTGAAGGTTTTCTGGCTTTGCATTGTAGCCAACGAGCCAATAGGATAAAATTCTGACCAGGCCAGTAACGTTCTTGCTAGCTGGTAATCCTAGATGTTTGCGACTTTTGTTCATGTTTCCTTATTGAACCTGGTGCCCCTGTTCCTGTACATAGATGCCTGTTATTCATGGCCAGTAGACGAAGCTAGGTCATGTAGCTTAATTGGGGAGGAGCTCTGTGGAAACAGTTGCAAGACAGGAATGACTTCCTTAAGAGTTATCCTGAGTGAGGGGATATATAAGCATGAATATGGCAGGTCTGACAAGCAAGGGGGTAGTTATTCCTGCTGCTGGTGTCAGATGACACCATGATGCAATGAAAAAAAACCAAGGTTGCCACTTACAAAAGGGTGTTTTTGAGAATATGGAACATTTGACAGTATTTGACTGTGGTCAAATAAGAGGCAATGAACTGACTGGTGTCCTGCCCTGCAACAGCTAATTGGATTAAAAGTCAGACTGGTCCGATGATGCTCAGGACAATAAGCATATAAAACAGACTTCTCCAACCTGGTGCCCTCCAGATGTGTTGAACTGCAACATGCTAGCTGGGAATAATGAGAGTTGTCATCAACACAGCTGGAGGGCACTTGTTTGGGAAGACTAGCATAAAAAGAGGAGGAAAATGGTATAGAGAAGTAGCCAGGGGAATAAAGGGGTGCTGATCAGAACTGAAACAACAGGAACATTCACCTGGCTGCATCAAAGCAGATAACAAAATAGGATAGTCAGTGCAATCTTACTTATAGGTGTCCTTAGATCTTTTTTCAGTGACCATATTTACAGCCAGCCAGCAAGCAAGCTGAAGTGCATTACTTAAAAATGCATAAGCCTTTAAACCTAGACGAGAAAACAAATAGAAGGATTTCAATGCGTTTGCATCCACATTTATTACATGAAGCACACATCTTCAGCATATCAGGATGGTGATAAGGCACTCATCTTTATCTTCTGACTCAAAAAGAAAAAAGATGATATGGGCCAACAGTACAAAAAGATATACTCCTGTCACAGGGCAGGGTCAATATTCACATTAACTCTAGTGGCTGCTGATGCATGATTCTAGTGGCTAATATTACAGTATTGCAATTGGAATATAGCCATTTCTAGATGAAAGGCATTAGGGAAGAGGGTCTTACTCATACGCTTACTGCTTTCTAAGCAATGCAGGACTAAATAGGGAATGGACAGTACTGATAATACATTTTTAAGGTAGTATATGTCAATTGGAATACACGCTGAAACACATTTGAAGCTAGAAGTGCCATATATTGCAAGTCAGAGCCTGCACTTTAGTAGTTGTGGAAACACAGCAAGATGGCCTTGTCATCCACAGCTATACTGTTTAGCAGTTTGGGCTCTTTCTAACCTTTTTCTAATTAAATGAGGAAACGGGGGGGGGGCTGCCTTGAATATAACACTTTAATATGTCCCACCCACTGTGCCCCATCTTATAAAGTAGGCTTTAGTAATTCGAGGGCAAAATCCAGTCTCCTGAGAAGTACCATCTGTCCTGTTCCAGTTGCCAGCCCAAAGGTAGGACTAGAGGTACATAAGCTTTCATGAGCTAGCGGCTCCTTTGTCACATGTATGATGAAGTGGGCTGTAGTCCACAAAAGCTTATGTCACAACACATATGAGAGTCTTTAAGGGGCTCTGTGTTATACTGTAGCCATCTCAAAGATTGTGTTACGTTTTCTCCCCCTCCCCCACCATAAAATTAAAGGAAAACATTGGATGAGTCTAACCAAAGAAAAATCAATATTCGTATTTAATTTTCCAAGGCTTGTGCAACTGCAGTGTTACTTGACATAGTAGAAATCAGTCTAAAGAGGGGTTTCCCCCCCCCTCCTTTTTGGCTTGTGGCCCATCATATAACTCCAGTATAGAGCAATTAGCTGATTCTGATCCTTTTTTAAAATCCAAGCTGTCTTAAGGAGCTGAACTACAGCTTAAATAAAATCAATACTTGTAAAATTATGGCCACAGATTAAAATGATATGTTTCACAAAATAATAGTTTTAAAGACAAAGATGAGTGTAATAGCTGAAAAAGCATGAACTTATTACAGTTAGGAAGATGTGGGATAATAAAGGGACTTGCCTCCTTTCAAGTTGCTGGGTGGTAATTCCCAGCCATAGCCTAATTACCATTGCACATATTTCTTCGGCCTAGCTCTCAAAACTTTAAATTGGGCTGGGGTACAGATGAGGAACCAATTAAAAGGAGGAAGCCACCTCTTAAAAAATTGCATTTCTCTTAAAAAAACAAAAACAGTTTGGTCACTGATAATTGGCCCTGATCAAAGTGTTGTACTCCACGATATCACCACTGAAAGGCTTTGTAGGGTGCATATCTTAGGTCATGTTGCTCGTCCACACAATGTCTTGCATCAGCCCTGTATATTTCTTACTATGTTTGCATATATAGAACACTTAAGCTTAGAAAGATGCAGACTGAGACAGAATTATGGGCTTCAGGATTCTTTTTAATGCTCTTTTTTTTTGGAGAACAAAATTTGTTTAAAAAAGAGAGAAAGGAATCAAAGCCTTTACCTATCACATATCTTTTTGTTTTATTCTCAGCGTTGTCTGTGATCTGCACCTGTTGTAGATGTATGGCATGAATAGCAGGGAGTCATCATAACCCAGCAACAGGACTCAGCCATGACCGGGTCAAACACACACTCACTCCAGGGTCATGGCCAGGTTACCAAATCAAGGCTGGCAATCCTCTGCAATAATGGTTATTTCTCCTCTTCTCACCCCACACTTTTTTGTCTACCTTCCCAATGTCAAATTTTGCTCCAGAATAGCAATGCAAAATCTGAAAAATAACTCAAATCTTTTAAAAACAACAACGAGATGGGAAAACCACATATTGCTTTGGAACTAGCATTTATAGTATCGTTTTGAACAGTGCATGGAAGAAAAACTCTGCAATAAAATAAGCAAAAGCCACTTTTCCCATGCATGGATATTTCTTTTTGTTGTTGTTGTTTTTGTTTCCCTAGAAGGTTATTAAAAGCAGATTTTTTTGCTCCAGACTAGACATGAAAATTAAATGATATTGGGGTTGGGGTTTTCTTTTTTGGCCTGCCTTTTTTGGTTTGGAGGCTTATAAAGAACTTCTGCGATGAAGCATGCATACAAGCAGCAAAGAATCTGGTTCTAATTACTCGTACTCTAGTTGAACTTTGGCGTTTCCTTTGACTTTCTGTCTAATGTATGTGAGCTGTGTGCTTTGCACTTCAGCAATGAATTCGCGCACACACTCACACACATCCAGACTGCGTCTTTTTGGTGCCAATAAAAATGAGGGTTAACAGAATGTTTTGACCAAATGCAACACTTTGCCATTCACCCTAATTAGCTCAAATTGCTCCTTCCCACCAGGGACATGGAGCTCAATGTTCCAGCTTCCCTTGGGGCTATCCAGGAAATGCCATTTGCTTTACAACTTCTTATTCTTTTAAGGCGCAGCTGTCTGAAGAAGGTACATTAAAAACTAGTGTTTAATAATCTATGTCTGTAGTAAAAAAATGAAAGAGATTTCATAAATGCTTGCTCTGTTTTTAATCAGCCACAACATTAAAATCCTATCTGTCAACATGGTTTCACTAACAGTAAATTATCTCTCATAAAGCACACTTCACTTCTTTAAAGATCTTATCTGCTGCTTTAGCTAAACTTTATAAAAAAAATAATCATAGGTGAAAACTTGTGACTTAAACTATTGTATAAAGAATGCTGAAGTTGCTCTCAGGTGCCTCTTGGTGAGTCAAAACTGTATAGTAATAGCAGCAACATAAACATTATTTATTCACTCTGAAGAAATGTATTCCTAGAATTATCGGATTTGTTTAGCACTATGTTGGAAGCTTTCCCTTTTGCTTCAGTCAGACACGCGTGCCACACAGAAAATACTAGCCTTCTTTTTCCTCTTACTTTGTTCAGACAGTAGTAATTACTGTGTTTCTATACAAAGCACTTTTCTTTGTTAAGCCTCTTACCCAGCAACTAGGACCTAGTTTTATAATGTTATAGTAATTGAATTCATTATAGTTAGCACATATTAGTATTATTTTGGATACTTTTCAAACATTTTAACTATGCCAAATGCTTTACAGTCTTTATTTCTTTTCCTTCACAATGTTGCTGAAAAGTTTATTGTTTATTCGCTCAGTCGCTTCCGACTCTTCGTGACTTCATGGACCAGCCCACGCCAGAGCTTCCTGTCGGCCGTCACCACCCCCAGCTCCCCCAAGGTCGAGTCCGTCACCTCCAGAATATCATCCATCCATCTTGCCCTTGGTCGGCCCCTCCTCCTTTTGCCTTCCACTTTCCCTAGCATCAGCATCTTCTCCCGGGCATCCTATCTTCTCATTATGTGGCCACAGTACTTCAGTATTGCCTTTAATATCATTCCCTCAAGTGAGCAGAAGTAGATAGGTCATTATTCTAGAATCAGAGACGATCACCTTTCAAAGGTGCACAATAAATCCATGAATTAGGCTTTTAGCAAGGGTGTTGAATCTCTTTCAGCCCTAGGGCTGAATTCAAGTTCAGAGACGCTCTTGGAGCCATTTTCCAGGGAGGCGGTCAAAATGGTGGGCCCAAATACCAAATATACCAACATATTTTAGCTTAGAGCTCTTAGTGCCAGTAGCTAAGCTTTAAGAGAGGCATTTCAACCATTTAGAATGGGAAAGAAGATGCAAACTGGGAAACCACCAAACAGTCAGCAGACTGGGGAAAAGGTGAGGGTCCCTTGTGTGTCTTGCCATTTTAGTTTGTAAGCCTGATGGCAGGATCAGTCTCTCTTTTTTTATCAATGTTGCCTTTGTGAGGCAATACTTTTCTGAAAAGTGGGATAAAAATACAGTAAAATTAATAATAAACATACAGCCCGAGCTCTCTGTGGTTTGCTCCACTGCTTGCTTTCCTTAACCAGTATCTGACTTTGGCTTTGTCTGATTTCGCTTGTGGAAACTCCCATCCTGGAACATCTCGACCCTTGCTGTGCCTGACCTTGCCTATTGGTTCTGAAGCCTTGGTTGTTGCTCACCTTCCTGGGAACCTGGGTGCAGCAGAACCCTCTACTGGGCTACCTGCATACTCAACAGTTTCTCTTTCACCATCTTGTGACATCATCCTATAGGTCGGCACAGTATGAGTCTGAATTCCATTTCATGCATAATCAGCACTGACCATTGTCTGTGGAGGATGTTGGTCTTATTTGCAGGGCAACCATACAAAAATCTAGAGTGCAATTTTATTTTTTTAGTGATTCTGTGTTCCCACCAGCACCACCATGAAAGCATCGTTTTAGACTAAGATCACTGAATGACCTGAGTTTTCTAACTAAAATTTTGATCTTCTCCCAGACTGATTGGGAACAGCAAACAAGCATGCATGAAATACGGAGTGTGGAATGCCTGAGGCCTCTCAAGGGCATTTGATGAATCTAATTTTAATTCAAAGGGACTAATAGATTATTGATTTAAGCAGGAAGACTGTGCGCCAATCGATTCCCAGAACACTATGCCTATCCTAAATAGCAACAAAAATTAATATTGAGAATATAATGCTTCTGCCTTTTTTCATTAGGAACTATACTTTCAAAGTTGGACCTGTACATGTTTATTTTGATTTCATTGTTTGGTGTATATGCTTGTACTGTTACCAACTATCTGATAAAGAATTCTGTATGCCTCCCAAGCATTCATATTCTCCCACCAATAAATATTAATCCTTTAAAATATACAACCATACTGACTTTGCATCACTAGTGAAAAATATAAGGAAAGATAGAAAGTGACTGCAATTACTTGTATTTGATTTCTTGGCATGTTCCACATCTTCATTATAAGCTCAAATATCATTTGTTTAAAACATTATTTAGGAATTTCTATACTTCCTTCAACGTCAATTTTAGAACTTTTAGGTATACATACATACAGGTGAGGATCCAAAGAGTGCCTTAGGTATGCCAATGTGCACAAACAGTGGGACTTCCCCATTGTTGTGGTCCAGCAGCAACCCTTTGCAGTGCATTGAAGACCATTCCCAAATTTCCCATGAATTTGGACATTCGATTTTCAAGCCAAGGTGGAGACCTTTGGGCAAAGGATCTCGGTAGCCCTTTTGCATATGTGGAAGTTCCTTGTGCAGCCTTTTGGATGCTGACCTTACTTGCGTCTGTGCCTCCAGTTAGGACAAATTCATATGACCACTATGCCAAATGCTTTCTTTTTCTGCCCAACTTGCACTTATCCTTGTGGCAACTCCTCAGAAGCAACAATTGCTACTTTTCATGCCATTCAAAATCCCCTAACGTCCGCTCAGAAGTCATTTTTAGAGCTGACAATGTATTGTCTGCAACCTATTTGCCACAAGCAAGAAGGAGGAAAAGCGATTAGCCATGTACTTAACCAGAAACAGGGAACCTGTCTTCTGTCAAGGGTCACATTCCCTTGGGGGTAATCTCCCAGGGACCACATGCCAGTTGTTGTCAGGACTGGAGCAAGTTGTGGGTGGGGCCAGAGCTAACAGTGGGTGTGGCCACCCTTTTTATCCCTCTTTCTGTCACCCCCTTCCTCTGTCTGCTATCCTTCACCTCTCTTTATGACACACCCTTCTCCCCCCCCCTTTTTCCTCATCCAGTGGGCTGCCAAGGGAAAGAGAGAGATATCTGAACTGCTTGCTTGCGAGGGCTTTTGAAATTAGGTTGAAAGCTGCAGTTTGCCCATTACTGCACTAAACAGTGGTGTGACCTGCCCTAGTTGTCTTAGCATCAAGCCTCATCTGTCATCCTCTGTTCAGAGTAAGTACATCCCTTCTAAAATTGATTGTAACTTCAAGTGAAAGACAACTTTCCCAATTCAAGGAGGAATAATCACGACTGCCCTGAGATTCTGGGGTTCAGATCAGATAATTCTGATGGACGGTAGCTGCTGATTAAACATGCGGTCAGTAAAAAGGCAGAATTTAAGAAACATGGCAAATATCTCATGCTGTAAATCTCTAGTATTAATTTTTTTCATCCAAGAATATCCTGTGAGACCAGCACCTGAGTCTCTGGAGATTTTTCCCTGTTTTTACTGCTTCAAAGGCTTTGCCATTTCCCTGATTCTTCAGACAAAACTAGCTATTTTTGCCTAAGGACGGTTGGCGTTTTTTCTTTCCCATTTGAGGTTTACATCCAGTTTGTGCTTAAGGTGGTCTATAATGCAAATGTGGTTAGAAGGTATATTCAGTTTCTCTTCAACATTTACAGCAATCTCACTTGGCTTGTAGATAAGCTCAAACATACCTTTTAGTGTCAAGCATGGAAAACATGAGAAACAGTAAATCAAGAAAATATATTGCATATCCACAGAATTATGGATTTCAGAAACCAAAATCTTAAATATTGGTTAAATCCATGGTCACATCTGCAAACTTCCACTTGTGCAACAGGACTCCCCCTTGCTTTCCTCCCTCCTGCATCTCCCTGTGTGCCCCCCAAATCTACTCTGCAGGTCCCCCAGCCCCCCCAAATTGGGGAGGGGGCTGCAGAAGGCCAGGCGGGGGGATCCATTCTGCCAGTAGTTTCTGTCTCCCTGGAATATGGCCAGGATGTGCACCAGAGCATAGGTCTGTGATGCCTTTGTAATATTGCTGCCTGTGTTGTATAGCGTTCTGTGACATTGGTTGGTGTATGCAGCTGGATACACCAACCAATCCTAAGAATTGGATTGCATTCTAAGAACTTGCATTCTTTTGCAGCATGTAATAGGTTTGGGGTAGGTTAATGCATACATACATTCTGGAAAAAAAACCCAGAGATTTTTCCTTGTTCCCTAAGCAGGGCTAGCTAAAGGTCTCTGCAGTGACCTTTGGAACAAGTTGCCATCAGAGATCTGCCATGCTCCGTCATTGCAGGCTTTTAAGAAGTCCTTGAAAATGTAGCACTGTACCGTGGCCGTCTCTTGATATGACTGATATTGCTGCTGTTACTGCCATTGTTGCAGCTGGTTTTATTGTTGTTTTTATGTTTTTATTGCTTTTAAGATTTTAACTGTTTTTATGTATTCTATAGCTGTAAGCCACCTTGGAAGGGCTTCTGCCCTGAAAGGTGGCCAAGAAATGTTTTAAATGAATAAATAAAATAAAATGTACACAAATGTGGCAGACGGGAAGAAATGGTGGACGCTTCCTAGACAGCACTGTTTCAGACTGTAGGTGCATGGAATATATGATTGAATTCCTTTTTTAATTTTATTTTTTCAAAAGAAATTACAAACAAACAAACCACATTAATATTAATTCAAAATCCCTTCCCAATCCCTGAATTCCTTTCAATATTTTCTTAAAAACCACCTTTTGCACACAGAAAAGTAGATGTCAGGGAGAAAGATTCTAACCTTGCTTTCTTCTCATCCGTACTGTTTTCTGTGTTTATCATGTGGTTTGCTTGTGTGTGCAGAAGGATGTGTGTTTGTTTATTACATTTAATGGCCCTACTGTAGTTTTTAAGTAGTACAGTCCAGAAACAGTTAAACCACATAATACAGCGTTTGTGTAGACCAGGTATAAGATAACTATTTCTAGATACATGAGATTCAGACTTGCTAACATAACGCTACATAACACGATCTTTGCAAGTGCTCGCTGATCTTTACAACGCTCTACAAAGCAGGTATACAAAGTGCAGCCCGTGGACGGCCCAGGGCATCTGTTATGTTCTCACTGTGACTTGCAGGGTGGGCACATCAATAGTGAAGATTTTGAATAACTGAACTGGCCCAACATTATTATCTATTTTAGATGTGGTGATCCCCCCCAAAAAGAAGAAAAAGTACAATTGGATTGGGAGGTCTGGTGTGTGGACCAATTGCTGGGCTTAACATCTCTCTGCTTTTAGTAGCGGGGTATAGCAAAGTCAATATCCAAATGCACTAAACTTTCTTTTTCTCTTTTTCTTTGTAGCGATTGAAACGCAGAGCACCAGTTCTGAAGAACTGGTTCCCAGCCCTCCTTCCCCGCTTCCTCCTCCTCGTGTTTACAAGCCCTGTTTTGTTTGTCAGGACAAATCTTCTGGCTATCACTATGGTGTCAGTGCCTGTGAGGGCTGTAAGGTGAGTGTCCAGATGTCTCTGGTAAATTTTGCTTTTTGCATTCCTTCACAGGGATGAAGGCCTGATAACAGAATTACACATCCATTCTGTCATGATGAGGAGATGGGAGGGAAGTGTGGAGGCTTTTGACATGAAGAACTAGCTCTGTGGGGTAGAGTATAGCGTGGTGGAGGCATCGGGGGACACTCTTTGCATAGGGTTCATGGTAACAAAAAGGGGATGAGCACAGAGTACTATTGTTTGCTCTGAATGTGGGTTGGACATGTGGAAAGAAGCCTGGGGCAGAAGGTATTTTCTCTCCATAGCTTCCATTATACAATTTGAGGGTTGTTTCTTGTCTCCTTCCATTCCCTTCTATGGTTAGCGAAACTTCAAGAAGGCATATATTCCCCATAACTTAGTTCTTACCAGCTCTTGTCAGTGTTCAAGTTTTGTATTGCCTTCTGCTCTCCCTTAAGGCACGATACTTCCATGTTGCTTATTGTGAATTACTTCATTGAAGCAATGTTGAATTGTTGCAGACCCAGTGTTGTCATTATGCAAACCCACAGGCTCCTTTAGTTTTTAATTTGCGCTTTACACAGAGTTTGACAGGGTGCATTAATAAAAGCACAACTTCAAGCACTGTACCAGCTGGAAAAGAAACACTTAAATGTAATAGTGGCAAGCTCAGTGGCTCAGCACAGCTAAAATAAAACTGTATTCTGAAAGCTGCATATCACAATGGAAGCTAAACATGAAACCTTCATAGTGAACAACTGTGTTCTTTTCAAATTCATTGATTTTAAGATAGTATTTTCACTATTCTATGTTTTCTATAGAAAAACTTGGTTAAGGATACTGGCTTCCCAGATAATCTTTCTGATACTAAATTGTATCTCTTGTGTAAGCATATGTGTTTCTGTGTTTGCATGCATGTACCATTTGAAAAGTATGTTGACTTACAGTTGCCCTTGAAAGTTGATCTTGATGTCCAGTTAGGCTTGGTTATACTACCACAGTCTTGACTTTAAATAAAAATAAATATCGAATAGTCTCCTTAGTCAACAGGAAAAACCTCACAGAGAGTTCACTTGGTTGGTTGGTGATATCAGCATTTTTTTTAAAGACATGGGAATAATATGAGGTTGGATCCAGGACCTGGCTTCTGTGAGAGGAAGGGCTCCTCTCGCAGAAAGTACTCTCTCCCCCCAGTTTTGGGGGATCCTTCTTTCCCCCCACACCAAAGCTCATCCCATTCATGAGGGTGTCAGGAGTGCCCTAGCTGCCTCTTACAGTCCCCTCCAATAGCCAACTCAGGACACAGACGACGAGGATTCTTTCCAAGGCTTTATTCCTTTATTACTTAATGACTCTTACAGATACTAATCACTAGCAACTAAGCAAGGAACAGCACTGGGGAGTTAGAAGAGTAGCCTAAGCTCCAGGTAAGGCAGTTGGTCCCCGTTTGAAGGAGAACAGCGGGAAGACTCTGAACTTATGGGCTATGGAGAGATCCTCCCTCTTACCCTTGGGTCCTCGGGCCACGACTGTTGTTTTAATGCCAAACGAGCAGAGCGCCTCTTTTTGGCGCCCTCCATCTGTCGCCGCTCCCTGCGTCTGCACCGAGCATCCAGCGAGGCCCCCTCCAGCGCTCTATCACTGTCAGGGTCACTATCTCTCTCAGGAATGCTGGCAGGAGGAATCTCTGCCAGCTGCTGTGCTTGTGAGAGATGAGTGAGCTCCTCTCCCACGGATTGATCACAGAATCACAACTGCTCTGGGGCTCTATGGGCTCAGTTTCCACCCTGACACAGGGTCTCCTGATTCTGTGTAGCATTTTCAGGGTGCTGGAAGGGCTGCTTTGGGAAGCGGGGGGCAAGGAAGTCCCGTTTCATCAGTGTAGTTGATCAGGCATAAATCTGGATCCAACCCATAGTCTGAAGTGTCCTGGGCCAGTACGAGACATTTTGCTGCCTGAGGCAAAGGACAAGATAGCCCACCCCTACCCCAATTCCATGTACAGAAGGCAACTGGATTGGCACTTGAATCTTGCTTCAGTGCTGATGACAAGATAGCATCTTTTGCCATATCTGAAGGCAGCAGGTTGGCTTAGGGGGTGCAGGGCAAGCCATGTGGCACATACAGCTCTGTCCTCAGACATCTTGCTGCCACTTAGCTGCTTCACTTGGCTGCTACCACTGCTTCCCCCCACCCCAGCATCTTCCCCCCACCCTCAGCTGCTTCCCTCCAACTAATGGTAGGGCTGGCCCTGATCAATAACTGATCTTTTCTTGGTTTGTGAATCCGGAGGTGTCCAACAGGGCAATCCTTTGCATGTCTTCTCAGAAGTAAGTGTCATGGCGTTCAATAGGGCATATTTCCAGGTGTGTAGGATTACAGCCTAAAATATAAAATCTTACAACGTCAAAAATGTTGCCGCTCACTTTGTGGGGTGCCACAGGATTCCATCCTCTCCCTGATGCTATTTAACATCTCTGTGAAGCCGCTGGGGGCTATCATCAGGAGGTTTGGGGTGTGGTGTCATCAATATGCGGATGACACACAGCTCTACCTCTCGTTCAAATCTTCACCAAGGTTGGCCATAGAATCCCTGTCCAAATGTCTGGAGATGGTGAGTGGCTGATGGAGAGGAATAAGCTGAAGCTGAACCTTGACAAGACTGAGGTACTTTTGGTGGGAGACAAGAGGAGGCTGGGGGATGTTGAATGGGGTATGGCTACCCTTGAAAGTCCAGGTCCACGGCCTGGGGGTCATTTTAGACTCCCAGCTGTCCATTGAGGCTCAGGTGTCAGCCGGACAGCGCTGTACCAACTCCATCTGATACGGCGGTGGCACCCCTACCTTCCCGACCATCTGCTCCCATCAGTAGTACATGCCCTGGTCTCCTCTCGTTTAGACTACTGTAATGTGCTGTACGTGGGGTTACCCTTGAAGACGGTTCGGAAGCTGCAGCTGGTGCAGAACGTGGCGGCTCACCTGATTAAAGGCAGCCACCGGCGAGATCACATGACTCCAGTGCTGAAGGAGTTGCACTGGTTACCAGTTGTTTTCTGGGCCAAATTCAAGGTGTTGGTTTTGACCTTTAAAATCCTATATGGTTTTGGCCCAGCCTATCTTAAGGAGCGCCTCCAGCAACACCAGACAGGCCACTCAACAAGATCAGCCTTGGATGGCCTTCTCTCTGTCCCATCAGCCAGGACAGCTAGACTGGTGAGGATGAGGGAGAGGGCCTTCTTCTGTGGTGGCCCCCACTCTGTGGAACTCCCTCCCTAGGGAACTCCGCCATGCTCCCTCTTTAATGAGCTTCCGTCGTGCATTAAAAACGTGGTTGTTCAGGCAGGCATTTGGGGTGGGTTAGGGTATTTTTAGAAATATGATGTTTTTAATGTAGAATTTTATTGATTTAAACTGTTCTATTGTTGTACATCGCCCAGAGTGGCTGGGTGATCAGCCAGATGGGCGAATGAATGAATGAGAGTATGTTGTTTCGTCAGTTGTTTATTTTGCTGTATTTAGACTTCCACCCCATTACAAATGTCTCATGCATCCTGTCCTGGCTGAAACTTCTCAGAGGTCTCCTTTTACCTCTTGACTTGTGCATGACCATTTTACATCATTCTGCCAATCTTTTTATGTATGTTTTGCACTCCTTCTGCCTGCATTCCTTTCTCATTTTATTCTTCATCCTCAACACTGTGTATAGATGGATAATTCCTGTAAGTTCGATATTGCTCTTCTTTTAGTGCATTTTGCCATACCTCTTTCTTCCCAGCTGAATTTTAAAAATGGCCTTGATGCGCTTCTAGATCATGAGCTGCTGCAGTAATTCTTCCAGTTGGCAATCAGCTAAACGCTCTTAAACTGAAAATGTAGACTCTTCCTTGGCTTTGATTTCTGGAGACATTTCTATTATCTTTTCTTCTTGGCAGCCTTGCTGTTTCATTGACATTCACCGGTAATCATTCGTGAGGACCTAGTCCAACGCCTAGAGAAGTCAATTGAAACACTCTCATTGTCTTCAGATAAGGATATGCGTAGCTTCTTCCTCTTTATCACTACCCAAATCCTCCTTAGCTGAGTCTCTTCCCAAAAGCGCTTGTCAGCAAATTGGTCATCTCTCATTTTGATTAACTTCTTACATATTGGTTTTCTCCCTCCTAGATCTTCCCCTAAGAGTCTTTGTCTTGCAGTGGTCTTCAGAGATGAGAATTTCTTTTTTCCCTCCTCCAAATACTTCTGCCGTTGGCATTTCTTAACCCCATCTTTCCCAGCAACTGTTCTTCCTCAACTTTTACCTACGTTGCAATCTAATTTTGTCTGAGTCAGTCTTCAGAGCATAAGGCACCATATCCAAGAGATTATTTTTCAGTCCCTTGCATTAATATGCTCATCGTTACTGGGATGTATAGAAAATGTTGGACACCAGATTGTTTAAATACCCAAATTAAGTCACTTGAAATGAAGTGAATTGCTGAATGATCAGTTCTTCTTCAAGATAAGGCCTGCCTAAAAGCTTTCTTTAAATTGGTATTCTCAAGAGTACTAGAGAGTTTTGGAAGTTGTATCTTTTTATTTATTGCTACGTACTCAGCATAGCCGTGATCCTGCACCAGTCCTTTTAATTTCATTGTGATTAATGCAGAAAATAGTTCTAGAAGGGGCTGAAGCATATTTCCTTTGAGCAATGTCCTTTAGCACCATTATCTTGTTCACCCTCATAAGAATCTTGTGTGTTAGCTGTTAGGTCATTATAGTTCTTATTTTGCAGAAAAGGAATTGAGGATCAGAGTGACTGACTGGCCCAAGACCATTCAGTGAATTTATGACTGAACTAGGATTTATGCAGTTCAATACTTTAGCATATGCTGGTTCTCGTCTCAGTTCAGGCATCATGCCAGTTCATGGTTAAGGAAGCTAAACTGTGGTTTGGCTGGTGTATGAATTGAAAAAAAAAAGACCAGCAACCAGAATCAGAAACCTGTTTTGTGCCAGCTATGATATGCTGTGGTATCTCAGTTGACCAACCATAATTATGGCCACCATTCCTCCTCCATTGGCAGCACTATGGAAAAGGGAGTGAACTTAACCATTTATGAAGATGTCTGCTGTGAGACCAGATAACAAAAGTAGACAAGTAGCTCTAAACAATGATTTGCCTGTGTGTGTTTCAAAACGAGAACCATGGGTTGGATTCTAAATGATGGTTAGCACAAGGCTTATGTATTCTATTTTTTAATTGCACTGTCTAGAAAGTAACTTCATTTATTAACAAAAATTATCTTATATAAATAGAAGCATATCCATATAATATTGAAAAGAATATTAGTATTTAATTCTTTTTTCTTGGCAGAAATGACACATTTCAGAGGCTGTTTTCTTCTGGTCTGTTTCTTGACCTCCAGCTTGTAGTACTTAAAAAATGCTAGTATCAGCAATTGCAAGGCTCTTACTGAAAGCCCCACTCTTTAGTACTGACTTTATTCTTCATTATAGCACAGCCTGCAAAAGACGGGGTGGGGGGATGTGTAATGGGCTGCTTTCCCAAAGAATGCCAGCATTGTACTGGTGAATAGGAAAAACCAATGCTCTGGCAGATTCAGCTGTCTGTTAGAGCCTTGTCCCTTGTTCTAAGCGTTTAGAAGGCGACATTCCTTTGGTAGCAACACACGGCCTGGATTTCTGGCACAAGCTGTATATGTAGCAAAGTTGCCTAGAGCGATTTAAGACCAAAAAAGAGGGGAGAAAACTGTAAAATGCACAAAGGACGACCTCCATTTTTATAGTGGGAGCCAGCAAATGTGTTTGTGCAGCAGAGGTGCCTCTCTGTCTCTTGGGGATGCTACAGGACAAAACACCCATAAATTTAATCCACGACTGTTTTCCACATCAGTGTCCATCTTAAACAAAGTGTGATTCCCAACTGGATGTTTTGCTGAAGCTAGACACTCACCTAGAACCAATTTTAAAAGTAACCATATGAATACATTCTGAGTCAAATGGTCATGCAAATATATGCATCTATTAAGTTTTATTCTTCTCTCTGCACCCAGATAAGTACTTTTGTTCTGAGACATTGTGTGCTACATGGAAGAAAAGACAGAAGCAGTCAGAATGAACTAACTTGTTTGGCTCATTTGTTATACTTTGGCAAGTCGCCTGTACTTGCCTCTCTGTTCTCCCTGGTCTATACTGACTACAACATGTATGTGTAAAGCCATTACTTGTTATTAGTTTAAATTGAGTGCCAGTGTGGTGTAGTGGTTAGAGTGTTGGATCGGGACTGGGAAGACCCAGGTTCAAGTCCCCACTTGGCCATGAAGCTCTTTGGGTGATTTTGGGCAAGTCAATGACTCTCTGCCTGACCTACCTCACAGGGTTGTTGTGAGGATAAAATGAAGAGGAGGGGGAGTTGCCAAATTGGGCTCCTTGGAGGGAAAGGCGGGATATAAATGTAACATAAATAAATCGATAAAATTGTATGGACTGGATCCAGAGTAAATTACAGCACAATCCTATGCATGTTTAGACAGAGAAAAAGTCCTACAACAGTGCTAGCTGGGGAAAGTTAGGAGTTGGAGGACTTTTTTCTTTCTAAAGGTGCATAGGATTGTGCTCTTAGTTGCTCTTCATTCCCATCATTGGGACTTGAGTCTCTAGTCATGACTAACTTGTCCCTTTGGTTTCAGTGGGGCCTACATTCACCTAGCTTTTCACATGGGCAAAGTAAATCCATTCTTCTCTGTGGTTCCCGTAAAACCCACATATGGGTTCTGCATCTGTGCAGAGCCAACCCCAGAGTAGGAACATAGGAAACTGCTGTATACCAAGTCAGAACATTGGTACATATCTGTCAGTTTTGTCTACACCAGAAGCAGCCCACTTTTTTATGTGGAGGGCTGTATTCCCTTAAGGGTAATCTATCAATAGATTACCCTCAAGGGAATGTAGCCCTCAACAGAAAAAAAAAAAAAAAAAAGGTGTGTCCCGGTCTGGGTGAGGCCAGAGCAAAAAGTGGGCAGGGTTTGCAACATTGCAGGGAGTTTGCCCTCTCGCTGTGTGCCATGCCCCCCCCTCTGTCCCACTCCATTTCTGTAGGCCACATGAAATAAGGGCCATGTAAAATTAGGCCGAGGGCTCGATTTGGCCCTTGGGCCACAGGTTCTTCGCCCCGGACCTTTACTGACTAGCAGATGCTCTCCAGGGTTTCATACAGGATTATTTTCCAGCCCTACCTGGATAGGCCAGAAATTGAACCTGGGACTTTTTGCACACAAAGCATATTCTCCACCACTAAGCTGCACCCCATCCCCTGAATTTTATTTATTTTTACATTTATTTTACTGTGAGCTTTTAGTACCTTTTTTTCCTTAGCATTAGATAGGAAGTTTCCTTTTCCTTTTATATTTTTTGTACAGTCAGGCATGGCCATAATTTTTCTTGTTTCAATTTTCTTCTCTGCATTTTCCCCATGCACCTATGGTTGCAGAGAGAAAATCTCTGCCATATGCAAATATGATCTACCGTGTCTGCATTGTTTGAACCTTATCAAGCAAGTACATCACCATTACTCTTCTAGGTTCCGAGCATCTTTGTGGAGAAAAGCATTGATAGCCAAGGTTTATGATCAGCTCTTGAAACTATAAGTACTGAAAACTATCTGTCTGAACATGGTCTCGCTCCCTCCAATAATGTAATTGTGAACTAGAAAGCTCAAGATGAGCCTAGGTCTCTCAGATGGCTCCAGTTTCCACCATGACCCCAATGCTAGATCTACTTCATTTCCTAGTCTGCAAGTACTAGGAACTTGCAGCCAGTCTAAAGATTGGAACTGTAAACACAACTCTGTTTTACTAGCTACTGCTTATCTGTGCGAAGAACCTAAGAAAAAAAATATAATCCTTAGCTAATACATCATCCCATGTCTTTGCCATGACCAGCTTTTAGTATTAAAGCAGCGTACTCCAAATATATTTGCTTTGACTCTGGTCATGGCTCCTTCCAAACCAACACCACCAAATCCATAAATATTCCAAGAACACCTTCCCTGGGTTGAAGCATCATCTCACATGTTCAGTTCATTGGGAAGGGCCATCAGTTTCCATATGTGTTCCTGACAGATGAGAAAAGAGTGATACAGAATGAGCAGAAAATTATCATTGCAAACTTCCAACTGCTAGGCGAGTATGGCCCCAAATCAGTATTTTTCTGTAGGAATAGCTTTCATGCTACATTTTGGCAGCCTTCTGGGCAATAATACCTGTTTCAAGATGAAGCATTTTGTTTAACGAAGCAACAAACGAATGCCATATGCCATAATTCTAACTGCAGTTCAAAAACTATGGCAGGCTGTATCATTTCATGCCATCAGGCCTGACTCTGATCTTCCATGCTTCTGTAAAGTAGGTCTCATATAGAAGACTTGCCATTTGGTAGGAAGAACCTCTTCAATATAAAGACTGATGGTACTTTGAAAAGACTAAGATAAAGGACAGTCTATGACTTGGTCCCTTGATGTCACCTATAATCTAACTTACCCAGTCCTCTAAATACCACCCATGGTCCCGCTATGCCCAACTCTTCTTCGTGTTCACCTGCTGACCAGCAATCTTTCAACTAATCATTCCTCTGAATCAAAGTCAACTTCAAAAAGTCCCAGGAATTAACTCTGTGTCTGCATGCTCCTGCCTCATCCCTCCCCTTACTGTTGATTGTTTATATCCTGATTTCTCAGGATATACTCCGTTTGTTTATATCCTGATTTCTACTTGGTGAGATCCTGGTTTCATATCCTGCTTTGTAAGCAGGGATTTAACCACAGTTTCCAGGTTCAGATGTGATGGGAAACTATGGTTTAAACAAGCTGCAAAGCTGGGCATGGGAGAGGAGAAGTGAGGAGGGAGCAGGCCTGGCCCAAAGCCTCAATGCTACCGCTTGTGCCACCCTCATCCCGCTTCTTCTGGGTGGCAGGCAGCAGCAGGTCTGTCCCTACTCGCTGGCTGGCCAGCCATCCACTCCCACCTTCTGCCCCAGCGGTGGAGTTCCTGGGAGAGCTAGCCAAAATATTGCGAGGGGTTCCAGTTGCTTCTGTGAGAGTTCAGGACTTCTCACAATGTCCTCGCTGCTGCTACGAGAGTTCAGGACCTCTCATGATACTTTGCCCAACTCTCCCAGAAGCTCTGGGGCAGAAGGTGGGAACAGCTGGCTGGTGGGCCGATGAGCTGGATGGGAGGAGGAAGAGGAACCTCTGGCTAGCCAGCTGGGTGCAAGCTGTTGGCCAGTCAGCCATCCAGCCAAGTAACTAGGGAGGGAGGTGACGGCCAGGCAGGCGGTGGTGAGCCCTTTGGGTTGGGAGAGCGGTGCAATTTGCCGCTTTTCCGTTCCGCACCGCCTTATGCTGGCCCTTGGAGGGAGTACATGGTTTATTGGCCTGAGATGGTTACGTCTGAACTGAACCACTGCTTTTTGTTTTGTTTTCAGATATCCAATATATTTTGCTCGTATTATATATCACAGGAGGCCAAGAGCTCAAGATTTGCAAAACAGTATTGATTCAAGACACATTTATTTTTCTTCTGATCAGTGAAGATGAGCTCTTTTTGCTTCTGAATCTAAATCATATTGGGATAGATGTACACTTACAGCTTACTTTCTCTAGCAGTGAAAAGGACCCTTAAAGTAGGAGTGGATGTCATTTGTGTCATTTCCCACTGCCAATTAGTTTAGAAAAAGCCATAGGCTGCAATTCTCAAGTCACTGTGATAGTGCAAGCCCCATTAGTTTTAATGGGGCTTGTGACAGAACAGCACTTTGAGGAGTGAGGCTGTTAACATAAATAGCTTCCCTCATGAACAGACATGGCAAATTTGTTTGGGTTTGAAATCCATCTTAAATAGCTACAAACCTAAATGTTGGAACTATATTTTGTCACTTTCTACTGAATAAATGAGACTGAATTATATTAGGAGTAAGTGACCATCGTTTTGTATGCATGTGCTTGCTAAACTTTTTTCCTTAGAAAAGAGAGAGAGAAAATAACATATAAGCGTAAGTGATAAAGCTGAATGTCCTTCCATTTTTATCTATCACATTTGTATCCCACTCTTCCTTCAAAGCGGTCCTAACGCATGGGATCCTGACGTGGACTCTCTTTCTAGGCTTGCCAAGAGCAGCGGTGCTCCAAAACATTTTGTTGCCTATGGCAGAACAACAAGTGCAGCACCCAATCCCCAGTCAAAGTGCATAGTATCCAAGGCCAGCCAAGCTATATTGGCACCTGAGGCTGAAAATCCCACAAGTGCCTCTCCCTCTCCCTGGCATTTTTGTTGTTGTTGTTGTTGTTGTTGTTGTTATTAAATAACTAACAATTTGCTGCCATTTCATGAAACCCTAAATCAGCTTCCAGAGGGAGTCCTCCCACTCCACTGAATAGTAGGGCCAGTATCAGCATATTTCAGAGATGTTTACCAGTCCCTCGGTCCCTTCTTTTAAATCAGCCTTCCCCAACCTGGTGCCCTCTAGATGTTTTGGACTACAACTCCGAGCTTTACTAGTCATTGGTCACAATAGCTGGGGCAGATGGGAGTTGAAATCCAAAACATCTAGAGGGCAACAAGTTGGGGAAGGCTGTTTTATAGTAGTAAGATAACATAAACAGTAAAGACATAGTGTGTCACTCTGAAATAATGCATTCCCAAACACTTTCTTCCATGCTTTCTTGCTACAGATGCTGTTGCTGGGTTGAAAGCTTCATGCCAATAGGCCTTTGTAGATGTATAAATCGTTAGCAACTGATAACCTGTCCACTTCCTTTTTATAATGTGGTGATGGTGGCCGGCAGCACGTATACACCTCCTCCTCCTCCTCCTCTGTGGACCACAAATGTTAAATCTGCACTGGTTTTAGTTGTTAGAATTATGGTGAAGCAGTCATCTGATGATCTTTCTAGGTTCACTGATCTCAGTTTACTGCACCACTGGAAATGATCTTTCAGAAGCATCTGAATCAGTGCAGTAGATCAAGATATGTGTGCATGGCAGAGTGCTCATACAACCACTGCACTATGCACATATTCAGACTCAGCTGAAAAAAAACCTCCCAAAACAGCACATACAAACTCAAAACTTGGTTTCAAGAATCATCCCTGAGTTGCTTAAGATATGTACAATAAAGAGATTGTTCGTTTCCATATGTAGCATAAACAGGCATTCTTTAATTGCTGGATTATGTTATTTGGGGGGGGGGATAATCTAACATGCTTATTTGCCTATTGATCTTGCATATATATTACTAGTTCCTTTACAATCAATGAACACTACAGGCTTCACAGCATGCGTGCTAAGAACATGACCTTGTTTGGCTGATAATGTTGGTGGAAATGCTGGCTGGTAGAAAGGCGAATACGATATACCAAATTAAATGGGTCTTTGGAGAGTGCCTCCCAAAAAAGTAGTATCTTGGGTACCAGAACCATCTTCTTAATTAAATGGATTCCACAACTGATCCAGGTTGATGATTGCTTTCATACCTTATCATTTCTCTCCTTGTAGAGCACAATTTACTGAACAAAGACATAAAATCTCTTATAAGTCATACTTCTGCAAAAACAAAACAAAAATATGCCTGGAGGATTACATTCACAGTGGGCTTTTAACTTTTTAAAAAAATGAATAGGAGTACCCCACACAACCCATTAAAAGCTGTTTTTAACCCCCCTGAGACCGAAAAATAGTAATACAATTCAGTACATGTCTACTCAGAAGTAAGTCACATTGGATTACAGCCTTACTTGCCATGTGGGATAGAGGGGCTACTGAGTTAATTTTTAATGTATTCTTTTCTGACCATACTTCTCTACCCCTATCACCATTCTATAACTTCTTCACATCTTAAACAGTTCTAAAAACAAAGTTTTGTGTAGCTTCCCAAAGGGTAGTAAGTTTTAACATTTGTAATATCCCACCTGTTTGTAAGACAACTAAAGCCTCTATGTTAGTCCATTGCAGCAAAAATAAGAAACAGTCTGGTGCACGTGTGGGGAACCTGCGGCTACATTGTTGGACTCCCAACTCCTATCAACCCCAGCTAGCATGGTCAGTGAGACTTGGAGTCCAACAACATCTGGCGGTTCACAGGTTCCCCAGCCTGAAGTGGCACTGACCCTACCTAAGTTAGAGTGCCTTGAATCTTTCTTCTTTTTAAGTCGCAATAACTCATCTCAGTATTTGGAATTGCACAGTATATGGAATTTAATTCTTTCTCAAATCAGCTAAAATCTAAAAGATTAGACAGCAGGATCTTCCCCAGGACATCGCTTTGTAAATTAGGATTGTCCTGAATAAACTGGGGCTCTTGGTGTGAAAGGGATATTTGATTTTGGGGGGTATTCCATTATAATTTGCATCCCCTGCCCTAAGAAACAGAGTTGAAAATAGGATTGTACTAGGGAAGAAAGCGCTTTGCAAGCCTTTAAAGAATGTGCAAATGTATACTTGCCTCTTGCTTAGCTTTGAACCTAAAATCATGGCGGGGGGCAAAAACACAAACCAGGTCATTTCAGTTTTAAATAACTGAATGAATTCTTGGAGGCCTGTGTGCTCTTGTTTTGTTTAAACAAGTCTTAAATAAGAAACATATATTTGATACAATGCTATTGTTTCAACTGCATTTAAACTGATTATACTGATGGAATTTTTACAATTATTTTGCAGCTTTTAAAAAATGTATATTTTTGCAATATTTGTTAAATTTGTTCATTTTAAATCACCTGGAACTGCACCAACATATTTCAAACATTTCATGGTGCATTGGGAAAATGCAAACTGAAGAAGTGTTGCACTAGTTTGGGTTAATAATTTGGGAGTGCAGAATGGAAATACAATAATATCGGGGAAAAAGAGCAGCTATATAAATGCTTTGGGAAAGTGTCATTCTTTAGTAAGAAATACTGTGCTTAATTAATTCTTGCTCCTGGGAGGTCAGCCTGTGGCACTCATTATTGTCTTAATTGGTGGCATAAATCCTGAGGCCCTGGAGGAAGAAAAACGAAGAGTAGTTAACAGTGGATGGCCTTTTGGATAAGTGTGAGCTGGTTGAAGCACAATTGGAGATTGTGACAGTTTACGAGTTTAGTGGGTTAGAGGTCTGGCCCTACCTAAATTAGGTTAGAGTGCATTGAATATATATATTTAAAACAGCGATCATTCATCACCCTGTATTTGGCATTCAGCAGTGTTAAGGCACTCAGTTCCTTCAAAAATCAAAAGCACTTTTTTCATCTTTTACTGATACGGGATGATTTTCATCAGACTTCCCATCTGGCTTTTCCAAAGAGGTGAAATAATTTTACAGATATTAAAAAGATGCGGGTATGTGTTTTACTCAGTATACTCAGATTTCCTTCTAATCTACTAATTATAGTTCATGTGTCTAAAATACCAATGATCTTTCCTGAAACATTGGTTTAACTCAGAGGAGTTCAAACTTCTTTTTCACAGTAAATCTTTTCTATGTGGATCCATCTGTTACCTCCTTTGTATTACAGATAATTCTTTGATAAATTTTCTAGATTGCCTTCTCATTATGTGTTCAGGCCTTGTTGGGCCTAACGCCATGCTACAATGCATGTAACTCTCTCCTATGGTTGATCATGGCATGGTGAGATTGGTAATGTGGAGAAGCTGTCTTCGTGATGTTCTGTCCACAGAACTGGTGAACTTCCACTGACCTCCTAAGTTCCTCAAACCTTCCTTAGGAAGGAATGTGCTGTTGGGCCTAGCCCAAGCACTGCAGTGGGCCCTACGGCTTTGGAACCAGAGTCTGATTCTGAGTTAGAGTAGGATGATTTAGAACCCAGTCCAGTCATAGAAAGCTCGGGGCCTTGGAGCTCAGCTCTGCCTAGCTTCCCATCTGATTGCAGGCTGAAGGTGAGTGATACTCCATATCAACCACAGTTGCAAGTTTTAGCCTTGAGTGAGGCCTCTGCTTTACAGCTTGGGATTGTGATAACTGAGCAGGAGGAAGATTCCACAGGGGAGGGGCTTAGGGGGGTGTCTCCCAGGTTAAGGCGTCAACTAAAGGGAGGACAACAGAGACTCCCTCTTAGACGTAGTGCTCACAGGCCAGATTCCCCCGTCAGGATAGATCATCCGAAGGGGCACTGTAACGGCCCCTCCCCTGTATTAAGCCAGTGCAGAGATCAGAAAGCCTTTGCTGGGAACAACTTCTTAATTGCCCAAAATACTTCCTTGCTTGGACATTTTGTGAATCCTACACTCTTGTCTGCCTTGAATTCTGTACTGTTGAGATCCTGACTTGAAATCTATTGCTGGACTTGAATTCTGACTTTGTCTCTGTGTGGATTTTAGCCTTGGAACTTTTTCTTGAACAAAGCAACATGCTGATAGCCCCTGCCTAGGCTGTTGATTTATTGGGGTCTATAAATGCTTTAAGCTTTGCCACAAGTACTAGAAAGCTGGTCTGTGTAACCTGATCTGCTGCAATAAAGAGTTTCGCTGTTATTTGTGTCTTGTGTTGGGTTGCTAGAGTGTGTCAGAAAGTCAGACCTGACATTTGCTGACAAACCAGAAATCTCTTTTCCACGCAAGTTTAAAATTCAAAACTTTATGTTTTATAGACCAGGATTCCTTTTCATTTTTGCAAATTCTTGGCTTTTTGTTAGTGCAAACTAGGAATCGTGGTTTAAAATAAACTCTAGTTTGTTAAACAAGCCAGAGTTTGTAGATGGTTTAGCAATTGACTAGACATTACTTTAAATTACAATTCTTCATTTGTTCATAATGACAATCTAGGGATTGGGTAAAGGGAAACTGAACTGTGCTTTGTGCCTCCTCCTGGCCGCCTTGGAGGTAGAGAGGGAAAGTGGAAGCGTGCTAGCACGAGGGTTTGCGCAGGCTTCTTTTCTGCTAATGCACGTAGCACTAATCCATGGTAGTGAAGTCCTTGGGCCAACTTACCTTTGGTATCCCAATTTGGATTTCTGGGTTCAACTCTAGTTTCCTTAGGAAGATTCTGGGTTTACATCTCTGTGTGGCGAATGCACCTATTTACTTGGAAGTGGTTTTTCAATCAGCCAGGTTTAGATAAATGCCTTGAAATAGTGGCCAATCCATGGTTTAATACTACGTGTGAACCCTCCCATTATGTTTTTGTTGGCAGCTTAACTTTACAAATATATATTAACCTGATGCCTAGGGCTGATGAAGGTATACTGCTTCTGAATAGGGATGAGCCACAAGATCATGCAGTCCCCACCTGAATCTGGTAAGCATTATGTTGGCAGTAACAGGTTATATTGGTGGTTAAGGTTAAGGCTTAACTGGGGTTCCAAAACTGGTTTCAAATCCTAGTTTACTGGGAAACCTGCTTAGCTTCAATTGTGGTTAATGTTTCTGATGTAATACTAAACTATAGTAAAGGCGATCAAAGAAAAGGCAAGGCAAGGATGTGATCCTGTTGTCTGCTTCCTATTTAACTGTGGTTAAGCAACCAGGATTTTATATCTCCACATTATTATTATTATTATTATTAAGATTTCTTAGGGCACAATCCTAAGCCTCCAATGCTTATGAGCATCCAGTGCAGAGCAGGAGGGGCAATGGAGGTGACCTTCGCCTTTGCCGCTCCTCCGGTTCTGCGTTTTCACTAGATGGGCTTTTTTGCCTGTCTAGCTGGGACATTCTGGAGGGGGAGGGAAGGAGGCTGGAGAGGCCTTGGGACCACTATAACACCCTCTTTGCCCTCTCTCCGATGTTGAGTTCCTGACCTTGGAGAGGCAGTCAATCGAGTTCTTTCCATGCTGGCTGTGAGAGGGAGGGGGAGGGGGTGGAAAGTGGATTCCCAGATCTGAGGTCAGAGAGCTGTCTCCGACCTTGGATCCAGGAATCCAAAGTATCCCATGGCCCCCCAGACACTATCTAGGGGCCATAGGATTGCTCCCTCCCACGCCTTTCTAAAAAAGACTCAAGATCACATATAACAAAATTAAACATACATTTTAAAACAGCTAAAAACAATTAACTACTAAAATACCACCATCCCATAAAACAACTAAAACATCAGTTACAAGCATAAACATTTGACTGATGCATTAAACAGCCCATCATATGCCATCAAATGTCTGGGAATTGAGAAAAATCTTAACCTGGCACCAAAAATATGACAGCACTGGCACCAGGTGGGCCTCACTTGGGAGAGCATTCCACACTTGGGGGTCACAACTGAAGAGGTCCTCTACCTTGTTGCGATCCTCCAAATCTCTCTTGGAAGAGGCACTTGGAGAATGGCCTCAGATGCTGATCATAGTACATGGGCAAGATTTATACCGGAAGAGGTGCTCCATCAGGTATTGTGGTCCTGAGCTGTATAAGACTTTATAGGTTCAAATCAATTGGGCTCAGAAATGTATAGAGATGTATACGTATCGGAAGCCTACATTGCCTTAGGATGCCAGGAATACATTTATATTTCAGATGCTGTTAAATCTGGGATGCTTGAGATTTAGACTTTTAGGTGGATTTTTACCTGGTTTTAATTTTAGAGTCTACTATGTATCATGTGTGATTTTATAATCATGGCCCACCTTATAGGCCCATTATGGACTAGGTGGTGGGGTAGAAATTTTCAGTAAGCGAAATCTAGCTCCTGAAGCACTTCATGTGCTTCTGAAGTTATATATTCTTCTGAAGTGACCAGGGAAAAAGGCATCACTGGTAGATTTAATATGGTGTAAGTTCAGTACAGACTCAAAAAGTGATAAAATACAGAACATATAATCTCATGTGACTGTGGTTGGTGTGTACTGAACTTGCACTAGAGTGTAAATGAAATAGCTACTGTCAGAAGGTACTATAGGGCAAAGGCGTGTGCATTTCTCCAGAAGTTATTTGTTACAGATAGTATTGACAGTTCAAAATTGAACCTCACCAATAACTATGATACAATTAAGTTTTATCCCCTGCAGCATAGAGCTGGTTAATGCACTTGTAATTGTCTTTCTGCCAATTGGCCAAGAAAAAGAGAAAAGACTGGGTCTTATTTCCTGGATCCTTGTAAAAAAAAAATACTCATATTTGGAGTAGGACTGCAATCAGATCAAATCAAAGGCTGAATGTTATGCCAAATATCTTCCCAAGAATATGTTAACAATGAGTAGCCCCAGGCACTGGACAATTCCTACAAATACAGTCAGTACTGGGAATTGATTTCAGTTGGTCTGATTTCTGAGTAAGACTGTTTAGAAAAAGAGAGACAAAGGCAGAATTTCTTGGAGCATTAAGAAAGAAAAAAGATAACTACCCAGCTCTGCTGCATTCTAACGTGATCAGAAAGCCAAAGCACAGGGCTTCCACTGTTTTGAGCATTTTTTCCGGGAGCATAGAATAAACTAGCCTATTCTGTGGATTTGTTGTTAAGTCATGTCCGACTCTTCGTGACCCCATGGACCATAGCACGCCAGGCCTTCCTGTCCTGCACTCTCTCCCGGAGTGTGCTCAAGTTCATATTCATTGCATCGGTGATGCTATCTAGCCATCTCATCCTCTGCCGTCCCCTTCTTCTTTTGCCTTCAGTCTTTCCCAGCATCAGGGTCTTTTCCAGTGACTTTTCTCTTTGCATTAGGTAGCCAGAATATTTGAGCTTCAGTTTCAGTATCTGTCCTTCCAATGAGCAGTCAGGGTTGATTTCCTTTAGGATAGACTGATTTGACCTCCTTGCAGTCCAGGGGACTCGTAAGAGTCTTCTCCAGCACCACAGTTCAAAAGTATCAATTCTTCAGCGCTCAGCCTTCCTTATAGTCCAGCTCTCACAGCCATATATCCATACATCACATTGCGTAAAAGGCAGAATTTCAATGAAGTTAGTGATGGGAGAGGCTACATCTAGAGAAATTCTGCTTTCTACGCAGCTCTTAAAGGTACAGGAGCCATTTCAGGATCAGTTCCTGGCAACCCCAATCAGAATTTCCTTGAGCAAGTATTAGCTTGTCTGAATTAAGACAGAGCTTTGTCCTAATCTCCCTTTGGCTTTGATTGTTTTACTGTAACTTTAAGCAGGCCATGATCGCCTTATATAAACACAGCACTTGGAAAATGAGTGTTTATGGATATGTACAAGTGTTTTATGCTAATATCCTAATAGGGCACATTACATGACATTCAGACTAGCCCATTTTTTTTTATAAATACAGAAAAGCCAAATTCAGAAGCTGTCTGTATAGAAGGATGGATACTCACAGTTAACGCAAGCTTGCTGAGTAGGTTGCTTCTCCCTCAAAAGCTTTGAATTTGCGCAGAGCCACTTTTTGTTCCTTAGTGTCAGGCAACTAACTTGCAAGTCAAAATTTCAACATGGAATTCATCTGCCACTGTACATAAAATGAGGCATGCCCCATGCTGGACGTCATTCCAGTGATTTAACTCATTCCAGTGATTTAAAAACAATCACAGAATTATCGTAACTGTGGACTTTAAATCATATGAATTGTCAATGTGATATATGTGTTCAAAGAGAAGGAGCACAGTGATTTGGTATAGATTCAGCAGACATTTTAATAGGGTATGTTATCAAGCTAATATATTCCATTTGATTGGTTTAAAATTCCCTTGAATTTTGAGCAAGGGGCTTTTGGCTTTGCATCATCAAGGACGTGATACAAACAATGACTTCCTTTGTACCCAGATGGCATTCTGAAGTCCTTTGTTGACGCCGGTTATTAAATCTGTTCAGATCTTCTTTAAGCAACCTATCCCTGAACTAAACTCTTTCATGTTTGACATAGTAATAGACAAGCATTACAAAAGTAAATAGCAACAAGGTTGTCCTTTTATTTATTTTTTTGGCATTGTGTTAAAGTAACATTGTCTAAATGGGTTACTTTGGCTTTAAATAATGGACCTAGTAACTGGCTTTATTTTCTCCCTGGGTACATGCGGTTTCACATACCATTCTCTGCTTTCAGTGGGGCAGATAAGGTATCAACACAATTAAAAGTGAAAAATAATCTGTCTGCTTTGCCAGTGGTGAATGCTCAGAGAAAACACACTGATACAATAGATTCTGAATAATTTATACAAGGAGTATTTTTTTCTCCCTCTTTGCAATCTGTAAATGAGGACACCTAATGCAACATGGCCAGGATGGCACTCTATCCATCTCCCCTTAAGATAAGAGGATGCTGCTGGAGTGGGGGGTGGAGAGCAGAGTGGAAAGGGAGGAGCATGTATTTCAGTCTACGTAATTTTGAAATGCAGGCAAGCAAGTAGGAGAAGGACTAATGCTAAAAGCGGTGCCTGTTCATAAGGGTTTGCATTTGTGAACTGTTTAAATAAAAGAAAGAAAAACAGATTGGATGTTCCAAAATACTAAATTAATTCAGATTTTGTGCTACTGCTTCATTCTTGCTTCATTCACTAACCTAAAACCACCCATGTTCTTTCTGTAAATCATTAGTATGCATGGCATGCTAAAAGAAAGCACTCCTCTGCCCCCCCCTTCCGCAGGCCGTGTTCAAATGGTAAATATAAGATGTGTACTTCTGAATATATTGCCTTCTGAACGTATTATATTTTGCATGGCAAGGCTAATATCCTTCCTGCTTATTTTTGTCACTGACACTCCCATGCTCCTATTGCAGAGGATTGATGCGGGTGCTGCAGCGGCCATTAACACTAATGAGAATTGTTCTTGTAAATTCCATATGCCTCTCAGGCATAATGCATCCCTTGTAAGAATGCACAACACTAATAAATAGAGCAAAATGTGGGCAAATAGATCTTTAAAAAAAAAAAAACATACACATATGTGACTTCATACCCCACTGGCCATTACTTTAAAGATGTTACATCATTACTATTATTGTTATTACAGATAATAAATTATATGTTCCCATCTAAGCCCATGTGTAGTTTTCTTGGGGGGAAATGCCAAATATACAAGCCAAGGTTGGAGCTTATCATGATGTGAAAGTATATCTCAAGAACTTTAGGCCTGTCTCCTGCCTTCATTGTGCTGGCGGGTGACAAGGTGGAAGTGTCTCTTCCGTTCCAGGCAAATTCTGCACATGGCCAAGGATAGCAAGGACCAAGTTGGAGCTCACCGTGTCTACACTGAACTAGGTGTCATGAAGTAAATGCAGGGTTCCCAACCCCATGTGTACGTCATAATGCTCACCAGGGGGAGGGGGGCATTTTCAGGGAATACTGAGCTGGCAGGATAAGTGCACTAGGCAGCCTCTTATTCCACTTGCTGGTTTTCTTGCACAAATCCCCCCTCCCCCACATACACACACAGCCAGTTTCTTCTAGCCCATTTCCTATTCTTTTCAGCTAGCCTCTGAGACCAGAAAAATGGCAGATGGGGGGAGATAGCACAGGGCAGGGGATTTGCAGTGGAAAGTCACTGGAGACACTGGAAGAGTTAAGCACCACCTCCTTCTCCCACCTGACATTTTCTGCCTACATACAATGCCAGCTCCAGCTTCTGGAGGACCCGCTCAATGGGCCCCCTCCCTCAGTGAATCTACCTTCCTACTGCTGTTGTCACCAGCTGCTATTGCTCCTCATTCTCTTTCTCATCAGTGCTACGACTTGCTTGCTTGGCAGGAAGGCAGAGAGTCAGTGAGCAGTGGTATCTACTGCTCCTCCTTCTCGCCACCATCGTTTTCTGGGAGAGAAGCAGGTGATCAAGCAGGTTGCAGTGGTGAAAAGGATGAGCACGTCCGGGGGGACCGTGTCAGTGAGCCCCTGCTGGGGTGTGGGCCCTTAGCAGGTGCCCAACCATGCCTACTACTAATGCCAGTCCTACCAACATGTACCACTTCTACACTTGCATTACTTCAGGAAATGCATGTTTGGGAACACTTGTTTGCTGTGAAACATATACTTATGCCGTTTTTTCCGCTTATGATTAGAGGTACTAGAGGTATCCATTTTCACTTCCTTCACTTTTCCGTGTTTGTGTACTTTTCCTTATTGCTTGCTGGCTGGCTGGCAGCTTAGGCCCAGTGTTGTTAACTTCATGATATTAACTGCTTAAACATGCTAGAAGTCCTCATTATAGAGATAATGTATGTAAGCACCAGTCTTGTGGGCAGGGCTGCTGCTGGCATGGGAATTAAGCCTGCAGTTCAGATGAACAACATACGTGCAAGTACGACATGGAGCCCCGATTACACAGGAGTGTGTTTTTTTCCCAGTAGGATCATGTCACAAGACAACAGAACAGACTTCTCCAATCTGGCGCCTTCCAGATGTGTTGGACTACAACTTCCAGCATCCCCAGCCAGCATGACTGGCTGGGGTGATGCTCGGAGTTATAGTCCAACACATCTCAAGGGCACCAAGTTGGCGAAGGCTGACATAGAAGTATAGAGTTGGAGGGAATCTAGTAGGTCATCTAGTCCTATCCCCTGCTCAGTGCAGGACAACCAGAGCTAGAGCGCCCCAACAGATGGCTTGAAGACCTCCATCAAGGAAGAGCCCAGCAGACTTGTAGGTAATGGGTTCCATTGTCAATTTGCTCTTACTATCAGGAAGTTTCTCCTAATGTTCAAGTGGAATCTACACTGCTTTAACCCACAAGAGGGTGGCTACCAAGAAGAGGGCCTTTTCTGCTGTGGCACCCCGGTTGTGTAATAAGCTTTTCAGAGAGGCTTGCCTGATGCCTACATTGTCCTCTTTCTGGCACCAGGTGAAGACTTTTTTATTTTCCCAGGCATTTTAGTCTTTCAGCTCCGCTGTTTTAAATCTGTTGTTGCATTTTAAATTTCTGCATTACTGCTAGGTTTTATTTTGGGTTGTACTTTTATACTGTAGATCTAAACTTTTACATTTTATATTGTTTTTTATTATGTATTTTGTGGTTTTAATTGTTGTGAACTGCCCAGAGAGCTTCGGCTATTGGGTGGTATATAAAAAAGAAAGTCCATTGGAGCTAGTGCTGTCCTCTGGGGTAGCAGAGTTTAAGGGCTTCTCCACATGGGGCTTATACCGTGCATTTGAGATTGAGATTGCTTACTCATGGAAATTTGCAGGTGCTTTTCATGATGTTGTCAGCCTCCAGGGTCTCTCCCATGTCTTCTGACCTTTTCCCCATTTTTTAAAAGATCGGAGATAATGAGCCATTGAAATACAATACGTTGAATTTCTTCGTGAAAAGAGGAAGTTGTGCAATAGGAGCTATACCACAGTGCCATCAAGTGGCTGTATAATGAAACATATAGAACTAGAAAATAAAGGGGAAAGGGGCAGGGGGGAGGAGCACATGTAAAGAGCCAATCTTAATCCCGCAGAGAATCTGGAAGTAGAAGCCCCAGTAAAATTGCAGGATAAAAAGCCCCAAGTCTTTGCCCAGTTCTATGTGATAGGCCTTCAGGGATTTGAAGAGTGCTGTCATGGTGTCATCCCCCCCACCCCCCGGTCTCAGTCTTCTCCCGTTCCTCCAACTTTTCTTCATAGCTTATGTTTCCCCTGTCCCCCAAGAATAAACTTTTTGTGATTTTGGATTGTACAATACCAAGAGCTACCAAAAGCAGGAGTGTTGAACCTCTTTCAACCCAAGGGCCAAATTAAATTTCAGAGAAGCTCTGGGGCCAAGGGCAAAACAGGCTGGGGCCATATAAGCATATTGCACCTTAAAGCTCTTACTGCCAGTAAGTAAGCCTTAGGAGAGTCATTTCAACCTTTTAGAATTGGGGGGGGGGAAATGTGTGAAAGCCAGGAAACCACCAAATGATTGTCAATCAGGAAAGGAGCAGGGGAAGGGGCAGGGCCATTTGGGGAACCTTGGAGGGCCAGATTTAGCCCATGGGCTGGAGGTCCAGCACTTTGCTGTAATGCTTTACAATCAAATATACACCATTTTTCAAAGTGTTTCTTTAGCTTTCCCATCTGTTGTCACTTCTTTCACAACTTAATAAAACATTTTTATAAGGCCTACTGCATGGCAGGTCCCAGCTGCACATAGTGTGTCAGTCATAGAATGCAGTCCCAGCATGAGCTTGACAAGCACCCCCCACCCCCAGTCATTTTTGTGGCCCAAGGCCCACATGTTGTGGAGTTTGTGTAGTCACCAGTTTCTTGTTGTCTCCAGTGACTTTCCCAAACTCCCTCTGAATCTCACCCTGATCAGAATCAGCACAATAAATGTATAAATACCTAGTATGAAGTAATCCGACAGTACTTATCAACGTGAACATAAACTGTATCTCAACATTTTGAGGGGAGGGTGGAGGAGCATAAAGTATTAAATATCTCTCTGCCGCTCATGGGTAGTGATGCCTTCCTGTTCTCTGTGGTTGCCAATTCAAATACTTCCTGTAAATGAGAGGGGGCATCTCATTTTCCTTCTTGAGCAATTGTAATTAAACCCTTGGGTTAAAAGGATTGCCCACGTCTAGTAGCCTAACAGGACAACTGTCAAACAGGTGACCTATAAATACAAGTCAAATGGCTAGAGTATCCCTTCTTGTAATGATTATATTGTGGGTTTTGTTTCCCTTGTTCTGTGGATTGGGTAGCTGATTTTTAAAAATGCATTGTTTTGGTTCCCTATCATACCAGCAGCAACATGAAGTTGGATCCAAAGAGCCCTTTCCACAAGCTGAAGGCATTTCCATTCATGCAAGGTGGTTGTCTCCAATTTCCGCTAATTATCTATCCCCCCCGCCTGCCAGTTCCAGGCCCCAGAATCCTATTGCATATCTTTCCAGAGGGTCCTCCAACTCTCAGGAACATCTCTTCCAGGGTTGCAAGGGGCTGCAGAAGGAAGGGGAGCAGGAAAGGCCAACTACAGAAGCTGACCCCCATCTGTGGTACTTTGGAACAAGCCACAATATTAGCTCAAGGCCAGATCTCAGGGCTGGCTCATGACATTTTGCTTCCTCAAGCGAAGGACAAGATGACATGCTCTGACCCCTTCCACATACAGACGCCAACCAGATAGGCACTTGAATCTTATTTTGACGCTGGCACTGGGATGGTTTCACTCATTGCTCCTGAAGGCAACAGGCTAGCTTTGGGAGTTCAGGGCAAGCCACATGGAACATGGTCTATCCTCCAATACCTTGTCACTCCCTTGTGACCCCTAGTATCTGTTGCCTTATGGTAGGGCTGGCCCTGCACTCTTCAGTCAGAGAGAAAGGAACAAGAAGAAATTATTTTTTCCCAAATCAACAAAGATCTGAGAATCTACATTTAATTTATCTGACACCTTTTTATACTTTTGTGAAGGACTGAAAACAATAATCTCTGGGTTCTTAAATGGCCAAAATAATCCCTGAGTTGACTTCATTGGGGCCAACACTGAGATGTTTTGTGGTGTTTATGTAGCCCCCCCCCCCACCCCAGTGTTTAAAATATAGAGTGAATGCAGGGGATATTTCACTCTGGGTTTTTGCTGTTGCTCAAATCTGCCACTTGGTTGCCCCTCTTTTGCCAATAGTCTGCCTCTTTTAGTTGAATTTACTGTTTGCTGCCTGTTCGTCATTAATTAATTAATTAATTCATTCATTATAACATTTAAATCCTGCCTTTTTTTGTCTTGGAAGGGACCAAGGCATCTTACATGGTCCTCCTCCTGATCTCCATTTTATCCTCACAACAACTCTGTGAGGTAGGTTAGGCTGAGAGTCATTGACTGACCCAAAGTCACCCAGTGAGCTTCATGGCTGAGTGGGGTCTAGAACCCAGATCTCCCGAATCCCAGTCCAACACTGTAATCACTACACCACACTGGCTCTCTTTTAAGGTGATCAAACCTTTCCCCTTCCTGGTTTCACAGATACATAGGGTTGGATCCGGACTTAGAGTAGATGCAATGAAACCAGTGGGACTGAAGTTTGTCATAACTAATAAGTCTCATTGATTTCAGTGGATCTACTGTAAGTATGACTAAGTCTGAAACCGACCAATAGTATTTAATTGCTGGCATTATGAAAATAAATAGGAAATTCCAGTGTGGCTGCATAATTATAATACATAATTGCATGCTATTAGCGTTTTGCTTGCTTTAAACATAAATCAAGAGAATCTGTTGTTTACAGAGTGTATTGCTGAATCCAGAACATTTTATTTTAAAATAAACTTGGATGTTATAACATGACTTTGTCCTGGTTTATACATTCAGCCAGGTAGCATTGCAATAGGGTGGTGCAGGCTGAGCTCCTCCTGCAGTCTTAATGAATGTTTGCTCACATGGAAGCCTTAACATAGCGGCCGAGCCGATGTCACTCCTACACCATGCCAGGAACGTAGGAAGCTGCCTTATACTGAGTCAAACCATTGGTCTGTCCAGCCCAGTATTGTTGACACTGATTGGGTCTGTGGGGTTTCAGGAAGGAGTTTTTCAAGCCCTGCTTGGAGATGCTGGGGATTGAACTGCCCAGACAGTTTCAGCTATTGGGCAGTATAGAAATGTAATAAATAAACTTGGGATCTTATGCATGCAAAGCATGTGCTCTACCACTGAGCTACAGCCCCTCTCCAATTGAATATATGGACCAGGGTTTTGACCTTTATTTTCTGAATGCTTGTTCTATGCACTGGGTGCCTTTACCCTGCTCATAAATAGCATTGTTTATTTTTGATTAAATGACATTTCCCATGTTGCAAAGGAGAAGAATTAGATCCTGAATATTTCATAAAGGCTTGAAGGTTGTCAAACATAGTCATAATGTTGCAGCTCTTTCAGTCACTTCACAGAACAAGTGGCAGCGCGATGAGAGGTTTCATTTCATTCTTTTTTTCTGCTTGATTGCAGGGTTTTTTCCGCAGAAGCATTCAGAAGAACATGGTTTACACATGTCACCGAGATAAGAACTGTGTTATTAATAAAGTCACTAGGAATCGCTGCCAGTACTGCAGACTACAGAAGTGCTTTGAAGTGGGGATGTCCAAAGAATGTGAGTTGACTGTCGAAATCGTCTTGCTTGCCTTATCTATCTATTTGGGTTACAGTGATGTTCGTGAGGAAATGGCTACCTAATCAGACATATTTGGGTCAGAAATGAGTATGGAATCTATTTTGTAACAACTAGGATGCCTCTTTTTTATTTTTAAAAAAGGAGGTATTTTTAATATCACATTGGACATGTCCATATAAGAGTCCATACAGGGTTTTTCCACAGGACTTACTTACTTACTTATTTTCTTTTCATTTCTATACTGCCCAACAGCCGACGCTCTCTAGGTGGTTCACAAAAATTAAAACCCAAGAGCACACAATAAAACAATACTAAAATTGTATTGGATGCATAGAATCCCTACAGGGTACACCACTACTTTGTTGTCAATCAAAACAGCATCCTCAAGATCATAGTAGGGTTGGAATGGATTGCATAGTCTATACGAAGGAATTATATGCAAGCTTTTACCCATCCCAGTTCCTACTTTTTGTAGGTACTGTTTTGTGTACTTTTTGTTTAACACTAACGTATTTACCCTTCAGCATATTATGTTTTTTTCTGTATACACACTTATACGTAGAATACTTGTACCAGTATGTACACACGTAAACACATGCATGTTGAGATCCAAAATTTGAGCTTTAAAGGTTGCTTTTTAGGTTCAACTGGGGACAATAAGCAGAAGATTGAAGGAAAGCTTACAAAGGATCTCTCAGACTGTGAAATAAAGTGTGCATGTGCAAAATCAGAACAAAAGATGAATGTTTTGAAAACAGGGTGTCTTTTAGTAAAGATTGGTGAGCAAGCAGACATATACACTGGCAGATGTAAAAATATACAATACACTAGGTATTGGTGTGCTTAGGTGAATCCTAAGGCATGCAGAAGTACCCCCCCCCAAAAAAAAACCTTTAAAATGGGGTAACTCCCTCAAAAAAAGAGAAACAGCCCAATGAGCACTGAGTGCATTCACTAGCCTCTAGGACCCATGGAATGTTGAGTATCTCTTTGGGAAACAATAGAACAGTGGCAGTGGGGAGAGTGAATTAGCTTGCTTTAGCCCCTAGCAACTTATAGTGTCCTAGCCCACTTTGTTTTATATATTTGTCTATCCATGTTTGCACAGTTTTACTCACATCTTAATTTTGCTGTTAAATGCATACTGTTAAGTCTACGTTCTTCTGTGTTGACCATAAGAGGCAGGATTTCTAACCGAACTGTAATGTACACCAGAAAACTAATCTAACCATCTGTGTTTCTTCAGTTACCTGAAAGTCCTTAGCTAGAATACGTTGCTGCAAACTTAGATGTGAAAGCAAAGCAGATCCTAAACTCTGCCTTGTGTTTACAAGCATCAGAAGCATGAGGAATCTGAAAAGCAAGATGCCCCGAGTGTAATAAGATCTACCTTGCACCTGCATTAGGAAACAATGCTAGAGCAGGAGTGTAGCCACTGCTATATGAATTACTTATTGAACTCTTAAAAGTCTCAGAGCAAAATTTTGGATTGTGGGTATCAATTTGGAGTCCATATAAAATATTCAGTTGATATTTTTTAAGTTACAGGATTTGGCAGGGAAGCAGAGTAATAAAAGCATAGTTACTGATATCTTCTGGGTTAAATAAGGGTGACATGTCATCTGGCTTTGTAACAAATGCCTCACAAGGCCAGGACATTATTTTCATTGCTTAGGCTGCATGCATACCATTGAACACAGTAGGACTTATTGCCAAGTAAGCGTGCATAGGACTGCATTGCTAATACAGTCAGTGCACCTAGACCAGGGGTCCCCAACTTCTTTGGACCTGTGAACACATTTGGAAATTTGAAAATCTCTCACGGACACCACCACAAAATGGATGCCCTGGGGGCCTGCCTAGTCACAACATGGCTGCCATCAGGGTCTGCCTGGTCACAAACAAGAAATAACTTCCCCAAGAAACATGAGCAAAAGGCAGAGATTCAGTCTAAGCCCCAAATCATAAACTACATATTTGACTCCATATACCGGAGCAAAATACACATTTAACAGGAAGAAAACAGAGAAGGCAAACTGATGAGGCTCAGAGACAAGTCACTTGCCCAACAAACTGGGTACAAGATGGGTCTGAGCCCCAAAATGCCAAATCACATATTTGCCCTGACAAAGCACAATAAAATACATATTTCATAGAAGGAAAATGGGTGATTCTCAAAGAATGCTACCACCCCTCCCCCCATGGACACATAGGCAAAACTACCTACCCCCCAAATCTGAGCATACAGGCAAAACAACGCCCCCCCAAAAAAAACAAAACACAAGGCAAAATGCACGTGCACATGCAAAACCCCAGACAAAACACCCCCAATTCCTGTTCCTCCTCACTCCCCAAGCTTACCAGGCAGGAGCAAGGGCCCTTTTCTTAAAACAGACACACAAAACACATTTCGCTACCTGGCTGGCAAGGAATGAATCTCGGCCCACAAAGAGAAAAGAAAGGAGAAGAGAGGTTGGTTGGAGTCTGGCACTTTGCTTTTCAGCCACCCAAGGCTAATCATCATCATTATCATAATTTTTAATTTAAAAGAAACTTAAAGATTGGGAGGAGCGGAGGGATCTTGACAGATGCCTAGAGAAATGCCTGATAGTGCTGTGCTGGCCTGCAGCTGCTGCATTACCAACCCCAAACTTTGACTAATGAATATGGAATTGGGAGGCATCTTAAAAGCTTTTTTTCCCTGTAGAAGTAAAACCTGTCTGAAAGGACCATCAAAGCACTGGTTGCAGTGGATACGTGAAGTGTGTGTGGGGGGAGGTGTTAAGCTTTTATTTTTATTCTGAACTACAAAGTACCAAGTAATATTACTGTAGTGTCTAGAAATCCCTGAATAATTTCCCTGGTGGGAGGACACAGACATGACAAAGCTTTGTGGAAAATATACAGAGAATGCAAACTTCTTTAAGCTTTTTCCTGCACAACGCACATAAGATTGCCTCTCCCCTTACTTTACTTTCCTGCACATACTGTTTATCTGCACTGAACATAATTAGAGTAAAAGATAAGGCTATCAAAGCATTACATGTGAATGGGCACTAAAATATTTGGAGGAGATCGCTCAGATGTTATCAGAGAAGGAGAGCATGTTTTTTAGATGTGGCCTGGTGCTGCCGTATTGAAGCAGATTAAATTATGTGTAACCTAAAATACAAGCCATCCCATTTGTATTTCCACAGCATCCTGGGAAGCTGTAGAATTTGCCCATTCCTTTGCTATATGATGAAAATTGTGCACTTTGCCTGTTGTTTAATACTGCTTTTCCTCAGTAGTTGTTGTTTAGTATTGCTGGTTTGCTGCTGGTTTGCTGCAGTAGAAAAAATATTCATATAAATGATGGGTGTATTTGCACCTAAAGCTTTGAAACTCTACAGAGTGTGTTTAACTACTTGTTTCTCTTGCCCAGGACAAGTAGCATGTCAAGCCCCACCATTCGAGGCACCGTCTGATCCACTGAGCAGGCAGACATGGTATAGTGAACATTCAGGGGTGCATTGTTTCCTATATAGAGGAGGTGATATCAGCATACAAAATTTGTCATGCACAAAGTGGTCCTGTGAACCAATTTTTAAAGAAATTGCATTCCACCGGAGTTGTAACACAGAGTGAATGGGTCGGTTCAGGTGTAATGCTAAACCAAGCTTCTGCTGTTTTCACCAATCAGTGATAGGAGATAAGAGGGTATTTAAAGGCATGTGAGCTGTCCTTTGCAGGCATGAAAGCTGTTTCAGTGAGGCTTATTCCTGAGTAGACGTGCATAGAATTGAACTGTGCTTTGCATTCCTGAAAGCTGTTGCACTGGGGACTTACTCCGGACAAGACATGCCTAAAATTGAGCTGTGTGTTGTATAGGGTGGCCAGATACACATTGTCAAAAAAGAGGAAAAAAGACGGCACAGGGTTGCACAAAAAATGGACATGCTAATGTATATGTCTAGATGGAGATTTAGAAATTATTACTATAATTTTAATAGAGATACAAAAGATCTCACCATAGTGTGGAAGATTGCGACCAGTGACCTGTGTGCTTTGCTCAGTCTGCCGCTCAGGTGCTGTTGATGGACAACTTCAAGGCCCCCACTCTCCTTTGTTATGGTTCTTTTCTCTTTAAACCTGACTTGGACTGGTCAAATAGAGGACAGACCTTCAAATACGTATTTATTATATTTCTATACCACCCAATAGCTGACGCTTTCTGGGGTGTTTATAGAGGACTGTCCTCTATAAAGTAGGACACCTGGCTTCCCTAGTTTTGTAGGCCTGGTGGAAAAATGTTCAAATTGGTAAGAATTACATCTGGCCCTGCCCACTTCGCTCTTTCTGTCCTTGGCCATGCCCCATGCTCTTAGCCCCACCCACTCTTAGAATATTGCAATTCAGCCCCTGTGTAAGGCTCACCACCCCTGATTTAAACTAACCAGAGTTCAGATGTAATGAGGAACTTGGGTAAGTTTAAGACTGGAAGCCGATGGTCTTGATACCCTCCTTGCAGCCGCAGAGAGGGTAAAAGGGGAGTGTAGGAGCCTGCGAGCTTAAGATTTGCTGTAGCTCAGGGCACGTAATACTAAAGCATGGTTTAGTGTTAAGTTCAAATTTGCCCATTGTGTTCTCTTCAAAAATAGTCTATTCCAGAATTTGAAAGGCTTACATTTTAAGCTACTTTCTAGTCTGGCAGTTGAAATAAAACGTTTCTTTAGATAGGCGTGTTTAAACTAGGGGTGGGAGAACCAGCGATTTTCGTACTTGCCTCAGTCCTCCCAAAAGCACTTTTGAAGCTCATTTTGGTTCACTCCCGTTTTAATTTTCAACTCGCTTTTTGACATGTTTGAAGGGGGAAAGTATGCATTTCTAACAAGAAGAGTATGCATTTCTGTGTGTATTTTTCAGAAGTGTGCACTTCTCCCCATTGACTAAAGTGTGAAAATCCATATTTTAAAAAAAAATCGTTTTTTTAATTCCGTCTTGGATTCAGGAATTTGCTAACATTTCACAAAAAAAGCACTCCTGCTTGCATTCAGGATTGTGAATGGGGCATGTTTGCATGATTTGTGAACAGAAATGAAATTCTTGTACATTCTTCGTTTAAACAACTGCCTGTTTGTTGGAGGCTGGTTTTGTGTGTGTGGGTTTTCTATCCCTACTGTTCCGTTCCTGAAATGCCTGATTGGCTGTCAGCACACCGTGTCTTACAGCTCAAATGCCACAAACAAAGGACAAAAAGGTACTCCCAAGGCCATATGGGAAAACAAGCCTACACTGCTTAACCAGCCCCCAATGGAAAAGTTAATCATGGTGGACAACTGAAATAGCTATCCAAATGCCTGCTCCTGAGGGCAAAGGAAGAATGAATGCCCAACTTGAATGGTGTGAAATTCTCTGCGTATACATTACTGTTTGGCTCTGTGAATGTCTTATGAAAAGCAAAACAAGGTGCATATAACCCTGAGGCCAAATTACTACCCTTTTAGGCAGTTTCAATAGAAAGCAGCTATGTGTGCAAAACCAGTACCCAGTCCCTGCCGCTGATGGGATTTTAAAGGCACCAGTGAGTATAATACAGTTGCAAGGAGCAGCAGAACCCATTTATTTTACTATCTAGTGATTTACTTTCAACTAGGTAAATGGTGAAATGCAATTAATTCAGAGATTTGTAGCAGAATAATTATTCTCTTTGAACATATCCAGGGATTTTATGAGCCTTTTTACTGTGATTTTTCCCCCCTTTCTCCCTCTCTGTAGAGCTAATGAATCGAGACTGATGGCGCATACAGATTTGTATTTTCTCTTATGATTAGTGTCCACAAGTCCAAACTTGGATAGGGACTGTATTGCTCTAGGAAAAAGCAACTGGCCCTGATCCAGCAAGCCACATCACAAGGAGTTTGCTTGTGTGCTGTAGGTAGGGTGCCATTCCCTCCCCCTTTTGACAAGCCTCATTTGTATAATAGCCAGAGTTTCAACAGGTTAAACTCTTCTGGGCCTGGAGCTACAGCGATAAGCAAAAGCTGATAATTATAGCCCTCTTCAGACTATGAGCTCACACATTGAAAATCAACACGAACTGGGAGTGGGGCCATGCCATCTAGACCTTCTCCTGACATCACGTGCCTAGCTGGCTCCACCCACCCTGAAGTCTGAATATTGAGCCTGCAAAGCAGGAGCCTTTGTCTGTAGTACTATACATACAGAGGATCCACACGCTCACAATGTCAGTGTCAATGTATGAGCTTATGTTTGAAGAGGACATAAGTAGAAAACACACATTGCTGGAAATGTGCTGTTCTCCCCACACACTTGTCCCATATGAGCCAATATGGGGCCGTGGCTCAGTGGTAGAGCACCTGCTTTGCATGCAGAAGGTTGCAGGTTCAATCCCCAGCATCTCCAGGTAGGGTTAGGAACGAATTCTGCCTGAAAACCTGGAGAGCTGCTGCCACTCAATGTTGACAATAATGAGCTAGATGGTCTGACTCAGAGTAAGGCAGCTTTCTGTGTTCCTAGTACAAGAACCTCCAATCTTAACAACACAGATAATATGCCTAAATCATGCCCTATAATAGAATGATATAGATCAGTTTGAAATTTGTCCATGCATTATTCCCCCTCCCCCCCGTGATTAAACATCTTTTCTCCTAAGGGTAGTGTTTAATGACCCTCAGTAAGCAGATAGTTTTGCTTCTCTTTCTGCAGGGCTCTCTCTGACCCCCTCCTCCTTCAAGCTCCCTTCCCAGTTTTGCGCTGTCCTTTCACTTGCCAGTTTTAAGGGTTTAAAGAAGCAACTTAAAGTAAATTATGAATAACAAAATGAAATCCATGTTCGGTGGAGATGGTTATGTAATAGCTGTAACTGCATCACCTCATCTAATGAGCTTTCCCTCCTGTGGCATGTATGGCAGATTAATAGCCCATGAATTCATTTGCAACTCATTTTGTTTTTAGAAAAGTATTCTAGGCAATTGAATAAACTGCTGAAGAAAATAACAAAGATCGCATGCCTCGCCCTCCATGCGTGGACAGTTGCACATGGAGGGGCATCCCATAGGATTTAAACAGAGCTCTGTTGCTCTTTCCCACCAAGCCAGTCTTGGGCAGGTATATCTGCAGATGAACTAGCTGCTGAATGTGGCAAGGTGATGTATGAGAGGGAATTACTCCCTGTGAATGGCGCAAGGTGTTGCACCATGTGCAACACAGCAGAAGCACACACCCATGCAGGGCTGGACCGCTAGGGGACCAGAGTGTTCTGTTTAACTCTATGGAGTCCCTGTCTGCACGCAGCTCTCTCTGCACGCATTTGTTTATCTTTTAATGGATGGAGGATTGTGCCCATTTAAAAGCAGCAACAACTCATATCTGATTTTTTCCAGCTGAGCATTGGACTAGCATTTTTAGCAATATGGCCTAGCTAAAGAATAAGTAAAGTTGGAATAAAGGGTTTTGAACTAGAAAGAAGAGAGCAGGACAGCAATCTCAGTGAGGAAAGGACAGCCAAACAGAAAAGCCGAAAACAGCAGAATCAGGAAGGGGGGATTTCCTGGACAACTGCTGCACAGATCAGATCTTGCGGGGGAGGGGGTGTCAATCCTAGTGGAAAGAAGAAGAGAGCTGAGGTTCCTGAAAGGGGTGAATAACATACTATTGCCCCTGGGAAAGGAGTCAGTTTCTACGGCAGATCAGGGTGGGTTTAGCTCTGGATCACCTCTTCACTTTTACAGACTGCATGGGGCAGGGGATTTGCTTTATTTTTAGCATTATCGTTGGTTTTTCATGCCAAACACAACTGAGACATATCATCACAGAAACACAAGCACTGAGTTGCAGCTTTTTAGCTGAAGCGGTATCATACCACTTACGTCTCCCATTGTCTGTGTGTAGGTTTTCCCTTGTCAGAACAGAGTAATGTATGGGAGATGCAGCTAATAAGCTTGCATAAAGATTGATTACATGTCCTCAGCTGGAAGTTACACTAAGCCTTATTCTCCGAGGTATAACATCTGTGGTGGTGAGCCTTTCACTGCTCCTCTACTGCAGCATCCATTTTGTTAGAATTGTTGCCATCTTGTGTTCTGCTTCGCCAAATTTGCTTTGTATACATCAATACTTCTTTTCTTTGCCAGCCCCAAATGGGCTTCTCACCTATTTTTTTGGCTTTTTGTGTATTTTATAAAGCTGTGACAGTTAAGATTATTATTTGGCTTAGCTTCAGCACCTATATCATCTACAGAATAAAAATATCTACAATGGAGAGGAGCTGCAACTCAGTGCACCTGTTTTGCATGTTAAAGGTCTCAGGTTCTGTCTTCGGCATTTCTAGGTAGGACCAAGAAAGAATCCTGCCTGAAACCCTGCAGGATAAAACCAATCATTGTCCTCTCATTTAATAGCGCTATAATGGATTATATTCTGGAGGTGACGGACTCGACCTTGGGGGAGCTGGGGGTGGTGACGGCCGACAGGAAGCTCTGGTGTGGGCTGGTCCATGAAGTCACGAAGAGTCAGAAGCAACTGAACGAATGAACAACAACAACATAATGCTAATTAGGAAATTTTAGGCACTTTCTAAGTAGAGCAACAGCAACATCTTTTGCCCTGCATAAAAGTTTTTTTTTCACTGACATTCCAAAGTACACATATTCAGTAGGCACTTTTGGACATAATATTAAACCATAGTTTAGTGCTCAACAAGCCTCAGCCTGGTGTGCTTCCCCTCCTCCTCAAGTGCTGCTATGAGGAGACTGGAAGCATCCACTTTTAAACTGACTAGAATTCCCTGTTACATCCAAACTCAGGGAATTCTGGTTAGTATAAACTAGAGTTAAATAGGTCAGGATCGTACTGTTGTTTATGATCTTGGATTGTTGGCAAACCATAGTTTAAACCAGCCTTCCCCAACCTGGTCCCTCTAGATATTTGGTGTTCAACTCCCATCATTCCTGACCATTGGCCATGCTGGCTGGGGCTGATAGAAGGAGCTATAGGCCAAGTCATCTGAATGGATCAAGGTTCCCCAAGTTCAAGACACAATAGATAACTCCACTTAGTTTAAAAGTGGATGCTTCCAATCTCCTCTTTGCGGACATGCCTGAGGAGCCCAAGCCCAAAACTTCCTCAGGCTCATTCATATGGCACTACCAGGAGTAGGGAAACAGCAAGAGGGGAAGGCACTTATATGTCCCAAAACAGGAGAGAAAATATTCTCAGGTGCCTGAAAAACACTTTTATTATGCCTAGTGTGTTTTGGAGAGGACTTTCCTTCCTAAAGGGCCACTTATCTTTCTCCAAATGTGTCACAAAGAATCTTTCCAGTGCTTTTTCTGTCTTAAAATTTCCAGGCATATTGGAAAGATTCTTTGCGACACATTTGGAGAATCTAAAACACATTGGGCATAATAAAAGTTTTTCAGGCACCTGAAAGTATTTTCTGTTTTGGGATTACCAAGAGTAGGCAACCTGGTGCCCTCCACCTTGAGTGCCATTTTTCTTGATAGAAAGGCAGAGTAGAAGTCAAATAAATAAAACTGTTTTGACTCCAGCTCCCATCAGCCCCAGCCAGCATGGGCAATGGTCAGGGATATGGGAGTTATTCTACAAAATATCTGGAGGGCCACAGGTTGATTAGCCCTGCACTAAACTATGGTTTGGCATTACATCTGAACTGAGCCACTATCTTGAGGGATGCTATTGGAAGATCCCGTCAGACCAGTGGCGTCGAATATGTGAATGAACTCAAGTAATTGGGAAAATTTGCCATGACATACTCTATAGAGATATTTATACCTAACCCAGGAGGACATTCACTGAGCTATCAGTGGATGGTTTGGCCAATTCAGATGACTCAGTTAAGACAATTTACTTTCTGTCTACTTGAGAGAAATAATGTTATATTCAGAATAGGTGCACAAAGACCACGAACAATATGTACTGCGACAAATGCTGTAAACTGTCAAATGTATATACGTACTGAGATGTACCTTTCAGTGTATGCACTGCCTACATGTATCCTGTTTGTTTCCTTGCTTTTACTTTATGTACAGGTTTTGTGAATTTCAATTTTTAAAAATTTGCAGTGTTAAAGTCTTGTACTGATCTAATTGGTTAAAGCAATACATCTTTGGTGCCAACAGGAGCTTGCCTCCCAGTGCAAATAGCTGCTTCAGAGAGGCAATTTTTTTAGGACCACAACAGGAGACAAAAACACCAGCAGCTGTTAATTGCATTAAAGCTCGCGTGCACACACACACACACACACTCTAATTGCAAAGATGCATTTAACATTGCTTCTACTTTGGCCCAGAGTATACCCTGTTGCAGGAAGGCAGCCCAAGGGCCAAATCCCACTGTGGAGAAGCAATCGGCGGTTGGATTCCAGTGGAGGGTGGGTCTGTAGGCAAAAGGGGTGGAGCCCAAAATACCAGCCTATTTTAGTTTAAAGCTAGACTGCCAGGAACGAGGGCTTAGGAGAGGCATGTCAACTTTTTAGAATGGGGAAAAAAACTGCATTAAAGACAGGGAAAACCACCAAACTATTGGTGGTCAGGGGAAAGGGGAGGGGGCCAGAGGAAGAGAGTGTGGCCATCTGGAGCAATTCTGGAAGGCTGGATTTGGTCCCAGTCTTGTGGTTCTGCACTCTTGCTCTAGTAGCTGAAGGAGAGAAAACCTGTGGGGATCCCTTTACACACTGGTGCTGTACCTGCAGTGAAGTGCTTCAAATCCTTAGATCCTTTCCTGCCTCTTGCCAGTGGAATCATTTTTTTGTATATCTTACCTTCCTCCTTTGCACCCCAAATAACAGCGTAGTTATAACAAGTTTTTTTGTTGTTTACCCTAATTCTAGTGAAAAGTCTATTAGTGATACACAAGAAAGATTCTGAAACTGACTTTTAAAAGTTGTACCTTAAACTCCTACAGGCAGTGCCTAAGGCTGGCAAGCATTTAATTATCTCTGGCTTTCCATCTCATTGTCTCAGGTCTGTAACAGGTTACTTATTATACATAAATGGCTTCACTTAAATATCTATGAAGAGATCCTTTACATTTTTGAGGCATATGCCTAAATTTGGGATTTAAGATAAATGGAATTCCACATGTCCCTGGGCAAAAAGGGCAACTGAATGCAAACATGCTTTTACTGTGGATTATAGGCTTGGCTAGTCATCTGATAGGCACTTTTAATGGAGTCAGGAAGACATACAACTGAAACGCATTGACCTACTTTCCTTCCTTCCTTCCTTCTTTCGTTTTTGTAACTGCTGCTCTAAGCAAATGAAATGTTAAATATAAAAAATCCTTAGAAAATTAAATGCAAGCTCAGGAAGCTTTTCTATATTGCATGCTTCTTTTAAGAATTTGAGGTTTTCTGGGCATAGTTCTGGAGTTCAAAGATAATCCAAATATTTATTCTCTCTGGGAAATTGAGCTGCTTTTGAGAATCATGTCCCTCTCTCCCGACTGCTTCAACAACTTTCATGAGTAGACTGATCTGCTTCAAGTTTACTAAATGATTTAGTGTGAATCCTCCTAAGGGAAAGACTTTAGGAACCAAATAATATATTGAGTTAAATGTATTTTTGTGGTATTTGGGGCTTTCAGCAGGGTTGCTGCTACTTCCCTACAAAAAGAATTGAGACTGAGCTTTTAATGTTTTTATTATTTGGTATTTTTAGCTGAGCCTAGCCTTGAAGGATCAGGGTAGGTATCAATAAGAAACATGAGATCTATGTTTATTTGTAAGGAATGTAAAATATTTTTAAAAGCCAGGTGCTAAGAATTCCTCATCCCTGGTTCAGTCCTGGCTAGGGATGGATAGAGCAGCCTATTTTAGGTCCAGGTCATAAGTCCATTCTGTTCTCTTTCCACATTAATCCACATGACAATTTGCTTACATTTTATTACAAAATGCTCATTTTATATGCATTTTGGTATGTTTTTAATGCTGAAACTGCTTTGGAAAATTTGGAGAAATGGAAAGTGGAAAGATAACTACTTTCTGATCCATACATTGCTTCGGAACTTGCAAATCATGTTGGTTCGCTTCCAGATGCAAACCGAGAGAAATTCCAGTGAATGCTTCCCAACTTTTGGAGGTCTTTCAAATCTCGAGGTTAGGTGTTATTTAGATGCATTGTGAGGTCTTTGGGTAAGGAAAATGCGTTTTGTAGCCAAAACTTGGGAGGGTTGAGAATTTTGTTCGGTTTTTTTGCAAGCTCTGGAGATAGTTTCCAATGGTGACCAGCGGCTTGCAGCAGAACCCGCTGATTCTGTTATGCAAGTGCCCCCGTCCCTTGCACAACAGCGATTGAGCACTTCCAGGGGCAACCCAAAACGAGCAGCAACACTCGTTTCTGGAAGGGGGCCGGCCAGTGGAGCTCATGTAAGGGACTTCTGCTAACCTGACCCCTTCCAGAAACAAGCGTTTCTGCTTGTTTGGGGGCTTTCTCCTGGAAGTGCTAAATCACCGTTATGCAAGCAGCGAGGAGCACTTGCGCAACCAAATTGGTGGGGCTGGCTGTAGAATGAAAGCAGCGGTGGATCCTGTGCACAGATGGGCAGAACTGGATACTTCCCTTAGTTCCTGGTGAAGGAAAATTGGTGATATACTGTAGAATTGCACTAATATACAAATGCACAAGTGCACTAATATGCAAATATACAAGCGCACTAAAAACTTCTTACAAAATTAGTTGAGATATTTAGATTAACGCTTAGTTTAATTTATCATCAATACCCAGAAAATGAATTTAAGGTAGAATAGAGAAGCTACCGATGGGAAGCCAGTAAAGGTAACTGAATGCTGTTTGTTAAAGTATCAAGTACGGGTTTGATTATCTTATCCCTTAATTTCAATGTCCTTACTTAACCAATAAAAGATTTTATAGGAGACTGAAACAGAGACTCCCAGGCACAATTGTAGCTATTGGTAAATTCAGGGGCATGGATGAAAATGTGATAACAAAAAGAAGGCTGAGAGTTATGCAAGGGTCAACTATTTCCCATTACTAGGAACCTGGAACTTGGCAAAAATAATAATGACCCTTTGTCCTCCAAGTTCATGGAATAGATCTACATTGATTTGCAATAGATTGGCAAGAGTTTCTGATTCCCAATAGTTTAACAATAAATGGAAACGTTAAAAAAAATTCTGCCATAGCTGGTCTTGTGGTAATCACATATCTCTTAGCCTCACTATTCCTCACCTGTAAAATATGAGCATTAATGTATTGCCTCTGACCAGATCTTTGTGCAGCTGTACTGGCCACTTTGAGAGCTTTGTGTTAGAATCCCTGATCTGTAGTAACTCGGATGTAGGTTTGTATCTGTGTATACAGTGTATGGTTCATGAGATTACTCCACTGTCCCCCATCCACTAGTTTGCATCTGGCCGTGATTACTGGACCTTGGGGTTCTGTTAAATATAAAGTAGATCCCACAAGCCTGACGTCTGCTCACCTTTGGTATAGCATGCATATCACTTTTAATCTGCAATGTGCTTTGGAATTATTTGTTCTGTCAGTAACTTGTAAGATAGATTCCTACAATTCCCATTTTGCAGACAAGAAACTGAACTGAGAAAAGTTGTCATTTAAGTCTGTGGCCACTCCAGTCTCAAAGAGCCAAGGCTAACACATTAACCAGTGGAACTAATTGGCTCTAGCGGTGTGTGGGATTGTAGCCTGTGTGTGGTGAAGAAGAACAGTGTGATGTTAAAAACACACTGAGGGTGCTAAAGAATCTTTACTTGAATTCTTACTGTTCTTTTAAAACTGAATCTATATTTATTTGCTATTCAATAAACATTTATAATTTAAATAATGGTCTCTTCGGTGGCTTAGTGGTTAAGACGCTGAACTGCAGACTGGAAGGTCGGCAGGTCAGCAGTTCGAGACCCGAGTACTGCATGACGGAGTGAGCTCCCGTCTTCAGTCCCAGCTTCTGCCAACCTAGCAGTTTGAAAGCAAGAAATTGCAAGTAGATAAATAGGTACCGCCTCGGCGGGAAAGGTAACAGCGTTCCGTGCACCTCGGTGTTCAGTCATGCCGGCCACATGACCACGGAAGCGTCTTCGGACAGCGCTGGCTCTTCGGCTTAGAAACGGGGATGAGCACCGCACCCTAGAGTCAGACACGACTGGTTGGGGACACCTTTACCTTTTTTTACCTCTTCACATATGGGAAAGTCTTACCTGAAGAAGGATGGGAGAGCAAGCGTTATTGCTACATTTGTATACACAACTGCAAGCACAGGCAGAAAGAATCATTACGGTTGTATTAAAATGAGTGGTTCGAGAAGTAATGCATGTTGACCACAGTAAGTGTTCCATAGGATTCCAGTGGACAAGCAAGAATTGCCCCATTCTCATTGCTGAGCAAGCTGACTGTGCTGAGCGTGCAGTGCAATTGCACATGAGGTCTGTTCCCCAGTACAGGAGTTGAAAAGAAGAAGGCGATTCAGTTTTATTTTATTTTTCCTTTCTAGTCGTCATGGCTATTGTTTCCACTCATAAGGTCTGAAAATAAACAAAGGCAGAGATGATCATGGAATCCCAAAAATTAGGCAGTGGGACTGCAAAAGGAAAACCAAATCTAAATGACAGAGTGGAGACTGAAACATGGCAAACACTGTGGTTGCTTCCAAAATCCTTGTTGCTGTAATACCAACCAAAATATCGCCCCCAAATTGTGCAGGCTTTAAATTCCTTGTCCTCCATTGTGGTATAGACTTGTCCCTCTCCATTGTAGAATCCTGCTGTAGAACGGCTAAAGTCCCTCCAGAACTGGGACTTTATTATCTGAGGTTTCATCCCCCTCGACTACTAGGTACCCAAAGTAACTTCAACTGACTTCTATTACCTAGAACAGCATCTAAATTTATCTCCTACTTTGTTAATATAAAGACCGCCCAAGTTCTCTCAGTGATCCATTGGCAAAAGGAGACTGTGCGCTTCGACCAGGATGGAAAGTGCATTTCAGTTCAAGGACATATTGACATTTCATTACTATATTTTCTCCAGAACTTTAAAGTATTTAATTTGTGGCATTTGCCATTATTTCATAAATATGATAAAATATTGTTATTTCTAGCAATACCGAATAGCTGAAATATGAACCTGTGTCATTTGAAATTGGGTTTAAAATATACTTAGCAGTACATAACATGCAGGGAATAATATGGTTACATTTTCTTAGAACTGAGAGGGCACAGGAAAAGGACTGCTTGCATCCCAGCTTCCCATACAGGTATGGTATTCTTCCTAATTTTATCAGAGATTCATTAAGTTATTTTGCTTTATTAGCACAGTTTCACCATGGAAGGCATGCTGAAGGAGTGTCTGCCTGCCTGCCTGCCTGCCTGCATATTTCCATCATGGTAAAAGTTTCCACCAGTAATTAAGACCTGCTACACTTGCAGGAAAACATTGGGTTAGTGGTGGTGTAAATGTCTCTTTGTCTCTTCTCATATACTCTTAAAAATTGGCCCCACTCATGAGTGACATGAGCACAGGTCCCTCTAGAGCTATTCAGATGTTTGTTACCAAATGTGTGAAGGAGCTGGCAGAGGAATGTGTGGGACTAGTTCCGTCCTCTCAACATGGCACGCATACTGGCATGTCCACCCCTGAATTGGGCTTCCGTTTCAAGACAGTATTCCCAGTGGTAAAAAGTACTGCACACACATTGGCCCTGAGAAGGAATGGGGGAATAGACTGTGTGTTGCTGAGGGAAGCAAATGTATCTACAGAACACAGATTCATGGAGTCGCTTTGCTAGTCCTGTTTCAGTGTGAAAAACATGCTGAGTGGCTGCCATCTATATCTGTATACTAGTACATTACGGCTATACTGGGAAGCAGTGACCACAAGAAGGCAGGATAGGAGCAGCACATCCCTTATCTGATAGTAATTGGGCCAAGGTACTTTGATATCTTCTCTCTGATCCCCAATACTTTTACCCAACTTTTGCCTTGAGACTGAAGGGAGCCTGAGCTCTTCCTTCCCCCTGTGAGAAAATCCAGTAGAGAAAGAACAAACCTGAACATTTCCATGGGTACACCTGTGAACACTTAATGTTGGGCTTGTGGACAGAGTCACAGCTGGAAGGAACTACACATGTTGACACAGGGTTGTGGGGACCCATGGCAAAATGCCATCTGTGAGCTCCCCTCCCACCCCTGACATCTACCCTGGGTCACCTTTTTAAAATTAAACCAATTTTTTAACCCCATCCCCCAGCACTGAGTAGTATCTGGCCATCATCTTGGATATGCTTTCCAATAAAACTTTTGTCATTCTGGAGAATGGGGGATACCTGTTACCACTAAACATGGCAATTTCCCAGTGTTTGTGGTAGCAGCTGCCTCCCCTCCCCACCCACAATGCTCTGGAATCACTTGGCATTGCATGGTACTTCTGCCCAGCCCTTTCCCCTTTTGGAGCAAAATCCCCCCTCTTGCTTTAATTACAGCATTTGCTTAGCAGCAGCAACACTGTCCACATTTAAGGCTAACAAGAGTTGTGCTCAGGCATGTGTGAGGGTTCAAAATGGGTTCTGCAATGAACCTGTGCACACTGCCCAACCCCTGCTCAGTTCAGACCTCACCATGTTGAATCTGCAAAGTCTGAATGTATTTGCTTGTATGCGAGTAGATCTCTCCGCACGATCATAGACCCCGCCTCAGGATTCCTGCTTAACTAGGATTTGAAAATAGGCATTATAACCTGGTTCGTATCCAGGTTAAGCAGGAGCCTTAACCATGGTTAGTGTTGCTGCTGAAGTAGGTCTTAACTGAAGGATCTCCTTCCTCTGTATCAGCCTGCCTGGTCGCTGAAGTAATCTTCAGAGGCTCACCTCTGGGTAACTGCACCAGCTGCAGTATGGCAGGTGACTACCAGGGTGAAGGTCTTCTTTGTAGTGGCTTCCCATTTATGGAATGCTCTCCCCAAGAAGCCTTGCCTGGTGCTCACATTTTCCGTTGGGCTCCATGGGAAGACTTTTTTTTTATTTTTCCAGGGCTTTAAAGAGTATTTTAACCCTGAACTGATTGATATGATGCTATTTTATTTTATTTTGTAATTATTGTAAAAGACAAAAATGCCCGATGTGTTGCTGATTATTATATTTTTATTCTTGGCATAAACTGTCCTGAATTTTTTATTTGAAAGGTGGGGTACAAATCCGTAAACAAACAGCAAACTGCTAGGATTAGGGATGGCGGAGAATTTCTCCCCGAATCTTCAGGAGGCCGAATGCCAACGCATTTGGCCCCCCGAAATTGGTGGGGAAATTCTCCGCCGGCCCCCACCCCCCCCCCGGGATGGGACTTACCGTGGCCGAATGTCCCTCTCGGCGGTGGGTCCCAGCGGCGGTTCAGCGGGGGCGGCGGCCAGTCTCCCGACCGGCTGTCGCCACCGCCATTGCAAAGTAAAAAAGGAAAGGAAAAAAAAAAACCACACCCGTAATAGGCTACGTAATGATTTACGTAGCCTATCACGGCTAGATTTCCAAAGTCAGCCGTGATAGGCTACGTAAATCGTCACGTAGCCTATCACAGCTGACTTTGGGGGGGGGGAAAACGCGTACGCAAATGGCGGTGGCCCATGGGCGCTGCCATTTGCGTTCCTTATTTTGGCACGTCTAGTCTACGTAAAGATTTATGTAGACTACGGTGAAAATAAGGGAACGCTATTTGCGTTGCCCTTATTTTCGCTGTAGTCTACGTAAATCTTTACGTAGACAAGACGTGCCAAAATAAGGAACGCAAATGGCGGTCCCCATGGGAGCCACCATTTGCGTACGCGCTTTTTTTTTTTTCCAAAGTCACCCGTGATAGGCTATGTGACGATTTACATAGCCTATCATGGCTGACTTTGGAAATCTAGCCGTGATAGGCTACGTAAATCGTTACGTAGCCTATCACGGGTGTGTGGGGGGTTTGGGGTTTTTTTTTTACTTTTTTTTTCGCGGCCGGGTAGACAGGGTGCTTCTACCTGGCCTGAATTTTGCCAGCGAGGGATGGGGCGCCTCCCCCCCGCCCTGAATTTCGGCCAGGCGAGGCGGGGCGCCTCCCCCCCTCGCCTGAACTTCGGGGGGAGAACTGAAGTGCCTCCCCCTCACCGCGAAGCAAGCTTCGAGAACAGGTAAGGGACTTTCGCCCATCCCTAGCTAGGATGGAATTCATTTCTGGAGAGCGCTAAGCCTGTTTCCCATCTCTTAGCTGTTGTTAAAAGGGGACCTTTTGTTATGCCTGCTGTTCCCAAAGGCCAGACTTCCCTGAGGGCCAAAATAGACATTACTTTAAATCTATGTCTAACAGCTATTGTGGAGTTTTTTTAATTATTATTTTTTATTGTAGAGTAGGCATACGGCCCCCAATTTGGATCAGAACCCTAGGGATAGGGAGGCCTTTAAGAGCTGGATTGGGAGCCCTGGGACTACTCTAGAGTAAAAATGAACAAAAGACATATGGCTTGACCCTAAGAGAACAGGGTCAACCGTGCATTCTTCTCTGGTGGGAGTAGAAGTCACTAGCTATGACAAATTACACCATACTATGTGCAGTCGTTCGTGATGTAAATTTCGGCCAGCTTGGGCCTCTTCATGGGCCCACCATCATCATCTAATGAGAGACCACTTGTTGAAACTAGGGATGTCAGAGAATTCCGCCACGGATCTCAGTGAGGCCGAATGCCAGTGCATTCGGCCCCCCGAACTCCATGGCAGAATGGCCTGCCACTACCTGCCCCCCCCCCGCGGATCCCCCCCGGGACGAGACTTACCTGGGGCGGATCTTCTGGGTGGCGGCGGCTTCGGTGGCGGCGGCAGCTGGTCTTCCAACCGGCTGCCACCACCGCCATTTCCAGTCTTGTTTAAAAAAAAAAAAAAGACGTGATAGGCTACGTAAAGATTTACGTAGCGTATCATGGCTGGGTTTTTTTTAAAAAAATGATGTGATAGGCTATGTAAATCTTTACGTACCCTATCATGGCTGGGTGGGTTTAAAAAAAACAACAACAACCGCATACGCAAATGGCAGCAGCTACGGCCGCCGCCATTTGCGTTCCTTATTTTTGGCTGTCTTAGTCTACGTAAATATTTATGTAGACTATGACGGCGACAATAAAGGGGAACGCAAATAGCGTAGCGGGCGCTATTTGCATCCCTTTTTGATTCCCCATTTTAGCCTACGTAAAGATTTACATAGGCTAAAACAGGGAATCAAAAAGGGACGCAAATAGCGCCCGCTATGCTATTTGCGTTCCCCTTTATTTTGCCGTCATAGTCTACGTAAATATTTACATAGATTCAGATGGCCAAAAATAAGGAACGCAAATGGCGGCGGCCATAGCTGCCGCCATTTGCGTACGCGGTTTTTTTTCCCCCCAGAGCCCTCCGCGGCCAGAAATCCGGCTGCGGACGGCTCTGGGCTGGGCTGGGCTGGGCCGGGCCGGGCCTGGCCTGGCCAGCTGCTCCGCGGAGCTGCCACAGAGCACAGCCGGCCATCGAGGATTCCAGTGGGGAGGAACGGATCGCCTCCCCCCCCGTTGAGGATTCTGGAGGGAGGGACGGAATGCCTCCCCCCCCATCAACATAATCCGCGAAAGGTAAGTCACTTTCGTACATCCCTAGTTGAAACCAGACAGTGGGCCAGAGGTGAAAGGATCTGCCTTCGGTGAGCTGGAATACCCAGTCCTTTGCTTTCCATTCCATATAATATCCAAGTTTCATCTTTCGTTTCCTACACAAGAGGCTGGAAAAACTGGGTCAGTTAATAATCCAAGTAGAAAGCATCATGTTATTGAGTTAACTCTGTGATGAACTGCTGCCTTTTTGCCTTATTGAAACAAGGTCCTTAGTGTGCAATAACTCTTACCATGGGAGTCATCCAGGATCTCCAGTAATCTGTTTGATTTGAAATCAACCATAAAACTCCCCACTCTTCTTTTGAAGAAGGCAATGTTCTCCAGAAACAAGTGTTTCTCCCTGTCTTTTGCCACTCATTTGATCAGCAAATTGGATTGGCTTTTATGACTCAAAATAGTTCATTTAAAGCGTTTCAGTGCTGCAGTATGTTGGAAAATATTATAAAGGGAAGAGATGAGTGATCAAATGACAGTTTCGGAGATTTTTTTGCCCCCATGTGGTAAACCAACCTTTTAAATAAATCTGATAATTACTGGCTTGAGTTATTCCTTTAGGATCACAGCTGTATGGGAGGTGGGGGACTGAATGCCTTTTTAATAATAAGTGGCTGGAGTTGAGCATTTTTGGCATCTGGTAGGTAAGATTTTCATCGAAAATTCTATAGACATCTGCCTACATTAATAGTTCCCAGTTATCAGATGTAGATGTAGATAGAACTGAGGAAGAATTATGATAAAATGCCATTGTAGTAAAATAGTCTAAGTTGCCATGTTGGGTAGGAGAGGCTAAAGGTACATTCCTATGCATGATTAGACAGAAAAAGTCTTATAACTCCCAGAATACCAGGAGTTGTAGGTAGGGATGTCAGAGAATTCCGCCACGGATCTTGGTGAGCCCGAATGCCAGTGCATTCGGCCCCCCGAACTCCGTGGCAGAACGGCCTGCCGCCACCCCGCGGATCCCCCCTGGGACGAGACTCACCTGGGGCGGATCGTCCGGGTGGTCTTCCGACCAGCTGCCGCCACCGCCATTTTCAGGCAGGCTTGTGTAAAAAAAAAAAAAGACGTGATAGGCTACATAGAGATTTACGTAGCCTATCATGGCTAGGTTTTTAAAAAAAAGAAAAAAAAGACGTGATAGGCTACGTAAATCTTTACGTAGCCTATCATGGTTGGGTGGGTTAAAAAAACAAACAAACCGCGTAAGCAAATGGCGGCGGCTATGGCCGCCGCCATTTGCGTTCCTTCTTTTCACCGTCTTAATCTACGTAAATATTTACGTAGACTATGACGGCAAAAATAAAGGGGAACGCAAATAGCGTAGCGGGCGCTATTTGCATCCCCTTTTGATTCGCTGTTTTAGCCTACGTAAAGATTTACGTAGATTAAGACGGCCAAAAAGAAGGAACGCAAATGGTGGTGGCCGTAGCCGCCGCCATTTGCGTACGCGGTTGTTTGTTTTTTACCCAGAGCCCTCCGCGGCCGGAAATCCGGCTGCGGATGGCTCGGGCCGGGCTGGGCTGGGCCTGGCCGGCTGCTCCGCAGAGCTGCCATGGAGCACAGCCAGCCGTTCGAGGATTCCAGGGGGAGGAACGGAGCGCCTCCCCTCCTGGCCAGGTTTCCGGGGGGAGGGATGGAACGCCTCCCCCCCACCATCAACATAATCCGCGAAAGGTAAGTCACTTTCGTACATCCCTAGTTGTAGGACATTTTTCTGTCTAAACATGCATAGGATTCCACCCTAAGTAAAAGACACTTTATCTGTTGGAGCAAGTTAAATTGGTGTCGGAGTATTCAGGCTATCAAGTTTTATAAAACTCTCCATTAGGAAAGGGAGCAAAATGTCAGGAGTGCTGAAAAAAAATATTTACATTGCTGAAATAAAATGTGCTATTTATAAAGCTTGAAAAATCTTTGTTGATAGTAAGCTATTTGCAAAGCTAAATTACAGCAATTGAAGACATAGATTGCTTATAAAAATGGGAATGGTGCAAAACATTCTACACTGGCAAGAGAATATTACCAGCCGTTGCAGTGACCTAGAAACACACAGGGTTGGATTCAGATATATGCTGGATCAGCTGCACTGGCACAAGCAGACTTTCCTGCCCCCTCCTTCCCACAGCAGCCCCTCCAGTTCCCTGAAAGTACTGCACAGACAATCCAGAGACCCTTCTGAATGGGGTGAGCTGAGGTGTGGGAGGGATCCCCCAAAATTGGGAGAGAGACCTTCCAGAGCCCCTCTTCTTTGTCAGGTAGATCCTGGATCCAATCCACAGTCTTGATGTATACCGTTTCCCATTATATTTAGAATACAAGCATAATTTTTGATGGTATTCTGTAGTTTTTCCCTTAAGCTGACAACAGAAAAGTCTAAAAAGAGAAGAGAGGTCATGCTTGGGACAGTACTGGTCAACTGGTAACAAAAAATCAAGTGTTTTGCGGGTGGTAAACAAATGAAGTCAACAATATTTAAAACAGCCTTAAAACTCAGATAAAATAAACAGCAACAGTAATTGTATAACAACAGCAGCTAACCGTGAGTGTTTATAAAACTTTTAACCAAACACCTTCTTAAAGAGCCAGGTTTTTACATACTGCCTAAAACAGTACAGTGTTGGGGCCAATCTCTGTTTGAAAAACATTCCACAAGGTGGGTACAACAAAAAAAATAGCTCTAGATCAGGGGTCAGCAACATGGTGTTTGCCAAGACCCTAAAGTGTGCCCACAGTCTTGCTCTACTGACATCAATAGAGCTGGGGGAAAGGGTCGCCTGCCAAAAAATGGCTTGAATGGGGGGGGGGAATCATCCCCCCATCAAGGATCCCTAGGGCAACAAGGTCCTTGGTGCTGGGTGAGCTTCCTCCCTCCATTCAAGCCATTTTTCGACAGGTGACCCTTTCCCCCAGCTCTACTAAAGTCAGTGGAGCAGTATCACCCGATAGACTTCAGTAGAGGTGGCGACAAAACTCCCATGCAAAAAATACGCTCTAGGGGAGCAAGAAAAAAGAGGATCCACAAAGTAGGGGGCAAGAAAAATGAGACTCCAGAAAGTGTGGGGGTGGGGGGGAGACAAGAAAAGTGAGAATCCAGAATGGAGCGGTGCTCCCAAGATTTTACTGCCTGCAGCAATTTGTGGTAGCATCTGGGACACTTTTTGAAAATGTCAAATTTGCCCACAGGCCCAAAATATTTGCCTACCCCTGATCTGGACTTTGTGGCTGAATGCCTAACTTCATGAGGCCAGGGATCTGAAGTAGTACTCCAGATGGAACCCGGCAAAACCCCACAGGCCAAGGGAGGAGCACTGGTCCCCCAGCACCACCTTCTGGGTCCTATCTGTCAGGAATGAATAGAATCTGCTCAGTACAATACCACCAATACCATTCCCTTGGGACAGCTCAGAAGGATATCATGGCTGATGGTGTCAAATGCTACCTAGAGATCCAGACAAATCAACCAAGTTGCACTTCCATGTCTGTCGTTCGGAGTAAGCCTTCCACTAGGCAACCAAGGCAGTCTCTGTCCCAAAACCAGGCCAAAAGCCAGACTGGAATGGATCTAGATAATGCCACCACTGTGATGCACAGAAAAGGAATATTTGAAATGGGGCGATCATTTATTTTCATTGAAGGCTATACTTATAGCATGACTGGGCTGCACATCTGTGATGCTGCTGCTATAGAAGCAGCATGAGATCTATAAATGCTTGCTGAGGCAATTCTGTGCTTATAATTCTCCTGCGCACTCTCAACTAGGCACCCTGAGTTTATAGAGAAATGCCAGGCAGGTGTGCAATTCCTGAACAGCAGCTAAAATTCAGCAGGCATTCAATTTGGTTCTGTCAGTTCCAGATGTAACATCTGCTCCTCCCAAATTCTGGCAACCTTACCCAGGCTGGCAGTACCATCTCTTAGGCAGAACTCTAGAGACACCATCCAACTCTGCAGCACCTCTTGAACAAATGGCCATTTAGCAGTAGCTTCCTGCAAAAAGAGCTGTCCTTTAGATGTCTTTTTGGACTAGTTATTTATGGTTTGGTGTGACTGTTTTGATTTGTTTGCGCTGAGTTGAGATTGAATCAGGGATCTCCTGGTTTTGAAGATCACAGTCTTAACTGCTGCATTACACCAGCACATAGGAGCTGTTCGAATGGAGATGATGTGTACTTTATAACTGGACGGGTTGTTTTCATTGCATGGGCAGCACAATCAGCTATCGGCTTCAGTGCCTGTTAGATGTCACTCCTTCTTCTTCTTAAGGTGCCATCTCCTATTGGAAGTTAGCTATCATTACAGCTATTTTTGTTTTTGACTGCACTACTCTGAATAGTTGTATAGAACTACAGCTGAACCATTCCCTCAGATTCTTTAACCATGATGTTCGTCTTCTTCCTATTGGCCTTTTCCTTCCATTTCCCCTTGTATAATGAGTTGGAGTATGGCATATTTATCGCCTCGGATAATATGACCAAGGTATTGTAACTTTCTTCTTTTGATGTCCTGTAAGTGTCCAAACCTCCACTCAGTAAAACATTATTGAGAACACGTGGCATCTCCAAATATATACATCATCTCCAAATATACACAGATTGGTCATTGAATGGAACAGGTCTCCTTTTCCTTCTGACAAGAAGGCTGCATCCACATGTCACACTAAACCATGGTTTAGCGCAACATGCACAAGCAGGAGAAATTGCAGCAAGTCTCAAGCTAATGTGTTCCCCCTTCCCCTGTTCTCACATGCGACCAGAATGAGGAGTTCAGAAGCTTTTGTGCAGCCAGGAGGAGATGTTCAGAAGCATTTGCTTCTGCGTTAAGTTACCTTAAATTCCCATGTTGTCCAAACTGGGAACTGTGATTAACATAACTATGGTCAGTTTAAACTAGCCGGCGATTTGTAGTTGGCTTGTTTTAAACTAACTATAGTTAATGTTATCCACAGTCTGTCAATCCAGGTGACACACAAACCAAAGTTAAGCAGTTTTTTTACCATGACATTTGACCTTGGCTGATGAGTCTGACCTTCACTGAAGCAAGCCTCTTGGAAGTTCAAAGGAGTTGCCTCACTTTCTAATCTGACTACTTGTATATCAGTTTACATTAATGAAGACTGATGTGTTTCACTTTCAACATCTATCATCTAGTGATTATTTGTTACTTTAAAAAAAAACAAAAAACCACTGTATGCTAAATGTCATGAAATTTATAAAGAACTCTTACCTGCACAGGGTTGAACAGGTACAATAAAGTTAATTGTTATCAATTGATGGTGATTCCCTGCCTTTGGAGTAGTGCATTCGGTCACCATCAATATTTTTCTTTTCAAAAATCCAGTAAATAGATTTGCTGACCTCTGAAGACCTTCATTTCTCCATATTAAGAGCCACTCTCCTGACTTACAGGGGATGTTAATGTAATATTTATACATTCTTCGATTATCAACCTTTTAGTGATATATGATAGAAAGGTCAGATTTAGGATATTTATTTCTGTAATCATCTGTCCAAGGGAATTGCTATTCCAGATTTCAAGACTGTAGCTCCAAAGGGCACTTGCTTCAAGAAGTTAGCTCCAAAGGGCATTTAAACAGCTGGAATGAGATGAGAGAACTTACTAATGACCTTTTAGTGGCCTCTATGTGGATGTTTAAGGTTAATACTTGGGATTGTGCTACAATCCAGCAGATCCCAAAGCTATGTAGATCCTCAAAATCTTCCTCTTTCTCACCTGTGAGACATGCACTGAGACTCTCTATCCAGCCTCAGCAACTGGGTTTGACAACCCTAAGTAATACCTGTTGTGGACCTGATTTTCCCACAGTGGCCCCGACATAGTGTCTCTTTGGGACTCTGTGAGAAATTGAAATGGGAGCTAGACTCAACTGTACTGTCCTATTCGGTGTGCTGCTGCCTGCTGCCAGGTAAGCCTTCCAGGGCCCACCGACAGAGGAGTGGCCCCACCACAGGACACTTTAACCATGCTCCCTCAAAGCTGGAGCCAGCATGGATGAGGAAGGTAGGGGTGGGAACTCCTAAACTCCCTGCTCCACGCAAGGGTTTCTATGTTCTTTGCTAATTTCCAGTTATTCTCTTAGAAGTCACTTAGATAACAATCCCATACCATGCCTCAGCTGATTTGTTTACATAGCTGAATGTTTAACCGAAGACTAAAGGGGTTTGGATGTGAGGGGGAAAGCTCCTCAAGAAACCAAGGCTCTTGACTGATGCACGTTTCAATTCAAGATGGGCTATATAGCAAGCAATAGACTGATTATCATCTTGTATATTAAGAAGTGGGTAGACTCTACAATATAATCCAAGCACACAGTGGCCTAAGGAAGGGACATATTGAAATATCCTGGGAGTCCCTGCCTGGGTAGACAAAAGCAGTTGATCCGGGCAGGGTGGGTGGGATAGAACTAGATCTACTGGTTGATCTCTGGATGATTTTCAGTAAATTGACAAAGATTTCCAAGCCCTCATTGCTTAACAATAGCAATACACTGAAATGAAGAGGTAACCAGGCGTGTTTTTTGTGTGTGGAAGGACTGCGAGCACCATTCCAGTACTCAAAGCACATTCCTGGGCTCAGAATTCATTAATTCCAAGCCTATGTCTTTTGCTCTGAGCTCTGGTTGGTAGATCTAAGGGTTCTAAGAAAAAAGAGAAGAAAAGTAGATCTTAGTAGTCTGAACTCTGCCCATCACTCCAGTAGATTAATAGTCTCTGAAACATCATGTAAACAAGACCTGCTTAGAAGAATCCCTGTGGATAAACACATACTGTAGTCTCTAGTTGGCAGGAGGCAGCTAACAGTGTTGCTGTATTATTGTCCTACACATTCTTCTCAGTACCCTTGCGTTTACTCTCTGCTCTGTGCACTGCTATATGGCTTATTCTTTTAATATTTGGCTTGGTGATACCCATTATTCTTTGGGAAGCTGTTGAACCAAAGCTGTGTTCATGTGGGCAATAGTCTTGCTTATCTTCTAGGCTTTTTGTTTTCCTCTCATTATCACCACTGAATTCTGTGTCTGGGCTTTCTGCTTTCGTGGCATTTCAGAGATCCTGTTCATACACCTCCAAAGCTCATGAGCAAACCTTACCTTAAACCTGCTCAAAACCAAGAGTCCAGAGAGTGAGGGACTATATTCATCGTCTCCTCTCAAATCTTGTGGTTCAAACATCAAAGCAGACTCGGTCCTCATTTTTTAACTTCTGCTTTATTGAGGCCAAAGAAAGCATTCAGATCTCACATCCAGTAACATCCTATTTCATTCAGAGTATGGGCTGAGACAAGTTGGTAGAGTATGGGAATACCATGACAACTCATAAGACTGGATGTTGATTAGAAACTGAGATATTAATTAACTAACCACAGAGAGTTATTTCTCTCACCAATTTCTTGCAGTTTTGTAAGTTACAGCCGACAGTTTTTCTTGACAGCGATGTCACTATTTTTAGCTTGGCAATCACATGTTCGGACTAAGGCCAATTCAGTAAACTAGAAAGTAAGACATATCCATTCATGTAGTGGTTAGAGTGTTGGATTAGAATGTAGGAGTGAGGATGCCTGAGTTCAAATCTACACACAGCCATGAAGCTCACAGGGAGACCTTGGGCCATTAGGTCAATCACTCTCTTAAGCTTAACCTTCTTCACATGGTGGTTGTGAGGATAAACTTGGGGAGGGGAGAGAAATGTATGCTGCCTTGAGCTCCTTGGCGGAAAGTTGGGACAGAAATGGAAGAACACGAATAATGAAAGAGACACTAAGTGTGGTGGAAGTGGGTAGAACACACATTTGATGCATTCAGAACCCGTGTGAGCCACCATGGTTCATTGGTTAGAGCAGAGTTAGGCAAACTGGGGCCCTCCGAATATTTTGGAGTATGGCACCCATAATTCCTGACCATTGGCCATCCTGCTTGGGGCTTATGGGAGCTGTAGTACAAAACATCTTGGGATGGGGGAACAGGTTGCCTGCACCTGGGTTAATATTGGACTAGGACCAGGGTTAAAATCTCCACTCATCTACGAAGCTCATTGGTTGACCTTAGCCCAGTCGCCATCTCTAACCTTCCTCCTAGGATTGTTGTGAGGATAAAATAAGAAAAGGGGAGGACCAGGTAAGTTGCCCTGATCTTCATGGAGGAAGGCTGTGATAAACATATACTAATAAATAAATTCAGAAGCATTTACTTTAGGGCAGTGAATGTGTGCTGACATTACTTCCACACACTTTAAAATCTAAATGTACTCTGGCCCTCTTCAGACATTCAAAACGAATGCATGAAGAGGTCAGCAGGGCTGTGCATGGAAGACCCATCCCCAACGTCCCTGTCCCTATGGGAGGGAGCTTCAGACTTTCGTGTGTTCACTGCAAAGGTCTGAAGGGGGCTTCTCCTTGTGTTCAGGTGAACCCACATAAAAGCCTCTGCATTATCAGGGTCTCAATTGCACGGAACTTCTAAGCGCTGAACGTGCGTCAAAATCTCCTTCAGACCTTTGTGTTCCATTTTGAGCACCTTAAGGGAGCTTCTCTTAATTCAGTTATTTACAGAGAACATTAAGACACACAACACTTATTCATTCGAATGGGGCACACCCAGATAAACGCCCCACCCCTAGTTGGGGGATAGAATCCCCCATGTCTATTGATATTATCTCTTCAGTTAATGATTATTGAGAAATATGCAGTGCTAATGATTCTTGCGGTAACAATCTTCATAAGATTTTAGTTTAAATAACTGTCTGTACACTTTTGGAAGAAAAAGCTCACCGGAAAACATTAGTCTGTTGTCTGGTTACAAAAATGCACAGTATACGGACAGTGAAAATACCCAGAATGTGTTTTAACTACATAAATCAGATAATTCTGTGTCTTGGAATTAGTACCAATATCTCTTTAGTTAAGAAATGAAAATATATTGTTCACTGTGATTTTTATATTGGGGGGGTAAAAATGTGGTCCATAGAGTAGATGAAGCTGCTCGTATTCGTGGACTATCCCTAGGGATAGAATCAATCATTCTAGCAGAAAAGGGTGACATTTAAAGAAAGAAACTCGGAGGGAAATGTCATGCTTAAAAAATTAGATTTAAATGCACTAGCCCCTGATTGATTTTTATTGCACTCAGATGGATACAGTGATTGATTATGAGGCTTTCAGATGTTTAGTACGTTTTTCACTTCTCTGATAATCAGAATAATCTAATTTTCAATGTAATTTAATGTACAGTACCGAAGGTTATAATAGATCAAGTTTATAGCGATACACAACAATTATGTAATGTATAAGTACATTGAAACCAGACAGAGTTCAGGCTCACCTATATTGTTGGCATGGTCTAGAAATGATAATGTACAGATATATGTTGCATGTGTTGTGTGAGTCTCCTTGAATGCTGTGCAGCATTTTCTATTCCTACCAAATTAAACAGAATAGTCGCAGAGGATCTTGGACCCTGGCCAGGACAAATTTGCTAAAGAAATGTATTAAATGTGGAAACGTTTGGTCACTTTGCCTCTTTTAAATATGTTTGTTCTGACCTACAGAAAAGTAACAGTTTGGTCAATTTATCCGTTTTCTGTTGTTTGCTAGTACCTTAATTTGGTTGGCATCTATAGAACAATCCTATGACTTAATTCTGAGTGTTGTTAGCATCACCGAAGTAGGGATTTTGTCATAGTAGATTTGTTTGAATATAAGCCAAAATATTTGAATGTTTGCTGTGTGATTTTCTTTAATGTGTATAGCCATGTTGTATTCATTTACATGTATGAGTCGCCTTTCAGCCCAGATAGGACCCCCAAGGTGATTTACAGTTAAAAGATAAAACAGTTTAAAAGTATGTATGTATGCGGTGAATACTTACACAATACTTTGACCTTTTATTTTATTTTATTTTATTTTCCATTTCAGGAGGTTGATAATGGCAGTGTAGAAATCCTCTAATAAATATAGCAAATCCCTAAATATACTGGGTTAGATCCAGATTTAGGCCCATGCAACTAGGCTGATGGAAGCAGACTTTGATGCCCCTCCTCCCACCCCACCCCCATCACAGTACCCCCTCTAGCCCCCATGAAAATGCTGCACAGACAGTTGGGGGACCCTGCTGAATGGGGTGGTGTAGAGTTGGGGAAGTGGGTATCCTCTAAAGTTGGTCAGGAACGCCTTTCGTGAGAGGAGCCCTTCTGTCACTTGAAAGCAGATCCTGCATCCAACCCATCAAATTTATACAAATTCTATATAACATTCAAGTTAGGATGTTTCCTTCTCAGAGTTGAGCATATCAGAGTTACTTTTGAAAGACTGATTTATATGATGTGTATTAGTTGTATGTGTATTAGTTAGGGCCATTTGGTTTTTCTTTTTTTCTTTTTTTTAAATACTTTTTATTCTATTTTTTAACTTTATAAATGAAATAAACAATACCAACAACCTAATCAATAACTACATTTTCCCAACAATACAGTATTCTCAAGAGGACACAGCAATAACCGAAAAGAAAGAGAAAACAGAAGAAGGAGAAGGAAGAAAAGGGGGGGGGGATTATTTAAAGAAATTAAATTTAAACTCCATTACACAGAAACTTCAAATCTCATTCTGTTTAAAAATTATATCTGTAACATTGGCAATATTACAATTCAGTACAGCATAGATAATTAACCTAACATTTCAATATCATATCATCAGTCTTATAGCAAGGAAGCAGGCCTACAATTCATTTCCAGTAACCATATATTGCCCTTCAGCCAACATATAGTTATAAAGCTTAACAATTTAACCAGCCAAAGATCTTACTAACCAGTAATAATGGTAATAATTAAAAAAGGAGATTTAAAAGGATACATAATAATAAAAAATCACTAATAAATTGTATAATGTTATATAATAATAAAGCTTAAAATCAACCTCACAACAATTACTAATATATTTTTTGTTGTTGTTGTTGTTCAGTCGTTTAGTCATGTCCAACTCTTCGTGACCCCATGGACCATAGCACGCCAGGCCTTCCTGTCCTGCGCTCTCTCCCGGAGTGTTCTCAAGTCCATATTCATTGCATCAGTGATGCTATCTCTCATCCTCTGCTGTCCCCTTCTCCTTTTGCCTTCAGTCTTTCCCAGCATCAGGGTCTTTTCCAGAGAGTTTTCTCTTCGCATTAGGTGGCCAAAATATTTGAGCTTCAGCTTCAGGATCTGTCCTTCCAATGAGCAGTCAGGGTTGATTTCCTTTAGGATGGACTGATTTGACCTCCTTGCAATCCAGGGGACTCGTAAGAGTCTTCTTCAGCACCACAGTTCGAAAGCATCAATTCTTCGGCGCTCAGCCTTCCTTATAGTCCAGCTCTCATAGCCATACATTACTACTGGGAAAACCATAGCTTTGATTAGATGGACCTTTGTTGGCAAGGGGATGTCTCTGCTTCTTACTATGCTGTCTAGGTTTGCCATAGCTTTCCTCCCAAGGAGCAAGCGTCTTTGAATTTCATGGCTACAGTCACCGTCTGCAGTGATCTTGGAGCCCAAGAAAGTAAAATCTGTCACTGCTTCCATTTCTTCCCCTTCCATATGCCAGGAAGTGATGGGGCTAGATGCCATGATCTTCGTTTTTTTAATGTTGAGTTTCAAACCAGCTTTTGCACTCTCCTCTTTCACCCTCAACAAGAGGCTCTTGAGATCCTCTTCGCTTTCTGCCATTAGGGTGGTATCATCTGCGTATCTGAGGTTGTTGATAATTCTCCCGGCAGTCTTAATTCCCACCTGTGATTCATCCAACCCGGCATTTCTCATGATGTACTCTGCATATAAGTTAAATAAGCAGGGTGACAATATGCAGCCTTGTCATAGTCCTTTCCCAATTTTGAACCACTCGGTTGTTCCATGTCTGGTTCTTACTGTTGCTTCTTGACCCTCGTACAGGTTTCTCAGGAGACAGGTAAGGTGGTCTGGTACCCCCATCTCTTTCAGCATTTGCCACAGTTTGTTCTGATCCACACAATCAAAGGCTTTAGCGTAGTCAATGAAGCAGAAATAGACGTTTTTCTGGAATTCGCTTGCTTTCTCCATGATGCAGCGAATGTTGGCGATTTAATCTCTAGTTCCTCTGCCTCTTCGGAACCCAGCTTGTACTTCCGGTAGTTCTCTGTTCGCATACTGCTGAAGCCTAGCTTGTAGAATTTTGAGCATAACCTTGCTGGCATGTGAAAATGTATTGAATTTAGTGAATTTAGCCTAGTGATACGTTCCATGGGGTTTTCTTGGCAAGAATACTGGAGTGGGTTGCCATTTCCTTCTCCAGTGTACCACATTTTGTCAGAACTCTCTGCCATGACCTGTCCATCTTGGGTGGCCCTGCACGGCATAGCTTATGGCTTCACTGAGTTACGCAAGCCCCTTCACCACAACAAGGCAATGATCCAAAAGGGGAATATATTTTTTACCAGATCTATAAATGAGTGCAGTGCATACATTGTACAGTATATCATGAAGGATTTAAAGAAAAGAGAAAAAGAGAGAAAAAATAAGAAAGGGGGGGGAATCTCTGGCCTAGCCTGTATCTTCCAGACTATACATAGTCAGTTAGCAAAACATGTTTATAGATTCCAGTTTGTGGTGCTGGAACAGAAATTTCATTGAATTTCCCATTTAGCCACACCTCCGCCATTTCATGATTTAGAAACTTCTTCATCTGACCTTCAGAAAAAAATGCAAAATGTAGCAGGATATTTTAAGTGATATTGTAAGTTCATTTGTTTTGCCATATTTTTTGCCTTGCTAAATTGCCTTCTTTTATCAGCAGTTTCTTTGATGTAATCCAGAAATAGCATAACTTTATCTTGTTTCCTAAAAAGGTTTCCAGCCTCTTTTGCCAAACACAGGATATAATTTTTTGTGGACATTCTTGCAAATTGGACTATAATCGTATAACCAGTCCCTTGGCATTTGACATAAAGAATATCTGCTCAATATCAAATGAATAATCAGATGCCACAGGGAGTATCTCATGAAGGAACTTATCTACAAAAGTAGACAGATTTACATCAGTAGGTAAATATTTAATACCAATAATACGTACATTTGCTCTGCGCGCTAATGCCTCCAGTTGAGAAATTCTGACAGAAAAAATGTTGAAAAAAGCTTGTGACATAGTTTCATTCCCTGCCAGCCGATCTTGCAACCCGTTAACCTTCGCCTCCATTTTTTGCCAAGAAGTGTTAATTAAATCCACAGCCCCTTGCAGGGCAGTGATGGAATGTTGGATGGTATCCAGCCTCTCAGCCTGTTCTGCAAATTGCAAGGACAAAGTTTTTATCAAAGCAAGTAACTCCTCTGTATCTCCACTTCTTGAAGCCCAAGGGAGGTGTGGGGTGAGTGGGCGGAGATCCTTTTTTTTTTTTGCTTTAGTATAGTTATCCTTCTCTTCAAACAAATTTTGCAGGTCCTGAAATATTATTGATACTTCTTAATCCATTTCTCAGATGTTGTTGGCATTTCTTAATCCAAAAACTACAATGGAGCACGTCAGCCCTAGTTACTCCTAATTAATTAGGAGGTTCAAACAGCTTTGAGCGATGATTAAGCTCTGGCAGACTAGCGCCGGAGTACAGCCGCCTTGCTACCACGCCGAGAGAGCTGTTCTTCCAAAACCTCATCCAGAGCTGCTCCCGCCTCCCCTTTTAATTCCAGGGGAGAGATAGAAAGGTTTTTCAACCTTTTAAAAAGCTGTTAGAGATAGCGTCCCACGGAGACCGCGCAGAAGTCAGCCATTTGGTTTTTCTGAACGTAACTAGTTGGATCCAGATTTAACAGAAGCAGATTTCCTTGTCCCCTCCTCCCCAAAGCAGCCTCTCCACCCCACCCCAATACTGCACAGTGGGTAGGGTGCCCTTGCTGAATTGTGTAAGCTATGGAAAAGGAACGAACCCTGAAAATAGGGCAGAGGCATCTCTCCACTCAGCTTTCAGAGATCCCCACTTTCTCTCAGCCCCTTGCACCACAGGCTACTCCACACGGGGTGGGTTGGTCACCCCTCTGTGTAACATTCAGGGGGCTGTAGCATTCAGGGGGAAGTCTGCCTCTACCAGCCCAGTTGCACGTGCTTAAATCTTTGCCAGGTATCTTACACACTTCATAACATCTGCAGTACTTTCATGTATTGAGCATTTGCCTTCACTTTGAGTTTTAAAACTAGATGTGATCCTATCCTTACTTCAATCTAATATCATTCAGTGCAAAAAATGATGTGATTATATGGATTGCAAACAGTCCAGCCACTCTACCCAAAGAAGAAAATGCTTGAAGAAGTATTATCCCAATGTTCTCTGCAGGATGGGACTCCTTCTTGACCTGTTTCTCTCTGTGAGAGAGAGACTCATCCCTTCAGGTCCCCAGCAGGATAGGTTCTCAGGTTGCTTCTCCTTCCCACAAGTGTGGCCATTTTGGAATTCGGCATACAGAGCATAAACTTCTGTATTGAGAGTAGGTGGGGAAAAGGAAGGAGAGAGATTTTATCCGTTCTTACATTCTAGGAGCTGTTGGTAAGGAAATGTCCTTTCTAATGGTGAGGAGAGTCTGTAAATGATAAATGAAGTAAACTCTACCTGCATATGACCCATAGTAATTGCCAGGTTCTGTCCAATCATCATGAAGGAAAGCCAATCATCTGAAAAAGGCATCAGACTCAAATATCTCAAGAAACAATCAAGCAGTAGCAAATAAAGCTGTATGGGAAGAAGTCACAGGAAACAACAGCAAGATATCCAACTTCCAGAAGGTGCAGCAAGCCAAAATATCCATTTGTGGGTGGCTGTGTGCTTGAGGGTGACCCTGGCAATCCATCCTCTGGTGGTTTCCCTCCTACGTTATCCCCCAACCACAGCATTGCTTTTACAGCAGAAAGGCAGGGTATAATTACATCCAACAAATGCATGAATCATCTATGCTTATTAATGTAGGATTATGGCCAGTAGCAGAATCAAGAATGCAATGCTTCTGCTATTTAAAACAATATATACCCACTTGTATATACATACACTAAAATACTGTATGAGTATGTGCCAGTGTTTCTCCTTTAATGACCTGCATCTATGTATAAAACATTCTACCTCCCATTCAACACACACAGTGAAAACGATGAAATATTGCAACACTTGAGTCCTAAGTATTTAATGGCTAACGAATCCTTATGTCAACATTACTCCGGGCACGTTAAATACAATAGTTAGATTCATAGTTGGTGTGACTTCATTAAAGCCTATGATCTTGCACTAGGGATTTGTGCAGAGATAACTAGCTTGGGAAGATATAACTTATATAAAATACAATATATACAGCATAATCACATATTCTGTATTTGCACAGCACGGCAGTTACAGTCACTTTGGGAACACTAGCTTAGAATTTACTGATTTTTGTATGTTTATTTAATTCCCTGGTCTGTAAAAGAATCGTTCCATTGACTTTTACATTGAATTATGATATTGCTGAATATGTGCAATGCTTTTGTAATCCAGGGGTTTTCGCATCATGCCAAATTGTACTGCATTGTTTTCAATAAATTGTGCAAGATGTTGAATAATTACTTTTCTGGATTTGACATTCATATAGTGCAATGTCTACTCAGAGGTAAGCCCTGTTGATTTCAGCTGGGCTTGCACCCAGGTAAGCATACACAGGATTGCAGCCTTAAGCTTGATTGCTATTAAAGGGGAGGCTCATAGAGGCTTTTTAATGGTAGCACAATTACATTAAAAAGGTATCACTTAAGAGTACTTTAGCTGTCAATGTAATACATAACCTCCCTCAACTGAGGTCCTTGGTAATGTTATGGGACACAAATCCAGCGCATACCATCTGAAATGGTCTTCTTCAGAGGTATATGGACTGTACAGCAAAATAAAGCCAGGACTGAAGCAAATAGTGTCTCCCAGTAGCAGAAAAGGAACCAAAAAAGCAATTCTCATGTGAATAATCTTGTATGTAGCTAGAGCTCTTGGCAGCAGTTCATAAGACTGCCCTAAATAAGGTGATTGTGTTCTACAAGCTGTTCAAAGCTATTGAGCTAAGTAGCTGCTGAGGCCTTATGTTTAGCAAATGTGTCAATCAGCTCATTGAAATATATGCAAATGAAGCTTGATTGCAAGAGGCTTGTTGCTCCTTGCAGTGGAAAAGGAGTTTACATAAGTGAGCAGGGCAAGTCTATGATCCTAGAACAACACATGGCTCCTGTGCCTGTGCTAGTACTAGTATAAGCCGGTCGAATGTTATGCTTGACCATCAGGTGAGTCAACACCTAGTGACCTGTAGTTTAGAGCTAGTGACAGTGTCCTTTGTATACTGTGGAAGGGCATAGAAGCCCTGCTAGATCACGAAGGTGGAAACTCAGCAAGTTCCTTCTGCTTTTGCAGGCTTAGCTTGTGGCCTGTATCATCTGGGTCAGTGAGTGGAGAACATCCTTTATCCATGCAGGTGGAATGGCTGCCTGTGAAACAAGGGGATGTTGACAGACAATGGGTAGAACCTGCAACAAGGCATATCTAGAGCAGGGCTTGGGAAACGTGGCCCTGCAGATGTCATTGGACTACAGCTCCCATTATCCCTGGACATGGACTGCATTGGGTGGGGCTGATGGGACCTGGAGTCCAACAACTTCTGAAGGACTATAGTTCCCTCTCCCCTGCTGTAGTGATTAGGGCTCATAGGGGTTGGTGAGTGAGTGAAAGTGAGAGAAGGCAGTTTTCTATTATCTAGGTGGTCTTCCGTTCTACATGCCTCAGCAAAGCTCCCCCATTTCCCCATTGGCAGACACACACACACACACACACACACACACACCTGATGTATATGTTCAGTGCTTCACCTGTTGGAGAATATGTGGTGGTTGCAACAGTTTTCATTCATCCACTGCAGGGAGTTGCACTGGAACTTTCTCTGCCGTTTCTGTTTATTTTGCAAGGAAAAAAATAATACATCGTGAGTGTTTGACCAGCAATGGCAGTAAGTGGAGCAGACAGCCTAATTGACTGGTTGGGCCTTATCAGAGCCGGCTCCAGGTTTGCAAAGTGCCCACTAGTTATTCTCCTCTGACATTGGTCAGCTGGCAGGATTTTGTGCTGCTGGCAGCAGCTGCAAGAGCTGCACTGCTGTGATCTCCAGTGGACAGCTAGACACTGCCTGGCATTTTAATTATGCAGAATTCCCCTGTCATTCTGGTCAGAGGCAACCACATTTTACAGGTGAGGAACAGTGAAGCTGAGAGATAAAGCAGTTCACACAAGGCCAACTGTGGCACAGATTTTTCTTAAACTTTCAATTTTACTTGTTTTTAAACTATTGGGACTCAGAAACCTTTGACAACCAATTACTGCAAATCTACTAGAGATCCTCTAGTAGATCTCAGTCTACCTTCTGCCTGCCCCTATCTTAACATACGCCATTTTTTCAGGTGTTACAGAATGCTATGTAGAGCATGAGAACACCTGAGGAAGCATAATGTTCTGATTAACCTCCAGTCCTCCCAACCCAGATATACTCTGTTCCCCCCCCTTTCCTGGTTTTTAGCTTTAGGAGGTTATTTGTAGAAGCAGTTTGCAGTAAGCACTGTTTGCACCTTTACAATGTCTTTACTAATTAGGCCTTGAGCTCCCTCCTTTCATCTGTATGATTCTATCACCCCTGCAGTGGGGGTTGAACTCTTAGGTTAGAGGTGCCAAGATAGTGATACATCAGACTCAAAAGTTTACTTACAAGGAGTACTTTATTGGATAACTTACAGCACACAGGCATACCCAATGGTTGGATCAGACAGCTTCTCTGAACCCAGAGCCAAGGGGTACAATGGGTTTTGTACCATACATGTCAGCAATGAGCAGCATAACAGCAGCAAGCACCCCCTAGCGTGAATTCCCAGCATAAACTAACAGCACTTGGTTCTCAAGTACAGCCACCTGCAGCTCAGCGTAATCATATAGCTTCACTTCTCAGGCATGGCCTGATAAGGCTTTCTACTCATTAGTAAGCCTTGGTCTGAGAAGGCTGTTATCGGCCTTTTGACTCATCTGCACATGCTCAAAGGGAATTGCACCAATAATGAACTTAAGCAAGCATTATGGATCTCTAGGCCCCTCTAACACCACAAATGACTTGGCTATGCTTCTGGGGCCAGTACAGTGATACGGGGGAGGGAGACGTAAAGTTGGGGGTAACAATGGATGAAGGCTCATGCACCACAACAGAGAGAACAGCTCTAATAACGCCCAATAAGAGTCTTCAGAAACATGTTGGAAGAACGCCAGACTATAAAGCACATGGTCTTCGATGTCTATAGACTAATTCCCAGAGTATGGGAAACAAACAGAACAGACTTGAACTCTTAATACACGAGGGAAATTATGACTTGATAGGTGTAACTGAAACTTGGTGGGATGACTCCCATGATTGGAATACAGCAATTGAAGGATATAACTTGTTCAAAAAGAACAGGAGGAACAGAAAAGGAGGTGGGGTTGCACTATATGTTAACCATACATATCTCTACACAGAACTACAGGAGGATGAGCTTGGTAGCCCCATCGAGAGCATCTGGGTTAAAATAAATGGAGAAAAGAATAAAAGGAGCCTGGTGGTCAGAGTCTACTACCAGCCACCCAGTCAAGGAGAACACGAGGATGACACTTTTGAAAAGCAAATTGCCAGTGTTTCAAGGAAGCATGATGTAGTAGTAATGGGGGATTTCAATTTCCCCAATATTTGTTGGGAGACAAATTCTGCAAAACATGGCCCCTCCAAGAGATGCCTGACTTGTGTTGTTGATAATTTCCTCCTACAAAAGTGGAGGAAAGAACTGGAGGATCAGCTATCCTTGACTTGATCCTAACCAACAGAGATGACTTAGTGGATAAAGTAGCCATTACAGGAACTCTGGGGGAAAGTGATCATGTTATACTTGAGTTCTTGGTTCTGAAGGAAGCAAAAGACAAGTGTAGAAAAACACGTGCCCTGGACTTTAGGAAAGCCAATTTCAATAAACTCAGAACAATGATTAGTAAGGTCCCATGGCAAGCAACTCTAACGAGAAAAGGAGTCCAAGATGGGTGGGAGTTTTTAAAAAAGTAAATTCTCAAGGCACAATTACAAACAATTCCAACAAGAAGAAAAGGTGGAAGACAACAGAAGAAGCCAATGTGGCTTCACAAAAACCTTAGAGATGACCTGAAAACAAAAAAGCACACATATAGGAAGTAAAAGAAAGGCTAAGCTACAAACAAAGAGTACAGGCAGGTAGCACAGAATTGCAGGGATGGCGTCAGGAAGGCTAAAGCTGAGAACGAGCTGAGGTTAGCGAGGGATGCTAAAAGCAACAAAAAGGCTTTCTTCAGATATGTGCATAGTAAAAGACAGGAAAGAAAAAGAAAGAAAGGAAAGAAAGAAAGAAAGAAAGAGGTTCAGCTTTTAAATATGGATGGCAAAATGATGACAAGGAAAAGGTAGAAGTGCTCAATTCCTACTTCAGCTCAGTCTTCTCCCAAAGGACCGTCTATGACCCCCCTGGCAAAGGCAAAGTACAGGCTGAAGGGGCAGGATTGCAGCTTGAGATTGAAAGGCATATGGTCAAGGAACACCTAATTACTTTGAATGAGTTCAAATCTCCAGGGCCTGATGAACTACATACTAGAGTAATAAAGGAACTGGCAGAAGAACTCTTGGAACCACTGTCTATTCTCTTTGAGAAATCAAGGAGGACGGGGGAAGTGCCAGATGATTGAAGGATGGCTAATATTGTCCCTATCTTCAAAAAGGGCAAAAAGGAGGAACCTGGGAACTACAGACTAGTCAGACATCAATCCCTGGGAAAATTCTGGGGCAGATGATAAAGCAATCCGTCTGTAAGCACCTTGAAAACAATGCAGTGATTGCTTGAAGCCAACATGGATTTGTCAAAAACAAAGCCTGCAGACTAATCTGATCTCATTTTTTGATCAGGTCACCTCCCTTGTGGACTGTGGGAATGCTGTGGACATAGTATACCTCGATTTCAGCAAAGCTTTCGACAAAGTGCTCCATGATTAGCAAACTAGCTCAAAGTGGGCTAGATGAAGCAACAATCAGGTGGATCCACAGTTGGCTACAGAATCGGACTCAAAGAGTGCATATCAATGGGATCTTCTCAAACTGGGGAGAGGTAACGAGTGGGGTACTGCAAGGCTCAGTCCTGGGCAAAGTGCTCTTTAACATTTTTATTAATGACTTGGATGAGGAAGTGCAGGGAATGCTGATCAAATTTGCAAATGACACAAAATTGGGCAGGATAGCTAATACCCTGGAAGACAGAAACAGAATTCAAAGTGATCTTGACAGGCTGGAGCACTGGGCAGAAAACAACAGAATGAAATTTAACAGGGATACATGCCAAGTTCTGCACCTAGGAAAAAGAAACCAAATGCACAGTTACAAGATGGGGGATACGTGGCTGAACAACACTACAAGCGAGAAGGATCTTGGAATTGTTGTAGATCACAAGCTGAATATAAGCCAACAATGTGATGTGGCTGCAAAAAGGGCAAATGCTCTTTTGGGCTGCAGTAATAGAAGTATAGCTTCCAAATCACATGAAGTACTAGTTCCCCTCTCCTCAGCACTGGTTAGGCCTCATCTTGAGTACTGTGTCCAGTTTTGGGTGTCACACTTTAAGAAGGATGCAGACAAACTGGAGGGGGTTCAAAGGAGGGCAACGAAGATGATCAGGGGACTGGAAACAAAGCCCTATGAGGAGGGACTGAAAGAACTGGGCATGTTTAGCCTTGAGAAGAGAAGACTGAGAGGAGATATGATAGCACTCTTCAAGGACTTGAAAGGTTGTCACAGAAGGGAAGGCTAGGATCTCTTCTCCATCATCCCAGAGTGCAGGACATGGAATAATGGGCTCAAGTTATAGGAAGCTAGATTCCAGCTGAACATCAGGGAAAACTTCCTGACTGTTAGAGCAATACGACAATGGAACCAACTACCCAGGGAGGTAGTGGGCTCTCCCATACTGGAGGCATTGAAGATGAAGCTGGACAGCCATCTGTCAGGAATGCATTGACTTAGGTTCCTGCATTGAGCACAGGGTTGGACTCGATGGTCTTATAGGCCCCTTCCAACCCTACTATTCTATGATTGTATGCCAACTCTGCCTTATTTCAAAACCTCCTTCTCTACAAAGCCTTGGGCAGAATCTGCAAGGCCTCAATATCCACAGAAACCAAGTCTAAGTAAACTGAAGTGAAAACACATTCTTCCTCCACTTACTATATTTTTATCTCACCCACCCTCAATGGAATGCATGCCAGCGGTGGTCCCAACCCCTCACATTTTCCATTACAACAACCCTATGAGATAGGGTAGACTGGGAGACAGTGACTGGCCCCCAGTCCACCAGAGAGCTATATGGTTTAATAGGGATTTGAACCTGGGTCTTCGTAGTCTTAGTCTAATACCCTCTCAGCTATACCACACTGGCTCTTGCACATCTCTTTATTCTCCCCTCCATCATTTTCCCACCCTTCTATTGCCTCCCATGTATCAAATTTTAGATTGTAATCTTCTGAGATGAATCTTTAATTTGTGTTATTTCACTGGAAAGCACTGTGCTCATTGATGGCAGTATATAATCAGCTTTCAAGTGTAGCTTCTTTGGGGCTGATTAAGATGTCATATTTGCCTTATCGCAAAGCAGTGGTAAATTGACCCAGTGCAGTTTCAGTGACATTACATTTTGGGTTTGTTATGGATTGTGCGTGGCTATCTTTGTACAAAAAGTACCTGACTCCCATTGGATCATGGATTGTATTAACAGTAGGCTTAGTACTCCATCAGTCAGAGTGTGTTTTATATTGCTATTCCCTTTAATTCACACCTGGTTAATTTAGTTTATCTCCCAGAGTGCCTCAGCCCGTTATCCCTACCACATTTTCAGTCCACGTCATGCATGGAATGTTGCCTGTGGAAGCGCTTGACAGAAGCAGTCTTGGTCTCTGAGGTACCACAAAGCTTGACATCTTGGTGTTAATACATAATTGTGATGATTGGCCACCAAGGAGCATAATCCTATATAGAACTTGCAGCAATGCAGACATACATACTGAAATGCAGTTTCTAAGAGGAGGCTACTTACGGTACAAATATCTTCCTTTATAGCATGATGGGATTCCGTGGGCAGAGCCAAAGATGTATTCCAGTAAGCGTAGGGATATTCTCTGTACCGGCTCAGAGGTAGAGACACAGAGTGGACAGAGGTAGCACTAACTGAAAGAAGTAAAGGGAGATTTGAAATGGTGCTCTGCCTTCTTCCATCCATACAAAGCAGGTGTTCCTGTTCTTTTAAAAATCTACCTGCATTTGGAATGGAGCTTGTTGTCTGGGAGGCATTTAGAATGAGTGCCAGCTTGTTCTGGATGGGGTTGCAATCCCCTTAAAACCCCTTTTCCCAACCGGATGCCCTTTTTGACTACCACTCCCATCAGATTCAGCCAGCATAGCCAATAGTCAGGAATGAGGGGAGTTATGCATGGTGTGGAAAAAGTGTATAGGGAAACATTTCTCCTTCCTCTCTCATAATACTAAAACCTGGGATGATCCCATGAAGCTGATTGGTGGCAGATTCAGGACTTCTTCACATACCGCATAGTAAAACTGTGGAATGAGATGTGGTGATAGCCACCAATTTGGATGGCTTTAAAAGGGGGACTGGACAAATTCCTAGAGGAAAAGGCTATCAATAGCTACTAGTCCTAATGGCTGGATGCTACCTTGAGTATCAGAGGCAGTATACTTATGTATGCCAGTTTCTGGGGAACTTGGGCAGGAGGGTTTTGCTGCACTCATGTCCTGCTTGTGGGTTTCCCATGGGCAGCGAGTTGTCCACTGTGTGAACAAAATGCTGGATTAGATAGACATTTGGTCCGATCTAGCATGGCTCTTCTTACATACTTATGAGTTGTAGTCCAACTGTAGGTCACCAGGTTGGAGAAGGCTGCCCTTAAAAATCAGATTTGTAGGTTGGGTGTTCTCTTGGAGCCAGACTTGTTATTAGACACAAGGCCGTCAACTGTGGCCAGGAGTGCTTTGGCCAGTGTACCCGCTGCTTCTGCTTCTTGTAAGGTCAGACCTGGCCCATGGTCCTACATGCATTAGTTAAATACAGATTGGACTACAAGTATTGCACTTTACATGGGGCCACCCCTGGAAACCACCTTGAAACTTCAACTAGTGCAGAACACTGTTGCTAAAATTTTACTGGGGCAAAGTACTGGGATCATGCAACCCCTTTACTGTATCAGTAGCACTGGCTCCCAGTTCATTTCTGAGAACAGTTCAAGGTGCTGGCTACCACCTTTAAAGTCCTAAATGGTTTGGGAAATGGCTTTTTTTAAGGACCATCTCCTCCCATGAGAACCATGCCATCCTTTAAGGTTAACTGTTGTGCCCGTCCCGTCCCCCCTTGCATCTGCCGTTGCCTTTGGAGGTACAGCCAGTGGCAATGCATGAGGGGGCTTTTTTAGTGGTGCCGCCCCTACTGTCTGCTGGTTTGGGTTCTTTATGTTTTTGACTTTGCTGCTGCTTTCAGCTGTAGTAAATATGTTTTGGGATGCAATCCTATGCATGTTTAGACAGAAAAGTGGGGCATGCTGGGGTTATAGGACTTCTTCTGTCTGAATATGTGTCCTTAATTTTTAATAATTAAACATTTCTGTGTTTATATTTTATAAGCTGCTTTGAGCTATTCCTTTTGTGGGGAGGGGAAAGTGGGCCGATGATGATGATGATGATGAAGAAGAAGAAGAAGAAGAAGAAATACCTTCTTAGGCTAATATATTAGCAGCTGCTGCTGAGTTCCAGGAGAAGGATAGTACTGGGAGTGGGGACCACGGCTGTTCACACAACAAGCTAACTCACACTCAGTTGTTGAGTGTGGGTTATTTTGAATCGTGGGCTGTTTGTTGAACTGTGGGTTAGCATGTTGTCTGAACACAGCCAAGGTGGCTTGTTAACCATGCAGTGTGGCTTATTTTCTCGAACAAGCCACCTTGAGAATCCATGGTTTGTTGTTGGGTTGTTCAGGGTGGTTAACAAGCCAGACTGCATGGTTAACAATCCACCCTGGCTGCATTCAGACAACACAATAACCCACCCTGCGGAAAACATGCTGCTTTTAGACAACATGCTAACCCATGGTTCAGCAAACAACCCACAGTTCAAAACAGCACACGCTCAACCACTGGGTGTCAGTTAAAGTGTTGTGTGAACAGCCCCAGTGTTTCACATGGAGAGGGAAATAAATGACTGAGCAGCACTGGAGAAAACTTGAAAACGTTGTGACCATGCCTGCTCCCGCCTTCAGCCAAGCAATCAGATCTTCAGTATTCCCAGAAAAGGAAGGGAAGAAACCCATGATGATGCCATTCAAAACTAGAAAATAGATTCTCTCCCAGAAATCTACTCCAGGTTTTTCTGACAGCTCTGTTTAGTTGCTGTAATGCAACCTTCCTCCCTGAGCATTCTTGCTTGCCAAGATCAAAGACTTGCTCAGCCCTGAGTGGGTTTGTTGAAGACTAATGATGAGGGGGGCTGGGGGGATGCTGTAGCTCAGTGGTAGAGCACATATCTTGCATTCAAAAAGTGCCAGGTTCAATCCCAAGCATGTTCAAGTAGGGCTGGGAAAGACCCCTCTCTGAAACCCTGGACAGCTGCTGACAGTACTGAGCTACAAGGACCAATGATCTGACTTCGTATAAAGCCAGCTTCCTGTGTTTACAAGTGTTTGTGGGCAGATCTTTCTATAGATTAGTCTTAAGTATAATGCATTCTAATGTTAAAACTAACACTTACCAATAAATGTGCCTTTGGGAAATCTCTGATCTTGTACAGAAAGAGGTCCTTTTGCTACTTGCAAGAAGATTTGTAGCCTCAGTTAATCTCATGTGCTCGAATTTTGTTAATGGATATTGAACAAAATTACTAATTTCCTCCCCATGTTCTCCGCATGTTTGACTTGTTTAATGTTTATTGCTGTAATCAAGAACTATTGAATTTAGTGTAGGTTAGCCTAAATAACCATATTTGAACTGCCTCCCTTCTCGCCTACAGCTGTCAGAAACGACAGGAACAAAAAGAAAAAGGAGCCTTTGAAGCAGGAGTTTATGGAGAACTATGAAATGACAGCAGAGCTGGATGATCTCACAGAGAAAATTAGAAAATCTCACCAGGAAACGTTCCCTTCACTCTGCCAACTGGGCAAATACACTACGGTAAGAGCTATTGTGAACAACAGGTTTGGAAATGTGCGATGAGGACTTGAGGGTCGGGGGTGGGGTCCCAGAATCACAGAATCATAGAAATTAGTTGATCTGGATGGGACCTGGAAGTACAACTCCATGAAATGAAGCAGAATCCTTTTAAACCAAATCCTTTCTGAAAGATTAGCCAAAATGATTCAGGTCATGGCTTGCCATAAATGATGGCAGGAGAGAGCAAGGTACCAGTTGATGAGCTAAAAGATGAGGTTAATGAAACAAATCCTAAATTTGTTGCAATGGTTGATAATAGTAGAGTGGTTACAGTGAAATATATCTCCCTTGTGGATAAAAGAAACACACAGTGAACTAGTAGAGAGGATCTAAAGCTGGTTTTATATTTTACCGGGAAAGAGCAAAAAAAGAAGTGCGAGAGATAAACTAGGAAGACCAGTGAGTGCAACACAAATAGAGCTAAAGTGTGCAGGGGACGTGGACACGTATGTAAGCGCACCCCCCCATCCCATCCCAGCATGCTCGGATGCCTTCTAGATCTTCATGCTGAATGTACAAAGATCTGCAAAGAATTCTGTAAGCACCTTCAGGTGAATGCTCTCAGGGAGCTCACACAATTGGGAACCCTGATAAGGCAGGATTTCCAACTGTGGAAGCTCTGTAAGCACATTCAGTTGTATGTGCTTACAGAACCCTTTGCAGATCTTTATGGTAAATGCAGGAAGAACTAGAAAGCAGCTAGGTGCATGGGGACATTGGGGAGTGGGGCTTACATGCATGGTCATGTCCCCTAAATACTTTAGCTCTACTTGTGTGTAGCCAAATGTAATAGGATTAAAGTTAGTTGTACATCTCCCCCATGGGGGTATACTACTTCTTGCTACGACAGAACATGCATCTCCTCACAAGAAGAATGAGCATGTTTCCCCTTTGAAGACTATCCTGGAAGTGCAGGGAAAATGAGTAAAGAATTGGGGTGATGAGCTATAAGCTTTACAGTGCAATCCTATGCACATCTATTGGGAAGGATGTCCTGAGGAGTTCAGTGGGTAAGTGTGTATAAGATTGAAGCCTTAAAATATTATTCAGTGTTCACAAGGTGGATAATGGGACAACCAACTGCCTGATGGGGACAGTCATGTATTCCTGGACCCATCCTCATATTAGATTGAATAATACAATACCATGCTATATTGTGAGATATATTATCCAATTGCTTCAGTGTCTGAACTTGTATCTAATTGCCATGTTTTAGACCTGTCAAGCTCTAAATAGTTAGACATGGTTATAAATGCCTTTAAACAGATTTATTCAAATACCTTTAAATGATATTTTGTCTTTCTTTTATGTGTTTATACATTCATAGCAAGAGTTTTGCAAGGTGTTAGCTGCCTGTTTATTTGTTGAGCAGCTGTGTAGTTGTACAAACTTTTATATCCCGCTGTTCAATGCCAAGCAGCTAACAATTATAACAACTAAAAAGTAGCCAGATCAAAACAAATGAACATTGCCATTAAAACAGCAGAACAACGAATGAATGTTAAAAGCCAAGTAAAACCAAAGCCAGCAAGATACAAATATCTATTAAAACAGCATTTAAAAGGCATCCATAATAATTGGACTGTTATAAATTTAAAATTTCTTAGGCATTCGCTTGAGGAATCAACAAAGGGAATTATAAACAGGCTGTTTAAAGTGAACTTGGCAACCCTGAACCATTCTAATCTATTTCATTACTATATTTCAACCAAAATGCCTTGCCAGATCTTCTTAGCTTTTGCTAAGAAGGAACCACCAGTGTCCCTAAGCAAGACATGCACAGCTTGTGACCTTCCAAGCTAAACCAGCCAGCCCAGTGGCTTATGTGATGGTGCTGGACAATTCCTGTTTTGTAGTTCCAGGCAGGCAGAAAAAACAGGGTGGTTGCTGAGCCCCTGGTAGGGCTGTGTACACCAGCTGCTGGGGAATATGTGCAGGAGGGTGCTGTTGCACTCATGCCTTGCTTGTGGGTCTCCCATCAACAGCTAGTTGACCGCTCTGTGAAAAGAATGCTGGACTAGATGAATTTTTGGTCTGATCCAGCATGGCTCTTTTTATGTTCTTATGACTGCCATACATGGCTGGGTAGCTGCATTCAGCTTACAGGATTACAAGTTCTGCAGGTCTCTCTTAACCAAATCACAACAGGGACTTAGAAACCATGTTCATAGAATCGTAGAATAGTAGGGTTGGAAGAGCCCTATAAGACCGTCGAATCCAACCCTCTGCTCAATGCAGGAATCCAAGTCAGAGCATCCCTGACAGATGGCTGTCCAGCCTCATCTTCAATGCCTCCAGTGTGGGAGAGCCCACCACCTCCCTAGGTCATTGGTTCCATTGTCGTATTGCTCTAACAGTCAGGAAGTTTTTCCTGATGTTTAGCCGGAATCTGGCTTCCTGTAACTTGAGCCCATTATTCCATGTCCTCCACTATGGGATGATCAAGAAGAGATCCTGGCCTTCCTCTCTGTGACAGCCTTTCAAGTACTTGAACAGCACTATCATATCTCCCCTCAGTCTTCTCTTCTCAAGGCTAAACATGCCCAGTTCTTTCAGTCTCTCCTCTTAGAGCTTTGTTTCCAGCCCCCTGGTGATCTTTGTTCCTCTGCTCTGAACCTTTTCCAGTTTGTCTGCATCCTTCTTAAAGTGTGACACCCAAAACTGGACACAGTACTCAAGATGAGGCCTAACCAGTGCTGAGTAGAGGGGAACTAGTACTTCCTGGCATTTGGAAGCTATGCTTCTATTAATGCAGCCCAAAAGAGCATTTGCCTTTTTTGCAGCCACATCACATTGTTGGCTCATATTCAGCTTGTGATCTACAACAATTCCAAGATCCTTCTCACTTGTTGTGTTGTTGAGCCACGTATCCCCCATCTTGTAACTGTGCATTCGGTTTCTTTTTCCTAGGTGCAGAACTTGGCATTTATCCCTATTAAATTTCATTCTGTTATTTTCTGCCCTGTGCTCCAGCCTGTCAAGATCACTTTGAATTTTGTTTCTGTCTTCCAGTGGCATTAGCTATGCCACCCAAATTTGTGTCATCTGCAAATTTGATCAGCGTTCCCTGCGCCTCCTCCTCCAAGTCATTAATAAAAACGTTTAAGAGCACTGGGCCCAGGACTGAGCCCTGTGGTAACCCACTCGTTACCTCTCCCCAGTCTGAGAAGATCCCATTGATAAGCACTGAGTCCGATTCTGTAGCCAACTATGGATCCATCTGATCGATGTTTCATCTAGCCCACTTTGAGCTAGTTTGCTCATCAGGAGATCATGGGGCACTTTGTCGAAAGCTTTGCTGAAGTCGAGGTATATTATGTCCACAGCATTCCCACAGTCCACAAGGGAGGTGACCTGATCAAAAAATGAGATCGGATTAGTCTGCAGGATTTGTTCTTGACAAATCCATGTTGGCTTTGAGCAGTCACTGCATTGTTTTCAAGGTGCTTCCAGATGGATTGCTTTATCATCTGCTCCAGAATTTTCCCAGGGATTGATGTCAGACTGACTGGTCTGTAGTTCCCAGGTTCCTCCTTTTTGCCCTTTTTGAAAATAGGGACAATATTAGCCCTTCTCCAGTCATCTGGCACTTCCCCCGTCCTCCTTGATTTCTCAAAGAGAATAGACAGTGGTTCCCAGAGTTCTTCTGCCAGTTCCTTTATTACTGTAGGATGCAGTTCATCTGGCCCTGGAGATCTGAACTCATTCAAAAAGTAATTAGGTGTTCCTTCACCATATGCCTATCGATCTCAAGCTGCAATCCTGCCCCTTCAGCCTGTACTTCGGCTTTGCCAGGGGGGTCGTAGACCCTCTTTCGGGAGAGGACTGAGCCAAAGTAGGATTTGAGCACTTCTGTCTTTGTCATCTGTTATCAATTTGCCATCCTTATTTAATAGCTGAACCAGCATTTCTTTCCTCTGTCTTTTACTATGCACGTATCTGAAGAGAGCCTTTTTGTTGCTTTTAGCATCCCTCGCTAACCTCAGCTCATTCTCAGCTTTAGCCTTCCTGACGCCATCCCTGCAATTCTGTGCTACCTGCCTGTATTCTTCCTTTGTAGCTTAGCCTTCCTGATCATTGTTCTGAGTTTATTAAAATTGGCTTTCCTAAAATCTAGGGTACATATTTGGCTACACTCTGGCTTTGCTTCCTTCAGAACCAACAACTCAAGTACAACATGGTCGCTTTCCCCCATAGTTCCTGTAACTGCTACTTTATCCACTAAGTCATCTCTGTTGGTTAGGATCAAGTCAAGGATAGCCAGTCCTCTAGTTCCTTCCTCCACTTTCTATAGGAGGAAGTTATTAGCAAAACAAGTCAGGAATTTCTTGGAGGGGCCATGTTTCTCAGAATTTGTCTCCCTGTTCAATGGGTAGAGTAGAATTCAAAGACAGAAAACGTGTTTGTTTGTTTGTTTGTTTGTTTACTGTGCCATTCTTTCCATGAAAGTCTTATTTGGTATTCTTAGTAAGAGATGCAGCAGATTGCAACAAAGAACCAAAGGGGATCAATTTAGATGAAAAATAAAAATAAATAAAATTTAAAAATGGCCATGTAATTGGATTTTACAGCATAGTTGGGCTTTTCTGCTGATAAAAATGTCACTAGGGTGCCCTACAGTGTTATTCCACCATATGTACTCCATTGCAGCATTATGGGAAACATTGTCCTTAAGCTGCATGCATGAATGCTCTTGGAAAAGGCACTCGGAAATTATGCCATAGTAAAACATTCAGCAAAACTCCTCCAGTTTGATACCTCTCAGAACCCATGGAGAGTGGATCCTGGAGTTTCCGCTTCTAACCTACCCTTTTATATTAAGCCCATATTTCATCTTTTGGTCTGCATGTCAATGATAAGTCAATTTTATTTTTCCATATTGAGGGAAATGGCTGAAAATGTGCTTGTTTCCAGCAATACTTTTAACAGCTCATTACCAAATAAAGCATCAAAATGCTTTCTGGTTGCATGCAGCCCTCATAAGATAAGGCATAACCATTTTCAGTCTGAGTCTCTCTCGATGTAGCAGGCACTGCAATAAAACAACAGGTTAGCTTTGTGCTTTATTAACAATCTCTTCTCTTCGGTTTGCATAATAGTCAAATTAGATTTACATTTTGTTAAGGCTGCTGGGCATGGGCTCAAAAGCAGCCGTGTTAAATTTCCTTTGCGCGGGTGGCGGGGAGCATGATAAAGTGAGCTCATAAGATCCTGGTCAAGATTTTGTTCACACTAGCTGGTTTCATGCAACGTCTTCTTTCCAGATGGATACCCTATTGTAAAATGATTTCCTGCTCTAGGCTCTGCTTTGTGCAGCCCTGTGCACTGCCATTTTTCTATGGAACTGGATAAACTGCCTATTAAATTTAATTACAACATGAACGACTGCACATCTTGATCTTATTCCCCACCCCCACCTACACAGCATTTCACCAAGGTCCTTGAGAATGATATAAAATAAATCTTATGGGTGCATACTCACTGAGAAGAACAGGAAATGTTTCAGTGAGCAAAGCAGAGACTGTTAACCCCACTATGTCTAGGACACAACCCACTAGAAAAGCCTCAACATTGGGATTAATCTCAACATGTGTGGGAAATGTTCCCAAAGGATTGTGCCTTCCAAAGGAAATGTTTGCACGAACATTTCCTTTTGACTGCCATTAGTACTCAGCCCAAGCAAAAGCCACCTTCACTGCTTACCCATGTCACAAAGTGCCCATGGTTTGTCAGAAAATGAGTGCAGGCATGGCTGTTGAGAAGATGTATGCTCGTTCTCTCTCCCTGTTTTTAAAATTGCCCCCTTTTGCCACAATATATGGTATTTGTCTCTGCTGTGCATCAGAAATTTGTGTTTCTCTTCTTCATTTCCACTTCCCAGTCAGCAGACTGATACCATTTCTTTCAGGTATTTGCAACAGGTACATTTCTGTGCCAGCTTTGGCCTGAGAATGCCCAGCTTAATCTTCATCCAGATCCATTATAAATAGGCCATGAGTTTAGGTCTAGCAGCAACTCTTGTGACATTCAAGATGTTGGCTGCTCAGTATGGCCAACCTAATGAGAGGTTCTCTCGCTGCCCCTCCACATGCCTCTCAGCTGCTTGGCCTTTATGCATATATTCCTCTTTACGTCACTTCCTTAGTAGCCCTGTATGCTGAAAGTTCATTTGTATAATCCTCCTCCTCCTCCTTTTTTGCTCCAAAACAACTTCCGTTTCTTGTATGTCCAGTATATCCCACACTTATTGGGATAGCCCAATAAATAAATAAAAAGGTTTCCACATATTGCAGAAGTGATTTTAGGAGCTATTCAGTTCTTCATTTCACAGGTGGAGGCAATGTGAAGTGTCCAGGACCATCATAAAACCATTCTATTCTTTATTAGATGCTGGGGGGTGGGGAGAGAAACCTCCCCCTACTTTTGCATAATTAGTAGTCTGGATAAAATTTGTTATACATAATAGTGTTTCATACTGTGGTATTAAATAAACATCAGGACTCACTTCGTCTTTGTGGGCAAATGTTTTGCAACTGATTAACTTTGTACCCTGAGATGAAGTGCTGAGGGTAATTCAGATTTAATCTGGAGCAACAGCACTGGAGAAGTGAACTTCCTCCCCCCTCCTTCTCATAGCAGCACCTCCAGCCCCCTAAAAGTGGTACACACACATCTGCTGAATGGGGTGAGCTGTGGTGTAAGGGAGAGGGGGATCCCAAAAATCAGGTGGAGGGACTTCAAAGGACTTCCTCTCAAGGAAATCCGTTCCTGGATCCAGCCACGTGTGTGTGTGTGTCCCCCATAGTTTTATCACTGCATAACAGATAGTTGTTCTGCTGTTCATAACATTGATTTTAGACAGAAGTGTAAAATCTTTGCAGAGCCACAGGGAAGGGAAGCTAACTTGTACTAATTTGCTGAAACTATTCGAATGTGAATAGAGTTTGCATTGTGTGGAAATTGTTCCCTACAATTCATGACTCCTTTTCCCAGACATGGAAACCAATATTCCAGTTCCGCTTATTTTAATTCCTGAGTTGTGACTGTAAAGAGGATGTTTCTCAACGTAGACATTGTATCACTAAAGGGGAAGAAAGATGACAATGGCATTTGGAAATGCTGACATTCATTTTTACCCTATGTACAGATGGTGCCTTTAATCATAAGCAACAGAAAAGAATGCAAGGAATTTTTGGAAGACTAGACGAAGTTAAGAACAAAAGCGTTCCAGCAACATATCTCACCGAAATTGAAATTGTTAATTGAAATTGCTTCTAGAAGGACCTCCCTGCCACTTACTATTATTTATGGATTCAGCTACATTCCACCAGAGAATATGGTTGATTTATGATTCATTCTGTTCTTTTTAGAACTCTAGCGCAGACCATAGAGTTCGACTGGACCTTGGGCTTTGGGACAAATTCAGTGAACTTGCTACAAAGTGCATTATTAAAATAGTGGAATTTGCAAAACGGTTGCCTGGTTTTACAAGTTTGACAATTGCAGACCAGATCACACTACTTAAAGCTGCCTGCTTGGACATCTTGGTACGTATCTTTCCCTTTTGCAGAGTTTGTTTTTATGTTACTTTCAGTAAAAAGCGTACAATACTTCCAGCTGTTGATGGCTGATACAGATGGTAGAGAGGCAATAGGTGCTATCCACTGCCAATCACTATCTGTTGCATTAGTCATTTGGTTCAGACGGACTTATAATATTGAATGATTGAAATAATATGGACCCATAAATAGAAAACTTAAGGTAGGTGATTCCGACTTAGCGAAAGATTCAACAGATGACTGCAGGGAATGTATAGTATAATCTCCAAAACTGGAGGGGAGCTCAGTAGGACTTAAATTCCTCAGGGGATGGGACCTGGGTGCCCTGTATAGTTCTTTGTCTTTCCTTTCATTAGCAGAAGCAAACTAAACTATGCAAATATATGCAAATCTGCTCAGTTTGCAGGCTTTGTGCAGGTGACAGAATTTAGCTTTTCTTTTGAGAATTTGCATTATCTTGATACAGATTTTTGATTTGTTGTAAATCTGATTGTAAATCTGACCTGATTGTAAATCTGACCATAGCAAAGAAATGCTATGAGGAATAGCTCATGTGAAAGGTGATCTGCAAATGATTAGCTGTTTCTTTATGATAAAGTACATTATGCAAAAGGGGCAGGATGCTTGCTTTTCTGACCAAGAACAGGCATATAGATGCCAAATTATTGGCTGTCTCCTTGTCCCCAGGAGCCCCTTGTTGGGTGGCTCCATCTTCTAACTGTATGTATTATGTTTGGCTCAGCCTAGAGCTTGTCTAAGAACATTTCCCACTAAAGTAATTAATCATGGAATACCATGAAGCCATGGAACTTCAAACAAAACCCTCCGGAGGAGAATATGAGTTCCTCTTCCTTCTCATTTTGTTGCAAGCTGTTGTGAACGGTCCCTCCTGCATGACAACAGATGTATGGATGACGGGGGCAGGAGGGGAGTGCAGTGGAGGAGAGGGGAAAGTGGAGGTCGGCGTGAGGTTCCCAAGGTTCACCTCTCATTGTCCCCTTTCCTTACAGGCTTTCCTTCATACTAGCCTGTCTTCTCATTATTGTGTGTGGTCTCACCACAAGACAGAACCATTTATTACCAATTGCATGCCTGCCATAGTGAGCGCTGTTCTGACAAGACATAGTTAAGTTCTTCTTACCCTTGAAAGGCATACAGTAATTCATAAAATATGAAATGGTCTCAGGCGTATTTCACCACAGATTTTTGAGGAGAGTTGAACTGTCTTTGAGAGGGCAGTTTAAAGAATGGTTAATAATATATATTGTTGTGTTGTTGTTGTTGTTTTATTTTTTAAAAGCTCAAAGAGAGTTTACATAGCTTAATTTCTCTCCAGCCCTTTGCTCTTAAGATGCCTGCTTTCTGTTTTCAGCCTGCCATTTCCCAGGAATGCTTGTCAGCTTCCAGACACAATCATCTGTAATTCTGGTTGCTTTTAAGCACCATCCTCCTTAGCCCTGGAAAGACTTGCTTAGTTTTGTGGATTGGGCCCAGCCTTTTGTTTAATCCGGCGGCCTTGCTGGTAACACATATTGGCACATGCGTGGGGTAACTTGTTCTCTTCTGCTTCCTGCTTAGAGACCACTGTCATCATGATGAGGCATGCATTAGGGCAGCCCTAGTGTCCTCCAGATGTTTTGGACTGCCAACTCCCATAACTCCTGACCTTTCGCCATGCTGACTGGGGCTAATGGGTGTCTTAGCCTAAACTATCTGGAAGGCGCCAGGTTGGGAAAGGCTGTGTTAGGGGATTATTCTGTGGTGGGACTTCATGAGTAAAGGACATTACCCTTTGGTGATGGTTTGATGTAGATGAAGGATAAGCAACTGGAGACATATAGCCCAAGTTCAGCACCATCTGGCCTCCAACATAGGCCCTGATCCTAAGGCACAACTCCCCTGCACATAACTCAGCCACTTTTTCCTAGCCTGACCCACAGGCTCTTTAACCTCTTCTCCTGCAATGTGACCTCCTGTGTGCAAGCCAAAAAATAAGACAGTGGTAATGAGCAGCCAAGGTACACAAAGGCAACATCTTTGGAAACTTTGAATGGTGCGGCCAGAGTGCTGATGGGGGCCTGCTTTTCAGAGCATGTAAATTCCAATTTCATTCTGTCTTCATTGACTCCCAGTTTGTTTCCAAGCCCAATTCAAAGTGGTGGTCATCAAGGCTGGCGTATTTAAAGGAATGACTGCTCCAACGTGATCCTGGCTACCTGCTGATTTTTTCTGAGGGCATGTAAAAAAGAAGAAAAAAACATCCATTAGCACCAGTGGAGGTGTTTCCCCCCTTTTTAAACCTCCATATGGAGCATTGAATATCAGAATTGGAGTGGGTGGGTGAAAAGGTTTAAACCTCCCCAACGCTCAGTGGCCCTGATCTATATTGGGGCCCCACACACATACTTGAAATGTAGGGGGGTAGCAGCATGCTACATATTGAATGTAACGTGTAGGTTGACCATAAGGAGCTGATGCCCCACCACCAGTGGAAGTGTAACTGGTGGGAGTACAGGACAGGGCTACTTGGTTACAGTGCCCAGATCGTTTCTTCCACTTGTCTCACCTCGTCCTGTTTACCTGCTCATTGGTTGGTTTTAACGAGACTTCAATATTAATTCCCTCCCGCCCTACACCAGTTTGTTTGGTTTTTAGGAAGCTGCCCGAGTTTTCTGCTGGTTTTGTTCGTCTTTCCACTGGTGCCCAAGTATTTTGTTCTTTTTACTTATTTTTATTTGGGTTTTTTAAAGTATACCTTATATATATTTTCTTGTATTTGTATACCACTTTGAGGACCCCATTTGGGTGGAAAAACAGTCTATAAATTTTAATGTAAGTAAACAGACAAAATAAACTCCAAGAAAGCTAGGTGAAGAGCCTTTTAGAGTTTCCTTTGTCTGTATTTTGGTTGGCATGGGAATTGGCAGAACCAAAGAGAAACTATGAGCACTGTTAAAACCCAGAAGCTGATTATGGTTTGATATGATCTTTGAGGAAACAACTACAGTGAAAACATGCAACAGGGTCTGGCAACTTTTGCAGTTTTCTCCCAGGCATGCATATCGCTTGTTTGGATCATGGCTGATACTAAGAACACTGAGCCCATGAATAGTACCTCCCTTGAGGTCATTGGGAGAAGAGTTTAGGGACTGAAATTGCTTTTTAAAAGAATAGAGACAAATTCCAGAGGGCTAACCATGCAAGTCTGTTACAGTGAGCACAAAAATGGGCTAAAGATGGGCTTTAAGGTCTAAAATCTGTTAATCTTTACTATGTTGTAAGACATTTTTTTTGAACGACCAGCAGAGTGAAGAGAAGGCAAAACCAATGAGTGTACAAAAGACTAAACTGCTGAATTTTGGATTTTCCAATGCACTAAGAGCATAAATGTTCTTCCTCAAAGAAAAATACTCCCATGGAATTCTGCTTCCTCCAACTTATTAGAAAAACATGGAGAAAAGATCTTCTTTATGGCCAGTAAACCTGAGCCAAATGTTGGAACAAGTCATTTTAGTTTGGAAAAAGCAGAAAAATTACAGAATTGAAAGGGAACTTGGAGACCATCAAGTCCAAAACCTATTAAGAGGGTTGGATCCAAAAACATCTATTTCTGTTTTATTGACTATTCTAAAGCCTTTGACTGTGTGGATCATAACAAATTGTGGCAAGTTCTTGGTGGTATGGGGATACCAAGTCATCTTGTCTGCCTCCTGAGGAATCTGTATAACGACCAAGTAGCAACAGTAAGAAGCAGGACAAAAGCTAATAGAGTTTTGCCAAGAGAACACGCTGATCATAGCAAACACTCTTTTCCAACAGCACAAGAGGCGACTCTACACATGGACGTCACCAGATGGTCAATATCGAAATCAGATTGATTATGTCCTTTGCAGCCAAAGATGGAGAAGCTCCATACAGTCAGTAAAAACAAGACCTGGAGCTGACTGTGGCTCAGATCATGAGCTGCTTCTTGCAAAATTTCGGCTTAAATTGAAGAACATCAGGAAAACCACTAAACCGTTCAGGTATGACCTAAATCATATCCCTGATGAATATACAGTGGAGGTGAGGAATAGATTTCAGGGATTAGACCTGATAGACAGAGTGCCTGAGGAACTATGGACGGAGGTCCGTAACATTGTTCAGGAGGCAGCAACGAAATCCGTCCCAAAGAAAAAGAAATGCAAGAAAGCCAAGTGGCTGTCTGATGAGGCTTTACAAGTAGCTGAGGAAAGAAGGGAAGCGAAAAGCAAGGGAGAAAGGGGAAGATATACCCAACTGAATGCAGAGTTCCAGAGAATAGCAAGGCGAGACAAGAAGGCCTTCTTAAATGAACAATGCAAAGAAATCGAGGAAAACAACAGAATGGGAAAGACTAGAGATCTCTTCAAGAAAATTGGAGATCTCAAGGGAACGTTTTGTGCAAAGACGGGCATGATAAAGGACAAAGAAGGCAGGGACATAACAGAAGCAGATGAGATTAAGAAGAGGTGGCAAGAATACACAGAAGAACTATACAGGAAAGATCTGAATGTCCCTGATAGCCATGAGAGTGCGGTCACTGAACTTGAGCCGGACATCCTAGAGAGTGAAGTCAAGTGGGCCTTAGGAAGCATTAGTATCAACAAAGCTAGCGGAGATGACAGTATTCCAGCCGAGCTATTTAAAATCCTAAAAGATGATGCTGTTAAAGTGCTGCATTCAATATGCCAACAAATCTGGAACACTCAACAGTGGCCACAAGACTGGAAAAGGTCAGTTTACATTCCAATTCCAAAGAAGGGCAACGCCAAAGAGTGTTCAAACTACCGCACCATTGCGCTCATTTCACATGCCAGCAAGGTGATGCTCAAAATCCTACAAGCTAGGCTTCAGCAGTATGCGAACCGAGAACTACCGGAAGTACAAGCTGGGTTTCGAAGAGGCAGAGGAACTAGAGATCAAATCGCCAACATTCTCTGGATCATGGAGAAAGCAAGAGAATTCCAGAAAAACGTCTATTTCTGCTTCATTGACTACGCTAAAGCCTTTGATTGTGTGGATCACAACAAACTGTGGCAAATTCTTGAAGTGATGGGAGTACCAGACCACCTTACCTGTCTCCTGAGAAACCTGTACGAGGGTCAAGAAGCAACAGTAAGAACCGGACATGGAACAACCGAGTGGTTCAAAATTGGGAAAGGAGTACGACAAGGCTGCATATTGTCACCCTGCTTATTTAACTTATATGCAGAGTACATCATGAGAAACGCCGGGTTGGATGAATCAGAGGTCGGAATTAAGATTGCTGGGAGAATTATCAACAACCTCCGATATGCAGACGATACCACCCTAATGGCAGAAAGCGAAGAGGATCTAAAGAGCCTCTTGTTGAGGGTGAAAGAGGAGAGTGCAAAAGCGGGTTTGAAACTCAACATTAAAAAAACTAAGATCATGGCATCTGGCCCTATCACTTCCTGGCATATAGAAGGGGAAGAAATGGAAGCAGTGACAGATTTTACTTTCTTGGGCTCCAAGATCACCGCAGACGGTGACTGTAGCCATGAAATTCAAAGACGCTTGCTCCTTGGGAGGAAAGCTATGGCAAACCTAGACAGCATAGTAAGAAGCAGAGACATCACCTTGCCGACAAAGGTCTGTCTAATCAAAGCTATGGTTTTCCCATTAGTAATGTATGGCTGTGAGAGCTGGACTATAAGGAAGGCTGAGCGCCAAAGAATTGATGCTTTCGAACTGTGGTGCTGCAGAAGACTCTTACGAGTGCCCTGGACTGCAAGGAGGTCAAATCAGTCCATCCTAAAGGAAATCAACCCTGAGTGCTCATTGGAAGGACAGATAATGAAGCTGAAGCTCCAATATTTTGGCCACCTAATGCGAAGAGAAAACTCCCTGGAAAAGACCCTGATGCTGGGAAAGACTGAAGGCAAAAGGAGAAGGGGACGGCAGAGGATGAGATGGCTAGATAGCATCACGGATGCAATGAATATGAACTTGAGCACGCTCTGGGAGAGAGCGCAGGACAGGAAGGCCTGGCGTGCTTTGGTCCATGGGGTCACGAAGAGTCGGACACGACTGAACGACTGAACAACAACAACAAAGCAACTGTAAGAACAGACCACGGATCAACAGACGGGTTTAAGATTGGGAAAGGAGTACGGCAGGGTTGTATACTCTCACCCTACCTATTCAACCTATATGCAGAACACATCATGCGACGTGCTGGGCTTGATGAAGCCAAGGCTGGAGTTAAAATCGCTGGAAGAAACATTAACAATCTCAGATATGCAGATGATACCACTTTGATGGCTGAAAGCGAGGAGGAGCTGAGGAACTTCATGACGAAGGCGAAAGAAGAAAGTGCAAAAGCGGGGTTGCAGCTAAACCTCAAAAAAGCCAAGATGATGGCAACCAGCTTGACTGAGAACTGGCAAATAGAGGGAGAAAACGTGGAGGCAGTGACAGACTTTGTCTTTCTAGGCGCAAAGATTACTGCAGACGCTGAATGCAGCCAGGAAATCAGAAGACGTTTACTTCTTGGGAGGACAGCAATGACAAATCTTGATAAAATAGTAAAGAGCAGAAACATCACACTGACAACAAAGGTCCGCATAGTTAAAGCAATGGTATTCCCCGTAGTAACCTATGGCTGCGAGAGCTGGACCATAAGAAAGGCTGAGCGAAGGAAGATAGATGCTTTTGAACTGCGGTGCTGGAGGAAAATTCTGAGAGTGCCTTGGACTGCAAGAAGATCAAACCAGTCCATACTCCAGGAAATAAAGCCAGACTGCTCACTAGAGGGCATGATATTAAAGGCAAAACTGAAGTACTTTGGCCACATAATGAGAAGACAGGATACCCTGGAGAAGATGCTGATGCTAGGGAAAGTGGAAGGCCAAAGGAAGAGGGGCCGACCAAAGGCAAGATGGATGGATGATATTCTGGAGGTGACGGACTCGAGCTTGGGGGAGCTGGGGGTGGCAACGGCCAACAGGAAGCTCTGGCGTGGGCTGGTCCATGAAGTCACGAAGAGTCGGAAGCGACTGAACAAATAAACAACAAAAAAGAGTAAATACATTGAAATTAATAGAACATAAGTTGGTCATGGCTAAATTAAATCCCATTGATTTTAGTGGGTCTACTCTATGGCTAAATCTGGATCCAAGTCGGTATATGCATCTATCACCTCCTGAGGCAGTCTGTTCCACTTTTGAACAGCTCTTACCATAAGGAAAATGGTAAGAGCCATTCTCCTACCATTTAGACAACATTGGCTTCCCTGCAATTTCCACCCATTAGTTCTAGTCCTGCCCACTGTAGCAACAGAAACCGACTCTGTACCCCTTTCTCCATGACAGTTTTTCAGTATTTGAAAACTGCTATCATGCCTCCCATTTAACTTTTCTTCTCCAGGCTAAACATACCCAGCTCTTTCAACCATTGCTCATAGGACTTGAATATTGAATTTAGAATAAATATTTTTCTTAAATTTAGAAGTTGAGTGTCCCTGAAAAAGAGCAATTATGCTCTTATTAGCATTATTTTTAGCATGATTTAATATTCTTGTTGTCACTATTTTAGTTTTCCATTTCTCTTTTGAATGGAATCCACAAAGCAACTTACAACGTTCATAAAATGCAATTGATACATTAAAACCATATATGTAAAATCAAACCAAAAAACCCCAAAATCATTCTATGCTCATATACCTCTCTGTTCTGGATTTAATAAACCTGTTTATTAATTAATCTTTCACCCAGTGCATAGGTATGAACAAACCCATCTGTTTCTGGTCTGTGTCACTGTTGCATTTTTTTATCCATACTTCCGTTTTCTTCCTGCATTAATTTTTTTATTTTAAAAACTAGCAGAATATATATTTTACTACACATCTGACATAAGAAGAGCCCTGCTGGATCAGACCAGCATCCTGTTTCCCATTTGCAAACCAGATGCCTCTGGGAAGCCCACAAGCAGGACATAAGGGCAGTAGTTGTCTCCCCAACAACTGGTATTCAGCGCTCAAAGTAGCATATAGCCATTATGATCATGATGGACAAATCAGCCTGTAGCAGTCCATGTCAGTTTCTCATGTATTCAAGCATAAATCTGTTTCATCCAATTTCCACATCAGTCTGCAAAATTAAAAATTACGTGAAAATTCACATTTATTTTTGTATGCAGTTTTTCTAACATCTGCACTGTGATCACAACCTTCCCTAATGTTGGCATTTTTGCATACAATTTTTGAGAGAAGAACTGCATTGCAAAAGAAATGTGTGATTGGAAAAATATCCGTGTTCTGATCTACATATTTTGTCAGTTAAGGGTGAATTAGGTTGGTTCACTTAAAAATGCAGATCAAACCAAAAAAATATCCATTCCTAATCATGACTAGTAGGCATTGATAGCTTATCCTCTTTTTAAAGCCATCTAAGTTGATGGCCATCACCACATCTATTGGTAATTTTCCATAGTTTGCTGTGTGAAGAACTAGCTCCTTTTTTCTGACTTCAGCGTCTCATCATCCAACTTGAATGGATGACCCCTAGTCTTCATTGGATGACCCAGACCTTCTAGCTAGCATTTTCAGGTTGCTGGAAGGGCTGCTGTAGCCAAGTTGCATGCACCTAAAATTTCTTTCTTTATTTATTTGAAATATTTCCTGGCTGCCGTTCAAGGCAGAAGCCCTTCCAAGATGGCTTACAACAATAAAGCACATAACCATTACGATATTTAAAGTGATAAAAACCAACAATAAAAACAGCAATAAAAGCCAACAATAAAACCAACAGCAACAGCAGCAATCATATCAGGAGAAGACCAAGGTAAAATAATATGTTTTCAAGGCCTTCTTAAAAGCATGCAGTGATGGAACATGGCGGACCCCCGATGGCAACTTAGTCCAAAGATGTAGGGCCATAGCAGAGAAGGCCTTCTCTGGATCCAACCCCTTCTCTGGATCCAACCCCATCTCTTCTCTCAAAATAAGGATTTAAATGTGTATTTTCTCCCAAAATACATATTTAAATCCATATATTGATGTGTTTAATCTACCAAGAACTGCACTGCAACATTCAGAGAAGTGCAATATCTCTTGGATAATTAAGATCTGATCCACACATTAGTCCAAGAGGTGTGGATCAAACCATTTCATATAGGAATTTGCAACGATTGAGTTTCTCAAGACTCCCTAGTTTTGCCTTCTCTTCATTTAGCTCTGGGCTGCAGTCAGTTATTTGAATCAAGTGATAAATGTGCACCAGGGTTCCATACTCCTGGAGCAGTCGTGATAGCCATCCAGCATTTGTGCTCGTCATGATTCAGCCCATCCTACAGAGGGAGGCTTGAGAAACTTGATTGATAGGGTCTTGTTTGATATTAGAATCCAGGGTGGTATCTCCTCCTCCCTCCAGCTCTGAGCTGAGAAGAGTAGGTGAGGGCTCCTCCCTGTTGCATTGATCCTCAGAGACTCTCAGAAAGCAACAAGAAGTCTCACTGCTTTCTGAGTGTCTCCAAGGTGTAATGTGGCATCAGAGAGAGCACCCACTCTTTTCCTGAAGGGTGCAGATTTCATTCACTCAGCTATTACCATGTTAAAGATTCACTTGCCAGCAATGACCTGGTGAGTGCATTTATGGACCCCTTGATACATGCTCAGTCAGGCACATAGATTTCACAGCTGTATGGGTGCATTAGAATGTTTGTAACAGGAACTGATCAGTGGACTGGGCAAATGTATTGAAACTGATAGTAGTGGTTATGATTTGTTATTGCTACTGTCAGTATTTGACCATATGCTTCTCTTTAGCTACTAATTAAAAAAAATACAGTTGTGAGATATTAACATGGAACCATGTTTACATTGTTGTTGTTGTTCAGTCGTTCAGTCGTGTCCGACTCTTCGTGACCCCATGGACCATAGCACGCCAGGCCTTCCTGTCCTGCACTCTCTCCCGGAGCGTGCTCAAGTTCATATTCATTGCATCCGTGATGCTATCTAGCCATCTCATCCTCTGCCGTCCCCTTCTCCTTTTGCCTTCAGTCTTTCCCAGCATCAGGGTCTTTTCCAGGGAGTTTTCTCTTCGCATTAGGTGGCCAAAATGTTTACATTAGACCCCTAAAGATGAGCGCTTTTAATATAAAACCAGATTAAAATAAAATAATTTCAATAAGAGTGAGAACAGCAGAGTTATCTTGGCATTAAATCATTCCACATTTTCTAGGGCTGGAAACTTTAAGCAGTGTGATTAATTAAGTAAAGCTTTAATCGCAGATTAAAATTTCCTCCCAATTAATCAATAAGGCCAAGAACAAGCAGTAGCTTCCTCCTCCATGCATCAAATTTGATAAAAGTGTTTGTATCCAAGCTAACGGTTAGTTTACTTCTCAGGATGAAGGTGAAACTAATAAAAATGGTAGTAGTTCTGTGTGTTTAAACATGGAACTGCCTTACAGCACAATCCTGTACATATCCCAGGGTTCACAGAATCATGGAATAGTAGGGTTGGAAGGGGCCTACAAGGCCATCGAGTCCAGCCCCCTCCTCAATGCAGGAATCCAGGTCAGAGTATCCCTGACAGATAGCTGTCCAGCCTCATCTTGAATGCCTCCAGTGTGGGAGAGCCCACCACCTCCCTGGGTGGGTTCCACTGTCATATTGCTCTAACAGTCAGGAAGTTTTTCCTGATGTTCAGCCGGAATCTGGCTTCCTGTAACTTGAGCCCATTATTCTGTGCCCTGCACTCTGGGATGATGGAGAAGAGATCCTGGCCTTCCTCTCTGTGACAACCTTTCAGGTACTTGAAGAGCGCTATTGTAGCCCTAATCACTTAGAAAGAAGGAAGGGGTCGGATATCAGAGGGATACACAGGCAAGGGACACTGGACTCTCCCTGCACTTGCCCCATAGCCCCTCTGCCAAAGTCTTTTCTCTCATCCAAGGATATCTCTAGTATCATGGTTTAGCTAAAGAAATTAAGTTGTGAGGGTGGTGCACTTTTCACCTTCAGAGCCCTTTAAAATCAGCCCCAGCCCCATCTCTTTGCATGACTGATGGAGTTCCACATTTAAACACAGAGCTGCTGCTGTCACATTTTCACCCTGAATCTCTTGTGGCTTTTCTTCTGTTACTTTTTTAAAAAATAAGGCAACATGTTGAATAAATAAATTCATTCTTACAATGCAACCAGCAAATTGAAGCTGACAGTGGTGGTTGAAATCCATGGCAATAGTTAATTGAACCTAGATCTCCTACTGAAACTTTGATGCTGTTTTGGTTCTGGTGTGTTACTTTAAACTTGACAGTAACATACCAGAACTAAAATAGATTCAGAAATTTAAAGCGTGGTAACCTACTTGGGCTGAAGTCTGAGAGCCCATGGGCTTCACTATGACATCGAATCATATCAGCCTCCCTCCCACATATTCCATTGCTGCCAGCTCTCTGGTTAAATAGGCTAGAGGATCCACTCCATCAGAGCACAAGGGCTGCATATGTACTGTGGTGCACAGGAGGGTGGCATTCTCTCATACCAAACTCTGCTGGGCATCTCTGCTGAATATATCCCACACTTAACCAAATTTGAAGAAAAATTGATGACTGCCTCTTGTTGAATTAGAAAACATTTGATTTATCCTCTCCCGCCCTTTCACAATCCCTGAAAAGATACCCTTGAAGATACTTGGCAGTAACAGTGTGTTCCTGTACATGTCTACTTGGAAGTAAGCCTCATTGAGTTCATTGAGTAAAGAACTGTATAGAATGCCCTTCTGAGAGAGATCCACCTGACATCTTCACTGTATACATTTAGACGCCAGGTTAAGACCTTCTGTCATGACTCCTCAAAAGTTTCCTTGAACCTTTGGAGCCAGATGTCCCTAGGGAACAGGTTGCCTCAGAGGACCCTGGAACTACCCAAGATGGTCCTGGCCCCTCAGGGGTGATGCCCTCAGACCTGTCTCCTCAAGAGACAGACAGTTCTGCTTCTGACACAGAAAGGGATGCTGAGCCACCACCTAGCTCCTGAGAATGCTAGGCTTAATGCTAATTCCTGATTTAATTCCTGAGAATGCTAGCCTTAAGATTCAAGTTAGGATAGTGGCCAGGTGAAAGAGTGCCCGCTTGCTGAAAAGGACTTCTCATGAGGAAAAGGACTTCTCGTGAGCTCCTCATGAGTAGGGCCCTCCTCATGAAGACTTCTTATACAAGCCTCTGATGTGATACAGCTGAGTCCTGGATGGGGCTCTGGAAGCGCCAGCATATAAGCTCTCCATGGATACCTACTGGCTGTTGGAACAATGCTTTACCACACACCCCAGTATCCTGTTTCCCTGACCTTGACTTGTGTTTGAACCTCTGATCTACTGACCTCTGGATTCCTGCTTGACTCTCCTTTTTGGACTGTGTTTCTACTTGACTACTGTCCTGTGTTTTGACCTTGGCTATGCCTCAAACCTCTCTTCTGGAAACCACCGACTTGCCTAGTAATACAGTGCTTTTACCATTGCCTGTATCTTCATCATTCCTGCCTCAGCCTTATCCCATACTGGACTGAAACCTTCGTGCTTGATTTGCCTGTTCAATTTGTCCCTGTACTTGCCTAGCATAGAGACTTATCCAGCCATAGCAGGACACCTTCCTCTTCTAGCAGACATTTACATTTTAATATGTTGCTCTGATTTTTAATGACTGCTGGCTCTTTAGTATTTGTAATGTTTTAATATTTTGATATTTATATCTTTATATTTATGGTTTTGTTTGTTATTTTATTGTTTGGGGCATCTGCTAGTTGGGTGTTATATATATTTAATTAACAAATAAATAAAATAAGAGTTCAGTCAAGCTTATTCCCAGGTAAGTGAGTATAGGATTGCAGCCTCACAGAGCAATCTTATGGGGGAGGGTAGAGTCAGTGGTTGAGAAACAACAACTTCCAAAGACCTGCTAGGGCAAAAGGTGTATGAGAGGGGTTTTTTTCTTTTCTTTGTTTGCCACTGATTTGTCCTTAAAAAATTTCTCCCTCCAGTTGGTTCCAATGGGAGGGAAGTAACCTTGCCAGCTCCAGAGAGAACATTGTTCCCCAGACAAACACCTAGAATGGAGGGGAAGGAACTAAGGATGGGTCCCCAAAGCCTCCAAAGGCACTCCCCTACAACACCCTCTTTTCCCCTTACTGCTGGTGGACCAGGCACAGCAGTGGAGCTTTCAGCCACCAGTCAGCTTAAGACCTCTGCAGCAGACCTCCCTCTCCATGGGCAGACCTCCCCCTCTGCCTGCGAAGTGGGAGCTCTGCAGTATCCTGTGGTCTCAGGGAGGCTCTTCCCAGGACCATGCAGTTGTACCCTAACAGTTCAGCCTTCCCCAATCTGGTGTCTTCCAGATGTGTTGGAGTGACTGGCTGGGGGATGCTGGGAGTTGTAGTCCAACACACGTCTACTTAGAAGGAAGTATTGCTTTGTACCGTTAACTGTAATTGGAATTGTTTTTAAAAATGTCTTTTAGGGTGCAATCCTAACCAGATAGTCGCCAGCCTCCAAAATCGGAGCCTGCCAACTATCCTTTGCAGGGAGGCTGGAGCATGGAAGTGATCCTCTCCTCCGTGCTCTGGCCGCCCTATATTTTTGCTTAGATGGATGATTTCAGGGAGGGGGAGTGAAGGGGCCAGGAAACCTGATAGGAAGCTGTGTAACGTAGCTTCTGCAGTCTCCTCCCCCAAGACCACCCCCTTTTCCCTGTCTCTACACTCTGTTTCCAAGCCCGGAGACCTAGCCGGCATGGAGAGAACCATGCTGGCTATGATGGGGTGGGGGAGGGGGAGAGGAGCACAGTGTCTGGGAACCAAGTTTGGAGTCCTGGCTCTGACCTCGGTACCCAGAAACTGAACAATCCTACAGCCCTCTAGACAGTGTCTAGTGGCCATAGGATTGCTCCCTCCAATATGGTTTTTAATATGTATATGTGAACTGCTTATGGATTGTATTATATTAAGTGGTATATAAGTATCACTAAGAGGCGACTCTACGATTAAGAGGCGACTCTACACATGGACATCACCAGATGGTCAATATCGAAATCAGATTGATTATGTACTTTGCAGCCAAAGATGGAGAAGCTCTATCCAGTTGGTAAAAACAAAACCTGGAGCTGACTGTGGCTCAGATCATGAGCTTCTTGTTGCAAAATTTCAGCTTAAATTGAAGAACGTAGGGAAAAACCACTACACCATTCAGGTATGACCTAAATCATATCCCTTATGAATATACAGTGGAGGTGAGGAATAGATTTCAGGGATTAGACCTGATAGACAGAGTGCCTGAGGAACTATGGACGGAGGTCCATAACATTGTTCAGGAGACAGCAACTCAATCCATCCCAAAGAAAAAGAAATGCGAGAAAGCCAAGTGGCTGTCTGATGAGGCTTTACAAGTAGCTGAGGAAAGAAGGGAAGTGAAAAGCAAGGGAGAAAGGGGAAGATATACCCAACTGAATACAGATTTCCAGAGAATAGCAAGGAGAGACAAGAAGGCCTTCGTAAATGAACAATGCAAAGAAATTGAGGAAAACAATAGAATGGGAAAGACTAGAGATCTTTTCAAGAAAATCGGAGATCTCAAGGGAACGTTTTGTGCAAAGATGGGCATGATAAAGGACAAAGAAGGCAGGGACCTAACAGAAGCAGATGAGATTAAGAAGAGGTGGCAAGAATACACAGAGGAACTATACAGGAAAGATCTGAATGTCCCTGATAGCCATGATAGTGCAGTCACTGAACTTGAGCCGGACATCCTCGAGAGTGAAGTCAAGTGGGCCTTAGGAAGCATTACTAACAACAAAGCTAGCGGAGATGACAGTCTTCCAGCTGAGCTATTTAAAATCCTAAAAGATAATGCTGTGAAAGTGCTGCACTCAATATGCCAACAAAGTTGGAACACTCAACAGTGGCCACAAGACTGGAAAAGGTCAGTTTACATTCCAATTCCAAAGAAGGGCAGTGCCAAAGAGTGTTCAAACTACTGTACAATTGTGCTCATTTCACATGCCAGCAAGGTGATGCTCAAAATCCTACAAGCTAGGCTTCAGCAGTATGTGAACCACGAACTACTGGAAGTACAAGCTGGGTTCCAAAGAGGCAGAGGAACTAGAGATCAAATCGCCAACATTCTCTGGATCATGGAGAAAGCAAGAGAATTCCAGAAAAATGTCTATTTCTGCTTCATTGACTACACGAAAGCCTTTGATTGTGTGGATCACAACAAACTGTGGCAAATTCTGAAAGAGATGGGAGTACCAGACCACCTTACCTGTCTCCTGAGAAACCTGTACGAGGGTCAAGAAGCAACTGAAAGAACCAGACATGGAACAACCGAGTGGTTCAAAATTGGGAAAGGAGTACGACAAGGCTGCATATTGTCGCCCTGCTTATTTAACTTATATGCAGAGTACATCATGAGAAACGCCGGGTTGGATGAATCAGAGGTCGGAATTAAGATTGCTGGGAGAATTATCAACAACCTCCGATACGCAGACGATACCACCCTAATGGCAGAAAGCGAAGAGGATCTAAAGAGCCTCTTGTTGAGGGTGAAAGAGGAGAGTGCAAAAGCGGGTTTGAAACTCAACATTAAAAAAACTAAGATCATGGCATCTGGCCCCATCACTTCCTGGCATATAGAAGGGGAAGAAATGGAAGCAGTAACAGATTTTACTTTCTTGGGCTCCAAGATCATGGCAGATGGTGACTGTAGCCATGAAATTAAAAGACGCTTGCTCCTGGGGAGGAAAGCTATGGCAAACCTAGACAGCATAGTAAGAAGTAGAGACATCACCTTGCCGACAAAGGTCCGTCTAATCAAAGCTATGGTTTTCCCAGTAGTAATGTATGGCTGTGAGAGCTGGACTCTAAGGAAGGCTGAGCGCCGAAGAATTGATGCTTTCGAACTGTGGTGCTGGAGAAGACTCTTACGAGTGCCCTGGACTGCAAGGAGGTCAAATCAGTCCATCCTAAAGGAAATCAACCCTGACTGCTCATTGGAAGGACAGATACTGAAACTGAAGCTCAAATATTTTGGCCACCTAATGTGAAGAGAAAACTCTCTGGAAAAGACCCTGATGCTGGGAAAGACTGAAGGCAAAAGGAGAAGGGGACGGCAGAGGATGAGATGGCTAGACAGCATCACAGATGCAATGAATATGGACTTGAGCACGCTCCGGGAGAGAATGGAGGACAGGAAGGCGTGGCGTGCTATGGTCCATGGGGTCACGAAGAGTCGGACACGACTGAACAACAACAACAACAACAAGTATGCACAGCATTTAGTGAATTAAAAGCCAGATTTGTCAAAGATTAATAAAATTGATTTTAGCTCTATTATTACATACATTTTACCAACTTTGTAAAAAGAGATACACAAGAAGGGCAAAGCAACCAGAAAAGAGCAGCCTTTTCTTTTGGGTCTGAACATGCCTTTTCCCTTCCAAATCTCCTTCATGTTCTTTGCCAAGCAAAGATGAATAAACGCAACAGAGACCGCTCTGATGTTAGTCAGCTCCCAAGTATGTGAGGGATCAAAAGTAAGACTTTCATTTGCCTTAGAAATGATTATTTTTCTTTATCCGGTGAGCTACATTTGTAAAAATCATATTTCTTTTGCCTGCTGTTGTATCTTTAAAGAAAAGCCAGAAACCTACACCAGGAGGAAACACACAAAAAAAGCCCGCATGGAGTAGGGTGTGAATATGAACATGCATTGTGGCCAGCTAATCATCTCATTGATCGTTCTGATTTATTTATTTTTTTAATGGGGAAAACCAATAGTCTGAAGTTTTGATACTGCATCTCAGTCCGCATCTTACAAATGTCTATCGTGGACTGTGTTTTCTAGGGTTTGGTTTTCTGCCATTCATAAGTAAGTGAGCATGGAAGCATTCCGTTTGTCTTGCTTGAGAGAACCAGATTACAGTCCATGATTGTAGGAAGGGTGAAAGAAGAGAACAGCTCTTGCATAGGAATATACCACATTTACTTGTTGTCATTGGCATATTGTGGTCACCTCCAAAAAGGATATTATAGAGTTGGAAAGGGGCAACCAAAACAATCAAGGGGCTGGAGCAACTCTCCTATGGAGAGCCAGGACCTGCAGAAGAAGCTGCCACCATCGGGGAAGAGGCGTGCCTGCTGCTGCTGGGCCTGCTGCCGCCGCCACCAGCACCAGGCCTTCCCTGTGGACTTCTGCCTGGCAGACCGCCAGTCCCTGCAGGACCAGGCCCCCAGCTACCGAGCCAGCTGTGCTGCTTCCACCTGCCCCTTCCTTGAGGGGCTACATAAGCTGGCTGGCTGAGGTAGCCTGGGAGAGCCAGGACCTGCAGGAGAAGCTGCCACCATTGGGAAGAGGCATGCCTGCTGCTGCTGCCGCCGCCACCACCACCAACACCAGGCCTTCCCTGTGGACTCCTGCCTGGCAGACCGCCAGTCCCTGCAGGACCAGGCCCCCAGGTACTAAGCCAGCTGTGCTGCTTCCACCTGCCCCTTCCTGGAGGGGCTACATAAGCTGGCTGGCTGAGGTGGCCTGGGAGAGCCAGGACCTGCAGGAGAAGCTGCCACCATTGGGAAGAGGCGTGCCTGCTGCTGCTGCTGCCGCCGCCACCACCAACACCAGGCCTTCCCTGTGGACTCCTGCCTGGCATTATTTTTAAGGGGATTTTTAATTAGGTCTTTTTTTTAATTTCTGGGGGATTTTGTTGTGTTTTTAGGGGTGGGTAGCCTGCCTGATACGCAGGAGCGAGGGGGCATGTGTCCACCTGATGGAGGCAGTGGGGGGAGTGTTGGGGGCCAGAACATACCAAGGCTGGACGGCAGGCACCGGCGGAGCGCTAGGGGCAGGCCATGCCAGGTAAGGGGAACAAGGGAGAGATGTGTAGTATCTGTCCCCTGCTCCAGGCCTGTCCAGAGCCAAAGGATGGCTGGGGGAGGTGTGACCCCATCTTCTGGCCTTCGTTTGCTCCTCTGCAATGCCAGGTCTGTTACCCAGAAAACCTCCCTCATCCATGACATGATCCTGGATGAGAGTGCAGACCTGGCATGTATTATGGAGACCTGGCTGGCCGAGGCTGCTGCTCCAACCCTTGCAGCCATGTGTCCAGCCGGATTTTCGTATGCACAGCAGCCGAGGGCTGGGGATCGGGGAGGGGGAGTGGCTGTTATCTACCGAGAGTCCTTGGTCTTCACCAGACGCCCTCTCCGGGAGACCAAGGTTGCTGAGTGCATGTACTGGAGGTTGGGCCCGAAGGGCAGTCTGGGGATTCTGCTCGTGTACCGTCCACCCCGCTGCACAACTGACTCCCTGGCCGAGGTGCTTGAAGTGGTCTCTGATGTGCATGTACAGTCCCCTAACTTATTGGTGTTGGGGGACTTCAGTGTACATTCGGAGGCCATCCTCACAGGAGCACCTCAGGACTTCATGGAGACCATGGCTTCCTGGGACCTTCACCATATTCTAACTGGGCCCACCCATGTAGCCGGTCATGCACTAGACCTTGTGTTTGTTTCTGGAGAAGCGAGGAGTGATCTGGAAGTCGGGGGTATATCCACCCCCCCCCCCCTTGTCATGGTCAGATCATTATCTGGTGACGTTGGACTTCTCAGTTCCACAACCCCTCCGCAGGGGCGGAGGACCCATTAAAATGGTCCGCCCCGGGCGTCTTATGGATCCAAATGGATTCCTGAATGCGCTTGGGGATTCTCTGGGGCACGCCAACGGCCACTCGGTCGAGACCCTGGTGGGTGGCTGGAATGCCGCAATCACTGGGGCATTAGATCAAGTGGCACTGAAACGCCCTCTCCCCCTGAACAGGGCTCGGACTGCACCATGGTTCAATCTGCGGTTACAAGCTCTGAAACAGGAGGTGAGACGGCTAGAGCGCCGGTGGCGGAAGTCTCGCTCCAACGACGATCAGACACAGGCTAGAGCTGTATCTTCAGCCTATCACGTGGCGGTGAAGGCAGCAAAAAAGGAATATTATGCTGCCTCTATCGCGTCTGCAGAGTGCTGACCCAGGAGGCTGTTCCAAGTGGTCCGGAGCCTGGTCAGTCCTGTGGCTCCAGAACCACTGGAGAATTCTAAGGCCTCCTGTGAGGCCTTGGCAAGGCACTTGCAGATAAAATTGATCAGATTAGGTGTGTTACTCTGCACGCTGTCGATACAGTTAGTGAGCAAGAGGCGGCCTGTGGCAAACCAGTTTTGTGGGATCGGTCCCAACTTCTTCCTCCTGATGAAGTGGACAAGGTGCTTTCATCTGTAAGGCCGACCACCTGCTTACTTGATCCTTGCCCATCTTGGCTCATTATGGGCTGCAGAGAGAGACTGGGTGAGGGGATCAGGGCGGTGGTGAACGCCTCCCTTGAGGAGGGAGTGATGCCATCAGCCCTCAAGGAGGCAGTGATAAGACCTCTCTTAAAGAAGCCCTCCTTGGATCCTCAAGTTCTGAACCACTTTCGCCCAGTCTCAAATCTGCCATTTTTGGGCAAGGTGATTGAGTGGGTGGTGGCAATGCAGTTGAAGGCACACTTGGAAGAAACTGATTATCTAGACCCATTTCAATCGGGCTTCAGGCTTGGGCATGGGACAGAAATGGCCTTGGTCACCTTGGTAGATGATATGAGGAGGGCTCTGGATAGGGGTGAATGCTCCTTCCTTGTTCTCCTCGACCTCTCAGCGGCTTTTGATACCGTTGACCACGGTATCCTCCTGGACCACCTGGAGTGGTTGGGCATTGGAGACACCATATTGCAGTGGTTCCGGTCCTTCCTCTCCGGCAGGTACCAGAGGATAGCACTGGGAGAGGAGGTTTCGGACCCGTGGCCACTCACTTGTGGGGTGCCACAGGGTTCCATCCTCTCCCTAATGCTATTGAACATCTATGTGAAGCCACTGGGGGCTATCATCAGGAGGTTTGGGCGGTGTCATCAATATGTGGATGACACGCAGCTCTACCTCTCATTCAAATCTTCACCAAGGTTGGCCGTAGAATCCCTGTCCAAATGTCTGGAGACGGTGAGTGGCTGGATGGGGAGGAATAAGCTGAAGCTCAACCCTGACAAGACCGAGGTACTTTTGGTGGGAGACAAGAGGAGGCTGGGGGATGTTGACCTGGTGTTGAATGGGATACGGCTACCCTTGAAAGACCAGGTCCGCAGCCTGGGGGTCATTTTGGACTCCCAGCTGTCCATGGAGGCTCAGGTGTCAGCTGTGAGCCAGACAGCGCTGTATCAACTCCATCTGATATGGCGGCTGTGCCCCTTCCTTCCCGACCATCTGCTCCCATCGGTAGTACATGCCCTGGTCTCCTCTCGTTTAGACTACTGTAACGTGCTGTACATGGGGTTACCCTTGAAAACGGTTCGGAAGCTGCAGCTAGCACAGAACGCGGCGGCTCACCTGATTAAAGGCAGCCACCGGCGAGATCACATCACTCCAGTGCTGAAGGAGTTGCATTGGTTACCAGTTGTTTTCCGGGCCAAATTCAAGGTGTTGGTTTTGACCTTTAAAACCCTATGTGGTTCCGGCCCAGCCTACCTCAAGGAGCTCCTCCAGCAACACCAGACAGGCCGCTTAACAAGATCAGCCTCGGATGGCTTTCTCTCTGTCCCATCAGCCAGGACAGCTAGACTGGTGGGGACGAGGGAGAGGGCCTTTACTGTGGTGGCCCCCACTCTGTGGAACTCCCTCCCTAGGGAACTCTGCCATGCCCCCTCTTTAATGAGCTTCCGTCGTGCATTGAAAACGTAGTTGTTCAGGCAAGCATTTGGGGTGGGTTAGGGTATTTTAGAAACTGTTTTTACTGTAGAATTTTATTGTTTTAAACTGTTTTATTGTACGCTGTATATCACCCTGAGTGGCTGGGTGACCAGCCAGATGGGCGATTAATAAATTTAATAATAAATAAATAATAAATGGGTAAAGGTTACAACATCTGGGTCTATTTAGCTTAGAAAAGAGGCGAGTAAGGGAGGACACGATAGAGGTGTACAAAATTATGCATGGTGTGGAGAAATACTAACCTGTGATGATCCCAAAAAGCTGAATGGTATGAGATTCAGGGCAGATAAAAGGAAGTAGTTCACACAGTGCATAGTCAAACTGTGGAATTCACTACCACATATTGTAGTGATGGCTGTCAACTTGGACGGCTTTAAAAGGGAACTAGACAAATGCACGGAGGACATTGCTATCAGAGACTATAGGAATGCTGGCTATGTATTACCTCCAATACTGGAGGCAGTATGCCTATGTATACCAGTTGCAGGGGACCATAAGTGGGAAGGTCTTGTTGCGCTCATGTCCTATTTGTGGGTTTCCCACAGCCAACTGGTTGGCCACTGTGTGAACAGAATTCTGGACTACATAGGCCTTTCATCTGATCCAGATCACCTCAGTGCTGGCCATTCTTGGTGGCTGTGGCAAAGTCCTGTGCATTGTTTTTCATTGCACCCACATCATGGACATAATTTGTACAAATGTATCATTTCTTTCTCCCATCATAGTCTGACTAAGATCTAAATAGCCCACCACCTCAGTTCTTTCATTTTGTCATCTATCTAGAAAATCAGCATAGAGCTGAGAATACTGCCATAGCAGCCCCAGCACAGTGGCCAAACCCTACATGTTTGCCTCACTTTGGGGAAAAGCTGGAGTTGTTTTCTTACATGTTTTAGATAGTGAGCCACTTCAGAGAGAATGGATAAGGCAGGATATTCATTTGGGAATAAGTATCCACAAATACACTTTTCTGAAGCCTATTTAGACAGCATGAGCAAGTCGTTCTCCCAGCCACTTCCTGTGTTCTCAGTTGCCTGAGTGCTAAACTGGAAGCAGAGGAAGCAAGCAAATCATGTTACTTCAGAAAAGGAGTGCTGTGAGTATCCGACTAGGAGTGCTTGTGAAAATAAGTGCTTCTGCTTGAGTGCTGCCATAGCCAGCATGGCCAATGGTGAGGGCTGATGGGAGTTGCAGCCAGACAACATCTGGAGGGCCGCACAATCCCCATCCTTGAGGTGGGTGGCGGTCCCAGAATTGTAGATTTCCCAAGGAGGCAGTATGTGATATAGTCCAACCTATTGGCTCAAACAATTGAGGAATAGTCAACAGAGGCCAAATACAGCCACTGCTTCTGCCTTTGAAGGGCATGTCCAAATATCTGCACTCTTTATTTTTTAATGTATAAGTGCCAAATTAAAAGTTCTTTTCTTTCCCCTAGATTCTTAGAATTTGCACAAGATACACCCCTGAACAAGACACAATGACGTTTTCTGACGGCCTTACACTGAACCGAACTCAGATGCATAATGCTGGATTTGGTCCCCTGACTGACCTTGTGTTCACGTTTGCCAATCAGCTCCTGCCATTGGAAATGGATGACACAGAAACTGGCCTGCTTAGTGCCATCTGCTTAATCTGTGGAGGTAGGTGTGACCCACATAGGCTTAGGAACTGGAGTGAGAAGAATAGGTTTGCATTTCACCAAATTTTCCCAGTGCTTTGGCTTTTGACATGCTGAAATGGGCACAGGAGAGAGAGTTTTCAAGGTAAGCACAGTATCTTCAGGGTTTACTAGAGTTTGTTCAAATGTAAAGTTGTCCCCAATAAAATATTTCTACTGAACTTGCTTAGACCAAATCCTGGGAATATGCTTTATTTCTGCACATGTATTGTCCTCTCTATGCCCAGAACTCAAGAGGTATAAAATATATATATTCATTTATTTAATTTATGTATGTAAAGTATTTCTAGGCCACTTTTCAGGGCAGAAGCCTTCCCAACGTAGCTTAGAGCACAAATCTGTGGGGATAGTCAGAGGCAGCCGACTATCCAATGCAGGGCGGGCAGAGCGCAGAGGGGATCTTCTCCTCCATACTCTGCCTGCCCTGCATTTGTGGCTAGATGGCTGATTTTAGCTGTCTAACCAGGGCACATTGGAGTGGGTGGGGGGAGCCCGGACGGTGCATAGGAAGCATCATAAAAGTGCTTCCAGAGTGCCCTCCCCTCCTCATCCCAGGAACGCCCCCTTTTCAGCCGCTCCACACTGCTCTTACAAGTGCGGAACTGGGCATGGTCTGTGCCTCCTATGAGCTGGTGGTAGAGGGCAGGGAGTCAGGTTTCTGGGAACCGAAAAATCCTATGGCCATCTAGATGCTGTCTAGTGGCCATAGAATTGCGCCCTTACAGTATTAAAATTCATATAATAAAAAAGATACAATAATAAGGCAGTACACATTCATAAAACAACAGACACCAACAATAAAACTTTACTAAAACCTACAGCATAATTGTAGCTATAGAGCAGAACAGTCCAGCAAAACAAAATCAGGGGAAAGCCCAAGTAAACAAAGATCTTCAGGGCCTTCATAAAAGCCTGCAATGATGGGGTTTTCAGTCTTTCAGGAAGGTCCTGAAGACCTATCTGTTTACTCTGACCTTTTATGTATTCTAATCTCTGTATTTTTATTGTGCATTATCTATCTCAAGCAATCACTGCATGGAGGGGTGATCCACAAATATTTGAAATAAATAAAGAAATAGCTGTCACCCTAGATAAACCTGGTGGTGATTGACCAGGAAAGTGGATAGCTCAATAAAGCTATCCCAATGTATCATCTGTGAAAATAGCAAATTCCATGTTAGGGATCACTAGGAAAGGGATCGAAAATAAAACTGCCGATATCACTATGCCTGCATGGAACTCTACGGTATGAGTTGGAATACTGAGTATAGTTTTTGTCTGTTCACCTTAAAACATAATCTAGAGAAATTTATTTTATGAGGTGTTTAATAAATTAAATAAATAATCACAAAGCCTTTAAAAGTTTAAACTAATAAAACCAAAGTAAAAACCAGGGCGAAAGCCTTTTCCAGCTGTTCAATCATTTTTTATCATGTGGCATTTTAGGAATTTTTGTGAACCACCCAGAGAGCCTTTGCTGTTGGGTGGTATAGGAATGGAATGGAATCAGTCAGTCAGTGGTGTAGAAAGGGACAATCAAAATTATCAGGAGGCTTGAGCAACTCCTCTATTCGGAAAATTGCAGTATTGGGGGCTATTTTGATCAGTAAAAGGCGAGTATTGGAGGATATAATAGAGCTGTACAAAATTATGCGTGGTGAAGAGAAAGAGAATTTTTTCTCCCTTTCTCATAATACTAGAACCCAGGGTCATCCAATGTTGCTTAATGGTGGGAGATTCAGGACAAACAAATGGAAGTACTTCCACACAGAGCAGCACATAATTAAACTATGAAATTCGACTTAGCTTTAGAGGGATATTAAACAAATATATAGGGGGTATTCACACGTTACATGGAACATGCTTTCACACTGTATGTACACACATTCAGATGATTATGAGAATCTGCTTACCTATGTTCATACCTGATTTGTACCCAGGCACTAGAATCCTGTCTCATGAAGGGTACAGATCAAGGGACAGATTCAAGGTCTGCCTTCCTTAAGAGAAAGGGACCTTCTGGCAGAGCTTCTGGTAGCTCCCTCTGTCCAGTTTTTTTCAGATCCCCTGCCACACCACCACAATGCACCCCATTCAGTAGGGTCTCCTGACTCTTTGTGTAGCATTTTCAGGGGGCCCAAGGGGCTGCCTTAGGAAGGGGAGGGGGGGACATCCACTTCCACCAGTCCAGTTGCTCAAGCTTAAATCTGGTTCCAGCCCCAAATGTACAGCTGTACCTGGTTGAATGGACTTGCATATGTGTGAATTAATGAACGCATGTTGACTTTTGCAACCATGTAAAGTATAACCCTCTCCAGGATGCCTGGAGCACAACCCTTTTTGGCCCTGGCAACCTGCCATAGGAAGATTCTGAGTTTTTTGTGAAACAATTATGAGGGAGAGTAGAAAATTTGAGAGAGGAAAGGGATTGGGGGTGGGGGGCACAAGGGGAGTGAGTTAATAAAAAGCACCAAATAGAGAACAGGGATTCATCCAGCAACAGCTTTGAGTCGAGAGTGGCAGGCTGAGGACTACAGCAGCATTCCAGCCCAGGGCTCTGTATCAGAAGACAGTCCTCTAATGAGAGACCCTCAGCATTCCCTGGTGCTGCTTTATCAGACTCCATCTCCTCCTACTTTTTGTTTTGTTTTGTTTATACACTTAACTTAAATTGTATAGTTACCTGAAGAATTCCTATTGCTTCTTTCCTTCTTTCTGCCTCATTAAATAAGTTATTGTCAGCAAGGATTTGTTTAATTTCAGTAACACTTCTATTCAGTGTTACTCACTTATTTCTGTGTAGAGAAGCAGAACTTTTGTAAGCAACTGCTTGATCTAAAAAAAAGAAAGAAAAAGTAATCAATTTACTCAAGGTCCCAAAATTCCTGGTTTCTACTGTTTGTTATCAAGAAGCTTGAATACTACAACAGCAATGAAAGAATTACATTGTTCTGTCACATGTCCTTCCAGGTGAAGGAATGTCCTTAGATGGGCAAAAGGATACAGGACCATCATCCAGAAACCCTTGTATGAACTCAAGTATAGTTCATTACATGTGAATAACTGTACAAGTGTATAGATCAGCAATCTGTGTACAGCGTGTATAGATACATTGAAATTCATGTGTGAATAAGTGTATGAGTGTACAAATCGAGAATCTGTGTATACATGTACTTATAAAGCAACATGTGAACACCCCTCTAGTCATGATGGCTATATACCTCCAAGATCAAGGGCAGCATGCCTCTGAATTCCAGTAGCTCGGGAACAATAGCAGGAGAGACTATTGCACTCATGTCCTGCTTGTGGACTTCCCACAGGACTTCCCCATAGGTGGGCCACTGTGGGGAACAGATATTGGACTAGATAGACCTTTGGGCTAATCCAGCAGAGCTCTTCTTATGCTAAAGGAGATGAACACATTGCCACTAAAAAGCTCACCATTTAAGATGGATACTGATGAATTAATATTTTTAATTCATATTAAAGTCAGACATTTTTAAAAGTCAGGAATAAATGCCAAGTATAAAACTAAAGGCATATTGAAGCTACAATCCGAAACACACTTTTAGAAGCCATGTTTAATTGAACTCAGTACATCTGAGGTCAAAATAAACATGGTTAGCTCCCACCAATCAACTAGGTAGCTGCATTCTACACCAGCAAGTTTCCAGGCCATCTTCAAAGGCAGAACCATGTGAAGGTGTTACAGTAGTCTAGCCTGAATGTGGCTAGTTCATGCATAACTGTTGCAAGGTCCAATTTTTCTTGTTAAGGTCATAGCTGATGTATCATCCAAGCTGGCAAGAGGCACTACCACAGATAGTCCTGCCAGAGTCCAGGAAAAACCCCAATCTGCAAATCCGGTCCTTCAATAGGAGTACAACCCCACCTGAGACCAGTCATACCCCTCCATCCAGATCAACCAGCTTCCTTACCCACAGTGCCTCCGTCTTGTCTGGGTTAAGTTTCAGCTTGTTCATCTGCCCCAAAGCTGTCTCGAGCCACCTGTTCAAGAGTGCCAGAGCAGATGGGAAAAAGAGATAGAACTGGGTGTCATTACATATTGGTGACACCATAGTCCAAACTTCCAAATGACTTCTCTCAGTGGTTTCATGTAGATGTTGATGGGGGAGAAGATAGAACCTTGTGGTACACCATAAGCCAAAGACCATAGAGTAGAACAAACGTCTCTCAACACCATGTTATAACACTGACCCTCCAGGAAGGACTGGAGCCACTGCAACATCATGCTCCCCAGACCCAACTCAGAGAGGCAGTCCAGAAGGATGCTACAACCAGTGGAAAACTGGGAAGGTGCATTCCTACTGGCCTGATCTAGTTCCCAGTGTAGACCATCCACCAGGGCTGTTTCCATTCCAAATCCAGTATAGAATAGATCTAAATAATCAGTATCCTTCAAGAACACTTGGAGTGGAGAGACCACCACCTTCTTCAATAAGTTGCTGAGAAGAGACAGGTTAGAAACTTTGCATTAGTTGTCCGAAATCATTGGGTCAAAACTTGATTTCTTCAGCAAAGGTCACTGGATCCTTAAGGAGGCACCCCTTCCCTCAAAGAATAAGCTCCAAGATGATTACATAATCAGCTGTTACATAATTGATCACAACTCCAGAAGAAAATGATTCCCTGCAAAAGCAAGACATGAATACATGTGTTTGCAGTTATCAAAATGCGAAGTGTGAAAATATTACATGAGCAAGCACAAGTCACTTATCCCTAGGATGGGGGGGGGGGGGAGCTAACTTACCCAGGGTTGTGTTGGCTCTTTTAATGGCCATTAGATGCCTGCTGCCATTTTGTTTTCTGATACGTCCACGGGGGAAATAGTGCTCACAGGTGGAGAGCTTTTTCCCGGAAGTACTTCTGTGCATGGTTACATAGCATGGCTAACAGACATTATGGGGGAAACAAGGGCAGATACCAAGAAGAGACAACAAGGCCAGAATGATCTCTCCTGTCTCACTGCTGCCAGTGCAAAACAAACAGGAAAAGGGTTGAGTAAGTTTTTACACCCAGCACCCCTAAATTCTCAGAAAAAGTTCATCTCCCCCCCCCTTTCTGAACTATGCCTGTGCCAAAGAATGTTGAAATTATTCCTAATATCCACATATCATGTTAAAATACTGGTAATATAGTAGCAATAATTTGTATTTCACAGATCCTTTCCTCAAGGATGTTTCGTTTGAACAAGACATTCCAAATTCACCTCACACATTGCTTTAGCCATAGTTTTGGTGGAAGATGTATTAAACGAATATTAAGGACACTTTTCAAAATCTTGAATTTTTTTTTTAAAGAATGGCTCTTGTTTTATTTTAATGTTTTGCTGACACCTGCTGGCATATGAAGGCAAATACCATTGCTCAGGGATCAGGGATGAAAGAATTAAACTGTATAAGTAAGAGTATACCATCATTGTAAACTTTTGAGTAATATTTTTTGGTTATTATTGTGCAAATAAACAGGTGCTTGAGTAATACTTTGCTATTGTTCTTCAAGTAAATATTTACATTTCTGGATGCAATTATCCTTGGTTGGAGAGAATGTTGCAACCTTCTCAGCTTACTGACGAAGGAGTCACTCAATCTTGCAGTGTGCCTCTACACCAACTTACAACAAAAGGTTGGACCCAGATCATAGAAATCAAAGCAGAGGAGGAATAAGGAAAAATAGGTAAATAGGGCGGTATTGGTTGGCACTATGTGAAGGTTGGCCCTTATATTTAACCCACCTGTAATATTTGTGTATTTTGTACAGACCGCCAGGACCTTGAAGAACCATCAAAAGTAGATGAACTACAGGAGCCGTTGCTAGAGGCTCTCAAAATATACATCAGAAAGAGAAGACCCAGCAAGCCTCATATGTTTCCAAAGATCTTAATGAAAATCACAGATCTACGTAGTATCAGTGCAAAAGGTAGGCTTTTGGCACAGTGCCCCTCCATGCAGCACGTGTGTGTGTTGTCTTGACCAGACACAAGTAGAAAGCAGATATTTTCTTAAAATAACCAATGTCTGAGAGCTCACTCTTCATGCTCTTGCTCAGTAGGAGAATATTGATGCTATGATTCCCGAGTGTAACTTACCTTGAGTCCTCCTTTGGCTCCTATACCCAGCAATTGAGTCAAGTGACCCACCCATGGATAAACTTGTTTTGCCTGGCAGTTCACGCACTGATGAAGTTGTCATGTGACTGTTTTCAGTGCAGACTAGGTAAACAAAAGAACTATGCATATATGCCTGAAAATGCATACCCCCCCAAAACAGTCCCTTTAAATGCAGAGCCACCATCTTAAAAATTGCTCTCCAGTTGGTTCTAACCCACCATTATTTCCAGTTCTTTATTAACTGACACTGCAGTCATGCCTAAATTGCCAATGTGCAGCTAAGCAAACACACTATTCAGCACATAACTGTATAACAGTTCCCCAGAGATGGAGGGCTGTTATAGAACCTGGCATGCCTTAGCCACCAGTAAATGTTGTTTCCTCCCATACGTCCTCAATAAATGCTGAGTGTCCACACTTAACATACTTGGTTGACAACGATGATCTGATGTCTAAGATACAACCAGTAGTGTTTTGCTTCCCAAAGCTAACCTCTTTCCAAGTCATCTCTTCACTCCAGTGTCCTGCTATTTTTGTTGAATTCTTGAGAGTCCTTGAGAAATCATTCTTTGTTCAGAGACAGTGTTGCTTGATCATGTTTAATTCTACACAGAGTATTAAGCTAACAGTATATTTTTAAGTGCTAAGCTAAGAATATTTTTCAGGCCATTTATATTAATCTGCTTTATTGCAAGGGAATGAATTCCAGCAGCTGTCTGGCTTTATGCGGTTTGCCAGGAAGCACCTGCCATTACCTCCTCCTCGTATTACAAGAGATGGTCTCTCTTTGATATAAAAGCCACCTTGAGTGTCTCAAATGTGTAGAAATACATCATAGGATGCCACAAGAGGGCAGTATCCACCAAAGTGATGGTGGCTGTTTAATGTGCCTGCAGTGCAGTACCATAGGATTCTGTTATCCTCTCTTCTATAGCAGTTCCTTGGAGGATGCCACAGTTGTACAAACTCAAACAACCTTGTATTCAAGGTTTCCTATTTCCCAATAAATTGTACAGGCAATTCTGCAACAATAACAATTTTGCCACTATAGTTTACCAGTTTTCCTGTCTTGCATGGCATCATTTGGATAGCAGTCCCAGTTATCCAAACATTACAGCTAAAATCCAGCAATGTTTATCTCAATCAGCTTAACCATTTCTAACTCTGCACTGGATTGTGGTCAACGTGTTATAGGTCCCTCATACCAAATTTTGTGTAGTTATATATAATGCTTTTCAAGTGGAAATTTAAGGTTCATTCATGTTGCTAGCTTTGGAATTTGCTGAGAGTTATGTGAAAATATAATATCAATGTAAACAAAGAACCCCTGGGGAAAGGCCCATGCCCACCTCCTGCTCTGGCTACTACAATGGTGGGTCCTCCATTGAGGAAATTCCTCCCACTGCCAACTTCAGATTGCTCTGTAACTGATCTTTCAGCCTTCTCTATTATCATCTACCTTCAAGCACTGAAGACAAAGAAATAGCTAAAATTGTAAAGGTCATGATTTTCCCTCCTACAATTCTATGCTCACTTCTTCTATTCAGTAAAGGACATAGCGAAAACCTGGTATGACCATATTTTATGACTACACAGCTCTAATTTTAGTATATTTAGGCTGCAGTCCTATGCCCATTTACTGGGGAGTTAAGTCCCATTTCACATAATGGGTCAATTATTAGACCTTTTTAAGACTGCACTGTTAGGGTAGAATAATAACATATCTACCTACTGCATAGCAGTTATTTTAAAACTTTGTAGTTGGCAGCTCAGTGTTCATTTGTAGCCTGTCTATGCAGTCAGCCAAACATTACCATGCTGCTGCAGCTCCTTCAATACCCAAAGCAAGAGGGTAGGTACAGTAACCCAGCTCAGTATGTGTCTGAAGGCCACAAAGGTGACCTCCCTAAACTTTTAGAGCTTTCAATTTTTAAAACAGCCAGCATAGTAACTGGCTTGTGATTACACACTTAGAATAGTCTGTCTACCGCGATATGACAAGTGTCTGCTAGTTAACAGGTGTGAATGGACAGAAGAGGTTCCCTCTTGGACAAACAATGCTGCTTCTGAGCAGCCTTTTGCTCCTCTTACTCAGACAGAGGGCTGGCTCCTGGCAACGGCAAGGCTCTCCTCTACTTGACAAGAGGACACATTTTCTGGATTATCTGGGTTCCTGCAGCTGTCTCTTACCATAAGGAAGCCTGACTGGACAAATGTAATATATATTAATTTCACTTTTTTGTTGGACTTTTTGGAAGGTGCTGAACGTGTTATTACACTGAAAATGGAAATCCCTGGATCTATGCCACCTCTTATCCAGGAAATGTTGGAGAATTCTGAAGGACATGAACCCCTGACACCAAGTTCAACTGGGACTACAGAAGAGCACAGTCCTAGCATCTCCCCAAGCTCAGTGGATAACAGCAGTGTCAGTCAATCCCCACTGGTGCAATAAGACATTCTCCAGCTACATTCCTAACACTTTATATATGAGGATGACATGCAAGAATTGTCTTTGCTGTTGCTTATTTTCTGGACTGATACATATACACAAAATCCAACCAGGACCAAGAAACGTTCATATGGATATGCATGTATGTATATATGTGTATGTATATACACACACACACACGCACACACGCACATATATATATATATATACGCGCACACACAGAGACTTTTGAAATACTAAATCAGCTATTTCATGAAATGAGAAGCTAGTTAAGCGTCAGTTATTTCTGCTGAACATCGAAGCGTGCGAGGTGACAAGACAGATCTCAAGCCAGAAGTTAAAATTATGGTTATACCATTTCTGATGAATTTGTACATACAAATATATTGGCCTATACTTTTTATGCTGGATGTTCGGTGCTTTCCTTTTTTCTTGCATACATAAAATGATCCCAACATCACGCTTATAAAATGGAGATAAAGTTTTGAAAGAGACATTCTAATTTAGTTAGGATGAAAACTTGTCCTTGCTCTTTTTTATGGCCTCAGTTTGTATTTCCTTTTTTCCCCAACAAAAACATACCAAGAAATTCACTGCACTAGCGGAAGGAACTTCTGTATACATGTAACTGCCAGATCAGTTATTTGGATGTAATTTGTTCCACTGTTGATGTCACTTTAAAATTTACAAGGGGGTTTATTACTTGGCTGACTTCTCTGCATTTAAAAATACTAAATTTTTACTTCAATTATAGCCTTCAAGGCAGAAACATTTTCCAGTGTTACAATGTTTTTTGTTTACTTGCTCACATGCTGTTTGAAAAACTTCATGGGATAATGACCAGGCATACTCACTACCTCTGAGTTGGTGACACTAGTGAAAAACAACTCTGGAGAAACTGCCCCCAGCCCTCACAATACTCCTCTCTGGCACCCAGGGGCTGTCACTAGAATATCCAAAAGCAGAGGAGAGAATCTGCCTCTATGGCTTTGTTAATCACCATAAAACAGAGTGAAAATGTGGTAGAGTGGTTACAGTTTTTTTTTTTAAGTGTCAGTTCCTTAGGTTTCATTTAAAAGCACTAGTGGATTTTTTTATATATTCTAGCAAGTCTGTGATATACTTTCACTGGCTCTGTTTGTACATTGAGATTGTTTAACAATGCTTTCTATGTTCATATACTGTTTACCTTTTTCCATGGAATCTCCTGGCAAAGAATAAAATATATTTATTTTAACCCTGTGTAAAAGACGTTTTTAAATCTAAGCGACTACACACAAGGAAATGGTTTTATATTTTTAATGTTTAAACTTCATTTCAAAAAGCAGGTTTGCAGTTTGCAACCATGACAGTTAAAATGTGTGCTTTTGCACAGCTTTCTAGAACATTTCTACAAGCCGGTCAGACAAATACATGACATTTCATGAGTAAAAAAGAGCATAAAACTGTAGGTGTAAGAACAAAATGTTAAAATGCCTACACACAATAATAAAAACCATCAATTACATCATCACATAAAATAAGTCAAATGTACAAAAAGTCTGCGACAGAAAGGGACAAAAGGACAACATAAGATATTTGTTGGAAGTTTGTGTGCTCGTTGGGCACTTAATTAAACATAGCAAAATCATCATCTTCATCAGACTCTGCAAAATATTTCACTTCTTTTCTAGCCCGACCTGTCCGCGGCCTGGACGCTGTTTCAGAGGCAAAGTCCGATGGGAAGATGTCTACATCTGAGTCCTGGTCAAAGGAGGCTTTCTTCAGTTTCTGTTTTCAAAGGATTTTTAAATAGTTATTCATGAAGATGGCATATACACAGCTTTGTTTTAAAGTTGCTTCGACGGTTCTATAAAACCTGAAGTGATTTTAAAAATCCCTGTTTGAAATCACTACGCTGCCCTTAACCAAACAAAATCTTAACACCCAGTCTAAGGATGTATGAAAAATTCATTTGACTTCATTTTTACCCTGTTCATCACTTCTGGACAGAACACTGACTCCAAAGCAAACTGCGATTGAAGTATGTACATTGCCAAGCTTACAACACCATGAAATGCATTCAACACCATGCATTCAACACCATGAGTGTATTTGAAAAATGTGCGCTTTTGAAAAATGCACACAAGTTACACTTTAAGCAATGGGAGAAGAATGCGTACATTAAAGATGTGCACAATTAATGCATACATTTGGGAAAAGAAAAAAAAAAGCTTGCAATCCAATATGGACTTGAGTTGGAATGAGGTTTGAGATAGAGTTCTGAGAACTTTGGTGAGTCTGAGTTTTGCTGATTTGCACATCCCTAACACCCACCCACACTTGCAGTACAAGGACTGCATTGTATTGAATAAAATGTCCAACGAAGATTTTTTTTCATATTGCAGTGGCAGCAGTAGCCACTAAGAATAACTAGCAGATTCTGAAATTACCTTGCCTGCTGTTGATTTGGAAGGTTTCTTCCCAGGGTTATATTCACCTTCATTTTCAGAACCAGATGCTTTCCTTTTCTTTGCTCCCCTGCCTTTTCCTACTAAAAGATTTAAGAAAATATTGGCAGCAGTTCTGTACAGAAGTAACTTTCCCTCACATTCCTGAAGCAGCTTCATGCATCCTCTATTCATGTTGCTGAGTAGAAATCCTGAACTCTCCACAGGGGCAAAATATATGAACTGCCTGCACAGCCAGAGAACATACATCTTTCCAAGGGGGCAATGTGCACGTCGTTCCCTCACATGTTATAATGGGTGCTCAAAACAGTGCCTGGGCACAGTAATGGAATAAATGAGGCCCAATAAAACAGACCCAATCTAGACAAGACAGAGGTACTTGGTTTGCCTGCCTAGCTCAGTGGTGGCCAACGTGTTTTGAAGGTGGTTGCATCCCCACTGAAGGATCAGGTTTGTAGTTGGAGGGTGCTCGTGGGTCCACCACCGTGTTCCATGTAGACAACGACAAAACTTAAACTGTAGAAATAGCCACCAGAATTTTGACAAGTACAGCCAGATTTATGCATATTATGACAGTGTTAAAAGAATCCACTGGTTGCCTATTCATTTCCAGGCCCAGTTCAAGGTGCTGATAAAAGTCCTAAATGCCTTGGGACCAAAATACCTGAAGGAACATTTCTTCCTATATCAACCTCCATAGGTGTTAAGATCTTCTTGCCAAGGCCTTTTCAGAGGTACAATATTTGACAACAACCAAAAGAGCTTTCTTGGGGCAGTGGCATCCCAATTATGGCATGCCCTTCCTATAGCGATTTGGCTGGTACCAATGTTGTAGTCTTTTATGCACCAGGCTAAAGCATTTTTGATCACCCTGGCATTTTAACTTATTTATATTTTAATTATTAAGGGTTGTATCTGTTTTATTATATTTATTTTGAGATAACTGATTGCACTGCCCTGAAATTCTAAAGAGAGCTTTGAGCAGCTCTAAGGCAGCTTTGGCTATGGGATGATATAAAAATATAATTATTATTATATGGAATGAAGGGTGGTATAAAAATAAATAAGCAAACTATGATCCTGTCTGGACATAGATAGCCTAACTATAGTTATCCATGATCCTGAACCTCTCATTTGGATTACAGCAATGTGTTATATATGTAGGGCTGCCTTTGAAAATGGTCTGAAAATTTCAGCTAGTCCAAAATATGGCAGCAAAACTGTATGATCATATTAAGCCATCTGCAGTCAGTTTCCAGGCCCTATTAAATGGGGCACATTTGGTTTGTTTTTACTCCCCCCCCCTTTTTAAGCTTCCATAATCATCTGCTGCCAAACAGTCAATATTTTTTGTCAGAGACCAATTTCAGCACTGGGAGCTGCACGAGAGCAGTGGGGAGGGGCTGCATGCCATAAAGCCCTAATCAGCTTGGGGCCAGGTTACCTGAAGGATTTCTTCCTCCTGCGTATACTTACCTGGACCCTACTATTATTTTCTGAGGCCCTTCTCTGGGTAGGGGTGTACGAAACCCAGTTTACCTGGCTCCACCGGGCTCTGCAGGTGGGGGGGAGGTGCTCTGTACCTCCCCCCGGAATCATGCCCAGCCGGCTCCGGCCGCCCGCAGCCGGACATCCGGCCGCTGGGCAGCCTTGCAGGGACACAAATGGTGGCTGTCGTAGCCGCTGCCATTTGCATCCCTGTATTGAGCCGTGAAAGGCTACGTAAATATTTACGTAGCCTATCATGGCAGGGGGAAAACCCCAGCGTACACAAATGGTGGTAGCTGCCGCCATTTGCATACACTGGGTTTTTTTCCCCCTAGCCGTGATAGGCTACGTAAGTATTTACATAGCCTATCACGGCAAGGAGGAAAAAAACCCAGCGTACACAAATGGCGGTAGCTGCCGCCATTTGCGTACACTGGGGTTCCCCCCGCCCCATGATAGGCTACGTAAACACGTAGCCTATCATGGCCTCCGCAGGGACGCAAATGGCGTCCCTGCATCAGCCGTGATAGGCTATGTAAGTATTTACGTAGCCTATCACTGCTGAAAAGGAAGCGAATGGCGGCCGCAGGACGGCCGCCATTTGCACAGCAGCGCGGACGGGAGCAGGTAAGTGCTCCGTTTTGCATGCTTTTCGTGGGGTGGGGGCGGCGGGGACTTTGTCCCGTGAGTCTTTCGTGGGTTTGGGGGGCAGGGGCTTCGTTCCACGATCGTTTTCAGGGGGATCCGAAACCGAGATCCATCCCACCAAGATCCATCGCGGAATTCTCTGACATCCCTATCTCTGGGTATCCCTGCCAAATGTGGTCTGATGAATGGCTAACGGAGATACATCTATATTCATACTGCTAACACAACTGGAGATGTGCAACACCAAAATTCTTACCTTTGGGAGTTACAGCCTTCTTTTGAATGCCGAATTCTGATTCCGAATCAGAGTTTATTATTTCCATCTTTTTAGGCTTAGGAGGTCTTTTCGGCTTAGAAGCATCTGATGGCAGTTTTGCTGCTAATTACATCAAGCAATATTGAATTATCATGGGTACAACTCTTCCCCTGACAAGATGCAGCACCCACACACAGGAATCCCCCTCAGGACTCAAGAGTTCTCTCTGTTCCCTTCCCTATACCTTGACACATGTAAATATTATGGAGAATGGGAGGTCAGTGCCTGCCTTCCACATCCCATATACTCCAGACCAGATGATGATATGGGAGGTGTGAACAGACTTTCCATTTCTAATAACATTTGCTTGAGTTGATATTTTAAATGAGCAAGGTAACTAACAAATTTAGACACTTGCCTTTTTTAGTGGCTACTATTTTACTTGAAGTTTTCTCTGTTTGTTTCTGGGTAAACGAGGATGAGAAGACTGGTGCTGAATCTTCCTCATCACTGTCGAACTTTGATGTATCTAAACAGCATAAAAGGCTTAACATGTTATGCATACCTACTTTTCAGTTATCCTAAATATATTAAACTTTTTCAACTCTGACATGAAGCATAGTAACAACCCATATCAGATCACAAAGATGTTGAAAAATAATGGAAATATGCTACATTCCAAAGCTTGCCAGGATCCACTTAAATCCAAGTATGCATAGTTTGTGCCTTTGCACGGACAATCCCTTCGTGCCTAGCACAGGTGGCATATGAATGATGTGTACTTAACCGGGAGGGTACAGTGCAGGTGGCGGTACTTCGCTCAGCATATGCAATAGCCTGCTGCATTACACCCCATGTTTTCCTGCCTCATGACCAATCAGCAGAACACTGGATAGTCATGGAGTGCTAAGTCAGCCTGAAATGGAGAATATTCCATGCTCCCAGAACATAAATGTGATGAAGATGCCAAGAGAGATCAGCCAGTGCTTGCCTTTCTGCAAGTACCTTCCCGTCTAGAAATCTCATGGTGCAATCAAGTGTGATGGCAAGAGAAAAACTGACTAGCAGTTAGACATTAGTAGAATGAGTCAGAATTGGCTGTGCCATGCAGACTGGTGCTGCTGTTGGAGCATCAAGCGTGTTCAGGTGGAGAAGCCAACGAGGATCCAAGTGATGTTTCTTTCTCTGAAGGATGGTAACCAATCCAGGGCCACATCTTTCTAGGTGAGCCTTTAGGCGTAGAAAACAGGAATCACGCTTGCAGGGGCTGATGGTGCTCTGGTCATTACCACAAGCAGCTCAAGACATCACCAAGAACTTGACATTCTTATAATTTTTCCCACCAAGGTCGCAACGCACCTGTGGCAGGATAACTTCACAAACAAAAGATTTGGGCCTAGTATGGTAACAGCAGGGAACAGCTAATGATCTGTCACCTGGTATAAGTCCAAAACCAGACCTATTTCCAGTCAATTTGTAGGCTCTTGAGAACAAAGAACACAGGATGAACTAAATTGTCTTGCCTCCTCCATGCAGTGGTCCTATATTTCACTTTTGAAATCTTTAGGACCTTCCTAACAGCTGTGGGCCTAACTAGAAAACATTCATTCCTTGAGGCATCATTCTGAGATAACTGGTCTCATTTAAGGACAGCAAGTTAGACTCAAAGAATCCATGTATTCACAGTCCAATGCCCTTGACAATCTAGGTGAATAGTGAATATATTAACATGTATACATACCAATATTGGTTTTCCGAGAATAAGAAGGAAAGCTGAAGAGGTTGCCAAAGTCTTGATTAGTTTTGTCTTGGGAAATCTTCCTATTGTAGAAATGAAAACTGAGTAATTTCTTGCACTATACACTTGAAACCATTAGCTATGTTTACAAAGACAGAAACGCTGCACAACTTGCAGTGACGCCAAGCCAAGCCAAATGCAGGTCACCTGTCATGGATAGTGACTCATCTATACATATAGATGAGATGCCAAATAACTATAGCTTGTTATCAAGAAGTTTTCAGTGTTACGCATCCTCACACCTGAACAGACAAGAATGCTAGAACTGCATGCAATCCAAATAAGACTGGCCATTTGTTTAAAGGCGCAAATATACATGTTCTCCCACATTCCTTATTAACATGTTACGTCTCTTGGCACTTAATACTCAGAGGATGCACACATGTGCGATCCACCACATGAATATGTGAGACTTAATAAAAGAGAAAATGATAACTGCAAAAAATTATCAATGCAATCTCTAGATTCCTAGTTAGATACTAAACAAACACTGTCCTGAAGTTACTATACTTACTCTGGAGAAGGTTTTGATTTAACTGGGGAGAAATCGTATTCATCTTTTTCTAGACCATCTGAGGGCACAAATTCATCTTCTCTGTCATTGATGATGGGAGATGCTTTTACTTTCAGTTCATCTAGATCATTATTATTGTTGGCATCTTCATCATCATCATCAGCATCATCTTCCTCTTCTGAGAAATCGAAGGTGTACTTAGGCCTTTCAGCTGTGAAGACAGACACTACCATCAATATTTGTGTGTTAAATTTCATACTGTACATTTCAGACTATGAACATGACAATCCTGGACAGTATGACAATTTAGGCAAAGATTAAAAAGTAACATCTTTTTCCATATAAGAGAAAAAGACTAGCTGCCCAGTCATGGGGAAATGCTAATGCTCTGTAATCACTGAAGACATGGGTTACACTGCAATCTATTCTTAAGGGAGGCTGTGCAGTCAACTTCTGGTTAAGTGCACATACAAAACTAAACAAATCTACCTTGATGGAATTGAGCCAGCCACATAGAAGTTGTTACTTCAGTTTGCAAGGGACTGCATGGAGTGGAGGATTTGAGGTACTGTAAGGTACATCCAGCCCCATTTGCGCTTCTTCTTCTTTGGTGCCTTCTATCAAGAAGGGCGGGAACAGCACTAGCTTATTCAGTGGGTCTCAGTACTGCCCCCTTCTCTATTCCTTTGCTTGGGTTAATTTATATACTGGGTAGTCTAACCAATGGAGTGTTTTAACTGCTGGACAATTACACTGAAAGGATTTTCTGACTAGCCAATCAAATGTTAGCATAAGCCACCATCTTTCCTAATTTGATTGACAGGAAATCAATCCACTTTCAAAAGACTGATGAGCTATATCCAAATCAATGTTCTGTGATTTGCTTCTTTGCAAGGAGTTTTGCTGCTTCAGGGTGAGCTGGGAATTTTTGCCCAGGGCACCAGGGTTATTTTTGTGAAGAAAAATAAAACTTAAAAACAAACCACAATGAGTTTTCTTACAGTAAGCAATCTTGTGTCTAATCTGTTGAATGCCATTCATTTTGTTGGTACTGGTGTTAACCACAGCAACCACCTGCACAGCTGGTCCCCTGAGCAGACCTCTCTATTTTTAGGTGCTGTTTGAAACAGTTCTTATTTCTGCAAGCTTTAATGGAGTTTAAAACCTCTTGAGCATATTTTCCATTAGTGCTTTTCAATGTATTTTATATTGATGATTAATCCTGTTGATGATTCAGCTGCTGCTGTCTATTATTTTGGGTTTAAATCGTTTTATGTATATCGCTGCTGTAATTAATCTTGTTGTAAGGTGTCTCAAAAATCAAGATTAAGGAATGCCCATCAGTGGGGAGCAATTTACTGCCACAGTGGACACACTTCTGAAATGGGGCCCTCATGGCCATACGCTCACAAGCGATCACTAAGGATGTCTCAGGAGTCTGAGAGGAGGGTGGATCCACCTGTAATGCTGCATAAATGGCCCCTTCATGGCCGCCATTTATGCAACATTACATTTATGCAAAACTCAAGCTGCCAGTTTGCAAAAAATTGCGGCTTGCTGAGGGAACATAGCGGCGAGCAGAGGCAGGCAGCTGGTGGGGATTCGAAGGACAGGTGGTAGTGCAGACAGAGGCAAGTCCATCCATCCTTAGAGATCACAAACACAAAGAAACAAGTAAAATCTAAAACAGTAGTAATAGGAAGAAAAAGTGAGAGGACAGAAAGATAAAGCAAAAGGAAAAAACACCTCAGCAGTTGCAATATAAACAGTGAACAACATGAGAAGTTTTCTACGAGACTACCACAATGGCACTCAAAGGCAAACTCAGGGAATAGATGGGAACCCACCAGGGACATGCGCAATGGGTCAATGGGGGAGGGTTCCCCTCCCACCCAAAATTCCTCAGCTATAGAAGTTTTCCAAATGAGGCTCTGCACCAGCACAGAGCCCATATGTGTGATGCACTAATACCATGCAGCAGAACTGATGTTCTCAGGTGTTATTTCTGTCAATAAAAGCTGTGGGCATATTTTCCATAAAAAATATGGAACCTACACGTAAACATCTTTAAAAAAATTCAAATTTGTATTTCTCATCTTCAGACTATATTGCGTTCAATCATCACAATAAAATCATAATGACAGGGACAATCTGCAGAGAGTCTTAGGCTTGTGCACTCCCTCTCCTTCTCTTGCACAGCCACGAGGAGTTTGGAAGCATTCAGTCCTGTTTTTGATTAACTGCAGCTTGTCATTTCGCCTGAATGCAATGAAGTGTGGTGAGTCTTAGCTATTACTTGTTTGAAACAAGCCAACTTCAAACCATGGGATTAACCAGAATATTCAGGTATAACACTAAACTGCAGTTAATTAAAAATGGAAGTAAAACTTCCAATCTTTTCCTCAAGGCCATGTCAAATGAAGAGAGAAGAGGGGGAAGTATGAGAGCCCCAACACAAGCTGTGGCTCATTTCCATCACAACAAACTATGGTTTATTATGACATCCCAATGCAGCCATTGGGTTGAATGGTTTACAATAAAACAATTTACATTTTAGAACAAAATTGTGGTGGATCTTGATTAAGGTATATCAAGTGGGAAGGCACACACCCTGCTCAGTGAGTAAGCTTCCCTTGATGGAAGGATTGGCAGTGCTTCCTCTTGTTTTGTGTAGTTGCAAGAATCGAATTTTGGAACTGCGCCTGAAGACTTTGAAGAACTCCCACATTATCACAATATTCTGGGTGGATTCAAGATCTGCCTTTCATTGACTCCACTCACAGAAAGCCTTTCGGGATCTCCCCTCCCCACATATACCACAGCTCACCCCTTCTACAGGGTCCCCCGGTCTTCTCTGTAGCATTTGCAGGGGGCTGGAGGGGCTGCCATGAGGAGAAGGGGGCAGGGAAGTCTGGTTCTGCCAGCCCAGTTGCATGCACCTACATCTAGATCCAATTCCCAGTATTTAAAATCAAGCAAGACCTCGTGGTTCAGTAATGTGCAAGGAATATTTAGGACCAGAAGATTTTAACTTCATTTACTTTGAGCACTTCATTTCACTGCATGAAATTGGGTGCCCAAGTACGATTCATGCATTTAAGAATGTATGTGGTAACTGTTAAATCTTATTCATACAGAACACTAAGATAAAAGCATTTTATAAATTGCCAAAAAAAAAAATCCCTTTATTACCTGCAGCTCTTCTAAGCAATGAGTCTCTTGGAATAATCACAGGTTCATTTTCCTCCAAGTCACTTTCAGACTTGGATTCGTCATCTGACCATGGATTTCGTTTCTTCACTTTTTTTGCACTACTAGGCTTTGTGGCAGATGGCGTTCTTCTCACTCTAGTACCTAAAACAGAATTACATTCTGAATATTGTAAAGAAAATCCTTCAAGACACATATTTTATTACAGGTTTTGTATTAAGCCACATTAAAACATTCTCACTTTCCCAAATCATATGTAGAAATACATCACATTTATTATACTCATGCTCTTCAAAATATAAACAATATTCCTATGGTGACACCAGCTTTGAAGCTGATACCATATAAAACAATAAGATAGAAATTTGTTCTAATTTTTCTTCGCAATTTACAGCCCAATCTATTATTATTATTGATAATATATTGCTTTCAAACTGGTGAACATAAAATACAATGACATAAAAACAATAAAAATAACACATACAAATTAATCAGCTCTTAAAACCACACACCCAACTGTGTGCTACAGACCATAGCTGGCTGGGTCACACGTCAGGGAAAGCCTATGTAAAGAGATGAGTTTTAAAAGGACATCTGAACATCAGAACTGTGAGGCTTGTCTAATGTTAACTAGTGAATCATTCCAGAGGGCGAGTGCTGCAACACTAAATACTCTACTGCAAGTGCTCCTGGGGTAAACCTCAGGAGCATGTGGCACCCTCAGAAGGGCTCCCTCTGATGACCACAAATATCAGGCAGGGACATAAGGGTTGAGGGGTCTCTAAGGTAACCTGGTTCCAGACTGTTTAGGGCTTTATAGGTTAACCACAACACCTTGAACTTGGCCTGGCAGCTTATTGGCAGCCAGTGTAGCTTGCTGTCGGAACAAGGCCTCAGTTAGCAGCCTTGCTGCTGCATTGTGCACCAACCGCAGCTTCTGGGCCAAGTCCAAAGGTAGCCCCATACAGAGCACATTACAATAATCTACTGAGTTCAATCAGGTTTAATCTCAGGCAAATGAGTACAGGATTGCAGTTTAAGGGAATAAAGTGGCATTTGTATGATTTTATCTTAACTGAATAATCAAAGATATGAATGAGTCCAGAAATTATGGTTAACAGCTTTGGAAGAAGCCAGGATATTAAGCCAACTTCAAACCATGACTTAATTAACTGTTAATGACTGGCTTAATTAATGACTGGCTTGTTAATTATAGTTTCCAGGTAGGGATGGAACAGGAAGCACTAATTACTGGAAGAAATCCTGGTTTGTTGGTGGATCACATGAAGAGAGGAATGAAGTAGCTGTATGCACAGCCACAACATTTATTTATATCTTGGCTTATTAAGCAGAGATATAATAATCTGAACTCAGACTATTTCTGTATCATCTTTATAAATAGAAAAGAAGAATACAGGCAATAATAATCTATTGGAAATGCAAAATTCTGACCTTTTAATACAAATATTATTTTAACATGGAGGCACATAAAAGTTTTCATACTATCCATTGCTTGGCCCAGTAATAAAGCCTGTTCTACTAATGATGCAGCCATTTTTTTTCCTGAACAACATAGCTGGAATTTAAGTCACTGAGAAATGCATAGGCTTGGCTCAGACTATGGTTTGTTGCTATGTAAACAAGTTGGAACAGAACTTCGGTTTGCACTTCCCCTTGTGTTCTGCGATCTCCTGACTCTCTCCCTGGTTTACAGCACGACCCATAGTTTGCTGGTTCAGATGAAACAGCAACTTATTTTACAAACAAGAAAAGAAAAGAGGGGAAGAGAAAGCATACAAAACAAATAACTTCTTCAATGTCCACATAGTCCCAAACATCCACCTTTATCTTGTGTGCTGTGATTTCTTCCTTCTCTAGTTTCCTGCAATCTCTGGGTTGAATCCAGATTTACACTGGATCAACTGTAATGATGGAAGTGGGCTTCCCTGCCTTCTCCCTCTGATGGCAGCCCCTCCAGCCCCCTGAAAATGATATGAGAATCAAGAGACCCTCCTGATTAGAGTGAGCTGTGGTGTGGGGGGGGGAAGGGGAGGAACATCCCCCCAAATCGGGCGGAAGGTAGATCCTTGATCCAGCATTTCACAGTTTGCTATTACATCTGAACTAGTAAACTGGATTGTCTGAACCAAGCTACAGACTGCTTATGGGCAAGCAGAAAATAACAGATCTAGATACTGGATCCATTCTAAATTGCATAATGAACAATTACAGGATCTACTGACCATACTATAAATCCTGACCAAAGTCAGAGAACTGATTGCACATACCCACTTCATGTCTTTCACAAGCCCATCAGGCAGAGGGCAAGATAGCACAACAATCATGACAATCAATATGTATGATCTCTTGAAAACCAGAAAGTCTGCTCAACATTTGCCTCAAGTACACAGACCCAAGCAATCTAAACTATGGTCTATTTGTTCAAGTCCTTTCAGATAAGACACACTCTTCTAAAACACTGAGCTGCTTCTTAAACCTAAAGATCTTTGGCAGCCATAATGACAAGAAAGTCCTGGTTATCCAGATAATACCATTTTCAGTAGCTGTACTTGAAGATTTGCTTACAGGTACAGTAGATCCCAAGTCTGACAGTTCTTAACTTACTGCCTGTTCAAAAACAAAGTAAATAGGAGCTGTAGATCAGCAGTGGAGCCCCTGCTTTGCATACAGAAGGTCCCAAATTCAGTCCCTAGCATCTCCAGGTAGGGTTGGAAAAACTCCTGCCTGAAACCTTGGAAGAGCCACTGCCGGTCAGTGTTCACAATACTGACCTAGATGGACCAATAGTTAAACTGACTCAGTTTAAAGCTACGTCCTATGTTCCTATATAATCCCCAGTACATCTATAAGAAAGCTAATACCACTCCAGACATTACAAGAAGCTCTGCATGCTAAATGTAAGTTTGGCTGATGGTGCTTCTCTGTCATGTCAGAACTTGAGGCACTGCAAGTCTAGAACCTGATCCATGTCTCCACATGAGTTTCCCTTCTCATGTGTGTATTCAGTTGGAGGTGCTTCTTTGTAACACCGAAAGTCACTTTCTATTTACTTACCAGGCTCTTTCTTCTCTCTCTTAGGTTTAGGTGTCTTTGTCACTGGGCCAGAGATATTAAGCAAATCTTCTCCAGCACCTTCTACTGGTGTGCCACCAAATTCCTCATCAAATTCCAGTTTTATTGCTATGGTATCAAGATCCCCCTACAAATTCAAAACAAAATAAGTGAGACCAGGGTAATGACCAAGAGAGGGATGCAAACTGGGAAGTAAATGCAATAGATAGCCTTAGGCAAGGCTCTAGCTCTCAGCCTCAGTCCCCATCTGAATTATGAGGTTAGTAACATTGTTATTACTACTACTATTACTACATTACATAGAATGTTGCAAAGAATACTGAGATAATACACATGAAACATTTAGGAAAAGTGCTATTTAATATTAAACGTCAATATATTTAGTTTTTTAAGACTATACCAGCTTTGAATAATATTTTAGGGTATTTGTTTACTATAGTGAGAGAGTGATAATTATAGCACCAGATTGAATCAGAGAACATAAAGAGATGAGGGGGTGGAATGATGGATTATTTTCAATATCAGATAAACTCACAAAAATAAACATCTGAGGTCAGGGTTTCTCAAGCTTTCCAGTCCTAGAGCTCCCTTGAGAGAGCCGAAAATTACTGAAGCTGGTCACAAAATGTTAGTGCAGGGTACAGCCAGTCACAAAATGGCAACAGACAGAGGTGGAGTTTGATATTATCAGCTGGCAATTGCTAATATAATTTTAAACTGATGTCTTAATTCCTCTTTGGAAATTGCTAAATTCTTTGCCAAAGCAATTTCCTTACAGCAGGAAGTTCCATTATTAAGCTTTCCTCAAGTTAAGTTATGTAAATTGGCTCTGGAATTATCATAGCCTCTTCATATCAGGCATAATTTGCTGTTCTAGAGGCTCTAAATGATGGACTTTATTAGATATTGTTTTCTTTCTTCCCCCACATACCTCTCAAAGTATCCTTACCTATCGCTCATCATTTATTCCTCTCATCATTTATTCTTCCCTTCCCCTTTCACACTTAACTTGTAAGTATCCTCCCACACCACCAGTTTCTTTCATCCCTCCCTCCTGCTGGAGGTACTGGGAGGACTGCCGCACTGAGGCCCACCTGCAAGTGATTGAGACCCACTGGTGATCCCTGGCCCACAGTTTGAGAAACGTTGCCTGAGGTAAGTGCAGGCTGCAGGTTCTGAAACATCCACCAGCACTGTCTGCATAAAATCTGTTGTTTGTTGATTGGAATGAGCCCTCCCTAATAATTATTTCAGCTGATGTGGTGTTATGGAATATTTATAAAAAATCCTACTGCAAAGACATTTTACAAACTGCCAGTACATAAGGCTTAAGAAAAGAATAGTGAGCTCCAGTAAAGAATTTGTCAACTGTTAAGGCTACAAGTGTATGATGTACATATCTAAGAGTGTTATCTGAACCACAGTAAATGGTTTGGGAGCAAATGATGCTTTGGGTTTGTTAAATTATAATTGGATGTGGACTAGATCAAAGCATAAGCTGGAGATTCCTAGAGATCTGATCTGATCTTTAGCAGTAAGTTTTAAAAAGCGGTTTGAATAATTAGTGTGATTCTATGACTTTTGTACGTGAGTAGTTCTAGTAATATAAGAGAGAGAGATGCATCATTAGATATACATTATGGGCGGCATCCAATACTGCCCACACGCTAGCAGGACTTCGCGTTAGCACAATGGGAACCTAGCAATTCCTGAAGGAATCCTAAATAAGCAGAAACACTTGTTTCTGGAAGGGCAGAGTTCACAGCAGAGATCAGCAGAGTTCACAGAAGAGAGCTCCACTGCCCAGTCCCATTCTAGAAACAAGCATTTCCATTTGTTCCTGGGGTTACTTTTAGAACTGTGAATATACTGGCACAGCAACAAAAATGGGCCCTTCTCTTCATGCCCCCTAGCGGACACAGGAGAGGATCTTTTTGGGTGTGGAGCCCAGAATGTGGAACAGCCCCCTTAGTTGGCCACTTTTAGGCAGGCATTGAAAGTTCTAGTTCAGTGGGCATTTTTAAGGTACTTCCTCTCTTAACTAATCTTTATCTGATTGCTGCTTTTTAATCTTACTGCATTTACAGTTTTACTCTCTTCTACTTTATTTAATTTGTTGTTTATAGCTTCTACATTAAGCTGTAAGCTGCCTTCAGTATATTTAATATAAAAAGGCAAGGTCCGTCTAATCAAAGCTATGGTTTTCCCAGTAGTAACGTATGGCTGTGAGAGCTGGACTATAAGGAAGGCTGAGGGCCGAAGAATTGATGCTTTCGAACTGTGGTGCTGGAGAAGACTCTTACGAGTGCCCTGGACTGCAAGGAGGTCAAATCAGTCCATCCTAAAGGAAATCAACCCTGAGTGCTCATTGGAAGGACAGATACTGAAGCTGAAGCTGAAATATTTTGGCCACCTAATGCGAAGAGAAAACTCTCTGGAAAAGACCCTGATGCTGGGAAAGACTGAAGGCAAAAGGAGAAGGGGACGGCAGAGGATGAGATGGCTAGATAGCATCACCGATGCAATGAATATGAACTTGAGCACGCTCCAGGAGAGAGCGCAGGACAGGAAGGCCTGGCGTGCTATGGTCCATGGGGTCACGAAGAGTCGGACATGACTGAACGACTGAACAACAAATACATTGTACAAATAAATGAAAGATGTGCTAAACAAGCATATGAGACATAAACAAAAGAGTATGACTTGCCTTCTTTTTTTTTAGCAGTTTCTTACTAGCATCAGCTTTCATAGCAGATGTAATTTGTGGAACTATTCTCCTACCAAATGGTGATGGCATGGTCTCTTCTAAGTGAAGTTTCTTCATCTTGGGTTTACCAACTTTGCCTTTTATAGGTTTACCAGTCATCCCAGCCAGGACATCTTCTCTTTCCTGAGCTTCTACTTTCTAACAATGAATGAAGTAAAATATAAACAGCTTCTAAAGACTGAGGTACTAAATCTACTATATATAAAAATTATATGCACATTTTACAAATTTGCATGAAAATGTCCTTAAATGGTTCAAAATACCTTGGGGTTAAGTCCACTGGTGCCAGCAGACATCCATTATCAGGATGAAGCTTTTTCTCTCTCTCTTCCACCCTGTAACACTCCATGCCACCCAAACATCTACTTCAAAGGGTTCGCCAGCACTCAGGAGCAGATTTTGAGGGTGCATGAGAGCCAGGGGTGGGGAAAGCAGGAATTGCCTCCCCACTTCCATCAGCAGAATGACACCATTGGATACAACCCCATAACTGAATTACTTCATCAGACTTGTAATTTTAGCAACAATTCCTAAGAAATGGCCTTGTATGGACGAAATTACCTTTTCTGTCTTGGAAACATTGTTTAAGGAACTGACTCTAACAAACTTCATCACATAAGAGTAATTCTACAGCAAGCCAGAAATAAGATGGGTGACTTCTAGTGAAAGATAACTAAACTGCACACATAATTTAACCCTCATTCAGTATTTTCTTTGACAGCTATATATCTGCTTTTGTGGTTCAACTGACCCTTTTCAAATCATAGCTGGATATAATATTAATAATTGATTTCAAAATTACTCCAGTTTATCATTAAAAAATAGACTGTATATGTATCATGTTCCAAAAACATAATCTAACACAAAAGCTACTGAGGTACATTGGACACCACAGTATTAACTTAAATTCCTCACTGGGCTATCCCTGGAGGAGAAAACATAAGAGGTGCATAGGTTAAATTCTGAAATACTGGGCTTATAAGGTAAGAGGGGGAAAAACACAGAAACAACAACAACAACAAAATACCATATATCCCAATAGCCTAATGGTTTTTTTCCCCAGAAGAACATTACAAATAAAAATTAGTATTGTACATTTGCACTATGGGAGCATTAACTCCAATGTCAACACAAAACTTGGAACACAATTAACTCCCTATGGTAAAATTTACTCATGAGGTCCAATGGACTCTCACAGTGCTTTCTAAGGGGGTTTTTTTTTTTTTTGGTATGCACTGGAATGTACATGATCTTGTTTTATGAAATAGAAAAATCTACTCCAGTATTCTTGGTATAACTACAAAAAATAGAATATATGGTATAAGCAAAATGCTAAGTTATTTCCCTACCCCAGCCTTCCCTAATCTGGTGCCCTCCAGGTGTTTTGGACTACAATTCTCATCAGCCCCAATCAGCACAGCCAAGGGGCAGAGAGGATGGGGGTTGTAATCCAAAACATCTGGAGGGCACCAGGTTGGGGAAGCTGCCCTACCCTATTTGCAGATAGCATAGACCCCAGTAGCTTAAACATTTGGTTGTTTCACTTTACTATTAATTCCAATAGGGGCAAATCAGAACCCTGATAGCTTAAGGGCACAATCCTATGGGGATAATCGGCCACCTCCTAACTCAGAGGCAACCAACTATCCAATGCATGGTGGGCGGAGCGCAGAGGGGATCTTCTCCGCACTCCGGCTGCCCTGCATTTGTGGCTAGACAGCCGATTTTGGCTGTCTAGCCGGAGTGGCTCGGAGCGGGGGTGGGGAGAGGTGAGACAATGCATAGGAAGCATCATACCAGCACTTCCGCCATCCCCACCCTCCCCCACCCCCGGGAATGCCCCCTTTACCTCCACTCTGCACCGCTCTTCCGAGCGCAGAGCCAGGGTCAAACCGCGCCACCTACAAAGGGGGCAGAGAGGTGGTTTTCTGGGAACCAACCTCAGAGCAATGGGTCCAACATTGGTTCCCAAAAAATCTTATCGCTGTCTAGCAGCCGTAGGATTGCACCCTAAGTTAAACATTTTTTTTTAATTGAAAAGGGGGGGGGTGAATGAAACACCACAGGACTCTATAGTAGTTGAGGAATATACAGAGTATGAAGTATATCAAGTTTGCTTTAAAAAAAAGTTTTTATAAATATTTTGAACAGCTGCTAGGGTTGATAGCAACCCCATCACCTTGCAAGGGTTAACATGATTCAGCATAAATATCTTAATAGTGGCATATTAAAATTAGCAGTAAATGCTAATGCTAGTGGCAAGAATCTCACAGATTGGGATCCAAAGAGCTATCTTAAGTATTGGCATGCCAAGTGTAAATTGTGACCTTTTCGTCTTTGAACAGCAGATCCCCTATACCATATTAGATTGCTTTTAATGGTCCCTCAGTTACAAAAAAAAGTTTGTCACAAGGCATGGCAGGATTTGTTGTACTGTCCTTTCAATCCCAGCCACATTCTGCATGCAAAATTAGTATTACTGAAGGACTTGAGTTATAGTGGAATGGACTATAATTTACAGAGTTGAATCCAAACTAATTTAGATGTGCTTAGGCCCTACTGAAATCAATGTGAAAATGCATTTATGGCTTAAACCCAACAAACTTAGTCTGGATCCATTCCAATGAGAATTTCACATCTCATTAATAGTTCAGACAAATAAAAGCATTATTCAGTCACACTCTTGCCATGGCAGCGAAGTTAGCACAAGCTAATAGTGCCATAAGAATTCTGTTTTAAATAGTAAAGTCCTTTTCCAAAGGAGCAATGCAAATTTAAATATAAACTTCCAGGACTTTTAACTGATACAAGTTTTGCAGCATATTCCCTTCCAACTCCTTTTATATCTGTAAAACTGATAAAACTGGTGCCTGGGAAAGTTTCTGTTCTGCATGCAGGGATTTTGGCATTATATTATTATCTTTAAAAAAGGAGCGCAAAGATTGAGATATGCTTATTGCTGCATCTTCTGGCCGGAATGTGTCTGCAATGGCATGACTTCTAAGTAGGATGATACAAAAATAAATATTTCTCAATCTTTTTAGGAATCTATGTAATTTAACCGCTGCCATGCCTTCAGCTTGAGAGCCAGCCAAATGCTTTTAGAAGAGAAAAAGCATGCAGGTAATGTCTCTGCCAAGAAATACTGTTAGATCCACAGGTTGTACAGCAAGTGTCCAAATATGTACAAAAACTTGGAAGGAAGTAAAAAAATGTAGACACTCAAGCAAAACATGGTTAACTTAAATACAAATAAAAGCATTGCAAGGCTGACATGCTGCTGAAGCCTCCAGGATTCTAGCCTTTGCTACAACGTAACACTTGCAGCACATGCATGTCTGAGAACATAGTTCAAGTGTGAGACTACACAGTTTGTCCTTTCACTTTTTTCCCCAACAGGCCTTGTCATACAAAGACGATCAGTTGCCCTAAACTAAAATTGAGACAATTCTTGAAGCTGTACACAGGTATTAAAACAGGACAGCATACATCAAGCTCTTCTACAAAAGCTGCTAAATCTTCTTTCCAAAGGTCCGAAGAAGACTTTCTCTTGAGGTCACCAAGTTCCTTTCCCTAAAAGATAAAAGAGAACAAATACAGTAAGAACTTCTACATTAATAAACATATTCTGAATATTCAAGATAAGCAAACATTATAAAAACAATATTGGCCTGTGACTATAATTTGGCTGTTCATAGAACGATCTGCACAATTACCTTTCTTATACATGTTTGATCAATTGCATTTTAACAGTTAAATGAAATAGCAAATTTTGAGATGTAAACTTGATTAAAATGTCCAAATATTTACAATGAAACATCTTGTAGCACTGTTTGTAATATAAAGGTGCCTCATCCACAACAAATTAGAAAATAGTTTCAGCTTCAAAATCTTGACAGGTACCCACTTTTGAATCTCGCTGCTTAATTATCTCTTCTACTTTCTCTTTAGTAAGACACCACAAAGACATGTTTAAGATGTAGTTGAAATCTGGGCCTGAGGTAGATCCTGAGGAAGAGGAACTGTCATCATTCAGATTCTGCATTTCTTCCTCTTCTGCTGCCTATAAAAAAATCAAATTAGTTATGCTTTTATACATATGTCTTACAGCTACAAAAGGGATAAACTAAAACTTGGTATTTTATTAGATTACATTGCTATCTTATCGGTGATGCATAGAAGGGAGACTTGTGGATTTAAAGGAATTCTTGTAGGGAAGAAAGGAATTTAAAATATATCCATATAATTAAGACATAATAAAAAAAAGAACAGCACCCTTAAAATTGTAAAAATGATATCCAAGATGCAAAGTTCCAAGGATGTCTGGCAAATGCAAACTTCCCAGTTCACTGCAATATCAATAGCAGGGTATCATATGTCAAGTTGCCCCCAAAAGTGCCATGAATGGGGAAAGTGAAAACACAGGCAAACCTATAGAGAAGCTTGAATGCAGAAAATATTTACTTAGTTGCAAATGCTAACCCACTCAATCCAAGTCCCGAACAGAAACATGGAGTGGCAAGGGAACAGAAAACGGAAAAAATCCTCTGCAAATTCAATAGTACGATGAGCTTGGTGATGCAGGTCTGGTTTGGAAGTCCAAAGGAAGCTCCTGCCATTGATGTCATCTTCAAGCGGACCTTGCCTATGACCAAGAGGAGGCATCTTTCCCATTCTGGCATCCTCAGTAACACTTTGCCCCCTTTTTGCAATTTTTCTTTTAAGGAATCATACCTTTATATTAACCATATTCAGGCATCCAGAAATGTCCATGGAGGGGCTGCAAGGCTGCACATGTTGGAGTCACACATGCTGGCACCAACCTTTCCATGTTGAATGGGAAGGTTTGAAAGAATAGTATACAGTGTTCACAGCTGAATGCCATTACAGTCCTCCGCGTGATCGGGAAGCCTGAGTGTGCTGGGGGGGGTATGATTTGTGTGGAGACTGCAGTGCATGGGAAGGGAAGGGATAGCCGTCACAACCCCAACTGCAATCTCCATGAAGATTCCTGTCCTCCACACAGCAGTTAGGCTTGAAAAAAAGCTTCTGTTGGCACCAATGGACTTTAAAAAAATAAATAAGCCTAACTGCTGTGTGGGGAGGGCAGGCCAAGGAGGAGAAACTGTGGACCAGTTGGGGAGTTCCTGTGGAGCAGAGGTTCCCAGCCCGAATTAGAAACATCTTTCTTGTTTCCTACATGGGTTACCTTTTCTTGTGCTTCCTTCCAGGCTTTTACAGGGTCAGATTCATAGCCTCTCTGGACTAACATTTGAATCAAATCTCTTTTTGATTTATTCTCTATGTGAAACAAAAACAAAATTAGGATGAAAAAAATAGATGGAGATTCTAAGTATGGTCTCTTCAGGTTAAGTCGATAATAAATTTCATAATATGTTTTAAATTTTACATTTTTTCTTACCTATAGTAATTTTTCCTTGTATTTTCTCTAAAATAAAGCGAGCTTGATTGTTAAACTTGGTAGATTCTGCCCCCAACATTCCTACAAGCCACTCCTTGCGCAAGCCATAATAATTTAATCGTAAGTCAAAGAATTCCTTCAGAATATCCTGCACAGTTTCATACTTCTTCAGACACCCCATATGATCAAATAGCACCTGCACAAATGTAACATATCAGATTAAAAGTTATTTCAAATATTGCATATGGTTAAATAAGTAAGAATTGTGAATATTTATAGACCATTAAGATTATCACCATACAGTCTGGTACACACATTTAGTATATGATTCTATATTTCAAATTCAAACACCAGCTTAATTCCCATGCCTGTTTTCAAATGGGGTTAGCAAAATGCAATGCAATAATATCGTCTCTAACTTAGAAGATCCAACCGCTCTTTTCAAGAACACCAGAAAAGATGTAAAATACAATTCAATGCAGTATCTCCTCTGAAGGAGGAAATACTGTGTGTTCAATTATGAATCCCTGCTTGACCTCCATACCCATTTTCAAAGGGGATAGAAATGAAAAAATACATTGCAGTGCAGCTTATTATAACACAAGGCATCTCCAGATAACATCTTTCACTCATTATTTCCTAGTTGCACAACTGTTTCTTTATGGATTTGTATATATAGCTCACTCTATTCTGTGATCAAAACATGTCATAGTAATTTCACCAAAAATAACATGCGTAACACAATTCCCAGAGGGTGCACACAATGTAAGCAATATAAAGGACTTCTGTAACAAAGGAAGGCAAACCATAAAAAGTTAAAATAAAAATTAAATATTGTATAATGAAGAGAGAGAATAAATAAAAGCAACTAATAACCTAAATGTATTTTCATCCCTTAATAATTTCTGCTTGGTCTCTTACTCAACTTGGACAAAAGTTGTTATTCTCCTTGAAAGAAATCTTAGCCAAAAAATTAGAATCTATTTTGTCCTGCGCTGTTAATATAAGACTTCACAGTGGGGTGTGTGTGTGTGTGTGTGTGCGTGTGTGTGTTTTAATAAAAGCTATGATGCTGAGAAATCACCCTGTATACAAGGACAAGGGATTATTCATTATGGTATCTAATAGTTCTAAGGCTGTAATGCTATCCACACTTACTTGGGAGTAAGCCCCCAATGAGCATAGTACATCTTATACATCTGGGTAAATATACATAGTATTACAATATATGGATTCTCTGTACATCTCCAAACCATCCAGAGCTAAACTTCTGAATACCAAAGATAAAGTTGCTACATGATCACTTACTTAGGATATAAAGACAAGTTGAAGAGAGTCAATGAGTTTTCATTCTAAGATCACCTGAAGAGGCGTTCTCTGAGTTCTACTAAATGTGTAATGACCAGAGGTCAGATGGTCTCTGTTGAATTGGGGGGGGGGAGGGATTAATCTTACTAGTTTTTCCTACTTCACCAAATTTCTGATAAAGTTACAAAATTAAGGTTTACCACCCTTATAAATTAAAGCAGAGATAAGCTACTTCTTTTCTATTTAGAAATAAACATGAACAAGATGCACTTAGTCATGTACTGTACAGAATACATTACTACCATGGCAACACAGAAAAATGGTCAAGCGATATTAGTCTGGTAATCAAACATATAGAAAAGTTACCATAGAATTACAAGTTAGACTTGTTTGAAGTTTAAAGACTTTGTGAAGTCCAGCAGCCTCTGCCTGAGCAAGCTTTTCTTCTGTCATTTTTACAACAAATTTCACAGTTGTATCAGTGTGATATTCCTTGTAATCTGAAATTAATGCTGGTGTTTTTTCAGTCCCATTCAACATCGGTTCTAACACTTGTTCTTTGTAAACCTATAAAGCCATTAAAAAGTTAAAAATAACTTATTTGAAAGAAAACAGTAAAAAAAATTTAAAGTCTAAAATTATCTTAAAAGTATTCACCTGAGTCCATGTTCTAACTGGAAGCTCTGTAATCTCCACCGTATTTCTGTCAACCACATATATTTCTCCACTCACTACGTATTGGTTCTGACCAAGTTCTTGGATTGTGCCTTTAAAGTTTTTGTAGTTTGGAAGCTGCAACATAAGGAATATTTGACACATTAATAATATACTCCTCTGTAAGGTTAAATGTATGCTTTCTACAGGTTCGATCCAGACTTAATCATACCCAAGTCTGGATCCAACTATCTATTTCTAGAAAACCAAAATGGTGATGCTAGTCAGCATTTAAAACTAAAGTGTTTATCTAGAAGATGGGGCTACAAAACTATTTATGTGGGCAAGTTCACACTAGCAATTCCTCCATGCAATTGTGTGTGCAAGTAGACCATCATAGGGGAGCAGGTGAAGCTTAGTATACACACTTTGAACAGGGAGTCACCTCAGTGATCATGGCTGCACCTTTCTCAAGTAGCCACAATAATTAAAATTGCAGAGCTCTCTAAACAAACTTACAAAACCGATAAAATAACAAAAGTGAAAAAGATATAGTTAGATATTGCTAGTTTTCCTGTAAGCATGGGGATCTTTGCTAAAACATGGATGATTTAAATATAGATTTTATGGGATCACAGCATTCAGAGTGCAATCCTATGGACTGCTCTGTTGATAAACGAGGGCTCTGAGATGAGAGCCCTCTGACTATCCAAAGCTCTGCTGACAAGAACCAGGCACGAAGGAATCAGAAGGAAGATGAAGGCTGTAACAGCCTCCCAGTCCTATGATTTTGTTCTTTTGAGTTAGACAGGCATCTCAGCCAACTTAGCTTCCCTGCCTTCCAGTGGGCAGGGATGGGTGACGGAGAAGCCTTTGGATCTTGCAAATCAATGCTGGGATGGGGGGCACCCACAATTGGCTCTCTTACTCTGCACTCATAGCACTATGAGTGCTTGGATCCCCAAGTTTTGAACAACTTTTGCCTAGTTTCGAATCTGCCATTTTGGGGCAAGATCATTAAGTGGGCGGTAGCGATGCAGTTGAAGGAACACTTGGAAGAAGCCGATTATCTAGATCCATTTCAGTCGGGCTTCAGGCCTGGGTATGGGACAGAAATGGCCATGGTTGCCTTGGTGGATGATATGAGGAGGGCTTTGGATAGGGGTGAATGCTCCTTCCTTGTTCTCCTCAACCTCTCAGCGGCGTTTGATGCCATTGACCATGGTATCCTCCTGAACTGCCTGGAGTGGTTGGGCATTGGAGACATTGTATTACGGTGGTTCTGGTCCTTCTTCTCCGGCAGGTACCATAGGGTAGCACTGGGAGAGGAGGTTCCGGACCCGTGGCCACTCACTTGTGGGGTGCCACAGGGTTCCATCCTCTCCCTGATGCTATTAAACATCTATGTGAAGCAGCTGGGGGCTATCATCAGGAGGTCTGGGATGCGGTATCATCAATATGCAGATGACACGCACCTCTACCGCTCATTCAAATCTTCACCAGGGTTGGCCATAGAATCCCTGTCCAAATGTCTGGAGACGGTGAGTAGCTGGATGGGGAGGAATAAGCTGAAGCTGAACCCTGACAAAACCGAGGTACTTCTGGTGGCAGGCAAGAGGAGGTTGGGGAACCTGGTGTTGAATGGGGTATTGTTGTTGTTCAGTCATGTCCGACTCTTCGTGACCCCATGGACCATAGCACGCCAGGCCTTCCTGTCCTGCGCTCTCTCCCGGAGCGTGCTCAAGTTCATATTCATTGCATCGGTGATACTATCTACCCATCTCATCCTCTGCTGTCCCCTTCTCCTTTTGCCTTCAGTCTTTCCCAGCATCAGGGTCTTTTCCAGAGAGTTTTCTCTTCGCATTAGGTGGCCAAAATATTTCAGCTTCAGCTTCAGGATCTATCCTTCCAATGAGCACTCAGGGTTGATTTCCTTTAGGATGGACTGATTTGACCTCCTTGCAGTCCAGGGGACTCGTAAGAGTCTTCTCCAGCACCACAGTTCGAAAGCATCAATTCTTCGGCGCTCGGCCTTCCTTAGAGTCCAGCTCTCACAGCCATACATTACTACTGGGTAAACCATAGCTTTGATTAGACGGACCTTTGTCGGCAAGGTGATGTCTCTGCTTCTTACAATGCTGTCTAGGTTTGCCATAGCTTTCCTCCCAAGGAGCAAGCGTCTTTTAATTTCATGGCTACAGTCACCATCTGTGGTGATCTTGGAGCCCAAGAAAGTAAAATCTGTCACTGCTTCCATTTCTTCCCCTTCTATATGCCAGGAAATGATGGGGACAGATGCCATGATCTTAGTTTTTTTAATGTTGAGTTTCAAACCAGCTTTTGCACTCTCCTCTTTCACCCTCAACAAGAGGCTCTTTAGATCCTCTTCGCTTTCTGCCATTAGGGTGGTATCGTCTGCATGGGGTATGGCTAGCCTTGAAAGACCAGGTCCGCAGCCTGGGGGTCATTTTAGACTCCCAGCTGTCCGTGGAGGCTCAGGTGTCAGCTGTGAGCTGGACAGCACTGTACCGACTCCATCTGATAGGGTGGCTGAGCCCCTACCTTCTTGACCATTTGCTCCCATCAGTAGTACATGCCCTGGTCTCCTCTCGTCTAGACTACTGTAATGCGCTCTACATGGGGATAGCCTTGAACATGATTCGGAAGCTGCAGCTGGTGCAGAATGCGGTGGCTCGCCTGATTAAAGGCAGCTGCCAGCGTGATCACATCACTCCAGTGCTGAAGGAGTTGCACTGGCTACGAGTTGTTTTCCGAGCCAAATTCAAAGTGTTGGTTTTGACTTTTAAAACCCTATATGGTTCTGGCCCAGCCTATCTCAAGGAGTGCCTCCAGCAACACCAGACAGGCCGCTCAACAAGATCAGCCTCAGATGGCCTTCTCTCTGTCCCATCAGCCAGGACAGCTAGGCTAGTGAGAACAAGAGAGAGGGCCTTCGTGGTGGCCCCCACTCTTTGGAACTCCCTCCCTAGGGAACTCCACCAAATGAGCTTCTGCCATGCACTGAAAACACGGTCGTTCAGGCAGGCATTTGGGGTGGGTTAGGGTATTTTTAGATGATGTTTTAATAATTTTACTGTTTTAAATTGTATTGCTGTACATCACCCAGAGTGGCCGGGTGACCGGCCAGATGAGCGATTAAGAAATGTAGTAAATAAATAAATAAACTATCTACAAGCATGCAGGAGATCTGCAGCATCCTATGGCCACCTAGACAGCCATAGGATTGCTCTGTAACTGTATCTTCAATGTCTAAAAAGTCTCCATGTTAATCCTGGACAGGTAAACATTTCTTTGAGAAAATATGTTTGGCTATAACAATGCTATAGCTTGTAAAGACAAAAGAAGGAGAGAAAAACTCTGGCATTTAAACATTTTGCTTCACCTGGGCCAACAAAACCCATAATGAAGTCCTTTTTTTTCTTTTTTAATAATTTTTTTGCATGTATATGTGAAAGACACATAATCTCAAAGTGTTAGCTTTCTTTGTTTAGAGAAAAACAAACAAATATATCTTTATACCTATACAAATAAAAATTCTTTAGTTAATGCCCTGTATTTAAAAAAAACACACACGTTGAATTACCATAGGGTGAGGGTCCAATCCATCCAACATTCGTCTGACATTGTTCACAATCTCCCTGGTATCATAGTTTGGAATTTTACATGCCCATCCTGTACCGATGCCCTCAGCACCATTTACTAAGACCATAGGAATTATGGGAATGTACCATTCCGGCTCCACACGCTGGTTATCATCATAAAGGAACTTAAGCAGATTATCGTCCACTGCAGGAAAAAGCAGTCTTGCTAAAGGACTTTAAAGAGAAGAAAAACAAAGACTATCAGGTCAAAAATTATAAACTGTTACACTTTTAAAGATTAAGACACATAGTTTTTCTTCTTCCTTAAAACTGATTGTACCAATTCAAAGTGCCACAGGTATTCTAACATGAACAGGGCTCCCACTGAAAAAGCTTCCTCATTCAGTGCAGCATTAGAAGAGCTCTTTATATGTAATGGGGATGAGTATGTAGAGATCTGAATAGGATGCCTATAAGGGTTCAAGAGCCAGTACTCCCACACATATAAGAAGCCTCTTAATCAGGCCTTTGGGCACAATCCAATGCACAGTAAAGGATACTTTGTGTCTCACTGAATTCCATGGATGTAAAGTGCACTTAACTGGAAATTATGTTATACCAACTCAGACCGCTGGCTCACCAAGCTCAGTATTGTCCACACTGACTGGCAGCACCTATCCAGCTCATCAGACATTGCAGATTTGTGTCTGTTTACTGAAGGGTGGGAAAATGCAGCCCTTGGCTTAATTTCATGTTTCCCTCAACCTAATTTCAAAAGCCCTCTGCATGCCACCAGTTCAGCCCTCTGGCAAGAGCTATCTGCCCTTTCCTGACAGCTCGCTGAGTGAGAAATAAGAGGGAGAGAGAAAAAAGGGGGTGGCAGAAAGCGAGCAAAATGAGAGTAGCAAAAAGAAAAAAAGGGGTAACCCATCCATTTTTGGCTCTGGCCCTGTCCACCGCTGACATGTGGTCCCCGACAGATTACCCATGACAGAATGCAGCCCTCAACAGAAAAAAAGTTTCCCACATCTGGCTTATTGTCATCACCTCTATCATCATGATACTCCTTGTTTTAACATTCATGTGGTATTTTGGCGTTTGCAGAGAACCCTACTTTGGTTTTTAAAATCTCATCACCCATGTTGCTACTAAACATCTGCCTAAAAAATTATGAAAACATCCTGTGACACATGAAGAAGTACTCTTTAAATCCAAACCTTACAGTTGTAGGGAATTTTCCTAATTGAAATTCAGATCATTTTATTGATTCTGGTTCATACACATTTCACCTCTTTTTCTTTCATCCAAAGCCTCTCTCTACAAAGTAAAAAACTATGATGAACCGGTAGTTGGCCTTAATAAACTACAGACCCAAAGCCTCAGTCTATAACACCACCAGAACTCATAGATCTAAGGAGCAAATGCCCAGAAAAATACTGGTAAAACTGCTGATGTGGAAAAAATAGATATAAACATATAGGGAAGGATTCAGACCAAGTTAGTTGCACTTTTCCCCCAAATTGGACTTAAGGTGCAAACCTATGCGCGTTTAGACAGAAAACAGTCCTACAACTCCCAGCACGCACCAGCCAGCCAGCTGGGGCATGCTGGGAACTGTAGGACTGTTTTCTGTCTAAACGTGCATAGGTTTGCAACCTTAACTGAAAAGTCAAGAGTTCAAGATGTAGGAAGAAAAAAATGAAACACAGGTTTCTTCTCTGGGAAAACAAGTGGCCTTATCTCATACCAAATGCAGCATTTGGCAATAGACTCTTTAAATCAGACTTTTCCCAACCTTGGGCCCCCAGGTGTTGTTGGCCTATACTTCCCATCATCCCCAGCCAATGTGACCAATGGTCAAGGATGATGAGAATTGCAGCCCAACATCATCTGGGGACCCAAACCTGGGAAAGGCTGATTTAAAGGGTTAATTGCCAATCATTTAAATCATAGTTGGTGGTTTCATGCATGTAGGTTTGAAATGTGCTCACTCAGAAATCAGAATGCATGTTAGGAATAGAATGAAGGGATAGGTGAATTAATTCACTGAAAATAAAATCAAGCTAAGTTTAGAATTAGGCTCAATGTAGTTCTGCCAGCTCTCCATTAAATTTTATAAGTGACAAGTGACTAAATACCAATTTAGTTATCACTCTCAATCACAAACATATGCTTGCCAATTCTGTAATTGTTTTAAATAAGGGTAGTTTCAATTTTGTTTTTAATAATGTTGTACCTTAACATAGTGAAGATGTAACGAGGACTTGCAGCATCCTTGCCACCATGAAGCCTGGTACCAAACTGACCAATAGGCTGTAGCAAACTGACATTGTTACTTCCCACAAAGTTCTGAGCCAAGTTGACAATGGTCATCATTAAAGCTTGCTAGAAGAAAATGTTGTATTATTGTTACTACTGTGTAGGTAACTGCAATTTTTTTGATCCCAAGAAATCCGAAAGCTAGTGTAGAAAAATATTTAAGATAACCAGTGGTCCATCAAGTTTGACCTGGGTGGGGGCGATGAAGACTCCCACTCCTTTTCCAACCACACTCACCACCACACTGTCAACACATCCTCAGCCCAAGTAGAGAGGCTAACCTGAGCCATGCATTATCCGAAATAGCCACAAATGAAGCAAGGAGTGGAGCCAGGTCTACTTTTTCAAATCTGCCTTGCCCTCTTACCCCAAGCTAGCCATATTACAGACATACATGGTAAGGCACACACATCTTCTCCCCCCCGCTTTTTTTAATACCCACCTCTCCATGGTGGTAGGCTGACATCTCCGCAACAGAACCAGCCAGCTGAGCAACTTTAACTTCACGTTTATCATTTCTCTTACAGCAAGTGAACAAAACCTTGCGCTGCCCTGGTTTAAAGCCTGTATCAAAGAATAATTTTTTTAAAAAAAATTGTACTCTCTAGCTCTGCCAATATCTTGCTAATGATACTTCCAAACCCAGACAGCTGAACTGTTTAGGGGTTAAACAACACAGTGGGTAACCCATTCTCTCCTGCTCATCCCCAACAACCCATGGTTTATTTAACACATAGGCTATCGTTACATGAAAACAGATGAATCAGGTTGTATCCAGTGGAGTCGTTCCGCTAACAGAAGCAGCTCATTAGGAAAACTAGGAGAGGGCCATTCCCCTTCCCCCGCACCTTCAAAATCTACTCCAAAGGGCTATGAAAACCTCAGAAACAGATTTTGGGGCACTGCAGGGGGCTGCAGGGGAGAAAAGAGAGGGAGAAGGTCTCAGTGCACTAGCAGACACCTGCTAGCACAACGTTGGATTTAACCCATACTACTGAATAAAAACACACATTTAAAATTTAATAAATAAAGCTGAGGAGAACAAATAACTGGGAGCTAAATACAACTAAGTATTTATCTGATAAATACCAAAGAGCACTGTAAATTAATATTTTTTTGACCTTCCAAATAAAATCTAATTCCTGTTTCCCAGAATCACCAGATGTAATTATCAGGCTCTTAATCCCATGATTACCCCCAACATAATCCCTAGCCTTTGATTAATGAGTACTGAACATGCATTTGCCAAGCTAGCCATCATAAAACAAAGCAAGTTTAAGGGTAACTTGATCAGGATTCCATTTGGAAAGATTACTGAACGACACAGAGAAACAGTAGAATCTAATCCAAACAGCATACTCAAGTGACAACACTGTAAGGCAAAGCTACTGTTACATATACTATTCATTTGAACCTCCACTAAGCACCAAACCGTCATAATTTAATGGCTGTCTCTGGTGTGGGTGCCCAAGCTTACAAGAAGAGGGAAGCAGGTTCAGATGTCACACTGCTCAACTGCCAATGATTGCTTAGAGAACCACATGCTTGTGTGTGCCTCTCCTCACCCCTTCCCTTTTCCGGCTTACGGCGACTATAATTTGGCATTGCATCTAAGTCAGACAAACTATAGTTACTGCTAACCAAGTCTACCTCCAAAATATTACTTACAACTCCACTGTGAACCATGGTTTCAAATCAAGGCATGGAGACAACTCCTAGTTAGCTCTAACTATTGCTTTGCAAATTTGATGTCTCAGAAAACTATGATAAGAGCAAAACAGGAAAGGGAAGGAAGAATCCATTCAAGAGAGAGAAGGATGGGGCATGCACATTCCTGATATCCAAATCATGGCTTTGATATTGCATTTGTATAGTACAAATTGAACTAATGCAAACTAAAAGTAACAGCAGCTTTGATACACTGGCCTAAGTTCGTACATAGCACTAAGTCATGGTTTATTTAACCCATGGTTTGTTGCCCTACCCAGAGTTTGTCTGGCAGACGATCGAACAAAGTGTGGTGTGTTTTCTCAATCCCTGGGCTGTTTGTTTCCATCCTCCTTCACCCATTCCCCCCTTCCTGTACCCCAAATGCCTATTGGGCGCTGTTGTACTGGCAGGTAGAGCGGCTGGGGGGGGGGGGTTACGGCTCTTGCCCGCTGCCTCTGTAGCCTGGTGAAACAACTCATGTTCAACTCATGGTTCTGGGTTTGCACATACCAACAATCCATTGTTTAAACAACCCAAAGTTCATAATGCCACAACAAACCATGGGCTTTCTTTCTGGACCGTTCATGATGAACAACCATGGTTTGTTAGTGCAGCTCCATTCACACATCACGACAAGCTTAGATTCCTGCATTGAGCAGGGGGTTGGACTCGATGGTCTTATAGGCCCCTTCCAATCCTACTATTCTGACCCAGAATTCAACAACACATACAATGGGTTAGTGTTATGTCCAAACCAGGCCATTGAGAAGAGTGGAATAGTAATGTTTTAGATCAATCTAGAAAGATAAACTAAAGATGAAAAGACAAATGACAATGGCAAACAGTCCTTTGCTTTTCAAAATAATTACATCTTCAAAATCATATAAATAAGACATTGTACTTCTTTATGGAACTTTACTCACCATCAACAAGGGATGGAATTGATCGCTCGTTATCTGAGTTGGAGAAAAGAATCAACTCCTTGTTGATGAAGTCATTGTAAGTCAGATGCTTTGTTGCTGTACCATATAGAAATTGCTAAAATAAATAAAAGTTATTACTATTGTGACATCAACAAATAACAACATTCGGCATTCCCTCTTTAATACTTCAATATTACCTCGGGTAATCCATGCAACCGACGCTGTCTTCTATCTTCCATGAAATTTGTCAGCCACTCTTTTCGGTCATCAATTTTTTTCTTACTGAAGGCCTACAAAGTTTTCAGATAGCCTCATCACAACTAGAAAAAACAGGACTAGTACAACTAGAAAAAAACACATTTTAGCCAGAATCCATGAAAGCTATATACACAGAGTCAACACATATCCAGAAGACCGTAGATATGATTTCCATGTTTTCTTGGCAGACCTGTATTTTGATCCAGACCTGACAGAGAGTAATGAAACAGCTTTTCTTTAAAATCCTACTTTGAGGGCAATCTCCTACTCTGTGCATGGCTTCCTGATTTTGAAATAGTCTTTTACCAAACACACACACACACACACACACACTTAAGAAAAAGGAGTCAAAAGTTGTAAACCCATTCCAATTCCAAGGGCTGGTCTTGCAACATGATTATAGAAGCCTCCAAGGTGACAGCGATGTTTAAATTTGGGGCTGATGGGCCTTTACAAATGCAGTCTCCATATAAGCTGCTTTATCGCCTTTTTAATGCCTCTGCGCATTAAGGATTGAATCCAGACTACATCATACCGAAAATGGACTTAAATCAATGTCCAGTTAGTCAACGGGTTTAGTCTAAGTATGACTACGTCTGGATCCAATCTTAAGTTTCGGCAGTATTTCTGTATGTTTTGCATGCTCTCTCTCAAAGTGAGCAAATGGCAATATATGGCCACAGAAATAATGAGGCAATCCCAAACTAACAAAACAAGACTCATGCAACACATACATGGAAGATTGCTGTCAACTCAACATCTATGGTAGGCTTTTCAAACTACAACCCTATTCTGAATAATTATTCCTCTCTCTTTCTGAAATTAAATATTTTACAAGTGGGAACTAGCAGGAGAAATGAATGGATGAATTAACTGGAGAACTGGTACTGCAGCCCAAGAACTGGTACTGCAGTGCTCCTTTCCAGAGCTTTTCTACAAAGTGGCTCCTTGTGTTGGCTGAGCATGAAGCAAGCTGCATTTACTTCCCACACAGCCAACTCAATTTGCCTGCCTCTCACAGACCCAGCTTCACCTGCTTCCATTCAGCCAGCACAATTCCTTTCCCACACCTACACGGTACACACAAGAATAGCTCTTACTCAGGACACGTTTGGGGGCGGAGGTAGGGGGAGGCAGGGGCTTGTTCTAACCACCTTCTACTTAATTTTTGCAAGATTAGAGGGTCTCTAACATCAGAAATGCTCTCCTACCCTGGCCTTCCCCAGAATCAGGCACCCAGGATGTCTGCATGTGGATATTCCAGTTTAGTGACAGATTAGCTTAACTGGTTCAGAGAGTCGGCACCGCTGCTGCCACTACAAATTGCCAGCTATGCATACCATAAGTAAGTAATCCTGAGTTGGATCCAGATTTAGTCACCTGTAGAGCCATTGAAATCAATGGGACTTAAATTGGTCGTGATTAACATAAATCCCACTGATTTCAATGGCTATGCTTATGGATGACTAAATCTGGATCCAACCCTGTAACTTCACATACAGGATGATACAACTACATTGGAAGTGATTACACAATAAACTGATCTTGGAGTTATAGGACAGAACTTAATGAAATAGTCAATCCAACGTATTACAGCAGTAAAAAAAAAAAACACTTTTTTTTTTTTTAAAGGCCAACAAAATAAAGCAGAAGTGTCATCAAGATCCATCTTTTGGTGCCATCATATGTGGCATACAGTCTTACTAGAAAAGCTACAAAAATGGCCAGCTAAAATGATCAAGAGATTGAAACGCCTTCAGTTTAAGTGTTTGGAGCTTTTAGTGTAGAAATAGTACAACTGGGGGAGGGAAGCACTTAAAAGGTATTTAAATAATTATTAACAGCATGGAGAAAGTAGACAGAGAAAAATTAGTGCAAGTATTTACCAATGTAATGGCAGCATCATCTTCAGGACCAGCATATCGGAACAAAATTCGATGTCTCTCCATATCTGCAAAATATTCTTTTGCTTCTTTAGCAGTGCTAGTGCCCAAGCCTACCTCAATGAGAAAAAATGCCAATTTAACCAATCTTTCTTCTCAGTCTTTTACAACTAATTCAACATTACTTGAGGAAATCCTTGAAGCAAAAGGTAAAACAGCTTGCTACCAGTCAATTATTACTTTAGTAATTTAAAGGCCCTATTATTACTTTAGTAATTTAAAGGCCCTAATCCAACTAGTTAGTCATGAGGAAGTCCCACTGAAGGGAATGAGAATTATGCACATTTCAACTAACTATTCCATTGATTTTAACTTGACTTAGCCTACTTCTGAGTAAACATGCATAGGATTGCATTGTTAGTCATGATAACTTTAGCTGGTTGGTTCTGAAATATATTGGTGCTTGGTTGGGGGGTGGGGGGAAGGAGTGAAACACAAACCTTTGTAGTATTTTATTTTCCATGCTTTATGATTCTCCATATGTTTTTTCCATTCATCAAATTCAGGAATACTATAGAAGGAAAGTTCCTGCTTGTTTTTGCTTGCCTTAAAAACAGGGATGTGTCAGTTAGATTTGTAACCCAGTCTTTACTGAATTTTATGAACAACTTTCCCAGGTTGTTTTCAGGAACTGCTAGTTCCTGTTGTGCTTGCAACTGGTTCCCCTGGTGCAACAGAACTAGCAGAGGTGAAGCAGCATTATAGGATACTGCCCATAGAATGCGAAGTCAGAACACGCTTCCTCTACCTTGTGATGCTTCCACATACTTGGATGTAGGCACAGCAGTGAAGGATGCAACAGGCTTCTATTGAGCTCTATGGGGGTTTGTTCTTGTGCGGTGAAAGACTGTGCTCATGCTATATAATCACAGCTCCAATCATGGATATTAAATCATATTATAACATTTTATACAAAGCCCTTGCTTCTATTTGGCAAGCAAACAGAATTCCCTAACCCAGAACCTTCCCCATTCAAACACCTTAAACTTAAAAGTAAAAATACGATGTAAGCTAATTCTGCATGTCTTTCTTTTCCAACTTTTCATGTTTTCTCTTATTAATGGAGATTTTGTGTGAACTTGAGATTATTTCCTTTCTTTTGACCACTTTTCCCTTTAGGATGCCAACCAACTCTGTGAGTTCTCTATTCATTCTTTGAATATATGGAATTATTTTTTTTAATACAGGAGGATGTTATACATTGTATTGACTTCAGGAACTAATAGAACAAGAGTTTTTGCCCCTGTGCTTTGTTAGTTATAATATGTTCATAGTTGGTATTAAAAAAAATGTATAGTGAACATGTTTGTTACCTTTACAATTGGAGTAATGAATTCTTCAAGAAAGCCATGTTTCAGAAGGGAAGGCCAATTGTGATGAATAAAGTTGATCAGCAGTCCTTTAATGTGGGATCCATCCTGATCCTGAATATAAAAAACTGAATATAAATATCAGTGAAGGCTGAATAGTAGCAAAAGAGAGAACACCTTTGACAGATGATTTCATTTTCACTACATCTTTATTTAAATTCAAAAGGGTGTGGGTGCTGGGAAAAAAACTGAGGACGTGTATGTGTACACACACACACACACACACATATATATATATGTGAACTTCTACAAGTAAATGTAGAACTTCATGGAAGTTATAAGTGTAAGTAAAATTTTATTATTTACTTACTAATTGTATTTTATGCTTCCTTAAAACTAAGGTTTTCTGAGCAACATACATAGAATTGTTAAAAATACAATAAATGCAGTATGAGCAATAAAAATACAGTTACCATATAAAACACAACAGAGTAGAGAAAGGTAAGTAAAATCAGCAGTGACAGGTCCTAAAACTTTAAAAGTCAAAGAACCTCAACATTCCAATAAATGCGCCCCAGAAGGAAATCTTCTCAGCTTAGAATCAATCACAGACAGAGGTAAAAACAGAATTATTAAGCCTCCTTGACAGTTCTTCAGAATGGAAAGTGTAGGGTATATTTTAATCAATAAAACAAACAAATATGAGTGTTGGAATCACCAAGGAGCAAAGTAGAGCTGTTGTCAGAAAAGAAACAGTATGCTAGGCATCAAGGTCTGAAAACAAGGCTGAAAGAGTGAGCGAGGGGGACAATATAGAAAAGCAAAACAGAGATGCAAAGGAGAATAGACATAACTTCAAAAGGAAGAGGAACTGTGGGATATGTTTTGTGTGTTTGAATTTTAGATCTTAAACTGACCTGATCAGTCATGATCATAATTTTGCCATATCTTAATGTTTTCAGAGACTCTGGATCTTCATAACTTTTCTTGTATTGTAGACCTACTATTTTTATGATGTTGTTAATTTCTGCATTTTCCATGATCTGCACAGAAAGCAGAAATGGAGACAAGCAACAGCTTAGTATAGATACACATTAGCTATATATTACCCACCTTCTTACATGGCTTTTCCTTACCTGCTTGTGAGATGCCTCCCGAACGTTGAGAATTTTACCCCTGAGTGGAAATACCCCATATCTATCTCTTCCAATGACACCTAAGCCAGAGACAGCTAAAGATTTGGCAGAATCTCCCTCAGTTAAAATCAATGTACAATCCAAGGAATGTTTGCCACCTGCAAAAATGCCGAGGGTGGAGGGGGCAAAGAGAAACAAAGAAATTAAACTGAAGCAATCTTCAGCCAAAATTTAACTAAAAGAATATTACGCATGTGTTGCCCATTTTAAAAAACAATCAGTCTGTTAAGTAAAAAGGCAAAGATAATATTTGATATGGTTTACTTCTTTTAAATAGCAACTACCTAAGAAATTGTGTTACCTTTTTAATTGCCTAGCATTAAACTGTCAATGGTAAGCAGTTATAATGCAGAAAAGAGACTTGTTTTAACATAACTGTGTACATTGTGGAGCAACGAATGCTGAAAAAAAATACGTATTTTGACAATCATATATCCAGAAAATAACTTCGCTAAAAATGTTGAATATGTGTAAGTTTATAGTCATTTAATAGATTTCTGAGAAAAACACAATGCATTTACTTTATAAGGCGAACCATGCTAGAAGGTAGTTCACTCTTACCAGCATCATTAGCATCATCAAGTTTTGGAATGCCCTTGATTTTGCTGTGTTTCACTGATGAACATTTTTTGTTCAGCTGGGTCTGTGCCTTGAATTTCACCCAATTCAGGATACTTTCTACAATACCACAGTTAGAGGCCTATAAAATCAAAGATTAGTCATACTTAAGAGTACCAAAAAGGTTCACACTGATAAAGTAATATAATGTACTGAAGCATCAGAACCTATTTTTTTTCCCTCAGAAAAGCAGTGTCTGTATACAAGAGTGACAGTCTGTATACAATTTTGTTTCTCTATGTATGCTTTTACTCCACACTACTAAAACCACAAACCAGTTTCATTTACAAAGAAAACATATAGTAAATCACGGAGAGTTAAAAAACCATTCAACAAGTCCCATGTCCACAAGAACGCTACAGGGTTGTGTACCTTGAACTGACCACCCCGCACCCTCACCCACTCACACTGCATAACATTTTCCAATAGGGATAAAAATTTCTTCAGCGTTTATTAAACTATTTGCAAGCAAAAACAGAACATTGGTCTTCCATTACTTTCTATTCAGTCACATTAACAGCAGTTTCTGAACGTTCAACAACAATGCATTATTTCCTTCATTATTTATTTAATTAAAAGTATATTAAACCTGCCCTTCATCCTAGGATATCAGGATGATATAAAAGACAATGCTGTCATATATATGCCACAATACAATAAAACCATAAAATAATATCACAATAGAAACAAATCAAAAGTATAAAAACAGCAAAGAAAACGAAACAAACCTGCATATTTTAAAACACCTTTGAAAGTATATACTGTACATTTTAACCTGACACCAAAATGATAGCAGTATAGATGTTAGTCAAGCTTCAGTGGGGAGGAATTCCAGAGACTGGGCACCACCACAGAGAAAGCCTTCTACGTCTCTCCTACATTATGAGCTTCCCCTAATTAGCGAATCCAAACAGGAGGCTCCTTTGAATATCTTAAGATATGGGCAGGCTAGTATAGGGAAAGATGCTCCTTCATGGATTTGAGTGCCAAGCCATTTAGGGCTTTAAAGACTGGCATCTGGAGTTGGGTCTGGAAGCCAACGTAACTCTTTAAGAATCTGTGTAATATGCTCCCATCTGGCTACACCAGTTAAAATTCTGGCAGCCACATTCTGCACTATTTGAAGTTTCAGAGTAGTCTTCAAGGGCAACAGCATATGCATGTACAACATCCAAAGGGAGAATACCAGAGCATGGATCACTGTAGCCACACAATCCCAGCCCAGGAATGGTCATAGCTAGCGAACTAGCTGAAGTCGGTTAAAGGCATTCAGGCCACCAAGGCCCCTTGAGCCTCAAGTGGCATTACTGCATCCTGGAGTACACACAAGCTACACAGCTCTCTTTCAGAGGGAGTGCAACCCCATCTAGAACAGGATATCCACCTAATTCCTGAACATGAAAACCACCTACCTACAGTGCCTCCATTTTGTCAGGATTAAGCTTAAGTTTACTGCCCTTCATCCAGCCCATTACCAATTCCAGGAACTGGTTCACCACCTGCACACCCACACGTGACTCAGATGAGAGAGAGACAAAGTTGAGTGTCAGCATACCAATGACACTTCACTCCAAACCCCCTGATGACCTCACCCAACAACTTCATATAGATATTAAAAGCATGCGGGACAACATGGAACCTCGTGAGACCCCACGGCATAAATGCCACCAAGTCAAGCAGATGCCCCCCAATTATACTTTCTGAAACTGACCCTGAATGTAGGAGCAGAACCACTGTATCACTGTGCCTCATTCTCCCATCCCACAAAGACAGTAAAATATCATGATCAACGGTATCAAAAGCTGCTGAGAGAACAAGGATAATTAGCAGAGTCGCACTCCCCTGTCCATCAGAGTGACCAAAGCTGTTTCAATGCCAAACCTGGACCTAAACCCAAACTGAAATGGGTCCAAATACACTAAATACATGAAATAAACTTTCATGCAAAAGTGCCTGAAGTTGAACCACCTTGCCTCAAGAGTGGATATTAGTGATGGGGTGACAGCTCTCAGGTTCAAAGAGGCTTCTTAAGAAGGGGCCACAAAACCACTTCCTAGAAGGTGGACAGCAATATTCCCTCTTGCAAAGAAGCATTAACCACCTCCTGGACTCATCCAGTCAATCCTCTTTGGCTTACTATTAAAAGCCAAGATGGGCAAGGGTCAAGAATACAGGAGGTTGGCTGTATTCTCCTCCAAGCACACTGTCCACATTCTCAGCCCATAACAACTGAATCTGATCCCATAAAGCCAAACTAGATGGTGCTCTGGACTGTATCAATTCTATATCAATAGCAGTGTCAAGTTCAGCATGAATATAAGCCATTTTACTCTCAACATGCCTTGCAAAATTGTCACAGCAGCTTTCCCAAGAGATCCCCAACTTCTCCACTAGGATCCAATTTTAACAACCCATTTACCACCTGAAAAATCTCTGCTAGATAGCTACCTGGGGACACAATGGTGGTGGCAAAGTCAGAGCATTTCACCACCATCACTGCCACAAAGTAAGCATGATAACATGCTCTCACTTGAGTCCAGTGAGAATCATTATGAGACTTGCACTATCTGCATTCCAGCCATCATCCTGCCTGTTATAGCCCACAGCTCCTCAGCTAATCAGACTCTCCATCACAGGAGAGGGCACTTGGGAGTGATTGTGTTGACAGCCCTCTCCATTTCACCCCTCCATAGTGAGACTAGGGCTTTGACAGGAGCACCAGCCATGCAAACAGGAAATTCCCCAAAAGCATTCCGGAATATTTCAGTCTCCAAGGGCAGATCATCTTAATAGGCCCGCCACCCTTGCAGAGATTAGCCATAGCCACTGCCAGTCCAAACTTCACTAGAGAATGGTCTGACCATGACAATAGCGTTATACAATGCCTCCAGACCAATTCCAGAGTTTTAACCTCCCATCTGGTGGAAAATACTATTTATTTATTTATTTATTTATTTATTAAATTTATTAATCGCCCATCTGACTGGTCACCCAGCCACTCTGGGCGATGTACAACCCACCATAAACAATTTAAAACAATAAAATTTTACCATAAAATTTTTTTAAAAAAAATACCCTAACCCACCCCAAATGCCTGCCTGAACCACCACGTTTTTAATGCACGACGGAAGCTCATTAAAGAGGGGGCATGACGGAGTTCCCTAGGGAGGGAGTTCCACAGAGTGGGGGCCACCACAGGGAAGGCCCTCTCCCTCGTCCCCACCAGTCTAGCTGTCCTGGCTGATGGGACAGAGAGAAGGCCATCCGAGGCTGATCTTGTTAAGCGGCCTGTCTGGTGTTGCTGGAGGCGCTCCTTAAGATAGGCTGGGCCGGAACCATATAGGGTTTTAAAGGTCAAAACCAACACCTTGAATTTGGCCCGGAAAACAACTGGTAACCAGTGCAACTCCTTCAGCACTGGAGTGATGTGATCTCGCCGGCGGCTGCCTTTAATCAGGCGAGCCGCCGCGTTCTGTACCAGCTGCAGTTTCCGAACCGTCTTCAAGGGTAACCCCACGTAGAGCACATTACAGTAGTCTAAACGAGAGGAGACCAGGGCATGTACTACCGATGGGAGCAGATGGTCGGGAAGGTAGGGGCGCAGCCGCCGTATCAGATGGAGTTGATACAGCGCTGTCCGGCTCACAGCTGACACCTGAGCCTCCATGGACAGCTGGGAGTCCAAAATGACCCCCAGGCTGCGGACCTGGTCTTTTAAGGGTAGCTGTACCCCATTCAACACCAGGTCAACATCCCCCAGCCTCCTCTTGTCTCCCACCAAAAGTACCTCGGTCTTGTCAGGGTTGAGCTTCAGCTTATTCCTTCCCATCCAGCCACTCACCGTCTCCAGACATTTGGACAGGGATTCTACGGCCAACCTTGGTGAAGATTTGAATGAGAGGTAGAGCTGAGTGTCATCCGCATATTGATGACACTGCACCCCAAACCTCCTGATGATAGCCCCCAGTGGCTTCACATAGATGTTAAATAGCATCGGGGAGAGGATGGAACCCTGTGGCACCCCACAAGTAAGTGGCCACGGGTCCGAAACCTCCTCTCCCAGTGCTACCCTCTGGTACCTGCCAGAGAGGAAGGACTGGAACCACCGCAATACAGTGTTTCCAATGCCCAACCCCTCCAGGCGGTCCAGGAGGTTACCGTGCTCAACGGTATCAAAAGCTGCTGAGAGGTCGAGGAGAACAAGGAAGGAGCATTCACCCCTATCCAGAGCCCTCCTCATATCATCCACCAAGGCGACCAAGGCCGTTTCTGTCCCATGCCCAGGCCTGAAACCTGACTGAAATGGGTCTAGATAATCAGTTTCTTCCAAGTGTGCCTTCAACTGCACCGTCATCACCCGCTCAATCACCTTGCCCAAAAATGGCAGATTTGAGACTGGGCGAAAGTTGTTCAGAACTTGAGGATCCAAGGAGGGCTTCTTTAAGAGCGGTCTTATCACTGCCTCCTTGAGGGCTGATGGCATCACTCCCTCCTCAAGGGAGGCGTTCACCACCGCCTTGATCCCCTCACCCAGTCTCTCTCTGCAGCCCATAATGAGCCAAGATGGGCAAGGATCAAGTAAGCAGGTGGTTGGCCTTACAGATGAAAGCACCTTGTCCACTTCATCAGGAGGAAGAAGCTGGAACCGATCCCACAAAACCGGTTTGCCACAGGCTGCCTCTTGCTCACTAACTGTATCCACAGTGTGCAGAGTAACACACCTAATCTGATCAATTTTATCTGCAAGGTGCCTTGCCAAAGCCTCACAGGAGGCCTTAGAATGCTCCAGTGGTTCCGGAGCCACAGGACCGACCAGGCTCCGGACCACTTGGAACAGCCTCCTGGGGCAGCACTCTGCAGACGCGATGGAGGCAGCATAATATTCCTTTTTTGCTGCCTTCACCGCCACGTGATAGGCTGAAGATATAGCTCTAGCCCGTGTCTGATCGTCTTTGGAGCGAGACGTCCGCCACCGGCGCTCTAGCTGTCTCACCTCCTGTTTCAGAGCTCGTAACCGCGGATTGAACCATGGTGCAGTCCGAGCCCTGTTCAGGGGGAGAGGGCGTTTCGGAGCCACCCGATCTAATGCCCCAGTGATTGCGGCATTCCAGCCATCCACCAGGGTCTCGACCGAGTGGCCGTTGGCATGCCCCAGAGAATCCCCAAGCGCGTTCAGGAATCCATTTGTATCCATAAGACGCCTGGGGCGGACCATTTTAATGGGTCCTCCACCCCTGCGGAGGGGTTGTGGAACCGAGAAGTCCAACATCACCAGATAGTGATCTGACCATGACAAGGGGGTGGTGGATATAACCCCGACTTCCAGATCACTCCCCGCTTCTCCAGAAACAAATACAAGGTCTAGTGCATGACCGGCTACATGGGTGGGCCCAGTTAGAATATGGTGCAGCTCCCAGGAGGCCATGGTCTCCATGAAGTCCCAAGGTGCTCCTGTGAGGATGGCCTCCGAATGTACGTTGAAGTCCCCCAACACCAATAAGTTAGGGGACTGTACACGCACATCAGAGACCACCTCAAGCACCTCGGCCAGGGAGTAAGTCGTGCAGCGGGGTGGACGGTACACGAGCAGAATCCCCAGACTGCCCTTCGGGCCCAACCTCCAGTACATGCACTCAACAACCTTGGTCTCCCGGAGAGGGGGTCTGGTGAAGACCAAGGACTCTCGGTAGATAACAGCCACTCCCCCTCCCCGATCCCCAGCCCTCGGCTGCTGTGCATACGAAAATCCAGCTGGACACATGGCTGCAAGGGTTGGAGCAGCAGCCTCGGCCAGCCAGGTCTCCGTAATACATGCCAGGTCTGCACCCTCATCCAGGATCATGTCATGGATGAGGGAGGTTTTCTGGGTAACAGACCTGGCATTGCAGAGCAGCAAACGAAGGCCAGAAGATGGGGTCACGCCTCCCCCAGCCATCCTTTGGCTCTGGACAGGCCCGGAGCAGGGGACAGATACTACACATCTCTCCCTTGTTCCCCTTAGCTGGCATGGCCTGCCCCTAGCGCTCCGCCAGCGCCTGCCGCCCAGCCTCGGTATGTTCTGGCCCCCAACACTCCCCCCACTGCCTCCATCAGGTGGACATATGCCCCCTCGCTCCCGCCTATCAGGCAGGCTACCCACCCCTAAAAACACAACAAAATCCCCCCCAACAAAATAAAACAAACAAACAAAACAATTAAAATCCCCTTAAAAATGCCAGGCAAGAGTCCACAGGGAAGGCCTGGTGGCGGTGGTGGCGGCGACGGCGGCAGCAGGCCCAGCGGCTGCAAGCACGCCTCTTCCCCGGTGGTGGTGGTGGTGGCTTCTTCTGCAGGCCCTGGCTCTCCCAGGCCACCTCAGCCAGCCAGCTTATGTAGCCCCTCCAGGGAGGGGCAGGTGGAGCAGCACAGCTGGCTCAGTACCTGGGGGCCTGGTCCTGCAGGGACTGGCGGTCTGCCAGGCAGAAGTCCACAAGGAAGGCCTGGTGGTGGTGGCAGCGGCGGCGGCAGCAGGCCCAGCGGCGGCAGCAGCAGGCCCAGCAGCGGCAAGCACGCCTCTTCCCCAGTGGTGGTGGTGGTGGTGGCTTCTCCTGCAGGCCCTGGCTCTCCCAGGCCACCTCAGCCAGCCAGCTTATGTAGCCCCTCCAGGGAGGGGCAGGTGGAGCAGCACAGCTGGCTCGGTACCTGGGGGCCTGGTCCTGCAGGGACTGGCGGTCTGCCAGGCAGAAGTCCACAAGGAAGGCCTGGTGGTGGTGGCAGCGGCGGCGGCAGCAGGCCCAGCGGCAGCAGCAGCAGGCCCAGCGGCGGCAAGCACGCCTCTTCCCCGGTGGTGGTGGTGGTGGTGGTGGTGGCTTCTCCTGCAGGCCCTGGCTCTACTAAATACTAATGCCAGAGTATGATCTCCAGAATGCATTAGACCACCGATGTTTTCAGATAGCCCCATGGTTGTCACAGCAGCCATGAAGTCCTGAGCTGGTCTCTCCAAGTTAGCCCTTATGTAAATATTGAAATCCTCCAGGACAATTTTCCTGGGGCTTTCCAATACCATGCCTGAAACCACATCAGGCAGGGAGACTGATGGCCAGTGGAGCAGTCAATACACCAGCAGAATCCCCGATCTGTGTCTCTACCCCAACGTCAAGCCCAAACAAACTCAAAAACAAAGTGGGCTGGTCTACTGGTGAGGAAGATGGATTCATTAGATAATAGCAGCTCCCCACCCCAACCCACAGCCCATTTTGGTGCTGAACTGTATGCCCAGATGGACAGAGCTGGGTAAGGTTAGCTCCACCCAGTTCATGCACCAGGTCTCGGTGATAAATGCCAGGTCGGCCCCTTGTCTATGATTAAATCATGAATGGTTGCTGTTTTATTATGGACTGACCTAGCATTAAGTAGCAGCACCATTAAGTTCAAGGGTCTAGCATTTAGTACTTTGTATAATACTATAACCATCTGAATACAGATGCCATAGTTCCACTTCTTCAAGTAAATAGGAGCGTATTTTCTGTACCTTTCATTAATGTAAAAAAGTTGTAAAAGAAACATGCAATACTTACTGCTTTGAAAAACTTCTCTGATAACTGACATTTGGATCCAAAGCTTTTAGGCTGGAGTGTCATGTTCTCTTTTGTTTGAGAATCGAAAGATGGGTTTTCAATGAGGCAATTAATAAAAACCCATATGTGGTTCTTTACCTGTTTAAAAATACCCAAATGCACATTAAAAACAGGAATCTAAGTTACTGAAATGATGAACTAAACTTTTTCTCTAGAAATACTTTAAAGTATGAGAATAAACTTGCCTGGAATGGTTTCACTGAAACACCAGCTTTGTTCTTTTTCTTCACCACCTCTATCAATTTTCCAACAATTTGATCAACAACATAATCAACATGCCTACCACCCTTAAGGTGAAAAAGTAAAGGAAGTCAATGAAAACAGAATTACATTTTAGAACTAATTATAATTCTCTGTACAATTTCCATAAAAGGAACAACATCAACAACAAAAATAGATACCTAAGTACTCAGGGGTGAATAATGTAATCAATATCAAGATCCACATCAGAAATGTTTGCTCTCTCATATTATAAAGCACTAAGGTGCGTGTGCATGCATGCATGCCCACGTGCATGTGTGAGCATGCTTTAATTTTTTTAAAAAATCCAGTGAACTGCACATGATAGCCTCACATCCACATGGAAGCAGTAGATGCTTGGAATGCATACTGGAATGTAGTACGGAATACATACTATTGACACAGTTAAAGTCTGTAATCTTAGAAATCAAGTATACCTTCTTATAGTGGGACTAAAAAGGTGAGAGGCAATAAAGAAAGTTATTGCAAAATGTGAACAGGTGCTGGCAAGAAATCTTAGAACTGGAAGCCTTATTATACAACTGACATGTTTGGGAATTAAATTTGGGATGTTTTTAACCCTTGATCAACAGATGGAATCAATAACATACTAACAGCACTGCAAAATCATAGAACCTTTGTGTCAGTCTTTCATCATGCTTGACATGGAATTTTGGAAGGAGATGTGAATTGCCATGTGACATTTCAGGAGGCCCCCTCCTTAATTTAGTGAAAATGCAATGTTTTTACTCTTACAGCTTTTGATGTCAGTTCTACTCCTACTGGAATGACTGGGACAACTGAAAACCCATACACATAAGATGCTAGGGGTCACAATAACCCCACCAAATGTTGTTTACATGTATTAGTTACTTATCATGTCTACTGATGCATAGTCCAGCTCATGTTCTGTCCATTTCGTGTGAGAAAGGAACACAGAGATTGAAAAAGCTGTATTTTGTCTATTTTCATAACATGTCACTTCCCTTAATATCACCACAAATGGTATCAGGGATCAATAGCACATTACAGGTTTACAAAAAAGCCTCTACAAGTCTGAATTTTTAAAACATTTCCCCCCAGTTAGAACCTTACTTGTGACCGAGCAAAACCTTTTTTCTTCATAGTTACTATTTTTCATAAAACTTACTAATACATCTTTTAGGGTCATTTTGGCAGAAGTGAAGAGGGAAAAAGCACAGTGAATGATGGTGTAGCAGGGGGAGACTGCTCCGGTGCTCAAGAAAACAACATTTATTGAACAATAGATTTTGTTTTCTTGAGCACCAGAGCTTGTCTTCTCCTTCTTCAGGGTCATTTTGGCACCAACTGTGAGACTCTCTCAGAGTGCTTTGTACCATATAAGAGTGTTAAAATTGACAAACAGTTCATACCACTTGATGGAAGGTGCCCAACAAGGCAGTATATGCCATATAAACCTGCAAAATATAGCATAAAATCCTAATTCTGTTGTGATTCCAAATCATCATAGGATTATGATGCTAATATATATAAGGGAGACCCAGCGCTAAAGATCTTGGCCAGGTAGTGATTGATACATTTATAGGGTCCCAGAATGAACTATAACAACTGCTAACGTTTTCAGTAGTGTGTCACTGGCAAGGGAATTAGCTAAGAATACCTTACTTTGGTTGGCACATTGAAACAAACCAACCAATTCCCCCAGTATTCCTTGCCCACAAACCCAGATGTTTAAACAGGTGCATTTGGGGCTTTCAAAAAGATTTGACACATACCAAAGAAATGACAGTGTTTCTCCTTTCTTCAATGCAGTAATCTCAGGTAACAAATCCAAACCTGAGATCATGCATTACTATTGAAAGACCAAAGGTGGTGTAGATACCAGATGGTCTTCATATACACCTCCAAACACATTTCTTTATTATTTATTAACATTTGTATGCTGCCTCATAACAGAAAGTTCTCTGAGTGGCTAACAGTCAATATAAAAATTAGTGCTGTGCCAAAACTCCACCTGGTCTTTCCCAACCTCTTTGTTTCCCTATGAAAGAAGCAGTTGGTTTTTTGCCTCTTTCATGGGAATTTTGAGAATTTCTGTGAAATTTCTCTGTGTGCAGGACTTCAGACTTTACTGTAAGGACGTGGCTGAGGGGTGTATGTGCACTCTTTCTTTTACAACTTTTATCCCTTTCTGTCCTTGCATCCTCTCCAGCAGCTTGTGCTTCTTGGAAAGCCTAGAAAAACCTGGTTATGTACTGAAAAGAGGACATGACCAAGTCTTCCTACATTGCAGTTTCCAGTGTTGCTGCCTGCTGAGTGCCTGAAAGCTGAGTGGATTGTTGTTGGCAGCCTCAGAACTTATAGGGCCTGCCACCTCTGACACCAAGGAGAGGGGAAGTGGTCATCTTTGTGGTCGGCGCAATGACAGTGGTTACAATATGGTTACAATATGCTCCTTGTAACCATTTTGTTTGTTCTACTCAAGCAGTTATGAAATGTGGTGATTTTACATAGGCTGCTCAGGTAGCACATAGTATGGTTGCAAAGTCTGTGAGATTTGTTGTTACCAGTAATGCTTAACTAATGATTATTATAATTATGCTATATGTATGTTAATGGCACAATGCTGGGGCAGGGGGGAGAGAAACTCTGATATCAGACCCCACTGACTATTTGTGTAAGTTTTTGTACTGTACATTATGGGGTTAAGTCCTGATGACTTATGTATAACTATTTTGTTTTACTGAAACAGGGAAGGTTTCAATAAAGGCACTTTTTTTTTTACTTGTAAATGGTATCACACTTAATAATGTTCACCATTATTATAATAATTTTCTTTCTTGGGGTAAATCTGATCCTGATACGAGATTGGTACAGTCAATTCTTCTATCAGAGGGTTAAACACAGTTATGTATAAACATGAAAGTCAAGAGTAGCATAAACCCATCTTACAATGTTTACCATTTCACCCACTCCAAAGTAAGTAAAGCAATTCACCTTTGTAGTAGCAATACTGTTCACGAAGCTAATTTGCTGGAATCCTTTCTCACTTAAAGTGAGACACACATCCCAGCGTTCATTTGCAAGTTCATGGATAACTTTCAGAGCAACTCCAGTTTCATCCAACTTATCTTTTACATAGAGATCAACGTAACTACGGAAGCCATTCACCTATGATTTAACAAAAATAATCACTTACTATTTTTAAAACATGAAAATTCAATTGCAGAAATATTTTACTAAACCTCTTACAGGTAGTTTCTTTCCATTAAACAAAACTTTGACCCCTTTGCATGCTCCAGCTAAATCATAAGCTCTTCGTGTCATAAGGGCCACAATATCTTTGTCAAGTTTTTCCATCTTAAATTTCGAAAGATCTGGTTGGAATGTCACACATGTATAGTCATCTCCTTCAAAATGCTTAATCTTGGAATCAGAAGTCTTCATCATATTGTTCATCCAAGTCTTCATTTAAAAGAGAAAAAGAGAAACATATACACATCAGTAGCAATTTTTCTCTATTCTAAAAACAAGTTTCATACAATTAGGTTCTTTGTTTCCATTTCCAGTCAATATGAAGAGTTTGAACTTTTAATCATTTTTCTGTTACTCTCCCAACAATACAATCAACATCTCTCCAACATGATGGATAAGCATCAACATGGTGAGTATAATGTAACAATTTAATATGTCATCACTGAGGCTGTGACTTGATAACTTGATTGTGGGACATTGCTATTGATCGTTGACTTGTCATATCAGGAAATTACGTAAAAAGGTTTACCTGTTATACTGTTATTGGTAGTGGAAATCAACAAGACTAAAAATAATTTCTGAACAATTTTATTCACAGACTTTCTTTAAAATCTCCAAGTACAAAGACACTGGATTGTATCCAATGGTGTCACTTTGCTAGTGTAACTCTTCTACCATTGGCAGAAACCACATTTTCATCCTTCTGCAAGTGTCAAATCTAATACTTTGATTCCGCTTGCACAAGACATTGCACAAGCACTTTCACAACCCATTATGACTTTATTATGCTAGGTGTTGCTCGTAGTAGTTCTTTTGTTAGCACAACTGCTAGCAAAATACAGAACCAGTAGTGAAATACCACCTCTTGTGCTTTTTCTTCTATTGTTAGGTTGAAATCTTGCCTTTACAAAATAAACAGTTCAGAAGAATACTTCAGTCGATGCTGCAATATATCTATAATGGCAGCTTTTAGGGAAAAAGATAGATGCCATATTAACATGGCTGGAAATGATATCCTCCATTCATCCCAGAAGATATGATAACAACAGCAGTGAAGATTCCAAATATTTCCCTACTGATGTGCTTCAGACCTAAACCAGGTGACCACCTCTGTGTGATAAGATAGATCAATTTACACGCACACTGACCAGAAATTGAATGCACTGGAAAAGTTGACACAGGATTCTCCACGATAGCAGTTTTTGTTAGTTCTCCACTAGGGTTAAGACAATTAAGGAGAATCACATAGAGTTATATGTTTCTACAGTAATATGTTTGTACTTTTTAAAACAAGACAAAAACCTTAAGTTGCAAATGTACCAAAGATGTTATTGCACCAATTGGTATCTTCAAAATAGCTACGAATGCATATATTTTTCCATTATAAACCTTTTTAAAAAGGTTCTTTTTCTCAACCCAACAAGAAAGGTACTAGGAATTAAATGGAAACCAGCATACCTGTTTAAAACTGTGTTTGTATTCCTTGCAAGCAGTTTCAACTGTAAACTTTGTACTGAATATATTACAGAGTTTTGCACCATAGCCATTGCGGCCACCTGAAAAAATAAGTGACAATTCTATTTCAACATTTTATCACATTGAAAACTTCCCAATAATACCAACTATGCACCAGGGATTCCAATGAGTATACACATATGTTTTAATGAAGGACTAGAACAGGGGTAGGAAAACTCCAGGCTTGGGGTGCATTGGGGCCCCCCAAACCCTGCAGGGAACATTCCCCTCCTTTGCTGCCAGCCAACGTGGCTCCCACCAAAATTCCAGTGATTCTGCTGGGAAACAAGGCATGTGGGAAGCTCAGTAGAATGGGGCTCCTGCCAGCCCAACACACAGCTGTTCCACCCTTGGGAGCCTCATTCTGCAAACAGACAGAGCACACAAGGGGAACCATCATCACACAGCCTGTTTCTCAGTAGAAATAGCAATTCTGCTGAGAAACAGCTGTCTGTTGGGAGCCCAATTCTACTGGGAATTTGGGGATGGTGGCAGGTGGGAGCTGCACATAGTAGGCTACATGCAACCCATATGCGTTAGCCACCCCTGGACTACGAATTTAGACATTTGTTGCTTCAGGGATGCCAAATTCAATCTTGCATACCTATGAAAACCCTTCAATTTCATTAAACAAGACACCAAATATCACAAAACCATCATTTCTAGTTGGAAGTGGTCCTCTAATTTGTCCTAAATGATGTACATATTAATTTACATTACCTGTAACTTTTTTCTCCTCATCATCATAATTGCTGGAAGTTAACAGCTGTCCAAAGATTAAGGCAGGAACATACATCTTTTCCACCTTGTGTTCCACAACTGGAATACCTTTCCCATTATTCCAGATACTTATAATATTTGATTCACTAGAAGTGTAAATAATAAACATTTTGTACAAAAATAAAAATAGTACCTGAGGATTTTAAGTAGATATCAACAATATAAACCAAAAATATCCAGTCTACTACCACACATTAGTGAGTAGTATAAGGACAGTGGTTTTCAAACTGTGTTCCAGGAAACCTTGGGGTTCCTCCAAAGCTCATCAGGAATTACTCAGTAAGATGACCAGTAATAATGGACCACTATCCATTTTCCTCTGCATATCTCGCCATAGGAGAGTGTTGGGTGTATTCTAGGGTAATTCTTAGTTCATGCAATGACATAGTAGGGCTCATAGGTCTTGCCCCACATTAATGGAATGCACGCCCTTGAACATGCCACAGCATCCTCTACAATGCACTGATGTTCCATGTCAGACAAGTCAGTACGGGAAGAGCTCCTTGAAGGCAGAAAACTTGAAAAACATGAGTACAAAGCATAGATAGCCCAGCCAGTACAAGGGTAAGGAGAAGGATCATAACCTTCTTTTCCTTAGAAAGCCTCCAGCACATCCATATTTTAAAACCAGCTGGAATATTGTTGAACGAATAGTCCTGCAAGTAGGCCACTACCATGTTCTGCTGCCTTCTGAAAAATCAATTTCAGATCTGTTAGGAGGAGAGATGGGCAACTTGTGGCCCTTCAGATGTTTTGGCCTATAACTTCCATCAGCTCTAGCCAGCAGAGCCAATGATAAGGGATGATGGGAACTGTAGGCCAAAACCTCTGGAGGGCCACTAGTTGCCCTCCCCATCCTAGGATATAAATCATTCTCTGATGGAAATTAACATCACACTATAATACCTCTACAGTATTATCCCCAAATTTGCAAATGTTCTTTAGAATACTCCTTAACGTACATTAATTAACTACTACTCAGAGTGGCTAAATCAGATCAGGGACATGCAGCTTTTTAACACTGCAGTTTTTCATGGAGCACCTCAGTTATGGAGAGCTAACAACTATTCAGTGATATCAGTAGGAAATTAGCATGGAAGTTAGACGGACTGGTCAGACTGCCACCTTGAAGGCGCCAACATGCAGGTCAAAGTTATCAAACACTGGAATATAGTAAGGGTGTGCATTCACCTCAGATAAATACTGATCCAAATCAAGCTGCTTAGGAGAAATCCGGGACTTGTCTGAGGTGAAGGAGGTATTTTCTGAATTTGCCCAAACTGAACCTGACTCTTTCCAAATCTTTGGGAGTGATTCGGAGGGACAAAGAGACACAGATTGTGAATCTGCAAAAATCAATCCCTTTTCTCCCAACCTCTCCATACATGGAAAATGCCCTTTTATTAAAAAAAACAACCTCAAATTTAAAGGCTACCTGCACAAAATCTTTGTACCTGTTTGTCTGAAATTTAGCAGGCTTCATCTACATAGAAGAGGATACTGTGCCTGCAAATTTCATCCAATTCAGTGTAAAAAAAAAAAAGTTATAGCTGTTTATTGATTTCCCCATTATAGTCAATGGGAGGGGGGATATATGAAGTTTCAGGGTTTCAACGTTTTGACTCAAATCTGAGTCAGAACAGATGGCCTCTGAAGCAGGCCAATCCAAATCAGGGCTCTTTCCAAAGCAGGATCTGAAATGAATCTTGCTGTTGGTTCACATCCCTAAAATATAGGGACAAGAATGTAGGAGGATTGTAGCTCAGTGATAGAATGTATGTTTTCCATGCTGAAGGTCCTGGGTTTAATCTTTGGCATCTCCAGATAGATCTGGGAAAGATCCTTGTCTGAAACCCTAGAGAGCCACTGCCACCCAGTACAGACAATACTGAGCTAAACAAACGAATATATATAAGTCAGTTTCATATGTTCAAGGAAAGTAGGACAAAGTTGGATATTTTAAAAAGATCTCCAACAGACTTCAACAACAATGTGTGCAACACTTGCCACGGCAACTGTGGCATATCCTCTGGCAAGCTAGACAAATGACAAACTTTCCTCCTAATTTCAAAACTGCAGAGCTGGGTGAGGATCATTGCTCCGAGCCAGATTGCCTAGCAGCCACAAGCTCTATACCTGTCTATACCACCGGGGGGGGGGGGGCCTTCAGGCACTGCTTTGTAACACTTGCTGAGCAATGGCCAAAGAGCATAAAGACTTTAATCAGTGCTCAAAGTACTAACTGAAGCCAATATAAGCCAGGAGCTCAGAACCCCAATACTGAGCAGCAGCTAAAGCTCACACATTCCCTGCCTTTCTTTCCCACAGGAAACGGAGTGGGGTCTTCCTTTCATTTTGGATGGAGGTGCTTGCCTCTGTCAAGCCAATAGGGGAAAAGAACCTGGCAGCCACAATTTTTGGCTTGGTGTGGATCTACCTACAAAGCCAGCCACAAACTGTAGAGCCTGGTCTCCATGCGCTAGACTTTCCACAATTTGACTCAATTCAGAGCATTCAGTACTGAATGAAATGGTCAGAAAATGGAAGTTAATTTAGGAGCAACACAGATTTAGTGTTCACATTAAGACCCAGTTTTAAAGTTCATGATTGTTTAGGCAGGGTCACAGACACCTTTTCTTTTGGTCATCTTCAGTTACAAATTTGACAGAATTGCTGCTGGGCTCCTTGATAACACGCAACCTATTCTAGAGAAAAATAATGTACCAACTGATTTCATGGGATAGGTTATATGCACCATGTGCATATGTCTATGTATAGAAGGGTTATCAACTGTTTTTGGCAGATCTCTTCTGCCTTTGATATCTGCATAACAGGCATACCATTTTTCCTATCATTAACCTCCATGCTGAGAATAGATTCTTCTTTTGAATATCTGCCTGTTATGCAACGATAAAAGCACAGACGACCTTCCCCCCAAAGAAGTTGGTAACCTTAATAGTGGGTATTGGGGCTATTTTAAGACTATGCACACATACTTGGGCTGCAAAAAGACCATATCTAATGGAGCAATCCCATATCCCCTAGACGGCATTGGGGGGGGGAGGATTGGATTGTTCAGTTTCCTGCCTATGAGTTCAAAAACAGAGCTCCAACCTCGAAGCCATGAAACTGCACTCCCTGCCCCCTCCCCCTTGTAGCCGGCATGAAGAGAACCGCACCGGCTACCCTTCCACTCTCCAGAAACGGAATGCGGAGATGAGGAAGGGGCATTCCAGGTGGCAAGGAGGGGAGACCAGAGTGGCAGCCATATGAAAAATTCGATGGCCGCCCCAGCCTCCTTCCCTCCCCCTCAAGCCTCCTCTAGATGGGCAAAATTGCCCATCTAGCTTAAATGCAGAGTGGGAGGAGCAGGGCACCTCCTGCTCTGTACTGGATACACATAGGCCTCTGAGTTTCGAGACTTACGTGTACCCAGGGCAGATCCCATAGGACTGTGCACCCTAAAGAGTTCAACCACTGTGCATTTTTTTTTCCTAACTGCTTCAAATCTCAGGCTCTTTCCTAATTTCCTAAGGATTATAATATTTCTGAAACATACTGACTAAAACAAGAATAATCAGCAACATTATTACTGTCTAAACTTGCGTTTATCTCCCTTTTTCATGCTTTTGTAAGTTTCCTGTTTTATTTTTTCCCAGCAACAGCTTGCAAATTATAACTCAATGTACTCCATCCACATCTATTTATCCTATTTCTACCCCCAACACTCTTTCATAAGCATATAAAAGAGTACACTCATCAGGAAGCCATGACTGACTGCAGGTCCCTGTTGAGAATACACTCAGTGGGAAACCCTACTTTGCCTCTGTGTAAGTTGTGTAAATAGACACCAAAAAGAAGATAACAAATGCTTCAACTGACAGCAAAACTCTAAAAGGAGGGAAACAGGCACACTACAGTGAGGTTTCAGCCAAATATGCTATTGAATTTCTAGAAAAATCAAAGTACATTATAAGAATGTGCATACTATGGCTTGGATCCAAAGAATCATGAGCAAAAGGAGAAAAGACTAGTGCTGTTCCATGACTTCTTGTAGTGCAATGCCACATGTCTTTTTTATTTGTAATGTATTTAATTTCTAGCCTTTCTGCCTGCAAAAAGGGCACTCACGGTGGCTAACAATAAAATCCAGATTAAAAATAAAACGTTAATTAAAATGCAGCAGAAACACAAATAAATTTAAAAGCACAATCAGGGGATGCCTTACAGCATAAAAAACCAAATAAGGATAATAATGGCTGTAGTATATAAACTCTAGTGGGCCATAAAAATATATTCAAAATGAGTTTGTGCCAAGTCTTACACAAGACCTTGCACAAACAGAGGAACTGCTCTGAATCTGGGGTCACTTTTTTCATACAACACTCTTTGTGGTAAGTCAGAAACAGCCCTTCTGTAATGGAAGAGGCTTTCTGCTAGTAGTAGGGTATCTTTGGATCCCACCGAATGTGTTTTCACAGAGATTTCACATGAACTTTGTCCACACTTTTAAAAGAACAGTTTATACAAATGAAAATCTGCATATGCTGAATAGTCAATGTGGTCATCTAATAAAAACTTACTCACTTTTAAATCAAACCCATAACACAGGGACACACACATATTGCAAATAACATGAAACTGAAAATAAATTCCCCCCACTATACCACCCTGTTTTTATATAAACTAATAATAATAATAAATAAAATATTATGTCTTATAATGAAACTCAGCTTTTGCTTCCACTTTAACTACCTTTTATATAAAGATGCATTTTAACATTCCTTTTCCCCAAACTAACTGCAAATAATGGTAGCCAGATTTTAGAAGTAGAAATCAATTAAAGATACTGTACTGCAGGAAATTACATTCCCATTTCCCAAACAGAGAACAAATAAATAAATCACCAAACATATTACTTACGGATCAATTGATATTTTAATACAGGTCATATTCTTATCCCTCTGTTTATTGTCAGCTGCATTTACTAGAAATAAATTAACATTTCTTAGTGGTAGTATTTCATCTACTAAATATTCAATAAAGATTTTATCTAAGCTAAATAATGTATAGTCACATATAGCAAATGCAACATATTTGAGAAACTTTAGCACACCATACAATCTTTATGAAACAGATGCTTCTAGCCCACGGAGTTCAGTGGGACCTTCCTGGCATGTTATGTATGACTGCATCCTTATTTATTCCTTCTGATTATAATCTGATGTCAATGCATCCATCTTTTATGGTTTGTGATTCATTTTTCTACTCTTTCCATATAAAAAGTTAAGTTAATGATACCTTCCCACATTATGTCTCTGCCAGTTTTTCCAAAATGTGCAAATTTCTACATACATATACAATAAGAATGCTATACTATATGAAGCAGGAACTCAAGGATCTAATTCACAGCCCTATGAACTTTGACAACTAGAATTTCTGTAGGAGAAAACTGTGAGTTTCCACTCCATGGAAGATGCTCACATGCATAGGACTGTATCAACAAAACACTGCTCAAATATATCTGTTAATCAGCCTGAACATAACTACCCATAAAATACCACAGAACATACTTCTGGTTAGTTCATTACTGCCATTATGATATGAAGATCAAAGTTAAAATATGCATTAATACAATAGCTAACCAATATTCTTCCATATATGCCTTCCTACTCTTAAAGATAAGAACATAAGAAAAGCAAGGCTCAATCAGACCAAAGGCCTATCTAGTCTAGCATTCAGTCCCACATTGGCCAACCAGCTGCCTGAAAGACTGCTGGACCAGCTAAGCCTTTGGTCTGATTCAACATGCTCTTATTATGTTCTAATTTTAAGATATGGCACTAAGAATCTCTTGATGGTCCCACAATTTATTAGGATGGTGGTCACTACTGAACAAGCTTTTTTGATAGTGCCCGTTTAAGTACTAGGACTAGCATTCCAATGCAATACAGCAGATCCAGGAGCATGACCGTTTTAAGCAGCAGTTGTTCTTTTTAGATGACTTTATACCTTACTGTTCCTTCCTGAATAATACAAATAATACCTTTGGTTTTAAATGTGTCCCTTTGCTGTTTTTATTGTTGTTTTGTTATTTTTAGACCGTATTATTCATTTTTAAGTTGTACCCTGCATTGAGAACCCCAACTGAAAAGCAAATTAAAAATGGAAGACCAATTGTAAAACATTTAACAAATTAAAATAAAGCATTTTCTCATGTTCCCCCAAACATGGAGTTCTCATCTAGAAGGAACAATAATATCATGTTTTTAGGACAGCAAATAAGGATTCTTTTAACATGGTCTTTGAAACTGAATTTTCTGCTCTGTGGATTCAACAGGATTCTGGAGGGAAGAGTACTACATAAGTTCTATTGAGTTCAATGCGATTACTTCTAGGTAAGTGTGCACGGGATTACAGTCTCCATAAAAAAATCTGTTGCAGTCACATGAATGCAAAGTCTTCCCTTTGATAGGAAATCACACACATATATATCTCCCTTCATTCCTCACTCCAAGACAATTCCTCGGCCCTGCTGGATCTGGCAATATAACATTGTTGTTGTTTAGTCGTTCAGTCGTGTCTGACTCTTCATGACCCCATGGACCATAGCACGCCAGGCCTTCCTGTCCTGCGCTCCCTCCCGAAGTGTGCTCAAGTTCATATTCATTGCATCAGTGATGCTATCTAGCCATCTCATCCTCTGCCTCCCCCTTCTCCTTTTGCCTTCAATCTTTCCCAGCATCAGGGTCTTTTCCAGTGACTTTTTTCTTTGTATTAGGTGGCCAAAATATTTGAGCTTCAGCTTCAGGATCTGTCCTTCCAATGAGCACTCAGGGTTGATTTCCTTTAGGATGGACTGATTTGACCTCCTTGCAGTCCAGGGGACTCGAAGAGTCTTCTCCAGCACCACAGTTCGAAAGCATCGATTCTTCGGCGCTCAGTCTTCCTTATAGTCCAGCTCTCACAGCCATACGTTGCTACTGGGAAAACCATAGCTTTGATTAGACGGTCCTTTGTCGGCAAGGTGATGTCTCTGCTTCTTACTATGCTGTCTAGGTTTGCCATAGCTTTCCTCCCAAGGAGCAAGCGTCTTTTAATTTCAGGGCTACAGTCACCGTCTGCGGTGATCTTGGAGCCCAAGAAAGTAAAATCTCTCACTGCTTCCATTTCTTCCCCTTCTATATGCCAGGAAGTGATGGGGACAGATGCCATGATCTGAGTTTTTTTTAATGTTGAGTTTCAAACCAGCTTTTGCACTCTCCACTTTCACCCTCAACAAGAGGCTCTTTAGATCTTCTTCCTCACCAGACAGCCACTTTGCTTTCTTGCATTTCTTTTTCTTTGGGATGGATTGAGTTGCTGCCTCCTGAACAATGTTACAGACCTCCACCCATAGTTCCTCAGGCACTCTGTCTATCAGGTCTAATCCCTGAAATCTATTCCTCACCTCCACTGATTATTCATATGGGATATGATTTAGGTCATACCTGAATGGTTTAGTGGTTTTCCCTACGTTCTTCAATTTAAGCTGAAATTTTGCAAGAAGCAGCTCATGATCTGAGCCACAGTCAGCTCCAGGTCTCGTTTTTACTGCTTTATAGAGCTTCTCCATCTTTGGCTGCAAAGGACATAATCAATCTGATTTCGATATTGACCATCTGGTGACGTCCATGTGTAGAGTCACCTCTTGTGCTGTTGGAAAAGAGTGTTTGCTATGATCAGCATGTTCTCTTGGCAAAACTCTATTAGCTTTTGTCCTGCTTCATTTTGTACACCAAGGCCATGCCTGCCTGTTATCCCGGTGATTTCTTGACTTCCTACTTTAGCATTCCAATCCCCTATGATGAAGAGGACATCTTTTTTGGGTGTTAGTTCTAGAAGGTGTTGTAGGTCTTCATAGAACCGATCAACCTCAGCTTCTTCGGCCTCAGTGGTTGGGGCATAGACTTGAATTACTGTGATGTTGAATGGTTTGCCTTGGATTCGTACTGAGATCATTCTATCGTTTTTGAGATTGTACCCCAGTACTGCTTTTCCCACCCTTTTGTTGACTATAAGTGCTACTCCATTTCTTCTAAGGGATTCTTGCCCACAGTAGTAGATATAATGGTCACCTGAATTAAATTCATCCATGCTTGTCCATTTCAGTTTGCTGATTCCCAAGATGTCGATGTTCAATCTTGCCATCTCATGTTTGACCACCTCCAGCTTATCTTGATTCCTTGATCTGACATTCCAGGTTCCTAAACAATATTGTTCTTTACAGCATCGGATTTTCTTTTCACCACCAGACACATCCACAGCTGAGTGTCCTTTCGGCTTTGGCCCAGCCGCTTCACTCTTTCTGGCGCTACTTGGAAATACCCTCTGCTCTTCCCCAGTAGTATATTGGACACCTTCCGACCTGAGGGCCTCTCTTTTAGCCTTGTGATACGTTCCATGGGGTTTTCTTGGCAAGAATACTGGAGTGGGTTGCCATTTCCTTCTCCAGTGGACCACATTTTGTCAGAACTCTCTACCATGACCTGTCCATCTTGGCTGGCCCTGCATGGCATAGCTTATGGCTTCACTGAGTTACGCAAGCCCCTTTGCCACAACAAGGTAGTGATCCATGAAGGGGATATAACATTCATTAAAATACTACTCAAGCCCACAAAATCAAAAATCAGTAACATGAACTAAACTATATAACAATTGGAATTAAATAAAGACAAATGAAATTATGTTCTTTAAATCTAGGGTAAGGAGGAAAGCCTCAACCCACCTGCTATGCACCTTTTATTCTGGAAGGGTTCTAAACCCTTACACAATCAAACCCCACCTGGTCAACATGACAACCCATGGTCACAATTAGAATATTCAAAATGGCCGGCTGACTACAACACAGGCAGCCCACCATGGCTTAAATAAACAAGCCATGTTGGACTGTGTGATTGTGCAAACCAGCCCAATGTAAAATTGAAGACACCACCACTGATTAGTTCTAGTACTCCACACAAAATTCTAGGGGGTGGCACTGCTGTAATGTAGCTGACCATTAGCTATGATTAACTGTGAGTAAGGGTGGAATTCTATGGTTTGTGCCCTGGGTACTTGTAGGCCTCCAAACTCGGAGGTTTACAGGTATCCTATGCAAAGAAGGAGGCGGCTTGCCCCTCTTACGCTGCATTTTAGCTAGACAGGCAATTTGCCTGTCTAGCTGCAGCTTCAGGGAGGGGGAGGGGAGGAAGCTGGGGCAGCAACAGGAAAAGATGTAAGCCAGCCACCCCCGGTTTCTTCCCTCCCCATCCCCAGGAACACCTCCTTTCCCCCATTTCTGTGCTCCTTTTACCAAGCACAGAGTGGCGGGGTGTGAGGTTCTCTCCGCACTGGCTATGAGGGGGGTAGGGGGTGCCATTTCCTGGCTCTGAGCCCTGTCTTCAACTGCAGAGCCAGAAACCAAAAAAACCCAAAACCTTATGTCCCCCAGACGCTGTCTAGGGGACATAGGATTGCTCCCTAAGAGATTGGGAACAGGCTGTAGAATCATTTGCTCCTCATACCTCTCGACCCTTAACATTTGAAACTGTACTAAAGCTAGATTAGAAGCACACTCAGGTTGGAATCACCATGTTAACATCGGTGAAGACATAAACCCAAGCCACAGTTAAGGGCTGAGTGGAAGGAATTCATACCTGAGAGTGTGACACTGAGAAAAGGGAACATGCAATACCACAGTCTATTTCCAACTCTTCACCATGGTTAATGACTGGCTAATATTACATGTATGCAAACCCAGCATATATTTACATTCTTCCATTTTAAGTACTTTGCAAATGCTGAGAGCTGTCAGAATATCACCATTATATACACTTACCAAGAATTTCATCAAAGATCTTGTATAAGCCAGGAACAAACGTAACCTCTCTACAATTCATTCCTACATCTTCATCAAACACCCACATCAGCTATATGTAAAGAAAATGAAAGTGTACTTTACTGAATTGTAAAGAAATATTTACTGTTATTATTTTTCATAGAATATATTTATTTTGAATCCCCAGCACTGATTGTTTGCCTATATCATTGCCTTATGTGTATACACACAAAAATACTTTCAGACTGACATCTGGTAATAAACAAACACAAACATCACTTAATATTTTCACTGACAACACTAAAGACAACTCCATTTAACAAAGAGAAAAATGGAAATTACCTGAGTTAAAGGTTCCACTGAACCAATGTATGTGTCAGGACGAAGAAGAATATGCTCAAGTTGAGTCTTTTTCTGATAAACTCTCTCAACAGACATCTTCTTTGAATCATTTTTATTCATATGTTCAGGTTCTTCTTTTTTTGAAGCATTGTTCTGATTATCAAAGAGTGTCTAAAATGAAAGGAGAAATGATAACTAAACTATACAGATTCACTCCAACTGTACATATACAGTTTCTATAGCCATAAACAAGCCTTGTCTAGGAAAAAATACCTACAGCATTCTAGTTCTGCCTTATCCAAAGTCTTTGAAAAGTAGCAGTGTATTTAGTTATCATAAAACAACAATACAAACCTAAGGGGAACCTTTTTCATGTGTAGTTGACATGTCCCGGTATTGTTGGTTTTGATATAAGGGCTTTTATGTTCTGGGGATTAATCTGCCCCTTTTACGTATTGCCCTATCTACTGGGTTATCTTAAGGACTCCAGCTAGGATCCTTAAAAAAAAAAAAAATTCTGAAGAAAAGCACACCCTCCATGCCATAAAACAAACTTTTGAAAGCCTTTGCAGTTTCAAAAGAGAGCAAAAGGGTTAAGTCTACGGCAGTGTACGAGCCTTAAGGACCCTTGGCCTCATACATTCCCTTCTCCATAGCTTCCGTTTGCAGCAATCATAGTTTATTGCTTAACCTAAAGCAGCAAATTATGGTTTGCTGAATAAAATTATTGCAACACACATGGAGAATACTTAAGCCTGAGGCTTTTTAAAGGGCTAATTCAAATAGTGCCAAACTGTGGATTGTCTTTACTTCTGAACTAAACCAGAGAGTGAAGAGCAGCTGTTCTGTAAGTGCCAACCTAAAGCCATTAGTTGTTTGGATCTTGGGATCCCAACCTCCGCCCTCAACTATCAGTAAACAGATTAACAGCAAGACAAAATAAATAAACTAACACCGTTATAAGAAATACATTAATAGCTTTACAAGACCTGGGATACTGCCAAATTATGAAACTGACTTATATAGGACTCTGAAAAAACAAAACCTGAGCAATTTCCAGGCTAGATGGCAACCATTTATCATTCTCTTGAGACACAGTATTTGATTTTCATGTTTTATATTATTTCATTCTGATTGTATTACTTACAGTATCTTAACTGCTGTAACTTTAAGACCACAAAATAACAGAGCAAACAAACCTGTACTAGTGTTGTCAGTACTATCTTCATGGCATGCAAGATCCTATTCCAATGATTTGATGGTTACTTTTCTCTTAGTGCAAAGAGGTAAAGCAAGCCTGGGAGATAACCCATCTCTCCCCGGCCCAGATTTAAAAAATTGGGGGAGGGAAGAGCCATTACTTGCCAAACTGCTAAGGCAACACCATAGTGGTACAGTTGTAGTCCTTATTCATAATATAGAACGTAACACATTTCATACAGCATAGATGGCATGTATATCAAATGTAAAATAGAAACACCTTCAAATGTAGCCACTACATGGATGATTGCAATATACCACCTCCATGTCTAAAGCAAAAACACTGATCAGAGGTTCTAGTTAGAACATGTACATAATCAAGGCCTTGCTACTTGAAAAGCAGTAGGCGGGAGCAGCTTTTACCAATTATATCCGAAGTATAACTGACTGCCTCCCTTCTTCAAAACAGGACTTTGTACACAGTGATCCATGCTGCTGTAACTTCTGTGCTTAATTACTATAATACATTCTATGCAAGGCTTTCCTTGAAGATAGCACTGAAAGCACAGGTATTTTAAAAGACTGCAGAGGGTGTAAAATACCTGCAGGAATGGAGAACTGGGACCACTTAGAACTTATGTTCCTACTTCTGTGCTGTTGTTGTTGTTCAGTCGTTCAGTCGTTCCTGACTCTTCGTGACCCCATGGACCATAGCACGCCAGGCCTTCCTGTCCTGCACTCTCTCCCGGAGCGTGCTCAAGTTCATATTCATTGCATCGGTGATGCTATCTAGCCATCTCATCCTCTGCCGTCCCCTTCTCCTTTTGCCTTCAGTCTTTCCCAGCATCAGGGTCTTTTCCAGAGAGTTTTCTCTTTGCATTAGGTGGCCAAAATATTTCAGCTTCAGCTTCAGGATCTGTACTTCCAATGAGCAGTCAGGGTGGATTTCCTTTAGGATGGACTGATTTGACCTCCTTGCAGTCCAGGGGACTCATAAGAGTCTTCTCCAGCACCACAGTTCGAAAGCATCAATTCTTCAGCGCTCAGCCTTCCTTATAGTCCAGCTCTCACAGCCATTCATTACTACTGGGAAAACCATAGCTTTGATTAGACGGACCTTTGTCGGTAAGGTGATTTCCCTGCTTCTTACGATGCTGTCTAGGTTTGCCATAGCTTTCCTCCCAAGGAGCAAGCGTCTTTTAATTTCAGGGCTACAGTCACCGTCTGCGGTGATCTTGGAGCCCAAGAAAGTAAAATCTGTCACTGCTTCCATTTCTTCCCCTTCTATATGCCAGGAAGTGATGGGGACAGATGCCTTGATCTTAGTTTTTTTAATGTTGAGTTTCAAACCAGCTTTTGCACTCTCCTCTTTCACCCTCAACAAGAGGCTCCTTAGATCCTCTTCACTTTCTGCCATTAGGGTGGTATCGTCTGCATATCGGAGGTTGTTGATAATTCTCCCAGCAATCTTAATTCCGACCTGTGATTCATCCAACCTGGCATTTCTCATGATGTACTCTGCATATAAGTTAAATAAGCAGGGTGACAATATGCAGCGTTGTCGTACTCCTTTCCCAATTTCGAACCACTCGGTTGTTCCATGTCTGGTTCTTACTGTTGCTTCTTGACCCTCGTACAGGTTTCTCAGGAGACAGGTAAGATGGTCTGGTACTCCCATCACTTTCAGAATTTGCCACAGTTTGTTGTGATCCACACAATCAAAGGCTTTAGCATAGTCAATGAAGCAGAAATAGACGTTTTTCTGGAATTCTCTTGCTTTCTCCATGATGTAGCAAATGTTGGCGATTTGATCTCTAGTTCCTCTGCCTCTTCGAAACCCAGCTTGTACTTCCGGTAGTTGTCAGTTCGCATACTGCTGAAGCCTAGCTTGTAGGATTTTGAGCATCACCTTGCTGGCATGTGAAATGAGCACAATTGTGCGGTAGTTTGAACACTCTTTGGCGTTGCCCTTCTTTGGAATTGGAATGTAAAGTGACCTTTTCCAGTCTTGCGGCCATTGTTGAGTGTTCCAAATTTGTTGGCATATTGAATGCAGCACTTTAACAGCATCATCTTTTAGGATTTTAAATAGCTCAGCTGGAATACTGTCATCTCCACTAGCTTTGTTGTTAGTAATGCTTCCTAAGGCCCACTTGACTTCACTCTCGAGGATGTCCGGCTCAAGTTCAGTGACTGCACTATCATGGCTATCAGGGACATTCAGATCTTTCCTGTATAGTTCCTCTGTGTATTCTTGCCACCTCTTCTTAATCTCATCTGCTTCTGTTATGTCCCTGCCTTCTTTGTCCTTTATCATGCCCATCTTTGCACAAAACGTTCCCTTGAGATCTCCGATTTTCTTGAAAAGATCTCTAGTCTTTCCCATTCTGTTGTTTTCTTCGATTTCTTTGCATTGTTCATTTAAGAAGGCCTTCTTGTCTCTCCTTGCTATTCTCTGGAAATCTGCATTCAGTTGGATAATCTTCCCCTTTCTCCCTTGCTTTTCACTTCCCTTCTTTCCTCAGCTACTTGTAAAGCCTCATCAGACAGCCACTTGGCTTTCTTGCATTTCTTTTTCTTGGGGATGGATTGAGTTGCTGCCTCCTGAACAATGTTATGGACCTCCATCCATAGTTCCTCAGGCATTCTGTCTATCAGGTCTAATCCCTGAAATCTATTCCTCACCTCCACTGTATATTCATCAGGGATATGATTTAGGTCATACCTGAATGGTTTAGTGGTTTTCCCTACGTTCTTCATTTAAGCCGAAATTTTGCAACAAGAAGCTCATGATCTGAGCCACAGTCAGCTCCAGGTCTTGTTTTGACTGACTGTATAGAGCTTCTCCATCTTTGGCTGCAAAGGACATAATCAATCTGATTTCGATATTGACCATCTGGTGAAGTCCATGTGTAGAGTCGTCTCTTGTGCTGTTGGAAAAGAGTGTTTGCTATGATCAGCGTGTTCTCTTGGCAAAACTCTATTAGCTTTTGTCCTGCTTCATTTTGTACACCAAGGCCATGCCTGCCTGTTATCCCAGTGATTTCTTGACTTCCTACTTTAGCATTCCAATCCCCTATGATGAAGAGGACATCTTTTTTTGGTGTTAGTTCTAAAAGGTGTTGTAGATCTTCATAGAACCGATCAACCTCAGCTTCTTCGGCCTCAATGGTTGGGGCATAGACTTGAATTACTGTGATGTTGAATGGTTTGCCTTGGATTCGTAGTGAGATCATTCTATCATTTTTAAGATTGTACCCCAGTACTGCTTTTCCCACCCTTTTGTTGACTATGAGTGCTCCTCCATTTCTTCTAAGGGATTCTTGCCCACAATAGTAGATATGATGGTCACCTGAATTAAATTCGCCCATGCCTGTCCATTTGAGTTCACTGATTCCCAAGATGTCGATGTTCAATCTTGCCATCTCATGTTTGACCACCTCCAGCTTACCTTGATTCATTGATCTGACATTCCAGGTTCCTAAACAATATTGTTCTTTACAGCATCGGATTTTCTTTTCACCACCAGACACATCCACAGCTGAGTGTCCTTTCGGCTTTGGCCCAGCCGCTTCACTCTTTCTGGCGCTACTTGGAAATACCCTCTGCTCTTCCCCAGTAGTATATTGGACACCTTCCGACCTGAGGGGCTCATCTTCCGGCATCATATCTTTTAGCCTTGTGATATGTTCCATGGGGTTTTCTTGGCAAGAATACTGGAGTGGGTTGCCATTTCCTTCTCCAGTGGACCACATTTTGTCAGAACTCTCTGCCATGACCTGTCCGTCTTGGGTGGCCCTGCACGGCATAGCTTATGGCTTCACTGAGTTACGCAAGCCCCTTCGCCACTACTGGAACCTAATTTAAAGTGTTAGCTCTTACCTTTAGAGTCCCCCATAGTACCTAAATACCCCAAGAAGCAACTCTTCTTACATGAACTCCTTCCACACACAGGCCCTACATAGAATCATATATCTGAAGGAGAAAAGTGTGGCAAGACATAATAGACCCTTGTCTACCATTGTCCCAAGGCTGTGAAACCTATTCCTTGAAGTATAGAGTTATAAATCTCTATTAAGTTTTAGAAAGGTACACAAGGTGTTGTTTCAGCAGTCTTTTGAGACTCAGGGACAGATGCTGATGTTATTCCATTAATATGCTATGGTCAGCTGTTTCTTTGAGTGGTGTCTGAGCTTATACTTTTTTAAGCTGCCTCAAAGTCTCTGATGAGATAGGGTACAGGTTTAAAAAAATATAATAAATGAAACAGAGCTGCTGCCTATCTGTTAGCATGCATAGGTTTAAAATGTAATCTGTAAAACAGGCATCTCTGAACACAGGAGAGACTTCTGCTCATGTTTATGATACAATAGCCAGGGTTTGCTCCCAAATTATAATTTTGGGAAGTGATAATTATAATTTTAGAGAAATCTCATTTTATTGGGATGTAACATACCGGGTTGGATGCAGTTTTAGTCATATGTCAGTGTAGCCCCATTGACATTAAAAGGACTTAGACAGTTATTGCTAACTGAAGTCCCATTGATTTCAATCTGTTTACTCTAAGTATGACTAAAACAAGATCCAGCCCACTATATTCTGAAGTTCATGATACAAACACTTTACAACACTACAGGGAGAGGAGCCACTTAATTTTGTTGCATATAATGAAAGCTGTGGGTATCATATGACATCTGAACAGCTAATTATAAAATGAAATGTAATTAGGGTCAGTCTCTCACTTGGTTTACAATTACATTTCATAAAGATCTGAAACATCATGGCAACAGCGGTAGTGTGGTCTGAAACACAGGTGCCTACACATGACCATCATGCCTTAAAGTACTATGGAACAGATGACTCAGATCAGGATCTCAAGTTATACAGTCAGGGCCAGAAATATTGGAACAAGGATAACTGTTTTGGCAGTTGGCCTCTGTACACCACCACACTGAAGTTGAAAAGAAACACACCCAGATGGGAGTGAAGTCAGGACTTTCAGCTGTAATTCAAGAGGTTTGACAAAAGTGGGGCACTAACCATTTAGGAAGCACAGCCAGGGGCATACACACACACCCATCATTGGTGGCTCATAAGTAAGGGAACAAACCAACATCTTTTCAAACTTAAGGATCGCCTTTAATACCTGGATGAAAATCCTTTGCAGTCAATGACTGCCTCAAGTTTGGAACCCATGGATATGACCAAATGCTGAGTTTCCTCCCTTGAGATGCTTTGCCAGGCCTTTACTGCAGCTGCCTTCAGCTGCTGCTTGTTTGTGGGTCTTTCTGCCTTCAGTCTTGTCTTCAGTAAGTGAAAAGCAGGCTCTGTTGGGTTGAGACCAGGTGACTGACTTGGCCATTGAAGAACATCCCACTTCTTTGCCTGGAGAAACTCTTGGGTAGTTTTTGCTGTATGTTTTGGGTCATTATCCATCTGCAATATGAAGCGGTATCCTATCAGTTTGGCAGCATTCGGTTGAATCTGAGCAGAAAGTATAGCCCTATACAGTCCAGAATTCATCCTGCTGCTTTCATCAGCAGTCAGGTCATCAATAAACAACAGTGACCCAGTTCCATTGTCAGCCATACATGCCCATGCCATTACGCTGCCTCCACCTTGTTTGACAGATGATGTGGTAAGCTTTGGATCATGAGCTGTTCCTTTCCTTCTCCATACTTTTCTCTTCCCATCATTCTGGTACAAGTTAATCTTGGTTTCATCAGTCCAAAGAATCTTATTCCAGAACTGGGCAGGCTTTTTTAGGTGTTTGCTGGCAAAGGCTAATCTGGCCTGTCTGTTCTTGAGCATTACCAGTGGTTTGCACCTTGTTGTGAAGCCTCTGTATTTACATTCATAAAGCCGTCTCTTGACTGTAGATGTCGACAGTGACATGCCTACCTCCACAAGAGTGTTCTTGACCTGGCTAGATGTTGTGAAAGGGTTCCCCTTCACCATGAGCAGAATTCTGCAGCCATCCATTTTAGTTGTCTTCCGTGGTCTTCCAGGCCTTTTGCTGTTGCTGAGCTTGCCAGTTAATTCCTTCTTTTTCAGGATGTTCCAAACTGTTGTATTGGCCACTCCCACTGTTTTTGCTATCTCTCTGAGGGGTTTATTTTGTTTCCTCATCCTAATGATGGCCTTCTTCACTCACATGGACACCTCTTTGGACCTCATGTTGGGAGTTCCAGTGAACAGCTACCAAATGCAAATGTAACACTCAGAACTACCTCCAGGCCTTTTATCTGCTTGATTGGTCATGGGGCACCCAGGAAACAGGCCACACCTGGCCATGCAGCTGCTTCTCAGCCATTCATTCCATTACTTATGAGCAACCAACAATTGGGGGAGGTGTATGCCACTGGCTGTACTTCCTGAATGGTTAGTGCCCCACTTTTGTCAAACCTCTTGAATTACAGCTAAAAGTCCTGACTTCGCTCCCATCTGGGTGTGTTTCCTTTCAACCTCAATGAGGTGGTATACAGAGACCAACTGCCAAAACTGTTATCCTTGTTCCAATATTTCTGGCCCTGACTGTACGTTCTCAGTATTATCTCCTCAATTAATACACTAATCACAAATGGGAGAAATGCAGAAAAGGGAAACTAAAATGATCACTGGAGCAACTCCCCTATGAGGAAAGGTTATAACAGCTGGGATTGCTTAGCTTTGAAAACCAGTGAGTAAGGGGAGGCATGATATACAAAATTATGCATGGTATGGAGAAAGTGGATAGAGGGACATTTTTCTCCCTCTCTTAGTACTAGAACCTGGGGTCATCCCATGAAGCTGAATAGTGGGAGATTCAGGACAGATAAAAGGATGTACTTCTTCACACAGCACATAATTAAACTATGGAATGCATTGCCACAAGAAGTAGAGATAGCCACCAATGTGGATGGCTTTAAGAGGGGATTGGAAAAATTCATCGAGGATAAGGCCATCAGTGGCTACTAGTCTTGATGGCTATATGCTACCACCAGTATCAGAGCCAGTATGGCTATTCACAACAGCTGCTGGGGAACTTTGGCAGGAGGGTACTGTTGCATTGATGTCCTGCTTGAGGGTTCTCGTGGGCAGCTGGTTGGCCACTATGTGAATGGAATGCTGTACTAGATGGACCCTTGGTCTGATCCAGCATGGGTTTTATGTTATTATGGAATCATTTAAATACTTTTGCCCTACACATTTCTTCTATGCAAGTCTATCTTTGGGCACAGATATCAACTGTGGTATATGCACATGTGAAGGAATAGAAGTGTCCTGGTTGTGTTTAATTTCCACTTGTGGAAAAGGGCATTACCAGTCCATGACAGCACATAAGGAGAATTTATTAGGCCCATCTTCACCTGCCAGTGACCATGGTGGATTAGAGCATCCTCTGTTCCATCAGTCTGTAAATTAGGTACAGTTTTGGACTTAGTCTCTGTGCCAGATATATCGCTTACATGTATCGAACAGAGCAGGGATACATTATTTGATGCTTCTGATCAAAAATGGCCGACTGAGATGTAACAATGGCTTTCCCTTCTATGAGAGGCAGCATGGATCAAATCAACTATGCCTACATGAATTTTTGCTCCGTTTCTGTATTTTGGGTACATCATGTTCTAACCCGAGGACAGTTGATTTAATACAATACATATTGCTGGCATGCTGTGTAGAAACTTTGGACTTGAGAGAAGGAAAAAAGGAGGTCTCACACAGGGAGCATAATTAAAACCCTTATGTGTATACAAATCCCCTAGCTTCGAGTGTTTTGAGTGTGGCAAGGCAAAATAGTTGTGTTAGGAAAGCTAAAGTTGTTCAAGGTGCTCAAGTTGTTAATGGTGCTCAAGCTCACTTAAGGCCTGTATGTTCCTAATAGGAGTATAATCTCTCCAGTTAGCCCTAGCTCTTTAACATGCTGGAAATGGCAACCTGGATGAAGATATGAAAGAGATTAAAGCAGGCACCTCCCCTTGGAGATATGGATCATTAAGTCATACACACACAGTATCCTTAGTGAGGAAAGTAAGTGTGAATCTTTTCTAGTTTAAACTTTAATAAAAATAAATGGTTTATCCAGTTTTCACAATGTATTCAGACAAGTTTCTGAAGGATAGAACATATTTCAGCCAGCAGCCCAGCGCCCCCCCCCCACACATTATATGTGTATTGTTTAGCTATATTAATGTCAAAACACATTAAGAGCACAATCCTATACATGTTTAGACAGATGCTGGGAGATGCAGGACTTTTTTCTGTCTAAACATGCACAGGATCGCACCCTTAGCCACTATACACAATTTAGAAGGACATTTGTTTATTACAGAAATTGTAACTCTACTGCTTTACAGGTATTATACAAAACTGCTAAAAGGCATATTATACACGCACTCGTAACAAAAAGCCCTATTTTCAAAATATGCAAGTCAAACAGATGTATGGTTCAGATTTTTCAGAAACTGCATCATTAGTATGTACTATTCTGAATGCAACGTTACAGTTTCTATAGAATTAAGGTGGAGGTGGGAAAAGACAGAAGGGGCAATCTTGTGGCATAAGATATACTGGAAAATTAAGGTTTTATTAGTAAGGGATCAAAACTGAAGACTATGGGGAACAGGTAAATGCCAGTCTTTTGCAGGTATCTCCTGCATATTTTCACACATACTTCAAACAACGTTGAGATTGAAAAACAGTGCATAACCCAGCCAAAGTTAATGACTTTGAAATCAAAATACTATAATGGGAGACTTAAGAAAGCACCTAACAATCTCCCTTTGCCATAAATTATACTAAAAATGCTAACTTTTGCTTGTATATACCCTTGCACTAACAGGTTTCTGTTGCTTTCTACTATGTACCATTATCCTGAAAAATGCAATATTATGGTGCATAACATTCATTTAAAAACCTAAAATGTGTCCTCAGTAAATAAGAATCTGTCAAATATACCTTTGTGCATTAAGGGAGCAATCCTATGGCTGCTAGTCTGCAGCTGGACGGCCATAGGTCAGTTCCCTGAGAACTGACCTCCATCCCCTCCTGCACTGCCTTGTAGGCACTGCAGAACGGCCCCATGCTTGGAAGAGTGAGGAGCAGCGAAAACTGGATGTTCCTGGGGGCGTGCCAGGGCAGGGAACTCAGAAATGCTAGTACAACACATCCAACATGTCCGGCCATTGCTTCCCGCACTCCGACTGCCCACGGCTAGACAGCCAAAATCAGCTGTCTAGCCACAAATGCAGGGCAGCTGAAGCACAGGAGGATGATCCCCTCCGTGCTTCTCCTGCCCTGCATTGGATAGGTGGTCGCCTCCAAGTTTGGAGGTGGCCACCTACCCCAGTAGGATTGTGCCCTAAATCTTTCTTCAGCAGTGAAGTCACTAGATCTAGTATTTATGGTCCTCCCTGATTTTTATCTATGCAGACCCACAATTTTAATACAGATATTGTAAAGCACTGAAAGACCACTCTGAGAGCAGAAAGAACAGAAACTGTGGAGGTGGCAGATAATTATAAAATAAATTAAGAGCTTCCTATATCACTCAGAGAGAATCCTACCAGTCTGAGTGTATCCAATGCCCTGCCGGTTTGCTGCCAGCAGAGCAGGAAGAGCAACAGAGGCAATTTCCCCCTTTCCATCCTCCTTTACAGCATTTTTCACTAGATGGGCCTCTGAGCAAATCTAGTGGCATTGTACTGCCAGGGGCACGGTCAGGGAGGCCACTGGATCTGGTGGATCCATGACCACTCCTACTGGTACAGCCCTATCCCTCTCCTTTCCTGAGGAGATCAACTGTATACTATGGCCCCTCAGATAGTGTAAGGGCCACAGGATTGCACTGTTAATCTGTTGATGGGAAAGGTATTATTTTTGTGTGGATTGTTGTAATTATCTCATACTTCCACACTATTAAATATTATACACACACACACAAAATACACACACAGTGCATCACAAAACAATTTTAATCCTCAGTCATTCATATTGTGCATGTTCATATCAGGGACTGTATCTGCAGTGATGTGGGTTTCCTGGAAAATCTTGAACAATAAATTTTTCCAATGCAAATTAGGCTAATTTGCATAGGTTCATTTGGATTGGAATTTTTTTGGTCTGTATCAGAAAATTTTCAGTTTGCATCAGAAAATCAACAGAAAGTGATTTAATTAACATGTTTACTAAATACAAGTAAAATAAACAAAGCTAAAAAAAAGTACCCCATATTAATTTTTTGTACCACTATGCCACAGGTATTTGACCTGAAATATTTGAGAGGAAAAATTAAAGCACACTTAATGTGATTTAAATATCATAGTGTGCAGATATTTTTATTAAAATTCTTGTAAAAATTAAAGGACAATAGCATGTATTTTCCTCACATTGTTTAAATGTAAAAAAGAACCAAAGGTACTGAAAACTGTTGATATAGTAATTCAGCCTTCCTCCATCTGGTGTCCTCCAGGTATTTTGATTACAACTCCCAGCATTCTTCAGTGAGCATGGCTGGGTGGGGATGCTGGGAGTTGTAGTCCAACACTTCTGGAAAGCAACAGATTGGGGAAGGCTACACTAATTAATTTTAGCAACCCCAATGAACTGTGTATGATATGCTGACAACCACTCATCTGTTTCAACAATTCTGTCCCACTGAGGTTGCTGGAGCACCTTCATTTTCACTGTCACTACTTATTAGTTTCATTTCACACTGAGACATATATGTATTTCAGTGACATATACATATTCTCTAACATAACTGCTAGGAATAATTACCTGAAAAACATTAATTTCAACTTTGAAATGTCCACGCTTCCCTAATATTGTATTTGCAATTGGCATCCATTCACTGTTACTAAAAACTTATGAAACGGAAATTTTTTCAAGAAAAAAACTAAACACTGGAAAATTTTCTGGAAAATGTTTCACCCCACATCACTGCATGATGTGTATCAGCTTCATAAACTGCGATAACCTGAGATATGTACAAGCTTCACGCACCCATATACAGCCACTCTTATTTCTCCCTTTGCACGAACAAAGCTTAACCATAGCTTCCTGTTATGTCCAAATCAGGATCTATGGTTAATGACTTCCAAACAAGACAGAATAAGGAAGCCAACTGCTGGCTTCATCGGACACCATAGTTATTTGGTTCAGATGGAAGAGGAAGCTATGGTTAACTATGGCTGCCTTGCTTGTTTCACCATTCACAAGATGTGGGGAGGAAAGCAGCTGCATGAACTCATGCATATCTCAGCATAGTAGGCAGAGATTTGATTGTCTGAACTGGGCCAGTGTGTCTATACTAGGCATTTTGCTCAGATTGTGATTCACAACATACTAGGAAAAGTTGGTGAAGTATACATCATCCCAAATAGTGCCAGTGATTAAGGTTCCACTTTCAGATTTGATTTCTTAAAGAGGCGCGTCTGGAAAACATTGTTTTTAACAATGTCCCCTGAAAACTAGCTAGTTTGCAAGGCAAAGTGGAAGCATTGAGCAAAATCCAACAGGGTGCTTTCAACCCCACTGATTTCCTTCAACAAGCAGTGGGTCCTGCCAATTCTGTAGTGCAAGTGGGTCCCACCATTTATGCAAGGGAGATTTAGTGGGAAGGGGAAGCCCAGAAACTAGTGGAAATGCTTGCTTCGGGAAGGTGGAGCTCCCTTATGTGAGCTCTGCTGACCTGCATTCTTCCAGAAATGAGCGTTCTCGCTCATTTCAGGTTGTCCCAGAAGCGCTAAATTGTCATTGCACAAGCAGTGGGGGCCACTTGCACAACATAATTGGTGGGGTGGAAGTGTAAGTATCCCATTGGGTTCTGTCTATTTACTTTTAAGTGGACCAACTGCTTGCAGTCCATTGTTTCAAATGGCAAGCATATTTACCCATAACTTGATCTGCTCGTGAGAAGGTGGGCTCCATAGCAGGCTGAAGCCCTTCTTTGCCCATAGATCTACTCATGTGACCCAACTGACTCCTTGACAAAGCAGACTGGGCCATTTACACCAATATCTGTTCTGCTCTTTGCAAACATCAATTGCTCCTTCACAAAGACCACCACAAGAACGAGGAATAGTTTGCCCTCATCACAGAAACACACAGTCCGGTGCTGAAATGGACCTAGTTTCATGTCAGTGATGATTCCAGTATTCTATAAGTAATCTTAGTATCCCTTATTTTAAAGTGTGGTTGCCACTATTTATAAATACATATTCTAGGACACATATAGGATCTGCTATTATATCACTTTAGAAAGAAACAGTCACATCAAGACTCTCTTTCCTTTACAAGGAAACTAGACTTTTAGATATGCAAAGTTTTTTGTTCAGATGAAGAGTCCAAATGAAATTAGGGTCTAATATTTTATTAGTACATTAACCTCCAGAACAGCAGCAAGTTCTTTTTGAAAAAGAAGCTGGTGATTTGCTACTATAGTGCTTGTGTTGCCTTTTCTTGCCAGTTACATTAAGGAAGTGACCCTAGTTTGAACTCTCTGCTGAACAAGAGAAATAGAAGTAAATTAGTGATTGGCTAGGAGAACTGTATCTATTCAACTTTCTCCTCCCTGCTGGGGTCTTTCCAGGAGGAAAAGGGATTTCTTTCAACTGGGCCAGAAGGACTCTCAGTCTCTAATTTTAACACCCTGACCTAGGCAGTTTTCTCTTAAGACAGGATTACTTAACTCTCTCCTTCCCACTAAGTTTAGATTGACCCTACTATAGTTTAGATCAAGATATAAAATATTATCCTGTCATGAGTTGCTTATTTTATAGGAGGAGATAGGGATGGACCTACAAAAACATGTACCCACAGGACACTAAACCAACAGCTTTTGGAACACTGGAAAATCCTTGTCCACTTTTGAACTTTGCATTGGCCCAAATGGAAACAGCTTCCTTTCTGTCTGCTAGTTCAATGCTAACCTTCAATTTGTCTGAATCCTTCCCCTCTGGATAATCATGGGAGGGGGGCTTTGCTCTTTCTTAACGGAACTCAACTCAGATAAAACAGGCATGTAATCCATAGCTTGTACTCAAACACAGTATTGACAAGTGGATGCCTCATGCCCCATTTCACTATGAAGTAGCAAACCCTGCAGGCCACACTCCCCAAAACCTTGCATGTGAGCTTCCCCATGCCACCAAAGCCACGACTCCCACTTGCCTCGATCCCCTTCCTGGAATCCCCAACTCACCCCCCACCTCTCCAAGAAAGCAAACCTCTCACTACCTCCCAGCATCCCTGTCCCCATCCTCCATCCCAACAAGCATCTTCGCTCCTCCATTATTCCCCCGGGGCCTGCCACCTCTCTTTTCAGGCTAGGCCTGCTAAGAAACCACCAATACCGGGGAGAGAAGAAATAGAGAGAAAATACCAGTTAACTTACCACCCAGGTTAGACCCCCGCTGCCGCCTCCTCCGCCGCCTCCGCCTCCTCCTCCACCACCACCACCTCCACCACCACCACCTCCTCCTCCTGATTTTGCCATTTTTTTGGCCCTCGCCTCAGTATAAATAGTTGTAAATATAAACGGCTAAAAAAAAAAAAGAAAATGGAAAAAAAGCCACCCCGGACCGGCACAGGACTGCAAACACACTCACACCCTTCTCTCATGCACCGCAGATTCGGGGGGCGCGCGGGGGGAGGGGTGTCCTTCTACACAGCGAAAGATCTCTTCCCACCCGGCGCGCGCCCACACACACTCAAGCGAGCCCCAAGGCTCCCCTCACGCTAATGCGCGCGCACACACGTTCACACAACGAGACGACCCCCCCCCCTTACACAGACCCTCACTCTGTCTCGTGGAGCGCGCGCGCGCGCGCACCCGCACGGCGCGAGCCCCCACCACCTCACTTCGTCGCGCGCGCGCGCGCGCACCCACACACATACAGCTCCCTTCAAGAGGCTGCCGCGCGCGCCCAAAAACACCTCCCCTCACCCACTTCTCTCTCCCTCCCTGCCTGCCTGCCTGCCTGCCTGCCTCTAGCTCGCGCTTAGGGCCACGGACATTTAATTCATGCTTGAGCTGGTTAAAACCAGCCTTAAAAAAAATAAATAAACGAACGGCCAGCGCCTGAAAAGAGCGACTAGAAACCGGCCCGCGAGGGCCCAGAATACGTCGCAGATTATTAAAAAAAAAATAAATTAAAAAAAAAATCCGCTTCTGTTCCGGTGCCGCTCTCGACGGCGACGTTGGGCGGCGGCGTAGACAGACCCGGCTCGGGGACCTCGTCCGCAAGCAGCTGAGGAGGCGTTTGCCGCCCCTCCCCCGCGAGGTGGGTTCAAACGGGCAAGAGCCCGAGGAACCAGAATTTAAAAGGCTGACCGGCCCAACCTCCACCGGTTCTCTGCCCGCGCCGAGGCCCAATCCCTCAGACAATAACTGCGCTGCCCCCGTCCGGCATAACCACCGCAGCCTCCAAACTCCCCCTCCCTCCCTTCTCGCCAGCCAATTACACGCGAGGGGCCGCCGCGCAGTTCGCCTCTTCAGCCAATCATTAAAAAACCCTTCAAACTGGTGTGCCTACGTCATCGCATGCGGCAACAGTAGAACAGGCTCTGCTGGAATCGTTGTAGTTCCCCATTTGTAGAGAATCGAGGCAATGGTGTCGGGGTAGAGGAGGAGACGACAAACAGCTGCTGTCGACGCTAGGGCGAGGGTGTCTGGTTCAGGTCGAGGAGAGAGCCCGATCATACGCGGGGTTAGGTGCGCCTAAACCCATGGAAGTTAGGTGCGCCTGACTCTGCATTTGATGCTTACACTGAGAACCCGCACGCACGAACCAGAAGCATTTTCCCCAACGTCAGACTCTGGTACCAGGGGCGAGTCAACTGCATAATTACTAGGAACGCACTTTCACTTTCTATATTGCCAGCTTTTTCATAATAGAATAATAAAACGAGTGGGTACGTTTACTTATTTTAAACAGTCTTAGGCGGCTTTGTTCAAAGCAGTTTACGTAAAAGAAAAAAAAATCAATAAAGCAGCAAGGACAATAAATAAGATCTTTTAAATCTTAAATGCAGAAGCAAATCAATTAAAGAGGAGGGTTAAAATAATGAGCAAGATCACAAATATAAAAACTACCAAGAACGATTAAAAATAAACAGGTTCTCTATCTCGTATCCTAAATTATAGTAGGATTGGTGCCTCTCTTGTTGAGGTGGGGCGTTCCACAAACAGCACCACCACTGAAAAATCTTCCTTGGTTGCCACCCATCTGGTCTCAGCTGGCAGGAGAACTTGGAGAACGGTCTTGGATGCAAATTGTGAACTTCAGGCAGAAGAATATGGTCCTTTAGGTTATTTGGTCTCTCGGGCTATTTAGAGCTTTAAAGGGTTTGAATCACCACCTTAAATTGGACCCAGGAATGCACTGGAATACAGTGCAGGTCTTTTCAGAGCAGCTTTGTATGGTCAGGAGGACAGTTCCAATCAAAAGCCTGGCTGCTGGGTTCCTCCTGAACCAGATGATATTTCTGAACCATATTCAACAACAGCCCCCACATATAACACAATACAGTAATCTAACCTAGATATTACAAGAGCATGGATAACTGTAGAAAGGCTATCTCAGTTTAGGATGGGTCACAACAAGTACACCAGACTAGGTTGATGGAAGTCTCATGAGCATGTATAGTAAAGATCACTCAGATCTAAAGCACCCCAAAACAACAAAACTGGTCCTTAGAGGGACTTCAACCCCACCCAGAATTTACAAAATACCTCTTCCCAAGACCAGCTAACAGCTACTTGAGTTTATCTGGATTAAGTTTTATTTTATTAGCCCTCATCTAGCCCAGTACTGTCTCACCTGATTCAGAAGGAGAAATATTTGGGACCTATTACCATACTGATGACACCTCTCTCTAAATCTCCTGACAATCTCACCTAGCCATTTATTGGGTGCCATGGTGCCAAACTATAATCCCCCAAACCTTCCATAATCTGACCAACAGGAACAGAACCATCACAAAGTAGTACCTCCTATCTCCATCCCAGGTTATCTGCAAGGATACCATGATCAATAGAATGGTAAGAAAAGCAATTGAGAGATCATGAGAACCAATGAAGCGACACTTCCCCTTTTCACTCTCCCTTTCCAGATTGCCCACTGGGGTGACAAAACAGTTTTGGTTTGGAGCCAAAGCCAGGCCTGAACCCGGATTGTAATCAGATCAGTTTCATCCAAGAGGGCCTGGAGCTGTACAGCCAGAACCTATTCAACCACTTTGCCCAAAAAGGAGAGATTTGCAACTGGCCAATAGTTATTATAAGTGTCTGGTATATACATATACAAATATTAAAAAGTTATAAATGCCAGTACTCTGAAATCATAACAAGGAAAAAGTGTGTGTGTGTGTGTGCGTGTACATTCAGTATCTGATGTTAGAATCTTATTGTAGGCTGGCTTTCAAATTAGCCTAAGTCAATAAGTGCACAATCCTATGTCTGTTAAGATAGACAAAAAGTCCTATGACTCCCAGCTTTCCCCAGCCAGCCAGCCAGCTTGGAGAATGCTGGAAGTTGTAGGACTTTTTCTGTCTAAATAAGCATAGAATTGCTCCCTAAAGCATTTAGAGTATTGGACTGAATCAGCTGAAGCCTTATGCCTACACCAGCTTTCCCAACCTGGTGCTTTTCCCCAACCTGTAGTTCCAACCTGGTGTTTGGAACCACAACTCCCATCATCCCCAACCAGCATGGCCAATGGTCGTTATAGGACTTGTGATCCAAAACATCTGGAGGACACCTGGTTGGAAAAGGCTGACCTAAACAAATATAGGCAATAAAGATGCAGATGTAGTTGCTGATGGCCATCTACATAACATTGTTCATCTGGGCACCATTGAATTGCTTGGATCTATCATTTGAATTGGATGGGCATGTGCATCTCTGTGCAAAGCTACCAGATTTTCTACATGGTTAGTAGCTGCTATAACTATAGATGGCTTGCTGCACTAACAAGGAGCTACTTTGGATGTTTTGTAGGGTTACCAACCAGCCTGGCAAGAATTTATTCATTTTTTTTTTCCTCTGGGGGTCCATGCTAGAAAAACAAAGAGCAAGGCTGAAGGCTGGATCTTTCCACCTTGGCACATTTCGGTGAGTGCTTTTGTGCTGAGGCTCCACTCCTGGGCCTTCTAAAACATGCAGGGTAATTCTCCCAACTCCGGGAGAGAGCGGAGGACAGGAAGGCCTGGCGTGCTATGGTGCATGGGGTCACGAAGAGTCGGACACAACTTAACGACTGAACAACAATAACAACAATTCTCCCAAACCAACAAAAAGAATTGGGTCCCATCCCCTGGCTCCACCAGTGGAATGCTTCTTGGCTCAGCCCTACCTCCTTGGCCATGTCCAGGTTTTAGTTGTTTTTTTTCCCCAAGAGTTGTTCTTTAAATAGATGTATTAATCACTTTAAATAGATGCACTAATGCCAGGTACATGTAACAAACCTTGATATTCCACCAGAACAGTTGTTGTAACATTTAAGACTGGGCAATGTTCAAATTATGGGGGGAAACGTAGGAGAGCCCCTAATGAAATCCACAAGCCCTACATGCTGGGCCCCAAATTTTAGCCAAATCGGACACACACCCATAGCCTTCAAAAAACAGGCTCTAAGGGGTAGATCACAAAAGTTAAGGGGGGAAAGATGCATTCTAGTCCCCTTGTAATGTGATGCCATGGTCTATGCACATTTACCTGTAAATTGGGTCAAGTTATTTCACCTAATCCTATTTTGTAGCTTGGGATCAGAGTTGACATGATTTTAAACATCCAAATATTCTGGCTTAATTGGTTTGTACACTAGACAATGAATAAATCCCTACACATTCCCTATATATTATAGAAGCTTGAAGCTAAATGATTATTCTTTTACCTCCTATCCTAAGGGATCTTTATATAAACTGGGATGGGGGGCAGTGGGATTCAAAAGCAGCTTCTGGTACAGTTGCTGTTAAAAATCCTTCTCAAGGATTTTCAAATAGATGTGACATCAATAAGGCTGCAATCCTAAATACACTTACTAGAGAATAAATCCCATTGAACTAAGAGGGATTTCGGAGCAAATATGTTTAGGATTGCACTGATAAAGAAATAGAAATACATGGAGTATTTGCTTTATTAAAATCAGTACATGAACATTTCCCATATAAAGCAATTTCTGTAGGAATATTAGCAACATATTCTACACACACACACACACACACACACACACAGTTCTCACAAAATGTTCTGAAGGTAGTGTATCAAAATGAGATAGTATACAATAATGAAGCTTATTAAGAATGGTATTCTATTAAGGCTACAATCCTATTCCCACTTACCTAAGGGTAAGCCCCATTTAACTCAGTAGTACTTACTTCTGAGTAAACATATGTAGGATTGTGCTGTAAATTCAGTACTTATTAAGCCTAATGGGTTGGAATCAGAATGAGTCATCCTTAGAGTAGACCCATCGAAATCAATGGGATTTAAGTTAGAGCACAAACCTATGCATGCTTACCTGGGAGCAAGTCCCATTGAACTTCCAGCTGAGTAGACATGCATAGGATAAATACAATACAGCCTGTAAGCGGTTTATTACCATTCATTTAGACCTGAAACTACCTGCCTACAACTGCAGGCCAACAGTGGAGAACCTGTGGCCCTCCAGATGTTGTTGGATTCAAACACCCATAATTCCTAAGCATTGGCCATTCTGGCTGGTGCTGATGGGAGTTGGAGTCCAACAACATCTGGAAAGCCACAGGTTCCCTGCCCCTGCTGTAGATTCAGTGGGACCACTCAAGAACAATCTTTTCTTGAGTCTGCAGATTTTACACCAATTGGATGTCTATTAGCAGAATAGCTTAAGGATAGGATGCCCATATTTCTCACTGAATTATATATGCCATCTGGCCTCATACATAATACAAAATGTAGCATTTCACCTAATGATTCCTCTAACAAGCTCATAGCTTTCTGCTTGAGCATGTCCTTCTTCAATCCTTGTCTTGAATGAGATATTCCTAAGCAAGGAAAGTCCACAATATCTCTAGGTAAACTGCTCTAATAAATATGACATCTCTTAACAGATAATGACCTTAATATTTTAGTTTTAAATGCATTACTTGGCAGTACATTCTGCTGAACTCAGTGCAGCTTAATCTATGGACCATGTTTAGGATAAGTCTGTAAATATTGCTACACCACACATGCCACTGTGTCTTCTTTCATAGAAGTTTTGCTGCATTTACTTTCAGTAATATCCATGAATGGTTACCATTCATTTCAAATGGGAAAAAGTAGAACACTACACTTGGAGAGAACACTGCAGTGGACAGGGCTAGCACAAGACATTTGTTGCCTGAGGCAAAGGAGAAGATGGTGCCTTTCCCCCCCACCCCCATTCCATGCACAAAAGCCGACCAAACTGGCAGTTATATGTTTTGTTTTAAATGGTGGCAGTGTTATAGCATCCTCCACTGCACCTGAGGGAAACTGCCTAGCTTAGGGAGTGCAGGGTAGGATGTCTGGCACACACAGCTCTGTTAACTCCCCACCCCTCAGCATCTGCAGTCTGAGGTAGCTGCCTCTCTCTGCCTAATAGTAGGGCTGGCCCTGCAGCAGGGGCAAAACCTACTCTACATGACACTGGTTAGCTCAGTCATCTAGTTACTCTTGCGACACTGTTGATCTCTGGTAGTGTCTGGAGAAAAACATACAAGAAAAAACCAAAAACAGCGCTGACATGGAGACCCTGACTGAGCAAAATGAGGTGTTGTCAGACATTAAAGACCAAAGAACAAGCCACAAGCATGTTCACAGATTTTATCATCATCAGAGCCTGCAGACAATGCAGAAGTAATGGTCTGTCATCATGCAGGACAAGAGAGCCATGCATGTTAAGTCATGAGAGGAATGTGATGAGACATGCTCATGAATCCATGGGAATCTAATGCAGGCTGTGGTAATTTTGTGTTACCCTAAGCACAAACTCAAACACACATGTAATTATGTTCCAGGTTTGCTTTGTCAAACCAGTATTACAGCTTTCAAACGTATATGATCCTGCAGCACTCAACACAGATCTATATACCAAACCTTTATTTAACACACCCTGATTATTATATTTAAAACATGCCTTCATCAAATGTAGTATAGGACATTGAGCTGCAGGATGAGGCACTGACTTTAGCTTGGGCTATTCTAGATAGTTTCTTGGTCTATGGAAACTGGTATGATCAACAGAGGAGATTGTGGGTCTTCCTCCAACAACACAGGCATGCCAAGGAAGAGTTGTTCTACAGGTTTATTAAGTACCTCAGAGAATGGCAGGGATGTGCCGATGTTCTTTATTTTAATTAGTATTTCAGGAAACTGAACTTCTGGCCTCACCCATATTCAAGTTAGCTACTCATAAGCATACAGCATCAGGTAAAATGTAGATATGTGTAATTTTGGGTGGCTATTTCAAACACATTATGTACATCTTTCTTTTGGAGGTCTGCACCAAGGAAGTATTCTAGTTTCTTTCCAAAATGGTAGTAACACATGCTACAATTAAAAAAAATATTTTGTTAACATACCATGTTTCCCCTTTATTCATCTATTTTGAAACATTGCGCCTAGTTATATACTATTAAATCCTATTGAAATCAGTTGTGATTAGCATACTAATTTGTGTCTGTAAGAAATTACATTTCTCCCCAGATATACGTTATTATATACACAGTTTGTAAGTGTTTGTGTATAAGTTAGGTAGTGAATGGCTAAGAGGGTGTTTTAGTGAGAAATGGCTATTGTATGTGCCATTATCAGTCTTCTTAGCTGGCTTAATGCTGCATTCTAAGGCAAAAGGAACAAAATACAGATGTGCTTCATATCTTCACACTGACCTAGGGAAATGTTTGTAAACGTTTAGTTCATTTTCTTCTTTTTGGCTCTGCTGTTCAAACCATCTAAATACTGGTCAGACTTCTCTTAGTTAGTCCATCAGATTAGTGATCTGATGGAACATCCTGTATTCTTTGGCATGCTCAATGCATTTCTAATTTCTTAAATAGTGTTAAAGGGCTAAGTCATAGGTTTGTATCCAGCAGAACAGTAGCAGAAAATGGGATTTCCACAAGCAATAGAAGCGTCCTACTAGCATGTGGGTGGGCAATTTGGGGGGTCTGGGAGCCATTTTCCCCCCTCCCATGTGGGCCACACTCCTGCTGCTGCCACATTTGGCAGTGGCAAAAAAACTGATTTTAAAGCAAGCTAAATTTGGCTGTTTTAGTCTTCCATAGAAGTTTGCCGGTAAAATTTGGTGACAATGCAAGGATCTTTTTGCTGCTGCGGATTTTGGCAGCACTGTGCTGGGGGCTGCGTGTTGCCCATCTCTGCGCTAGCAGAATGGCACCCTTGGATATAATCCATAATAGTTGAGGTGCTGAGGAAAATCAGATCCAGAAGCAAGAGATGTAGAATTCGTAGGCTTAGGGGTAACTCCAGCAGAACATTTGGTAGTCCTATGATGACTTTTTAAAGTGACCCCTTAGCTTAGCTCATATATAAACAGTCATAGCAGAACTGGTTGTTCACATTAAATTTTGTGGAGATTCTGTGAGATGGGTAGTAGGCTCCTCTCATATTTTGCTTATAAAACTGTTCGTAGAAGAATTGTGTGAATAGTTGGTTCTGGTTAAATTTTTCCTACCCCAGGCAAACATAAAAATCGCTTCATAAAATAATTCCTTGAGGGCCAAATATTACATGGAAGAATTTTTTTTTCTCTAAACAGAAAACAAAAGTAAAGTTGACTGTGTATTTCCTTTTTTAAAATTCAGAATTCTAACCCTACATAGCAGAATTCCTGGGCTGACCATTCTAAAGGTGGATTCAGAGATGATATTACTGAAATAATTGCAATTGCAATGGACATTTCCTCATACTCTCACCCAGCAACACCATATATGGCATCAATTATCAACAACTTCCTTCTGCTACTTGCGTAGGCCAAACAGGACAGCCCCTACATCAGGGGTGGGCAACTTGTGGCCCTCCAGATGTTGTTGAACTACAACTCCCATCATGCCTCACCACTGGCTATGCTGGCTAGTGCTGATGGGAATTGCAGTCTAACAACTTCTGGAGGGCCACAAGTTGGCCAGCCTTACGTTACATACCAGAATAATTGAAAACAACCCAGACAGTAAAAATGGCAATATTCAGAACCCACTGGCTCAACATTTCTCTCCCCCAGAGTTAACTTATTTTAACAAAAAGGGTTTAAAGGATGTCTGGTGTATTATGGTGCTGAATTCAGAATTCACAAGCAAATTGGTATTTTATCTTTCTCCCTGTGAAAAGAAATTATATCCCATATATTATAATATTGATTCTATCTCATAATAATTTATAATTTGGGAAAGCATGGGCCCCACTGGTACTATTCTCCTTGATTTTAGGACTGGATCTGGGGACATCAATAACTTTGATTAGAGAACTCTTCTGCATGTTATCTTTTAATATCACTGCTTCTCCTTCACTGTCCGTAACTCTAACCACGGTTACAGGCCACTTTATTAATCTTATAAAGTAGTATATAGCTTACAACAGCTCATGCCACAATAAATGTGCTCGTCTTTAACATACCACCAGGCTGTCATTTTTCACTACCTTCTTATGGTATGGTCACCACAACACTGTGGTTTTTGCTGTTAACAGACTAACACAGCTATCCCTATGGAAATTTTCATTTGAGAGCAGTAGGCTGAAATCTTGCCTGTGGTGAGATTATCACCACTTGAATTAATTGTTGTATAAATGCCTCTAGGTCTCCTAATACTTATACACATGATTTTTGGACTGCATAATTTTAAACCCATATTTGAATCAAAATGCTGAATGAAGTGTAAAGGCACAAATCCATGGGATAAATGAGTCACGACTAACTTCAGTCGCATTGATTTCAGTAGGACAAGCATGACTACACCTCTCAGGATCAAGGTCACTACATCTGCATGATTTCCAGCCTACAGCAGCTGGTGTGCACAGAAACTAGGACAAAACTTTCAGCAGCAAATTAAGCTTTGAGAAAGAAAGATAATACTGAATGCAGCATTCTTAATCACCATACTCTGGTGCAATCCCCATTCATTTCAGTAGTCATAGAAGCAATATTCAGTACATTAGTCTTCCCCACGCTGGCATCCTCCAGATGTATTGGACTAAAACACCCCATTATTCCAAGACAGCATGCCATGCTGATTGGGGATGATGGAAGTTGTAGTCCAGCATATCTGAAGGGCACTAGACTAGGGAAAGTTGCAGTAGATTATGCCATAACACATTTTGAATGAGTACAAGCATCCAATATTTTGTGGAAGGTGAGGAACTCTGATGTGCACAAAGGGGCCAACTCAAGAGTTTTTGCAATAATTCCAGTGTAGGACCAAATCTGTGTGCATTCCTAGATTTGTTTGGGATGACTCCCTCCAGAGCTTCATAGACATCTCAGTATATAGATATATATGCACATGTGGGTCCAGAATGGGTCAAAATTCTGCTTTATCAAGCTGACCCAAGTCAATCGCTCTTGAGTGACTACAAGCAACATAAAAAGTAGCAGCTTTATAAAAAAAAAAAGAGTGGGTAAATCCAAATGTACACAGTACAAAATATGTATAACAAAATTAGATATTTTGTATCAAAACTCTATACTTTTAGGTAATTTCAGATAACTTTTTATATCACAAGCCATGACAGAATTTTAGGAACACTGTAAATTTATTTTTTCATTACCAACTTCCAAAATATTTAATTCTGGATCAGAGATTTATATTTAATTTGGGAAAATTTAAGGACATAGCAGACATCAGCATTAGCTATTTTGACAACAAAGTTTCATTTTAAATAGCCTAATAAATTTAACCAGAATTACATCAGGAGCTAGTAAACATTCCACAGTCCTATAATCTTAATTTAATATTATGAATATTAATATTACCTAGGGAGGTAGTGGGCTCTCCCACACTGGAGGCATTCAAGATGAAGCTGGACAACCATCTGTCAGGGATGCTTTGACTTAGATTCCTGCACTCAGCAGGGGGTTGGACTCGACGGTCTTATAGGCCCCTTCCAACCCTACCAATATGATTCTATGAATGCAATAAATTGCTTATTATAAAATTATGAGCAAACAGAAGCTCAAACATCCCATGAAGTTGTATTTTTTGAAACAGCCAAATTCCAAAATCCAAAGTTAAAAGAAGTTAAAATCTTCATTCAATTTTATTTTTTTAAAAAAACACCTCTTCTTCCAGTATAGATGAAACATTAGAAAATATGAATTCTAACTTTAAATGACATACAGCCAACGTCTACACATGTTTACTCAGAAGTAAATTCTACTTTGTTCAATGGAGTTTACTCTCAAGTATGTGTTTATATGATTGCAGCTTACATTTCTCTTGTTTTTTGAATGCAAAACACTGCATCTTTCCCCCCCTTTGATATATATGTATGTATATGTATTCTGTGCACATTTTCAAGGGAACATTTACAAGATTCCAGGATTTCTTTATGTTTCACATTAACAAAATCTGTTTCTTCTCAGTAGTAATATGAAAAACACAATGTCTGGGGCAAGACCTTCTAACAGTTCATACACTTTAAAAAACATTTTTGTGCCAGAAGGCCTTGGTTGATAAAGATGTCTTCTTTGAATATCTGTTGGGAGATATTCAAAGGTCACTGAATTTTATAATGATCTCAAAACAATCCTCGCCCTCTTTTAAACTTTGCCTAAATAGCTGTGTGTGTTGCCATGCGATATCACCATCCCCTCCACTTAGTTCAGCTTCCAAGATAACATCTGTTACGTTGAAAATACCAGGATAAGTGTGAAGGCTTTTATCTAAAGATAGGAAAACAAAACAAAACAAAACAAATCCTGTTAAAAACAATGTATATTAAAAAAGAGTAATATAAAATAGAAAATTAAGGAGAAGGATGTTGAAAAGCATTGCAAACTATTTATTGTTCCATAATAGTTGTTGTTTGTATCCTTGTCAGAATTTATTTACAACTCATAGAGCAGATAAGACCTATCTGCTCCATGAAAAATCCTAGAGATGCAGAAGGTAATTAGGAATGTGTGATACCTGTTGTAATGTACAGCCAAGCCTCAAGCTTCTTGAGTATATCTACTTAAACTGATTAAGGCTCTCTCTTCTCTTGCATTTTTATCTGAGTTTCAGGCAAAAGAAAGATACATCTGATCTGCATTGCAAACATCTGGGGATTGGTGTTTATGCAGTATCACTGTACTAAAAGTTCCAGATTGAAGATGGGTTAGATTAGCCCGCACAGTTTCCATGACAGGAAGGAATTTAGAAAATGCAAAACATGCACATTTAAAATAAGAGGATGCTGCTGCACTAGAGTGCAACCATGCAAAAGATCTAGGAGGAAAAATGAGCATTATGAAAGCCAAACAATGTTCACATAACCTTAGGGGCAGGCACGTTGCTGCTTTACAAAGTACAGAAGGGAGTTGGGATGGGGGGAAGAAAGGGTCAAAGAAGGTTCTAGGTGCGGGGGGGACGAGCTGCATTTTACATGCACTGTTTGAGAAAAATGGCAGAAAACTCATTTGCTCATTCAACAGCTGTAGTTCCAGCCACAGTTATCCATGCTGTTCTGCCAGTTGTAGGAGGGTAAATCACAGGCCCTTGCTCTCCTGCCTCAGAATAATCCAATGTGTGCAGCCACAAGCAAGATGCACTTTTAATAAAGAGCCAAATGACCAGACACAAGAAACAACAAGAACCCAAACCACAAGAGAGAGGAATGAGACAGCCTGTAACAGAGACCTGATCCAAGTCCCACTTACACTTAATGGGACTAAATCAGCTAAGGGTGCAATCCTAGGCATGTTGAGACAAAAAATGTCCTACAATTCCCAGCATGCTGGCTGAGGAATGCTGGGAATTGTAGGACTTTTTTTCTGTCTAAACATGTATAGGATTGCGCCTTAAAATGCTAATAATTTTGCTTGGATCGGTAGAGAATTAGACTGTTTTGACAGATCTGTTATCCATATACAACAAGCATGTTCAGAGTTCCCTTTTCAACCAATAAACTCTAGGAACATAGGAATCCTATGCATGTTTACTCAAAAGTAAGTCCTACTATGTTCAATGGGACTTACTCCTTAGTAAATGTGTCTAGGATTGCAGCCTTAGGATGCAATCGTATGTACATGTTGTTGTTGTTCAGTCGTTCAGTCGTGCCCGACTCTTCGTGACCCCATGGACCATAGCACGCCAGGCCTTCCTGTCCTGCGCTCTCTCCCGGAGCGTGCTCAAGTTCATATTCATTGCATCCGTGATGCTATCTAGCCATCTCATCCTCTGCCGTCCCCTTCTCCTTTTGCCTTCAGTCTTTCCCAGCATCAGGGTCTTTTCCAGGGAGTTTTCTCTTCGCATTAGGTGGCCAAAATATTGGAGCTTCAGCTTCATTATCTGTCCTTCCAATGAGCACTCAGGGTTGATTTCCTTTAGGATGGACTGATTTGACCTCCTTGCAGTCCAGGGCACTCGTAAGAGTCTTCTCCAGCACCACAGTTCGAAAGCATCAATTCTTCGGCGCTCAGCCTTCCTTATAGTCCAGCTCTCACAGCCATACATTACTACTGGGAAAACCATAGCTTTGATTAGACGGACCTTTGTCGGCAAGGTGATGTCTCTGCTTCTTACTATGCTGTCTAGGTTGGCCATAGCTTTCCTCCCAAGGAGCAAGCGTCTTTTAATTTCAGGGCTACAGTCACCGTCTGCGGTGATCTTGGAACCCAAGAAAGTAAAATCTGTCACTGCTTCCATTTCTTCCCCTTCCATATGCCAGGAAGTGATGGGGACAGATGCCATGATCTTAGTTTTTTTAATGTTGAGTTTCAAACCAGCTTTTGCACTCTCCTCTTTCACCCTCAACAAGAGGCTCTTTAGATCCTCTTCGCTTTCTGCCATTAGGGTGGTATCGTCTGCATATCGGAGGTTGTTGATAATTCTTCCAGCAATCTTAATTCCGACCTCTGATTCATCCAACCTGGCATTTCTCATGATGTACTCTGCATATAAGTTAAATAAGCAGGGTGACAATATGCAGCCTTGTCGTACTCCTTTCCCAATTTTGAACCAATCGGTTGTTCCATGTCTGGTTCTGACTGTTGCCTACAATTAATCCCCACTGAACTCAGTAGGGCTTACTTCTGAGTAAGCATGCATAGAAAACATGAAATGCAACTTCAGCCGCTAACGTTTTTGGGTGACCCTTGGACCAGCCATTATCACTCCGCCTCAATTTTGTAAAAATGGAACTTATTTGTTACATTGCATGACTGTTGCGAGGATGAATGAAATAAGCATGTATTGTGAACATTATATCAATCTTATTTTTTTTAAAAAATGTTCTTGCTTTGTTTGCAGGTACATACTTTAAAAAGTAGAAATTTCACACTTGCCTCCATTTACATCGACTATAGTGTCTCCAGAGCGCAGCATCCACCTTACCCTTCCACTCTGAAATGTCTGACTGCTTGTTCTGACTGAAATGTTTTCTATTTTTAGACCAACTGAGCCACATTCAAACTTCCAGGAGATGTAACCAGACAATGATCCTTCTTTTCGAGCTAAATAAACCTAGTTAAAAAAAAATGTGCATATGAAACACTGAATTGTGTTGTGTGTATTAAATCTCGAATCAGGTACAAAGCTTGGGTTGATTAATGCTGCTGTCATATGCACATTCATTTGGAAATAAACGCATTCAATTTAGTGGGCCTTACTTCTGGGTAAACATGCATAGGATCAGGCTCCATGCCTCATTGACTTCAGTGAGATTTACAGCGCAATACATGTCTACTCAAAAGTAAGTCCCACTAACTTCAGTGGGGCTTACTCCCAGAAAATGGTATCGAACTGCATGCAAATGATTACCCTGTTAAGCAGTCTGTGTACCTAATGCGAACCTAAAGTGCAGTCATAAGTACATTAACTCAGATGTACATCCCACTGAGTTCAATGAAACTTACTCCCTAGTAAGTGTATATAGGATTATAGCCTAAGAGAGCAATCCTATGCTCTCGAAGTGCTCCAAGATCGGAATGTTCTGTTCTCTCCTTTGGCCTGTCAGCTCTTGTGAGGGCGGAAGTCAAGAGGTAGGTGGGACTTTCTATATTGCCAGCACTGGGAGGGAAACATTTAAGAGCGCATCTAAATGTTTCCCGTGGACGGGAGCTGGGAAGGCTTGGTACTCCCTTCCCGTCGCCCCCAACATGCACATCTCCCCCGCTCCAGGTCGGAGTTCTGTTCTTGTAGAGGGAGCCACCACAGAAACTTCTGCAGTGGCTGGGTGGAGCCAAGATGAGTTCTCTGATGTCAAGAAAAGCCTTCTGCGGTCGGAGTTCAGTCTAAGGCCTTGGAGGGGTTTGAGTGAGTTTCTAGGATCTGAGTGAGTTTCTAACCATGAGTATTAATAGTTAAATTATTGAAAAATTATTCTATAAATAGTAGTGCTTTGCAGAATTCTCATAATTCATCCTGATTTTACAGTGGGATTCACTTAATGACAATTTAAATGGACCAGTTAAATATCTTTTTCTGTGTCGGCATATTTTGTCAAAATTTAGTTTTACTAAGTGATATATCTATGCAAGGAACCAGAAATAAAGTTGCAAACATAAAAATACTGAACCTGATTCCAAGCTCCAGGCATGCAGAAATGGGGTGGGTATATGCTGTTATGCATACAAGTCTACATGTACATATCCACCAGACATAAGTTTGGCACAATCAACTCTGACAATGCTGATCACTAATTGGGAGTTGATGGGTGAAGACGTGGGACTGAATCTAGTCCTTTACCCCCCAAAAGTAGTTGGCACTGGCAGATCTGATAAAGAGGTCTAATTTGCACAATCCTGGCCTAATCCAGCATGGGGATCTGTGCAGGAAGCTTCTGAAACCAGATGCAGTGATATTTCAAGGGGTATTGTCTGCACAGGGCCCAATGCTAGATCAAGCCATCCATTTCAGTTATCTTTCACTGTTTATGCTGACTGCTGAAAATGCTTTCTTCTTTGGGTTGTTATCTGCCAATCTCCTTTCTTTAGGTTTGGAGTGCATGTTCCAGTTGTTACTTTGTTTCTTTACAAATGGAAATAGGCTCGGGTAGGAGCTTCATTAATGCAAGGTGACTGACATGCTTTGGCTCTTTGCAGATGGGGAAGTCACATTAAAGATAAGGAAATTCTACCTACTTCCTGTGTGCAATAAAGAGAGCAGATATAAAAAGGCCCTTCTGCAGAGCTGAAAAATTAATTATCTAGAAAGGCAGCATTTTTATTATAGGCAGCTTTTGTATTAGTCCACCTTTGAAAAGGAAATGTCAGGCTTAAGGTTTAATATCTGAGCAGATATTTGTTATCTGTAGCCAACTCCACTATCCTGTTCTGAAATGTAGGTTGCCTTCATTCCCAGCCCCTTTGGTCAGCTGGCAATCTTATCTGAAGCTGGACATTAATATTTACCAACTCAAGTTGAATACACTGAAATCTACAGAAGTATTGAGACAAAATCAAACTTTGCAACTTGAGATTTCCCAGTGATGTTTACATTTATAATGAAGAAGTGTTGCAGAATAACTTTCCTTGGTATGATACTCACCATTTTCCAGTCCGATTCAACCTTTCTCCATATACAGTCCATCTTCCACACACCTTTCTCCCAGCCACTAATCTTTTCATTATTATTGGATTGTCGTGTGTAACAGTCTTCCGCTATATTGTATCTGAGGTGGAGAAGCTTAGAGGCCTTCTCTTTTCCAGTGGGAATAAAAATAACTTCTTTATTCTAAATGACCAAACCCAAAACTGTAAATTAGGTTTTTATTAGATATTTAATTAGCTAAAGATATATAATAAATATCTGCTCTGTGCACCCGCGTGTGCATGCGTAAGTGAATTCTAAAGCAATTGGTCAAAACAGGAAGATGTCCATGCAAGGTTCTTCCTCCATCTACACACATAACCCTTTCAGATATGCTGCTGTTCCAACCTCTGCCACAGCCAAATCTTTAACTATTTTTTCCATGGAAACTGTCTACTTCAAATCTTTCCTCTAAACCTTCTTCAGCACTGCTGATCCCAAGCCGCCATAGACTACCTCTACTGCCACAAGACCCAGGTAAGAGTGCATAACATTCTGTCCAATAGAAGGGGTCAAGAGGGTGGGATTTTCAAGCTGGGTGTCAGTTGAAGTGACCATTGTCTCTCCTGAAAGCTGAGAGCTCAGACTCCACGTCAGATAGTTTTACCCATATATCTCTGAAGACTGAGGATACTCTGAATCTGGGTCCAGCCATTATCTCCCTGCCTGTTTTATTCCCTGTACTTTCCTCACACCTCACCTTGATCATTAACCTGGAGAGGGCCAAACCACCAAGCAAAATGATGCTAAGGACAGAAACCAACAGCATGGGAATTTATTGCCAGCTGATTCCTGATGCAATCTGAATGGAACACTTTTTGTCCAGAACAGAACAAAAAGGTTCATAGAATCACAAAGTACAGAGTTGGAAGGGAGCATTTATGCCATCAAGTCCAACACCTTGCTCTGTGTGGGACTCCAGTTTAAAGTATCCCTGACAGATGGCTCTCCAGTCTCTGCTTGAATACCTCCAGTGAAGAAGAGCCCACCATCTCCCTAGGAAGTGCCTTTTGCAATCTTAGGTGACTGGTATAAAAATGTGCTTGTAGCTTATGTTTTTAGACACATGGTGGTGAAGTGTAAAATATTCATCATTGTATTTTTCGTTCTGTTATCTCCTAAAATTAATGGAATTTGTTTTTACAACAGTTACTGACAGACCATGAACACTAGTCATGGAGATTACTTGAACTGTAGCAACATTTCCTTTGATGATCGCAACACGAAACAAAAATGATTTTGATCTGCATGTAGTGGAGATTGTAATTTGGAAGCTTGGGGGCAAATTTTGGAATTACTACTGTATATCTTTAGAGGTTATCTGCTATGTTTTTGATTGCTTGGGTCTCTTTCCTCTTTAACTGATATTTTGGTCCTTCTTGGTTTTGTGTAATGGCTAAAACAAATTTTAGAAAGCCTTTATTACCTCTACTACTCTACTGAAATCAAGTTAGGACAAGTTAGCTGTGAATAATGTCAATAGGATTTAAGCATGTTTTAAGTTTATCTGAACTGGGACCGTAAGTCAATAAGCCACAATTGAACCATAACCTTAGAATTCTAAAATAATTACCAATAGGTGTATTAAATACCTCTAAAGCAATTTCGCCTCTGGCGACTCTCCAAGCCATTGATCCAGATATCCTTCCACCAAGTTCTCCAGGCTTAGGAGTTTTAGGAGAAATGAATTCAACAAGCTCCACAATTATTCTCTCTAAGAGCTCTCTTTTTCTTCCTTCACTCAAAGATTGCTGTCTCTGTGATTAGAGAAATCAGTAATAAAAATAAAATCACAGCACAATTCCATACATATCTCCTTAAAAGTAAGTCCCGTTAAGTTTGATGGGGCTTACTCCTAGGAAACTGAGTATACGATTTCAACCTTAATTTCATTCTCTATTGTAACAAAAAAAAGATGAATAATGACCATTAATTTTATTAAGATCTTCTTAAGTATCAGTTTGATTTAACCAAAATCCATAGAACATTGTCTGAATATTAATGTACAGTTTAAATATGAAGGCAAAAGGAAAGCAAGTTGGGAATCTTTTCACACTAGGTTGGATCCAGACTTAGTAATGCTTAGAGTAGCCCCCTGAAATTAGTGGGGCAAATAAGTAATGACTAACTTAAGTCCCATTTCTGTTTACTTTAAGCATGATTAAAAGTGCAATTCTATACATGTCTGCTTAGAAGTAAGTTTCATTAAATTCAGCAGGATTTACCTCCAGGTAAGTGTGTACAGGATTGTAGTCTAACTCTGGTCTCAACCCACTACATTTGACCAGTATTAGAAGTTCATAGTTAACTTGGAAATTCACTTTTGAATTTACAGTTTTCATAAATTGTACTCCAAGTCATTGATTTTTGCTCAGTTCTAACCCCATTTTTATTTCTAGTCTTAAGAAAAACAAATGAAAGGAAGCTGGATGGCTTTCTCAATTATTCTGTTCCACATGGGTGACTGTCCTAGTAGTATCAGTCTTGGTATGGTGATTAACTCAACGCATAATCATTTGGTACTTGAAAAGGTTAGATTCCCAGTGACGGATGCTTTTGCCTACATAGCATTACATAGCTCTCCACATTTTTAACAGAAAGCTCTGAATCAAGCTAGATCAGCAACAACCCAAACTAAATCATGTGAGCCTAATCTACCCTTGTTTAGAACACATCAGGTTGGATCCAGGATATGCCTTCCAATGACAAAAGGGCTTGCTCATGGAAGGTGTCTCTGCCCTGTTTTTGGAGATCCCCCCTTTCACACTATAGCTTTTCAAGGGGCTGCTGTGAGGAGAAGGGGACGGAGAAGCCAGTCCAGTTGCGCATGGCAAAAACGGGATCCAACCCATTGATTCTTTGTTATATAATTCATTGTTCAGTACATTAGAAAGGGAGGGAAATTATAGGGTTTTTTTTTTATGGAGGATGCATCCGATTTTGCTGCTGTTGTTGACAATCTTACAAAACAAACGATCTACTTACTTTATGGGGTTAGTCAGTGGCTAGGAGCAGCATCCAGCATCCCTAGGCAGCTACCAGGACTCTAGTGCCCCAGCAGGGCTCATATGCACTGATGCCTGCTTGCTGTGCGTTAACCACTCCCACCCACCTGTGTTCCTTCATAGGGTTACTGAGCAGCAGCGGCAGGCCATTGGGAAGTGCCATTATCACATTCCCACAATGCCCCAGAGCAGCCTTCCCAGCTGGCTAGGCATTGTGGGAATTGAAGTCCAACACATCTGGAGGGCACCAGGTTGGGGAAGGCTGCCCCAGAGCGATACTATGTTCGAGTGTTGTGGGAATACCAAACCGGCAAGTGGCTCCCAGTGCTGCTGCCAGTAAGCCTGCCTGGGGGCGGAGGGAAGAGCATGTTACCAAGGACCACCTCATACCTGGTGATGGCCTTGAAAACAGAACAGTAAAAACAAACAAAATGTTGAAGTTTTAAAATAGTGGTGGACAATTTTTTAATTTGGCAAGTATGCCACTAGTCAAAACCAAAAGAACAGATAGCACTACTCCTGCATGCGCAAGAATACATATTCAGCACCTTGAGGTGGTTTAGTCTACTGAACAAGGGTGGCAGACCACAGCCTATCAAAAGAGAGGCAGGGGAGAGTGCAGGCCTGATTCTATGCCATAGCCAGGCCCACAGGCCCTCCTGCTCCTGTGCTGCAGGTTGATCACTCATGCTTTATAAGTATGCTCATATGCAAGGTCCAATATTGTGAGTTTGTTTCTTGCAATGGTCTTATAATTTTTATAAATGTGATTTTCTGGGGGGGGGGGGAGAAAGGAAAACTATAGCAAATGTATTATTTATAGTGATAAAGTTTGTCTCTTTCTGTGATAACTGTAAACTGCAACACGTTCCTCTCACAGTCTCTGATCCAAGGGCAGCTTGGTTTCAATACTTGTGCATTTTAACCAATCATCGAAGATAAAGCTACATACCACTTTGTTAAGATTATTGATAGCTTCTCGTAGCACAGCTTCTTTGACCTGAGTCCTTCTAGAGAGCAGTTCTTCATGTTTGCAAGAGTAGCGCCAAGTGACATCAACAACCTGAAAAGGATGAATTGCAAAAGGAAAGTAATAATAATAATAATAATAATAATAATAATGAAATATTATATATAGTAGCTTGAGTTTCAAGCATTATAACATTAGAATTACACCAGTTAAGAGACAGTCTCCTCCTTGCCATGGATCTATCCGATTGCTTTACAATAGTAACCAATTAATCCATGTTGAAAGCAGGGATGCAGAACCTCTTTCTGCCCAAGGGCCAAATTCAATTTCAGAGAAACTCTCAAGGGCCAGATTCCAATATAGTACACGGCTAAAGGCAAATAGGACAGAAGCAACCCCGCCCCCCCAACAGAATATTTTACTGTTGGGGGGGCGGTAACTTACTGCTGGTAACTAACCCTTAGGAGAGGTATATAAACCTTTTTAATGGGGAAAGAACCGTACAAAAGCTATGAAGCCAACAAAAGATTTATGGCTGGGGAAAGTGGTATACCATGTTGGGACCTATGAAGGGCTGGATTTGGTCCCCAGGCCTGAGGTTCTACACCCCTGGTTTAAAAACAAAGCTATTTCTATATGGGTTTTTTGTCTATATTTCAATGAACTTCCCCTACCTCATCTTTAGAGAAAGCGATAATATAGGAGAGCTTTTTGCCCCATCCAATTTCATACAGAAGGGGTTTATCACAAACGTTTTCACAAGGGTCGCAATGCAGCCATCTCTGCTGGGATGAAGAATAAACTTCAGTCCACACATGATCTGTGGAAGAGAAAAGCCAAAGGAAAGCAACCGATATTGGAAATGAATCCCCATCATTTTAGGCAGCTGAACTCTTCAAACTCTAAAGCAGGAGTGAACAACACATGACCAGCATGCAGTCCCCACTAATCCCCAAATTCACAGCAATTTATTATATATTTTTTGGAAAACAGGCGTCCATAGCAACTACAGAGTGCCACTTCACATCTGGATTACTGGAAGGTGCTCTACGTAGGGCTGTCTTTGAAGAGTGCTCGGAAACTATAATTGGTTCAGAGTGTGGCAACCAGGCTGTTAACAGGGAGATGGATATAGAGAACATGCAAGTCCCTTGATGGAAGAGCAGCAGTGGCCTCCTTTTATTCCTGGCTCACAACTGAGAATCTACATAGTGTAGTGGTTAGAGTGTTGGACTGGAACTCAGATAATCCAGGTTCTAGTCCCCATTTAGGCTTGAAGCTCACTGGGTGGCTTTGGGTCAGTCACTGACTCTAGAACTAACCTACATTATAGTGTTGTTGTGAGGATGAAATGGAGAGGAAGAGCATTGTATACACCATCTTCATACTTGGTGTTAGTCCTGTTGAGCTCTCCAAAGGGGCATAAATGATTTAAAAATAAATAAATAAGCACAACTTAAATGCTATTTTTTTAAAAAAAAATTAGCTACTTTACAAAATCTTTCAGAGACATCCTTCCTTTTTTGTTCCCACACATTATCAAAGTTACTAGTATTTGCATGAATGAGCAACAAAACTGATATGAAAACCAACGTGAAAAGAATGCTAGGGCATATTCCGAAAGGATATTACCTTGGTGTATTTTAAGAAATCCTTCCTAAAAGTACTTGAGAAGTGCCATTTCTAGTATTATAAGAACAAATAAATGTCAACAAAGGACTTAACAACAACAAAAATGAACATATGCTATAGCAGTACACTGGTATCCAAACTAATAATTTTATTCATGTATATTAGAAATCTAATGTAAGTGCGTAATAGATATCATGATACAATTCCAATACAGCCCCTGGTATTGATCAAAAGAAATAACAAGACTTTAACATACAGTAGAAAACACCCTTTGCTCTATAAGCATCACAACATTGGCCACATTTCTGACATTTAAATCAGATCAAACTAAAATACTAATTTATTCCTCTATAAATGGAAATTCAGGGGCCGCATAACTAGTTTTTAGTCTGCAATCCTGAACTCAGTGGGGCTTACTTCTCTGTAGACATGTGCAGGACTGCACTGTTAGCCTTACCTTGTCTTACTTTGTTAGCCATAAACTACAAACCACTTAAGAACTTTCTTGGAGTAGTTCTACAGACTTAAATGGAACCTCACCAACACTATTTCAGAGTACATAAATTTTGCAGTCTTAGCTTTAATATAAGTGGTGCTAAAACAATTATACCTGTCGCATCCCAAATATATCTTGCTTCAAATCCTACAGCTCTGCAGCAGAGGGTGAAGCAGTTGGCCCATTCTCCACAACGCCCACGTCTAGTTTCCAGAAGTTTCTCAGGATTGTTGTACCTGTACACATATTTTTTTAAGGAGACTATCTGCAGCCATTGCCATAAAAACCTAAAACAATGATCTTAAAGGGTTATACAACAACTGCCAACATTTGGGAATTTATAAGAGATAAAATGTTACATGATTGAAATATGCAATTAGGATAATTTCCTCCAAGAACTCTCTAACAGAGTGCCCATGGTCCTTGAATTTACTCCTTCCTTATCTCTTTAGCATTGTGTCTATTAAATTGTAAACCATTATTTTAAACTGTGAACCACCTAGATTGCATGAGCAGAGAGGTGATAAATAATGTATTAAATGAATGGTAATAAAGGAGAGGTTCCATGATCTAGCTTCCACTTTAAATCTCAAAATCTCTACCTATTGTCAAACTGTTACAAGACTGGCAAGGGGGAAAACTTTTCCTCCTGGTGGACCCCTTCTTTATCTGAGTTCCCCAGATAAAGAATATCTGATAGGCTGCCACTAGGGATGGGCGAACCACCCTGTGCCCACCCCGCGTGCTGTTCACCAGCCCCCCACCCCAGTTGAGCCAGTATGCAGTCCATGGGCACCCAGCAAGCAGCCGCCTGACTCCTCAGTGAGCCGCTATTTTGCATAAAAATGGCAGCTCGCTGTTTTATGTAAAATACTTTTATGCAAATGGCAGCCATAAAGCGGCCATTTACACAAGTTTGCAGGCGTGAATGGTCTATTCACGCCTGTAATCTTGTGTAAATGGACACTTTACAGTTGCCATTTATGTAAAATGTCTTTTACATAAAACGAGCTGTCATTTTTACACAAAATGGTGACTTGCTGAGGAGTTGGGCGGCCGGATGTCACTCACCAGACACCTGCAGACTGCCCATCAGCTTGACTAGGGAGCCAAACATGGTGAATAAGTGGTGGTGGTCTGCAGATGGGAGTCCAGGAGGCTGAGTGGGGGGAGTCTGCTGTACTCCACCCCCCTCTCAGACTCCTGCGACATCCTTAGCTGCCACTAATCAGGATGAACCTCCTGACACACCCTAGTCTGTCCAGCTGCCTGAGGAGTTTCTGAGCCCTATTGCCAAGGGTCCCTCCCTTCAGCCCAGATCTAGGAAAAAATAAAAAGAAAGGTGCTTTGGACTTTCCTTCCCAAAGCCCAGAAACAGAGAGCTTACCAAAACACTTAAAAACATCTTAAAACACAAGCTGTAACCATGCATATTTCATGCGGAGAAGAGATCAGTGAGAAATCCCTTTTAAAACAACACAATCAAATGTCCAAATATAAAAGGAGTTTATTTAGGAAAAAAGAGGAACAAGAAGAAAAAACCAGGGAAGTCAACGATCACACACATACACAGAATTCCAAATAAAACCAAAAAGTCAGTCTGACTTATATAGTCACATAACCTACTTGAATAGAGCCTTGGGTCCCAAAGCCTTGCCAAATTTATTGCAGAGAGAATGATCTGGGCAAGGGAAAGCATCTGGCTTCCAAATTAGATTACATATAGGAAGATTTAGAAGGACTGAGTCTTTTTTATTGGAATCTCCACTCACTAAAAAACAGCCCCTTAGCAGAGACTGAAGTTTGGTCTGACCAATAACACGACAGCCTCCATTTCTGATGTCAGTGGTCTAGCCAGCAAAGCAGAAAACTACCTAGTGGCTAGATCCACCTTCTTAATAACTATTAATTATATCTGAAAAGCCCAAGATTGTTAGAACCAGTCAGAGTATTCAAGAAAATGGATTAAGGTTTTTTTCGCATTTTGGAGGACAAAGAAATGAGATAAGACTAGATAAAACTATTCAGGCTGCCCAGCAGGATGCCAACTGACCAGAAGTTCAAGGGACAATATGGATCTATATTAGAAGTAGGGGTTTGTCACACAAACTGATTAGCTCCTGATAATCTATGAGAACCTCTCCTTTGACTCCTGCTGAAAATATAGCCAACAGAACTAGCACTTGTCTTTTAATATTTTTGCATTTATTCATACATGGGGTTACACAAGTTTGCAGGCGTGAATGGTCTATTCACGCCTGTAATCTTGTGTAAATGGACACTTTACAGTTGCCATTTATGTAAAATGTCTTTTACATAAAATGAGCTGTCATTTTTACACAAAATGGTGGCTTGCTGAGGAGTTGGGCGGCCGGATGTCACTCACCAGACACCTGCAGACTGCCCATCGGCTTGACTAGGGAGCCAAACATGGTGAATAAGTGGTGGTGGCTCAACCCCAGACTGTGTGCTAATTCCTGAAACATGGACTGTCTTAATGACAGTGCTTCTGAATATGTATAGAGTGCCTTCCTCTCACCAACAGCAATGTAATAATAAAGAAACAAACAGACAGAAAGTTGACAAATCAGTTATTCTAGGCTACCAAACAGGAAAATATAAAGCAGGCCTAACTATATCTTTGTGGTACTGCTTACAAGGGGGATATTGTTCTGATGCGTTATACATGGGATTCCAGTTGGTGTAAATAAAGATAAGTGATAAAGGTAGCTTCCTAATAATGCACTAAACACATAGGGTTGGATCCAAATGTTGTCATACTTAAGAGTATATCCACTAAAATAAATGGGACTTCTTAAACCATGCACGTATTATACTCACCTTGGAAATCTGTTGCTAAACTGGCATTGGTTGCAGAAGTGATTTTCAACCCTACTCGCATCCCATCTCAGATCATCATCACTAGGTGACAAATTATCTTTAGATTCTGTCTGGCCCCCACACTTGCTGCATGGAAGGTTATTTACCCACTGGAAATAATCACATTTAAACCAGTTCAGGAGCTCCAGCAACAGAATATCCTCTTCATTCACAAGGGAGCCTGAAAAATTAAACACATAGCAATTAAGACAGAACCTCCAAATATCTAATTAAAGTAGACTGGAATATGTACTTACAGAAACCATACAGAGCTGAGGTGGAAACAATTTCCAAATGAGCACAGAGAAATAATAATTTAATATCAAATCCAGTATAGAACCTGTAGTATTTACCTGTAGTAAATGTAAAAAACCTTTACATTTTTCTAAAGACATAAACTAGGTACCTGAGTCTGAGATGTACCTGGCTCGTCTCCCATTTGGCCTCTGGAATGCGGGGAAAAAATTGTAGTTCTGAAGATGGCAGTCCTCAAGTGAGGGAACCAACAAGCTACATCAGAGCTAGGCAATGTGGTGTCCTCAGGCACCGATGCACCCACAGACACCTTTCTTAGGCACCCTACCCCTTCTGCTTTTAAAAAAATGTTAACAGTTTTTTTAAAGGAAGTGGGAATTGCTGTGAAATAGTGTTCTTTGGTGCTGAAAACTGTGGTTTCAAAGGAGTTGTTTAGTATGTTGGGGCTCACCTCTGCGCACCTCTGCCTTGTACTCAGTCTTTGGGGCAAGTTACTTGTCCTTTGCCATACCTTCCACAACAGCCATTTTGTGGTGGTGCCCAGGACAGTTTCTCACATTGCCAAATGTGCCCACAACCCAAAAAGGTTGCCTACCCCTGAGCTAAGGGAATCAACTCTTTGACTTTGGGGATGTAAGCTATCTAATCACAGTGTTTTGGAGCTGCGAGGATACTGGGGTAAGGGAGTTTTTAATAGGTCACAAGATAATGGAGGAGAGATTAATTAAAACAGAGTCACAGTTCCTCCTCGGTTGTGGCTACTGGCTTGGAGAGAAATGTAGGTATGGCGAGGGTCCTCATCAACCAGCAGAACATTCCTTGAATGGAGCCTGCTCTTGCCTGGAGCAGGAGTCAATTCCTCATGGCCTCAGCCTGAATGCCAGAAATGCTGGGATGTCATGCAGGTAGCAGTAGAGCACTGCCAGGCTTGTGCCATCGATAGGAAACTAAACAGGGGATGGGAAGCCTTGAACACATACTGGGAAGCTCTGGATTTGGTGAAGAGTGCTGGGAAGGCAAGCCTACTGTTGCCCCAGCAATGACAGAAGACTAAGCTGGTTCTTGAGGACTCTCCAGGCTAGCCTACCCATTCTTCTTCATTATGTGCTAAAAGGTCACAGGATAAACAAAGTATGCAGAAACTACATCAGTTTTCTGCTGCTGTTCTCTTTTCAAATACTTTGAGACTTGAGTCTACGGAGCTCCTTGTCAAAAGACCAGCTCAACTATATAAACCCTGAATCATAAAACCGCTACCACCAAAATAATATCTTACATGCCTCAGTAGCCTAGTAACTAAGGCATAGGCATGGGATTGACACCACCATTAAGGACAAGATGAACAAAACTAAGAGGTTTACTATGGGATTTATATACAGGAGGGTGTTATTCAAATTATAGGATGGGAATGCTTAAATGCACTTAAATTTAATATTGTAGGTTACCATACTTAATAAGAGAGTCTTCCCTGCTAATAAGCTCTCAATAGCTTTCTCCCCAGATCCAATTCCCCCAAAGTCCACCCCAGGCAATCCCTCACAACCAGGAAGAGATGCTGTACAGCAGTCTTCCTCTGCTTTCAGCCCCTCCTGTTGCCTCTGGCTTTTGGGATGATAACACCATATCAGGGATCACTGGTTGAAGTTCTCTCTGGTCAGATCTGGCTGAGTCCCCCTGGTACTGGGTTCTGCTGCCTGCCTGAAGCATCACACAACCTAAAAGCTCAGTCTCCTGCTCTCCACAGCCACCAGCTCTGGATTCCAGGTCTTCCTCCAGAAGAGTTCTCTCAGACTGACTTTCTCTTTTCCCAGCTCTGAGCACTGCTCCCTTCAGCTAACCATCTGTAACTCCAACTCCTTATCATCCATGCTCCAACTGTCCCTAACAGTCTCTAACAGACTTCTCCCTGATGTTCTTAAAAATCTCCTGGCCAATCATGTTCCTTATGGAACTTCTAACTGCCAATCATCTTTGTTGAGCCACCTGACAAATCAAAATAAAGGTAATTTTTCTCCCTAGGCATTTTGAACAGCCTGAAGCCTCCCTTCATAAGCCACCGTAACCAAGGCAACCACAACTGTTTAAGGCCTGCTTGGTTATATTATAGCCTCACAGAGGTCACACAAAGTATTTAAACATAACAAAACAAAACAAAGAGTTATATACATAGCATTTCTCCACACAAGGCTTTTCTTTTTCAGTTGCTGATGGAAGCCTGGAAGTACCTTCCCACTAGCTGATAAGCACCTGTCCACACAGCAAGGCAAAGTTCATTCTATACAATCCTAATGTCTTCCATACAAAAGAGGTAGTGATAGATTAATAATACACATAAATAATCAATTACAGTCTGAAAAATCATATAGTAATAATACTGTACATCATGTTCAGTGGAAGTTTGGAATTATTCATAATGGGAACAAAAGTATTGTTTCAATTAAGTATATCCAGACTAGACTTAGGCTGTTTGATCTTGTCTTTCTATTGTCCAGCTAATTCTCCAGCCAACAAGCCCCCCCCCTCCATTCTATTAAAACGAAAGGCACAATCCTATGCATGTTTAGAGAGGAGAAAGGGTCTATAACTTGCTGAGGCATGCTGGGAGTTGTAGGCCTTTTTTCTGTCTAAACATGGATTGGATTGCACCCTAAACTTGGTGTGTGTGCGTGCATACATGTAATAGAGTAATCTAAGGCATTGTTCTTATGTTGGTCCTACAGAATGAGTGACCCAGAATAGATTTTTTTTTTTTTAAAGGTAAACTATGAAATGTCATTCAGGTTTTTTTGAAGTACTGGTTTTCAGAGCTAAATCTAACTCAGATAAGCTGGAATAGGGTGTGTGTGTGCGCACGTGTGTGTGTGTATAATCCCCAGTGATGGTTGCCAGTAATAAAACATTTATTTGTAACTCAGATAATAAAAAATAAATGAAAGCATTATATATTTTAAACAGACTGAAACAGTAATCCAAATATCTATGGGAGGTATTATCTATCCTAGCACATACTATTTTCTTGTATTCCTCTTGATTGTAGTGCAGCTTATCATACCTATGCCCAAAGCCACAGGTAAGCAGAGAACTACGAACGTTTTTTTACAACTGAAATATTTTTATTGGCTCCAAACAACACGTGAAGTTGTTATGACTCAGTTTACAGATGAATATTAGAAAAAAACTTGAAACTTCACCTCTAAATACTATAATACTAAAAACAAACTAGAAACATCAACGGGTGCAGACTCCTCCACAGAATTCCCTTCCACATGAATTACAGCTCAGGCTTTCAAACAGACCTAAAAAACTATTTTTTTCAATGCTACCTTCTCCTAAGAGCATAGTTAGTTTATGTGACTCAGAACTGCTTCTGAATATTTGTGATTGCAAATTTAGTATGACTAATATGTCTATGTTATCATTTACTACTATGTATGCTGCTACATACATACTATGTATGCTACTTTCTGAGGACATGGCCCTGGAAAGCTGCCTAGAAATACTTTAAATGAGCACTCCTTCATTCTATACAACTTAGCTAATAGAATTTAACAAGGTGTATGGTGAGATTGGATACTCCTCCTCTAAATAATTTAGGTTAGGGGTAGGTAACCGCCAGAATTTTGGACTACAACTCCCATAATCCCTGACCATTAGCCATGCTGGCTGGGGCTTATAGGAGTTGCAGTCTAAAACACCTGAAGGGCACCATGTCGCCAACCCTTGATTTAGGGGCACATGGATCAGATCAGTTCTAGATATACATGAAGTTGTAGCCCTATTTGGGTATTCTAATCCACCACATGATTAGGATCACGTGAAGGAGAGTGGGGATAAGCACACTAGCTCCATCAGCTGAAGGACAAATGTCTGCAGTGGGGAGCCTGCTGTACTCATGTAGGGCTCCCCACACAATCTAGAACTCTAGAAGATCAGGGTTCTAGATCACACAGGGAGCCTACATGAGCAGAGCAGGCTCCTACTGCAAACATTCGCCCTCCAGCTCATGGAGCTAGTGTGCTTATCTTCACTTTCCCTCATGTGATTCAAAACATGTGGGGGGTTAGGATGCCTGATTAGGGCTTCCGTTAATCAGGTTTCTTTTTCTACCTGGAGATGAATGATGGGGTAACGTGAAGACAGCTAACCTGAAGGAGGTGCCAGTAAGAAAGGTGGTGGGGTGGAGGGGATCTTCATGACAATGGAATAAGAAGAGCATTGGCGTATTATATGGATTTTCATGAAATAGACTTTGGTCTGTTAGCAGCACATGAAGCAAGAAAAGCCAAGTATGCACTACCTAAAACCTCACTTTTCTTGCTTCCTGTGCCCCTAATGGGCCAAAGCCAATTTCATCATGAAAAACATCATCAACCCTGTAGGTGCTGCTCAGCAAATGAGAGAGTTGTTCCCCACCCCTGTCCACACTCCCCTGTTCAGGGAAGTTTACTGGAAGTGCTGAATTAAGCCCTGTAGTTTACCCCACACCTCTCCCCTCTCATCCAGCATTGGGGTGAATCCCCATCTTGTATCTGAAGACAAAGCAAACCTTGCAGCATGATCCCCATGAAGGCTAACTTGAGAGTAAGTCCAACTGGATCCAGTGGGGCTTACTGCCCTGCTTGAGACTGCAGGGAGCGAGATTTACTTCTTACTGGGGAGAGAAACTTACTTCCAAGTAAACATGCACACAAGGGGGGGGGCTTCACAGAGACTCTCATTTAGTACTGGGATATGTGAAAAATTAAAACTGCACCTTTATGAATGGAGAAAACAGCCTGCATTCTATGAATGACTCAAGCCACTATCCTGACACATCGGAATTGCGAGACTGCACCTTGAAGAAAGGAGAAAACTGCATTCTATGAATAAGCTGCTATCCTGACCCATCAAAATAGCGGAAGTGCACCTTTAAGGGAGAAAACAGCAGCGCAGCTAATTTTCTCAAGGGGGAAAAAGACACTACAGATTCTCAAGGGAAAGGTGCCTTTAAAAAAAAAAGGAGATGGAGTTAGCGTGTATTTTGGTGTGTTTGTTGTTGCTTTGAGGGGGGTGGAGGGAAGAAGAGTTATGGGCACTGGTGTGAAGGGAGCAGGAAGAATGGAAGAAGTAGAGCAGCAGTGGCTGAGGGGAGAAGAGTCTGGAGTAGGTGGTTCTCCTCAGGCACCCCAAGGGGTTACCCAAGTTCACTCCAAGGAGGTGGATATAGGCAGGGAGTTGCTTCACACTTCATGGCCAGTTTTGAAAAACAAAACACAACTCCTATGTCTATTAAAGGAAGCGCTAATGTCTCCTCCCTGTCCCCCTGTCTCTCTTCTTTTCTCTTTTCCTAACCAGACAGCAGGAGGGTTTCAGGCTCCTAGAGAGCTCAGAAGCTTTTATGAAAGAGAAAGACATGGTAGATACTACTGGCGATAGTAGTGCCAATGGGGAAAAAGAGTGAATGGGAATGGGGGAAGGGGTGGCCCCACCCCTTGACCACCTCACTGCCAAGTCACAGCCATGTCACAGAGGCAAGCCCAGAATGTAATGTGGAGGGACGGGGCCTGAGAGTCCCTTTAAGTAAAAAATACGAAATAAAAGGACTTTCAGAAAATGTGGCTTGTCAAGAGGGATGCAGCTGGCTGGCTGTGGATTGGCCATGACGTCATGTGTCCCTAATGACTTTAAGCCACAGCAGCAGCAGAGAAAACCTCCCATATAGACGGGCCCCTGGTCAGCCTACTCCTGTTCTAGTGTGTTATAAGTAATCCAGAACTGCTTATGAGTGAAAGAAGCATATTTGCTCCACATCGACCTCTGAATCAGTGACAAAAGCTATCACTCTGAACAGAATCAACATGTCAGTTATAAATATGGAATCAAAATCACAGTGCTCAAGACCATCTTCTTTGTTTTAGAGCTCACTAATGTGAAACAGTAATTCTTAGACCTATATTATCTTTAAAAAAAATAGTTGTAAAAAAACTATGCTTGGAGGAAAAACACACATAAATGTCCATATTTTGCAACTTTAAAAATTAATTCTAAAATGCTTCCCCTTGGGTCTGTTTTGAATGTCAATAGAAATATCCATACTTATGCAGAAATGTTCTGCTTAATATCTTGAAGTTTCCAAGCTGTATTAAAAATATTACCTCTGTCTATTTTTCTGACTTCTGCTAGCTTTTCTCGAGCTTTCTTTCTGAGTTCTTGGATTGGGATAGAAGCCAATGCTTTCTTTTGCAAAACAGGGTTCTCATATACCATTACATGCAGAAAGTTTGATTGAAGTGTCTTCAAAAAAATTGATTCAGTCGTCTAAAATGGAAAAAAGAGTGTGTTTTGTTTCAGTTTGTCACAAACCGATTTTCTAGCAAGTTCTGGCTATTAAGTCTTCTAAATCAGCCTTCCCCAACTTGATGCCCTCCAGATGTGCTGAACAACTACAACTCCCTTGCCAGCACAGCCATGGTGGCTGGGAATGATGGGAGTTGTAATGTAGCACACCTGGAGGACACCAGGTTGGGGAAGGCTGATTCCACAAGGTCTAAAGAGCGATGCTCACATGGACTTGAAGGGCACAATCTACCCAAAATGTCTTCTGCATAAACATCAGTAAAATAAATGAAGACAAGCTACACAAACACAAGTGCTTATACGATCTGAAGTGCTTCCTATAGTTCAAAAGCAATGTGTACCTGGTGGGAGGGCCAACCTGTGAGGAAACAGAAAGACCAAGATATTCTGCTAGGTTTGCTGCACTTCTCTTGATCATGGTCTATGTGTATATTTATTTATTTATTTTTATTTCAATAATTTCCAAACCGCACCTTCATCTAAAAATTTATTTCAGGACAGTAAAAAGAAGTCTGGTGTGAGTAATGAGAGGTTTAAGGCTGTGTGTGCACCAATGCTGACTCATGCAGGGATGAGGCCAAAGTACTAACAACTGGCACAGAGCAGGGCAGATCTGAAGCAGGTGAAACACAACCACATTCCTTGGATTCCTGGAACAATCAATCATGGTGAAACAGAAGATAATCAACAGATCATCAAAAACGAGACACTGAGAGACACTTATACTTCTATACAGAAAAAAACATGGCTTCTTGGGGTAGCTCCCTTTTGGGATCACAACCTGATGCCAGTCAGGCCTTCTGAGCAAGGCAAGCCTGACAGCCACTGAGACTGCTTAAAGCAAGCAGTGCCCTTCAAAAGCCCAGCCTCCTGCTCAATAGAGATAAGAGATTCATTTCCCAATAGAGAAAAGTACACAGAGATTCTGAGGGACTGCTGGCTAGCCCTTCAGAATCTTGAAGTGAGCTTCCTGGTGTGAGTTAGGGTCTATTTTAATTGAAAGTGAAATGGAGTCACTCCATTTGTGACTCCAGACTGGACATAGTATCTGAAACTAGATTTTACAGCATCTTCAGGTGGGAAGCATAATGAAGTGTACCGTATTTCGCTAGCTTCAACCAGGCCTCTTACAGAATGAGACTTTATTTTGTTATGTATTGATTCAAACATGTGGAATTCCTCTTTCCCCCACTTGTTCATAAAAAATGTTCTGAGAGGGTTTCCCAAGGAGGAAGGGAAACAAAATTGTTGGGAAGAGTCCTGAAACTGTCAGCTGTTTACCTCACACTTTAGGAAATCTAAAGAGTTTCTCCCAGAGAACTCACCCCTCACTGTGTCTTAGCTTCCTTCCATATGAGGACGTAAAGCTGGGGACTCCACATTTACAGAGACAAATAACACCAGCATATGTACACTCAACAGAAAACACACATGGACGATCACCACACATGCCTATTTATATGTTTCCAAGAGTTACTATGTGAATTAAAATTTCAGTTTCAGGCTGTCCTTTAGTTCTTTAATTTCCATTCTCACTTTCAAATACTATTCCTTGTTCAATGTAACAGTTCTGAAGTGATTACCATGACAGCAGACTGAGGAGTTGGGTCTATGTTGGAGTCAACAGTTCTTGATGGTTGAGGAGCAACAGGCTGTGTGTTTGTTACCCTCTGAGAGGATCCTGATATTTCAGTTTGATTTGATCCATTTAATCGGCTGTTTCTTTCCCCAGCAATTAGATCTCGAATTTTGCGTAGCTGCTCAATTGATGCTCCCTTAGGAAAAACAAGATGAGTTTCCCCCTGAAATTATAGTTACAAAAGTAAAGTATTCTGTATTAAAATGTAAACATTCAATCTCTATGACATCATCTCCACTGGCTTTGCATTAGAACTGAATTAGTTTCTACCATTTCTAAAGTAACAATTCGGCCCTTCCTTTGAGAAGCTCAGGACAGTATAAATAGGGCTAGCCCACTTTAACTTCACAAAAACGCTGTGAGGTAAGTTAGACAAAGAGGCTGCAACTGACCCTAGGTCATCCCATGAGCTTTATGGGTAGCAGCACAATGCTATAAATGTTTTCTCAGAAGTAGGACCCACTATGTTACCTCTACAGATCAGTATCCGCCCCAGAAAATTCCCCTTATCTGATGGAGGTCTCTGTTTCTACAAACATCATCAAGACAGGAACGTACCCCTTGACTCACAGGAACACCTTATTCATTATGCAGTTTCAAAGTTTTCATTCAACACACACAATAACAATACACAGCACATGTAAGTAATAATTCCTCTTTCCCATCTGACTTCTCCTACGTAGCACTAGACAGACTTACAGTACTACAGTCATCTCAACAGTCCTCCAATCCTTTTTGAGAGTGTGATCAAGCCTCTCCAGAAGGGGGTTGATGGTGGTCAAAAACAGATAGATGTGGCCTTGGCTGCCCCCTTGTTCGACCCCCCTCTGGTCAGAAATCAGGGGTTTATATTAGGGATGTCAGAGAAATCCATCCGGGGGGTGAAGCTTGCTAAGCTTTCAGTAGCTCAGTCCCTGGACTTCGGCTCACTTTCCTATGAGCTGGCCCGACTTGATCTGCATTGAGTTGGGCCAGCTTGTGGATTTGCCGTTTTCCTTTTTTTGGTAAAAAGAAATGCTGCAAATTGCAGCCCCAATTTCCATAATTGTGTAAATTTTGACCATGATTTCCTTAATTTGCGCAATTTTTTTTTTAACCAAAAAAAACCTCCCGAGAAAAGTTCCTGGATTTTGGGGAAAACCCACATCTTGGCTTGCAAATATAAGCCAAGCCAGGCAGGCAGCAGGGATCCATCAGGCCTGAAAAAGGCCGGATTTTCAAACACCGGACATCCCTAGTTTATATACTCTTGTCCCTCCCCTGACAAGCCCACTCAAACTATCTTTGGTCTTCCATATGATGCTATATTCCTGCCAAGATAACACTGCAAAGGCAAGATAATGACTCAAAAAGTCCCTCCATCCATGACTTAAAGGACAAAACACTGGATCCATTACAAGATGTCTTGGCTATATATCTCAAAAGGTCAATTTAATAGAAGACAGCAAACTATTACCATATTTCAAGGATTTCTCCACATACTAAAACTGTGCTCCTAGGTCCATAGTACCATCACCACCACTGAAGTACAATGCTCTATCCCTGTATGGCTTTCTTCCAAAACAAAACCCAAACCCTTTGAATCACCAAGCCACTGGGAACTATTTCACGCACCAATGTGATTTTCATGATAGTTCAATTGTGAATCCGGATTTTCTCCCTGCTCCCCAAATGTATGATATTGGGCTTCCTGTTCCTGCTACCTCTGGAGCATATCATGGGCTGCCACAGCTAGAGATAAGGCTGGGAGGTGACATGGAGTTTCCTTGGGCTTACTCAGAGAAAGGTTTTGCTCAGGCTTGGGATTCATCTAATTATCACAGTTAGGGCCAGCAAGCAATTTTCCTCCAGATTAGATTGACTAGTGATCAGGTGATGGCGGTAGCAGCATTTGCTTCATGCCTTTCCTGGTAATGAGTGGTTTGGCTTGCTTAAGTCATCTGGGCCTATTTTCTCTGCACACATATTCTAATTATAGCATACTGTGGGCTTGCTTCCCTGGGGAGTGATGTGCTAATGGATGGATAACCCTGGCTTTTGGGCAGGAAGTTTGGCAAGATGGCTGTTTCATCAATTTAAATAATCATTCCAGGATATTTTTCTGTGTTGCTTTCTGGAGTCTATGAGCCAGAAGAAGATGGGAACTTTGGATGGAAAAGAACAAATTCATTCATTTATTACATTTCTATACCACCCACTTTTGGTTGGAGATGGCATCGTGATCGGCTCTTCGCTGCATCTCCCCCAAGTTTCAGCTTTAAAAATACCTCTTTGAGACTGTCGTGTTATCTGGGTATTTTTAATTAAACTTCCTTAAGCTTTTGTTTTTTGTTTTCTGCGCTTTTATTTGGTTGTTGTATATGGAGGTGAGAGGAGGATGACAACAGCAAAAGGAAACGAAAGCTTGGGAATGCCGCCTACCCCACCCCCCAAGTTGGTCCCTCAGCAAAGGTTTCCTTCTTTTTTTAAAAAAAACCTTTTTATTCTATTTTTTTATCTTTATAAATTAAATAAACAATACCAACAACCTAATCAAAAACTACAATTTCCCCACAATACAGTATTTGTCGGAGGACACAGCAGTAACGAAGGAGGAAAAGAAAAAAAAAGAGAAAGAAAAGAATTAAATTTAAACTCCATTACACAGAAACTTCAAATCCCATTCCACCTAAAAATTATACCTATAACATTGGCAATATTACAATTCAATACAGTCTAAATAATCAACCTCACATTTCAAAATCATATTATCAGTCTTATAGCAAGGAAGCAGGCCTGCAACTCATTTCCAGTAACCATATATTGCCCTTCAACTAATATACAATATTAAAGCTTAATAATTTAACCAGCCAAAAATCTTAGTAACCAATGATGATAGTAATAATAATAATAAAAAGGAGATTTAAAAGGATTAATAATAATACTAACAAATCACTAACAATATTTATAATATTAGATGATAATAATCTTAAAATCAACCTTACAACAATCACTAATATATTTTGTACTAGATATATAAATGAATGTGCACATTTCTATACACCCTCACACAGTAAATTTAAGTACAGTATATCATATCCACCCCATCATGGATCACTGCCTTGTTGTGGCGAAGGGGCTTGCGTAACTCAGTGAAGCCATAAGCTATGCCGTGCAGGGCCACCCAAGACGGACAGGTCATGGCAGAGAGTTCTGACAAAATGTGGTCCACTGGAGAAGGAAATGGCAACCCACTCCAGTATTCTTGCCAAGAAAACCCCATGGAACGTATCACAAGGCTAAAAGAGATGACGCTGGAAGATGAGTCCCTCAGGTCAGAAGGTGTCCAATATACTACTGGGGAAGAGCAGAGGGTATTTCCAAGTAGCGCCAGAAAGAGTGAAGCGGCTGGGCCAAAGCCGAAAGGACACTCAGCTGTGGATGTGTCTGGTGGTGAAAAGAAAATCCAATGCTGTAAAGAACAATATTGTTTAGGAACCTGGAATGTCAGATCAAGGAATCAAGGTAAGCTGGAGGTGGTCAAACATGAGATGGCAAGATTGAACATCGACATCTTGGGAATCAGTGAACTAAAATGGACAGGCATGGGCGAATTTAATTCAGGTGACCATCATATCTACTACTGTGGGCAAGAATCCCTTCGAAGAAATGGAGTAGCACTCATAGTCAACAAAAGGGTGGGGAAAGTAGTACTGGGGTACAATCTTAAAAACGATAGAATGATCTCAGTACGAATCCAAGGCAAACCATTCAACATCACAGTAATTCAAGTCTATGCCCCAACCACTGATGCCGAAGAAGCTGAGGTTGATCGGTTCTATGAAGACCTACAACACCTTCTAGAACTAACACCAAAAAAAGATGTCCTTTTCATCATAGGGGATTGGAATGCTAAAGTAGGAAGTCAAGAAATCACCGGGATAACAGGCAGGCATGGCCTTGGTGTACAAAATGAAGCAGGACAAAAGCTAATAGAGTTTTGCCAAGAGAACACGCTGATCATAGCAAACACTCTTTTCCAACAGCACAAGAGGCGACTCTACACATGGACATCACCAGATGGTCAATATCGAAATCAGATTGATTATGTCCTTTGCAGCCAAAGATGGAGAAGCTCCATACAGTCAGTAAAAACAAGACCTGGAGCTGACTGTGGCTCAGATCATGAGCTTCTTGTTGCAAAATTTCAGCTTAAATTGAAGAACGTCGGGAAAACCACTAAACCATTCATGTATGACCTAAATCATATCCCTTATATGATTGTTTATGATTGATGGAGGTGAGGAATAGATTTCAGGGATTAGACCTGATAGACAGAGTGCCTGAGGAACTATGGACGGAGGTCTGTAACATTGTTCAGGAGGCAGCAACTCAATCCATCCCAAAGAAAAAGAAATGCAAGAAAGCCAAGTGGCTGTCTGATGAGGCTTTACAAGTAGCTGAGGAAAGAAGGGAAGCGAAAAGCAAGGGAGAAAGGGGAAGATATAGCCAACTGAATGCAGAGTTCCAGAGAACAGCAAGGAGAGACAAGAAGGCCTTCTTAAATGAACAATGCAAAAAAATCGAGGAAAACAACAGAATGGGAAAGACTAGAGATCTCTTCAAGAAAACTGTAGATCTCAAGGGAACGTTTTGTGCAAAGACAGGCATGATAAAGGACAAAGAAGGCAGGGACGTAACAGAAGCAGATGAGATTAAGAAGAGGTGGCAAGAATACACAGAAGAACTATACAGGAAAGATCTGAATGTCCCTGATAGCCATGATATTACGGTCACTGAACTTGAGCCAGACATCCTCGAGAGTGAAGTCAAGTGGGCCTTAGGAAGCATTAGTAACAACAAAGCTAGCGGAGATGACAGTATTCCAGCTGAGCTATTTAAAATTTTAAAACATTATGCTGTTAAAGGGCTGCATTCAATATGCCAACAAATCTGGAACACTCAACAGTGGCCACAAGACTGGAAAAGGTCAGTTTACATTCCAAGGGCAATGCCAAAGAGTGTTCAAACTACCGCACAATTGTGCTAATTTCACATGCCAGCAAGGTGATGCTCAAAAATCTACAAGCTAGGCTTCAGCAGTATGCGAACCGAGAACTACCGGAAGTACAAGCTGGGTTTCGAAGAGGCAGAGGAACTAGAGATCAAATCGCCAACATTCGCTGCATCATGGAGAAAGCAAGAGAATTCCAGAAAAACGTCTATTTCTGCTTCATTGACTACACTAAAGCCTTTGATTGTGTGGATCACAACAAAATGTGGCAAATTCTTAAAGTGATGGGAGTACCAGACCACCTTACCTGTCTCCTGAGAAACCTGTACGAGGGTCAAGAAGCAACAGTAAGAACCAGACATGGAACAACCGATTGGTTCAAAATTGGGAAAGGAGTACGACAAGGCTGCATATTGTCACCCTGCTTATTTAACTTATATGCAGAGTACATCATGAGAAACGCCAGGTTGGATTAATCACAGCTCGGAATTAAGATTGCTGGGAGAATTATCAACAACCTCCGATATGCAGACGATACCACCCTAATGGCAGAAAGCGAAGAGGATCTCAAGAGCCTCTTGTTGAGGGTGAAAGAGGAGAGTGCAAAAGCTGGTTTGAAACTCAACATTAAAAAAACTCAGATCATGGCATCTGGCCCCATCACTTCCTGGCATATAGAAGGGGAAGAAATGGAAGCAGTGACAGATTTTACTTTCTTGAGCTCCAAGATCACCGCAGACAGTGACTGTAGCCATGAAATTAAAAGACGCTTGCTCCTTGGGAGGAAAGCTATGGCAAACCTAGACAGCATTGTAAGAAGCAGAGACATCACCTTGCCGACAAAGGTCCGTCTAATCAAAGCTATGGTTTTCCCAGTAGTAATGTATGGCTGTGAGAGCTGAACTATAAGGAAGGCTGAGTGCCCAAGAATTGATACTTTCGAACTGTGGTGCTGGAGAAGACTCTTACGAGTCCCCTGGATTGCAAGGAGGTCAAATCAGTCCATCCTAAAGGAAATCCACCCTGACTGCTCATTGGAAGGACAGATACTGAAGCTGAAGCTCCAATATTTTGGCCACCTAATGCAAAGAGAAAACTCTCTGGAAAAGACCCTGATGCTGGGAAAGACTGAAGGCAAAAGGAGAAGGGGACGGCAGAGGATGAGATGGCTAGATAGCATCACCGATGCAATGAATATGAACTTGAGCACACTTCGGGAGAGAGCGCAGGACAGGAGGGCCTGGCGTGCTATGGTCCATGGGGTCACGAAGAGTCAGACACGACTGAACGACTGAACAACAATATCATATCCATTTTAAAAAGAAAGGATTTAAAGAAAAAAGAGTAAGATAACGGAAAAAATTGAGAGAAGATAAAGAAAAAGAACGTGTGTATGTATGTATGTATATATATATATATATATATATATATATATATATATGAGGAATTATCTCTGGCCTAGCCTGAATCTTCCATACTAAAAAAAGCCAGTTAGCAAAACATGTTTGTAGATTCCAGTTCATGGTGGTAGAGCAGAACTCTCACGTGATTTTCCATTTAGCCATGCCTCCGCCATTTCATGATTTAGAAACTTCTTCATCTGGTATTCAGAAAAAATACAAAACGTAGCAGGATATTTTAAGTGATATTGTAAGTTCATTTGTTTCACCATATTTTTCGCCTTGATAAATTGCCTTCTTTTATCAGCACCCTCTTTGGTGTAATCCGGAAATAGCATAACTTTAAATCGTTTCCAAAAAAAGTTTCCACCCTCTCTTGCCAAATGCAGGATATAATTTTTTGTGGAGATTCTTGCAAATTGGATTATAACCATATAACCAGTCCCTTTGGCGTTTGACACATGGAATGCCTGCTCAATATCAAATGAATAATCAGATGGCACAGGGAGTATCTCATGCAGGAACTTATCTACAAAAGTAGACAAATTTACATCAGTAGATACATTTTTAATACCAATGGTACATACATTTGCCCTGCATACAGAAACCTCCAACTGAGAAATTCTGACAGAGAAATGGTTGAAAAAAGCTTGTGATGTTGTTTTATTCCATGCCACCCGATCTTGCAGCTCATTAATCTTCACCTCCATTTTTTGCCAAGAAGTGTTGATTAAATCCATAGCCCCTTGCAGGGCGGTGATGGAATTTTGAATAGTATCCAGTCTCTTAGTCTCTGTTCCACAAATTGCAAGGACAACGTGTTTATCAAACCAAGTAACTCCTCTGTATTTTCGCTTCTTGGAACCTTTGCCAAGGAAGATGTGTATGTGTGGGGGTAGGCGGAGAACCTTTTTTTTGCCTTAAAGTAGTCATCCTTCTCTTCAAACAAATCTTGCAGGTCCTCGAATATTGTTGATATATCTTAATCCATTCCTCAAATGTTGTTGGTGTTTCTTAATCCATAAACTACAATGGAGCACGTCAGCCCTATTTTCTCCTATTTAGATAGGAGATTCAAAATAGCTTTGAGCGATGATTAAGCTCTGGCAGACTAGCTTTGGAGTCCAGCCCCCCTGCTAATACACAGAGATAGCTAATCTTCTGAAACTTGATCCGAAGCTGCTCCTGCCCCCCCCCTTCATTCCAGGGGGGAGATGAAAAGGTTTTTCAACTTTTTAAAAAGCTGTTTGAGATAGCGTCCCGCGGAAGCCTCCAGCAAAGGAGATCGTTACCTTGTCATGGTGCTGGAGCTTGAGGACCTCAATGATGCTATGAGCTAAACCGTGAAGAGAAACCCAAGATGGGAAGGTCATGGCAGAGAGGTCTGACTAAATACGATCCCTGGGGAAGGAAACGGCAACCCACCCCAGTATTCTTGCCGTGAAAACTTAATGGATCAGTACAACCAGAGCTATGTTGGTATACCATCAGAAGATGGGACTCCCAGGTTGGAAGATGGTCAAAATGCTACTGGGGAGGAACAGAAGATAAGTTCAACTAGCCCCAGATGTGATGACGCAGCTAGCTAAAAGCCGAAAGGACGGCTAGCGGCCAATGGTGCTGGTGGTGAACAACGAATCTGATGTTCTAAAGATCAACACACCACAGGAACCTGGAATGGAAGATCTATGAGCCAGGGCAAATTGGATGTGGTTATTGGGGAGATGTCAAGATTAAATATAGACATTTTGGGTGTCAGTGAACTAAAATGGACTGGAATGGGCCACTTCACATCAGATGGCCACCAGATCTACTACTGTGTACAAAAGGACCACAGAAGAAATGGAGTAGCCTTCATAATTAATAATGAAGTGGCTAAAGTAGTACTTGGATACAATCCAAAAAATGACAGAATGATCTCAATTCGAATTCTGGGTAAGCCATTTAACATCACAGTGATCCAAATATATGCCCCAACCACAGATGCTGAAGAAGCAGAAGTAGATCAGTTCTATGAGTATCTGCAGCACCTACTGGATAATACGCCAAAAAGAGATGTTATTTTCATTACAGGAGACTGGAATGCTAAGGTGGGTAGTCAAACGACACCTGGAATTACAGGCAAGCATGGTCTGGGAGAACAAAATGAAGCGGGACATAGGCTGATAGAATTTTGCCAAGACAACTCACTGTGCATAACAAACACTCTCTTCCATCGACCTAAAAGACAACTTTATACATGGACATCACCATTTTCGGTTGACACCGAAATCAGATTGACTACATCCTTTGTAGCCAAAGGTGGCGGACATCTATACAGTCGGTAAAAACAAGACCTGGAGCTGATTGTAGTTCAGATCACGAACTTCTTATTGCACAATTTAGAATCAGACTAAAGAGAATAGGGAAGACCCACAGATCAGTTAGATATGAGCTCACGAATATTCCTCATGAATATGCAGTGGAGGTGAAGAATAGATTTAAGGGACTAGATTTGGTAGATAGGGTCCCAGAAGAACTATGGACAGAAATTTGCAACATTGTTCAGGAGGCGGCAACAAAAAACGTCCCAAAGAAAAAGAAAACCAAGAAGGCAAGATGGCAGTCTGCTGAGACACTGGAAGCAGCCCAAGAAAGAAGGAAAGCAAAAGGCAACAGTGATAGGGGGAGATATGCCCAATTAAATGCAAAATTCCAGAGGTTAGCCAGAAGAGATAAGGAATTATTTTTAAACAAGCAATGCGTGGAAGTGGAAGAAGATAATAGAATAGGTAGGACAAGAGACCTCTTCCAGAAAATCAGAAACATCGGAGGTAAGTTCCAGGCAAAAATGGGTATGATCAAAAACAAAGATGGCAAGGACCTAACAGAAGCAGAAGAGATCAAGAAAAGGTAGCAAGAATATACGGAAGATCTGTATAGGAAGGATAATAATATCAGGGATAGATTTGATGGTGTGGTCAGTGAGTTAGAGCCAGACATCCTGAAGAGTGAGGTTGAATAGGCCTTAAGAAGCATTGCTAATAACAAGGCAGCAGGAGAGGACAGTATCCCAGCTGAACTGTTTAAAATCTTGCAAGATGATGCTGTCAAGGTGATGCATGCCATATGCCAGCAAATTTGGAAAACATAAGAATGGCCACCAGATTGAAAAAAATCAACTTGTATCCCCATACCAAAAAAGGGAAACACTAAAGAATGTTCAAACTATCGAACAGTGGCACTTATTTCACATGCCAGTAAGGTAATGTTCAAGATCTTGCAAGGTAGACTCCAGCAATTCATGGAACGAGAATTGCCAGATATACAAGCTGGGTTTAGAAGAGACAGAGGAACTAGAGACCAAATTGCCAGTATCCGCTGGATAATGGAGAAAGCCAGGGAGTTTCAGAAAAACATCTATTTCTGTTTTATTGACTACTCTAAAGCCTTTGACTGTGTGGATCATCACAAATTGTGGCAAGTTCTTGGTGATATGGGGATACCAAGTCATCTTGTCTGCCTCCTGAGGAATCTGTATAACGACCAAGTAGCAACAGTAAGAACAGACCACGGAACAACGGGGTTTAAAATTGGGAATGGAGTATGGCAGGGTTGTATACTCTCACCCTACCTATTCAACCTGTACGCAGAACACACCATGCGACGTGCTGGGCTTGATGAAGCCAAGGCTGGAGTTCAAATCACTGGAAGAAACATTAACAATCTCAGATATGCAGATGATACCACTTTGATGGCTGAAAGCGAGGAGGAGCTGAGGAACCTTATGACGAAGGTGAAAGAAGAAAGTGCAAAAGGTGGGTTGCAGTTAAACCTCAAAAAAACCAAGATGATGGCAACCAGCTTGATTGAGAACTGGCAAATAAGAGGGAGAAAATGTGGAGGCAGTGACAGACTTTGTATTTCTAGGCACAAAGATTACTGCAGACGCTGACTGCAGCCAGGAAATCAGAAGACGTTTACTTCTTGGGAGGCGAGCAATGACAAATCTTGATAAAATAGTGAAGAGCAGAGACATCACACTGACAACAAAGGTCTGCATAGTTAAAGCAATGGTATTCCCCGTAGTAACCTATGGCTACGAGAGCTGGACCATAAGGAAGGCTGAGCAAAGGAAGATAGACGCTTTTGAACTGTGGTGTTGGAGGAAAATTCTGAGAGTGCCTTGGACTGCAAGATCAAACCAGTCCATACTCCAGGAAATAAAGCCAGACTGCTCACTTGAGGGAATGATATTAAAGGCAAAACTGAAGTACTTTGGCCACATCATGAGAAGACAGGATACCCTGGAGAAGATGCTGATGCTAGGGAAGGTGGAAGGCAAAAGGAAGGGGAGCCGACCAAGGGCAAGATGGATGGATGATATTCTGGAGGTGACGGACTTGACCATGGGGGAGCTGGGGGTGGTGACGGCCAACAGGAAGCTCTGGCATGGGCTGGTCCATGAAGTCATGAAGAGTCGGAAGCGACTGAACAAATAAACAACAACCACCTGCGGAAGCTCCGCAGCATGCTGCAAGGGTGACATTGGCTCCCCCCCGGTAAAGGTTTCTAAAGAAGCAATAGAGGGAGAGAAGTTACTTGCTGTGATAAAAAAATACGTCTTCACAGTTATCTCTTCAGTCAAAGAAGAACAGCTTGAACAGTTCAAACAGCTGAAAAAGTTTCAGGATTCCATCACTACTCTTCAAGGGTCCGTGGTCTTGATGAATGTTTGTCTTCAAAAGGTGGAGTCAAAAGTTAAAGCATTTGAAGAACGGGTTACTACTCATGAAACTGCAATGGATGCCTCTCATAGTGTATTATCTGCTCAAATTTCTCAACTAGAAGCTTTCACTCAGAGAGCTTATCCGCGTATTCTCGGCCTCAGAGTTGGGTACAGATCTCCATCTTGCTGAGTTTATGGATAAATTTCTGCGTGAGTTATTGGCTTTGCCTTCTCATTTTCCACTTGATATTGAGCGTGCCTATCATGTTCCCGGCTCTACACGAGGATCTAGAGCAGGGCCAGTTATTGTTCAGTTTCTACCGGCGTCCACTAAAGAATATCTGTTGCATACAACAAGAGGTGGAGAACAGCTTAGGTGGGGGCCAGCCAATTACAAGATTATGCTTTTTCCTGATTATACTAAAGAAATTGCCAAAAGAAGAAGAGAATTTACCAAGGCGAGAAATCTGGCAAAGCAAATTAATTTGCAATACCACATCAAATATCCTGCCACCTTTTGCATTTTTTTTGAAGGTCAGATGAAGAAGTTTTTACGTTCAGATGCTGCAGAATCATTTCTCACTGGCATTAAAATTAAAATGAAAGATTTGTCTTCGTCAGCTCCTTGAATTTGAAATTCAGCCATTTTCTTTTCTTTCTTTTTTTCCTCTGGTTGCTCTCTATTATCATGCTTTGTTTGGGTTGTTGTATTTGATAAGAAATCTGGGCGACATGCCAGACGAAATTGTATTGCATACTACTGCTTTTTCCTCTTTTCCCTTTTTTTCCCCCTCATCTTCCCCTGCCTCCTTTTCTTTCTCTTTTTGCACACGCATAACAATGCATATATAATTTCTGTTCCTAAGTGTATCTGTTTACACATTTTGAATAAATACAGGTTATATGTAACTATCACATTAATAAGGTTATGTAGGCACGCGCGCGCGTACACACACACACACACAAATATATACATATGTATGCACATGAATATAGCTCCAGATAAAATATTACTTAAAATACCCATTTTATTATTTCTTGTTGGTTAAATTTGCATGTTTGTAATTTTGTTTTGTATATGTATTCAATATGTGGGAGGCACGTTGGTCCAAACAGAAGGCAAACATTTTTATTTTTTGTTTTTGTTTGTTAGGTTTTTTGGCACTTTTTTGGTATTAGATAAAAGAGGTGGACGCAGTTTGATTATTTGAGTTTTATTTTTATTTTGGTTTTTTATTTTCATTTATTGTTCATATTTTTGAATAATTTTAAAATTTCTCTCAGTTTCTATGCAATAAGCACTATTTTGATGATGTCTGAAATGGTTAGTCCTAAATGTAAACTTGGATGTATTTGTTATATCACTTATGGTATATAAATTTAGTTATTGTTTGTAAATTTGGAAATAAGTGTTTGGGTGGAGGGGCAAATAATTTGCTTTTGTTTTTTCAATGTTTAATGTGATTTCATGGAACATCAAGGGGCTGCGAAATGTAAACAAACAGAAAAGCGTTTTTATTAAGTTAAAAGAGCTTAATGTTGACATGGCTTTTTTACAAGAAACCCACTTGATGGCTGCAGATCAACAGATGTTGCGAAAGAACTGGGTTGGTGAGGCTTATGTCAGAGATACCTCAACATGGTATAAAGGGGTTGCGATTTTAATCCATAAGTGACTTTCTATTTCAGTTCAGCAGGTGATTCTTGATATTCAGGGGCGTTCTTTGATTCTGGTAGGAAAGAATATGGGTAAATTAATTGCTATGATCAATGTATATGGGTGAAACATTGATTCTCCAGCTATGTTTCATAATTGTTTTGCTAAACTGGTAGATACCACCTATGATTATTTGATTGTGGGTAGGGATTTTAACGAGGTCTTAGATCCTTTGTTAGATAAGAGTACATCTTCTCCTAAGACCCAATCTGCCGTGAGGCTCGCAGTCTAGGCTTATATGATAGATATGGTTTAACTGATGTTTGGAGAATTTTACATGCTGCTGATAGGGAGTATACTTTTATTTCACCAGTTCACCATAATTGTTTTAGATTAGACTACTTTTTGATTTCTACATATTTAGTATGTCAAATCAAAGACTGCGAGATTGACACATTGGTAGTGTCAGATCATGCCCCAGTATGTTTGGAACTGCAATTTTCTGATACGTTTTAATGTTTCTCTTCTTAATGATGAGAAGTTTAAAACTAAGATGTTAGCTGAACATGACTACTTTAATATTAATGTGGATACACCACTGAATGGGAGGCTAGTAAAGTTTTTATAAGTGGCCGAATTTATTTCTTATGCTTCTTCTTATCAAAAGAAGCTTAAAAAAACTCAGCAGACACTTCTGCACAAGAAGCTGAAATCTCTTATAAGTCAGTTTGCCACTTCCACTACAGCACAACTTTATCACGAGCTACAGAATATTAAGCATGAGCACAATAATATTATTTCACAACAGGAAGAATTTTCTCTGACCTGTCTACGACAGAAATATTGGGAAAATGGTGAACATCCTGGTAAGATCCTTGCACATTGTCTTAAACAGCACCAACATCAACATGTTATTTCAGCCATTAAAGATGAGAGTGGAAAAGTATATACTTCTCCCACAGACATAAACTTACAATTTTTAAAGTTTTATTCTGATCTGTATAGTACTGGTAATAAGATACTAGAGCAAGATACGGATGCTTTTTTTCTCAGATTAATCTTCCATGTTTAGATTCTTCACAACAACAGCTCCTTTAAGCTCCTCTGCATTTAGAGGAAATTATGAATGCAATAATGAAAATGAATACTGGAAAATCACCCGGACCAGATGGATTCCCAATTGAATGGTATAAAACATTCTCTAGTTTTTTAGCCCTAAAGTTGTATCACCTTTATAACATATTTTTGAGGCAGGCTCCCTTTCTTCATCGTTAAATGATGCTTATATTACTGTGATTCCTAAGCCAGGCAAGGATCTTATTACCAGTACTATATAGATCAGAATAAAACTTTAAAAATTGTGCTAACTATCGACCTGTATCATTACTTAATGTAGATATCAGCATATTAACAGCAATCTTGGCTGATAGATTGCAACAAGTCATGGCCGCATTGGTTAGACCAGACCAGGTGGGATTTACTAAAAATAGACAGGGAGCTGATAATCTTAGATTAGTTGTTGATCTGGTTGCTTTAAACTCTGAAAGAACTGACCAGGCGGCCATAATTTCCTTGGATGCAGAAAAGGCCTTTGACAAAATTCATTGGAAATTTATTTTTATTACATTAATTTTGGTTTTCCTACAGAATTTTTGAAATGGCTTAAAATCTTATACTCCACTCCAAGAGCGAGAGTAAGGGCTTATGCTTTATTTTCAGCTTTTGTTTTACTCGGCCGGGGCACCAGACAAGGTTGTCCACTCTCCCCATTGATATTCAACTTATGCTTGGAACTCCTGGCAGGTGCTATTAGACAAAATAGGAGTATTCATGGATTTGTCCATTTTGGTTTAGAATTTAAAATTAGCCTTTATGCTGATGATCTTTTGTTGTTTATCTCGAGACTCTAGTTGTTGGTTCCAGCTCTGATGAAATTGATTTGGTGAATTGTCCAGCTATTCAATTAATTGGTCAAAGTCGGAAATAACGCCGATTGGAGATAGGGTATACTCTAGTGTATTAGCTAATTGGCATTTTTGACGGTGCCCAGAGTGTATTACTAATTGGGGAATAATTATTCCTAGATATACGTATATCTCAAATGATTAGGTTGAATTTAAACAAGCTGATTAATGATATTTTATGAGATATAGATAGATGGGCATCTTTAAAGTTGAGTTTATGGGGTATGGTGAATACACTTAAGATGAATACCATACCTCAAATTCTTTATGTTATACATGGGATTCCTATACTTATACCCAGCAAATATTTCCAAAAACTTAATGCTTTGTTTCATAAATTATTTTGAGGTTCCTTTCCACCACTAATATCTTTGAAAAGGTTGCAACTTCCAATTAACGAAGGCAGGTTCAGTTTTCCTGATCTAGCTATGTACTATACGGCCTATTTGCTGACTTGTACTAAATTTTGGTCTTTTCCACTTAGATTAGTTTTTGTACCGTGGTCAGTGTTGGAATCTTCTTGTCTGGAGCCTCTCTTTAAATGGATGGTATTCGGTTTTCGGCATATTACGGCAGACACAGCTCCTCCCACAATTTTGGCAGTTAGAGAAGTGTGGCATATAATGTCACATCAATTACAGTTTGATCCATTTTCCCATGCTAAATTAACTTCATGGGGAAATCCAGATCTAAGAATTGCAAACAAAAGGTTTTTATGGAAGATCTGGACAGATAAAATGATCTTTACCCTGGAATAATTAATGGGGGTTGATGTTGAGTTTTTGTTATTTTCAGCTTTGCAAGATCAATTTGATTTGCCTGCTACAGCGGAATGGCAGTACTTGCAATTGAAACAGTTATTGGTCTCTAGATTCAGTCCTGCTGCTTTTACTGCTTTGGAGTCTCCTTCGCTACTGGGAATACTTATTGAAGCTGATCAGACATATCGACCTACGATTCATGTTTATAAATATGTATTATCAATGAATAAATATGATACAAATTGTTTACAGCAGGAATGGAATAGGGAATTGGAACGTCCTATTTTGTTTAATCAATAGACTGCTGTCTTGGCGTCTGTATCAGATGTTTCAACAGATCTTCGGTTATGCCTTATTCAGCAAAAACTTTTGTTTCAGGTCTCTTGGACGCCACAATGTCTTTTCAATAAAGGTTTGTCAAATTCAGCTAATTGTTGAAGGTGTAATGAAGTCAATGCTTCTCTTATTCATACGTTTTGGAATTGCCCACTGGTTGCGTCCTTTTGGGAGGAAGTTATTATACGGATAAATTTTGGATTGGAATGCTCTCTAATATTTACTGAGGTAAGGGCACAATCCTATGGCCGCTAAGTCAGCGGCTAGACGGCCATAGGATAGGTCAGTTCCTGGGAATCTACCTCCATCCCCTCCCATGCTGCCTCGTAGACAGCACGGAACGGCCCCGCAGTCAGAAGAGGAGTGCGGAGCAGCAAAGACGGGGCGTTCCTGGGGGTGTGCTGGGGAGGGGAGGGTGGATGTGCCGTTCTGTCGCTTCCTATGCATCGTCTGGCATCCCCTCCCCTGCTCTGACTTCCCACGGCTAGACAGCCGAAATCAGCTGTCTAGCCGTGAATGCAGGGCAGCTGAAGTGCAGAGGGGATGATCCCCTCCGCGCTTCTCCTGCCCTGCATTGAATAGGATTGCACCCTAAATGTTCTTTTAAATTACTTACCTACTTCTTGGAATGTAACATATGGTCAGCGTAAATGGATCTTTTGCGCCCTTTTGTTTGCTAAAAGACTGATACTATGATATTGGAAGGATAAAAGCTCATCACCTATAATGCAATGGATTGAAGACTTAACAACGCTAGCAACATTTGAAAGAGTGGTATATAGGCGTAACTTGCAAATGGACTTGTATGTGGATATTTGGTCTGCTTTTACTGAAGTTTATGTGTAACCTATTTTGTTTTCTTTTTCTTTTACTCTTTCTAGAATATTGTAATAATTTGAAACTGAGGGTTTTAGAATATGTTGTTATTTTTTTCTTTTTTTGGTTTTGTTATGGTTTTTGTTTGTTTGCTTTGTTGAAATTCACAATTAAAAAATTGAAAAAAAAATCCAAACCACCGAGTAGCTAAAGCTCTCTGGGCAGTTCACAAAAATTAAAACCCTAAAATACAACATGATAAAACACAATATAAAACCTTTAACATGCAAACATTTAAAACAGTTTGAAACATCTAAAAACAATTAACAATAAAGTGCCAGGACCTGATAAAACAACTAATATCAAAAAGCCCCATCAAATGCCTGGGAAATGAGGAAAATCTGGTGCCAAAAAGAATGTTGGTGTCAGGTGGACCTCACTGGGGAGAGCATTTCACATTCAGGGAGACACCATGACAAATGCTTCCTGAGTAATATTTTTCAACTCCTTAGAAAGATACTTAGCATAGAACATAGTTGCACTAAGTGAAGAATTTTAGGTGATGAAGTCTGAACCTTCTAGGCCTTATCACCACATATAGCATGGGAAGGTAGCTAGTTGTGCTGTGAAGTCCTCAAGGCCCAACATGTGTATACACAAGAAAACTGGCTCAATCTGAACACAATCACACTGATTCCCCCCTACTCACTGCGTTGGCTTCATACTGAGATGAACACCAATGACTTATGGATCTCATTAAGTGCTGTGAAAAATGTCTAGTGCCATGGAGATAGAAAGAGTGGTCAGGTGGCTTTCTGTATAGGGTGTGTAGACTTCCATTTTTTAAGATAACCAAGAAAGTTTGTGTGTGAGAAATGTAAAGTTGACTGAAGAATGGACATTGATGAGATCTTGAAAAAACTGTCTTGAAAATTATGAGAAGCTTTCCTTGGTAAACCCTGAATTTCAGCAAGAATGAAAAAAACACAGAAAATCCAGTTCTACAATGAGTGTTAAATACAACTGAAGATACAAATTGGCCGGATGAGAGGACATTTTATAAGGAAATGTAACATTTGGATTCACTCACCTCTTCAAACCCCATTTCAAAAAGGCATTCAACGGCCCCTCTGACAGGTAACAATCTAGTGGAAAATGCTTGATTTCCAAGCCGAATACATCGGTATTTTTCTTCATTTGGGTGTCTGACAGATTTCAAAGAAAAATAGAAGGCTGTTTAAACAAATTACTTACATAAAGAAAGGTATTTTATGAATTTAGAAACCTGGAACATAGCTTGTGTATTTCAGTAACATACCCAACTATGGCTTCCTGCTGCACATTAACTTATACCAGTATGACATTTTGGTGTCTACAGTGACATTTAGTGGATTCACAGTTCTGAGATTCTACTATTATTTGCTATTTCTTATCTGTTTTAATAAATGATCTACTAGTGCTATTTATGTACCATATTAAGTTTGTAATAGAGCAATCCTTTGGTCCCTGGGAGGGCATGCCAAGGGCCATAGGATAACACCAACCTCAGTAGAAGGGAAAGAGGGAGAAATGGAAGTTGGACAGTAGGCAGGGAGGTGAGGGGGAAGGAGATACATGGATCTGCTATTTCCACAAGCCTCTCCATTCCCCATCCCATCCACTGGAAGGTAAGGCAGCCAGACAGGCTTAGAGGCCCATCTAGCTGAAAACAACAAAATCAGAGGAATGGGAAGCTGTAAAAGCCTCTGTCCTCCTCCAGCCCTGTCTGGCTCTTGCTGGCAGGGTGTTGGATAGACAGAGTCCTCCTTCTATCGAGAGCTTTTAATGTCTTTTATTGTTTATGCTTACAGCAAACCTGCGTGGTAAGCCATTATTAGTACTACTTTACACATCAGGAACTGAGGCTGGGAGTAAATTGAGGCCACATAATACAGCCCATGATAGGGTTAGGACTTAAACCCATGTCTCCTTGAGACTCAGGCTGAAACTGAACTGTGATACATACTTGCGCATATTACTATTCACTCTGGGTTGTACACCAGCTGCTACTCTATCTGGAGCAGTCAGACCTGGCCTCAATTACCCATGCACTGGTTACCTCTAAAAAGGAATAATGCAATGTGTTTTATGTAGGGCTGCCTCTGAAGCGACAGCTGGTACAAAATGCAGCCATCGAGATGCTGGTGGAGGTCAAGAAGTCTGAAAACATAACTCTGACTTAGCAGCAACTGTACTGTGAGGAAGCTTCCAAGCCTAATTCAAAGTGCTGGTTTTAATCTTTAAAGCCCTAAACAGCTTGGGAGCAGGTTATTTGAAGGAATGCCTTCACCCATACAATCCTGCCCATACACTAAGATCTACACAGAGATCCTTCTCGAGTACCTGCTGTTAAAATCCATTAGGCTGGCATGAATAAGAGATAGGGCCTTCTTGGTGGTTCCCCCAAAACCGTGGAACATCCTTCCTATAGACTTATGCCTTGCTACATCTGAACAAGTGTTCAGGCCAGTTCTGAAGCCCTTCCTCTTCAGTGCTACCATTGAGATCATAATGAGCGAATGTGGCTATTGTGTCTTTGAATCTTCCATTCCTCCTGTTTATAAGTCACTTTCTGAGGTGCAGCCCTAAAAAGCAACTAAAACACACACACACCATCATCTTCATATTTTGAAATCAGTCCCAGGCAGCTGCAGTCTTGAACGGAGGACTAGTGGAGCTGCTTAGCCCTTTCTTCTCTAGCTCCCCCCCCCCCATCATGTCCTCTCTCAGTTGCTGTTCCACTACACAGGAAAAGACACTCATAACTGTATTTTTTCCTTGTGGGGTGCAGGAATAGTTGGGGAAAAGGACTTTCAGTGAGAAAATGGCTGGAAGACAAAAGGTTAAGCAGCCCATCTCACCTCCACATTCCCCACTCAAGACTACAATAGTTGGTTGGCCATTTCTGGGTGTGTGAGTCTTCGACTTCTCAGATTATTCAGGTGGTGACCAGAGAAAAAAGTATTCTCAGTTATAGTGCACTGTGCGTGAAATGCCCTCTCTCAGAGAGGTGCACCTGGCTCTAAATTTGATGCCCTTTTGTAATCCGATGAAGTCGTCTTTGTTTGTGCCTAGACCTTCCAGCATCTAACCTAGTTGGCTTTAAGCCAGCCTACCTCTGGTTGGGGAAGATGAGACTTGTAGTCCAACACATCTAGAGGGCACCAGGCTTGCTTAAACCAATAACAAAGGATTCCTACTTCTGCCAATCTCTCCCCTCCCTGCTCTAAGGATTCCATGTGATCATTCACACTTCCCCTTTGAACTGTCTGTTGCTGGGCTCAGAAAAAGAGTGATAACCATTTCCGGAACCAGATGTCTTTGTCACACAGGGATGCCTAAACAAATATTTCCTGGGCTTAGGGAAGTTCATTATTTGCACTCCAGAAAACCCCTCAACAAGAAGCAATTTAATGTACTTAAAGTACTGGTGCCAATAACCCATCACTATGCAAGGCTTTAACCTGATGATTTCTTATTAATACTTGACAATAATCTAATCAATACATATGGGGCTAACAGTGCAATCCTAGTTTTTTTTAAAAAAAAATTCCTGGATTTAGGAAAATAGAAATTACTTTATATTGACCTGGTTCGCACGACATGACAACCCACAGTGACCAGGTTTGGACAATCAGCAGGGGAAACAACGCAGCACTGGTTGTTTCCCCTGCCCCTATGCGTGCCGGTCATGCAACTGGGATTACCCTAATTATCTGTGCTGTGGGTTGCCACGTTGTCCAAACCCAGCCTGTGGCGTGGGTGTAGTGAATTTTCATCCAACCTACAACCCCTGCTGCAAGGCATGGGTTGTAGGATGGGTGAAAACTCACTACACCTGTGCTGTGCACCAGGTTCACACAACACAGCAACCAGCGGTGTGGCACAGGTAATTAGGGTGATCCTGGTTGCACGACCGGCACGCACAGAGGAAACAACAGTCACTGTATTGTTTCCCCCACTGATCATCTGAACAACCTCAGTGTGTTGTCAGCCTTGTTTGTTTCAGGATGCCTTGTTATGACATCTGAACTTGGCGTGGTCTCCTCAGCGTGGTTTGTTATCTACTCACAAGCCATGGCTTGCTGTGGGGTTGTTCAAAGGTGGCTTGTTTTCCAAGTAGCTTGTTGTAACGTGTGAACCCGGCATGATGGCTTTGTGTGTGGCTTCTTGGAAAGAGTACAGAGCTGCCTGGCAAGAGTGGCAAAAAACCCGGTCACTCCTCGTGTCCTTGTTAATGTTATCCCCTCTGTATTACATCTTGAAATTATACTAGTCAATTTACTCCTTCACTTCATCACCTCTCTTGCCAGCGACACCTTTTTTTATTTTCACCTTCAAGAGATTTCTAACATTATTTTTTCCTTACCTTTGCGGAGATTTGTGCATATTTAACTCACTTTTTTTAAACTTTCAGGGAGATTTGTGCAAATTTGCTAGAGCGCTGTAACTATTGCACTCATTAGTGGAGTAAGCTGCTAAGGTTGTGCCACAAAGGCCCATGGGATACATGCCAGGAGCAGGCAAGAGGACTAAGGGGGAAACAAGCTATGGCAAGCCACATAGCGCCTTGTTGTCTGTTGTGAGTAATGTGGCAATGTGTAGCAAGTGAACACCAACCCACTATAGCTTATTTTCAGGGTGGCTTATCATGACATATGAATTGGCCCACTGAGTCAGACCACTGGTTCATCTAGCCTTGTATTGTCAACACTGACTGGCAGCAGCTCTCTAGAGTTTCAGGCAGGATTTTTTCCAGCCCTACCTGGAGATGCTGGGGATCGAACCTGGGACCCTCTGCATGCAAAGCATATGTTCTACCACTGCGCTATGGCCCCTTCCTAAATTAAATGGCTGCCCAATAACACATGTTCCCTGGGTGGTTTAAGCAAAAAATAAAATAAAGTAAAATATTAAAATACAACATAATAATAAAAACATTAAATGCAACATAAATCTTTCTTCTCTGGGGGAGAAAAAAGAAAATAATTTAGCAGCTCATACATATCTCCTTAGTAGTGTGTCCCATGGAGCTCAACATGGCTTAGTCCTAGGGCAGTGTGTATCGGATTGTTAACCTAGGTGGACATAGGTTAAATTAAAAGAACATCACCAGCCACCATTCATGTCTCCAGTTCCACGTAGTTATCCTCGCTCAGCAATTTCAGTGAGGTGTCTGACAGGTATCAATGGAAGAATATAAAAGCCAGAACTGCCATTTTATAAATAACACTGATGTAACCTTCCCTCCATCCCCCCACCCCCAAAAGCAGTGAGGTATATAAGAGCCACTCAAGAATAATATTTAGCAGTGAGAATCAAGACCTTTGGAAGATTAAGGCCGTAATCCTATGCATGTTTAGACAAAACAAAGTCCTATAACTCCCAGCATGCCCCAACCACCCATGCTGGCTGGGGCATGCTGGGGGCGGTAGGACTTTGTTCTGTCTAAACATGTATAGGATTGCACCCTAAAATGTGATTAACCCTACCCAACCAAAACTAACTTGAACTATAAAAACCAACCTGGAACACCATTCTTTAAGACATCCAAACTAATCAAATTCACATACCATATAGGATTAAATCATGCGACCGATGCACTGAGCCACAAAGCCTCAAAAACAATGAACAAAACTGGCCAACCATATTAAGACGAAGTGGGAATGATGCAGCGAACCACCAACCTTAAAAAAGAATTCACATTCTGATGCTCATTCCAAGAAGCTAACAATTTCCATCTTATTATTTCAAGTTCATCAATCTGGTTCTTTGGAAGACCTTTGAACCAGGTGTTCTGGGATCTTTTAGAATAAATTGTCGACAGCTTGGAAGATAGAGTGTGTTCCCATTTAGTACTCTGGGACTTGTCAATTTTGCTGTTTAATATGCCCCAGAACCAGGTGTTATAGGCAGAGTTCTCAGTCAATAGTTTACTGTAGAGCAAGGGTGAGCAATCTCAAGCCCAGGGGCCAGAGCCTGCCTTCTGGGGTTCCCCATATGGCCACACCCCTTCCCTCTGCTCCACCTCCCTCTTCCCACGGGCCATGATTCTATTGGTAGTTTCCTGGTTTTTGTGCAGTTTTTCCCCACTCTGAAAGGTTGAAATGCCTCTCCTAAGGCTTAGTTACTGGCAGTAAGAGTCTAAGCTACAATATGTTGGTATTTTTTGTATTTTGGGCCCCACCCACCACAGAAATGCAATCCGTGAGAACTTCTCTGAAATTGAATTCAGCCCTTAGGCTGAAAAGAGGTTCAACGCCTCTGCTGTAGAACAAGCACTAGCGGGTGGGTGGCTAGCTACGTTATTCCAATCTAGTCCTATGCATGACAATTTTATGGTTTGGATACCTCAGCAGTGTGTACCCCAGACTGGATTCTCAAGCATCTTCAACACATCCTACTATTTTGGATTATTATTATTTTTGTAACGCAACGATTTTATTTCTAAAATCAACTGTTGGCAGTTGTGGCCTTTTCTTTCCCATTCTGACACCCTCCCACCGGAGGGGCTTCATTTGTGAGAAGGATAGCACTGCAACTCCAACCATACCAGGAGCTCATACTCTCTGGCCGGAAAGCCCCATAACAAATGCTGCTCTTCAGCGAAGAAGGATCTGCACTCTGCATATGTTCTCATCTTCATGATCAACCTGACCAATCTCTAAGTTGCATGTGGTGTGGCAGCACTGACGCTCAGAACAGGTTCCAGGGAGGAGTCTTGCCTCAAATTACGCTATGCCAAGCATGTTGTAGATGAGATGATCTGTCACAGCGACAGAAGAGACGCGAATGCCTCACAGTCTAACCGAGCCACTGCGATGCAGCTTCATATTACGCTGAGGGAATGGATAACCACACTGGTAAGGCCATAACAGTACTCCATGCAATGCAGGAGTTTTAAGAAACTGCCGTGCACCACTGGCCGGCAGGTGGGAGTGATCTGGTTGCAGATGACCAAGCACAAGCTGGGCAACTGCTACTCGTTACCATCTGCGACCTTTATACAGTCACAACGTCCCCTCCCTCAGCTCTGTACCTGCCCGCCCGCGGCACTCCAAGCAGCCCTCACAACCGTGATCCAGAAGCTTTTATATCCCAAGGCGAGCCCCCTCCCGACTGCCTCCGCGACGAGACAGGCGCAAAACGTCTCAACCTAGCGAGACGTTGTTTGTGGGGCCCGTCCGTCCCTCTCACCTGATGATATTATCCGCATAGGTAAGCAGCAACCGGGAGGCCTCTAAAAACGTTTCTGTGGGATTCTGGCAGAGCTCGCTCACTGCTCGCGAGTTCGCCGGTGCGGAGGGTCCCACCGCGGCTGCCATCCTTCTGTAGCGGTGTTTGCCCACCCGGGTGTCCTTGCCAGTGAGCAAGAAACTTCTACTTCGTCGTGCGCCCGCCCGCACTTAATTCTGGATAAAGCTGACTCAAGCAGCGACTCCAGAAAAGTGGGGCGAGCGGGCGGAATTCCCCCTCCCTCTCTGCCTTTCAGAAAGTTCTATGGTGGCTCAAGAAAGGGGTGGCGGAGACGCAGTTGTGACAGGAACACTCCATTTTTCTGCGGGTTGTGAGCATGCGCGGTAGCGAGAGTGCCACCCCTGGCATCAGGATACACTCTCCGAACCCGAAATGTCAGGAAGCGGCTTCTGAGGGCCAAAATGGACATTACTTCAAATCACTGTCTAGCAGCTATGTCTGTCTTCCTCTCCCCTCCCCTTTCTTTTACTCTAGAATAGGGGCAGGTCTTAAAGGACGTATATAGAGTGGGTCTTAAACAGCCCCACGCCAGGGTCCCAGTCCGGATGGGGGCCCCTGTCTGTTCTGACCCTGGGCAGTTTTTCTTTTCACCTCAAATGCAAGTGATCAAGCTGTAGATAACCCCTTGAGGGTTAGAAAGTAACCATACACTTAACATTTGTGATGTGATCATATGTACTCTAAGGAAGGTGAGTGAGTAGTTCCTCAGAGTAGAATGAAAAAGAAGTGCTTCTGTTGTATCAAGTGGCTAGCACATTTCACCACAGAATTGTACAGCCTTTAACGTCAAAATGCACGCTTTCCTACATACCTGGTAATTGCAATTATGTTTCTTACAGTACGCATTTAGAAAATGCTAATTGGTGTCATACAAATCTAGTTACCCCAACAGTATTCTTTTCAAAGTTCAGAACTCCCTATATCCAGCTGAATATGGCAATGATGACAAAGGCTGCAGTCCTAGGCATGCTCATCCTAAATCAACTTCCATTGAACTCTGGGAGTTACTTTCCAAAAAACCTGAATAGAATCAAGCTTCATATTCCATTGAAAGGCTTGTTGCTGTTTGTGGAACTTGTGGCATGATCCTATGCATGTTTACTCAGCAGTAAATCCCACTGTATTCAATGGGGCTTTCTCCCTAATAAATGCATTTAAGATTGCAGCCTTAGGCTGATTCCTGATGGAAGGGTTCTAAAGCTAATAATCAGAAGGTGTTGGGCAGCTATTCAGTCCTTTCTTCCTTAATGGATTTTCCATGGTAAGAAAAAATACCTGGATAATAACATTGTCTGGAAACACCCACACCCCCATCCCCCCATAACATTCTGTGAATAAGGCAAGGTGTTGTTGTTCAGCCGTTAAGTCATGTCCGACTCTTCGTGACCCCATGGACCATAGCACGCCAGGCCTTCCTGTCCTCTCTCCCGAAGTGTGCTCAAGTTCATATTCATTGCATCGGTGATGCTATCTAGCCATCTCATCCTCTGCTGTCCCTTTCTCCTTTTGCCTTCAATCTTTCCCAGCATCAGGGTCTTTTCCAGGGAGTTTTCTCTTCGCATTAGGTGGCCAAAATATTTGAGCTTCAGCTTCAGGATCTGCCCTTCCAATGAGCACTCAGGGTTGATTTCCTTTAGGATGGACTGATTTGACCTCCTTGCTGTCCAGGGGACTCGTAAGAGTCTTCTACAGCACCACAGTTCAAAAGCATCAATTCTTCGGCGCTCAGCCTTCCTTATAGTCCAGCTCTCACAGCCATACGTTACTACTGGGAAAACCATAGTTTTGATTAGACGGACCTTTGTCGGCAAGGTGATGTCTCTGCTTCTTACTATGCTGTCTAGGTTTGCCATAGCTTTCCTCCTCAGGAGCAAGCGTCTTTTAATTTCATGGCTACAGTCACCATCTGCAGTGATCTTGGAGCCCAAGAAAATAAAATCTGTCACTGCTTCCATTTCTTCCCCTTCTATATGCCAGGAAGTGATGGGGCCAGATACCATGATCTTCCTTTTTTTAATGTTGAGTTTCAAACCAGCTTTTGCGCTCTCCACTTTCACCCTCAACAAGAGGCTCTTTAGATCTTCTTAATTTCTGCCATAGGGTGGTATCATCTGCATATCTGAGGTTGTTGATAATTCTCCCTGCAATCTTAATTCCGACCTGTGATTCCTCCAACCCGGCATTTCTCATGATGTACTCTGCATATAAGTTAAATAAGCAGGGCGACAATATGCAGCCTTGTCGTACTCCTTTCCCAATTTGGAACCAATCGGTTGTTCCATGTCTGGTTCTTACTGTTGCTTCTTGGCCCTCATACAGGTTTCTCAGGAGACAGATAAGGTGGTCTGGTACTCCCTTCACTTTCAGAATTTGCCACAGTTTGTTGTGATCCACACAAAGGCTTTGGCGTAGTCAATGAAGCAGAAATAGACGTTTTTCTGGAATTCTCGCTTTCTCCATGATCCAGCGAAAGTTGGCGATTTGATCTCTAGTTCCTCTGCCTCTTCGAAACCCAGCTTGTACTTCCGGTAGTTCTCGGTTCACATACTGCTGAAGCCTTGCTTGTAGGATTTTGAGCATCACCTTGCTGGCATGTGAAATGAGCGCAATTGTACGGTAGTTTGAACACTCTTTGGCGTTGCTCTTCTTTGGAATTGGAATGTAAACTGATCTTTTCCAGTCTTGTGGCCACTGTTGAGTGTTCCAAATTTGTTGGCATATTGAGTGCAGCACTTTAACAGCATAATGTTTTAAGATTTTAAATAGCTCAGCTGGAAGACTGTCATCTCTGCTAGCTTTGTTGTTAGTAATGCTTCCTAAGGCCCACTTGACTTCACTCTCGAGGATGTCCAGCTCAAGTTCAGTGACCACACTGTCATGGTTATCAGGGACATTAAGATCTTTCCTGTATAGTTCTTCTGTGTATTCTTGCCACCTCTTCTTAATTTCATCTGCTTCTGTTAGGTCCCTGCCTTCTTTGTCCTTTATCATACCTGTCTTTGCACAAAACGTTCCCTTGAGATCTCCAATTTTGTTGAAGAGATCTCTAGTCTTTCCGATTCTATTGTTTTCCTTGATTTCTTTGCACAGTTCATTTAAGAAGGCCTTCTTGTCTCTCCTCGCAATTCTCGGGAACTCTGCATTCAGTTGGATATATCTTCCCCTTTCTCCCTTGCTTTTCGCTTCCCTTCTTTCCTCAGCTACTTGTAAAGCCTCATCAGACAGCCACTTGGCTTTCTTGCATTTCTTTTTCTTTGGGATGGATTTCGTTGCTGCCTCCTGAACAATGTTACGGACCTCCGTCCATAGTTCCTCAGGCACTCTGTCTATCAGGTCTAATCCCTGAAATCTATTCCTCACCTCCACTATATATTCATAAGAGATATGATTTAGGTCATACCTGAATGATTTAGTGGTTTTCCCTACGTTCTTCAATTTAAGCTGAAATTTTGCAACAAGAAGCTCATGATCTGAGCCACAGTCAGCTCCAGGTCTTGTTTTGACTGACTGTATAGAGCTTCTCCATCTTTGGCTGCAAAGGACATAATCAATCTGATTTCGATATTGACCATCTGGTGATGTCCATGTGTAGAGTCGCCTCTTGTGCTGTTGGAAAAGAGTGTTTGCTGTGATTAGCGTGTTCTCTTGGCAAAATTCTATTAGCCTTTGTCCTGCTTCATTTTGTACACCAAGGCCATGCTTGCCTGTTATCCCGGTGATTTCTTGACTTCCTACTTTAGCATTCCAATCCCCTATGATGAAAAGGACATCTTTTTTTGGTGTTAGTTCTAGAAGGTGTTGTAGGTCTTCATAGAACCGATCAACCTCAGCTTCTTCGGCATCAGTGGTTGGGGCATAGACTTGAATTACTGTGATGTTGAATGGTTTGCCTTGGATTCGTACTGAGATCATTCTATCATTTTTGAGTTTGTACCCCAGTACTGCTTTTCCCACCCTTTTATTGACTTTGAGCGCGACTCCATTTCTTCAAAGGGATTCTTGCCCACAGTAGTAGATAGGATGGTCACCTGAATTAAATTCGCCCATGCCTGTCCATTTTAGTTCGCTGATTCCCAAGATGTCGATGTTCAATCTTGCCATCTCATGTTTGACCACCTCCAGCTTACCTTGATTCATTGACTTTACATTCCAGGTTCCTAAACAATATTGTTCTTTACAGCGTCGGATTTTCTTTTCACCACCAGACACATCCACAGCTGAGTGTCCTTTCGGCTTTGGCCCAGCCGCTTCACTCTTTCTGGCGCTACTTGGAAATTCCCTCTGCTGTTCCCCAGTAGTATATTGGACACCTTCCGACCTGAGGGGCTCATCTTCCGGTGTCATATCTTGTAGCCTTGTGATACGTTCCATGGGGTTTTCTTGGCAAGAATACTGGAGTGGGTTGCCATTTCCTTCTCTAGTGGACCACATTTTGTCAGAGCTCTCCGCCATGACCTGTCTGTCTTAGGTGGCCCTGCACGGCATAGCTTATGGCTTCACTGAGTTACGCAAGCCCCTTCGCCACAACAAGGCAGTGATCCATGGAGGGGAAGGCAAGGTGATTGCACCTTAAAAGTTTTCAGTCTAAGCATGCATAGGATTTCATCCTTAGTCACAATTATGTTTTGCTGAATTGGGGCCAAAATCTTGCTAGTTGTTATCAAAACACGAAAGCTGATGTTTTTTGTGATAAAGTTATAGTAGAAGGGTTTATATTAGTATTTATTTATTACATTTATTTATTACATTTCTGTACTGCCCAATAGCTGAAGCTCTCTGGGCAGTTCACAGAACACATGCATGTATTTCTTACACACCAGCAAATGGCATAAAATCTTTTGCTTTCTCATTGTTTCATTTATGGATATGTAGTTTCTTCCCTTCTCCCACCTCTTTCTCTCACTAATAGGGCTAAACTCCCATTCCCCCCCCCCACATTTCTCTTCATCCCCTTACATATTTGTATGTCTTTGGAAACTTTTTGTCTAAGTAAGGACAACATATACTGGGATCCAAACAATCACACCCCTAGTTCCACATGCCAAGAGGTGGCTTTGGACTTCTGTTTCTCAGACGGTAGCACCGCACAACACATGACAAACTATTATTGAAGCTCAAGGGCTCTTGAAAAACAGTTTGGGATATTGCACAGGAGTCTGCTGTTCAAGTTAGGGGGTGGATCAACCCCCCCCCCGGGGGGGGGATTCCTGAGCCCTTGGATGCCCCTAAACTGATTCTGGGCTGTTGCCAGAGAAAAGAAAGGAAGGGAGACAGAGGGAAGAGATGTATGAACTGGTTTGTCTAAGCTTCAAACTAGAGTACAAACCACCTAGGCCAACTGAGTTGCTTATCCTTTAGCTCGTTACTGTACCAGCTCCCTTAAGTATTTGCCTAAAAGGTGTCCCCAACCAGTCGTGTCCGACTCTAGGGTGCGGTGCTCATCCCTGTTTCTAAGCTGAAGAGCCAGTGCTGTCCGAAGACGCTTCCGTGGTCATGTGGCCGGCATGACTGAACACCGAGGTGCACGGAAAGCTGTCACCTTTCCCGCCGAGGCGGTACCTATTTATCTACTTGCAATTTCTTGCTTTCAAACTGCTAGGTTGGCAGAAGCTGGGACTGAAGACGGGAGCTCACTCCGTCACGCAGCACTCGGGTCTTGAACTGCTGTCCTGCCGACCTTCCAGTCTGCAGTTCAGCGTCTTAACCACTAAGCCACCGCGGCCCTTATTTGCCTAGTATTTGCCTAGTGTTCTATAAATGAGATCATGGTAGAAAACTATGACATTATGAGTTATTGTAGCGAAGGGAAATCTCAATTCAAACTCTTTGCAACTCCTGCAAAAGCCCAGCTTTCATCTGATTTTAACCCCATCTCCCCAGGCCACATCAGTATTCTGGTCCAGGTGATGACTTCACTAGAACAGGAAATTGTGGTCCAAAAAGGGGTCACAGTCATCAGAGTCATGTGATACAAAGGCCAAGTCAGACCAGGTAAAGCAGCTCCAAGTTCCAGTAAAGCAAAGTTAGTCTAACCAGGCAAGGCATTCAGGAGGAACAACCTCATTTGACACTGGAACAAGTTTTGAATGCTTCTTCAGCAGCAGGTAATGCCAGACTGACCCTTAAATAGTGCGGCAGCTCATTCTGGGTGATTAGTCCTGCCCACAGTGGGAGAAGCCTCTTTAGTTAAAAGAGTCTTGCCTGTTCAACAGCAGTTAACTCCTAGAGTGTTGGGGAGACTGTGGTTTCACTGGAGCTTCCAGGCTGGAGTCCTCAGAGTCAGAGGGCAGCAGTGCCATCTCAGGCAGGAGAGGTTCTGGTAGAATGGGCTCCTTGTGTGCCACAGCTTCTGGGGAAGTGGAAACTTCTGATGCCAGCTCTAAGGGCATTTTCCTCTCACCCCATGACTCGCCCTTCAGCTCCATAGCCTGATCCCCCAAGGAGTTCCCTAAGGTCATAAGAGTCAGCCACCTGGCACCATCTAGTTCCACCTCTAGAAAGTTTCCAGGGAAAGTAGCCTAATATTGGATGGACCTTTCTACAATATGTGAATTGGAACGTGCTGTGTGTATTTTAATTTTTGTGTATAGACACATTCATGATTTGGGTGTAGCTCAAGGGCCAAATTCAGGGATATTTATATATTAGAATAACGTAACAGTATGGACACCAGTGTACAAAAGGGTTCTCCACCTCTGGAATCAAATTGCAACTAGGAATTACTTAACTGGAAAACAAGTATGAATTAGGATCTTTTTTAAAAGTTAAATTTACAGTACGCTGTTTTTCTCTATGTTGGATTCCATTAAGGCCTAATACATTTGGGGGGTTATTTTAGGAAACATATAATGTTTGTTTTGTTTTCTCAAATGCTAGAAATAGATCAACCCAGCCACATGGCTGCCTGTTTACCCAGGTGTCTTAAGTAGAGAGTATTATTTCTGTTGTGAATTTATATTGTACCTGTCTCGTAGGTGAAAGCTCTTACATAATAATCATTCATTGCTTTTTTTTTTTACTTACAGGAATGCATTTCAGATTACTGCAGCCATGCTTCTCCAGTGCTCAAGAGATTTATTAAAAATGGCAGGCCTCAATCTTCAAAATTCCCAAGTACATCAGCATTTGAGAACCATTATAAAGTGTATGAGCACTGGTGCAGCTCCTCATGGCCGAAGGAGAGTCGTTGTCACAGGTATAGGATTAGTGTCTCCTCTTGGCATTGGAACCCAACTAGTGTGGAACAGACTTCTCCAGGGAAATTGTGGGGTTGTTGCTCTTGAAGGGGAGGAATATTCCACTGTTCCATGTAAAGTGGCTGCTTGTGTACCAAAGGGAGTTGGTGAAGGCCAGTTTCATGGCGAAAGCTTTGTGTCAAAATCAGAGAGCAAAGCCATGTCTTCTGCCACCATCATGGCCATAGGTGCTGCTGATCTGGCATTAAAAGACTCTGGCTGGTATCCGCAATCTGACCTGGATCATTTAAAGGCTGGCGTGGCAATAGGCATGGGAATGGTTCCGCTGGAAGATATTTCTGATATGGCCTTGATGTTCAAAACGAAGGGTTACAACAAAGTCAGTCCATTCTTTGTTCCAAAGATCTTGATCAATATGGCGGCAGGTCACATTAGTATCAAATATCAGTTGAAAGGACCCAATCATGCTGTATCAACTGCTTGTACTACAGGAGCGCATGCTGTTGGAGACTCCTTTCGATTTGTAGCGTATGGTGATGCAGATGTGATGCTGGCTGGAGGAACGGAAGCTTGCATTAGCCCCTTGTCTCTAGCTGGGTTCGCTAGAGCTCGGGCTTTGAGTACTAGCTTTAACTCAAGCCCCAAACTAGCTTGCCGGCCATTCCATTCTCTGAGAGAAGGATTTGTCATGGGAGAAGGTGCCGCAGTTTTGGTTTTGGAAGAATATGATCATGCTGTACGGAGAGAAGCTAAACTGTATGCAGAAATTTTAGGCTATGGACTCTCAGGCGATGCTTGCCACATAACAGCACCTAATCCAAATGGAGATGGCGCCTTCAGGTAAAAACTATGAATGTGTAAATAATTACGTTATTTTCTAGATTGCTAATACATCCATAAATTATAATTCTATAATGTTTTATTTTAATATTTGTTTTAAGTCTCCCGCTCGATCGGGAAATGGCAGTGCGTTCCAGATTTTGTGACATGTTAGTTTATAGAGCAATTTAAGATCTATGTTAGTGGTTCTCCTTTGGGTGTCCCCCCATTAGAGATTAGGTGGGTGATGACTGGGGAGAAGGCCTTTTCACTGGTGGCATTGTTTAGATGGTGGAGTATGTTAGAAGCATGTCTTGCTTCTAACACACTCCAGGAAGACTAAATACAGTTAACTTTCCAAAGTTGATATATAGGATACTATTTTATAGTAGAAAAGCAATATATACACGTTTTAAAGCAGCAAATATAACATTTTTTAAAAAGGGATTAGGAGTGGGGGATCCATAAAGTTCAGGCTGGTTAGCTTAATGTCTATTTTGTGTAAATTGGTGGGACACATTATTAAAGATAAAATTATCAAGCATATAGAAGAACAAGTCTTGCTGAAGAAGAATCAGCATGCCTTCTGCAAAGGTCAGTCCTGTTTCACTAAGCTCTTAGACTTGTTTAACAGTGTCAACAAGAATGTGGATAGGAGTGATACAGTACACACTGTGTACCTCATCTTTCAAAAAGGTCTTGACAAAGTCCCTTACCAAAGGGTCCTGCATTGACTTAGCAGTCATGGAATAAGAGGATGGTCCTGTTATGGATCAGTAACTGCTTAAAGAACAGAAAGCAGAAAGTAGGGATAAATGGTAAATTTTCCCAATGGAGGGATGTAAGAAGTGGGGTTCTCCAAGAATCTGTATTGGGCGACGTGTGAAGGCTTGAGGAAAAAAAACTGGAAAAAATCAGTGGGAAACCTCCCCCTCCCTCTGAAATAGACAAATTTTCCAAAAATCCTTGGGAAAAAAGCTTACTGAGATTAATCATGGAGAAATAACGATCTTTCATTCTAACCTGCCTTGAGGATGTTGTGAGAATAAATGAGATAATAATTGTGAAGCACTTTGTATCTGTGAAGTGTTATAGAAATGATTAATAATATTGTAGAAAAACTAATATCCCTTACCTATTTTAATATAATTTACCCATCAAGAAAAGAACTGTGTGTACCTGTATTAATTAGATATGCTTGTTCAGTTTCAAAGATACATGCCTGCAATGCAGAGAACTATTTGTTGAAATATTCTTTCAGTTTAAAGGCTGCAAGTAACACAGCAGAACGTTCAAGATAATTAATGTCTTCAGTTCATTAGGACTGAGTTTTTTTCACTTCAACATTAGCTTGGTAATAGATTCTATGGAATATTTCAATTAACATGACTAACATGCAAGACAAATGCATTTTTTCTTCCCTTAAAAATGTAACCTAAGGACTCTTGATTCTTATTAATTTGCATCTTGTGAAGTAAAATGCACTATACAGAATGTATGGATCATGCTAGTATTTTGGCTTTAATGTTTAGCCGCTTTCATTCACAATGTATGGACTTAATTGTAACCTTCATCAGGGAAGAAAACTTTCATCTCTTTCTTTTTCACCCTTAGATGCATGTCTGCAGCAATGAAAGATTCTGGAATTTGCCCTGAAGATGTAACATACATCAACGCTCATGCCACCTCCACTCCACTAGGAGATGCTGCAGAGAATCAAGCTATTAAAGGACTCTTTAAAGAACACGCATATTCTCTTGCCGTTTCCTCAACAAAGGGAGCAACAGGTCATCTCTTGGGTGCTGCAGGAGCTATTGAGGCAGCTTTTACTGCTTTGGCTTGTTACCATGGAGTTTTGCCACCTACACTAAATCTGGATCAGACAGAGCCACCGTTTGACCTCAACTATGTTCCACTAGTACCCCAAGAATGGAGAAGTGAAAAACACCGTATTGCTCTCAGTAATTCTTTTGGCTTTGGTGGAACTAATGCAACACTGTGTTTTGCTAATATTTAGCTTCACGGTCTGTATGCAAGTACTCTAAGGGTGCAATCCTATCCATGCTGGCTGGGGAATGCTGGGAGTTGTAGGCCCTTTTTCTGTCTAAACATGTATAGAATTGCACCCTAAGTTGACCTATTAATGGCCAGAAAAACTTATATCAATGCAAACCTCTGTGTCTATTTTTTTTCATTCATTCCCATTAGTGTTCCTGATTTTTGCAAGTGGTGGGTTGTTCTTGGGAAAGTTGTGCTTTAAAATTAATTCAAGATGCTGAATTCCCAAATGCTCTTTATTCCACTGGATCAATATTTTACTCCACAGAGCCATTTGCCCAATGAAATTGAGTCTGAACCAGAGAATTGATCTCTAACAGTGTAACATAACTTTTTGTACACTTGGCCTATGCCCACGCTACATTAGGCAAGTATACCCCCAAATGTCTTTAACCAGCACAGTTGTTGTGTCCCACTGTCCATGTAAATTGTAATTTAGGATGTACAAGCCTCCTACTCTCCCAGAGTGACCTCCTATCAAGCACAGTCATTTCTGTCCTTCACTGTTCACCTCTCCCTTTCATATGTGCTATGAAGCGGGTTCAGCTGAGGAGGGACCAATGGTCCATGGGCACTCTTCATTCTTGGCCTCCCTTTCCACTATAGTCTGGTCTCCAGCTCCATTCACCACTGTCCGTTGCTGCCTTCAAAAGCCCTGGATGGAGTGGTTGTTTCTCAAAACAAGTAAGGACCTCTGAACAATTGAAATCAGAATTTTAAATGCTTTCATTTTCAAAGTATCAAAGTTTGGAACACTCTACAATCTTATGTAGTTCAACAGACTGGTATGAAATGTATTTACCACTCTAATGTTGTCAGCAATGGTAAAAGAATGAGATATACTTTCTCAACAAATATGAGCTGGAAAAAGCTGTAGTAGGAGCATGTATTTCAACCAGTCTGAGTTAGTGTGTCTAAACTGAAAATGATGCTTACCTAAAAGCCATGTTCACAACATCAAAGAAATACATGTAAGTCATAAGCTTTTGAAGAAAACACCTTCATTGAAAGCAACATAATACTCAAATATATTAATAATTGAAATTTTCAATTGCAAGAGTTTTTCTGACACATATTTTCTCTTTTCTAATCATCTTTCAAATGTTGGTGACAGTCCAGTGAAATCATTGGTTTTTGCAGTCAAGTAATGCATCTGTGGTTAGGCAGTGGGGTCAGATATTGGGCTAATATGTTGTTGCCTGGAATCAAAACCCTAAAATGTTCCTTCTGTTGAGTGAAAGATATGAAAGTGTAGCAAGTAAATTCTAAGTGCACATCCAAACAGTTACTTTCTGAGTCAGGAGGGTTCCTGTGTGGATAGTGTCGTTACACAGTTTAGTCACTAGGTGGCACTGTTCTTGTACTGGGATGTATCTGAGGAGAGTCACGAGTTTACTGTTGTTCTGCCATGTTTAACAGAGACAATAAAGTTCCTGCCAGATTGGTGTGTCGTCTAAGCCTTCTTTGACAGTTCCCATACAAGGGTAAGCACATCCTCCCCCCCGCCCCACTGTACTCAGTGCATTCAGTAGAGCTTCTGCCTAACTCTTGCAAAACCTGAACATTGTCAGATTTGGGTGTGAATTTGCCAAAATCTGGAGGGGGGTCCTATTGGTTTGAGGAAAGGGTCCCTCACTGCCTGGAGGTTTTCTAGGTGCAAGCATTCATCAATGTTATTAGCATGTGCCAGTGCTAATGCTTAAAGCAGGGGAGCAAAACTTGCGGGCCCCAGATATTTTGACCCACAACTCCCACCAACCCTAGCCAGCAGTGAAGGATGATGGGAGTTCTAGGCCAACACATGAAGGGCCAGAAGTTGCTCACCCTAACTTAAAGGTTTTTGTGAAGGTTTTGGAACTCCCGGCTCCTGTTGTCCACATAGACAAACTGGAAGTTCTCACCTGTACCAACACCAAGCTAATTACAAGATGTGGCTTCCCTTAATTTGATCTCTTGTGGTGCTTTTGAGACATAGGCCCTGCTGAATGTCACCTATGGCCTTCAGGTCTATAGAACAGCTAGACACAGGATGGATTCAGAAGAAGAGCTAAGATGATGAAGTTAATGGAAGGTGGGTGATATTTTTCTGAGATCTAACAGACAGACAATCAACTTGCAGCTGATTACCTCCTAGAATCACTTTAAATGTGGGGTGTGCAAATTCCAAAAGCGGAAGGTTTTTAGAAAGGGAAGGCTTTTTTTTTTAATTATTAGAAGTGATTCTTAAGTTTCCAGTAAAAACCAAAAACAAAACAAAAACCCAGTGAGGGAGACTGGGCATATTGGATTTCAAAAGCAGGAACAAAATAGCAGTTACGTTGCAAATGATTTTTTTATTTTTAAGGCTGCAAGTAATTACTCAGGGAATGCTATGAAGATTAACTTTACCCAGATTTCTCATATTTTATACAAGTTGCGTAAATTACATAACTGAACAAGCATTTCCTCTTGCTGCCTGCATACCCCCCGCCCCCAAAAGTGACGCAGAAAGAATGATGAGGAAAAATTCACTTCAGTTATAGAAGGATTTAGGCTGTTTCAACAGCTGAGTTTGTTTAGAGCAAAGCAATGCAGTAGGAATGACTGAATAATAAATCTAAAAGCTCAAAGAAGCAATGTATATGGGTGGGGAAATGAAACTGCATACTAATTAGAGGGTAACTAGATTGGTAGATTGGTATTGCCAGGAAGGCCTGGCGTGCTATGGTCCATGGGGTCACGAAGAGTCGGACACGACTGAACGACTGAACAACAACAACAGATTGGTATCACAATCAGAAAGAGCAGGACAGAAGGAGCCAAGCTTCTATGAGTCAGGACACAGTATTGTTTTAGACTGTTCTCCTTCAGAGCCACTGTTGGTCAAACTACACATAACGTTAATTGCGTGGCGTGTAGCTGAGTGTTATCTCTTTTTTTTAACTCTAGGGCAGGAGTGGGCAACTTGTGGCCCTCCAGATAGTTTGGCCTACAACTCCCATCAAATCTAGCCAGCATAGCCAATGGTAAGGATGATGGAAGTTATAGGCCAAAACATCTGCAGGGCTGTAGGTTGTCCACCCCTGCTCTAGAATAAGTGTACATGACCACAATTTGGGTCAGGACTACTGTACACCAGGAGGGGAGGATTAAATCTTTCTCCCACCAACACCATTTTCTTCCTGAAATTCCCCCCACCCCGGCCCCTATGTGAAGGTTAAAAAAGAAGGAGAAAAGGCCTCTATTCATGCCAATTGAGACTTTTTTTCTAAACCCCACTTTGGGGGGATTTCAGGAAGCAAATGGGGTGGAGAGAAGGTTCGATCTTCTTCTCCCAGTGTGCAGTGATCCTGTTCTGAATCAGGGCCTAGCCAACTTGCTCTAAAGTAAACAAAATATAATCTCAGCTATACGCTAAGCAATTAACATTACATGTCGTCTGAGTCTATTATGTAGTGATTAGAGCAGGAGTAGGCAGCTTGTAGCTCTTGAGATGTTGTTGGGTAGCAACTCCCATCAGCCCTAGCCAGTATACCCAATGGTAAGGAATGATAGGCATTACAGTCCAACAACATCTGGAGGGCCACAAGTTGCCCACACCCCTGGGTTAGAGTGTTGGACTATAACTGGAGAGAGCCAGGTTCAAAGCCCCATTTATCCATGAAGTTCACTGAACCAGCCCTAAATCTCTCAGCCTAACTGACCTCACAGGGTTATTGTGAAGATAAAATGGGTGGTGGGATGAATCATGTATGCCTCTATTAATATTAATATTATTATTATTATTATTATTATTATTATTATTATTATTATTATTTGGAAATCCTGACTGGTAGGCATCTTGGGGCCTTGTCATACATTATATTTAAAGGTGCATACCTAAAAGTATAATGTGTGAATTCAAAAGACATGTGTTTGGAAAAACGTCAGCTGGGGTGGAATGCAACAGAGGCAGCTAATAAAAACTTTTTAATGTTTCAACTTGATTGATATATACATTGGATTTTCTTTGCTTCTGTAGACAGAGCACTTCTAATCTTCAACTCCTTTTTATTACACTTTTTTGGACGTGATTATTACAATACAGTCACAATAAAGGTCAAAATACACTACATATTTGAGTACAAACTTTCAAAAATAAGACATTGGATTGAATCCAAGGATGCCCTTCTGCTCTCCCTCCTTTGGAATCAAGCCATAGTCTTGTATATTTATATCTTGCCTTCAGTTATTCCAAAAAGCTTGCTAACAGTGCAATCCTATACTCAGATGTAAGCCGCGATGGGTTCAATGAGACTGACTCCCAGGTAAGCTTGTATAAGATTGCAGCCTAAAAATCTATCAAAAAGCATTGTTCTACCTTCCCTCCTTCAAATACGCTATGCCAGTTCGGCATGTACATAACATCCCAAAATTTGATTAACTATTTAAATTAGCCTGGAGCATTTCAAGACATACAGTGTTGTTGCTTTAACTTTTCTCCCCCAAATTGCAAGCATTTAGAATGACATATTTAAAAGGGAAAAAAGATGACAAGTTATTTACTAGGGTTTACTTAGATATTTACACATTAATTAATCGTCTGAATTTATACCCTGCCCTTTCATAAACTGTTCAAGGTGGCTTTGTTGTTCTTGTTATTCAGTCGTTAAGTCGTGTACGACTCTTCGTGACCCCATGGACCATAGCACGCCAGGCCTTCCTGTCCTCCGCTCTCCCGGAGTGTGCTCAAGTTCATATTCATTGCATCGGTGATGCTATCTAGCCATCTCATCGTCTGCCGTCCCCTTCTCCTTTTGCTTTCAATCTTTCCCAGCATCAGGGTCTTTTCCAGGGAGTTTTCTCTTCGCATTAGGAGGCCAAAATATTTGAGCTTCAGCTTCAGTATCTGTCCTTCCAATGTGCAGTCAGGGTTGATTTCCTTTAGGATGGACTGATTTGACCTCCTTGCAGTCCAGGGCACTCGTAAGAGTCTTCTCCAGCACCACAGTTTGAAAGCATCAATTCTTCGGCGCTCAGCCTTTCTTATAGTCCAGCTCTCACAGCCATATGTTGCTACTGGGAAAACCATAGCTTTGATTATACGAATCTTTGTTGGCAAGGTGATGTCTCTGCTTCTTACTATGCTGTCTAGGTTTGCCATAGCTTTCCTCCCAAGGAGCAAGTGTCTTTTAATTTCATGGCTACAGTCACCATCTGCAGTGATCTTGGCGCCCAAGAAAATAAAATCTGACACTGCTTCCATGTCTTCCCTTTCTATATGCCAGGAAGTGATGGGGCCAGATGCCATAATCTTAGTTTTTTTAATGTTGAGTTTCAAACCAGCTTTTGCACTCTCCTCTTTCATCCTCAACAAGAGGCTCTTTAGATCCTCTTCGCTTTCTGCCATTAGGGTGGTATCATCTGCGTATCTGAGGTTGTTGATAATTCTCCCGGCAATCTTAATTCTGACCTGTGATTAGGGATGTACAAAAGTGACTTACCTGTTCGCGGATGTGATTCGCGGTATGGGGGGGAGGCGCTCCGTCCTTCCCCCCGGAATCCTCGACGGGGGGGAAGCGATCCGGTCCTCCCCCCTGGAATCCTGCCCGGCCGGCTCTGTTCCACGGCGGCTCCGCGGAGCTGCCGGCCAGGGCTGTCCGCAGCCAGAGTTCCGGCCGCAGATGGGGTGCTGCGGACACAAATGGCAGCCGCCATAGCGGCTGCCATTTGCATCCAACCAACATGCCATGATAGGCTATGTAAGTATTTACGTAGCTTATCATGCCAAGCCAAAGCAAAAAAACAAACAAAACCAGCGTACGCAAATGGCAGCAGCTACGGCGGCCACCATTTGGATTCCCTATTTTTCGTCGTTCTAGCCTACGTAAATATTTACGTAGGCTATTACTGCAAAAGAAAGGGGAACGCAAATAGTGTAGTGGGCGCTATTTGCGTTCCTTTTTTTTTCGCTGTAATAGCCTACGTAAATATTTACATAGACTAGAACGGTGAAAAATAGGGAATGCAAAAGGCGGCCGCTGTAGCCGCCGCCATCATTTGCGTACGCTGGTTTTTTTGGAGGGGGGTTAGCCGTGATAGGCTACGTAAATACTTACGTAGTCTATCACAGCTGCAAGGGCACCAATGGCGGCCGCAGCAGCCCGGCCGTGGCCGGCCAGGAGACCAGCCGCTGGAGCTGCCGCTGCTGAATCTGCCGCATCTGCCCCAGGTAAGTTCCATCCCGGGGGGATTATACGGGAGGAGGGGCAGGAGGCCGTTCCACCATGTATTCCGGGGGGCCGGATTCTTTAGAAATCACTGGAATCCGTGGCGGAATTCTCTGCCATCCCTACCTGTGATTCATCCAACCCGGCATTGCTCATGATCTACTCTGCATATAAGTTAAATAAGCAGGGTGACAATATGCAGCCTTGTCGTACTCCTTTCCCAATTTTGAACCAATCGGTTGTTCCATGTCTGGTTCTTACTGTTGCTTCTTGACCCTCATACAGGTTTCTCAGGAGACAGGTAAGGTGGTCTGGCACTCCCATCTCTTTCAGAATTTGCCACAGTTTGTTGTGATCCACACAATCAAAGGCTTTAGCGTAGTCAATGAAGCAGAAATAGACGTTTTTCTGGAATTCGCTTGCTTTCTCCATGATCCAGCGAATGTTGGCGATTTGATCTCTAGTTCCTCTGCCTCTTCGGAACCCAGCTTGTACTTCCAGTAGTTCTCGGTTCACATACTGCTGAAGCCGAGCTTGTAGGATTTTGAGCATAACCTTGCTGGCATGTGAAATGAGCACAGTTGTACGGTAGTTTGAACACTCTTTGGCATTGCTCTTCTTTGGAATTGGAATGTAAACTGACCTTTTCCAGTCTTGTGGCCACTGTTGAGTGTTCCAAATTTGTTGGCATATTGAGTGCAGCACTTTAACAGCATCATCTTTTAGGATTTTAAATAGCTCAGCTGGAAGACTGTCATCTCCGCTAGCTTTGTTGTTAGTAATGCTTCCTAAGGCCCACTTGACTTCACTCTCTAGGATGTCCGGCTCAAGTTCAGTGACCACACTATCATGACTATCAGGGACATTAAGATCTTTCCTATATAGTCCTTCGGTGTATTCTTTCCACCTCTTCTTAATCTCATCTGCTTCTGTTAGGTCCCTGCCTTCTTTGTAGGGATGTACGAAAGTCACTTACCTTTTTGCAGCTTTGATTCACGGTGAGGGGGGAGGCGCTCCGTCCCTCCCCCAGGAATCCTCCCTGGGTCGGCTCTGCTCCGCGGCAGCTCCGCGGAGCCACTGGCCAGGTCCATCCGCAGCTGGAGTTCCAGCCACGGCTGGCTGCTGCGGCCGCAAATGGCGGCCGCCATAGCGGCTGCCATTTGCGTCCTGCCAGGCTGCCGTGATAGGCTACGTAAGTATTTACGTAGCCTATCACAGCAAAGAGCAGAGGCTCAAACGGCAGCCACTACATAAGTATTTATGTAGCCTATCACGGTAAAGGCAGCTACGCAAATGCCATTTGCGGCCGCACCAGCTGGCCGAGAGACCAACTGCCGGAGCTGCCGCCAGAGCTGCCGCCGGAGCCGCCGCCACCACCAGAACATCAGCCCCAGGTAAGCTTAATCCTGGGGGGGATTCCACGGGGTGGCGTGGGGTGGGAGGCCGTTCCGCCACAGGTTTTGGGGGGCTGAATGCCAGTGCATTCGGCCTCACTGAAATCCGTGGCGGAATTTTCCGCCATCCCTACTTCTTTGTCCTTTATCATGCCCGTCTTTGCACAAAATGCTCCCTTGAGATCTCCAATTTTCTTGAAAAGATCTCTAGTCTTTCCGATTCTATTGTTTTCCTTGATTTCTTTGCACAGTTCATTTAAGAAGGCCTTCTTGTCTCTCCTTGCAATTCTCTGGAACTCTGCATTCAGTTGGATATATCTTCCCCTTTCTCCCTTGCTTTTCACTTCCCTTCTTTCCTCAGCTACTTGTAAAGCCTCATCAGACAGCCACTTGGCTTTCTTGCATTTCTTTTTCTTTGGGATGGATTTAGTTGCTGCCTCCTGTCCTGAACAACGTTACGGACCTCCGTCCATAGTTCCTCAGGCACTCTGTCTATCAGGTCTAATCCCTGAAATCTATTCCTCACCTCCATGGAATATTTATAAGGGATATGATTTAGGTCAGACCTGAATGATTTAGTGGTTTTCCCTACGTTCTTCAATTTAAGCTGAAATTTTGCAACAAGAAGCTCATGATCTGAGCCACAGTCAGCTCCAGGTCTTGTTTTTACTGACTGTATAGAGCTTCTCCATCTTTGACTGCAAAGGACATAATCAATCTGATTTCGATATTGACCATCTGGTGATGTCCATGTGTAGAGTCGCCTCTTGTGCTGTGGGAAAAGAGTGTTTGCTGTGATTAGCGTGTTCTCTTGGCAAAACTCTATTAGCCTTTGTCCTGCTTCATTTTGTACACCAAGGCCATGCTTGCCTGTTATCCCAGTGATTTCTTGACTTCCTACTTTAGCATTTCAATCCCCTATGATGAAAAGGACATCTTTTTTGGGTGTTAGTTCTAGAAGGTGTTGTAGGTCTTCATAGAACCAATCAACCTCAGCTTTTCAGCCTCAGTGGTTGGGGCATAGACTTGAATTACTGTGATGTTGAATGGTTTGCCTTGGATTCGTACTGAGATCATTCTATCGTTTTTGAGATTGTACCCCAGTACTGCTTTTCCCACCCTTTTGTTGACTATGAGTGCTACTCCATTTCTTCGAAGGGATTCTTGCCCACAGTAGTAGATATAATGGTCACCTGAATTAAATTCACCCATGCCTGTCCATTTTAGTTCGCTGATTCCCAAGATGTCGATGTTCAATCTTGCCATCTCATGTTTGACCACCTCCAGCTTACCTTGATTCCTTGATCTGACATTCCAGGTTCCTAAACAATATTGTTCTTTACAGCATCGGATTTTCTTTTCACCACCAGACACATCCACAGCTGAGTGTCCTTTTGGCTTTGGCCCAGCCGCTTCACTCTTTCTGGCGCTACTTGGAAATTCCCTCTGCTGTTCCCCAGTAGTATATTGGACACCTTCTGACCTGAGGGACTCATCTTCCGGCATCATATCTTTTAGCCTTGTGATACGTTCCATGGGGTTTTCTTGGCAAGAATACTGGAGTGGGTTGCCATTTCCTTCTCCAGTGGACCACATTTTGTCAGAACTCTCCACCATGACCTGTCCGTCTTGGGTGGCCCTGCATGGCATAGCTTATGGCTTCACTGAGTTACGCAAGCCCCTTCGCCACAACAAGGCAGTGATCGATGAAGTGGTCAAGGTGGCTTACAGTAAAATAAAAATAATATGCAATTATTTTTAAATAAAACGTATAGCCCCTCCCCGTCCTGAAGACTCAGCAAGTCTAGTAACAAAAGGTATTCCCAAATAAAAATAAAAGTGGAAGTAGGTAGGTTTAATGAAATGTCTTTATGAATCAGGAATAATGTGTACTCTGACTCTCTATTTAAAAGGAAAAGGATCCTAATTGAATTTTGAAAATAGCATTGCTGGTGCTTATATGAAAGCAGTTACATAATTCAAGTTGAGCATAGAATAGTTTCTGGCAAGCAAGGCAGTAGGCATCATTCCAACTTTTCTAACAACTGTGATTCATTATAGGAGAAAACCTATAGGAGAAAACCTATTTTCTATTAGCAGCCAGTGAATGGTAAAGAAACGAGTCGGTTTCTATTGCTTAGGATCTCCATTTCTCTTGAAGGGGAGGCAAGAGAAAGTAGCTGTGACAGCTAATGTGCAAGGACCAGGATCCCAAGAGCCCCATGCATAAGCTGAAAGCCACCCCACTCAATATTTTATTTTCCATCTGTATCCCTTCATGCTACAATTAATCCTACGCTCGGTGGGGGGTTCCCCTAACCTCCAGGGGCAGCTTTAAAGGGTGAGGGGGAGTGCAGTTGGTAGAGTCCTGGAAAAGCTCAATTGCATACATGGAATGTTATGCCTGGAGATTTGGATCTGGCCAAGAATACCATCAGTTCTAGATGCTCATGCAATACCAGCTTTCTGAACAACTGTGCAGCTGGGACTTGACCTGACTGAAATAAAACAGTAACAAAGAGTCATTGAATAGACACATAAGACAGCTGTTTACCACATGATCTGAAGACACAAAACTAGCTGAGAAGATGCTCATTTAATGCACATTTTATGAGTGCTTAAAAGCTCTTTAAAGAGGATTTGATGTTAAGCAGCTGAGCATCCAGAATTCATTATTGTTACTTTATAGCATGTGTGTGTGCATGTGTGTGTGCACACGTATGTGTGTGAAATCATTTAGATCTCAAAATGTACATCAAGGGGGTGGGGGAACTCTTATTGTAAATTACTAATGGTAGGTAGTAGTCCTTACACTGTAAGTGATATTACCTACCATTAATAACTGAAGGCAGGGAAAGTTTCCATTATATACGTTTGTTTGTTTTCCAGTATTTTAAACCTTTTTGGAACTATGGCTGCTTCCAGACAGAGGGCTCCTATGTCTACTATCAGAAGGCATTGTGCAGCTATTCCATCTTTTCTTTCTTAACGGATTTTCTGTAGTAAGAGAAAAAATGGAAGAAGCTGTTGAAAGACATGGTGGGGGGCTGTTATAAGTAGAAGACAGTGGCATCTGGACCCCTTGTAATATCCTGTGAATGAGGCAGGGTGATGGCATGATAAAATTCTCACGTGGAATCACTTGTGTCTCAAAGTTTAGCTATGGTACAGGAGCTGAAGACCATACCTTATTTTAAAGAAGCAACCTTTAAGAACAATCCAGATTTCCTCTTGTTCCAGCTATAGGGAAGAATCAGGATCATTCTTTCTGATTTCAGGCTGAAGTGCACGGAGCAGACACTTTGCAGGGCTATCAAATTGACAATGACTGGATGTTGCATTTGAATATAAAGGCTGCAGGTAGTTAGTTGTGTAAATTTATAAAGGAAAAAATAACCATGGTTACTTTAAAAAATTTAACTGGATAAGCCCCTTGGCACATTTATGACTCCTCTGAAGCAGAGTGGGATTACCACTAGGCAACAGGGCATAAAATGCTTTCCTCCCCATTATCCAGCTGAGTTCAAGGATTAATTAAAAAAAATGTATACAAAGAATGCAGGTAAAACAAATTATGCAATAAGATGATGATAAAGTGAACAATATAAACGTATCAAGGGAAGAATTCTTACTAGCATAGCAACATGGGGCAGGCAGGGTGGGTGAGGGATGAAGAAGAGAACAGAAGACAGAAAGAATCTGAGGAATCTATGTGTAGATTCGGCCTAGGACTGTTTTGTTTAGAGAAAAGGCGACATTTTGAGGACCATATCGCTAACAATATCAAGACCAACAATATAGCATTGTTCAAATATATCAGAAACAGGAAACCAGCTAGGGAGGCAGTTGGACTGTTGGATGACAATGGAGTTAAAGGAATACTGAAGGAGGACAAGGAGATTGCAGAGAAGCTGAATGAGTTCGTTTCATCTGTCTTCACAGCAGAAGTTGTAAGGCAGATATCTGTGCATGAACTGATATTTTCAGGAAGGGAGTCTGAAGAGCTGGGGCAAATAGCGGTGACAAAAGGTGAAGTTCTCAACCTTACTGAGTGTAAGTGATGCACGTTGGGGCAAAAAATCCCAACTTCACATATATGCTAATGGGATCTGAGCTAGCAGTTGTCACAGATTTTAAGCCCTCCTGCTGAGTGTGAGGAAACAAAGATTCACTGTGCAATCCAAAACTCTTTTATTCAGTTAAAGCACATGTTCACACCTGAAGTGACTACAAAGGCCTCTGGGCCTAATGAGCTAAATAGCTCTTTTGTTAAGAGAGCTACTGGAAGCAGGGCAGTTGCCTTTCAAGTAATTGAATGGGTTTCCTGCCATGTTCGGCAGGCTTTTTCTGGCCTCCTCCCTTCAGGGAGGATCATCCCGACCCAACTTCTGTCAGGCAGCCAATCTGGCGGGATGCCTCCCACCTCCTCTCAGCTCTGTCTGCTTAACTCGAGCTCTGGTATCTGTCAATTCTGCTGCTCTGTCCCCTCCAAGAGGCCAGGTTCTCATGTGGAGGGGGGAAGATGGTCTCTGAGCCTGGCCCTCCTGCTCAATAAGCCCTTAGGAAGGTTCTTTGCTGCATCCTGGAGAGTCTTGGGGAATTTTCTCTCCCCGCTCCCTGTCTCAGCTGGGCTTCTAACTCTATCTCCAAATCTGAATCAGAGTCAGAAACCAAGTTAGGGAGCTTGGGCCCAATCCTGACAGCGGTGACTGACCAAGAAAGAGATATTGGGGTTGGGGTGGACGGCTTGATTAAAATGTTGACCCAGTGTGCTGCTGCTGTGAAAAAGGCAAATTCCATATTAGGCATAATTAGGAAAGGAATTGAAAATAAAACTTCCAAGAATATACTGCCCTTATACAAATCTATGGTATGACCAGTCTTCGAATACTGTGTACAGTTCTGGTCACTACACCTAAAAAGGATATTGTAGGGTTAGAAAAACTGCAGAAAAGAACAACTAAAATGATCAAGGAACTGAAGCAACTCCCCTATGAGGAAAGGTTACAGCATCTAAGGTTGAATCTACACATAGCAGTTTTACCGTTATCATACTGCAGTGATAACTGTTGGTGCCCACTGGTGTCATGTGCACCAATAGTTATCATTGCAGTATGATAATGGTAAAACTGCTGTGTGTAGATTCGGCCTAAGGACTGTTTTGTTTAGAGAAAAGGCGACTAAGAGAAAGTGGATCGGGAGACATTTTTGTCCTCTCTTATAATCTCAAGGGGTCTTCCCATTAAGCTGATTGGTGGGAGATTCAGGACAGATAAAAGGAAGTACTTCTTCACACAGCACAAAGTTAAACTATGCAATTCGCTACCACAAGATGTAGCAATGGCCACCAGTTTGGATGGCTTTAAAAGGGGATTGGACAAATGCATGGAGAAGGCTATTAATGGCTACTGGTCCTGATGGCTATATGCTACCTCCAGTATTAGAAGCAGTATGCTTATGTACACTACTTGCTGGGAAACATGGGCAGGAGGGTGCAGTTGCACTCATGTCCTGCTTGTGGGTTTCTCGTGGGCAGCTGGTTGGCCAGGTGTGAACAGAATGCTAGACTAGATGGACCCTTGGTCTGATCCATCATGGCTCTTCTTATGTTCTTATGTTCCTAAGTCCCATTTAAAGATAAAGAACCAACAGAAGGAAGAGCTGGATCTCGAAGCTGCCCATTGACAGCAGCTGGGCAGCAGACTGAGTAAATCACACAGGTCACCTGGTCACAGTCTTCACCACTACAGAGAAAAGTAGTGTAAGTCTTTTTAGAAATAATAACTATTTCTAAATGTGCATCTATACATATAAATCACCACATGTAAATGTTATGCAAATAGCTGTTCTTTTCTTCTTTTGTTTTTGATGATGCATGTCCTCTTTTTTGGCAATTCACAAGAGACCACCCTAAGACTAATACAGGCTAGTAGGTTCTCTTCTCACATCACAGCCTGGGATGCCCCTCACATCCCTACTCCTGTAGTCATCAGTGGACATTGCTTGGGGGCAGCGGCAGGGGAAGGGGGCAGACCCAGGCAGGTACATGGCTGCGGAATGGCCAGCAGCACCTGCTGGAGGTAGTGTTGACTGATGACACTCTTTCCAAGCCATGGGGTAGTATCCTATTGTGCCCATGCGTTCGCACGAGCAACCACTTGTGCAATGGGGTTTTCACGCTTCTAAAAATAAGCTGAAACGAGTGGAAATGCTCATTTCCAGAATGGGGCCCATCAGCAGAGCTTGCAGAAGGGAGATCCACTGACCTGACCTGACCTGATCTGTAAATGAGCATTTCTGGGGTTACTTTTAGAAGCATGAAAGGCTCATTGGGCAAGCAGTCACTCCCTGTGAGTGCAGCGGAACCAGCGGAGGCGGAGCGGCCCCGTTTGATACGGCTCCTTGTTCCTGCACGGTGCTTCTTGCGCCATTCCTTGCCTCTGCTGCCACCAAGTGATGCTCCCCAGTAAGGGTTCAGCTATTCAGTGATAGCAGATGCTAACTCTACTATCTGCCCCAGCTTGCCAGCTGCTACTTGAAGAAACATGTGAAGTACTGAGCACCTCGCAGCATGTAAAGAATGTCTTTTCCTCCATGCTGAATACTGAGACAATATCCCTGGATTTTGGGTTCTGACTGTTCTGCATTCTGCCTGGACCTGATTCTGCTCTGATATCCATGTTCCTAATCCTAATCGCAATGTAATCCTGAACCTGAGTTGTCTGGTCCCGTTCTTTCTTGCTTTCTTCTGCTGTACTTTAGAAGATCAAATCCTGGCAAGACCATGAGTCCTAGTCCCATCTGCCTGTTGTGATTTCCTAGCCCCTTCCTGATGACTCCAAACCTGCCCTGAATTTATTATGGTCATGGTCCCCGAAGGACTTCTTAACTAGACACAGTTGGGAGTTTGGATTTTAAAAAAGGATGTTCTTATCCCCTCTCTTTTGCTAAAAGATGCCTGCTCTCACTCATGGGTTGAATACTGTCAGTCGGTCCCTGATACAACATAATCTCTGTAGTCTAATCTAATTTACCAACTTTTGAAAAGGAAAAGATGTCTTGCAAACCGTGGTTCAGTCTTACGGTCCAGTTATAATTTTTTGAAAGGACATTGAAAAGTCAGACCATTGCCAGACAAAATGAAAATGACCACATGATGGCACCAAAACCATAGCAGTATGGTGACTTGATGATGACTGAGATGTAGACAGATTGAGGACTACTTTTTAACTTTTTCTTACCTAAATTTAAACATACCTTTTTCTTTAGTAGAAAATTAATTATGAAACTAGTTAAAGATAAAGATGGATGGATGTAAGAAAGCAAAGACAAAAACCAAAATCAATCAAACAAAAACAGAGAATAAAGACTGAAAAAAACACCTTCACTTTATTTGTCTGTACATAATTGCCAGTGGACCAGTCATATGTGTAGAGGCAAGAATAAAATGTGCATTTTTCACAAAAGGCTTAAATATCAGTCAATTGATCTGTGATCTGTGCCAACAAGGTGTAATATAAAACCTAAGTCTGCAGTGTACTGCCAGATATTAAGGGGTTAAGTTTATTGCAAGTTGATTGAAGACTTTTACATTCAAATTCCAAGGACTTCAATTGTCCCTCAAGTGCTAAGCTTCCTACCTCCTGGTTACTTCCGTGATGTCAGAAAAGGGCAGTTTCTCTGCATGCAAATCCCCTTTGTGACATCAGAGCAGATTAGCCTATGAAATTGAGAAAGGGCAGCATTTAAGGAGCACGAATGGGAAGATTAAATGAAGGGTTTTGTTCAGTGGCCAAACAATTCGATTGTTTGGAGATGCAAAAGAAGGAAGGGCAGTACCTCAAGTGGTACAGATTAAACCAATTCAGGCCAGATCAGATCATATTATATCAATTTTGTACCAGCTGCACTGTTTGCAGTGTGTTTCCAGGTCCAACTCAAAGTGCTGATGTTGTTGACCTTTAGAGCCCTAAACAGTTTGGGTCCAGGTTATTTGAAAGACTGCCTACATCTGTATGAACCTGCCTATACTTTTAGAACATCTTCAGAGGCTGTACTGACAGGTCTGGCACCAAGATCAGTTAGGTTGGCAGGTACTCGAGATAGGGCCTTCTCAGTGGTGGTCCCTACCCAATAGACTTCCCTCCAGAGAGATGTATGACTAGCTCCATTTGTGGCTGCTTTAGAAAGGGCTTTAAAAACATATTTGCTCGCTCTGCCTTTTAATTGAATCGGTTTTATGGTATTTGCTCTTGTTAAATATTTGAAATTGTATTTTATTTTAACTGGTTTATTTGAAAATTGTTTATATTTACGATGCTTTTATAATTTGATATTGAATTGTACTGTTTTATATTGTAAGCTGCCTTGGAAAGAATATGGATTTGAATATTATATATAAATATATATATATATATATTCAGTATTAAATAAATCAGAAAGTATCAACCATCACCTGATATTCCATTCATAGATTCAATAAAGGCCTATACATATCCTATGTTACTGCTGTGTTCTAGGGATGGCAGAGAATTCTGCCATGGATCTCGGTGAGGCCGAATGCCAGTGCATTTGGCCCCCCAAAATCTGTGGCGGAATGGCCTGCCCCCCCTGACCCGCCGTGGATCCCCCCTGGGATGAGACTTACCTGGGACGGATCTTCCAGGCGGCGGCGGCGGCGGCTGGTCTTCCGACCGGCCGCTGCCGCCACCATTTACAGTCTTGTTGTTGTTGTTTTTTTTTTACAAGACATGATAGGCTACGTAAAGACTTACGTAGCCTATCACGTCTGGCTTAAAAAAACCAAACAAAACGTGCGTACACAAATGGCGGCGGCTACGGCCGCCGCCATTTGCGTTCCTTATTTTTGGCCGACTTAGTCTACGTAAATATTTAAGGGGAATGCAAATAGCGTAGCGGACGCTATTTGCGTTCCCCCTTATTTTGGCCGTCTTAGTCTATGTAAATATTTACGTAGACTAAGATGGCCAAAAATAAGGAATGCAAATGGCAGCGGTCGTAGCCGCCGCCATTTGTGTACACGCGTTTTTGGTTTTTTTTTTTAAAGCCAGACGTGATAGGCTACGTAAGTCTTTACGTAGCCTATCATGGCTGACTACAGGGATGCAAACGGCAGTGGCTACGGCCGCCACCATTTGCATCCCTGCTAGCCAGCGGCCGGATGTCTGGCTGCTGGTGGAGCCGGCCGGCGGCTCCGCGGAATCCCCGCAGAGCGGAGCTGGCCAGCCAGGATTCCGGGGCAGAGGCGTGGAGTGCCTCCCCCCCCGGTGATGATTCCGGGGGGAGGGATGGAGCACCTCCCCCCCCCAGCAGAACCCGGTGGAGCCAGGTAAGGGGAGTTTCGGACATCCCTACTGTGTTCCATGGTTGCTGCTTTGTCATGGTTGGGCCCCAGCGATGGGAGGCAACAACACAAAGTAGTAACAATGTAAACAGCTAGTTCCACATGGTTCCTGCATGAAAACATCGCTGGTGTTGTGTGTGACCCAATTTCAATGGAAATGGCGACCATACCATCCTGGTAACAATAATGCATGAATTGGGTTTGGCTGTAAAAGTTCACTTTTAATTTCCTAGGAGCAGTAACAATTCCCAAAGCTCCCCTCCTTAAACTTTGGTTTACATTTGTGCCTATGCAAAGAGAACATTAATTTCACCATTTCCTGCTTTCCTTGCACAGGGGGTTAAATAAACTATGCCATACTTTTGTGAAATTTGGAATCTTCTTATGCCATGAAGTTTAGAGAGTTTTCTTTTTTGTTTTTTAAAGGCAGATACAGATATGGTTAATATGCAACAAAATCTTGACATTTCTCAACACACAGTACAATGGATATCTGATAAATAATACATTGTTGCTCCACATGCTTTTTTTTGAAAACTGAAAAAGAATATTTTAAAAATATAAATATTTGACTATAAGACTGTGGCAGTTTGCTGCTTCTTCAGCCTCCTGCTGTCATGACAGTCATCCAGAAAATGGTATGTACTCTGATTCTGTCACCCACTTTAGGGTTCTTATTTTATCATTCCTCTCTGGTTCGTGCACTTAAAAGAAAGCTAACCTAAAGTTCAAACCGAGGAGGAATTATGTGTTCATGGTTTCTGCTTTTCTCTTCTCCACTGATTATTTCTCTTCATTCTATTCACCTCCTTCATTCCTGCTGTTTGATTGTGGCCTTTTGTCAGGTTCCTTCTCTACCCTTAATAAGATTTTCCCAACATGTCGTCGTTCATCCTCCTAAGGTTCTTAGAAGGCTTTTTTTCTTCTGTAGATCTTGGCTTTTATATAGAAAAAAGAAAAGTTCACAAGAGTGTAAACAACACTGGTTTTGCTGAAGGAAAATGTGGAGCCTACTATCTAGAAACACATGGGGTTCTATCCAGTGTTAATCCTACTTAGAACAGACTCATTAAAATGGATGGGACAAGTTAGACTAGCACTGGATTTTTTCTGACCATGGGATTTTTTGGCCAAGGAATGATTTCCTGCTAAAAATTATGTATACTGTAATTCTAAATAGTGTTCCAAAATCAGCCAAATTATTATTACATTTTTATCCTGTCCTCTTTTGAAGCAGCTCAGCACAGCATGCATGGTCTTTTCCTCTCCCAACCTCGTTTTATCCTTAGATCAACTTCTCTACAAAAGCTTGGATTTTACATATTTTTTTCCTTTCTAACTTTTCAGCTCAAACCTATCCGTGTGTCAGTTCTGTTGCAATTGTTATTATTGTTGGAGGGACTCAGGCCATGAGTCACTTAACCTGGACCTGAAGGGTTAATATGTACCTGAGTCAGGTGGGAGGGGATCTCTGGGAGGTCGTATTTGTCTCCTCCCCCTACTCTCCTATTCTCCTTCCTCCTTCCTCCTGCAAGGGATGCTGACCATGAGGCTGACCTCAGCCAACTTACCTCGAGATGTGAGCTTGTTATATCTCAAGTAAAGTCTGTTCTTAACCCACCACTCAAGTGTGGTTTGTCTACAACCATGGCTACTGACGGGGGGCTGATTTGGACTTCAGTTATTACCACTACTTTCTGTGTTACTTTTCAGTGTACAAAATGCTTTATAATTCTTATTTATTTTCCCAGGGCTGGATCCAGACTTGGTCATACTTAGAGCAGATCCAATGAAATCAATGTGACTTGAGTTATTCATGAAAACCTTATTCCTAATTCCCTAATTCTCCACTTTAAGTATGGCTAAATCTGGATCCAACCCTCAATACTCCTGTGAGATAAAATAGGATGAGCAACAGTGGTTTGCCCTTCCCCCTTCAGTACACTCTTAAAGGGTTTCCATTACTGCATCCCATATCAAGATGAAGTTATTCATCAGTAATAAGAAAACCATTAAGGATCATTAATGGAGATGCCCTGCTGCATTATCAGAAGGGAATTAATTTGGTGCTGGAGCATGAAACACTTGAACAACATATTCAGAATTCAACTCTTCATTTATTAACTCGTGCTTAAACAGGCTAGCTAATTCATTTGCTAATATCTGTTGCATACACAGCCCAGCTCATATATTCTATAATCTATTAAATGACATCTTACATAGTTCTAGCACACTAAGGCTTCAGTTCAGTCCTGTACCCACTTACCTTGGAGTAAGCCCCACTGAGCTCAATGGATCTTATTTCAGAGTAGACATGGGTAGGATTGTGCTGAAAAGGATAATCTGCAGTGAACTTCTATGTATATCATGGAGCCTCTTGCTTCCAAATTGCTTCTGGTAAGCATGCAATCCCACCAGCTCGGTCACCGGTGGAAACTTTATGCACTGTATGGATTTATTCAAATGCTTTGCACCAAACCTGTTTCCTGGGAAGTGTACCAATTATGCAGATGCAATACGCTTAGGGCTGCTTATTAAATAAATTCCTATGCATTTCTAAAAATCTGTGCTTTGATACTAGATGATCACTGCCACAGAAAACCATAAATAGAAAACAGTATTGCACATACTGTGCATCTTAAAGGAAAGAATCCTTTAAAATGCACAGTATGTGCAATACAGTTTTCTATTTATGGTTTTCTGTGGCAGTGATCATCTAGTATCAGAGCACAGATTTTATATATTGCAGTGGTGAAAAGTCTTTAAGTCTATATCCAAAGGTATGATTTCACATGCAGAAGATTTCTTCTGCTCACAGAAGGGCTGTTTCTTCCCCAATCTGAATCCCTCTCTCTGGAACAGATATAGTCAGGGGCAGGGCCAGAAATATTGGAACAAGGATAACTGTTTTGGCAGTTGGCCTCTGTACACCACCACACTGAAGTTGAAAGGAAACACACCCAGATGGGAGCGAAGTCAGGACTTTCAGCTGTAATTCAAGGGGTTTGACAAAAGTGGGGCACTAGCCATTCAGGAAGTACAGCCAGTGGCATACAACCCCCCCCATCATTGGTGGCTCATAAGTAATGGAATGAATGGCTGACAAGCCACTGCATGGTCAGGTGTGGCCTGTTTCCTGGGTACCCCATGACCAGTCCTGCAGATAAAAGGCCTGGAGGTGGTTCTGAGTGTTACATTTGCATTTGGTAGCTGTTCACTGGAACTCCCAACATGAGGCCCAAAGAGGTGTCCATGCGAGTGAAGGAGGCCATCATTAGGCTGAGGAAACAAAATAAACCCATCAGAGAGACAGCAAAAACCTTGGGAGTGGTCAACACAACAGTTTGGAACATCCTGAAAAAGAAGGAATTAACTGGCAAGCTCAGCAACAGCAAAAGGCCTGGAAGACCACGGAAGAAAACTAAAGTGGATGACCGCAGAATTCTGCTCATGGTGAAGAGGAACCCTTTCACAACATCTAGCCAGGTCAAGAATGCTCTTGAGGAGGTAGGCATGTCATTGTTAACATCTACAGTCCAGAGACTTTATGAATGTAAATACAGAGGCTTCACAACAAGGTGCAAACCACTGGTAATGCTCAAGAACAGACAGGCCAGATTAGCCTTTGCCAGCAAACACCTAAAAAAGCCTCCCCAGTTCTGGAATAAGATTCTTTGGACTGATGAAACCAAGATTAACTTGTACCAGAATGATGGGAAGAGAAAAGTATGGAGAAGGAAAGGAACAGCTCATGATCCAAAGCATACCACATCATCTGTCAAACAAGGTGGAGGCAGTGTTATGGCATGGGCATGTATGGCTGCCAATGGAACCAGGTCACTTGTGTTTATTGATGACCTGACTGCTGATAAAAGCAGCAGGATGAATTCTGAACTGTATAGGGCTATACTTTCTGCTCAGATTCAGCCAAATACTGCCAAACTGATAGGATGCCGCTTCATATTGCAGATGGATAATGACCCAAAACATGCAGCAAAAACTACCCAAGAGTTTCTCAAGGTAAAGAAGTGGGATGTTCTTCAATGGCCAAGTCAGTCACCTGATCTCAACCCAACAGAGCATGCTTTTCACTTACTGAAGACAAGACTGAAGGCAGAAAGACCCACAAACAAGCAGCAGCTGAAGGCAGCTGCAGTAAAGGCCTGGCAAAGCGTCTCGAAGGAGGAAACTCAGCATTGGGTCATGTCCATGGGTTCCAGACTTCAGGCGGTCATTGACTGCAAAGGATTTTCATCCAAGTATTAAAGGCAATCCTTAAGTTTGAAATGATGTTGGTTTGTTCCCTTACTTATGAGCCACCAATGATGGGTGTGTGTGTATGCCACTGGCTGTCCTTCCGGAATGGTTAGTGCCCCACTTTTGTCAAACCCCTTGAATTACAGCTGAAAGTCCTGACTTCACTCCCATCTGGGTGTGTTTCCTTTCAACTTCAATGTGGTGGTGTACAGAGGCCAACTGCCAAAACAGTTATCCTTGTTCCAATATTTCTGGCCCTGACTGTATTTGTTCCATGGGCGAAAAAAAAATACAGGTACCATATGGATGCCTGTATTGTTACTTTCCTGGGCAACTAGTGGAACACTTTAAACTAGGACAATGGTGCGAGAAAGACTTAACCCCACCCCCACCCCTCTCAGTGTCATTATTCCAGTCAGAATTCACTACCCCCTGCCTACAGTGGTGTTTGCCATTTTAAAAACCTCAAGAACAGGGCAAGCATCAGCAGCTGACAGAGCCCACTTGTCTGGTCCCCTCCACCACCTTTAAACCTTTTCTTCCTGGCCCAGAATTCCAAGCAGCACAGACTGTCTAGGTTTCACCACGATTAATTTCCCACAGTGCCCCAACGTGTTGCTCTGGAGCATTGTGGGAAGTGATTTTCTTTCCCAAACCTGCTCCCCCTGACAGCCCTCCCATGAGGCTTTGAGACCATAAGCAGACCCAGCCCAAGATATTTTGCTCCCTGAGGCAAAGGATAAAATAGCAACACCCTCCCCAATCCACATACAGAAACTGACTGGACTGTCAGTCAGTGGAGGCTGGTGGCTCTGATTTCGGTGGGCCTACAACAACGAATTCATTCTGGGTTTCGTTTAGAACCAGCCAGAACTCTAAAGGAGTTATCCAAGGTGCTGAAACCCATACCCCAAATAGGTTCCTTTGGAGTTCTGGGTGGTTCTGACTGAAATCCAGATTGGATTCATAGGCCCCCCAAAATCAGAGCTACCAGCCTCCACTACTGCCAGTTGAATCTTACTTCAACCCTGGGATAGTGTCGTCCACCACACCTGAAGCAGCAGACTAGTTTAGGGGGGCCAAGACAGATTGTGTGGCATACACAACTCTGACCTCCAGTAGAAAGGAACAGCCAGGGAGTTCAGAAGGAATAGTTGGGAGGCTGGCACCACTGCCCCCCAGCATCTGCCTCCTGAAGCAGTTGCTTCACTTGCCTAATAGTAGGGCCAGACCTGATCATAAGCAACTCCTTTCAACAGTAACCTGGCTGAAAAAAATGAAAAAGGGTGGGTCGGGGCTCGAGGGAAGGCAACAGAACTTGATATTGCATATACATCAACCTACCTGCTTTGTAGGAAATTAGTATGCCATGGATTGTGACACATGGCATACTTAGCACTCTTGTAACATTGAGTTTGCCCTTCAGGTTGTTTCAGTAAAATTGACTAGATCGGAAACTGCTAACAGCATTAACTTGACTGGATCTAGGGGGGTTTTCTTCAACCTGGTGCCCTCCAGATATGTTAGACTACAATTCCATCATCCCCAGTCAGCATGACCATTGGAGGACACCAGATCAGTGATGGCTGGTCTGAGGCAAATGGACGAACTTTGGAATTAGGAAAAAAGAATGTGAACAGGCTTCCCCCATCTTTTTATACAGTTATGAATGTATTGGTGCTAGATCAGGGTAGTCCACAATAGCATAAGGGGGAAAGCAGCTTCCATTTCTCCACAGAAAATGAGCATTTAAAAAATCTGGATAGAAGCTTGAAAATATCAACCACAAGGGTTGAGTGAAAAAAACAAGGAGCAAACTCTCCTGATTGTTAAAAGCTGGCATATTCCTGGCATTTTGAACACACAGTATAAAACCCCCAAATACACCAGATTAGCAATATACTGTATGCATTTAGAAGTTCTGCCTGGGAAATTTATTTCTGAAAGGTAAATGTTAGCCTTAGTTCTTGTCTAAGCCTCAAATAAAAACTTTGAGATTCAGAAAAGTTGAATAAATGTTATTAATGGTTTTTACGAAACCCCTTGTATTTACTGCCTTCATGAAGAATAGTATTTGTGAATATGCAAACAGCTTTTCTGGCTTTTTATAGCAGAGGTATTTGTATTTTCAGCCACAGGATGTCATGTGAAATTTTTCTTAAGAGTTTTCTGTTCTGTGACTTTTAAAATTGAGAAAAATATTCTCCTGTGGTATTTTTTCAAACTTTCAGGCCCTTGACAATTTTGTCATTCACTTTCTGATCACTAAGATCTTTATACTTTTAAGAGACTTCCATTAAACTGAGATGTCATTCTTTCTTTGTTCTCACGTATTTTGGGTAAAAGATTTATTTATCAACCTGTACAATTTACAGTCTTTCAGGAAACCTATTAGCTATCAGGAGCATCTTCATGTTTACAGTGGGTTATATTGAATGTTAGTCTAGCTTAAGTCCCATTAATTGTAATGAGTCTAAGTAGGGCTAACATTGGGCACAACCAAATGAGTCTGAGAAGTATTTCCACAATACACTGAAAATGAAGGGCCAAACTAGCCATGCCATTAATTGTGCAATTGCATTAATATGCATGCTTTTAAAAATGCAAATGGAATCTTATGTGCAGTGGGAGAAAATAATTATCACGACTTTGCTGCCAATGGGAGCTTTATTCCCAAAGCAAATGGCAGCTTTGGAAAAGTGATTTTCATCAGGACCACAGTGGGGGAGGAAAGGGTTAAACTCCTTGCCTGTTGTGATGCTGATAATTATCCACCACACCCCAGTGGCTGCTATTTCTTTTTAAAAGATGTGCATGTTAAATGCAATGGCACATTTAATGTCATGTTTAGATTGGCCTTTCATTTTCAGTGCATTGTTAAAATACTTCTCAAACTCATTGGGACTTAGGTAAGACTAGCATTGGATACAACCCATTGTAAGCATCAGGCTGAATAGTTAATAGCTCTATCTATCTATCTATCTATCTATCTATCTATATCTATCTTCATTTGTTATCTGCCCAGAGCATTGGCTATTGGTTGGATTAGAAATGTGATAATAAAATGAATGAATGAATGAATGAATGAATGAATGAAGTTCAGAGTCTTTGGGGTCCATATATCAGCTAATGACTTTTCCCACTGATGTTCCCACTGATAATTAGGTTTAAAGATTTGCATCTATGGGCAAGGTTTGCTTCTCAGCCTTCAGCTTGCAATGATACAAGGTGATTGTAATTGCAACAGAAGTGTTTCTTGTTTGAAACCTGTCTTCTGAGTGATGTTTTCTTGTCTAAGTTACAGCAAAAAGTGCAACCCTCAGCACTATTGATATAAATTGTCTATGCAAATTTTCATAATGTGATTATCCAGCTGATCTCTACTGAGTGACTCATAGCTACTTTGGGGACTTTTCAAAGACTTGAGCGCACTCACCTGATTCAGATAGCAGTCATTCAACTACAGGAACTAATGAGGGAGTACTTCAATCTAAAGTTGTATGAAAAGGAGCTATGGTGTGAACTGATTTAAAGCAATTGAATGCTCTGATCCAGCAAAGGTGGCCTATACATGGAATCAAAACAGCAGCACGTGGAACTGCTTCCAGTTTGGGAATCATGTGTGCAAATGAATGCTCCAGGTCTGATTCTCATGGTTGGATCCAGCCATTCCACACTTGAAGTTGGAGGAAAGGGCTGGAGCAACTCCCCTATGAGGGAAGGTTGCAGCAGCTGGGTTTTTTTAGCTTGGAAAAATGGAGGGTAAGGGGAGACATGATAGAAATGTACAAAATTATGCATGGTGTGGAGAATGTGGACAGGAAGACATTTTTCTCCCTCTCTCAAAATACTAGACCTTAATGGGATCATCCCATGAACCTGATTGGTGGGAGATTCAGGACAGATAAAAGGAAGTATGTCCTCACACAACACATAGTTAACCTATGCAATTCGCTACTACAAGATGTAGCGATGGCCACCAATTTGGACGGCTTTAAAAAGTGGTTAAACAAATTCATGGAGAAGGCTATCAATGGCTATTAGTCCTGCTAGCTATATGCCACCTCCGGTATCAGGGCAGTATGCCTATGTACACTGGTGGCTGGGGAACATGGGTGGGACTCAGGATGCTGTTGCACTCCTGTCTTGCTTGTGGGTTTCCTGTAGGCAGCCGATTGGCCACTGTGTACACAGAATGCAGGACTAGATGGACCCTTGGTCTGATCCAGCATGGTTCTTCTTATGAAGTTGGACCAGCAGATCCTGTGGCTGAATTGAACCATTGTCACATATCTGTACTTTGACTGTGACTATTGTAGCAGTGCTGGCCCTACTTCTGCTGGCTAGTTCCAGTTTTTCTAGGTACAGACCATGATGGGACACAACATGTGAGTACTATAGCCAATGATGTGTCTGTAATGCTGCCCTATAAGTCTCTGAAAAGTTATCATCTTCATATAGCCTTTGTTGTAACCAAGGGATCACATTGTTTCTGACTGCTTGTTCCCTTAGAACTGTACAACCCTTTCTGACAAGTAGTTCAACATTGCCCACAGTGGGGTGGTGGGCTGGGCTGGGCTGGGCTGGGGTAGGGAGGATGTAGATCAGCCTCCCTGGCACCATCCAAATGTTTTGGATTACAGTGCCCATTACCCCCAACCAACATGTCCCTTGGATGATGGGAGTTGCTATCCAACACATCTGAAGGGCTCAAGGTTGGGGAAGGCTGGTGTAGATTACCTCCGAAGGAACTGCAGTACCTTCCTCATTCTTCTACTGTTGTCTAGCAACTGATACGAATACCAGTTTATCATCTATTTCAGGCCAATATAGGAAGCTGCCTTATATCACATCAGACTCTTTGTTCATCTAGGTGTCTTTCATGTCATCTGCTACCAGATCCTTTTAGTTGAACATGCTGGGGGATTGGACCTGAGACCTTAAGAACATAAGAAGAGCCCTGCTGGATCTGAGCAAAGGCCTATATAGTCTAGCATCTGTTTCCCTAGAGTGGCCAACCAGATTACTATGGGAAGCCCACAAGCAGGACATGAGGGCAGCAGCTGTCTCCCACTGTTTCCCCCAGCAACTGGTACTCAGAGAGCCCCCTAAACTTTTTGGGTCAGTAGGCACACTTGGAATTTTGAGAAAATGTTGTGGGTGCGCTCACAAAATGGCTGCCATGTGGGGTTTTGCTCATTCATAAAATGGCTGCCATGGTAAGCATGGCCAGTCACAAAGCAGTCATTTTTTTCAGAAGGGAGACTGGTGAGACTAAAAGCTCTTTGCTTTACAGTATGCCAGCCTCCCAGTTAAATGTTATTTTAATTTTTAAAAAACTTTTAAAAACCAGGAGGGGCAGGGAATTTCGCAGGCACCAAGAGAGGTGTTCACAGGCACATTGGTGTCCATGTGTACCACATTGGGGACCTCAGGATTGTACCTTATGCATGCAAACATGTGCTCTACCACTGAGCTATGGTCTCTGTCCCTCTGATGACATACGCAGTCTTTGTTATTTCAAATAAGTTGCCCAAATATCATGCTTGCTGAGTTTGACTGCCATTCGCTTTAATTCTCTGGTATCAAGGTCTGTGACAGGCCTCTCATAGAGAGGCATGTATCACACAGGTGGTTGCTTTAGGGCAGAAGGGAAACTGTTACATTCTGAGATTCATGGGCATTTCCCCATGAATCTCAGAACTGAACAGCAGTAACTACATTTCTATGCCATGTGTTTTCAAGTGACACCTTGTTGGTGCAAACTGTTTGAGCAATCTCAGTCCTCGTCTTTGTCAAAACATGGCAGATTTCTCTAGCTACATATTAGGTTGGATGAGCTTTCCCTTTTTTACAGACTTTTTGAAACTGCAGTCGGTGATGATCTATCATACTAAGCTCTCCTGACTTCTCTGTCCTATGGCTTACAAATTATTTTTTTACAGGCATCACATAGATCATACTCATGAGAACTGTCTTCTTTTAGGCCTTTCCATTGCCTTCAGCACCACTAGCTTTGACATGTTGTTGAATAATTTACAATTGTGGTTTTGACCCCAAGTTCATTTAATAATATGATCTGATATTTCAAGACAGTATTCAAATGGTTTTCTGAAAGAAGAGGGAGGGGGAAAACCCTTAAAACACCTCCTTGAATTGCAAAGTGCTGTACAAGTTGCTCTGGGGCCCAAGACCTTTTATTCTCCATCATTACTTAGACCAAAACTACTGGGAATTGTGCTGCCTTTTTCTTGCAAATGACTTCCAAAGCTGGCCTGGGTAGGAGGTGGGGGCGATTTCACCAAGCTTTTTTTTTTTTTTTAGCCTGGTGGATCTTCATTCTTGGGAATTCCTCTCCCCGTGAAATGGTGGTGGTGGGGAGGGCGGAATTAGCTATGCCAGTATCAGGCTATGAGGGCTATATTGGTCAGCATCAGGGGCCATGCATGTGCATGCATAGTGCCACCACAACTTTTTCAGTGGTGGCAAATGTGGCGGGGAGGGTCTGGTGGGCCACCAGAAATGGCTTGGTGGACCACACTTTTTGCATCACTGATCTACACCCATGGAGCTTTCCATGGGCATACCAGGGCAGCCAGGGGGGACCTGTCCCTCTGCCAGCAGAGAAGCAAATCCAACCCATCCTAACCTCATCCTAACATCCCTTGGATGACTTTCTGAGGTGGGTTAGGAGTGTGCTCTTTCATAGTTATAGGAAAAGCAAAGAAAGCATCTAACTGCTTTGCTCCCAGAACACTGGCTTGTTTAGTAATATTTGCATCTTAAAAAAATTAAGGGTGCAATCCTATGCATGTTTAAACTGGCTGGGGAACGTATGGCTGCCTGGGGAATGCCAGGAGTTGTAGGACTTCTTTCTATCTAAACATGCAAAGGATTGTGCCCTAAGACTTATCCCCCCACCCCATATGCAACTTCCCCATCCTTTTCCACCATAACAGATTCAATTTCTAACCTGCTCCTGATTTTTTCAGGCAATCTTTTAAAGTATATAAAGGCTCAGCAGCAGATAAGTAAGTCCCATAGCATACAGATGATGTGGCAGGGCCAGTGGTGTAGTGGAGGCAGGGCTGTCAGGGCCACAGCTCTGGCACTTCTTCATTAGCAGGGACTCTGATGTCATCTGCCACCCCCCTCAGAATTTCCTGTTCCCTCTGAGCTTAGCTGCGACCCTCACTGTAGCTGAGGGGAGAATGAATTTTCCAAGCAACAATACATTGTTCCATGTTGGAATGCAAAGTATTTGGGATGACTTGGTCTGGAATGGGCAATTAAGACCTATTTGCTTTACCAAAGACCTGCTCCTGGTGGAGATGAAAACTCCTAGAACTGGTTTGTTGATATGGATCAACGCAGCTGCCTGAAATCTTTGGACTGCCCTTGGAGACTGTCACAATGAGCTCCTGCATTTCCAGATTTGCCACTATAACACTGGACAGGGCTGGCACTTCCTGAAGTAAATGAGGAACTTGGATTAAACCTGCTATTATCCCAGTTTCACCTTTCACAGAATGTGGTGACTAGCGGATCTGTGATCTATGGATATTTTTTTAAAATCAACAGTATGCTTGATAAGGCAAAATTGTTTGTATCCTCATAACAACACTATGAGGTTAGATCACTTTTTGTTCCCATGTTATGGATGGGAAATTGAAGTTAAATGGTCATGAACAATTCACTTGCTCATGCCCACTCAAAGACATGTGTGAGGGATCGTTTAGAAATGAATGGTTTGGTCTAATGCGGTAGAGGTGGTTTCAGCTTGTTCTTGATGAGGTTGTACACCACCTTAAAAATCAAGTGTGTAGGTGGGGGTGCAATTAGATCCAGCCATGCATATAGATGTTGAAGGGGCATCTGTGGCTGGTGGTGTGCCAGCCACACCCCTTCCTGTAATGTAGTCTACATGAGGCTGCCTTTGAAAAGTGTTCAGTAACGTCCTCCAGCATTTTAGCTGCCCATCACTGAGATGAGCTACTGAAGCTTGCACATTCTCTGGGCACTATGCATATTGTCTGGGTAATATGCATACATAGTCACCAAGAAACATGTCCTTGGTTTTATCAGAGGTGAGCAATATTACCTGGAGTATATGTCGAGATATGCACATTCCCCAAGGCCTGTTGAGATTATGCATAATGCTTGGAGAATGAACAAAATGCAGTTGAGATATGTACATTCCCCAAGGCTTGTTGGAGATTATGCATACGGACCCGAGAATGTTCAAAATCTTACTGAAATATGCACATTTTCAAAGGCCTCTTTGAGAGTATGTACATTGACTGGGAAATGTGCATAATTCCCTCTTTGTGGAGTGATTATGTGCATGATCTCCATGAGGTGTGGTGAATGTGCACAATTTCCAGTTGTGCACATTAGCCATTCAAACTCACATTACTCATAACACATATACGTTTTAGTAGTTATTTTTTTCCTTTAGAAGACAGTTAATACAAGGTAGTTTATGAGAAACATAGTGGAAAACATCAAGAGATTTCCAAGCTATGTTTGGATTCCCTGAATGGCAATATCAGGTTTCTCAAATCTAGTGAAATAGGCATTGATTACTTTCCTGAACAGGCCTAATTGAATCTGATAAGCCAGTGCAGATATATTTAGAAACCTCTTCTACAGATTGTATTATCACATACAGGTAGGGTAGCTGGAGCAGCTCAGATTATCAAGAAAATGGTTAGACCAACAGATAAGATGTCCAGTTCTATATTTCTGTTCCCAACACAAAACAAATGCTTCAGCTTAATAAACGGACTTGAGACAAACCTTTCTTTGGGAGTCTGTATGACCAGCAGTTTTCCTACCAATCTGTCTCTGAAGTAAAGAGAAGTTATCACTGATGTTTGTCAAGAGCAACAACTACCAACAGATTAACGAACATGGGTGAAATGTGCTTGCGGATAACAGTTGGGTGGGACAGTCTTCTGTGCAATAGCAGAAGTTCAGAAGGGGCTTTGTTGGTCGCATTGGATCGTTTGGCCTTAATGCAGGCCTGATTCCAGATCTCGATGTCCCCTGAGGAGGAAGATCAAAGGAATGAGACAATGGGCCCCTGGAAAATGGAAGATAAAGACACCTGTACCTGTATCATTCCCCTCTCGTCTGGTAGGGGAGGTATCCATTTTCTTTCCTCCTGCCAACCTCCAGCTCCTTCGATTGTCCTCTGATGATTCTCACCCTGTTTTGCCTTTGGCCCCACTCACCACTGAAATGCCGTCCCCGACAGCTTCTCTGAAATTGAATGCAGACCTTGGGATGACAGACACTAAAGAACCCTGCTTTACAGTGCTCCTGCCAGTGGAGGCTGGTGGCTCCGATGTCCCCTGGCTTTACACCTTGGACGGCTCCATTAGAGTTCTGACTGGTTTTGACTGAATCCTGGAGCAGATGCCCCTCCCCACTGACACTGAGGCCAACTAGAGATGTCAGAGAATTCCACCACAGACTCCAGTGGTTCTTTAGAATCACAGAATCCCCCCGGGACGGAGCTTACCTGGCGGCGGATGCGGCGGATGTGGCGGCTCTGGTGGCGGCTCTGGCTGGTCTCCCGGCTGCTGCCAGGCTGCTGCGGCTCCAAATGGCGGCTGTCGTAGCGGCCGCCATTTGTGTGGCTGGCTTTGTTTGTGATAGGCTACGTAAATACTTACATAGCCTATCACGGCAAAGAGCAGGGGTGCAAATGGTGGCTGCTACGCCATTGGCGCCCCTGCTCTTTGCTGTAATAGGCTATGTAAGTATTTATGTAGCCTATCACGGCAAAAGGCAGCCACGCAAATGGCGGCCGCTACGCGGAGTGGAGCCAGCCGGGTAGGATTCTGGGGGGAGGGACGGAGTCCCTCCCCCCCACCATGTGTTGCCTGGCACGGAGCCTGGTAAGACTTTCATACATCCCTAAAGCCAACAGCCTCCACAGAATGCGTTTGAGCTCTGGGCCAGGACAAAAGATTCCTGAACTTTCAGTGGATTTTGTGCATGAGGATTTCCTTGTGGTTTGTGCCCTAGATTCTTAGCCGACCACATTCTTGGCTTCAGCTGGAATCCTATGAATAGATGCCAACAGCTACAAACCCTTTCCCCCCTTCTTATTTAATCTGTTATTTTCTAGCACATTGTTTTCCTGCTGATAAGATAAAGGGAATGAGGAGTGGAAAAGAAATCTTAGTGCGGTCTTCCCCAATCTGGTGTCCTCCAAATGTGTTTGGACTACAACTCCCAGCATGCTGGCTGGGGGATGCTGGGAGATGTAGTCCAACACATCTGGAGGGCACCAGATTGGGGAATACTATCCTAGTGGCTTAATATCCAGGACAGTATATTGGACGGTTTCATTGGAGTCTGATTTGCTTAATAAAGCACTCCATTACCATTTTGAATAAATATTTCCTAATCATCATCTCCAAATGCCCTGAACCATTTGCCTGTATGATAGCAGTATAAAAAGAAAGCAATGGGTATGCTTTTTAAAATACTGCTTTTCTCCAGGTTCTCTTTTATTCTTATCAGCAACCACAGAAGCTAAAGAGGGAAAAAGTCAGCAGAGTTTTTAAGGCTGCCTAAGTATGCGGCATGTGAAGTTGGATTCTGTGCCACTGCCTTGCCTGCTTCTGAAAGGTAGCTTTCTACCATGTGTGAAAAGAACTACTTATTATTGCAAAGGGCTGACTCTTAATTGATTAGGGTGCAATCCAATGGGGATAATTGGCCACCTCCGAACTCAGAGGCAAGCGACTATCCAATGCTGGGCAGGAGCAGCATGGAGGGGATCTCCTGCCGTCCTGCATTAGCGGCTAGATGGCTGGTTTCAGCTCTTTAGCTGGGTCGGGTCAGAGCAGGGTGGGAGGAGGCCGGACAGCACATAGGAAGCATTCTAATGATGCTTCCACCCTCCCTACCCCTCCCCACCCACAGGAACATCCCCTTTTCCCCTTCTGCACTGCTCTTACGGGCACAGAGCCAGGGACGAACTGAACTCTTATGAGGTGGTTGGGGCAGGGAGGTGGTTTTCTGGGAAACTGAAAAATCTTATGACCATCTAGCCACTGTCTAGTGGCCATAGGATTGCACCCTTAGTGGCTCTGTTGCCATCTGAGCCATGGCTAAGACACAGAAATGGATAAGAATAGGATTATAAATCACTATGAAGGTATCAACATTTTATGAATTTAACCAATGTCCTCATTGCTACTCCAACATTGAACTCTCTGCCCAAGAAGCCATACATGGCACTGCTTCTGCTAAAGCAATTTATTTGTCAGGGATGAGTCTCAGCCTTTTCAGATGTCTGACAGCTCCGATTTTGAGTCAGATTTAGAATGGCTAGATCAAGGCATGGGGGAGGGACCCTTCCTAGAGTGCCTAGACTCTGGGAGGGTTTCCTCTGATGGCCTTGGCAAACAGATGGCACAGGCTGAGTCTCTGCCCCCTCCTTCCACTGTGGGAATTCAAGTTTCTGAGGAGCAGGAGCAGGAGGAGGAGGAAGAGGAGGAGGGGTGTGACTTGAGAGACGCTAGGGCGCATCGCAAAGCTAAGTGGGAAAAGTTAGGGACAGGGCTCAGACACTCCACCAAGATAGCCACACTCAGAAGCCAACGTAGGAGGGAGTCACCCTAAGGGAAGGGCATCACTGCGAAGCAAGTCTGTCCATGGGGTTCACCTCAGCAACTTCACTAGCCTCTGGTTCCTCTCCTCTAATTCAAGATCGCAGATCAGTTGTTTAGGGGCCTGAGCTAGTCTGAGAGCTTCCTGGAATCTGCATTTGTAGAGAGGCTAGTCTCTAGCAAAATAAACTAGTATTAGCCTGAAGCTTTGTCTCCTTGTGGTGTTGATTGCAAAGGGAAAGGAAAGAATGATCTATTCTTGACATTATTTCAACAAAGTAATACTGGAGGAACATCAAACTCCCTTCAACAGCAAACTCAGCTGGGGAGTGCAGAAATGATTGTAGTTGTCAGGGTGGAAACTGAGCCCACAGAGTCCCAGAGCAGTTCTGATTCTGAGGAGGAACAGCAATCCGTGGGAGAGGAGCCCACTCATCTCTCACAAGCACAGCAGCTGGCAGAGATTCCTCCTGCCAGCATTCCTGGGATAGATAGTGACCCTGGCAGTGAGAGAGCACTGGAGGGGGGCTTGCTGGATGCTTGGCGCAGACGCAGGGAGCGACGACAGATGGAGGGCGCCGAAAGGAGGCGTACTGCTCGTTTGGTGCTCAAACAACGGTCGCGTCCCGAGGACCCAAGGGAAAGAGGGAGGATCTCTCCCTAGCCCATAAGTTCAGAGTCTTCCCGTGGTTCCTCTTTTTTTCTCTCTCTGCTCCTACTGCCTTTGGAGGCTGCCATGGACCTGGCCGTTAGGGATGTATGAAAGTGACTTACCTTTCGCGGATTATGTTGATGGTGGGGGGGGAGGCGTTCCGTCCCTCTCCCCGGAATCCTCGACAGGGGAGGAGGCGTTCTGTTCCTCCCCCCCCCGGAACCCTCGATGGCTGGCTGTGCTCCGTGGCAGCTCCACGGAGCAGCCGGCCAGGCCCAGCCCAGCCCAGAGCTGTCCGTAGCCAGATTTCCGGCCGCGGAGGGCTCTGGGGAAAAAAACACACACCTGCGTACGCAAATGGCGGCAGCTACAGCCGCCACCATTTGCATTCCTTATTTTTAGCCGTCTGAATCTATGTAAATATTTACGTAGACTATGACAGCGAAAATAAAGGGGAACGCAAATAGCGTAGCGGGCGATATTTGCGTCCCTTTTTGATTCACCATTTTAGCATACGTAAATCTTTATGTAGGCTAAAACAGTGAATCGAAAGGGGATGCAAATAGCGCCCGCTACGCTATTTGCATTCCCCTTTATTTTCGCCATCATAGTCTACATAAATATTTATGTAGACTAAGATGGCCAAAAATAAGGAACGCAAATGGCGGTGGCCGTAGCCGCCACCATTTGCGTATGCGGTTTTTTTTTTTTAACCCACCCAGCCATGATAGACTACGTAAAGATTTACATAGCCTATCACATCGTTGTTTTTTTTTAAACCCAGCCATGATGGGCTACATAAATCTTTACGTAGCCTATCACGTCTTTTTTTTTTAATAAGACTGGAAATGGCGGCGGCGGCAGCTGGTCGGAAGACCAGCCGCTGTCGCCACCACCGCAGAAGCTGCCGCCGGAGCCGCCACTGCCTGGAAGATCCGCCCCAGGTAAGTCTCGTCCCGGGGGGGATTCACATGGGGGGTGGGGGGTGGCAGGCCGTTCCGCCATGGAGTTCGGGGGGCCGAATGCACTGGCATTCAGCCTCACTGAGATCCGTGGCGGAATTCTCTGACATCCCTACTGGCTGTGCAAGCTCTCGCGCAAGAGAACCAGGCTCTTCGTGATCAAGTGGCTCAACTGACGACTGCCATACAGAGTCTGCAAGCTGCGGTTCAACCCCCACCACCTCCAATTCCCCACCACCGCAAGTGCCTGGTGGCTCTGCCAGAGAAGTTTTCTGGTGAGAAAGGACTTTTTCAGATTTTCCGGGCCCAATCAGAGCTGTACATGTGCCTACGACCTGAGGATTTCCTCACAAAACAGGTTCATGTAGGCTTTATCATTAACCTACTTTTAGGTGTGGCAGCTAGATGGGCTTTGGGACTTCTTCTCGCTAATGACCCCCTGCTCGGGGACTATCAAGGTTTCATGATAGTGATGGCCAGACTTTTCGGTGACCCCCTGCGCACGCAGATGGCTTCTCGGGAGATTCACCACCTCAGGAAGGGCAAGGACTCAGTTTCCAGCTACACGACAACTTTTCGCTTGCTGATGCAGGATTTACAGTGGAATGATGCTGCGCTGGTGGCTCAGTTTTTGGACGGTTTGAATGACAAGATCTTGGGTGAGTTGGCACGCAAGTCTAGCCCGCCTACTTTGGAGGACCTCATCCAGACCTGCCTCCAGATAGATAGTCGGATGGAGGGCCGCCGGCAGACCTAGCGGGGTGCTGGGGGCCAAGATTTCCCTCCTCCCATTTCCCCACATTCCCTGCCCCCTCCCCCACCCCCTGCCCCTGAAGTGAGGCGGAGGAGACCCCGATGCAGCTGGGAGCTACCCAAGCCCCACTGCCATTGGAAGAACTAGAGCGGCGGTGTGCAGAGCGCCGATGCCTTCTGTGTGGAAAGCTGGGACATTTCACCAAAATCTGCTGCGCCAGACCCGCAGCCTCACTGCCTCCCCCTCCTCTCCTCTCCTCTCCTCTCCTCTCCTCTCCTCTCCTTCCTCCTCCTCCTCATCCCCAGGCCTGACTAGGCTGCCCCCCAAGCCTGTTGGGGGTCTCCAGTGTGGGAGTCGGTTCCCCACCAAGTGGGTGCCTTCCACAACCCCCCCACCCTCCCATCTGCTATTGCAGGTTCACCTCCACTCCTCTCAGTGGGGTGGGGTGGAGGCCCTAGCTTTAGTGGACTCTGGGGCTACGACCAGTTTCATGGATGAAATGTTCGCTCACTTCCACAAGATTCCTACCCTGCCTCTTCCTGCCCCCTTGGCAGTGGAGACCATCGATGGGTGTCCTCTTTCTTCGGACGCAGTGACCTGGATTACAGCTCTGCTCACTCTGCGCACCCAGTGCCACATTGAGCAGATTCAGTTTCACTTGGCCAAGGTTCCCCAATACCCAATCAAGCTGTGTGTTTCCTGCCTCTCTAAGCATAATCCTCAGATTTCTTGGGGGCTTCAGCAAGTGGAGTTTGCGTCTCCCTACTGCCAGGAGCATTGCCTCCCGACCGAGGCACCAGTCCCAGCCCAGGCCTTAACCCTTTCCTCCCCCTCCTCATCTGCTTCTGGCAGTTCTTCAGCTACAGTGATCCTCCCATAGAAGTATGCCGCTTTTCGGGATGTTTTCAACAAGAAGGAGGCTGACCAGCTCCCCCCCACACACCCTTTTGGCTGTGCCATTAACCTCATTCCTGGGGCGACCATCCCCACCAGCCAGCTGTATTCGAAGTTGGAGCCAGAACTTTGAGCTGTGTGGGAGTTTTTGGACACAAACCTCAGACATGGCTTCATTTGCCCCTCCTCCTCCCCCGCCTACGCCCCTACCATGTTTGTGAGCAAGAAATCGGGAGAACTCCACCTGGTGCATGACTTCAGAGTGTTGAATTCAGTCTTGATCCCCGACAAGTACCCCCTCCCCCTCATACTGGAGATGCTGGAGCGCCTGGGGCGAGCCAAGATTTTCACAAAGTTGGACCTGCATGGCGCCTACAATCTGATTCACATCCGGGAGGGGGATGAGTGGAAGACCTGTTTTGGCACATGGTACGGAGCGTATGAATACCTAGTGATGCCGTTTGGGCTCGCCTGCGCCCCCCCCCCACCCGTCTTCGCACTTTATGAATGCCATCTTCTGGGACTATTTGGACACTTTCCTCATGGTGTATCTCGATGATTTACTTATATTTTCTGATGACCCCCACACCCATCAGCACCATGTCTCCACCGTCCTCCAGCGCCTCCACGAGCACCATCTTTATGCCAAGCTGGAGAAATGTGCATTTGACCTAACCTCTTTGGACTATCTCGGCTACATTATCTCAGCTGACGGTATCAGGATGGATCCTGCAAAGGTCCAAGCTGTCCTCTCCTGGCAGGCTCCATCCACCAAGAAGGACTTGCAACGTTTCCTGGGGTTTGCTAATTTTTACGGACAGTTCATGCCCAGCTTTGCTCAGCTGACATCTCCTCTCACGGACCTCTTTAAGGGCAGGAAATCTCCTTTTCATTGGACAGCATCTGCCCAACAGGCTTTCGAGGAACTTAAGAAGCTTTTTAGTTCTGAGCCGATCCTGTTACATCCCGACCTGAGGAAGCCTTTTGTAGTGCAAACTGATGCCTCTGACTTTGCGGTGGGGGCGGTGCTTTTTCATCCAGATCAGGTGGGCAGTGGGTTGCAACCCTGTGCTACCACTCCAGGAAGCTGAATATGTCTGAGAGGAATTATACCATCTGGGAGAAGGAACTGTTGGCCATCAAGTCCGCTTTGGAGACCTGGCGTCATCTTCTGGAGGGGACACAGCACCCACTCAAAGTTAGAACCGACCATCGCAACCTGGAACATCTTCAGACAGCCTGTGCCTTAAACCAGAGGCAGATTAGGTGGTTGCTTTTTTCCCCCCAGTTCCACCTTAAGATTTGCCATGTGAAGGCCTCCGACAACCTGCAAGCAGATGCTCTTTCTCCTAAGCCGGACCTCCAGCCAGGGGGTGAAGGAAATCCCCCCCTCTGATTCTTCCCCCCCAGAGCCTGGCGGCAGCTGCGATATCTCACTCTTGGGAGGAGCTCCTTCACTCTGAACAGGCTCAGGATGCTTTTGTCCGCACAAAAGTGGAGGAATTGGGGCTAGCCTCTGCCCCCCCACTCTACCCCCTTCTCTTTGCGAGGTGGCCTGCTTTACCATTCTGGCTGGGTCTATGTGCCTTCTAGACCCCTCCGCGAGAAGGTCCTCCCTCCATCAGTGCCACGACTCCCCCACCGCTGGGCATTTTGGCTTCACCAAGACCCTGCACCGAGTGATGCAAGATTTTTGGTGGCCTCGTGTGTGTCAGGATGTCAAGACCTATGTCGCCTCCTGCCCAACCTGCCAGCGGGCGAAGGCCCCTCAGGCAAGCCCACAGGCTTGCTTCACGCCCTGCTGACCCCCTCAGGACCTTGGAAACTGCTCTCCCTTGACTTCATCACTGACTTGCCTCCCTCACACGGTAAGGCCACCATTCTGGTGGTGGTGGAATTGTTTTCTAAGATGGCCCATTTCATCCCCTGCTCTGGGTTGCCCACAGTCAGGGAGATGGCAGAGCTGTTTTTGGTGCATGTTTTCCAGCTCCACGGATGGCCCGAGGGTTTCATTTTGGATGGGGGGCCCAATTCACTGCCCATTTCTGGAGGGAGCTACTTGGGCTTCTCCATGTGATGCTCCGTCTTTCCTCCGCCCACCATCCACAGACGGACGGTCAGACCGAGAGCACCAATGCGACTCGAGCAATATTTGTGCTGTTATGTCAATTACGAGCAAGATGACTGGTTTTCCTTGCTGCCTCTTGCAGAATTCCCCCGCTCCATGAAGATCCATCCTGTTTTTCATCGGTCCTTGCTATCCCCCCTGGTTTCTGGTGACCCTCATCGCTCGGCTGGCTCCCCCCCCCCTGCTGCCAGTGCTGGTGGAGGGGGAGGAGGAGTTTGAGGCCACGGAGATTCTGGACTCCCACCTTTCTCATGGCCGCCTGCAATATCTGGTGGACTGGAAGGGGTACGGGCCAGATGAGCGATCCTGGGAACCCGTGGAAAATGTGCATGCTCCGTTGCTGCTGAGGTGCTTCCACCAGCTGTACCCCCACAAACCCGGGGCCCCAGCGGAGGAGCACGAGGGGGGGCCCTCATGGGAGCGGGGATGATGTCAGGGTGGACACTGAGCCAATTGAGCCCCAGAGAAGTTCTGATTCTGAGGAGGAACAGCAATCCATGGGAGAGGAGCTCGTTCATCTCTCACAAGCACAGCAGCTGGCAGAGATTCCTCCTGCCAGCATTCCTGGGATAGATAGTGACCCTGGCAGTGAGAGAGCGCTGGAGGGGGGCTTGCTGGATGCTCGGCACTGATGCAGGGAGCGACAACAGATGGAGGGCGCCAAAAAGAGGTGTACCGCTTGTTTGGTGCTCAAACAACGGTCACGTCCTGAGGTCCCAAGGGAAAGAGGGAGAATCTCTCCCTAGCCCATAAGTTCAGAGTCTTCCCGTGGTTCCCCTTGAAACGGGGACCAACTGCCATTCCTGGAGCTTAGACTACTCTGCTATCTTTCCCCAGTGCTGTTCCTTGCTTAGTTGCTAGTGATTAGTATCTGAAAGAGTCATAAAGGAATAAAGGAATAAAGCCTCGGAAAGAATCCTCATCGTCTGTGTCCTGAGTTGGCTATTGGAGGGGACTGCAAGAGGCAGCTAGGGCGCTCCTGACAGTAGTGAAAATGGACTACTGAGAAACAAGAGGGAAGTATCAGCATGCTCAGGGAAGTCTTGTCGTTTGTAGATGGATAACAAATCTTTAGGCAAAAAAACAGACCTAAGGGGGCAACCTCTCTCCCCCAACCCCCAAAAGCAGCCCAATGAGGCCTGAGCAGGCTCAGTGGCCATAGAACACTGAGATGGTGGTGGCAGAGATGGAAAACTGGGGGGTGGGGGAGGTGTTATAGAGTATGAAAAGGGGCATGGCTGGCTAGCTGGAGCAGTGAACAGGAGCACTCCAACACTGCACCATGTTGTTGCAGGTCCCACTTTATTAACTAAAATTCTACCAGCCTGTTGGAAGTGCATATACATATAGATACCCTGTAGACTAGCATGAGATCTGAATGGATGATGTAAGCAATTTTGTGTGGATTGTAGGCTCTTGTTAAAATCTCAAAATTCTAAGTTTGCCTTCTCCAACCTGGTGCCCTCCAGATCTTGTGGACAACAACTTCCAGTGTTCCTGACCTGCTGGCTGGGGCTGATGGGCATTGATGTTTTCATATTTAACCATGTTTCCAACTCTCATTGACAACACAATAGGTTTAACAAAACTGAATGACAAAAGGTTTAAAAGAAATCAAAGTTGATTTCCACACTCATAATATCCATAGATCAAGGTTTTTCAACTTGTTGACATTTGAGGGTGACAATTTCAAACACTATTATTCCAGTATAAAGTGCAACCAGTCTTCAAACTATAGTTGAGTAACTGTAATGTTCATGAAACTATGATGTTCATTATGTTGATTATATTAAATTAAATTGCCCTTATTTATTTGTGGCATTTATATACTGCTGATTATAACAAAATCTCTCAGCAGCTCACAATATTAAAATGTAACATTAAAAACACAACATTAAAACACAGCATTAAAATAGGGATGGCGGAGAATTCTGCCACAGATCTCAGTGAGGCTGAATGCCAGTGCATTTGGCCCCCTGAAATCCATGGTGGAACGAAGCCCCCCTGCCCCACTACCCAGCAAAAGGCCCACGAAACGGCGCACCTACCTGGTGCTGTTCGCGCTGCTTTGCTAACGGCGGCCACATCAGCAGCCGCCATTCGCTTCACAATTTTTCCCATGATAGGCTACGTAAATATTTACATAGCCTACCACAGCCAATGCAGGGACTCCATTTGCATCCCTGCGGAGGCTGTGATAGGCTACGTAAATATTTATGTAGCCTATCACGGCAAAAAAAGGGAACGCAAATGGCAGCCGCCATAGCCGCCATTTGCGTTCCCTTTTTTTTGCCGTGATAGGCTACATAAATATTTACATAGCCTATCATGGCAAAAAAAAGGGACGGAAATGGCAGCGGCCATGGCGGCCGCCATTTGTGTCCCTGCACAGCCCAGCAGTGGCTGGATGTCACTGTGGGCGGTCCCGGCTGGTGGCTCCGCAGAGTTGCTGTAGAGCAGAGCTGACGGGCAAGGATTTTGGGGGGAGGGATGGAGTGGCTCCCCCCCACCGCGGATGTCACTAAATGAAACAGGTAACTCATTTCGTACATCTCTACATTAAAAACACTTCCAACTACAGTAAAAAAAATCAAAGAGCAGTAAAATGGAGCAGCACATTTCAGCACATCCAGATTATATACCAATAAAACATGTCTGTCCATGTCTTATTAGCTGGATCCATCTGGCTTGTGATATAGGGTTGGATCCTGACTGAATTAGTTTTACTTAGGTCTCACTGAAATAAATGTGAAAAGTTAGCTATGACTTAGCTTAACCCCCATTGATTTCAATGAGAACTAAGCAGAACTAATTTATTCTAGATACAACCCATAGTTTTGGTGTGGTCCTAAGTGCTGAAGTCCAAAAGGTGATAAAACTTACAATATAGGGATATATGGCTTTAGTTAATTCTGTTCTGTCTCTGTTTCATGGATTGTCAGGCATCTTTCCTTCCATCATCCACTCATTGACAGAATCAGATTTTTTCAACCACAATTTCGTTCTACTTGCACCAATTCTCATTAACACTAATTTGCATTAGCGCATTAGCATAAGTGTGCATTATCACTAGGGCACACTTGTGCAAATGTGCTAATGTGAATTCATCACTTACACACACTTACACATTAGTGCTAATGCACAATAGCTAATGTGCATTAGCACTAATGCACACTTGTGCTAATACCTTCCAAAGTGAAAAGGCTAGTCTGCTGTGGAATCCTCACATCAGATTCATAGAAATCCAAACTCATTTGAATTCTTTGCAGAGTTCTCTGACATCCCTACTTACAAGACAGTAGTGTTAGTTTACATAGTGTGATGACCTCCCATGACATCTCCTTCGCTATGTCTGTTTCTTTCAACAGGAGCCATGCAAGGTGTCATGCTCCTGCTGGAGGAATCCTCCACTGAGGAGGAGCTAGAGCTCCCAGAGACAGACAATGCCAAGGAGCTAGTCATGTCAGGAGATCTGGGGAAGCCTAGGCCCTCAGAGGAGATGGCCGTTACTCCATCCCTGCAGGAGGAGGGGTGTACCACCTCTGAGGCAGAGGCTGGGCAACCACCTAGCCCCCAAGAGTATCACTGCCTCAAGAGGCAGGCCAATAGGGCTCCTGAGTGCTTGATTACAAGGGAGGACTCCTTGGGAGCAAGGCCTCCTGAGTAGGACTTTTGCCAGAGGGCCTGTAATGCACTGAGGCTGAGCCCTGGGTGGGGCTCAGAAAGCTCTAGCTATATAAGCCTTCGGTTTTAGCCTAGCCAGTGCCAGAACAACATTGTTCATCAGCTCCTGTGCCTTGTACCTTGCTTTTCGGACCTTGCCTTGTGATTGAGCTTCTGTGCTACTGACCCTTGGACTCCTGTTTGACTCTGCTTCTGGACTGTGCATGGTAACTTACCGCTTAACTCTGCTTTGACCTTTGCTTGTATCTGGACCACTCTTGCCTTTGCCCAATCCCATACTGGACTGGAACTTTTGTGCATGACTCTTTGCCTGCTTTGTTGCCTTGCCTTTTTGATTGCCCATAATTTGTTCTCATGTTGAGTCTAATTCAGCCATAGCAAGACACAAGGCTAGCCTTCCAAATGAACAAAAATAGCCTAGTACAGGCACTGCTAGTGGAAACATAGGCAAGATTGTCATGGGATAGAGAACTTAAGAAAAAATACAAAGATGAAAACATCTACCCAGCTGAGCATCCTGCTTCCAGCAGTGGCTAGCTGTATTCTTCCAGAAAATTAGTCAGTCTACCACTGACTAATTCATTCAGACTGTATTCAGACTGCAAATCTCCATTTTGAGACTTGGCCTATCTAAACAGCAGACCGCATGGCCATAACACAAGTGTATGGGCTTTGTATGAAATCCTCTGTGAGATGGGGATGACAACAGACCTGTATGCAGTTCTGTAAAACTACACGAAGAGGAGACGTGGCATACAGTCATGCCAGATGCGTTTGCACTTGTGATTGCTATGATTGCATGGGCAGGAAGCTGCACAGTATTTTCCATGGGCTCTTGCATCCAAGTTACAATTATACAGTTTTTGGTGGGTTAGTCCATCAATTTCATTCATGTTTTCTTTCCCCTGACATCACTCTGCATATTCCACCATTGCAGTTGCGAGGCTTCAGTGCAGAGTCCCAGTTCCCATGCTCATTTTTGAAGCTGCAGGGTCAACAGGATGTGACTTTGAACAATCTTTTTTTTCTCCTGATCGATCAAGCTCCTTCAGATATGACAAATCTCGACTCTCCCTATATGTGAGTTGCTGTCAGCAAAAGAGCTGCTATAAGCCCCACTGCAGTTTCTTTGTCATATTGGAAATGAAGGTGAGACCTGGCCACAGCAGGACTGGGCTGTAGCTCAGTGGCAGAACATGCTTTGTATGTAGGAAGTCCCAGGTTCAATTCCCCACACCATCACTTAAAAGGATCGTAAGCAGTAGGGTTGGAAAGACCAGGTTCAGATGAACTGCATCCTAGAGTAATAAAGGAACTGGCAGAAGAACTCTCAGAACTACTGTCTATTATCTTTGAGAAATCACAGACAATGGGTGAAGTGCCAGATGACTGGAGGAGGACTAATGTTATCCCTATCTTCAAAAAGGAGGAACCTGGGAACTACAGACCAGTCAGTCTGACATCAATCCCCAGGAAAATTCTGGAGCAGATTATAAAGCAATCCATCTGGAAGCACCTTGAAAACAATGCAGTGATTACTCGAAGCCAACATGGATTTGTCAAGAACAAATCCTGCCAGACAAATCTGATCTCATTTTTTTGATCAGGTAGCCTCCCTTGTGGACTGTGGGAATGCTGTGGACATCATATACCTCAGCTTCAGCAAAGCTGTCGTCAAAGTGCCCCCTGATATCCTGATGAGCAAACTAGCTCAAAGTGGGCTAGATGAAACAATGATCAGGTGGATCCACAGTTGGCTACAGAATCAGAGTCAAAGAGTGTTTATCAGCGGGATCTTCTCAAACTGGGGAGAGGTAACGAGCAGGGTACCGCAAGGCTCAGTCCTGGGCCCAGTGCTCTTCAACATTTTTATTAATGACTTGGATGAGGAGGTGCAGGGAATGCTGATCAAATTTGCAGATGACACAAAGTTGGGCAGGGTGGCTAATACCCTGGAAGAAAGAAACAGAATTCAAAGTGATCTTGATAGGTGGAGTGCTGGGCAGAAAACAACTGAATGGAATTTAATAGGGATAAATGCCAAGTTCTACACCTAGGAGAAAGAAACCGAATGCACAGTTACAAGATGGAGAATACTTGGCTCCACAATACTACAAGCGAGGAGGATCTTGGAATTGTTGTAGATCACAAGCTGAATATGAGCCACCAATGTGATGTGGCTGCAAAAAAGGCAAATGCAATATGGGCTACATTAATAGAAGTATAGCTTCCAAATCACGTGAAGTACTAGTTCCCCTCTACTCAGCACTGGTTAGGCCTCATCTTGAGTACTGTGTCCAGTTCTAGGCACCACACTTCAGAGAGTTCAAAGGAGAGCAACGAAGATGATCAGGGGACTGGAAACAAATCTCTGTGAGGAGAAACTGAAAGAACTGGGCATGTTTAGCCTTGAGAAGAGAAGACTGAGGGGAGTTATAGTAGTGCTCTTCAAGTACTTGAAAGGTTGTCACAGAGAGGAAGGCCAGGATCTCTTGTCGATCATCCCAGAATGCAAGACATGGAATAATGGGCTCAAGTTACAGGAAGCCAGATTCTGGCTAAACATCAGGAAAAACTTCCTGACTTGGATCCCTATACTTATACCTGGCAAATGTTTCCAAAAACTTAATGCTTTGTTTCATAAATTATTTTGGGGTTCCTTTCCACCAAGAATATCTTTAAAAAGGATGCAACTTCCAATTAATGAAGGCGGGTTTGGTTTTCTGGATCTTGCTATGTACTATCGGGCCTATTTGATGACCTCTACTAAATTTTGGTCTTTTCCACTCAGATTAGATTTTCCACCATGGTCAATGTTGGAATCTTCCTGTCTGGAGCCTCTCTCCAAATGGATGGCATTAGGTTCTCAGCATATTAAGGTAGACAGAGCTCCTCCCACAATTTTGGCAATTAGAGAAGTTTGGTGTATAATGTCACATCAATTACAGTTTGACCCGTTTTCCCATGCTAAATTGACTTTATGGGGAAATCCAGATTGAAGAATTGGCAAGAAAATGTTTTTATGGCAGTCCTGGACAGATAAAATGATCTTTACCCTGGATCAATTAGTGGGGGTTAATTATGAGTTTCTGTTATTTTCAACTTTGCGAGATTAATTTGATTTGCCTGCTACAGCGGAATGGCAATACTTGCAATTGAAACATTTGTTGGTATCTAGATTCGGTCCTGCTACTTTTACTGCTTCCGAATCTCCTTCGCTATTGGAAATACTTATTGAAGCTGATCAGACATATTGACCCAGGATTCATGTTTATAAACATTTTTTATCAGTGAATAAATAATATGCAAGTGGTTTACAGCAAGAATGGAACAGGGAATTGGAACGTCCTATTTTGTTTAATCAATAGACTGCTGTCTTGGCGTCTGTATCAGACGTTTCAACAGATCTTCGGTTATGCCTTATTCAGCAAAAACTTTTGTTTCAGGTCTCTTGGATGCCACAATGTCTTTTCAATAAAGGTTTGTCAAATTTGGCTAATTGTTGGAGGTGTAATGCAGTCAATGCTTCTCTTATTCATATGTTTTGGAAATGCCCAATGGTTGCCTCCTTTTGGGAGGAAGTTATTATGTGGATAAATTTTGTATTGGAAAGCTCTCTAATATTTACTGATGTAAATGCTCTTTTAAATTACTTACCTGCTTCTTGGAATGTAACACATGGTCAGCATAAGTGGATTCGCACCTGTGTGTGTTTGGTGGGGGAGACACCACTTATGCGCTTGCAATCTACCTATGGGCTCCAGAATGATTGAACTGTGCCATTACTCCGATTGTTCTAATTATTAGAGTGAGTTATTAATCCGATGTTATGATGGTACAAAAGATGAGGGAATTATTTCAACAATTTATAACTGTTATTTCTAACATACCTAAAATAGATGATAGGATTGCAAAGGTGGCACAGCTCATACAGATATTCAAGGGGTTTGTACAGGGGGTATTTGACACAAGGGGAAGCATTCCTCTTGCTTGAATTGTTGCAGCAATCTTCCATTATTTGAGTGTAGTATTGATCTTGTTAATTGGTTCCTGCTCATCTCATTATACACTGTAGAATAAATAGGGCATAATAATAGCCCCATTCTGGCATGAGAAGTTGTCTTTTCATTTGCAAAGCCTGTATTATCATATTTTGAGGGTATGGAGGGATTAAATGCTGGCTTCAACAGAGTAGACTTTATATAAGGAAACTGTCATGCTCAGGCTAAAAGAAATATTTCTTTATTGTAATTTGCAATAGATTAAACACATTAACATTATTCTTTGATTAATTCTCTTTAAAAATGTAGCAAGCAGAAAAAACAAAAGGATTAGTTTGGAAGTGCTAGGAGTTGTATAAGATTTGGAGTGGAACTGAACTTGTACAGGGGAGGGGGGAATCCTTCACTTCATATATTTGGAATAATAGGGCTGAATCTACAGGGGCTGTAGCTCCATGGCAGACCACCTGCTTTATGCAAGAAGATCCCAGGTTCAATCTCTGGTGTCCCCAGCTAGGGCTGGAAAAACTCCTGCCTGCTGAAACCCTGGAGAGATGCTGCCAGTCAGTGTCAACAATACTTGGCTAGATGGACCAATGTTCTGATTAGTATAAGGCAACTTCCTATAATTGCACTGTAAGTTAGCTGAACTTAGTCCCCATTGAAATCATGACTATCTTGTCTCATTGAATTCAATGGGACCTAAGTTTGATTAACTTACAGTGTGGTCTTATTTTTGGTATGTTTACTCTTCTGCATGTTTACTCAGAAGCAAGTTCCACTGTAATCAGTGAAATTTACTCTTAAATATGTGTAGGATTGCAGGTTTAGTTTGGATCCAACCCATAATTTATAACTGGAGAAAGTCCAGACACAGACACCTGGGGCACAGCTTTAACTCTGGCTAATGGAAGCGCAGGAACGTATGTAGGAAACGTATGTAGGAATGTATGTAGGAAAAATAATCATACGCCAATTTTTTGGATGAATTTAATTAACTTGAAAATATAAATGTAAATGTAAAATGTGAAATACTATTTCTAACATGCAGACAAGTTAGATGCAACACCCTACCCAGCAACTCAGTAAACAACACTAAGATTAATTCTATTAAACTGTTCTACCCCAAATTGGTAATTTTATTATAGCAATGAACATGGTTAACAGCTTTTACCCCTTCATGGATCACTGCCTTGTTGTGGCGAAGGGGCTTGCATAACTCAGTGAAGCCATAAACTATGCCATGCAGGGCCACCCAAGATGGACAGGTCATGGCAGAGAGTTCTGACAAAATGTGGTCCACTGGAGAAGGAAATGGCAACCCACTCCAGTATTCTTGCCAAGAAAACCCCATGGAATGTATCACAACGCTAAAAGAGATGACGCAAACCATTCAACATCACAGTAATTCAAGTCTATGCCCCAACCACTGATGCCGAAGAAGCTGAGGTTGATCGGTTCTATGAAGACCTACAACACCTTCTAGAACTAACACCCAAAAAAGATGTCCTCTTCATCATAGGGGATTGGAATGCTAAAGTAGGAAGTCAAGAAATCAAAGGGATAACAGGCAGGCATGGCCTTGGTGTACAAAATGAAGCAGGACAAAAGCTAATAGAGTTTTGCCAAGAGAACACGCTGATCATAGCAAACACTCTTTTCCAACAGTACAAGAGACGACTCTACAAATGGACATCACCAGATGGTCAATATCGAAATCAGATTGATTATGTCCTTTGCAGCCAAAGATGGAGAAGCTCTATACAGTCAGTAAAAACAAGATCTGGAGCTGACTGTGGCTCAGATCATGAGCTTCTTGTTGCAAAATTTCGGCTTAAATTGAAGAACGTAGGGAAAACCACTACACCATTCAGGTATGACCTAAATCATATCCCTTATGAATATACAGTGGAGGTGAGGAATAGATTTCAGGGATTAGACCTGATAGACAGAGTGCCTGAGGAACTATGGACGGAGGTCCGTAACATTGTTCAGGAGGCAGCAACGAAGTCCATCCCAAAGAAAAAGAAATGCAAGAAAACCAAGTGGCTGTCTGAGGAGGCTTTACAAGTCGCTGAGGAAAGAAGGGAAGTGAAAAGCAAGGGAGAAAGGGGACGATATATCCAACTGAATGCAGAGTTCCAGAGAATAGCAAGGGGAGACAAGAAGGCCTCCTTAAATGAACAATGCAAAGAAATCGAGGAAAACAACAGAATGGGAAAGACTAGAGATCTCTTCAAGAAAATCGGAGATCTCAAGGGAACGTTTTGTGCAAAGATGGGCATGATAAAGGACAAAGAAGGCAGGGACCTAACAGATGCAGATGAGATTAAGAAGAGGTGGAAAGAATACACAGAAGAACTATACAGGAAAGATCTGAATGTCCCTGATAGCCGCGATAGTGCGGTCACTGAACTTGAGCCGGACATCCTCGAGAGTGAAGTCAAGTGGGCCTTAGGAAGCATTACTAACAACAAAGCCAGTGGAGATGACAGTACTCCAGCTGAGCTATTTAAAATCCTAAAAGATGATGCTGTTAAAGTGCTGCATTCAATATGCCAACAAATTTGGAACACTCAACAATGGCCGAAAGACTGGAAAAGGTCAGTTTACATTCCAATTCCAAAGAAGGGCAACACCAAAGAGTGTTCAAACTACCGCACCATTGCGCTCATTTCACATGCCAGCAAGGTGATGCTCAAAATCCTACAAGCTAGGCTTCAGCAGTATGCGAACCGAGAACTACCGGAAGTACAAGCTGGGTTTCGAAGAGGCAGAGGAACTAGAGATCAAATCGCCAACATTCGCTGGATCATGGAGAAAGCAAGAGAATTCCAGAAAAACGTCTATTTCTGCTTCATTGACTACGCTAAAGCCTTTGATTGTGTGGATCACAACAAACTGTGGCAAATTCTGAAAGTGATGGGAGTACCAGACCACCTTACCTGTCTCCTGAGAAACCTGTACGAGGGTCAAGAAGCAACAGTAAGAACCAGACATGGAACAACCGAGTGGTTCAAAATTGGGAAAGGAGTACGACAAGGCTGCATATTGTCACCCTGCTTATTTAACTTATATTCAGAGTACATCATGAGAAATGCTGGGTTGGATGAATCAGAGGTCGGAATTAAGATTGCTGGGAGAATTATCAACAACCTCCGATATGCAGACGATACCACCCTAATGGAAGAAAGCGAAGAGGATCTAAAGAGCCTCTTGTTGAGGGTGAAAGAGGAGAGTGCAAAAGCTGGTTTGAAACTCAACATTAAAAAAACTAAGATCATGGCATCTGGCCCTATCACGTCCTGGTATACAGAAGGGGAAGAAATGGAAGCAGTGACAGATTTTACTTTCTTGGGCTCCAAGATCACCACAGACGGTGACTGTAGCCATGAAATTAAAAGACGCTTGCTCCTTGGGAGGAAAGCTATGGCAAACCTAGACAGCATAGTAAGAAGCAGAGACATCAACTTGCCGACAAAGGTCCGTCTAATCAAAGCTATGGTTTTCCCAGTAGTAATGTATGGCTGTGAGAGCTGGACTATAAGGAAGGCTGAGCGCCGAAGAATTGATGCTTTTGAACTGTGGTGCTGGAGAAGACTCTTATGAGTCCCCTGGACTGCAAGGAGGTCAAATCAGTCCATCCTAAAGGAAATCAACCCTGAGTGCTCATTGGAAGGACAGATACTGAAGCTGAAGCTGAAATATTTTGGCCACCTAATGCAAAGAGAAAACTCTCTGGAAAAGACCCTGATGCTGGGAAAGACTGAAGGCAAAAGGAGAAGGGGACGGCAGAGGATGAGATGGCTAGATAGCATCACCGATGCAATGAATATGAACTTGAGCACGCTCCGGGAGAGAGCGCAGGACAGGAAGGCCTGGCGTGCTATGGTCCATGGGGTCACGAAGAGTCGGACACGACTGAATGACTGAACAACAACAACAGCTTTTAAGGAAGTGGGTGTTATTATCTGGATGATGATAAGAAACCATCATTGGCAATGAAACCTAGGATTACTTGAGCCAGGGCTTATTAGAATAAAAAATAAAAATAAAAGTCCCTTTCAACAAATGCAGCAGAATATATTTTCCCTACCACTAATTAGATATTTAGAATGGGCTTCCACATAGGAGGCTCAATTCCACTCCCATTTTAGAAATGGAGTGTCAATGGAAGATAACCTTCTTCAGCCAGACTGTGTGATGCATAAGCATTTGAGACCCTCAAAGCAATTCACCAGGGCAGCATCCATTTGCTGTAGTGCTGTTTGTGGCGGGGCAATACTTTGAGAACTGGAATGTATGAGGACCAAAGCTGCTTTTGTGTGATGACATTCGACATGAGGTTGGACAGCCCCATCATGGTTGACACCAACTCCACACATGGCATATCCTCCACTTCACCAATCATATAGACATTCTCCATGCCAGCATGGATATTTCCATGATCCAAATCCCAGTTCAAGATCAACAGTGTGGTGTCTAATCTGTATACAATTTGGGGTGGGTGGCATATATGTATTCTTTATTATATTATTGTCAAGGAGCTAAAGCTGGTGTACATAAGGCCCAAGTTGGTTTCCCATCCAAGCACTGACCAAACCCAGTCTTGCTGAGCTTCAGAAAAGTGGCGAGATCAAGTGCCTTCAGACCACACGCCTTCCACCTTTGAAACAGAGTCACATCAGTTGGGTATTATGCGCACAACAGTGTATGCACACTACATCCAATGCACTTCGGTGGGCCTTACACACACATCCCCCACACACAATACAGACACAGGCACACACACACACACACGCTATTGTATTTCCTGTGAAGTGGCCTAGTATTTTCTGAACATTCTTCAGAAAAAGTTGAGCCAGGACTCGTCTCACAATTTCAACATAACTCAGGGTTTAAACACGTGTAGGATGAGGCGTCCCTTCTGGGATGCCTGGATTCTATGGGGACGTTAAGACAGGAGACACATACAGAAATTGAACAACACCTAGATAATGTAGGTTTTACTTTGGAGGTGCATGCAAGAGAAATGCAGAAACCTATTTAAAAGTTGCCCACACAAACAAACTAAGATGAAGTTTTGCACATGTGCTGCTGCTTTTCCCAACTGGGAGAGTTTTTTTTTGCTTTTTTCCAACGTGAGTGTGCTGTGGAGAGCAAGTGTCTATTTGACGAAGTTTCTCATCACTTTTCCTGCAACACTGAAGGTTATCCTTATCTGTTGATCGTGGTAACTTACACTGGTAGATAATCCCATTATACTGTGCACATTGCACTCTCTCAGCCTCTCATTGCTGGTATTTGGATTGGGTGTATAGGTTTTGTGATTCGCAAAAACGGAGCAGCCTTTTCTGTGCAATTTCTATGTCATAGAGCTAAACTGATTACAAACTTTTATAAAAACAAGTTGATTAATGTCTAGCAAAACATCTTTGGAGTTCCTCTGAAAATAATTAAACTGGGACTCCGTTGTAATATTTTACAATCCAGCAGTGTCTTATAGAATAGAGAAAGCTGGCAAAATAAACAGCAAAGCATAGCCGAAGATGGTCTGGTCTGTAATAGTCTTGTAAAAAGGGGAATAGATGGTCATTAATTCAGGTGCTTCAGGTCAACAAATCACAGGGAAATATGCATTCTTCAGAATACTTAAGAGCCAGAATAAAAAGTTGCTGAAAATAAATGACTTGTTTACTGGGCTGATGTTCAGACTGGAGCTCCCCACCCCAAATCTGGCTTATAAGAATTTTCAGACCAAGAACATTTACATTATTAGGACAATAGCAGACTGCCTTATATCAGGTTGGACTATTGGTCCATCTAGGTCAGGTGTGGGGACCCTCAGGCCTGGGGGCCAAATTTGGCCCTCTGGGGTTCCCAGGATGGCCACACCCCTTCCCCTGGTCCTACCAATGCCCTTCCCCCCAACCACTGATTGTTTGGTGGTTTCCTGGCTTTTGTGCAGTTTTTTCCCCCTCCATTCTAAAAGGTTGAAATAGCTCTCCTAAGGCTTGGTTACTGGCAGGCTACATATTAGGCTACAATATGCTGGGTTTTTTTTGTATTTTGCCTCCTTCTCCTTTTGCTTTTGGCCTGCTCCCTTTGCCTTTGACTGCACCCACCATTAGAATGCGGCCCCTTCTCTGAAAGAGGTTCCCCACCTTCGACCTAGGCACCATTGTCTCTGATTGGAAACAGCTCTCCAGGGTCTCAGGCACAGCTCTTTCTCATCACCTGCTAACTGTTCCTTTTAATTGGAGGCCACAGTGATTGAACTTGGGATCTTCTGCATCCAAGGCAGACGCTCTGCCAGTAAGCTCTGCCCCTGAATTTGTAAGAGGGAATATTAGAGAATCATATACATATAGATGAGATGAGCTTTCCCAACCTGGGTCCTTCCAGGTGTGTTGAAATGCAACTCCCATCATTCCCAGCCAGCATTGGCCAAGCTGGTTGGGAATGATGAGACCTGCAGTCCAATACACCTGGAGGGTACCAGGCTGAGGAAAGCTGGATGAAATTATAACAGCTTGATACAAAAATCATGGAATCTTTAAGAAGATTGACTTGTGTGAGCAGTTACTGTATTATTAATACTAGCCGCATCAAACCTGATGCCCTCCGGGTGTGCTGGACTACAACTCCGATAGTCCTCCACCAGTATGGCCATTGGCCATGCTGGCTGGGAATGATGGGATTTGTAGGCCAATACATCTGGAGGGCACCAGGTTGAGGAAGGCTGGTTTATACAGTATACACAGAGCTTTACAGAGTTTCATAACCGAAACATAGACAGGCCTCTGTCCCCAAGAAGCTTACAGTCTGGAAGAGTTAGATGCTCCCTATTAGGTTCTGTGTAAATTCCATTTCACCCATGAGTGAAATAATTACACTTGAGGTAGAACAAATGGTATGCAGCCATACCCATCCTGGATCAGGGTGTCTCAGCTAGGTGACATAATTGTGTTAGTATTTTAATGAATTCTAGGATCATGAGATTTTTTTAATACTAAATTGCAAAGAAAAGAAAAGAAAGCAGACTATGAAGGGTTTCCTTTATTTTTCTTTCTGCAGTTAAAATGGGAAGATAAAGAATGTGAGGTGAAGTTAGCAATGAAATGTTTGGAAGCCAATTCTCATACACATTTGAACAGTACATGTTGCCTATTACTTGCTAGGGCAAATATATAATAGTTTACAGATATTTCTCATTTTCTGTTCACTTATTGCTTTTAAGTGGAACCTGGCAGCTCTTGCTAGAGAAAAAATAATTAATTAAATAGCCCAGGAGCCCTGAGGGGTACAAAGGGTACTTTCACTTTGGTGTGAAAATTCAGGCAATTTCATCTAAACTAGAAGCTATATGGAGGCTCATGCATGCACCTTGAAAGGTTTTTACCTTGTTAAGCTGAACTTGCAAGTCATTCAGTAACTTTGATTTATAAACCCATCTAAAGTAACACATTAATAAAATGCTAAGAGGCCTTTGACTCTGGAAGGAGGATTACAGAACTGGGCTGCAGGATTGTTTTTTTACATACACACACCATGGTGGGCAGTTATCCATACAGGATACACAGCAGTAGATTAATCCGGGACTGGGGTAAGAGGGCAGACTTCAGGCTTGAGGGATCTTTTTTGGTTTTTTGATGCTAGAATCCTGAGATCTATCAACTGGAGTCTGGTGCAAAAGACATATGCTTAGAATTAAAGAATTCTGAGCCCACACATTTGTTTTGAGTATCATTTGTTTTGAGAACCAGTGTGGTGCCGTGGCTAGAGTGCTAGACTGGGAGCTGGGAAATCCGGGTTCTAAGCCCCACTCAGCCATGGAAGCTCGCTGGGTGACATTGGGCCAGTCATAGACTCTCAACCCAACCTCACAGGGTTGTTGTTATGAGGATATTATGGAGAGGAGGAAGCTTATGTACCCTCCTTTGGGTTCCTTAAGGAGGAAAAAGGCGGGATATAAATGTAATAAGTAAATAAATATATACCAGAACTGAATGCAGCTCACACTCCTTCCACACATAAATCCATTGTAGTGCAAAGTAAATGACTCCCCCATGCCATTTTATGACATTTTTTCCCCCAAACATTTTTTTACGGAGGCGTTGAAGGCCTATTTGAAGCAGTGATCAGTAGCACTATGCAAATCTCCCACATCCATTCTTAAAATGAAAAGTAGTTTTGGGAGGGGGTGAGTTCAAATTGATTTCTTTCCCCATTGGCTGCTTTTTTGTTCCAAATTCTCCTGCTTCTGCCCCCATCCCAGAGTTCCAGACAGTTGTTTATCCTTGCAAATACACACCAGGAAGGCAGGGGGAGGCAATCGGGAGCAGCAAATTGCCAGCAGGAAAAACGTTTAGTGCCCCTTCTCCCTCCCTCTTCTTTGTAAAATAATCAAACGCAAGGAGTTGGAAATACCAGCATGATGACCCCTTCCAGTCCACCATATTTTGAACCTTCTTCTTTATTCCCTCGAGTGGTGAGTGAGTGTTTCCCTTCTCCAGCAGCGTAGCATATAGATCTCCCTTGCTAAAACACACACCTAGCAAACCCAAATATGGGTATTCACCCAGCCCCAAACTAAGGCCACCATGAGATATGGTTATTACTAGATCAAGGCTACTGGAAGGATTACATTAGAATATTTTTAAAAGTATCTGGAAAGGCTTTAATACCACTAAAGTAACAGTGTAAGCACAGGATCAGTTAAAATTCTGTAGCCTCTGATCTTATTTGTTGTGCAGAATGTGCATATTACTCTAGGAATTCTGATACTGAAAAAGCATTCAGGCATCTACTTGTCAAGCAGTCTGACCTGAGGGCTAGGAAGTGTCTTGGGAAAGGCAGGCAGGCAGGCAGGCAGGCATGAAACCAATATGCCCACAGTGCAACAGAATAACCTGGTGCCCGCCTGCAAACCCAGTAACCCCCAATGAAGTAGTGTAGCACACCTGGGAGCTTTATATTAGACAGTGGCACAGTGTTTGCCCACTGTGTATCACATTCCCCAGGCAGGGAGGATTGTGGGCTGTTGCTCCAGAGCACTAGCTTGTACTGCTGTTCCAGTAGTCCCAATGGTGCAGGAAGCAGGGGACTGGTGCCAGATCCATTGCATCATGCCTTGATTGAGACCTGTGAGTGACATGATGATACCACTGCAGTAGGCATGGCTTAGTTCAGACCTAATGCTGCTGCTCTAATGAACTATGGTGTGTTGGAATGTGAAAAAGCAAAGAGCTCCTTCCTCCTCTCATCTGCTTAGAAGCAGATTAGACTTCTTTGTTTGTTAGGTCACAGTTTCTCATGGCATCTGAAATAGGAATCTGTGGTTTAAATGCTGCCACTGCAAATCAAGATTAAGAACCAGGGTCTAAACCTTGTTTTTTAAACCAGGACCGTAGGCAGCTCTTAATAGGGTGGCCACTTATGCATCACCAAAAAAGAAGAAATGCATCACCAAGAAATAGGACAAAAGAGGACCTCAATTTGCATAACATGTGCATCCGCAAATTTTATATGTATAGATGCAAATTTAGAAATAATAATATTTAAATAGAAATACAAGATACCTCACCATAGTAGAGAAGACTGACTAGATGATCTGACTGTCTGCTCAGTCTGCTGTCCAGATGCTGTTGATGGGACACTTCAAAGGCCCCTGCTCTCCCCTTCTTATGGTTCTTTGACTTTAAACCTAATTCGGACTGGTCAAATAGAGGACGCCTTCAACTAGTGGACTGTCCTTTGCCAGCTCTCCAAAATAGAAGACTGTCCTCTGTAAAGTAGGACACCTGGCCACCGGAGCACTTAACCCTCAGGTACCATGGGAAACTGTGAGTTTATCAAACCAGGAAGACTTCTGTATAGCCAGCCACATAGAAATGGAAGTGAGGATGAGGAAGCACTTGAGGTCATCACTTGTTCATGCTCCAACAAACTATGGTTTGTTGGAACAGCAGCATTATGTTTGAATTGGGCCATAGCCTTCTGCAGAAAACTCATTCCTAGGATAGACCTACTATTCCTAGGGTTTTCTGATAGGGATGGGGGCCCCTTTTGAGCTACATGCCAATCAGTCAATCAATAAAAATCAATATGTGGTAGATTTCACATCATGGAGATTTATTGATTTCTAAGACTGACACCATTCAATAAAAATATCTTCAGGGTGTTGTTCAGTCTTTAAGTCATGTCCGACTGTTCGTGACCCCATGGACCATAGCACGCCAGGCCTTCCTGTCCTCCGCTCTCTCCCAGAGTGTGCATCTTCAGGGTAGCTTACCAATAAAAATAAAACCAATATGACAAGATAAAAAATTTAAAGCATAAAATAGCGGTTAACAAATCTGGCAGCAATAAAAACGTCACAATTTAACAACAAAAAGCCTGGGAAAAAAGGACTTTGCCTGGTGCTGAAAAGATAGCACAGTAGGTGCTAGACTACCCTTCCATGTAGAGAATTCCATCAATGGGGGTGTCACCACTGAGAAGGCCATCTCTCCACCTCACTTCAGGTGGCCCTTAGCTGAATGTCAAGCAATGCTTATCTTGTTCCATTTCTGTCGGTCATGAAGTTGGGGCTCCACCAATACACTGGTGTAATACCTGTATACACACATTACACCAACATACCGCAGGCCTCACTGGAACACTTATTTATGTTACTGGTTTTTCCAGTTTGTGAAGAGATTTAGGAAGTTATAGCAGATTTATTTCCATGTACAGTCATTCCAAAGCAACTTGGAAATAATACTGGCCACAATTCTAAAATCATGTCTTCAGGAACAGTGCCTATCCTTCATTAGAATGACCTCAGATTATACAGTTTCAGGACTGTAGCCACCCCACCCCCCATCCCACCAACCTGGAGCCAAGCCTGATTTGCATATCAAAGGATGGAAGTCCTGCTACTTCAGAACTGCCAGGACTTCCTTCAGTCAGGGTTTTCAAAGAATTCACATCTTCTTTTATGCAGTTCTCCAGGGGAAAGAGACAAGTTAACGTATGTAGTTTCTACCAACTTTGCTGTAAAACATTATAGAAGGTAAAATTGATATAGTCTCATTAAAGTAGTGTCCTGCTCTTTCAGAAATGATACAGCAGCTGAAGGGCACACCATGTTTCATGGTCAGGAACTGTACCTTGCAAATGAGATGCCAATTGTCCATTATCCATATCCTTGTCCCACTGCTCATCAATATCTAATATATTATTGTTAATAATAATACTACTAAACCCCACCCTGGACATAGAGAACAGGCTTGATCAGAGTTCTCTCTCTCTCTCTCTGGATGTATAAATATAAGATCTGTGTATTTCCATCTTTTTAAAGTCCAGTCACCACAAACTCTCTAAGCTGAGATGGGGAAGCTGGCCATATTTGGCTTTTAAATGGCTGCCAGATTTAAAAATGCAAGTTCCCCTTTTCAAAGAACATTAATTATGTGTACGGACCATTATGCAGTTCAGTTTTCAAATAAGGCCAGTATTTCTGTGGCATCTTGGCTGAACTATTTTGCTTCATGGGGTAGAGCTTTTGACTGAAATCCATATGAGATTTCCATTATGTCCAGTCATGTGTCTTCTCTCTTCTCTGCCTCTGGTAAAGCCCTTTTAGCTCCCATCAACCCCAGCCAGCATAGCCAATGGTCAGGAATGCTGGGAGTTGTAGTTCAAAACATCTAGAGGCCACCAGGTTGAGGAAGGCTGCTCTAATCACTATGCCACATTGACTTCTCACATCCCTCCTCCTTAGGCTGTCCATTGAAATAAGCAAGGCTCCTATTGTGTTTCACAGCAGGAAAGCGGTTGGGGTGGGGAAACAGGAAAAGAACCCACAGCCATTTTTTATCTCCCAAAACTATCAGGGGAGTACATGGACAGAGCTTATTTATTTATTTATTTATTTATTTATTTTGTATCCCACCTTTCTACCAAAAATGGGACTCAAGGAGGCAACTCAATATCTCTGGATATCTGGCAAACCTAGCAGAGACAACAACAAGCTGGACAGTGGAGACGGCTGCATCTCTGGAGGTTTTTCAATATTCCATCAATAAATGCTCCCAGACTCATCTATCAGCTTTCGTGATTCAAGGCTCTGATTAGGGATGTGTGAACACACCCCAGCTCGAGTTCTCCGGGCGCCCACTGAAGCACCGTCACTGGTCACCACCACCCCCGCGCTCCAGCCCTCATGAGCTCGGCAAGTTGCCTGCATTCACAAAGACCCCATCCAGTGAGCGCCCGCCATTTTGCCACCTTTTTTCTGTGTAAAAAGGGGAGTTTAAAAATGCACATATTTAAATGTGCATAGTTCGGGAGCCAGGAAAGCTTAATATGTGCATTATTAGAGGCATTGTGCCTCTAATATTGTGCATATTAAGCGTTTCCAGCCCCAAACCATTCTCTCACTAAGCAGAAGTGAGGGGTCTCATCTATCTCCCACAATTTCACGTGTTTGGGGAACATATCTGGCACCATTACAAACAGGTTACTTTGAAATGTCCCCAAACATGGACCAAAGTCTGCCATCTGGGCATGTTATCTTGATTGATGCATTTCTCCCTGGTACATCTTCTTTGAACTCCTGGTCATCTTTGGCCATTTTTGGTCATATCCTCCCGAACATCTCCTCCCAGTTGTGGCTCGTGCTCAGGGCTACAGCTTCCCCCGCCCAACTAACGTCGAGTAAGGACATTCTCTTATCAGTAGGTGTACACCACGAGATGTCAAAACAGTACTTTTCCTCCTCTTAGTAAGCATCTGAGCACGCTCAGTTCTTCTGTTCATCTCACTCATACACTCTGCCAGCACACCGTGGCCTTGAACAAGCTCTGTGAAGCTGCTTGTAAAGACAGCTGCATTTCCCCCCTTTCTTCAAAGACTGTCCTGCAAAATCTTGGTTAGAGTCTCAGTTAGTGAGATATCAGTTAGCATAGAATCAAACTTCAAGGTCTTCTTGTCCAGGGGTCAAGATTATGGAATATAAAACTGATTCTTAAATACGAATTTGGGGTCTTTTAGGGGCTCTTCTTGTAGGTCTCTCCAAAACTCCCACTCAGGTCATTCAACCATTCCAGATCAAATTAGCCATCTTTACTCCTTGTTAGCAATGTTATTTAACCCTTTTAGTACCAGATTAAGAAACTCTTCCCAATGTGAAGGGCCACATGGTTACAAAGCTGCCATTTGCATTTCAAGATTTTTTAAAATGGGTTTTGGTAAGCTCTCTGTTTTTGGGCTTTGAGAAGGAAAGTCCAAAGCACCTTTCCTTTTTCTTTTTCCTAGGTCTGGGCTGAAGGGAGGGGTCCTTGGCAACAGGGCTCAGAAACTCCCCAAGCAGCTAGACAGACTAGGGTGTGTCAGGAACTTCATCCTGACTAGTGGCAGCCTATCAGGGATTCTTTTCCTGGAGAACACACATAAAGAAGGGGTTCAACAGGAGGAAAAGTTATCCTTTCCCCAGTTTTGTAATAGAAATCTTCCATCTGTGTTTCATGGATTGCTGGGCGTCTTCTGTCAATGAGTGGACGACAGAATGAAACCGGATCCCCCCACCTCCCCCAGCTTCATTTTACTTGTGCTCATGCGCAGTGCAAATCCCTCCCCCCCACTCCGTGAGAAACTGGTCTGCAAGTCCACAGAATCTGTGTGACTCAGAGAAGTTGGTCTGGTGCAGAATCTGCAAGTTGGATTCATAGGAATCTGAACTCATTTGAATATGTTCAAATTTTTTAAAAGGACATTCTAAAGGCACAATTATAAACAATTCCAAAAAGAAAAAAAGGTGGAAGACAACAGAAGAAGCCAATGTGGCTTCACAAAAAGCTTAGAGATGACCTGAAAATGAAAAAGTACACATATAGGAAGTGGAGAGAAGGCCAAGCAACAAAGGAAGAGTACAGGCAGGTAGTACAGAATTGCAGGGATGACGTCAGGAAGGCTAAAGCTGAGAACGAGCTGAGGTTAGTGAGGGATGCTAACAGCAACAAAAAAACTTTCTTCAGTTACGTGCATAGTAAAAGATAGAGGAAAGAAATGGTGGTTCAGCTATAAAATACAGATGGCAAAATGGTAACAGATGACGAAGAAAAGGCAGAAGTGCTCAGTTCCTACTTTGGATCAGTCTAGGGATGGCGGAGAATTTCTCCATGAATCTCGGGGAGGCCAAATGCCAACGCATTCGCCCCCCCGAAATTGGCAGTGAAATTCTCCGCCCCCCCATTACCTCATGCGAATGTCCTCCTCGGCGGCGGGTCCCGGCGGCGTTTCGGCGGGGGCGGGGGCGGAGGCAGGTCTTCCGACCGGCTGCCGCCGCCGCCATTACAAAGTAAATGTAAAAAAACAACAACACACACATGTGATAGGCTACATAACGATTTACGTAGCTTATCACAGCTATATTTCCAAAGTCAGCCATGATAGGCTACGTAAATCTTTACGTAGCCTATCACGGGTGACTTTGAAAAAAAAAAAAAAGCGTGTATGCAAATGGGGGTGCCCATGGGCGCCGCCATTTGCGTTCCTTATTTGGTCCTGGGTAGTCTACATAAAGATTTACGTAGACTAAGGTGAAAATAAGGGTAACGCTATTTGCGTTGCCCTTATTTTTGCCGTAGTCTACGTAAATCTTTACGTAGACTACCCGGGCCCAAATAAGGAAAGCAAATGGCGGTGCCCATGGGCGCTGCCATTTGCATACGCACTTTTTTTTCCCCCCAAAGTCACCTGTGATAGGCTACGTAAAGATTTACGTAGCCTATCACGGCTGACTTTGGAAAGCTAGCCGTGATAGGCTACGTAAATAGTTATGTAGCCTATCACGTGTGTGTGTTGTTGTTTTTTCACATTTACTTTTTTATTTCACGGCCGGGGAGACGGGGCGCTCCTCCTCGGCCTGAATTTTGGCGGCGAGGGATGGGGCGCCTCCCCGCCGGCCTGAATTTCGGCCAGGCGGGGCAGGGTGCCTTCCCCCCGGCCTGAACTTCAGGGGGAGAACCAAAGCGCCTCCCCCCCACCGTGAAGCAAGCTGCGGGACTAGGTAAGGGACTTTCGTCCATCCTTAGCTCAGTCTTCTCCCAAAAGAGGGTCTATGAAGTACAGGCTGAAGGGGCAGGATTGCAGCTTGAGACCAATAGGCATATGGTCAAGGAACACCTAATTACTTTGAATGAGTTCAAATCTCCAGGGCCAGATGAACTGCATCCTAGAGTAACAAAGGAACTGGCAGAAGAACTCTCAGAACCGCTGTCTATTCTCTTTGAGAAATCATGGAGGATGGGGGAAGTGCCAGATGACTGGAGGAGGGCTAATGTTGTCCCTATCTTCAAAAAGGGCAAAAAGGAGGAACCTGGGAACTACAGACCAGTCTGACATCAATCCCTGGGAAAATTCTGGAGCAGGTTATAAAACAATCCATCTGTAATCACCTTGAAAACAATGCAGGGATTACTCAAAGCCAACATGGATTTGTCAAGAACAAATCCTGCCAGACGAATCTGATCTCATTTTTTTTTATCAAGTAACCTCCCTTGTTGACTGTGGGAATGCTGTGGACATCATATACCTCGACTTCAGGAAAGCTTTCAACAAAGTGCTCCATGATATCCTGATGAGCAAACTAGCTCAAAAGTGGGCTAGATGAAACAATGATCAGGTGGATCTACAGTTGGCTACAGAATCAGACTCAAAGAGTACTTATCAATAGGATTGTCTCAAACTGGGGAGAGGTAACAAGCGGGGTACCGCAGGATTCAGTCCTGGGCCCAGTGCTCTTCAACATTTTTATTAATGACTTGGAGGAGGTGCAGGGAATGCTGATCAAATTTACAGATGACACAAAGTTGGGCAGGATGGCTAATACCCAGGAAGAAAGAAACAGAATTCAAAATGGTCTTGGTAGACTGGAGTGCTGGGCAGAAAACAACAGAATGAAATTTAATAGGGATAAATGTAGGGTTGTCAGAGAATTCCGCCACGGATCTCAGTGAGGCCGAATGCCAGTGCATTTGGCCCCCCAAAATCTGTGGCGGAACAAAGCCCCCCATCCCCCCCACCCAGTGAAAGGCGCGCAAAATGGGACACTTACCTGGTGCTGTTTGCGCTGCTTTGCGAATGGTGGCTGTGTCTGTGGCTGCCATTCGCTTCTTCATTATGGCCATGATAGGCTACATAAATACTTACGTAGCCTATCACGGCAAAAAACAGGGACGCAAATGGCAGCGGCTACGGCAGCTGCCATTTGCATCCCTGTGCAGCGCAGCGGCCGGATGTCCGGCTGCGGGCGGCCCCGGCTGGTGGCTCCGCAGAGTTGCTGCGGAGTGGAGCTGGCCAGGGAGAATTTCGGGGGGAGGGACAGAGTGCCTCCCCCCCACTGCGAATGTCATCCTTCGAAAAGTTAAGTGACTTTCGTACATCCCTAACAAGTTCTGCACCTAGGAAAAAGGAACCAAATGCACAGTTACAAGATGGGGGATACGTGGCTCAACAACACTACAAGCAAGAAAGATCTTGGAATTGTTGTAGATCACAAGCTGAATATGAGCAATGTGATGTGGCTGCAAAAAAGGCAAATGCTCTTTAGAGCTGCATTAATAGAAGCATAGCTTCCAAATCCCGGGAAGTACTAGTTCCCCTCTACTCAGCACTGGTTAGGCCTCATATGCAGTACTGTGTCCAGTTCTGGGCAGCACACTTTAAGAAGGATGCAGACAAGCTGGAGAGGGTTCAGAGGAGGGTGATGAAGATGATCAGGGGACTGAAAACAAATCCCTATGAAGAGTAGGGTTGGCGGAGAATTTCTCCCCGAATCTTCGGGGGGCTGAGCGCCAACGTGTTCGGCCCCCCGAACAAGTTTCGGGGAGAAATTCTCTGCACCCCCCCGCCCCCTGTACCGCCCCCGGGACGGGACTTACCTTTGGCGAATGTCCCTCCCGGCGGCGGGTCTGGCCGGCGGTTCATCGGGTCTTCGTCCGGGGCGGGAGCGGCAGCCGGTCTTTCGACTGCCGCCATTCCAATAAAAGAAAAAAAAAACGCCCCCGTGATAGGCTACGTGACGATTAACGTAGCCTATCACGGCTAGATCTGCAAAGTCAGCCGTGATAGGCTACGTAAATCGTCACGTAGCCTATCACGGGTGACTTAAAAAAAAAAAAACCACGTACGCAAATGGCGGCCCCCATAGGGAGCCGCCATTCGCGTTCCTTATTTGGTCGCTGTAGTCTACGTAAATCTTTAAGCGTTAAATAGCGTTGCCCTTATTTTCGCCGTAGTCTATGTAAAGATTTACGTAGACTACAGCGACCAAATAAGGAACGCGAATGGCGGCTCCCTATGGGGGCCGCCATTTGCGTACGTGGTTTTTTTTTTTTTAAGTCACCCGTGATAGGCTACGTGATGATTTCCGTAGCCTATCACGTCTGACTTTGCAGATCTAGCCGTGATAGGCTACGTTAATCGTCACGTAGCCTATCACGGGGGCGTTTTTTTTTTTTACTTTTTAGTTCGCGGCTGGGCAAGGCGAGGCGCCTCCTCCCCGGCCTGAATTTCGGCCGGGCGAGGCGGGAAGCCTCCCCCCCAGCCTGAACTTTGCGGGGGGAGCAGCGAAGCACCTCCCCCCCACCGCAAAAAGCTTCGAGGACAGGTAAGGGACTTTCGTGCACCCCTAATGAAGAGAGACTGAAAGAACTGGGCATGTTTAGCCTTGAGAAGAGAAGACTGGGGAGAGATATGATAGCGCTCTTCAACTACTTGAAAGGTTGTCACAGAGAGGAAGGCCAGGATCTCTTCTCCATCATCCCAGAATGCAGGACAAGGAATAATGGGCTCAAGTTATAGGAAGCCAGATTCCGGCTGAATATCAGGAGAAAATTCCTGACTGTTAAAGCAATACGACAATGGAACCAATTCCTAGGGAGATAGTGGGCAGTCCCACACTGGAGGCATTCAAGATGATGCTGGACAGCCATCTGTCGGGGATGCTCTGACTTGGATTTCTGCATTGAGCAGGGGGTTGGACTCGATGGTCTTGTAGGCCCCTTCCAACCCTACTATTCTATGATTCTATGATTCTAATTCCCAGACCATGGCCATGCTGTCTGGGAATGATGGGGAGTTGCAGTTCAACACATCTGGAGGGCACCAGATTGGGGAACGCTGATGTGACCTGTATTACCATTAGTGATCAGAGGAAAAGGCAACTTGTGTTTTTCACTGTCTTATGAATGATCAGAGGGTGCTTTTTCTATGGCGGGAGGGGAAGATATGCAAATCAACATTTGTATTAAAAAAATGCAGTGATATATTACTGTTGTCTTAACTGTTTGCTGAGGCAGAGCAGCCTGAATTATCGTATTGTCAAAACAGGAGGGATGTATAAAGGGGCATGAATTATATTCCCCTTTTTCAAGAAGCTTTCAAAAAGGCAGGAAGTCTCTGTCTTTGTTTCTGTACAACAAAAGACATCAACAGCCAGTGCTCTTGGCAAAGCAGAAGTTATATAAGCAGGAATATATTTCAATTGGCTCCGGGTAGTTGCTAGCATTTTTTTTTAAATAATACCATTTTAAAAATCAGTTTCATTAAAATGTGGATTCAATCAGAGTCCTGCTGCCACTGCAAGCCAATCAGTTTAATGAGACTTCCTATAAAAGAAGAGCAGGGTGGGGGTAGGAAAAAGAAAGAAAGAGGATGAAAGATCTCATGTTGACATATTGTGGATTTGTAGTTCTCTTTGCTATATATTTATATATACCAAGGTTGCATTCCAGGACACGTGGACAATGCATAGACCAGGGTGTATACAAAGGATAGTTCTGTATTCTGCTGCATAGCATCTCCTGTTCTAAATCCCTCCTTTGATTGTGATCAGATTGGGATGCTCTAAGACACTTGAATCAGCACCGCCTGTCTACATGTAATGTTCCAGATGGCATTTCCCTTCATCACTGGTTGAGAGATTCAACATTGAACAGGTTGCAGGAGAAGCAGTACTGGGGTGGTGGTGATGGAAGAAAATAACCACACAACCATCTCTGTACTAGGGATGGGTGAGAAATTTGTTTCGGTTTGGTTTCAGTAAGATTTTACCAAAATTTGCAAAGTTCACTGTATCTGGGATAAAAAGATTTTTAAAAACGCGAATGTGGGAGAATTTAAAACTGACAGAAATTACATTTGTCCATCGAAGCCCAGGGCATTACGTGCTTAGCTCTTAAACATCTGGGTTTGAATCCCTGTGTATTCCACCATGTTAGTGCCTAAATAGGGTTGCCACCTCTTTTGTCTCACAGGCTCCTCATCTTTAACAGCTGCATGGCATGCAGGTACGGCATGGTCCTCTCCATGCTGGGTATAGCTGTGCTGATGTTGCCTGGTGTAGAGGGGTAAGAATTTTGTTTCAGCGTGCTTTTGAGAAGAATTTACCATCATTCGCAAAGTTCTTCATATTCAGGAGAGAAAGAACTTGAGACGTTAAAAGTTTGAACGCGGGAGAAAGCAAATCCCGACCATGCAGGCACATGACTTGGAAACAGGCTCATCATCAGTCAACACTGCCTAGAGTGGCTGCTTCTGGCCATTCACTAGCCATGTGCCTGCCTGGGGCTGCCCTCCTCCTTTGCTGCTGCCCCCAAGCAATGTCCACTGATAACTACAGGTGTAGAGATGCGAGGGATATCCCAGGCTGCGATGTGAGAAAAGAACCCACTGGCCTGTATAAGTGTTATGGTGCTCCCTTGTGAATCGCCAAAGGAGTGGATATCAATTCGCATACAATTTGCATATGGTAATTTATATGTATAGATGCACATTTAGACATTATTATTATAATTTAAATTGAAATACAGCACATCTCAGCATAATATGGAAGACTGGACCAGGTGACCTGTGTGCCTTGCTCAGTCTGCTGTTCAAGTGCTGTTACTGGGCAACTTCGAGATCCAGCTCTTCCTTCTGATGGTTCTTTATCTTTAATTGGGACTTGGACAGGACAGCCCTTCAAGCAGAGTGATGTACAGGTAGAGGAAATGACTGTTAGAATCAGCAGGCCTCCAACACAACTGTTCTTTATGTATCACACACAGAAGTGAAGAACTTAGCAGAAGCTCCATCCGCTGTTGCTACTCCCAACTCTACAGGAGCTGCCAAGGTTCAAAACAATAACTAAGCCACACACACACACGCACACACACTCCACTCGCAGGATACATGACATAGAGGATGCCTTCAAAATAGAAGACAGACCTCTGGCCCTTCGAACACAGGACTGTCCTCTGTTAGATAGGGCACCTGGGCACACTAGTTAGTGTCAAGGGTGTGGTGGACAAGAAGTGGAAGGGGGTGCTGTTCAACTGATGCTTCTCTGGCCACTTCAAAGTCTTTCAATGTCCATTTCTGCTCTGCCCACAATTCCTCTCTCACATTTATTTGTTTATTACATTTCTATACTGCCCAATACCCAAAGCTCTTTGGGCAGTTCACAACAATTAAATCCACAAGATACAGCATAACATACAATATAAAATTTAAACATTTTAAACTCCAGTATAAAAGTAAAACCAAGATAAAACCCAGCAGCAATGCAGATATTTAAATTACACTGACTGATTTAAAACAACAGAACTAAATGACTAAAATGCCTGGGAAAATAAAAAGGTCTTCACCTGGTGCCGGAAAAAGCACAATGTAGGTGCCAAGCAAACATCTCTTTCTCTAAATTCTGATAACCTTGAACCCCTGGGCTAAGTTGAAGAGAAGAACCTCATTGGAAGATTCACATTTCCTGGTCTACACATGCAGCAGAGTAGGTGGTTGAATGGAGAGTGCTTCCCTAAGTGGCAAACAGAAAGCCAGCACAGCAGGCAAAGGATCTGGCTACAGCAGGGCTGGGTAACTTTGGGGGTGGGGAGGCCAATTTCTCTGCCCTGGAACCCACCAGGAGCCACACCCCTCCCCACCCAGCAGGGGGCTCTGCCAAATTGCTACTGAAACACACTGGGACTGCAGTAAAATAGTGCAGATTTTTCTTTAAAACTGGCTTATTTTTGTTGCCCTGCCACCATGCCACCCAATTTTAGCAGCAAACCACTGCTTGCTTTTTTTTCAAGGAAGGAAAATCCAGGCCCATTTTGCTGCTGTGCCCATGAATTTTGGCTGCAAATTTGTCAGGGAGGGAGTAAAACAAAAGGCCAGGAGGCCACATACAGCCCACAGAAACCTGATGTGGTAGTCTTCTAACTGAAGGTTTTTGTTTTTTTTTTACATGGTGAAGTATCCAAAAGTGGCACCCCCAACCTGCATTCTGAAGTGGTACAGTCCATTCTATTACCTCACAGGGCTGGCCCAGATTTTTTTTGCCTGGGGGAAGTAACATATATCGAGGTGCACCATATCCAAGGCCAGCCAAGTTATTTCAGCACCTTTTGTATATGAGAAACAGCAATACACACAAGATGTCTTCAAATTCAACAGCTATTTATTATAACTTATAGAATCACAGAGCTCCCAGAAGCCTTGGGAGAGCGCAAATTTCCATTAAAACAAGGTGCACACTGCCCTTGTTTTAAAGCAATGTGTAGCTCACAGGTGTCATGCCCCCACCAGGAAAATCTTCAGAGGAAGAGCAAGAGCTCCCAGAAACTGAGGGTACCCCAGTTCAGTCACTGTTACCAGACTAGGAAGAGCCTGGGCCCTCAGGGGAGATGGCTGAAGGTCTGTTCCTGTCAGTGAGAGGGACTCTGCCTCTGAGACAGAGGCTGAGCAATCCCCTGGCCCCCAGGAGCATTGTCACCTCAAGCCATAGGCCAGTGGGGCTCCCATGAGAAGGAGTGCTTGCGTGCAAGGAAGGACTCCTCAGGAGAAAGTGACTCTGCATGAGCAGGGCTATGACCAGAGAGCTCTAATGTACTGCAGCCGAGTCTTGGGTGGAACTCAGCAGGCTTTAGTGGTAACAGCCTTCAGAGTCTGCCTAGCTGGTGCTGGAAACAATGTCTTTAGCAGCTCCTACTACCCTGTATTTCTGACCTTGCTTTGTGTTTGAATGCCTGTGCTACTGACCTTGGATTCCGGCTGGACTCTGCTTCTTGGATTGCATATTATATCTGACCATTTATCTGTGTTTTGACCTTGGCTACTCTTCAGACCTGACTTTTAGATTGTTTCCTCTTGCCTGATAAAACTGTGGTTTTGACCATTGCCTGCTGATTGACTTGCTTTTGGGTTGCCCCTTAGTTTAATCTGAGCCTGATCCAGGCATAGCAGGACAATGGAACACATGTGCCATCCATAACCCTGATGCGCCCCCCCACTGCTCCCCCAAAGTTTTTTTTCTTAAGGTGACTATAGTGGCTACAGAGTGCCAAAGGCCCAAATGCAGCTTCTTTGCAAGCTAAATTTGGCTCTCTTGGCATTCCATAGCTGCACCAAAAGAGTTAAACTTAGCTTGTGAACAAGTTAAATTTAACTTCTGTAGTACTGTAGAGTGGTTTGCTGCCAATTTCACCCCCTTTTTTGGGGGGGGGTGCCCCACAGATTGCAGCCCATGGTGGGGGCCTGGGGTGTATGACAATGCTCCCTGGACCTCTGGGAGTTGCCGATCCCTGTTTTAAAATGGAAATTCAGCTTTTTTGCCACTACGAGACCTCGGCAGACACCACAGTGACTTGTGAGGGAGAGGGGACCTGTAAAAAATGCTGGTGCTGAGGCCATACAGCATGTGTTGCCCACCCCTGCTGTAGATCAACCCTGAAAAGTGGGTGGGAAAAACCACATAGAGGACCTAGGGAAAGAGGAAGCCTTATGTTATGGTCAGGAATGTGGGGAAAATAGCAGTGCTGGGAAGCTGAGTGAAAAGAAATCTGAGAGGTGTGATGGCTGAAGAAAGGAGAACCAAGTAAGCAATGGATCCTATGCAGGCCATGGACCCGAACAAAATGATGTCTACTTGAGGCTGTGCAAGTCAAAAGCGGGAGAAGTGGTGGCTTAAGATTATAAAAACAAGGGGCCAAGCAGAAAAAGGGAGCTGGGAAAATCTCATACAGGGTACAATGGATGGTCCAATTGGGCAGGATAGGCAAACTGGAAGGTGGGCAAGAGGCCTGTGCTATGGGATGGCAGAATAGAGGATGGAGCTGAATTTCCCATATTGACTTGACTTAGCAAGCCAAGTGTTACTTGGTTTGCTTGCCAATACACCTAAATTTTATTGGAAACTGATTTCGGAATTGGTCAGATTTTTTAAAAGGAGGACAGCATGCTTCAGTTTTTGTGTTTTTAGACCTTTTTGTGGCATGACACAGTGCTGCAAGACATTTTCCCCTCCATGGTTCTGTCTGTGCTGATGATGTTTCAACTAATTTTGATTTGTAGCAGCTATAGCCAAACTATAAGGTTTACTATATCTGCTGATTCCACCCTGTTGCAATTACCTTTTGAGATTCAGCAATCATAAAGTGAGAGGCCAAGAAAAGAAACAAAAAAGAATTATAGCCCAATACTGCAAAACCCTTAAAAGAATCTCAGATTTTTCAGAGTCACTGTGGCTGTACTTAAAGTCAAGACAGCATATTCCCATTATTAGCCATAACCAGGCATAACTTATGCTGTAATTTGTTAGTTTATTTGTCAAAAGTTTAATACAATGACTTGTCCATAGATACTTGCTCAATGGTCCAGGTTTTGAGGTCATGCAATGTTAAGCCTCTGCCTGTGTTCTACTGATGCTTTAACAAGCATGCTTTACAGCAGAGTTAAAGTAATAGCATCACCTGCTATCTGTTAAAGAAATAATAGCTAAATCCACTGCAGTGCTGGTTAATTACTTCTAATGCATTCTGAGTGAAGCCAAGCAGATTGATGGATAATATGTTACAGTGATGTTAATGGCTTTGGTGCTTGTGTAAATGGCAAACTTTATGGGAGCCAGAAAGTGCACGTCTCAGAGCACCTTATGCCTGTTCTGACTCTGAGTTAGCAACTTTGGCTGCCTGTTGACTTCCTGATACATATCAGTGTGCTGGTGCATCCTAAATGAACTGGGCCATGCCTACAAGGGAATGTCCTATTCCCTTGGATCTGCTGAGAGGGCTACGCTCTGTGCCCCTTCCTTCACTCAGATTTCTTTAAGGGCACAATCCTGTTGTGCCCCTGATGGTTAGAAGTAGGGATGTACAGATTTTGTAAAATCTGTTCCATCTCCATTTTGTGGATTGTCAGGTGCCTTTGGTTTCGTTGTCCGTGCATTAGCGGAATCAGATTTTTTTTCAAATTTTCTGAATTTGCACTTGCAAAATTGTGCAAATCCCCCCACAAAATATGCACATCTCCCTATAATGTGCATTTTCATGCTTTAGCCTATGGTGGAAATGTGCATTTCAGGCCAGTGGTTTTTAAAAATTGTTTTATGTAATTTTCTATGATTACATTTGTGTAAAATTCCAGAAAGTTAAAAAAAAAAAAAAAAAAAAAAAAACAGGTCCACAAGTCTGCAGAATCCGTGTGACTCAAGAAAAGCTGGTCCACTGCAGAATCCATGGGTTGGATTCAAAGAAATCCAAACTCATTTCATTCTGTTGGGGATTTCTTTGACATCTCTACTCGGAAGCCCCTGAACTCAGAGGCTTCTGAGTTTCCTGTGCTCTGCTGTGCTCAAACCAGCAGGGTGGGAGAAGTGGTCTTCACTTCTCCATTATCCAGTCTCCCATATTTTCATTAGATGGGCATTTCAGCTCATCTAGATAGGGGACTTTGGAGAGATAGAGGGAAAGAGGCCCAAGGAGGCTCAGGATAATGCATATTCTGGTCTCCTCCCTTCCCTGTCCACTGGAATGCTTCCTTTCTTCCTCCAACGAGGTCGCTTTTCTGACCTTGGAGAGGCAGCCAGGGTGGTTCTCTCTGCACTGTGTGTGAGGGAGAGGGATATGGAGTCTGAGCTCCAGCTCCCCCTGCTGAAGTTAGAGTGCTGTCTCTGACCTCAGAGGGGTTTTCCGCAATGTTCCATGGCCCCTGGGATGCTTGCTCAGGGACCACAGGATTGCTGTATAATAGATTTATATATTGCTTGTTGTTGTTCAGTTGTTCAGTCGTGTCCGACTCTTCGTGACCCCATGGACCATAGCACGCCAGGCCTTCCTGTCCTGCGCTCTCTCCCGGTGCGTGCTCAATTTCATATTCATTGCATCGGTGATGCTATTTAGCCATCTCATCCTCTGCCGTCCCCTTCTCCTTTTGCCTTCAGTCTTTCCCAGCATCAGGGTCTTTTCCAGAGAGTTTTCTCTTCGCATTAGGTGGCCAAAATATTTGAGCTTCAGCTTCAAGATCTGTCCTTCCAATGAGCTCTCAGGGTGGATTTCCTTTAGGATTGACTGATTTGACTCCTTGCAGTCCAGGGGACTCGTAAGAGTCTTCTCCAGCACCACAGTTCAAAATCAGCAATTCTTCGGCGCTCAGCCTTCCTTATAGTCTAGCTCTCAAAGCCATACATTACTACTGGGAAAACCATAGCTTTGATTATACGAACCTTTGTCAGCAAGGTGATGTCTCTGCTTCTTACTATGCTGTCTAGGTTTGCCATAGCTTTCCTCCCAAGGAGCAAGCGTCTTTGAATTTCATGGCTACAGTCACCGTCTGCGGTGATCTTGGAGCCCAAGAAAGTAAAATCCGTCACTGCTTCCATTTCTTCCCCTTCTATATGCCAGGAAGAGATGGGGCCAGATGCCATGATCTGAGTTTTTTTTAATGTTGAGTTTCAAACCAGCTTTTGCACTCTCCTCTTTCACCCTCAACAAGAGGCTCTTTAGATCCTCTTCACTTTCTGCCATTAGGGTGGTATCATCTGCATATCGGAGGTTGTTGATAATTCTCCCAGCAATCTTAATTCCGACCTGTGATTCATCCAACCCAGCGTTTCTCTTGATGTACTCTGCATATAAGTTAAATAAGCAGGGTGACAATATGCAGCCTTGTCGTACTCCTTTCCCAATTTGGAACCACTCGGTTGTTCCATGTCTGGTTCTTACTGTTGCTTCTTGACCCTCATACAGGTTTCTCAGGAGACAGGTAAGGTGGTCTGGTACTCCCATCACTTTCAGAATTTGCCACAGTTTGTTGTGATCCACACAATCAAAGGCTTTAGCGTAGTCAATGAAGCAGAAATAGATGTTTTTCTGGAATTCTCTTGCTTTCTCCATGATGCAGCGAATGTTGGCGATTTGATCTCTAGTTCCTCTACCTCTTCGAAACCCAGCTTGTACTTCCGGTAGTTCTCGGTTCGCATACTGCTGAAGCCTAGCGTGTAGGATTTTGAGCATCACCTTGCTGGCATGTGAAATGAGCGCAATTGTGCGGTAGTTTGAACACCCTTTGGCGTTGCCCTTCTTTGGAATTGGAATGTAAACTGACCTTTTCCAGTCTTGTGGCCACTGTTGAGTGTTCCAAATTTGTTGGCATATTGAGTGCAGCACTTTAACAGCATCATCTTTTAGGATTTTAAATAGCTCAGCTGGAAGACTGTCATCTCTGCTAGCTTTGTTGTTAGTAATGCTTCCTAAGGCCCACTTGACTTCACTCTCGAGGGTGTCCGGCTCAAGTTCAGTGACCGCACTATCATGGCTATCAGGGACATTAAGATCTTTCCTGTATAGTTCTTCTGTGTATTCTTTCCACCTCTTCTTAATCTCATCTGCATCTGTTAGGTCCCTGCCTTCTTTGTCCTTTATCATGCCCGTCTTTGCACAAAACGTTCCCTTGAGATCTCCAATTTTCTTGAAGAGATCTCTAGTCTTTCCCATTCTGTTGTTTTCCTCGATTTCCTTGCATTGTTCATTTAAGAAGGCCTTCTTGTCTCTCCTTGCTATTCTCTGGAACTCTGCATTCAGTTGGATATATCGTCCCCTTTCTCCCTTGCTTTTCGCTTCCCTTCTTTCCTCAGCTACTTATAAAGCCTCATCAGACAGCCACTTGGCTTTCTTGCATTTCTTTTTCTTTGGGATGGATTTCATTGCTGCCTCCTGAACAAGATTACAGACCTCCGTCCATAGTTCCTCAAGCACTCTGTCTATCAGGTCTAATCCCTGAAATCTATTCCTCACCTCCACTGTATATTCATAAGGGATATGATTTAGGTCATACCTGAATGGTTTAGTGGTTTTCCCTACGTTCTTCAATTTAATCCGAAATTTTGCAACAAGAAGCTCATGATCTCCAGGTCTTGTTTTTCCTGACTGTATAGAGCTTCTCCATCTTTGGCTGCAAAGGACATAATCAATCTGATTTCGATATTGACCATCTGGTGATGTCCATGTGTAGAGTCGTCTCTTGTGCTGTTGAAAAAGAGTGTTTGCTAAGATCAGCGTGTTCTCTTGGCAAAACTCTATTAGCTTTTGTCCTGCTTCATTTTGTACACCAAGGCCATGCCTGCCTGGTGTCCTGGTGATTTCTTGACTTCCTACTTTAGCATTCCAATCCCCTATGATGAAGAGGACATCTTTTTTTGGTGTTAATTCTAGAAGGTGTTGTAGGTCTTCATAGAACCGATCAACCTCAGCTTCTTCGGCATCAGTGGTTGGGGCATAGATTTGAATTACTGTGATGTTGAATGGTTTGCCTTGGATTCGTACTGAGATCATTCTATCATGCTTATGACAGATATATATATCTATATATACATATATATGGTATATTGCTTACCATATTTTTAAAAATGTCTGTAAGTGGTTTAGGAAGAAAAGATTGAAATACATTAAAAACATAATACATTTTAAAACATTTATAAAGAACATTTATAAAGAACATTTATAAAACCAGTGCTTACAACACCATGACGGTCAAACAAACTGGGCAGCACAATCAATCAGGGAAGGCCTGGGTGGAGAGATGGGTCTTTAATTGGCACCCAAAGCATGCTACAGTTGGTATCTTCCAAATACCGGGTGGAGATGAGATAAGAACGTAAGAGGAGTCCTACTAGGTCAACCCAAAGATCTATTTAATCCAGCATTCTGTTCCCATAGTGGCCAACCAAATGCATATGGAGATCTATGAGGAGATGGGGCCATGCTTTCTCTTTATCACACAATCTATGGAATCTTCTTCCAACAAAGGTCTGTTTTGGTCCCTTACTCTCATTTTTACAGGTATGTGAAAACATGATTGTTGTAATCTATAAGGTGTTTCCGATGAGTTGATGTGAATTGACTATAAGTCTGTTAACTATTTCAAAGGGGGATGGGTCTTTTACATGATCTTATTGCTTTCTGGGCAAGCTGGTTGCCATTTGTAAAATTATGATTGCTATTTGTGATTATTTTATTAGTTTTGGCTTTTGACCACTTTGGGTGTTTCTAGCAATGGAGACTTAACACTTGAGAGGGGTTTGCCTTAAAAGATGGCTTATAAATATTTTAAATAAATACATAAATTAAACATACTATAAACAAGCAAGCAATTTTAACCCTCCTGAATTTTAGTTATGTTCATGTGAGTTTTGTGGCTTTTAGTTTATTATTTTTTATATTTATGTTTTAATTGGTGTTATTAATTTTCATAAACTTCTCTGGGAGCATGATTGAAGGGCGGTATAAGAATACTTATTATAAATAAAGAATGCTGTGTTGTGTAAATCCACTATACTGGCACAACATTTTGAGTTGGCGGTGCAGGAAGGGTCCTGTCTCAGTGAACATAATTCAAGGATAGGACGCTCTATTCATTATGTAATGCTCTAATTCCCTTCAGCAATGCTGGTTCAATAAGTGTGGTAGTTATTTTTTCATGTTGTGATCCATTGGATTGTGTATACCAAATTTGAATCAATAACAGTGGAACATAAGATGCAACGAATTGTATAATGTCAATTTTCTTGCTTTGGTACAGTATCCAACAACATGGCTGGGATATTGTGCAATATATTTTCAAAACCCACAACTGTATGGCTCACTGCAAACAGTACAGAAGTCTATCTGGATCAAGTGTTAACTGTGAGGGAAATCTAGGCTTTGAAGTTAATTATTCACATGACAGAAACTAGAGATACCTATTTTAATCTGGCAAAAATGTGTACACATTGTTACATCACTTACAGTGTCCTTGGCTTAATGTTGTTCAGACTGATTGCATAGATATTTCATCTGCAAATTCTTCCTAGCATTTTGGTTGTAAGCTTTTATAGCTTAGAAACTTGGGATTAATGTGCACTAGGCAGTAGATATGAAGCAAACTAAATAATGTAAAACACTTCCAATATGATGGATAAGCCTCAAACAATAGATAGCATTGTGTGTTTAAGTTATTACCATACTGCTCTGTTACAACTGTAATAGTTGCCTGCCATAAGGAACTCTCCATTGGATTTATTGAGATAGCTTGCACTGCCATCTATATTTTTCAGCCAAAGTTAGTGCTTCCGTCTCACTTAATTCTAGGGCTGAAAGCACCTGTTTTATACCATGGTTCAGCTTTGTAATTTGCATTCATAGGGTAAGTGTTGACTTGGGGATGAGTGGTTGGCTAACAGGTTTTCCCAGTCCTCCCCCCACCCCAATCAGATGTTATTCTTATTAACAAAGCAGTGCCAACCCAGATATTAACACAATGTCTAGTCCTCAGAAAATGGAAGGGGGGGAGCACTACTACATGGGACACCATCATGCTAGAAGCACTCGCCTGTTCTTTCCCTTGTTTAAAAGCAACAGTAGGAGAGCTCAGTGGAGGATGGTGGCTCCAATTTCAGTGGGGTTGTGAATCCATTCTGAGTTTCAGTCAGAACCATCCAGAGCTCTAAAGAAGCTAACCAAGGTGCTGAGCCCAATCTCCAAAATAGGTTCAGTAACTTGGATAGCTCCTTTAGAGTTCTGTCTGGTTCTGACTAAAACCCAGAATGCATCCATAGCCCCACCAAAATCAGAGCCACTGGCCTCCACTGGGGGAGCTGTGTTTATTTCCAACTAAAGTTCTATGTTAAATCGGGGAGCTAAATGGAAAGGGGGAGCCAACAATGAACATTAACAAGTGGGGAGAAAAGTAGAAAACAATTGAGAATTGCTATAGAAAAATGTAGGTTTTCTGATGTTTTCTAGTCTCTCCCTCTCCACCATTTTAAAAGACTGCATGAGCAATCTTTGTATGGTTAATCTGTGAAATTAATCAATCTGTGAAATAGTTTAAGGAATTCACCCATGATGCCCTCAAATTACTTCCTTACTCTCAATGATGTCTGGGGCAGCTCTGTGAAAGCCTGTGCAGTTCTTATGGGCCAAAAACATTTGATACTCTTACAAAGGAGAGTGAGAGAATAGCTGTGCCATATGGGGACTCTCAGGTTAGAAGATTTTGTAGGGGATCTTAGGACTGGTCCGGACAGGCAAAAGGAAGTACTTCACACAGTGCACAGTCAAACGATGGAATTCATTAGCCCAAGATGTAGTGAGGGCCACCAATGTGGGTAACTTTAAAAGAGGATAAGACAAATTCCTGGAGGAGAAGGCTATCAGTGGGTACTAGTCCAGATGGCTATATGCTACCTCCAGTATCAGAGGCAGTATGCCCTTGATACACCCGTTTCTGGGGAACATGAGCAGGAGGGTGCTATTGCACTCATGTCCTACTTGGGGGTTTCCTACAGGCAGCTGGTTGGCCACTGTGTGAACAGAAAGCTGGTCTAGATGAGCCTTGGTCTGATCCAGCATGGCTCTTCTTATGGTAAGGGGTTGAGTTCTTTTGTTGCTTTGCTATTACAACACTAGACTATATTTTCAAGTGTAGGCATCCATTTTTTGCTTCCTTATGGCTTGGCAACTAATTTATAGACATATAGTAAATATCCTACTACTCACTGGAAAAGACCCTGATGCTGGGAAAGATTGAAGGCAAAAGGAGAAGGGGACGGCAGAGGATGAGATTGCTAGATAGCATCACCAATGCAATGAATATGAACTTGAGCACGCTCCGGGAGAGAGCGGAGGACAGGAAGGCCTGGCGTGCTGTGGTCCATGGGGCCATGAAGAGTCGGACATGACTGAATGACTGAACAACAGCAACAACAATCATCCTATGGGAAAACCTGAAAACAGCCTTTTATAATTCAGCTAGAGGGGCCATGTGGCCTCTTTTAATGTCCTGTATTTGAAGACATCTATTACACACACACACACACACACACACACACGTGTGCATGTGTATATACCTATATATCTACAGCAATGAAGCGGACAGATCAGCTTGAGGAGCCAGGTGTCAAATGCCTATATGAGGTGGCAATTATATTTGGGCTGAGGTTTTCTGATTAGGAATCTTGTTGTACTCAACCCCCCTCCGGTTTTGAGAGGTTTGCAAATTGTGTCTCTTTCTGTCTCTGAACTCTGTTTTGTTTTAACAATCAAAAGCATGGGTGGCTGAGTTGGTCATTTGTCTAGGTGTGAGTCAAGGACACTTCTGCTGTTTCATGCTAAACTCTTTCGAGATGAGATGCCATGGCAATTGCTGCAGAAGTGCAATCAAATTTGAATCCCGGGGAGAGAACTTGCTCCTTTAAAAATTCAATTTCCTTCTGTATCTCCAAAATGATGTTTAGCATTTCAGACGATTGTGGTGGCACACTGGGGCCAAGTTCGATTCATGGTCTTCTGCAGAAGACAATGTGCTGAGTCAGGGCCTTCAACGACTGCACATTGCTGACTTGAGCTTTCAGACCCTGTATTATTTGATTTCCAGTTTTAATACTAGCAATTTGGGGGGAGCTGAGGAAGTATGTTATAAAAGCAAGAGAAGGCACCCAGAGGGGAGGCTATATAAATACAGCTAATAAAAATAAAATGATAAATGAAAAACTGAATTACTGGGTGGGGGAAAAGGGAAAAACAAAAATGCAATGAATTTTGGTGATAGCGTTTAAGTTTTGGTACCTGTTTGCTAGGGATGTGGGAGTAACACGTTCAGTTCTGATTTTAATGTGAACCTTCCTAATTTATACTTGCCAGCTGATGAGTAAACTGAACTGCAGTTAACCTCTGGTAGTCACATTTCTCCAAATCTTGTGATGCAATTCTGCAATCAAAAAATGAATGCAAAATGAATGCATGTATTGGTAAAAACAATGCACAAAAATTCATTATCAGAGGAAATTGCTTGCAAAAATGTGTGCGTTAGGCAAAACTGCATACCAAAATGTGTATATTAGGAGAAATGTGAATGAAAATGCATGCAAATTTTTGCGTAGATTTAAAATAATATCACAAACTGATGCAGGAAAAGGACAAAAGAAACTTAAGGCTGGAAAAATAAGAAACTGATGATAGGAGAAAATCCATGCACAGCGTTCTTAGAAGCATAGTGGGCATCCATCTGTATTTTCTCCTGGTGAAAGAGTCTTGCACCAGGAACACAAGCTTAAGGCCTGCAAATTAAGTACTCCATACCTGAAATTAGTTGGGAAGTATATCCTTTAGTTCCTAGACAACGGCAAGATGCTTGCCCCTGCACAAGATCAGTGAAGTGATGGAGTCTGAGAGCTCGAAGGCATTGATAGGCTGACATCACTAGGAAAACAGAAGTGAACCTGGCTCCTTGGCACCCAATGCAGTCTCTGTGAAAAAAATCTTTTTACAAAGATGTTTGTTAGCTGCACTAAGAGATTCAAACTTCTTGGGGAGAAAACAAAGTCATGGCTTAATCGGAGCCCACAGTCACCAGGAGTTAGCCTTGGCACCAACTTTCACATATGAATTAATGCAGATTGCCCCTGGGCATGGGCAGAATGATTGCCACACATCCAAGTAACCAAAAGCTCAGACAACTGAGGTTAGGAGATTAGGTTTTTGGATGAGAGGACATCACTTCTAGGCAGGCTTGAAAAGTTGCACCTTTCATTTTAGAGGTGAAGCTTTGTGGAAATGGTATATAGCCCTGTTTTAATTATGCACACTCAATACTGTTATAACAATAATGCTGAGAATTCAGTAAAAGCATCAGCATCATTAAAAAAATTGTAATCAGTACAACCTGCTCTAAAGGCTTTTTGGGGGAGTTTGGAACTCTAATGTATGTATGTCAGGGATTCCCATTCACTTTCATGAAGGAGGCAGAAGCTTCTGAACATCCTTTTATGGAAGCATGCTTGTGTGGGACCTCCATGCATGCACTAGGGCAAGGGTGTTGAACCTGGTTCTAACCGAAAGCCAAATTCAATTTCGGAGGAGGTCTCAGGGACTCTATTCCAGTAGTGGCCAGGGGTGAAGGCAAATGGGGAGGTGGTCAAAAATACCAAAGATACCAGCCTATTTTAGCTTAAAGCTCTTACTGCCACTAAGTGAGCCTTAGGAGAGGCATTTCAGCCTTTTAGAATGACCCCCACCCATCCTGGGAAAGCTGAGAAATCATCACCAAATGATCAGCAGTGAGGGGCAAGGGGGATGGGCCCATCTGGCAAATCCCAGAGGGCTGAATTGGGACCCCAGATAGGCCTGATTTGGCCTGGGGACCTGAGATTCAACACCCCTGCACTAGGGAGTTGATGGAATTCTGAACTAAGGCAACATCTCTAGCCAAGGAAGAACATAATTTGACTTGTCTAAAAAAAGAAGCTACTATAGTGTCACTTCCAACAAACCACTTAAAAAAAAAAAATTCCAATAGAAGAAGCAGTTAATGAAAGGATTTTATTAGTCTCCCACACATTTGGCAATTCTTTCTGCTGGTGCTTTGGCCGTATGAAATGCACTGACTGTGCTGCTTTTGAGTTCTCATCAAATGCACATCTTTACAAAACAGATGGTGAAGCCTAGCATTAATTATCAAAAAAGGCTGATCAAAAACACTTTAAAATGCTAAGTAAAAACAATTGTGTGACAGGCTAATCTACTGCTGCTGTACACTCTGTTACATAATACAAGAACAAAGGGACAGTAAACTTGATTTAAATACATATGCCCAAGAGATAATACGTGTTGTTTAAAAATATATATGCAATTAAACTGTGCTTATATTCAAGAAACTGAATGGCGCACGCTGGATTACATGAATGAATGGCATCTACATTTATGTTACACTCAATTCAAAAACTGAAGGGGTCCCCTGATCATTATGCTTCAGGGACAAAACCTGTTTCCAGATGGTGCACAAGCAATCTGCCCAGTTGTCTCTGTTGTGGGTAGTAAGCCTGAACAAACGTATAACAACAAGCCATCCCTTTTGGTGTCTGACACTAGGGACGTATGCATTGTATAAAATCCGTTCCATCTGCATTTCGTGGATTGTCAGGTCCCTTTCGTTCTGTTGTCCACTCATCAATGGAACAGATTTTTTTTTGAGTTTCTGAACTTGCACAAATTTGTGCTTGCGAAAATGTGTGGGGAAACCCCCCCCCCACGTGCATTTACACACTTTAGCCTATGGGGGAAATGAGCATTTTTGGCTATATTTTTGGTTGAATATTTTTCTAAAAATGGTCCACCAGTCCGCAAAATCCGGCCAACTGGGGAAAAGCTGGTGTGCTGCAGAATCCATGGGTTGGATTCATAAAAATCCAAACTTATTAGATTCTATTGTGGATTTCTGCAACATCTCTATCTGACGCATGCCCTGCTTGCATCACAATGCCTTGTGAATAGTTCGCAGCAGTTAGTTCTGTGCTCCTCAGGTTGTGTAATACAGAAAAGTCTGATAATGGAAAGCGATGAAGCTGATGGCTTTACATATGCTTAGATATGGAAGTGGTTGCTTTAGTCCCTTGTGTTGCAATGTCAGACAGACTGTCAGAATGAGATGTAAGTAAGAGGGGGAAAGGCTGGTGCAAAATGCATGTTTTTTAATGCGGAAGGCCCCAGGTTCCAGACAGATCTCTAATCTAATCCAGATCTTCTTACATTCTTAAGATTAAGGACATTACAGAATGGAGTTGGAAGAAAAACACTAGAAAACAAGGGGTATGGGTGTGTGAAAAATATGCTGTAGTGCAGCCTTCCCCAAGCTGGTGCCCTCGAAGATGTTTAAGTCTACATCTTCCAGCATTCCAGGCCATTGGCAATGCTGGTTGGGGCTGATGGGAACTGAAGTCAAAACAACTGGAGGGCACCAGCTTGGAGAAGGCTGCTGTAGTAATAAAGTGTTGTTTTTGAACAAGGGAGGCTGCGTGTTAAATTACACTCTATGCTAAATGCTAACATTTTTTTCGCATTTAGTGCATGGGGCCCCAGGCTGTATTGGGACTACCATGTGCAGGTAGGGGGTTAAGCATTCCCACTCAGTCCCTCCCCCCCAATTTACCCCCCTCCTGGCACAGGGGCTGAATAAAAAAAAACTTCATTGATGCCAGGGGAAATTTTTCTTTCTTAGGGGCAAATTTAGGGAGGGAAAGTGGCCGGGTGGGAAGGTTCCCCCCCCATACCAATGCATGGTGGTCCTGGATTGGGGCCCCGCATGCTTATACTAAATTTAAAAAAAGAGAGTTAGCATCAAATACACGCTACGCATTTAATATGGCATGTGGTTTAGCCCTGAGGTTCAATAATTCTCAGTCATGAAACACGTTGGGTGTCTTGGACAAATAACTCTGTCTGACTTTAGAGCTGTTATGGGGTGAAATGAGAGCTTGAGTGATAAAGCACATATGCTGATGCACTGTGCAAATTCTATATAATTCTATAAATGTATGCATGCCTTAAAGTTCACAGTGACAAAGCCTTTGTAAACAATCACAGAGACAAACACGGACATACATAGATCTATATCAGGTGCAGGCAGCATAAGGCCTGTGGGATGTATGCTGCCTGCCAAAGCTTTTCCTCCGTAAAAGCAACTCCTGCTTCCCCTTGGAACAACTAGCACACTGGTGAGCTGCCATCTGGTGGTAACACAAAGCTCTTGAGATGGGAGGGAAGTCATGATGGGCCCAGTACACTTTGGGAGTCCTTCATTTCTTATGGCCCAAGACCTTTTGCTGCCTGAGGCAAAGGACAAGATGGCACCCCTTCCCATTCCATGTACAAAAGCCAACTGGACTGGCAGATGGATCTGTCATCAACAGTGATAATGGGACAGGATCTTCCATTGCTCCTGAAGGCTGCAGGCTAACTTACGGGATGCAGAGCAGGCTGCATGGCCCACAGGTCTCTCCTCCGACACCTTGCTGCCAGCTCCCAGATCTGCTGCCTGAGGTGACTGTTTCTCTCTGCCTAATGGTAGGGCCAGCCCTGCTCTGATCAATAACGGTTGAGTCCCTGCCACCTGTGTTTCCACTATTCTCTCTGAACTGAAAATGAAGATTTTCCCCTGCACACTGCTCCCCCTCCCAATCTGAGATTGGAGATAACAGTGGGGATTCCTCCAGGAGGCCAAACCCAGCCCCCTGGAGGAACGTAATGAGGTTTGTTGGCTGGATATGGAACCATACAGGCTGCATTAGTCCCATGGGATAGAGGTTCCACATCCCTGTGGTATAATACTCTTAAGAGCATTCATGTTTATCCAGTGGAGGCTGGTGGTTCCAATGTCAATGGGGTGGTGAATCTGCTCCGGGTTTCGGTCAGAGCCAGTCAGAACTCTAAAGGAACTATCTAAGGTGCTTCTGGCTGGCTTTGACTAAAACCTGGAATGGATTCACCACCCCACTGACATCGGAGCCACCAACCTCCACTGTGTTTATCCCATGCATAAAAATAAATGCAGTTTACAGACCTTGTGTCATCTGTTAGGTTATTCCTGTGAGGTACAGAAATCACTGCTATTTATCCTTCCTATTTTAGAGATGTGGAACTGAAACAGAGAGGCATTTCCGGGCTCAGGATGACCCTACAGTGTAGTCACTGATTTCCCCAGTTCTTTCTTATCCTGTTATGTTATGTGTCTTAATTTAGCTGTCTTCTATTGAAGGGTGGCTTAGTCATTTTAAAAATTAACAAACAAATAAGTGAATCACAAGATCAAATTGTTTGTAGAGGGTTCTATGATTAAGTGCATGCTTAAGAAGAAATGCCATACTATGATAACAACAAAGGCATAAAGGCAAAACAATGTGAATGTCAGAAATGCTACCAGTGGCAATGGCTAGTAGACTGGGTCTAAGGTTCTAATCTTCCCATCGAGAGAGGGAAGGCCAGTAAGTATATTATTATATACTCTTCACTTCTCCAAACAGTGAGAAGTTCCAGGGGCAGCGCTACCTGGGTTTATCTTCCTCTAGAGCAGAGAGCACTGAAGACTTACAGGGGGGTTGTAATATTTTGCTTATTATTTATTTGTTTGTTTATTAACAACATGTTTATGCTGCCCCATAACATAAAGGTCTCTGGGTAGCTTATGATAAATATAAAGAACAATTTGAATACAAAACAAGACAGAGAGCTATTAAAAAATACAGCATCAATACAGCTGCAAAGAACAAAATTGGTGCATGAAGTAAGTACCAGACTTGGCTGCTGCTTGGAGAAGTGGCTCCTCCAAGCACCGTCTGCCCCAGTCAGGCTGGCATGATGTGCAACAGGGGCACCCCACTTGGCCAGTGTGTGGAAGAAATGCCCCTCCAAGTGCCAACTGTGTCCCTTTCTCTGTGCACAGAGAAAGGAAAAAAAATGGGTGGGGTGAGATGATGTCATGGGAGGGGCTTTGGGGATGGGCCTTGCCCACGACATCATCCAGCCTGCCAGACTGGTCCAGGGGGTGGTCTGGCCCCGGGACCAAAAAAGGTCCCCCACTGCTGATTTAGGAGGAGTGGAGTCCTATCTAGAACAGGCTGAAAGCCCTGGGTGGGCAAACCATTGACCAACATGATCTCTGTGTCACCATCTCCAGGCTCTGATGACCTTTACAGCAAACTTCCCAGAGATCTCTCTGTATATCTCCCAACAATTAGCTCCAATTAAAGAAACCCCTAAAAGGCATTCTGAGCCATTAACAAAGAATCTCCCTAGGCATGGAAGGTTGCCCAATTACTGCAGCAACCTCCTTTTCCTGTCTAATTTCTCCAACTAGAAAAGGCATTAAATAGAATCCTCCTCCCTTCACAGGGGCAGTGAGAAAATATACAAAGTTATTACCAAGCCTGAATGGTCTGTTTCCTAGCTGGCTGAGGCAAGGGATGGGAAGCATGAACAAAAAAACAGTCTCACCAGTGGAACGGCTGAAACAGGGTGCAGTCATGGACGGATCGGGAGTGGCAGAGGGGACAAGCAGATGCGCTCTATCCTATTGTCCTCCAAGCCATGGCCACCAGGGGTGTTGCTATGCATTTAAAGAATTCAGGGCCCAAGCCTGTAGGGTACAAATCTGCATATGCTAATTCATATCTATATGTGCAACTAATTACTAGGACTTATATTTCACAGGAGGCAGAGCCAGCCCATTTATTTCTCATCCAATAGTCTCACATAAAATACGTTCTACAGTTAATTTGGACCCTGACTCAGATCATCCTAAAGCAATGGGAAAAGGTTTTTTTCTAAGCTTAATTGCCATTCTTTTTCTTAAGGTGCCGTCTCCTATCGGAGGTTAGCTATCATTACAGCTATTTTTGTTTTCTACTCCACTACTCTGAACAGTTGTACAGAAGTACAGCTGAACCATTCCCTCAGATTCTTTAACCATGATGTTCGTCTTCTTCCTATTAGACTTTCTCCTTCCATTTTCCCTTGGATAATGAGTTGGAGTATGGTGTATTTTTCACCTCAGATAATACGACCAAGGTATTGTAACTTTCTTCTCTTGATGGTCTTTACCAATTCTGTTTGTTTGCTTACTCTGCATAGTATATTCTCATTTGTTACTTGATCAGTCCACGGTATTTTCAGCATGAGTCGGGATATCCACATTTTGAAGGATTCTATTTTCCAGGGGAAGATTTTTTGGGTGTGTGCATGCGTGTGTGCTGCAGCATGTGGGGAGGGAGAATTAACTTTTCCCTCACTGGCTGCAAATCCCCTGTGAAAATTGCTCCTTGTATGTCAATTAAGCTGAGAATAAAACCTTCCATTGGCAACAATTGAATAGACCTGGGGCTCTGGGAAATATATTCAGGGCTGGGGCCCAATGGGCCCAGGCTTAGCAATGCCCCTCATGGCCTCACCTCTGCAGATGGTAGATTTTTACACCAGTCACAAAACTGGCTCAATAAAATTCCCACCCATTGACTTCAATGGGGGATAAGTGATTAAAAAAATAACTGCCATCACGTTGACAACTGCCCTGCCTACGAGCACAGGATACGGTGTAACTCGGAACCCAATCATATTACATCGCCACCAGAATATATTATAAAGCCTCCGCAACCAAAACAGGTTCAGCACCTTGGATAGCTCCTTTAGAGTTCTGGCTGGTTCTGACTGAAACCCACAATGGATTCACAGCCCCACCAAAATTTGAGCCACCAGCTTCCACTGCTACCCACGTCATGCATATGTAGAGCTCACAAGTGAGAACCCTGGTGTTGAGAAATGATGGAAGGGCAGTTTGTACAAAAATGGAGCTTTTTTGCCTTCCAAGGGCACAGCCCAGATGCATGCAGCGGAGCAAGTTCCACTGCAACACCCCAGGGGAACGGGGTACATAAGTTCACAGTCATTGTAGTCTCCCTTGGGGGGGGGGGCGGGGAGGCTATGGCATAAGCACTGGGTGAGCACTCAGGTGCCCCCCCAACACCTACTGAATGTCCAAGGACTATGTGCATTGCAAAATGCTGAGAACTGCAAATACTGAAAGATAACTGTATTCTAGGCAATCTATTGGGGAGTGCAAATTTGTTATGTTCTTGCTGCAATATGAACCGAATGAAACTGTTCCCTATCTCTAGTCCAGACTATGGCATCTTCCCTCGCGTGTTTTCCTACCACTTGTTCCATCTTTTCTGTTCGCACAAAGGGTCAGTTAAGGAGGGAAAGATAGAAAAGCAGCACAGTGTCTTTTGATTCATAGTGCTAGAAGTCCTCCATCTGGAAGCACCCTAATCCCAATTGAACTCCGTGGGGCTTACTTCTGAGTAGACATGTACAAGATTGCACTGCATGAATCTTAAAATGATGTGTAGTTTTTGTATCTCCTTTGTAATTATTTTAACATCAGTTTTGGATAAAAGCCAAGCTGACTACCAGCTGTAACACTTGATATTTGGGGTTTACACAATCGGCAATCGGCTTTGTGGTCCCCCACCCCAAAGAACTTGATTCATATTTGTTGCTAAACCTTATAAAGTCTAGAAGCTCATGATATACAAGCCAAAGGAGTGCTATATTATAACTTATTAACGCATCTTCAAAGACATCATGGCAAATAAAACTTGAATTAAATCCTTCAAGCATTCAGGTCACAAGCTGGGAGGAAAAAAACCTTCAGAAAACACACATTGAATAAATTACCAAAGTTATTGATCCACATTCCAGTACACATAAATTTTGAAGAGCTGACTAATGCTAATTTTGCAACACTTCGTGCAATATGTATTCTTAGGTTTTTGTAGCTACCAATGACTAGTATATTTAGTTACAGAAAAGACTCTAAACTTTGCCATATCTAAACAGTTGCTGTTCTTTCTAAATAACAGGTTTGTTACATGAAAATTGCCACATTTGATCAATACAAGAAAGCCACCTTCCATAACAATGGGATATTTCCCGTCAGTTTCATTGTGCCAGTGTCAATTATAATTAAATAATACTTACTGAATGCAAGACATGGCCTAGAACCAAAACAAAAAAGTATTTGGGTTATAAAAAACAATGCCATCATCTTATCATTCTCAAAAGCCAATTACAAATTCTTCGGCATTGCACTTTCCTACTGTGAAAATGTTTCGGAGCATAACATTCTGAGAGCATGTTATGGTCTGATAAGAGGCCACTGTAATGACAAAAGATTTCTGAAGGGTTCCAAGGCATGGGGTGGCTATTACAGTAAATACTTAAAAACTCTAATCATCCTTTTGGAATCTGTTGCACCTCTTAAATTGCTTGGCTGCTTGCCATGTGGATAAATAGATGGATAAACATGGTAAAATTATGAATATGCATCCGGAGCTTATCTATCATACATGATTTAAAGCGGGGGGAGAATGACAAAGAACATGATCCAGCCCCCTGGGCTCACATCAGAAATGCAACCTACATACACATTCTTTATGTGCAAACAGGCCTCAAGGCTGTGTAAGTGATGCTTCCACCACCTACTTGCAGAACCCAGAAGCTTAGAACATGGGGAGCCTCTCTCTGTTAAGCCCCGGAGTTATGCTACCGATATGAACCTACCCAGCTACAATGATCATCATCCGAGACTCGCCTCTGAGTGTCTTCTCCTCTGAGGCTTGGAGGAAGGCAGCAAGGGAGGGCGGTGGTAGCCCTTGTTTGTGGAATGCTCTCCCCACTGAGGTCTGCTTGCTGCCAACATTGTCATGTTTTTGGTTCCATGTTAAGACTTTCCTCTACTCCCAGGCATTTGATGGCACATATAGGTCACTTGTTTTATCATCTTCTTGTAACAGGGATTTTTTTTAGCTTTTTTGGGGGGGGGGTATTTTAGAGATTTTATATTTTGTTTTATTATCTTGTATTTGTGGATTGAAATTTTTGTGAACTGCCTTTCTGAACTTTTGTGAACTACCAATAGATTTGGCTATTGGGTCATATAGGAATGAAATCTTATATAATCCAATGTCGGGAGTTATTTGGTCATCCCTTTTTGACTGCCTTCCCGTTGACCAATTCTCATGAAGCACACTTCATTGGAAAGCTCTTGACACACAGATTCCATGAATAACAATGGTTTTCACTATAATTCAAAGTTGAGAGTTTATGTCCACAAAGCTTCTTTAAAAAAAAAGAAAAAAAAAGAATTTTTAAGCTATCTTCTATAGCTTTTTTAAGCTATCTTCTATAACAGTGTACTATAAACTTTTATTTTTAATATCAAAATGACAAGTATAATTAAGCAAACATAATTAATTGCAAATTGGAGCAAAATGAAATATGAACATAAGAAAGTCTCTGTACACCTTTATAAACAGTGCAGGCCAAAGTACAATGATAGTCAGTAACATATGGCTTTAATCAAATACAGTTGATCAAGAAATCCAATGCCTGGAACAGGGTCACCACATTCCAGCTTACTCCCAACATGTGCACCCTGGAGAGTGAATCTGAATTTGCTGCCTGCCTTCTGACTATTGGTAATGGTACCGTGGAAGAGTTCCCAACTGTTGGAGAAGACATGATCAAGATTCCAGACTCATGCATTGTTAATGAGGACATTGTCACTGCTGTCTATGGGAACTGACTTTAGTGAGGCAGCTGTACATGTTAATGCAGGCAAGATCATTCTGTGTCCCAAGAACGAGCACTGTGACCACATCAACCAGATGGTATTGGACAGAATGGAAGGTGGGGAAAGGAACTACTTGAGTGTAGACAAAGTCACTGGCGATGATGCCAGGCTCGATGGGCAATATCTTTCGGAGTTCCTAAAGACTCTCAACCCAAGTGGTTTGTCACCAAGCAAGTTGACTCTGAAGAAGGGCACCTCAGTCATCCTGCTAAGGAATCTGGACGTGAGTCAGGGTCTTATCAATGGCACAAGGTTCATTGTGCTTGTTATGGACAACAAATGTTTGCGTCAGGAAGCCCTCACTGGACAGGCTAAGGGCAAGCAGATGTTCCTGCGAAGGATCAGCCTTGCGCCTTCCAGTTCAAACATCGCCAGTTTCCCATTTGTCTGGCCTTTGCGATTAGCATCAACAAGAGCCAGAGACAGACTGTGGACCAAGTTGGCATCTATCTGCCTACATCTGTCTTCTGCCATGGACAACTCTATATTGCCATGAGTCGTGCACGCTCATTGGCAAACCTCAAGATTCAAGTCGTTGATGGGCCAGAGCAAGGATGTTATAGTCACCGCCCTGGAGTTTATACCAAGAACATTGTATTTACGGAAGTTTTGTAAAGATAAAAAAATGTAACACTTTAACTGTTTCAATAAATGCAATTAGTTAAGTTAAACCTTTCATTAGATTTGATTTTTCTCTGTGAACTCTGTTCGTGGGTAACCAACTGGTAATAAATGGAATGAATGAATGAATTGCTGTAGTAGGCTACGGCACTATAATAGATGGCTCTCCTTGCCCACTCATCATACAATATAGCTGTCCTGGCTGGCACACATTTGTTGGTTGTAAAAGGATCCTGGTTGTTCCTGAGGGTCTGGCTGCAGTGAAGCTGTGTTATTGAAGAGGACTGCTGAGCAGGAGGGTGGCCACTTATGAACTGCCAGAAAATGTGGGGTGGGGTTTCTGCAAGAGTTTTGCCTGCACATGTTCTACTGCACTGAACATTTAGCAGCAGGATTTTCAATTTAGGATTGTTGTAAGCATCAGAATTCAAGGGGCACATGATGGATTGCAAGTGTGCCTCATGGGTAAACTGTACCTTGATTTTGCATTGGCTATGATGAATGCAAGTAGTACAACAATATAGACAAACACTGAGACAGAACATAGAGTGCTCTGCCACTAAAATCCCTTGAATGGTGTGTGTGCGTGTGCGTGTGTGCATGTGTATGTGTGTGTGTGTGTGTGTGTATGTATGTGTGTGTGTGTATATATATATATAATGTTTGAAATAGCTGAACCCAAGGGCATGTAAAAATGAAATGTACAAAAAGGAAGTGAAAAGCCAAATGTGGCTCATGGGACTGCATAAAGAATGACTTAAATGAGCTTTGGAGACAGTGAGGGTTTCCCCTTCCATTTGTCACGTCTTCCTCTTCAAAACGTATTTCTCTTTAGTATCCAGGATGGTGAATTGTAAGCTACTTTTCTCCCTTCTTTGGCCACCTGAGAAAAGGCTATTCAGTGAGAAAGCTAAATGGTAGAGTTGTTATTTTAAAATCATATGATCACTTGACTAAAAGTTCAGCAAATATCAGTAGCATTTTTTTCATGCCTAAATTCCACATTTCAGAAAGGGAGAATGACTTATTCATATCAGAAACACCAATAAGCTGGTGCTTTATAAAGTATGCCTCAATTTAGAAGCTGTGGCTTATATTAAACATAATTATTTTCCCTGCAGTTCTAGCTCAAGGGTGGCTCTTCCTAATTTAATTATTCTTCTTAGTGGTTTGCATGGACCAAATTGCTGCTGCTGAACTAGGTGGAGCTGAAGGAAAGAAATATAGTATTTAAGTTACAAATGGATCCTTGGGAACTCAGCAGTCAGAATTATGCTGACGTCCATTAGTGAAACAGAAATTATTCTTCAATGAGAGTCTCTCTGCAGGGGAGAACCAATTATATTTGCTGGTGGGTTTTTTTTGGTGGGGGGCAGGATAAGTGATGCTCTTGTAACATGATTTAAAAATCCACACAAGCATGGACCAAAATTGGTGCCAGTAAGGTCAATAACCAGTTTGCTATTTTTCATCTCTGTGAGATGGTTGATACATTTAGAGAAAAGCAGAGAAAGAAAATTAACGAGTGTCCTTTGCCATTTCTCCAGTCATATGTGAAGTGTGATTGTGGATCTCACTTCTAGTTATGGTAAGGGAGTACAGTAACTTTGGGGAAACCACCAAGACCATAGAGAGCACTATAGTCTTCCTATGTGCTCTTGTCTTCTGGATTATGGGCTTTCTTTGGCATGGCTGAAGAGTCAATTTAGGTTGACCTTAAAGGTCATGATGGAAAGAAAACAGCTTCTAAGACAGGGGTGTGGGGATGATGCAGCTAATGCACGCTAATGAGGGCATTGGAGCAGTGAGGGAGCAGACCTTGCCCCTCGCCTGCCTTCTTGCCACCCTGGTGGCCTTATTGGCTACATTCTCCCAAAGGTGCCAGATTGGCTGAGGTTGCCACTTTTGCTCTGAGGGAAAAGCAAAACTTGTTGAAGTTAAAATGGTGCATGGAATCTGTCAGTGCAGCACTTTCCAGTGTGCGCTAGCAGGCAGCAGCCTTCAGCCTTGCCAACCAGTCAGCCTGCCCACTTGCCTGCCAGGGAGAAAACACCACTGCTGCTGCAAATGAGCACCATTCTGGGTGGAAAGCCAGGAATATAACTAAGGTAAGTAAATACATAAATAACCAGGTTTGAAAGAAAGAATGAAAAAAGCAGGGGTGGCAGCAGGAAAGGACCCAGTGAGAAGAACAGTCCTGCTGCCCAACAAAGCTAAAAATAACAGAGAAGCCTGGAAGTCAACGTGACCAGGACCCACTGAAACCTGGCAGTGTCCCTGGCTATCTCCTCCTATGCTCCATCTTAAGACTCTGACTAAATGCAGACTTTGTGGCCAACATCTCTCCCCTTCCCTCCCACCACTTGCCTGGTGAAGAGTTCTAGAGAGGTATCAGGGTTCCTCTTATGACCTGGACCCTCTGAGCAACTCCTTAAGGATCTCTTGCCTCCGTAAGAGTCCCAACTTCTTACTTTTACCTTCCCCTTTCCAATAACATAGGGTTTAAGCTGTAGGTGTGGGGTGATTGACATGCTAGACACAGGATTTAACCACAACAGTTTACTGGTAAATTAAAGCAAGCAAATCACAACTAAAGGTATTTACACAATAGAGCTGAGTGATACAAAAGGAATTAAGAGGAAATAAAAGCTGCAAAAATGCAAGTTCCTTACCCTAGCTGTACTTTGACTTCTCCAGGCTGCTTCTTCCTGCTCTCTCTTCAGGCTCTGCTCTTTCTGACTCTGCTCATGCTCCTCTGGTCTTTCTGACTCTCTCTTTTTATACCCTACCTCAAAACCAAAAGTACTTTTCAAACCTGAAGAAATGAAACTTAATTGGGGAAACTAAACAACTCCTTTCAGGGATACCACCTCCCAACAAAACAACTCCAGGCCTCTATACCTGACTTTCTTCTTTCCCTTGCCTCTGTAGGCCTCAAACCTTCACAAGATGGTTTCTGGTTAGCCAGGAAAAAAGAGACTATGGCTGGTCTTGTGCTAATAACTTCCCTCTCTGCCACAGTATTTCTCACTTGTAAAATATATGAATATTATTGGTTGCCTTTGACTAGGTCTTTGTATAGCTTTACCACTCAGCTTTAGAGGTGTGTGTTAGAATTGCTTATCGGATGCAGATTTGCATATGTAGGCTGTCCTAGCATATGGCTCATAGGCTGCAATCAGCAATTGGCTTCACCCCCTAAGCCACAATTTTGCATCAGGCAGTGCCTCACTGAGCCACTATTTTGTACCTGGCTCCAGTTGGTGAACCTCGAGGCTCTGGCAAAATACAAAGTTGATCCCATAATGCTGTCCATCCCCACTATAGAGCATATGAATAGCAGAAATATAGAGATGGAGGGCACTAAACTGTCGAAAGGCCATTGGGCCCAGCCCCAGCCACAGGCTAGGAGGCAGATCCTCCATCCACTAGCCCTGATCTTCATCACACCCATTTCTACAAGTCAGCCTACATAACCCAGACTATAGGGTGTGCGCTAGCAGAGAGCAGATGTATTGCATAAAGAATGTTTTTTAGTTATTTAACTTCACAGCGTCTCTCAGATCAAAGGGCTGCTGATACAACTCCTCTTTTCATTCTTTTTTATGTGCTGCTATTGCCAAGAACTAATCCCACCTCTTTGATTTCGAACGGTCATATAAACTTTGACAAAACAAAAGGAAGGGGATGTTTTCGGCAGCAGACACTGGTGGGATGCAGGCCAGACTCCTTGACACAGATGGTGCTTGTCAGTTATAACAGCTGCATGTGAAAAATCTGACAGACAAGAGGGATAATGGACAAAATATTTAGGTGCTGATGCCAGCTGTTGTGCCAAAATAATAAAATCCCCTCTTTTGTAAAATGAGGGAAATGCTTTGTGTTGAGTCTTTGTAAGCAGCTGTTATGTCTCTGAGGCAAAATTAGGTAGCAAAGGATTCCATTAGATCTGTTGAAACTGCACATGCAAGCATTGTGTGATAACGACCACTTTTTATTTTTTATTTTAAACATGCCCAAACTTGTATTTGAATCCTAACACAAAATTTGGCACATGATAAGCGGGTGTCAGTTGCCACAGGGCTCAGTGTGGGGCTCTGTGAGACACATATTGATCCCATTTTTCCTGTGCATCAGACAAGGCTGTCCCTACTGTCAAGTAGGCTGTCCCTACTGTAAAGCAACCACCTCAGGTGCAGATGCTGGGAAGCAGTGGCAGCAGCTCCCTGGGCTGTTTTTCCTGAGCTCCCTGGGTGTTCCCCTCTGTTGGAGGGCCGAGCAGCATATACTACATGGCCTGACCTGATCCCTCTGAACTAGGCTGCTGCCTCAGGTGTGGTAGAGGATGCCATCCCATCAACTGCCAGTCCCATCATCAATGGGGGTGGGCGCCATCTTGTCCTTGGCCTCAGACAGCAAAATGTTTTGGGCTGCAATGGGGTTAGATAATGGTCCCTTGCTTCCATGGGCTGCTGATGGAAAGAGGGACCTGCAGAAAGCTCAAGCTGACACATTATCCCAACCTGTTTGGGATACTCCTGGTCCTGGGAACTGAGTGATAGCAGCAAGCCAATCCCTTATCTCTGCCCCCTATCAAGCTCCTATACTGCTTTTCCTAAATCTGGGTAATTCATCTCTAAGTAAGGACTCCAAGCCATCAGGCTGACTGACTACTGCCTGCCTGTCCATCCAGGCACTTGCCAACCCTGGTACTTGAGCATCTGACAGTGAGGTCCCAGTAATTTTGTCAGAATTAGCAATGGGTATTAATTAATAGGATAGAGAACAATAATATCAATTAGGTAAACGTTCAAAAGTCTGCTACTTTTCTTCCTTCAGGGCCATCCCTGAAGTCCATTAATGCATTACAAATGGACTTTAGAACAGGGTGTAGTTTACTGCTGCTTATTTTGATCATATATTCTGTTTCTCCCAGAGGGAAAAGGAAACCAACCGCTGCATATTTGCACTTGAGCATTTTTTGAATGTATCTGCAGGTGAAGCTGACCATTAAGTGTCACCAAAACAAACTAGGGATGGATGTATCTGTCAGGTCTGGTTTCTCTGAGTTTCTCATTTTTCCAGTCTTAAGTCTGGTTAATAAAAAAAAAAGTTTGCATGAGTTGTACACATGTTTGTGCACGTTTCTCCTAATGCATGCACTTCTGTATACCGTTTTGCCTAATATACACATTTCTTGCAAGCAATATTCCTCATATAATGCATTCTGGAATGTTACTTTCAACAACATACACAGTTTTGTGTGCACTTAGCCCTAATATATGCCTTTCTGTATTCATTTTTTGATTGGAGAATTCCATTGAAAACAATAGGAAATGTGCAAATTTTGAAGGATAATTGAGCTTCAGTTCAAAAGTGGGAAATTTGGTAATTTCACATTACAATCCAAACTGAAAGAATTTCTCCCAGTTTAGGAGTTTATCCTAAAACAAACAACACCTTGCCTAATAGAACCTAAGACTCTCAAAAGAAATGTGGTTCAAAGTCTCTTTAAAATTCCATTTCATTAATGACAAGCCCCCCCCCCCTTAGGTCATCCTTCAATTCTTCTGTCTGGCATTCTGATTTCTGACTTCATTTTTAGCACATCATTATGTCTGAATCACATATAATTTTAACTCCTTTTTTTCCTCATCCAAACTGTATGTTGGGAGAAACTTCCACCTTTATATAATTAATATAAAGATATTCAAGGTCAAACCACATATTACGTTAAATACATACTGTGCAGCTAACCCTCTCTTTCTTTCTTACCCTAAAGTAAGAATGTAGGGTTCCAATCTGGATTAGGACCACTGTGAACAGGTAGGGGAAGTTTCAACCTTCCCTCCCCAGCCATTTGTTTTCTGACATTTGGCTTTGTTTAGGACTAAGAAAAGAAGAGAAAAAAGCCTCTGTTGGCAGCAATTGGATCAGGGCCTCACACACTTACTTTAAAATAAGTAAGGAACAGAGGATACATTGCATCATGCTATGAATTTAAAGTATCTGGTAGTTTGACCCTAAGGCTGCAATCCTGTATATACTTACCTGGGAATAAGCCCTGTTGAAATCAGTAGGTTTTCCATCTGAGTAGCCATGCATAGGATTGCACACTAAGTCTCAAAGGAAAGATTGTCAAAAAAATTGCTAATAAAAATTGCATGCTGAAGATGAGGTGCCTCAAAAAAAGTGAGATTTTCAGAACATTATAACCTAAGGTCAATATAAGGGGATCAGGCAACTGGTCTATGAACTTCTGTGTAGCTGGAATATTGAGAAATGACCCTTGATACAAGGGGCATCTGGCTGTCTTTGTGCTCTGAATTTCCTGAACTATTTCCAAGAAGGTCATTATGACTATGAGTACTGGAAGCTTGGCTGTGTTAATCTGGAAGAGTTCAGTTGTGTGTACTCCCAGGTAAATGGCTATTGTATTATATTGTTTTTGTCTTGTATGCTGCCTTAGGAGGGTGCCACCCTTAACGGTGGTCTAAAAATCATTTTAAAATATATGATTGCCACCTTAAAGCTATAATTTACAATAGTTTCTTCTTCTCAGTGTGACACTGACACTAGCTGTACCACAGTCTGATCCCATCCATGTTTGATCAGAAGGAAGTACCACTGCTCTCCCGTGTCTGTGTAGATATAGATATATATCAAGTTCATCATTGCTTTTTCTAAATTGTGCATCACCACTAAATGGACGTAGATCTTTTCTACGCAAGGCATTTATTGAGTGCTCATCATTTCCTACTCATGGTTGTTTATGGGTTCTTTAGACACCTCTGTGACCTTCCAGTTTAGTTTCTGTTAGCAAAACAGCACTTTTGGCGATTTTTTTTAGAGCAGGGAAAATGGGGTGTTCTTTCTGAAAGTGAAAGAAAGCTCAGTTTTCACATGTATTTAGGGATGGCGGAGAATTCCGCCACAGATTTCAGTGAGACCGAATGCACTGGCATTCGGCCCCCTGAAATCCGTGGTGGAACGGCCTGCCCCCCTGCCCCCCCACGGATTCCCCCCCGGGACGAGACTTACCTGGGGTTGATGTTCCAGACGGCGGTGGCTCTGGTGGAGGCTCCGGCAGTGGCAGCGGCGGTGGCTGGTCAGCTGCCGTGGCCGCCATTGTCGTCCTGGTCTTTGCTGTGATAGGCTACGTAAGTATTTATGCAGCCTATCACAGCAAGCCAATCAAAAAAGAAAAAAAGCATATGCAAATGGCGGCGGCTACAGCGGCCGCCATTTGTGTTCCCTATTTTTCGCCGATTTATCTTACATAAATATTTACGTAAGATAAAACGGCGAAAAAAAGGGGAACGCAAATAGTGTAGTGGGTGCTATTTGCATTCCCCTTCTTTTTGCCATTCTAGCCTACGTAAATATTTACATAAGATAAATTGGCGAAAAATAGGGAACGCAAATGGCGGCCGCCGTAGCCGCCACCATTTGCGTACGCCATTTCCCCCCTCTTTCTGGAAGGATGTTGCCCAGCGGCCAGATTTCTGGCTGTGGGCAGCCCTGGCCAGTGGCTCTGCAGAATCTCCACAGAGCGGAGCCGGCCAGAGAAGGATTTCGGGGGGAGGTGCGGAGCGCCTCCCCCCCACTGCGAATCGCCTCGTCGAAAAGGTAAGTGACTTTCGTACATCCGTACCTGTGATGCAACTAGATTACCCAGTATGAAAGTGAGTCTGAGAAACTGTCAAACAAGGAAAGAACACAAAAGCAGCTCCAATCAAGGTGGGTGGAATTTGAGGGGAACACCCCTGTGGATGTGGAGCTTAATAAAAGAAATAAAGGTCTCCATTGATTCCAATGGCCCTAAGAAATAAGAATACCTTGGCTAGGTGCTGCTTCTGTAGTTCTTGCCTTTCCTCCTGAAGCATCCTGGTCCCAATCCAGATTGAGACCATATGCACTTACACAAAAAAATAAAGAAAAATAGCCAGGTCAAGTACACCTATGTGATTTATAAAATGTGCAGTTTGGCCATGAATCTGCAGGGGAGCTGTCCAGCTAAGGAGACAGACAAGGATATAGGGACCTAGACAGGAGGAGATAGTGCTCTAGGAACAGCCAGGTAGCTGTTTGGCTGGCCCTGCTGAGCTGCCCTTGCTGGAGCATCATAGACCACATTTCATAGAATCATGGGTTGGAAGGGGCCTACAAGACCATCAAGTCCAACCCGCTGCTCAATGCAGGAAGCCTGATTCCCAGGCAGTCTCCCATCCAAGTACTATCCAGGGCTGTCGGAGGGCACTGATTCAGAGTTTACATCTGTTTGGCTTCCTCTTCCTGAGCAGGGCTTAGGGATGGGAGGCCTTGTGCTGCCAAAAGTGTACCAGTATGGTGTTCTTTTTGGGCTTGTCACTGTTTCTTTTCTTGGGCCTCTGGAGGTAATGGAGGCTCTGAAACTGGCATGTGAGTCTAGCTGGAAAACGGAGACAAAACAGAAGGGTAGACATGATATACACATTTCTGTATAGCTGGAGGCCAGGCCTACCGGTTTCAGTAGGTCTGCTGCCCAGCTCATGTTGCTGCTCAGTCACCAGATTTACCAGAAATGGTTCTCTGATGCTATCAGGGCTTTTTTCTTTTCATTTCTGAAGTGCAACCAGACACAAAATACGCAGTTCTGAGGGTGAGGTGGGCGGGCCATGTAGTTCCAAAAGAACATTTGTGCAGTTCAGAATTAAAGTAATACAAATGTTGTATTATCTGAGCTGATGTAGAAAAAAGAAGTGGCAGCAATGTGAATAGGCTGGTCGATCCTCTGTCATCTTCTCAAACTGGGGAGAGGTAAAAGCAGGGTACTACAAGGCTCAGGCCTGGGCCCAGTGCTCTTCAACATTTTTATTAATGACTTGGAGCAGGGAATGCTGATCAAATTTGCAGATGACACAAAATTGGGCGGGATAGCTAATACTTTGGAAGACAGAATTCAACAAAATTCAAAGTGAACTTGATAGACTGGAGCACTGGGCAGAAAATAAGAGAATGACATTTAATAGGGATAGATGCCAAGTTCTGCACCTAGGAAAAAGGAACCAAATGCACAGTTACAAGATGGGGGATACATGGCTCAACAACACTACAAGTGAGAAGGATCTTGGAATTGTTGTAGATTACAAGCTGAATATGAGCCACCAATGTGACATGGCTGCAAAAAAGGCAAATGCTCTTTTGGGCTGCATTAAAAAAAATGTGGCTGCAAAAAAGGCTCTTTTGGGCTGCATTAATAGAAGCATAGCTTCCAAATCCAGGGAAGTAGTAGTTCCCCTCTACTCAGCATTGGTTACTTAGGCCTCATCTGGAGTACTGTTCTGGGCACCACATTTTAAGAAGAATGCAGACAAACTGGAGAGGGTTCAGAGGAGGGCAACAAAGATGATCAGGGGACTGGAAACAAAGCCCTATGAGGAGAGACTGAAAGAACTGGGCATGTTTAGCCTTGAGAAGAGAAGACTGAGGGGAGATATGATAGCGCTCTTCAAGTACTTGATAGGCTGTCACAGAGAGGAAGGCCAGGATCTCTTCTCGATCATCCCAGACTGCAGGACACGGAATAATGGGCTCAAGTTGCAGGAAGCCAGATTCTGGCTGAACATCAGGAAAAACTTCCTGACTGTTAGAGCAATATGAGAATGGAACCAATTACCTGGGGAGGTGGTGGGCTCTCCCACACTGGAGGCCTTCAAGACGAGGCTGGGCAGCCATCTGCCAGGGATGCTCTGACTTGGATTCCTGCATTGAGCAGGGGGTTGGACTCGATGGCCTTGTAGGCCCCTTCCAACCCTACTATTCTATGATTCTATTATCTTCTGCAGAGTTGCAAGGAAGATGTGTATAATTTGGCACTGCAGTTTCCGTGTGACTTTTATGAGCATGGACATTTCAGTACGTATTTATGATTCTCAGAGGATAAACAACAGGCCTTCTCAGAGAGCTGATGTAGTGTTGTGGTTGAGAGGCTGAGCTATGAACTGGGAATTCTCTAGTTTTAATCTTGTCTTTGCCACAAGCTCACTAGATGACCATGCAGCACAATCCTATGCATGTTTACTTAGAAGGAAGCTCCTTTAATGTGTTAATACTCTATTATTAGTGTCTTTAGGACTGCTGCCTTAGGCAAGCCACTCTCCCTGCTCCCCGGCTCAGTTTCCCCAAGCTGCAATAATAATTGTGACTTGCCTTACAGCATTGTTGAAAGGATTTCAACAACCAGATAAATAGCGCTTTAACTGCTATACAAAGCATTATTATCAGTGCAGTCTCTCTCTCTCTCTCTCTCTCTCTCTCTCTCTCTCCTTAATCCTCTCCAGGGCTTTTGTCTTCAGAGGTTTTGGCAACAGCAGATGGTGTGATGCTGCAAACTACCCCAGAATATCTGATCATCTACAGTACATCATAGTGAGCATTTTCGGGAGGCGTGTAATGGAATGAGTGGAAGATACAGAGGCGGTTTCCTTGCCTTATGAGGGCTGAGGGCTGGCTGCCCTCAGTTGACCCTGAAAGCCATGAAATTATGCGAATATGTTGCTATGGACATTTTTGGACCTGTAGGTTAAAGCAATTACTGCTGAACTTAGGAGCACATGGAGTTCCCTTCCAATGCAATTTAAATGGATGCAACTCCTATTCACCCTCTTTTTGCCAGAATTGACTTTTATCCAGTATCAGTTGGCGTGCTCTATCACAGATACTGTTAATGAAATGGTATGTCTGATTTATTCCTTTGGTGGTGGTTGTTTTTTAATTCCTCAACTATGTAGACAAAAGTAATTATATTTTTTAAAAGATAAATCCCTTCCTAGGCACTCATGATTTCAGCCCTGCATGATAATTGCACTGTTGAAGTAATTTTTTCTTTTCTTTTGTGGCGTTTACAAAATATAATCAACTGTATGATAAATCCAATTAAGGATTTTATTTTTATTTATTTGCCAAATCTTAGTATATTATCCTTGTTGCTACTTTTATACTGCTAATCCCCCTGATACTTAATGTTCTAGTCATAGCTTATCTGATAGGACTGGGGTTGGAACAGAGAATGATTACTGCGTTCGTTCCAGAGATTCAGAACAAATGTAGATATTGTGGCACGTTTTATTAGGCCATTTGTTATTGCAGATTGGGTGCTGTAAACCATTCAGTTTGGATCGGATTCACATATTACTTGATGTTTTCAGGTGGCAATCCTCTACTCACTGACCTGGGGCTATGCCCCACTGAACTCAATGGGCATTGCTTCTGAGTAGACATAGGATTTCACTGTTAAAATTCATTGTATTTCTTCTCATGTAAATGATCTATCCACATCAGTGGTGAATGAGGCAGATGCTCACATAGTTCAGCTGCAGTAACTTCCATGAATTTGGAGAATTTCCTGTTTCACATGCATGATACATGACTCAGGCAAAAGACAACATCTGCAAGAGGCAGAAGCGAAGAAATAAGTGGCAGAAGGGAACATGTGGATCACCCCTCCGTAAGATGCAGAGGATACTTGGGGCCTGTTTCCATGAGCAATTTACTCTGACTGGCTGCGTTTGGAGGTCGTTGGGTATACATGACATCATGGCCATCTAGCAGCCACCCCAGAGCACATCAGGGAAAAACCAGATTTCCTGAGACTGCTTAAAGTCCATTCTTTTCCTCAAGTCAGGTTCTCCCCGATATCGTTGCTGTGTGCCCCAACCCCCGCATTTATATCCAGTATGCTAGCCCTGCCCAGGGTTATGCCTTTCACTGTGACCCCAGTCAAGGGGTGTTTCCCGAGTGTCTCCCATCCCTGCACAAACCCACTAGTGTCTCCTCAGAAGTAACTCCCATTGTGCTGAATGAGGCTCACCCTCTGAATGCCCACATCAGTACTTACAGAGATACCCCTCAACTGAAATGGCACGGTTTAAAGCCCAATTCTCTAAGTGCTATAAAGCGTGGTCTTGAGGCTGATTCTCCGTTGTTTGCTTTATTGCCTTAGGAAGTAACTATTTTGAGCCTTCATTATAGAGATCCCGTGGGTTAAAATGGGGGCTGGATTCCATCTTTGTGTTTGCTGCTGTCTTTCCCACAACAAACCCATGAGTGTCTCCTCAGAAGTAACTCCCATGGTGCTGAATGAGGCTTGCCCTCTAAATGACCACATCAGTACTAGAGATCCCCCTGAATGGAAATGGCACAGTTTAAAGTACAGTTCTTTCAGTGTACTTAAGCATGATCTCCAGGCTCCAATTCTCCGTTGTTTGCTTTATTGCCTTAGGAAGTAGCTAATTCACAGCTTAGTTGCAGAGATCCTGCCAGGAGCAGTTTGGTTGGAAAGGGGGCTGGTTTCCCACCCCTGTGTTCTCCCCCCACCTTTCCCAGCACAAGTATATGTGTGTCTACTCAGAAGTAACACTCATTGTGTTCAATTAGGCTCATTTGGAGGCTTGTCTTACAATTGCACACAATGGAAAGTAACTACTTCACACCTTCCCTACGGAACCTGGAGGGGGGAAGCCTCTCTTATTGGTTGAGCAGCCCCTGCCACTCAGATGACATTCAGTCCAATCCCCCACCCCACCTCACCCCACCCCACCCCACCCCACCCCACCCCACCCGGAAGTTAGTTATGCGAAGCCACGTAGAATGGTGCAACGTACAGCCTCATGGAGCCTTGCCTGGACCAAAAGCAGCTCCTACAAAAATGCAAGTGAGCCACTCCTCCTTTCTCCCTCCGTTGTCATGGAAGCAGGGCCTGGATTATCACCGTGTCTAGTTTGGTCTCAGGTTGGTTAGGGTGTGCCTGCATACCAACTCCTCTGTTTTCAGTATGAGTATCAAACCAGAATCGGCGTAGCGTAGTGGTTAGATTGTCAGACTAGGACTGGGGTGATCCAAATTCAAAAAGGGCAAATTCCATGTTAGGTATAATTAGGAATACCTAACATGTTAGGTATAATTCGGAACCCCTTCATGGATCACTGCCTTGTTGTGGCGAAGGGGCTTGCGTAACTCAGTGAAGCCATAAGCTATGCCGTGCAGGGCCACCAAAGACGGACAGGTCATGGCAGAGAGTTCTGACAAAATGTGGTCCACTGGAGAAGGAAATGGCAACCCACTCCAGTATTCTTGCCAAGAAAACCCCATGGAACATATCACAAGGCTAAAAGAGATGACGCCGGAAGATGAGCCCCTCAGGTCGGAAGGTGTCCAATATACTACTGGGGAAGAGCAGAGGGTATTTCCAAGTAGTGCCAGAAAGAGTGAAGCGGCTGGGCCAAACCCGAAAGGACACTCAGCTGTGGATGTGTCTGGTGGTGAAAAGAAAATCCGATGCTGTAAAGAACAATATTGTTTAGGAACCTGGAATGTCAGATCAATGAATCAAGGTGAGCTGGAGGTGGTCAAACATGAGATGGCAAGATTGAACATCGACATCTTGGGAATCAGCGAACTAAAATGGACAGGCATGGGCGAATTTAATTCAGGTGACCATCATATCTACTATTGTGGGCAAGAATCCCTTAGAAGAAATGGAGTAGCACTCATAGTCAACAAAAGGGTGGGAAAAGCAGTACTGGGGTACAATCTTAAAAATGATAGAATGATCTCAGTACGAATCCAGGGCAAACCATTCAACATCACAGTAATTCAAGTCTATGCCCCAACCACTGAGGCCGAAGAAGCTGAGGTTGATCGGTTCAATGAAGACCTACAACGCCTTCTAGAACTAACACCCAAAAAAGATGTCCTCTTCATCATAGGGGATTGGAATGCTAAAGTAGGAAGTCAAGAAATCAAAGGGATAACAGGCAGGCATGGCCTTGGTGTACAAAATGAAGCAGGACAAAAGCTAATAGAGTTTTGCCAAGAGAACACGCTGATCATAGCAAACACTCTTTTCCAACAGCACAAGAGGCGACTCTACACATGGACGTCACCAGATGGTCAATATTGAAATCAGATTGATTATGTCCTTTGCAGCCAAAGATGGAGAAGCTCCATACAGTCAGTAAAAACAAGACCTGGAGCTGACTGTGGCTCAGATCATGAGCTGCTTCTTGCAAAATTTCGGCTTAAATTGAAGAACGTCGGGAAAACCACTAAACCGTTCAGGTATGACCTAAATCATATCCCTGATGAATATACAGTGGAGGTGAGGAATAGATTTCAGGGATTAGACCTGATAGACAGAGTGCCTGAGGAACTATGGACGGAGGTCCGTAACATTGTTCAGGAGGCAGCAACTAAATCCATCCCAAAGAAAAAGAAATGCAAGAAAGCCAAGTGGCTGTCTGATGAGGCTTTACAAGTAGCTGAGGAAAGAAGGGAAGCGAAAAGCAAGGGAGAAAGGGGAAGATATACCCAACTGAATGCAGAGTTCCCGAGAACAGCAAGGAGAGACAAGAAGGCCTTCTTAAATGAACAATGCAAAGAAATCGAGGAAAACAACAGAATGGGAAAGACTAGAGATCTCTTCAAGAAAATTGGAGATCTCAAGGGAACGTTTTGTGCAAAGACGGGCATGATAAAGGACAAAGAAGGAAGGGACCTAACAGAAGCAGATGAGATTAAGAAGAGGTGGCAAGAATACACAGAAGAACTATACAGGAAAGATCTGAATGTCCCTGATAGCCATGAGAGTGCGGTCACTGAACTTGAGCCGGACATCCTAGAGAGTGAAGTGAAGTGGGCCTTAGGAAGCATTAGTAACAACAAAGCTAGCGGAGATGACAGTATTCCAGCCGAGCTATTTAAAATCCTAAAAGATGATGCTGTTAAAGTGCTGCATTCAATATGCCAACAAATCTGGAACACTCAACAGTGGCCACAAGACTGGAAAAGGTCAGTTTACATTCCAATTCCAAAGAAGGGCAACGCCAAAGAGTGTTCAAACTACCGCACCATTGCGCTCATTTCACATGCCAGCAAGGTGATGCTCAAAATCCTACAAGCTAGGCTTCAGCAGTATGCGAACCGAGAACTACCGGAAGTACAAGCTGGGTTTCGAAGAGGCAGAGGAACTAGAGATCAAATCGCCAACATTCGCTGCATCATGGTGAAAGCAAGAGAATTCCAGAAAAACGTCTATTTCTGCTTCATTGACTACGCTAAAGCCTTTGATTGTGTGGATCACAACAAACTGTGGCAAATTCTGAAAGTGATGGGAGTACCAGACCACCTTACCTGTCTCCTGAGAAACCTGTACGAGGGTCAAGAAGCAACAGTAAGAACCAGACATGGAACAACCGATTGGTTCCAAATTGGGAAAGGAGTACGACAAGGCTGCATATTGTCACCCTGCTTATTTAACTTATATGCAGAGTACATCATGAGAAATGCCGGGTTGGATGAATCAGAGGTCGGAATTAAGATTGCTGGGAGAATTATCAACAACCTCGGATATGCAGACGATACCACCCTAATGGCAGAAAACGAAGAGGATCTAAAGAGCCTCTTGTTGAGGGTGAAAGAGGAGAGTGCAAAAGCTGGTTTGAAACTCAACATTAAAAAAACGAAGATCATGGCATCTGGCCCCATCACTTCCTGGCATATAGAAGGGGAAGAAATGGAAGCAGTGACAGATTTTACTTTCTTGGGCTCCAAGATCACCGCAGACGGTGACTGTAGCCATGAAATTAAAAGACGCTTGCTCCTTGGGAGGAAAGCTATGGCCAACCTAGACAGCATAGTAAGAAGCAGAGACATCACCTTGCCGACAAAGGTCTGTCTAATCAAAGCTATGGTTTTCCCAGTAGTAATGTATGGCTGTGAGAGCTGGACTATAAGGAAGGCTGAGCGCCGAAGAATTGATGCTTTCGAACTGTGGTGCTGGAGAAGACTCTTACGAGTCCCCTGGACTGCAAGGAGGTCAAATCAGTCCATCCTAAAGGAAATCAACCCTGAGTGCTCATTGGAAGGACAGATAATGAAGCTGAAGCTCCAATATTTTGGCCACCTAATGCGAAGAGAAAACTCCCTGGAAAAGACCCTGATGCTGGGAAAGACTGAAGGCAAAAGGAGAAGGGGACAGCAGAGGATGAGATGGCTAGATAGCATCACGGATGCAATGAATATGAACTTGAGCACACTCCGGGAGAGAGCGCAGGACAGGAAGGCCTGGCGTGCTATGGTCCATGGGGTCACGAAGAGTCGGACACGACTGAACGACTGAACAACAACAACAAATAATTAGGAAAGGAATCGAGAATAAAGCTGCCAAGATCATACTGCCCTTATACAAATCTATAGTGCAACCACATTTGGAATACTGTGTAGAGTTCTGGTCACTGCACCCCAAAAAAGATATTGTAGAGTTGGAAAAAGTGCAGCAAAGCATAATTAAATGATCAAAGGGCTGGAGCAACTCCCCTACTAGGAAAGGGTACAACATCTAGGACTGTTTTAGCTTAGAAAAGAGGTGAGACATGACAGAGGTGTACAAATTATGCATGGTATGGAGAAAGTGGATAGGGAGACATTTTTCTCCATGGGCAGAATCTGGTAGGGCACTTACACCCCCATTGATTCCTTTCCATCCTGCTGATTCCCTTCCGCACATTGTGGGTCCCACCAAATCGGTTGCACAAGCGGGACCTACCACTTAGGCAAGGGAGATCTAGCGCTTCCTAGGGGAAGCTTCAAAATGAGCGGAAGTGTTTGTTCCTCGAAGGAGGCAGGTTGGCGGAGCTCCCTTATGCAAAACATTTAGTGTTTCATTTTGAAGTGTGTGAGTTTTTAAAATAAAATTGTATGTGCAACTCATTAAAGCAGGGTTAGGCAACATGGTGCCCTCCAGATGTTTTGGACTACAACTCCTATACGCCTCAGTCAGTGGGTAGTATCCAATGTTAGTCTTACATAGAGTAAACCCATTGAAATGAATGGGCCTTATTAATCATGACTTAATTCTCATTCTTTTCAGTGGGTCTATTCTAAGTAGGAATAACATTAGATACTATCCAGTGTGTCCAGTGGTCAGTAATTATGGGAGTTGTAATCCAAAACATTTGGAGGACACCTATCTCTGCTCTTCCCTCATTATTAGAACCTTCCCCTCTCCCATTTTTATTGCTGGATTTGCTTCATTGCACCTGGACTCCATGTGTCCATTCAGTAATTGCCTTTAGCAGAAGCTAAACCTGGCTACTCCGTGATCCTGGAACCCAATTTCTTCACAATTTTGTCTCATGCTCATCAAACCCCACCCCTCCCTGACAGACTGCATAAAACTGACTGGGGATGCAAATGGTTCAGTTGCTCCAGTTGAACACTGGGGGGGGGGAATGAGCTTCGAGAAGAAGAAGTGCCTGTATTCAATGACACACACAGATAGCGATAGTGGGACAAATGGTAAAATGAGATTAATGCAAGAAGAATCCTGGTTTAGATTCACAGTTAAAATGGTTTCGCAGTCAATAAATATTTCTATTCAACTGAGCCCATGCTTAAGGTCACTGTGATCTTAGAAATATGCAGAACAGGGTTCTGGCTAAACTAGAGCTCTCATTGTAGATCTTTTGTAATGAGAGATGTACCAAATATCCTCTGATTTTGATTTTCACCTCAGAATTAGCAGTTGAGAAAACAACTAAAAGCTCTTAAGCATTCACCTCACTGAACATTCACTTGGTTTTGGCACTGGCCAACATCTTTTTATTTCTCTGGCTGCTATTTCTCCTTTGAGCTATTCCCCCTTATTTCTTTTCCCTCGCCGTTCTATGCCTTGTTTAGCCACACTCTTGTTTAATCCGTTTGGTGGTGGCAACCTATGTGATTTTATCAGCCTTTCTGACACCAGATTAAAGAGCAGTGAGGGCAAATGATAGCAGTGAGGGCAAAGAGCAAGGAAATTGCATTGAGAAGAACCTCAGTGAAACAATGTGGGAATATATTCCCTAGAAGTCTTGAGTCAAAATCACTTTTTGACAGGCATGAAAACAAACATGGAACAAGGCCAGTAGTTTTAGCTCAGGGGAATGTAATTGTTCTAAAATAAAGGCTTTCTCCTGCTGGAGTCCTTTAAAATGTCCTACGGTTCAAAATATGGAAGCTGTTTCCTTCTAACAAAATAAGAAACCTTTTAAAAAAATGGCACATACATGTTCAAAAGTTTTCTTCTTCCTGGATATGTCGTTGGAGAATTACAAAGCGAATGTCAAAAAACAAAACTGAATGTGTTATCTCAGGCTAGAATTTTTCCAAAACGTCAGCATAACTTAAAACTGGATCCGGATTATCATGAACGTTGGATTCCTTGCATGAGGAAAAAAGGCAGGGTATAAATGCAATAAATAAATGAATAAATAAATACAAAGCAACAAGACCAGAAAAGATCATCTAGCATGTTAACTGTCATCTCAAAGGCTGATCTTGAGAAATGAAAAGAGCATAAACTACTTCTCAAAACCATAAAATGGCAGAGAATGTCATCTCAGTTCTGGTGCCACTGACTGCTTGAAGGAAATGGAAAATAATAACACATGACTGAGTACACTTTAGAAATGTAGCTAGAGTGCAGAAAACGATAGAAAACAGCCCAGCAGAAGTGGCTTGTATTGTGAAAGAATATCACAATAGCTTTCCCTCAGCAGAACGGGTTTTGGAAATCAAAGTCGTTACAAGCATATGATTAGGCAGAACTCACTTTTGGTGTGCCTCTCAGCATGTGCTTTTGATGGGTTAATCCTAAAGGTTCACCTCATGCATTAACACCTTTATACAAGCGCTAGCCCTCAGGACACAGACAAATGTTGTCTCTTTTGATGTCCCCCAGGGATAGGAGAGGTGAGAGGAATGTTTTTCTCAATGTGAAGGCATGAGACTATAAAGGCTGCAATAACAAAAAGCAAACTGAGAATTTAAAGAAATATCTTATAGAATGAGTAAGCCATGATAGGACATATAAGAATAAATATTAATATGTATTAATACAGAATGTATTATATAATACTGGATAAAGGCTCATTGAGGGAAGAAGAGTTCCAAACATGTCTAATTTCTTCACTTCTGTTCTCCACTGTCCTAGCTGACCCAGCATTGGGGCCAGTGCCACAGAGCAGCCTTCCTCAACCTAGTGCCCTCCAGATGTTTTAGACTACAACTCCCAGTGTTCCTGACCATTGGCCATGCTGGCTAGGGCTGATGGGAGTTGCAGTCCAAAACATCTGTAGCTTGGAGAAGGCTGATATAGACTTTATAACAGGAGTGCATAACCTCTTTCAGCCCAAGGGCCAAATTCCATTTTGGAGAAGCTCTCAGGGGCTGCATTCCAGTGGTGGATGGGGCTAAAGACAAAAGGGAGAGAGCAAAAACACCAAACAACAACAACCCAGCATATTTTAGCTTAAAGCTCTTACTAGGGCTCTAGGATCCGAATTCTGATCCAAAGTGGGGGGATTTGGCCCGAATTGGTCCAGATCCGAAACAGGTTGGGATAGGTCCAAAGCGGGTCAGATCAATCTGAATCACTTTGGATCACTTCAGACCAATCCAGGCACGCCCCCCCCCCCCCCGGACATGCCCAACAAGCCGCCTGCCGAGCCGTGCAAGCCCCCTGCTTCATACCCAGACCCGTCGCAAGTGTCTGTAGCCATTGGCCTTTTCAAGCAAGTCGCCATTTGCACAACATTTGATATACAGAAATAGATGAGTGGCCATTTTAAAAGAAAATGGTGACTCCCTTGCAGAGACAAATGGCTGTGGGCACTCATGACGGGTCCAGGTAAGGAGCAGGGGGATCACACAGCTCGACAGGTGGCAATTCTGATGTCTGGATCTTGCTTCAGATCCAGAATCTGAAGTGGGTTGGACTGGGTCAGAAGCTCTAAATTGGCCTCCGAAGTGGGTTGGAGAGTCAGTGCACAGCCCCAGCTGTTACCTCCAGTAACTAAGCCTTAGGAGAGGCATTGCACAAAAGCCAGGAAACCACCAAATGGTCAATGGTTGGGGGAAAGGGTAGGGCCAAAAAAAGAGGTAGGGCCAAAAAAAGAGGTAGGGCCAAAAAAAGAGGTAGGGCCAAGTAAGGGGACATGGCCTTCTGGGGAACTCCAGAGGGTCAGATTTATCTCTCAGGAGGGCAATATTTGGCCCCCAGGCCTGAGGTTCTTCACCCCTGCTATGATGTCCACCATTTTGCAGTCTGACCCACCAGATCAGCTTTAGCTGCAGTAGTGCAAACATGGGCATACTCTGCTACAACTGTTTAATTCTATGGGCTTTTCTACATGAGGGTTTTAATCTGCACCTCTACCAAGATTTATGCTTCTGGATTCTTTGTGGTATTAAGATTGGCTCCTTTCCAAAAAAAAATTTCCTGGGAGGTTTCTTTCTCTGCCTTTCTATGTGTTTCAGTACACAACCACTAGGTGGCACTATAGTATAGCATAATTGTGCAAATACATTACATAAGGGTTCCATGCCACCATTCAGAGATCTACTAAACTTTCCTTGTTAGGGGGAAAAATGCTAAAAGGTTACAAAGCACGGGAGAGGCCCTGGAGGATGATGACATTGTATAAAGGACCTGCAAACTAGCATGAGTGAGGAATCATGAGCACACAATATAAGCCTCATATAGAAGGGCTCTTTGTTAGGTTTTGCCCATGGTCCAACAACCCCAGTGCCTTATGCTAATATGTTTTGTAGGATCCAGCCGTTATTCAGGGCTGGTACAAACATGCATACACATCATTTGTTTACTCAACTATTTGCGTCTTCTAGCTATGAAAATCCTTGTGTCCTGGGTATCACTCCCCTGACACCGTTTTTGAATTTAGACAGCTGAGAGAATATTGCAATTATAGTCAGGACTCAACCATCATTTTTTGGGCCCAGTATCAACTTGTAGCATGGTCTCTCCTCCGATACAAATACCATGATTCCATCCCATACATACAATCTCATGAGTGATGAAAGAAAAGTTCCTATTTTAATTCTGAAATTACGTTTTCTACATTTCTGACATTACACTATGGCACACACTGGGGCTTTTCTACAATACCCCCAAAGCCACACACACACACACACACTACCTTTTGGGGGTATATATTTGTTTAACATAACACCCAGCCTGAAGAAGAGTATTACAAAGTTTGCTGACTATTTTGGAACTTTTTGGTCCTACTAAAGATATTTGTTTTTCTTTTTAAGAATTGGCAACACGACCAATTCTACAAGCCTGGCTACAGTATAGGATTAATCCTGCACTTTTCATGCTGGCACCTTGGGTGCAGCCAAGAAGTCAGAAGACATTTACTTCTCGGGAGGAGAGCAACGACAAATCTTGATAAAATAGTGAAGAGCAGAGACATCACACTGACAACAAAGGTCCGCATAGTTCAAGCAATGGTCTTCCCCGTAGTAACCTATGGCTGCAAGAGCTGGACCGTAAGGAAGGCTGAGCGAAGGAAGATAGATGCTTTTGAACTGCGGTGCTGGAGGAAAATTCTGAGAGTGCCTTGGACTGCAAGAAGATCAAACCAGTCCATACTCCAGGAAATAAAGCCAGACTGCTCACTTGAGGAAAGGATATTAAAGGCAAAACTGAAGTACTTTGGCCACATAACGAGAAGACAGGATACCCTGGAGAAGATGCTGATGCTAGGGAAAGTGGAAGGCCAAAGGAAGAGGGGCCGACCAAGGGCAAGGTGGATGCATGATATTCTGGAGGTGACGGACTAGACCTTGGGGGAGCTGGGGGTGGCTGACAGGAAGCTCTGGCATGGGCTGGTCCATGAAGTCACGAAGAGTCGGAAGCGACTGAACGAATAAACAACAACCTTGGGTTAGTAGACTAGCACAGTGAGGAGGTGTTTTATAGGTATGCTATGCACTAGGCTGTTTCTATTTTGGGCATTGCAAGCTAACTGAGATACATTTGCTACATATGAGCTGACAGATCACTCAGACTTGGTTCCCTAATTAGCTACTTTGCCACCCAGCTAAGCAGAAGATCCCCCCCCCATGCTTTAATTTACTGTTGAGTCTTAAAGCATAGTATGGTATCTTTATTCTATTTGCACTTTTAGTATATGATCTGGGAAAAATACAAATATTAAAATACACATCCTGACATTTGAATCTTTACTTTCATAATGAGCAAACTAGAGATAAGAAGGTAATAAGGATTCCAAGATCTGGAGGAGGGATGAAATCCTGTCCCCCAATCTTCCATAGGACAGAAGATATTCTAATCCTCATTCTGGACCAGTTATCAGTTCCTTAAATTTTACTGCATACAGAAGTATTATCTATTGTTTTTGTAATAACAGCCACCATGTTCTGTAATGCAGGGAATTTTAAAGTTGTTCAGTACAAAATGGAGCACTTGGAGAAACTCAGTAGCTAATAATTACGTCACAGGTGGAACCCGAGGACGGAATCCAATCATGACATTCTGCAAAGTCAAATAGTGGAGCTCTGCTGAACTTTTCCTTTGTGCAAGTGGTTGTCCATTACTCTTCTGCAACAGGTTGTGCAAGCAGTTGTGCAATGAGTTGCAAAATGGGTTGCACAACAGGTGCAATGCAGTTGCACAACACATTGCACAACATGTTGCACAAATGGTGCAAGCAGTTGCGTAACCCAAGCAGAATGCACAACAGGTTGAACATGCATAATGCAAAACTGCTTGTGCAACCACACTTGCGCAAACATAGCTTTCATTGGGTTCTTCTGTTGTGCATAGTTCAGAACCTAGTTTCTGCTAGCACAACATCATTGGCACTAACCGAGTGACACAGTTGGATATCGCCCCCAGAGCAGTTATAGGTGATCAGAGAACACAGTGGCCACATCTTGACAATTGTTATCTTGGCTTCATAAGCCAAGATATGAATGAGGCCCATGGCCCTGCACACAGCTGCTTTGCTCCTCCCTTCACATGAGCTGGGAACAAGCCAAGAATTCTCCAGTTAACTGAACTTTCCCATTTTATAGTGCCACCTCCATGTTTTGAGGGCACTTGGGCAAGTCACCCTCAATGGGGTCCCTCCCCCCTCAGTGAGTCGACCTTCTCATCACCACTGTCACCAGCCACTCTTGTTCCTACCACTTGCTTGCTTGACAGGCAGAGATCCAGTGAGCAAGTAGGCTGTAGCATCTACTGCTCCTCCTTCTCACCACCACTGTTATTTGGGCCAGAATGAAACATAGTTAAGTATGCATAGGATTGCAGTCTAAAAGTGTTTTTTAAAACCCTATGGCCAAATGACTTAGGGTGCTTCCAGAGAGAGAGGAGTTCTTGAGCTAATGATCAGAAGGCATTGTACAGCTATTCTGCCTTTTCTTACTTTTCCATGCTAAGAAAGAAAAATGGTGGAAAGTGGGAAAACACCAGAGGGTTACAAGTGGAAGACGTCGACATATAGACCCCCCTGTAAAATTCTGTGAAAGAGACAGAGTGATGATGTGATAAAGCCTCATCTGGAAGCATCCTTGGACCCAACCAGATCACCAGATATAAGCCAAAGTGGATATAAAAGGTTTGCACTTACTTGACACAGAATCTCTGAGGGCCAAACTACATGTTATGCTAATCATAAAAACATAAGAGCCGTGCTGGATCAGACCAAGGTCCATCTAGTCCAGCATTCTGTTCACACAGTGGCCAACCAGCTGCCCACAGGAATCCACAAGCAGGACAAGTGTGCAACAGCACCCTCCCACCCATGTTCTCCAGCAACTGTTGTACATAGGCTCACTGTCTCTGATCCTGGAAGTAGCATGTAGCTGGGGCTTGTATTTTGTTTTATGTTAGTGTAACTGTGCCTGGTCCTGATTCAGAGCAGGACCACAATGCTCTGGGAGGGAAGGATTAAACCTCCCCACCCAGCCTCTTTCCCCTAAATTCCCCCCTCCCTCTATGTGGGAGTTAAAAAAAGAAAACCGTCTCCATTGGGGGTGGTATTCTTGGGGTTTAATCCTCCTCTCCAAGAATGCACTACTCCCGATCCGAATTGGGACTGTACACAGTGGCACTAACAAAACTCATGCCTTGGCTATACACTATTAGGGATGTACGAAAGTCCCTTACCTGATCCCGAAGCTTGATTCGCAGTGGGGGGGAGGCGCCCCGTCCCTCCCCCCTAAAATTCTGGCCGGGGGGGAGGCGCCTCGTCCCTCCGGCCGTGAATCCTCCTGTCCTGCTGGGATGCAAATGGCGGCGGCCGTAGCCGCCACCGTTTGCGTCCCTGCAGTCAGCTGTGATAGGCTACGTAAATGTTTATGTAGCCTATCACGGCTGAGTGAAAAAAAGAAAAAACCCCCCGCGCATACGCAAATGGCAGCGCCCATGGGCGCCGCCATTTGCATTCCTTATTTTGGCACGTGTAGTCTACGTAAACATTTACGTAGACTACGGCGAAAATAGGGGGAACGCTATTTGCATTCCCCTTATTTTCGCTGTAGTCTACGTAAATGTTTACGTAGACTACACGTGCCAAAATAAGGAACACAAATGGTGGCGCCCATGGGCACCGCCATTTGCGTACGTGTGGGTTTTTTTCTCTTTTTTTCACTCAGCCGTGATAGGCTACGTAAACATTTACGTAGCCTATCATGGTGTTTTTTAAAAATCTAGCCTTGATAGGCTATGTAAATCTTTACGTAGCCTATCATGTTTTATTTTTTTTTTACTTTGAAATGGTGGTGGTAGCCGCCGGTCGGAAGACCGGCCGCCGCACCGCCGCCGCTGCACGGCCGGAGCCGCCGCCAGGGAGATTCACCCAAGGTAAGTCCCGTCCCGGGGGGGGCGGCGGGGGGGCAGAGAGTTTCTCCACCAATTTCGGGGGGCTGAATGCACTGGCATTCGGCCTCCCTGAGATTCATGGAGAAATTCTCTGACATCCCTATCTATGCAATTAGTGTTAACAGGTAGTTTGACTCTTATTTAAGCTTTGATTCATTCTGCAACTAAAGGACATCTACTGGGAATGTCTCTACAATACCAGTTGCTCTCCAGAAGAGGATTTTTTTGGATCAGTCACAGAGATCATTGTCTGATACAACTAAATTATGTGGTAGTAAATTATGTTACTAATTAAATAATTATCCACTTGATGTAACCATTAATTTAAGAAGCAAAAAACCTAGTTATTCAATACCCACAACCTATATAATGAAGCTTTGAATGTAATGCAAAAATCAGTGGTTCACAATTCAAAAATATTTTTCATCTTTTTGTAATCAAAGTGAAAAAAAGAAAAAAATTGATTACCCCACTATCCTAATTAGGTTTCATTTGCAAGTTTTGGCACAGAAATTATTTTGAAGTGGCTTTTTTGTAATTTAGTTGATGTCATTAAGCCTAATGAATGGGAAGTTTGAGAAATTACATAGCCTGTAAGACAAAGGCCCATGTCACAAGCAAGAAAGAAACTGTCTGTGTACAGTGGCATACCAATATTGCTCTGAGAACCCTTGTTCCTAGGCCCAGTGTCAGCATCCGGCCCACACACCCCAGAAGGGCCCACTGAGACTGATGCCTACCTTGCCTGGCCCCTCTGCCTACCATTGCTGGTGGCACCTGCTGCCACTTGGGCCTCCTGGCACTGACCACACATTGGTTCTGCAGCTGCCGACCAATCCCTCCTTCCAGACAGGGTTACCTGGTACAGCATCAGTGCTGGAACTGGGCAGCAGCCATGCTATATATCCCAGAATGCAATCCTCAGTCTCCCACACCAGGCATTGCATTGTGGGAGATATAACATGGCAGCTGTCAAGCACCTATCAGCTTCCATCACAACAGCATAGGTGCTGTGTTGGGTAAGCCTATCTGGGGAAGGGGATGACAGCAACTGCAGCCCCTCCAAAGCCAGCACCCACACCACTGGAGAAGACAGCAGGACCTGGTGGTTCGGGGAGGGGTGAGCATCGATTCTAGAGTACTAGGCTAAGGGCACACTCAAGCCTAGTGTTAGGTCTGCTTGTGTCATAGAACTCACATATCACTATATGAGTTCTTTGTACGGCAAAGGGAAGTCTGAAGTAGTTAACGAAGTTGTGGTGGGGTGAGAGGGGCAGCTGCTAGAGTGATCACTTCTTGTGAATGGCCAAAATGGAGGGTGCGCATCACCAGAAAGGAGGACAAAAGAGGACACCAATTTGTATAAAATGTTCATGTCCTAATTTGTATGTATCCACACAAATGTAGAAATAATTGTTATAATTTAAATAAAAATACAGTACATAGCACCATAGTGTGAAAGACTGAGACCAAGTGACCTGTGTCACCACTAGGGATGGGTGAATCCAGTCTGGGGAAGGGACTGTTGCAGGAAAATCTGGGCCACTTGGAACTTATTGGATTTCCCTGGAGCTCTGGGCATCTGCCAGATTTCACAGGGTGTCTCTTCAGCTTTAAAAATGGCAAGATACTCTAACAGCAACTGTCATTAGCCTATCGTGAGAAAATTATGGCCCTAATTTGTGTATTTTATGCTATTTGCAGCCGTAAAGCACTTATTTCTATGTAAATTGTGGCTGTAAAGCACTTACAGCAGCAGTTTACATAGAAGTAAGTGCTTTACAGCTGTAAATGGCATAAAAAACACAAATTAGGGCCATAATTTTCCCACGATAAGCTAATGGTAGACACTGTTAACTTATCTTGCTTTTTTAAAGCTGAAAGGACACCCGGTGCAATATCCAGAGGACATGCAGGTAGGACGGGCCAGTCTGCTGTGGATTCCTCAGACTGGATTCTTAGGGAATCAGGCCTCACTGGAGTCCGCAGTGGATTTTTCCAGCATCCCTAATCACCACCCCTGGTGCAATTTCCAGTGCAAGGCCATGGAACTGGGATCTTGCACAGGGCAATAGCAATTTTGCACACGTGCACATATGTGCAAATGTGTGTTTTAGCTATACAATGATTTTGTGCATTTTAGTGATGTGGTGATTTTGCACATTTTTCCATTGTTTTTATTTATTTATTTATGCTTATTTTTATAATGGAAACAGAAAGAAACAAGAAAATAGCCACCAGTGGCCCTCAGTAGTGCCGCTCCTGTAACTGCCATTTTTGGCTGCTGTTATGGCAGAGCTCTATGGTAGTGCTCCATTAATAATGCGGGCCTGTTCAGACATCACACTAAGCCATAGTAGAGCCTACTAACCATGTTACAGCAAGTTAGTGAGCATGATTTGTGCATGGTTAATAAACCACCATGGTTGGGTCTGACCCCCATTCAGACATCCGTCATGTCCTACCTGGAGAAGGAGTCATCTGAGGAAGAAGAAGAGGGGGAGAACCAGCACAATGGGCCCCAGCTAGAGCTAAGCAAGCAACAGAAGGCTTTGGCTGACAGTTCTCCCCTGGAAACATTATAAGAGCAACCTGGCCCCTCTTGAACAGTTCCTGAATTCCCCCAAGTGCTGGAAACAGAGCTTGAGATAGTCCATCCCTCTGAATGGCATAGAATCAGATGGGAGCAGCAAAAGAACAAAAGGAAGTCACAGCATGGGGCCTCCCTTAAAAACAACTCCCTTTAAAGCAACAAAATCATCCCAACCAATTCCAGGTCTCTGCTGTGAACAACAATGCCTTAACCTTAGCATTGCATTCCAAGACACCAGACCTGACAGGGTCCTAGACCCTCGGCTACCCATCTATACAACACTTTTGGACACCCCCTGACCGGCCTTGATGCTTGATAAAACTGACAATTGTGAACTGACCTTTGGACTGCTTTGCCCTCACCTCTGTCTGTACCTGCAAAACCGCCTTTGGAATTCTCATGCATGACCCTGGACTGAACCGGTTGCTCTCTTGCTGCTACTCCTGGGACTCTCTGCGCCTTGCCCATAGCCCTTGCCAGTGTCAGAACAGGACAACATCATGCTAAGCCACCATGGTTAGCTCAAAAACACTAACCATCATGGCTTAGCATGACATCTCAACAGGGTCAGTATAGTCATATAACCTGACACTTTGAATCTCAGAACCAAAGTTGACATCACATGGGAAATCCATATAAAGACTTGGCTGTGATTCATTAGCCACTTAATGGCAACTGCATGAGAAGTACGCGCGTTTGGACTGGGACCACAGGATGGGAGAAGGGAGTTAATCCTTTCTTCTCACACACCATTTTCCTGATTAAAATGCCAAAGTTTCTGTTTGCCACATGGGACAAAAAAATATAGGTAGCGATATAGCAGAGGTGTTGAACCTCAAGCCCATGGGCCAAATCTGGCTCACCTAGGGTCCTGAGCAAGCCCTCTGGGGTCCACCATATGGCCATACCCCCTTCCCCTGGCCCCACTGCCTTTTACCTAGCCACCAATTGTTTGAGGTTTCCCGGCTTTTATTGTCCCCCCCCCCCATTCTAAAAGGTTGAAATGCCTCTCCCAAAGCTTAACTACTAACAGTAAGAGCTTTAAGCTGAACTATGCTGGTATTTTAGGTATTACTAGTATTTTTGGTGCCTTCCCCTTTTTGCTTTTGCCCCCACACACTACTAGAATGTGGCCCCGGAGAGCTTCTCTGAAATGGAATTGGGCCCTCAGACTGAAAGAGTTTAAACATCCTTGCCATATAACATCTGTATGGCAGCTCTGAGTTTGAATTCCAGTGGGAGGGGCTTTTAATCCAGAAAATGGCAAGAGGAAAGAGCTAGCCCCCCCACAAGTACTACAGTCATGACTTGACCCACCCCCCGCCAGCTGTTATTAACTTCTTTTTAACACAGAGAAGTTATAAACCTAGTCATAAATCTCCCTCATTCCATTAAGTTTGGTTTTCAGAGAAAACCCTTCTAACCTCTTGGTATCTCTGGATATCTCACAAGAGTATAATTAAGGCTACAGTCCTACACCACTTATCTGACTGGGAATAAGACCCACTGAACTAAATGACTCTTACTTCTGAACAGACAGGCATAGGACTGCAGTCCATTTGAGATGCAGAAGGTATCAGCTAATACATAACTAAAATACGGTATGATAAATGCTACTTGCTTATGAGGTAGGACTATTGATTAGTTGAAATATATTGGCAAGAGATCCTAGAAATTATCCAAGATTTGACAAGCCATGAACTTAAGATGGATGAGAACAAAACTCTCCTTGAGTTCATGTACCACTAAATATACCACTCAGTACCACCAAATGTGGGTGTGGCAAGTCTCTTAACTGTGGCCCAAATCATGGACATTTGCACAAGTCACCCAAAACATTTGAGTGAGATACATCATTACTATATAAGTTTTGAAGACAAAACAATCTTGGGAAGGATTTTCAACAAAGGTGCTGCGTTGACAGAATCAAGAACTCTGTTCCCCTTTTAGCTTATTTTCTTTTAGCCAAGTAGCTGTGATTTAATGTCACAATCAGATAAGCTTGGACTGGCAGAAGTTTAAGTTACAATTGCATCTCACACCAAGAACCTTGGCATCAATCAAAAGTGCATGGCAGCGGTGGAATTGATTGTGCAGCCCTTCCCCAACTGGAGAAGAGGATATATATCATGTTGCAAATAATGACATGGGATAATGCAATGTAACAAGGCTGACTCCATCATAATACGGCATCTGTACATTATTTCTAAATAAAAAGATAACCTCTGCATCTGTGGAACAGGGGTTATACATGCAATTCATTGCAAGCTGCAAATATTTGATGTCAGGACTCTTTGGCCTGCCATGATTGGATAAAACCCGTGCCCATCTCTTCAATAGAAGTGAAGAAATCAACTTTTCCAATCCCAAGCCTTGGCATCCATGGCACACAGAGCTTTCTAACCTGCTTTTCATACTGCTTAATGGTTTTGACACATGGAGATATATTGAAATGGAACACACAGAGACCCCACACCAGTTCTCCACTGTGCAAGGTGTCCTTTGCCCTCTGGCTTGTCAAGGCCAGACTGGTTGTGTGAAAGAAGACATATTGCCATGCTGACTGCCATCGCAGGTATCCGTATGCCCTGAGAAAGGAGTGTCTATTTCATTGACTGTAGCAGCAAAATTGTAACCCAGCCTTCCCCAACCTTGTGCCCTTCAAATGTTTTGGACTACAACTCCAATAGCCTCTGACCATTGGCTATGCTGCCAGAGGCTAATGGAGGTTGTAGTCCAAAGCATCAGGAGACCACCAGGTTGAAGAAGGCTATTCTAACCCTTAGCTACTCAGCACATTTCTACATGAGGCTGTTGATCCGCTGCATCTACTTTCAAGTTCATCGCAGAATTGAAATCCAAGCACTACACGAGGAGCATTTCCTTTCCTGCATTTCTGCTACATGACCTGGAGGTGGCACTGTGACATAGTAGTATAGTGCAAATAACTTGTGCAGTTGTTCAGTCATGTCCGACTCTTCGTGACCCCATGGACCATAGCACGCCAGGCCTTCCTATCCTACGCTCTCTCCCGGAGCGTGCTCAAGTCCATATTCATTGCATCAGTGATGCTATCTAGCCATCTCATCCTCTGCCGTCCCCTTCTCCTTTTGCCTTCAATCTTTCCCAGCATCAGGGTCTTTTCCAGACAGTTTTCTCTTTGCATTAGGTGGCCAAAATATTTGAGTTTCAGCTCCAGGATCTGTCCTTCCAATGAGCACTCAGAGTTGATTTCCTTTAGGATGGACTGATTTGACCTCCTTGCAGTCCAGGGGACTCGTAAGAGTCTTCTCCAGCACCACAGTTCAAAAGCATCAATTCTTTGGCACTCAGCCTTCTTTATAGTCCAGCTCTCACAGCCATACATTACTACTGGGAAAACCATAGCTTTGATTAGACAGACCATTGTCGGCAAGGTGATGTCTCTGCTTCTTACTATGCTGTCTAGGTTTGCCATAGCTTTCCTCCCAAGGAGCAAGCGTCTTTTAATTTCATGGCTACAGTCACCGTCTGCGGTAATCTTGGAGCCCAAGAAAATAAAATCTGCCACTGCTTCTATTTCTTCCCCTTCTATATGCCAGGAAGTGATGGGGCCAGATGCCATGATCTTAGTTTTTTTAATGTTGAGTTTCAAACCAGCTTTTGCACTCTCCTCTTTCACCCTCAACAAGAAGCTCTTGAGATCCTCTTTGCTTTCTGCCATTAGGGTGGTATCATCTGCGTATCGGAGGTTGTTGATAATTCTCCCGGCAATCTTAATTCCGACCTGTGATTCATCCAACCCGGCGTTTCTCATGATGTACTCTGCATAGAAGTTAAATAAGCAGGGTGACAATATGCAGCCTTGTCGTACTCCTTTCCCAATTTTGAACCAATCGGTTGTTCCATGTCTGATTCTCAGTGTTGCTTCTTGACCCTCGTACAGGTTTCTCAGGAGACAGGTACGGTGGTCTGGTACTTCCTTGGAATTGGAATGTAAACTGTCCTTTTCCAGTCTTGTGGCCACTGTTGAGTGTTCCAAATTTGTTGGCATATTGAGTGCAGCACTTTAACAGCATCATCTTTTAGGATTTTAAATAGCTCAGCTGGAAGACTGTCATCTCCGCTAGCTTTGTTGTTAGTAATGCTTCCTAAGGCCCACTTGACTTCACTCTCTAGGATGTCCGGCTCAAGTTCAGTGACCGCACTATCATGGCTATCAGGGACATTCAGATCTTTCCTGTATAGTTCTTCTATGTATTCTTTCCACCTCTTCTTAATCTCATCTGCTTCTGTTAGGTCCCTGCCTTCTTTGTCCTTTATCATGCCCGTCTTTGCACAAAACGTTCCCTTGAGATCTCCGATTTTCTTGAAGAGATCTCTAGTCTTTCCCATTCTGTTGTTTTCCTCGATTTCTTTGCACAGTTCATTTAAGAAGGCCTTCTTGTCTCTCCTTGCTATTCTCTGGAACTCTGCATTCAGTTGGCTATATCGTCCCCTTTCTCCCTTGCTTTTCACTTCCCTTCTTTCCTCAGCTACTTGTATAGCCTCATCAGACAGCCACTTGGCTTTCTTGCATTTCTTTTTTTGGGGGATGGATTGAGTTGCTGCCTCCTGAACAATGTTATGGACCTCCGTCCATAGTTCCTCAGGCACTCTGTCTATCAGGTCTAATCCCTGAAATCTATTCCTCACCTTCATAAGGGATATGATTTAGGTCATACCTGAATGGTTAGTGGTTTTCCCTACGTTCTTCAATTTAAGCCGAAATTTTGCAACAAGAAGCACATGATCTGAGCCACAGTCAGCTCCAGGTCTGGTTTTTCCTGACTGTATAGAGCTTCTCCATCTTTGGCTGCAAAGTACATAATCAATCTGATTTCATTAGGGATGTCAGAGAATTCCACCACGGATCATGGTGAGGCCGAATGCCAGTGCATTTGGCCCCCCGAACTCTGTGGTGGAACGGCCTGCCCCCCTGCCCCCCCGCGGATCCCTCCCGGGATGAGACTTACCTGGGGCGGATCTTCTGGGCGGTGGCGGTGGCGGTGGTGGCGGCGGCTCCAGCGGCAGCTTCGGCAGCTGCGGTGGCTGGTCTTCCGACCGGCTGCCGCCACCACCATTTTCAGTCTTGTTAAAAAAAACAATTTACGTAAAGATTTACGTAGCCTATCATGGCTGGGTTTAAAAACAACAACAACGACGTGATAGGCTACGTAAAGATTTACGTAGCCTATCATGGCTGGTTTTTTTTAAAAAAACAAAAAACCATGTACGCAAATGGCGGTGGCTACGGCCGCCGACATTTGCGTTCCTTATTTTTGGCTGTCTTAGTCTACGTAAATATTTACTTAGACTATGATGGTGAAAATAAAGGGGAATGCAAATAGCGTAGTGGGCGCTATTTGTGTCCCTTTTTGATTCGCCTTTTTAGCCTACGTAAATATTTACGTAGGCTAAAACGGTGAATCAAGAAGGGGCGCAAATAGCGCCCGCTACGCTATTTGCGTTCCCCTTTATTTTCGCCATCATAGTCTATGTAAATATTTACGTAGACTAAGATGGCCAAAAATAAGGAATGCAAATGGTGGCGGCCGTAGCCGCCGCCATTTCCAAACACGGTTCCCCCCCCCCCAGAGCCCTCCGCGTCTGGAAATACGGCTGCGGACGGCTCTGGCCTGGCTGGGCCTGGCCGGCTGCTCCGCGGACCTGCTGCGGAGCACAGCCAGCCATGGAGGATTCCGGGGGGGGAGGAACGGATCGCCTCCCCCCCCATTGAGGATTCCAGGGGGAGAGACGGAATGCCTCCCCCCCACCATCAACATAATCCGCGGAAAGGTAAGTGACTTTCGTACATCCCTAATTTCGATATTGACCATCTGGTGATGTCCATGTGTAGAGTCGCCTCTTGTGCTGTTGGAAAAGTGTTTGCTATGATCAGCGTGTTCTCTTGGCAAAACTCTATTAGCCTTTGTCCTGCTTCATTTTGTACACCAAGGCCATGCTTGCCTGTTATCCCGGTGATTTCTTGACTTCCTACTTTAGCATTCCAATCCCCTATGATGAAGAGGACATCTTTTTTTGGTGTTAATTCTAGAAGGTGTTGTAGGTCTTCATAGAACCGATCAACCTCAGCTTCTTCGGCCTCAGTGGTTGGGGCATAGACTTGAATTACTGTGATGTTGAATGGTTTGCCTTGGATTCGTACTGAAATCATTCTATCGTTTTTGAGATTGTACCCCAGTACTGCTTTTCCCACCCTTTTGTTGACTATGAGTGCTACTCCATTTCTTCTAAGGGATTCTTGCCCACAGTAGTAGATAGGATGGTCACCTGAATTAAATTCGTCCATGCCTGTCCATTTTAGTTCGCTGATTCCCAAGATGTCGATGTTCAATCTTGCCATCTCATGTTTGACCACCTTAAGCTTACCTTGATTCCTTGATCTTACATTCCAGGTTCCTAAACAATATTGTTCTTTACAGCATTGGATTTTCTTTTCACCACCAGACACATCCACAGCTGAGTGTCCTTTCGGGTTTGGCCCAGCCACTTCACTCTTTCTGGCGCTACTTGGAAATACCCTCTGCTCTTCCCCAGTAGTATATTGGACACCTTCCGACCTGAGGGGCTTATCTTCCGGCGTCATATCTTTTAGCCTTGTGATACGTTCCATGGGGTTTACTTGGCAAGAATACTGGAGTGGGTTGCCATTTCCTTCTCCATTGGACCATATTTCATCAGAACTCCCTGCCATGACCTGTCCGTCTTGGGTGGCCCTGCACGGCATAGCTTATGGCTTCACTGAGTTATGCAAGCCCCTTCGCCACAACAAGGCAGTGATCCATGAAGGGTAACATACATGCAAATAACTAGCACAATGGAAAAAGTGCCAATTTGCCACTGGGGTTCAGCAGTGTGCAGCAAAAGGGTGTGTGTGATTTTTCTTCAAAACAATGCATGCCTTGTATTTATACATGTAAAATTGCCACCACCCCTTTCTTTTTGCTGTGGCAGCCACCACATTTCAGCAGCAAATCACCACTTTGTCCCTAGTTACATTGATCAAGCATTGGTTTAAACATCATTAGCCCTAGCACTGGAACAACTTTGGATACTACCCTTTGTGTTTAGGATTTGCCTACATTTCTATATGGTTCTTTAAAAACTCAGTGATGATAGCTGCCTTGGATGTCTCCAGGACAGGACAGAACTGTGGGGTGTAGATATAATGGCTTGGATGCAGACATAGTTCCCACCATTGGAAGCACTGCATGAGTGGAATTCTAGGATGTTCTACTGGTGGAGACAATTTCCCCTGATTTCCCCTTTTCCTTGCAGCCCTGAGCACCACTTCTCTGCTGTTCCAGAGAGTCCCCCAACCCTCTGGACCAGATTTTCAGCAGGGGCATAGAGGGCTGCAGTGGGAGGGAGGAATCAGTAAACATGGAATGAGTAAACACCATTCTACAAGCAGGATTCCTTCCCTGGGTCAAAACCCTTCCATGGATGGAAGCAGCCCTCTCATGATGAAAATCATAGCATGGGAAGGTTTTGCATTCATGTCTGTTGGTGAGACATGCTCCTGGATCATCAGATATATCTATGCTGTCATAAGTAGACATAGTTATACATTCAGTATTATAATTCTAATCACTGGAGCAGGGGAGGCTGGTGGCTCCGATTTTGGTGGGGCTGTGAATCCATGGGTTCAGCCAGAACCAGCCAGAACTCTAAAGGAGCTCTCCAAAGTGCTGAAACCTCCCCCATAAATGGGTTCAGCACCTTGGATAGCTCCTTTAGCGTTCTGTCTGTTTCTGACTAAAACAGCCCCACCGAAATCAGAGCTGCCAGCCAGCACTGCACTGGAGTGATTTGAGGAAGACTTCCTGTGAGCGAAAGCCTAGCGTGATGGTAAGTGGATGTGTATCTTATTCCAATCATAAAAGCATGATGGAAGGAACACAAAATGGATCCAATCAGTACCACGGTCACAAAATGACTTCAAAGTGGTGTTTTATGTAACTAAATAGAACGGCTTGAAGTAGATTGCGGATACTTTAAAAAAAAGTCTAAAAGGAGATGTGAAAAGCAGGAACTAGTTCTGCTTCATTTGAAGCTGAGCACAGAATTGACTTCAGTGAGATCTGGATTTGGTACAAACGCTGCTGCTGCTGCTGTTTTAAATCTAATACTATTTGTGTCAAGAGAAAAAGAAATAATTGAGAGCCAAAGACTTACAACTTTGGAACAGCAAGTGAATTCTAGCAGTTCACTTTTATGTTCATTGAACACCCTTTGAAGCCAAAGGAGATGCATTGGCTACCATGATAAAATAAAAATTACCTCCATGATTATTTAGGTTAAGCCAGGAAGAAAGGACGTTATATTTACCAAACTGCAAGTGTGTATTGTGGGGAATCAGTTACGTCACGTAAATCAGAAAAACGCACTTCTCTGCTAAATTAAAAATATGCAGGTGCAGTGGTTATGAGTTCTGTCTGATGTTCAGACCACAGAGTGTAAAGTAGAGTTATGCAACTGGAAGCCTGTGATTCCAATTTGGCTTTCAAAGAGCGTGTCATCTGTCTCCCAACATGACCCTTGATTCTAAGAACTCCCTAAATCTCCTGAGCGCTCTCTCTCTCTCTCTCTCACACACACACACACATACACACAGTTCCTTAACCGTGTGAAGTGCAACAGAGGATTCTCCCTGTATCTATCTCGGCTGCTTGTTTTGCATATGAGCCAAGACCAAGACACAGGTGGATGAGAGTGAGCAGGGAGAGGGGAGGGCTCCACCAAAGCCTCTGTTGATATTATTGGGAAGCAGGTATGGTCTGTGGCATAGCTTGCAAGGAGTGAGCGACTGGAGAGCCAATGTTGTTGCTGGCCCTTCAGCCATTGCTCAGTGAAAGCCACAGCAATGTGGCCCTTGTTCAGAATTAGTTACAGCCAGAGGGTAAAGCAAGGGTGGATAGTGTGTGTGTGTGTGTGTGTATGCCCTATCTGGGCATTAGTAGCACACGTGATTGCCATTGCATCTGGGAGAAAGTGGGGTCTAGGGTGGCCACATGACCTCTATTACAGAGGGCAGTCCGCTATTCAAAGGGCTGCCAGAGCATTGTCCTCTGTTTGAAGGTGTCCTTTTTTTGAAGGGCCTTCCTGTCCAAGTCCACCTTAAAGATGAACCATAAGAAGCTGGGAGGCCAGGGCCTCTTGGACTGATCGCCCACAGCTAGCACCTGGACAGCAGACTGAACAGGCAGGCACACAGGTCACCTGGTCACAGACTTTTCCACTATGAAACTGTATGTCTATTTACATTATAAGTATTATTTTGACATTTGCAATTATACATGTAAATTAGCATAGGCAAATTTTATGCATATTTGCATTTTCCCTTGTCCGCCTCTTTGGTGATACAGTTCCTATTTTTTGGTGATGTGTATAAGTGGCCACCCTAGTGAGGCCTTCCTCACTGACCCTGCTTCCTCTGTCACATCCCTCTTGGCCTGGCTCCACCACAACTCACACATTGGTCGGGAAGATCTGAAGCATGTCTGGCTTGAGCTGAATGCTGAAAACCTCTCTGCTCAATACAGCAATCTGGGCTCCACAGTGAATCATTCAGAGTGGGTTTAGTTCACCACAGTGTCAACCTGTTTCACTTCAACCTGGGCAGAAATGGTTGTGTGCATTGGAATTTACAAGCACAGTAAAATAAACGCACACACACACACACACACACGTGTCTTGCATCCCGTCCACTGATTAAAATACAGAAATAACAAATGTGGCTGTGGTCATGGGACTTATCAGTCAGCTGCTTCCTTTTGTAGTTGAAATGTTTGGGTGTTGCTTTGCTAAGGCCAAGCCTTTGAATTTAACTTTCCTCTGTGTTTAAGTCTGATTTTGCCTTCTGTATCTGAACTTGACTGTGCTTGGTATATTAAGAACATAAGAAAAGCCATGCTGGATCAGACCAAAGGTCTATCTAGTCCAACATTCTGTTCACACAGTAGCCAACCAGCTATACATTAAATGGTTTGTGTAAGAAACTTTTATAGCTTGTGTCAGAAGGAGGAACCTCAGCATCTTTTTAAAAATGACCTTACGGATCTGCTGTTCACACACTTGAGCCTGGAGTCATGACTACAGTATGTGCTTTAAATCTCAGAAGCTTGAAGGCCAAAAAACAAAACAAAAATCATACTGCTCTGAGAGGCTATCGCTGCTGATGCCCAGTGGTTGTCAGGCTTTTCAATCACACAAGGGCTCCCACAGTGCCACAGTTATCTGTCATCATGTCCTTGCCTTGATCTGAAAGTAATTAAATATCTGCAACATTTATTTTAGGGTGGCTACAACACCAAAGCCGTTGGATGTATTTCTTCCTGCTCATGTGCTCCCAAGATCTCAGCCAGCCCTAGGCTAGAAGTAGAAATATTCCCATCTAATAGAACTTCATCAGAAGTAGTGCCCTGGGGAGTTTTACTGGCTGATAGCCCAGGTTTATCTGACGTGGACACAACACAGCTCCTGGCTCTTGGCAATTGAGTATCCAGTCTGAAGCCTTGCAGCTACCCGGAGTCTGCAACAGCCTCTCATTTAGGTTCTCGGGCCACTGATTTGGTGGAACAAACTCATTTACTTTTGCAGGCACCAGATTAGGAAGCTGCTGCTGCTGGCTTTAAGTACTGAGATTCTGCAGACCTTAGGAGTTTGACAATAAAATCTATTTCATTTTAAAACTTTCTGTGTACCCATGTTTATACAGAAACAGCAACAGAGAGGCACTCCAACCTGAAAAGAAGAACAAGTGAGTTAGGGTGCAATCCTGTGCATGTTTAGACAGACAAAAGTCCTGCAACTCCCAGCATTCCCCAGACAGCAATGCTGGCTGGGGAATGCTGCGAGTTGTAGGACTTTTGTCTGTCTAAACATGCACAGGATTGCACCGTGAGTCACAAAAGTGACTTTTTTTGTTGTGTGCTTGCTCAAGATTCCAGAAAACAACTCTCCTTCTTCAGGGGCTGCCTGCACTATCTATATCAACTTCAACAAGTGAAGTTGTTCAACATCAAGCTTAATGGTCAGCTGTTGACGCTGATTTAGTGCAGGCAGCCCCTGAAGGAAAAGTGTTCTCCGAAACGTTGGGCAAACACACAATAAAAAAGCACTTAAAAAACAAAACAAAAACGCAGTCACTTGTTTTTCTTTCCAGGTTTATATAACAACATTTTAAACAATAAAGATGATTGAACAGAATACCTCCAAATAGGAAGTGCTATATTAAAATTAAAGTCTCCACATAATACCAGCTTCATAGCAACCATCAGATGTCAGCCCAAATGAAGTCTTAGAATTTTTCCAGAAAGAGATCAGGAGCAGATTCTGGAAAGGTTCCAGAAGACAGGAGGTCCACACTGGAGGCCAGCTACTTAGAATAGTTTTTGGGTTTTACACTTTTGGTATATTCTGGACATATAGGTGGAACATATGAAGAAGATACCCTCAGCAGATATGAAAACTTGTGATAGGACAAGAGGTGAAGAAAGACCCAAACCATTTAGGGTTCCTAAATTAAGCCAGAATTGCAATTTACCCAGTGTTTCCATCCCAGTGTTGCAGTTCAGATAGTGAAATAATGAAGTCATACAGTCCCTGTGATCTGCAAGGGTGGAAAAGACCTTAAAAAGATTCCTTCTTGTGGGAGCACCTCTGATAGTATTTGTCAGTTGACTGGTATATGGGAGATGATATTATCTGTAGCTGTGCCTAGGCGATAGAAGTCTTCATCATGGGACAACCATTCAGCCTCCCCTTCCCCTCACCCTTGCTTTTTGCTGCTTAGTTGAAACATCTTTATTCTGCCAGGCACTTAACCTACCAGCTTGAGTGGTTTTAATTATTTGATCCCTTGATTTGTAAGTTTTGTTTATCTGCTGCAAACTGTCTCCTGTTCCTATTGCGTTCATGTTTTATTGTTTGTTGGATGAACTTGTGTGTGTGTGTGTGTTGCCTGTGTGTGTCTATATATATATATATATATATATATATATATATATATATATGAAATGTATGCTTCCTTGAGTGTTATTCTGGCAATAAAAAGGTGGGATAACACCTCTTCATAACAATGAACACCTCTTCATAACAAAGGATCAAACCAAACTAATACATGCATATTTATTTTTGATATTTGAGTAATGCTTCTGTACCAGGATAGTAGACAGAGCCAGCCCTATCATTTGGCAGAGTGAGGCAGCCACCTCAGGCAGCAGATTTTGGGTGTCATAAAATAGCAGTTAATTTGTATTTATTTACTTTGTAGTAATTGTATTTTTACTGCCGGGGGTGGACAGGCGAGTGAGATGTGCTTGTGCCAAAATAACCTGCCTGACCTTGAGTACTATGCACCTTGATGTGGGTGGGGCACCATTTGCTGCTCTGCCTCAGGAAGCAAAATGTCTTGGGCCATCCTGGTCATAGAAGGGCTTTCCAGAAACACAAAGGAGAATGTAAGTGAGTGCTTCAGAGTAGCCTCCACTGCCCTCTTTCAGCTTCAGACCTCAGACAGAAGAATGGAGAACAAGATATATGAGGAAAGGTGCAGATGATTTTCCCCACCCCCAAATGTGGGTGGGGTCCTTGAGGGATCATTTGTAGAGGCAGGCTTATGCTTGCTTTGTCAAGGCAGTTGCACCTGCTCTGCACATAGAGAATTCATTCTCAATGGCTGTCAACTTGACATCTTTCACCAGTATTTCAGTTTGATATATAAAAAAGTAATCCTACTTAAATACAGAGAAAGCAGTTAAATCTACCATGAAATGGGAGAAGAGTGCAAACTAACAGTGAAATAGGATCACGATCCAACCTAAATGAAATCGTTGTCCCTTTCTCAAAATATCATTCTGGTGCCAACGCTTAATATTCACTCTCTTATTTAAAATAATTTGAAAAGACCAGAGGTCCAGTAAAGTAAATCTACAGTAATTGCACTCTGAGTCTTTCTTTCCATTTCAGTAGCTTTGTCTGCTTTAAATGTACTTATGAAGGAACACTCCAAACTTCTTTTGGCTTTTGGCTGAGTTGAGGAATGTAAATGTTTCACTTCATTCCTGTAAGCAATAATAATGTGTATGCTATGAGGCACATACGGTCGCATCTCCCACGCTATGATGAGATAAAACCTACTTGAGGAAGAGTTTCACTAATTGAATTCCTGTTCAGATTTCACTCATATTTTCAGGTTGCAGGGTTAACCGTTCACACACTTTAACCCTTTGGTCACATAAGCAAGGATTTGGCAACCTTTTGTTAAAGGGGGGGGGGATTTTCTTCATTCACTAAGGAAATTTGGCATTATGACATGAGGATCATTATGCTAGCCTTATGGCTTAATCATGCACTTACAATTTTTGTCACTGACTATCCTGAATGTGAATGAACAGAGCAATTCTGTCCGTGGCAGAGGGAGCTGTTTGGAATACTGTAACCTCATCTGCAAGTTACTGGAAGGGGGCAGTGTTGCAGTTAGTTAATTCATGGGAATTTTGACCACAGCTAGCCTTAGGATCTCTATAGCCTACAATGTAGTTTCCTGTGATATCTTCCTTTTGCTCCTCCCCTTCCTTTCCTCTCTCTCTCTGACTTCAACCAAAACCGGGAGCACATGTGTTTGCTCTGTCGCTCCTGCCTGCATAATGGCACACAAAAATGGACCGAACAAACTCTTTTTGAAACTCTATGCTGTACCTGCATTTTCTATGAAAGAACATTTGTGGGTAAAACCATTTTGCCTTTTCTTCACCAAAGAAGGGTGTGGTCTCCATTTATTATTATAGGATAGCCTGTGTGCATGTGGAACTGGTAAAGCTCATTCTGTTTTTCCTTTTTGTTTTTTCTCTGCTAATTGCCTTTCTGACAGGAGGCATCATTACTAAATAATCCCATCAGGAGCTTCATTGTCAGAGGCTCCAAAGAAGCCAATGCCCTGCTGGACTCATGCCAGTAGGGGAGACATGAGTGAGGAGCAGCATTTTTGTTTTTGTTTTTTCTCCCCAGGCATTTTTAAAAAGAACACATTCCCTCCCATTCAGTGGGAGACAATTAAGCTATGCCAGTTGGTTTGGGGGCATGGCTGGGGGCTGGGAGGACTGTGAATCCTGTGGATCCTCACACCTCTCCTGGCACATCCCCTGGCATGCCTCCTTTCCTTGCTCTCTGATATCAGTCTTCCAGTCTTGGAGAAGAACCAGTCTCAGAGGTTTCCATGGTGGCTGGGAGGGTTGTTCCGAGTATGGATGTATGAATTTTGTAAAATCCATTCTGTCTGCATTTCGTGGATTGTCAGGTGTCTTTTGTTCCATCATCCGCTCATTGACAGAATTGGATTTCCCTCCCATTTCCCTAATTTGCACACATTTGCATTTGCCCAAATTTGCACTTGTGAAAATGCACAAATCTCCCTCAAAATAGGCGAATTCCCCCCAAATGTGCATTTTCATGCTCTAGCCTATGGGGGAAATGCACATTTTGGACAGTGTTTCTTTGTTTTACATATTTTTCTACAACTAAATTTGAATAACATTCTGGAAAGTAAAAAAAAAAAAGGTCGGCAGGTCTGTGGGATCTGTGTGACTCAGGAAAAGCCAGTCTGCTGCAGATCAGATTCATAGAAATCCGAACTCACTTGATTCCATTGCGGATTTCTCTGACATCCTTAGTTCCGAGGTTGGATTTTTTTTTTCCCTACTCCAAGGGTAGATTTCTCTTTCTGCCATTGGAGTGGGAGATCTGACATATGGTCCCAAGAACCATAGGACTGAAGTGATGCACCATCAAACACCCTTTTGGTTTCTTGCCCTTACTTGCGTTCCGTGTGGGTGGAAAGAGTTATTTCCTAACTCTGTTTGGAATACTACTTTTACTCAGATGGCTCTGTCACACAGTTGATCCTTTGGGAGTTTCTCGGATAATCTCTCATGTATTCAGCAACTGAAATTGGAGAGATTTGCCCCAGACTATCCCAGATAGTTTTTGAAAGATCAGCTTTTATAAAACCTTTTCTTTGCTTTCTGACATCTCTCAATGTGAGATTGCAATCCTATGCAGACCTACTGGAGAGGAATTTAATCTTTGCGAATGTTGAAATGAAATCCAGAAACGGGACAGAACAGACTTATAGGTGAACTGAACACATGTGAAAGTGACACAGACCAGAAATGAACTGATTCACCCACCCCTGCCTGGGAACAAGTCATATTGAACTCAGTGGGTTTTACTTCTGAGTATGCAGCCCCAGGAATGGGCTGCATGTCACCTTGTGTATCATGTGCCTTTTGCCCATGAGGGCTAATCTTAAGAATGCAAGAACATAAGAGCCCTGCTGGATCAGACCAAGGGTCCTTCTAGTCCAGCATCCTGTTCCTACAGTGGCCAACCAGCTGCTTGTGGGAAAACCACAAGTACAGCACAAGTGCAGTGATACCATCCCACTCATGTTCTCCAGCAACTGGTATACAGATGCATACTACCTCGGATACTGAAGTTAGCCACAAGGACTCGTAGCCACTGGTAACCTTATCCTCCATGAATTTGTCTAATACCCTTTTAAAGCCATCCTAATTGGTGGCCATCACTACATCTTGTGGTAGTGAATTCCATAGTTTAACTGTGAGCCATGTGAAGAAGTACTTCCTTCCTTTTATCTTTCCTGAATCTCCTACCATTCAGCTTCATGGGATGACCCTAGATGCTAATATTATGAGAGAGGAAGACAAATATCTCCCTAATTTTGTAGACCGCTATCATATCTCCCCTTACTTGCCTTTTTCCCAAGTTATACAGTTGTAGCAGTTGTAACTTTTCTTATGTACTGTAATGCTTTTTCAGTGTGCTCTGAGTTCCCTCTCCAAGAAACAAACACACAAAGCAAGCCACTGAGATCTTCATCAGGGTCAGTTCTTACTCTTTCCACTCTCCTCTCACATACCAAACATTTTCATATAAAGGATATTAAGGGAAAAGGTCAGCAGAACTATTGGATTTCTGCTCCAAAACATTTTTGTATATATGAGAATAAACTAATGCCAGTCTATATGGCTAGGAACTAGGCTACCTGAAAGACCACTGTGATGTTCTTGCCCTGGGTTATACCTTTTTCAGCTTCCACCTGTTGAAACTGAAAAACTCCTACAAGTCTCTGTCTCTTTATTATTCAGCGGTTTATAATGAAACAAAGCCCCTTTATTTCAGATCCCACTGCTCTAACCCAGGGCAGGAATGTCATAACTGCCGTCTCCCAGATGAGCATGCCCAGGTCTTAAGATCTTCTGGAGAAGCCCTTCTTTCAAACTGCTTTCAGAGGTGTGTTTGGTGGCAATGCAAAAGAGGGTCTTCTTGGTGGCCATGCCCTGCTGGTGGAACTCCCTGCCAAGGGAGGCTAGGTTCGCTCCTTCTCTGCTGTCTTTCTGCCAGCAGACAAAGCCTGCTTTATACAAGTGGGCCTTTGTTCTATAAGCAGGCCTGCTGGGCTGTTTTTACTCTTGTTACTGTTATGTTTTTAATTGTGTTTAATGTATTTGTTTTATTATTGTTTTCATCAAGTGATTGTAAGCCACCTTTAGTGCTATTTTTGGTAGAAAGGTGGGGCACAAGTCAAACAAACAAACAAACAAACATCCAAACTCTACAGTGGATTGTAGAAGCTGGAGTGGATTCTACAATCCTGGTTCAGAATGTCCTCCATGATACATAGTGAAGCCTAGCATGGCCCAGGGATGTTTGCAGACTGCATCAGTCCTTCCCACACAGAATTGTTTGGAACATCAAAGGGATGGTAAAGTTAATGAAGCTGAGAGATGGCAGGGCCCCAGACCATATGGAGAAAACGTTAGAAATGTAGGAAGTTGCCTTACCCATGTAGGAAAGAGTTAAACGTTGCTTTTGAATTAAATGCTTTTGAGCAGTAACTGAGCTGAGACAGGTTGTGGAAACAAGTGTCTAAGGTACTTTGTGGTAAGAAACTTAAAATGAAGTTAGAAGTGTGGTTAGCTAAGCAAAGTAGAACCCACATTAGGAAATTAGATTAAAAAAAACCAGAGTTAGGACACGTGGTTATTATAGAACTGCATATGCTTAAAGAGCTCATGATTATTATGTTACACACCCTGCATAGCTAATAAGGTCATTATAATGTACACGCGATGTATGTAAAGGGAGGGGGAACATGTCAAGGAGATAATGTGAATAGGCGGATCAGAAAGTTGTGAACCTTGGAGTACCTAGCCAATGTGGAAACAAGGGAGGGACTCAGCGGCTGGGGAAAGGGAATAAAAACTGTGTGCTTTGATTGTCAGGTGTGCCGACTCAACTAGGACACCCACCTTTGCAAATGTGCTTAATAAACATAGAGTGCTGCTTGAACGTGTGTCACAAAGTTATTTTACAGGTCATGATAGATAAACGGGTTTCTAACACCCACAGGCACCAATGCACCCCTGGACAAATTTCTTGGTGCCCACCAAGATGCTCTGTGAAACAGGTTTCTGTTGGTGTTGAAGACTGTGCATTCAAATCTTTAGTGTTTGTGTTAAACAAATCTAGAGTTGTTTAGTGTGTTGAGACTCAGAGCCCACCTCTGCTTTGAACTTTGACTTTTGTCCTTTTCCACATCTCCCACAGCAGCCATTTTTATGGTGGTGCCCAGGACAATTTTTCCAGTTTTCAGATGTGCCCACAACCCAAGAAGGTTGCTGACCTTTGCCTTACACCATGTCAGAACATTGATCCATCTAGCTAAGTGTTGTCTACAGTGACTGATAGCAATTCTCTAGGGTTTCCAACAGCAGTTTTCCCAGCCCTACCGTGAGATGCCAGAACTAAACCTGGGACCTTTTGCATGCAAAGCATGTGCTCTGACACTGAACTATGCCCCTCCTTATAGCAAAGACTGGGGGTGCTATAAACAAAATTGTGCTATTGATGTTGAATCAGGGCATGTGGGAATATTGCACATTGATCACTCTATTCCTATAAACAGCCTCCTACAATAAGGCTACTCTGCCCCATTTGTTCCATGGGGATGGGATATTGCATTACTGGTGCGAGATCAGGGCTGTAAGCAGTATTGTGCAAAGTATAAAAAGAAGTGGGATGCAATTTTTTGTGTGATGGTGCAGAAAGGCCCTAAATATCAGGGGATCTGGCAGGATGAGCTACTCTTTTATCTCTACTTTTAAACTTATGAGATAGTGCTGTACTTTGGAAGCTAGATGCTAGGTGCCAAGGCAGCTAATCTAGGAACATGAGTCAGATGATAAAGCAGTTTCTGAATTTGGGCAGCTTTTGAATCTCTTCGCTTTTATTACCTTCAGCAGATACCTTTCAGTGGCATTAAGGCTCCCTCTCCTCAAGCTCAGTTCCTTTATATTCCCATTAAAAAAGGACTCATGATTATGGAAGCAGGCATCTTATCAGAAATCACAGCCAAGGCCTCTAGCAATCTGCAAAATAAAATGCTTGCTGCTTAAAAAGCCTGCCTGCCTCTACAAACAAAGAAAATAAATTGAGTGGATTCCCTGACCTCTTAATCTCCAAGCTGAGAACCAATTTTGAGCATAAATGAACAACAAATTGCTCTTGTGCCAATGACGTCCTTCACTCATAATGGCAGGAGCCAGGGGATCAATTGGGGTCAAGGCAAGCCAGCATGGTCCCCCCCCCTCAATGTTTATTTTTAAACTTTAAAATGTATAATGCTGAGGTAAAGGAAATATTTCGTTTCTGAGTTGCAAAGGTAGTGAAACTCCTACAGTGAATTTTTGATGGCTTGTGAAAAGGTGCCAAACCTTGCCTGGTTTTGTTTTAATCTCCCATTTGCCTGGTCAGCGTTAAAGACATCACAAGAAGTGGTAGGTGAGACTACAGAGGATCACTCTTTTTAAAAAGGGTGGTAAGGAAGATGAGTGGAAGAGGACAAAATTGGAGACACCAAAGGCTGCTCCTGTGAAGATGGCCACAGTGCAATTGCAGAACTGGAAATAAAGTTGACACGGCTGATCATTCACCAGAATATAATGATAGCTGTCATGCTTATCCAGTGGTGGCAAGACTCAGCTTCCAGTTCTGAGATCAAAGCATTACTTTAAACTCTGGTTGTCATGGCAGCCTTAGTTTTGAATGCTCTCCACATGGCATTTTCTTGCAAGTAGAGAACTAGTTTTTCAGGGTATTTTTTTTTGTAACCCAGACCTCCACAAATGCAGTAGTTCTCTACATGCTGACCCTATATGCCTCCCTCCCTCTGTGTGTATATACACACACATGTACACACACACACACACACACACACACACACTAAAAAACACAAGCGTAGCAACCCTCTGCAGTTTAAAGAGCTGCAGTTCCATAAGAACTGCACCATGTGATTTTATTGAATGTGTAGTTCCAACTTCAGTTTTGTATCTCAACTAGGTGAATTTACATAACCAGTTTTTTACCTAGCATGGGGTAGTTTTGATTGTGTGTGTGTGTTTCCCCCTGCAGCCTCCTCTCAATCATCTGCAACTAGGACAGCAGTTGAGGTCATGGGCCAAAAGAAGTTTTGCAAGCTACATGATGATGTTGGAACTTTCTGAAGCAGTCCTGATTTCCTCATTGATTTCAGCATGAAGAGACTCTCCAGGGAAGGGGAGCACACACACACACACACACACACACACACGGCAAAAAAGCTTCGTTCTTTTGTTTGTTTGTTTGTTCATTAATTTCATTGATTACATTTCTATACCACCCAAACACTGAAGCTCTCTGGGTTGTTGCATAAAGATAAATAAAAGCTAATGTTCACATGTATGTTTCACGTATATCAGTGGGAATTACATCTCAATCGATGCATTTAGGATTGATATAGGAGAATCAAACAATTCACCTGCTACTTTTTCCAGGCTCTGAAGCATCTGTGTATGCTTCACCTGCTACTTTTTCCAGGCTCTGAAGTACAATACCTGTGAACAAAAACAGGAGATGCTATAACTGTTTGCAAGATCAGGACTTGAAATTGCTGTGGCAGTTCATTTTCTGTTCCATTTTCTATCCTGATTGATTTATATATCATTTGTAGAAATTTGTAGCAGTGAGTTATATTTTAAATCTTTTACAGAAACACTTGATCCAAACCATACATGGTGACAACAAATGGTGATTCTTCATTTTTATCTTTATACATGCATGTATGTGAAATGTGCAGATACATTTAACTGTCTCCTATGTATTCTTTGGGCCCAGTTTAGTTCTGTCTATGCTCAGCTGCATGAAGTTTAGTTGCCCACATCTAGTCCTGCCATCGATCAAGAACATTGGCACTGTCACTTCTTATACCAACAATAACGTGTTTTGGGGTGGATAAGGCAACTTGATTTACGGAGCAATCCTATGGCTGCTAGACAGTGGCTAGACGGCCATAGGATTAGGGATGTACAAAAGTTCCGCCACGGATCTCGGGGAGGCTGAATGCCAGCGCATTCGGCCCCCCGAAATCGGTGGCGGAACGGCCCGCCCCCCCCCCCGGGATGGGACTTACCTTGGGCAGATCTTCCTGGTGGCGGCGGCTCCGGCAGCGGCTTTGGCGGTGGTGGCTGCGGCGGCCGGTCTTCCAACAGGCTGCCGCCACCGCCATTTCCAGGTTAAAACAAACAAACAAACAAACAAACAAACGTGATAGGCTACGTAAAGATTTACATAGCCTATCACGGCTAGATATCACGGCTAGATAGGCTATGTAAATGTTTACGTAGCCTATCACGGCTGACTTAAAAAAAAAAAAAAAAGCGTACGCAAATGGTGGCGGACATGGCCGCCGCCATTTGCATTCCTTATTTTGGCACGTCTTAGTCTACGTAAACATTTACGTAGACTAAGACGGCGAAAATAAGGGGAACGCAAATAGCGTAGACGCTACGCTATTTGCGTTCCCCTTATTTTCACCTTCTTAGTCTACGTAAATGTTTACGTAGACTAAGACGTGCCAAAATAAGGAACGCAAATGGCGGCGGCCATGGCCGCCGCCATTTGCGTACGCGAGGTTTTGGTTTTTTTTAAAAAACAGCCGTGATAGGCTACGTAAACTTTTACGTAGCCTATCACGGCTAACTGCAGGGACGCAAATGGCAGTGGCTATGGCCGCCGCCATTTGCGTCCCTGCTAGCCAGCGGCCGGATGTCCGGCTGCTGGCGGAGCCGGCTGGCGGCTCCGCAGAATTGCTGTGGAGCGCAGCTGGCAGGCCAGGATTCCGGGGTGGGGGGAGGAACAGAGCGCCTCCCCCCCCGGCGAGGATTCCGGGGGGAGGAACGGAACGCCTCCCCCCCACCATCAGCATAATCCCCGAAAGGTAAGTGATTTTCGTACGTCCCTAAATAGGATATCTGGTTTTCTGGGAACCGATCTCAGAGCCTGTGCTCCAAGGCTGGTTCCCAGAGAACTGACCTTCCCCCACTTTTGTGCTGCCTCGGAGACAGTGCAGAACAGCCCTGTGCTCCACGCTCGCAAGAGGCGCATGGAGTGGCTGAAAAGCGGCATTCCTGGAGGCCGTTCTGGGGCGTGGAGGGCAGAAATGCTTGTACGACACATCCAATGTGTCGTCTGGCAGCCTCCTCCCCCATTCTGCCCTCTCTTGGCTAGACAGTCACAATCGGCCATCTAGCCAAAAATGCAGGGCAGGAGAAGCAGGGAGGGAACGATCCCCTCCGTACTGATCCTGCCCTGCAATGGATAGGCAGGTGGCTCTGAGTTTGGAGACAGCCGCCTATCTGAATAGCCCTAAGTAAGTCCTTCTTTTCCCCAAAGAAGTGGTTGGCATCATCAGATCTGACAGTGCTGACCTTTGCATAGTTCCCAGCCCAATGATTGGATGGGTAGCTGGATCAGGCTGGGAGTCACACACGTAGCACTCGCTGGGCATAATTCCCAGTCAATCAGGGTATCTGTTTATTTATTTTTAAATGCATGTGCTGCATTCCCATCATGGAACACCCTCAAAGTGGCTTGCACTTAAAACAGAACAACAATATCATAAAACAACATTAAATCACATCAGTTGCAGTAGGCTTTTTAAAAAACTAGTACAATTCAAGACTGGCAGCAGTCCTATTCATTCTACCTGGGAGTAAGCCCCTTTGAACACAGTGGGGCTTTTCTCCAAGTAAATATGCATTGAATTTCTTTCAGATGGTTTCCTAAAGTTTATGAGATCCAGTGTGGCTCAGCTGCTTAGAATGTTTGCCCTGGGGTTGTGTCAAAACTTATCATGTTGTCATTTCTCATCTGTAAAATACAAATACTAATAGTCTTACTTCACAGGGCTGCTAAAGGGTTATACTGCAATCCTATGCATGTCTACTCAGAAGTAAGACCCACTGAGTTCAGTGGGGCTCACTCCCAGGAAAGCGAGTATAGGATAGCAACCTTAATGATAATGGGTTGGATCCAGACTTAGAGTAGACCCACTGAAATCAATGGAACTTAAGATTTCAATGTTACCAAGGATTCATGTTAACAAGGGTTTTAACTATGAATGTCTACTTAAAAGTAAATCTCATTATGTTCAGTGGAAATTGCTCCCAGGTAAGTGTGCACAGGATTGCAGACCTAAACACTTTGCATACTAGTGTATGTAAATTCCTCCTCCTTCTCCACTTCTGCTTCTGCTTCATATTTATAACTACTGTTTTTAAAATAAATTACATTTTTTCTATTCTAAATAAGATTTCAGACAAATGTTTTCTTAGTTGAGGCTGCAATCCTAAAAATTCTTACCTTGGAGTAATTCACATTTTATTTCAGTGTGACTCCCTTCTGAGTAGACATGCATAACATTGCACCATTATTCACAAAAGGCTTTTGGCTTTATTCACAAAGGGCTTTTCTACTTTTCTACTGTGAATTTTAACCCACCACTTTATGGAGGCTTCTTGTTCTAAATTCTTTGTGAGATTAAGATTGGCTCCTTTACACATGTGTTTTTCTAGTTTTTTACTCTGTCTCTGCCTTTCTATATGTTCCATGACAGGACCACTAGGTAGTGCTGTGGTATAGTGGAATTGCACAAATACACTAGGGTTACATGCTGCCATTCACAGATATACCAGACTTTCCTTGTTAGAAAAGAAAAGCAGCACTAAAATGGTTGTAAACAATGGGAGAGGCCCTGGAGGATAATTTTTGTTGTTGTTGTTGTTCAATCGTTCAGTCGTGTCCGACTCTTCGTGACCCCATGGACCATAGCACGCCAGGCCTTCCTGTCCTGTGCTCTCTCCCGGAGCGTGCTCAAGTTCATATTCATTGCATCACTGATGCTATCTAGCCATCTCATCCTCTGCCGTCCCCTTCTCCTTTTGCCTTCAGTCTTGCCCAGCATCAGGGTCTTTTCCAGAGAGTTTTCTCTTCGCATTAGGTGGCCAAAATATTGGAGCTTCAGCTTCAGTATCTGTCCTTCCAATGAGCACTCAGGGTTGATTTCCTTTAGGATGGACTGATATGACCTCCTTGCAGTCCAGGGGACTCGTAAGAGTCTTCTCCAGCAGCACAGTTCGAAAGCATCAATTCTTCGGCGCTCAGCCTTCCTTATAGTCCAGCTCTCACAGCCATACATTACTACTGGGAAAACCATAGCTTTGATTAGACGGACCTTTGTCGGCAAGGTGATGTCTCTGCTTCTTACTACGCTGTCTAGGTTGGCCATAGCTTTCCTTCCAAGGAGCAAGCATCTTTTAATTTCATGGCTACAGTCACCGTCTGCGGTGATCTTGGAGCCCAAGAAAGTAACATCTGTCACTGCTTCCATTTCTTCCCCTTCTATATGCCAAGAAGTGATGGGGCCAGATGCCATGATCTGAGTTTTTTTAATGTTGAGTTTCAAACCAGCTTTTGCACTCTCCTCTTTCACCCTCAACAAGAGGCTCTTGAGATCCTCTTTGCTTTCTGCCATGAGGGTGGTATCGTCTGCATATCCGAGGTTGTTGATAATTCTCCCAGCAATCTTAATTCCGACCTCTGATTCATCCAACCTGGCATTTTTCATGATGTACTCTGCATATAAGTTAAATAAGCAGGGTGACAATATGCAGCGTTGTTGTACTCCTTTCCCAGTTTTGAACCACTCGGTTGTTCCATGTCTGGTTCTTACTGTTGCTTCTTGACCCTCATACAGGTTTCTCAGGAGACAGGTAAGGTGGTCTGGTACTCCCATCACATTAAGAATTTGCCACAGTTTGTTGTGATCCACACAATCAAAGGCTTTAGCATAGTCAATGAAGCAGAAATAGACGTTTTTCTGGAATTCTCTTGCTTTCTCCATGATGCAGCGAATGTTGGCGATTTGATCTCTAGTTCCTCTGCCTCTTCGAAACCCAGCTTGTACTTCCGGTAGTTCTCGGTTCGCATACTGCTGAAGCCTAGCTTGTAGGATTTTGAGCATCACCTTGCTGGCATGTGAAATGAGCGCAATTGTGCGGTAGTTTGAACACTCTTTGGCGTTGCCCTTCTTTGGAATTGGAATGTAAACTGACCTTTTCCAGTCTTGCGGCCATTGTTGAGTGTTCCAAATTTGTTGGCATATTGAATGCAGCACTTTAACAGCATCATCTTTTAGGATTTTAAATAGCTGAGCTGGAAGACTGTCATCTCTGCTAGCTTTGTTGTTAGTAATGCTTCCTAAGGCCCACTTGACTTCACTCTCGAGGATGTCCGGCTCAAGTTCAGTGACTGCACTATCATGGCTATCAGGGACATTAAGATCTTTCCTGTATAGTTCTTTTGTATATTCTTTCCACCTCTTCTTAATCTCATCTGCATCTGTTAGGTCCCTGCCTTCTTTGTCCTTTATCATGCCCGTCTTTGCACAAAACATTCCCTTGAGATCTCACATTTTCTTGAAGAGATCTCTAGTCTTTCCCATTCTGTTGTTTTCCTCGATTTCTTTGCATTGTTCATTTAAGGAGGCCTTCTTGTCTCCCCTTGCTATTCTCTGGAACTCTGCATTCAGTTGGCTATATCGTCCCCTTTCTCCCTTGCTTTTCACTTCCCTTCTTTCCTCAGCTACTTGTAAAGCCTCATCAGACAGCCACTTGGCTTTCTTGCATTTCTTTTTCTTTGGGATGGACTTCATTGCTACCTCCTGAACAATGTTATGGACCTCCGTCCATAGTTCCTCAGGCACTCTGTCTATCAGGTCTAATCCCTGAAATCTATTCCTCACCTCCACTGTATATTCATCAGGGATATGATTTAGGTCATACCTGAATGGTTTAGTGGTTTTCCCGACGTTCTTCAATTTAAGCCGAAATTTTGCAACAAGAAGCTCATGATCTGAGCCACAGTCAGCTCCAGGTCTTGTTTTGACTGACTGTATAGAGCTTCTCCATCTTTGGCTGCAAAGGACATAATCAATCTGATTTCGATATTGACCATCTGGTGATGTCCATGTGTAGAGTCGTCTCTTGTGCTGTTGGAAAAGAGTGTTTGCTATGATCAGTGGGTTCTCTTGGCAAAACTCTATTAGCTTTTGTCCTGCTTCATTTTGTACACCAAGGCCATGCTTGCCTGTTATCCCAGTGATTTCTTGACTTCCTACTTTAGCATTCCAATCCCCTATGATGAAGAGGACATCTTTTTTTGGTGTTAGTTCTAGAAGGTGTTGTAGGTCTTCATAGAACCGATCAACCTCAGCTTCTTCGGCCTCAGTGGTTGGGGCATAGACTTGAATTACTGTGATGTTGAATGGTTTGCCTTGGATTCGTACTGAAATCATTCTATCGTTTTTGAGATTGTACCCCAGTACTGCTTTTCCCACCCTTTTGTTGACTATGAGTGCTACTCCATTTCTTCTAAGGGATTCTTGCCCACAATAGTAGATATGATGGTCACCTGAATTAAATTCGCCCATTCCTGTCCATTTTAGTTTACTGATTCCCAAGATGTTGATGTTCAATCTTGCCATCTCATGTTTGACCACCTCCAGCTTACCTTGATTCCTTGATCTGACATTCCAGGTTCCTAAACAATATTGTTCTTTACAGCACTGGATTTTCTTTTCACCACCAGACACATCCACAGCTGAGTGTACTTTTGGCTTTGGCCCAGCCACTTCACTCTTTCTGGTGCTACTTGGAAATACCCTCTGCTCTTCCCCAGTAGTATATTGGACACCTTCCAACCTGAGGGGCTCATCTTCCGGCGTCATCTCTTTTAGCCTTGTGATACGTTCCATGGGGTTTTCTTGGCAAGATTACTGGAGTGGGTTGCCATTTCCTTCTCCAGTGGACCACATTTTGTCAGAACTCTCTGCCATGACCTGTCCGTCTTGGGTGGCCCTGCACGGCATAGCTTATGGCTTCACTGAGTTATGCAAGCCCCTTCGCCACAACAAGGCAGTGATCCATGAAGGGGTCATAAGATCATGTAAAACACCCACAGATTACTGTGAGTGAGGAATCATGAGCACATAATAAATGCCTCATGTAGAAAGGGTCAAAGTATTTCCAGTAGTATTTATAAATCAAACTAAGTAACATATTAGTGCATGTGATGGTGGTGGACGTGGTCATGGTCACGGCCAAAACCAGATCCTCTACAGTTGGGCTGTCAGCTGGGATGTTCTATGTCTTGCCTTAACCAGTTGATTTTTGAATCTTAATAGCATATTAATAAATTTTTGTTAAGGTTTTTTTTTGCATTGAAGAAGTAACCATTTCATTAATATTTAAATAAATTCACTTTTTAATATTGGGTATCCAGTCACATCAATCCTTTTTACTGTGTTAAAGATTTTATATTAAATTAGTGGTGATGAGAATAGCATGTCTTAGACTGGAAGAATAAGAAATATTTATCTGTAAAGTAATTTTTCATAAACTTTCTGAACTTTAATAACCAAGACAGACTTATTCTGGGATGGGAGCAGGATCAATGAGAAGTCTCTAGGATTAGTTACATTTATTTAGTATTTCCAAGGAACATATGATCGATGTATTGAAATTATTTTTGGAATACTTAATCAGTAACAATTCCGCCCCTCCCACTTCTCAGATTCTTGTTCTTTAAAAAAATTATGATCCTAGAAGCCTTAAGATTCTTGTGATGCAATGTCAGTGACATGGTCTAAAGCGTTCCCCACTTTTCATAAATGTTTATGAATCAAACATTTGCTACTTTATAACAAACTCAAACAATACAATTGTAATGAGTTGTGGAATGCCTTGCAGAACAGCTTGTGCAATGCCTTGTGCAGCTACTTGCAGAACAGCTTGTGTATCATCTTGTGCCATGGCTTGTAGAACAGCTTGGGCAATGGCTTGCACAAGCAGAATCAAAGTATTGGATTTGATTCTTGCACAAGGGTGAAAATGCGGTTTCTGCAAGCTGTAGGAGCTTTGTGCTAGCAGAATGTTACCGCTGGATACAATCCATGTTAACTCCAACAGCACTACCACAGTTTCTTATTTCCCAAGTTATGTCTTTTTATTACAGGGTTTGATGATCCTGGAAGATGAAAACTCTAATCACCATGAATCAGATACAGGTATGTGAGTTGTCTTCAGATTCTTGGCATAGCCATGACTGATGTGCAAATAGACGCAGATGTATATCCTTCCCACATTGCAATTTCTTTCACAAGATTGGCTTGATAGAGCATGCTGGCGATATTCAGATTCTCAGTGAGTTTGTATTAACCAAATTCCATTGTGTTAACCTTTGTGTGAGTGGTAGTCCTGGAAGTCTCCAAGGACTTTCAAATATGATTATATCTCTAGACCACATGCCAGGTGTGTGGGAGCTTTGTTTTAAATCAGAGCAGATGTATGAGAAAGGGAAGCACAGAGCTTTTGAAGAACTAGCTAAACAAAACCGATGGTGACGCATTGCTGTTTGGGAGAAACTAGTCCTATGACATTTTTCTCCACTGGAGTTGGACAGCAGGGTAATATCCAGTTCCTGCATTCCTTTTGTAGGCGAAAACAACACAACAAATCATAACATAGCATGGATATGGGAGTAGGAGTTGTGTAGCTTCTCACTATTCATAATGCACGTGATATGTCCTTATGATGCTTGGCCACCACATTCCACCCTGCAATTGGAATAGCAGTGGATGCGCTATCTGCAGGAGGAATCCCATGCAGTGGAGGCTGGTGGCTCCAATTTTGGTGGGGCCAAGCATCCATTCTGTGTTTCAGCCAGAACTCTAAAGGAGCTATCCAAGGTGCTGAACCCTACCCCGAAAATGAGTTCAGCACCTTGGATAGCTCTCTTAGAGTTCAGACTGGTTCTGACTGAAGCCCAGAATGGATTTACAACCCTACTGAAATTGGAGCCACCAGCCTGCACTGATCCCTCTCCTTTCTCCCATGCCAGTGTGGGAAACTTTGTTTCTAAGACTCAATCTACATGGTACAGCAGGGGTGGCAACTGGTGGCCCTCCAGATGTTTTGGCCTGCAACTCCCATAACCCAAACTATTGGCTATGTTGGCTAGGGATGATGGGAGCTGTAGGCCAAAACATCTGGAGAGCCATCAGTCCCCCACCCCACATGTCACAGGGAGACATTGGGTGCTGCTGACTTGCAGCATTGCATTAGGATTGGACTCCCTCTCTATCCTGCTTCAGTGGCTGCTGCTTTCGGGAAATGCTAACACAGTGACATTGAGACACATTTGTAGAACATTTTCTAAGGGAGACCTGTGGGGGGTGGGGGGTTTGGATGCAGATTTAGTCGTATTTACAGCAGACTTATTCAAATAAATGAGACTTAAGTTAGTCATGACTAATGTGGGTCCCATTGATTTTAATGGGTCTACTCTAGGTATGATAAAACCTGGATCCAACCTGGGGTCTGTGGCTCCTGTGAATTTCCTGGTACTGAATAATTTTGGCCTAAGATGAGCATCACCACTCCAGCTCTCCCTAAGTGAGGCTGATTTGGTTTCACAAACTAGATTATACGGACTAATGTGATGCGTGTGCCTGGCTATGGGAGATCCATGCTCAGTGCTGGGAGACTGAGGATATGACTGTCATAATCACATCTGTTTTGGCATAATACTTTCAGGCTGTTTAGAAAGGAAAACAAGGGTAATTTGGTATTGCAACAGCAATCAATTGAAAGAATGACATTGGGCTGCCCCTGTTGCCCTTGAGAACCTCTTGGCAAATGATGCCTTATGCATAGTTTAACAGTTATCCACAGTTATGCCCTGTTTCAGTTTAATTCAACCACCATTCATTTGGGTGAGAAGAATGCTCCCTTGGGCTTCTGAAGTGGAGACTTCAGAGAGGCAAAGAGTCATGTTAAAGGGCAGCAAAGGCTACACATTTGGTTTCTTTTTTCTTTTGGGGGGATGCCCTTTCCTTCTGAGATGAGGGATTGCATTTTGAGAGATGCTGAATTAGCAGCCCAAAGCTCCTAAATGGAAAACAAAACAAAACAAAACAAAAGAACAACACATATATTTGCTTGCAAAGTAAGTAGCAAAAAGACTGCCAATTTTAATAGGCAATGTTCAAAAGTGCTTGAGACTTATTACTGCTATTATGATAGATATTTTCCTGCCATGACAGTTTTCATTGCTATCTCTCAAATGTGTTCATCTGTGATTTCAAATATCATTAGGGTTTCCATGGTAAATTAACTTCCAATTATATTTAGTCTGCTCACAGCCATAAAAGCTGGTAGTCACAGCATACATCCTAGAAGAGAGCATTGCTCGCACATTCCCTGTTAGGGATTTATCATATGAACTGCGGATTTCAGATTGTGTAGTATTCTCTATTCAGGATAATGAGAGGCAAAAGGTTTGTCTGATTTCATTTTAATGCCCTGACAGTGTCTTGAGCTTAGAATGTCATTCTTTTTTCATCATCTTCCAAGACGCACAGCATACACATAAATAAAAACTCATCTCCCAGAAATACATAAATTCCCCTCACCTCACTTATTAAAGTTGAAATGTTCAAAAGTACAGATGAAAGGGCTGGACACTGCTGACATCTCTCTCTCTCCACCCCCCCCCCCCGGACCTTTGAGAATTCTGTTTTTCCTAGACTCCTTGGGCACTTGCTGGGGCATAGAACTGCTTATTCTGGACATCTGTTTCTTGTAAACCATACAGGAACTGGGCCAGCTTCTGTGCCATTAATCCACACTACAGACCAGGAGACCAGTGTGGGTGGTACAGCTGACCCAGAAGAAAGTTACAGTGCCAGCTCTCCACAATTATCCATAGGGCAAGTTATGTACATAGCATAGCTACCCCAATTTCCATGTAGTCAGGGCTCCACCATTAGGCAGAGTGAAGCAATCACCTCAGGCAGCAGATGCTGGGGACTGGCGGCAAAGTATAGGAGGCGAGGGTAGAGTTATGTGGATCACATAGCCTATCCTATTCCCCTAAGCCAGCCTGCTGCCCTAAGGAGGACTGTCTCACACTGAAATAAGATTCAGTTGTTGAACTGAGTGTTGGAATAAGATTCAATTGCTGGCCCAATCTGTGTCTGTATATGAAGGGGTGCCATCTTGTCCTTCACCTCAGGCAGCAGAATATCTTGGCCTGCGGTTGCATGTAATGATACCATAATCTACATGGCATAGCTTAATGACATATATTAATGACATCACATATTTTGATTGATAAAATCATATTTAATGGGTTGGATCCAGGATCTGCCTTCCACAAGAGGACAGGACCTTCTGCAAGAGGAAGGGCTCCACTTACCTGATTTTGGGGAATATCCCTTTCCCTCCCCATTCGCCATTGCTCACCCCATTCAGCAGGATCTCCTGACTCTCTGTATAGCATTTTCAGGATGCTGGAGGCTCTGCCATGGGAACAACAGGTGGGGAAGTCTATTTCCTGTAGTGCAGATGATCCAGCTGAAATCTGGATCCAGCCCATCATCATCATTATATTCCTATACCGCCCCATAGCCAAAGCTCTCTGGGCAGTTTACAAAGATTAAAAACTACACACACACACACACACACATACACATATATACACACACACTGTATATTAGGGTGTTAAACAGCAATTCCCTACCTATGGGTTTAAAAATTATTTTCAGAAATGGAGACCAGTTTATTTTTTCCAGCATGCCATTCCTTCAATGAGAGATGCTAACAGGTAAAAAAAATGACTGAGCTCTTCAGGAGAATTGTCCATGAGTGTCAAGAGGAAGTCTGTGTTTGACAATAAAGGACCTTTCAAAATCTCAGGTCTGCCTTTGTTGTACTAAATAGGAGACTGGCTAGGTCAGCATACTGGAAGACGAGATACTAGGACAAGTCATAATTCAGGCTGGCAAAATCAGTCCCCTCAGCTAATAAATCAGAAAGAAATGACAACTCTATTAGTTGGTGGAGACAGAAGGTTGAATATGCTACTGTTCCGGTAAATTTAGATACACCTATCTATAAGCCTGTTTCTAAATTGTGATTATTAATAGCTCTCTGCACATCCAGTGCATACTTTGTTTTCTTGGCTAATTTACGGTTTTGTTACCCTGATGCAACAGTGCAATCATTTTATTGAGAATAACAAAGGTATATAAGAAGATAAGAAGAGCCCAGCTGCATCAGTGCAAAGCCCTGTAGTCCAGCATCTTTTCTCCACAGTGGCCAACCAGATGCCAATTGGAAACCCAGAAGCAGGACATGAGGGCAATAGCCCTCTCAATAGCCCTGGCAACAGTATTGTTTGTTTCCCAAATTCCCAGCAACTGCTATTCAGAGGCTCTGATACTCTGGTACTGGAGGTAATATAACAACCATGACTGCAGTACTAGCCATTGGGTTGGAGCTAGATTTAATTGCATGCAGTTGGGTTCGGCAGAAGTGGTCTTTCCTTCCCCCTCCTCCCTGCAGCAGCCCTTCCAGCCCTCTCAAAATGGTACACAGAGGGTCAGGATACCCTGATGAATGCTCCCATCAGTGCTCTATTGCCCACTAAGCTGGTGTCTTGGCTATGCAGCACCTAGCCTGGCAGCTTCTGGCTAGTGACTAGAGGGCCTCAGGAAGTGGAGGCTGGTGGCTCCAATGTCAGTGGGGCTATGGGCCCACTCTGGGTTTCACTCCGAACCAGTCAGAACTGTAAAGGAGCTGTCCAAGGTGCCAACCCCCCTTGGGGGATAGGTTTCAGCACCTTGGACAGCTCCTTTAGAGTTCTGAACCAGGATGGATTCACAGCCTCCCTAACATTGGAGTCAACAGCCTCCACTGGTCTCAGGTGCTACCACCACCCTAGGCCCTCCCCAGCCAGGCTGTCTCACTAACAGCACCCATTTTTCTCTCTTGATTGAAGCATTGCACCAGCTTGCCTGGCCATGTTTTGCACAATGTCACCAAACTCTCATGGGATCTCATAAGATTTTGGTGAAGTCTTGTGAGACTTCATGCACTTGCATTCAGTGGTGATGATGCCTGAATAGGTAGCAGTGTGCAGGGGGTGGTGTGAGGAGGGTGGTGGCAGTTGGGGGGCATAGGTGGCAAAATGCCTTGGGCCATCCCTGCATAGGAAAATTTTTAGAAGCTTCCCTGTAGTGCACTGACCTTTAATAAGGAAACCTCCCCTGTCCCATCCTCTTGATTTTCATGCATAATTATCTGTGGCATACATACCCAGGGGTCAAAATGTGATAGATATGCTGAGGAATGAAAGAAGGGATTTAAGTGTCAGTTCAGAGCAGAGTCCTGAATCTTAGCTTCAAAGGAAATTTGAAGGAAATAAAAAGATATCAGGGAATAATGTGAATAATTAAGCCATCAATGTCACCTAGAATCTCTTCTATTGATAGCATGAGGTAACTTGCCTAGCCTATGCTGAACTTTAAATAGCTAAAATATTCCTGTTCCTGGCTAGCTACATCAAGGAGCTAGTGCTGCCATGGTAGTAACAACAGCTGGATAAAATAAGTCATATGCTGGCAATCTTGTGCATTCCTCCATAAAGCTATCAATGCAGGCCTTTTTTTTTTTTCCTTTACCAATCATGCCACTTTGTCCTTTATTACTTTTATTTATATAGGCTGGAATATAGGCTGGAATCGAAAGCGCTGGCCAGCTGAGACCTCCCCCTTTGAACAGCAGATACACGCCCTACTTTTGAAAGTTCACTCTGTTTGTTACGTGCCGTGGGTGTCGGGGGAGGGGCAGGGTGTTGTGTTGTGAAACACAAGCCCAAGGCTACCTCAGACGTGCTTTGTGGATCTTGGCTATAGTGCTTAGGACAGTGGCCATCAACCTTTTTGGGAAGAGATCCAAAGGTAAAATCCAAAGTTCAAGATAATGCCACTCTAATGCCCACAGCAGGACATACACAGCCCCATGTGCCTTAAAGTGGCTTTGCCGCTCTAGTTGACTTAGCTGTGGGGTATGTAATAGTAATGCATTAGGGAGGCAGGCAAGTTGGAGTGCAGACCTGATGTCATGTTCTGTTACCTTGCTGTCAGGATCAGTCCCAAGCCAAAACCAGATGAGACTTCCTTGGAGGAGGAGGATCCTATCATCAGCTCCAGCATGTATGAGGATCAACAGAGGCAACCGGCCCTGATACCCCCACCCCATTGAAGGGGTGTCCACAGAGTTGGGGACTTGATGTACCCCAACTGGTTAGATTTACCCCTGATGTACCCCTGACTCCAAACCCTCCACAATTGCCCCCAGCAATTAACATGGACTGAAGCCTGGATAAGTAGGCACAGTGCATGGCAGGCAGCATTAGACCTGCTATCTCTGAGCTGTACCCATGAGGAGGATCCATGAACCAACGTATACTCTAAATCAGGACCTCACAGATGCTCTAGAACAAGGGTAGGCAACCTGGTGCTCGCCAGATTTTTAGACTACAACTCACATAATCTCTGAGCATTGGCCATGCTGGCTGGGGCTTATGGGAAATGTAGTCTAAAGAATCTGGAAAGCACCTGGTTGTCTACCTCTACTCGAGGAAGACCAGTTAAAAAAGCTCTTTCATTTGATTTAATGACACTAATGGTGGCAATTCAAACACAGGGCATGATCAATCCAAAGTTAAGCTCATGATTACCTTTCCCACTGCTTCTCAGTCTAATACATCTTCTGGGGTTGTTATGAGGATAAAAATGTGGGTGGGGAAACCATGAATGCCATAGAGCTCCTTGATGGAAAGCTGGGATATATATGTGATAACTAACAAACATGAGAATATAATTAAAATATGCCCAGTTGAGGAAAATACTGTAGGTGAGGCTAAATAGAATAAACGTTTTGCAGTGTGGGTTCCCCAGCGAGGTGCTCTCCAGATATTTTGGACTACAACTCCCATCATCCCCGATAATTGCCCATGCTATTTTATGGGAGCTGGAGTCTAAAACATCTGGAGAGCACTAGGTCGTGGGAGGCTATTTTATAGTTTAAGCCACATAGAGAATGCTAAAGAGTTGTTTAGGCATCTGTATTTCCCCCAACCACGTTCTAGGGCTGTGATCCTCAAAGCACTGTTGTTTGATAACTTGAGTTCTTGTTAGGAACACAAATTTAAATCAGAAGTTAAAAAGACAAGTCAGTGAAGAGTCTTCAGGATTTGTTGCAGTATTTAAGCAACTGTGCCTTGAATACAACCATGATAATGTGTGGGGCTCTTCCAATTGTTTCCAATCCAAAGTAGAAGTCTTTGCAATGTCCCCAAGTCTTGGCATCGATTCCCAAAGCTGGATTCTGTAATGCAAAGGATTCTGACTGAGCTTTAATCTCCTAATCTGCTCTATGACTCTGATGTGTTGGACTTTAAAAAGGACAGAGAAGGATGCTAGGCCTGCCAAGATTTTGCTTATATTCCCCTTTCAAGCGAAATGTGCAGCTGCAGGTGTTAGCCTTAAATGCTTGGGTAGCAAACTGGAAATATCACTTAAAAACCTCCACTAATACATTTTGCACCAGTAAACTGAAATTTGCATTTTTATAGGTCTTGTATCTCATAACCATTTATTAAAACTGGGCAGGCATCTTTAAAGAAAATGCCTGTCTGCTCAGATGGCTTCAAATGACTGGTGGATGAGAGTGATATTTCTATTCCATGTTCCAAATGGCCTGATGTTCACTCATTTAGAAATGTGCAGTTACAGCCACACTAAAAGCACAATGGTTCAGCCTCTGATGTGGAGAAAGACATTAATGCATGGGATCTGCATGTGCAGCACAACTCCCCCCCCTTTTTAAAGCGCTGTTACTTGCAACACAGCATAGATTGAAGAGAAAAAGAATGGCAAAGAGCTGCACAGATTATGCTTCTCTACAATATTTACAGCACAGGGGAACTCTTCCACCTATCCCCGTGCATAGAGCATGTGTGGTTCAATCACTGTGTGTGTGTGTGGGGGGGGGAGACAGAGGCAGGGCCAGCACCATGGATTGGGTGCATATAATGTGTAGTTTGGCCTTTAGGCAAGCAAACAAGCTTGAGACAGACCGTATGTAGGAGTCAGGAAGCATTTGCCTGACCTGTTGTAGCCCACTGGTGTAAGGAGGAGACTTCCTTAGGGAGGCGGGGTAGTCACCCTGCAGTTTCCCTCCTTTTGGCACAGTGAGGTACAGAGGCTGAATCTCTGCCTCATAGCCCTCTGAACATCAGTTAAAGAAGACCTCTTGTGGACTCAAGTCCTGTCACAAAACAGGAAGTGGTTCTTCATAACATCCAAAGCTCCCTGCAGCATCACCGACAATCATATCTGAAGCACCCGTACATGGTGACTGCTTTGGCCCAGAAACCTCTTAGCAACTCTGCCTGTCAATCTGTTTTCCTTTCAGCTTTCCTCAGGCACATTCTGCCTGACAGTTTCTTCTCATGTTGCAAGTGGGAATGGGACCTGAGGCACATTTCAAGATCACTTTTAAACAAGATGTTTCCTTACTGTTCTCTGTGTGGAAGGGTTCCTGTCTTCTGCCTTTCATTTTCTTGTTAATGGGTGAGTTAATCAATAAATTGAACACAGCAATACATGTGATATTCTGAAGATACGTAATGAGAAGCTGTATTCAACTGAGTGCGGTTTTCTCCAACCTGCTGCCCTCCAGGTGTTTTGGATTGCAACTACCATTGGCCACAGCCACCATGGCTAATGGGCTCAGTGAAATATTGAAGACAAACAATGAGCTTATAAGTTGTTCACAATAATGTCACCAGCACCACGCATATTTTCTGCTGGACCGCTGTTAATAAAATGTGATTTGTAAAATCTGCAGGTTGAATCTATGGGTAATACATTAAACTTTTAATGTAAACTGTCCTGTATTGATAACCAACTATTGAACAACAATAAAAACAACCACAAATTCTGTTTTCCTTAACCATTTCATATTTTATAAAAAAAATATGGCTGGTCACTGTTGAAAACAGGATGCTGGACTTAAAAAGGTAGTATCCAACAGTGTCCCAGTGCTAGCACTAATTACGTTCTACTAGCACAAACATCACTTGTGCAATGTAACTATTGGTTGCTAGCACAACAGGGAAAACCAGCCAAATTTGATGGAGTGGTGGCAAATAATGCCCCCTTTTTGTTGCTGTGCCACTGAATTTCAGCATCAAAGCAATGCTTTTCCCCATCGTGCTAGCAAACAATAGTTATGTTGGACAAGTATTGGTTTAAGTTAGTGCAAAATCATTCTCATCTGTGTTAGGATACTGTTGGATGCTACGTAAAGGCCCATAAGACTCTTCGTATATTCCTGGATGGAGGTTCAGCAACCAAGTCTGAGATTCACTCAAGGAGCTATAAGCTGGGTGGCTGGCCTGCCTTCGTTCTTTCTAATTCTCATTGCAGAGGGGACTGGAGGATGTAACCAATGAACATAGGGAAGCTCGTGTATCTTGCAATGTGCTTCCAGATGAGCAGATTGGCCCGGCCAGAATGCACAGCATCAGGACCTATTCCTGATAATCATCTGCTCCAGAGAAGCAATGTCTGCAGAGAACTTTATGTTTTTTCTTTTTAAAAATCCTTTTCTTTATAGCATTGGAAACTGCTCTTGATTCCCCACCAAAGTTTCATGAGCAGTTTTTTTTTTTAATGTGTTCTGGAAGAGCTTCTATTCAAATCACAGTGTAAAAGCTGCTTGCATGTAAATTTGGCCACAGTCAACATGGTGGCTTTTAAACTCTCATTAGTAATAATATAGATGAGCCAGAAATGTCCAGAGGCAATGCTGGTAAAGCATCAAGAATTCCATTGAAGGTCCCTAGGAAATTTTTATTCGCCTATATCAGGAAGAATGATAGGCATCAATAATAACAGGATGGGATGTGTGCTTCCCAATCCACTCTAGCAATTAGCTCAGCTTTGCTTGCTAATATACAAGTCAGCTTCACCATGAGTATGAGCCTTTGGGGAATCTTGCTGTTGTTGATATTGGAATCAAGCACCCATTCTACACATGGAATAAGTTATTTTACAGCAGTTATTTTTAAGGATAATTTCCCCTGAAATTTCTGCTTGAATGTGTTGGGAACTTCGGAAGTTCTTCAGTAAATCTTTCTGCATCTGTAAGTGTGCTGCTACTTATTGTTTTCACATTGTTAGCCCTTTTGTTGCTGAGTTTGTGTAGGATTGTCAGATCTTTCCATTTAAAAATATGTATCCATCTGGGGATAACCTGGTGGTGGATTACTCTGCGTATGGGGCAGAACACAGAGTGAGTCAAGGCGTGGCACCAGGGGAGACGCTTAGTGGGTTTTTTGGGCAGTTCTGGGCATGTAGTTCATCAGCTTTGGGTTGGTCCAAGAGTATAGCACATCACAATGCCTATATACTCATCCAGCATTTATAGCTTTTTAAAAAAAATGGATTGAAGGAGAAAATATAGCTGTTCTTGTCCCATGTTTTTCTTGTAATGGATGTGAAAGCAACCTCTAACCCTGCTCTAAAATTGTGAGGGACAGTCCCTAGCACCCAGTTGGTTGGTTGGCAACCCTTGATTAATGCAATAATAGCCTTCAGTTATTATTAGGGCACAATCATATGCATGTTTAGATAAAAAAAAAGTCATACAGCTCCCAGCATTCCCCAGCCAGCACAGCTGGCTGGGGAATACTAGAAGTTATAGGACTTTTTTCTGTCTAAACATGCATAGGATTGTGCCCTTAATGAATTAGGAGTAAACATTAAAACTGAGCATTGGAACATCATGTCTTTAATGGTTAGCCTATTGGGATGTATCTCACAGCACCTCCTTTCCACATTACCACTTAGGAAACACACACACACACACACACTTTTCATTTGCAAGCCCACTGAGTAAGTTTGTAATACCCTCCCAGAACACACAAATACGCACAGGAGTGTTGGCAATATGGAATTGCTCTTCTGCAGTTCTTTTCTCAAAGTCATTTAAAATCCTGGTTGACTAGTATGGATTTTGCTGTCAGTGAAATCTTCCTCTAAGAGCTCCTCAACAGTTTAAATGAGAAGTTGTGCAGGGACCCCCCGATCTGACTCGGAAACCGCTTTGCGGCTTCTGAGGTGGGCCCAATCCGGCTCGGGCTGATTCAGGGGGCCTCCGACCCGCCTCGGCCCTGAACCCGAAGCAGGGTTTGGATGGTGAACCCCGCTTCGGGTCCCCCCCGATGCCCCCACGCAACCCCCCAGCTCCTTACCTGGGCTGCCTCCTCCTCTGCTGCCGCTGCAGCTGCCACCTTCTCCACCACCGCGCCGCCACCGCCTTCTCCGGTGTGCTGCCACCACCATCTTCACCGCTGCCCACTGCAGCTGTCTTCACCTTCGCTGCCACCACCTGAGGCCTGAGGCCTGGATGTGTGGCGACTCATCTTCTTCCAGGAAGTTGCCATTTTAAAAATGGTGACTCCCTCCCTGCAAGAAGAGTCACCGTGTGTCCAGGCCTCAGGAGATGGTGGTGAAGGCGGCAGCAGTGGTGAAAGTGGTGCACAGCCCTAGTCTATACACTGAACATTGTAACACTTGAAGGGGAGATTTGTTAATAAAGCAGTGGGCGTGTGCTGGGGAGTGATGGCTCACTGCAGTTACTTGGAACATGTCCTTGATGTCTACATTCTTTCCCACATGAAAAGGTGTGGGACCCCCAACCAAGGTTTACTTCCTTCACCTTCCTCACCCACTCAGTTCCCTAATAGTTCCTCTGCCACCTATGCCAGCAAAACAGTTTTAGAAGAGAATGTGTACAGACTTGCAGATATGGGATATTTGTGGATCCAGAGTCCCAGTTCAAATTTAGCACTAAATTAGGTTAGTCTGTTATTCCAATTGTGATTGGAGACACAAAAGCTAGCTTGAGGGTCCCTTGTGTTCCCCAGAGAAAAGAGTTATGTTTGGAATAAATAGGCCCTATTCTGAAACATTCTATGAGCACTGGGTTTTGTTAAAGATGCTAGCAGTTATAGTTGCCATGATCTAATGAATCTATATGTGTACCTTCACCATGGCAGCTCTGACTGCTGAAAAGGTTAGCCTCTTGATTAAAAAGGCAGCATGCCTCTTTTGGCAGGAGCCGCTTGAGTGTGATTTTCATGGTGTTTACTGCTTTGCAATGTCTTATTTCTTAATTATGGCCTGTGAGATTTCTGTTGTTTAGCAGGAGATGCCTGTGCTATGATGCAATATCATTATGTATATTTCAGGTATTGAGCTTTATTATGGTAAACAGATACTGGTTCAAATTAAGCCCTGAACCCTACACAGTTAAGAAGGCAAGAAAAAGCTTCACTGTACTAAATTAGATTGAATTTGGGAGTTGGCTATAAAAATAGACTTTATTAAATTATTAGTATCACTATTTGGGATGTAGTCAGTATAAATACTTTAATCATATTCGAACACCAGAATATCTCTTATCTAATTGAATTTTAATGAACATATTAAAAAGTAAAGGTGGCATATTAAGATAATTCTGCATGGCTTCCGTAAGGAGTGAGAAATAGAGGATCAGAAGCCTGATTAGTGCTTAATGAGGAACTTTCCTTTGTCATATAACATTAGGTTGATTCTAAAGTGTCACACTTGGATTACAATGCAACGGCCTCAACAAGGGTGTTGCAGCACCAGAGAGCAAGAATATGAACTAATATAATGTAAATTAAAGTGCAATCATTCTTGAAAATTACAGACCAATAGGACTATATAATGGTAATGTTTGAGGGCTTTTTCATACATGACATTTCCCTCTACATGGATGTAGGAAAATGTTATGTTACTATGTGTATAATCAAGTGCTTTTCATATATATGACGTACACTTCTTCATAGACCTATGAAAGGTAAAGCCTTCTATGAAGTGTTAAATCCAAGAGAACAAATCTATCTACTTTGGACACTGGTCTTATATTAGTCTTGAATGGACTATTTTGGACAGTAGTCTTGAATGCTCTGCAGGTTTGCCTCAGCAATATTTTTAAAGGAGTCTCTTTGGTCTAATCTCATGCCCAGCTTAGGAAGGAACACAAACCTCTTTCATTTCATGAACTCAGCTTTCACTTAAATGTGGCATCACAAATTCATCTTTTTGAACTCATCAAGTGGTGTGCTAAATCAGGGCCCGGAGTCTTTACGCTCTTGCTCTCTGTCTTCTGAACAACATTTACTTTTCTGAGGATGAAAGGAACCTGACTTCCCCAGCACCACCACCACCACCACCATCACCACCACCACCACTTTCCTCTTTTGAGGTGCTAGAAGAAGCCAGTGAATCAGTAATCAGGTCTGTGTATGGTTTTCATTAATAGACCCCTCTCTGCCTTCACCTCAGTTTCTACTTGGCCCTCATCCAGTTCTCACACATATCTACTCTACAGAGTCTATAGTACAAACTGACTGGCTGAACAGTAATTTCTTCTCCCTAAATAACTCTGGTTAATTGTGCGAGCAAAGCTGGGGATCTTTACCTGATAATTCTCATTGCTCTCACCTAATATTGCCATAATGCCTAGATATTTTATCATCACTCAGATACTAGGCATCCCTCCTGGTTCCCTCTTTGTTTGTTTATTGGAATAAATACATAATTTTAAAAATAGTGAGTGAGGTGGTTTGTAACTTTTTTAAAAAGAAGAGTCTAGACAGTGTATTTTCAGAAATCTAAGGAGAAAGACACAGACAATGCTCTGATCAATTAATTGTTAGTCAAACTGGTCACCTTTCTGTGTTCTGACCAATGGGTGGAAGAGACTATTATGACTGGCATATAAGGCAAGCAGTGATATTGTATTCTGTTGCCTTCCTCTGCATGTAGTGACCCATGAACACTTCTGTACTCCTCTTCTTGTCAACTATAGAAAATAGTTTTGCTTTTAAATAAACAACATCTTAGTCAGCTCAATTAGACCATCTGTAGGAACTATGATTTTCAGCATCTTAAATCCAAAAGTAAGTCCTCAAAAGTGTTTCTTATCTAAGGTCCTTCAGAGAAATGCAATATTTTTGTGTTACCTGCTATTCTCTTAGTGATTTCTCTTCTTTTTGGAATTCCAGCCCTTCCCTCTTCACATCACATTCCAATATTGTTTTTCTCCAACTCTTTAATGTCTAGTCCACCCTTGCCCAACCTGGTGCCTCCAGATGTTTTGTACTACACCTGTCATCATTCCTAGCCAGCATGGTCAATGGTCAGGTGTATTGGCAATTGTAGTCCAAAACATCTGGAGCATGCCAGGTTGGGGAAGTCTAGTCTAATCCCTTTTCAAGGCTGGTCTATAACATTTTCCTGCCTGAGAATAAAGACAAGATGGTGGATCTTCCCATTCAATGAATAAAAGCTGACCAGACTGGCAGTTGGAACTTACTTCAGCAACGGGACAGCATCCTCTGCCATACCTGAGGGCAGCAGGCTAACATAGGAGGTGAAAGGCAGTTTGCATGGCACACACAGGTCTGTCCTCCCAGCACTTGCCTGCAGCTCCTTGCCTCCCGGTATCTGCCACCTGAGGCAGCCCCCTCACTCTGCCTAACGGTAGGGCTGGCCCTTTCCCTTTATTTTTTCTTTGCTATTTGTTGGTATTGATGGGTGAACTTACCCCAAATGAGTTTGTTATTTCCTTGAAAGGAACAAATTCATTCATGTAATCTCGAATTAGAGTTTTCCTTTAATTCAAAATCATAGTCTATGTATACAAGTTTTTGCACATGCGCAATATCAGACTGGATCTTGGCAGCTGTAGTTTGGAATTGTAAAATGCATCATGACACCATGCATTGCCATGTTATGTACCCCTTCTTGATTGGTTGTTTCACATGACTTTTCTACATAATGTTTACTTGCTGCCACCAATCAGTTCAGTATGGAGGAGAGACGAATGGTGCTGCCAAGTCCTCCTCACAGAGGCAGAGTTGAGGCAGTGAAAACAGAAGATTCAAGGTGAATGCCTCACTGAAGGACCCAATTAGGTATTAAGAGTGTTAATTCAACAAACTCAGTGCATGCACAGAAATTTAGATGCAGATTGTGCATGCTCTGAAGTTTGCAATCTACTTCAAAATTAATAACAAATTCGTAAAGCTACAAGGATGACCATTATGAACACACAAGTTTCAACCAACTAGCCAACTAATTATGAAGTTCAGTAGAATCACTGTTAGTGGGGAAAGTAAAAACAGGGAAAGGAGAAAAAAATAAGAATGTCTGGAAGAGAGAAGGGTGAAAAAAGGATGTGGGAAATATTGTGTGCCATTGTGGTTATTTACAAGCTGTTTGTGCTCAGGGTTGCCATGTTTTGCCTACAAAATGCTGACATTTAGGAGTGAGTGCCTTTAAACCAGTCATGATAAATTGCCAGGTGTGTGTGTGTGTGTGTGTGTGTGTGTAGTCACTGCTGAATTTGCATGTGAAGAATGCTTTATTCCCTTTGTGAAGGAAGTGCTTCCTCATTTGTTTAGAGGTGGACAGGTGAGCTGCGGAATATGGTGCTGGGCACCCACCCTCAGCCTCCCTGCCTAGGGTGGCCATGGTTCTATAGAAGACACACTGATTTAGATGTAGCTTGGGGTGAAATGGCATGCTCTAATTTGAGATGGCTGGTTCAACTATGCAGTCGCTAAGCAAAATTTCTTAGCAGTGAGTCCCATTGAACTCAGCAGGGTTTCCTTCTCAGTAAACATGCTTAGGGGTGCACTGCATAATGACAAATGCAATGGGCTTTTCCATATTTCACAACTAATAGTGCAATCATCATATAGCTCTATTCAGAAGTAAACATCATTGACTTCAATGGGACTTACTCCCAGGAAAATGTGTATAGTATTGCAGCCTAAATAAGCCATTAAGGGTGCAATCCTATGGAGACAGACATCAGCCTCTGAACTCGGACGCTGACACCTATCCAATGCAGGGCAGCAGGAGCATGGTGATCATCCTCGCCTCCACGCTTGGGCCGCCCTTCATTTTTTGCTAGATGCGCAATTTTGTGCGTCTAGCTGGGGACTTCAGAGCAGGAGGGGAGAGGCCAAGCGGCCCATAGGAACCTGGTAAAGCAGCTTTGGCAGTCTCATCCCCTCCCCACCCCCAGGACTGCCCCCTTTTTGCCCTCTCCATGCTCCGTTTCCAAGCACGGAGAAGAAGCTGGTGCAGAAAGAACCATGTCAGCTACAAGAAGGTGGGGGAGGAGAGCATGGTTTCTGGGAACTGCATTCAGAGCCCTGGCTCCAACCTCAGTTCCCAGAAACCAAAAAACCCTGTGGCCCTCTAGGTAGTGTCAAGTGGCCATAGGATTGCTCCCTCCCCTTGTTTAGGTGTATTTGATGAAAAATCTGTGTCATGCATCTTCCTGTTATCCATTATGGAGAGATGGAGGGAATGGAAATAAATAAGTATAGTACTTTCTATTATTTACACCATGTTGGTGTCAATTTGCCAATCTTTAATGACTTGAATTAAGTGAAAAATTTAAATCAGGTCTGTGGAAAAGTCCAAATGGGACCCCATCAAGGTCTCTATGAAAAAGAGAACAGATGTGGTGGTTGTTAATCCTGCCATCTGGATCAATATTTCTTTTCTCAATAAAAATAGATATAAATGCCTAATATTTGTGACCTTTTCCCTAAAGTACTGTGGCTGCTGTTTGCTTACTGCACAGTTTAGTTCATCGTTTGAAAGCACTATGAATTCAAAATGAATTAAAGGAATTTGTTTGATAGGCTTTTCCTTTCAATACTTTTTTTTTGTGGGGAAGGGGTATTGTGTATGAATGTTGTAAAGCAATTTACTTTTTGTCAGCCCATGCAAAACATTTTCAGTTCTTTTCTACATGGTTCAAAACATTAGTACGGTTAGCATTTAACAGGAATTTCATCAAGCTAACTAAAGAAAGGAAATATCAAATCTATTTATGTTAAAAGTTTCAGCTGTATTATTCAACTGCCATAGTCACAATAGCTGTGGGAACATAAAGGGAAGCAGTCTGAGGAAGATGAATCCTATGTGTGTTAGTGCATCATTATGAAAGTGGAGACATCAGAGGAAGATGAGGCTTTTTTGCAGAAATTGTCCTTGAGATGTTCTTGGATCTCCAGCTGACTCTAAATAATAGACATGTAAAGGTATTGCATTACACCACCTCTAGGTATTTTGGGAATACAAGATGATTTGATTCACCACCATTATCTGGATACTGAAACTTGACAAATCCTCAAATCATGATCATCTTTATGACTATTACCTCCTGTTTACAGCTGCTTCCGAAGGAGAAGATGAGGATGTAGTTATCAAGAGAACTTTCCAAATGCATTTCAGAGAGAGTGAGAGTGTAGATGATGGGTATTGGGCAGCTTTGCCCAACCTGGTACCCTCCATATGTTTTGGACTACAATACCCAGCATTCCTGACCTGGATGGGGCTGATGGGAGTGGACATCCAAAACAACTGGAGTTGGATCCAGATATAGTCATACTTAGGGTATACCCATTGAAATTAATGTACCTTTTCAATGGGGCTACTCTAAGTAGGACCAAATCTGGATCCAGCCCCTGGCGAGCACCAACTCGGGAAAGGCTGCCTGTGGAGAAATGTGCTGCTCTTTCTTCTGGTGATAGTGTTACGTCTACTTTTCAAGTATGAACCAATTAGGTTTTGCCTGTCTTATTGACACATTCCTGGCTAGCTGATTGTCTCTATGCTTTGTGAGAGGGTGGTAGTGCTGAGGAAACCGTCACTGAGCTAGTATGGTCTGTGGCATATGTTTTCTCAGACAAATACAAGGCTAGGCCAGCTACTAAAGCTCTTTTGCCAGCAATGGGTCTATCTGCCATTGTAAAAAGTGGCAGCTGAGGACAATTGTAAAAGCCAGAAACAATTGAACCTAATGAGGCTGATAGGCTAGGAAAGCAGATTGGCAATCAAATGGACAAGAAGGTCAGGTCTTGGAGGAGTTTGCAGATGCTTTGTTTAGGACCGAAGAGGACAAAATCCTTACAAAATAGATTAAATCTACACTGCAGATCATAGGATTACATCTTTCATGGTTTTAGGAGACCAGTGACTCAACCTTGGCAAAAGTTATAGCAATACTGGTCTGCAGCAAATAATCACAGAAGGAGCACAGATGGTGTATACACAATCCAGGGTTTATTCTGATTAAATTGCACCACAAGATTGGGATATGATTTGTTTTAGAAGGCTAAGATTCCTTGACTAATTTCCCATGGCTGTTGTGTGGCTGTCTTTTTTTCTGACTTAACATGGACTGAAAGCACACGGATGATGAAGAACATACAGAAGAAAGGGACTGTAGCTCAGTTGTAGAGCACATGTAGAAGGCCCTAGCATCTCTAGTTAAAACAGGATCAGGTAGCAGATGATGGGAAGACCTCTCCCTCAGACCTAGGACAGCCAGCCAGAGTAGACAATATTAGGCTGGATCAACAGATAGTCTGACCTGGTGGTTTAAGGCAGCTTCCTATGGTTTCAGTAACTAGGCATAGGAGTGTGCTATCAAAAAGCTTCCTACATAATAATTTAAGAGGGGGGGGGAGGGATATTCAAGACAGACAAAAGGAAGTTCTTCTACAAGACATTCTTCTTATGAAATTTGCAGCCATAAGATTTGGTGATGGCTTTAAAAAGAGATTAGACACATTCATAGAGGCTAAGGGCCACATCCTATTCATGTTTAGACATGCTGGCTGGGGAATGCTGGGAGTTGTAGGACTTTTTTTCTGTCTCAACATGCATAGGATTGTGCCCTAAGTTTATATATGGCTACAAGTCATGATGGCTATATGATCCCTCCAGGTTCAGAGGCAGTATGCCTCTGAATTACCAGTTGATGGGGCCAATAGTGGGAGAGAGCTATTGTCCTCAAGTTTTGCTTGTGGGCTTCCCAGAGGCAAATGTTGCAAACAGCACACTAAACAGGCCTTTGGACCACAGCAGCAAGTTTCTGCTTATGGGTGGGGGATCTCTTTAAAAGATGGAGGTGGTGGCAGCTAAGGCTGGACGGAACATTCCCCCCCCCTTTTATAGGACAATTCATCCCCTGCAAAAGTGGGGATACAAGGGATCTTTAGTAACTTTGCAAAGGAGTGGGTAAATTCTAAGAACTTTTGGGAAATCAATTTACCTATAAAGACAAATTGGCTGAGTTTTTGTGTGTTTTGTTTTAACCTTCAGCAGGACAGGCCTTTGTAATTTTAGATACAATGTCCCATGGGAATATAGCATGACTTAGTATCGTGCCTGGAGGCATACTAAGAAAAAAAGATGGCTGCTGCCATCGGCCACTGGGAACAGTCCCCTTATTCCCTCACGAATACCCTGAGGAATGACACTGTCATGATGTAGCATAATCTCTGTGGGCATTGTGTCCCAAACTGCAAAGTGAAGGCAGGTGGGCTACTGAGAACAACCAATCTACCACTTGAAGTGCTGACAAAACTTTTTTTCCTGTTTAAAAGAAGGGAAAAAATCCCCCAGCCACCTTTAAAGGTAAGCCCACCCAAATGTTCTTAGCTTCCCCTCCAAAGACTAATCCATTCTTCACTGAGGGGGGGATTCTCTTCCTCCACATGATGAAAAAAAGTCTGGGCCGAATACTTTGGACCAGCAGTAGTGGCAGCAGTAGGGTATTTACATGCCTGAAAGTTCCAAAAGCAGGCAATTCTCCTTCTCTCTCTCTCTCTCTCTCTGTGTGTGTGTGTGTGTGTGTGAGCAGGTTGTTTCTTTGAGGGTCTATTTAGTAGGTACCTGGTGCCAGAGGAACATACTTTGGCTGGACAGTTCATTCCATTCCTCTTTGAGACAGGACTACTCTGGGGATAATTACTGTACATTTAACTTACGTGGATTCATGTTCCTAAATAAAGTTGTGACTATTTTAATCCTCTTTCATATGTCCTACTCCTGCGTACCATGGCAACTGCTGTTATGTTTGTGAGTTTAGCAGAGGGAGTGTGAGAGGGATAGTTAGTTACTTGCTATGATATTTTAATTGTTCTGAGGTAGCAGCTGAGAACCAAGTAGCAGAGCTCTTTCTGAGGTAAAAGCAGAGCCCAATATTTTAAGAAATGGCTAAGGTGGGTTAGTATTGGCATTGTTACTGTTAACAATACTAATACTTATACAGCACAATCAATGAACAATTTTGCAGAGCAAAAAAGCCAAGCCCCTGCCCAGGGAGCTCATAATTTAAATAACCGAGAGTGCAATCCTATGCATGTTTAGACAGAAAAAAAATACTACAACTGCAAACATTCCCCAGCCAGCCAGTTTCTTGTTCATTTTAGATGTTCAGGACAAGAAAAAGTGGGGATGGAGAAGGAGGACAGAAAATTATGTTGCTGGGCATGATGGAAGACCTAATGTAGAGCCTATAACAGTCATTAAGTGGAATAGAAAAGGCATTGTGCAGACTTACAGTGCAATCTTAAGCACATTTATTAGGGAGTAAACCCAACTGAGATTAACAGGACTTACTTCTGAGGAAACATGCCAAAAATCACACTGTTAGAGAATAATCCTATTCACATCATCTAGGAGAAAGCCAGGTGAGGTGAACTGAACACAGTGGGGCTTACTTCTGCATAAACATGCATAGGATTGTACTGTTAATTAGGTTAGATTGTACCCGCCACAAAAAAAGGTCAGGTTGCAGCAGGGCATGCTGGGACAAAGAAGCAAACGCTATGTTCTCTTTGAAAATATGAAAGCCAGAAGTAATTAAATCTGCCTCTAGCACTAATTAGAACTCATGGGTCTTTTCTAAGGCTGAGAGAGGAAGTAAAGGAAAACACAGCAGTCTTTCTTTATATTAGCTAATCAGGAAATTTATTTTAGACATGATCCAGTAGGTATAGGGTCAATAGAAGCCAAACTGAATAGCATGTACCCCACCCATTTTAGCCATAAAGTCTAACCACCATCATAGCTGGTCGAGAACCTGCCATCCACAGATCTTCTGTCACCTAGTGAGGATCATCTTCCTCCAGTTCTACGCTTCCCCTCCAGTATACTTCAAGGGGACTTCCTTAGGAAGTTTTTTACTATGCAATTGCCCTGCCTCATTCATGGAAATTTCCAGGGGGACCAGATGGCAATATCTTCCCTATGTTGCCCTCCTGTGTTTCTCCCCTGCTTCTTCCATCTTTTTTCTTACCTCTAGAAACCATCTAAGATTGAACATGCTGAGATGGAATAGCTGCACAATGTCTTTTGATGGTTAGCGCCCAGAGCCTTCCATCTGGAAGCACTCCAAATGTAGTATATTCCAAAATAGAAATGTTTATGTCTGGGTCAGTTGCTCTTGTCTTGACAGAGCCATCACCATGATGCATTTACTCTGGACTTACTGGCTGTCAGGGTCAGCCCAAGATATTTTGCAGCCTGAGGTGAAGGACAAGATGCCCTCCCCTCCACCCCAATTCCACATACACAAGCTGCCTGATCTGGCAGTTGAAACTTACTTCAGCTTTGGTGATGGGACAACATCCTCCACCTCACCCGAGGGCAGCGGGCAAGCTTAGCAGGATTATGCCAGGCCAGTGGAACACACAGCTCTGTCCTCTAACAGAAGGAAACAGCCAGGGGGCTGCCATTGCTGACTCCTTCAAAGCACCCATCACCTGCCACCTGAGGCGACTGCCTCACTCTGCCCATTTATTTATTTATTTATTTGTTTATTTATTTATTTCATTTCTATACCGCCCAATAGCCGAAGCTCTCTGGGTGGTTCACAAAAATTAAAACCAAACAACACACAATAAAACAATTTAAAATATATAGCTGCCTAATGGTAGGGCTGGCAATGCCGGCTGTATAACCATCAGTGCTCTTAAAGAGTTACAAGAAATAGGACCCCAGGAAGTAGAAATTATGCAAACCAGTTACAACAACCTTGGTCATTATTGCCTAATAACAAGAGGAGTAAATTGGTGGAGACAATTTGCCATGCATCAAGATACACACTGGTTAGGCTTCACAGTGAATCCATGATTTTAGTCTTTGATTGCTTGAAAGAAGTTATGCGACCAGAAATACAGATTGCTGTTCCCAGATTCCTCAGACATATGGATGCTTTTACAATGTTCAAATCTTAACCATGCATGTTGAGATGAATGTAAAGTGCTTTCCCTGCTTGATTTCTTTTTATCATTGAAGGCCTGAGTGAATGCAATTCACTAAGTAGCATTGTATTGCTATAATATGGCATAATTTTAGTGCATAATCCTAGGGAAAGCTGTAACAATTCAGTATTGCTGTTTTTACCTCTCTTACAGAAATATGTGACCTTTTAAAAAAGCAGTGTGAGACTTTTATGAGGAATCCCAGTGTTAGGATGTTTACAGTAGCAGTGACGAAGAGTCTGGCTTTGGGTTTCAGTTCAGATGGATGATGCTGGAAGAAGAAATAAAACGAAGGCCATCATGAATTTTAATCTTGCAAACAACAATGAGGCACTACTCATTGAAAATACTGTTCTAGTTTGAGAGGTACCAGGTTTATTTTCTGAATGTTCGGACGAACCTGCAAAGCACTCAAATAATAATTTCAGATCAGCAATGAACAGTTGATGTGTGCAATCACCTTCATAAGGTCGCTGGCTGCACTGAGGACAATTCTTAATGGATTTGTATAATATGGGGAGAGTTGGATGGCTGAAATGTGGTTAACAAGATTTCTTGTGGAGGACATACAGGGTTGGCCTAAGCCAAGCAATCACAGGGGGAAGGGAGAAGGGGAGATTCTAGGGGCGCTTACTCTGCATAAATGCTTGGGGAGAGAGTCAAACCCTGTACTTTGGGAAGGAGTGCAGAGGAGCAGCATGGCAGATCATTGGCTGCATTCCAGTGGAATGGACTTGATTGACAGCCTTCAAATCTTCCCTGGTTGCTTGGGGCATTGGCACAGCTGTAAGAGGGGAAGTAAAGAAGTAATGATAGTGTGATAGCAGTATCCTGGCTAAAATTGACCAGTTATTGTACTTCTATTCTGTCTTCAGCACACAAGAAGACACAAGAAGAAAGGGACGAAGGGGTGTGTGTGTGTGACATCATCAACATTATAATTCTCCTGGGCACCTGGTCTGGTCCTGAGTACTCAGAAACTGGTGGCTATGTTCCCCAGGTCAGCATGTGCCAAATTTGTATGAACACTCCTCAGCTGTCTTTTCCTTCATTTTTGCTACAAGAGTTCCCAGTGCTGTGTCATGTTTTTTCTTTCCTACTTGGGTCCAGAGGAAAGGGAAGTTAAAAAAAGAAGAAGGAATTTATGGTTTTGACCAGGAGAGCTATGGAAATGAAGAGGTTAAAAAAAAAAAATCCTCAAGTGTGCTTGTGCACTGGGCCCCTTCAGATGATGGCCTTCAGTCCCAAGGGCCACAAACACAAGAGTTGTCCATAGTAGCGCCCAGAAAGGGAAGGGGTTGACATTTGTCTTCCGAGTTTTTATTGTGGGCAAAAACTGCAACCACTTTTTAAAAAATGCTGTAGTCCTGCCATGTGTGCTTTGCATGTTTGATGTCCCAAGCTGCAATCTGGCATCATGAGTCAAAGGATTTCAGATAACAAGGCCAGTAAAAAAAAAAATCTGCCTCAGGTGCAGGAGAGCTGGATTTATGACCTGGTGAAATCAGTGTTGACAAGGATCGGCTAGATAGACTATGTTCCTTCTTATTTAGTCTGTAGAGCACCTCACTGACATCTGGCATAAGAAGCTGCTATTGTTTTTGGTTTATGAATGCCAATATGGCAGCAGTTTGGCATTTAGATTGTTGTTACTGTATCTTTCAGGATTTTTTTTTAAAGAAGAGTTTTAAAATGACCTAGAGTAAAAAAAGGAAACAAAATCAAAACAAAAACCACCCTTTAGTTATGCTTTTCCTTATCTAATCAGATTCTACTAATGCAAAATATAATGATGGAAAATTACTTTTCCAGCTGAAAAAGAAAAGAGAAAGAGATAAGATTGCAATTTATGTATTACTCTCTATATTTTCCCTTTAACTCCATTAGTGGAAGGTGTGCAGAAGTAACTTCCACTCTGTTCAATGGGGCTTACTCTCTAGTAAATGTGTTTAGGATTGCAGGCAGCCTTAATCATCCAGTAAGAGAAAATTGAAGATGACTAAGGGTGCAATCCTAGGCATGTTTAGACAGAAAAAAGGCCTACAGCTCCCAGCATACTCCAGACAGCATGGGGTAAATAGAAAGGGGAAAATAAGAAGGGGGAAAACAGGCTATCTTTGCACCCAGGATAAGCATTTCAGGGAATGGAATATAGATTTTCCAGTTAATTTTCAATGCCATTGCCATAAGAATGAATATTTCAAAACCATTTCACTCACATTAAAACAGACTGTTTTGATTAATTGATTTTTTTTTTTTGCAAAATGGCAATATAAATAAAAATGTCTCACAAAAATCCAAAAATGCTTTCTTCAAAAACAGACTCAAAGGTTGAAAAGGTTTTCCATGATGTTTTGTTTGTTTGTTTGTTTTGCAGGCGGGGGGAACAGGGGGAATCAGAATCTCGAGCAGTGCATTCTGTGCATGTCTAATCATGAGTAAACTCCCATTTAGTTCAATAGGACTTACTTCCAAGTAAACATGCTGATGAATCAGATAAATGAATCAGGGAAATAAAGTGTGTGTGTGTGTGTGTGTGTGTGTGGCGGGGGGAGGCATTTCACAAAACTAATTCTTACTTGGTCAACACGAGGCTAAAAGTCCTGCAAATTTACCAGGGCTTTCTGTTTCTGTTTTAAATGCAGGATCATGACGGGCTCCCTTTACACATACTTCCCTTCCCCCCTCCCTTCCCTCCTTATCTGCATTGTTCTATATGTTTCATTATACAGCCACTAGATGGCACTCTTTTCACGAGGGAACTCAATGCACTGTAATTTGATAGCTCATTAAATGCCTGTAGGACACATCCAATGTGTTGTCTGGCTGCCGCTTCCCCTGCTCCGACTTCCTGTGGCTAGACAGTCAAAATCAACTAGCCGCAAATGCAGGGCAGCTGAAGCGTGATCCTCTCTGTGCTTCTCCTGCCTTGCATTGGATAGGCAGTCGCCTCCGAATTCAGAGGCAGTTGCCTATCCCGGTAGGATTGCTCCTTCCATGCATTTTCCAATGTTATTTTCATTTAACATATGCACTTTTGTGTGCATTTTTTGTCTAGCACGCACATTTTTGTACGCGTATCTTGATTAGAGAACTCCACTGCAAAATTCTAGGGATGTACAAAAGTCCCTTACCTTTGACGAAATTTGCTTCGCGGTGGGGGGGAGGTGCTCTGTCCCTCCCCCTGAAATTCTGGCCGGGGGGAGGCACCCCGTCCCTCCTGCCGCGAATCCCGGCTGGCCGGGAACGCAAATGGCGGCGGCCGTAGCCGCCGCCGTTTGCGTCCCTGCAGTCAGCCGTGATAGGCTATGTAAATGTTTACGTAGCCTATCATGGCTGAGTGGAAAAAAAAACCCCGTACGTACGCAAATGGCAGCGCCCATGGGCGCCGCCATTTGCATTCCTTATTTTGGCATGTGAAGTCTACGTAAACATTTACGTAGACTACGGCGAAAATAAGGGGAACACAAATAGCTATTTGCGTTCCCCTTATTTTCGCCATAGTCCACGTAAATGTCTACGTAGACTACACGTGCCAAAATAAGGAACGCAAATGGTGGCGCCCATGAGCACCGCCATTTGCGTACGCGCTTTTTTTTCTTTCAAAGTCAGCTGTGATAGGCCACGTAAACATTTACGTAGCCTATCATGGTGTTTTTTAAAAATCTAGCCGTTATAGGCTACGTAAATCTTTACGTAGCCTATCACGTTTGTTTGTTTGTTTGTTTTACTTGGAAATGGCAGTGGCGGCAGCTGGTCGGAAGACCGGCCGCCGCCGCTGAACCGCCGCCGGAGCTGCCGCCGCCAGGGACATTCGAGCAAGGTAAGTCCCATCCTGGGGGCGGGGCGGCAGACCGTTTCTCCACCAATTTCGGGGGGCCGAATACGCTGGCATTCGGCCTCCCCGAGATTCGTGGAGAAATTCTCTGACATCCCTAGGATTGCACCCTAAGTGAATCTTTTATTTATTTATTTATTTATTTATTTATTTATTTTTTCATTTCATTTCTATACTGCCCAATAGCCGAAGCTCTCTGGGCGGTTCACAGAATTATATGTTATGGTACTATAGTGACTAACAGAAATCCATGTCTCAGACCTTCAAACTGAATCAGAACCAAGTATTGAACTGTTCATCCCTACATGATTCCATTGGAGTTTTCAAGAAGAAGTCAAGTTTTGGCCAAAGCCTGGCTTCTTAAGTAATTGGTTTTTTTTTGTCTAGACAAGCCATTAACTAATTCATTTAAATGTACTCCAATAATAAATTATTAGAACATATTGAGACCTGCAGTGAAACATAAGGACCCATGATAATAATATGGGACTAGGAGATCTGCTCCCAGATTGTGAAGCAGATGGGGTTGTCCATTTGTATGCACATTGATGTTCTAGTGAAGAGAAAGCACAGTCTCTTCTTTCTGTAAATGTGAATCTCTGTAATCCCTGAATAGCATGGTGAATATTGTGTCATGATTTTTCTTTCTTCTCACATGGCCAAATCTGAGATTTTTTACATGCTGAGGAAGTAACAAGAAAATGTGTTTTCTCCAGGACGTGGTAATTCTGAAATCTTTCTGTGTGTTATCTGGCCCCATTCAGAAGACCTGTTCAGTGGCTTGCATCCAGGATCTGCCTTTGATTGATGGAAGGGCTCCACTCATGGAAGGTGCTCCTGCCCTATTTGGGGGGGATCACCTCATGCACCACAGCTCAGCCCATTCAGCGGGACCTGTTGACTCTCTTGTGCAGCTTTTTCAGAGGTGGAGGGGCTGCCCTGGGGAGAGGGGGTGAGGAAGGCTGCTTCCACCAGCCCAGTTGCACATGCTTAAATCTGGATCCAACCCAGTGTGTGTGCAAATAAACATAACTCACCTAGCATTGTCAAAAACCCAATGATGGAATCAAGGTTTAATGTTAAGACATTAATGTTGAATGTTTATAGCAGTTTTCATGGCCTGCTATACCGTCTCAAGCATCTGCTGACCTGGGAAGAGATGCATTAGCCATGGTGTAGATATGGCTCATGGTCATGCCTGACCCTGGCTTAGGCCAGGAGGACTCTTCAGATGAAAAGTCTGAACTGACAGAGTGTACGGACCCTGTGAGCCCCCTGACTTTAGCAAGACCCCAGACACCACTGGCATCAGTGGAGAAGATACACTGGGCCTTTCAGCAGCAATGGACTTCGGGACCCCCCAGATAGGACTCCTGAGGACTGTTCCTTGCCTGTGGTGTCAGAGAAGGAGACCGAGCATCCACTCAGCCTTTGAGTGCACTGGCCCCAGAAGGTAGAGCACAAGCTGCCTTGCAGAGGTGAAGATAGTATTTGGACTCCTTGTGAGTAAAAGTTTACTCAGTGAAGGTCTTCCTCATGAGTAGGTCTCCTGCCAAAGTGCTGATGACATGAAGCTGAACTTTGGGTGGGGTTCTGGAAATTGGTGTATAAGCTTTCAGCTGGTGCTTGCTAGCTGCTGGAATGTTTTCCTATTAATTACAGTGTCTTGACTCCTTGCTTTCTTGTCTGTGCTTTGTAACTGTTCCTCTGTTTTACTGACCTTTGGACTCCTGCTAGACTATGCTTTTGGACTGTGTTTGTGTGGACTGCTTACCTGTGTTTTGATCTTGGCCATGCCTCAGACCCTGCTCATGGACTTTTCCTTCTTGATGGGTAATACTGTGCTCCTGCCCTTTGCCTGCGTACTGACTTCTGCTGCTTTGAACTGCCTTCTTGCTGGACTGATAAACTGTGCTTGACCTTTTGCCTTTCTCCTGACCCAGAGTTGGATTTGTCTCATAGTTGGCTCCAGGGCTGGGCGTGACCCAGCCATAGTAGGACACTCATGGGATGAAGTCATGTATATCGTATGTAATTGCTGTTCAGTTGTACTAAGTGGAGTCCAGTGGAAATTGATATCTGCTAGTTGATGGGGTCAATGGACACTGAAGGACCTTTCATACATTGCAATGACAACATATAGAGGGGGGAAGCTGTCCCTTCCTCTATGGTCTTTTGGAATAACCCGTGAAAGCATTTGCACAAACTAACTGTGCACACAAAGGTTCTGTATGTGAGACTGAAACCATGTCACAATATCCACGAGAGCCCTCTGCTGCCTGTTACTATCTCTTCCCCAAGGTAAGGCTTTTTTGGCTTGGCGAGGGGGGACTGGTAGGGAGGGCATGGGAAAGATGAAGTTGTATTATGAAGGTAGCTGTACCCAGCTTGAATTATGACCACCACATTCAAATGGAAAGGGGGTTGCATTTCAAATGGAAAGGGGGTTGCCCCAAATGCTCATCCCTTCCCTGCATAGAACTGGCTGGAAGGTATGCAGGAGTCAGAGAGAGAGAAAAGTGTGTGTCTTGGATAAGCTGTTTAATCATTCTTTCAGCACTGATAATGCAAGTACATTAAGCTAATGTGTCGCTTAAAAATGCCAAATTGTGTAATTTCTCTTTATGGATACTTTCTGTGTAATGAGAGATAAACATGTTGTCATTTTGCTACCTTTATAGCTGGGACAAGGGAAGCTGTGATGGGGGTGAAAGAGAGCAACAGGCAAGGTTATTTCTCATTCATATATTCGCAAATGCATAATTATTTCTCCACTTGACAAAGAAGCAGTGAGCAGAAGTAGTAAATGGGAAAACTCCTCTGGCTAAATTTGGGAGTGTTCCTTGAAATGATGATGATAATAACAAAAAATGAATAGGCTTGGCAAGTGATTACAGTATGCTACTAAAAAGTAGAATTGCCCATTTTTCTAGTTTCTAACGTCTTCCTTATTTTGTCTAATTATCTGTCTTGAGCTTGATGTGAAGTGCATGAAGGGAGACTTAACTCTTTCTTTCCCTGGCACTGTCCTGGCAAAAATGCCTCTCAGAAGTGTGTGTGTGTGTGTGTGTGTGTGTGTGTGAAAAATTTCATTAGTGTCAATAGGACACAAAAACCAACATGAGCTTCTGAGATGCAATTTTTGAGAGAATAATTGCAGGGAGAGAGTTACCTGCCTTGCCCTACCCCCCCCCCCGCACCCCCATGGTTCATGCTCAGCCTTCCCCATAGCCACTACTTACATTAAAAAACATGCACATTCGTTGTGTTCACACAGTTAACATCTAGGTTAGCCTCAACTGTATAAAACTGCAAACATGTTCTATCACATTTTAAAGCCTTCTCAGTCTGTCCTTTAAATTCCACAAGTTCCTCAGTTAACACATTGACTTGCTTGTTTATTTATTTATAGAATTGCTGTCCCTCATTTCCTTCATGAGAAAATCCAAGGTAGTTAACAAAGATGCATGTATATCTACTACTACTATTCAATTAAACCATCCAAAAGAAGACACATCCCATAAAACCTCCTGCTCTCACTCGTGGTTCCTCAATACAGCTTGTTTTGCCCTTAGTAAGAATAGATTTCTCTCTCCATTTCCTCATTCACTTTTATCCCTTTTGTGGATATTGTGGGAAGTGCCATCAAAATTACTATGTGTCTTAAGCTGTGTATGTGTGAGTGTGTGTGTATGTGTGTGTGTATGTATATATGAATGTGATTTAGCTCTAAAACTTTGCCTTTTTATCAGCAGATAATAAGTAGGAAACTGAAAAATTCACTTAATCTTGACTCCAAACAAGTGATAAATGCAGATTTTGGCAGATCTGTGTTTGAATAGATTGTGTGGTCATCGAGATCTACAGCCTGATTCATGGGTTTATTGGGCTAGCGATCCTCCTGGCATGGTGGAGAAGTGAGTGCATGTCTTCCAATATGGATATGAGTTGGAACCAGGCTATGTTAGTCAAGGTTAGGTCCTATAACATCAATGTGAAAGGTTAGTCACAACTAGCTTAATTCCCACTGAATGCAATGGGACTTAAGTGCGACTAACTTGTGCTCTATCCTATGCATGTTTAGACAGGAAAAAGTCCTACAACTCCCAGTATGCCCCTGCTTGCATGGTTGGCTGAGGCATGCTATGAGTTGTAGGACTTTTTTCTGTCTAAACGTGGATAGGATTGTGCCCTTAATCTGGATCTAACTCGGTGTAAGGCTGGATCTAACTTCATGCAATTCTTCCTAATGTTAAAAAATGAAGAAGTAAAGATGGAGGGTTGGATACAGCTTTAGTCATGCTTAGAGCAAACCAACTGAAATCAGTGGAACATGTTAGTCATGACTGATGTGTCCAATCTATTTCAATGGGTCTGTTCTAAGCTTGATGAAGTCTGAATACAACCTAGAAAATAATGATTTTTATTTAAACTATTTTATGGGGGAAAAGTACAACTGAGGGTTTCTCACATGAAGAAGGCATATTAAGGAAAGTGGCAATATATCTCTGGCCATCTAACTGCCACAAACTATAAGTTATCTTAGAACTTTAATAGGCAAATCATATAAGTCCTGTTTAGACTATCTAGGGAATATAAATGTGTATGTGGGGAGACTGGGATTGCATGCCCCTTGACTTCCATGTTGTGTTTATTTGACCTTCTGTACAGAGCTTAGCTGTGTACAGGTTCTACATGTGTAGGCTGTGTAGATGGGACTTGTACCTGTAGTTGTGTAGGATACTAATTGCACGAACAGTGCCTATATTTGTACAGCTTGTACATGCGTAGGCTCTATGTGAAAGGTTAGGTGAACAAGTGGCGGTCAGGAGCAGGGCCAATGGGTGCAAACCCTCATGCATTCATTCTCCCTATGTCTGAACAGAGCTACAGAACAGAAGAGGTGAGGGACAGCAGGCCCCGGAGCCAGCACCTGGCACCTTGGGGCAACTGCCAGGGGCCCAGGTCTCTATCAGGGTCTACTGGTGTTGACACATGACCTGGGCCCCCAGTTGCAGTCTTACCTGGCAGCAAGTGGCCATTTAATTTCCCAGGATGCACCTGACATAATCTTGCTTTTGGACATAGTGGGAAATTTACATAGTCATCTGCATTCTAATTTCATGCAATGTACCAAACAGATGCTATGCAGGAATAGGGCATTGTAAATAGCCTCCTACCACTCTTGCTGCCAGGTAAACCTGCAACTGGGGCCTTCTGACACAGGAGGGGGCATATTACCAAGGGTGCTCCTCAAACCTGGAGCCGGCCCTGGTAGATGGCAATGTGGAAGTAGCCAGGATCAGGTTCATTAGAAACAATGTGTGGCAGTCAGATTCACAGTACCACTTTGATGGATATGGGGCTATTTCGTGGCTTAGTGGTAAACCTGTAATTCAAAGGCTAGTTATTGGTCTTCTGTTTTTCAAATATGACCTAATGCGGTAGTATTAAAAAAACAAAAACAAAAAAACAATGCTTTGGTATTTCAGTAGCTGTCAAGAAATAAAATGGTTAGCAAGGAACTGCAGAACAATGCCTCTTCTTTCAGTGGTATAAGTAAACCAACTTACCTGTTGGCTGAGAGCAAAAACATATAGAATATATAGCATGTCCATCAAAATGGTTATTGGCAAACTCATTCGGTCCATTTTTCAGAGAGCAAGATTGAAATGAACTATTTATAGCCTATACTGGCTCCAAAAAAAGGCTTCTCAAAGTATCTTTTAAAATGATCAGCAGGGACCAAAAATAGAGTTCAGATTTAATAATGTAGAAAAGGAAAATGGAACTGCTTTAATCTTTTTTGATGGTGCTACTTGGGAAGACCTATCTGTGTTGGCATCAGTTCGTCAAGAATTTTTGAAGATGTTTAGTGCATGGGGAGAGAAAAGAAAACAAGGTAGGAAGCAACATGTAATTCCCAGGGAGAATTTCTGCCACTCTGCTCATTTGCATTTTGATGATTACTTAACATAGAAAAGATAACTGAAGTGGATAGAAGGACTTCTGCAAATGTTGCCAGACACCCAATATTCTGCTGTTTTTGACATGGAAAGGAGGCTTCATTCCTGCCGGAGAAAGCACAGGAGAAGTCTGCCATCCTCAAAGCCCTGACACGCAAAGCAGAATTTGATACAAAGCCATCACCCCAACCATCTGGCATGACCATTGTTTTCCAGACTTAGTCCCTTGATTTCCTACACTTCTGGAATCCTGTTTCTGATCTATACTGAGGCTCCAAAGGTGAGCTCAGAAGAATCAACAGGTAAATCTCCTGCAGCTTGTTCATTTTTACCTGCCAGTTTAAACTAGGAGGAAAGATCGTTGGTCAGTTTATCCCCAAATTAGCACACATCGTAGTTTTGCTGAGCCAGCAGAGACAGAATTTTTGCTGTGTTTTGAGTTTTAATAATTAACCTCAAAGGTTGGAGCATATAAGCAGCAGCAGGTCAGCCCAATAGTTAGGACTCTTTGACCTAAAGAAGCCCCCCCCCCACTCTCTCCCACAAGAGGAATCTTCTCTCTCCCCATCTTTCTCTCTTTGTTGTTGCAAAGGTATCGCACTGCCTCCAACTTTATTGCACCCCAGACTGCACTTAGGCGCTTTGCTAACACCCCTTCCTTTACTAACGTCTCTCCTGCAAGTCCATTAGCTTGCCAGACCTCCTTCCTTCATTACCCTCCAGTTTTCTAAAGCACCAAGTAAGCTTTTCCCTGACTCTTTTTCTATCTCTTCCTGAGGCTTGTTTGGCTGCTCTAGGGAGAAAAATGGCTTGCTAGATATCTCTCTTTACCTACAAGTTCACCTAGGTCTGTTACCAGTCTTCTCCACCTCACCCCTCTGCCTTGCACTGTCATTACCCACATCCTTCTCCCTCCTCCTTCTCCCCACTGCTATGACTCCTTCTTCTCTCCCCTGCCCCGCTAGTCAGTCACACTAAAACATTGTTTTTGATGTGTCTGCCTTAATAGTTAGAACTGGTAGTCTATATGAAGGAAATGTAACCCTATAAAATGCCAATTTTCTTTATTGCTTTAGGGCTTCTCCACATGGAGCTTTTATCCTGCTATTCAGATTGGTCACTCACAGAAGTTTGTGGGTCCTCTACATGACATCGTCAACCTCCAGCATCTCTCTCATCCTTTCCAATTATTTCCATGGCTTAATTCGAAATGGAAATAATGTAGCAACAAAAAGATCAGTTTCCCATTTCTCTGTGAAAAGAGGAAATCCCGCAATAAGAGGAGCTAGACTACAGCACCACCTAGTGGCACTATAAATGAAACATATAGAACTTGCAGATAAAGGGGGTGGGAGTGGGCCAGGGGGAAGGGAAATTCATGTAAAGGGCGATCTTAATCCCAGAAAGAATCCAGAAGCTGAAGCCCTAGTAAAACTGTAGGACAAAAAGCCTCTGTGTAGAGAAGCCCAGAAGTCTGATCTTTTAAATGTGTGTTTTAATTTCTTTCAATAAATTACCCCTGGGTTAAGCAATGGTGTCCTCTATATCCAAATCCCCTTGTGGCGCTAAACTTTGGGATGCTTAGTGCTCAATTTTAAAAGATCCTTCTTAAGTGTCAAGGTTGCATGTCTGAAAGTGTACACTCCTGGCAAAAGGGACACTTGGTAACACCAAGTAAGCATCATAAGTGCAATCTTTGGCAGTAGAAATGGTTTTTGTTAATGGTGGGATTCCTCAGGCTGTATGAACCTGACATTGACATCATTTAAGGAGATATTTTTTAGTTTCCAGCAATGTAGGGAGCATATACCAGGCTGATATGTTTCCATCTCTCCCTAGGAAGGGACGGATTAACACAAAGACAGTGAGAAATCCTATTTTAGTGTGGACCCAGAGATAGCTTAATAGAGGTAATTTAGCATTTGTAACTTTTATCTCTGTCCCTGTGATGCTTGCCTTTTGTATACACTCTTCTGGTTTAAATGTATGCTGAAACATTTTCTTTAGACAAGAGAGGAATAGCAAAGAGCTTACTCCTTACCTGTGTTTCAGAGTCCCTTCCCCAGTAGGCCTTCTAGTTTTACAATGAATGTTTGCTATCAAATTCTGAGTTTAGTATTAGCAAGGGTTAGGAACTGAAACATTCATTCATAGTGCTGTTGGAGGTTGTTGTGGGGCTCTCGTTCATTCACTGGAGATTCACAAAGCACCTGTACTCAGCTGGCCTGCAACCCCTATATGTTCCCATGCCAGACATGACAATAATCCTAGGCTGTTCAATAGTAATGAAAGAAACCCGAAACCAGGGTTTACCCTACTTCAAGCAGGCTAAAGCAGCCCACCTTAGGCAGTGCATTTTGGAAGCCCATTACAAGGAAATAAATGGTTAATTATTTAGTATATTTTTGCCACTGGAGGGCACCATTTCTCTTTTCTGCCTCAGACACTGAAATGTCTTGAGCCATCTCTGCTCAAAGCTAGGGTTGTATGGATGTTGTAAAATCCATTCCGTCTGCATTTCACAGATTGTCAGGTGCCTTTTCTTCTGTTGTTGGCTCATTGGTGGGACTGGTTTGTTTCCCCTTTCCCGAATATGTGCAAATCCACATTTGTGCAAATTTGCACTTGCAAAAATGCGCAAATCTCCCCCAAATGTACAAATTCCCCCTAAAATGTGCATGTTCATGCTTTAGCCTCTGGAGGAAATGTGCGTTTCTGGGCAGTGTTTTTTTTTTTAATGTTATATATTTTTCTACAACTAAATTTGCATAAAATTCCAGGTAATGAGTTTTAAAAAAGCAATCTAGACATCTGTGAAACCTGTGCAACTCAGGAAAAGTCAGTCTGCTGCAGAATCAATAGGTCAAATTCATAGATATCCCAACTCATTTGATTCCGTTGCGGATTTCATCCCTACTCACAGTGCACCGGGTCTTCCCTTTCCTGAAATGTGTGCTGTATGTCAGGCTATAAATCTCAACTGTATGATTCAGCTGAGCTCACTTTTTGCCTTAGAAGTACTATTTGAGGGGAGCTAGGACTTTCCTCCCCAAACCTGCCTTTATCTTACCTTTTTGTGGGTGTTGACAGTAATGTTTTAGACCACTCTCTTCCTCTGTTTCATCCCCTCTTTGGTATCCCAGCCTATCTGGGATTACTTACATGATGTGATGATAGTGCACTGCTACCTAGCCAATCAGATTTGGCTATGTGCTGATGTCACTAAAGGCAAATGAAGACCCTCTAACAGAATTCATTATCACTGGACGTGATGGTGGCCAATAGCATACACGCTTTGTAAAAAGAATGGGACAAATTAGAGAGCAATCCTATGATCCTTGGGAGGGCATCCAGGGGCCATAGGAGATCCTCCCCCCACCTGAAACTGTAGATAGAGCTATGAGCTGGAGGTGAATCCCTGCTTGGATTTCCTCTCCACCCCTCGTAGTGATGTACGAATGTTATGAAATCCGTTCCATTTCTTTTTTGTCGCTTGTTAGGGATCTTTCATTCCATCATCTGCAGTGATTTGAGAAAGTTTATTGAATCCAGTCCGTGCTTTCCAGTTCGCCGTTTGCAAACTCCAGAGGTTTGCCTGTGTCTGCCTCTTTTCAAGGAGGGAGAGAAATCCCATTGAAAGCAAATTGCCTTCTGATTTGGAGGTGACAGACACTGCTTTCCCACCCAAGCAGTAGTGCCTAAAGCAACTGCTTAAAAAAAATCTTAAAAGATGCCAAGCTCTGCCAGATGAATTGCATGAATGGCACAATCCTATGCAAGTTTAGACAGAAAAAAAGTCCTACAACTCCCAGCATTCCCCAGCTAGCCATGCATAGGGTCTAAACATGCATAGGGTTGTGCCTTAAATAGCCAGTGAAATCCAAACTTTGAAGGCTTTCTCCTACTTGGCTGAAAAAGAAGACTCCCCCATCCACCCAGGGAGCCAATGTGTTGGGATTTGGGAGGTACTGGGTAAAACAAGGGTACATAAAATCAAAAAGGGATCCTCATAATTTCATATGATTTTTAAAGGGGAGACCCACAAAACCAGTATCCAATCACAGAGCACATCTGCCTCCACTGACTGAAGTAAAAAAAAAAAAAGGATTTTCCACCAGCCTAAAATCCTGCATTTAAAATGGGGTTTTCTGCTTCCATTCTAAATGAAGGATCACAACTGACTGTCTTTACACACACTTCCTTACCCCCCACCCCTTACCCCATTCTTCTGGTAGCGTAATGTATGCTGTATTGTTTTCTAGTGGCCCCTATCCTGGGCACTTACTTGGGAGTAAGACACATTGAACTCAATGGGACTTACTTCTGAGTAGACATAAGATCACTCTGTAAGTCTGCAACCCTCAGGTAAGCCCCAGTGAACTTAATAGGGTGCTCTGAAACAACAGAGGACATTGCTTCTGAGCTTGGTGGGATGGGGGATCAGATGTGTCTCCCTTCATTGCAGGGAGGCATTTTACCCTCTTCTTCCCCCGACTGAGAAATGCAGAGGCAGGAGGCGCAATTGGCAGGCATTTGTCTGTATTTGTCCCAGCGATAGGCTAATGGCAGTCGCCATTAGCGTTTTGTCTTCCGGAGAGCCACTCTGCAGGAAATCCTCCAGAGCTGGAGGTAAGTGATGCTGCTCTGCCACAGAATCCGGTTGGATTCTCTGGAATCTGGCCTCATTTGAGTCCTCGGCAGAATTCTCTGACATCCCTACCCCTCCCACCTGCTGCAGGAAGCTCCATGGTGGCTTGCTCACCTGAGGTCACTGTTGCAACCTTGGAAGAGGATAGGGAGGGAGGAGAGGGGGCATGTGTGGAGGGGAGAAGTGTGAGGGGAAGGGAGGGTAGGGTAGAAGAGAGGGTGTGGCTGTGCCAAATCCACAGGCCTCTCATTTACCTTCCTGAAGCAGGGATGAGAAGAAACTTAGATGGACTCAGAGGCACACAAGAAGAATGGGAGGCAAAAACCTTTCAGTCATTCCTTTCACCCTATCTGGCTGTTGCTGGCAAGGCTTAGGATAGATGGAGGGCTCTGAGATTGGAGCCTTCTGTCTATCAAGCATCAATTCTGTAGGACTGTGCTCTTAATGAAGAAAAGCTCTATCTGCCATAAGAGTAGATTAGGTTGTTCAGAGGCAATTTGGGGTTGGTGGGTTCATATATTGCTTTTCAACAAAAAGATTTACAAAACAGTTCATATAGTAGTATGACAACAATTAATGCATTCTCTCTCTTTTTTCGGGATACTTTTCTGTCCTGTTTTAACATTGTTCTTCTTTTCGTATCGCCCATTGGTGTTGCCTCCTGCAGATTCCAAAATGCATTCTCAACATTGTGATTCTAGAGTTTCCATGGCAGTTCCATCTGCGCTTTTTCTTGAGCCTTGCAGGCTTTCCCATGTTCTGTTTCAGGTGGAAGTCACAGTCCTGTCCGGGTTCAAACTTCAAAGCAAGAGTTACAGCTGAAGGCAGCACCCTGGAGAGCTCCAAGTGCCACTCGAATTGGAGACCCACACAAGCAGGCTCAAATGTTGCTTCAGCATCAGACAACCCTAGACTAAAGGGGCTTCCAGATGAGGCTTCTTTGTGCCATTGCCTTGCCCCATTCACAGAATTTGTATCTAGACAACACTGTTTTCCACTTGTTACTCTCCTGTGCTCTCCCACCCTTTCTTCTGTCTTTTCTCTTACAGCAGAAATCTGTAGAGAAGAAAAACACGGAATAGACGCACAATGCCATCTAATTAGTGGCACTAGGAGCCCTCTATCTGGAAGCCCCCTAAGATTTATGTAGGGCTGCAGCTCATACCTCCTCTGGGAGAAGCCTCTTATATGGGCATTGCCTGTTTTAGCAGCTGTTGGATCTAAGTTGCAGAGACTGTGGTTTCAGACTGGAGCCCTCAGACTCTGAGGATGGCAGTGTGACATCCATGGGCCAGGAAGGTAGTGGCAAGATGGGTTCCTCATACACTGGGGCTTCTGGGGAAGCAGGGTCATCTGTCCTCCACATCACCTCCTCTGATTCCACGGCCTCGTTCCATGAATATAGGGAGTCTGACCCTGGGGCTACTATACATCCAGTGGATGGTATCAGTACCTCCTGGCCCTCAGCACTCTTGGTAGAGAAGACTGGAGGTGCTGGTGGAATAGTGAGGTAACAAGCTCCCCGACTCTCTTGTTGCTGCTGTTGCCTCACCAGGCAGGCAGTGGCTACAGGGTGTGTGTGTGTGCTCCCTTTACCTAGAGGCCTATTACCAAGCACCAGGCCCAGGCAAAAGATGGCAGTGGCTTCTCCTCCCATGGCAACGATATCAATGACTCCTGGCTTAAGCGTACCTCTTATTGCTAGATGCTGGGACAAACATGCTTTGTTGGCACTTGGCAAAGACCTTATGGCATTTCATTACAGATTTAGCCCTTCCTTTCAATGTGCATTGCCTTTTGCAGTTAATTCAGATATCACAGCTTATCCTTGATGCATCTTCTGGCCTCCACACACTGCAGGTAGGAGGTTTCCTACTGCCTTACGGTGCATAATTCTTTCTTCTCATTTTGCCATTGCCTCTGCATGAAGCCTGATAGAGGTCAGTAATAAAAGTTATGCTTACCTTGGGGGGCTATGAGGCAAGTTACTCTAATCCATTTGAGAGTTTCTGGGAAATGAACAAAAATGCTATTCTTGTCAGTTGTCGTAAAGTAAAGGACACCAAAGATGAAGGCCTGGAAGGTTGGGGGGCAGGGGGCAGAGGGCAGGGATAGATAGTGAAATCCCAGCCCCCCAAATCAATGGTCATACTTGAAATCATAACTTCTAATTGTTTTTAAAAAATTTATAGGTCACTTCTGAAACTGCAAAGTATCTGAAATACTGATCAACAAACCAGGTATTTATTAGTGATACATTTATTATGTATTATAAATTAAATAATATTTATTACTGACAGTAAGAGCAGTCATTGACACAAACAAATGTGCACTATGGATTATATAAGCATAGCATACAATTTAAAGACCAAGGATGTGTTGTTGGTGATGAAGGCGATGATGATTTGCATTTCTGTACCACCCAACAGCCAAAGCTCTCTGGGTAGTTTACAAACTGAAGCACTTCAAATGGCAATTAAGGGCAGATCAATGCTATGTACATTTACTTGGAAGTAAGTCCCATTGTGTTCAATAGGGCTTACTCCCAGTTAAGTGTGTATAGCATTGCAGACTTAGTCCCACTGATTTCTATGGGTGAGAAATCAGTGCAGGTGGTTGGTCACTTGGTTGGATAACACTCCATGATAGTTGGTTTTGATAGATTTAATAGTCATTAGTGATGCTGCTGAGTTTATCACTACCTAGTTCAGCATACAGATTTGTCCAGTTTGTAATGCTGTCTTCCATTACAAAGTGAGCTTCATTTCACTCAAAGTTCTTTTTTGGGTTGTATTGCAGTTTGAGGTGGTGCGCCTCTGTCACTGGTGCCTTGAATGCTACAATGGCAGCAGTTTCTCCAGGGTGCCTGAATCTTTAATATATCCTAGGGTTCCTTGTGCAAGAGATGCCATTCAGTGGGATCATGGGATGTCATTAAGAACACAACAGGTTCTGATGCTTTGACTTGGATTCCTGCATTGAGCAGGGAGTTGGACTCGATGGTTTTATAGGCCCCTTCCAACCCTACTGTTCTATGATTCTATGGCTACTGGAATTGGGGCAAGAAAAAACTTGATATTTTCTGATATCTGAGTGTGTGTGAGAAGATTAGTTTTACTGAGCTAAATTTGAAAATGAGAGGAAAAGCTCCCATCATTAATCCACAACTTGCTAAAGGTTTTTTTTTTTTTTTAAGTCTAATTCCCTGCGGCCTGTGGTGATGTAAACCAAATGAAAAAATATAGAATCAACAAAAAGAAGAGGAAACTTTAAATGTATTTTTTTAAAAACTGTCAAATATATTTAAGTTTGTGTCATCAAACATATTGGAAGACAGTGACAGTAACACTAAATGGGACAATTATGGTCCACATGAGACAGACGGAGATTTGCATCTCAAGGCTTCTGCCAATAATAAGAGACAGTTAAAAGATATAATGCCTTCTAGCCTTACCAGAAAACAACACAGACAATGTGTTTCAAAGGAGGTAGGATTTGCATACTGCAGTGTTCTACTTCTGAAGCCCAGGGGCATGAAATAAAGTTGTTTTAAACACTTTCCTGTACATACCTATCTATAATCTAAATCTTTCACTTCCCTCTCTAAAGGAAATTGTTTGGGGGAGATTGATCAAATATTTTGGATCTAAGCCCAAAGGTGGTCATTTTATGAATTTGGTACCTTTTGACGAGGTCTCTCAGAGCTGTCTTTAAAGCCAAGTCCATTGTGAGTGAAGGGGAGGGGGGGTGAGGAGATGAGATGAGACACAAATATATATGGTGCAAACTTGGGCCACATTTATTAAGAAGATATGTAGAGGGAAAGTAGTGCAGGCTTCTAATCTATATGGGTGACTAGGCTGTCAGTGTATTGGGCAAGCCATCCTAGGCCTGTTGAGTGGCGTCTGTGCGATTGCCACCCCTCATGTCTACATTATACAGGTGTTGGGAAGCAAAAATTGGATGTCCTCCTTGCACAAGGGGAAATGGTTTCTTCTATGGTTAAAACCATTGTTGGATATAACTGTTTATTTTTTTTTACTATTTTTTTTAATTGGCTTTGGTTGCTTTAGTGTTTGTACCTTGCTTTGGATACTTTTGTAGAAAAGTAACTCACTGGTGTTTGAAATGGAATTAAATCATTCCAGATGAGGCATTTTATCATGCAATTGCCCTGCCACATTTATGAAATTTTATGAGGAGTCCAGACTTTGTCATCTACCACTTGTAACTAGGGAATAGGATATCAGAGAATTTCACCATGAATCTCGGGGAGGCCGAACGCTAGGGTTGGCGGAGAATTTCTCCCCGAAACTTCGGGGGGCCGAGTGCCAACGTGTTCGGCCCCCCAAACAAGTTTCGGGGAGAAATTCTCCGCACCGCCCCCAGCACCCCCCCCCGGGGCGGGACTTACCTTTGCCGAATGTCCCTCCCGGCGGTGGGTCCCGGCGGCGGTTCATAAAATAGCGTTGCCCTTATTTTCGCCGTAGTCTATGTAAAGATTTACGTAGACTACAGCAACCAAATAAGGAATGCGAATGGCGGCTCCCTATGGGGGCCGCCATTTGCGTACGCGCTTTTTTTTTTAAAGTCACCCGTGATAGGCTACGTGGCGATTTACGTAGCCTATCATGGCTGACTTTGCAGATCTAGCAGTGATAGGCTACGTTAATCGTCACGTAGCCTATGACGGGGGCGTTTTTTTTTTTAACTTTTAATGTCGCGGCCGGGTGAGGCGCCTCCTCCCCGGCCTGAATTTCGGACGGGCGAGGCGGGAAGCCTCCCCCCCGGCCTGAATTTCGGCCAGGCGAGGTGGGAAGACTCCCCCTGCAGCCTGAACTTCAGGGGGAGAGTTGCGAAGCGCCTCCCCCCCCACGAAAATCTGCGTGACCAGGTAAGTGGGTTTCGTGCACCCCTACCGAACGCCAGCGCATTCGGCCCCCCGAAATCGGTGGCGAAACGGTCTGCCCCCCCGGGATGGGACTTACCTTGGGCGAATCCTCCTGGTGGCGGTGGCAGCTCCTGCGGCAGTTTGGCGGTGGCGGCTGCAGCGTCCGGTCTTTTGACCGGCTGCCACCGCCGCCATTTCCAGTAAAAAAACCAAACAAACCCTGATAGTCTATGTAAAGATTTACGTAGCCTGTTACGGCTACATTTTTAAAAAATACCGTGATAGGCTATGTAAATGTTTACATAGCCTATCACGGCTGATTTAAAACCAAAACCAAAACCAAAACCACGCGTATGCAAATGGCGGCGCCCATGGGCGCCGCCATTTGCGTTCCTTATTTTGACACGTCTTAGTCTACATAAACATTTACGTAGACTAAGACGGCAAAAATAAGGGGAACGCAAATAGTGTAGATGCTATGCTATTTGCGTTCCCCTTATTTTCGCTGTAGTCTACGTAAATGTTTACGTAGCCTAAGACGTGTCAAAATAAGGAATGCAAATGGCGGCGCCCATGGGCGCCGTCATTTGTTTACGCGCGGGGTTTTTTTTTTCTTTTAAATCAGCCGTGATAGGCTACGTAAACATTTAGGTAGCCTATCACGGCTGACTGCAGGGACGCAAATGGCCGGCCAGGATTCGGGGGAGGGGGAGGGATGGGGCGCCTCCCCCCCACCGCGAATCAATTTCGTAAGGAGGTAAGTGACTTTCGTACATCCCTACTTGTAACCTTCCTGTGTTTTCCTTCTGCTGCTTCTGTTTTTTCTTTCTATAAAGTCAGTTAAGGAGGAAAAGAGGAACTAACTGTACAATGCCTTTTGATTAGTAGTGGTAGGAGTTTAGCATCTGGAAGCACCCTAAGTAAAATATGTAATAACATACACTGTATAATAGCTAAGCACCATTATCATATGGGGTAGTGGAAAATGACACTTTTGTTTATTCTTCATTCATTAGAACCTTGTGGAGATCTGGTGTGGACTTTTGTATGCTCCCCGTTCCCCTACATAGAGATTGTCTTGAGAGACCATAACCCAATATGATGGTATGAGTGTTACAAATGATGGGGACTGAAATGCCCAAATATATTCCTAAACAGAATTAAGATGTACTCCTCAAATGAAATTGTCTGGAACACTCCCATCAAAATCAATGAGTATACTCCAGAGGTAAATGGTTTGAGAGTGCAGAGTGCTCTGCTACAGAATAACAATGCGATCCTATATGTGCTTACTTAGAAGTAAGTCCCATTCAGTTAAAGTGGACTTACTCCCAGGTAAATGTGAATGGGACTGCAGCCTTAATGAATTATTGATACAGCTGCCTTTGATATAATAGACAGTGAGGTAGTAGTGATGAAGATGGTTGTTCTTTCTTTTTGTTTTCTGTTTTAAAATGTATAACATGACTTCCCTTTTTACACCTTCAAAGCTATTGGAATGGGAGGAAAGTGAAGGCTTTTTTCCTTGACTTTGCCTTTCTCATTAAAAAATGTTTGTAGGCCTGTTGGGAGTACATTTTTCTTGTTAAAAAGTACCAAATCCAAGCTGGAGTAAATGATCATCAGGGATTTTGTTAGCATCCTGTATTATAACTGTACTCTACTTCACCACACTTTGCATAACACACTGTGTGAAAATTAATAGTAGCGCATTTCACAGCCTTTTAAAACATATACATTGAGTGGTAACATGTTTGTAGTTTTCATGAACCCCAAGAGCTATTTAATCAATTAAAACGATCTTCTTTGATCTTGTGAACCCGAAAGATGCACTGATGGTATGTAAAGAACATGAATTTAATTAGTTCTGTTTCCTGGGTGATTTCCTGTATCATGTCCTATATGTAGGGATGTCAGAGAATTTCGCCACGAATCTCTGGGAGGCTGAATGCCAGTGCATTCGGCCCCCCGAAATTGGTGGCGAAACGGTCTGCCCCCCCCCCCGGGATGGGACTTAACTTCGGCGAATCCTCCTGGCGGTGGCGGCTCCAGAGGCGGTGCAGCGGTGGCTGGTCTTCCGACCGGCTGCCACCGCTGCCATTTCCAGTAAAAAAAAAAAAAAAAAAACCCAAAAAAGTGATAGGCTACGTAAAGGTTTATGTAGCCTACCACGGCTAGATTTTAAAAAAATACCGTGATAGGCTACGTAAATGTTTACATAGCCTATCACGTCTGACTGCAGGGACGCAAACGGCGGCGGCTATGGCCGCCGCCATTTGCGGCCCGGCCGGCCAGAATTTTGGGGGGTGGGATGGAGCACCTCCCCCACACCACTAATCAAATTTTGTTCAAGGTAAGTGACTTTCGTACATCCCTACCTATATGGGCAGTTTGTAGTATATCTCCTGTTCTTCAGGTAACATTCCAGGTGTTTGGTAAATCCTGAACATTTTGGCCAGCATTTGATAGATGATTAGGGGGAAAAGATGAATTAATGAAGATCAATCAGCTCAGGCTAGGGATGTACGAAAGGCACTTACCTGGTCCCGCAGCTTGCTTTGCGGTGGGGGGGAGGCGCTTCGATTCTCCCCCCGAAGTTCAGGCCGGGGGGGGGGAGGCACCCCGCCTTGCCCGGCTGAAATTCAGGCCGGGGAGAAGCACCCCGTCTCCCTGGCCGTGAAATAAAAAAGTGAAGGAAAAAAAACACCCGTGATAGGCTACGTAACGATTTACGTAGCCTATCACGGCTAGATTTCCAAAGTCAGCCATGATAGGCTATGTAAATCATTATGTAGCCTATCATGGGTGACTTTGAAAAAAAAAAAAAGCACGTACGCAAATGGCGGCACCCACAGGCGCCGCCATTTGCGTTCCTTATTTGGTCCCGGTAGTCTATGTAAAGATTTACATAGACTACGGCGAAAATAAGGGCAACGCAAATAGCGTTGCCCTTATTTTCTCCGTAGTCTACGTAAATCTTTATGTAAACTACCGGGCCCAAATAAGGAACGCAAATGGCGGCGCCCATGGGTGCCGCCATTTTCATACATGCTTTCCCCCCCCCCAAAGTCACCCGTGATAGGCTACGTAACGATTTACGTGGCCTATCACGGCTGAGTGGAAATCTAGCCGTGATAGGCTACATAAATCGTTACGTAGCCTATCACGGGTGTTTTTGTTTTTTTTTACTTTATTTTGTAATGGTGGTGGTGGCAGCCGGTCGGAAGACCGGCCGCCGCCCCCGCCGAACCGCTGCTGAACTCCCGCCAGGACCCGCCGCCGAGAGGGACATTCGAGGGAGGTAAGTCCCATCCCGGGGGGGCGGGGGGTGGGGGGGCGGAGAATTTCACCAACAATTTCGGGGTGCCGAATGCATTGGCATTCGGCCTCCCCGAGATTCGTGGAGAAATTCTCCGCCATCCCTAGCTCAGGTGCATATATAAAATGATATGAAGAGGATGCAATGAGCATGATACAGCACTCAAAACAAAACAAATGATGAGCAGTAGTGCATCCAGTTTATAAATATATAAAGTTTATAAATTTATAGATTTAAAAATGTAAAGCTTTAAAATTTATAGATTTAAACATTTCTAGTCTATAAATCTTAACATTTAAAATTTAAATTAAATTTCAATTAATTAATCCACAATTAATCCCAGAAATCCTCAGTTAACCATAGTTGCACATTGTATCCAACTCAGGAAACTAGGGTTAGCAGGTTTGGAACAAGCCATGGTTTGAAGCTGGTTTAGGATCATGGCTTGTTCCAAGCCTGCTAACCATATTTTTCCAGTTCAGATATAATAGGATTGAAGACGTCCTGGTTTATCAAAGCATGCTGCAAAGGGAGGAGGGAAGGGGTGGTGCACATGAGCAAAAGGGTCATGTATATCTTGGCTTATTAAATCTGCGATATGATCATATGAACCACGTGTAACTCCTTATTTAAATATTCTAATGCTTAGTAGCCCAATATATTTTCCCACCTCTATATACTCCACACAACATATACTCTGTTGCTGTTTACAATGTATGTGGTAGTTCTTACATAGCAAATATTTTACTAAAATCCACATACTTTCCCTCACGTAGAAAACCAGCTTCTAGAAAACTCATATTGTGAGTTTTGAAAAACAATAAACACCCTCTCACCACCAATGTCAACACAGTTAGGATTTTCCTAAAATGTAGCTGATCTTGCAACATATTATTAGCCTTTGATTTACCAAAGATACCAAAAGATAATAGCTAACAACTATGAACTTAAAAATAGGGTATAATAGCAACTATTTTTGAATTTATTTGGTCTTTAGCCTACTAAGTTGAGTTTGGGGTGACTGAGCTAATATTTATTATTTATTTTATTTAAAACATTTGTATCCCACCCTATATCATTAAAATCTCAGGGCAGCATAGAGATACAATCAATTTAAACAGTATAAAATAATAAATAATTTAAACAGCTAAAAACATATTAAACCATTAAGCAAGTTAATACCAATTAAACTCCAAAACAATGAAACAGTTAAAACAGTGTGCTACTTTAGAGGATGCATTTAGCCCTCAAAAGCTTTGGTAAAAAGCCATGTTTTTACTTGTTGCTGAAATGAAACCATTGTACGCACCAATGAGGCCTCCAAGAGGAGGGCATTCCACAACCATATCTTTAAGATTTTTGCATGGATTCCCATAGTTGTGTATTAGTCCTGCCTTAAATCAAAGGCTAATAATATGTTGAAAGATCATCTACATCTTGGGAAAATCCCAGCTTTGTTGACATTAGTGTGTGGAGGGGTGTTTATTGTTTTTCAAAGCATCAAGATACCAGCATGATTTTGAGAGTCTCATACTACTTAATTGTCATGCTTTTGAAATGTTAAAAATAAATGAGGAAGAATATTGTTCCCGTTCAGAGCTCCATGTAAACTTTAATGTGCATACAGAGCTCCTGAGTGAATGGTAGGGTCCCATGAATGGCAGTGGAAAGCACCAAGGCACACTCAGGGAATATGGAGCTAGATCAGTTATCCAACCTGGTGCCTTCCAGATATGTTGGACTACAACTCCCAGCACCCTCAGCCAGCCATGCTCTACAGTGAGATGGATAAGAATGCTATTTGAGGCAGGGAAGCTCAGCACTATGTATGTTTCTTTCCCCAGAATTGTTAGATTGGGGCACATGGTTTCAAAACTATACTTAATTTTCACAAGTTCAAACAATATTAAGTAGAATTTTTGTGTGGGAGGGAACGTTTTTCTTACTATTAGTAAAAATAAAAATATATATACTTTTAGATAAGCTTCCTTTTTTTAGTAATTAAATTGTGGCTCTTCATTCTAATTGAGAAGAATTTTCAGTGACAGCTTGGAGATATACAAGGAAACCTTTTATGATGTTCTCATTACTAATTCATGCCTCAATGAAGGGCATTTTGCCATATTGTTTCCCAGGATTTATGTGATCCAAGGTGACTTTAAGTCTGTTCTGAGACTTCTGATGTTTTTCATTCAGGATGCCTTTGGTGTACTAAATCTTCTTAAGATTCCCTTTGTAGAATCCCTTAGAAATCAAGACATGTTGCACAGTAATGGAGTCAAAATATACTGCAGCAGAAGTGACATGTATCCTTCAAATGAACTCAACTGTTACTCAAGAGCCTTTTAAGGAACTTTCAGAATGACCCATAAGTGAACTGAAGGAACCAGAGCTGAGAATTTGCTTAAGTTGTGCATGTGCGAAAGTAGTTCCATGACACTTTTTGATATACAAGCATCTCATGATTGATGTTGGTGCACTGATGAAGTAACAAGCCAAACGATGCAGGTGAGGCAGTTGGCTAATTTTTTTCCAGGACAACACTGCATCATTTGCAAGCATCTCCGGGCAGTTGTTTTGTCTCAGAGCATTAATATTAAAGATAAATACACCTTTACAGACAATACAGCTGGCTTCTTATAAAATAAACTCTTGCATGGCATGTAAATACAGTAAAAAAAAAAAAAAAGCCTAATTAGTTTCACCACTACAAAAATGAAATATAATTTGCAATAGCTCAACAACTGCCACTTCAAAACCCTCTTTTTAATTTGTAAGGAATAGTGGAGATCAAAGACACTATGGGATTGTCTTTCCCTAGCAGCCATGGATAAGTACCCCATTTTACTTATTTTATGTAAGTATTAATTCACTCATGCTGGGTATGTATGTCATAATATCTGAACTCTGGGTTTAGAATATGTTGAACCAAAGACAAATCTATCTGTGGCAGATGAAACATCGCTGCACCTGTGTACCCTTCTTCCGAGTGATGAAGTTTCAGGTATTCCAGTGCTTACCCAGGATTGTTTCCTTAGAAGTAGGTCACTGGAGACTTATAGCATTTCTGGGATACAAGGTTTACACATATATACAGGATGAGCATAAGATGAGCATTCACATCATTAGCACTCCAGTGGTTTCCTGTTCCCCATCAGATTTCCAAGGGAACCTTTAGACCGTCCTCTGAGATGGTCATAAGCAGACCACTCAGGAAGGCAGTTTACCTTTCTCTCCCTCTCTCTAGGGCATGTTTCTCTCTGCCTCCTTTCCACATCCAGATTCAGCACACACTGCTCAAAATGTAGCTTGCTTAGTATTCCTACAGGTTTCTGTATTAACACATTCCTTAGAGGGAGGGAAATATAGGTAAGACCCCTTCTAGAGCAGTCTCCCAACAGCCACCTCTCAGCTAATCTCCATAAAGGTAGGGAATCTGCCAGGCTAAACTTTCCCAAGTAGTTTGACTCCAACACTCTGTCTTCACAAGCAGAGATTCAAATGGGTGTGTGGGGGCGGGGTGGTGTCCTTGAAAGGTCAATTAGACCAAAGGTCCCCAACTTTGGGGATCCTTGGGCACATTTTGAATTTTGTGTCTGCTGACTGCCATGGGGGTGGGGTGCTTGCCCAGAGTTACCATGATGGGCATGTCTGGTCCCAGGAGGCAAACTAGTGAGAGTAAAAGAAAAGTAACTTGTCCAAGAACCTAAGTACAAGGCAGAGGTGGGGTCTGAGCTCCCAAACAGAAAACTACTTTTATGAACCCAAATATAGATGGTGTTGGAGGGTAGCACTTTACTTAGTAGCATGCCAGCCTCCTGGTGTTAAATACATTAATAATAATAATTTTAAAATCTTAGGAAATAAAATGAAATCATGAGAAAGTTGGGCAAATTTCCTAATTTGTGCAACTTCCCTCCATAGATGAAAGTGGGGCTGATTCAGTCCATGGAGGAAAGGTGCACAGATTAGAAAATTTGTGCAAATTGAACTGGGAATTGGGGATGAGATGAACATGAGCACTTGGTCTGACAGTTTATGAATATTTGGATAGACACATGCTCACGCTTGCATTTGGAACTTCGAACAGGGCATGCTCAGATGTTTTGCAAGCAAAAGCAAAATTCTTATACTTCCCTGATGATGGCAAAAAGGACTTCCAAGACATTCTTAAAGACCAAGCAGTTTATAGCGGTGCAGAGAGTTCTTGAGGTAGCAAAATCCACGATCTCTTAGGACTTTAAAGGCTAAAACTAACACTTTAAATTTTGTCTGGAAACAAACAGGTAGATAGAGATTGGAAAAGTATCAGAGTTATATATTCTAATTGTTGGTGCCAGAGAAAAGTCCAGATACCATTTTATTCATTCATTTATAAAATGTATTACCCAAGGTGGGTTACAATGCACAATATATCATTATAGAACCAATCAAAATGCACAGCAACCAATCAGTATCAACAATTTCATATACATATCAACAATCTTGCTGTAATACTATAGACTCACTCATCTAATCCAAAGAGCTGTTGAAAAAGGATTGTTTTCACCTGGTGCTAAAAACTGTGGGCCCCCAGTTTAACATCTGTGGGGGACAGCATTCCACAGTTGTGGTGCCACTACCAAGAAGGCCCTATTATATACAAGTGAAGGGGTGGGAAACTTGTGGCCCTTCACATGTTGTTGGACTGCAACACCCATCAGCCCAAGCCAGCATAGCCAACGGTGAGGGATGATGGAATTTGCAGTCCAACAACTTCTGAAGGGCCACATGTTGCCCTCCCTTGTACTAGCATATCTTTCAAAAAATGTAAGGCAGACTGCATGTGTTGTAACCATAACATCAACAGTATACATGCTAAAATCATTACATACCTTAGAACAAAAATGAAATTAAAATATTTATACACACACACAAAAGTGGTGGGTGCATTAGGATGCTGAGCAGAGCCCTGCTTGTGACTCCTGCATGTAAACTCCCAGCTGCCCAGCCCAACCTCAGATGGAATCAAAATCCAATCCACCCACACACACTTCTGTCTGGCTGGTATTTCTTTTTAAAATCACTGCCAGAGGCAGACACACCTGCTTCACACTTCTCTCTGCTCTGATGCATGAATATTAAAGGAGAGGAGCCACCGTGCACACTCGCTCCTTCCTCCTCAGTTTATTCAGGCACCAGGCAGGGCACTGGAGGGTCCCGATCTGTCTGGCTGCCAAATATGGGCATGCTCAGGACCCCTGGGCAAGCAAGGGACTGTGAGAAATAATGATAGAAATGGACGTTGTGTTTAAGTGCCCCCAGACAATCATCAAAGGCAGTGGGTGGGGCTGTTGAGGGATGAGCCAACATTCCAGGGTAGACAGCCATATGGGTGCAGGACATTACAGAAGCAGCAGCACAGGTCATGGTGGACAGACAAGTGTCCTACCATCCCAGTCTTTTGTGTGAAAACAATTCTATCTCAAATTCATTTAAGTGGGGACTAAACTGCATGGAAGCATGCAGCTGATCTTCAGCAGTTTAAACCTTCCCACCTGGCCCCTGTTTCCCAAAACTTTCCCTCTCCAGGACTTAAAAAGGGGGGGGGAGTAGGGATGTCAGAGAATTTCACCACGAATCTCAGGGAGGCCGAATGCCAGCACATTCGGCCCCCCGAAATTGGTGGCGAAACGGTCTGCCCCCCCGCCCCGCTGGGACAGGACTTACCTTGGGCGAATCCTCCTGGCGGTGGTGCAGTGGTGGCGGCAGCAGCGGCCAGTCTTCTGACTGGCTGCCACCGCTGCCATTTCCAGTAAAAAAAAAAAAAAAGTGATAGGCTACATAAAGATTTACATAGCCTGTCACGGCTAGATTTAAAAAAAATACCGGTCACGGCTGATTTAAAGGGAAAAAAAACACGCACGTACACAAATGGCGGCGCCCATGGGCCCCGCCATTTGCATACGTGCGTTTTTTCTTTTAAATCAGCTGTGATAGGCTATGTAAACATTTACATAGCCTATCACGGCTGACTGCAGGGACGCAAACGGCGGCGGCTATGGCCGCTGCCATTTGCGCACCCGGCCAGCCAGGATTCGGGGGGGGGGGAGGGACAGAGTGCCTCCCCCCCAACCAGAATTTTGGGGGGGAGGGATGGAGCGCCTCCCCCCCACCTCGAATCAAATTTCGTTAAAGGTAAGTCACTTTCGTACATCCCTAGGGGGAAGCCTGCATTTCTGCCATTTTTTTTTTTAACCTTAGTGTAAATGCACAGGGACCTGATCTGGATTGTGACCACCATGTGTGGATATTGGAGATCTAACCTTCCCACCTTTGTTTCCCAAAATGCCCCCCCTCCCCACACTGGGGTTGAAAAGGAGGTACCAATGGCACCCCCTTTTTTAGCCTGTGTGTGTGAATTGGGGGGGGGGGGCTGGGGCTGGGGGGGAAGTTCTAAATCTCCTCTACCCATACATGGTGGTCCCAATGCAATTTGGGCTCCTCCATGCTTACACTACAGTAAAGAAAATGGTGATGATCAGCTGTGTTTAGCTGTGTTTGTGTGTGAGTACTGTATGTGTGTGTGTGTATGATTAATTAACAGTGCAATCTTATACATGTCTACGTAGAAGTAACTCTCATTGTTTTCTATTGAGCTTACTCCTAGGTAAGTGTGCACAGGATTGCAGCACAAATCTCCATATGTGAAGTGTGTGTGTGTGTGTGTGTGTGTGAGTGTGTGTGTGCGCGCACACCTCTTTGCCCTGGATTCATCAGCTGGAAGGTAGGGGTTTTTTTGATTGGTTATTTTTGGAGAGGAGGATTTTTAATCTCCTTTTTATTTTTACTTAAAATCTGTGTTCTTTGGGGTTTGGGCTGTTTTTGAAAAAAATCTTGCTGTGGCACTGAAGTTTTTTTGCTCTCTCTCTCTCTCTCTCTCTCTGTATGCGCACGCACGCACACATATATATACACACACACACACACACATCTTGCAAACCCCTCAGGATTTTTTCTTATGCTTGAGGATTTGAGTTATGTGGGATTTGAGGTCTGTGCAGACCAACGTGGGTTCAAAGGACTGCTTTAATGCTGCTGTTTGGGTCAACTCCCTAGCCCTCTGCTTTGCCCTAATAACTGGCTCCCAGATTAACATGTTTTACCTTTTTGAGATGCTCTGTGGTTGTGGCAAGGGGGTGGATTTTGGATGCATAGAATTTACTGGTGATGTAATCCAGTAATGTCAAGTAATCTTAGTCCTTTTTACTTGTGAATAGAAATGTATAAAATGGATTTTTGTACTGTGCTGCTTCTTACTGTTACATCTGAAGAGTTATGGTGGGGTGGCTGCAGGGAAGCTCAGTGGAAGAGGTAGGTTTCGCATGCCTTTTGGTGTGGCTCTGAGAATGTTGCTCTTATATCTCAATGCCACTTTTGTAAGGGGGTGCTGCTGCTTTTCTGTGTTGTAGCTCTAAGGATATTGATGTTATTGTTATTAATTATTTGGGTGGGGTTTGAATGTTCTCAGAACTTGCTGCTTGGTTCCAAAGACTGTATTTTTGTGTGGCTCTGAGGATATAATAATCCTTATCATCATCTTGTGTGGCTGTGTGGATTCCCTCCACTGTTTTGTTTCTCAGGATCTTAAAGTTACTTGATTTTCTATTTAATGGGAGTTGTTGCTGCCTGAAACAGGAGAATGTGGGTCCAAAGGAGTGCTTTTGTGTGGTTATGTGAATTCCCCCATGCTTTGCATTCGTGGTCTTAACGTTAATGCGATCCTTTCTGTGATATGGGTTGCTGGAGAGTCAAAACCCTGCTCTGCCTCTGGTGACCTGGCCCTCTCCCCCACCAGCTCCAGTGGGCACTAGCTGCCACAGCTCAGAGTCGATACATCAGCTATTTGAAGTATTGCGTCTATTAAAATATAGTGATGTATTTGGCTATAACTGAGAAAAGCCATTTGCTGTTACAGTAATGGCCAAAGTCTAAGAGTAATGGTGAATCATGAGAAAGTATGGTTGGCTTTTTGTCACTTGAATCACACAGCAAACTCCTTTCCTTGTGGGACTTTTAAGGGTTGGTGTGCCCTAAGATTTCTGTATTTGTATGAATAACAGCTAAAATAACCATATGCATAAAAGTAAATCAATGATCTCATCTGTTTGACATGATTTAAAACTAGAAGGGGAGTGGGAATCTAGACAGTATAAATAATGCCTGCTCTTCTTTCAAGGAAAACAAAGCATTTGTTTAATTCCAGGACTAATAAAATGAACAGCATAACCATTGAGAAGAGACACTGCAGAACAAATTGTAGGCATGCAGGCAATGTCTGGAATTAATTCAACAAGCAATTGCTGTGTCAGAACAGAGGCAGCCATATATATTTCTTGAGGAGAGCAACATATTTCATAAGAGGCATACTGAAATGGGGTCTCAATTACATTTTGCTATTTCATTTATTAGCAAATACATAGAGCAGGGGTACAGAACCTCTGGCTTGGGAGACAAATCTTTCTCTTCAGAGGTCCTAATCCAGCCCTCCTGGGTTCTCAAGCTGGTCATGCCCCCTTCTCCTGGCCCCACCCATTTCTCCCAACCACCAATCATTTCATGGGTTCTCTGCTTTTGTGCATCTTGCCACCCCCACCATTCTAAAAAGCTGAAATGCTTAAGCTGAAAGGCTTAAGCCTTGTTCTTAGCAGTTGGAGTTTTAAGGTATTAAAATGAGTATTCTTGGTATTTTTGACCCTGCCTCTTTTGCCTTTTGCCCCACTCACCATTGGAACGTGCTTCTTCAAAATGGAATTCAGCCCTCAGGCTGAAAGAGCTGTTCAACATCCCCGAGAGAGAGAGAGAGAGAGAGAGAGAGAAAGAGAGAGAGAGAAAGAAGGACCAAACTATGGAAATATTAAGGATACTTTTATGCTCTCCATAGTTCTTTGAGTGCTGAGAAATTAAGAGGTACAGCATTTACCTGGGGTTTTGGCAGAGGTTGAATGGAGGCTTATGGTTTTACAATATCTGAGTTTATTTGCAAATATACAAGTTGCGCATAAGTGGAGGCATAGCTTAACACTCCAACAGACAGCCAGATCCACTCCTCTGCCAGCCCCGAAAGCAGAGGAGCAGGAAGAGAGACTTTGTACCCTCTAGCCCCTGCTCATCTGTTGCTAATGTGGCATGGAGTAAAGGTGCTATGCTAACTTCACTTGAAGAGAGGGATGTGCTAGTGATTCTCTAATGAGAGAGGGAGAGTAAATTTGGCTAACTGAAGGCCTGGTATGACCTTGGACAAGGATGTGAGAGGCCTGATTGTTTATAAGGCCCTACTGATGTGTGTTCAGCAATCATAGAGTCATAGAATCATAGGGTTGGAAGGCGCCTACAAGACCATTGAGTCCAACCCCCTGCTCAGTACAGGAAGCCTGATTCCCAGGCAGTTTCCCATCCAAGTACTAACCAGGGCCGATCAGGCACATCCAACCCTTTGCTCGATGTCATTATTATAGTTTTGGGAAATTTGCAGGACCTATGGCTTCTCTGCTATACTCCAGTAAGATTGTTTTGACTTCTCTGCATCTAGGATGTTTTACATTAACCAGCTGTAAGAAATCTGGCTGCTGTTTCCTGCATTTGACACTTTTGGGGAACTGTCTGCTGATTAGATTTATTAATATCTGGTTGCACCAGAAAGTTTTATTAAATCTGACTTTGGATTACATATTTTAAAAAGCGTTCAATAATAACGACTGATACTGTGTTTTAATTATATTGGTAATGCATTCAAACCACTATAGTATTGGTATACTTGAAAACAGTTATTTGTTTGGATTCCTATATTATGTTTTGAAATGACTTGGTAGAAGACTTGGTAGTTTATTGTAGTGATGCTTTACTACGTATTCTTGTTTGGCTATTTTTGTGCTGTGAGTCACTTTGGGTATATCTATGTGGAAACATGGCATGCAAAGTAAAATAATTAATAAATGACAGGTAATAATAATCACTTTGGGTATATCTATGTGGAAACATGGCATGCAAAGTAAAATAATTAATAAATGACAGGTAATAATAATCACTTTGGGTATATCTATGTGGAAACATGGCATGCAAAGTAAAATAATTAATAAATAACAGGTAATAATAATCACTTTGGGTATATCTATGTGGAAACATGGCATGCAAAGTAAAATAATTAATAAATGACAGGTAATAATAATGATATTGTGGAATTCAATTATCAAGAAGACGTGCGGGAGTGCAAACCCTAAAGCATTACAAGAAGCAGTGCAAAATGTTTTTATTTTTATGTTAGGCATCTTTTATAAGTTGATGTTTTTAGCAATGTCTTAATACCTGAATATTAAAGAACTGATCAGTATGGCTTTATATTTGCTGTTTTAATTTTGCTACAGGGAGAGTGTAGCTGGGGGCTTGAGCTTGGAGGAGGGACATAACTTGGTTGCCCTTGTATAGAAAGAGTGGTCCACCTGGCCTCCTAGCAGGTGACTGTGACCTTTGTTTCAGGTGCACTGCAGGGTGAATGCATCTGGAGGGCACCAGGTCAGGGAAGGCTGCTTCCAAGGAAGAGTAGAAGGGCGGCTATGACGTTCTGTACTTGCTGAAAATGAGCAGCTGTCTGATTCACATATGGCTGTTAATAAAGTTATACCATTGGAAAAATAGCATGGGAGAAGAATGCTGGGCTGCGACTAGGGTATCCACTTATAGGTCTCCAAAAAGGAGGACAGTCATCACCAGAAAAGAGGACATTGATTTGTGTAAAATCAAATGTGCTTACGCTAATTGATGTGTATAGATGCAAAGCTAGAATTACTATAACTTAAATAGAGATACCATATATTTCATGACAGTGAGGAAGACTTTTGACCAAGTGACCTCTGTGCCCGCCTGCTCAGTCAGCTGGTCAGGTGCTAAATGTTGATGGACAATCTCAAGGCTCTTTCTCTCCTTTCTTATGGTTCTTTATATTTCAATGGGACTTGAACTGGACAGCCCTTCAAAAAGAAGCCTGTCCTCTGACAGCCCTTGAAATAGAGGACTGTCCTCTGTAAAGTAGGACACACGGCTGCCATAGCCGGGACTCATGGCAAGAACATTTGGTTTACTTTCTTCTAAAGCTGCCTTCCTTTCCCTAGAGTGCACAACACAGGCATGAAATAATAGAAGCAACAACAATTTCCTTCGGTTTAGAAAGAATAATTTCATTAGAGTTGTTTGTTCTTGTTTTGTTTGATGTGCCCCTCTGAGCTAAAATAACTATAGTAATTGTACACGCACATACATGCACACATGCCCATTCCACCATTCCACAAATTTCACAGTGCATTTTGAGAAAAATGCTTCAAAAGCTCTCATCTGAATACAGTGGAAGTCAGAATCCAGAGTTGGCTGCCCCAGTCGGATCTGATGTTCTCATTCTCCCCATCATGAGTGAATTCCCTCTTCTCCCATCCTACATACCATTGATTATTTCAGAGGTGCTAGACATGGTAGATGAGTAAATGAAAAGCTGGGCATCCCCAGTCAAGAATCATTAGGTTTGCTTTCAGTGCAGAGTGGACTGACCTTCATCAGGAGAGGGACACCCTTTTATTCTACCAAAAGGAATAATTAGGAAAAGATTGGTTGCAGCCACATGAGATGGGCTTTATTGAGGAAACGTAGCCAAGCTCAAAGGCACTTACAAAAATAAATGTGATTGCACATTTCTTATTCTTTGATGCCCCCTCCATGCTAATGAAATAAGAGACGCTCTTTCCTGAGAGGTGACAGCTGGTGCTGCCTGCTACTGTTCTTTGCTTGAATTGAATCTTGACCGCCTCCCTTGGAGCTTGGAGCCTGCTTTTATGGTGCCAAGAAATGTTTGTTTACATGGCATGTAACCTCACCCCTCTCTCAGCCATGTTGGTGTGGGAGCTACGGGACCCAAGTTCATAGAACAGGTGGGATGGGTGAAGTTCAAAAGTACAGGCTCAAAAATTAGATCCCAAAGCTTTGAGCTGAGGAATTTTCCTGTCCTGTAACCACGTAGTAAAAGAAATAAGTAGGAAAGTACTGTTTAGTCTGAGGGCTTATCTTACGAGATTTAAATTGGTCAATGGTCATGCCTATGCCCCAGGGAACCCTGGAAGCTATACTTCTACAAGTGGGACATGAAAGCATGATTGCTGATAGCAGTGTGAAATGGCTTTACCGTGAGTGTTTCTAAGGTTCACCTAGAAATTGTGTGTTTTTACTGCCCTAGGGAAGTTCTGTTCTCTGACTCCACACAAAGTTTGCATGCTCTTTTCTCTATTATGGGCAGGCTAGCTTAGAATCATAGAATAGTAAAATCATAGAATAGTAGGGTTGGAAGAGGCCTATAAGACCATCCAGTCCAACCCCCTGCTTCTCTAAACTGTCATCAATCAATCAATCAATCAGTCAATGGAAAGATGTTGTAATACCTGGGTTTGCACAACATAACTGCAGATGGAAGCTCCAAAAATGGGATGAGCCCTAGATCATCCTTAAAACCACTTGGGGGGAACTTGAGGAGGGGTGGAACGGAAGGGGGGACCCCCAAGGCTAAATCCCACACTTTAAAACTTAAGGATAACTTTGCTAAGGGGTCAACCTCCCAACCTGTCATTTTTCAAAGGCTGTCAAGCTAGTGTATATGCAGCCCCATTTTGTCAATTACCTTGTATGTTTCCTGTGTTGCTTCCACAGCTGAAATGTACAAGGCAAGATCAGGCAAAGCAATATATAGTTTGACAGCCACAATTGCACACCTCTGCAATTGTGAAAAACCAACCAATTAAAAAAAATATACAAAGGCATTTGCACACATTTCTGGGGCTGAAAAAATAATAAAAAATTGGGTCCATTTTGCGCAAATGTTGCGGCACATTTTTTTTTAAAGCTCCAAATATGACCAGGGTCGCAATTGGGGCAGGGAGGGGGACTTGGCATCAGACAAAACAGGTTGTGCCACCAAGTCTCTTTAGATACGTGCCAGAACCAGGTGGAGAATCAAGGGGGAAGGAGGGGAGAACAACCCATGGTAAGCCCAATACTCTGTTGGGCTCATGTGGGTTGTTCTGATGACCACCCACACTGTGTAACTCATTTCGCAGGGTGGGTTGTCATGTAAACTCATCCAATGTCTCTTCTTCCCTCCTAGAAGTAGTTCTTCTGTTCAGGGTTTCAGACAGTCATCAGTAGGGATGTCAGAGGAATCCATCGGGGGGTGGGGAGGCATTCAAGTTCTCTGAGCTTTCAGCAGCTTGGCCACCCTGACCTAGCTTGGTTACCCGTGAGCTGCCCCAACTCTATCTGTAGTGAGTCAGGCCAGCTCGCAGATTTCCAGCTGTTTTTTCCCCCTCTCAAAATTGGCATTTACGCAAGTTCCGCCCACGATTTGTGTAAATTACACAAATTTCAGCCATAATTTTGTAATTTGTGCAAATTGAAGCTGTAAATATGCTTAACTTGCACAAATTCTGGATGCAATTTGTACAAGTTCAGCATATTTACAGCTGAAATTTGTGTAACTTATGCCAGTTGCGGCTGCAACTTGCATAAATGGTGATTTTAAGAGGACTCCCCTGTGAAAGTTCCTGGATATCAGCAAAAAGGCCATAGCTTGGCTTGCAAATGCAAGCCAAGCTGGGGGCTCCAGGGAAATCTGGTGAGCCCCAAAAGGGCCAGATTTCCCCACAAGAGCCACTCCTAGTCATCAGCTGTTCCCTGCAATCAGCAGATTCCACTCCTCCCAGCCCACCCTTCGGTTTTAAAAAAGATATTTCTTTTGTACTCCTACAACCTGAGGATTACTTCAAGCATGTTGATACCTCCCTCTTGTTTCACAGCTGCCTCATTCTGGAAACAATTCTGGGAGCACTCACTCATCACCTGAGTTTGGTATTAGCAGGAATAAAGAGAGGGAGTGGCTAGTACCGATCTCTAATGGATAATATTCAACATTTGACAACTCCAAGAATTATTTAGGGGACCCATAGCAATTAAATAGCAGAAAAGCAATATAAGTTTGCGATGTCATCATCATCACCACCACCACATTTATTTGCTGCCTTTTTTCCTCTTTTAAGGGACCCAAGGCGGCTTACATGGTCCTCCCCCTCCTCTCCGTTTTATCCCCACAACAACCCTGTGTGAGGTAATTCTGTGACTGGCCCAAAGTCACCAATAGGGAACAGAAAAAAACAGCTGTAAGCCTGGAAACCAAAATCAAAAGTCAGCCTTCTTTGGAAGAAGGACGAGAGAAGGAATCCTCCAGAAAAGTCTCTAAGAGTTTGTTATTCCCTTGATAAAGACCCGGGTCAAAACATGTTGGGAATTCAATTGGTGTAACTGTTCCTTTTTTGATGGTTCCCAAAGTCACTCAATGAGCTTCATGGCTGAGTGGGGACTAGAACCCAGACCTCCCAAATTTCTTCCAACACTCTGACCACTTCACCACAGTAGCTCTTGCTGAATAACCGAACAGTCCATATCTAAGCCTGGAGACCCACCATTAGAATGTTAATGACTCATATCAGTTTCATAGGGCTAAGAAAATGGGGTATATTTAAACAAAGAGGAAAAAATGGGGGAATGAGATCAATACACGTTGATATACAGACAAAGCCAACTTAAATATAGAGTTATTAATGGTGTCTATCAAGGCAGCAGCTATTCAAGAATGGGATAGCTAACAACAGGTCAGGTGTTACCTGTGAGATATATTTTATTAGATCTTGTGAATCAACCTGCAGTTCTTGCCCTGTTCAGTTGTGCCCTCTTCTATTGATCCTTAGAGAAAATTAATACCTACTGTCTTCTAAAGCAAGAATAACAATGTTATGTGTGTCTACAAGTGCTTTCATCAGTGATGTAGCTAGATAACTTTAGACCTTGGACTGAATGGTCAGGGTGAGGTGGGGGCTTTAGATTGTCATGTGTATTACCTCAGTTGTGAACCATGCAGTAACCATTCTCTTCTCCCCATACAATGCCATTCCATACTTTACAAGGGCTTCTACATGCCTGATATGTTAGAGCTAAAAAAAACAAAACCCTTCCAACCAACACAACTGTTTGCCAACCCTGATTTTAAAATGTTAAAAAAAACGTTCTGAGTATGTGCAATTTTGCATTTAAGCTCATTTAAATTGTAGCATCATGACTACAGGACAGGGTGACCACTTGTATATCACTGAAAAAGAGGACATACATCACAAAAAAGAGGACACCAATTTGCATAAAATTTGCATATGCTAATTTACATGTATAGATACAAATTTAGAAATGGAAATACAGAATATTTCACCATAGTGGGGAAGACTGTGGCCAGGTGACCTGTGTGCCTTGATCAGTCTTCTGTCCAGGTGTTGTTGATGGGCATCTTCAAGGCCCAGTCCTCCTTCTGATGTTTTTTTTTTTAAATCTTTAAATTGGACTTGGACTAGACAGCCCTTGAAACAGAGGATGCCTTCATAATAGAAGACAATCCTCTGGTAGCCCTTCAAATAGCCTTTTTTTTTTTTTACAGTCCCCTATCTGGCCACCCTAATGGAGGGTGCAGACCAATATATCCTTCTCAAAGGAATTGCCAGATTTTTGCTCTCTCTCCCGGGTTGGGGGAAAAGCTCCACTCTTTTTTTGCCTTAAGAAATGTGTTTGACAGTGATTTGGGTGCTGATTTCGTTAGTCAATTTTGACTTGCACTCCCTGACCCCCCATTTTTCAGGTGACCTTGCTACCTTTTTTTTATTTTTTTAAGTGCTGCCTGCAACTCCAGTTATTCTGTCCAGCATTCATTCATCACTTTGTTTTTAAACAACAACAACAACACCAAGTTTTATAAAGTTGAAAGGTGCTCTGGGGTTCAACCAATCAGATGCCAATCAATCAGTGCTGTACAACAGGCTTCTGCAATTTAGGTGAACTGGATACCCCTGAGCTCAATTCTAGACAGAAGAATTTTTTGTTTGAACAAAAAGCACTGAGCACTTCCACAGCAGACATGAGGAGGTGGGCTCATAGGCAGGAGGTTGGCTCCCGGCTTTCTCTTGGAAGGGCCATAGCTCAGTGGTAGAGCATACTTTGCATGCAGAAGGCTCAGGTTCAATCTCTGGAATTTCCAGGTAGTGCTGGGAAAGACTTGTGTCTGAAATCTTGGAGAGTTGCTGCTGGTCAAAACAGACAGTGCTGAGCTAGGTGAACCAACAGTCTGACCTGGTATAAGACAGCTGCCATGTTCCTAACACTTCCATTAGAGGCCTATTATCTCCTTTGGCTAATCAGGAAGATAGCTATCAAACATGTCTGTGAAATGATGAATAGCTGTAGCTCAGGGGTAAAGCACATGATTTACATGTAGAACGTTCCAGGTTCGATCCCTGGAATTTCCAGGTAGAGCTGGGAAAGACATCTGTCTGAAACTCCAGACAGCCATTGCCAGTCAGGGAGTAGACAATAGTTGTTCCAATGAAAAGCATAAGAAGAGTCATACTGGATCTACGCCAGCATAGTTTCCACAGTGGCCAACCAGATACCTATGGGAAGCTCACAAGCAGGACATAACCACAATAGCTGCCTCTTGTGTTTCTTTTATTTAATCTATTTAGGGTGCAATCTGATATATGTTTAGACAGAAAAAGTTAGCTGGGAGATGTTGAGACTGTAGGACATTTTTTTTCTGTCTAAACATGCATAAGATTGCACCCTTAATCAATTTATGAATTGCGTGACTATATCTAAAGAGCTCCCCAGCAACTGGTGTACTTGGGCATCCTGTCTCTGATACTGGAGTTAATATATATAGCCATCATGACTAGTAACCCTTTGACAGCCTTCTCCTCCATGAATCCCCTTTTAAGGCTGTCCAAATTGGTAGCCATCACCTCATCTTGTGCTAGGGAATTCCATAGTTTAACTTTCCGCTGTGTGAAGAAGTACTTCCTTTTATGTGTTTGTTTGTTGTTGTTCAGAATCTGTTCTTTTAAAATGTTTTAATTATTTTAATTATGGAGTTGTATTCTTTTATCTTGCTGGTCACTGCTCCGAAATCATTGATGTGGAGCGGTGTGTGTGTGTGTGTGTGTGTATGTATATATATATATATATATATATATATATATATAGTAAATAGATAGATAGATAGATAGATAGATAGATAGATAGATAGATAGATAAATGTGTGTTGAATTGCCTACCATATAACTTCATTGGATGATCCCAGGTTCTAGTATTATGAGAGAGGAAGAAAAACACTTCTTATCCCCTTCCTCTACACCATTCATAATTTTATACACTTCTGTCATGTTTCCCCTTACTCATCTTTCCTCGTAAGGGTATCTAACATCATGTAAGGCAATTTCCTATGTTCCTGTTCTCCTCTTAATCCAGGGATGGGCCACTTTAAGGGCTCTGGGACCAATGTCAACCCGGTCCCCGGAACCACCTGGGAGTGCACCACTGTTACACCCTGTTGAATTTTGGTGGTGGCAGCAAAACAATCACCAGTTTAAACTTCTGACTTCTTCTCTAGCCCTACCCAGGTGTTCTTTTCTGTGTAGGCTCTACAGGCAGGATGGAGAGTGGGGATGCACGTGCTAGTTCCCCTTTCTTTCTATCAGCATCCCCATTGCCCTTTTCATGTTCAGGGTGAGCCTCTGCAGTGGAGAGCCTTTTGTACACATGGAGGTTCCCCATGTGAAGTAGAACAATGATTTTCCAGGGTTCAACATTGTGCAGGGAGCCTCTGCAGATACAGAGTCTCTGCATTCACCATGAACAGGATGAGGATGACATAGGGCATGATGGAGGGGATCACAAGAGCTAGCATGTGTTCCCTGCTCTCCATCCTTATATGTAGAGCTTACAAGAATAAGAATGCCTGTGTAGCGCTACCATCTGAAAGGAAAGTGTGTGTGGGGGGTGTGTGGGTGAGGGTGGAAACAGACCAGAAGTCACCAACAATAATGGGGGGTTTCTCCACATGGGGCTTATATTGTGCAATCAAGATTGGTTGCTCTTGGAAGTTTACGGGTCCTTTACATGATGTCATCAATCTCCAGGGCCCCTCCTGCAGTTTATGACCTTTATCCTGCTTTTAAAAGGATCGGAGATAATGTGATAAGGGCTGTTAATCTATCGGCTGTGTATAATTATGGTGTTGTGCTATTATGAGAGTGCCATCTAGTGGCTGTAAAATGAAACAGAGAACTTGCCGAGAAAAGAAGTCCTCAATTCAAAGCACATGTCCACCCGTGTAAAGGAGCTGATCTTAATCCTGCAAAGAATTTGGAAGCAGAAAGCCCCAGTAAGGATGTGGGATTTCAGCCTCGTGTGATGAACCCCAGGTTCTCTCCTCTTTCTGGAATGCTTAGGTCTCCACCTCTTCCTCCATTCTAGCTCCTAGAAAATCCTGCTGGTTCTGAAATTTTACAACAATATTTGCAACCCTGATTTTAAGTCGGAAAGGAGACAGGCCAGTATTCTCCAGTGTTTCTCCTCAGTTGTGAGAATCTACAACCACAGTTTGGGTAAGATTTTCTCTCTCCTCTGCATGATTCCTCGCCTGGACCAAAAAATAAAAAAAATAAAAAAATTGCTCCATTATTTTTCTTAAGAAAAACATGGAATCACTAGAGGACCATACTTATGAAGGTGACATCTTGTTTGTGAGATCTATATAGCAACACACAATCCATTAATATCGGGGTCAACACAGACATTACTTTAAATCTGTGTCTAGAAGCTACGTATTTTTTATTTTCACTCCTGATTAGGGGCAGGGCCCCCAGTCCAGATCTTAAAAGCATCCTTACCCCCATACTAGGATCCTGATCCAGATTGGGACCCCTGTGCCTACTCTAAGGAAAAATGTGAAAAAGAAGATGACATAGCTGCTAGACACAAATTTAAAGTAATGTCTGTTTTGGTCCTCAAAAGATTGGACTTTATTGCCTGTTTGCCTGTGGTGTTGGTATGAGACAACCCTTTTGTGCAACTGGAATTTCAGAATTTAGATGTGAACGTGTGTTCTGTGATATGCACTGCAGAGCCATTCACCTGTGAAGGTTTATACCAAACGTACGCAAACTCCAGCACTGTTGGATCTACTTTGCTTTTTACTAGAACCCTGAAGTCCACCAACATGCGCTAGTGTATGAATTAGGGTTTGGGTGGACATACATTTGGAATTAAGGGACAGGATGTCTCTAAGCATAGGCTCTGCCCTGGAATTTGTTTTCAGTATCACAACTGGAGCTTGCACACAGATCCCTTCACTCACAAATCCACTCCTGGGGCTGATCTACACTTACGGGTTTTTTCGCTTCCAATTCCCCCCCCCCCAATTCAGGCATGATCTTTGAAGATTTGAATCTTCGAAGATCATGCCTGAATTAGAAAAAGAAAAAAAAATAATGGAGAAGCCACAATTCTTCGAAGATAACGCCTTAATTTTAAAAAAAAGCAGACGGGGGTAAAACTTAGTCTCATTTGAAGGGATAGAATAACCCCCTGCTCAGTGCAGGAAGCCTGATTCCCAGGCTGTCGCCTATCCCTCTACTGACCGGGGCTGACCCTGCTTAGCTTCCAAGATCAGACAAGCGCGTGCACATCGAGCCCTTTGTTTGTTGCTGAGGAAACATTGAGCGCTGAGGAAGCTATGCGATCAGTAGCCGGAAGACAACATGGAGCCGTCGAGAGCTGTGAGCATGGTGGGCATGGAATCCGCAGAAACAGGAAGACTTTCTGTTCCTCCAATGAGAGCCTCCATCTTTAACAGCAGGAAAACAGCACAGTGCTCGAGTGTGAACCAAGCTCACACATTGAAGCACCACAACGGGGAAAATAGGTGAGTGTGAATAAGCACATTTTAATGCAAGAGCATTTAACCCGACAGGACACCAAATTCATTGCGATGATGGGCACAATGTAGATCGGACCCTGGTTTCCCCCCCAGACTTTCTTAGTTTCAGACACCTAATTTAGAAGAGGGGAGAGGGGAGGAAAACAAGTATTTTTATCCTTGCTGTTGTTGTTAAACAACTGGGAGTCAACTCTTGTGGTTCCCCTTCAAATCATCCAGAGGTCTACCAGTAGATCTGTATATCCTTTCCGCTGACCCCTGATTTTCTCATCCCATTTTACACTGTCTTTCATATTCCAACAAAAGCTAACTTCTTTGGTTCAGCAGCTGCCATGAGGTCCTTTATATATCATGCTAACCTGCTCACAAGTAGTAGGAGCCAGCTGCAGAGGATTTCTTAAGGTGAGCCTCCCTAGGAAAAGCTTTCCAAAGACGAGATGCCGCTAGGGATGTATGGACTGTACAAAATCTGCTCCGTCTGTGTTTTGTGGATTGTCAGGTGCCCTTTGTTCTGTCATCTGCCCACAGATGGATGCAATTTTTTTTGTTATTGTGTGGAAAAATATGCAAATAATTACGTAAGTGTTTACATAATTTACCTTACTACATAACACTTAGCGTATTGTTCTCCATTCCATTCAATGTTTCCTCAGGAGAAACCTACATATTTTCCTACAAATTTATATGCGTAAATTTTGGGAAAGTAAAAAAAAAAAAAATCGAAAGTCCACAGACTCCGTGCAGCTTGAGGGGATCACTCTGCAGCAGATTCTGCAGGTTGGATTCTTGGAAATCTAAGCTCATTTTAGTTCATCTTGAATTTCTCCAGCATCTCTAGATGCCTCAGCTGAGAAGGCCCTCTTTTTGTTCCGATCGTACCTGACCAAAGAAGGTGGAGCATCCAGGGTGCTTCCAAATGGAAGACTTCTCAATGAGAAGGCATGTGAAGCTATTCTGTCTTTTCTTTCTTCACAGATTTTCAGTGATAAGAGAATGGAAGAAGCAGTGGGAAAACACAAGAGGGGTACAGGTTGGGAGTGAATTTGTCTGGACCCGCTGTTAAATTCAGTGAATGGGGCAGGGCAATGGCACCATAAAAGCCTCTTTTGGAAGTACCCCCTGAGAATATCCCCCAAAGCAGGGGTGGGCAATATCTTTTGGGCTACAACTCCCCATCATCCCTCACCATTGGCTATACTGGCTAAGACTGATGGGAGTTGTAGGCCAAAACATCTGGAAGGCCATACGTTGCCCAGCCCTGCTCCAAAGATTACCTTAGTATACAGGCAGATTAATGTGGGAGAAGGAGGTTCTGCAGGTTGTATTCATAGAGCACTTGATGTATAAAAAGTGAATTAAAAAGGGGCTTTGTCATCCTGGTATGTTTGTGAACATTTTGAGTGGCAGGGATGAGAGAAGGTCATATATCTTGTAGCAGGACATTTTTGTGGTTTTCTAATTTACAACCCCCACCCCACCCCCCAGCAAGTGTTTAATCCTACAGTATAATGTATTACAAAGTGATTACATAATGTAGATGAAACAAAAATGAGACCAAGTAATCCCAGTTAAAAAGCACAGTGGAAGGAAGAGGAAATTGCACACATCTTGTTTCTCCTGACACCTTTGCCATAAGAGGTGATTTCACATGGTAAAATAGCCCCCTGCTCTTTGGGACGCAACACAGTAAGCTATGCTGTGATTGACAGTGCAGGGAATGGAATGTCTGCCAATTTCTTTAGAGAATCTATTTAAGACACTTCTGTGCCGAGGAAAGGATTTGTCATTGTCAATAGCAGCAGCATGCTTGATCAGAGCCATGGTCAGCCTTGTCACTAAGGAGGAAACTACATGCCTGAGAAGGAAAGAGGCTGTGCCACAAATGAATATTCTTCTTAGCTGTTTGTGCGTGCACATATATTTTAACTGTCATTTTGCAGTTTCTTTGGAGAAAGCAAATAAGGCAACCACTTGATGTACTCTTTAATTTACCTATTGGGGTGCTGAGAGTCACAACTATGACGGATGACTGAGCCCTGGGGGGAATGGCAGAAGCACAGCTCACTCACAACCTGTCACATCAGATATGTTGCAAAATCTTATTGGCAAATCCCTTGAGATGCAATAGAAAACAGAGTTGAGTAATCCTCAAGAGCAGCACCTTTGCGGGCTTGGATTAGACTAATGCAAAAGGTCTCAAGCCTGGAGTCCCAAGGTGGCCCTCTGGAGTTCCCCAGATGGCCACCCCCGCTTCTCCTGGCCCCACTTGCTTGCCACCCAGCCACCAAATGGTTTAGTGGCATTTGTGCAGCTTTTCCCCCATTCTAAAAGGTTGAAATGCCCTCCTGAGGCTTTGTTGAGGGGAGTAATAGCTTTAGGGTCCAATATGCTGGTATGTTAATTATTTTTTGTCCCCACCCCTTTTGCCTTCTTCCTCACCCACCACTGGAATGTGGCTCCTGAGGGTTTCTCCAAAATTGAATTTGGCCCAGTGGCTGAAAGAGGCTCCCCGAGTGACCCAGTGCCAGTAAAATCCACCCGCTCTGCAATAACTATTTGTCAGGCATTGCTGAGACAGAAACGGCATCCTCTGACTCTGTGTTCAGCTGACCTATGTGGTGAGCTAGTGGAGCTACAGGCTGACACATCTCTTTGGGCAGTGAAGGGTCTCATGGGCTGGAGTGGCTCCTCCCAGTCAGGTTGGCCACTGGTTCGCCTCATCATGGCCTGGTATGAGGCAGGGGTAGATAACCTGGTGCCTTCCAGATGTTTTGGACCACAACTCCCATGATCCCTCACTATTGGTCATATCAGCTGGGGCTGATGGTAGTTGTAATCCAAAAATACCAGGAAGGTACCAGATCGCCTATCCCTGCTTTCTGCTCAGGAGGGACTTTGCCTGGGCAACAACAGTTTTCCCAGCTTGTTCTGGCTCCTTGTGTGTGTGGCATGGTTTTGAATCAGACTTTGTTGCCTGGCTTTACCCCTTTGGCTCTGGTTCCTGGCTCCTGGTTCCCACTAGGTGGTTGCCTGTGGTTCAGACCTGACACTGACACAAGACCTTGGTTATCCTTAACTCATTTTATTTAAAACATTTACATAGTACTTCCATCATGGGCAAAATGATTTTAGAATGATTTATTTATTTAATTATATTTTTAATTTATTTATTTGATTTCTACCCTGCCTTTCCACCAGAAAGTGGCACTCAAGGTGACTTACAGGCACAATTAAAATTGATTAAAAATAAAACAATACATTAAAATGCCAGTGTGGTGTAGTGGCAAGAGTGTTGGACTAGGAGCTGGAAGATCCGGGTTCTAGTCCCCACTCGGCCATGGAAGCTCACTGGGTGACTTTGGGCCAGTCACAGACTCTCAGCCCAACCCACCTCACAGGGTTGTTGTTGTTGTGAGGATAAAATGGAGAGGAGGAGGATAATGTAAGCCGCCTTGGGTTCCTTGCAAGAGGAAAAAAGGTGGGGTATAAATGCAATAAACAATAAATAAATAAATAAATAAATAAATAAAACATAATAAAATACAATAAAACGTAACAATACTGGGGGGGGGGGATAACAACAGAACCCAACCCAACAGATCCACTTACAAGCCAAAGGCCTTCTTGAATAAAGCAGTCTTTGTCTGCTGGCCGAAGGATAAGAGAGGGAGTGAACCTAGCCTTCCTTGGGAGGGAGTTCCAGAGCCTCGGAGCAGCCACCAAAAAGGCCCTCCCTTGTGTCACCAAATGTGCCTCTGAAGGTGGTGGTCTTGAAAGAAGGGCGTCTCCAGAAGATCTTATATTGGAGAAGGTAGTCTTTAAGGTAGCCTGGTCCCAAGCTGTATATGGCTTTATAGATCATGACCAGCACTTTGAATTCTGCCCAGAAACAAACTGGTAGCCAGTGAAGCTTTTGTAACAAGGGAGTCACATGCTAAATAGCATGGGGGATAAGATGGAACTCTGAGGGACACCACAGGCTAATGGCCACAGTGTCAAATAGGAACCCCCAGCAACACCTTCTGAGATTGCCCCTCCAAGAAAGACCAGAGTCACCATATAAGAGTGCCTTCCAGTCCCACCTCAGACAGACACCTCAGATAGCATGGTCGATGGTATCAAAAGCTACCAAAAGGTCCAGCACTTCCCCTGACCAGTTCCCAGTGCATATGGTCCACCAAGGTGACAAAGCTGTCTCTATCCCATAACCAGGCCTGAAGACAGATGGAAATGGATCTAGATAATCTGTCTCACTCACCCAGAAATCTCTGGAGTTGAAAAGCCATTGCACACTCTAGCACTTTGCCCAAAAATGGAATATTGGAGACTGACCGAAAATGATACAACACAGTGTGGTTCAGGGAGGTGGGTTTTTTTGTTTTTGTTTTTTAAACAAAAGTCTTACTACCACCTTCTTTAGGCAGCACCTTGCCATGGAGAGGCATTCACTACTACCCTTGCTTACTCAGCCAGTCTCCCCCTGGCTGCACTGGGTGAGGGGATCAGGGCGGTGGTGAACGCCTCCCTTGAGGAGGGAGTGATGCCATCAGCCCTCAAGGAGGCAGTGATAAGACCGCTCTTAAAGAAGCCCTCCTTGGATCCTCAAGTTTTGAACAACTTTCGCCCAGTCTCAAATCTGCCATTTTTGGGCAAGGTGATTGAGCGGGTGGTGGCGGTGCAGTTGAAGGCACACTTGGAAGAAACTGATTATCTAGACCCATTTCAGTCGGGCTTCTGGCTTGAGCATGGGACAGAAACGGCCTTGGTCACCTTGGTAGATGATATGAGGAGGGCTCTGGATAGGGGTGAATGCTCCTTCCTTGTTCTCCTCGACCTCTCAGCGGCTTTTGATACTGTTGACCACGGTATCCTCCTGGACTGCCTGGAGGGGTTGGGCATTGGAGACACCGTATTATGGTGGTTCTGGTCCTTCGTCTCCGGCAGGTACCAGAGGGTAGCACTGGGAGAGGAGGTTTCGGACCCGTGGCCACTTACTTGTGGGGTGCCACAGGGTTCCATCCTCTCCCCGATGCTATTTAACATCTATGTGAAGCCGCTGGGGACTATCTTCAGGAGGTTTGGGGTGCAGTGTCATCAATATGCGGATGACACGCAGCTCTACCTCTCATTCAAATCTTCACCAAGGTTGGCTGTAGAATCCCTTTCCAAATGTCTGGAGACGGTGAGTGGCTGAATGGGGAGGAATAAGCTGAAGCTGAACCCTGACAAGACCAAGGTACTTTTGGTGGGAGACAAGAGGAGGTTGGGGGATGTTGACCTGGTGTTGAATGGGGTATGGCTACCCTTGAAAGACCAGGTCCGCAGCCTGGGGGTCATTTTGGACTCCCAGCTGTCCATGGAGGCTCAGGTGTCAGCTGTGAGCCCGACAGCGCTGTATCAACTCCATCTGATACGGCGGCTGCGCCCCTTCCTTCCCGACCATCTGCTCCCATCAGTAGCACATGACCTGGTCTCCTCTCATTTAGACTACTGTAATGCGCTCTACGTGGGGTTACCCTTGAAGACAGTTCAGAAACTGCAGCTGGTACAGAACGCGGCGGCTCACCTGATTAAAGGCAGCGGCCGGCGAGAACACATCACTCCAGTGCTGAAGGAGTTGCACTAGTTACCAGTTGTTTTCCGGGCCAAATTCAAGGTGTTGGTTTTGACCTTTAAAACCCTATATGGTTCTGGCCCAGCCTATCTCAAGGAGCGCCTCCAGCAGCACCAGACAGGCCGCTTAACAAGATCAGCCTTGGATGGCCTTTTCTCTGTCCCATCAGCCAGGACAGCTAGACTGGTGGGGACGAGGGAGAGGGCCTTTTCTGTGGTGGCCCCCACTCTGTGGAACTCCCTCCCTAGGGAACTCTGTCATGCCCCCTCTTTAATGACCTTCCGTCGTGCATTAAAAACGTGGTTGTTCAGGCAGGCATTTGGGGTGGGTTAGGGTATTTTAGAAAATGTTTTTATTGTAGAATTTTATTATTTTAAACTGTTTTATTGTATGTTGTACATCGCCCAGAGTGGCGGGGTGACCAGCCAGATGGGCGATTAATAAATTTAATAATAATAATAATAATAATAATAATAATAATTTTATAAGCCAGGAAAGGCAAGGGTCCAGCACAGAAGTAGTAGGCCTCACTTCTCCAAGGATCCTGTCTGCATTCTTGGGCCGTACAAATTGAAAAGTATCCATTATGACTTGTCAAGCAGGACCCAAAGTTACATCCACCAGACCTGTATCAACTATAGCATCCAAGCTGGCACGGATATGATCGATTTTATCCGCAAGTGGTCACGCAAATTGGTTACAGCAGGCTATCAAGTGATCCACTTTTTCTTTCTGTGAGCCAGATCATAACAGGCCTCTGATCACCCAAAAAAGCTCCACCGGGCAGCTCTGAACAGATGCAATGGTGGTGGAGAAGTACAATTTCTTTGCAACCCTCATTGCTACGGAGTAGGCTTTCAAATGAGCCCTAGCCTGTGTTAGATTGGACTCATTCTGAGTTTTCTGCCTTAGCTGACGTTCCATTTGTTTCATTGCTCACAACACTCTGGACATCCAGGGGGGCTTGTTTGGCTGCACTCTGTGGGAAAGGATGCTCAGAAGCAATCCTGTCAACCACCTGGGCCATTTCTACAGAGATCAACCAGGGCTTCAACAGAATCATCTGCCAAGGTGGCAGGAAAATCCCCAGAAACCATTAAACCATCCAGATCCATCAGTCTCCACCCAATAACCAACATTTTCTGGGTAGATTATGAACCGTTAAAAGACTAAAAGGCCATGTTGTTGTTCAGTCGTTCAGTTGTGTCCGACTCTTCATGACCCCATGGACCACAGCACGCCAGGCCTTCCTGTCCTGCACTCTCTCCCGGAGCATGCTCAAGTCCATATTCATTCCATCAGTGATGCTATCTAGCCAAAAGGCCATACAAACAGTTAAAATATAAAATACAGTACAAATATTTAAAATAATACAATACAAAACAAAACAACAAACAGGACAGGAATAGATAAAACAGCTATAAAAATCTAGAACTAGCTCTTTAAAATGCCTGGGATGTCCACATCTAGAGGATCAAATTTTATCTGAATAAAAGTATGAAGAATGTTTGATAACTAATTTTATAATGCAAAAATCTGTTTGGCTAATTCAGAATAAAGAGGAGCAAATAACCAAACACATTTCTAACTGTAAATTATAGTTCATGATAAAATTCTCAAAATTATCTTCAGTGTCTCTTTAGAGAAGAGACAGAAATCACCAAAGCATTCTCCAAATTATTCTGCCCTCCACCCATATCAGCCTAATTCAGTCATCCTATGTTAAGAATTCTTTATTTTATCTTTTTTACATATTTATCCCCTTCATGAATCACTGCCTTGTTGTGGCGAAGGGGCTTGCGTAACTCAGTGAAGCCATAACTATGCTGTGCAGGGCCACCCAAGATGGACAGGTCATGGCAGAGAGTTCTGACAAAATGTGGTCCACTGGAGAAGGAAATGGCAACCCACTCCAGTATTCTTGCCAAGAAAACTCCATGGAACGTATCACAAGGCTAAAAGAGATGATGCCGGAAGATGAGCCCCTCAGGTCGGAAGGCGTCCAATATACTACTGGGGAAGAGCAGAGGGTATTTCCAAGTAGCGCCAGAAAGAGTGAAGCGGCTGGGCCAAAGCCGAAAGGACACTCAGCTGTGGATGTGTCTGGTGGTGAAAAGAAAATCCGATGCTGTAAAGAACAATATTGTTTAGGAACCTGGAATGTCAGATTAATGAATCAAGGTAAGCTGGAGGTGGTCAAACATGAGATGGCAAGATTGAACATCGACGTCTTGGGCATCTGTGAACTAAAATGGACAGGCATGGGCGAATTTAATTCAGGTGACCATCATATCTACTATTGTGGGCAAGAATCCCTTAGAAGAAATGGAGTAGCACTCATAGTCAACAAAAGGGTGGGAAAAGCAGTACTGGGGTGCAATCTCAAAAACGATAGAATGATCTCGGTACAACTCCAAGGCAAACCATTCAACGTCACAGTAATTCAAGGCTATGCCCCAACCACTGAGGCCGAAGAAGCTGAGGTTGATCGGTTCTATGAAGACCTACAACACCTTCTAGAACTAGCACCAAAAAAAGATGTCCTCTTCATCATAGGGGATTGGAATGCTAAAGTAGGAAGTCAAGAAATCACCGGGATAACAGGCACGCATGGCCTTGGTGTACAAAATGAAGCAGGACAAAAGCTAATAGAGTTTTGCCAAGAGAACACGCTGATCATAGCAAACACTCTTTTCCAACAGCACAAGAGACGACTCTACACATGGACATCATGGTCAATATCGAAATCAGATTGATTATGTCCTTTGCAGCCAAAGATGGAGAAGCTCTATACAGTCAGTCAAAACAAGACCTGGAGCTGACTGTGGCTCAGATCATGAGCTTCTTGTTGCAAAATTTCGGCTTAAATTGAAGAACGTCGGGAAAACCACTAAACCATTCAGGTATGACCTAAATCATTGTTCAGGAGGCAGCAACGAAATCCATCCCAAAGAAAAAGAAATGCAAGAAAGCCAAGTGGCTGTCTGATGAGGCTTTACAAGTAGCTGAGGAAACAAGGGAAGCAAAAAGCAAGGGAGAAAGGGGAAGATATATCCAACTGAATGCAGAGTTCCAGAGAATAGCAAGGAGAGACAAGAAGGCCTTCTTAAATGAACAATGCAAAGAAATCGAGGAAAACAACAGAATGGGAAAGACTAGAGATCTCTTCAAGAAAATTGGAGATCTCAAGGGAACGTTTTGTGCAAAGACGGGCATGATAAAGGACAAAGAAGGCAGGGACCTAACAGAAGCAGATGAGATTAAGAAGAGGTGGCAAGAATACACAGAAGAACTATACAGGAAAGATCTGAATGTCCCTGATAGCCATGAGAGTGCGGTCACTGAACTTGAGCCGGACATCCTAGAGAGTGAAGTCAAGTGGGCCTTAGGAAGCATTACTAACAACAAAGCTAGCGGAGATGACAGTCTTCCAGCTGAGCTATTTAAAATCCTAAAAGATGATGCTGTTAAAGTGCTGCATTCAATATGCCAACAAATTTGGAACACTCAACAATGGCCGCAAGACTGGAAAAGGTCAGTTTACATTCCAATTCTAAAGAAGGGCAACGCCAAAGAGTGTTCAAACTACCGCACAATTGCGCTCATTTCACATGCCAGCAAGGTGATGCTCAAAATCCTACAAGCTAGGCTTCAGCAGTATGCGAACCAGAACTACCGGAAGTACAAGCTGGGTTTCAAAGAGGCAGAGGAACTAGAGATCAAATCGCCAACATTCGCTGCATCATGGAGAAAGCAAGAGAATTCCAGAAAAACGTCTATTTCTGCTTCATTGACTACGCTAAAGCCTTTGATTGCGTGGATCACAACAAACTGTGGCAAATTCTGAAAGTGATGGGAGTACCAGACCACCTTACCTGTCTCCTGAGAAATCTGTACGAGGGTCAAGAAGCAACAGTAAGAACCAGACATGGAGCAACCGAGTGGTTCAAAATTGGGAAAGGAGTACGACAAGGCTGCATATTGTCACCCTGCTTATTTAACTTATATGCAGAGTACATCATGAGAAATGCCGGGTTGGATGAATCAGAGGTCGGAATTAAGATTGCTGGGAGAATTATCAACAACCTCCGATATGCAGAGGTAGGTCGAGGAAGCCTGGTATAAGCAGTCCTGGGTTGGAGGATGTGCACAATTATATTTTAGGGCTGTGTAAAATCTGGAAATGTGGTTTTTAAAGACTCTAGATTCCAGGTGTTTCTGGACGAGATTTTTATGGCACCAGCATCCTACCTTGTTCACAAAATTTGACAGGGGTGTGTGTGTGTGGGGGGGGGCGAGGGAAAGTCTAGACAATGACATCTTCTACTCAGACCCTCCCATGTTTTCTTTCTGTTAAAATCTGTTAAAAAGAAAAAGACAGAACAGTTGTATCGTGCCTTCTAATTACTAACGTCAGGAACCCTCTGTCTGGAAGCATCCTTTCTGACTGTTGAAGTCAAAATGTGTGCATTGTTGCTGGAGAAGTCTGATAAATTAGACAGTAATTGGGGAATATTGAAAAAGCAGTTGCTCTAGTTAATTCTTCAAAGCTTCAGTTCTGCTCTTGGGAATCTGCCTTAATAATTTGCATCAAAGGGCAGGGCAAAAGCTGTGTATCTACAAGCCTAATGTCAGGCCATAGAGAATGAGATCTTTAATTAAGACCATAAAAAGGCTAATTACTAAATCAACCTCTTATTGTAAGTTTACAATGCACTAGAATGTAAATAGTTTAACCTTGACTTCATAAGGATGACATCTGAGGAAGAATGGATCATTCATCCTTAATATAGTGCTTTTGATGGCTTACTTGTTGACAGTAATTCATTCATTCATTTTTACAATGAATTTATGTAATGTCTTTAATATTCCCATTTTTCAGATTCAGAACTTAATTTAAAAGACAGATTTGTGAAATAGGCATGCTCATGGACTTTGAACTTTGTTAGCTTGCTCTGTTATACATATACAGTGATGCTCCACATTTAAAAAAAAAAATCTGCAGGTAGGCAACCTAGATTCTGCACTGGAAAACTCCTGGATTATGTGTCTGCAAAAACTATACATATTGTGCAAATATGCATGATTTCTTATTTTGCACACTTCTACATATTTAACAATTTCACAAAATTTATTCTGATTTTGCTAGTCATGGGAAGGGGCAAGGACTAATGCAAAGACTGAGCCCTGCCTCGCACCTGGAAATCTTATTTAGCCTCCTGTCTGCCTTCTGAGATTTTGACTGTGCTTTAAAAAACAAAAGTCAGAGTTTCATGTGCAGCTTAATTCTCCATCCAGTTCAATATTCTGTGTATTTTCTCTGCTCCAAGGAAATTGTGGCATTCACACAATTTTGATAATGAGTGATCAGTGTTCCATATTGTTCTAATTAAATTACAAGTGTCCTTTAAAAGCTGGGAGCTATTATTCTAAGGGTCAAACTACACATTACATTAATTGGGTCGCATGTAGCTGAGCCTGATCTTTTCTTTTCTTTTTTTACTTTAGAGTAAGTGCATGGCCGCAATTCAGAATGGGACCAGCTTGCACCAGGAGGGGAAGATTAAATATTCCCCTCCCACCTGTTTGGTTCCCAAACACCACTGTCGGAATCAGGAGGCTTTCCCCCCATTTAAAAAATCTCCATGTGGTGGTGGTGGTAGGGATCTGGAGAAGCAAATAGCTGGGAGGAGAAGGCTTAATCCTCAACTCCAGGTGTGTCCTGGTCCTACCTCCACCCCACCCCTGAATCAGGACCACACACACTTACTCTAAAGTTTTTTAAAAGGCCTAGCTACACGCTACACAGTTAACATAATGTGTAATTTGACCCTAAATCAGCTTTTCCCTGTGTCATTTAAATGACTAATATCTCACAATATTTCAGTGGCATTCTTGATATCTATTATTTTTTTCATATTTTTAATTTCATTTATATCCAGTTTTCTTTCCTCTTGCATAGAACTCAAGGTGGCTTACATGGACCTCCTCCTTCTCTCCATTTTATCCTCACAACAACCCTGTGAGGTAGGTTAGGCTGAGAGTCAGTGACTGGCCCAAAGTCACCCAGTGACTTGCATGGCTGAGTAGGAACTAGAATCTGGATCTCCCAAGTCCCATTCCCAGGGCTGGCCGTAGGGGTGGGTGGGCAAGCTGGCCAGTCGCCTGGGGCACTGAGCTGAAGGAGGCGCCATGCTAAGCTGAGGGGGGCACCAAGATGGGCTATGGGGGCACCAAGATGAGCTGTGTGTGTGTCGGGGGGGTTAAACTGAGCTCAGTGCTGTGCTTTTTTATGTACTGTCTGCAGGGAGCTAGGGTAGCAAAAAGCAGGTGTCTGTAACCTTTCTTTCAAGGTTCTACGGGTTGTTTGGGTACTAACTACAAAAATGATTTTCCTTCAATTCACTTTAAAGTATGATTCTTTTTCAGTTTCTGCTTTGATGTCTATTTGCAATAGGTAAAAAATCCATGGAACACAGCTCTACTTTGAGGCAGCATTACTGAGCACTTAGTTCTTCAAATACTGTAAAAACACTCTAAGCACTGTAAATAATAAGAAAATAAAGCCATCAGCTGTAAGTAGGGATGGCGGTGGAGTCTGGTTGGGGGCTCGAGCTCAGCAGATTACTGTCTGCTTGCCCCACTGGACTGGAGTGGGTGGACTGCTGCACTGGCCCAACTCAGTGTGCACCAGGCTGGGCAAGCATGGTGGGCTCTGCCAATCTGCCATTTTGCACAAAATGGTGGCTTGGCCTTTTCCATAAAGGCCGATTTTACATAAATAGTGACCATGAAGAGGCCATTGGTCTGTTTAGAGCACTGACACCTGTAATATTGCATAAATGGGGCTCTTTATGGCCTCCATTTATGCAAAATCATCCTTTTACGGAAAAGGACAAGCTGCCATTTTGCGCAGAATGGCAGCTCAGCAGAGGAGTAGGATGCCACGTGGCAAGCAGGGTTGAGCAGCCAGCAGGGGTCCTGCGAGCAGTGTGCTGTGCAGGCAGGGGTGAGCTCGCCCATCCCTAGCCATAAGAGGTTAGCTGGATACCTTTTTTATTTATCCTTTATTTTTAAAGGTAAAAGTAATGAATATTCTAAAATTATGAATGCTTACCAAAAGATAAGAACTGCTACAAAACAAAAAATATGATAAGTAAAACCTATGATACTTCTGCTGTGTTGCATAGTGCACTGCCACTGCTCAGAATGTGGTTTTTTGTGCAAACTGTAGCACAGTGGCTGAGAGATCAAGGTTTTGACTAATGTCATTCTTGATGGACATCACACCTGGACCAGGCCCCATAAATCCTCTGGGTGGCCCTGCAAAACTGACTGGGGGGGGGGTCACCAAAGGCACTCCTGGCCGAGGGTACTATTTATCCTAGGGCTGTCCCTGCACAGTTCAACACTCTAAGCACCACACCACACTGGCTCTTTCTATAATATCCCATGATTTATGAATTTATGTTGAGGGGACAGTTTATTGTTGATGGTTTGGATTGAGAGCAGGATGAGTGGGGCTTTCCTGGCTCATCCTCTCCCTCAACTGCAGCCCTTTGCACACCATGAAAAGCCACTCCTGAGAGGAGGGATCTTCTGGATTGGCAGGTAATGGGGCATAGGGAGCTGTGGCAGGTCAGGGAAATCAGAAGAACTTGTCGGGGCTGACTTGTGCTCACACCAGACATTTCTGGATTCAAGCTGATGCGTTCATTGGAGCCAATGGAAGGTTTTGTGTTTTTTTCATAGCTTAATTGCCATGCAGGGGGACAATTTCAGCGGGGATTTCAGCTGGGAAGGGAAAATTAATGCTCTCCTAGGGATGTCTGTCATTGTGAAATCTGGTCCTTTTTGAGCCCGATGGAGTTCCGCGGTGTGCCCGACTCAGTTTGCATCTGTGAGCTGAACCACGGGGCTTCCCTGAACTCTGGGACTTTATGCGTATTTTGTGTGTGTCGAGATTTGCACAAATTGCAGTGCGATTTGTGCAAATTATGCACATTCATGCAAAATTCAGCTGTCATTTTTGCAATTCAAAAACACGGAAAATCTGCTAACTGGCCCGACTTGCAGCTGGCCAAGTTGGGCTATCTAGTGGAAATGGACTGAAGTCCGGGGGACCGAACCAATGGAAGCTCATTGAGTTCCACCCCCCAAACAGATTTCTCTGATATTCCTACTTTCTCTTCTCCACATGGTGCAACAACCCCCCCCCCCCCCGGTATGGCAATGAAACTCTAAAAACACCGTTTCCCATTGGTTTGGGATGATCTTGGGCAGGGTGCAAATGCATTGAAGAATTTATTTTATTTGAGATTATTTGGATAAGAAATTAATTGGCTGGTTTTGCCTCCTGTGAATTGTAAATACATCCTAGTAATTATTTCTGTATTTGCATATATAGATGTAAATCAACAGATGCAAATGTCATGCAGTTTTGTGTCCTATGGGCCTGGGCCCCAAATGTTTTAAGTGCCTGGCAACAATCTGCTTGTGAACTTCGGTGTTTAATGAACTTCCATGTTTAATGAACATTTCAAAATTATGTGGAGAACTTCAAGTGATCTTTTCAAAGTGTCATCGTGTGTTAACAGCAACAAAAAAGGACCAATTGCATGCAGTCTTAATTATTCCCATCCAACTCTCAAAATGGATTTTTTCAGATGTGAGTGACATTTTCAAAACCTCTCTGATCAGCTGAGTTGTCTGCTTAATTTGGCCATCATGCAGCTTCCATCTTCCTTGACAGTCGAATGATATAATCAGAACCTACACAGCATATTTGTTTTTCTTTAATGTTTCATCACTCTGTGCTGTTCTTTCATCTAGAAACGAGTACTTGTCTTTCTATGCAAATGTAGCTATCTACTCATTAGTCTGTCAAAATGTCTATAAATATTAAATTGTTTTGAGGAGGGAAAGCTTAATTTGTGGAATGAAATATGTTATTGCTGAATTCTGCCATATGAACTGTGATATCTGCAATTAGGTTTGTTTTTTGTTTGTTTTTTTAAACCCAAACCAAACAAACCCCCAAGCGTTTGTAGCTTATTGTCATACTGGTGATATGTAAATGGAAAGCTTCCTAGCTGGACTGCACCAAAGTAAAACATGGCTTTGTATTTTTCTTTTAAGTGGCAGGAACCAAGACCCATGCTTCCCTGTTTGCTGTTTATATCAGCGGAGTCAAGTGATCCTAAAATTTTTCAAGTGATGCCTTGATCTTAAAATTTTATTGGAAATCTGCTTTCTTATTTACATTAGGTATTTTCTTCCAATTACATTAATCCTTAAGTAGTGGAATGAGAATGAATGAATGAATGAATGAATGAATGAATTTGTGTGTGTATGGCTGGGGTCCCCAGCATAGTGCCTCTGGGCACCAATGTGCCTGCAAACACCTCTCTTGGCACCTTCCAGGCTCCCAGTCCATCCTGATTTTCATTTTATTTCTTAAGATGTTTTTAAATTACACTTTAATTTTAACCGGGAGGTTGGCAACAGCAAAGCAAAGTGCTGCCGTCCAGCGCCATCTTTATTTGGATTCAAAAGAGTGGTTTTGTTTAAGAGTTCAGACCCTACTTCTGCCCTGTATTAGGTTCTTGATCATGTTACTTTTCTTTTAGTCTCACCAGTTTGTCTTCTGGTAAATGAATGTTTCATGAGCAGGCATTCAACCATGGCAGCCATTTTGTGAGAGCACCCACAACATTCTTTCAAAACTTCCAAATGTGCCCACTGACCCAAAATGGCTGATTATACTTTTACTGTCCTTTAAAAAATATCTCCCACAATGAATGCACTGTAATTATGTTGCATGTTTATATTGTTAAGGGCACCAACTTTTGGAGGTGAAAGATTGGTCTGGAACAGGCTGGCATAGTCACAAGTACAAATAAAACTCAATATCTGACATTCACTGTGTCCTCATATACTGTCCTTCTCTTTTTATGTATTTGTGACAGAATACCTTACCAATAAGGCGACACCATGATCTTTATCAAATATTTTCTTTAAGCAATTTCCTTGTAGGCTACTTCAAGAGCCCAGTAATTTCAGTGCACGAGAGTGCACATCTTCTCTGGCAGGATATCATCCTGTATTTGTAAAGAATTGTTGGCTGGAATGGGACTCCAACCTTCACCAAAGCCCTATTTTCCTTGAAGAGAATGCCGTTTGTGAGAGAACACAGAAACCTTCAGCTCAACATTTAGTGCTGGATCCAGCATTAGCCATGCATGCTTAGAGCAGATCCATTGAAATCAAGTCATGATGACCAACTTAAGTCCCATTGATTTCAGTGGGTCTACTTTGAGCATGAGTAATGCTGGATTCAACCTATTTACTTATTTACTTACATTTATATACTGCCTTATTTGCTGAAAAGCCATCTAGACAGTGTACAACCATTTCAAACAATAACACCTTAACACAATAAAAACAAGAATATTAAAAACAATAAAACATTAAAACAACTGCATAATTTAAAAGGCTAAATTAAAAAGATGTTTCTTTACACCCTTTCTAAAAGCCAAGAGAGTGAGGCTGAGGCCCAATCGTAATTCTTGAGGGAGCGCATTCCAGAGTTTGGGAGTGACACAGGAGAAAGCCCTTTCACACATGCGCAACAAATGGGGCACTGCGGGTAATGGTGTCCTCAAGAGGGCCTCTCCTGCAGACCTTAATACTTGGGCAGGTTCATAATGAGACAGGTGATCCCTTACACAGCCAGATCCTAAGCTGTTTAGGGCTTTAAAGCTTAAGACCAACACCTTGACTTGGCCCACAAAAAAAATTGGGAACCACTGCAGCTTCAAGACAGCTGTAATATGGTCCCAATACCCAATATCAACACCAGTTAGCAGCCTAAAATGTTGATTCCTTTTTGCTTGTACATTAACTTATATGGAAATAATGCCTTACCTTCATTCAGCGGTTTCCCAATAATTTTTGTAATAAAAGAAAAAAAGCTCAAGAGAAGCAGTAGTTAATTTTTTTCTTCAAACTTCAGTGGATTTATGCCAGCATAAATACTGGAGACTTAGTTGATGTCCAAAACAGAGGAGACAATGTAAAGGCGATGCTACCATCTGTCACAGATATAAACGTATTACTGCTGTTGTATGTGACAATTAGCTATGGAGGAGTTCAGTCTGCCAGCACGGATTAGATATCTTTATGTTACCCTTTAATGTAATCCTTGGTGTGTAAGCCAAATGTAGGATGAGTCTTTTGTTTTTCAACCCAGTCTATTTTGATCATGCTTGCAACATTAAGGGGAAAAATGGGATTGAAGGCCTTGGGTTTTTATTGTTTTAAAGGACTGAAATTATATTTTCATAATGTTTAATTTTAATGTTTCGAACAACAGAATCATAAAGCAGTTAGTGAAAATGTGCATGCTTTATTTATTTTAATCCATCTAATCCATTTTTCTATCTCAACAATGCCCGAAGAAGTACTAAAACCAAAGCATACAATAGCAAGATAAAATCTACAATCAAAATCTAACAATTAAAAATCAACTTTAGCTGCAAACTCCTAGAAGAATATTTTTTTAAATGGTCTTAACAGACCTGCTCCTCCCACATTTTATTTTTAAAAAGATTATGGTTTCAAAGAAGTTGTTCAACATGCTGGGGCACAGACCCCACCTCTGCCTTGTGCCCATTTTGTGGGGCAGGTTACTTGCCTTTTGCCACGCTTTCTATGACAGTAATTTTGTGGTAGCCCCCAGGATGGTTTCTCAATGGCCAAATATGCCCACGGTCCAAAACGTTTGCAGGGACCACCGTGCACCAGGAAAGGAGGATTAGACTCCCTGTACATTTTTTTCCTGAAATTGTCTCCGCCCCCCGCCAGGAAGGGGTGTTAAAAAAAAAAAAAAGGAAAGAAAGCCTCCATTAACACCAAGGAATTTGATAGTGTGTGATTGGTTAAACTGAAAACGAGGACTCAGTATTCTAGCATTGGTGGAAACTGGCTAAAAATGAAGCTGGGAATTGTTTTCACTATGTTATACTTAGTGTTTTATAAATTTACTTTGGCAGGGTGAGGGGAAGGTGAGTTCCTTATTTGGTTATATTCACATGGCGTCTTGATAACAGTTGCAAGGAGCACATGTGGCTTGTGTCTCAGAACGAAACTGGATGGTGATAGAGCAGGATTTTGTAAGATGCAGCAGCTGAAGAGCTGTGTGACCTCATTGTTTACCAGAATTCAAACCTGGCACTATAACTTCCAAGGAATGTGAACCGACATCTGGATGCCTGGCTCAGTATAAGCAGCATATAATTATGAGATCTTCCCCTGCCTGTTGTGCTGGGATGTTTGAAAACATTCTTGTTCCTGTAAGAAATGTACAAACGGAGCATTTCTCATTTATTATTGTCTCTAAATTCCTAGTGAGAGAAGACCCACAGAAGTTTGGTTTTCATAAAGCTGTTGAAGGCTGTTGTAGCTCCTTAAAGGCTAGCACAATTATTGTGGCACCTGTTTCGCAGAACAGAGCTCACTCTGGCAGATGCATGAAGCATTCCCCTCCTTTGACAGATTATAAATACATACAGGGACAGCTATTTTTCTTCTTCATAGTAGGATCAAAAGACCATGGAATGCAAGCTATAGATCTGTGATGAGGGACGGGTGAAAATTTTGGTTCAGTTTTGATAAGAACTTACCAAAATTTGCAAAGTTCTCCATATTGAAACAAAAAGAACCTGAGATTTTAAAATATTGAATGTGGGAGAAACCAAAACTGACAAAAATTCATTCATCCAGGCCCAGGCCTTCAAATGTTTAGCTCTTGACTTGTTAAGGGTCCCAGACTGCCATGACAAGCTACCACAATGATGGAATCATTCATAACAAGTGGGGCTTGTGACAAAACTTTGCCGTGTGGAACACTCTTTTTCAGTGTTCCAGCCAATCTGCCAGGTGGCCTTTTGAGGATGTTTCATTAGACCTCCCCTAAATTTTCAGTTCGCTCCCCCCACCCCAACACATGAACTTTTGCCATTGAGCAAGACTTTTGTTCTTGTTTGTTTTGTCACTGTATCCCCCCCCCCTTTTTGTACTTCTGCAAACATTGTGTTCCTTTTTTGTACTTTTGTACTTCTAACACCGAGCATGCTGATACTTCTCTCTAGTTTGTGGGTGGGGCTGTTTTGGCTCCATAAGGATAGGCGATTGGGAGAATGAGTTCACTGTTCATGTTCTGTAGTGTCATCAGTAAGCACTTATTTATTTATTACATTTATATCCCGCCTTTTTTCCTCTTTAAGGAACCCAAAGTGGCATACATAATCCTCCTCCTCCTCTCCATTTTATCCTCACAACAACAACCTTGTGAGGGAGGTTGGGCTGAGAGTCTGTGACTGGCCCAAAGTGAGCTTCATGGCTGAGTGAATGGGGACTAGAACCTGGGTCTCCCAAGTCCCAGTCCAACACCCTACACCACATTGGCTCTCTAGGAAGACATAGCTCTGTGACTCTTCATTTCTGTTTATTGGCTCTCTAGGAAGACATAGCTCTGTGACTCTTCATTTCTGTTTATGCTAGCCTTCCCTGCCTTGACGCCCAATGGCCATGCTGACTGGGGGAGATGGGAGTTGTAGTCCAACACATTTGGAGGCACTGGGTTGGTGAAGGCTGGCTTATGCTCTTCATTGCTCACCATCCCCAGAGAACGTGCGTGTGTGTGCGCGCGTGTGTTTGGGAGGTGGGAAATCCTCAAGGCCTAAGCAGGCATTACTCTAAAAAAGTAGTCTTTTTGTTCTTTTTTATACACTAGTGTAGGCTCAGAGCCCTGCTCTGGATCAGACCTCTACACTTGCAATTTATAGGGCCAAATAGGGATCCATTTGCTTTGTTGGATCGCTATTTGGCAATTCATATTGGGACAACAGTGGGGTGGGTTATATACAGTTAAACTATACATAGTTTAACACAGTGCATAGTTAAATTATGGAATTTGCTACCACAAGACATAGTGATGTCCACCAATTTGGATGGCTTTAAATGGTGATCAGACAAATTCATGGAGGGGAAGGCTATCAATGGCTACTAGTCCTGATGACTATATGCTACCTCCAGTATCAGAAGCAGTATGCCTATTTACACCACTGTCTGGGGAACATGGGTGGGAGGTCGCTGTTGCACTCATGCCCTATTTGTGGGTTTCCTTTGAGCAGCTGGTTGGCCACTGTGTGAACAGAATGCTGGACAAGATGGACCCTTGGTCTGATCCAGCATGGCTCTTCTTAAGGTTAAAGCCCTCTACTTCATATGCGAGGGTGCCATTCTGGAATGGAAGGATTGTATTTACACTAGAGTAAAAAAGAACAAAAGTAGCAAGTAGCTGCATCTTTAACATAATGACCCAGTTCTCACAATCAAACAACCCATGGTTTGTTAACCATGGGTTGTTTGTGATCATGCCAGACCAAGAGTGCTGGTTTCTGCCTGCTCACTTGCTCCCGCTTTCAGTTAGCAACCCAGGAATGCCCTTTTCCTGGGTTGTTTCATGACATGTGGCCCTGGAAACTCTGGGTTGTTTAGAAGCTAAACAACCCAGAGGTAACCCATGGTTTACTGTTGGGTTAACTCTGGGTTGTTTAACTCCTCAACACACCAGAGTTCTAGGGTTTGGACAACACAAAACAACCAAGTAACAGGCATTCCAGGGTTGTTTCAGAAAATGGAAGTGATGAGTGGGCAGGAGGCAGCACACTCACTCACTCCCGCATGGCCACGCCAATTCCTGGGTTGTTTAACCCAGGAATTGAGCATTACATGCAAACCAGAGGTCATTGTCTGCTTTTACCCTTACTTAGAGCTTTACGGGAGTGAGAGTCCTTGCTTGGTGTCCCAGTGAAATATAATCTGACCCCTTGCCAAACATAAAAGCCTCACCTAAGTCCTAATGTCCACTTTCAGTGCATCCCTAACAAACAGCAGATATAATTTTGCTGTTTTCTACAATAATGACGTCATGCAGCAGGAATAAAGAAAGGCCACTTGGCCAACAGACAACAGTCACAATCTGAATTTCACAAGCCTTTCATCCACACTCATTTGTTGTGCAGTCACTTTGGACTTCTATATGGGGCTATTTTCAGCTTGATGTTCGATTCTCTGGTATCAGATATATCAGTTCAGATCGGCTGTGCAGATTTGGCACTGATGAGTAGTATACCCTCCATTAACTTGGAGCTCGGGTAGTAAAGGGGGGAAAGCAGAGCTGCTTCCTTTGAGGTAATAAAAGCCCAATTATCCAAAGGTTTCCAGCATCCCTCAGGATTCTTAGATAACTGGGTATTTTTATGGACAGGAAAGAAAGGTATCTTATCTCTCTTCTTGTTATTTTTCACCACAGTTTCCTCTTATTTTTCTTCTGCTGGGTCTTTGATGTGAAGTATATGAGTACAAGGAACAAGGCAAACATCCCTTGGGGGTGAAAGATGAGCTCTGAATATTGTCTGTTGATGAGCTATTTATGTTGTCAGAACTTCCACACACAAACTATCTATTTGTGAATCTTTCTCTTTTATAATTGTCTGATACTTGCCATTTCTGTTTTGTTGTTACATGCTTGTGCAGGGAGACAGATATTGGAATATCACTGTGGAATATCAATAGTGTGTTTATTTCCCTAAACTCGCAGTATTTACTGTGTAGCTCACTGTAGCTCATACATACTATGAGCCTTACCAGAATAGATATTAGAAATGCATTTTGAAGGCAGTTTGATTAAGCTCCCAAATATCATTGGCTTAAGTAGAATTAAATCCTCAGAGAACATGGCCCAGTTATGTCTGCAGGCCCCAACCTTAGTGATTCTACAGTAAAAGGAGTTAGGACCTGCAACATAATGTTGCAGTGTATCCCCAGCCTGGAACAGGAGTGCTCCTATTCAGGACTCCAGTCAGCCTGAAATAGGAATTTTGTAGTGCTGCTTGCCCCTTCATGGATCACTGCCTTGTTGTGGCGAAGGGGCTTGCGTAACTCAGTGAAGCCAGAAGCTATGCCATGCAGGGCCACCCAAGACCGACAGGTCATGGCAGAGAGTTCTGACAAAATGTGGCCCACTGGAGAAGGAAATGGCAACCCATTCCAGTATTCTTGCCAAGAAAACCCCATGGAACGTATCACAAGGCTAAAAGAGATGATGCCGGAAGATGAGCCCCTCAGGTCGGAAGGTGCCCAATATACTACTGGGGAAGAGCAGAGGGAATTTCCAAGTAGCGCCAGAAAGAGTGAAGCGGCTGGGCTAAGGATGTCAGAGAATTCTGCCACGGATCTCGGTGAGGCCAAATGCCAGTGCATTTGGCCCCCCGAACTCTGTGGCAGAACGGCCAGCCCCCCGCCCCCCCACGGATCCCCCCCAGGACGAGACTTACCTGTGGCGGATCTTCCGGGTGGTGGCGGCTCCTTTTTATTCGCCGTTTTAGCCTATGTAAATATTTACGTAGGCTGAAACAGTGAATGAAAAAGGGACACAAATAGCGTCTGCTACGCTATTTGCGTTCCCCTTTATTTTCACCGTCATAGTCTACGTAAATATTTACGTAGATTAAGACGGCCAAAAATAAGGAATGCGAATGGTGGTGGCCGTAGCCGCCGCCATTTGCGTACATGGTTTTTTGTTTTTGTTTTACCCAGAGCCCTCTGTGGCCGGAAATCTGGCTGCGGACGGCTCTGGCCTGGCTGAGCCTGGCCGGGTGCTCCGCAGAGCTGCCGCGGAGCACAGCTGGCCGTTCGAGGATTCCAGGGGGAGGAACGGAGCACCTCCCCCCCCGTCGAGGATTCTGGGGGGAGGGACGGAGCGCCCCCCCCAACATAAACATAATCCGCAAACAGGTAAGTCACTTTCATACATCCCTAGGCTGGGCCAAAGCGGAAAGGACACTCAGCTGTGGATGTGTCTGGTGGTGAAAAGAAAATCTGATGCTGTAAAGAACAATATTGTTTAGGAACCTGGAATGTAAGATCAAGGAATCAAGGTAAGCTGGAGGTGGTCAAACATGAGATGGCAAGATTGAACATCGACATCTTGGGAATCAGAGAACTAAAATGGACAAGCATGGGCGAATTTAATTCAGGTGACCATTATATCTACTCCTGTGGGCAAGAATCCCTTAGAAGAAATGGAGTAGCACTCATAGTCAACAAAAGGGTGGGGAAAGCAGTACTGGGGTACAATCTTAAAAATGATAGAAAGATCTCAGTACGAATCCAAGGCAAACCATTCAACATCACAGTAATTCAAGTCTATGCCCCAACCACTGATGCTGAAGAAGCTGAGGTTGATCGGTTCTATGAAGACCTACAACACCTTCTAGAACTAACACCAAAAAAAGATGTCCTCTTCATCATAGGGGATTGGAAATGCTAAAGTAGGAAGTCAAGAAATCAACGGGATAACAGGCAAGCATGGCCTTGGTGTAACAAAATGAAGCAGGACAAAGGCTAATAGAATTTTGCCAAGAGAACATGCTGATCATAGCAAACACTCTTTTCCAACAGCACAAGAGGCGACTCTACACATGGACATCACCAGATGGTCAATATCGAAATCAGATTGATTATGTCCTTTGCAGCCAAAGATGGAGAAGCTCTATACAGTCAGTAAAAACAAGAACTGGGGCTGACTGTGGCTCAGATCATGAGCCGTTTCTTGCAAAATTTCGGCTTAAATTGAAGAACGTCGGGAAAACCACTAAACCTTTCAGGTATGACCTAAATCATATCCCTTATGAATATACAGTGGAGGTGAGAAATAGATTTAAGGGATTAGACCTGATAGACAGAGTGCCTGAGGAACTATGGATGGAGGTCTGTAATATTGTTCAGGAGGCAGCAACTCAATCCATCCCAAAGGAAAAGAAATTCAAGAAAGCCAAGTGGCTGTCTGATGAGGCTTTACAAGTAGCTGAGGAAAGAAGGGAAGCGAAAAGCAAGGGAGAAAGGGGAAGATATATCCAACTGAATGCAGAGTTCCAGAGAATAGCAAGGAGAGACAAGAAGGCCTTCTTAAATGAACAATGCAAAGAAATCGAGGAAAACAACAGAATGGGAAAGACTAGAGATCTCTTCAAGAAAATTGGAGATCTCAAGGGAACGTTTTGTGCAAAGACGGGCATGATAAAGGACAAAGAAGGCAGGGACATAACAGAAGCAGATGAGACTAAGAAGAGGTGGCAAGAATACACAGAAGAACTATACAGGAAAGATCTGAATGTCCCTGATAGCCATGATAGTGCGGCCACTGAACTTGAGCCGGACATCCTTGAGAGTGAAGTCAAGTGGGCCTTAGGAAGCATTAGTAACAACAAAGCTAGTGGAGATGACAGTATTCCAGCTGAGCTACTTAAAATCCTAAAAGATGATGCTGTTAAAGTGCATCATAAAGCTGCACTCAATATGCCAACAAATCTGGAACACTCAACAGTGGCCACAAGACTGGAAAAGGTGAGTTTACATTCCAATTCCAAAGAAGAGCAATGCCAAAGAGTGTTCAAACTACCATACAATTGCGCTCATTTCACATGCCAGCAATGTTATGCTCAAAATCCTACAAGCTAGGCTTCAGCAGTATGCGAACCGAGAACTACCGGAAGTACAAGCTGGGTTTCGAAGAGGCAGAGGAACTAGAGAACAAATCGCCAACATTCGCTGGATCATGGAGAAAGCAAGAGAATTCCAGAAAAACGTCTATTTCTGCTTCATTGACTACGCTAAAGCCTTTGATTGTGTGGATCACAACAAACTGTGGCAAATTCTGAAAGAGATGGGGGTACCAGACCACCTTACCTGTCTCCTGAGAAACCTGTATGAGGGCCAAGAAGCAACAGTAAGAACCAGACATGGAACAACCAATTGGTTCAAAATTGGGAAAGGGGTACGACAAGGCTGCATATTGTTGCCCTGCTTATTTAACTTCTATGCAGAGTACATCATGAGAAACGCCAGGTTGGATGAATCACAGGTCAGAATTAAGATTGCCGGGAGAATTATCAACAACCTCAGATACGCAGATGATACCACCTTAATGGCAGAAAGCGAAGAGGATCTAAAGAGCCTCTTGTTGAGGGTGAAAGTGGAGAGTGCAAAAGCTGGTCTGAAACTCCACATTAAAAAAATGAAGATCATGGCATCTGGTCCCATCACTTCCTGGCATATGGAAGCGGAAGAAATGGAAGCAGTGACAGATTTTATTTTCTTGGGCTCCAAGATCACTGCAGACGGTGACTGTAGCCATGAAATTAAAAGACGCTTGCTCCTTGGGAGGAAAGCTATGGCAAACCTAGACAGCATAGTAAGAAGCAGAGACATCCCCTTGCCGACAAAGGTCCGTCTAATCAAAGCTATGGTTTTCCCAGTAGTAACGTATGGCTGTGAGAGCTGGACTACAAGGAAGGCTGAGTGCCAAAGAACTGATGCTTTCGAACTGTGGTGCTGGAGAAGACTCTTACGAGTCCCCTGGACTGCAAGGAGGTCAAATCAGTCAATCCTAAAGGAAATCAACCCTGACTGCTCATTGGAAGGACAGATACTGAAGCTCAAATATTTTGGCCACCTAATGCGAAGAGAAAAGTCACTGGAAAAGACCCTGATGCTGGGCAAGACTGAAGGCAAAAGGAGAAGGGGACGGCAGAGGATGAGATGGCTAGATAGCATCACGGATGCAATGAATATGGACTTGAGTACGCTCCGGGAGAGAGCGCAGGACAGGAAGGCCTGGCGTGCTATGGTCCATGGGGTCATGAAGAGTTGGACACGACTGAATGACTGAACAACTGAACAACAACAACAACAACAAGTGCTGCTTGGGGCTCATAGAGGACATCTCCACGCCCTCATCACAAAACCTTTCCCCATTGTGATATATAGTCTTAGAGGGCTAGCCCTGAACCCGAGTGCATTGTTTGTTTGTTTATAGCTCTCAGGGTGACATACAATAAACACATACATTGCTTTATATCATGCTCTCTCTTATATTTAGGGCGCAATCCTATCCAGATAGGCAGCTGCCTCCAAACTCGGAGGCAACCACCTATCCAAAGCAGGACAGGAGAAGCATGGAGGGGATTGTTCCCTCTGTGCTTCTCCTGCCCTGCATTTTCGGCTAGACAGCCGATTGCGGCTGTCTAGACGTGGGAGGGCGGAGGGGTGGAGGAGCCTGTCGTACAACACATTGGATGTGTCGTACAAGCATTTCTGCCCTCCCTGCCCTGGAATGCCTCTTGTAATGCCCCTTTTCAGCCACTCCGTGCTCGTCTTGTAAGGCAGAGTGGAAGTGGGGGGAGGTCGGTTTCTGGAAAAACCAGATATCCTATGGCTGTCTAACTGCTGTCTAGCAGCCATAGGATTGCTCCCTTATTTACTTAATGTATATCCTCCATTCTGCCCCCGCCCCCCAAGGGTGGACAAGGCAGCTGACAATAAAATCCAGATTTAAAATGTATGGGATTATGGTCCTGGGGCATAGTCTGAAGGCACATGAGGCAGCTACCTTGCTGAAGCTAAACAGGTTTGGGTCTGGTCAGTGCTTGGAGGGGAGACCACCTGGGAACTACATGTAGCCACCTTGAGTTCCATGATGGAAGAAAGATAGGATACAATTAAAATAAACAAATAAATAAACAAATAAACAAATAACAACAAAACATTAATTAAAACACAAGTACATAATAAATACAAGTACATAAACACACACACACACGCAAAAACACAGCAATAACAGAAACAAGCAGGACTAAGCCACCTTGAGTGCCATTTTGCTTGGTAGAAAGCAAAGGTTCAAATCAAATCAATAAATAATAAACCAATTTTTAAGAAACGCTTCAGCGACAAATCAGCTTATATGTCAAAGGCCTGCCTGAATAAAAACATATTTTCTTGTCAGTGAAAGGACAGCAGAGAGGGTATCAACCTAGCCTCCCTCAAAAAGGAATTCTAGAGCCTAAGAGCAGCCCTCTCTTGAGTCCTCACCAAACATGCCTATGATGGGGGCAGTACTGAAAGAAGGGCCTCCCCAGCGGATCGATCTGTCTATCAATCATCTTTATACATAGCAATAGATCTTTATTGCTATACAGTGTGGAGACTGGAAAGGAGAAAGTTTATCAGTTTAAGCCTCATGGCTCATATCACCCCAACCCAAGATACTAGAAAAGGCTCTACCAGGCCAGTTCTCCTTCTTTCTCTCCCTTCTTTCTCCTCCCAACTGAGACTTTCCACATTTCATGGTGCAACTTTCACCAGCCATAGACTTAACTGCTAGATTTACGCAGTCTTCCTGATTTCCAGTCCCTCCAAATAGAATGGAAATAAGAAAAGTCTCAAAAGAAAACAGTGGAGTAGCCCATGCTTTTAGAATAGCTGTGACTGGAAAGCAGCTCCTTCCCTCATCCCCAAAACTCCCACAGAAGTTAGCAGCAAAGATATTGAATGTGAATCTGAAAGTTCCCAATCTAGACTATGACCCTGATGAGGTGTTTAAGTGAATGCATGTGAGCTTCAAGTGGGGAGGAAATGAGAGGAAAATGCAAGACCCTCCCATAGTGCCAGCTGGCTCCATGCTGGACCTTTGCACATTCAGTGAGGAAGTCTGAAGGGGGCTTCTAAGCATAATCAGAAACTCAGATAGCTCGGGGTTCTCAATCATGGGGAGGTTTCTAAGTGTGTCCAACCAAACGTGCTTAGAAGCCCTCTTCAAAACTTCTCATTCAATCTGTAAAGGTCTCAATTGGAACCAGCGCATGTGGGGACACTGGGGGTGGGTCTTTCATGCATTGCTTATCCCTCTCACCCATTTAAGCCCTCACACTCGAATGCCTGAAGAGGGGTAATGAGATGAGTTATTCTAGCCTTTTGTTATTGCCATTCCCTCAACGTCCTGTAAGTGTTGGCTGCTCAGAGGGACTGGAAGCTCACTTAGATTTTTTTTTTAAATTTTCTTTTCAGTTTATAAACTTATAAAGTGGTGCAGCTCCGTAATTTTACACCCTGGATTTAATGGCCTTATGCATCCCCCACCCTTTAGATGGCCATGTGTATGACTTCAGTTGTGAAGCACACAACTAACATTTCTCTTCCCCATGCTTTAAAACTGCTTCTGCATTGCTGATATGTTAGAACAACAACAACAAAACTGTTTGTCAACTCTGATTAAAAAAACACACCAACAACACACTAAGCAGTTCTGCATTTTTAACTTTCTTAAATCATAGCACTTTCATGACTACAGGAATAAAATGGAGTTTGTTTCTGCACCTGCCATCCCCTGGGTGGGCACTTGTGGGCCCCGGACTTTGGCCCCAAGGTCCAGCCCTAGCGGCACCTCTGAACTTACATACTTCTGCATCTAGGTCCCCCTTGTATGTAGAAAACACTACCAATTTTTGATGGCTCTGTTTCACAGACCCAAGTTCCATGTCAACTACCCAAGTTCACTTTTAGGAGGAGAGATGTGAAGCCAAAGGTGTCATGCCCCCACTGGAGGAATTCTCCTCAGAGGAAGAGCTGGAGCTCCCAGAAACTGAGGGTGCCCCAGATCAGTCACTGTCACCACACCAGGAGGAGCCTGGGCTCTTGGGGGAGATGGCTGCAGGTCTGTCCTTGGCCCACAGGACCATCGTTGCCTCAAGCCACAGGCCAGTGGGACTCCCGTGAGAAGGAGTGCTTGCTTGCAAGGAAGGACACCTCAGGAGAATGCAACTCCTCAGGAGTGGGACTCTGACCATGCAACTGGGCTCTGGGTGGGGCTCAGAAGGCTCTGATTTAAAAGCATTTAGTGTCTGCCTATCCACTGCCGGAACAACATTGTTCTATCAGCTCCAGTGCCTTGAATTTTGCCTTGTGATTGATCCTCTGTGCTACTGACCCTTGGACTCCTTCTTGACTCTACTTCTGGGCTATGTAATGTATCTGACTGCCTAACTGTGTTTTCATCTTTGCCTGCTATCTTGACCACTCCCGCCTTAGCCAGAATCCATTGGACTGAAACCTGTATGCTAGAACCTTTGCCTGCTTCATTACTTTGCTTCTCGGTTAGCCCCTTCACTCAGAGTCTGCTGCAGCCAATGCAGGACAATGGGACGAATCAGCTTGGTTGGTCCTCTTTTAATCAAATTGTTTGCCAGTTCTATCCAGCTGCGATTTCTTTCATCTTTGACCTTTTCAATTTTAACTTTGTTTCCCCTTCGCTCTTCAGGTTCAGAACCTGTGAAACATCAAAGTTTTCTTGTTTTCATGGCGTGCCATTTCATGTGAGTAGTTTGCTCTCGGTGTACTATATGGCTTACTAGTTTGATAACATAAGGCAGTAATTCCCAAATGGCATGCCATGAGAGAACTGTTAATGTGCCATGAGAATTTAATTAATAATTAAATGTTCCTGTCACCTCAACGTGCATGTAGGTTCATGCGTGCATGCGCACGTGCCCACATACACACACAGAGCTTCTTGGCATGAATTACTGCTCTTGGCTGTACTTCCTTCTAATAGGCCTCTGTTGGGAACAGGAAATTCTGCCACATTAGGCTATCAGTTAATTACTTCTGATGCAGACATGCAGCAGAAACCAGTGGTGCATTTAGGTAGTTTTAGACTCTGGACTGAATGGATTTACAGGGGGCTCTTCTTTAGATGGTAATGTATATAGCTTCACTTCCTTCAAAATGTGGTAAGCCCTGCTGCATTTGGAGGTCCCCAATGGAGGCTGGTGGCTCCGATGTCAGTGGGGCAGTGAATCTGCTCTGGGTTTCAGTGAGAACCAGTCAGAACTCTTAAGGAGCTATCCAAAGCCTTGAACCAGTTTTGGGAATAGGGTTCAGCACCTTGGATAGTTCCTTTAGAGTTCTCGCTGAAACCCAGAGTGGATTCATCACCCCATGACATCGGAGCCACCAGACTCCACTGGAGGCCCCTCTTTTTCATTCTGCTGAGTGGGGCCCTGGACATCTGTCCCAAAGTCCTGCTCTGACAGCACCACTGGTAGAATTACCAACCTTTACAGCAGGTTGCCTACTGTGCTGTCTCACCAGAGAACTTGTGAAGGATTCCTTGCTTAGAACGAGGGGACCTTGCTTGGTCTCTGCAAAATGTAATCTGATGCTTTGCAGAATCTCAATCTCCAGATTCAAATCATCCCTAACAAACAACAGAGATAATTTGGCCCTTTTGGGGGTGCTAGAGTGTGGGGAACCTCCACATTTATTTCCAGAGAAAATTCCATGCAGTACTTAATATAGTGCACCGTCATCCAGCAATGCCTGAGTTTCCCTATAATCTCTATTTACAGGTAAATCCAGTTAAGCCAAGGATAGGAATGCCTTTCAGCCTGAGGGTTGAATTTAATTTTGTGGAAGCACTTGGGGGACTGCTTTCCAGCGGTGGGCAGTGCTAAAGGCAAAAGGGGTGGGGGCAAAACCACAAACAATTAGACCTGTGTGCAAGGGGCCTCTTGAAGTTCTCCACCTGACTTGTGAGCAGAGAAATTTGGGAGACAATTTCACGGAATTTCTCCAGGGGGAGGAGAAATTCTCAACAGTTTCTCCCAGTAGCATTTGCTGCCTTGGCAGGCTGGTCCCTGATTTGCATTCATGGCAATGCGGGTGGGGGTAGTGTTGTGTCCAGCTCCAGGGATGAGGTGGAGTTAGTGCTCTTCCAAAGTCTGTCCTCGAATTTCCTGAAAGTTTTCTACCCCCATGAAAGAGGCTTCCATTGTTCTGCCTCATTCAGAATGTTTTATAATGTATTTTTGTGATGTTTTTGAACTTACCTAATCACAGCTAGCCTCCCAGGCTGCCTGCATGTCCTGATCTGACAAAGCCCCATGGGAGGAATTACCTCATGGTGCCTTAAACTGGGCTTTAATTGAAATGTAGGAAGCCGAGGAACTGCAGGCTGCCGGAGAGATGATTGTACAATGAAAAGCAGGACACTGGTGCTCACTCCTAAGTAAGGTAAGCCCAAGAAACGCAACCACAACCCATGAGAATTTCTCCGGAATTTCTTCACCATTGAATTTCTTTTCGAAAGCAATTTCTCTTCTAGCAAACTGAATGAGAATGGTCGAAAAAATGTGAGAGAATTTTTCGGCACAGCACTACAAACAATACCACAATAACAGCATCTTTTAATTTAAAGTTCTTACTGCCAGTAACTAAGGCTAGATGTACACTAGCGCTTTGGGTCAATATATAGTAGCACTAATAACTGTTGGAGCACATTTCGCATTCTGTATACCATTTTTCTAGCGTCACTTCCTGCTTTTTATTCCGTATTATCCACAGTGCCTCAACAGATGTCATTGTGTCTGCTATGAAGTATAAATGTGCAAGAAGGATATAGCGCCACCATGATGGGATCGTATCAATATCACACAAGGTGTAGATCTGAGGCTCAGGTAGGGATGGATGAAAGTCCCTTACCTGGTCCCGCAGCTATTTTTGGTGTGTGGGGGGGAGGCGCTCCGGTTCTCCCCCCGAAATTCTTGGCGGGTGGGGAGGCGCCCCGCCCCTTCCGGCCGAAATTCTGGCCGGGGGGGAGTGCCCCGTCTCCCTGGCCACAAAAGAAAAAAGTAAAGTGTAAAAACAAAAGAAAAAAGTGATAGGCTATGTAAATCATTATGTAGCCTATCACTTTTTTTTTTTACTTTACTGGGCTAGATTTTCAAAGTCAGCCGTGATAGGCTACGTAAATCGTTATGTAGCCTATCATGTTTTTGTTTTTGTTTTAACTTTACTGGGAAATGGCGGTGGCGGCAGCCGGTCGGAAGACCGGCCGCCGCTGCCGCACTGCCCCCGCACCGCTGCCGGAACCCGCCGCCGAGAGGGACATTCGCACAAGGTAAGTCCCATCCCGGGGGGGGGGGGTGTCGGAGAATTTCCCCATCAGTTTTGAGGGGCCGAATGCATTGGCATTCCCGTGGAGAAATTCTCCGACATTCCTAGGCTTAGGAGGGGCATTTCAACTAGTGCAGTGTGAGAATTTCTCCCATCATTCTCATTCAATTTGATAGAAAATAAATTGCTTTCGAAAAGAAATTCAAAGGAGGAGAAATTCTCATGGGTTGGGTTTGGAGTTCTTGTCCTTACCTTAATTATAAAGTGGCTGAGGAGTGTGCATGAGTGTCCTGTCTGTCATTATACAATAATCTTTGTGGCAGCCTGCAGCCTCCTCGGCTTCCCACACTTCAATTAAAGCCATCATGAGAAAGCCATCATGAGGAAATTCCTGCCATGGGGCTTTTTCAGTTCAGAAAATGCAGGTGCTCTGGGAGGCTGCTGAGAGATGGAAAGATGTGTAATAGAGAGAGAAAGCACACACAGCACCCTCGGCCACCTCGCAGTGATTAGGGAAGCTCAAAACTACCACAAAAGAAATTCAAAATTCTGCCTCAGAAGAGTGGAAGCCTCAACACAGTTGATGCTGTTGCCACTTGCAGAAGCGGTGCAATAAACCAAAACCCCTTAGGAAAAAAGAAATAACCTGTGCTACAACCCCTGCCAATAGTGAGCCCCGCTATCTGTGAGAAACTGTTGGAGAATTTCCCCAAAAGTTTCTCCTAGGGGAGGAGAATTTCTCCTCCCCTAGGAGAAATTCAGTGAAATTGTCCCCCCAATTTCTCTTCCCACAAATAGGCTGGAGAATTTTAAGAGGCCATCTCCACTCTAATTTCAACCTTTTAGAATGTGGGAAAAACCGTGCAAAAGCCAGGAAACCCCCAAATGACTGGGGGAAAGGGGGCCACCTGGGGAATCCTGCAGGGCAGATTATCACCCCAGGAGGGTGAGATTTGGTCCCTGGGCCTGAGGTACCCCATTCCAAGAAGAAGAAAAAAGCAAAGTTCCTTTCCAAATTAATTGAAAGTTTGGTGTTTGCTGATTCTGCCCATTTTATTTCTTCCTGTTGATTGTGCCTGAGGGATTAGTGATGAATAGCCTATTCATTGCTTCTTGAATAGCCACTCCTAATGACCCAATGTCAGTTTCTGTTCCCACAATTACAGGTTTCCTTGCCCTTTCTTTTTCTTTTCTTTTCTTTTCTTTTCATTTTATAACAGCGAAATAAACTCCCGCCCCATGCCACCTTGGTTTTCTTTCTGTACAAACATCAGTCACTGCTGCAAGTCCCAGGTTTACCTTTGTATGATGTAAGTACCTTGTCGCGCTCTTCCACGTTGTGCAGAATTATATGTGTGCTGTCACTCTGAAGCACATTTTACCAATAAATAGCATATAATTACTAACAATAGGTAGCAAGGAAAGTGGGGAAGCTGTGCTTCAGGCAGATCAGCTCAATGTTCAAGCCCAAACAGTGCATTACATAAAATGGTCTTCTAGTTCTCCATATGCAGTCAGCTTGGTTAGTTTCAAAATGTGCCTGGTTGTCTGCTGCACTTGCTTCTTTCATAAATATGATGTTCTGATGCTGAACAATACTGGTGCCTATGCTAAACTGCAAAAAGCAGAATGCATACATAATAGATGGTGGCAGAGGTGCTAAGTGCTCTGTGTATCTGTGCACGGACCTAGAGAATATCGCACCTCCCAGCAGCTCCTTGCAACTAGTTACAAGATTAACACCAGAGCCATGCAGCAAGGCTCTCATTAGCACAACCCCCGTGCCTTCTTTTCCTTTGCCAACTATCTATGTCCACAGCAAGGTCTCAGGAGTACCAGCCATCAATTGTGCAGTAGGATGATTTCAGACACACCAGGGGAAGCTTACATCCCAGCTCACCATCTAGGCAGGATCAGGGTTTATAATACAGACATAAACTGACAGAAGCTTTGGGCTCTCTGTGGGGATTGCTCTTGTTTTTGTAGCTGCTCTGCAGTATACTACAATTTGGTTTTTCTCTCACTCCCAACAGAAGGTAAAACATCATCCGGCGGCTGACATTTCTATTTCAGACATCCACCAAGCTTTTTGAGAAGTGTCCCTCAAAAGGCTCGAGGTTCTCTGTGAATTGACTTCTCTGAGCTTCTTCTTAAGGATAGCTGTCCTTTGCCAACGCAGCTTTGCAACCCTGGTCTCTTGTCTCCTGTGCATTGTCTCCACCCAAACCCCTTCATGTATTTTCAGGAAGGTTTGTTGTGTTACTGCAGGAGGGTGAGGTTGCTAAGCTCCAACCTCGCCTCACTTGTGTAGAAGCCTTGGGCTCCCTTGCCATGTTGGGTCACCTGTACCTGCTGGTTGCTCATGGCTTCTCCAAAGATCCCAGTCCAGGCACATCATTTCAGATTTCAGTGGAGTTGTCTCACAGGGGTGTGTGTGTGTGTGTGGCAGTACAGAAAAACTGGGTGTGCCACAGAAAGGGCAAAATGCATTTTTGGAAGTGGGGAAAGGGAACGTTGTTCCACATGTTAGATTTCTGAAAGAGAAATAATGGTATATTCCACATTAATGTTACCATCCTTAACATATTATTTTCTATAAGTAAATCCTATTGATGAGTAAACTTTCAAGTAAGCTTGCTTAGAGTTACAGCCTTATTCTAATTTCCGGTTTATGATTCAGTTATCATTTGCATGTGAAAGGTGACTTTCCTTCAAGTAACCTCAAGGATCCAGCAATTGAGGGGAGGGGCAGGGAGATGAGCGATTTGTCTGTGGGGTAGGCTTGCCCCCGCTTGCCATGTCTCTGGCACCACCTATGTGTTCGTGTGAATTCTCAACAATATTTAAAGGTCTATTCTGTGATATATTCAAGATTAGATTGCACAAAATGCAGAGTATTTTAAGGGCAGTTCCTGTGGCCTTCATTTGTTTTAATACTTCTTAATAATGATATTGATGTTTCAACAGGATAAATGGTCACAATAAGCAAAGGGATTTGTACCTTTATCATGCAAGCCCACTAGATGAGCTCAATTAATTGTTTATAAAAAAAATAGTTACTGAGTGAATTGGCCTGAAATTGGCCTAATAGTGCTTTTCAGGAATAATTACCTGTAATCTGAAACATCGTGTGTGTGTGTGTGTGTGTGTGTGTGTGAGAGAGAGAGAGTCTGAGATGTGGTTTGGGAGTAGTATAATGGCTATTGATCTCACAAAGTTGCTGATGTCTCCTGTAAGCATGGAAATTGCTATTTCCCCTTGTGTTTTGGAAGGTGGGGGTGGGGGTGGGGGGAGGGCAGTTGGAGCATTTTCTCCCAAGTGAAAGGGTACAGGTCCCCCAAACACAGACTGTTCCTATTCTCTCTCTCTCTCTCTCTCTCTCTCTCTCTCTCTCAGTCTCTGGTAGTCTAATTTCCAATGATACCCATTATGAAGGGAGGGAAGGGGTTGCCTTCACTCCCTGTAGTGTAGGCAGGGACAAACAATTACCACTTACATCCACCTCCGCCTGAGCCAGGGTACTCTCAGACCTAATAGGATGCTCCTAGGGCCTAAGAAGTAAGGGCCTAAACTGGAACTCTCTATTTCAAGCCCTAGGCCTGAAACTTTAAACAGTAGCAATAATCAAACAGAAGGCTCTGGATTTAGTACCCAGGCTTACTTGGAAGGAAGCACACGCAACACTTGAAATAGGTGTTAAGTTTATTTACAGTGGGGAAGGAGGGAAAAGGAATAAAAGGTATACAAGAACAGAGTACATTTGGAAACAATACTTCAGGCAAATAGGGCATGGCCCCAAACTGTGAACCAGGGAGTCACAAGCCAAAAGCAAGATGAAAGATGAAGTTGAAGACCAAAGACAAGGGGCAGCTGTAGCTTCCCATTCTTTTATACTCAAAAGCTTTTGACAAATGTGAGGTGAGCCTCCTTAGCCAATCACTAGCTGGCTGGATCGTTCTCCCAGGCTCTCTGGGGGTTTTACCTCCCAGAAAATTCTCACAGGAACTCAGATGAAATCATTCAGTCTAATTTGGCAAGAGTTCTGCTCTGGCCTTGAAGGCTTTGAAGTCAGAACAGCACGAGATAACACAGACAGGTAATTTAATGAGTGTGTGCAGGTCCATCTTCACAAAATGGAATTTTTTCCAGGCTGCCAGATCACAAAAAGAAAATGGATTTCTTAACACTCCAGTGCCAGTTCTGGCAAGGTATCCAAGCATTTCAGGAAGAGAACGTCAGCAGACAGACTTGCAGACACGTAGGCCGTTATTGCAGAAGATGAACACATGCACATTGCAATGATTTCTCTGTATTGAATATGTACTAGATATAAGAAATGCATTTTGAAGTGTGTGTGTGTGTGTGTGTTTTGCTTCTTCTTTAGATACCTTTGTTCTTAAAGAATGAAAACCTGGCCATGTCACAGCAATTCGGTGTGTTTTGACTGGTGGCTATTGCTATGAAGCATAAATGTTAGCAGTTTTTCAGATGCACTGGGAATTCTTAGTAAATGAAAGGTGATTTGAGGGGAGGGGGTGGGGAATTTGTGCTTTAAGATGGCAATCTTTTCCTTTAGGCATTACACACAGCATGAAAACACTGCGGTTTGGTCTGCACTTCTTTGTGCTTGTTTCTGTTGATTCCATTGTTTGCTTTTTGTAGTTTGAATTAATTAATATGGTTTTATTTATTTATTTTTCTTCTTCCTTGAATGCCTGTTACATTTAATGAAAATGTACAAAGGATGAATTCTGGTCTCACATCAAGAACAGATGATTCAAAATGTGGTTTTCTCTGGGGTATGGGTGAAGAAGTTTTCCCAAGCTACAGTGTTAATGTTACAGATTACTGACTGCATTATTTGAATTCTTTTGGGGGGGCGGGGGGAGGGGAGGTCATGATGTTCAGCCAACAGCTGCTCTTGTCCTAGTACTGCTCCAGCCCTTTCTCCTCTAGGCTTTCATGGCCTATTTTCTCACAGCTCAGATGAATGGCCTGCGCCGTTGGAACAAAATCCTGGCAACAGCATAGTAACTTTCTTCCTGTCCTTCTGTGCAGTCAGAGCACACTGATCAGCCTGTCATTGGACCAGAATGCAGACAAGATCGTTCACAGCAGCAGTGCAAGTTAGAATTTGTTTATGTATAAATCCCAGTAGTGCAACTTTAGGTTGTTTAGATACAAAAGGAATCCAACATATTGAGGCCCTCCTGAGGAGCTAAGGGGATTAAATGGAGGTGTGCACAGATCCCCGGTTCAAATTAGACTCCAGTTTCAGGCTTTGGGAAATAAATGGTCCACTTCTGCTCAGACTGATTCAGAGTTGGCCCACTTCGACTTACTAGCAAACCAAGGATTTGTGCTTCCTACTGACTACCATGGAAAACAACAACAGCAATGGCTATACACTTTTTTCTCTTGGTCAGAACTGGATGATAGTTGCAGGCATGGTTATGCCTGCTCCATGACATGAAAAAAAAGGTGCAGTTTTTTAATGGTATGTGTCTAGCCATTCACTTTTTAATTTATTAGCAGAATTGGATGAAAATTGCATGGATCTGGGGATAGTTGCCCCTTCTAAGGAGGATCAAGCCTGCAAAATTTCAGAACAATAGCCACAGGGATCTTTTTGTGCAAGAGTAGCCTTGACATTTTGATGGTCACCAAAAATGATGCACTGATGCCCCTATGTTCCTTGTGGACCATTGTTCTGAAAATGATAGGCAGCTAGAGGTGTACCTAAGTAAGAAACTTTCAAAGTCTCAGAAGGATAGGTGCAACAGTTCATGCGGAAGTAGAGTTTTCCAATTGGGGTGGGGGTAGGGGAGTTATTAGCTTTCCCTTCCCTCCCGCCAATGTTTTCTTTTGTCTCTTTCTATGAAAATGGTACATGTCATAGAGGGGGTTCCCAGGCAAGGAAACTGCAATCTTTCAGAAGTATAGGTGCAGTGGCTAGGGAGCTAGGATGCTTGAAAATGAATTTAAGGCCTTTTCATAGTGAAGCATGGTGGTATTGGAAGAATGGCCAGCTCACAGTCCCATCTTTGCCCTCCCCCAAAGCAAAGCGATTAGAGACCCTGGTAAAATGTGCCCTAAGATTAGAAAGTGAACCTGTCAGTCATTCAGCCACACTCCATCCCTCTCCCATCGCTCTGCAGCGTTTGCAAAAACAAACCCAAAGGATGCAATTTGAGACAAAGTCTGTGGGCGCATTTCATATCTGAAAATGAGTAAGCAATGAAGCCTCATTCTAGAGCAGCTTCAGTTCTGTTATCTTCAGAGGGAAGCCCACTTCAACTAGGGGCCCAAAAGAACCAGACCAAAGTGGTCTGATTCTGATTGCGCTTCGTCCAAATATGATGCACATTGCTGGTATTAACTTTAGTTGCCTTATGCCAAGTTAAAACCAATTACTCTCCTACCATGCTGACTGGAGATGATGGGAGTTGTAGTCTAGGCTGGCCTAGGTGAATAAAAAGGTAGTTGAGTTTGCCAGGCATGAAAAATATAACAATGTTCACTCTACACCAGGTGTGCCTCCGTGGGAAGAGAGTTCCCTAAATCAGGGGTGGGAAGAAAGCAGATCTCCAGATGTTTTGGACTTCAACTCCCAGAAGTCCCTGCCAGTCAGGAATGCTGGAACTGAAATCCAAGACATTTGGAGATCTACTTTCTGCCCAGCTGACCTCGGTGGAACAGCACCATCCAGAAGGCCATGTCCCAGTTGCCAGCTGCCTCACCTCAGACAGTGGGGCACATGATAGAGAGCCTCCAAAGATGACCTCAGTGCATGAGCAAGTATGCGCTACACTCCCCCTGACAAGTGATTTCCAGTCATGCAAGTCTACTGCTGGGTTAAAAAATAAGGATCTGACAACCCTGTTCTTGTGCCAGGAGAATTTCAAGACCTTAATAGTACAAAGCATAAGTTCTGTCAAGCATATCCAGTCTTGCGATTCTCATCATTGTTCATGTTCAAACACTGTTTCTAGCCCTATTTGTGATGGGTGATTTCATTAGATACTAAAAGCTGTAGAAAGATTGCTGAAAGGGAAAACGTATCAAAGGCAAACAAGAAGGAAAAAAGAGGTCTCCAAAGGACAGAATGTGTACTGGAAAGAAATCAGTGACAAAATAAAGATTCCCAAAGCAATCGATTTTCTTTGCAAGATTCTTCAATCAGATCCTCACCAAATTGGGTCACATTCATTTTTTTCAAGCTGTCTAGCAAGAAGGGACTCATGGTTGAATCTAGGCTCTGAACATACCTGTAGTAACAACACATTACAGACGTATACTTTCAACAATTGCTAGTTATATAAAGTAATAGCTAGTTATATAAACTACAACACTGAAATCGGATTTCAGGAGTTTAATAGCTTGATAATTTTTTCTCTCCTTCCTAAACTAATGGCAGCTGAAAGGCAGACCCACTGAAAGGTAGAGTCACCTTCTTCTTTAAAAAATAAAAAAGAATATTCATCCTTTAGAGGATTTCCATCTAATGGCTACTTTAAAATGTCAAAGTCTTCCAAAATGGAACATCTCTCTGTGGGTGAGAAAGAAAGGTAAATCAACTGAGGCATTAATTGCAGGGGGTCTCACTGGAAGTGGCAACCCTTCAAGCTTAGAAAGGAGAATATTCAATAGTAAAAGGGCATGAACTATCCTATATAATAATAGTGGACTTATTCTATGAATGCTGAGCCCTATATAACCAAAACAGCACCATCCACAGAGAAGGGAGAGAGATCAGTAGGCTTGGAGGAAACCCAAGGTTTGCAGAAGTAGGTTTTTGAAAGAAAAAAGACCTTAGGGGGAACCCCCAAAACAGCCCAATGAAGACTCAGCATGCTCAGTGGCCACAGAATGCTAAAGGTGGAGGTAGAATGGAGTATCCTGGAAGATGACATGGCTGGCTGGAATGTTGAGCAGGAGCATGCAACACTGCCGCATTGTTGGTGGTCTCAATGTTTCTCTTTATACTAGTCAAGACAAAACAGTATGAGGTGGAAATCTCATGTGAGTCGGTGTGGGGGTACGCTTAAAGAAGCTGCCAGGCGTCCAGGATGCTTATGAGAAGAGCGTGGAAGACTCTACCCCAACTCAACAATGCTGCCAATAGAGTGGCTTTAATGTTGCTATTCAACGTTTGGCAGAACGGAAAGAAGTGTAGTCAGAAATAAGGGGTAGAGGTGGGTTTATGGAAAGGTATTATGGCTGAGTAAGTGACACATGGGGTGAGGGCTCTTTCCTATCTTCTCTTGAATGCAGATAATTTCTAATAGCGGTCAGAACTGCTTCTTAAGGAATGTTCAGACTTGACCCCAGCTGTGCTCAAGCTGATTTTCTGTGATATCTTCCCACACTGCTGGAACTGCAATTGAGCCAAATGGGGGAGGATTGTTTGGCTTCACCGGTGTACTTTCATCATTCATATGTGGTCCTTAGCCACACAGGAGCATGTCATGGAAAAGCAGCTGCAATGTGGTGGGTCACCTTCGTAAAACCATTTCTATAGCTTTTCAAACGTTATCTTCTCTCTCATTTGCTACCCAGTTCTATCCATTTGACTTGGAACTAAACACTGTGCACTTACTAGGGAGTAAGTCCAAACTCAGTAGAGCTTACTAAAATATACAAGACGAGTTGTGTATGAGAAATTAATTTCAGTTTGCTTTTGACCGGAATTTATCCAGTTTGCCACCTCCTGGGACCCAAACACAATCTTCAGTTGAAGTCCACACATGTCCAAGCTTGCAAAAATGCATACATTTGAAAAATGCACACAAGCATGATTTAAACAATGGGGAAAATGGGCACATTTCTAAAATGGGCACAATTGATGCATACATTTGGGAAAATGTGCACAAAAATATGCAGGAACTTTCATGCGAAAATAAAAAAGCTCACAATCTGATGCAGACGTGAGTCAGAAAGTAGAATTTGGAGAGCCTCTATGAACTCTAGTTTTGCTGGATTGCACATCCCTACATTGTGCTAGCAGAAACCAAGTTCCAAACTCTGTGCAAGAAGAGGACCCAGTTGAAGTTCCATTCATGCAACCACTTGCAGATCTTAGGTTTACAAAGTGGTCCATTAGCACTTGTGCATCCACTTGCTCAATGGGAAAGGGCAGTGGAGCTCCACTAGCACAGCAATGTCTTCCACTAATGGTACGTTGGCTTTTGGCCACATGAAGGTTCAGGCTGCATATCTGTCAATGAAGTCTGCAGAAACCCTGATATAGAATCTCAAAGAAATAGTGAGTGCCTTCACACAAATGATGTGTTATGTGGAGTCCACTCACTTGTATTTCATGGGGCAGTTATACCAGTGGTAAACATTTATGAATTGGACTTAAAAGAGTTCAGGGCCATGTTTTGATGTAGAACTAGATGGTTTCTAAGGAAGCAGTGACTGCAGTAAGTAGGTTTTCTTTTTGCATTTATCCTCAATAGAGCAACCACTTGTCCTCTACTTTGATGCAGGTTGTGATAGGAAATATTGATTTGTTTCAGTTTAAATGCTTATATTTTAAAACACTAACATATTTATAAGTTGCCTTTTCATCAGAATGATCCACAGCAAAGCAGCTTGCATTTAATTAAAAAGTAAAAATACAATTAAACTGGCCCCAAACTGAACAATAGAAAAATGTTAATAACAGTAACAATAGTCTTTAAAATAACAGCAATAAAAAATCAGAATTAAAATTGCAGCTGACAGTAGGGTAAAATGGAAATTATAATTGCCTTTCATTTAACATTCCATCATATTGAGAGTTTACCCACCCCTGATGGTGACTGCCATTAATGTGGATTGGAGCTTAGGAAACTCACTATGTGACTGTTTAGTCATTTAGGCTAGAGAAAAGAACTTCCACTAAGGTGGAATGTGGCAGTTCTCTAAAACACAACAAATGATAACTTTTGATCTGGGGGCTGAGAGAAGACTAATAACTAAGCAAATGGAAGAAGAGCAGATTTAGGCTGAGTAGAAATATACCCATCTTAACTGTAACAATGCTTAGCCAACTGAATAAGTTGCCTAGGGAACTTAAGAAGCCTTTCTCAGGAGGCTTTGAAGAGGAAACGGGATGAAAATTGCTCAGGAATTATATTGCCTAGGGAATCTGCCCCTGTGACTTGTATAGTCACGGAAGCTTGGATATCTTTTGAGGACTGTCTGTTCTCCTGCGAACATATTGCTCTGCTCTTAATGTCAAGGCTTGGGCCATGTGGTGAGCCAAGGGCATGTAGAAGAGAGGTGTGCTATCTATGAATGCAGTTAATTAGACTAACATTTGCTGTAAGTGTTCAGTTTTCTGTAAAGCTACCTAAAGGTTATGTTGTACTCACAGATAAGCTGGCCACTGGGGGATCCTGCAGCCTCTTCAGATAGGAGCTGGCTATTTATTTATAGGAATGATAAGCTGTGGAACAGTTTTGCCTCTCATATGAAATCCATTCTTAATCAAAATCAAGCATGGACTTTTATCTTGTTTTAGAGAAACAGCATCTTTATTCAAAGACATAACAAACAAACAAACAGGTTGCCTCTGCGCTGGCTCTTATCACCTTGACCACCCAGTGGGAACCATCTTAGGTTATAAAATTGCCTCTGGTTTGATCTTATTGCAGACGATTTTGTCAGATGCATTTTAATTCAGGCTCTGGTCATGTTCTGGTGGTACTCCTTGCTGGTGTTTCCTTTTGTTCAGCTCGATCATACATTCATTCAAAATGAAATCAAGTAACGTTTTACTTTTAATAATATGTTATATGTCAGCAAGGCTTAATGATAGAACTGGAGGACTAGAAGATTTGAATATCTTGCCAGCATTGAGAAATCAAACAGAATGGGACTGATGGAAAGTTTTAGGGCACAATGAGACAATTTCCTAGTCAGTAGAGGAAGGGGGGGATTGTGAGGTTGTCCCAAACATCCTGAAGGCCCCAGGACAGATTGATCTGACCCCTCTCAGGGAAAGCAGTATGTGGAGACTAGGAGTGGCTGTGTGTTTTACAGGGGACAGTTCAATATTTGAAGGCATCACCTATTCGGTGGGCTGTCCAGTCCATACCTAGTTTTATTTATTATAACATTTGTGTTCTGACCATTAGCTGAAGTTCTCTGGGCAGTTCACAAAACAAGTTAATTATAAGAGCCAGTTTAATGATAAGAAGGGAGATCACGAGTTGCCCATCAGCTGTTAGCACATGAATACAGCAGACTGAGCAGGCACACAGGTCACCTGGTCACAGTCTTCCCCCCTACAATGAGATATATGGTATTGCTATTTAAATTATAGTAATTCTTTCTGAATCTGAATCTGCACATCTGCCGACGTTATGCACATTTATGTCCTCTTTTTGGGTGATGCATCTTAGTGATGCATAAGTGCTCGCCCTATTGGAGACTTTTCTGGCCCCAGGAGGCAATGACTGGAATTTGCTGGACCTCTACATGACTGAGAGGGAAAGCTCAAGTGACAGCAGCTAGGGATTCCCGAGTCACCAGGCAGGTGATGCCACTGGAGCTTTTCTTCTCTGTAATGCTGGAGAAATCTGCTGCAGACTCCAATGAGGCTAAATTCCCAAGAATCCATCCGCTGGCATCCACAGCAGACTACCCCTCCTTACCTGTGCATCCTTGGCTTTTGCACAGGGCAGCTCTTTGTCTTTCTAAAAGGTGTGAACAGTCACAGTTTAGGTAGAAGTAAGTGCTAGGGATGGGCAGATTCCCTACTTGTTCCTCTGCTTGGGAATCCGCCCGCAGGGGGAGGCGATCCGTCCCTCCCCCTGGAATCCTCCCTGGCTGGCTCTACTCCTCCGCGATTCTGCTAGCCTATAGCGTGAAAAACCAGAGACGCAAATGGCGTCCACTATGCCATTTGTGGCTGTAAAGCCCTTAGTTTAAGCTAAGTGCAGCCATTTACAGCTGCATTTAGCTTAATCTAATTGCTTTCCGGCCGCAGATGGCATCTGCTATGCCACTGGCATCTGGAGTCAGTCAGCCCAGCCAACGATACGGCAATGGCAGCCGTATTGCTGGTGCTCCGGAGCCGGCCGGTGGGGAGGATCCAGCCAGGGAGGATTTCTCAGGGAGGAGGAGGTAAGCACTCCGTTCCTCCACGGACCCTGGAGGCCAGATTCAAAAGAAAAGATAGGGATGGGAACCCCCTCCCCATGTCTGGTCCAGGGGGATCTGCTGTGGGGAAATCCAGGCTACTTGGGGCCCTGCAGATTTCCCCAGAGCCCTAACACATCCTTCAAAAGAATCCGGCCTCACTGGGGTTTGTGGAGGAATTCTCCGCCATCTCTAGTAAGTGCTTTACTGCTGCAATGGTGTAAAATATGCCAATTATGGTCATAATCTCCCCATGATATCACGCCTTTTAGAAAGATGGAGAGCTGCCCTGCGAACTCCAGTGGATGTGTTAGGGCTCCGGGGAAATCTGCAGGGCCCCAAGCAGCCTGGATTTCCCCACAGCAGATCCCCCTGAACCAGACATGGGGAGGGGGTTCCCATCCCTATCTGTAGCTCTGGAAACACCTGTAAAGAGAGCTCATCCCCGGCCTGTCGGCTTGACCTACTGTATAAAGACAGGAGGCAGGTAAATTACATTGTGTTGGCTGAGTGGCTCCAATCAGGGGCTCTTCTGTAACCAAGGAGAACCAGAAAGGGGGAACTGACACTAGCTAGGGATAGGGATGTATGAATCCCCCACTGTCCAGTCCAGGGGGGGGGGGTCCATTGTGGGGCAATTCGGGCTGCTTGGGGCCCTATGGAGTCCTCCGGAGCTCTGCCATGTTCGCCGGAGTTGGCGGAGTGGCTGTCCGGCTTCCTGTAAAATGTGATATGCTAATGGCAGCTGCCATTATTGCAGGAAAATTACAGCTGTAAATGGCATATTTTATGGCTGTATTTAGGAAAAAGTAAGTGCTTTATGGCTGCACATGGAGTACAGTATGCCATTTACGGCTGTAACTTTCCTGAGATAAGCTAATGGCAGCCGCCATTAGCATATCGCGTTTTATAGGAAGTCAGAGAGCCATCTCACGGGAGCTCCTCCAGATCCAGATGTGAGTGTGGCTGGTCTGCTGCAGAATCCAGCAGTTGGATTCTTTGGAATCTGGCCTCATTTGAGTCTGTGGCAGATTTCTCCAGCATCCCTAGCTAGGGATTTGCCAGGCAGATGCCTGGGCTGCAGCGATGTTGTTGTACCATGTTGGTACAGGAGACCAGTGGGTCCATTCTGCAGAGCTTGTGACCTTTAAGAAGCTTTCTAGAATTGGACCAAAAACATATCAAATTCTGATGACATCCTAGTCCAGTTCAGGCCTGCTAATGTGAAATTTGGTGGCATCTCTAGCAATAACTAGGGCCAGATTTACACCTTGTGTCATATCGATACAATCCCATCATGGTGACACTATATCTTTCTTGCACATTTATACCTCGTAGCACACACAGACATTTGTGTGCTATTTTGGATAATCTAAATTATCAGTGCAATTCAATATTGATCAAAAGAACTACTGTAGATCTAGCCTAGGATCTTGAATTTGTCTTAGACTGTCACAGGTACCTAGTGGAACTATGCATGTCTTTTTGTCTCTTTACACTAGAAATAGGCTGCCACATCTGGAACTAGCTGAAGTTTCTAAACATTTTCCAGGGGGAGTCCTATGTAAAGGAGCAGGTAAGACATGAATGATAGTTGCTAGTCTCTTATTCTCCAATAATGATTTCAGTCTCTAACCTCTCAATGTGACAACATTCCTTGACAGAACAGGTGTCTGTGCATTAAGAAATATTGTCTAGTCCAGGAGTATACCCACACTGAATACCCAGTCCTCCAACAACCTCACCCAAATACCCTTACCTACCATCAGTTCCATTTTTTCTGGATTCAGTTTCAGTTTGTTAATCCTCATCCACTCAGCCACATCCAGCAGCCACTTTTTTTTCAGAACTGAGGCTGCTATTCCTTGATCAGTCTAGAATGTAAAACTACTTCCTGCTGACACCTCAGAAATACATCAATTTTTATAAAAAGCATTTGGATGATAACAGGTGGTGTTTGGAAACAGGTCCTCCCCCACAAGTATTAGATACTGTAAAAGCTTTTTCCAGAATGGAGGATGCCCCTCTAGTTTAAAATACGTTCCTTTGTATGCAGGTGATATCCTTGTGAATATTGATGGCATGGAGAGGGAAAATACACTGTGGATGCAGTAAACCCAAGCTGACTCTAACGGAAGCATCCTTCTTTGGAGTAGGAAAAATAAAATGTTATGAGATGACTGTAACATTAAATGTATAAAATGGATTTTCAGGATTGTTTGTACTGACTGAAAAAGAAAAATGGACTCATTTGACAGCATTAAGGAGACTGTAAATGTTTTGCTGCCTCCCTTGTCATTGTAAGTATAGTGCTTTAGGTAGTTTAGTAGTATTATACATATTGGACCCTTTGTACATCATATTGAAACTTGTTGATGGGTGTTGATAACAGTATATTCACTATTTCCTTTTCCCTCCCCATCCCCTTTTCCTTGTGTGCTGTATTTTTTTAGATGGTAAGCCTGTGAGCAGGGAATATCTTTTACTGATTGATTGTAAGCTGCTTCAAGAGCCTTTTTTTGGAGCTGAGGAGTGGCATAAAAATACTTTAAATAAATAGATATTGTTGCTCTGTACAGCAAAGAGAGCATAATGTCAAACAAACTCAAAATCACAAAAGAGGCAGACTCCTCTGTCCTCCATAGAATTATTCTGGGTGACAGTAGCATGCTCCAGAAGTAATTTAGGACTGGGGACATGCTGCCATGCCCTCCCCTCCGCCCCCTAGCCAAAATGTTCTGGGTGACCTTGAGATGGAGAATGAAATCAGGGAGGCATACTAGCCCCTTGCTGGCTGGGGCATGATGCGAGTTGTAGTCCAACACATCTGGAGAGCACCAGGTTGGAGAAGGCTGGTGTACACTAAATTAGCTCTTTGAATCCCACCCTAAATTAACACCTATTTATGTGAATTATTATTTTCAAACAAAGATCATAGTTTCTACTTGGCTAGGTAGAATACACAATCCTGTTGGATAATCCATTAAAAATGGGTTAAGAAGCTCTAAGGTTGCAAGGGTGGGGGTGTTAGAAATAAGCACAGTGCACTGTTTAAATTGCAGGCTATAAGGAAAACTGTTACCCGGCAGACAGAGCTGATCATTGTTTTTAACATGATGAAAAAATATATCTGAGAGAGAAAGGAGTGGAATGGTGACTCTCTCTCTCTCTCTCTCTCTCTCATTCAGTGTTCTCTTCATATGAACAGTAGTGTTTTGTTTGTTTGGAGCGAAGGGAATTAAAGGATCTGGTTTTGGACATGGTGGAGCCTTTTTAATGCAGAGTATTTTGAAATGTTAGGGTGTATAATCTGATCCACTCAAAATGGATTAGGTATCCCTTAACACCCTATTAACTACCCTGCTGACAGTTACTCATAGCAGCCACTGACTGCAGTATACAAAAAACCCAAACCCCAAAACAACAAACATTCTGTAGAGAGTGTGGGGACGGTAACATCAGTTGTTTTTACAGGGCTTAGTGTATGCCCCATTCAAAGTACTAAAATGTTGCTCTATGCCCCATAGTGAATCCCTTAGTTTCCTGTCCCTATGGCCTTGCCTTTCATCCCTTTCTTCATGTTGGGCATTATTCTTCCCTGAAAAAAGGTAGATCTAACCTATCTCCTTAGCCTTTGAGTGAGCCAGAGAATATAATTTTTTCAGGGTGCTTCCATACAAGGCTTTCACTGTGCAATCGCTCTGCCACAAATATGGAATTTTACGGGGCTGGTATTCAGACAATGTCCGAAGGGTTCCATTTGTAACCCTTTCATGTTTTCCCACTGCTTCCCACCACCACCACCACCACCACCACCACCACCAAAAAAAAAACACCTGTTAAAGAAGGAAAGATAGAATAGCTACACAACGCTTTTTGATTGGTAGCACTGGGACCCTTTGTCTGGAAACACCCTCAGTCCTCACTAATAGGGTATGATTAAATCAAACAACACACGTTATCCTATAAAACTAAAGGGAGGTTCAGAGGGTGGCAACAAGGGAGTAGGCCTTCTTGGTGGTGGCCTCCCAATTGTGGAAAGCTTTTCTACTGAGGTCTGCCTAGTGCCAACAATGTTATACCTTTGGCATCATGTTAAGACTTTCCTCTGCTCCCAGGCATATGACAGTATTTGATACAGTTTCTAACCAGTCTCAGGATGCTTATTGTTGAGTGTTTTAAATTGTTTTGTATGTAAATGGTTTTTATATTATGTTTTATATTGTATTTTTAAGGTTTTAATCTTTTGTAAACCATCCAGAGAGCTTTGGCTATTGGGTGGTATAGAAATGTTAATAATAATAATAATAATAATAATAATAATAATACAGCAGCACAGTGTTGTGATTGGCACTGGCATAAATGCCTTTTCAAATAATTAAGCTACACAAGAACTGCCCAGGAGGATAACCCTATCGCAGGAGTCAGAACCTCCATCTTCAAAGATTATATAGTTTTGAATACCAAATGCTGGGCACTTGCAGTATATTGCCATCAGGCTCTGGTTGTCAGCTTTCCCGTTGCCTTTAGCTGGACATTGTCAGAAGACAGGATGCTGAAGTAGGTGATTAAGAATTGTCAGCAAACTTGGCATTTTGTCCATTTGAAATTTCAAGGTAAATTTGAAAATTCCTGCTCAGACAAAGCATCCAAGTAATGGGGGGAAATGTTTCAATAAGATGAGTGCATTTTCTTAGTGGATCTACACATTAGTAAATTGCCACCGACTTTAATCTATAGCAAAAGTTTGAGCAAAATGTGGGGTTCCTGCCCAGGCAAAACATCCATGGGATTTGAAGGGGAAAAAATAAAAGTTTCATTCAGATTTGAAATGTATTGGCCTAACCAAGAATACCTGCATCAAATGACATCACACTTGCAAAGTGTGGACCAGGGATAGGCAATCTGGTGCTCTCCAGATCAGCCCCAGCCAGCATGGCCAATGGTCAGGGATTATGGGAGTTATAGTCCAAAACAACAAGTAAAATACATCAGGTTGCCTGAGACAGGGAACTCCCAGGTGTATACAGAAAAACATGTCTTTGATCCAGGTACCAACCCAACAAGAAGGCTGGAAGTTCAGCTACACAAGGATGGTGAAAGAGAGAGAGAGAGAGAGAGAGCGAGAGAGAGTTCTGTCACCTAAATTAAGACTTTTGTTTTGTCATTATGGAATACTAAATTGGTCTTATATGGCACAAAGTTTATTTATTGTTTACTTTTCTTTATTGATGTAATTTGTGCCCTACTATTTTTCTTTCTTTTTCAAGAATCCCAAAGCAGTCCTGTTGCTAGAAGATGAAAGATAGGGGTTGATTGTTCTCATTCTTCATTTCGGTCTTTGTTGTATGTTGCATTTAAAAAACATTTCCTTAAAGATCTGCTCTTACAAATATTAGGTAACAAAGCACACCATGCACCTTCCTTTACCTTTTATCCAGCTATGTTTCTGTGAAATGTACAGTTCAAATGAATTAGAGAGAAAAGCACAGTATGAAAAGGGATTTTCTCTTAACTAATGCAATGTTGTCAAAAAGTCTTTTCACAGGGTTCATTACTGCTGATATTTTTCAGCTTTCATGCATTGTGCTGCAGCAGTAAACACTTCCTTCATGCACCTGACCTTTCAAATGCTCATTACATTTAATGAGTTTGAAGCAAGAATGATAAAAGGCAATTTGCCAAGCCAAACACATTCAGATTTTTATTTGTCCGAAACACATTTTCAAAATTGCAACCAAGGGATTTAAGTTGGGGATTTAAAAAATCATCCTGCACTTTCCCCATGAACCAGATAATTCCTAGATCTCCTGTGAAATGACTGTTGCTGGTTATGATTTGCTTTGGGCTTGCTCCTCACAACTTGTTGTTACATTTTCAACCCTTTGTTGTTATTCCTTCAAAGGAGTTAGCATTCTTTTAATATTATCGTTCAATAGCTGGCTGGGAGGTGGTCAGACATTTTGCTGCCTGAGGCAAAGAACAAGATGACACCCTTTCCCATTCATGCACAGAACATGACTGCACTGGCAGCTGAATTTTTCTTCAATGCTGGTGAAGGGACAGCATCCTCCACGACACTTGAAGGCAGCAGACTAGATTTTGGAGCACAGGGCAGGCCGCATGGCACATAGCTCTCTCCTCCAACACCTTGTGACCACCTCCCAACATTTGCCGCCTGAGCTGGCTGTCTCACTCTGCTTAATGGTAGGGCTGGCCCTACTGGTGGTGTGTTTTAAATCACTGCAGTACTCCGAAGGCACTGTCCCACTTGTCAGTGTGCCTCAGCCAGATGCAAATGGGCAATATGAACAAAAAAACAAATCCCGTCACATCCATTTAAAAAAGCCTTGAGCCTGCCTCAGTCACATCTATCATATGAATGACATAGGTAGACTTTCCTTGAGATTGGCTACTTTCTGTTAAGGGACTGTGACAACAGTATACAGGAAATCCTGTAAGCAGCAGGTTGTGTTCTGCAGAGTACCTAGTACACTCATGCAGAGTGTCTAGCACACTCATTGTTGGTACTAAAGCAACCTTCCCCAACTTGGTGCCCTCCAGATGTGTTGAGCTGCAACTCCCATCATCTCCAGCCAGCATGGCCAAATTGTAGTCCAACATATCTGGAGGACCCTAGGTTGAGGGAGGCCATACAAAAGGGTGAGTCAAACATGTAGAAATAGCAGGTGGTACACTCCTTCGTGGAGTTCAGCACTCCAGAGTTCAGGTGAACTATTGCATGTTTGAGCAGTCTCTAGGTAATAAAATCTCTTCCTGGGAAACAGCTAGGCTAAAACCCTTCTCGCTGGCACACTAGCTTTCCATGTGGAGGGAGGTTCCTCTCTGTTGGAAGGACTCGGGCCATGAGTCACTTAACCTGGACCTGAAGGGTTAATATGTACCTGAGTCAGGTGGGAGGGGATCTCTGGGAGGTCGTATTTGTCTCCTCCCCCTACTCTCCTATTCTCCTTCCTCCTTCCTCCTGCAAGGGTTGCTGACCATGAGGCTGACCTCAGCCAACTTACCTCGAGATGTGAGCTTGCTATATCTCAAGTAAAGTCTGTTCCTAACCCACTACTTGAGTATGTTTTGTCTACATCCGTGGCTACTAACAGGGGGCTGATTCGGACTTCACTCTCCTCCCCATTAGGGAGCATGCGATTTTCCAGCAGTAAACTTGAAGTGATCCCATCCAGTATGGGCTTTACCATAAGCTGCTCCAGCACAGTTGGGTCATCTCTTAGCAAATGTAACAGCAATAGGATATACCCGCTGAATCCGATTCTGCTTAGCGATGTGCTGGTCACACATTGGTGTTTTTCTTCCTCGTTTGAAGCAGCAACATGATTAGGAGTGTGAAATTCATCTCTGGTTTAGTCATGTATGCTATGTCCCTTAAGCAAAATAGCATATGCTTCATTTAAAAATATCTAGGCAATGCGCCCTGTTTTTGAAAGGTTATTTCTCATGACACTTGGAGAAAAATATAAAGATGGCTCCTCAGCTAGTGTGAACTGCTGCAGCTTGTTTTTAATTCGGTAGGAGCAATGGCAGATGCAGGGACTCAGATGTGGTTTGGCACTTGCAAGGGAATCCTCTGGGGAGTGCTCTGGTGTTGAAATCAGAGACCTTTCGGCATGATCATCACTCAAAGTGTGCCCTGTTCCTATTTTAGCCATTATGCTATATCCTTACAAATGAAATTTCAGCAACAACTGCAGCTGGAGATAGAGGATAATTCCCTTCTTATACACCAGGCTTCCCCAACCCGGTGTGCTCCAGATGTTTTAGAGTACAACTCCCATCGTCATTGACCATGCTGTCTAGGGCTGATGTTGAAGTCCAAAACTTCTGGAGGGTGCCAGGTTGGGGAAGGCACACACACACACTCACACACTCACACACACACAATTTGAGAGTCAAATGATAGATGAATCATTACACATGGTGGGTACACTCATTTCACTTGCCCTACTATCATCTCAGGTTTTGAAGTAACTTCTTTCACCAGAGATGACAGTGGGACAAAAAATGAGGATGCTCCAGACAATGATATGTCTATAATACCGCCACTATATCTCTGGGCAAATAAATACACATTGGCTTGGGTCCTCAGTGAAGTTAACTTAGGGTGCAATCCTATGCATGTTTAGACAGAGAAAAGGCCTACAACTCCCAGCATGCCCCAGCCAGCCATGCATAGGATTGCGCCCTTAAAGAACGTCATGAATGGGATGTTTCTGGCACCCTCCACTCCCCAAAAAGCCTCTCTAAAGGGTCTCAGGGGAGCATCTGAACCATGTGGGATAGAGATGGACAAATCTGACAGTTTCCCTTTCTCCTGCATTTGAATTGTTTCAATCTCAAGTTATTTCATATCATACAGGAAGAAATTCGTGAATGTTGGTAATTTTTTTTATCCAAACCAAAGAAAAACAAACAAACCGTCTTCATAAGCCACATTCAATAGGAACACCTCTTCCCTACATGGAGAGGCCCATGTTGCACCTGCTTGCTACACAGTTGTTAAAGATGGGGAGCCAGTCAGAAAAAAGACATGGCACCCCTAATTCCATACCAAAACATGGCTGAATACATAAGGATTCAAACCCAGACTTTTTTTAGAACTAAGAACCCAATCCCCTGGGTCTGGATCGCTGAATCTTTCTATTTCACTTACTCCCAGATTTGAATTTTTTTAGCCTCATGTTCTTTGTGTCCCATTTATGAGTGAATTTGGGTACGTTCTTATCAGAAAAACAAACCGAATGAAATTCTCACCCATCTCTGATGTGACATTGGCCATGTGGACCTGCTGGAAAACCTTCCTTCTGTGAGTTTATTTAATGTATCTTAGGATCCAAGCCATTACAAACTGGTTTAACAATAGTCATTCCCTCTTCCCAAGGAAAATAGGAACTGAATTTGGGAATAGGGGAGCTGCTGGAGATCTCTTGCAGAGAATTTCCAGCATCTCACAATCTGCAGTTACCATGATTCTTGTGGGTACCAATGACAATTAAATAGATATTAAAAATACAGTGTTTGTAGCAAAAAAAAAAAAAAAATAAGGGGGGCATCCTCTGGAGAAAAATTATATTGCCTGTCTATAGGCATGTATTGGTTGGGAAGAGGACAGGTGTGAAAGAGCAGGCTAGCCCTCATGATGTCTGCAATATACAGAAGAAATCTTGCTAGGTTAATTCTTGTGCAAAATCATGCACAGCTCCAAAACTGAGCACATTGCACAGAGACAACGTGATTAAAAGTAATGACTGAAGGCAAAATGCTGGTTTGTTTTTATTAATCAAGTACATTAATTTTATCCCCTCCATTTTGTATTTAAAAAATACAAATACTTTGCCATGAAAGTGAAAATAAATGATCCTTGTGTTAGAATGCCCTAATGCAGGATCCAAAGCCTTTGCCACTTTTTTTTTAGTCATTAATATTGTATGAAAAATGCAAATCACTGAGCTACAAAAAGTTATAGCATTAGTTACTGAGGCAACAGATTTTTGTTTATGTGGACAGCACAGTGGAGTGAAGCCCAAACCTTCCATTAATCCTCCAGTGTTATCTCCTCTGCTTCACACTAACAGATTCTGTTTTAGCAACTGCCACATAACCAGTATGCTAAAAAAACAATAACCCTGCTTCAGGCAGGTGAAATGCCACTTTGGCATCTTGCCTCCCCAACCTCATCTCCTCCCCTTCAATCATGCTTAGGAAAAAAAAAGATAGAGAGGAAAGATAAGGGGAAACTCACGCAGCTTCTAAAACAGACTTTGAAGAGTGATGTGCTTTCTTGTTTTATTTTTAGGGGTGGATTTTTTTCTATCTGGTATTCATCTGATCCAAGTTCTTAGCTGCCATAACTCCAGTTTTGGATGGATGGAATGCTGGTTTTTGTAAAATACATAAGGGAGGCATATGGGAAACAGTTTGGGGGAATGTGTTGTCTCTTTATATACAAATGATGGGGAATAAATACTTATCAAATAAGGATGGGGTTTTGAACTCTGTTAATCTGTAAAAATATCTATAGGTTGATGCTAGAGCTGTGTGCAAGCAGCTTCTTGAAATTCTCCACCCTATTTATGGGGAAAGAAATAGAATAGGACTTTTTCACCAAATTCTTCTAGGGGGAGGAGAAACTTTCCAACAGTGTCTTGTGGGTATGCGCACCATTAGCAGTGGCAGTAGCAGAGCTTCTTTCCTTTTTCCTAAATATTTTTTTTAAATGACACTGCAAGCGACAGCAGCAGCAGCAGCTGTGTTGGCAGCCTGATCGCCATTTTGCATCCTGCGAAATGCATTGTGCTGGGGCATTGTGGGTGAAAAATAGCAACCACCACCCAAAAAATGTTGGAGAATATTCTACAAAGTGGCCTTCTTTTTCTTTGGGGGTGGGGGGAGAAAAAAATCAGTAATTTTCTTAGCAAATTATCTTCTGAGATATTTCATGTCAGCTGCAGTTTATTCAGTGAGATTTTGCTATCCTGAAAGGTAGGTCTCCCCATCACCTTGAATTTTTTGTCTCCTATCTGGCTATTCCCAACTTTTTTTCTGCTGTTTATGGTGGACAACGACTGCTAGCATGGCTCAGTTGCCCAGTAACATAGGATTGGGTCAATGATACCAAGGATATTATTATGCATATAAAAACTAGTTCCCTGTTTTCCATGGTTCATACTGGACTTGTGGTGCTATGAATTCTCCTGTTCTCTAGAAGGTACATGCACATTGCCATATTCCACACACTGCCTTATTACTTCCCCTGCAGAAGTGAATGGATGGATGCTCTCTGAGGCTAACTGCTGGGGTAGGGATAAAACATGTCCCTACAATAGTGGATAGTCTGACCTGCACAGATATAGGGCTTCTTCACACTGAGCTTTTATCCTGCTATTGAGATTGCTCACAGACGTTTGCAGGCCCTTTAGATGACGTTGTTAACCTCCAAGGCATCTCCTGCACTAAGGGTGCAATCCTATTGAGATAGGTGGCCGCCTCCAAACTCAGAGGCGACCACCTATCCAAAGCAGGGCAGGAGAAGCACGGAAGGGATCGTGCCTGCTTTTTTGGCTAGACAGCCTATTGCGGCTGTCTAGCTGCAGGAGCATGAAGCGGGGAAGGAGGCTGCTGTATGACACATAGGATATGTCATACGTGCAGCTATGCCCCCCCATCCCGGAACACCCCCAGCCATACCCCTTTCCAGCTGCTCCACGCTCCTCTTGCAAGCACGGAGGACTGGGCTGTTTTACCCTGCCTCTGAGGTAGCGCGGAAGTGGGGGGAGGTTGGTTCTCTGGGAACCAACCTCGGAGCATGGGCTCGGAGGTCGGTTCCCGGAAAACCAGATATTCTATGGCCGTCTAGCCACTGTCTAGCAGCCATAGGATTGTTCCCTAAATGACCTTTATTCCATTTGCTAAAAGATCGGAGATAATGAGCTGCTTGAGTTCCACTTGAGTTCTCACCGTGAAAAAGGAAAAGCCGCAATAAGAAGAGCTGGACCAATGAAACATATGGAAGACTCAGATATGGGGGGAAAGGAAGGGGAAAAAGGGGGAGGGGAGGAAGCGCATGTAAAGCGAGTCCTTTGCGATCCTACATTTAAAATGGAAGCAGAAAGCTCCTGTTTAAATGTAGGATTTTAAGCTGATGTAGCGATGCTCATAGATAACCAGGCTGAGAGTGGGTGGCAGTAAAGTGTACACTTTACTGGGACCTGGAGATCCAAGAGGGCCTGCAATCCCATTATGGAAAAAAACCCAAGCTAAGATCATGCTTGAAAATATTTATAGAAACTTATTTCCCTGTAGCTATGAACCTACTGCCCAGAGATCTTGTGAGATTTCCTGGAGTCAAATCAGAACTGTTAGAGCAGAATGCAACGTTCTGAACAGAGAGTCGCTGGTCCGGGCAACTAGAGCAGAGTGTGTGCTTGTGCATTTAAACAAGTGGTTTGAGACACAAGGATTTACGTTTTCTTATGTAACATGATCTCTCAAGAACGATCAGTCCCAGAGTTCCTTGTGCATAGGCAAGAGGGAGGTACAGCTGGAAGTGAAAAGGCACCATTATAACTAGGTTCCCAAGAGAGAATGAACTGTCAGTCTGTTGCAGCAAAACCAATGGCCTTGTGCCCCTTAAAGACTAACACGTTTATTATGACTCAAGCTTTTGTGGACTATTGTCCATTTGATCAGATGCATGATACGTAATCCTCAGCTGGCAAGTATGTCTTGAGACTGGTGGATTTCCATTCCATTTGGCTAAACCTGGCGCCATCCATTACAATAATTTCTAAAGGTGTTGCTGTGTTAGATCGTAGGGAGGCAGTGCTGCTGGTAGTGCTTCACAGTAAAAAACAAACAACGTACATCTAGTTTGCACATGCATATGTGTGAACACACACACAATATTGGCATGGTAGAAAAGCCCCAGCATGGTATAATTTCAATAATAAAGAAAATATAATTTAACAATATAATTAAAATAAAATAAAAATTTCATGACTCATGTATTGATGACTCATCTCATTGCATGTATGGGATGAGATCACGGTGTATGTGGGAGGAGAACTCAGTACCAGTTTGTACTGGGCTACCAAAAAAAGAAGAGGTGCTTGGGCCATGTAGGTAATATCCCAAGGCAATTAGGGATGGACGAAAGTCACTTACCTGATCCCGAAGCTTGCTTCGCGGTGGGGGGGAGGCGCTCCGTTTCTTCCCCCAAAATTCTGGCCGGGGCGGAGGCGCCCCGTCCCTCCCCGCTGAAATTCTGGCCGGGGGGGAGGTGCCCCATCCCTCCCCGCCGAAATTCTGGCCGGGGGGGAGCGCCCCGTCTCTCCGGCCGCGAATCCTGTTGTCCTGCTGGGACGCAAATGGCGGCGGCCTTAGCCGCCGCCATTTGCGTCCCTGGCCTGCAGTCAGCCGTGATAGGCTACGTAAATCCTTACGTAGCCTATCTCGGCTGACTTTGAAAAAAAAAAAAAGTGTGTACGCAAATGGCGGCGCCCATGGGCGCCGCCATTTGCGTTCCTTATTTTGGCACGGGTAGTCTACGTAAATATTTACGTAGACTATCCGTGCCAAAATAAGGAACGCAAATGGAGGCGCCCATGGGCGCCGCCATTTGCGTACGCGCTTCTTTCTTTTTTTTTCCAGAGTCAGCCGTGATAGGTTACGTAAGGATTTACGTAGCCTCTCATGGTGTTTTTTGAAAATCTAGCTGTGATAGGCTACGTAAATCTTTACGTAGCCTATCACGTTTGTTGGTTTGTTTGTTTTTTTACACTTGGAAATGGCGGCGGCAGCAGCCGGTCGGAAGACCGGCCGCCGCCGCCGGGAGCCGCCACCCCAAGGGACATTTGCCAAAGGTAAGCCCCATCCTGGGGGGGTGGCGGGGGGGTGGCGGACCATTTCTCCACCAATTTCGGGGGGCCGAATGCATTGGCATTCGGCCTCCCGGAGATTCATGGAGAAATTCTCTGACATCCCTAGGTGAAATGCATCTCTGTGTATGGAGTAAACAGAAAAACATTGTGCCTTGTGGGGAAACTGCTCCTTCACTGGGCAACCCCACCTACTGGTTTTCTTATTTTTCTTTGCAAAAGACTATACTTCAGGGCCTAAGGAACTCCTGCCACTATAACTAAGAGTTCTACAAATAGACTCTTTTCCATTGCTGCCAATTCTCTTAGAATACTTTAAAACTTCCTAGTTGCTTGGTGTAAGAGGCTTAGGCATGAGATGGGCACCAACACTAGAGACAGTTTAAACTATTAAACACATTGGTTTATTAAAGGGATGTTTTGTACATAAGGGAATACTAATATTTACTTTCGGGTTTTCAAAAGACTGCTTACTGAAACGTCTTAAATTTGGTTTATCCTGAACTTGGAGATTTTTTTTTAAAGTTTGTATGAAAATTCATAAGCACATTTATTTATGTATTTGCTTTTTGTTTGTTTATTTATTAATTAAATTTATTAATCGCCCATCTGGCTGGTCATCCAGCCACTCTGGGCAATGTACAAAGTATATAATAGAACAGTTTAAAACAACAGAATTCTACAATAAAAACACCATATTCCTAAAAATACCCTAACCCACCCCAAATGCCTGCCTGAACAACCAAGTTTTTAATGCACGGCGGAAGCTCATTAAAGAGGGGGCATGGCGGAGTTCCCTAGGGAGGGAGTTCCACAGAGTGGGGGCCACCACAGAGAAGGCCTTCTCCCTTGTCCTCACTAGCCTAGCGGTCCTGGCTGATGGGACAGAGAGAAGGCCATCCAAGGCTGATCTTGTTAAGCGGCCTGTCTGGTGTTGCTGGAGGCACTCCTTAAGATAGGCTGGGCCGGAACCATATAGGGTTTTAAGGGTCAAAACCAACACCTTGAATTTGGCCCGGAAAACAACTGGTAATCAGTGCAACTCCTTCAGCACTGGAGTGATGTGACCTTGCTGGCGGCTGCCTTTAATCAGGCGAGCCGCCATGTTCTGCACCAGCTGCAGCTTCCGAACCATCTTCAAGGGTAACCCCACGTAGAGCGCATTACAGTAGTCTAGACAAGAGGAGACCAGGGCATCTACTACTGATAGGAGCAGATGGTCAGGAAGGTAGGGGCACAGCCGCCGTATCAGATGGAGTTGGTACAGTGCTGTCCGGCTCACAGCTGACACCTGAGCCTCCATGGACAGCTGGGAGTCCAAAATGACCCCCAGGCTGCTGACCTGGTTTTCAAGGGTAACCATACCCCATTCAACACCAGGTCAATGTCCCCCAACCTCCTCTTGTCTCCCACCAGAAGTACCTTGGTCTTGTCACGGTTCAGCTTCAGCTTATTCCTCCCCATCCAGCCACTCACCATCTCCAGGCATTTGGACAGGGATTCTACGGCCAACCTTGGTGAAGATTTGAACGAGCGGTAGAGCTGCATGTCATCCGCATATTGATGACACCGCACCCCAAACCTCCTGATGATAGCCCCTAGTGGCTTCACAGAGATGTTAAATAGCATCGGGGAGAGGATGGAACCCTGTGGCACCCCACAAGTGAGTGGCCATGGGTCCGAAGCCTCCTCTCCCAGTGCTACCCTCTGGTACCTGCCAGGGAGGAAGGACCGGAGCCACCGCAATACGGTGTCTCCAATGCCCAACCCCTCCAGGCAGTCCAGGAGGATACCGTGGTCAACGGTATCAAAAGCCACTGAGTCGAGGAGAACAAGGAAGGCGCATTCGCCCCTATCCAAAGCCCTCCTCATATCATCCACCAAGGCGACCAAGGCCATTTCTGTCCCATGCCCAGGCCTGAAGCCCGACTGAAATGGATCTAGATAATCGGCTTCTTCCAAGTGTGCCTTCAACTGCATCGCCAACACCCGCTCAATCACCTTGCCCCAAAATGGCAGATTTGAGACTGGGCAAAAGTTGTTCAGAACTTGAGGATCCAAGGAGGGTTTCTTTAAGAGCGGTCTTACCACTGCCTCCTTGAGGGCTGATGGCATCACTCCCTGCTCAAGGGAGGTGCTCTCCACCGCCCTGATCCTCTCACATAATCTTTCTCTGCAGCCCATAATGAGCCAAGATGGGCAAGGATCAAGTAAGCAGGTGGTTGGCCTTACAGATGAAAGCACCTTGTCCACTTCATCAGAAGGAAGAAGCTGGAACTGATCCCACACAACTGGTTTGCCACAGACCGCCTCTTGCTCGCTAACTGTATCACAGCGCATGGAATAACACTCCTAATCCAATCAATTTTATCTGCAAAGTGCCTTGCCAAGGGCTCACAGGAGGCCTTAGAATGCTCCAGTGGTTCCAGAGCCATTGGACCGGCCAGGCTCCGGACCACTTGGAACAGCGTCCTGGGACAGCACTCTGTGGACGCGATAATAATATTCCTTTTTCGCTGCCTTCACTGCCACATGATAAACTGAAGATACAGCTCTAGCCCATGTCTGATTGTCTTTGGAGCGAGACTTCCGCCACCGGCGCTCTAGCTGTCTCACCTCCTGTTTCACAGCTTGTAGCTGTGGATTGAAACATGGTGCAGTCCAACCCTGTTCAGGGGGAGAGGGCATTTCGGAGCCATCTGATCTAATGCAGCAGTGATTGCAGCATTCCAGCCACCCACCAGGGTCTCGACTGAGTGGCCATTGGCGTGCTCCAGAGAATCCCCAAGCGATTCAGGAATCCATTCGGATCCATAAGATGCCTGGGGCGGACCATTTTAATGGGTCCTCCACCCCTGTGGAGAGGTTGTGGAACTGAGAAGTCTAACGTCACCAGATAGTGATCTGACTAGGGATGGAGGAGAATTTCTCCCCGAAACTTCGGGGGGCCGAGCGCCAACGTGTTCGGCCCCCCGAACAAGTTTTGGGGAGAAATCCTCCGCCCCCCCGCCCCCCGCCCCCCCCCGGGACGGGACTTACCTTCCCTGAATGTCCCTCCCGGCGGCAGGTCCGGCTGGCGGTTCGTCCGGTGTTCGAGCGGGGCGGGAGCGGCAGCCGGTCTTTCGACCGGCTGCCGCCCCCGCCATTGCAATGAAAGAAAAAAAAAAAACGTCCCCTGATAGGCTACGTGACGATTCATGTAGCCTATCACGGCAAGATTTGCAAAGTCAGCCGTGATAGGCTACGTGAATCGTCACGTAGCCTATCACGGGTGACTTAAAAAAAAAAAAAAAGTGTGTACGGATAATGGCAGCCCCCATAGGGAGCCGCCATTCCCCTTCCTTATTTGGTCGCTGTAGTCTACGTCAATGTTTACATAGACTACGGCGAAAATAAGGGCAACGCTATTTGCGTTGCCCTTATTTTCGCCGTAGTCTACGTAAACATTGACGTAGACTACAGCAACTAAATAAGGAACGCGAATGGCGGCTCCCTATGGGGGCCGCCATTCGCGTACGCGCTTTTTTTTTTTTTAAAGTCACCCGTGATAGGCTACGTGACGATTTACGTAGCCTATCACGGCTGACTTTCCAGATCTAGCCGTGATAGGCTATGTGAATCGTCACGTAGCCTATCAGGGGACGTGTTTTTTTTTTTTTTTTTACTTTCGTGTTCGCGGCCGGGCGAGGCGGGAAGCCTCCTCCCCGGTCTGAATTTCGGCCGGGCGAGGCGGGAAGCCTCCCCCCCCCGGCCTGAATTTCGGCCGGGCGAGGCGGGAAGCCTCCCCCCCCGGCCTGAACTTCGCGGGGGGAGCAGCGAAGCGCACCCCCCCACCGCGAAAAAGCTGCGAGAAAAGGTAAGTGACTTTCATTCACCCCTAGATCTGACGATGACAAGGAGGTGTTGGATATACCTCCGACTTCCAGATCACTCCCTGCTTCTCCAGAAACAAACACAAGGTCTAGCACATGACCGGCTACATGGGTGGGCCCAGTTGGAATAGGGTGCAGCTCCCAGGAAGCCATGGTCTCCATGAAGTCCCGAGGTGCCCCTGTGAGGACGGCCTCTGAATGTACATTGAAGTCCCCCAACACCAACAAGTTAGGGGAGTGCACACGCACATCAGAGACCACTTCAAGCACCTCAGCCAGGGAGTCAGTCGTGCAGCCGGGTGGATGGTACATAAGCAGAATCCCCAGACTGCCCTTCAGGCCCAACCTCCAGTACGTGCACTCAGCAACCTTGGTCTCCCGGAGAGGGGTTCTGGTGAAGACTAAGGACTCTTGGTAAATAACAGCCACTCCCCCTCCCTGATCCCCAGCCCTCAGCTACTGTGCATACAAAAATCTGGCTGGACACATAGCTGCAAGAGTTGGAGCAGTGGCCTCGGCCAGCCAGGTCTCTGTAATACAAGCCAAGTCTGAACCCTCATCCAGGAGCATGTCATGGATGAGGGATGTTTTCTGGGTAACAGACCTGGCATTGCAGAGCAGCAAATGAAGGCCAGAAGGTGGAGTCATGCCTGGAACAGGGGACAGATATTACGCATCCCTCCCTTGTTCCCCTTACTTGGCATGGCCTGCCCCTAGCGCTCCGCCAGTGCCTGCCGCTAGGGATGGTGGAGAATTCCGCCATGGATTTCAGTGAGGCCGAATGCACTGGCATTCAGCCCCCCGAAATCCGTGGTGGAACGGCCTGCCCCCCGCCCCCCCGTGGATTCCTCCCGGGATGAAGCTTACCTGGGCCGGATGTTCCGGATGGTTGCGGCTCTGGCAGCGGCGGCGGCTGGTCTTTTGACCGGCTGCTGCGGCCACCATTTGCATCCTGGTCTTTGCCGTGATAGGCTATGTAAGTATTTACGTAGCCTATCATGGCAAGCCAAGCAAAAAAACAAACACAAAACGGCGTATGCAAATGGTGGCGGCTATGGTGGCCGCCATTTGCGTTCCCTATTTTTTGCCGTTTTATCCTACGTAAATATTTACGTAGGCTATTAGGGCGAAAAAAAGGGGAACGCAAATAGTGTAGTGGGCGCTATTTGCGTTCCTTTTTTCTTCGCCGTTTTAGCCTACGTAAATATTTACATAAGCTATTAGGGCGGGAAAAAAAGGAACGGAAATAGCACCCACTACGCTATTTGCGTTTCCCCTTTTTTTCCCGCCGTAATAGCCTACGTAAATATTTACATAGGATAAAATGGCGAAAAATAGGGAATGCAAAAGGCGGCTGCCATAGCTGCTGCCATTTGCATATGGTACGCTGTGTGGTTTTTTTGCATCCGCACCAGCCCATCCGCACCTGGAAGTCCGGCTGTGGGCGGCCCTGGCCGGCTGCTCCGTGGAGCCAGCCAGGCAGGATTCCGGGGGGGAGGACTGGATCGCCTCCCCCCCATCGAGGATTCCAGAGGGAGGGACGGAGTGCCTCCCCCCCGCTGCGAATCAATTCCACAAAAAGGTAAGTGACTTTTGTACATCCCTACCTGCTGCCCAGCGTCGGTATAGTGTGGCCCCCAGCATTCCCCCCACTGCCTCCATCAGGTTTAGACAGGCTACCCACCCCTAAAAACACAACAGAATCCCCCTCAAAAAACCCACCCCCACCAACAATTAATAATAATAATAATTAAAAAATCCCCTTTAAAAATACTGCCAGGCAGGCCGCAGGAGTCCACAGTGGCGGCGGGCCCGCCTCTTCCCCGGGTGGTGGTAGCATCTCCTGCAGGCCCCGCCTCTCCCAGGCCACCTCAGCCAGCCAGCTTATATAGCCCCTCCAGGAAGGGGGAAGCAGTCAGCAAGCTGGCTCAGTACCTGGGGGCCTGGTCCTGCAGGGACTGTCGGTCTGCCAGGCAGAAGTCCGCAGGGAAGGACTGGTGTTGATGGCGGCAGCAGCCACAGCAGGCACAGCAGCAGCAGGCACGCCTCTTCCTTGGGTGGTAGTTGCTTCTCCTGCAGGCTCTGGCTCTTTTTCATTTCATTTATATCCTGCCTTTTCCTCCAAAGAATCCAAAGTGGCATATAATTCTCCTCCTCTCCATTCTATCTTAACACCCCTATGATGCAGGTTAGGTTGAGAGTCAGTGCCTGGCCAAGTAGGAACTAGAATCTGGATCTCTCAAGTCTCAGTCCAACACTCTAACTACTACACCACACTGGCTCTTTTTGTGCATATTTCTTGTAATATATGCATAATTCTATGCATTTTTGCCTAATATATACACGTTTGAAAGCAATTTTCCCAGTATAATGCATTTTAAACATTAATTTATCTAATAAATATATTGCATTTTTGTTTGAAGAACTGCATTGAAAAATTTAGAGAAGTGCGGATTTTGAAGGAAAGCTGAGTTTCAATTCAAAAAGGTGAAATTAAATATGCTTACTTTGAAATGTGAATTTAATAAATTTCTCCCCCTTTCCTAACTATATCTCATTAGGCCCCCTTCTAAAAGTCATTGGGAGATTGTTATCTTTGGAAAATACTATCCTATGGGCTTTAGCATTTTTTGTGTGAAAGCAGCTTCACATAGCCAACCCTAACGGTTTTGTTAATAAAATACTTTTATCTTCCCTAAGAGCCATTTTGATCTTTTCTATATATTTTTTAAGATATACATGAATAAAATAAACAGGCTGAAAAATTAAAGTAAGTTCTACTTATTTCGTTGGGATCTACTCCCAGGTAAAGGTGTATAGGATTGTAGCCTTGTTCTCTAATGTTTCTGTTGGCCAGTCTTTCAAGAGTTTGGCCTTCAATGACAGAATCATTGCACGCTAGTCCTATATTTCACAAATGGAGATGATGGAATCTTTAGCCCAAAATGTTTTATTACCATTTTGGCCATGAGTTATGGCTCAACCATGTTTTTATAGGTGCAGGATGAAGAGCAGGTAGAATGTATTAGTGGATACTTCTGAAGAACAAAAATACCACCTCAGTGAACTTGTGTTTACACAATTTCACTCATCTTCAGAGGGACCATGCTACCTGTTCCTCTGTTCTCCTCCTTTCTGTAGATAGCATTGCCCTCGAACTTCTCACTGCGCAGAAAATATGATCCCATCAGGCTGCAGATCAGAGAAAGAAAAAAGAAGCAGGGCTGTTTTATTTCCTCTGCTGAGAGACCATCTGCCTTCGCCCACCCTCAACCGTCACCTAGTGGCAGCTATTCCATCAAGCTACCTAGGCTGTTTCCATCCCCGCTGGTTGTTATAAGAACTGTAATGTTAACTGGTGCTTGAGCTTGCTTGCTTTCCTCTTCCCTCCCCATCCCTGTTTCCTTGTGTCTTTTAGATTGAGAGCAAGGACTTTCTTACTACTGATCTTTGTAAGCTACTCTGGGAGCCTTTTTTTTTCTTTTCTTTTTTCTTTTGCTAAACTGCAGGGCAGAAATACTTTGAACAAACAAATGATAGAAGATGCGTTTCCAGGACTGGCATGACTGCTTGGCATATTCGGGCAAGGCTGTCACCCCCACAGCAGAAAGAAAAAGTCAGGCTGGCACTCTGATTAGTGCAGGCAGCTGGGTCTAGCCACCATTCAAATTTTCCTCAGTACCCCAACATAGTATTGTTGTGGGACATTATGAGCAATTAAAATAATGGGTAGACCCACCTGCTTGATGCTGAGGTAAGCCTGCCAAGGTCCACCAATAGAGAAGAGGATCCTCTAAAGGCCCCTCTGCCCAGGGGCCCCTCTGTCAGAAATGAATCTGAGCGTGTGGAGATAGTTAGCAGCTCAGACTCAGAATGGGAACAGCCAGAACCTGGGGAGACCCCTCCCTAGTGAGCTCAGATATGGATAGGCATTCTTCTCAGGACCTTGGCACACAGATGGCTCTACATGAAGCCCCCATTTCCTCCTCCTTTGTAGCAGCCATATCGGGTGTCAGACTAAGTAGCCTCATGCAGTCTCATGCTTCATGTTCTTGCTGAGCTCTTTCTCCCTTGAATATATTGTTGTAAGCTGACGAGACACAGGAATTCCTTATCTTGTCAAAGGTCATACAATTGTATATCTTGTTCTTTGCTGTTCTCTTCTGTTCTCTCCTTATCATGGCTACCCTATAAGCCAGTTCTTGTATTATAAACAATGGTGCTAGGAGAAGAAATGTTGAGGACTGCAACCCCACATGGGAGGGGGAGGAGGAGCCGTTTCATATGTGTCACAATGTCTATAAAAACAATGTGCTGATGTATTTCGGGGCTTCTGGCTCTTTGGAAATGATTCCAGCCTTAAGCCCACGCGTTAAATAAAGAATCTCTTTTTCCTTCACTCCGTGGTCTCTCTGACTCTGGGTTCTGCAACATAAATGGTGCCGTGACTCGGATGTGGCAGGCTCTGAGACAGAGAGGTGGCAGTTGCCTGCTCTTAATCGCCGCACCGGGAGGACGAGCTCGGCGCATGCCTCCCTTTCTTGGCGCCACCGACGTTTTTGTCGAGTGAATGGGAGAAAGCCTGCACCGGGATCGCCCAAACGGCAGCGAGCAGCAAGAGAACCTTGGGAAGCGGAGGAAGGAACTTGAGCCCTGCCTGTATCGCAGCTGCAATTGAGCTGAAACCCACATTGGAAGCCTTCAGGAGAAAGGCAAGTATATGGGAAAAAGAGGGCCCCGCCTTTAGGGAGAAAGGCCACTGGGCAGAAAAAAAGAGGGCCCCGCCTTATGAAGAAGGTCAGTGTTGGTGGTATACGTATACAAAAAGAACCTACTCCTTGCGAGCAGAAGAGGGGCCTGATCACACCCCCAAGTGGGCGCCAGTACCCAGCACGCCAGTACTCACTAGGAAGCTGAGGAAGCTGGGGAAGCCGCTTTCCGCTCTGGTAAAAAGTGGGAAAAGTGGGTGGCAGGGACATATGGATGCAGTGGAGAGATTGATGATTGTGTGAGTGGCTACTGCGGTTTCTGACGCATACCGTTGACCGTCCGGGTGCCCAGGCCAGTAGCAAAGTGCGTGGTGTATAAAATCCTCTTGTGTCGGCCAGTGAGACCCCTTACTCACTGACCAATTCCCATTCCCTAATTGTGTCTGTCTTCAATTTAGGAGCGAGGCTATGGGTGGTGGGGGAAGCAAACCTTGCACCCCCTTGGGATGTATGCTAGCAAATTTTAAGAAAGGTTTTAGTGGAGATTATGGGGACCCCCCCATGAATCCTCAACGGTTGCAGACTTTGTGTGAAATAGGGTGGCCGTCGTTTGGTGTAGGATGGCCTACTAAAGGCTCTTTAGAGCCCAGCAAAATCAGCCATGTATATGCCATTGTGGTTGGGAGACCTGGGCACCCCGACCAATTTCCCTACATAAACTCGTGAGATTCCATAGTCCGCACTTCTCCTTCATGGCTGAAGAAATGCCTAGAATCCCAGGCAAAAGTTTTGGTGCTCAGGAAAGAAAAATTGGCCAAAAAGAAATTACAACCAGTGTTAGAAGCCCTGTGTGAAGATCTGGCAGAGCTAACGGCGTTTCCACCTGCTTATGCCCTGCTTCCACCACGGGCCCATGTTACTGTAAGACGGCCCCGTCGAGATCCAGATCCTGTGGCTCCTGAGCCCCTGCCATCCCCCCTACAGAGGCATTGCCCCTCGCTTTGACTTAGAACTGTCGCCATCAGTTTCAAGCCCCACCGGCAGTAATTCGCCGATTTCAGCTACGGTCCTCAACTCCCAGATGTTGTCTGCCGAGACTTTCATCTCTACGGGATCGGGAGGTTCCCCTCTTACACCTCAATCAGCATTAATAAAAGAAACTGAAGAATTGAAGTGTTTGGCAGAAGATTTAATAAAATCGGCAGTGACCCTTAAAAAGATGTGTTCTCACAAAAAAGGGGAGGCGAGCTTGTCTACTGCTCAAGACTTGCACCCCCTTGAGATGTATGTCAAACAAAGAAGGAAAAGGGTGTGTGTTTTTTTAAAAGATTCAGAATAGAGAGAAAAAACAACAAAAAGCTCAAGGTCGAGCTGAGAGAAAAAAAAAAAAACAAGATCTGAGGCTGTTAATTAGAAAAATGTTGCAGGACAGTCTGGCTTTTAACAAAGCGTGGGAGCGTGGGAGTGTAAGGCCGAAGAAGTAGCTGTTAGCCTAGCACGCCGAGAGAGGGGGGGCAGGAAAATTGCCCACAACGTTCTGAGTTGTGCAACATCATCACCTCGCCTAATTGAGATGAAATCCCTAAGAAATGGAAACTGAAAATGAAGACCCAGAAGATGAAGGCAAAATAGAAAATAAAGGTGAAGAATCAGCCCCCAGAGCACAGGCTAGACCCCTCTTCGAGTGAAAAGTGTGCCATAAGACTGTCCCAAAGCAGAATGAAGCGGAAAGACCATGATGAAGATCTCTGTCAAGGTAGCCGTGTTTAGCTTTGAACTGTGTTAAAAATTGCATAGAGCCTGTAGCTACTGACCATCGGCTATATGATTTCTGAAGAGCGTAACCATTAAGCTTTTGCCGTGGGATTCCCTGCAATGAAGAAATCTCACTGATTTAAGTGTCCAGTGTTACACTGCCTGAGTGTGTGCGCTGAAGAGACCGAGAAACCAGACAGCATGTTCCTGGCCAAGCCAAAATGACGCTACTACCATGCTCCTGAAAGCTGCAATAAACTGTGTAAGCTGGGAGACCCAACCTGATTGAGAAGAAAATAAGATATTGGAGCAACTGTCTTAAAAAACAATGAGATCTGTGTAGCTGGCTGGCTGACGCTGTCAGTGATGTTACAACTTTAAATTAAGACTGTTTTCCTGTTTGAGACCCCAGCGAAGAAAGCTGACCTGAGTTATTTGTTGCCCGTGCCAAAGCAAAGATTTAGCTGCCCTGTACCTCATCATGTCCTGTTTTGAGCTTGGGATTTACAAATACAAACAAACTGAGAAGCTTGCCTTTGAAATCCTGCAAATCACCCCACCGCCTCCCCGAAGATTAATGGCTGCCTGAAAAATGCAAGTATAAGGCGATGCCCATCACCCCCCAGCGTCCTGAGTTTCGGCACTCAGTGTTTCAGTGCTTTCGTGTACCAGGTGTACACTTCAATACCACAGCCTCCTCGACTGGGGCATTGCTTCCAGTGGTGGTCTAAGAAAGGCTATCGGCATTCTTTGACTTCTCCTGACTCTCACAAACACTAGGACCAGCGACAGGATCCTCCTCCTCTTCCAAGTTCTCCTCAAGTTCCAAGGCTGTCCTGGCAGCAAGGTGGAGAGAGAAAATAATGGATGGGAGCTTTTTATCACTCATTTAACACATGTTTGGATCTCCACTGATGATTTAGGAACTCTGTTTATTTTTTAAAATTCTCAACGTATCCAGAATATTCAGATATTTTCTTTTACTCTGCCAATGCAGGTATTTGTGTGTGTCTCTATATATATACTATTGCAAGCTTGCTAAGTTGCTAAGAAATGTTCGAAGAAACTTGGTACTTAAAAGACTTTATGTTGGACATTAAAGCTGCTGGAAATCAAAATCAGTGTTATAAAACTCCCTTTTTTTCTTAATTAGAAAGCAGTTTACCCCCCAAATTGTTTTTCCTATATGCTTCCTTCCTTGTAGTAAAGAAACATTAAGGGTTTTCTTGGCAGAAGTAATTATTACAGCAGTTACTAATACGTAAATAGCTCTCTTTGAACAACTTCATTGTGATTTAAGATTGCTTCCACACTACAGTGCTCTAGTTCTGCTGAGGCATTGCTCTTCCACAATCAGCAGAAAGCAGAATTAAAATGGTGGTTTCCCATGGTATTTAATTCTAGAATTCACCTCAACAAAGGTTCTGTTTCTCCCACTTAATGGTCCTTTAATTAGCTGTTTCCTTGCAATCATGCCATGGTAGTCCTGAAATTGCCCTTTAATTAGTCAGTTCCTGTTCCCTGCGAACAGGATCTTTAGTTACTTATATCATCTTTACAGCCAGTGCCATTGCTTATTAATTTGTTTCATTTTATTTCTTATTATCACAGCAACCATGAGCCACTCTCAGATCAACTAACATACTCCATATCACAATTAACACCAGATGACTGAAGCAAGAAAGGTCAAAACTCACAAGGATAACCAGTAAAACTAAAAAGAGAAGAAAGACACCGAGCAGGTAACAACTAATTCTTACGCAGATATCAGTAAGCCAATTGGCAACATGGTGGCATCTTCTGGCTAATCAGCATGCTATGATAAGCTTGTGTCTCCTCATGAAGAATCAAAGCTATATGATTGCATGGACAAGTAGGGATGCTTGAGGAATTTGTTTATACCACATTTGGACCAAACTGACCTTGTTTGCACCTCGTGGACCATCATTCGGATCAGACCACAAATAGAAAAATTAGTCTGAATTTCTGTGAAACTTTCCACAATGCGCTTTGATCATGTAAAGTTTTAAGAGGTGGGCAGTGCCTTTAAAGGTCCTCTGCCTTTAAAGCACGATCAACCATGTTTGGGCTGGGGACCAGATTAACCCCCACACACGCACACCCAAGCCAGATGGCATCAAGGGGGGGGGGCTGTCCTGGAGCCCCTTGTCCTCCCATGACATCACACCATACCCACTTTTCCAATTTTTTTAAAAGCTTTTTAAGTTTAGAGTAGAAAAGTCTTTCTTTTTCCACAGCTAACAGCAACTCCTAGCGACTAGAAAGCCAGGCTGCACTCACAACCAAAAAGATGGCTGCCCTCAGCATATCATCACTCCATTTATGGCTACATTTTGAATAACTCTGTGCTGGTCATGGTGGCAGCTAGGTTTTGGAGCAGCTATTAGCTCGCTGGGTGGGTCAGTGGGTGTCAGGTCCCTTGGTCCTCTCCCTTCTCAGTCACAGTGGGACTTTAAAGGCATCCCTCGAGCCGCTTCATAAAACTGTAAGTAATGGTGTTTTTACTTTACATGAAATTTTATTTTATTTCAAAATAAAGTTAACAAAACAAAGGCAACGAGGAGAACACACATAATAATATAACAAGATCACTAAAGAAACGAAGAAATTCACTAATTATCATTCTTAGTCTATAACTCATATGCATCTACAGTAAAATGGCCTAAGTAGGAGCTCAATATGTAATGAAAGCATAAAAATACAATTTATGCAGCATATAAAAGGAGCATGTGCATTATTTTGTGTATATGCGTGCTTTAGTCAGAAAAAGTACAGGCAACTGTACTTGGCTGAAAAATGTCTGAAGCACTTCAACACAGAAATAAATGCAAAACATGGTGCCATAATATCTTTTTTAAAGTTAGGATTCCTTGCTTGCTGCACTTGCTAAGTAAGTTTATACATAACTCATAGAGCAGGTTTGCACAATCATTTTCATTCTATGTGGCTTAAATAAGCCACTGTGGTTTGCAGCACGTGCCAGGCATCCATGGACACCCGTTCCACAACCCAACCCCCCTGGTGAGCATGGGTTGTTGGCATGGTATAGCACTCATGGGCTATTTTAGGGTTGTGGGTGGTTTGTTAACCATGCAATGACCCGCCCTCACTGGGTTCGGACAACACAACTTACAACAAGGGATTAGGTTATGGAACAGGCGCTCAGCACATGCCGTAAACCATGGTGGCTTATTTAAGCCACAGTGACTGAAAATGATTGTGCGAACCAGGTAATAGTCTCCCAAATTTTATCAACCCACTGCTCTTAATTGGTAGCTTTAGAGACTTCTCATTACACATCACACATAACTATGCATTACTAATTACATGTTATACATAACTTTGTTTGTTGTTCAGTCGTTCAGTCGTGTCCGACTCTTCGTGACCCCATGGACCATAGTACGCCAGGCTTTCCTGTCCTGCGCTCTCTCCCGGAGCGTGCTCAAGTTCATATTCATTGCATCCGTGATGCTATCTACTAGCCATCTCATCCTCTGCCGTCCCCTTCTCCTTTTGCCTTCAGTCTTTCCCAGCATCAGGGTCTTTTCCCGAGAGTTTTCTCTTCGCATTAGGTGGCCAAAATATTTCAGCTTCAGCTTCAGTATCTGTCCTTCCAATGAGCACTCAGGGTTGATTTCCTTTAGGATTGACTGATTTGACCTCCTTGCAGTCCAGGGGACTCGTAAGAGTCTTCTCCAGCACCACAGTTCGAAAGCATCAATTCTTCGGCGCTCAGCCTTCCTTATAGTCCAGCTCTCACAGCCATACATTACTACTGGGAAAACCATAGCTTTGATTAGACGGACCTTTGCCGGCAAGGTGATGTCTCTGCTTCTTACTATGCTGTCTAGGTTTGCCATAGCTTTCCTCCCAAGGAGCAAGCGTCTTTTAATTTCATGGCTACAGTCACCGTCTGCGGTGATCTTGGAGCCCAAGAAAGTAAAATCTGTCACTGCTTCCATTTCTTCCCCTTCTATATGCCAGAAAGTGATGGGGCCAGATGCCATGATCTTCGTTTTTTTAATGTTGAGTTTCAAACCAGCTTTTGCACTCTCCTCTTTCACCCTCAACAAGAGGCTCTTGAGATCCTCTTCGCTTTCTGCCATTAGGGTGGTATCATCTGCGTGTCGGAGGTTGTTGATAATTCTCCCAGCAATCTTAATTCCGACCTCTGATTCATCCAACCCGGCATTTCTCATGATGTACTCTGCATATAAATTAAATAAGCAGGGTGACAATATGCAGCCTTGTCGTACTCCTTTCCCAATTTTGAACCAATCGGTTGTTCCATGTCTGGTTCTTAGTGTTGCTTCTTGACCCTCGTACAGGTTTCACAGGAGACAGGTAAGGTGGTCTGGTACTCCCATCACTTTAAGAATTTGCCACAGTTTGTTGTGATCAACACAATCAAAGGCTTTAGCGTAGTCAATGAAGCAGAAATAGACATTTTTCTGGAATTCTCTTGCTTTCTCCATGATGCAGCGAATGTTGGCGATTTGATCTCTAGTTCCTCTGCCTCTTCTAAACCCAGCTTGTACTTCCGGTAGTTCTCGGTTCGCATACTGCTGAAGCCTAGCTTGTAGGATTTTGAGCATAACCTTGTTGGCATGTGAAATGAGCGCAATTGTGCGGTAGTTTGAACACCCTTTGGCGTTGCCCTTCTTTGGAATTGGAATGTAAACTGACTTTTTCCAGTCTTGTGGCCACTGTTGAGTGTTCCAGATTTGTTGGCATATTGAATGCAGCACTTTATCAGCATCATCTTTTAGCATTTTAAATAGCTCAGCTGGAATACTGTCATCTCCGCTAGCTTTGTTGTTACTAATGCTTCCTAAGGCCCACTTGACTTCACTCTCGAGGATGTCCGGCTCAAGTTCAGTGACCGCACTATCATGGCTATCAGGGACATTCAGATCTTTCCTGTATAGTTCTTCTGTGTATTCTTGCCACCTCTTCTTAATCTCATCTGCTTCTGTTAGGTCCCTGCCTTCTTTGTCCTTTATCATGCCTGTCTTTGCACAAAACGTTCCCTTGAGATCTCCAATTTTCTTGAAGAGATCTCTAGTCTTTCCCATTCTGTTGTTTTCCTCGATTTCTTTGCATTGTTCATTTAAGAAGGCCTTCTTGTCTCTCCTTGCTATTCTCTGGAACTCTGCATTCAGTTGGGTATATCTTCCCCTTTCTCCCTTGCTTTTCGCTTCCCTTCTTTCCTCAGCTACTTGTAAAGCCTCATCAGACAGCCACTTTGCTTTCTTGCATTTCTTTTTGTTTGGGATGGATGTAGTTGCTGCCTCCTGAACAATGTTACAGACCTCCATCCATAATTCCTCAGGCACTCTGTCTATCAGGTCTAATCCCTTAAATCTATTCGTCACCTCCACTGTATATTCATCAGGGATATGATTTAGGTCATACCTGAATGGTTTAGTGGTTTTCCCGACGTTCTTCAATTTAAGCTGAAATTTTGCAACAAGAAGCTCATGATCTGAGCCACAGTCAGCTCCAGGTCTTGTTTTTACTGACTGTATAGAGCTTCTCCATCTTTGGCTGCAAAGGACATAATCAATCTGATTTCGATATTGACCATCTGGTGACGTCCATGTGTAGAGTCGCCTCTTGTGCTGTTGGAAAAGAGTGTTTGCTATGATCAGCATGTTCTCTTGGCAAAACTCTATTAGCTTTTGTCCTGCTTCATTTTGTACACCAAGGCCATGCCTGCCTGTTATCCCGGTGATTTCTTGACTTCCTACTTTAGCATTCCAATCCCCTATGATGAAGAGGACATCTTTTTTTGGTGTTAGTTCTAGAAGGTGTTGTAGGTCTTCATAGAACCGATCAACCTCAGCTTCTTCGGCCTCAGTGGTTGGGGCATAGACTTGAATTACTGTGATGTTGAATGGTTTGCCTTGGATTCGTACTGAGATCATTCTATCATTTTTAAGATTGTACCCCAGTACTGCTTTTCCCACCCTTTTGTTGACTATGAGTGCTACTCCATTTCTTCTAAGGGATTCTTGCCCACAATAGTAGATATGATGGTCACCTGAATTAAATTTGCCCATGCCTGTCCATTTTAGTTCGCTGATTCCCAAGATGTCGATGTTCAATCTTGCCATCTCATGTTTGACCACCTCCAGCTTACCTTGATTCATTGATCTGACATTCCAGCTTCCTAAATAATATTGTTCTTTACAGCATCGGATTTTCTTTTCACCACCAGACACATCCACAGCTGAGTGTCCTTTCGGCTTTGGCCCAGCCGCTTCACTCTTTCTGGCGCTACTTGGAAATACCCTCTGCTCTTCCCCAGTAGCATATTGGACACCTTCCGACCTGAGGGGCTCATCTTCCGGCGTCATATCTTTTAGCCTTGTGATACGTTCCATGGGGTTTTCTTGGCAAGAATACTGGAGTGGGTTGCCATTTCCTTCTCCAGTGGACCACATTTTGTCAGAACTCTCTGCCATGACCTGTCCGTCTTGGGTGGCCCTGCACGGCATAGCTTATGGCTTCACTGAGTTATGCAAGCCCCTTCGCCACAACAAGGCAGTGATCCATGAAGGGGGCATAACTTTGTAGCTGTATGGAATTGCTTGAGAAGGTCTTTATGCAGGAATCCAAGGTCATTAGGTTTAAAAAGATGAAGAAGCATAGCTTTAGGATTTACTAGTGATCTAATATGAAGAAATTCCTCACAGCAATCAGCAACTATATTTCAAAACTCTTGTACTGTTCAAAATTCCCACCAAAGATGAAAATATGAACCAATCTGATCACACCCCTTCCAACCGTACTGATTATAATTCTGGTGTATTAGGTGAAGCCTTGCAGCAGTAATGTACCACCTATTGAGAACTTTCTATTGTGCTTCCTTTATATTACTATTAATTGATAATGATGCAAAATAAGTCCAAATACACTATCAATCGCCTTCTGAAGACTCACCTAAGTCAGTCTCCTATGCCTGCACATAAGATGGCTTGTCATCCAATAGTGGCATTTGGAGGATTTTATAAACAAATGATTTCAAACCTTCATTTGAAGTAACACCAGCATCTATAAAAGATTCAGAAGAAGTAAGTAGGTGCTTGACTGCCTTCTTAATGTGATTCAGGCTAAGAAAGTGATACTTTTCCAGTTACTGATAAAAAGACTGCATAATTGGTTCAGTTCTTTTCAAAACATCTGCATAGAAGACACGTTCCCCTTTATCAAATAAATCAAACAATCTATACACTTTTGCTGCTATCCAAGCACAAAAACCTTGGGGATTGTTATATGCCGCAAATTCTGGATGATGCAGCATTTCCATTAATGGAGACAGATCAGGAGCCTTTTTTCCCACCAGCATTCTTGAATAAGTATAGTGTCTCTAATCTCTGGATGCTCAAATATTCACTTAGGTCACAATGTCTGATGCATATCAAGCCATAAAGGGGGTAGTTTTCTACTGCCCATTGCTTTGTGAGTGTCCTCTGGTACTCTGAGGAGGGATGCATCCATTCTATAAGAAATCTCACTTGAGCAGCAGTATAATATAATTCCAAAATTGGCACTGCAAGACCTCCTTGTGCCTGGGGTCTGCTAAGAGTCGTTCGCTTCAACCTTGGATTCCATCCTGAGAAGATAAAATCTGACAACAGTTTATTCCATTTGGCCAGAGCTGGAATAGATAGATGAAATGGAATTGTTTGAAATAAGAAAGGAAGTTTAGGCAAGATATGCATTCTTACAATAGCTATTCTAGCTGACCATGATAACTTATCTGTAACCCATTTTTGAGTATCAGAGTAAATTTGGCTTTACAATGGCTGATAGTTTAGTTTATATAGTTCATGCATTGAGGGAGAGATGTGACTCCACATGTCGCCAAAGCTTAGTAAATTCCTTTCTAGATTGTTTTGTGCAATTGCAGATAGAGTGAGATTAATCACCTCCAGTTTTTGATAATTTGCTTTGTCACAAGAGGTTTGCCCAAAATCGTCATGCAGTGAGATTATTTCTGGTAGTCCTGATAGTGGATTTGTTATGTAGAGGGTCATATCATCTGCAGACAAGCCTGCTTCATGTTCCGTTTGATCAACATGTATGCCTTGGAATGAAATGCAATGGCAAGAGGTTCAACAGCTAAGGCATACAGTAAAGGAGACAATGGGCAACCTTGGCTTGTGTCCCTCTGTAGCTGAGAAATCCTTGAATTGTGATTATTCACAGAAACAATTGCTTGACTTTGATAATTGGATGTGATAGCCTTTAAAATGTTAGGTCGAAACCCATCTTCATAAGTAGGTATTTAAAATAAGGCCATTCAACATGATCAAAGGCTTTTCCCCCCCAACGGATGACTGGAAGATTTATAAAACTGCTGGAAACCCATCAAGACCAGGAGATTTGTATGTTTTTAATGGCTTGGTCTACTACTTCTTCTGAGATGAACCTTTCTAAAGCTGCCCTATGCCCTAGTATAATCTTTGGAACAGGCAAAGAATTTGGGAAGGCCTTTACTTGGTTGAGATGTGGCCATTGAGATGTGTATAAGTTCTGATAATATTTCAAGAATACAGAACAGATCTCATCTTTCCTAATAGTAAGGTGTTTGATGGAGCCCTGATGGCCATCACATCTCTTTTACCTTGAGCAGCCCTCAGTTTCCATGCCAGAAGTCTGCCCTGCTTGTTACCCCTCTCAAAGTATGCCTGATTAGTACACAAGACTGCTTTGTGGATCCATTGGGTTTCCAGCAAATTCAATTTGTGTTGCACTGCTGTCAATTTTGTATATATTTTATCTGAGCCAATTCTTGCTTTTGTTCTAAGTCTTGCAATTCAGCTGAAAGTTCTGAGTACATCTGAACCCTCATTTTTTTTTATTTGTGAGGCAGCTGATAAGAACCACCCTCTAGCCACAGCCTTGAATGCAAACTTCTAAGGGGTGGTTTCATGAAAAGAATTCTCAGTCTTCGGGGATTTCTTTATTCAATTGATAAATCAAAAACTGATTCTGAAGGAGAAGCATATTCAGTCTCCATGTCCAAGTATGATCTACCGGGTGTAGAGGGTGCAAGGTAGATGAAATCCATCTACCTTGCACCCTCTCATGCATGGTCAGACAAGGTAACTGTACTAAGTAATGATGCTTTTGTGCAAATTTGAGTAAAATGAGAGGGAAGTGAGACAGAATGGACCCGGGAAGGAACTAAACTGAAAGTGACATAGAATCGACACTAACTGACCCATCCTTCTCTAGATACATGTCAAGTGTCATCTGTCAGATAGGTAGAAGTGACCACCTCACTGATAGGCCTATCAGTTGTCATGACAATGTACAAATGGAGGGCTGTGGGCTACTTCTTGTGAAACAATGATCATGTGGATGTTGCTTAAAACAACTTCTGTGTGCTGGCTTTTCCATGCAGTGAACAGTTAGTTTGTGTATATCAGCTAGCTACATGGATAAGAGTCCTCCTGGACTCTGAGCTAACTGGGGAAGCCCAGGTGGCTGCAGTGTCCGGGAGTGCTTTTTACCAACTTAGGCTGCTACTCCAACTGCGGCCCTATCTGGAGAGGATGGACCTTGCCTCAATTATCGATGCACTAGTCATATCCAGGCTGAACGACTGTAATGCGCTATACGTGGAGCTGCCTTTGTGCAAAATGTGGCTGCCCAAGTATTGGTGGGGGCGAGGAGATTCAATCACATAATGCCTATACTGCACCAGCTGCAATGGTTACCAGTGCGTTTCCGAACCCAATTCAAGGTGCTGGTTTTGACCTTTAAAACCTTAAATGGTTTGGGATCAAGTTATTTGAAGGACCGCCTTCACCCATATTAGCCTGCCCACACTTTAAGATCAGAAAGAGAGGCCCTTCTCACTTGCCCACCTCTGAGAGCAGTCAGGTGGGTGAACACACTTGAGAGGGCCTTCTCTGCAGTGGATAGGGATGGTAGATAATTCCGCCATGGACCCCAATGAGGCCGGATTCTAAAGAATCCAGCCCCTGGAGTCCATGGCAGAACAGAACACTTACCTCCGCCTCCCTGCGGAATCCTCTTCGGCCAGATCCTCTGGCTCCGGAGCATGTGAAATAAAAAGCAGGGATGCAAATGGCGTCCAGGACGTCATTTGTGGCCGTAAAGGTCTTAGTTTAAGCCATTTACGGCTGCATTTACCTTAAACTATTCTATTTATTTATTTATTTATTTATTTATTTCTATACCGCCCAGTAGCCGAAGCTCTCTGGGCGGTTCACAAAAATTAAAACCAAACAACACACAATAAAACAATTTAAAATATATAGAGCATTAAAACCACAATATAACAATACAACCGCAATAAAACCTAGCAGCAGTGCAAGAGTTTAAAATACAGATTTAAAACAGCAAAGATAAAAATTTAGAAAGCTAAAATGCTAAAATGCCTGGGAAAATAAAAAGGTCTTCACCTGGCGCCGAAAGGAATACAATGTAGGTGCCAGGCAAACCTCACTAGGGAGCTCATTTCAGAGCCGGGGTGCCACAGCAGAAAAAGCCCTCCTCCTAGTAGCCACCCGCCTCACTTCCTTTGGCAGGGGCTCACGGAGAAGGGCCGCTGATGATGATCTTAAGGTCCGGGCAGGCACATATGGGAGGAGGCGATCCTTCAGGTAACCTGGCCCCAAGCCGTTAAGGGCTTTGAATGTTAACACCAGCACTTTGAATTGGGCCCGGAAATGGACTGGCAGCCAGTGCAGCTGGAAAAGTACTGGCGTAATATGAGCTCGCAGGCCAGTCCCTGTTAACAATCTTGCTGCCCTATTTTGGACCAGCTGAAGTTTCCGGACCGTTTTCAAAGGCAGCCCCACGTATAATGCATTGCAGTAATCCAGACGAGAAGTTATCAGAGCATGGATAACTGTAGCTAGGCTATCTCTGTCCAGATAAGGGCGTAGTTGGTATACCAGCCTAAGCTGATAAAAAGTGCTCCGTGCCACTGAGTTCACCTGTGCCTCAAGTGGCAGTTCTGGATCCAAGAGCACCCCCAAACTACGAATCTGATCCTTTAGGGGGAGTGCAACCCCCTCCAGAACAGGTTGAATATCACCTAGCCGGGCAGACGAACCACTTACTAACAGTACCTCCATCTTGTCTGGATTGAGTTTCAGTTTATTAGCCCTCATCCAGTCCATTACTGTGCCCAGGCCCTGATTCAGAACAGCCACTCCCTCACCTGGCTTTGATGAGAAAGAGAGGTAGAGCTGGGTGTCATCCGCATATTGATGGAACCTCAGCCCACACCTCCGGATAACCTCCCCCAGTGGTTTCATGTAGATGTTAAACAGCATGGGGGATAAAATAGAGCCCTGTGGAACCCCATGGCACAATTGCCATGGCACAGGGCAATAATCCCCCAGCACCACCTTCTGGAATCGGCCATCCAAGTAGGAGCGGAACCACTGTAGTGCAGTGCCTCCAACTCCTAACCCAGACAACCTATCCAGAAGGATACCATGGTCGATGGTATCGAAAGCCGCTGAGAGGTCCAGGAGAATCAACAGGGTCGCACTCCCCCTGTCCCTCTCCCGGCAGAGGTCATCCCACAGGGCGACCAAGGCAGTTTCCGTTCCAAAACCAGGCCTGGAGCCCGATTGAAATGGATCTAGATAATCCATTTCATTCAAGAGTGCCTGGAGCTGTCCTACAACCACCCGCTCAAGCACCTTGCCCAGGAAGGGGATGTTGGCCACTGGCCTATAATTGTTAACATCCTCTGGGTCCAGGTTAGGCTTTTTCAGGAGTGGTCTAATTACTGCCTCTTTTAAAGCGGCAGGCACCACTCCTTCTCTCAAGGAGGAATTTACAACCTCCTAGACCCAGCCAGACAACCCCTCCTTTTTTGATTTAATAAGCCATGAAGGGCAAGGGTCAAGCACACAAGTGGTCAATCGGACTTGGCCAAGCACCTTGTCTGCATCCTCAGGCCTCAGTAACTGAAACTCATCCAATAAAACTGGACCAGACGGTGCTCTGAACGCCTCTACCAATGGAACTGCATTAATGGTGGTGTCCAATTCATGACGAATCTGAGCAACTTTATCCTCAAAGGGCCGTGCAAACTTGTCACAGCGTGCTACCGAGGGTTCCACCGTCTCTCTCCCTGGCCCAGAATGTAACAGGCTGCGAACCACTCGGAAAATCTCCGCTGGACAACACTGAGAAGATGCAATGCTGGTGGAAAAGAACTGTCTCTTTGCCACCCTCACCGCCACAGAGTAGGCTCAATAGTGGGCTCTTACCTGTGTTCGGTCAGACTCAGCACGAGTTTTCCTCCACCTGCGTTCTAGCCGTCTCCCCTCTTGCTTCATTGCCCTCAGCTCAGGTGTATACCAAGGAGCTGGCCGGGCTCTGCTCAGAGGGAGAGGGCGCTTGGGCGCGATTGTGTCAACCGCCCGAGTCATCTCTGCATTCCACAGAGCGACCTGGGCTTCGACAGGAGCACCAGCCATACCAGCAGGAAAATCCCCCAGAGCCCTCTGGAATCCATCAGAATCCATTAATCTCCGGGGCCGGACCATTTTAATAGGTCCCCCACCCTTGAAGAGGGGAAAGGCCGCCAGGAGTCTAAACCTCAGCAGGAAATGATCTGACCATGACAAAGGGACAGATGTTAATTCCTCCACTTTCAGATCACTATCCTCCTGCCCAGTCGAGAAAACCAGATCAAGCGTGTGTCCTTTTATATGCATTGGGCCGATGACATGTTGGGACAGCCCCATGGTTGTCATGGCGGCCATGAAGTCCTGAGCCATCCCAGATACAGCGGCCTCGGCATGGAAGTTGAGATCCCCCAGGACTATCATCCTGGGGGTCCTCAACACCAAGTCCGAGACCACCTCCGTCAGCTCAGGCAGGGAGTCTGATGGGCAGCGGGGTGGGCAGTACACCAACAGAATCCTTAATCTGTCCCGGGTACCCAACACAAGGTACAAACACTCAAGATCTGCACTCAAATTAGCAGGAAGCCTGGAGAGGGAGATTGAATTCCTATAGACCACGGCAACCCCCCCTCCCCGACCCTCAAGTCGGTATTGGTGCTGCACCGAGTACCCAGGAGGGCACAGCTGGGAGAAAGTGGCCCCTCCCAGTTCCCCCACCCAGGTCTCAGTAATACATGCCAGGTCAGCCCCCTCATCCACAATCAAATCATGGATGAGGGAGATTTTATTTTGGGCTGACCTGGCATTCAGCAGCAGCACCACCAGACCCGAGGGCAGACTGGTAAGGCTGCCAGGAACCATCAGGTTGGGGGAAGAACCAGAAGAGGGGACAGCTGTAAGGTGTCTAGCCCCTCTTCTCCTCAGCTGGCCTGTTAATCCCCCAACGCCATACCTCCCCCTGCCCATGACCACAGTTATGGTGGCACCTCCCACACCCCCTGAGTTGCCCAATAGTCCTCCCAGGCACATATTAAAATGTTAGGATATAAAATGCACAACAGTTTAAAAGAATACAAAAGGTAAAAGAGATAAAAGAGAACAGCAGCTAAGAAGGAGCAGATAAAGTCCACGTTTGCCCCTTTCCCTTGTCTTTAAAGCTGCTGCCCTCTGCTGCTGCTATTTGCTGCTGGTATTGTGGCTGCTGGTGTCTCTGGAGAGGCAGGTGGGTAGGTCTTCAGATCCTACGCGACTCCAAGTGCGACGCTAAGTGCGTACTTAGCATCGCACTTGGCGCGACGCCGAGGCGCTGCCTCTGGCAGCCCCGCCTTAAGTACCTGTGGGCGGGGGCAGAAGCAGGCTCAGGCTCAGGCTCCACCTAGTGCAGCTGCTGGCTGGTCCTCCTTCCCTAGGCTCCTTCCCGAGCAGCCCCTGGCAGCCCCGCCTTAAGTACCTGTGGGCGGGGGCAGAAGCAGGCTCAGGATCCACCCGGTGCAGCTGCTGGCTGGTCCTCCTCCCCCAGGCTCCTTCCCTAAGGAAAACTAAGACCTTTATGGACGCAAATGGCATCCTGGATGCCATTTGCGTCCGCAGTCAATACCCCTCAGCCAGCGATACGGCATGGCGGCCATATCACTGGGGCTTTGGAGCCGGCCAGCAGTTCCGCAGAATTGCCGCGGAGCCAGCCAAAGAGGATTCCAGGGGGAGGAACGGATCACCTCCCCCAAGGGCGGATTCCTGGCCGGACCAGCAAGTAGGGAATCCGCCTATCTCTAGCAGAGGCCCCATAACTTTGGAACAAGCTGCCATCAGAGGTCCGCCATGCTCCGTCATTGCAGACTTTTAAGAAGGCCTTGAAAACATATTATTTTACCTTGGCCATCTCGTGATATGACTGCTATTGTTGCTGTTACTGCTATTAACATTGTTGCTGGTTTTATTGTTAGCTGTTATTGTTGTTTTTATTGTTTCTATGTTTTATCACTTTTAATATTTTAACTGTTTTTATGTATTTTATTGCTGTAAGCCACCTTAGAAGGGCTTCTGCCCTGAAAGGCGGCCAGGAAATATTTTAAATAAATAAATAAGCCCACATCACATGGTTTGTCTTTGCCTCCATGCTGTTGCAAAACATTCCTGATGGTGCCTTGCAATGGTGTGGGGACAACCTGTTTGATGGGAACTGACTGAGTAGGTTCACAGAAATAAACTGCAAGGGGTACAGTTCCAAGTGGTGTCCACAGAGTGAGAAACAGCCCTAAATCAAATGGTCTAAGGGGCAATCTACATTACAACTTTAAATTGGTTTCAAACCGGTTTATCTAAAGGGATCCTGCACTTTCATGAGGGTACTGAGAATTCTTTGCTAGAGACCCCTGTCCCCTGCCCAAGTGGCCCATCTTCCTAGAGCTACATTCCCAGAATTCCTGTATTTGGTAGCCATAATAGCTAAAAACAGGTTTGAAACCAGTTTAAAGTTGTAATGTACATTGCCCCTAAGATTCAGTGTGAATTGATATGTGATACATCCTTAAACACATCAGCAGCAGAAAATATTGATCAGACCTGTTGACTTAACCATCCCTGCAAATTTTAATATGTACGGATATTGAGGAATCTGGTCTTTGTGGCCTGCAAGTTGTTTAGTGAAAAATGACAGGACTCTATAGGAAGAACTTCCTGGTGGTACGAAGTGTTTGACAGCTTGTGAAAGAGACCACCTGGAAGGAAATGGACTCTCCTTCATTAGTGTTTTTAAGCAGAGGCTGGATGGCAGCCTATCAGGGATGCTGCAATAGTGGATTTCCTGTATCGGCAGGGAGTTGGACTAGACAAACACTCGCTAAAGACCTATTTGTTTACCCGGCCGGGCATTTGTTGAATTTCCCTCTCTTTTCTTTGCTGCATTGTGTAAGCTGTTATCTATCTGTTACAGTTCTCCCCTGTTTGTTTACGAGTTTTTGTCAACGTTGTATTATTTTACTATGTTTTATTTTTTTTACTCCTTCATGGATCACTGCCTTGTTGTGGCGAAGGGGCTTGTGTAACTCAGTGAAGCCATAAACTATGCCGTGCAAGGCCACCCAAGACGGACAGGTCATGGCGGAGAGTTCTGACAAAATGTGGTCCACTGGAGAAGGAAATGGCAACCCACTCCAGTATTCCTGCCAAGAAAACCCCATGGAACGTATCACAAGGCTACAAGATATGACACCGGAACATGAGCCCCTCAGGTCGGAAGGTGTCCAATATACTGGGGAAGAGCAGAGGGTATTTCCAAGTAGCGCCAGAAAGAGTGAAGCGGCTGGGCCAAAGCCGAAAGGACAGTCAGCTGTGGATGTGTCTGGTGGTGAAAAGAAAATCCGATGCTGTAAAGAACAATATTGTTTAGGAACCTGGAATGTCAGATCAATGAATCAAGGTAAGCTGGAGGTGGTCAAACATGAGATGGCAAAATTGAACATTGACATCTTGGGAATCAGTGAACTAAAATGGACAAGCATGGGCGAATTTAATTCAGGTGACCATCATATCTACTACTGTGGGCAAGAATCCCTTAGAAGAAATGGAGTAGCACTCATAGTCAATAAAAGGGTGGGAAAAGCAGTACTGGGGTACAATCTCAAAAATGATAGAATGATCTCAGTATGAATCCAAGGCAAACCATTCACCATCACAGTAATTCAAGTCTATGCCCCAGCCACTGAGGCTGAAGAAGCTGAGGCTGATCGGTTCTATGAAGACCTACAACACCTTCTAGAACTAACACCAAAAAAAGATGTCCTTTTCATTATAGGGGATTGGAATGCTAAAGCAGGAAGTCAAGAAATAAATGGGATAACAGGCAAGCATGGCCTTGGTGTACAAAATGAAGCAGGACAAAGGCTAATAGAGTTTTGCCAAGAGAACATGCTGATCATAGCAAACACTCCTTTCCAACAGCACAAGAGGCGACTCTACACATGGACATCACCAGATGGTCAATATTAGGGATGGCGGAGAATTTCTCCACGAATCTCAGGGAGGCCGAATGCCAACGCATTCGGCCCCCCGAAATTGTTGGTGAAATTCTCTGCCCCCCCCCCCCGGGATGGGACTTACCTCCCTCGAATGTCCCTCTCGGCGGCGGGGGCGGCAGCCGGTCTTCCGACTGGCTGCCACCGCCGCCATTACAAAACAAAGTAAAAAAAAAAACCAACAACCCGTGATAGGCTACGTAATGATTTACGTAGCCTATCACGGCTAGATTTACAAAGTCAGCCGTGATAGGCTACGTAAATCGTTACGTAGCCTATCACGGGTGACTTTGGAAAAAAAAAAAAGCGCGTACTCAAATGGCGGCGCCCATGGGCACCGCCATTTGCGTTCCTTATTTGGGCCTGGTAGTTTATGTGAAGATTTACGTAGACTACGGCGAAAATAAGGGCAACGCAAATAGCATTACCCTTATTTTCGCCATAGTCTACGTAAATCTTTAAGTAGACTACCGGGACCAAATAAGGAACGCAAATGGTGGCGCCCATGGGCGCCGCCATTTGCGTACACGCTTTCCCCCCCCCAAAGTCACCCATGATAGGCTACGTAACGATTTACATAGCCTATCACGGCTGACTTTGGAAATCTAGCCGTGATAGGCTACGTAAACCGTTACGTAGCCTATCACGGGTGATTTTTTTTCCACTTTTTTATTTCGCGGCCGGGGAGACGGGGCGCTTCTCCCCGGCCTGAATTTCTGCTGGGCGAGGCGGGGCGGGGCTCCTCCCCCCCCGGCCTGAACTTTGGGGGGAGAACCGAAGCGCCTCCCCCCCCGCGAAGCAAGCTGCGGGACCAGGTCAGTGCCTTTCGTACATCGCTAGAATATCGAAATCAGATTGATTATGTCCTTTGCAGCCAAAGATGGAGAAGCTCTATACATTCAGTAAAAACAAGACCTGGAGCTGACTGTGGCTCAGATCATGAGCTTCTTATTTTAAAATTTTGGCTTAAATTGAAGAACGTAGGGAAAACCACTAAACCATTCAGGTATGACCTAAATCATATCCCTTATGAATATACAGTGGAGGTGACGAATAGATTTAAGGGATTAGACCTGATAGGCAGAGTGCCTGAGGAACTATGGACAGAGGTCCGTAATGTTGTTCAGGAGGCAGCAACTCAATCCATTCGAAAGAAAAAGAAATACAAGAAAGCAAAGTGGCTGTCTGATGAGGCTTTACAAGTAGCTGAGGAAAGAAGGGAAGCGAAAAGCAAGGGAGAAAGGGGAAGATATATCCAACTGAATGCAGCGTTCCAGAGAATAGCAAGGAGAGACAAGAAGGCCTTCTTAAATGAACAATGCAAAGAAATGGAGGAAAACAATAGAATGGGAAAGACTGGAGATCTTTTCAAGAAAATTGGAGATCTCAAGGGAACGTTTTGTGCAAAGACGGGCAAGATAAAGGACAAAGAAGGCAGGGACCTAACAGGAGCAGATGAGATTAAGAAGAGGTGGAAAGAATACACAGAAGAACTATACAGGAAAGATCTGAATGTCCCTGATAGCCATGATAGTGCAGTCACTGAACTTGAGCTGGACATACTAGAGAGTGAAGTCAAGTGGGCCTTAGGAAGCATTCCTAACAACAAAGCTAGTGGAGATGACAGTATTCCAGCTGAGCTATTTAAAATCCTAAAAGATGATGCTGTTAAAGTGCTGCACTCAATATGCCAACAAATTTGGAACACTCAACAGTGGCCACAAGACTGGAAAAGGTCAGTTTACATTCCAATTCCAAAGAAGGGCAATGCCAATGAGTGTTCAAACTACTTTACAATTGCACTCATTTCACATGCCAGCAATGTTATGCTCAAAATCCTACAAGCTAGGCTTCAGCAGTATGTGAACCGAAAACTACTGGAAGTACAAGCTGGGTTTCGAAGAGGCAAAGGAACTAGAGATCAAATCGCCAACATTCGCAGGATTATGGAGAAAGCAAGAGAATTCCAGAAAAACGTCTATTTCTGCTTCATTGACTACGCTAAAGCCTTTGATTGTGTGCATCACAACAAACTGTGGCAAATTCTGAAAGAGGTTGGAGTACCAGACCACCTTACCTGTCTCCTGAGAAACCTGTACGAGGGTCAAGAAGCAACAGTAAGAACCGGACATGGAACAACCGATTGGTTCAAAATTGGGAAAGAAGTACGACAAGGCTGTATATTGTCGCCCTGCTTATTTAACTTATATGCAGAGTATATCATGAGAAACGTCGGGCTGGATGAATCACAGGTCGGAATTAAGACTGCTGGGAGAATTATCAACAACCTCCGATATGCAGACAACACCACCCTAATGGCAGAAAGCGAAGAGGATCTAAAGAGCCTCTTGTTGAGGGTGAAAGAGGAGAGTGCAAAAGCTGGTTTGAAACTCAACATTAAAAAAACGAAGATCATGGTATCTGGCCCCGTCACTTCTTGGCATATAGAAGGGGAAGAAGTGGAAACAGTGAGTGACAAATTTTGTTTTCTTGGGCTCCAAGATCACCACAGATGGTGACTGTAGCCATGAAATTAAAAGATGCTTGCTCCTTGGGAGGAAAGTTATGGCAAACCTAGACAGCATAGTAAGAAGCAGAGACATCACCTTGCCGACAAAGGTTTGTATAATCAAAGCTATGGTTTTCCCAGTAGTAACGTACGCTGTGAGAGCTGGACTATAAGGAAGGCTGGGCGCTGAAGAATTGCTGATTTCGAACTGTGGTGCTGGAGAAGACTCTTACGAGTTCCCTGGACTGCAAGGAGGTCAAATCAGTCAATCCTAAAGGAAATCAACCCTGAATGCTCATTGGAAGGACAGATATTGAAGCTGAAGCTCAAATATTTTGGCCACCTAATGTGAAGAGAAAACTCACTGGAAAAGACCCTGATGCTGGGGAAGACTGAAGGCAAAAGGAGAAGGGGACAGCAGAGGATGAGATGGCTAGATAGCATCACTGATGCAATGAATATGAACTTGAGCACACTCCGGGAGAGCGTAGGATAGGAAGGCCTGGCGTGCTATGGTCCATGGGGTCATGAAGAGTCGGACATGACTTAACGACTGAACAACAACAATTGTTTTTACCCAGTTTGGGAATTATTTTGTAATGAAAAGCAGGTAAGAAATGCCCTAAATAAATATCAAATAAACAGATCAGCATTCCCCAACCTGGTGCCCTTCAGAGGTTTTGGACTACAACACCCATCATCCCTAAGCAGTATGGCCAGTAGTCAGGGAGCTGGGCCTGTAGTTTAAAACATCTGGAAGGTACCAGCCTGGGGAGGGCTGAACTATATGACTTCTGAGGCCCCTTACAACTCTATGATTCTATAAGCAGTTCAACTGCCCATCCTGTTATGCCCTACTTAGAACATATTTTCTTCTATGCAATTATCAGGGATTCAGGCTCCTGTTTTATCCAGGTATGCGAGGAGTGGATCAAAGAATCCAAATCCTCATTTGCATACTGAACAGAGTTAAGAGAGAGGAAGAGCGGCATTTGTTCCATTCATTCATGTTTGCTTCATTATTTCTACCTAGCTGAGGTGTGTTTGGCCATCTCAGAGTAGAAACTGCTGAGCACAACTCCCCTGTAGCGTTCATTTCTAAATGTAAGATTGAGTCACAAATGATCATGTCCTCTTTTATTACAAGAACACAAATTTACAGAAATAACGTTCTTCTAATATGACTCTCTGCCTGTAGGGAGGACTGGGGGAACAAATCAAATCTAACCATCAGTAGATGAAGCCTGGATTAACGTAGGTGATTATACTTGGTTTCTGCTTTGATAAATAAAGCCACAATGGCATATTTTACCATGTTTCAGAAAATTGTGATACGCAAACAAGTGTAATACATGACTCATCGACCGGTGTATATTTCAATTCTGAATGTTACAATTTACTTCAATTAGGTAACGTGGCTTTGTTTAAATCTTCGGCTCATCCCTGCTGCAAAGTCAATGGGTTACATCCACTTTCCCAGGGTGCTGCATCATTCACTTCTATGTTTAACATTCATATAATGGGGATCTCCTGTTAGGTAAAGTACATTAATATGTTGCAGTTTCTTGTGACCCCAGCATGCACTGGGTCTTTCACCCATGGAAAGTAACGCAAATCTCAATCTCTTCTTGAAATTAACAACTTTGATAATATTTGGACAAAATAGTATTATATCTGTTTTCTTCTCATTAGTTTCTGTAACTCATTGTTATGGAAAATATGAACGCATAGTATGTTCTGCATTGTGTTTTTTTTAAAGAGGCTAGTAAAGTGACTGGAGAAGGAAATGGCAACCCACTCCAGTATTCTTGCCAAGAAAACCCCATGGAACGTACCACAAGGCTAAAAGAGATGACGCCGGAAGATGAGCCCCTCAGGTCGGAAGGTGTCCAATATACTACTGGGGAAGAGCAGAGGGTATTTCCAAGTAGTGCCAGAAAGGGTGAAGCAGCTGGGCCAAAGCCGAAAGGACACTCAGCTGTGGATGTGTCTGGTGGTGAAAAGAAAATCCGATGCTGTAAAGAACAATATTGTTTAGGAACCTGGAATGTCAGATCAATGAATCAAGGTAAGCTGGAGGTGGTCAAACATGAGATGGCAAGATTGAACATCGACATCTTGGGAATCTGTGAACTAAAATGGACAGGCATGGGCGAATTTAATTCAGGTGACCATCATATCTACTATTGTGGGCAAGAATCCCTTAGAAGAAATGGAGTAGCACTCATAGTCAACAAAAGGGTGGGGAAAGCAGTACTTGGGTACAATCTCAAAAACGATAGAATGATCTCAGTACGAATCCAAGGCAAACCATTCAACATTACAGTAATTCAAGTCTATGCCCTAACCACTGAGGCCGAAGAAGCTGAGGTTGATCGGTTCTATGAAGACCTACAACACCTTCTAGAACTAACACCAAAAAAAGATGTCCTCTCCATCATAGGGGATTGGAATGCTAAAGTAGGAAGTCGAGAAATCACTGGGATAACAGGCAGGCATGGCCTTGGTGTACAAAATGACACAGGACAAAAGCTAATAAAGTTTTGCCAAGAGAACATGCTGATCATAGCAAACACTCTTTTCCAACAGCACAAGAGACGACTCTACACATGGACATCACCAGATGGTCAGTATCGAAATCAGATTGATTATGTCCTTTGCAGTCAAAGATGGAGAAGCTCTATACAGTCAGTAAAAACAAGACCTGGAGCTGACTGTGGCTCAGATCATGAGCTTCTTGTTGCAAAATTTCGGCTTAAATTGAAGAACGTAGGGAAAACCACTAAACCATTCAGGTATGACCTAAATCATATCCCTTACGAATATACAGTGGAGGTGAGGAATAGATTTCAGGGATTAGACCTGATAGACAGAGTGCCTGAGGAACTATGGACGGAGGTCCGTAACATTGTTCAGGAGGCAGCAACTACATCCATCCCAAAGAAAAAGAAATGCAAGAAAGCCAAGTGGCTGTCTGATGAGGCTTTACAAGTAGCTGACGAAAGAAAGGAAGCGAAAAGCAAGGGAGAAAGGAGAAGATATCCAACTGAATGCAGAGTTCTAGAGAATAGCAAGGAGAGACAAGAAGGCCTTCTTAAATGAACAATGCAAAGAAATCAGGGAAAACAACACAATGGGAAAGACTAGAGATCTCTTCAAGAAAATCGGAGATCTCAAGGGAACGTTTTGTGCAAAGACGGGCATGATAAAGGACAAAGAAGGCAGGGACCTCACAGAAGCAGATGAGATTAAGAAGAGGTGGCAGGAATACACAGAAGAACTATACAGGAAAGATCTGAATGTCCCTGATAGCCATGATAGTGCGGCCACTGAACTTGAGCCGGACATCCTCGAGAGTGAAGTCAAGTGGGCCTTAGGAAGCATTACTAACAACAAAGCTAGCGGAGATGACAGTCTTCCAGCTCAGCTATTTAAAATCCTAAAAGATGATGCTGTTAAAGTGCTGCATTCAATATGCCAACAAATTTGGAACACTCAACAATGGCCGCAAGACTGGAAAAGGTCAGTTTACATTCCAATTCCAAAGAAGGGCAATGCCAAAGAGTGTTCAAACTACCGTACAATTGCGCTCATTTCACATGCCAGCAAGGTGATGCTCAAAATCCTACAAGCTAGGCTTCAGCAGTATGCGAACCGAGAACTACCGGAAGTACAAGCTGGGTTTCGAAGAGACAGAGGAACTAGAGATCAAATCGCCAACGTTCGCTGGATGATGGAGAAAGCAAGAGAATTCCAGAAAAATGTCTATTTCTGCTTCATTGACTGCGCTAAAGCCTTTGATTGTGTGGATCACAACAAAATGTGGCAACTTCTTAAAGTGATGGGGGTACCAGACCACCTTAACTGTCTCCTGAGAAACCTGTACGAGGGTCAAGAAGCAACAGTAAGAACCAGACATGGAGCAACCGAGTGGTTCAAAATTGGGAAAGGAGTACAACAAGACTGCATATTGTCACCCTGCTTATTTAACTTATATGCAGAGTACATCATGAGAAACGCTGGGTTGGATGAATCACAGGTCGCAATTAAGATTGCCGGGAGAATTATCAACAACCTCCGATATGCAGACGATACCACCCTAATGGCAAAAAGCGAAGAGAATCTAAAGAGCCTCTTGTTGAGGGTGAAAGAGAAGAGTGCAAAAGCTGGTTTGAAACTCAACATTAAAAAAACTAAGATCATGGCATCTGGCCCCATCACTTCCTGGCATATAGAAGGGGAAGAAATGGAAGCAGTGACAGATTTTACTTTCTTGGGCTCCAAGATCACCGCAGATGGTGACTGTAGCCATGAAATTAAAAGACGCTTGCTCCTTGGGAGGAAAGCTATGGCAAACCTAGACAATGTAGTAAGAAGCAGAGACATCACCTTGCCGACAAAGGTCCGTCTAATCAAAGCTATGGTTTTCCCAGTAGTAATGTATGGCTGTGAGAGCTGGACTATAAGGAAGGCTGAGCGCCGAAGAATTGATGCTTTCGAACTGTGGTGCTGGAGAAGACTCTTACGAGTCCGCTGGACTGCAAGGAGGTCAAATCAGTCTATCCTAAAGGAAATCAACCCTGGCTGCTCATTGGAAGGACAGATACTGAAGCTGAAGCTCAAATATTTTGGCCACCTAATGCGAAGAGAAAACTCTCTGGAAAAGACCCTGATACTGGGAAAGACTGAAGGCAAAAGGAGAAGGGGACGGCAGAGGATGAGATGGCTAGATAGCATCACCGATGCAATGAATATGAACTTGAGCACACTCCAGGGGAGAGCGCACGACAGGAAGGCCTGGCGTCCATGGGGTCACGAAGAGTCGGACACGACTGAACAACAACAACAACAACAACAACAACAAGTAAAGCGACACACATGCTGAAATATTTGTTTTGCCAATAGTACTTCTGGTATTGCCTATGTATATATTACTGTGTATATATCTAATATATAATATATATATTAGGACCATGCCCGAAAAAGCAGCTTATAAATCAATGGAGGGAGCAATGTTATGGCTGCTAGACAGCGGCTAGACGGCCATAGGATATGTTGCTTTCCAGGAACCGACCTCCCCTGACTTCAGAGTTGCCTCAGAGGCAGCGCGGAAGAGCCCTGTCCTCCACACTCTCAAGGGGAGCGTGGAGCGGCTGGAAAGGGGCGTGGCTGGGGGCGTTCCGGGGCGGGGAGAGCATAACTGTGTTGTACAGCAGCCTCCTTCCCCGCTCCGTCCTCCCGCAGCTAGACAGCCGCAATTGGCTGTTTAGCTGAAAAAGCAGGGCAGGAGAAGTGCGGAGAGAACAATCCCCTCTGTGTGTCTCCTGTCCTGCTTTGGATAAGTGGTCGCCTCCAAGTTCAGAGGCGGCTGCCTATCTTGATGGGATTACTCCCTAAATTAAATTTTGCCTCTGAGCACTCAATACATAGAATGTTTTACAGGCATATGGGGGCACTGTCATGTAAAGCCAGGTCTGCTGTCTTTAGATAAACAATGCAAAACATACTATGTGTAAAAGCACACAATATTTTCTGGAATGCTGACAAGATTTTCTGGGTATATGTGCCCATGTGTTTTACTTCTAAGGGACAAACAAGTCAAGTCTTTAGGTGTGCTTAACCTGGCTATTTTTATTTGGGAGAAAAAGTAGCCTAATCTGGAGTATGCTCCTGATCTGGATAAGGGCCCTGTGCTGGTTTTGGGCTGAAATTGCCCCCTACTATTTTCTACCAAAGATGCTGTCTGAAGAAAATTTTTAAACAAGCAGCCAGGAGGGGTGATTTTTCATCAGAGATCCACTGTGGGGTGTCAGTCCAGATCAGGACTAAATAACATGTGACTAACGTTGCAAGTTGTTTGGCTCTAAAAGTTGCCTGTCCCCACTCATGATTGGCACGTAATTTGCACCACTGAACCAGGATGATAAGATGACAGTCCTATACACACTTACTTGGAAGTCTCACTGAACTAAGTTGGATTATTTCTGAGCACATAGGATCACTGTATAAAACAGTTCCTCTAACATCTGCCTGGCTTTGCATATCAGATAGCATGAGGATTCACTACATGTAAAAAAAATGAATTTTTGTTGAACTGTAGAAGTGCTGGCTCTGGATGTAATCTGTTTTTGTAACTTCCTATCGATAACAATGACAGATTACTTTAAAGTAAAATTACTATGCTACTTTCCATACAAAGTTCTATATTACTCAGATAAGCTGAGCTCACAACATCTTTACTCACATAAAATGTCACTGTTTTCAGGATGCACATTTTCCAACAAAGACTGGGGGGGGGGGACTCTAGGATTTCCCCCATATTTTCAGTGGAGAATGTAGGTTAATTTTCCCCAGAATAGACTTTATGTTGTGATATCTCCACTGATTTTTGACATGGTGGTTTTAAAGTGGTCAGAAGTTGAGCACTTTAAAAACCACTACCTCATATTTTTATGGTTTATTTAATCATCTGTCATTTTGACAAAGCAATTCATAGTTTCAAGGCACTTTAAAGAAACCAAACAATAATCTTCAAAGCACATGAACTGGTTTAGGATATCTTTCCAAACACTTAGACCCTATTGACAGGTATAATTATGGTTTTCTTATGGTGGCTATTTGTGTAATATTCACAGGACTTTTATCACAATGGCTGGGAGACATTCTAAAGGTGCTGATGGTCAAATGAAAAGGAAGCATTGTTTACATGTTTCCCTTGGATTAGAAAGGGGAAAATCAGTAAATTTGGATAACAGAGGTTCAAGTATGGAGTCCTGCTGCAAATTGCTGACATCATACCTTATATTCTTCTATTTACAGGCTGCCACTGAAGACTTTCAGGGATGGTGAGAACAGTTCATCTTTTAGAGAATAGGTGTGCATTCATACTACATGAAACATAGGAATATTAAATTATAAACAAAGCAGGATGGCCAGGAACAGCTGGGGAGACAGTTGAACAAAATGGAACATTCATACAAACCTCCTTGTGCATTCAGTGAACTCCTAAGGTGGGAGCAGGATTGCACCTGCTGGCCATACACCCTATAGTAATCCATTTGGCATTTGTGAGAAATGCAGCCACAATTAAAAAGAAAAGCCACAGACACCCTAGCATAAAAAACCCTCCCAGCTCCCTCATTCCTCATCAGCAGCAAAAGTATTTCAAAAGAGGCCATGCCTTGACAATTTGCCTAAGAGCCATTCCAAATATGCCTGCTCAGCACTGTGTTCCATGAAGTGAGTGTTACTGTGGCAAAGGAGAGGTCCAAAGCTCGTATAGTTCTCAGATGTTTTAAGAATGGGTCACAGTGCAGCACCTTCTCCACTGATTAGAGGATGAGAGGAAGCACTCCCTAACATCCTCAGGCCTCGGATCATGTAGGACTTTGAAGGTTATCACTAGTACTTTGAACTGAGCCTAGAAGTTGAGCAAGGCACACAGGTCACCTGGTCACAGTCTTCCACGCTATGGTGTAATGTACTGTATTTAAATTATTATTGTTGTTTCTAAGTGTGCGTCTATACATATAAATCAGCATAAGCAAATTTTATGCAAATTGGTGCCATCTTTTTTGGTGATGCATGTCCTCTCTGTTGGTGATTCATAAGTGGCCACCCTAACTGGAGGAAGGTGCTCCCTGCATTCTATCCTTGTTAAGAAATGAGCAACAGGTTTATCCTTAGTGTGGCTGGTGAGACTATTATGGCAAAGGAAAAATCTTTGTAAATGACACTTTAGGAAGACATTTTCGAATTTGCGGGAGGACTGGGATTCACATGATCAACTATATTAAAATAATAAGGGGCTTACCCATAAAGACAGCCTAAGCATAATTTTAAAAATAAATAAATAAATAAATAAATAAAAACAAGAGCTCCTTAACTCCCTTCACCTCTGATGAAATGCAATAGATGCTCTCCAGACCAAATGGATTGCAGTAGTTAGGTTATTTGTGCCACCTATTAATGTTCTTAATGAACGATGCAGAAGAGAAATCAAATGTATATTCCAACACATGTAGGCTTTGCACTTTTACATTATTGATTGATTTTAAGCTCCACATGTGAATACGCTCCCAACCGACTGCCCAACTAGTTTCAGGCCCTGCAACCTTGGATTGGTGAGGGTAGCCTATGAAGTAATTGGCTCACAGATCTTATATAACTTTGATGATTACTAGAACTATTGTCTGAGCAAGTTGCAGGTTCCTACAGTGCACCTGCACATAATTTTCCTGTCTTAATGGGAGGGCTTGTCGTAATGGCTTCCCAAATCCCACATCCTAGTAGTCCCCGGTTACTGCACACAGGCCTGAGTGTTATCATAGCTTTGAATGCTGGATGTGTGGTGGGTGCTAATGAGTATTGGTTGTCCAAGACCAATGTAAAGATAAGGAACCTAAGAAGGGAGAGCAGGAAGGTGGGCAACTGTTGAAGTTGCCCACCAACAGTTAGTATCTGGACAGCAGGCTGAGCAGGCACATAGATCACCCGGTCACAGTCTTCCCAACTATTGTGAGATATATTGTATTTCTATTTAAATTATAGTAATGTCTAAATGTGCATGTAAACATATAAATTAGCATATGCAAATTTTATGCAAATCTATGCCTCCTTTTGTCCTCTTTTGTGGGGTGGTGCATAAGTGGCCACACTTGGCAGGATGAATGAACAGCAGCAGTGAGAAATTCCCAGATCTAGCCCTAGATATGGTTCCTGGACATGATTTTGTTATCTAGACCTACTGAAAATCCGTAAAGTTCAATCTGGCTTGAGACCAGGAGCGTTGCTAGGTTCTTAAAAGATCTGGGGCACAGGCCTATAACACAAATTTGCATGTGCATCGATCTGTCTGTCTGTCTCTGAGTCTAAGCACACCTCTAATATATATATATATATATATATATATATATATATGCACGCACGCGTGTGGTGTGCTTGCATGTCTGTGTTTATACATTACATACATATATACATACTATACAAACGTAAGAAGTCTGCACTCTCACCCCACCCCCTCCACTTCAACTCAGACCCTGATTCAGCATTTTGGAAAACATCCCACTTCTGCTCAGGCCACTCCAGCGCAGCACCAGTCAAGATATGGAAAAATGAGTAAATGCTTCCTGTTGACTACTGTGGGAAATGAGAAAAAAAAAACCTGTATCTTCTTTCTCTTGGTCAGAACTGGATGATAATTTCAGTCATAATAGCTCTCTAGAAGGGGTTTACACCTGTCCAATGTCAGAAAAATAGGTGCAGGGTTTATATTTTGTTTTTCTTTGAAAGGGAACTGTCAATAACATTTTTATTCCTTGGAAGAACTGGATAAAAAAATCAGGATTGCCCCATCAGAGGAGATCATGTCTGCCAAATTTCAGAATGATAGTCACAGAGGTTTTTGTGCAAGGGTAGCCTTGACATTTTGTGGTCTCCAAAAGAGGGCAAACATATCTCCCTATGTTCTTTGAGAACCATTGTTCTCAAAATTACAGACAACCTTGAGGTGTCCCTAAGTAAGAAACCAGCAAAGTTTCAGCTGGATAGGTGCAGCAGTTCATGTGGAAGGGAAGTTCTCCAAATTGGGGGAGGGAGTGATTTGCCTTTACATAGAGTAGTGAAAGTGGAGCAGTGCAATAAATAAGCTGAGTTCAGTGTGACTTTTTCCCAGGTAATGTGTATTGCAGCCAAAGAGATGTTTAACATTTTTCTTCCCTTAATGAGGAGCCTTGGGTCATCCAGTGAAGCTGAATAGTGGCAGATTCAGGACATACAAAAGGAAAGTACTATTTGCACTTAAAAAAAACACCCTACACTAAAGATTAGGGATAGTGACCTCCTAATGGTCACCTTAAACACCTTCTGATTAGGATCTCTAATCCCCTGTGTGGCTAGACAGTTTTTACTTTTTATTTTAGTCTTTGAGAAAAGGAAACTTTATGCATGGCTAGCACTAACTGTCTGACATTTGGCAGGTTCAGTCAGCTCCATAGGGGCTGAAGCTTCCCAAATTCCATGCAATTATGTGGGAGCACAAAAAAAATATAGCTCTTTACTTTGACAGATTTTCTTGAAAAAAAGTAAATTTTACCTGTGGCTAGCACAAGCCACAGGACCTTACTGTCTGAAATTTGGCAGGTTCAATAAGCTCCATGGGGGCTACCAGGCTGCCAAATTCCATATATTTATCATACAAACAAAAAGTTATGGCTGTTTCTGTTTTCCAATGCAAGTCAATGGGAGAATGTAAAAAAAAAAAAGCAGTTACATCAGCTCCAAAGCTCTGGGGCCCAGCTCAACAAAGATCCGGGGCCCATGCCCAGGTGGGCCAACATCTAACAACACTCCAGCTTGAGACACTGCAGTATAAACAATGACATATCACAGCAGTGTAATCCATTACTTGCTTGTTATTGTAACTGCAGCTCCCCTCATTGCCAGCCAGCATGGCCACTGGACATGCTGGTTGGGAATGATGGCAGCTGCAGACCAACACATCTGAAGGGCACCAGCTGGGGGGAGGCTGCTTTAAGGTATCTCATATATATCCAGCCTTTCCATGTGACATAATCAAAATGGCCAAAAAATTCATTTTAAAAGTCTAATAATAAACAGCAGAATTGACAACTGATGGTTTTGTAACACCATCCCAGTATTCTAGTTGCTGGGGAATACAAGTGGGAGGATACTGTTGTGCTGATGACCTGCTTGTGTGTTTTCCACAGGCAGCTGATTGGCTGCTTTGTGGACAGAATGCTGGACTACTTGGACCCTTGGTCTGATTCCGCCTGGCTCTTCTGAAGTTCTTGCCCCCAAATCTACCAACCAAGGTGGCCTGCTTTTCCCTGCCTAATGGTAAGTCTGGCATTGCTTTACAGCATTCATTCTTCTGTCTTATGGCAATGCAGTCTTAAGATGGATGAACATACTTCAGTATATAATACCTTCCCATTTGCAAACACCTCCTGAATTTAGAAATGCCATCACTCAGAAGTTTATTCAACAGATTCTTTTTTGATTTGTGTGTGTGACAATCTGCCAAAGAGATTTCTCTGTGGAAAAAGAGCGAGGTGTTCCATGAAGGCTGGTTTTCTGCTTTATCCAGTTACTGCATATATAAATGCATGTTTTATTTTAAATGCCTGTCAGGAAAATCTCCAGCATGCCTTATGCTACTACATCCTTTCCCACGCATTCTTTGATTTGCAGCTCATTCCACTGAAATCTTTGTTTGCTCCTTGCTGAGGAAATAAACAGGCAGCTTTAGAGAAAGGACACTGTTTAATTAAAATAAAAGTTGGACCCAGGATAGTGGCCACCAGCTCTGTCGTATTGAGGGGAGCATTCAATTGGTTTCATTCTTGTTGCAACTATGTGTGTGTTGTTCTTCTGAACCGTTACGGATGCTGTCTCACTGCTATTCCCAAATTGGCTAGTTTGGGATGGCCGAATCCCACATTAGGTCACATAATCTCATGCTTTCATGACTCTGGTTGCAAAATGTGCACGTTAGTTATTTCATTAGAAAGAAACAATGAACAAGTAAATATGTTGTTTGATGTCCTACTGCATTAAGCTCTGGCTAAGCCTGAAAAATGGCCACTCTTATGCCTTCCCCTGCTGTTCTTTCTGGCAGCCATGAAGGAACCTGGCCTGGGTTCAGGTTTCTGTTTATTAAATCATAATCAGGATAATGATTCCCTTTTGAAAACCTGTTACAAATTAAAAACAGAATAGATTTTCTTTGCTCTGCTATTAAGCTGCAGCTCCTGCAGTATTGATAGAGCACAGTGAAAAGAGCACAGCAGTAAATTAGTCCCCTTTGCTATCAAGCTGCCTAACATAGTCTGCTTCTTGCATAAACAAAGCTTGGAAATAGACCTTCAGTGTAGCTTAAAATCCATCAGCTGCCAATATTGCCAACCACATATTTGTAGCAGAAATGCTGAATAAAATGTAGTTCACTCCAATGTGTTGTTTTGGGTCACCAGACAGACGGTGGGCAGTGCTAGGCAACATTTATAGCAGGGATGGGCAAGATGTGGCCTGTGGACCACATTTTCACACACCCCCAACACATACACACATACTGCAGCCCCTTTTGCCCTTGCCATCTCTGTTGCCCCTGCCATGCCAATTTTTTTCTTTAAAAACAAGTGTGGGGGTAGAAAAAAAGGTTGCAGTAAACTGCTACAGATGCTTAGAAGGATGAATTTAGCCTGTTTTCAAGCTAAATTTGTCCATTTTAAGGGTGATTCCTTCCCCAGGGGCTTAGAACTAACAAATTTGGCTTGTGTTTTTTTTTACACCCCCCCACCCCCCCCCCCCCGATAATCAGCAGCACAGTGGGAGTGCAGCATGTGGTAGGTCCAGGGGAAGGAAATTTGCCCCCCAGGCTGCCTGAAGCTGCTTTAAGGCAGCCTTCCCCAATCTGGTGCCTCCAGATGTTTTGGACTACAACTCCCAGAATTCCTGACCGTTGGTCATGCTGGCTGGTGCTGGTGGTAACTGAAGTCCAAAACTTCTGGAGAATGCCAGGATGGGGATGGCTGGAGTAAGGCCTAACCCTGTTTTATACCTTTCCTCCATGCCCTGACCAGACCAGTCTTCCACGTGATCAGGAACCTCACGTGATCAGGACCCCAGTTATGTGTACAGAACCTATATGTACAGCTTCATTCTTATCTCCTGCTGAACATGTGGAGGTCAGGGACTCAGGGATGGGGCCAGAAGGTAATCCCATTCCAACTTTTCAATGCGTGGAAAGGAAGTGTGAATGAACTTTATTTGCATTGCTCTAATACAAGGTGTTTTAGTATTTAGTCTTCAGACTTTCTTTTGTTCCTAAAAGCAAATTTTTGGAGAGCAGCATTTTTCATTGTCTATGTTCGTTTCTATAAGGATGGCAGCATCATAAAATGTTTCTTTTCAAATTGTTCTTTCCTTTTTCTCTCCTGAGCTCATTCTTAAGATACTTTTAGAATCTGTTTGTCCAGACCATAGGTTGCAACAAAGATCATATTACAATAAAGACAAAAGATAAAGACTCAGTTATTATAAAAACAATTCTTTTTTTCCCCTTTTTTTTACTAATGATCATTTCTAGCAAGGAAATATCCCAAGTATCTGGATCTTAAATCTTTATACAGAGCATTGAAACAAGCTGTAAATCTTCAACAACCCCTTATCACTAGCACAGAATATTAAATCATAAGAGGTTTTTTAAATTTCCTGTAGGCTATCCTGAACCATGTATATTCATTTATACTGTGTCATCAAAGTGACTAGCTGGTGGAGAGGTAAATTTATAGAAGATGTAGTAAAAACAGGTATCTGCATAGCCAGCTGAGGCTACTGGAAGGTGGTTATTGTTGGTACACCTTTTTATCAAGCTTTCCTTTCCTGAGCCATGTACGCATGTGGGATCACCACATGATCGTTCTTCCCACCTGGCCAGAATGGTCTGAGAAGGGACGCGTTTTCAGGGAGGGGAAAAAGAGGTGGGATGCTGAGTGTGATGGCTTATGTCAGCTCAGCCCCCAGCACAGACCTCTTTCCTTCTGGCTGCAAAGAAGATTGGGACCCTGCTTGAGCAAGCCTCGAGCAGCAGTTTGGTATTGACTGGGAGGGGAGTGCCTGGGCCCCTTCTGCCTATCAGGCATTTGAGGCCTAGCTAGATGCTGTTGCCTGTTGGGCTCTGCAGTGGCCTTTCCACTGCATAGCCCATCTCCCTTTTTTCTTGAAGCTTCAGCTTTATCGGGCCTCAGCAAGGAGCCATACACCATGGCCCTTCCTTGTCTTCCTGGCTTTGCAGGTGATAGAACCAAAGAGGCACCATCTTAAAGTATTGGCAGCCATCCGAGGCAGCCTCCTACAGTGGAAAGTCCCAGAGGAAGAAAGTCTTATCAACTGCCTTGTTGAAACCAACAGTAACGGTCTGTTTCATATTAGGTACAGCCAGAGGAGTCCCCCCCCCCAAGTAGCCGCCACTCCTGCAGCTGGTTAGAATCCATTCCAGCTAGATTGCTTCCTGCCCAGCTTGCAAGGGCAGGTCAGCCATAGAGACATGTCAACTACACATGCTTAATGAAGTTCATGAATATTATGTGGCCCATCCCGCATAGCTAATGAGGTCATTATACTGAATGTATATAAGCTGTACCAAAAACATCTACGGTGTGGTTCTCCTTTGTGGCATTAGCCGCGAGAATCCACCCTAACAGCGCTGTTTGTCTCCGACCAAATAAAACTGCGTTGGACTGAATCTCAGAGTTCTGTGTGTCTCTAAGGGGATATTGGCATACCCCTCCTAGAGGGAACGAATGTAAGCATAATTTGTGCAACACAGGCCTATGTGGTCTAGCCTTCCAGGCTGACACCATCCCAGCAGTTGGGCCTGCATGGCTCTAGGGTGTAGGACCTACCCAGGCCAAACCTTGTTGGCCTATGTGGCCCACCCATTTCAGCTGTTGATGTCCATTCACTCCAGTTGTAGAGGCCCAGGCTTGGGCCTACATGGTCTCAGCCTTGCAGGCTTGTGCAGCCTTGGACTTGCAAGCTGGTGTGGCCTTAACCTCACGCCTGAGTCCAGCACTCCCAGGCCTTTCCAGCCTTGGTATTCTGGCCTATATGGTACAGGATTTTCCTCAGCCTACGCAGCACTTGCCTTTGGGGCCTAATCCCCTTTCTGAGACTTCATGGTTTTTCTTAACCCCATAGATTTCACTCCATTGGGCTATCTAGTATGACCTGGCTCCCTGGGCTTGCCATTTAAGTTAATAAGACTCCGCTACCATGACTTCGCAGGGTCTCAGTAGTAATTCTTCAAGCCACAGCTTCTAAGTATAGGCTATCGTGGTGTCACCCTCTTCCTCCAGTGGGGTGCCTCCCAAGAAGGGATGGGGCAATAAAAGACAGAAAAGCCCCTAGAGTGAAGCCTTCTCAGTGGCACCCTCCCTCCCAATCCTCAGCTTCCTCAGATGAGGAGGAGGTGGGCAGGTCACTTTTTCTATTGTGCTTAGAAGCACTTGAGAAGGTGGTAAAGGACCGTAAACAGCCTGATCAACAGGATGGTGGAGCTAGCTGTAGAAGCTGCGCAAGGTTGCATATAATAATGATCAGTCTGGTACTGCAGCTTGGCTAGATGCTCTGGAGGAGGAACTCAGAGGGTTGACTCTGTCAACATCCACTGGACCGCGCTGTCTAGCGGGAGATGGTGCAGCTGAAATCACCCACCTCTGCTGAGACTCCCACGGCTGTATTTCGCCATCTATCTCAACCTGGAGCATCTCTACACCAGCCTCAAATCCCACATTTAAAATGGGGCTTTCTGCTTCCATTTTAAATGCAGGATCACAGCGTGCTTCCTTCACACGGGCTTCCATGCCTACTCAGAGTACCTGGACCCAGACTGGCTTTCTTATAATGAAGCATTTAGACTTAGAGAGTCTTTTGAATCTTTTGATTCATTGTTTCTCTGGGACAGGAAGTAATCAGAGTTGTAGCAGCAAACCACACAAACCCATTCAAGGAGACAGGGTTGACAGCAGTCACATGCTGTCCAGGTCATCCATTCTGCCATTCTCCGTGGGGTCATGGGTCAGGGGTTTCAAATCTGCCTCCTGTGTTGGGAGTTCCTGTGGGTTCTGTGCTAGGAACCCCTGTAGGTTCCACCATGAATGTGCTATCTGGGGAAGGAATCACCCATTTTCCAGTTGTCCTAGAGCGAGAAGTATTAGAGGGGCAGGAAAGGATGCACAGAGATCCAAGAAACCTGGCATCTGGCCTCAGAGTCAGGGAAAACGGAAAAGGGACCCAGTGGCTTGGCCTTTTATTAGAACGGTACCCCAGAAAAACAGATGCAATTCATGTTAGGGATGGGGTTGAGTATGGTTTTAGAATACCATCAGGGTGAGCACATTCATGTTTTGTCCAACTATCAGTCTTCTGCCTAACGGTTAGAGCAAATTGTCATAGACAAAATTATCAAGGAAGTGGAAGCAGGCAGGGTTTTACGTCCCTTCTAATCTCTCCCCGTCAACCCTGAGAATGTTCCCTTTAGGGATTGTGCTTAAAAAGGTGCAGTATGAGTTTAGACTAATTTTCAACCTGTCCCACCCTTGCAGATGTTCAGTTAATGATTTCATTTCTTATTATCTTTGTAATGTACACTATTCATCTTTCGACAGGGCAGTATGGATGGTGCACCACTGTGGAAAGGGAGGGTTGTTGGGCAGGTGTGAACTAAAGTTGGCCTTTCGCCTCCTCCCTGTTCAGCCAGAAGATTTCGAATTGTTGGGTTTTGCCTTCCAAGGTCAATATTATATTGATCGGGCTTCACCAATGGGATGCTCTATATTATGTATAAGGTATTTGTAGGTTTTGAAAAAAGTGTGATTTCTCACCTCAGTTTAACTTATGGAGTTTGATAAGCTCATATTGACAGGATAGGGTAGGGAATCGAATGGAGTGTGTACAGCCCTCTGGTGAAATGCCAGCCCCTCAACCCCTTTTGACTTTGATGAACCACTATAGGGGGATTCTGAGGAGACTGGAAAATAGAAGGAAAGACCTGAGATGGCTGAGGAAAGGAGGGATGAGGGAGAAAGATGCTGACTAAAACTAGCATGCTGCGCCCACTAGGGATGGCGGAGAATTCCGCCACGAATCTCAGTGAGGCCGAATGTCAGTGCATTCGGCCCCCCGAAACCTGTGGCGGAACGAAGCCCCCCACCCCGCGAAAGGTGCGTGAAACAGAGCACTCACCTGCTGCCGTTCGCACTGCTCTGCAAATGGCAGCCACGTCTGCGGCCGCCATTCGCTTCACCATTTTAGCCGTGATAGGCTACGTAAATACTTACGTAGCCTATCACGGCTAATGCAGGGATGCCGTTTGCGTCCCTGCGGAGGCTATGATAGGCTATGTAAGTATTTACGTAGCCTATCACGGCAAAAAAAAAAAAGTGAACGCAAACGGCGGTGGCTACGGCGGCTGCCATTTGCGTTCCCTTTTTTGCCGTGATAGGCTACGTAAATATTTATGTAGCCTATCACAGCCTCTGCATGGATGCAAATGGCGTCCCTGTGTTAGCCTTGATAGGCTACATAGGTATTTACGTAGCCTATCATGGCTAAAATGGTGAAGCGAATGGGTTTGTGTGGTTTGCTGCTACAACTCTGATTACTTCCTGTCCCAGGGAAAGCTAAAACAGGGAACGCAAATGGCGGCTGCTGTCACTGTCACCATTTGCGTTCCCTTTTTTTTGCCGTGATAGGCTATGTAAATATTTACGTAGCCTATCATGGCAAAAAAAAAGGGATGCAAATGGTGTCTGCTACGGCGGCCGCCATTTGCGTCCCTGCGCAGCCCAGCAGCAGCCGGATGTTGCTGTGGGCTGCCCCGGTTGGCGGCTCCGCGGAGTTGCCATGGAGTGGAGCTGGCCGTCAAGGATTTCAGAGGCAGAGACGGAGTGCCTCCCCCCCCCCACGGATGTACGAAACGAACCAGGTAAGTCATTTCGTACATCCCTAGTGCCCACTAGGACCCCTGTTCCGGGAAAGGGGGTGAAAAAACACCAGTGAGCAACACAGATATAAAAATAAGAACTATGATTTATTTAACAGGGAAGGGAAAAAGGAGAGCAAGCATAACAAACATCCAAATGAATAACGATTTAAGTGTTGCAAGTCTGCCAGGCCCCATCATTGCAGGTTTTTAGGAAGGCCCTGACTTACTTGTTTACTTTGGCCTTGCCCTGATTATGTTTTATCAAACTGGGTTGTAGCTGCAATTGTATGTTATAGGTTATGTAATATGCTGGTACCTGTTGTTCTTTTGGAATGTTCACTGTTTTTATTACCGTATCAGTTTTTATTATGTGAATGTTATTGTTGTATGCCACCTTGGGTGGGCTCCTGCCCTGAAAGGCGGCAAAGAACTGTTTTAAATAAATAAAATAAACAATAACATAAAATGGAGGGAAAGGAATTCAATAGGGTTATGTTCCATAAAGATAGGATATTTCTTAAAATAAAACCTGTCTGAAGCTGTGCAGTCCAGATCTCAGAAGTAATTGTAGGCCTCAGTTGCTGACAGTTAATTGACAAGCATCTACTGACTGGTAACTGCGGGAAGGGCAGAATGCTACTGCTCCCTTTCCTAGGGGCGGCGGAGAATTCCGTCACGGACTCCAGTGAGGCAGGATTCTACAAAATCCAGCCCCCTGGAATCCATGGCGGAACAGCCTCCTGCCCCCCCCCCCAGAATCCCCCGGTACGGCACTTACCTGGGGCGGATGCGGCGGATTCGGCGGTGGCAGGTGCGGCGGCCAGGCTGGTCTCCTGGCTGGCCGCGGCCAGGCGCAGCATACGCAAATGGCAGTGCCGTAGCCGCCATTTGCGTATGTGTTTTTTTTACTTTGCCTAAAAAAAGGGGTTTTTTACTTTTTTTATTTTTTGTAAATAAAATATTTACTTTACGTAAATATTTACGTAAATATTTATGTAGCCTATCACGGTTAAGTACAGGGACGCAAATGGCGGGGGCTACGGCCGCCGCCATTTGTGTCCCTGCTGCCCACTGGCTGGATGTCCAGCTGCGGGCGGAGCCGGCCGGCAGGTCCGCAGAATCCCCACGGAGCAGAGCTGGCCGGGCAGGACTCCAGGGGGAGGGACGGAGCGCCTCCCCCCCCATCGAGGATTCCGGGGGGAGGGACGGAGCGCCTCCCCCCCCACCGTGAAGCAGATCTGCGAAACGGTAAGTGACTTTTGTACATCCCTACTCTTTCCAGGACCGTGTCTCTACAACAACGGAAGGAGAAGCAAATGAAGGAGTACTGGATTTTTTTTAAAGGAATCAGCTTTGCTGTGCTTTGGTCCATGCAGGGCTCCACGAGTGAGTGCTACGCATCAGTAAAAATCACTTCACAGAACATACTTCCAGGTGGGGGTGGGGGTTGGAGTGAACATCATCTGACTGGCAGGGGCTGCTCAACCAATAAGAGAGACTTCTGCCCCTCCCTTTTCTCCTTTCCCTTGAAGCTCCAGATGCACCTGCATTTCAGGAACAAGCCTCGTTGAGGACAATGGCAGTTACTTCCGAGTAGACACATATATGCTTGTGCTGGGAAAGACGGGGGTGGGGGGATACATAGGGATGAGAAACCAGCCCCCTTTCTAACCTTTTGCTGTGCAGGATCTCTGTAACGAAGGTGTGAAGTAGTCACTTCTAGGGATGTACGAAAGTCACTTACCTTTAAGAAGGGTGACATTCGTGGTGGTGGGGAGGCGCTCCGTCCCTCCCCCCGAAATTCTGGCCGGGGGGGAGGTGCTCCGTCCCTCCCCCCCCCCGAATCCTGGCCGGCCGGCTCCGCTCCACAGGGATTCTGCGGAGCTGCCGGCCGGCTCCACCAGCGGGCGGACATCCGGCCGCTGGCTAGCAGGGATGCAAATGGCGGCGGCCGTAGCCGCCGCCGTTTGTGTCCCTGCAGTCAGCCGTGATAGGCTACGTAAATCTTTACGTAGCCTATCACAGCTGATTTAAAAGGAAAAAAAAAACGCGCATATGCAAATGGCGGTGCCCATGGGCGTCTACGCTATTTGCGTTCCCCTTATTTTCGCCGTCTTAGTCTACGTAAATGTTTACGTAGACTAAGACGTGCCAAAATAAGGAACACAAATGGCGGCGCCCATGGGCACCACCATTTGCATACGCGTGTTTTTTTTTTCCTTTTAAATCAGCCATGATAGGCTACATAAACATTTACGTAGCCTATCACGGTGTTTTTTAAAAATCTACCCGTGATAGGCTACGTAAATCTTTACGTAGCCTATCACGTTTTTTTTGTTTTGTTTTGTTTTTAACTGGAAATGGTGGCGGCGGCGGCCGGTCAGAAGACCGGCCGCCGCTGCACCGCCGCCGCCGCACCGCCGCCACCGCTGGAGCCGCCGCCACCGGAGCCACCGCCGCCAGGAAGATCCGCCCAAGGTAAGTCCCGTCCCGGGGGGGGGTGGCAGACCGTTCCGCCACCGATTTTGGGGGGCCGAATGCACTGGCATTCGGCCTCCCGAGATCCGTGGCGGAATTCTCTGACATCCCTAGTCACTTCCTAAGGCAATAGACCAAACAACGGAGAATTAGAGCCTCGAGATTGTGCTTTACAGCCTTTGGGGGATTTGTGCTTTAAACTGTGCCATTTCAACTGAGCGGGTCTCTGAAAACTCTGATATGGGCATTCAGGAGACAAGCCTCATTGAGCACAATGGGAGTTACTTCTGAGTGGACACTAATTGGTTTGTACAGGGGCAGGAAACACCCCTTGATTGGAGTCACAGTGAAAGGCACACCCCTGGGCAGAGCTAGCATACCCGAGGTCAATGTGGGGGTTGGGGCACATAGCAACTATATTGGGGAAAACCCAACTGAAGGAAAAGAATCAGTCTCAGAAAATCCGTTTTTTTCCGTGATAAGCTCTGGGGTGGCTGCTGGATGGCCACGACCTCATATATCCTTAACGAACTCTAAACGCAGCCAGCTCAGAGTAAATTGCTCATAGAGACACCCCCCTGGTTTTACTCAGCCTTCTCGGGACCTCTCTTTTCTGTTTCAGGGCTTCTCTACAGAGAGGCTTTTTATCTCACAATTCTACTGGGGCTTCTGCTTTCGGATTCTTTGCGAGATTAAGATCAGCCCTTTACATACACCTCAGCTCCCCCCACCCCCACCCAGGAGTTCCTTTCTCTGCAAGTTCTATATGTTTCATTATACAGCCACTAGATACAGCTGTTGTGGTATAGCTGCTGTTATTGCACGACTTCTTCGTTTCATGGAGAAATTCAACTTGTGATATTTAAATAGCTCATTATCCCCTACTTAAAAAAAAAAAAAAAGCATGGGAGAGGCCCTGGAGGCTGACAATGTCATGTACAGGACCTGCAAACTTCCATGAGTAACCAATTTCGATCTCAGGATAAAAGCCTCGTTTAAAGAGGCTGTCTGTCTTTCCTTCTTCACAGGGTCCTCAGAACTTCTTTTCTCCTTTCTGTCTCTTTTCTCTCCTCGCAGTCTCCTCGGATTTTGGGCTTTAAAATACTATCTTCCAGATGAGTACTGGCTTCCTGAAGGTGAATATGAATGATGCCTACTTTCCTAAATGGTCCAGGCATCTAGTATTGTAGGCATAACCTTTTCAAAACATAATAAAACTCCATAAACAAAAAAACCTTTGGGTTTAAAATGTTGAATTAAGGGCTTTCCATGTTTACTCAAGCTCCAAAATGCCAGGATATTATGGCTGTTAAGGGCCATGCCATTAACAGACATGTTATTTAGGCAACAGACACATTATTTAGGCAATAGTCATATGGTCAGATATCCTACGCTGTGGTTAGCAGCTTACCGCTATCTTGGAGCTGAATGGCTATAGCTGGATGGTTGTCAGTGGCAGAGTGGTAGACCTATCATGCAACTGAAGCTCCCATTCCACATTGTAAGTATCCAACTGGCAACCAATACCATACATATAGAATGATAGAGTTGGCAATGTCCTTGAAGGTCATCTAGTCTGACCTCCTACTCAGTGCAGGATAAGCCACAGATAAGCATTCCTCGTTAGCTTATTTAATTTAATGTATTTATTTATTTCATTTCTATACCGCCCAATAGCTGAAGCTCTCTGGGCAGTTCACAAAAATTAAAACCAAACAGCACATAATAAAACACTTTAAAATATATAGAACTTTTAAACCACAATATAACAATACAACCACAATAAAACCTAGCAGCAGTGCAGGAGTTTAAAATACAGATTTAAAACAGCAAAGCTAAAAGACTAGAAAGCTAAAATGCTAAAATGCCTGGGAAAATAAAAAGGTCTTCACCTGGCGCCGAAAACAATGTAGGTACCAAGCGAACCTCACTAGGGAGCTTGTTCCAGAACTGGGGTGCCACAGCAGAAAAAGCCTTATATAGCATATCACTATTCCTTTCACCTTCTAAAGGTTGTGCAGCCTGTATATACCCAGTCTGGAGTAGTTCACTAGACTGGCTTCTAGCCTCAGATGTCAGTGAGGCTCTCTATATGAAGCGTGTATTGTGTGGTCATGATTCCTCACTCACAGTATTTTGTGGGTCATCCTCCAGGGCCTCTCTTGTGCTTTTCAACCATTATAGCAGCTTTTTTTCTAACGAGGGAAGTCTGGTATTTTTGTGAATGGTGGCATGACACCCTGGTGTATTTACGCAATTCCACTATACCACAGCACCACCTAGTGGTTATATAATGGAACATATAGAAAGGTGGAGAAAGAACCCCCCCCCCCGGAAAAAACACGTGTAAAGGAGCCGAGCTTAAGCCCACAAAGAATCCAGAAGCAGAAGCCTTGATAAAGTGGAAGGTTAAGCCTCATGTAGAAAAGCCCAGTTCACAGTTCAAGCACCAGAATCCACGGTACTGACTTTATAGCTAGACATGTGCTATGCTGGTTATCATTTCACAAACATGTTCCATAGCTATCTTCCTGATTAGCCAAAGGAGATCATGGGCCTCTAGTGGAAGTGTTAGGAACATGGAAATTGTCTTATACCAGGTCAGACTATTGGTTCATCTAACTCAGTACCATCTGTTCTGACTGGCAGAAGCTCTCCCAGGTTTCAGGCAGAAGTCTTTGCCAGCCCTACCTGATGATGCCAGGTTGGCATCGCCAGGTAGGGACCTCTTTCATACAAAATATGTGCTCTACAAGTGAGGTATCTGCCCCCTAGTAGGGATGGGTGGATTCTCTACCTGCCGCTCCCCCAGGGAATCCGCCCTTGGGGGGAGGTGATCCATCCCTGCCCCTGGAATCTTCGCCAGCCAGCTCCACAGCAATTCCGTGGAGCTCCTGGCCAGCTTTGGAGCACTAGCGATATGGCCACCATTACTGTATCGCTGGCTGAGGCTGACTGACTCCAGACGCAAATGGCATCCACTAAGCCATTTACAGCCGTAAAGCTCTTAGATTAAGCTAAATGCAGCCGTAAATGGCTGCATTTAGCTTAAACTATGGGCTTTACAGCCGCAAATAGTGTCTGTGGTTTTTCACATGATAGGCTAGCCACAGACGTAGCAGATTCCATTTGCGGCCGTAAAGCCCTTAGTTTAAGCTAAATGCAGCCATTTACGGCTGCATTTAGCTTAATCTAAGAGCTTTATGGCCGCAAATGGCATAGTGGACGCCATTTGCGTCCGGAGTCAGTCAGCCTCAGCCAGCAATACAGCAATGGGGGCCGTATCGCTGGTGCTCCGGAGCTGGTGGCGAGGAGGATCCGGCCAGAGAGGATTCCTCAGGGAGGCGGAGGTAAGTACTCCGTGCCTCCACGGACTTGAATCCAGCCTCACTGGGGTCCGTGGAGGAATTTTCCGCCATCCCAACCCCCTAGGAAAGAGTTCTTCACTATTAATTTTGGTAACAAAACTAAACAGAACACTAGGGGGAGCAAAGTTATCAGTCTGGCAAGCTGTGTTTGTGAATGAACTGTATCTACAGTAGCCAGCATTGGGGAGCTAGCTCTTCTGCAGAAGGACATATAGTGGCTTTGGTGCTGTTAGGCAGATTGGCTTATATAAAGCTAATTTTGAAATATGCATATATTTGTCAAAAGGATTTGGTTAAAAATATAGGATAGAATTTATAGGAGGACATAGTTTGAGCACTGTTCCCATGGCAACAGCAGTGGAAACTAACTTGCACATGGTAAGAAAAATAGCTCTCGAGTCAGATGGTCAAACTCATCTAAGTTGTATTTTTATAGCAAATGTTTTATTAAATTCATATCCCATCTTCCTTCCATCATGGACATCAAGGTGGCATATATAATATGGTTCCCAGACTGTCTCCTATACAGTCACTGACCCATCAGAAACCAGCTTCGCTTCAGCAAGAGTTCTGAATTGTAGTAGAATCATATTGGGATTGAAATAACTGTGATGGGACTCTAACCCACCCCTCACCTGCTAATGCTCAGAATCTTTCCTGGTAAGTACTCTGGTAGCTATCTTTCTCGTTTTAAAATGGCTGCCACTGCTAGTAGTTATGATAGCCACCGTTTCTGCCTCTATTAATTAAAAAAAAAATAAAATATACTTACATAATAATAGGCCTTTCTTAGTTCATATATGATATTATTCTGAGGTCCTTCTCTGGACAGCTCTGACCTCAGAATTTAGGTGGATGGCAACATGCCCTAGGAGTAGGATAATAGCTCGGTGGTAGAGCACACACTTTAAATGCACGAGGTCCCAGGTTCAGTCCCCAACATCTGCAGATATGGATGGAAAAATTCTTCCCTGAAACCTGGAGAGCTGCTGCTAGTCAGTGTAAAAAATACTGGGCTAGATGAAGGAATGATTAAACTATGGAATTCACTACCTCAAAGACGTAGTGATGGCCACCAATTTGGATGGCTTTACAGGAAGTGCTATGGTCCATGGGGTCACGAAGAGTCGGACACGACTGAACGACTGAACAACAACAACAACAAAAAGGGGGTTAGGCAAATTCCTGGAGGAGAAGGCTATCAATGGCTACTAGTCCTGATGGCTATATGCTGCCTCCAGTATCAGAGGCAGTATGCCCTTCTATACTAGTTGCTGGGGAACATGGGAAACAGGGTGCTGTTGCACTCATATTCTGCTTGTGGGTTTCCTGTGGACAGCTGATTGGCCATTGGGTGAGCAGGATGCTGGACTAGATGGACCTTTGGTCAGATCCAGCATGGCTCTTCTTATGTTCTTATGTTCTCATGGTCTAACTTGGCATAAGCCAACTTGCTACATTCCTAACAGAAGATAGAGCCTTTTTAAATAATTCCCCCTGCCTTTGGAATGGCCCTCCCTACGGAGGCTTATCTGCCACCCATTCTGTTATCTTTTTCACATCAGGTGAAAAGAGTTTAATTTTCCTGGTCCTGGCTGTTTTTTTTTTTATTTGGCCTCTCTCTGTGTCTCTCTCAAAGTGTGTAAGTCTGCGTATTGTTGTTTTATGGCTGTAAATTGATTTTTTATAGTTTTCTCTTTTCTGGATTTTTTTTAGCCACCCTGAGAGGCCTTATGCTGGAGGACAGGAAAAGAGTTTTTGAAACAAGTAAACCATATAGCTTATATTTTAAGTTTGAGAGCAACTTCAGTGCTCTCAAATACCTGAATTATAAATTCAGGTCTCTGAATTTATACATCTCTAAATTTATGAATCTCTAAAATCACCTACAGTTTGGTCTGTTCAAGTCATATTAGCGAATAAATGGTAACTAAGGGTGCAATACTATGCATGTTTAGACAGAAAAAAAATCCTAGAACTCCCACTATTCCCCAGTTAGCCATACCAAATTACAAGGCCGATCCCTGCCCCCTGCATTTTTGCATGATGAAAAACATGAAATTCTTGGATGTGTCCTTGGTTATGCACTGGGGGGGGGGGGATATTCAAAGGTACACAGTCTTCTCCCATTGTCTAAAGTTTGTACACTTTTTAAAAAGAATATGATGTCTTTACTACTGAAATCTGGTTATTCAGCAACTTCTTTCTTTCAGAGAGATCATGTCCTAGCTAAAAAGGAGTTTAAATTATGCACCAATTAGTTATGTGTTTTTTGCAGGAAAGATACCCCCTGGTGTAATATACTTAAATATATCCCAGGTCCAAAGGACTATTTATTTAAAACTGAAAAGTTCAGTCTGAAGAAGGAACTCACTCTTGCCAGGTTTCAGCTCTATAGTCCTGGATGGACTAAGATACCTTATCACTTCCACTTTTGTCATTGTGGACCAGATGAGGTTGAAGATCTCCCTCATTATTTGTTTAATTGTTCTTTGATGCAAGATATTAAAGTATCTTGTTGGCCTGCTTAAAATTGGAACAAACTGGTCAGTTTGCCGAAGGGAGATACCTTGCTTTACAAGAAAGACATAATGATTTGGAGAAGAGTTGCCACTTTCATAATGGCATTAGCTAAGGTCCATTTAGCTAAGGGCCAGATTTAATAACACAGATGTAAAAGGTTGCACCGGAGACATTTGATTGTTTAAAATTTTAACCCCATATTTTTCTTCTTGGTTTATAACACTTTATAAAAGTTGGAAATTAGTATTAGGGTCTGTTATCATTCACTTCAGCTTGTTAGCTCCTAATTATTAGTAATTATCTTTTATCTCTGTTTAACGTGTCCGTTTTTACTTTTGTAATATGCTCTGTGTTATATTGTGTTGCCCTAGAGTTATAAATAATAAAATTGAACTGAACTGAATAAGTATGATTTTTTTCTGGCGTGTTTTTCTAATGTACACATTATTTGTATATATCCCACCCCCACGAGCAGTGTCACAAGCTTGGGAATGTATGAGCTTTGGCTGCAGATTGCACTCGTGTTCACGTTTAGAGATGCGAACAGGGTAAGTTCTGGTCATAAACAAAATGAAAACATTTCTCATTTGTTGTTCAGTCGTTCAGTCGTGTCCGACTCTTCGTGACCCCATGGACCATAGCACGCCAGGCCTTCCTGTCCTCCGCTCTCTCCCGGAGCGTGCTCAAGTTCATATTCATTGCATCGCTGATGCTATCTAGCCATCTCATCCTCTGCCGTCCCTTTCTCCTTTGCCTTCAATCTTTCCCAGCATCAGGGTCTTTTCCAGGGAGTTTTCTCTTCGCATTAGGTGGCCAAAATATTTGAGCTTCAGTTTCAGTATCTGTCCTTCCAATGAGCACTCAGGGTTGATTTCCTTTAGGATGGACTGATTTGACCTCCTTGCAGTCCAGGGGACTCGTAAGAGTCGTCTCCAGCACCACAGTTCGAAGGCATCAAATATTTGGCGCTAAGCCTTCCTTATAGTCCAGCTCTCACAGCCATACATTACTACTGGGAAAATTTCTCATACATCCCTAGTTATTTATGTCCTGCCATTCAGCCTTTGACAAGACCACAAAGGTGGCTTACAATAAAAACAAGAATATTAAATACATAAAACATACAGTCACAACAGTAATGGAGTAGCTACTACTGGTTTCAAATAATGCAGAAATGGAACTATATCACAGGTTCTGGGGACACCTACACTTATAGACTGATCCTCAAAAAACGTATTTGCTTCTCTTGCAGAATATAATAGCTGAGGCATACAATTTAATGATACAGCACATAGATCCTATTGACAGGGAGCTGCAATAAATTCTCAGCCTGGGGGAGACATGCATCATTGAGATAAACAGTGATTCTTAATCTATGTGGGCAAATGCAGGGGTAAAAAAAAAAAGGCTACCAGTCAGGGATATGCATGATTAGTCTATAAAAGTATACAAGAGTAAAATCTCTTTTGTCCTTTCTTGTTGTGCACACCACTGAGAATCTTACATACAAATAGCAAATTCAAGTGCTGAGTTATGAGGACCATGTACCCAAAATGAAGCTACTGAGAAACAAGAGGTGGAGATCAGCATACCCAGGAAATCCAACGTTTGAAGAAGGAGAAGTAGTAGTAGTTGTTGTTTAGGGAACCTGCCCCGCCACACTAACAACCCAATGAGGACTGAACAAGCTTAGTGGCCATAGAATGCTGAGTGTCTGTTGGGAGAAAATATGGAAAACCTGATGGGAAGGCAGTGATGGAGAATGGAATAGTGTATCCTGAAGGCATGGCTGTCTAAAACACTGAACAGGAGTACTCCACACTGCAACATTTTGTTGCAGGTTTCACTTGTAAAACTAATTAGCATTTTTAGGGAGGCCATATATCCTACTTTACAGAGGACAATCCTCTATTTGAAGGTGTCCTTTATTTGAAAGGCTGTCCAGTCCAAGTTTGGCTTAAAGATAAAGAGCCATAAGTAAGCGAGAGCAGGGGCCTTTGAGTTGCCCATCAACAGTACCTGGACAGCAGACCGAGCAGACACACAGGTCACTTGGTCATAATCCTCCCCACTATGGTGAGATGTATTGTATTTTTATTTATGTTAGTAATCATAATTGGTCAGGCATGGTCTGAAGGCACATAAGACAGCTACCTTGCTGAAGCTAAGGTCTGGGTCTGGTCAGTGCTTGAAGGGGAGACAACCTGGGAACCACATGTAGCCACCTTGAGTTCTAAGGTGGAATATAAATGAAATAAATACTTATAAATCTGTATCAATACATATATTAGCATATATAAATGTTATGCAAACCTGTGCCCTCTTTTAATTTCCTCTTTGGTGATGTGTTTTCTCTTTTTTGGCAATGTGTAAGTGGCCACCTTATTAGCAAAACAGATAGGCATGCACATCTAACCCAGTTCCTAAGGACGTTTATCCCAGGGACAACAATGGGCAATGTGTGGAGACCTTTTGTATCATGTCCACTAACCCTCTGTCTTTTTAAACTCTATTTTGATCAGGATAGAGAGTTGTTTGTTTGTAAAGCTCCAGCCCAGAGGTTCACCTATTCAATATCAAATGTGGAGAGGAGGGGCTGTCTCCCATGGGGAACTTCACTGTAAGATACTACCCCCTTACACACTTGCCTTTGCTAAGAAGGCTCCTCTGACTACTGTGGCTAAGCCTGCATGGGACTGAGAGAGAGAAGGACGAGGTCAGGGATGCTGACTTGGATTCCTGCACTGAGCAGGGGGTTGGACTTGATGGCCTTGTAGGCCCCTTCCAACCCTACTATTCTATGATTCTATGAGGCCCAACAGCAAGGGTTCGGGTCTGTACCAGCTAAAGTCTTGCAGGACCTGAGGATTGACTTCAGGTCTTGTGAGACTTCTGACGAGGTGGAAACAGGGCCAATAAAAGCCTGTTCCTGCCCAAGCAAACAGGGCAGACACTCACTTGGATGAAGGAACACACAAGGTTCTGGTTGGTTTATGTGGCCTATCAGACAAGCTCCTATGTATACTGGGGTGGACTGCTTTATGGCTTGACTGCTCCAGATTGAAACAGAGGGCTATATGTAATGTATGTCCTACCTTAAAGGTGACTCAACAATAAGAGAAGAGGTAGCTTCTAGTTAGCTTGATTTACATAGGTGTTTTATTTTCTGTTTCTAAAACCTAATTCTACTACTACTTCTTTTAAAAAGATTGTTTGTTATGGATTATGCTGCAGTACATATTGGGAAACTTTTCTGTTGTTGAGTTTTAGTTGACTGCCAAAACAGACTCCCGAGGGAGATGCTGAAGAAGCCCTGTTGCTTGAAACAAATAATTTGACAAGCAGCACTGCCAAGTAGCTTGTAAGCAACAGTCCTGTGTTAGCCGAGGAGCATGAGCTGATCTGTTGGTGCTTTTCCAGTGGTTGTTTCTAAAATTTCAGGAGACAGATTTGCATGAATAATACATAAGGGAAGAAATAACAAGCCACTTGGTGTTGTGATACACTTTCTTTCCAACAGAATTCAATACCATGGCAGGCACTCAAGGAAAGGCATTGGGACAATAAGACATATTAGAAGATGCTCACTATTTCAAAGTTGATGGACTGCACACCCCACAGACTCTGCCTTCCAAACAAACCTACACGTTTTATTCAAACAAAGCCTTGCCACTTAGCTCTCTCGGGCTGTGGCCTCTCTCTCCTTGGGCCAGAAGCAGTGGGTGCTGCCCTTAATTATGTCCTTGTTCCTCCCAGGAAGCACAACCCACTCAGGCTGTATCCGGCAGTTCTTTCTTTTCTTTTCTTTAATATATTTGTATTTATTTTATCTTTATAAATGAAATAAACAATACCAAAATTACCAACAACCTGATCAACACTACAATTTCCCAACAATACAATATTCTGATGAGGACACCACAATAACAAACAGAGAAGGAAAAAGAAAAAAGGAAAAGGGAGGAGGAAAGGAAGTGAAGAAAAAGATTCTTTCCCCTTCCCTCCCCCTCTCCTTCTCCCTCCCCTTTAAAGAATTAAGTTTAAACTCCAATACCCCCTGACCTCCGATGCTATTCTATTTTAAAAACTATAATCTTAACAATCTTACAGTTTAATAAACAACCTTACATTTCAACATCAAATCATCAATCTTATATCAAAGAAACAGGTCTACAATTCATTCCCAGAAGCCTATATTATTATTATTAATAATAATAATAATAATATAGTGTTATATAATAATAAAACTTAATATAAACCTTCAACAGTCAGTAATATATTTTATACTAGATATATTATCTATTTTGAAATAGAAAATATAAGGAAAAGCAAGAAAAAATGAAAGATGAAATAAAATAAACAAATATATGTATAATTTATCTTCTGAGCTAGCCTGGATCATGTAGACTAAACACAAACAGTTAACAAAGCTTGTTTAAAGATTCCAGTTCATGGGGTTGTAACAGAAATCTCATGCATTTTTACATTCAGCCATGCCTCTACCATTTCATGATTTAGAAACTTCTTCATCTGACCTTCAGACACAATACAAAGTGTAGCAGGATATTTTAAGTAATATTGTAAGTTCATTTGTTTTGCCATATTTTTTGCTTTGATAAATTGCCTTCTTTTACTCGCCACCTCTTTGATGTAGTCTGGAAATAACATAACTTTATCTTGTTTCCAGGAAAGGCTTTCCACCCTCTCTTGCCAAACGCAGGATATAATTCTTTGTGGAGACTTTTGCAAATCAGACTATGATCGTGTAGTCAGTCTCTTTAGCATTTGGCACATGAAATGCCGGCTCAATATCAAGTAAATAATCAGATGGGATAGGGAATATCTCATGCAAAAGTTTATCCACAAAAATAGGCAATTTTACATCATTAGACAGATTTTTAATCCCAATGTACGTTGGATCTCCTCTATCAGAGGTATTTTTAAAACCAATTTGTGTCATAGTTTCATTTCCTGCCACTTGGTCTTCTACCTCATTAGTTTTCGTCTCCATTTTTTGCCATGACGCATTAATTAAATCTACAGCTCCTTGCAAGGCTGTGATGGAATTTTGGATTAAATCCAACCTTTTGGCTTGCTCCATAAATTGTGAAGATAAAGTCTTTATCAGAGTAAATAATTCCCCTATATCTTCTGTTCTCAAAACTTTTGACACAGGGGGTGCAGGGGGAGTTGATGCCAGCTCCTTTCTTCTCCTCGGCTCAGTCATGTTTCTCTCAAACAGATCTTGCAGGTCCTCAGATGTTCTCAAATATTGTTAACATTTCTTAAATCATCCCTCAGAAGTTGCTGATATTTCATAAAGCATATATTATTATGGAACACGTCAGCCCTATTTTCTCCTATGAAATAGGAGTCTCCGTGCAGCTTTTTGCATTGGTAAAGCTCTGGAGAGATAATCCTGGAATCCACCCCCCCCCCCTATCTTGAGGGGGGTACTTTTCTCCAAGATGTTATCCAGATGTTGCCTTGGCCCCCCCTTTTAATTCCAGGGGGGAATGAATGAAGGTTTTTCAACCTTCTAAAAAGCTGTTTGAGAAAGCTCCCACGGAGCTGCCTGTGAGATGCTACCAGAGCGGCATTGGTTCCAACCAGAAGTCCCTGGCAGTTCTTTCATATTGTTAACACTCACTAAGAGAAAGCCATTCTACACATTACAGAGAATGTGATGCTGAATTGAGGCGATGGTACATTCTAGAAGGTATAATTCCGGACTGCAGGTAGGCAGTCATGTTTCTGAATGCTCCCAGAGGTCTGGAGTGGTACAGGGTGGTCAGAACTTTACCACTGCAGTTACCACAACATTCTGCATAAAATCAAATATGACTCTAAGGAACTTTTCTTGTGTTGGGGCCAAAATAAACATGACACAGGGAGATTTGTAATTGATCTCCCAACTATTTTTTGTTGTTGTTGCCAGGGGGCGTTGGGGACTAAATGCAGGTGTGTTGTGCATGGCTAATTTAATGGAGAAACAACACAGTGGTTGGATCCAGGATTTGCCTTCCATGAGAGGAAGGGCTCCACTCATGGAAGGTTCTTCTGCCCAATTTTGTGGGATCCTCCCACACCACAGCTCACCCCATTCAGCAGTGTCTCCTGATTCTCTGTATAGCATTTTTAGGGAACTGTAGGAATTGCTATAGGAAGGAGGGGGAAGAAAGCCCAGTTGCTTATGCTTAAATCTGGATCCAACCCAGGATATGGGGTAAATGAACCCTATTTCCAAATCTAAATACCCCCTCCCCCCAAAACTATTTATTCAGGGGGCGACAATACAGCCACTTAAAGAAAGCAGTAGTATGGTTAGGTCTGTGATTTAGACTGGGAAAACCACACTGGGGCGGGGAGAGAATCTCCACGGCGACGGGTTTAGTTCGCTCTTGACTTTGCTGCAGTTTTTAGTGGAGTCGAATCTTCTCCGTCTGGGGACACACGGGGCTTGAAAGCCTGGATTATCCCAATGTTAGCCTGGGGCTGCTCCCAGTTTATTAAAAACAGAACAAAAATGTTGGGAAATCAGCGCTCAGTCTCCCATCATGTGTCCTGGCCCAATGGCTGAAGACACTTTCAGGTAACGACACACCTTTATTTGACAGACAGAAAAACACTGCAGCGGGAGAAGTGCACTCTCTGCACAGTGAAATAAACTCTTCCCCGCATGTTGGACACCACTAGTGTTTTATTAGGAAGTTGATTACATAGCCACCTGATCATGCACAGAATGCTTGTTGACAAGAAACAGGAAGTCTGCCTTAACCACAAGTTCTTAAACCATTGGCTGGCCTGTCTGGAGAATGGTGACATACAGACAGTTCCCTGTTTGGCTTGTTATAGAGAGACTTTTGCTGGTTAAGCAAACTGCTTTTCAGAACTTTGTAGGTCTCACATTTTTCAGAAGAATGGGTGGGGTGGTCATGTACACATTCGGAAATTCCACAGTGAAGGTACCCAGGCCCAACCTTTGCTGGGCCTCAATATGGCTTCACTCTGGTCTATTACAGCTGGCCATAACACATGACATGTAGTTTGGCCCTTACTCTGGTGTTATGTAAGGCAGCAGCGCAACTCCTTCTCACTCCACCAGACTACTACAGTGAGAAGCCACAGACCATATGGGGAAAGGGCCCATAGTACATTTGTTCCTCAAGGCTAGTGTATTATTATTATTATCATTATCATTTGTATATCGCCTTATCTACTAAGTCATCAAGGAGGTGTACAACAATTTAAAACAATAAAACCTTGTAACAGTAAAAACAAGAACATTAAAAACATTAAAAACATTAAAACATAAAAGCTATAGATTTTAAAGATCTAAATTGAAAGATGCATCTTTACATCATTTCTAAAAGCCAAGAGAGCAGGGGCCAATCACAGTTCTTGAGGGACCACATTCTACAATTTAGGAGTGACACAGGAGAAAGCCCTTTCACACATGTTCAGCAGGTCTCTGTGGATAATGACATCCTCAGGAGGGCCTCTCCTGCAGATCTTAATGCTCGGGTAGGTTAATAGTGAGACTGCTGGTCCATTAGATAGTGGGATCCTAATCTTTTTAGGGCTTGAAAGACCAACACCTTGAATTGGGCCTGGAAAACAATTGGCAACCAGTGCAGGTCTTTCAGGTAAGTGTAATATGGTCCTGATACCATTTACCCATTAGCAGCCTAGCTAACTTACATTGCCCGTTCTCTATATGTCTCTTGCACACTCTCTCAGTCAAACTCCATGTGACCCACAAAAAGGACAAGATCACCCATTTTTTAAGTGCAGAAAAACTGCATAGCCTGTACAAAGGGAACAGAACTGCTGAGCTTGCCCAAAGCTACTGAAATCATGGCTTTTTAATTTAGCACAGATATTTCTCAGGTCCATATTATTTGGAACAGATACCTTTCCATCTATGAGATGGTATGCTAGACACTTTATACAATTCACACATGTCACACACTTCAGAATGTGAAGAAATCTCTGTTGGTATTGTCTTTCTCCTACGACTGAAAAGAAATAAAGGAAGTAGGGGTTTGTTTTTTCTCAATTGCACAGCAATAGCGCAAGACCTGGCTGCTAAAATGACTCACTGGGGGCTACTCCAAAGATACAGAATGGCTTACTAACATTTTAGTAAAAACACTTACAGTACACTCTGAATAGCTTATTTCAGGTATACCACTTCTATCCAGTTTATTCTGCATTTACTTCTATAGGAGCTAATTTCTGTCCTCATATGAGCATTTATGATCTCTTGTCAGCCCCCCAAATGCCAGAAAAACTATTTCCAAATGGAAAATTACTTCTTTCAGAAACAGATATGCATGTGCTTCTTGTATTAAAGATACTGTGGCTTCTTGAGAAAGCTTGTAGTATAGAATGTAAAACCAATTTTTATTCAAGTGACACTGGCTACTTTTTCTAAACATTGCTCAAGGCACCTCTTTTATTTCACTAGAAGAAAAATATAATAGCTCACACAGTTGTACTCAGCTTCTAATGAAAAAGGAGTTCATATTCTATAAACATATTTCAAGTGCCAGGACAAATCAGATGTATTCTTACAAACAGCCCTCTAAAGGTAGGTAATATATCCCCAGTTTATTATATTTTTCACAACAGTGGGATTGTAACTCAGGGAATGTTTTTAAGAATTACTTTTATGAATATTTCGAATCAACATAGCAGCTACCCGCAACCTGGTAAGGATATGGATTAAAAAATATCAATCCTGCTATCTGTCTCTTAAGATCAAATCATTAAGTCCTCACTCGGAGAAAACTCTTATTATAAACTAATGTGTCTCCAGAGTCAATAATAAATTTGACACTCCATACTTTTGATATACTATTAAACTATCCTGTGTTGTTGTTTTTCTGATGAAAGACTCTCTACCATTTGGCTTAGGTGTATCATGTGGAACACAGTGTAAACCAGTGCAGCCACATATTTATGGCCTTAGAGGGAGCCAATCTACTTTCTGCCTTTTGGACACAATCCATCAGGAAGTTCTCCTACACACACCCAATTGAAGTCAATAGGATTGGTGCAAGAGCTAAGAGTGTGCAAAAGACGTGCCTGGTGCATGTGACTTCACAAATAGAAACCAGTGGCACAATTCCTTTTCCACAACCCAGTATTATTGGTATGCTTTGAAAAAAGTAATTTATATTTTTCATCACCTGAGAAACAGAGGCATATTCGCTGCACTGGATTGGGGAAGATTTCATATAGCAAAGGTCAACAAAGCAGTCATCTACCCCAGCAGGGTGCCACTTACAGACCTTTTATTTCAATAGAGTCCCCTTCTATTGCCAGGTTACAGTGTCAAAAGTGGTCTTCTGAGGCGATTGAGCAAACAATATAACTAAACACATCACCTGCCTGCCAGAATTTAGGCCTCCTTCCCACAAATTTCAGATGAGGAGATAAATCTGTTTTTTATTTCAGACTGCAGCTGGGGGAATAAAAAATGAATGCTTCTCCATACAAAATAAATGTCCCTGCAACTAGATGTATGGGAGAAGGGCTCTAGATTAGTGTTCTGCCTAATATGTTGATTTTCTATGTATAGGGATTTATTTGGAATAGAAGAGTATTTAATCATGTGACCCATTACCTGTAGCCTGAAGAGATATGGTCCAGAAACCAGTTTAACAACCTCAACTACAGCTTATGAGAGAGATAGGCCTTATACCTTTTGTATGTCGTACCATAAACAAGAATAGAACTTCACAAATACAGAGAAAAAAATCAAATCTGGGCTGCTTTTGTGTTCATACTCAGAAATTCTCTGAATTAGAAGAAAGTTCCATGAAACTTACCAGTAAACTGTAGACAGGGCATGGACATAGCAGCAAGCAGGAAATGCGGGTCAACTATATAGATCAGGGGTGAGGAACCTTTTTTCTGTTGCTGTCTGAAGCCTGTCAAGGTCTGTATTGCAGGAGTGGGTGTGCCCAGACTCAAAAGTGAGTGGGGTTACCGATGTGACTCTTACCTTTGTTCAGTGCACAAAGGAGTGGGGGAGCCATTTTCATCCAGGATTTCTCCTTCCCCAACTGTGCAAAATTTGCTCCAACAGCTTTGGAGTTGAGGGGACAGAGCAGGCCCTAGTAAACAACATTAATAATCTGGAGCATGGCCGGTGAGGGGACACGCCCTTCAGAGAAGAGGCATCACTTGGGAAGGGTCTGGTGGTCCAGACTGACCTGGAGGGCTGCATTTAGAGGTTCACCGCCCCTGATAGAGAAGATTAAGTGAATCTCTCACACTATTTCTCTGTCATTAATTTCCACTCAGTTGAAAAGTCTGTTGCGTTCTCTTATGTAGACTGAAGGACAAAGGCAGATTCCACAATGGACTCAATCCAATAGAGAGGGGTTGGGGAACGTATCTGAGCCTGGGGGCTGAATTCAATTTTGGAGAATTTCTCAGGGGCTGCATTCCAATGGTGGGTGGGAGCCAAAGGTGAAAGGGGTGGGACCAAAAACAACCCCCCAGCGTATTTGTAACTTAAAGTTTTTACTGTCAGTGACTAAGCCTTAGGAGTAGGGATGTACGAAAATCACTTACCTTTTGGGGATTATGCTAATGGTTGGGGGGGAGGCGGTCTGTCCCTCCCCCCGGAATCCTCGCCGGGGGGGGAGGCGCTCCGTTCCTCCCCCCCCCCCGGAATCCTGGCCAGCCGGCTCCGCTCCGCAGGGATTCTGCGGAGCCGCCAGCCGGCTCCGCCACCGGCTGGACATCCAGCTGCTGGCTAGCAGGGACGCTGCAGTCAGCCGTGATAGGCTACATAAATGTTTACGTAGCCTATCACAGCTGATTTAAAAGAAATAAACAACAACGCGCATACGCAAATGGCGGCGCCCATGGGCGCCGCCATTTGCATTCCTTATTTTGGCACGTCTTAGTCTACGTAAACATTTACGTAGACTAAGATGGTGAAAAAAAAGGGGAACGCAAATAGCATAGCGTCTACGCTATTTGCATTTGCCTTATTTTCGCCGTCTTAGTCTACGTAAATGTTTACGTAGACTAAGACGTGCCAAAATAAGGAACGCAAATGGCGGCACCCATGGGCACCGCCATTTGCGTACGCGCGTTTTTTTTTCCCCTTTTAAATCAGCTGTGATAGGCTACGTAAACATTTACATAGCCTATCACGGTGTTTTTTAAAAATCTAGCCGTGATAGGCTACGTAAATCTTTATGTAGCCTATCACGTTTTTTTGTTTTTGTTTTTTTTTAACTGGAAATGGTGGCGGTGGCAGCCGGTCGGAAGACCGGCAGCTGCCGCCGCCGCGCTGCCGCCACCGCCGCCAGGAAGATCCGCCCCAGGTAAGTCCCGTCCCAGGGTGGAGGGGAGGTGGCAGACCATTCCACCACCGATTTCGGGGGGCTGAATGCGCTGGCATTCGGCCTCCCCGAGATCCGTGGCGGAATTAGGGATGGACGAAAGGGACTTACCTCATCCCGCAGCTTGCTTTGCGGTGGGGGGGAGGCGCTTCGGTTCTCCCCCTGAAGTTCAGGCGAGGGGGGGGAGGCGCCCCACCTCACCCGGCCGAAATTCAGGCCGGGGGGGAGGCGCCCCATCCCTCGCCGCCAAAATTCAGGCCGGGGAGGAGCGCCCCGTCTACCCGGCCGCGAAAAAAAAAAGTAAAGTAAAACACACACACACACACACCCGTGATAGGCTACGTAACGATTTACATAGCCTATCACGGATAGATTTCCAAAGTCAGCCGTGATAGGCTATGTAAATCGTCACGTAGCCTATCACGGGTGACTTTGAAAAAAAAAAGCGCGTACGCAAATGGCGGCTCCCATGGGGACCGCCATTTGCATTCCTTATTTTGGCACGTCTAGTCTACGTAAAGATTTACGTAGACTACGGTGAAAATAAGGGCACGCTACTTGCGTTGCCCTTATTTTCGCCGTAGTCTACGTAAATCTTTACGTAGACTAGACGTGCCAAAATAAGGAACGCAAATGGCGGTCCCCATGGGAGCCGCCATTTGCGTACGTGCTTTTTTTTTTCAAAGTCACCCATGATAGGCTATGCAAATAGCATTCCCTTATTTTCGCCGTAGGCTACGTAAATCTTTATGTAGACTAGACGCGCCAAAATAAGGAACGCAAATGGCAGCGCCCCATACGCGCTTTTTTTTTTTTTCCAAAGTCACCCGTGATAGGCTCCATGACAATTTACGTAGCCTATCACGGCTGACTTTGGAAGGTGTGTGTTGGTTTTTTTTACTTTACTTTTTTTTTTTGCAATGGCGGTGGTGGCAGCCGGTCAGGAGACCGGCCGCCGCCCCCACCCCCGATGAAACGCCGCCGAAACGCCGCCGGGACCCACTGCTGAGAGGGACATTTGCCAAAGGTAAGTCCCATCCCGGGGGGGGGGGAGAATTTCCCCAACACTTTCGGGGGGCCGAATGCGTCGGCACTCGGCCTCCCGAAGATTCGTGGAGAAATTCTCCGCCAACCCTAGGCAGAATTCTCTGACATCCCTACTTAGGAGAGGCATTTCAGCCTTTTAGAATGGGGGGGAAACTGTACAAAAGCCAGGAAATGATTGGGGGTTGGGAGAAAGGGGCTTTGACCCGGGCAAGGGTTTATGGCCACCTGGGGAACCCAGAGGGGTGGTTGGGACCCTAGGTAAGCTAGATTTGGCCTGAGATTCCTCACCCTTGCATTAAAATCACTGAGAGATTCACCCATCACTAATTCATGCATGCCTACCTCAGTGTTGGAACAGCATCTGATGGATCATAACAAAATAATGATTTTTAAACGTTCTATTTGGTGAACATTTGGACAAATGAGATTGCTCTTTAACATTTTTAGTTGTCTTTAATTTATTTTCATGTTGATTATATTTGTTATAAGTTGGAAACAATCAATACAAATATTGATGAAACAATTAGGAAATGACCTAAATCAAAATAAGCTTTTTTGTTTTGTTTGTATCATGTTCGAGAGAAGTTCCTGGCCACAATGCTGCCTCAGGTTTAGCCCTAAGTAAAAATAATTTGAAATAGTTGGGAAATGGAATTTCTAATTAGTATTGCAACTAATTCGGTGTAATAAGCAATGGTCTGAAATCACATTAATGAAAGACATCTCCTCTCCTCTAGCACTCTCCTCTAGATATCTATGAGCTGACATATAAAACGAAAGAATTAAAACCTCCTAACAGACCATCTTAATTAATCCCTCTTTTTCCTCCTATAAAGGAGATGATCTGATTGGAGGTGCCACAATGAAAAATAACCATCATTGTCTCTTGTGAATTAAGGAATATTTATTCTCATCATTGTCAGAGTTGGTAAAGATTTTGTTAGGAGCCTTATTGGAGAAGCCTGTTACCAAAATTACTCAAGAGAGTTTAGTCTGTGGATTAGATTAATGAGATTTTAACTAAAGAGAGATAATTATTTGTGACTTTTTCATCCAAGTGAAGTTCTAAGAGGTTTCTTCCCACACAGAACATCAGAAGATGCTAATTATAGAAGGGATTTATATTTTCAGGGTTGTCCCCACCTCCCCCGCCCTGAATATATTAACCAGTCTGTGATGAAGTTCACTTCAGATGTTTACAAGAGGACATAATAACCATTGGTGCAATGCAATGCCATAAAACATAATATTGCACCAGCACTGCAGGGACTGTTAATACTGCAGATACTGGTGTGGATGTTTGTTTAGGGCAAGGGTGGGGATCTTGTGGCTGTCTGGGTTGTTGCTGGACTCTGACTCCCATCAGCCCTACCTAGCATGGTCAATCATCAGGGATGATGGGAGTTTTAGTCCAAGAAATAAAAGTGACACAAAATCAAAAAGTGCCTCTTTATTTTTGTGTGTGCAAGCCCTATTTATTTATTTACTAGATTTAGATACCACTCTACATCTAACAGAATGTTCCCAAGTAAACAATAAAAGAAAACAGAATAAAAATAAAGAATAAAAATATTTAAAATCAGATTATAACAACAAAGCCATGGCTGGTCAATCAGAAAAGGCTTGTTTAAAATTAAATACAAATGTCCTCAGCAGGCACCGAAAGCAAAGCAGGATCAACAAGCAGGGAGTTTCACAGAGTGGGAGCCAATACAGTAACAGCTCTACTTTAGGTGGGGTCCAAACGGATGGCAGGTCCTTGTGGAACTGCCAAGAGCACCTCATCTGGTGACTGCAGTGACCATGGAGACTGGTAAGGAAGACGGTGCTCTCTCCCATGTTTTGGAGAACTACTCCCTCCTCAGGTGCTACTTCTTTAAATTCACATAATGTGCAGCAGCAGCCGCTGAGAAAGATGTAGGTCTCCAAAATGTTGCGTTTGCACAAAAATAAAAACAGACACTTAGTGGTTTTGTGTCACTTTTATTTCTTGCATTTTCTGTGCCTTTGTGTGTTTGTTCATGCTGGGAGTTGTAGTCCAACAACGTCAGGCGGGCCACAGGCTCCCCAGCCCTGGTTTATCGGTTAGGTCTTCAGGTTGTTTCACACTTCCCTGGACAAGGCTGTAAATGCTAGTCACTTGCCTGATTATTATTATTATTAAATTTATTAATCGCCCATCTGGCTGTTCACCCAGCCACTCTGGGTGATGTACAGCATATAATAAAACAGTTTAAAACAATAAAATTCTACAATAAAAATTTTTCTAAAATACCCTAACCCACCCCAAATGCCTGCCTGAACAACCACGTTTTTAATGCATGGCGGAAGCTCATTAAAGAGGGGGCATGGTGGAGTTCCCTAGGGAGGGAGTTCCACAGAGTGGGGGCCACCACAGAGAAGGCCCTCTCCCTCGTCCCCACCAGTCTAGCTGTCCTGGCTGATGGGACAGAGAGAAGGCCATCCGAGGCTGATCTTGTTAAGTGGCCTGTCTGGTGTTGCTGGAGGCGCTCCTTAAGATAGGCTGGGCTGGAACCATATAGGGTTTTAAAGGTCAAAACCAACACCTTGAATTTGGCCCGGAAAACAGCTGGTAACCAGTGCAACTCCTTCAGCACTGGAGTGATGTGATCTCGCCGGCAGCTGCCTTTAATCAGGCGAGCCGCCGCGTTCTGTACCAGCTGCAGCTTCCGAACTGTCTTCAAGGGTAACCCCACGTAGAGCGCATTACAGTAGTCTAAACGAGAGGAGACCAGGGCATGTACTACCAATGGAAGCAGATGGTCAGGAAGGAAGGGGCACAGCCACCGTATCAGATGGAGTTGATACAGCACTGTCTGGCTCACAGCTGACACCTGAGCCTCCATGGACAGCTGGGAGTCCAAAATGACCCCCAGGCTGCTGACCTGGTTTTCAAGGGTAACCATACCCCGTTCAACACCAGGTCAATATCCCCCAGCCTCCTCTTGTCTCCCACCAAAAGTACTTCGGTCTTGTCAGGGTTGAGCTTCAGCTTATTCCTCCCCATCCAGCCACTCACCATCTCCAGGCATTTGGACAGGGATTCTACGGCCAACCTTGGTGAAGACTTGAACGAGAGGTAGAGCTGCGTGTCATCCGCATATTGATGACACTGCACCCCAAACCTCCTGATGATAGCCCCCAGCGGCTTCACATAGATGTTAAATAGCATCGAGGAGAGGATGGAACCCGATTGTCTGTGCAGCCTCCCCCAGCCTCTGCCCTGCAGATATTTTGCCTAACCTACCTCACAGGAATATGACAACAATAGTTCTCTTTTAATTCCTAAAGAATTATGAATGGCCTTAAAACCAAATTGAATGGAGAATCCCCTTCCATTTATTTCAGCAGCAATTGTGTCTTTTTTCTTTTTGATTTTGTTATAATCAAAGCCACTTGAGACAAAAATTGAGTGAAAAATTGGATTTGCTGGCAAATTGATGGGCTGACAGGCTTTACTCATTAAAACTTCTAATCAAGATACAAATGCTTTTCAAAATGGAAAAAGATGACAAAATAACCCTTAGAAAAGACAAAGAATTATTAAAATTAATATTTAAAAGTGCCTGTATTCATAAGAACACCCTCCCTATTTGTTTTCTAATAGTTAATTATTATATAATATTCTGTGCAACTATGGAGACATGAGATATAAAAGAAGTGTGAACAGACAGAATAGTGAGCTCAGCTACAAAAGGAAGTGTGCTATTTTCAACATTGTTGTAATACTTTTCTTACAAAATGTTTTCCATTATATTTCATTCAGGAGAAGGTGGGATCTTGATTTATGAGTCTGACTGGGTGGATCATGCCAGATCTATAAATAAAAAATTCCCATTATTTTCTGGCAGTTACAACATTAAAAGGAAAAGTGTACATGCCAATCTTTATAACAATTTTCTTCTAATTTTAACACATCTAGTGTGGTTTAGTAGTAAATTAACACACATAGCTGCTTGCCTTTTAATTTTTTTCTGTATTGGTGTTTGGATAAAATGACAAACGGTATTTAGTTTAAAATGGAAACAGATGCTTCTAATCTCCTCCTTGTTGCCACACTGGAGACGTGAGGAAGGAAGCACATGAACCTGAGTCTTGTGTGTGTGTGTTAGTGTTACATCCAAACTCTCCCAGTAAGAGTTACCAGTCTACAAAGTATTTAAAATGTGTAGACAGTGGTGGAATGGATCAGACTGCAGGGGCCAAAGTCCAGAAATTGATTCATCAGTGTCCAATGAGTAGCTACTATTTTTCACCCCTCACCCTCAATTCTTACTTGTTCTTGATGAATGTCAGTTGTACAGTTACTACAACATCACTGTACTTTTACTTTTGGATTTCTGCTTAGCATCTCTTTTCCTTCATCACACCACATCTCCAACTTGCTGCAACACTTCCACCAGCCTTGCTACCTATAGCTGTAACCACTGTCCAAATCTTCCACTTAGCAAAGGTTTTCATTCTAAGCCTTCCATCCAGCTATACTTTGAAAACCTATGACCGCATCCTCAGCCTACTCTCGAGGTTCCCTGTGTCCTGTTAGCCTGTCCTTATTACACATTTCTTTTAATTACAGATATTGGAGTATTTTGTGGCCTGTGTCAAGGGCTCCTTGGAGGCCTCTCTCAGTCTAATCTAGTAGCTAAGTCCAGACACAGACAAAGGGATTCCTTTCAAAGCTTTATTCTTCTTTTATAACTTAACAACTCTACGGTTTGCAACTAGATCTGAGCAGCACAGTACCTATGCCCTAAGTTGGAACAGTTGGTCCCCGTTTGAAAGGGATTACTGGCAGACCCCTGAACTTAAGGACTAGGGAGAGTCCCTCCCCTTTTCCCTTGGATCCTGTGGGCGCAGCCGTTGTTTGCGCAGCAACCGGGCACTACGCCTCCTTTCTGCGCCCTCCATTTGGCGCCGCTCTCTGCGTCAGCGTCGCGCATCCACCAAGTCTGCTTCCCGCGCTCTGTCACTCCCTGGACTGCTATCTAAGCTAGGAATGCTGGTGGGAGGAATCTCCGTCAGCTGTTGGCCCTGGGAAAGAGGAGCGCGCTCCTCTCCCGGGAGCGACTGCTCTTCCTCAGAATCAGAACTACTCTGGGATTCTATGGGCTCAGTGTCCACCCTGACAGCCTGGCTCTTGTAACTTCTGGTTTGAGCCAATGATGTCTGAACAACTGTACAATTACAGAGCCAAGCAATTATAGAACCAAACTCATCAATCACAGAGTCTCAGTGCTCTCTAGCAAGCTGACCTGTTGCAGACTGTGGAGGGGCTCTCTTACAAAATTAAGTGAAAGGCAGTCCTCATGATTTTGCAGTGCAGGTCAATGAACCAAGCCAATGGTTGTAAGCATTTCAATTTGTGTATTTACAGTTATGTATACCTTCCAGAACTGAATGTATCTTTAAGGCAGCCTTCCCCAACCTGATGCCTTCCAGATGTGCTGGACTACAACTCCCAGCATCCTCCAGCTGGGTTTGGAAAGGCTGCCTTAAGAGAACTACTACAGTTCCACATCAGCCATATCAATGCCATGGTGTCTACTATTCCTCATAAAGAAACAGGCTGGTCTAATACTGCCTTGTTAGTAATTATATTTTGTATTTTGTACTGTGTATCATGAAGCCCAATCCTCTGCATGTTTACTTGGAAATAAGTCTCACTGACTTAACTTAAATGGGTCTAACTCCCAAGGAAGTATTCATAGGATTGCAGTCTTAATTGTTACATGCTGTTATTAGATATGCAGCAGTATTCACTAAGGTTTCTGTTTTCTTATAAACAAATAAACAGTGAGGCCTGACATTGCTAGTAATATCAACTGTTAGTAATGTTTTGATTTTAAAATTAGTGTGTACATTTTCTTGGCACCTTTTACCATTATATATCTCGCTTAGCCTTAAAAATCAAACCAGGAATGTGGAGAATCCAGAATTCCAGTGTTTTAGGTAAGAAATTATTTTTCAGTCATCCAGAAACATCACTTAACTTTAATAACCCTGAACCAATTTCCTTCTTCCTTGTTTAAACATACATGTAATAATTAAATCTACAAGCCAAGTAATATTTTTTTTTTTGGGGGGGGGAGTACAGTCATTTTGAACTTAACATTGAATGGGAAGGGATTTTTCAATGCATTGTCAAAATACTATCTGCTATTGCTCCCCAGACAATGGAAATACTGATCTGTATCTCCATACTATTTATGTTACGATAAACACACCACACACACACAATTATAGGCAACCTCAACAATAGCAGTAAAAAAGACAAAGACATTTGGAGGGATAACTAGAATGAAATCAGCCACTGTCCATAGTAGATGTATTATTGAACCACCTGTTTTCATCCAAATGTATACTAACTAATTTTGTATCCTGTATCAGTTAAGAGAAATACACACATGATGATGATACTTCAGGGAAGTTCCAACTCCTAGTTCCCCACCATACCATCTTTATGTGTGGCATAATATGACCCAAATGTAGAGACTAGCTGGACCAATACAAAAGTTTAATATTATGATTGATTGAATTGCTCTTCCATCTTATCTCCAGGGTTTTGTGCAAGTTGCAATAGGGTGGTTGTTGTTGTTTTTAAACCAGTGAAAATCCTATAAAAGTACTCCTTCTAAAACAACAGATAGAAGTGTCACAAAGGCCAAATATTTGTTACAAATCCCAAGCAACAGCTTAACCCTGGAAATATAATCTAGCCCCAGTATGATAGAATCTTATAATGCTTCCAGAGGATCCTTGGTCTTGTTCTTGCCTATAAAAGCTCATGCTGCAATAGATCAGGTAGTTGTTAAAGTGCTGCAGCATTCTTTGCCATCTTTGAAGGCTGCAGGAGTCTGTAGTGGTAGCAGAATACCACTCTATACACCCTTGTTGCATGGTCACCGCATATAGATGGTGCAGCCAGAAAGGAACTGTTGGACAAGCCATATAGGCAACTGTGGACAGAAGCAGCATGTTGAATTGAGACTGTAAGCCTTAGAGCCAATGCAGCCCTTTGAGAACTGATGTGAGCCCAGGGATTGACCCTTACCAGGTCCAGGTGTAGCTACCATTAGTCATCAAGGATGGCTCCATGTGGAACATGTTATAGTAAACAGGTATGAAAGCAAGAGAGCTTTCTTATGACCAAATTTAACGCTGTTTCTGGAATTATGCCAAGGCCAGTATTCAGCATGTTTACATCCTGTCTCATAAATGTTCTTGATGTCCAATTTTTTAATTAAATATGAATTAAGGGATGGTATTATTTAAAATCACAGAGAAGAGTTTAAACTCACTGTCTACTACAGGTGCATTTATCTGCTTTCCCAAGTCTTAGGACAAAATCATATTTGTTTTCAGCTAAACAACAGTACTTCAGACATTCTCCTAAGTCAAGAGTGGGCAGCTTGTAGCCTGCCAGATATTTTGGCCTATATCTTCCATCTGCCCTAGCCATGATAGCCAATGATGAGGGATGACGGGACTTTGGGGTCAAAACATCTGGAGGGCCACAGGTTGCTCACCCTTGACCTAAGTGATAGGACAATGTCTAAAGTAATGGAGTATATTTAGGTTGTAATCCTTCCTTTACCTACTTACTTGGGAATAAGCCCAATTGACTTCAATACGAGTTACTTCTGAGTAGACATTTATAGACGCGCACTGTTATACTTCATTAAACAGTAGGAAGTTTCATGGCCAGCCTTTTGCAGTCAGTTTCCTTGTAAGGAAAGAGACCTGAGACATATAGGCTGAGATCCTAATGTTTCACTCCAAGAATGGAAGGAGCTCATGGAAGGTGTCGTTCCATGAATGCAGCACTCTAATCCATAAACAGAAGCTCCTTCCATTCATGCATTGAAAACTTAAGATCCAAGTCATACTGGTTTTATAACATGCTTATTTAAAAAGATACCGATTGAGGAGGTGGGAAGCAAATAGGTCTGTCATGCAAAAGTATACAATGGCTCCCATGAGTTCATGGTTGAATGGGTGTCCAAAGTTTGAATGGAAAAGTTACCAGAAGAAAGGCTGAAGATATTACATGTGTGTGTACGCATGAAGCTAACTATGAAGTATTGGAATGTGGACAAGATAATTGGCTGAGCTTGGATGAAGATGAGCAATTAATAATTGTCTGAATTTGACAAGAACCATCAACTGCAAAAGGTATACTTAATTGCTAGAAAGATAGGAGCAATTTTATTAAAGTTGAATTGATGAGGTGGACCAAGGCACTTAGCCAAGGGATAAGATCTTATCTACCTAAAGATAAAGGATTGGGAAAAGTATATAAAGTGCCCCAGAGCCAATGGGGCCTCCAGAGAAAACCAACACTGAGAGGCAGCCAACATGTAGCATGAACTCCTGCTTTGGTGCATCAATCAGGGTTGGGCTGTTGGTTGACTTCTCCAACATTGGGAACTATAGAATGAATAAGAAGGTGTGAATGTGCTGGATTTAACTGTATTTCATCTAAATAAAGGTGTTCTAAAAAAGATTTTAAGTCTATGCCTCACCCCATGATCTTAGCCATTCTGGTAGTAGGCACATAGATTGGCAGTGCTAGTCATGAAGCAGGATCAGTCCTTCAGAAGCGGCAATACACCTTGGCAGCTACCCAAGCTGTTGTATAGCCAGTTTCAAAACCTTCTTGTTTTGTTCTTGTGGCATTGAAAATATGCCCCTCCCTGGCATATAGTGCCCTTCCGCTGGACAATTACTTTGACAGATCAAGCATGCTACTTTGCCCTCAGAGAGATGTGTTGCTGTAAGCAGATAAAAATGTTGAAATAGACTGAGGGCGCACAGGAAAGCTCACTTTAATTATCACTGCAACTCTGGGGAGCCTTTCAAAATGTTCTTTCTTTAAGCAATTTTTAATGTTTTCTTATCTGCTCAAAGATTTTAGGTCATATCTGTCTTGAGGCGAAATAGCATATTTAAATTTCTGTCCTCTTCAAATGTTTGTGTAACCCCCCCACCCTCCAGTAGTTATGTTTCATTCATTTTAAACATGTTGAATTAAGCTACCCAAGGCATCTGAAAGCTACCCAGACTGTGTCCCAATTCGTATTGAACCAATTCATTAAAAACACACAGGGCTGGGTCCAGATATAGGTGTAACTGGACTGATGGAAGTGGATTTCCCCCTCCTCCCCATGCAGCTCCTTCAGGCCCCTGAAAATGCTACACAGAGGGTCAGGGGATCTTGTTGAATGGGGCGAGCTATGGTGCGGGTGGGGAAGGAGGGATCCTTGAAAACCAGATGGTGGCATCTTCCGCAAGTGGAGCCCATCTGTCCCTAGAAAGTAGACCTTGGACCCAACCCAATACCTTATTTTTTTCCTCTCTCCTTTTTTTAGTATTATTTTCAGGAGAAAGAGAAGAAAACTACAAAGTAATGGTTTCGTACTAGAAGTGAGTGGTCAAAGTGGTGGTGGTCCAGTGAGCTTTCCTCCTGTTCATAGCCCTCAATATATCAGGTAATATATATCAGGGAAAATATATTTCCCAAACAAAACTACAGTAAAGGAGAGGACAGTGATTGCCCTGGCTACTAGGGATACAAGTTGACTTATCCTAGCAATGCAGAAAGACATATATTCTCTCAATTGATAGGTATAAATTACAGTTGCCACTGCAATGTGGGCCTCGTTGGTTTAAGTTGAATTTTACCATACACTGCCTCAGTCTAGAGACCTGCACATGGTGCTCCTATGTCCCATTGTTCATTTCAGTGGTGAATTACATATAAAGGAAGGTATGGAAGTATTGAGTATGGATGAGTGCATGTGGGTGGGTGAGTCACTATTTCACCACTGAAAAGACTGACATATCAGAGCAGGGGCATTGCTAGGGGCCAAAAGATGGGGCATAGGCCTATAACACAAATTTGCATACACACACACACAAGTCTAAGCGCACGTCAAATACATATATGTGTGTGTGTGTGTGTGTGTGTGTGTGGTGTGTGCATGCAGTGTGCTTGTGTGTGCGTATAGATTACATACATACATACATACGAAGTGTGCACTGACCCGCCTACCCCACTTCAACTCAGACGCCGATTCAACATTTTGGAAAACATTCCACTTCTGCTCGGGCCAATTTGTAGTCAGACCACTTCAGCTCAGCACCAAACCTGAGTCAAGGTTTAGAAAAATAAGTCTTTATGCTTCCTTTTGACTACCATGGGAAATTAGAAAAACAAAAACAAAACCTGTAACTTTTTTTCTCTTGGTCAGAACTGGATAATTTCAGGCATAGAAGCCCTTAGAATGAACTTGAGCACACTCCGGGAGAGAGTGGAGGACAGGAAGGCCTGGCGTGCTATGGTCCATGGGGTCACTAAGAGTCGGACATGACTTTACGACTGAACAACAACAACAAGCCCCATAGAAGGGGATTACACCTGCCCAGTGTCTGAAAAATAGGTGCAGGGTTTATATTTTGATTTTCTTTTAAAGGGAACTGCCAATAACATTTTAATTCCTTGGAAGAATTGGATAAAAATTTCAGGATTCATTGCCCCATCAAAGGAGATCATGTCTGCCAAATTTCAGAATGATAGCCACAAGGATTTTTGTGCAAGGGTGGCCTTGACATTTTGAGGTCTCCAAAAGAGGACATACTTATCTCCATATGTTCCTCATAGACCATTGCTCTGAAAGTTACAAACAGCCTACAGTTGTCCCTAAGTAAGAAACCAGCAAAGTTTCAGAAGGATAGGTGCAGCAGTTCATGTGGAAGGGGAATTCTCCAGTTTGGGGGAGGGAGGGATTTGCTTTCCCTTCCATTCACCCCTTGTCCAATAGCTTTTGGGTAAATTTATTTATTTATTTATTTAATTTGTTAATCGCCCATCTGGCTGGTCGCCAAGCCCCTCTGGGCGATGTACAATAATAAAACCAGTTTAAAACAATAAAATTCTACATTAAAAACATCATATTTTGAAAAATACCCTAACCCACCCGAAATGCCTGCCTGAACAACCACATTTTTAATGCATAGCAGAAGCTCATTAAAGAGGGGGCATGGCAGAGTTCCTTAGGGAGGGAGTTCCACAGAGTGGGGGCCACCACAGAGAAGGCCCTCTTCCTCATCCTCACCAGTCTAGCTATCCTAAATTTGTATGAAAATGCACAGGTCATTAGAGGTGTCCCCCAGGCAAGAAACCTGCAAAGTTTCTGAAAGATATACAGTCAAGGCCAGAAATATTGGAACAAGGATAACTGTTTTGGCAGTTGGCCTCTGTACACCACCACAAGACGAGGATGAAACTTTTGAAAAGCAAACAGCCAATGTTTTAAGGAAGCATGATGTAGTAGTAATGGGGAACTTCAATTTCCCCGATATTTGTTGGGAGACAAATTCTGCAAAACATGGCCCCTCCAGGAAATTCCTGACTTGTGTGGCAGATAACTTCCTCCTACAGAAAGTAGAGGAAGGAACTAGAGGGTCGGCTATCCTTGACTTGATCCTAACCAACAGAGATGATTTAGTGGATAAAGTAGCAGTTACAGGAACTCTGGGGGAAAGCGACCATGTTGTACTTGACTTCTTGGTTCTAAGGGAAGCAAAAGCTGAGTGTAGTCAAACGTGTACCCTGGATTTTAGGAAAGCTGATTTTAATAAACTCAGAACAATGGTCAGTAAGGTCCTATGGCAAGCGACTCTAATGAGAAAAGGAGTCCAAGATGGGTGGGAGCTTTTTAAAAAAGGAAATTCTCAAGGCACAATTACAAACAATTCCAACAAGAAGAAAAGGTGGAAGACAACAGAAGACACCAATGTGGCCTCACAAAAAGCTTAGAGATGACCTGAAAACAAAACAAAAAAGGACACATATAGGAAGTGGAAAGAAGGCCAAGCAACAAAGGAAGAGTACAGGCAGGTAGCACAGAATTGCAGGGATGGCGTCAGGAAGGCTAAAGCTGAGAATGAGCTGAGGTTAGTGAGGGATGCTAAAAGAAACAAAAAGGCTTTCTTCAGCTACATGCACAGTAAAAGACAGAGGAAAGAAATGGTGGTTCAGCTATTAAATAAGGATGGCAAAACGATAACAGATGACTGGGGATGTACGAAAGTCACCGTTTCGCGGAATCTTTTGCGAAGAGGGGGAGGCACTCCGTCCCTCCCCCCGGAATCCTCGATGGACGGCTCCGCTTCGTGGGGATTCCACACAGCCGCCGGCCACTGGCTAGCAGGGACGCAAATGGCGGCTGCCGTAGCCGCCGCTGTTTGCACCCCTCTATTCAGCCATGATAGGCTACGTAAAGTCTTACATAGCCTATCACGTTTGGGTTTTAAAAAAAAAACGCGTACACAAATGGCGGTGGCTATGGCCGCGGCCATTTGCGTTCCTTATTTTTGGCCATCTTAGTCTACGTAAATATTTACGTAGAATAAGACGGTGAAAATAAGGGGGAACGCAAACAGCGTAGCGAGTGCTATTTGCGTTCCCCTTTATTTTCACCGTCTTAGTCTACGTAAATATTTACGTAGACTAAGATGGCCAAAAATAAGGAATGCAAATGGCGGCGGCCATAGCCGCCGCCATTTGTGTACACTTTTTTTTAAAAAAAAAACCCAGACGTGATAGGCTACGTAAGTCTTTACATAGCCTATCACATCTATGTAAAAAACCCAAACAAACAGAAGTGACCAGACTGCAAATGGTGGCGGTGGCAGCCGGTTGGAAGACTAGCTGCCACCGCCGAAGCTGCCGCTGGAGCCACCGCCGTCCGGAACATCCGCCCCAGGTAAGTCCCGTCCCAGGGGGGATCCACGGGGTGGCGGGGGTGGCAGGCCATTCCGCCATGGATTTCGGGGGGCCGAATGCACTGGCATTCGGCCTCACCGAGATCAGTGGCAGAATTCTCTGACATCCCTACAGATGACAAAGAAAAGGCAGAGGTGTTCAATTCCTACTTTGGCTCAGTTTTCTCCCAAAAGAGGTCTATGACCCCCCCCCCCGACAAAGGTGAAGTACAGGCTGAAGGGGCAGGATTGCAGCTTGAGATCAATAGGCATATGGTCAAGGAACACCTAATTACTTTGAATGAGTTCAAATCTCCAGGGCGAGATGAACTGCATCCTAGACTAATAAAGGAACTGGCAGAAGAACTCTCAAAACCACTGTCTATTATCTTTGAGAAATCATGGAAGATGGGTGAAGTGCCAGATGACTGGAGGAGGGCTAATGTTGTCCCTATCTTCAAAAAGGGTAAAAAGGACGAAACTGGGAACTACAGACCAGTCAGTCTAACATCAATCCCTGGGAAAATTCTGGATCAGATGATAAAGCACCTTGAAAACAATGCAGTGATGACTTGAAGCCAACATGGATTTGTCAAGAACAAATCCTGCCAGACAAATCTGATCTCATTTTTTGATCAGGTAACCTCCCTTGCGGACTGTGGAAATGCTGTAGACATAATATACCTTGACTTCAGCAAAGCTTTCGACAAAGTGCCCCATGATATCCTGATTACAAACTAGCTCAAAGTGGGCTAGATGAAACAACAGTCCGGTGGATCCACAGTTGGCTACAGAATCGGACTCAAAGAGTGCTTATAGCTAATACTTTGGAAGACAGAAACAAAATTCAAAGTGATCTTGATAGACTGGAGCGCTGGGCAGAAAACAACAGAATGACATTTAATAGGGATAAATACCAAGTTCTGCACCTCGGAAAAAGAAACCAAATGCACAGTTACAAGATGGGGGATATGTGGCACAACAATACTACAAGTGAGAAGGATCTTGGGATTGTTGTCGATCACAAGCTGAATATGAGCCAACAATGTGATGTGGCTGCAAAAAAGGCCAATGCCATTTTGAGCTGCATTACTAGAATTACTGTCTTGTTTTGTGCAGCTCTTCTCTACCTCCTGTTATGCACAAGCTCTCATTGTATCTTCCTCCCCATAACTTCATTTGTGCCAAGACTTCACCAGGATTCAGCCAATAAGTCTGTTTTCAAAACTAGGGCTTGGTTATGGAGAAACTCTGAGCATGCACTAAATGCCTTTCCCTCACCACTGAAGCTAGAGTTCATGCAAAAAAACACCCCAAACCCACAAATGACAAAACATGTATAGGACTGAGCTGAAAGGGTAGTCAATTCATTAGACAGAATTGGGTATGCACTGTATTAAGCCTGCAGTACCATACTCACAACTCAGGATTTATTTCTGAGTAAACATGAAGAACATCAAGGTGCAAACGTCCCTGCAAAAGTAACTCATGCTGGAATCCTATGCACACTTTCCAGAGGGTAAGCCTCTGGAACATAATGGGACTTCTCAGTAGGCATACATAGGATTGCATAAATTAGCAATATTTATCTCCCCTCCACTTAAAAAACAAACACAAAACACCTATTTTATTAACACTTTCTGTTCAGAGGAACACAGGAATCCACCTTGTACTGAGTCAGACCTGAGTCCATCTAGCACAGTATTGTTGACACTGACTGGCAGCAGTGGCTCTCCAGGGTTTCAGGCAGGATTCTTTCCTAGCCCTACCTGGAGATGCTGGGGATTGAACCCGGGACCTTCTGCATGCCAAGCAGGGGCTCTATCACTGAGCTACAGCCCTTCCTATTACTGGATAATGGTAACTGACAAACAAAACAGCCCCAGTTTTGTTTCTCTGCAACCACGTGAACCCACTTTTCTCAAAGGCTTGAGTGAGAAGGAGAAAAACCAACCCTCTTGTCTGTTTGTATAAAGTCAAATACAGTTCAGAACTTCTCTTGCCCACTGAAGAGAATTCTCTCTAAGAATTCCCCAAGATATGCTCTGGGTGGAATAAAGAAGAGAAAGAAAGAACAGGATAAGGGAGGGAAGAAAAGAAGAATGGTGATTGGAAATGTGCACAGGGATGGGGGGTAGAGAGAATTCCCTAAGCCAAGTGGCTCTTTTCAGAGAGGTAGTACTTCAGAGGAATTAAGGAGGCTGTGCAGGGTTTGTAAGGATTGCATGTACTTAAATGAACTTTATGAGGTGAGGTGACTGAGGGCTTTTTCTAGTTTTTTTTAAAACTGTAGAACCTATTTAAAAGCCCCAGCAGTTTCTCGATCATGACACCACATAGTCCTAACCCTCCCTTGCGGATTATTTGAGTCCTACAGCTATTTAGGAGAAATTAAAGTGGAGGGGGAGAAAGAAGTTTGTGGAGGCTGACTGGATCCTTTGCTGTACTGAAGCTACTAAACTTCTGCAGAAGTCAAAGGTTCCAGTTTGGGGCAGTAAAACCTGATGCTGTGTGAAATACCAGTATTTCACATGGAGCTCTTTCTTCCCTTCCTTCTCCCTCTTCAAAATTTCATTGCAGGCAAGCTCACAACAGTGGGCATGTAAAAAGTAGGGGGAGAAAAGTTTTTTGCACCTCAAAAAAACCCTACACCAGAGATTAGGGATAGTGACCTCCTAATGGTCACCTTAAACACCTTCTGATTAGGATCTCTAATCCCCTGGGTGACTTGACAGTTTTTACTTCATGTTTTAGACTTTGAGAAAAGGAAACTTTACACATGGCTAGCATAAAAGCCACTGGACCTAACTGTCTGAAATGTGGTAGGTTCAGACAGCTCCATAGGGCTTGCTAGGTCCCCAAGTTCCATGAACTTATGTGGAAGTACAAAAAAATTATAGCTCTTTACTTTGACAGATTCTCTTGGAAAAAGCAAATTTTACCTGTGGCTAGCATAAAAGCCACTAGACCTAACTGTCTGAACTTTGGCAGGCTCAGTCATCTTTATATGGGCTTCTAGGTCCCCAAACTCCATGCACATATGTGAAGCACACCAAAAATATAGTTCTTTGCTTTGACACATTTTCTTGAAAATAGCAAATTTTACCTGTGACTAGCACGAAACTCACTGGATATAACTGCCTGAAATTTGGCAGGTTCAATCAGCTCCATGGGGGCTGCCAACTTTCCAAATTCCATACACTTATGTGGAAGAACAAAGAAATTATAGCTCTTTGCTTTGACACATTTTCATGAAAAAAGCACATTTTACCTGTGGCTAGCACAAAAGCCACTAGGCCTAACTGTCTGAATTTGGCAGGCTCAGTCATCTCTATGGGAGCTGGCAGGTCCCAAAATTCCATGCATGTATGTGGAAGCACAAAAAAATATATAGCTCTTTGTTTTGACACATTTTCTTGAAAATAACAAATTTTACCTGTGACTAGCACAAAAACCACTGGACCTAACTGCCTAAATTTGGCAGATTCAATCAGTTCCATGGGAGCTACCAAGCCTCCAAATTCCATTAATTTATCATACAAACTAAAAAAATATGGCCATTTTTGTTTTCCAATGCAAGTCAATGGGAAAATGTAAAAAGGCAATTTTTGTTCAGTCGTTAAGTCGTGTCCGAATCTTCGTGACCCCATGGACGATAGCATGCCAGGCCTTCCTGTCCTCTGCTCTCTCCCAGACTGTGCTCAGGTTCATATTCATTGAATCGGGGATGATATCTAGCCATCTCATCCTCTGCCATCCTCTTCTCCTTTTGCCTTCAATCTTTCCCAGCATCAGGGTCTTTTCCAGGGATTTTTCTTTTTGCATTAGGTGGCCAAAATATTTGAGCTTCAGTTTCAGTATCTGTCCTTCCAATGAACAGTCAGGGTTGATTTCCTTTAGGATGGACTGATTTGACCTCCTTGCAGTCCAGGGGACTCGTAAGAGTCTTCTCCAGCACTAGGAATGTATGAAAGTCACTTACCCTTTCGCAGCTTGGCTTCGCGGTGGGGGGGGAGGCGCTTCGCTTCTCGCCCCGAAGTTCAGGCGAGGGGGGGGGAGGTGTCCCGCCTCGCCCGGCCGAAATTCAGGCCGGGGAGAAGCACCCCGTCTCCCCGACCACGAAAAAAAGAGTAAAAAAAAAAAAAAAAAAGACCCCGTGATAGGCTATGTGACGATTTACGTAGCCTATCATGGCTAGATTTCCAAAGTCAGACGTGATAGGCTACGTAAATCGTCACGTAGCCTATCACGGGTGACTTTGGGGGGAAAAAAAAGCGCGTACGCAAATGGCGGCGCCCATGGGGTGCCGCCATTTGCGTTCCTTATTTTGGCACGTCTAGTCTACGTAAAGATTTACGTAGACTACGGCAAAAATAAGGGCAACGCATATAGTGTTGGCAACGCATATAAGGGCAACACATATAATAAGGGCAACGCATATAATAAGAGCAACGCATATAAGGGCAACGCATATAGTGCCAAAAGAAGGAATGCAAATGGCGGTGCCCATGGGCGCCGCCATTTGCGTACGCGCTCTTTTTTCTTTCTCCAAAGTCACCCGTGATAGGCTACGTGATGATTTACGTAGCCTATCACGGCTGACTTTGGAAATCTAGCCTTGATAGGCTACGTAAATCGTTACGTAGCCTATCACGGGTGTGTTTTTTTTTACTTTAGTTTTTTTTTTTTGCAATGGTGGCGGCAGCAGCTGGTCGGGAGACCGGCCGCCGCCCCCGCCCGCGACCAAACGCCGCCGAAACGCCACCGGGACCCGCCGCCAAGAGGGACATTTGCCGAAGGTAAGTCCCGTTCCGGGGGGGGCGGGGGGCCGGCGGAGAATTTCCCAACCAACTTCGGGGGGCCGAATGCATCGGCGCTCGGCCACCCGAAGATTCGGGGAGAAATTCTCCCCCATCCCTATCCAGCACCACAGTTCGAAGGCATCTTCTTCGGTGCTCAGCCTTCCTTATAGTCCAGCTCTCACAGCCATACATTACTACTGGGAAAAACATAGCTTTGATTAGACGGACCTTTATCGGCAAGGTGATGTCTCTGCTTCTTACTATGCTGTCTAGGTTTGCCATAACTTTCCTCCCAAGGAGCAAGCGTCTTTTAATTTCATGAATACAGTCACCGTCTGCGGTGATCTTCGAGCCCAAGAAAATAAAATCTGTCACTGCTTCCATTTCTTCCCCTTCTATATGCCAGGACGTGATGGGGCCAGATACCATGATCTTAATTTTTTTAATGTTGACTTTCAAACCAGCTTTTGCACTCTCCACTTTCACCCTCAACAAGAGGCTCTTGAGATCCTCTTCGCTTTCTGCCATTAGGGTGGTAACGTCTGTGTATCTGAGGTTGTTGATAATTCTCCCGGCAATCTTAATTCCGACCTGTGATTCATCCAACCCGGCGTTTCTCATGATGTACTCTGCATATAAGTTAAATAAACAGGGTGACAATATGCAGCCTTGTTGTACTCCTTTCCCAATTTTGAACCAATCGGTTGTTCCATGTCTGGTTCTTACTGTTGCTTCTTGACCCTCGTACAGGTTTCTCAGGAGACAGGTAAGGTGGTCTGGTACTCCCATCTCTTTCAGGATTTACCACAGTTTGTTGTGATCCACACAATCAAAGGCTTTAGCATAGTCAACGAAGCAGAAATAGACGTTTTTCTGGAATTCTCTTGCTTTCTCCATGATCCAGCAAATGTTGGCAATTTGATCTCTAGTTCCTCTGCCTCTTCGAAACCCATCTTCTACTTCCGGTAGTTCTCGGTTCACATACTGCTGAAGCCTAGCTTGTAGGATTTTGAGCATCACCTTGCTGGCATGTGAAATGAGCGCAATTGTACGTAGTTTGAACACTCTCTGACATTTCCCTTCTTTGGAATTGGAATGTAAACTGACCTTTTCCAGTCTTGTGGCCACTGTTGAGTGTTCCAAATTTGCTGGCATATTGAATGCAGCACTTTAACAGCATCATCTTTTAGGATTTTAAATAGCTCAGCTGGAAGACTGTCATCTCCGCTAGCATTGTTGTTAGTAATGCTTCCTAAGGCCCACTTGACTTCACTCTCTAAGATGTCCGGCTCAAGTTCAGTGACCGCACTATCATGGCTATCAGGGACATTCAGATCTTTCCTGTATAGTTCTTCTGTGTATTCTTTCCACCTCTTCTTAATCTCATCTGCTTCTGTGAGGTCCCTGCCTTCTTTGTCCTTTATCATGCCCCTTGAGATCTCTGATTTTCTTGAAGAGATCTCTAGTCTTTCCCATTCTGTTGTTTTCCTCGATTTCTTTGCATTGTTCATTTAAGAAGGCCTTCTTGTCTGTCCTTGCTATTCTCTGGAACTCTGCATTCAGTTGGATATATCTTCCCCTTTCTCCCTTGCTTTTCGCTTCCCTTCTTTCCTCAGCTACTTGTAAAGCCTCATCAGACAGCCACTTGGCTTTCTTGTATTTCTTTTTCTTTGGGATGGACTGAGTTGCTGCCTCCTGAACAATGTTACGGACCTCTGTCCATAGTTCCTCAGGCACTCTGTCTATCAGGTATAATCCCTTAAATCTATTCATCACCTCCACTGTATATTCATAAGGGATATGATTTAGGTCATACCTGAATGGTTTAATGGTTTTCCCTACATTCTTCAATTTAAGCCGAAATTTTGCAACAAGAAGCTCATGATCTGAGCCACAGTCAGCTCCAGATCTTGTTTTTACTGACTGTATAGAGCTTCTCCATCTTTGGCTGCAAAGTACATAATCAGTCTGATTTCGATATTGACCATCTGGTGATGTCCATGTGTAGAGTCGCCTTTTGTACTGTTGGAAAAGAGTGTTTGCTATGATCAGCGTGTTCTCAAAAGATCCGGGGCACAGCTCAAAAATATCCAGGTAGGGATGGATGAAAGTCACTTACCTGATCCCGAAGCTTGCTTCACGGTGGGGGGGAGGCGCTCCATCCCTCCCCCCAAAATTCTGGGCGGGTGGGAGGCGCCCCGTTCCTCCCCGCTGAAATTCAGGCCGGGGGGAAAGCGCCCCATCCCTCCCCGCCAAAATTCTGGCTGGGGGGGAGCGCCCCGCCTCTCCGGCCGCGAAAGTTCTTCTGCCGGGATGAAAATGGCGGCGGCCATAGCCGCCGCCGTTTGCTTCCCTGGCCTGCAGCCAGCTGTGATAGGCTACGTAAAAGTTTATACGTAAAAGTTAATAGCGTTGCCCTTATTTTCGCCATAGTCTACGTAAATATTTACGTAGACTACCCGTGCCAAAATAAGGAACACAAATGGCGGCGCCCATGGGCACCACCATTTGCGTACGTGCTTTTTTTTTCTTTTCCCGAAAGTCAGCCGTGATAGGCTACGTAAACTTTTACGTAGCCTATCACGTTTGTTGTTGTTGTTTTTTCACTTGGAAATGGTGGCGGCGGCAGTCGGTTGGAAGACCAGCCGCCGAACTGCCGCCGGGAGCCGCCACCGCGAGGGACATTCGCACGAGGTAAGTCCCATCCCGGGGGTGGGGGGTGGCGGATTGTTTCTCCACCAATTTTGGGGGGCCGAATGCGTTGGCATTCAGCCTCCCGGACATTCGTGGAGAAATTCTCCGACATCCCTAGATCCGGGCCCTGGTGGGCCTCTTCTAATGACGCCCCTATATCAGAGTGTTCTAACGTAAGACTATAAAGCTGCAATCCTATACAAATCGATGTGGGAGTGCCATTGAACTCAATGGGGCTTACTTCTGAGTAAACATACATAGGATTGCATTGTCATATATCGTTATATCTTCTTCATAGTCTCAGTGTGTCCCACTGTATTTGGGCATTGCCTTTTCTTAGATTTGTTGCAGGCTGTTTTTTCCACCTTTGTTCTTTCCTGCATGCTGTAGTGTCTCTCTTTTTCAAAGTATTGCTTTTGTGGAGGCAAGCTCTCAATGACTGATAAGTGCTAGGGTGGCCACTTACACATTGCCCCCAAAGAGGAAATGCACCACCAAAAGAGGCTGAGCGCCGAAGAATCGATGCTTTCGAACTGTGGTGCTGGAGAAGACTCTTACGAGTCCCCTGGACTGCAAGGAGGTCAAATCAGTCCATCCTAAAGGAAATCAACCCTGAGTGCTCATTGGAAGGACAGATACTGAAGCTGAAGCTGAAATCTTTTGGCCACCTAATGCGAAGAGAAAACTCTCTGGAAAAGACCCTGATGCTGGGAAAGACTGAAGGCAAAAGGAGAAGGGGACGGCAGAGGATGAGATGGCTAGATAGCATCACCGATGCAATGAATATGAACTTGAGCACGCTCCGGGAGAGAGCGCAGGACAGGAAGGCTTGGCGTGCTATGGTCCATGGGGTCATGAAGAGTCAGACACGACTGAACGACTGAACAACAACAACAATGTACATGTATTGATGCAAATTTAGATGACATTATTATAATTTAAATAAAAGTACTATACATTTGACCACAGTGGGGAAGCCTATGACCAGGTGACCTGTGTGCCTGTTCAGTCTGCTATCCAGGAGCTAACTGTGGATGACCAACTTCAACACCCTGATCTCCCTTCTTCTCGTTCTTTCTTTTTAAACCAGATCTGAGCAGACTGCCCTTCAAACAGAGAACTGTCCTCTGACAGCCTTTCAAACAGAGGTGTGTCCTCTGTAAAGTAGAACATATGACTACTGTAATCAGTGCTTAATTCTGTGGAGGGACAGCAACACTGGGTGGATCCATGTCCCCAGTGCTTGAAGTTTACCAAACGAGCCCATCAGAACCTATTGCTGTGGCTTTGAACTTTGCTGTGGAAGAACATGTTACAGGTAGCTGACCTGTTTTTGTTGACATTCAGTTCTTAAGTACTATATTGGAAAACTAATACTTAATTGTTATGGTGGCCAGAAAGAAGCTGATGTAGCATCATGGTTAAGAGCACAAGCTGATGAGCTCTGTAACCTGTTTCAAATCTCAGCTCAGCTATGATTTGATGACCTTAGGCAAATTACCATCTTCCAGTGTCAGCCTCTCATCTGTAATTCAGGGTAAATAGCATTTATCTTACAGGGTTGTTGTAATCTCCATAAATAATAGGGATGTGTGAGAATTACACTTCAGTTCAGCTTTAACAAGGACTTACCAAAATTTACCAAGTTCTCCATATTTGGGATAAAAAGAACTTGAGATTTAAAATATCTAAATGTGGAGAAACCAAAACTGACAGATTCATCCATCCACTAAGCTTTGAGTGCTTAGTTCTTAAAAGTCTGGGTTTGAATCCCTGTGTATTCAACCATGTTAGTGCTGAATTGGGGTTGCCACCTCTTTTTTTCTGACAGGCTCCTCGTCTTCGATAGCTGTACGTAAATCTTACGTAGCCTATCACGTTCGTTGGTTTTGTTTTGTTTTTCACTTGGAAATGGCGGCGTTTTGCCGCCGCCACCACCATGCCGCAGGGAGCCGCCGCCATGAGGGACATCCTGGGGGGGGGCGGGGGGCGGACCGTTTCTCCACCAATTTCGGGGGGGCTGAATGCGTTGGCATTTGGCCCCCTGGAGATTCATGGAGAAATTCTCCGACATCCCTACTTGGGTGTCCCTTCACGGTTTAGCTCATGATGTCATTGAGGTGCTCAAGCTCCAGCACCACAACAAGGTAACGATCTCCTTTGCTGGCAGAAAAGCCCTTTAAGATGTATTTTATCTTGTGCTGGTTGTCTGCAAAAACAATTGTCTCTTTTTCCAGGGCTCCAGATGGGCAATTGTTACCATTTGAAGCTGCCTGATCCCTCTGGAATGTATCTTAGGACTTACACCCTTTAAATTATTGCTCAAGATAAACCTTCTTTATAGCTTGGCTGTTTTTCAGTTTTATCTGGAGCACTTAACCAGTGGCAGGAACCTCCTTCACACCTGCTTGCCCACTGACACCATCCATATGTCCATACAGCTTTGCATTTGGTTGTTTTCATTCTTGCAGAGTAACTTCTAAGCATATAATATAAAGTACAAACCCACAACTCCCCTGGATATTTAGTGGATTTCTTTGCAAGATTTGTTCATACATCTTTTATAACTTTTGTAGACAATACATAGATCTACATGTTTGTGAACTGTAGCCAAAGCTTCCTGGTCTTATAAAAATAATCTCATCCATAAGTGACAAAGTCTTTGATTATTTATTTTGTTAGGCACACACCTAACAGAGGTTTTTGTTTTGTAAATTTTAAAGGATTAAACATACAATTATGACATTCCTGTAACTGCGCCTGGGCTTTAGAAGAGGAAGAAGGTACCTCTGGCTTGCAGGCCAAATCCAGCCTACCTGGTACCCCAATCTGACCCTCCAGATGGTCACACTCCCTTCATCATTTGTTGGTTTCCTAGGCTTTTTTTTTTTTTTTTTGCAGTCCTCCCACTCCCCTCTATATGGTTGAGATGCCTTTCTTAAGGCGTAGTTGCTAGTAGTAACAGCTTTAAGCTACAATATGCTGGCCTTTTTTGTATCTTTGGCCCCACACCTTTTGCCTTCCATCTTGCCCACCTTTGGAATGCAGGAGCTTCTCTGAAACTGAATTCAGCCCTCAAGGTGAAAGAGGTTCCCCACCCCCACTCCAGAGGACTCTCTTCCTACAGAAGCTAATTTTGCCCCCTTTGATGGCCTTCTTTAGATGCATGAAGTTCTTGTTCTTCTGGAAGGCATATGACTAGTTGGGTTGTTGGTTTTTCATCCCTCTGGCTTTTTAGCTCCTGAACTTTTATCTGCCATCTTTTATCTCTTACATTTATATTATACTGTAGTTTTACTATATGCTTTGATAAAGCTTAAATGTTTTAATTACATTGTTGGCTGCCTTGCATGTAGGGATGTCAGAGAATTCCATCACAGAATCCAGTGAGGCTGGATTCTTGTAGAATCTGCCCGCCCGGAAGCCATGGTGGAATGGCCTCCGCCATCCTGCGGAATCCCCCCTGGATGGAATGTACCTGGTGGGGGATTCTGCGGATGCGGCGGCGGATGCAGCAGCGGCTCTGGCTCGTCTCCCGGCTGCTGCTGGGCTGCTGCGGCCGCAAATGGCGGCCGTCATAGCGGCCACCATTTGCGTCCTTTCAGTAAACCGTGATAGGCTATGTAAATACTTACGTAGCCTATCACGGCAAAGAGCAGGGGTGCAAATGGTGGCTGCTAAGCCATTTGTGTCCTTGCAGTAAGCAGTGATAGGCTACGTAAGTATTTACGTAGCCTATCATGGCAAAAGGCAGCCATGCAAATGGCATAGCAGCCGCCATTTGCTTGGCTGCCTATTGCTGTGATAGGCTACGTAAATACTTACGTAGCCTATCACAGCTTACTGCAAGGACGCATAGCGGCCACTACGACGGCCGCCATTTGCGGCCGCAGCAGCCCGGCAGAGGCCGGAACTCCAGCTATAGCCGGCCCCGGCCGGCAGCTCTGCGGAGCCAGCCGGGGAGGATTCTGGGGGGAAGGACGGAGTGCCTCCCCCCACCGTGGATTGACCGGCACGAAGCCAAGTAGGGGTTTCATACATCCCTACTTGCATGTCCTTAATGGAAAGGTGGGGCAAATATATTTTAAATAAACAAACAATAAAATATTGAACTTTTACTTTCATTTACACAACTCCACTAGGAAGAAAAAAATCCTTAACAAAACTAATATCCCCAAATAGAAATAAAATAATAATGCTCCACTCCCCACACTTCTGACCTTAAGCATATACTGTCCTGTGTCAGAAGCATGTAGCTGCTTCCTTTACAAAATGAATGTGTACAAAATGTATTGGTATATTTGAATACTTGAGATAAATATATTGAATGCAATTATTACTGAGCTCAAGTATCAGATATATTTTAAATGGCCCGAGAAGATGCAAAATTATGCCTTTGCTGTAAAACTGGAAACTTGTTCTGGTATTCAGGCATCCTAAGGAAACATATAGACCCTCGTTGTCCTGATACAAACTTTGTATGTCTCTTATACATTCACATATTTTCCTCTTAAATTTGCAGACTTTTCCCCCCATTTTTTTCCCATAATAAATACTGAATCTTCACGAATACACCCATTAATTTCACCCCATGATACAGTTTGCCAGCAAAGGTGGGGTATGGGCCAGAGACAAAACCAGCTATGGCATACCTGGGCTCTGTCTGGGGATCATCAGGTAGCCATATTTAGCTCCTACTGAAATAAATTAGCAAACTATGTTAACAATGATAATGTCAAAGTAAATTCACTAGGCTCCCTCCTTGTGTGTTTTAAAATAGGTTTTAAAGACCTTGTTGTTTACACCCATGTTCATTGATTAAAAACCTGTGCCAGTTTCAAATTAAAGTGATAATTTAAAAAATGTAGCTGCTTGTTTTGCTGTTTGTTCTGGTGGTATGTTTTTGTGGTTTTATACTGATTTTGTATTTTATATGCTCATCACTGATCAAGTGAACAGGGAGAGCTAACAGGTGTTTGGCAGTGGAGGTCTATGGGTAGAAGAGACAGGGAGCCTGTTCAAATGTCATGCTAAGCCTAGGGATGTGAGAGAATTCCGCCACGGATCTCGGTGAGGCCGAATGCCAGTGCATTCGGCCCCCCGAACTCTGTGGCGGAACGGCCTGCCACCCCCCGCCACCCCGCGGATCCCCCCAGGACGAGACTCACCTGGGGCGGATCTTCCGGGCGGCGGCGGCTCCGGCAGCGGCCGGTCTTCTGACCGACCTGCCGCCATTTCCAGGCTTGTGTGTAAAAAAAAAAAAAAAAGACATGATAGCTTACGTAAATCTTTACATAGCCTATCATGGTTGGGTGGGGTTAAAAAACAAACAAACTGCGTACGCAAATGGCAGCAGCTATGGCTGCCGCCATTTGCGTTCCTTCTTTTTACCGTCTTAATCTACGTAAATATTTATGTAGACTATGACGGCGAAAATCAAGGGGAACACAAATAGCGTAGCGGGCGCTATTTGTGTCCCCTTTTGATTCGCTGTTTTAGCCTACATAAAGATTTACGTAGGCTAAAACGGTGAATGAAAAAGGGACGCAAATAGCAGCTGCTACGCTATTTGCGTTCCCCTTGATATTTGCCATCAGTCTACGTAAATATTTACATAGATTAAGACAGCCAAAAAGAAGGAACACAAATGGCGGCGGCTGTAGCTGCCACCATTTGCGTACGCGGTTGGTTGTGGCTTTTGTTTGTTTGTTTTACTCAGAGCCCTCCGCGGCTGGAAATCCGGCTGCAGATGGCTCTGGCCTGGCCTGGCCGGCTGCTCTGCGGAGCTGCCATGGAGCACAGCCGGCCGTTCGAGGATTCTGGGGGGGAGGAACGGAGCGCCTCCCCCGCGGCCAGGATTCCAGGGGGAGGGATGGAATGCCTCCCCCCCACCATCAACATAATCCGCAAAAGGTAAGTCACTTTCGTATATCCCTAGCTAAGCCGTGAATACTGGGGAATTTCTGGTAACCACAGTGGCTTAGTGTGTCGTGTGGCGGGAGAAAACCATGTTCCATGTGGTTACTAAACCACCCCAGGTAACCACCCCCTGCAAAAGGTTTAAGGGCCCCCAGTGTGGCTTACCATTACATGTGGTGAGCTCCTTGCTGGCTTAACCAGACTCCAGAGGACCTCCAGGTCGTGACCATAGAGTGCACCAGCTATAGTGTCTGCCACTGTGGCACTGTAGCTACCACAGACTTTCTCTGTGGTCGCGCAGCCATTTGGGACAAATGTGGCCACTGGGAGCCCATTCGTGCCACAAAGGGCATCGGGATATGCCCTAACCATTCAGGTAAGTTCTACCAGTAACTACGAGGGGTAAGTGGGTAGTGGAACCATGCAGCGCTGCTTGGTTCCACATCGTTCCATGTAGTGGTTCCACTTAGGGATGGCGGAGAATTTCTCCCCGAATCTTTGGGGGGCCGAGCGCCAACGCATTCGGCCCCCTGAAATCGGCGGTGAAATTCTCTGCCCCCCCCCCCCGGGATGGGACTTACCTTTGGTGAATGTCCCTCCCGGCGGTGGGTCCCGGCAGACGTTCGTCGGCCTTTCGTCGGGGGCATGGGCGGCAGCCGGTCTTCTGACCGGCTGCCGCCGCCGCCATTACAAAGTGTAAAAAAAAACCAAAAAACCCCATGATAGGCTACGTAACGATTTACGTAGCCTATCACGGCTAGATTTCCAAAGTCAGCCGTGATAGGCTATGTAAATCGTTACGTAGCCTATCACGGGTGACTTTGAAAAAAAAAAAAAGCGCGTACGCAAATGGCGGCGGCCTATGGGCGCCGCCATTTGCGTTCCTTATTTGGTCCTAGTAGTCTACGTAAAGATTTACATAGTCTACATAAATCTTTATGTAGACTACTGGGACCAAATAAGGAATAGGCCGCCGCCATTTGCTTACGCGCTTTTTTTTTTTCAAAGTCACCCGTGATAGGCTACGTAACGATTTACGTAGCCTATCACGGCTGACTTTGGAAATCTATCCGTGATAGGCTACGTAAATCGTTACGTAGCCTATCACGGGGGGGGTAGACTTTGTTTCGTGGCCGGGGAGATGGGGCGCTTCTTCCTGGCCTGAATTTCGGCCAGGCGAGGCAGGAAGCCTCCCCCCCTGGCCTGAATTTCGGCCGGGCGAGGCAGGACAGCTCCCCCCCCTCGCCTGAACTTCGGGGGGAGAAGTGAAGCGCCTCCCCCCCACCGCGAAGCACCCCTGCGGAAAGGTAAGTGACTTTCGTACATCCCTAGTTCCACTACCCCCCACTCCATAGTTCCCCTAACCACCCTCCCCCATGATGTGTGTGTGTGAATAGGCCCAAGGAGTTCTATAGAAAGCTGCACAGCAGGAAGACAAGGAGTTTTACAGATGTATGCAAGAAGAAGAGTGAACCTGAGAGGATGTGAGCTTGCTGTGTGCTCTAATTGACCATGCGCTCAGCTGTGTGGGTTGAAAAGGGGTGTGTTCTGAAATAGCTGCTTGATTGCAATGGGTGGTCCTGAAATAGGTGCTTAATTGCTCACTGTGTGTGATTAGAGGACTGCTTCCTGCTGAGCCAGCAGAAGCTACATCAATAGGTCCAGATGCTATATAAGCCAGCCAGTTTCCAGGAAGTGAGCTCACTGAGCTAACAAGGGTTTGGCAGTGGAATTTGGTGGAGGAAAATTTCCCTGGAAGGTAAACAGGCAGTGTGCGCTTAGAAGGACCCACCAACTAAGCAGCTAAGGGAATAAGAAGGAAGGCCCGCTGCACTGATAAAGATGAGGGAGGAAGATAGAATGGGCAGATGCGATTCAGCAGTGGTGACCTGCAATTTATGTTTTTTTTTTTATGCCTGAAGATAAGATGGAACACATTTGCAGCAAATCCAAGCTGGTTGCAATACTAGAAAAAAAGATAAGAGGTCTGCAACAGCAAGTGGCCACACTCCAATGTATAAGAGAGGATGAAGAGTTCTTGGACAGAATACAGGAGGCACTGCAGGGACAACTGCAGGGGGCCACCCAGAAAGAGGAGCAGGATGAATGAAAGGAGGAGCAACCTGCATGGATGACAGGGACACCCAGGAGGAAGAGATTTAGAAGGCATTCTGCACCACTGGAACTAAGAAACTGCACTGATGATAGTGATACCCAGGAGGAAGAGAATGAGAAGGCATTCTGCACCACTGGAACTAAGAAACTGCATTGATGACAGTGGCCCCCAGGAAGAGATTGAGAAGGCATTCTGCACCACTGGAAGTAAGAAACTGCATTGAGTCTCTTGCAGATGAGAGTTGCTCTGAGCCTTCAGGGGAAGATCTACAGCAGACCTTGCAGGACAGGAAGAAAGATGCTGGAGCCCTACAGATCAGAGGGGATTGAACTTTTTCCTGCAGCAAGAGGAAGAGAAGGGTGGTTGTGGCTGGTGACTCCATACTGCAAGGAATGCAGAGGGATGTGTGACAACCAGACCCATTGGATCAAGAAGTACGTTGTCTGCCAGGAATACAAATTGGAGATGTGATGGATTGGCTGTGAACTGAAAACTCATCAAGTCCACTGATAGTTATCCCCTACTGCTTGTCCATGTGAGAACAAATAGTACTGCCAAGCACAGCTATGACTATGAAGCTCTAGGAAGGAAGCTCAAGGGCTTGGGAGCTCAAGTGGTCTTCTCATCCATCCTTCCAGTTCATGCAAGAGGACTAGAAAGGGAGAGAAGAATTTTGCAGCTGAACAACTGGCTATGAAGATGGTCTCGCTAGGAAAGATTTGGTTTCTGAGGCCATGGTTTATGCTGTTTGAATGATGGATTGCTGGCAGGAGATGAGTTGTACCTCACAAAGACCTGAGAAAATGTGTTTTCCTGAAGAATAGTAAGTTTGATCAGGAGGGCTTTAAACTGTGAGGGATGGAGATGAAAGTCCAGAGGTAAGGACTACAGATTAGGGCTCATGCACTAACAGAAACTGGTACAGTAGCTGCAATGGGACCTGTTAAACCACTTAATAAAAATTCAGGGAGGGCATTGTGTCAAGAATGATGGCCTGTTTTCCACCATAAGATTAGGCCAGGCTGTCACGTCTGTTGTAACCACCTGGAATTGTGTGTTATTTAGAGGCTCCTTGGCCCTTCGCTCAAGGCCAGGTGCAGTCCCTGCTAATTGGGAAGTGCTAACAGCTGGAGTTGGTGGGGAGTTTCATCCTCTTGGAGGCAAGGGCTGTCCACCCAGGGGCTGAGCCTGTGATTGGCTAAAGGAAAATCTGCCCTGGGTTGCCAGGACAGGGCTTTAAAAGAGGGCTGAGGTAGAGGCACGGGGTCTCCCTTTGTCATGGTGGTACTGGACCTGCAGACAGCTGGTTGCTATCTGGGGAGATCCATACCTAGGTATGTTAAGGATAGACCAGGTAGCTTTATTATTTTGCTTGGGTGTGCGTTCATAAAGCTCTCCGTGCATGTTTAAGTAATTTGGCATTGTACTCTTTTGCCCAATTTTCTACTTCCATTCTTCCCTTTCCCTCTACCGCTTTTTTTTTAAAATCATAATAAACCTTTATACAACCTTTACTTGGTATGATTTTTCTGCATAACCTCAGTGCTAATTTCAGTACCTCTTGGCTTAGGGGGCTGGGTACTGGGTATTTGGGGGACTGGAAGGCTGGGTTTGGCCAGTCCTATTTTGGAAGGAGAGCTGGAATCAGTCCCAGAGTGGTCCTACCTTGCAGAAAGGTTGGAGCTGGTTCCAGTGGATCCTTCACACATTGGAATATAACATTCATGGCTTAAAATGTTTTTATACTAATGCTCAGAATATGGATAATAAACAGGATGAGCTTCAACTCTTAATTCAAGAAGGTAACTATGACTCAAGAGGTAAAACTGAGACTTGCTGGGATGACTCCCATGAATGGAACATAGCAACTAAAGGATATGACTTGTTCAAAAAGAACAGAAGCCATAGAAAGGGGAGAGGAGTTGGACTATATATTAGAAATATACACACCTGCACAGAAATTCAAGAGAATGAACACGGTGGCCCTATTGAAAGCATCTGGGTTAAAATAAATGGAGGAAGGAATAAAAACAACATTGTGGTTGGAGTTCACTACTGATCACCCAGCCAAGAAGAAGATGTGGGCAATGCTTTCCAACAGCAAACTGCAGATACTACAAGGAGGCATAAAGTAGTAGTAATGGGGGACTTCAATTACTATCTATTGGGAGACAAAATTGGTCTGTCCAGCAAAGTCTTGCCTTGCCTTTCTGACAACTTTGTTTTCAGAGGGTGGATGAAGGAACGCGGGGATCAGCCATCATTCACTTGATTCTGACCAATAAGGAAGAGTTAGTTGATGAGGTGAAGATAGCAGGAAAGTGATCATGTAATGTTTGAGTTCCTCATGTAATGTTTGGTCCCAGGGCATAGTCTGAAGGCACATGAGCCAGGCTCCTTGCTGAAGCTAAGCAGGTTTGGATCTGGTCAGTGCTTGGAGGGGAAGCTACCTGGGAACCACGTGTAGCCACCTTGAGTTCCATGATGGAAGAAAAGTGGGATATAAATAAATAAATAAATAAATAAATAAATAAACAAATAAACAAACAAACATTCCTGATTTTAAGGAACATTAAAGCAGACTGTAGTTAAGTGTGTACCTTGAACTTCAGGAAAACTGAGTTTAATAAATTTAGAGCAATGATAAGTAGGATTCCATGGCAGGAAAATCTAAAAGGAAGAGGAGTTCAAGGGGGATAGAAGGTGCAATCAGAAACAATCCCAAGGAAGAAAAAATGGAAGACAACAGAACAAGCCAATGTGGCTACACAAAAAAACCTAGCAATTATATGAAAATCAAAGAGGACACATATAGGAGGTGGAAGGAGGGACAGGTCCAGATACCCCAGAATTCAGAGATGGTGTCAGGAAGGCTAAGGCTCAGTATGAGCTGAGGTTGGTGAGGAATGCTAAGAATATCAAAAGGCTTCTTCAGATATGTTAAAAATAAGAGGAGGACAAAAGTAGGTAGAGCAGCTGTGCAGTGAAGATATCAAAATGCTGACAGGTGACAAAGAAAAGGTGGAACTGCTCAAGTCCTATTTTGGTTCAGTCTTCTCCCAAAAAAGGGTCTGTGTCCCATCTGGCATATGTGACAAAGAGGCTGAAGGGGTAGGAGTGCAGCTTGAGGTTGACAGATTGATGGTCAGGGAATATCTAAGCACCTTAAATGAGTTCAAGCCCCTAGGTCCAGATGAATTGCATCCTAGGATGTTGAAAGAGCTAGCAGATGGAATCTTTCTTATCTTTGAGAAATCCTGGAGAAAGGTGAACTATCGTAGGACTGGAGGAGGGCAAATGTCCCTATCTTCAAAAAGGAGGATCCAGGGAATTATAGACCAGTCAGTCTGACATCAATACCTGGGAAGATTCTAGAGCACATTATAAAGCATTCACTCTGTAGGCACCTTGACACAAATCCAGTGATCACTAGAAACCAGCATGGATTTGTCAAGAACAAGTCCTGTCAGACTAATTTTATTTCATTTTTAATCAGGTAACTTCCTTAATAGATCGTGGAAATACTGTGGACATATTATACTTTGACTTCAGCAAGGCATTTGGCAAAGTACCCCATGATATCCTGATATAAGTATGGCTCAGATGACATTACCCCTAGGTGGATCCACAGCTGGCTGGAGAACCATATTCAAACACTGATTGTCAATGGTTCTTCATGAAACTGGAGAGAGGTACTTGCGTGAGGTGCCACAGGGCTTCGTCCTGGGCCCTGTACTCTTCAACATTTTAATTAAAAACATGGAGGAAGAGGTGAGGAGAATACTTATCAAATTTGCAGATGATACAAATTGTGTAGAATAGCACCTTAGAAGACAGAAACATTCAAAAAGATCTGGGAAGGAAATAATAGAATATAGCAGAGAATAATAGAATTTAGCAGAGGCAAGTGCAAAGTTCTTCATATAGGAAAGAGGAATCAAAAGCACAGGAATAAGTTGGGGGATACCTGGCTTGGCAATAGTATATATGAAAAAGAACTTGGGGTTGTAGTTGATCACAAGCTAAATATGAGTCAGTAGTCTGATGTGGCTGCAAAAAAGGCAAATGCAATTTTAGGTTGCATCCATAGAAGTATAGTTTCAAAATCATGGGAAGTAAAAGTTCCACTCTACTCTATGCTGATCAGACCTCACCTCAAATACTGTGTCTAATTCTGGACACCACACTTTAAGAAGAATTCAGATAAATTGAAATGAGTTCAGAGAAGGGCAACAAAGATGATCAGGGGACTAGAAACTAAGTCCTACAAGAAAAGATTGAAAGAACTGGGTACATTTAGCATTGAGAAGACTGAGGGGGAATATGACAGCACTTTTCAAGTACCTGAAAACAAAAAAGGACACATACAGGACGGAAGGCCAAGCTACAAAGGAAGGGTACAGGCAGGTAGCACAGAATTGCAGGGATGGTGTCAGGAAGGCTAAAGCTGAGAATGACCTGAGGTTAGCAAGGGATGCTAAGAAATGGTGGTTCAGCTATTAAATAAGGATGGCAAAATGATAACAGATGACAAGGAAAAGGCAGAAGTGCTCAATTCCTACATTGGCTCAGTCTTCTCCCAAAAGAGAGTCTATGAGCCCACTGGCAAAGGCAAAGTACAGGCTGAAGGGGCAGGATTGCAGCTTGAGATCGATAGGCATATGGTCAAGGAACACCTAATTACTTTGAATGAGTTCAAATCTCCAGGGCCAGTTGAACTGCATCCTAGAGTAATAAAGGAACTGGCAGAAGAACTCTCAGAACCACTGTCTATTATCTTTGAGAAATCATGGAGGACAGGTGAAGTGCCAGATGATTGGAGGAGAGCTAATGCTGTCCCTATCTTCAAAAAGGGCAAAAATGAGGAACCTGGGAGCTACAGACCAGTCAGTCTGACATCAATCCTGGAGCAGATGATAAAGCAATCCATCTGTAAGCACCTTGAAAACAATGCAGTGATGACTTGAAGCCAACATGGATTTGTCAAGAACAAATCCTGCCGGACAAATCTGATCTCATTTTTGGATCAGGTAACCTCCCTCGACGACTGTGGGAATGCTGTGGACATAATATACCTTGACTTCAGCAAATCTTTCAACAAAGTACCCCATGATATCCTGATGAGCAAACTAGCTCAAAGTGGGCTAGACGAAACAACTATCAGGTGGATCCACAGTTGGCTACAGAATCAGACTCAAAGAGTGCTTATCAATGGGATCTTCCCAAACTGGGGAGAAGTAACGAGTGGGGTGCTGCAGGGCTCAGTCCTGGGCCCAGTGCTCTTCAACATTTTCATTAATGACTTGGATGAGGAGATGCAGGGTATGCTTATCAAATTTTCAGATGACACAAAATTGGGAGATATGATAGCGCTCTTCAAGTACTTGAAAGGCTGTCACAGAGAGGAAGGCCAGGATCTCTTCTCCATCATCCCAGAGTGCAGAACACGGAATAATGGGCTCAAGTTACAGGAGGCCAGATTCCGGCTGAACATCAGGAAAAACTTCCTGACTGTTAGAGCAATACGACAATGGAACCAATTACCTAGGGAGGTAGTGGGCTCTCCCACACTGGAGGCGTTCAAGACAAGGCTGGACAGCCATCTGTCAGGGATGCTTTGACTTAGATTCCTGCATTGAGTAGGGAGTTGGATTTGACGGTCTTATAGGCCCCTTCCAACCCTACTATTCTAGGATTCTACCTAAAAGGTTGTCACACAGACATGAATGGTCAGTTGCAGTGGTGCAAATCCTGTATAAAAAGAAAAAGACTCCCCAAATATAACATCTGGAAGGCAATTGAATGGGTGTGAATGTTAATGTTCTGTTCACCAATACATGTTGTTCCACCCATGTGCTGAATTATGTCCAATGAAAAAGCATACCAGCCACATAAGTATCACTTCTGTCTTTCTTCATCTAAGGAAAGCGATTGACCCAAACTAGATTTATTAGATGAAGTCGCAACCTCATTAAAATATATAGGATATCTGCCATTTTCTTCAGTGTAGGCAGGTCAGTAGGACAATTTAGTTCATTAATGCATCAACTAGCATATGAATTTTATAGCACTATTAGAAATGAGAAGATTAATCCTCTATTAAAAAGGGATATAAATGTAATGACTAAAGAGAAGGTCATTTGGCTTTTTTTTCACACATTAGAATATGTGCAATAATTTCTGACTTCTACACATAGACCTATGAAATCCAAGGTGACTCCAATGAATGGACTACACTGCTTAGTTCCTTAATTACCTGAAGAAATAATTTTAATTAATATTTATACATTTTTAAGGATTTGATATCATCGAGAGCTACTTTTGCTTTAATGAATAAAAGTATTTGTAGACAGTTACAATGAGCAAGTTTCATGATTGACCCTGGAATATTTATAAATACTAATTAACATTATCCTAACATACATTTAAAACTATGAGGTCCACTCTATGCCTTCCTCATTTTCGTGACTATATATCACAAGGTCAGTGCATACTACTGTTTCCTATTACACTGGGGAGAAGCCAGATGGCCTTCCTTTGATCTATTAAATATATATATTTGTCTTTTTAAACAGAGACTTAATCCTTTCATTGCTAACAATGGTATAAAAATGGCATGGTGGCTGCTGTGATAAAGAGCTAAAGCTCCCAAGTAGCCTACCTCCAGAACTATTTTTCTACCTAAAAGAATAGCCTTTCCATATTGAAGGAACAAGAAAGGTGTAATAAGAGACAGAACTGACTACTAAATTTCTCATTTTTAGTATAATATTTGAGGTGTATTTCAAAGTAATTTAGGCAAAGTAATATGCTTGCTTCCCAGAAAGGGCTGTGTGGCCACGTCACTGGACTGGGGCCAGTTCAAGCAAACGAGCTTGGAATGTGCCTGTGAAGAATCTGAAAGATAGTATTTATGTGATTCACGTGAGTTGGACACAGAGTCTTGGGCTACAGACAGACAGACATAGTTGAGTGATGAACCCACTGTGGGTCATTCTTTTTGGCCAGACTTAGGGTGCTTACAGATGAGGCTCTTATTGTGCAATCTCTCAGCCTCACTTATTGAAGTTTTTTGGGGGGCGGGGGGAGTCCAGACATCGTCGTCTTCCACTTGTAACCCTCCTGTGTTTTCCCACTGCTCTTTCCATCTTTTTTTCTTTGCACAAAAAACCCATTCAGGAAGAAAGATGGAATAGCTGCACAATGTCTTTTTATTGGTAGCGCTAGGAGCAGTCAGTCTGGTGATGCCTTTACAAATCAGGTTCACGAACAGTTCTTCCTGTTTCCAGCAGAAGCTAGTTGCAGTGCTGCCTCCAGGTTTTTGAGGGCCCTTGGCCTTGGGCAAGACTACCTCAATGGGCCCCCTACTAAAGTGAGTCGACCTTCTCACAGCCATTGTCAGGCAGCTGCTCTTGCTCCTTATCCTCTGTCTCATCATCCTTGCCACTTGTTTGTTTGACAGGCAGAGAGTGAGTGAGCAAGTTAGCAGCAGCATCTACTGCTCCTTCTTCTCACCACCTCCATTGTCTGGGCCAGGGCAAGAGGCAGGCATATAAGCAGGTTGCACTGGTGAAGAGGAACCACTCCAGAGGGCTCATCAGTGGGCCCCTGCTGGGGTGTGGGCCCTCGGCAGGTGCCCAACCATGCCTACCCTGGCTGGTTGTGGAGAATGCTGATTGACAAGGTGCTTCCAGATGACACTTTTATGGTGCCATTGCCCTGTCTCAGACACAGAATTTTATGGGGAAAGGGATCTAGACATGATCTTCAAATCTTAACCCTCCCATGTTTTCCCACCACTTATTCTGTCTTTTCTCCTACTGCAGATAATCTGTTAATAAAGAAGAGATGAAATAGCTGTATTCTCATTGGTAGTGCTAGGAGTCCTCCGTCTGGAACCACCCACAATCACACAAAGTCACATTTCCTTCCCATATAGCAGTGTGGGGTGCTGGTTGGCTGGCCCTTGGGGCACTCACAAAGCCATTTCCCTGGAAGCAACGTTTCACTTTAAAAGAAAACAATGGACTGGCAGACTGGGGCTTAACAAGTGGGACCTGCAACAAAATATTGCAGTGCTAAGTGCCCCTGTCCAGGTTCCCAGCCATTGCATTTCATTCTCCTCCCTCCCCTTGGTTTTCCACTAGTAGGTTTTTCTCCAACCATCAGCCAGAATTCCATGCCTATTAAGAATGCTCAGTCTTCATTGGGTTGTCATTTGAATCCCCCCCTTAGGTATTTTTCCTCTAAAGTATTTCCGTACCTCTGCAAAACTTACAGTTCCCCCAAGCCTGGTGATAGCACCCTCTTGTGTGTGGACAAGAGGTATTGGTCTATACACTATTGGTATATATCAAGAGTGGGCAACATCCTGGAATCGGAGGGCCACATTGTCCCCCTGGAACCCATCATGGGCCATATCCTACCTCCACGGAACTTGCTGTGGTGGCAGGCAACCCTATGGCCATTTTGCAGGGGTTCATGCTACGTGGAAAGCTACTCTGTGGCTCTGAAAGACTTTGGAATCCTATTCCCAGCAGCCTATGCCAGCATAGCCAATTGGCAGGGATTAAGGGCGTTGTAATCCAACATAACCTGGAGAGCCACAGGTTTCCTACCCAGGCCCTTTAGGGAGCTGATTCTATGTGAGTTTACTGAATTTTCATCAGCTGAAAGTTTCTTTTCTTTTTTTAATTGCCTAGCTTTTGATCTGGTTTTTAAAACTGTCTCCTCCCACTGATTGTGCTTTGATTAATGTTATTCTTCGCTCCATATTACTTTACCTTTAACAGGATTTTACTTTATTCCCCCACATCACCACCGCCGCCTTCTCTCTTTTATTGTGAGCTGCTTTGGGGGCCCATTTCTGCCCCCCCCCCATTGGGATAAAAATTCTTAACACAAAAATAACACACACGATTGTAGTAGTACCACGTAGAAGGACACAGCGTGAAGCTTAGCCTCCCTATTTCTCTGAGAAATAGAAATCCCACCCAATTTCCCACCACCTCCCTCTCACCCCAATCTTCCTGCCCCAGGGCAGGGCAAGACTTACCTCCCCCTCCCTCACGAAAGCCCCCTGAGTAGGCTCTTCTCCCTCGCCCCAAGGGCGAGTGTGATGGGCAAAAGCACTTATGCTGACCCCTCTCCTCCCCTCCTGGCAGGTTTAGGCTGTCACTCAGTCAGGGAAGGGCCGTCTCCACTGGCCCCGGGGAGGCTCTTGAGCAGGCCGAGGCGAAGGGGGCAGTCCTTGAGTAGCCATTTCTTTCCTCCTCCTCCCGAAACAGCTTCCACTCTTCTGCTTGCGTGGACCAGCCGGCGGGGAGGGCGCAAGACTTGGGCGAAGGTAAGCCGCCGCCTGTTGCATTTCCTGTCAGGAATGGGCGCGCGCTCTTTTTCCCTTGCAAGCGCATCTGCTCCCGCGGCGATCATTTATTCCCGACGGTGGCTTGGCCGCTCGGCTCACGGAAAGGGTTGGGCTGGTGGGTGGGAGAACCCGCCGGCTTCGAATGTTACATTGCACATATATGCAATCGGATTGCATTTGTGGAGGCAGGGTCTGCCCCTTCTGTAAATTGCATCGTTGCCTGGTAATCTCTCTCCCCCCGCCCCATATATATCTTTTGAAGTTGCTGTGCATTGATAAAAATGGAACGCACGGAGGAAGCTTCGGGTGCAGAGAGAGGACAGGAGGGGGGAGGGGTCCAGTTTGGCGTCCAAAGGGATTGCTGTTCACGCGGGGCACGAAAGGAGCTCTTCCCTGGGATAATACGGAGGCAGATTCCCCCTCCTCTAAAATCGATGTCCTCTTCTCCTCTCCCTCCCCCACTCCGGTGCATTCTGAAAACTGACTGAAGAGAATTGATCTGCGCATATACTGTTTCTGAGGGAGCTTGGAAAGATAAAACTGCATCATTGGAAATCAACCGTTAGAAAAGGGGAGGGAGATTGCAGATGTGTGATTGGTACCCTTTCCATACAGTTTTGTGTTCTGACGAGGGAATGGGGGGCAGAATCCAGCGTGTTCTATAGCAGACTTCCCCAATCTGGTACCCTCCAGATGTATTGGACTACATTTCCCATCAACCCCACCCAGCGCGGCCATTTGGACTGCAACTCCCATCAGCGCTTGGCTGGGGCTAATAGGAGTTGTAGTCCAGCACATCTGGAGGGCGCCAGGTTGAGGGAAGGCTGTTCTACAGTATATTCGTTCAGCCAAAGTAGAACATCTACCGCGGAGCGGGGGGAGATCCCTGAATGAGAGAAGCAAAAGCGGGGGCCGTAAGAGCAACAGGAGCAGGAGTTTGTTGAACGCCGTCGTGGGGGGAAAAGCGTGTGTGTGTATGGCGGGGGGAGAACGTGCAGTAAAACGGGCAGAAAGGCTGGGTTCGGAGGAGCAGTTTAAAGCCGGAGGGGTAGGGAGCTCAACCCCGGCAGCAAATCTCGTTCCTTCCAAGGGGACCGACGTCTTCCGAGCACGTTTAGAACTAATCTGGGTCTGCCAGATCTAGTCCGAGAGGCGTGAAAACCAGAAGCAGCGGCGGAGCTTGCACGGCCGACCAACGTGGGCTGAGAGAACAGGGCTCCCGACATGGCAGGGCCGAGCCGAGCCCTGGATTGGCGTGGCAGGCAGGCAGGAAAGAGGCGACGCGCTCCCGATCGCGCGAGCCCCTTTCCCGGGAGGGGGGGGAGCGAGGGATGCCCCCGTCGGAAGGGTGTGCTGGAGGCACATGGCCTCGTCTCTGCCCTGCAGACGCTCCCAGGGGCAGGGGCGGGGAGCCTCCCACGCCAGACGCTCCGAGTCCGTGACTCTCCTGCTGCACGTCCGAAGAAACTCCCGCTGCCCGGGTCGCGTCTGCCCCGCCGAAGAAAGTCACCTCCGCCATCGCGGAGGCTGCGCGCGCGCCTCGCCGGGCAGCGCGGACCGCGGCCTCTCCCGGAATACAAACGCCCCCGGCGGGTGGCGAGGGGAGGGGAGCAGGGCCCGAGGGCTTTTTTAAACCGCCCCTCGGTCGCCGGCACCTGTAGAGCACACGAGGCGATCGAGCCCGTCCCGTCAGCCTCCCCCCCCCCCTCCCCGCGCTCCGGAGAGCGAATCGGAGTCGCTCATGTGCTGGTGTCTCTCGCAAGGCGCTGTTTTTGCCACGCCCGGGTTGCAGGACGCCGCCGCCGCCGCCGCCGCCGCCGATCAGCATTCGGGGGGCGCGAGAAACGAAGTACGCGAGCGACTGGGACGTGTCAGCCGGCTGGCAGCGCAGCATGAGGCGAAGGGCGAGCGAGCAGCCGAGCCGAGCGGTGGGAAGCGCCTCGGCTTGCCTTGGGATTTTGCCACACTGAGAGGAAGGCTGGGCTGGAGAGAGGAAAGGAGCCCTTAGCCGGGATCGGTTGCGGCGGAGCCTCGCGGTCGTGATGGGAAGGGAGGGCTCTTCCTAAATGCCTCGCTTGCGGCTTCCCCGAGAAGGCGTGCAACAAATGGCAGCCAGGGCTGTGATCCGGGCTGCGGTAGCGGCAGCGGCAGCGGCAGCAGTGACTCCCAGGTGAGGCGCAAACGCTCCGCTCTGCAAGCTGCAGCTCTCCATGCCTGCCTGCCCGCCTGCCTGCGCCTCCCTCCTCCTGAGTCACTCCGCTGCTGCAACCGGTAAGGCACTTGAGCTCTCTCTCATGCGTGTCTCGGGGGTGGGGGGATCCGTTAGAAAGGAGCCCTCGCCCAACTTCGGATGCCGGCGCGGGTGGGGTCTTCCCCCTTTTCGTTTGGTCTTCCTTTGCACATCACCATTTCAGCGAACTCCCCCTTCCCCTAGTTGGGGACTCTAGCACTGGAGGGCAAGAGAGGGGAGTTTGTGTTTTAGAAGATACAGCTGCGGTGCAGGGGTCTCTCTCTCACACACTCGCACATACATCCAAGGCACTGGAATGCCCTGATCGGGACACTGTGGTCCTGCCCTTAAAATCTGAAATTTCACGGCTGTGAGTAGGAAAGGAGGTGCAGAGATTCCCAGCAAGTGGAAATGAGCAGTGCATACCTCCACGAATGCATTTATATGTGTGTGCTCCCAAATTCCATGCCATTTGAAAAAGTCTGTGTATTCACTCTTTTGAGAAAATGGGAACATAGCTATACAAAATAGAATGTGTTAATTTGCTCAGTGTTTGCCTAACTCAGAGGGGGGTGGGGGTGGGGAAACGGCCAAACAGCATAAGCAACACAGCAAAAACAAAAAACCCTTGCACCCAAGAGGTAGTGGAAAGATGGCTAACTGAATTTGATACAAAACAAAAGTGTATTCCTGAAACTGTTTTAGATAACGATGGCCCCAAAGAGACACTGAATGGAAAACTTAAGATAGAACCAATTCTGATGGTATCGCAACATTTACATGTCTTGCAAAGTGTGTGCTGTGGGCATGTTGAAAACTAGAATTTTGGAAGTCCTTTGAGATAGGTTACAGAACTATTCACATGCTTAACTTTTGCTTATGACTGTAAATGACAGGTGCAAATCAGTGTGTGGTTTGGTGTCAAAGACCAGAATATATAAGCAGTGTTATAAATTGACTCATTCATACCTCTGCCATGCCTAACCCAGTATCAGTTTCTGATATTTTTGTATTAGGTCCAGTTTAGCACTAATCTGACTCAGAGTGCCAGAATAACTGAAGAATGTTTGGACCAATTCTGCACTCCTCCCCCCCCACCAAATAATCCTTGATGTGTGCAAAAGACAGAATTTACTATTTCCTTTTAAACTAGTAACGATACAAAGGGTGGAATCCAGATCCATTGATGTCAATGGGAGACTTGCCAGTGACTTCAGGAGGATGTGGCTTGCACCCAAAATTAAATTTGGACTTGGTCCTCCTGCCCTCTGAAGTCAGTGAGCAATATCCCATTAGACTCCCAACAGGGGAAAAAAGCCAGCTTCAGCTCCCATCAAAATTTCCCTTGCCCTTGTATTGCTAATATGTTCTATCTCTCAGGAGACATTTAGCATTTTGTGGTTTGGGGCATTTAGTACTTCTTACATTGCATGCAGTTTTGTAAAAATAATAATTTAGCTTTTTCATGCTGAGAAAGATGATGACATGTTGTGCCAGAAGGAGGGATAATGGAAATAAAGATTTAATTGCAAGATGAAAATCAGCATATATTCTGGTGATAAACTCAGATTCAAGATGAAGTAAACCTATATTCAGATGAAGGTGGAGCAGGAGTTCTTCTTTACTTTCCAATGGGGAGTTGGCTACAGACTAACCTGTGCCGTAGGCCTATTTATGCCTCTTTTGCCTGTCAATGTATATTGAACCTACATAAGCCCCTTCAATGTCAGGCTCTGAAACCACTTTGGAGAGCAAGGCCACTGAGGACTTGTTTATGTGATCACTTATCCTGGAATCACAATCCATTAATTCACCTCAGCTGCTGGTTTTGTTTACACATTCAAGGATGAACTGGAGGGCAGCCTGAGTCCTGAAAACATACAGTCAGGAGGAGCTGTTGACTTCCTGTTCTTTTAACCCAGGATAAGTGATCATATAAACAACAGCAAGATCATTATCTCTGCTGTGTAAACGTGATGGAGTGGTTTGTTCCGTGCAAACACAGTGATGTTGTATGAATAATCTGAAATGATTGCTGAAACATCCTCAACCAACAACAACACAGAATTTCAGGCTCTTTGAATCCACACCTCAGGGAGCTCTGAAGGTTTATTCAAATTTCACCAATATCTTGAAGGCAAATAGAAGCCAAGTCATAATTTCTCATCGGAAGGCAAAACTTCTGAGTGAGAAATTAAACACGATTCCATTTTCATTTGGTGCTAAACAAGATAACATACTAATTAATACTTAATGTGATTTCCTACGTTTGCAATCACATAACTGTGCTTTGGCTTATTTATGGGAAACATTTATTGGCTGTGGTGGGATTAGTTATTTGACGAAAGAAAGAAAGATGGATGTAGCTGCATACAGAGCAATCCTATACATGTCTTCTCCGAAGTTAGTGCCATGGAATTCAGCGGGACCTACTCCCAGGTAAGCGTGCCTAGGATTCTAGCCATAGTGTGAAGCTTTGGCTATACCATGCCCTTCATTAGTTGAAGGATGTATGTGTGTGTACTACAATATGGGGAAAAAGGAAGAATAACTTCCTAGAGGTATTAAATGTCACTTCAGAAATTTTAGCCCATTCTTTAGTCTCACTTCATTGGTTCTAGGCAGATTAATATCTTTGCATGGACTTTATTATGCTTTGGGGGTTCCCCTAAGAAGAAGGGGGCAAAACTGTTAGTAAGATTTTTTTTTATGGTAGAGGGTGACTTAATGAGTTTGTATAAAGTATTTTGAATTAACTACTTGGTGAAGTTTCTAGAATTAATAGGCTGGATCCAGACATCAAGTAGACCCATTGAAATCAATGGACCTTAAGTTAGTCCTGACTAAATTAGGGCTATTTGATTTTAATGGGTCTATATTAATCTGGATCCAACCCTCAGGGAAATAATATAAAACCACGTAATACCATTTCCAAATATTTTGGAATTTGTTTAGCGAACATATAGTAAAAGCTTTGGCAAAGCTCTGGAACAATTTTGTTAATAAAAAGTAATTTGCCTTAATCTGATGATGAAACAGGCTTTTGTGTTCACCTCACTGAAAGTGCTGGAGAGCAGTTGAACGCATTCATCAGCCAGGGAGCACACATAATGCTAATGAATGAGCTGTAGAAGGTTAAACAGATTGTTCATTCTGTCCATTCTGTTTGGATGTAGAGATTAGGGATGTGCGTGGACCCCCTCATCTGACTCGGAGGCTGCTTTGTGGCTTCCGAGGTAGGCCCAATTTGACTCAGGCTGATTTGGGGGGGGGGGGGCTGACTCGCTTTGGCCTACAAAGCTGAAGCGGGATTCGGACATCTGAATCTTGCTTCGGCCCTGTCCAACATGCTGCCCAATCCCCAGCTCCTTACCTGGGCCCTTGTTCAGTGGGAGGGGGCGCTACCACTGGGGGAGCTGCTGCCAGGGGAGCCGGTGCTGCCAGTGCTACCAGGAGAGCCGCTGCCATTCCTGTTGCCAGGGGAGCCCGCATGAGGGGAGCTGGTGGTGGGGGAGCTGTCTCTGCTGTTTGTACTGCTGTGGGAGTTGCTTCCACCACCAGCTCCTTGGCCCTCTGGACGCCACTGACAGCTGTGTTCCAAAAATACAGGGAGTCGCCATTTTAAAAATGGCTCCCCCCCTCGATAACAACAAGACGACTGCCAGTGCGCATCCAGAGGACCCAGATAAGGAACTGAGGGCTGGATGGCAGCAGTGGTGGCGGCGGCATGGCAGCTTGGCTTCTGGATCACTTCGAAGCACATCAAAGCACTTCAGAGCAACCCACTTCACTTCAGGCCACTTTGTACCCCCTCCGCTTTGCCTCAGAGGTGGCCCAAAGTGCCCCGCTTCGACTTGGGGTTGGGCTTCGGGCCGAAGCAGTGCACAGCTCTAGTAGAGATGTGATCCTTCCTAATCCAAGCCTCTGGCAGTTCAAGGTTCATGAAAACAGATTTCAGGGCCAAGCTCTGATTGGTTGTGAGAACCTTCATCTTGCATGCTCCCTCCCTCTTCCCCCCACCCCCCACCTCACTTATGCACTCTGATTTTCTCCCTCACTTCCTGGATCAGGTAATGACTACAGTTTGTCGTTACATCTGAACTGGTAAACTGTGATTCCTGCAAATTTCAATTTTCCTCCAATCTTGAACTGAAAGCTGAATTCAAACCAGATTTGCTCTGGGGGCAAAGTGGTTTGTAGTAACCATGGTTTGCCAATTCAGATACAATGGCAATCAATAGTTACAGTGAATCAAGAAGAATCGGACATGCAGCCCCCAACGGCCAAATGCCTCATACCTGAACAAGACATAGAGTGACACAGCTGAGCAGAGTTTCTAGTCAAAGACCTTTCAAGCATAGGTGCATTTTTCATAAGAACAAGGGCTTATTGAGTGATTTTCTTATGGAGAAATAAGAAATGCAAATTATACTTCGAAACTGATAATATTTGTACCCAAGCAGACAATTGGTGCTTCATGGGCATTACAACCTGGGTCTGTGTCGTGCATGCCAGCAAGAGATAGGACCTCACAGGTGTTTCTTTCTGCCTAGAAAAGTATGCCTAAGGAGAATAGTGTTGTCTACAGGGAATCACCCATCGGAAAGGCTCATGCTACAAAGATTAGTGTGTAACTCAAGGTTAAGTTTTCCATGTTCATCGTGATCTTGCATTAACTGAAATGTCATCTCTGAATAACACGTAGAGTTGGATCCAGATTTATTTGCACTTATCTCCTACTGAATGAACTTGAGCACACTCCAGGAGAGAGCGGAGGACAGGAAGGCCTGGCGTGCTATGGTCCATGGGGTTACGAAGAGTCGGACACGACTTAACGACTGAACAACATTTCCTACTGAAAGCAGTTGGATGAAAGACATTACTAACTTGTCCCATTGATATCAGTGAGAGCTATGTTCAGCTAACATTCTGGATCCAACTCATAGCTTGGTGGCGGAGCAGTCGATTTTGTGAACCTAGGGGGCCCAGATGCTTGTAGCCTTCAGATATGTCCCCACTTTTCAGTGATGTTGTTCTTCATATTTAGTTAAAATGGCAATAAGGTATTAATCCTGGCCCACACTTCCCAGCACTGACCATCCGTTTTGGGCGGAAACCACTGATTCCAGGCAACTCCCTCCCCTTCCTGAGTAGATGATCAGTACTGTCAAAGCTGACAGCACCATCTGTTCAGCAGGGGAGACCCTTGCACTCGACAGCGTGTGTACGGCATCAACGGCATTTGTTGTTGCACATGAGGATCTTTGGCTCGGGCTCGCTGTGTTCAAACAAAGTATGCGCAAAGAACAAATTGAAGCTGTTCTGTGTTAAAAGCATTGGCAATTTGTGAGGACGTTTCTAGATGTATTTACAGACACAACTGAAGTTAACATATCGTTGCTTTATATGGATATCATGACCAAGTACAATTGCCTCTTTTTCTAATCATCTATTTTTGTTCTGGGATTCCCCCCGCCTCCCTTTCCAGTCAATATGAAATATCTTTTTGGCTTCATCCTGTTTCAGCTCCAACTTCTACGTATTTGTGAGCATTACCCTATGTGAGGCCAAATTAGAGCTTATTATCATGTTACTTAACAGTGACTAAGGGGAAAGCTCTTAATGCTGAATGACTGGTGAATTCAATGGTTGTTTCTAATTATGGCCCAGTGACTCGCCATGCAGTTTTGTAGACTGACCTGGGCCACAAACATCCGTATTTTGTCGAACCGGAAGAGTCCTGCATGGGGATGATAGGGCAGGTCTGCACATTTTTGACATTTAGCTCTCAGAAAGATATCAGGCTTTATTCATCTATGTTCTTCCCATTGCGGTATTTACATGTTATGAATGTGGTCATGAAAGCATGTCTCCTTCACAACATAAACAGATCAGAACTCCAGACTGTTGAATCCCCCTGATAAGGAGGTCAAATGGTGAAATAGCTTGTTCTTCTCTCAGGAAAGAGATGATTTGCAGGGTAAATGGGGGGATTGCATAGGGTGGCCACTTACAAATAGCCAGAAAAGAGGACATGCATCACCCCAAAACAGCCTAGAAGATGATACCAATTTGCATAAAAATTTGCATATGCAAATTTATATGTATGGGTCAAAATTTAGAAATAATTATTGCATTTAAATAGAAATACATCACACCATAGTGGAGAAGACTGTGACCAGGTGACCTCGTGCCTTGCTGAGTCTGCTGTCCAGGTACTATTGATGGGCAACTTCAAGGCCCCTGTTCTTCTTCTGATGGTTCTTTATCGTTAAACTGGACCTGGACTGGACAGTCTTTCAAACAGAGAATGCCTTCAAAATAGAGGACTGCCTTCTGTAAAATAGGACACCTGGCCACTCTAGATCAGTCATAAGGAAGGCTAGAAAACGAGAAGATTAAGCTAACAATATGACATTTGCCTACAGTGGCTAAGATGTCAAAGTAGCAATCCCCAGGACTAACCGCCATACTCCTTAAATACATTTTCCTTGGGGGTGTATCCTTGTAGTCAGTTGTCAGAGCCAAGAGACCTGTTTTTCCATGCTCTGGCCATATTAGAAATTGAAAGCACACATCTTGCATTTTCTTTCTCTGTGGTGCCTTGCTTAGGGGCTCCTAGTACACCCATTCTTTTTTCTTTTGCCGGAGAGAGAAATCCCAAATAACAGACATGAGAAAGCACCGTAGGGGCTTTGACTTTCGCAACCTCTGTGCATCCTGGCCAAGAGGGAGGATGAGGCAGTCTGTATTTCTGCCAGGGCTTGGCTTTGGATCTTACATTTAATGCTCAGTTCTGGAGCTGCACCTCTGTGCCCACAACTATGTCAGTCCTCATTCACTTGTAATTAAAAGACAAGGCTCTTGGGTCAGAGGATGTGGCTTCTAGGTGGACTTGAGCTCCAGCACCTTCCTTTTTATTAGATAATAAGTACTGACTTAGATGTCACAGTATTTATTCCTGTTACAAGGCTCCTCTAACAGATGGCCTACCCTTCAGTCATGCTGTGGCAGAATGACGGAATGTTCTGCTGTCGTGAATGGAATCATATTGCTTGTTTGCTGATGGTCATTCAGCTCAGCTAGTAGCATGTGTATTTTTAACAGTGGCATACCACAGCCATATTTTACTTGGTTAATGTATGCTTATTGAGGACGGCCATGGAGGCCAGAGATTTTTTAAACAAAGGTGAGATTCAAGAATGTGCTTCCCCAACCTGTGGTGCAGCTAGGGGTGGACCTCTGTGCTGAAGCTGAGGGTGCAGCAACTTGCATTTTTACAAGCATTTTATAGTCAGGAGATGGGACTAGCCTATCCATTTTATTCCTGTAATCATGATCGTGCTGTAAATTGAGTTTAAAATGTGAATCTTCACATGTTTAGAGTACCTCTTTCTTAATCAGGGTTGGCAAACGCTTTGTTTCTTGCTCTAACACAGGGTTAGGCAACCTTTTGGGTCTGTGGGCACATTTGGAAATTTGAGATTTTCCTGGGCGCAACCAGAAAAAAGCTGCCATGGCTAGTCGTAAAGGACAAGTAACTTGGCCAGAGGCGTTCATGGGAGATTAAGGTGGCAGCAGCTAGAGGTTCCCACTGAATTTTGAAGCAATCCCAGCTGCTGGTAAGAAAATATAAAAGTATTTTAAAATATAAATTGGGAGGAGTAGGGTGTCTTGGTGGGCATCAAGGAAGGTGTCTGGGGCCACATTACTGTAGACCACAGCCACCATGTTGCCTGCCCCTGCTCTAACATATCAGGAATGTAGAAGCAGTTTTAAAGCAGAGTGGCAGGTGGCGGTGGTGGGAGAAGAGGAATCTTTAATTGTGTGTTTCACAACTGAAGTAATACACATAGCTGTTTAAAGGGCTTTCAATAAGATAATTAAGTCCAGGTTCTAAAATTACCTAGCTGCACCACTACCCCCAAGGCACAAAAACTTGGTGGATGGGGGAGGCACAGTGTGGGAGGAATATCACTTATCCCTGATCTAGTCTCAAGGCTGCTTCAAATGTTATGTTTTATGGAAAGCCTGTAAAAATTTGTGGCCTACTAAACTTTTATTAGCTTAGGATACATGCCTTTATACACTGCTACAGTCTATACGCTCCATGTTCGGGGAATACGCCAGGGGTGTTGAACATCTTTCAGTCTGAGCAGAATTCCATTTTGGAGACGCTCTCGGGGCTACATTCCAGTGGTGGGCGGAGCTGAAGGCAAAAGGACTGTGGCCAAAATGCCAGCATATTTTAGTTGAAAGCTGTTGCTGTCAGTAACTAAGCCTTAGGAGAGACATTTCAACCTTCTAGACTGGGGGCGGGGGCGGGGGAGCTACATGATAGCAGTGAAACCACCAAATAACAGGGAAAGAAGAGGCATGGGGAACCCCAGTTGCAGGATTGAGACCCTGAAAGGGCTGGATTTGGCTCCTGGGTCTGAGACTCTACACCCCTGGAATAAGCACTTCCAGATATAAATGACTAGGGGTGGAGGATTTAGCTCACATGAGCTAGAGGAACCATTTCCCACTGTGATCCTGGCTTTGTTCTGCTGGAGGACAGGCAGCTGTCTCTGTGTTAGAGCTGGCTCAGAAACTAGCATGTTTTCCAAATACATAATAATGTGAGTAACTTGGGGTTGTTTAGTCAAGGTAGTGGAGTGTCCCCATAAAGTTCTCAGGGAGCAACAGAAGCAAGATCAGAACTTTTCCAGGAATTGAGTTTTATTGAGAAAGTTTCACAAAATGACATTTAAACAGTTAACTATGGAGGCTGTCTCAGAGACAGGAAATAGGAAGGCAGGGGTGAGAAATGATGCTATGACTAGCCATAGGCACTGTGAGGTTATTGCTTTGGCTTCCAGAAAAGGTGTGTGTGGGGGGGATTGCTGCAGGAATTGTAAAGCTGACAAGAGAGGAAGAAAGAGAACTATACTTGCCTTCCTTATGCTCTGCCCAAACACGGGATGGGCCTGGGGATCCTTAGAATCAGAATAAAATCCAACAGAGAAGATAAAAAGCAAAGACTTTCTGGGCAAAGTTCACTGGAAGTGGCGGGAGTGGGGAAAAAGAGCCAATGAATAAAGTGTGGGTTTATTAGTTTAGAAACTGGGGGGAAAGTTGGATATTTACAATTTCAGCAAGTCCCACACTAATGCATAGAGCAGCCTTCCCTAACGTTGATGTGCTTCAGATGTGTTGGATTACAACTCCCGGCATCCCTAGCCAGCATGGGGCAAGAAACATGCAAGTGCACTGTGTCCTAGTTTGCCCTTACTTGTCCTTACCTGCTCACCCTTTGCCCTTACTTTGTCCTTACTTGCTCATTCTTTGCCCTTAATTTGTCCTTACTTGCTCACCTTCTCAGACAAAACATGGCCTTTTGAGCCAAGATGCTCATGAAGGAACATACAAAATGGTGGTGGAATAGTTGCTCTCCAGCAACAAAACTGAATGCAGCCTACATATGGTAGCCAGCTAGGCTGACAAGCTTCTTATTTTTGCAGTTTCAGGCATGCAGCAAAACCAGGAGGTTTATGGAGGCCCACATGAGTTGTATGCAGCTTAGTGGGTCACACATTGTGCAGGCTTGTTTTAGGTATGCACCTAAAAATGTATATGAATGCAGATGGCAACAGGTTCTGACTCAGACATGCACTTCATCCTAAGGTGAGAGTAATGCATTTGTACTATATATTTTCACTGTTGTTGTTACTTTAAAAAAAATCAAATTATTTGATGCTGTTGGTTCTTTGGCAGATATTAAGTGGTAATTTTAAAAGTGTATAGATTTTCAGTGCTCAGCATGCTACATATATATAATCTTCATAATTCTAGTAACAAGGATTGAAAAGCCAGTATTTCTCACCTCATATGACAGGGGTGGGGTGGCTGAGTGCATGCTTGAGCAAAATTTTGAAGAGCTGGAAGGCAGACCTCCAGCTCATACTCTGAACCACCACCAAGTAGATTACTAATGATTAATGATTCCTTGATCCCACTTAATTGCATGTAGGTTGCTATAGGATCATGACCTTCATTAAAATGTCAATGTAGAATATTTGCCTTGCCTTGAATACCAGATTTGAAAGTCTCGTTCAGTGGAGATGAGCAAAGAATATAGTGGTACTGAAATTGCTATAATGTTGTTGGGGCAAAAGGGTTGGCCTTTACTTATAATTATTTCAACAAATCCTTGTTCGGTTGATTAAAAAAAACCCAACCCCTATATCCTTGGATGTGTCAGTTTGTGATGTAGAACTGCATATTGGAATGGAAAGCTGCAGCTTTCAGAATTGAAGAAATCTTTTGTTATGGTTTCCCCTGAACTGTGAATTTGTGATTTAAGAGAGTGAATGCAAGGCAATAATGAAAACCATATAAGTGTAAGCATACAGTTGCTTCACTCTGCTGGTATATAAAATGTACCTTGCAGACTGTCTATCCTACTTGCCTTCAGTTTCAATCAGTCTGTAACTCGATCACGGGTTGATTTAAGGTAGGCTTCTTTCACATCAGCTCTGTCCTTAAGTTCTGGCTTCCTCTCATTCTGACCTTTTCCCTAGAGCTGTGTATATCTCTTTGTACTTCCTCATTATATTCTCATCAGCTTTGCCTTAGTTGCTAATTGGTCTCTAGGTGCAACCATATCCAATGGAAGAGTTCCGCAAAGGAGTAGAATAAGGCTGTTGAAGGATCCGTCCTTGGCACATGCTGTCCTGAAGAACCCAACATACCCGTCAGAGGAGATTTCCGTAGATACAGTGACACCAAATATTTAGTTTCCTGACGGTACTGTGGGGTGTTTAAATAAGGATACTGATGAGTGCTCCATCATAGAGCAGTGAAGGCAAAGAGAGAGAACCTGGATAAGGAAAGAGAAAAAGGATAACACCTGTAAATATTTATAACAGCAAAAAGAGAAAATTCTGTTAAATACAATTGTAATGGGCATGATTCAGCCCAAAGTAAGCACTTTTTAATCTGATGGATGTCAGTGGAAGAGATTAAAAAAATGGGGCTGCTTAGCTTTGGCTGGATCATGCCCAGCATGTTTTAAATTAGTAATTAAACAAAAATAATAGAGTTGAATAAATTAGATATGCCCTCAAGTCAAGCATAAAAAGAGAGACATTTCATAGAGCAAAATGAGAGTCATTAAATTATATGGCCACAAATGTAAATCCCAACTGAAGGAACAGAGAATTGTGCACTGCATTACTATGCCTGCAAAACAAATAGTTTTAGATATCTCATTCATACACCTCCCAAGTCTCTAGATAATCTGATCCATGGAAAAAATTCTTCTGGACTCCAGATATGAAAGAGGTATTTTCCTAAAGCTGCTGTATAAAACATGCTGGGATTTGAGCCCAGGTCTTTCATATCTATTTTTCTCTTATTTAAATGTAATTCATCAAATCTGCTATCTTGTAATTCAGATATTTTGCTGCTCCATAGGGAGATTAAGGCATAACACTTCTTCTATAGCGGAAGTTCACGTCTCATTTCCATCACTACTGCCCTCCCCCCCCCCCCGAGATTAGTGTAGTTCTCTTGTGGAGGTGACCCCATGTGGGTATAAGGACTGTGCAAGAATCACAAGACTGACTCTTAGCAGGTTGTTTTTTGTTCAGAACATGAGTCAAGACATTTTCAAGATTAGGATCATGGTGGAACTCTGTTCTAACATGTTCATTCCAAGCTGCCTTGTGCTGGAGCATATTTTTTCCCTTTAGCCCAGGGGTGGGCAGCCTGTGGTCCTCAGCCTAATTTCCAAAGCCCTTCGCATGAGGAATGGGTGAACGAGTGATGTTCGAGATGCCAGGATTCTCCAAACATTGGTTTGCTGCTCATTTCATGCCTGATTCCTGTTTGCATTTGCAGTTGCTGCTCACTCTGTGTGAATGGGGAAATTGCATAAATCAAGCAGCAATCGAATGTGAAATTTGCACAATTTCCCCGTTTGATTTGAGCAAATTTCTTAAATTTACACACATTTCCTAAATTTCCTCCATAGACTAAAGTGGGACTGATTCAGTTTACTGAGGAAATTTGCGCAAATCACAAAATTTGAGTAAATTTAGGAAATTTGTGCAAACCAAATGTTTGGCAGTTTTACAAACATTTTTGAAGGACATGTGCTCACATTGGAAGTTTGCAAGCACAAACAAAATTCTCATCCCTACTCTGCATGCTATCACTTCAGACTTCTGGGAAGAGCAGTCTGTCCTTCCCCTGGCAGACTGCTTGTTGGGGAGGAAGATGGGGAGAGAGAAAAGGGTGTGGCTGGCGCAGAAAAGGAAGTGGCAGAAAGAGAAAAGGAGTGACCTTTGGCTCTGGCCCTGCCCATTTCTGACTTTGGCTCCACCTACTGCCAACACTCCCCCCGCTGACAGATTACCCGTGAGGGAATGTGGCCCCCAACAAAAAAAAGGCTGCCCACCCCGTATTACCCCCACACAGTCATTTCTCCCCTCCCCGTGCAATCATTGAATTTGTGGAGGCAGAAATAGGACCCTGGCTTCTGGCTCTGCTGACCTCTATGCATTTGGTAGGTCTGAAAAGGGCACCTGTGTTCTTACAAGATACGTGGGGCTTTCCTATCGCATGGAGAGCCTGAGTGTGTTTACATGGGATGTTTTTTCGATAGCTGCTCATTGTGATAGGTGAATTGCATTCACAGTCCTGACTGAAGTGGTGGGTCTTCATGCAAAAATAGTTTTTTAAATTTTATTTACTATTACATTTCTATAGCCATAGTTGCCTGGGTGGCTGACAAAAATTAAAACCTTAAAATACAGCATGATAAAAACATAATGTAAAGCCATTAAAAGTTTTAAACGGGATAAAACCAAAGTAAAAACCTTAGTTATTCCTTTGAATGTCCATTGTCTAGTCTGTTGAATTTTTTTTAGCGGGGGCGGGTAGATAATAGATTAAGATTTTCCTTATAACATTTTCAAAGTGTTTTAAGATTATAAGAGTTTAAGGGAATGATCCTATGCATGTTTAGACAGAAAAAATAATCGTACAACTCCCAGCATTCCCCAGCCAGGCATGTTCTGTCTAAACATTCATAGGATTGTGCTCTAAGTAGGCTGTTACTACTACTTAATGGTGAAATGATTAGGGTTTTGGACAAGGTCACAAGGACAGGTGAGATCCCAGTTCAAATCCCTTCTCACCCTAAAGCTCACTCAGTTACTTTATGCCAGTCAATGTCCTTCATGGGGTTGTTGTGAGAGTAAAATAACGGGATGGGGGTGGGAGGTGGGAGTGTGCCCTTGTCTGAGTTCCATGGTGTGAGAACACAATTGTAAGTGAATATTTCAGCCTTGCAATCAGTTCTCATCTGCACTTCCTCTTTTTTCTATCTCCAGTGCATTACCTGGACTCACAAGTCTAAACCTGTTTTGCCAATTGCTTTGTCAATAGGCAGTGGTCCTTTTTGGATATTCAGAAGCAATGAACTGGGTGAAGGAAAGAAGTTTGTTTAGCTAAAATAGGCTAATAAAGCAAGAGAAAACAAGACAATACATTCAAATAATAAAGCATACATTCCTTGTATTCCCAGTCACTGGGAATCCTGTGCTCTTATCAGAGATCAGCAAATCAGATAAGAGAAGTGATGAATGGTTCCAGTAATCTGGCCAGTAACCCCTGTCTTGGCCTATGGTTCTGAATTGAGAGGGTCCCTTGACCCCTCCCATTCTGGACATGGTCCCATGACTTTATACATTATCCATTCTTGTAGACTGGAAAACAACCAGCCTCAACAATTAGCAGTCAGTCAGCCCAACACAGATACCTCCCACCTCTGCTCTCGGCTGGCCTTGAGATTCTGCCAGAGTCTTTATCTACCAGCTCAAGCACAGCGTCAACAGCATTAACTCTGGTGATTAGCATAGCTAGCCTCTCATCAGCTCAACAAACAGGCACAACAGCACTCTAGACATGGGCAGGGGAATTCTGTGCACCACTGACTCCTCGTTATACAATGGTCTTCCACATTTCCACTACAAAGTCTTCACAAGTCAGCCAAGCAGAGGGATTAATGCATTTAAGTTCAAATATATCAGTGGCACAAATTGCCATGCTATCATCTTTCTGAGCTCTCTGATTTTCTCCTCCTCTCTTATTTAGACCAAATATGGAGAGACTCAAAACTAAGATTAAAATTTCATCGGCTGTTCCCATCACTCTTTTGTGTATCAGCTTTGCCATCATGAGTCCTGCCCAGGCATAATTGCTGCTCACCCCAAGCAAGCGAGTTGCAAATTAGAAGTCTGCTTTGTTGCCTTTCAAAAAGTTGCTTCAAAGTTCATTGCTTATGAGAAAGTCCACTAATTTTAAGTTGTTATTTATTGAAGGTGCTTGGTTCCAAGACAAATTTCCTTGATAATGTTTTGTCTACCAGCCAGCCGTTTTTGCTTCCTGCTTTCAAATGTTGAATGAGGCTTGTCGCTACCAGAAACATCCAAACAGAATCCCAAAAGTAACGGTAGGTAACTGTGGGATGAACTACCTGTTGTTCATATTCAGATGTTCAAGAATGATGTTTGTCACATCGCATGACATTTGTCATGCCACTTGGGTGACCCGCAGTGAAGCTCATGGGTGCTTCCAGAGTCCTTGCACTGACAGTCAAAAGGCATTGTGTAGCTACTACATCTCTTCTTCCTTAATGGGTTTTTTCAGGTAAGAAAAAGGATGGAAGAAGCAGTGGGAAAACACGGGCTACAAATTGATGATGATATTCTCTCCCCCCACTCCGTGAACGAGGCAAGGCAAGTGCATAATAAACATAAATTGGGAGCATCCGATGTGTGTGTTCACCCCAAAAGACTGTGCTATGTGCTTTTCCTACACAGATATCATTTCCACATAGAGAGGGGGAAAACAACAGTGTAGTAAAGACTATTTTGTTAAGCACCCTTGTTAAGGTTCTTTGAGAGAACTTGCCTCCTGAGTGTACTACACTGTCTGGTACCGAAAGTACACAGGACATGTGCAAGAAGCAATAAGGTGGTTTATGAAGTGACCTGTACTGGGGTTTATGGTCTGTAGCAGTTGTTAATCAGTTCATAAAGATTTTAAAACTGCAGTGCTATTTGAATACTAGGTTTGAGCGAGTCTAATTATGTCATAGTTTCAGCAGGGAAAAGAATTGATTTTTCTTAACACAAACCATAGACATTCAAAATACTACAATTTTATTAATGTATGGAGTTATTGGAGGCTGATTGCCCCCATTGTCCCAAGGTCTCATTAGTTTGATACTGTCATGACCCCTAGCCCTGGGACCAGTGTGCAGCAAGGGATTCTGATGAGGATGAGGCATAGGCTTCTTCAGGGTAGGACAGAGGACACACCCCTGCCATCATCTTCTGACTCAGAAGATGAGACCCTGGCAAAACTTCTATCTCCCCAGCCTCACAGAAATCTAAGGCTCCAGAATCAGGCAAGGGCCCTGTAACAGTCCAATCAGTTCCTTCAGGAGGAGCGGAGCTGACCACACTACAGGTCTTGTCAGTCTACATAAGGGTTTAAGTTGGCTTTAGCTCCCTGATGAGACAACATCCTCTTGTTCTTGTAGTAGGAGTAGGGATGCTGGAGAAATCTGCGAATTCAAATAAGGCCAGATTCCCAAGAATCTGACCTGTAGGATCTGCAGTGGACCAGCTCCCCTTACCTCCATGCCCACCAGGCTCCGCGTGGAATGGCTTCCAGGTTCTAAAAAGACAAGGTCCCCAAATGGTGGCTGCCATTCGCAGACCTTGAGAAAATCACGGATGTAAATTGTGTATTTTATGCCATCTGCAGCCATAAAGCATTTACATCTATGTGAATTGCAGCCGTAAAAGCACTTTTATGACTGCAGTTTACAAAAATGTAAGTGCTTTATGGCTGCAAGTGGCATAAAGTACGCAATTTACAGCCATGATTCTCCCAAGGTCTGCGAATGGCAGCTGCCATTCGTGGATCTTGCCTTTTTAAAAATGGAAAGGCACCCCGTGAAACATGGTGGGCGTGCACAGGGCTCTGGGGAGATCTGGTGAGCCCAAGTAGCCTGGATTTCCCTGCAGCGGACTCCCCCCCCCCCCCCCCAAGATTGGACTTTGGAGAGTTCGCCCAACCATAAGCAGTAAAGCGTTCCAGCCAGCAGGACCCACTTGGCACTATCCAAGGTAATGTTTTCTTCTTGCATTGTTCTGACTGCTATCAACTTGCTCTGTGAGCCTCAAAGGACCAGAAAGAATGGGATAGATGAGGACATAATGCCAACACCCTGGTAACTGTGGTTAGGTAATTAGGAGCTATCGTTCAGAAGAACACGTACCCCCTCCTTGTATCCTGTTCCTTCTTACCATGGTCAAGCAGTTGGTTGGTGCCAAAGCTAACTGAGATTAAAGTTAACCAGGATCTGACCCTTAAACCAAGCTCTGAAACTGCCTGGTATCAGTAACGTTACTGTTATGAACATCTGTAATAGTTTTTCTCTTTTTTTTACATGTGCAATTGTGATATTTCATAATTTTCACTGTCATTATTCCCATATCTTGTATTATTTATTATTATATGTATATCCCACTTTTTTTCCCTCTTACAAGGAACCCAAGGCAGCTTACATAGTCTTCAGCCTCTCCATTTTATCCTCACATCAACCCTGTGAGGTAGGTTAGGCTGAGAGTCAGTGACTGGCCCAAAGTCACCCAGTGAGCTTCATTTCTGAGTGGAGACTAGAACCTGGATCTCCTGAGTCCCAGTCCAACACTCTAACCACTTCACCACACTGGCTCTCAAATACTGATAAGGAAAGTTTTGAATGTAAGGGGATTTACTAGACCCCCAGTTGTATTAGTGTAAAAGCATAGCTGTTGTAGTTCATTTGACCCTAATGTGTTTTTAAAAGTGCAATTATCAACTTGGCAAAGCCATAGCAGATGATAAACTACTGCAGAATCTTCGTGACCATCCCAACATGTGAATGCATAAAGTATGAACTTTTACAGGTCTCCCTGTTTAGATTTTTAAGCAGACCTGCCACCAGCTTTTTTAGAGAGTTCAGTATCTTGTTACATGTTTGACTGAAATATAGTTTTATCTTTGAAAAGGGCATTTTTTTCTGTTGTTGGGAGTACTTTTTTTTCTTTTTCTTCCAAAAAAATGTTCTTCCTATATTTCCATTGGTCATGATATATCATTGGATATTTGAACATAAGCAGAGGTCAGATTCTTGTTCTGTTCCACTGGTGAAGTCTGCCAGCAAAGCTGTTTTTAATTAGCCACAACAAGGTTACTCCAATGCAGAGAGGTCCTCCGTAGGCAAGCTGCCATTTGGATACACTTAAGTGTTTAGGGGATGTATTGGTAATTTGAGCTCATATGCAGCCCAGAATCTGTCTTTGCTCCAGTTTGATTTGGGTGTGTAGCATGAAGGAAGTTCCAGAATAGGTTCTTATCGTGGCTAGATATATACATAGTATTATTTATTTTGATTATTTTCAATCACAATCCTAAGGATTGTCTCTCGATAGACAGAGGGCTCCGAGATCGGAGCCCACTGCCTATCTTATGCCCTGCAGGAGGCTGGCCAGCCAGGAAGAGGACAGAGCCAAAAATGCCTCCTGTTCCTTCTCCTCTTTTTTTTACAGTTTTAGCTAGACAAGTCTCCCTGCTCATCTAGTTTACCTACTGTGTTGTGACTTGTGGTTGGGACGGGCAACAGGGAGACTTTGGAATCCTGCGAGTCCTCCTCCCGGTCCACTGTCGCCCCCTGTTTTCCCTTTCCCCGAGCTCTTCCAAGGTCACTGTTGCAACCTCAGAAGAGTGGCCACCATGCTTGCTTTCTGTGGCAGCTGCTGGGGGCTTGTGGGAATGCTCTGATCTCAGATTCCCTCTCCCAGGGTCATAGCAGTGTCTACAGTCTCAGGAGGGGAGATTCGCCGTATCCTGTGGTCCCTGGGACACTCTCCTAGGGACCATGGGATTACTATGCCCATGTCTATAACTTCCCTTATCTCAGTAGGACAGATTACAGGAGTTAGGATCATGCTGGGGTAGAAAACAAATGTGAGGTTCTAGTGAAAAGTCAGAACTGAATTATATGTAATACCTGCAAAAATACAGTTCCCACTAGCGTGACTCCTATTTCCAAATGTTCAGCATCTTCTCTCCACCATAATTAAGTTCCCTGAGTTCACTGGGACTTTTTGTGCTTAGGATTCCAGACCTACTTGTGAGTAAATATCCAAAGGATTTCACTGTAAGATTGTAACAGTGGAATCCTATACATGTCTGCGCAGAAGGAAGTCTTATTGAGCTTAATGAGGCTTACTTCTGAATAGACATGTATAGACTTACACTGTCAGATAATGACCATTCCACCTGGTGACCAACATTTTTAAGCTCTTTTATTAACATGATGTATACAGGGTCTTACCCTGTCAGAAACTGAGCATATCTTTTCCTCACTGCTTGCCTGAAATCAACTATAATTTGTTTCAAATGTCTTGTATCATTGCACCATTTTCTTTTGGGGTTTTGTTTTTGTTTTAGTTTGGAGAGATCAGCAGTGCATTAAAAAAAATCCTGCTCTCTAAGTCAAAACTGTATTCTTCATTTTCCATGGCTAGTGATCCTATTCAAACAACAAGGCTTATGATGGAAGGTGATGAAGTGAGACAAAGGTTATAATAAGATGCAACATACCAAAACTGCTGGTACCGGCATGAATAATGTTTTATTCAGTTTTTGAAAGACATCCAAAAGCTTGTTTCTTTATGTATTCTTTCCCTTCCCCCTCCCCCATCACCAGCTGAATCATTTAATACTGAACTACTTTTTACCAGTCCTTAATTAAAACTACAGATCAGGGGAAAGGAATTTAAAAGTTAGAAGTGAATTATTTATATTCTCAGTTCTTAATTATAGGTAGGAAAGAAATTCTGACTTGCCATACAGGATTGTTGTAAGGATTGCAACTAGATAATGTATGTGAATCACTTTGTACATTTGAAACTGTACAAGTTGTGATTAACCAAGTTTGGTTTGGTCGAGGGGGTGGGAGTTTTTACTCATTTTTGTGGCTTGAAGTGTTTTTTTTAAGAGAGCAGTTTTGATACCTGATTCTGATTACTTTAAACACGTGCATCTGACTAACGTTTTGTTTAAATGTCAGTAATAGTTTTCATTTCGTCCCTTTAGAGCTGGGATGCAGAAACTCAGGCCAAGGGGTCAAATCCCAGTCTGTCCCTCTGGGACTGCTCAGAAGGCCACGCCCACTTCCCCAGGCCTCACTGTCACATTTCTTCATCCTTTTCTTCAAATCCCAGTCTGTCCCTCTGGGACTGTTCAGAAGGCCACGCCCACTTCCCCAGGCCTCACTGTCACATTTCTTCATCCTTTGCAATCTACACAATCCAGAAAACAGGGCTTCGGGCTACACTACTTTATTAGTTAATGAAACTAATTAACTAATTAATTTGCCTCTTTACAAATGCAGATTCTAGGAAACTCTCAGACTGCAACGAAACAGCTAATCCACACATCTATGAATATCAATAGAGGATATGAAGTGGAAGTTATAGAAGTTGCCAGCAGTCTGGGCATGAATTTCTCAGCCAGACTTGCTTCGCAGGGATGCCCCTCCCTTCGGGTGGCTCCCTCCTACAAGGTGCCAACCTGGCAGAGCATCCAAACCTTGCCCCCAACTTTTCCTGCTTCGCTCTGAGACGAACTCATGCCCCTCATTCTCCTCCTCTGAAACCTAGGTTCTCATGGTGGAGGAAAGGGTGTGTGTGTTCAGGCTGGGCCATCTGTGTGTCAGGGCCTTGGAAAGAAAGTCTTGCTAGATCTGGGCTCACTAGGGAGGATGCCTCCCTCTGTTCTTGCTGTTCCCATCCCGATTCTGAATCTGAGCTGCTAGACATCTCCACACGCCCAGATTCATTCCTGATACTCACCCTTCTTCACCTGACCACTACAGTTTGGTGATTTCCTGGCTTTTGTGCAGTTTTCCCCCATTCTAAAAAGTTGAAATGCCTCTCCTAAGGCTTCATGACTGGCAGTGAGAGGTTTAAGCTAAAATACGCTGGTGTTTTGACCTTACCCTTTGTGCCTTTGGCTCTGCCCATCACTGGAATGTGGGCCCTGAGACCCTCTTCTAAATGGAATTCAGTCCCCCCTGCTTTAGAGAACTCTTCTCCAGCGGGTTTGATAGCCTTTTAATATGGAGAGATGTGGAGTGATAGAGGCAGTCTCCAGGGTAGGCAGAGGAGAATGGACAGAGAGCACCTCTGACAGGGAAATGAACCTGTCAGCAGCAGCACTGGTATTTTCCCTAGGCTTCACAACCAGAAGGACCAATTTGAGGAGGCTGTTTTGGATCATGTAGCCAGTGAATCCATAATTCTGAAAGGAGAAATTGGCCTGAAACATAACAGCAGAGCCTGGGGCAACATAGAAGCTTCAACCCCGGATGGCACCTGACCTGAGTCAGAAGTACCTCAGCTTTAGGGGTGCACGAAAGCCACTTACCTGGTCTCGCAGCTTGTTCGCGGTGGGGGGGAGGCGCTTCGCTGCTCCCCCCGAAGTTCAGGCCGGGGGGGGAGGCTTCCCACCTCGCCCGGCCGATTTTCAGGCCGGGGGGGAGGCTTCCCGCCTCGCCCGGCCAAAATTCAGGCCGGGGAGGAGGCGCCTCGCCTCGCCCGGCCGCGAAATAAAAAGTTAAAAAAAAAAACGCCCCCGTGATAGGCTACATGACGATTAACGTAGCCTATCACGGCTAGATCTGCAAAGTCAGCCGTGATAGGCTACGTTAATCGTCACGTAGCCTATCACGGGTGACTTAAAAAAAAAAGCGCGTACGCAAATGGCGGCCCCCATAGGGAGCCGCCATTCGCGTTCCTTATTTGGTCGCTGTAGTCTACGTAAATCTTTATGTAGACTACGGCGAAAATAAGGGCAATGCAAATAGCGTTGCCCTTATTTTCGCCGTAGTCTATGTAATCTTTACATAGACTACAGCGACCAAATAAGGAACGTGAATGGCGGCTCCCTATGGGGGCCGCCATTAACCGTACGAGCTTTTTTTAAAAAAAAAAGTCACCCGTGATAGGCTACGTGACGATTTACGTAGCCTATCATGGCTGACTTTGCAAATCTAGCCGTGATAGGCTACATTAATCGTCACGTAGCCTATCACGGGGGCGTTTTTTTTTTTTACTTTTATTGGAATGGCGGCGGCGGCAGCCGGTCAAAAGACCAGCTGCCGCCTCTGCCCCTGTCGAAGACCTGACGAACCGCCGCCGAGACCCGCCGCCGGGAGGGACATTCGGGAAAGGTAAGACCCGGGGGGGGGGTGCAGGGCGCGGGGGGGGCAGAGAATTTCTCCCCGAAACTACTTCGGGGGGCCGAACACGTTGGCACTCGGCCCCCCAAAGTTTCGGGGAGAAATTCTCCCCCATCCCTACTCAGCTTAAGTTCAGTTTGAGGTCTTTTACATTAGCTCATCATAATAAGGCAGGTAGCTCCTTGCAGCAATGCATAGTGTATGCACAGCACAATATTACAGGCCATTCTTCTGAGTTTCTATGATGTATAGGTATCAAGCCCCAATTTAGTGGCTGCAGCACCCTGTGGGAGGCAAGATATTGGGCATGCTCAGTTCATACACGGGGATATCATGTCAGATTTGAACTTAGATTCCATTTTGTTTGTTGGGTGTGTGTGTGTCTGATTTGAATGTGAGTCAAAATGATCTGCTGTATGATCTAAAATAATTTTCACAGCTTCAGGAATCCAAAACCATTTCTACACGAGGCTTTTATTGTGCACTTGTGACTGGACGCTCATGGAAGTTTGCAGACCCTTTACATGATGTCGTCAACCTCCAGGATGTTTCCTGTGTTTTTTCCCAGTTATTCCACCTTTAAAAAGATTGGAGATAAGCTGAAATGTAAACACAAAGCCCCAGCCATTTCTGCAGTGTGTAGTGCCAGTGTACTGTAATAATTCTGCCACTAGATGGCAGTGTTTCATGGAAAAATATAGACGTCCCCACCAGTAAGCCTGCTGAGAAAGGGCATTTTGAATTCCACGTCACATTCGTCGTCTAAAGGTGCCCATCCTAATCATGCCACAGAAATGGAAGCAAAATGCTCCGGTAGGGCTGCAGGATTTTCCGTTAATGTAGAGACACCCTGACTCTTCAGCAAGCAAGGTCTAGAGAAACTTGAAGAATGGCTATAAGCTACATGCATGGCCAACTAGTTGCCATTACTGCCCTCTGAAGTGAATTGAATTTACACTAATAGTGTACTAGGAACAACTGAATGGACAGTGTCCATGAAAGCTGATGCCAGTATAAATTTGTTAGTCTTTAAGGTGCCAGAAGATCCTTTGTTGTTTTTATATGCATTAGATGCAAGCAAAGCACTGGTGTTAGTCATTTCAATCTACCTTCCATGCAAAGTGTGGGAGTATTTTAGATTTTTACTCTTGTGGTTAAAGAAGTTGCAAAAAATAATATATATCTAAATTATAGGATTGTGACATTGCAAAAATAATCCTGTGATAGGAGACCAAAGGCAGTCAGTTTTTTGATGAGGTATAGAACTTTGCCTAACTTAGCTCTTGTCTACTGTGGAAGATAAACGACGTCTTCAACACATTTCTTGTCATAAACTCTGTGATATCAGTAAGAATTAAATGAAAACGAAGATACGTCGGGTACAACTGTTCCTAAATAACCATTCCTTTTTATATATTCAAGATGTAGTCAGAATAGAAGAAACTGAACAGCAGATTTTATTTATGTTGGTATCTCACAATCAGCAAGTAGTCTGAAATAATTACTGTAAATGCGCTTGCTGTTTCAAACCATCAAAACTTACATTCATTTAAGGTTGCCTTGCCCTGCAATCCTGAAAATAGAGATAATCCCTTTATCTCTTAATGTGTGGTTGTATGAAGTTGCCTTTTTGTGAGGTTCGTTATGAATGATGTTATTGTAAATGAAATTATTCAAGAAGAGAATTTGGAGAGAATGTAATGTGCACTAAACTCAAAATTCTCTGGATTCTGTTTTGTGTCTATAAGCCTTCATATTTCTATTCTTTGGTGTGCAGTTCCTTACACTATGTAAAGATGCCTGCAGATGATATTCCTTTGTGTTAATCTAGTAATTTTATTTGATGCTGTAAGTAAAGGTTTTGTTTGAAAATTAAAATAATAAAATTCTAGGATTAGCTCTTTCTTTAAAAGAGAAGCTTAACATGGAAAGAGTGAATTAATTTAACAGAAACAGTGAATAGCAATGTAAAAGCAAAAACTAGTATTCAAAATGGGATGTCTCTAAAGCCCTGGAACTCCATCTTGAGCCACTTTACTCATCCCTCTTTTAGGCTGTGTATCTAAGAAGTAAGGTATGAATGCTGTTTATTATTTTTAAATTTAAATTTAAGGGGTTGGATCCAGGACCTGCCTTCCACAAGAGGAAGGGCTCAGCTCGCAGAGGATCCCTCTGCCCATTTTGGGGGGATCCTCCCTCTGCCCCCCCCCCCCGATACACCACAGCTTACACCATCCAGCAGGGTCTCCTGACTTTCTGTGTAGCATTTTCAGGGGGCTGGAGGGGCTGCCATGGGAAGGAGGGGTGTATCATCCTGGCTGTGGGCATTGAACTCTTAGGTTAGAGGTGCCAAGATAGTGATAACTCAGACTCAAAGGTTTACTTACAAGGAGTACTTTATTGGGTAACTTACAGCATACAGGCGTACCCAATGGTTGGATCAGACAGCTTCTCTGAACCCAGAGCCAAGGGGTACAATGGGTTTTATACCATACATGTTAGCAGTGAGGCAGCACAACACTAGCAAGCGCCCTAGCATTCATTCCCAGCTTAGACTAACAGCACTTGGTTCTCAGCACAGCCACCTGCAGCTCGGCATAAACACATAGCTTCACTTCTCAGGCATGGCCTGATAACACTCGTACTAATTAGTATGGAATGTGCTAGGCTGCGCTATCGGCCCTTTGAATCATCTTCACCTGCTCAGAGGCTTACTAGCAAGGAAATTGCAACAATAATGAACTTAAACAAGCATTATGGATACCTAGGCCCCTCTAAAACTACAAATGACTTGGCTGCGCTCTTGGGGCCAATACAAGGGGGTGGGGAAGTCCACTTCTGCCAACTGAGTTGATCATGCTTAAGTCTGGATCTAACCCCATCTATTAGTATATCACCCTTCATATGACTATATCCCCGAGTGGTTCACAATGTGAATTTACAATAAAATACAATTACATAATTAAATGATTACCCAAAAAACAAATACATAATTGAAACACAAGCACATGTATCATAGAGACATAAGCTCATCTAGAGCCATGACTGGCTGTAGCCACCTGATGAAGGTCATGCTGGGAAATTTAAATGGCGGCTAAACCCAGCTGCTTGGAGCACTGCTGCTTACTGTTTCCCAACTGCTGAGGGATCCTGCCAGGGCCTACTGATGGAGGAAGTGGTCCACCAGAGCAGTTCCAGCTCCAGGTTTTTTAAGGCCCTTGCCCAAGACCCCTTCAATGGGCCCCCTCCCTCAGTGGCTGTACCTTCTCCACCATTGTCACTAGCTGATAATGATCTTCATCCTCTTTCCCATCTACTGTAGCATCTACTGCTCCTCCTTCTCACCACCTCCATTGTCTGGGCCAGAGTGAGAGGCAGGTGAACAAGCAGGTTGCAATGATAAAAAGGAGGAGCAAGTCCAGGGGGCTCTTATCAGTGGGCCCCTGCTGGGGTGTGGACCCTCGGCAGTTGCCAGCCATGCATGCCTACCCTTGACACTGGCCCTGCACCAGAGGTCACTTTTTCCAGGGCAGGGAATACCAAGGATGGCCTTCTCAGCTCTTTGGAAGACAGGAATAGTTTAATTGTAACTCATCAATACCATTGTAAGAACTTCAGCTCTGTAAAATTGGTAACGCAAACTCCCGCTAGCCCAACCCTAGATACACTTACTTGGAAGGGAGTCCTGTTGAATGTAATGGAACTTAAATGTTTATGCTTTTCTGCTCTGTCAGGCAATATGTTGAAAAACTGGTAATATCTTTATACATGATGCTAATGTTCCAAGAATAGGAGCCTAAACCTGCATTATTGTATCAACATTTTCCTGGCTGCAGATGTTTTTAACTCACAAGAGTGTCCTGAAGGGCTTATTGCGTTCCTTATTGGTAGCAATTCACATCTGCTGTAGACTCGTACTTTGGGGTCATGTCTCTTTTGTTCAGTGGCAGAACCACCTTGAACAAACACTAATGGTTATTGTGACCTTTGCTGTGTAATTGTCACGGCCTATGAGATGTCCTTCTGTAAATTTTTAATGGTCCAAACTGTTCTTCAGTAAAGCTATATTAAATCTTTAAAGGAAAATTAAACCATTGGATACATAAAACTAGAGTTTGTTATGAGCTGTTTTATGATCCTATGCACATTTATTCCGAAGCAAGTCCCACTCAATAGAGCTTAATCCCAAGTAAATACACATAGGATTGAATGTTTAATATGCATAGGACTGCATCCCTAAGAGTTATGTCTGTATAGGGCCAGGGCAGACAGAGAAAGCAAGGCCCAAAATATTTGTGGTGGTAGTCACATTTAAACAAGCATGATTCATCTGACTACTTTTATTTTGGAGAAAAACATTTACAGGGCCCTGATGTGGAATGCTCCTTGTGAGGTGGCCAGATAATAACCTCGTAAATACTACATTTTAAAAATGGGATCCCAGAGAGAATATACTTTGATCCCCTTTGATAATATTGCAGAAGATTAGCTCACATATATTGAACACCTTGAGCAGAAGCCCGCTAGGGCCTTGACATTTACAACACTCCTCATCTGTCTTAGGGACCCATGCCAGTTTTCTCCTGAGAATCACCCCGTGCTTGGCTGCTGTTTGCCCCCAAAGGTACTATTTACAGTTAACCACACTTTCAGGGACAAACAGCAGCCAGGAGAGAGCCATTTTTAGCAGAAAACTGGTGTGGGCCCTGATCAGTGTGGGGTGGAAAATGTTCCAAAATGGAAAAATTTCCAGTGCTTTATTTTTCCACAGAACTTTTTCCATTTCATTAGTAACAATGAATGGATGGCAACTGCGAAAACAGTATTAGGTAAACTTGACAGTTTCAAAGTTGTAATTAATGTTTTTCAGATGGTTATCCCTAGCATGTACGTGAGGGTATACATATATAATTGAAATATCATCATCATCATCATGGCAATCACTCGTGACCAAGTAAGATTGTCTTCCAAGGGTAGAGTCTTAACAGTGGGTCTGCAGATGGCTGTGAATTCTGGATCCACACAGCCTCCCACGGTGAGGACATAGCTTTCCAGGTAGGAGGCGATCACGGTGAGGATTTGCTTGACGTGCCTTCCGCTGAGCTCATTTCTCCTTTTCGCCCTGTACTCGTGCTTCTTCAAAGTCCATAGCGCCTTTAATATAGGCTGACCTCCAGTTGGAATGCTCATGGGTTAGAGGTTCCTAGTTCTCAATGCTTATGTTACATTTTTTTAGATTAGCTTTGAGAACATCTTTAAACCTCTTGCTGTCCACCAATATTCCGTTTTCCATTCATACGTTGGGAATAAAGTAGCTGCTTTGGGAGACGATGATCAGGCATTCGAACAACATGGCCGGTCCAGTGAAGATGATGTTGGAGAACCATTGTTTCAACGCTGGTGGTCTTTGCTTCTTCCAGTATGCTGACATTAGTCTATCTGTCTTCCCAAATAATTTGCAGAATTTTTCGGAGGCAGCGTTGATGGAATCTTTCAAGAAGTTGAGAGTGGCGTTTATAGATGGTCCATGTTTCACAGGCATACAGCAAGGTCGGTAGTACAATGGCTTTGTAAAGTATTTTAGTCTCCCTGCGAATGTCCCGATCCTGGAATACTCTACGCTTCATTCGGGAGAATGCTACACTCGCAGAGCTCAAGCGATACTGAATTTCAGCGTCGATGTTGGCATTTGTGGAGAGATGGCTGCCAAGATAAGAAAAGTGATCGACATTTTCCAGCATCACACCGTTAAGCTGGATTGATGGCGCTATAGAGAGATTGGTTTGTGCTTGCTGGTAAAGCACTTTGGGTTTTTTGATGTTAAGCGAGAGGCCGAGCTTTTCATTTGCTTCTGCGAAGATGTTTAGGATAGTTTGGAGATCTTCCTCTGAATGTGCGCAGATTACATTATCATCAGCATACTGAAGTTCTATGAGAGAGGTTGTAATTACCTTACTTTTTGCTTTCAGCCTACTGAGATTAAAAAGTTTTCCATCTGTTCGATATATGATTTCTACACCAGTGGGAAGTTTCCCTTCAACAAGGTGTAGAATCATAGCGATAAAGATAACGAATAAGGTTGGAGCAATGATACATCCCTGTTTAACGCCTGACCCCACTTTAAATGGATCACTTTGAAAGCCATTGTTATCCAAGATTGTTGTCGTCATGGAGAAGCCGCAAGATGTTCACAAATTTATTAGGACATCCAGTTTTCAGAAGGATGGTCCAGAGAGCAGTTAGATTTACAGTGTCGAAGGCCTTAGTCAGATCAATAACCGCCATGTACAAAGGTTGGTTTTGCTCCCTGCATTTTTCTTGGAGCTATCATGCGGTGAAGATCATATCCACTGTCCCCCTGGAGGGGTGGAAGCTATTTTGGGATTCAGGGAGGATATCTTCTGAGATAGGTATAAGGTGGTCTGCGGGGATCCTTGCCAGGATTTTGCCTGCCATAGCTAGAAGGGAGATGCCTTGATAGTTTCCACAATCTGTTCTATCACCCTTTTTGAAGAGAGTGATAATTATGGCATCCCTGAAGTCTGCTGGGATCTCCTCCCTCATCCATATTTTTTTTCAATGAGCTTGTGAAGCTGTTGTGTAGCTTCAGGCCCACCTTCTTTAAAGACTTCAGCAGGGATCCCATCGGGTCCACTAGCTTTGTTATTTTTCATGTGGTTGATGGCTTTACTGACTTCCTCCAAACTAGGGGATACTGCAAGCTCATCTCTGGTTTGTTTTTGTGGGATTTGCGAGAAGACCTCATCAGCCACAATAGAGTTACAGTTAAGGAGGTTGTGATAATGCTCTTTCCAGTGCAGTGCAATAGACTCTTTGTCCTTTAGAAGTTTGGCACCATCTATTGAGCGTAAGGGGTTTGTACCATGATTTTTTGGTCCATAGATGGCCTTTGTGGCATTAAAAAAGCCCCGTGCATCATGGACATCTGCAAGATGGATTTCTGGATTTCTTGAGCTTTCTTTATCCACCAGGTGTTCTTAAGTTCTCTAATTCTTCTTTGGACCTCAGCCTTTGCACTGGCGTGGATTTTTTTCTTAGCGGCACAGTTGAAATCTTTTTGCCATATTTGGAAGGCTTTCCTTTTCTTATCAATAATATGTTCAATCTCCCTATCATTCTCATCAAACCAATCCTGATGTTTCTTAGTTTGGTATCCGATAGTTTGTTCACAGGCTGCAGTAATGGAGGTCTTCAAATTATTCTAGTGTTCCTTGACATTTTCAGGGGTTGCCTTAGATAGATGTTCCTTGAGAGTTGCTTGAAAGCAGGCTCGCTTAATAGGATCTTGAAGGGCTTGGGTGTTGATTTTACATCTTAGTTTTCTTCCTTGGAGCCTACATTGAGGAACAATCTTAATGGCCTTCGTAGAACGAATTAATCGGTGGTCTATCCAACAGTCATCAGCACTCGTCATGGCTCTAGTGAGGAGTACATCACAACGATCTCTGGCACAGACAATTACATAGTCTCAGAGATGCAATGCTTCGACCGAGGATGCTTCCATGATGTTTTAAATTTATTTTTCTGGTGAAAGAGTGTGTTGGTAATAACAAGATTATGATCTGCACATTTAGTCAGAAGTAAAATTCCATTCTGGTTGCTATTGCCGACTCCTTCTTTCCCAATGATCCCTGGCCACAAATCAAAATCACACCCAACACTTGCATTGAAATCACCCAGGAGGATAATTTTGTCCTCAGGTATCTATGAGAAGATGGGGTCCAGCTGGGAGTAAAATTTTTCTTTGATGTCTTCATCAGCATCTAATGTTGGTGAATAGGCACTTAAAATAGTTTCCTGCTGGTTTTTGGCGAGTTTTATTCGAAGGGTTGAGAGTCGTTCACTAATGCCAGTAGGAACTTCTGACAAGAGCTTCATAAGATCATTTTTAATAGCAAAGCCTACTCCATGTATTTGTCGTTCTTGTTCAGGCAGTCCTTTCCAGAAGAAGGAATAACCTCCGTTTTCTTCCTTCAGTTGTCTCTCTCCTGCTGTTCGGGTTTCTTGGAGTGCTGCTATATCAGTGTTAAAATGTCTCAGCTCCCTTGCAATGATGGTAGTCCTGTGTTCAGGGCGTTCACTATCTGTATTGTCCAGCAGTGTCCGTATATTCCATGTTCCAAAGTTCATTTATCTTTGATAGGACTGCTCAGTCGTGGATAAAGCTGCTGAACTACTCAACTACCTTGGTCCTTGAGTTAGGACGACTGCATCTGTATCCACCGCCCATGTGCCGGTCCATGATTAGGGGCTTCCGGATTTCACAGTCCTGCCCCCGTTGTCATTCGCCGATCGCCATGGGACTTGATTGTTGGATGGATTGGAAGATGCCTGTGGTGAATTTGTTTTATGTGTGGGGATCAGTGCACAATGATCAACACACAGTCTTCACAGAAAAAGGCTCTAATCCAGTGGCATGAATAACATGACGATTGGTAGTCCTTTATCTGCTGCAGCCTTCATCCGCCTTCACAGCCGTTGTAACATACATCTTGTTATCTTCCGCCTGTTCTACCGTTGAGGACTTTCTTGGATCGTTCTTTGTCTGGTTCCTCCCCCTTGACCTTACCGCCATGGGTGACTCTGCTGGGAGTACATAACTCCGATGGCTTCGCTCACATGGTTCATTGGAATACACAAGCCCACTCTCCACAACAAGGTGACGATCCAGCAAGTGTGAATATTGTGTGAATAATTGAAATATATATATGCGTCAGTGTGAAACGGAACAACTAAGTAGTGACAGTGAAACTGAAGGTGCCCAACAACCTGAACTCTGTTGAAATAGACAAGTGATTGCCAACGTATCATGCACAGTTCTTTGGGTTGCTAAAATTGGCATCGGGGATCCATGGCTTCCTGGGAATGCTGGGAGTTGTAGTCCATCTCATCTGGAGAACACCAAATCAGGGAAGGCTGAATTAGTAACAGTTTTCTGTAATTCTTTTCTTTCTTTCTTTCATGTAAACAACGTAAGGGAAGAATTCCAATAAAAATTCTACATAATATAACATTTTAAAACTCATTAAGTGTGCTTTAATTTTTTCCACAGATATTTCAGGTCAAATACTTGTGGTGTATTGGGACAAAAAAATTAACATGTACTTTCTTTTAGATTTGTTTACCAAATACAAGTAAAATAAACGTGCTAAATTAGAGCACTCTCTAGGGTATCCGTTACTTTTCTTGTGCAAATGACCCTATGAAAATCATAGGTCTAATTTGCATAAGAACATTTTCTGATACAAACTGAAAATTTTCTGATGCAAATGACCCCTATATAAATTAACATATTTTGCATTGGAAACTTCCGGGAAACCCACATCACTGGATCCAGATTAGGAACATGTTCTGCATTGGGGCCCTGCAACTGTTTTTTCGCTCAAAATAAAAATTGAGCATGCTTGTTTAAACACATAAATAACACTGCATGTAGTTTTGCCCTGAGAGAAACAGAGGAAGAGAACGAAGGAGGTGGAGATGGGAGAGGCAGGACACATAAAAGCAGAATTCTCTTGAGTTCTTTAGGATTTTATGGAAAACCATACGGAATATTAGCTTTTCACTGAAAAGCAAGAGTGTTCATGATAGCTTTTATTTTGTGTTACTTAATCCTGGGCAACGTGCTTATGTATGTTTATTTGTTTGCTTTCCCAGAGGCGTAATTTTATGAACCGCGTTTTTTCATTCACTCTCGTGCTTGCTTTGGTTTGAAAATACAGTGTGGACTATTATTCAGCAAGCTGACAGATGACTCATCCTTTTGCTTTGCTGACTTTTTGTAGCTGATTCTATCTGCGAGCGTACCTAAGGTCTAATAGGTATCTAATGAGATGTTAACCACATCCAAGGGTAGATCTTGTACTGCCAGAGTGATTTCTTGTCTCTGGAGTGACACTGGATATATTGCTCTTTGGTCTTCTGTGTGGTGTCTGTGGTTTTGTGCACTTTAGGCATCGTGGGTGCCAAACTAAATGCTACATCATATAATGAGCCCTTAGCAGTGTTACATTTTTAACAGAAAATCAGCATTAAAAGGAGACAATGTGGAACAGAGAGGCAGCAGTACATGCTGCCTGAACCTTTTTCCCCTGTTCACAAACTTTCCCTCTGTTCCAAATTTGCCCCCCACCCCACCCCAGTTGCTTTTATTCCCATAGGGCTGAAATAAATGTAATGGCAAGAAGCCTGCAGGTCTGTTCCAATGACATATAAAGAGAGAAGGGGTTGGATCCAGATTTACACTAGATCACGTGTGGTCGTGGAAGTCCCCTGCCCCTTCTTTCCTATGGCAGCCCATCCAGTCCCCTGAAAATGCTACACAGGGAGTCAGGAGACCCTGGTGAATACCATGAGTTGTGTGTGGCGGGGGGAGGAGGGATCTTCCACAAGTGGGGCCCTTCCTCTTGTGAATGGCAGATTCTGGATCCAAACCAAGATGGAGCCTTTTTTAAGAGCAAAGAAGGGGCACAGAGGTGAGAAGTGCTGAACCTTCCCTGTGCGCATCACTTATCTTGCCATAGCCCCCCAGCCAGGCACTTCTTTCCAGCAGTGCTCATATTTAGTATCAGAGCCTGACTAAGAAGGATGGATGGATGGATGGATGGATGAATGTCCCATTATGGGGCTCTCTGTGCAGGGGAAGAGTTTGGCGACTTTTGTCTGTGCATCCTTTTTGCTCTTGAAACTGGACTTTAAGCCTGCACTGTATATGTTACTGGGGCAAACATACATTAAAAAAAAGAAATGGTTCTCTGTTATCAGACATTAGTTTGGCCCTGTGTGCGCAGGATTTCAGAAGCATAGTCACATCCTTGCATGTTACTCAGCGGAAAAGCCTGCTGTATCCTGCTGAGTGTTGGACTGGGAGCTGGGAGACCTGGGTTCTAGTCCCCACTTGGCCATGGAAGCTCACTGGGTGGCTTTGGGCCAGTCACAGACTCTCAGCCCAACCTACCTCACAGGGTGGCTGTTGTGAGGATAAAATGGAGAGGAGGAAGATTATGTATGCTGCCTTGTGTTCCTTAAGGCGGAAAAAAGCAGGATATAAATGCTATCTATCTATCCATCCATCCATCCATCCATCCATCCATCTAATTGGGCTTTCTCCAGATTAGGTGTACCTAAGACTGCAACCCTATACCCACTTACATGGGAGTAAGCCCCTAAACTTTGTGGGACTTACTTTTGAGTAGGCACATATAGGATACGAGTTATTTATCACCTGGAATATTATGAATTGCACAGTTCTGAAAAACCATAAGGACCTGGGGGTTTTTTGAGACAAAGAAGTGGTTACTTAGTCTTTCCAGATGCTATCTGCATGAAAAGTGATTTTACACTTCATTACTTAACCTAAAAAAATGAACCTTATTTATTTTGTAAAGTCATGGATGGATAAACCTTGTGAAGGAACTTTTTTTTAATAATAGTTCATTTTCTGCATTTTGATGTATAGACCTACAGGCCAAAGAAAATGTTTTGCAGTAATGTTTTGGAAGAGATGTAATTGAAGGATCAAAATAATTCACATTACTTGCTTCAGTAAATATTAATTTTGTTTCCTTGCTTGACATTCCTTAGTTTTTGCTGTTTGATGTTGCATGTGTTACTCCATGTGCCACTGCCGCCCCCCAGTCCCCAGAACTGTTAGTTTTTAGGTTTCTTCTGCTTGTGTCAGATGGTAGTTGCCTATACTCTCACAAAAGGGCAGCATCTCTGTGAACTCTAAATATGGCCTTGATGAACCAGCACAACTTCATGTTTCTTTTTCTCTGTGATTCTCTGTGATTTTGAAGCTTCGAGATGTGGACACTTTTTTCTGAGGCGTATATTTCAGACACCATAAAACGTATGTACATATGTATTTATTATTTGTATATTTCATTTCTATACCGCCCAGTAGCCGAAGCTCTCTGTATACCTGGCTCCTGTGGAGAGCAGCAGACACTTGGGTGCATATAGCGCTGTTTTGTTTCTTACTAAGCTCCACAGTAATGTCAGGAGCAGATATGTAGGGCCATAATGCTTGTCATCAAGTTGGGAGTGGATTTCTGAAGTAGTAAAGTTGATGATATGCCGGTGTGCAGTTTAAAAAGACTCTTTAGTATATGTTGGGGGTGGGGTGGGGGATGATGACCTGAGATGTTAAAGAGAAACCACCCCTGCCTATCAATGAAGGCAATCTTATCAACTGTCAAGTGATATGTCTGTAGCCAGTTGTTCTAATTTGACACTAAGGGTCTAGTAACAAATGTAGTTGCAGGTGAATTTTGGCTTGTTTTTCTCATTTTCTCGGAATTTCTTTTTTGGTTCATCCTCAGAGTATATGGGACCATTTAAATCCTTCATACTGGAAGTTGTAAATCAGGAGCAAGCTGCATGTTAAGTAGGCAGTCCCTTAACAGATCTTTTCGTTGTTTTTGTTTTTAATAAGGGAGCACCAAATCTGATAGTAGTTGTAATGCTGGGAAGGGGGTGTTTAGCATTTTCCTTCTGCTGTTTTCTTTCTAAAGCTGCTGTTAGCCCTGCAGGTACCTGTATTTCCCCCGCTCCCCTCTATGAGGGTTCACCAGCTTTTGAGGAGGTAACTTAGATGAGGAAAATGGTACAAGGACAAAGGGTTGAAAACTTTCTCTCCCAGCACCATTGATCCAATCAAGTTCAGAACAGTTAAAGTAACAGGCACAAATTATGATAGTCTTTAATACTAACAGTGACATCTAAAAACCCTTATTTTGCTAAGCATATAAAACCTCTATTTTTGTCTCTGCAGCAAGGACAGTATTTCTGCGTGCAGGATATGAGGATTAAACTTCAGAGCATAGACATTTTTAAATACAATGACCCAGGCCTGGATCTAACTATCCTGATACTAAAGATATATGGCAAAGAAAAGAAAGGGAACATTTTTCAGGTCAATCAGCTTCAAATGATACTTTTTTCCTTTTTTTTTTGCTAGAAGGAATGGGGAATTGTAATGTATACCAAAGTAGGTACATAGGCTTATGGAGAGGGGAATGATCCCAGTGGAATTGGCCTAGTTCTTATGTTTAGGAAATGTTCCCCTGTAACCATTATTATTAATGTGCTTTAGGTTCCTTCCTAATTTATCTTTACAACAACCCTATGAGGTATGTTAGGCTGAATTGTTATCCATTGATCATTGTATGAACCAGTATTTGTATGTGTCTTTTCCAGCCCTTTGCATGATGGGCTCACAGACATCCAAATTCTAACTATTTCCTTTTGCAAGTATGAAGCTGTTGTTTCTCGTCCTTTCCTTGGTGGCCCTGGTAAATGGTTCAGGGGAGGCTGGTGGATCTAATTTTGGTGGGGCGGAGATTCCATTCTGCAACCAGCCAGAAGTTTAAAGGAGCTATCCAAGGTGCTGGATCCTATCTCCAAAATGGGTCCAGCACCTTGGTGGGTAGCTCCTTTAGACTTCTGTCTGGTTGTAACTAAAGCCCAGAATGGAATCTGTGCCCCACCAAAATTGGACCCACCATCCTCCCCTGAAATAGTTGTAATTGCTATAGAAATCTTCGGATATTTTAAAAACTTGAATCCCTTTTGTGCACCACAGTCCTCCCCCAGATATCCAGGCTAGACATCTTAGGTCATATTATTTGTATGCCATGGTTGCAGTCCTCTGTCATAGTTGGTTTTCCAAAGAAATGTGTCGGGATCTTTAATGTATAATGTCCAAATTTGTACATGTTAATCCAGCTAAAGTTTAGCCCCTGGCCATAAGCCAATACACAGTGATATTCATTTAAGTCCCATTTGAAATCAGTGATTTTAAGCTACCTAACTCAGTACCTGACTATGGCCTTTGATTGGTAGGCCTTCATTATGTGAGAAACATCCTTTAATTCAGCTCAAGGCCTTAATAAAGGTCTGCAAATTATGTTGTCAATTTATTTGCGTGTGGTAAATATAAATGTTATACGGGCTGCTTTTGTCTCTGTTTACAGCATGAATTTAGAAAGAACTTTGTAATAACCAGTGCAGCAAAATAAAGATGTCTAGTCAGCTTGCAGACTTTTGGCATAGCTTCTTACGTCATTTGCACTGGCATAGCTTCTTATGGCATTTACACTGAATAGACCACTGACTTAATTTTATATCTATCTATCTATCTATCTATCTATGCCATTTGCGTCCCTGCTCTTTGCTGTGATAGGCTACATAAATACGTAGCCTATAACGGCTAAAGCAGGGATGCTCCTGCTTTTGCCACACCACCACCTTCTCTGTTGCGCTGTCCTCGGGAGACAGCAGCCATTTGCATCTGCAGACGGAGCAGCGGACGACTGCGGACGGGCCACACCAGACGACGACCAGGTAGGGTCCGTCCTGGGGGGGATTCCGCAGGGTGGTGGTGGAGGTAGTCCATTCTGCCACGGACTCATTGGAGTCCGTGGCGTATTTCTCCGCCATCCCTAGTCAGAAAGCCTTCCAAGGTTGTTGGAACCTGGTGTTGTTGGAGGTGCTCCTTAAGATAGACTAGACGGGAACCATATGGGGTTTTTACGGTCAATGCCAACACCTTGAATGTGGCCCGGAAAACAACTGGTAACCAGTGCAACTCCTTCAGCACTGCAGTGATGTGGTCTTGCCGACAGCTGCCTTTAATCAGGCAGGCCACTGCGTTCTGCACCAGCTGCAACTTCTGAACCATCTTCAACGGCAACTCCGCATAGAGCGCATTACAGCAGTCTAGGCAAGAGGACAGGGCATGAACGTCTGATGGGAGCAGATGGTTAGGGAGGTAGGGGTGCAGCCGCTGTATCAGATGGAGATGGTACAGTGCTGCCCGCCTCATGGCTGACACCTGAGCCTCCATGGACAGCTGGGAGTCTAAAATGACCCCCAGACTGTGGACCTGGTCCTTCAGCCGCACCACATGGAACACCAGGTCAACATCTCTCAACCCCCCCCCCCAAGTAATTTGGTTTTGTTGGGGTTCAGTTTCAGCTTAGTCTTTTCCATCCAGCCACTCACCAACTCCAGTCACTTGGACAGGGTTTCTACAGCCAACCTTGGTAAGGATTTAAATGAGAGGTAAAGTTGCGTGTCATCCGCATATTGGTGACACTGCACCCCGAACCTCCTGCTGATAACCCCCAGCGGCTTCACATAGATGTTAAATAGCTTCAGGGAGAGAATGGAACCCTGTGACACCCCATACATGAGCAGCCAAGGGTATGAAGTCTTCTCCACCAGAGCTACCCTCTGGTACCTGCCAGAAAGGAAGGAACAGAACCACTGTAATACAGTGTCCCTTATGCCCAACCCTCCAGGCAGTAGGGATGTACGAAAGTCACTTAGCTTTTCGAAGGGTGACATTCGTGGTGTGGGGGAGGTGCTCCGTCCCTCCCTCCCCGAAATTCTGGCCAGCCGGCTCTGCTCCCCAGGGATTCTGCGGAGCTGCTGGCCGGCTCCGCCAGCGGCCGGACATCCGGCGGCTGACTAGCAGGGATGCAAATGGCGGCGGCTGTAGCCGCCGCCATTTGCATCCCTGCAGTCAGCCATGATAGGCTACGTAAATGTTTATGTAGCCTATCACGGCTGATTTAAAAGAAAAAACAATGCGCATACGCAAATGGCGGCACCCATGGGCGCCGCCATTTGCGTTCCTTATTTTGGCACGTCTTAGTCTACGTAAACATTTACGTAGACTAAGACGGCAAAAATAAGGGGAACGCAAATAGCGTAGCGTCTACGCGCTTTTTTTTTGCGTACGCGCTTTTTTTTCTTTCTTTTAAATCAGCCGTGATAGGCTACATAAACATTTACATAGCCTATCACGGTGTTTTAAAAAAATCTAGCCGTGATAGGCTATGTAAATCTTTACTTAGCCTATCATGTTTTTTTGGTTTTTTAACTGGAAATGGCGGCAGCGGCAGCCGGTTGGAAGACCAGCCGCTGCCGGAGCCGCCGCCAGGAAGATCCACCCAAGATAAGTCCCGTCGCGGGTGGGGGGCAGACCGTTCCGCCACCAATTTCGGGGGGGCGAATGCGCTGGCATTCGGCCTCCCCGAGATTCGTGGCGGAATTCTCTGAAAAGCCACTGAGAGATTGAGGAGAACAAGGAAGGAGCATTTGCCCCTATCCAAAGCCCTTCCCATATCATCCATAGGGATGGACGAAAGGGACTTAACTCGTCCTGCAGCTTGCTTCGCGGTGAGGGGGAGGCGCTTCTCTTCTCCCCCCGAAGTTCAGGCGAGGGGGGGAGGCGCCCCGCCTCGCCCGGCCGAAATTCAGGCCGGGGGGGGAGGCGCCCCATCCCTCGCCTGCGAAATTCAGGCCGGGGAGGAGCGCCCCGTCTCCCCGGCCGCGAAAAAAAAGTACAGAAAAACACACACACACACACCCGTGTTAGGCTACGTGATGATTTACGTAGCCTATCATGGCTGACTTTGGAAATCTAGCCGTGATAGGCTACGTAAATCGTCACGTAGCCTATCACGGGGGTGTGTTTTTTTTCTGTACTTTTTTATTTTGTAATGGCGGCAGCCGGTCGGGAGACCGGCCCCCACCGAAACGCTGCTGGGACCAGCTGCTGAGAGGGACATTCGCCGAAGGTAAGTCCCATCCCGGGGGGGTGGGGGGGCCGCGGAGAATTTCCCCAAAACTTTCGGGGGGCCGAATGCGTCGGCACTCGGCCTCCCAAAGATTCGTGGAGAAATTCTCCGCCATCCCTGATCATCCACCAAGGCAACTAAGGCCGTTTCTGTCCCATGCCCAGGCCTGAAGCCCTATTGAAATTGATCCAGATAATCGGCTTCTTCCAAGTGTGCCTGCAACTGCAGCGCCCCCACCTGCTCAATCACCTCGCCCCAAAACGACAGATTCGAGACCAGGTGAAAGTTGTTCAAATCTTGGGGATCCAAGGAGGGCTTTGTTAACTGTGGTCTTATCACTGCCTCCTTGAGGGCTGATGGCATCACTCCCTCCTTGAGGGAGGCATTCACCACCACCTTGATCCCTCCTTAAGTGTCTCCCTGCAGCTCATAATGAGCCAAGATGGACAAAAATCAGGTAAACAGGTGGTTGGCCTTAAAGATGAAAGCACCTTGTCCACTTCCTCAGAAGGAAGAAGCTGGAACTGATCCCACACAACTGGTCTGCCACTGGTAGGGATGTTAGAGAATTCTGCCACAGATCCCAGGGAGGCTGAATTCCAGTGAATTCGGCCCCCCAGAATCTGTGGTGGAACGGAGCAACCCGCCCACCACTCCGCGAAAGCCCCGTGAAACGGAGCCTACCTGGCTGCGGCTCCGGTGGTGTCTCCAGCAGTGGATGAAGCGGTGGCGGTGGCTCTGGCTGCTGCCGGGCTGCTGCAGCTGCAAATGACAGCCGTCATAGTGGCCGCCATTTGCGTCCCTATGCCGGCCCGTGATAGGCTACGTATATATTTACGTAGCCTATCACGGCTAAAGCAGGGACACAAATGGCATCCCCTACACCAGTTGCGTTCCTGGTTTAGCCGTGATAGGCTACATAAATATTTACGTAGCCTGTCACGAGCCAGCGTAGGAACACAAATGGTGTCGCCTACGCAGGACGCCATTTGCGTCCGCAGCAGCCCGGCAGCAGCTGGAGGCCCCACTGCGGTTTGGCCTAGCCAGCGGCTCCACGGACTGGCCATGGAGCGGAGCCAGCCGGGCAGGATTCTGGGGGGGAGGAATGGATCGCCTCCCCCCACTGTTGAAGATTCCGGGGGGAGGAACAGATCGCCTCCCCCCACATGCGGACCCCAGCGGAGCCAGATAAGTGGGGTTTCGTACACCCCTAGCCACTGGCTGCCCCTCTTTCCCTAACTGTATTCACAGCGCATGGAATAGCACTCCTGATCCAGTCGATTTTAGCTGCAAAGCGCTTTGCAGACTCATCACAGTAGGCCTTAGAATGCTCTATTGGTTCTGGAACAACTGGACTAACCAGGTTCTGGACCACTTGGAACAGTCTCCTGGGACAGCACTCTGAGATGCGATAGAGCCAGCATAAAAATTCTTTTTTGCTGCTCTTATTGCCATGTGGTAGGCTGAAGCTACAGCTCTAGCCCGTGTCCGATCGTCTTTGGAGCAAGATTTCCTCTGCCAGTGCTCTAGACGTCTCACCTCTCGCTTCAGGGGTCACAACCATGGGGTGAACCAATGTGCAGTCTAAGCTCTGTTCAGGAGGAGAGGGTGTTTCAGAGCCATCCGGTCTAATGCCCTGGTGATTACAGCATTCCAGCCACCCACCAGGGTTTCAACCAAGCAGCCATTTGCATGCTCCATTGAATCCCCAAGCGCTGTCAGCAAACCATTTGGATCCATAAGATGCCTGTGGTGGACCATCTTAATGCGTCCTCCACCCCTGCGGAAGGGTTGTAGAACCAAGAAGTCCAACCACACCCGGTAGTGAGTGATCTGACCATAACAAGGGGTGTGTATGGATATACCCCTGATTTCCAGATCACTCCCCACCTCTCCAGAAACAAACACTAGGTCTAATGCATGACTGGCTACGTGGGTGGGCCCAGTTGGAATAGGGTGCAGCTCCCAGGAAGTCATGGTCTCCATGAAGTCCTGAGGTGCCCCCACAAGGATAGCCTCCAAATGTACATTGAAGTCCCGCAACACCAACAAGTTAGGGAACTCTACACGTACATCAGATATCACCTCAAGCACCTTGGCCAGGGACTCTGTCGTGCAGCAGGGTGGACGGTACATGAGCAGAATCCCCAGACTGCCCTTCAGGCCCAACCTCTAGTACATGCAGATAGCAACCTGGTCACTGTTTGTACTACTCATTTTTCTGACAATTGTTAATAGCAACACAGCATCATCGCACAAGTTCCCCTCAATTCCTTGTAGAGGTTATTGCTATTTATTTTATATTGACTGTTTGCCTGCATATATTATGGAGAGCATAAATTTTGCATCCAATAGAGTGATGAAACCTCATGTCAAAATGAATTTCTCAGTTTTTAAGCTACCAAAGGTCTATTTAGTGTTTTGGATTCTTTCTATCCAAGGTAGATAGCTTTTTCACGGTTTGGCAGGCCTGAGTGTTAAACAAACAGATGATTTTGGCTTTGCACACTAAATGTGTCTGCGCATTACCTATTATTGCTGGACACTGTGTTTCTCTATGCAAACTCACAGTGGGTCCATACTGTTATTTATTATAACATTTTGATTTTCTGTCCTGTTTCACTAAATATGTTGTGTTTTTGGGAAGACAAAAATACCCTTTCTAACATAAACTCCATGGGTTGGGGGTCAAGACTACATTAATCATGCTTTAGCCCTATTGAAATAAATGGGACTGAAGTTAGTCATGACTAACGTGTCCCATAGATTTCAGTGGGATGAAATCATGACTAATTTAGGGTGCTTCCCACCCCACACTCCCAATGGAACATTGGCACAATACTATTTGGAACATCGCAGTAGCAGAAAAAATTGACTAAGGGCGCAATCCTATGCATGTTTTCATGGGAAAAATTCCTACAACTTCATGCTGGCTGGGGAATGCTAGGAGTTGTAGGACTTTTTTCTGTCTAAACGTGCATAGGATTGTACCCTAAACAATTAAAAGCAGCAAGAGGAAATAAAGATGCTGTCAGCTTTATAGAAACATTGTACTGTTTTATTACATAATAAAGAAGACAGTTGTGAAACCACCCAGCACACATCCGTCATTGTGGAAAGGCAACATCAAATAACGCCAACTCTTTATTTCATTTAGTTTTAAGTTATAACATATCTATAATTCCCCTAATAAAATAGACTAATAATAACCCCCATTTCAGTGTGTTCTTTTCTAACTTTTTATGATCGTAATGAATTTCTTTGAAATATATATATGGATATATGATATTTCCAGACACTGCTTTTATTGAGCAGTTGCCCTACCTGAAACGCTTATGTTTATGTGGGGGTGGGTGGGTGTCCAGGTGTCATGATCTTTTATTTGCAATGTATTTTACAAATAATATTTGTAAAATACTACATGTATTCCCACTGCTTCCACCCTTTTTCTTAGCACACACACACAAAAAAATGTTAAGGAAGGAAAGGCAAAATAGCTGTATAATGTATTTTGATTTGTAGCACTAGAAGCTGTCCCTCTGGAAGCAGCTTTAGTCTAGCTCCACCCTTATGATGAAAAATAACTTATGATGGATGCCATGTTTACAGATTTCTATGGATTTCAAGAAGGCTGGTTATGAGTCTTTCTGTGTTTAGTCTTTGAGACTGGGGCTTTGTGTATAAGAGTACACAAAGGTATGATTAAGATTCTGTGCATATTTACTTATTTATTACATTTCTATACCACCCAGTAGCATATGGGGATTTATATATGTGGGCATGTTCATGCAGAAATAAGTGCCACTATATTCAATGGGATTTACTCCTAGCTACAATCCTGTGGACACTTACCTGAGAGTAGCCAGATTGAACACAGCTGGACTTACTTCCAAGTAAATATGCCTAGGACTGGGCTGCAGAAACTTTGTGGGGAATAGTTTTCCTCACACAATCAATTTTTATTTCTTGTGGAAACTAAACATCTTTCCTCTAGGTTGCATTCCTGTTGCAGGAATGTCATGTTTTCTCAGGGCAAATAGCAATGTTTTGTTGCAGAGAAAATTCAGTTCTTCATCTGGCTAGTTTTGAACCTTATTCAAAGCAGGTGCGTTTCCCTTCCAAGTGTTCAGACTGTAAGAGGTCTGGGTCTGTCTAGTCAGAATGGTGATGTTTGAACTTGTTTGTATGGAGGACCACTATCGTTTGCTAGCACCACATTTTCTGCTGGTGGTACATCTGCCACATGGGAGGCTGTATTTACAGGTAGGTGGTGACCGTTTAAAGTTCCCATCACAGCTGCACTCCCTGCTGAAGAAGCAAGCTTTTTCAATGTGAAGTTTAACATTTGAACTAAAAAGTGCAGTGAAAAACTTCAAAGAAGCCACCGTTTGTTGGGGTGGGGGGGTGGGGATTGTTTCTTTGTTTTACGTACATCATGCTCTCTTGAAATATCACTGCAGATTTTGGTGGTCCCTGGATTACTCTTCAAGAATCTTTGATTCAGAGAATTGCTGGACATGGAACCCTGATCATGTGTATCTTTATTCAGAAGTAAGTCCTACTGAATTGGGTAGACTTTGCTTCCAAGTAAGCAGCATGCACAGGATTGCTTGGACATACATGATGCTGTGCATATGCAAGCAAGACCAGCAAAGTAATAAGCCCCCAAAGTAGTGCTATTTGGATGCAGTACTGCCAAGGCAAATGCCATTCCGTCTTGGCCAGCCTTTTGACAGCAGCCTCCATTTTGTTTTTCTCTGATCTTAGCCTGAATTCCCTGTTGGCAAAGGATCCCCTGGCTGGTGGAGCCATCTTTCTTGACTGATTTGTGCTGCCACAGTGAGCTAGGTTTCATAGGTACTATGTACATACTAATGTGTTCCTTGCTGAATATATCCCTCTGGTGTTTACGTCTTTTCCACCTCGCTGACTTTATTGTCAACAGATCTTCCTTAGCCTAATTACAGTGATGCTTTCCTCACTGTTTCCTGTTCTGAGTTACTGGTAGGTGCAACTCATTCATTATTCTTTCCAAACAGCCTCAATGTATAAAACATGTGCTAATTAGGGTAGGCTAGCAGGTGCTGAAGTGTTGAGCTCTGGCTTATTACTTCCCTGAGTTTGCTTATTTATGTATTATCCACCTATGTTGCTCAACTGTGGACTGTTTATGTGACTCACTGCATACTTTGGTAGGATTCACCTCAGACTCTATTTCAGTGTGCTTTTAAAAAAAGGGACAGATGAGACATTTCAGCATAGGCATGGTGAACCTGTTATCTGTCGAGGGAGGTAATCTGTTGGGGGCCAGAGCCAAAAGTTGGTAGGGCCCATTCCCCCCTCTTTCTGCCACCCCTTTTTACTCTTTTTGCTACCACCTTCTTTCTCTTTCTTTCTCAGTCTTCCTCCTCGTCCATTAGGCAGCTCTGGGAAAGGACAGATTGTTCTTGCTTTTGAAATTAGGAAGAGTGGGTCACATGCAGCCCTAGGGCTACAGGTTGCCCACCCCTGATCTAAAGACAAAGAAAATAAGGTGAGGTACTGTGTATTTCTAGAACCATTGTTTTTTCTCAGTTATTTGGGGTATGTTAAATTGAAATATGTTCCATATGGAATTGCAGGTTGCTGACCTCTGGTCTAGAAGAAGAAGAAAAAAATCCTAAAAAGCCCTCAGATTGGAAGGGTCTTGTTTTTATCCTAAGAGGGAGGTGTCAACAGAGGTGGAGGTGTTACATCATCAGTACATGCAATGAAAATAGAACTTTGTAAAAGAATTTAATTATTACAGGTATATGAGTATATCCTGAATTTATTGGTAGAATAAAATGGTAGTGAATTGGTACTTTTTTCAGACATATACTAAGCCATATCTCTAGTCGGTGACCCATCCTTTGTGTAGAACTTTGAAAATGTGCTCATTAAGTCATGTTTCCTGTCATTCTGAAAGCATCCATCTTATGGAAGGATACTCATTAAAACATTTTCAGGGAATCTGTTGTTGTTGTTGTTGTTGTTCAGTCGTGTCCGACTCTTCGTGACCCCATGGACCATAGCACGCCAGGCCTTCCTGTCCTGCGCTCTCTCCCGGAGCGTGCTCAAGTTCATATTCATTGCATCCATGATGCTATCTAGCCATCTAATCTATTCACCACTAAAGGGCATATTGGAATCTTACGCCTTTTTCTCTGTGGCTTGTAGCAAATGCACTGGCTAACTTTTTATTTGTAAAGATTTTTATTTAATTGTTCACATACGTTTGTTCAGAAAAATCAAACAGAATATACTGTAACTGTGAACAGTAGGGCTGTGAACCGCTTTGGTCCGAATCCTGAAGCAAATTGGGGTGATACAGACTGCTTTGGTCCAAGTCCAAAGTGGGTCCAGAGGGGTCTGAAGTGAGTTGGCGAGATCTGAAGTGCTTCAGATCGCTTCAGACAATTCTGAAGCCCAGACAGCCTGTCTGAGCAAATGTAGTAATTTCTAGAGAAGGAAGGGGGAGAGGAGGAGTTGGGAGGAGGGAACTGAGCCTTGGAAAGTGACATCTGTAGGTGCTAAAAGGGCTGAACTTTTAACCCAGAAGTTTGTTTCCTTGCTTTGTACTTTCTGTTCTTTGGCTCCCTGCCCTTCTCAATTACTATTCCTTCCCTTTCCATTTTTCAGTTCTTTATATTCTGATAAAAAACCAAAGAATACAAAAACAACAACCCCTTTTCTCTTCTATTAGGCTTTAGTGTTATTTCCTTTCCCCTCACCCCTTAGCTTGTAGGTAGTTTTTTTCTTTCTGTATCTGCTTTCCTTTTGGTCGTGTGTGTGTGTGTGTGCGCATGTGCGCTGTTTGAGTGCACCATACACATTATTGTGCATAAGCAAACAGTGTGTGGCCAAAGGTGTACACTGATACACAGTCCAATATATACTGTGGGTCAAAGCAGTACACAGTACACATAATATGAAGCATCATCACTTTTGCTGATTTTCCAAGACACTTTGCCTGTCTCATGTTTTCCCTCATGTACATCAAATGACCATAATAAGTATATGATCAGGCTAGACTATATGTATTTTTAAAAACCGTTTGCTTCATCTTACCCTTCCTGGGGAAAAGGGCTGCCAAAATGGTCAGGGGGATGGAACAACTCCTGTATAAAAGGCTTCAATGTTTGGGCTATTTAATTTAGAAGAAAGGCAAATAAGGGGGAGGGTTTTAAAATGATACGGAGTAGAGAAAGTTCAGCAGTGCAATTAATAAATAAGCCGTGCTGAGTTCAGTCAGTATGATTTCTCCAGGTAATGTGTATTGCAGTTTGCAGCCAAAGAGATGTTTACCTTTTCTTTCTTCCCTTAATGAGAGCCTCAGGTCAGTGGCAGATTCATGGCACACAAAAGAAAAGTACTTTCGCCCTTCAAAACAAAACAAAAAATTACACCAGAGATTAGGGATAGTGACCTCCTAATTATAACCTAAACACCTTCTGATTAGGAACTCTAATCCCCCGTGTGGCTGACAGTTTTTTACCTTTTGTTTTAGTTTCTGAGAAAAGGAAATTTTATGCACGGCAAGCACAAAAACTACTGGGCCAAACTGTCTGAAATTTAGCAGGTTCAGTCACTTCCACTGCGGCTACCAGGTCCCCAAATACCATGTATTTATCATAAAAACTGGAAAAGTGATGGTCATTTCTGTTTTCTAATGCAAGTCAATGGGAAACCGTAACATCCAAATAATTCAGATATCCAAATCTCGATCTGAATCCGAAGCAGATTGGGTGCGGATTGGGTCCAGATTGGGTCCAGTTCTGAAGCCAATCAGGGCTGATTCAGAAGATCCGAATCAGCCTCTGAAGCGAATCGGGGGCTCTGCGCACAGCCCTAGTGGACAGTAAGAAAATTAAAATAAAGCCAGTACATGAAATAAGCAGGAAACAAAACCTACAGCAAATGCAAAATCAGTGACATACGTATAAATAAAGCAAGCGATGGATCAATGAGGCATGGCATGGTGAGCGCTTCATTGTGAAAGTGAACTACAGAGCCAAGTGAGGGGTTTACGACAAGCAAAAACCTGCAGATTTAAATGTCTCCTCTGCGTTCCTCAATATGAGTTTAGCAGTGGTGTGCAAAATTGGAAATTCTGCTTGTGGAAAACATAATCTGGAATTGTTAATTGCAAAAAATGAGCTAGCACCTTCCTAGAAAATGAAAACTATAATAAATTTGGTGTCCCTGCTTGTTTGCCTTTCTCTGTAAAAATGAACTCAAACTATTTTCTAGGAACTAGGAAATAAAGGCTGACATTCTTAGCATTCTACCAAAGTCATGGGTCTGCATTAGGGATAGGTAAATCAGTCTATTTCCAGTATTTTCTCTCCAAATAGACATTTTAAACCATGTTATCTTTGTATATTTTTTGAGCTGACACCTCTGCCTGAACATTTGGATAGTTGAACACTGGTGGATAACTCAATTCCAATCCACACATTAGTCCTGATGGTATGGATCTCATCATTTCATATTGGAATTCTCAAACTTCAAATTCCTCAAGTATCCCTAGTCGGCACATTGCCAATCCGTGCTAGCACTCTCCAATTTTGCCGATAGAAGAGAGATTTCCTGAATCATTTAGTCCTGAGCACACATGAAAGTTAACCTTCATTCAAATTATCCAGGCAAGAAAGTATCACCTAAACAGGAAGAAACTGCAAGGGAGTAGGTTGTTAGGAAAGCACTTTTTCTGCTGATTATGCTGGCATATAAATTGTAGAATAAACTCATTAAAAAAAAGGAATATATTTTTTCACCTACAGTCAAGGTCTGGAATGGAAGTAATTTTGGGAATGAAACATGCCAATAATCTGGTCAGATTTTTGCCAAATGATCTTACCTATTATGTGGTGATAGTCAACTTTGTCAAACACTCCTTCAAGTCAAGCTTAACCTTGGGGACAGTAGCACAGATGTTTTTCTCATTGGCAATCAACTGTATCTGTAGAGATTTGTCTCAAATAGGCATAGGGCAGTTAACTGGTGTGGTACAGATAGTATAAGTAGGTTAATGGCTGAGCAGAGGCCCAAACTTGGCTTTACTGCTTCTAAAACCTGAAATTCTCATTCTCACCATAATGCATATGGCATATAGTGCAACATGTAGGACTTGTAGGATACTGCTGAACAAGGGATATGTAGTAACGAATATTCTATAGAGAGATAGGCTGGCACACAACGTCAAGTCCTAACTCCTTATATTCTTTCCACAAATCACCTTTTAGCAATTTCCAGGTACTGCCTTTGCTGTTCTTAACCAGACATATATAGAAGATATTCTTTGGTCCTATTTTGTTGTTTAAAACCTTGTCCTTCTCTCCCTCCCCACCCCCAGGAGCATTAGGAATTTTCTCTTTAAAGAAAATGCAACAGCACCTAAAGACAGTTCAAACATTCTCTTCTCTTCCCCCGCCCCCAATATACCTGATGCAGAAGGGGAAGTGACACTGGACTCCCTGTCTCTGTCTGAATGTGGGTGTGGCCCCAGCCCCAACATTGGAAAGGGGAGCCTGTGTGCATATCTCTGTACATATCTCTGTACACACAGTACATATCTCCACACCAGTGATAACTCCAGTTGCCTAGGATTTCCATTGGTGCGGAAAGCCTATTCGTGTACATAAGTAAACCCTTTGTCCGATACTCTGCTGAATGTATGGAGATTGGGACCAGGGGTGTGTGGAAGTCAGGGCAGGGCCACCAGGCACGGTCCCCCCCCCCCCCATTTATGTTCAGTATACATCATGGGAGGAGAGAGTCTAAACAGTCCTCCAGAGATTCTTATATGTAGCAATCTGAAGCCACATTTCTTGAATTCTTGGTGTGGTCATAATCACCATACGGTTATCACTGGCTCCACCAATTCCATTTTTAAGTGTGTAAACAAAAGGGTAGGATATAATTTATTTATTATTTATTTATTGAATTTCTATACCACTTTTCTGTAAGCCATCCAAGATGGTTTACAAAAAGTTCCAAAAATAAAAACCATAACCAAAGAAAAACACAATAAACCTTGAAAAACAATCTGTAAAACAATAACAGTTTTAAAAGCCAAGTTAAAAAGAGCAAGAGGAGAGAAGGAGAAAGGGGAGGGATAGATCTTCAAGAAACTGAACGGCAGTGACAATTATTCCTTTCACAACTTTTTGAGTTTTTAAGAGAAGATCCTTGAATTTTTTCCTTTCCTTTCTGGCTGCTTCTTATTTTTAATTACTGTTTCCTGTATGTAACCATGCTGTATGTATTTTTATTTAATTGGCTCTATGAAGCACAAAAAAAGATGAAGGAAAGGGAAAACTTGCTATCCTCCCCGCCCCCCATGTTTTAGAGTAGGGAGGAGTGAGTGTTTGTATATTTGAAGACTTAAAAAGGAAAGGTTCCTCCTGTGCAAGCACCGAGTCATTGCTGACTCCTAGAGGGACGTTGCTTTCACTGGCGTTTTCATGGCAAACTGTAGCTGGGTGGTTTGCCATTGCCTTCCCCAGTCGTGACTACCTTTCCCCCAGCATTCTCATTTTACCGACATCAGAAGGATGGAAGACCGAGTCAGCCTGAGACAGCTACCTGGGACCTAGCTTCTGCTAGGATCGAACTCAGGTCGTGGGGAGAGTTTCGGTTGCAATACTGCCGCCTACCACTCTGCGCCACACAAGGCTCTATTTGAAGACTTACATAGCCAATTATTACATAATATTTATAAAACAATGTTTGACTTGAGAGGTAGGAAAGCAAAGTCAAATGTATTTTTAATATGAAGTGAACCCACCAATTGGAAAGTGCTGATTCACTTACACACAGTATAATTAAGTAAGTCTTTAATCTTTAATATGGTGCAAGGTATTCAGTATTCATGCAATCAAAGCATAATTATAGTTTTAGATGTTCGTGAAGGCTCTCCTTACCATTTTGATAATTCTGTAATTGTTAGAGTTAACAGTTCATCGCATGAGGTCATTCACTCTTTCATGCCATTAGCCTTTCTAGAAGCTGAAAAACAATTCTAAATAAAGAATTTACAGAAATTTTACTGAGAAAATTGCTTGGTTCTAGAGGTCTCCTTCCTAAATGTCACTCTGATACTGGGGTACCATGGGCTATTTCATTAGATAATGTATGTGTAGTATAAATTGAAGGCAAGGCTTACTGATTAATGATGACATCTCTATTATTCACTGAATCCATGATCTTGAACTTCTTCCTTTCTGACTAATCTGTTCACTTTTCAAGAATTATTTTCCCTATTTCATTAGTGTTCTGTCCTTCAAAGTGTTATGGTCATTCATTAGGAGCTGATAGCACTCAGTACTTTGCAAAGTGCCACTCAGAAATGAGAGACAACCAAGTGCCTGTCTCCAAGCCAGAGCATTGTAAATCATATCAGACTGTCATAATAAGGGCCAGCTTAGTGGAATCAAGTGGTAAGGTTTTTCTGGACCTTGGACTGCAGATGATGGATCACATTTTTGAGAGCCTCTCGGGGGCAGGGTGGGGAATAACAGCATCTCTCTCTTTCCATATGAAAACAGCAGATGACAAAGAAGGCTTGATCGAACCCTTCTTGTTGACATTCTACTTTTCTGTGTATAGTGAGTGTTTAAAAAAGAAGGAGCATTCAAATATGCCACCCCACTTGCAGTTTATAAGTGATTAAGGATGCATGAGAATTTCATTTTTGCCAGCGTAACATGCGAGCATGCCCATTCTAAGTCCCAAGCGCAAGCACGTGTCCGTCAAATATGTGCTCATGTTTCAGTAGTTCCTGATTCCTAGTTTGATTTGTGGAAATTTCCTGATTTGTACAAATTTCATAGACTGACTCAGCCCTGCTTTAGTCTATGGAGGAAATTTGTACAAATTTGGAGAGATTTGTGCAGATTTGGAGAGATTTGTGCAAATCTCCCATTCGGTTATTGCTCAGTTCACGCAGGTTTCCCATTCATGCAGCGTGAGCAACAACTGCAAACATGAAAAGGAGTCAGACGCGAAATGAGTTCCAGGACAACATTTGGAGAATCCTGGCCATCTCAAACATCGCTCGTTCACCCATCCCTATAAGTGACACAGTCCAGGAAATTACTTTATCACTTGATTCTGCTGAATATATAAGTTATTCCTAATAAACCAATCACCACTTGCACCATTTTTATGTGTTTTACCTAATCAGGTACATAAAGAATAACTTACTCACATGCATACACAGGGAACAACTAAATGTGATGTGGGAGTTGCATGATTAGAATATTCTGCTTAAAAAAAAAAAAAAAGTTGATAGCAGCTGTGGGCTCTCCTAAATTAGATTCAGACTACAGCATTGTTATCCCACCAGTGCAAAGTAATACTGTTGTTATCCCACTAGCTCAAAGCTTTGACTGCTTGCAGAAACCCCATTTTCATCCTCATCCATGTAAATTCCAATGAGAGATGTGAAGACCCAGAAAAAACCTAGAAAAAAATGAGAAAAATCATTTTCCAAGTGCCATTTTTGCTTCCCACTGTCACCCCCCGAACTGGGAAAAAAATGAACAGCTTTGGATTATAAAATATTTTCATTTAGAAAATTGAATAAAATATTTAAGACAAGGTGTTCCTATGTTGCTACCCAGCCTTTACTCACCCCAAATGATTTCTAAAAAATATATAATAAAACTTTTATGGGAAGGCTAGAGATGTAGAATTTCTGGAAATAATGAAGCCTTGGAGAAAAATGTTTTTTTAATCCTGTCTGTATGATTCCCAGCATAGTTATTTCTTCCTTTCCGTATTAGAATTATTGATCTAGGGTGCAATCCTATTCATGTTTAGACAGAAAAGAAAGTGTAACAACTCCCAGCAGGGAGCTGTAGGACTTTTTTTTCTGTCTAAACATGCATGGGATTGCACCCTAAGCTAATTTCCAGAGTTCAGCAAGTTGATCAGCACAATAAAATTTTTGTCCTTTACTTGACAGGGAAATCGTTGGGTATATTTTAATATCTGCTTTCCTTGAAGAAAGTCATGATAACTTTCCGAACTAGAACATGTTTCAAAAATTGATTAGAAGTCAGGCAAAACAATAAGACCATTAACTGTGCTTGCATGTAAACCCATGCTGGGTTCTGGGTGCCAGGTTTGTTTTTTGTTTTCAAATTGTATTTAATACAACACATTTGTTTTTAATGTAGTGGCTGGGCAAGGCACTAAAGGGGTGGATTTGTTTGTTTGCTTGCTGTTACAAGTTACTTAAAGCTCATTTTAATTCCAAAAACTGATCAACCTCAAAAATCTAGTGAGATTGTGTGACTTGCACCTTACTAATATTTGTGAAATTTCCTTCATTTACAAGTAGAAATCATGATGAGACTTTTACAAAAAATGTTTACTAATTCCTGGTGAAAATACATACATAAGTATAATTTTGAAGACACTTCAAAACAGTGTGCATTATTTTAGAACCTCACTTCTCTTTTGTGAGGTGAAGCATGACAAGCAAAAACTTAATTCATTGACCTGGTTTGCACAATCACAGGGTGGTTAATAAGCCAAGGTGGATATTGGAATGGATCTAAATAATCAGTTTCATCCAAAACGGCTTGGAGTTGTGAGGCCACCACATGCGCCAACACCTTGCCCAAGAATGGCAAATTTGACACAGGGTGGTAATTATCTAGAACCATGGGATCTAAATTTGGTTTCTTCAACAAGGGCCTGTCAGGGTGGGAACTGAGCCCAGAGAGCCTCAGAGCTGTTCAGATTCTGAGGAGGAACAGCAATCCATGGGAGAGGAGCCAGCTCATCCCTCCCAGGCTCAGCACCTGGCAGAGATTCCTCCTGACAGCATTCCTGAGATAGATAGTGACCCTGGTAGTGAGGGAGTGCGGGAGGGGGGCTTCTTAGATGCTCGACGCAGACGCAAAGAGCGACGAGCAGTGGAGGGCACGGAAAGGAGGCGTAGTGCCCGTTTGGCGTGCAAGCAATGGCCTCCTCCCATGGACCCAAGGGAAAGAGGGAGGATCTCTCCCTAGCCCATAAGTTCAGGGTCTTCAAGTGACTCTATTTCAAACGGGGATCAACTGCCTACTTGAAGCTTAGGCCAGTCTGCTGTTCCTTGCTTTAGTCGCTGGTGATTAGCATCTGAAAGAGTCATTAAATTGTAAAAGGATTAAAGCTTTGAAAAGAAATCCTTTCGTCTGTGTCTTGAGTTGGCTATTGGAATCTACTGAGAGAGGCCGCCAAGGCGCTCCTGACAGGGCCTCACCACAGCTTCTTTCAAAGCTCCAGGGACCTTGCTGGCCCTCAAGGAGTCATTTACCACCTCCGAGGTCCAGATATCCAGCCCAGCTCTGGCAGATTTCACAAGCCAGGATGGGCAAGGATCTAAAGGGCAAGTAGTAGGCCTCAGTCCTCCAAGCAGTTTGTCCACATCCTTAGATTGCACAAGCTGAAAGGTATCCATAACATGACTAGATGGTGCACCAGCCCTGTCCGTATCAGACTCTGTCAAAACAATAGGGATGGGGGAGAATTCTGCCATGGACCCCAATGAGGCCAGATTCCAAGAATCTGGCCCCATTGGGGCCCATGGCAGAACGGAGCACTCACCTCTACCTCCCCCAGAATCCATGCGGGTCGGCTCCCCCGTCGTGTTGACCCTGCAGGGCTGGCCGCCGGCTCCGCTCTGCTGGCGATATGGCCGGCCGCCATTGCCGTGCCGTATCGCTGGGGTAGGGTAAGTGAGTCTCCGGATGCAAATGGCATAGTGGGCGCCATTTGCGGCTGTAAAGCTGGTAGATTAGCCTAAATGCAGCCGTTTACGGCTGCATTTAGGCTAATCTACCAGCTTTACGGCCGCAAATGGCGCCCACTATGCCATTTGTGTCCCTGTTTTTCCCCACGATAGGCTACACAAATATTTGCATAGCCTATCGTGTGATCAAGGAACCCTTCTTCCCATGTGCAGTTCAGCTGTACTACACCATTTGGGGTGAGGAAGGACTAAGTATTGATCTGTTCCCATGTATTAAGGGAAGTTCCAGGCAAGTGGTGCACAGACATACGATTCTTTCCAAGATGCTTCCTTCATTTCTGCAGCACAAATTATAATTTATGTCAGAGTAACTAAAGCAGATCTCCACCAGCAATTTCATCACTCCTGGATCTTCTCACAGGACCATTATGAAATAATAAGTAGCATGCAGAAATGCAGTTTGTACATTAAGGTAGTGAAACTACTTTTATCCCCAGAGAGTGATGCTAAATGATGGCAACAGTGAAGGGAGTAACTCCCGTTCTTCAGCACAGGGGAGTAACATCCTGCTGTTCTCTTGATAAGCCACTGGTTAGTTCTGTCACTTTGGTCACATTTATACATTCATATCTTGGCTTAATAAGCTGAGACAGGAACAAGCCTTGTGGGTGCACACACAGCCCCTTCACTTTTCCGTTAATTCAAGCAAGTGAACAAACCTGGAAGTGTTCCACTAACTGCAGTTCCATGTTTTGTCAGAATACGAAACTATGATGAATGGCTGTGGAACAAGCTAGAGTACGAAGCCATGGTTTGAAATTGGCCTAGTATCCTGGCTTGTTCCAAAGCTGGTAACCCTAGTTAGGCATGGTGGAGAATTCCACCATGGACTCAAATGAAGCCGGCCTCTGGAATCCGCAATGGAACAGCACCACTCACCTCCGCCTCCCTAGGATCCCCTGCAGACTGGCACTCCTGCTCCGGATCCTCAGCCGATACGGCAATGGCAGCCACCATTACTGTTTTGCTTGGAGAAAGACAGCCACAAATGGCTTGGAGACGCCACTTGCGGCTGTAAAGCCCTGAGTTTTACCTAATCGCAGCCATTTATGGCTCTAAAGCTCTGCTGGATGACACTGAGAAGATGCAATGCTGGTGGAAAAGAACTGTCTCTTTGCCACCCTCACTGCCACAGAGTAGGCTCGATAGTGAGCTCTTACCTGTGTTCACTCAGACTCAGCATGAGTTTTTCTCCACCTGTGTTCTAGCCATCTCCCCTCTTGCTTCATTGCCTTCAGCTCAGGTGTATACCAAGGAGCTGGCCGGGCTCTACTCAGAGGGAGAGGGCGCTTGGGTACAATCGTGTCAACCGCCCGAGTCATCTCTGCATTCCACTGAGTGACCTGGGCTTCGACAGGAGCACCAGCCATGCCAGCAGGAAAATACCCCAGAGCCCTCTGGAATCCATTGGAATCCATTAGCCTCCAGGGGCGGATCATTTTAATAGGTCCCCCACCCTTGCAGAAGGCTATCAAGAGTCTAAACCTCAACAGGAAGTGATCTGACCATGACAAAGGGACAGATCTTAATTCCTCCACTTTCAGATCACCATCCTCCTGCCCAGTTGAGAAAACCAGATCAAGCGTGTGTCCTTTTACATGCGTTGGGCCGATGACATGTTGGGACAGCCCCATGGTTGTCATGGTAGCCATGAAGTCCTGAACCGCCCAGGATATAGCAGCCTTAGGAAGTTGAGATCCCCGAGGACCATCATCCTAGGGGTCCTCAACACCAAGACTGAGGCCACCTCCGTCAGCTCAGGCAGGGAGTCTGATGGGCAGCGGGATGGGCGGTACACCAACAGAATCCCTAATCTGTCCCAACACAAGGTACAAGCACTTAGGGATGTACGAAAGTCACTTACCTTTGCTCCGTCCCTCCTCGCGGAATCCTCGACGGGGGGGAGGCGATCCGGTCCTCCCCCCTGGAATCCTCAACGGCCAGGCCGCGGAGCAGCCGGCCACGGCCATCCGCAGCCAGATTTCCAGCTGTGGACGGCCTGGTGCGGCCGCCATTTGCATCCAGCTAGACAGCCATGATAGGCAACGTAAGAATTTACATAGCCTATGAGGCTAACGTAAAAAAACAAAATGCAGCGTATGCAAATGGCAGCTACGGCGGCTGCCATTTGTGTGGCCTATTTTTCTCCGACTTATCTTACGTCAATATTTACGTAAGATAAAATGGCGAAAGAAAAGGGGAATGCAAATAGCGTAGTGGATGCTATTTGTATTCCTTTATTTTTTGCCTTTCTAGCCTACGTAAATATTGACGTAAGATAAGTCGGCGAAAAATAGGCCATACAAATGGCGGCTGCCGTAGCCACCTCCATTTGCGTATGCTGCGTTTTTATTTGTTTTTTTGCGTTAGCCATGATAGGCTACGTAGCCTATCACGGTGCAAGGATGGCAGTGGCGGCGGCAGCAGCCCTGCCGCGGCCGGCCAGGAGACCAGCCACCGCTGGAGCCGCCACCGCCGAATCTGCCACCGCCACCACCGAATCCACCCCAGGTAAGTGCCATCCCGGGGGGATTCCGCGGGGGGGGCAGGAGGCCGTTCCGCCACGGATTCCGGGGGGGCTGGATTCTTTAGAACTCACTGGAATCCGTGGCGGAATTCTCCGCCATCCCTACAAGCGCTCAAGATCTGCACTTGAATGAGCAGGAAGCCTGGAGAGAGGGATTGAATTCCTATAGACCATGGCAACCCCCCCCCCCGACCCTCAAGTCGGTGTTAGTGCTGTACTGAGTACCCAGGAGGGCACAGCTTTGAGAGAATAACCTCAAGTCCTCCTTCATGCCTTTTGTTATTCTAAGATGATGGTATGGTGACGTGATTCTGGCTGTTGACCTTGCCAGGCAAAACTGCTCTACATGTGAAATTGAGGTGACCCCGAGGGCCTGCATTTCCCTCAAGGTGCATTTCTGGCGCTGAAGCACTTAGCTTGTCTGGTGGCAGGCAGGAAGAGCCTGTTACTGCATCCAGCTGTGTGCCTAAGTAGACCAGTTTTGTGGCTGATCCTTCAGTTTTACCCTGTGCCGGTGGGACCCCTAACTCATGGGCCAGGCTCTGAAAGGCCTGCAAGAAAACTTGGCATTCACCCATGTTTGCAGCCCTGGCAAAGTGGAAATCATCCAGATAGTGTGTGATCTGAGGGCCACCTACCCTGACTTTAACTGCCCATTCCAGGAAGGTGCTGCCTCCCTGTCCAGATAGCAGTCTAGGAGGGGAAGAAGGGACTCGGTGTGTCTGCCATCCCCTGCCTCTGACCCTGACTCAGTATTTTTTATGGGCTGTGGCCAAATTCAGGGTGGGTGCAGGTAGCCGGGCACCATCCCTTTTCCCATAGCTACCCCTGATCCTCTGACACCCCAAATGGAGCCCTGCCCCCATTGGTTCCATGGGCAAGAGGCCCGAGGGTGGGGGCCCATGCAGATTGCACAGTCATGGTGGAATTTGCAACATGCTCTTTGACACTTGCCCTGATTGAACTCCCAGCACACCTTATGAATGGCATCTCATTTGGGACCTGCCTTGATGAAAGGACTCTGGCCTGTCCCTTATGTGTGGTCTCACTTTCAATAGCTGTAATCTATCATTCAGGAGGTCCCACTGGGACTTCGGGTTGTGGGATGCTCTTCTGCAGAAGACCTGATCATATTGGGTGGCTGTGCTGTCACCCGCTAATGCTTGAGTCCTCAGCACTGTGCGGTAATGATTAAGTGCCTTGCCCTCTCTGGATAGGCAGATGCCACCACCCCCATGTATACATCATAGCCTGCAAGCCAGTTCAAGAACTACCTCTCCACCCCATCTCTCCTTCCCCCCTCCCGCTTGCTGCCCTTCTTCCCTTTTGCTTCACCTTTCCCTTCCTCCATTTCTGGTTTTAACAGTGAGAACATATCTATATAATCCCCATCCAAGATGTGCTCCCTCACCTTTCCTGAGAGGTGAATGCCAGGGGGATCTTCATTGTTCCCTATGTAGGGGTGATGGGCTCTTCATCTGAGCTGCTCCTATTGCCCACACCTTCCCAGGCTTCCCCCTTTCCTTGCATTGTTTGCCCTGTGGCACAATGCCCACCCAGGGAGGCCAGAGTTATGAGCTCCCTCTACCCAGTAATCCCTGGCTGGTATGGGGGATCCCTCCTCTGATGAGGAGCACTCACCCTCTGACATTCCCCCACTGTCTGTCTCCCCTGTTTGCTTCTTGGGCACTCTCTTGTCTTTTTCACTCTTCCGGGTTTTCATGGCCTTGGCCCTGCCCACCCTGGAGATTGTGGGTTCCTCCTCCTTGCTTGAATCTTCTGCTGTTCCCTCCCCCTTGGCCTATTCACACGGGGCTGCGCTGTTGCACTGCGTGGTGCAGAAGGCCGTGTTGCCTTGGTAGGAACACTGGGAACAGATGTTGCCATCTGATTGAAACAATTCAGCGCCTGCGTTAGGCCTTCCATCAGTGCACTGTTGTCCTGTCCCTCCACATTATTACATATCCTGCTCATCCTGCCCATCTTTGGGTTCACTGCCACTGGGGGCTTGGAACTGGGCCTTCTGCTGCTTATGCCCCTGGTGCGAGGCAGAGAGTATGGTGCTCTTCTTTCCCCCGTCCCCAGTTAATTAATTAGTCAGTGTATTTCTTTATCACATTTGGTTTTCTTGTCTGTTATGCCTGTATATGTGTGTGCGCATACAACCCCCCCCCCCCCAAAGCTCCTACTTGATTGGAAGCAGGGGGTAGGGGCTGGTTGTAGAGACTGGGTCCTTTGAGGATGGGGGCTGGGTCTTACAAGATCTGTCCTCCCATCCCTGAGCGCCCCACAGACTGAAGGTAGCCATGAAATTCATAGAATAAATGAGCTACAACTAACTTAAGTCATGTTGCTTTCAATAGGATATCCCACACCTATTTAATCGGCCTTATGGGGCACCCACACTAGGAATACTGCATCCAGTTCTATTCACCACCTCTAAAGGAATATTCTTCCCCCCTTGCCTTTGAGGATGGGGCCTGGGTCCTACCCACGAGGCCTGCCCTCTTACCCTGAGCCAAGTGCCCTCCTGACCATGGAGGGAAGCACCCCAATGTTAGCCCTTTCTCTTTTCTGAGCTCTGTGGGCCTGTTGAGCGACTTCTGCCTTGCCCTCAAGCCCTGCTGTCCTTGCCCTGTACTGGGGGAAGTGTGTGTTTGATGGGAATGTGATTGATTGATTGATTGATTGATTGATTGATTGATTGCATTTATACCCCACCTTTTTTCCTCTTGCAAGGAACCCAAGGCGGCTTACATTATCCTCCTCCTATCCATTTTATCCTCACAACAACAACCCTGTGAGGTGGGTTGGGCTGAGAGTCTGTGACTGGCCCAAAGTCTCATGTTGCCACCATTCCTTCATGGCTGCCATCCTCCAGGAATGGGGTGAGGTAAAATGTTACCCCTCACCCTGCACAGTCAAACTGCTGCCACTCGCTTCTTCCCCCAGTGTGTGTGTGAGTGGAAGCTGCCATCCGCCCACCCGGGCCACCACCAACATGCTCCCTCTTGCAGTTCCAAACCCCCCATGGGGGGAGGGAACATGCTTTTTTCCCCTTGTATCCCAGATCCCACAGCCATGCTCCACACTACCAACCTCCCTAGGCCACCAGAAGGAGCAAACAACAGCATAGCGGTCAGCTCTCGGAGCTTTATTGAGCCTTCTGCTGTTGTTGCCATTGCTGCTGCCAGTCCTTCCCAGCTTCTGCCTGTGTTGGGGCTCAGCTGCTTGCTGGTCTTCTGCCACTGCTAGTTGGGCTTCCCTGCTACAGTCTTTGCCTCTGCTGCTTCTTCCTTCTCTGCATGGTCTTCTCTGAAGCCGGCAGTAGAGCCAGCCAACACACGAGGCCCCACTCTTTTATGAGCCAGGCAGACCAGAGGGGGAACTGCCTGCCGCGGTTTCCATTTAGCTCGTCTCCTCACAGACTCACCCCAGCCAAGCCAATCAGCCTTTCAATTGGCTTGGCACTATCACTCTGCAGGGAGGCCCTGCTACTGCTGTACAGGTTCCTGCTGGCTCCTTTCCTTTCACGCCACAGGACCTGTGTGTGCCGACAGTGGCGGTTCCCTGGTAAGTGGGCAACTCGATTTCATATTGTGGCTTATTAAACCAAGAGATGAACATCCAAGCCAGCCCATTGAGAAGGCCACAATCCTGCAGAGAGAACAGGGTATGGCAGGGGTCCACAAGAGGAGCTCATGGGGACCTCCATCGGTGCCTATGAAGCTCTCCTCTCCCTGCCCCCTTCAAAAAAATTGTTTTAAGGAAAACCTTGGTAAATGCTAGGCAGTCTTTCTGTCTCTTTCTAGCCTTAGCCTTGCTCTTTCTCTCCCCTCCTTCCCAGCCTCTAGCCTTGCTATTCCCCCCTCCTCTGTTTCTCTCCCTTCTGGCCTCTAGCCTTGCTCTTTCTCTACCCCTTTGCCTTGCTGTTTCCCTCTCCCTCACAGCCTCTAGCATCACTATTTCTCTCCCCCACCCCTTTTTAACTCACTTTTGACTAGCCAGGCCCCCACGGCAGCCATTATGTGACTAGCCACATCTTCCATGGGAACCATTTTGTGGTGGTGACCACAGCAGTTTTTGAAATTCCCAAATGTGCCCACAGGTCGGGGACCCCTAGGATACGGAATGGCTGCCATAGAGCCCCTTCCCTCCCCCTCAGCTTTAGTGCTTACCCCCTGGTCTTCAGAGTATACTGAGCTTGCACTATAACAAAAGCTAGTGAAAGTGAATATCCCATTTTTTGCATTCTGCCAGCAATATTAGACACGAATGTTATGTTTATTGCCATGCACTGCATCGTATAGTTTCTAGAATCAGTTCCAGACTTGTTTACACAATAAACTACATTGCAACAGCAACATCTTAACTCTGTTCACTATCTATTTCTTTATGTTGTTAAAGTAATGAATGGAACGTCACAGTAATTTTGTGGCTCTAGACTTCCATATTGAAATAAGCAACTGTATATGCAATAGCATGGTCATTATAGAATCATAGAATCATAGAATAGTAGGGTTGGAAGGGGCCTACAAGGCCATTGAGTCCAACCCCCTGCTCAATGCAGGAATCCAAGTCAGAGCATCCCTGACAAATGGCTGTCCAGCCTCGTCTTGAAGGCCTCCAGTGTGGGAGAGCCCACCACCTCCCCAAGTAATTGGTTCCATTGTCGTATTGCTCTGACACTCAGGAAGTTTTTCCTGATGTTCAGCCGGAATCTGGCTTCCTGTAACTTGAGCCCATTATTCCGTGTCCTGCACTCTGCGATGATCAAGAAGAGATCCTGGCCTTCTTCTGTGTGACAACCTTTCAAGTACTTCAAGAGCACTATCATATCTCCCCTCAGTCTTCTCTTCTCAAGGCTAAACATGCCCAGTTCTTTCAGTCTCTCTTCATAGGGCTTTGTTTCCAGTCCCCTGATCATCTTTGTTGCCCTCCTCTGAACCCTCTCCAGTTTGTCTGCATCCTTCTTCAAGTGTGGTGCCCAGAACTGGACACAGTACTCCAGATGAGGCCTAACCAGTGCTGAGTAGAGGGGAACTAGTACTTCCCAGGATTTGGAAGCTATGCTTCTATTAATGCAGCCCAAAATAGCATTGGCCTTTTTTGCAGCCACATCACATTGTTGGCTCATATTCAGCTTGTGATCGACAACAATTCCAAGATCCTTCTCACTTGTAGTGTTGTTGAGCCACGTATCCCCCATCTTGTAACTGTGCATTTGGTTTCTTTTTCCTAGGTGCAGAACTTGGCATTTATCCCTATTAAATGTCATTCTGTTACATGGTTTGCTATCTGAAAAAGTGGGTGCAGAATAGTGCCGAAAAGATGCCAAGGGAGTCACTCTGGCCTATGGCAAAAGCCCACAGTTTATTCTATTGTTTTACAATGTCTATAAAAATACACACAAAGGGGTATACATAAGGTCAGGGTTCCCCTTATATTTGTCATTTGTGTTAGCAACTTATATATATGTTGTGGGTGCTGTTCATAAATGATGGTGGTTCTCAAATGAAAAAGAAAAGCAGTGTGTGTAGTAGCCCTAAAACATTCTGGCACTCTTTGTCCGTGGTGAAAAATGACTGGTGTTCATAATCAGTGTAAACAACTTTCAGATCTGTTTTACAGATTTATGATCTAGACGACCTTAGCTTTTTTCCTGTCCCCTTGCAAAGAGGTTATTATCAGATATGATAATTTGTATGCCAATGCTGCAGTTTTGTATATGAGTTCATAAGAACCCAGAAGTTGAATGTCATCCAATCCTGGCAGTGATTGTATGGCTGCTATCCCATACTTGCTTACCCGTGAGTAAGATCCATGGAACTTCTGAGTAGACATGTATAGGACTGCATTATAAGTGTACCTGTTTTCCCAGAATGCATCATCTTTTGATCATTCACTGAGAGGCTGTAATGGCCCCAGGCCTGTAACCAAGTCACCTGTAGTTTTAGAGGGGCCTATAGGTCCATAATGCTTTGCTTTGGTTCATTATTAGGTGCAATTCCCTTGCTAGTGGGCCTCTTGGCTGGTAAGATGAGTCAAAGGTCGATATCACCACCTCAGCACATTCCATGCTAACAAGCTCTGAATCTAGGCCTAGAATGTGCCTGAGAAGTGAGGCTATGTTTACAGGTGTCTGTACTAGGAAAGTTCTGACTGTTTTCCTTCTGAACAAGCGCTGTTAGCCTATGCTGGGAAAGTTGCAGATGAACGCTAAGTAATGCTTGCTGTCATGCTGCTTCACTGCTAACACGTATGGTATAAAACCCACTGTACCCCTTGGCTCTGGGTTCAGAGAAGCTGTCTGATCTAACCATGAGGTACGCCTGTGTGCTGTAAGTACTCAATAAAGTCTCCTTGTAAGCAAACCTGGATCTGGCTTATCATTATCTCACCATCTCCAAACCTTAGCAGCCCACGGCCGGGGCAATACAGAGGTGCATGCATACTTTTTTGGTGTCTGATGGAGTGAACCAGTTTAAGTTCTGAATTGTCCCTATCTTTCTTCCTAATGCCAATTTGAGATACCAGCACAAGTCATTTGTAAAGTGACTCAAGGTTTTTGTTTTATTTTTTGGAGAAAAAAACTTTTTTTAAAATTGTAATTTTACAAGTTTTCATAATGTTGCAAAGCAACCCAAAATAGAATGGATTGTATACTTAGAAATTAAATAAATGAATGTAGAGCATTCATTCTCCCCAAACCTCTATTTTGGTGTTTTTAACTAGACTCTACATAGTTTGTGTGTGTGTGACTGCTCCTAATAGCTGCTTTCTAACTGGTAATTGGGGACCACATGCCATCCTTTTATTGTTCCCTTTTCTAAAATTATGTTTTCACTTCTGGGGTTGTTTGTTTTGCAGTTTGCTTCCTACGAGGTATTGGATTTAATTGCTTCATTGGTGATTGTTACTAGCAGTTCAGTTCCAGTTACCTTTGTATGCTAAAGCAGGAATTGTCTCTTTTGTGCTCTTTGACTATTTGCCATCTAAAATGTCTAGAAATCGTATCACTATATACTTCTGTGTTACATTTTACCAATGAAAACCAATGGTGAGTTGAAATTTCCCATTACTAATTGTGCTTGCTGCTATTTTAGCCTTTCTGATTTTCCTTAACATTTCAAAACCATTCAGCATTGTGATAGGACGGTGGTCACATATGTTCCTACTGTTATAATTGTTTTGCCTAATAATGTAATGTCTAGAATAATGTCTAGAATGCCGAGAAGATACTTTATGATCCTACTTTGTTTTAAAAGATTTTACTGCATTTGGTTCAGTTGTTTCCTTTAACAGCATGATCTGCTCTGTCATGCCTATATAGTTTCGATTATCTTAATTCCCCTGACTTTTATGATACTGCATAACAGAACAAAGCATTCAAATTTACCTTTTTTTGTTAAATCATTTTGTAATTATCAATATGCATTTAATCAGGATTGTAATAGGTGGATTCTATTAGGTATTACTATTCTTGATTAATTTCTCCTATTCCCTCAACATTTTCTCTTTTGTATTTTTCTGTCATGGAATTACTACATAATAATGCTTTCTCCTTCAATAATTATAGTAATTATTATGTTATAACATTTTCACAAAATGTAATGGATGTCCCAGAGGGGTGGTAGAATAGCGTTTCCTTCTGTTTTGGACTCGAATAGTATTTTTGGCTGCAAACTTGTGCCCTCTTATCTGGGAATAAGCCCCATTGAACTCCATGGAACTTACTTCTGAGTAGACATCTATAGGCTATACTAATATGTAAACAAACAAAATGACATATTATTCTATTAAAAAGAATTAGAATTAATTATGCAATTATTCAAATGCTTGTTTTCATCATGCAAATGTGCTTTATTAAAATAAAATTCCCTAGGCACCATCAGAAGTAGCAACCATTTTGAAACAGGAAAAAGGTCCTGTTCTAGATATTTAGATCTGGTCCTAGGAATTTTTAATACTTTTCAAGCCAGGCTCCATACTGCCAAGCCCTCCAAGGATGCTGCCATGGAAGTCCTGGGATGATGCTTTTTTTACCCAGCAGTCTCTGTGTAACTAAGGCTGCAGTCCTATATGAACGTACCTGGGAGTAAGTCCCATTGAACTCATTAGGGCTTACTTCTGAGTAGACATGCATAGGGATTGCCCTGTTAGCCAATATTTTGTTTGAAACTTCCTATTTTGCTGGTAACTCACCCCACTGACTCTTCCTAGGACAGCCCTTCCCAACCTGGTGCCCTTCCATTAGCCCCAGCCACCATGGTCAATGGTCAGGAATTCTGGGAGTTGTAGTCCAAAACATCTGGATAGCACCAAGTTGGAGAAAGCTGTTCTAGGACGCTGTTCATATTTCCATTCATGCCTCACCCCCAGGTTTTGTCTTTTTTCCAGTCCAGTCTGTAGTTCGTGTCTGATTAGCCTGGAAGCATTTTTCATGTTCTTTTAGAATTTTGAAGAAAACACAGTTAAGAGAAATGATGTTCTTTAACTTTCTTTTCAGTGAAGGGTTGTTGTTGTTTTAAAAAAGAATAAACATTTGCTCTTATCCTTTCAGGATAGCCCTTCACTTTGTGTTAAGACAAAGCAATCATACATGGGTTTATGTATGTATGTAGGATCTATTTTTCAGAGAAATATCCAGTTTCTTTACTGTAGATTAGTTGGTTTTTTTGTATTTTGGATTGTTGATGAATGTAGCAAATGGTGATTAACAGGTTTCTTGTGCATATTGTCTTCCAAATACTGCTAAGAAGATGATGATTTGGAAAGACTCTGGAAATTATTCAGAATCCCAGATGATCCAGTTCGCACATAACACTAAGCCAGGATTTAGCTAAACCTTCCTCAACCTGGCACCTTCAAGATGTTTGGAATTACAATTCCCAGAATTCCTGACCATTGGCCATGCTGCCTGAGGCTGATGGGAGTTGGAGACCAAAACGTCTGGAAGGCACCAGGTTGGGGAAGGCTGATTTCACATTAGGTTCATGAGCCTGAGCAAAGTCTTGGGCTTTCATGCTCCCCTCTCTTCCTCCCATGCAGTCAGGAGAGGACTCCTGCCAACTTTACTTTCACTGTCCCTGATTCTTGTTGTTAGATGTAAACCGGGAATCGTGGTTTAAAACAAACTCTAGTCAAGTGCTAAACAAACCAACAACAAATCCTGAATTGTTTTGCTGGGCCGTTTAACAAGCAAGATGTTATTTTAAACCCTGATTCCTGGTTCATGCTGAATGACAAGCCAACAATTGGGGAAAAAGGGAACTAAACTCAGCAGGAGTCCTTTAAACTAAACTAACCTCAGCAGGAGTTGTGTGAGAAGAGGAAAGGGGAAGGGGAGCACAGCCAATGTTGAATATGATGCTTGTGCCATAACCATTTGAAATAACCTTTTTTCAGAGCTGATAGCTAAAACTTCAGTAAAGGTTTTACAGACCTTCTAGAATGTTTTTCATAAAAGCCTCAGGGTTTAATCTGGGACATAATCCTGAGAGTCTAGCAATCTTGCATAAAATATGAAACCCCATTTGATTAATTCGTAAGAATACGGATCTAAGGGATCTTTAATATGGAAATTTTGGCACAAGGTTTAAGATCTCTAATATTCTTCTTTGTTTAATTTGTTTTAATAAAAGCATACCCATGTGGTGAAACTGGGGTACAAGGATGGGGGATAAGAGTAGGAAAAAATGTGCTTTCCTCCCTATTTCATCATGTAGTTTTTCATTAATAAGAGCATGAGTCACCAGAATTTCAAACCACTTCGTAAGAGTTATCTGTAAGAGTAAACGTTATAACGCAGAGAACTACAGAAATATTGTGAGAAATGAAAAAAGCCTACAGTGAAAATGAACTCCTATTAATTCCGTGAACATCGAGTTTACCATTTTTAGATTTTGTTTCAGGACTGTTATCTCATAATGTCAAATTCTTGAAAGTAATTATCAAAATATACATTTCACTTAAGATTCTTACTAGAAATCTCTTTTTGCTTTGAGATATCTAATGGAACAACCTTGTACTTTCTGTTCATCAAAATCAGTTTTTAATTGCTTTTCATTTGTTCAAATGAGTATTGTTATCAACATTGTGGATAGGATTCTGTAGAATTTTTTTAAAAATCTGTTGTTTGGCCTAGTTCCAGAGTATGAAATGGACAAGAGAGAGCAGCAGTGTCAACATTAAAGAATAAATTTTGCACTTTGTCAACAACCATTTTCTTTCTTTTTGTCCCTAAGACCACTCACCCATAAGATATGAGATGGCACCATGTGATTCATTCAGCAAGATCTCTTTCTACCTCTTTGACAGAAAAAAGGAGCATCCTATGAGGCTACCTGGCAACCGCCAAGGCTCCTCACCAAAACATCAGAGCTACAGTACATTGACAGGTTCTCTGATTTTCTTTTACTCCACACTGTGTCTCTGAATTTCCTTTATCCCAGTTCTACTTTTTTATGTGTTTAGAAGAGATAATTGCTTTTCCCAAAACTTATAGCCCAGGTCAGAGAGAGTATTTTCTTTGTATGAGAACCAGTAATTTGAATTTAGTGCCATATGCACACATCAGTGTTATTTTATTTATGTTATTATTTATTTATTTATTGCATTTATATCCCACCCTTTTCCCTCCAACTAACCCAAAGCAGTGTACATAATCCTCCTCCTCCTCTTCTCCATGTTATCCTCACAACAACGTTATCCTTACCTGTGAGGTAAGTTGGGCTGAGACCCTGAGAGTCTGTGACTGGCCCAAAGTCACCCAGTGAGCTTCATGGCCGAGTGAGTGGGGACTAGAACCCGGGCTCCCAAGTCCCAGTCCAACACTCAAACCACAACACCACACTGGCTGTTTATTCAACACATTTGTAAACGTTAGAGCTGGGTCAAAACGTCTTTGGAGAGCAGTTTTCAACACAAAATGGGGGTCTTGTGGATGAAAAAGGGTTCATGAGCCCCCCCATCCCACCATTTCCTTTGCCATGATTTGTTTATATGATCCGGTGGGATGGCTATCATGCTTCTCACTGCTGCTGGGTACATGGCATTATCATGAAGCCAAATCGAAGTGAGGGTAAGAGCAGGAATCAATTATTCCTGCCCTCAAAATGATGTATTTCGCATAGGAAACATGGGGGAAGGAATCTATACCCAGCAGCACTGCAGAGCATGATTGCCACCAGTAGTAAGTGTATGCTTGCAATTCAACAGACCTGCTCACACCTCCCCAGCTATTGAAATGGCTCCCCAACCTTGCATCCTGGCTCAGTACTAATAAAACAACAACCCACCTTCCTCCAAGGAGCTCAGAGCAGCTCACTTGGTATTTTCCTATTTTATCCTCAGAACAACCCTGTGAGGTAGGTTAGGGTGAGGTGGGTTAGGATAATTAATTTCTGATGACCCGTCAAGTGAACTTAATGACTGACAGGCGTTTGAACCAAGTTCTACCACATCTGCGTCAAGCATTGTCTGTTGTTCCATAAAGGCTGTCATATTTGAACTATTAGTTTTGATCCAGTCTATCTAGAGCTGACCCCTTCATGGATCACTGCCTTGTTGTGGCGAAGGGGCTTGCGTAACTCAGTGAAGCCATAAGCTATGCCGTGCAGGGCCACCCAAGACGGACAGGTCATGGCAGAGAGTTCTGACAAAATGTGGTCCACTGGAGAAGGAAATGGCAACCCACTCCAGTATTCTTGCCAAGAAAACCCCATGGAACGTATCACAAGGCTAAAAGATATGACGCCGGAAGATGAGCCCCTCAGGTCGGAAGGTGTCCAATATACTACTGGGGAAGAGCAGAGGGTATTTCCAAGTAGCGCCAGAAAGAGTGAAGCGGCTGGGCCAAAGCCGAAAGGACACTCAGCTGTGGATGGGTCTGGTGGTGAAAAGAAAATCCGATGCTGTAAAGAACAATATTGTTTAGGCACCTGGAATGTCAGATCAATGAATCAAGGTAAGCTAGAGGTGGTCAAACATGAGATGGCAAGATTGAACATCGACATCTTGGGAATCAGCGAACTAAAATGGACAGGCATGGGCAAATTTAATCCAGGTGACCATCATATCTACTACTGTGGGCAAGAATCCCTTAGAAGAAATGGAGTAGCACTCATAGTCAACAAAAGGATGGGAAAAGCAGTACTGGGGTACAATCTTAAAAATGATAGAATGATCTCAGTACGAATCCAAGGCAAACCATTTAGCATCACAGTAATTCAAGTCTATGCCCCAACCACTGAGGCCGAAGAAGCTGAGGTTGATCGGTTCTATGAAGACCTCCAACACCTTCTAGAACTAACACCAAAAAAAGATGTCCTCTTCATCATAGGGGACTGGAATGCTAAAGTAGGAAATCAAGAAATCACCGGGATAACAGGCAGGCATGGCCTTGGTGTACAAAATGAAGCAGGACAAAAGCTAATAGAGTTTTGCCAAGAGAACACGCTGATCATAGCAAACACTCTTTTCCAACAGCACAAGAGGCGACTCTACACATGGACATCACCAGATGGTCAATATCGAAATCAGATTGATTATGTCCTTTGCAGCCAAAGATGGAGAAGCTCCATACAGTCAGTAAAAACAAGACCTGGAGCTGACTGTGGCTCAGATCATGAGCTACTGCTTGCAAAATTTCGGCTGAAATTGAAGAACATAGGGAAAACCACTAAACCATTCAAGTATGACCTAAATCATATCCTTTATGAATATACAGTGGAGGTGAGGAATAGATTTCAGGGATTAGACCTGATAGACAGAGTGCCTGAGGAACTATGGACGGAGGTCCGTAACATTGTTCAGGAGGCAGCAACGAAATCCATCCCCAAGAAAAAGAAATGCAAGAAAGCCAAGTGGCTGTCTGATGAGGCTTTACAAGTAGCTGAGGAAAGAAGGGAAGCAAAAAGCAAGGGAGAAAGGGGAAGATATATCCAACTGAATGCAGAGTTCCAGAGAATAGCAAGGAGAGACAAGAAGGCCTTCTTAAATGAACAATGCAAGGAAATCGAGGAAAACAACAGAATGGGAAAGACTAGAGATCTCTTCAAGAAAATTGGAGATCTCAAGGGAACGTTTTGTGCAAAGACGGGCATGATAAAGGACAAAGCAGGCAGGGACCTCACAGAAGCAGATGAGATTAAGAAGAGGTGGCAAGAATACACAGAAGAACTATACAGGAAAGTTCTTAATGTCCTTGATAGCCATGATAGTAATGTCCTTGATAGCCATGATAGTGCGGTCACTGACCTTGAGCTGGACATCCTCGAGAGTGAAGTCAAGTGGGCCTTAGGAAGCATTAGTAACAACAAAGCTAGTGGAGATGACAGTATTCCAGCTGAGCTATTTAAAATCCTAAAAGATGATGCTGTTAAAGTGCTGCATTCAATATGCCAACAAATTTGGAACACTCAGCAATGGCCGCAAGACTGGAAAAGGTCAGTTTACATTCCAATTCCAAAGAAGGGCAATGCCAAAGAGTGTTAAAACTACCGCACAATTGCGCTCATTTCACATGCCAGCAAGGTGATGCTCAAAATCCTACAAGCTAGGCTTCAGCAGTATGCGAACCGAGAACTACCGGAAGTACAAGCTGGGTTTCGAAGAGGCAGAGGAACTAGAGATCAAATAGCCAACATTCGCTGCATCATGGAGAAAGCAAGAGAATTCCAGAAAAACGTCTATTTCTGCTTCATTGACTACACTAAAGCCTTTGATTGTGTGGATCACAACAAACTGTGGCAAATTCTTAAAGTGATGGGAGTACCAGACCACCTTACCTGTCTCCTGAGAAACCTGTACGAGGGTCAAGAAGCAACAGTAAGAACCGGACATGGAACAACCGAGTGGTTCAAAATTGGGAAAGGAGTACGACAAGGCTGCATATTGTCATATTGTTATTTAACTTATATGCAGAGTACATCATGAGAAACGCTGGGTTGGATGAATCAGAGGTCGGAATTAAGATTGCTGGGAGAATTATCAACAACCTCCGATATGCAGACGATACCACCCTAATGGCAGAAAGTGAAGAGGATCTCAAGAGCCTCTTGTTGAGGGTGAAAGAGGAGAGTGCAAAAGCTGATTTGAAACTCAACATTAAAAAAACTAAGATCATGGCATCTGGCCCTATCACTTCCTGGCATATAGAAGGGGAAGAATTGGAAGCAGTGACAGATTTTACTTTCTTGGGCTCCAAGATCACTGTAGACAGTGACTGTAGCCATGAAATTAAAAGACGCTTGCTCCTTGGGAGGAAAGCTATCGCAAACCTAGACAGCATAGTAAGAAGCAGAGACATCACCTTGCCAACAAAGGTCCGTCTAATCAAAGCTATGGTTTTCCCAGTAGTAATGTATGGCTGTGAGAGCTGGACTCTAAGGAAGGCTGAGCGCCGAAGAATTGATGCTTTCGAACTGTGGTGCTGGAGAAGACTCTTACGGGTCCCCTGGACTGCAAGGAGGTCAAATCAGTCCATCCTAAAGGAAATCAACCCTGAGTGCTCATTGGAAGGACAGATACTGAAGCTGAAGCTCAAATATTTTGGCCACCTAATGCGAAGAGAAAACTCTCTGGAAAAGACCCTGATGCTGGGAAAGACTGAAGGCAAAAGGAGAAGGGGACGGCAGAGGATGAGATGGCTAGATAGCATCACCGATGCAATGAATATGAACCTGAGCACACTCCGGGAGAGTGCGCAGGACAGGAAGACCTGGCGTGCTATGGTCCATGGGGTCACGAAGAGTCGGACATGACTGAACAACTGAACAACAACAACAACAACAACAATCTAGAGCTGAACAAAAACTGATTTAATTCCAATGGATGTTTAACCCCTGTTGATTAGATCCTGGGTCAGAGAATTTCTGTAATTTATTATTAAATCTTTTATTATTAAATTTATTAATCGCCCATCTGGCTGGTCACCCAGCCACTCTGGGCGATGTACAACATACAATAAAAACATTTTCTAAAATACCCTAACCCACCCCAAATGCCTGCCTGAACAGCCACGTTTTTAATGCACGACGGAAGCTCATTAAAGAGGGGGCATGATGGAGTTCCCTAGGGAGGGAGTTCCACAGAGTGGGGGCCACCACAGAAAAGGCCCTCTCCCTCGTCCCCACCAGTCTAGTTGTCCTTGCTGATGGGACAGAGAGAAGGCCATCCGAGGCTGATCTTGTTAAGCGGCCTGTCTGGTGCTGCTGGAGGCGCTCCTTAAGATAGGCTGGGCCAGAACCATATAGGGTTTTAAAGGTCAAAACCAACACCTTGAATTTGGCCCGGAAAACAACTGGTAACCAGTGCAACTCCTTCAGCACTGGAGTGATGTGATCTCGCCGGCGGCTGCCTTTAATCAGGCGAGCCGCCGCGTTCTGTACCAGCTGCAGTTTCCGAACCGTCTTCAAGGGTAACCCCACGTAGAGCGCATTACAGTAGTCTAAACGAGAGGAGACCAGGGCATGTACTACCGATGGGAGCAGATGGTCGGGAAGGAAGGGGCGCAGCCACCGTATCAGATGGAGTTGATACAGCGCTGTCCGGCTCACAGCTGACACCTGAGCCTCCATGGACAGCTGGGAGTCCAAAATGACCCCCAGGCTGCGGACCTGGTCTTTCAAGGGTAGCCGTACCCCATTCAACACCAGGTCAACATCCCCTAGCTTCCTCTTGTCTCCCAAAAGTACCTCAGTCTTGTCAGGGTTCAGCTTCAGCTTATTCAGCTTCAGCTAATCTTATTCAGTTGTAAGATTTCTAATGTGCCTCTAATTTGAGTCTGTGTGATTATTTGTATCTTTGAAGGAATAGCCACAGGTATTTCTGCATGCTGGTCATAGGGATATTTAGGGCCTAAGTAGTACATAGATTGTGAATTGTTCAGACCTTGACTTAAACACTGCATCATCATGGCCTGTTCAGTACTGGAATGAGTTCAGTCCTTCAAGCCAACAGAGTTGCAATCTATAGACTGTCTTCCTGGAGCATTGTGTTGTTCTGTTGTATCATGTAGTGATTTGAGTACGAAAGCTCACTACAAGAATGCTGGGATTAAATGCAGGTGTGATAAGGAACAATGGAAGCACAAGATTAAGACTAGATGTGATACAGAGTTCCATGTCAACTCTCACTAATTTTTTTAATGAAAAGCAGCCCTTGAAGGCTGCAGTCAGGAGCAGAATACTGAGGTACAAGGGAAGTGAAGAGCTAATTAAAATTTTTCCCCTTTTGCCATTTGGCCTCTAAAAATCCTTCCCTATCCCCCCCTCCCTCAGTTGGTTTCTACTGGGATGCTTCCACATTATATATACACTTTGAGCATAGTATATTCATTATGTGTGGCCTTTTGCATTCTTATACTGTAACTGGGATGTGAGAATAAAAAATGCTTTAAGTACAACTTTTTCATTTAGAAAAAGTTAGTCGTTGCTCATATCACTCAATGATATAGTATTCTCAGTGTGCAGGGTGTTTTTCCATTTCTGATCTTCTCGCACTGCCCTTAAGGTGGGTTGTTGTTATTCCCATTTTACAGATCCAAAAGTAAGGCTGAAATTCTGTGACTTGCGGAAACTCATCCAGAAAATCTGGGGCTGAGTTAGGATCCTCAGATAGAGGTTTCTGGTACCCTAGTCCCAAACTTGATATCCAGTGTAGTATGGACAATTCTTCTATTAAGAGAACAGATGATGTGTGAATTCCACCCAAATAGAGGAATCAAAAATGAAGGTGATTCAGTTTTCATACTTTTTCTGGAATGACTGCAGTATAAGAATTTAATTAGCATTAACTTCCCTTTATGTTAGCATAAGATTCATTTATATGTAAATATAACTTGGAAGGTGTGCAAGCTTCTCAGCTTCTACATAAAAGAAAATGTATATAAAGATAAATGGATCTGCCATGATTATAAAGCTGGATTGTAGTTCATAATACGGAAGGAAATTGTATTGCAGAGTCTTGCGCCTATTTCACAGTTTGCCTTTGTCCTGTGTTCAAAGTTAATTGAGGAAGAATAATTTTTTCTTTGACTACTATGACATTTTAGAAAGCTTTATGTTTATTTCATATGACCTATTCAATAGTGATTCCATCTTTTATGCTTTATTGCCGGCAATATTTAAAGTAAAGTTTAAAACATGAGATTTATTTCTGGAGCCCCACATGTAGCAAACGTCCTTGTCAAGGAAGTAGATAAAAATGTTCCAGTGCAAAAGGAAATGTGGGGGAGGGGGAGACAAGACGACTGGGAAATAAGGGTGCAATCCTATGCATGTTGAGACAGAAAAATGTCTCACAACTCCCAGCAACATGCATAGGTCTGCATCCTAACAGTACAATCTAACTGAAATCTCAGAGGGGTTTTTCTAGACAGTTCAATGCCCCCTGGGACACTGTCTAGGAAACATAAGTTTGCTCTGTAGAAGTTGTGTTTGTGCCATGAAATCCGGCAATATTTGGTTTGTCTTGATAATGAGTGTAATTTTTATTTTATTTTTAGTAAAAATGGTTCCTCTCTTAAAATTTGGATTTAAAGCAGTACAGAATACTTCGTTGCAAGGTCATTAACCACAAAAATGCTTGCCTAATTTGTTACTGCTGCTGGAGTTCCACTATAAATCTTATTAATGTGTCTGCTACTGTAAAAGGAAGAAAGTAATTAAGTTTTATTACTATTGTTCTAGAAAACCTGTTTTTAAAAAAGGAAAAAGGAAGAGTCTCTCTCAAGAATTGTGATGTTAGAGTGGGATGACGTCTGTTCTCTGAAAGACGTACATATGAAACTCAAGTTGGTGCTAAAAGTGATCCTGCTGTACCTTAATGAAATAATAGACTTTTCCATTGAGATTTCCTATTCAGACCTGGATTCTATACTGACATACCTGGGAGTAAGTCCCATTGAACTCAGTGGGGCTTACTTCTGAGTAGACATGTATAGGATTGCACGGTAAACTGCATTTCTGTCTTGTGTACCAGTTGCTGGGGAACTTGGGCGGTGGGGTGTGTGTGTGTGTGCTGTTGCACTCATGTCCTGCTTGTGGGTTTCCCTTGGGCAGCTGGATGGCCACTGTGTGAATGCTGTGCTGGCTAGATGGACCTCAGTCTGATCCAGCAGGGCTCTTCTTATGTCTTTATACAATGAGTGGCCCTTCTAGTTTGGTAAGAGATTTTTGTTTTGTTTTAATTTTCCAGGAATGTTCTTTTAAGAAGAAAACTGACCATGAGGAAGTCTACACATTAATCCATTCTCCAATTGAATGACATCGCTGAAGACAATGGGGCTGCAGTTTTGTGCCTGAGATCCTTTGCCACCACTGTTGGGTAAATGAGAAGTGGTTGTGTGATTATGCTGACACCCCAGCATGCATTTGGTAGACTTGTGGTTAACTCGCTCCCTCTCCATGTGTCTGCTCTTACAAAGCTTTGTCCTCATGATACTGTGCTTTCATTCTGCCAGTATGTGCCCCAAAGGTTGCCTTTGTTCCCATTCCGGAGGCTTAAATGTCAGTTGCAGCAATGCAAACCTCAAGGAAATACCCAGAGATCTTCCTCCTGAAACTGTCTTACTTTATTTAGACTCCAATCAGATCACATCCATCCCAAATGAAATTTTCAAGGACTTGCACCAATTGAAAGTCCTCAATTTATCCAAGAACATCATTGAATTCATTGATGAACACTCCTTCAAAGGGGTGGCCGAAACCTTGCAGATGCTGGACTTGTCAGACAACCGGATTAAAAGCGTGCACAAAAATGCTTTTAACAACTTAAAGGCCAGGGCTAGAATTGCAAACAATCCTTGGCACTGTGACTGCACTCTGCAGCAGGTCTTGAGGAGCATGGCTTCCAACCACGAAACAGCCAACAGTGTCATCTGTAAGACTTCAGATTTAGATGAACATGCTGGGAGACCATTCCTCAATGCTGCTGATGCTGACCTCTGTAACCTTCCTAAAAAGACTACTGATTATGCCATGCTAGTCACCATGTTTGGCTGGTTCACCATGGTGATCTCCTACGTAGTTTACTATGTGCGGCAAAATCAAGAGGATGCACGCAGGCACCTTGAGTACTTGAAATCCCTGCCAAGCAGGCAAAAGAAACCAGAGGAAGCAGACGATATTAGCACTGTCGTATAGTGCCCCGAACAGAGTGATTGAAACTAGATGTGGATAGCACGGATGCCAGATGTTTACTTCTAACATTCGTTGTAAACGTGTAAGACTTTTTCCAATTAAACTGAATTCTGCCACTGTCAAACTTTCTAACAAAAAGATTTCTGTTTGGGGTGATACAGTACACCTTTATTGTTTCTCTGGTGGTATTCTAAACCAAGTAAACTAATATGTAAACATTAGTTTAGACCCATTCCACTCTTTAATAATGAAATTTATTTTTTTAATTTGAAACCAAATAAAAGCTTAACTTTCAACCACGTAAATACAGAGTAATTTATTGACCAAAAGCCTCCCTGGTGAGTTAATGCTGTTTGTGTGAGTGAAAGAGAGAAAGAAAGATGGGCTGTAGTTGGCAGTATAGAAATTGTACAGTACAGAACAGAGTATTACTCAAACTGCAAAATACTGCTACTCTAAAGTTTAAGGTGGGGGTTTTTTCGGGGGGGGGGGGGGTTCCAGCCCTCATGATTGTAAAAGTTATCTCAAAAACATGGAGATCAAAATATGGTTTACAAACCACAGGGAAGCTTACAATAATATGGATAATACTTCATTCAGATCAACTTACAGACTGGGTTCACATGATCACCGCAGCCCACCATGACTTATTTAAGCCACAATGGGTTGTGGTGCATGCCGGTGGCCATTTTGAATATTCACCCCCAGCAGGGGATAGCCATGGTCTGCTGTATCATCCAAACCTGGATGGCATGATTTTGAGGGGGAAACATGGGTTATTGGAGGGTGGTTTCCCCTTCCAACAAGCCATGTCACCTGGGTTCAGATAGCACGGCAAACCTCTGCTGGGAGCTGACTATTCAAAATGGTCGCCAGCACACACCGCAGCCCACCATGGTTTAACTAAGGTCTGGATTGAGAACCTAGGTCACCTGGATTTGGCCTGCAGGCTTGAGGTTCAACACTGCTGGATGTAGGAATGCCACATGCCTGTGTGTGTGGGTCCTTACACTGGATTTAGAACTGTACCCAATTAGGTGGTCAGTAGCAGTGCTACCAACTTCAACAGCAGCCATTTCACACACACACACACACACACACACACACCACTTTGAAGGCAAAACTTATCATTCATTGGGCATCTGGGTATGTCTGTTGATATGTACACAGGAGTATGCTATGCATATATCTCTCCAGTTCATGGCCACATTCTCTGGGCCAGAAGTTAAATCTTCCTTAATTTCATGAGTCCAGTTCCGTGATCAATAAATATGACATATTACTATTACCACACTGCCCATTCCTGGCATCTTGATGACCAAATCTCAAGTTCTCAATTCTCTTTGGGGAATGTCTGATTTATTGCACAATAACAAGAGACTCTTAAACACAGATGGGTTTCTTGAGTTCCTAAATCAATCCTTAAGCACTTAAGTAAAAGTTGTGTGATGTTTCTTAGAGAATTTCTTGTACAATGTGCTTCAAATGTGAAAATATGGGCCACTGTACTGAGGAAACAATAGAATCAGAATAGTAGGATGGGAAGGGGCCTACAAGGCCATCGAGTCCAACCCCCTGCTCAATGCAGGAATCCAAGTCAGAGCATCCCTGACAGATGGCTGTCCAGCCTCGTCTTGAACGCCTCCAGTGTGGGAGAGCCCACTACCTCCCTAGGTACAAATCGCTGACATTACAAATTGCTGACATTACTTTCAAACAATTTGCATATGTAATATATTTTATTTCTGCAGTCCTGCCACAGTTGATTCTAATGATTTGAATTCCACCACCAATAGCATTATGATGGCAGTCCCAGAAACAGATATCACTAAAGAAAATACCATCCTTTGAAATAATTTGCTACAGTTTTAGAGAATGGGATGGTTTTCTGTTTTAGATTGAATTAGTATACAAAGACACTTCATTATATGGCCTAGCAAGACAAGATGGAAGTTCCTGCAAATCCATACAGTTTCCGTTTTACTGAGCTTAGAGATGGTGTGATTTGCTGGCTATAGGGAGTGTTCTTGTCTCACATATAATGGAACTCATCACTAAGCAGCTGAACCAGATGGTTTGCTTTACTATACACTGTATACCAAGGGTGGACAACATGCGTATGTGGCTCCAGGTGTCTTGCACTGCACCCCCCCAAATATTATTTTTTAGAAACAAAATGACACGCTGTACTGACTATGGAGTACTAAAAGAGACAAATTTAGCTTGCTATCAACTTCAATTTGTAAATTTTAGCTCTCTGTAGCCTCTAAGAAACACTAAAAGGGTCAAATTTAGCTGATCATCAGATTGGAGCACCCTTTTCTGAGGGGAAGGACTTTGGGGAGGGACCTCCGACCAAATGGGGCAACCTCATGGGCCTAAATCAGGCCTCAGGCCAGAGGTTTGCCATCTCTGCTTTACGAGTACTGTCTTTTGGGCCTAAATGGAACCAAAGCCCAACATCAACAACAATGTTTGTATGTCATCATGCATAAGGAACACTACTGAGGGACAGTCTGTGCTCTGTGGCATTTCTGTTGAGCAGGGATGTCCTAAAATAAGGAATACCAGCTACAGAGCATGGGATGGTGATGTTTTTAAATGAAGAGAAAATTAAAATAAAGGATACCACTTTTCAAATAGTGATGGCTAATAAATATTTCTAGTAAATGTTCTCTTCACACCATTCCATGCTGGAAGCATCTTTTTCTAGGCGCTGTCCCCTTCATTGAGAACTGCAGAGAGGATGTGTATGGCACAAACTGGGGTACAGAAGGCTGATTTGAAAAAAGTAACCTGTCAAAAGAAAGCCAGGTGCATATTCTGCCTCTGGGTTGGAAGGAAACTTCCTCAAGAAGAACAGTTCCACATGCAGAAGGTACCTCTGCCCACTTTTGGGGGATCTCCTCACAACCACAGTTCATGCCATTCAGCAGAGTCTCCTGACTTTCTATGTAGCATTTTCAGTGGGCTGGAGAGGCTGCTGTGGGAAGGAGGGTGTGAAGAAGACCACTTCTGCCAGCACAGTTGATCCAGTTAAATCTGGATTCAGCCCCTGGTATAGAGAGTTAGTGGCCCAGTTCACCCAATCACCATGACTTGAAACAAGCCACAGTGGGTTATTTGAGGGTCAGCTGGCCATGCGTTATTTGAGGGTCGTTCCCCCCTTGAACAAGCCATGCTGCCCAGGTTGGACAATGCATCAAACCATGCCCAGGAGGGTAATTAGGCAAATGGCACCCAGCATGTGCCATGGCTTAAACAAGGCACTGTTGTTTAAGCTGCGGTGACCATGCGAACCCCGTCAGTATTTCACAATAGGTATTTTTCAAGTTCAGAAATACGGTATGGAATTTAAAAGCTACAATTTCATTTGTTTCTCTGTTACTGTATCTTATACTAGAAACCTAATGCTATATTCAGTGCCTTGCATGAGTTAGACATATCTCTCTTTACCAGGCTCAGAATTTAATTAAACTACTCTACAATAGAAATAAAAATGACGTTTTTGTATTCTTGGAACAAAACTGAAAGGTGCTTCTTCCTTGAGAATAGCCAAAAATATCTTTTTTGTTAAATTGAGGGTGGGGGAGAGATTTCCTCATTTCTTCAGTTATGTTGAGTGAAACTATTCTATAGATGAAGAATTAGAATGGAAAAAGAATAATGAAATATTTCAAAGTGTCCTGTGTTATTTGACTAAAAGGTAAAGCTATTTCAGTTTATTTGTCAACGGATTTTAAAATTATCTCCTTTTAAAAGTGGGAAGGTTTGAGATGGTATGGAATATCTTCACATTTTCCATTATGGCTTTCTAGCAAGTCAAAGGACCTCCACACAGAACACACAGACACACACATGCGATTTGTATTACATGTAGTAGATCTGTGTTTTTCAAAATGCGTTATTAGGTAACCCTGAGGTTCCTTATCAAGAAGATGAGAAATGGCTGACACGTTTTCCTAAATAACAGCTTGTCCATCCCTACAAATATTTCCTTATCTCACACAGCCTCTGCAGAGCTTTAAGAACTAGAGCATATCAGTGGGGTAACGGTAAATTTTGAAATGCCCGCACTCATCATGACAATGCCGATAGCCACACCCCAAAGGAGTGGCAAAAAATGCAGGCAGCTGTGTTGATTCTTCCTAGGAAACCAATTCTAGGTGTTTTCATGTCCTCTAGGAGCAGGTCTTTTGTAAAGTTTGTGGGTCTTAATTGCCCATTTAAGATCAAAATACCTTGCTTTACAACAGGGAACCATGAGTGTGCACCCTATAATAGCCAAAGAATCCTCTGTGACATGCAGGGGCCCTTAGCCAACACACTGGAAGGGGAAATGGCCTTCAGCAGGTGTCAGTGCAGAAAGGCTTTCCTGGACATAAAGGATCGGATGCAGATGTGTAGTCATGCTTAGAGTAGACCCACTGAAATCAATGAGACAAAAATAGTTGTGACTGACTCAAGTCCCATTGATTTCAGTAAGTCTACTCTAAGCATGACTGCATCTCAATCCAACAACAATAAAATTAAAATCATTGCAGTTTGCTGTCCACGATGAATGGATATAATTAAAACATATCGTTCCGATACTAGCAAAATATGATAGGTTTGCCATGACATTCACTACCTTTTTCTATTAATATCCATTACATAAAAATAGACAACATTCTTATTTTAAATGTCAGACAAATGACTCCACATCATGGATATATTTTGCAGCTTAGAAATCTGCTGATTGTTGCTAAGCAAATTTAAATAACATGGTTCATGCTGATCAGTAAAAGTACCTGTAATCCAGGATTAATACTAAGTCAATGTAAGTAAGAATTGCAGTTATGCAAATATAAGCATGCTAAAGAATGTATAGAGGATTGAACAGAAAAAAAAATATTTCAGTATATACCTAGACTGTTGTCAGAATTAAATCATCAGTTCTTGTAAAACAATTTGTCCTCCCTTTTGTGACTTCCAGTGAATTAATAAATACTTTTCTGCCCCCACACCCTCAGAGAGATCAAACTACAGTCTGGCCTGGTTCAGATGTGAGGGAAAACCATGATTTCATGCTAAAGGAATGCACTACGCTGAGCCGAGCATCAGGTTCCTTTATCGCGCCACCTTCTATCTTCCTCCTTCACATGTGAGAGAAGGAAGTTCAGAGGTTTATCTTGTGGTTCAGAACAAACCACAGTTACCTGTTGCATCCAAATACTGGCAACTGGTTTATTCTAAGTATATTTGGTTAGAACAAACCAGGATCAAACTGTGATTTCAGATACTAGTTCGTTAACTAAGTAGGGTTAGAGAAAAACAGTTTCCCATATTTCGACATACAGAAAACTGTGCTTTATTCCAAACTATGACCCGAAGAATTAAAGGTTCTCCTCTGATGCAGGAAGAAAGGAGTGGAAGGAGCGCAGGAGCCTGAGGCTTTGAACAGCACATTCTTGTAATGGGAAACTGATTACATCTGATCTGTGCCTACAAATCAGAGGTAATATTCCACCCATACCTCCCCCCCTGCAGATTTATTTATTATTTATTTAAACCATTTTTATCATGCTTCTCAGCCGAAATAGCTCCTGGAGCGGCTTACATGTAATCAATAAAAACAAGACAGTCCTGCCTGCAGGCTTACAATCTAAGGAGGTACGACACAAAAGGGAAAAGGGATACTGTGGGAAGGAGGAAAAAGAGCAAGTGGTCTTTCAGCAGGGCTGGTGGAATGGCCCTGCTTCCCACCTCCTCTCCCTCTGCTTCAGCCTGCTGGAATGGCTGCTGGTGGGGACAGTGAATACTACTCACTGCTATGTTAGATGCAGGGATTCAGACTTCAGTTTCTAAAAAATCCTTTTATATATCCAGTATTTCTTTTAAGTTAATCATGAATAATAGGGATTTCACTGGGTATATCTGAAATATGAGATCGTGTGGTAATTATTTGTTAGTTTTCTGCAAAAACAGTTAAATCATCCAACTGAATGCAGCAAGACCTGGAAGCATGAAGTCATTACATGGTATGGGTGAAACACCTCTACCTCTAGATGGCAGGGAATTATCCCTTGATGGCCACTGTGTTAGAAGTAAACTAACTCAGGTCCTGTTTTTAGCAAATATTTCTCCCATGTATTTTTGATGGCTCTACAGAAGCTCAACCTTGCTCATTGTCCAGCTAAATTAAGCTCTTTCACCTAAAATGTTCCCCAGTCTAATACTGCTTGATAGTATGTCAATTACCAGAAGGAAATGCTCCAATGAAATATGAACTGCTTTTCTGAATTGTATTTTCTCAGTCTGTGAATCATTTGTAAAAACTCATATGTATGAAATGCAAAAAACAAAAACAACTTGTGAATATTGTCCAAGAAACGTTTCTGTTCCCTGCTGCTGCCCCCCTCTGATTTGCTGAAGATTAATTTCTGGACAGCTGATGCACTGTAGGATTTTGTGGGGGGCTTGCTACTCTCCTCTTCCTTCTCGGGAAGTCTGTATTGTGATGCCAAACACAAGCTTTCTGTAATGGTGCTGTTTTAGGGCACTTACCATAGCTGTAATCATGTGGATGAGAGATCAAATTAAAGCACAAGACATGTAGATTTGAGGAGGAGAACATCCTTCTGCAGACTGAAGAACAAATCTGAGGTAAACACAGGGTAGTTGCTACCCATCAATAAGCTAGCTGTCCCTTCTTAGCCATTAACTAAACAGCTCTGATGTCACAGAAACCTTGAGGGGATAATGGATGAAGGAAGAAGTTAGAGGGTGGCCATTAGGAGGTTAGAAGGGCATGAGAGGTAGTGGCACCTTAATTATGGAACTTCCCTGAGAAGTTTGCTGGGTGCCATCTTTGTGGTCTTTGGCACCAGGTGGAAACATTTCTGTACACCCAGGCCTTTTAAATAACTCATGTAGAATGGGCCTCTCACTTATTTTAAAATCTTTGTTTTAGTTTTGGGGTTGCTGAAAGTTTTGTTTCTTACTGTATTTTATGCTGCTTCTGATTTTATGGTTTTATGTCTTACTTTGTAAGTTAATTATTTTATGTTTATTTATTGTAAGTCACTCAGAAAACTTTATGTTGTAGGACTGCATACAAATGTAATTAAGAAAGGAAAGAAAGAAGATAAGGAGGTCTACCCAAGGCCAGGAGTAACAGAGGTCTGATGTAATGTTAAAGCTGATCTGCCCAGGGCTGGCCCAAGACATTTTGCTGCCTGAGACAAAGAAGATGCTCCTGCATTCCATATACAGAAGCTGACTAAACTGGTAGTCAAAATCTTATTTCAATGCTGGCTGCCTCTACTGCAGCTAAGGACAGTAGGATAGCTTAGGGGGCATAGGGCAGGCTGATTGGTACACATACAGCTCCGTCCTCCAACACCTTGCTGCCTCTCCATGCCCCCCTCCCTGAATCTTCCACCTAAGGCAGCTGCCTCACTCTGCTTAATGGTAGGGCTGGCCCTGGATCTGGCTATGGCATTAAGAGATATGGAGGAGACTGACAGGCTACAAACATGAGTACTACTTTTTAAGGTGTCCTCTGCTCTAGAGCCCTTTCGCACAGCCAGAGGCACTGCTTTTCTACAAATTAGTTGGAAGTGAAATTAAAACATAGGTTTCACATGCTACTTAATGTACTGCTATGCTCTTCCCTATAACCAAGATCCTTCTTTAATGTCTACTCAAAAGTTGGGCCCATTCAAGAAAGGTCCTTCTTAAGGTTAATTGAAAGCCTTCTTTTTGAACGTTTATCCTGTTTTATTGCTACCCTGGTCAGCACAGCTGGGCAATTGGTGCTGATTTGCCCCTTATTTAATCAGCTTTTGTTTCCCATGATCTTTTTCCTTTCTTCTTTTTTCTCATTTCTCTTTTCTTTCTTTTATGGCATAACAGCACTATTTAAAAGGAATAAAGAGATAAAAGAACAGGCTGAAGCTTCAAAGCGGGAGTGTCTATTTTACAAGAACCATTCCCCTTCAAAGCACGTTGCTACTTGATGTTACCCGATACTGCATTTGTGTTTTATAGCCAAACCCTTAGCCACAAATCAGGTCTGAAGAGAGGGCAACTGAAGTGCAAAGATCTGGCAATGATATCATGTGGAAGCTTTGTAAAAAGAATGAACAAAGGATGGCAATTCCAGAGAAAAAAAAGGCTAGTATGGGAACAACTTAAGTTGCTATATTTAGGATTGACTTAAATGGGAGGGGAATGTGGTACCACAGGGTGTGTGAATGATGAATAACAAGTGAAATACAATCCTAACCTTGCAGATTAGGCTGGCTTTAAAAAGTTTCAGCCTAGCTTCAACTTGACCAGCAGGCAGGTACCTTTACAGACAGTAAACACATCACACTTCACACATCACAAATAGTTCACCCTTGCCCACTAAAATGAACCTTGACTGGCAGCAGGACTTCCCATGAGAGGACTTCTCCAATAGAAAAGTGTCCTAGAGCTGTGTCCTCAGAGCCTGTGACTTACGGCGCAATCCTATGCAGATTTAGACAGAGAAAAGGCCTACAACTCCCATTCCTCTCTGTGCTGAGGACAGGGCCCCTGCACCTTGTTGCATAGCAGAGGTGATGGGCAGCTTGCCATGTGGGGCCACACCTCTTCCACTATACACTTATTGAAGGCATGCTGGCTGGGGAATGCTGGGAGTTGTAGGCCTTCTCTCTGCCTAAACCTGAATAGGATTGCGCCCTACAAGACTGAACTTGGGACTTCATGCATGCAAAGCCGACCAGGGACTAGCCAGGCTTCTTTTACTGGTTGCACTGGATCCACCAATTGTGTTGCTCCTGGACTAAATGTGGGACACGCTACTGGCAACATCACCATCTTAGCTTCAGAAAAAGGGGGGGGGGGATGACCAGATGCAAAGAAAGACAAGAGCCCCAGTGCCTTCAATAAGTGTATAGTGGAAGAGGTGTGGCCCCACATGGCAAGCTGCCCATCACCTCTGCTATACAACAAGGTGCAGGGGCCCTGTCCTCAGCACAGAGAGGAAAGGAGAAACATAGCCAAATGCAGAGAACAATTTAATTGGTGTCTCATATTGCAGGCTGGGATTAAAGGTGAATCCCTTAAGGCTGAGGACCACAGGGCCATGCCTACTTTGGGGGAGCCACCCTGGTGGAAACTTAACTGAAGCCTTCTGACCATGGAAGAAGGCCAAGGCTTCTGGCCCTACCTTTGCCACTTCTCTCCTCCTTCCACTTTTGCCATCCAGCTGCTGCAATAATAACCCAAATGGATGATTCTGGGGCCTTTTGCTTTCCGGGCTAGCAGTCGCACAAATGCCTCAGGAGGCACAGCCCTTCAGTCTTCAGGCAGGCAAGCAAGCCAGGGTCTAGCCAAGTGCTTAGACTAAAAAGAGAGGTTACTGTAAAAATGCCTCAGCTAATCAGCTGCCTCAGCCCACTGGCTTGGCAGCAGCATTGCTTTCTGCTTGGCAGCTCCCTCACGAATCCTCATCAGTTCTCAGGTGATGTGTGATTTTTCTCCATTACCTTCTCAGCCTCGGGGTTTAAAATGGTAATGTTCCTGCTCTAGTATTCCCTTCAGAGGTGTTAAATTGGCTTTGTGTGTGTGTTTTAGAGGCGCTGGCGGCAGATTGGGGGTTGGGGAGAGACTGCATATACTTTTTTTCCGCTTCACCTGTCCCTTGTCGTCCGCTTCAAATTCTGACACCAGCTGCCACTCCTGCAGTATGATTTTGCCTGGAAACCTTGCAAGGGATGCGAAACAGCAGAGTCTGACTAAATACTGAAGATCCCCATGGGCAATGCTGAATTGCCTCTGCTCAGGATGTAGCCTGTGTAATCCATGAGCACTGCAAAGGATTTTGTCTTTTTAAAACACACACACACAAACCCTTGCATGTTAAATGCAGAGCACATTTACAGTCCAATCCTATACATGCCTCTACAAGCCTCATTGGATTCAAGGGGATCTACTTCCAGGTACACATATTTAGAATTGCAAACTTATTTTTTGTTTATTATATCTTACCATCCTTCACAAGGAGCCCAAGAAGGCTAACGACGAATATAAAGCAATACAGCACGTGAACACTGTTAAAATCATAACCCTAAAATTACAAATACATTAAAATACAATAAAACCATCACTACACAACACCAGAAAACACATAAACACTTGCCTAGAACCCCTCCCCCCAAAAAACTTCCAACAAATAAATACATCTTTAGTGGCTCAATGACAACAGGGTGGGGGACAGCTGAATCTCTAATGAAAGGAGTTCCATAGTTGAGGGGCCACCACCAAGAAGACTCTTCCATGTATGTTAGTCCGAAGGGTAACATTCCTTAAGGACGCCACAAAGAAAGCCTCACCAGCCAATCTTCATGACTATATTTTCTGATGTTAAGACCACAGCAGAAATACCTGTGTTTAATAAAACACACATTTCCCCTTTTCATACAAAATAGGGATGGGGACGTGTACTGCTAATTTCAAGAAGAGTACAGGGCAGGAAGAGAAACAAAACCTACGAGGTACCCCTTCTTACCTTGCTGTGCTTGACTGCTTCAAGTTGTTTCTTTGTAATCCAGTTAGGGATGTCAGAGAATTTCTCCACAAATCTCAGGGAGGCCAAATGCCAACGCATTCGGCCCCCCGAAATTGGTGGAGAAACGGTCTGCCCCCCCGCCCGCCCTCCCGGGATGGGACTTACCTTGTGCGAATGTCTCTGGCGGCGGCGGTTCGGCGGCGGTTCGGCAGCGGCGGCTGCAGCGGCCAGTCTTCCGACCGGCTGCCGCCGCCATTTCCAAGTAAAAAAAAAAAATGTGATAGGCTACGTAAAGATTTACGTAGCCTATCATGGCTAGATTTTCAAAAAACACCGTGATAGGCTACGTAAATGTTTACATAACCTATCACGGCTGACTTTGAAAAAAAAGCGCGTACGCAAATGGCGGCGCCTATGGGCGCCGCTATTTGCGTTCCTTATTTGGGCATGTGTAGTCTACATAAACATTTACGTAGACTACGGCGAAAATAAGGGGAATGCTAAATGTTTACGTAGACTACACGTGCCCAAATAAGGAACGCAAATGGCGGCGCCCATGGGCACTGCCATTTGCGTACATGCGGGTTTCTCTGTTTTTTTTCAAAGTCAGCCGTGATAGGCTATGTAAACATTTATGTAGCCTATCACGGCTGACTGCAGGGACGCAAACGGCGGCAGCTACGGCCGCCGCCATTTGCGTCCCAGCAAGAGAGGAGGTTTCGCGGCCGGAGGGACGGGGCGCCTCCCCCCGGCCAGAATTTCGGGGGGGAGGGACGGGGCGCCTCCCCCCGGCCAGAATTTCGGGGGGAAGGGCGGAGCGCCTCCCCCCCACCGCAAAGCAAGCTGCGGGATCAGGTAAGGGACTTTCGTCCATCCCTAAACCCAGTTCCCAACATCAGGGGCTTCGCCACATGAGGCTAAAATCCCATATCCTTACCAGGGCTGCTGCTTCCAGATTCTTTGTGGGATTAAGATCAGCTCCTTTACACAGGAAGTTCTATATGTTTCATTTTACAGCCACTAGATGGTGCTGCTGTTATAGCACCATTATGGAAGTACACCTAGCAAGCAAAGTGCTTCATAGTGCTTCTTAGAGAAAAATCTGACTTTCCCTGCACTTTACAAAGGCAGGATAAAGGTCATAAACCGTGGGAGGGGCCCTGGATATTGATGACTTCATGTAAAGGACCCACAAATGTCCGTGAGTAACCAATCTTTATCACACAATATAAGCCCTATGTGGAGAAGACCCAGAAGTGTATCAGGCTCGGGGCAAATGGCTTAAAGCAACCAAACACAGCAACGTAAGAGGGGGCAGGGCTAGCTCATTTCCCCCACATGCTCATTTTGATATTAAAAGTAATTTTTATAGGCAAACGAGCAAGGGTATATAAACACACATATGTTTAGACTGGCACTTAGGGTTATATCGAGTGGTGTCCTTCTTCCAGTGGAACAGGCACCAATAGTGGATCAAATTCCCCCTCCCCTGCTTGCCCTCCAAATCTGCTCCGAAGAGTTGGGGAACCTTCAAGGACACATTTGGGGGCACAAGCAGGGGGAGGACAGGAACGACTTCTGCCTAGACAATGTTGGATTTAGTCCTTAGTCATAGAGCACTTCTGCCCTCAACTTAGTTTGTCTTTATTTTCAAGGGTATTTCTACCTCAGTTACTTGATTAACTCCTGGCCATAACGCCATCTCTTCCATAGTCCTACTCTTTTCATTTCATTTCACTTATTTCATTTCTATACTGCCCAAAGCCAACAGCCAAAAGCAAATAACAATAAAAAAGACCCCAAAAAAGAACAAATATTAAAAGCCCCATCATATGCCCTCAAATGCCTGGGAGGAAAGTTTTAACCTGGCACCCAAAAGATGACAATGCTGGCATCAGGCAGATCTCAGTCAGGAGAGCATTCCACAGTCAAGGGAGCTACCCCCGAGAAGGCAGTCGTCATATACCACTGAGTAATAGGTGCAGTCCATTGTCATTAGACACATCAATTACCTGTTGAAAAAACAATGATGAATCATTCTTGTAATACATTTCTCCCATACCCATGGCAGCAAAACACAGGCACTAGGAGAACACATGGAGGCAGCAACCTAGGTTGCGGTACCTTCTCTGCTGACAACGATGAGATCCATCATTCTGTTCAAGTTCAGTGCTACCCTGCTGCTAGTTGATCACCAATATCTGGTGGTCCTGTCTCCACAGAATCACCACGTACTGCCTGAAAGAGGCTTCTTGTAAGTGCTGTTTCTCTTGTTGTCCTTGTTCAGAGGCACATTGGGGAAGGGTGGTTAGGCTAACCATGGTACATGGTGGTTACTGCTAACCACTGCAAGTGCTGCCGCACATACAGGTAACCATATTCTGCAACATGGTTAGACTAGCCATTCTCTAACCACCCAGATGGGTGGCCATGTGTCCCAGCCGCCTTTGCACTGTCGGCCATTTTGGTGCTTGGCAGCTACTCCGTCTTTGGCAGCTCTTGCCATGGAGCTCTATGGCAGTTGTCAATTAACCACAGTGGCTGTTCAGACATCATGCTAAGCCATGGTAGAGCCCACTAACCATCTTGCAGCAAGTGGTTAGTCTGTGGTTAATAAACCACCATGGTTGGGACAGATGCCTGTTCAGACATTACACTAAGCCAATATGATTAGCTCAAAACTCCTAACCATCATGGTTTAGCATGATGTCTGAACAGGGCCATTATTTACTCTTATTATTTTAATGAAGTTTGGGGGAGTATTAAAGCTTCTGAATGTCTTCTTGATCCTGTCACACAGATACTAAGTATCGTTAAAAGTAGGGGTGTATGAACCCCACTCACCGGTCCGCTGCAGGGTCCTCAGGGACTGTTCCTCCTCCCAGAATCCTCTCCAGCCAGTTCTGCTCTGCAGCAAGTCTGCAGAGCCGCCGGCCAGGCCCATCCACAGACAGACTTCCGTCCGCTGCCAGGGTGAGGACACAAATGGCGTCCGGCATAGCGGACACCATTTGTGTCCCTTCCCTTTGCCGTGATAGGCTACATAAATATTTACATAGCCTATCATGGCAAAGAGCAGGGATGCAAATGGCATCCGCTATGCTGGACGCCATTTGCATTTGCAGTCTGGGGCAGCGGATGGACCTGGACCCAGACGGCAGCAGGTAGGGTCCGTCCGGGAAGAATTTCGCAGGGTGGCGGAGGGGAGTGGTCCGTTCTGCCACGGACTCCGGGGGGCCGGATTCTAAAGAATAGAAAAGATTCTAAAGAATCCGGCCTCATTGGAGTCCGTGGCAGAATTCTCCGCCATCCCTAGTTAAAAGCAATATCTTGGCAATGCAAGTAGTATACAGTTCTGATTTTTAGAGCCTACCTAAGGAAGTGCTGGCAATTGCTAAGGAAGTCTTGGGTTTCTTTCTGACCCTTGCTCTAGTGAGTAATGTTTTGAAGTCCATTCCCAAAATCCTACTTCCATGTTTTGTGGTCATTTTAATGAACCAGAATCTTCCAAACCAGAGCACTTCCAACCCAGGTTTTAGTGATTTCTTGCTCATGCATGCTTGCCACAGACTGGAACTGGCCAGGCAGCAATGAAATATTCCAATAGATTTCAATCTACCTTCCAGTTCGTATGGCCTATTTGAACTTACTACCTCCCTGTATCTTCATAGGGCCATAAAATACAGTAGGCCAGAGATGGGCACACCGAGGGCTTCTTCACACGGAGCTTTTATCCTGCTGTTGAGATTGTCCACTCATGGAAGTTTGTGGACCCTTTAGATGATGCTATTAACTTCCAGGGCGTCTCCTGCACTAAATGACCTTTATTCCATTTTTAAATAGAGCGGCGATAATGAGCTATCAAATTACCCCACCTGTGTTCTGCTTGAGTTGCCTCTGTGAAAAAGGAAACGGTGCAAGAAGAGGAGCTAGACCAGTGAAACATATGGAAGACTCAGATAAGGGGGAGAAGGAGGGGGAAAGGAAGCATGTGTAAAGGGAGTCTGTTGTGATCCTGCATTTAAAAAAGAAGCAGAAAGGCCCATTTTAAATGCGGGATTTTAGGCTGGTGTAGAGATGCTCCTAGTGTCTGCTGGTTTCCGGGATTCTTTCAAAAAGAATCTTGGACCTTGATCCAATCCAGCAAGGCATTTCTTATGCAGGCATGCCCTCTGCTCTCCACACCACTCCAACAGACAAAGAACAGTACTTAGCACTGCTCCTGGATCAAGTGTTATCACCCGGGAAAAATGCATGTGTGATCCTCCATTTGGATGTTAGTTTTTGTCTATTGAATCAGACCCTCCGAAAGCAAATGCCTAAAGCAGGGATGTTGAACCTCTTTCAGCCCCAGGGCTGAATTTCATTTTGGGGAAGCTCTTAGAGCCACATGCCTACAGCTGGCAGGGCTGCAGGCAAAACGGGTGGGGCCAACAGCAAAAGGGAAGGGCCAAAATACCCGACATACCAGCCTATTTGAGTGTAATGCTCTTACTGCCAGTACGTAAGCATTAGGAGAAGTTCCAGGGCATAGTCTGAAGGCACATGAGGCAGCCACCTTGCTGAAGCTAAGCAGGTTGGGATCTGGTCAGTGCTTGGAGGGGAGACCACCTAAGAACCACAGGTAGCTACCTTGAATTCCATGATGGAAGGAAGATGGAATATAAATGTAATAAATACATAGTTATAAATAAATAAAATTTCAGCCTTTTAGAATGGAGAAAAAACTTTGCAAAAGCCAGGAAACCACCAAACAATCAGCGGTTGGGGGGAAAGGAGGCAGGGCCATCTGTAGAATCCCTGATTGGGACCCCAGGTGGGGTTGATGTGGCCCATGGGCTGGAGGTTCAACATCCCTGGCCTCAAGTGTTAATTAAGAGATCTTGAGTGTGCTTCCTTGCTTTATAAATTGGACACCCATCAGTGGACTGTGAAGAGACCGGGAAAAAAATTAAAAAGTAGACCACGCAAGATTGAAGTCCATCCACTTTGGCGCTACACTGTGCCGCAGAACTTGCCCTCTTATATGCATGTTCATTCAACACAGGGGACAGATGCCAAACATGTCCTATTGTGGCTCTTGATTACCCTACCCCCTCTCTCCCAGTCAGGGTGTTCGCTGTCTTTCTTTGGCATCACTTGCTGGTACTCAGAAATACGGAGCTGGTCAGCTTACCTTTAGGTCACACCTTTGACCTTTACTTTTGTGCGATTTGCACAACACTTGTTGATCAGCAGTCTTGAACTATGAAAACCTCTGCTCCTGTTGCAGTGAAAATAGCTCCTCTTTCAACCTGAGAGCAGAGTTACATTTTGGAGAAACTTTCAGGGAATGCATTCCAGTGACAGGAGGGACCAAAGGCAAAAGGGCTGAGCCCCTGTTTTGCCAAACGTAGAGAGGTTCATCCTTGGATTCAGAGCAATGACTACACAAAGGAATAAGAGTCAAAAAGCTTTATTAACTGTAGCAGGCAGAGGCTGAATCTACACGTAGGAGTTATACTGTTTCCATACCGTTATCATAACATGACACCAAAGGGCACCAATAGCTATGATAACGGTATAACTGCTATGTTATGTGTAGATTCAGCCAGAGTATTACAGTTACGGATGTGATGTTATAAAGCAAAACTAAGCAAAATATCTTACTCCTCCATTCTGCTGTCGGGAACCCCAGATAACAACAGTGGAGAGACTGCAGTCGGCCAACATGCAGCACCTCCGTGGTCCCGGTCTGTGCCGAAGCTCAATCTGGGTGATGCTCTGGAAGGACTTATCTACCCAGAGTCTCCCGTGGCTACATGCCATGTCTCACATCTCCCTGATCAATCACACCTGCTGTAATGGTCTCATGATGTCTAGGCATTTTTTTTTTCATCTTCAGTTACATTCGCAGGTGGATCGCAGCCAAAGAAACCTTCCCTGCCTTCCAAGGCCATACCATCCTAACTGGTTAGAAAAACAAGGCATCAGGCCAAGCAGCTAGAAGGCTCTTAAAGAGGGCTAAAAGACCTGGTTTTTAAGGTCTCACAGGAGTTGCAGGCATAAAAGAAGCAGTTGTAGCATGTTACGCTATCTCCTTGATATACAAATGTCTTCTGGGACATTTCCACTACAGACCCAAAAAACCAAAAACACCAGCATATTTTAGCTTAAAGCTCTTACTGCCAGTAAGGAAACCTTAGGAGAGGCATTTCAACCTTTTAGAATGGGGAGAAAACTGCACAAAAGGCAGGAAACCATGAAACAATTGGTGGTTGGGGGGAAAGGGGAAGAGTCATGGCCATTTGCAGAATCCCTGATTGGAACCCCAAGACAAGGGTGCCAAATTTCAAGGTGCAGAACATCAGGCTTTGGCCCCTGAGACTGAGGTTCTCCACCTTTGTCTTACAGAGTTCTCATTCTGTTTCCCGTTTTGGTGCATTTCCTGGTGTGCATTTTTGTGACCTTTTCTCAATCCTCTCCAAGTCCATGACAGCCGGGATGCCATCTCAGAGTGAACACGAGAAGCTGGCAGTCTGCTGTAAGTCTGCCTTTCCAGCACTGGACTCCAAGCACAATGGCTGGGCATCAAAATGATCAGCAAGTAGGCTAAAAGGAGAAGCGATTCAGCCCTCTGCTCTCCACCCCACTCCAACAGGTGAAGAACAGTATTTAGCACTGCTGGATCAAATTTTATCACCCAGGAAAAATGCATGTGTAATCCTCCATTTGGATGTTAGTTTTTGTCTGTTGAACCAGACCCTCAAAAAAGCAATCTGGTTTGCCATTAAAGGGGGTGTGTGAATAAGAAATCTAATTATTCATTGTTTCAGTTAATAAGAATTTAACAGGAGAAAATCGGTGCTTTTGTATCAACATGATAATATTAATGTTTCATTTTTACAGCAGCTCTACAAGAACTTAAGTGCATTCTTCAGGGGAAATGTTTTGTGAGTCACGTTTCATGGAAAGCACAATGGGCTGTAAAATTTTCTGAATGCAACATGTATTTTCAGTTTCCTCCAGATTCATCTGTTGTGGATTCAAGATGCAAATCTTGGGATATTTGGAGCAGATTTCTTATGCAATGTAATCAACTAAAGTGAGTTTACAATAATAATAATAATAATAATAATAATAATAATAATAATAATCTGAGCCTATTGATGGGATTTATAGCTAGATTAGTGAGATCAACATAAAATGGTTGAGGATGAAAGGGAGGGTTGGAGAACACAAAATCTCAGTTAAGTCACTGGGAAGGCAATGAGAAAATAAATACATAAAGCAACATGGGGCCAAAACACACAAAGGCAAGGATGCTTAGAGTTGCATAGGACAGCCTTCCCCAAACTGGTGTACTCTAGAGGTGTTGGGGTTCGATCCAGGATCTGCCTTCCACAAGAAGAAAGGCTGTGCTCACCAGAAGGTTCTTTCATCCAATTTTGGGAGATTCCCCTTCCCTTTCACAGATCGTCCCATTCAGCAGGGTCTTCTAACTCTGGGTAGCATTTTCGGGGGACTGGAGGCACTGCCATGGGAAGTAGGGGCTGGGGAAGTCCACTTCTAACAGTGCAGTTGATCCAACATAAATCTGGGTCCAACCCTTGGACTGTAACCCCCAGCACACTTACCTGGGAGTAGCCCCTGTAGAACACGATGAGACTTACTTCTGAGAAAAAATGTATAGGAGTTGTGTAAGTGTATAAGTGTTTTAGGGTTAATTTTGTGTTAATTTTGTGGGCACAGCATTTCTCTGCTTGCAACCATCACTATTGCCAAATATATCTGTTGTAATTATTTAAGGGTTTTATCAGTTGTTTTATTATTATATTTTTATTGTGATATAATCAATTACACCCTGCCCTGAAATTCTAAATAGAACGATGGTTGGTATAGAAACGTTTAAAATAAACTGATAATAAATGTGGCATAGTTGCCAATCTTTTGCATGCCACAGAGAGGGAGAGTGACAGGGACATAATCGGAGGTGCAGGACTGTGAATGACTCACATCTCTAGCATTATGAAATCATTTTGGGTCACCTCAGTGTTAGTTGTGTCATGCAACAATATGCACTGAATGTTTGGTAGTAACCTTTTATGGGCCACTTATCAGGCATCATAGTAGGACAGACTTGTCCTACTTGCAGTTATATGGTACTGTTGAGGCCAAATCAACTCAGACAAGCTCTGCACTACAGCAGCCATAAATTTCAAATTACTGTTTAACTATCCTATATGTAATGATCTCAATTTGAATTCAGGGTAAGCCATTTAACATCACAGTGATCCAAATATACGCCCCAACCACAGATGCTGAAGAAGCAGAAGTAGATCAGTTCTATGAGGATCTGCAGCACCTACTGGATAGTATGCCAAACAAAGATGTTATTTTCATTACAGGAGACTGGAATGCTAAGGTGGGTAGTCAAACAACACCTGGAATTACAGGCAAGCATGGTCTGGGAGAACAAATGAAGCAGGACATAGCTGATAGAATTTTGCCAAGACAACTCACTGCGCATAACAAACACTCTCTTCCAACAACCTAAGAAATGACTTTATACATGGACTTCACCAGACGGTCGACACCGAAATCAGATTGACTACATCCTTTGTAGCCAAAGGTGGCAGACATCTATGCAGTTGGTAAAAACAAGACCTGGAGCTGATTGTAGTTCAGATCACAAACATTCTTATTGCACAATTTAGAATCAGACTAAAGAGAATAGGGAAGACCCACAGATCAGTTAGATATGAGCTCACTAATATTCCTCATGAATATGCAGTGGAGGTGAAGAATAGATTTAAGGGACTAGATTTAGTAGATAGGGTCCCGGAAGAACTATGGACAGAAGTTCGCAACATTGGTCAGGAGGTGGCAACAAAAAACATCCCAAAGAAAAAGAAAACCAAGAAGGCAAGATGGCTGTCTGCTGAGACACTGGAAGCAGCCCAAGAAAGAAGGAAAGCAAAAGGCAACAGTGATGGGGGAGATATGCCCAATTAAATGCAAAATTCCAGAGGTTAGCCAGAAGAGATAAGGAGTTATTTTTAAACAAGCAATGCGCGGAAGCAGAAGAAGATAATAGAATAGGAAGGACAAGAGACCTCTTCCAGAAAATAAGAAAATTAGAAATTAGATCGGAGGTAAATTCCAGGCAAAAATGGGTATGATCAAAAACAAAGATGGCAAGGACCTAACAGAAGCAGAAGAGATCAAGAATAGGTGGCAAGAATATACGGAAGATCTGTATAGGAAGGATAATAATATCGGGGATAAATTTGACGGTGTGGTCAGTGAGCTAGAGACAGACATCCTGAAGAGTGAGGTTGAATGGGCCTTAAGAAGCATTGCTAATAACAAGGCAGCAGGAGATGACGGTATCCCAGCTGAACTGTTTAAAATCTTGCAAGATGATGCTGTCAAGGTGATGCATGCCATATGCCAGCAAATTTGGAAAACACAAGAATGGCCAACAGATTGGAAAAAATCAACTTATATCCCCATACCAAAAAAGGGAAGCACCAAAGAATGTTCAAATTATCGACCAGTGGCACTTATTTCACATGCCAGTAAGGTAATGCTCAAGATCTTGCAAGGTAGACTCCAGGAGTTCATGGAACGAGAATTGCCAGATGTACAAGCAGGGTTTCAAAAAGGCAGAGGAACTAGAGACCAAATTGCCAATATCTGCTGGATAATGGAGAAAGCCAGGGAGTTTCAGAAAAACATCTATTTCTGTTTTATTGACTATTCTAAAGCCTTTGACTGTGTGGATCATCACAAATTGTGGCAAGTTCTTGGTGGTATGGGGATACCAAGTCATCTTGTCTGCCTCCTGAGGAATTTGTATAACGACCAAGTAGCAACGGTAAGAACAGACCACGGAACAACGGACTGGTTTAAGATTGGGAAAGGAGTATGGCAGGGTTGTATACTCTCACCCTACCTATTCAACCTGTACGCAGAACACATCATGCGACATGCTGGGCTTGATGAAGCCAAGGCTGGAGTTAAAATCGCTGGAAGAAACATTAACAATCTCAGATATGCAGATGATACCACTTTGATGGCTGAAAGCGAGGAGGAGCTGAGGAACCTCATGATGTAGGTGGAAGAAGAAAGTGCAAAAAGTGGAAATCCATCGCAGAATGGCCTGCCGCCACCCCCCCCCCGCGGATCCCCCCGGGATGAGACTTACCTGAGGCGGATGTTCCGGACAGCGGCGGTTCCAGCAGCAGCTTCGGCAGCAGCGGTGGCTGGTCTTCCGAACGGCTGCTGCCGCTACCATTTGCAGTCTGTGTCTCCCCCCCCCCCATAGACGTGATAGGCTACGTAAAGACTTAAGTAGCCTATCACGTCTGAGTTTAAAAAAACTACGCTATTTGCGTTCCCCTTTCTTTTCTTCGTCTTAGTCTACGTAAATATTGACGTAGGCTAAGACGGCGAAAAATAAGGAATGTAAATGGCGGCGGCCGTAGCCACCACCATTTGCATATGCATTTTGTTGTTGTTACCCAGAGCCCTCCGTGGCCGGAAATCCAGCTGCGGACGGCCCTGGCCTGGGCCTGGCTGGCTGCTCCGCGGAGCCGCCGCAGAGCACAGCCGGCCGTCGGGGATTCTGGGGGGGAGGACTGGATCGCCTCCCCCCGTCGAGGATTCTGGGGGGAGGGACGGAACGCCTCCCCCCCCATGAACAGAATCCGTGAAAAGGTAAGTCACTTTCGTACATCCCTACTTTCAATACCCTAATATCCTGGTATTTCCCCTTAATGTGCCTGATTTTCTGCCTTCGCTACCATATCCAGTCATAGTCCCCTCCCCCCCTGTCCATATGCAGTGGTGTTTGCATATCTCTCCTGTCCAATCACAGCTCTCAATGGCCCCATGTCTTCTTCTGGCTACCGATCACATAGCTTCCTCAGCAGCCCCTGTTTCCTCAGCAACAAGCAAAGGGCTGGATGTGCACATGCTTGTCTGATCTCAGAAACTAAGCAGGGTCGGTCCCGGTCAGTGCTTGGATGGGAGACCGCCTGGGAATCAGGCTTCCTGCACTGAGTGGGGGTTGTTGTATCCCTTCAAATGAGATTAAGTTTTACCCCCTCCTATCCCCTGCTCTGGATGTTTTTTTAAAATTAAGGCGGTATCCTCACAGAATCGGGGCTTCTCCGCGATGTTATTTTTTCTAATTGAGGCATGATCTTCGAAGCTTCGAAGTTGTGAAGCTTCACAACTTTGAAGCTTCGAAGATCATGCCTCAATTAGAAAAAATAACGTCGTGGAGAAGCCCCGATTCTGCGAGGATACCGCCTTAATTTAAGAAAAAACATCCCGAGGGGGGTTTGGAGGGGGTAAAACTTAGTCTCATTTCAAGGGATACAACAACTCCCTGCTCAATGCAGGAAGCCTGATTCCCAGGCGGTCGCCCATCCAACTACTGACCAGGGCCAACCCCGCTTAGCATCCGAGATCAGACAAGCACGCGCAGGAAAACAGCAGGAAAACAGCACAGCACTTGAGTGTGAACTGAGCTTGCGCATTCGATGAAGCACTGCAATGGGGAAAATGGGTGAGTGTTAATAATCACATTTTAATGCGACCCGACAGGACACCAAATTCATTACGATGGTGGGCGCAATATAGATCGGCCCAGAGAAGAGAGAGAGATCTTCTGTTTTTAGAGTGTGCATATTTTAAACAAATAATCTGGTGTGACACTACTTACTCTTTTTTTCTTTCAGTGTATTTTATAGAGATGCTGATGAATTTCTCCAAACTCAGGCTTGGATAGAAGCTTTGAGGGCCTGTAAAACCCTGCCTCAAAAAAGAGGTGAGCTTTACAAATGTGATTCTTCTCTCACCTGGAAAACTCTCAAAGGCCACCAGGGCCTTTCCCCACTGGCACACTAGCAGTGTGCTGGAGAAGGAAGGGAGGGACAGGTCTTATCTCCTTTCTTCTCGTCTTCTGGCTGGTGTGTTACAGCTGCTGCCACATCTGCTTCGATGCTGCCCATTAAGTATAAATTTAAATGGAAGGGGGAGGGTGTTTGGGATTGGAAGGCTGACAGGAAGTTTTGAGGATTGGGATTGTTGGGTGGAAGAGAAGGGATGAGCAACTTACAGTGTCAGATTAGCTTGGAAAATAAGTGTGTATGTAGATCTGTCAATCTGAGGTTTACTCTTCATCCATCTGATGGAAATGGGCAGCGTCCATGAAAGCTTATGCCAGAATAAATGTGTTAAGGCGCAATCCTATGCAGGTTTAGACAGAGAAAAGGCCTACAATGCCCAGCATTCCCCAGCCAGCATGCTGGCTGGGGAATGCTGGGAGTTGTAGGCCTTTTTTCTGTCTAAACCTGCACAGGATTGCGCCCTTAGTCTTTAAGGTGAGAGAGACCGCAGCTCAGTGGTAGAACCCCTGCTTTGCTTGCAGAAGGTCCCAGCTTCAATTCCCAGCATCTCCAGACAGGGCTGGAAAAACCGCTGCCTGGAGAGCCGCTGCCAATCAGCGTCAACAGTACTGGGCTAGATGGACCAACGGCCTGACTCAGTATAAGGCAGCTTCCCGTGTTCCTAAGGTGCCATAAGACTCTGTTGTTTTTGAAAAAATAAGCTGACTTTGGGGGAAATTGCTCCGTTTATTTCTGAGCCCATTCTATTTGAGCTGGGGTTGTTGGTAGCCCATACTAGTTTCATATGCTGCTCCGCTGTTCTACTCTGTCACTGTACTGCTGTTTTTCATCTTCTCTGAGACCCTTCGGGCTGAAGCGCAAGAAATGGAATACTCATTAAATAAAGAAACATATGTGAATAAATGAGTTAGGCCTCTGGTCTGGAGACTGCATAGAAGAACTGACGTTAGATACCAGGGGCAGGACGCAGGGTCTAAAGGGCACTTGTTACTTTTTTGTAATTAATATAATGCAATACATACTGTTGTGTCTGGCTATAATTACAGCTCAAGCAGCCAGAAATGTAAGGAGCTTAAGAGTGATGAAAAGAAGCCAAAGGTCACCAATCAATCTGCCAATTTTTCAAAACAGACAAGGGATCGTGTGGAGAGGTGGCATGTCTTACAAGTTTGTACTGGGCTGGAGAAATGATGCTTGCCCACTGCTCACCAGTGAATCCCTCTAGCCACGGGCTGTAACTGGAGTGATATAAACCGCTCACAGCTTTCTAGCTGCGGAAGATGCAAGAGCTGGTTGGATGACACTGACAGGCAAAGCAGCTGAAGTGCATTTCCGGGGGCAGGGGGGGACATCCTAGAGGATCTTCTAGAGTAAGCGATGATGGCACAGACACTACATTTCTAAGGCGCTTTGCATGCATTCAGTGGTGCACAATGTATTGCCTTTTAGAAATGTCTGTTTTTAATACATCAGGTGATACAGATCTATCCATGGTAAGTGCTTTAGGAGCAAATGAGTGGGATGTAAGATACAACTCTGCAGGAGATCACATGGGAAGTGACAAATGTACAGCCAGTTAAGATGCACTCTGGGCAGGCTCTTAGCTTATTACAGCACAGAGCCTGAGGGCAGGCTTTAGGGCAAAAGGTTTCCATCCCCTACTGCGTGGCCATCATGACACAGCCATTAACTGTTCTCACTGCTCAGAAAGTTGGCTTGTTTTCTTGCATTCGACACAAAGGACTGGATCCAGATTTCGTCATACATCAGATCCACTGAAATCAATGGGACTGAAGTTAATCATGATTACCTTATCCCATTGATTTTAATGGGTCTGTTCTGACTACATTTGGATACAACCAAAAGATGTGACGTTTTGGAGCCTGAAGAGCAACTGTCTGATGACTCGAGCTTTGCTAGCAATATACAGTTTTGTGCCCTTTCTGTTCAGTCTGTGCTACTAGCCTGTGCACACTGGAAAGCTTTGCATTTAAAATCAGATGAGATGGAGGAAACAGATAGACAAACAAATTCAGTGACAGCTCAAAACAAAACCAGCTGTTAACTTAAGTGGCCTTTTGTCTCTAGCAAAGAAAATGGGTATTCCTGCTGTGTTCCCTTTCTCGTGGATCACTGAGTGCAAAACAACAACAAAAAGATTTTAAATGTGCAGGCAGAAAGAATGAGCAATGGTAGATAACTTACAGGACTCTTCCTGACCTAGTGCCCTCCAGATGTTTTGGATCAACTCCCAACATTCCTGACCATTGGCCATGCTCATGGCTGGGGCTGATGGAAGTTGATGTCCAAAGCATATGGAGGACATCAGGTTAGGAAAGGCTACATAGAGAAATATAGTAAGTTTGGTCTTCTCACTTGTATAGTTACATGTTAATTGCCTACACTGATAAGTGTATCTGGTCTGCCTCCTAACCCTAACCGTAACCCTGATGGACCAAGGGTTTTGGCGTGCTCCTGGAATCAGTGCTAACTGGGGAAGCTCAGGTGGCAGTGATGGCCAAGAATATTTTTTATCAGCCTGAAGGACTGCCTATTCCATATCAGCCTGTTCTTACCCTAAGGTCATCAACAAAGCCCTTCTCAGCTGCCTGCCACCAAGGTTGGTTAGGCTGGTGAGGACAAAGAAGAGGGCCTTCTCAGTGGTGGTCCCATACTTCTGGAATGAGTTTCCATCAGGAGGTTCAGCAGGCCCCTTTGCTGGTCTTCAGGAAATATCTGTTTTGGTGGCCTTCCGGAAATATCTGTTTTGGTGGCCTTCCCGTAATGTCTGGGCTGCTGGTTTTACTGGTAAGTTCTTTTTTTTTATGGATTTTCATTGAATATGTTCTTATTGATTTTTATTGTATCCACTTTGTGTGGTTTTTATCTTGTATGTTGCCTTGAGAGGTCTCCATCCTTAAAGGTGGTCTAAAAATAATTTTAAATAAAAATGAATAAAATAATAGCTTGCCCCCCATGGGATTTCCCACGGGAAGAGATATATTTATCAGAATTGATGTTGAATGAAAGCGTAGGGTTGGATCCAGATCATATCTAGAATAGACCCATTGAAATCAATGGGACTTAAGTTAGTTCACTGGATCTGCTTTATGTATGACTAAGTAAGGATCAAACCTGCTGTCAGTATATGGACTTGACAATTCTCAATTGTCATTGTACTGAGTGTGAGCACGCCTTACATTATTCATGGGCAAATTACAGCTACTACTTGATAACCTAAATGTGTGACACTGGAAGCATCCATCACTCACCACAGACCATCACCTTTTACTACCTTCTTCCAATCCCCCCTGCCCCGCTAAATAGGAGTTCAGCTAGCAAGTGATAAGAAGCAATGGCCCATGCTGACACTACGATTGGTGCTACAAAGATGAACTCCCTATAAAACAAAACAAAGACAGATGCATTTGTTGTCAGTGTTCTCTCACCCTGAGTATACAGCTGATCATCACAATAATGAAACTAGGAGGGAAGATCCACACAAGTGATCTTTAACACATATTAAACTGTTCAACTGTTCGCCCTCATGCTTGCCAGTGCTGCCCCTCCTTCACCTTCCCAACATTTTGACCCTGCCACCCTCCAGACATTGGGATATCTGCTGCAAGGAACCAGCTCTACTCATGGAGGCTCCTTGTATGATTTAGAACCATCATCAGGGGTATCATTTCCTCTATTTCTGATGTTCAGGGGTGAGTGCCGGTCCTTGTAGCCAAAACAGCACCAGCCATGCATAAGAGGGAGATATCACCAGGCTTAGGGGAAAACCCAGCTTTGCTGGAGTACAAAAAACGTTTAGGAAAAGAAAAATGTAATCCCCACCACCACAAGATCCCACTGAGAACTGAGCGTGCTTGGGGGCCATGGAATACTGACTGACTTTGGGGAGCAGGGACCAGAAGACACGTTGGAATATCTCTCCCAGTATGTACCACGCCAGCCTTGGTCCCTTTATAGAGGGACCTGCTCATGGTCCCACCCATGGGCAATGCCCAGGAAAGCCTTCTTGGTTGTGGCACCCTCATTATGGAACTCCCTGCCTTTGGAGGTGTTTCAGGCATCTCCAGTAGCTTTGTTTTGTTAGCTAACTGCTTAGCCTTTGGCTCCTTTTGATGAGACCTTTGAGTCTTTTGTTTTCAGAACAGTTTTTGGTACACAGTATCTCACTGCTGGTTTGGTTTTAATGATAGATTGGAGTGTTATAGAATTGATTTATTAGTGTCTGTGTTTTCTATTGTTACTTTTTATTTGTAAATGGTTCTGTAATTGGTCATGAAAAGTGGTATATCATCTAAACATTAAAAAAAAAAACAGGTAGGAAGGGGAAATGGAATGAAGTAGCCTAGATGAGAGCATGGCTAATTGACTGGAACGTTGAACAAAAGCACTCCTCTACACTGCAATATTTTGTTGCAGCTCACTCTTGTTGGGATTGATAGCTGTGCAAGGAAGCCACTGTATCCCCTGAGCCTGTGACTACCAGGTATTCCTGTTTAATAAACCACTGCCAGGCTTTTGCTTCCAAAAGGTTGTAGCTAAGTTTGCTTTCAAATTAGTGTGAACAGATATTTCAGCCTATCCTTCTCCCTGGCCTGGTGCTCCATCTCATCCTTTTTCATTACTGGAATGGTTTCCTGTTCTTTTCCTTCTGAAATATGCATTGCACCTGAGCACCCACTAATTAATGGCATGGAAACAAGGTCCTATATTAAAATTACTTCCCCAGTGTGAGAAAGGGGGCACTTTTTATGACACTGCATCTAATTTATTGTGATCATACGTGTACTTATGAAAATTCAGCATGGGGGTGATGGGAATTAAAAACTAAAGCCTGCACTTCTGGGAGAAAGATACACATATCAAAGGGAAAAGTATGGGGCAGTGCATCACATAACAAGTGTTACATAAAATTATCAAGCATATAGAAGGACAAATCTTGCTGAAGAAGGATCAGCATGGCTTCTGCAAAGATAAGTCCTGTCTCGCTAATCTTTTAGAGTTGTAACAAGCATGTTGATAGGGGTGATCCAGTCAACATTATTTACTTGGACTTCCAAAAGGCTTTTGGCACAGTTCTTCACCAAAGACATATGAGCAAGCGTGTTATTCATGGGATAGAAGGAGAAGTCTTCTTATGGATCAGAAACTGATTAAAGAAAAGTAAGCAGAGAGTAGGAATGTATAGTTCTCACAAAGGAGGGATGTGAGGAACTGAAAATAATACTGCCAATATCATAATACCTTTTTATACAAATCTATGTTGCAATCACATTTGCACTATTACAGTTCAGGTCACTGCACCTCAAAAATGATACTGTAGAGCTGGAAAAAAGATGCAGAAAAGGGCAATCAAAATGGTCAAGGGGCTGGAGCAACTTCCCTATGTGAAAAGGTTACAACATTTCGGGCCTGACTGCTGCGTCTGCAACTGGTCGTAGTATCCACACATTGGGAAGCGTGAGCTGAAAAACCAGAGGGACTATCTCACCATTAATCAACAAATTTAATATGCCATTTCACCTTTACCAACTGGCAGACTGCTGATAATTCAGTCACTCAGAAACGTTAAACTTTTCCCCAACATTATCAGTCTTTGCAAATTGTTATGAGTTATGAACTGTTAAGAGTTATGTTTACTTGAGGAAGACTTCCCAGAGTCAAAATGGAATCACACCATTCGTAGTAGACTGCTAGATATAACCTTTCTGTAAAATTGATTGTTGGATAGTTACTGATATTGTTGTATTTGAAAAACTGACTGATTGTCTTTTTGATGTGACTTGTTTTGAGAAATAATTTAGTTCAATTGTACCATCCAATAGCATAAACTTCACAAAAAAATTGTGAAGTTGGCTTTGCTTAGTTCTTTGCACTTGGTGTGTTTGTTCTGAATTTGTTATGGGAACCTTGTCTTTTTTGTTTTGTGTAGAAGATTCAGGACAGACAAAAGAAAGTGCTTCTTCACATGGTGCAGCATTAAACTATGGAATTCGCTACCAGAAGATATACTGATGTCCACCAGCTTGGACAGCTTTAATGGGGGATTAAACAAATTCATGGAGGAAAAGGCCATCTATGGCTACTAGTTATGATGGCTATATATTACCTCCGGAATCAAGGGCACTATGCCTCTCAATGCCAGTTGCTGGGGAACATGAGCAAGAGAGTGGTATTGAACTCATGTCCTGCTTGTGGGCATCCCATACCCATCTTGTTTACCACTGTGGAACAGGATTCTGGACTAGATGGGGCTTTAATCTGATCCAGCATGGCTCTTCTTAAATTCTTATGACATTTTTTAGGGCTGGACTGCCTCGATACCCAAATTAATTAAAACCATAGTAGATTGTTAGGAATCATATGAGGCTTCAATGTGTGAAAGATCCAGATTCAAATTTCATAGATCCACATATTCCTGCTGGAGATAACAGCCTTTAAAGTGCAGTTCTCTATATGTCTAATCAGAAGTAAGTTCCACAGAGTTCAATGGAACTTCCTTCTAGGTAAGTGTGCATAGCTTTGTTGCCTAAATCAACTATGATTAAATGAAGAATAAAACAAAAATCAAAAATAGGTGTGCTGGCCCATGGGGGGGGGGAATCAAAATCTCCCGTTGGGATTGTCAGTTTTCTGGCATTTTGGTTGGTCCTAATAAAAGTATTGCCCAGCTGTGGATTTTAACTTAGTTGTGGTTCATGCAAATATGTCACAAAAGCACCGTTGCATAATAGTTTGCAGAATATATCTAGTCCTCTGAGTAACACTGAAGTGAATAGACTCAACCAAATAACACAGTTATTCTATATCAAGTGTTCCTAGTAAGTGGAACCTGGCTGGCTCCAGGTTTCTGAGGGCTCTTGGGCAAGACGCCCTCAATGCCCCCCTCCCTCAGTGAGTCCACCTTCTCACCACCATTGTCACCAGCTGCTATTGCTCTTCATCCTCTTTCTCCTCATTGCTACCACTTGCTTACTTCTTTGACAGGAAAAGAACCAGTGAGCGAGAAGGCAGTGGCATCTACTGCTCCTCCTTCTCACGACTGCCATTGTCTGGGCCAGAGCAAGAGTAAGATGAACAAGTAGCTTGCGGTGGTGAAGAGGAGGAGCAGGAGGGTGTCCTTGTCTAGGGGGTTCTTGTCAGTGGGCCCCTGCTGGGGGCTGGGCCAAGGGCAGGTGCACAACTATGCCCTGTTCTCGGTTAAGCCAAATAGGACATAGAAGGTACATTTCTATATTGTTGTCATGGAGGAAGTAGTACATTTCTGCTCTAAATTAACAACATTAAAATAACAGCAACAGAAAAATATTTCTTAAATATAATGACCATAAAATAATTATGGATCAATTCCATGTACCCTGCCAAGCTACAATGAATTCTAAGGCCTAGGACGGCCAGTTCAAAATGGGAAAGGGCTTCTGCTGCCCATTTCTGCTGCCCATTTAAGGGCATAGATAACTTTTAAAAGCATATACAGGCCAAGGCTTCAACTTTCCGTATCACAGTTTTGCAGGGGCAAGGCGAACTGATGCTCCTGAATACTATCTTGTTTCAGAGTTCTTACAGCAGGGGTCCTCCAACTTGGTGCATGTTGGGACCTCCAACAGTTCCCATGATGCTCTCCACTCCCTGACCCCTTCAAAAATGTATTTTTAATTTAAAAACTTGAAAAACGTTAGGGTGCCGGGTTCTCCTTCCTGTTAGGGTGCCCGGTTCTCCTGAACCTGTCACTGATAACCTGTTTGCCAGGCAGGAAGAAAAGGAAAGAGTTGCTTCCTGGCCCTATCCAATCTTCTTCCGCCCACCTTTCCTTTGCTCTCTCTATCTTTCCACCCCCAACTTCTAGCCTTGCTATAGCTCCCCCCACAACCCCTCCTTATTTTTCTCCCTTCCCTGTCACTAGCCTTCTTTCTCTCCCTGCACCTCTTCACCTTGTGGTTTCTCCCTACTCCTAGCCTCCAGCCTTGCTCTTTATCCATTATCCCTTTGCATTGCTGTTTCCTCCTCTGTCCCAGCCCCTAGCCTCACTGTTTCTTCCTCCTCCTAGCCTCTGTGGGGTCAAATGTGTAGATTGGAGTTCAAGTTTTGGGGGTGAATTACTTTCCTTTTGACTAGCCACATTCTCCATGGGAGCCATTTTGTGGTGGTGCCCACAGCAGTTTCTCAAATTCCCAAATTTCCCTGTGGGTCGGAAATGTAGGGGTGCACGAAAGTCACTTACCTGGTCTCGCAGCTATTCGCAGTGGGGGGGGAGGCGCTTCGCTGCTCTCCCCGCGAAGTTCAGGCCGGGGGGGAGGCTTTCCGCCTCGGCCGGCCAAAATTCAGGCCAGGGGGGAGGCTTCCCACCTCGCCCGGCCGAAATTCAGGCAGGGGAGGAGGCTCCTCGCCTCGCCCGGCCGCGAAATTAAAAGTTAAAAAAAAAACAACGCCCCTGTGATAGCCTACGTGACGATTAACGTAGCCTATCACGGCTAGATCTGCAAAGTCAGCCGTGATAGGCTACGTAAATCATCATGTAGCCTATCATGGGTGACTTAAAAAAAAAAAAAAGCGTGTACACAAATGGCGGCCCCTATAGGGAGCCGCCATTTGCGTTCCTTATTTGGTCGCTGTAGTCTACGTAAATCTTTACGTAGACTACGGCGACCAAATAAGGAACGGGAATGGTGGCTCCCTATGGGGGCCGCCATTATCCGTACGCGCTTTTTTTTTTCGTACCATACCCGAAACAAGGCTGCCCCAGGTGTGCCTGAGTGATGCACTCTTTGTTTAAAGCAACGCTGTTTGAAAGAAAGAAAGAAAGAAAGAAAGAAAGAAAGAACCTTTTAAAAAGACCGTGCCTGTCTGGAGCCCTGCACGAGTATTATTCCCCCACCTACGCTTGTTGGAGACATGGTGAGGCTAAAATGGAGAGGAGAACCAACTCTGTGCATGTCTACTCAGAAGTAAGTCTTACTGAGTTCAATGCAACTTACTCCTACACATGTCAGCACCCCACTTGCCCCCAGCTCAGTTTGTATTTCCACATCCAGCTCATTAGCAAACCTCTTAGGGATGTATGAAAGTGACTTATCTTTCGTGGATTATGTTGATGGGGGGGGCGTTCTGTCCCTCCCCCCGGGAATCCTCGAATGGCCGGCTGTGTTCCGTGGCAGCTCTGCGGAGCAGCCGGCCAGGCCCAGCCAGGCCAGAACCGTCCACAGCCAGATTTCCGGCCGTGGAGGGCTCTGGGTTAAAAAAAAACCACCCGTGTATGCAAATGGCGGCGGCTATGGCCGCCGCCATTTGTGTTCCTTATTTTTGGCCATCTGAATCTACGTAAATATTTACGTAGACTATGACGGCGAAAATAAAGGGTAACGCAAATAGCGTAGTGGGTGCTATTTGCATCCCTTTTTGATTCACCGTTTTAGCCTACGTAAATCTTTACGTAGGCTAAAACGGCGAATCAAAAAGGGACACAAATAGCACCCGCTACGCTATTTACGTTCCCCTTTATTTTCGCCGTCATAGTCTACGTAAATATTTAGGTAGACTAAGACAGCCAAAAATAAGGAACACAAATGGTGGCGGCCGTAGCCGCCGCCATTTGCGTATGCGGGCTTTTTTTATTTTTAACCCACCCAGCCATGATAGGCTATGTAAAGATTTATGTAGCCTATCACGTTGTGTGTGTGTTGTTGTTTTTTAACCCAGCCATGATAGGCTACGTAAATCTTTACGTAGCCTATCACGTCTTTTTTTTTTTTTTTTTTACCAAGGCTGGAAATGGTGGCGGTGGCAGCCGGTCGGAAGACCAGCTGCCGCCGCCACCAGAGCCACTGCCGCCCGGAAGATCCACCTCAGGTAATTCTCATCCCGGGGGGGATCTGCAGGGGGGCGAGGGGGTGGCAGGCCGTTCCGCCACGGAGTTCGGGGGGCCGAATGCACTGGCATTCAGCCTCACCGAGATCCATGGCGGAATTCTCTGCCATCCCTACCTCCTGTTAGTTATCTCACTGGGTGACTTTGGGCTGGACTCTCACCACATTTCTGTTATGAAACTCATGAAAAAAAGAGTTAGTATAATGGAAAGTTCTTTCTGAAGCAGTCACACTTATACAAATGCAGCATGAAGGGAAAGATCAGCAACTTTCTCTTTGTTTGAATAAAAAGCACACTCTGCACATGCTCAGGGAATGGACAAAATGAGGAATAAACATACCAGGGAATATGAAGAACTATATTCTTCTATTATGTGTGTGTGTGTGTGTGTGTAATCTCCCTCCATCCAGCTGTTTCCCTGGAACAGCCCCCCCCCCCATTCACCCAAGGGTCTTCTGAAATAACTAACAGGAGGTTTGCTAATGAGCTGGATGTGGAAATACAAGGCTGTGCTGGGGGCAAGTGGGGTGCTGACATGTGTAGGAGTAAGTTGCATTGAACTCAGCAAGACTTACTTCTGAGTAGACATGCACAGAGTTGGTTCTCCTCTCCATTTTAGCCTCACAACGTCACCAACAAGGCTGGATGTGGAAATAGAAAGCCTAGCAGGGCTCCAGACGGGCATGGTCTTTTTAAAAGGTTTCTTTTTCTTTCTTTCTTTCTTTCTGTCTGTCTGTCTGTCTGTCTGTCTGTCTGTCTGTCTTTGAACAGCATTGCTTTCAACAAAGAGTGCATCGCTCAGGCACACCTAGGGCAGCCCTGTTTTGGGAAGCCCCGAGAAGGAGGAAGTGTTTTGGCTGAAAGTAAACGGAGATGGAGGATTTCAGTTGAAAAAGAACACCCACAAACAAGGCGGTGAGCACAATTCATTAAAAAAAAAAACTTACGTATTTATTATCGAAATATCCTACCTTGCGCTTTTATTTACGAAAATTTCGCGACTCTGTGTGGGTGACCAAAAAAAGCCGCATGACTGCTGGCTCCGCAGGACCTTGTGGTGCTGTTCCGCAGAGGATTTCGTTGCACAGATTGAAGGGAATTCGATTCCATTTCAGTCCGCGGTGGAATTCTCTGACATCCCTACTCAGAAATAAGTCCCGAGTTGTATGGTACTGCAGGCTTATACAGTACCTTCCCAATTCCAGTCTAATAAATTGATTACCCTTTCAGTTCAGTCCTATGCATGTATTGTTATTTGTGTTTTTTTCATTTTGCATGAACTCTAGCTTCAGTAGTGAGGGAAAGGCACTTAGTACATGCTCAAAGTTTCTCCATAACTTAGCCCTAGTTTGAAAACAAACTCATCATTGGCTGAATCCTGGTGAAGTCTTGGCACAAATGAAGTTATGGGGAGGAAGATACAATGAAAGGTTGTACATAATGAGGAGGTAGAGGAGAGTTGCACAAAACAAGAGATCTGTTTTTATGAAGAGTTGCTGGAGGATGGTAGGATGAGGAGGGATGGTTGCATGGAGGGGAATAGAATTGGTAGGGAGAGAATGTAAGTGCTCAGTAGTGAAAGAAAAGCATTCTGCATATGCTCAGAGGCACTCTATATTTAAGAACATAAGAAGAGCCATGCTGCATCAGACCAAGGTCCAGCATTCTGTTCACACATTGGCCAACCAGATGCCACAGGAAACCCACAAGCAGGACATGAGTGCAATAGCATCTTTCCACTCATATTCCCCTGCTGTTAACATTGGTGAAATGTGTATAAATTCTAGTAATTCTAAATTTGCGTACATGTATATGCTTCAGAAACTTCGCAGGTTTCTTGCCTGGGAGACACCTCTAATGTCCTGTGTATTTTCATACAAATTTACCCAAAAATTATTGGGGGGTGAGGTGAAGGGAAGGGAAGCAAATCAGTTCTTTCTCCAAATTGGAGAACTCCCCTTCCACATGAACTGCTGCACCTATCCTTCTGAAACTTTGCTGGTTTCTTACTTAGGGACACCTCTAGGCTGTCTGTAATTTTCAGAACAGTGGTCCACAAGAAACATAGGGAGATAAGTATGTCCTCTTTTGGAGACCTCAAAATGTCAAGGCTGCCCTTGCACAAAAACCTCTGTGGCATCATTCTGAAATTTGGCAGACATGATCTCCTCTGACAGGGCAATGAATCCTGAAATTTGTAGGGGTGCACGAAAGTCCCGTACCTGTCCTCGAAGCCTTTCGTGGGGGGGGGAGGTGCTTCGCTGCTCCCCCCGCGAGGTTCAGGCCGGGGGGGGAGGCTTCCTGCCTCGCCCGGCCGAAATTCAGGCAGGGGGGGAGGCTTCCCGCCTCGCCCGGCCGAAATTCAGGCCGGGGAGGAGGCGCCTCGCCCGGCCGCGAACTAAAAAGTAAAAAAAAAAAAAAAAAAGCGCGTACGCAAATGGCGGCCCCCATAGGGAGCCGCCATTCGCGTTCCTTATTTGGTCGCTGTAGTCTACGTAAATCTTTACGTAGACTACAGCAACCAAATAAGGAACGGGAATGGCGGCTCCCTATGGGGGCCGCCATTATCCGTACGCGTTTTTTTTTTTTAAAGTCACCCATGATAGGCTACGTGACGATTTACGTAGCCTATCACGGCTGACTTTGCAAATCTAGCCGTGATAGGCTACGTTAATCGTCACGTAGCCTATCACGGGGGCGTTTTTTTTTCTTTTATTGGAATGGCGGCGGCGGCAGAAAGACCGGTCAAAAGACCGGCTGCCGCTCCCGCCCCGGACGAAGACCCGACGAACCGCTGGCTGGACCCGCCGCCGGGAGGGACATTCGGCAAAGGTAAGTCCCGTCCCGGGGGGTGTGTGTGGAGAATTTCTCCCCGAAACTTGTTCGGGGGGCCGAACATGTTGGCGCTTGGCCCCCCGAAGTTTCGGGGAGAAATTTTCCGCCAACCCTAGAAATTTGTATGCAATTCTTTGAAGGAATAAAAATATTATTGGCAGTTCCCATTCAAAGAAAATCAAAATATAAACCCTGAACCTATTTTTCTGACATTAGGCAGGTGTAATCCCCTTCTAGGGAGTTACTATGCCTGAAATTATCATCCAGTTCTGACCGAGAGAAAAAAGTTACAGGTGTTTTTTTCTAATTTCCCATGGTAGTCAACAGGAATCATAAAGACTCATTTTTCCAAACCCTGAGTCAATTCTGTTTTCCAAAACACTGAATCAGGATCTGAGTTGAAGTGGGGTGGGGTGGGGAGTTCAGTGCACACTTCGTATGTATGTATGTAATCTATATACACATGCAAGCACACCACATGCACACACCACACACACACACAGATATAGATATTAGAGGTATGCTTAGACTCGGACATATGTATATATGCACATGCAAATTTGTGTTATGGGCCCATGCCCCATATCTTTTAAGAATCTAGCAATGCCCCTGCTCAGAAGTAAGGCCCATTGAGTTCAATGGGACATGATCCCAGGTAAGACTGAGTATGAAGTCTTAATGTGGTAGAAAAGTTGTCGCAGGCAATATAGTCACTCCAGTTTCAGTGGAGTTCCATAGGAATGGGTTGGATCCAGGATCTGCCTTCAATGAGAGGAAGGGCTCTGCTAGTGAAAGGTCTCGTTCCCCAATTTGGGGGATTCCCCTTCTTTCCCCATACTCCATCTATCCCCGTTCAGTGGGGTCTCATCACTCTCTAGCATTCTCTGGGGGCCTGGAGTGGCTGCCATGAGAAAGAGGCTGGGGGTGGGGTGGGGTGGGGGAGTCCACTTTCATTGAGTCTGGATCCAACCCACTATGTGGAGTAGCAATGGCTGAATGAATTATGACATGAGTCTTTAGCAAAGAAGTCATTAATACGTCCCCAAGGTGACGTCATAATATGACTGTAATAGCTATTGCATAGAAGTAGACTGTACAAAAAATAGCCCTGGCAAGTGGGCTTCTTCATCCAGGGGACATCTAATACTTAAACCGGATTTGTGAACTGTGTGGAAAGCTTTTATATGATAAGTTTTCAAATGGAAGCAGTGCTTTTACTCTTGACTGCAGCATGAAATGTCAGCTTTTGGAGATTAATATTCTTCAATAGTATTGGCTTAGGAATTGCCAAAGTGGAAAGCACTTTTCTTCTAATATGAGCCTGTTTCCTAATGCATAGAAGCAAAGCTCGCTCCTATCCTACCCGTTCTTGCGAAATGTTAACTCATTTCCTCACATTTTATCTGTGGCTTAAAGTGATACACTTGAATTGCAGTAGTGGTGAGAGGTTCACCTGCCTGGATTAATCAATCAATCAGTCAGTTTATTGATCCAGTCAACAGACCTCACAATAAGACCTATACAACAATAGACATGGGAGGATAAAATGCAAGGCTATAACTAGACTTACAGAAATAAAATCCTAAAGCATTATGTATACAATAATTAAAGACCAAAGAAACAATAAAACAGAACACAAGCAGAAAATTTAGTCTAGTTCAATAATATTTTAGACCGTATCCTAGGACCGTATCCTAGACCCACCCCCGTCCGGTTTCAGCAGGCACCCACTGAAGCACTGTCCCTGCTCGAGTTCCGTTGGACCTGCACTTGAGCCCCCATGAGCTCACCAAGCTGCTCACACTCACCCCAGATACCATCTGTGAGCACCTGCCATTTTCCTGAGCTTGTTTTTATGAAAAAGGAGGTATTATAAAATGTACATATTTCAATATGTGCCCATTTGGGCTGGGAAAGCTCGATATACACGATATTAGAGGCATGAATGAGCCATTTATGCCTCTAATATTATGCAGATCAGCCTTTCCTAGCCCCAATTTGCGCATATTAAAATATGCACATTTTATAATACCTCTTTTTTCATAAAAACAAGCTCAGGAAAATGGCAGGTGCTCACAGACAGGTCCAGGTGAGTGGGGGGAACTTCCATGAGGGTGCAAGCGGGGGCGAGTGAGGCCAGAGGCCCAGCAGGCATGGCCTGGGCAGGGGGAGCCCGACAGAGTCCCTGATGCAGTTTGGCACCCGCACCATCCCTACCATATCCTCATTGCTCTCAGCAAGTATTTAGCAGTAATTTTTGTAACAGACTTGGTATCAGAAAGAAGAAAAAGAACATAGTATTAAGACGATCTTCCTGGATACAAAGAGATTAATGGGTTAATTGACTCATTACAGAGATCTTGATAAAAATTACAGAAAAGAAAAACAATGGCTTACTGTTTCAATTAGTAATAGTAAGTCACAGAGAAGTGCTTTGGACCAAGGAGAATAGGAACACAGTGAATCTGGCACCTTAATCCTAAAAATTATCATAGCTGCAATTTTATTCAAAGATATTTGTGGCAAAAATTACTAGTGAGATGTCTAAGCAAGGTAAATGCAGAGGACCCATACAACTTTGATGCATGCCACTGTAGCCCATTGCTACTACATATCAAGTGCAGAGGTTGATACCAGTGTAAGATGCAATATATCCTTAAGTTGCTACAAGAATGCGTCCCACCAAGCCAACATCTTACCCCCATCATAGCTCCAACTCCACTATTGATTCATGGCATGGCAAGGGTGCTTACTTCAGGCCCATGGGGCAAATCTGGCTTGCTTAGGGTCCCAATCTGGCCCTCTGGGGATTCCAAAATGACCATGTCCCTTTCAACTGGCCCCACCTGTTCCCCCTTGATTGCCAATCATTTGGTGGTTTTCCAGCTTTTGCATGTTTTTTCCCGTTCTAAAAAGTTGAAATGCCTCTCCTAAGACTTGACATAAGAAGAGCCCTGTAGATTAGATCAGGGACCCATCTGGTCAGCATTCTACTTCCAAGTAGGAATGGGTGAGAATTTTGGTTGTCCTTTTTAAGAAAAAAAGGGGGGGGGAATTAACCTAATTCTCACTTCTCAGAAGAATATGTGGATCAGAACACAGTTATCTTTTGGATCTTGCACAATTTCTGAATTTGTCGATGCACTTCTTGGCTTAGAAATACATACAAAAATATGTATATTAATGAAGGTTACATACAAAAATGTGCATATTAGGGAAAACTGCATACAAAATGAGAGCCAGTGTGGTGTAGTGGCTAGAGTGCTGGACTGGGAGTCGGGAGATCCGGGTTCTAGTCCCCACTCAGCCATGGAAGCTCACTGGGTGACTTTGGGCCAGTCACAGACTCTCAGCCCAACCTACCTCACAGGGTTGTTGTTGTGAGGATAAAATGGAGGAGGAGGAGGATTATGTATGCCACCTTGAGTTCTTTGGAGGAAAAAAAAGGCGGGATATAAATGTAATAATAATAAATAAATGTGTATACTAAGGAAAAGTGAGTACAAAAATAAATGCGAATGTACTTTTTTATTGCAGACTGATGGGAAATTAGAACAGACTTATGGTTGAATACATATGAAATACATGTGACATGGACTGGAAATAGACTGATTCATTCATCCCTAGTTCCAGCAGTAGCCAGCTAGACACTTCTGGGAGACTTATAAGCACAGCATGAAGGAAACAACCCTCCCCTATAGGTTGTTCCTGCATCTGGTATACAGAGTTATACTGTTATTGCTATGCAGCTCACAAGTCGCCTTGTGACAGGAGTCATTTGAGCTTGAGCTACTTCCTGTCGTGAAATTAGCAAGTACACAGACGAGTGTACTGCCCACATCCACAACATATCCTCTACCACATCAGACCAGATAAAAAAGGGGGAGGGACTCATATACACTGAATGTGAATGCTGTGAGGACTCAGAATTAATCATGGCTTCCTACAGCATGAACACACAGTGAGCATGTGGCCAAAAAAAAGATGTACACCTCATATACATATGGTGAACAGCTCCATAGCTGCTGATTTTGTAAGGCAGGAGTGGGCAACTTGGGACACTTCAGATGTATTGGTCTACAACTCCCATGACCCTAGCCACCTTAGCTAATGGTGAAGGATCATGGGAGTTTTAGGCCAAAACACCTGGAAGGCACAAGTTGCCCACCTCTGTTGTAAGGTGTGAAATGGCTCTTGGCTTTTAGAAAAGAACCACAAGCTGCATGCAGTGTGAGAGACTCCAGAGCAGGGAGTTTTCTTAACCTGGATGCAGTCCCTTCCAATCAACTGCAATGGGAGAAGTTAGTGCTGGAGAAGAGCTCTGATATGATGGAAGCTCACCTCAGTAGACGGTACTTCCTCCAGAACAAGCAGGAGACTTTCTATTGGCTATCAGCTTGAATCATCAGCAGAGGGAGTTCAGGGAATGCCTTTGTTGGAACACGCTGAAATATTCAGAGTGTGATTTTAGGCCCTCCACAAATAGACTGTACACACAGGGATACCTTATGTGTGAACAAACATACAGACTTTAGGAAAGCTTGCTGCACACAGATCCAGTAGATCAGCTCAGGGATTACCCTGTTCATGATGTCCTGTTTTAACAGCTGTCGTTTCAGAAGTTCTGCCTTGAAGCAAAACATAAACACGAGCAATTTCCTCGTTACTCTTCATAATTATGCTGTAGTCATTAGCCATGTTTCTTCATGAGCTCATCTATCTGAAATGTCCAACCTATGCGTTGTTTGGATTTAATCACAGCCTGTTTAGGAGAGTGCCATTTATAATTCCAGGGGCTCCCGTTTGCTTTGGCTAATGTTGCAGACAGAATGACTATTTTTGTCTGTTCTTAACATCAGTGCATCTACTCAGATTCTCAGCTGGCATAAACATGTTGATGATATAGACTTTGATGGGGTTAAGTTTATTTAGACCTGCTGAAAACTGAGCATCTCATTTTTTTTTTAGAATGTTTTCCTTTTGTTCTCTTCTATTTTTAGCATAGTTACTCAGTTTCCATACAATTACACTAGTAAAGTCAACACCTGTCCTTCTAAATATAAAGGAGTGTGGAAACGATTCCAGTTTGCCTCTCTGACTGGTTCTCATTGTATTGTTTCCCTAGCTGACCTCTGTTATTGAACCTCATTTAGGATCATCCATTATTTTGAACTGATTGGCATAGCAGGGACCAGTCATCTAGGGTGATAAGCCATTTGGATGTACTAATCAGTAATCAGGCCATGCTTCTAATTTCTGACAGTGCAAAATTCACAAACCAAAAAGAGAGCCTTTTAATGAAATTGCTATTATCAGCATATTCCACTTTACCTAAACAGGAAACAGTTCTCAACTATTATGAGCAAAATTGTTGCCAGAGGCTGCTTTCTGCTTTCTTGCTGCTTTTTAGATGCACAGTTATAGAGAAAGTGATTTGGATAAAGATCAAATTCTCCTGCTGTCTATGATGCTCCAGCTACCAAATTATGTAAAAGTAGGAAGCTGTTTATTTATTTAATGTATACCCCACTTTTATTTGCAAAGTAAACTTAAAGTGCCTGTATTTCATGAAGAAAAGTTCATGAAATGCATAATAAGTCACAATAAAAACTGTTCAAATCACAGTAAAAAACATTTCAAATGACTAAAGTCAGCTTCCTGAAATAAAACCAAGATAAAAGACTGCAGCATAAAAAACAGGAAGATGGAACTTTTAGCCCACATTAAAAGCATGGCAAAATTACAATACAGGTCTTAGCATCTCACCTGGTATTTAACAGAGAGGAAGCCAAGTGACCCTCTCTGGGGAGGGAGTTTCATGACCTGGGTGTGGCCTGTCTTGCACTCCAACCAGTTGTGCTTCTGAAAGTGATGGGATGCATGTTGGGTCTCCAGTGCTGAACATAGGAAGCTGCCTTATGCCAGATAAGACTATTAGGGCGTAATCCATGGCTGACTGGGGAATGCTGGGAGTTGTAGGACTTTTTTTAGTCTAAACATGCATAGGATTGCACCCTTAGTCCAGTTAGCCCAGCACTGTCTTCTCTGATTCATGCAAAGGACTTTTCCATCACCTGCTACTATGGGATCCTTTTTTAAACTGAAGGGGCCAGCAAATGCCAGCTCAGTATGTATGTGCTCCCTGACTAAACTGTGGTCCTTCCTCCCCCTTGTAATAGTCTATGAAGATCATGTCTGGCAACATCTATAGAAGCAACCCAGGCTAGGAGGAGGAGGGAGGCAGAAGAAGGAGGCAGTGAGGCCCCACAAGGATCACTCAGCTGGAAAATGAGTGAGTACACAGAGCCAAATAGTCAGTGTATCCACTCAGTGCCTGGTTCTTGGCTACTTGGGGCTATTTCTCAGGGTAGTGTTTGGTATTAGTTCAATAAGGCTATCGATGACTACTGTTCATGATGCTCATACATCAGGTGTGGCGAACTTCAGGCCCAGGGCCAAATCCAGCCCTCCTCAGATCCCAATCCAGCCCTCTGGGATGCCTCAGAGGCCCATGTCCCTTTCGCCTGGACCCACCCCCTTGTCTCAACTTTATTTGGTGGTTTACTGGCTTTTGCAGTTTTTTCCCCATTCTAAGAGATTGAAATGCCTCTCCTATGGTTCAGTTCCTGGCAGTAAGAGTTTTAAGCTCACATATGCTTGACTTTTTTGTATTTTGGTCCCACCCCTTTTGCCTTTGGCCATGCCCACCACTGGAATGTGGTCCCTGAGAGGGTCTCCAAAATAGAATTTGGCCCTCGGGCTGAAAGAAGTTCCACACCCCTGTCGTACAGGGGAAACATGCAAGACATACACACATCTGAAACTTGCATGCCTCTCAAAGTGAGTCACTGTTTAGGTTGGGGATGGACGAATCTGTCACTTTCACTTTCTCACCCATTCAGATTTTAGAAGTCTCAAGCTCTTTCCATCCCGAATATAAAGAAATGTGCAGACTTTGGTAAATTCTTACCAGAAATGAACCTCTAGTATGCCTCTGTATGGCAGTTGCTGGGAAACACAAGCGGGAGGGTGCTATTGTGCTTATCGTCTTGCTTCTGGGCTTCCTATGGGTATCTGTTTGGCCACTGTGGGCGCAGAATGCAGGACTAATTAGGCCTTTAGTAGGGGGACCATTTAGGAATTGCCAAAAAAGAGGAAATATCACTTACATATGCTAATGTGTGTGTGTATGCAAATTTAGAAATAATTTTAAAAAGGTAAAGGTAAAGGTGTCCCCAACCAGTCGTGTCCGATTATAGGGGGTGGCGCTCATCTCCATTTCTAAGCCGAAGAGCCAGCACTGTCCGAAGACGCTTCCGTGGTCATGTGGCCGGCATGACTGAACACCGAGGTGCATGGAATGCTGTTACCTTTACCACCAAAGCGGTACCTATTTGTCTACTTGCAATTTCTTGCTTTCGAACTGCTAGGTTGGCAGAAGCTGGGACTGAAGACGGGAGCTCACTCTGTCACGCAGCACTTGGGTCTCGAACTGTTGTCCTGCTGACCTTCCGGTCTGCAATTCAGCGTCTTAATAATTACTATGATTTAAATAGAAATATAGTACGTCTCACAATACTCACCAGCTGACCTCTTTGCCTCCCTGTTCAGCCTGCTGCCCAGGTGCTAACTCTGGATGGGGAACAGTTCTTATGGATCTTTATCGTTAAACTGGATTTGGACTGGACAGCCCTTCTAATAGAGGATGCCTTCAAACAGAGGATGGTCACCTGGAAGCCATTTAAATAGAAGACTGCCTTCTATAAAAGAGGACACCAGGCCACCCTAGCTTTAGTCTGATCCAGCATGGCTCTTCTTATGCTTTTACGAATCTGTCCACTGCTTTACCAAAGCAGCTTGCCCTTTGGGGTTTGGTTACATGTGTTTCAATGGAATGCATAGTCAAAAGCTGAGGTCTTTTTTAAAAAGAAAGAAAGAAAAGAAAGAAAGAAAGAAAGAAAGAAACAAACAAACAAACAACTGGAGATGCCAAGGAACATATGCTCTGCCACTGAGCGATGGCCCCTCTCCCCTCATTACCCACTTGTTGGATTGAGCTCCTTGGTTGAGTCACAGACTGACTAGTTTACTATGAGCTGCATAAGAATAAAACAACATATATCCCTCCCCGCTCCCCCCGCCTCGCCACCACCTGGGTGACAAATCTGAATAATTAATTTTTTATCACTATGCTTCTAGGCTGACATTTCCATCTTAAAAGAAAGAATGGGGCATGTTTAATTAAAGAAGAAAGTGGCGGGGTTTAACAACACTTCAATCACACAGACACAGTTTAATAACATGCTGTCCTTTCACAGCAACACAGTCACTCTTCAAGCAATATTTACTTTTTCTTTTACATTTCTACAGCCTGTTTTCTCAGGATCGTAGCAGCAGTGATCTGCCAAACGCTTAACAGAAATACAATTAGCAGAGACCAGAAGCATGAAATTTGCACACGGAGCTCTTTTCAGAGGGACTGCGTCAGTTCATTCTGGGCTCGATCCCTCAGTACCATACAGGAATTTCTTCTCTCAGTTTTGAGGTGGCCACTTACACATCTCCAAAAAAAAAAAGAGGACAAAAGGGGATAGAGAGTTGCATATGCTAATTGATATGCATACACACACATTTAGATAGCATTACTTTAACTTAACTAGAAATACAATATATTTCACAGTAGTGGAGAAGACTGTTGACTAGGAGACCCGTGTACCATAGAAGAGTAGGGATGGAAGGGGCCTATAAGACCATAGAGTCCAACCCCCTGCTCAATGCAGGAATCCAATTCAGAGCATCCCTGACAGATGGCTCTCCAGCTTCATCTTGAATGCCTCCAGTGTGGGAGAGCCCACCACCTCCCTAAGTAACTGGTTCCATTGGTACCCTGCCTGCTTAGTCGGCTGCTCCGGTGCTAACTGTTGATGGACAACTCCAAGGCCCCTTTTCTCCCAGCTTCTTATGATCTTTTAGATGGGACTTGGACTGGACAGTCCTTCAAATAGAGAACATCTTCCAAGGGGACATCTGACAGCCCTTGAAGTAGAGGACTGCCCTCTGTAAAGTAAGACACATGGCATTGAATCAGACCCTTAACTAGGTCTAATCCTGAGGACTAATTCTGTTGCAATCTCTAGTCGCTCTCATCTAATTGAAGAATAGTTGAATAAGAACCGTAGCTGATTTTGGTAAGGTTGCTGCAGAGCAACTGGCCTATACAAGTACACCTCCACATATGGACCTACATTTGCCTATAAAAAAAGAAAGAAAACAGAAGGAGTGAGCATCCAAAGTAAATCACAAAAAAGAGAAACAGGTTCTCAGGATGCAAAAAAGAAAAATATTTTAGGAAGCCCCGCTATATATATATAGTAGGAAGCCCTTAAAAAAACATTTTTTTATTGTAGTAAGCTCTCTCTCTTTCTCTCTCTCTCTCTCTATATATATATATATATACATACATACATACATACATACATACATACATATTAGGAAGCCCAATGCAAAAAACTTTTTAGGAAGCTGTCAGGAGCACCCTAGCAGCCTCTTTCAGTAGACTCCAATAGCCAGCTCAAGACACAGATGAAAGGATTCTTTTTAAGGCTTTAATCCTTTTACAACTTGATGACTCTTTCAGATGCTAATCACCAGTGACTAAGCAAGGAACAGCAGAGTAGCCTATGCTCTGAGTAGGCAGTTGATCCCCGTTTAAAGGAGAGTCAATTGAAGACCCTGAACTTATGGGCTAGGGAGAGATCCTCCCTCTTTCCCTTGGGTCCACGGGAGGCGGCTGTTGCTTGCGCGCCAAACAGGCGCTACGCCTCCTTTCCGCGCCCTCCATCACTCGTTGCTCCCTGCATCTGCATCGAGTGTCTAGCAAGCCCCGTTCCTGCACTTTCTCACTGCTAGGATCACTATCTATCTCAGGAATGCCGGCAGGAGGAATCTGTGCCAAGTGCTGTGCCTGTGAGGGATAAGCTGGCTCCTCTCCCACGGATTGCTGATCCTCCTCAGAATCAGAACTGCTCTGGGGTTCTATTGGCTCAGTTTCCACCCTGACATCATCCCCACTCCCATGAGGCCCCCCCTCGTGCTCTTCCCCTGGGGCCCCGAGTTTGTGGGGGTGCAGCTGGTGGAAATGCCTCAGCAGCAACAGAGCATGCACATTTTCCGCGGGTTCCCAGGTTCGCTCATCTGGCCCGTACCCCTTCCAGTCTACTAGATATTGCAGGCAGCCGCGAGAAAGGTGGGAGTCCAGGATCTCCACGATCTCAAACTCCTCCTCCCCCTCCAACAGCACTGGCAGCAGGGGGGGAACCGACCGAGTGATGAGGGTCGCCAGAAACCAGGGGGGACAGCAAGGACCGATGAAAAACAGGATGGATCTTCATGGAGGTGGGGAGTGCCAGGCGAAAAGCAACAGGGTTAATCTGGGCTGTAATCTGGAAAGGCCCCATGCAGTGAGGCGCGAGCTTCCTTGCGGGTGAGTGAAAGGGGAGGTATTGGCTGGACAACCAAACCCAGTCCCCCAGTTGCAGAGATGGACCCAGCTGGCGCCACCAGTCTGCAGAGGCCTTGTAGGCTGTCCTGGCTTGCTCGAGGGAGTAGGGATGTACGAAAGTGACTTACCTTTTGCGGATTATGTTGATGGTAGGGGGGAGGGGTTCCGTTCCTCCCCCTGGAATCCTCGACGGGGGGGAGGTGATCCATTCCTCCCCCCGGAATCCTCGACGGCTGGCCATTTGCGTACACGGTTGTTTTATTTATTTATTTATTTATTTATTTATTTCTATACCGCCCAATAGCCGAAGCTCTCTGGGCGGTTCACAAAAACTAAAACCAAACAACACACAATAAAACAATTTAAAATATATAGAACATTAAAATCACAATATAACAATACAACCACAATAAAACCTAGCAGCAGTACAGGAGTTTAAAATACAGATTTAAAACAGCAAAGATAAAAATTTAGAAAGCTAAAATGCCTGGGAAAATAAAAAGGTCTTCACCTGGCGCCGAAAGGAGTACAATGTAGGCGCCAGGCGAACCTCACTAGGGAGCTCATTCCAGAGCCGGGGTGCCACAACAGAAAAAGCCCTCCTCCTAGTAGCCACCCGCCTCACTTCCTTTGGCAGGGGCTCACGGAGAAGGGCTGCTGCTGATGATCTTAAGGTCCGGGCAGGCACATATGGGAGGAGGCGATCCTTCAGGTAACCTGGCCCCAAGCCGTTAAGGGCTTTGAATGTTAACACCAGCACTTTGAATCGGGCCCGGAAATGGACCGGCAGCCAGTGCAGCTGGAAAAGTACTGGCGTAATATGAGCTCGCAGGCCAGTCCCTGTTAACAATCTTGCTGCCCTATTTTGGACCAGCTGAAGTTTCCGGACCGTTTTCAAAGGCAGCCCCACGTATAACGCATTGCAGTAATCCAGACGAGAAGTTATCAGAGCATGGATAACTGTAGCTAGGCTATCTCTGTCCAGATAAGGGCGTAGTTGGTATACCAGCCTAAGCTGATAAAAAGTGCTCCGTGCCACTGAGTTCACCTGTGCCTCAAGTGACAGTTCTGGATCCAAGAGCACCCCCAAACTACGAACCTGATCCTTTAGGGGGAGTGCAACCCCCTCCAGAACAGGTTGATTATCACCTAGCCGGGCAGACGAACCACCCACTAACAGTACCTCCGTCTTGTCTGGATTGAGTTTCAGTTTATTGGCCCTCATCCAGTCCATTACCGTGCCCAGGCACTGGTTCAGAACAGCCACTGCCTCACCTGGTTTTGATGAGAAAGAGAGGTAGAGCTGGGTGTCATCCGCATATTGATGGCACCTCAGCCCACACCTCCGGATAACCTCCCCCAGCGGTTTCATGTAGATGTTAAACAGCATGGGGGATAGAATAGAGCCCTGTGGAACCCCATGGCACAATTGCCATGGCACAGAGCAATAATCCCCCAGCACCACCTTCTGGAATCGGCCATCCAAGCAGGAGCGGAACCACTGTAGTGCAGTGCCTCCAACTCCCAACCCAGACAACCTATCCAGAAGGATACCATGGTCGATGGTATCGAAATCCGCTGAGAGGTCCAGGAGAATCAACAGGGTCGCACTCCCCCTGTCCCTCTCCCGGCAGAGGTCATCCCACAGGGCGACCAAGGCAGTTTCCGTTCCAAAACCAGGCCTGTTGTTGTTGTTTTTAAACCCACCCAGCCATGATAAGCTATGTAAAGATTTACGTAGCCTATCACGTCGTTTCTTTTTTTTTTTTTAACCCAGCCATGATAGGCTACATAAATCTTTACATAGCCTATCACTTTTTTTTTTTTTTTTTTAACAAGACTGGAAATGGTGGCGGCAGCCGGTTGGAAGACCAGCCACTGCTGGAGCCGCCGCCGCCTGGAAGATCCGCCCCAGTTAAGTCTCGTCTCGGGGGGGGATCCGCAGGGGGGCGGGGGGGGGGTGGCAGGCCATTCCGCCACAAAGTTCGGGGGGCTGAATGCACTGGCATTTGGCCTCACCGAGATCCGTGGCAGAATTCTCTGCCATCCCTATGAGGGAGTCCCGTAAGAGGTGGTGTACCGCTCGCAACTCCTCTAAAAAGTCACGGGCCACTGGCACTGAAGAGGGAGCTAAGGTGGACGGGAAAGCCTTGGGGTGGTAACCAAAATTGGCAAAAAATGGAGTTTGGCGGGTGGAAGCATGGCAGGCATTGTTATAAGCAAATTCTGTGAGATGCAGCAAGGAAAACCAGTCATCTTGCTGGTAAATGACATAACAGTGCAAATATTGCTCCAGAGTCACATTGGTGCGCTCGGTGTGACCGTCCGTCTGTGGATGGTGGGCAGAGGAAAGATGGAGTGTCACATGGAGAAGCCCAAGTAGCTCCCTCCAGAAATGGGCAGTGAATTGGGCCCCCCATCCGAAATGAGACCCTCGGGTCATCCGTGGAGCCGGAAAACATGCGCCAAAAACAGCTCCGCCATCTCCCTGGCTGCAGGCAACCCAGGGCAGGGGATGAAATGGACCATCTTAGAAAACAAATCCACCACCATCAGAATGGTGGCCTTACCGTGTGAGGGAGGCAAGTCAGTGATGAAGTCAAGGGAGAGCAGTTTCCAAGGTCCTGAGGGGGTAGGCAGGGGGTGAAGCAAGCCTGTGGGCTTGCCTGAGGGGGCCTTCACCCGCTGGCAGGTTGGGCAGGAGGCGACATAGGTCTTGACGTCCCGACACACACGAGGCACCAAAAATCCCTCATCACTCCGTGCAAGGTCTTGATGAAGCCAAAATGCCCAGCGGTGGGGGAGTCGTGGCACTGATGGAGGACCTTCTCACGGTGGGGTCTAGAGGGCACATAGACCCAACCAGAATGGTAAAGCAGGCCACCTCGCAAAGAGAAGGGGGTAGAGTGGGGGGGGGCAGAGGCTAGCCCCAATTCCTCCACTTTTGTGTGAACAAAAGCATCCTGAGCCTGTTCAGAGTGGAGGAGCTCCTCCCAAGAGTGAGGCACCGCAGCTGCCGCCAGGCTCCGGGGCGGGGCGAGAATCAGAGAGGGGAAGGATTTCCCTCACCCCCTGGCTGGAGGTCCAGCTTATGAGAAAGAGCATCTGCTTGTAGATTGTCGGAGGCCTTCACATGGCAAATCTTAAGGTCGAACCGGGGGGGGGGAGTGACCACCTAATCTGCCTCTGGTTTAAGGCACGGGCTGTCTGAAGATGTTCCAGGTTGCGATGGTCGGTTCTAATTTCAACTGGGTGCTGTGCCCCCTCCAGAAGATGATGCCAGGTCTCCAAAGCAGACTTGATGGCCAACAGTTCCTTCTCCCAGATGGTATAATTCCTCTCAGACATGTTCAGTTTCCTGGAGTACTGTGTCCAGTTCTGGGCACCACACTTTAAGAAGGATGCAGACAAGCTGGAGAGGGTTCAAAGGAGGGCAACAAAGATGATCAGGGGACTGGAAACAAAGCCCTATGAAGAGAGACTGAAAGAACTGGGCATGTTTAGCCTTGAGAAGAGAAGACTGAGGGGAGATATGATAGCACTCTTCAAGTACTTGAAAGGTTGTCACAGAGAAGAAGGCCAGGATCTCTTCTTGATCATCCCAGAGTGCAGGACACGGAATAATGGGCTCAAGTTACAGGAAGCCAGATTCCGACTGAACATCAGGAAAAACTTCCTGAGTGTCAGAGCAATACGGCAATGGAACCAATTACCTGGGGAGGTGGTGGGCTCTCCCACACTGGAGGCCTTCAAGACGAGGCTGGACAGCCATTTGTCAGGGATGCTCTGACTTGGATTCCTGCATTGAGCAGGGGGTTGGACTCGATGGCCTTGTAGGCCCCTTCCAACCCTACTATTCTATGATTCTATGATTCTATGATTCTATGAGTGGTAAGCACAGGATTGCAACCCGCTGCCTGCCCGATCTGGGTGAAAAAGCACTGCCCCCACCGCAAAGTCAGAGGCATCAGTTTGCACCACAAAAGGCTTCCTCGGGTCGGGATGTAACAGGATCGGCTCAGAACTAAAAAGCTTCTTAAGTGCCTCAAAAGCCTGTTGGGCAGATGCCATCCAATGAAAGGAGATTTCCTGCCCTTAAGGAGGTCTGTGAGAGGAGATGTCAGCCTAGGGGTGGACGAAAGTCCCTTACCTTTCGCCGAAGCTTTTTCGCGGGGGGGGGAGCGCTTCGCTGCTCCCCCCGCGAAGTTCAGGCCGGGGGGGGAGGCTTCCCGCCTCGCCCGGCCGAAATTCAGGCCGGGGGGGGAGGCTTCCCGCCTCGCCCGGCCGCGAACTCGAAAGTAAAAAAAAAAACGTCCCCTGATAGGCTACGTGACAATTCACGTAGCCTATCACGGCTAGATCTGGAAAGTCAGCCGTGATAGGCTACGTGAATCGTCACGTAGCCTATCACGGGTGACTTTAAAAAAAAATAGCGTTGCCCTTATTTTCGCCGTAGTCTATGTAAACATTGACGTAGACTACAGCAACTAAATAAGGAACACGAATGGCGGCTCCCTATGGGGGCCGCCATTCGCGTACGCGCTTTTTATTTTTTTTTTTAAAGTCACCCGTGATAGACTACGTGACGATTTACGTCGCCTATCACGGCTGACTTTGCAAATCTTGCCGTGATAGGCTACGTGAATCGTCACGTAGCCTATCAGGGGACGTTTTTTTTTTTTCTTTCATTGCAATGGCGGGGGCGGCAGCCGGTCGAAAGACCGGCTGCCGCTCCCGCCCCGCTCGAACACCGGACGAACCGTCAGCCGGACCCGCCGCCGGGAGGGACATTCAGGGAAGGTAAGTCCCGTCCCGGGGGGGGGGGGCGGGGGGCGGGGGGGCGGAGGATTTCTCCCCGAAACTTGTTCGGGGGGCCGAACACGTTGGCGCTCGGCCCCCCGAAGTTTCGGGGAGAAATTCTCCGCCATCCCTATGTCAGCCGAGCAAAGCGGGGCAGGAACTTTCTGTAAAAATTAGCAAACCCCAGAAAATATTGCAAGTCCTTCTTGGTGGATGGAGCCTGCCAGGAGAGGACAGCCTAGACCTTTGCAGGATCTATCCTGATACCGTCAGCTGAGATAATGTAGCCAAGATAGTCCAAAGAGGTTAGGTCAAACGCACATTTCTCCAGCTTGGCATAAAGATGGTGCTTGCGGAGGCACTGGAGAATGGTGGAGACATGGTGCTGATGGGCATGGGGGTCCTCAGAAAATATAAGTAAATCACCAAGATACACAATGAGGAAAGTGTCCAAATAGTCCTGGAAGATGGCATTCATAAAACGCGAAAATGCGGGGTGGGCGCAGGCAAGCCCAAACAGCATCACTAGGTATTCATATGCTCCGTACCGGGTGCCGAAACAGGTCTTTCACTCATCCCCCTCCCGGGTGGGAGTCAGATTGTAGGCGCCATGCAGGTACAACTTTGTGAAAATCTTGGCTCGCCCCAGGTGCTCCAGCATCTCAGGGATCAGGGGGAGGGGGTACTTGTCAGGGATTGAGACCAAATGGAGGGCTCTATAGTCATGCACTGGGTGGAGTTCTCCAGATTTCTTGGTCACAAAGATGGTAGTGGCGCAGGCGGGGGAGGAGGAAGGGTGAATGAAGCCACGTCTGAGGTTTGTGTCCAAAAACTCTCGCAGAGCTCGAAGTTCTGGCTCCGACATCAAATACAGTCATCCAGCGGGGATGGTTGCCCCCGGAATGAGGTTAATGGCACAGTCAAATGGGCAGGGGGGGGAGCTGGTCGGCCTCCTTCTTGTCGAAAACATCCCAAAAAGCTGCATACTTCTCTGGGAGGATCACGGTAGCTGAAGAACTGCCAGAAGTAGATGAGGAGGGGGAGGAAAGGGTTAAGGCCTGGACTGGGACTGGCTCCTCAATCAGGAGGCAATGTTCCCAGCAGTAGGGAGACACAAACTCCACTTGCTGAAGCTCCCAAGAAATCTGAGGATTATGCTTAGAGAGCCAGGAAACACCCAGCACGATTGGGTATTGGGAAACATTGGCCAAGTGAAACTGAATCTGCTCAACGTGGGACTGGGCGTGCAGAGTGAGAAGAGCTGTAATCTGGGTCACCACAACCAAAGAAAGAGGACGCCCATAGATGGTCTCCACTGCCAAGGGAGCTGGAAGAGGCAGGGTAGGAATATTGTGGAAGAGGGCAAAGTTTTCATCCATGAAACTGGTCGTAGCCCCCTAGTCCACTAAAGCCAGGGCCTCCACCCCACCACACTGGGAGGAGCGGAGGTGAACATGCAATAGCAGATGGGAAGGTGGGGGGTTTGCGGAAGGTACCCACCGGGTATGGAACCGATCCCCACACTGGAGACCCCCAACAGGCTTGGGGGGCAGCCTAGTCAGGCCTGGGGGTGAGGAGGAGGAGGAGGAGGAAGAGGAGGAGGAAGTAGAGGGTCTAGCTTGGCAGGTTTTGGCGAAATGTCCCAGTTTTCCACACCTAAAGCATCGACGCTCAGTGCACCACCGCTCTAGTTCCTCCAGCGGCAGTGGGGCTCGGGTAGCTCCCAGCTGCATCGGGGTCTCCTCCGCCCCAACTGCATGGGTGGGGGAGGGGGCAGGAAACAGGGGGGAATGGGAGGAGGGAAATCTTGGCCCCCGGTGCCCCGCCGGGTCTGTCGGCGCCCCTCCAGCCGACTACCTATCTAGAGGCAGGTCTGGATGAGGTCCTCCAAAGTAGGCGGGCTAGGCGTGCGTGCCAACTCTTCCAAGATCTCGTCGTTCAAACTGTCCAAAAACTGAGCCACCAGCGTGGCATCATTCCACTGTAAATCCTGCATCAGCAAGCGAAAAGTTGTCGCATAGCTGGAAACTGAGTCCTTGCCCTGCCTGAGGCGGCGAATCTCCTGAGAAGCCATCTGTGTGCACAGGGGGTCACTGAAAAATTTGGCCATCACTGTCATGAAACCTTGATAGTCCCTGAGCAGGGGGTCATTAGCGAGAAATCCTGAAGCCCATTTAGCTGCCATGCCTGAAAGTAGGTTAATGATGAAGCCCACATGAACCTGTTCCATCAGGAAATCCTCAGGTTGAAGGTGCATGTACAGCTCCGACTGGGTCCGGAAAATCTGAAAAAGTCCTTTCTCCCCAGAAAACTTCTCTGGCAAAGCCACCAGGCACTTGCGGCGGGGGGGAATTGGAGGTGGTGGGTGTTGAACCGCAGCTTGTAGATTCTGTACAGCAGTCACCAGTTGAGCCACTTGATCACGGAGAATCTGGTTCTCTTGCGCCAGAGCTTGCACCACTGGGTCCCTGGCACCCTCCATTCGTCAGTAGGAGAAGAGAGAGAGAGAGAGAGAGAGAGAGAGAAGAGGAACGGGGATCAAGCTGTCAGGAGTGCCCTAGCGGCCTCTTTCAGTAGACTCCAATAGCCAACTCAAGACACAGATGAAAGGATTCTTTTCAAGGTTTTAATCCTTTTACAACTTAATGACTCTTTCAGATGCTAATCACCAGTGACTAAGCAAGGAACAGCAGAATAGCCTATGCTCCGAGTAGGCAGTTGATCCCTGTTTGAAGGAGAGTCACTTGAAGACCCTGAACTTATGGGCTAGGGAGAAATCCTCCCTCTTTCCCTTGGGTCCATGGGAGGCGGCCGTTGCTTGCGCGCCAAACTGGCGCTACGCTTCCTTTCCGTGCCCTCCATCGCTCGTTGCTCCCTGCGTCTGCGTCGAGCATCTAGCAAGCCCCCCTCCCGCACTTTCTCACTGCCTGGGTCACTATCTATCTCAGGAATTCCAGCAGAAGGAATCTCTGCCAGCTGCTGTGCCTGTGAGGGATGAGCTGGCTCCTCTCCCACGGATTGCTAATCCTCCTCAGAATCAGAACTGCTCTGGGGTTCTATCAGCTCATTTTCCACTCTGACAGAAGCAATTCTATGTGGATTGATGGTTGCTTCTGAGCCTGGGGGCAACCGCCTATCCAGTGCAGGGCAGGGGGAGTGGAGAGGAGCGGAACTCCTCCTCGGTCCCCCCACCCAGCTTTGGCAGCTAGACAACCAATTTCAGCTGGCTAGCCATGGGACCTCAGAGCATGGGAAGCGGTGGCCAAATGACACATAGGATGTGTCATATAAGCATTGCCGACCTCCCCGCCCTGCCCTTGGGAATGCCCTGTTTTCCCCGCTCCGTGCTGCTCTTCCGAGCGCGGAGCGCAGGGCTGATCTGTGCTGCCTGCAAGGTGGTGCAGGAGGGGGTGGGGGTCGGTTCTCTGGGAACCAACCAATCCTATGGCCTTCTAACCACTGACTAGCAGCCATAGGATTGCACCTTTATTGTAAGAAGCCCTGCAAAAAAAATATATATTGTGGGAAGCCCGGCAAAAATACGTATATATATATATATATATATATATATATATATATATATATATATATTGTGGGAAGCCCGAAGCATATTATATATATTGCATCCTGAGAACCTGTTTCTCTTCTTTGTGAGCTACATTTGCCTATGCCAGCCTGCCCCTACCTGGCCCCCTCCAGATGTTTTGAACTTCCACTCATCACCATAAGCAACTTATGTTGCTCCATACAACTTTAGTGGAGCTCCATACCTTTTTCATACAGAAACCTCCTTGAGAAATGGCACTGGCATTGAGAGGCTTTTGAGATTCTCCAGATATTTCACCTGAGGAGGGATCTAGAAATATGTCTTAATATGTTTTCTCTCGCTGTGTGTGTGTGTGTGTGTGTTAGAGTGTGTGTGTGTGTGAGAGAGAGAGAGAGAGAGAGAGAGAGAGAGAGAGATCTGGTTATACTACCTCAGAATCTTCAGAACCCCCCAAGAAATCTGGAACACTGCCTGACTCTTTGGTGTCAGCTGGTGATACCTCCAGTATTCAAAAATACCTCCCATTCAGGATGTTTCAGGACAACATCTCATTCTGTATTTCAAGCATGGCAAAATAACAAAGGCTATGCTAGGGCCATTCACCTGTGTTATGAGCAACTGATGCACATCAGAAGCTCATAATACCTTAGACCAGGGCCAGCTCTAGGTTTGAGCCCTTTGGTGGGTCTCTCCTTTGTTGCCCTCTCCCCTGAGCCCTGGTGGGCTTACTTGGAGATGGGTGGTGGTATTGGGTAGGGATGGCAGAGAATTCTGCCATGGATTTCAGTGAGGCCAAATGCACTGGCATTCAGCCCCCCGAAATCCATGGCGGAACGGCCTCCCACCCCCCACCACCCCGCGGAATCCCCCCAGAACGAAACTTACCTGGGGCTCCAGCAGTGGCGGCGGCAGTGGTGGCGGTGGCGGCTGTTCTTTCGGCCGGCTGCTGTGGCCGCCATTTGCGTCCTGCCAGGCTGCCGTGATAGGCTATGTAAGTATTTACGTAGCCTATCACAGCAAAGAGCAGGGGCGCAAACAGTGGCCGCTACGCCGTTTGTGCCGCTGCTCTTTCCGTGATAGGCTACGTAAGTATTTATGTAGCCTAACACGGTAAAGGCAGCTACGCAAATGGCGTAGTGGCTGCCATTTGCGTGGCTGCCTTTACCGTGTTAGGCTACGTAAATACTTACGTAGCCTATCACGGCAGCCTGGCAGGACACAAATGGCGGCCGCTACAGCGGCCACCATTTGCGTCCACAGCAGCTGGCCGTGGCCAGAACACCGGCTGCTGAAGGCCCTGGCCGGCAGCTCTGCAGAGCTGCCGCAGAGCAGAGCCGGCCCAGGAAGGGTTCCGGGAGGAGGGACAGAGCGCCTCCCCCCCACGGCGAATCCAAGCTGTGAAAAGGTGAGTGACTTTTGTACATCCCTAGTATTAGGTAGCAGCAGCATTACTTAAGTACCAGAAGAGGAGACCCACACAGCACCAACTGTGGCCCCTCTTGGGGTGCTGAGGCCCCAGAAGCTTCCGGTGGATACTGGATGTTTCTCTCATTCCGACGAAGCAGAATATGGTGACTAGTTTTCAAGAAGCCTCAGTTCCCAGGGACTACTGCTTGTACATCAGTATACTATCCATTTCAGGGCAGTCAAAATGAGGTAGGTTGTGCTGTCAGATTTGGTCCACCTCAGAGGACCCCTGCTTCAATTCAGACATCTCCCAAATCTGTCAAAATCAGTCCCATTTGGGTTCAGATTCAGGATTTAGCCAAATGTGAAGCAAACCCCAAATATGAAGAAGTATCAGTGGGAACCTTTATTTAAAGCAGCCTTTTTTCTTGCCAATTTAAATCATGATTTAAATAGCCTTGATTTAAATCAGTCTACCCTGACCCTCTACTGGGAACACTCCCGGCTTCTCCAGTTCAGCCATAGCAAAATAAGATAGCTGGGTTTCTACAAACTTTACCAGCCAGAATCCCCTAAATGTACATCATCCTGCTCTCCACACCTTGTTCTACAAAGTGCAGGATGTTCAGTGGAGAGCCAGGGCTGCAGGAGAAGCCACCACCACCACTGGGGAAGAGGCATGCTTGCTGCTGCTGTGCCTGCTGCTGCTGCGCCTGCTGCCGCCGCCGCCGCCACAGCCACCATCACCAACACCAGTCCTCCCCGTGGACTTCTGCCTGGTAGACTTCCAGTCCCTACAAGACCAGGCCCCCAGGTACTGAGCCAGCTGTGCTGACTGTTCCACCTGCCCCTTCCTGGAGGGGCTACATAAGCTGGCTGGCTGAGGTGGCCTGGGAGAGCCAGGGCCTGCAGGAGAAGCCACCACCACCACCGGTGAAGAGGAGCGCCTGCTGCCGCCGCGCCTGCTGCCGCCGCGCCTGCTGCCACTGCCGCCATCACCAACACCAGTCCTCCCTGTGGACTTCTGCCTGGTGGACTGCCAGTCCCTGCAGGACCAGGCCCCCAGGTACTGAGCCAGCTGTGCTGACTGTTCCACCTGCCCCTTCCTGGAGGGGCTGCATAAGCTGGCTGGCTGAGGTAGCCTGGGAGAGCCAGGGCCTGCAGGAGAAGCCACCACCACCACTGGGGAAGAGGCATGCCTGCCGCCGCTGCCTGCCGCCGCCACCACCATTATCACCACCACCACCATGGACTCCTGCCTGGCAGTATTTTTAAAGGGGATTTTTAAATTGTTTTTAAATTTTGGGGGGAGTCTGTTGTATTTTTAGGGGTGGGTAGCCTGCCTGATAGGCGGAAGCAAGGGGGCATGTGTCCACCTGATGGAGGCAGTGGAGAGAGTGTTGGGGGCCAGAACATACCGAGGCTGGGTGGCAGGTGCTGGCAAAGTGCTAGGGGCAGTCCATGCCACGTAAGAGGAGCAAGGGAGAGATGTGTAGTATCTGTTCCCTGCTCCGGACCTGTCCAGAGCCAAAGGATGACTGGGGGAGGCATAACTCCATCTTCTGGCCTTCGTTTGCTGCTCTGCAATGCCAGGTCTGTTACCCAGAAAACATCCCTCATCCATGACATGATCCTGGATAAGGGTGCAGACCTGGCATGTATTACGGAGACCTGGCTGGCTGAGGCCACTGCTCCAACTCTGGCAGCCATGTGTCCAGCCAGATTTTCGTATGCACAGCAGCCAAGGGCTGGGGATCGGGGAGGGGGGGTGGCTGTTATCTATCGAGAGTCCTTTGTCTTCACCGAACCCCCTCTCCAGGAGACCAAGGTTGCTGAGTGCATGTACTGGAGGTTGGGCCCGAAGGGCAGTCTGGGGATTCTGCTCATGTACCGTCCACCCCGCCGCACGACAGACTCCCTGGCCGAGGTGCTTGAGGTGGTCTCTGATGTGTGTGTGCAGTCCCCTAACTTGTTGGTGTTGGGGGACTTCAACATACATTCGGGGGCACCTTGGGACTTCAGGGAGACCATGGTTTCCTGGGAGCTGCACCATATTCCAACTGGGCCCACCCATGTAGCTGGTCATGCACTAGTCCCTGTGTTTGTTTCTGGAGAAGCAGGGAGTGATCTGGAAGTCGGGGATATATCCACCACCCCCTTGTCATGGTCAGATCACTATCTGGTGATGTTGGAGTTCTTGGTTCCACAACCCCTCTGCAGGGGTGGAGGACCCATTAAAATGGTCCGCCCCAGGCGTCTTATGGATCCAAATTTATTCCTGAACGCGCTTGGGGATTCTCTGGAGCATGCCAACGGCCACTCGGTCGAGACCCTGGTGGGTGGCTGGAATGCCGCAATCACTGGGGCATTAGATTGGGTGGCTCTGAAACGCCCTCTCCCCCTGAACAGGGCTTGAACTGCACCATGGTTCAATTCGCAGTTACGAGCTCTGAAACAGGAGGTGAGACGGCTAGAGCCTGGTGGGTGGCTGGAATGCTGCAATCACTGGGGCATTAGATCGGGTGGCTCTGAAACGCCCTCTCCCCCTGAAGAGGGCTTGAACTGCACCATGGTTCAATTTGCAGTTACAAGCTCTGAAACAGGAGGTGAGACGGCTAGAGCGCCGGTGGCGGAAGTCTCGCTCCAAAGACAATCAGACATGGGCTAGAGCTGTATCTTCAGCCTATCACGTGGCGGTGAAGGCAGCAAAAAAGGAATATTATGCTGCCTCTATCGCATCTGCAGAGTGCTGACCCAGGAGGCTGTTTCAAGTGGTCCGGAGCCTGGTCGGTCCAGTTGCTCTGGAACCGCTGGAGCATTCTAAGGCCTCCTGTGAGGCTTGGCAAGGCACTTTGCAGATAAAATTGATCGGATTAGGAGTGTTATTCCATGCGCTGTGGATACAGTTAGTGAGCAGAAGGCAGTCTGTGGCACACCAGTTTTGTGGGATTGGTTCCAGCTTCTTCCTTCTGATGAAGTGGACAAGGTGCTTTCATCTATAAGGCTTGCTTACTTGATCGTTGCCCATCTTGGCTCATTATGAGCTGCAGAGAGAGGCTGGGTGAGCGGATCAGGGCGGTGGTGAACGCCTCCCTTGAGGAGGGAGTGATGCCATCAGCTCTCAAGGAGGCAGTGATAAGACCGCTTTTTAAAAAGCCCTCCTTGGATCCCCAAGTTCTGAACAACTTTCGCCCAGTCTCGAATCTGCCATTTTTGGGCAAGGTGATTGAGCAGGTGGTGGCGATGCAGTTGAAGGCACACCTGGAAGAAGCCAATTATCTAGATCCATTTCAGTCAGGCTTCAGGCCTGGGCATGGGACAGAAACAGCGTTGGTCGCCTTGGTGGATGTATGAGGAGGGCTCTTGGTAGGGGCGAATGCTCCTTCCTTGTTCTCCTCGACCTCTCAGCGGCTTTTGATACCGTTGACCATGGTATCCTCCTGGACCGCCTGGAGGGGTTGGGCATTGGAGACACCGTATTGCAGTGGTTCCGGTCCTTCCTCTCTGGCAGGTACCAGAGGGTAGCACTGGGAGAGGAGGCTTCGGACCCGTGGCTGCTCACTTGTGGGGTGCCACAGGGTTCCATCCTCTCCCCGATGCTATTTAACATCTATGTGAAGCCACTAGGGGCTATCATCAGGAGGTTTGGGGTGCGGTGTCATCAGTATGCGGATGACATGCAGCTCTACCACTCATTCAAATCTTCACCAAGGTTGGCTGTAGAATCCCTGTCCAAATGTTGAGATGGTAAGTGGCTGGATGGGGAGGACTAAGCTGAAACTGAATCCTGACAAGACCAAGGTACTTTTGGTGGGAGACAAGAGGATGCTGGGGGATGTTGACCTGGTGTTGAATGGGGTACAGTTACCCTTGAAAGACCAGGTCCGCACCTTGGGGGTCATCTTAGACTCCCAGCTGTCCATGGAGGCTCAGGTGTCAGCTGTGAGCTGGACAGTGCTGTACCAACTCCATCTGATACGGTGGCTGCGCCCCTACCTTCCCGACCATCTGCTCCCATCGGTAGTACATGCCCTGGTTAGGGTTGGCGGAGAATTTCTCCCCGAAACTTCGGGGGGCCAAGCGCCAATGTGTTCGGCCCCCCAAACAAGTTTTGGGGAGAAATCCTCCGAACCCCCCCCACACCCCGCACCCCCCCCGGGACGGGACTTACCTTCGCCGAATGTCCCTCCCGGCGGCGGGTCCGGCCGGCGGTTCGGCGGGTGTTCGAGCGGGGCAGGAGCGGCAGCCGGTCTTTCAACTGGGTGCCACCGCCGCCATTGCAATAAAATAAAAAAAAAAAACGCCCCCTGATAGGCTACGTGACGATTAACGTAGCCTATCACGGCTAGATTTGCAAAGTCAGCCGTGATAGGCTACGTCAATCGTCACGTAGCCTATCACGGGTGACTTTAAAAAAAAAAAAAAAGTGTGTACAGATAATGGCGGCCCCCATAGGGAGCCGCCATTCCCGTTCCTTATTTGGTCGCTGTAGTCTACGTAAAGATTTACGTAGACTACGGCGAAAATAAGGGCAACGCTATTTGCATTGCCCTTATTTTCGCCGTAGTCTACGTAAACATTTACATAGACTACAGCGACTAAATAAGGAACGCGAATGGCGGCTCCCTATGGGGGCCGCCATTAGCGTACGCGCTTTTTTTTTTTTTTAAGTCACCCGTGATAGGCTACGTGACGATTGACATAGCCTATCACGGCTGACTTTGCAGATCTAGCCGTGATAGGCTACGTGAATCGTCACGTAGCCTATCAGGGGGCGTTTTTTGTTTTTAACTTTCGCGTTCGCGGCTGGGCGAGGCGGGAAGCCTCCCCCCCGGCATGAAATTCGCGGGGGGAGCAGCGAAGCGCCTCCCCCCCACCACGAACGTCCTTCGAGGACAGGTAAGGGACTTTCGTCCACCCCTAGCCCTGGTCTCCTCTCATTTAGACTACTGTAATGCGCTCTATGTGGGGTTACCCTTGAAGATGGTTCGGAAGCTGCAGCTGGTACAGAACGCGGCGGCTCATCTGCTTAAAGGCAGCCGCCGGCGAGATCACATCACTCCAGTGCTGAAGGAGCTGCACTGGCTACTAGTTGTTTTCTGGGCCAAATTCAAGGTGTTGGTTTTGACCTTTAAAACCCGATACGGTTCCGGCCCAGCCTATCTCAAGGAGCGCTTCCAGCAACAGCAGATAGGCTGCTCAACAAGATCAGCCTCGGATGGCCTTCTCTCTGTCCCATCATCCAGGACAGCTAGGCTGGTGAGGATGAGGGAGAGGGCCTTTTCTGTGGTGGCCCCCACTCTGTGGAACTCCCTCCCTAGGGAACTCCGCCATGCCCCCTCTTTATTCCACACCTTTCTGCAGTTCTCCTTGCCACTAGAATAACACAGCCACCCTTTCCCATTGTGGTTTGTGTGACATTTTCCTGATCTCTCTCCTGCTGTGTCAGGAAAACACTGTTACAATTGTGTGTGCAGTTCAAATAGGGTTAGAACGCAATAGAAATGACTCACTTTTTTTTTTTTTTGTACTGTGTTTTGGCAGTATTAGCAAATGCCTTAAAGTGCAATCCTAAATATATCTACTGAGAAGTAAGTCCAGCTGATTTAAAAGGACCTTACTCTCTGGAAAGTGGGCATAGGATTACATCCTTACTTTTTCAACTTTTTGGCATTCCCTGCAAAAATAAACACCTATTTATTTACATTGTCATCACTTGCTCTCACTCTCAACTGCCCTCATCATTTCTCAATCATCCTTGTAGCCAGGCCTGATTGGCTAAGTACTGTTGTGAGGTCAACCCATTCACTACAAAATCCCTGATTGTCTGAAATACCCAAGTCTAGGATGGAGACAGAAACAATCATGGAAAAAATGATACCAAAGCGAAAGCAGCAATGGAGCCAAACAGGTTTTAAAAGGTGAATAATTGGACAAAGTTGTTTTTTTTCTAGGAAGAAAAAAAGCCCACCCCATTGATATAGCGATTTTTGATTCAAAACTTAAAACTGTAGAAAGTTTTGCGCATCACTAGATAGGACCATTTGCCTTTGAGAATATTTGAGAGTTGGGATTTTTATGTCATGATGAGAGACTGCTTTTCAGCAAGGGAGATGTTGAATGGAAAAGCAGGCATGGAGTTTCCTTACAGTTTCTTATGCAGGTAAGTGTTGTGTGTTTTTTAAAGGATGGGGTAAGCAAAGAACTTAAGCTCAATACGAGTTATAACCCTGATACACAGTATTCACCCCAAGGTTCTGAAAGAACTGGCAGAGACAATTACAGAGATATTATCAATCATTTTTGACAACTCATTAAAACAGATGAGTTACCAGTTGACTGAAGGACAGCAGGGGAAGTCACAGCATTTAAGCAGATGATAAACAGGAAATTGCATGTCACTGTAACCAACTTTAATACCAAATTTAAAATATAAAGGTGAATAATAACTTGTGGTGCAAACGTTTTGATCAAATGGAGCTAAATTAAGGCATCAGATCATTGAGAGGGTTATTGTAAACACATGGAGGGCAGTCCTGATCACGTTCTTCGTAACTAGGATGTGTGTTTGGAAAGGGTGGGGAAGATTCCGGGGGGGGGGGATTGATGGGAGGTAAGAGACTGAGAATTAATCTATTACACCATCCTCATCAATCATTATTTAACAACCTATAAGTAGCATCAGTCAGAATTTTAGTAACTATACTCATCATACAGATGGTGGTTGTTCTGCATGAGAAATTCCTTTTGTTGAACCAACTAGTCTTTAAAATTTGGGAAGTGAACTTTTACATCACTTGTAACATTTTTTCAGACTTTTGGTGCTAGAGGCAAAAACAGAAACACCTGTTACTCTAAGTCAGGCTGATGTTTACTTATCAGCCTTTAATTAATTACTGCATGGCAGGCCAAAAATTCAACAGGTGAAACCTTCCCCTTGTTGTACTCTCAAACTTCGGGGGTAGGGGCTGATTCACATATCAAGTTTTGAGATAGCAATAATTCTAGATAGCAATAATTTCTCCTAAATGAGGCCTTACATTTGGCTTTACTATGTCCTGGAGACCTATTGAAACTGGATTTTTCTAAGACTTTGTTTTCTTCTTCTAAGTCTTCTTCAGACTTTGAAGCTTTGGGAACGAAACTAAAGAACTTTGGGGCCCAGATAGTTTTCTCATCCATCCTTCCAGTAGTTAGAAGAGGGATAGAAAAGGAAAGAAAAATACTCCAGGTGAATGACTGGCTATGAAGGTGGTGCTGGCATAAGAGATTTGGATTCTGGAACCACAGGCTAAACTTCCTGGAAGATGGACTGTTGGCAAGGGATGGGTACCTCACAAAGGCTGGGAAGAATGTGTTTGGCCACAGCATGAAGAACTTCATCAGGGGGGCTTTAAACTGAATCCTATGGGGGAGGGTTGGGGGTAACAATGGATGAAGGCTCATGCATCACAACATAGAGAACAGGTCTAATAATGCCCAATAGTCATCTTCAGAAACATGAGGAAAGAAAGCCAGACTATAAAGCACATGGTCTTCGATGTCTATACACTAATGCCCACAGTATGAGAAACAAACAGAACGAACTTGAACTCTTAATACAGGAGGGAAATTATGACTTGATAGGTGTAACTGAGACTTGGTGGGATGACTCCCATGACTGGAATACAGCAATTGAAGGATATAACTTGTTCAAAAAGAACAGGAGGAACAGAAAGGGAGGTGGGGTTGCACTATATGTTAATCATACATATCTCTGCACAGAAATACATGAGGATGAGCTTGGTTACCCCCCATCGAGAGCATCTGGGTTAAAATAAATGGAGAAAAGAATAAAAGGAACTTGGTGGTCAAAGTCTACTACCGGCCACCCAATCAAGGAGAACACGAGGATGACACTTTTGAAAAGCAAATTGCCGATGTTTCAAGGAAGCATCATGTAGTAGTAATGGGGGACTTCAATTTCCCCGATATTTGTTGGGAGACAAATTCTGCAAAACATGGTCCCTCCAGAAAATTCCTGACTTGTGTGGCGGATAACTTCCTCCTACAGAAAGTGGAGGAATGAACTAGAGGATCAGCTATCCTTGACTTGATCCTAATCAACAGAGATGACTTAGTGGATGAAGTAGCAGTTACAGGAACTCTGGGGGAAAGTGACCATGTTATACTTGACAGACTTGAGTTCTTGGTTCTAAAGGAAGCAAAAGACAAGTGTAGAAATTCCGTGGCAGAATTCTCTGACATCCCTAACAAGAAAATGAGTCTAAGATGGGTGGGAGTTTTTAAAAAAGGAAATTCTAAAGACACAATTACAAACAATTCCAACAAGAAAAAAAGGTGGAAGACAACAGAAGAAGCCAATGTGGCTTCACAAAAAGCTTAGAGATGACCTGAAAACAACGAAGTACACATATAGGAAGTGGAAGGAAGGCCAAGCTACAAAGGAAGAGTACTGGCAGGTAGCACAGAATTGCAGGGATGGCGTCAGGAAGGCTAAAGCTGAGAATGAGCTGAGGTTAGCGAGGGATGCTAAAAGCAACAAAAAGGCTTTCTTCAGATATGTGCATAGTAAAAGACAGAGGAAAGAAATGGTGGCAAAATGATAACAAATGACAAGAAAAAGGTAGAAGTGTTCAATTCTTAATTTGGCTTAGTCTTCTCCCAAAATAGGGTCTATGAGCCCCCTGGCAAAGGCAAAGTACAGGCTGAAGAGGCAGGATCTTGATAGACTGGAGTGCTGGGCAGAAAAAAACAGAATGACATTTAATAGGGATAAATGCCAAGTGCTGCACCTAGGAAAAAGAAACCAAATGCACAGTTACAAGATGGGGAATACTTGGTTCAACAATACTACAGGTGAGAAGGATCTTGGAATTGTTGTAGATCACAAGCTGAATATGAGCCAACAGTGTGATGCGGCTGCAAAAAAGGCAAATGGTATTTTGGGCTGCATTAAGAGAAGTATAGCTTCCAAATCCAGGGAAGTACTAGTTCCCCTCTACTCAGCACTGGTTAGGCCTCATCTTAAATAATGTGTCCCGTTCTGGGCGCCACACTTGAAGAAGGATGCAGACAAGCTGGAGAGCGTTCAGAGGAGGGCAACAAAGATGTTCAGGGGACTGGAAACAAAGCCTTATGAGGAGAACTGGGCATGTTTAGCCCTGAGAAGGCAAGACTGAGGGGAGATATGATAGCGCTCTTCAAGTACTTGAAAGGTTGTCACAGAGAGGAAGGCCAGGATCTCTTCTTGATCATCCCAGAGTGCAGGACACAGAATAATGGGTTCAAGTTACAGGAAGCCAGATTCCGGCTGGACATCAGGAAAAACGTCCTGACTATTAGAGCACTACAAAAATGGAACCAATTAACTAGGGAGGTGGTGGGCTGGAGGCATTCAAGATGAGGCTGGACAGCCATCTGTCAGGGATGCTTTGACTTGGACTCCTGCATTGAGCAGGGGATTGGACTTGATGGTCTTATAGGCCCCTTCCAACCCTACTATTCCGTGGTTCTATGATTCTGTGTAATGCATGTACATGAACACCGAAGAACAAGGCAATGCACAGCCTGTCATTTTAAAGCCCATAGCTGATGATGCATATTTTGAACTGCTGATAGCCTATGTTTTCCTGTTGTTCTTAAATGACTCATTATTAATATATTGGTGAGTCAGGGTGAGTCTTCTTGTGAAAATAGGGATTTTGCAAGCGTGCCCTTATTTACCTCTGTGCAGTGTTAGAGAATATGGTGTTTCTTGGGGTCTTTTGTTTTCTTCTTTTTGAGAACTATTTAAGTACCACTGAGTACTATTGTATAATTGTTGTATTATTGTACAATGGGGGAGCTGGATTTGGCTGGAAATATATTGCTGCCTGAGGTAAAGTGGCAAATGGTCTGTCCCACTTCCCCCACACCCTCAAAGTCTAAGTGCATCAGACACAGGGCAGGTCAAATTATTTCAGCATCTGAGGCAGAAGTTCCCACAAAAGCCTCTCCCCTTTCCCTCTGCAGTAAAAATACAGTAATTAACCATTTGCTGACCTTTCAAGACACGAACAGTTGGCTGCCTGAGGTGGCTCTCTCCCTTTGCTTAAGGGTAGGGCAAGCCCTGCACTGAAAGCAATTTTACATGGCCCTCAGCAGCACAAGCAATTTCCCCATATGTATCTGCTGAAGTACTGTGGTCATTGTCTGAGGCCTTTCTCTGGGTGCCCCTGTTCCATGACATCAGGCACGTGGTAACTAGTAAGAGGGCCTTTGGCAATGTCTTTAGAATTCTGTCCCTAGGAAGGCTCATCTGGCACCCACTCCTATGTCTTTTTAGTGCCAGGCAGTTTTAAAATTTATTTTCCCAGCCCTTTTAAACATCAGATGAATTTTGAACTGGGTATATATTCTTCCCTGGTACATCATATTCCTTTACATTGTTCCCCCACTTTTAATCCTTGGTATAGTCATATTTTGATCGTTTTGACTATTTTTATAGTTAGTCATCTATGAACATATTGGTGGAGTGCAGGAAACGATTGTTTAATAAACAAACACAGACTCACACAGAGACAATTAAATCGGTGTGGTAAAAATGTTGTCCACAATTTCACCCATGAAGAAAATAGTTATGTGAGAGAGGTGATCTGTATTTATCTGAGCAGCTTACACGTGTTTCTTATTTGTATATGTACTTAAAAAGCATTTCTCATTCTATAGAATCATAGAATAGTAGGGTTGGAAGGGGCCTATAAGACCATTGAGTCCAATCCCCTGCTCAATGCAGGAATCCAAGTCAGACTCAGAGCATCCCTGGCAGATGGCTGTCCAGCCTCATCCTGAATGCCTCCAGTGTGGAAGAGCCAACTACCTCCCTAGGGAATTGGTTCCATTGTCATATTGCTTTAACAGTAGGGATGTACGAAAGTGACTTACCTGTTCGCGGATGTGATTCGTGGTGAGGGGAAGGTGCTCTATCCCTCCCCCCAGAATCCTCGATGGGGGGGAGGCGATCCAGTCCTCCCCCCCGGAATCCTGCCCAGCCGGCTCCGCTCTGCGGCGGCTCCGGGGAGCAGCCGGCCAGGGCCGTCTGCGGCCGGAGTTCTAGCCGCGGACGGGCTGCTGCGGACGCAAATGGTGGCCACTGTAGTGGCCGCCATTTGCATCCAGCCAGGCTGCCATGATAGGCTACGCAAGTATTTACGTAGCCTATCACGGCTAACCCCCCCCCAAAAAAAACCAGCGTACGCAAATGGCAGCGGCTACGGCGGCCGCCATTTGCGTTCCCTATTTTTCACCGTTTTATCCTACGTAAATATTTATGTAGGCTAGAACGGCAGGAAAAAAAGGAATGCAAATGGCACCCACTACACTATTTGCGTTCCCCCCCTTTTTTTTTTGCCGTAATAGCCAATTTTTCCTGATGTTCAGCCAGAATCTGGCTTCCTGTAACTTGAGTCCATTATTCCGTGTCCTGCATTCTGGGATGATCGAGAAGAGATCCTGGCCTTCCTCTCTGTGACAACCTTTCAAGTAGTTGAATAGCGCTATCATATCGCCCCTCACTCTTCTCTTCTCAGGGCTAAACATGCCCAGTTCTTTCAGTCTCTCTTCATAGGGCTTTGTTTCGAGTCCCCTGATCATCTTTGTTGCCCTCTTCTGAACCCTCTCCAGCTTGTCTGCATCCTTCTTAAAGTGTGGTGCCCAGAACTGGACACAGTACTCCAGATGAGGCCTAACCAGTGCTGAGTAGAGGGGAACTAGTGCTTCCCAGGATTTGGAAGCTATACTTCTCTTAATGCAGCCCAAAATACCATTTGCCTTTTTTGCAGCCACATCACATTGTTGGCTCATATTCAGCTTGTGATCCACAACAATTTCAAGATCCTTCTCGCTTGTTGTTGAGCCATGTTGTTGAGCCATGTATTCCCCATCTTGTAACTGTGCATTTGGTTTCTTTTTCCTAGGTGCAGAACTTGGCATTTATCCCTATTAAATGTCATTCTGTTGTTTTCTGCCCAGCGCTCCAGTCTATCAAGGTCACTTTGAATTTTGTTTCTGTCTTCCAAGGTATTAGCTATCCCACCCAATTTTGTGTCATCTGCAAATTTGATCAGCATTCCCTGCACCTCCTCCTCCAAGTCATTAATACAAATGTTGAAGAGCACTGGGCCCAGGACTGAGCCCTGCGGTACTCCACTTGTTACCTCTCTGCAGTTTGAGAAGATCCCATTGATAAGCACTCTTTGAGTCCGATTCTGTAGCCAACTGTGGATCCACCTGATTGTTGTTTCATCTAGCCCACTTCGAGCTAGTTTGCTCATCAGGATATCATGGGGTACTTTGTCGAATGCTTTGCTGAAGTTGAGGTATATTATGTCCACAGCATTCCCACAGTCCACAAGGGAGGTTACCTCATCAAAAAATGAGATCAGATTCGTCTGGCAGGATTTGTTCTTGACAAAACCAAGTTGGCTTCAAGGAATCACTGCATTGTTTTCAAGCTGCTTGCAGACTGATTGCTTTATCATCTGCTCCAGAATTTTCCCAGGGATTGATGTCAGACTGACCGGTCTGTAGTTCCCAGTTTTGTCCTTTTTACCCTTTTTTGAAGATAGGGACAACATTAGGCCTCCTCCAGTCATCTGGAGGAGGCCTTCACCCATCCTCCATGATTTCTCAAAGATAATAGACAGTGGTTCTGAGAGTTCTTCTGCCAGTTCCTTTATTAGTCTAGGATGCAGTTCATCTGGCCCTGGAGATTTGAACACATTCAAAGTAATTAGGTGTTCCTTCACCATATGCCTATCAATCTCAAGCTGCAATCCTGCCCCTCCAGCCTGTACTTCGCCTTTGCCAATGGGCTCATAGACCCTCTTTTGGGAGAAGACTGAGCCAAATTAGGAATTGAGCTCTTCTGCCTTTTTTTGGTCATCTGTTAAATTTTGCCAGCCTTATTTAATAGTTGAACCACCGTTTGTTTCCTCTGTCTTTTACTACGCACGTATCTGAAGAAAGCCTTTTTGTTGCTTTTTGCTAGGGATGTCAGAGAATTCCACCACGGATCTCGGGGAGGCCAAATGCCAGCACATTCGGCCCCCCAAAATCGGTGGCGGAACGGTCTGCCCCCCCGCCCCCCCTGGGATGGGACTTACCTTGGGCGGATCTTCCTGGCAGCGGCAGCGGCAGCTCCAGTGGCGGGGCAGTGGCGGCGGTGGCGGCCGGTCTTCCGACCAGCTGCCACTGCCACCAATTCCAGTTTTAAAAAAAAAAAAGTGATAGGCTACGTAAAGATTTACATAGCCTATCACAGCTAGATTTTTAAAAAACACCGTGATAGGCTACATAAATGTTAACATAGCCTATCACGGTTGATATAAAAGAAAAAAACACGCGTGTACGCAAATGGTGGCGCCCATGGGCGCTATCATTTGCGTTCCTTATTTTGGCACGTCTTAGTCCAAAATTTACGTAGCCTATCATGGCTAGGTTAAAAACAAAAAAAACACAACGTGATAGGCTACGTAAATCTTTATGTAGCCTATCACATCTGACTTTAAAACACACACACGTGTACGCAAATGGAGGTGGCTACGGCCGCCGCCATTTGCGTTCCTTCTTTTTGGCCATCTTAGTCTACGTAAATATTTACGTAGACTAAGACGGCGAAAATAAGGGAACGCAAATAGCGTAGCAGGCGCTATTTGCATCCCTTTTTGATTCCCCATTTTAGCCTACGTAAATCTTTACGTAGGCTAAAATGGCGAATCAAAAGGGGACGCAAATAGCGCCCGCTACGCTATTTGCGTTCCCCTTGATTTTCGCCGTCATAGTCTACGTAAATATTTACATAGACTAAGACAGCCAAAAAGAAGGAATGCAAATGGCGGCGGCTGTAGCCACCGCCATTTGCGTACACGTGTGTGTGTGTTTTTTAAAGTCAGATGTGATGGGCTACATAAAGATTTACGTAGCCTATCACGTTGTGGTTTTTTTGTTTTTAACCTATCCATGATAGGCTACGTAAATCTTTACGTAGCCTATCACGACTTTTTTTTTTTTTTTTAAACAACACTGGAAATGGCGGTGGCGGCAGCCAGTCGGAAGACCAGCCGTTGCCGCCGCCACCGCCGCCCGGAAGATCCGCCCCAGGTAAGTTTCGTCCCGGGTGGAATCCGCGGGGGGGTGGCAGGCCGTTCCGCCACAGATTTTGGGGGCCAAATGCCAGTGCATTCAGCCTCACCGAGATCCGTGGCGGAATTCTCTGCCATCCCTACATAAGATGGCTTCCACTGCTACCTAGGATATCCTCTTACAAATCATCAAAATAGAGGAACTGCATCAGCAAAAAAAAAGAGGACACCAATTTGCATAGAATGTGTATATGCTAAATTATACATATAGATGCAAATTTAGAAACCGTTATTTTAACTTAAATAGAAATAAAGTAAATCTCACGATACTGTGGAAGACTGTGATCAGGTGACCTGTGTCCCTGCCTGCTCAGTCTGCTGTCCAGAGTGCCAACTGTCCAGAGTACCACCTGTTACCACTGCTTCCACTGGTGTTAGTAAAAGAAGTCATTTTGTTGTTGCTGTTGATAAGAAGTCATGGTGGCCTTCCTAAGTGCTGAAAAACTGAGCTGGGCAACAGTTCTTATCGTTCTGTATCTTTAAACTGGAATTCGACCGGACAGCTCTTCAAATGGAGGACACCTTCAAACAGAGGACTGTCCTCTGTAAAAGGACACATGGCCACTCTACTGCTAGCTCCTTTCTTTCTCCAGCTCTGTCAATACTTCCCCTCGTGGTACTGCGTGCCCAGTCTTCAAATAGGAGGAATACAATATACTATATATCCCCACCCCCACCCCACTTCAGGACCTTACTATAGGGTGAGGCCCACTTAGGTTCAACAGTAGAACTACATTATGTGCTTTCAGACCATTTTCTAATGCCCATCTCTTTGTGTCTTGTATCTACTGACCCGCACCCAGTGAAGCCATTACAGCCAGGTGGCACCAACGCCATTTATCCGGAGTACCTGTGAAGAGGAATTGCAGAGAAAACGCCTGGCTCCCAGACCACTGTCTGCATAACAGAGTGGCACATGAAAAGAAGTTAGTCATCACTGTTGTATACAATGGTGTTGCTCTGTGTGTGAGTGAATTGGTGTGTGTGTGTGTGTGTGTGTGTGTGTGTATATATATACACATATACATATACATGTACATGTACATATACATATATATATATATACATACATATACACATACATACATACATACTGTTGGCTTTACAGTCAGGGAGAATGTTACTCTCACAAAGGTGAAAATTATGTGTGCTTGGAAATTTTGACAGCTGTCAAATTTGACTGCTGTCTGTGATCCTAAACCTAATCCTTTTAAGTGAGAAGATAGTATCTTTATAAGCAGGCAAAATGAAACATAGAATTAGATCAATCTTGTTGCCTTTTGCGGGTGGACAGGGGGGAGAAATGACGAGATGACACCAATAGATGTTGGATAAAACAGGGCCACATTTATTGACAGATTACAAACTGTGAAGGAAGCACCAGCGGGCATGCAGCAAACAAGACCAACATGACAGGTATGGATTGAGGCATCTGTTGTCTGGGGCGAGGTGTCCACCATCGCTCCCAATCCGACATACCCAATTCTGGGCTGGGAGACCTTCCCCTGTCACACACACCCCGAGCCACAGAACCCGAGTGGGTGAAGAGGGTTGGCCTCAGAGGTAAGCTGTATCTCCTGACTGGAGCCACAAAACCCAGAGCCGAAAGCCTCGGGCCTTACCAGTCACCTGAAACGGCACCTACAAATGCTCACCTGTCCTCTCCCACAGCAGAGTGCCCGCTCGGAGCTGCCAATACAGTTATGTGACCGGAAGCCAGAACAATTGAGTGATACACATTAACATACATTGCTCCCTATCCCAACTGCAGTGCGAAGTAGGCAAAAGACCCAAAGCCCAGCCAATATGGCTGAGAGCCAAAATTCCTACTCGGCCCCCAATAGGGCAACCAGTATAACCCGCACTGCATAATGGGCGGGAGGGAGATCGGAAGGCAGGAGCGAAGAGCCGAGTGGGTGGCGCTGCCTTAAATAGCGGCCGGCTCGACCCCACCCACCCAGGTGAAGCGAGGAGCGAAGGCCAATGGCCTTCGTCCTTGTCCCATCCTTCCCCCCCCCCTGCAACAGCCCCCCCCCCCCCGCAGCCAGGCAAGCCGGGCACAGGGTGAAGGCACTTCTATCTTTTTGTGTGTGTGCATACTTCTGTTTTCAGCATAAATATAAAGAAGAGAAGGCCTTACAATCACAATAAACTTCCCATTAAGGCGTCCCATCATGGAAACAGGAAAACAACAACAACCTGATATTGACTATTCCATACAAATCTAAAATGACAAATGTTGCATTTCATATTCCCCCACCCCACTGGCTTTATTTCTTTGTTGCTTGCTCTGAATGTACCCTGGCTTGCTGACAATAGGTTGGATCTAGGATCTACCTGCCAAAGGAAGGGACCTTATGCAAGAGGAAGGACTTTGCTCTTGGAAGGTCCTTCCCTCCAATTTTTGGGGATTCCCCTATCCCCTACCACACACACACAGCTCACCCCATTCAGCAGGGCCTCCTCACTCCCTGTGTAGCATTCTCAGGGGGCTGGAGAGGCTGGTATAGGCAGATCCACTTCTGTCAAGATCAGTTGATCCCACATAAATCTGGATCCAACCCAATATTTGTGAGATATGGAATGTCCAAAACCGCACACAGTTTACCACATGAGGCCTCATTGATGTGGAGTAAAGTGATATTACTACTTATTACCATTCCTGCCACTGATGTTGGTAAGAGAAGCCATTTTGTTGTTGCTGTTGATAAGATGTCATGGTGGCCTTCTTAATTGCTGAAAAAGTGAGCTGGGCATGTAAAGAGCCTTTCCTGATGAATCATTTGGATTGTTTTGTGCATCTCAGCTAGCCCAGCTCTGAGAAGTGTGTTTGCTATTCTGAGGCATCTCAAGGATAAAACAATATTTAATGGGCAGATTATACATTTCTTCCCCATCAAGATTTGTCAGGTGTACTGGTTCACTGGTTTATCAAAATAAGAAGAGTATAAGAGTTTCTGTTAGATAAAGATTCAATGAGCAAGAATGACCGCTTCAGTATTTCCAGTTAAGTGGCTAATGCACATACCGACAAGATGTAGCATTTCTAAAAATAAACATTGACTCTCTTGTTATTGGTTGTGAATAGGGGCCGGGTAATACATTTTCACACTCCAGCCTTCTTCATGGGTTATTGCAAGCAAGAAATACCCATTCAAGTCCATCCCTGCAGGCAGTTTTGGGACATTATATTTGATCTCAGGGTTCCTAACTTCTTGATGTATACTTTACATTGGAAGCAGAAATGGAATGGAAACTGAAGGAAAGAGCTCAAAAAGAACTGATGGCATGTCTGGGCTTTGATGAGAATAAATGAGTCAGAGGAGGAGGGAGATGTTCCTCTCACATTGTAGCGCTACTGTGATCTTCCAGTGGGAGGCCCAGTAATCTGATCCATAAAAGTGAGTGAACAAATTGTGGTAATTTTAGACTAAACTGTTCGTTTATTATACTTTTAAACTACCCAATAACCCAAGTTCTCTGGGAAGTGTACAATACATTAAAAATCAATACAATACATAAAATACAAACAATGAAACTATGATTAAAAATAGCACATAATAAGAGTTAGTTTAGAAGCAACCAGAGGGGCTTTGGGAGACTTTGAATGTCTAGCTCTGTTACAAACTTCAGATTCTGAATCTTGTGACAAGAAATTTGAAACCTGACTTTCTCTGTGAAGCTGAAGTTTTGCTTGATTTGAGACCTCTCATGTTTATCTAAATGAAAATTTGACCATTTGGAATCTGCCATGTTTGTCAAAATTGGACCATTTGTCAAATTTTTATCACCTGTTTTATTATAACTATATATTCCTGTTAACACTGCCTTTCCTAATCCACAACCTGAGTCCATCTGTTCTCCCCTCAGTATCTTCATCAGTTATTTAATCCTGGGGTCCTTCAAACACTAGCTACCCCTCCTTAAAGTGTACTTGGAAACGACCATTCATTGAAGCCATGACTGGTGGCCCTCATGCCATATGTACCTATATGAATGCATGAACCTGCCTTATGCCAAGTCAATCCATTGGTCCATCAAGCCCAGTACAGTCTACTCTAGCAGTCCAAGTTCTCAAGTAGAGGATTTTCCCAGCCTTAGCACCTTTAACTGGTGATGCCAGGGATATGACTGCAGAGACCTTCTGCATACAGAGCACGTGCTCTAATCACTGGGATGCGGTCCTTTCCTCTCATCACTTGTAGGGCCACTGACAGACTTGTGGCCCAGTGGGAAATGTCTGTATGAACTGATGCCTCCCTGTGGGGATTGTACATGTGAGCCTCATCATTTGCATGTGGGGCTGTCTTTTCTGAGCAGTCGGCAATTCCATGCACTCAGTGATTCTATTCAGTCCCTGCTAGGGATGGGGGGGAAAAATCTGTTTGGTTTGCATTTTTGAACCACTGTGCAAACCAAAACTCAGTTATCCTTTGAAATTCACACTTCTCTGAATTTTTTAAAAGCCTTCTCCAATTTCTTAAAAAGAAAAAAACATAACAAATATGTATATTAGGGAAATGTGCACACAAAAATGCATCTATTCAGAGAACAATGTTAAAAATACATTATATTAGGAAAATTACTTGCAAAAATGTGTATATTAGGCAGAATTGCATTAAAATGTATTACGAGAAATGCGCACAAAATTCATACAAATTTTCATGCACTTTAAAAGAAATTCTCAAAATTGGGGACAAACTGAACTTAAGATTGGAAAAATGAAACACTTACATTGAGGAATGCATCCATCTATACTTGCTGATAGGCTACTGGCAACCAGGTAGCCTTTCAACAGGCAGAGAAGAAAGGGTGGTTCTTCTGTGTCATGGAGACCACAGATAAGGTTCACAGTAGCATCAGGCAAAACACTGGTGAAAACAGCATGCAGCTTTGCATAATTCCACACATCTCTATGTGACCACATCTGTGTGTGTGTGGGTGGGTGGGGGAGGATTTGTCCCCAAACACTTGAAGCAGGCCATACTGAGGCTCACCCTTCAAATGTCCATTTTTTCCCCATTAACCCCCCAGAACCTTTCTACAAATTCATGGGATTAACAACAGTAAGGCAGACCATACAAACACTTGTGGTTTCTAACAGAGTATAGTGAAGTATAACAAAGTCAGTGCTGGCTCCAGGTTTTTGAAGTCCCTTCAGCAGGCCAACTCAATGGGTTCCTTCCTTCAGTGATTCTACACTCTCACTACAATTGTCACCAGCTGCTATTATTCTCTTTCTTATCATTGTTTCCACTTGCTTGCTTGACAGGCAGAGAGCCAGTAAGTAAGCAGTCAATGGCATCTACTGCTCCTTCTCCTTACCACCACCACCATGCCTGGGCTAGAGCAAGAGACAGATGAACAAGCAGGATGCAATGGTGAAGAGGAGGAGCAAGTCCAAGGGACTGTGGTCAGTGTACCCCTGTTGGAGTGCGGGCCCCTGGTAGGAATGCTGGAGAAATCTGCAATGGACTCACATGAGTCTGGATTTCTTGCAATCTGGTCCATGGATTCTGCACCAGCCCGGTATCTGTGGGTCCAGTGGATTCTCTCCCAATTTCCAAAATTTCGTAATGTGGGGGTGAGGTGGGGGAAGCACCATCATGCTTACCAGTAAAATTGTGAGCATCGTGAGGCTTTTTGTTTTAGAACGAAGTCTCCCGTTGGTGCACTTCCTGGAAGATCCATGAAAGGATCTTTGTTTTTGTTCGGAATGAAGTCTCCCATATTGGTGCACAAAAGGACTTGGGGTCCTTTCATGGGCATTCCAGTAAGTTTGCTGGCTGGGAGATTGCAAAGACAGAGAAAAGGGGCTCTTTCCTTGAAAGATGCAGGCACTCTCCTAGCCAGAAAACTTACTGGAATGCCCATAAAAGGACCCCAAGTCCTTTTGTGCACCAATATGGGAGACTTCATTCTGAACAAAAACAAAAAACACCCACAATTCTCACTGTTTTACCCATAAGCATAATTCCCCCCCCGGGGGGGGGGCAATGAAATTTATAAGAAAGTCACTCCAAATTTATTTCTGTATTGTTCTAGGCGGGGGAAAAAAAAAATCCAAGTCCGTGGGTTTGCACACAGTGGACAGGAAAACTCAACCCAGTCTGCGGACCTCATGCAGACCATATTAAATACAATCTTAACATCCCTATCCCCTGGCAGGTGCCCAGCCATTCCTACCCTTGGTGCTGGCCCTGAGCAAAGTAAACATTTATGCAGGGAAACCTAATGTGAAAGTTGTGAATTTCTGGCACTCTCATAAAAACAAATTCTCACATCCTTATTCAATAACAGATTTATTTATTTTTTTGTCACCACTCTAACACCCATTTGTGAACATTTAGACACATTCAGCAGGGTGAAGAAAAGTATCTTTTTTTCCTATAAAACAATTTTGTCTTGCTTCCCAGGATTTTTATTTAAATGGGGTAACATGAAGGCACAGAAAGCTGCATCAGTAACAAAAACTGAGCCATTTGCCACGTCCTGCTAAGAGAAGGTGCCATTCTTGCAAAGGTCTTTTGAAGTGTGAGGATTTCTTCGAGTAACAGCACCATGGATAAAAAGAGCAGGAAGACAATGATCAAGCCAAGGCTCTTAGGGTAAAGCCTTGCAGGTACTCCTAGTGGTGCAAATATGGATATAAGCAACAGAGGGAGATAAAAAGAGGAAGCAGGAGAGGAGAAGTACTAAAGGTCAGAACGAAATATACATGATCAAAATGAAATAAACATGCAGGCCTGATTCAAAGACCTTTATAACAATCCTATGGCCGTGCTTGCATTACCTTCTTGCACTGCATTGGTAACCTGGTATAAAAATGTAATCCTCCATTACTTGACAAGTCAGTTATGATTTGCTTCAAAATCAAGGAGGGCTTTCTGCTCTAACTGTAGTCATATGAACATAAGAAGAGCCATGCTGGAGCAGACTCAGGGTCCATCTAGTACAGCATTCCATTCACACAGTGGCCGACCAGCTGTCAACAGGAAACCCACAAGCAAGGCATGACTGCAACAGCACCCCCCCGCCCATGTTCCCCAGCAAAGCGGTGTACATAGACATACTGCCTCTGGTACTGGAGGTGGCACTTAGCCATCAGGACTAGTAGCCATCGATAGCCTTCTCCTCCAGGCATTTGTCCAACCCCCTTTTAAAGCCATCCAAATTGGTGGCCATCACTACGTCTTGTGGTAGTGAATTCCATACTTTGACTGTGTGCAGAAGTTCTTCCTTTTATCTGCAGTTTTGCAGAGAAGGGTGGAGGCTTTCTTACATTTAAAAATGTTTAAAATTAAAATTTTAAGGTTGTTAAGGGTATTTTTAAAGAAAAAATCCCCCTGCTCCTGATCAGCCAGTGATCAGCCAGCAGTCGGTGGGAAGCCCACATGAGCGCAATAGCAACCACTGCTTGTGCCGCACAGGCATAATTACCAGCCATTGTACTGCACTGAGCTTATAGTTTATTGTTTTATTGTGTTTTAACTGAAGTTTATTTGGTTACTGCTTAGGTATTTTGGAATGCTAAACAGTTTATAAATATTTTTTATATATACCAGCCATATATGATGGCCCAACAGGGGTTAGTTGACATCCTGGTTTTGCTATTTGCCTAGGAATACAAAATATTGAGAGGGGTTGCCAAGTATCTGGCAGACTTCCAAAAATGGCTTGTGAGCTGCATTTGACTTGGGTATCACAGGCTCTGAATGACTGAGACTGGGAGCATCTCTACACCAGCCTAAAATCCCGCATTTAAAACGGGCCTTTCTGCTTCCATTTTATATGCAGGATCACGATGGACTCCCTTTACATGTGCTTCTTTCCCCCCCTTTCTCCCTCCTTTCCCACCTTATCTGAGTCTTCCATATGTGTTATTCCACAGCCATTAGATGGCGCTGTGATCTAGCTCCTCTTATTGAGGCTTTTCCTTTTTCACAAGGGAACTGAAACGGAACTCAAGTGCAGTAATTTGATAGCTCATTATCTCTGATATTTTTAAAGATGGAATAAAGGCCATTTTCAATCCTAAAGGAAATCAACCCCGACTGCTCATTGGAAGGACAGATTCTGAACTTGAAGCTCAAATATTTTGGCCACCTAATGCGAAGAGAAAACTCCCTGGAAAAGACCCTGGTGCTGGGAAAGATTGAGGGCAAAAGGAGAAGGGGACAGCAGAGGATGAGATGGCTAGATAGTATCACGGATGCAATTAATATGGACTTGAGCACACTCCGGGAGAGAGTGGAGGACAGGAAGGCCTGGCGTGCCATGATCCATGGGATCATGAAGAGTCGGACACGACTTAACGACTGAACAACAACAAAGGTCATTTAATGCTGGTAATGCTCTGGAGGTTAACAACATCATCTAGAGGACCCGCAAACTTCTGTGAAGAACCAATCTCAACAGCAGGATAAAGCTCCATGTGAAGAAGCCCTGGGTTTCAATCTGTCACCAAACTGTTATAACTGCGTTTCTTGGGGTGCAATCCTATGGATGTCTAGCCAGCAAAAAGTCCTACAAATCCCAGCATTCCACAGCCAGCATGGTGTTTATTATCCCACTGCTTGGACCAAATTGACAAGGATTGTTACTCAGTCCCACCATAGTCACCCAAGGTGGGAGATCTGGCTCACAAATCCTACCTCATACAATACTTTATACATTTCCTTTTGTTTTTTATCCCTTAAATTTCTGCTGCCACCTTACAATTTCTAAGAAAAACATATCCCTTTAGCACACCATCAGTCATACAATAGGAGGATTATAGGCTATGGGTTTGGGATGAACAGATACAGAGACTTATTTAAAGTTAAAATAAATATATTTTTATTTAAATCTCATTTAAATATGATGAAGTTTAATAATATATAGGGCTGTCAACAGACTCTACTAGTTCCTTACTTATATCACTACTTTTACTTTAAGGAAACTGCTACAGTCTTATCCAAGTTCCCTGTTTAAAACCCAGTTCCATCTACCCTTTTCCTACCTCCATCCCAGTTAGCTCTTCCAGAATAACTCAGGGCCAAACTACATGTTATGCTAATTGTATAATCTGTAGCTGAGGTGTGTTTTACTTTCTACTCTTGTGTAAGTGTGTGTGGCCCCAATTGAAATCAGAACCATGGCACCCTGGGAGGGCAGGATTAAACCTTCCCCCAACCATTTCCTCCCCAAATCCTCTCCTCCCCACCAACCCCCTGCAGGGTAGTTAAAAGAAGAAGAAAAAGCCTCCATTGATGCCACTAACGGGTGAAAATGGGCAGGGGGAAGATTTAACCCTCCTCTCCTGGAGCACTATGGTCCTAATCCCAATTGGAGCCATGCACGCTTACATGACAGTAAAAGTTAAATAAGCCTCAGCTACATGCTACGCGATTAGGGTAATGTGTAGTTTGGCTACAAGGATAAGACCTGCAAATTCTTTTTCTGGTCAGAAACTCATTGGAATGATACCAGGCTGACCAAACTCTGTAGCCTGTCAGACCTGCTTCAGCTTCCCCTGAAGTCTTCCTTCTGGTCAGGGGTTTGATGACTATAAGTCACTCCGTTGTCTCCACCTTCTGTCTTCCCAAGGCCAACTGCTTACATTGTCATTTTGGCTGAAAGCATTCCTGGAGAACTGCCTCTGGATTCTTTCTCTCCTTGCTAGCCCTGATCATTTCTGCCCTTAGGGATTCCAGGTACTCTTCTGCATCTTGCCTAGGCTCTCTGCTTGAATTGACCACACTTTCTCCATTGACTCTCTAATTGACCACCCTCTGACAAATGACCTTCTACCACCTCTACATCTGCCAGCCCATTGGCCTGTATATACGAGCCAATGATAATCAATAGAATGTTCATTAACCGGCCTATCAAAACCTGACCTTTTAAAATTCTCCTGTCCAGTATATAATCTGACAAGATTAACTGTGAACCACTAAAGCCTCAGACAGTTTTCTTTGTTAACTGTAGAACTTCGCTGACAGTTAGCATGCTGTCAACAGTAAGCCTTGCATACCAAGTAACAATTAAGCTTCAGTTAGAGAGAACCCCTTTAACTCACTGTTAACTGTTTATCATCACTACAGTATTGCATTTTATACCACATTCTGGTTTTTACATTTACATAACATTTAAATAATGTTTTGCCTAAGGCATCTTGATTCTCTACACAGGCCTACCTACATCTTATTACATCAAAATAATTGTACTTGTGCCATTGCCACTTCAATATGCCATTTGAAACATATACGGGCTCTATCACTCTGCCTGTTTAGTGAGTTCACTAATCATTAAAAGCTTTTAAACAGATGGCAACTGGGCTGAGTTTTACTGATGCCAAGTAGAATGTTCCATTCAATTGTTTCCAATTGCAATGCCAAGGGGCTTAGGACTTTTCTGGTCCTAAGCCAGTGGGGCTGAGGCACCACAATATACAATAGTAAGTTATCCTTCATATTGATCCAGCTATGACTTGAACACACTGTGATCCTTTGTTCCCATATCAGTTCCAGGGATACTATTCCAGAAGTTTTATAATGTTAATAATTAAAAACCTTTCTGAAATGTCCAAAACATACTGTTTAAGAGCCACTGTGCAGTTGTTGGACCTTGCTTGAAGAAACAAGCTCTCTTGTGCTGCTATGTTTGAGGATCTCTGCCACTGCACAGATGATTGGAATCATTAGACCCCCTTCCACACTAAAAAGGTAGATGGAACTATCAAAGCGGACACTGTTGGCCATGCTTGATGGTCTATGTGGTGCAAGAGCACTGTACCCGATGCTACCCCATGTACTGGAGGTAATTCCCTTCACCAACACATTTGGACATAGAAGGCATGTTTCCAGATGGACAATATGCATACATACCATCCTCTCTGGTTAAAGGCATTAGGTCTTCTACCCACTGTGTCTTTCTTCTTTATTGATTTACCTCCTTGATATATTTTCCTATGTTACTGTACTAGGGAATTTCAAGAAAATACTGCACATGGCCTTTCTTTCTAACAAAGAGCAACAAACTTTGTTTATTACATTGTAAACTAACTTTCAGTTCCTTCAGGATCTCAAAATAGCATCTATTGAGATGTTCACAATTTGCACGTTCATAGAAATTGATTGATTTATCAACTTGTTAAAGGACAAATGATTAATCAACTAAAATTCTTTAAGTGCCTTAAGTTCTAATAAATATGTGTCTAAAGTAATCCCTAATCTATATTTATATCTATATACTAGCTGCTTCCCAAAATGAAAACTTTATGCAATTGATAAAATAAGTATCTTAGAGCAGAATCTTATGCATGTTTAGAGAGAAAAAAGTCCTACAACTCCCAGCATTCCCCAGTCAGCCATGTTGACTGGGGAATGCTGGGAGTTATAGGATTTTTTTCTGTCTAAACATGCATTGGATTCTACCTTTACCTTATTAACATCTAAAATATTATTATAAAATTATCAGTTTTACAAAGCTTTTTTAACAGAGTAGATTTTTTAACTCATCTTATTTTGCAAAATAGTTATTCCAGCAATCTAATTTGCATCAGTCTATGGATGTATTATTCATCAATCATCTGTAAAAACAAGCCATCTGTTATCACTCAAAACACTTAAGAGATACCCGACAATATGATCTCAGTGCTGAAGCACATATTCCAAGATGTCTCTGCAGTTACTAAAACAAAATCTCCTTTCAGTCCAAAATTTAATAAATAATTGTCAACCCACATCCTCTTGACTTGAAAAGATCAAATAAGATTGCTATGATTGAATTAAGTATTATGAAAAGTCAAAGATGAGCTGGAGATGAAATTCAGAAATGTACTGCCTAATGTCAGCGCCTCTGCTATTAATGAGGTATGCTCAATAGGTTTATATAAATTGCAGAGTTAAGTGATATAATAATTTCACTCAGAATTATACACTTCATAATTAAAGTAGATGTAGTTGCCATTGCTGTTAGGACTACATGCTATGTGTCATTCCACCTAATAGAGCAGTAAAAGCAAAAGGAGCAATGGAATTTGGAAGCATCTGGATGAATTAACTCCAACAATTTAACAAATAAACAGAATCTTCACAATTGTAGTTTTAGCATATTCATTTATTTTATACATTTATATACTACATTTATAAGCCATTCTAGATCTAGAAATGATTCTTGAATAGTTAACAATATGGGTGGGGATTATCAAAATACAAGAGAATAAATGGTAACTAGGCTTGAGGGCTATGTGCTACCTCCAGTACCAGAGGCAGTGAGCCTATGTACACCAGTTGCTGGGGAACATGGGTGGGAGGGTGCTGTTGCACTCATGCCCTGCTTGTGGGTTCCTGGTCGGCAGCTGGTTGGCCACTGTGTGAACAGAATGCTGGACTCAATGGACCCTTGGTCTGATCCAGCATGGCTCTTATGTTCTTAAAAATATTTTAAATCAAATAACGACAATAAAAACAGGGCAAGTCTTTTACTCAGGGAAGGCTAGTTTATATAAAAATATAAAATATGAATATTTTCGGCAGATGCCGAAAATAGAGCAATGTTGGCACCTGCCTGACATCAGCTGGCAAGGAATCCCAGAGAGGGAGGCAATACACTAAAAGCTGTACTCTAAATGGACTCCAAACAAACCTCAGGCCCACACAGAAACACCGGAGCACCTTATGTGGTGAACTCAGTGATCGGGCAGGCTGGTAAGGGAGAAGGCGTTCTATGAAGTCTCTTGGTATCAAGTTGTTTAGGGCATTATACACCAATAACAAAACCTTAAACCTGGGCTTGTAGCAAATACTGCAGTTCCCTCAGCAAAGGAATTGCATGTGAAAAGGGGCAGTTCCTGACAACAGCCAAGCTGCTGCATTCTGCACTAGCTACAGCTTCCAGACCAACCTTAAGGGCATCCCCACATAAAGTGCATTGCAGTAATCCAGTCTTGAGGCTTCTGTAGAAGCTTCGGTTGAAATCAGGAACTGGCTTTGGAAATCACAGCAAATTCCTTCTCCAAGCTGTGCCCTTCATTTTTATTTGTGAAATAGAGGTAATTCACATGCTAGAAGGAATTGTGAATGCCACACCATTGTCCCCAAAGTATCAATGTCTCCTGTTCAAATGAACATTTCCTGGGGTTCCCTGTGCAATTAGGGCAATGAGTGTTGGATTTGCTTAAGGATGCTTCATCCACAGTAGTCTGGATGGAAAGAATGGATGGATATGGCTGAACATCAGGAAAAACTTCCTGACTGTTAGAGCAATATGACAATGGAACCAATTCCCTAGGGAGGTAGTGGGCTCTCCCACACTGGAGGCGTTCAAGACGAGGCTGGCTGGAGAGCCATCTGTCAGGGATGCTCTGACCTGGATTCCTGCAATGAGCAGGGGGTTGGACTCGATGGCTTGTAGGCCCCTTCCTACCCTACTATTCTATGGTTCTGTGATTCTATACTACCTTTGCAGATCACTTATCATGTATAACAATGATATCAATATGAGAATGCTTGTCAAGGAATGCATGCATCATTGTGATGACATCATTGTCAATAACTGAAATGCTAACACAGAGCTGCAAGTACTTGGCTTAGGATGAGTCAATGTCAAAGAGAAAAAAATGGAAACAAGTTTATTTGGCGCTGTATCAGCACTACACCCTAGTAGTAGCGCTCTAGGGGGCCATGCTATTGAGCCACTGTGCTGAGAGAGTCAGCTGCAGCATAAAGGTTAGTCTGAGAAGGTGAGCATTAGCTCAAGAACATTGCCTGTTGTGTTGGTATTAACAGCCAGTATAGCTGCAGCTTTTCTCTTGCAGTGCTAATGCTTCACATCTGTGAAGGGATAAAGAAGGAGTTATGGGTTTCCTGGGATAGAAGGCAAAGTCCATTAGCTCAGACCACCTCCCAGACAAAAGGTCACAATTCAGGTCCAGTAACACATGCCACTATTACACTGTTGTGGTTGAAGTCAAGCCATAGGATTAGGGTTACAGTATCAAAAGGTACCACTCATGCTCACTGTCCCAGGCATAAAGAGACACATTCACCTGTATATTGAACTCTGTAGACCATTCATAGTCTGAATGAGGATGCATACTTACATCCTCATTGCAATATGGATAGTACATTCCCACCGTACACTGTCTAGGCCTCTCCCTATGTTGTTGCATGCAGTTCTATCTAGATTAACGATGGGTGAACTTACCCCAGCCAGGTGAACTTGTTATTTCCTTGGATAATAATGAGCTCACCCATGTAAGCTCGGATGAGTGCTCTCCCTTATAGTTCTGCATAAATGAGCTTTTGCACATGTGTAATATGAATTGAAAGTGCATCTTGAGAGCTGTAGTTTGGAAACGCACAGTGTGTCATGCGTCACTGTGTTATGTACCCCATTCCCGATTGGTCGTTTTCACATGGCCTCTCCCAGAAATGCTTCAGCCACCAGACCAGTAAATAAAATACATGTTTACTTACCAAACAAAATAAAAGAAAGGATTGTATGAACAACAATGACCCAGATTTGATCTAACAAGAATAAGAGAGAGAGAGTGCTGAGTCTGACTACCTAAATAGGAAACCAAACCATGTGTGAGAACAAAATGGAGAAAAGCGGTGTGTATGCACCTACCTGGCTGTTTCTTTGAATGCAATTGATTATTGGGTAAAGTGACATCATCACAGTTTACCATAGGTATGAAAAGGGTTAATCCAACCAATTCAGTGCACATGTAGAAATAGCATTGTTAGATACAGACTGTGCATACTCAGAAACCCAGAATCAATTCCGAACTTAGTAGTGAATTGTAAAATGCCATCCATGCTCATTAAAACGGTAAGCATTATGAATAGGCCAAGTTCAACCAGTGAGCTGATTAATTACTAAATTCGCCAGCATTACTAATTTAGATTGGAACCAATATTGTTAAGAAATAATATGTACCAGAAAGAAAACCAATGTGATGTAGTGGTTAGGTCCAGGAAGACCTGGGTTCAAGTATTGCTCAGTGATGAAGTTCACTGAGTAACTATGGTCATGTCACTCACTCTCCACTAAGCCTACCTCATAGGTTTGTTGTGAGGAGGGGTCACTCTTCTTGGAAAAAAGGCATGATAAAAATATAATTAATATTAAACAAAAGCCCAGAAGGATTCCCACATCATCCCATTTCCTTCTGTTATGGTGACATTTTCTTTAACTCTTAGAAATGGCTAAGTGGTGCTCTCTTCTGTATTATATATTGTCTTACATCTTCTGAAGTTGAAATCCTGAATGCTACATTAACCCCTGGAAGGTTCCCTGGAAGCAGTGGGTAGCCTTATAAGACTGAGGACCTGGTGCATTACCATCTGAAATGTCCCATTTAGTGACATCAGAGCTAAATTTAGAAATTGTATCCTAGGAGCTCATAAGTTTCCTTCAGACATAGAAGCAGTGTCCTATTTTTTCTCAGATCTGGATGTGGCAACTATCCTTAGAGGATCAACATTTGCACTAACAGCAAAGAATATTAGAACATGTTCTGGTGGTATGTTGGAGGAACCTGGAGCCTAGGGTCCATATGGTACACTGTATATATATTTATATATATTCATATATTTTCATATATATTCATGGATCACTGCCTTGTTGTGGCAAAGGGGCTTGCGTAACTCAGTGAAGCCAGAAGCTATGCCATGCAGGGCCACCCAGGACAGACAGGTCATGGCGGAGAGTTCTGACAAAATGTGGTCCACTGGAGAAGGAAATGGCAACTCACTCCAGTATTCTTGCCAAGAAAACCCCTTGGAACGTATCACAAGGCTAAAAGATATGATGCCGGAAGATGAGCCCCTCAGGTCAGAAGGTGTCCAATATACTACTGGGGAAGAGCAGAGGGAATTTCCAAGTAACGTCAGAAAGTGTGAAGCGGCTGGGCCAAAGCCGAAAGGACACTCAGCTGTGGATGCGTCTGGTGGTGAAAAGAAAATCCGATGCTGTAAAGAACAATATTTGTTTAGGAACCTGGAATGTAAGATCAAGGAATCAAGGTAAGCTGGAGGTGGTCAAACATGAGATGGCAAGATTGAACATCGACATTTTGGGAATCAGCGAACAAAAATGGACAAGCATGGGCGAATTTAATTCAGGTGACCATTATATCTATTACTGTGGGCAAGAATCCCTTAGAAGAAATGGAGCAGTACTCATAGTCAAACAAAAGGGTGGGAAAATTGGGTACTTGGGTACAATCTCAAAAACGATAGAATGATCTCAGTACGAATCCAAGGCAAACCATTCAGTATCACAGTAATTCAAGTCTATGCCCCAACCACTGATGCCGAAGAAGCTGAGGTTGATCGGTTCTATGAAGACCTACAACACCTTCTAGAACTAACACCAAAAAAAGATGTCCTCTTCATCATAGGGGATTAGAATACTAAAGTAGGAAGTCAAGAAATCAGTGGGATAACAGGCAAGCATGGCCTTGGTGAACAAAATGAAGCAGGACAAAGGCTAATAGAGTTTTGCCAAGAGAACACGCTAATCATAGCAAACACTCTTTTCCGACAGCACAAGAGGCGACTCTACACATAGACATCACCAGATGGTCAATATCGAAATCAGATTGATTATGTCCTTTGTAGCCAGAGATGGAGAAGCTCTATACAGTCAGTAAAAATAAGACCTGGAGCTGACTGTGGCTCAGATCATGAGCTTCATGTTGCAAAATTTTGGCTTAAATTGAAGAACATAGGGAAAACCACTAAACCATTCAGGTATGACCTAAATCATATCCCTTATGAATATACAGTGAAGGTGAGGAATAGATTTAAGGGATTAGACCTGATAGACAGAGTGCCTGAGGAACTATGGACGGAGGTCTGTAACACTGTTCAGGAGGCAGCAACTCAATCCATCCCAAAGAAAAAGCAATGCAAGAAAGCAAAATGGCTGTCTGATTAGGCTTTACAAGTAGCTGAGGAAAGAAGGGAAGAGAAAAGCAAGGGAGAAAGGGGAAGATATATCCAACTGAATGCAGAGTTCCAGAGAATCGCAAGGAGAGACAAGAAGGCCTTCTTAAATGAACAATGCAAAGAAATCGAGGAAAACAATAGAATGGGAACGACTAGAGATCTTTTCAAGAAAATCGGAGATCTCAAGGGAACGTTTTGTGCAAAGACAGGCATGATAAAGGACAAAGAAGGCAGGGACCTAACAGAAGCAGATGAGATTCAGAAGAGGTGGAAAGAATACACAGAAGAACTATACAGGAAAGATCTTAATGACCCTGATAGCCATGATAGTGCGGTCACTGAACTTGAGCTGAACATCCTAGAGAGTGAAGTCAAGTCGGCCTTAGGAAGCATTACTTACAACAAAGCTAGTGGAGGTGACAGTCTTCCAGCTGAGCTATTTAAAATCCTAAAAGATGATGCTGTTCAAGTGCTGCACTCAATATGCCAACAAATTTGGAACACTCAACAGTGGCCACAAGACTGGAAAAGGTCAGTTTACATTCCACTTCCAAAGAAGGGCAATGCCAAAGAGTGTTCAGACTACCGCACAATTGCGCTCATTTCACATGCCAGCAAGGTGATGCTCAAAATCCTACATGCTAGGCTTCAGCAGTATGTGAACTGAGAACTACCGGAAGTACAAGCTGGGTTTCAAAGAGGCAGAGGAACTAGAGATGAAATCGCCAACATTCGCAGGATCATGGAGAAAGCAAGAGAATTCCAGAAAAACGTCTATTTCTTCTTCATAGACTACGCTAAAGCCTTTGATTGTGTGGATCACAACAAACTGTGGCAAATTCTGAAAGAGATGGGGGTACCAGACCACCTTACCTGTCTCCTGAGAAACCTGTACGAGGGTCAAGAAGCAACAGTAAGAACCGGACATGGAACAACCGATGAAAGGAGTACGACAAGGCTGTATATTGTCGCCCTGCTTATTTAATTTATATGCAGAGTACATCATGAGAAATGCCGGGTTGGATGAATCACAGGTCGGAATTAAGATTGCCGGGAGAATTATCAACAACCTCAGATACGCAGACGATAACACTCTAATGGCAGAAAGTGAAGAGGATCTCAAGAGCCTCTTGTTGAGGTGAAAGTGGAGAGTGCAAAAGCTGGTTTGAAACTCAACATTAAAAAAACTAAGATCATGGCATCTGGCCCCATCATTTCCTGGCATATAGAAGGGGAAGAAATGGAAGCAGTGACATATTTTATTTTCTTGGGCTCCAAGATCACCGCAGACGGTGACTGTAGCCATGAAATTAAAAGACGCTTGCTCCTGGGGAGGAAAGCTATGGCAAACCTAGACAGCATAGTAAGAAGCAGAGACATCACCTTGCTGACAAAGGTTCGTATAATCAAAGCTATGGTTTTCCCAGTAGCAATGTGTGGCTGTGAGAGGTGGACTATAAGGAAGGCTGAGGGCCGAAGAATCGATGCTTTCGAACTGTGGTGCTGGAGAAGACTCTTACGAGTCCCCTGGACTGCAAGGAGGTCAAATCAGTCAATCCTAAAGGAAATCAACTCTGACTGCTCATTGGAAGCTGAAGCTCCAATATTTTGGCCACCTAATGCGAAGAGAAAACTCCCTGGAAAAGACCCTGATGCTGGGAAAGATGGAAGGCAAAAGGAGAAGGGGATGGCAAAGGTTGAGATGGCTAGATAGCATCACCGATGCAATTAATATGGACTTGAGCATACTCCAGGAGAGAGCGGAGGACAGGAAGGCCTTGCATGCTATGGTCCATGGGGTCACGAAGAGTCGGACACGACTGAACGACTGAACAACAACAACAACAACAATATATATTCCTCTTTTTGCTTCACATTCCTTGGCTATATGTATTTCTTGAACTGATATTCCTTTTGTCATGCCTTTGGCTTCTTCAATAAACACGTGAAATTTGAATACATTAACCCCTAACTCTTTGTTTTATTAATGGATGCCTTTTTGTTGTGATAAAATCTAAGACCATTCTGGTGGAATATCACAGCCTCTTCCTGCTATTAGCTGATTGCATTTTGTCCTACATCACATACTTAACACACTGAGAAATGTGTACATGGGTTGCATATGAAGTAAGAATAAGGTAGCTAGGAATACAACTAGGAAATCTTATTCTAAATGTTGCAGAACCCAGAGTCAGAGAGACCACGGAGTGAAGGAAAAAGAGATTCTTTATTTAACGTGCGGGCTTAAGGCTGGAATCATTTCCAAAGAGCCAGAAGCCCCGAAATACATTAGCACATTGTTTTTATAGACATTGTGACACATATGAAATGGCTCCTCCTCCCCCTCCCGCGTGGGGTTGCAGTCCTCAACATTTCTTCTCCTAGCACCGTTGTTTATAATACAAGAACTGGGTTATAGGGTAGCCATGATAAGGAGAGAACAGAAGAGAACAGCAAAGAACAAGATATACAATTATATGACCTTTGACAAGATAAGGAATTCCTGTGTCTCGTCAGCTTACAACAATATATTCAAGGGAGAAAGAGCTCAGCAAGAACATGAAGCATGAGACTGCATGAGGCTACTTAGTCTGATCCCCGATATGGCTGCTACATAAATACTATCCCAGGCAAAATCAAGAACTCTTGAAAGGTCTTAAGCAATTGCTTAGTTGGTGGTTTTTTATTTGTTTTCCTTTCCCTGAGCCTAGGAGAAATGACCTCCACTGGTTTGTAGTACCATTGTGGGTACAATGCAAAGGGTTATTTCATTTGTGCTTGGTTTCTGCTGGATGTTTCATTCACTTCCAAGCACTCTGCACCCAACAATAGGAGAAATTAGCAAGACTCCCTGTTAAAATTATCCATAGGTTTCTGTTTGCTGAGAATGCAGGCCAGGCATTTTCAAATCCCAGGCCTTTGGAATTAGACTAGTCAAGCTGTAATGTCAGGATGAATGTATGAACAGTTCCTCATTCATAAACATTTGAATTCAAATATGAGCTTAATTAGAAGGTTCCAAATGTCACAGCCTTCAAAATGGCAAAGCTTAGAAGCAGCAACTGTAATATTTCAAGGCAGACATTTTGAATGTTTGGAAGCAGAATTCTATGTTTCCAAACCTCAAACAGTGTCTGGAAAAAAATATTGATAGATCATTTGCCATTTTCACCCACTATGTTGAAAACACTTGAGAAAATGTGACATTGCTTGCAACAGTTCATGGAACACAGAAGGAATGTGTTCTGATTCATGTCCTGTTTCCTTTCACTGCAAAGCGAAGGTCAGAATAAACATCAAAATCTCTATGGCTGCACCCCATAGATCTCTGCCTAAATAATAGAATTGCAGATTGCTGTGGCAGGCAGGGGGCAGACCCCTCCCTTATAGCCAAACATGGATGCAAATAGCTTTGGGTTGAGATCAGATCAGCACTGTTGGCTGTGCTCTAAAGGGTAACAGACTCAGTCAGAAATTGATTGTATTATGCTCATGGGTATTTCTGTTCAATTGTCAGCATAAAGGTAAGTTGATAAAAGAGCTGGATGTTAAAAAAAAATTGACATAAATTAAAAGCATCTTGCCCTTTTAGAATATGAAGTAATCCTTCATGGCCAAAAATGAGTGTTTCTACTGGCATGGACTTCAAATGCAATTAATTCTGGCTGCTTCCACATTAGGCATTTATTGTGGAATTGCAATGCCTCATTTACTCACTTTTTACAGGGGTCCACATGATGACATCATCCATTTCTAATCCCCCCATTTTTTCCAGTGCTTCTTTGATCTTTTTTTCTTACTGCAGGAAGTCTGACCTCTTTTGAGAAGGGATAAAAGAATAGTGCAGTCTCAATGGGTTGGATCCAATATCTAGCTTCTGCAAGAGGGAGGGCTCCGCTTGTGTAAGGTCCGTCTGCCTGATTTTGGGGGATCCCCACCACCACAGTTCCTTCCATTCATCAGGGTCTCTTCACTCTCTTTTAGCATTTTCAGCACACTAAGGGGTCTGCCGTGAGAAGGAGGAGGAGGAGATTCCACTTCCACCAGAGCAGTTGATCCTGGGTAAATCTGGATCCAGACCCAAATGTGTAGATGCTCTTAGTGCTACTCTTCCATCTTTTTAAAAGCGGCATGGTTTTAGCATGGGCAGTGGGATAGCAGGCAGGTCAGCTTATCACAGCTCAGCACACAATAACTTTAACCTTTGTGGTGGGCTCCATTTTATAAAACTGTTAATTTTTGAAACCAATATTTTAATTACTGCTAAAATGTTTTTCCAGATATACGAATAAATAACTAAATAAATACTTCTTAAGAGCTTTTCTACAGAAGGCTGTTAATCCTCTCTATCTACTTTTGGTTTCATCACAGAATTGAGATCCAAACACCACATGAAGAGTGTTTCCTTTCCTGCTTTTCTGCAACATAACCTCTAAGTGGCATTGTGGTATAGCAGAATAGCACAATTGCCCAAGTGATTGTAAATTACCCATAATTCACGCAACACATAGTTAAACCATGGAATTCACTACCACAAAATGTAGCGATGGTCACCATTTTTGATTGCTTCAAAAGGAAATTAGGCAAATTCATGGAGGAGAAGGCTATTAATGGCTACTAAATCTGAAGGGTATATGTATATTAGCTCCAGTATCAGAGGAAGTATGTCTATATACGTCAGTTGCTGGGGAACATGGGTGGGAAGGTGCTGTTGCACTCATGTCCCACATGTGGGCTTCCCACAGGCATCTTGTTGGTCACTGAACAAAATCCTGAACTAGATGGGTGGGTCTTTCATCTGATCCATCATGACTCTTATGTTCTTAAACCAGGTTAAACCAGGATCTGTAGCTTGGGTGAACTGGTATTGCACTGTTGTGCTAACATGGCCTGTGCTGTGGTTGAACGCTTGGTTTAAATGAGCCAGTATAGGAATGCGCAACGCCATATGGGCAAGTTTGTCTCACCTGCCAGGCTTCACATTTAAATTGGGCCTGACTTTATGGGCTGAACGTTATGGCAGTGATAGGCGTAGCGTGGCTGTGTCTGAAAATGGAAACAGGAAATATAAGCAAGGAGGATTATCCTACCGTTTAACAAACTAAGCCTGCTTTATAAGACAGATGCTCAAATGAAAGAAAGCTGCAGAGGAATGGCCTGAAAAAATATTGTCAGTAAATACAGAATTATGGAATGGCATAAGTTCTGCGGGGGACACCATGTGGCACTCGTTGCTGTTGTGGTTCAGCTTTGACTGGCTGGCATTTTGGGGGTCCATGGAAGAGAAGAGGTGGGGGGGAGCATTTTACAGTTGTTAGCTACCCAGAACACACTCCCCAGACACTTCTGGGTTCTGTGGAAGTGATTAGGGAGCATGACCTGCAGTTGCCAGGCAACAGCAAAGCACTAGGCAACTGGGAAAAGACTGCAAGAATCAATTCAAAGTAAGGCCGTTATATTTAGGAACCACTGCTGTGATTTTATAACCCCAGGAAGAGGCATCTATATTGGAAATAAACTTTAACCAATGTTGTATACCACTGTAATAATGTTTTGCATGTTACGGTTCAATGACAACAACATTGCACAAGTGACTTGTATGTGGGACTTCAATTACAAGGTGGCTAGAAGGGTCCTGGCCCACTCACTTTTCGTGAACCCCCCTTTAGCTACTGTTTTAGAAGGCTATGAGGGGGGCATGATTTGCCTAAAAGAGGGAGATGGGATGGGGCTTGCGGATCTCATAAAGCCCTCCAGCCAGCCACCTTTTCACCTATAACTCAATCACTACTTGCATGTCTTCCTTTTACAGTTTAATGTTACAGCAGAATGGTGTGTGTGTGTGTGTGTGTGTGGTGTGTGTGTGTGTGAGGGGGTGAAGGGCATTGCTCCTTTGGCAAGATGGAGCTCGCACACTCTATAGCAGCGGTCCCCAACCCTTTTGGCGCCAGGGACCAGTCCAATTTTTCCATGGACTGGGGCTGTGTGTGTTTTCCGCTGGCAAACTTCTGGCCACTGGGATGCAAACAGTGTCCGCTATGCGGATGCCATTTTATCCCTATTCTTTGCAGTAATCAGCTACGTAAAGATTTATGTAGCCTATTACTTGTAGAACAGGGACGCAAATGGCATCCACATAGCGGACGCCATTTGCGTCCCAGCGGCCAGAAGACCCCAGTGGCTGGAGCCAGCCGGCAGCTCCGCAGACTTGCCACGGAGCGGAGCTGGCTGGAGCTGGCGAGGATTCCGGGGGGGGGGGACAGATCACCTCCCCCCCCCGCAGACCCCTGCGGACCCAAGGTGAGGGGGGTTTGCACACCCTTGCGGCCCAGTTGCTGACAGGCCATGGACCGGTACCGGTCCGTGGCCCGGGGGTTGGGGACCCCTGCTGTATAGCACGGCTGAGCAGAAAGTAGATCTCTAGATGTTTAGGACTTCAACTCCCAGAAGTCCCTGCTACCATGGGTCCTTTCTGCCCACCCTTGGTCTATAGCAGCTTTCTCCAACCTGGTGCCTGATGGGAATTATTTGATATTGCTGCCTCCTGTTAAAAAGGCAGTTAGCAGAGAAAAAACAAAAGACTGAACAGAATGAGCATTTACCAGCCCCACATGCACACAAGACTAAAAAAGAGACCATACCCTTCTTTAGTGAAGAAAAAGGTAAAATGGTTTACTCACAATATTCTTGCATAAAAAGGCAGATACCATGTAGAGTTTCAAACAAAGTTTGTTCAGTCCATTTCTTTGTGTTCTATAACACTAGTAAGAGAGAAAGCAAACACATATGCTCCTAGCAACGGAGAAAGTCAGAGGGTGAGAGGGAGGGAAGGAAGGGGTGGAGCAGGAAACCACACTACAGGCTATAGAGATTCTAAAGTAAGCTGTGCCCCATATTCCCATGAATTAACTAACTAACTGCAACACTGCCCCCTTCCTGTATCTTGCAGACGAGGTTGCAATATTCCCAACAGTGCCCTCCAGGAAGGTTGTGTTTCAACATCCATTATCAATTCATCTCCAACAGCTGAGGATAATGGGGATTGTAGTACAACACATCTGGAGGGCAGCAGGTTGGGATTATGTCTCAAGTTCCCTCTTTTTTCCTACTACACCAGAAATGTGAAAAGCAAATGTTACTTCCAAAAACCTTTGGCAGCAAAAGGGTACATCCACAAACCTTTGGCAGCAAAAGCACAATCAAAGCATTTCCAAGTAAGGTAGATTCTTCTATTCTAATTCTGTAGTCTTATTTTCCTATTTTACAGTGTGGAAGTAAGTGCAGCCAGTATTTATAGTTCTAAGACTTGCCAAACATCGGGTATAGGCAGCTATAGCACCTGCTCTGATAAAAAGAAGAAGACAGGGGTAGTTAAAATGGTTGATTAGGCACTTCCAGCTGGACAATTCATTCATCCTGAGTGCATATTTATTGTCAATGACCCATTTTAAGGTTTTGAATCTTCAAGTCTAAAGCCCAGGCCGATCAGACAACTACCCAGCACAACCCAGAATGAATTTCTTTCCCACAGACATTTGTCTGCATTACTGCCCTCTGATTACTGGCTTTTCCAATTTGCATCCATGGCAATTCTTAGATTATTGACATTAAGGGCGCAATCGTATCCAGATAGGCGTCTGCCTCCAAGCTCGAAGGTGACTGCCTATCCAATGCAGGGCAGGAGAAGTACAGAGGGGATCATTCCCTCCATGCTCCTCCTGCCCTGCATTTTGGCTAGACAGCCGATTGCAGTTCTCTAGCTGAGGGAGGGCTGAGCGGGGAAGGAGGCTGCTGTATGATACATTGCATGTGTCGTACAGGCATTTCTGCCCTCCCCACCCTGGAACGCACCCAGACATGCCCCTTTTCAGCCAGTCCACACTCCTCTTGAAAGCACAGAGGACGGGACTGTTCCACGCTGCCTCCAAGGCAGCGCAGAAGTAGGGGGAGGTCGGTTCTCCGGGAACCAACCTCGGAGCGTGGGCTCCGTGGTCGGTTCCCGGAAAACAAGATATCCTATGGTCGTCTAGCCGTTGTCTAGTGGCCATAGGATTGCTCCTTCCATCTCATCTTTATGTGATTTAACCCACTTGCTAATCAGTCCTGCCATTTCATGTCACCTCCCCAAAGTCCTGTACAGTGCAATCCTATATGTCTACTGAAAAGTGAGTCCTGCTGATTTCATTGGGGCGTACTTCCAGATAAGTGGATATGGGATTGCAGCCTAAATGTATTGGCTACTTCTGAGATGTCATTCTTGGTTAAAAGCCCTTGTGATAATGCCTCAGGCTGCCTTCTGAATGCATAGAAGGTCTTTGTTTTCCACTTGTAAGACGATTGGCTGCAATCCAGGCTTACCACTTTTCTGTTTTACTCTTTGCCAACATGGCAAGAATACACACAGAATTTCCTCCACTGGCGAATCAATAGATTAAAAGCCCTATTTAATTTAATGCAGAGGGCAGTTAAAATTTGAGGACATTCAGAAGACATTAAAGTGAGTCAATCTAGGAAAATAAGCACTAGTAGCTTCTAAGTGGATTTTAAAAACTTTTTATCTGTTCAGCTTTTTATTGATGGTTTTATGCTGGCTTCGTGTTTTAGCTGCTGTTTCAGACAGCAATCCTAGCTCCCAGATTCATGGGCTGGAGGGGATTAGGATGGGGAAGAAGTGCCCCTCTGCCATCAGTGAGGAGCTCCGCCAGCAGAGGTAAGGAACAAACAGCACATCTGCAGAAGCTCTGTGGGTGCAGATCTACTGCTGGTGGAGTTTCTGGCAGCAGTAAGTCCCAAAATGAGGCGTTCTATGGATGGATTGGAGGCAGCCTTGGATCTGTTGGATCCCAAGCCCCTCAGTTCCCCCAGGAGGCCTCAGGATTGGGCCCACTATCTACATCAGCCTGGGATTGACATTAGGGTGGCCATTTAAGCATTGCCAAAAAAGAGGAAATGCATCATCAAAAAGAGGACACAAGAGAACACCAATTTTCATAAATTTTCATACATATGAAAATGTATACGTATAGGTGCAAATTTAGAAAAAAAATTGCTTTAATTTAAATCAAAATGCACCATAGGGAGAAAACTAGGTGACCTGTGTACCTGCTCCGTTTGCTGTCCAGGAGCTAACTGTTGTAGGCAACGTTATTGCCCCTGTGCTACCTTCTTATGGTTCTTTGACTTTAAATCAGACTTGGACTGGACACCCCTTCAAATAGAGGACTGTCCCTTGCCAGGTCTCCAAAATAGAGGACTGTCCTCTGTAAACTAGGACACCTGGCCATCCTAGCATAGATAGTTTCCTGGAAATTGAAAAAGAAGAAAAGAAGGATTGGAGAAGTCTCCAACAAAAACTGTCTCACTGTCTCCTGCCCCAGGCAGTGTGAGCTGGTAAGGCTTTGGATTATCTGCCACTTCACTCCCCCTGCCCCTTTAGGATTGCACTGCCTACTTTTAATTTACCATTTTATTTCTAAAGTTTTTATGGTTTGATATACTGTATTTATCCCTTGTGTGCTGCCCTGCGAAAATTATGCCCCAGAAGGAGGGATATAAATACATTACATAAATAAGCAATGGCCAAATGGTTCAATATTTTCCTGTGATTGCTCTTGCATGAATCTTACTCTTGCCTCCCCTCTTCTTTTGCAAAATTGCACATCTGTCTGCACTCTACTTTGCACACAGTATTCTTTTCAGTAGGAACCTGAAAAGGGAAGGGGCCACAGCAGAGTGGTAAAGCACCTGCTTTGCGTGCAGAAGGTTCCAGGTTCAATTCCAAACATTTCCAGGTAGGGCTAGGAAAGAATCCTGCCTGAAGCCCTGGAGAGCCACTACCAGTCGGTGTTGACAATACTGGGAGATATGGACCAATGGTCAGTATAAGGCAGCTTCTTAAGTTCTTAACCTTAAACAAACAAAAAAGGCCCTGCATGATGGCCGACCAACTGGTTTCTGTTTCTTGCTTGCCTGCACATGCAAGTGGCCTCCTGCTCCTTTATTAACCACTTGAAACTGCCTCTCCATGGCAGCTGCTTCCTGAAGTGAGCTGTTTTATGTGGTGGTTCTTGTTGCAATCAAACATTCCTGGTGGCTACTGCATGAAGACAAACCATGGACCATACCACTTGAAACTGTCACTACACAAGGCAGTTTTTCAACAGGCAACTCTGGATTGTAGTAAGTGACTCTCTGCTCATAAATGAGTGCTAACTGCAGTTCTTTGGGCACATCCACACCACAAACGTATATCAGTTTTACTCCACTTTAACTGTCATGCAAGACAGTTAAAGAACCATGGAAATGATAGTTGGGTGAGAGTATACAGAGAATTGTTAAACAACTCTCTCCTTTGGTGTTACTGGTCATAATTGTTCAGTTTTCATTGCTTTTGAATATTTCATACTTTCCAAGCTTTTACCAAGGTAACAACAACACTCCTCACAACACTTCCATGGTTACTTTTGTTGAAATATGCATAAGCAGCCATTTCAGTATGCTTCAATTTATGTTCTGTTTCACTGGAGAACTTGTTAGAATCTGTATTATATTTATTTACCAACAAAATACTTCTGACTTTGATAGGTAGGATGTGTGTGAAGGCATGGCCTGCATCTTGTAAGAATTCATGGGGGTTCAGTGTGTCTCTGCACACTATTTGTTCCTGTATAAGTGAATGGCTACCATTCACTTAAGACCTGGAGCTGACTGTGGCTCAGATCATGAGCTTCTTGTTGCAAAATTCTGGCTTAAATTGAAGAACATAGGGAAAACCACTAAACCATTCAGGTATGACCTAAATCATATCCCTTATGAATATGCAGTGGAGGTGAGGAATAGATTTAAAGGATTAGACCTAATAGACAGAGTGCCTGAGGAATTATGGACGGAGGTCCGTAACATTGTTCAGGAGGCAACAACTAAATCCATCCCAAAGAAAAAGAAATGCAAGAAAGCCAAGTGGCTGTCTGATGAGGCTTTACAAGTAGCTGAGAAAAGAAGGGAAGTGAAAAGCAAGGGAGAAAGGGGAAGATATACCCAACTGAATGCAGAGTTCCAGAGAATAGCAAGGAGAGACAAGAAGGCCTTCTTAAATGAACAACGCAAAGAAATCAAAGAAAACAATAGAATGGGAAAGACTAGAGATCTTTTTAAGAAAATTGGAGATCTCAAGGGAACGTTTTGTGCAAAGACGGGCATGATAAAGGACAAAGAAGGCAGGGACCTAACAGAAGCCGATGAGATTCAGAAGAGGTGGAAAGAATACACAGAAGAACTATACAGGAAAGATCTTAATGACCCTGATAGCCATGATAGTGTGGTCACTGAACTTGAGCTGAACATCTTAGAGAGTGAAGTCAAGTGGGCCTTAGGAAGCATTACTAACAACAAAGCTAGTGGAGATGAAAGTATTCCAGCTGAGCTATTTAAAATCTTAAAAGATGATGCTGTTAAAGCGCTGCACTCAATATGCCAACAAATTTGGAACACTCAACAGTGGCCACAAGACTGGAAAAGGTCAGTTTACATTCCACTTCCAAAGAAGGGCAATGCCAAAGAGGGTTCAAACTACCGTACAATTGCGCTCATTTCACATGCCATTTGTTCAAAATCCTACAAGCTAGGCTTCAGCAGCATGTGAACTGAGAACTACCAGAAGTACAAGCTGGGTTTCGAAGAGGCAGGGGAACTAGAGATCAAATTGCCAACATTCGCTGCATCATGGAGAAAGCAAGAGAATTCCAGAAAAACGTCTATTTCTGCTTCATTGACTACGCTAAAGCCTTTGATTGTGTGGATCACAACAAACTCTGGCAAATTCTTAAAGAGAAGGGAGCACCAGACCACCTTACCTGTCTCCTGAGAAACCTGTACGAGGGTCAAGAAGCAACAGTAAGAACCAGACATGGAACAACCTATTGGTTCAAAATTGGGAAAGGACTACGACAAGGCTGTATATTGTCGCCCTGCTTATTTAATTTATATGCAGAGTACATCATGAGAAACGCCGGGTTGGATGAATCACAGGTCGGAATTAAGATTGCCGGGAGAATTATCAACAACCTCAGATACGCAGACGATACCACCCTAATGGCAGAAAGCGAAGAGGATCTAAAGAGTCTCTTGTTGAGGGTGAAAGTGGAGAGTGCAAAAGCTGGTTTGAAACTCAGCATTAAAAAAACTAAAATCATGGCATCTGGCCCCATCACTTCCTGGCATATAGAAGGGGAAGAAATGGAAGCAGTGACAAATTTTACTTTCTTGGGCTCCAAGATCACCGCAGACGGTGACTGTAGCCATGAAATTAAAAGACGCTTGCTCCTTGGGAGGAAAGCTATGGCCAACCTAGACAGCATAGTAAGAAGCAGAGACATCACCTTGCCGACAAAGGTCCACATAATCAAAGCTATGGTTTTCCCAGTAGTAACGTATGGCTGTGAGAGGTGGACTATAAGGAAGGCTGAGTGCTGAAGAATTGATGCTTTCAAACTATGGTACTGGAGAAGACTCTTACGAGTCCCCTGGACTGCAAGGAGGTCAAATCAGTCAATCCTAAAGGAAATCAACCCTGAGTGCTCATTGGAAGGACAGATACTGAAGCAGAAGCTCAAATATTCTGGCCACCAAATGCGAAGAGAAAAGTCACTGGAAAAGACCCTGATGCTGTGAAAGATTGAAGGCAAAAGGAGAAGGGGGCGGCAAAGGATGAGATGACTAGATAGCATCACCGATGCAATGAATATGAACTTGAGCATGCTCCGGGAGAGAGTACAGGACAGGAAGGCCTGGCGTGCTATGGTCCATGGGGTCATGAAGAGTCGGACACGACTTAATGACTGAACAACCATTCACTTCTGTGTGGAAAAATAAAATGTTGCATTTAGGTATATGACTCCCCTGCCCAAACATCTCTGACACTAAGTGATGTGGCCTCCACCACCAGGGACCCCATAGAGGGTAGAATGCATCTCTGTTCCTACAATTCTGTCATTCTTAATCAGGAAGAGGGCCTTTTCTGCTCTAGCACCCAGCTGTGGAATATGCTCCCTAGAGAGATTCACCTGGCACCTACGTTGTACTCCTTCCAGTGTCAGGTGAAAACCTTTTTATTCTTCCAATATTTTCACTTTTTACCTTCCTAGTCTTTTAGATTTGGTGTTTGAAAACTGTATTTTAAATCCCTGCATTGCTGCTAGGTTTTATTCTGGTTGTACTGTTATATTGTAGTTTTAACTAAGCTTTCATATTTTATATTGTTTTATGATGCACTTTGTGGATTTAATTTTTGTGAACCGCCTAGAGAGTTTTAGCTATTGGGTAGTATAGAAATGAAATAAATTAAAAAAAATAAATAAATTCTAAACGTGCTTGTGACAAAATCCTCTAGGGTGCAATCCTATGCATTTTTAGACAGAAAAAAAGTCCTGCAAGTCCCAGCATTCCCCAGTCAGCATGCATAGAATTACACCCTTATTTATTCTGGGTTGGGTCCAAGATCTGCCTTCAGTGGATGGAAGGGTTCTGCTATGCCTGATTTTGAGGGATCTCCCCCCACCCCGCACCACAGCTTGCCCCATTCAGCAGGGTTCCCATACCCTCTGTGTAGCACTTTCAGGGGTTGGAGGGGCAGCACTGGGGAGGAAGGGCAGGAAGTCCACTTCTACCAGCCCATTTACAAACACTTAAATCTGGTCCCAACCCTCTGGATCCAAGTATCACATGCCACTAACTTTCTATGGCTATGAAACTGTTAAAGGCACAGGAGCCTCCAGGAATAGGCAGACTTATTCCAGCTAGAACATGCATCACGTATCCCAAATCGTGCTGTTATGCCTTATGGGAATCTGACAACTTCACATTTACAACTTTTTCTCCAGACAGTCAGATTCAGATAAAACTGGGGAAATTAGGGATGGGGAGAAAACACACACACCCTACTCCAGTTCTGAATGTTTTGAACTGCTAGTTATCTTGACCTAATCCCTACCTTGATAGTGTCAGGGCTGGGATGTGAGCAGCAGTTAGGACCAATAGGATAAACCAGGAGGTAGGAGCAAGGACCAAGCCAGACATCAGGACCAAAAGACAAGCAAAGGATACAGGACACATGCCAGAGCCCAGGAACACACTGATGCTCAAGCAAGGTTAACTCGAACAGGAAACTCTCTGATACTCCTTCCTCTCCAGGAGAATCCAATTTCCAGCCTGGATGGGTAGAGTCAGTCTAGGGCCTGCTTCAGCAGAGGGTGCCAGGAGCAAAGTGGGAGGAAATGAAAGAGAAATGGACTCTCAAAATTGCTCTAGTTTATTAGAGCCCAATGCAATTCAAAAGTACAGTTTCCTTCTTCAGAGCAATCTGTATAAGCAAGCTTCTCAGATTGAGGACATTCCTGAATCAAACTCTAGGCATGGGTATATGTCTTTGTACATGTGTGTGGCCACCAGCCTCCAGCATCAGGGCCAGAAAGGTTGTGCACCCCTGCTCCAGGCAGATGCTGCAAGATGCAGTTCAATGTCTTTCCATGTGAGCTGACCATGCGGAAGGGCCAAGGCTTCTAGGTTGACCCATGGTAGAGTCTGACAGTCACCAAAAGCAAGCACCATAAATGTTGAAAATCCAGAATGTTCCCTGTAGAAGGCAACTAGCATAGGAGGGATGATGTCATCACCTAGACCAAAAGACAAGGCCAAAGGGACAATGTGTTGAATTGCTTTTGAAATATGTCAGAAATTCAGTCCCTGCAAAGGATAATCGATTGTTGTCCCCTTTTCCCTTCGGGATTTGAGCTCATTAATCACTTTCATATAAATAAACACATCTACTAGTAATTATCAATATCTCGATCCACAATAGTTTTTAACCAGACCACTGCTAACTTCGTGTTCCAGTTCACACCTCCATCATATCCATTATCTATCTCTTTTTGGCTTATGCTTGAAAGCACCATGTGCAGTGTAAATAACAGTGTGGTGTAAATAAATCATCATAACATCTACCTATCTGTCTTGGGGGCCGGGGGGAAGACCTTGTTTGGCACAAGGACCAGATCACCTTCTCAGGGGACACATGTCAGCAGTGGGCATGGCCAGAGCCCATAGTGGGTATGCTACCCCACTCTCTCTCTCTGACATACACACACACACACACACACACCACTGACACAGACATGCACACACACCATCCACACCATTCATACACACACATTTCCCAGACACCCCCTGCCTTAGTTAATCCATGCAAGTCAGCTGGGGGGGGGGCATTTTCATCCCCATTGCAGCGTGCTGGGTTGTTGTTGTTGTTCAGTCGTTAAGTCGTTAAGTCATGTCTGACTCTTCATGACCCCATTGACCATAGCACGCCAGACCTTCCTGTCCTCTGCTCTTTCCCGGAGTGTGCTCAAGTTCATATTCATTGCATCGGTGATGCTATCTAGCCATCTCATCCTCTGCCGTCCCCTTCTCCTTTTGCCTTCAAGGTTCTTTTCCAGGGAGTTTTCTCTTTCATAGCTTTGATTATACGAACCTTTGTCGGCAAGGTGATGTCTCTGCTTCTTACAATGCTGTCTAGGTTTGCCATAGCTTTCTTAACCTTAAACAAACAAAAAAAGGCCCTGCTTCCTAAGGCCCACTTGATTTCACTCTCTAGGATGTCCGGCTCAAGTTCAGTGATCGCACTATCATGGCTATCAGGGACATTCAGATCTTTCCTGTATAGATCTTCTGTGTATTCTTTCCACCTCTTCTTAATCTCATCTGCTTCTGTTAGGTCCCTGCCTCCTTTGTCCTTTATCATGCCTGTCTTTGCACAAAACGTTCCCTTGAGATCTCTGATTTTCTTGAAAAGATCTCTAGTCTTTCCCATTCTATTGTTTTCCTCAATTTCTTTGCATTGCTCCCAATCCAGTGCCCCATTATGGGAATGAAAATCACCCCCCTCCTCATGCCAGGCTGAATTTTATCCCCATCATGCTGTGCTACAATGGAGATACAGATTGGGACTTCTCAGCTGATCATCCCCATTGCTCACTAGGTGGAGGATGAATATCATGCCAGGGGAGGGGGAGGGGTGTGGCTGGGGGCGTGGCCTGCTAGAGTTCCATTGGCTGAACTGGGGAGTCCCACAGGCTGCATTAGACCTGCAGGCCAGAGGTTCTCCATCCCTGAACTATCTGCTAGCTCCTAACATTCTTTTGCACTCTAGCTAGAGCCTAGCATGATCAAATGGCAGAACCCATGATGGGGATCTGCAGATAGGAGTAGGCTCATAGTCTAATAAGACATTGCTCATCTGTTTCAGCCTGAATAATTCTCTGTCAGTTGCAAACTTCTTTAAGAACCTTGTAGAGGAGAGCTAGGGTCAAGCTTTGGGGCACAGAGCAGCATCTTGAGCAGATGGTGAAGTAAAATGGTGCTGAAGCACTGGCCTGGGCCTGAGCTGGAAGTTTACATTCCAAGCAGGGTCACCGGTGACTGATGAAGAGGTCATGGGCAGGGCCAATTGGGCACGCTAGCAGGGTAGAATAAATCTTCCATGGATGAAGACCTGGAATACTTGTAGCTCAGTTGGCCCAACAGCCAGAAGCTAGAGATAACCATGCCAGTTCAAGGCCCTGCAGTGTTGATAATTAACACCATGATTATGCAGCTCGAGAGTGACAGAGTGAATGAAATGCATGTCTGAAATGCATGTCTTTCCTGCAAAGGAGCTACCCAAGGTGCAAAGCAGTGGAGACTGGTGGCTCCAATGTCAGTGGGGTGGTGAATCTGCTTCGGGTTTCAGTCAGAACCAGTCAGAACTCTAAAGGAGCTGTCCAAGGTGCTTTTTTCTGACTGAAACCTGGAGCAGATTCACTGCACCACTGACATTCCAGCCCCCAGCCCCCAGTGGTGAAGGCTACTCTTTTCTACACAATTACAACATTTGCACGGTTGTAGAAGAGTGGCACCGACTTAGGCCTGAACAAACGTTACCCTTTTATTAAACACATGAAAAATGTAACTTCATGGATCAACATGAAAAGATGCGATCTGCTTGCTCAAGTAGTGGAATGTGTAAGGACATTGCTGCAGTGGTTTTGCATCAGGGCCAGGCTATGCATTGTATGTAGTTTCATTCTCCTTTTCCCACAGTGCGGATGGTTTTGTTTTTAAATGCCAAGGTGGATGCAAAGCTGAACAGAAGACTGGTACATAGGAAGGGGTGCTTAATCCTTTATCTTCAAGCAAGCTGTCTGCTCAAAACTGCCTACAAAAGCTCCTTTTCTGCCTGTGGGGGGGAGAAGTACAGGGACCCAGAGTCTTTTCCCTGGCCAGCAAAACAGCAGCAGCTGGAAGCAAGATGATTTTGGTTGGCCACCTGGCCCAAGGAGAAAGGTTAAGCTGCATCTCCTTACTCTTCGCTGGTTCTCCACTCAACCCTGAAGTCACCTGCAGCTGCTTGTATTTTATGGTCCATGGGGTCATGAAGAGTCGGACATGACTTAACGACTGAACAACAACAATCACAGAAGGATATGCAGCCCTGATATAACACCTTTGGAATGTCCATGAACAGGATTCACACATTACATTGCTCATATCATATCAGTAGGTCTGTGAGTAGGGGTGGATGCATCTGTCCATTTCTGTTCCTCTCAGTTTCTCATTTTTCCAGTCTTAAATTTGGTTCATCCGAACTTTGATAACCTTTTAGAGAAAGATTGCTTGAAAACTGGTATGCATTTTTGTGCACATTTCTCCTAATACATGCATTTTTCTATGCAGTGTTCCCTAATATAACCCTTTTGCCAGCGTTTTTAATGTTATTTTCACCGTTTGTTGCACTCTCTACTAATATACACATTTTTGCATGCATGTTCTTGATTGGAGAAGCCCATTGCAGAATTCGGAAAAGTGCGAATTTTGAAGGAAAATTGAGTTTCCTTTTGTGCAGTGGTTCAAAAGCGTGAAACTGAATATGTTTGCACCGAAATGTAAACTGAATGAATTTCTACCCCCATCCCTATCTGTGAGCTGTTCAATGTACAAATAAGCATTTGACTGTAATGTATGAATTAGCTCATAGTCTCTATAATGAGTATTCACATTGTTCTTTAACCCAGTTGCCTCCAGACATAGACAAATTAAGATTAATTATAGTACTTTTTAAAAGGGGGCAGACAGCAGTGTTGGTAGCATCAGCTTTGTGGTCTCAGGTATTTTATCTAAGAGCAGCAATTGCACATGGGTTCCCTTGTAACCACTGTAACCATTGTAAATTAATTCTAAGATAATTAAGGTGCAATCCTATGCAAGTTTAAATGTGCCTGGGATTGTGCCTTTAACCTGTTAACTTCTCGTGGATATGGCATGTATGTAGCTACCTAAAAGCAGCTTATGTCTACGGTAATTACAAGTGCAAAGTCTTTACCTCAGAAGTAGTTCAGGCTGGTGGCTCTGACTTTGGTGGGGCTGTACATCCATTCTAGGGTTCAGAACCAGCCAGAACTCTAAAAAAGCTATCCAAGGTGCTGAGATACCAGCCTCCACTGCTTAGAAGCACAAAGATTAAGAAATGAGGGCACACTCCATCCAAAGTTAAGTATGCATGTCACAGTGCAATGCTATGCATGTTTACTCAGAAGTAGGCTCAATTGTGTGCAATGCCAGGGACTTACTAGCAGACAAGTATGTATAGGATTGCAGCCTAACTCTCTGGAAGATCTCATTTGAAAACAAAATCTGTTATACAAACTGATGAAAAAGTGCATTCTCTGAAGACTAATTTGCAAGGAGAAAAGCATTCTGGGGTCTTCCCAGAGGCAGTGTGTCACTTCCAGGAAACTACTTGACATAAGTGAAATTCTGCCTTGCCCTTTATTGCTAATGAAGAACATTCATAGCTGCAAATGTCAACAAAGTGTATGGTTCTTCATAACACATGTCTGTATTGACACAGGTCAGATTCTCAGCTATATTGAATTTACCAGCTTTAACTGGTAAAAAAAAAATTAAAATCCTTGGCCATGTTGAACTTGTTACTACAAGATTGTAAGGCAAGAACTTAAAGTGCATCTAAAAGATCTGTGAACATAAACTGAATATATTGTATGGAAGTACATTTTGAAGGTGGGGAGAAGGGAAGAAAGGAAGGAAGGCAGAATGAAAGATTTGTTTCCTACCGATCTCATGGTGAGATTAAAGAAAAACAAATTTGGAATTGCATAAAAGGTAAATATTTTCACATTACATGTCAACTTTTAAGACAGCCAGATTTTCTGCCCTAATCAGTAAATATTTCTTCCCAGCAGAATAGCCAAGCTGCCATCTTATTTCAGTGACTGCAACAGAACTACAGTTTCTGTTATGCTGAATCACTATGTATATTTCAGTGTGAAATTCATGCCATCTCCTTTGCCCTGTCATTGTTTTTTCATGCCATCATCTTGTGAAGCAGTAAACTCCTTAAAGCGTGCTCAGCCTTGGGCTTTGGTAAGTCTCTAGGAACTGTATTCCACAGTGGAGGGGCAGCCAACAAGAACGCTCTCTCTGCATGCCCTGGCAAGCCTAAACTTGCTGCTTAGATGTCACATTTAAGGGTATGTTCTGAGTCAGTTTCGGGCAGAACCAGGGCTAGGGCATCTTAGACGCTGCTCTTAATGGCTTTATGGGCAGCCCCTTTAGACAGGTGCGTGTGAAGCACATAACTAACATTTCTCTTCCCCCACCAACCGCCATTACATGCTTCACAATTCCTTCTACATTCCTGATATGTTAGAATCTTTGGCAGCCCTCTGAGCATGTGCAGTTTTGCCTTTTAAGCTTGCTTATGTCGTAGCACCATCATGACGTTTGCTTCTGCTGCCCTGCTGCTCTCATCACCTGCTGCCCTCTGGGTGGTCATGGGGGGGGACTGGGCTGTGGACTTTGGCCCCAAGGTCCAGTCTAGCTACACCACTGGGCAGAACAACACGTTCAGCAGCAAATGCACAATTCCCAGCTCCAAGTTTGCTGCCAAACATTCCAAGTGGCAACAGAAGCATTTGCAGGGGGAAAGTACAAGGAGGTGAACTCTGTCCTGATCACCACTTCCCCCTGCAACTCTTCCTTCTGGCTGCTTTTCCCTTCTTGCCTAGGAAACACACCTGGGAATCCTGACTAGTGGGGAAAAGTGGCCTGGGGGAGGAGTTACAGAGGAAAAGCAGCAAGTGCAGGAAGGATTCAACATTTCTCCTCCAACTGCTACTTCTCCCCTGCAGCTGCTTACACATACTTTGCACATTGTGCAGCAAACATGAGGTTGGAAGCTACCAAAAGCTCCCACACTACCCATTCATTGAGATCAGATACCGTGGTTAAGTGCCCCCATTTTCAGAGATAAGTTGGGCAGCAATCACAGGTATGGCCTTTTTGGTGGTGGTGCCCTGGTGGAGTATAATAAATGCTGAAATAAATAAATAAACTTGACATGCGGAGGAGAGACAGGAGAGGCATATGGAGGAGATTCATCCATCACTGCTACTTTCCACCTAGGATAAACAGGCTTGGTGCTATGAGGTGAGGAGCACCAGCAGAGAAGGAAAGGAAGAAAAAAGAGTCTTGACTTATTTGAAACCTCTACGATTTCACAGTGATTGAGCCCTTTTGCAATTAAAGTTTCTCTGACAAACTGCAAATGCTTTTCCAGCTCAGCCTTTTGCTTTTGCTCACATTTTCATCTGCCTGCTTATACTTGTAAGAGAATGAAGGAGAAATTAATGTGGCTGCAACTCATGCATTATCCTCTGGGGATCTGATTGATTGGCTGGAAGCTTCCAGACAACCCTTCTAACAGTCAAGTAGTCTAAACTAGTCAGCAGGAAAGCAGTATGGGTGAACAATAGCAAATCTGAGTCTTCTACCTGGTGTTCCATGCCTGTGCTTCTCACAAAGTGACACCTAGCCAGGCTTTCTTGTGTGTCACAAACCAAGGAGAACATGGCATTTTGCTCAATGCACACCTTACAAATCTTCTCAATGTATTCATCCTGAAACAACACAACAACAACAACAACACCTCATGTCGCTGGTTTCTTTGCTTTAAAAAGAAAAGAAAAGCAGGGGCAGGGGGAGAGTTCCAAGTTTCTTTATTCATCCATTCTTGTGATCAGTATCTCATAAAATGAATTTCCCCAAACCCATTTTAACATTCTAACTGATCTCAAGATCTACCTGTCCTTTTTGAACATTTATTGCTGGCATTTTGCAGGCAGAAAGCTTTACCATCCATCATAAAGGCTAACGATCAGTCTCTAGGATGGTTGACTTTTATGATCTTCAGTGCAGGCATCTGAAGAACTGAATACAAGGGGCAAACCTTTATACCCCTTGCTTCTTCTCTGGGAAAGAAAATCATTGGAAATTCCGATGTGATGATATAGCAGTGAAAGACCTCTTGGTGCATAATGGCAGGAAAAGACAGTTTTGTTTTTTTTAATGCCATGGTTATACTTCATTGAAGCTGAGGCAACTGACAGAGAAATAAAAAAACTGTCAAATTACAAACAAAAATAAAGGTAGCCAATCCATATTACTATAATACCTTTATTAAGCCAACCAAAAGATCACAAAATGTGCCAGCTTTTGAGATCTCCAGATCTCTTAATCAGGAAATATATTACAAAAAGCAGATTTGGGGTGCATGGGTGGGTGCATGGGGATTAGGAGGAAAAGAAACCTGACTTGATGGTGAAGTCACAGTACCTGCATGTTCAGAGTACCAAGATGAAATGGGAGAGGGGTCTACAGACAATCAAATTAAGATCTGCAGGTCATGTGATGGTTACAAGGTCGGGCCTGGAGTTTCTGGGAAAATGCTGGCTCCCCCATTTTGAAAATATACAATTCAGTGATTCCTCAGACATGTTTCCATCCTGGGTGAAGCACACACAGGCTCCTTTTTACCAGTGTATCACAGACAGAAACTAGGTAGTCTTTATATTAATCAAGCCGGTGATAATTTTAGATGCTGTACCAGGTAAAAACAACAACAGGCCAAGCAGAACATGTATGGCTGCCAAAACCTTGAGCTGGATCCTGAAACATAAGGGAGGAAGTTATGGAAGTTAGGAAGTTAACTACAGACCAGTCAGTCTGACATCAATCCCTGGGAAAATTCTGGAGCAGATCATAAAGCAATCCATCTGGAAGCACCTTGACAACAATGCCGTGATTACTCGAAGCCAACATGGATTTGTCAAAAACAAGTCCTGCCAGACAAACCTGACCTCATTTTTTGATCAAGTAACCTCCCTTGTAGACCGTGGGAATGCTGTAGACATCATATACCTCGACTTCAGCAAAGCTTTCGACAAAGTGCCCCATGATATCCTGATGAGCAAACTAGCTCAAAGTGGGCTAGATGAAACAATGATCCGGTGGATCCACAGTTGGCTACAGAATCGGACTCAAAGAGTGCTTATCAATGGGTCCTTCTCAAACTGGGGAGAGGTAACGAGTGGGGTACCGCAGGGCTCAGTCCTGGGCCCAGTGCTCTTCAACATTTTTATTAATGACTTGGAGGAGGAGGTGCAGGGAATGCTGATCAAATTTGCAGATGACACAAAATTGGGAGGGATAGCTAATACTTTGGAAGACAGAAACAAAATTCAAAGTGATCTGGATAGACTGGAGCGCTGGGCAGAAAACAATAGAATGACATTTAATAGGGATAAATGCCAAGTTTTGCACCTAGGAAAAAGAAACCAAATGCACAGTTACAAGATGGGGGTTACGTGGCTCAACCACACTACAAGCGAGAAGGATCTTGGAATTGTTGTCGATCACAAGCTGAATATGAGCCAACAATGTGATGTGGCTGCAAAAAAGGCAAATGCTATTTTGGGCTGCATTCATAGAAGCATCGCTTCCAAATCCTGGGAAGTACTAGTTCCCCTCTACTCAGTACTGGTTAGGCCTCATCTGGAGTACTGTGTCCAGTTCTGGGCACCACACTTGAAGAAGGATGCAGACAAACTGGAGAGGGTTCAGAGGAGGGCAACAAAGATGATCAGGGGACTGGAAACAAAGGCCTATGAAGAGAGACTCAAAGAACTGGGCATGTTTAGCCTTGAGAAGAGAAAGCTGAGGGGAGATATGATAGCACTCTTCAATGACTTGAAAGGTTGTCACAGAGAAGAAGGCCAGGATCTCTTCTTGATCATCCCAGAGTGCAGGACACGGAATAATGGGCTCAAGTTACAGGAAGCCAGATTCCGGCTGAACATCAGGAAAAACTTCCTGACTGTAAGAGCAATACGACAATGGAACCAATTCCCTAGGGAGGTGGTGGGCTCTCCCACACTGGAGGCCTTCAAGACGAGGCTGGACAGCCATTTGTCAGGGATGCTCTGACTTAGATTCCTGCATTGAGCAGGGGGTTGGACTCGATGGCCTTGTAGGCCCCTTCCAACCCTACTATTCTATGATTCTATGATTCTATGAAGAAAAGTGAGTTTACTCAGTTCTAATGTACAAAGAGAGCATTTTTCTTTAATTGTAGAAATCCCACTAGCAAATAGAAGTATTTTATGAGCTTGCTCCCTAGAATAGAAATAAAGATCAAGTGCCTCATTTGAAGAGCAAAGGTGAAGAAGGAAATCTTATTAAAAAAATATTAGTTGTTAGGCTGTAGAGATTAGTACAGCTTTTAAAGGAAGGTGGAAATGTGCAAAAAGAATCAAAGAGACTAGTCTGTGATGTCTACTGGTTTTGATGGAAATAAGAGAGCTTATTAAATTGCCTATAGGGCATTCACAAGTTAGCTAAAGATGGAGCTACTACAGACCAAATTAGCCTGGTTCTTTGATCCACCCTGTTGGACAGATACACATTCCCTAGAGCATGGGTGGGAAAGCTGTGGCCTGCCAGATGTTGTTGGACTCCAACACCCATTAGCACAAACCAGCCTGGATAATGCTCAGGGCTGATGAGAGTTGCAGTCCAACATCTAGAGGGCCGTAGCTTCCCCCAGTAGAGGCTGGTGGCTCTGATTTCAGTGAGGCCATCAATCCATTCAGAACCGGCCAGAATTCTAAAGGAGCTATCCAAGGTGCTAAACCCTATCCCCAAAATATGTGCAGCACCTTAGACAGCAACATGTAGATAACTAAGGCTGCAATCCTACACCTGTTTAGACAGAAAATGTCTTACAATCCCGGCATGCCCCAGCCAGCCATGCTGGCTGGGGCATGCTGGGAGTTGTAGGACTTTTTCTCATTTAAACATGCACAGAACTGAGCCCTAAGTGTCTTGTGCTTCCAGTGTTATGTCCCAGGGGGAACGTGTGCTGCCAGGGGACAGAAAACCAGGCCCAGGGTCCCAATCTGCCCCTCCTGAGGTCCCAGTCCAGTTCTCTGGGGTTCACCAAATGGCCATGCCCCCTTCTCATGGCTCCACCCCCTTTCCCCAACCATCAATAGTTTGGTGGTTTCCTGGCTTTGTGCAGGTTTTCCTCCCATTCTAAAAGGTTGAAATGCCTCTCCTAACACTTGCTTACTGGAAGTAAGAGTTCTAAGCTAAAATATGCTGGCATTTGGGGTATATTTGGCCCTGCAACTTTTGCCTTTGGCCCCACCCACCATGGGAATGTGGTCACTGAGAGCTTCTCCAAAATGGAATTTGGCCCTTGGGCTGAAAGAGTTTCCACACCCCTGTTGTACAGGGGAAACATGCAAGTTGTACATGCATCTGAAATTTGTGTGCCCCTCAAACTGAGGCTCCGTTCAGATTGGGGAGGGACGAATCTGTCACTTTCACTTTCTGCTGTATTCAGGGTTTTTCTTTAGGCTCTGTTTCCATCTTCTATATGAAGAAATGTGCAAATTTTGGTAAATTCTTATCAAAAACGAATCAAACTCAGTTTTCACGTATCTGCAGCAGCCACATTCAATAGGCACATCTATTTCTGGCTTGGAGAGGGCTATGTTATACCTGCCTGCCATGCAGCTGTTAAAGATAAGCCTATCAGAAAGAAAGTGGCAACCCTAAATTCACCACCACAAACATGGTTGAATAAACACAGATTCAAACCCTGACTTTTAAGAGCATAACACCCAAAGCCCTGCTGGGCCTGGATGGATGAATCTGTCAGTTTCAGCTTGTCCCACATTCAAACGTTTGAAATCTCATGTTCTTTCTGTTCTGTTTATGAAGACATTTGTACAGTTTGGCAAGTTCTTATCAAAAAAATAAACCAAACAAAATTCTCATCCATCCCTATTTAAGATAATATTGGGCAGAACAGAGAAAGCAGAAGAAGCACGATGACAGAGCCTCCACACCTTCACTTGCTGGTGTATTTTGTAATTCCAAATCTGATGTGAGTTGGGCTTGTTTTATAGCATCTGAAAAGAAAAGCTACATACATTTTGGTGCACAGAGAAGAGTTGCAGCTGCAACCCCTCCCACAGGCTGTCAGCCAGAGCTCCCTGATGGGAGCTGGAAAAGGTTGTCAGGTCTATTAACCTGAATGTAAATATGAACGATGAATGCAGAAAATGCTCCGATTTGAAATGAATTTTGTTCTAACTGACTGCTGAGTGAAACAATTACATATGCTGTGCACGCACGCGCGCGCACGCACACACACACACACACATACAGAGGGAAACAACATGTTGAAAAACATAAAACTAGTTTATGAGTCTTTCTAAGATCGGTTCAGTTTCTCGGGCCGGGATGCACATTGCTGGGTTTCTTTACATTGTCACTGACATATTTATGACCCCTTATTTCAAATCCCAACACAGTAGGCTGGCTTGCATGAAATGCTAAAACCAGGGTTTAGCACTATCTGGATGAGCCTGAGAAAGGTATAATAAGGCTTGTGTGCTCCCCTCCCCTTCCTTTCCTTCTCCTACAAAGCCAGGAGGAGAATTTTGACAGAATTTAGCTACACTTTTAAAGAATCCTGGCTTAGCGTTGCCTTCAAACCTGGGATCCTGGTTTAAAACAAACTCTAGACAGTTGCTAAAGAAGCTAGCTTCACACCATGGGTTCAGAAGCTGGTTTATTGTATTGAATTAAATCATTTGTTTAAAACCAGGATCCCTGGCTCAAATGTAACACTATTCCAAGATTCTTTAACAGTGAAACTAAGCTGAAGTCCTCCTCTTAGCCACACAGGAGGAGGGGAGGAGAGAGTGGAGCATGCAAGCCCAGGACTTTACTTGGGCTCATGCCAGGTCATCCATACAGCAGTAAACTATGGTTTAGCACAGGGGTATCAAACCTCCTTCAACCCAAGGGCCAAATTCAATTTTAGTGAAGCTCTCAGGGGCCCACATTCTAGTAGTGGGTGTGGCCAGAGGCAAAAGGGGTGGGGCAAAAATGCTAGCATATTTTAGCTTGAAGCAATTACTGCCAGTAACTAAATCTTAAGAGAGGCATTTGAACCCTTTAGAATGGGGGGAAATGTGAAAAGGCCAGGAAACCACTAATGATCAGCAGTCGAGGAAAAGGGGACAAGGCCATCTGGACGACCATATTGGCTGGATTTGGCCCTTAGGCCTGAGGTTCAACAGCCCCTACTTTAGCGTTACATGTGAAGCAGAAATAGGTGGGTGGATAGAATGGGACCCATGTGGGATCTTACAGAGAGGAACCTAGGCTACCAGCCCATCACCATTCTAGCAGAAAGCCTCATGAGCAATCCCACCAACCTGTGTGAAGCCCCAGTGTCATCTCACCAAGAGCTCTTGAGCAAAAGAAGGAAAGATCCAAACTGATCAAGTCATACCTACTAAAGCTTAGGTGACCAAGTGCCTAACAGTTTGGGACTGAAAGGGGCAATCCAAAAGCAAGGTAGTGCTGGGGACTCCTTGGCTGTGCAAACATTTGCAAATTAAAAGAAAAACTGAATTTGAACAAAAGAAAACCAGCCTGACAAAGATGTGTGAGATTCCAGGGGTATGGAATTTTGAGGTGTCAGTTGAAATGGAGAGGGGTAAAAGGAAAATGGAGATGGGGGGACAAGAGAAAGAGGGGATTGGCCTACTCAAGTGGATAGAATTAGAGCCCAGGGATTGCATGCCATAAGGTTAAGAAAATTATCTTCCCTGTCCTATGTTGTTGCTGTTCAGTCATTCAGTCATGTCCGACTCTTCGTGACCCCATGGACCATAGCATGCCAGGCCTTCCTGTCCTCCACTCTCTCCCGGAGTGTGCTCAAGTCCATATTCATTGCATCGGTGATGCTATCTAGCCATCTCATCCTCTGCTGTCCCCTTCTCCTTTTGCCTTCAATCTTTCCCAGCATCAGGGTCTTTTCCAGTGACTTTTCTCTTCACATTAGGTGACCAAAATATTTGAGCTTCTGCTTCAGTATCTGTCCTTCCAATGAGCAGTCAGGGTTGATTTCCTTTAGGATGGACTGATTTGACCTCCTTGCAGTCCAGGGGACTCGTAAGAGTCTTCTCCAGCACCACAGTTCAAAAGCATCAATTCTTCCGCACTCAACCTTCCTTATAGTCCAGCTCTCACAGCCATACGTTGCTACTGGGAAAACCATAGCTTTGATTATATGAACCTTTGTCAGCAAGGTGATGTCTCTGCTTCTTACTATGCTGTCTAGGTTGGCCATAGCCTTCCTCCCAAGCAGCAAGTGTCTTTAAATTTCATGGCTGCAGTCACCATCTGCGGTGATCTTGAAGCCCAAGAAAATAAAATCTGTCACTGCTTCCATTTCTTCCCCTTCTATATGCCAGGAAGTGATGGGGCCAGATGCCATGATCTTAGTTTTTTTAATGTTGAGTTTCAAACCAGCTTCTGCACTCTTCACTTTCACCCTCAACAAGAGGCTCTTTAGATCCTCTTTGCTTTCTGTCCTATACTTCTCCCTGTCCTATACTTCTCCCCATCTAGCTATGCAGCAATAAAGCACTCAATGTTAGGGCTGGTAGGTAACCCGGTGTTCTGTATAGCACAGTGGGGAAAGGGTGGGGAAAGGAAAAAAGCCCCCAAACAGTGTCACAAAGTTCCTATTCCAGACTGGCTGAAGCCCTAGACAGGAGCACTCCTGTTAGGGGCTGAAGATCCACTGCAACATTTTGTTGTAGGGTCTCACTTGTAGTGTATAATATTCGCCTCTCTCCTGTACCTGTGTCAAATGGCAGCGATTCAGGAAGCCAAAAGCATCCAGGGGTACCTGACACTATAAAGCAATTCCAGACATCGTGCCCTAAACAGAGAAGACTGGGTTGAATCCAGGAGCTTCCTTCCACAAGATGAAAGCACCTTCCGCCAGAGGAAGGTTCCCCCGCCTGATTTGGAGGGATCCCCCCCCCAGCTCACTCAATTTGGCAGGGCCTCCTGACTCTCTGCATAGCATTTCCAGGACTCTGGGGAGGTGCCATGAGAAGGGGTAGGTGGGGAAAATCACTTCTGACAATGCAGCTGATCCAACATAAATCTGGATCCAATCCACTGTCAGAAGAATTGGGATCAGGAATGTCTTGTTTTGTTTTTTTAAAACCAGCATCTGAATTGATGCAGATTTAGGTATCATTAACCTGCAATCCAAATATTTTTGGATTTGGGTGTGCCATTAAGTATTGTTGTCATTGTTATTTATTCGTTCAGTCGCTTCCGACTCTTTGTGACTTCATGGACCAGCCCACGCCACAGCTTCCTGTCGGCCATCGCCACCCCCACCTCCCCCAAGGTTGAGTCCTTCACTTGCAGAATATCATCTATCCATCTTGCCCTTGGTCGGCCCCTCTTCCTTTTGCCTGCCACTTTTCCTAGCATCAGCATCTTCTCCAAGGTATCCTGTCTTCTCATTATGTGGCCAAAGTACTTAAGTTTTGCCTTTAATATAATTCCCTCAAGTGAGCAGTCTGGCTTTATTTCCTGGAGTATGGACTGGTTTGATCTTTTTGCAATCCAAGGCACTCTCAGAATTTTCCTCCAACACCACATTTCAAAAGCATCTATCTTCCTTCGCTCAGCCTTCCTTATGGTCCAGCTCTCGCAGCCATAGGTTACTACTACGGGTAATACCATTGCTTTAACTATGCGGACCTTTGTTGTCAGTGTGATGTCTGTGCTCTTCACTATTTTATCAAGATTTGTCATTGCTCTCCTCCCAAGAAGTACACATCTTCTGATTTCCTGGCTGCAGTCAGTGTCTGCAGTAATCTTTGCGCCTAGAAAGACAAAGTCTGTCACTGCCTCCACGTTTTCTCCCTCTTATTTGCCAGTTCTCAATCAAGCTGGTTGCCATAATTTTGGTTGTTTTTGAGGTTTAACTGCAACCCAGCTTTTGCACTTTCTTCTTTCACCTTCGTTATAAGGTTCCTCAGCTCCTCCTCGCTTTCAGCCATCAAACCGGTATCATCTGCATATCGGAGATTGTTAATGTTTCTTCCAGCGATTTTAACTGCAGCTTTGGATTCATCAAGCCAGGCATGTCACATGATGTGTTCTGCGTACAGGTTGAATAGGTAGGGTGAGAGTATACAACCCTGCCGTACTCCTTTCCCAATCTTAAACCAGTCCGTTGTTCTGTGGTCTGTTCTTACCGTTGCTACTTGGTCGTTATACAGATTCCTCAGGAGGCAGACAAGATGACTTGGCATCCTCATACCACCAAGAACTTGCCACAATTTGTGATGATCCACACAGTCAAAGACTTTAGAATAGTCAATAAAACGAAGATGTTTTTCTGAAACTCCCTGGCTTTCTCCATTATCCAGCAGATATTGGCAATTTGGTCTCTAGTTCCTCTGCCTTTTGTAAACCCAGCTTATACATCTGGCAATTCTCGTTCCATGAATTGCTGGAGTCTACCTTGCAAGATCTTGAGCATTACCTTACTGGCATGTGAAATAAGTGCCACTGTTCGATAGTTTGAACATTCTTTAGTGTTTCCCTTTTTTAGTATGGGGATATAAGTTGATTTTTTCCAATCCGATGGCCATTTTTGTGTTTTCCGAATTTGTTGGCATATGGCATGCATCACCTTGACTGCAACATCTTGCAAGATTTTAAACAGTTCAGCTGGGATACCATCGTGTCCTGCTGCCTTGTTATTAGCAATGCTTCTTAAGGCCCATTCAACCTCACTCTTCAGGATGTCTGGCTCTAGCTCACTGACCACTAGGGGTGTATGAAACCCCGCTTACCTGGCTCCGCCGGGTTCTGCAGGTGGGGGGAGGCAATCTGTTCCTCCCCCCGGAATCCTCGACGGGGGGGAGGTGATCCGTTCCTCCCCCCCAGAATCCTGCCCGGCCTGCTCTGCTCCACAGCCAGGTCATGGAGCCGCTGGCTGGCCCAACCCACAGCGGGGTCTCCAGCTGCTGCTGGGCTGCTGTGGATGCAAATGGCATCCTGTGTAGGCCTGTGATAGGCTACGTAAATATTACGTATATTTACGTAGCCTATCACGGCTAAAGCAGGGATGCAAATGGCGTAGGGGACACCATTTGGGTCCCTGCTTTAGCCGTGATAGGCTACGTAAATATATATGTAGCCTATCACGGCCCGGCATAGGGATGCAAATGGCGGCCGCTACGACGGCCACCATTTGCGGCTGCAGCAGCCCAGCAGCGGCCAGAGCCGCCGCCGCTGCCGTCACCACCAGAGCCGGAGCCAGAGCCGCAGCCAGGTAGGCTCCATTTCGCGGGGCTTTCGCAGGGTGGTGGGGCGGGGGGCTCCATTCCGCCATGGATTCTGGGGGCCGAATTCACTGAAATTTGGCCCCTCTGGGATCCATGGCGGAATTCTCTAACATCCCTACTGACCACACCGTCAAACCTATCCCCGATATTATTATCCTTCCTATACAGATCTTCCGTATATTCTTGCCACCTATTCTTGATCTCTTCTGCTTCTATTAGGTCCTTGCCATCTTTGTTTTTGATCATACCCATTTTTGCCTGGAATTTACCTCCAATCTAATTTCTAATTTTCTAATTTTCTGGAAGAGGTCTCTTGTCCTTCCTATTCTATTATCTTCTTCCGCTTCCGTGCATTGCTTGTTTAAAAATAACTCCTTATCTCTTCTGGCTAACCTCTGGAATTTTGCATTTAATTGGGCATATCTCCCCCTATCACTGTTGCCTTTTGCTTTCCTTCTTTCTTGGGCTACTTCCAGTGTCTCAGCAGACAGCCATCTTGCCTTCTTGGTTTTCTTTTTCTTTGGGATGTTTTTTGTTGCTGCCTCCTGAACAATGTTGCAAACTTCTGTCCATAGTTCTTCCAGGACCCTATCTACTAAATCTAGCCCCTTAAATCTATTCTTCACCTCCACTGCATATTCATTAGGAATATTAGTGAGCTCCTATCTAACTGCTCTGTGGGTCTTCCCTATTCTCTTTAGTCTGATTCTAAATTGTGCAATAAGAAGTTCGTGATCTGAACTACAGTCAGCTCCAGGTCTTGTTTTTACCAACGGTATAGATGACTGCCACCTTTGGCTACAAAGGATGTAGTCAATCTAATTTCGGTGTCGACCATCTGGTGATGTCCATGTATAAAGTTGTCTTTTAGGTTGTTGGAAGAGAGTGTTTGTTATGCACAGTGAGTTGTCTTGGCAAAATTCTATCAGCCTATGTCCTGCTTCATTTTGTTCTCCCAGACCATGCTTGCCTGTAATTCCAGGTGTTGTTTGACTACCCACCTTAGCATTCCAGTCTCCTGTAATGAAAATAACATCTCTTTTTGGTGTATTGTCAAGTAGGTGCTGCAGATCCTCATAGAACTGATCTACTTCTGCTTCTTCAGCATCTGTGGTTGGGGCATATATTTGGATCACTGTGATGTTAAATGGCTTACCCTGAATTTGAATTGAGATCATTCTGTCATTTTTTGGATTGTATCCAAGCACTCCTTTAGCCACTTTATTATTAACTATGAGGGCTACTCCATTTCTTCTGTGTTCCTCTTGTCCACAGTAGTAGATCTGGTGGTCATCTCATGTGAAGTGGCCCATTCCAGTCCATTTCAGTTCACTGACACCCAAAATGTCTATATTTAATCTTGACATCTCCCCAGTAACCACATCCAATTTGCCCTGGCTCATAGATCTTACATTCCAGGTTCCTATGGTGTGTTGATCTTTAGAACATCGGATTCGTCGTTCACCACCAGCACCATTGGCTGCTAGCCGTCCTTTCGGCTTTGAGCTAGCTGCACCATCACATCTGGGGCTAGTTGAACTTATCCTCTGTTCCTCCCCAGTAGCATTTTGACCATCTTCCAACCTGGGAGTCCCATCTTCCGATGGTATACCGACATATCTCTGGTTGTACTGATCCATTTAGTTTTCACGGCAAGAATACTGGTGTGGGTTGCCGTTACCTTCCCCAGGGAACGTATTTAGTCTGACCTCTCTGCCATGACCTTCCCGCCTTGGGTGTCCCTTCACGGTTTACCTCATGACATCATTGAGGTGCTCAAGCTACCACGACAAGGTAACTTGTTTTCATAGACTGTTCATTTTTAATTTTATGTATTATTTTTGCAACCATATTTTATCAGCTGCAATGAGGATCCACAGCAAAAAGGGAGTGTAAAAATATAAAAATAAATGGATGGATGTCATAGAGCTGCAGAAGGTACAGATAGCAGCTCAATACTATACATGCATATTCTGAATATGGCTATTCAGAAGTAAGTCCCATTGAGTTCATTGGAACTTACTCCCAGGTAAATCTGCATAGGTTTGCAACCTAAAATGCAGGTAATTTGCATTAATAAGGCTGGCAGCTTTATATTTCAGTATAAAGAGAAACAAGACTTATCTATAGTTTGCTGAAATGTAACAATTGGATGAATAGATCTTATTTGTTTTTACATCTCTCCCTCTCTTTCTGCCTGTAAAAATAATGCAAATATTTGTAGACATTTAGTTTTGTATTTGGAGGTTGTTTTCCCTTTCTGCTGTCTTCAAATCATGATGGAACAGATAGCATGACATTTTACTCAGCACTTTATTATTACAAAACAGGGAGACCTTTGGAAATATTTTTTTATAGGCTACACGTGCATGTAAGTGGAAAATGTACTGCATGACAGAGTGTCTGTTCAATTCTACTATGGCATTTTACATACATGCGTGCGTGTTTGTGTGTGCGTGTGTTAGGAGTATTGTGAGTTGAATGGGTAATGTGCATATCAACAGGCCATTATGCATATTTACAATGGAGAATGTACACATAATCTGTCCACAAAGAGGGAATTGTGCATATTTCCTGTTTAATACACATACTCTCCAACAGGCCTTGGAAAATGTGCACATCTCAGCAGGAGTTTGTATATTCTTCTAAGCATTATACATAATTTCCAAGAGGCCTTGGAAAATGTGCATATCTTGGCAGGATTTTGTACATTCTCTGGGCAATATGCATAATCTCCAACAGGCCTTGGGAATGTGCATATGTCAACTGCATTTTGTACATTCTGTGGGCAATATGCATAGTCTCCAGGAAACATGCCCTTTGTTTTATCTCTAGTTTAGAGGTGAATAACTCCCTACCTGCTTGCTGCATGCAGTCTGTTGTCTAACTTTATGCCATCATGGCCGCATCTCTGGGGCTTCGGAGCTGGCGGCAGGCATGATCCGGCCGTCGAGGACTTCGCATGGAGGTGGAGGTAACAGATCCGATCCTCCATAGACTTGGGGGTGGTCCGTGGAGGATCGGATCTCTTACCTCCACCATTGGGGTCCGTGGAGGATTTCTCTGCCATCCCTACCTCCCTCACACTGCTATTAAGCTTAAGAAAAAAAGGCAATTTGCCTCACACATGCTGCTCAGCTGAACGGCAGGGAGATGTGAGTCTCCTCTAATGCAGTAGGAGTGCCTGGTTATGCAGTGGTACCTGCCGCACCACTTTGTGCAATAAAGTTTATATTACACAGGCAGAAGCTCAGCAGGCAGAGTTCCATCCCTCCCACCATTTCCCCCAGAAGCATACCTAAGGTGGAATGGTTTGAAAAAGATCAGCACGCCTGCTCCATGTTTCCACAGTCTCCCATGGTGTTCACGATCATTACAAATATTAGCTCTACCACATACATTAGCCCTGCAGTTTTTCCTCCTTATGCAAGTGTAACCCCCTGGAGCACAATCCTTTTTGGCCCACAGGAGCTGCCATAGGACATTCTGAGGAGCAGGGGAGTTTGAGGCATTTCTGAGGGAGGGTGTAAGATCTGAGAGAGGAAAGAGACTGGGGAGACCACAGGATGGGCAATTTCATTTGATTTGTTATCAAACAAATTTGCTCTTACCAAAATTTGCAGATTTCTTCATAAGCAGGGTGCAAAGAACTTGAAATTTAAAAAAAAATCAAATCTAGAAGAAATAAAACTGCACATGTGACAACCCCTAATGGTGGGGATGCATAAACTTCCCCATATCTTACAGCTTAATGCTAAAGTGCTGACCTAGGATTAGAAAATGTTCTTATGCAGTAGGGTTGATTCATCTGTCCTCTACAGAGTCTCTGTGCCATTCACAGCCACACGACAGGCAGAAATTCAATAGATTTGTTTTCCTTGTCTCTGCTTTTCTGTGTCAGGAAAACCCGTACCTGCTAAATTTGTGTCTCTGTGAAATTCTGCCTGCAGCTATTGAAGGTTCAGTGCAGTTGCAACACTACCTGTGCAGATGTGCCTTGATTTAAAGCAGTTGAGGAGGAGCACATGAGAGGCATTTTCTCCCTTTTAAATACATGTCTGAAGTGGTCATCATAATACTAAATCCAACTGTGAAGAAAATAATCATGGAGTGGTAATAAATAAAATTTAGGAGCAATTAACCCAGAGCAATTACGTATGCATGCTGGGATTGAGGCCATCCTAGGTTGGCTTGAGTCTTGGCTGAACACCTGGAAATACCAGTGAGGCGGCAACAATCTGGGTGATGTGTTTGGGGCAGAGCCAGCCCTATCATTAGGCAGAGTGATGCAGCCACCTCAGCAGGCAGATGCTGATGGTGGGGAGCAGACAGTGCTGTGCATGCCACCTGCACGCCCTAGCTAGTGGAGGGCGCTGTCCCATCACCAGTGTTGAAGGAAGATTCGACAGCCAGTCTGGTTGGCTCTTCTACACAGAATGTAGAAGAGGAATTGTTTTGTCCTTTGTCTCAGGCAGCAAAATGTCTTGGACCAGCACTGGGGCCCTGACTACATGAGCCATTTCCCACAGTGCAGCTTCGGAGGGAAGATCTTTGTGACAGATGACACGGTCCCCGCTTCACAGCCCAATCGTGGTTTTCATGGAGAAATCCGGGTTTTCTCAGAGTCCATTTGCAGGGAAGTTTTCACTTGCTTCGGGTTCACTGCGGGGGGTTGAGCTGTCCGTCCCTTCCTTGGGTTGAAATCGCAGCACCGTTAATGATGCCACTCCTCCTTCGCAGCTCCGCAGTTACAGAGGCATGAAGAAGCAGGCTGGTGGAAACCACGCTGATTGGTGGAAGGGAAAGTAGCCTGGGGCAGGGGTGGGGGGAGAGCAGAGGGCCAAACACGTCTACCAGGAAGTAACTCATGCCTTCAGTTCCACATCGCTGCCTCTCTCACTTCAAGTAGTTGAGATTGAGAGTGGAGATGTGCAGCTACAAAGGAACACAGCTGAAAAATGGTGGATGCCTGTTGATTAGAAGCTGTGAAGTTGAGAAAGAGTGGTGCCAGGGAGGATGATTTTCATAAAAGTGTACTCAGAAGCACTTCATGCTCTCAGCTAGGGATGGGGGAGAATTTCTCCCCGAAACTTCAGGGGGCCGAGTGCCAATGTATTCGGCCCCCCGAAGTAGTTTCGGGGAGAAATTCTCCACACACACCCTGCCCCCCCCCCCGGGATGGGACTTACCTTTCCCGAATGTCCCTCCCGGCGGCGGGTCCCGGCGGCGGTTCGGCAGGTCTTCGACAGGGGCAGAGGCAGCAGCCGGTCTTTTGACCAGCTGCCACCGCCATTCCAATAAAAGTAAAACAAAAACAAAAACGCCCCCGTGATAGGCTACGTGACGATTAACGTAGCCTATCACGGCTGACTTTGCAGATCTAGCCGTGATAGGCTACGTTGATCATCACGTAGCCTATCACGGGGGTGTTTTTTGTTTTTGTTTTTACTTTTTATTTCGCGGCTGGGCGAGGCGAGGCGCCTCCTCCCCGGCCTGAATTTCGGCCGGGCGAGGCGGGAAGCCTCCCCCCCGGCCTGAATTTCGGCTGGGCGAGGCGGGAAGCCTCCCCCCCCCCAGCCTGAACTTCGGGGGGAACAGCGAAGCGCCTCCCCCCCACCGCGAAGCAAGCTGCGAGACCAGGTAAGTGGCTTTCGTGCACCCCTACTCTCAGCACCCACTCAATCTCTGGAGGCAGAGGCTGCCTGCTTGCCTGCCCCCCTCAGAAATGCGTATGCAGGGTTTGTTATGGACATCTACCCACAAGCAAGTTCTACATGCTAGTCGTGCAGCCTCCTCCCCAGCTCTTAACTCTCTGCTCTTCCCAGCTTGAGACGCCCGCTTTAACCCTCCCATCTACCACCTCAGTTGTTAATTTGTAGCACTAATATTGCACAGCTCCTACGGAGCAAACAATGAAATTGGTGCCATGTAGATGTGGCCTGGGGTAAGCATGGGGTAAATTAATTTACATTGTTCTGTCTGTCTCTAAATTTCTGCAGGCACTTTGCCAGCACAGAGAAAATAAGAAAGGAATTCACTGAAAACATTCATCATTGGAAGTGCCTCTCTATGAAACTTATGTTCCACTTTGTTTCGAGAGAGGACAGATGTTCAAAAATCTGGATAAGTGTTTGATATTGAGGGGAGGAGGGAATGCTGAAGTACTTTAAAATCCCATTAGAATTATAGTGGAAGTTTCAGAGGGATTCCAATTCATTAAAGACAAAACTTTATGGAATATAAGACTTATGAGCCAATCCTAAGACTTGCTGTGTTATCAAATAAGAGCTTCCTAGGAATATATAAACTGCTTTGCCAATGCAATAACACAAACCATGGCATTATCTCAGTAGTATGTTATACTACAATTCCACATTTTGTTCAGACTTTTAAAATGACTAACAGTACATTTTATGATTTTAACTATGTGAGTGTACTCGAAAGGGACCCTCACTTTCAGTGGAACTTACTCTGTCCCAAGAAAGGGCCCAAAGAGATATTACTTTAAATATGTATCTAGTAGCTACTTCTTTCCCTTCTTGTATTTTACTCTACAATAGGTGCAGGGCCCCCAGTCTGGTTCAGGGGAACCCAGTCCAGATCAGAATCCTAGTGTTGCAAGTACAGGGGTTTTTAAGATCCAGACTGGGGCCCCTGTGCCTACTCAAAGTGGAAATGAAAAGAAGACATAGCTGCTAGACATGCATTTAAAATCTGTTTTGGCCCTAGGTGTTCATAGGATTTCAACCTCGGGTATTTTCTCAGCAGGGTTAACTATATTTTTTGGCCATGAAAGCACACCAACAATTTAAACTGGCTTGTTGGATGGTAGTTTAAAGAGACTGGAAAGCAATAGGACCCTAATGCTTATTGTATGGACAATTGTTTGTGACTACTTACATGTTTAGGACAGGAAGGCCTGGCATGCTATGGTACATGGGGTCACGAAGAGTCGGACATGACTTAACGACTGAACAACAACAACAACACTTACACGTTTCCTCATGAATAATTCAGCTTAATTCATTGTCTTGGCATTGAGCTGATAGAAACATTTTAAAACTTTGTTCTGTTTGGATGGATTTGATACAAAAATGTTAGTTTAATCCTGATTCCTACAAGAAAAATAAACCAAATGATTGTGAAACCATTTAGGAATAGTTGTCATGTATTCTTGCCTTCTTGAGGTTCCTGCCCACCTAAGTGGTAGAGGGAAGGGAAGGTTTTGGTCTGGTATCCAGTCTTCTTTACAAAATGCTCCATTGGTTTTACTAAAATGTCCATGAGCTTCTATGAATTACTTTTAGATAAACTGGTGAGATAACTGGACTCAAAGATGGAGTCCAATGTTGCAGCCATACCACTTGTTTGCTCCCAGGTGCTGTCAGGGTGGACACTGAGCCCATAGAACCTCAGAGCAGTTTTCATTCTGAGGAGGAACAGCTGCCTGTGAGAGAGGAGCACGCTCATCTCTCCCAGGCCCTGCAGCTGGCAGAGATTCCTCCTGCCGGCATTCCAGACATAGATAGCGGTCCTGGGAGTGAAAGAGCGCAGGAGGAGGGCTGGCTGGATGCTCAACGCAGACGCAGAGAGCAACTAGCTATGGAGGGTGCGGAAAGGAGGCGTACCGCCCGTTTGGCACGCAAGCAATGGTCACATCCAGAGGACCCAAGGGGAAAGGGGAGGGACTCTTCCTAGCCCATAAGTTCAGGGTCTGCAAGTGATTCTCGCTCAAATGGGGACCAACTGTTTCCAACCCGGGGCATAGGTTACTCTGCTGTTCATAGCTTAGTCGCTGGTGATAAGAGTTATTAAGTTGTAAAAGGAATAAAGCCTTGAAAAGAATCCTTTGTCTGTGTCTGGAGTTGGCTACTGGAGTAGACTGAAAGAGGCTGGCTAGGGCCCCCTGACAGGTGCCACCTCCCATGTCTCAGACTCTGGGAGCGCTTCCAGATGAGACTATTAGTGTGCAATCAACTTGTCCCATTCACAGAATTTTATGGGGGGCAGGGGAGATGCTGTTGTCATCCACTTGCAATCTTCCCATGTTCTCCACCCACTTATTCTTTCTTCTTTTTTAATGCAGAAAATCTGAAAAGACAGTCTAGCTGCCTAATGCCTTCTGTGGACATAGGGGCATGGGAAGCTGTCAGACCATTGGTCCATCTAGCCCAGTGTCTATACTGATTGGCAGCAGCTCTCCAGGGTTTCTGGAAGGAGTTTTTCCAGCCCTACCTGGTGATTTCATAGATTGAACTGAGGACCTTCTGTGTGCAAATGATGTGCTCTACCAATGAGCTACAGGCCATCCTTCTGCTTATTAGGGCTAGGACCCTTCCATCTGAAAGCACCCTGAGCTTCAAAAGATTTGGCAGTCCTATTTCTCTAGGCATGGCCACATGGATGACTATTCGCAGAAAGGGACACAGAGGTTCAGCAGGATTCTGATTCTTAACAGCTCAGAGTAGCCTCCAAGATAACATCTGTACAAAACTATTGCCAATGAAATGACAAAGAATCAAACTTCAGCAAGATAATGATAATTCGAACTTCTGATTAGTAAGGCAAAAAAGGGAAAGAAACTCAAGCCACCTCTGTTCCAGCCACTCGTTCTTGAGATGAAGATAAGCCATGAACTACAAAGACTGAGCACTAAGAAAAATAGAGGTGAATGGAAAAGAAATGATGTGTCTTGCAGCCTTGACATGTTCTCCAGTATTTTGGTTTTTTAATTGACCAGCTCAGTCGTGTTCCTCTTCCATCCTGATTTTCACTTTCTGATCACTTCCTTTCATCACCTTCTAAAGCCTTATCTTTCTGCAAAAGAGAGATCAAACCACTTGTTTTTAGGTTTGCCCTTTCATGCATGCTGCACCAGCCATTTGACATCTCAGCTGGAACATGGAGGGCTTGGAGGAGAGTATCCTTGGCCTAAACCAATGCAAACATCAGCCCCTTGAGTGCAGAATGAAAAGGGCATTTGCCACCTTGAAAGAAATATGTGTATTGATGCAAGGGGAAACCACCAGGGATTTTTAAATCTTTCAGTCCTTTCCTGTTAAGACTTTGCTTTATGGAATGCTGAGTTTCCCAGAACAAGGCAAGTTGTGTGGCTGTTTGCAGGTATAACGAGATGCATTAACATCACAGAACTGTTCATGGATTGTAGGGCTGGCTTCAGGTTAGGTGACAAAGTGCCCTCTGATGAGCCCCCTCCTACATCGGGGGGCACCTGGCTGTGGGCTTACTGACAGCAGTGGAAGACCATCATTTTAAACTTCCCATAATACCTCCAATGTGGTGTGACTCTGTATGAACAACAATGACCAAAATCTGATCCAACAAGAGTAAGAGAGAGAGAGTGTGCTGAGTCTGACTTCCTGAACAGAAATCAAGCTATATGTGAGAACGAAACGGAGATAGCAGGTCTATATACACCTTCCTGGCTGTTTCTTCAAGCGTGATTGGTTGTAAGGTGAATGGCATCATCACCAGTTTACCATAAGCAAGAAAAAGGTTTATCCAACCAACTTGGTGCATATGCAGAAATAGCATTGTTTAGATACAGACTGTGCATGCTCAGAAGCTTGTGATCAATTCCGAACTTAATAGCGAATTTGCAAAACATTGGTCCAGGTTTGTTAAAAAGGTGAGCATGGGCAAAGTTCGACCAGTGAGCTAACTAACCAGTGAGCCAACAGAGTTCAACCAGTGACCCAACTAATTATGAAATTTGGAGGAATCACTACTCACAAGGAAACTGGGCAGAAGGACTGGTCCCTAGAACTTCCTCTTGCTTGGATGAGTGTGGAGTGTAGAGCTGTAACCATAGTTGGCTAATACTGGAAGACTTGGACCTTTGAAAGGGAAGGCAAGGCATCCTGCTGGGAACAGGTAGGTGTGGCAGAGCCAATGACTCTCTTGTAGATTCTCCTTCCTTCTGAAGCCAGCTATGTTAGGAGGCGGTCTGGTGCTGAAGGGATCCTTTAGGCAAGGAGCTGGCCCAAGGGATGCTTTTTTGCAAGCTTTCAGGGAACTGCTGCTTCTCTACATATACACACACACACACACACACACACACACAGGAATGTGAGACCTTTAATTTACAGGCAGAAAGCATTTTGTATCTGTGAAGAATTCTTGCAAGGAGATCTATCTCAAGTCAATTGAAAGAACAGCTTATTGGCAGGCAGAACATAGCTCAGTCCTTCAGTACTGGTTTAAATTACATGCAACAAAGTCAACTAAGCCCAGGAGCCCTTGCCATGCAGACGTTTGCCTGAGCACTCTAGTTTTATTTAATGACATCTGGGAAGTGTGGACTATAGCTCTTCCTCTAACAGAAGTGAAATACAGAAGTATTCATTGCAAAATGCAGTCTTAACAGTATCCCCCAAAAGACACACACACACACACACTCAAATACGTTACAGTATCTAGCATTCAAACCATTTCCATCATTGGACACAAAGATAGGCTGATAGGGAGCTGCCTTATACTGTGTCAGATGATTTGTCCATCTAGTATTATCTCCATGGCTGTCACTCTCTTTCCTGCTCATTGCTGCTTCTGCTACAGGAGAAGATAGCCAATAAGCAATGGGGGAGAGGTGGTGGCAGAGGCTGAATTGGGGGAGAGCACAGCCCTTTTCGGGCATTCTAAACATGGGTAAAGTATGCACACATGGAAGGGAAGTGGGGATGAATGTGCTAGTTCCACCACTGCCTCCACTGCCATTTTCACTGCTCTCTGCGTGTAAAGGGTGACTTTCTGAAGGGGAAAGCCTCTTCTATCCCTGGAGGCCAGTGGAGACTGGTGGCTCTGATGCCGGGCAATGAATCTATCCCAAGTTTCAGTCGGAACTCTAAGGGAGCTATCCAAGGTCCTTTGTTCTAGCTGAAATATGGAGTGGATTCACTGCTCCACTGACATCAGAGCCACCAACCTCCAACGAAGGCTCATCCCATGATTTGGAATCCTGGAAAATCAGGGTCCAAACCACAGGGAGAGCCTCCATGGACAGAAGATGCTCTCTCCTTTGAAAAGCCATTCTCCAGAGGCAGAGGGTGACAGAAATGCAGCAGGAGGGGGGCTAGCATGGTCATCCCTGCACCCCCTCCTTGTGCATCTTCTTTACCCATATTCAGAACACCTGAATAAGGCTCAACTAGTGGTTAAACTTTTCTATCTGATTTTAAATTGAACTCTTCTACCAAGGAGCAAGCCTGAGAAGTATGTTAGGCCAAGAACTAGTGACTGGCCCAAGGTCACCAGGTGTCAGGAGCGCCTTGGCGGCCTCTTTCAGTAGACTCCAATAGCCAACTCAAGACACAGACGAAAGGTTTCTTTCCAAGGCTTTAATCCTTTTACAACTTAATGACTCTTTCAGATGCTAATCACCAGCAACTAAGCAAGGAACAGCAGAGTGGCCTATGCGCCGAGTAGGCAGTTGATCCTAGGGATGTACGAAAGTCACTTACCTGGTCTCACAGCTTGCTTCGCGGTGGGGGGGAGGCGCTTTGCTTCTCCCCCCGAAATTCAGGCCGGGGGGGGAGGCGCCCCGCCTCGCCCGGCCGAAATTCAGGCCGGGGAGAAGCGCCCCGTCTCCCCGGCCGCGAACTACGTAAGTAAAAAAAAAAAAGACCCCGTGATAGGCTACATAACGATTTACACAGCCTATCACGGCTAGATCTCCAAAGTCAGCCGTGATAGGCTACGTTAATTGTTACGTAGCCTATCACGGGTGACTTTGAAAAAAAAAAAGCGCATACGCAAATGGCGGCCCGCATGGGGCGCCACCATTTGCGTTCCTTATTTGGTCCCTGTAGTCTACGTAAAGATTTACATAGACTACGGCGAAAATAAGGGCAACGCTATTTGCGTTGCCCTTATTTTCACCGTAGTCTACGTAAATCTTTACGTAGACTACAGGGACCAAATAAGGAACGCAAATGGCGGCGCCCCATGGGGGCCGCCATTTGCGTACGTGCTTTTTTTTTTCAAAGACACCCATGATAGGCTACGTAACGATTAACGTAGCCTATCATGGCTGACTTTGGAGATCTAGCCGTGATAGGCTACGTTAATCGTTATGTAGCCTATCATGGGGTTTGTTTGTTTTTTACTTCAGCTGTAATGGCGGCAGTGGCAGCTGGTCGAAAGACCGGCTGCCGTCCCCGCCGAAAGCCCGCTGAACCGCCGCCGGGACCCGTCACCGGGAGGGACATTCGGCTACAGTAAGTCCCATCCCGGGGGGGGGGGGGCGAAGAATTTCACCGCCGATTTCGGGGGGCCGAATGCGTTGGCGCTCGGCCCCCCGAAGATTTGGGGAGAAATTCTCTGCCATCCCTAGTTGATCCCTGCTTGAAGGAGAGTCACTTGAAGACCCTGAACTTATGCGCTAGGGAGAGATCCTCCCTCTTTCCCTTGGGTCCATGGGAGACGGCCGTTGCTCGTATGCCAAATGGGCGCTACGCCTCCTTTCCGTGCCCTTCATTGCTTGTTGCTCTTTGTGCCTGCGTCGAGTGTCCAGCAAGCCCCCCTCCCGCACTTGCTCACTGCCAGGGTCACTATCTATCTCAGGAATGCCGACAGGAGGAATCTCTGCCAGCTGCTGTGCCTGTGAGGGATGAGCTGGCTCCACTCCCACGGATTGCTGATCCTCCTCAGAATCAGAACTGCTCTGGGGTTCTAGCGGCTCAGTTTCCACCCTGACACCAGGTAAGCTTTGTGGCAGAGCAGGGGGGTTGAACCCCAGACTCCCAGTCCAAGTCCAATACTGTAACCACTCTGCCACAGTGGTAGTGGTGAAAAGACTTAGACCAGTTCCAGTGTACGTATGTTCAGGTCCCCCAAGTCCATAATCTATATTTGACTAAAGACTCATCCAAACAATCATTTTCCCTGTTCCTGGTTGGGTGTTGTCTTGCACAACTGGGAGTGCATCCCAGCAAAGACAAATTCCTCCCCCAGTGTGCTTGGGAAGCTGACTATGCAGTGCTCCATGGTCTTACACTTGTGTCTGTAACCAGTATGGGCCCGCAACAATGGAAGCACCTTGCTAGTCAGAATTGGGAGCTCTGAAACAGGAGTGTCTGATCCCCCAAATGCAAACTGGCCAGATATTCGCTATATGTGGCTGTATCGTTTGTTGTTTCAACATTATGCAGTGTGTTGATCTAAGTCTATCTGACCAGACAGAGTGCAATCCACCAGGAATATCTCTGCTTCCCAAGCCCAGTTGAAAAATAAACGACTCTTGGGCACTTCTTGTTTGTCTCTAATGGAATTCTCAAAAGAGGAGTTCCTGGTGGATTGTGCCCACAGATGACTGAAACCAGTTACTATTTAACTAGACAAACCCCGGTAAAGGATGCTCAGTTGCTCGTGTAAGGTGAAGTGTTATCATTAATCAGATATATAGTATAACTAGCACATCTTATTCCTGAGAACAAGGATTGATTTGACACAGTGCTAATACGATACGATGTAAAACCGATGGTATAATTTTGTACAGTATTAGATTAGGGCAAAGCAGCCAGGTTTTCAATCTAATAATGGCTGCAGAGCTGATGGAAAAACTTGTATACTGTGCCACCGCCTTGACAAATGCATTATGATAATCCACTTATATTGACATTATCCCAGGAAAACAGCAAGAGTGTGCTTGATCTTCTGGCCCCCATCCAGGTCAGTGGGTTTATAGGATGCTCCTAAAATGAGCTTCTTCTTGTTCTATCATGGGTGCATGTGTTGTGGACAATTGGGAATTTGATGATGTCCCCCTGCTAAATTGTGTAGGAACTTTGAGATAGCCCCTTAGAAGCAAAGGCATTGCCTTTTAGTTCATTCCACTTTCTATTTTTGTGGCTGGTAGTTCAGTTTTGCTCAAGCAGCAACCAGTAAAATTCAGACCCTCTTATAGCAGGGACAATAGAATTATTACCCTTCTAGATGGAAATCATCTCCCACAAAATAAAGACAAAGCATACAGGAACACTGAGCTTTCCCAAGGATTATGAAATGCAGGATTTTTGCTCAGTTGATCAGCAGCAATAGATTAAAAAGCGGGAGGTGATACTTTCAATTAATCCCATCATCCGTGTATCACCCAGTTCCAATAATTATATGTTTTCTGGACCTCTCTACACAAACAGCTCATGACATGATTCAATGTGTTTCTGGATGCTGCTATTTCAGACTGTAGAAGGGAGATTGTATCATTGAATGCTCCTGCATTTTTATTATTTTTAAAAAGCAACAGTTTCCTGCAAATACAAAACTATCAGGTCAGGCAAAAGGGTCTTCACTAGTTATATATGTGTAGGGATTTGGGGGAGGCAGGAAGCATTCAAACATACACACCTATAATGTTGAAGTGGTACAGCCCAGGAACAGTTTTACCACATGACCACCAGCCTGCATGTTCTGCATGGTCATGCTCTAACAATGGCAGAGAAACCATTGCCAGGGTGGAGAGAAGCCAGTACTGGCGTGGGGGGGGGGGGGCTGGGGCTGGGAATGGCTTGCTTTATTACATATCAAGAAAGACAGAGCATGGAGGCTGGTGGCTCCAACGTCACTGGGTGGTAAATCCGCTCTGGGTTTCAGTCGGAACCAGTCAGAACTCTAAAGGAGCTATCCAAGGTGCTTCACAAAGTGCCACCAGCCTCCACTGAAGATAGATTGGCATGCTCCCAAAGAACTCATAGTAAGAAATCCTCCAGCACCACCCCAGAAGAGAATTGCAATTTGACTTCAGAAGGACAATGATGTGAATGATTGAACTGAATGAGGGCAATTTACTGAAGGGAAATTGATGTTGGAGCAGGAACTGGATCATCTGGGGGGAAATTAATTGAATAAGATCACAGATCTGGGTGACCTGGGGTGGGAAATTAATTAATTAATTTAGAAATTGTTTTATCTTCCCAGAAATTTAAATTCTAGTATTTTTTTCTCTCAAATCGGCATATATGCACATCTGCAAATTCTGCACAAATTGCCACTGTCTTTTGTCCTCCTTTTTGGTGGTGCATGCCCTCTTTTTCGCCAGTGAGTAACTGTCCACCATACCCTTCGCTCCTGTTTTTACAAAGCTACAGGGTGAACCAAGACTTTGCTGAAACTGGTGATCAGAAGATGGGGATTCAAGATTACTTAATTAAGGGGAAGGGACCATGGCTCAGTGACAGAGCACAGGCTTTACATGCACAAGGTTCAGTGGATGGCATCTCCAGTTAAAAGGGTCAGGTGACATGAAAGAGCTCTGCCTGAGACCTTCGAGTGCCACACCACCATGCTAATAGGACAAATAGTATGGCCTAGTATAAACCACCTCAGTGGAGGCTGGTGGCTCCGATTTTGGTAGAGCTATGAATCCATTCTGGGTTTCAGCCAGAACCAGCCAGAACTCTAAAGCAGCTATCCAAAGTGCTGAACCTATTTTGGGGCTAGGGTTCACCACCTGGATAGCTCCTTTAGAGTACTGTCTGGTTCTGACTGAAACCCAGAATGGATTCACAGCCCCACCAAAATTGGAGCCAACAGCTTAGAATCATAGAATCATAGAATAGTAGGGTTGGAAGGGGCCTACAAGGCCATCGAGCCCAACTCCCTGCTCAATGCAGAAATCCAAGTCAGAGCATCCCTGACAGATGGCTGTCCAGTCCAGACTCGTCTTGAACGCCTCCAGTGTGGGAGAGCCCACCACCTCCCTAGGGAATTGGTTCCATTGTCGTATTGCTCTAACAGTCAGGAAGTTTTTCCTGGTGTTCAGCCAGAATCTGGCTTCCTGTCACTTGAGCCAATTATTCCGTGTCCTGCATTCTGGGATGATCAAGAAGAGATAATGGCCTTCCTCTCTGTGACAACCTTTCAAATAGTTGAAGAGCACTATCATATCTCCCCTCACTCTTCTCTTCTCAAGGCTAAACATGCCCAGTCCTTTCAGTCTCTCTTCATAGGGCTTTGTTTCCAGTCCCCTGATCATCTTTGTTGCCCTCCTCTGAACCCTCTCCAGTTTGTCTGCATCCTTCTTCAAGTGTGGTGCCCACAACTGGACACAGTACTCCAGATGAGGCCTAACCAGTGCTGAGTAGAGGGGAACTAGTACTTCCTGGGATTTGGAAGCGATGCTTCTATGAATGCAGCCCAAAATAGCATTTGCCTTTTTTGCAGCCACATCACATTGTTGGCTCATATTCAGCTTGTGATCGACAACAATTCCAAGATCCTTCTCGCTTGTAGTGTTGTTGAGCCACGTAACCCCCATCTTGTAACTGTGCATTTGGTTTCTTTTTCCTAGGTGCAGAACTTGGCATTTATCCCTATTAAATGTCATTCTGTTGTTTTCTGCCCAGCGCTCCAGTCTATCAAGATCACTTTGAATTTTGTGTCTGTCTTCCAAAGTATGAGCTATCCTGCCCAATTTTGTGTCATCTGCAAATTTGATCAGCATTCCCTCCCCCTCCCCCTCCAAGTCAATAATAAAAATGTTGAAGAGCACTGGGCCCAGGACTGAGCCCTGCGGTGCCCCACTCATTACCTCTCCCCAGTTTGAGAAGATCCCATTGATAGGCACTCTTTGAGTCCAATTCTGTAGCCAACTGTGGATCCACCTGATCATTGTTTCATCTAGCCCACTTTGAGCTAGTTTGCTCATCAGGATATCATGGGGCACTTCAGCTTCCACTGAGGTACTTTCCTGTTGTTCAAGAACCCCTGTGCTCTCTATCATTGGAACACAAGTATGAGCAGGAGAAAAGATACGATGCCTCACCATGCCCTGGAAATGGCACACGGTGGTATTATTATTATTATTATTATTATTATTATTATTATTATATCGCTAGGCAGTTTTATTTCAGCCATTTGTATAAAAGCCTATTTCTTCTCTCTAGCCTGCTTCACACATTGGGTTGAATCCAATGGGGCACTTATGCCCCCACCGATCCCTTTATGCCCCGCTGATGGCCTTCCGTAAGCAGTGGGTCCCGCCAATTCTGTTCCACAAGTGGGACCCACTGCTTACACAAGGGAGATTTGGTGTTTCCTAGGGGAAGCCCTGAAATTAGCACTTCCGCTTGTTTGGGGTTGCCCCAGAAGTGCTAAATCGCCCTTGTGCAAGTGGCAGGAGTGGAACTGGCAGGGCATAAGAGACTTGGCAGGGGGGTAAGTCCCCTGTGGGATTTTGGCCATTACACGCTTAATGAGTAAATTCATGTTAAGCACAGATGTCCCTGATCTCATCTGATCTTGGAAGCTAAGCAGGGTCAGCCCTGGTTAGGACTTGGATGGGAGACCGCCTGGGAATCAGGCTTCCTGCACTGAGCAGGGGGTTGGACTCGATGGTCTTGTAGGACCCTTCCAATCCTGTGATTCTATGAATCATTAGCTGCAATGTTACAAGCCCAGTGGAAGGTGGTGACTCTGATGTCAGTGGAGCAGGGACTCCGCTCAGGGTTTCAGTCAGAACCAGACAGATCTCTAAGGGAGCTATTCAGAGTGCAGCTTGGATAGCTCCTTTAGAGTTCTGACTGGTTCTGACTGAAACCCAGAGTGGATTTATTACCCCACTGACACTGGAGCCACCAGCCTGCACTGAATAAGCCTCACATACAGAGACACAAGCTCATAGTGGTCTCTGGCTCCAACAGCAAGGAAAAGTGGCCATGGCTGAAGAGGCTTCTCCCGGGCCTCACCTTGCCCTTTGCTCATGACAAGAAAAGGGACTCGGCTGTTGCCACATACTCCCGCTCACAACAGCATCTAGCTTTCCCCTGCCAGAGAACAAGGACATCCCTGCCCAGCTGTTTTCCTTGCTCCATCTGGCAGTGGCTGCACATGCCTATTGTTGGGAAGTGGGAGGGTGCATATTAGTTGTCATGTGCCTCTTTAAAGTACATAGGAGCAGATTGCCTTTAGCACTGTCTTTAAATCATTTGTTGTTGTTGTTGTTGTCTCAATTGCTTGTTGTTTTATTGTTGTGCTTTAATGAGACTGTTATAAACCTCTGTGAACTCTTTAGAATTGAAAGACAGGACAGAGATGTTTAAAATAGGCAGGCCCAGCACCAGGAACTGATAAGGCGGGCAGCTGCTGGGGGCTCATGGGCTCAGAAAGGCCCAGCGGTGACCCTGCCAACTCTGCAGGTGCTGGCAGGTGACAGTCAGTGCTTGGCTCTGCTCCACGCCCGGCACCCACCACCGTAGATTATACCACTGCAATGCCCAACCCAACACTGGTGCTGGGCATTGCGTTTGGATCTAAAATGGCTGACGGCCAGCGTGGAGCGAAAAGGAGGCCCAACTCCCTTTGCATTCAGAACCATCGCTGCCCACTACCACCACACTCACCCACTCTCACTCCAACAACTTTTCCTGGCTGGGAACGGTGCATCTGAATGGGAACCAATGTCAGGCATTGCATCTGAGATAACCTAACATGGTGGCCAGCATGGAGCAGATTACTGACTCAGCTCCCATTCAGAAGTGCTGCTGTCACTCACCAAAACAACTTGTCCAATCCGTAGGATGAGGTGAGTCAGTCACAGCAGCAGGCTGGCAGTGGTAGGGGTCGGAAGGCCTGGTGGTGGCAGCAGCAGTGAAATTGGGGGCCAGTTGCCACACCACCAGAGGGGCAGCACCATGCACCAGGACCCCCTGAAGCCTGGAACCAGCCCTATAAATAAATATGTCTTAAAGCAGGGGTGCAGAGCTTCAGGCCTAGGGGCCAACTCCAAGCCACCAGGGGCCCCAGTCCAGGCTTGTGAAGTTCCTCAGATGCTCATGTCCCTTCTCTTGGCCCCACCCCTGGCCACTAAACATTTGGTTGTTTCCTGTTTTTGTGGAGATTTTTTCCCCCTAAAATTCTAAAATGATTCTAAAATGCCTCTCCTAAGGCTAACTGGCAAGAGCTTTAAGCTAAAATATGCTGGTATTTTTGGCCCTGCCCCATTTGCCTTTGGTCTTATCCTCCCCTGGAATGTGGGCTCCGAGAGCTTCTCTGACATGGAATTTGAAGGAGGTTCAAGAGACAAGGGGGTTCAAGAGCCATCGCCCTTCACCACTGACACGTTCTACAATTCTTTTGCACCGCAGTAATTTCTTTAGAGCTGAGTGAACAAAAAATCCGTTTTCGGTTCTTTTTCTCCCTCCACAGCCCCGAAAGAGAATTCCACTGTGCAGAATGTTCTCTGGATATTCTCCACCATTTGTTGTTCCTGCTGCCAGTTCCCCACCACCACCACAAGGCCCCAGAACCATGCATTGTGCTTGATGCAAAACAGTGTCAAGGCTGCCAACACAGTTGCTGCAGCTGTCGTAGCACCACAAAAAGAAAAACCCTTAGAAAATAAGGAAAGAGGCTGTGCTGCTGCCACTGCTAATAATGGTGAACTGTTGGAGAACTTCTCCTCCCCCTGGAGAAATTCAGTGAAATGGTTCTCCCAACTTGTCTGCCCACAAATATAGAATTTTCAAGTACAGATCAGGACCTACTCCATATCTTTGAATTCTGTGGGAGTAGCTGAGGTATTTACATTCCCAAGTCAACATAAGGTTATATCCAACCTGGAAACATTACAAGCATTGGTGTTGTTCCACTAGGGCTTGCATAACCACTAGCACAGCTAGTGAAAGAGACACCTAGTCTAATGAAGTCATAATGAGCTGCAGAATGCCTTGTGGATCAGCTTGCAGAATGGCTTCCAGAAGAATCGAAGTAGTGGATCTGACACTTATGCAAGGATGAAATGGAGTTTCTGCAAGCAGTAGAAGCTTTGTGCTAGTGGAATTACACCACTGGATACAACCCATGTTCAGTGGTATAGTGGTAAATTTTGAATGCAGTCGCTCATCATGACAGTTCGCATAGCCATACCCCCAAGGAGAGATCAAACATTCCAGCACTGTGTTGATCCATATCAACAAACCAGTTCTAGCAGTTCTATCTCCACCAGGAGCACCTAAAGCTAATAGGTCTTATTGACCATTCAAAACCAGGCCACCCCAAAATACTTTACATGACAACAGGGTACAGTATACTGTTGTTGGGAAAATTCATTTTCCCTCAGCTACTGCAAGAATTGTATCTAAGCTCAGAGGGAACAGGGAATTTTGAGTGGGGTGGCAGATGACATCGGTGTCCCTGCTGATAAAAAAAGTACCCATGCTATGTCCCTGCAAGCCCTGCCTCCACTATGCCACTGTCCATATTTCCCACATTTGGACTCAAGACAACACTTTAAAACCTTGCCATTTTTTCTAGCTTTCACGTTCTATATTTGAGTTGCATCACAGAAATTTTGCCACCGAATTTGAACATTTATCACTGAAATCCAAGCCTCGCTCAGTTGTAACCCTGAAGATGACATTTTAAATTGGAGATGTACAGGTTTGGCAGCTTCTGTTCAATTTCGGCTCATGCTCTAATTGTGAGATTCAGGGAGAGAAAAACCCGCCAACAGCTTCCTCTTCAGATGACAAAATGCTTTGTTTTTTAAAGGTACATTTATAACTAAAACAAATCATTTTGTCATCTGAAGAGGAAGCCGCTGGCTTTCTTCCTCCCCAACTCTCACTATAGAAGATGAGCCAAAGTACAGTAAAATCATTGTAAACATTCCCATTGATTTCAAGCAATTTAGACCTGGCTTTAAACTAGGAATGTATAGATTTTGTTCCATCTGTGTTTCATGGATTTTCAGGCATCTTTTGCTGCATTGTCCAGTCAATGACGGAAATTGCGGGGTGGGGGTTGAGAATGTATGAGAATTCCATTCCACTTGCGCAAGTGTGCATTAGCACTAGTGTGCAGTAGCGCAAGTGTATTTGCGCAAATCCATCCCAAAAGTTAAAAAGCAGAGTGTAAGTCGGTGTGACTCAGAAAAAGCCAGTCCACTGTGGAACCTGCAAGTCGGATTCATAGAAATCTGAACTCATTTGAATCAGTTGCAGATTTCTCCAGCATCCCTACTTTAAACCAGGGGTGCTGAACAAGTTCCAGGTAGGGGACCGAATTGCCCTCCTCCAGGCACTCCACAGACTGGATGACATCAGTGGGCAGGGGCATGCTCGCTGATGTTGTTGCCCTGCCCATTTTGCCTTTCTCCTTAGTGAGAGAGCAATGGAGAAAAGGACTCGGCCGGCCCAGGAAGGAGCAGCCACTCTTCCCAGCATTGACCAAGTCCCCAGCTTCACATGGCACACTTCATCCCCCTGCGAGTGGCTCTCACCTCACAAAAGGACTCAGCCACTGCTGGGAAGAGCAGCCACTCCTCCCAGCCAAGTCTCCAGCTTCAGGCATCAGGCTCCTCGTGAAAGGACTCAGACGGTGCTAGGAAGAGCCACCAATCCTCCCTGTGCTGGCCACTCAGCACCTGCATCCCTGCTGTGATCTCTGATCTGAGATCAGCCACTGTTGTACCCAGTCAGAGAAGCAGAGTAAAGTACAAAACCCTTTATTTGAAAGTATAAACAACAAAGGTAGCAGAACTACCAGCCATGCCTAGAACTAAGCAGACTCCACTGCTACTGCCTATGTCCTTTTGTAGGCTGCCTCTGTTCAGCTGGGTATAATCCCAGCTCTCTTAAAGGTACAAAATCAACGCAGAGATAACAGCAGGGATTCCTCCAGAGAGTGGGGCTTAGAGGCCAAGTCCTGCCCCTGGAGGAACTCAAGGAGGCTCCACGGGCTGGATGGGGGACTTCCAAGGGTCAGATTAGACCTATAGGCTGGAAGTTCCGCATCCCTGCTTTAAACATGCACATATATACACCATGTGTTTTCAAGGCCTGGCTATAGACAAGTCCATTTTCAACAGCAGTACTTAGAAGGCTGTCTGGGCACAGACAGCTGATATCAAGTAACTTTACAGTTTGTAGACATCTGAATGGCTGGGTTGTCTATATTTTACCAAGAAACACTTATCAAAATGCTGTTTGGCTAGTTATAACTGGCACTGTATAGCAGAGGTGAAATATTGACAAATGCTTCCAGAATTATGTAATGTTTCAACTGATAAAGCACAGCATGTATGTTTTGTTTTCTTCTTCTCGCTTCTTTTGCATATATCGGGATTTTCTTCCTCTTTCGCAGTATTCCATCAAGATACGCTGTGTAAAGCTTCTTATTTATATGGAAATTAAAAACATAGTAATGTAATAATTGGAGGAGGAGCTGCCTCTTCAGGATCTATCTACTGCTGAGGGAATTTTTCAAAACTTAGCATAATGCTTTTTGGTTGTCATAAAAAATAGACTTGTCCTATAATACTGGGCTTGTGTTACTGGCTCTGAAGCAAAACCCCAGATTGCAGTACTTTTGCAGTGAATTAGACTATGCAGAACTCTCTATGTAGAAAAATAATAATAATACTATGCCTCTAGACGTTTGTTGGCATAATCTCTCTGTAACATTTATAGGATATGAAATGCTGAGTACAACTGCATCTGTCTTTATAACCAAAGATGCTGGAAGCTTCTGAAAAGCATCACTCTTGTAAATGTGTCTGTAAGTGTGATAGGGAATCAATTTTGCCCTGACCTCTGAAACTTTGAGCTATATTTCGTTATGGATGAAAATCAGCTTCATATCAGCAACAACTTCCATAGTGATGTGGAAAACAAAACTGTTTTTATTTCTAGCTATTTTACAACAAGCCTATATTTTGTTTAGCAAATATTTTTATATCATATATTTTTCCTTTTTTAAAAAAAGGATCTTCTGGAATTTAGAAACACGAAAATGGGCAGGCAAACACTTTTACTTTTGACAGATGTATGATTTCTCCCAGGGTCTCCTTTATTTGTTACGGTGGCTAAGGAAAGTTTGTGCCAATGGGCTCTATAATGCCAGGTCATTCTTCCATTAGAGCTACATGCTTAAGAGATGTCAGACTGCGTTAGCTCAGTGGCCCACCTACAGCTATAATCTGATCTCTGAGAGTGGCCATAACAGATGTTTCAAAAAGGTATACTACCCTCCTCTCCTTGCCCCAAAGGAAAAAGTTGTCTAATGACCTTTGTGGTAACTAGGACACTGATTCAAAGCTTCACAGAGCTTCAAGACACGCATAGCTGATCCTGAGCTTGGTGGGTGCTCTGATGTGCAAATAGATTTCCCTATTCACATCCGAGATCCGTCACCTGAAAAGGAAATTATGGCTCAAAGAAAAAGACTTCAACAACAGGCAAAGGGGCTATCCCTTTCTGTTCTAAAATGTGTGATAGTCAGCACACACAATGAAAAGTCTGCGAGTGCACCAGAGTCTCAAGATTATGGCATACAATCTTGAACTTTCAAACTCAACCAAATTGATTGAAAGTAGTGTCAGCACCAGCATAACTCCTCCAGCTGCCATAACAACTACCGCATGCTGATATGCAATCATACTGGGCAACTACATCATGAGTCCAATGTGGACAGGAAAAATGCTGTTGAGGCTTATAGAGCTCCTATGCCTTTATTTAAAAGCTTTCTGCTTTCAGGTTCTACCCTTTTATTGCTTAATGTTAGTGCAGCAGTAGAATTATGATTATTGGCCTGTTAACATATATATCATCTTTGTATAGCCTCTCTTAATGACCCCTTAATGTTACTCCAATTCCTGTTTGTGGTGGTGGGTTAATTACCAATTTTCCTTCATCCCATGGAGCTGATTAGTGGAAGATTCAGGACAGATAAAAGGAAGGACTTCTTCACACAATGCATAGTTAAACTATGGAATTCACTTCCACTAGATGGCCATCAATTTGGATCTTGGATGGGATGGACAAACCTATGGAGGATAAGGCTATCAATGGCTATATGCTACCTCCAGTATCAGAGGCAGTATGCCTATGTACACCAGTTGCTGGGGAACATGGGTGGGAGCATGCTGTTGCACTCATGTCCTGCTTGTGGGTTCCTATGGGCAGCTGGTTGGCCACTGTGTGAATAGAAGGCTGGACTAGATGGACCCTTGGCCTGATCCAGCATGGCTCTTCTCATGTTCTTATGTCCTCACATTATATTTTTCCCTTTTCATTTTTTAGACAGAAAAATGACACAATTTCACTATTTTAAAAAAGTGTGAGAGAGAATCGATAATTTAAGCAACAATGGGCAATTAAGAGAGACTATATGGGGCAATTATCAATAATCTCACTGCTATGTTCAATAAGAATCAATGAAAGGGCAGAACACGTAAGGAAGAAGTTTTAATTAACTTTTGCTAAATGGAACTAACTTATGAGTAAATATTATAGAAGGATCTTAGTCGTGAGGTAGAATGTTAGTGCTATGTTAAATGCCAAGGGAAACCTCTGTTTTAATAATGCTTTCAGCCTATTGCAGAAAAACAATGTCTCAGCTGTAATAAAGGACTCCAGCATAGGAACAACCTTAATCCCGGACAACTAAAGCCTACTTTCCCTTTTTTGTTAGGAAAAACAAAGTACCAGATGTGCTTGCATATTGCCACATCTTGAAAAATTTGACTGCATCCCAAGTTTGGAGTGTTCTGTAACTCAGTGTTCATCATATATTTAGTGAAGTAATTTGCCCAAGGTTCATTAAATTCAGACATCAAGTAATCAAGTTTCATAGGTTTACCAATTTCCTGTCAATTTTTCTTAAAGTGATGAATCACACTCCATGGTGCTATGCTTGTCACACAATGGGTTGTATCCAGACTTAATCATACTTAGAGTAGACCCACTGAAGTAAATTTGTCTCAGTTTAGTCACGACTGATTTCAATGTGTCTATGATGAAGTCCGGATCCAACCCATTGTGTAAAAAGTATGCAGGATGTGTAAAAAGATGTGTTTTACATCTTGTGTAAAAGGTATGCAGGATGACAACACAACATATTTCATGCAAAAATGTAAAGCACTGAAAATTGTAATTAGATCTACCATTCTTCTTACTCAAAAGATGGATTTGAATTTGTTATCCTAAAAATGGCAAAGAAGGCAGATGTTGGTGTGATCTGACATGAATTGTCCTACTACAAACTTCAAATATCAGACCACAGATTTTTGAAAAGGGTAATTTGAATTAACCATAGACAGTTAATTCCCATGAATATTTGCAAGGACATTTCTCTGTTTGTTTGGTATCCCCTTAGAAGAGATGATTCTGGAGAAACCTTGCTTCATTTCACATGGCTTCCTCAAGAAAAAGAAGTCAAGCAACATCAGGTATAATGTTTTCCCTAACCTGCTATGAATTTTTCGTATTTTTCTCCCTTTGTCTTGCTTACTGTAGAATGAAATTGCTAGAGCTATACTCTCTGCAGCTTGACTGTTTTGGGGTCATCAGAAGGTTAGACATTAGATCATACCTTTCTCTGTTGCATCAGCAGAGCATGAGACCATGAGTACACTCCTGTCTCATGTCATGCGATTCCTCTTCCCTACCCCTGCCCCCCAAAATCTGGAACTAACCTTCATGTATTTCCACACACAGAGAATTGTCAACTTTATGTTACATTTAAATAAATTGGGGGCGGGGGGACCCTCAGGCCTGCAGACCAAATCTGGCCCTCTTGGGGTCTCAATCCAGTCCTCCAGGGTTCCCCAGATGGCCATGCCCCCTTCTCCTGACCACACACCCTTTCCCCTGACCTCCAATCTTTTGATGATTTCCCTGCTTCTGCACATTCCCCCCCCTCCCCGGAAAGATTGAAATGCCTCTGTTAAGACTTAGTGACTGGCAGGAAGAGCTTTACGCTAAAACATGCTGGCATTTTGGCCCTGCCCCTTTGGATCACTGGAATGGTCCTGGGGGATCTCTACTTCCATGCTGAGGCCACTGTATCCAGGGTGGCTCAGGACTTCATGGCCATCATGACAACCATGGGGCTGTCCCAATGTCACTGGCCCAACGCAAATAAAAGGACACATGCTTGATCTGGTTTACTCGACTGGTCCGGAGGATGGTGATCTGAAAGTGGGGGAATTAACATCTGTCCCCTTGCTTTGGTCAGATCACGTTCTGCTAAGACTCTTAGACTCTCAGCAGCCTTTGCCCTCTGCAAGGGTGGGGGACCTATTAAAATGGTCCACCCCCAGAGGCTAATGGAGTCTGATGAATTCCAGAGGGCTCTAGGGGAATTTCCTGCCAGTATGGCTGGTGCTCCTGTCGAAGCCCAGGTCGCTCTGTGGAATGCAAACCAAGATGACTTGGTTTCAAATATTGAGGCCCAAGGATGCAGACAAGGTGCCTGGCCAAGTCTAGTGAACCACCTGTGTGCTCGCCCCTGCCCTTCATGGCGTATTACATCAAACAAGGAGGGGATGTCTGGCTGGGTCCAGGAGGTTGTAAATTCCTCCTCGAGAGAGGGAGTGGTGCCGGCCTCTTTAAAAGAGGTGTAATCAGGCCACTCCTGAAAAAGCGTAACCTAGGGATGTACGAAAGTTACTTACCGTTTTGCAGATCTGCTTCGCGGTGGGAGGGGGAGGCGCTCCGTCCCTCCCCCCGGAATCCTCGATGGGGGGGAGGCACTCCGTCTCTCCCCCCGGAGTCCTGCCCAGCTGGCTCCGCGGGGATTCCGCAGAGCCGCCGGCCGGCTCCGCCATCAGCTGGACATCCAGCCGCTGGGTATAAGGGACACAAATGGCGGCTGCCATAGCCACCGCCGTTTGCATCCCTTTATTCAGCTGTGATAGGCTACATAAAGACTTACGTAGCCTATCACGTCTGAGTTAAAACAAAAACAAAAAACGCGTACGCAAATGGCATCGGCTACGGCAGCTGCCATTTGCGTTCCTTATTTTTCCTTAATATTTACGTAAGCTAAAACAGCGAATCAAAAAGGAACACAAATAGCGCCCACTACGCTATTTGCGTACCCCTTTATTTTCGCCGTCTTAGTCTACGTAAATATTTACGTAGACTAAGATGGCGAAAAATAAGGAACGCAAATGGCGGTTGCTGTAGCCGCCGCCATTTGCGTATGCGTTTTGGTGTTTTTTTTAACCCAGACACGATAGGCTACGTAAGTCTTTACGTAGCCTATCACATCTATGTAAAAAAAAAAAGACCAGATTGCAAATGGCGGCAGCCGCTGGAGCCGCCGCCATCCGGAACATCCGCCCCAGGTAAGTCTCGTCCCGAGAGGGATCCGCGGGGGGCGGCAGGCCGTTCCACCAAGGATTTCGGGGGGCCAAATGCCAGTGCATTCGGCTTCACTGAAATCCATGGCGGAATTCTCCGCCATCCCTAGCTTAACCTGGACCCAGAGGATGTTAACAACTATAGGCTGGTGGCCAACCTCCCCTTCCTAGGCAAGGTGCTTGAGCAGGTGGTTGCAGGACAACTCCAGGCACTCTTGAATGAAAGGGATTATCTAGATCCATTTCAGTCAGGCTTCAGGCCTGGTTTTGGAATGGAAACTACCTTGGTCACCCTATGGGATGACCTCTGCTAGGAGAGAGACAGGGGGAGTATGACCCTGTTGATTCTCCTGGACCTCTCAGAGGCTTTCAATATCATTGACCATGGTATCCTTCTGGATAGGTTGTCGGGGTTGGGAGTTAGTGGCACTGCACTGCAGTGGTTCCGCTCCTACTTGGATGGCTGATTCCAGAAGGTGGTGCTGGGGGATTACTGCTCTGTGCCTTGGCAATTATGCCATAGGGTTCCACAGGGCTCTATTTTATCCCCTATGCTGTTTAACATCTGCATGAAACTGCTGGGAGAGGTTATCCAGAAGTATGCGCTGAGGTGCCATCAATATGCAGATGACACCCAGGTCTACGTCTCCTTTTCATCAAACCCAGGTGAGGCAGTGGCTGTTCTGAATCAGTGCCTGGGCATGGTAATGGACCGGATGAGGGCCAATAAACTGAAACTCAATCCAGACAAGATGGAGGTACTGTTAGTGGGTGGTTTCTCTGCCTGGCTAGGCAATGTTCAACCTGTTCTGGAGGGGGTTGCACTCCCCCAAAAGATCATGTTCGTAGTTTGGGGGTGCTCTTGGACCCAGAACTGTCACGTGAGGCACAGATGAACTCAGTGGCACGGAGCACTTTTTATCAGCTTAGGCTGGTATACCAACTATGCCCTTATCTGGACAGAGATAGCCTAGCTACAGTTATCCATGCTCTGATAACCTCTCATCTGGATTACTGCAATGCGTTATATGTGGGGCTGCCTTTGAAAATGGTCTGGAAACTTCAGCTAGTCCAAAATAGGGCAGCAAGATTGTTAACAGGGACTGGCCAACGAGATCACATTCCACCAATACTTTTCCAGCTGCACTGGCTGCCAGTCTATTTCCAGTCCCAATTCAAAGTGCTGGTATTAACATTCAAAGCCCTTAACGGCTTGGGGCCAGGTTATCTGAAGGATCGCCCCCTCCCATATGCGCCTGCCCGGACCCTAAGATCACCCTCAGCGGCCCTTCTCTGTGAGCCCCTGCCAAAGGAAGGGCCTTTTCTGCTGTGGCACCCCGGCTGAGGAATGAGCTCCCTGGAGAGGTTTGCATGGCACCTACGTTGTACTCCTTCTGGTGTCAGGTGAAGACCTTTTTATTCTCCCAGTATTTTAGCATTTTAGCTTTCTAGTCTTTTAGTGTTGGTGTTTTAAATCTGTATTTTAAATCATTGCTGCTAGGTTTTATTCTGGTTGTACTATTATACTGTGGTTTTAAGCTTTCATATTTTATATTGTTTTATGCTGCGCTTTGTGGTTTTAATTTTTGTGAACCACTCAGAGAGCTTCAGCTATTGGGTGGTATAGGCATGAAATAAATAAATAAATAAATAAATAAATAAATAAATGCGCCCCTCAATAGTTCCTCTGATATTGGGTTCAGCCCTCAGGCTGAAAGAGGTGCCCCACCCTTGAAATAATGACTGAATTTGCACAAATGCTCTCCATCAGCACATCCTGAGAACACAAGAAAAGCCCTGCTGGATCAGACCAAAGGTCCATCTAATGCAGTCTCCTACTTCCTACCGTGGCCAACCAGATCCCTCTGGGGAGCCCACAAGCAGGACAATCGTGGCAACAGCTGTCTCACATTGTGGCTCCCCAGCAACTGGCATTCTGTGGAAAGCTGCCTCTGAACATGGAACTTCCCTATAGCCATCATGATTAGCCACTCTTTCTCCATGAACTTGTCCCAGCCCCTTTTAACGTGAGTGGCCATTGCCACAAGGGGTGGCAGAAAAGTCCATAATTTAATTCAGTGTTATGTGTGTAGCCATTAACAGGCGATGTCTTTTGTCTGTCCTGAATCTACTGCCAATCAATTTAATTGGACAACTCTCAGTTCTAGGATTAATGGAAAAACTCCTCCCTATCCAAAATGTGCATACTCTTATAAACCTCTACCATGTCCTCCCTTAGTTATCATTTTTTCTCAGCTAAAAAGTACTTTACCTTTTCCTTGAGTAGAACGTGCACCAACCCCCTGATCATTTGGGTTCTCCTTTCCTGGACTTTCCCCGGCTCTAATATATCCTTTCTGAGATGAGGCAACCAAAACTGTGCACTGTGTTCCAGATGTTGTCCTACATTTCTATAAAGACACTATAATACTGACAGTTTTGTTTTCAGTCCTATTGCTAATTATCCCTAGCATGGTATTTGCTCTGTTCACAGCTGCTGCACACTGGCCCAGTTCAGACAATTACCTAACCCATGAGAACCACAATGAGCCTTAGGCTCATGTACTCCTCCACCTCCACTCTTCCATGCATAAGAAGAGGAGGACAAATGTTTCCGCTTTCACTTTAGCACAAACTATAGTTCTGTGTTACATACAAACCAAAGTTAGTTAGACAAACCAGAATCAAGCCATGGTTTCAGATCCTGGTTTGTTTAATCTAACTTTGGTTAGAACAAGCCACAGTGTCCAGGGTTTGCATTTAACTTATTCAAGCCATGGTTTCAGATCCTGGTTTGTTTAATCTAACTTTGGTTAGAACAAGCCACAGTGTCCAGGGTTTGCATTTAACTTATTTAAATGCAAACCCTGCAAAATGTATTTATTACGTTTTCATACTGCCCAATAGCTGAAGCTCTCTGGGCGGTTCACAAAAATTAAAATGACAAAGTACAGAATAAAAGCAGTATAAAATATAAACACTTAAAACTACACTATAAAAATACAACCAGAATAAAACTTTGTGGCAATTGTTGTTGTTGTTGTTGTTGTTGTTGTTCAGTCGTGTCCGACTCTTCGTGACCCCATGGACCATAGCACGCCAGGCCTTCCTGTCCTGCGCTCTCTCCCGGAGCATGCTCAAGTTCATATTCATTGCATCCGTGATGCTATCTAGCCATCTCATCCTCTGCCGTCCCCTTCTCCTTTTGCCTTCAGTCTTTCCCAGCATCAGGGTCTTTTCCAGGGAGTTTTCTCTTCGCATTAGGTGGCCAAAATATTGGAGCTTCAGCTTCAGTATCTGTCCTTCCAATGAGCACTCAGGGTTGATTTCCTTTAGGATGGACTGATTTGACCTCCTTGCAGTCCAGGGGACTCGTAAGAGTCTTCTCCAGCACCACAGTTCGAAAGCATCAATTCTTCGGCGCTCAGCCTTCCTTATAGTCCAGCTCTCACAGCCATACATTACTACTGGGAAAACCAGAGCTTTGATTAGATGGACCTTTGTCGGCAAGGTGATGTCTCTGCTTCTTACTATGCTGTCTAGGTTGGCCATAGCTTTCCTCCCAAGGAGCAAGCGTCTTTTAATTTCATGGCTACAGTCACCGTCTGCGGTGATCTTGGAGCCCAAGAAAGTAAAATCTGTCACTGCTTCCATTTCTTCCCCTTCTATATGCCAGGAAGTGATGGGGCCAGATGCCATGATCTTCGTTTTTTTAATGTTGAGTTTCAAACCAGCTTTTGCACTCTCCTCTTTCACCCTCAACAAGAGGCTCTTTAGATCCTCTTCGCTTTCTGCCATTAGGGTGGTATCGTCTGCATATCGGAGGTTGTTGATAATTCTCCCAGCAATCTTAATTCCAACCTCTGATTCATCCAACCCGGCATTTCTCATGATGTAATCTGCATATAATTTAAATAAGCAGGGTGACAATATGCAGCCTTGCCGTACTCCTTTCCCAATTTTGAACCAATCGGTTGTTCCATGTCTGGTTCTTACTGTTGCTTCTTGACCCTCGTACAGGTTTCTCAGGAGACAGGTAAGGTGGTCTGGTACTCCCATCACTTCAAGAATTTGCCACAGTTTGTTGTGATCCACACAATCAAAGGCTTTAGCGTAGTCAATGAAGCCGAAATAGACGTTTTTCTGGAATTCTCTTGCTTTCTCCATGATGCAGCGAATGTTGGCGATTTGATCTCTAGTTCCTCTGCCTCTTCGAAACCCAGCTTGTACTTCCGGTAGTTCTCGGTTCGCATACTGCTGAAGCCTAGCTTGTAGGATTTTGAGCATCACCTTGCTGGCATGTGAAATGAGCGCAATTGTGCGGTAGTTTGAACACTCTTTGGCGTTGCCCTTCTTTGGAATTGGAATGTAAACTGACCTTTTCCAGTCTTGTGGCCACTGTTGAGTGTTCCAGATTTGTTGGCATATTGAATGCAGCACTTTAACAGCATCATCTTTTAGGATTTTAAATAGCTCGGCTGGAATACTGTCATCTCCGCTAGCTTTGTTGTTACTAATGCTTCCTAAGGCCCACTTGACTTCACTCTCGAGGATGTCCGGCTCAAGTTCAGTGACCGCACTATCATGGCTATCAGGGACATTCAGATCTTTCCTGTATAGTTCTTCTGTGTATTCTTGCCACCTCTTCTTAATCTCATCTGCTTCTGTTAGGGCCCTGCCTTCTTTGTCCTTTATCATGCCCGTCTTGGCACAAAACGTTCCCTTGAGATCTCCAATTTTCTTGAAGAGATCTCTAGTCTTTCCCATTCTGTTGTTTTCCTCGATTTCTTTGCATTGTTCATTTAAGACGGCCTTCTTGTCTCTCCTTGCTATTCTCTGGAACTCTGCATTCAGTTGGGTATATCTTCCCCTTTCTCCCTTGCTTTTCGCTTCCCTTCTTTCGTGAGCTACTTGTAAAGCCTCATCAGACAGCCACTTGGCTTTCTTGCATTTCTTTTTCTTTGGGATGGATTTCGTTGCTGCCTCCTGAACAATGTTACGGACCTCCGTCCATAGTTCCTCAGGCACTCTGTCTATCAGGTCTAATCCCTGAAATCTATTCTTCACCTCCACTGTATATTCATCAGGGATATGATTTAAGTCATACCTGAACGGTTTAGTGGTTTTCCCGACGTTCTTCAATTTAAGCCGAAATTTTGCAAGAAGCAGCTCATGATCTGAGCCACAGTCAGCTCCAGGTCTTGTTTTTACTGACTGTATGGAGCTTCTCCATCTTTGGCTGCAAAGGACATCATCAATCTGATTTCGATATTGACCATCTGGTGACATCCATGTGTAGAGTCGCTTCTTGTGCTGTTGGAAAAGAGTGTTTGCTATGATCAGCATGTTCTCTTGGCAAAACTCTATTAGCTTTTGTCCTGCTTCATTTTGTACACCAAGGCCATGCCTGCCTGTTATCCAGGTGATTTCTTGACTTCCTACTTTAGCATTCCAATCCCCTATGATAAAGAGGACATCTTTTTTTGGTGTTAGTTCTAGAAGGTGTTGTAGGTCTTCATAGAACCGATCAACCTCAGCTTCTTCGGCCTCAGTGGTTGGGGCATAGACTTGAATTACTGTGATGTTGAATGGTTTGCCTTGGATTCGTACTGAGATCATTCTATCATTTTTAAGATTGTACCCCAGTACTGCTTTTCCCACCCTTTTGTTGACTATGAGTGCTACTCCATTTCTTCTAAGGGATTCTTGCCCACAATAGTAGATATGATGGTCACCTGAATTAAATTCGCCCATGCCTGTCCATTTTAGTTCGCTGATTCCCAAGATGTCCATGTTCAATCTTGCCATCTCATGTTTGACCACCTCCAGCTTACCTTGATTCATTGATCTGACATTCCAGGTTCCTAAACAATATTGTTCTTTACAGCATCGGATTTTCTTTTCACCACCAGACACATCCACAGCTGAGTGTCCTTTCAGGTTTGGCCCAGCCGCTTCACTCTTTCTGGCGCTACTTGGAAATACCCTCTGCTCTTCCCCAGTAGCATATTGGACACCTTCCGACCTGAGGGGCTCATCTTCCGGCGTCATATCTTTTAGCCTTGTGATACGTTCCATGGGGTTTTCTTGGCAAGAATACTGGAGGGGGTTGCCATTTCCTTCTCCAGTGGACCACCTTTTGTCAGAACTCTCTGCCATGACCTGTCCGTCTTGGGTGGCCCTGCACGGCATAGCTTATGGCTTCACTGAGTTACGCAAGCCCCTTCGCCACAACAAGGCAGTGATCCATGAAGGGGTTTGTGGCAATACAGAGATTTAAAATACAGTAACAGATTTAAAACAGCAAAGTTAAAAGGCTATATAATGCTGAAATGCTGGGAAAATAAAACGGTCTTCACCTGGCGCCTGAAAGAGTACAATGTAGGCTCCAGGCAACATCTCTAGAGAGCACATTCCACAGCCAGGGTACCACAGCAGAAAAGGCCCTCTTCCTGAAGTTCCTGGTAGCCACCTGCCTCACTTCCTTTGTCAGGAGCTCCTGACCCCTGAATATGAACATAGGGGAGGTACATATGGGAGGAGGCAATTCTTCAGATAACCTGGTCCCAAGCTGGTTAGGGCTTTGAATGTTAATACCAGCACTTGAATCAGAGCATGGATAACTGTAGCTAGACTATCTCTGCCCAGATAAAGGTGTAGTTGGTATATCAGCCTAAGCTGATAAAAGGTGCCCCATGCCAGTGAATCCACCTGTGCCTCAAGTGACAGTTCTGGGTCCAGGAATACTCCCAAACAACAAACCTGATCCTTTAAGGCTGTGCTGTCATGCACAAAGGAGAAGAGGCAAGGGGAGCATGCAAGTCTGAGACCTGCTGTGGCCTTTTATCTATCAGCTAATTAAGCAGGAGGAATGGCCAGGAAGTGAGCAACCACGGAACACCATGTTCAGAACAGTCATGCAAAAGCCTGCACTTTTCTAATGAGGTTCAAGCTTTGTATGAAAAAGAAAATACTAGAAAGCAGGGAGCAAACAATCATGGATCAAGGGATGTGATGTGACTGCTCTGGCCCCTTATATGCATATTCTAGCAGCAGACGCTCCTCGTATTCTGATAGCCAAAGGTGGCAGTTGCCAAGGTAAGCAAGATACTGCTGCTTTAAAAAAGCAAGTGTTTCTGCTGCCCATGACAAGACTGGGTTGGTGTGATGACTCCTTCATCCTGGGTGTCTGTAAAAAGGCAAAGGCACAAGCTTCTCCTGAAAGCTATAAGCCAAGTCACATGTTCCAGCTGTTGATTCAAGGGAGGTTGGACTAGATGATCTCTGACATCCCTTCCAACTCTATGATTCTATACAGGGATGGAGTGGGCAGAGGAGGAGGAAAACAAACAACCCAGGGGTTGAGAAAACAACCCACGGTTTGTTCAATAATCTGCCAAACAAACCTTGGATAGGGCAACCAACCATGGGTTAACCATAGGTTAAATAAGCCATGGTTTCATGTGCTATGTGAACCAGGACAACAAGTGATTGATTACAGTGGAAATGAAGAGTACTAACACTATTGCTGTAAGACTGGCAGGGGTTAAAAGAAAACCAAAATAGATTTGTGCTGCAAAGCTTACTTAAAAAATAATAATTTTATTCAGTTGACACATGGTGTGATGGAAAGTATATTTCTTATTAAAATACTGTCTGATAATATTTAATATTTTCTGCCTTACAGATGAAGTTCCAAATGACTTTCACTATAATACAGACATTTTCTTTCATTTTATATAGCAGAGCTTTAAAAAAAATTAAAATCAAAAAGTGCACTTACATTTCATTGTTTTACTCTCCCTCTTTTCCTTTATCTTTATCTCTAGGATAATTAAATATATTTGAAGGTCCATTAGATGTACTTAGCCTTCCTGCCATTATTCCTGTTTGGCAATAATAGTTCCAATTAGCTACTGTTCTCATTAACCAATTTACCAATTCACTATCAAAGACAACTGCTTTCAACACTATAAGCACATTTCTAAGACGATGTCTGGTTGACAAACGTCTTAATGGGTATTATCCTTAGATTACTTTAAGAAATACGCCCTTAAAAAAAAAAGAAAAAAGAATCAGCTGATAAGACAGAACACGTTTATGTCCCCGGGCTCCGATTGTTGTGCAAATAAAATAGAAATGCACAGTACTTAAGTAACGCAATGACCTGGTTTTCACATCATGATCAACTATGGGTTAAACAACCCATGGTTAGTGATATGTGAACCTGGGTTGTTGAGGGGGAAACAACACAATTTTAAGCCAACAACAAACCATGGGATAAAACTCTGGGTTGTGTCTACCTCAACAACCCAGAGTTCTGGGTCTGTATGTCATGACAAAGGTTGTTTACAAAAGCAGAAATGAAGTGGAAGGACGAGCAAGTGGGAAGGTGTGAACTGGGTCTTATGCTAGGCAAACTCTCAAATAGGCCTCTATTTATATGGGGAAGATGGAAGGATGTGGAAGAGATGTAGGGTCTTTTGGCAAAATCTATTGGCGTGCAGTTATAGCCACAGCTGCACTAATTCATGTAAAATATGTGGGACAATATCAAAAGGCCATAGGTCACAGTGGGCATGGCTTACTGTTGAAAATGAGTAGGTCTTTTATATATGCTCTGAGGCTGAGTTCAGACAACATGCTAACCCACAGTTGAACAAATAACCCACAGTTCAACTTACACTCAATCATTAAGGCTGGGTTTGCATATCACTTTAAGCCATGATAGTTTATAAGCTATTCACAGTAGCTACTGTATCCCCCAATTGGACAAATAAGCTACTGTGTGTAGCTTATTTTCCCTGCCCACTCCCTTCCCCCTCTACAGTCCTTCCGCTCAGTCGATATGGTATCCCAGCTTCCTTTGCATTGGAAATCAAATCCCAGCTTCCCTGCACTGCTGCTATATCACCTGTACCTCTCCGACTGGCCTGGTGCTAGGAGCATATCCTTCTGTCTCCAGTCTCAGATCCCCGTCATCCCCTGATTGGTGCATTGCCAATAGTTAGCTGCTTTTCCACTCCCCCATCGCCCCAGCCAGCCAGCCAGCAGTGCCCTGATCATCACGCCGTTCCTTCCTGTTCCCGCTTCCTCCTCCTGCCGCTGCTGTCCACTTCCCAGATGGTTTTCAAAGCCGTTCCCTTATCCCCGCCGGTGTGCACCAAAAGGGAGGTGGGGCTCTAACTCCTTGACAGTTTACTGGAATGGGGTGAAATTTTATACATGGGGTCTCCTCATGGGGAGCTTCCATGATAACAGCTGGGTTTGGTGGGAAGAGCCTGCCTCCTCTGGGGCAAGGGTGGAACTAATTACAATTCCCTTAGCCAATCACCAGGGGCTGAGCTCATGATTGGCTAAGGGAAATCTGCCCTGGATTTCGGGTTGGCTGATGGCTGGACTCGGGAGGCCCTTACTTTGGTATGTACAAGGACAAGTTAATCAGCTTTGTTATTTTGCTTAGGTGTGCAGTGAAAAGGCTCTCTGTGTATTTAGGTTTCTTTTTAAGTATTTCAGCTTTGAAACCCTCGTAACAACCTACCACCTCCAATTCTCCCTTTCCCTCTATCCCTTTCCCTGTAATAAACATTTATCCAACTCCAAGTTGGTGTGATTCCTTCTGGGTAACCTCAGTGCTAATTTCAGTGCCTCTTGGCCAGGGAGGGTGGCTACTTATGGAGCGCCTTCTCCTCTCCCCTACATCCCGATCCACCACCTAAGGTCCCCTGAGGGGTCTCTGCTGCAGCTGCCTAATGTGAGACTGGAAGCCACACGCAAGAGGGCCTTTTCCTTTGCCACCCTTCACTTGTGGAATGACCTGCCAGTTGAAATGCGCCTGCTGACCTCATTGAAGGTTTTTAAGCAGGCGTTAAGGACTCTATTATTCCAGCAGGCCTTCCCTTTTTAGAACTCTTGTTCCTTTTGCTGATTTTGTATACTGTTTTTAAGCTGTGTTGTTTCATTGTTGGATTTTTAAAAAAAAATAGTTCAAAATCGTTTTTAGTTATATGTTGTTTGTATACTGTCTGTATGCTTTTATGTAAATCATTTTTAAACTTTGTATATTGTATTTTAATATTTTAACTTTTGCAAACTGCCCAGAGAGCTTTGGCTATGGGGCGGTATAGAAATAATAATAATAATAATAGGTATTTGGGGGGGACCTGAGGCCAGGGTTGGCCTGTCCTACCTTGCAGGAAAGTTGTAATTAGTTCCACTGCTCCTTCACAATTTGTTTTTAAAATTTGCAGATTAATGTGGATATGGGACAGTTCAGACTTAGGAATGAACCTATGCAAAATTACATAGACTGGCAATACCATCCCTACTGTTCATTCTAATTGGTTTCAAAGGGAGATATTTTGTACATGTGCTTAACTCTCCCACTAAATCAAGGACTTAAAATGCTTCCGTTTGGCTGGATCATGCCCTTGTTTGTAACTTCAGATATCATGGAGTACAGGAATGTCTGTGGGCTATTCTGTACAGTGTATAAATGGCATGCTCTTAATTAAGACATCTCGGTTCTGAAAAGGCTTACACAAAAATAGTCCCTCTGAAGTCAAAGAATAAGTCGCTCCAGGCATTTAGTGTCAGATGAAGCAATAAATCTAGAGAGAAGACTGTGGCAATTCAAGCAAAAAAAGTCATCCTGTGAGCTTTTGCCAGACGGACATGTTACCCAAGGAATTACAGCAAAACTGCAGTCATTGACCATATGCTCCACTGGTGAAACTTTAATGGCTAGATTAGCATCTAATCAGAAAGATTTACTAATGATCAACAACTAGCTTCTGGCACTGCTGCATTAGAGGGCTGCAGGCTGCCGTACGTGCACACGCTCTCGCGCGCACACACAGATTTAATAGCAGTAAAGGAGAAGGATATTCATGCATGGGTTTAAAAATACTGGTAAATAACATTTGGCAGAAAAATGGATGAAGTGATCTAATTTTCTTGAACTTTTCTGATGACTTAGAGAGATCTGTATGCTCTATATACCCTGGGTAAACCTGTACTCCTGCCCAAAACAGAAATCTACAGATTTAGTAAGTGGGAGACTATCATCCAGTCCAGTACCAGCAATCCACTATCCAATACTGATAGTGCTGGGCCAAAATATTCAGTCTAGACTTTTGGGGTGGGGCACCTCTCTCAAGATTGGATTAATGTTTGTGGGAGGAAATCTCAGAGCCTTTAGGAGCAGATGGGCTTACCTTTAAAGCTGAGGTAGCTGTGGGTTTTCTTTGTTTTGACAGGAAAAAAGCTTCCTCGCCATTTCAAACTGTGGCTAGGCTGCCCCCAGCAGTCCCAGTGGTCTTCCCTTCTAAATCTGAGACAGAATACCCCATTTGACTGATGTGACATCATGATGTAGCATAGTTCCCACTGACATTCGGGGGTTGGGGGGGAGAGATCTTCCCCATTGGCCAACCTCCAGTCAGTATGTGTGCTGGATTCAGGAATGTTCTTCCAGCCCAGTAGTCTAATCCAAAATCAAGCAACTGAACTGAAGTACTTAGACTTAAGTATTTTTCTTCAGTGGGGCTAAAACAGTTTGAATCCAAGCACTTTGGTTAACTACATTTTGGACTTGGCTGACAATTTTATTAGTCAGTTTCTGTCCTGCAATCCCATCAACAGTTATAGATGATGAGCGTGATGTCAGAACCAACTTCAGGTTGGGGGGGTGGGGGGTGTCGGCTTACTTGGAAGTAGTGACAAGCAGCTACAAGCTACCATTTTGAATTTCCCACCATGCTCCAGTACGATACTATATCAGTGTGAAGGTTTGAGGCCTACAGAGGCAAAGGGGAAAAACGGCCAGGCGTAGAGGCCTGGAGTTTTCTGTTGGGAGGGGGTAACCCCGAGAGGAGTAGTTTCATTTCTCTGGTTAAGTGTCAGTTTCATTCCTCCTCTTAAGTATCATTTCTTCAGATTTGAACATGTACTTTTGGTTTTGTGGGAGGAGGGTATATAAAAAGAGCAAGAGAGCCGGTAAGAGCAGAGAGATAGCGAGAGCCTGAAGTGAGAGCAGAGTCTGAAGAGTGAGCAGGAAGAAGCAGCCTAGAAAAGGCTGCTTCATCTCTGAGTGACCACAGCAAATTGCCACATCTGGGATTGGGGTAGAGTTTTCAAGACTGAAGTGCATAAAACGACTGCTGGATCAGAATGACTAAATTTAATACAGTCTAAAACCAGATTAGTATTATTTTTAAATCTTCCTTCAAATTTGAAATGATTTAATTTGTTTTCATCACTTCCCAGTTACCTGTATATACATTACTATTGCTTTTGCAGTTCTTGGCTAAACACATTTTTGCTACTGTAATCAAATTTCAAACTACTTCTGCATCCTTTTTTTTATATATACACGATATCCTTAATGCAACCTAACAGAAAAATGAATGGATTTTTGGTGTTATGTATCCTAGTATTGTCTCCATTAGCCTAATCACATTAGCTATATGTCTGTATTATTTAACAGACCCACCACATGTGATAAAATGCGTCATTCATCTTCACTGTTGTAACTCACATTAAGAACCAATGAAAGACAGTTTTTATTCAAGTTAATACATAACAGAATTTAATCCATTCTGTCCAATATCACCAGAAGTGGACTAGCTTAAATCTTTTCTCATTGATCTATATAAGCCAATTCATTACCCCCCCATCAACTTATTCTATATTTTGTCTGTATTAGCAATTAATACAATTTTTTCAACTTACTTAAAAAAAAAATGTTGGGTCTTCTTCCAGGGTCATCACAGTCCCATAGAGCACAATAGATGTCCCTAAAATATATTTTATAATTGAAATTGTGATCTCTGCCATGCTATTCCACAGTGTCAAGAAATTGAAATTCAGAGAGTGTAGAGCTATTTCATCCTGCTCATCTGTACAAATGCCAGATAGGGCGGCCACTCACAAATTGCCAAAAAAGAGGAAATGCATCACCAAAAACAAGGGGAAAAAAGGACACTAATTAGCATATGCTGATTTATATGTATGTATGGAAATTTAGAAATAATCAGTATAATTTAGATAGAAATACAGTGCATCTCACCATAGTGGAGAAGACTGACAAAGTGACCGGTGTACCTGATCAGTCTGCTGCTAACTGCTGATGGTCAATTCCTTCTTATGGTCCTTTATCTTTAAACCAGACTTAGACCGGACGGATTCTTTATTTTTAAACCAGACTTGGACTGGACTGGACTGATTCTTTATCTTTGAACCAGACTTTCAAATAGATGATGCCTTCAAATAGAGGACTGTCCTCTGTGAAGTAGAGCTGTGGCCACCCTAATGCTAGAGTGGAGGCCAACATCTGAAGCAGCCCTACTAGAGATCGCTTTCTGCAGCAATTAGAGGTGATAATGTTTAGCTCCATGCCATAAAAAGCTGCTGGTTTCCACATATCAACCCTCTGTTAAACTTTTCTTCTATCCAGTTGAAGACCCTATTGCGACCTATGCAGCTCATAGGAAATAACCTCCTTGCTTGTTTAAGCAGGCCCAGCAAGGCTGGTTCCAAACATCAGGGACTGATAGCCGAAGTCCAGAAGCTAGAAACTGATCGAGACCTGGCACAAGATTGGCTTTCACAATGTCCCCAAACAGTGTTTCAGTGTTATGTTTTGAAGTGCAGGGACTCATCATGACAGTCCCCATAGCCACACCCCTAAGGAGAGTCCAAAAACACAGGTAGCTGTATTGATTCATATCAATAAACAAACCAGTTCTAGAAGTTTCCATGTCCACCAGGATCAGTTCTTTGTTTGTTTGTTTGTTTGTTTTGGTAAACCTAAAGGGTTTTGACTGCCCATTCAAGACCAGGCCACCCCAAAAAACTTCACACTACAGAATGGATAGCTCACAGTAATATATTATTGCTGGGGAAATTCATTTTCCTCCCCATCTACTGTGAGGATTACAGCTAAGCTCACGGAACAGGGAAGCCTGAGATGGGTGGCAAAAAATGACACCATCGTCCCTGCTAATAAAACATTCCTACCGCTTCAACCCTGCGAGCACTGGCTCCAACACTATCCCCAAGATGATTCCCCAGATGGATATCCTCCAGCTTTGAAGAAGTCTCCAGATCAGCCATTTTCCTAGCTGCAGGAGGGAGATGGAAAGAAGCAGTTTGGAGTTGCTTAGCAACCACTGAGAAATACTTCTCAGTCACACCTGGGCTGGGGAATTCAAACACTCACTATGTGAAAGGAAGTAATCGTAAAGCAAATTAAGGTCCAGCTAGCAGAGTAACTATTGTAAATTGCTATATGGACAAACAGTACATTGTATTATACTGGCTTCTGGGAGGGAATAAGAGATATCTATTTGTCGATCAGGGCTGATGCCAGGTCTGAGGGTGCCTGAGCAAGGTGTCCTCGAGTGAAGGCCCCCAGCACCACTGCAACAGTGCCGGCAGGAGGAATGAGCTGAAGAGCTCAAAGGAGCAGTGGCTCTAGCCACTGGCTGCTCCCCTGTCTTGGGATAGCTGGTTGATAATACCACCAACTTAATATCCCACAATTCTGGACCCCACTCCCAATATTCCATCACTCTGTGAGACTATATTGATGCCCAGAGATAATTGTAGGACAATTGAGATGGCAGTGTCTCTAACCGTCTGGCCTGGGCACTCCTCCTTTCAGCAGCATGCCCTAAAAGAATATATTTACACTAAAGGGCTGCTTGTGTCAGTTACAGTGACTCTTGGGCCCTTGGCAGATGCCTGAGGGTGCTGTGCACTGATACCAGGCCTGCTCTAGATCAACAGCAGCTATAGGACTATCTAAACGCACAGACACAGCAGATGCACACTTTTTTCCCTGCAAGTGGCAGGACTCTCATATGACAAATCTCTCACACTGAAGAACAGGATCATAGGCTTCAAAAGAAGCCTGATACGCCTCCATTTTGTTTTGCTAGTCCAAGAAGTGGGAGTTATTAATATTCCATCCAACTAACTCACTGATTGGAGATGGCTTATTTGGCTGGTTAGTAGATGATGGAACAGAGTGTTCAGCTTCATAGTTACTTTCTGATACCAAATTACATGGTAGGCTGATTCTATACATAGTCGCAAACAAAAGGAAGACCCTGCCCAGGTCTCTTCTCATTCATCAATTTCTGTTTCCCTATTCTCACTGCCAAAATATGTCACAGGCTGCTAAGTTCCTCGGCTTCCATTTCACACTTGCTAAGCTTTCACATATATGACTTGTAAAGGCTAGCAATTCTCCTGCTTTGGTACATGAGTTAATTACTGCATGAAATTAGAGAAGAAATTCTTCCTTCTCCAGTGTTACGCTCTTGTATTTTCTATAAAGCAGTTGTAATGCATGTGAGTGGGTGAATGAGCAGGGTTTGTTAATCTATACAAGATAACACTAAGACAGGATTCCAAAACAGACAGACAACACATCTGCTTATGATGATGATTTTCACCATCGTACTGAAACTGTGGCATCTTAGAACAACATTTGGCATATGTGGGATGCTTGCAAGTCATACTCAGTTGTGTGGACTGCAGAGAGAAGAAGCAGTTGTGCGATTGTTTTCTATACTCTGAGATGCAAGATGTCTACAAACTGATATTGTAGAGCTGGAAAAGGTGTAGAAAAGGGCAACCAAAATGATCAGAGGGTGGAGCAACTCTCCTACGAGGAAAAGTTACAATGTTCAGAGCTATTTAGTTTATTAAAAAGGTAAGAGGAAGCATGATAAAGGTGTATAGAATTATGCATGGTGGAAAGAAAGTTCATAGATGTTTTTCTCCCCCTCTCATAATACTAGAACCCAGGGTCATCCAATGAAGCTGAATGGTGGGAGATTCAGGACAGATAAAAGAATATACTTTTTCACACAGGACTCTATCTATCTATCTGTCTGTCTGTCTGTCTGTCTGTCTGTCTGTCTGTCTATCTATCTATCTATCTATCTATCTATCTATCTACAACACTTATATACCACTCTACGGGCATCTCTACACCAGCCTAAAATCCTGCATTTAAAATGGGGCGTTCTGCTTCTGTTTTAAATGCAGGATCACAATGACTCCCTCTTTCACCCACTTCCTTTCCCCCCTCCTTCTCCCCGTATCTGAGTCTTACATTATCTTTCATTGATCTCACTCCTCTTTTTGCCACTTTTTCTCTTTTCACGGAGGGACCTCAAGCGGAACACAATGGGGTAGTTTGATAGCTCATTATCTGCGATCTATTTAAAATGGAACAAAGGGCATTTAGTGCAGGAGTCGTCATGGCGTCATGTAAAGAGTCTGCAAACTTTTGTGAGGGAGCATTCTCAATCCCAAGATAAAAGCTCCATGTGAAGAAAGCCTACATCTAAGCATATTCTGGAGCAGTAAACAAGGAATAAAACACAATAGTTTAAAAAAACAGAAAAAACAATACCAATAAAAACTGTGGCTGGTCAATCAGGGAAGGCTTGTTGAAATAAAAATGTCTTTAGCAGGCACTGGAAACAAAACTTGGAACTGAACTAATCAGAAACTTGGAACAAAACTAAGCATGCAGATCATACACACTGATGCACACTTATGTATGTGATGCTAATTTGCATTTTCTGGGCTTCCTTAATGCAGTATTTCAGAAGATTTTGGTGCACGCTACAACTCACAGCCCTGAGTAGTTCTCCTGCTTAATGTGTATACACCGTTACATCAAAAACCATCTTTTCTTTCCATTTGTTATGAAATTTTGCCACAGTCCATTGCTATAAAGAATGCTTTCAAATCCACCAGCATTTATGAGTAAAGGAGAGTAATCAATTAGTTTATAGCAAAAAATGCCTCCAGTGACATAATGAGAGGCTACTATTTTTATCTACTGGTATGTGCAACTATTACCCTTTTGCTCATCTTGCTCTTCTGCCTATCATTTGTAGCTAGACAATTTCTTTGCTACAGAACAGCCAATCAGTTCTGATAGCTACTAGAAACAACCAATCAATTTAGAGGCTCATTTACCAGGAAGATCATTCCCTTGTTCAATAAAAGCAATTATGGTTGGTTCTATAAATCCATGGTTGACACCCTGAAACTAATATTTTGGTTTTGCTCATTCATCATTACTGTTTCCTTGCTCTTTTTATGATGGAAGCTAAAGTCTGGACAGATTAGGGATTCTGTTGGTGTACCGCCCACCCTGCTGCCCATCAGACTCCCTGCCTGAGCTGACGGAGGTGGTCTCGGACTTGGTGTTGAGGGCCCCCAGGCTGATGGTCCTGGGGGATCTCAACTTCCATGCTGAGGCCGCTGTATCCGGGGCGGCTCAGGACTTCATGGCCACCATCACAACCATGGGGCTGTCCCAACATGTCATCGGCCCAACGCATATAAAAGGATACACGCTTGATCTGGTTTTCTCGACTGGGCAGGAGGATGGTGATCTGAAAGTGGAGGAATTAACATCTGTCCCTTTGTCATGGTAAGATCACTTCCTGCTGAGGTTTAGACTCCTGGCAGCCTTCCCCCTCTGCAAGGGTGGGGGACCTATTAAAATGGTCCACCCCCGGAGATTAATGAATTCTGATGGATTCCAGAGGGCTCTGGGGGATTTTCCTGCTGGTATGGCTGGTGCTCCTGTCGAAGCCCAGGTCGCTCTGTGGAATGCAGAGATGACTCGGGCAGTTGACACGATCGTGCCCAAGCGCCCTCTCCCTCTGAGCAGAGCCCGGCCAGCTCCTTGGTATACACCTGAGCTGAGGGCAATGAAGCAAGAGGGGAGACGGCTAGAACGCAGGTGGAGGAAAACTCGTGCTGAGTCTGACCGAACACAGGTAAGAGCCCACTATCAAGCCTACTCTGTGGCGGTGAGGGTGGCAAAGAGACAGTTCTTTTCCACCAGCATTGCATCTTCTCAGTGTCGTCCAGCGGAGATTTTCCGAGTGGTTCGCGGCCTGTTACATTCTGGGCCAGGGTGAGAGACAGTGGAACCCTCAGTGGCATGCTGTGACGAGTTTGCACGGCACTTTGAAGATAAAGTCACTCAGATTCGTCATGAATTGGACACCACGATTAATGCAGTTCCGTTGGTAGAGGCATTCAGAGCACCGTCTGGTCCAGTTTTATTGGATGAGTTTCAGTTACTGAGGCCTGAGGATGCAGACAAGGTGCTTGGCCAAGTCCGATCGACCACTTGTGTGCTTGACCCTTGCCCTTCATGGCTTATTAAATCAAACAAGTAGGGGATGTCTGGCTGGGTTCAGGAGGTTGTAAATTCCTCCTTGAAAGGGGGAGTGGTGCCTGCCACTTTAAAAGAGGCGGTAATTAGACCACTCCTGAAAAAAGCCTAAACTGGACCCAGAGGATGTTAATAATTATAGGCCAGTGGACAACATCCCCTTCCTGGGCAAGGTGCTTGAGCAGGTGGTTGTAGGACAGCTCCAGGCACTCTTGAATGAAAGGGATTATCTAGATCCATTTCAATCAGGCTTCAGGCCTGGTTTTGCAATGGAAACTGCCTTGGTCGCTCTGTGGGATGACCTCTGCTAGGAGAGGGACAGGGGGAGTGCGATCCTGTTGATTCTTCTGGACCTCTCAGCGGATTTTGATACCATCAAGCATGGTATCCTTCTGGATAGGTTGTCTGGGTTAGGAGTTGGAGGCACTGCACTACAGTGGTTCTAATCCTACTTGGATGGCCGATTCCAGAAGGTGGTGCTGGGGGATTATTGCTCTGTGCCATGGAAATTGTGCCATGGGGTTCCACAGGATTCTATTTTATCCCCTATGCTGTTTAACATCTACATGAAACCGCTGGGGGAGGTTATCTGGAGGTGTTGGCTGAGGTGCCATCAATATGCGGATGACACCCAGCTCTACCTCTCTTTCTCATCAAAACCAGGTGAGGCAGTGGCTGTTCTGAATCAGTGCCTGGGCATGGTAATGGACTGGATGAGGGCCAATAAACTGAAACTCAATCCAGACAAGACAGAGGTACTGTTAGTGGGTGGTTCGTCTGCCCGGCTAGGTGATATTCAACTGTTCTGGAGGGGGTTGCACTCCCCCTAAAGGATCACATTCATAGTTTGGGGGTGCTCTTGGATCCAGAACTGTCACTTGAGGCACAGGTGAACTCAGTGGCACGGAGCACTTTTTATCAGCTTAGGCTGGTATACCAACTACGCCCTTATCTGGACAGAGATAGCCTAGCTACAGTGATCCATGCTCTGATAACTTCTCGTCTGGATTACTGCAATGCGTTATACGTGGGGCTGCCTTTGAAAACGGTCTGGAAACTTCAGCTGGTCCAAAATAGGGCAGCAAGATTGTTAACAGGGACTGGCCTGCGAGCTCATATTACGCCAGTGCTTTTCCAGCTGCACTTGCTGCCAGTCCATTTCCAGGCCCGATTCAAAGTGCTGGTATTAACATTTAAAGCCCTTAACGGCTTGGGGCCAGGTTACCTGAAGGATCGCCTCCTCCCATATGTACCTGCCTGGACCTTAAGATCATCCTCAGTGGCCCTTCTCCGTGAGCCCCTACCAAAGGAAGTGAGGCAGGTGGCTACTAGGTGGAGGGCTTTTTCTGCTGTGGCACCCCAGCTCTGGAATGAGCTCCCTAGTGAGGTTCGCCTGGCACCTACATTGTATTCTTTTCGGCGCCAGGTGAAGACCTTTTTATTTTCCCAGGCATTTTAGCATTTTAGATTTCTAAACTTTTAGCTTTGCTGTTTTAAAATTTTTATTTTAAACTCCTGCGCTGCTGCTAGGTTTTATTGCGGTTGTATTGTTATATTGTGGTTTTAATGTTCTGTATATTTCAAATTGTTTTATTGTGTGTTGTTTGGTTTTAATTTTTGTGAACTGCCCAGAGAGCTTCGGCTATTGGGTGTTATAGAAATGAAATAAATAAATAAATAAGTCAGCACATTGTAATCAGCTGTGATCAAACTTTGGGGCGGGGGGGGCATGCAATTTGCAGATATCATGGAGAGCTGAAATATTGGCCTGTAGTATCAAGATTGCTCTTCTCATCCATAGCCAGTAGCACCATTGTTGCTACCAAATGAATGCTGACTCATTGCTGCTGCTGCACTTAGTTCATCTATTCCGTTCTTAGGATGCAATCCTATGCATGTTTAGAAATAAAAAGTCCTACAACACCCAGCATTCCCCAGCCAACCATGCTGGCTGGGGAATGCTAGGAGTTGTAGGACCTTTTTCTGTCTAAACATGCATAGGACTGTCCCCTTACTGACTTTTTCTTCTCCCAGTAAAGTTAGAGTGACTAAAGTGTGAGAAGTGGCACTAAGTCTGCATCAAGAGGGCTTGTTGCAGGTACAACCTGGTCCTCAGATTTGTACCACATGCTGGTACAACAGCATGCAAGAATGTAGGGAGGCTTGCCTTGCTACCTCTATAACAGTTTTCTGCCAAATTGTGAAGAGCTTTTGGTTAAGGTTGTGTTTTTTCAGTGTGATGCAAGCTGTTTCAATGGTGTTTTTTATTACTCTTTTGATCTCTGCTTGTTTTACGTTTTTGTAGGTTTTATGATATTCTGTTGTTCTAATTGGCTGTTAGCTGCCTTGAAGTCTTTTGAAGAAAGATGAAATACTAATGTTTATAATAAGTAATCAATAGTAATACTAGAAAGCTAAATGCAAATGGAAATATAATCCGCTCCGCCAAGGCTGTCGGCAGCTCTGGTGCAAGCTCTCTCGTCACCTGAGATGGGAGACAACATGCACCACCAAACTGCCCCCCTTCCTGCCCCTTTCCATCATATACCCCTTCCCCTTACCTTTGCCACAGCTGTGTCAGCTCTATGGAGAGCCATGTAGCTGGGGGAAGTGGCTCTGCAGCTCTCGCAAGATCCGGGCAAGCTCTCACGAGAGCACTGCACTCGCTTCTTCTGACCACGTGGCTCTCTGTAGAGCCAGCGTGGCAGGAAAAGTAAGGGGACATGCAAAAAGGGAAACAGAGGGTGGGTGGCTGCTCCAGAGAGCCCTGCCAGCTGCTCTGTTGCTGCAGCAAATGCCACAATGGGATAACTGCTGGTGGGCATCTCCAGAGCACCCACTGGAGCTGGGAGGGTGGCAGCAGCAGACCCTCCTGGTGGGGGCTGTGGGGAGCAGCACAATTTGCCACTCCTCCCACTCTGCTGCCTGATGCAGGTGCCTCACTCTGCTTTATGGGAGGGCCGGCCCTGGATGCTGAACTTCTTTCAGCCTGTGGCCAAACTTTCAAAGCTCTCATGAGGGGAGGGGGATTCCAGTGATAGGTGGGGCTGAAGGCAAAAGTGGTGGGCAGGATCAATAATACCAGCATATTGTAGACAAAGCTCTTACTGCCAATACCTAAGTCTTACAAGGGGCATTCCAACGTTTTAGAAGGGGGGGGGCATGCAAAAGCTGGGAAACCACAAAATGATTGGCAGTCAAGGGAAAGGGCATGGCCACCTAGGCAATGCTGGATGGCCAGATTGGGACCTCAGGTTTCCTTGATTTGGCCTGTGGACCTCAGGCTCAACACCCCTGCACTCCACTCAGCCCTAAGAACAACAACAACACACTGATAACTATATAGTGCTCCCATTTATATACTTCATTTTGGTAATATCTTGAATCTCCAAATTCTACATCTTCTGTACCTGCCTGTCATTTGTCGAATAGACTGTTCACACTTTTCATCTCCGGCAGCAATTTATTTGCCTCAGTGTTCCCCATTCCTGGTGCCTTTTCCTTTGACATGTTCTATTCAGATTTGTTTGGCAATAAATGCCCCTGCAGCAACTTGACATTCAGGAAGAAGTGACTTGCAGAAGCGAGGTGGCGGGGATGTCATTAATTCTCCCAATGCCAAGGCTTGTGTTTGCAGCTTTTCTCTGTCCAAAATCACAGGCAAGATGAGCCTGAATGCAAATGTTAGGGGCTGACAGTTTTCCCCCTTTGTTTTCTGAACAGGAAAAATGAGGCCAGCCATTTCAATAACAAAAAAGTCATCTACATTCATTTGCCGCTCAGGCTTACTGCCCTGTGTCCCTGGCAACGCTGCCAGCTTTATTAGTGTCTTGGTCAAAGACTGAAATTTGGCATATATTATGTCCTTTTGTCCTCCGCAGTTAACACACGGATCATCCAGCTAGTGCATTCAATACCTCTCTAGTATGATGCAAATGTTAGAAGGATTCTTTTGGCTGTTTGTTCACCCTTTTTCCTAGATGCTAAGAGTGATATCCTGGGCACTATCTCATTCCATCTTCATAACAACCCTGAGAAGTAGGGTGGTGACTTGCCTAAAGCCAAGCAAGTGTTTGAACTCTGGTCTCCCTAGTCTATGTCCAGGCTCTGAGTGAATTTAGAATTTGTTAGCAGAGCACATTATGCAGAGAACAGAAGAGTGCTTTTTATTATGATGTTAAGCAAGTCTACTCTGATACTGATTGTGCTGAAAAGCCCAGCACATATATCTTGAGATTTTCAAAGGATTGGGAAACCAGATTAAAATTCCCTTTTATATTGAATTCAGGTACATAAGACCGTAAGAAGAGCCATGCTGGATCGGACCAAGGGTCCATCTAGTCCAGCTTTCTATTCACACAGTGGCCAACCAGCTGCCTGTGGGAAACCCACAAGCAGGTCATGAGTGCAACAGCACCCTTCTGCCCATGTTCCCCAGTAACTAGTGCTCATAGGCATAGTGCCTCTGATACTGGACGTAGCATATAGCCATAAGGACTAGTAGCCATTGATAGGCTTATCCTCCAGGAATTTGTCCAACCCCCTTTTAAAGCCATCCAAATTGATGGCCATCGCTACATCTTGTGGTAGCAAATTCCATAGTTCAACTATGTGCTGTGTGAAGAAGTACTTCCTTTTATCTGTCCTAAAACTTCTACTAATCAGCTTCATGGGTTGACCCCGGGTTCTAGTATTATGAGAGAGGGAGAAAAATGTTTCTCTATCCACTTTCTCCACACCATGCATAATTCTGTAGACCGCTATCATGTCTCCCCTTGCTCACCTCTTTTCTAAGCTAAACAGTCCCAGAGGTTGTAAGCTTTCCTTGTAGGGGAGTTGCTCCAGCCACAGGAGCACAAGCCTACCACATTTTCACCCTTTCTGGCCTATAGTAGGTTGGAGGGGATTTAAATTGGGGAAACGGCATGGGGATTAACCTTGGCCCTCTACCAGCACTATAGCCCTGATCCAATTTGTCTTCTGTGGCTGCTTAGTCATTCTAAACTAGCATCTTTCATGTCACATGTAGTTTGCTCCTTAGTTTATCTGCTGCTATGAAATTACTGCTTGTCTCCTATTTTTGTGTTGGATTAGTCTATATTATATCTGTGTGGCATTTTAGTCTTTTAACTATTTGTAATCCACCCAGAGAACATTGGTTATTTGGTTGATTAAAAATATAATTAATTAATATGATTGTGTTTTAAATTAACTTTATGCAAGCTGCTTTGGATATTAATTTAATGGAAAAGTGGGATGTACATTTAAACAAACACTTTCAGTCTAACTTGCTTTACTGGTTCTTGTGAAAATAAAACGTGGGTTGCCCTAAGCTCTTTGGGAGATACAAATCAAATATCATCCCCTCTATTTCCGATGTTCAGGCTTGTCAGTGATGTTGCTTATGTAGCCAAAATGGCACCACTCACACACGACAGGGAGGTATCAGCAGGCTTGGGGGAATCCCAAGGATGGCAGAAATACAATTGTTTTAAAATAAAATCCTTAGTGGTCAGGGACACCACCACCCCACAAAAAAACCCAACCCATGCTCAGTGGCCATGAAATTTTGATTGATTCTTGGGTGGGAGGTGGAATGGAAAACTGTGTGGGAGGGAGAAATGGAATGGCGTATCATGGAGGAGGACATGGCTTCCTGGCTGGATCAGCAAACAGAAAACATTGCAGCCACCTGTATTCATTGACTTCACACAACTTGCTAACCCACACTCAGTGGTTGAGTGTGGGTTGCTGTTGAACTGTGGCTTGTTTCTTGAACTGTGGGTTAATGTGTTGTCTGAACCCAGGACATTTTCCACAGAGTGGCTTGTTAATCATGTCATGTGAGTTATTTTTCTGAAACAAGCCACTTTGAGAACCCATGGTTTGTTGTTGGGTTGTTCAGTGTGGTTAACAAGCCACACTGCATGGTTAATGAGCCACTGAGTGTGGGTTAGCGTATTGTGTGAACAGCCCTACTAACTGCTAGATCATAGAATCATAGAATCATAGAATAGTAGGGTTGGAAGGGGCCTACAAGGCCATCGAGTCCAACCCCCTGCTCAATGCAGGAATCCAAGTCAAAGCATCCCTGACAAATGGCTGTCCAGCCTCGTCTTGAAGGCCTCCAGTGTGGGAGAGCCCACCACCTCCCCAGGTAATTGGTTCCATTGTCATATTGCTCTGACACTCAGGATGTTTTTCCTGATGTTCAGCCGGAATCTGGCTTCCTGTAACTTGAGCCCATTATTCCGTGTCCTGCACTCTGGGATGATCAAGAAGAGATCCTGGCCTTCTTCTCTGTGACAACCTTTCAAGTACTTGAAGAGTGCTATCATATCTCCCCTCAGTCTTCTCTTCTCAAGGCTAAACATGCCCAGTTCTTTCAGTCTCTCTTCATAGGGCTTTGTTTCCAGTCCCCTGATCATCTTTGTTGCCCTCCTCTGAACTCTCTCCAGTTTGTCTGCATCCTTCTTCAAGTGTGGTGCCCAGAACTGGACACAGTACTCCAGATGAGGTCTAACCAGTGCTGAGTAGAGGGGAACTAGTACTTCCCGGGATTTGGAAGCGATGCTTCTATGAATGCAGCCCAAAATAGCATTTGCCTTTTTTGCAGCCACATCACATTGTTGGCTCACATTCAGCTTGTGATCGACAACAATTCCAAGATCCTTCTCGCTCGTAGTGTGGTTGAGCCACGTATCCCCCATCTTGTAACTGTGCATTTGGTTTCTTTTTCCTAGGTGCAGAACTTGGCATTTGTCCCTATTAAATGCCATTCTGTTGTTTTCTGCCCAGCGCTCCAGTCTATCCAGATCACTTTGAATTTTGTTTCTGTCTTCCAAAGTATTAGCTATCCCTCCCAATTTTGTGTCATCTGCAAATTTGATCAGCATTCCCTGCACCTCCTCCTCCAAGTCATTAATAAAAATGTTGAAGAGCACTGGGCCCAGGACTGAGCCCTGCGGTACCCCACTCGTTACCTCTCCCCAGCTTCAGAAGGTCCCATTGATAAGCACTCTTTGAGTCCGATTCTGTAGCCAACTGGGGATCCACCGGATCGTTGTTTCATCTAGCCCACTTCGAGCTAGTTTGCTCATCAGGATATCATGGGGCACTTTGTCGAAAGCTTTGCTGAAGTCGAGGTATATGATGTCTACAGCATTCCCACGGTCTACAAGGGAGGTTACTTGATCAAAAAATGAGATCAGATTTGTCTGGCAGGACTTGTTTTTGACAAATCCATGTTGGCTTCGAGTAATCACGGCATTGTTGTCAAGGTGCTTCCAGATGGATTGCTTTATGATCTGCTCCAGAATTTTCCCAGGGATTGATGTCAGACTGACTGGTCTGTAGTTCCCAGGTTCCTCCTTTTTACCCTTTTTGAAGATAGACCCTGTTTAAAATATTCAGAATCTGAACAGAATGAGTTTCCAGAAACCCTCTGTGTATCATGCTGTACTTGTTTTCAAGAACTGGAGGAGCGCAAGGGTAAGATTCTTCTAAAAATTTTCATGGTTGCTTGGCCAGGTCTAGCTTGTGGAGAGGGAGAGAGACTGAGTCCTAAATAAAATGTGGAACCGATCTGCTCCAGATTCTAATGTGACAGAACTGCTAGGAAAATGTGGTGTTGATTTCTAAAGGTTACAAGCACCAGCAAAAAGGCGAACAAAAAGGTGAGGGGTTTTTCTCCACTGAAAAATGCGTAGATTGCAGGTCAGTGAAAGAGTATGCTCCAAACAGCCAGTGCTGAAAGGCAATGCTGTGAAAGGTTTAAGGCTCCTTTGGTCACCGAGGTGTGTTGCCTCACAATAACGTGGGATCATAATGGCTTCTGCAAGGCCAGATTGTAATGGTAGCATCTTTCATCAACTTCTTCTTGCAAGAAATGTATGCATGCATGCATGCATTCTGTCTTCAGAACTGGCTAGACATTTACTTTGAAAGTAAATTTGAAAGAAGCCCCAAGGAAAATTAGTCTTGCAGCACTCCATCATCAAGGGTGTGATGGTGTTCATCAGTAGGCAAGTCATCCAGCATGAAGGAGTGAGTGATGGCAGGTGGTGGTGGCGTAAATTGATTACCGAAGTCAGCCAAGAAATGGAATACAGAACAGCTGTACAAGAGCTGGCAAGGTGAAGCAAGCAATATGGATGGACAGATGGTCTCAGTGAGTTTGCCAACTTCAGTCTCACATAAAAACACCTTTGGGCCCACGTGCAGCCCCAACCTGTAGGGTGTTCGAGGTAAGCTCCCCTCTGGCTCTGGTCCTGTTATATGCCTGGTAAAGAGCCCAGTCTCCCTTCAACCCCTGCAATCACCTTTTCTCTCCAATGCATGGACCTACCCTTGCAAGTGGGCTACTTGAGGGTCATTTCCCAACCCTGGCCCCCCAAAAGAGGGATCTCCAGGGCCAGAAAGCCCAACCTAATTTGGTTCAAAGACACTTAAGCAGACTTTTACAACCTGGTGCTTTATAGAGGTTTTGGAATGTAACTGCCATCAGCCCCAGCCAGTTTGATGAGAGTCGTAGTCCACAATATCTGGAAGGCACCAGGTTGGGGAAGCCTGGACTAAGGTCAGCAGTCAGCCAACATCCCTTGTCCCAGCTTAAGGCTTAGACGTTGGAGGTTAATTTCCTGTGGGTTGAGCCCTTGTTGAAGGCTTCCATGTATCCAGTGCCCTGCCAAGCTGCTGCCAGCAGGGCAGAAGGAGCAGTGGAGGCAATTTTCACCTCCCCTTCCTCCTTCTTTTGTTCTTTTTTTCCCTCTAGATGGGCTTCTGAGCCTATCTAGACAGGGCACGCTGGCAGGGGCAGGGCTGGAGAGGCCTTATGATTTCTCATGTCCTGACCTCCCCTCCCTGCCCATCAGAATGCCCTCTTGCAGACCTCTCTGAAGTCCTCTGAGGGCACTTTGGCGCTGCAGTTCTCTCCACAGTGACTGCAAGGGGGTGGGGGAGGGATCAGATTCCAGAGTCTCCCTTCCAAGGTTGTAGCAGTATCTACAGCTTTGGAGGGAGGACTCTGAAGAATCCCATGGTCCTTCAGACGCTCTTCAGAGAGCATAGGATTGCTCTCTAATTCACCCAAATCACTCCAAATAGTGGCATGATGTATTTTTCTTTTGCAAAATTTACTCTCAATATCCCACGCTTATTTGCTGCTCAAAATGCTTGTTTCTTGTTTTATTAAACTGTCTACAAGGATACTGATCTTCATGAAACAAATGGTTTTGTTGTCTACTTCCACTGATTACATGACATCGGCTATGTGCATAACAATCTATTAGCGTACACAGTATTCCTCCCATAAAGATTTGTATGGTGTCATCTGTACTAGATTGTCAAGACAACATCCATCACAGTCACTTAAAATAGTTACAGGAAATACTGCCTTGTTACACTCGTTTGGACGTAGGAAAAGAACTTAAGCCCAAGTTTACATATACTTGCATTTCAAATATGCCACAACCTATAGGCAAATATATATCATATAGAGATAGAGATAGATTAGTGCAAGTTTTAGTTAGTGCACACATATTATTGGAGCTGTCTCCAGATTAAAGAAATCTAACAGAGGCAGGAGGCAGCGTTCTTGCTTTTCCTGCCATGATAGGGATTTTTTGCTATGCCAGCCTCAGGGCTGACTTAGAGTCACACCAGTTCCCAGGGTGTTCTAAAGAAACAAAGGGGTTTAGGATTAGGGTGGCCACTTGTGAATCACCAAAAAAGAGGACAAAAGAGGATACCTGTTTACCTAAAACTTTCATATGCTAATTTATATCTATAGATGCACTTTTAGAAATTATTATTATAATTGAAATACAGTTCATCTCACCACCGTGTGGAAGACTGGGACCAGGTGACCTGTGTGCCTTGCTCAGTTTGCTGTCCAGGTGCTGCTGATGGGCAATTTCAAGGCCCAGCTCTGCCTTCTGACGGTTCTTTCTCTTTAGACCAGCCTTAGATTAGACAGCCTTTTAAACACACTTAGGGGACGCCTTCAAATAGAGAACCATCCTCTGACAGCCCTCCAAATCAAGGACTGTCCTCTGTAAAAGAAGACACCTGGGCACCCTAGGATGTGGCATCTCCACCCTGCCACAATATGCCCCATATGGGCCCTGTTTCTCCCCACCCTACCAACAGAATGCCACAAGTGGCACACCCACACCAGCTTTTCATAGGCAGGCTGGGGGATTTCCAGCAGCAGCATCCTGCCTGCATACCTCCGTCTCCAGCAGCGGAGCAGGACTCACGCCACTTCCTGAGGATCTTCAGCTGGCTGACGTGAGCTCTCAGACTTAACAGTGCAATCCCATGCATGTTTACTCAGAAGCGAGTCCCTCTGAGTTCAGTGGTGCTTATTTCCCGGTAACTGTACTTAGGATTGCTGCCCAAGGGCACAATCCTACAGGATGGGGACTTTTTTCTGAGTAATCTCGGAGTCCGTCCTTCCTAAGCCCAGCCGTCAAGAGCCCGGCAAGGCAGGAGAACAAGAGAGGCTTTTACATCTCCTGTTCCTCCTAAAAAGCATTTAAGCTTTTTAAAAAAGCATTTCAGTGTTTAAGCTCTAAGCTTGTCTAACCTATCTTGCTGGGGATGGGATCTGACATCCTTGTGGATCCAGCGACCCACGGCCTCTCTTCTCCCCACTCCACCCACCAGTAGAGCCCCTCCCTCCCTCTCCATCCCCTTCCTGAGCTCAGACCTTGGGAGAGGAGCAGCAGCAAAGCTTTCCTTGGCTAGGGATGTACGAAAGTCACTTACCTTTGCGGAGCTTGGATTTGCGGTGGGGGGGAGGCGCTCTGTCCCTCCCCCCGAATCCTGCCTGGGTTGGTTCCACTCCGTGGTGGCTCCACGGAGCCGTCGGCCAGGGCCGTCCGCAGCTGGAGTTCTGTCCGCAGCCGGGCTGCTGAGGACGCAAATGGCGGCAGCTATAGCGGCCACCATTTGCGTCCTGCGAAGCTGCCGAGATAGGCTACGTAAGTATTTACATAGCCTATCATGGCAAGCCAAAAAAACAAAAAACAAAAACAGCGTACGCAAATGGCGGTGGTTACGGCAGCCGCCATTTGCGTTCCCTATTTTTAGCCGTTTTAGCTAAATATTTACATAGGCTATTACGGCAAAAACAAGGGGAACACAAATAGTGTAGTGGGCGCCATTTGCGTTCTCCCCCCCCCCCCGTTTTAGCCTACGTAAATATTTACATAGGCTATTACGGCGAAAAAAACAGAATGCAAATAGCGCCCACTACGCTATTTGCGTTCCCCTTGTTTTTCGCTGTAATAGCCTACGTAAATATTTACGTAGGCTAAAACGGGGAAAAATAGGGAACGCAAATGGCGGCCACTGTAGCCGCCGCCATTTGCGTATGCTGGTTTTTTTTGGTGGGGGGGCTTGCCGTGATAGGCTACGTAAGTATTTACGTAGCCTATCATGGCTATGATGAAAAAGCGAATGGCGGCCGCAGGGCTGCCGCCATTCGCAAGTCAGCGCGGACGGCAGCAGGTAAGCGCTCCGTTTCGCACGCCTTTCGTGGGTTGGGGGGGCGGGGGCTTCCTTCCACCATGGATTTTCGGGGGCTGAATCCACTGGCATTCGGCCTCACCAAGATCCGTGGCAGAATTCTCTGACATCCCTGTCCTTGGCAGGTGTGTGTGTAGGGGGCAGCCCATGATCAGAGACTCGTGCTTCAGAGGAAGGGATCTGCAGCATCCTATGCCCGCTCAGAGTCTGACTTGGTTTGCATGACACAATTAGCGACGGTGGGTTGTGAGCCTTATTTGTGTCAGTGTGGTTTGTTGTGATGGCCAAACCCGGTGCAGAGGCTTCAGCACGGCTTGCTGAGAAGCCGTGGCTTATGATTGGGTTGTTAAGGTTGGCTTGTTTTCAGGGTGGCTTGTCATTGTGCGTGAACCCGGCAGTGTGGTTTCTGGGTGGCATGTCAGCATGGGCTACAGAGCTGCCTGGCAAGTGGAGCGAAAAATTATCTCTACCTGTGATATTATCTCTACAGAGCTGTGCTACCTCCCTCCTCAGTGCTGTCTGCCCCTCCACCAAAACAAAAATGACACTTGGAAATGGCCTTAGTGCATTCACAACCTTTTTTCCCCACTGTTTCGCCAATGGCTTCATAATTGTTTTTTTTGCTTTGTTCTTTTACTTCTGAAAAAGATGTAAAACAAAATGCTGTGAAGTATGTAATTTTCATACCAGCTTATGCAAAATAATGATGATGATGATGATGATGATGATGATGATGATGATGATGATGAACTCATCTGTGCACTTGCGAAGCACCGGGGGGGGGAAAGGGTTGCGAACTTAATCATTGCTCAGAAAATGGTAGCGATTGGAGAGTGGTGGGGGGGGAGCCAGAAAAGTTTGCCTCATAGGGAATACGAGCATACGAGAGAAGTTGTGCTGCAAAGGCACCTGGGATACATGCCAGGAGTGGGTGGGAGGACTAAGGAAACAAGCCTTGGCAAGCCACAGATCAGCTGTCCAGAGTAATGTTGGTTAATAAGCAAACAGAACAACCCGCCATGGGTAATTTTCAGCATGACTTATTGTGACATGTGAACTCACCCACTGTCTAGAGGGCCCATAGGTTTGCTCTCTTCGTTAGTCATATCAGTATTTGTTGAATAATTAATTTATTAATCATTTAAAATTCCATACAAGGAAAAAAAAAATTGTTCTAAAGATGAAAATAAAAAGCATCCTTCCTTTGCTCTTAGGTAATGCATAATATGTTGCAGCAAGCATAATCTTAGAAGAGGCATTCCCTTTTTACTCTTACACAGGACAGAATGCCTCATTTATGCCTCATAAGTACTTACATTTACTTATTTGATGGTAACTACTTGCTATCTGCAGTTTTTATAAATTGTATAAAAAAAAAAGTATCTGCATCATTTTAGTTTATCAATCAGTTGGGGCTGGTGACTCCAAAGTCAACGGGGCAGTGCCTCTACTCCAGATTTCAGTCACAACCAGTCAGAACTCTAAAGGAGCCATCTAAGGTGCACCTTGGATAGCTCCTTCAGAATTCTAACTGAAAGCTGGAGCGGATTCATCGCCTCACTAACATTGGAGCCACCAGCCTCCACTGCTATCAATATGTCTTTAATCTGATTAATACGTTGGTTAAATGCGGGAGCCAAACTTATTATTTATTTAGCATGTCATGGTCAGTAAACATTATTTGCATTTTGCAGATGGTGAAGCTAAGGCTGAATAATAAATTACCCAGAGTCATAGATGAAGTTCAAAGATAAACTAGAAATAGGTGCCTGTGGACCACAATGATTCTGAGTGAATACTACAGCAAAACATAATCTGGATTTTAAAAAATTTACAGAAATATGGAAAATCTTAAATTCAAGCTCCAATTTAAACATTTCTAATTACAAAATTCAAATGTATAATTGAATGTCAGATTAATTTGAAGGGATTATGTAAATTTCTACACCCCCCAAAAGGGCATCTATGATGATATCCAAAGTTCATCATACTCATTTTATCACAGATATGTAACTCTGTAAAATTAAATTTGGGGGGCATGCTGCACAGACCCCAAAAGATCCGCCAGCACCATCTCTACTGTTAGGCAGAGTGAGGTGGTCACCTCAGGTAGTTGATTTGGGGTGTCATGGAAGAGCAACAATTTTTTGGTTTTAAAATTTGTGATTGTTGTAATTTTACTACCAGGGATGGTGAGAGGCACTTGTGGGATCTTCTGCCTCAGCCTTGATTGGAGTCTTTCTACTTGAGGCTTTTATTGTTCGCTCATGATTGCTTATTCACGGTAGTTTGCAGGTCCTTTACATGATGTCATCCTCCTCCAGGGCCTCTCCTGTGCCTTGCAATCATTACTGCAGGTTTTTTTTTCCTAATGAGGAAAGTCTGGTATTGTTTAGAAATGGTGGAATGAGAGTCTTGTGTAATTGCACAATTCTGCTATACCACAGCACCATCTAGTGGCTGTATAATGAAGCATATAGAAAGGCAGAGAAAGAAAAAACCCTGGAAAAAGCACATGTAAAGAAGCCAATCTTAATCCCTCAAAGAATCTGGAAGCAGAAGCTTTGGTAAAGGTGCAGGATAAAAGCCTCATGTAGAAATGCCCTTGGGGGAGGGTCATCACTTGCTGCTCTGCCTCAGGAAGTAAAATGTCTTGGGCTGGCCCTGGTCCTCCATGGAGAATGTCTTCTCCCTGATTGCCCTACCCCATTAGCCTCCTTCCCACACCTGGAAGGCTGCATATACCGACTGTCATGCAAAGGCACTGGCTGGATCATGTCCAAATTATTTAACATTTTTAGGGTGCAATCCTATGGGGATAGGTGGCCGCCTCCAAACTTGGAGGCGACCACGTATCCAATGCAGGGCAGGAGAAGCACAGAGGGGATTGTTCCCTCCACACTTCTCCTGCCCTGCATTTGTGGCTAGACAGCAGATTTCAGCTGTCTAGCCATGGGAAGGCGGAGCGGGGGAGGAGGCTGCTGGACGACATGTAAGATGTGTTGTACTGGCATTTCTGCCTTCCCTGCCCTAGAACGCCCCCACAGAACTCCCCATTTAGGCCGCTCCTCGCGTCTCTTCAAAGCGTGGAGCACGGTGCTGTCCCATACTGCCTGTGCGGCAGCGCAGAAGGGGGGAAGGTCAGTTCTCCAGGAACCGACCTTGGCGCATAGACTCCGAGGTCGGTATCCAGAAAACCAGATATCCTATGGCCGTCTAGCCTCTGACTAGCAGCCATAGGATTGCTCCCTTAAAGCATTAAATAAAATCAAACTGAAACCTTTCAAACTGATGAACCCTAATTTCACTTTCATGTAATATGTAAGTGCAATCAATCTGAATACATGTTTTGCTTTTGAGTTTTAAACATTGCATAATACAAGAACACACACAATATTTTGTTGTTCATCATCATCTTTTCAAAACAGATGGCTGCTTCTCACATTACAATTTACAGGTCCATGATTCAGCCTGTAACTATAGTGTTTCAAATGCACACCTCTGAGCAGGGTTGAGCACACTGCAGAAACATGAGGTGGGGGCTTGCAATGTGCCCCCTGCTACCTGGAATGCATTTCCAGGGTTAAAACATTAGGTTAAAAAAAAAGACACACATTGTCTTCAAAAGGACACATATATTCTCTTCTGTTACGGTTTTAGTGGGTAAACAATATGGGGCTTTTATGTGAACCTTATTACAATCATAACATTTGAAGCAGCCACATTTTGAGAAACAAAGCAATAGAGGGATGAATGATGCCTGAAAACTTTCTTCCCCACCTATACAGCCATTCAACATGAGCATGACGCTGGGAATGCGGTGACAACTGAACTCATACCCAACTGCCACAGTAACCATGACAACCAGAGATTAATTTGTGGAGATTCCACTTTCTCCCCACTTTGGGAGGGCAGAACTTTCCCAATCCTGCTTATTTTATAAGACCGTGACTGGGCTCACACAATAGTGGTTAAGTATGGGTTGATCATGGGTTGTCGTTGAATTGTGGGTTGTTGCTGAAACGTGGGTTATCGTGTTGTCTGAACTCAGCCATGCTAACAAACCATGGCTTGTTAACCACAAACAACCCATGAAGAGAACCCATGTTTTGTTGTTGGCTTTTGGACTGTGGGTTGTTGGTTGTTAACAAGCCATGGTTTGTTAGCACAGCTGAGTTCACACAACATGATAACCCACATTTCAATGACAACCCACGGTTCAATGACAACCCAGGCTCAACTCATATTCAACCACTAAGTGAGAGTTATTGTGTGAACCACACACGCATTGTGTGATGCGTGGAGTAGATGGTGTCAGGAGCGCCCTGGCGGCCTCTTTCAGTCTACTCCAGCAGCTAACTCAAGACTAGGGATGGCGGAGAATTTCTCCCCGAAACTTCGGGGGGCCGAGCGCCAACGTGTTCGGCCCCCCGAACAAGTTTCGGGGAGAAATCCTCCGCACCCCCCCGCACCCCGCACCCCCCCCCAGGATGGGACTTACCTTCGCCGAATGTCCCTCCCAGCGGCGGGTCCGGCCGGCGGTTCATCGGGTGTTCGTGCGGGGCGGGAGCGGCAGCCGGTCTTTTGACCGGCTGCCGCCACCGCCATTCCAATGAAAGAAAAACAAAAAACAAACGCCCCCTGATAGGCTACGTGGCGATTAACGTAGCCTATCACGGCTAGATTTGCAAAGTCAGCCGTGATAGGCTACGTCAATCGTCACGTAGCCTATCACGGCTGACTTTAAAAAAAAAAAGCGCGTACAGATAATGGCGGCCCCCATAGGGAGCCGCCATTCCCATTCCTTATTTGGTCGCCGTAGTCTACGTAAATCTTTACGTAGACTACAGCGACCAAATAAGGAACGCGAATGGCGGCTCCCTATGGGGGCCGCCATTAGCGTACGCGCATTTTTTTTTTTTAAGTCACCCGTGATAGGCTACATGATGATTGATGTAGCCTATCACGGCTGACTTTGCAAATCTAGCCGTGATAGGCTACGTTAATCGTCACATAGCCTATCAGGGGGCGTGTTTTTTTTAAAAAAAAAACTTTCGAGTTTGCGGCCGGGCGAGGCGGAAAGCCTCCCCCCCGGCCTGAATTTCAGCCGGGGCAAGGCGGGAAGCCTCCCCCCCGGCCTGAATTTCAGCCGGGGCGAGGCGGGAAGCCTCCCCCCCCGGCCTGAACTTCGCGGGGGGAGCAGCGAAGCGCCTCCCCCCCACCGCGAACAACCTTCGAGGACAGGTAAGGGACTTTCGTCCACCCCTACTCAAGACACAGACAAAAGGATTCTTTTCAAGGCTTTAATCCTTTTACAACTTAATGACTCTTTCAGATGCTAATCACCAGCAACTAAGCAAGGAACAGCAGAGTAGCCTATGCTCCAGGTTAGGCATTTGGTCCCCATTTGAAGGAGAATCACGGGAAGACCCTGAACTTATGGACTAGGGAGAGTTCCTCCCTCTTTCTCTTGGGTCCTCGGGACGCGACCGTTGCTTGCGCGCCAAACAAGCGCTATGCCTCCTTTCCACGCCCTCCAGCTGTCGTTGCTCCTGGCATCGGCGCTGAGCGTCCAGCAAGCCCCCCTCCCACACTCTCTCGCTGCCAGAGTCACTATCTCAGGAATGCTGGCAGGAGGAATCTCTGCCAGCTGCTGTGCCTGTGAGAGATGAGCTCGCTCCTCTCCCACAGATTGCTGTTCCTCCTCAGAATCAGAACTGCTCTGGGGCTCTATTGGCTCAGTTTCCACCCTGACAGATGGATGCTCTGACTTGGATTCCTACACTGAGCAGGGGGTTGGACTCGATGGCCTTGTAGGCCCCTTCCAACCCTACTCTTCTATGATTCATATGATTCATATGGTCCAGTCCATAGCTCATGCACATGCTTTCCATGCAGGCCCCTGGTTTGATCCCTGGCATCTCCCGTCAAAAGGATGAGGTAGCAGTTGATAGGAAAAACCTATCAACTAGCCTGAAACCCTGCAGTGCTGCTGCCAATCTGAGTAATACTGGGCTAGATGGACAAATCGTCTGACCTGGTATGTTCCTGTGTTCTTTGGTGGGGAAAATGGAGATGTCTTCAACTGCTGCTGTACTTCTGGGTCAGAGACCATGATTTGTGCAGGATATTTCGTGCAAAGTTGGCTAAGGGTTGTTGGAAGGATTTGCGTAGCTGAACAAAAGGCTCTATAAGGAGTGTGTATTAGTGGCAGCAGCCAGTTTTTCACAGAAGGAAAATAGAAATGTTGCCAGATGATCTGGATGTTATATGCAGTGACAATGCATTTCCATCCATTCAGCATATTTTCATTTGAAGCCTAGGGCATTACGATCTGACAGGATGCTGTTCAAGCTGTCAATGGCAAGATTTGGGAGTGCATTCATAGGCAATCCCATCATTTCTAGCCTTTCCAATGAGGAAAATTAATCATTGAGCCTTACATGAAAATATTAGATGATGACATACCTAAAAGACAAGGGTGGATGGGTGAAAAGAAACCATTATGGTCTTAAGAATTCTAAAGAGCCACAGGTGACTTAATATAATTCACAATTAAATAACTGAAGATGATCAAGAAAGGAGGGTGTATGGGAAAAATACCCATGGGTGTATTTTTCCTATATTAAAAAAACAGTTCCCATATTTTCATTACTGTCTGTGTGCATCATTGCATGTGCAGAACTGTATAATGTATTGTCTTGCACAGATGAATGAACTGGTACAAAATGGCACATTATTTTACAATGTTCATAGAGGTACTGCACTGCAGTGGCAGCACAGCATAGGACGTTAGCGCTAATGTCTCAGGATAGGGCCCTGCGCTTGTGATGCTACATCAACAACATAGTGTCTTCTTGGGTGTAGCACCCAGTAGCTGGAATTCTCTTCCCAGAGGGTCTCTTCTGATCCCAAATGTGTTTTTGGTGCCAACCAGAGACCTTTTTATTTGCTCAGGCCTTCTTTCAGCATGTCAATTTGCTGGTTTTAATTGCTGATCGTTTGCGTTTCCGCTTTATTGGTTTTAATGAGTTTTTATCATTCTGTTGAATTGTTTTGTGTCACATTTTAATTTTATTATAATACTGTTTGCTTCTCTGGCAGCTTTATAGCTGAAGCACACCATACACATTTTGAAATAAATAAAGTCAAGAGCCGAGGGTGGTAATTCATACAAACTGTAGCAGAAGTAGTAAAATTGTTCCTGGACTGTACTACGTCAGACACCAGATTTTTTTGCAGGGGGGGGGGGATCTCATGATTGCATGCTTCTCCATATACCCTACAGATAAAAAACTAGATGTTGCGGGGACAGGTTCCAGCCTAACATGCTAGATTTGTATGTGCAGGTTCCTTCCACTCACCCCGATGGGAGAGCTTTCAGCCATGAGATTTCCCCTTCCCCCCTGCAGTCTGAAGTGGTACAATTGAGGAACAGCTCAACTACCTTATCTGCTGTTTGTGTGAACTAGGCCTTTGCCGCAAGTGTGCTGCATTGATGGAGCTGGGATGGAAACAGCCACTGAGGGTTTCCTGTACAGCACCCTCCTAAGACCAGCTGGAAGAGGACTGCCTCTAGCACAGCACTACCATATGGCCGCCTCCCGCAACCTGATGCCCTCCGGATGTTTTGGACTTTGACTCCCATCAGCCACAATCAGCAGGGCCAATGATCAGGAATGTTGGGAGTTGTAGTCCAAAACATCTGGAGGGCACCATGTTGGGGAAAGCTCCTATATAGCATCTTCAGTAGTTAACAGAAGTCGGGGTTAAGCTGGCTTTCCCCTGCAATCATCTGGGTGAGATTCCTCTGAAGGCAAACGCTCAGATTCCCTACACCACTTGCCCCAAATCTTGCTTTAATGTATTTTTATTGCATTGTGTTGTTTTTTCCTTTCCTAAGTTCAAAGGCCATTTCAGCCTATCCGCTTTCCTTGCTCTCCCTCTCAGGCTAACATTAAGAGTCTGGAATGATGTGTTATTTAATCTCACTGTATTTAGGGGCAGCTGAATCATTCTGGAATCTCTCCGTGCAGCTGAGTCACCTGACCTGACTCCGCAGCTTCAGGTGTTCTGATCTCTGCATGACCATCAGGAAAACAATGCATTTCATGGGAGCCGGAGCAGATGAAACACCTGGTGCACAAACCCGGCATTCAAAGTGGCTAATTTCAAAAGCCAGACCTGCAAGTAAGTTTTGACTGAATTTCAAATAACTCCCAGCTTGATGAACCAGGAGGTGGTTATTAAAAAGAATGAATTTTCTATCAGCTACCAAGCAAACTTCAATCAACTTCAAAACAGAGAGAACAACTCAGTTAACTGCCTGACTGTTCTGCAGAGAGCCAGGCCAAAGCAGAACTAATGCAAGCACTCTGTACCTCTGGGCACCATGCAAGGTCTACTAACTCCTGGAGCACCTAATTCTTTATTAGTATCAGAGCATGAAAGCAGCTCACGTTATGACTTCCTTGAAGGCCCTTGAATGAGAAGATGATGTGACCTGCTGCGTAACAACTGCTGCAAACAAATCTGGATTTTGCATACAGGGACCTGTAGAAAGCTAGGATTATGCCATGTTAACCCCAGTGGGGTTGGGTTTGTTTTTTTCTTGTGGCTTGAGAAGATGTTCTTTATTAATCGGAATTAATTTCCAGTTGTCAAGAAGGTGGCTGCTCTAAAACTATTTTAAACAACCTTTACTATTTTCTTGAGGATACATGACTTGCAATGAAACTATATCTGTCTCGGTTTTACACACAACTATTTGCCCACGTAAATGCCAGTTCCGTGTAGGAAAAAGGGAGCGCCCAGCTTCTGTCAATTAAAACACTTCACATTCCTCGAATCTGGGACTCTGAGTAAGCTTGGGTATAGCCTCCTTCTGTCCCTCTCCTTCCTGTCCCTCAGGCCTTGAATCAAATTAAAAACTTAGGTGAGGAGTTTCCTGAGCAGGGGGCCTGTTTCACCTGAGGCTCTTGGTTTCCTCTCCCCATTAAGCAAGCCCCTTAACAGGGGTGAGGACCAAAGGGCTCTGGTTCACACAGCCTAGGAAGAATGAATAATGAAACATCACAGGGACTGAGGGAAGAAGCTCACCTAGGGTGAGCCATTTGTGAATCACCAGAAAAAAGGAGACCTATTTGTATAAAAATTGCATATGCTAATTGCAATGCAACTTTAGAAATAATAATAATAATAATAATAATAATAATTATTATTATTATTATTATTGGAATACAGTACATCTCACCATAATGTGGAAGACTGATCAGGTGACTACATTTAGATCCAACCCATTACATTTAAACATAAAAATCCATGACAGTAGGGTGCCACATGTCCTACTTTACAGGTGGCAGTCCTCAATTTGAAGGGCTGCTGGAGGGCAGTTCTCTCTTTGAAGGTGTTCTCCATTTGAAGGGCTGTCTGGTCCAAGGATGGTTTAAAGGTGAAGAATCCTAAGGAAGGGAGAGCCCAGGGACCTTGGAGTTGCCCATCGAGACTTTACACTTGTACTTCACACTGAACAAGCAGTCATATGGGAAGACCATGACCAGGTGACCTCACTATGGTGAGATGTGTTGTACTTCTATTTACATTATAGTAATTATTCAAGAAATTTAAAAACCTAAATAAAAATAATTTTTAAAAAATTAAAATTAAATGTAAAAACCATAGTTTACCCCAAAGAAAGAAAAAAAGTTAAGGCTTTTCAACCAAGCACTAAAAAGCAGGGAAATTGTGAGCTAAGGCCCATAAGCCGTAACCCCATATCCTCCCTAAGGAGGCAGAAAGTGCAAGTGAAATCCTCATTCTTCCAAAGCAGACAAGGGACCGTAGGATTGTTTGGAGCCCCCCCCCCCATGTTGGAGACAGTGCTCCGACCTTGGAAGGGGGAGTCAGGGATCTGACCCCCCTCCTCCTTGCCGTTAGCATGGAAAGAACTGTGCTGACTGGCCTCTCAAGTCGGAAAACTAACCTCAGAAAGGGGGACGTTTTGGTGGGCGGGGCGGGGCGGGGCGGGGAGGAGACTGAAGAGGCCAGGAAACGAGCTATCCTGAGCCTCTGCCAGCTTCTCCCCCCACCCTCCAAAATGCCTTTGCTAGATGTGCAAACTTTGCTTCTTCCGCCCTACATAGGATGATCGTAAGCCTCTGAGTTTGGGGGCTTACGATCTTCAAACCATGTGGACAGGATGGAGAATATGATTGCTGCTCTAACCATTATACATTATTCCCTTCAAAAGAACTCAAGGAGTCCTCCCATCTCCTATCAGCGCAGGCAGATGTTCACCTCGCTCATCCCAACCTTCTCATACAGAGATGGGACTACCATCCCAGACCTGATCCTCCACTATGTTTTACCTAGTGGTTAACTCAGCAACAATGATGAACAGTAAGATTGCAGGAGACAGCTCATCATTTGGTTGGATGAGAAAAGTCTGCAGATAATGGGCCTTTGAGGAAAAAGCTCATAGCCATATGTTTTTGACCTTTCTGGCAGCTTGTACATCACTCTGGCTTTGACACTGTCTGAAAGATTCTTTTTAATCAAGTTCTTCTGCATGCCAGAGTATTTCTCCCTGGATCAGCACAGCCATTTCCCATGCCTTGCAAACTGTTTTGATCCATTTCTCTTTCAAACGTTTGGTCTGTTCCCTTCAATGTCTTTAATTTAGCAACTTGTCTTCCCCACCTGCTTCACACCTTCCTTTATCAGCTTTCTTTTTCTTCTTCCTCCTCCACTGCTGTTTCCCCAAAACACATTGAGGGAAGACAGTTTCAGATCTCTTGACAGTGATGTGTGGATAAAATCTCATGGTTTTGCATGAGACTGAATCTATAATTTATTGAGCAGAACCCTGGAAGAACTTCTTATCTCTGTGTCTCAATTGCAGGCTCACATGGCCATTTGTTTCTCTTTTGCTATATCAGAGTGACAAGCGCTGGTCAAGCAAAGCTGTGGGTTCCTCCTTGTTTATAAGAGTTGGGATACATGATCAAAAAGAAGCACCGATAGATTGATTGGATTGGATTTATATCCTACCTTTCCTTAGAAAGAGCCCAGGGCAGCTAACAACCTACATAAAACAGTATAACTCATAAACAATATTAAAACCATCACTCTAAAATTTCAAATATATAATAAAATACAATAAAAAACATCACAATCAAGCAGAAAAACAAACAGAACACTTGTCTATACCCCCAAAGCTGCACGAATAAATCCATCTTTAATTGGCATCTAAATGACAAAGTGTGGGGGACAGTTAAATCTCTACTGGATGGGAGTTCCAGAGCCAGCGTATCACCACCGAGAAGGCCCTGCTATGCATAGTAGCCCCACAGGTCATATTCCTCAAGGGATCCACATGCAAAGCCTCCCCGACCAACCTTAAATCCTAGATTGATCAGTATTGGGGAAGGTGGCCTTCCAAGTACCTGAGCCATTCAGGGCTTTATACCTTAGTACTAACACCTTGAATTGGAGCTTTGGTGTCTTGGGCTGGCATGGAAAATTCGGGCCAATCTACACTTACGGGTTTTTTCGCTTCCAATGAGGTTTCACTGCCCGTCTTTCACACTTACACAGTACCCACCTTGAATTGGAACCGGCATTTCCTGCTTTCAATACCTGATATCCTGGTATTTCCCCTTAATGTGCTCTGATTTTCCGCCTTCACTACCGTATCTGGTCGTAGTCCCCTCCCCTGCCTGTCCATATACCATGGTGTTTGTATTTCCCTCCTGTCCAGTCATAGCTCCCGACGGCCCCATGTTGTCTTCCAGCTACTAATCACATAGCTTCCTTAGCAATCAATGTTTCCTCAGCAACAAGCAAGAAGCACGCACTTGTCTGGTCTCGGAAGCTAAGCAGGGTCGGCCCCTGTCAGTAGTTGGATGGGCAACCGCCTGGGAATCAGGCTTCCTGCAGTGAGCAGGGGGTTGTTCTATCCCTTCAAATAAGACTAAGTTTTACCTCCTTCTATCCACCACTTTGCGGTTGGTATTTTTTAATTAAGGCGTTATCTTCGAAGAATCGTGGCTTTTCCGTGATTTTTTTTTTTTTCTAATTCAGGCATGATCTTCGAAGATGCCACATCCAGCTCATTAGCAAACTTCTTCAAAGATGCCAGCAGCCCACTCCCCAAACGTGAGCGCTGCATGCCACTGCCACTGCCCCTCTTCCTTGTGCCAGCTGTCAAGGGCTGGAGCGGAGAAGAGAGCATTGGCAGAAATCCCCCAGCCGCTCGCCCTGGCCTCCAGCAGGTGGGGGGGAGAAGAGGATAGGTCCCTCCTTCTTCCCTCCATCCTCACCTGCTACGGCGGTGGCGATGGCAGGGGACAAGCTGGTCGTTTTTCCCAAGGCAGGAAAACATGCGGAAAACGACAAGCCTCTCCCGCACGGTGGGCGTGGAATCAGCAAAAACAGGAAGAGTTTCTGATCCTCCAGTGAGAGCCGCCGTCTTTAAGAGCAGGAAAACAGCACAGCTCAAACTCACGCATTCGATGAAGCACAGCAACGGGGAAAATGGGTGAGTGTGGATAATCACGTTTTAATGTGAGAGCGTTTAACCTGACAGGACACTGAATTCGTTGCGATGGTGGGCGCAATGTAGATCGGCCCTCTTAGAGAGCTGAAAATGCGTAGCTGCTCTCTTTGGGAATCTAATGCAGGTTTTGCAATGGTACTGCCTTCTTGTAAGAGTTTGCTTGCTTCAATAGGTTTTGCTTGAATCTTTGTAAATAAACAGTTCTCACAAAGGCATTGTCAGCTTCTACTGCTCTCTCCCATCCAGAGGAACAAGAACAAAACCCTGCAGCTGACCCTAAACTTTTGACCGCTCAGGGAAGTGGGAAGCACACACACCAAGATTCTCTACCTCTTGCAATTTCTAACCACCCCTCACAGTTGGCTGAGCTACTTTTGTGACTTTGGTGGGTTTTATTTTACTTGAAGTTGGGCGCTTGAGTACTTGGTTCAACTTTTATATAATCTTGAGGATGTGTTTTTTTATGGCAGAAAAGTGATACAATGGCTTGATAGGAAAACTAGCAGCAGCTGGGCTTTTGTGAAGTTTGGAAGGAGGTCTGAAACAGGTTTGCTCCCCAGTGTATCATTTGCTCACTGCCCTGCTGCTGCCTGCATCAGCAGTTCCTTTGCCCTTTAGAAGAAGAGCTACGTTTGGAGGTTTCAACCACTCTGGGATCTGGTCTCCTTCCAGCAAGTAAGAGTTTAAAGGATTCAAGGCAAAGCTTTCACTTTTGGTTAAAAAAAAAATAGGATAGAGAGGACGCAACACCTATTGCTAGAAATAGTGTTGTATTTATTTTAATGTTGTGTTCAAAGGACCTGTAGAAATTCTCCACCCTATTTGTGGGTAAATAAATTGGGGAGACCATTTCACCAAATTTTTCCAGGGGTAGGGCTCACCATTAGCAGTGGCAGTAGCACAGCTTTTTCCTTTTTTCCAAAATTATTTTTTTTAATGCAGCCACTGCAAGTGGCAGTGGCAGCAACAATGTGGGCACACCGGCCACCATTTTGCAGCCTGCACAATGTCCTGGACCTAGCATCATTCCAGGGCATGGTGGGGCAAAAATGGCAGCTGCCACCAAAATTAATGGTGAAGAATATTTGGAAAACATTCTGCAAAGTGACCTTTTTTTTCTAAGGGGATGCAAAAAGGAAAAATCTAGGAAGTTCTCAGAAAAAAAATCTTCTGAGAAATTTTGGCTCAGCTCTAATCCATTTCATAAGAATAGAGTTGGATCAGGGTAAATAGCCTGCTGGTCTAACCTCCCACCAGCTCAAAGGTGGGACCTGTGGCAGATCAGCTGGAACATTCTGGAATATAGTATGCCACAAAGAAGGAACACCTGAATGGCAAGGGACAGGCTTGGCAGAAATGTTGTCAGTTTGGTAGGTTCCAGATCTGAGTACCAGATGTAGGGAAGTATTCATGTTGTGACCTATTTATGGGTCCAAGTTAAGTGCCCAGATGCTGAAATGTGTCTGAAAAACTGAAATGGCTTTGGCCTTCCTTGTGGGCTTCAGACCTCTTCACATACCTAAGAGCCTTTCATCCTCAATCAGTGCCAGCTCCAGGTTTTTGAAGGCCCTTGAGCAATGAGCCTTCAAGCAACCCCCTCCCTCAGGGAGTCTTCATTCATCTCACCACCATTGCCACCAGGTGGTATTTCTCCTCCTTCTCTTTCTGATCATTGCTATCGCTTAGGGATGGCCGTGAATTTCTCCACGAATCTCGGGGAGGCCGAATGCCAACGCATTCGGCCCCCCGAAATTGGTGGTGAAATTCTCCGCCCCCTGCCCCCCCCCCCCCGGGATGGGACTTACCTCCCTCGAATGTCCCTCTCGGCGGCAGGTCCCAGCGGCGTTTCGGCGGGGGCGGGAGCAGCGGCCGGTCTTCCGACCGGCTGCCGCCGCCGCCATTACAAGGTGAATGAAAAAACACACACACACACACACGTGATAGGCTACGTAACGATTAACATAGCCTATCACGGCTAGATTTCCAAAGTCACCCGTGATAGGCTACGTAACGATTAACGTAGCCTAACCCGGCTGACTTTGGAAATCTAGGCATGATAGGCTACGTTAATCATTACGTAGCCTATCACGTGTGTGTGTTTTTTTTTCATTCACTTTTTATTTCGCGGCCGGGGAGACGGGGCGCTTCTCCCCGGCCTGAATTTCGGCCGGGCGAGGTGGGGCGCCTCCCCCCCCAGCCTGAACTTTGGGGGGAGAACCGAAGCGCCTCCCCCCCACCGCGAAGCAAGCTGCGGGACCAGGTAAGTGACTTTCGTACATCACTACGGTATCGCTTGCTTGCTTGCTTGCTTGCTTGCTTGCTAAGCAGAGAGCCAGTGACCAAGCAGGTGGTGGCATTTACTACTACTCCATCTCACCACTCCGGGGTGCTTTTCTCAGTAGGCCCCTGTTGGGTTGTGGGCCATGAGCAAGTTCCCAACCATGCCTACCTTTGATGCTGGTCCTGTCCTCCATCAACCTAAAAATAACAACAGGTGGATTAATTTTCAGATGTCTTGCAGTGTAGGGTTGTTGTGCTGGTTGTGGTGGTTGTTTTTAAGATTAATGACATTCTGGATTTGGGTGAGCCTACCTAGCACTAGAGCCTACAGAGCAAAGAGAGTATTTAAACAAAGGATGATGACTCAAGTTGAGCCAATGAATCAAGTGGCACTCTTTAAATAGTGCAATCCTATACATGTCTACTCAAAAATATGTTCCACTGAGTTCTAGGGAGCTTGTTGTTGTTCAGTCGTTCAGTCGTGTCCGACTCTTAGTGACCCCATGGACCATAGCACGCCAGGCCTTCCTGTCCTGCGCTCTCTCCCGGAGCGTGCTCAAGTTCATATTCATTGCATCGCTGATGCTATCTAGCCATCTCATCCTCTGCCATCCCCTTCTCCTTTTGCCTTCAGTCTTTCCCAGCATCAGGGTCTTTTCCAGGGAGTTTTCTCTTCGCATTAGGTGGCCAAAATATTTGAGCTTCAATGAGCACTCAGGGTTGATTTCCTTTAGGATTGACTGATTTGACCTCCTTGCAGTCCAGGGGACTCGTAAGAGTCTTCTCCAGCACCACAGTTCGAAAGCATCAATTCTTTGGCGCTCAGCCTTCCTTATAGTCCAGCTCTCACAGCCATACATTGCTACTGGGAAAACCATAGCTTTGATTAGACGGATCTTTGTCGGCAAGGTGAGGTCTCTGCGTCTTACTATGCTGTCTAGGTTTGCCATAGCTTTCCTCCCAAGGAGCAAGCGTCTTTTAATGTCATGGCTACAGTTACCATCTGCGGTGATCTTGGAGCCCAAGAAAGTAAAATCTGTCACTGCTTTCATTTCTTTACGTAGACTACGGCGAAAATAAGGGCAACGCAAATAGCGTTGCCCTTATTTTCGCCGTAGTCTACGTAACCTTTACATAGACTACAGCGACCAAATAAGGAACGCGAATGGCGGCTCCCTATGGGGGCCGCCATTAGCCGTACGCGCTTTTTTTTTTTTTAAGTCACCTGTGATAGGCTACGTGACGATTTACGTAGCCTATCACGGCTGACTTTGCAAATCTAGCCGTGATAGGCTACGTTAATCGTCACGTAGCCTATCACGGGGGCGTGTTGTTTTTTTTTTACTTTTCTTGGAATGGCAGCGGTGGCTGCCGGTCAAAAGACCGGCTGCCGCCCCCGCCCCTGTCGAAGCCCTGCCGAACCGCCGCTGCGACCCGCCACCGGGAGCGACATTCGGGAAAGGTAAGTCCCATCCCGGGGGGGGTGCGGGGTGCGGGGGGTGCGGAGAATTTCTCCCCAAAACTACTTCGGGGGGCTGAATATGTTGGCACTCAGCCCCCCGAAGTTTCGGCGAGAAATTCTCTGACACCCCTAGTTCCTCTGCCTCTTCGAAACCCAGCTTGTACTTCCGGTAGTTCTCGGTTCGCATACTGCTGAAGCCTAGCTTGTACGATTTTGAGCATCACCTTGCTGGCATGTGAAATGAGCGCAATTGTGCGGTAGTTTGAACACTCTTTGGCGTTGCCCTTCTTTGGAATTGGAATGTAAACTGACCTTTTCCAGTCTTGCGGCCATTGTTGAGTGTTCCAAATTTGTTGGCATATTGAGTGCAGCACTTTAACAGCATCATCTTTTAAGATTTTAAATAGCTCAGCTGGAATACTGTCATCTCCGCTAGCTTTGTTGCTACTAATGCTTCCTAAGGCCCACTTGACTTCACTCTTGAGGATGTCTGGCTCAAGTTCAGTGACCGCACTATCATGGCTATCAGGGACATTAAGATCTTTCCTGTATAGTTCTTCTGTGTATTCTTGTCACCTCTTCTTAATCTCATCTGCTTCTGTTAGGGCCCTGCCTTCTTTGTCCTTTATCATGCCCGTCTTTGCACAAAACGTTCCCTTGAGATCTCCCATTTTCTTGAAGAGATCTCTAGTCTTTCCCATTCTGTTGTTTTCCTCGATTTCTTTGCATTGTTCATTTAAGAAGGCCTTCTTGTCTCTCCTTGCTATTCTCTGGAACTCTGCATTCAGTTGGATATATCTTCCCCTTTCTCCCTTGCTTTTCGCTTCCCTTCTTTCCTCAGCTACTTGTAAAGCCTCACCGGGCAGCCACTTGGCTTTCTTGCATTTCTTTTTCTTTGGGATGGATTGAGTTGCTGCCTCCTGAACAATGTTACGGACCTCCGTCCATAGTTCCTCAGGCACTCTGTCTATCAGGTCTAATCCCTGAAATCTATTCCTCACCTCCTCTGTATATTCGTAAGGGATATGATTTAGGTCATACCTGAATGGTTTAGTGGTTTTCCCAACGTTCTTCAATTTAAGCCAAAATTTTGCAAGAAGCAGCTCATGACCTGAGCCACAGTCAGCTCCAGATCTTGTTTTTACTGACTGTATGGAGCTTCTCCATCTTTGGCTGCAAAGTACATAATCAATCTGATTTCGATATTGACCATCTGGTGATGTCCAAGTGTAGAGTCGTCTCTTGTGCTGTTGTAAAAGAGTGTTTGCTATGATTAGCGTGTTCACTTGGCAAAACTCTATTAGCTTTTGTCCTGCTTCATTTTGTACACCAAGGCCATGCCTGCCTGTTATCCCGGTGATTTCTTGACTTCGTACTTTAGCATTCCAATCCCCTATGATGAAGAGGACATCTTTTTTTGGTGTTAGTTCTAGAAGGTGTTGTAGGTCTTCATAGATCCACCCCAGCTTCTTCAGCATCAGTGGTTGGGGCATAGACTTGAATTACTGTGATGTTGAATGGTTTGCCTTGGATTCGTACTGAGATCATTCTATCGTTTTTGAGATTGTACCCCAGTACTGCTTTTCCCACCCTTTTGTTGACTATGAGTGCTACTCCATTTCTTCTCAGGGATTCTTGCCCACAGTAGTAGATATGATGGTCACCTGAATTAAATTCGCCCATACCTGTCCATTTTAGTTGGCTGATTCCCAAGATGTTGATGTTCAATCTTGCCATCTCATGTTTGACCACCTCCAGCTTACCTTGATTCATTGATCTGACATTCCAGGTTCCTAAACAATATTGTTCTTTACAGCATCAGATTTTCTTTTCACCACCAGACACATCCACAGCTGAGTGTCCTTTCGGCTTTGGCCCAGCCACTTCATTCTTTCTGGCGCTACTTGGAAATACCCTCTGCTCTTTCCCAGTAAGATATTGGACACCTTCCGACCTGAGGGGCTCATCTTCCGGCGTCATCTCTTTTAGCCTTGTGATACGTTCCATGGGGTTTTCTTGGCAAGAATACTGGAGTGGGTTGCCATTTCCTTCTCCAGTGGACCACCTTTTGTCAGAACTCTCTGCCATGACCTGTCCGTCTTGGGTGGCCCTGCACGGCATAGCTTATGGCTTCACTGAGTTATGCAAGCTAGGGCGCTTACTTCCAGGTAATTGGGCACAGGACTGCACCTAAGGGAAGCGAACAACGATCAGAGTCCCTGTTGCTTTGGTTTGGAAAACAGTAACTAAAGGATTAACTGATATCATTCTATGAACATGAGGATTACAAACAGGACATTTACAAGTAAAGGTTAAGCCAAACAACATGAGGAGGATGCAGAAATGACAGAGGGGTCATCACACGGGGGCAGAAATCCACATCAATACCGGGGCTTTCTCCGCCCGGTTTCATCACGGGATTAGATCAGGCTCCTTTACACAGTTGTTTCTATCTCGTTACATTCTGTTCCTTACCTTTTCAGGGTGTGGCTACTTTTCTGTGAAATGCCATTACATGCACTGGGGACATTGCAAAATTTCCTCCCTGCTTCTTGCCCTTTTCCCTCCCTTTGCAGCTTACTGGTGGTTTGGTAGTGATTGACACGCAATGCCGGTGGACAGCAACCTCCACCAAACTTCATGCCCCTGCCCCCACAGGCACCAGTTTCCTGGCGAATTGCTGGAATGCTGGCATGCTGGCCATTCTGTATTGTGGAGCAAGCCAAAGTTGGGAGCCAAAGTTGGTATGTTGCATTTAGTCATGGCACAGTGACAAGCCAGCATGGTGGCAAGCCGACAGGTCAGTATACCAACACGCCCATCATCCCAACATCACTTCCATAGTCATTATGACCACACCCCCAGCAAACTAAAACAGCCGCCCACAGTTGCACATACACAGCAGTTTCTTCATGCTATGGGAGAAATACTTAGGGAGGTCATGGCGCTCCTGTTACGTGGGCTGAAAAATACTGCATTTTTTTCCATTTGGGGATAACACAGGATAGGCAAGGCGAAATGGCAGGAAAACCACTGGAGGATTATGAGGTCGTGTAATGGACCCACAAACTTCCGTGAGAGGCCAATCATGAATGTACAATAAATTGCAGGTGTAGAGATGCTTAGTTATGGAGACCACGCAGGCTCAGAACATGGCTTAAACACTGTAATCAATTTTGGACTGAATAACAAAAAATACTAAAGTTTATATTGTTGTTGTTGTTGTTCAGTCGTTCAGTCGTGTCCGACTCTTCGTGACCCCATGGACCATAGCACGCCAGGCCTTCCTGTCCTGCGCTCTCTCCCGGAGCATGCTCAAGTCCATATTCATTGCATTGGTGATGCTATCTAGCCATCTCATCCTCTGCCGCCCCCTTCTCCTTTTGCCTTCAGTCTTTCCCAGCATCAGGGTCTTTTCCAGAGAGTTTTCTCTTCGCATTAGGTGGCCAAAATATTGGAGCTTCAGTTTCAGTATCTGTCCTTCCAATGAGCGCTCAGGGTTGATTTCCTTTAGGATGGACTGATTTGATCTCCTTGCAGTCCAGGGGACTCGTAACAGTCTTCTCCAGCACCACAGTTCGAAAGCACCAATTCTTCGGCGCTCAACCTTGCTTATAGTCCAGCTCTCACAGCCATACGTTACTACTGGGAAAAACATAGCTTTAATTAGATGGACCTTTGTCGGCAAGGTGATGTCTCTGCTTCTTACTATGCTGTCTAGGTTTGCCATAGCTTTCCTCCCAAGGAGCAAGCGTCTTTTAATCTCATGGCTACAGTCACCGTCTGCAGTGATCTTGGAGCCCAAAAAAGTAAAATCTGTCACTGCTTCCATTTCTTCCCCTTCTATATGCCAGGACGTGATGGGGCCAGATGCCATGATCTTAGTTTTGTTAATGTTGACTTTCAAACCAGCTTTTGCACTCTCCACTTTCACCCTCAACAAGAGGCTCTTTAGATCCTCTTCGCTTTCTGCCATTAGGGTGGTATCGTCTGCATATCGGAGGTTGTTGATAATTCTCCTGGCAATCTTAATTCCGACCTTTGATTAAACCAACCTGGCGTTTCTCATGATGTACTCTGCATAGAAGTTAAATAAGCAGGGTGACAATATGCAGCCTTGTTGTACTCCTTTCCCAGTTTTGAACCAATCGGTTGTTCTATGTCCGGTTCTTACTGTTGCTTCTTGACCCTCGTACAGGTTTCTCAGGAGACAGGTAAGGTGGTCTGGTACTATCACTTTAAGAATTTGCCACAGTTTGTTGTGATCCACACAATCAAAGGCTTTAGCGTAGTCAATGAAGCAGAAATAGATGTTTTTCTGGAATTTTCTTGCTTTCTCCATGATCCAGCGAATGTTGGCGATTTGATCTCTAGTTCCTCTGTCTCTTCGAAACCTAGCTTGTACTTCCGGTAGTTCTCGGTTCGCATACTGCTGAAGCCTAGCTTGTAGGACTTTGAGCATAACCTTGCTGGCATGTGAAATGAGCGCAATTGTGCGGTAGTTTGAACACCCTTTGGCGTTGCCCTTCTTTGGAATTGAAATGTAAACTGACCTTTTCCAGTCTTGCGGCCACTGTTGAGTGTTCCAAATTTGTTGGCATTAAGATCTTTCCTGTATAGTTCTTATGTGTATTCTTTCCACCTCTTCTTAATCTCATCTGCTTCTGTTAGGTCCCTGCCTTCTTTGTCCTTTATCATGCCCGTCTTTGCACAAAACGTTCCCTTGAGATCTCCGATTTTCTTGAAGAGATCTCTAGTCTTTCCCATTCTGTTGTTTTCCTCGATTTAAAGTTTATATAGTAAATACTAAATACCATCTAGGCTTGGTACACATATGGGTATTACAAACTTAATAGATTCTACCAATGGACCACCTGATTTTGAGTTTCAGCAACATCCCAACATCCCTAAGGAATTCCATAGACGTTGAAGTCTCCAAAAGGTGAATGGAGGATTTCATTCCAACAACACCCTTTGGGTCTTGCCAGCAAGGAATGAGTGGAAACCACCCACAAGCAGTCCCGTGAATTTCTACAATTCATGACAATCATGAATTGTCATGCTATTATCTATATAGAAAGGCTCACAAAGTTCTCCCCAAAGCAACATCTGAATCTTTCAACCAGGCCTCTGTAGAGTTTACATCCATATTCTGTGTTCACTGCCAAGGAGAATCTTTTCTATCTCCACTACTCATTTTACTACAATTTATTTATTTTATTTATTTATTGAATTTATATCCCACCTTTTTTCCTCTTGCAAGGAACCCAAGGCGGCTTACATTATCCTCCTCCTCTCCGTTTTATCCTCACAACAACAACCCTGCGAGGTGGGTTGGGCTGTGAGTCTGTGACTGGCCCAAAGTCACCCAGTGAGCTGCCATGGCCGAGTGGGGACTAGAACCTGGATCTCCCGGCTCCTAGTCCGTCACTCTCACCACTATACTACACTGGCTATTTCAATTGGTGTTGCAAACCAACACTACCACCAAATCAGGACATGATGCTACACACTTCTGTACATTGCATGCAAGCATATGCCTCTTACTGCAAGCAGCTCCCTGATCTCCTTTCACTGACATGGCCAGTATTTGGGAGCAACTGCAGGAGGCATTAACTATGCAAAAACATCTCAATTCTCACTATAGTTCTTTCTTAGTAGCTCTGTTCATCTTTAATTACAGCCAGTGTGGTGTAGTGGCTAAAGTGTTGGATTGGGAGCTGGGAGATCCGGGTTCTAGACCCCATTTGGCCATGAAGATCATTGGGTGATTTGGGGCCTTTCACTGACTCTCAGGCTAACCTACCTCACAGGGTTGTTGTTATGAGGATAAAATGGAGGAGGATGCTGCGTTGGGTTCCTCGGAGGAAAGAAGGTGGGATATAAATGTAAGAATAAGAATATAGTGGTGGTGGTGGTGGTGGTGGAGGAGGTGGTGTGTGTGAGAGAGAGATACAGGGAGACAAAGAGTGTACATGAAAGACAGAAAGTGTAACTCAGAGCCTAACTAGATGAGATGATGGATATCTATGATCAGAATTCCAAGTCTTTACATTTTAGAAGCTAATGACTGTGGAAGAGGGGGTGTAGGTCAACAACATGGCTTAGGCCCATGGCACAAGGTGAGGGGGATCCCCCTTCCAGATGCAATCTGCCACATTAGAGGAAATTACATGGGCACAAAGATATTATTTTTTTACTAATGGGGCAAAAAACAACAAAAATCAGAAATGTGCCACTGGGAGGAAATGGTTAACGGCCCCTCCCCAGTGCCATTATCCTAGTTTGCCTCTTTGCTTCTCCCCACCCCAGCCACAAGGCTGATCATTTCTAAAATTTAAGGACATGGGAGATTGGATCACAGATCTTTGTTATCTCATCTTAATTAGGCCCTAAGACGTTTGGAGATGGCTTAAGGGGATATCTGCAAAATCATGATTAGGCCTTAACAACACTGAGAGCAGACAGGCACAATCTCACTCTAAATGCATATTTGTATGCGTGCTTCCAACACAAGGCAAGCAGCCCCGGGTGTATCTGAGCTGTTAGGAAACAGAGTATGTTTATGATTAATAGCTCATTTTTCTCTGTTAATTAAAGATGTGCACTGTAAACTAACAAGAGTAGAGCCTGCTCCTGGGATTTCCCCTTTCCACAGCAAAAAGACAAAAGCCTTATATATCCAACAAACAAATATTAGTTTTATATCACTTTAACCAGCATGGCTTTGCTTCCCCCAAAGAATACTGGGAGCTGTAGCTTGGTTAGGAGCAGAGAATTCTCTATTAGAGATTCCTATCTCCCCCCCTCCCCCCAAACTAGAATTCCCAGGGTTCCTTGGGAAAGGAGGATCATTGCTAAAGCAATTTATATCTATCATGTGGATGTATGCTCCAAGTGGATACCCTCCCGAGGAGCCTGAAAGATTAGCTAGTTTATTCTGCCATGAGGCTTCATAGGATAAGCTTATGAAAAATCTCTAACACAATGAAATAGTTAGCATTTAAAGTGCCACAGGAATCTTTGGGTAGTTTTGAACATTTGATAGAAACAATCAAGTCCATCTTATCATTTCTTTCTTGATTTACTTATTTACAGTATTTTTACCCCGCCTTTTCAGCCAAAAAATGAGACAGTCCCTGCCCTCAGACTCTAAAATCTAACAATCTAAAAGATCTAACACAAAAGGGAAAAGGATTGGGAGGGAAGAGGAAAAAAACAAAACAAAACTCAGGCACTCGTTTTTGGTTTCAGCGTTCTTATTATAGGTGTTCCTTCTGGCAGGGAAGGGTGAAGTGAGCTCCCTGCAGCTGTTCCTCCTCTGGCCAATGTGTAGGGCTAGCTTGGTCTCCTCTTTGCCATGGCGCTCTTCCGGGGACTGCAAGGGGTGTAGCCTCCCAGTGGCCCCTGGTTTCCTGGCCGATGGATGAGGCCAGAGTCTGCAGCCCCAGGGAACTGTCAGATGGAGGTGCGTGTTTCTTCTGGCAGGGAGGTGTAATGCCTGCCTCTAAGGGCCTTGGAATGTTGGCTGAGTAAAGTGAGCATGGAGTGGAATAAAGTGGGCATGGAATGGAGTGAGGTCGCAGCAAAATGTCAGTTGGGGCCAGAGAAGAGGGGGAAGAAGAGGCAGAAAGGGAGTGGAGGGGAAAAGGGAAGAAAGGACGGAGAAACCAGCAGCATGGTGGAGAAGGAGAAAGTCCGCAGCTCAGTGAAAAGTGCACCTCCACACAGGGACAGGCAACCAAGGACTAAAGAACTGGAATAAGCAACGGTTGTTGGTCCAGCAACAATAACTCTGCTCTTCACAGCAAACTGTGGGTTGAAAAGGGAGTTGAATATATATTGGTTCAGAGTTCTGTTAGTTGTTTACTTTCTGTTATTATTCACCAGACATTCTTAAGTAAAGTAAATACTGTTCACTATCTGTTTTGTTTGTCTCTGGAGTGATTGTAATCTGCAGTCCTCATCCTAGAAACATCACAGAGGGGTGAAACAAACTCCCTGCAGCTACTCGCCCTGTGGCTGATGCATAGGGTCAGATTGGTCTCCCCCTTGCCATGATTTTTATCTTGGGAGTAGGGGGTACCAAGGGGCTCCCTGTGCCCTTTGGTTCTCATGTGAAAGTAGGGTGGCCACATGTTCTCTTTTACAGAGGGCAGTCCTCTATTTGAAGGCTGCTAGAGGCCCATCCTCTGTTTGAAGGTTCCTTCTGTTTGATGGGCTGTCCAGTTGAAGTCCAGTTTAAAGATAAAGAACTATAAGAACTGTTGCTCATCAACAGTTGGTACCCTGGGCAGCAGACACAGGTCACCTGGCCACAGTCTTACACCCTATGTTGAGATGGACTGTATTTCTATTTAAAGTATAATAACTATTTCTCAATCTGCATTTATGTATATAACTTACCATATGCACATTTTATGCAAATCACTGTCGTCTTTTTTGGTGATTCATAGCCCCCCCCCCCCCCGCATGTGAAATGGGATGATGCCCATACCCCCCACAACAAGATGTGGGTCCTGTTTTTCACTTTGGAAGATCATGCATCTTGCTGCAGGGGATTCATGAATCTCTTCCTTTGAATAAGACCCAGAAGCAGGGGAAGGAGGAAGCGTGAGTCATTCATACTTCCTGTCATTGCTTCCGTAGAACATCTGAAGCCACCCTTCATCTCTCTGCTGCAGCAAGCTAATATAGCTACGCTTTGGGAATTTGTGCCCTTCCACAGCTCTAGTCTCTGAGCTTTCTGTGTATATTGTCTATTTTGTTTTTATTTTTCTATGTATTTATGGTAGGTCTATGCTGCCCATAACTAGGGCTCCCTAGGCAGTGTACATCAGAAGAACTGAAAATACAACACAAAGAATGAAAAATACATTTATGGTATTTTAAAAAAACTCACTGCAACTGCGCTAAAACCAATAAAATCAATCAGAAGCAAAAACTCTCACCACACAAACAGAGCTTTAGAACTTCACAATAACAGAACCTCAGAAATCCTAAAAAGCCTATGAAAAGTGTTCCCACCCTGAAGCCTAGGAGAATAAAAAGTTCTGCCAGCATCAAAAAGAATACAAAGGCAGCACTACATGAGCATCTCAAGAGAGGGCATTCTAACATCAGGGTGCTACCACTGAGAAGTAACCACCCACTGCATCTCATTAGCCAGGAGCACCTGAGTGCTAGAATTATGCACAGGATATAGAGCATTTCTACATGAAGCTTTTATTGTGCACTCGTGATTGGTCACTCACAGTTTTTTGTGGGCCCTTTACACGATGTCATCAACCTACAGGGCCCCTCCCATCCCTTCTGGCGATTATAGCAGCTTAAATCCCAGTAAGGAACTTCAAAGCTCAATAAGATTCTGGTGAAATTCTGGAGTCATGTTATATTGCAGCACTATCTAGTGGATGTATAATGAAACATTTAGAACTTGCCCAGAAAGAAAGAAAGAAAAAATGGATGAAGCCATGAAAAGGAGCCAAGCTTAATCCTGCAAGGAGCAGGAAGCAGAAGTCCCAGTAAGGGTGTGGGATTTTAGCCTGGTGTGGAAATACTCTAAGGCTCCAGTCAGAAAGGTTTGAGAGCTGGTGATGGGCTTACAAATCTATGTTCTTCCTGCTGCTATTATCTCCCAGTTTATGGGAATGGCAGTTGCAATTGCAACACCAACAGTGGAAAGTTGTATGGGGGCTGTGGGAGTGGTCAGGGATGAGCCTCGAGATGTGAAGGCTGGGGCGGGAATCCAGGAAAAATGGGGGAAACTGGAAATATTCGGGAGGAAACCATGTTTTTCCAAATTTTCCAAAATATCCCTGGAAAAAAATGGGGCCCTAATGTTTTTCATGCTTTTTTAATTTAAAATGAATGTTTTTAGGGGGCAAGGGGTGGAGAGCTTTGCAAGCACCATTTGGGGTGCCTGCAAGCACCACATTGGGGACCCCGGCCTATGACACAAGCTCTTACCTCCAAAGGACTGCTGCCTTCAACTGGGATTTTTTCTGTAGTTTTCCCCCAGGCCCTCATATCTCTACGTCAACCAGATTACATTTTCAGGCCAGCTTGTGGACTGACATGGAAGTCTGCATCATATTTGTTTACATTTTAAGGTGATTCGAGACTTATCCAAATACATGCGCATAGTTGAAGCATGATCACACTCAGATCCAGATTTGTCCATATTTTCAGGTCCGATCAAGCCCTGTTCATACGTTACTCATGTGAGAAGAATCACATGAGGGGAGATACGCTTGCTGGACACCTCCCTGCCCCCTCTGTTGCCTGCCACCCTCCGGTATTGGTGGGGGTAAGGCCTTCAGCGAGGAGCCTATTCTATGCATGTAGCCTCCACACATGATTTTGAACCTGATGAGATCTGCATCCTAAACTGTGTGGGGAGCCAAAATATTATTTATTCATTATAATTATTGATACGCTGCCTTCAGGATACAAATTCTATTAAACTGGCTTACAAGTAACATGCAAATAATAAAATTACAATAAAAATATTAATAATTTTTAAAAATCCTTCCCTCAGGGCAGTTGGCTAAAGATGGCCCTAAGGCAGGGAGAGTTCAGCTGGAACAGGTAGGGCCAACCCAAGATATTTTGCTGCCTGAGGCAAAGGACAAGATATCGCTCCCCTATTCCACCTACTGAAGCCAACTGGACAAGCAGCTGAATCTTACTTCAACACTGGTGACTAGACAATATCCTCCACCTCACCTGAGGGCACCAGGCAAGCTTAGGGGTGCAGGGCAGGATGCCTGGAACACACAGGTCTGTTCTCCCACAGAGGGAAACAGCCAGGAGGCTGCCATTGCTGTCCTCTCCACACCACCCAGCATCTGCCACCTGTCTCACTCTGTCTAATGGTAGGGAAGGCCCTGGAAACAGAGGCAGATGTCTGGTGTTATCCTCATCTACCTCCCGCTCTCTCCTAGAATCCTTCCCACAGGGGAGTTGATGGTAGATGGCCCTGTGGAGTGGGGAGATCCAGCTGGAGCAGGTCTTGAGGTCTTCTTCGCCTGCTTCTTCCTCTCTCTCCTGGAACGTGTAGCGCAGACTCCCCATTCCAGACCTTTGCCCACCACTGCACAAGACAGCGTGATGGGGATGTGATGGAGGTGGTGGGCCCAGTGAACACATGCCAGAATGCCTGAACAGGGCTACCATGTCAAGAGATCCCCATCTCTTTGTTTTAGGATGCTAACTGAGAAATGGTCACATGAGCATTAATTTAGAAGTGTGCTCATGAAAGTGATTATCCTTCTGGGCCATGGAGGTGCGCCCATGGAATTCATCAACTCCCCTCCAAACCAGGTACAACATTGGAGGTATCTGTTTTGAACTGTCTCTTTTGAATTAAAAGACGCCAACTAGAAACTTCAAAAGGGACTGGCGGCCTGCCATGCAATCAACAGCTTTCGGTTAAATTGGAGTGACAGCATTGTCACAGCAAGGCGCTCCCCCTGGAGGGAGATCATCTCCAAATCCGTGCAAGCTGTGCCAAATGCTTTGCCAGGGAGGTGCCCTCTCAGAGGTGGCAAGAGATCATTTCCATCACCCCCTACTGAGCCATATGCTTGCAGTAATCCTTGAGCAGTGCAGGGGTGGTGGGAGATATCAGGCTCTGGAATAGCTGGGTAAGAACTAAGATCCATGCATTATAAATAGCTGAAGACCAGCTCTGTGGGTTTAGAGGTTTAGCTGTGCTCTGTGGCTTTGCTTGCTTCCTTTCCTGATAAGCTAATCTTGTGCCTTAGAGGGTTAAGAGGAGCCTACAGAGTATATGTTAAATAGGTCCAATAAATGCCAGTTAGTGTCAGCCTCTTACACCCCCAAGTCTATTATTTCCTGCTTATAGACGAAAGCACATTTTAAATATAATTTAAAATGACAGTTTTCATTGTAATCACATTTTGTAACTTGCCCATAGGAATCCCCACTGCCAGTTTGAAATTTCTCTGCCAGGAAGCTCCCTACACCATCCAAAGAGGGCTGCCATGGTGCTAGAAATGCTGAGGTCACAGATTTGCAGTGTGCTAATGTGCCAGAAAACAAGGAGGGCTATGCATCTCGATTACTTCATTTGGGTATCAGCAAGACTTGCTGCTGCCACTGAACTATAGTGGGAGGGTGAGAGGTAGATTTGGACCACGGAACCTTACATCAGGTTTCTGCCCAGGTTCTTGAGTGGCTTTAGGCTAGCTACTATCTCTCTGCTTTCTGTGCTATCTCTGTCTCTATCTCTTGTTTTATAAGTTGCTCACTGGTTTTCCCCCACCTGCTTTCAGGGAACAGGGGTCATAGTGGGCTGAAGGCATGGCACGCTAGTCCGGGGTCACCATCTTTCTCCATCGTCCACTATTGCGCATATGAACCCAGGTCTCAGTGGTGTTTCCAAATGTAACCCCACTTTCTCTACCAGCAACTCTGTCAGGTGGTGAAAATCATAGGACCTGCACATTTGAGCTTATCCAACTCCATAGGCTAAAATGGGGTGAAAAATCACACTTCTTTCAAAACCTACGAATACTTCATACTTCTTCTGGGGCATAGCCTAATCCTTTTCCCTTACCTAAGCTGACAAACTGCTTTCCAAAAGATACCATACAAACAGAAAAAATGTTACTACAAACTGATCCCCATGTAAATATACAGTGTATGTGGGAGGGAATAGACAATACCTGTCAAACTGCTGGTGGGCACTCATCAAATTTTAAACTCCCATAATAAGCCATTTCTTGCTTGTTATATCTCAAAATTGGCATGGACCATCCTCAAACAGACTTCTCTTACACTACCGAGTTTCAGATCAGCCTGTTGAGCTAGTTTCTCAGTATAAGCCATAGAACCTACTGCCCCTCCCCAGGTTCTGAATGTGCTTCAGCTGACTCACCCTTAACACAGGGCCACTGGAGTGGCACTATAATAAAGGAAATATGACTCAGCTATACAATTCTGAAGTGAAACCTCTTGAATCCTGTGACTTACTAGCAATACTTTCTATCTGCCTATTATTAAAATGACCTCTAGACACATTTTTGTGCCTTCTTATGGTGCTTTTATAGAAGAGGAGAAAATCGTATCTTAAATTTCATGCATCTCTACAATGTTGCAACAAATTACATCATGATACTCCATAAAAGAGAATTGTTATGCATCTAACCCTTCTTCACCTCATTTTGTTTTAGGAAATGCTATTCTCAGGGGGAGAGTTCGGACACTGCAATCTCAGTAATGGTGCTCATACATGCCTATGCAAGTGTGTTCCTTCAGAAAACCACGGAATTGCATATCCAGTGCACTAATTACTTATTATCCATATGGAGGCATCTATGGATGGATGAATCCGCCACGTACACTTCCTTCCACATTCAAGTTTTTAAGATCTCACGGGTTCCCATCCTGTTTATGAAGACATTTGTGAATGTTGGTAAGTTTTTATATAAAAAATGAACTGAATGAAATCCTCACATCTGCACTGGCCAAATTCAATTGGTACAGCTATTCCCAGCATGGAGAGAACCATGTTGTACCTGCCTGCCATGTAGGTAAAGGTTAGGAGTCTGTCAGAAAAGAAGAGTTGGCACCCCTAATTAAGCACTAACATAGTTAAATACTCAGGGATTCAAATCCAGGCTTTTAAGAGCTATGGACTCAAAGCCCCAGGCCTGGGTGAATGAATATGTCAGATTCAGTTTCTCCCACATTCACATTTTTTAAATCTCAAGTTCTTCCCATCCTGTTTACAAAGAAATTGGGTAAGTTCTTATCAAAAGAATGAACCAAACAAAATTCTCATCCATCCCTAGAGGCATCCATTTTGAGGTTTTCAGAGGATTTGTTTTGTTTTGTTTTTTACATTAAACTTCACGGCAAAAATATTTCTTTCTATGTTAGTGAGGAAAAAACCGGTCCAATTATCAGCTGTATCTTTTCCCCTGGTAATAATAATATAACAATACAATGGTGGAAGCCATGATAATTTTGTTTGAGACCCTCTACTTTCCACTCACATTATTCCATCCCATTCTGTGGCTCTCACCATCCATTACCAAGGAATGTGAATTTTTGCTGCCTACATGAAGGCAATGCCTAGATTCAGACCGCTGTTTACAGATATAACTGATACAATGAAGACACCACAGGTAACTTTTGTGTGACATGGCCAATCGTTGAGTCTTATTGAAACCAGTTAGTTCACAAACTGGTACCCTGATGCCCTACCCTTCCTGGCTCAGCCCAGATATTAATGTTTTCCCAAGAGGCGAAATGGCATGAAGCCTATTGCCAATTGTTTGTGATTTGACAGACATAAAAAATGCTAACATGTGGAGGCTTCACCCAGCCTGTTGCTGATGTCACCCCACATCTAATAGCAACATTGGGTGGCCCTGTGCCAGTCATTTTGGAAACAAAACAAAGGTTTCATACATATGGGGGAACTCCGAGGTATGCAGAAATAGAATACTTTGCTCAAAACCAAACTCCTCCAAATGAAATTGAGCAGGGGATTGGACTCGATGGTCTTGTAGGCCCCTTCCAACCCCGCTATTCTATGATTCTATGAGATAAGATATCCCACACACACACAAAGAGGTAGAGAAGAGCTCTGCCTCCATTCTACTCAATGACTGTTTGATCTGTTATGGGCTTCTTCAGGCAACAAGGGTGCCATCAGTTACACAGTCAGTTTTCAGTGTTCCCCTCCTTCCTGCCACTGACCATCACCTGGAGGAAGAGGGGAGGTGGAAATGAACTGTCCTGGATACGTTGGGTGAGCAGAAGCCCTGGGCTGTGGCAGGCTGGCGGCCAAGGGGAAGGCTGCGCTTACTCAGAGGGGGACAGACACCTCTGCGGCTATTTGTGCCTGGCTGCCAATGAGTGATGTTTCTCTGCCTCCCTTCTGGCTGAGAGGAGAAGGGAGACAGCTCCATTACTGGCAGCCAGTATCTGACTGCCTAGCAAGACAGGCTGAGAGATCCTGGAAAGTGAGATACCACGTTTGCCCAGTGAGGCAGCTGTATTTGATTTGCAAGGAAGCCACATAGAGCTTAGGGCGGTTCACCCCTCGCTGGACTGTAATGCAGACATGGAGGGCCATTTTCACACATTAGATGGCAACAAGCCCAGCTGGCCACCAAGTGTGCACATAGGGAGATTTTCTCTATATGACATACGTTTTTCAAGCACCAGTGTATTGCATTTGGAGGTGTACGCTTCAAAACTCCTGGATTTTAGCTTCTCTTATAGTAATATCAAGGAAGGTATACTTGCCAGTCCCTGGGTCAAGTAAGCAGAAATTACACAAATGCTGGACATTGACATGAATGCTAATTATTATTCCCAGCATCCATTCAGACAGGTTGAATAATAAAGCAACTGACTAGATAATGTGTCAATATATAGATCAGAGCCATCCACAGCTATTCATGTATAAATGTCACCAATGTAGGATAAAGGAAACTTGCATTTAGAGCTGTTTGTTTCTTTGACATGGCTCACTTGGAAGCAAGGATTCTGCTATTACCCCCTGTTGTTTTCTCTCTCTCTCTCAGAGCCAGGGCTTGAATTGTAACATTCTCCTTTTTATCCTTCTTCTCCAAGTCCTCTTCTGATTCACATTTCATCTGAAGCTGCATCCCACCTACAGCACATTTTGTTATTTCTGAGGCTGTCACTCTTAAAGCATGAATCATATTTTTTCATGTTTTGTCATTTTTAATATTTCTGTTTTTTAAGAGCTAGTTGGGGAATATGGCAGGTGATGGAAAGATCTATGAGGAGTGGGGGGAAAGCACACGGTATAGCTCCTAGTGAGATAGATGGCAGGCTGTGATATTTCTAACAGTTCATGTGGCTGGGATCCAACTTCTTCCAAAGGGCAGTAAAGATGCCATTACAGAGAATGTATTAATATGTACAAATGAGATACATTTTGCTATACTCCATGAAACAATCTTATGCACCTTTATTCAGAAGTAAGTTCCGTTGTGTCCAAGGAGACTTATTCTCTTGTAAGTGTGTTTAGAATTGCAGTTTGATATGGCTTTAAACATGATGGCAACATGAGGTCTCCAAGGGACCCTGAGATGTGAACCACAAATATTGTGGTCAAAAGGCTGGGATCTATCCAAGTGAGTTACTTGGGCCTAGGCATGCTTAAGCCTCAGAGCCTCATCAGCAGGGCCCGCCCTAACATTAGGCAAAATGAGACCTCAGGCAGTGGATGCTGGGGGGCACAAAGCAGTGGCAAGATACTGCAGGACAGGGCTGTGTGTGCCACGCAGCCTGCCCTGTGCCCACTAAGCTAACCTGCTGCCCTCAAGTGCAGTGGAGGATGCTGTCCTGTCACCAAGGTTGAAGTAGGTTTCAGCTGCCAGTCCAGGCAGCTTGTGTGTGTGGAATGGGGGTGCGTCATCTTGGCCTTCACTTCAATCAGCAAAATGTCAGGCCCTACTCATCAGCCACAGGAAAGAAAGGGGATAGTCAACATCAGCCCCTGTAATTGGCAGGCATTGTGAAGCCCTGGATTGGCAAAGGTCAATATGAATGCCAGCAGCCAGGACTGCCTTTGCCTGGCCAACCAAACAGTATCCTCAGCCTGTTGCACTTCAGGCCCCACGCGCCAGACCTAGCTCTGCCTTATGGATCCTGGCCTGGAGAACAGACACTCCAGGTCTGGATCTGAATATGGCCAGCCATGGCCTCAGTTAGGCCCTTCTAGAAGCTTCTCCAGCAACTGTCCTGCAAAGGATGTTGAACAGGAAATGCCACAAAGAGATGTGGCCTCAGATTCCATTGAGGATGAACTCAATGACTGAGTTAGCACACTGACAGCAAGTTCTGGACTGAAATATCTCTGGATGGGGAAATAAGTAAATAGGTGGTTTATTGCTGAAATGGCGAATGAAAAATGATATATTTTTGCAAGGGACATGGGCATTTGAGGGAGACTTTACACATCTCCAAGGGTTTATTAGTTTTTCATCTCCTGCATCTAAAATCCATCAATTTGGGCAGGGGTGGGGTGGGTGTATCTATTTTTATTTCAGTGACTCTTAAGGGAAATTCTTACATAATTTAAGGAAATTACATTGCAGCTTGGCTGTCGATGTGGTAGAGTTGTTTGCTTGAATTAAATAATATGATGACCACCATTTGAGTTGTTACCCTAAAGGCAAAGTACTTATTGATGGTGTTTCGAATGTTAGAGTGGGAAATAACAGGGGGAACTCCTTTAAATTAGGGAGATGTTTCCTAGCATAATGGTTTGGTGCTACAAGAACTGGGCCAATGGTGGTGATGTAGACTAGCAAGAATCAGCATGAGGATTGGCACAGATCCCACAAGGCCTGAAGATGTCAAATGCACTGACTCAGCAGAATTGATGGTGATCACAAATGCCTGTTTGGAAGCAGACTATGATGTCCATAAAGGAAAGCAGAATTACAAAAATGTTACTAGACCTCACTGTGGAGATAAGGCTGAAAGTGAAGCAGCAATGTGAAGTCGAGCCTCAGAAACTCAAGGGAGAAATCCTGCATCATCATCATCATTCATTCATTCAGTCGTTTGTTTGTTCGTTCATTTTTTTTCTTGATTTCCAAGTCCACTGCATAGTTTTGGAGGGTTAGCAGAAACACCATCACTCTTAGTAGTCCAGTCATCCATGATAAGAAGGGGCTTCCTAAAACAAATAGTGTAAACAGGAACATGGACAGTTCAGTCTACAAAACTCATTTACCCATGTGGGAGAGTAGGAGACTGTATTGTGATTCCATCAACAGTAATACTTTACACAAACATTGAGTCCTCCAGTAGTCCTAAAATGGGTATGACATGCCAACTCCATAGGAAATATATTTTTGTAGGTAAATCAATGTGCTATCCAGCTCCAACTTCATTATGTCACCTTGAAACAGAAATAATTTAAAATGTGTGTTAATCTACAGAGTGATCTATGACAAGGGCAGGATGCCACTACTGAAAATACTAGCTGGGTAAGGCTTGTTTTTCAGCAAGTGACTTCAGTCATAGAAGGTGATCTCCAGGAGTGGATATTGGAACCTAATCTTGCCCAAGTTGCTTTGAATTATTATCTGCTTCCTATTTTTGACATTCCTTGGAACATTATTGTAGGCGGAAACAGAGTTTGCCATTTGACACACATTAACAGGTTCTTGGCTTTCCATCCCAGAATATATTCATATCAATCCATCATAAAAAGCATTTTCATAATTCAGGATATGATGACAGAGGGACTGCTCTACTCTAGCTAATGCCTTCCTAATAATCCAAGCTGCTTTATTGCAGCATTAGCTATTCATAGAATCCCAGAATAGTATAGTTGGAAGGGGCCTACAAGGCCATCGAGTCCAACCCTCTGCTCAGTGCAGGAATCCAAGTCAGAGCATCCCTGACAGATGGCTGTCCAGCTTCGTCTTGAATGCCTCCAGTGTGGGAGAGCCCACCACCTCCCTAGGGAATTATTGCTCTAACAGTCAGGAAGTTTTTCTTGGTGTTCAGCCGGAATCTGGCTTCCTGTAACTTGAGCCAATTAATCCTTGTCCTGCATTCTGGGATGATCGAGAAGAGATCCTGGCCTTCCTCTCTGTGAAAACCCTTCAAGTACTTGAAAAGCGCTATTGTATCTCCCCTCAGTCTTCTCTTCTCAGGGCTAAACGTGCCCAGTTGTTTCAGTCTCTCCTCATAGGGCTTTGTTTCCAGTCCCCTGATCATCTTCGTTGCCCTCCTCTGCCCTCATAGTGCTGAATAGAGGGGAACTAGTACTTCACATGATTTGGAAACTGTACTTCTCTTAATGCAGCCCAAAAGAGCATTTGCCTTTTTTGCAGCCACATCACATTGGTGGCTCGTATTCAGCTTGTGATCTACAACAATCCCAAGATCCTTCTTGCCTGTAGTATTGTTGAGCCACGTATCCCCCATCTTGTAACTGTGCGTTCAGTTTCTTTTTCCTAAGTGCAGAACTTGGCATTTATCCCTATTAAATTTAATTCTGTTGTTTTCTGCCCAGTATTCCAGCCTATCAATATCATTTTGAATTTTGTTTCTGTCTTCCAGGGTATTAGCTATCCCACCCAATTTTATGTCATCTGCAAATTTGATGAGCATTCCCTGCACTTCTTCATCCAAGTCATTAATAAAAATGTTGAAGAGCACTGGGCCCAGGACTGAGCCCTGCGGTACCCCGCTCGTTCCCTCTCCCCAGTTGGAGAAGATCCATTGATAAGCACTCTTTGAGTTCGATTCTGTAGCCAACTGTGGATCCACCTGATAGTTGTTTCATGTAGCCCACTTTCAGCTAGTTTGCTCATCAGGATATCATGGGGCACTTTGTCAAAAGCTTTGCTGAAGTTGAGGTATATTATGTCCACAGCATTCCCACAGTCCACAAGGGAGGTGACCTGATCAAAAAATTAGATCACATTAGTCTGGCAGGATTTGTTCTTGACAAATCCATGTTGGCTTCGAGGAATCACTGCATTGTTTTCAAGGTGGTTATAGATGGATTGCTTTATCATCTGCTCCAGAATTTTCCCAGGGATTGATGTCAGACTGACTGGTCTGTAGTTCCCAGGTTCCTCCTTTTTGCCCTTTTTGAAGACAGGGACAACATTATCCCTCCTCCAGTCATCTGGCACTTCACTCGTCCTCTATGATTTCTCAAAGAGAATAGACAGTGGTTCTGAGAGTTCTTCTGCCAGTTCCTTTATTACTCTACAATGTAGTTCATCTGGCCCTGGAATTTTGAACTCATTCAAAGTAATTAGGTGTTCCTTCACCATATGCCTATTAATCTCAAGCTGCAATCCTGCCCCTTCAGCCTGTACTTCACCTTTGCCGGGGTGTGTGTGTCATAGACCCTCTTTCTGGAGAAGACTAAGCCAAAGTAGGAATTGAGCATTTCTGCCTTTTCTTTGTCATCTGTTATCATTTTGCCATCCTTATTTAATAGTTGAATGACCATTTCTTTCCTCTGTCTTTTAGTATGCACGTATCTAAAGAAAGCCTTTTTGTTGCTTTTAGCATCCCTCGCTAACCTCAGTTTGTTCTCATGTTTAACCTTCCTGACGCCATCCCTGCAATTCTGTGCTACCTGCCTGTACTCTTCCTTTGTAGCTTGGCCTTCCTTCCACTTCCTATATGTGTCCCTTTTTGTTTTCAGGTCTTCTCTAAGCCTTTTGTGAAGCCACATTCTTTTTTTTTCTTCAACCTTTTCTTCTTGTTGGAATTGTTTGCAATTGTGCCTTTAGAATTTTTAGGGATGTTAGAGAATTCTGGCACGGATCCCAGGGGGGCTAAATTCCAGTGAATTCGGCCCCCCGGAATCCATGGTGGAACGGAGCCCCCCACCCCGCGAAAACCCTGCAAAACGGAGCCTACCTTGCGGCGGCTCCCGTGGCGGCGGCGGTGGCTCCGGCCACTGCCGGGCTGCTGTGGCCGCAAATGGCGGCCATCGTAGCAGCCGCCATTTGCGTCCCTACGCTGGCCTGTGATAGGCTACGTATATATTTACGTAGCCTATCATGGCTAAAGCAGGGATGAAAATGGCGTCCCCTACGCCATTTGCATTCCCGCTTTAGCCGTGATAGGCTATGTAAATATTTGCGTTCCTGCTTTAGGAAATATTTATGTAAATATTTGCATCCCTGCTTTAGCCGTGATAGGCTAGGTAAATATTTACGTAGCCTATCACGGGCTTGTGTAGGGACGCAAATGGCATCCCCTACGCAGGACGCCATTTGCGTCCGCTGCAGCCCGGCAGCGACTGGAGGCCCCGCTGCAGGTTGGCCCGGCCGGCGGCTCTGCAGCCTGGCCGCGGAGCGGAGCCAGCCAGGCAGGATTCCAGGTGGGAGTAATGGATCGCCTCCCCCCTGTCGAGGATTCTGGGGGGAGGAATGGATCGCCTTCCCCCACCTGCGGAACCTGGCGGAGCCAGGTAAGCGGTGTTTCGTACACCCCTAAGAATTTTCTTTTTAAAAAAATCCCACCCATCTTGGACTCCTTTTCTCATTAGAGTCACTTGCCGTGGGACCTTACTTATCATTGTTCTGGGTTTATTAAAATTGGCTTTCCTAAAATCCAGGGTACACATTTGGCTATGCTTGGCTTTTGCTTCCTTTAGAATCAAGAACTCAAGTATAACATGGTCACTTTCCCCTAGAGTTCCTGTAACTGCTACTTCATCCACTAAGGGTGCAATCCTATGCATGTTTAGACAGAGAAAAGACCTATAACTCCCAGCATTCCCCAGCCAGCCATTTCTGTTGGTTAAGATCAAGTCAAGGATAGCTGATCTTCTAGTTCCTTCTTCCACTTTCTGTAGGAGGAAGTTATCAGCAACACTTCAGGAATTTCTTGGAGGAGCCATGTTTTTCAGAATTTGTCTCTCAACAAATATTGGGGAAATGGAAGTCCCCTATTGCTACTGCATCATGCTTCCTTGGAACACTGGTAATTTGCTTTTCAAAAGTTTCATCCTCGTCTTCTCCTTGATTGGATGGCTGGTAGTAGTCAGCAGAGGACAGTTTATGCTCAGCTCCTCTTGAAATGAACTCCTAGCCTTCTGACCATATGAAGCTTACACTCTGCTAATCCCAAAGTAGGAACCCTTAATTTGAGCAAAGAGATTATGCAGTCTTCTTTAAATATTTTTTAAACCCACCCCATCCTTAGAAGGACAATAGCACTAAAGCATCAATGCTATAAGAGCAGATAGCAGAAGTAAAAGAACACAACAATAAAAGGAACCAAATGGATCAAGGTGTCAAGATGTAACTACCATAATTAAAATAACTCAATTCCTGTTTTATTGTACACATTAAATTCACCGGGAACAAAAAAAATCTGCACAAAATCAGATTGTGGAAAATCCCCAGAGGAAGAAAAGGTCAATGGTTATGAAATGTCACCCAAAATGTGTCTTCATGTACATGCCCAGTGCTCAAGGCTGAGCTCTAGAGCTGGAATGGGAAACCTATGGCCCATGGGCCTGAATGCATGTGGCATCATCCAGCCCAGTCTGGGCTCTTGGGTCCATGGTGCCATCTGGATTGCTTTGGCCTCTCCAACTGCTGCAGCAAATGTGGGGCTGCATCAGGCCACTTATCTCCCTCCCCCTGGGTTCCCCCAGCCTGCCAGCTCATCCCCCACCATGGGGGCTCACAGCATCCAGAGTTGGCCAGAAGATGGGGTGGGCTGAGGGAGGGATCATGCCAAGGAACAGACTGGCAGGCTGATGGAGCTCAGAGAGGGAACCAGATTGCTGCACATTAACTGCAGTGTACTGTAGCAGCCATATCGGGGGTCAGACTAAGTAGCCTCATGCAGTCTCATGCTTCATGTTCTTGCTGAGCTCTTTCTCCCTTGAATATATTGTTGTAAGCTGACGAGACACAGGAATTCCTTATCTTGTCAAAGGTCATACAATTGTATATCTTGTTCTCTGCTGTTCTCTTCTGTTCTCTCCTTATCATGGCTACCCTATAACCCAGTTCTTGTATTATAAACAATGGTGCTAGGAGGAAAAATGTTGAGGATTGCAACCCCATGCGGGAGGGAGAGGAGGAGCCTTTTCATATGTGTCACAATGTCTATAAAACCAATGTGCTAATGTAAATCGGGGCTTCTGGCTCTTTGGAAACGATTCCAGCCTTAAGCCCGCGCGTTAAATAAAGAATCTCTTTTTCCTTCACTCCGTGGTCTCTCTGACTCTGGGTTCTGCAACATAAATGGTGCCGTGACTCGGATGTGGCAGGCTCTGAGCCAGACAGGTGGCAGTTGCCTGCTCTTGATCGCCGCACCGGGAAGACGAGCTCGGCGCATGCCTCCCTTTCTTGGCGCCACCGACCTTTTTGTCGAGTGAATGGGAGAAAGCCTGCACCGGGATCGCCCAAACGGTAGTGAGCAGCAAGAGAACTTGAGAAGCGGAGGAAGGAACTTGAGCCCTGCCTGTATCGCAGCTGCAATTGAGTTGAAACCCACATTGGAAGCCTTCAGGAGAAAGGCAAGTATATGGGAAAAAGAGGGCCCCGCCTTTAGGGAGAAAGGCCACTGGGCAGAAAAAAAGAGGGCCCCGCCTTATGAAGAAGGTCAGTGTTGGTGGTATACGTATACAAAAGAACCTACTCCTTGCGGGTAGAAGGGGGGCCTGATCACACCCCCGAGTGGGCGCCAGTACCTAGCACGCCAGTACTCAGTAGGAAGCTGAGGAAGCTGGGGAAGCCGTTTTCCGCTCTGGTAAAAAGTGGGAAAAGTGGGTGGCAGGGACATATGGATGTAGTGGAGAGATTGATGATTGTGTGAGTGGCTACTGCGGTTTCTGACGCATACCGTTGACCGTCCGGGTGCCCAGGCCAGTAGCAAAGTGCGTGGTGTGAAAAATCCTCTTGTGTCGGCCAGTGAGACCCCTTACTCACTGACCAATTCCCATTCCCTAATTGTGTCTGTCTTCAATTTAGGAGGGAGGCTATGGGTGGTGGGGGAAGCAAACCTTGCACCCCCTTGAGATGTATGTCAAACAAAGAAGGAAAAAGGTTTTTTTTAAAAAAAGATTCAGAATAAAAAGAGAAAACAGCAAAAAGCTCAAGGTCGAGCTGAGAGGAAAAAAAACAAGATCTGAGGCTGTTAATTAGAAAAATGTTGCAGGACAGTCTGGCTTTTAACAAAGCGTGGGAGCGTGAGAGTGTAAGGCCGAAGAAGTAGCTGTTAGCCTAGCGCGCCGAGAGAGGGGGGGCAGGAAAATTGCCCACAACGTTCTGAGTTGTGCAACATCATCACCTCGCCTAATTGAGATGAAATCCCTAAGAAATGGAAACTGAAAATGAAGACCCAGAAGATGAAGGCAAAATAGAAAATAAAGGTGAAGAATCAGCCCCCAGAGCACAGGCTAGACCCCTCTTCGAGTGAAAAGTGTGCCATAAGACTGTCCCAAAGCAGAATGAAGCGGAAAGACCATGTTGAAGATCTCTGTCAAGGTAACCGTGTTTAGCTTTGAACTGTGTTAGAATTGCATAGAGCCTGTAGCTACTGACCATCAGCTATATGATTTCTGAAGAGCCTAACCATTAAGCTTTTGCCGTGGGATTCCCTGCAATAAAGAAATCTCACTGATTTGAGTGTCCAGTGTTACACTGCCTAAGTGTGTGTGCTAAAGAGACCGAGAAACCAGACAGCATGTTCCTGGCCAAGCCAAAATCACGCTACTGCCATGCTCCTGAAAGCTGCAATAAACTGTGTAAGCTGAAAGACCCAACCTGATTGAGAAGAAAATATTGGAGCAACTGTCTTAAAAAACAATGAGATCTGTGTAGCTGGCTGGCTGACGCTGTCAGTGATGTTACAACTTTAAATTAAAGCTGTTTTCCTGTTTGAGACCCCAGCGAAGAAAGCTGACCCGAGTTATTTGTTGCCCGTGCCAAAGCAAGAATTTAGCTGCCCTGTACCTCATCGTGTCCTGTTTTAAGCTTGGGATTTACAAATACAAACAAACTGAGAAGCTTGCCTTTGAAGTCCTGCAAATCACCCCACCGCCTCCCCGAAGATTAATGGCTGCCTGAAAAATGCAAGTATAAAGCGATGCCCATCACCCCCCAGCGTCCTGAGTTTCGGCACTCAGTGTTTCAGTGCTTTCGTGTACCAGGTTAGAAAAGAAAAAAAAAAGAGTAAGTTCTTAAAATGTCTGTGAGAGAACCTGACAGAAGTAAAATAAAATTTACAGAGGAGTTGCCCAAGTTAAAGCGTCACGGCTAGAGAGCTGAGCTGTGCGGCTCTGTTTAGACAGAGGCCTTGCTAAAAAGTTAAAGGCCCTTGTCTGTCAGAAGGGGTGTAGGGCCACACTTTCCCTTTTTAAACTCATGCAAAAGTAGAGAGCCTTTGCTGGAAACATCGCATCTTCATTGCCCAGAGCCTTCTCTGTTTGCCTCCATCATCATCTGGGCTTTTTAGAGACACTCTGCACATGAACTAAAATTTTAAATTGTCACAAACTTGCCATGGACAGTGCTATGAAGCTTTTGATAAACTTGAACTCTCATCGCTGTGGACCGTGTGTCTATGTTTGTAGTCAGCTCAGTGTACAGCAGGCTGAGTTTGATCTATAACTTTTAGATTTCCTTCTGCCAGAACTCATGCAGCATAGAGTTGCCGATGCAAAAATGGTGACCTAGAACTCTGCGTGTGTGGGTATGCCCGTCCCTTGATTTTAATGAGCCCTGAGCTTTCAGCCAGAAGACCAGTATGACTGCTGGATCTGCTCCATCATGCCTTACCATGCAAGAAGTGTTTTCCATTCATTGTGTTAAATTGCAGAAAAAGTTTGTTGTATATATTTTATGATTTCTTAAATATCATAAAATATATGTGATATTTGCAGATTAGTGTTAGTTGCAACTCCAAATAATACTAAGTGTGGTTCCCAATGGATGACGAAGAGAAAAGACAAAAGCAAGTAGAAAAGAAGGAATAGAGAAAGTAGAAGACAGATAGAGAAGAGAGAAAAAGAAAAGGCAAAAGGCAAAGAAAAAACATTTGTAAAAAAGAAGCGTGGCCATAGTTGCCCCCAGGGTAAATTAAAAGCAGCTGATTGTGCCTGGAGCTTATTACCTGGGGTAAAGTAGCCACAATAATGTAATAGTTCTTTAAAATGAAGAAAATGTAACTAGAAGGAGAAGAAGAGCCTATCCCAAATGTGTGTCATTGGGACTAGTGTAAGGCAGAAAGGTTTAAGTGAGTGAGTTTAACTTGAAAAAGACAAATAAAGAGACAAGGCTAGTGCATGGAGCAGAAAGTTTTATATAAAAAGTTTGAAACATGATCTGCAATACAGGCAGATCAGCAAAGAAAAAGAAAGCAAAAGAAAGAAAAAATTTGTCTTCCCATACTAATAAATAAAAAGTGTTATCAAGCACTTTGAGAAGCGAAATTGTTTACAGGAAGCTGTGCCTGAGAACCAAACACTTCTAGCCTATGCTGAAAATGCTTGCTAGTGTTATGGGTAACATGTATAGTATAAAAACCCATTTAGCCCAATAGCTCGTGGTTCAGAGAAGCTGTCTGATCCAGCCATTAAGTACGCCTGTGTGCTGTAAGTTACCCAATAAAGTCTCCTTGTAAGTAACCCCCCCTGCTGGAATCCCAAAACACAAGTTGGGCTAGAGCGCCTCACCCAGTATCAAACCCTGCTGTTAGAAGCCATGAAAGGCAGGTATAAAGAAGTCAATTAATATGACCAAAGTGTCTAAAGTGCTGCAAGGTGCCACCGAGGCCCCAGAGCGTACTTGGAGCATCTTTCAAATGCCTATCGCCAGTACACCCCCCTCGACCCAGAGGCCCAAGAAGACGTAAACGAAAAAAGAAAAGAAGAAGACCCGGCAGAGGCAGAAGATTCTTAAAAAAAGAACCAGTGTGCCCAGTGTGGACAAGATGGACATTAGTGGCATGAATGCCCAAATAAAATAAATCAAATACACAAAGGAGAAAACCAAAGGGGCCAGAATGGGCGAAGAGGGAGACAGCTTGAGAGGGGCAGTGACATTGACTTCATGATTGACACTGGAGTGGCATCAAGAGCAAGCAAACGTTAGCCTTAAACAAGAAGTCCAAACACTGAGCAAAGGTCTTCAAGCCCAGCGTCGCTTTGTCTTAAAAAAATAAGCCATTCCCATCACAGAAGTTCATCCTTTCCAACCAAGAGTTAAAGTATGAGTTAAAGAGGGAAAAATAACCCTTTGACTCCCAGATGGAAAGAACTCAGAACTGTCATACTTTCCACCCCCGCAGCTATGAAAGCAGCTAGAGTTAAACCCTAGATACATTGGACACGAGTCAAGAGAGCGAGAGGGGGAGAGTAGACTGTAAACAGAAATCCTGAAAATCCTTTAAAAATCATTCTGAAAAAGCAGTAAGAAGACTCAGGCTAGACCTTACTGTGGACACACCGGGAAACTGTCCCCCTGCGTACGGTCAGACCTGCAACTGGAGAATTGAAGAAGGGGACTAGACCCTACTGCAGCTTCCCAGGTGAATAGCTGCCCAGCGTACGGTCAGATCCCAAAGAAGATCAAACATGCGTGTTGTAGTGTTAGTAGTGTTGCATTGTGTTTCCTTAATAAGGTGCAAAAAGGGGGGTCTGCCCCTGGAAAAAGAAGTTTGTCCCAGTGATTTGCTGATAATTACTGGCTTCACCTGGCTAACATCACAAGAGTAAAACATTTTTGTTTGCCAAGAGGTATACCTGCAAACAGGCTTATTAGCTCTTGCCTAATACCTGTCTGTAGACATCCTGGGAAAATTCAAAAAGATACCATGTTAAGAGTTTATGGTGTAAGTTTAACTTATTCCCAAAATGCTAATTGGGGCGTGGTTGCAAAGATCCTACCCCCTACAGAGTTCACTCTACGCACCCCCATCATTGCTGAAACAAATGCTACGTGTGCACAAATGCTTAATTGTCAAAATTTTTTCCAGAAAATACAAAGCTATCCCTGGACCCCTTCCACTGTAATAAAATTCAAAACATATCTTTTAATGATGCCCACATACTTTTGCCTCATGGATGGTTTTAGACATGTAATTCCCGCACTTGGTCATTCATTCCTGCCAACTTGTCTGATAACCACCCATGTTGCCTCAGCCGCCAATTGAACTGGTGCCAATTCTTCCCCTGTAGCCCGAGAAAATCCGTCAACGGCAGCCTCGAGCACTCCAACTAACTAAAAATTGTAATAGTCATGTGCAGTTATATTCTGACTCAGAAAAATTGGCCTTAGCAATGTCACTGGTTAAGGTTCCAGGTTTAGCCTTGGCTGATGGTCTGGAAATCAACCGGTTAGCTTGCAGCTTAGCCAAAAGCATAAATGCCACCTCACGAGCATTGTCATTGTTAAATAAAGAGTTGCGTGATCTAAGAGGTGCAGTTCTAGAAAATAGAGCTGGTATAGATTACCTCTTCCTTCTTCATCATTTAAGTTGTGAGACACACCAAAAGCTCTGTTGTTTTAACTTAACTGATAATGGCAATGCTGTAGATGAACAGATCAACAAGCTGCACAATATAGTAGCTAACAAAACAATAAGACAAAACAATTAGCTCAATTAGTTAACCCCTTTGCTTCCAGATCTTAGCTAGCTTAAAAGCATTGTTCATCCTAATTCTACCAGTATTGTTCATAAAAGTTCTGTTATGTCTCTGCGTTCCTTGTCTTATGCGCTGTTTAACCAATCTGTTTTATGTCTCAGCTAGTAAAACTGCTGCCCTCTATGCTCTAATAGCCCAACAAAAGGCTAAGTAATATGTATGTCACAAAAAGCTTTGTATGGTTATCAAAAATGCTATAATTGTAATGAAATTATGCATTTAAGGGGGGAATGTAGCAGCCATATCGGGGGTCAGACTAAGTAGCCTCATGCAGTCTCATGCTTCATGTTCTTGCTGAGCTCTTTCTCCCTTGAATATATTGTTGTAAGCTGACGAGACACAGGAATTCCTTATCTTGTCAAAGGTCATACAATTGTATATCTTGTTCTCTGCTGTTCTCTTCTGTTCTCTCCTTATCATGGCTACCCTATAACCCAGTTCTTGTATTATAAACAATGGTGCTAGGAGGAAAAATGTTGAGGATTGCAACCCCATGCGGGAGGGGGAGGAGGAGCCGTTTCATATGTGTCACAATGTCTATAAAACCAATGTGCTAATGTAAATCGGGGCTTCTGGCTCTTTGGAAACGATTCCAGCCTTAAGCCCGCGCGTTAAATAAAGAATCTCTTTTTCCTTCACTCCGTGGTCTCTCTGACTCTGGGTTCTGCAACAGTACCTCTTTTCTCCTTCCTGCCATCACTGCTCCACTTTTCCAGTTTTCCACATGTCATTTGGACAGGGAAAAGCTCTGACAAGTCAAAAGCTATTCCCTAATACTGAGACACCAATTTTCCTTTTCTCTCATCTTTATCTTGACTTTTTAGCTCTCTTGGCTATCACTTGATCTTCCAACCTGTGCAGATTTTGTTTTTGTTCAGGCTTATCCCTGTCAACTTTAAAGTCCTTTTTCTAAGAGCATTTGCTCTTTCCACCCAAGGCTGTCCCAAATATATTGTGAAGTCTAAAAGCTGATGATTCACCTGCACCAAGTTCTCAAAATCAACAATGTGTTGGCTAAAAAGGCACAGACCCAACTGGAGTTGTGTAATCCTGCAGTGCCGCAAGCTCCAGCTGCTTTTGGCTCTTCGCACTGTTGGCATTGGCCCCTGATTGGTTTTCCCCATGGGTCAATGGCCCTTCGTAGAAAAAAGTTCCCCATTCTTGACAAGCGGTGCAGTGGTAAATTTTGAAGTGCAGGCGCTTATCATGACAGTCCCCATAGCCACACCACCAAGGACCATCCAAAAATGCAGGCAGCTGTGTTGATCTATATCAGCGGCTTCATCTCTACTAGGAGCAGGTCTTTTGTAAAGCTAATGGGTCTTAATTGCCCATTCAAGACCAAGCCACCTCAGAATACTTTGCATTACAACAGGGATGGCACACAACCATATAGTGTTACTTGAAAAATCCATTTTCCTCCAGCCACTGGGACGATTGCAGCTAACCTCAGAGAGAACAGGGGAGCCTGAGGGATATGTGTGTAGCAGATAATGTCATTGTATCTGCTAATCAAAAGGTACTGGTGCTTTGACCCTGTGAGCCTTGGTTGCACTACACCTCTGTTCCTGACCTAGAGGGAACATGCAGTCTATTAATCAGCATAGAGGAATGGCGTGGTGGTCCCTCAGACACATGTTGCCCAGGCTGAGGGAATGCAGTAGATTTTGGAGCTTTATAACAGGCAATGGCATGGTATTGGCTCTCTGGGGTCAACTGATTCCCAGAAGCAGACCCTGGGCTGTGGTGCTAATATCTCAGCTCAAACTAGCTGCAGTTCAACCAATGTTTCCTCCAGCCAATGTTTAGGGAGGGAGGCATAATATAATTAGATAATAATATCATTCTCTGTGTATCTCTGAACCTATACGCACTCGACCTGAATATAATCCTCATGCTACATCAATTCATAGAAGTTGTCTCCTCTTTGAAAGAATAATTCCTGAAGGATTTCCCAGCATGCCACATTCAGAAAATGGGGGGAGGGATTCAATCTCATTGACTCTCTGTGAACACAGCACTGAACACTACCACCAAAATACAATTTGGAAGTATATCATCATCAGCCCAAATGAAACAAAAATACAATCCCAAACCTCCAGTACGGCTTCAGTAGAGGTCCTGATGGTGGAGAAATAACATAACCCCAAATGACTCATCCTATTTCCAGTGTCATTCATTGGAAAACTAACTTGAGGTATGAAGCAGCTGCCAGAAATCTCCAGAGAGATACCTATGTGAGGCTGTTTCCTGGATCTGATTCCTGTCGCACTCATTCTATCTTTATCAGCACAGAAGCTGTCTCCCTTTCTTCCCACTAGATTATAATACATATGCCATTCACACAGATACCTTTTTGTTTCCCTTGTTTTCTTTCCATCTGCCCTTCACGAACATCACTTTAAATAGCCACCACTTGTTACTGGTGACTTTTAGCTGAAGGAGCTGAACATAATTGGCCATATATTTCCTGGAAAATTCATTAACCACAAGGCATGCATCTTTCATCAGTCTCCCATTGCACACAGAGCCGTCAATTCCCATTCCCATTTTAAATTCAAATCAAGTCTGAGACTCTGTGTTGTATTATATTAGGATCTGCCTTTTTCATGCTGTTGTGCATGGGAGTTAAATGGCTTCATTCCGTTCATTATCAGAATGGCAGCACAGTCATCAATCAAGGTGGTCAAGTATCAGGAACCAGCAGGGCAAGAACCGGGAACGCTCACCTCTCTGTGCACAGATGCCCATGGGGCAAGTTACCAGAGCTCCTGTATGGAGCATCTTCTAGGGCAGTGATATATTCTCAGGGTCTGGACTGGTCATTGGGCCCTCCAGGAAAGGATGGCATAAATATGGCCATATGCCAGTACCTTTCACTACTTATATTACTTAAATGTACTTAAAATAAATAATAAGCACCATCTGATCAAGGGACCTGGCTTCCATGCTTGGGTCATGTGGTTTATGCATGTGAGACATGAAACCATGACATATTCCACGCAAGGTCTTAACATGTGTGCTATGAGTAAGGAATGTGCAGGATGGATAAAGCAGTACAGGAATGACACATTTACGACATTGCATTGGGGGTAGATTCCACACCCCACCCCACACCCCAGTGTCTCCAGACAGCCCTTCATCTCGTACTCATGTGCTTCCATGGTGTAACCCCCCCATGAATATATTTGAAAACAGTGGGGCATGTTGTTATGGGAGTGTGGGCCCACTGCCGATTCCAGAGTTTCTCTAAAAGAAAACATAACATGTAAATACCCTCTAAGTTACCTGGCTGGATTTCTTTTACTGATTGATTGCATTTATATCCCACCTTTCCTCCAAGGAGTTCGAAGTGGCATAGGTGCCCCCCCCCATTTTTTCCTCATAACAACTTGGTGAGGTAGGCTAGGCTGAGAGATCGTCACCCAGAGAGCTTCATGGCTGAATGGGGATTTGGCTGTGGGTCTCCCCATCATAGTCCTACACTCTAATCACTACCTCTCACTGTATGCAGGAAATTAGGATATTCCCCAAATAGAAAAGGGATGCCTTCTCGGGGAAAATAAAATAACCTTGTTGAACTCCCCTTTCTGAAAATAGTAGGCTTGTCATCTAAGGTCTCTCTTCACCTATTCTTTAGTTAATCCAAGTCGATGACTGTATTTGTCTGGTTTCAATCAATCTATTTACTCATCAGCTGTGAAACCCCAAAAGAAAATTAGTGATGTAGAGGGAGATCTGGACATGCAGCTGAGTTTCCAAAACAAGCCACTGTCAAAACCCAGGGAACCAAGAGAGTTCCCAAGGAGGAGCAGCTGGGAAAGAATGAGTCACCTAGTGAGCATGTGAAAGCACTCACATATACCCCACCTGGTTCTTTGGTCTCAGGTTCAGCCTAGATCCATTGCCATAACCAGGGCCAAGATGAAGTGACCTGCTTTAGGTGACACCACAGGGTGGGAGGATAGTTAAAGGCAGGGACTGGTGCCAGAATGCTGACCCTAGCATTGGGGACATACCGTTTGAGCCTCCTTTTAGGCAACAAAATATCTTGGGTCAACACTGGCCATAACATAGGCAAAAATAGCATCTATCTCCTCTTCAATGCAAGTACAATGGCCATTGGTGTAATTGTCATCAGGTAGGACATGGAGAAAGCAAGAGAATTCCAGAAAAACATCTATTTCTGCTTCATTGAATACGCTAAAGCCTTTGATTGTGTGGATCACAACAAACTGTGGCAAATTCTCCCATTCTTGATGGGAGTACCAGACCACCTTACCTGTCTCCTGAGAAACCTGTACGAGGGTCAAGAAGCAACAGTAAGAGCCAGACATGGAACAACCAATTGGTTCAAAATTGGGAAAGGAGTACGACAAGGCTGCATATTGTCACCCTGCTTATTTAACTTATATGCAGAGTACATCACGAGAAACACCGGGTTGGATGAATCACAGGTCAGAATTAAGATTGCTGGGAGAATTATCAACAACCTCCGATATGCAGACGATACCACCCTAATGGTAGAAAGTGAAGAGGATCTAAAGAGCCTCTTGTTGAGGGTGAAAGAGGAGAGTGCACAAGCTGGTTTGAAACTCAACATCAAAAAAACGAAGATCATGACATCTGGCCCCATCACTTCCTGGCATATAGAAGGGGAAGAAATGGAAGCTGTGACAGATTTTATTTTCTTGGGCTCCAAGATCACCGCAAACGGTGACTGTAGCCATGAAATTAAATGACGCTTGCTCCTTGGGAGGAAAGCTATGGCAAACCTAGACAGCGTAGTAAGAAGCAGAGACATCCCCTTGCTGACAAAGGTCCATCTAATCAAAGCTATGGTTTCCCCAGTAGTAATGTATGGCTGTGAGAGCTGGACTATAAGGAAGGCTGAGCGCCGAAGAATTGATGCTTTCGAACTGTGGTGCTGGAGAAGACTCTTACGAGTCCCCTGGACTGCAAGGAGGTCAAATCAGTCCATCCTAAAGGAAATCAACCCTGAGTGCTCATTGGAAGGACAGATACTGAAGCTGAAGCTCCAATATTTTGGCCACCTAATGTGAAGAGAAAACTCCCTGGAAAAGACCCTGATGCTGGGAAAGACTGAAGGCAAAAGGAGAAGGGGACGGCAGAGGATGAGATGGCTAGATAGCATCACCGATGCAATGAATATGAACTTGAGCACACTCCAGGAGAGAGTGCAGGACAGGAAGGCCTGGCGTGCTATGGTCCATGGGGTCACGAAGTATCGGACACGACTGAATGACTGAACAACAAAGGACATGGTGTCTCAGAGCACCTGCCAGTGGCTGACAGCTGGAGCACACATTGCAGTCACCAAAAAGGGCACCTGCACATTACAATCTCCAGTGGATTTTGTTACCCCTGTAAAATGTAGAGAATATTTACAATGTAGATTGCTGCCATCACTTTGTTGGTTTATGTCAGCCTTCCCCAACTGGGCGGCTTCCAGCTGTGTTGGACTACTAATCCTATCATCCCCAGTCAGGATGGCCATGAGGCATGCTGACTTGGGTGATGGGAGTTGTAGTCCAGTTCAGCTGGAGGGCACCAGGTTGGGGAAAACTGGTCTGTATGCTCGTGCCTCATGTGCCTAGCAGCCCACAGTCAGCAGTGTGAACAATGCAATGCAACAGTGGCAATCCATGTAGTGAGTGGTTCTCGAACCTAGACATTATGTCCATTTGCCACAAGGAGGCTATTTTTGGCACCATCTCCACAAAGTCCTGGTTTGCACGATTAAGCAACCCATGGTTTGTTAACCATGGGTTGATTGGGAGTCCATGGGGGCGAGCATGCTGGCTCTTGACTGCTCACCCACTTCTGCTGTGCTAAAACCCCCCAGGAATGCACCATTCCTGGGTTGTTCTCCATGACATCCAAATCCAAGAACAAACCAATGGGTTAAAACTCTGGGTTGTTTCTCCCTCAACAACCCAGAGTTCCAAGTTTGGACATTACATAGAATGACTCAGGAACAAACCCAGGTTACTTGCTCCCATGCACTCCTACACTGGGAATGATGGAACTTGTAGTCCAACACAGCTGGAGGCCAGTTGTGGAAGGCTGATACACACTGACAAAGTGATGGCAGCAATCCACATTGTAAATAGTTCTCTACATTGAATCATGTGAACCAGGCCAGTGAGTGTAATACTGTGTGCTTTGGCCCTTGTTTTAATATCACAGATGTACTAGGCAGCAATGGGGCAGGTCCCATAGGCTCTAAAGAGGACACCCTTAGAGTTTAAATCTGAATGTCTATGACCAATTTTTTAAATGTAGTCCATCTAAGAATGAAACTATCTATACACCATAAGTTTTCAAATGACAAGTTTGTTGGTATGAAGTGGTGAACAGTCTTTCAGCGTATAGTAATGGGACACAGACAGACACCATTCCCCACTCATAAATGTAGATTTAAAACACAGGAGAGTACTATACCACAGGTGATAACAGTAATAACATAAACAAAGTCAAATAAGGCTAGTATTATTATAATACCTGAAGGATTAAACTCCCTGCAAGAGAAGCGCCCATAGCCCCCCCCAAATCATCTCTGATTCACTCCAGTGTTGTTTATTATAGCACCAGGGTTGTTGTTGTTGTTGTTATTTTTTAACTATATTTTTCTAGAAATACTACAGTTTGAAAAAGCAAAGCAGTTACACACAAGACAAAACAAGTAGGAATCCTTGCCAGGTCAATAAAGAAGTACAGAATGGATATTGCATCATATGCTATTATATTAATGGCATTTATTAGATAAAAAGAAATAATATCTAGGAGGCCTCAGGATGGCCACTGGGGATCCGGATTTCCGATTTCTGTAAGCCAGCTGAGGAGCCAAACGAGCTCTGATGCTGAGCCCCTGGCTTGATCAAGAGTTGCTCATTAAAAGGAGACTGTGGCACAAATCCTTTGACATCCACATCCGCTGAGAACAAACAGCATGCTGATCGTTTATTCCAGCGTGTGGCATTTTATTCAAGCTAGCCCTCCCTCAGTACATTTTTCACGAGTGAGAAAAATTCACTCCCGTCATTCAGCGCCTGGCCATGGGGCATTTCCTACAGCGACCCGTTTTAGTCAAATGAATGTTTTCATCGAGGTTAATTTAGAGATTTCTTCTCGAGGAAATGAAATGATTTAGTATAAACAGACCCAAAGTTCACTTAGTGAGTGCCTGCTGAGGGCATGAAAAACAAAGCAGTGGATCATTCTGTTCGGTCAGTCTAGTGTTCCCCCCTCCCCCGCTTCTCCCTTTTGCCGTTACAAAACTGAACAAGAGAAACACAAGAAGAGCTTCTGGTCCCAAAAGGACGTGCTTTTGAAAGGGGGCTGCACAAGCCCTCGGCACAGGTCCTTCACCTGCTGCCTTTTCTCCTCAGGAATTACCACGTACCTTTTGTTTCTTTTTAGCTCCCTGCTCATCTAAATGAGGAAAAAAGCTGACGGCTGTTCCAGACAATTTTCTTTTCAATGAATAAGTGTGAAGCTGTTGTTTCATTTCTTGTGGAGTTTCTCCAAATAACCAGCTTTGTACTTGGGAGAAGCTAAAGCAGATTTGTTTGGCAGTTTTTTGCTCCAACATCAGCAGCTAGGGCTTGTGAAGGGGATATTGAGAGCTGATGCAGTGGAGTGGTCAGCCATGTAAGCAATGACACTTCCATTTCATTCTCACTTCAACTGTGAATTCAGTAAGTAGCCTCAGCCTACCCATGCCTTGCCTAATCTGTAATATTATAGAGATTGTGGCTGACACATAATGCTAACCCATAGTTTATTTAACCTATGGTTAACCTATGGTTAACCTATGGTTTGGTGCCCTACCTAGAGTTGTCTGGCAGATGATCAAACAAACCATTGTTTGTTGTTTCAATGTGTGGGTTGTTTTTTTCACTTCTCCTTTACCTGCTTCCTCCCTGTATCCCAAATACCTTTGTGGTTCTGTAGTTAGTGTTGCACAAACCCCCCACTTTCCAGTCGGGGGGGGGTCACAGAGGGGCCATTCGTGCTGCTCCCGGCCCCTTGAAATCCTCTGGAATGGCTCCGCGTCCAGAGGATTTCACAGAGCAACACTCCAGCTCCCTAGACCAGGCAATACGGTAATGATGGCTGCCATTAGCCTATCGCTGGGAGAAATACAGACACAAACGGCATATTGTATGCCACTTGTGGCTGTAAAGCACTGTTTTTTACCTAAATACAGCCCTAAACAGCTGCAATTAGGTCAAAGTCAGGGCTTTACGGCCACAAGTGGTGTCCAATACAATATTTACGTCTGTATTTCTCCCAGTGATAGGTTAATGGCAGCCATCGTTACCGTATTGCCTGGTCTAGGGAGCTGGGGAGCCGCTCCATGCAAAATCCTCTGGAGCTGGAGGTAAGTGGAGCCGCTCCACCGTGGACTCCGGAGATCAGATTCTTTGGAATCCGGCCTTATTGGAGTCCGCGGAAGATTTCTCTGCCATCCCTAGCTGTAGTACTGGCACTGTCAGACACCCGGCCCCTGGCTTTCTTTGCAGTCAAACTTTCCAGTCAACTACTTTTATTATGCAAAATACAAGCAAATAGGCATTACCTCAAGCTGCAGACAGTATCCTCATGCATCCATTACAGATAGGCTTTTCTAAGAGACTTTGCATAATACAAGAGCATGTAGACTTCAGGTAGTCATCTGGGTTTAAGGCACCATGAAAGAGAGTTGCTATGAAACTGCCACTGGCTACTATGGGCTTCCCTTCTCAACCTGAGTGGGCTACTAAGTTCCACCTTCAAGGTAGGGTTTTCCAGGGGTTCACCTTCCTGGCTGTCAGTCTCTTGGAGCATCTCATGACCCTACATTGCCCCTCCCTTTTCAACTGACATCTAACTCTTGGGTCTGTTATTCCTACCCCCTCCTCCTTGTCTTTCGGAGCCTGTGTTCCCATGGATTCCAAGGCCTGGCCTGGCTGTCATCCAAATGCTTAGGCTCTAACTGAGCTTCATCCCCTCTGGCACTGTTATTCTCACTGGCCTCCTGCAACCTTGCCAGCTCAAGAACACCTTCCAACTCCCCCTCCCTGTCTGACTCAGAATCCGTTCCCATGTCTTCTTGGTGCACGTCTGCAGAGGTGCTGGGCCCAATCCCTACAGGCATGGAGAGTGGCTGGGTCTTTTTACCACTCTTGTCCACCACCTCTGTATCCTGGTGAAACAACCCATGAACAACCCATAGTTCTGGGTTCACACATAATGACAATCCATAGTTTAAACCACCCAGAGTTCACATCCTAACAACAAACCATGGATTCTTTTTCTGGGTTGCTTGTGGTTAACAAACCATGGTTTGTTAGCATGGCAATTGGTTTTGCACATCACAACTCAGTATTCAACAACCATAGGTTAAATAAACTATGGGTTAGTGTTATATGTGAACCAGGTCAATAAATGTGGGCTTACCCAACATTGTGGTTGCAAGGATTACGAAGAAGGCATTTTAAATACTTTGAACACTCTAAAACAGCCTTCTCCAACCTGATGTCTTCCAGATGTTTTGGGTTATATCTCTTATTGTTCCCAGCCAGCACGGCCAATGGTGGAAGATGATGAGAGTTGTAGTCCAGAGGGCACTGGGTTGGGGAAGGCTGCTCTAAAAGCCCTATAGAAATGCCTGGACCGTGTTGACAATGGAAAGAGAAGCATATGGATGAGTACCAGATTTTTTTAAAAAAGGAATCAGCTTTGCTGCACTGTGGTCCATGCAGGGCTCCACGAGCAAGTGCTCCGCACCAGTAAAAATCACTTCACAGACCATACTTCCTGGTGGGGGCAGGGGCTGGAGTGAACATTATCTGATTGGCAGGGGCTGCTCAACCAGTAAGAGAGACTTCCCCCCTCTCTCCCCCTTTCTCCTTTCCCCGGAAACTCCAGATGCACCTGCATTTCAGGAGCAAGCCTCACTGAGCACAATGGGGGTTACTTCCAAGTAGACACACATATCCTTGTGCTGGGAAAGAAGCGGGGCACACAGGGATGGGAAACCAGCCCCCTTTCTAACTGCAGGATCTCTATAAGGAAGGTGTGAAGTAGTTACTTCCTAAGGCAATAAACCAAGCCAGGGAGAATTGGAAAATCGCAGGTTCGGTAAAGCGCTTTACAGGCAGGCTTCAGGGAATCAGCGCTTGAAAATCTGTATTTCAATTCAGGGGGATCTCTGTAAATTCTGATGTGCACAAGCCTCATCGAGCACAATGGGAGTTACTTCTGAGTAGAAACTAATTGGTTTGTGCAGGGATGGGAAACACAAGAAACACCCCTTGACTGGGGTCACGGTAAAAGGCACACCCCTGGGCAGGACTAGCATACCCCAGCTAAATTCAGGGGTTGGGGCACACAACAGCTATACCATGGAGGACCTGACTTAAGGAAAAGAATCGGACTTTAAGCAGCCTCAGGAAATCCAGTTTTTCCTTGATAAGCTCCGGGCTGGCTGCTGGATGGCCATGACGTCATGTATCCCTAACAACCTCAACACTTAGCCAGTTCAGAGTAAATTGCTGGTGGAGACACCCCCCTGGGTTCAGCATGCTTGTTGGTTTCTTGGCAGCATTGGGCTGTCCACTGCTGGAAACAAGGTACTGGGCATGATGGATCCTTTGCCTTATGGAGCAAGGCTCTTCTTACATTCTTATGACGCCTCCAGGTGACTGAAGTGCTGTTCCAGCAAAGTCAAGTTTCAGTTGCTCCTCGCAGTATACATAGTTTTTAATGCCAGTATGTACTTGTTGATTCCTCCCCCTAGTAGTCATATTTTCAAATTAATTTCTGCAGCCTGGAGCAATGAATAAATCAAGAAAAAAACGTATCATAGCTAGAGGGAAGTCAATGTGCCTGAAAATAATTTGTCTGGCCAAGTGAGCAAAGGTGTCAGTTAGGTCAGCAGCAGCACAGATATCCTAGCAGTTTTTCCAGTTGACTATGCATTATAATGAATTCAGATGGAATATTTGGTATCCTAATTAACCGTGTGTGTCTGATTGGAAACTCAGGCTGTCTTTTTCGCATTTTAAGCACCTCTTCAGATGAGAGAGTGCTGTGGCAATAATAGCAGATCGTAGCAGGATATGGTTCCATAGAATCCTCTTTCATACTCTGATACAAGAAAGATTTCTATCCTTTGCTGGCTCTAAGAAAAACTGGTAGATGTGCATAACATACTGCTATAAACACACACACACACACACACACACACACACTGTACCATCTGTGTGTTTGCTAGACATTATGATCACTCAACAAATGAGGAATAGATTTATAATAGAATTGTAATATAGCAAGGCATCCCCCTCTGCCCCAGGTTTTCATTACATTTGTGAGGGGTGGGAGTATTGTGTGTGTTGATGTTTTGCGAGTCTTATAGCCTGTCAGGGCTGAAGTAGTCTGCTATTCAAAATGGGGGGAAAGCTCTCACTGGTGCCAGTGGTTTTCCTACCATTAAACAGCAGGTGCTGGGGGTGAATTCCAATCAGGATTTCAGGACCACCTTGGAGGCAAAGGGTTAAAGCCTCTCCCCCATGCCATTGTCCCAATCTTTCTCACTCCACCTCCTTTGCACTGGCTATATCTTAGAGAAGAATCAGTCATGCAAGGGCAGCATGGGATGGATCCAGGATCTGCCTTCCACAGGAGGAAGGGCTCTGCTTGCAGAAGGTCCTTTGGCCCAATATTTGGGGATGCCCCCTCCTGCCAGTTCATTCCATTCAGCAAGGTCTGCTTGCTCTCTCTCTCTCTCTCTCTCATTTTCAGGGGGCTGGAGGGGCTGCCATGGGAAGGAGGGGATGAGGAAGTCCAATTCCATCAGTGGAGTCAATCCAGCATAAAGCTGTATCTAACCCCATATCTAGTATGGCCCACCGTGCCTGGAGCTATAAACCACGTGTACCATTAACAAGATCCAGATTATCGATTAACTCCAATGTCACGTTTGCACAAGTCTGCTAGTGTGACAGGACTTTCTTCCTGTCTTCTCTGCCCTAGAGTCCCCTGGACCATCCAAAAATCTGCTCTGGGGGGTTTCCCAGCCCTCTGGGGCAGATGATGAGGGCTCAGGGCAGGGTGATACTGGAGAATCTCCCCCTCCAGGTTCTGCTGACAGAACTGCTTCCATTAGTGTAATGACACAGTTGGGTATGACCCAAAGAAATTGCTCTGCCTACTCTTGGGCTGACAGGCCCAGACTCTCCCCATTTACAATGACAAACTACATTCAGCTGTAACAGCTTTAGGAAAAAACATAGTTTGGCAGGACCAGGAGAACTCCAAGAAGTAATTCACAACAACACTATTTGAAATTAAACATCCCTGTCAAATGGCAGACATTCTAAAATGGTCGAGAAGGTCATACATACATCGACGCCTTTGCTTATGAGTGCTTCTTAAGGTTACTAAGGGCACGATCCTATCCAGAGGGGATCATTCCCTCCGCGCTCCTCCTGCCCTGCATTTTTGGCTAGACAGCTGATTGTGGCTGTCTAGCCGCAGGAGAGCAGAGCAGGGGAGGAGGCTGCTGTACGACACACAAGATGTGCTGTACAGACATTTCCGCCGGCTCCAGAACACCCCCAGACACACCCCTTTTCGGCTGCTCGGCGCTCCTCTTGCGAACACGGAGGATAGGGCTGTTCCGTACTGCCTCCGAGGCAGCACAGAAGTGAGGGGAGGTCAGTTCTCTGGGAACTGACCTCAGAGCATGGGCTCCGAGGTCGGTTCCCATAAAACAAGATAACGTATGGCTGTCTAACTGCTGTCTAGCAGCCATAGGATTGCTCCCTAAAGCACACATCACTTGAAGGAAATAAACATCAGGCAAATGGTTTCATAGCTGCTGCAGGCAGTGCTGTCTCCAGGTTTTTGAGGGCCCTTGGGCAAGGCACCCTCAATGGCCCCCTCCCTCAGTGAGTCCACCTTCTCACTGCCGTTGTCACCAGCTGCTATTGCTCCTCATCCTCTCTGTCATCATAGCTACCATTTCTTTGCTTGACAGGCAGAGAGACAATGAGCAAGTAGGCAGTGGCATCTAGTGCTCTTCCTTCTCATCATCTCATCACCCACCATTGTCTGGGCCACAGTGAAAGGCTGGTGAACAACAAGGTTGCAATTGGTGAAAAGGAGCAATTCTAGGAGGCTCTTATCAGTGGGCTCCTGCTGGGGTATGGGCCCTTGGCAGATACCCAGCCACACCTGTCCTGGTTGCAGGATCAGGATGGCTCAGAGCCATTCTGATCTTTGTCATTCATGTGGCAAAGTAGAAATTGCCTCAAGCAACAAACCCAATTTCCATATTTTTAAACATCTCACTGTTCACTGTAGTATAGGTCAGGTTTATCTCTAATGTCCAGCTGCAAAAAGGTTCCTGACAAGGACAACACATCTATGGAAAATCTCTAAAGAGAGAACATATTAGTTAGGGATGGTGGAGAAATCCGCCACGGACTCCAATGAGGCCGGATTCTTTAGAATCCAGCCCCCCGGAGTCTGCGGCGGAATGGACTGCTCCCTCCCGCCACCCCGAGAAGCCCGGTCAGGATGGACCCTACCTGGCGCTGGCTGGTCCAGGTCCATCCTCTTCATTCCGCAGCCGGCCGTTGCCAGGCTGCGGCCGCAAATGGCATCCGTCGTAGCAGATGCCATTTGCGTCCCTGCCCTTGGCTGTGATTGGCTACATAAATATTTATGTAGCCAATCACAAAAAGAGCAGGGATGCAAATGGTGTCCCCTATGCCAGACACCATTTGCAGCCGCAGCCTGGCAGTGGACAGAAGTCCGGCTGCGGGTGGCCCCGGCCGGCGGCTCCATGGACTTGCTGCAGATAGGAACAGGCCGGGGGGGGGGGGGTTCCGAGGAGAGGGACGGATCGCCGTTTTCATCCCCGTTTTTCCTTGCGATAGGCTACACGTCTCTATTTACGTAGAAACTTGCGAAGCCTATCACGTAAAAAAACAGGGATGCAAACAGTGTAGTGGACGCCATTTGCGTCCCTGGTTTTTCACGTGATAGGCTACATAAGTATCTACGTAGAGAGGCGTAGCCTATCACAAGAAGAAACGGGGACGCAAATGGTGTAGCTGATGCCATTTGCGTCCGGAAAGCACTGTGGGAGCCGGGACAGAGCTGGCCAGCTCAGATTCCGGGGGGAGGAACAGATCGCCTCCCCCCTCCGCGTTGAGGATTCCGGGGGGAGGAACAGATCGCCTCCCCCCCCTGCGTTGAGGATTCCGGGGGGGGGGGAACAGATCGCCTCCCCCCTGGCGGACCCCCCCGCAGATGCAAGGTAAGGGAATCTGTACATCCCTATAAGCTATTATTACAGCTTTCTGTTTGAAAAAAGCAATCACAGCAGGCAAACATGTAATCAAGAAAGTGAAGAAACATTTCAGTAACAGCCTTGCAAATTTAATCTGTAACACTGGCTGCTAGGATCCCAATAAGCCACCTGGAAAGAGACAACTTCTTTTCCAGATTTATGGGTAAAACCCTGCCAGTTTTGAAGTACTAAATATGACTTGTGACATGGAACTGGGTCACACATAATGTGGCCAAACTTAGAAGAACATACCTTAAGTACTTTAATACTAAACAATCAACCCCGTTTTTAGAACAGTATCTCAATCCAGCAGTTTCCAATAAGAACTAGGGCTCCTATACAGTATACACACATGAAACTCCTTTGCCCCCCAGGGACTGCCTCATTCACAGGCCAGTTTCAGCACCAAGCACCTTTATGCATTTGCCAGGGCCCCAGGACAACAGCAGGACCTATACTGGCATTGGCATTTGCCCTGGGTCCCCTTCATAGGGTGGCTACAAGAGGCCATTTTACATTTTCTACAACACCTCAGAACACCCAAAGTAGTATTGCACCGGGACATTGTGGAAATTAAACTGGGGCTGCCATTTTATTTTTCCCCTATGCCCTGGAGGGGGGAATAATTACTGGAAGAGGGCAAAGGAGTATTTTGTAGGAAACTAAATTTGGGAGAAAATTAATGGCAGGGGAAATACTTTGGGAGAAATCTGAGGGGGAGATTAATCTTTTGAGGGGAAATATTTTGGGAGTGTATGCCTTTTGGAGCTGGGGGAGGGTGTTTTTTTTTTTTTTTTAAATCTAACTGTAGCCAGTCAGGTACCTCTTGAAGCTCATAAGCTGGCATAAAGTTGAGGACTGTGTCCTATTTTTAAACCTAGCATCTGGACTGGGCCAAACTTCAAAGGCTGAAACTCTGACCAAAATTGGGAGAGGGGTGCTGGTGAAAGAAATGCTGAAACCATCTCCCCTCTTTGGGGCAGGGGAAGTTGGGGGCAATTTTCAGGGGGTTTTCAAAGCTCTGTCAGCTGGTGGCCATTTTAGATTTCCCAGAATGACCTTTTCTGAATGGCATTTGCAAGGGGCAGGGAGGGAATGGGTAAGTTACTTGTTTCCAAGCCCAGCACTCATATTACCAATAGCATCCAGCTAAATGCCCTTCGGAAGTTCATATTCAGGGCATGAAGGCAACAGCTTCTCCTGTTCCTCGTACTTGGTGTTCAGACATATAACGCCTCCACTTTATATTGTTGTCCATTATGGCCTACTCTAATTCTTAGAGATGTTTCAGCGAATAAACTCATCGGACAGTTGAATTCATGTGCGTCAATGACCAGAGTTGCAATTTATTCCACAAACATATATTGCCTCAGAAATTGATAGTTCCATTTAGCTATTATGGCTGATAGGAGGTGCTTTCGTAGGCAGAGCTGTGGTGGAGAAGGCAGGGTGAGCTTTGGGTGAGTGGATGCAAGGGATGCTGTGCTGGTAGTGAAGGCAAGTTGGATGGGATAGCTCCTTTAGCATTCTGACTGGTTCTGACTGAAACCCAGAGTGGATTCACTTCTCCACTGACATTGGAGCCACCAGCCTCCTCAGCCTCCATTGAAGTGAACATGGAAGTCTGCACACACACAGGAGTGCATCCAGGCATGCAAGAGGCATTTGACTAGACAATCCTGTCAAACCTGGCTGGATACATTTATTTATTGAGAACACTTTATCCTTCCTTTCTGTTTCCAAAGCAGCTCACAAGGAGATTAACAATTAAATGATAAAACATAACAAAATTTCAAACTATTAAAAATCAAAACAGAACAATTTGTTTAAAGGACCTTGAGAGGAGCAAAAACAGTAGAAAAGCACAGGAACAAAGAACAAAGGAGCTTTCAGGTCAATGCAAACTGAAGGCCCAATGAAACAAAATCATTTTTATCTGACATCTGAAGGCCTGTTGGGAGCCGGGGGTCAGGGAGTCAAACAGGCTTCTCTGGGTACAAAGTTTCAGGGATACTTCATTCCCAAGCCTCAGTTGTAGCCCACAGAAGCTTGGGGGCTTTTCTGATTCATCAAGGACTGCCATAATGAGTATAACGATGATGGATGGGGTGGACTTGAATTCTCAGCTAAAGCTGTTTCTGTGCTTACTACATTATAGAGCCACATCAAATAATTTCAACAGTAAAACCTTGACATGCTGGAGGCCAGCTTAGCATTAGACATCTGGTACCAAACACAGCATTCCTGCTGTTTCAGTTACTTTTTCTTACACTTATAGTTACACAATTCCCTATGCTAAAGATCAAATAGTATATCCATTGGTAGTGATGTTCATTTAGGAAAGAGCAAGATAAAAATAATAAACACTCTACACCTAAGGAGTTTGGAGTTGCAAAACCATAACTTCAGGATGCCTGGTGAACCTGAATGACCCATGATGCTTTGTGAACATAGCAAACACTCCACATATAGGGGCCACCTCAGCCACCTCTGAACACATTGCTGCCTCTGTAATGGGATGCACTGACTTCTTAAAAGCATGCAGTGACTGTACACGGTTGCTTAGCAGTCTGGAATGCCTTGTCCGATATAACACAATTTGGGGGATGCAGATGGGAATGCTGGTGATGGTGCTGTACCAGCTCTCAAAATTAAGGAAGGCAGACCATGTACATTAGTGACTGAACGTGTTCTTTAGCATAAAAAATGCCGTCAGGTGCCCTGTTGTAATCCAAAGGAAGCCCGGTTCTTATTTAAAGTTGATCTCAAAAACAGGAATGTTAATGACTGCTGTTATATTTTCTGGCTACCTCTGCTGTGTCTCTACAAGGAATATGGGGAAGAAACAAGGCGGCAGAACTGAGCTATTTCATTTTCTGTGGGAAATGGAGGTGTGAGTGAGACATTAGCAGGAAAAAGAAACATCAGGGAGGGGCTGCTCCAGCTGGATTCCACACTCCCCCCCCCCAAGGGCTGACATCAACTGTCCTGTGTGAAAGAAGAAGGCGCGAGGGCAGGGGCGGCCCTAGACTAGCTGCCAGCAACTAGCACCCTAGGTGAACCATGCAATCGGCACCCCCACCCCAAGCCACAAGGACAGATCTAGGCTGAGGTTTCTGGTAAACTGGGAAACCTTTTGCCCCTATTTTGCATTTAATGAAGAGGCAATCCACCCACCTCTGCATCTTCAGAAGCAGAAATATTATCATTTGTAATAAAATGCGCCCCAAATGTTGTTGTTGGTGTTGTTGACTAAGCACTGTATCAGCACAGAGGGCCTGATAGAAACAACAAAGGAAACGAGCACAGCTGTCTGCTCTGTGGAGGAACAGGGGTCCCATCCACAATGCCCAAAGGACGTTCCCGAAAGGCCCTGGTTGCATCCTCAGGGCAACACGGCCAACAAGGCACTGCCGGCCCTAGGCTCAGCCCTCTGAGGGCAAAGGAGGCAGTTGCTGTTGGGGAGCCTCTCACTCCCTGCCTCCAAATGGGAGCGGCAATAAAGCAGGAGGATATCCCGCCTCACCTCGCCCACCTCCACAGCTTTGGCCACATTCCCTCTGTACGCGCATGTATTTTTTTGCATTTTTTTTTAATTTGGCACCCCACTTAACTTGGTGCCCTAGGCAATCACCTAGTTTGCCTGTATGGATGGGCTGCCCCTGAGCAAGGGGGCAAGAGCAGGCAAAGGAAGCATCAGGGCCTGTTCCAGTTGGACTCCTCTCATCCTTAGGAGATGAGAGGGAAAGCAGGGCAATTCCACCAGCCCTCCCGACAGTCTACTTAATGCTTTTCTCTTCCCTCACCGTCACTTTTTCTTAGGCCTAGTTTCCATATAATGACAACCCAGAATATGAGCTGAGTATGAGTTGTCATTGAATCATGGGTTGTCATCATGTGAAAACTCTGCACTATGGGTTAACCACAAACAACCAAGGAAGAGAGCTCATGGTTTCTTGTTGGGTTGTGAACTCTGGGTTGTTTGTGGTTAATAATCCATAGTTAAACCATAGTGCAAGGTTCCCACATAACAACAACTCATGATTCAACGACAACCCACCTTTCAACAACAACCCATACTCAACCCATACTCTTCGTTGTTGTTACGTATGAACCAGGTCATAGCGTGTTGTGTCTTTTTAAATTCTAAGCCTGAAGGCAGGACTGTCTTGTTTTGCTGATTGCCCGGTAGCTGTTTTTTAGTCTGGAGAGTGGGATAAAAATACCATAAATGAATGAATGAATGAATGAATGAATGAATGAATGGAATAAACAGCAAGGCTATGGGTTATTTTGCTTTACGCTTTTTCAGTACATAAAAGTTTTATCCTCTGTTGACCACATTGTTAGGAGAGGAAAAAAATAGGATTCTGTGACAACTTTGAGGGGACAAATATTGGACAGCTATTTTGATATCATAGAAAGATGGAGAATTAATTGGGCTAAGGCATCCCTCCCAAAATTTGAAGGAAAATTTTCTAGATCGACAATGAGAAATAGCATCATCAAACAGTAATCTCGAGTTAAGGAATCTTTTTTCTTCTTCTCTTTTTGGTTGGTGTAAAATACATCCACAGTGAGCCAAACTAGACATGATACCATTCACACAATTAGCTTTGACTCTTTGCCCCCTCCTGTGGTCCCAATCCCTACTGGGGTCCTTATTTACTCTTAAAAAAACCCACAATTGCTAGGTGTGTGGATGGTTTCCTGTTGAGTTTGGCCTGTAATCACTATACCATTATTATTGTTGTTTATTTTTGCATTTTTACGAGTCACTGTACATATCTTTTCATAAACTCGATCGATTGGCTGTAGAAGGGGAAGCTATGGGAGGCAAGGATCAGCCCAAAGAACAGCACCATCAGCCTCTTCTTCTCTCTCATCACCTTTTAGCTGCCATTCCATCAGACTGCATCAAGGAGAGAGATAGGACAGCAAAGCCCACTCCATTAGTGTATTGCCCCTGCCGTGGGCATTGAACTCTTAGGTTAGAGGTGCCAAGATAGTGATAAATCAGATTCAAAGGTTTACTTACAAGGAGACTTTATTGGGTAACTTACAGCACACAGGCGTACCCAACAGCTTCTCTGAACCCCGAGCCATTGGGTACAATGGGTCTTATACTCTACATGTTGGCAATAAGGCAGCATAGCATTAGCAAGCATCCCTAGCGTTCATTCCCAGCATAGGCTAGAAGTGTTTGGTTCTCAAGTTCAGCCACCTGTAAACAAACTTCACTTCCTAGGCAGAGTGCTTGATAAGGCTTTCTACTCATTAGTAAGGAATGCACTGAGAAGGCTGTTATCGGCCCTTTGAATCATCTGCACATGCTCAGAGGCTTACTAGCAAGGGAATTGCACCAATAATGAACTTAAGCAAGCATTATGGATCTCTAGGCCCCTCTAACACTACAAATGACTTGGCTCCGCTCCTGGGACCAATACAATCAGCCCTGCTGAAAGACCAACTGCCTCCTCAGTCCTGAACTGTTTCCATTCAAGTTGGTCATTTATAAGCATATTGTAACTTTAAGAACTGGTGACTTAAGTTTGCTTCTTGCCTTTTCCCTCCCCATTCCATTTTTGTGTGTGTTATCTCTTTTTGTAAGCCTTCAAGCAGGAACTGTCTTATTTGTTATTGATCGTATGTAAGCAGTTCAGGGAACCCTTTTCTGACTGAAGAGTGGGTAAATACTTAAAAAAAATAGAACATGGGACTTAACATGTTTCAACTTTATTAATATAGAATGGAATTTCATCAAACCAGGAAGGTCAACACCCCTGCAATTTCTTTGAGTTGTTGATGGGATCCAAAGCAGCAAAAGGGGGGAAAGGAGGATATGTCAGCAAAGAATGGCTGCAAAAAGGAAAAAGCTGGTCCAATGTAAAACTGTTGTAATTCAGCCATTTTGTATACATTGTTCTTTCAGATTCGGTCATCATATAGTCCTCACCACAGAGATTGTGTGTGCAAAGTTCCAGGGAAAAATCTTGATTTTATCATTATTGTCTTGATTTTATCATTATTAGAAAATTCAGGCACTATCATCTGCTACAACGATTGTGTGAAAGAACTCAGATTTCCACAGCATTCTGAACTGTTTTCACGTGAGCATAACCTGGAGCTTGAATGACAGAGAATCATTTTTCTAAAGGTGTCTAGTCAAGTGCATTCAGAAGTCATGTTGTGTTACTTTTGCAAGTCAGAAATGATTTTCTCATGTGTTAACAATAAAACTTCACCTCCTGTCATTTGATGTCATTTCATATGTGCAATCTCCTTGACTGGAGGACCACTTTCATAGACAGACAATGAAAATTCTTTGATGGACATCCCCCTCCCCTGCCCATAGAAACTATTTCCAACTTCCTTTGCTGTATCCATATCAGCTGTGCCATTGATAACATAACCTGAGAATTGCCTTCAAAGAGAAATCCTTTTGTAATAATTCAACAGCAGTGTTCTGTCCTACAGCAGTCATACTGTTTCCTTTCATCTTTGTGCTGGTTACTGCTTTTGTAGTGTGTCTTTGTTACATTCTTCATTGACACTTTAATTTCAGAACAAGCTGGATCTGCCAGCACCCCTAAAGAATGCTGCATCCTCCATCATTGTTTCCAAACTTCTCGTCTTTTCTTGTTCTTTGAATTGATTGGATGAGAGCCTGCCCCATACCCATCTGATTGTCATGTGACATGTAATTTATTTGTGAATGATTTGTAGACACCAAGATGTATTTCTGCACGTTTGCTCATGCTTCGAAGACATTGGTTTGTAGCCTCACTTCTTTAAGTGTTGTGCTGCTCACAGAAAAGGAATTCCAAGGATGTGGATAGGATCCTTGGAGAACTGAGGCCTACCGCATGTGTGCTTGATCCTTGCCCTTCCTGGCTCATAAACATGGCTAGATTGGGGGATAGCTGAGTAAGGGTAGTGGAGAATGCCTCTTCACAACAGGATGTGATTCCATCATGCTTAAAAGAGGTGGTGATGAGGCCTTAAAAAAAACCCTTCCTATTACCCATCATGTTCGATAATTTCCATCTCCAATATGCCATTCTTGGGCAAAAAGTTAGAGCATGTGGTGGCATCTCAGCTCCAAGTGTTTCTGAGGAGATGGATTTAAATCCATTTCAATCTGGCTTCAAGCCTGGTTATGGGACAGAGACTCCTTTGGTTGCCCTGGTGGGTGATCTATGCCAGGAACTAGTCAAGGGGAATTTGTCCCTTTTGGTCCTATTGGACCTCTCAGTGGTTTTCAGTACCATTGATCATGGTATCCTTCTGGACTGCCTGGCTGGGTTCCAAATTATTTTAGGGTGGTTCCAATCCTTCTTGGAGGGTAAATTTTAGAAGGTGGTGATGGGGAACTCCTGTTCACTGCTGTGGCCATTGGCCTACGTTGTCTCTGAGGGTTTCATTTTGTTCCCCATGCTACATGACATATACATGAAACTCCTAAAAGTGGTAATCTAGGCTTTTGAGGTTTGGTTTCAGTAGTGTGCTGATGACATCCAACTCTTTTTCTCCTTTCCATTTAAATCCAAGGAAGCTGTTCAAGTTCTAAATCAGTCCCTGATGTTGTTAATAGACTGGATGAGGGCAAACAAAGCTTAAACCAGACAAGACAGAAGTACTTTTGGTCAGTCGAAAGGCAGATCAAGGGACAGAGAGTCTACTTGTATTGGATGGGGTTAGCCTCCTCTTGAAGACTTGGGTTAATTATTTCAGTGTAATCCTGAATTCAGCCCTGAACCTGCATGCCCAGGTTTCAGCAATGCATTTGCACACAGTATACCAACTATGCTTGTTCCTGGAGATGACAGATCTGGCCACCGTGACACATGCTTTAATTTCATCCTGTTTGGATTACTGTAATGTGCTCTACATGGGGCTGCCTTTAAAGACTGTTGACCAGAGCCAACTTATAGGTAGCGCGTGACTCCTTGTTATAAGTTTCACTGGCTACCTGTTTCCTGATACGATTTCCTGCTGGTTATGATCTATAAATCTCTAACAACATGGAACCAGGCTGTTTGAAAGACCTCATTCTCCGTTATGCCTCTGACTGGGTTTTAAGATCCTCAGGAGAGGCCTTTCTCTCTGTCCTGCCACCATTGGTTAGATGGATACATGTTGTTTATTGTGTCTACAAATAACTTTAGGATCTCTGTATCAAGTCTGGCAGACATCCTGTTATCCAGAAATAATTTTTAGAAATCTCAATTAATGTTCTGGTAATGAAGTTTGTTCACAATATTTCTTTGCATGAAATTTACATGCTGTCATCTGGCAAAGCCCAGTTTTGCCAATTAGGACAGTATCTGCTTAATATTGGTTAGTCCTAGAAAACTCATTTTCCATTCAGTCCTTGAGAAGTTCTCATATCTTTCAAATGGGAAGTCTTACTGGCAAATCCCAAGACTCAGTTAATTCTCTTTAGAATCAAAATCAAAACTCTAAATTAATATTTAATGCCTGAAGGTTAAAAAATGAAGCAGGTTGTATCTGTAGAATAACTTATAAGCCTACTTTATTTATATTCCCCCACCCCCATTCAGTCAGGGTGACACAATTCCTAGCATTTCCCAGAAGTGACTTTTGTAGTTCATAGAATCACAGAATAGTAGGGTTGGAAGGGGCCTATAAGGCCATCGAGTCCAACCTCCTGCTCAATGTAGAAATCCAAGTCAGAGCATCCCTGACAAATGGCTGTCCAGCCTCATCTTGAATGCCTCCAGTGTGGGACAGACCACTACCTCCCTAGGCAGTTATTTTTTCCATACTGAATAAAAACGGTTTCATATTTTATATCATGTTTATTACTGAATCAGATACCTCCTGATCTAATTTTAATTAGGGATAAACAGAAAAAGGTGCAATACTTCCCTCCCCCCCACCCATAATGGGCAGAAGCTTTCCCTGTGCACATACTAGCTTCAGACCATGTCAGGGGTCCCCTGATTAGGGATGTATGAAAGTCACTTACCTTTCCGCAGGTGTGATTTGCGGTGGGGGGGAGGTGCTCCATCCCTCCCCCCGGAATCCTCCCTGGCCGGCTCTGCGGAGCTGCCAGCCAGGGCTATCTGCAGCCGGAGTTCCGGCTGCAGCCAGGCTGCTGCGGACGCAAATGACGGCCGCCGTAGCGGCTGCCATTTGCGTCCTACCAGGCTGCCATGATAGGCTACTTAAGTATTTACATAGCCTATCACAGCAAAGAGCAGGAACACAAACGGCGGCCGCTACGCTGTTTGTGCCGCTGCTCTTTTCGTGATAGGCTACGTATTTATATACTTACATAGCCTATCAAGGTAAAGGCAGCCACACAAATGGCATAGTGGCCGCCATTTGTGTGGCTGCCTTTACCGTGATAGGCTATGTAAATACTTATGTAGCCTATCACGGCAGCCTGGCAGGACGCAAATGGCGGCCACAACGGCAGCTGACATTTGTGGCCGCAGCAGCCGGCCAAAAGACCAGCCGCCACTGGAGCCGCCCCAGATAAGTTTCGTTCCGGGGGGATTCCGCCGGGGGGGGGGCCGTTCCGCCACGGGTTTTGGGGGGCCAAATGCCAGTGCATTCGGCCTCACTGAAATCCGTGGCGGAATTCTCCGCCATCCCTACCCCTGATGGCATGACTGGGCAACAACTCTTAGGGCACAATCCTATTCAGATAGGCGGCCACCTCAGAACTCGGGGGCGACCGCCTATCCAATGCAGGGCAGGAGAAGCACGGAAGGGATTGTTCCCTCCGCTCTTCTCCTGCCCTTCATTTTCAGCTAGACTCATGTCTAGCCACGGGAGGGCTGAATGGGGGAGGAGGCTGCTGTACGACACATTGGATGTGTCATACAGGCATTTCCACCCGCCCCGAAACGCCCTCCGGGAACGCCGTTTTTCAGCCACTCCGCACTTGTCTTGTGAGCGCGGAGCATGGGAATGTTCTGCACTGCCTTGAAGGCAGTGCAGAAGTGGGGGGAGGTCGGTTCTCCAGGAATTGATCTTGGAGAGCGGGCTCCGATGTCAGTTCCCAGAAAACTAGATATCCTATGGCCACCTAGCTGCTGTCTAGCGGCCATAGGCTTGCTCCCTTAGTGAGCTAGACATCACCCAGTCCTGGGACCCTGGAGGGTGGAACCACTGTGCTGCTGCCCTACCTACCATTATCTGATGCTCCAGAATGTGGCCTGCCATAAAACTTCAATAAAAGCGGCAACCCTTCCAGGCATGGACTTGTTCCCCTGGCCAGTCTGGCTGTAGGGACTGCTGGAATACAGCCATATTAGAGCTACTTATACTCCAGGCATTAGTCAGCTGCAATAATAATCAAAATAATAATAAGCAGAAATAATAATAATAATTTCTGCTATGGGGGCATTTTTTCCAGCTGCCACAATCACAGAAATGTCAACTTATTGCTGCAGGCTACATCTACATACAGACTGGTGCATATGGCAGTTTCTCCATGCAATCCGTGGGGAAAATAAGCAGTTGATTCACAGTTATTAGGCAAGCCTTAGAATTTTTTTTCTAGTTTTGTACAGTTATTGTAAAGGAGCTGTATGATCATAAGAATGTGTACAAATATGGGCTACTGAATCCTAGATTTTTTCTTAACAAGACAGGAAAATAAAAATGAGGACTCCTGATATATTGTTGTAATATAGCAATCAGATTCATATGTAGTAAGGTGCCAGTTTATCCCTTTCACCATTTCAACTCTAACAGATAGCAGAAAGATCTCCAAGCCCTGCTGTATAACATTGCACCACATTCTGTAAATAAAACATGTTTACACCAAATACACAGCTAGACAAAATTAGCTCTTTAATCAACAACCTGAGGAAAATTGAGAAAAATTAGTAGTGGCTATGGGTGTATTTTATTTGTCAATAAAAATGCTTTCAAGTATCAACTGTAGTATATAAATAAAATTAAACTAGAAAAAAATTGTCTACATACTCTGACTGCACTAAGAAATAAAGTCTTAAGAGGCCATTTTGTATTGTTTCCCGCCAACTTTTGAAAACAAAATAGCTGTGCAAACAGAAATAATTAGGACTCCCAATTACTGGTAAACACAATGTAACAGTATTTGAGGGGGAAACTACCAGAATGATTGTATGGCCTTCTAGGTAGCCGTTTCTCTCCTCTTTCCATCGGATACTTGAAATCAAAGCTATTACAAATGCATTTTTTCCTGCTCTCCAGTGATTGCAGTGTCTACTATTCTAAAAATAGTAAGATGCCATGATTACTTTGCTATTCCCAAGATGATGAATGCTGAGTTTTGAAGGTTGCCAGTATAATTACACACATCTTTTTTAAAGCAATCAGCATACTTTATTATTTGCATTTTCAAAATGTGTAATCACACTTTTGAATGGTTCCTGTTTCACAGGGCATTACAGATGGTACTTTTAAATCCAGTATCACTGAACAAGAATTTGGTCTGTGTTTTTAATGGCAGTATTATACATATGCAAAGGTTCCTAAGTTCACTGCGATATCAGCAATGGCATGAAGCAGAGCTCCATTGAAATTTATTGTATGCCATATGTTTCCTTACAATTGAGAGGACAAATCATGCTGTGGTATGTATTTTGGAAAGCAACAAAGGCATCTCTGTGTTGTTCAGCTAGAACTGATGGAGAAGTCTGTCCGTGTATATTAGAGGATGAGCTTGAATCCAACAGCTTCTTGTCCAACTGATTCCTGCTGATCCCCTTCCCCCATTACAGTCTCCCACACTGTATTTTATATTGCTTAGAAAGATCAGCCCTGTGATCCACAGGAATAACTTTGGGGGAGTGGGAGGATTTGCAGCAGAAAAATGCCATTGTGTGAGCAAACTTCTGCCCGTTTTTTAATAAAATCCAAGCAACTGTTAGCAAATACGTGACAGTGCAGTTACTATTTACTCCGGGAAGCTTTGTGTGCTACTATCTACTGGCATGAGCTTTATTTTCAAAGAGGGGATTGATCTAGTCCCACTCACTTGCCCCTTCATGGATCACTGCCTTGTTGTGGCGAAGGGGCTTGCGTAACTCAGTGAAGCCATAAGCTATGCCATGCAGGGCCACCCAAGACGGACAGGTGATGGCAGGGAGTTCTGACAAAATGTGGTCCACTGGAGAAGGAAATGGCAACCCACTCCAGTATTCTTGCCAAGAAAACCCCATGGAACGTATCACAAGGTAAAAGAGATGACGCTGGAAGATGAGCCCCTCAGGTCGGAAGGTGTCCAATATACTACTGGGGAAGAGCAGAGGGAATTTCCAAGTAGCGCCAGAAAGAGTGAAGCGGCTGGGCCAAAGCCGAAAGGATTTTCCACAGCTGTGGATGTGTCTGGTGGTGAAAAGGAAGTCCAATGCTGTAAAGAACAATATTGTTTAGGAACCTGGAATGTCAGATCAATGAATCAAGGTAAGCTGGAGGTGGTCAAACATGAGATGGCAAGACTGAACATCAACATCTTGGGAATCTCAAAAACGATAGAATGATCTCAGTACGAATCCAAGGCAAACTATTCAACATCACAGTAATTCAAATCTATGCCCCAACCACTGAGGCCGAAGAAGCTGAGGTTGATCGGTTCTATGAAGACCTACAACACCTTCTAGAACTAACACCAAAAAAAGATGTCCTCTTCATCATAGGGGATTGGAATGCTAAAGTAGGAAGTCAAGAAATCATCGGGACAACAGGCAAGCAGGGCCTTGGGGTACAAAATGAAGCAGGACAAAGGCTAATAGAGTTTTGCCAAGAGAACACGCTGATCATAGCAAACACTGTTTTCCAACAGCACAAGAGGCGTCTCTACACATGGACATCACCAGATGGTCAATATCGAAATCAGATTGATTATGTCCTTTGCAGCCAAAGATGGAGAAGCTCTATACAGTCAGTCAAAACAAGACCTGGACCTGACTGTGGCTCAGATCATGAGCTTCTTGTTGCAAAATTTTGGCTTAAATTGAAGAACATAAGGAAAACTACTAAATCATTCAGGTATGACCTAAATCATATCCCTTATGAATATACAGTGGAGGTGAGGAATAGATTTAAGGGATTAGACCTGATAGACAGAGTGCCTGAGGAACTATGGACGGAGGTCCATAACATTGTTCAGGAGGCAGCAACTCAATCCATCCCAAAGAAAAAGAAATGCAAGAAAGCCAAGTGGCTGTCTGATGAGGCTTTGCAAGTAGCTGAGGAAAGAAGGGAAGCGAAAAGCAAGGGAGAAGATATATCCAACTGAATGCAGAGTTCCAGAGAATAGCAAGGAGAGACAAGAAGGCCTTCTTAAATGAACAATGCAAAGAAATGGAGGAAAACAATAGAATGGGAAAGACTAGAGATCTTTTTTAAAAAATCGGAGATATCAAGGGAATGTTTTGTGCAAAGACGGGCAAGATAAAGGACAAAGAAGGCAGGGACCTAACAGAAGCAGATGAGATTAAGAGGTGGAAAGAATACACAGAAGAACTATACAGGGAAGATCTTAATGTCCTTGATAGCCATGATAGTGTGGTCACTGAACATGAGCCGGACATCTCAGACAGTGAAGTCAAGTGGGCCTTAAAAAGCATTCCTAACAACAAGGCTAGTGGAGATTCCAGCTGAGCTATTTAAAATCCTAAAAGATAATGCTGTTAAAGTGCTGCACTCAATATGCCAGCAAATTTGGAACACTCAACAGTGGCCACAAGAATGGAAAGGTCAGTTTACATTCCAATTCCAAAGAAGGGCAATGCCAAAGAGTGTTCAATCTACTGTACAATTGCGCTCATTTCACATGCCAGCAAGGTTATGCTCAAAATCCTACATGCTAGGCTTCAGCAGCATGTGAACCGAGAACTACCGGAAGTACAAGCTGGGTTTCGAAGAGGCAGAGGAACTAGAGATCAAATCGCCAACATTCACTGGATCATGGAGAAAGCAAGAGAATTCCAGAAAAACGTCTATTTCTTCTTCATTGACTACGCTAAAGCCTTTGATTGTGTGGATCACAACAAACTCTGGCAAATTCTGAAAGAGATGGGAGTACCAGACCACCTTACCTGTCTCCTGAGAAACCTGTACGAGGGTCAGGAAGCAACAGTAAGAACCAGACATGGAACAACGGATTGGTTCCAAATTGGGAAAGGAGTACGACAACGCTGTATATTGTCTTATTTAACTTATATGCAGAGTACATCATGAGAAACGCCGGGTTGGATGAATTACAGGTCGGAATTAAGATTGCCGGGAGAATTATGAACAACCTCAGATACGCAGACGATACCACCCTAATGGCAGAAAGCGAAGAGGATCAAAAGAGCCTCTTGTTGATGGTAAAAGTGGAGTGTGCAAAAGCTGGTTTGAAACTCAACATTAAAAAAACGAAGATCATGGCATCTGGCCCCATCACTTCCTGGCATATAGAAGGGGAAGAAATGGAAGCAGTGACAGATTTTATTTTCTTGGGCTCCAAGATCACTGCAGACGGTGACTGTAGCCATGAAATTAAAAGATGCTTGCTCCTTGGGAAGAAAGCTATGGCAAACCTAGACAGCATAGTAAGAAGCAGAGACATCCCCTTGCCGACAAAGGTTCTTATAATCAAAGCTATGGTTTTCCCATTAGTAACGTATGGCTAATTAGTAACGTATGGATGATTATGGCTGTGAGAGCTGGACTATAAGGAAGGCTGAGCACCGAAGAATTGCTGCTTTCGAACTGTGGTGCTGGAGAAGACTCTTACAAGTCCCCTGGACTGCAAGGAGGTCAAATCAGTCCATCCTAAAGGAAACCAACCCTGACTGCTCATTGGAAGGACAGATACTGAAGCGGAAGCTCAAATATTTTGGCCACCTAATGAGAAAGGAAAACTCAATGGAAAAGACCCTGATGCTGGGAAAGATTGAAGGCAAAAGGAGAAGGGGACAGCAGAGGATGAGATGGCTAGATAGCATCACCGATGCAATGAATATGAACTTGAGCACACTCCGGGAGAGAGCAGAGGACAAGAAGGCCTGGAGTGCTATGGTCCATGGGGTCACAAAGAGTCGGACACGACTGAACGACTGAATAACAACCATCACTGGCTATCTACTAGCATCCATCAGAACTATTGTGGTTTCCATATAAAATGCCCTGACATGCATTAAGTTGGCAGAACTGTTTATCATCTATGAGTCAACTGCTTAAGTCCACTGATTTTTGCAAACAAGCAAAATATGAAGAAGAGATGTATGGCCCCCAAAACACAATACACACTTGGGAACCTGGCCAATTACTGTATTCAGGGAATTCCTCTGAGTGTTTCAGGATGTGCATCTTCCTTACAGACAAACACTGCTGGAACGCTAGTATACTTGTATTCCCTTGGAAAGTGTATGGCACCTCTAAAATAACTCATCTATAAATCTTTGTTACATGGTGCTCTGGCAGTGCCATTGTCTATATTTCAAATGGTCCTTTTGGGCTGGTTGCAGAGTCAATCATGATGATGGTGCTAGATTAAGATGTGTTAGAATTGGTAACTTGAACATGGCTTTTCTACCATGCCTTCTTCACTTCCACTTGAACTACAAAAATATACAGTGTATTAGTAATGTTTTGCCTAGTAATTTAGGTGTTCAGTAAACGTCCTACTTCAGAAACAATGTCAGTGTATAGATATATTACCCACCATAGGTTAAATCCAACAATGTTGGTCGAATGGATTCTCCCTCCTTGCACACTCCCAAAATCTGCTCCAGAGATTTGGGGAACCCTCTGGAGAAGATCTGGAGGGGTACAGAGGGGAGGGGAGGAAATCCCATTGCACAAGTGGAAGTCACACAATGATGGATGATGCGCCATCTCCTAACATACCAGAGACGCAAAAACTACAATTAAGGGCACAATCCTATGGTCCCTAGATTGCAGCTAGATGGCCATAGGATTGTTCGGTTCTAGGAACCGACCTCAGAGCCTGCACTCCAAGGTCGGCTCCCAGAACACTGCCTCCCTGCCCCTGCCCCCTCATAAGAGGCGCAGGTCGTCCTGGGCTCTGTGCTCGGAAGAGCAGCGCGGAGCAGGGCAAAAGGGAGCATTCCCGGGGGCAGGGAGGGGAGCGCGGCAGTGCTGATACGACACTTCCTATGCATCATCCAGCCTTCCCCACCCTGCTCCGAAGTCCTGAAATCAGCCGTCTAGTCGTGAATGCAGGGCGGCAGGAGTGTGGAGGAGAGATTCCTCTCCACACTCCACCCGTTCTGCATTGGATAGGTGGTCACCTCCAAATTCAGAGGCAGCTGCCTAGCTGCATAGGATTGCTCCCTAAGAAAAGCATGTTATTTAAAAACAAACACTGGAATCTGGAGTATTCCATCAAATCTATTCTGATTTGCTATAGGGGTTATTCTAGACAAGCAGACATTTGCTGTAGTTGATATCCAGAAAGATATCAAAAAGAGAGAATGGTCTTAGTAACAGTGAAGGGCACAATCCTGTTTTACATACATTTTCCAGAAACATGTATAACTTTTCCAAAATGCATTATGTGTTACAAATGTGACTAGCAATAAAATAATTACATTTATCTCTTTATTTCTTTGTATACTTATGTGTTTTGTGTGTACACACACACACACACACACACACACACTTGCATACACAGATAAGTTTCTTATATACGTACATATTATAGACACTGCCATTTATCTATTTATAGAATCTAACCATGCCCTAAGCTTTAATTCTGAGACTTAACAGTTATTAGATTTTGTGCATGTTGTAAATACTGTATAGTATACCATGCCTGCAGCAGAAATTCCAGATATCCCACAGGTTTATATATCTAAGGTAACTACTTTATTTCTGATCTGCTCTTCAAAAGAATTTGAGATAATTTCCAACTCTGATATAGCAAAGGTGTTAACTATTTGCCCCCAACCCTACCCCAACATGAACGTTCTGATTTTTTCTTCTTACAAAAGATACTCTTATTATAAAAGATAAACCTCTGATATAAGCAAATCTATAAAAACTAAGATATGTTTCCAACAATCCTGAGTATTCATCAGTCTGTTCAAAATTATATAAAAAACAAGTATTGATTGGAGAGCACTGTGTTGCCAACTTAAAGCAGGTACCTGGAAGAATGTCAACATTTTGCACATAAAGACAAAAATATAGTGCGAATGCCTACTGCTGAAATTGTTTGCTACAGTTCTACTGCTTGAACAACTCTTTGGAAGCTACCCCAAACATCTGAATGTTTTTTCTTGTGTTTTAAGCAAACTGCATTCCTTTGGCAATAAGACAATAACAGCTGAACTCAAGGCACTCAGAACTCATTAGAAAACATGACAATCTAGTCAGAATTCCAGGTGCTCATCTTCTGGCTGGATGATTCCTTGCTCCCCATGGATAGTGCTGATACCTAAGAAGATTTAAGAGACTATAAGTGTTTTTATGGAATGAGAAAATCCATAACCTTCACAACTACCTGAGCCAGACTGAATCTTTGTGCTACCAAGCTGGCATGCAACAGAGACACATCAGCAGATACAGGAGGAAAGAACTATGATCTTATAACTTTGCTGGATGCTTGCACTGCCAGAACAGATGAATGAAATTCTAACCTACCAGTTACCACTGAAATTAGTAGAAATGGTAGGTGATGAATACCTCTCAAAGTCAATGTGGTTTGGTTTAAAGGGCTCAACAGGAATAAGAAAGAGCATGTAAGACCCAGGGAACAGGTACCCAGATATGCCTTTTCCCTTAAAGAAACGTTAGCTGTTAGCCATTAGATATATGTGAATTTGAACAAGACAAACATTTAGTTTTAGTGCCTATTTGGCTACTTGATAATCTACTCTTTATCTTTGATTTTCATTGATTGGATAGGGCAGACTTCCCCAACCTGGTGCCTTACAGATATGCTGGCCTGCAACTCCCATCATTCTGAGCCAGCATTTCGGGCAGGGATGGGGAATGTGTGGTCCTCCAGATGTTGCTGCACTGCACTTCCCACCATCCCTCACCATTGGCTGGGAATGATAGGAGTTGCAGTCCAACACATCCAGAGGACACTAGGTTGGAGAAGGGTGGGGTAGGAAATGTAGTTCAGTGGAAGAACACATACATTCCATGCATATGGTCCCGGGTTCAACACTCAGCATCTGCAATTAAAAGCACCTCCAGTCAAAGGGCTGAGAAAGACCCCTGTTGCCAGTCAGAATGCACAATATTTGGGCTAGGTGGATGAATGGTTTTACTCAATATAAGGCAGCTTCATATGTCAGAGTGAAATTCCACTTAAACGGATTGACTGGTGAGACAATCAGTGTGTCCTCTAAACCAGGGGTGGGGAATGTGTGGTCCTCCAGATGTGCAACTGCAACTTCTATCAGCCCTAGCCAACATAGCCAATGGTGAGGGATAGTGGGACACACAGTCCAACAATATCTAGAGGACCACACATTTCCCATCTTTGCACTAAATGCAGTTGAGTCACTAATGGAAATACTGCAGCAATAACCAGTGGTGCAGTGGTCAAAGAGCTGCAGTTGCTGAAGTAAGAATAGCAGCTATATAAGACAATGATGTTCACAGTCACCGAACAGCTTCTTTCAAGTACTTCTAAATTTTACATCTACCCTTTGCTTTCTTATGCTAGTCCTTTTGTGCTACATCCAAAAAAATGTACCAGCTAGACTAGTTTGTAGCCCAGGATTTTTTAATTAATATTTGCTTTCCAAAAGGGCTTTTATAGCAAAGTCACATTCATCAAAAGGTATAGGACAGAGGTGCCTTTCATTTCAAATATGATTTTTTTGTGGGAGGGGAAGTAAGGAGAGGAAACTGCTACAAAGTATTATGCTATTCTTCTGTTAGAATGCAGCACCTCTGGCTAAAATGTTATACATCAGTTTTATCTAGCACATGCCTACATACAATAAAATCATGCATTCAGCTAAAACTGCCCAGAGAGCTTTGACTATTGGGTGGTATAGAAATGTAATAAATAAATAAATAAATAAATAAAACTAAAATACACTGCTACAACTAGAAACTGAATTAAAAGTTGTGTTTTTCCACATAATTTAACACCTCCTTTTGAAATGAAATGTACCTATTTGAAGTGAAACTGTAATATCCACATTCCTCCAGAACCTCTTCAATCACAGTCTGCAAAAGTGAAGTACACTGAGTTTCATTATGGGTTACTAAAAAGGAACTAAAAGAAATGTATAAAACTGCAAAAACCAATGTAATGTCTGACCTGCATTTGTTCATATGTCATTCTGTCGTCCATGTCAAGAGTGCTTGGAAGACCTATGAATAAATTACATCAGATAATTCTGGTTAACTGAATGGACATTCCGGTTTCATAAAGCGAGAAAGATCCTTAAGCAGATGAAGTTATTATCATTTTACAATTAAACGTACTGCAACAATGCAAAAACAAAAACAACCAGAACCCAAGCACAAATCCTAATCTTATGCATTACTAACAGATTCTTAGATATGGGAGAGAGAAAAAAAAATTTCCACACACAACTCTTTTTTGGTCACAGACATAATACATTAAGATGAAAGCAAAAAGCAGCTAGTACATTGTGAACTAAAAGGCACAACAGTTAGACATTTGTACTGATCCAGCGAGTTGGGCTTGGGAGGTCCAATGTGTGTAGAGGAGCTTCTGTAGTGCAGCCTTCCCCAACCTGGTGCTCTCCAGCCCTAGCCAGCATGGCCAATGGTCAGGAATGCTGGGACTTGTAGTACAAAACATCTGGGAAGGCTGTAGTAGAACCAGCTTTCCAATTCACTTCAATAGAGCTGAACTGCATTTTCATTAATGGGAATCCCTGCTATTTATATCTGAGTATTTATGGACACCTCTCTCAAGGTGACTGATCTGCTTTCATGGCCATATAAGGAATCAGAAATAAGAGTGCAGGGAGCTAGGTAGTGATGTGGGTTTTCTAGAAGAATTTGAATTGGAAACTCTGGTAACGTCCCACTGTGGCCATCCAAGTCATCTCCAACCTGGTAAGGTCACACACAGCATATCAGCTGAAGCTGATAAAAGGCGCTTTGAACCACAGAGGTCACTTAAGCCTCTGTCGGTGCTAAGTGTATATTCAGTAGTATTAAGTTGAGTTCAGTGTATACTGTCAATGTCAACAGCTAATGGGAAACGTCAAGCAACATTGCTTTTGCTAGATTTACCTGGTCTGTCATCTAGGACCAAAGTATTTCCCCCTGAAGAGTGAAGCAACAAGTGGCAATCTGATGTTAAAAAGTTAGGCTCAATCAGCTCCGGAGAACCTTGGAGAAGCTGTAAAAGGGTCAAACACAAATGAAAACTGTATTCCTTTTCCTACATAAATGTGGCCATTGATAGTAAGCTCAGAGCCAGAGGTCTAAAGTAGAAGAAACCAAACCAGAAAATGGAAACTAAATTGCATACACGTCATTAACATAATTTGCATTTTGTCATGAATATGCTAGTTCTCAAACTGTGGGATGGGCTCCCTTTGGGGGTGGGGTGAAAAGATACCTGGAAACAGGGTAGAGGTTCCAGGGAGGGAATGATGCTAATTCAGCACCCTAATATCTTTTGATGAAGAGTGGCAGTGGTACAGGTAGGCCTGGACCTTCTGGGCTGACATCCAGGGCCCCCTACTGCCCAGAGGACCCCAGATAATAATCCAGAGAGTGGCAGGTGATGAGGGCAAGGCCAAACAGGCCCAGCATCAGCACCTGGGCCAACATGGGCATGATGGGGCTCATCAGGGCTGATGCTGTTCACCGCAGTATCCTTTCTTCTTACTTTTAAAAGCAGTTTAGAGTTAGCAGGCAGTTGACTGGGCACATACAGATTCTCAACTTATTATTTTTACTTTAAAAATATATTGTCCCTTTTTACAATAAAATGGTGACTATTCCCAGGCAAATGTGTTTAGCATTAGGGCAGCAGAAGCAAACTCACATATTATTCCTGTAGACATTATAGTGCTATGATTTAACTGAGTTTAAAATGCAAGACTACACATGCCCAGAGCACTTCGTTTTTGTAAATATCCAAATAAATAAATAGAATAAAATAAAACAGATAGGAGCAGCCAAGAAACAATTCCGCTGAATGCCCCAGAGCCGAGGATTTGTGAAGTGATCCTGTTCTATTTCTTTTCTAATGCCAGTGTGGGATTAATGTTCCAACCCATAAATCCTTGCACACACAATAGCAGTCATCATGCATATATGACTGAGTCCAAGGATCTTGGAACCCTCACCTGTAGAACAGATGGCTAGTGCCATGTTTTGGGGTGCAGAAAGTAGAATCAGCAAAGGAGGAATGAAGGGCTGAACTCAAACACAATTGCAAAACAGTGTATTATCTATTTATTACATTTCCATACCATCCCAATAGCTGAAGCTCTAGATACAAAACAGCAGATAGTGCATCTTTTATGCATATTCTGTGGCCTTTTTATTTTGCAAATGCTAACCCTAAATACTCCTATGGCTAACATTTGAAAAAAGAGTGGGCAAACTGTATGATGCAACAGAAGCTACCTGGGTTGGTACTCAAAATGATTATGGAGTATTCTGCCTAGAGACATCCTCCTAGTGTCTTTGTTAAGTTCTAGGTGCCAGGTCAAGACTTTGTTTGTTTGTTTACCCAAGCTTTCATTTTAATGAACAGCGTTTTCATTTGATCTGCTGGGAATTTTTATATAGGCTGCATTCACTTCTCTTTAATCTGATATTTTATTATTTTTACAGATGCTGTTGTTTTTAAATTCTACCCTGTTTTGAGATGTTAGACTTCAAACAGAGCCAGTGCGGTGTAGTGGCTAGAGTGTTGGATTGGGAGTCAGGAGATCCAGGTTCTAGTCCCCACTTGGCCATGGAAATGCACTGGGTGATTTTGGGCCAGTCACAGACTCTCAGCCCAACCTACCTCACAGGGTTGTTGTTGTGAGGATAAAATGGAGAAGAGGAGGATCATGTACACCGCCTTGGGTTCCTTAAGGAAGAAAAAAGGCGCGATATAAATGTAGTAAATAAATAAATAAATAATCAATCTGTGGTTTTTTGGTTGAGCATCGCTTTGGAACTTTTAATTTAAAACCAAAGAACAGGGTTATACATATTTTAAAATAAATACAATTAATTTAAATACTCTGTAAAAGATTCAGTTGCATTCAAGCAGTTCATTTTTTCTTGAGAAAAAAATGAATTGATATTAATTATACTGAACAATCCTAACTATTCAGAAATTCATACTGAACATGAAAAGCTTTGATTTAACAATTTCTTTAAAAAATGGTCTTAGAACTCATAGAAAACAAACACTACCACCCCAAACAAAGAACAGTTTGGGTTTTTGTAAAACTTGCGTTGATATTTCTGTCATGTACATAATACAACTGCATTGTCAAACTTATCTTTGAAATCCTAAGGATTTAAAAAAAACCCACCTTCCTTTCTTTTAGAAAAGACAAAACTGAAAGTTGAGGTTGTTAGGATTTTTAGAAGAGGCTGTTGACCATGTATACTACTAACCACCTATGGTACTCTTCTTCTATCATGTATCAAGGGTTGTTTGTTCCGTAATGCTTGTTTCACATTTGTCCTTAATGCTTGTATTAAAGGGCATGGTCCCATGAGAACAGGGGAGGAAGATGTATCGCAAATCTACAGGACAAATGCAGTAAACTATATACTTAACATTAGGTTTCACAGAGTGTATAAGTGGGCACTGGACTAATTTTCATCACAGCAGAGTATTTGGACCCACTGATGTTTGTGTGATTTCAGCCATTTTGCTCTCTCCAGGGTGCTCTACCCTTTTGATGTTGCTTAGAAAAATGACAACTGTCATAGAAGATGAAATAAGGGAGAAAATTCCTAATCCTCAAAGTGACAGGTACTCATCCAAGCACTGGCTGGCCTCAGCCACATGAATAGATTTCCACAAATTTAAATTGGTAGAAGATTTTCATATTATACACTATCAGGTTCAATTTACAGCTTTGAGCTAAAGGCAGTGTTCTGTCATTTTCAGTTACAGAATTAAAAGTGCACAACTGAGATGTTGTTGTCTGGCTTCAATATTAGTTGTGGCTAGGTATTTAACCTAGGTAGGGGAGAAAACTGGTGGAGATGCACCCGTTCTTATGGATCACTCTCCCTGTTGTCAGGCCTCCACCAGAAAATGTCCAGGTGGTCTTTCATTCATTTAGAAACCAAACATACTAAAAGGAAAACAGAATTAATAATTAAAATAATGGGTGGGAAAAAGAGCTCTAGATGTCATTCATGTAACTAATTTGCTCCAACTTTTCAGGAGAAAATGAGTGACTTTCTAGATTACTTCTGTACTACATAATTTCCTGAGACAGAGTGTACATTTTACATAAGAAAGTCTAACATCTCAAATCACTAGGGAAAATTACACATATAAAAGTATCCAAATAAGCTCGTTGAAGGTTACTCAAATATATTTTCACTATTATGGGTGCTAAGAAAAAATCCTTTGTTAGGGTGGTGGGTGGCTAATAATCCAGATTTAACTATTGATGCTTCTTCAATGGAGGCTAATGACAGGAGATGTTCTTCTGATAGCTGGTGACCTTGCTCCAGCCTTGGAATGTAATATCCTCAAGAATTTGGGGACACCCTTCATCAATGAGGGTGCAGAGAAACAGCTTGGAGTCAGTTTGGCAGTTTTTAATCTGGGCAAGAAGGAAAAATGGATGGAGAGTGCTTTTGGAGGTGTGAGCTGTCTAAAGATTAAGTACAGGGGCTCTGTAAAGATTAAGAAAAGGGCCTCTCTCTGGGAATCTGATGCAGGGTTGGTGGATTTGCTGCTTGCAACAGAGATGTCTATTTGTTTCCACTATGCTCTGCTTGTATATTTGTAAATAAAAGAAATACTACAAATATACCATCAGTATCCACAGGTTTCTCATCCAAAGAAAACTAAGCTCTCTAGCACTGCCCTCTCACTAGGGAGACATTCCGTACAAATGTCACAAATTCTGACAAATCTGGTCCGCGGGATCCTCCTCGGAACGGGGTGCCCTAGTCGACCCGGACTGGAGCTCATGTGGACCCCCCTTTTTTTTGTCCGCTGAATGGCAGATTTATGAAAATAATCATGAAAAAAAATCCGTAAATCAGAAATGGAGGAAGAACGCGAACGGCTTTACCTTTTTTACGATAATAAACAGGCATTTTCCCTGTGACCCGAGGCTTTCTTTTGCTGGGGCTGAGTCTCAAAGTCCACAGAAATCCTCCATCTTTTCTGTTTATTGTCTGCGGAGGTGACGTCAGGTGAGGTAAGGTGAGGTCCGGTCCGGTGAGGTCAGGTGACCGGAAGTTATGTGGGGAATCCCCACGAAGGGCTTTAACCTTTTTACAATAATAAATAGGCATTTTCCCTATGACCCAAGGCTTACGGAAACCGACGGCGGGCGTGCAAAAAGGGTTTTTCAGCGGTACTTGTGGAATTATTTTTGTAAGTTCAGGGAGCCAAAAAAAAATGGGGGAATCTGGGGCATGTGGATGGAGGAACGGGGCAGAAAACACAGTCTACGGACCTGAAAACAAACGGTAAGCGGTGGCCCTCAGCTCTGCAGCTTCCGGGGGGGGGAGAGAATGGATCGCCTCCCCCCTCCACCGCGGATTCCCCACCGGAATGGACGGTGGGGAATCCGTTCATCCCTGCCTCTCACTGCACAGGAGAGATGAAGAGCACGTAAAATTATTATTTTTTAATAATTTTTAAATTATTATTTTTCAACACTCAAACCCCAATCCAGAAATGCTCAAGTGCAAAACATCACTGCTTGTTAATTTGTCCCAAGTGCAGAATAGCCAACCACGGGGACACGGGCATTGTATGTTCACAAGCATTTGTACTGAAAGATTAATGGAAAGAGATATCTTCATTTGCCCTGTGCCTGGGTCACATGGCACAGGTTGCATCAGCATGCGCATAAGGCCCAGTGGATTCACAGTACACAAAATGCATATGCAAGGGTAAATCTTTTTGTGGCACAAGGCAGCAGGATTCAATATAGCCTTGTGTGTTCAAAACTCCTATTATTACTGCATATGATGGGTGATTGTTCAATTGGGTCATTATTTGTACTATTATTTTATATTTTTATCCCACTTTTATTAGTAAAAACTCAAAGATGGGTTAAAAAATTTTTTAAAGTAATAATAAGCAGAATAATAAAAACAACAAAATAAACTAAAAGGCATCAGTTAATGCAAGAAAATTACTAAAACAAACATCAGCATAGAAAGGGAATCAACTCCTTTTGATTGCAGCATGTGCAGGGGACATTACCTGCCTACTGATTCTTATAGCATGTGACTTCTATGACCAACCAGACAAAAGGCACAGTAATGCTGGAGTTTCTGTTAATAATACAGCTTTGCCCCAAAGCAAAGTAAGAACTTCCATTTGGGTGTTTGGTAGCTAGGCATAAATACAGGCTAAGTATTGTTATGTGAATGTTAAATTGTGTGAATGTTTGTATATGTTACCTATGTTACCATTCTCCTTGAGCCTAAGGGATATAAAATATATTCCTGTAGCACCATCATGACAACAGAAATATATTAATAGTTTGCTTCTGCTGCCCTGATGCTAAACACGCTTACTTGGAAATAAGCTCCATTTTGGTGTGGAAAAAGACAGTATATTTTAAAAGTAAAAAATAATAAAATTAGCATCTGTGACCATGTAAATGCCTCAGCAATCACCTTAGCTATTCAAATGTAGTTTAAAGTAAGAAAGAAAGGGTGCTGCAGCAACCGGTAGGCCTTGGCATGCCCATGCTGGCCCAGGTGCTGATACCAGGCCTCTTTGCCACTGCCTCCATTGCTTGCTGCTCTCTGGGTGGTCATTTGGATGGCTCTTGTGCTTTGGGCCCTGGACTGTGGCTCTGAAGTCCAGGCCATGCTGCTCCACTGAATGAAATACGTTGGGAATTGCCTCTATCTGTTGGGACAACTGGAAAAATGTTACTGTACTACATACTATGTGCACAAGATCAAATATGCTGCTGTGTCTTTTTGAACTTGCTTTGTTAAGATATTCTCTCTCTAGCCTTTGAAAAACAATGTTCTGTAGTTTTTAACATTATCCACATATAACTGTTCTGTACTGGACAGTAATCACAGTACAGATTTATAAACAGATGCAGACCTTGCAATGCTCACAAGAATGTTATAGCTGGAAAGCCATGATCTGAATTAAGGCCTGCTGGGCTATGTCAAGGGCATGTAGCATCAAAGCACATTTGGACAGCTTCAGTGCTTTCTGGTCTGGTTAAGAAAAAAGGTCAATCTTCAAAGGTTAAAACTGTTCCCCTTTCAACCCCTGAATACATCTCCTTTTTCTTCTCCCTTTGTACCTCTTCTTGCTGCTCTGGTCTATTCAAGATATCTCCATTTGTTAAGAAGTATGGGATGTATGGATAGATACAGATAGATATCTGCTTCTGTGAATGTTAAGATGGGAGTGTCTCTGCAATTAGGCAAGAATTAGGAAAGGTAGTCACGACTGGGGAAGGCAATGGCAAACCACCCCGCTATAGTCTGCCATGAAAACGCCAGCATAAGCAGGCGTCCCTCTAGGGGTCAGTAATGACCTGGTGCTTGCACAGGAGAAACCTTTCCTTTTGTTGTTGTTCAGTCGTTCAGTCATGTCCGACTCATCGTGACCCCATGGACCATAGCACGCCAGGCCTTCCTGTCCTGTGCTCTCTCCCGGAGTGTGCTCAAGTTCATATTCATTGCATCGGTGATGCTATCTAGCCATCTCATCTTCTGCCGTCCCCTTCTCCTTTTGCCTTCAGTCTTTCCCAGCATCAGGGTCTTTTCCAGAGAGTTTTCTCTTCGCATTAGGTGGCCAAAATATTGGAGCTTCAGCTTCGGTATCTGTCCTTCCAATGAGCACTCAGGGTTGATTTCCTTTAAGATTGACTGATTTGACCTCCTTGCAGTCCAGGGGACTCGTAAGAGTCTTCTCCAGCACCACAGTTCAAAAGCACCAATTCTTTGGCGCTCAGCCTTCCTTATAGTCCAGCTCTCACAGCCATACATTACTACTGGGAAAAACATAGCTTTGATTAGACGGACCTTTGTCGGCAAGGTGATGTCTCTGCTTCTTACTATGCTGTCTAGGTTGGCCATAGCTTTCCTCCCAAGGAGCAAGCGTCTTTTAATTTCATGGCTACAGTCACCATCTGCAGTGATCTTGGAGCCCAAGAAAGTAAAATCTGTCACTGCTTCCATTTCTTCCCCTTCTATATGCCAGGAAGTGATGGGGCCAGATGCCATGATCTTAGTTTTTTTAATGTTGACTTTCAAACCAGCTTGTGCACTCTCCTCTTTCACCCTCAACAAGAGGCTCTTTAGATCCTCTTCGCTTTCTGCCATTAGGGTGGTATCGTCTGCATATCGGAGGTTGTTGATAATTCTCCCAGCAATCTTAATTCTGACCTGTGATTCATCCAACCCGGCGTTTCTCATGATGTACTCTGCATATAAGTTAAATAAGCAGGGCAACAATATGCAGCCTTGTCGTACTCCTTTCCCAATTTGGAACCACTCGGTTGTTCCATGTCCGGTTCTTACTGTTGCTTCTTGACCCTCGTACAGGTTTCTCAGGAGACAGGTAAGGTGGTCTGGTACTCCCATCACTTTAATAGTTTGCCACAGTTTGTTGTGGTCCACACAATCAAAGGCTTTAGCGTAGTCAATGAAGCAGAAATAGACGTTTTTCTGGAATTCTCTTGCTTTCTCCATGATCCCGTGAATGTTGGCGATTTGATCTCTAGTTCCTCTGCCTCTTCGAAACCCAGCTTGTACTTCCGGTAGTTCTCGGTTCGCATACTGCTGAAGCCTAGCTTGTAGGATTTTGAGCATAACCTTGCTGGCATGTGAAATGAGTGCAATTGTGCGGTAGTTTGAACACTCTTTGGCATTGCCCTTCTTTGGAATTGGAATGTAAACTGACCTTTTCCAGTGTTGCGGCCATTGTTGAGTGTTCCAAATTTGTTGGCATACTGAATGCAGCACTTTAACAGCATCATCTTTTAGGATTTTAAATAGCTCAGCTGGAATACTGTCATCTCCGCTAGCTTTGTTGTTACTAATGCTTCCTAAGGCCCACTTGACTTCACTCTCGAGGATGTCCGGCTCAAGTTCAGTGACCGCACTATCATGGCTATCAGGGACATTCAGATCTTTCCTGTATAGTTCTTCTGTGTATTCTTTCCACCTCGTCTTAATCTCATCTGCTTCTGTTAGGTCCCTGCCTTCTTTGTCCTTTGTCATGCCCGTTTTTGCACAAAACTTTCCCTTGAGATCTCCAATTTTCTTGGAGAGATCTCTAGTCTTTCCCATTCTGTTGTTTTCCTCGATTTCTTTGCATTGTTCATTTAAGAAGGCCTTCTTGTCTCTCCTTGCTATTCTCTGGAACTCTGCATTCAGTTGGATATATCTTCCCCTTTCTCCCTTGCTTTTCGCTTCCCTTCTTTCCTCAGCTACTTGTAAAGCCTCATCAGACAGCCACTTGGCTTTCTTGCATTTCTTTTTCTTTGGGATGGTTTTCGTTGCTGCCTCCTGAACAATGTTACGGACCTCCGTCCATAGTTCCTCAGGCACTCTGTCTATCATGTCTAATCCCTGAAATCTATTCCTCACCTCCACTGTATATTCGTAAGGGATATGATTTAGGTCATACCTGAACGGTTTAGTGGTTTTCCCAACATTCTTCAATTTAAGCCGAAATTTTGCAACAAGAAGCTCATGATCTGAGCCACAGTCAGCTCCAGGTCTTGTTTTTACTGACTGTATAGAGCTTCTATACTGACTGTATAGAGCTTCTCCATCTTTGGCTGCAAAGGACATAATCAATCTGATTTCGATATTGACCATCTGGTGATGTCCATGTGTAGAGTCGTCTCTTGTGCTGTTGTAAAAGAGTGTTTGCTATGATCAGCGTGTTCTCTTGGCAAAACTCTATTAGCTTTTGTCCTGCTTCATTTTGTACACCAAGGCTATGCCTGCCTGTTATCCCAGTGATTTCTTGACTTCCTACTTTAGCATTCCAATCCCCTATGATGAAGAGGACATCTTTTTTTGGTGTTAGTTCTAGAAGGTGTTGTAGGTCTTCATAGAACCGATCAACCTCAGCTTCTTCGGCATCAGTGGTTGGGGCATAGACTTGAATTACTGTGATGTTGAATGGTTTGCCTTGGATTCGTACTGAGATCATTCTATCGTTTTTAAGATTGTACCCCAGTACTGCTTTTCCCTCCCTTTTGTTGACTATGAGTGCTATTCCATTTCTTCTCAGGGATTCTTGTCCACAGTAGTAGATATGATGGTCACCTGAATTAAATTCGCCCATGCCTGTCCATTTTAGTTCGCTGATTCCCAAGATGTCGATGTTCAGTCTTGCCATCTCATGTTTGACCACCTCCAGCTTACCTTGATTCCTTGATCTTACATTCCAGGTTTCTAAACAATATTGTTCTTTACAGCATCGGATTTTCTTTTCACCACCAGACACATCCACAGCTGAGTGTCCTTTCGGCTTTGGCCCAGCCGCTTCACTCTTTCTGGTGCTACTTGGAAATACCCTCTGCTCTTCCCCAGTAGTATATTGGACACCTTCCGACCTGAGGGGCTCATCTTCCGGCGTCATCTCTTTTAGCCTTGTGATACGTTCCATGGAGTTTTCTTGGCAAGAATACTGGAGTGGGTTGCCATTTCCTTCTCCAGTGGACCACCTTTTGTCAGAACTCTCTGCCATGACCTGTCCATCCTGGGTGGCCCTGCACGGCATAGCTTATGGCTTCACTGAGTTACGCAAACCCCTTTGCCACAACAAGGCAGTGATCCATGAAGGATCACCTTTCCTTTTGCTGTGATTCTAAAGCATTTCAGGTAAATAAAAGATTATAATCATTATATAACTTCTCTGAAAGGACATTATGAAAAATTCTGTACCAAGGAGCATTCTTGTGGTTTGGTTTTTGAAACCTACTTTCTACCTTTCTGATCACATCCATGAAAGGCAATCCTCTAATCGCCAATGATAAAAGCTCTATGCTTTTATTTATGAGTAGCTGTTAGTTACCCCCCTCCCCTGCAATTCTATGTATATTCTCATGATTGAAAGACAAAACATGTTTTTACAATATTTATAATTATTTTATAGTTTCAAAAACCAAAGTTAGTTACTGTTTATTCTTACTTTCCCCCTATAAATAAAGACAACAATTCAAATCAAAACTGTATTATTTTCAAAACTTTGACAAGCTTTTTAGTGAGTTGGTATCCATGGGCATCCATTCTTCATGAAGAAAACATGAACATCAACATAGATAAACTCCAAGCATCTTACTTAATCTTTAAAAATAGTTCCAGGCATTCCCTCTAAATATGTAGTCCACATTTCAAACAACAGGGGGAAAATCATGATCACCCTGGGAATGATTTTTAGAATACTGCACCTTTTTAATTTCAGACTTCAAGTTACATGGATTACTGTGCTGACTGAACAGGGATTTCTTGAATCTCTCAATGACCCGTCTTTTGAAGTTGCAGTGCAAAGTTGGTGGAAGCTGTTTGAAGGTGTAAAAACAGTTATCATAGCACTTTCCACTCTTTATATTGTAAAGAGAAATATGAAAGCATTAAGCACTGATGACTAGCAAACAGTGAGCAAACAGCATGTAAACTTTTACTTTTCGGAAAAGGACAGTTAGGAGAGCCAGTGTGGTGTAGTGGCTAGAGTGTTGGACTGTGAGCTGGGAGATCCAGGTTCTATTCCCCACTCGGCCATGGAAGTTCACTGGGGGACTTTGGGCCAGTCACAGACTCTCAGCCCAACCCACCTCACAGGGTTGTTGTTGTGAGGATAAAATGGAGAGGAGGAGGATTATGTACGCCACCTTCTGTTCCTTAAGGAGGAAAAAAGGTGGGATATAAATGAAATGAATGAATGAATGAATGAATGAATTTTATTCTTTCACCTCCTTAGTTAGCTGAGATTATTTACACACATTCATCTTCCTATTATTCTTCCTAGGGCAAGGGCTGAATACCCAGTATCGGCATTTACTTCAAAATGTATTTGCATCATAATGATTTTTCCATGTCTGAATTATTAAGCTTCTTCTTCAGCAATTCTGTTCCTACTAAATGCTGATAAGTGATTGCCTTCAAAGATCGCTTCAGTTTTCCCAATCTGGTACATTCATTTTCCTTTAAAAGACTCCATTCTCCCTTCCTGCCCCATATTTCTTATCTCCCCTCCCCCTTCCCAACACTTCTGTCTCTTCCTTCAAATATCTCCTCAAAACTCAGCTGCAAAATGGCATAGCCCATTTGGCCTCACCCCACAACTCAAACCAGGCGACGGAAACAACCCCAAGGCATTCTTGCAGAAATTAAGCAGATCCTGGTCTGGTCAGTGCCTGGATGGGAGGCTGCCTGGGAACCCTATAAACATCACCTTAATTTCCATCATGGAAGAAAGGCAGGATACAATTTTAAATAATAACAAATCCTGTGTTCATGTTATTGCATTTACTCATATTCATATCTGTTAATTAACTCTTGCCTCTCTTGTCTCCCACACTGTCTGGCTACATTTAGACTGTAAGCTCCTTCAGACAGTTACCTGTTCGTTTGGGTTTTTGCTTATGTTATTATGTAAACTAAATGTACATTGCTGATGCTGTAACATGATATATAATTGACTGGTATGGTGGGGCCAGGGAGTGAAGTGCCAGCAGCCACAATGTGGCAGAGAACAGCGCGCACTGGCTGTTGGGGCAATCTGCAGGCTGTCCTATTCTGGCTGGTATGCTGGGTCGAGAGGAATTGATCAAGCGCTACACAGAGGCCATGGTGCAAAGCAGACCTCTTCCCTTTGCTGGGAAGAAAAAAATGGGGTTGCTCCCTCCTGATCTGTGAAAAAATCTCCTAGCCCTCACTTAACATGTCAGATGGGGCAGGTGATGAAGGAGCCCAGAAAAGAAAGGAATAACAAACAAAAGTCAATTTAAGCAACAAGAGCTAGGCTGTAAGAGCTCCAATTCAGCTCAACTATAAGGCTTGCTACGTAGAGCTGGTCTGGGAGAACTTGGTAGCTCTTCCCCCATGAACGAAAGCAAGGAATTTGCCTAGAAGCTCCTGCAGGAGGTGCCATCCCAAAGTAAAGGAATAGTAATTTGTAAAGCTGCAGGCTTCTTTTATTAATTTCTTCATCAATTAAATCTTTAATTGCTGATTTCTGGAAGCACAGCAGTTAACTGGGAAAGTCACAAACCTTGTAGATGAGATTGTTTTTGTGCTCCAAAAAAACCCATGTTCCCAATCATGCATACATGCAGCAGGGAGACAGATGCTGACAACGTGCATCCCTATCATATATATGGTTAGAAACATGTTTGTTGCATATGCAATGCAGAAAAAATATTATGCTTTTCGGTGTACACATAAAATGTTTTAGGGATGTACTCTAAAAATATGAACCAGCCTTTAATCCACACTAGAAAAAACCCTGAGGTCTTAAGGTTCCATTTGTACTGGAGCTCAGTGCAGGCATTTACTTCCACACCAGAGGTTAACCCTGGAAAACCTAAAGCGAGAATGGAGGGGAGTGTTTTTGAGCAGGTGCAGAATGTATTTACTTCACCACTGAACTAACTAGTTCCATGGATCATGAGGAGGGCTTCCAGACATGAGCTCTGGCATCTCTGTTTCTAGAAATTAAATACTGATCACAGCTGAAGTAGTTCCATCTGTTTAGGCAAATAAATCCGCATTGTTTCTTTTCGCTTGGACTCTACCTAGACTACCTACATTTGTCAGTCACTGAAGGATCTTTGCCATGCCAAACAGGTCTGAACAGCCAAAGGAAGATAATGTGGAAAAACAAAGTTGCCAGCCCATACTGAAGTCCTTGGTAGTAAACAAGGGGGCTGGGAGGCCTTTTGCCTGGAAAGGAAATTGCGCAAAGCCATCCTGCTTCTATGTCAGAGGAGGTAAGAGGTTTACATAATCGTTTTTAAAAAGCGTACATGATTTTTCTCAGATCCGAATGAAACCTGTTGCCATGGAAACAGAATGGGAAAGGCTGCTGGAAGCCCAGAACAAACGAGAACTCTCCCCTTATGAACTTCAGCTTTTGCTTGTTAGAGAAGATCAGCAATTGATAGCTTTAAATAAACATCCTACATCTTTTAAAGTGTCCTGCTTTATGCCAGAAGAGGCCAGAGAAAGGGAAGGAAGTATTTAAAGGCTCCAGGGATTGGTCAATGTGCTTCTGTATCTCTACGTTACTACGTTCAAGCCAACCAAGTATCAAAGTGCAAAAGACTCCTCAATTCAATGGAATGTTCAGTGAGTTGGGAAATTAGTTCAATGGGGAAAACTTTTAGTTATAAGGATAGACAAGTTCATAACGGCTTGATAATTAGAAGATAATGTGCTGGAGGAAACTGCCCCAATACTCATTGTCAACTAAACATCAAATAATATGAGCAGAATGTTCAGCAAATCCAGGTTGGCTAATGCATCCCATATGGACGGTCATTATGAATCACACCCCCTCCCCCCACCCAAAGTTTGTTTTTACAAATGGAGAGCTGTGAAAATATGCAGTCCATTTTTATACACAATTTTTTTCTTTTGTCTACTTTACCAAACAGACACTAACCCTTTAGAAACACATTTAGCACTCTTCCAAATTCTATGTCAGAAACACCCACATTCAGTTCTGAAGTTTTCTTTATAAACTGTAAAGCTTGTCTAAGCAATCTGAAATATCCCTTGATAATAAACACTTCTTGTCAGATAACATGGAATTTGAAAATTAATAGGGTGTCTCATAAAGCATCGATATACAATTAGTAGCAATACTTTAGATGTTGTTGTCAACTGACAGGATAACACAGGACATTGCTACCAATGTAGCTGTCATTTATAGCCACATTGGTAGAAAGCAATCTTCTGTGTTATCCTATCAATTTTATTATGATATCGAAAGTATTGCTATTTCAGCAAATGCAAAGTGTTTATGTTATTTATTGTGAAAATTCATATTCAGCTAAATGGCTTAGATCCCATTTGGGATAAATAGTGGTCAAGCAGAAGGTTTATTTCAGAAACTCCCCCCCAAAAACTACACATGTATTGATGTAAGGAGAAAGGTTTCTTACACCTATAGTAGAAAATGCAACTCAGTACAGAATCTCACCTCTTCAACATGAAGTTTTGGGGCCTTTTGCCAAGCTTCTGGAGAAATTCCAATAAATTTCCTCCTTCATCTTAAGAGGAGCCATTCCCTTTGGGTCATGCCAGTCTACTAAAGTCTACATACCAGCCTACAAAAATAGAACTCTGCTCTGAGAACAGCAGATAACTTAACAATGGCAAATGTCTCTCGCTGTCTGTGTCGTTAAATTGAGAATTGCTTTACAAATTATGCTGCAACTTAGGTGCTGTAGTGATGCACCTGTAACGGGCCTTGGTTCCATTTTAATTCAAAGAGGATCAGTGAGATTAATAATAAAGGATATTTGTTATTGAGCTAAAAAATATATTATAGAAAAGGTTTGGATGTAGCTTGCCAGCATGACCCTTGCTCTTGAGGAAAAAAATCATCCATTCATAAGAGGGAAGCTGGTAAAACGTGATAAAAAAGGCAAATAGGTTTAAGATACAAACAGGGGAAGTAAGAAATCTTACAACATGTGATAAGACTGCCCTAGCAATGAACAGGTCATGAACAAAAGAAACATCAAGTATATTGAATAACAGGATAACCACAAGGGCGTAAAGGAAAAGTGGCTGAATGGAAGGCTAAAGATAATGCGGAAGAGAAATGGGGCGAAGGTATGGTTAAGAGCTGGGTTGGGATGCCAGTAAATCCAGATGGACTTTTTGTATTTAGAGTGTACCAGCTAATTTTGGACATAGGAAGGTTTACAGCACAACCTTATGCGTATTTACTCAGAAGTAAGACCCACTGTGTTCAATTAGGCTTTCCACCTAGTACTTGTGTAAAACTTCAGTAAGAATAAAGGTGACATGTCAGGATAAACAGGAATGTATAAAAGAGGCCTGGCAGGATGTAGGAATTTGAAGGAATTGCTTGTTGAACCAGAATGTGGCAGCTTGGCAGTCCTCTTTACCACCTTCTCTTCCTCTCTAGCGTCTACTATTTCAACAACTTAAGTTTAAGCATCCTATTATATTTTACCGTTAACTGCTCAATAATTAAGGGAGGGGCTGTAGCTCAGCGGTAAAGCACATGATTTGTGTGCAGAAGGTCCCAGGTTCAATCCCCATGAAGGTCTAGGAAAGGATCTTGCCTGACACCCTGGAGGGCCACTGCCAGTCAGTGTCAACCATATTAGGTCTGATTCAGCATAAGACAGCTTCCTATGTCAGTTGAGGGTGGGAGGAACTGAAGGTAAGTGGTAAGAAGAGGGAATTGGCCTGCTGAAGCTTTTAACAGCTTATTATAATTATTGGGGGAGGAAGGTTAGATTTGGGGGATGCATTCTATAAGATTAAAAATGCCTCCTCCTTGCACTATATAGGGATTTTTCAGGAGGAAGAACTTGCACTTTCTCCCCCTCTCCAGAACCACTACTACCCTGGGATCTGGCAACTACTGGTCTCAAATTTGACCCCTCTAGCACTATATAGCATGGGGTGGGGGGAGGGGGGCAGAAAAAAAGGTATAAATTCATAAGAAGTGAGGATACACTACAACATTTTGTTACAGTCCCACTTGCTCCTTCTAATAAGTTTGGTCGTGAAATGGGACCAACCACAGACAAGGTAATGGTTCTACATACTCGGGGGCACTCTCCAGATATGCAAAAATATATGAGTTTGTAAACTAAAAGAGAAAAAATCCAAAACCAAAATGGCTGAGTTAGGACTGAGCATGTTCAGTGCTTCTAGGAATCGGAATGTTCAGGATGTCTGAGCCTAATTTGTGGGAACGGGCAGGGAAGGGAGGGAATAGATTTGCTCCACCTCCTAACAGCTTATAGTATCCTTTGAGAGGGATTAGGATTGCAAGGTTGTGTACCATAAAGTTAAAAAAATTCCCTGGCTGCAATATACGGAGAATTTTCAAGATGGAACAAAGGAAAAATGACACATGTTCCCTTTGCCACTCTCCAGAAAGCTCTCCATGGGAGACTTTACACTAGAGACCCTTTTGTGTGTTAGGTGCTGCTGTGCTGGTATTTTTTCAAAATGCAATAGTTGCTCTGAGGGCACATGCTGATGAATACAGCACAGTATTCAGAGTGTTTACAATGCAATCAAGTGCCACACCAAAGCATGGTGTTCTAATTGTGAGAGAAGGAATTGTTCAAAAGGTCACATATATTCTATTGTTTGTATTTGTAGCATGAGTGCATGACACAAGCTTCAGGACAGTGCTGCAGCTGTGAAGGACGCTGGGAGGGTATGCTGCTGTTTCAGTTTCTTTTTTCTTTTTGAATTTGCTGACTGCATGCACACCTTCGATGGTGCACAGCAATGGAGGTTTAAAAATAAATTGCATGGTAATTCACAGCTGTGCAACTCCATACATGAGCAGTCAAAAGTATCTGCCCTCCACACACAAAAAATCACAGGGGAGGAGGAGGAAGATGCAGGGGAAGGGAAGAAGGTGGGGAGCTCATGGTGCCGCTTTTGGTGTTTGTTTTTGTTTACTTTTTCCTGCCTGCAAATTCCATAAAAATCAGTGCAAGGTGAGAACAGGGTACAAAAGGAGGAGGAGAAAGTCATGAGGGGGTAAAGAAGGTGAAAGACATAAGAGGGTGTAAAGGAGGTGAGGGAAAATGTTGCAGAACTGGCCCTGCAGCTTTAAAGTTACTCCTACCGGTAAGAGTTATAATATTGCTAGGTTGGAACTCACGTCTTTGCGGCACATGGAAACCACAGGCACCGGGAAAAATGTCATACAAGTGGTTTGGGAAACAGTGGAATATTGAGGCAGAAATTGCATCAGTGCAACAGTTTGGGGGGTGTGCCCTGTGCGTGAACCAGGTGTTAGAGGGCCAGGATAAAATGCTAATGTAGGTTAGGTCCACTCTCCATTACATAGCAATAAAGTGCTCAATGCTGACACCAAGTCCTGAACCTGAGCTCTGTAGTGCCATAAAACACAATGGGAGTAGCTTTCAGGAGGGTGGAAACGGAGGGCGGGGGGCTGTCATTTTTTCCTTTCCCAAGAAACCTCTTCCCTTGATACAGAGCAAAATAGACTGGGGTTGGAATACAGTCCCAAACCTTAGCCTTTTAACATTAGCTTCCTAAGGCTTTCAAAGAACCCGCAAATGTTTCATTTCATGAAGGCATGTGGCATCTTTCTAGTTTGCCCATAATAAAAAGAGCCTTGTCTGACAGAGCTCAAACTACTGCTATTAACAATATAATCATGCTGGCTTTGCTCTATGAATATGAATTATGATTTTGAAACCTTTAAGATAGGGTCCCTGATTCTTGTTTACTGTTCAGAGGGAATTACAACAATTAAAATGCAATTTTTCATTTTGGGGGGTATATCTCAATTACATTGTTTTTGCAAATAAAAGTGGCTCTTATTTAATAGTTCTTGTTTTGCTCCCATATAGCCCAAAGTCACCCATAAAGCCATGGGAACCGCAGGAACATGTTATAGGGAAGAAAATAACAGCAGACTGGAAAATCAATGTGTATGATAGAAAGGGATGCTAGCACCCATACCAGATAATTTCTGTTTGTGAATATCCAGGAACTCTTACTCGACTGGATAGAAGGGGGGAAATGCTGGCAGCTACTGGAGAGATGTCCTAGGCCAGTTCTGACCATCACTAGACTAAAACATGCAGAATACAATGCAGAATGAATTCCAGGTCTATTGGGGGGGGGACCTTAAAAAAAGAAAATAAAGCATATTTTGGAGCAAGAGTCTGCCGTTTTCAGATAGTTTTTGATGGAATACACAGGCCCTTACTGTCACAAGCAGTGCTCCAATTACAAGGGCACTCCTTTACCTTTAGGTTAGCTACAGTTTTTAGAAGGCTACAGGGAGATGGGGTGGGTGGAGGGGGCATCTGGCTACAATTAGGGGCAGTTAGGGAATGAAGCTTGTGGATTTCATTAAAGGTCCTCCTACCTTTCCCCCATAATTTAAGCACTGGTTGGGAGCATGGAAATTACTGTTGCACATACCAAGCAATAGCAACTAACAGAGTTGATGATCTGCACTAAAACAACGTCAACAAAATGTACCTGGGTGATGTAGATGATCTTGTGCAGTTGAATTAGAATCTGTTGAATAGGATCACTGATCTGACGCACCTTCCGTTGTGATACAGCAATCCCTGCAGATGCTGCAGATGATAATGCTACAGTCAGCAGTGAGAACCCATTTGCTGGTTTTAGTACCTCTCTCAAATGCAGATGTAGAAGCCAGGAAAGGAGGAAAGAAGGGGAGGACAGCATTTGGAATTTGAATATTGCTAATGAAGCTAGTGCTTCCTCCCCTTTTTCTGAAAACAGCAATATTTAAGTTACATTGTTAAGTCAGGAATTCTAAAAATAAAACGTCTTTCCATGCTTCATCCCAGTGGAAATACTCCTATTATCAAAGAACAAGACAGAAATAACTAATAATCACAAGTCCGAAAATGCAATAAAATTTGACACTGGTTATATAAAGGTTGTCAAATCACTATTTTGTATGCCCTTTCAAAATTCTTGGAAAAAAGACAAACCCTAGTTTTAGTCTTTGAAATTCTGTATGACAAGATCATTTTATGTGTGTTATGAAAGCAGACGTAAAAATCCAACTTTATTCAAAATGTTGCCTCAAACAGAATAGATTTAATCTTTCGATTTCCTTCCTGACTTATATCATAGACACATGCTGCATGCTGTTCAAATATTTTGTTGTTTTAGGACAATCAGTGTATTCTACATAAATGACGACTCCTGCATATGATTCCTTCAATCAGAATATAAATACAACATCTAAAAAAGGGTGCAAAGTCTACTGATATTTTAAATTAGAACTGTCAGAAAACTAGTGGTAGTATCCAATGTTAGTCCTTCATAGAGTAGACCTATTGAAATGAATGTGGATACTACCCTAGGCCCCTAATCTTGAGCATGCTCTGGGAGAGAGCGGAGGACAGGAAGGCCTGGCGTGCTATGGTCCATGGGGTCACGAAGAGTCAGACACGACGTAACAACTTAACGACTGAACAACAACAACAAAATCACCACACAGTGATTTCATGAATCATTGTCTAGATGTGATACCACCTCCACTTGAGAGAATGTAAAGCTGTCACCAGTGAACCACTAATTCATACATTTAAATAAGTGTGCAAAATAATATGTTATCATCATACTAATTTCTAGAAATATTAGAATATCAGATGTGGGAAGAGACTTTTGCATTCAACAGCTGCTGATGGAAATGAATCACTGAGAAGATGGTAAGCCAAAAAAAGGTATTTGTAATCAGGAGAGTGCCTCCAAAATGATCGTGGTCCTTAAAAAAAAAAAAAAAGCTAAGAATTTTCAGACATCTCTATCTCTGGGTGAGAAAACTGAGTGTTATTGCCAAGATGGCAATATAGATGCAGCTTTCAATACTGGATGGAGAACCTGTTCAACCTCCTGCCTACAAATTCAGAACTTAAAGCCAGCACGGTAATGATAGCAACTGGGTCAAAAAACATACCAGGATAATGTCTTAAAGTAAAGATTATCCTTCTTTAAAATGAGAATATTCCTTTGAAGTATTCAAAGCTGTCTGGCCACTGTATTAACACAACGCTGGACTAGATGAACCTTTGGTCTGATCCAGCATGGCTCTTCTTATGTTCTTATGAATTTTTTTTTTAAGATCTTTCAATTATATTCTATGCATAATGTATTGAATAAGTTTTCACTAGTTATTCAGAGCAAGAAAGGGAAATGTAGATTAAAATGTTAACACTAGAATCATTCACTGAAAGAGAAAGTGAAACGTCTGTCTCTTCCATGGACAAGTATGCATGAATCCAGCAACCTGCTGAAGAAGCAGCAATTCTGACACCCATATGGCGATCCAGGGCCTTTTCAGTGGAAAGCCAATATGAGTAAGATCTCTATGACATATAAGATCGCACATGGGACTGCAAACTAAGGTTATCAGTTACCCCTGATGTGAAGTAGGTTGTTGGCATTTTTATTTTAAAGATGAAGGCCTGAGAAAGAGACCACCCTGAGAATGAGGCCATGCTGAGATCTTATCCAAGTCCATTTCATGGACTCATTGTCTCATGATTATGTAAAGGAAATGGTCCAATGAAACCAGGGTTTACTGTGTATTTATGTCAAATGCAGCCTTTCCCCCCTCCCTTCTAGAATACATTTAGTCTCTCAATAAAGGACATGTCCAGGCATGCCAGACTTCTGTAGCTACCAAACTTTTTATTATTCTCCCCATGACCGTGCCTTATGTTAAATAAGAACATGCAGAAATCACCTAAGAAGAGCCATGCTGGATCACACCAAAGATCCATCCAATCCAGCATTCTATTCACACAATGACCAACCAGCTGCCCATGGGAAACCCACAAGCAGGACATGAGCGCAGTAGCACTCTCCTGCTCATGTTCCCCAGCAACTAGTGTACATACGCATACCGCCTCTGATACTGGAGGTAGCATATAGCCATCAGGACTAGTAGCCACTGATAGCCCTATCCTCCATGCATTTGTCTAATCTCCTTTTAAAAGCCATCAACATCTTCTGGTAGTGAATTCCATAGTTTAACTCTATAAGGCTGTGTGAAGAAGTAAACCCTTTTATCTGTCTTGGATCTCCCCTCAGTCAGTTTCATGGGATGACCCCAGGTTCTAGTATTATGAGAGAGGGAGAAATATGTCTCCTTATCCACTTTCTCCACAGCACACATATTTTTGTACACCTCTATCATGTCTCCCCTCACTTGCCTTTTCCCTAAGCTAAACAGCCTCAGAGGTTGTAACCTTTCCTCATAGGGGAGTTGCTCCAGCCCCTTGATCATTTTAGTTGTCCCTTTTCTGTGCAGTGACCAGAACTGTACACAGTACTCAAAGTGTGGTCACACCATAGATTTGTATTACTTTCCTAATTATGCCTAATTTGGAATTTGCCTTTTCCCCAGCAACTGCAGCCTGGGTTAACATCCTCATCAAACTGTCCACCACAACCTCAAGATCTCTTTCTTTGTCAGTCAACTTTTAGCTCAGATTCCATCAGCATGTATGTAAAGTTGGGAATTTTTTGCCCCAATGTGCATCACTTTACACTTGCTTACTTTGAAGGGCATTTGCCATTTTGACGTCCATTCTCCCAGTGTGGAGAGATCCTTTTGGAGCTCTTCACAATCCCTTTTTGTTTTAACCACCCTACATAATTTCATGTCATCAGCAAACTTGGCCACCTCACTGCTCACTCCTAATTCTTGGCCATTTATGAACAAGTTGAAGAGCATTGGTCCCAATACAGATCCTTGTGGGACCTCACTTTTTACATCCCTGAATTGACCATTTATTTCTTTTCTCTGCTTTCTGTTCTTTAACTCTTATTAATCCATAAGAGGACCTCTGCTCTTATTCCGTGACTACTAAGTTTGCTCAGGAATCTCTGGTGAGGGTCTATGTCAAAAGCCTTTTAGAAATCCAAATAACAACATCTACCAGATCATCCCCGTCCACATGTTTACTGACATTCTCAAAGGACTCTAAAAGACTAGTGAGATGGGACTTGACTTTGCAGAAGCCATACTGATTCTTTTTCAGCAGGGCTTGTCCTTCTATATGCCTACTACCTTTAATAATGCTTTGAACCAATTTACCCGGAACAGATGTTAAGTTAACCAGCCTGTAATTTCCCGGATCCCTGCTGGATCCCTTTTTAAAACTGGAGTTGTATCAGCCATTCTCCATTCCTCTGGTACAAAGGCTGATGTTAGGGAAATGTTACATATTTTTGTTAGAAGATCAGCAATTTCATATTCGAGTTAAGAACTCTAGGATGGATACCATCTGGGACTGGTGATTATTAGCTTTCAATTTGCCAATAAGGTTGAGAACTTCATCATTTGTCATCACTATTTGCCTCAGTTCCTCAGACTCCCTTCCTGAAAACATCAGTTCAGACACAGGGATCCATCCCAAATCTTCTACAGTTAAGACAGATGAAAATAATTCAGCTTCTATGCAATTTCCTTATCCTCCTTTAGTATGACCACTGACTGTACCCCAGCACTATCTACAAAGCTATCTAGACAGTGCATGATATCCGCAGCCTTTGCACTAGGCAGGCAATGTTCCATGCAGTCTTCACAACCATCACAAACTCAGCTGTCTATGTGTCTAATGATCAAATCTCTCACTACCACAAGTCATAGTGACACTTGGAGGCACATCCTTGGTGTGAGAGGATATTTGTTCATCTTCCAAGGAATCTAAGGTATCATTTCTAAGGGATCATTTTCGTCTTCCTCAGAATGATGCCCTCCTTCCCAAGACCCCCATTCTCTGTGACAGCAGAGAAACTGCCACCCAGGGATTGGGATCCCGCCTATAGGTCTCTGAAGGCCTCATCCAACAACTTCTCTGCCTCTCTCAGCTTGTCCAGGTCAGCAACCTTGGCTTGTGCAAGCCCTCTCGAGTACTATGTTTCCTCTCCATACTGTATTTTGTAACTGTGGGAAAGTGTGAGTAAGGTGGGGTGGGGGGAGAAGGGAAACAAAGACAAGAGGGCTGGAGATTATGGACTCCTCGGGTATGTGTTTTTCTGAGCTTTGGCAAATTATTGGAAAGAAAAATTCCAAACTTCTTCCAAAAATTAACAAAAAAAAAGGCTCAGAAAGACCCAGTCCATTCTGACAGAACAAATATATCAAATACAAAGTTGTAATAAATCATGAACAGGCTTGCAGGTATTCTGAGAAAAACATGAGAATCAAAAGGAAGGTAAGCATTATTGCTTTGTCCAAATACAGACATTGTACCTCCAACATTTGCAAAGCTGAAAGGTATTATTATCAGGGGCTTCACAAAGCTGCTACACTTGATCGATACCAATATTTTTTCCTTCCTGTTTGGCACTGCTTATGCAGAAAGATACTGCTGCTAATACCACTCCTGAAAATATGAAAATCTCCTTTGAATGCCTCTGAAGAAAAATTCTTTCACTGCTAGCCTAAACTCTGCTGTGGTTCCTTTCAATAAGATTTGAAATTGAGATCAGGTATTATGCAGCTTAGTAACAATTAATTCACTTACCTAAGCAAACTAATATTGCTCAGCAATTCAGCAAAGTACACTGTATGGATTACATACAGTGACAGCATTGAAAAGTTAACTACGCATAAACAGAAAACGTGCTTGTTTCTTAAATTAAAGTATAGTAGTTGATAGTTGTTCAGGGGGGAAATATTAATTCAAACTCTAAGAATTAGTAGGAAAGTATTTTCCATTCAACCTGTAGACCATTAAGAAGAGTTAAATAACCTATGTAGCATTCACTGATAAAACTGAATATACAGGTTTACAAGAAGTGGATAGAACCATCCAGCGATTCAATTACACCGTAGGCTAACCTTCTTGTATATATTAAGGTCATATTTATACCATATGTTCTATGGCATCCCCATGAGCCTCAGCCATGCACAAATGTCTGTAAATTTTACCAGAGATGCATCAGAATTGAAGAGCACTTTTGAAAGGGGGTATTTTCTCGTGTCTTCTTCACTTGCTATGAAATGGAGGACAGTAACCCCTTGTGAACCACTGAGGTAAACAGAACAAACATCTGATAGGACTTGTCTCATGAGGTAAGATCCAGGGTTACTACAACACCTAATTTGTAAGTGCCACATAAAGCATTTTTGCCTTATGGAAAAAATGATCACGTCCTGTGCATTTTGGGATTTGAAACATGAGTGAGGTGCCCTGATCTGCCAACATACCATCTGGCTAACTCAGAGATTAGCAGCATAACCATGAGTACTTGTTTCCATGCTTGATTTGTTTTCTGGGATGGAACTCTTTTTTTTTTTCTTAGCTTTTGCTAAGTTTAACTTGTTTTGTCCTGGTTTTATGTTCTAAAGCACCTATGAAAAGTCAAAGAGCCCTTTTATCGTTAAGATTAACTATAATCTAGGGAGCTTTTAAGGCCACAGTAGGATCTGGCAACTGGCAGCTAAATCCAGCCCTCAGAGGCTTATATTTCTGAAATAGTTACCTCAAAACTATTCCCCTTATTATTCCCTCAAAAACATCCCCTCAGCTGTATAATAAAACTGGGGTGCCGGCAGACAAGGCTTTTATAGTGCCATCGATCTGCTTCATTCATGGAATTTTAGAGGGGGTCCAAATGTCATCTTCCACTCATAACTCTCCTGTGCTTTCTCAGTGCTGCATCTGACTTTTTTTTTACTGCCAAAAAAACGAAAATCCACTAAGGGAAAAAAGACAGAATTCCTGCACAGTACCTTCTGACTGGTAGTGCTTGGAACCTTCTGTGTGGGAGTACCCACAGACAAAGGAATGTTTACACCTTCCCTCTCCCAATGTGAACAGTGAGACTGTCCAAGTACTCCCCTTATTTAAGGAGAGACGAAGACTGGGTGCAAAACGGGCCAAGCTGAGAGTCATTCAATTGCTTTTGTGAGAAAATTGTGAATGTCTGTTTCTTTGTTGAATGCAGCACTGGAAGCCAGGTGATTTTCAGTAGAGAATGCCAGGGGCAGAGGGGTGCTTAATTCTCTTTCCTTCCACCACATTTTTGTTGCAACTCTTCCAACCCTGCCTGCTTTCCCCTCCATGGTGTTCCAGATGCATATTTGAAAAGGTAAACACATGTCTGAATCGCAGTCATGACTGGGGATGATGGGAGTTCTACTCCAGTTCATCTGGAGGGCATCAGGTTGAGGAAGGCTGCTGTAGAGGGAACAGCAGCTGCCAGGAAAGATTAAGCCCATCTACAGCTGCTTCTCAGATGAACATAATGCCTTTCACTCAAAGCTGCTTTTCAGCAAAGAAATGGGATATCAGGTTTTCTTTACAACTGACTGCATGTACTGTGTAATTTGGGCTTGACAGGTCCTCCCTCGCTATTCTTACCGCTGGAAGAGGCAGGAAGGGAGGGAAAGAGACTTTTGCTTGTGTGTTGGAGTGAGTAGCTGAGGTGCATAATAAGGGGAGAACTTTGCTAAAGCCTCTACTGCTATTTATTGTGGGAAGGAGAGGATTAGAGGTCCCTTGTCTCAGGTAGAAGCAAGTCATTGGGCAGAGCTAAAGCTACTGGCCCTTCAGCCTTGGCCTGATTGAAAAGATGGATTCTCTTATGAATTAGTTGTCAACCAGGGTGCTACAGAATGTACTGTACATGAACATGGTTACTGCTGTGAAATTGGTGGCCAAATCAAATGTCATTTCTGGCTGTTTTGGATCATGTACAAATCAAAGCCATTTATCTAGAGTATCTTACTGAATCCTTCCCCCTCCACAGCAGGAACCTGAAACCAGCTCAGATCTCGGTACTTAAGATCCATCTACCATAACTCTCAGGCTACATACATATGACCACATGCCAGTCCTGCACATATGCAGACTCGCACCTCCATCCTGGCCCAAGATGGCAACACTACCCTACCTTGTCTCAGTCTATTCCTCTATGCTTAACATGTCCTACAACACTGTATACATTTAGATGCCAAGTTAAAGCTTTCCTCTTTAAGCAGGCATTTATCCTTTAATCTGTTGCTTTATTAATTTTACTGCTGGCTCTTCAATGTTTTAAATATTTTTAATTTTTAATATTGTATTATTCTGATACTTTAATTGTTGTATTATTTTCATTTATTTATTTATGGTTACTCTGTTGTTGCTGTTTGGTTTTATGATTGTAAACCACCTCAAGTGCATTTGCCAGTTAGGCAGTATACAAATCTAATAAATAAATAAATAAATAAATAAATAAATAAATAAATAAAATGATACAACATAGCTACCATTCCTTTCTCAGTCTATCCCCTGCTGACCCCCACAACCTTCACCATTCCATCCTTCCTTGACTGATCCAACTAGACTTTGCAACCACCCCTTGTTCCCTCTTGGTATTATAATGTAATGTTTCAGGGCTCTTAAAGAACCTTTGACTTAGATCATTCCTGAGAGAGACCAACACATTTTTATTTATGTATGGTTTTTCTCCAAGAAAACATCTACGCTATTTCTATCTCAGCCATAATTCTATGTTCTGTTATAACTATGCAAAATGATACTATTAAGTACTACCATGATCTTTCAGATTGCGAAGAATCACAGCTGGAAGGCTGTGGGATTTCCACCCTGTTACTAACGAGTCCTCTATTTTCTTAACGTGGGCCCTGAACATGAGCGAAGGTGCTGTCAGAAGCAGATCAAGGGGCAGCAAAGCTGAAGAAATAAAAGAAGAAACTACATGTGAAACCATAACAAACTTTAAATAAGGTCAGAAATGGCAAGATGAGTGCCCATTCCAGTTGCAGGTGCAAAATTACCTGGCCTTGGTCTGGATCCTGGGACACCAATATAATCTCTGTAAAACAGAAAGGATACTGATAAGAAAGATCTTTCAAGTAAACTTTGTGCATGAGAAACTCAAGCCAGTATTCTGGGTCTGGTCAGTGCGGGGGAAGAAGGCTGCCTGGAAACCCGATGCATTGCATACCACCTCAAATTCTATCACAGAAGGAAGCTGGGATACTAAATATGCATTTTTCTAAACTGGTACCCTGCAGGAAGTTACATGTTCTCAATGGGGATTTTCCTGCTTTGTGAACTCAAGTAGCTCTATCAAGATGGATGAAGTTTACTTATGGCTATTATTTATTAATTACATTCCTCCACATAATGTTTTATATAGACCTTGGAAGTCCTGAAAAGTATTCCATTAGTATGAACATTTCAAAATTGCCAAGTATTGCATAGTCACAGTTCGGGACAATTCACCATAAAGGTAGCCAAACATTTTACATCTTTAATTTTCCATTTCAAACTTGCCTTGCTTGAGGCTGTCTTTCAGAAGCACTGAAGCTTCGTTTTATAATACCTGTAACAAAAGCACAATGGATATATTCTTAGTGCTGAAAACATTTTAAATTACTGAAATAGATTCCATCTCCCAACATTTTTGTCCTATCATAGCAACTTTTAAAAGAAACTGGCAATAAAAGACAGTTCTAAATATAAAGTGTTTCAAGATGTAAGCAGTGCATAATGATTCACACTGATCCTAAACATCACATTTTAATCAGACTTGCAAATTGTAGGAACATTCTACTAGCTTGCCGTATCAAATACCAGCAAACCTATGAGATGCATGACTTTTATTAATTGCATTTCTACCCCACTCTTTGTCCTTGCAGGCCCTACAGCAGGGAGGAAACTTTTTGCTGTGGAGGTCCACATTACCTTGGACAAAACCTGTTGGAAGTCTGCATTTCAGCAGTGGGCATGACCAAAGTCAAAAGTAGGCAGTTACAGGTGTGACTCTTACCTTAGTTCAGTACGCCACAATCAAAAAAAGAAAAAAATTGCTTCCAGGAGTTCTCCTTCCCCAATTTGTACCAGGTTGCAAGACACCGCAGGAATGAGTAAATAATATCAATAACTGAGAGTGGGGCCAGTAAGGGGGCATGCCATGGGAAGATTCCAGATTGACAGGTCTGGAGCTTTGCACTTGACCCATGGGCTGGAGGTTCCTCAACCCTGGCCTACAGGGTGGCTCACAAATTTGTAACAGAGTAATAACTAAAAACATCAAAGATCACTTAAAACAATGTCATTCTTTCCTTTGGTCACTATTACACTCCTCAAAGGATCACTTCTTGCATTCTATTTGAAATCCTTTTCAATATCTTATTTTTCTGACACTGATGCAGGTCTTAAATAGTACATACATTACAGAACCTATGTTTCCTTTCTTCTTAAAGATACCTCATATTAACACATAGTGGGAAGTATCCAGTACAGCCAGTGCACTCCGAGCATTTCTCTTACGCTAGCAGGACCCACTGCTGGGGTAACAAGAACTAACACTACCAACAGTAATCCCAGAAATGAGCAGAAACACGCATTTCCAGAATGGAAAACTCAGCAGAGCTCCCTTCTGAAAGCTCCACTAACCTGCTCTGTTCTGGAAATCGGCATTTTACTCATTTATGATGACTGCAGGATCTGCTAGTCTCTGTTGTGCAGTGCTACCAAGCGTTTCTGCTCACACATGAGTAGCATTGGATACGGCTCAGTAATCCCAGAAACATGTGGAAACACTCATTTCTAGAACAGGACAGCTCAGCAGAGCTCCCTTCTGAAAGCTCCGCTGATCTCCATTCTGTTTCCTATCACTGCAGGATCCAGTAGTTTCCTGTTGTGCTAACGATATGTTCCACTAGTGCACAAACAACGTTGGATATTGCCCAATGTCTAAAAAAATCTTTTGTTTTCCAGAATTTAATTGGTAGAACTAATGTTCAAAATAAATCATAGTTTTTATGTCCTCTCCTTTATTGTATTATAATTTTTTTAATAAATGGTTTCCTTTCTTAACTGGCTGTCACTCAATTTTTTATATACCCACTGTCTGAGTTCAAAAAACTAAAACAATTGTAGTTTTTGACTATTTATTTCCATTATTTTTCCACACAATAACAGTGTTTAGCTTGGAAAAAAGGAGGCTAAGGTGGAGACATGACACAGGTGTACAAAATTATGCATGGGATAGAGAATGTGGATAGGGAGACATTTTTCTATCTCTCTCAAAATACTAGAACCCGGGGTCATCCTATGAAGCTGACTGGGGGGCGATTCAGGATAGATAAAAGAAAGTACTTCTTCACACAGCACATAGTTCAACTATGGAATTTACTACCACAGGATGTAGTGATGGCCACCAATTTGGATGGCTTTAAAAGGGGGTTGGACAAATTCCTGGAGAAAAAGGCTATCAGTGGTTACTAGTCCTGATGGCTAAGTACTACCTCCCGTACCAGAGGCAGTGAGCTTATGTACAGCAGTTGCTGGGGAACATGGGTGGGAGGGTGCTGTTGCGCTCATGTCCTACTTTTGGGTTCCTGGTCGACAGCTGGTTGGACACTGTGTGAACAGAATGCTGGACTAGATGGACCCTTGGTCTGCTCCAGCATGGCTCTTATGTTCATTTGGTTGTCTTCTACTAAATACTTGCTACCCGATATCATTCCCAAATTCAGTCTATCACATCTGAATTATGTAGTAATTATTGCCAAGTATAGAATAGGAATCTTGGAAAATAAATGCAGAAACATACGTGAAGATACATATGGGTGGGTGGAAACCCTCATGTATCAGTTTAATCAAATATTGCAATAGAATTTGACACCGTGGAGGCTTAAAAACCTATATGCATGTTCTTCTAATTGCTGGTATGTAGAGCCACAAAAATCAATTTCGTGCAAGTATGGTGGAACTGCCTTTACATCAAACATTTGGGGATCAAGTATTAGAAAAATAGCAACAATAAGGACAGGTTGCTTACCTGTAACTAAAGTTCTTCAAGTGCTCATCTGTGAACTCACACATAGGAGTTATGTGCCTGTGCAGAACAGTCATTCACAACACTCTAGAGCTGAATTGAGTTTTAGGCAGGAGTCCCGCCTACCCCCTCTGCACATGCTCTGGCTGTGGCTCCCACCTGCCACTTAGTTCTATGTCTACCACGGCAGAGGAATAAATTAAGAGTGAGGCATCAAAGCTCAGAGAAAGGTGGGTTGTGTGAGTTCACAAACAACTACTCAAACTACTCAGATAACTACAGTTAAAGGTAAGCAACTTGACCTACTTTTTCATGGTCTCTGTGACTCACATATTTGGGATAAGCAAGAAACTTACTGAAGGAGGGAGATGTCATGCCAGGATTGTAGAGAGGACTGCCCTGCTAAAGGCTATACCTGTACGAGCTCTGATGTCCAAGTGGTAGTGCTTAATTAAGGTTGCGGGCTGAGCCCAAGTTGCAGCACTGTATAGCTTAGGAAAGCAGAACACCCCAGAGAAAAGCAGCATATGATGCTGTGGTCCTAGTTTAGTGACCGTGAACATGCAGGGGAGCTGGAAGGCATGCAAGCCGGTAAACAAGGATACAACCCACTTAGCAAAGCATTTTGAGGATACAGGGTGTCCCTTTCTCAGGCCCAAGTGGCACACAAACAGACAAGGGGGGGGGTTCAGAACGAGGCTGTGCATTGTAGATTGAATGAGAAAGTCTTCCAGATGTCTAATGAGTGAAGCTTGATCTCCAGTAAGGAGACAGGCTGTGGAAGAAACATTGCATAGTTTGTTTTTGTCGGGACCACGGTGACATACTTTGAGCAGGCCACAGTGAGCCCCTGCTGGAAAGAGACATGTCCATTATAACCATTACTGATGGACAGTGAGGCTGAAAATCGAGTCCCGCCAATAGGTTTGCTGCGATAGTCCACTAGTCTAGGGATCTGCCAAAGGAGGCTTAGATTAGCCGCAGAGGTGGTCTTGAATGTGGTTTTGAGGACACTAAGGCTTGTGGTCTTGGGGGACATTAATATTCATACTGAGGCTACCTTGTCAGGAGTGGCTCAGGATTTCATGGTTGTCATGTCAACCATGGGCTTGTCTCAGATAATATCTGGCCCCAACATTTGTGCCAGGGCATACTTTGGATCTGATTTTCTGTACTGAGAAAATGATCTGTGGGTGGTGGAGCCAGTTGTGACTCAATTGCATGGACAGTTCATTATCTGGTCAGAGATATAACCTCTGTATAGGTGGGAACCAAATTTGATGGTCCGCCCCCAAAGGCTGATGAATCCAGATGGACAAGGGTCCATCCAGATGGAGATCCAGATGGATTTCTGAGGTCTCTTGGGGGTTTTCCTGCAGGCTTAGTTGGCAGTCCTGCTGAGGCCCTGGTCTCTGGTTGGAATGAGAGGATTGGTCCAGGTTATTGATATGATCCTTGACCCAAATGTCCTTGACCCAGTCATAGAACCATGTCAGCTCCTTGGTATTCCAAGGAGCTGAGGGCAATGAAACAATGGTGTTGACAATTCGAACACAAATGGTGGAAGACTCATAATGAATACGATCAAACACAGGTAAGTATCCATTTGCAATCTTATCCTCTGGTAGTGATGGTGACAAAGAAATATGACTTCTCTGCCAGCACTGTACCTGCTCAGTGTTGTCCAACTGAGCTTTTTTGGGCGGTTAAAGACCTCTTTGGTGTAGGCTCTAGAATACAACTCAAACCTCCCAAAGGTTCACTGTGCGCAATTTGCTGGACATTCTGCAGATAAAATCAGTTGTATCTGTGCTGACTTGGATGCCATTGTTTTGACGCAGTCTGAAATGGACGGGGCATCATCTAGTCACGTCATGGATATCTTTCAGCTTGTACAACTTGAGGACATGGACAGAGTGCTTGGAGGACAGAGGCCTACTTGCTCCTTAGATCCTTGTCCGACTAGCTTGTGAAATCTGCCAGAACTGGGCTGGGTATCTGGACCTACAAGATGGCACTGCCTCCTTGAGGGATGGTGAGGTTCCTGCAGCTTTGAAGAAAGCAGTGGTGAGGCCCATGTTGAGGAAACCAAATTAGATCCTATCATTTTGGATAACTACTACCCTTGGGCAAGGTGCTGAAGCATGTGGTGTTCTTGCAACTTCAAGCAGCGTTGGATGGTACTGAGAATTTAGATCCATTCCAATCAGATTTCAGACCTAGTTATGGGACAGAAGCAGCCCTGGTTGCTCTGGTTGATGACTTACACCAGGGAATGGATGGGGGGAGTGCAACCCTGTTGGTTCTTCTGGACCTCTCAGTGGCTTTCAATACCATCAACCATGGTATCCTTCTAGACAGTTTATCTGGGTTTGGTTTAGGAGGCACAGTATTTAAGTGGTTCCAGTATACTTGGAAGGGTGTCTCAGAAGGTGGTGCTGGGGGACTTTTGTTCCAACCCATGGCCATTAGCATTTGGGTGTCACAATGTTCCATCCTGTCCCTCATGCTTTTTAACATCTACATAAAACTGCTGGGGGAAGTCATCCAGAGATGAAGTGTCATCTGTATGTGGATGATACTCAGCTCTACCTCTCATTTCTGTCTACACATCCCAGGGAGGCTGTGGAACTCTTGAACCAGTGTTTGGAGGCTATTTTGGGGTGGATGAGGGTGAACAAGCTGAGATTTAATCCAGACAAGATGGAGGTACTGAGTTGGGAAACCAACTACTCTGGATAGCTTTACAAGTGGTTTTAGACAGTTTCACTCCCCATAAAAGACTGAGTATGTAGTCTGAGAGGCCTCCTGGACTCCACACCAACTGGGTAAGCTCAGCTGGCTGCAGTGTCCAAGAGTACATTTTAAGAGCTTAGGCTGGTACACCAGCTATGACTATATCTGGAGGGGTTGGACCTTGCTTCGGTTATCCATGCACTTGTGATGTCCAGGATAGACTACTGCAATGTGCTGTATGTGGGGCTACCTTTGAAATCAGCTTGGAAACTTCAGCTGGTGCAAACTGCAGCCGCCTGAGTGTTGATGGGGGCAAGACAGTCAGGTCATATAGTGCCTATACTGCACCAGCTGTAGTGGCTAACAGTGCATTTCTGAGCCCAATTTAAAGTGCTGGTTTTGACCTCTAAAGTCTTAAATGGGTTGGGACCAAATTACTTGAAGGACTGCCTTCACCCATATCAGCCTGCCTGCACTTTAAGAACAGCAACTGAGGTCCTCACTTGCCCGCCTTTGAGGGCAGATAGGTGGGCAAGTACATGAGAGAGCACCTTTTCCGTAGTGGCCCCACACCTCTGGAATGGGTTGCCATCGAGGGTCCGTCAGGCCCCAGCATTGCAGGCTTTTAGGAAGGTTCTGAAAAACTACTTGTTTACTGTGGCCTTCCCCTGATCATGTGTGTGTGTTTTGTATTGTTGTATTTTAGATTGTTGTTTTTATGAATTGTGGACATCTATGTTATTGTTGTAAGCTGCCTTGGGAGGGCTCCTGTCCTGAAAGGCAGCCTAGAAATATTTTAAATAAATAATAAATTCATACTGTATTAGTGTTAGGACATTTGCAGGACTTGGGTATGAAGCAGGAAACTGAACTTGTATTCACTTGTGAACAACCACTAAAATCTTAATTGGTTTTAATTATTTGATTTTGGAAAAAAAATCTGAAATGATTAGAAAACAAGATAGTTAACTATTAGTTACATAAAATCAGTGATATTTTAAAGCAGAGAAGGGGAAGTCAGAAATCTGGAAGCATTGGGAGTTACAGAAATATTATTTACATTGTATAGACTTGATAATTTGTTGAATATACTTACATTTTGAATTTTATACTATTGAGAAATAGAATAATATATCATTAGAATTATATAGGCATATTTGAGCATTAGGATTCCTATATCAATATGATTTTAACAAGCTTATAAATTTGGGCTTGAAAATAATTTTGCATATTTTATGTAATTTTGTCTGTGGGTACGGTATGGTTTATTTACTTTAAAAATGATAAACTCTGGGTTATATCCAATGTCACACAAACAGCCCTCTGCTTGTGCAAACACAATTTTTCTTCCTCTCCTGCCCCCTGTACTGCCCAAATTTGCTCTGGAGGTTCCTCTACCCCTCTGGAGTAGATTTGGGGGCCACAAAGGAAGCTGTAGGAGGGAGAAGCAATCAGTTTCGTCAACAGTGTCTGTTCTGCCCCCAGATGCACACCATTGGATATGACTTTTTGTAATTTAAGAAAGTGTTGTGTTTTGGGCTACTGTGGTTTATGAGGTCTTGAAAGGATGCATGGATTACATGGTGTATAGCTCAAAGGATATCTGAACTGTTCAACAGGTACAAAAATAACAATGAAATTTTAAAGAAGAAACTACCGGGGAATATTTATTTAGGGCGCAATCCTATGTAAGTTTAGACACAAAAAGTCCGAAAACTCCCAGCATGGCTGGCTGCAGAATGCTGTGAGTTGTAGGACTTTCTTCTGTCTAAACATGCATTGGATTGCACATTTACTGAAATAGAAAGGTAAAAACATTAAATGTCTTATTCAAAATGTATTCACAATGCACAAATCCCGTGGATGCAATGGGACCTACTTCTAAGAATTTCAGTCCAATAGATCTTTAGCTTGTTGGAAGTGGCTTGAGTAAAAAATATGAGTTACAAACTCAGGAAAATGGGTTATAACAAAATATAACACATCTACAAACATCTACAAACAGATGCTAGAGCAATAATACAAACTATTTGTCTGAAAGACTGACTTCTGAGGGATTTGCTGGTATTATAAAACCTGTACTGCTAATGTCAAGGAAGTAGCAAATCTCTTTTGTCCACCTTCAGATTGTACATACAGAATTAAAACATCTAGCAACCTGCTTGAAAACTATTTCCTCTGCGTTGCCTAATGCCACATTCTCCAAGTTAATGAGAGCTGAACACACACCACAGATGAAATATACTTGTTAATAGTTTAAAACTAATTACTTGTGAATGGTGAATATGCTGGGTATTTTGAGGCATGTGTACATTCATGTATGTCCTGGATCCCTACATTGCAAAACACACCTGCTTGTGGATCCCTTGTCTATCCATGTCTGATTCTCCCCATCTGCCACATGGTGATAGGATCCACTGGCAGACAGGTGTAATCTGGTGCACTCAGAGCACATATTTTACCCCAAAATAACCCTGTGAGGACAAGTCCACAGATAAGTCTTTTTAAAAATTGTTTCACATAGGCTTTTGTCTTTTAGGTTATATATAAGAAAGGATGCTTTGGGCAGAATCTGACAGGGTGCTTACACCCCCACCAATTCCCATCCACAAGTGGTGCTCACTGCTTGCAGAACAAAGATTTAGTGCTTCCAAGGGCAACCAGAAGCAAGCAAAAACGCTCATTTCTGGAATGGGGCGGGTTGCTGGAGCCTGCATAAGGGAGCGCCGTCAACCTGTCCCGATTGATAATCGAGCGTTTCTGCTCATTTCGGAGCTTCCTCTGGGAAGTGCTAAACCTCTGTCGCGCAAGCGGTGGGTCCTGCTTGTGCAATGGAATTGGCAGGACCCACCGCTTATGCAACGGAATCTGCGGAGTGCAAGAGAATCAGTGGGGGCGTAAGCAACCTGTTGTATTCTGCTCTTTATTAGCAGTAGCTTGTATTCACTGAAGGCCTGTCAAAGTACCACAACTACCCTGCATTCCCCACTATCTGAAACACACCACACATACACAAATACCATGCATAGGGAAAAAAATCAGAAACACTACCCAGGATGAATAGCGTCCCTGGAAACCATTAAACCTTTCTGGAAACTTTACTCTGTGATAACTTCCCCACTTGTTAGGCTAACTGCTTGCCTACATCAGAGCATTAAATAAAAAGGCTCTGGCACAAAGATGAATGCCCAGTCTAACTGAACACATATCTGATCTTGTCAAATGGCCTGGGTTGCAGGACACTTTCTCATCCATTTTTTCTATTGGCGTGGGAGAATGAGACTGGGCCTTCCTGTCACACTCATGAGCTGCCTCTGTCAACTTGGACATCTATTCAAGGGTGTAAAATTTAAACAGGATCTACTGTTCAATCCAACGCATGTGGGCCCAAATTACAAAATACCTGGATTTCAACTGCACTCTTCAGGCCTATACACACTGGATGTTATGCACATGCATTCTATTCTAATATTATACCCATGTGTAGAAGTCTGGAGTGACGTGAAATGGCTCTTATTAGCATATCTAGTTGGAACAGTGTCAGTAAACCAACATTTATAATCTATATCCCTAGGTGTTGCTAAATGTTTGCAGTCTTTACCATCTGGATGTTTTATCTGATGCTCACTCCACCTCTTGGGGACCCAAGTATTCTGGGACCTTATTTGGTTTACTTGATTGTTTGACTTGTACTGAGAGACCTAGACTCAAGCTGTCATTGAAAATACTTTTTTCTGCTACTACATTTTCTATTTAAAGAAAGGTAACTTACCTCATGAAAAAGCAGTAACTTTTATATAGATCAAATTAGGTTTTAATTAGATACTAAGACCTATTAACAGCTCTCTAGTTACTGATCTGGGTAGCCAAACAGAAAAAGGGGTATGGGGTGAGTGCACCCCTATTTGTAGAATAGTAAAGAGACATAAAAGCATTACGGGATGCACAGGATTCAGTGATGCTTTGAAGCAGTCTCTGGACAATGTCATGGGACAATTGTCTTTATCACTGGGGTAGCACCCCAAACTGGGACTGGAACTAAATTGAGACACCACTCAAATCATTTTCTAGATGTTCCAAAATAAGTCTGATATGAATATTTTTTATTTCCATTCTTCTGATTTGTTCTTGTTGCATTAAGTGTTAAGAGGTATTTAAAACCTAGTTTCAGTGTGAATTTGAATGTCCTGATGGGATAGACTGGGCAGATAGGATATGACTATCACCAGGATAGTGTGATTATTAACACCTTCAGAGAATCAACAAAGCTGAAGTTAACCTCCATTTTCACAGTTTTTATGTAATGAATGAATCCAGGACAAGGAACTTGATCTCATTTGTGTCCTATTGGCTGCTTGCCAACGTAATCTAGGACACACTGAATAAAAACATTTTCACAGAACACAATGTTAAAGAAGAGAGATCAGTCAGGGGAAAACATTTCTGAAACCTTTATTTTCCTCTGTTGTTTCAAAGGCTTCCCTGTTGATGGCAAGGGTTGTATTGCTAGAAGCAGAGATATTTAGATTTAGCCATGTTTTCTCTCAGCACACAAGAAAAAATGTATTATTTTCCTTATTCTAATCTCTGTTCTATTTGCACTCATCAATTTTTATCGTATTATAAACAAAAACAACACTTGCACTTTTATTGCCTTATAGGCAGGCACCAAATGTGCCAAGCATTTAAGAATAATCCTAGCTATTAACATAAATTGTGAATACAATGTTATTACATTGCAAATAAATTATTTACTCTTGTCCTTGCATTTAGTTTTATCTGGACCTGTTCTGTAGCCCAGATTAAATGACCAGAAATCTGAAAGAGGCTTGAAATGTATCAAAATGTCTTAAACTTTCCCAGAGGCCTCTAGGCCCCAATGGACTAGATCAGCAGACAGTCTGCCCCTCCAGCATGGAATGGGCCCTACCTTTTAACCCCCAGAAGCGCACTTAATGATTTCTGGGTAAACTGGATTAATGTTCAGAAACCCAGTAGACATCTGGGTAATAATCCAGTGTTCTTGGATTAATCACAGTTTAGACCAGGGGTGAGGGATGTTTGCCCAGAGAGAGAGAGAGAGAGAGAAGGAGCGTGCACGTGAGCGCACAAACACATACACACAAAACATAATCATACAGGGTCACAACTATGGCCCTGTGTTAAGGGCAAATTACATGAATCACAATTTACCCTTAACAGTACATTCTATGGCTTATACTCAGAAAATGGATCAGAGGATTGATTTGAAATTTGGCAGCATAGGAAAGGTTGGTTTGAGGATGGTCTGTGAAAATTTTGAGGTAGAAAGGGTAAAAATAGCTTGTTTATAGGGGTTTAAAGTTTGATAAGTGACCTTTATTTGGCATCATTTTTATCTCAGCCTCGGTGGTACTGTTTAGCTTTTACTAACCCCTCCAACCTTGTATCTCATAAAGGAAAAGGGCTGCTGAGGGCCTTGTAAGGATCAGAAAACCCAGTATAGGGATGGTTCAAATTGCTGACAAGGACCAATTCTCTTTTGTTTCTCCCATGGGTCAAAGCAATGAAGAAACTAAAGTCCCACAAAAACAACCATGTGCACATGTGGATATTCAGCTGCAGTGTCCTGGGATGGAGATGACAGTTTTAGAGCAGCATTTCTCAAACTGTGGGCCTTTTTAAAAGCGTAAGTTAAAGTTAACACATTCTGAAATATGGTTGAGTTTTTTCTGACATAGCCACTTTCTAAGACTGTATATGGAAGGATATTTCTTTATTGAAAGTCTAGGGCTTCTTGTTTGAGAGATAGAGTACTTGTAATGTGGAATGGTACGTTCAGTAGCATGATCGCTTCAGCTGCATTAGACTCCATGTGTCTATTCCAGTGAATAAACAAGTCTGGTTAGGTCCACCTCTCTGCCACTAACAGCCATCCAGCGCCAAGGTAGTGGTGAAGCTGGAACTAAACACAGCATAGGATATCATGCCATATGCATATTGCCTAAGAACGTGTCTGTTAAGGGGATGGCCTTAACAGCCATAATATCCTTGCATTTTGGAGCTTGAGTGAACATGGAAAAACCCTTAACACAAGATGTTAAACTGAAAGTAGTTTTTTTTTAACTGAATTTTAAGTTGGAGGTTCTTTATATCTGGAATTAAACTTCTCCCTTCATCTCTGGGCATCAAGTTTGGGTTGCAAGGAGAGTGGGAGGAGGGAAAGCATGTTACAATGTGAAAACAGCAATGTACTTTTTTGAGGCCTGATATAATTTTTAGTTTAGTGCTACTACTGTAACAGATGCCATGGTAAATACAGAGATGACAGTATTTGCTCCCTATTAGACTTACATTCTAAGCCAGTGTTTGTCAAACTGTGGGCAGTATCCAGCTGTGTCATTCTGTTAGCACAAATTATGTTGCACTAGTGGAAACTAGTTTCTGAACTATGTGCAAGAGAAGAATCCAACTAAAGTTACATTTATTTATTTATTTATTTATTTATTATTAAATTTATTAATCGCCCATCTGGCTGGTCACCCAGCCACTCTGGGCGATGTACAACATACAATAAAAACAGTTTAAAACAATAAAATTCTACAATAAAAACATTTTCTAAAATACCCTAACCCACCCCAAATGCCTGCCTGAACAACAACGTTTTTAATGCACGACGGAAGCTCATTAAAGAGGGGGCATGACGGAGTTCCCTAGGGAGGGAGTTCCACAGAGTGGGGGCCACCACAGAAAAGGCCCTCTCCCTCGTCCCCACCAGTCTAGCTGTCCTGGCTGATGGGACAGAGAGAAGGCCATCCGAGGCTGATCTTGTTAAGCGGCCTGTCTGGTGCTGCTGGAGGTGCTCCTTAAGATAGGCTGGGCCGGAACCATATAGGGTTTTAAAGGTCAAAACCAACACCTTGAATTTGGCCCGGAAAACAACTGGTAACCAGGGCAACTCCTTCAGCACTGGAGTGATGTGATCTCGCCGGCGGCTGCCTTTAATCAGGCGAGCCGCCGCGTTCTGTACCAGCTGCAGTTTCCGAACCGTCTTCAAGGGTAACCCCACGTAGAGCACATTACAGTAGTCTAAACGAGAGGAGACCAGGGCATGTACTACCGATGGGAGCAGATGGTCGGGAAGGAAGGGGCGCAGCCGCCGTATCAGATGGAGTTGATACAGCGCTGTCCGGCTCACAGCTGACACCTGAGCCTCCATGGACAGATGGGAGTCCAAAATGACCCCCAGGCTGCGGACCTGGTCTTTCAAGGGTAGCCGTACCCCATTCAACACCATGTCAATGTCCCCCAGCTTCCTCTTGTCTCCCACCAAAAGTACCTCGGTCTTGTCAGGGTTCAGCTTCAGCCTATTCCTCCCCATCCAGCCACTCACCGTCTCCAGACATTTGGACAGGGATTCTATGGCCAACCTTGGTGAAGATTTAAACGAGAGGTAGAGCTGCGTGTCATCCGCATATTGATGACACTGCACCCCAAACCTCCTGATGATAGCCCCCAGCGGCTTCACATAGATGTTAAATAGCATCGGGGAGAGGAAGGAACCCTGTGGCACCCCACAAGTAAGTGGCCATGGGTCTGAAACCTCCTCTCCCAGTGCTACCCTCTGGTACCTGCCGGAGAGGAGGTTTGTGCTAGCATTGTACAACTGCACAACTACTTGCACAAGCATAATGGGAAACCGCTTGTGCAACAGGAAGATTCAGTGGAGCTCCACTAGTACTATTTGAGTTTGCAGACTGACACTGCTGGATAATGCTCTGTGAGTTGGGACCCACTATTGGGTTTCAGCCAACCTTCAGTTGGGTTCCAGTGCTCTTTGCTTGACTGCCTCATGCCATGGCCGCACCATGCTCCGTCCTGTGTCCCCACAGCTGCATCCAGAGGTAATATGAATGGCACCACATATGAAAAGGATGTTGAATCAGACTGATAATCTTCCCAATCAGAGTGTGGCAAAGTGGATTGTCAAGGAGTGTGCAGTTTAGGCTGAGAGGGCACAGAAAAAGGCTGAAACAGTGGAGCCAGAACAGGAGCTCTAACAGTCTGGTCTGATGTAGTTGCTTCTGTATGCCTTTGTGGCAGATCCATCGGTTGCCTAGGAGCCAGTTCCGATGTGGGGCAAAAACATCTCGAGTTCCGATGTGGGGCCTGGATAGGAATGCAGATGGTCTTGGCCAGTCCCGAGGTGATATGGCCCCAAGATATCTCATGTGGTTGTAACAGCAATCTTGGTCCTGTCTTGATCGCCAGTTGTCCCAGTAGGTGTGCCACAAAGGAAAAGACCACTCCAAGTGCCTGTCCCAATCAGACATTGGGGGCCAAGAACGCTTGCAGCGAGATGGAGGGTGTGCCTCCCTTCACTCTCTTCTGTATGGATCCAAGGCAATGGAATCTGCGGATCCGTCTCGGTATTGAGAGTCCTCTTGAGTGCAGAATCTTGAAAGCAGACACTGAGTATCTTCATCCAGTCCTTGACTGTACCACGGAAGATAGAGTCCCTTATCTCACCTTCCAAAGTCAACAGCAGCAGAATCGGTTCCTGGGTTCAGTCACACACTAGTGGGACTGAAGCCATCAGAACTGGTGAGTCCAAGAGCAGTGGAGGGGCCGGTATAGAAGACAAAGATTTCTTTGACTGACCTTTCATCTCCCTTGATTTCAGCTTTTTCTTCTTCTTTCTCTGAGAATCTGATGATGACTTTGGTGTTCTAGCTTTCTTCCCCAGTTTCTTTGGAACTGGAAAAGCAAGCTAACATCCCGGAGTTGGTGGGTCAACCCAAGTCATGGGTAAAGACCAAGCTGGGGACATTGCAGTAGCTGGCTGGGCAGTACTCTGAGAGGCAACTGGAGATCCAGAAGAAGGGGCAGAGATTTTTGTCTTGGGCAAGACCACTGCCTCTAATGCACTCCAAAGCTCTGCTTGGAGTCTATCTGCACGGTTGTGCCGAGCCTGCTTGGTGAAGGATTGGCAGCATGGGTAGGTTTCCCCCAAGTGCCCTTCACCCAGGCACAACAAACAGTGGGAATGACCATCCATAAGAGGAAGCTTACTGCTGCACCTCACACACTTGCAAGAAGGTGCCTTCAAGGCCATATGCCTCAAAGGTGACCTTATGATCATAAAAAGGGATCATGAACTAAAATAAACAAAGGAATAATAGTAAAGAGAGAAATACAATAAGAAAAAAGGAAGAATAAAACCTCCACAACTCTCCAAAAATGCAGTCTTCCAGACAGTGTTCCCAATGAGGCTCACACAATGGTGGCTGAAGAAGAACTGAGGGAATAAGCAGGAACCTGCTAGGGATGTGCACACTGGGACAGTGTGGGAGGGGTTCCTGCCAAAATTCCTCAGCTATAGAAGTTTCCTGAATCGCAGGCACAGAGCCCAAATGTGTGATGCACAGAGTTCATGAAGAAGTAAATGTAAAAGCAGCAGGAGGGAGGGATAAAAAAAATTCTCAGTTGGGGAGAGGGTACTGTCATGTCCTACCACTTTCAGGACAGCCCTAAAACCTGAGGAGACCTTGGAAGCGGAGAAGGATCCTGTGGCTGATCCTGGGGTTATTAGAGTCAAGGGAAGGCAAAGAATGCTGACAGCCTTTCCAAGACCATCACTGGAAGCGGTGCACTACTCAAGGAGCCTGTGGTAGTGAAGGAACCTAAACACCATGACTGGTCCCATTCCCCTGCTTCAGGCCCACCAGGTTCATCCCCAGGACCTCATGAAGAAAGGTGGCAGCAGGTCTGGATAGAAGCTCAGAGCTGGAGACGTAATGCTGATCTGGAAGCACAACAACTATCTTTGAGCCCTTCTGAGGAGGAGGAATGCTCTGGAATAGGGCCCTACTGACACGCCAGGAAGAGGCGGGGCATCAGCACTCCCTATAAAGCTGCTCGGTTGGATTCTAGTCCTTACTGAAGCAACACCATTCTCACTGTGCTCTCTGCTGGACAGTTCTCCTGCTAGAATGATCTTCCTGGTCTTTGAGCTACAGAACTATTCCTGGTAAGGTTGGGAGCTGACTTTCATAGCAGGGATGGCAGAAATGGGACAGGTACAACTTAAGTGTGATAGAAGAAGAAAGAGAAATGACAGGAGATGGGCAAGAAGAAGACTTTGAGAGTCATGTTGCAGTGGGGGGTGGGGACGACAACGATACAAAATAGTTTTCTCTACTTGGAGCACTGGTCCCTAAATTGTTGGTGTTGGTGGGCACATTTGGAATTTTGAAAGAGTGTCATGGGCACTCTGACAAAATGGCTACAAAGGAGGGGCTTGTTCATTCATAAAATGGCTGCCGTGGCAGGAACGGCCAGTCACAAAACACTTGTTTCCCAGAAGGCAAACTGGTGAGACTAATAGAAAAGTAACTAGCCCAAGAACGTAAGTACGAGGGAGAGGCAGAGGGTTGAACTCCAAAATACAAGACCATTCTTTTGAACCCAAATAAAGAGCAGCACTTTGCTTTGCAGCTTGGCAATTGCCCAGTTCAAAAAATATTTTAAAATAATCTTAAGAAATAAAATTGAAATCAGGAGAGGCAGGGAACCTGGTGGGCACATTGATGCCCATAGGCACCATGTTGGAAAACCAGGCTTAAAAGCAAATTAGAGCAGCAAATTCTTTCTGAAATGGGGAGGCTGAGCAACAATGCCTCCAAAGCCAACATCAGTACTTAACCTGAGGAAAGCAGAGTTATGGAACTCCCTGCTACAAGGAAATAGCTATGGCAAAGAATTAAGCAATTTTCAAATAGGTATTAGAGACCAATATAAAATGATATCAGCAATTGCCAGCTGATTATGCCAAATTCTGCCTCCATCTGTCACCATTTTATGACTGGTGGGCTTGTCACCTTCAGTTTTCTCAAGTGGGCCCTGGGGACAGAAACTTTGAGAACCCTTGATCTAAGCAGAAGAGAGACAGTTTGACAAAGGAGCATAAAGGATGGTGTAGAGGAGGGTTTCTTGGCAGTAGAAAGCAGAGGGAAATAAAATGAGGCCATACAATCACCCTACATTACAGGACGATAGTATATAGTACATAGTCAGGCCCCTCAATACTTCAATCTTAAGCTAAAACAATACGTGACCTAAAATGTGTGATTTTCTTTAACTGTTTTTGTAGACCTGCAGTGTTAAAGTTCTAGAAATGCTAATTAAAATTAATGAGTTTGCAGGCAATTAGTGAGACCATATTAGATTTTGTCAATGGAAGTAAAGAGTCTCAGCAAAGAGATAGATGGCTTTCAAACAATGTCGGTTTTTTTACTGTATAGATCAATAGCACAATTAAAACTACAAAAATAAACAATTTATCTGTCACAAAAGGTGTTGGACCCACTTGATCAGACCTGACATGAGAAACAGTCGATGATTTCAAAGGGAGTTGCCACTTTCTCCAAAATAATACTACAAAATTTTAAAGAGGCATTACAAGGATTGAAAAAGTGACTTATTTTTTTTTTACCTTGGGCAACTAGAGAAATTACCATGAAATTAATCTCTTGGTACTGAAGGGTGAAACAGAGAGCCAAAGAGAGCCAAAGATTATTAATATATCTGAAATATGTCATTCTGACTGAAAAAAGGGGGCAATCCCACCGAGTCAGCTTAAAGTATTCCTAGTAGGAATTTATATCCCATGTGATTTGTACCCAAGGATGGGATTTCACAAGACCATAATCATATTGCAAATAATGCAAACTGGTTTTCATCATAGAACTTATACCTTTCCTCAGAATTTCAGTTTTCTTTTTAAAAAGAGCAAGTTCTGTATTCTTCACCCCTGGGGAGGAAAATCTTTAAAATGTGAAAGCTCAGAAACTCAAAGTGATCTATATAAGCATTCTAGGCCAAGCGTTGGGACTGTGTCTACAAGACTTTTTGTCCACCAGTGTTCTGTATTTCACATTACTTTTTCTTATTCCATTTTTTCAAGAAAATGTTTTGCAAAAATAATAACAATCCAACAGAACCCTTTCTGCAGTTCTCAAGCTAAGCAGCCTTTGGCTATGTTCGGATTTAACAATAATCATAGTTCGGTGCTATGGAAATGAGCTTGCAAAAGCCTCAGGTTCGAGTGCTCCTCTTCCTTTCCCTTTTTGAAGCTTTTTCTTCTGTTTTCAACTAACTGCAGTCATTCATTTTATCTGAACTGAGAACTATGGTTACTTTAAACCAGGGGTAGGCAATGTGGTGCCTGAAAGTGCCAATATAACTGGACGTCTTTGTTGGCACCCACCAAGGTAACCTACCCTTCCCACTTTAAAACAAAACGAAACAAAATCAACCCATTACTGGAAGCTGGGATTGCTGTGAAATAGGCAATCTTATTCTTCAAAACTGAAAAATGATCTTTCCAGTTTACTTATGCCATCAGTTGTTCTTTAATTAAGACTGGGGAAGAATGGGGAACTCGAGTTGAAGGGGGAGCTAAGGAGGCGGGAACTAAAAACTAGCTCCCACCATTTCTAAGTGGATCAAGGCTTGCACAGCAGAGGCCTATAAGGCACTGCAGTCCTCTCCACCTGCAGGAGCAACAGCACCTCTACCAGGGGATGGCCCCAGCATGGGCCCTTCAGTCCCGTGCCTCTTGGGAGGAGATGTGCAAAGCTGCCACCTGGGCCTCTGAAATATGCTGAGATACTATTTATAATAAATGTTGCTTCAGTATAAACTCTCTTCATGCATTCTTTCAAACCTGTGAGAACTAAACCTGGGGAAAGACAGGGCAGTTCATACTGGCCCTGCCCCCTGACATCCCCAGTCTGGCCGTGCTAAGCACTAAGGTCTGTAGGGAAGTTCTGAACATGGGTGGAACACCCTGCATGATAATGATCAAGGTCCTTGATAATGCAGGACAGAATGCATGAAGAGGGCCAGTGTAACTTCCATATTCCTAGAACAATGCCATTGGTTGGGTTCAAACAACATGATAATCTACACTGAAGGGCTGAGTATGGGTCAAGTGTGGGCTGTCGTTGAACTGTAGGTTGTTGCTGAACTGTGGGTTATGTTGTCTGAACCCGACTGCGCTAACAAACCATGGTTTGTTAACCATGAACAAACCATGAAGAGAAATCATGGTTTGTTGTTGGGTTGTGAACTGTGGGTTGTTCATGGTTAATATGGGTTGTTAGCACGGCTGGGTTCCGATAACACGATAACCCATGGTTCAATGACAGCCCATACTCATACTTATTGTGTTGTCTGAACCCAGCCACTGTGAATCAGGGCTCACCTCAAACTACATCTATAGTACCTGGAGGAAACTTCTCTCAATCCAACTCATGCAGGGTGTTTTGCTGGATCCAACCTATTGTCACTTGTCTCCCTGCAGGGGCTGGAAAAAATATAGGAAAAGGATTCTACCACAATGGCAACAGTTAAATCTTAGAACATATGTTCATATGAATTTGCTTCACATGGATTTGTTGTTGATCTTAGCTGCCTGATATTTGAATCCTGTGGTTCTTCTCCCTCTGCCTGAGGCTGTTTTATTTGACTGTCTCAACACCATTCCAAAATCCAGGACCAGCACCATACTTCCATGCTGTCTCAATACCTGCTCAGGTGCATATATCAAAATTATTCAATCATTGCCCCGACTTCAAAATCAACTGGTGAACTTCCAACTAACAATACTGGAGATTAGAACTGTTGCTTAAAGAAACTTACCAAATGCTGATTCTTTAAGAGGACTTGAACTAGAGCTGCTAGAAGTATCTGATACGTCCAGTTCATCATCTAATTCTGAGAAGACATCTGTGCATAAAATTAAAAGTAGACATGACCCTTTGTATCCAAATTCAGCTAGAAGTGCTGAATTTTTTTTAACTCATTCATCAGTACCTTTGTCTGAGTTTTCTAAAGTGCAGTTATCATCAGACAGGGTTTCATTGCAGGTTTTCTCTTCATCTTTTCCAGAGGACGGGTGGAAGTTTTCAGTCAGCAGATCAGTGTTTTCAGAAAATTCACTTTTTAAACTGGCTGCTCCACTGCTACTGCTGCTGAGACTTGACTTCTCGTAATGTTCCTGCAAAGGAAAATAGAAACCATTTCCTTTGACAGGTGGCTCCCAGAAGTCCAGTCTAGGTGCAAGGTTCTAGCAACAGTATTAATTTCCTTCAGCTTCTATTAAAGCTTTTTAGAAACTCTGTTAACACAGCATTGTATAAAAACATGGCTGATTCAAACTTGTGCTTGGGGAATACCATAGGATCTGGACCATGTATTTTAATCTGCAGGGTAGGGATGGGCAACTTGTGTCCTCAAGATGTTCTGGGATTTTGGGATTTGTAGACCAAAACATCCGGAGGGCCACAAGTTGCCCACCCCTGCTGTAAGTGAATTAATGATGTTGGTACAGCAAGACACCAGACTTAGACAGGCTGATTTAGTTTTTGATCCTTTCCAACTTTGATTGTATGCTTTTATTAGTTAGCAATGTGGCTCTGTAAATGTAACTGTGCTTATGTTATTAGATCCAAATTAAGAAGAGGAGAATTTGGTGTTTCGGTGTCCAAAGCTGGTGATAGTTTCCACTAACTGAGAGAACCAGAGTTGCACATGCAGCCACCACAGTTCTGTTCAATGTTGGACACAGAGAAGCACTTTGGTGGCTGCACATGTGAAGTTTTCTCTCTTCTTGAACTTGAACAGCCATTTATCTGCACTATGTACACAGATGTATGCTTGATAGCCTGATGTAAACATTATGTCACATCCAAATGACAAGCATGAGAGCAGGCCAATGCTCCACCATACATACAGTATTTCTGCATTTCCAGCTAGGTAAATTGGCCCAATGAATCACTGGATTCATATAATAGGGGTTGCATTATGTGTGACAAAATAACCTTAATACATTTACTTACCTGAGAGAATACAGCAAGGTGATGGTGACATGTCGCGGCATTCCTATTGGCCTCCATGAAATATCTCTGAGTACGCTTTCTTTCACGTTCCAGTTTCTTCTCCAAGACAAGTTGGGAGGTTGATAAGCCTTCTAAATATTTCATCATAGCATCTGATATCATTGAACTGACCTCTACTATATCAGGACGACTCTCTGCATCAGGGGTCAAGCACCTATGGGGAAAAAACTCTATAAAGCAATCTAGAATGATGATAACCAAAACTTACCTAGATTGAAGTCCCACTGAAACCAATGAGATGTACATTGATTGATTGATGGATGGATGGATTGAAGTAATTATTTTATTAGATTTATTAGCCACCCATCTGGCCAGCTACCCGGCCACTCTAGATGGTCTGTCTATGCACGTAGATTTGGGAGGTCAAGCCAAAGGACATATCCCAGAACAGTTGCAAAGACAGGATTCTTGTGTACATTCTTTTAGAAACTCATCTCTTTTCTGGGACGTTTACCAAGTATAGCCTTGTTTGCACCATTCCATAAGTTTTGCACGGTAAATGTTTTAAAGATTTTCCCAATAGAGGGTGGGAAGAATTGTAGGGTATGTAGTGCCTCTGTCCTGGTATGGCTTTTGGCTTCTAAGGAGAAGGAAGAGGGAACTGCAGCAGGGCATAGAGAAAGCAGGAAAAGAGAGTAAAAGAAGGGAGAGAAAGAAATATTACCAGTCCTTTCTTGTTACTCTATCTGGAAACCAGAAAAAGGATGATGATTCAAAGCGGTGTAGCAAAAACTGTGCTAGAAGAACCGCAAACTTACAGGTGGGGAGAGGAGACTCTTTAGGGGAAGAAGCAATTCTGGAACCCTGGCATTCAGAAATACCCTGAATGTCAGGGTATTTCCTAAAGAGCTTGATCCTATGAGCTGCTACATAAGCACATCAGATAGTAGTGTAAAAGAGTCCATCACCAAGGAGACACAGCTGGAATCCGGTCTGCGCCAGCAGTAACCAGAACTGTGACAGCTTTATCTCCTGGTGTGCCATGTGTGCCATTTAGAAGCCAGGGAACCAGGATGACCAAAACAACCCTGCTAACTTTTTTCTTTAGTAGGTAAGGGCTTTATTTATTTATTTATTTATTTATTTTACAGAAACAGGACGTTTTGTCTGGTCTCCACTGTAACAGTCACTCTTAATGATGTTGCTTTTTCTTCACTTTGTACAGACTTTGTTTTGAGTTACAAACCCCAAAACTTGTTATAATTTTCATTTTAGAAATTCTCCTCATGAAATAAATCATAGTAATCATTATTAGGTTTATTTTATAACTACTATGCATAACTAAACCCATCCCATTTTCTGTACTAATAAAGCTTATTTCCATTTTTCATGTTGTTATCTATTTTCATCTTATGTTGTAAGTTGTCAGCAAAGTGCTGGAAAGATCACTTGTGATAACTGAATGGGATTTCTCTCAGTGTTACACCAAGTAAATACTAATGGAATCAGCCAATTCCATGCTTCTTTTGAAAGAACACTTCAGATCATTACAGATATACTAGAGGTCTGAGAGCATTCTTTATGGCAGATCATGATCATAATACCGACTTGCCCCTGCCCCATTTGAATAAGTATGTGAAATAAGGTCCTTTCAACTTCCCATCCTCCGGCCATGTGCATCTCCCTGCTTATTTTCTCTACCAGTTTTTCTTCCCCTTTCAGACTAGTCCACCTTCCATTCTCTTCTTCTCCTCATTGCTCTGAACCATTTCCATTTTTCTTTCCTAGGCTCCTTATTTCGATTACCCCCAGTTACTAATGCCCCTTTATAATATCAGAGCAACTCGGCCAATGGCAGACAGTGGAGCTTAGGCCTTCTGAAAACATCAGTGACATCAGAAAAGCCTAGCCAGTTACTGACTTCAGCATCTTCATTACAAATTTTCATAGGTATGAGCAAGAATGCAACATGGAAAAGATCAGAAACTTTGCTAGTGTTTACAGTCAAAGCTCAACCAAGTTCCAAAAGTAATTTAATTCTTAGGAAAGATCAAGTGAATAACGCAAGCAATTCTTCATGTAAGTCCAATGTTGCAGGGAGTCTCTAGAAATTCTGGATCAGACTAGGGGTGTGAGAAAAGAAGTATAAAGCTGGAAGGAAAAATGTATGAGGGTTGGGGGTAGGGATGTACGAAAGTCAGTTACCTTTTCGCAGATGTGATTCATGGTGGGGGGGGGAGGCGCTCCGTCCCTCCCCCCAGAATCCTCCCTGGCCGGCTCTGCTCCACGGCGGCTCCGCAGAGCTGCCGGCCAGGGCCATCCGCAGCCAGAGTTCCGGCTGCAGCCGGGCTGCTGTGGCCGCCATTTGCGTCCTGCCAGGCTGCCGTGATAGGCTACGTAAGTATTTACATAACCTATCATGGCAAAGAGCAGGAACACAAACGGCGGCTGCTACACAGCAGCGTAAACGGCGTAGCAGCTGCCGTTTGCGTCCCTGCTCTTTGCCGTGATAGGCTACGTAAATACTTACGTAGCCTATCATGGCAGCCTGGCAGGATGCAAATGGCGGCCACAGCAGCCAGCTGAAAGACCAGCCGCCGGAGCCACCGCCACCCCAGGTAAGTTTTGTTCCGGGGGGGTTCTGCGGGGTGGCGGGAGACCGTTCCGCCATGGGTTTCGGGGGGCCAAATGCCAGTGCATTCGGCCTCAGTGAAATCCGTGGCGGAATTCTCCGCCATCCCTAGTTGGGAGATCAAGTGGTGACAGGGAGAACAGATAGAATTTGGTTCTCAGCCATATCTATCTGTTATGTTTAGGAACTTTCCCACCCTGAACTAGAAGCTGCATTCCATTTTTAAAGAATGCCAGCCGAACATCAAGTGGATGAGGATGCATATACGCATGACCAATAACTGATTTTATTTGCGGGTCTGCTGACTGGATCAATAAATTGACTGATTTTATTTGTTTCAAGCCAGTATGTAAGGACGATATTCATGTCCAACAGATTCTGCCGCCTGCCCCTCTTATAGATACATTTTTCAACAAGAGCCGAGTAAATGCTTACTGGTATGTGAACAAAACCCAAGTTCAGAATCAGAATGCGTACTTTTCAGCCTTGCACATCATTATATTATAAACCTTTTGTAATCATATTCTCGATGTGTACTGATGATGATCAGCATACATTCATATAAAGCTGGGCTGTGTTTCCACCAGCGATTTACTCTAACATGGCTGCGCAGTGAGGTCTCTGTGTTTCCGTGACGTCATGGCCATTCAGCACTAGCCCCACATTTTAATGCAGAAAAAACACTTCTTCTGAGACTGGTTATAGTCCGACTTTTCCAGCTTACTGTGGCTCCATTACTGATCAATTTCCACAATCACACTGGGTCCAGTATCATAGTCCTGCCCATGGGGCGTGTTGCCCGGCCTTTGTAGGTGTGTCGCTCTGCCCTCAGTGACTCAGCCCTTTCCCTCCCTGCTTTCTGGAAGTTTCATTGCCATTTTGGAGCAGGATGCTGAGGACCCAACTTTTAAAACATCATTGAAAATAAGCACTAGAACACAGCCCATGACCCCAGTCAAGGTGTGTTTTTTCCCATTGTGCTGAATGAGGCTTGCCCTCTCAATGACCAGAGAAATAACAGAGAAGCCCCACAATTGACAAGGCACATATCAAAGCCCAATTACTTAAATGCGATTATCTATCTCGAGGCTTCAGTCCATTGCCTTAGGATGTAACTCCTTCACATAGGGATGGACGAAAGTCACTTACCTGATCCCGAAGCTTGCTTCGTGGTGGGGGGGAGGCGCTCCGTCCCTCCCCCCGAAATTCTGGCCGGGGGGGAGGCGCCCCGTCCCTCCGGCCGTGAAACCTCCTCTCCTGCCGGGAGCCTGGGATGCAAGTGGCGGCGGCTGTAGCCACCGCCGTTTGCATCCCTGGCCTGCAGTCAGCCGTGATAGGCTACGTAAATGTTTACATGGCCTATCACGGCTGACTTTGAAAAAAAAAAAAAAAAAGCACGTATGTAAATGGCGGCACCCATGGGCGCCGCCATTTGCATTCCTTATTTTGGCACGGGTAGTCTACGTAAATATTTGCGTAGACTACAGCGAAAATAAGGGCAATGCTAATAAGGGCGGGGGGGTGGCGGATCGTTTCTCCACCAATTTCAGGGGGCTGAATGCGTTGGCATTCGGCCTCCCAGGGATTCGTGGAGAAATTCTCTGACATCCCTACCTTCACAGCTTCCTTACAGAGATCCTGCGTGTTAAAATGGGGGCTGGTTTTGGTCTCTTTCCCACAACAAACCCATTAGTGCCACCTCAGAAGCAACTCCCATTGCAGTTGATGAGGCTTGCCGAGATTCCTCCTCAATTGAAATGGCACAATTTAAAGCCCAATTCCTTAAGTACGATTAAGTGACCAAGCAGGACCTCGACCAAGCACGATCTCAAAGCTCAGACGAATTGCCTTAGGAAGGAAGTACTTCACAGCTTCGTTATAGATATCCTGCAGGTTACAATGGTGGCTGGTTTCTGTCCTTGTGTTTACTGCTCTCTTTCCCACAACAAACCCATAAGTGTCTCCTCAGAAGTAACTCCCATTGTGCTGAATGAGGCTTGGCTTTGAATGCCCACATCAGAACTTACAGAGTTTCCCCCCCAATTGAAATGGCACACTTTTAAGCCCAATTCCTTAAGTGTGATTAAGCGACCAGGCAGAATCTCGAGGCTTCAAATAATTGCCTTAGGAAGAAAGTACTTCACACTTTCATTATAGATATCCTGCGGGTTACAATGGGGGCAGGTTTCTGTCTTTGTGTTTACTGCTCTCTTTCCCACAACAAACCCATTACTGTCTCGTCAGAAGTAACTCCCATTGTGGACAATGAGGTCCTCTGGGTTAAAATGGGGGCTGATTCCATCTTTGCGTTCTCCCCCCTGCTTTCCCAGCACAAGCATATGTGTGTCTACTCAGAAGTAACTCCCATTGTGCTCAATGTGGGTTGTTCCTGAAATGCAGGTGCATCTGGACTTTCAGGGGAAAGGAGAAAGGGAGGAGAGGGGGAAAGCCTCCCTTCACAGCAAAGCTGATTCCTTTTTTAAAAAATGCAGTACTCCTCCATTAGCTTCTCCTTCCATTGTCCTGGAAACATGGTGAGGAGGTGAGAACACTGACGATGTAATCAGACCCAACCCAGTCTCCACTCAGACTCCACCCAGCTATCAAGAAAATAATCTGATTAGAGCTCAGTAGAAACAGTACAGAGCCCCAGGCTACAGAAATGATAAGATGGGTCTTTAAAGACTGTGGAAACAGGAAAAGGAGAAGATGTGATTGGGGAAATATCACAACAAAGCTGCAAACAAAGTGAAGCCGATAGCATGGAAACATGCCCCTGGTTTTATCTAAAAGTTCATCGTTTCATCTGCGCACAACTTGGGCTCCCCACTATACTGTGTGACAGGGATGCAGAAACTTTTTCAGCCCAAGGGCTAAATTCCGTTTTGGAGAAGCTCCTGCAGGGGGCACAATCCAGTGTCAGACAAGGCAAAGGCAAAAGGATGAGGCCCCAAACCAAAAAATACCAGGATATTTTAACTTAAAAGCTCTTACTCCCAGTAACTAAGCCTTAGGAGAGACGTCTGAACCTTTAAAAATGGGGGCAGGGGAAGCTGCACAAAAGCTGGGAAACCACGAAATGATCAGTAGTTGGGGGGAAAGGCAGGCTTTTGGGGAACCCCAAAGGGCTGGAGGTTCTGTACCCCTGCTGTATGAACTTTATGATTCCCTGTATGCTCAACTGCAGAGGACTTCCAAGTCCCTGAGGACCAAGCTAGAGATGACATTGGAGATACATGAATGTCCCCCCCCCCCCCCGGCTTTGTTGTTGTTCAAAAAGCTACAGGGCCCTCTGATTTGAATGGAGATACAGCACAAGAGAGGAAAGGTTAGTCCTTTCTCCTGACATCACAGTCTTAATCCAAACTGCCCTGCCTCCAGAAATACTATTAGCTATGGAGGGGAAGACATACAGGCACTCATATACTTAAGATAAATGTAGCATATCACAGCTAGTTTGGCCCTGAGTTTTCTTAATAATGATAAAACAGTTTCTACAACAGCAGCTGTGAAGGAACACAGGGAGTAGATCTCAATTTCAAAGGAGTTGCCATGTTTTCCATACAGAGAGGATGACAAAAGGCTCATTCCTGAGGCACTGCAAATGCCAACAAATGTGTTGTCGCTTGAGGTGTATCTTATATATAAATAGTAAATTGCCATTTGCATGTAACCACTTCTCTGTGTGCATTAATTACTAAGCAAGATTATTTTTACTAATAAAATAGATAGCTAGAAGTGGGATCTGCAACAAAATATTTCAGTGCAGACTCTGAACAGGAGCAGTCCTAATCGGAGTGCTCCCATTCAGAATTCCTGCCAGCCATTCTCTCCAAGCAGGGCATTCCATTCTCCCGGTTTTTAATGGGCATGCTCAGCCTTCATTAGGCTATTCTGGGGGAGGTGCTGCCCCCTTAGCATTTAAAAAAAAATATCCCTAAGACCTCCCTCTTGTTTCTAAGTGCCCCTATTTTGGTTCCAATCCTGTCATCACTTACCACCTGATTTTTTTATTAGAGAGAGTAATGGCACTATTAGTCTCGCACTTTTCATTGAACCTTATGTTAGATGAAACACGGAGCCACTAACCTAGAGCTCCACATACTTTCCAGTGTGCACAACAATGTCAGTCCTAGATAAACTAGCTTCTCCATTGTTTGGGCTTTCAGAAATGTCCCCTTCATTGAACTGAATGGGGAAGCTTTTGCTGCTGGGGAATCTCAAGTAATCACAGACTATGATTTTTCCTCACCAACTTTGACTAGTAAATGTTTCAGTGGCATGTCACATTTTTTGAGTTCTACAACAAGATTTCTGACTGCATCTCTCACTTAGAGCATGGTGGACAACCTTTGTGTCCTTGAGGGCCACATGTAATGCCGGGAGGTGGGGCATTGGCCACGCATGTGTGCACACATGAACGCGCAAACATAATACACATACACATCTTGGCACACAGGGATAGAGAGGTTTAAAACTCCATTCCCTGCCCACTGAAATCAGGAGATGGCATGGTAGGGAAGGTTGGTTTAAAGGGTCTCCATCATCCCCTGTGATCCTGACACAGATCACTGTTTCCGTCCTGCTAATAGTAGCAAAGAAGCAGTGATCTCAATATCAGGACACTGAGAGGAGGCGAAGGCTTTAACCTTGTCCTCCTTCTCAGTAATCCCAATGCAGACTGCTGTTTACTCTTGGTTAACAGCAGCGGGAATCAGCTGGATCACTGGTGAGGTGAAGAGGTTTTAACCTCTCCACACACCCGCTCCCAGTGATCCTGATACAGATTACTGCTTCTCCTGTTATTGGCAGTGGGGAATAAGCTAATTGTTCCTGACCACAGCTGATGGCTAAACAGCTGGATAGCAGGGAAAAGCGGGTGGGGAATACCACAGTTCTGCTGATCATGCATTCCGCCCATGGGCTGCCCATATGTGACTTACAGTAAAAAGAACTGACAAACAATGAATGTTATTCAAGTCAAGCAAGTTGTCCTGTTATTCATAAATATGAAAAGAAGCTACAATCTAGGAAGTTACAAACCTATCCAAGACACTTACCTTTTAATGATGGCCGGTACTTTTTCAGAATAGGTGCCATCTCGAACTGGCTCATACGCAGCTTCTACAATCTGCAAAATAAATATTTTTCTGTCAAAACTAGAAAAAATATTGGGTTGAATCCAGGCTTAGTCAGGCTTAGAGTAGGCCCACTGAAATTAGTGCAACAAGTTAGTTATGCCTAAGTCTGGCTCCAAGCTATTGTGTTATGTATGTATTAGATTGCTGTTTTCCCTTTCAAGAGCATGGCAGACATCACATAATCAACCTAACTTCACAAGGCACCTATGTCACTTACATGCAGTGAAACAGACACATATACACTTTTCACACATGATGGTGTGAAAAGACTACAAAGTACATCTGAGTACAAGGAATATCCTACATGCAAGTGATATCCATGCAGAAAATGCATCGAAAATTCATCAGAAACATTAACTATCTTATTTTAATCTGAAGAAACTACTAGTCATATACCTGTGAGTTTAGCTGGATAAATTGCTATTCATTGTGTACCTATTAGCTAAGAATTGTAGAATTTCTTGAACTGAGACACCCACCAATATTCTTTACTGCTTTTTAGAAAGTTATTTGGAATTTGCTTGATTTGAAACCCTTCAAGAATGTTGCTATGTTTTGCAAATTCTGATTGCCAGTCTAGACTTTGAGGGCCGTAACAGCCTTTTAGAATGACCCTTGAAAAAACAGTGAACATTTTATTAGCCCATAAAGAGTAATAGCTCAGTGATAGTAAATGGTGGAAATGGCTGATGTGAAATCATGTCCTAATTTAGAGAGCCACAGACAATGCACACATAAAAATAGAGGAGGAGGGAATGAAGAACTGTGGATGGTGAGAAAGCTAAGAAGGGAATATTTTAAATTAAAAAAATGAATGCCAAGACTCTTAGGTGTGAAGCCAGTACAGCATAGGATCTAGTGTTTCATTTCCAGAACCAGTGCAAGACAGCAGGAGGATCCTTCATTCCTTTGATCCAGCACTGGGAACTAGGTCCATTCTTTATGCCAAAACAGCGGACATCAGAACTGCTTCTCTGGTACTGCTGTAAAGTTCCTATGCGATGAAACATCACTGTATGAAGTAGGGATGTACGAAAGTCACTTACCTGAACCCGAAAGATGATTCGCGGTGGGGGGGGGCACTCCGTCCCTCCCCCCGAAATTCTGGCCGGGGGGGAGGCACCCCATCCCTCCCCCCTGAAATTCTGGCTGGGGGGGAGGTGCCCCGTCCCTCCCGCCGCTAATCCTGTCCTGCCGGGACGCAAATGGCAGTGGCCGTAGCCACCGCCATTTGCGTCCCTGCAGTCAGCTGTGATAGGCTATGTAAACGTTTACGTAGCCTATCACGGCTGAGTGAAAAAAAAAAAACACGTGCATACGCAAATGGCGGCGCCCATGGGCGCCGCCATTTGCATTCCTTATTTTGGCACGTGTAGTCTACGTAAACATTTACGCAAATAGCGTTCCCCTTATTTTTGCCGTAGTCTACGTAAATGTTTACGTAGACTACATGTGCCAAAATAAGGAACGCAAATGGCGGCGCCCATGGGCGCCGCCATTTGCGTACGCACGGTTTTTTTGTTTTTTTCCACTCAGCCGTGATAGGCTACGTAAACATCTACGTAGCCTATCATGTTTGTTTGTTTTTTTAATTTGGAAATGGCGGTGGCGGCAGCCGGTCGGAAGACCGGCCGCCGCAGCCACCACCCCCAAACCGCCGCTGAATCGCCGCCGAAGCGGCCACTGCCAGGGACATTTGCACAAGCTAAGTCCCATCCCGGGGGGGGGCTGGGGGGCAGACCATTTCTCCGCCAATTTCGGGGGGCCAAATGCGCTGGCATTCGGCCTCCCCGAGATTCGTGGAGAAATTCTCTGACATCCCTATCAGAAGAACATTTTTTAGGCTCTCTCAAGAAACGTAGGAGGAAAGGGGCATTCAGAAAATGCATATATACAAGTTAAGTGGTCTAGTTTCATCAAGCAAATCTGCATACTTTAGTTGCTAAGGAGAGCATGTTGGTGCTATAAAATGGAGGGTTGAGCGTTGCCATCTGATAGAGGACACATCCTGCAGCCCAGACATCAGCCTTCTCACCATATGGCTCACTCTTCACAACTTCAGGGCTACATAAATAAAAGCAGAATTCAACAGTTCATAAAGGGGAAAGGTCACAGAGATTTATTCTTAATAGGGAAATTAAGAGAGGGAGGCTACTAACAGTATCACAAAGATGTCTTTAGGAAAAATACAAAACAATTCAGAGTTTGTGATAAACTTTCATTAACACATCAAAATGCCTATGGTTATAAAACACAAATGTGATTATCAGGCTGCGAGCTTAAATGTCCATATCTGTTTCTACAGATGCAATTCAGAAAATCTATAAACGTGTAAAAAAAATTCAGATGATATTGAAATTTTAAATAAATTGGATTCAGGTATATTTCCCTTACTCGTGCAAAACATGGACATGATTCACCCACTTCATGATCCACCCAGTTCTGCCCACTTACCTATTCCTTCAATCCAAGTTTATCTATATGGTGACCTTTATTCCTGTTTGCAGAAGATGCTGCCTTAACTTGAGGAAGGGCATTGGAACAGATGATCTTCAGGTACTTCCAGTTACATGATTCTGTATTTATTGCTTTCTAGTCATTATCACATGCAAATCAATTCATTCTTTCCTTCCTCTACCATCGCAGGTCAAATATAATTTAATCAACTGCAGTATTGATTCAGTCATTATTTCCACCTTTTAAAACCAGCTAACAGAATAACCCTAAATTGTGTGGGGAGGTCCATGGCAGGAAATCCACCAGTTCCCAAGCCCTGCCAGCTTGCTGTGTCTGGGAGGTGGAGGTGGCATCCCCCCATTTACTCCCAGTGGTTCTTTCCCCTCCCCTCTGATTGAACTCAGTCAGAGGGAAAATGCCCACACCAGCTCCAGGCTTATATAAGTGAAGGGCCCTGAACTGGGGGCCTGGTGTGGGAATGGCCGCCTTGAGTCCCAGTATTGGGGAAAAGGCAGGATATAAATAAATATAATAATAATGAGGAGGCTTTGAATCCAGCAGATCCATGGCCGCCCCCTGGAATGCCCTTTTTCAGGTCCTACTGCCAGCAGCAATCCTACTTGCACTAAGCTTTCTGCAAGGGTACTAGGGCCCTCTGAAGTGGATGTAGTGCCTCTCTGGTGGAGCTCCTTTCCAGCAGCAGAGGGGCACTTCTGCCCCATACTAATTCCACTCAGTTGGCCTTCAGAGGAGGTTAGGACTGCTCTGTAATACATTATTTATATTCATCCCTCCTCCCCAAAATGTTCATTTCAATAAAAAATATTACAACAATAACAATTATCTTCCCACACCATTTTTTTAAAGTTTGAAAATTGAGAAAGTTCTCATTAATACCTGTGATATGCCTGCGTTTTATAAATTCTAAAACAGCCTTTTCTCCTTCCTTCCTCTTTCCCTCATACAAACAAACCAGGTACACTGTACTTATAAGCTGTGCCTAGCAAACCGGAGAAATGTAGTGGAAAGGTTGGCTTCATTTTCCATCAAGAACATATGCGAGTGAAATTATATGACACCAAGAAAAGAAAATACCCCAGTACACATAATACCTTTATTGGGTGGAGATAGAGAAAAGGCTGGGCATGATGTTGAAGCCCAGAAACCAGCACTTTGTAGCAATCTCAAGATGAAGTGCAGGAAGTGCTAGGCACAGAATTTGATTAGATTTTGCTAGATGCAAAATAGATTCCAGGTTGCACTGAGGGCTTCTGGGACAATTAAACAAGAATGGCTGTCCCCCCCCCCTTTTTTTTTTAAATATAATCTACCAGTTAGATCTGGCTCTAGCACTAATCAGAACACACAGGTCCTTTGTGAGGCAGAGGACAGAAACAAAGAGAAATATGGTAGCTTTTATTGCAAAGCTGGATTAATTTTAGGTGATGTACTAGGTAAAGAGTCAATAGAAGCCAAATTGGGTAGTATTACCTAGTGGTTCAAGGGCCTCTAACCCTCAAAAGTCAAGTTCCATCTTCAGATTGAATAAAATAATCTTATTCCAGATTTAAGATCCCTCTTTGGGGTGGTTAAATTCAGTATTTGCCAAAATGCACAAGAATCCAAGGTAGCCATGTTGGTCCATTGGAAAAAGAAAATAAAAGCCATAGTTCGTTAATAACTTTATCCAGATTAAACAAAATGTCACTATGGAGAGTTCTCCAGGACAGAGGAGAGGGAATTCTTCTGTGATGCAGTGTGAGACAGTGACTGAAGATTTGAAATTTGAAGGTTCAGATTTTGAACTGCAAACTATAGGCTGCATGTAGAATAGTCCAAGTTAACCTATACCCCAAATTAAGGAAGGTGACCTCCACTTTTTTGGGTTCCCCACATTGAAAACCCTATATCTGGAAAGAGAAATAGTTGTCAGGAATGATTCTGAGGGTGTGGAAATAGTTAGCAGCTCAGACTCTGAATGGAAACAGCCAGAACTGGGGGAGGCTCCCTTGCTAGTGAGCTCAGATATGGATAGGTGTTCTTCTCAGGACTTTGGCACACATATGGCTCTACATGAAGACCCCCCCCTCTTTCCTCCTCCATGAGAACTCAGGTCTCGGGGGAGGAGGAGAGTGTGAGTTGTGACTTGAAGGATGCTAGAGTCCGGCGCAGAGCAAAGCGGGAAAAGTTAGAGGTGGAGCTCAGACATTCCACCCAGTTGGCTATGTGTGATAGCTTACGTAGGGGGGCACAACTGAAAGGGAGGGGAATTCCCCCCTAAGTTATTCTGGCTAGCAAGTTCTTGTTTCAAACTGCAGGCAACGTCTCTAATTCCCACTTGGCTCCTCTACTGATATTTGTAATTGTGTGGAGTACCTGTTTTCCTTTGTAGCCTGAGTGTCTCCAAGGATTTGCATTTGTAAATAGCCTGGCCGGCTAATAAAGTAGTGAGCCTGAAGCCTGGTATCCTGGAGTGAGTGATTGCTAAGGGAGAGGACCAAGGGATTCTGACAATAGAACTGGAGACTATTTACTGAATATGGATACCAGTTTAGCCCCGGTGTTGTCATTCTACAAATGTGTTGTCAAACATCACAACTGCCACAAAATAGGATCCACACAATGGGCTGAGTTCAGCAATAGGATTCTTCACTAAAGTGGCAGTAACCACAAGGTGTACAGTTAATGTATGAATGAGGCACTGAATATCTAAGTCAGTTGGATTTTGCAAACATTATATTCACTGTAATCGCTAAGATTTAAGCTTTCAATCCCACATCTTATATTCAAGCAGAAAGATCCCCACTTCACCAGTATTCTGGTTTAAATAGATTAGTGTATCCTCTGCTAAACAAATAGTTACAGCCAGTACAAAGCCAGATTAGCTGAACATTTTTTCAATTTCATTCATCCTTTTTCTTTAACAGATTGAGCCATGCTTTGTTTTCTGTAAAAGGGTTCAGCATCTGCTCCTCTGCGCAAAAACTATTTAAAAAAAAATTAATAACGTATTTTCTTCCATGCTAAATCCCATCTTAAAATGAGTTTGGTAGCTGAACAAAATGTTACAGCAGCACAGCAGATAATTTTATCTTCCAAGCATCTTGTTAGGATATTCACCTTTATGCAAATGACTTGAAGAAAATTACATACAGAATGTATATAAATAATACAAATTCAAGGGGGGTGGGGAGGAAAGAAAATACATTGGTCTCTCTGAAAAGCTGTGTCACAATGCTATTCATAGAACAGCCCTTTTTCTTACTGATTCATTTTCACAGAAACCTTCATAATTCTTTGTTTAAGTATTCATTTCCAATGTTATTCTGTTAAAATTTTATTACAGTATTTACATATGTTTAATTTTAATTAGGATGTAGAGATAGTTTTTCTAAAGCTGAATCTTGATGAGCTGATTGACAGTATCCTGACTGTCTTGCAAGGATTAGCTTGTGTAAATATTAGTTTTCAATGGATGATTTTCCGTGCAAAGGTCATAATAAAAGTGACTACTGTTTGAGTGATATATACGTAAAACAGAAAATTTAGGAAGACAGAGAATGTTAAAGGCTGAAAGAGGCTAAGCCCAGATTAAATAGCCATGTTGAAGAGCTTGACCTGCCAAAGAAGAGTTTCCTATCACATTTCATCCTTCAAATGCCAAGAATTAACAGGCGATATGGTGCCCTGAGCCTTTGAAAGCACCACTCTGTGTTGTGTCTCCTGTTAGATATAAAGTATTATGCTGAACAAGTGATAATCAAAATGTAGTCCTACCTCCATTTCCTCTTTAGCTTGCTGTTACTTATTATTCCCCCATAGGTCTCTGTCTCTTTTCTGAGTTTGAGACTTCACTTTCTCTTTCATTTTAATTAATTAATTACATTTCTACACTGCCTGATATTCGAAGCTCTCTGGGTGGTTTACAACAATTGCTCTTCTTTATTTGCTCTTCCAGTTATTACTGTGGTCAATTTTAACTATTCATTATTGCCCAGTTATTGATCTATCTTCTCAATGTTTGCATTTTCTCCATTTATTGTTACATTTCTATACTACCCAATAACCAAAGCTCTCTGGGAGGATCACAGAATACCATACAATATAAAAACATAATGTAAAAACCTTAACAAGTTTAAAACATCAACAGAATACAACCAAAGTAAAAACCAGCAGCAGCTCAAGATCTCAAATGCTCTAACACTGTTTTTTTTAAACTGAACTAAAAAGTCTGGGAGAAAAAAAGGACTTTACCTGACACTGAAAAGATCACAAGATGCCAGTCAAGCCTCTCAGGGAGAACACTCCACAACGAAGGGCCAGCACTGAAAAGGCAGGGGTTTTCAGAGAAGGGCCCCTGAAGATTTCTTTGATGTGCCCTGCCCATCATACTAGTCACATTCTTGACCATTATTATTACGTCTTCTTGTTCCATGTCACATCTCTCGCCTATCTTTTCCCCCTCTGCTTTATAAATTTATTTTCTCTATTGCCCTTCTTTACTTCTCAAGATGAGTAGTAAAGAAGGGCAAGAGAGAAAATAAATTTATAAAGCAGAGGGGGAAAAGATAGGCGAGAGATGTGACATGGAACAAGAAGATGTAATAATAATGGTCAAGAATGTGACTAGTATGATGGGCAGGTACTATTTTCTCTATTGCCCTTCTTTACTACTCATCTTCCCCTTCATGGATCACTGCCTTGTTGTGGCGAAGGGGCCTGCGTAACTCAGTGAGGCCATAAGCTATGCTGTGCAGGGCCACCCAAGACGGACAGGTCATGGCAGAGAGTTCTGACAAAAGGTGGTCCACTGGAGAAGGAAATGGCAACCCACTCCCATATTCTTGCCAAGAAAATCCCATGGAACGTATCACAAGGCTAAAAGAGATGATGCCGGAAGATGAGCCCCTCAGGTCGGAAGGTGTCCAATATACTACTGGGGAAGAGCAGAGGGTATTTCCAAGTAGCGCCAGAAAGAGTGAAGCAGCTGGGCCAAAGCTGAAAGGACACTCAGCTGTGGATGTGTCTGATGGTGAAAAGAAAATCCGATGCTGTAAAGAACAATATTGTTTAGGAACCTGGAATGTAAGATCAAGGAATCAAGGTAAGCTGGAGGTGGTCAAACATGAGATGGCAAGACTGAACATCGACATCTTGGGAATCAGCGAACTAAAATGGACAGGCATGGGCGAATTTAATTCCGGTGACCATCATATCTACTACAGTGGGCAAGAATCCCTGAGAAGAAATGGAGTAGCACTCATAGTCAACAAAAGGGTGGGAAAAGCAGTACTGGGGTACAATCTCAAAAACGATAGAATCATCTCAGACTCAGTATGAATCCAAGACAAACCATTCACCATCACAGTAATTCAAGTCTATGCCCCAACCACTGATGCCGAAGAAGCTGAGGTTGATCAGTTTTATGAAGACCTACAACACCTTCTAGAACTAACACCAAAAAAAGATGTCCTCTTCATCATAGGGGACTGGAATGCTAAAGTAGGAAGTCAAGAAATCACCAGGATAACAGGCAAGCATGGCCTTGGTGTTCAAAATGAAGCAGGACAAAGGCTAATCGAGTTTTGCCAAGAGAACACGCTGATCATAGCAAACACTCTTTTCCAACAGCACAACAGGCGACTCTACACATAGACATCACCAGATGGTCAATATCGAAATCAGATTGATTATGTCCTTTGCAGCCAAAGATGGAGAAGCTCTATACAATCAGTCAAAACAAGACCTGGAGCTGACTGTGGCTCAGATCATGAGCTTCTTGTTGCAAAATTTCAGCTTAAATTGAAGAATGTAGGGAAAACCACTAAACCGTTCAAGTATGACCTAAATCATATCCCTTATGAATATACAGAGGAGGTGAGGAATAGATTTCAGGGATTAGACCTGATAGACAGAGTGCCTGAGGAACTATGGACGGAGGTCCGTAACATTGTTCAGGAGGCAGCAACTCAATCCATCCCAAAGAAAAAGAAATGCAAGAAAGCCAAGTGGCTGTCTGATGAGGCTTTACAAGTAGCTGAGGAAAGAAGGGAAGCAAAAAGCAAGGGAGAAGATATATCCAACTGAATGCAGAGTTCCAGAGAATAGCAAGGAGAGACAAGAAGGCCTTCTTAAATGAACAATGCAAAGAAATCGAGGAAAACAACAGAATGGGAAAGACTAGAGATCTCTTCAAGAAAATCAGAGATCTCAAGGGAATGTTTTGTGCAAAGACAGGCATGATAAAGGACAAAGAAGGCAGGGACCTAACAGAAGCAGATGAGATTCAGAAGAGGTGGAAAGAATACACAGAAGAACTATACAGGAAAGATCTGAATGTCCCTGATAGCCATGATAGCATGCTCACTGAATTTGAGCCGGACATCCTCGAGAGTGAAGTCAAGTGGGCCTTAGGAATCATTACTAACAACAAAGCTAGCGGAGATGACAGTATTCCAGCTGAGCTATTTAAAATCCTAAAAGATGATGCTATTAAAGTGCTGCAATCAATATGCCAACCAATTTGGAACACTCAACAATGGCCACAAGACTGGAAAGGTCAGTTTACATTCCAATTCCAAAGAAGGGCAATGCCAAAGAGTGTTCAAACTACCGCACAATTGTGCTCATTTCACATGCCAGCAAGGTTATGCTCAAAATCCTACAAGCTAGGCTTCAGCAGTATGTGAACTGATAACTACCGGAAGTACAAGCTGGGTTTTGAAGAGGCAGAAGAACTAGAGAGCAAATCGCCAACATTCGCTGGATCATGGAGAAAGCAAGCGAATTCCAGAAAAATGTCTATTTCTGCTTCATTGACTACGCTAAAGCCTTTGAATGTGTGGATCACAACAAACTGTGGCAAATTCTTAAAGAGATGGGGGTACCAGACCACCTTACCTATCTCCTGAGAAACCTGTATGAGGGTCAAGAAGCAACAATAAGAACCTGACATGGAACAACCGATTGGTTCCAATTTGGGAAAGAAGTACAACAAGGCTGCATATTGTCGCCCTGCTTATTTAACGTCTATGCAGAGTACATCATGAGAAACGCCGGGTTGGATGAATCACAGGTCGGAATTAAGATTGCTGGGGGAATTATCAACAACCTCAGATACGCAGACGATACCACCCTAATGGCAGAAAGCGAAGAGGATCTAAAGAGCCTCTTGTTGAGGGTGAAAGATGAGAGTGCAAAAGCTGGTTTGAAACTCAACATTAAAAAAATGAAGATCATGGCATCTGGCCCCATCACTTCCTGGCATATGGAAGGGGAAGAAATGGAAGCAGTGACAGATTTTATTTTCTTGGGCTCCAAGATCACTGCAGATGGTGACCGTAGCCATGAAATTAAAAGACGCTTGCTCCTTGGGAGGAAAGCTATGGCAAACCTAGACAGCATAGTAAGAAGCAGAGACATCCCCTTGCCGACAAAGGTCCATCTAATCAAAGCTATGGTTTTTCCAGTAGTAACATTTGGCTGTGAGAGCTGGACTATAAGGAAGGCTGAGCGCCGAAGAATTGATGCTTTCGAACTGTGGTACTGGAGAAGACTCTTACGAGTCCCCTGGACTGCAAGGAGGTCAAATCAGTCCATCCTAAAGGAAATCAACCCTGACTGCTCATTGGAAGGACAGATCCTGAAGCTGAAGCTCAAATATTTTGGTCACCTAATGCAAAGAGAAAACTCTCTGGAAAAGACCCTGATGCTGGGAAAGACTGAAGGCAAACGGAGAAGGGGACAGCAGAGGATGAGATGGCTAGACAGCATCACTCATGCAATGAATATGGACTTGAGCACGCTTCTTCCCCCCTCCTGTTAAGACAATGCACTGGTTCTGGACTACATTAATCAGACGTAAGTCCTATTGAAATCAGTAGGATTTAAATCAGTCATTACTAACTTTTCCCATTGATTTTAATAGGATCTAAGTGCAACTAATTTTGTCTAAATTCAACCCAATTTCTTTTTGTGATTGCCAATCAATAAATGTACATGCCTTTTCGTTTCACATTACTTTCTCTTAGCCCCTTTTCTGTCTTTCTTCAACAAAAACATCAGCACTCTATTATGTCTGCTCTACTTGTTCTGCATTTTCACTGGCCACCTCCTCCAGCTTGGGGGAAATTACAGGTTTTCAACAACCCCCTGAACATAAATACAGCACCTCATATTGCAACCTTACTCTCATGTATCATTTGTCTTACCTAAAGTAATAGCTTTTAAGGTTGCCCCTCACCACCTACCAAGTGCCTTTTGGGATGCTTTCTCTCAAGAGATACTAAGCCGCAAGGCCACTTAGACCAGGGTGCGGAACCTCAGGCATGGGGCCAAATCCATCCAACCTGGGGCTCCCCATATGGCCATTACCCCCTTCGCTGCCCCCACCCCCTGCCCCCAAACGATTGGTGGTTTCCCAGTTTTTGTGCAGTTTTTTCTTATTCTGAAAGGTTGAAATGCCTCTCCTAAGGCTTAGGTACAGGTACTAAGAGCTATAAGTCATAATATGCTGGTATTTTTTGCCCTACCTCCTTCACCTCTGGCTCTGACCACCAGGAAATGCAGCCTCTGAGAGCTTCTCCGAAATGGAATTTAGCCCTCAGGCTGAAAGAGTTTCAACATCCTTGACTTAAACTGTATTTTACTAAAGTAGAGCCCCTCCCCAATTGTCCATGTTCTCAGCATATTTTAAGAATACCTCAGCTGTAAACAACATTATGAGATGCTTTGGTGACCAGATTATGGACAGAAGTGCTTCTTTTGGTCCGAGGGAAATCAAATATGGTGTGTTACAGTACTTTGTCTTTTATTACCCATGATGGCCTGTTTCTATACAGATGATCAATTATGTACTCCACTAACCTGCAGGATGTCCTTCCTTGGAAAACAACATTACCTGAAACAGACATGCTCAACATTCAGTTCCCCATTGAATCACAGAAGGGAAGAAGACACAGTGACAGCATACGTAATTATCGTTCCCTATATAGTTTGGTGCAAGCTTCAAATGTGAATATTTTGGAAAATGGTCAGTCAGCAAGCAGTGTATAAAGCTATAACATATACCTAAAAATAAAACCTAGAACTTGTTTAACACAAGAAAAGCAAAGATTTTGACATGACTGAACATAAAAAAACAGCTAAGACCAGAAAACACAGCAGCAGAAAACAATAGGAGGAAGGGTTAAAGATAATAAAATGCCTTTTGAGAAAGAAAGGTTTCTACTAGATGGCAAAAAGTGCACACAGATGGAGCAAGCTGGGCATCTTCAGGAGACACAATCCATAAAATGGGTACCATAACAGAGAGACCCCTGCTCTGTGCAGTTTACATCATGGTTGTGTGGCACATAGAGCTTCCCCTGCATATCTCAGAAAAGGAGATTTGTAAGGAAAGAAGCACTTTCTGAGGCAAACTGGTACCAGGCTGTCTGGGGGGTTTAAAAATAACCCTCATTTAGAATTATGCCTTGAAGCTGATAGGCTGCTATTGCAAATGTGGCAGAAGGATTATTGCTAACATGTTCTCTGTAGTTAGTCCTTCTCAACAAGCAGCCCACCTAGCTGAAGCTTCAAAATGCACCCCATGTAGAACACATTACAATAATGCAACCTGAATATGGTATCACAGTGTCGTCATCACAATTATAGAAACGGAACAAAAGCCACAATAAATTACAAGGTGGACAGAGAAGTCCTGTGAACACACTACTTTGCATCTCTTCCTTTAACCCTCCACTGTCCTTGTGGAGAATCACTCCTACTTATACAGTGAGGGCACAGCTGGTAAGATTGTCAAACATGTACTAGAAACCCTGACTTTCCCAAGTCTTTACTTTTAAAAACAACACCTGAATACTAAGAGACCCAATACTTGATTCACTGCAAATTCTGCACCTTTATTTGTGTTTATGTTTCAATCTCTAAACTATTTCAACGTTTTTATTTTACTGCCAATGTGATAAATATTTCTTCTTACTGCCCCCTAAAATGGAGCACTTAAACTATACCTCCACAGTCTATAAAATGTAATTATTTCACTCCTATGGGGACCTATATAACTTTCTGCAGAGTCTACTGGCTGTACTTCTGAGGTGTAGCTTGACAAACAATCCCAAGACATTGGGATGGACAAAGCTGGCCTAGCTAATTAGAGGATGCTTGCACTCCAGCAAGGCTCCCCCTTCCACATAACAGAGTTTTGCGTATTCTGCTTTCCTACATCATCTTCCCTGTGGCCCCCATTCAACTGAGCTGAAAAGCTTGCATTTTAGCCCCTTCTAGAGTATCTTTTTTATGTTAATGATTTTTGGACTCCCCTACTGTCATGGACCAGGACCCAGAACCCTCATCCTCAGAGTATTCCAGCTTCTTGTCCTCAGAGAAAAAGGCTCCAGAGTGGTTCAAGGACAAGACTTGGTTACAGAAAAGCATCATGAGGCTTCCATCTCCCCAGGACCCAGTTCTCTAGAAAGACCTCAGGGACCAGTTCCCCTGCATCCGGAGGAGGGTGCATTACCATCCTTAAAGTCTGAGGGCTCAGGTTATGAGGAAACAAGCATGCCACAGCGACACTCCCACATTGTCACTGCCTGGGATTGCTAACACAAGCTAGGCCTCTTTAAGAGACAAAGCCTCAGTCAGCGTGGAGGCCAACCGCCCTAAATCCAACCACATTTCTATTTAAACCTCAGTCTTGCTCTGTTCTTTGTTGGAGCAACATACAGACAAACCTGTCTAGCTTCCAGCCAAAGCATCACTCAGAGCTTTCCCAGGTGCTGATCTGTTTTCATCTTGCTTCCTGAGAAACCTGACCTAACCTGAACCCAGATCACAGCCATTGCAGGACCTTGCAGTCCAAGCCACATCACAGAGCATCATCAGAACCCACGGCCTGAAATGATACCCCTACTATGTCTTAACATCTCCACTTTCAGGCATCCCCGTCACATCATGGCCCAGCTTAATCTCATTCTGCTACCAATATTTCTCTGTCAATGGCATTCAGAATTCAGAAATTAAGTAATTTGCACTTAGAAAAACAAAGCAATGAAAGCTAGCTGACATACATGAACTTTTACTCCAAGTGTATTTCTCTGTTAAATAAAAGCAAGCAATGACTTTCAGGGAAACTAATTAAATCCAAAGATAATATCAGAACATGTTTGTGTGTTTGTTCAAATAAGAATAATTCTTATTCTTTTAATAAGAAAAATATCCAAAATTCACAGTTGGGTAATACCTTTATTAGGACCAACTAAAATGTCACAAAAAATGTGCAAGCTTTTGAGTTCTCCAGAGCTCTTCATTAGGATAAGTGGATTCCCCCATCCCCTGCTTTTTGTACACCTAGCCTGATGAAGAGTTCTGGAGAACTTGAAAGTTAGCATACTGTTGTGTGACATTCTAGTTAGTCCTAATAACAGTATTACCCAACTACGTATATTGGAATTTTTTTTCTCATGGATCGACACGGCTATCTTTTCTTTTCAGAGACTCATCCATGAACTGGTAACATCCTGTTTGGATTACAAGATGCTGTATGTGGGGCTGCCTATGAAAACTGTTCAGAAACTTCAGTTGGTAAAAACTACAGGGGTTAGAATGCTGACTGAGACAGACCTGGAAAATAACTGGCCAGTTTTATACTAGCTCTCAGTCCATTTCTAGGCACAATTCAAAGTATTCATTCAAACCTTAAGGACAGGAAAAGTGGAAAGGCATGGACACCTCCAGGTACATAAAAAAGAAGGAAATCCCCAAGTGCACAGAAACATGTTTACAAAGCTCAACAGAATTCCTTTTTACAAATGCTAGAGACAAAGTTGGTTGTGTTTAAGAGTGCTCCTAAAGAAGGATTTATATTTGAAACACATTCAGTTCAGTGACGGTTTCCTCTCTTCTTTTCCAGAGTATCTTAGGTGCCACCTTCTCTCCTATGAACCTGCCAGGTATTATTCTCAGAAGCAGACCCAGTATCAGGAGTCAGCAGCATCAGGCAGCTAATAGCTCGAGCCCTCAGAAGGGTCCACTGCCAGTCTCCCCTTCCTCTGGCTGGATTAGTGGGCTGTCACTGCAGTCACAGTCAGCCATCTCCTTTTCTGGACAGGCTACAGCAGCTGCTACACAATCAGCTGGAAAAAGGAAGTCAAGCACATGTTCAGCTTCCACCAGAGCTGGGCACCTACTTTTTTTAATATCCACAATGCAATGTTCTGGATTGAGCACTGCATTGTGGGGCATTAAAATGTTGGGAACTGGCACCAATGGAAGCTAAGCACCCACCTGACTCCTTTCTTCCAGCTGGTTATGCCACTGACAGAGCAGCGGCAGTGATCCTGGATGAGACACCAGCCCTCCCGGTGAAAGACCTGCATGATATTGGTGCAGGGGCCTGGTTGAGGCTGTGGGACAGATATTGGCCGCAGCATGCCATGGGGCCCACCCAATCTGGCATAGGTTCTGCTCAGTGACACACCTTCAGGCCCTACTGTCGTCTACATTGTGGCACTCCAAATCAGACTGGCACCAAGTCTGATATATGTTCAGTGCCAGGCGAAGGCCTCTTTGTTTACCCAGGCCTTTATGGATTGTTCTTAGCTTTTTAGATGGTGTTTTAACTAGATTGGAGGGTAAATTTCTCTGAATATATTTTTAAGAACATTTCTGAGTAGTTTATCATCTTGGCTTGCCAACAAATCATAGTTTAAACCAACCAAAGCCCCCCCCCCCCCGATGTAATGACTATAGTTAGTTTAAAATAGGATGTGAATGCTTCCAATCATCTCCATGCAGCTGTGTTGGAGATGGAAGGAGGGAGCACATGACCCAAGCAGGCTTGTGCCCATAATGGTAAACCACGGCTTATCATCACATCCAAACTGATCCTCTGTGGTCTGATTCTAGATGGCCTGGCAGGCTTCCAACCCCCTTACCCCTTTTCTTCCGTAACATCAAAGCTGGAATGGATTCAACTCAATTGCCTAAACACCAATAAGAATTTTGACCATCACACTATAAAGTACATGGGTCTACAGATTGCTAGGTTCAGAGGTCCCTGTTTGGTTTGAGGATGGTGGGCATTTAAGAGGGATAAAATCTACAGAATAAAACAAATTAAAACCCCAGTATTGCTGCACCTTGCAAGCTTTTTCAGCCATTAATAATTAAGCTATGTATTCCTCCATTCAATGAATGCTGCTTTTTGAAAAGAATTGGTAGTTACTTTGAAGAATGTAAAAGTACAGCCTAATGATAAAATCTGCACTTCAAGAAGGTTTAGCCTGAAGACTAGAAAAATGCTCATACTGATTATGGCATTAAGCACATAAGTCTAACATACTATACTGTCTCACCTCTCGATGTGTCTCTTCCCAGCACATTCTCCTAGGAGTCCATACTAGAGACTGAACCTTGGATCCCTTGTGAGCTCTTCCATTGGGGTACAGCTCCACTATGGTTTGTTCAGGGCTATATGGTTGGTAACCCTGGTGTGATATATATGGAAGAGGGGAAGGTGTCTTGGGCCCCTGGGAGACTTCAAAGGGCCCCTTAAGTGTCTCTCTTCTATCTTTTTTATTAGTGAAAATGAAAAAAATCTGCACAACATACAAAACATTAATCTGTAAGCCATATTACTATACATGTTCCCACCAACTGGTGAGCATCTTGCTAAAATAGCTACGGGATGGGCTAAAATTGAATAGGACTGAAAGGAATAGTGGAAGGAAGCAAGAGAGGCAATGTTGTAGATCATGGGCACTGAAACTCTTTCAGCCTCAGGGCTGAATTTCATTTCAGAGACGCTCTCAGGGGCCACATTCCAGTAGTGGGTAGGACCAAAGGCAAAGGGGGTAGGAACAAAAAAACACCCCCACCCCCACATATTTTAGGTTAAAGCTCTTACTGTCAGTAATTAAACCTTAGGAGAGACACTCCAACCTTTTAGAATGGAGAGAAAACTGCACAAGAGTCAGGGAACCACCAAATGATCAGTCATAAGGCTGTGGCAAGGGGGCGTGACCATCTGGGGAGCCCTGAAGGGCCAGATTGGGACCCTTAGGAGGACCAGATTCAGGCACCGGGTCTGAGTTTCTGCACCCCTGTTGTAGATGGTTGGTGGAGAGAAAAGAGGCCAAAAAGCAGACAGAAGGAGGAACTGGTAGCCCAGGGAATGAAGGTAAGGTAAAGCAATGGCAGTTAGGACCAGCATTTGCTCACCAACACAACAGCCTATCCTTATGGCAACACTTTCCTGCATGAGCCCACTAATTTAGTGGACATTTCACTATTAACAGTGCAAGTTTTTACCTAGATACAAAATCACATTTAAGATGTCTACTGCTGCTCAAAATTACACATTGTTTAAAAAGCAGTAATTAACTTCCTGAGCAAGCTTATAACCCAGTACCATCTGTGGAAGTCCCAAGTACAGAAAACCAACTTCTGGTCTCAACAAAGGCAAGACTTTAGTAGAAACAATATGAATCACACATAAACTCATAATGGAACAACTGTAATAGACCCATAAGGAAAGTGGTAATGTGAATAATTTTATGCCTCAGAGAATTTAAGGTTCTGATTACTGTTACTGTAGATACAGTTAATTAGTGGAAATGAAGTATGATGGCTTGAGATTTGCCCATTTTCACACAAATACAGATGAAGTGTATTAATTTTTTAATTAATTCGTATTTTTTAAAATTAATTTATTTTTGTACATTTGTGAATGAAGTGGCTTGTCACAATATATTTTAGTTCAAAACAGTAAAGATTCCAAACATATACTGAGAAAATTAATAGCTTGAATAAAAATAATGGCTAATGTGAACCATAGTTTCAGATCTTGGTTTGTTTTCAAATTATAGTTTAAAAACAAACCACAATTCACTGAGTCTGGACATCATGGGGAGCTATGGTTAGTTTAAAATTAAAAGTGAAAACATTCATTTTCCTCATTGTGGGTATGAAAGTGAAGGAGAAGGCGGGGGGATGCCACAGCTCATTCTTGTAGTAGGAAACCATGGTGTCCCATTATGGCTAACTTTGACTTGGTTCACACGCCCAACAACCCACCATGGTCAGCCAGTCAAGGTTGTTGTGTTTTCCGAAACTGGTGTGTTTTCTGCAGGGTGGCTTATTTTTGGGAAACGAGCCGTGCAGAGAACCCATGGCTCGTTGTAGGGTTGTTTGTACCCATGGTGGGTTGTCGTGTCATCTGAACCCGGGAGACTGATTTTATTGTGGGTTGCTGTGATCGGCTACAGAGCCGCTTGGCAACAATGGCAAAAAGAAGCCCGTGCCACTCTTCACCATCTCAGAGCAAGTACTGCACTTCAGTGGATGTGTGCAAATTTGCTGACATGTAGTAACCACAGCAGTAACTGCTCTGAAAATGGGCCCTGAAAATTGGGATGGGGAGGGGGAGATTTAATCTCTCTGGAGTAGCTGGAGCATTGGGAAAGAGTTGAAGAGATGGAGAACACTGAGTAGTGCCAGTTCAACACTTAAAAGTGAGAGGATTACATTGCCAAGGGGAAGATATTGTTCTCTCTCACCCCCCACTTTTAGTGCACTTACTCCTTTGGCTCCCCCTACCCAATTTTTGGTGCTTCTGAATTGTGCTACCAGGTCCCTCCTTTCTGTTACTATTATTTCTCCCCTGGTCCTTTGCATCTGTGCGCAAATTAGCTTATATGCAACCTTGTCTTGTCAATTTCTTTGTAGGTTACCTACTTTGCTACTCCCTTGGACAGCTGAGACATACAAGGAAATTGACGAGGCAAGACTACACATACTGGACAGCCCTAAGTGAGCACTTGCGAAAGACCAACAAAAGTAATGACATAATTATGACCCCATTTGTGTATTTTTGAGGCACCGAAAAAAAACATCCAGGAAATGGAAAAGAGTAACAATTAGAGTGAGGTGGGGGAGAAAAGATGGACTTTGCCGCAAAGTCCCCTGTGATACATGCTGGAGGACCGAGGGGGAGAACAAGCCATGGCAAGGCTGGTTGTCTGTCAGGTATACCATGCGTTGTTCCATGAACAACCAACCCACCGTGGATTATTCACAGGGTGTCTTAGCATGGTGTGTGAACCTGCCCATTGTGTCTTCTAACCAGCAATATTAAAAGAACTTCCAAAATATTCACAAAAAAGAAAAAGCACACCTCCAAACTCCAGAAGTAACTTTCTCTTACCAGGAATAAAGAATAGTTCCAACAATTGAGGTGAGCTTGCTATTTTCCTGTTTTTGCTTTGCAAGACCAAAGTCAGCTGGAATAAAGAAAAAATGCAAATTAATTGCTCTACAAAACTTCAATTATTATTTTAAGAGTGACAAAACTTCACTATGGAAAATATAATCCCCCTGCCATTTTTACACTATCAGACAACACACCATACTCTTTGTTCATCTTCCACATTTGCCTTTGCTCTTAATGAAATATATTACCATCAGATCTCACAGTTTTTAGACAGTAGCCATGCACCAGCATGGAAACAAAACACACAGTTTAAATATATATCAAAATCCATTCGTTTCTGAAGATTAGATTGAAAAGATGCCAAGCCCAACATCATACTAACTATAGAAACACTTACTAAAGCAACTTTTGACTTTCATCTAAGCTATATCAACTACTGGTTTTGGCAGCAGTTGAAAAGCAGTAATTCCCTGAAGCCATATCCTAGGGTAATATAGCAACGATGATCTTTGAAAAGGTCACTTAAAATCTTTTAATTGTCAGTGGACTATTATGTTTCAACTCTTTCCTCAGGCCAAAGTATTAAATTAGCTCTGTCAGGAGAAGGAGAGAGAGAGAGAGACTGAGAGATCAAGAAGCTGCTTCTCCCTTGCTGGGGGGATTTGCTTCCTCTACACCTGCTGCAATGTTGGACATAGTAGCTTTGAGAATCAGAGTGGGTAGGCATGACTGCTGCTGCCCACTGGCTTCTGCCTTCAGCGCCTACATCATTGGCAGAACAGCAGTGGGGTATTATGTGGCTTTGCAAGTGCAGAAGCACATTTTCACACCACACTTTAGCCAGAGCAGTTTGCATTCAACCAGCACATAGCAAACACGTGGTGGTATCTCCATAGTCAGTGCTCACGTATCATGTAAATTTGTTTATTTAGTTTATATCCATGTCTTAAGATCAAAGTGCACATAACTTTTCCATGTTCAATAGACATACCCTCACAGTGACCTGGTTGGCACATAATGCTAACCCATAGTTTATTTAACCCATGTGTTGTTGAATTCTAGGTAGTCATGATGTACAAACCCAGCTGTGCTAACAATCCATAGTTTGTTAACCATGATCAATCCAGAAAGAGAACCCATAGTTTGTTGTTGGGTTGTGAACTCTGTGTTGTCTAAACCATGGGTGGTTGTTATGTGCGAACACAGAACCATGGGTTGTTCATGGGTTGTTTCACCAGACTACAGAGGCGGTGGGCAAGACTGGTAAAAACAACAACCAGCCACTCTACATGCCAGTACTGCAGTGCTATGAAGGCATGTGGGATAGAGGGAGGGGTGAGCAAAGGAGGAGGGAAACAAACAACCCATAGAGTGAGAAAACAAACCATGGTTTGTTCAATTATTTGCCAGACAAACCCTGGGTAGGGCAACAAATTATAGGTTAACCATGGATTAAATTAACCATGGGTTAGTGTCATGTGCAAACCAGGTCAATATATTTACCTCTCTAAGACTGAAATCCTGTGTACACTTTTTGGAAGAAAGACCCACTGAAAAAAGCAGTGGAAGTGACTTGAGCAAACAGGCACAAAATCAGCTGCATAGGGAAACACTATTATCTGTATTTTAGAAATGGAAGGCTAAGAACAAGATGACAATGGGCTATATGGCAGAACTGAGAATTAAATACAGTTCTCTTTGTGTCCTGATAGCGCCCAAGCCATCAAATGATCCTTACATTTAGTTCAACTTAAGTACTAGTGGCCTATTAGTTACTGCAAATGCCAGACTTCTAAAATGTCATTTTACACTGACCCATGCTCAGTGGCAGGCATATTTGGTTTTCAAAAGTCAAAACAACAAGCCCTAGCTTGGACTGGATCTCATTTTTGTTTTTAATGACACACAGAAATGGATCCTGGAGATAGGAAAATGGCACCACCTCTGGAATTTGCTGCCTGAAGCAACTATTTCACGTTGCATCACAGCAGAAATGGCCCTGCTGATACTTGAAGTCACAGCAGAATTAGAGTCCTAATAATATTACCATTCTGTGTTGTGGTTCTGTCCTTTATGTCTGCCATCCTGTTGTTACCCTAATTAATATCCAATATTAACTGTCCTTTTACAAAACAGATTAAAATACCTCAACGTTCAATATTAAACACATTTAAAAAACACATTTACATAGTGTGTATGTGGGGCGCGGGGGGGAGAAACAGGAGTGAAATGGACATTGAAGGGGAACCAACTATGGTCCCCTTAAAGTGGGTCACTCTGGCCAAGTAGATTTCAATTATTTCACTACTTACTTTCATCTATTGCCCTCTAGATAACTACTTGCCTGCATTCCCTTTAACCTCTCTCTAGTTACACTAACAGTGTGATCAGGTTACTTTTTCCTTGGCTTAGAAAAGCTGAATCAAAAGGCGTGCATCATTTTGCCTTGGCTGCTCTTGTGAAAAAAGTGACAGGGCCCTGCCACGTATACAGCTGTCAGATGCTGCTGTTCTACTTTTCATTTGAAAGATTAAGGAATTTTTATTTACTAAGTGCCTTTAGACCACAGGAGCCTCTCCTTGCGGAAGCGTATTGACATGATTAGTGCCAACTGAAACGTTTAGGAAACATGTGGTACATCCTCTCGTGGAACTTTATACAAAGAATCACTTGTCAATGGCTGCTTGTGTGTGCAAAGCAAGACTTCTCTCTCTTCCCTAAAGAGCAAGCTCTCCATATGCAAGGACATTTTGACATGGCACACTTTCAAACAAATAATCTTCGCAAGCACTTTCTGAAATAGTATAGTGCTGTCAGGACTGCATCACATAGATGCCTTTAACTCCTACACTTCAAGGCAGCCTAGAAATAATTTTAAATAAAATAACGATAATAAAGGCCTGTGCCAGAATGAGACCCGCAAGCAAAATTGAGACTTAAGAAATGAACCTTCCTCAGTGACAATTAAAACTATTTGTGAATTTGAACCTTTGCTAGAAATAATAAAGGAACACCGTTCGTAACCATTTCCCAGATTCCCTATACATGATGTAGCAACCATTTCAAACATTATCCTAACCCCAGAAAGGCTTTTTCACTTGTCTCTGGTTTAGGTAGAACTAAATGTAACATTTTAAATGTCCTGAAACTCTGAATAAATCTTTACTGCCCTGAAAACTCTCATACATTATTCTGTTCTGGTATACGCTCTAGAAAAAAAAATCTGTTCTGCATGTTTCCAGTAATGGAATAATACCAGCCCAGACAAAGCTGGAATAACTCCACTATCTTGAGATCTTTCTATTTCCCTCCATGCTGATGTTTTTCAAGAGCTATTTTGGGCATATTGCAAAATCTATTCCAATCCTCTATTGAAAAAGGTTGAATGAGCAGGAAGAGAGGTCCCCAAACACAATGCAAGAGCACCATGCAGTGGCTGTATACTTTAGTACAGCATAGCTTCTGTTTAAACAACTTCTCTAGAAAGTATTACAGTGCAAGAATTTTTTAATTATTGCAGAAATAGGCTGGTATGACTCATTGTTGTGTGTTAGCTTTCCATGCGGACAGACAGTTTTTCAAATCTGCACATGCATTCTGAAGTGATACAATAATATGGAGGATTGTAGCATGTGCTCCCCTGAACACTAAGCTCTTAGTGGTACAAGGTATTCGTCTGGTACATATATTTATTTATAGTTAGTTAAAAATTATTTTTTATCACCTTTAAGGATAAAATCCTTTCAAGACAACAAGATTATGATGTAGTCATATGTTACAGTCACATATGCCTGCATCTATGCAGAAGTGTATATACATACATACATACATACATACATAGTTTATTGCTTTTTAGCCAACCAGGCCATCCGCATGAAATGTATATACGTTCACACATACACTTCAAGCAATATCATAATGCAGCTGTTTTCTTCTGCATATGTTTGAGGCGTCAATGGCATTTGTTTGGTTAAGCAACAGAAATGAAAACCAATAGCATTCCATGCTTTATAATTTATATTTGAGCACCCACATTTGATGCCTCTGAAATTCCTGGCAAGAAAACTGGGGCGCTCCTCTGCATCAAGCAGTTGTAGGGGCACACTGAATTAAAATTTAACACTTAGGACCAGATTTACTTATGAATAGTGCCCTTTTTCCTCCATTTGGGTGATTGGAGAGATGCCTGCCAATTACATATACATTCCTTAAAAGTAGGAACCACTATATAAGCATGGACAAAATTCCCTATACTAACATTAAGAAGTTAAATGTGAATGTAGTATAGTAAGACTTTGAAAGATGTTTAAAACATAATAAAGATGTTGCAGTTAGGATTTTCGACTATGTGAATAAGGTAGCATAGGCCTAAAACATACATCCAGGTTTTATTTCCCGCCTAGCCTATCAGTTTAATTTTGCAGGTGTTTTTTCCTCTGACATCACCAGATCTTCACAGAATCATAGGACTACATGGGAGCTGTTGATGTGGCATAGTGATTTAGGGCACACTCCTATCCAGATAGGCAGGTGTCTCCGAACTCAGCGGCAACCGCCTATCCAATGCAGGGCAGGAGAAGCACGGAGGGAATCATTCCCTCCGTGCTTCTCCTGCCCTGCATTTGCAGCTAGACAGCTGATTTCAGCTGTCTAGCTGCAGGAAGATGGAGTAGGGAAGGAGGTTGCCAGACGACACATAGGATGTGTCGTACCAGCATTTCCACCTTCCCTGCCGCGGAATGCCTCCAGACATGCCCTGTTTTGGCCGCTCCACGCTCCTCTTCTGAGTGCGGCAGCAAGGCAACGCGGAAGGGAGGGAAGGTCAGTTCTCCGGGAACCGACCTCAGAGCGCGCGGTCCAAGGTCAGTTCCCGGAAAACCACATATCCTATGGCCATCTAGCCACTGACTAGCAGCCAAACAATTGCTCCCTCCATTACAGCAATCTCCCTCAACTTGGCACCCTGGAGTCATGGTTCAAATCCTATCCTCAGCAATGTCAGGGACCAACAGGAGCCTGTACCTGTTAATCTATTTTATATTTATCTAGACTTTAACCCCACTTTTGATCCCCAAACCCTCAAAGCACCTCAGAAAAAACATAAAATCAGTTTGTTCTTTGTTCAGAGTTTGTTCTTGGGTTAAAACTCTGGGTAGTTTCTTGCTCAATGGCTCGTTCCTGGGTTGCTTCGCAAAGTGGAAGCAGGGAAGACCACGAGAGCAAGCACTCTTCCTCACTTCTGACCATTCCCAAACAACCCACAGTTAATGATCTGTGGGTTGTTCAATTGTCCAAAGTGGATCAACAGGTCAGTTTGGGGTAAAAAGAATGTTAGACTGGGCTTCAAATCACACTTGGTCAGGGCCCAGGCATGGAGGATGGTATAGCTACACTATACTGGCTTGGTAAAATTTTGTCCAGCCCAGGAAACTATGATTACTGGCCTCAGAACAAACCAGGATATTAAACCAACATCAAATTGTGGTTTAATATCCTGGCTTGTTCCGAAGCTAGTTATGATAGTTTTCTGGAATGGATGAAAAAGGAAACTATTGTGAGTTAGAGGTATCCTGGTTTGATTGCTCACACCGTGAAGAGATGAGCAAAGGGGCCACAACATGTTTGCAGGCAAAGGGCTCATTCATATCTTGGTTTATTAAGCTGAGATATAATAGTTTGTAACAGCCCACTGTCTCTCAGCTTCAAATGCATCAAAGGGTCATCACAAGAATAAAAGTTGGCAAGGATGAACCCTGTACACAACCTTGAGCTCCTTCGAGGATGTGGACTAAAAAGGGAATAAATACATTAATCACGTTGGTCGTGTGGTCCAACCCTAGCCATAAGGTTGTTGTTGTTGTTCAGTCATGTCCGACTCTTCGTGACCCCATGGACCAGAGCACATCAGGCCTTCCTGTCCTCCGCTCTCTCCCGGAGCATGCTCAAGTTCATATTCATTGCATTGGTGATGCTATCTAGCCATCTCATCCTCTGCCGTCCCCTTCTCCTTTTGCCTTCAGTCTTTCCCAGCATCAGGGTCTTTTCCAGGGAGTCTCCTCTTCACATTAGGTGACCAAAATATTTGAGCTTCAGCTTCAGTATCTGTCCTTCCAATGAGCACTCAGGGTTGATTCCCTTTAGGATTGACTGATTTGACCTCCTTGCAGTCCAGGGGACTCGTAAGAGTCTTCTCCAGCACCACAGTTCGAAAGCATCAATTCTTCGGCGCTCAGCCTTCCTTATAGTCCAGCTCTCACAGCCATACATTACTACTGGGAAAACCAGAGCTTTGATTAGACGGAAATCTGTCGACAAGGGGATGTCTCTGCTTCTTACTATGCTGTCTAGGTTGGCCATAGCTTTCCTCCCAAGGAGCAAGCGTCTTTTAATTTCAAGGCTACAGTCACCATCTGCCGTGATCTTGGAGCCCAAGAAAATAAAATCTGTCACAGCTTCCATTTCTTCCCCTTCCATATGCCAGGAAGTGATGGGGCCAGATGCCATTATCTTCGTTTTTTTAATGTTGAGTTTCAAACCAGCTTTTGCACTCTCCTCTTGCACCCTCAACAAGAGGCTCTTTAGATCCTCTTCGCTTTCTGCCATTAGGGTGGTATCATCTGCGTATCTGAGGTTGTTGATCATTCTCCCAGCAATCTTAATTCTGACCTGTGATTCATCCAACCCGGTGTTTCTCATGATGTACTCTGCATAGAAGTTAAATAAGCAGGGCCGCAATATGCAGCCTTGTCGTACTCCTTTCCCAATTTGGAACCAATCAGTTGTTCCATGTCCGGTTCTTACTGTTGCTTCTTGACCCTCGTACAGGTTTCTCAGGAGACAGGTAAGGTGGTCTGGTACCCCCATCTCTTTAAGAATTTGCCACAGTTTGTTGTGATCCACACAATCAAAGAATTTAGCGTAGTCAATGAAGCAGAAATAGACATTTTTCTGGAATTCGCTTGCTTTCTCCATGATCCAGCGAATGTTGGCGATTTGATCTCTAGTTCCTCTGCCTCTTCGAAACCCAGCTTGTACTTCTGGTAGTTCTTGGTTCACATACTGCTGAAGCCTAGCTTGTAGGATTTTGAGCATCACCTTGCTGGCATGTGAAATGAGCGCAACTGTACGGTAGTTTGAACACTCTTTGGGTTGCCCTTCTTTGGAATTGGAATGTAAACTGACCCTTTCCAGTCTTGTGGCCACTGCAGAGTGTTCCAAATTTGTTGACATATTGAGTGTAGCACTTTAACAGCATCATCTTTTAGGATTTTAAATAGCTCAGCTGGAATACTGTCATCTCCGCTAGCTTTGTTGCTAGTAATGCTTCCTAAGGCCCACTTGTCTTCACTCTCTAGGATGTCTGGCTCAAGTTCAGTGACCGCACTATCATGGCTATCAGGGACATTCAGATCTTTCCTGTATAGTTCTTCTGTGTATTCTTTCCACCTCTTCTGAATCTCATCTGCTTCTGTTAGGTCCCTGCCTTCTTTGTCCTTTATCATGCCCGTCTTTGCACAAAACGTTCCCTTGAGATCTCCGATTTTCTTGAAAAGATCTCTAGTCTTTCCCATTCTATTGTTTCCCTCGATTTCTTTGCATTGTTCATTTAAGAAGGCCTTCTTGTCTCTCCTTGCTATTCTCTGGAAATCTGCATTCAACAGGGGGCATGCCCATTCATTCATTCATTCATAAATAAATAAATAAATAAATGGCTACATGGTGGGCATGGCCAGCCATAAATGTAGCAAAGGCAAACTGATGAGGTAAGAGAAGAGCATCCAAGAACATAATCACAAGGCAAAGGTGGGGTGGTGAACCCCAAAACATGAAACCACACATTTGTACCCAGTGTTATGCTCCTACAAAATATCCATTTTGTAGAAGACACATCTAGATTTGTGACATAGGGCTTAATAGGGTGACAACTTTCCTATTTAATAAGTAATCCAGTCCATATGGTACCGGTCCTTAGAACCACTGGTTATTGCCACACAAAGAAAGCACCAACCATTGTCTTAATTTCCCTTTGAAGAACCCTTGCATTGTCATTCCCATTCTTGTTGTTCAGTCGTTCAGTCGTGTCCGACTCTTCGTGACCCCATGGACCATAGCACGCCAGGCCTTCCTGTCCTCCGCTCTCTCCCGGAGCGTGCTCAAGTCCATATTTATTGCATCGGTGATGCTATCTAGCCATCTCATCCTCTCCCTTGCTTTTCACTTCCCTTCTTTCCTCAGCTACTTGTAAAGCCTCATCAGACAGCCACTTGGCTTTCTTGCATTTCTTTTTCTTTGGGATGGATTGAGTTGCTGCCTCCTGAACAATGTTACGGACCTCCATCCATAGTTCCTCAGGCACTCTGTCTATCAGGTCTAATCCCTGAAATCTATTCCTCACCTCCACTGTATATTCATAAGGGATATGATTTAGGTCATACCTGAATGGTTTAGTAGTTTTCCCTACGTTCTTCAATTTAAGCCAAAATTTTGCAACAAGAAGCTCATGATCTGAGCCACAGTCAGCTCCAGGTCTTGTTTTGACTGACTGTATGGAGCTTCTCCATCTTTGGCTGCAAAGGACATAATCAATCTGATTTCAATATTGAACATCTGGCGATGTCCATGTGTAGTGTCGCCTCTTGTGCTGTTGGAAAAGAGTGTTTGCTATGATCAGCGTGTTCTCTTGGCAAAACTCGATTAGCCTTTGTCCTGCTTCATTTTGAACACCAAGGCCATGCTTGCCTGTTATCCCGGTGATTTCTTGACTTCCTACTTTAGCATTCCAATCCCCTATGATGAAGAGGACATCTTTTTTTGGTGTTAGTTCTAGAAGGTGTTGTAGGTCTTCATAGAACCGATCAACCTCAGCTTCTTCGGCATCAGTGGTTGGGGCATAGACTTGAATTACTGTGAAGTTGAATGGTTTGCCTTGGATTCGTACTGAGATCATTCTATCGTTTTTAAGATTGAACCCCAGTACTGCTTTTCCCACCCTTTTGTTGACTATGAGTGCTACTCCATTTCTTCTAAGGGATTCTTGCCCACAGTAGTAGATATGATGGTCACCTGAATTAAATTCACCCATGCTTGTCCATTTTAGTTCGCTGATTCCCAAGATGTCGATGTTCAATCTTGCCATCTCATGTTTGACCACCTCCAGCTTACCTTGATTCATTGATCTTACATTCCAGGTTCCTAAACAATATTGTTCTTTACAGCATTGGATTTTCTTTTCACCACCAGACACATCCACAGCTGAGTGTCCTTTTGGCTTTGGCCCAGCTGCTTCACTAGGGAGGTAAATATGTCAACCTGCTAACATACACTCTTTAATGCTGACATCATCGTCCCAGTGCGAAAGAAGATAGAGCAAGGGAGAGAGGAGCAGGCAAAGGGAACATCAGGGCCTGCTCCAGTTGCACTGTCTCTCCTCACGCACTCCAAGACATGAGATGGTAAGCAGGGTAATTCTACCAGCCCTGCTGAAAGTCTACTTATTTTTTCCCTCTTCCTCCTCATTCCATTTCCCTTGTGTGTCATGTCTTTTTTAGATTGTAAGCCTGTGTGCAGGGACTGCCTTCTTTACTGACTCCAGGAGCCTTTTTTTGACTGAGAAGTGGGATAATAATACTTTAAATAAATACAAAACATATCTATCACCTACAGAAAATGGATCTGCACCATCCCTTCAAAGAATTATAAATTGTATCTAGGGCACCTAGTGTACATATAAAATGTCTACCATTCAAGATGCTCTTCCCAAACAGCAACTGACAACTGACTGTGTGTAGGCAAATGAAGGGATTACAACAGCTTACAGTTTAATAATCATCATGTGATACAGCACATGCTTTGCATGCAGAGGGTCCCAGGTTCGATCCCTGGCTTCTCCAGGTAGAGCAAGGAAAGAATCCTGTCTGAAATCCTGGAGAGCCGCTGCCAGTCAGTGTCAACAATATTGGGCTAGATGGACCAATGGTCTGACTCAGTATAAGGCAGCTTCCTGTGTTCCTTCCTATGGAAGGAGACCGAATATTCATTCATATCTCAAATGAAACATGACAGCAGCTACATAGTGTGCTGTCCTAAAACACATCTGATGACGTCAAATCCAGCCAACTGGCTTTTATGTCCCTCTACATCTTCTGAAGATGTAGAAGAGAAGACAAACCACTCCCAGAACAGTTCAATTCCAGTTTATGGTTATTTAGCTATTAATGTGATAAAGCCTTGTCTTTCAAAATGTTTTGCAGCAAGTGAGCAGTTCCTTAAACACACACTCAGAAACTCATAATGACACTGTTTAATTATTCATGAAGCCGAAATGAGAAATGGAAACATTAAGAAAACTCTTCTGCCCCAAAGGAAACAAAACAAAGCTTCCCCCACCCCCTGGCCACCATAGTGCTTATTTGTTCTTTATCTAAGATTACAGCCCACTAAACTGAATCGGACTACCATCTTTCAAAGATGCATGGCCTACGACTCCAGCAACAAATTAATTGAATGAAGAATTATTACGCTCCCAAATAGGAACAACTGTGAGTATTGCCCCAGTCTCTTTCCTTCTGCTTAATTAAATGCAGTAAGATAGTGGTGGTGCTTTCATGTGGACAGGATCCACTCCAGACTGTGTATGAGCTTAGTTGTGTTCCACCTATATTCAAGAACAGGTATTAAAACACATTGAATGATGGGTGGATGTCAGCAACTGTGCTACATTTCAGCAGAGCTCAACCACCCCCCACACTGTTGTGAAAGTCCCTACTTTCACAACTGTTTCCCAAATAGTAAATACATTCAGCACAAATCTGGCTTCAGCCTGGCTAAATGTTGGGCAATCTTGGTTCTTTAAAAGTATACCAAGAGTGCAATCCTATGGCCGCTAGACAGTATCTAGATGGCCATAGGATTTTTCAGTTCTCAGAAACCATGCTCCATGCCCCTTCCCCTGCAGCACAGTTCTTCCCCCTCTCTGCGCCTGTAACCGCAGCATGGAGTGGGCGAAAAGGGGGTGTCCCTGGGGGCAAGGAGGGGAGGAAACCGCAGAAGCATCGTTAAAATATGTCCTGTGCGCCGTCCCAGCCTCCCCCACTCCTGCTCTGATGTCCCCAGCTAGACAGCCAAAATCGGCTGTGTAGTTACAAATGCAGGGCAGCCAGAGGATCCCCTCTGTGCTCCGCCCGCCATGCACTGGATAGTCAGCTGCCTCCAAGTTCGGAGGTGGCTGACTATCCTGACAGGATTGCACCCTAACGGTCAAATGAAGAAATAATGACAGCAAACTAGTTTGAATCATGTCCTAGGTACAGAAGATGAGTGAGATGCTAGGGGAAATAGGATCATTATATCATCTGGAATACCTCTAAAGAGAATGTCTTAATGAGACTTCTATACAAATATATTTCATGTTTTTATGCAATCTGAATAAGGTTAATATTTTTATTTGTATACCGATTGATGTACCAATAAAAATTTCATAAGAGGTAAGTGTTGTTTAAGTGATGTTTTAGTTGTTTTATTATGTTTTCGTATTTTAATGGAAATTGTCCTTAGCTATTTTATATTTTTTATGTTTATAATTTTGTTGTAAGTCACCTTGGGTCTTTTTTAAGAGAAAGGTGACAAAGAAATAATAAAAAATAAAAATGTGGTTCATAAGCTTGTTTTAAGTACACACCACCACTGACTGCTACTGATTGGAGAGTTTAGTGGGGTCCTTGGATTGATCCTGCTGGGGTTGGGCACGACCCTGGCTGAGCACTGAGAAGATGGTCAAACATGACTATCTTCTAGTCATAGTCAATTTATTTGTATACCGCAATTTTCACAATACATTGTGCTCAAAGCAGTTCACAAAAACCGAAAAATACAACAGCCGTAATTATAGTAAAAGGTCAACTCAATTACAGTTCATTTAAAACATACAACAATTTTAAATAAGTACAAGACATATCAATAGGTCAGTTAACAATATCCAGTACCAATTATATCAACATTATTCTCACATTAAACAATTCAGTAAAGAGTTCATGTTAGCAATAAAAAAAACCTCTCATCCACATCCAACGCACAGCAAAAAAAGAGAGGGAAAGACACCTCCCCAGAAAAGGCACTTCAAACAGCCTATCCTCAAGCAGCAGAAAGAGACCTTCCTCTCACTAGAGTTCCAAATTCTGAGCCGAAAGGGCACCCTCATGCCCACAGCAACTTCCCTCCTGGCTTTCACGTGGCTGCACAGCACCAGGAGAGGCAAGATGGGAAAAGCCTCACCCTGGGCAGGTGCCTTCAAGTTATCCTAAAGACAGCAGAAAGACCTTCCTACTCACACCAAATGTAGCAGCAGTTCCATTACGAAGGCCCGGAGGGCTGTGGGTGTGGTAAGGCAGGTGGAAACAGCCAGGCCCTGGTGGCAAACACAGAGTCTCTTTCTCCTATGTCCTATGTAAAAGCCTTTTGCTCGAGCACACAGCCCCTTTGCTCCTTCCTTTGTGCAAACTTTGATTAAACCAGTAAGAGTGCAATCCTATGCATGTTTAGACCAAAAAAAGTCCTACAACAACCAAGCTTGGCCCAGCCAACCACACTGGCTCGGGCATGCTGGGAGTTATATAATCCTTTTTCTGTCTAAACATGCATAGGATTGTGCCCTAAGCCTCTCATTAACCACAGTTTTCTGTTTTGTCTAAACTGGGTGCCCATAATTTATCAGCTTTGGGACAAAGCTTTGGGACGTGGCTGGGCCCCATCTACACAGGAAATTTACCCCAGTTCTACTGCACCTCACAGATGATCGTGGCACATAATGCATGCCCTTTGCTGTAGCAAGCACAGGTTTTCATGCCATAAAACCTGATTATTTGCAAACAGGTTTTGTGATGGATTTTCCCGTTGCGGCGGCTTCAGTGCAGTTGGGAGTTTGTATGACCTCAACTGGGTTTGGTGCGGACTAGGGGGAGTAGCACTGATTAGCGGAAGGGTAATTTAGAAAACGTTTTTATTGTAGAATTTTATTGTTTTAAACTGTTTCATTATATGCTGTACATCGCCCAAAGTGGCTGGGTGACCAGCCAGATGGGCAATTAATACATTTAATAATAAATAAATAAATAAATAAATAAAGGGAAAGTTATATCATGAAACTGTGTACACAAGGAGAAGTCTGGGCTAAACATGTCTACTCTGAAGTAACTCATTGCCTTCAATTGCACTTTACCAATTACAGGAGTGGAGAGGGGTCAGGAGAATTCCTTGCCTGTTGTTTAGATCTCTGGATCTGCAAATGTGCGCCTAAGTTTAAAAGGTGATCGCCCCCAAATGACCCTTACTCCTGCCAAGAAAGGGTGGACGGAAGGAGAGGAGTAGGCTAAACATGTCTACTCAGAAGTAGCTCATTGCATTCAATTGCACTTCACTGAGCACAGGAGAGGGGAAAGGGTGCAGAGCAAGCCTCTGCTCATTCACTGCACCGCACCTACACAGTTGATGATGCTCCGTTCTACACACAGGACTCCACCCACCCAACCCTGAACTATGCAGTTTCAGGTGTTGTTTGCCCCGTGAAAGCAGTTTTTTAAAAAAATGTATGCACCACTTTATTGGCTACGTATGCCACCGTAGGAGCAAATTCAAAGTCATGAAAATCCGGCTTTAAACTGAATCACATTATAAAGCATCTCCATGTAGATGGGGCCTTGGCTTGTTACAAAGCTGGTAATCATAGGAAACCATGGTTAATTTGAAGCTTCCTGGCTTGACTGCTTGTGCTGCAGGGGAGGAACGAAGAGGTTTATTGCTCAGTTTATTAAATTGAAGCAAGATATGATAACCCAAATATGGTTAGCGGGTGCGCCTCTCCCATCCCAAAACCAAACACTGATGTCTGGGTGTAACATTTAAATAAAGTGTATGTATGTAGACCCGAGATCATGCAGGTGATTACTGGATTGTGAGTTATTGCCACTCTGAGGTTTTCAAAGGAAGGACAGCATACAAGCATGACAAATAAAAATGCACTGTGGCAAATCCACGTGCTGATGCAGAAAGTTTCCCTTCACAGGAAAAAAATAGGAAACACCTGGACTAGAAGTGTACCACAAGTGTGTAAAACAGAACAAATCAAACCATGAAAACGATGAACAAGTTATAAATAGCAGAAGAATTTAAATAACATATTTATAACTCTGCAGAAAACGTACTAATTTCCATATACACACAACACACACGAATACTATAGTATTATCTGGAAAGAAAAGGTTTCATTTGTGAATATGAATTAGAAATGGTTCAGGGTTTTAATTTATTCCAAACTAATTTAATAGACTTCACTTTGACAAGAAACGTCTTTCTAATGCAACCTGCTACTGTTACAAAATTAGAACTTACTGATAGTTACTCTGTCCTTATCTCCCAGCATGATATTGTTTGGAGTGAGGTCTCGATGGACAATCCTCTTCTCTTTGTGCAAATACCGAAGAGCTAAACACAGCTTTACAATAAATAAAAGTATTAGCGCAAGTGCAAAGTCATATACATCAGCAATAATTAAATGGTAGCTTAAAACCTGGTACTGGAGGGAAGTGTTTTATGGGTATACTGCAAGGAAACTTTGGATCACAAAAAACATAACAGAAGAGTCCTGGACAAGACAAAATGTTTTGCATCCTCCATAAAGCTCATTAGCACAGTGCATCAAGGTGTCCCACTCACATTATTTGTTCTGCAAATACCCTCATAGCATTGCATCTACGATGCAGACTGGGACAGAGGTGGCTTGCTGCAGAGAAGTTAACCATGCTTCTAGTGGACTGCTATGTTGCTTTGCATTTCTTTAAAAAGATAAAGCCAGATGTGTACTATAGCACTGGAGGTGAGTGGCACTGCTATGCAGAAATGTTTGCCAATTTCACTTCTCAGGAGAGGAACCAGTGAGAAAAGACTAACATAAAATTACCTTTGCCACATTCCATTATCTAGAAAGATCCTTAGTAAAATGTTTGGACCAGTGACATTTAGTTCTGATCTAATCTTCAGCACTGCTGCTGCTGCTACTACTACTAGTAGTAGCAGCAGCAGCAACAGTAGCAGTAATAGTGCTAGTAGTGTTTATATAGTGCCATAGATGTCCATGGGGCTTTACAAAAGTATAAGACAACAGATCCCTGCTGGATAAGGATAAGTGAATCACTATTCCAGAATCAGACACTATACAAAGGAAAGTAATGAAGGTTCTTACTTGAATGAATATATTCCATATTCTATCTTCAGTAAACTGTTGTTGTTTTTCCTTCAACGAATGAAAATGTTCTCCCAGTGGCGCCCCTTCTATGAGCTCCATGACTATGTACAGCCTGTCATCTATACACAACAAAATGAAATAGTAGTAGCAACACAATATTCCATTTCTGTGACCAGAGGCTGGCCAGGGAACATTATCCTGGTATAACTCCTGAGAATGTTGGAATCCACTCTTATAAATGATTCCTAAGGGAAGACTAATTGGTCTGTGACTCCTCTGACATGAACATAGCAGCACAGGGATATATGCCCTCAGAAGGAAAGAATTAAACCAGCCTTGCCCAGCCTGGTGATCTCCCATTCCCATGAGCCCCAGTCGGTATGGCCAAGAATGCTGGTAATCGTAGTCCCAAACATCTGAAGGGCCCAGGTTTGGGGAAGGCTGGATTAAGCTATTACAATGATGTCCCTCAAAATCCCCTAAAACTGAACCATCTGTCCAAAACAATGAATCTAATGCAACCAATCCATGGTGGTTAACAAGGCCAAAGGATCCTGAGCTGGCTTCAACTTTGGTAATAAAGTTATCCACGACAACAAATCAGAGCTCTAACTTAAGAGCTACATGAGTTCAGAGTGTGTACTGGGCTGTGGGCCGATTGGTACATCATCAGAATCTGACATCTATCTGAAGCTCCCAACACTGGGGAAGGAAAACACATAGGCAGGAAAACACTGCCTATGCTGGATACTTATTTGCTTTCATTTATTTATTTGCAGCCTATCCACCAAGGCCCAAATCCTCAATAACCTCTAAAGACTCCAGGAATGTGAGCATCTAAGAAATATAAATCTCTCATTTTCAGAACTGACGTTATTGTTCAGTCGTTCAGTTGTGTCCGACTCTTCGTGACCCCATGGACCATAGCATGCCAGGCCTTCCTGTCCTGCTCTCTCTCCTGGAGTGTGCTCAAGTCCATATTCATTGCATCGGTGATGCTATCTCCTCTGCTGTCCCCTTCTCCTTTTGTCTTCAATCTTTCCCAGCATCAGGGTCTTTTCCAGGGAGTTTTCTCTTCGCATTAGGTGGCCAAAATATCAGAACTGACATAATCCCACCTATATACTTAGGCTTCTAGCCGCCAATGAAAAGATTATCCCATTCTCTTTTCCTCTGAATCTTGACTAAAGTGCAAACCTGGTATGAAGTAAGGTCCACTGAGATCACCAGGCTGGCCTAGATCACCACGCTGGGCATTAAATGGGTATAGGACTGCAGCCTAGTACTCAGTCAATTTACCTTATGGCCCTAGCTGGAATACAAGCTTCTTGATGACAGAAAAGGCTTATATCTTCTTTTTATAATTCTCTTGTTAAAAATTTTATTATAACTTGTGGAATGTAGCCCTGTAAGTTTATACTTACTTTCTAAGAAGGTTCTGTGATATCGTACAACATTAGGATGATAAAGCTACAATAAAAAATGTATATAGTTAAGGGTAGATGGAACATCCATTTTTATAATGTTTTCAGAATGTTTCTCTAAGTGGCGATTATGGCATGTTGTGAACACGAGCACATTTGGCATCGTGCTAGCATCACTAGTTAATTAAAGGTATTGCGAAAAGAACAAGGAAGAGAAGACCACCAAACCCTTGTCTTCTCTGTATTGCTTATTAACACCCAACTACATCCCATTACTAAGTTCTCCTTTAATAAGCTTTCTCCTCCCTGTTTCATCTTCATTTGATTTTTCTAATATAAGCTCTACTTCTCAAGGTTTTTTAATATAAAAATAAGGCAATTTTTAATACAGAGAAATGAAAGAGCACAGGGCAACATGAAAATGGCCACACAAATTTATATTGGCCCTGATGTATGCCATCATCACCACCACCACCACACCACACACATACAGAGGCACTCTCACAGTACATTATATATGCTTTTTTGTACATTACTATGAATCTTTACACAGGAAAAAGAACATGAGCAATCAGGCCTTATAATGTGTTCCTAAACACATAAAATCTATGAGAATCCAAGTAAATGGATAGGTGGAGATAGATTAGATAGATCATGATTCTTAGCTTACTGTTTGGTTGTGCCACTTCTGTGTTCTTTAGGGGTCAAACTAGATGTTGCTTTAAAAACAAGCTGGAACCCTGTGCTCAGATTTTCTTAATCCATTTCTTTACCCCCACCTGCCACCCCAAAAAGCACCTGTGGGAAGCTCCTACCTAGATCAGGACCCTGGTGCAGAAGGACGTTTTATCATTTTTTTCCTGTGCTACTTTCCTGCTGAGAACTGCCCCCTGAAGCTGCTATTTGCAGCTAGGTAGTGTGGGGAGAGTCAATAACTGCAAAATGGAATCAAACTGCAAAGTATTTATACCAAAGTAATAGGAGCCTGAAGAACAACAGAGGTAATACCAACCCTATTGTTACCCTGGTACAAATGTGACTGCTTCCAAATGTTGCAGTATTGTATTTTCTCCCCTTTAAGTTACTGCATACATGATAAAACAACTTCTTCAGTTCTGTGGTTCCTTTGGGCTACAACTCTTAAGACTCCAAACAAATAAACCATCTCAACTGGGAAATACATGTAAGCAATTGTATTCCCACAGATACATTAAGAGAGTCATGTTACCTGCAGGCTAGAGTGCCTTGTTCTGATTGAATTTCAGACTGCAGAAAGTGTTATAGCAAATTCATTTTCTATGTCAGATTTGTTACTTCTTGACTCCTCATGTCAGATTATTAAGATTATTGTGCTGGCCAGAAACGGTCCAGTCTTGCATATGATCACATTTAAGCATTTGATTTAACAAATTTCCCCCAGTGAATCTTTATATGCATTCAACCTAGTTCAGCTCTAATCCTTATGAGACTTGATTTCCCTATTCTCCTCAATGGTGGGGTCCTCACCATGAAGGCATCCTTCCCACTCCCTCCATAGAAATGAATGGGGAAGCCATTACATACAGGGAGCACCATGTACGAGCCCTTACATCTATAAGAAAACAGTAGATTCTAAGTTTAGATACGTTTAAAATCCTTTAAAATCAATTATACTTAAGCATGTAACTATGTGTGTAAATGCCATTGATTCCAACTTTCTCTTGGTTAGCCCAGTTGCTAAACTGCTAATGTTCATTCAGTTCAACTGGGGCCTCGACCAGGTTTGACATTTACAGCTGTGAATGGATTTAAAAAAACAAAAACAAAGCATCATCAGTGCATGGAAGCTGCTTTTTGACTGGCATCCAAAATCCTGAATACATTCATTTGGAAGAAAAGCCCACTGATTTTGCTGAAACTTATTTCTAGTGTGTTCTTTCACTCACCTGTTCCTTAATTATGGTTAACTCTGAGACAATGTTCTTCACACTGCTGTCTCTGTCTTTTTTATCCTTTCCAAATGCTGGATTGTGTAAATTGATTTCTTTCATTGCTAGAAGGTTTTGGCCACTGTGTTTTCTAACCTTTGACCAGGGGGCGGCGGGAGGAGAAAAATGTAAATATGAACAACAGACAGTAGCAGAATGGAAGTAAGCACTGTTAGTTCACCAGTACTAACTGCACTGTGTCTATTCTAAGAAATTCATTTTTTTCAGTATCTAATAATCAGTGTGAAAGCATTTGAGCCACCCTGGTGCAATAAAAATACAGTTACATGAGACACATGGGTATTTGAAAGATCATAATAGATCTGTGCAGAAATTGGGAATCCCTAAGGTCGATCCAGGTACGTCACATTGTGGCTGAAAGAATACCATTTAGTATTTATATCGTGCACTGCAAGGTATTTAGAGTGCTTGGCATGCATTATCTCAGTAATTCTTACAACAACCCTGCACATTTGGGGAAAAGGATGGGTACTATGGAACAGCAGCATGTAGCGAGTGCAGGCCTGAGGTGAGATTTGACATGGCGACTTCTGACCTCATGCTATTAGCCACTTTGTTATACCAGCTTTCTCAAGAACTGTTACTTATTAAAAACAACATCAGGAAATACTAATTAACAGGGACTAATTGTTAATTCAAGCCAACACATGACTCACTGTTATAGGTAGAAAATCAACTGGCAATAACATATGATGAATATATTTCATATATGATGAAATGAATATAAATGCAAGAAAATATCAAATACACATCAAAAGCAAATTTACCTTGTAAACACTTCCAAAAGCTCCACTTCCAAGATGGTCCAATATTGCATAATTGCCTATGTATTTCGTAGGTGCTTTGTTCTGATTAATGTTTTCAATATTTTCAGCAATTTGCTTAACTTCATCCTCCTAGAAATAAGTTAAACACCTTATTTTGATTGATGTAATGCTTTGCTAATAAGACTACAGTTCTGACTTAAGTCCTGACAGCTCAGTCACTAAAAACACACAAGAGATACCTTCTCTCTTATTTCCCTTCTCAGTTTTTCAAATCAGCCAAGAACCTTTTTGTGACTGTTCCATTCCTGTGTTAAGTTCAGATAGGAAGAGCACATGGAAAAAAGTGTGATTTTTGTTTATTATTAATTGTCCTATAGCCTGCTTTCCCCTTCTCCTGAAGAACTGCCTAAGGCCAAGTATTCCCCTCCACTCCAAAAAAACTTTGCAAGATCTTTCTTGAAGCCAGGTTATGCTGAAAGATTTTAGCAGACACTGGCCAGGTTCAGCCTATCAACAGGGAAAAGAAGCTATGGTGGCTTCTTTTCTCCACCCTTTGCAGGTCACTTGTGTGCCCGCCATTTTCCTGATTACTCTCACTGCAGTGCGGGTTGCCGTGTTGTCCAAACCCAGAGCGGTGTGTGGTGGGGGTGGCTTCCAAACCAACCTGCAACCCATGGCTTGTTGTAGGGGTTACGGGGTGATTTGGAAGCCACCCCCACCACGCACCTCGCCATGTTCAGATGACACAGCAACCCGTGCCATGGTGAGGGTAACTAGGGAAATGGTAGGGGCGTGAGCAGCACATGCAGGGCGGGGAAAAGAAGTCATGGTAGTTTCTTTTCCTCCACTGATTGTCCAAATCCAGTCACTGTTTTAGTCTCAACAAGCAAGTTATCAAACATTTACTACTTACAAGTAATGCATTTAGCTTCAATACCAGCTCTTCATAAGCACGGATCTCACGAACATAATGTCCAATGTCAATGAAGCTCTCAAACAAGTCTGTAGGGAACAGTCTACAAAAATGTAAATTTGCATACTCGTGAAATGCTAAATAAAATTCATGCCTAATTATGACCAGTTTCTTAGGGAAAAATAGTGTTAAGAAGAGATTATATACATTTTTGGTAAAATACCAGACTTCTCTAGCAAAAGGAAAGCTGGTCAGATCCCCTTTCTTCAAACAAAAATTGTTTAAAGATTTTAAAAAGCCCCTGTAGCTCTTGAAAAGAACTGTAAGACAGCAGTTATATTCTCCCAGGATAAATGTAATATTAAAGTGTTATAGCTGTACCAGTAACTCAAGAAACCCAGGACAGGTGTATATATATATATTTGGCTCAGCTAGCTATTTCAAAGTTGCCAGCCTTTGAACCTCACAAGGTATTTTCCAGGCATAGGAATTACAAGTAGAAATAAAATGGCTGAGGAAGATCTTGTATGTCCAAACATGGCTTTGATCAGATGCATGCCTTGAGACAAAAGAGATGAATATCAGAGCCTGCTGTAGTTGTACCATTCATTTGGCCTGACCAGAAAGTTGGCCTTGGGTTCAGTTTCAAACCATTGGAAATGATGGAAAAGTAAATACAATAATATTTTAGATAGGTATCTCTAATTTCACTTGTGCTTGTTTCCTAAAAGAGTTCTATGAATCTGAATGGAACTAGATAAAGAAAGTTGCCTCTATATGTTGATTCTTCTACGCACTTCTATGTGCTAAAAGCCCCACACAGGGTCCGTCATATTCAAAAGCTGCTCAACATATGAATAACCCTGGTCACATGAAGAGTCTCTATCCTGCAACCATCTAAAATATTATGAATAAATAACTGGAAGTCGGGGGTATATCCACCACCCCCTTGTCATGGTCAGATCACTATCTGGTGACGTTGGACTTCTCGGTTCCACAACCCCTCTGCAGGGGTGGAGGACCCATTAAAATGGTCCGCCCCAGGCGTCTTATGGATCCAAATGGATTCCTGAACGCGCTTGGGGATTCTCTGGGGCACGCCAACAGCCACTCGGTCGAGACCCTGGTGGGTGGCTGGAATGCCGCAATCACTGGGGCATTAGATCAGGTGGCTCCGAAACGCCCTCTCCCCCTGAACAGGGCTCGGACTGCACCATGGTTCAATCCGCGGTTACGAGCTCTGAAACAGGAGGTGAGACGGCTAGAGCTGTATCTTCAGCCTATCATGTGGCGGTGAAGGCAGCAAAAAAGGAATATTATGCTGCCTCCATCGCGTCTGCAGAGTGCTGTCCCAGGAGGCTGTTCCAAGTGGTCCGGAGCCTGGTTGGTCCTGTGGCTCCGGAACCACTGGAGCATTCTAAGGCCTCCTGTGAGGCCTTGGCAAGGCACTTTGCAGATAAAATTGATCAGATTAGGTGTGTTACTCTGCACGCTGTGGATACAGTTAGTGAGCAAGAGGCGGCCTGTGGCAAACCGGTTTTGTGGGATCGGTTCCAGCTTCTTCCTCCTGATGAAGTGGACAAGGTGCTTTCATCTGTACGGCCGACCACCTGCTTACTTGATCCTTGCCCATCTTGGCTCATTATGGGCTGCAGAGAGAGACTGGGTGAGGGGATCAAGGCGGTGGTGAACGCCTCCCTTGAGGAGGGTGTGATGCCATCAGCCCTCAAGGAGGCAGTGATAAGACCGCTCTTAAAGAAGCCCTCCTTGGATCCTCAAGTTCTGAACAACTTTCGCTCAGTCTCAAATCTGCCATTTTGGGGCAAGGTGATTGAGCGGGTGGTGGCGGTGCAGTTGAAGGCACATTTGGAAGAAACTGATTACCTAGACCCATTTCAGTCGGGCTTCAGGCCTGGGCATGGGACAGAAATGTCCTTGGTCGCCTTGGTAGATGATATGAGGAGGGCTCTGGATAGGGGTGAATGCTCCTTCCTTGTTCTCCTCGACCTCTCAGCGGCTTTTGATACCGTTGACCACGGTATCCTCCTGGACCGCCTGGAGGGGTTGGGCATTGGGGACACCGTATTGCGGTGGTTCCGGTCCTTCCTCTCCGGCAGGTACCAGAGGGTAGCACTGGGAGAGGAGGTTTCGGACCCGTGGCCACTTACTTGTGGGGTGCCACAGGGTTCCATCCTCTCCCCGATGCTATTTAACATCTATGTGAAGCCGCTGGGGGCTATCATCAGGAGGTTTGGGGTGCAGTGTCATCAATATGCAGATGACACGCAGCTCTACCTCTCGTTCAAATCTTCACCAAGGTTGGCCATAGAATCCCTGTCCAAATGTCTGGAGACGGTGAGTGGCTGGATGGGGAGGAATAAGCTGAAGCTGAACCCTGACAAGACTGAGGTACTTTTGGTGGGAGACAAGAGGAGGCTGGGGGATGTTGACCTGGTGTTGAATGGGGTACGGCTACCCTTGAAAGACCAGGTCCACAGCCTGGGGGTCATTTTGGACTCCCAGCTGTCCATGGAGGCTCAGGTGTCAGCTGTGAGCCGGACAGCGCTGTATCAACTCCATCTGATACGGCGGCTGCACCCCTTCCTTCCCGACCATCTGCTCCCATCGGTAGTACATGCCCTGGTCTCCTCTCGTTTAGACTACTGTAATGCGCTCTACGTGGGGTTACCCTTGAAGACGGTTCGGAAACTGCAGCTGGTACAGAACGCGGCGGCTCGCCTGATTAAAGGCAGCCGCTGGCGAGATCACATCACTCCAGTGCTGAAGGAGTTGCACTGGTTACCAGTTGTTTTCCGGGCCAAATTCAAAGTGTTGGTTTTGACCTTTAAAGCACTATATGGTTCCAGCCCAGCCTATCTTAAGGAGCACCTCCAGCAGCACCAGACAGGCCGCTTAACAAGATCAGCCTCGGATGGCCTTCTCTCTGTCCCATCAGCCAGGACAGCTAGACTGGTGGGGACGAGGGAGAGGGCCTTTTCTGTGGTGGCCCCCACTCTGTGGAACTCCCTCCCTAGGGAACTCCATCATGCCCCCTCTTTAATGAGCTTCCGTCGTGCATTAAAAACGTGGTTGTTCAGGCAGGCATTTGGGGTGGGTTAGGGTATTTTAGGAAATGTTTTTATTGTAGAATTTTATTGTTTTACACTGTTTTATTGTATGTTGTACATCGCCCAGAGTGGCTGGGTGACCAGCCAGATGGGCAATTAATAAATTTAATAATAAATAAATAATAAATAAATAAATAAATAAATAAGAACCATATGATTTTTTTAAAATGTATTATTTTACTGCAATGTTTCCTGAACTTTTGATATGGAGGCACAGGGCTTTTTTTCTGGATTAAAATGGAAGGTGAACTTGACATTGCATTAGAAAAGATATATATGAAAATGTTTGATCAGCTCCTGGAACAAGCATACATCTTCCTCATATCTGTGCTTCCTGGTCAATAGCGATAGTTCAGCCATAGCACAGGAGGTGCAATCTAGTTCCAATGCACTGTTAACTCCTCCCTTGTAATGATGTCTCTGTTCAGATCAATGTTGCACAGGCCCTCCACTCTAAAGGCCATAGAGTGGTGAATTCATCCAATACCATGACTAAGGGCATAATCCTATGCATGTTTAGACAGAAAAAAGTCCTACAACTCCCAGCATTCCCCAGTCATCATAGCTTTGGAACTGTGCTTCATTCTATTGTAAATCAGTTTTTAGCTGCTTTGGTGACATTTGGCAAAGTCTGGGGCACAAATCCATTGAAATATATAAATGAAGAAACAAAAAAGATGTTACAGCCCCAGTGTGGAGGTGTTAGAAATGTCTCTAGAGATTTCCATGTGGCAGCTGGGCATTTAAATTGGTCCTAAAATGTAGTTACAGTTTCCTTGCAGAAACATCTGTGGATGACAGTGCCATCATTTGTCACTCCATCTCATTTTCTATTCTTCCAGCTAGAAGTCAGTGAATATAACTAAGACGTAAGCCTAATGCCAAGTATTAACCTGCGGGTTTTTTGTTGTAACTCAAGTGAACATTTTTAGAGAATAATCTTTCCTAATATTTCATTTGCATACCTTTTGAAGAGATGTCTGTTCCTTTCCATACTGAAGAGAAATCTCAGGGCTCTGAAGGCATAACACTGGAGTGAGGAAAATGCATACATTAAAGATAATGCCACAGAGAAGCATTACTAATCACATTTGGTTTCTTTTGTCTAAATAGTCTATGCTAGTAGCATACTAAATAAGACACTGCTTGTAGCCAAGGCAAGTGGCCTGATGTCTTTTCAAAGTAATGGAAGAAAGATATTTTAATGCTAGAAGTTAGGACATCAATCTCAGTTTCAGTTTAGTGCATCTAACCTTTTAGTGCCCTCAAATTCCAAATGCTTTAAAAAGCCTCAGCATGCAAATCTTTCTCAAAATTCATTCCCAAAGGATTTGTTACCTTGGTTGAGAATTTTATGGGACAATATCTTACATATCAGCCAGAAGAATCCTGTTGAACTGTGCATTCTATATTATTCCCTATTACACATATGTGCCATATGGAATTTTTTAAAGTGTGGGGTAGTTTGTATCTGTTTTCAAATAATGCACATTAACTTAATATTTTATTCTCCTGGATTATCCTACTGCTTTTTAAAAATGACAATACAAAACTGTAAAGGCTACTTTATAGTAAAGAAATATACAGTAAACCATCATGTCTTCTCTTTCAAGTGCTGTAGCTGTACTGAAAGAGCATGTAAATAAAGAAAAAAGATTACCTGTAATAAATTAGGCTTTGCTACATTTCTTTGTTTATTAGGTAAAATCAGCTTTGCTATTGTATAGACTCCATTTTCCTGAGAAAGCACACATTAAAGAATATAGATTCAAAGAACTGTCAAATGTTAAACAATATTGCATTAAGAAATTAATGACAATTTTTAACTCAAGTTCATGTGAAGGAACCTTCTAATCTATTGAAATGAAGCCTGAAAACCAATCAGTGGAGACAGACATTATGCATTTTGCAACAGGGCCTGCAGCAAAGACAGACAGGGCCTGACCCACCTACTCCTTAATGGTCTTGTGCCTTGTAGTATTCTATATATGACTGTTACCAATACTGGGTTTGAGAGGGGCACCAAGAATATCCCCACTATGGGTGTATTTTGTCTAATCTCTATTGTTTTTATCTCATCAGTTTTGCTCACTGTCTCTTCCTGTTCGTATTCCTCCCACAAAACACCCTTCATTCTCTGCATATTCGATGCTGGTAATATGGTCAGGATCAAACTTTATCCTGGTTATATTGTCTTCTCAATCTTCTTCCATTCTCAACTTGGCTCTTATCAAGCCAGATCTTCCCTTCCTCCTGTTCATCCTTCTTCCTTTTACTCAGAGTCTTTACAACATCTCCTCAAACTTCCTATGGAGCAGGAGGCATTGTCTCTTTGAAAGTTAAATAAAAAGCTTATCCTGTACTTTTTTTCAAATCTGCACAATGTAGCCTTTAGCAAAATATTTCTGTACCTACACACACTCTAAACATGAGCACAACAATATCAATCAAGATGTATGCAAATAAATGTTTTGCATCCACAACCAAGTAAGAGCACATGACAAAACTAAATAGGTAAAGATGAACAAATGTAGCACTAAACAGGTTCAAAGACGTCTTACCTGAACTACTTGATGAGCATTGGTATCATTCAGGACCAGTTCAGTAACTGCAGCACAACAAGCTAGAATAAATCACCACAGATATTTATCTTATATTGCGCTTGTAGAGAATTATAGATGAGGTGTCTCCTACATATATCCAGTGTTTGCAAAATATAATAAAATTAGCTTTTTGAATTTTAAGTGGAATTGTAAACCATGCCACTGGACCATTCACATATAACATTTCAGGTGTAGATTTAAAAACTGAAAAATGATGAAGGCAACAAATACATATTTGCAAATTTGCGAGTGTGAATTCATTGCAGCTCTTTGTTGAGTGCATATTCAGTTTAATTTCCATATCTGTCCTTATGTAATATGTGAAAAGGCTCCAAATCCCATGGATCACCATGAGAGAACAAATTAGACAACCTGCTCTCAACATTCCTCTTAGCACTTGGAGAACTTCAGCAACAAGCAGAACTGTGGGAACTTCTCTCTCCCTGCTACTGCAACTGAACAGCAGTTGCTGTTTCAAAGAGTGTGAAAATGACTGTAAAAATATTTGGTTTTGAAATTAGGTTAAGAAAAGGATCAATGATTTGGGCAAGGCAATTGAAAACATGGCAGAGACATAACTTGGCATCTAGTACATCATGATTAACAGAACTGTACCCATGGTACTCTCCCGGACTCTGAAAATCCACACTGTCATGTTTTTGGGCTTATTGGTACATTTGGATTTTTGAGAGTGCGTTGTGGGTGCCAATATAAAAAGGCTGGGCATTGTTGTTGTTGTTCAGTCCTTCAGTCATGTCCGACACTTCGTGACCCTATGGACCATAGCACGCCAGGCCTTCCTGTCCTCCGCTCTCTCCCAGAGCGTGCTCAAGTTCATATTCATTGCATCAGTGATGCTATCTAGCCATCTCATCCTCTGCCGTCCCCTTCTCCTTTTGCCCTCAGTCTTTCCCAGCATCAGGGTCTTTTCCAGGGAGTCTCCTCTTCACATTAGGTAACTAAAATATTTGAGCTTCAGCGTCAGCATCTGTCTTCCAATGAGCAGTCAGGGTTGATTTCCTTTAGGATGGACTGATTTGACCTCCTTGCAGTCCAGGGGACTCGTAAGAGTCTTCTCCAGCACCACAGTTCGAAAGCATCGATTCTTCAGCGCTCAGCCTTCCTTATAGTCCAGCTCTCACAGCCATACGTTACTACTGGGAAAACCATAGCTTTGATTATACCTTTGTCGGCAAGGTGATGTCTCTGCTTCTTACTATGCTGTCCAGGTTTCCCATAGCTTTCCTCCCAAGGAGCAAGCGTCTTTTAATTTCATGGCTACAGTCACCGTCTGCGGTGATCTTGGAGCCCAAGAAAATAAAATCTGTCACTGCTTCCATTTCTTCCCCTTCCATATGCCAGGAAGTGATGGGGCCAGATGCCATGTTTTTTTAATGTTGAGTTTCAAACCAGCTTTTGCACTCTCCACTTTCACCCTCAACAAGAAGCTCTTTAGATCCTCTTCGCTTTCTGCCATTAGGGTGGTATCGTCTGCGTATCTGAGGTTGTTGATAATTCTCCCAGCAGTCTTAATTCCTACCTGTGATTCATCCAACCCGGCGTTTCTCATGATGTACTCTGCATAGAAGTTAAATAAGCAGGGCCGCAATATGCAGCCTTGTCGTACTCCTTTCCCAATTTGGAACCAATCGGTTGTTCCATGTCTGGTTCTTACTGTTCCTTCTTGACCCTCGTACAGGTTTCTCAGCAGACAGGTAAGGTGGTCTGGTACCCCCATCTCTTTAAGAATTTGCCACAGTTGTGATCCACACAATCAAAGGCTTTAGCGTAGTCAATGAAGCAGAAATAGATGTTTTTCTGGAATTCTCTTGCTTTCTCCAGGATCCAGCGAATGTTGGTGATTTGATCTCTAGTTCCTCTGCCTCTTCGAAACCCAGCTTGTAATTCCGGTAGTTCTCGGTTCACATGCTGCTGAAGCCTAGCTCGTAGGATTTTGAGTATAACCTTGCTGGCATGTGAAATGAGCGCAATTGTAGAGTAGTTTGAACACTCTTTGGCATTGAAACACTGAAACATTGAAATTGAAACATTTGGTTTGAACACTCTTTGGCATTGCCCTTCTTTGGAATTGGAATGTAAACTGACCTTTTCCAGTCTTGCGGCCACTGTTGAGTGTTCCAAATTTGTTGGCATATTGAGTGCAGCGCTTTAACAACATCATCTTTTAGGATTTTAAATAGCTCAGCTGGAATACTGTCATCTCTGCTAGCTTTGTTGTTAGTACTGCTTCCTAAGGCCCACTTGACTTCACTCTTTAGGATGTCTGGCTCAAGTTCAGTGACCGCACTATCATGGCTATCAGGGACATTCAGATCTTTCCTGTATAGTTCTTCTGTGTATTCTTCCCACCTCTTCTGAATCTCATCTGCTTCTGTTAGGTCCCTGCCTTCTTTGTCCTTTATCTTGCCCGTCTTTGCACAAAACGTTCCCTTGAGATCTCCGATTTTCTTGAAAAATCTCTAGTCTTTCCCATTCTATTGTTTTCCTCCATTTCTTTGCATTGTTCATTTAAGAAGGCCTTCTTGTCTCTCCTTGCTATTCTCTGGAAATCTGCATTCAACAGGGGGCATGCCCATTCATTCATTCATTCATTCATTAATAAATAAATGGCTACATGGTGGGCATGGCCAGCCATAAATGTAGCAAAGGCAAACTGATGAGGTAAGAGAAGAGCACCCAAGAACATAATCACAAGGCAAAGGTGGGGTGGTGAACCCCAAAACATGAAACCACTCATTTGTACCCAGTGTTATGCTCCTACAAAATACCCACTTCGTAGAAGACAAACTTTCTCTCTGTCAGCAACTCCTCCGCCCCCCAGACTACACATCTCTCTCTCTCCCTCCCAGAACAAACACATATAAATTGAGCACAACTTATCATAATGACCTAGATCTCTGCTGAAGATATCAAAGTTCCAAAGTGCATTTTTTTCCTATATTTTGTTTGACATATCCAAATATCCAATTACTTTGAAATGATGTTTTCAACTGCATCCAGCAGATGACAGGCTATTAGTTACCTGCAATCCCCCAATTTTTTAAATATATTATCTTAAAGAAGAGGTGGAAACCAATAGATGCACAACTTGTATTTACTTTATTAACTGCTAGAATATGTATTGTACAATACTGGAAAGCAATAGAATCACCTAGCCTTATGGAATGGTTTTAGAAAATGTAAACATTTACAAATCTAACTTACCTCATAAGAAGGCTGCATAATTTTGATAATGATACATTTATACAAAAACTGCCACTGTTCATTAATTTCTAGAACAATTAATTTCAAGATCAACCTTACATCTTCTTCTCAATGTTATAAATATGAAAGTTTTTCAAGTAAACAGCTAAAAGTTCACATGATTGCCTGGTATTTTTGTTTTACTTTGTAGAATGTATTTACTGTATATTCTGTATAAATTGATTAAAAAAAAAGAGTTTGTGAATTAAAAGGAAAAACACACACAGTCAAAATGTCCTGACAAAGACTGAGCATGCTAGCAACCTCCAGGAGCCATGGGATGTTGAAGGTAATTGAGTGTCAGTTGAAGCAGGAGAAAAGGTGGGAGAACGGCCCATTTCAGCCACTTATAGGTTACAGTATCCTAGGAAGGAGGAAATGTGTGCCATGAGGTTACAAAAATCCCTGATCCACTATATGGGGTGGTTTTGAGGTGGCTAGGAAAAGGAATGCCTTTTAAAATGTATTTATTTATTACATTTTTAATCCACCACAAAACCAACATTCTCTGGACAATTTTTTAAAACTTTACAACCTTCCTTAAAATTGTACCTGATTTTCTATAGAGTACTAATGGGCTCAGGTTTGGCGTTAATCCATTTAGTATTCTATAGCACAGTAGGGAAAGAATTCAGGGGGGTAGGGGGAAAAAACCCTGTCTTCTTTCCTTCCCTCCTCCTAAAACACACAAACACTCCTGTTAAGAGCTGTGGAAGACACTCAAACATTTTGTTATACATCTAAAGTATAGCTTACTGGACTGATTGTTCAAACTCTGCAAAGAGATATGCTAACAATTTATACATTGTTCAGACATAGATTATTGCTCTGAGTGCAAATCATCACAGGACAATTTGTAATATATGTACCTGCTTGAAGGGAAAACATATTTTCCTGTATCTCATGGGGGCTTAAATCTTCTGACAGGTGAAGCTGCTGGATTCTCCCTGCTGCATTTGCACTAGATAAACTCCCAATGGAAGTACGATCTGAAAATAGATTTCGCTCCCTGGAAAAGTAAAGCTTAATGCAGTGAATACTTTAGATTATCTGTTTTCTAATTGATAATTAGAATCTATTTACCACTAAATTAAGAACATTAATGCTCTATACATCCTTTTAACTAAGCCTTATTACACCATACATTAGCACTGGAAGAAATGTGTGAATAAGTCTTAGTTGTTAACAATTTCCATATTACCATGAAGAAAAATATTTTTCAACTTAGGGATCAATTCTATCTGGATGGACAGTCACCTCTGAGCCCGGGGGCGACCGCCTATCCAGTGCAGGGTGGGAGGAGTGGTGAGGAACGGATGTCCTCCTCGCTCCCCTTGCCCTGCTTTGGCGGCTAGACAGCCGATTTCAGCTGTCTAGCCGCGGGACCTCAGAGCGCGGGAAGTGGCAGCTGGATGACGCAGTCAAATTCAGAATGAGGAACAACAATGGAGTACAAGTCCTGGAAAGGAGGATAAAATGTTTGTAGTCAACCTATCTTGGTTTTTTAAAATAAACTGTGGTAGGATTGACTTGACTACATATATATTCAATGACCAGAAAACATGCCAGTTTAAGACCTTATTTCATGTTGGCTTGAGTTCCACAAAGCCAGGACACTGGAAGCTTAGGCTGATGCTCTAACAGACATCTGCTGTGATCAGTGATGCTCTTGTGCAATGTCACAGATTGTGCTTGCTTACAACGTACCCTCCAAGCACCCACACTTTTCCTGGATCTTTTAGGCCCAAATCTAGATGGGGCGGATGGAACGCCTAGGACTAGCAGAATGCCCCACGTTGTCCTGGTCCTGTATTGCTTTACAAAGCATCTGAACCTTACTGTATTGCTAGAGGAATTCTCCTGTGAGTTGACCTATGCCTGTTTGTTGCTTGTAAGCAAGCATAATTTGTGACACTGAACAATATCAATACTGATCACAGGGCGTATCTGTTAAGGCATAAGCCTAGCTTCCAATTTCCTGGCTTTGTGGAGCTTGACCCAACATGAGATAGCCTTAATTCTGTTCTTAAACTGGAAGGTTTTTTGATCACTGAGTTTCCCTGGTTTTTAAAAAGGAAATTTATTATTACATTGTTCTGTTATTATTATACTTTTCCTCCCTCTCTTCAACAGTGATCTGTCAATCAGTGAGAGTGATTCCCTCAGCCTTCAAAATTACCTCACACTTATCTCAGTTGACAGTTTTCTGCTACCTCTCCCCCACTGTCAGAATGCTGACAGGAGCAGTAGAATTCAAAAAACATGCCCTACTCGTAGCATTCCAGATTCAGAGTGAAACTGTGCATGCCTGACATAACTTTGCCAGCAGTTGCTGCCATAGCCTTTCATGGGGCAGAAAAACCCTGTTAACTTTTAAACAGCTGCTCAAATTTCACCAAACCAATAAAAGGCATACCGCTTGAATAAAATAGATCAGTAATTTCCCCCAGAATTTGAAAGAAATCTATGATATGCCAAGATGAAGCTTGGAGTAAAAAGTACAAATGTGTCAATTTTCAGCATTCTTTGATTTATCTGTAGCAATTTGTATTGGATTAGTTTGAAATTTTGCATGACTGTAATTAGCTCTACAGATGTCATTTTTATTTGTAGTAGAATTTTGAGACATAATGGTGGAACCTCTTTTTTGCAATTCACATTTTCATAAAAATATGCTTGCAAGACAGTGTTAGTAATGCATTTTAACCAACGGATATATTTACATTCACTGCCATTAAAAATCATTATTTAAGTTTAAAGATCAAATTATTATGTCATATTTGTTATTACTACAGCTATATTCAATTCAATTCATGCCTGAATATGAAATAAACATTTGAATGATGAAAAAAATGCCTTAGATAAATGAAATGCATTGAAATCTTCACACATATGGGGCATAATTCCTTCATTTCTAGTTACTGATTATAAAAGGAAACCGTTTGTGCATGCACAAGGATTCCTCATGCAGCCTAATTTAGTCTGGATCTAACCCATTTTGTTGTTTATGCCACAGCTCCATTTGAAAAAGCTGCCAAGACACTGATCTATTTTCGCCATACAAATAGGTATACCTACATAATTTGCAAGTTATACCCTGCATTTTTATGACTTGAAGCTCTGAAAAACCTTCCAATAAAACTGTATCATTAAAAGTCAAAGCTTTACCTACCAATTTTCACATGATGTTGAACATAATATTATTATTTTGAGAATATTTCTGTGACCAAAGTGGATCTATGATGTTCATTCTCTGTAAATCAGAAATAGCCTGTGAGTGGTCTCTAGAAACGTACCCTTGTAAAATATGAAGGAGCTGTTTGATGCCTCCCCAAATACGGATTTCCACACTGGTATCAGGATCTTCGCAAACCTGGACTAGAATCCAAACTACGCTCCACAACAGTTTTAGGTGATCTGAGTGGAGCAAACTGAGCAGGATGGGAACACCTTCATACATTCTGACTTGCTCTTTGACCTGGGATTCTACACACAGGAGGCGGAGCAACTCTGCTGTCAGCCTGCAAGGGAATCAACAGATTATAATCTAAGCCACTGAAACTCAGTTTGCCTGTTAAATTATCCAGTGACTCCAATAATGCTGCATTTATCCAATGCAGTACTTAGAAACTGATCCAGTCAACTGATCCAGTTGGTTTGATTTATGTGACGTACATAAAATGCCACCTCAGTCTTCTTATGCACCCGAAACAGTTGGTATAAATATAATACTTTTAAAAAATAAAAAGCATACCATAAAATTAAGGCTACCATGCTGCATTAGTCAATGCTTCACATTAACAATCCTATAATCCTTTCCTTATACTTATTTACAGTGGTCAATTACAATTTCTGGTTTTCATTCAACTAATACAAAACAAAGAATATTAGGCTTAGTATTTCCCTCCTAAACACTGATGTAAGCAACAGCAATGCAGATGCAATGGCAAGTGATGGAAAACTAGTTGTTTCACTCTCTTTATTCACATCCAAGGGACATCAGCACTAAAGAATATTAAAGAAATCATGGTTCTTTCCTGTGTATTTAGAGTAAGGACACTGAGGTGTGCACTTACCTGGCAGCTTCAATGCAGCACATATTATGTCAGAAGCCATGGCTTTTTGTGTGTGAATTCCAACGAGTGAACAATACACAAAGCCCTAGTTCATATCTTTGTCATTATGAGAACAAGCCTACAATGAGCCTTGGGCTCACATGTTCACCCAACCCCTTCCTCTTTCTTTGCACAAAGAGGTAGTGATTGAAAGCGTCTGTTTTTGAACTGACTATGGTTTCTTGTTACATCCTAACTTGGGGAACAGTGGTTCATTCAAATAAAGTTAATTAACAAACTAGGATATCACACCACAGTTTGATCCTGGCTTCTTTTAACTAACCATCCTGGGAACAACATCACAATTCCCCACGTTCGGATGTCATGGGAAACTGGTTAGTTCAAAAGCAAAACCTTTTGATCTCCATTCACGCACGAAGGAGGAGATGGGAGAGGTGTGCGAGCCTGAGGCTCATGAAGACTCACTCACATAATAACAAACCATGGGAGGGACCATACCTCAATGGTAGAGTACATGTTCTGCATGCACAGGGACCCAAATTCTACCACTGGCATTTGCAATTTATCAAGAATTGGGTAGCAGGTGATGGGAAAGACATCTGTCTAAGACCCTAGAGGGCTGTTGCCAGTCAGAGTAGATAACACAGCTTCCTATGTGTCTATGCTGTTACATCTGAATCAGTCAAAGACTTAACATACAACTAAAAAAGAAACCTGTGTTTCCTCTTGCAGTAACATATTAAGTCTTAGAGTGCTTTTATATGCAAGGCTTAACTTGCTTTTGAGCCTCTCTCACACTGTTTCTGTTATTATCCAATCACTGTTCATGCAGAAGACAAAATGCGGAAGAGGTGTTTGTAACATGAAAAGTTTCTGGCAATTGGTCTAAGTTTAGGGAAGCCAACTAAACTAGGTCGGCTCTTCCCCATTTTCGCCCACCACAATGCGGGAAGGAGACGGGGCAGTCAAAGGAGAAGCAGTTGAGTCCCCTTTGCTTCTCTGATGGAAGAGAAAAGGGGTCAGCCACTTTGCTCACCCCGTCTCCTTCCCCCATTGCAGGAAGGAGGTGGGGCAAGCTAAGCAGAAGGGGACTCCCCCGCATATGAGAACATCTGCTTCCCCCAGCATGGGCAAGTCCCAACATCCACCACCCTTCATCCCCCGCACTGCTATTTCCAATCGGAGATCAGAGATAACAGCAAGGTTTCTGCTGCTGGTGTGCACCAGCAGGGAAATGCCCACTGTTATCACAGATCTAAGATTGAAGAGCAGTAGGGGGATGCCCTCTGAGGGGATTCCTTGAGGGGGTGGGGCTTGGACACTAAGCCCCCCCCTCCCCGGAGGAACCCCAAGAGGCTGCGCAAACTGGATTAGGCCTGCAGGCAGGAGGTTCTTCATCTCTGGTCTAACCTGACCAAAGTAACAGATGTTTAAGCCTCTGAAAATATCCTGAGTGAGTTACTGGAATTCACCAAAAGTATGCATAAACATGTGAACACTAAACATGGAAAAATCTACACCTTTTAGCTTCGTAAGCACACATTCCAAGCAATCTTTGCATTACTTCTCCACTGAGTGTCTCAGTGCCTAAAATGTCAGACTAGAAATGGGGAGAGGTAATGAGCAGGGTACCGCAGAGCTCAGTCTGGGGCCCAGTGCTCTTCAACATTTGTATTAATGACTTGGAGGAGGTGGTGCAGGGAATGCTGATCAAATTTGCAGATGACACAAAAGGGGGCAGGATAGCTCATACTTTGGAAGACAGAAACAAAATTCAAAGTGATCTGGATAGACTGGAGCGCTGGGCAGAAAACAACAGAATGACATTTAATAGGGATAAACGCCAAGTTCTGCACCTAGGAAAAAGAAACCAAATGCACAGTTACAAGATGGGAGATACTTGGCTCAACAATAGTACAAGCGAGAAGGGTCTTGAAACTGTTGTAGATCACAAGCTGAATATGAGCCAACAATGTGATGTGGCTGAAAAAAAGGCAAATGCTATTATGGGCTGCATTAAGAGAAGTACAGCTTCCAAATCCTGGGAAGTACTAGTTCCCCTCCACCCAGCACTGGTTAGGCCTCATCTGGAGTACTGTGTCCAGTTCTGGGCACCACACTTGAAGAAGGATGAAGACAAAGTGGGTTCAGAGGAGGGCAACGAGAATGATCAGGGGACTGGAAACAAAGCCCTATGAGGAGAGACTGAAAGAACTGGGCATGTTTGGCCCTGAGAAGAGAAGACTGAGGGGAGATATGACAGCACTCTTCAAGGACTTGAAATGTTGTCACAGAGAGGAAGGCCAGGATCTCTTCTCGATCATCCCAGAGTGCAGGACACGGAAGAATGGGCTCAAGTTACAGAAAGCCAGATTCCAGCTGAATATCAGGAAAAACTTCCCGACTGTTAGAGCAATATGACAATGGAACCAATTACCTAGTGAGGTAGTGGGCTCTCCCACACTGGAGGCATTCAAGATGAAGCTGGACAGCCACTTGTCAGGGATGCTTTGACTTGGATTCCTGGACTGAGCAGGGGGTTGGACTCGATGGTCTTATAGGCCCCGTCCAACCCTACTATTCTATGATTCTATGAAATTTAACTCACATGTTTTCTACTTCAAAAGTACAAAAGCACGAATGATTGAGGAGAGAATATAGTTAGAACATGAACACTGGTCAAGTCTTCGAAAAACCTCAACACAAAATGAAAACTGAAAATGAAGTATCCTACCTTTTAGAGAGCAAGTCATATTCATGCAATATCACCAACAAATTCTCCACAACATTGAGTTCACTTATTTTCTTTCGGCATTCGGGACTAAAACAGAAAATTGTTATGTATTATATGCAAAAATTGCACAGAAATACAAAAATTGCACAGAAATCATCCAAGGCATTTATCTTGCTTGTATAACACCTGCAGTGGCAGAATTAATACTGTGTACAGAAGAATAATGTATACCTTGCCATAATTTTTAATGCAAGTCTCAGTTATAAAAAATAAATTATACAAAACCAATTAATAACCTGCCTATTATCAGCCACCATAAGCTAGCCCAAAGAAAATAGTCTTATATTGTTTCCTGAGAGGCCTGGCACTTGGAAAACTGCCACAAGAAATATGTTGCATAATTCTAGAGCACCAATAGACATGAATTTGTCATTCAAATACTGTTTGTCTGTGGTATGGTTAAAAGTGGACTCTCAGTCATTCCTAGGGCTCAGTTATTAAATGTTAAAACTAGCATCTTGAACTGTGTTTCAAAGACTATAGAAATCCAACACAAAGTCAAAAGAACTGATATAATGTTCCTAGGAACCATGACCTTCCTTTTTATTATACAAACATCAAATCTCAGGTATCATAGGCACACATGAGCAGTTTCCTGTGTCAGGTCACAGTCTGTGGTCATTGTGAAACAATTCTATGAACCAAGGCAAGATATCCTGCCATCTAAGGCAAGAGGATGTACTACCACTACTGCCCCTCCTTCTTTTCCCCTTCCTCCTCCCCACTTCCAATTAATGCCTCACTCTGAGGGCTCCTTCTTCAGAGCAACACATTGATGGTGAGGTGACGCTGGAATCTGCCTGTGCTGCCAAAGCACAGGCATTCTCTAAGGTCACCTAAACCAGAATGCCTCACTTGAGGAATGACCCCTCAGAGCAAGGCATTTGGACCTGGAAGACTCTTGGAGAGTGATGCCAGCCCCTCAGAGAGCCCACCAACCTGATGCCGCACTCTGATGGCTCTGGAAAGTTGTGCTGGCCACTTTCCTGTTGTGGCATTTGCTGCTGTGGTTACTTTCCTGTTGTGGCCAATGAGACTCTCCCGAGGGGCCACCTGCCTTATGCCTCACTCTGAGAGTTCCTCAGAGACAGGTACAGGATGGGTGGTGGCCACTGCTCCAGAAAGCTGTGCTGACCACTGTCCTGCTGTGGCAGTTGCCACAGCAAGACAGCAGTTTGGAGAGCTCTCCAGAGCAGTTGGCCACTTCAACCTGGTCCTTGTGGTTGCAGGTGTGTGTATATTTGGCCCTCGCAGAGGGAGTACATGAACTGCTACCCTTCTGGATCTGCTGCCTGAGGGAGGGATTAACCCTGCCTCCTGGGAGAACAGGCCCTGCTATAAACTTGAGGCTAGATAGTAATGGGTAAATTATAAATTTGCATCAAGGCATAAAACACAGGATAGGAACAGGCTAAGTTTTCTAGAGGAGTAACCATATTAGCCTGTTGCAGAAAAACCAGCAAAGAATCTTGTGATACAGACAGACAGATAGATGGATAATAGGGAAAAACGTAAATAGTAGATACCAAAAGGATATAGGGTTGAATCCAAACTAAGTTAGTTGCACTTAGTTCCCACTGAAATTAATGAGACATTCGTCAGTGATTACTTTTTACACTGAATTCAATGGGACCCAAGTGCAAGAAGCAGAAAAAAGCCTTTAACTCCCAGCATTCCCCAGCCAGCCATGCATCCTATGGGATGCTGGGAGTTGTAAGACATTTTTCTGTCTAAACATGCATAGGGTTGTGCCCTAAATGTCCCCACCAGAAAGTATTACTTGTGATGTGTCAGCTGTTTGTGATATTTGACTTGCAGCTGTTTCACACAGGAAAGTATTCACCTGATGCTGCAGTTATCAATAAACATAATGCGTGACTTCACTTTAAGTTACCTTACCTACATCAGTGTGAGCATGCTCTCTCAGCTTTTCACACAAGATCACTAAAAACGTGCCGTAACTGCATTTTAGCGAGTGCCTTTCAGTGACAGCAGTGCAATAATCCTTCCCCGTGTTATGGATGTGGGGGTTGGGGATGGACAAGAACATTTGCTACATTTTTAAAAAGACTATTTTTTAAAAGTCCTATATAGGGGTAGTGCACCATAATTCCAAATAACGAAAGAGAAAAACTTGACATAAATTAATAGAAAATGTTCACAAAATTATATCAGCACTGCTCTAGGGAAAAGCCTTGCTGCTGCTCATACCTTTGTTAAAAAATAAAAATGGCTACTGGTGTATAGTGGTGGAGTACACCACCCCTAGAGGATTAAAAACAAACACTGTTCAAGCAAAAGATTCACGAGGTCAGGGTGGTAGTGCCTGGAGACTGTATTTGATATCCTTGAAAGCATGAGGAAATACGAAGATATTCCTGTATCTTGCATTGGTGACATATGATCCCTGGAGGAGGGAGTGGAAACCACCTTGGCTGAGGGCAGGTGGATTTGGCAGCGGCAAATCATGGGGCCATGGGGAAGGGCACATGTGGCCCATAAGCCATGGGTCATGCATCCCTGCTGTAAACAGAAACTAAACTGAACCAATTAAAACCAACAGAGGAGTTAAAGAGGGATACCTGTGGGCACATTTTTCTCCCTCTCTCAAAATAATAGAACCGGGGGTCATCCCATAAGGCTGATTAGTGGGAGATTCAGGATACATAAAAGTACTTCTTCACACAGCAAATAGTTAAACTATGGAATTCGCTACCTCAAAATATAGTGATGGTCACCAGTTCGGATGGCTTTAAAAGGGGTTTAGACAAATTCCTGGAGGAGAAGGCTATCAATGGGTACTAGTCCCGATGGCTATGTGCTACCTCCAATATGTACACCAGTTGCTGGGGAACCTGGGCAGGAGGGTGCTGTTGCACTCGTGTCCTGCTTGTGCGTTCCTGGTCGACAGCTGGTTGGCCACTGTGTGAACAGAATGCTGGACTAGATGGACCCTTGGTCTGATCCAGCATGGCTCTTCTTACGTTATCCTTACCTCCCTGGTTTAATATCTATATACATGATGTAGTGTGTATTTTAGAAATGGAGGATACATCCAGGCAAGTCTGGATTCTAATGCAAGCTGATGACCTAGTATTGGTACCTCAAACTTATCTGAGTCTGAAGAAATTTCTTAAAAGGTTCACATCATGTTGTAAGGAGGAAAAACTTAAGATAAATTACTCTTAATCTAAAATAATGATATTTGGACATCATTCACCTAAACACAAATGGCAAATACAGGGACATATACTAGAATAGGTTCATAGGTTTAAGTACCTGTGTATTCTCTATGAAAAGAACTTATTCAGGAAAGCTCATAGAGAGTCAAGTATTGCAAAAGCCAAGCAAATGAGTGGAATTTGAATTTTTTCATGCAAATGGATGGACAGATAATTCCAGCCTTTAAACACCCTTTACCCTGCAATTGCAATAATCATGAATGTGCAACCCTGGGGAAGTTTCAATGATTGACTGAATGGAAAATGTAAGCATATACCCTCATGTTTTCAGGAATAGGAGAATGAAGCTTGATTGGGGAGGTTGGACTCGATGGTCTTATAGGCCCCTACTATTCTATGATGCTATGATTGCCAATTTTTGCTCCATTTTTCCATAGTCAAGAGAAAGTGAAAGGGGCAAACCAAAGCATAATAGACTGAAACTTACCTTTCTGCTAAGCTAGTGAGAGCAAGCAAGGCACCTAGCAGTACATTATTTTCTCTAGCTCCAAGTAAATTGATCAAAGTCTGCAAAAAGAATAATTAAAAAGATAAAAGACAACTGAAACAATTGCTTAGCAGTTGTAGCACATATCTGTTTTTAAAATGTAAATTTAGCCTACTTTTACACTGAATAATAAATATCAAAAACTGAAAAGGATCCTAAATGATCCAGCAACTAATTGTGGTATTTAAAAAATGTATAAACACGATTATTTTACTGTTTTACTTATTTGCCCCATATCAAAAGGAATCAAGAACGTATCTCCCATAAACACAGGTAACAATGAAACAGTTCATATTAGTTCACACTTATCCAGCAGTAGTCTGAGAGCTGCTTTCCCCATGGCTTCTTCCCATGCAATGGTGGGTTTGTTTGGCTACAGGAACTGCTGGGCAGGAACTATACAGCCAGTCCCACCTCTATGGCTCTTACACACAAACCAGCCTGGGGCAGGCTGAAAGGAGCCTCAGGCAGTGCCTCCCGTGCTTCTGCTGTGCCAGTGTGAAGTGAGTTTTGATTTCAGAGCCTTCAAAAGGCTCCATCATAGACCTGGTTTGTAGTGAATCTATATCAACGCTGCTTCTACACTAGCCCTTTTCTCTGGAATTGCCACCCTTTCTACTGAGATTCCAGACAATGGTGTTGTCACATCACTGGAGTCCTGTATTTTTTATGTTGTCCTTCTATGCTTCTTCAGACTAGGGGCTAGATTCAAATTTAGGAGCATGCAACTGGGCTGGCAGAAGTGGATTTTGCCACACCCTCCTACCCACAGCAGCCCTTCCAGCCCCCCGAAAATGCTACACAAAGGTTTGGGAGATCCTGCTGAATGGAGTGAGCTGTGGTGCGTGGAGAAAGGAAGATCCCTGAAAAACGGACAATGGTGTCTTCTGTGAGTGGAGCCCTTCCATCAAAGGAAGGCAGATCCTGGATCCAACCCCTGGCTTATGGTGAGTTTTTGAATAGTCCAGCAGCTCATTATTAATTCATTACAATACCTTAGTTTGAATAAGTTAATAAAATTGAGAAATCATTCACTGTTTCAAAGATCACATAATGCACTATCTTGTCCAACCTACCAATTAATTGATTAATCACTTTCAGCCCTAATCATAATTTAAATTGTACAGCAGTGTTCAGATGGGAGATATCTCTGTAATATTTTAAAAAAACATTTGGGAAAGCAAAAAACAATCATTAAAAATTATGATTAATTACAATTTTAGTTCAGTTACCTTGTGTGCTCCACTGGAAGTAACCCATTCCCTTTGATCTTTAACAGCTGATAGTTTTTGAAAAATATCTGTGGAGTAGAGGAAACTGAATAAATCACATGCCACTCAGAAAGAGTTCTTATTTTTACTTATTAAAACAAAAGAAAACATAGCATAGCTCCAAAGTAGCAACTTGCATTCAGAAGCTAGCAGATTCTGTGACATGATTAAAAATGTACACTGCAAAATAACTGAAGATGTGAGAAGGCATCAGCTTTGAGATTCAAAATTACAAATATACTAAAATAAGAACTGCAGTCTAATTTGCTTATCCATTGTTACTTCCTGTGTGACAACAAATGCATAGCATGACAACCCTGGAACATTCTGATATGCACTATAAGTATTTTGCATATATACTTCATCTGCTAATCACAGAAGGGATATAATCAGTATGTGCATCTATCAAAACTTACATGTCATGTTGACCAATTTATCTACATTATGTTGTTCTTCTCCATAGCCAAGATAGTCATTTGCTACTGTTTCCATATACTGGAAGTAGAAAAACATTGAAAAAGGTGTTATTATATTGGAAAGTTATACAGATCTAAATAAATTACATATGTGTGACCACTAGATGGCACACTTGTATCACAACTTGCCACAGACTATTATTTTTAACAAATTATACTATTATGAAAACATACTAATGTAACTACAAAATGACTAGCTCATACAGTAAGTTGTAGGGTCCAGTACACTATGCATTCTCAGTCACATACTACTCAATAGGGAAAGGGCTGCAACTGAATAACTACTAGAAAGTATTCCATCTCATTTCTCCAACGCATGGAGAATGATAGTAGTAATAGTAATTTCCTTAACTGTGTACAGACGATGGAGTTACTACCAGTTCAGACATACTGCCTTCCTCTTAGCCTATGTATGTTAAAATTGTAGATAGCGATATTTCTCCATTAGAAAAAGTCCAGCAGTAATAGTAGGGTAATACCTTTAACACAGTGGTGCATTAACCTCAGCCTCTACATGTTGTTGAACTACAGTTCCCATCATCCCTGACCATTAGACATGCTGGCTGAGGCTAATGGGAAACCAACAACAAGAAGGGTGGGATGGGGGAAAGATTCTATGCCACTGCTGTAATGGGACCACACCACAAAGTAGTGAGGAAGCTTTCAAATTCACCAGAATTCTTCTTCAGGCTGGATGTGGATATAAATATTCTAAATAATTCGAATGACTGATTAAAAAGGAGAGGAGAGAAAAAGATGCTTCTGGTGGGCATATGGAAAAATTTCAAAATTAGGACTTCTTTACCATGCTTTATTTTCTCTCTCCTTTCCCTTTTTGCTTAACTTCTAGCTAGCCTAAAGAAGAGTTCTCATGAACTCAAAAGCCTGCTCACCATTTTGTGACCTTTTAGTTGGTCTGAATGAAGATAGCACCTTACCGTTACCCAATATTGGTTTTGTTATTAACATGAACAGCCCATGGAAGGCAGATCTTAGATCCAACTCACTGATCCACCTCCCCAGTTTTCGGGGATCCCCCTCCCTTCCCATACAACAGCTCACCCCATTCAGCAGGGTCACCTCACCCACTGTGTAGCACTTTCATGGGACTGGAAGGACTCCTACAGGAAGGATAGGGTGGGGAAATCTGCTTCAGCCATCCCAACAGCACATACCTAAACTTGGATCTAACCCAGTATATATTAAAATAGGTCAGGGCAAATATAAAAAAATAAGATAGATTTATTCAGTGACACACACAAGCAGCACTGGATGAAATAAGCTTGTATTAACAACTGTGCCTAGTGTACTCAAAATGCGTACTTCATTTCTCGTTTTGGCCAAGATTTGTCTGGCTGTAAATTACATGCCAGATGGCCCTGCCCAGCGGATTACAAGTCTGATCTATCACCACGGGATATGTCCTTTTCACTGAAGCAAGCCACTTAAAGAGTTTAATCAAATTACAAAGGACTGCCACTGCTGCAATTCAGCTGAACTGCAACTAGCATTGTTTTATGGTCCTTGGAAATGGAAAATATCCAATGTACCAGTTCACACAGGTTCATATCGCTTTCTTTTCAGAAACAAGAATTTGTTCAATAGTAACTTCAGTTCCTGTCATTACAAATTTTACATTAATGTGCAATAAAACATTCTGGGCAAGATAGAAAACTTTACCTGTGCTAAGCTGTCAATCCCACCCAGGTTGTGGAGAGCTTCCTATAAAAGAGGAAAAACAGACAGACTGAAGGTGCAATCCCATGGCTGGCTGGGGAATGCTGGGAGTTGTAGGGCTTTCTGCTGTCTAAACATGCAAAGAATTGTGCCCTATGTATATCAAATTTTCGAAGGATTGCTGGCAACCTATCACCCTCAGCTGCAGTCTACTCTAGGTTCAGCAGTTTTGAAAAGATCCAACTACTTTACGGGTGCAATTCTATGTCTCCTAGACAGCATCTGGGGGCTGCTTTTTGCCCCCAGCAAAAGCATAGGATATTTCGGTTTCTGGGATCTGAGGTTGGAACCAGGGTTCCAACCTCAGAGCCCAGAAACCACACTCCCCGCCCCCTGGTAGCCGGCATAGTTCTCCCTGCGCCAGCTATGTATCCGCACTAAAAACGGAGTGCAGAGATGGCGAAAAGGGGGCAGTCCCAGCAACAGAGTGGAGACCACAGAAGCTGCTTTATGTAGCTCCTACAAGTGTCCCAGCCTCCTTCCCTCCCTCTCCCCAAAGCCACGCTTAGATGGCCGAAATCGCCCATTAAGAGAAAATGTAGGGCAGCCAGAGCTGCCTGCATTGTTCCACCCGCCCTGCATTGGATACTTGGCAACCTCCGACTTCAGAGGCTACCAGCTATCAAGATAGTATTGCGCCTTAAGTTAACTAACAAAACTGGACCAGTCTTAACCATACTTACATTAAGTTAAGACCCACAAAATGACTCATAGAAAATATGCACAGCCCCATTAATTAACTAGCAGCCCAACCCACGCTATACTAGCAAGCCAATAATTAGGAGGGGGGTTGCGAACTGAATTTGGCAAATGATGGATGCCACGTTGTTAGTTTAGTAAATGCCAGAGAAATTCCACTAAATTACAGCAGTTTAATTTCTAACCAGCCATTTACAGGGCTGCTATCAGGAACAGTGCTATATTCCTATTGTATGTTTTGAGGGGAAAATCATAGACAAACCAACCTGATAGCATGGATCCCTCATTAGCAATCTTACACAAATTAAAACTCTCAGAAAGTGGATAGATGTAGCTCGGTTAACCCATTCCCTGCAACAAACAGATTTAAATAATGCATTATTAATTCTCTATTGATCAATTCCAGCTGAGAAGCTCCATCTACCAAATGCTAGCCTGGAATTATTTTTTAGTTTCAGTATTCAGGGAAATGGCAGGCAAGAGAATAACGTTGAAGTGAACAACTGGCTACCTAAATCTTAATGATTTCATTATGAATCAAGCACATATAGCTTGCTTTTGAGTGCATTCAACCTCGGGGCTAAAGTGTAGCTCCACTGACAGCAACGGAGACTTCTGCATTTAAATGCTTTTCTAGGGTTCAGTTTCAACATTATAGTTTTGAGTTTTTGTACCAATATAAGGTGAAAGCAAAAGCAGACTATATGCCACATGTATGGAAGTTCAGATGTATTTTTCCATCCATGTGTTTTTAAATTTACAAAAATCTAACAAGCCACTTTGTTCTTTACTATAGATGAACCTCCATAAGTATATGTGGAAATGTATCTACATGAGTACAACACGTGCAATTTGTTTATATTTTCACCACTCTCATTCCATCCCAGAACCAGATATGGTTGATTAATGTGACAGTTCAGTTCCATACTGGGAATCAAGCCAATGGCTAAAAATAGTATGATAAAAATAAAGACTGTGCTGCAGTGGATGCAAGTAGACTCCTAAGAACCAAGTTATTTGGAGCAATCCTTCTGGACCAAAACATCATCAGGCCCAGTGGCTCTTTTCCAGGTTCCCACCAGAGTTGCCTCTCTCTAAATAATGGGGCTCTATTCCAGGGTGAAGTGATTTCAGTCACGTGGAGAAAAGAACTGATTTAAACTACCTAACAACTGATTAATATTATATATAATCAACGTTAACTTCATTTAACTCTAAACCATAATATGATGTCTACAGTATGTATTATAACATATTGTAGGTTTTGTATAGATACAATTCAGCCTTTTTGGATATTGGAAACACTGTTGGGTTGGAATATTGCAGTGTGATTAGTAGTTCCTAATGAAACGGAGGGTGGTGTCTTCTAGAGTGAGAAGCAGGATCTGAGTACTAGTGATGACTTTCCAGTTCTTTGTCCCCAAAGCCTATGGGGCTGTGACAAATTGCTCAACAAAAATCAAGTCTGCATGGAATCTGCCTTTTTTACTTGTCACCACATAATCACACACTAGGGATTATTAAAACTAAAACTGCCAGTATCATAATGCAAGTGTTGTAATTTATTATAAAAACTGATGGTCTGGCCACATTTGAAAGACTGTGTACAGCTCTGGTCACCCCTATCTTAAAAACGATACTGTAGAGATGGAAAGAAACCAAACTGATCAAGTAGCTGAAGTACTATTCCTCCCAAACAGGAAAGATTAACTGTTTGGGGGCTTCGTTTTGAAAATATACAATGGGGGGCATGATTGAGATTTATAAAATTATGGATGGTGTGAAGAAAAGGGATAGAGGAATTGTTTTCTCTCTCACTCTCAGATACATGTGTGCGTGTGTGCGCGCGCGTGCGCACACACACACACACACACACACAATGCTTTACCTCATCCAATTGAACTGATTGGCAATAGATTCAAGACAGACAAAAAACAACTTCTTCCACACAATGCATAATTAATTTCTGAAACTGACTTCCACACAAAATGCAATTATGTCCAGTCTGGTGTCGGGGGGCCCCCCCCCCCGCCCCCCTGCTTAGAGGTACTGAAAGGGAGATTAGACAAATGAAGGATGTTTGTCTACAGCCAGTGGCCATGATAGCTAAATGGTAAGTATACTCTGAAGGTCAGCTGTTGGTGGGCTACAATAGTGGTGGGCTACAATACTAATTCCCTCATGCCATGCTTGAGAGCTTCCCAGAGGCATGTGGTTGGCCTCTGTAGGAAACCGGGTACTGGACTAGATGAGCCTTTGGTCTGATCCAGCAGGACAGTTCTGTAAGTTACTGTATCAAGCCCATAATAATAAATATGGTGCATGATCTATTGTTCCATGTTCATAATGGTTAACCTTAAAAAAAATCACCCCTGGGCTCTTACTTTACATAGATAAGTAGTATTTAATGGCGAGGATCCAAAGAACTAATTAGGCTCACGTAAAGAGGTTGTATTAGCTTGTGCCACATCACAGACTGTTCTTGAAAATCACGAGAGTTTCAGAAGCTATGTGGACTTGTGAGGAGGAATTGCTGTTTGAGAAAATCAAGCTTAAATTCCCCTTAGACTCACAGAACTACTTAAACCATCATTTGAACCTTGGCTTGTACATGTTAAAGTTATCAAAATCAGCTTTAAGAAATTATAAATGTAAGCTCTGATGCATTAGTATTGAATTCAGATTTTATTTTAAACCACCACATCTTTGCAACCTGCTAATCAGCAGAGGCGAGTCTGAGCGTGCTGTCAAAAATATCAGATCTCTTAGACTGACATCGGGCCATTCACACACTAGGGATGCATGTCCTTCAGTTGCCTATGAGGAGGGAAATGGAATGTGGCAAGGAGTTTGTGAGAAAAGTTCTTCACACCTCAAATTTCAAGGGCATTCCTTTGAAGAAGAATCTATGGGCTTTCACAAGATGGCATTTCTCATACACAACATCAGTTGATTAAAAAAAATCTCGGAGGAATTTCTGGAGCAGAAGTTCATGGATTTGTCCCTGGGGGTCCTTTTCAGTTTTACAAAAAAAAGTACTTGCCTTTTCCCCAAATATATTTTAGACAAAACATACACATTCTTGAAAAGTGGGTGGAGGCACCTTTCATGTGTGGAGCTCTGTTCACAGAAGGTGCCTCTGACCAATCTCCAGGGATTCCCCGTTCTCCCTGCACTATTGCCTACCCCATCCAGAAGGATCCTCTGACCCTCAAGTGTAACATTGTCTGAGGCCAGAGAGGCTGACGCAAAGAGGAGGAGACAGGGAAGTCTGCTTCTGTCAGCCCAGATGCATGCACTTAAACGTGGATCCAACCTATTGTCATTTCTCAGTAAAAGAGTATCTGAGGTATTAACATTTTTTGCAGTTTCCCACACAGTTACAGTCAATGTAATACATCTGTATGATAGGGATTTCTTCTTTGCATTACTGTAAAAATGAGGTTCTGTAATCCATTACCTATGATTAGTCACAACTTAGGCTGCAATCCTATACCCACCTACCTGGGAGTAAGCCCACTGAACCCAGTGGAACTTATTCCTGAGTAGGCGAGCATAGGATTGTGCTGTTGATCTTACAGCTCTTGGCACACCTGGGATAGCAATAGGATATATTTTATCAACAAAACAGAAATTAATATTTGTTTTAAATTAAAAACAGTGTTTAAAAGTATTTTAAAAGGACACCGTTGGGAAAAATGACAACAGAAATTTTACCTTCCTAGATTTAGATCTTTCTTCTCTGGATGGCAGACTGATTAGTGTAGAAGAATGGCAAGATGTCAATTTTTGGCCAAAACCAGCCAAGTTAACCCTATATCAAATTATGAAAAGCTATGGATTTGAAAAGGGCTGCCAGTGTTAAGGTCTACCACCACTTGAAAAGTCTAACTTTTGTGAGAGCAACAGTCCCCATTCAACAAGCTACATATATCGCTGATGTTTCATACCTGCAAATAAGCCGGTTCTTAACCAAAGCTGTGAAGATATCTCGAAACAACATGTGCTGTGGATGCTGGCTAAAATTTCTCTCATTCTTGTAATTCATACTAAAGGGACAAAAGGCAAGTGCACTAATGCAAAAGGGACAAATACTTCTGCTCACAATAATGAAACAGTAGAGATGTTCATCTCTTCAGAAAAGAAGTACATTTCAAATACAGCTAACGCAAGTATTATGATTATACTAGGCTCCAGTCAATGTGTTCCAGTGCTCAGAGGGCTGGCCTGAAAACAGGAAGAACTGTGTTCATGCTGCTGCTCAGCCATGGACTCACTGAGTCACCCCCCTGAGGAAATACCAGGGGAAGTTCTTCTCTCTTCCCTGAATGTTGCAGCTGCCACTACTGCCTTCAGTTTACTTGGAGAACTGGCATGAACACACTGGGAGTGCCCACCAGAAAATGAACTACAATTGTTGCTGAACCCCTCTAACCTGAGGTAAAACAATATGGACATGCTTTGGCCTCAGGATGGCCTATGGCCAGCCACAGGTTGATGGAGGACTTTTCTACCAAGCTCATGTACTCACAATTCTAGTCTACCACTGCTACAGAGCAAGTAAAGGTGACATCAGGTCTGCTACTTCCTTGCCCATGGAGTGGTCTGAAGGAATGCCTTCAGTCACTAGCAGAAGGAGGGGATCCCTCCTTTCATTTACACCTAGTAGAAGCTATCCTGGGAGTGGAACGTGGATTCTTCTGTCAAGTTCATCTTGGAGGAGGTAAGAGATAACATCTCTCCCTGATTAAATTGGGTTCCACCACACTGCTGTTGTACTACCTGAAGGGACAGGCTTTCTGGACAGAACCCTCCCAACATACACACACAGCCATACCAGAAGAGACCTCTAGAACCCTATCTGCTGTCCACAGTGACATTTGCACACCAGATGTAAAGGCTGACCAAAACTATATAAGTTTTAAATTGCCTTTCATATATAAGATAGCAATTCAAAGATTAATAAAACTGAGCGTGTGCCTTAAAGCCTCAAAGCCAGGAATATGTATAGTTAAGCTTAGAAATTCTTTACTATCCTGCTGAGTTCTAGGACATGCTTGACAGTAAAGGAAGAAAAAATACTGCACAACAGGATTTGGATTGAATCCTTACTAATACTATAAACTTTAGTTATCTTCAATACACTATACCTAAAGTGTTCAAGTTCGACAGCTTCAGTTGATTCTTGCCAATGACCTCTACATCTCTCTCCGCAAGGGTTGCCGGAGTATTGCTCAGACTTGGTCATGCTATTATTAGCACTTTCAAAGTTAAGGGCTGGCAGCTGCAAATGGAAAGGAGATTTAATAGAAGGCAAATGACATAATATGGCATTACATCATTTGAATATCAGAGGAATATCAGTGATTGTTACTGGGACCCCAGGTAACTTAAATTCAGGTAATAAAGAGCAAGAAAGCCAATATACATAGCAGTTTTAAAGCCACCCTGGAAGTTTTTGCGGCCTCTTCTCCATGGCTCTGCACAGAACCTGAAGCGATCCAGCTTGAATATTGAGGACAAAAGGGCATGAAGATGCATTGGTCATTCTCAAAATGGTGGCTGGGTGAAGATGAGACAGAGCTCTGAGAAGCAAGGCCCACTTAGCATTATTGCCCGCCCTATGAGAAGTGGGAGCCTTACATCTTTACTTCTCTGGAAATCTCCAGCAAAATCAGAACAGAAACAGAGGAGAGTTCTCAAATAGCCTTTCTGACAGAGGGCAGGATCCAACTGTGTTATTCTGCTAGTGCAAATTAGGTTCCAAACTATGCGCAAGAGGAGAATCCAAGTAAAGTTATATTTGCACAAGCGTGGCTGTGCAAGTGGTTGCGCATTATGCTTGCACAACCCATTGTGCAACGAGCCGCACAGAACTCTTCTGCAACCTGTTGTACAACCAGTTGCATAAGCATGACAGGGAACCTCTTACGCACCAGAAAGTTTTGGCAGAGCTCCACTAGCACTATTTGAGTTTGCGGAATGACATTGTTGGATACTATCCATAGAAAGCACTAGCGCTGCAGAAGTTGCAGGTGTAAAATAAGAAATTTTGAAGCCATGTTTTTTTTTAATCAAACCTAAAATTATTTACTACTCTAACAACATAAAAAAACATACTTTATAACTTAAGTTAGCATATAGAATTGTCCTAGTTGACATATTATGAAATATAGCACAATACACAAAATAAAGAACAATTATGTTTAGTGGAGCTTACTCCCAAGTAAGCAAGTATAAGACTGCAGTCTCAAATATATGTACACCTTACAGTGGAATGCTATACATGTCCACTCAGAATAAAGCCCCAATGGTTTAAAAGGGACTTATGCCCAGGTAAGTGTGTATAGGGCTGCAGCCTTAGTTTTGCACAAGCAAGATGCAGCTTACTTGATTGTATTATCTCCAAATGGTTACCAGGAGAAGACATGCAACAATTCACAAGAAAATGAAGGCCCTGTATGCTCTTCTCAGTGCAGAAACGCAACCTGGATTTGAGTGCTGTATAGTTCTACACATACTGTACACATGCATGACATTAGATGTCATTATCTAATGATGCCTGTGTAGATTCTCATACATAAACATCTTCACAGTATATATTTTAAGTGAGTAAAACCTTGTCTTTAAAAGCATTTCACCCATTCCAAAACAGAAAATGTTTCATTAGAGCTTTTTTCAGTGTTGCCCCAAAATTATACTTTTAACATTGGAAAAAATGAGAAAAAGTTGTTTGAAAAAATGGGGGAAATAGCTGCTGTATGACTGTTGTATCTGGTCCGATAGCTGCTCTATGACAGTTATATCTGCTTTAGAGGGTACTAGAGCAAAGATATGTATTGAGAGAGCACAGACTGTTTCTATAGTAATGTACTTTGACCAATGGCATAACCTACTTCAGCAATGGCATCACTCAATTTAATAAAGTTATCTTTCTACACTGTCCCTAAATTTGTAATGGGTGAGGAGGGATAAAGAGGGATCTGAGCTCTGCACAGGATAAAACAATTCTCCTGCCTTATATGTTCTGTCTCTCAAACTTATCTATCTCTATAAATGCACAACGATCTAACAGAGCCATTTCAGTTTCAGCTGGGCAGTACCCTAGCCTAGATCAGATGACAGTCTAAGAACTGCTTATGGATGTACATCTTTCACCTTTAATATGTGCCTGGGAGGACTATTGGGCAACTCAGGGGGTCGGGGAGGTGCCACCATAACTGTGGTCACGGGTAGGGGGAGGTATGGCATTGTGGGATTAACAGGCCAGCTGAGGAGAAGTGGGGCTAGATACCTTACAGCTGTCCCCTCTTCTGGTTCTTCCCCCAACCTGATGGTTCCTGGCAGCCTTACCAGTCTGCCCTCGGGTCTGGTGGTGCTGCTGCTGAATGCCAGGTCAGATAAAATCTCCCTCATCCATGATTTGATTGTGGATGGGGGGGCTGACCTGGCATGTATTACTGAGACCTGGGTGGGGGAACTGGGAGGGGTCACTCTCTCCCAGTTGTGCCCTCCTGGGTACTTGGTGCAGCACCAACACCGACTCGAGGGTTGGGGAGGGGGGGTTGCCGTGGTCTATAGGAATTCAATCTCCCTCTCCAGGCTTCCTGCTCATTCGAGTGCAGATCTTGAGTGTTTGTACCTTGTGTTGGATACCCGGGACAGATTAGGGATTCTGTTGGTGTACCGCCCACCCCGCTGCCCATCAGACTCCCTGCCTGAGCTGACGGAGGTGGTCTCGGACTTGGTGTTGAGGACCCCCAGGATGATGGTCCTGGGGGATCTCAACTTCCATGCCGAGGCTGCTGTATCCGGGGCGGCTCAGGACTTCATGGCCGCCATGACAACCATGGGGCTGTCCCAACATGTCATCGGCCCAACGCATATAAAAGGACACACGCTTGATCTGGTTTTCTCAACTGGGCAGGAGGATGGTGATCTGAAAGTGGAGGACTTAACATCTGTCCCTTTGTCATGGTCAGATCACTTCCTGCTGAGGTTTAGACTCCTGGCAGCCTTTCCCCTCTGCAAGGGTGAGGGACCTATTAAAATGGTCCGCCCCCGGAGATTAATGGATTCCGACGGATTCCAGAGGGCTCTGGGGGATTTTCCTGCTGGTATGGCTGGTGCTCCTGTCGAAGCCCAGGTCGCTCTGTGGAATGCAGAGATGACTCGGGCGGTTGACATGATCGCGCCCAAGCGCCCTCTCCCTCTGAGCAGAGCCCGGCCAGCTCCTTGGTATACACCTGAGCTGAGGGCAATGAAGCAAGAGGGGAGATGGCTAGAACACAGGTGGAGGAAAACTCGTGCTGAGTCTGACTGAACACAGGTAAGAGCCCACTATCGAGCCTACTCTGTGGCGGTGAGGGTGGCAAAGAGACAGTTCTTTTCCACCAGCATTGGATCTTCTCAGTGTCGTCCAGCGGAGCTTTTCCGAGTGGTTCGCGGCCTGTTACATTCTGGGCCAGGGAGAGAGACGGTGGAACCCTCGGTAGCACGCTGTGACGAGTTTGCACGGCACTTTGAAGATAAAGTCGCTCAGATTTGTCATGAATTGGACACCACCATTAATGCAGTTCCATTGGTAGAGGCGTTCAGAGCACCGTCTGGTCCAGTTTTATTGGATGAGTTTCAGTTACTGAGGCCTGAGGTAACTGCTTGGCCAAGTCCGATCGACCACTTGTGTGCTTGACCCTTGCCCTTCATGGCTTATTAAATCAAACAAGGAAGGGATGTCCGGCTGGGTCCAGGTGGTTGTAAATTCCACTTTGAGAGAGGGAGTGGTGCCTGCCGCTTTAAAAGAGGCAGTAATTAGACCACTCCTGAAAAAGCCTAACCTGGACCCAGAGGATGTTAACAATTATAGGCCAGTGGCCAACGTCCCCTTCCTGGGCAAGGTGCTTGAGCGGGTGGTTGTAGGACAGCTCCAGGCACTCTTGAATGAAACGGATTATCTAGATCCATTTCAATCGGGCTTCAGGCCTGGTTTTGGAACGGAAACTGCCTTGGTCGCCCTGTGGGATGACCTCTGCCGGGAGAGGGACAGGGGGAGTGCGACCCTGTTGATTCTCCTGGACCTCTCAGCGGCTTTCGATACCATTGACCATGGTATCCTTCTGGATAGGTTGTCTGGGTTAGGAGTTGGAGGCACTGCACTACAGTGGTTCCGCTCCTACTTGGATGGCCGATTCCAGAAGGTGGTGCTGGGGGATTATTGCTCTGTGCCATGGAAATTGTGCCATGGGGTTCCACAGGGCTCTATTTTATCCCCCATGCTGTTCAACATCTACATGAAACCGCTGGCGGAGGTTATCCGGAGGTGTGGGCTGAGGTGCCATCAATATGCAGATGACACCCAGCTCTACCTCTCTTTCTCATCAAACCCAGGTGAGGCAGTGGCTGTCCTGAATCAGTGCCTGGGCATGGTAATGGACTGGATGAGGGCCAATAAACTGAAACTCAATCCAGACAAGACGGAGGTACTGTTAGTGGGTGGTTCATCTGCCCGGCTAGGTGATATTCAACCTGTTCTGGAGGGGGTTGCACTCCCCCTAAAGGATCAGGTTCGTAGTTTGGGGGTGCTCTTGGATCCAGAACTGTCACTTGAGGCACAGGTGAACTCAGTGGCACGGAGCACTTTTTATCAGCTTAGGCTGGTATACCGACTACGCCCTTATCTGGACAGAGATAGCCTAGCTACAGTTATCCATGCTCTGATAACTTCTCGTCTGGATTACTGCAATGCGTTATACGTGGGGCTGCCTTTGAAAATGGTCCGGAAACTTCAGCTGGTCCAAAATAGGGCAGCAAGATTGTTAACAGGGACTGGCCTGCGAGCTCATATTACGCCAGTACTTTTCCAGCTGCACTGGCTGCCAGTCCATTTCCGGGCCCGATTCAAAGTGCTGGTGTTAACATTCAAAGCCCTTAACGGCTTGGGGCCAGGTTACCTGAAGGATCGCCTCCTCCCATATGTGCCTGCCCGGACCTTAAGATCATCATCAGCGGCCCTTCTCTGTGAGCCCCTGCCAAAGGAAGTGAGGCGGGTGGCTACTAGGAGGAGGGCTTTTTCTGTTGTGGCACCCTGGCTCTGGAATGAGCTCCCTAGTGAGGTTCGCCTGGCGCCTACATTGTATTCCTTTCGGGGCCAGGTAAAGACCTTTTTATTTTCCCAGGCATTTTAGCTTTCAAAATTTTTGTCTTTGTTGTTTTAAATCTGTATTTTAAACTCCTGCACTGCTGCTAGGTTTTATTGTGGTTGTATTGTTATATTGTGGTTTTAATGTTCTATATATTTTAAATTGTTTTATTGTGTGTTGCTTGGTTTTAATTTTTGTGAACCGCCCAGAGAGCTTCGGCTATTGGGCGGTATAGAAATGAAATAAATAAATAAATAAATAAATAAATTTCACATCTTTTCAAAATATCATGATAGAACCTGCTCGGCTGAAAACAGGAAGTACTTCATTATGAAACACAAGACAGAGATGGAAGGAAACAGTTATTAAGGTTTTAAATGACACTGAAACCTCTCACCCAGAGATGTTGACAAAGCAGAACAAAATACAGTGCAAAAAATCAACAACAACAACAACCCTGCAGAACATAAACATAAAAATAGTTTCCTTAGGTTCCCTCCATCCAACCCCTTCCATTTCTAAAAGGGATTTCTCTAGACATTTATGGCCACAACACATTAGAAACCATGTGGTAGAGTGGTGAGAGTGTTGGGACTGAGATCTGGGAGATCTGGGTTCTAGTCCCCACTCGGCCATGGAAGCTCACTGGGTGACTTTGGGCCAGTCACAGACTCACAGCCCAACCTACCTCATGGGGTTGTTTTTGTGAGGATAAAACGGAGAGGAGAAGGAGGAGGATAATGTAAGCCACTTTGGGTTCCTTGCAAGAGGAAAAAAGGTGGGATATAAATGCAATAAAGAAATAAAAAATATTGTGCAAAAAATAATTTTGAATGTTTGTTAAATGAAATTAATAATTATAGCCCACATTTATAAACTGTTGGCTCAAATAACAGCTATTGAAAAATACCTGTTGCTTGCTTGACTGAACATTTAGAAGTGCCAGAAGCCTTTTAAGATCAGTGTAATCCCTAGAGGAAAATGTAAATTATAGACCTATTAACAAACCATTACACAACTTCTTTCATCAACATATAATGTAAATTAAATCATATTCATGTTGACCTATCTATAGAAAAGCTATTTTCTGGTATTGCCTCAGCAGCCTACTCTTTGTCCCCTATATTTATATAGACTTCTTAACCACCAATTGTTTCTGTCAAAGTGAAAAGGTCCGACTAAACTTGGTGACCAGAGTAACCGTTACCATGTACACATAGCATTTCAGATTAAACTATTCTGTTCGGCAGCTGGTACAAATTCCAGACTCACTACTGACATTTAGTGAAAAGCACAGTACCCTTGAGGTTTGGTATCTGTTGCCTTTTCTGTGGTCTTCACTTTCTTGTGTTGATCAGGCATCATACAACATCAAGGCGCCAGGATTAACACATTGTGTCTTTAAAGGGAAAACAAATGTAAAGGACAATATCAGCAGAGAGCTTCAACAGCTGGCGGGAAAAATACCTGGTTTGGGTGTGTGGGGGGGGGGGAACAAAACACAGAATATATAATAGGTCAAGCATTTAAATATACAGCTTGTAATCAAAAGTACTATTTCAGGTTGACCCAAGAGTTTGTGCTCACCTACTAGGATTTTTCACCTTTTTCTTTTAATTGTACATCAACATGCCGTATCACAGATCACTTTTGATAACCTTCCATTTCAAAAGTGGCTTGCCGTGCGGCATGGGGGTTGGGGGTGGCTGCTGCACAGCAAACCACTTGGGTGCACAGAACTAGTGAAGTGGTTTTTGTAGAACTTGGTCACAGAGTCCAGTTTCTTCCAGTACCTATTTCTGTAGAAAAAATGAGGAACTAAAAACAGAGTGGCTTGTAAGAGCCATGCATTACTGTTAGCCTCCTTGGATATTAGTGACATATTCCAGAATGTTAAAATTCCACCAGCAGGTTCCCTCAAAAGAAAAGAGGGGTGCTGATTTAGAAATGAGTGGCCAAAAGCTTAAGATGTAAACACAAATGTACTGGTCATGATAAATCCATATGCTGGACATTATGTTAGGCCCTCCAAAATAATACGGCATTGACCCAATTGTACCTCTTCACCAATACAACCTTGTCCACTAAATTACAAGCAGTGGGCATGCGGTGCGGTGCGGTGCGGTGGGGTGGGGAGGGGAGACTCCTGAGACAGGACTTGCAGTACCAGTGAAAAGGAGGGTGGGGTTTTTTTTACTGAAGCACCCACATTATGTTTAAGGGTGCAATCCTATGCATAAAAAGGTAAAAGGTAAAGGTGTCCCCAACCAGTCGTGTCCGACTCTAGGGTGCGGTGCTCATCCCCGTTTCTAAGCCGAAGAGCCAGCGCTGTCCGAAGACGCTTCCGTGGTCATGTGGCCGGCGTGACTGAACACCGAGGTGCACGGAACGCTGTTACCTTTCCCGCCGAGGCGGTACCTATTTATCTACTTGCAATTTCTTGCTTTCGAACTGCTAGGTTGGCAGGAGCTGGGACTGAAGACGGGAGCTCACTCCGTCATGCAGCACTCGGGTCTCGAACTGCTGTCCTGCCGACCTTCTGGTCTGCAGTTCAGCGTCTTAACCACTAAGCCACCGCAGCCCAATCAATCCTATGCATACTTAGACAGAAAAAAAAATGCTACAATTCCCAGCATGCCCCAGCTGGTTTTACCTTTCATGGTCTTTTGGCCCCATAAGTTTGCCAAAAAAAATTGTCTCTCTCATTCATACACACAATTTTATATAATCTGACAGCCAAATGTATGGATAAGAAGAACAGTGCATGCATCTGACTGAAGTGGGCTCTAATCCACAAAGGCTTATTATACCATAATAAATGAGTGATTTGTTAAAAGGTGCCATACTGCTCTTCACCATTTTGGGGTGAGGGAAACATCACACACTATACATGTTTGGGGCCCTTTTGGTTCACATGCTCCAGTGTTAAATCTGACCCCAAAAACAGGATCTGAGGCTCCACCTGGACTGCTCTCCAAGGGGCACTGGTAAAGTCCAGAGCCCACAACCCTCCCGCCGCTCCCTGCAAATGAGCACCCAGACAGCAGCAGGTGATGAGGGCATCAGGGCAACAGAAGCAATCCCATTTTATCCCTGCAGCATGACGGTGCTATGATGTGAGTTTAAACTGCAAAACTACACATGCTCAGATTATTATTTTTTTTTTAAATCAGGATAGACAGATGTTGTTGGTGGTCTAACATGTCAGGAATGATGAAGTATGGAATGGCGGCTGGGGGAGAAACAAATGTTAGTTGTCTGCTTCACAACTGAAGCAAAACACACGGCCATCTAAAGGCGGAGAGGGTCCCTGAGCATGCACAGCGTGCGATTTTTCCCTCACCGGAAAATGGTGGAGAGAGAGCCCTGTGGCACCTTTAACAAATAATTGATTTGTCATGGCATAATAAACTTTTGTTGATCAGAGCCGCATAGGGTGTTAAGTCCAGAGTCTAAAATTACCCAGCTGCTCCACAGGGCAGGTCCCTCGCCATCCAATAACAGCAAAATATGGGGCCGGCCCCGGAGCGAAGGGAGGGAGAGACAGGGAGGGGCTTGTGCGGGGGCCTCAATAAGCCCCCTCGGTTTCACCGGACCCCCCTCCCACTCTACTCACTTCGCGCAGAGGAGGGGCGGGGCCGCTGCTTCTCCTCGGCCACTCGGTCCCTCCCCCGCTTACAGTTCCAATCCCGGACCACCGCAGCTCTCCGGTTTATTATTACTGTTGTTATTGTTATTATAAATCCACCCCCCAAAAAAAACCCCTCCCGTTGAGCGATCCAACTGACAAACGTATTATCCAATCAAAGCGCGCCTTCTTCCCAAAGGTCGTTTTCTTTGGCCAGTGGCTGGGCTCCGTAGTTGAGAGGCGATAGCGCTCCAGGGAGACGGGTAACGCCACCGCGGTTGCCACAGCAACGGAGAAGCCACTCGGGGCTCCGGCCTGAACGCTGTCGGGGAAAAGAAACGAGTCTCGCGCGAGACGCTCAGTGGGTGGGGCTAGAAGTGGTGGCGTCAAGAGCTAGCAGCAGGTGATTGGCTAATGCTGCCCTCCTCTATTAAAAAAAAAAAAAAGCGGAAGAGCAGGCGGGAAAAGATGACCGTATTTGCAAGGAGGGGAAGCGGCTTGGTGGGTGGGCGCCGCGTTGCTTGTCATTGGCTAATGAGGGCAGGCGCGAGAGAGGTCTGGATCCGATCAGAGTAGGAGGATTCCGTTCTCTTATTTCTCAAACCTGAAGACGATATAGCCATTGCAAGGGGTTTTGACTGAGCGCGTTATCTCATTACAACAGTTCCTAATATCAGCAGTACAAGCCTAAGGCAAGAATGGAAATAGCTGCCCCCGCCCCTGGTAACATACAGCATCTTCTGATTCGGTTTCAGCAAATCGCATGTCCTTCGCAAAGAAAGTTGCCATTAATTCAATATTATCGAGTTTATAAACAGCTCCATCTCGAAAGGTCTCGGAGTCACTGTCTATAAAGTAGAGAGGGAAGCGGATTTTTTTTTTTAAAAAAACAACCACCGCGGGAGTTCATACTGAGTACACTATGCTGAGTTTTCCAAGTTCAGAATCCTTAGACTAGACTTTATCCATATTGCCAGTGTTTAAGCTTCGAACCTCTTGAGGAACTATAAAGATGGTGCTAAGACTTCGCTCCTCATCACCGCTGAGTACCCACACAACGGCCAGGGGAATATGTTCCTCTAAATAGGATACGATTTCCCATAATCTATTGCACCTCATGTAAGCAAGTATGCACAACATTGCTACACGCTGTCAGTTATAGACAGGATCAAGGATTACAGCAGGGATAGGAATTCTCCATCTAACCCTCAGTTTTTTTCCCCCCAGGCCCTGCCCCTCTCCTGGCAAGGAAATCTTTCCCCTGCTGTGTTCTGAGAAAGGGAGCCTTTATCACTGTGCAGCAGGGGAAAGTGATCATTTCCTTCTGATCAGCTGCTGATTGCAGATAAGAGCTTTACGCTGCTGGGGAGGAAGCAGCTGAGGGATTTAGTCTAGCTTACCTCCCGCTTGCTTGTGAGTAGTAGACACAGTGGTTGCCCTGCTTACTTATGAGCAGACATACTGCTCATGCTTACTTCTGAGTCTCAGTATTTGGGACGCTATTGGGGAGTGCTGCTCAGTGATTCAGTCCTGCTTAGCTCTGAGTAGGCTTTTGGCACCACCCACAGATGCACACCCCACAGCTTCCACCATTAGAGGTTAGACCTATGGTTATTGTGTTACATTTACAGCCTGTCTGGCTCCCAAGGAGCAATAGTAGCCTGCTACTTAATACCATCCACTCCCTGCCTCCCCAGCTCAGTCCAGTCCAGGATGTTGCCTCCTGCATTCTAGTATATAAGATATTTCTGTAGAAGTGCAGAACTCAAAGCACAATAAAACCACAGACTTCAGTTACTGGTTTTCAACTTCAATGGAATGGCAAGAGTCAAGATATTGTACTCTACAGCCAGAACTGAATTTGGATGAAAGTTAAGAAAGGGAATATAAGAACAGCTCTGCCTGGATCTGACCAAAGGTCTGTTCCCAAGGTGGTCAACCAGATGCCTCTAGAGGGCCCACAAGCAGGACATAAGTGTAATAGCTCTCACCTGGTTGTATCAAATTGCCTGATACTCATAATGTATAGCCATCATTAGTACCCATTGATAGCCTTATCCTCCATGAATTTCTCAAACCCCTTTTTAATGCCATCCAAGTTGGCAGCCATCACTCAATCCTGTGATAATGAATTTCACAGTATAATTGCCTTGAGGAGAATTTGCTTTGAAAGGCACTATAAAAAGGCCCAAATGTTGTAACCTCTCCTCATAGGGGAGCTGCACTTTTATCATTTTGGTTTCTCTTTTCACTACCTTTTCCATATCCTTTTTCAGGTGCAGAGACCAGAACTGTGCATAGTATTCCAATTGTGTTTGCACCATAGATATGTATAAGGGCATAATTATATTGGCTGTTTTATTTTCAGTTCCTTTCCTAATGATCCCCAACTTGGAATTCTCCTTTTTCACAACACTGTAGATTGGGTAAACATTTTTATCAAGCAATCCACCACAACACCAGGATCTCTTTCCTGGTCAGTCACAGCCAACTCAGACCCCATCAGCGTATATGTGAACTTGGATTTTTTGCCCCAGTGCAATCACTTTATATTTGCTTACACTGAACTGCATTTACCTTTTCAATGCCCATTCTCCCAGTTTGGAGTTCTTCACTATCCCCTTTCATTTTAAATCATTTGAAATAATTTAGTGTCATCAGTAAACTTGGCCATCTCACTGCTCACCCCCAACTGCAGCTAATTTATGAACAAGTTAAAAAGTGCTGGTCCCAATACAGATCCTTCAGGGACCCCACTGTTTACATCCTTCCACTGTGAGAACTCTCTCTTTATTCCTACTCTCTGCTTTCTGTTCTTTAGTTACTAATCTATAAGAGGCCCTCTCCTCTTATCCCTTGACTGCTACATTTGTTCAGGAATCTTTGGTGAGGGACTTTGTCAAAAGCTTTTTGCAAGTCCAAGTAAACAGTGTCTATCAGATCACCCCATTCCACATGCTTGTTGATACTATCAAAGAACTCTAAAAGGTTAGTGAGACAGGACTTATTTGGCAGAAGCCATGTTGATTCCTTTTCAACAAGACTTGTCCTTCTATATACTTATTTTATCTTTATACTTATTTTATCTTTAATGTTTTCCAGCGATTTACCCAGAATGGATGCTATGTCTCATTTCTTGGATCCCATTTTTTGTAATGGTGTTAAATTGGGACAAGTTACATATTTTTGTAAGAAGACCAACAATTTCACATTTCAGTTAACTCTTGGGTGGATATCATCCAGACCCAGTGATTGGTTAGCTTTCAATTTATTGATGAGGTCTAGGACTTCATCTCTTGTTATCACTATTTGTCTCAGTTCCTGACTCCCTTCCTGAAAATGTCAGATGAGGTACACGTATCTTCCCTTTATACTTTGCTGTGAAGATCGACACAAAGGCTGATGACCTCTTGGACTTTGTGGTACCTTTCCTGACCTGCAGTATAAAGTCTAGCTGGACTATATTGTGGTTTTGTGCAACTCCCAAGTGTTTTGGAAAGATCTGACCCTTTTGATTTTTTCCTTTCAATTTCCTTTTAACCAATCCCCTTGTGTTTGAGAAGTTTCCTCTTTTGAAGTCAAATGCGACTATGTTGACCTTACTTGACAATTTTCCACTTACATATAAATTAAAATTCAATAGCATGGTGGTCACAGTTTTGTCAGCTCAATAATGCTCACATCTCACACTAGGTCCTGAGCACCACCCCTCTGGTCAGCTTCATGGCCAAATGTAGAGTTATTTAGGGTGCAATCTTACAGAGATAGTCAGCTGCCTCCGAACTCAGAGACAGCCGACTATCTAATGCAGGGCAGATGGAGTACAGAGGAGATCTTCTCCGCACTGAGGCCACCCTGCATTTGCGGCTAGATGGCCGATTTTGGCTTGGAGTGGGGTGGGGGGAGAGGTTGGACGGCACATAGGAAGCGTAGTAATGGTGCTTCCACTGTCCTGTCCCCTCCCTGCCCCCAGAAACGTCCCCCTTTTCCCTGCTCCACACTGCTCTGACGAGCACTGAGCCAGGGATGAACTGCGCCACCTATGAGGCAGGGGAGGGGGCAGAGAGGCAGTTTTCTGGGAACCGACCTTGGAGTACTGGCTCCAAGCTTGGTTCCCAGAAAATGAAAAATCCTATGGCCGTATAGCCGCTGTCTAGCAGCCATAGGATTGCGCCCTTAGAGTACCTAGAAATGTTACCTCTCTTTCATGACTCAAAAGTTACATAAAGGAGTGGCATATAGATAATTGAGTTTGCTATTAGCATATACAAGTGAGACCTGCAAAAAAAAAACGTTGTAGACTGCTTCTGTTAAGGATTCCAGACAACATTCCATCCTCCCTCCATCAGTCAGTGTTGCATGCTCACCGAGCATGCTCGGTCCTCATTGGGCTGTGTACTTCTGCAACTCTCAGGGTCTCATCCCCCCCCCCCCCCCCCGCCAGTCTTCTATTACCTCCTATTGTGCGTGGGTGATTCTGTTTTGGGTATATAAGGACTGACACTCTGAGAATTGAGACTGCTATTAGTATAGATCGGGGCATTGAACTTCTTTGAGACTGAGGGCTAAATCCCATTTCGGAAAAACTCTCAGAGGCCCACAACCAGTGGTGGGTGGGCGTGAAGGCAAAAGGGGCAGAGCCAAAAGCAAAAGGGGTGAGGCCAAATATACCAACGATTTTAACCTAAAGCTCTTACTGCTAGTAACTAAGCCTTATTAGAGGCATTTCAACCTTTTACAAATGGGAAAACCTACACAAAAGCCAGGGGACCACCAAATGATTGGTGGTTGAGGTAAAAGGGCGTAGCCTTCTGAGGAACCCCAAAAGACTGGATTGGGACCCCAGGTGGTCTGGGTTGGAATCCTGGGCCTGTGGTTCAGCACCCCGAGTATATAGATGATGATGATGAAGACATACTGAAATAGGCAAATCTAAAAATCTGGAAAACCATTTTTCTACCATTTCTTCTGCTTAGCCTGAAATGCTGTCCACTCATCCTTGTGATACTTTCTTATGGCCATTAAGCCAAAGTCATCCTTTCAACTCTACACATGTACATGGAAAACAAAGAATGTGTAATTGATACAGAGCTTCAACACTTTCAACACAAATAGCTACAACAAATTTACTGTAGTATATATTATAAACAAGACAAAGGATCTTCTACAGAAAGAAAGTGTAGGGGCAAGGAGATTATTCCCCTCATAAAATAACACAGATAAGGACAAGAGCACCACCCTGTCTCACCCGGTTCTTTAAAATCTAGTAAACCTTCTTGGACAATGTAAGAAGGAAACCTCTTCTTTCCCTTACTTAAGACTTGTTTCAATCCATTGGACAACCCAGAGAAGGAAAACAGGTAGCTGATCTCTTTCCTTCATCTTTACTTCTTGTTGGAGCAGTCTAGCATGGGCAGAAGCAGGAAGGGAATATGTAAATGCGTATTTCACCACACCTTGTGAAATGCTACTATAGCAGACTTCCCCAACTTGGTACCCTTTTAGATGTGTTGGACTGCAACACCCACCAACAATGTTAGTCTTGCTGAACAGCATAAAATAGCATGTAATTAGAGATTAACCCAAACTGTTAAAGTCAGCGACATTTTATTGCTTTTTGTCAACTTTTTGAAACATTACAAAAAATAGTTTTTGCAACAGTCATTAAACAAACTATAAAGGCTGGATTTTTTGCAATACATATTGGAGAAAATTGTGTAGGCATTATATAAAATAAAATATTGATTCTATATTTGGAACAGTGTTAACATGCTTTGGATTTTATTATAAAATGAAATGTTATATGTAATTAGAAAACTGTCATAAAAATTGGAATAAAGTGTGGAATTACACCTCAAATCAAAGTACATGTTTTTTGTTCAGCTAGATGCTCTGAACACTGGAAGACACACTTACAAAAGAAAACATCAATAACAAAAAGGGAAATATTAAAGGATGCATCTCCTAATAAATTGCATTATAAAAACCTGTCTATTTAACCTGGCTATTAAATAACTTACTCCAAGACTGCCAAATAGTGACAATATGTACTAAATATGAACACTTTTATTTTCACACCAATTGTAACCATTTTCCTATAATTGACAAATTTACTAAAACTTACAAAGTTACAAAATAAAAAATGGCCAAGACAATATTTTGTATAAAGAATACCAGTATATAGTGACACACAACTATGTGCCTGTACATTCACTAAATTAAATGGTTATTCACAACATCTGTACTGTATTAGGTAATGGATGGCACCTAACATCAATCATTCTAAAACATTAAATTACTGACCAAATTTAACAAAAGCAAAATACATTCAGTTATGTTGTGCTAATGATCAACAAACTCTGAACTGGTGACTTCAGACACAATTCATTTACAAAACATATGTATAATACATAACTTTTTTAACAATGCAGACCAGTGCATTTTTGTAATGCATTACACCTATCCGTAACATTTTACACTTGGAACTTACCTTTACAAAGGGCACATTTTATAAGACTACTGTACATAGAGATAAATGCATTTGAAATAAAAGAAGAAAAAGAAAATGTTCTATTGGATGCTAAATGATTGACCATGCTTTGCATTCTATCTTGCACATTTTTTATTGATTATCTGGATAATCTGGAATACCTTGCCTTAAAAAGCAGTTTGCAGTATGGAAATCTGCAAATGAAAGATAAGGAGAACAGAGTTGTACAAGTTCCTACATAAATCAAAAGCACTGTGTTGTATTTTTTGTACTCTAAATGTGATACTAAAAAAACTTGACAGAAGATGTCTACATAGTATTAAAATCCAGATATTCTTCCTGTAAAACACAATTTTAATATATATTTAAAAGATCAGAAAAAGCAAATTTCCTGGGGTGGCTTTGCAGCCACTTATGCAATAAATTAGTTTGCTTCCCAGGAGGCAACCAAGGCATCTAAAAAAGTGCTCAGCTATTTATTCTACTAGTTTGATGGAATATACTGGCTTTAAATTAGGGTTCACCCCAAGGTGGGTCAGTGCACAGTAAGTTTAGTCATTTACACCTCTTAAGGCAATATTTATATCTATGTACAGTAAAAACTATGTCTACTGTTTTACTTTAATACTATCCTTTATTACGGAAAAATATTTATACAGAGTAAATTAAGTAGGATATTACTTGTACAGAAGTTACTACTAGAGTTTTCAGCATGTCAACAGGACTTATCTTATATCAAAAAGGTTAAAATGTGTAAGAATACGTTAGTAACCAACATTGGAACAATCAATGTAAACTACATTGCGAGACGTGGTATTCCTGGCACTGGAAAGTATTTGTACATAATTAAAAAAATAAATATTGTGATTCTAAATAGCTTTCAGATCTTCATTTAAGTTACCAAAATTATTAACCCTTTGGCACTGAAAAGTTGATATGAACTGTTCAGTATTGTGGAATTCTAGGCTATGAAAACAAAGGGTTAAAATTCAAAACAATCTGTTTGGGTCTTTGCAAATTACTACCCATGGCTCTGAAGATGGAAATCTGCAGTAATGGAAGACAAGCATGGACAACTCTGAAAGCTACAGACATGATTCTCTTGTGACTGTACTGAACAGAAATTTCGAAACATAATGTTAAAGTCACTGAACACATGTACAAGAGTCAGTGGTAAGTGACAGATGGTCATGATTTTCAAATTTAAAAAATTTGCATATTTCTTAAAGAAGGCTAAGGCACAAGCTATGCAAATGTCCAGGAATGAAAGTTATAGCTACACTGTTCCCAATATTTTGCATCAAAAGCTAAACAGTACTGAAAAGCTAATTTGAAGGTGCTCAGGCATACACTCTTCTGTTTAATGGCATTATTCATACCCCTAAATGTTATCACTTAAACTTTTTCTTTGAGCTCAGATTACACTCAGCAGCATTTTTTATAATGAAGGTAACTATTCAATAAAACCTTAAGTGTCCCTTCTAAAGTTTGTATTTGCATTGCATGCCCTCAGAGTTGCCCTCAGGCCAAAACCACAGTTACTTTAGGTATACTGAAGAATGTGCTTTTATGCTATGTGACTTTTTTTTTGTTTTATTCCTTTTTGGTGCCACATAGTAAACCTGCTTTTGAAGCACCCACAATTTCAAAAACAGGTTACCCCAAGGCACAAGGTTTTGCTATTCTGAACAGTCAAAACATCCCAGAAGGTGCACCTAGTTAGGTCAGGATCTGACAAGCAGCAGAGAATGTACAAGTGACCCGCATGTTTCATACTCCCAGTGAAACATTCTGTGGGTGAGATATGCAAATTCCTCTTCTAACAGGAAGCAAAAAGAGGAGGGTCAAGTATTTATTAACATAAAATTAAGTTGTATGGAACATGCAAGTCAACAAATACACTTATTTACAAAGTTCTTAGGATGGTGGCCTTCAGTTTTCATACCAACAACATTCTCCTTCAGCAGCAACTGCTGAGACAGTTTTCTAGCAGGAATTAAGTGCTCCCGGACAATCTGAAGTGCGGCGGGGGTAGGGTGAGGAAAGCACATTCGTACAGGATACTGTTGGGGAGGTAGCAGTATAGTCAGGCAGTCCACTAAGAATTCCTGCTAATAACAGAGGCCCCTACACACTAGTGGCTCTAGCCAGTCAGTAACCACATGCTGACTGACTGAACAGCCCCTACCTCCATCACCAATACCTGATGGTCATGATTCAGGATATACTTCCCCCACTGCAGGTTATATTGCCCCACAGTGGTGACAGGTGATTCCCCTCAGTAAATTGCATTGCCAGTTGCCTCTGTTCCCCCTTCTAGAGTTAAATGAGTTACTATGAACTTTAGCTTTAGGTAAAATAACTCAAAGTCCATGCTGGGAAGCAGGTACTATCTAACCACAGTTAAATCCTAAACACAGTTAAAGCCCTGTTAATTTTAATGGGACATATATAAACATTCTTAATTCTGCCATTGAAGTCAATGGGGATTACAAGTGAAATCACAGTGTTTAACTTTGGCTGGATCATGCTCTGTGCATCCAGCAATGTATACATTAGTAAGCTAAGGTAATAAAAACAACATGCTTTTGAAACTGAGGGCCTCCCACTTTTAATTTGGCCTTTAAACTTAAAATCTTTAAAAACTATTTTACATTATCCTAAAACTTTACAAATGATCATGGAGATAGTAATTTAGAACTCATTTACATCAATGGGAACCCATTTAATATTCTCTTGCAGGGATACTGACACTCTGCCAACATGATCACAATAGGCTGGATCCAGACCTGCCCTTCCATGAATGGAAGGGCTCCTTCTGTTCACAAACAGAACTGGGATCCCACAGAGGCATCCTGCTGGACAAAGAGGATGGAGCAGTGTTTTATCCAATACCTCCTACAACCCTGGCACTGCTTCCCATGCTATTCTGGAGGGTCCCCCAACCCTCCAGAATGTGGGAGGTGGTGCTGGGGGCTGAAGGCGAAATGGAGAAAATCACCACATCGCTCCCCTTCCTCCAGCATCGGCTGAACTCCACTGAGCGCAAGTCTGGAACTAACCCAATCTATTTTGATGCTGGGCTGACCTATAGTTAGCACCCAAGACAAAAAGCATATTGTGTACAGTGGCTGCTATTCTGATAACTTTTTAATGGAAAGACAATGTCTTTAATTACTGAATAGATTATAAAACATCTGCTCTGACAAAACTAACAAATGTAAGGGCTAAGGGAAGGCAGAAGAAAACAGCTTCATAAGAAGAGTTTGTACTTTTGAAGTATTCAAGGGGAAAATGAACAGTCTGAAAGAAATCTTTATATTATGGAAATATGGCTGCTATAACTAGTAAAACTTGTGCTTTGTTTTTAATGGGTGCTCTCTCTCAGCAGGCATGTATTTTTCTTCAGAAATGCAAGTAGTTAAAAATATTTTAAGAAGTCTAACTTCACATGAAATTGTTAGCATTTCTACAAATGCATATAAGCTACTGTATTGCACAATCCTAACACATCAATGCTAAACATTGTCCTGTTGATTTCAATGGGTCTACTCTGAAATGGGTCTACTACATCTGGATCCAATCCAGGGGCTCCCTTAGTATGAGTGGTCGTTTCTGATAGGTACATACATGGAGCATAAACAAGAGCTCCCCCATTCACTTCTATATTGGTGACAATTTCATATGCACATCCTCAACATCAGAAAAGTCCTTACTGTCACAGAAGCTCTGCATGCACAGTAGAGTTGTGGAACTTTAGATCATGACTTATTGCCTCAGATGTTAAGTGCCACTGACTTCAATTATGTTTACTTAAAATAGAGACCAACGCTCTGTTGCCTTTGCAGGACTTTACAAGTTTGGGACTTTATAAATGAGTCCCAAATATTTTATAACAGTATTTAAAACTAGGTCAGATATTTAGTTATATTTGCTGAGTTATGTTTTAACAAAGTGGGCAAAACTTTTAAAATTCCCTAAATCAGCCTTCCCCAACCTGGTGCCCTCCAAATATGTTGGACTACAGTTCCCAGCAACCCTCAGCCAGCATGGCTGACTGGAGAATACTTGGAGCTGTAGTCCAAGCCATCTGGAGGGCATCAGACTGGGGAAGGCTGCCCTAAACTACTTGCTTGATATGGAAGCCATTTTATATAAAGGTGTTCTTAGAAATGAAGATTGGCATGTTTTAAATACATCCCCTTTACAAAAGCAAGGAATCTCACCTGCACATAGCTTATGATCCTATCCCCAGTCCAACAAGCACTGGTCCTAACTCCACACCCTAGTTTTAATTTAATAATAAAGCCCTCAAAAATAAGGTGGTGCTTCTAAAGTCTACTCACCTCTCAGTTTATTTTTGCTGATAATTATATCTGTGCAGGAAAAGTGAACTCAGGATAAGAAAAATCTATGTGAAGAACTTACTAAAACCAGGACTATGTTTACATTGTAAAACAAGCAGCCTAATTCAGAGCCCAGATGTGTGTCCCTATCCATACCCTTGTGTTTATTAGTGGATTGCCTCATTAATTTCAGTGAAGATAATATAATCTGGCCTTGCAAAATATGTGATGAAGAATGAAGCCCTGTAACAGATCACTGGATACAATTTTCCATTACTTGTGAAATGCTGAATTAGGAATTAAAACTGAGAAGTTGTCTAGCATGATGTAGACATGAGACTGGAGTATTTTAAAAAATGGAATAGTGTCTAATAATTCTATACTCACTTATGACTCAAGAAATTCCCACAAATGTGAATTAAATCCCGCATGAAACAGCAACATGAAGTGAGAAAGGGCCAAAAATGTAGTCATTTGTGAAATGGCACATTGAAGATTTGTTCTAGGCAGACTGACATACAGAACATTTTGCAAAAACCCAAACAATAATTGCCTGAGAAAAAGATATTAATTACTGCAATAAATTAATTTTAAAAATCTATATACTACAACGTTTTACATATTGAAGACCAATAATTTACAGTTAAAGGTAATTTGACATGTACTGATAACTAAAATGTAATTTTCCTATTTAAAAAAAATAGAAATAAGCATTCCACTAAAATAAATATTTCCAGAGTGAGTTGCCACTTCTTTCCTGTCTTAAAGTCTTGTTGCTGTGCATACAGTATCCAGAGCTCAAATTTCGGTACCTGAAAGAAGTTTGGAAGTCACCCTTTTACAGTATATCCTATAAAATGATATATATCCTTGTTCACTTCTATACTGAAGTTTCAGCATCTACATACTTTGTTTCAGATGTATTTTCAATGTCTATTTTCACAGACTCTTCTATTTCAATGCTGTCAAGAACAATCCAAAAGGTTAGAAAAGCCAAAGAATATACAGAACACTATCAAACTTTATAAATACCAATTTTTTATTTCATGTATAATATATTGCTTGTTATTAAGTATAATACATACACATGCACACACTCCCTATTTAACACATATTTCTAAGAGCATAGAGATCATTAGTAAAATTTCCTAATTTTCTTTTCTTTTAAAATGTTTCAGTTGTTTTAATATGTTGTTTTAATTTTTTACCTTGTTGTTCACCGCTCCAAAATCTTTGATGTGGAGTGGTATATAAATATTGTAAATAAATAAAATAAACAAATTGTAAAATTTAACCTATAAGCAGCAACTTGGATGCAAAATTTTTATTAATAGCATTCAAGTCATAAACATTTAGGGAGCAATCCTATGACCATTAGACACTGTCTAGAGGGCCACAGGGTATGCTCATTTCTGGGAACCAACCTCAGAGCCCGTGCTCCAAGGTCAGTTCCTGGAAAACTGCCCGTCCCCCTCATCCGCGCTGCCTTAGAGGCAGCGCAGAGAAGCCCCATCTGTGCTTGGAAGAGGAGTGCAGAACGACTGCAAAGGGGCAGGGCAGGGAGAGAGGAGCTGCATGTATGACACATCCAATGTGTCGTACAGCAGCTTCCTCTCCCAGTCGGCACCCCCGCCTCTAGACAGTTGGAAATGGCTGTCTAGCGAAAAATAGCAAGGCAAGAGAGGCTAGGAGGGAACAATCCCCCCCCCCCCGGTGCCTGTCCTGCCTTGGTTTGGATAGGCGGCTGCCCCCGACCTCGGAGGCAGCCGCCTATCTAGTTAGGATTGCGCCCTAAGACATTTTTGTACCACTACCCCAATAGATGCATGTATATTAGATACAAGTGTAATGAAAAGTGAATTATTTCAGTTTGTGGCTACAGTCCTTTACCCACTTAACTGGGAGTAAGCCCAATTGAACTCAATGGGTCTTACTTCTGAGTAGACACATATAAGATTGCAGTGTAAGTTCTGTAACAGACCAAGTAGCATAAATTTGGGCTGGGTTCAGATGCAATATAAAACTATGGTATGTTCCAATATCTGAACCTAGGACTACCCACAAACTGATTTGCTGAATTCACAGACCACTGACAAGTCATAGTTAGGGCCACTGCACCACTTCAAGAGGCTACTGCACCATGGAAATGGGAGTGAAGTTATAATGCCAAGTCATGAATAGATGGGAAACAAAAGCAGACAAGCAGCTCAAAACATGGTTTGCCTGTTGTTCTCCTGGAAGCTCAAACTACGGTATGGATTCTTAACTGGTCAACACAAACCACGGTTTCATATTATATCTGAAACCAGCCATAGTATAGTTTTACAACCACCCTAAAAATGCACAATCATTAAAACCAGAGGGCTAAAAATATTTCAAATTCCTAGAAGAAAGCTTTGGAGGATGAAGGGGTGGGAATACAAACACTGCTACTTTCTTAACTTGGAATAAATAAATTATGTTCCATAATAAAGAGGAAAGGAATGAACAAACTGTGCACGACGTTCTCTCCCCCATTATGCCATACTTTAGAAAATATTTCAGAAAGAATCATCACGCATCTTTAGAGGGCTGTAATATGCTGAAAAGGTAGTTTGGTTGGTATCGAAAGCACTACTTCAGCTCAAGCAACAGTCTTTACACTAGTCCATCAGATTCTTTTTCTTTGAACAACAACCCCCATGGCATATAACAAACCGTTTAGATGCCCTCAGTTTCAAAACCAGTTTCCCGTGTGGAATGGCACACTGTTATTTGAGGAAGCTTTAGAGCAACTCTGATCCCCTCTCCCCAGCGCTTCCATCCTCGGCAACTCATAGCACTATGTTTAATATTCTTGGGATAAGTCCTTCAGGTTTAGAAGGCAGTTGCTACCTATCTTCCAGCTCTCATGAACATTTCCACCTTTTCCACTGCTAGAGTTTATTTAAGGCATAAATTATGATCAGACCAAATTATTTCCACAGGTCAACACACAAGGCAGAATCAGAAAATGTGAGGAATTAGAGGCTACCTCAGGTTAGATCTTGCTACTTTGGCATTCTCTGTGTTCATGGAAAGAGCCTTCCACTGTGCAGTTTTGGCCATTTCATCTGATATGTTTACAACAGAAGGATCAATGCTAGACAACAAACACACCTTGATTAGTACCCCATGCTTTGCAGTAGCATTAAATTATGTCTCATGCTCTTTACATCATTTGAGCCTTAGGTTCTCTATTTACACAACCACTAGTGACATGTTATATGAATTACTGCACTCTACATCAATATACATAATGTGAGGATTCCAGGATTAAAAGGTATTTTTAATATAGGAAAAACAGGCTTTGAATTTCAAGTGAATCCAGTGTTCATTCTAATTTTGTCTGTTCTGAGAACATATAACTTCTAAAGATCTAAACCACATTTATACTTTCAACCATTTCTCTTTGGAACACATAAGACCAGAAGAGTTTTGTGAGAATCTCAGATGCTTTTCTTTAACACATTTTTCTTGCCCAAAGTATACTAAGCTGATTTATACAATAGCTTGCACTTTACAAAAAAACATTTTAACATACAAATAGTCTTTGAAGCCCCCTTCATGGATCACTGCCTTGTTGTGGTGAAGGGGCTTGCGTAACTCAGTGAAGCCATAAGCTGTGCCGTGCAGAGCCACCCAAGATGGACAGGTCATGGCAGAGAGTTCTGACAAAATGTGGTCCACTGGAGAAGGAAATGGCAACCCACTCCAGTATTCTTGCCAAGAAAACCCCATGGAACGTATCACAAGGCTAAAAGGTATGACACCGGAAGATGAGCCCCTCAGGTCGGAAGGTGTCCAATATATTACTGGGAAACAGCAAAGGGTATTTCCAAGTAGCGCCAGAAAGAGTGAAGCAGCTGGGCCAAAGCCGAAAGGACACTCAGCTGTGGATGTGTCTGGTGGTGAAAAGAAAATCCGATGCTGTAAAGAACAATATTGTTTAGGAACCTGGAATGTCAGATCAAGGTAAGCTGGAGGTGGTCAAACATGAGATGGCAAGACTGAACATCGACATCTTGGGAATCAGCGAACTAAAATGGACAAGCATGGGCGAATTTAATTCAGGTGATCATCATATCTACTACTGTGGGCAAGAATCCCTTAGAAGAAATGGAGTAGCACTCATAGTCAACAAAAGGGTGGGAAAAGCAGTACTGGGGTACAATCTCAAAAACGATAGAATGATCTCAGTACGAATCCAAGGCAAACCATTCAACATCACAGTAATTCAAGTCTATGCCCCAACCACTGATGCCGAAGAAGCTGAGGTTGATCGGTTCTATGAAGACCTATAACACCTTCTAGAACTAACACCAAAAAAAGATGTCCTCTTTATCATAGGGGATTGGAATGCTAAAGTAGGAAGTCAAGAAATCACCGGGATAACAGGCAAGCATGGCCTTGGTGTACAAAATGAAGCAGGACAAAGGCTAATAGAGTTTTGCCAAGAGAACACGCTGATCATAGCAAACACTCTTTTACAACAGCACAAGAGGCGACTCTACACATGGACATCACCAGATGGTCAATATCGAAATCAGATTGATTATGTCCTTTGCAGCCAAAGATGGAGAAGCTCCATACAGTCAGTAAAAACAAGACCTGGAGCTGACTGTGGCTCAGATCATGAGCTGCTTCTTGCAAAATTTCGGCTTAAATTGAAGAACGTAGGGAAAACCACTAAACCATTCAGGTATGACCTAAATCATATCCCTTATGAATATACAGTGGAGGTGAGGAATAGATTTCAGGGATTAGACCTGATAGACAGAGTGCCTGAGGAACTATGGACGGAGGTCCGTAACATTGTTCAGGAGGCAGCAACGAAAACCATCCCAAAGAAAAAGAAATGCAAGAAAGCCAAGTGGCTGTCTGATGAGGCTTTACAAGTAGCTGAGGAAAGAAGGGAAGCGAAAAGCAAGGGAGAAAGGGGAAGACATATCCAACTGAATGCAGAGTTCCAGAGAATAGCAAGGAGAGACAAGAAGGCCTTTTTAAATGAACAATGCAAAGAAATCGAAGAAAACAACAGAATGGGAAAGACTAAAGATCTCTTCAAGAAAATCGGAGATCTCAAGGGAACGTTTTGTGCAAAGACGGGCATGATAAAGGACAAAGAAGGCAGGGACCTAACAGAAGCAGATGAGATTCAGAAGAGGTGGAAAGAATACACAGAAGAACTATACAGGAAAGATCTGAATGTCCCTGATAGCCATGAGAGTGCGGTCACTGAACTTGAGCCGGACATCCTCGAGAGTGAAGTCAAGTGGGCCTTAGAAAGCATTACTAACAAGAAAGCTAGCGGAGATGAGTCTTCCAGCTGAGCTATTTAAAATCCTAAAAGACGATGCTGTTAAAGTGCTGCACTCAATATGCCAACAAATTTGGAACACTCAACAGTGGCCACAAGACTGGAAAAGGTCAGTTTACATTCCAATTCCAAAGAAGGGCAATGCCAAAGAGGGTTCAAACTACCGCACAATTGCGCTCATTTCACATGCCAGCAAGGTTATGCTCAAAATCCTACAAGCTAGGCTTCAGCAGTATGTGAACCGAGAACTACCGGAAGTACAAGCAGGGTTTCGAAGAGGCAGAGGAACTAGAGATCAAATCGCCAACTTTCACTGGATCGTGGAGAAAGCGAGAGAATTCCAGAAAAATGTCTATTTCTGCTTCATTGACTATGCTAAAGCCTTTGATTCTGTGGATCACAACAAACTCTGGCAAATTCTGAAAGAGATGAGGGTACCAGACCACCTTACCTGTCTCCTGAGAAACTTGTACGAGGGTCAAGAACCACACATGGAACAACCGATTGGTTCAAAATTGGGAAAGGAGTACGACAAGGCTGCATATTGTCGCCCTGCTTATTTAACTTATATGCAGAGTACATCATGAGAAACTCCGGGTTGGATGAATCACACGTCGGAATTAAGATTGCTGGGAGAATTATCAACAACCTCAGATATGCAGACGATACCACCCTAATGGCAGAAAGCGAAGAGGATCTCAAGAGCCTCTTGTTGAGGGTGAAAGAGGAGAGTGCAAAAGCTGGTTTGAAACTCAACATCAAAAAAACGAAGATCATGACATCTGGCCCCATCACTTCCTGGCATATAGAAGGGGAAGAAATGGAAGCTGTGACAGATTTTATTTTCTTGGGCTCCAAGACCACCGCAAACGGTGACTGTAGCCATGAAATTAAATGACGCTTGCTCCTTGGGAGGAAAGCTATGGCAAACCTAGACAGTGTAGTAAGAAGCAGAGACATCCCCTTGCTGACAAAGGTCCGTCTAATCAAAGCTATGGTTTCCCCATTAGTAATGTATGGCTGTGAGAGCTGGACTATAAGGAAGGCTGAGCGCCGAAGAATTGATGCTTTCGAACTGTGGTGCTGGAGAAGACTCTTACGAGTCCCCTGGACTGCAAGGAGGTCAAATCAGTCAATCCTAAAGGAAATCAATCCTGAGTGCTCATTGGAAGGACAGATACTGAAGCTGAAGCTCAAATATTTTGGCCACCTAATGCGAAGAGAAAACTCTCTGGAAAAGACCCTGATGCTGGGAAAGACTGAGGGCAAAAGGAGAAGGGGACGGCAGAGGATGAGATGGCTAGATAGCATCACTGATGCAATGAATATGGACTTGAGCACGCTCCGGGAGAGAGTGCAGGACAGGAAGGCCTGGCGTGCTATGGTCCATGGGGTCACAAAGAGTCGGATACGACTGAACAACAACAGTCTTTGAAGCAGGGTCTTGTATTTAATTTAAACCCATAGAGGGGAACTCCAGGCGAAGAGGAAATAGAACACATTTTTTAATATATTGTGTAAATCTATTCAAACTATGAGCTGTGTTGCGAAAATAATGAAATGCAACTTGTAAAACAAACCTGAGTATATGGCTAATGATACTTGCTGAGGGCACCTTGTTTAAATTAGATGTTTCTTAGGATGCAATACTTAAGATGCTTAGGGTGCAATCCTATGGCTGCTAGACAGGATTGGTCAGTTCCTGGAGAACCTGTCTCCCCACCCCCTCATAGGCAGCGCAGATCATCCCCACACTCTGTGCTCATAAGAGCAGAGCAGGGGGAAGGGGGCGTTCCTGGGGGCGGGGCATTCACAAGTGCCAGTACTACACTTCCTATGTGTTGACTGGCCTCCCCACCCCGTGCTCCAATGTCCAATGGCTAGACAGCCAAAATCAGCCATCTAGCCACAAATGCAGGGCAGCTGGAGCATGGAGATGATCCCCTCTGCACTCCTCCCACCATGCATTGGATAGGTGGTTGCCTCTAAGTTTGGAGGTGGCCGACGATCCCCATAGGATTGCATCCTTAGGGTGCAATCCTATGCAGGTTGGGAGTTGTAGGACTTTTTCTGTCTCAGCATGCATAGGATTGCACCATTAATTTATTCCCAGCTGGTTCTATGGCTGGCAGAGGGATTGCTCCTGGATAAACTGGTTAAGGATTGCAGTCTTAGCAGCTTCAGTATTCCAGACGAAACCAAACCGAAGGCATTTAAAATATATACATAGTCCATTTTAACAGCCCCTACAGGTAAAGCAGGGCAACTTGTGGCCTCCAGATGTTTTGCTCTACAACCCCCATCAGCGCTAGTCACCATAGCCAATAGTGAGGGCTGATGGAAGTTGTAGGCCAAAACATCTGGAGGGCAATAAGTTGTCCACTCCTGAAGTAAAGGATGGAAAACTGGCAAAAAACTAACTATATCTTTTTCTAATGTAAGGAGAGAAAGAAATCTTAACTGAGATTGCTTTCAGTAGTAGGAAAAGTAGGGGGAAAGTACTAAAAATATATAAAATGTTTTTATATTTTATATTTTTTTACTGTGTGCTTGTTGGTTTTAATTTTTGTGAACCACCCAGAGAGCTTCGGCTATTGGGTGGTATAGAAATGAAAAAAATGAAAAAATAAAAACATATTTCAGGCTAATAGCAGTTACCCTTTCATAGTACCCTTTCTGCAGAAGCATCCCAACTTGATTTTTTTATCACTCAATTTAGTTCAATCTAAAAACTATCAAACCTCTACTGAATCTTCAAATAGTAAACTGAATCACATGAAGAAGCCTGGAGTTTAATTGTAAATAAGCAGGTGTTATTTTGTGAATACTTTAAAAAACTTATCCAGTTTTGTTATCAAATAGTCTCAACACAAAAAGGTTCAAGTTTTTATGTGCACAAACATTTGAGTTAAATATGAATTACTATGTGGCACTGAAAAAAGATTGTGCAGGCTTTAAGTAGTTGGTAAATATATGGCTCAGTTAACTTAAACTTAGTATCTTCAGTGCTTTTCATATCATTAGCCATGCACAATAACACACTAGGCAGAACTGACCAAAGGAGCTTCTTCACACTGAGAGCAGCAGGTTGAAACAGAGTCATCTGATCTGTTCAAAAGGGTCACGTGAATGAGTAAGATGTAATTTCATACAGATATACACAGCTATATTATAGACATAAGGAGGTCTCAGTTTCTTCTTTGTTCATCTTTTTCAGGTGAATCCCAGATTTGGAAGTCAGTGTCCATTCAAAATTGTTAAAATGTATTAAACACAACATCAGATATATAACTATATAAAAAACAAATTTAATGAAAATAGGTATATATCACACCTGTATTTTAGAGCTTTCACAGGAATCTGTAACACATCGCCTCTTTCATATGGAAGGTGTACAGTTTCACTGTCCACTGTCTGAAACATTCGTTCAGCTTCCTGAAAGTTACACATTATCCAATACATTTAAGAAATTTTGAACTATGAGAACAAGCCATGTAAATGAGGCCTTGTATAAAACTTATTTTTGATACAGAGCAAAGTGACCGTAATTGTATTTTGTCCACAGCTTATAACAATCTTGAGACAGCCCTAGAGAGAACTAGCAAAAGGGAAAATATTTTATCTTTTGCATTTACTTAATCCAGAACACTATGGGCAGTGTTCCACTCATATATAAGGGCTTTTCAGTTCTTCTTTCCAGTGGCAGCCTCCACCTCCCTATGACTTGGGAGCATTTCAGAGCAGCACCCAATGGAGTGGCGAAAGCTCATAATTAGAACAATTTTATAGATATCCAGGTTTAAAGTTCATGAAATGTTTTCTGAATGTCTCCTCTACTAAGCCAATCACACTCTCAATCATATACCCCTTTTTGCATATATTAACACAGTTTCTAAAACTTTATAGCACTGAGCATGCAAGTCACATATCCATGAGAACCATAGAAACAATGGGTTGGATTTAGAGTTAAATCTAAAATTTAAGTGGATTGGTGGATGCAACTGGGCTGGTGGAAGTAGGCCTCCCCTCCATGTGTGCCCCTGCCGCAACAAAGGAAGGCCCTCTAGCCAACAGAAAATGCTACAGAAAGGGTCAGGGGACCCTGCTGAATGGGGTGAGGTGTGATGAGAGGGGGATCCCTGAAAATTGGATAGAGGCACCTTCCGTGAGTGGATCCCTTCCATCCATGGATCCAACCCTATGTTTTCACTGTTTTTTCCATAAACCACCACTTCTAGTTATTCTTTATAGATATGAATATTCAACTTACTTCCTTTGCTTTTTTCTTTTTGTCATCTTCCTTCTTCTTCTTACTTTCTGGCATAAGGTCATCAAGCCAACTGAGTTCCCGTTTGGTGAAACATAAATCCATGAGTTTACGAATGAACACTAGAGCTAAAACCTTTAAAACAATTTCAAATCACACGAATCACATACAGATCATAATGCCAATAGAAATATAAAACTAATGTAGGTTGGGTTACACAAAACAGAATTCTATGGCATAACTCTTTTAGGTAAATAAGCTAATTTGGCACTGCTGAGCATTTTCAAATAATGCTCAGAGACACTTGAACTTACCATCATAGGAAAAACAACAGCAGCAGCAGATGCTTTAATTACCCACAGAAGCACAAGACAGGTAAGTTGAACTACAGTAAATATATGGACTTTCCAGAGTGGCACATAACGCAGATAGATCAGATCAGGTTGGTGCTTGGCAGGCATTCCGAACAATTTGATACGATCAAAAAACTAAATTGATAAGAAACAAAATCACTAAACATTTTTCAAAAGAAAAATTTAAAAAATAAAAATAATTAGAAATGTAAATTGAAGGTATTACAATGCTAGACAGGGCTGCTTATTTGTCAAAAAAAACCTTGCATGGATCAAATATTGGTCAAATATTTAAAGCATTATTAGACATGTAACAAAGAATTATATTAACTATAAAAACTTATGAAAACTTCTAAATAACTATTTATATCTCATAAGCAAACATAAATATATGTGAATATTCAAGAGAGTGAATTCTAGCCCAGCGAAAGAAGAAAGAAACACTTCCTCCCTCCCCATCCATAAGCTGCATTCAGGCAGTGCAGGATCCTTCTCTCCTGCTCTTTTCTTTACAGTATTCTATGAGCCTTCAGAGCTCTGCTTGTACAAGATGCCCCCATCAATTTCCCCTTTGGGGGCAGAGCTGGGAAGTCAAACCATAGTATCTATTTTTCAACTGTTCATCAAGTACTACATGATTAAAATAGAACTTGCCTGGATGCCTTTTAGTGAGGATGCTCCCATGTAAAGAAAAACACCGTACAAAACTGGCATTGGAATAAACTGTGGAGAAAATAACCAACTTAAATAGCAGAAATTAACAGATCAAGGAATGCAAAAGGTCAAATGGAATTTCACAGGCTGGGGTACTTCGTCCAAAAAATAAAAACAAAATAAAAACAAAATTCAACAACAGGACATGAGTTTTGCAATTAGCTATGAAAATGTACTTTCAATGGAAAGCTTTAGTCCATCAGATCTCAGAAGTGGAATTTAAGTATAACCTAAACATAAAATTTTAAAGTTAACATTTTTGCATGTAAAGTATGTGAACAAATGTAAATATAACTAAAGGTTATATTTATAACTATAACTAACTATAACTAACTATAACTAACTATATTCTGTGTGTGTGTGTGTATATGTATGTATGTATGTATGTATGTATATATATATGTATGTATATATATGTGTGTGTGTGTGTGTGTGTGTGTGTATATATATATATATATATATATATATATAAACTAATGCCAGGTTTCCCCCCTGCCTTTCACTATCTTTATACTCTGGGCCTAACTAAATATCACACACAAATGCTTGTAACCCAACTGCAGTACCTGCTTGTGTTACAGGAAAGCCATTTTGAAAGGCTAAGCACCTCCCACACTCCTCGCTTCTCCATTTTAACTTTCTCCCTCCCAAAGCAGCTTTCCTATAAAGGAAAACAGCTGGAGTTTATAATATGCATTTACATGTGTAATTTAGTTAGGCCACTTGTCCTAATTCTCAATTTCACTTAATTTGCACATTGCAAACAGTGAAAGAACAGTCTATATAACAGAAAATCTTCTAAACCCAAAGCAGAAATGCTACTCAAATGGAGTATTAGTACAAACAATAAAAATACATCTCTCCTTCTCCCCACAATTGGCTGTACAACATAATAAGCAAACCAAATTCTTTCAAGCAAGGACTGGGTAGCTATTCCACAACCCAGCAGTAGCAGGAAAAGTGCAAGAACCCATTCTCCATCCTTATTGCTAAGGTTGGACAACAGCCTACAGACAGAGTATACCAGACCTGTATCCTTATCCTATAAGAAATCCCTTGGGAAATGCTCAGAGAACTGCAAAAGAATAAAGTATTCTCTTCCTAGTCTAGCTCCTTCAGCAAGCCATCCAAATGCCACATCCTCTAAAGCCACCTTCTCAGGTGCCACGTAATCTACGTACTATGCAAATATGACAGTTATGAACATCCCAATTAATTTGGGCATTTTCTACTAATTATTTTGTATTTGCTCCTGGAAAGCATACAAGTAAAGTTTGGAAAGGACCAGTGAAAAGGTAATTGACCATTTGCTTATGTCAGGGAAAGATTAGTCACTCTTAATCTTTTATGCCTGCACTTCTTCTCTGAATCTGAGTGTACAGCAAAGCATGTTGGGAAGAGAAATGGGAGACTGTTGTGTCCTGCTGTTCCTGCTTTTGTTACTCCAGCAGTGCATGGCTTTATATCTGCTCCTCAACTGATGTGGAAGTAGAAGTTCCAAGTGTAAGCAGGAGCTCCTTGGTGGTCATGTCCCCCACCCCCCAATGTAAACGTTATCCTTGGTTAGAAGAAAGTGAGATATCCTCGAAGAACAGAAGTACTATTTAGGCTGCAATCCTATGCACATCTACTCTGGAGTAAGGACCAAGCCACATGTTGAAGCATAGATCTGCTAGGATTACACAGAGGCCAGTGGGATCTTTTTAACAGCAAGAGGGACACACGGGCGAAGAGTGCAGAACCCACTCCCCGTGCTCACAACTTACCTCCTTACAGTCTGTCCACAAGAGCTTTCCCCCTCACCTAAGCTGTAATACAAGGTGTGCTCAGCTCAAAGCAAGGGAGAAGGGGTGCAGAGAGATAAGCGTTAAGTAGGGAAGCATTCTGCATGTCTGTCCCACCTCACTCTTTTGCTATAAAACGAAAACCTTCCTGACCATTGTCTTTCGGTAATTTGAGCAGATCAGTATTTAAACACACAGCTCTGCTGCTATTGTATTTAGTTTGACCCTTAATCGTGTTGATTTCAGTAGGACCTCAAAATAATTACAGAACAGTCAATCTTGATTTAGATTTTAAATAAGTCTAATTTTCTGGCTTCACTGAGCTGGAATGATGTAGCCCTAGACAGAACTGACAATAAGCAGGCTCACTAGGACCACTTCTCCTTAGTTACACACATCTCAGGTGATTACCGTAAGCACAACAGAAATGCAGTGCAAAAAAGCCACACCCAACCCTCTATAGACAAGTTCCACCCTCCATCCCTACACACCTTGTTTTAAAGGGAGAATGCAGCTTTTCTGCTGCCACTGAATTTTGATGGCAGATTCAGTGGGGGCCACAAAAAAAGGGTGGGGTGCATGCAAGCCACATTTTGCCTATCCTTGCTCTAGAGGAGGGAGCAAGGTGTGAGTAATAGGATTGGAATGGGAAAGGAATTACTTAGGAAGAGGACTTGGAAGTTGGAATAAGGATTAGTTGGAAATACAAGAGATCAGAAAGGTACACAAGAAACAAGCAACTCCTCTCTCTCCAAAGCTCTTCATATGTTCCTACTCAGATGAGACAGAAGTAATGAAGAGTAGAGAACAGAGTGCAGCAAAGCATTATGTAAGACTCACCATCCCTTTCCCAAAACACTGTGACTGGAGAGCCCTGATAAAACATTCCCTGTGATTAGAAGGTAGACTTGTCATTCACTCAACAGTTATCTTCACAATCTTTCAAGGAACTCTTAATTCATGTGGAATTCTGGGCATGGAAGACTTTGTCTCAAGATCTAATCATTGTTTCCATGGCACATAAAGAACCCTGAATTTCTTCAACAAGGTATGGAAAGGCTGCAACCCAAGAGTCCAGGGAATGAGCTTAGCTGTCTGTATGGCAGATGCAGGGACAAAGGAATTTACTGAGACTGCAGCACTTAGAGCTTGCAACTCTGCAAGTTCTACAAATAAACTATGCATTTCCTTTGGAAATGCATTATTCACATCCCTTAGATCCAAGGAGGTTTGTGTTGGTAGAAGTTGTTTTTAATGTACCCTAGTTCCTCTTATGCACGGCTTTATGGCACCCTCACTATTGAGAGCATAGTACCTCCAGTAGTATTCAAGTATGGTGAGATTCAAGTATGGTTAACAGATGGACTTTATGTGAAAGATGTTCTGGTGGAACACTACTATTTGGAAAGGAGGAGAAGCCTTCCCTCAGTAAAAAATGTCTGCCATTCCAGGCAGTTACCTAAAACTCAGTAAATGGTCAGTTACCTAAAACTCAGGCATCTCAAGATCACCATCATGTTCCCTGCTATTATAAGGATAAGCTAGCTATAATCCTGAGTATTCTAGAGCTAAAATAGGGCTAACATGCAAAAGGTAAATGGCATGATAAATAGTCTCCCAGTTTATCTCCTTCAGAGTGTTTTTCCCCATCTGAGTCAGCAAGATACTCACTCCCAACTAGCAATAGTGAATGCATTTCAATCTGAAGCAGACCAAAGAAAGAAAAAAACCAGTTGTTGAAACATCTGGCCATGGTACTCAGTTCTCTTTCTGAAATCAACTCATCTAAGCCCCACCAATAAGAATTTAAAAACGGTTTATTAGCATGTTAAGCTTATATAATGTTATAGAACAATTTGTTCTTACCTTTAATACAGAGGTCATAAACACAGACAACCCCATCAGAACAAAGATCATTAATCCTGTCACCCTCTGTTCACGGATTCCCAGGAACTTCGGCTGCTCTCCTGGAGCAGAACACTCAGATTCTACTTTTAAACTGTTGACATGACTTATAGACAGAACAGTTGCAGCCACAAACCAAGGCAATCCCATGATAGAGCATATACCTAGCATAATGCCAACCATGAGCAGATCGAGATGATAGCCACAACCTTTCTGTGGAGTCAAACACAAACATGTTTCATACTAAACTGGTATCATGGCAAATAGACATTCTGGTAACAAACTTTTGAAATCTTGACACAGACATCTGGAATATCTTTACTTACTACATATTTATAATGCGCTAAGATTTTGTTTCACAATTCAGCATCGAATACAGTAGAATATAAAATGGAAAGAGGGTGGCAAGAAGAGAAATTGTTGCTAAGTCAATATGGTAAAAACTATCCTGCAAAATTACAGAATCAGACTTTCTAGAACACACACTAGCAGATAAAGATATTCAGTATACGTAATAAAAAGATTGAATGGCTGCAGGGTCAGGGGAGAGAAGGGAAAATTCACAGCTGAGCTATATTTCGAGCCTAGCTTTCTCACAGTTTAGTAAACACACACACGCGCAAAAACTTCAGTATGATAACTGTCTGCCATCAACTCCCAGTTCTGATTGATGAAAAAAAGCCAATGATGTTAAGTTTGTTTCCTCATAAAGGAAATAGTTCAGAATATGTGGGTAGGTTCTGCTCAAAATATAGCTGTGGTTCAAGTACACTTTTCAGTAACCCTAAGGTCCATTATTTACTCCCTCTCCTATCTCTATGGCCTTAGCACAATATTCCTAATACATCAATATTTCAGTAACCCCAACTCTTGCCAGCCCAGTCCCTTGACAGCCACCCATTTCTCAGCTTTTAAAGAGAAGTGTGTATTCTCCAGAATAAATGGTGTGATTTATAGACTAATTAGGCCTGCCATGTATAATTTTATTCCATTTTCTGAATTTATGCTGAATGTGAGATTTTGTCTTTGAAGTTCAACATTTTAGACCAAGTATATTAAGGAAGTATTTTAAGGAAGTTACTACTGCAGAAACTAAGTTGACTTTTGCATTCTCAGTGAGGAAGCGAAAGCAAATGTTCACCTTGAGCTTATGTTCTTTCCTGTTTATGATAACTGCTGTAATTTGCTGGTCCATAAAAATGAGAATGGTACAGAGTAATGCAGGTACTGCAGCTATCACAAGTGTCCACCAAGGATTAGGGCCTAGAGGATCTATGAGCCATCCCCGGTCACTTCGTGTGGGCTGAAACAAGAAAAGAGCAGATGTCAAAAAGACTAAGTATTTCTTCCTTTTTTATTAGATAAATATTTGAATTCCTAACTTTGTATGCATACTGTTTACACTGGGCGTACACTTTCCAAAAATTCCAAATTTAAAAATTGCTTAGAATAGCTTGGGATCATGATCAAGCACACACCGTTAAAAAAAACTAAGACTTGGTTCATACGAGATGTAATTAATGAACAAGTTGTACCACTTTTGACAATATAATTTAAGATAACAAGTAGTATTGTAGTATATGGCAAGCTGGTGCCAACCAGATGTTTTGGATTACAACTACAATAAGCCCCAACCACCACACCCAATGCTCAGGTATTATGAGAGTTGTAGTCCAAAATATCTGGAGGGCACCAGGTTGCCTCCCCCAATAGCCTTTTAAAGTAAGACACCTGAAGCCTTTGTGAAATAGACAATATAACAAAACGAAATGGACTAATAGTCCAATCTTGTGCATGTTTATTCGGAAGCAAGTCCCACTTAGTACAATAGGACATACTCCCCAGGTGTCCATAGGATTGCATTGTAAGCAAGGAATGGGTAAAAGATTGTGCTGCATGAAAGCACACGCATGGGATGGAATATACTAAAGAACTGTGCAGTCCTATGCACATATGCTCAGAAGTGAGTTCCCACTATGTTCAGTGAGACTTACTCCTCAAGTTAACAAGATAAGACGCTAAAGGTAAGAAAACAAGAGCACAGAACTGATTGCAGTAGCAATCAACATCATCAATACACAAGCAAAATGGAAGAAAATCTACTTTTTGTGGTGCATGAGCCACTCATGAGCCTTGTTTGAAACCTAAAACATGCAATCAAATCTGTCAATTACAGTTATACCACCTCTCACGGTATGGATTTCATGCTAGCTAGCATCTGAAGTGCTAATTTTGTATCTTATAATAACAATCTACCACAGCTAGACTTTATTTCTTTAAATTAAGTAATGCTACCAGCAGTGTTTAAAGAGTATCTTTTCACAGTTACATTTTTTAAAAACAAACAACATTTGCTTACTTCAAATTTTTCAGGCACAAGGAGTTTAGGTGACGGAACCCCCACAAGGTAATCAATGAGAACCATAATCACTATTGTCAAAAATACAGCAAAGTCACTTATTGTAGAACGCACCTAAAAAAGAAGGAGGAAGGCACTGTAAAACATTTTCCCTCTTGCAAAAAAGGATATTTGCAACAGTGGGGGGGGGGGGTGTTTGTGTCCAATAATTACTCATATTGAAGTAGTTCCAAAGGACTTAGTGAAATTTATACTTATTTAGACCCTGTGGTTTATCAGCAAAAGCCTTAATTTCAGAGTAGTTTGAAGTTGAAATCAATTATCTTCAAAATTAGATGTCTTCAGTACATTCTAACATTCAAGACAAACCTTTCAAAAATACCTTATTTAACCCAATTCAAAGTGGTGGCTCACTGTCAAAAAGTAATGGTTAGATCATGAGAATCATACCCCCCAGTACTGCAAGTAGTAATACATATTAAAAATGTTGTAATACATTTCAAGAAACTTAATGTTGGCCTTTAACTAGAGCTAAAGCATCAGGATTATATCAGGCTGCAGGATTATAAAGTCCTCCTCCCCACTCATATGCAATCACATCCCCAGCTTCCCTTTCCCATGGCTCGACATAACTTTGACCAATATTAACTATGATTAATTCAAGGCAACAATTAATTCAACGTTGTTGAACATTTACAAAATAAGAAGGACCTTGTGTTGAATTACATCTACATTCACCTTTGAAGAGTTGCTGCCACAAAGTTTTTCCCACAACATGTTTGTACTGCTTAGTTCTACACTGACTGAAGGATTCTTGCTTAAATGCTTGACCTTCTCATGTGACAGAGAATTAACATGAGTTGCTAAACTGTACACTTGATTAAACCCAGATTTCATGTTCTGTTTGGAATTATATGCACCAGAAAGTATCACTCAACCTCACGAAAACGTCATTATAGCATTTTTGCTAATATCCGAATTAAACATTTAAGATAGTTGTACTGAACAGTTGCTTGGGTAGCACTGCTTGTTCAGCTGATTCATACAGCATAGCATTTCAGCAAGTTCATTCTCTGCTCAATCATCGTTTCTAACTGAAGTTCTTTTCATTAACAGGTCATACGTTTCTCTCTGTGAAATATGCTATATTTGACAGCAAATGCAAGCAAAGAAATAATAAATATTGAATTCAATCCAGTGGAACAAATGGTATTCCAAAGCTTTCTAAAAATAAGTCTGCCAAGACATACTATTTCCCACAGATTTACAGACTCCTTTGTGTGTGAATGGATTTGCTTACATACATTTAGGGCAAACATTACTGGGACTGCAAGAAAAGAAGGAACCAGCAAAAAGGCTATTAATTCTGCATTCACTCTGTAGCAATGTGCCACAACTGTTCTACTCTCATCTTGGGTCATTCACCACAGCACTCTAGATTATAGGATTGAATTTGATGATCCTCTGGTCCTCTGATGTACACCACCATCCTGTGACTAAGGAGCCTCTGCAATATTTATAAATAACTAATTATACCCAAGGTCTGCTCAGGTAGTGTCACTACCACCACTCCCTGTTTTCCACATTTCCCTGGGCCGGGGGCACCCTTAATCTTTATAAATCTGAACACAGTAAACAGGGTAAAAAATAAGGTGTTGTGAAGGAGGTCTGAGGGGAAATAACATCACAGGATTCACTGAATATTCAAAATGGGCCTTTTTATTCATAGGCAAAAGGGCAGGGATTATAGATGGAAAACAAGGATCACTATACATGTATTCAGGAACAAAAACAAACCTGCTACTATTTGTAACTATACTAACTCTAATTCTGGGTCATTTAGAGTGTAGTACCAATATAAATATATGTGGGACAAGGACAGGCTTAGATTCACTCTACCACTGTTTCTCAGGCATTATAATCACTTATTCCCAACTGACAAATCCCAACCACCAGTCCCAAATGCCAAATATCAAAATACATGACAAATCAAAACTTTTGATCCAATCAATATTACATTTTCAGCACTAGTAACTCAATTTTAAGTAATTAATATCAGTCTCCCTTCTTCTAAATGCTGAATATAGAAATGGATTAATGCTACCACAATTACCTTAGTGGGAAAATAGCGCTTGGTCTTGAACTGCTTGAGGAAAGACGAAAGGAAACATGTTGTAAAGAATAATATGACAGACCAAAAAAGAACATCTGGGAAATATGGGCCATGATGACCACAGGCTGATCCAACAAATGCACCATGAAAATCATGACATTGCTGTAAGTAAAACCATTCATAAACATAAATTAGACATTTTATTAAGAAATGTTCAAATCTGCAATTAAACTTTTACCTGCCCATAAATGTACAAAAGAATCACTAGCTGTGGGCTAAAATGATGCAGACACTGTGTGAATACAGATAACCAACTTAGCACATGTTAAGTTTTTGCCACTTTTCCTTGGCTATCTATATTAATGCAAACATGGTATGAGGGTTCCCCCCACCCCATATCATGTATTTTAAATGCATGATAAAGGTGAGAGCTTTATCAAGTAGTATGACTTCCCACACAGTTCCCAAGTTTAAGTTGGTCTGTATTCATCAATAGTTTTTTTAAAAAATCTCAATTTGAAGCACCTTTCAATTGCAAAAATGGGGAAAAAATTGTTACAGATCAAAATTCTCATTGTATATACTCCACATATTCTTGAATTATAGACCAAATTATGCTGAGTAAAGGAGGAGCTGGCTCTTGGGATTCAACTGAATACCATACGTGATGAATTTTTGCACAAAGGATTAAGGAAGTTGCTTCTCTCTGAACATTTAAGTGATATCGTTTTCCTTTTTGCCCTCTTGCAAGTATTTGTTTTTACTCTCCTAGATCCTCCTTCACAATTATAAAACAACATGTATACAGAAAGCCCTTGGGTTCTTTAATAATTGTTTTTAGGATTTTAGTTAGGAAAAATATATATGAGATAGCACAAACAGATTTCCAAAGCCTATTCAAGTAATATTGTTCGTCTCCCCCTAGAACTTCTAGGCAAGGCAAGATTGCAAATGTCTCAGGCTCATGAAAGAGCTAGCGTACTCCCTCTTCTCATGTATTTAGTATACTCAGAATCAGATCACCTGAATAGGGTTCTGCTCTACTGTTATTTGGGAACATGAAGGTCTACATTATATTTCAAGGCACTCACCTTAACTGTGAGGTTAGCCCATTGTATAGTATCTACAGATTTGTTGGTTGTCCTCCATAGCTCCAGTGTTTCATTGCTGGGATTCTGAGGCTCTGCACATACACATCTGGCAAGTTTAAGATTTCACCACATTAGTCGGTATTTCATCTTTCTGCTATGTACTTTTACAGCATTTATTCTGACATTTTTAAAGTAGAAAAATGGCAACAATAGGAAAGGTTTTCAGGAAATAACAAACATTTGAACTAAGAAATGCAGTATAACTCAATAACTAATTCAAGATTCATTCTAAAGATAACAGCCTTTTTTGTTTTCAATAATCAACATATTAAACTTTAAAAGGCAAGCAAAAAAAAACTATCAAGGCCAACAATTACTGTAATGCTATAGAACAGCAACAGCACATGTATCCTTACATGGCAAATGTTTTTAATCTTTAGAACTGATGGAAAGTGACAATAAATAAATGGACAGTGAAAGCTTAATTGTTTCTATGTTCTGCTGCATACAATAAAACATCCAGAGCTCGCCACTGCCAGATGGACTGGATAGGATTAGTGTAGATCAGCAGTGGGCAACCCACAGCCCTTGGACCAACTGCAGCCCTTGGACCAATTTCAAGTCCTCTGCATATAATCAGTTTAGTACCACTGGCAAGAGTGATCTGTCCCTTCCCTAGCAGCCCACTGTATGGAAAGGAAGAGGGGGAGAGAGAAAAGGAGGCGGCAGAAAGAGAAAAAGTGGTGACCCACCCATCTTTGGCCCTGCCCACAACCAACATGCACTCCTGACAAGAGGAATGTGGCCATCATCAGAAGGAAGGTTGCCCACCCCTGGCCTAGATGGGTTACCAGTACAGCACAATACTCTTGCAAAGTTTGAGAAAACATTTGTGAATAATTACACTGGAAGCCCACAGACACAAAACCCTTCTAATATGAATATTTTAAAAAGACAGGTTATGGCCCTCTCATAGTTCACTAAGAAAACCACACTTACGAATACAATGTCAGTTTATCGAGGTCGTTGTGCATATTGAAAGCATAAATCTCTCCCAACTGAAAAAGCTTTTCCAGTGCTTCATATATAAATATTATACAAATTAGAGCAGCAAACGCCTCCTCAGTAAATCGAGTGATGTAACACACAAGGCTGCTTGCATCAGTTGCTACTAACAATATACACAAAAATGATGTCCATAGACCGATGCTGGTTCGCAGGGAGAGATAAGAAAGCCCATAGTCCCTGTTCGAAAAAGAAATATGGATTCAGTAAAACTATTTAAATAAGGCATAAGTTAGATAATGTATCAGCTTTGTTCTGGCGCCTTTGCCAGCGCTCATTTTTTCCTCAATTTATAGTATATTTTGATCAGGTTCTTTTTGAAATCCAAAAGCCAGTTAAGATGTTCAAAAGGAAGTACCTATTCCTGAAACAGTTTGCAACACATATGGATTTTTTTTTTACATGAGGAATCATTCAAACAAGTTATATCTTATTTGCATTCTGGGATGGTATAGTCCCAAGATGGCTGTACATATAAAGCAGGAGTAGGCAACCCAGGGAGACATTTTATGTGGGCTGTGGTGCCTCTGGCAGGCTCTGCCTGCGCCATTCCCTGTCCAGTCAGTAAGGAGGCAGCACCTTCCCTGCCCAATCAGGGAAAGAGGCACTTTGGAAAGAACAGATCCACCTGGATCCACACTTTCCAAAGCCTTCCCCTTCCTTCTCTCTCTGTTGTAAGAAAGGGAAGGGGTGGTGATGACCTCCAACACACATGGCTTTTTCTTTCTTTCTCTCTTAGTTCTTGAGAGAGAAATAGTGTGCCATAGTGATGATTTTGAGAGAAGAGTGTCAAATGGTTCTGGCCTTAACCAGTGCCAGCATGCGACTTCCAACATATTCCCTCAGAGGAAATGCAGCCCAAGGGGGAAAATGTTGCCCACTCCTGTTGTTAAAGTTTGAACTAATTAGCAATTGCTACAGCCCTTCCATATTGCTATTTTCAGAGTGGCTAACTTCAAATTAATAGAAGCAAACCAGAATAAAAATCAGAACAGCAGCTAAAAATAAAACAACAGCAGTAGCAAATCACACCGTAGCATAAAACCAATTCCATCATACTTTGAAACATCAGAGAAAATAAAAAGATCTTTGCAACGTCAAAAGGACACTGCAAGGAGCCCTGCCTGGCATTCAATCTGGAGGGCATTCCAGAGGCAGGGCCCTGAACCAGGGAGGCTATCTCCCTAATCATCACCTAGCTCATATCAGAAAGCAGTTGCGCCTGGAGAAAAGCCTCTAAAGTCAACCTCAGTCTACTGGCAGCTCATGTGGTAGTAGGCAATCCTTCTGGTACTAAGCCTCTAGCATTTTTTATTGTGCTCAGAAATGGATGGGAAACCAGGGTAGTTGTTTAAAACTCCCACCAACCAGTCAAGTTAGCAATCTTGTATTTTGAACTAATTATGAAGTCTTTGGACAGTCTGCAAAAACAGCCCCACATGCAACACACTGCAGTAGCTTAACCTGGAGAATACCGGAGATGGGCAACTATGGCCAGGTTCTCAGTGGCCAGGCTCCCTAACTGTATGCATGATTACTGGATTTTCAGCTAACATATGCATCTAAGAGGGCTATATATTTTTACTGCTTCTTAACAAGTGATAGGAAAAAGACCATTGGTCACTTACCAGTAAAAGGGATTTCTTTGTGCATGTAAAACAGCACATCAAGTAGGTCTTATGTGCCACCTAGTGGTTGAAGGCAAAATTGCTGCTCCAATTAAGTCTTTTAACTGTCTTTCCCACCTTTGAAGCTCAGTTTCAGATGACAAGCTCAGGAAGTACTAGGATCACTGAGAACAGCGAAACACAAACAAGAAAAACAGGACATCTTGCACTCTCTGCAGACAGGGCTTGGAAAGAAACCAAGTGCAATAATAAAAAAAAGAACATTAATCCCCACCAGCAGAAACAGCTATAACAGAATCTGAATGTAGGGTGTGGCCCTGATGTACTGTTTTACTTGCACAAAAAAATCCCTTTTACAGGTAAGTGACCAACGATCTTTTCTCTTGTGCATGTAAACAGTACATCAGGTGGGACATACCAAAGCATGACCCATGTAGGGCAGGATTTAACAAAGTAGTAGCTGTGTAATGACAGGGAAGGATGTGCTGCAAGACATGCCTTCCAAAGGCTGCCTCAGTAGAAGCATATATGTCAGTCTTCTAATGTTTAACAAAGGTGCTAAGATTTGCCCATGTAGCTGCCCTACAAATCAGTGCAGCAGAGCACTGAGGAAAAAAGCTGCCAATGTTGTGGCTGCTCTTGTAGAATGGGCAAACATTTTGGTAGGTGGAGTCAACTTCAGGCAGGAATAGGCTAGGGAAATACATGCCTTTAGCCACCTATTCAGAGTAGCATTAGAAACCTTCCGTCCCAAGGAAGCAGGATGGAATGAAACAAACAGGGAATCTGACTGAAGAAAAGTGTTGGTTCTGCTGATATTGGCCTTCAAGGATCTCCTGACAACAAGGGAATGCCATTTCTTTTCTGAGGGGTACACAGGGGAAGGACAAAAAGTGGGAAGCATTAGCTCTTGTTGACAATGAAAATGAGACAGAACTTTAGGATGGAAAAAGGGGTTAGGATGGAGCACCATTCAATCTTTATGGAATACATATAGGTGTTTTTCCCCAGAAAGGGCATCAAGTTTGGAGATCCTTCTGGCTGACGTTACAGCCACCAAGAATAAAACCTTGAAAGAGAGCAGTCAGAGAGACACTGATTTCAGGAGCTCAAAGGGTGGCATCCGAAGTGCTGAAAGTATGGAGTTCCCAGGAAGGGAAACAATACTGAACTGGAGATGACTTTGAAAAAGCTCTGCACAGGAACTATTTAAGAAAAGGATGAGAGCCCATGGACCTATCAGGGTTTTTTGACAAAAGAGTAGACAGCATGAAAGCCTGATGTTTAAGCATATTAGGCTTGAGATCCATAGCCAAACCATCTTGCAGAAATGCTAAAAGGTCTGAGGTTCTGGCTTTTTGAGCCCCAAATCCTTTTCCTCGTACACCAAGTGGAAAATATTTTCCACATACTCTGGTAAATTCTGTGGGTAGATGGTCTCCTAGAGGCCAATATAATCTCGATTACTGCAGGGGAGGGGTCTACTTTGGCAAAATGTTTCTGTTCAATTTCCAGACATATAACTGAAGCTACACATGATTTGGGTGAAGGAGAGGGCCTTGAGATAACAGGTTGTCCTGCAGAGGGAAGGGCCAAGGAGGAGACACTGCCAGATTGATCAGGTCAGGAAACCAGAGTCTCTGTGGCCAAAAAAGGAAGCCATTAGAATCATAGAACAGTAGGGTTGGAAGGGGCCTACAAGACCATCGAGTCCAACTGCCTGCTCAATGCAGGAATCCAAGTCAGAGCATCCCCAACAGATGGCTGTCCTGCCTCATCTTGAATGCCTCCAGTGTGGGAGAGCTCACTAATGAGTCTCACCTTTTCTTCCCTCATCTTCACAGAACCCTGGACAGAAAAAGGAGTGGTGGAAAAGTGTACAGAAGCCCAGTCAGCCATGAAGAAGACAGGGCATCCATCATCTCCACTGCTGGAGATGAATAATGGGAGAAGAACCTGCTGACCTGGTGACTGGCTTCTGATGCAAACAGGAACACCTGGATTCTCCTGAAACAGGAGACCCTCTCTTCAAAGACTTCTGTGTGAAGCATCCATTCTCCTTGGTTTAGCTGTTTCCTGCTTGGCCAGTCAGCCTGAGTATTCTGTCTCCCGCTTAGGTATTCTGCAGAGAGGGATGCTAGGTGACATTCCGCCCAAAGAAAGAAGGAGTCCACCTCCACCTAGAGGTCTGGAGACTTGATTCCTCCCTGATGGTCAATGTATGCCTTTAGCTGTGACACTGTCTGTCTGGATGAAGACCGATCTGAGAGGAAGTACTTGCAGGTTGATAGGAAGCCATGACTCCCTCGAGGACCAGGTTCCTTGAACCATCCTCCCCTTGCACAGAGCTCCCCAACCAGAAAGGCTGGCATCTGATGTAATCACTGTTTTGGGGGGATCCTGGAGGGGGACCCATCTCTCCAGAATAGGATGGAGGAGCCACCAGCAGAAGGAGGCTCAAACAGTCCTGGACAGATGAATGTTCAAGTGACATCTTGAAGTTATGTCGTTCTGGAAAGGAAGCAAGGCCCATTGTAAGGGATAAGAATGAAGCCTTAGCCAAGGAGTTACCTGGAATGTTGACACCAATCAATATGACTGCAGCTTGAATTTTGGAGAACCTCTCTGGAGAGACAGCCATGATCCCTAGTTCTATGTCTATTAAGTGGAGTATTCCATGAGAGTGGAGCAGATGACTCTTTGATGGTTGACCAGAAAACCGAAGTCCTTGAGACATGCCAGGGTGACTTGCAGGTCATCAATTGCCCGATGCCGAGAGGCTGAATGGATGAGAGATCATCGAGGTAAGGGTATACTGAGATCCCTTGCATGTGAAGATGTGCACCAAGGTGACCATGATCTCTGTAAATACTCTGGGACCCAAAGCTAGGCCAAAAGGCATGGCTCTGTATGGAAAATGGGACCCTTAGAAGGCAAAATGGAGGTAGCGCTGTTGATTGAGGAAGATAGGAACATGGGGATAGGCTTCTCTGAGGTCCACTGAAGTCATGAATTCTCCGAGGCAAAGAGCTCCTATGATGGACAGATGAGGCTGCATCTGGAACCAGTGGTACCAGATGAAGTGGTTGAGGAACATGAGATTCAAGACAGCTCTGACAGATCAATCTGCCTTTGACACTGTAAAGAAGTGAAAATAGAGCCCTAATCCCCTCTCTTCTAGACGCAATGATTCCACTGCTGCAATATCTAGTAGAAGTAGGATGGCCAGTTTCACCATCTCCCTCTTGGCTTGATTTGTTGGGGCTGGTGATGGGAAAAAAATAGTGGGGAGGTCGAGACATCAGCTCCAGATGCAGATCCGAGCAAAGAGTCTCCAGGACCCAATGATCTGAGGTGATAGTCAGCCATTTATCAGTGTACCCAGCAAGACGACAGCCCACCAACAAAAGGTTGGTGTCAAAATTGGTGCCTGTATCCCCTTGACATGTGGATGAGCTATATCTAGCAGATAAGTTCTGTTGGTCTTTATTTTCTCCTTGGGAACAAGCCCAGGTGGGATAGGGGGACCAAACATTTCTCCCTTGCCCAAAGGTTTTGGAGAACCAAAATGGCTGGCTGGTTTGGTCAGGATGAAAAGATCTAAAGAAATGCCTTTCTTCCTTCTTTCTTACTATGGGCATAGCCTTTTTCTTATCTTGATTCGACTAGGATGTCCTTTACAGCTTCTTCCCCAAAGAGCTTGCCCCCAGTGAAAGGCTCTGATGCTAGGTTGGACTTCGAAGGAGGAGCAGCTTCCCACTGGAGTCTCCTGGCAAACACATCAGCTACTAGGGATCTAGCAGAAAACTGAGCCGCATCCAAAGAGGCATCAGCAATAAAAGCTACCATTCTAGAGACCTTGAAAAGGGTCTTATGTAATCTGGCTGGATCATGAAGTGCCCCATCCAACACATCTTCCAACCACAGGAGGGAAGGTCTGGCAAAAAACGATGTTGAAGCTGCCACCCAAACAGATAGAGATCCTGCTTCATTGGTCTCCTTCAAACCAGTATCCAGCTTGCGCTCAACCGATTCCTTGAGCTGCGCATAGTTATCTTTCAGGTGAAGAGCATGATTCACCAGAGCCACCACAGGCATATCAATAAGTGGGACTTTAATCCATAATAAGCTGCTCTAAAACATAATGTTAGCAATAGCAATGGATTTCTTGTGCTGCAAAGGAGAATTCGAGTCACCTCTAATCACTTTTGGGATAAGAGCCGGCAGCTTCACCACTTTGGTCTTGGGCTGAGGATCAGGACAGACAACTGCCATCCTAGAAGTAGAGGGTTGAGCAGCTTCCTCTGAAAGAATTAAATCTAAAGCTGCCATAGTTTTACATAGCTGGGGAAGATAATGTAAGTCCTGGAATAGGTGATAGGAATCAGGCCCCTCAACGTTGGACACACCAGTCCATTCCTCTTCATCCAGGACAGTTAAGTCCACATTATTCTCATCTGGGTTAGGAGAGTCCAGATTTTCTTTTTAACTTCCCCCTAGGCACATTGTGAGGATCTGGAGATGAACCCTGTCCCGAGCTGGAGCTGAAGGAGCCTGCGGAGGCTGCTGTGACATTAGGACAGAGCCAGAGGGCTGCACAGCATTTCTAGATGTAGCAGATATAGAAGGGTTAAAGGCTGAGAATGAACCAAGGCATCCTTAGCCAGGTCAGCTAATAAAGCCTCCTTCAAGCACTGTAGCAGAGAAGGTGGAATTTCCAGAGAAACTGAATCCCCCAAGATTGCTGCCTAATTGTAGGAGATTGACAGAGTTTTGGCAGGAAAAAGCAGTGGGATGATGCCCCTGTTCCCACAGGGCAGTCTGTGAACCCCTGAAACTCCTCTGGGGAAAATTGCATCCACAGATTGCCCACATTCCTAGCCAAGTCTGCCTCTCCATCATCAGAGTGATCTTCATCTGCCCTAAGGCTCCTTCTGGCCAACCACCTGGGAGATGACGTAGCTAAAGCTGGGCTCCTGCATAAGGCCAGGTTCCCCACTCCTTGTCCTCCTCTTCTTCCTCCTCCTCCCAAACTCCCAACATCCATACCAGCTTTGGCTATGTTGTTGTAGGCACTCGATCTTGCTCTGAGTCCTGCTGAGGAAAACTCCCAAAGGTGGAGAAAAGGGAGCTCCGGATGCGATGGAAAGGCTTGCTTTTTCATAGGCTGTAAATGGACAAGCCACTTCAGTGTGAATGGGAGGAAGATCAGTAATGGTTGCCATTGTTGCCTTTCTGTCGCTCACAGAGGCCATGTGGACACAGCTTGTGAAGAGCCTGAGGAGACTTCTGGGCAAGGTTTATGAGGAGATTTGTGGGCAGAAACAGACTTTCCTTTTGCTTTCCCCATAGTAAGTGGTACAGCTGAAGACACAAGCAGGGAAAAGCTGGCCAAATTGGAGGGAGGGCAGTTGGAGACAACAGTGAAGGTAGCTGACAAGAACGGAGGGGCTGCAGTGTTGTTGTTGTTGTTGTTTACTTTTTTCCCTGAAAGGATTGGAAAGGGAGGAAAAGAGAACAGACAATAACACAGAGATATGCAAAAGTCACGGATAAAATGGAAAAACAAGCCTGAGTCAGAAGAATGCAGAGAGGCGAATCCATGACCACTTCAGTGAGGCAAAATCACAAAACTGAGCTTCAAAGGTGGGACAGACAGTTAAAATACTTAATTGGAGCAGGGATTTTGCCTTTGACCACTAGGTGGCGGATAAGACCCACCTGATGTACTGTTTACATGCACAAGAGAAACATTATTTTGCAATAGTGTCCTTATGCCTCCTTTGTGTAAAGTATTGCTTCAGTGTAGCTCAATGCACATTTATCTATCAGATTTATATAGCAACGTTCCTCCAAAGAAACTATTTGGCTCTGTAGACTATATTCAAACTAGATATTCTTAGTTAGCAGGAAGCCTAGTCTAATTACTTTACCCTGGACGAGACAACTAATTTATTTATTTTTTACTAACATTTTTTTATTCAAATTGCGAGTGGGTGGGGCTTTGCTAGGAGCAAATTTCAAATTGCATGGCTTTTAATTTAGGAACAGATCTGCTTCAGAAGCCCTTTCTCTGGACACTCCTACTTCCTGAGGTGAGGTGTGATGGTCTCTACCTTGTTGAGCTCCCTCCCAATACGTGTGCCTTGGCCTGTCTTATTAAGTTTTGGCACCAGGTGAACTCCATTCTTTTCTCCCAGGACTTTAACCAAGGACTTTCCATCTTGTTGGTACTTTAATATTTTAAAAAGTATTTTATTTGCTATTCTGTAGCATTTATGGATTTAAGTGCTATTTTGCGTTTTTAATTTAATTTTATTATTGTAGGCCACCTTGAGGCCTTGGTGATAAGATGGGATAAAAATGTTATTCATTTAAAATCTTCATGTCTGAATAATTAGGAGTTAACAAGAGGAGGGGTTGACATTTGGTACCAGAAAGTTTGCATTACCTGCCCTTAGTGCCAACCTCAGAAGTCTCTGATGATGCAACGCTGAACATAAAATCATGGTTGTTTCTTGTTAACATCCAAGGATTTATATTATGTAATGTAAACTGCAATATGCATTACTAGGTCTACTTTTAGGTACTTATCTCCAAAAGAAATATTCAGAACAAATGAATAAAGATGTACTTACTTGCAGAATTTAAATAATATTTTTTCAAATACTAGTACAGGTCCTGTGCTCCCCAGTATTGTTAGAGGTTGCCCAGCAAACAGTGAATAGGCAATCCCAGTTAATGATGCTCCAAATAAAGACTCTATTGCACTCTGGAGGGAGGAAAAAGTCCTGTGATTCACTGAATGCAAAATTGGCATTTACCATTATATCTTTACACACATTAATTTGTAAACAGCGGCAGGAGTTAGAATACTACTATCATTACTGGCTGTAATACATTCTACTTTAAAATTGTAACTTAGCAATATCACTGTCAGAATTTGGAATGCCTCACTTAAAAGTAGTAAAGCTATCCAAAAACCATGGGAGCAAGTTACTCATTTGGAATGCTAAAGGAAGAAAAGCATACATCAACAATTGTAGCACGCAAACTAATTGAAGTAGGAAGAAAAAAAGATCAACGAAGGGCCTCCTCCTGTATAAAGAAAGAATGTTGTAACAAACCTGTACCTAAATTGAGTGTGATGTGCTGTATTAAAACTGCACTATCAAACCAATCGAGACAAAACAGAAACTGACTGGACACAACCGAACAATGATGATTTAACATATAAAGGAATTGGAAATAAATGGACACAGGAAATAAATGTAGCAGAAGCCATCATCCCACCTGATAATGCATTTTTTTAGTTGCGATGTTCTGTGTTTGCCTAACTATTTTCTTAATACCATTTTAATAGAGCACCCTCCATGATATAACCCATTCACAGGAAATGGGAGGCCTTAAAATTACATTGTTAGTTTTAAAATACCAAAAATTATTTTAAAAATGCATGGACAGGCAACCCAAGTTTTAATTTCCTTAATTCACTGCAAGGTATCAAGACCAATTGAGGTAATTACTCGGCAAACACAATATAGGCTGAAACAATGTACACTAAAAGCCATAAATACTCAGGAAAACGTATGTGTCACTAGGAGCACTATATCAAAATAGAGCCACAACCAGCAGAATGTCATGGTTTACACTTAATGTAGCATATAGGGTCAAGCTAATCCTTCAGATGTTAACCATAAGCTAGTCTTTTTTTATGATCAATGCATTAACCTTGGGTTCTCAAGGCAGGATGGCAAGGGCAGGAGTACTGTGGAGGTGACAGCCTCTGGAGATGTGGGGAAGTGGTGTGAACACAAGTGTATACCTTACAAGCCAGTTACTGTGCTTGAACACATGTGTGCAGTAACTAATTTAATATATTCACTGATGCACACCAAGCAAGTGAAGGCAGCAAAGAATCCCAGACAGCTAGAAGAAAGAAGGCATTTTTCAATTTACACACAAGAAGTGCACATTTTTAAACCAGCTGCTTGATAATATGCTTTAACAAATATTTTAGCACCAATACTATGGGCCTTTTTCAGCATATTACACCACATTACAAGGATGTCCTGTATTACTGAAAGCCAGTTCTCCACAAGCAAGTAGAGCAGTGTTTTTGTTGTTGTTTTCCAAAGAGCAGGATAATCTAATATATATAAAAAATCAATTATATAAAAAAATTAAAGCCTAGACAATTGGGAAGTATTGACACTGTGTGGAAGCATAAAGACCTGTTCTGGAAAGCAATGTTGACACTTTCAATTTGAGATTTTTTTGACATTTACACGTTGACCCCTAAAAGATAGATCTGCATTGACATATTAAGATGTAAAACACTCAACTCTCTTTTAAAAGTCATATCGTAAGTGCCCATTATATACTGACATATTGATCTCAAAAAACCATTTCCATACACAATGATTTCCATTAGTGTTATAACCCTGTTAGGTCAGCTGTTCTAATAGCCAACACATTCTAAATAATCAACAAAACATGAAGGCTAAGGTAACAAAAAGTTATTAAGGTTCATAGCAGCTTTTTCTCTCTCTAAGATGTTAGGTATTTCTTCTTATAGCAGATGGCAGTTAAAATTATTTCCCAGTGTATCAAATATTTGAGCACCAAACTACATGTTACATACAAACATGTACTTAAATCCTAACAATTACTTGTAGAGAAAAGCAGCTTCAGAAGGCTCAATCTGGAGCAGACAAGTGGTAGGGAAGGGGTGCTTCAAAAACAAGGACGAGGATAAAAAGAGGTGTAAAGGCCAACAACAACAAAAGACAGGGACAGTAACGTTTATAGCTCCTGATGCGTTTCGAGATTCTTCTCTCTATCAAGGGCAGCTGATTCCTTCAAAACTTCCAAAACAACTTTAGAACTCCTGGCTTCTAACTTACTAACAGAAGACTTCCATCCGTGAGTTAGAAGCCAGGAGTTCTAAGCATTATCTGGAAGTCCTGGAGAAGTGCTTCACTCCTTTCTCTCCCCAACATTTTTCTGCTGCACGCCCCCCAAGGATGGTATAGAGGAAGTGGCTTAGGGGGAGTTATAGTAGGCAAGTGGCAAGCAGGGAAAGGGTTAAGCACCCCTTCTCCACCACTTCTCTGCTCCAAATTATCCCTTCCTGAAACAGCTTTTCTCTAACAAAAGTGTCCATTCGGATTTTATTACATGCATGCATGACATTTAATTTAGCCCTGAGTACTTCATTCTGTATTTTTCTTTCCAAAGTGTTTTCTAAAGGCATTTTTAATGAGTCTACTACCCCATAAGACAACCAAAATCTCTGAAACATTAGCTTTGAGCAGACACTCAAGGTAGATCTACTCTGATGGTGGACCAAATATTTTTCCCCAGAGTCAGTTTAAGCCCTTTTAAAAATAAAGACAATGCAAGCCATTTCTCAATTCATGAAAGTGTTCATCAAGACAGGATAATTTTTACCTTAACTGTGCATCTTCTCCTGTTCATACATACAAATTCTCCACATTTTCCACAACAGTTAATATTTGAGGAACATCTACTTTGGGGCATGGCTAATAAAATGTTGCAACTAAAGGTCTTCAAATAAAGGTAGAAATAAAGGAGACAAATGAACACAGTCACTTGCCTCTGAAAATCTAAAAGCCTGGCTACTACCATTCTTTGTACTCACTATTCTGCCTTCTGTAGCTTCTCCAAGGAGCCCTCCAAAAGTGATTACAGGAGACATACAGGCACAGTATAGGAAAAGAATCGAGGCCAGGCACTGCAGACTTAATGCATCCTTGAAGTCACTCAAGAAAAAAGGTGTTTTCCTTTTGATGTCAAGTATCAAACCACCAAAAAGCCTAAATAGGTGAGATGAAACTCGTCAAACTGTACACTAAAGGACTCCAGAATGCTTAAAACTATGGGAGACGCAAGACTGACAGTGCAGATGTTTAGCACAAATTAGCCTTATGTTATATACTCCAAACCTAGTGACAATACATACTACAAATATACCAATTTCATCCACGCATTTTCAGTACCTAGAGTAAACTAAGCTGATATTCTAGTTTACATCTTTTAATGATAGCAGGTATTTTGTGTATAATGGGCTAGACACTGAAAAAAGCCCAGAAAGTATTCTACAAAAATCATCCATACTTTATTGTAATATTGATCAAGATGCAAAGAGACAGCAAAACATTTTACTTCTAACATCTCTTGCAATTCTCACCTTGCTTTTAAAATGTTTGATACCTGTACTAATATAGTTTTTCTCTGATCAATACGTTACTTGAAAGTGTCATTTCAGAGAAACACACTTTGGCACAATCCAAACCTTATAGATTTCTTAAATTACTGGCCACATTCACACTGGGTGTTAAGCAGGATCCTGGGGAATTCTGGCTTACTGTGAATGAGCTACATGCTAGCGCATGCAGCCTACTCACTTCCACATGCTCCTTCCACAATGCAAGCAGCTAAACAAAGCAGAAATGGTTTGTTTAGCATGTTGTCTGAGCTGGGAATCCTGCCTTGTTGTTTCCCAACAAACCAGGATTTTTAACCCTTGGTGTACAATCCTGGCTTGTTGGGGAACAACAAACCAGGATTTCTGGTATGTTGATTTCCGCTTTGTTTAGCTGCTCACATCAGCACACAGCTCATTCACAGTAAGCCAGGCTTATAGTTCTATGTGAATGTGACTGCTCACACACTCCTATATACATGCATAGAGCCAGGCCCATTCTCTATGCAAGAATGGGAAACCTCCAACCCAAGGCCTGATGTGGCCCACAGAAACTTTGGCTCCCTCCATGGGCCCCTCCAAAAACTGCCCTCCCCAAGCCCTGGAGGCTATAGAGGGCTTGGGGAGGGGGTGGGGAGGTGAATTCCCTTGTTCTTTCTGATCACTGATCTGAGATAACAAAGAGATTCCCCTTATTTTGCATGCCGCCTGCCCTCTCAATTGGCTACACTAAGTGCTTTGCCAGACCAGTATACTCCACAATGGGGGAAGGCATGTGGTAGGCGAAGCCACCCTGACCAAGGTGTAAGGTGGAAGATCTTGGTCAAGGCCACTTTTGTGCATGTTGGCTCTCCCTGCCTGGGACTGGATGATGTCAAGGGCCGTGGCCACACCCTTGACATCAAGGGCATGGGCATGCCCCTTGATGTCATCCAGCCTGTGGAGGGCTGGGTGTGGGAGCCATTTGCCCACCACCACCCAGGAATACTTCCCCACCCCTGGTCCATGTTCCTCCCAGAGAGGAGACTAGGACAGCCTCAGAGAACTGAGCTGTGCATGGCCAGAGCTCTCACTGACAGCCTGGAGCAGATGGATCGTAACAAAATGTTTCAAATGTTGAGTATTAGTTTTGGTTCAAAGTGTTCCACATCTGTTTATTTCAAACGTTTATGCCTCATCTATTTCCATGACAGTAGTCAAGGCGGTTTACAATTGTAACAAAATGATCTGGCTACCTTGACAGCAGCTGGGCTGAAATGCTGTCAAGAGAGGCCCCTCCTTTGTAACAGAATGCAGAAGGTGGGGGGAGAACACACCCTCCCTGGTATTTGGGACTGGCCAGTTAGAGAGAAGGTGGTTAGTCTGAGAGAAAGAAGCTAGGTGATTTGATTTAAGCCTAACCTTGTCACATATGTAGTTGTCCTACCATTTAAAAGGCCCTAGAGATAAGAATAGTATAATCAGAAATTTTTAACAAATTTGTTTCTTTTGAACTGAAGTGTATATTCTGTTTATTAACCCTTGTTTTCCACCTATCCTTCCACCTAAATCCTATCCTTTTGGCATATGAAAAAAGCCCCATTTGAAAACTTACTGAAACCCCAGCTGTGCCTCCTTATTGGAGACTCCTTCCCTACAGTCCTTCATGACACCTTATCCTTGACCCTGCTTACTCTGTACAGATTTATAATGTTTAAGAGTGTTCCTAGCCCACACAGGAGGATATGATAAAACTAGAAGCAGTGGCAGTAGCCTTACCTGAGGAGAAATTGGCTATATTTTATTCCTTTAATACTGGAGAGTCTCCAAGGTCATAGGGAAGTATTAGGCATCACAACAATAATTTTAAGAAATACAACAACATCCATAATATAGTAATATCAGGGCTGGGTATTCACTGTACTAATGAACTCAAAATTCTGCAATTAAGCTTTTTCTGCTAATCTGATTCCTTCTGGTTGTTGTGGAGACAAGCCCTTCCCTTGTCAACCCCTGGGAATCATACTCTGTCAAGCTCTGGATTCTGACATTTCACCAGGCATTACCCACACACTTCCAAGCAGCCTTTGTAAGCTTAAGGGTCAGACACCTATTTTAAATGGGAAAAAATATCTCAGGATGCCACATTCTGCACCAGCTACCAAGTTCTCCACTCATACATTGGTTGCACTGAATCATGGAATATACGCAGACTTGTGTAACTTAAAAAGAGACTTCTATGTGGCACCATCAACTATCAAGAGAAATCTCCAAATATTTAAGTGGAAACAAGCTGTAAGCATTTTTTACACCATATTTAAAAGATAATTGTAATAATTAACCTTGTTATTAGAAAAATATTCTTAGAAAGGAAGCCAATTTAGGGAGCAATCCTATCTGGATCAACGGTCACCTCCGAGCCCGGGCGTGTCTGCATATCCACTGCAAGGTGGGAGGAGTGGTGAGAAGTGGATTTTCTCCCCGCTCCCGCCACCCTGCTTTCGCAGCTAGACAGCCGATTTCGGCTGTCTAGCTGTGGGACCTCAGAACGTTGGAAGGGGCGGCCAGGCAACACATAGGAAGTGTCATACAGGCATTTCCGACCTGCCCGGCCTGGCCCGGGGCAACACCCCATTTTCCCAGCTCTGCGCTGCCCTTCCGAGTGGGGAATGTGGAGCCGATCCACGCTGCCTACAAGGGTTGCGGGTGGGCTCTGAGTTCATTTCCCGGGAACCGACCAATCCTATGGCCATCTAGTCGCTGACTACCGACCATAGGATGCACCCTTCATCTCCAAAAATAATGTCTATGGGGAAAACATACCTATGTATATTTTTATGCTTACAAGCTACTGGGAATAAACATGGACTATCATGTTAATGTACTTAAAATTTGTTCCTCAAGAAGAAGAAAGCTATTCATATTGAGGAAGATGAACAACTTTTGTGAGAAGCCATCTAAACTTTTAAAATTATTTCACTTGTCATAGAAACCCCTTTTAATAATAGTATAAAGCTTACTCATTTGTTAATTTGTAGTCAGCTACATATTCACCAGTAGTTTTGGTTTAAAAACATTTAAATGTTTTTAAACCAACTTAGCCAATAGAATTTCCTTTGAAGACAGTTTCTACCCTCCTGGAAAGCTTTTCCTTGCTTGCTGTAAGTGTTAAGATCAGGTGCTCACAGGACATCCAAAGATTTTCACACCTATGAAGTCTCTAGTTTTCCTTTATGGAATGTTTTGAATATCTAGCCCACTATAGACAAGTTTTAGTCTTAAGCTATTCTTATGGTCAATACAGGACTTTAATATTGTTAACTGTTTCAAACTGTTTCAGTTTGAAAAGATATTCAGTTATGGCATCATCACACATTATATTCTTCTCAGTAGTGTACTGAAGAATACTGCCATAGTATTAAGAGCCTATAACAGGCCACTGCATCAGGGGGTAATTAAATATATTCATGTAGAAGTTTTTACACATGTTATTCTGCAAACTTCTAAAGTAGCAGTAATTTAGACTTTTACTCTGAGATTCCTAGAATTTCAGTAAACAAACGCCACGCACCTTCCAGTCCTCTGTAGTTCAGGTCCAGCATGATGTCCTTCTTCTTTAAGAGGCTCTCCAGGAGAAGCAGCTCCATTTGGAAATTTAGGTATCTTCCTTTTCTCCTGCATCAAGGAAAAACATATGATACATGAGATGAGTTTTGCAATTGTCAGGAACAAGCATAATTTCAACCTTTTCCTCACATCTAGGAAGAGTCGTGCAGGCTGACCATATGATGCAGTATTCCTGCAAAATCAGAAAAAAATAGTGTATAACGAACTTCTCTTAATTCTCAACTGGGAAATTATTCTCCAACAACTAATGCAGCATTGAAAGAAAAATATTTGATATTAGAAACCTTTAGATATCAATAACAGAACCTTCGTTCCAGTCAAGGATTGGCATTCTGCTGATCACATATTATACAAAGAGAAAAGTTCACAGGAAGAACCAAATTTTTGCTTTCTCAGTGAGCATCGTCGTGCCTTGAAGAAACTTATTAAAGTGGCTTTTTATACTTAAAAAGTATTATTTGCAGAATTCATTTAATCAAAGGCAGCTAGACACACTTATTTCATTGCATAGCCAATCCTACACCATGGGCTCAGAAGAAATCAGACAGACCTTACAGTATCTATACAGGACAAGAGTATTTGCTCACATGTCTGGTTTATTTCTTCCAAGGTTGTATGTGACCCAAGTCCTCCAACATACAATCACCCTTTCCCAAAGGTAGGTATATTCACGTTTATGGTACAGCAGCAGCTAGGTCATATTGCACCATACAGTGGTCTTCCCTGTGGGGTAAGTTACCCCCATGGTTTAAGAGCTTCAAAACTGCAGTAATAGACTGATCGATGGACACGTTAGGAAATCTTTCCCTGAAATTAATTAATTCTCACAACACATGGTCTTTCTTATACCTTATTTATGTAATATACATGAACGATTCTTAGTAGCTACCTCTTATCAGGAATTACTGGTTATTTTATATATAGTTATTTATTCATATAATACAATATGGTATATAAACTATTATTGCAGTGTTAAAGTTTTTAACATTGATCTTATTAGGAAGGTGGGTTACGGCAAGGTGCTTTGAGAGCTTATTTCAGCCAGAATGGCAGTATATACATATATATTAGTACAGGGATTTCCAATACCAGACATAAGAACATAAGAAGAGCCCTGCTGGATCAGACCAAGGGTCCATCCAGTCCAGCATTCTGTTCACACAGTGGCCAACCAGCTGTCGACCAGGAACCCACAAGCAGGGCATGAGCGCAACAGCACCCTCCCACCCATGTTCCCGAGCAGCTGGTGTACACAGGCCCACCGCCTCTGGTACTGGAAGTAGCACACAAAGAATACAGCAATGTGAACCACTGACAGCCTTCTCCTCCAGGAATTTGCCTAGCCCCCTTTTAAAGCCATCCAAATGGGTGGTCATCACTACTTCCTGTGAATTCCATAGTTTAACTATGCGCTGTGTGAAGAAGTCCTTCCTTTTATCTGTCCTGAACCTACCACCAACCAGCTTCATGGGATGACCCTGGATTCTGGTATTTTGACAGACGAAGAAAAACATCTCCCTATCCACCTTCTCCACATCATGCATAATTTTGTACACCTCTGTCATGTCTCCCCTTACCCTCCTTTTTTCCAAGCTAAACAATCCCAGCTGTTGTAACCTTCCCTCATAGGGGAGATGCTCCAACCCCCTGATCATTTTAGTTGCCCTTTTCTGCACCTTTTCCAGCTCTACAATATCTTCTTTTAGGTGTGGTAACTAGAAATGTACACAGGATTTTAAGTGTGGTTGCACCATAGACTTCTATAAAGGCAGTATATTGGCAGTTTTATTCTCAATCCCTTTTCTAATTATAGAAATTATATTCTGATAATCCCTTTTCCAGCCTTGGTCGCCCTGATGGATGACCCTCATTGAGAGAGGGACAGGGGGAGTGCAACCCTGTTAATTCTGCTCGATCTCTCATTGGCTTTTGATACCATTGACCATGGTATCCTCCTGGATCGACTCCGTGGGATGGGTATTGGAGGCACTGTGCTACAGTGGTTCCGGTCCTACCTACGGGGCCGATTTCAGAGAATAACATTGGGTGACTATTCCTCAGCCCCTTGGCAATTGAGCTGTGGGGTGCCACAGGGTACCATCTTGTCTCCAATGTTGTTTAACAGCTATATGAAGCCGCTGGGAGTGGTCATTAGGGGATTTGGAGCTAAATGCCATCAGTATGCTGATGACACACAGGTCTATCTCCCTGTGACATCTGAATCAGGAGAGGCTGTGCAAGTCCTGAATCAGTGCCTAGACTCAGTAATGGGCTGGATGAGGGCCAATAAACTGAAGCTGAATCCTGGCAAGATGGAAGCCCTGTGGGTGAGTGGTTCCCAGGTCCGGGAGATAGGCTCATTGCCTGTTCTGGATGGGGTTGCACTCCCTCTGAAAGATCAGGTCCATAGTCTGGGGGTACTCCTAGACCCATCATTGTCGCTGGAGGCCCAAGTGGTCATGGCGGCTCGGAGTGCCTTTTACCAGCTTCATCTGGTTCGCCAGCTACGGCCTCTCCTGGACAAGGATAGCTTGACCACGGTGGTACAGGCATTAGTAACCTCAAGACTGGATTACTGCAATGCACTCTATGTGGGGCTGCCCTTAAGGCTGGTCAGGAAGCTGGAGCTAGTGCAGAATGCAGCAGCTCGGCTGTTGTCGGGAGCTGCCCCTTTTCAGCATGTAACTCCTTTGCTGAGGGAACTGCACTGGCTGCCTATTCGTTACTGGGCCAGGTTTAAGGTATTAGTACTAGTGTACAAAGCTCTAAACAACTTGGGACCAGGATACCTAAGAGATTGCCTCCTTCCCTACCAACCTGCCCAGTCACTGAGGTCATCAGAGGGCATGTTCCTGGTGGTTCCACATGGACCTATGGCCTGGTTGGAGTCCACCAGGAGAAGAGCCTTCAGTGTGGTGGCCCCCTTCCTGTGGAATTCCCTGCCTTTAGAGGTCAGGCAGGCGCCAACATTGTGTTCCTTCTGGCACCTCTTGAAGACGTTGTTCTTTCAAGAAGCCTTCCTTGCATGACCAAACGTGGTTTGTTGAACTCTACTTTGTTGGGATTTGTCATTTTTTAAAAAATGTTTTAACTCCTTTAACTCTTTTAACTGTTGTTTTATTCTTTTATCATGTTGTTCACTGCTCTGAAATCTTCTGAGGAGCGGTATATAAATATTGTAAGTAAGTAAGTAAGTAAGTAAGTAAATAATTATGCCTAACATGGAGTTTGCCTTTTTTACAGCAGCTGCACACTGGGTTGACATTTTCATCGAGCTGTCCACCACAACCCCAAGATCTCTTTCTTGGCTGGAATACCTTAGATTCCACTAGGTTATACTTGAAGTTGGGATTTTTTGCCCCAATGTGCATCACTTTACACTTGCTTACATTGACCCACATTTGCCATTTAGATGCCCTTTTTCCCAGTTTGGAGAGATCCTTGGGAGCTCCTCACATTCCCTTTTTGTTTTAACCACACTATATAATTTGGTGGCATCTGCAAACTTGGCCATTTCACTGCTCACTCCTAATTCCAGATCATTTATGAACAGACTGAAAAGCACTGGTCTTAATACAGATCCCTGTGGGACCCCGCTATTTACTTCCCTCCACTGGGAGAATTTACCATTTATCCCTACTCTCTGCTTTCTGTTCTTTAACCAGTTACTGATCCATAAGAGGACCTGTCCTCTTATTCCATGACTGCTTCCAACACCACCACATATGCAAGAATCATTATTTACTCTGTACATGCCTGGGGAGAACAAGAAAAAGCTAAAAAGGATGAATCAAGATTTGGCTTCGCCAGATACAGTTTGGCAGGAGCATCCAAGGCTATTTTCACAACACAGTAGAATTTTAATTTGGGGGGAATCACTTCACATGGGAAAGAATGTAGTAATGTGAACTTGATCTCAATTTAAAGCTGTACTTACTCACTTTAGGTTAGCTTACTGGAGAATTTTGCAGCACATTATTCATAGAACTGGCTCTGGCCTACCACACCATTAAACACTTTTAATCGTGGCCCTTCATTGCAGGAGTTCTTACCTGAGAAGGAACACTTTTTGGTGGCTCAATTCGTATAGATGGATCCCACTCTCCTGGAGGCAGAACAGTCACTTGATCTAAAAATTCATCAATTCCAGACAGCAGATCATTTCGGTCTTTGGCTTTATAAGCAACATCATGGAAAACCTTTAGAAAATACATACACATACACTTATATTTGGTTTTCTGGCAAAACAAAATTATTTGCAAAAATATCACTATTGTATTTTAAAGGGTAAAATGAAGAGCTAATTTCTCTGCTCAGTTCTACAAGGTGACCTATAATCACCCTTTTAAATACTTAACATATGCTTAAATACATGCTTAAGTTAAATATATGCTTAAGTCACACGTGTGTGTGCACGCACCCACACACACACACACAAACACACACCTCTGTTTGCATGAATAATTACATATCAAGTCTATGATACTGATTTAAAAATTAGTAGATACCCATCAACATTTTAGAGTGGAAAGGGGGAAGAAGGAAAGGAACATACATCAAGCCTAGTGTACAGACATTTACCTGGAAGTAAGCTTCATTTAACTCAACAGGTAGACGGGTATAATAGATTTGACTGCACAAGGAAGTAGTAACAGCAGAATACCAAAAAGCACCTGGAGAAGGTGTTCTTTTTAAAAGTGAGAGAGGAAGTACAAAGACTATATCTGAATGGAGCATGTTCCTCGTTAATAATGAACCAACTGCCCACAGTTTTAAAGCATGAGGGCAAGATGCCTAAATAGCAGCAGTGTCTTTGCACTGAAAGACCCCAGAGAAAGGCTTCAGGAACAGGTTTCTATGATGCCATGGTCTATGCTTTTTTGGTCATTCAGAAAGCAATGGTGCTTTCTTAACTTCAGTCTATTAAGGTTTTCTGTGCAAAGCAAATACACAAAATGTTCACATTTGCCTAAACCAGTAAAACAACTGTGCTGCTGCATTACATGGCTGACAACCTCTTATTGCCTCATACTAGTTCTAGCATACTGTGTCAGAAGGTAGCACTTGGGATTGTTCTAAAAGTATTGCCTCTTGCTGGAACATATAATTCCAGGTAAATACTTAACACTTCACAATTAATGTCATCTCAAGAACACTCCACAACTTCAATATTAGATCAAGGATATGAAACAAAGTAGCCTCAAACTAACTACCTTTGACATAAGATCTAAAAATGGTTGCCTTATTGCTCTACAGAAGACAGCAATTAAAGCCAGATCATGGAAGGTTTCAGAAAACTTCTGACGTATCACAAAACATAAAGTTATTAATTAATTAATTTTATTTATTTAAAATATTTCTTGGCCGCCTTTCAGGGCAGAAGCCCTCCCAAGGTGGCTTACAACAATAAAATACATAAAAATAATAAAAATATTAAAAGTGATAAAAATATAAAAACAATAAAAACAACGATAAAAGCCAATGATAAAACCAACAACTATGTTAAAAGCAGCAACAGCGATGTTAGCAGCAGCAACTGCAACAGCAGCAGTCATTTCAATAGAAGGCCAAGGTAAAATAATATCTTTTCAAGACCTTCTTAAAAGTCTGTAATGACAGAGCATGGTGGACCTCTGATGGCAGCTTGTTCCAACGGTGTGGTGCCACTGCAGAGAAGGCCCTCTCATGTGTGGTCACCATGAGACCTGACTGCTCTCATGGGTGGGCAAATGAGAAGGGCCTTTCTTTCTGATCTTAAAGTGTGGGCGGGCTGATATGGGTGTAGGCAGTCCTTCAAGTAACTTGGTCCCAAACCATTTAAGGTTTAAAAGGTCAAAACCGGCACTTTGAATTGGGCTCGGAAACGCACCGATAACCAGTGCAGCTGGTGCAGTATAGGCATTATATGATCAAATCGCCTTGTCCCCACCAATACTCAGGCGGCCTCATTCTGCACAAGCTGGAGTTTCTGAACCATCTTCAAAGGCAGCCCCATGTATAGCACATTACAGTAGTCCAGCCTGAATGTTACTAGTGCGTGGATAACTGAGGCAAGGTCCATCCTCTCCAGATAGGGCTGCAGTTGGCATACCACCCTAAGCTTGTAAAAAACACTCCTGGACACCGCAGCTACCTGGGCTTCCCCAGTTAGTTCAGAGTCCAAGAGGACTCCCACACTATGCACTTGGTCTTTCAGGGGGAGTGCAACCCCATCTAAGACCAGTTGTAAATCTCCATCCGAAGTAGTTGGTTTCCCAACCCACAGTACCTCTGTCTTGTCAGGATAAAGTTTCAGCTTGTTCACCCTCATCCATCCCAAAACAGCCTCCAGACACTGGTTCAGGAGTTCCACAGCCTCCCTGGGATGTGCAGATGGAAATGAGAGGTAAAGCTGAGTATCATCCACATACTGATGACATTTCAGCCCAAACCTCCTGATGACTTCCCCCAGTGGTTTCATGTAGATGTTAAAAAGCATGGGGACAAGATAGAACTTTGCAGCACCCCACAGGCTAATGGCCATGGGGTGGAACCGAAGTCCCTGAGCACCACCTTCTGAGACCGCTCTTCCAGAAAGGACTGGAACCACTTTAAAACTGTGCCTCCCGAGCCCAATCCAGATAAACGATCCAAAAGGATACCATGGTTGATGGTATCAAAAGCTGCTGAGAGGTCCAGAAGAACCAACAGGGTTGCACTCCCCCCGTCCATTCCCCAGCATAAGTCATCAACCAGGGCGACCAAGGCTGTTTCCGTCCCATAACCAGGCCTGAAACCTGATTGGAATGGATCTAAATAATCAGTTTCATCCAAAAATGAATTGAAGATTCTGGCCATAATTCTAGTTTAACCATTAATGATGCCAAGACTAAATATGCTATTTAGAATATTAACATCCTTTCCTCAATTGTGGTATTACTGTGAGTTGTATACAACTGTCAAATTTCACAACAGGATCCTTCTTTTAGTAGACATTTCATGTACACAGTTTGTATAGATTTAGAGATCTTTCTAAACCTTTATTTATGAAATATACAAGATGAAACATTACACTGTACCATTATAAATTCATATTATGGTACACATGCACATTCAATAGGCATGTACTTCAATCAACATTTAATAATTAGCCATGCCAAGTTCCACTCAAATGTAGCTCCCATTAAGATTTTTAAGTGAATACTTTGAATTATTTGGACAGATACTAGATGCTTAGTACTCACATCATCAGTCATAAGTGTTGCTATTGATCGACCAATTTCATGATATTGAGGTGCTTTACCTGCTGGACCCAACAACACAAAAAGGAATCTATGGAAGAAAGGAATGGACTATTAGAAATCAGATGAGATGAGATTACATGCTTGATACACACACACACACACACACACGCATGCAAACAACTTAAGACTAATAGATCCCCAAAATAAAACTGCTGATTCAATTATAACAATGGGACAAGACATACACTAAGTAGTGGTATCCTCTTATGTAATAACTTACAACCTCAATAGCATTTTCCCTTTATTTTTTTAAATAGAATAAAATCTGCCCACAGTGTTATGCAACCACCCTACCCAACCCTCTGGAGGAGATCTGAGGGAGGGCATGCAGGGGGTGAAGGGGAAGGTGACATTCGATTTGTGAGCAGTGTCCATTCCATAGGGGGAAGGATATCATCAGATACAACCCAGTGTTTTTAAACCAACATACGAAGTAAACATATCAAGGAGGCAACAGCAAAAACAAGAGTTCTCAGACAAAAATTCCTGCCCCAAACAGCATAGAATCAAAGCCATATTATATACAAATGAAATTCCAGCTTTATTATATACATATTTGTAAAGACCCAAGAACTATTAGGTATCCATTTTCTGTAGCAGCGCTCGAGAGCTGATTAGCCTTGTGAGAGGCCCAGTGGGGAAGAACAGGCATGAAGGCATTTGAACACCTGGAGGGAGGATGGGATCTGGCTTATCTCTTACAGCTCTGGCCATCTCTGGCCTCAAGGTCATAAATGCCCAATTCTGCAGGAAGGAGTAGAGATTGTTTTCAGCTGTGCCTTTATCAAGGAGGGGATGGGGAAGAACTGGGGAATGGCACAGGCGCGTATATCAATTGGTGAGGCCTTAGTGCCAGTTACCTTTGTTCCTGTTTTGCCTCAGAGAAGGAGGTGCACAGTGGTTTCTTTTTTATTTTAAGTCTGTATTGGGTTTCCAACTGTCTTGTGCTTGTATTCCTTTATTTGTAACTATCTGGCTTTGTAACTTCCAATTCCCCTTTTCTGTCTTGTAAATAATCTACCTCTTAAAGTTGTGTGCCATTTCCAGTTTGGGTCAGTGCTAAGTCCAGTGTTACTCTGTGGCTGGTGCTACTAAATATATATTGTCCTTGGCTCTGAGACTCAAGGAAACCGGTTTGGTCCCTGATTCAGCAGAACTAAGGAGACCAAGCAAGACTGGGGACTCCCTTGTCCTAGGCTAGGGGCAGACAGGGTGGTGGCAGCTTTTCCATTCCAAGTGGTTCACCTCTGAATCATATTTCTTTCCTCTGCCTTCCTTTACAATGTTTTTTCTTACCGTGTAGGAACAGGAACCTCCGTGAGACCTGTGAGAAGCACAGCAGGAGACAGCCTCACAAAAGCAATAATTGGTCTCTCCAAAAAATCCACTTCTCCCACCAACACATTTGATGCCTCTGCACCTATGGGAATCTTCCTCATAAAGTTCATATCTACCTATTTACAAAGGAATGATTAAAGATAACAACTTAGTTTACAGTTTGTTAATGTCAAAGCATTTCTGAAACTGACATTATACAGTGAGTGACTGTGCTGCAAGCAGAAGATTGTGCTACTACAGGGGAAAGTATGAAAAAATATGTTTTAGTAATACTTTAATGTTATCATGTATGTACATATTATTTTTTAATATCTTATACTAAAATACATAATCACAACTACTTTCTAAAGTTACTTCTTGGTATCAAAATAATTATAATTACCTACAAATATCACTAACAAGTCAATGTAATTATATACAGAGCTCATTTTATAAATTTAACCTCAAAAAGTCTAGTTTTGGAATACCTATTAATATATAAGCCTTATTCATAAATTAACTGTGTAAACCGTGTATATAATTACAGAGGAACACCACCATATCATACGACACATGAACTATTGGATCACAGACAGATACACAGATCACTGAAACTAGGACACCAGTTACACAGCTATCTAGATAAGAACACTTACAGCTGGCCTCTTGAGTCCCACACCAAGTGTGCCACAACTACAGTGCCAGGAGGCAGACTCCTGCCCAACAGGAGACAAGGCAGATGCAGAGAAGAATAGGCCAAGTAAAAACATAAAAACTGTGATAGAGGAGCAGGAATAGTGCCATCTGCCATGATTAACTATAACGTAAATTAGCTTTGTTTACATAACTTTATGAAATTCACGTTCACAGACATCTTTTTAAAGTAGAAGTTATATTGCTCAACTGAATTATAAAGCACTAGGATGCAATCTGTTGGCTTAAATACAGAATTTTGGATGGTGGAATAGTGAATTAAATGGTTCAAGCAGCAACAAAAAATGTAGATTTCTATAGCATTTTTAGAAAACTATATCCACATTACAAACCTCCTTTGCAAGACAGTATTCATTCCACTGAAAGATGACATTCTGCACACTTGGAGAACTCAGCCCTGAATGTCCATTTTAATAGCAGTGGCACATACCATGTTTGCACTCTGCAACTGGACTGACATCCTACAATGGTCAACTAGGATGCAACCCTGCAGTTTTGGTCCACTTAAAAAGCTCCTTAACTACCCTATAACTAAAAAGCCAGAATGTGAAGTAGCTGAAATAGCTGTGCCAGTGCTGAAGCAGAATCCCAGTGGCAGCACCATCGGGACCCTTCTTCCTGACTTTATGGCCCTGCATAGGGGAGAGTCATTGGCCCTATCATCTTGAGACCCAGTCCTTTCGACAGTACCACAAAGCCCTACAACCTATGATACTTACCATTCTATCATGTATCAGAACAACACTGTAGAAGGCGGGGATATACTGGTCCTAGTGACAAAGCGTATCTTTGTGTGTCCACAGTGGGTCTTCAAAAAAAATTTTTTTTTAATCTCCAACTCTATCTGCTGTATCTGAATATTGAATGTGACACAATACTCCAAAAGGAAGTAAAAACCCTCGCGACAAATATAGATCCCTGGTGCACTACTTGTGGATCCAAGCCAATGGTTTAATCAACATTGCCCAAGCATGAGCAGAAGGCACATGCATTCATGCAATGATGGTTTCTAATTACCACTGATTCCCTCCTCCAGCTACAGACCTGTGCCACACATACTGTGTTCAGGGGGCACACGGAGCTGCAGCAGAAAGGAAGTGGCGGGAAAGTCCTATTCTGTGAGGGAAATTCTGCTTGGATATTACAGATCCAGGACAGTATCTGTTTGTCAGGAATGTACCATGGGCTTCTTCACAAAACCAAAGTGAAGTGATATGAACTAGCAAGATTATCAATAAAGAGATTCAATACATGGGACCACATGATATATCTATTCTCAAGATAACTAAGTAGCTGTAGGAGAGTTTCTTATACCATGTTGTTCCATGGGTTGAAAGTCTTTGCCGCTATCTTGCAAGTTCATAGCATTTAATTTGGGTTTTGTGAAGGAGCCATAATATTTTCCCAAAAAACATTGTGGCTTGGAGGCAAAATAATTCAACCAGGGTTCTCCGCCTCCTCTTTTCTGCTATCCTCTGAATACTATGTTTGTGGCTGTAGGAGACTTCCTTCATCATTCCTGCAGGAAGCACTGTACAAACATCAGCTGCTAATTCTATAGTCCAGAAAATTTTTGAAATATGCCTTTCATGCTTTCCATTTCCTCCAGGAGAGATTACAGTTCTATTGGAATATGCCACCAGCAATTACAAATAAGTAAAATACTAAATGACTTAGCAGGCAAGAATGTTCGCTTTTAATAATGTACAAATAATTATCTTATACCTCAGAATAAAAACTAGCCGTAACATTCACAAAACGGTCTTCTCTCTAAGAATCTTAAAATTATTTACCTTGCTGAAATCAACGGTACTATTTTCTCTACTTCCTCCTGTTCCACTACTTTTAAGTTCACCACTTTTTCCAGTATCCAAATTACCAGGTGCAGATTGTGGTGATGCTAAAAGTCCTGCAAAGAGAATATACATACACATTCAAAATTATGTCAGAAGACAGACTTAGTTACATAATGATAGCGGCAGCTTCTAAAAGCAAATGTGGAAGTTAATAAACAAAAGGTGCATTAGTACCAAAAATGCCACACAAACAAGTTATTTTCTTCAGAAAAACAATGAACGTTTGTTAAAAGTTAAAATTAGATGTTGCCTAAATGATGGCCTTTTGCAAAATGCACCAGAAAAAAAGGTGTTACTTTTTAAAAGAGAACATAAGAATGTAAATCTAACCACCAATGCTTTGAGTGGATCGTGCATCAGAGGGATTTCATAATTTCTGTAAGTCTGAAAAACCACAGAATAAAACAAAAACATACTTTAGAATACCTAGTAAAACACCTAGCTTGTTACTAGCTTTGATGCCTCAGGATTTCATCTATTAGTCACCTTTCTAAAGCAAGAAAACTTTTTTTAAAGTAGGATATGAGCCATGATCCAAAAAGTTCATTTACCCATGAATAAGGAAACCATGTGAACAACCAAAGTTTTCTTTGGAGTTGTTCCTGCAATTTCACCCATCCTCACAGTGCAAACTGTTATTCAGTTTTAAAGAGCTACTTGCCTCTTCAGTAATAAGAACTGTTATAAAACTTCTAAAAAAAATCTGTCTGTGAAAGCAATTCATTACTTGCACGTCAATGCAATCTTTGAATTGCAGCCACAATTAATTGTCCTAAGACATCATTGCCACTAACACAGTTTTATTCAGAAGATTCCCTCTACATAGAAAGAACATGGTGAAGTGACTTTCAGATTCATGGCTAAGTAGGGTTTTGAACTGGAGTGTCTCACAACCAAGCCCAATGCTTTATCCAATGTATCATACAAGTTAGCAAAAGCTAATGGAAGGTAGATTGGTTCACAGAAGATGTTAGTGAATCCTATGTTATTGGTTCAATGTTTGATGTGCCTCAAGATAGGAAAATATTGAATAAAAGTTTACTATAGGTTGAACTTCAAGAGGGAAAATGCATCATTGTTCGTAAGATTTCCATTTTGCATAGCAGACCCAAGACGTTATTCTGTCATGCAACACCATATGAAACTTGCATTATTTCAAAGCTGTGTCCTTTAGGAAAAAAACATGTGGATTCATCATGACAAGGAGACAAGGCAAGAGTTGACTTGGGTATGACAAGAGTATGACAAGGCAAGAGTTGATATCAAATACACACACACAGCCTATAAACCTTTACAAAAACTGTTTGTGTGGAAACCAACAGCACACAACCTTTTACAGAAAAGGGAACACGAAATTAACTAAATAAATGAAGTACAGAACATTCTCAGCTATCGATTTCCAACCAATTGCCTATGTGGTTTTGGAATGGTCACCCTTGCTCACCCTTCATGAATGACCTACACCAGGAACTGAACAGGGTGTGTATCCCTGTTGATTCTGCTGAACTTAGTGGTTTTCAGTACTATTGGACTTGGAAAGGAAGGACCTAGCCAGAGTCACATGTACCTTAGTTACATCACAGCTGAACTACTATTATGGTGCCCAGAAAAGTTAGCTACTGCAAAATGTGCAGCTAAGAATTTATATCAATTCCACTGGCTTGCAACCTGTTCCAAACCCAATTCAAGGTGCCGGTTATTATTCCTACAGCCTTCATTGGTTTAGGACTAGGAAACATAAAGGTTCAGCTTCTACATGAGCCTTCCCACTGACACATGGGGAAGGAGTCTTCTCTACATCCCACTACTGTCCTGTGTTCACCTAGTGGAGAGCCTTCTCCACAGTGGCATCTTGACTTTAGAACTCCCTGCCTGGGAGATCTTTTTAGCTTCTTTCCCCATGCCATCTTGTCACATGAAAAACCTATCTTATTTCAATGTGCCTATGGGCTTAATTGAGTTTCTCCTTGGACGTGAATTCTCCAAATGTTAGGTTTTTGTACATGTTTTACTGCTGCCATTTTACTTTACTGTTTTAATTGATTTTATTTTCAGTTTAATTATAAGATCTTAGGTGCTGCTGTATGTAATGGAAAGGCAGGATATAAATATTTTAATAAAATATCTATAAAACAAACTTCCAAGAATTTCATGCTCTTTATCAAAATTGTCAGATGCCTCTATAAATAACTTTGTTGTGCACCAGTAATGCATTTAGCATAAAACTGATTAATTCTTATAAATGATATGGGACCGTGATATCTAAAGAAAGATTTCCTCCCTATGAGAGACCTTCCTTCAGGTATCCTAGTCCCATATCATTTATAAGAATTAATGCATCTTTCTTTCTTTCTTTCTTTCTTATTACATTTTTATACTGCCCAACAGCCAAGGGTCCCAGGGCGGTCAACAACAATTAAAACCATTAAAAAAAAACCCCAACCATATGATTCTGTCTGCCTACTACTCTTAACATCAGAAGCCCTGCAATGTGTCCCACCACATGTATGGTTGGTTGGGATGTAAAACACAGCTCTATAAACTGCGGCACCCTGGTTATGGAACTCCCTCCCAAGAGAGCTCTGATTGCTACCCTCCTTTTTCGGATTCAGGTTAGTGGTTAAGATCTGTTTATTTCACCTAGCTTTTGGTCTGGTTTGAAAAAAGTTTGATAATTTTATTCTGCTCCTAATTTTTATTGGGTTGGATCCCGACTATGTTAGTTCCACTTGGGTCTCATTGAACTCAGTGTAAAAAGTTAGTCATTACTTAATTCCCAATTATTTCAATGGAACTTGGTCTGGATCCAACCCAATATGTTTAAATTGGTTTTATTATATACTGAAAAACAGTACACAGATTCGTATTTATAAATAAAGGAAACGTTTAGTTTAATTTATGTTCGTATGATCTTTTAATTATATTCCATATAGCTCGGTGTTCAGTCATGCCGGCCACATGACCACGGAAGTGTCTTCGGACAGCGCTGGCTCTTCGGCTTAGAAACGGGGATGAGCACCGCACCCTAGAGTCAGACACGACTGGTTGGGGACACCTTTACTTATCATGTATTTTAGCAAGAAACTCCCAGTTCCAGGATTGGAAACTTCCTATCTGGAATTCAAAGCAACCCTGAGAAACATTTTGCGCTGACATTGGTAACCCAGTATCTACAATAGGGATGGCGAAGAATTCCGCCACGGATTTCAGTGAGGCTGAATGCACTGGCATTCGGCCCCCCAAAATCTGTGGCGGAACAGCCTGCCCCCCCCACACGGATTCCCCCTGGGACAAGGCTTACCTGGGGCAGATGTTCCGGACGGCAGCGAGTCCGGCGGTGGGCCCGGCAGCGGCTGGTCTTTCGACCGGCTGCCGTGGCCACCATTTACATCCTGGTCTTTGCCGTGATAGGCTACGTAAGTCTTTACGTAGCCTATCATGGCAAGCCGATAATAATAATTTTTTGAAACGGCGTACGCAAATGGCGGTGACTACGGAGGCCGTCATTTGCGTTCCCTACTTTTCACCATTTTAGCCTACGTAAATATTTACATGGGCTAAAACAGCGAATAAAAAAGGAACGCAAATAGCGCCCACTATGCTATTTGCGTTCCCCTTTTTTTCTGCCATAATACCCTATGTAAATATTTACGTAGGCTAATACGGTGAAAAATAGGGAACGCAAATGGCAGCCGCCATAGGCGCCGCCATTTGCATACGCGGGTTTTTGGGGTTTTTTTGCCCAGCCATGATAGGCTACGTAAAGGCTTACGTAGCCTATCATGGCTGCCTGGCTGGATGCAAATGGCGGCTGCTACGGTGGCTGACATTTGCATCCGCACCAGCCAGTCCGCGGCCGGAAATCTGGCTGCGGACGGCCCTGGTCGGCTGCTCCACGGAGCCGCCACAGAGCAGAGCCAGCCGGACAGGATTCTGGCGGAGAGGACCGGATCGCCTCCTCCCCAGTCGAGAATTCCCCATGAACACAATCCGCGAAAAGGTAAGTGACTTTCGTACATCCCTAATCTACAAACACACATGCTACACATAGGTAGAAATTCCCAATTGCATCCACTTCCCTTGATTTACAAACAAACTAACTAAATATTTAGACTATCTCTGCCCTGAATCTATTGTGATTCAGTGAGAACAGTCAACTCCTAGGGCACACATAGCAAGGAGATACAATGCCTCAGAGTCCAGATCAATGAGCAATATGGGTCACACCACTAAAAACACTCAGCTTTGGATCATCTTCCCTTAGCATTCCCTGAATTGCTTTATGCCAAAGTTCTGTTCACTTACATTATTTTAATATAATTTTAGCCTTGTAACTATGACATAACAAAGTTAATGTCCAAGAGTCCTTGGTATATTCCTGCACATATCCAACTGCTGTCTGGAGAAGACATAGACAGAGCTGTGTGCAGTCTAATTTTATAACGCTGCAGAATTTTATACTGAATTAAAAATTCAGCATCCTGAGAACCATAGCATTTTTTAAAAGTAAGGTGACTAATCATTATTACTATAAAGGTAGGTTTTAGAGGGCCCTTTAAAATATTACCCCTTACATGTTAAGCACAGGAGCCTCTTTTTCCATGAGCAGCTCCTGTGTTGCTTGGGTAACATTTAAAGCAATCAAACCATCTGCACAGACTGAAAGTGTGGGTCTTTTCCGTGAAATTGACACACTGCCAGAAGCAGAACTATGCAACCTAAGGAAGTGCACAAAGAACTTTTTTTATTTGTTGATTTATTTCTATACCGCCCAATAGTAGAAGCTCTCAGAATCCAGCTTCTCTTAGCATTTTGCTTTTTATTTTGGTCTAAATACTTTTCTTCTCATGTCCCCAAAAGCAGTTTTAGGCAGCTTGTAGCAGAAGATATATACAGGCCAGGGTACAGATGGTCAGAGACAACAAGGACAGAACCTTTATGGGAATAAATTTCAGGCAAAGACCAACTTCTATTCTTGACTGCAATGGAAAAAGGTAAACTAACTTAACAGTGCCACTTGTAAACAATATAATCTCTGCTGAATTTCTTTTAAACAGATGATAAACAATGACTACAAAATCCATAGCACATTGCAATCCTAAAATTTTGGAGGGAGGGTAACATAGGTATTACTCATGTTTGAGAAAGAAACAGGAATAACAATTAAAATGTAATGTGCAACAGGTGTAGTACTCTGCAAGTACTTGGCACATTATATTTGTACAACTGAGGAAGTAGTATCATGCACTGCACTTTGGCAGTTTAGAGTTTAAGTTATACTATTTAAGTATTTTATACTATTTTCTATTTAAATATCTTTGTTTCTCTCAGAACCCATATATATTGGTTGAACACAGGTTCAGTAGAATTTAGATTGACTTTTCTGATGGCTTGTCAAATCCCAGCTCCAAACACCTATGCAATAATATTCTCCCATTTACTGAAAGACATGCTTCCAAGGAAAGTCTCCATCTGTAATGGCTATAACCTTTCCATGGAAGATGACTGAAAGCTCAAAGTTTAAATGAAAACAGCCTCCCTTGACTCAGCACCCCCCAGATGTGCTAGATTACAATTCCCTTCATTCCCACCCACAACGGTCATTGTCCATGCAGGCTGGGGGCTTTGGGCATTGCAGTATGAAACATCTGGAGTGTGCCATGTTGAGGGAGGCTAATGTCAACTGCTTTAAATGACAGTGCTCATCCTAGGTCAAGAAATAGAGGAACAAAAGAAAAGATGGAGTAGAATCAAACAATCCCACACAACTTTAAGTCAGGGATGTAATAATTCCAAGATATGGCTTCTAGCACATCTTCAAGCTGCATTCACACTTTTACAACACTTCAGCAAAATACCGCTCAGTATGAATAAAAGACATGCATACCCAAGCGCCTATGGACACATGGCAGACATAACTGACAATTAACTTCTGGTGCATGGCCCCGATGGTCTTCCCATTCTTACTTGCTGAGGTGCCACAAAGTACTTCTTTGGTACTATCGGAAGGAACCAGGAAAGCTCTTCTGTGCAAGTATAACTCCACACATGGTTCTCTGGCTATCATGTCCATTGTGTATTTATCAACTTAAGAATGTCTTAAGTTAACCTAACTCCTATCCAACACTAAATTGGATAGTTACAACTTTAAAATACTGCATTTACAAATAAGGTCAGGGGAGTAGACAATCATGTTACAAAGATCAAATACCCAGATGTGAAAACATTATCCACTATTAGAGATGTATTTATTTCAAATTTGCACTGGATCTGTTTCTGCCTGAAGTACACTGGTGTGTGTGTGTGTATGTGTATATATATATATCCCCTATTCTGCAGGCCAAAGACTTCCAAAGCAACTTACAGTGCAAAAATATAAGTTGTTTTATATTGCATGGCAATTCTTAAGACAATTTTGCTCTTTTATTTCTGATTTCTACAATAGCCTGACTAGACTATAAGCCTAATGGCAGGGGCTGTTTTATTTCTGATCTTTGTAAGCCACTCTTTCAGCTGAAAAGCAGGGTAAAAATGCTTTATATAAATAAGAACTGATAACCTGAACCAATTCTTTGTGCGCAACAACAGACATAATTGTATTTTAAGCTCCCAGATATAGACCTGGTTCACACATAATGACAACCCAGAGTACGGGTTGAGTATGGTTTGAGAATGGGTTGTTGGTGAATCCTGGGTTGTGGTTACATGTGAACCCTGTACTATTGTTACATGTGAACCAGGCCATAACTTCATCTCCCTACTCTGGTGATGGCAGCTGCGTGAACTCCTGTGTAAAAAGCTACTATACAGCACAGGACAGCCATGTAAATGGTACTGTGCAGGAATGGGATACACCAGAACTACCAGGTACTACATCCTCAAAGCAACCACATCACCTTAGCACAAGTTGCCTCTGCAACCCTTACTATAAACGGTGGCCTTTTAGAAGCCAAGTAGGTTGCAACAAGTTCTTTCCTGTTTAATACACACAAATACCCCTTCAGCTGTTGCATTAGCCTCTCCTTGAAATAATTCAAAAACAGATTCTTGCAACAGTAAAACTAGTATTGACATTACTTAAATGAACTGGTTACTACTCTAAAAGAGGAAGGTCAAGTTGGGAGCAGGATTGGACTGAGTTTTCAGACCATGATCTTTAAGGTGCCTAACATCTTCTGGTGCTAAAAGCATACCTCACATACTAGAAATTAGGAGGTATAAAAAGAAGGAAAAGGCCACCATTTGGTATTTCAGTTTCAAGTTTATAATTTGCAACTTCCTTCCCCATCCCCTTTTTTCTTTTCTTTTTTTTTACAGCAGAAGCACTTGCTGAATTAATTCATTTTGGTTATGAAACAAACTCAAATATTTCATTGCTTTCAATGTGTTAATTTGTGTTAATATTTCAGTGTCCTCTTGCATCAAATTCAAAATACTGAATGAAGCTCTCCAAGAAAATATCACACAAGGGAAATGAAGCATGCAAACAAGGAACAGACTGGTATACAACTCATGGGTGCTCAAGCTGTGCAATAAAAACTTCGCGGTGGAAGTGATTCAGTTGCAGAAAGCATCACGCATGGATAATTTGAGTTCAAATAGTTGCCTGATGTTATGTCACTATTATCCTCTGTCGTCTTCTCCTCGCTTTCCTGAGCTTCTAAATCCTCCTCAGGTGGATGAATTACTACTTTTGGGATCTCATCGCTAGAAGGACACACTAGGAGTTCAGCACCCTGAAGCTCAGTTGGCTGCAAATTTGTGGTTGCCTTGTGACTGCACCCAGGACTGGAGGGTGGAGTGCTTTGTGGGGTAGGTAAAGGGGTTGCGCTCCTTGAGACTGCTGGAGATCCGGGAAGAAGGTAATTGAGAAGAAGGGACAAGCGATTCTCTCCTCTCAGGGAAATATTTGAGGCAGAGAGACCTGCTCGTAAAGAGTGGCGGGAGGCTGAAAGGCCTTCCCCTGAGATAAAACAAATAAAGTGATGAAAATGTTCAACAGGAAGATAAAAGTTACATATTTTGTACTACAAAACTCTTAAAAGGCAAAACAAACCTCATTCATAGGTGAGATAAGCAAAACATGGGGGCTAAGCAGAACTTTAGATGTTAAAAAAGTCAGCATGTATTTACACATACCTACCAGGTAAAGGAGAACAAAAATGCTATTACTGATAATTGCTTAAGATCCAGAGAGAATAGAGCAATACATCAGATGCTATACTTGAGATAAAGAAATCTATATATGTTAAATAGGCAGCAAAATAGGCAGCAAAAATTCCAAGCTTTCGTGAAGTAAGTTTCAAAAAAATCAGGAAGAGTAGAACTGACACACCACATACAAAAACACACACATATATGAGAGAGAGAGAGAGAGAGAGAGAGAGAGAGATTGGCAACCAATTACTATTCTGATCTAGGATGTCAGCAGTACATGAACCCTTATTTTATTTTCCCAAAATAAGTGCCAGAGTTCTAAACAGAAGTCACCACAGATCAGGGCCTAGAAAGTCACTGGACTTGTTACTGATTCCTAATAATAAGGAACTGGAGAGTTACCCAGCTATGGGTTAGAACCCTAGATCCTTAGATACATCTTTATTCAAAATCAGCAACTTGAGGAATACATACCTGAAAAGCCAACAATTGTGTGACAAATGGAATTCAGAACCCATAAAACAGAAATATAAAAATGAGACACACATTTAATTACCTGAAATTATGAGCAGAGACAATAGTTTCTTGAGTATCAGAAACTACCCCAGATGTGTGGGGGTGGGGTGAGGATTCAGTAAATAAATAACACACTATCCAAAGATCCTATAATGATACTATGCTCCTGCTATATCAAAGCAAATATATACATATGCATATGCATAGCATACCAAAACAAGTGAAACCAAGACAATCCTTTTAACAGAAAACAGTATGGTTTCCCTCATCAAAATATAACTTATTCATTACTCATAAGGAAAAATCAACTTGTATGCCTATGTTACTAAATGTGATGACAACAGGAAGATCCAGGAAATAGAGGCAGCACATAATAAAGTATGATAAATATCCATAGCCTTGGTTTCACATGCATCTTTGCATAAAGTCAATAGGATGACAAAATTATGAAGTAATTCAGATTGAGTTCAATGGTGTAAGCACAGCTATTAACACTTGCAGCTCAAAAGGCATAAAGATAGCTTTACTATCTCTAAAGACAAATGACACAATTCCCTATATATCAGGAAGGAATTTTGAACTTGTTTTCTGTAAGTTTGCTGACTTTTCTCACATCTCTGCATTATGATGTTAAAAATTAAAATTAACTGGATGCCAACTTATCTCACCATTTCTTTCAAGCAAGAGAGGGTCAGAATGTTTCTTGCCTATATCTGCAAAGGATCGGACAAGGGGAATCCGATTACTGAATTTTTTCTCATTCTGATGATGGTGTCTTTTCAGAAGAGCTTCTCTAACAGGCTCTCTCATAGATTCATCCAGGTGACCAGAAGCTATCATGTTATCCAATACCATATCTGTTAAGAGAAAAGGAATATTAAATAGTACAGTACCTCTAATTTATATAGAGCATTTTATCAACTCTCACTTTTGAAGCTCTTTTGAGACAAATTCCATCCTGAAAGCCATTTTCAAGACCCTCTTTTAGCATATGATAACACTGTGAAAGAACTATTTTTGGCTAAACAATGCATATCTAAATTTTTAAAAAAATGAGTACATTTTAGACCTGAGGTGAGGTACCTGTGGCCCTCAGCCTAATTTCATGCATCCCTTAGTGTCATCTGGCTCCCTGGACACTGTGGGCCCATTCTTGCTTTTTGGAATCCTTCCTCTTCTGTTTCATGTGTGTGCTCATGACAGAGGGGTGGATGGCGAAGGGATGATGTGGCTGAGGGAGCAATACAATCCTACAATGCTGCAAACTCTACCCCGACACCAGTAGGATCCGGCTCCAGCATCACTACGTGTGGCTCCTGATTGATTTTACAATGGGCCAATGGCGATTCGTAGGAAAAAAGTTCCCCACCTCTGCTCTACACCATAACCTTTGCCATAATCCTAAAATTACTATCATATAGCACTTCTGCGAATTCTCTGCCAAAGTACACAGTATATGGCTTATGATTTCAAGAAAGAACATGAGTGTACAACTTATGTACTTGTTCCAGCACTAAAGACCTGACCACACCCTCCACATGGAAGGATCAACTGGTGTTTCTGCTTGTTGGTGTGCCCAGCATGACAGATGTAAGATGTCACCAAGCTGTTTGACTCATCACTGGCACAGCCCTGCCATTCTTGACTATGAGTCCAGACATAACTGCTTGAATTCTAAAGTCAATGCAACAGCCCAATGATATGCAGGCCTGCCACTTTTATAGCTAAGCTTTTTATGGCAAATGGGGTAGAGCTATCTTCCTTCATTACACATCTAATCTGAAAGATCAGACCTTACTATACTCCATGCTTCTGCATTATAGGTGCATATTTTGATTAAACACAATTACCTTCTCCACATCATGATTCATGGGACCATGGATAGGGGAGGAAAAGAGAAAGAGAGTTTAAATACTAGTTGGTACCCAAGGTGACTTATCTCTGATTTTGTTGCATCTATGTTTACTTTACAGGCACATATTTTCATGTAATTCAAACAAATCTGCCACGTTCCTAAATGCCTCAAAAATGTGTAGAGAACAATCCTTTAATTAATATTTTATAGGAAAACAGCCCTACAGTTCTGAGGTCTATACCAATATGGTCCTTATTTGGAAGTGCCCACATTTCATTTGAAATGAAATTTCATTTCATTCTTGCTTACAGTTAATCTCTAAACATAAAACTGTTAACAGCAAGGCATGCAGTAGAGTGATAGAAGAAGAAACAAAGTCCTGCAGTAAACCTCAATGTTGCACCCATCCTTTTATCTATACTGGTGGAAGCATTATTGATTTGTACCCAGTCCAGCAAGATTTTGTTTAAGGGTTGATTGCATGCTAGCACTTACTAAATAAAAGCCAACTTTTTTATACTTTCAATTGTAGGAGACATGAAAGGTACAGAGAGAATGCAGCAGAAATTTATAGGAAGTACAACTTTTAGCATATCCAACTTCTAGTAATGGAACACACCAGTCAGAAGTACTCTGCACCAAGTCTGCAGAATGAAGGCTTAAGTGAGACGGAAAGCAACTTTAGTATGATAGAAACATGAGTACTATACTCCCTTTATCATGTTTCTTTTGTAAAGAGATTAACAAAACAACCCATTATTTGTTTTTTAACAAGATTTGTGAGGGCAATTTTTAAAAACATCTTAAGTAAAATTGCTCTAACCTGCGATTTCATCCAGTGAGTTGGCTCTCATATCTAACATGACTGTTCCATTTAAAATACAGCTCCTCAGTTCAAACAGACTGTGGAGAGACAGCGTAGCCACATAAGGTTTGCTCCACCGCTCACCGCCATCTTCAACATCTTCTTCAAATTTCAGCCATCTGAAACAAATATATGCATAAAGAACACACACACCAACAGTCTTTTTAAAAATATTGCTGTTTGCAATCTAAAGCCACTTCTTAATACATGCTCTCTCATTTGTCATTACTTCTCAAACCCTACGTCTGTTCAGTTCTTCCAAGATCTTGTACCATTTAAGGACTTGCTTCTTAAAAAGACTTATATTGCAATCCTATACTTGTCTACTCAGAAGTAAGACCCACTAAGCTCAATAGGACTGAGTGTAGGATTGCAGTCTCAGTCTCCCTTATTTTGGGAGCACCAATTGCTCCCAAACACTTACATACTTACATAACACTTACATAAAAGCAAGAAATCTCTACTTATTATAAGTAGCCACTGATCTAAAAGAAATATGCTTAAGGAAACTGCACCATAGGAATGCTTCAAAATATCCACTTGGCCATCCAGTTTATATTAAAACAAGTCTCTTCATGCTGTAACCACGGGTGACAGGGAAACAGAACTATCCATAAGTTACCTGGCAGTTTCTTTCCATTCATATTCTTCTCCTTCTCTAAAGCAAAGTTCATCCATTTCAGTGAACAGATCGTGCGGAATGTGTTCTTCATCATCATCTTCAGTACCCAAGATAAACTGCACCCTCTGAGACGGTGTGTCTTGATGAAAATTAAATTTGGGACAGTCATTAGTTAAAGGCTCCAAACTCTTATGAATACAGCCACACTCCTAATCATAAGACTACAAATATTCATGCTGTGGATGGGGAGGAAGATCAAAAAAGGCTGTAAACACAACTTTACCAGCTTCCTGTAAAAGAAGCATTTGTAGCCTTATTATTTTAAATATTAGCTCAGCATATCCCAATGGCTCTTGGGAAATATCACATGGAACAGCTAATTATAAATGAAACTGAGCACTAGAGCATGGAGTTCAAATGCTTAAGGCTAGTTCATACACAGGCCCCACTCACAGGATCTGTTCTCCCCCCTTAAAAGGGTGGACAGATCCCAAGGGTAGGGCTTACTCATGCAAGTAGACATAGGCCTAGTCCTTAGTTCTCAGCGGTTATATGCACAGAAGCAGGGGGCACATGAGGCCAAGGTTCTTTCTTGCATATGTATAACCTGTTTCCCTGGGCCAAATATAAACAAGTCACTGGAACACCTTGTTCACTCCAGTTCAATTAATGGTTTTCTTTTTAGACTTTTTAGCACAAAGGATAGTTTGCTGTTACTGCTATAAGAGAGAAGAAGTAACTATCCTTTGTATAAACACAGGCAACTGATATACATGGGCCTCAAAACCCTTTCTCATTTCACTGGAACATGCCCATTAAAATCTACTACACTGTCAACTCCACTTATTTTAAAAATAAAACAAGTTCCAAGTGTATCACATAAAACTACAACGAGAAACAAAAACTGAGCTTTATAATTTTGCCACTTAAGGTAAAATGATGTAAATATACTAACAAAAACTCTTACCATAGGATGGAGATTCTCGCCCATCTTCTCTATCACTTTCCTTTTCTTTTCTTCGTCTATGATGTTTATGTCCACGGTGCTTATGACGCCGTCGACCCTGCTTTCCGAAGGGGACATGCACACCAATATATACAGCTCTGTGACCTTAACCAAAAAAGGTTATGCAACATATTAGACATATAGAAGTAGCCCAACTTTATTAATAAAGAAAAATTCAGACAGAGCACATCAGTGGCTTGCAATCTGAGTTAGAATGCTTGCTGCACTATACAATACATATCAACTGCCCAAAGGAAGATAAGTAGTAAAGGACAAAATCACCCCCAAAGTCTGCTATTTGAAGAATACTGTAGTAATGCTCTGTTCATAAGAATTTCAAGTGAAGTACTGATTTGACACAATTCTCTTTTCATAATCTGGGCACAAAACATAAATCTAAGGGATTTTTAAAATTGAAAATCTAGACCCTTTTCAAGGGAAAGAACTGTGAACTACTAGCTGAGAAAATGAATAATTTACCAATTTTCAAGAAATCAAGTTTCAGTTGTAGATGAAAAGTTTGTGCCATAGCTGAATTCCAACTTAACTGATAACCTGCTGAGAAACCAACATGGACAGTGGTAACAAGGAGAATAGTATCTCTTTCTGTTTCCTAGTTAAGTCCATGAGGATTTACAGCTAAAGAAGCAATGTTTCCAACACAATTTTCAAACATTAGGAAAGAGCTAACTAATGGGTAATGAACATAAGACTACCATGATTTCATTTCTCCAGATAGAAAAGGCAGACATTTGTATTTGCAAAAAATGAAACTCTGAATAACTACACTATTAGGAGCAAACTTGATGTGACGTGGAGTTGCATGGCTTTTACCACCAATGTTTTTGCGGAACAGAAAGCAGCTTCAGAGGCTACAGTCTAATGCACAAGGCTGCCATTCCCTTCCTGCCATTTGTTTGCTCCAAACTGCACTCTACAAGCTACTGTTCTTCTCTGAGGAAAAACACAGCTTGACAGGGAGATTTTTGAGTTGCAAAATGACAAGGGGAAGTGCTAACCAGTCTCTCCTTGCCCCATCCTTCTATTTTGATAATAGCCTGAAAAGCCTAATGTGACTTCGAGCAAAATGCCGAGAAAAGTGACACAGAACTCCATTTGACACATGTGGGGACCTATGGCCTTCCAGATGTTTCTAAACTTCAATTCCCATCAGCCCAACCAGTATGACCAGTGGTCAATTATGGGAATTGTAGTCCAACATCTGAAGGGCAGCAGGTTCCCCAACCCTGACTTAACATCTAGTTGGTCCCTTAATGAACTTGCTAAGACCATGTACTGTGGTGAACGTCCAGCATAATTAAACTGATTTCAGCCAGGAGCAAAGTGGCCCAGTCCAGTATTCTCCTGATGTTCAAGGCAGGTGATTTAGGACTTCCAGCAAGCCTCACATCAAAGTGTATAAAAATTACATCGAAGTCAGAAAATCTTCTCCCTAAAGAGAACCTTGTTCCCAGCTATAGTTTACCAGCAGCTGGATATCAAGCTTGCCATCTCAGTCAACATTTTAACACCAGGAAGCAAGCATAACCACGCCTGCAGTTGAAAGAAAAAGATGACCACCATTGAAAACGAAGATACTCACAGAGGAGCACTACAGGGGAAAAAAAATTGTTTGGGTGGGTTCTTCACAAATAGATCTACTTGGGAGAAAGCCTACCTGAATGGCATTCTGGTTACATTTGGATGCACCTATCTTGACTTAATTAGCTGAGATATGAACAAAACTTTTTCCTGTGCATGCAACCCCTTCTATCCACCCTTTGCAGTGCCTCTCAGTGAAATGCAGAAGTATCCCATTTCATCCAAACCAGAAACTGTGGCTACCAGCTTTGGAACAAGCCAGGATCTTAAACCAACTTCCAAAACTGGTAACCATAGTTTGTGGTTCAGATGAAATGAGAAATTAGTGTTAACTGGATACTGGATTTCTTTGAGGTGTGCAGCAAAAGAAGAAAAGAAAAGGCTGCGTGCATGGGCTAAAGGCTTGTTCATATCCAGATTCAGTCTGTATGTGCACATGAGACATAGTGCATAGGAGACCATTCTGCATGTATGAAAAAATTAAAGTGTGGAGCAGCTGAAACAGGCCATTCCGGGGGTGTTCCAGGGCAGGTGGAAATGCCTGTACAACAAATCCTATGTGTTGTATGGCAGCCTCCTCCCCAACTCTGCCCTCCCACGGCTAGACAGCCAAAAGTGCCTGCCTAGCTGGAAATGCAGGGCAGGAGGAGCACGGAGGGAATGATCCTCTCCATGCGTCTCCTGATCTAGATTGGATAGGCGGTTGCCTCCGAGTTCAGAGGTGGCCGCCTATCTGCACAGGATTGCGCCCTAAATGACCTTCAGAAACCTCACTTGCACAATGCCTGTGCCATACTGATTAAAAATAAAGCTTGTTACAGAATTAGCTTAAACCAATACTCAACAGCATTAACAGAGTGCAGGATACTAAATTTAGTACTCATAGCTCCAGAGGTGGTTGTATGATTTAATCAGACATGACTATATCCAAGCTTAGTTGACAAAATCCACAAATGGTATTTTGCAGTTAAGGTCATTAGTGGTGTCATTTTAAAATTTATTTAGAAGATGCTCAGTACTTATTCTATTCACTTCACTTTTACTCAGATTACAGACCATAGCAATGTTGTGATTTAGTAACTGTCAAAACATACAAAATGCACTATTAGGCAATTCTGAGTTAGTTTATTTTTGCGCAGCACCAGAACACTAAAAAAGCAACCTAGCTATTCACTAGTTTTTATCCAATAATTGCACTATTATTACTATTATTACTCTTTTTCCACTGTAACAAATGTATGCAACACATAATATGTTTACAATTTTTAAAAAATTACTAAGAAGATTATTATGTTAACAATGGATTGTCTCTTACAAGAAGCCTCACCTTCTTTGGCAACTTGTTGCTCCAATTTCATTTTTATTGACCTGATAAATCCCTTTTCTAAACTCATTTTCCAGGAAATAAAGCCCAGCAATTTCAGCAACGCTTACTTTAAAAGAAATCTGCTTAGAACTGCTGTCTGGCATATGCTTACACAAATGTTTAGGCATTTCTTCAGTCTATGGTAACATGTTACACACAGAGAAAAATGGAAAAACATTTTTCTGAAGGTGCAGAAATCCAGACTGAAATGTGTGCCAATTATAAGATGACATATCATTTACCAGAGATAAAAGAATGATTAAACACAAACACAATTACACCTGGCAAAGGAAAATGTAAATGTAGATTAAGCACAATCCCTTCTTCACTGCTAAATATGCCATGGAATTATGCCATAAAAACTAGATGGTACAAGTTTCTTTTTCAAGAATGTACTGGGAGCCAAGTTTTGTAACACAGACGAGTGCTGGAGGGCCTGCTCACTTCACAAAATGGCATCACTGCCTTCCTCCCAGCTAAGACCTTCAAGCCCCTTTTATAAAGTGTTCTCAGTACCATGATCCTGTTTTAAACTGCATGCATATAATTGCAGATGGCTTTCTTTCTTAGTCACCACATTGTACAGTGCAAGCCACTTTAGTTTTATTTGTTCCTGCAGCCATGATGTACACCCTTTTAAGTGGTTATCAGTCTAACCAAGTTGCTCCATTTTCACAACCAGCTACAAAAAAAATTGAAAGGGCAAGGAGAATGCACAGCTGGTATGCCTGCAAAACTACAATAATTGTCTATTTCTAGGAGGTTGCTATTATGCCTTAAGACCAGATGCAAGTTTTTATAGGCCCTTGGCTTCAGGTTGCCGAAAACACTCTCTCCTCACAGCTCCCTCTCACACATTCTCTCCCCACCAACCATAATCACAGTTCCCCTGCGGATATCACCCTTAAGGGCTCTGATAGAGAGCTTAAAAGAGTAATTGCTCCACTCCTGCCAGGCATCCCAGTTGCAAATGTATAAAATAGTAGTAAAGCCCTCAAAAACTGGTAATGTCTTGATTTGGGAAGTTTGCAGCCACTGTGGGGACTTTGGGATTATTCTGTTGCAAATGGAATTTTATTGTTGCAAATGGCATAGGACAAACCTTGCCACACCAGGTAACACAACAAGTAAGACATTAGGATTCCAAAATCAACATTGCTCATGAGAATACAAAAAATTACTTACTTTCTAGTTCTTCCTTCTCAAAATTTGTGTTGATTGTAGAGCTGATTTTGCCTGTATCCACCACAGCTTCTTCATCATGGCCCTAGGAGGAAAAAAAAGTTTAGATTTCTAACTTAGCTATATAACTTTATTTTCCTGGATGCCGATCTTGTTCAGGTGTAAAAGCAGCGTCTGGAAGCAAATTATGGATTAATTAACCCACGAATTCCAGGAACGCATGCTGTGCCTGAGCCACAGACAAGCCACTTCCTGTTTCCATTAACAATCCTCAAATGCCGCATTCAAGAGTTGTTTCTGTGACATCTGAACAGGGGCACCTGGGTTGTTCATGGGCTAAACAACCCCAAGTTAACCCACGGCGTGTTCTTGGGTTAACTTGGGTTTGTTTAACCCATGAACAACCCCAAGTGCCCCTGTTCGGCTGTCACGGAAACAAGCCTCGAATGCTGCATTAGAGGATTGTTAATGGAAATAGGAAGTGGCTTGTGCACAGCACATGGCCCCGCAATTCATGGGTTAATTAACCTATGATTTGCCACCAGATGCCACCATTACATACAAACAGGGCCACTAAGTCACTCTGAATGCATTTGCTCACATGAGTAGCTTAGTATTTAATACTCTTCTATCTTCTAACTCTTTTGTCAGATGCATACTTTAATCTATGGTAGCATAAGTTCCCCCTGCTCAAAGCCCAATTACATCCTCTTATTTTCAAACTGGACCAAAATATGATACTTGCATATGCATATAATAAGATGGGCAAGAAAAATAAAGGTTATCGTTATTTATTACTAACTACTATTCTTTTTCTTATTATTTACTACTACTTCTACCACAACAACTAGGAACCTAAAATGTAACCTGAGTTGTAAGCTATACATGCAGAATGCTTACAGTTCACATACAAGAGAGAAAAAGACCCTAAGTTCACCAGCCTCTGTTCTTAAGGCAAGATGCTGTACAAGTTTAACTCATTATCTTGATGTTAAGTGTGCCATAAACAGGGCACAAGAATAAAAATAGCATCTGATTTCAAAAATGTCTGCAAGAAATTGTTTATTAAAACTATGAGGATAGTTCAAGTGATAGAGCAAGTGAGAAACACAACTACACACACAATGGAGAAAGCAAACATGTCACATATACATTAGTCAATACGGAGGAATGTTTAAAACTAAAAAATAGACATATATAGGATCGAGACTCCTGTTGTAAGATCATTTGTCAAATCTTCCAACCCATCACTTCACCAACATTACCAGCAGAAGTGTAGTTAGAATAGTTGTGCAATCACACCTACACAAAGTTCCTCACTTCATTTCCATGTTTAAGTATGTCTAGGACAAAATAAAATCCAGCTGCTCATGCCATCTGGCAAATAAACCAGCTTTTTACATTTATACGGTTAGACAAAATTCAGACTACATGGCTATTTTTTTTTTAAAGATCACATTATTTTATACAGGTTTCATGTTGCCCACAGTGTCCAAGTGGAAAGCAGAGTCTGGAGTCCCATTTTCAACAGCCTGCCAAAGTCTACCTTAATAAGAGTTAACTACAAGCTTGTGTAGCCTCTGAAGCAAGAATTACTGAGTATATTGTATAAGAGGAAAACGGAAACCAGTGATTCAAAGGAAACACTAAAAACCGCAAGTCAAAACAAGCATTGTGTCTAGATCTTATGCCACCTGAAGCTGGGACTTTATTCTCTGAGGGTACATCTACTCCAACTACTATGCAAAAGCTACCCAGTTTGGCTACCACTGACTTTTTTTTAACCCACTACACCATCTAAAATTATCTCCAGCTTTGTTCATATAGAAACTGATCCATTTGCACATGATGGTAGCAATTCCCAAGTCGTTTAACCCAGGAATTGCAGAGACGAGCAGAGTGCGCAAGTCATGTACTCATTGTTTCCACTTTTAATTAACAACCCAGGAATGTTCCTGGGTTGTTTTGTGACATGCGAACCTGGAATCTCTAGGTTCTTTATGGGTTAAACAACCCAGAGTTAAACCAAACCATGTGCAATCTATAACCATCTATAAGTCTATAACCATCTTAAGATGTGGTTGTGCCTTCCAGGTTAAATACACTTTTGTTCTAGAATGTATATTTATAAAGTTGCCCCTTTGATAATGATTCCAGCTTTCCTGCCAGATAGTTCTGTCAATACCACGGGGGGGGGGGATCACTTTACCACCTTTCTTCTTACCCTGCTCCCTGTATTTAACCTTCAACAGTGCAACAAAGTTGTGATCAAGTTTCTCCTATATGAAAATAATACTACAGTTTCTTAAAAGCAGACTTCATTAACTAGTGTTGGCAGGCTGCCTAGCATGGGAGCCTGAGGGACACTTTGCCCCAGTATTCTGAGTGACCCTGTGTGCTGCCACTGTAAGAAGTTCAGACTGGCATCTTGTGTGAAGAGAAGCCTGGGAGGCTTGCATCTCCAGTTGCAAGGGGCAAGACCACCCCAGCAAGTGAGTGCCTCCTAGGTTATCCGGTCACATACTTAGGACAAGGTACAGCAATATGACTTAATCAACCACACTTTAGATTGGGTGCCTCATGATGGAACTAGGCACATTAATCAGAAGGTAGATATGAATACACATGTCCCCTCAAGCAAAGAGTCACATGCCCCTTCTGTGTTTCATAATTATTGATAAGTATGGAGGTCGGTCCTCAACCATAAATTCAGCAATCCCTAGAAAATCCAGGCCTGATTAGAGTTGGACAAAGATTTTACACCTCCAAGATGTAAAAAGAAGTATTCTTTCATTTTGTCCAGGGATGTATTTTCTTTTGTCTAGATATGATAAAAAGCCAGGGCTCAAATGCCCATTGTTCCCAGCCTCCAAAATATATTGTACATCTCTGGTGCATGGCAAGCTCAATATTCCTAGCTTACATCTGTTGGCTCTTGCCCTCTTTGCTGAAATCACTTTCAAGCCACAAAACCCAGGGCTCTCCCAGAGAACCTCATCAATCCTTTATCTCAGAACACCCAGTTCTGACCGCCTAAGTCCCTGCTTTTGCCAAAGTGGCAACCCACTCCCAACCTTTTTTAAGGCTTCTTTCCACAGCAGCTGCAGGAGTTTCTCCACAGCAAAGTAATCTTCAGGAAGGATCTGATGGGATCCGTGAAGAGGTATCTTTCATACCCTATCCTATCTTGGGGGGGGGGGGTCCTTTCCCTACAACTTGCAGCCTCCAACCATTTCCCTGGTAAGCCAGTGTAAAGCATTACAGCCAGGTTCCCATTTTGTGGTCCTCCTCATTTCCTCTTCAGGCCCTGTGCCCCTTATGGTTGCTGAAATCCCCTAGAAGATTTGGGCAACACACAAGGTCTTTCTGAACCCAGGGGTTCGCAACAACATCCTGAAAGAGGAAACAGGGAGAAGTAGGGGGTGGCACACCAGCTGCTGAAAACTGGTATGAGTGTTCTGAATTTAGCTGTCCCAATCACCCTGTCCACCCCTTTTGCCATCATGACTTTGCACAAGGACTAGCTGCTGTATTTCACCCATGGTGACAGACAAACCACTGTAGGTCTTTGTCTTGCCAATCTCCTCTCCCTTGCCTCTTTCTTTCTCCCTCCTCTCTCCCAGAAAACCTTATAAATCCAATTTGTCAGGCCAGTCTTCTTCAGCTCTCCCAGAACCATTTGGGTTCAGACCCACAACGCATGACCATGGCATAGCCTTCCATGCACAGCAGTTTTAACAGCAAGCAGGTCTTTGATTTCCTCATCTTTTTTGTTCTTTCTATGGTATTAATTTTGTTTTCTGCCTTATATTTTTAGTATACCTAGGGTTGTTTATTCTGTATGCACTGATTAATCCCATCTTGAAGTTCATATAATACCTTTTACCACTCAAGCTAATTTGCAACTTGATCAGTGTGTGCATTTTAAAATAAATGAACCCACTTTGAAATAGACTTTTGTGTGTGCATCACTGGGACAAATCTGTTGAGATGTGCTATGACCAACATTAAAATATCCCTTAGACACACACATTTCAGAATGTGCACATGCTTGGAGCAGATATTTGTGAACACTAGCAACATTATTGTATTTGTCAAATCACGGTTTCCATACATGCACACATGTCACTTGAAAATGCAATACATACAAGTCATGATGCAATACAGAAGAGACTTATGTAGTGGAGATGGAAACCCATTTGGTTAAACAATTGTGTGTTGACATGCAGCAGTGTTACCATGAGTCCCTATCAGCTAAGAAAGGGACTGGGTGAAGCAGCTACCCTTAAATTTGATTAGCAAACTCTTGTTCAAGACTAGTACATTATCACTGACAACAAAAAGCTCATGGGCAAGCCATAGTCTTAAAACACGAGTGACAAGACTTGTGAAAACTCCAGAGAGGTTTTCTAAAAAACAGACTATGCTGTATATAGGAGCTTAAAAAAAAGTTCAACAGACACATAAGCAGATCAAGAGATGACCACACGCAATATTCTGTGCATATTACTCTGGGGAAAGAAAAAGAAGCAGGCAAAATAAATGTTGGTATCAAGAGTAATCCACATATACATTTTCATAGCAGGAAATATAGGATAACTTTCCACAGACATTCCTAAAACAATTGCACTGCTATAGTTTCCCGTGAAATAATTTGCAATTTTAGAAATACACTGTTTTATGAAATCAGTAACATAATGTTGAACCCCAGGCCCTGGAGTTGCATGAATGACCCCTGTCCCACCCACCCAGCCCCAAAGTTGGGTGGTGTCCTTCATTAGCTGTAGAAATCTCAGTGATAGGGCTGACCACAAGGCCAACTAGTAAACCAGGCCAATGTTCCAGCAGACAGGTTTCAGTTCAAGGGAGTTCAGGTAAAGGCAGAAGTGATCGAGATAACAGGCACAGAGTCAAAGCACAGGCAATCAGTCCAGTATATGGAGTCAGGCAAAGCTGGAGTGGTCAAACAGGCAGCAATCGAACACAGTTAGGCAGTCAGATACAGGAGTCCAAGGTCTGTAGCACAGAGGTTCAATCACAAGGCAGAGTCAGGAAACCAGGAGACAAGGCAGGAGGAATTGGTGATATGTTATTTCCAGCAACTAGCAAGCTCTGATAACTGGCAAATAGAGGGAGAAAACATGGAGGCAGTGACAGACTTTGTATTTCTAGGTGCAAAGATTACTGCAGACACTGACTGCAGCCACGAAATCAGAAGGTGTTTACTTCTTGGGAGGAGAGCAATGACAAATCTTGATAAAATAGTGAAGAGCAGAGACATCACACTGACAACAAAGGTCCGCATAGTTAAAGCAATGATATTCCCCGTAGTAACCAATGGCTGCGAGAGCTGGACCATAAGGAAGATTGAGCAAAGGAAGATAGATGCTTTTGAACTGTGGTGCTGGAGGAAAATTCTGAGAGTGCCTTGGACTGCAAGAAGATCAAACCAGTCCATACTCCAGGAAATAAAGCCAGACTGCTCACTTGAGGGAAGGATATTAAAGGCAAAACTGAAGTACTTTGGCCATATAATGAGAAGACAGGATACCCTGGAGAAGATGCTGATGCTAGGGAAAGTGGAAGGCAAAAGGAAGAGGGGCCGACCGAGGGCAAGATGGATGGATGATATTCTGGAGGTGACGGACTCGACCTTGGGGGAGCTGGGGGTGGCAATGGCTGACAGGAAGCTCTGGCATGGGCTGGTCCATGAAGTCACGAAGAGTCGGAAGCGACTGAATGAATAAACAACAAAAGCAAGCTCTGGATGAAGGCTTTTAACCACAAAGGCTGCCAAGCCCCACCTAGGCTCAGCTCCTGTCCATTAGAGCTCTCTGGCCAGAGCCCTAGTCTTTCTCCTGAGGATTTCGTCTTTGTAAGCAAGCACTCCTTTTTACAGGAAGTTGACTGGCTTGTCGCTTGAGGCGACGATGCTCCTGGGGGTCAGGGGGTTGCTCAGCATTTGCTCCAGAGTCAGAGTCCCCTCCCCCTGACAGGGAAGGACCTGCAGTGGTCTCCCCCAAAGTCCCAGGCTCCTCCTGGTCTGTTGCCAGTGACTGATCTAGTGTGTCCTTGGTTTCTGGAGGCTCCAGATCTTCCTCTGTGGAGGATTCCTCTAGCGAGGGAATGACAGGCGGAAGCATGAGATTTGATTTGGCTCACTGCTTGTTGAACACAAGCAGAGAACCAAAGCAAACACTGCCTTTCCTTTCCCTCTCTCCCTCTGATCTGGGGGGAAGAGAAGTAAAGACACGTCAGCTTGTCTTTACACTTGAGCACAGGAAGTACACCCTCCCCCAAATGCATATGCTGTCAAAAACTAGAGGGGGAAAGAGAAGGCTTGTTTCTGTGCTTGCTGGATGATCTAAGCACCCAGCAAACATGCAGCTATCCCCTCCATTCTCCCTCCTGCTCTGAACTGGAGCTGGCAAGAGGGGCTTGTTCTTGTATTGTGTAGGATTCCCTTCCCAGCTCCAAGCCTGGAGCTAGAGAAGGGAGTAGAGAATTGTCTCTTGACCTCATGCAGCATTTCAGAGGTACAGCACAAGGTTAGGGATAAGACCCTGCCTCTTAGGGGAGGGGGGCCGTATTGGCAACAACAAAAGTTTGGTTGACCAACAAGGTCCATGGGGAAGGGGTCATGTCCCAATGGAGACATGCAGAAGGTCCCAGGTTCAATTCCTGGCACCTCCAGGTAGGCCTGTAAAAATTCCTGCCTGAAACCCTAGAGAGCCGCTGCCAGTCAATGTACAATACTGGGCTAGATGGACCAATGGTCCAACTCAGTAAAAGGCAGCTTCCTACGTATGACTAGTCAAAATGTGCTGACCCCTGGATACTATACTGGTTAAATCTAAAATTCAAGTTGTAATTAACATTTTGCAAAATTACTCTCCTTAGGAATCACATATTTATGCTTAGAGCAATTCAATTGTGCTAAAAAAAATTATTCATTCATTCACTTACAATATTTATACACCACCCTTCATAGAGCTTCCAAGGTGGGTTTATACTAAATACTAAAATGAAAATAAAATGTGTTAACCATTTTCAGTGCCCTCATTTTTTAAAGAAGCTAAATAATGTGAGGGAACACTATGCAATTGAGGTGTCATGACTTAATATTTACAACACATTGTATCCAATCTTAATCTTACTTAGAATAGACCCAGTGAAATAAATGGGACTTTAGTTAGACTACTACTGGATACAACCCAAGTATTCCAATAAAAATAATTTCCAAGGAAAGCTTTTAATTTGTTTAAATATTTCCACACTCTATTGAATTCCCCCCATAAGCAAATATTTCAGTCCAACTACATTGGGCTGTTCTGAAAAGAAAAATGTTCTAGATATTTATATAGCATGTTAAATTAACAGTTGTAAAATTCCAATTCAAAGTATTTGGGAAAACCCACATTACTGAAAATTTAAGAGAGGATCAAGTGAAGTGAATGATGTCACCTCTTGGTTATTTCAAAGCCCAACTTTTCCCATTAAGCCATCGGCATAAAGTCAGCATAAATCTTTAGCAACCTTACTGCATTGTAACTAAGCCTAAGTATAACTGAAGTAAACACTTATTTTCCCATTTAACACTGCCCCTCTCCTTTTACTGTGCTCTTCCCTGTGTCGCATTGTAAACTGTAAGCTCCTCAGAGCAGGGGCTTATTCTTATACTTCATAAAGTGCTGTGCACAAAATGAAGTGTTATGTTTGGTTTGTCTGTTTCTGTTGATACATTATGTGATGCAAGCAGCATTTTTGCCTTAGAATGGAATGCAGTCTTATCTACAGTGGATAAGGTTCTTCTCCAATAGTAGAATCATCATGGGAGCGCATCTTGCAATTACTGCTACAAAGCAGTTGAACTCCTTTTTAGTAAACAAATGTGAACAATGTGAAGAAGCCCATTTGAAAGATATATGCAAAGCTACAAAGACATGAACTGCAATCATCTTTTTATTTGTATCCAATGTTCGTTCTACTTCGAGTAGCTTCATTGGAATGAATGAGATTTAAGTTAGCCTGACATTGGATAAATCCAAAGGTATTACACAATAAATGCAAATTATATTGCATTTTTAACTGCACTCGAATTAAAATGTTCTTAACTTTTAATCTGAGAATATTAAAAAAAAGTTATTAGTTTTCATAAATATTACAAAATTAGTTTAAGATGTTACAAGTATTTCCTTTTTTATTAACAGCTTCGCTTTTGAAATGTGAAGTCTTTAGGGAAAGGCTCCTACCCTGAAAGGTGGCCTAGAAATATTATAAACAAATAAAACAAACAAATAAATAAAATTTAGGAATAACCAATACCATTATGATTTCTCACATTTCTACCCACCTCTTTCTTCCATCATCAAACTTGAGGCAGCATAAATATTATTTATTTACAACATTTATATACTGTTCCACATCTAAACAGTTTCTGGAGTGGTGAACAATAAAAGATAAAGGGATAAAAAAAGACCATATTTAAAAATATTAAAAACAGAATACCAATACAAATTGTGGCTGGCCAATCAAGGAAGGCTTCTTGAAATAAAGATGTTTTCAGGAGGTGCCGAAAACAACACAACGTTAGCACCTGCCTGACCTCCAAAGGCAGGGAGTTCCACAGAAAGGAAGCCACCACACTGAAGGCACTTCTCTGGGTGAATTCCAGTCAGGCCATAGGTCCACGATGACCTCAGCGACTGGGCAGGTTGATAAGGGAGAAGGCGCTCTCTCAAGTATCCTGGTCCCAAGCCGTTTAGAGCTTCATACATCAGTCGCAAAACCTTAAATCTGGCCCAGTAGCAAATAGGCAGCCAATGCAGTTCCCTCAGCAAAGGGGTTGCATGCTGAAAAGGAGCAGCTCCTGACAACAGCCGAGCTGCTGCATTCTGTGCTAGCTCCAGCCTCCGAACAAGCCTTATGGGCAGCCCCACATAGAGAGCATTGCAGTAAACCAATCTTGAGGTTACTAGCACCTGAACCACTGTGGCCAAACTATCCCTATCCAGGAGAGGCTACAGCTGGCAAACCAGTCAAAGCTGGTAAAAGGTACTCCAAACTGCCACGACCACTTGGGCCTCCAGTGACAATGTTGGATCTAGGAGTACTCCTAGACTACAAACCTGATCTTTCAAAGGGAATGCAACCCCATCCAGAACAGGCAATGAACTTATTCCCAGACTCAGGAACCACTCACCCACAGGGCTTCGATCTTGCCAGGATTCAGCTTCAGTTTACTGGCCCTCATCCAGCCCATCACTGAGTCTAAGCACTGATCCAGGACTTGCACAGCCTCACCTGATAGATGCAGTTTGGACAATCAAACCTCAGTTTAATGAGATATGTATGAGCCCCCTAGACACCCACACAGCTGCACTGGCCATCTCTTCATGACAGTGAGCAAATATGCCAGAGAGCCAGAGTTAACCACAGCTTATGTCTGTACTGGGAACCTATGGTTAATGGCTCTCAAACAAGCCAGAATCTGAAGCCATGGTTTAAAGTTGGCTTCTGTAAAGTGGCTTGTTTGGAAGACATTAACCATAGTTTCCTAGTTTAGGCACAACAGGAAGCTATGGTTAACTGTGGCTTTCAGGCTTATTTGTTTACTCAAAGAAGGGTAGAGTGATGTGGGAACAAAGTGACTACATGCAGATACATGACGCTTGTAAGTCAAGATCATAGAATCATAGAATAGTAGGGTTGGAAGGGGCCTATAAGACCATCGTCCAACCCCCAATCTGGTTGTTTGAATGCAGCCAAAGAGTTCTCACGCAGTCTCCCATCCAGAAACAGTGCCTGCAGTGTCTGCTAAGCTTGTGGGGGTGGGAGTGATCATGGGGGGCTAGGAGCCCCCTACCCCTTGCTAATTTTTTAGGGGGGAAATTGACTTGCCTTTCTGTGAATTGGGTGCTTAATTTGCAGCAGAAAAAACTGTGGGCTCTGATGAATTGTTTTGTGTTCTGGAGCTCAGACCTCTCGGCCAAGTTACTTGCCTTTTAGCCTCATTTTGCCTTTCTATGAAATGGGTTTCTGTTGGAGAAGAACACTGTGGGTTCTGCCTGTTGCTACCTCTGTCAACTGTTATTGCTGGCTCAACCTGCCATTAGCTGTCATGGTCTCTGCCCCACCAGTCCCAATGGAAACAAATTGTCAGTGCCCCATAAAATGATTACAATCTGTGTTATTACTATTAAATGCTATTATATTCAAGAACCTTTAAAAACAGATCATACAATTGTCAAATAAAGGTCTCCTTAAGGTGCTTTGAACAAACACCGAACTGTGTTAAGGTTTGGTGGGGTAGGTGGAAGACCACAAAGTTAGGATGACCAGAATAAAGTGGCACTGAGGCCGAAACATTACTACAATGATAAATTTGTCATATTAACTGAAAATGTTACAGCAAACAAAGACTGTTTAAGCTCTCAATTCAGACTAGACCCATAAAAATACTGCAGCTCCAGGAGGTAAGACAGATATCAGCTATATGGTTCCATAAACCATATTTTTATTTTTTATATTTGTGGAATTTTAATGTTATTTCCCTCTCTTATTGGATATATATTCTGACCATTTGCTTATTATTGAGGATTTGATTGTTGCAGTGCCTGGTTTTCTGTCACAAAAATACAAAAATGGCTCACACTATGCCCCCTCCCCCAAACAACAAAGTTTTGGAATGTTGTTTATACTGACACTGAAATTTACTCAGTCTTGATTGACATGTATGAAACACAGGTCCTTTGCCAACTTGCTCATAAAGAAGTGGCCTTCAAACTTCTATCATATGAAAGCAGCAGGTCTATAAAGATTAGATTACAGACAGGCATCCATGCCCTTGTAATGCTCCTGTTACATTAACCTTGCAGCCACTGCTAACCTAAATTGTTAGATCTCATTCTTCAAGGGTTTTGTGTGTGTGTTTGTAAAAATTGAAATTAAATAATATTCAAAATCGAGGGCGGATATGGAGAGTAATTTTCTAGTTAAACTATAGCCCATACTCTAAACTGTTATCTATACTCTATAATATAACATCCCTGTTGCTATAAACAGAACTTTAACATGCACGTTTCCAATACTCTGTGTGTGCGTGTGTGGGCATGCACGCACGCGCACAAGTAAAACTGGCTCAACACGCTGCTGATCTTGCACCTTTCTAGGACACATCAAGGAAGCTACCTCCTGTTCTGCCTTATCTCATTACAAGTGTCTGAGAACTATGCAACTCAAAGCTAGCCAAGATTATGTGAACCTTCTCAGCTTTTCCAGCAGTGCCTTGTGAAAAGACGTTTGACTCATCAGAAAGCTGAATAAGAACTTGGCAGTTTATACAAACCTTCACGTGTTATTCATTACTGACATTACTACTACTTTGGCCACACAATATAATAAGGCAATATATTTGCTGTAATTTCAGCCCTAAACCCAATTTGCTGAAAATAGGCACTCTGATTGGTAATATCATGACCATGACAAAAAGGTTATAGTTGCTACAGTGGGTAAAGTTACCAGATAATCACAAATGCAATGTCTGCAATAATCCAGTTCAGATGCAGTCCTTGGCACTGAACAAGTTTGTACACTACAAGGAACTGTAACATTTCTCTCTGATAACTTGTCTTACAGCTTGAAGCTGTTCCAACTAATCCAGTCCTTTCGTTGTTGCTGGTATGCATGCTTTAGGATTAGAGATATTCATAAAACATGAGAATTGCCTTCTTAGATCATACCAAAGTCCATCTAATTTCAGGATTCTATTTCCAAGTGACTCAGCCAGATGCCTCTGAGCATTCCCCTATTTGTCACCAACTGGTAGCATTCAGAGGTATACTGCCTTTAAACATGTAGGTTCTATTTAGCTATTATAGCTAATAACCACTGATAGACATATCCTTCATGAATTTGTCTAATACTTTTAAAGTCATTTAGGATGCAATTCTATGCATGTTTAGACAGAAAAAAAAGTCATACAACTCTCAGCATGCTTCAACATAGCTGGCTGGGGCATGCTGGGAATTGTAGGCCATTTTTTTCTGTCTAATCATGCAAAGGATCGCACCCTTAGGCTACTAGTCATCATCATATCTTGCAAAAGTGAATTCCATAATTATGTGTCATGTTAAGAAGTCCTCACCCTATTACTGATCAGCTTCACTGTGTAAATAAATAAACTTTATTTTATTTTATTTTAATTTATTTATTAATTATTGCATTTATATCCTGCCTTTTTTCCTCTTGCAAGGAACCCAAGGCCGCTTACATTATCCTCCTCCTCTCCATTTTATCCTCACAACAACAACCCTGTGAGGTAGGTTGGGCTGAGAGTGTGTGACTGGCCCAAAGTCACCCAGTGAGCTTCCATAGCTGAGTGGGGACTAGAACCTTGATCTCCCAGCTCAACACTCTTGCCACTACACCACACTGGCTCTCCACTTAGTTCTAGTATTATGGGAGGAAGAAAAGTTTTCCTTTCTCCAAAATGTTATTGATGTCAATCATGTCTGACCCCCTCATTGTCTTTTTCTATACAAACGTGAACAAGCCAGGCCCTAGGGTAAATAGTGCCCTGGGTGAAGAGTGCCTTTGGTGCCCTGACCCCCATGGTCAGTTTTCCAGTGCCATGCAGAGGTTTATGGGGCCCAACGCAGGTGCAATGTCCATCGAGAACTTTGCTCAAAACCTTGATCTCTCAGCCACTGTGCTTCAGTTTGCAAAAGCCAACATTCAAAAAGCCACACTCTGAGCAGTGGCAGTGCACGATGCAACATAGCAGAACTATCCCAGGTTTTACTTATAATATTTCTTTTGTTTTGTAGCAGTTCCTATATTTTGGTGAGCATTATTTGTAGAATATACATTATTTTCATCTTTAGAAATTATAATAAAAAATTATAAATTAAAAGGTACCCAGCTGACCTCTTCCAGCTTATGGCTTTAGTGTGCAATCTTATGGAGATAGAGGCTGATGACTATCTAATGCAGGGCGGCCAGACCACGGAGGCAATCCTCACCTCTGTGCTCCGGCCACCCTGCAGTTTTGGCTAGACGGGTGATTTTGCCTGTCTGGCTGCGGAGCTTCGGAGCATGAGCAGGGGAGGCCATGTGACACATAGGAAGCTGTGTAACGCAGCTTCCACAGTCACCTCCCTGCCCCCAGGACCACCCCCTTTCCCCCATCTCCATGCTCTGTTTCCAAGCGCAGAGACATAGCCAGTGCAGAGAGAACCATGCTGGCTATGGGGGGGAGGGGCAGGGAGTGCAAGGTTGGAGCCCGGAAACCAAAAAAAAACTAAGTCCCCCAGATGCTGTCTAGGGGACATAAGATTGCTCTCCCAGTGTATTATTATTTATATAGTGCTTATAACGTTTATAGTATTTGAAGAGCTAAGTGCTCGGTAATGTTGCCTCAAAGTAAAGCTGTGTTCCACTTATTTTTATATAGTGCAAATGACATCAAAGTGGAAACTGAAAAAAAAAATACTTTAAAGCTAATTGAAAGAAGATCATTTTTGTAGTTAGTACCCAAACAACCTATAGCACCTTGAAAGGTTAATGACACTTGCTTTTTGCCACCCTGCAGACATTAAAAAAAACACAGTCACTGAGCTCAATTTGGCTCCCCTTCAGCTCAGGTTGGTACCCCCCTCACCCTGGGCGACTGCCCAGCTTGCCCACCCTGAAGGCCAGCCCTGAATATGAGGCCCAAATGCTCTAGTTTTTCCTTATACGGAAGATGTTTTAGCATACTAAATTGATATTTCAGTGATTTTTTCATAACAACTCTGGGAGTGCTTTCCTAGGTAGTCACAGCCAATTCAGATGAAGTCAGAATTTTTTGTACCAATGCAACTAGGTCAGTCATTTCAGCTGATACTCCTATATCACATTTATTATGTCTTGCTTGTGAGCCTTTGATATTATAGATGCCCCCTCTTCTCCACCCCCAAGGGCTATCACAAAGGGTTTCACTACTAAAAAAAAGAAAAGAACTAGCTAAGACCAAGCCTTGATAGACACTAATGGCTGTGAACTGAGATTTTTGACTGACTATTACCTGTGGCCTTCATAATTTTAAGAACATTCAGGCCAATGTGATCAAGTTTTTTTGTGGACTCTAATGCAAATCTGATCAGTCTCGGTCGTTTGGGCTGTGTGAACAAAATCCATTGTTTTAATATGATTTAAGAAAATTTATAACCCGTCCTTCCAAAGCATTTGCATTGGTCAGGATTACTTACAACACAAAATATTCCCATAAGAGAAACACCCCGGCATAAAAATGGTAACAGGCTCTGCAGGTAAAAACATACTAAAATGAGGAACTGTAACACAGAAATCTGCCCTGCAAGACAAATACTTACCCAAACAGGAAAGTTTCAGCTAGTCAGTGAAAAAGCAGGAAAAAAACAGATTTATTTCATTTCTATACTGCCCAACATCCAAAGTTCTCTGGGTGGTTTACAAAAATTGTTATCTCTTTGGGTAAGGTATTCCACAATCTTGGCACTGCCACCAAGACCCTCTCATGACTTGGCCAATCATGTCTCAGGCATGGATGGCACACAGGACCTCTCCAATAGATTTTAGGGAGCAAGTAGTCTGGTGATACTATTCACCATGCAAAACCCAGTTATGAATCTAGTTTGGTAGAGATGGTTATATTGATGCACAATATTGTTTCACCTTCAAGATTTTTGAATTCTCATTGATGCAAAAGATGCTTCTGTATTATGAAACAGGAGGTCTCTACCTGATTTCAGGATAACATTATTTTAAATGTCTTGACATGTTGCTGAGATGTTGCTTCTCTCAAAATAAAGAGCGTTGACAATATTTTGGCTGGGACTTTAAAATAATAATTCAGCTGTGAAACTAATTGTGCCTGGCTTCAGTGATCCATGCTCTGGAAACCTCCAGATTAAACTAGTATAGTGTGTCATACATGGGGCTGTCTTTGAAGACTGTTCAGAAACGTCAATTAGGCCCAAATATAGTTGTGAGGATATTCATAGAATCATAGAATAGTAGGGTTGGAAGGGGCCTACAAGGCCATCAAGTCCAACCCCCCCCCCATCGAGGGGGGTTGGACTCGATATTAACACATATTAACTGTGATTGGGCATTAAACTGGTGCTTTGCCAACTGCACTGGTCCATTTCCAGGCTCAATTCAAAGTGCTCATTTTAACATTAAAAGCCTTTCACAATTTGGGACCAGGGTACTTAAAGGACTGCCTGTCTCCACACCTGCCTTCAACAAAGGCCCTTGTTCAGGTGCCCCTACTATCCAAGATGTGGCAGACGGCTAGTGGCAAAAAGGCTCTTCTTGTTGGTAATTCCATAACTGAAGAATGCTTTTCCCAAGGAGGCTTACCAAGTGCCTACTTTGATGCAATTTCTACAGCAGCTGAAGACCTATTTATTTTTCCAGGCTTTTCACTGACCCGTTTCATCTTTGCTGGCTGCTTTTATGCTGCTCTTTTAAATTCTGTGGTTTTCAATATTTGTTTTAAACTGTTTTTATTGTAATTGATTCTTTGTAAGCTACCTGGGAACTTGAAGGTTAGGGAATAAATTTCTAAAATACAATACCAGAAAGCCTTTCAGTTTTTTTGTTTGTGTAAGTTATCACAGTAGTTCACTATTGTACAATAATTTATTTATTTTGTATATAATACTTATATACCACTTAATATAATAAAGAACTCTAAACAGTTTACTTATAAATATTAAAAATCACATTTAAACACACTATTAAAAACAATGTCAAGTATAACAACAATACAAAGCAGCTCAAGGAACAGTAAGATAGAACTGCAAATGAGGAATGAATTACAAGCCAGAGAAAGCCTGGGTGAACAAGTGGGTTTTCAGGAGGTGTTTAAAACATACATTTTCTGCCTCCTGAACTGCACTGGGGAGGGAGTGCACTGACACCGAGAACTTTTGAGATATTATGTGGCAACATTCTATTGGTCGCAGAACAACCAGCAAGGCCTCCTTGCACTCGCCCAGCCCCTCTCCTTAAGTGACCAAGGCTGATTCCATCCCAAAACCAGACCTGAACCAGGCCTGACTTGTCTCACTGCAGGAATCAATGAAGGCACACTGTTAATTTCTCTGCAGTGCTTTGCAACCAAGGACCATGGGAAATCAAAGAGAACGACTGGGGAGGGGCCATAACTCAGTGGTAGAGTACCTGTTTTGCAAGCAGAAGGTTCCAAGTTCAATTCCCCCTGCATCTCCAGGTAGATCTGGAAAAACTCCTGCCTGAAACCCTGGAGAGCCACTGCCAGTCAGCGTCGACAATACTCGGCTTAGATGGACCAATGGTCTGACTCAGTATAAAGCAGCTTCCTATGTTCTTAACTCTTAAGAACTCTCAGCACCTTCACCAAAACTACAGTGCTCAGAATTATCAGCAGATATAAATCTACAACAGTGTAGATAAACCCTAAGTGTTATAGCCTAAAAACAAAGATATCAACCATTGAACATTTTGATACCTATTTTCACATTATTCTAATAACTGTGGAATGAAACGTTTAAAAACTCAGTGAATGACAGCTTATAGGAGGAGTCAAAGTCTAGATAACACCCCACCTCAAGATAGATAGGAAGGGATCAACCACAGATTAACCTTTTTTTTTTGCATGGTAATCCTAATTTTCTCACAAAGAGGGGAGGGGAAGAATGCCATCCTTGCTCTGCACAATAGCTGCACAATGAGAAGAAGTATATATTTCAGGTTTCTAATATAAATTTAAGATATATTTACAAGGACTAGAAACAGAAACCTAGTAGTGGAAACTAGCAATAAACAGAGCTAGTCATCCAAACATCTAAGAATGTCATTTCCCACCCATCTCTCCCTCTCTCATGATTACACAAAATCATTGAAACGGACTTCTATGATTTGCTTGTGCTGCCTAGGAATTTGACTTTTTGCCAGCCATGGCATATAGAGCAGGTATAAATTACTCAGAAAGGTTACGACTAATCCTTTGGATTTCTTCTTTCACCTAAGCATTTTTATTGATTTCAAAACATATAGCCATGTCATTCTACAGAGATATAAATATGCATCTCTTTGAGTCAATGTAGTATAGTGGTTAGAACAGAGGTGAGAATATGGTCCTCCAAAAGTTATTGGACTACAAATTCCATCATTCCTGACCACTGACTATGCTGGCTGGGACTGATGGGAATTGAGAGTCCATCATCATCTGGAGGGCCAGAGGTCTGTCAGTTGTTAAACGAAACTTAAACATATTTCAAATGAAGCATTACCAATACTATCTTTAACATAAATATCATTCTTCACTGTTGATTGACCTCAGATCAATCTGATGAAATAAGTACTATTTTAAAATGTTAAGAATGGAAAATTCATGTTTATGTCAAGAACAACAAATAGCAGCATTTTTATATAGTTCTCAAATATTCAAAGCACTTCACATTATCTTTTAAGAATTCCAGCCACCACCCTGTAATCAGGGTGAATAGAAATCAATATTTTGAAAAAAAAATAAATCCAATTTTTAAAATCTAGATCATTTTTTAAAAAATTAAATCAGACTTTGTGAGTATAAAAATAACTACATTACTCTCCAGCTTAAAAAATAAGTTACAATTAAATATAATCACAAACATGCTAAATCTATACTTACAGTCTCAGAATAATGAATAGCTCTGTCACATTCACATAGATTGAGTTACCTACCAGTCAAAGACTGGCACTCATCTCCATTTTTCCTCTCATAAAAATGGTTCTCTCCAGCCTATCAGCTCTTGCCTTTTGAAAGTTCTGGGCTTTGCCATAGATGGCTAGAGCATTGTTTTGCATGCAGAAGCTCCCAGATCCAATGCTTGGCACCTTCAGGCCTGAAACTCTGGAGAAACGCTGCCAGTCAGTATTGACAATACTGAGCTATGTGGAACAGCAGTCTGATTTTGTGTAAGGTAGCTTCCTATGTTTCCCTGACTAAAGTAACATGTGCAAAGACAGACTCTGAATAGGATTGTTGTTGTTCTGTGCTTATGTGGTGGTGGAGCTGAGTCAAGCAAGGCAGAGGAGTTAAGACAGAAACAATATAGATAGGAAAGGACTATCAGAGACAGAACGGTAAGGAAGGGTGGACTGAATTGGAAATAAGAAGGCAAGACATTATAGCACAGATACAGCTTCCAGTTCCTAAATTTCCCCACACTTTTACCTCAGAAGAACTGTCATGGCTTCTGGGAATAAGAGACTCCACCTGGGAATATACCTTCTTTGATGTTGTAAAACGCTAACTGAGCTGTAAATTAATGTGTTTTGTGATCAGATTTGCACCATTGTTTAGGAAATATGTGAAGAACTATCAGTGGCAAGCCTGAGATAAATTAATTATTTGAAACTGGGTTTTCTCATGGTGATTAAAATCAATGATCAATTATTTAAATGAATAGACCCTGCCCGTAATGTAGGTCAGCATTATTATCCCCTTATTGCAGATGGAAGACTGAAAGAGAATGGCTTACCTAAGGTTACTTAGTGCCTACAAAAGGTAAGATTTAAACTTGGGACTTCTGATACATAGTTCACTCTTAGTCACTACTTAACTTTCAACTGTTTGAAGAAATGAAATCTGGCATTATACATTAAGTATTAGAAGCCCCGTTCAAAAACATTGGTGCATGATACATCTGGTAAGCATGCCTAGCAGGCTATTTAAAATATTTCTATCCCACCTTTCCTCAGAACTCAAGGTGGCTAAGCAATAAAAACCCAACACTAAATGACACAAGGGGAAGCTACAAAGAGTAAAAGCAGCTACTAAAACCAAAATTATATCAAGAGAGCTTCCAGCATCAACAGAATTCATTAAACAGCTTAACTCAGTTACAGCCCAAAGTCCTTCCTAAAAAGGGAGTTTGACATGACATGACACCAAGCCATTGAAGAGGGAGAAAGTGTGCTTGCCCTGAGAGAAAGTTCCAGGACCTGAATGCAGCCACAAAGAAGGCCTTCCTGGTGGCCCCAAATACGTAAACAGATTTGCTTATTTATTTATTACATTTATATACCACTCAACAGCCAAACTAGATGTACTTCTAGGGACATTAGACATACATAAGGGCCTCCACTGAAGATTTCAGTAGGTGGGCATGCTCATAAGGAAGAAGGTGGTCGTCAAAATATCCTGGTCCCAAACTTTGAAGTGCTCTTATGGTAACCACCAGCACTTTGAATTGGCCCTGGAAACAAACTGGAAGCCAGTGCAGTTGCTTCAATATGGAAGTCATGCAGTCCCAATAGGTGGCCCCCATTAGCAGCCTGGACAATGCATTCAGGACCAACTATAGTTTCTGAACATTTTTCAAAAGCTGTCCCCTCACAATAATGCACACTGAAGTAATCCAGATATGACTAACAAGGGCATGTGTTACCATCGTCTATAGCCAACATATGCAGAAATATTATAGCCCATTAGGCAACAACGAAGTCATATTAAAGAGAACTTTACCACTCTACAGGAGTACAGAATATTTACATCATATAATTGGTGTGTTATCAAGTATTTGCACATCCACAATTGATTTCAACACAGCACATCATCTAGTTAGAGACTTATTTGAAATACTTTTGTACACATTTCATTTGTGACTTCTCAACTTCAATATAAATTGCTATCCAATATATTGTTATACATGTTTCCAATCTCATGCAAGAACAATGATCACTGCATACTTTTAACCTTGAGAAACTATTGACAATTATGGACTTTGGCACTAAAAATGCATTGCTCACATTTTGGGTTTTTTTTTTTAAAGTATCTGAAAGGACATAGTGGGAAAAAGTTGGCCAAAGTAAATAATTCTAAACAAACCCACTTCAGCACTAATTTCCCACAAAATAAGGTTAACATGCAGATATTTATTTTTTCATCTAGTCTTTAATATCTAAGAACAGATATTATAAGAGACGCATGACTGCTATCAAGAACAGGAGACCCATATCTTACTCCACCTTTCCCATGTAACATGACGTAACTGAGTGTAGAGCCTCCCAATTCATTTCACTGGCAAGAACAAGGAACTAGAAGCACAGTATCATATGTTTGCTTATGAGATACTTTGTCTGTTCTGCTTTAATCTTACTGATTAGCAAGGACAGCTAAAGCACACTAGAAAATTCCCTATGGACAGTCATGGTGATGAAGAGCAAGGCCTTGGCTTTCTTCTGGCTGCACTCATACAATTACTTAAAAGTGGTTTAGCTTCTTGTGGGCACTCTCTCTACTCCAGTAACACAGAAGTACACTGGTCACCATTTGTAGAGCCAAAGACAGAAGTCTACATTACTGTCAGGTAATTTATCTATCCCTGATCATTAGAAAAGTTCAAAACAGATTTATTTATTTCATTTCTACATTGCCCGATAGCCGAAGCTCTCTGGGTGGTTCACAAAAATTAAAACCACAAAGCACAGCATAAAACAATATAAAATATGAACGCTTAAAACTACAATATAAAACTACAACCAGAATAAAACCTAGCAGCAATGCACGTATTTAAAATACTGCTTCAAAACAGCACAGCTAAAAGAATAGATTGCTAAAATGCTGGGAAAATAAAAAGGTCTTCACCTGGCCCCGAAAGGAATACAACGTAGGTGCCAGGCGAACCTCTCTAGGGAGCTCATTCCATAGCTGGGGTGCCACAGTAGAAGAGGCCCTCTTCCTGGTAGCCACCCGCTTCACTTCCTTTGGCAGGGGCTCCCGGAGAAGGGCCCTTGAAGATGATCTTAGGGTCTGGGCAGGTGGATACGGGAGACGATGATCCTTCCAATAACCTGGCCCCAAGCCATTTAGGGCTTTGAATGTTAATACCAGAACTTTGAATAGGGCCTGAACATGGACTGGCAGCCAGTGCAGCTGGAAAAGTATTGGTGTAACGTGATTTCATTGGCCAGTTCCCTTTAACAATCTCGCTGCCCTGCTTTGGACCAGCTGAAGTTTCCAGACAGTTTTCAAAGACAGTCCCATGTATATAATGCATTGTAGTAATCCAAACGAGAGGTTATCAGAGCATGGATAACTGTACCTAAGCTATCTCTGTCTAGATAAGGGTGTTGTTGATATATCAGCCTAAGGTGCTATATAAGGGCTATTACATCCAGTTAGCCAACAACTCAGTTTTCAGGGATGCTTAATTTCAAACCAGATCTATACCATCAACTTTTCAAAGTTAAGGAACAGAAAAAATCCATGCTGTCATTGTAACTATGTATAGTTAATATACATAAGTCTCAGATTTATCATAAAAAGGCTGTGCTTAAAGCAGCTGAGTAGCAAATCCTATTTAACACCTAAAAAATGTTCAGCAGTTTGTTAAGATTCGTCAATAGTCTGTTACACATTTCTTATCAAGCAAGCTAGCAACAAATAAAAGTTAACTAAAATTTTTAACACACTGAGAAAGTTGAACTAAGCACAACACATGTTACATTTTTAGAGGGTACAAGACACAGACCCGTAACATAGAGTTATAGCACATATGTGTTTAGTGAAAGATGTACAGTCACTTCAGATGTTACAACTGTAGCACATACATACTCAGAGTTTAATATGTACTCTCTGGAAATGTAACGTGTGAAGTAGACCTAACTGATTTAACATTGGCTTTACTTACAGTTCAATTTCCCACTGAACTGGAAACAAACTCTCCCCATCCAGAAATTTACTAGTCATTACAAGGTAAGCTCCTCCCCGCACTGAATTTTGCATTAGCTAGTAATGTTCCACACCAGCCCTCTCATCTGATTTATTTTATTCTTCCCCCCTTTCTCACACTTTCACAGACTTACCAAGCTGCAGGGGAGGAGGTGGGTATAAAGATAAGAGAGAAAAGAACAGCAGCCAAGGCTGAAACCAAAAGCTAGTTTAAGTGGTTCCTCCAGATGTGAACTCTGGGAAGTGTAGGGTTTCTTCTTCTTCTTCTTCTTCTTCTTCTTCTTCTATTATTATTATTATTATTATTATTATTATTATTATTATTATTACTCCTCCTCCTCCTCCTCCTCCTCCTAATTCCTCTCAGCTTAATGCTGAGAAATGCAGTTTATTCTCTTCCACCTTGCTGAAGACTATTTCTTCGAAATAGTTCCTCATGCTGCACTGAAGACTTGCAAACATACACGAATCCTTAATTCTGACTCTTGGAAGTGTAGCTCTTTATTCCTCCTGTCTCATTTACCAGAAAGAATAAAAAACTACAATTCCAAGAGTCAAAAAGAAGGTTCAAGCAAACTCAGAAGCTTCTATTACAGAATGCTAGAAACATAGGGAGAGCCTTTGGATCTTGCAAGCGATCTAAGCTTGTCCCCAAACTTGTAAGTTTAGCAAATGCAGGGGAGAAGAGAACCTGGCAAAGTGAGAGGGCTGTTGACAGTCTACGAGCAACTCTAGGCTGGGTCTTTCAGACTTTAGAAAAGCTATCAAACAAAAACAAGCTTTTTGTCCAAAAAGGCTCAGAAAGATCCACCTCATTCTGAACCAAGATGGACAGGTTTCACCCATCTCTACGTAGGATACAATTACACATGTCCCAACCCCAATATGAAAAATTTTGCACAAGTGAGGCTATGGAATGCTTTTAGTTGCAATGTGACATTTAAATATTAATACATTACAGAATATGGACAAGAGCCATTTGAACACAATCTTAAGTGCCAGGACCCTATGGTTCAGTTTGCACGTCACTTTAAGCCATGGTGATTTTTATGTTATTCACAGTAGCTTATAAGCTACTGTATCCCCTACACAATCAGACAAATAAGCTATTCTGAATAGCTTATTTTCCCCACTCTTGCCCCTCCTCCTTCTACAGTCCTCCCACTTGGCCAAGATGGTATCCAGTTTCCTTTTCACTGGATACCACTCCCTGACCTTGCGCTGCAGTTCCTCTCCCCAAGCTGCCCAAAGGAGTGAAAACCCTATTTGCACCAAAACATCTGTAATGTGGCGTCTGTAAATCCTTGGAAGTTTGCAGTATTGGGACATACTTCATACACAGCTTCCCCCAGTGGAGAGGCATCCGATGCACCATCAAACCCCTGCATGATCACACACAGAGGAGTGAAAATCCTGTGTGCGCCAAAAAAGTGGGGAGGCGTAAATAAGCCCTTGGAAGTTTGCAGGATCAGGACAAAACTTCACACGTACCCAATGAGCCATCAAAACCCTGCATCCCTTTTTCCCTCCATTCCTTTCATTTCCCCCACTGACAGCTCCTTATTTTTACTTTGCACTATGTCACGGTAGTGCTACTTCACAGTTGCACAATTGTGAGATAGGGCGATTGGGGCTATATAGAGGAGCTGTCTTTTTACTTCACAGTATGTCATGATTCAGGGGTGGTGTAGAGCTTTTGCTGTTGGCTATCTGTACTTGGCTGCTAGGCAGATCTCAGGAACAGATTTGATGGCTGGAGCAGAGCAGCAGCGGCATTTTTACTGCTCTTGCCAAACGACTCTGTAGGGGACCTTTAAACCACTCTTTAAGCCACTGTGGAGTGCCAGATGACATGGTAAGCTATGGTGGTTTAAATAAACCTCACTGCAGACCATGGCTTATCAGAGTAGCTTATTTTGGCTTAATAAGCCACCCTGGCAGGGGAAAACCACTTGCAGACAACACAATAAGCCATGGTGGTTTATAAGCTGCTGAGTAGCAGTTTATAAACCACCATAGCTTATCATGATGTGCGAACCCATTCTGTGTCTTGTGAGAAGATTAGTCTGGTTCTACATGCTTGCGGGGAGCTTTAACAACTGCTGTAACACTACCCAGTCTCCTAAATGGCCAAAAGAACTCCATTTTAAGGGTGATAGAGATGCGTAAATGCATCTCAATCTTTTTTCTTTCTTTTTTTCAAATAGTAGCTGGGGGGAGAGTATCTGGACTGTGGCCATGGCACAAAGCGAGGAGGCTTTTTAAAGTTTTCCTACTTGCTATTTTCCCCAGTGAAAAAGTCGCTCTCCTCCCCCACCCGCAACTGCTTTTTGTTCTGATAGGAAAGACATACATGTACACATCTATTATTCTCACTGGGGCATAAACTGCAAGCTTCAAGGGAATTATTTTTTTTATCAAGGAAATGGTGTACAGGGGAACAGTTAAAGAAAGCCCTCCTGCTGTGCCATGGTCCAAAGTAGTACCCTTGTGGCTGCTATTTGAAAATAAATACATAAAGAGATGAAGATGCATTCAAGTAACTCTGTCATGGTTTGACCCCTAGACTTGTGACCTGTGGGCTGCTGCCTCCAAGTATCGATCATTTTTCATCAGCTGCTGCAATTATCCAAGGGAATGAAGCAATAGCAATGGAGTTTCTCATAGCCTTTGAGAATCCTGCTAAGCCATAAAATATTGAGATGAAATTATCAAGTCTGGAATCTGAATCTCTACAGGCATCAATACAAAAGCAAGAGAAAGCTGGCAGCTGGTAGCACAATCATAGACAGAAGGAATTAAGATCCACAGAGCACCAACAGAACACTGGAACTCTTCAAAGTATAAATTTTCACCAACTGCATTATCTGATGTAAGTCACCAAGTCTCTTAAAAGGTAAAGTCTTTCTATTAAATTTTCTAAATTATATTTATCTTGATCAAAGCATGCACTTCGTTTTCTGTACTCAGATATTTTAAGTGTTCTAACATGACACATAAAACACCCTATCTTTTAATGGAACTAAAGCCATCAGCTATAAAACTGCTTGCCCAACAGAAATATAATGTAAAAATAAAATTATAGTTACAGTGCTGGGGGTGGGGATGGCGACAGGACCCTAACATAATATCCTATTTACATTAAAGGAAAAAGGTAACATTTCACTTAAGACCAATTATTCAGATTTAAGTTTATACTTGACAGGGAACTCATTAGGGTTTGATTATGGTAAAGCATTGTTTCTAAACAATGGATATTTTACAAATTTATATTTCTAAAACCTGCAAACAATTCTCCACAATTCAATGTACAAGGCAAAAAGCAATGCAAATATATATAAACAGACTTATAGAGGAAAACCTTGACCTGATTTTAAATCGTAACTGTTCATGAAATAAATAAAAGCTCCAATATCTCCATAAGCTCCAAAAAGCACCAATATCTTGTCTACAACTCTCAAACTAAGACCAATTTTCTTTACATACAGCCAGACAGGGGGGAAATCTACATAGTCTCTTAATGCTAAGAAAGGTGCAGATTAGCCTTAAATCAGATTAAATCAGTATCCAAATTAGCAACAGCTACCTACACCATAGCAAGATACAGTCCCATTAGGAAGCAATAACATAGAATGGTGGGTGGGGAGGAAGGGGGAATTCAGTGGTATTGTTACAAGGAGGACTACTGGCATTGGTCATATTTTAAAACATTTAATATTTAAAGTAACATAGCATCAGCTGGACTCGTTCTGCAACATCACAAATATCAAAACAGTCACAGACCCATTCAAACTTCACAAATATTGAACTCAAAGAAATTTGTGCCAGTAATTTTAGCCCCCATAGGGTTCCAATTAAGTAGTTATCCCTTCTGAACTCAACATTGAGATAAATATCTATGACAACAGTTTCACAAAGAATTCTGGCTAGCATTGAAACCACATTACCTTAGTACAGATGGCTTAAGAAGCTTCTATGACAAAAAATTTAAAATGTTTAATACAGATTTAACAAAAAAAAGAGAGAGATGGTAGCATAAGAAAATATTGCATAGAAAAGGTTTGAGATTTTGATGGAGGTGTATTTAGATAAGATCTCGTGTCACTTCACAAGAAGCCATGACTTCTTATTTATTTTAGCCACTATAAGGAAAGCCTCTCCCCTACAAAAAAGAGATGTTACTTAATATGTACTCTATGAACAGTATTTGATTCAAAGTTTTCAATTGCAGCACACTTTCTACATCTAAAGATATCTATTAGTAATATACATTTGAATTTCTATTTGTATGCAAATTTCATTGTTATCTGAACACCAATTACAAAAGCATACAAATGTTTTGTCAGACATTTTTCTTTGAATAACCCGACATGAGGATACTACACTATGAAGAAGCAATTATGAATATCCACAGCTCTGTTCTAGCAATTTTGAAGGATAAACATTTATTTGAAAGGAAGTATTTACATACAGGTAGCAGCTCCCTGTCTAGATGCGGTCTTTCCATGCCGATGCTGAAGAAAGAGAGAGTGTCCTTGTACAAGACTGCAGTGTAATGAGCCTCAAGATATCAGACTGTACATAACCAGTTTATAACATTATAACCAACACAAATGCACAAAGCTCTCGGTTGCAGCAAATTATTTTGCAAGTATACTTAATCTTCCAAGCCAGTAACTACAACCAGTACAGGGTCACAGAATAGCAGAATTGAAGAACATGGCATGCCTTCAATTCCCACTGAGGGAACACCAAAAAAGGAGCTGAAGTATGTGGTTTGTGACTTAACATTTAGCTACAGCAGTAACTAAAAACAGCCTGCCAACTGAAATGTTCTTTTGTTAAGACCCAACCTTTCATCACCACTAACTAAATGAGTTTGACTCAAATCCCCAAACTGAAAATAAAGTCCCAAACACTGTGCAATTTAGATATTCTTAAAAACAAAATTTCTAATGTACGTTAATCCTGAAAAAGCTCTCAAGGAAAAGTGTGTGTGTGTGTGTGTGTGTGTGTGTGTGTTTGAGAGAGAGATCCCCATGTTAGAACTGATGCCAACAGTAGTCTTTATATTTTGTTTCTTAAAAGATACAGATTTAAAGTATATCAGGGATAATGTGGAACTGTGGTTTGTTCTGGAGTTAAAGCAGAACATTTCATTCTCCTTCTTTTGTATGTGAAAGAGTAGGTTTAGGTGATCATTTTTACTAGGTCAAGCTCACGTTTTATGGTTTTTGCATATCCCTGAACCTTGGATTATACTAATCCAAAATATGATGTTTTTATTTAACCAGCATCCTACAGTATATTGCAACAAACCCACTCAAGTTACTAGCCCACAGTTGTTGTTGTTTTGTTCCTGTTACTAGCCTGCTTAACCCCTCATGTCCATGTTAACCAATTGTGGTCTAGAAGGCCCCAGCTTCCTGCCAAGTCACCAGGAGACAACTCTTACTGAACTCCGGTATTCAGGCTAGATGCTATTACAAGCCAAATATAATGTTCCAAAACATATATTTACAGCAAAGGTTTTGAGTTCCCATAGCCTCCCATACCTTCCATTTCTCCCTGTTCCATGATGTTTCTCCTGACAGGAAACATCATGTCACTATTCCAGCTGATGACACACTATTTCTCCTTTTCACCTGGGCCGGCAAATTAGTTTCTGAGCCCATGTCTGGGGTGGACTGCATAAGAATGAATAAACTGAGGTTTAATCTGGACAAAAGGAGTTGCTGATGATTGGCAGATCATGAGGTATGCCACTACTGGGTCGAACTGCCCCTTAAGATTCAGGTTCACAGCTTGAGGGAGCTACTGGATCTGCTGCTGCACCTAAAAGTCTAAATCAACCTTGTATTTAAGTACTTGCCTGGCAATCATAGGTGAGAAGTAATTGTATAGGTCCAGCCGGCAAGTGAGTGGGCTGGTGGAGGAAGGACAAAGCACCCCTGCTCAAGCCTGCTGTGCCCAGCATAGAAACCAAATAGGTTGTGGGAGAAAGGAAGCCTCTTCTTCCACCCCAGCACAGAAATGGAGTGAGCTGTTGCAGGACAGAGCTATCCTCTGCCACCCCACAACAGTGTAGTAAGTTTTATGTGCTTATTTCCAAGGGTGGCCTAGATGGCAGCCGAGGCCAGGGTACATTTTACCAGCTTAGGCTGCTGAGCCACCAGTGCCACCTGTTGAATATAAAGCATCTGGCCATTGTCACTCATACCCTGCCAATGTCCAGATTAGACAAACATTAATGTGCTCTATGCAGGTCTACCTTTGACAAATATTTAGAAATGACAACTCTGGAATGCAGAAGCCAGGTCTTGCCACACACAGCACATTACTTCAGTATTGTATCATGTCACTGGCTCTTAGACAGATTCCATCCTCAATTCAAAGTGTTGGTATTGACCTTTAAAGGCTAAGTAGTCTGATGCTAGGGTATCATAGGAACTGTCTTCTCCCATATAAACCTGCCAGGGATATTCAGATTATCCTCAGAAGAGGGTGCTGTTGCACTCATGTCCTGCTTGTGGGTTTTCCATGGGCAGTTGGTTGGTGACTATGTGAACAGAATGCTGGACTAGATGGACCCTTGGTCTGATCCAGCAAGGCTCTTCTTATTTATTTACAATATTTATATACCACTCCACATCAATGATTTCAGAGTTGTGAACAACAGATAAAAGAATAAAACATATTAAAACTATTAAAACATTTTAAAAGAAATAGATTCCAAACTTAATAAACCACGGCTGGTCACTCAAGGCAGGCCTCTCGAAATAACAGTGTCTTCAGGAGGTGCCAAAAGCAACACAACGTTGGCACCTGCCTGATCTCCAAAGGCAGGGAGTTCCACAGGAAGAGGGCCACCATGCTAAAGGCTCTTTTCCTGTGGACTCCAACCGGGCAATAGGACAATGTGGAACCAACAGGGTCTTACCCTCTGATGATCTCAGTGACCGGGCAAGTTGGTAAAGAAGAAGGTGCTCTCTGAGGTATCCTGGTCCCAAGCTGTTTAGAGCTTTGTACACTACTTATTGTTGTTGTTGTTCAGTCATTACGTTGTGTCCGACTCTTCATGACCCATGGACCATAGCACGCCAGGCCTTCCTGTCCTCCGCTCTCTCCTGGAGTGTGCTCAAGTTCATATTCATTGCATCAGTGATGCTATCTAGCCATCTCATCCTCTGCCGTCCCCTTCTCCTTTTGCCTTCAATCTTTCACAGCAACAGGGTCTTTTCCAGGGAGTTTTCTCTTCGCATTAGGTGGCCAAAATATTTGAGCTTCAGCTTCAGTATCTGTCCTTCCAATGAGCACTCAGGGTTGATTTCCTTTAGGATTGACTGATTTGACCTCCTTGCAGTCCAGGGGACTCGTAAGAGTCTTCTCCAGCACCACAGTTCAAAGGCATCAATTCTTCAGTGCTCAGCCTTCCTTATAGTCCAGCTCTCACAGCCATACGTTGCTACTGGGAAAACCATAGCTTTGATTATACGAACCTTTGTCGGCAAGGTGATGTCTCTGCTTCTTACTATGCTGTCTAGGTTTGCCATAGCTTTCCTCCCAAGCAGCAAGTGTCTTTTAATTTCATGGCTACAGTCACTGTCTGCGGTGATCTTGGAGCCCAAGAAAATAAAATCTGTCACAGCTTCCATTTCTTCCCCTTCCATATGCCAGGAAGTGATGGGGCCAGATGCCATGATCTTAGTTTTTTTAATGTTGAGTTTCAAACCAGCTTTTGCACTCTCCACTTTCACTCTCAACAAGAGGCTCTTTAGATCCTCTTCGCTTTCTGCCATTAGGGTGGTATCGTTTGCGTATCTGAGGTTGTTGATAATTCTCCCGGCAATCTTAATTCCGACCTGTGATTCATCCAACCCGGTTTCTCATGATGTACTCTGCAGGGATGGCGGAGAATTTCTCCCCGAATCTTCAGGGGGCCAAGCACCAATGCATTCGGCCCCCCGAAATCGGCAGTGAAATTCTCCGCCACCCTCCCCCCCCCCCCAGGATGGGACTTACCTTTGGCGAATGTCCCTCCCGGGGGCGGGTCCCGGCGGCGGTTCGTAGGCCTTTCGTCAGGGGCAGGGGCGGCAGCCGGTCTTCCAACCGGCTGCCGCCGCCGCCATTACAAAGTGTAAAAAAAAACACAAAAAAAACCACCGTGATAGGCTACGTAACGATTAACGTAGCCTATCACGGCTAGATTTCCAAAGTCAGCCGTGATAGGCTACGTAAATCGTTACATAGCCTATCACGGGTGACTCTGAAAAAAAAAAAAAAAGCGCATACGCAAATGGCGGCGCCCTATGGGCGCCGCCATTTGCGTTCCTTATTTGGTCCCGGTAGTCTCGTAAAGATTTACGTAGACTACAGTCTATGTAAATCTTTACGTAGACTACCGGGACCAAATAAGGAACGCAAATGGCGGTGCCCTACGCACTTTTTTTTTTCTCAAAGTCACCCATGATAGGCTACGTAACGATTTACGTAGCCTATCATGGTTGACTTTGGAAATCTAGCCATGATAGGCTACGTTAATCGTTACGTAGCCTATCATGGGGGGTTTTTGTTGTTGTTGTTGTTTTCCACTTTGTTTCGGAGACAGGGCGCTTCTCCCTGGCCTGGATTTCGACCAGGCGAGGCGGGAAGCCTCCCCCCCGCCTGAATTTCAGCCGGGCGGGGCGGGACGCCTCCCCCCCCTCGCCTGAACTTCGGGGGGAGAAGCGAAGCACCTCCCGCCCACAACGAAGCCAAGCTGTGAAAAGGTAAGTGACTTTCATACATCCCTACATATAAGTTAAATAAGCAGGGCGACAATATACAGCCTTGTTGTACTCCTTTCCCAATTTGGAACCAATCAGTTGTTCCATGTCCAGTTCTTACTGTTGCTTCTTGACCCTCGTACAGGTTTCTCAGGAGACAGGTAAGGTGGTCTGGTACTCCCATCTCTTTCAGAATTTGCCACAGTTTGTTGTGATCCACACAATCAAAGAATTTAGCGTAGTCAATGAAGCAGAAATAGACGTTTTTCTGGAATCCGCTTGCTTTCTCCATAATCCAGCGAATGTTAGCGATTTGATCTCTAGTTCCTCTGCCTCTTTGAAACCTAGCTTGTACTTCCAGTAGTTCTTGGTTCACATACTGCTGAAGCCTAGCTTGTAGGATTTTGAGCATAACCTTGCTGGCATGTGAAATGAGCGCAATTGTGCGGTAGTTTGAACACTCTTTGGCATTGCCCTTCTTTGGAATTGGAATGTAAACTGACCTTTTCCAGTCTTGTGGCCACTGTTGAGTGTTCCAAATTTGTTGGCATATTGAGTGCAGCACTTTAACAGCATCATCTTTTAGGATTTTAAATAGCTCAGCTGGAAGACTGTCATCTCCGCTAGCTTTCTTGTTGGTAGTGCTTCCTAAGGCCCACTTGACTTCACTCTCTAGGATGTCCAGCTCATGTTCAGCGAGCGCACTATCATGGCTATCAGGGACATTCAGATCTTTCCTGTATAGTTCTTCTGTGTATTCTTTCCACCTCTTCTGAATCCCATCTGCTTCTGTTAGGTCCCTGCCTTCTTTGTCCTTTATCATGCCCGTCTTTGCACAAAACGTTCCCTTGAGATCTCCGATTTTCTTGAAAAGATCTCTAGTCTTTCCCATTCTGTTGTTTTCCTCCATTTCTTTGCATTGTTCATTTAAGAAGGCCTTCTTGTCTCTCCTTGCTATTCTCTGGAACTCTGCATTCAGTTGGATATATCTTCCCCTTTCTCCCTTGCTTTTTGCTTCCCTTCTTTCCTCAGCTACTTGTAAAGCCTCATCAGACAGCCACTTGGCTTTCTTGCATTTCTTTTTCTTTGCGATGGATTGAGTTGCTGCCTCCTGAACAATGTTATGGACCTCCGTCCATAGTTCCTCAGGCACTCTGTCTATCAGGTCTAATCCCTGAAATCTATTCATCACCTCTACTGTATATTCATAAGGGATATGATTTAGGTCATACCTGAATGGTTAGTGGTTTTCCCTACTCAATTTAAGCCGAAATTTTGCAAGAAGCAGCTCATGATCTGAGCCACAGTCAACTCCAGGTCTTGTTTTTACTGACTGTATGGAGCTTCTCCATCTTTGGCTGCAAAGGACATAATCAATCTGATTTCGATATTGACTATCAGGTGATTTCCATGTGTAGAGTCGCCTCTTGTGCTGTTGGAAAAGAGTGTTTGCTATGATCAGCGTGTCTTCTTGGCAAAACTCTATTAGCCTTTGTCCTGCTTCATTTTGTACACCAAGGCCATGCTTGCCATTTATCCCGGTGATTTCTTGACTTCCTACTTTAGCATTCCAATCACCTATGATGAAAAGGACATCTTTTTTTGGTGTTAGTTCTAGAAGGTGTTGTAGGTCTTCATAGAACCGATCAACCTCAGTGTCTTCGGCCTCAGTGGTTGGAGCATAGACTTGAATTACTGTGATGTTGAACGGTTTGCCTTGGATTCGTACTGAGATCATTCTATCGTTTTTGAGATTGTACCCCAGTACTGCTTTTCCCACCCTTTTGTTGACTATGAGTGCTACTCCATTTCTTCTAAGGGATTCTTGCCCACAGTAGTAGATACGATGGTCACCTGGATTAAGTTCGCCCATGCTTGTCCATTTTAGTTCGCTGATTCCCAAGATGTCGATGTTCAGTCTTGCCATCTCATGTTTGAACACCTCCAGCTTACCTTGATTCATTGATCTGACATTCCAGGTTCCTAAACAATATTGTTCTTTACAGCATCGGACTTTCTTTTCACCACCAGACATATCCACAGCTGAGTGTCCTTTCGGCTTTGGCCCAGCTGCTTCACTCTTTCTGGTGCTACTTGGAAATTCCCTCTGCTCTTCCCCAGTAGTATATTGGACACCTTCCGACTTGAGGGTCTCATCTTCCGGCGTCATATCTTTTAGCCTTGTGATACCTTCCATGGGGTTTTCTTGGCAAGAATACTGGAGTGGGTTGCCATTTCCTTCTCCAGTGGACCACATTTTGTCAGAACTCTCCGCCATGACCTGTCCGTCTTGGGTGGCCCTGCACGGCATAGCTTATGGCTTCACTGAGTTACGCAAGCCCCTTCGCCACAACAAGGCAGTGATCCATGAAGGGGTTGTACACTAGTACTAATACCTTAAACCTGGCCTGGGAGCGAATAGGTAGCCAGTGCAGTTTTCTCAGTAAAGGAGTTACATGCTGAAAAGGGGCAGCTCCTGACAACAGCCAAGCTGTTGCATTCTGCAACAGCTCCAGCCTCTGAACCAGCCTTACAGGCAGCCCCACATAGAGCACATTGCAGTAATCCAGCCTTAAGGTTACTAATGCCTGTACCACCGTGGCCAGTCTATCCCTGTCCAGAAGAGGCCATAGCTGGCAAACCAGCTGAAGCTGGTAAAAGGAACTCCGAGCCACTTGGGCCTCCAGTGACAATGATGGATTTAGGAGTACCCCCAGACTACAAACTTGATCTTTCAGAGGGAGTGCAATCCCATCCAGAACAGGCAATAAGCCTGTCTACTGGACCCGGGAACCACTCATCCACAGGGCTTCTGTCTTGCCTAGATTCAGCTTCGTTTATTGGCCCTCATCCAGACCATTACTGAGTCTAGGCACTGATCTGGAACTTGCACAGCCTCTCCTAATTCAGATGTCACAGGAAGATAGAGCTGCGTGTCATCAGCATACTGATGGCATTTAGCTCCTAATCCCCTAATGACCACTCCCAGTGGCTTCATATAGATGTTAAACAACATTGGAGACAAGATGGTACCCTGCAGCACCCCACAGCTCAAGTGCCAAGGGGCCTAGGAATAGTCACCCAATGTTACTCTCTGAAATCAGCCCCGTAGGTAGGACTGGAACACAGTGCCTCCGATACTCATCCCATGGAGTCAATCCAGGAGGATACCATGGTCGATGGTATCAAAAGCTGATGAGAGGTCGAGCAGAATTAACAGGGTTGCGCTCCCCCGTCCCTCTCTCGATAAAGGTCATCTATCAGGGTGACCAACACTGATTCAGTCCCATCACCAGATCAAAACCCAGACTGGAATAGATCTAGACAATCAGTATCCTCCAAGAGCACCTGCAGTTGCTCTGCCACAACCCTCTCAAGTACCATCCCTAAGAAAGGGGTAGTTGTCTAATACCTTTGGGTCCAGACTGGGCTTCTTCAGGAGTGGTTGCACTACTGCCTTCTTAAGGACAGCAGGGACCCCTCCTTCCCGCAGGGAAGCATTTATCACTCCCTGGACCCAGCCAGTCATGTCCCCTTGGCTAGCTTTTATTAGCCAAAAGGGGCAGGGATTGAGAGGGCACATGATTGGTCTCATTGCTGCAAGCACCCTGTCCACGTCATCAGGCCAGTCACTGGAACTGATCCCACAAAATCCAGCAGATGGTGGCATCAGACACCTCAACTGAAACTACAATAACAAGTTCGCTGTGGAGACAAGCAATTTTGTCCTCAAAGTGCCATGCACAAAGGTCACAGGGTGTTAGCCTGCAGACCACCAGGAAGAGTTCTGCTGGATGGCTACTTGAGGACACAATGGAGGTAGCAAAATAAGGCTTCTTTGCTGCCCTCATGCCATGCAATAGGCACAATTATATGCTCTAGAGCGTGCTCAGTCATCTTCGCTTTGAGTCTTATGCCATTTGCATTCTAGCTGACGTCCAGCCTGTTTTATTGACTGCAGCTCCCCAGTATACCACGGAGCAGGCTCTATGGAGCAGGCTCTACAGCACTGGAGAGGGCACTCATGTGCAATCAAGTCAATGGCCCTCTGCATCTCACTGTTCCACAGTGATGCTAGGGCCTCGGCTGGATCACCATCTCTCTCCACTGGAAAATCCCCATGAGCATTCAGTAATCCATTGGATTCCATCAGTCTCCTGGGGCGGCCCATCCAAATGGGTCCCCACCCCTTGCAGGAGGGAAGTAGCGCCATGACTTCAAATCTTATCAGGAAATGGTCTGACCATGACAATGGGGTTACTTGGACCCCCTCAATCTTCAGACCACTCTGTTCACAACTTGGAGCAAAAACCAAATCAAGGGTATGACCTGCTTCATGTGTTGGGCTGATGACAAACTGAGACAGCGCCATGGTTGTCATGGAGGCCCTGAAGTCCCGAGCTAGAACTCCAGAGACAGCCTTGGCATGGAAGTTAAAGTCACCAAGAACCACCATCCTGGGTTCCTCCATCCTGGCAGAATGCCTCTGCCAGCTCAGTCAGGGAGGATGCTGGGCAGCAGGTTGGGCGGTACACCAGCAGCATCCCCAGTCTGTCTCTATGGCCAAACACCAGGTGCAATCCCTCAAGGCCTCCTCCAAGGTGCAGTGTTTTCCTGGTGATAGAGATGGAGGTTCTATGAACCACAGCAAGTATGTTCTTAGAAGCCCTGCTTCATGTTCCCCTGCCATTTGGGATGGAGGTGGATAATTATACAAGACAGGGTCTTCTCAGTAAGAATGCTTAGATTGTGGGACTCCCTCTTGAAAGAGAGTTGCCTGGCTTCCTAATTTATCAATTTTAGGGAGCATATTAAAACTTTTTGTAGGGCTTTAGGGGATGTGGATTGACAGCTATTCTTGCTTTTTCTTAGTAGTTTTAATAGTTTTGTTATGCTTTAGATGTTATTACGCTAGTTTTAAGGTACTTGTTCTTAATTTTGATGTAGCTTTCTTATAAATCATTAAATGGAGAGATGGGGTATAAATATTTTAAAGTACATTTAAAATAGTAACTTTGTAAATTAACAGTATAATACCCCTATAGTAGTGCAATATTTTATACCCATTTGACAAATCCTCTGCTATTTTAACTTTGAGAGAAGTTGTCAAGAGGGTGAATTGGGTGTGACTACAACTAAGGGAACTGCATGTTTAATCACTGCTTGAAATGGACTAAAATAATCTTTCAGTGACAAAATGTGGAGTTTTTACCTGTGCAGATAACAGTGCAGTGTTATAAAGCTAAAGCAAGAAACAGCCACAATGTAAAAAAACATTATAAAATTAGTATATGGGTCTTCCTAAACTAGATTCCTTCTATGGAATACAACACTTTACAAACACATCCTTTAAAAGCTACACCCCGCCCCCAAAAGAGAGAACTGTTTAACGTGCATGTGTTTACAGAGCCATTTTTAAATATGTGTATCTATCAAACTACACATAACATAACATTCACTGCTGAGATGAATGAATTGCTTAGATTTAAATTGGGGAGGCTAAGCCCTTCTGTGTCTGACACTCTGAATTATAGAGAAAACTCTTAAAATAATATAGAAAGCCATGAGAGCCATCATATTCCATGGAAATGGCAACAGAGAAAGCATGCACTGGAGTTCATCTCTCCCTGCTTCCATATTTTATGTGAAGAGAGCATATCTTCCTCCCAGGATGATGCATGTTTTCCCATGTGGGACAGAGCACAGGACTCCCCACATGGGGAAAATATGACTCTCTCTACAGTGAATATGCATACCTTCTCCTTCACATAAGACCCAAAAGCTGAGAGATGTTGCCATGCATCCTCATTTACACAGACACGCAACTTGGATGTATATGACCAACGAAGGCCTAAGGGGGACCTTAACCAGATGCGTGATATTCACACAATGAGTTATGCACTATACTCTTACAAATGGGGAATAGCTACTTCTAAAATGGGCAAATGAGCTCAAACACTTGTTAAAGTCCAACAGCGAAGACCTTCTCCCCACCCCCAAACTTTTGTTCTCAGAACACACGTTCTTTACAGAAGAGAAAAATGTCTTGGTTTGTATACCCACCCCGTAGAACATGCACCAGTTCTAATAAGAACTGTATACTACTATAATAATATACAAGTTCTAATAAGAATAATGAGAAAAGACAGAGAAAGATGAGGATTGAGGATATTATTTGCCAAATAAGGAGGGGAAGGTAACAGTATGGAAATGGAAGAGTAGGAGATTGGAAGGCTGTATGACCAATGAAGCACAGGGACTGCTGACAATGGTGTGCCGTGAGAGCAAAAATGAATGTTTAGGAGAGAAGGAAGAGAAAGTAGGAGCAACTATAGTTGCCTGACTTCAGAGGAAGGGAAATCCAGACACTTCACTTCCTGCCTGGTTGCAAAAAGTAGAATAATCTTGTGAGCACAGACTACCCCCACGTTTCTCAGTTTTAGATCCAAACTGAAAAATGGGGAAATAGCTTCAAGCTGCTCTAGCTTTGTTGACAATGGGTTGCACCACACTGTCCACAGACAACCAACAGACTTTTGGATGGGCTATGACGGGGACCAAACAGAGGCTAAGCCATTAGAGGACCCTAGAGCCACCAGAATTTAGTTAAAAATAGATTTAGGTGGAAAGCCTTGCCAATGGGGCTTCTCCTTAGTCTTTCCAATAAAACTCAAGAGATGGTGTGATTTCAGCTCAAGACATTTTGGTAGCCGCTTCTCAATACCTTAAGCTCACTTCTTCATCACCTCCCTTGGACGCAGATCTGACAGCTCACATGGAGGTTGCAGAATGCTTTGGAACTCAATGGGCACTTTACCAGGGTTGGTAAAGTATTTTCTCTAGGTCTACAAGATAAACATATCTCCGAGCAAACGCAACAGTAAAGGGGTTCAATAGGAAAGCACAAGGGGAACTCTGGAAACATGGGATAGGCACCAAAGTAAGGACAGAAAATTATGCTAGGAATGAGTCACAAGGAACTAAGAAAGCTAATTGGTCCCCAGGATATTCTCAGAGCTGAGACACCCCAGCATGAGAGATGCCCAGGCAGAACAAATGAACATCGACTGCCAAAACACCAAGGCAGTTATAGCACTCAGAGCAAAGGGAACAAAGAGCTTGATGGCTCAGGGGCTGTACCAAGGATGAGTTAAAACAAAGGGATTGTTTGTTTGTTTATTTATTTATTTATTTCCTTTCCTTATACCGTCCAATAGCCGAAGCTCTCTGGGCAGTTCACAAAAATTAAAACCAAACAGCACACAATAAAACAATTTAAAATATATAGAACATTAAAACCACAATATAACAATACAACCACAATAAAACCTAGCAGCAGTGCAGTAGTTTAAAATACAGATTTAAAACAGCAAAGCTAAAAGTTTAGAAAGCTAAAATGCCTGGGAGAATAAAAAGGTCTTCACCTGGAGCCGAAAGGAATACAATGTAGGTGCCAGGCGAACCTCACTAGGGAGCTCATTCCAGAGCCGGGGTGCCACAGCAGAAAAAGCCCTCCTCCTAGTAGCCACCCGCCTCACTTCCTTTGGCAGGGGCTCACGGAGAAGGGCCGCTGAAGATGATCTTAAGGTCCAGGCAGGCACATATGGGAGGAGGCAATCCTTCAGATAACCTGGCCCCAAGCCGTTAAGGGCTTTAAATGTTAATACCAGCACTTTGAATCGGGCCCGGAAATGGACTGGCAGCCAGTGCAGCTGAAAAAGTATATATTTTATATTTTTTAAAATATAAGGTTCAGGGAGGTCCTTTGCCCCTTGATTAATTTCCATACAGCTAGTTATACAGGAGAGCATAGTGCAATATTCGAAACAAAAGGTGCCATCAAGGGTGCTCAAGTAGGACTTGACCTTTTTGACATGTCTGAAAAGTGCTGACCCTTCAGAATTGGACCATTTTTGCCACCAGGACATTTGATCAAGGAAGAAGTGCTACAGAAGCAGCTCTGCCAGCAATGGGGGGCAGGGGATGCTCATCTCCATTGTATTGCTGAAGTGCTATAGTGCTTAAGCGCTTTTGAGACAATAAGGCTTCACGCCAGCAATGGCTATGGGGGGAAATGCACAATTTATGGTTTTGTCCTAATAAACCCCAAGGGTTTATTTGTGTCACCCTCTTTTGGGTGCACCCAGGATTTTTGCTCCTCTGGGGTAATCATGCAGAGTTCTGATGGTGTGTGCTGTGCCTTCCGACTAGGAGAGGCTGCGTGTAAAGTTTTGTCCCAAACCTGCAATCCCCAAAGGTTTTATAGCCACCACCCCCTTTTTGGCGCAGTCAGGATTTTCACTCCTTGGTGAATAGTAGTGCAAGGTTTTGTTGTAGGATTGGGTGCCTCCTGACCTGGGGAAGCTGTGTATGAAGTGTTCTCCCAATCCTGCAAGCCCCAAGGTTTTATAGCCACCTTTTTGGTGCCCTTGGGATTTTTGCTCTTTGGTGAGTAGTCACACGGGGCTTTGATGTTGGATCACGTGTCTCACCTGCAAACTTCCAGCACTTTAGAGGTGAAACTGTGCCATTGCCCGGCCAGGAAAACTCCAGCAGGACAGGGGGCGGCAGGGGGTAAGGAAGAGTCGAATTACACCTAGTAGTAGCTTAAGCTAGGGGCCACGGTGGCTTAGTGGTTAAGATGCTGAACTGCAGACTGGAAGGTCGGCAGGTCAGCAGTTCAAGACCCGAGTGCTGCGTGACAGAGTGAGCTCCCATCTTCAGTCCCAGTTTCTGCCAACCTAGCAGTTCGAAAGCAAGAAATTGCAAGTAGATAAATAGGTACCGCCTCAGCGAGAAAGGTAACAGCGTTCCGTGCACCTCAGTGTTCAGTCATACCGGCCACATGACCACGGAAGCGTCTTAGGACAGCGCTGGCTCTTCGGCTTAGAAATGGGGATGAGCACCGCACCCTAGAGTCGGACATGACTGGTTGGGGACACCTTTACCTTTTACCTTTAGCTTAAGCTACTCACAGTAGCTTATTAGCTCATTTGTATGGCAGGGGATCATGGACTATTTCAAAAATAAGCTACAGTGCATAGCTTATTAACCAATCATGGGCTACCGTGATGTCTGAATGCAGCCTATGACTCCTTTGCCTCTGTGGCAGTTCCAGAGCATTAACCATGTTCCTGGCAGCTTTTCAGGCTGTGCCTTATGAAAAAAAAATGGATTCTTCAGCCAAGGGGTCAACATAATGCCAATGAAATCTGTAGTATCCAATACACATGTCAGAGAGCCAGTGGGTGAGTTCACACATCATGCTAAGCCACAGTGAGCGGGTGGCTTGTCCATTACTCCCGACAGATGATCGCTCGTTTGGTGGCTTGTTTCTCTCTCAGTCCTCCCAGCTGCTGCCAGTATGTATCACAGGGGCTTTTACAACAGAAATCCTTGTTCCCTATGTCAGCACCCTTTCTGCAATTGGTCCGCTGGGGTTGCCAACTCATGAGGGAAACTCCCCTCTCCCCCCCCCCACATCAGATCACCAAAGGAATTTAGGTTTCTGAGCCGTTATGAATGTGCATTCGCAAACTTTTAATTTTTTTTTATTAAACTGCAAGACTGCTGGTCCCCTATTGAGTCCAGCATAGCCATATCCCCTACATGTCAATGTCCTTCTCAGTTTCATCCTCCACTTCTGCACTTCCTAAGTGAAACCCCGCACCCACCTCATCAGATTGCAGAAAGGAAATAATTTTCTGAGCCCTTATGAATAAGTTTGCAATTTTGGAAGGTGGGGTCTTGCACAAGTGCGCAGGACTACCTATCCAATATTTAGCGAAGCATACTGATATCCTCCTCTTGTTAATATCCTTGTCAATTTCATCCTCCATGTCCCTGCTTCCCTTGCTAGCAAACAGCCTTTAAAAAAAAGGCTGCTTCACATTCTACTGAAGTAATAACACCCACCCCTAAAGCTCCTTCTCTCCTGCAGCTGCTAGCTGTGTCCCCCCCCCCCCATTTTGTGCTTGTCACATTCCTCCACAGGTCTCCATTGCTAGCTGTCAGAGTTACAGAGCAGTGAGTAGGATCGCTAAACATATGCAAATTTCAAGACACAGCAGGGGCTGAATGGGTAAATGTATGCAAACTTCAAGGCAGACAAGTAAGGCAGATTGCTAAAAATATGCAAATTTCGTGGTAAAGCAGTAAAATGGAGGTAGAAATTGTGCAAAATTCCTAGCAGTGAACATCTGCTCCTGCACACTTGCACAGGACCAGAGGAAAAAATTGTGAATGCATTTGGGACACACTCTGGTGTCCTTTCTTCAACATTAGTATGAAAAAAAATCCATCCTGAGATGGAGGGTGCTGAGAAGTGATGAGGGAGATCTGTAGCATCACTAGAGAGATTGCGAGGAGTGGCAGGGGTTTTCACCACTCTTGCTGGGCAGCTCTCTAGCAATTCCTGACAAACCTCAATAAAATCATCCTGCTGGGTGCACAACAAGCCACCCTGAGAAAAAGCCATCCTACACAACCCTATTACAAGCCATAGGTTCTCAGGGTGGATTGTTTGCGAAAAACAACCCATGACTGAAAAACCACTCCAGGTTTGGATGTTGCCCTGCAACCACCCATGATACCAACTAACCATGGCTTAGTGTGACGTGCAAACCAGGTCAGTATGTTTAAAGCTCCTCTGTAACACAACATAAGTGATCTTCACAATTTTTGTGACCACTACTTTACATTTTCCAAAATAGCCATAAATGTAACAGATGGGTCCACCGTAACTGTGTCTAGTTCTGGTCTACCTGCCTCAAATATAATACAGTAATACCAGAACTGTCAGAAAAAAGGGCAACAAACTGGGTTCAAGGATCAGGACTACGCAGCTCAGCAAACAGAAAACTATGCAAATTAGCTGCTTTCCAACTCCACAAAAGTAAGATATCTGGAAGACTACATCAAGATGACAAATCTGTGTTTTTAGTTGTTTTGTTGTGGTTTATGGCCAAACAAAACTTCATGGAGCTTTAAAAGGTCAAAAACCTGTAACAACTCCTCTAGTAATAAAGAAAACAATGAAACTCAAGATGCTATGTGCATCTGCTGTGACAGCCATCAACAACCTGTTGCCCCTCCAGCTGTTTTAGACTACAACTTTCATGATTCCCAACTACTGACCATGCTGGCTGGGGCTGATGACCAATGAATTCCACAACATCTGGAGGCCACCAGGCTGGGGAAGGCTGTGCTAAGACTTTACCTGATTGGGACAGGCAGCATGTGGCCATAATGGTGACACATTGGCTGGGGAGAGGGGCAGCTGGCTTTAGACTTTATGGTAAGGTATAGTGCCCCTTATTTGAAAGACCCTGTCCCTTATTCTAAGATCTGGGGGTGCAGATATATACATTTAGGAACTCTAAGTTCAGAGGTTTTGTATTATTACTAGTTCAGTAGTACAAAATTAACCTTAACTGTTTGACGGTCATTATGACCAAAACCTGACAACCATGTGAGCAGGAACATATGATCAACTACGCTAGCTCCAGTTGCTGAAATACGTTAATTTTCCATTTCCACCTTTGGGGCCCTTTCTGTTTAACAACATATAATTAGATTTGTAAAGGGTTTGTAAATTGTATACCAGTTGAATTGATTTTACTGTCCTTTAACCTACACAGAAGGGGGGAGTTACCATAATTGTCCTTCAACTCAAAATATACCATTGTCTTGTCCAGAGCAAGAGTAATTAGAAACTGCGTATCATATAATCTGATTTTAAGTGTCTATTTTTCACTACACTAAGCAGCTTGCAGTTTCCAACATGCAGCTTAAGTAGCTTCCATTAAAGATGATTAATTTATATGAACACTAGCAGCAGTGTGACTTGTAGATAGATGATGCAGATATACTGAATGCATCAAGCCTTAGAGTGAACCAAACAGATTTTGTTTCTATATAACTAGGTCATCAGCAGAAGCACTTTTTTGGCATTGCAAGCACAGCCCTCCTTTTAGCACTTTGACAACACTTATTGTACCAAACTACTACTAGCAAGAGCTAAGCATAGCATTTCGCATAGGACTATGCCACTTTAACTTGATACTTGAATGAAATAAAGAGAACTCAGATCACCATTCTTCTGAAGCACTACTGATAGCATGTCCTGAACTTTCTTCTGAAATCAAAGTGCAACACTAGCACAAAAGCATATGCTCAAATCTGAAATCTACTCTGAAGATCATATAACTTGTCATATGAACTAAATGCATGCACTGGACATCATAGGTATAGCAAATTTGACAGCAAAGTGCAATTCTTCATTACTCTAGCAGCTAATCTCCCCTGACTAGGCAAAGGTACTACTGCCAGAGCAAAGGATAAATTGTTGTATTAAGAAGATAGCCACAGATGCTAAAAGAAAAAAACCCTATGAGTTACCAGAGACAGCAGCCCCTGAACCTTCTCCTACTCCTGGCAACAGTAATTCCTGCCTGCTGACTGTTCTGGCCACTGGTGCAAGCAAGTCCCTCCCTTCATCTCAGTTAAAGGAGAGGAGGAATACAAACACATACATTCTCTCTTCAGAAGAAGCATTCAAGATGAAGCTGGACAGCCACTTGTCAGGGATGCTTTGACTTGGATTCCTGCATTGAGCAGGGGGTTGGACTCGATGGTCTTGTAGGCCCCTTTCAACCCTACTATTCTATGATTATAAGACCACCACATGAATCAAACCTTAAATCTTCCTCTCGTATCTCCAATATGGAGTATTTCATACACTGCTCACTCCTAAATTAAATATTTGATTGAATCCCATTTATTAGACCTTTACTTAAGAATAATTAATATAAAACTGATTATTTTTTATCATGGGTATAACAAAAGAGAGACACTAGTTTCTGCTCTGAAGACTTAACACTAAAGTCTAAAGAAAAACCAATCCTACATCTAGATGCACCAGGAATAAATAAGAAAGCAACAATTAGGAATCCCTATCTAAAAGCTGTTTGAAAGCCTGTAATGTATTGTTGGTCATATTCCCGTTCATGTTTTATATTCACCCAGCTTAAGATTTCTTACTTCCAGAAGTTGAATATACAATAGTTCATAACCTATTGCAGCACTGTTTCTGTCATTAGCACAAGTACACTTCTGTCTCCACAGATGTCAAACTACTTTTTACATTTTATCGTGCGATTCATGTATCCTGTCTGCAAACTCTCCAAGGAAATACACCTCAACACCCTGAAGTCTTTACATCTGAAATAAAAATAGATCATCTATTTACAAGTACAGCCTACTGCTAAAGAAACACCAGTCTCAGGATAAGCAAATGTGCAGTGCAATCCTGCACATGTCTACTCAGAAGGACTAATTAAGTTCAATAGGAATTCAATGGGATTGCATCTAAAATGTTACCAACAAACTTATTACTTGTCTTCTGCATCATAGCACAGGATTTCTCTAACCAAAAAATGATAGCAGTGCCCCCTAGTGCCACTGTGGTAGTATTCCCTATGTTTTGTTTTTTTAAACAAATAGGACAGACAAAAATGTATCTTCTGACTGAAGAGGTACATCTAAACTAAGTTTCAACCTGAAGTGGGTTACTGTTGTATCAATGCAGAAATGTTTGTATACTATATATTAAAATATACACTAGACAACTTGAACAGATTCCCAGCTTTCATTTTTTTTAAAAGGCATAGCTTTCCGTTTGTTTTAAGGGATTTTTAAAAAATCTAATTTAGGGAGCAATCCTATGGGGATAGTTGGCTGCCTCCGAACTTGGAGGCAACTGACTATCCAATGCAGGGTGGGCAGAGTGCAGACTCTCATCAGAAGACCTCTGCCAGATGAAGGCTCATATGGGAACGTTCTTAATACTTACATTAAACCCACTGAAATCAGTGAGTCACAAGTCAGTCATGAAATGAATGGAACACCATTAAATACCTCATCAGATTATTCACTCTGAGTGCAGTCCCATACCATAAAAATAAATGTAAGTTTTGTCATTATTTTCAGTGCAATATCTGCATGCTATTTCTTGAGCAAGATAAAACCAATGCACGCCATACCATACATATATTTATTACCCTCATTTTCAGAACTGCACATTATCTATGACTCTGCAAACAATCAGGCTAGCTAAACCAAGTGCTTTTTCAAAAGTTGCCTTGAGCCTTCAGCCAATAAATACCTTTGTTATTTTCCCTAGTTTAGAAATAGATTAGATCAAGTAGATTTGTTACAGTGTAAACAGAAGAAAATATTACTCTAATTTACCTGACTATTCAAAGAGGCAATAAAGAGAAGAAAAAGTAATAACACTGCTGAAAAAGTTTCAAACCACACTACTTAGCTCCTGTGAGACTTTAGTAGCTTTGGTTTATGAGAGAATAATGAAGTACCTACACATAACTCAGTACTAACTGAAAAAATAAAATTAATGAAGGACAATGGTATTAGGTAACAAGTTTGTGTAGGTCTATAGCAGGCTGCCCTATGTACAAGCTATTTTGAGTTAGATTTTTTTCTGGCAGAAGACTGCTATGGAATCCTATGCTCAGTCCGACTGCTAGGTACCAAAATAAAACACAAAGCACTATATATACACACATGGTGAAGTCAGAACAAGAGCAAGTAGAAAATAGTTCTCATACAATGCATTTTCAACGTATTTTTTAACTATTCAAACTACACTCAGTTGAATGAACAAGAACTGCATAGCAGTGCACAAACTCAAGGACAGTACCATGTGTTTAAAAACAGCTATATAGACAACCAAAACTTTGAAACATTAAGTAATAAGCATGCTATGTCAAACCAAAGTGAAATGTACCTTGGAGAAGCTCTAAAATTGAGTCTGAAGAGTTCCATCTTATCCCATTAACAGACTGCCTCAGAATCAGGATATATTAATGTATCTCTGGTTCATTAAATGCTAAGCACATTTAAATGAAAATTCCCCCATCTCTCTCATTGATTTGCCCCCACCCCCAAACTGGCACTCTTTCATCTCCAGTAGAACAGGAACTAGATGACCATAAGGAGGGATTCTCTTCCTTTTGCTGGTATGTTCATCTCTTTCTTCTTCCCACTTACTTCAGATAACTCAACAATGATAGCAAGTGGAGGGAGAGATGAGGGGAAAACAGTGCTGGGCTTGCCAACAAGCCACGAAGAAGAGCTCATTCCATCTCTCACACCCAGAAGCTATCTGGTACAGCTAATTGCCAGCCAGGGACACAAATGCACAAAGAATGGAAAGGGGTGGGGGGAGCATTAATAAATCATTAGACCTATTTTTGGTAGGCTTCAGTGGTTAAATGAAGATTGATTATTTGGCCCCCAAAAGATATATTAAAACCTGTGTGCCAGGCCTGCTTCAATGGTTACAAAAAAAATTTCCATGAAGCCCTCAGGATCCTACAATTGTGTAAGCTGCTATAGGATTTAGCATAGCTTCCTACGATATACACACACATAGTTATTTATATAACACTATGTTACATTGAAGCCTGTTACTATAATGTAGAAATTACCTCCCATGTAGGGATTTTTTAAAGTGTGCATTAGTTAAGATATAGAACCCTGGAAAAATTAACATGTGGTAAAAGAAGACATTTAAAAAATGTGATAGAAAAAGATCCACACAGATCCAACACACTCTAGTGAAATATTAAATCCTGGTATTGGCATCTTCCATAGGAAGACCATCTGAGAAGAATGCCATGTAATATCTGCACAATGTTGTTGGTAATTGTACTACCATGAGGAAACCCCCAGAATATGTTAAGTGAAATATGGCCTTCATAACGTGAATGATCAAAAAGGGCAGATAAAAAAACTCAGTGCCCTAAGGGAAATAAATAGGTGCAACTAAAGATTCTGCTTTTAAATAAAGAAGACCTAGTTGTTGCAGAAAGGAAATACACACAGGTCTACATACGTTAAATTATGCAAACATTTTTATATTAAAATAAAAATGCTTTTTTCTCCAGACAGGAAAACAGAACTAGGCAGACCACAATCTACATAAGCTTATAAGAGAGTAAGGACCATTAACCCTTTCCATTATTATAAAACCATACACAATCCTCTCCTCAAGCATATTAGGGTGAAGAGATATTTCTGCAAAGGATGCAACAACATCTTAAAGAAAATTTAAGAACTCAATTTTGACAGATTCTATCCTCAAAAGATTAATGGATCCCACCTCCTTCAAGAAGCTGGATCCACCGTCTCCTTCAGTAATCTGTAAGAATTCAAAAGGTGAAAAATTATTCCCTCAAAAATATCGCAAGAAAGAACCTAAGATCTATGTGATCACTCAGCCCAGTGAGAGGACAGCTACAGCAAGAGGAAGAGGGCAAGAAGGATCCACATAGTCAAAGGAACCTTTAAAACCACCACAGCATCAGCAACCTGATCAAGTGTTTTTCCCTTTTTATACCCTACCCATCACTGTAACACTCAGGTAGTCTATGTCAGACACTTAGCCCTAGCTGTAAGCCAAGGGTGCAGAAAATGTGGCCCTCCCCATATTGCTGGACTGCAACTCCCATCAGCCCTAGCAATCATAGCCAGTAGTAAGAGATTATAGGAGCTGCAGTCCAACAACATCTGGAAGTCCACACATTCCCCATCCCTACTGTAATACCCAGGGTTGAGCAGAGAATTGGTGTATAAATGAAGGCAATACAAAGATGAGACCTGAAGTCCCACCAAGTGAAAACTGCTGTAACTGGTGGAGCCTTCCCACAACGGAAGCCATGGCAAACTGCTTGGGGAAACAAACACAGCCATTCACATGGTAATTTAAATCTCCCCTCCCTCCTTCATACCCAATGCACAGCAATTAGGCTTAGAAAAGGGGTCCCATTAACATCGATGGGATCTCTGCCTCCCACCACCCCCCAGGCCAGGGGTTTTGAACCTCTTTAAGCACATTTTGGGGAAGCTCTCATGGGCTGCATTCTAGTGGTGGGTGTGGCCAAAGGCAAAAGGTACAGGGTTAAAAGATCATCATATTTTATCTTACAGTTTAAGAGTAAGCTTTTGTTATTCTTTAAAGTAACTAACAAAAGTGAAGAAACCACCAAATGATTGGTAGGGTGGGGGAGATAGCGGGTGAGGCAGGAGGAGATACATGGCCATCTAGGGAACCCTAGAAGGCCAGAATTTGTAACTGCAAATGTTGCAGGGGCATTAAAATCTAAACCATAACCCTATTTCTAAACCTCTTTCTTTTTCTCTTCCCTCCCCTTTTGTCTTCCCTTTTATGGTTTGTTCTTTGCTTTTTTATATTAAAAAGTTGAAAAACTGAATAAAAGCTATTAATTTTTTAAAATCATACTCTAGGTTTATCAGATGCCACTCTAGCATCAAGCATCTAGAGAGGGGTTCTTTCACGGGCAAGAACCACATTAACATGAAAAGAATTTCTAAGCTACTTGATGGATATTTTCCATCTACCAGCTAATCTGTATTCTAACTGCCAAAACACAATCATAATAGTTTACCATAACAACTTTCCCCAGTTTCTGACCAAAATGTAAGTACATTATCTTTTAATGTATAGATTATATCAAATGAATGTATCAAGTTAAGTCTAATACTTAACTTGTTTACTACATGGTTGCTAATACAGGTCACTCTTCAGAGAGCAAGAAAAATGATGACGAAAAGCTTGTATAGTGGGGTGTTTACTTGCTTAACTTCCTTTGCTGTCAGAAAAGTTTTCCAACACCTAGCACGTGTCTACACTACACTTTAAACTAGATTAATTGCCATAGCATAGCCCCAAGGAACCTTGGTAATGATCCCAAGGTTAGCATTAGGCCAAAGTCATAGAAACGATCAACAAAAATCCTGATTAACTCATCTACACAAAGAACAACAAAATTACAGCAACACATTTTTTTTTTTTAATAGTACCGCTTAAAAGCGACATGTCTGCCTCATTTCATCCCAAGCCTTGCAAGGAAGCGAAGTGAATCACTGTTGCGTTATCCCTCTCTGCCCACCTCCACAAACACCCGCGATGAAAAGGGCCTAGAAATATCACACCACTTCCTTGAACTCTCTCTAGGACTGAAAGATCTGAGGACAAAAGAGGCTAACCATGTGTTTGCACTCAGGAACAGTCAAAAGAAGTAAGGGACAGAGGAGAGAGGACCTCTCATGGGGCACCACAGCAGCTGCCTCCATAGATTCACCTACTCTGAACTGAACACATGTCCATGTGTCGATGAAGGGACAAGCTAGAGTTGATCTTACAGCCTGCCCGTTTACCCTGTTTGACACTTCGCAGTGTGCGCTAAAGAGTGTGCTGTGGGCATGGGGGGGGGGAGGGAGGTGGGCAGAGGAGAGAGAAAGAGAGAAGCAGCGAGGCTTGGAACAAAGAGCCCAAGCTTCCTCTCTGGCCTGCCCTTACCCTATCAAAAGCCCTGCCTGAACAAAAGCAGCGAGCTATTGCTAGCAAGAGCTGTTGCAGAGAGAGAAGACGTACACCTCTGAGGCACCCCTTTCTTTCTTTCTTTGTCCCTCCCTCCGTCCCACACCACACACGCACGCTCGCTAGGCGAGCAACTGGGGGATTATGAAGATGCTGACGAGAAACACTCAGTCGAGGGGAGGGGAGGGGAGGGGAGGGGGGGTAGAACCGAAGCGAGTAACAGCCGACCACCGCGGCCACGCGCGCACGCACCCACCCCATCCACGGCTGACAGCAGCTGTATTGCGTCTTGGCTTCGCGCTCGGCGGGGAGGGGCTGCGACGGAGAAGGGGCGATGAGGCCAGCGAACGCGAGGAGCCGGGGGCGAGGGACAGCAGGGCGCCCGGCCGGGGCCGCTCGCGCGCTCTCGGGACGGACACCTGTGTGTCTGCGTGCGAGGGAGGGGAAGACCGGAAGAGCGAGCGCCGCTCTTTGTGTCGCCTCCTCAGGCACGAAGCGCCCGCCGGCGCCGCTTCCTCGGAGAGGGAGGGAGAGACGCCCGCCGGGCTCCGCCCACACAAAGCGAGGCAGCGACCCTCGAGCCCCGGCTGAGGGGGAGGCTGAGGGGGAGAAGGGGGCGCCTGCCTGCGGTATCCCCCACTTTCGCCCCGCTGCCTCCCCTCGCTTAATTACCGTTGTGAGTAGCGGTCTCATCTGCTCCCCTGCCCGCTCCTCCTCCATGGTGCGCCAAGGGGCGGACAGGGCTTGAGAGGGAACTGGGGTCGCTGCACAGGGCGGCGGTGCGGGGGGGGGAGAGAAAGGAATCGCCGCTGCTTCTGTTGACGGCGACGGCGGCGGCAACGAGGCTCCCCCTTGGCCGGCCGCTTTTGCTCTTGCCGGAGCCGAGCCGGCTTGGGCCTGGCCACGCCCCTCCGCTGCCCGATTGGCAGCGTTCCTGGCCAATCGGGGTGAGAGTGCGGCTCCTCCTCTCGGCTGAGTGTACGGCAGGGAGAGAGGTGGGGCCGGGCTGGGCCGGGCCGTTTTCTGTCGTCTCCTCTGAGGCGGGCGGTTGTGCGGGCGGACGGGAGGGACGAGGGGGATTTTCGGAGGGTGAAACGGATTACAAGGCGACCTTCTTCCTCCCTCAAGGGGAACCCCTTCACGTAGCAGGAGGCCCGGCCCGGCCCGCCCAGCCAGCGTGGTACGAAGAAGCAAAAGTCCCAGTGAAAGAACTTTACTTCTGAGTGCGCGCGCCCAAAATTGAGCAGCGCGAGAGGGATTCAGCAGAGCGATGCGAAAGCAAGGGGGGGGGGGTTACGAATGGAAGGCGGCGAAGACATCTGGGGGGACCCCCCCTAAAATTCCGCGAACGAGGCAGGGCGATTTCACAGTAAAAAGCCTCGCCTGAAGCACCAAAATGTTAAAGGAGGAAAAGATGGAATATCTGCGCAATGCCGTCTGATTGGTAGCGCTCAGGAGGCCCTGTGCAGCTCATAGGACATAAGGAGAACATAAGGAGAGCCCTGCTGGATCAGGCCAAGGGTCCATCTAGCCCAGCATTCTGTTCACACAGTGGCCAGCCAGCTGCCCACGGGAAACCCACAAGCAGGACATGAGTGCTCTTCCTCTTTTTCTTAGCAGATTTTCTGCGGTAAGAAAAAAGGCGGAACAAGCTGTAGGAAAACGTGGGTAGGGTTACAAGAGGAAGAGGTTGGGGTCTGGAACCCCTGTGTTCCATGAACGAGGCAGGGTGGCGATGCAATAAACACACTGTGTGAAAATGAGAGAGGCAGTGTGGCTTTCTTGTCATACCAAGGTTTGGTTCACTCACACATCCCTTCTCCGCCAGAAAAATTACTTGCTGTGTGTGGCCCCGGATAAGCCAGCTCAGCCTCAGTTTCTTAACTTGAAAATGGGAGTAAAGCTGACCCACCCAACAGAGCTCTTCAAAACCAAAAACTGTGTGCAGCATTTTCTGGGGTTCAGTGAGCATTAGGAGATACACTGGTTAGTGCTATAATAAAACAGCTGCCTTGAAACATTTCTGCTTCCTTTGAAGTTGGAATAACTGACAGATGTATTGGACCCTAACAGCATGTTCCAATGTACACATATGCTCAGAAGTAATTGCCACTGAGTTCAGTGGCTGGCATTTTACAGCCAAGAAAGCATACGTATAATTGTAGCCTTAGACTGGAGGAGCTATGTGGTGAGATGGAATCTTGAAAGTATCAATGGAAGAAGCCTGAAAAAGATATTTCAGCCTCCCCCTCCCTCAGCAACCCTGAAGAAGTCAGAACAGCTGTGCTGTGATCCTGATTGGAGTAACTTGGAGGGGGGTTGCTTTAGCCTCCCCATCCCCAATAAACCCATTCCCCCTATGTGCATGCTTTCATGTGTGTATACATGTCTGTATATGTACCCAGCCCCATCCACCGCATAGCAGTGCATGTGGCCCTCAGGGCTGAAAAGATTGCTCAGCCCTTCCCTACATGAATGAAACTGAATCTCCTGCATGCAAAGCACATGGTCTTCCACTTAACTGTGGTGCCCTGTCCTCCCTCCCATGGTTCCTAACTTCACGCCATCCCCTGCATTTCCAAAAATGTATTTTCTAATGAAGATATTTCATTTTTTCACAGTATTTTTTACCCTGCTCTTCACCAAAAATGGCTCCCAGAGTGGCTTACAAAGATTAATAATGAGACAGTCACTGCCCTCAAGCTAACAATCTTAAAGGCGCAATCCTATGCATGTTTAGACAGAAAAAAGTCCTACAACTCCCAGCATTCCCAGCTGGCTGGGGAATGCTGGGAGTTGTAGGGCTTTTTTTCTGCCTAAACATGCATAGGATTGCGCCCTAAAAGATACCACACAAAATGAAAAGAGATTGGGAGGGAAGAATAGAACAGCAAAACTTGGGCACTAGGTTTTGGTTTCAAAGTTCTTATTGTATTCCTTCTGGCAGGGAAGGGTGAAGTGAGCTCCCTGCAGCTGTTCCTTCTCTGGCCAATGTGTAGGGCTAGCTTGGTCTCCCCTTTGCCATGGTGTTCTTCCTGGGACTGCAAGGGGTGAAACCTCCCAGTGGCCCTTGGTTCTCTGGCTGATGGATGAGGCCAAAGTCTGCAATCCCAGGGAACTGTCAGAGTGGAGTGCTCCTTTTGGCAGGGAAGGGTGAAGCAAATGATACTTGAATCACACACTTGAATTATGTAGGAGGGAGGGCATTGATAGCTGGGACATGTGGAGATAAATAGCTCTTTAATGAAACAACTATGTATCAGTTTAATATTTATCATTTTAATAGCACGGGGGGGGGGGTGATAGTTCTAGGATGGATTGACAGCTAGCAACTTGCCCAGTGAGCTAAATGGGTGAACAGAGATTTGAACCTTACCCTTCTATGTCAAAAACAAACATTTTAACAATACACAACACGTTTTTGCTACAGGTGTTGCTGGATTTATATATGCAGTACATAAGCATTACATTACCAACTCAATGTCCTAATTAATTATAATTATATCATTTAAAAATGTATTGCATTGTTTCCCAAGTTCAAGATTTCAGAGAAATAACATTGCACAAGATAAAACTTCTGTCTCCCTTTCCCACGAGTGTCTGTTTTGGGAGATCATGTTCTTCCCACACAGACTCCTTCCACCATTCCAGGCAGTGACATCAGAATCAGCTGCTGCACAGCCAACTTACAAATGAGTTTGTACCACCTTTTGGCTTGGGACCAAGCTCCCAATTAAGTATATGCCTATTCTTGAAATGTTTAAAATGCTTCCAGAATTAGTGCTTCCACTTTGATGCCATCAGGTCCCTCTACCCATCAGTCTTCTTAGCTCGCATATAGAACCCAAAACTCTGCTCAAGTCCATTGGGAGCTAACTTGCTGGTATGGTTATCATGCCCCTGCTCTTGGCCAATGGAATGTAAGTGACTGAAGTGGTCAGTACTCTCTTTCATTTCCCCCATTGGATCAGGTACCCACAAATGGTCACTAGTTTGTTTTGTATTTATTTTATATCTATTTTGCCCTTCCTCCAAAGAGCTTGGGGCAGCCTAAATTGTTCTACACATGTACCCTTTTATTGTCACAATAACCCTGTGAGACAGATTAGGCTGACAGAGAGAGTGACTAACTAGGAGTGCAGAACTTCAGTGGGATCCCAATCCAAGGGTTCTTGAGAAGGCCACGCCCCCTTCCCTTTCCCCTGGCCCTACCCTCTTCCCCCCAAACACCAATTGTTTGGTGGTTTCCTGCCTTTTGTGCAGATTTTTCTCCTTTCTAAAACGTTGAAATGCCTCTCCTGAGGCTTTGTTACTGGCAATAAGTGTGTATAGCTCAAATATGCTGGCATAGGGCATGTGCGTGTGCCCTGCTCCCTTTGCCTTCAGATCCACCCACTTCTGGAATGCAACTCCTGAGAGCTTCTCTAAAATGAAATTCAGGCTGAAAGAGGGCTTCTCCACATAGGGCTTCTTATATCGTGAGATCAAGATTGGTTACTCACGGAAGTTTGCAGGTTCTTTACACAATGTTGTCAACCTCCAGGGCCCCTCCCATGGTTTATGACCTTTATCCTGCCTTTGTAAAGTGCGAGCAAGGTCCGATTTTTCTCTAGGAAGTGCAATAAAGCACTTTACTTGCTGGGTATACTTTAGGGATGTCAGAGAATTCTGCCACGGATCTCAGTGAGGCCGAATGCCAGTGCATTCACCCCCCCGAAATCCATGGCAGAATGAAGCCCTCTGCCCCCCCACCCTGCAAATGCCGCAAAAGCCGCGGCCGCCATTCGCTTCATCACTATAGCCGTGATAGGCTACGTAAATACTTGCGCAGCCTATCATGGCTAACGCAGGGACGCCCTGCGAAAGCTGTGATAGGCTGCGTAAGTATTTACATAGCCTATCACGGCAAAAAAAAGGGAATGCAAATGGCGGTGGCTACGGCGGCCGTCATTTGCGTTCCCTTTTTTTTGGCCGTGATAGCCTACGTAAATATTTACGTAGGCTATTACGGCAAAAGAGAGGGGCGCAAATGGCGTAGTGGCCGCCATTTGCGTTCCTTTTTTTTGCCGCAATAGGCTACGTCAATATTTACATAGCCTATCACGGCAAAAAACAGGGACGCAAATGGCGGCTGCTACGGCAGCTGCCATTTGCGTCCCTGCAGGCTGCCCAGCAGCCGGATGTCCGGCTGCGGGCAGCCCTGGCCGGCGGCTCTGCGGAATCTCCACAAAGCGGAGCCAGCCAGAGAGAATTTCGGGGGGAGGGACGGAGCACCTCCCCCTCACCGCAAATGTCACCCTTCGAAAAGGTAAGTGACTTTTGTACATCCCTAGTATACTTCCATAATGGCGCTAAAACAGCAGTACCATCTAGTGGCTGTAAAATGAAACATAGAACTTCCCAAGAAATAAAAGCAGCACATGTTAGCCGGTGTAAGGGAGCCAACCTTAATCCCACAAAGAATCCAGAAGGAGAAGCCCTGGTAAGGATGTGGGATTTTAGTCTCATGTGGTGAAGCCCAGAGATTCCACACCCCTGGGCTAGCCCAGTGTCATCCAATGAGTTCCCCATCCACCATGTGATTTTTAAAATGACTGAATTTTAGGATCTGCTATTGTCCACAAATAAATCATTAGAGTGGGAAGTATTCTATCCATTGGAAACACACAGCATTAAAGTGATATTGCATAGATATTTCAGTAGTATTACCAGCAGATAATCAATACAAAGAACAGTTCCAAGATGCCACACCTACACAACAAGTATCACATTGAGGGTCTATGGTGCCCATTGAGATCTTATTCTTTGCCAAAGCAAGTCATGCTGCAGTTGTATTCAACAGCTACTTTTCAAAGATTGGGGGAGAGATGTTGATAAGGCACATAATATTGGCCCATTCAACAAATATCTTAGGGGATAATGTATTATTTATATACATCTGTGACAGAATTTCCAATACACAGAAAACTGCATTGTATTGTATTATAAAGGGTTTGTTAGTAAACCAATAGACTGTTGTTATTATTAAAGCATCATTTTATGTAAGCCAAGAACTCCTTGGTTACAGTAAATACTTACATTTGTTGTTTACCATCACCATTGTTCATATTGTCTTTAATAGGATTACTCACATTAGGAAGGTCAAGATGAACTCCATGAAGTTTATTCGCAAGAATTAGTTCAAAGGCTTAGTTTGGACAATGGTTCACCATAGCTGAGCCTCAGAACCTATTTTCAGTTTTTGGCCCAGGACACATAGGATTATACTTGCATTGATATCTCTTGCTAAAAAAGAGCAATATACCTGCTCCAGTAGGCAACTTTTCAATACTCTCTTTGATCCAATTCTCACGTGCATTTTTCACGAGGTAAAATCACGATAAAATATCTTTTCTGTGCCATTTTTGCATGATTTGCATTTTTCTTCAGACTAAACCATATATGGTAAATCTGATAGCTACCATACAGTAATAAATTATCACATGCCATTGTTTGGTCAGATTAAAAATATTAATAGTAATAATAAAGCATTTAAAAATAAAAGGGGAAAATGACTTAATGGTGCCTTACCTCTTCAAAAAGCACACACAGTTAGGACTAAGCCCCATTGAACTCAGTGGGATTTACTTCTGAGTAAATATGTATAAGATTACACTGTTGATGTGAGAATTGGGCCCTGCTCCTGGATACATTGAAACGGTATAATGTTGCATGTGTATCCTACAGCAGGGGTGGGCAATATGGAGGCCAGAAATCTGGAGGACTACAAGTCGCTCATCCCTGTCCTACAGGATAGTTTTCAACTGGGGATATGTTTTTAAAAATCCTTAAACTCAATGCAGATAATGCTTTAAAGATACCCAATATAGTTCCATTGCTAAACTAAGCAGGTATAGGTATGGCCAGTGACTAAATGGGAGTCTACCTGGTAATCTTGTGGGTGATATTTGAACTCCTTGGAGGAAAGACAGGATACAAATGTAACAAAGCAATACCATAAACTGGTTTGGTGCTGCCTGGTCTTTTAACAGCAGAAAAGGAGAAGAAACTTCAGAGCTTAATTTGAATTGCAATTCACCCATGATAGGATCCCGAATATGTTTCCTAAGTGAGACCCTGAGTCCAAAATCTCTTATGGGTCAAAATGATTGTTCTCTGTACACAGAGAAGAGTCATCATATACAGTGCATCTTTTTCTATCCACGAAGTAATCACAGCCAGGCTTTTTATTCAGGATGAAGGGGCAGAATAGGTGTAGTTCCCAAATGTGCTTTGACAAATTGGTAAAGGATTGCTGGAAAGGCATCCACATGGTGAATGCCCATTAACATCAATAAGTGGATAAAAGAAAATCTTCATTAAATTTCATTGTTCAAGCTGAGGTTTTTCAGAAACCTGGTAGACTGATTTAGTTCAAGTTGATTCAGATAACTCATTTAAATCACCAAGAAAAGGGGCTGATTTAAATCAAGTTTCAGCCATCTAACTGGGCTGTGGATAAAAGGGCTGTAGTTTGTAAAACGTCACAAATTCAGCCCTTGACATTTCCAGGTAAAGCTGGGAAAGACTCCTATAAGTGTCTGAAATCCCAGAGAGCTGCTGTCAATCAGTGTAAACAATGCTGAGCTAGATAAGCTAATGTTCTGACTTGGTGTAAACTAACTTCCTATGTTCCTAATTCATCTATTTTCTAAACAAGCATGCACACTAATTGGTTCCTATAATGCATATTTGGAAAAAAAAAACAACCCATGTCGCTATTGCACTACAGAGTTTATATTAGCCTAGGGGAGCAATTGCAAAATTAAATATTTCCCTCTGTCTATACATAAGTAGGATACTAAGCAAGATCACTTATATGGAAATTACAGAGTTTGATGGAACTTACTCCCAGGTAATTAAGCATAGAATTGCAGCCTTAATATAACTGAAGTGTGTTTTTTTAATCAGACAAATTAAAGATCAGGGTTTTAAAAATCATCTGTTTTTTTCCACCCTGTTTAGAAACTACATATAGTTTGCAGCTACATAATTTAACTAGTCTGTGGTTCAATATGTCAAGGGAAACCTGAAGCATAGACGCTCAAAAGAAAAATTACCAAAAAAAAAATTGCCAGTAAACTAGGAATGTACTCCTTAGCTTGAGGCCAAGTCATAAGGAGGAGATTTGAAACATTCTTAATGACAGCAAAAAGCAGAATGAAAAACCTGTTTGTAAACTAAGGTCATGACTGGTATACATGAAATTACATGCCTTGCAGATTTTTTCAAGTTTTTACTCCATGACTTATTGAAATTCTAGCAGAAAACTTCCCTTTCTACAGAACCAGCAGATGCAGCTTCTTATTCTGGCTTATTTTTTAAGGGTTCCATATATGCATTCAGACATTATGGTTAAAGATGCAGTAAACATTCATATTTCAAAAGTTGTTGATATCTATGAATGAGTCTCACAATGCAGTCTGGAGGGAAAAGCTAAAGTGACCCTCACCTAGAGTTGCTAAAGCTAACCAGCCAGTAATTTACTGGTCAAACCAATAAAGCCATATTATTACCAATATACTGGGGTCTGAGAAGCTAATCAGCTCAAGATTCTTTCAGGATTCACATGTAATCTGCCATAGCCCTCTTGGTTCCACCTTTGACTAGTCAAGATTTTCCAACAATTTGGGAATTGCCATTATGTGCGAACCAGGTCACTATCTCTCAGCCTAATCTACCTCATAGAGTTGTTGTGAGGATCAAATGTGGAGGGGCATGTATGCCTCCTAGAGCTCCTCTGAAGAAGGATATAACACAAATTTAATTTAAGAAAATCCCTTCCTGCCCAAGTATCTTCAAGCAATCTAGTTCTGAAGAGGTCAGACTTCAGGCTTGTGGGAGCGTCTTTGTTTTTTTATTAGAACACTGAGGTCCACCACTTGGAGCTGGATGCTAAATGGTTGTTCAGGGGGCAGTGGAGTAGATTACATACTGTGCCCTATGAACCATTCATTGGGATGACTTTCATTCACAGATACAAAACTACATCTGAGCTACTACAGCTCAGGGTTTCTAACAGTCAAGATGTAAAAATGGTGATTGGCAAGGGACTCCAACACCCAATTGTTTTAACAATCTACTGCAAATCACCCAAAGATCTACCAGTAGATCTCAACCTATCTTCTTCCACTCTTGATCTAGCATACACACACACAGGCACGCGCACATTTCAAAAAACTCACTAAAAGTAGAAGTGGACGTGAAAAAACTTTTATTCACTATACCAGCATTTCAGGAAGTACCTTTTTTTGGCACTACTACAGTCCTACTCTGCTGGTGTGGGCTGCATTGCTCTCACTGATCCTGTGTTTCTCCTGGATTATGGGTAGTTGGGGACAGGCAGAGGATCAACACTGGATGGAGACACTACCATCTGCCATCTTCAAGAGACAGGCAGACAATGAATCCCCCTTCAAAATGGATGTGGATGCATTCAATGGTCGCTTGCCCCCTATATTTTTACGCTGTGTTTTCACAAGTGATGCTGCCAAAATTAGTTGGTCCATAAGTCAAATCTAGTATGTTTATGTTATGCATAACTAGACCTGACTATGATCCAACAACAAACTTTTAATATTTTTGTAATTTAAACTGAGTTTGCAATTACTAAGCAGCCAAATGCTGCCATCTTTGAGCATGCTCAGGTGTTGGTTGCTGTAACCCTTTAGTTTCTAAAGGAAATTAAAAACTCCCATGTGCAATGTGCATGTGCAGAATGGCTTTACTTTAACCCTTTAGGGTACAATCCTATGCATGCTTAGACAGGAAAAAGTCCTACAACTCCCAGCCATGCTGGCTGGGGAATGCTGGGAGTTGTAGAACTACAACTAACAGGCTCTGACCTGGTTCACATGATAATTTTGACCCACATTGATTTAAATAAGGTGCTGTAATTTGTGGCACTTGCTAGGTATCCATTTCCTCTCCCAGCCCCTGCTTCTAGGTTATTGTGTTGCAGAAACTGATGAGGGTGGGTTGTCGGAGTGGTTAAAAAAACATTCAGAACCAATGACTGGGTTTGGACAATTACGACAGGAAAAGAAGCTATTCGCCCCTACGCATGCTGTGTGCATGACTGCTATTTGCATAATCCCATGTGATGCAGTGTGGGTTGACATGTCATCTGAATCCAGTGTACAGCACAGCAGGGGTGGCTTCGTACCCACCCCACAGCCCATGATGTCCAGTAGAGGTTGTAGGGTGGATATGAAGCCATCCCCACTGCTCTGCATGCTGGGTTCACATGACACACCAACCTGTGCTGCATTGCAGGGGATTATGCAAATAGCAGTTGTGTGCAGGCGCTAGGGGAGAAGCCACAATCACTTCTTTTCCCATCAAAATAATCCAGACAGGGCCAATGGGTTGCTTTAGGGTTGTGGGTGGTTTGTTAACCATGCCAACACCCCATCCTCACCAGGTTCAGACAACACAGCAACCTACAAGTGGGGGTTGGATTACAAAACAGGAGCACGGCACATGCTGCAAACCACGGTGGCTTATTTAAGCCACTGTGGGCCAAAATGATCATGCGAACACAGCCATTCTTTGTCTTTGCTTCTCCTGGTGCTACAGCCACAGCTCTGCTTCTGACTGCAGTGGCTTCATGTCTATCTACTAATTGACAACTATTGTAAACAAAAGCACATGTAATAGTAACAGCCGATCAGAGATGAATGCATTGTGATGCATGACATCATACATGGGAATGTTGGGAGTTGTAGGACTTTTTCTGTCTAAACAGGCATAAGATTGTGTCCTGAAGCTACATCATGCTGGTATTTTTTTTTATTTTTGGCCCCACCCCTTTTGCCTTCAGCTCCACCTACCACTGGCTTGTGGCCCCCAAGAGGTTCTCTGAAATTGAATTCAGTCCCACCACTTCTTTCACCTTTTTTCTTACCTCAGAAAATCCAGTAATGAGAAAAAGACAGAATAACTGCACAATATCTTCTGATTAGGAGCACTAGGGGTCCTCCATCTGGAAGCCCCCCTTGTGTAAAGATCAGAGAATCCATTTTAACAGCTTAAATCAAATGATCATGCAGTAGAATTAGTAGTGGAGAAGAACAGCCCTATAAACCATATACAGTTGGCAGCCTAGACTTGAGTTGATTTTGCAGATAAAATTGAATAACATGGTGTCAGCTTTCCAAGTTTTCTAAGATCCTTTTGTGCTAGTTCTTAGCTGAACTTATTCTCAGCACTGGATGAGATAGCTTTTAATTAAGCTGTAACTATATCGCTTTAGTGGGGCAATTAGTGTGTGCAATAGAAAGATCCTTACTTAAAAAGGTTTGACCTGGGTAAGTAATGCTTCATGCAGCCTAGCTAGTTCAAATGCAAATCAAATGCAACTAAGATTTTCCAGGGCAGAGGGTATTGTTAATAGTTTCTACAGTGCTTCCCACTGTACATAATGTTCTAAAATTCCTCTTCATTCTCACAACAGCCTTGTGAGGGAGTTTATTGTGATTCTTATTTCTCAATTATGTGCTGATTCAGCATCTCTTGGGATCAAGCTCTCAGTGAACCTTTTAAAATAATCCCATTGTAGGGCTGAACCCTTTGTCCCTGCAGGATAATACATGTCCTTCATGTATCCATTGTGCCCCAGCCTTGTTAAGTAAGATTGCTCTGTCATGCGATAACAGGATATTTGTATTTGTATCCCACATTTTATTTTTAATCGAGTGGTTGTTTTCGTTCATTGGCACTTCCAGCTATTTGCTGGTAAGCCTGTTTGAATTTCATTGTACAAACATTGTTGTACAATATAGTTGTGATGCAAGCATAAAAGCAAAGCAGATTTCAAAGCAGATGTGCAACATTTTGATTTTAAAATGGTGGGTTGGTTCATCCGCCTTGAGCGCCTTTGGGCAGACATGATTTATCACCCCCCTATCTGTAATATTGCTTCCAGTGTGCACTGGGAGATGGCAGGAGTGAGGCCCAAATGATGTGAGGCAATCCCTGGGCTATGCAGGAAAATAGTGGGGGGGGGGGGCTGAGGGCAGAGGTTTGCATCTCCCCAGACCCAGCAAAACTAGAAAAATCCCTGGGCTGAGCATTCATAGACCAACAACAGCAGTTGAGGGGAGTATGCAAACACAAGACTAGCTTTCTTCATTCACATTCTGCTCTTTCAACCCAATGAACCATAAACTGTATGAATCAGGATGTTCTTTGATCAGGGCTGGACTGGGTCTAGAATCAAGGGGGCTCGGCTGAGTCTAGATTCAAGGGGGCAGGGGGATGGCAAAGTGCCCTCTGGTGCCCCACCTGACATCAGTGAGCCCTACTGGCAGTGGGAGGCAACAACACCTGTGAGCCACCCACCTGTTTATGTTTCCCACAGCGCTGTGATGTAGCATTGCTCTGGGTCATTCTGGGAAATTTAAATGGTGAGCAGCTTGCAAGCTGTCTGGCACTAGGTAAAAACTGAACATGAACAAATAGATGGTTGAGTTGACGGGGCACAATCCACAGCAGGTTGCCAACTTCTGATGCTGTTTTTGAAGATGTTTTTTAAAAATTATTTCTTATTGTGAAATTACAACAAAAGAAAAAATAAAAAGAATCCACACAGATTTGTATATATCCATATCAATGAATACATATTGAATGCATATATATGAAAATACAACTTTCTAGCAATTATATATAAGCTTCAAAAAGAAACCAGATATCCAAATAAATATCCATTTGAGGATTCTTATCCACAACCCATTCAAATATTGGAAGTGTTGCATGGTTCTCAATCCATTGCATTATAGGAGGTGAGCCTTTATCCTTCCATAGTTGTAATATCAGTCTTTTGGCTGGCAGAAGGGTGTGAAGAATCCATTTCATTGACCATTTGTTGATTTCCAGGAAGCATGTAGATATTTAAAAGAGCATGTACATCAGTGAATATTAAAGACTGTTCCGGTACAAAATTTATCCATATAATATCCTCCTCCCTAAAAGAAGTTTGATGATGTTTTCTGAAGAATTTGCCAATTTTAGAAAAACAGTGCAGACAACATTAGAGAAAATCTGAAGTGCACATATCTGCATTCATGAACATTTGCAGAGGGCTAATTGAAGTTGACAATACTAGGATCAGAAATGGGAAATGTGAGTTCATGTGCAGAAAGAAAAATGATGGCAGGAAAGTCTGGGTAAGTATCTGGGCAAACATTAGAACATGGAGATAATGATATTTGGCAGAGATATAAATTACAGAAACTGCAGCTAATCATTCAAAACTGCTTTAGATTTTTGTGAGGGAAAGGGTGGTTACACACCAATACAGAAACCAATTTCTGAGACTGAGGGGAAAATAGGAATATATAGCAGCAGAGTGATAAAGGCAAAACTCTACAGGCAAGATCGAAAAACCATACAAACAATGCAAGAGAAAGTGTTCACATTTTTCAAAAACAGATGCAGACAGAGAGATTGTGCATTAAAAGCAAGGCAAGAAGATACACTTAGGATACAATCCTATGCATGTTTAGACAGAAAAAGTCCTACAGCTCCCACCATACTCCATGCTGGGAGTTGGATGATTTTTTTTTCTGTCTAACCCTGCATGGGTTACCTTTAATGGTTTCATACACCTTTAACGTTTGAAACCATGCTGCCAAAGAGACAATAAAGACAAGCAACAGTATGATAACTTCGTACAATAGATTGAAGTTAGCTGATGAAAATTAGGTAGCTAAAAGCCAAACTACATGTGACATGAGAAATCTGATCACAAATCTCAGATGTGAGATTTGTGAACTAGAGCCAGCGTGGTGTAGTGGCGAGAGTTTTGGACTGGGAGTCGGGAGATCCAGGTTCTAGTCCCCACTCGGCCATGGAAGCTCACTGGGTGACTTTGGGCTAGTCACAAACTCTCAGCCCAACCTACCTCACAGGGTTGTTGTTGTGAGGCTAAAATGGAGAGGAGGAAGATTATGTATGCCACCTTGAGTTCCTTAAGGAGGAAAAAAGGCAGAATATAAATCTAATAATTATTAGAAGGGGACGACAGAGGATGAGATGGCTAGATAGCATCACCAGTGCAATGAATATGAACTTGAGCACACTCCGGGAGAGAGCGCAGGACAGGAAGGCCTGGCGTGCTATGGTCCATGGGGTCACGAAGAGTCGGCACGACTGAAGGACTGAACAACAACAACAACAAATCTAATAAATAAACAGATCTCCAGACATTTTTCTTAACTTTAAAGCAGGCCCAGGGGAAGGGCTGGGAGTGTTTAACCTTTCCCCCCTGCACCTTTTCCCTGATATACATCATGTAGCCCCAAAGCTGCTCTTAGCCCTACCGGGGGTGGGGTGGGGTGGGGAGGGCACAGAATAGAGAGGAACCACACAGACAAGGTCTTCTCCCCCACCCCCACCCCCAGTGAGGTTAATAGCAGGTCCAGAGGGGTGATTTAGATCAGGCAAATCCCCTGAAGCTGTCCTCCTGAGCCAATCCCCCCACCCTGAACTTTGCTGCTTTGACATTTTACAAAAAATAGAGAGAGAGATCTGTTCATGGATCTCCCATGTCACATGTAATTTGGCCCAAAGATACACAAAGCAGAAATATTAATAAGGTGTTGGATTGGAAATGCCAAAAGCAGGGGAAAAGAGGATGTCGAAGGCATTTATTTATTTATTTTGTTTCTATACCGTCCAATAACTGAAACTCCCTGGGCAGGTCACAAAAATTAAAACGACAAAGTACAGAATAAAAACAGTATAAAATATAAAAGCTTAAAACTACAGCTTTAAAACTATAGCTTTAGATTGCTAGTTTTAAAAAACTACAGCTTAAAACTATTAAAAATACAACCAGAATAAAACCTAGCAGCAACGCAGAGATTTAAGACACAGTAACCGATTTAAAACAGCAAAGATAAAAGTAATGCTGAAGTGCTAAAATGGTGGGAAAATTTAAAAAAATTCACCTGGTGCTGGAAAAAGCACAATGTATACCCCAGGTAAACCTCTTTGGAGAGCTCATTCCACACCTAGGGTGCCACAGTAGAAGGGGCCCTCTTCCTGGTAGCCACCTGCTTCACTTCCTTTGGCATAGGCTTCTGGGGTGTGTTTCCATGTCATGGGCTTCACCTGGCTTGCAACTTTGTTGCAATGTTTCCTCAATCGCATCTGCTCCTTTTCCAGTTTCCACAATGCTTAAAGTCCTGGCTTATCATCGCTGTAGCCTGGGGCTCTGTGCTGTTTCCACTGAGCTCTATTCAAATTATTTTCTTGATGGCTGGGTGGAGTATGGGTTGGGTCTGATTACCTCATCCATGTTCCTGCCTCCTCCTCTTCCTGAGTCCCCCCTTCCTCTCCCCCTTCTGCTGCACTCCAGTTTCCTGCTCTGGCCAGTCTCCTCCCTGCCTTCCGAGCCCTCCCCCCCCTTTTAAAGTGAGTTTTAAAGCGCTATTGCACTTTAACGAAGAGGAGTGAAAGAGCAAGGGTGCAGCTTCATGTTAACAGGCACTGCACCCCTTCCCGTTGTTCCCGTAGTGCGCTGCTCCAGTTACAACTTCTGTACACCATTATAAGTAGCTGACAGAAACATATTTCCAGGTGGGGTGGGGGGATTGGAAGTGAATGTCATCAGACTGGCAGGGGCTGTTCAACCAATCAAAGAGGCTCCCCCTCTCCAGGCTCTGCGCTCCTTAATGGCAATCTCAGGAACAAACCTTATTGATTACAATGGTAGTTATTTCTGAGTAGACTTCCTGGACATATGCCCGATTCCACCCATTTTTTTTCCTTTCCCTCTAATATGCATACCCTCCATATCAGTATCTTGCTATGACTCTATCACTATTGCGAAATAGCACTAACACGCATTTGCGCAATAGCGCTTTTGTGCAATAGCACATTAGTCCAGGGGTGCCTACTGACTCCTGCTGACATCAAGGAGGCTTGTTTTGGAAAATGTACTATCATGCGATAGCACAAGTGTGTGTTAGTGCTATTTCATGACTGAGTCATAGAGTCATAGGAAGATACTGACATAGAGGGTATGCATACTGATGGAAGACAACCTGAGATAAACCTGATTTTCAGGCTGTAATGGGAGTACTTGCTTGCCTGTGATAGCAGGCTTATACACACTAGTGTTCTAGCACTTATTTTCAATGATGTTTCAAAAGTTGGTCCCTTGGCATTCTGCTCCAAAATGGCAATGGAACTTCCAGAAAACAGGCAGGGGGTTGGGTTGGGTCACTGAGGTCATGGGCAGGTGAGCGACACACCCACAAGGGCTGGGCTACATGCCTCATGGGCAGGACTATGATACCGAGCCAAGTGTGGTTCTGGAAAGAGGTCAGTAATGGAACCGAAGTAAGCTGGAAAAGTCGGACTATAACCAGTCTCATAAAAAGCCGTTTTTCCGTGATAAAATGTGGGGCTGGTGCTGAATGGCCACGACATCATAGAAACACAGAGATCTCACCACAGAGTCAGGTTGGAGTAAATCACTGGTGGAAACACAGCCCTGGAGGAGGACTGCTGAAGATGATCTTAGGGTCTGGGCAGGTACATATGGGAGGAGACGATCCTTCAGGTAACCTGGCTCCAAGCTGTTTGCAGCTTCTAATGTTAATACCAGAACTTTGAATAGGGCTCGGAAATGGACTGGCAGCCAGTGCAGCTGGAAAAGTACTGGCATAATATGGTCATGTTGGCCAGTCCCCATTAACAATCTCGCTACCCTGTTTTGGACCAGCTGAAGTTTCTGGACTGTTTTCCAAGGCAGCCCCACGTATAACACATTGCAGTAATCCAGACAATTACATGTGTTAACAGAGCAGTGCAGGGGAAGCACTGTAAAAATAACTCAGCTTTATTATTTAAAAGAGACTGACAAAGAAAACAATGCAAAAGAGGTATGTGTTCATTGAGCAGAAGTAGGAAAATGGGGATCTGCATTATATCAAGTCAGACGATTGGTCCATCTAACTCAGTATTGACTGGCAGTGGCTTTCTGGGGTTTCAGACAGGGTTTTTTCTCAGCCCCGCCTGGAGATGACAGGAATTAAACCTGAGACTTTCTGCATGCAATGCATTGCTCTATTACTGAGCTACAGCCCATAGAAAACTGTAGCATGGAAGAGTTTATTCAAAGTGCAGCCAGGAAGACAAGCCTTTACATGTGGGGCGGAAAAAGTGACTGATGTTCATCATAGAGTCTGCATTTGGTTACAGTCTTAAGATGGAAGCTTTTGAGATCTCCAGATCTGTTAATCAGGCAAGACCTTACAAACAGCAGGTTGGGGGTGGGGGTGGGAGGGTAGGAAAATCACACACCCTTGATTTGATGGTAAAGACACAGTGTCTGCTTCGTATACATCTTGCCTGATGAAGAGATCTGGAGATCCTGACAGCTTGTACTTTTTTGTGATCTTTTGGTTGCCCTAATAAAGGTATTATACTAATATGGATTTTACAGTTTTTCTTAAGGTCAACCTTTGACAGGGAGGGGTTTGTTTTGTTTTTGAGTCTTAAGATGGAAAGTGGGAAGAGGCTGCAGACATTCAGATTAGGCTCTACCAGGAACAGAGATGGTTTGAAGGTGCACCTGGGACCTTCCCAAGGGTTACTGGGAAGAAGAAAACAAACAAACAATGGTTGATCCCCCATTTTTGAAAATATAAAATCCAGCTGTTATCCAAAAAACCATATCCACCCATAAATGGAACACACAGGTTCCTTGGTTGATGGAAAACAGAAGCAGAGAGAAACTAGACAATTTTTGTTTTAACAAAGCTGGAAATCATTTTAGACCGTTTTAGAATTACATTTTTAATAGGTTAAGCCAAACTGGAAGCCAAATTGGGTAGGTTTACCTAGTAGATGGAGGGGATGTATCCTCAGAGAATAAATAGGACAAGTTCGTCATGACCTAACTTAAGCCTTTTTTATTTCAGTGGGAACCACATGGAACTAGTTTAGTCTGGATCCAACCCACACACTAAAAACTTGACAAAATCTGTTAACTGGTCAATATCCTTTTCCCACAGCACATCTGAGTAACATTTACCAATATTAACATAACACTACCAATATAACAGTGCACTTAATTTTATTAGCTGTAGAAACCAGTTTTACAAGTCCAGCAGGATACATGGGATATATTGTTCTTGAATTCAGGGGAGCCATAACATAACAAACCTCTCTACTAAAGAACATTGGATGGCATATGATAGGCTATTTAATGCATCCATTGAATAGTTTATGGTCATCACTGGTGTTTTAGTTGTTTTATGGGGTGATTGTAGTTTAATGGGTAATAGTTGCTACTGTTTTAAATCTTATTACCTTGAGTGTTTTGGGTTTAGAAAGGTATCTAAGAAATAAATATAACAACAACAACAACAACAGAACATTTGGGTAATTACATATTTGATTTATCTGACCTAACTGATTTATCAATGCAGCAGGTAGAAACATCAAATCCAAATCCAGATTTTCTATACAGTTTAACCTTGCTAATCCAAGAAATTAATTTATATGCAAAAATACAGAAAGGGGGGGGAGCTGTCAGGAGGGGGGATGCAGGAGAAACTCTAGACTGGTGGAACAACTGAAGTCTCACATGCAGTGGGGGGGGGGGCAAGGTTTGAATCCAAGGCACAACCCCACAATAGACAACGTGTGGACAGACTTCCCTACATCCAGGCACAACTGACCAAACAAGAGGAGCACCGTAAATTGCTTCCAGCACAGCTCTCTGCAGGTTTATTCAGAAGTAAGTACCACTGTATTCAGTGGACCATTCTTCACCCAGATAAGGGGGCATACAATGCAGACTTTGCATTTCAAAAGCAAAATCCTCTGAAGATTTGAGAACTGTAGAGGATCCACTAAAGGAACAATTTTTGATGGAAGACACTGGATGGAAAAAGGCCATACCACATGGAAAGCAGTATCTTTCATAATGCCTTTTCCATTAAGGCAGATGTTTGCATATATCTGTACACTTGAACAGCCATTAATGTATGTGAGCAATAAAACATATGAAGCTCAATCCCCCCGCCCGGCGATGTCTTAGCAAAAACAATATGACTATGGACTCAAAGAAATAAGTAGCATCAAAGAAGTCAGTTCGGCTCACAAAATTTTATCCACCTATCAGAGAAGGAAATAGCAAATGAGATGGAGCTATATATCGGACTGTCTATGTCAGCCTTTCCCAACTTGGTGCCCTCCAGATGTTTTGGACTTCAAGTCCCATCAGCCCCAGCCATGACCGTGGCCAATGGTTACAAGTGCTGGAAGTTGTAGTCCAAAACATCTGGAGGGAGCCAGGTTGGGGAAGGCTGGTCTATGTAAAAGTGCTGGCAAATCCAGAACAACTGGAACTAATGGAAGAAATCCTTGCTGAAGTCGATTGCAGCTACAACAGAGCAAAAGCATGTTTTTCTGGGTGCTCCATGTAGGTGTGGGAAAACTTGTATTTACTGATCCTTGCTATACCTAATACTGTCTGGACAAGGAATAAAATGTATCACTGTAGTTGTGGGCTGGGATTGCAGCCACGTTGTTAGAAGGAAGAATGGTACCCATTTCATTTTAGTTACCTCTTATGTGGACAGAAAACACATTGTAATTATCTGCCAACAGTCCTGAAAAGAAAAAGAAAAAACACCCACCATACACACAGTGTGGCACTAATAGTTTGGAATGAGGTAACAGTGGCTCCAGCCAGTGCTCATATGGCAACTGATATCCAATAAAACTGGAGATCCTTTCATTGCATTTCAGTGTAGCATGACAAGCTATGCCTGCTGAAATTTCCTCTTCTACACAGCTATTAAAGGTGCAGGGACCCTGCCCTCTTTTTCATCTGGCCATCTTAGGAATGCTTCAGATTGCAGATGGTGTCACGCATGGTTGCTCTTGCATATAGTAAAAATAAAATCAAAACCTTGCTCACAGAAAACTAGATGTCTGTGGAAAGGATGCTAGTCTAACTTTCTCCTTAAAATGCTAGTTTTCTATGTGAAGGAGTCCACGGGGCAGCTAGGTAATTTTAGAGGCGAGGCTTAGTGGAGTTATGTGAAGAGGGTTAGGAGGGCAGGGAGGCTTGCTTGCTTCAAAATGTGGTAAACCAGACCTGCTGCGTTTGGGGACCTTCCTGCTCATTCTGCAGAGCGGGGCCCTGGGATCTGCCCAAAGTCCTGCCCTGACTACACCGCTGGTAGAAATGAAGTGCCCTGCCACCACTCCCATGGAAAGCACTGGAGCTGTGATTCTCCCATCTGCACTCTGAAGTGATACAATCAAGCTACATCTGTGAAAACCAAATCAGAGTTATTGGCTAGCCTGATCTTGGGCGTGAGGGATAAACTCTAAATAGAGCTATTGGTTGCGCCCTGAGCATGAGACAAGCATGCACTGCTACTAACCTCTGCATGTTGAGTGGAATTCATAAACCCACCTCTGGTTGAATGCTCATGCAATCTCATGGAGGATAGGACTTTCAATGGCTATTAGCTGTGATGGCTACATGGGACCTTTAGATTCAGAGGGACTAGTTGCTGGAGAACAGCAATAGTGGGAGAGGGCTGTTGCCACCAAACATTACCTGTTGGTTTTCCAGAAGCATCTGGTTGGGCCACTGTGAGGAATAGGATGCTGGATATGTTGGATCTTTGGTATGATCCAGTTGGGGTCTTCCTGTGTTTTAATCTGTTTAGACCTTTACCACCACCACCACCACATCCATGCATAACCTTCCCCAACATGGTCCTTTCTAGATGTTCTGGATCATTGGCCATGCTGGCAGGGCTGTTGGATGCTGAAGTCCAAAACATCTGGGGGGCACCAGGTTGGAGAAGGCTTGGCCACTAGCATGGTTATCCATAGCAGCTTGATGCTTCTGTTATATTTGAAGCCAATCTTGACATTTTCAAACCTTGTTTATTGATGTTAAGCCAGTTCCAAGATTTGTTGTTTTAGTGGCTACCCCACCCTCCATCAACTCACACACCGTATCTAATCTTATGGAATCCACTTAAAATATTTCTCTTGAATTGGAGGAAATGGCTTCTAGTCCCAGCTTCATACAGAAAAGAAAGAGGAAGGCAAGGCAAGAGGTTTTCTTTTAAAAAAGGAAGTAGAAAACAGAAAGATACTGGGTAAAGAGGCTTATGAGCATTTAATCACACACAAGGAAAAGCAGTCTAATTTGTAAAAGTGGAAAGGTGTGGTGGTAATTGTTATATTCTACATGACGAATGAAAAGAACAGGAAGTCATTCATTTGTAAGGATTAGTTAGTAGTATTAATGTAATGCACCTTCATAATGAGAAATGGGAAATGCCATTCTGTGGAGTCAGGATTTTCCATGTCATTCCCACATGCAAGTTCTTAAATAGAACAACATATCTGCTTCCATCTTAAATGTTAGATCTATACTGAATAGTTGGGAAACAAAATACACCATAACTAGATATATTGGCTGAGATCCAGAATTTTAGTCATTCTTCGAGTAGACCTATTGAAATCAATTGGACTTGTTAGTTGTGATCAGCTTAAGTCTCACTTATTTCAATGGGTCTGTTCTAAGTATGACTAAAGCTGGATCCTGCCTTTTGCATACTCTTGTTGAAAACCTTCCATCATTTAAAGCCATATATCACATATGCAGAGACATCTAGGAAGGTTTACTCAGAAGTAAGCCCTGCTGTGTCTGGCAGAACTTGCTTCTAGGTAGGTGTGCATAGGATTGCATACTTATCGATCAGAAGCTATTCAGAATAGAACATGCCTAATTAACTAAATGATAACATTACTTAAGAGTAATTATTAAGTAATATCCGTCTAGATGTAGATATATAGATATATTGGCTAATAACCTGCTTTGATACATGTTTGCTTAGAAATCAAAACCTCCATATTCAATGGCTTGTATCCAGACTTGAAATCAGTGGGATTTATGTTAGTCATAACTGAGTCCCATTGATTTCAACGGGTCTATTCGTTGTTACTTGAGAATGAGTAACAGTGCTTCCAGATGGATGGCTCCAAGTACTACCAATCAAAAGGCATTATGCAGCTATCCCATCTTTGCCTCCCAAACAGATTCTCTGTGGTAAGAAGAAAAAGACGGAAGAAGCAGTGAGAAAACTTGTGAGGATTACTAATGGAAGATAGTTATCTGTATCCCGAATAAAATTCCATGTTTGAGACATGTGATTGCACAGTAAAAGTCTCATCTGCAAGCACCTAGAGCAGCCTTCCCCAGCCTGGTGCCCTCCAGGGGTTTTAGACTTCATCTCCCATCATGCCCAGCCAGTATGGGCAATGGTCAGGAATTCTGGGAGTTGTCGTCCAAAACATCTGGAAGACACCAAGTTGGCAAGGCTGACCCAGAGTTTGGATCCAACTCAAGGGGAGCAAGTCCCAGGTAGGTGTGCATAGGATCACAGCCTAAGTTGTTCTCATGTTTACTGTACAAGAATGCAAAACAACAAGAAGAGACTTTGGTTCCAGACTAAGTTAGTTACCTTTTAGACTAGGGTGGGCAAGCTGTGACCCTCCAGATGTTTTGGCCTATAATTCCCATCAGCCCTAGCCAACAAAGCCAATCCCAGGATTTGTAGGCCAAAACATGTGGAGGGCCTAAGTTGCCATACCTGCTTTTGACACTGAAATCAAAGGGACAAGTTGGTCAAGAAACTGTAGTTGGTCCAAAATAGGACACACAATTTCTATCTGGGACTGGGTGTTTCAGTCATATTATGCTAGTGCTTTACCAGATAGATTGGTTCCCAGTTCCTTTACAGGAGCAATTTAAAGTGCTGGTTTTAACTCTTAAAGCCCTGAATAGCTTGGGACCAGCTTACCTGAAATATGGCCTTCTTCCACATCTACATACCTGGACCTTCAGATCCTCTCTGAAGGTCCTGCTGCATGTGTCTCCACCAAGTGAAGTGAGTTGGATGTGTACTAGGGAGAAGGCCTTCTCTGCAGTGGCCCCCCAGAGAGCCTCCCCTAGCACCTTATTTATTTACCAGCCATTTTTGGCACCAGATGAAGACCTTTTTATTCACCCAGCCTGCCATTTTAAAAAATCTTGCACAAGAAAGGCTTTAAAGGTCTGAGCTGACCAATGTCTACTAACTAGACCAATTTTTCTGCTACTAGAAAGGAACATTCTTTCAGGCTGCATTTTGCTGTTGTGTTGTATTTTATCATTGTATTGTATTTTAATATTGTATGTTATTCTCAGTTTTATATGCTGCCCAGAGAACATATATTTATGGGTGGCCACATAAATAGGGGATTGGATCCAGATTTAGTCATACTTCAAGTAGACCCATTGAAATCAATCTAACTTAAATCTTGATTGATTTCAATGGGTCTGCTCTAAGAATAACTAAATCTGGATCCAGACCAGGGCAAATAAATAAATAAGTCCCACTAATTTAAATGGGACTAAGAGGTGCCTTAGTCTGGATCCAATCTTCTATAATATTTTCTGTAAATTTCTTTGAGTGAGTAACTCCACGATAATCATGGCAGCTAGTGTAGCTGAGTAGGTTGCTGGCTGGTTTTGATATAAGAGATCTGGTTACACGTTCCCACCTTTACCAGAAACCTACCAGATAGGAAAATGAATATTGTCCAGCCTTCAGTTCTCCTTTATAAAGTGGAAGTAATACTGATGCATTTCTTACTTGAGGATGAACACAAAGACTGCATTATACATACATAGTAGGAGCAGCAGTATATCTGTCTGCAGTGCTGCTACAGTTAATATTCTGTTGTGTTATGCTGGTGCACGTGGGTAAATGAGTGTACACCAATCAAAGACGCACTGATTTGTTGGTGTAGGCAGAGCTTTTTAGAGCTTTTTTATATGAGGCTGTTAATCGCCTGTATCTACTTGATATCTGAGCACTACATGAGGAGTGTTTCCTTTCCTGCTCTTCCACTATGTAACCTCTAGGTGGCATTCTTGTATACCAGAATTGTACAAATACATTAGAAGAAAGTGCATGTTATTTCGCTTTCACAATTAAATGCTGCACTTTCCTGCTCTAAAGTCTCACAGACAATTCTGGTTAGACACAGAAGGAAAGCTGGATGGTCCTGTCATTGTCTAAGGAACCCATAAATAACCATGAGTAGGGAATGATATGTGCATGATAAATGCTTTGTATAAAAAAGCCCTTAAAACTGAGACAAAATTAGCATTCCTGTGGTATCTTAGATAAGCAAAATTATGTCTTCATGCTTCACTAACCCCCTTTCAATAGTAGGATAGCAAATATCTAGGCAGAACATGAGGGCACCTAATGTGTTTGTGACTTTTATTCTGAACAGTAGCGGCACTACATCCTCACAGGGATCTAGGTCTTTAAGTACTCACAGACACCCAATGGTGGGATGCAATATGTTGTTTCATCACAATGCACTCCTCATAGGAAGGTAGGATAATAAGACTAATACCGTCAGAGGAAATGAATGGGGGGCTTATAATGCAAGGAGGATAACAAATGCAGTATGGAAGATGGATCTGGAAATTTGGTAGTCACCTCAAAACACAAGGATCAGGGAGAACTGTGAACTGACAAAGGGAAATAATCCCCCCTCCCCTGCAACAGTTCAGTAAAGTTTTTACACTGTAGGATTTGAAGCTCAAAACTGAGCAAGATTCTAAAAGACCTCTATCTCTATATAGATCAGTGCTGAAAGAATGAACAAATCATGTAGCTAATTAATATGGATTCATATTAACTCTAATTGTGCCTCGTGAGGAAATTTTTAGCATCGATAACTTTTCAGCATTGGTAACATTGATATTTGTTGTAAACAAGCAATAAGAAACTGGCAGCCACTCTGTCATATCTGCCTACACTTGGTTTGCCAGCCCTGAGGTGAAGGAAGAGTGTGGAGGGAGAAGCAGCTATGGCAACTTGTGGCGTTTGCAGGCAAGTCCATTTAGGCAAGTATGGGCTGGGAGCTTAGCACAACACCCTCTTCTTCTACTGGTCCTCCAGTACAGCTTTCCCCAACCTGGTGCCCTCCAGATGTTTTGAACGTCAGCTCCCATCAGCCCCAGCCAGCATGGCCAATGGTTAGGAATGCTGGGAGTTCATCCTAAACATCTGGAGGGCACCAGGTCAGGAGAAGCTGTCCTGATATAACCAGTTGTTGACCAGTAGTGTGTGTGTATCTACACTCAGTAATGCATTCAAGATGTTTACGCAGATCTTCAAAATAACACATTACTTTAAAGCTCTGCTATTAGACAGAGTTTATTAATTCATTGGATTAAAGCAGAGATTGGGAAAGCGTGGCCCTCCAGATATTGATGTACTGCAACTCCCATCTCTCACCATTGGCTATACTTTGACTATTGGGCGGTATAGAAATAAATAAATAAATAAATGCTGGCTGATGGGAGTTGCAGTTCAACAACATCTGGAGGGCCACACATTTGGCTTAAAGCAAGCTGCTAATGGAATACAAGTGCATCACTATTACATACACACACACACACACATATATATACATATACATATATATCCAGCATTGTGATGAGAGCGCTAAACACATTTACTTGGAAGTAAGTTGCCTTGGCATGAATGGAAGCTACGTCCAAATAAATGTGTTCAGGGCTGGATGTTGATTAAAAGACTTTATCTTCTAGCTCCACTTCTAGGGGTTGTGAGAAGGCACCATTTTGATCTTCTCCCTAGAATAGAAGTTCTGACAGATTTCTTTTGAACAGGATCATCTCAGAGGCGACCTATCAATTCCAGTCACGTGCTTGTGGAAATTTTGTTTGTTTGGCTTACTTTTTGTCCAAATCCCAAACGCTGCAAAGTAACAGAGATGTTTGCACATTTAATCTCCATGCACATGCTTTCTGGTGACTTAAAAACAGCCTAAGCATTCTGCCTTCAGAAAATTAGGCCCTTGGGCTCTATTTAAAAGCTCTTGATAAGGATGAACGTAGTTTAATCATGTTTTGCCCTAAAATGGTCAGAAGCTTTATTGTAGCAGGAAATGTCATGCCAAGCTACACTGTGATGGACAAAAGCTTTTGTTTTCACAAGAAACAAAGCCGCCCCAAGCTTTAAATTCCAATTCATGGTAGAAAATATTTTCCCCCAATCAAGCTCCCCTGCGAGTGTAGTAGAAATAACTTGCTGCCTCAGAATGAGTGAGTGCATCTCCGCACACAGTGCATTCAAAGTGATTATCCAAATCTTCAAACAGCCCGTTGGAGAATGCTTAAATCAACTTGAAAGGCTTCCGCGCAGAGACTTCTTATTCCACTGGCAAGAGAAGAAGAAAAAAATAGGGGTTTTAAAAATAGTTTATTCAATAGGCCAATTAAGCCACCACCTTGGGATCCATGTGGAATGAAAACCCACCATTTGTTTATTTTAAGCCTGGGCAATGTCAGGTGCATGGCACAGCAGAGAAGCTGGGCAAAAGTGTCTTCTACCCACAGCCACTAGCTGGCCATTGAAAAGGAAAGCTGGGTCCACTAGCAACCCAAGCTACAAACCTGATTCTTCAGAGGAAGTGTTTGTTACACCGCTTTGAAAACAGGCTCAGCCTTCCTCCTGGCCAACAGCACTTCTGTCTTGTCTGCGTAATGTCTCCATTTGCTAGCTCACATCCAATCCATCACCAGCATCCCCAGATGCCAGTTTAGGTCTTCCATCGCATCCATGGAATCTGATGGGAATATAGTAAGGCACGGGAGTGCAACCTCCAGCCTGTGGGCCCAATCCGGCCCATGCTGGGCCCAATCCAGCCCACAGAGGGTTGAGCACCCACCCCATCAGGGGAGAGGAATCCCCATGTTATCTCTGATTGGAGATAACAAAGGGATTCCCCTTTACACTGCTCACCCTCCATCAGAGATACTATCAGAGATAATATTGGGGTCCCCCCACACCACTTGGCAGAGGACTCTTGCAAGCCCTAGCCAAGTCCTTTCCTATGCTGCAGGACACAAATAGCACAGGAAGAAGGAGAAGACTCAGCCATGCAGTGAGGGGCACAGAGCTCTGTGCCTCTCTCTGCATGGAAAAAAGTAATATTTTTAAGTGGGCATGGTGAGGTGGATGGTAACATGGGAGGGGGCGGGGATTCATTGTGCCCCCTCCCTTGAAGTCATCCAGTCAGCCACCTTGGTCCAGGGGCGTAATCTGGCCTCAGACCAAAAGTGGTTGCCCTCTCCTGTAGTAAGACCTTACAGGACAAAGCAGTCTCCTCGGGACTTGCTGGTTTTTGTCCACTGGCTCCTGGCACTTCCAGAGCAGTGTTTGCAACCTAGGGGATGGCAATGTTTCTGGGGGGATGGCAATGTTCCTGCTGCCATGGCTGCTGCTCTCTTTATTGATTGATTTTATTGAGACATTTCTATCCTGCCTTTTAGGAAAACAACTCATGGCTAACAACAACAACAACAACAATAAATGTAAGACAAACTCAAGCAGCAATACGAGAAGGCCAACAATAAAACCATCCACAAGCCATATTATATTAGCAGATTGGCAGTTTCAATGGTGCCCAGATGTTATTATTTATCTTGGAATACTTATTCCCAGAGATATATCTCAAATGATTAAGCTTAATTTGAATAAACCAATTAATGAGATTTCTCAGGATTTAAATAGATGGGCATCTTTAAAGCTGAGCTTGTGGGGTAAGGTAAATATAAAAAGGTAAAGGTGTCCCCAACCAGTCGTGTCCGACTCTAGGGTGCGGTGCTCATCCCCGTTTCTAAGCCGAAGAGCCAGCGCTGTCCGAAGACGCTTCCGTGGTCATGTGGCCGGCATGACTGAACACTGAGGTGCACGGGACGCTGTCACCTTTCCCGCCGAGGCGGTACCTATTTATCTACTTGCAATGTCTTGCTTTCGAACTGCTAGGTTGGCAGAAGCTGGGACTGAAGACGGGAGCTCACTCCGACATGCAGCACTCGGGTCTCGAACTGCTGACCTGCCGACCTTCCAGTCTGCAGTTCAGCGTCTTAACCACTAAGCCACCGCGGCCCCAAGGTAAATATACTCATGATGAAAACTATACCTCAGATTGTTTATGTTATACATGAGATTCCTTTATTTATACCTGGCAAATATTTTCAGAAAATCAATACTTTCTTCCTTTCCATCCCCCTTTTTTTGGTGGTGGTGGTGGTGGGGTGTGCCTCTCCATCACAATTATCTTTGAAAAGGATGCAATTTCCAATTAAAGAAGATAGATTTGGTTTTCCAGAGCTCACTCTATATCATCAGGCTTATCTGTTGACTTGTACTGAATTTTGGTCTTTCCCATTTACATCAGATCTTCTGCTTTTGTCAGTTTTGAAATCTTCTTGTGTGGTTCCTTCCTCTAATTGGATGGTGTTAGGTTCTAGGCATAAAAGAACAGATAGGGTTCATCCCACAGTTTCTACTGTCAGAGATGTGTGGCATACAATGTCACGTCAATTACACTTCGACCCATTTTCTAACAGTAAATTGACTTTATAGGGCAATCCAGAGTTAAAAATAGGCAATAAAAAGTTTTTGTGGTGAACATGGACAAGGTAAGGCAATTTTTACATTGGATCAACTGATGAGTGCTGACAATAAGTTCTTGTCATTCTCTATCCCGTATTGGGCTTAGCCCCAGTGCCACCGGGGGGTCTATGGGTTCAGAGCCAGACTCTGATTCAGGCTTGGAACATGTTTAACTGGGGATCCTGTCCAGTCATGGGAAACTCGAGGCCCGGGAGCCTGTCTCTGCCAGGCCTCCCATCTTATTATAGGCTGAAGGACAGGAAGACTCTCTTTTGGCCACAGCTGCAAAATAAGTCAGTGAGTCAAACCTCCAATTTACAGCCTGAGATCTTATGTGGAAACAGTGCAGGGGGAGGACTCTGCAGGGGAGGGGGCTTTGAGGGGTGTCACCCAGGCTGAGATGCTCTCTCCAGTGCAGTGCCAGCTGATGGGCTAGATTTCCCTGTCAGGATAGATTGTCAGAAGGGGGGCTTTAGTAGACCCTCCCCTGTATTTAAGCCAGGGCACAGGCTGGAAACCTTTGTTGGGAACAACTTTGTTTAGGCCCATAACACTTTCTCGCCTGGACTTTGCTTGAATTCTTGTCTGCCATGAATTGTGTACCTTCATCTTGGATTACCCAGAATGCTTTCTTGCATGGGCTTATACTGAGTCTTGGACCTACGTCTTTCTTGAAACATGTAAAGTCGAGATCCCAACATATAATCTATTGTTGGGCTTGATCTGACTGTGTGTGAATTCTAGCTTTGAAACGTCCATGATCTGTACTATCGTCCTGGACTATGATTGTCAACTTTAGACTTTTGTCTGTTTTGAATCTCGTACCAGGAACCAGTGCAAAGGCTAATGAGCCTTTATGGGGAACGTTGTCTTCCTTTGCCCAGAATGCTTCCTTGTTTAGACTTAGTGTGAATCTTGGACCCTTGCCTGCCAGAATTCCATATTAAGAAATCCATGTTTGAACTATCTTGTGGGACTTACCTTCTAACTGGATACTGCATAGATACTAGCCTTTGAACTGTTTCTTAAACTTAGCAATGACCCAGTAGTAAATGTCTTTGCTATCTGATTTATGGAGAGTTGTAACCATGTGAAGTCTAAGAAGTTGTTCTGTGTAATCTGATCTACTGCAATAAAGGACCTCAGTGATGTTTGTGTTGCTATTTTAGCTTGCCAGTGCAAAGAGAAAGACATCCTGCATGCCAAATATGATTTGCCAGCTATGGCTGAATGGCAATACTTGCAACTGCAGCATTTGTTAGTATCTAGGTTTGGCCCTGCTGCTTTTACAGCATCAGAGTCTCTGTCATTACTGGAAGTACCTATTGAGGCTGGTCAGGCAAAGCGACCCACAATCCATGTCTATAAATACTTGTTATAGGTGAATAAATATGATATACAGGGTTCTAAGCAGGAATGGAATAGGGAACTGGATTGTCCCATTTTGCCTAATCAATGGATTGCCACTTCAGCATCTATACCTGCTGCATCTATGGATCTTAGGTTGTGTCTTATTCAGCAAAAATGTTTGTTTTTAACTGTTGGATGTTGCAACATCTCTTTACTAAGGGATTGTCTAATTCAGCTAATGGCTGGCAGTGCAATGCAGCTAATGCTTCTTTTAAATATATGTTTTGGCAATGACCAGTAGTTGCTTCTTTTGGGGAGGAATTTATGATACAGATAAATTTTGTACTGGAGCAGTCTTTCATATTCGCTGATGTACATGCTCTTTTAAATTATCTACCTGCTTCTTGGAATTTAATGAATGGTCAACATAAATGGATTTTCTGCACTCTTTTGACAGCTAAAATACTGATATTAAACACTGGAAGGATAAATGCTCACCTCCTATACTGCAATTAACGGAGGACCTTACAATGCTTCCAGTATTTGAACTGTTGTGTGTAGACGCCATCTTTGAATGGATACCTATCCAGTCCACTTTTGTTGAAGCTTATGTATAATTACTAGAAAGTTGTATTTTCATATGTATTCGTTTCATATGTACTCATTGATACAGATATATACTAGGGCTGTGCACGGACCGCCCGCTTTGCTTCGGGTGCTACCTCGGACCCTCCTAATCAGCTCCACTTTGACTCGGACCAAATTGGACTCACTCCGCTTCAACTCAGTTCTGGATCCGAAGTGAGATTTGGATATCCGGATCACTCAGTTTGGGTGTTTTCCCATTGACTTGCATGGGAAAACAGAAATGGCCATAACCTTTTCAGTTTTCATGATAAATACATGAAACTTGGAGGCCTCTCTGCTGACATGTAGGGGAGCCACCCTGCCAACATTCAGACAGTTTGAGCCAGTACTTTTTGTGCTAGGTGCAGCTGAAACTTGAGTTTTTCCACAAAAACTCTCAAAGCACAGAGCTCTACCTCTCTCAGCCCCGCATGCTGCTGCCACCGCTTCCTGCCTGCTCGGCTGTCTATGGCCATGTTTCCATGAGAACAGAAGGAGAAGGTAATGGAGGAGTACTGGATTTAAAAAGAGGAATCAGCTTTGCTGCAATGTGGTCCATGTAGGGCTCCATCAGCAGGTTCTCTGGAGCAGTAAAAATTGCTTCACAGAACATACTTCCTGGTGGGGGTGGAGGTTGGAGTCATCTGACTGGCAGGGGCTGCTCAACCAATAAGAGAAGTTTCCTCCCGCTCTCCCCCCTTCTCCTTTCCCCTGAAACTCCAGATGCACTTGCATTTCAGGAGCAAGCCTCACTGAGCACAATGGGAGTTACTTCTGAGTAGACACACATATGCTTGTGCTGGAAAAGAGAGCAGGAAACACAAAAGGGACTGGGTAAAACAGGGATCCATAAAATCAAAAAGGAACCCTCATGATTCCATATGATTTTTGCAGAGTAAATCCCCCAAACCACCATCCAATCATAGAGCACATCTGCCTCCACAGACTGAAACAGAAAAATCACGGATCGGCCACCTGTGAGCACAGCCACAGCACAAAAACAGGGATCCGAGGCAGGGATCCTCATTATTTTTACAAGAAACACCCTCCAAACCACCATCATATCACAGAGCACATCTGCCTCCATGGACTGAACCAGAAAAATCATGGATCTGCCATTTGTGGGTGCAGCCACAGTGGAAAAAAATGGATTTGAGGCAGGGATCCTTAGAGATCCTCATGACTTTTATAAGAACGATACCCCCAAACACCGTCATATCACAGAGCACATCTATGCCCACAGACTGAGTGACAAAAAACAGATTTTGGGGCTTCATAGCACTGTCATGTTATAAAGCCATTGATAAGATGCCCAATTCAATATGGATCCTCTGAATTTTTACATTGGGTCTCCCTTGCCCAACCCTCCCATCAAAGCACAGAACTCAACTTTGTCCAAGTATGCACACTAAGAATCCCAGATCTACTGCTTCACCTCAAATGGTGTGAAAAATCTTATGAAATCAAGAGGATCCCTCTTTTATTTCATGGATTTTTGTTTTACTTTCTTCCAACAAAAAGATGGAAACCAGCCACCATTTTAACCTGCAGGATGTCTATAACAAAGGGGCACTGTGCCTTGTCAATCGAGGGGGCAAATTGTTGGTGGAAACACCCCCAAGGACTGCTAGCTGTCTCCTGCTCCTTGACAGCCAACTAGGTAGGAGGAGGAGGAGGAGGTGCGCCACACTCCCCCGCCGCTAGCCATCTCCTGCTCATGAGGAGGAGACGCCTCGCCTCCTCCTCCTCCTGCCTGGGTGATTCACAGCGCTTTTTGCATGTAAGTCTATGTGCACATAGACTTCCAATCGCCATGTCCTTTAAAAACATGGTGATCATGGCGGAGGCAGAGGTGCCAGTGAGCAGAGCAGAGGCTGCGGGGAGGGCATCCAGAGAACCTGGATGGGGGTGGGTTCTCACTTCTCTCATCCCTACGTAACACCACCAGAATGATCGCCGTCTCTGAAACACAGTTGTTTTTCTCCAGTTACTCAGTCTTCCCCCCTCCTCCACCACTGTCTCTGACTGGAGGTTGCTGGGTTACGTTTAGCCCTGATTTGGCAACTAGAGTTTCTATTCGCCAAACCTCCCTCCCTCCCTCCTCCTCCGTTCCCCACTCCCTCTTCCTCAAGCCCTGGCTGAACTTTCTGAAGCTGATACTTTTGGCTCCAGGCTGTCTGGGTTGCTCAGAACGAATCACTGAGTTGGACGAGGTGCTTCGTATACAAGCTGCTTCGCTCCGGGGCACCCCATTGCTATTCCGCTCTGCTTTATATCACGCGGAGGCACCTCCGAAGCAGCCTGCTTCGCCTTGTTCTTCGGCTTTGGGCTGAGGCAGTGCACAGCCCTAATATATACAAAGCTAAGTGTGTATATATATATTTTCTCTTTTTCCCCCTCTTTAGTTTCAGAAGGGTTTTTTGGTTGAAATTTCACAATAAAAAATGAATTTAAAAGCAAAAACAAACCATCTGCAATAAATCAACAATAAAGTGATCAAAACAGCATGAAAATATTATCGACAAAAAGCCTGGAAGCATAAAATACTCTCCACCTGGTGCATAAAAGTGAATAAAATAGGTGGCAGGTGAATGACCCTGAGGAAACCATTCCACAACTGGGTTCCAGCACTGAAAAGAGTCTGTCTTTGATTGCCACCCACCTAACCTCTGAAGGTGAGGAACCTAGGGGGCTTGATGAAGACCTTAATCAGAGATGGGCTGACTGAGGCATGCTGGGAGTTGCAGGACTTTTTTTGTCTAAATATACATAGGATTGCATGCTTAGGTTGTTTTGAAGCTAAATTTGACCAATTTAGCTTCAAAACAAATCTGGCCTGTTTAGAGCTCTGTAGAGCTACTGCAGACATTTTTTGTGAATTTTCCCCTGGGCACCCCACAAAATGACCCCATGGGGGTGGTATGGATGGGCAAAAATGTCCCCTGCACCCCCCTCCAAAGTTGCCCACTCCTGATCTTAATGAAGAAGCAAGTTCATATGGGAGCAGGCAATTTCTCATATTCTTGATCATAAGCCATGTAAGGCTTCATAGGTCAAAATTAGCATCTTAAACTGTGTCTGAAAAAGCTTTTTTTTTTTTCTCATGGTGGTCATTACTTTCATTTTTGGAACCTCTCCTGGGGGGAGCTTCACAACAACAGAATGAGAAGCACGTTGGAGTATAATCTGGATTTTCATGGAATTGGCTTTGGTCCATCAGGGACACACAAAGCAAGAAAAGCCGAGTGTGCTGTACCTTTAAAATCTGGTTTTAACAGGTCACACAGTGCTCAAAAGGACCATACTTCCCTGTTGGGTGTGGAGGTAAAACTGAACTTCATCAACCTGGCAGGGACTGCTCAACCAATGAGAGAGGGTTGTTTCCCTGCCCCTGTCCAGACTCCCCACTGCTACTACATTATTGTAAATGGAGAGTAACTCAGTCACAATTCCGAATGCTCCCCTCTGCTACTTCATTATTATGAATGGAGAGTGACTCCCTTTCCCCCAATGTGCACACTTTTGCATGAAGAAACTGAAATCCTAGGGATGTCAGAGAATTCCGCCATGGATCTCGGTGAGGCCAAATGCCAGTGCATTCAGCCCCCCGAAATCCGTGGTGGAATGAAGCCCCTGCCCCCCCGCACGAAAAGTGCGCGAAACAGAGCACTTACCTGCTGCCGTCCGCGCTGACTTGCGAATGGCGGCCGCGTTGTGGCCGCCATTCGCTTCTTCATCATAGCTGTGATAGGCTACGTAAATAATTATGTAGTCTATCACAGCTAATGCAGGGATGCCATTTGCATCCCTGTGGAGGCTGTGATAGGCTACGTAAGTAGTTATGTAGCCTATCACGGCAAGCTAAAAAAAAAACAACAGCGTACACAAATGGCGGCAGCTACAGCGGCCGCCATTTGGGTTCCCTTTTTTTCGCTGTTTTAGCCTACGTAAATATTTATGTAAGCTATTATGGCGAAAAAAAGGGGAACGCAAATAGCGTAGTGGGTGCTATTTGCGTTCCTTTTTTTTCTCGCCGTTAATAGCTTATGTAAATATTTACATAGGCTAAAACAGCAAAAAAAGGGAACGCAAATGGCGGCTGCCGTAGCCACCGCCATTTGCGTACGCTGTTGTTGTTTTTTTGGCCTGCAGGCTGCCCAGCAGCCGGATGTCCGTCTGCGGGCGGCCCCGGCCAGCAGCTCCGCAGAATCTCTGCAGAGCAGAGCCGGCCAGATTAGGATTTTGCGGGGAGGGGCAGAGCACCTCCCCCCCACTGCGAATCACCGGTCGAAAAGGTAAGTGGGTCCCAGTATTGGGAAAAAGGCGGGATATAAATATAATAATAATAATAATAATAATAATAATAATAATAATAATGACTTTCGTACATCCCTATGAAATCCCCAATTCTCCAGTGCAGCATCTGAAGGCTCCCTGTGAGAGCATCCTACCCCCCAATTTTGCCCCATTCCAGTAAACTGTCATGGAGGCATAGCTTCCAACCCCCCTTTCTCCTTCCCTGTGCACTTCTCTCTGCTTGCAATGACAGGCTTTTCTGCTCCCATGATCCCAAGGCTGCAGTAGATCACTACTGCGATTAAGCCCTTATGCGCATAAGGGCTTATGCCCTTAAGCCTGTATTGTGAGCATCACAGAGAAGCAAAGTTAGGAGACATCAGAGAAGCAACTTCACTCAACATCAGAAACATGACTTCACACAACATCAGAGAAGTGACTTCACATAACCTCAGAGAGGCAACTTCACACAGCATCACAGAAGCTAATTAATGCAGACATCAGAGAAGTGCATAATTATGGAGGCTAATTACTCCCACTAACGAAAAGGAAGTGCAGCGGGATTCTGAAAGTTCGAAAGAGTGCTCTAGTGTTTTGATGTGTTGGAAAGGCAGGCTAGTTATCCTAGTTACCTAGGTTACAGAGGGCATGGCCAGTGAAAGACACACCCTAGGAATGCCTTGATCATACCGAATTTAAAGTGGAGGGATGGGCACACAGCAGCTGAACCACAGGGGAGCCAAATTAAAGAAAAACAACAGAGTAAAAGTACTCTGCAAAAATGTGGCTTCCCCACAGGTAAACTCTGGGGTGGCTGCAGAGTGGCCACGACATCATGTGTCCCTAACAACTTTAAGCCACAGCAGCATTGAAGAAAACCTCCCATGTAGACAAGCCCTAGGAGAAACAGTGGCAGAGAGGATGGATTAGAGGAGAGTGGAATGCAGGTGGAGTGGGGAGAGACAGTTTGCCACTGCCTCCTACCCACCTAATAGCTGTTCACTCCACCCTGTACTTTATAGAAATTTGGGACAACCCACTTTCTAACACAACTGGCTGTTGCCATCATGTCTAGCTAGTCCCTGAGGCAGAACATCAATACCACATTTACAAACATGAATGCAATGGCTAAACAGTTCTGGCCTTGAAAGCTTGCTAATTAAAGCATGGGCTGAGCTAACGAGATAAGAAAAAAAGAAACTCAGTCCAAAGTTACTTGAGATATAGCTAGACTAGATCAATCTACATTATCATTAACAAAATAATGATAATTAACCTTTTGTGCTAAATGCATTTTGAAGGGGAATGTTGCAATACGACTACGTAATAATTACCACTCATATTCGTATTATGGCCCTTCAATTCCCCTTTATGTTACAGGTGTGTTATAGTGTGTTCTGTTACCAAAGACTTAATGGTTGGGCAGACTCATTTTGGGGCAGGTGGCCCTTTATGCACCATGCAATCCTACGAATGTCTACTCAGAAGTAAGTCCCACTGAATTCAATGGGGCTTACTCCCAGGTAAATGGTATAGGATTGTGTCTTACAGTTTTAAAGGCTAAGACCAGCACTTTGAATTGTGCCTGGAAACAAACTGGCAGCCAATGTAGCTCTTTAACTACCAGCATTAACCCAAACCGCAACCCATTAAAAAATATGTAAATGACTTGGGATACATTTTACTACCCCAACCCAAATAACCCAAACCCCAAACAAGGGTGTGATGTCAAAAGAAGGGCATTTCAGATGCTTCCCTGGATCACGTTTCATTTGGGGGAAAAAAAACTATGAAACATTTTTTACCCCAGTACATTCAGTTGGACAAAAAAGCACCCTGCTGGCAAACAAAAAGTGCACCAGGGGTGGAGCTACAATCCCAAGGTCTGGATTTTAAGCATTTAGATTAGTGTAATATCATTGGGGGGCCACATTGGACCATATGTACTGTCAGTAATGACTACATTGTGAAAAAGTGCATGGTGTGGGGCAGGGCTGTTGTGACTTGAAATTCAAATGGCTAGATTGTGACTTGAAATTCAAATGGCTAGATTGTGACTTGAAATTCAAATGGCTAGATTGTGACTTGAAATTCAAATGGCTAGATTGTGACTTGAAATTCAAATGGCTACCATATGTACTGTCAGTAATGACTACATTGTGAAAAAGTGCATGGAGTGGGGCAGGGCTGTTGTGACTTGAAATTCAAATGGCTAGATTACACTACTCCCCAGAACCCTGGCCTTTCGTAGGCTCACAGTTCAATCCCAGTTCTCTCCTTATTAGGGTTGCTTCATTTTATGTGCCTTGTGTGATTGGTTTTGGGAGTTTAAGAAAAGCATGAATATAGAAGTAGTCACAGGAAAAGAAGAGTCATATCCTGCCTCTGCAAGAATAGTCCTACTGTTAGGCAGAGTGAGACAGTCACCTGGGGTGGTGGATGCTGGGGTTGATGGCGAGTGGTGGCAAGGTGTTTGTGGATACAGCTGGATGTGCCACATGGCCCTAGGGTGGCCACATAAGAATCACCAAAAAACAGGAAATGCATGACCAAAATAAGAGGACAAAAGGGGACACTGATTTGCATAAAATGTACATATGCTAACTTGCATGTATAGATACAAATGTAGAATTAACTATTATAATTTAAACAGAAATTCTGTATGTGTTGCCATAGTTTGGAAGGCTGTGACCTGGTTGTCTGCTCTCCAAATGCTCACTGTTGACCTTACCCTGGTTCTTTCATCCTGAAACCGGATCGGAGAGGACAGCCCTTCAAATAGAGGATGCCTTCGAATAGTGGACTGTCTTCTGTAGAATAGGATATATGGCTGCCCTGTTTGCCCCTTAAGCTGGCACAGTGGAGGAAAATGTCCTCCCACCAATGTGGAAGTAAGATTCAACTGCCAGTTCAGTCAGGTTTTGTAGATGGAATGGCGGCGGGGTGTGTGTGTGTGTGTGTGTGTGTGTGTCTGTCACCATTTCATCCTTTGCCTCTGGCAGCAAAATGCCTTGGGCCAGACCTGCACCTCTGTATTCACATAAGGAGAGTAACTGAAATAATCCATCCTACGGAATCTACTACAGAAAATGTTGTCAAGGGAACCAGTAGCACTCATGCAGCCAAGAAAACAAGTCAGTTGACAATAACAAACCACAATATCCAAGAAAACCATGAGCTCCAGTAGATGCAGGGGTGTGAAGCCCAAAAGCATGCCGGTCTTCTCAAGACAAAAAACTCTGGCAGTGCTATAAAGAAGGGCCATATATCATGGGCCTGTAGACCACTGCCTTTATATCCTGTTCTTAACTGGTCTCATATTCAAGAGACTAGGGGCTCCTTCACACAGAGCTTTTATCCTGCGATTGAGATTGCTCCTTCACGGAAGTTTGAGGGTTATTTACATGATGCCCGTGACTCTGCTGTGACCCTCCTGCACTAAATGCCCTTTGTTCCATTTTTAAATCGATTGCAGATAATAAGTTATCAAATCACCCGGCTGTGTTCCACTTCAGTTTCCTCGTCAAAGAGTTAAAGCGGCAAGAAGAGGAGTGAGATCAATGAAAGAGAATGGAAGACTCAGATATGGGGAGAAGTGGGAGGGGAAGGAAGCTCATGTAAAGGGAGTTGCTGTGATCCTGCATTTAAAACAGAAGCAGAAAGCCCCGTTTTAAATGCAAGATTTTAGGCTGGTACAGAAATGCCCTAGGAATGTCTCTACACCTGCATTTTGTTATGTGTTCCTCATTCCTCAAACGCGGAATTTTCCGGGTGCCTTACATGACATCATTCTCCTCCAGTGGTTTTCCTGCCCTTTTGCCCTCCTAATCCCATCATATTTCATAATGGGGAAAATGCAGTGTTTTCTGTGGTCGTGCTATGAAAGCGCCAGCACCAGCCCATGTACTTGTACTATCGCGAAATGAGATGCTGTAGGGCGGTTGCGGGGGGTGCAGTTAGAAGACGATGGCAGTGACGACAATGGGGTGGGTGTGTCAGCCCACCACGCCCGTGCCCTTCCGCCTCCTCAATGTTCCAACTTGATTCCTGGCACGGCACAGTGGCAGAGCCCTAATAGCGTGGTGGCATTCTGGTGTTCTGCCAGGCAACGAGAGCAAAAGCCATGTCTCCGGAGCTGGCGTTTGCTTTGTTTCCTGTCTGCCCTTACTGCATGGCGATGTCAGTAACAATGACGAGACCAGTAACCGGCAAGGACAGGGAAAGGGGCAGTACCACAGAGACAGTCACACCAGTCACCTGCAGCGTGTAAACATTTGTCTCACCGCATTCGCGATTTTTACAAGAAGCCCTCCATGAAAAGATAATAAGCAGAATGAAGCGAGAAAAAAACCAGCTAGTGTAAAGGGACTGTGCTTGAAAAGAAAGTAGAAACAGCTGTACAGTGTTGGGATAAACCGGTTGTGTGGAGAAGCCCCAGGTCCATATCTCCTTAGTATCAACAATGTGAAATATCAGGTGCTCCCAGACCACTCACCATACCAGTTATATTAAGCATCTTATATACCACCCTTCACCAGCTTTGATTCCAGGGTGGTTTACGAAATGAAACTGTGTTGCAAGACAGCCTTCCCCAGCCTTGTAACCTCTGGATGGTTTGAACTACAATTCCCAGCATTCCTGGCCATTGGCGGTGCCAACTGATAGAAGCTGAAATCCAAAACAATTGGAGAGCACCAGGTTGGGGAAAGCAGCTAAGCTTTAGAATAGCTTTCCAAGCTTGCTTTACATGGCTGCAGGCAATGGCTTACTCCAGAGGCCAGAGCAGGTTCAATATGCTTAACTCTTCAAGTATTAGAAAGTTATTTTTAAAAGGGGGAGAGAAACAATGATGAATATTGGCAATGATTGTTTCACCGTGCATGTTTACTCAGAAGTAAGCCGCACTGAGTTCAGTGGGGCTTACTCCCAAGAAAGCATTTATAGGATTGCAGCCTGAATCAGCAAATATTGCTAATTCCCTTACAGCGCAATCCCATATATGTCTACTTAAAAGTAAGTCCCATTGAGTTCAGTGGGCCTTATTCTCAGCTAAACTAACATAGGATCAAAGCGTTAAAATAGATCCATTAGTCAGTTACAAAGTACTCCAGGAGGTTTGTGTTCTCAAATCCAAAGCGAGGCTGGAACAAGATACTAATCTTGCTGGGCTTTCCTGAACTCGTTGCAGCTTTAATGGGATCAAATGCTTTGACCTCTGCAATATCCTGTCTTACACTGGCTAATTGCTCTGATATAAAGATTGAGAAAGCAATTTAATGGCACAATCAAAAGGTAGTGACCTCAAAGGGTTTTGTACCTTTAAAAATGCCTACAGTGCTTCAGTACAGTGTGTCTCCATTAGTAACTATATACTGGTGCCTCACACTGGCTATCCCCCAATACCAAAGGCAGAAATCTTCAAACCTTTTCATTCTGGCATACTCTTATATAGAGCTACAGAATAGGACAAATGAAGGCCGCATCAGACACTGTTCAAGAACAGCCTGAGAAGCACAATGGGGGGGTGCGGGTGGGAATCAGTCCCTGCTGCCTAAAAGCTACAGAACCATAAAGGTAGAACTTTGAAATCACATACAGGAGAAGTAGGGATGGGCCCGGTGCTTTGCTCACATTTGCGTTCAGAACTAGTTCTTCTGATGATTTCCATTTTGCCACTGACATATCTTCATGGAGAGTTCCAAACCCAGCTGGGATGGTATTTTAGAGGTAAACCAATAGCATAGAGATGCTATGGCCTTTCCCAGGACATCAGCCATTCAGTTCTTGGCCTGGGAGGTGGGGGGTGCGCAGGGGCAGAAGACAGCCATCCAAAGTGGCAAGGTAGAGTTTAAAAAATTCTAGCTATTTTTTTTAAATTCAAAAATAAAACAGCCCCTCATGTTAAACTCTCTTCTTCCCCTACCATAAGCCCCAACTGAGAAGTGCTGATTGCAAGATGGGGGAGCAACTGGTCGGCTGTCAGGGCTGGTGCTCTGTTGGCAAGCTGGTAGTTGATCCAGAAAACAGGAAGGGAGGAAGGGGCCAAGAGTGACTTACTCTGTGCCTGAACAAGGAGTTGCTCACACTGAAGAGCCTGGCCAGGATCAGCTGTTTTATGGGGCCAGGCGAAAGGCAGGCGGCCCAGAAATATTTTAAATAAAATAAATAAATTGTTGGATTAAGGGCACAATCCTATGCATGTTTAGAAAGAAAAATGTCCTGCGACTCCCAGCATTCTCTAGCTTGGCTGACTGGGGAATGCTGGGAGCTGTAGGACTTTTTTCTGTCTAAAACACGCATAGGATTGCACCCTAAAAGGCTTTTTACGACCAAAGAGAATGCTATTTAATTTTTAAAATTTATCTTCTGTCTTTCTTCCGAGGAGCTCAAGGTGATATACATGGTTTTCCTATTCCCCATTTTATCCTCGCAACAACCCTGTGAGGTAGGTTTGGCTAAGAGTGGCCCAAGGTTGTACAGTGAACTTTATGTCCACGTGAAGATTTGAATTTGGGTCTCTCCAATCCAAATCCAGCACTAAAGGGTGCTGAGCCTGTGGCCCTCCAGATTTTGTTGGACTACAACTCCCATCACCCCTGACATTGGCTATTGGCTGATGGGAGATGAAGTCTAACAACATTAGAAGGGCCACATGTTCCTCACCCCGATCTAACCACTGCACCACCCGGCTCTCACATTACACTTGCCATTTTTAAAACAGCAGCAGCCAGTGAACAGAACAGATCACCAGTGAAAGCAATTTCACGGCAGGGGTGTGCAACCTTTTTGGCTCCAAGGGTGGCATTGGGTGTCTGGGGCCTACACATACCCACACGCATACACTGACATACACATCACTCACCTCAGCAGCAACAAATCTTGGTCTTGCATCAGGCCCATTTGTTCCAAGTCACGGCATCAACATGTTGAGGCCCCCTCCCCAGCCACCCCAACACAATTGCCGGATAAACATTCCAGGGGGATTTTTACACCAGCCTAATTTCTGCATTTAAAATGGGGCTTTCCGCTTCCATTTTAAATGCAGGATCACAACTGACTCCCTTTACACGCACTTCCTTCTCTGTAGATGGGTGTTCCCATAGCATTATGTTTCCGTGAAGAGGCATTACATGTGCTCCAGGTTCAGCGATGCTTGCTCCTGGGTTCCTGCCCCTTTCCCTCCCCTTGCACGTTAGTGGTGGATGGGGACTGACACATGGACAGCCCCCCCACCGATCTCCCTGGGCCCCGCCTCCCTCTTTCATGCTTTTGGCCAGTCCCTGCCGCTCAGCCCCTCTGCTGCTCCTCCGCTCTGCTGCCCCACCCCCCCGCCACCATGCGCTGCTGCTCTGCCACTCTGTTTTGAACAGGCTGGCTGAAAATGGAGAGGAGCCAAAATGGCTCAGGTGTGGGAAGGCTGAACGCCCATCAGAACTTCGTCACCACCTTCGACATCATGATCACACCTCCAACAACCACACTCAGCATTTCATTCACACTAGGGGAGAAATACACGGGGAAATACACGGGGAGAGCCAGTGTGGCATAGTGGCTAGAATGTTGGACTGGGAGTCAGGAGATCTGGGTTCTAGTCCCCACTCAGCCATGGAAGCTCACTGGGTGACTTTGGTCCAGTCACACTCTCTCAGCCCAACCTACCTCACAGGATTGTTGTTGTGAGGATAAAATGGAGAGGAGGAGGACGATTATGTACACCACCTTGGGTTCCTTAAAGAGGATCAAAGGTGGGATATAAATGCACTAAATAAATACATACATACATACATACATACATACATAAGAAAGACATGGTGCTCCATTTGCGCATATCTGGAAAAATACCCCATTTTTTTCTGTTTGAGGAAAACACGGGATAGGTGGGAGAAAATAGTGGAATAATGACTGGACAACGATGACATCATGTAAAGAACCCCCACAATTCAGTGAGTGAGCAACCATGAATGCGCAATAAATGTGAGGTGTAGAGATCCTCTAGGAATGAGCATCCCAAGAGCGTCCTAGGAAGCTGGCAGGAACCTTCAAGCACTGCTTCCTAGGATGTTCCAGGGACACTCCAAGAACAAGCCTTCTATGGCAGGAACCATAGAGCCTGTCCCTAGAATTTTTTTTCTCCCCCTTTTCTGGGGGGGGGGCAGCAGATGCTGGGGGGCCACCAGACAAGGCTTGGGGGTTGCCTGTAGCCCTCACTTTTTGGACCCCTATTTTACAGTATTCACAGAACAAAACAAAGGTGTGTCCTACTGTAGCTCTATGGTTTTCCCAGTAGTAATGTACGGCTGTGAGAGCTGGACTATAAGGAAGGCTGAATGCCGAAGAATTGATGCTTTCGAACTGTGGTGCTGGAGAAGACTCTTACGAGTCCCCTGGACTGCAAGGAGGTCAAATCAGTCAATCCTAAAGGAAATCAACCCTGAGTGCTCATTGGAAGGGCGGATACTGAAGCTGAAGCTCAAATATTTTGGCCACCTAATGTGAAGAGAAGACTCACTGGAAAAGACCCTGATGCTGGGAAAGATTGAAGGCAAAAGGAGAAGGGGACGGCAGAGGATGAGATGGTTAGATAGCATCACCGATGCAATGAACATGAACTTGAGCACACTCTGGGAGACAGCGGAGGACAGGAAGGCCTGGCGTGCTATGGTCCATGGGGTCATGAAGAATCGGACATGACTTAATGACTGAACAACAACAACTGTAGCTCGCATCGTATCTTGTAGTTGTCAGATCCAGCTTGTGGCCTTAATACCCCCTTCGCCACTTTCTGGAATAAGAGGCTCACTTAGCATAGCTAGCCTGGTAAAGCACAAGCTCAGCGTTGGGGCTGGAGGACAATGCTAGTACAGCAGTGCCAAAGGTTGTTTGCAGTACCAGGGGACAGCGTGTGCTCCAGCTCTGGCATCCCTGCATGTGATCATATGGCAGGGATGGGAACCTCAGGCCCGCTTCCCCAGATGGCCACGCCCTCTTCCTCAGCTCCCCCCCTTTCCCCCAACCACTGATCATTTGGTAGCTCCCCTGCTTTTGCGCAGTTTTTTCTAGAGCTGTGCACAAATGGCCTCTCATAATTATCCAGCCTATTTGCGGGCAGAGAAATGTGGAGGATGGACAATTTCAACAAATTTCTCTTAGGGGGGAAGACATTCTCCAATGGTTTCTCACAAATAGGGCTCACTATTGGCAGGGGCTGTAGCACAGCTTCTTTCTTTTCTTCCTAAGGGTTTTTGGTTGACTGCACTGCTTCCGTAGGTGGCAACAGCATCAACTGTGTTGTGGCTTCCACTTTTTTGAGGCAGAACTTTGAATTTCTTTGGGTGGTATTTTTGAGCTTATCTAATTGTTGTGAGGTGGCTGATGGTGCTGTGTGTGTTTTCTCTCTCAATTACACATCTTTCCATTGTTCTGCAGCCTCCCAGGCCATCTGCACTTCCTAAACTGAAAAAGCCCCATGGGAGGAATTGCCTCATGATGGCTTTAACTGAAGTGTGGGAAGCGGAGGAGGCTACAAGCTGCCACAGAAATTAGTGTACAATGACAGACGGGACACTCATGCACACTCCTCAGCCACTTCACAAGGTAAGCACAAAAACCTCAAGCCCAACCCATGAGAATTTCTCTGAAATTTATCCTGCTTTGAATTTATTTATTTATTGCATTTATATCCTGCTTTTTTTCCTCTTGCAAGGAACCCAAGGCCGCTTACATTGTCCTCCTCCTCCTCTCCATTTTATCCTCACAACAACAACCCTCTCAGGTAGGTTGGGCTGAGAATCTGTGACTGGCCCAAAGTCACCCAGTGAGCTTCCATGGCCGAGTGGGGACTAGAATCTGGATCTCCCAGCTCCCAGTCCAACACTCTTGCCACTACACCACACTGGCTCTGAGAATGGTAGAAAAAAAGTGGGAGAAATTTTTGGCACAGCACTAGTTTTTCCCCCCATTCTAAAAGTTTGAAATGCTTCTCCTAAGACTTGGTTACTGGCAGTAAGTTTTTAAGCTACAGCATGTTGGTAATGTTATGTATTTTTGGCCCCCTTCTTTTTGCCTTTGGCCTCACCCACCTCTGGAATACAATGCTCGAGAGCTTCTCCAAAATTGAATCTAGCCCTTGGGCTGAAAGAGGTTCCCCATCCCTGTCCTACGGTCTGCACCCTCCGTTAATGGCCTTGGGAGATATACAAAGTATACCTATTGTCAGACAGTGGCCAGATCTACACCTTGTGTCATAACATTACAATCCCATCATGGTAATGCTATATCCCTCTTGCACATTTATACTTGTAGGACACCCAATGACATTTGTTGCAGTATTTTGGATAATGTGGAATAAAAAGCTGGAAATAACACTACAACAGCGGTGCATTGAATGTGTAATGTGCCCCAACAGTTATCAGTACACTTCAATACTGCCATAAAGCAGTAGTGTAGATCTAGCCAGTGACTTAAGGGAAAGGCGTTGACAGAAATGGTCCTGACACTTCTAACCACAAGCGCACTGTTTTTCTTCAAATTGCCCTCTCAGTGGTTGGACATGGAAAGCAGTGCTTTCCTTATTATTATAGGAAAACAAGAACCAAGTTGTTATGCCAAAATGTCTAGCAATGGCAGTGTGGGAGTGAGAGGAAGTGGAGTGATTGAAGCTTTATTTACACTGTTTAGACACGAATACTTAGCTTTCCCCTCCACACACACATGATATAGTCACACACACCTACGTATGTGCTGACTGTTCTTTGGACCCTGTGGTTAGCCACTGCTGAAAGCCTTTCAGATCTTTCCACTGGGCTTTGAGTCAACTTGTGAAAGGCCAAGTAAGGTCACTCAGACCTAATAAATGAAGAATGGTCTGGGGGGAAACTGTGCTAGGATGATGATTATCATTATCATTATCATTATCATTATCATTATCATTATCATTATTTTCTGTCTTAAAATTACTCCCTGTGTTTTGTTTCTGTTTTTTATAAGGGTTCCCCATTTATGTATGCATTTGTTCAAACGCCTTGCTTAGCTTTGCTAAAGGAATGAGACCTCATTACATCAGAACCCTTGGATGCTCACCGCTCATTCTTGGGTTGTCTCCAGAAGAATGCTTCATGGGCAACCTGCCTGGTTCTTCATGAAGAGCCTCACTGTGCTACAGAGAGTCATGCCTCATCATCAGCGTTTCCATCAAATCTCTGGGGTATGAGGAGGAGGGAGGGAAACTTCTCTCTTGGGCAAAAAATGTTCTACAGAATTCTTATTATCTTTTTCAAAATAATTTCACGAGACTTGCAAAAGGTTCTCTGAATCTTCAGGCTGCTTTTCAGACCCTTTCCCAGTGTAACTGATAACAGAGTCGTTCTCCAAGGTCTGATCCAAATCTGATCTAATTTCTCAATTAATTCCAATGGGCTTTTTTTTTTTTTTTTAATAACAAGGCCATAAAAATAGGGGGGGGGGTTCTTTGCAGTCTGTTTGCCAAAAAACAATCACAGATCAATCATCATTTTTTTGCTCTCCTTTCAAAATGGTCTAGTATAGTTAAAAGCATTTAAAAAATGTTTTTCAAAAAATTAAAACTGGGAAAAACCTTTCTTCACAAAGCAGGCACTACAGCACTGGCATAATGTCATGTTTTAACATGCTGTGATGGCGTGTGGAAATAGATGTTAGGATAATCAAGCAGCTGGGGTGTATGTACTCTACAAATGGATAATGGTTTTGTATCAGTTTAACTGTGATGGGACTTCTCTCACCTTCACCCCAAATTTCTAGGATTGGGGTTTGTTGAGGTGCTGTTAGAGACTGGTATGGGACAGAGATGTACAACCGGTATTAGATATACTGTATTTTAATAGAAACAATACCTGATTTGGTTGGGAAATGAGCAGTCCTTTGTCTTTGGAAACTCACCTACTGTACTTAAATTGATTTAACTGTGATAGAAGGTAAGTTGAGATCAGAAAGTGATTTAAGGCAGGGGTGGGCAGAAGGAAAATATCTGGGTGATTTGCAGGAGATCAGAAGGGGTTTCTGGCTTCCAATTATTTAACAATAGTAACAACAACAATGATTTTTTCCCACCTAAATTAGGCTGTGGAAATGAAGAAAGCTTGAGGTAAGCAGAAGTGGCCTTTTGTGTGAAAGGCTTAATAGGCAAGCTGAGGTAATTACATGAGAATTTTCGCATAAGCTGAGCAGTACATCTATCCATTCACATATCCAATTTGATTAAATGAAGGGGCTCTTACCTTAATCTCTCTGATTTCAATTTGACAAGTGTACATCAGAGATTAAGAATATCACAACAACGCTAAGGCATGCCTCAGTGTACACAGCCTTCTGCAGCAAGAATGTTGGACCTCATTCAGTCCAAGGGACAAATTCAATTTTGGAGAAGCTTCTGGGAACTGCATTCCAGTGGTGGGTGGGGCCAGGGGCAAAGGGGGCAGCGCCAAAAAGACCTGAATATTTTAGTTTACAACTCGTGCTGCCAGTAATTAAACCTTGGGTGAGGCATGTCAACATGTTAGAATGGGAAAAATACTATACAAAACCCAGGAAAGCACCGAATGATCAGTGGAATCAGGTGAAAGGGGATGGAGCCAGGGGAAGGGGTGGGGCCATCTGGGGAACCCTATAGGGTTGGAACGGGATCCCAGGAGAGCCAGATTTGCCCCATGGGCCTAAAGTTTGACACCTCTGTTGTACACTATACACTTATATTCATTGTATACTTAACTGTTACTGCTTTTCCTAAAGCATTTCTACACCAGGCTAAAATCCTGCAACTGTACCAGGGCTTTCTGCTTCTGTTTTAAATTCAGGATCTTGATGGGCTCCCTTTACACGAGCTTTCCCCTGTCCCCCCACCATCTGTGTTGTTCTGTATATTTCATTATACAGCCACTAGATGGTGCTGTGGTCTAGCTCCTCTCATTGCGGGATTTCCTCTTTTCAGGAGCTCATGCTCGGAAAAGATCATGAGGAATTATATTAGAAGCAATAAGCAAATAGGACCCTGGGTTATTCTTAGAGCTGAGACCCCCAAGCATAAGGGATACGAGTCCCCTGGACTGCAAGGAGGTCAAATCAGTCCATCCTAAAGGAAATCAACCCTGACTGCTCATTGGAAGGACAGATACTGAAGCTGAAGCTGAAATATTTTGGCCACCTAATGCGAAGAGAAAACTCGCTGGAAAAGACCCTGATGCTGGGAAAGACTGAAGGCAAAAGGAGAAGGGGGCGGCAGAGGATGAGATGGCTAGATAGCATCGCCGATGCAATGAATATGGACTTGAACACGCTCCGGGAGAGAGCGCAGGACAGGAAGGCCTGGCGTGCTATGGTCCATGGGGTCACGAAGAGTCGGACATGACTGAATGACTGAACAACAACAACAAGAAAAAAGAAAGAATGACTGTTGCCCAAACTCCAGGGCAGTTATAGGTTTCAAAATAAAGGGTACAAAGAACTCAATGGCTCAGAGGCTGGACCTAGGATGGGTCAGAACAAAGGGGACAATAGTTTCGCTCTGGCAAATGAAAAGAAAGCTCAGGGGGATTACCTGCTTCTTGGCTGATTGACATCTGGTGGACTATACAAGGCTATAGCAGCACAGAAGACAATTAGCTACTGCGGTGGCTTAGTGGTTAAGACGCTGAACTGCAGACTGGAAGGTCGGCAGGTCAGCAATTTGAGACCCGAGTGCCGCGTGACGGAGTGAGCTCCCGTCTTCAGTCCCAGCTCCTGCCAACCTAGCAGTTCGAAAGCAAGAAATTGCAAGTAGATAAATAGGTACCGCCTCGGCGGGAAAGGTAACAGCATTCCATGCACCTCGGTGTTCAGTCATGCCGGCCACATGACCACGGAAGCGTCTTAGGACAGCGCTGGCTCTTCGGCTTAGAAACGGGGATGAGCACCGCACCCTAGAATCGGACACGACTGGTTGGGGACACCTTTACCTTACCTTTTTATATAAAACAAAAGGTATCATTAAGGTCATCCAGGTGGTATCTGAACTTGTTGTCCTGTCTAAGGGGTGGGAAGACTTCAAGACTGGGCCAAGTTTCCTGCCAGGGTCTGGATTGGTCAGTGCAAGGGTATCTTGTGGATTCATTGGTTAGGTGGCAGCATGGCAATCAGGTGGGTGTTTGCATATTTCCATAGTTACTGGGAGCAACTCCAGTTAATGTAATCAGTGGAGGAACATGTACGTGCTACAGCTCCTGTGCCTCTGTGCCCATCCAAGAGTCTTGATGAAGTTCCTGGCAGCTTTCCATTTTGCTTCTTCTGGAACCCACATGAATTCTTGAACCAGGGTGTCAGGGTAATGTCAGTTAGATACACTGTGCGCAATACATATGTCAGAGAGCCAGCATATCTGAAGCTACACACCCATAGAGCAGATGATTGCTTATTGGAAATGGCTAGACCTTATCCTTTGCAGCTAAGATAAGTGCAAACTTAATTTAAGCAATGATGATCTAGATCCAGAGGGAAGGCATCTCTTAGCAGTGTACAGGGAAACAACGCACAGAGGAGAAAAAAAATCTGCAGATGATGCATTTTGTGTTTAAACGAGGATGCCATCATGGTATGGATATGAGCAATGTAAATGCTGGAAGAAGAAAGCATAGTAAAAAGGCATTCTGGGACTGTAACTAAAATCTGCCACATCTCAGCTCTGATCATATTCTCCACATGTTTAAAGAAATCCCCATAGTTGCTTATTTCTATTTAAATTCTTTGGTTCATCATCAAAGCCTCAAGATGTCAGTTGAATATCATATGTAATAAGTCCGCAATAGTTGAGATAAAAACTGGTTGTGAGAACTGGTTTCAGTTGCTTCGATTCGAATTGGATGCCTTTGTTTTTTGACAGTAAAAATGACTGTATGTGTAACTAATTAATGGATGTAACAGCAATGGGCAACAAGTGTTACATTGTGATCAAGACAATTTAACTATATGATCAGGCCAGTATCAGACAATGCAAGGGCAGCCACGACTATTTTTATATTTCTGTTTTATTGCTTGCACCCCACTTTGGGATTATTTTATAATGAAAAGTGGGTAAGGCATTTCTTAAGAAATAAATAAAATTTGGGAATAACTTTATACACATGATGAAGTGGCATGACCAGCACGTGGGTTAGTTAGAAATGAACTAAGTTTGGCACTTGGTGAAATGTATTTCTGATTGCATCACTTTGCACTCAGTTTACCACTCAATCCACATTTACAATGAGCCCTTACAGACAACTAAACTACTCCAGTGCGAGCTCTCTCCTATTGAGGTGCCATGGTCATTTGTACTGTCCTCACAAGGAGAAAGGATGATTAAGGTGCAGATGTGTAATAGATTGTGTGGTAAAATGTTCTGTATGGGTTCTGTGTCATCAAAAAGCTACTGAAAATAGCTTGGCAAAGGCACAGCAACTGTTGAATTGTGTGTTTATCACATGATGAAAACAAGCATTTAATACAAAGGTGTCCCCAACCAGTCATGTCCAACTCTAGGGTGCGGTGCTCATCCCCGTTTCTAAGCCGAAGAGCCAGAGCTGTCCGAAGACGCTTCCATGGTCATGTGGCCGGCATGACTGAACACCGAGGTGCATGGAATGCTGTTACCTTTCCCGCCGAGGCGGTACCTATTTATCTACTTGCAATTTCTTGCTTTCGAACTGCTAGGTTGGCAGAAGCTGGGACTGAAGACGGGAGCTCACTCCGTCACGCAGCACTCGGGTCTCGAACTGCTGTCCGCCGACCTTCCAGTCTGCAGTTCAGCGTCTTAACCACTGAGCCACCGCGGCCCCTTATTTAATACAAACCTCTCCACAAATTGAAAGAATGTGAGGAGGGAGCCATGGGGGCTAGCCCTGCCCACCTCCAGAACCATGTGCCTGCTGCCCTGAAGAGCATCCAGTGGATGTTCATGGCAAGGAGTTCTTTATGCATACAGATGTACTTGTGGAGAACTCCTACAGTCAAGGATGGACATTTCCCAGTCAGGGTCCCTCTTCAATTGTAGGTGCTCTCCACACATTCTTCTGTACATGCAAAGAACTCCTAGGCCTTTTCTACATGAGGCATTTATTGTGTGCTCGTGGTTGGCCACTCATGGAAGCTTGTGGGTCCATTACATGGCATTGTCAACTTTCATGACGTCTCCCATCTCTTTCCCTTGTAATTGTGCAAAAAACCCAAACCCAGAAATAAGCTGGAAATAATCTTTAAAAAAGGTTTGCGACAGCTACTAGATGGTGCTGTTCCATTACAAATAATGGAAAGTTCAGTACAGTCCTGGGAAATGCATTTTCACTTCTGCCTTGTGAAGAGAGCACACCCTCATCGCACTGAGGGAACAGAAGCAAAATGCCCCAGTAAGGCTGCGGAATTTCCTTTAATGTAGAGACAACCCTATTCACAAATATCTACCAGACATTCATCAGGCCAGTGGGGAGACACCGTACGGTTGTGGTGGTAGATGGGACTAGCTTCATGACCCAAGAACCTTTCCACTGGAACCATAGAACACATGGAGAGATTTGTGTGAACTCCCCTCATATTCTGTACTCAGCCAAGATCCAATCAACCTACATATACTCCTCACACGCATTGGTTATGTGAATGGTCCTCAGTTTCAAACTTTGCCTCCCTTTAAAAAAAAATGTATTCAACCACAGCAAACTCAGCCCTCCCCACAAAATAGTATCCATGTTTGGAACAGAAACCATGAGTGCAATATTATATTTAAATACAGTAATCAACCATGCTTAGGATGTGCGTTTGGAATGGAGTGGGGAGAAGTTTTCCTAGAGTATGGAACATGAAGGTAACTGGGAGCAGGGAGTTGGAAGAGGAATGGAATGACAGTTGTGGGATGGAAATTTGGGAGAGAGGCAAGGGCAGAGGGAATTACATGGATGGTTCATTACAATAGAATGATGCCCTGTGTGCAGTTGGTCGGACAGGATTCATCACATTCTTACTGTTCTAACACCACTGTGTGGGTGATGGGGTAGTTCAGCCTTGCTGACTTGGTGCCCTCCAGAAGTGTTGGATTTCAATGACCAGGATCCAATGGCTGGCTGGGGGATGCTGAGAGTTGTAGTCCAAACCACAACCTAGGGCACCAGTTGAATGCAGACCAAATGAAACAATGCGTAGAACTGCACAAAAAATGAAAGAAACGATAATACAATTAGTAACAACAAAAAGAGTTCATTTCAACAACAATTCTGTGTTGTTTACCCCCTTTTTGTTGTTATTAATTGTATTATTGCATCTTTCATTTTGAGTGCAGTTGTATCCTTTTTAGCATTGTTCCATCTCGAGTTGAAGTGCAACACATCTGGGGGGCACCAGGTTGTGGAAGGCTGGGGTAGGTGTTCAAATCCTTTAAGCATGAGTTTCACTGACAATTATCCAGGGACAGCAACACAGAGAATGTTTATTGGAAGAACAATGAAAACAAATTCACTGTAAACTTGAAGTCTGGGATGAATGTGATTAGAACTAGCCAGCTCCTAAACCCATCATCACCAGTGAATTCCCTCTACTCACCGCCCTCTTCCTTCTTCCAACTGTCAACTGACCAAATCCACCATCCCCCACTGCCATTCCATGCTCCCTTCAACTCCCCCTTCCCACTTACTTTCACCTTCCATAGTCCAAGCGATCTTCTCCTTCCCTCACCTTCATACACAAACCCTAAACATCTCTCATGACAATACCTTTTAAAAAGATGGCTGGGGAACAGCGCATTTTAAAATGTATACTTGCCATAAACACAAATCCATTTCAACTAAAAGCTGGGAAGGTCCTAGAAAGGACCAGCCCATGCATCTCCCCTAGAAGAGTTCTACTCTCCCTGGTTTAGTGACACGTCTTCCATCCTTCTGCCATACCTTCCCTTTGACCAGTACTAGGTTCAGTCACAATCTTGCCCAGAGTAAACAGGCACTATCACTAATCACACAATGTAACTTTTCAGAGTATATTGATCAAAAGTAAGTTTGCCCTTGACACACAAGGTGGTACTGCATTCCCTTATGACTTGTGGCCTTCATATCATATCATATCATATCATATCATATCATATCATATCATATCATGAATGCAATAAAATGTTTTGATGACTCAGGTATGCTTATCTACTGCTGTATCATTCCCAGTTTCCTCCTGTAATCACCTACAGTGAATGGAAGAATGCTGGCTTATTAACGAAGCTGAACCAAGGCAAAATGTAATTCCAGAGGAATTATTATTCAGCTTTCTCTACATCACCCCTTCCCAAACTGGTCCCTTCCAGATGTGTTGGACTGCAGCTTCCATCATCCCAACCAGGATGGCCATGCTAGCTGTGGATGATGAGAGTCATAGTCCTACCTATCTGGAGGCACCAGGTTGAGGAAGGCTACACTATATGATCAGCATGCATGGTATGCTCTAGGCCAATTTCAACAACTGTAGGATTCTACGCAGAATTATTATGGTGCTGCTTATTATGAGCCTGAAGAAAGCTTGATAGGAGAGAGGAAAGAGGGTTATTGGCATAGCCCAGAAAAATAAACCTTTGAAACCCTCCTTCAAATTCTGCACTAAGAATAAATTTAAGGAAAATTATATCTGTGAACCTGGAGGATATCAGTGCAATCCTGTTGGTTTTCCTTGCCCTATCAGTGGCTTTTGATATCATCAACCATGCTATCCTTCTGGACTGCCTCTCTGGCGTGGGACTTGGACATGATGTTCTGGGGGCTCCTGTCCTTTATCTAGAGCAGACCCAGAAGGTAGTGGACTATTGGCCGTTGGTTTTTGGAAGACCTCAGAGTTCCATCTTGTTCCCTATGCTTTTTAACATCTACATGAAACAGCTGGGAGACGTTATCTGGAAATTTGGGCTGAGGTGTCATTAGTATGCCATTGACACCCAGTGCTACCTCCCCTTTCCATCTCTCAATCCCAGGGAGGTGGTGGAAACCCTCAGTGAATGGAAGTCATTTTGGGATAAATGATGGCAAACAAGCTGAAGCCAGACAAACCTGAAGTACTGCAACCAGTTTTGGATTGCGTTACACCCCCCTTCAAAAGCCAGGTACACTGTCTAAGGGTTTTCTTGGGCTCAGCTCAATCAATTCATCTTTTGTCATTTTCTCTGAAAAGACAATTAAAGCTTTTCTACATGAAACATTTATTATGTGCTCATCATTCCCTACTCATGTTGTTTATGGGTTCTTTAGACGATGATGTGACCCTCCAGTTTTGCTTCTGTTTTAAAGAGCACTTTTGGCAAGTATTTTTTAAAGCAGGACAAAAGGACACTTTATTTCAGAAAGTGAAATAAAACCCTTTTCCACTTGTGTATTTGTGCGATTCTGCTATACCACAGTGCCACCTAGGGATTATGTAGAAGAGAAGCGGGAAAGGAAACACTCTTCATGTAGTGCTGGGATCTCAATTCTGCAATGAAACCAAAAGTAGATACAGCAGATTAACAATCTGTGCAGAAAACCCCTTAACCACAGAGTCGTTGTTTTCAGGCTGCTGCTGTTTGGGCTTCAGGAGGTTCAAACACCTGTCGGAGAACTATGGGACCCATGGTTGCAGATACTTGCTCTCCCATGAGGGCCCCAAGGGCTCATTCTAGTATCCTGCTCACAGATTGCACTTGGTAGAGGTCATAGTGATGTCATCACAGTCTTCCTGCCATCACTGTGCAGGTGTGTGGTGCAGGTGGTGTTGCCAGAGATGCTGTAGGAGTGAACATTGCTATGTTAGCTCTTTCTTTTGTTCATGTTATTTTATTTCCTCCTTTTCTCCTGGGATTGTAACTCTATAATGTCAGCGGATAATATGGCGGATGCCAAAGTAGGAGGGTCTCTGGAGCAGCTGGCTTGTGTCTTCACTGAAATCTGTGGAACTTAAAAGTGCTAAAGTTTAGCTGGAACCTGCCCCAGATTTCACAATGACTGTATTCTGCCTGTACCCCACCAGGAACATTACAGACAAATCAGCAACAAAGGAGCAAAACTTGGTAGCTGACAATGACACTGAGGTTTAAACCAGCAACTTTCTGGTCTGAGGCAGGGCTGGCTGCAGGTTAGAGAAGCTTCTCCCAATCTGGTGCCCTCCAGATGTTTAGGATCACAATGGCTAGCATCCCCCAGCCAGTGCTGCTGGGGGATGCTGAGAGTTGTTGTCCAACACATCTAGAGGGCACCAGGTTGGGGAAGGCTGCCCTAAGGAGTCTTTTTAAATAGCTGCGGTGTCAATTTGTGCGACTTATGGTCCACCAAGCCAGACAACACCGTGTATGACATCCTACCAGAAGTGCACTAAATCCTATTTTGATGGTCATAGGGCTAAACTAGACATGTTATTAATTGTGTGACTGCAATTTACAGGTTCTTTGTTGTGTAAATAGGAACTGTGGGGAAGCCTGAGCAGCCTTGGGGCTGTGGGGTGGGCGTGGGGTAGACAGGGGACTGTAGCTGTTTCTTTTCTGCAGCGGTCCTGCCCAAAATGGCCCCTCTGAAGCTGCAGCTTGTATTTCAAGCAAAGCTCCCGGTGGTGCCAGTGGAAAAAAAAGTCCTACAACTCCTACCATTCCCCAGCCAGCCATGTTGGCTGGGGAATGCTGGGAGCTGTGGAACTTTTTTCTCTCTGAACATGCATACAATTGTGTCCACACCTAGTTTGAATCCAGTCCTATATGATGGTGCCTGACATGGACTGAAAGGAGAAAAATCTGCACATCGTTCAAACAATCCCATTATGGCTTCAGGAATCATACTGCTACGCTGAGATGGTTCTTTTCAAATGGAGACAATCTAACTTGTTTTTTCTAAAGTACTTTCCAACAATCTGATGTACTTGTGCTTTGTAACACTTCTAACACAGTAGACCTTCAAGATCAATGAACCATCAGATAGTTTATGAGACAGACCTGCCCTCTGCTGGAAATAACAGGAGAGTTAAAAAGGAGAAGATTTTGAAGGGCTTTTGCTGTTATTAGAAAATATCTTCTTTTTTCTTTCAAGAAAATGCTGAAACAATATATAAAATACAATATATAAAATATATAAATATATAAAAACAATATATAAAATATATAAAACCCACACTTATCTGATATGTCTAGAGAGGAACCAAAGCATTTTGGTCAGTAGACATTTTCCATAAACCCTTTGGCTTATCTCCTTAAGCACGCAACCCTAAATGCATTTGTTAGCAGTAAGCCCTATTAAAGACAGTGGGATTTACTTCTGAGTAAACATTCATAGGACTGCACTGTATACCTCATTCAGCTGCAACCAAGCTTAAGCCCATACAACTATGTTGGCTTATATTTATCCCTGCTGAAATCGTAAGCTTTCCTATGCATCAATAATTTGACTAACTGTATGGTAAGGATTTGAAGGAACAGTCTAGGAACCCTGGGCTTAATGACTGTATACCCAGCAATGATGAAACAGGGGAACAGCCTGACTATAACCATATGTATACAGGATCAACATTCATCCATAGATATGATAATTAAACCTGGCCTTTTAAAAGGTCTGATTGATTATACTGATAACAAAATATATATGAAGAACACACAGTGAACTTGAATAGCAGTCACAGATGAGCTTCAGATCATGGCTTTGTTTTGTTATGTGCACTTAAGGTGTATGGATGAATATGCTCATTCAAGTAAATTGGTCCTGAGGATGGTCAGCCTTTTGCAGTTAATATTCATAGTTGTGTTAGCCAGTGATGTAGTGGTAAACACTGAAGTGCAGGCGCCCATAGACACACCCCTAAGGAGAGTCCAAACATGCAGGCAGCTGTATTGATCCATATCAACAAACCAGTTCTGGCAGTTTTCATCTCCATCAGGAGCAGGTTTTTGGTAAAGCTAATGGGTCTTAATTGTCCATTCAAGACCAGGCCATCCTAAAACACTTTGCATTATAACATGATAGCTCACAACAATGAGTTTATCTACACGAGGCTGTTCATGGGCTCTTAATCCACTTCATCTCCTTTCAGTTTCCTTGCAGAATTGAGATCTGAGCGCTACACAAGAAGCATTTCCTTTCCTGCTTTTCAGCTATATAACCTCTAGGTGGCAGTGTGGTATAGGAGAATAGCACAAATACACAAGAGGAAATCACGCATTTCCCTTGCTCTAAAAAAAACTTGCCAAAAGTGCTCGTTAGAAACAGAAGCAAAACTGGAGGGTCATGACTTTGTCTAATGAACCCGTAAACAACAGTGAGTAGGGAATGATGAGTGCATGATAAATGCCTCATGTAGAAAAGCCCAGTACATTACTACTTGGAAAATCCATTCCTTATGAGGATTGCACCTAAGCTCAGAGGGAACAGGGAAGCCTGAGGGTGGTAGCAGAAGACATAATCAACCCTGCTAATCAAAAGTCATGGCACCTTAACCCTGAGAGCCCTGGCTTCAGTACACCACTGGTGCTAGTACTATAGAGAGGAGAAATCCTAGCCAGGAGGGACCTCACACCGTCAACAAGCCCAGAACTGTCACTTGAGACACAGGTGAACTCAGTGGCACGGAGCACCTTTTATCAGCTGAGGCTGATATACCAACTACACCCTTATCTGGCCAGAAATAGCATAGCTACAGTTATCCATGCTCTGATAACTTCTCGTCTGGATTACCGCAATGCGTTATATGTGGAGCTGCTTTTGAAAACAGTCCGGAAACTTCAGCTGGTCCAAAATAGGGCAGCAAGATTGTTAAAGGGAACTGGCCAATGAGATCACATTACGCCAGTACTTTTCCAGATGCACTGGCTGCCAGTCCATTTTCAAGCCCGATTCAAAGTGCTGGTATTAACATTCAAAGCCCTAAAAGGTTTGGGCCCAGGTTATCTGAAGGATCACCTCCTCCCATATGTGCCTGCCCAGACCCTACGTTCATCCTCAGGGGTCCTTCTCTGGGAGTCCCCGCCAAAGGAAGTGAGGCGGGTGGCTACTAAGAAGAGGGCCTTTTCTGCTGTGACACCCCAGCTATGGAATGAGCTCCCTAGGGAGGTTTGCCTGGCGCCTACGTTGTTCTCCTTCCTGTGCCGGGTCAAGACCCTTTTAGTCACCCAGTATTGTAGCATTTTAGCTTCTTAATCTTTTTGCTCTGGTGTTTTAAATCTCTGCATTGCTGCTAGGTTTTATTGTGGTTGTACTGCTACATTTTGGTTTTAAGCTTTTATATTTTATTTTGTTTTTATGCTGTACTCTATGGTTTTAATTTTTGTGAACTACCCAGAGAGCTTCACTATTTGGGTGGTAAAGAAATTAAATAAACAAACAAATAAATAAATAAAATAAGTCAGTCCTGCGCCTCCCTATCTTCCCAGGGGCTACTACAAACCAGGATCGATCTGCTTTGAGAGCAGCTTCCCAGTTCCCACCCTGCCTTGAGTGCAGAAATGTAGGTTAGACATTTTTTGGGGGGGGGGTAATATATAAATAAAATCATAAGGACACCCCCCATTTGGAGGGATCACAAAGTCTTAGTGCGCCTGTTTGCTGGAGTGGTCCTAGGGAAGGGGATGTTTGAGCACTGCTGAGAGGGTGGGTGAAGTTCAGAAAAGTATTTAGGTTGGGGGTTTAAATGAGTGCAGGTCTGCTATTATATATGCCCTCCTCCCTCCATTAAGAGTGGGTGCATGAGCTGTACAGTAGGTGAGGCAAGAGAGCAGACATGAATGAGAATGCGTTGAGTTGGAGAAGTAGGAATGTTAAGAATTGTGAAAGGGTTTGAGTCCAGTGCCCCCTCCACTCCACGTCAAAAAGATGATGCTTTAGGCTACCCTTGCAAAGAGATCCCACCTGGCAAACCAAAACAATGCATCAGTTCATTATTTTCAGCTCAGTACTATTAACCTGGCATTACGCTTTTCCTTTTGACTTTGGTGGGTCATCTAGGTGGGACGCTGTGCCATCAGCCTGCCTCATTCACGGAATTTTATGGATGGTGGTGGTGTCCAGACAGTGTCGTCTTCAGTTTGTTGACCTCCTGTGTTTTCTCACTGCTTCTTCTGTCTTTTTTTAATTTTCTTTTTTACCAGAAACAAATCCTTAAGGAAGCAAAAAAAGATGGAATAGCTACACAATGCTTTTTATTCCGTTCACAGAGTAGAGAAAATGTGGAAAGCTCTGCAGGGTTTCAAGGAAGGAAATGACATTTTCACCTTTCCAAACACCCCCGTGAAGTGTGCCGGGACACCGCAAAAGATCATGTACTTGTCAGAGGCCTACTTGAGAAAGAATGGGAAATGGCCCAAAGCCAACATCATCTTCAATACTTCTCTTGGAGTTATTTTTTGGGTTCAGAAGTATGCTGCCTCTCTGCTAGAGATTATTAAATCGAGGGACATTACAGTTAACTACAGATGCAACCTTGTTGAAGTTTGAGCTGATAAACAGGAAGCCATCTTTGAGAACTTGGACAAACCTGGAGAGATGAAGGTCTATGAGGTTAGCAAATGGAATCTTTTAGGTGCTTCTGTTTAGCAAGCTAATTGCTTTGATTAACTATCATCATTTTCCTGCTTATGGCTCAGATGGGCTGTTTCTTAGAACAAGCAGCAAATAGTAACTTAAAGTATGCGATATGGGCAGCCGGTTGATATAAAAATGTTTTATTGTGTGCCGTTTGGTTTTAATTTTTGTGAACAGCCCAGATTGCTTTGGCTATTGGATGGTATAGAAATTAAATGAATGAATGAATAAATTTTCATATGTTATTGGTAGGAGCCTTCTATCTGGAAGCACCCTAGATAGGTTCCTTCAGCAAATGTACTGTAGCTTCTTAGGCCACACATCTTCTCTGTAGTCAAAGAAGGCACTACCCATTCCTGCTGAAGCTTTGCTCCCAACCTTTCCTCCTCCCAGTGACAAAAGGATCCCTATCAAGATGTCATCTTTTCAGCTTCAACTGTACTTTCCCCATTTTACAGAGAGCCTTCTCTAGACTAGATTTCCATCTTTGGTTCCAGAAGGGGCTATGTTTGCTATTCTTCCTTATTATCTGTTCAATGCAATATAGTCCTTTGGATTCTCATGTTGGCATCATTACCATTTTGCACTAGTTTGTTGCCAAAAGAATAGCCCTTTTGGGGAGACAAATGATGCTTCCAGACAGACGGCTCCTGTCGCTAACAATCAAAAGTCATTGTGCTGCTATTCCATCTTTTTTCCATAATGTGTTTTTTTCTGGTAAGAAAAAGGGTGGAAGAAGTGGTGGGAAAACATGGGAGGGTTACAAATTGAAGATGATGTCATCTGGACCACACACACCCATAAAATCCTGTGAATAAGGCAGTGTGATTGCACAGCAAAAGCCTTGTCTGGGAACACTCACAAACAAGGTCTTGGTGTGGATGTTCCTAAGTGATGTGAGAGTTATAGAATTATTGATTCTAGAGCCGCCATCTTCATTCTCTTCGTTTTCCCACTAGATGGCAGCACAGCATTGCAGCTAGGGAGAGCACTCCACTCAGGCTCAGCACAGCCACCAAAAATCTCTGGAAAAAATTCTTCCATCTGTGATGCTAGCACCTGGCAGGTGGGCCAGGTTGATGGGATCGGACTGCAGGTGGGTGGTCCAATTAAGGGATCCATGCCCTATGCCCTGCCAACTCTATTCCAAGCTGAACCAAAAAAGGTGTAGCCAGTTACTTAACTCATCTAGGTCTATGACTGAATTTGTTTCCCCACCTCCCTGCCCTGCCTTGAAGGGACTAGCTACATGCTGCCACACACAAACGCAGCTCCCAGCTTACCAGGAGAGCAATGTTGTGGTGGCGCGCAACCCTGATAGGGTGATGGGGAGCCAATCAGGGCTAAATTAGCTCTCGCAAGATTTGACCATGGTGTGATCCTGGGTTTAGAATTTAAGTTGTGTCACCCATCACTGTAAATAAGGGAGTGGGTTGATTCTGAGTGGAAGAGAGGTGGGCAGCGAAGGGGTGCTAAATCCATTGCTGCTGCTCTCCTGCAACACCTTCAACCAGTCATGCTTTTCTCAGCTGGAATCTGGCAGAAATACAGCTGCAGGAGGGATGTGGGGGGGGAGTGGTGACAGAGTAAGAGTTCAACACAGAATTCTTGGTTCACATGCACCAACAACCCAGTTATCGGCTAAAGCAACACTGAATTCCAGTTTCTTCTTTCTCCCAGCTGCGCAGGAGAAGGAAAGGGGCAGCATGTGAGCCCAGTGCTTTGCGCAGGCTCCTTTGTGTGCTTATGCACATAGTGCTAAACTATGGTTAAGCATTATGTGCTAACTTAGCCACTGTTTGCTATGCCCGCCAATTTAATTCATTGAATCAGGAGGCATAGAAAATGAAAGATTCTGTGCACCCTGGAAGGAAATGACAATGTCCCTAAGCATACTCATGAGCATCCAGACCAGTTAAGGATAAGGCCTACCAGGCCTCTCCTGTTTCTAGTGAGTCATTATGCTTGCTGCCAGCTCCCCTTTGTCCTTGGTAAGGGTACATTTTTGTGATTGGCTCACCCACCGCCTTAAAGCCAATTTGCGATGGTGCCCAGGGCATGTCTTCAAAATGCCAAATGTTCCCCTGGGCACTCAAATGGTTGTAGACTCCTGGTCTATGGGAAGCCCACAGGCAGGGCAGGAGTGCGATAGCACCCTCTCACTCATGTTCTCCAGCAACTGGTATTCAGAGGCATCCTGCCCCTGATAGTGGAAGTAATACAGCCATCATAACTAGTTACCATTGAGAACTTTATCTGCCATGAAATAAATATAGGGGTAGTAAGTAAGATTTTTAGAGACCTAAATATAGCTGACATTAAGCACATTTTTTTCAAAAAAAGGAGTCATGTTTTACTCACTTAGAAAATCACACAATCTGTTTTGCAAGTGTTTATGCTATAGTGTTGAACCTCTTTCTGGCCAAGGGCCAAATTCTTTCAGAGAAGCTCTTCCAGCAGTTGGTTGGGCCAAAAGCAAATGGGGTGGGGCCAAAACTACACCCACACCCCAGCACATTTTAGCTGAAAGCTTCTTGCTGTCCATAACTAAGCCTTCGAAGAAGCATTTGAACCTTTTAGAACGGAGGGAAAATGTACAAAAGCTGGGAAACCAGCAAACGCAAGGTGGCTGGTGGAAAGGGGTGTCGTCATCTGGGTAACTCCGGAGGACCAGATTGGAACTCCAGGGAGGCCTGATTTGGCCTCAAGGCCTGAGGTTCTGCACCTCTGTTATATATAATGGGCAATGGAGGTTGGCAGGAATCAACTATCCTAGACTCACCAGAATCTCCAGATGATTCCCCAAAGCTTCATGAACTTGGCCATGACCATACTGCCTGTAAAATAGCTGTGTTCACACTCAGTGCACCACAGATGAAGCCAACCTATGCCAATCCCTGGAAACAGCTTAAAATAACAGGAAGGGTTACAATTTCCATTGATATGTATTTATTTAGAATTCAGAGGTCAGGAACCAAAAGGCTGTGGGTGTATTCATGAGTATAAAAACATGGGGGGTGGGCCATATTAGTGTCACTTCTACCTCTCCACAGCCACCCCACCCCTGGCCTGGTCAGCCAAATATACATCTGAGGGAGGTAGTGGAATAAACACAGGCTCTTCACATAACTGATAGAGGTGTTTGGGGAAACCATCTGAATCAAGGTCTGAATCAGCCCTAAGAGACAGGGTCTTGCACTTATGGCTTCAAAAGGATCTGAACCATCCAACCCACACTGACCATTACAGTGATTGGTCTTACTTCTTATTAAATGAGCCTCAGACTAGGCTCTATAAAGTTAGCTGTATAAAGTTAGGTTGCCACGATCTCAAAGGAGTCAACATTGGGCTTCTTCACACAGACCTTTTATCCTGCTATTGAGATTGGTTACTCACGGACGTTTGCGGGCCCTTTAGATGACACTGTTAACCTCCACGGCATCTCTCACACTAAATGACCTTTATTCCATTTTTTAAAAGATCGAAGATAATGAGGGATCAAATTACCTCTCTTGTGTTCTGCTTGAGTTCCCTCCATGAAAAAGGAAAAGCCGCAAGAAGAAGAATGAAACATATGGAAGACTCAGATAAGGAGGAGAAGGAGGGGGAAAGGGGAGGTTGAAAAGGAAGAGTGTCTGAAGAGAGTCTGTTGTGATCCTGAATTTAAAATAGAAGCAGAAAGCCCCATTTTAAATGCAGGATTTTAGCCTGTTGTAGAGATGCTCATTGTTCCTTGTCCTCTCACTAGAGGGCTCCAGTTTCACACAACAAGTCCCCAGCAAGTTCCTAAGTTTCTCAGAGGCACTCCAAAGTTACACAATCCTATATACTAATAGCAAACTATTCATGCTGATCCTTAAGTAGCCAAAATGGCATCATCGACAGACAAGAGGGGAGGTATCAGCAGGCTAAGAGGATTCCAAGGTTTGGAGAAATACGAAAGAAAAGAAAAACCTTTAGGGGAAAAAATGCAAGGGTGGAAAAAGAACGCCAAACAAGGACTGAGCATCCTCAGTGGACACAGGATGCTGATTGACTGCTGGGGGGCAGGGAATAGAAAATCAGGGTGGTGGTGGAATGGAAAAGCCATAGCTGAGTGGATGGAACCCTGAACAGAAAAATTCTACACTGTAATTTTTTTGTTGCAGATCTCACATGTATTACTGAAACCAGAAGGTTGTTCAGAATCTTTTGACTTTCTAAACATGTGTTATTTCTTTCTTTGTTAGTAGAAGGCAACCAAATGCAAGTTGTAGCCAGACATACACACTTCTGAGAATAAAACATACATAGAATAGAGCCTATAATGTACAGAAAATAAAACATACAAAATCTTAAGTCTTGAGGTAAGCCATGCAAGCTTGTCTAAGTTGGGCAGCCTTCACTGCCAATTTAGGGAGCAATCCTATGCATGTTTAGACAGAGAAAAGGCCTACAACTCCCAGCATGCTCCAGTTTTGCTGGCTGGAGCCCTTCACTGTCTAAACATGCATAGGATTGTGCCCTTAGCCGTATTAAACATTATAAACCTCTCTGGGCTGGACAATAGGTGTTTAATTTTAGCCATATCGCCGAACGCAGGGATCTTTGGTACAAGATTCCACAAATATTTTCGCCTGGGTCCATCATACAATTTAAAATACAATATATACTGTATGGTGTCCTCTACCTGTTGGCTGCTGCAAATGCATAGGTGCTGTTCTCTGGGAATTTTCTTGAATCTCCCTTCCAAAAAAATTGATTTCATTGCTGACAGCGCAAAGCTGTATATGCCTTGCCAAGGGAAGATGGTTTTAATTCGGACAAGTATTTATCATCTCCATGACACTGTTTTAAGCTGGGGAAAGTGTTAGAAAATCTGGATGAACTAATAGCATCCGTATTTTTCACTACAAACAAGTCTTGAAGCTGCCCTAAACTACTGCATCAGCTGGGGTAAATTCCAGCAGTAAAAGAGATCTCTAAATCAAGTCCATATTTCCTCAGCAGTAATGTTCTATTAGTTAACCTGTTATTTTGAGAGGGTATGTGTAACTGCTCTGTTATACAAAATTTAAAATAATAAAGAATTGCCCTCAAAATAAAAAACAGTATCGACATTACACCAGCTTCTGCCCACAAATATGCCATTGGTGTTCCTGGCAGAAGACTCAGTAGCATGTGGATAAATCTATTCTGTACTCATTTGAGCAAATTTGGCTCCAGAACGCCCCAAACGTCTTCCCAGTATTGTCAGGAGCGCCCTAGCGGCCTCTTTCAGTACACTCCAATAGCCAACTCAAGACACAGATGAAAGGATTCTTTTCAAGGGTTTAATCCTTTTACAACTTTATGACTCTTTCAGATGCTAATCACCAGCGACTAAGCAATGAACAGCACAGTAGCCTATGCTCCGAGTAGGTAGTTGATCCCCGTTTGAAGGAGAATCACTTGAAGACCCTGAACTTATGGGCTAGGGAGAGATCCTCCCTCTTTCCCTTGGGTCCACGGGAGGCGGCCGTTGCTTGCGTGCCAAATGGGCGCTACGCCTCCTTTCTGCGCCCTCCATCGCTGGTCGCTCCCTGCATCTGCGTCGAGCGTCTAGCAAGCCCCCCTCCCGCACTTTCTCACTGCTAGGATCACTATCTCAGGAATGCTGGCAGGAGGAATCTCTGCCAGCTGCTGTGCCTGTGAGGGATGAGCTGGCTCCTCTCCCACGGATTGCTGATCCTCCTCAGAATCAGAACTGCTCTGGGGCTCCATGGGCTCAGTTTCCACCCTGACAAGTATATCATCTGAGGGATAACTTTAGTATGAAAAGCTCTTAAAGCTGGCTTCACAAGACTCCCACCCTTTACTCTAGTAAATTTTAGAACTGACTGCATTGAGCATTGGGCCTTGAGTTTAGTAGCCTGCCAGTGGCTATTCCACAGGCCATTGTGAGCAAAACAAATTCCCAGATAGTTAAATCTGTTAGACTGTTCCAAGGGATGGCTGTCTAGGACCCATTTATGTTTAACTACATGGTTGCCAAATGTGTTACTATTAGGCAAGTAATAAAACAACTCAATTGAATCATGCAGTTTTAATAGACCTGTTTCTCTTTGTTCAGTTTATATTCTGACTTTCTCCAGTTGGATGACTCCAAGGTAGATTGCAAAAAAAATATACAGTAACAGAAGACCAGACAAATACAAATCCATCCAAACACCACAGAACCCAGCAACAGGAAAATATTTTCTCACAGAATACTCCATAAGCCTTCTGAAGCAAAACAAACCTTTGCCTATCTCCTGAAGCTTCCAAGTGATCTACAGAAAGCTAAACAATGCTGGTAAGTTCATTTTAACCCAGTCTCTCCTTGCTAACCTCCAGAGCATGACAGGTACATTTGTAAAGCCAAAGGGCATAACACTAAAATAGCGTAATCCCATGTGACATGCAAAGGCAGTGTCTGATTTGCTTCTATCATCCAAAGACGCTTGTAGCCGTGTGTTACCTAAATCTAAAGTGTTAATGTACTAGCCTGGCTTCAGAAATCTCGGGAGTTGTTAACCACAGGCAAAAGATATGTATCTTTTAGGACTGCTGCTCTTTAATGTAACATATAAAATCTCTTCTTCTGCTAGAAGAAATGGACAGTACCTTTTAGGCTGTAGCTAAGGCAAACACCTGATTCCCCAGTGAATTAGCTTGTGGAACTGCTAAGAAAATTGGACAAAGGCAACCAGCCCCAGGGAAGTAGGGAATTATTAGAAACAATCTTTTGTCCAGTTCATTCTACATGGCTACAGTAGGGATGTCAGAGAATTTCGCCACAAATCTCAGGGAGGCCGAATACCAGCGCATTCGGCCCCTGAAATTGGTGGCAAAATGGTCTGCCCCCCCCCGCTCCCCCCGGGACGGGACCTCCTGGTGGCGGCGGCTGCGGCGGCGGTTCGGCTGCGGCGGCCGGTCTTCCGACCGGCTGCCGCCACCATTTCCAGTAAAAAAACAACAACAAAACGTGATAGGCTACGTAAAGATTTACGTAGCCTATCATGGCTACATTTTTAAAAAATACCGTGATAGGCTACGTAAATGTTTACGTAGCCTATCATGGCTGAGTAAAAACAAAAACAAAAAAAAAGCACGTACACAAATGGCGGCACCCATGGGCGCTGCCATTTGTGTTCCTTATTTTGGCACGTCTAGTCTACGTAAACATTTACGTAGACTACGGCGAAAATAAGGGGAACGCAAATAGCGTAGACGCTACGCTATTTGCATTCCCCTTATTTTCGCCGTAGTCTACGTAAATGTTTACGTAGACTAGACGTGCCAAAATAAGGAACGCAAATGGCGGTGCCTATGGGCGCCGCCATTTGCATATGCGTGTTTGTTTGTTTTACTCAGCCGTGATAGGCTACGTAAACATTTACGTAGCCTATCACGGCTGACTGCAGGGACGCAAACGGCGGCAGCTATGGCCGCCGCCATTTGCGGCCCGGCTGGCCAGGATTCGGGGATGGAGAGACGGAGCGCCTCCCCCCTGGCCAGAATTTCGGGGGGGAGGGGCGGAGTGCCTCCCCCCCCCCAGCCAGAATTTCGGGGGGGAGGGACGGAGCGCCTCCCCCCGCCCAGAATTTCGGGGGGAGGGACGGAGCGCCTCCCCCCAGCCAGAATTTCGGGGGGAGGGACGGAGCGCCTCCCCCCCCCCACGAATCAAATTTCGTTAAAGGTAAGTGACTTTTGTACATTCCTAGAGAATGTTGAGGCTGAGGACAGATGACCAACACTGCTGGTTAAGTCAATTGTCTACCTAGCCACGTATTGGTATCCCAAGACTATATAGCAAGTACGCACAATGTGTGCTTGGGATTACAACTCCTAGTATTCCTGACCATTGGCCATGCTGGCTGGGGCTGATGGGAGCTGAAGTCCAAAAACATCTGGAGGGCATTGGGTTGGAAAGGCTTCTTTAGAGCAGAGGGGGGGAAATCACCAGATGTTGTTAGACTCCATTTGTTCCAGGCAGCATGGTCAATTGTCAGTGAAGATGGGAGTTGTAGTCCAACAACATGTGGAGGGCCACAACCCCCCTGGTTTAGAGTATGTATACAACAGGGAACTGGGTTTGCTACCCTCAGGTGCACCCCTCAGTTTGCACCCCTCATGCTTTGGGCATAACAGAACCAGTGTGGTGTAGTGGTTAGAGCAGCCTTCCTCTATCTGGTACTGTCTAGCTGTGTTGGGCTACAATACCCATCAGCCTCAGCCAGCATGATTAGTGGCCAGGGATGATGACAGTTGTAGTCAAAAACATTTGGAGGGACCCAGGTTGAAGAAGGTTGGGTTAGAGTATTGGACAAGGACTGCTGAGATCTTGGTTTCACATCTCCACTCAGCCATGAAGCTGATTGGGTGATCTTGGGCCAGTCACTCTCTCCTACCCTCACCTACCTCACAGGGTTGAGGATAAATAAGAACCATGTATGCTGCCATGAATTACTTGGAGACTCCAGGACATATTCTTCATCCAAAGGCAGCTGTGTTGATTCCAGTTCATTAGCAGACTGAGCTTTTACATGATATCTAGCTATAGATACCTGGCTTAAAAAAAAAGGGGGGTACCCAACATTTATAAAGGGATTATTTCTCCCTCTGGTCATCCTATTGTTTTCGGTAACTGTTCCGTTATAGAGTCCTTGTCTTAATATGTAGGTTCTTTTCTGAAACCTTTTATATCCCAGATTTGTCCATAGGAAATTGATCCTGATGGCCATGGATGTGAGATCATTTGATATGAGAATTCCACAGGAGGAGGCTTTTTTGATTATGGAAAAAACTTCAAACAGAAGAGAAATTAAGCACCACACACACACATTTTAACTCCTCTTTGGCTGAGATTGCATAACACAAGAATTATATTTTTCTTTCAATTATATATTGTATTGTCAAAACCAGGGAGTAGTCATGGGATCCGCCATAGCTCCAGAGATAGCCCACCTTGTATATGGAAGAATTTGAGACCAAGCATATTTTTTCTTCAAACAATCAGTGTTTGCAATTGTTGTAGGTATGATGGTGTTAAATTGATGATACATTCATCAGATGGCAAGGGGGTAAGGAATACTTGTCTCTGTGTGTGTGTTGTTGCTGCTGCTGCTGCTGTTTTTTGAGTCAATTCTAGGGATGTGAACATACATTTTGAGATTCAGTATGACAACATCAGTATAAATGTTATAGATGTTCTGGTTATTAGGGAAGGAGTATATTTAAGCACTGCTATATGGGCCACCTGTGAATAGGAATCCCTACTTAGGATTTGATAGTGTGCTTTTGCCTTTGAAAAGTGTTCGGAAACTTCAGCTGGTCCAACATGCTGCACTCAAGACTACTGACTGGCTCTTACAACAGCATCATTGGCCGCTGGTCTGTTCATGGGCATAATTCAAAGTGTTGGTTATAAACCTATAAATCCCTACATGGCTATTCAAAAGACCATATTTTTGCATATGAGTCTGCCCAGGTTTTAATAACTTTAGGAGATCCCCTTCTCTCCCCCCCCCCTGCACCAGAGGCACATTTGGCAAGAACACGAGAGAGGGACTTCTCAGTGAGAAGGGTGTTGGAGCAGAAAAGTGTGGATTCAAAACAGTGGTTTTGTATTTTATAGTTCACAGCCCTGTGAACCTCTGCCTTATACTTAGGTTCTTGGCCAAGTTACTTTTATTTTAGACTCACCACTTTGCCTTCTGGGAAATGGGTATTTTGTGCCTGATCATGCCTACCATGGCAAACATTTTGTGAATGGGCAACCCCCATAGCAGCCATTTTGTGAGAGTGCCCATGACAGTCTCTCAAAATTCTCATTGTGCCCGCCAAGCCAAAAAGGCTGGGGACCTTGGCCTCAGCCGATCAGCTATCAGCTGGCATGTGGGAAACACATAGCTGTTCTCCTGTTGCTAATATCACACTGATTATGCAAGGACATTTCATGAATATAAGCGGAAACTAATGTTTCTCTTCCTTCCTTAGCGACTGCTACTGGAGTAAAGGTTTTGCTTGATGTCAGATCTGAATAACTTGTGCCACCCCAGACACAGCCTACTAACCACATAATTAAGCTACAACTGCTTGACAACCCCCCCCCCATCTTGGATGTTCTAGGTGGGCAGCAGAGCTCCGTCATATGTAAACTGATAAGCAGAAGAATGTTCATAGACCCAGGAAAATGCAGAAAAGTATTCTTCAAGGCAAAAGTCTAGTTTTGTTGAAATCACTTTAGTGCAAATATGTATGTAGATTGAAACCTAGCAGAAGTTTTCTGGCCTGCCTGGACAACAGAGCTGACCCAGGACTCACATTTTGCTGTCTGGGACAGAGCAGCAAATAGCGCCCCCTGCCCTAAGTTAAGGTGCATAGTGCCCTAGATTGGTCAAGTTATTTTCAGTGGAGGCTGGTGGCTCCAACATCAGTGGGGTGGTGAATCTGCTCCAAGTTTCAGTCAGGTGTGAAGCTCCTCTAGAGTTCTGACTGGCTCTGACTGCAACCCGGAGTGGATTTACCACCCCACTGATATCAATCAGCCTCCATTGGTTATTTTGGCACCTGCACCTCAGAAGCACTTCTCCCCCTTTCTGGCAGTAAAAATACAACAACATTGAATCACTGACATAAGAACATAAGAGCCCTGCTGGATCAGACCAAGGGTCCATCTAGTCCAGCATTCTGTTCACACAGTGGCCAACCAACTGCCCATGGGATACCCACAAGCAGGACATGAGTGCAACAGCACCCTCCCACCCATGTTCCCTAGGCACTGGTATACATAGGCATACTGCCGCTGATGCTGGAGGTAGCATATAGCCATCAGGACTAGTAACTATTGATAGCCTTCTCCTCCATGAATGTATATATTCCCCTTTTAAAGCCATCCAAATTGGTGTCCATCACTACATCTTACAGTAGCAAATTCCATAGTTTAATGTGCGCTGTATGAAGAAGTACTCCCTTTTATTTGTCCTGAAGCTCCCACCAATCAACTTCATGGGATGGCCCCAGGTTCTAGTATTATGAGAGAGGGAGAAAAATGTCTCCCTATCCACTTTCTCCACACCACAACAAATTGCTGCTCTTTCATAACACCCAAAATCTGCCCTTGAGGCATTTGCCTTACACTGCCTAATGGTAGGGCCTGCCCTACTGACTGGGTCTAGCTTGTAAAGAAAGTGAGCCATATGTAAAACCTGGAATTGTTCCCTATTCTGGTATGCTAGAACTAATAGAGAACACGGAGAGGACTTCTAAACAGTAGAATGGACTATGTTTTGGCTTAGTGGGTCACCATCTGCTTTATGTGGACAGAGCACTCAGAACCATGTGATGATGCTAGTTGAAAGCCAGACCTTGCCCTACCTGGTTTCGCCTCTTGTTGTCATTGTCTTGCTGCCGCAGCCTCTTCAAAGAGTCTGTCCCACCCAGATTAGGATTTAATTGTATTCGTAGTGAGTCCCCTTCTGCTCGCACTCACTCTTTCAGATGAATGTTTCATCAATATGATTAGAATCACCTCTCCAGTCTAGTTTATTCACACAATCTGTTGTGACAGCTCCGAGCATAATACTCCCTCAAGGAACTATTCGATACCATCTCCATCACTTTATTCAAATCATCGTTTGCATTCTGTACTGGCAGTGTAATGTTCTTCTCCCTTGGATTATATTTCGTGAAATCCAGCAAGCAACTAAAATCCTTCCCATAAGGGATTAGATTAATATTGATATGAGCCAACATCATCATATTATTAGCATATGGGGATATTCTGCCAGAAAAGCAAAAGCAAAGCAGGCTGTGTGTGGTCATAATCATAATTCTAAAAAAATCTCTTTGAAGACTGAGGTGCAAAAAAAATAAATAAATACAAAGGACAAAGAAATCTAAAATGTGACAATGTGCAGGGCAAGTCACACACTCCGGCAAATTGCTTTCCTGCACCCCAGAACTAGAAAGAATTACTCCAAGGTAAAACAAATAATTGGTGATTTTGCAGAATGTGAGTTCGACCAGCACTACTTTTTTCTGGTGAAATTAAACCCTCTGAAGTCAAGGTGATTCTAGATGATGGAAGTAGAGAGAAGAGAGTTGGCATTTAGATGGAGTTATCATAATGGTTAACTTCAGACACATAGCAACTCCCTGTCCCTTCATTATGACTGCTGTTTTGTGTTCTGTAGTATCACTGGAACCAAAGTTATTGGTCCAAGTTACTGGATGCATTTCAAAGTGCAGGCCATCATTACCTTTAAAGCCCCAAATCTGGGGTGGGGAACCCATGGCCGATAGGCCACATGCATCCCTTAATTTCATACAGGCTTTGGCTGAGTTTCATGTGGGGCATCATAGAGAGAGAGAGGAAGTGGCATGGAAGGGGAAGGGAGAGGGTTGCACGCGCACGCACACACACACACAGAGCATGCGCGCGAGAGAGCACTATGCAATCCTGTAATGTTGCAAACTCTGCCCACAGCTGGATCTGGCTCTACCCACCACCCACTGCAGTGCCCACTTTGACTTTTCCCATGGGTCATCAGCCTTTCAGAAGAAAAAGGTGACCCACCCATGTCCTAAACAGCTTAGGCCCAACAAAACCTAAAGAACTACTCCCTGCCGCTGCCACACACACACATATGGACCTGTCCGTTCACTAAGGACATCTGATGAGGCTCTCTTACATATCACGCCCCTTTTGGAGGTGGCAAACAGGGCCTTCTCTGTTGGGGGGCACGCACAGGATGTGGAACTCCCAGCTCCGAGCGGTTTTGCCAGTAACATCTCACATGGACTACTTTTTCCATCAAATTGTTCGTCTGTCTATTGCAGGGGTGTCAAATCTCTTTCAGCCTGATGGCCAAATTCAGTTTTGGTAAAGCTCTCAGGGGCCACATTCTAGTGGTGGGTGGGGCCATAGGCAAAGCGGGGTAGGCCAAAATGCAAAAAATACCAGCATATTTTAGGTTAAAGTTCTTACTGCCAGTAACTAAACCTTAGAAGAGGCATTTCAACCGTTCAGAATGGCAGCGGGTGGTGGATAGTGGTGGTGGAGGGAAACTGTGCACAAGCTGGGGAAAAGTGGTGGGCACATGATCATCTGGGGAACCAAATTTGGGCCAAAGTTGGCCCATGGGCTGGAGGTCCAACATCTGTGATCTACAGCTTTCAGGACTAATCTGTCTCTGGTCCTTCCTGTTTCTATCTGCCACTTGTTTATTTTAGTGTTTTGGATCATTGTATTTTTCTTGTGGTGGTTGTTCCTGTTGTTTATTGTTAATTGTTTTTTTATGTATGTCAACTGCTTTTAAGCAATCCCTTCTGGAACTGGGAAAGTGGTATATGAATCCCCAAATAAAGAAAGAGCTCTTAATGGTATAGTCCTCTGCTCACCGTTGGATCTGGCTCCACCTACCATCCACTGCAATGCTCAACATAACCAAACTTCACCTTCCTCTCCTTTGTCCCCTTGTGTTATCAACTGAAAGCAGTCTCAGATCTCTGGCCTCTTTCTTACAGAGGCGTATGCCTCTGTCTGGACTGTACCACTTCAAACTGCAGGTGAGGTCTCCCATGAATGAATGATCCTCCATACAAAGAAAGTTCTCCGTGCACACAGAAAATGAGCACATCCAAGAGGAGCTTAGGGCTCCTTCACACCTGGGTTTTATCCTGCGATTGAGATTGCTCTTTCATGGAAGTTTGTGGGCTCTTTACATGACACCGTGACCCTGCCGTGACCCTCCTGCACTAAATGCCCTTTCTCCTGTTTTTAAATAGATCACAGATAATAAGTTGTGTTCTGCTTCAGTTTCCTCCGTCAAAGAGTTAAAGCGGGAAGAAGAGGAGCGAGTTCAATGAAAGATAATGGAAGACTCAGATACAGGGAGAAGGTGAGGGGAAGGAAGCCCATGTAAAGGAAGTCAGTGGTGATCCTGCATTTTAAATGCAGGATTTTAGGCTGGTGTAGAAATGCCCTTAGGGTGGGATCCCCCCCCCCCCCCGAGTGTCTGTTTGCAGTTAGAAGTAGTACTACTTCCCACATGAAGGTTTACCACCTGAGTAACTGCTTGGCCTATGTTACCATTGGTACTTTCAAGCCTTTTGCGACTGATTTTAAATACACTTTATCCCCTGCCAATCTTTGATGCCAACTGTAGCGCCTATCGTTTCATATTCTTCTGTCTGATCACAAGTAAGGTTTCTCCCATGGTAGCCCCCACGCCCTTCTAGCAAGCGCAGGGGAGGACATACCCACCCACAACAGCCCAGAGATTCTTACCAGTGGATGGATGATCACTACTTGACTTTGGGACAATCACTCCCTTTCAGCCTGTCCTACCTCGCAGGGTTGTTGTGAGGATAAAACATGGAGGGGGAGAGAGAGAGATGTACGCCACCCTGAACTCCTCTGAGGAAGGGCAGGATTCAAAAATATGACAAATACGTATCAATACCAAACTGGATTTTGATTGCAATGCAATCCTATGTTCCCTTACCTGGCAGTAAGTCCTACTGAGCCTTGTGGGGCATTCTTCAGAGTAGCCATCTATGGGTGTGCTGCCACCAGAAGGGTCTCTGGGGAACATCTTGTCCCAAAAGGACAAGAGAAGAACTACGTGGTGGTGAGATCCCACCATCTTGCTCAAACAGATCGGGCTTGAACTCCAAAAAAGAGAAACTGCAGAAGAAAAGGAAGAAAAGAGGGACAGGCCAGCCCAGAAGGGGAATAGGCACAGTGCGAATGTGAGTTCAGTTGACATATTCCCATCCATCTTGGCAACTGAGGACTCAATCCTATGCGTGTTTGGACAGAAAAAGTCCTACAACTCCCAGCATTCCCCAGCCAGCATCACCACCATGCTTTTCTGCCCCCCACTTATCTCCCAAGCCCTTTCCTTGTATCTCCTATCTTCTTAGGTTTCCTTCACACCGGGCTTTTATCCTGCGATTGAGATGGCTCCTTCATGGAAGTTTGCAGGCTCTTTACATGATGCCATGACCCTGCCGTGACCCTTCTGCACTAAATGCCCTTTGTTCCGTTTTTAAATAGATCGCAGATAATGGGCATTTCTTGTTGTTGTTCAGTCGTGTCCAACTCTTCGTGACCCCACGGACCATGGCACGCCAGGCCTTCCTGTCCTCCGCTCTCTCCTGGAGTGTGCTCAAGTTCATATTCATTGCATCGGTGATGCTATCCAGCTATCTCATCCCCTGCCATTCCCTTCTCCTTTTGCCCTCAATCTTTCCCAGCATCAGGGTCTTTTCTACACCACCCTAAAATCCTGCATTTAAAACAGGACTTTCTGCTTCTGTTTTAAATGCAGGATCACAACTGCGCTTTATATGCGCTTCCCTTCCCCCCTCCCTTTATATGCGCTTCCCTTCCCCCCTCCCTTTATATGCGCTTCCCTTCCCCCCTCCCTTTATATGCGCTTCCCTTCCCCCCTCCTGTTCCCCCCTGCCCTTCCCCATATCTGAGTTGTCTGTTATCTTTCATTGGTCTCGCTCCCCTTCTTGCTGCTTTTACTCTTTTCACAGAGGAAACTGAAGCGGAACACAAGGGGGTGGTAATTTGATAGCTCGCAATCAAATAGATCTGCGATCTATTTAAAAATGGGACAAAGAGCATTTAGTGCAGGAGATGCCTCGGATGATCACAGCGTCGTGTAAAGAGCCCGCAAACTTCTGTGAAGGAGCAATCTTAATCACAGGATAAAAGCCTGGTGTGAAGGAGTCCAAGAGCTATCAAATTACCCTGTTGTGTTCCACTTGAGTTTCCTCTGTCAAAAGAGTTAAAGTGGCAGGAAGAGGTGTGAGATCAATGACAGATAATGGAATACTCAGATAAGGGGGTGAGGGAGGAGGGGGAAAGGGGAAGGGAAAAAGAAAGCACATGTAAAGGGAGTTAGTTGTGATCCTGCATTTAAAATGGAAACAGAAAGCCCTGTTTTAAATGCAGGGTTCTAGGCTGGTGTAGAAATGCTGTTAGACTGTGAGGGGCAGGGACTGTCTGACTGCTGATTCTTGCAAGCCCCTCTGGGAGTCTTTTGACTAAAGAGCAGGACAGAAATGCTTTCAATAAATGCATGCAAGGCAGTCATACGAGCCCACAAATAGTACCGGGGAGGCTAAGACTGCAATGCTGGGTCTACACCAGCCTTCCCCAAGCTGGTGTCCTGCCTGGGAGCAAGTATAGCATGGGGGAGGGGGGAACTGTGGGCCCGCTGGCCTAATCTTGCCTGTGGAGAATTCCCATCTGGCCCACAGAGCTAACTTGGAGGAATCTGCACTGGAGGAATCTCCGTTGTTATCTCCAACTGGAGATAACGGCAGGAATGTGAGCGGCGGCCATTGCTGGGAGAAGTGACTGCTCTTCCCGGCACCAGCTGAGTCCATTTGCTTGGTGCATGTGCTCCATGGAGGCTGGCAGTTCCTATTTCAGTGGGGTGGTGAATCCGCTCTGGGTTTCAGTCAGAACCACTCAGAACTCTGAAGGAGCTATCCAAGGTGCTGGACCTTATCCCCAAACTGGGGGATTCACTGCCCCACTGACATCGGAGCCACCGGCCTCCACTGCATGCACCCCATCATGGGAACGGTGTGCACCATGCAGCGCTGGGGACTTGGCAGGCACTGGGAGGAGCGGCTGCTCCTCCCAGCATGGGCCAAGTCCGTCCCACTTGTGCATGCCGTGAGGCCAGGGACGTGGCCAGTGCGGGAAGAAGTGGCTGTTCTTCCCAGCACCAGCAGAGTCCCTTTCTCTGTCCCTCTCTCAGCATGGAGAAAGGCAAAATGGGTGGGGAAATGTCATTGGGCCATGCCCACTGGCATCATCCACCTGCGGAGGTCCTGGGGTGGGCAATTGGCTGCCCACCTAAAACCGGTTCCCCACCTGTTATGTATAGGATTGCGGTGTCAATGCTGAAGCACTCTATGCCATTCATGTTACCGGAGAAATCGCACTCAGTCTTAATGATGTACAGCAGGGATGGGCAACTTGTGGCCCTCTAGATGTTTTGGCCTAGAACTCCCATCATCCCTCACCATTGGCAATGCAGACTAGGATTGATGGGATCTGTAGGCTAATACACCTGGAGGGCCACAAGTCCCCCCCCCCCCGATGAGGCTAAACCTGGGCATACAAGAGAAAGGTGTAGCCATGTTAATTCCACAGGGATTGTGTGTACTATTTTCACCCCAGGGTATTTTCACATGAGCGCAGATACTACTATAAGAAAATATCCAAGACATAGTTACATGTCAATGGTATCAACTTGGCTAAAATCTTGCTACTCTCCCTTTTATCTCTGCTTGTGTACATTGTTTTACAGGTTATTGTTATTTCTAACTCATAATTAAGATGTGATTGTTTCCAGTATGCTTGTTTCTGTTATACGGTGAGAAAGGAACTGCTAAATTGCTCCAAGCCTATATGCATACCAAGGCCCAGTGATCTACTGTGGGAGGAAGAGGTTTTTAGGAAAAGGAGGTTAGCTGATGGGTTGCTGTGCTTGCTGTGTGTGCCTTTAGCCACTAGATGGAGCGGTGTTTGTGCTTTTCAAGGCTCTGGTCTGGAAATGGGAAGATCCGGCGCCCAGGGACCAGTGCTTAATATCTAAAAAGAAAGGTCCTCGTGCTCATGCCTACTTGAAGCCACGGCCCTTGGCCTGGAAAGTCTCTCCCCGCTACCCCGCCACCTAAGTTTTGCGGAGGCTGACTCTGAATTATTTGCTGCTGTACTGTCACTTCCCATTTTCCAGAGCTATGCATAACGCATATGCTTGGCAGTGCGTTTTGGTAGGTGCTTCACCACCACCAGCACACTCCCCACCCCCAAGGAGGCTGGTTGGGGGCACAGGGGGAGGGCCTCCAGCAGCAACAAGACTAATAGAAACCCCATATTAGAAAAATGTTGCAACCCTGCCAGATCTCCCAGACATGAAGAAGCATGCATATAGGTAAGGGACATGGTCTCATTAAAGTACACACTGACGAGTCAGTGTGATCAGGAGTTACCACTTTTTTTCTGGCAAAGATCTTGTACCACTGCACAACAAGCCAAAACATCTCCATGATTTCAAAACGTCCCCAGCTGAGTTTCTGCCTGCTACACAGCTCCTAAAGACACAGCAGCCTGTGAGGGGGAAAAAGGTGGCAACCTTACTTGGTCCAGTAATGGCATCTTGGATCTGCAAAACATGGCACTGGGTTCATTCCCCAGTTCAGCCACAGCTTTACCCAACACAGCCTATAAGAGGTGCAGAGCCTCAGGCTGAGGGGCCAAATCCAGCCCTCCTGGGATCCCCATCCAGCCCTTGGGGATTTCCCAGACAGCCACATCTCCTTCCTTTGGCTCCACCTCCTTTCCCCCAACCACCAATCATTTGGTGGTCTGCTGGCTTTTGTGCAGTTTTATCCCCTGATTCTAAAAGGTTGAAATGCCTTCATTTCTGGCAGTAGGAGCTGTATGATATTTTGGCTCCACCCAATATACCTTCTGCCCCACCCATCACTGGAATGCAGCCCCTGAAAGCTTCTTTGAAATGGAATTCGGCTGAAAGAGGTTCTGCACCCATGCTATAAGACATCCTTATAGCTCAACCTCAGATCTCCTTCTCTAATACAAGACCAAAAGCAACTGAGCAGCCTGGCAGTGAATCAATTGGAGGAGGTCAATTTTAGGCTTGGCTTTAGGAAGTAAAGCAGAGTTACACCGGTCTGCAGATTTTGTTATTAGGCTGCATTTATTTCATTGGGACAAGGTTCTATGCCAACCTTCCCCAAGCTGGCGCCTTCCTATATGTGTTGGACTCCAACTCCCATCAGCCCCAGCCAGCATGGCCAGTGGTCAGGGATGATGGGAGTTGCAGACCAGAACATTTGGTGGGTGCCAGGTTGGGAAATGCTGTTCTATGCTTATTCTCCTGACTTATTCACCAGGTTGGGTGAGCAAAGGGGTGGCAAAGATCATTATTAGGGGAGTATTTAATCCATACTACATGATACTTTAATATACTGTGAAAGATAGTTGTGGAAGTAAATAGGATGATGGGAAATATTTTCCGGGAAAGCCTGCTACCCCTTGGAGTAATCTCTGGTGAATTTGGCTATAAATCCAAATAAATAACATTACTTCTCCTGGTACTAGATCTAAAGTCTAATAGAGATTAAATTCCAGTACCTAGTCCTGTAGGAAGAGTGGCATTAACTAATCACTCCCTTCTCTTCAGTATTCCTTCAGGGCTTCAAAGGTACTCAACAGAAGGAAGAGTCAGCAGAGGGGTTGCTAACAGAATTCAACAAGGGAGACATGCAACAAAATATTATAGTGTGGACTGCTCTTTTTCAGGGTTCCAGCTAGCCACGCCCTTGTGCAGAATATCTACTCCATACCACCTAGGGTTGGCGGAGAATTTCTCCACGAATCTTCGGGAGGCCGAGTGCCGACGCATTTGCCCCCCCCGAAAGTGTTGGGGAAATTCTCCGCTGGCCCCCCGCCCCCGAGGCCCCCCCCGAGGCCGCCCCCGAGGCCCCCCTCGGGATGGGACTTACCTTTGGTGAATGTCCCTCTCGGCGGCGGGTCCCGGCGGCGGTTCGGCGGCGGTTCGTCGGGGGCGGGGGCAGCGGCCGGTCTCCTGACCGGCTGCCGCCGCCGCCATTGCAAAAAAAAAAAGTAAAGTAAAAAACAACAACACACACCCGTGATAGGCTACGTAACGATTTACGTAGCCTATCACGGCTAGATTTCCAAAGTCAGCTGTGATAGGCTACGTAAATCGTCACGTAGCCTATCACGGGTGACTTTGAAAAAAAAAAAGCACGTACGCAAATGGCGGCGCCCATGGGGACCGCCATTTGCGTTCCTTATTTTGGCACGACTAGTCTACGTAAAGATTTACGTAGACTACAGCGAAAATAAGGGAAGGCTATTTGCATTGCCCTTATTTTCGCCGTAGTCTACGTAAATCTTTACGTAGACTAGACATGCCAAAATAAGGAACGCAAATGGCGGTCCCCATGGGAGCCGCCATTTCCGTATGCGCTTTTTTTTTTTCCCAAAGTCACCCGTGATAGGCTACATGACGATTTACATAGCCTATCACGGCTGACTTTGGAAATCTAGCCGTGATAGGCTATGTAAATCGTTACGTAGCCTATCATGGGTGTGTGCGTGTGTTTTTTTTTTTTACTTTTTTTTTCTTGGCCAGGTAGACGGGGCGCTCCTCCCCGGCCTGAATTTCGCCGGCGAGGGATGGGGCGCCTCCCCCCCGGCCTGAATTTCGGCCGGGCGAGGCGGGGCGCCTCCCCCCCCTCGCCTGAACTTCCGGGGGAGAACCACAGCGCCTCTCCCCCACCGCAAAGCAAGCTGCGGGACGAGGTAAGTCCCTTTCGTCCATCCCTAATACCACCTCCCTCAGTTTTTCATTCCTGCCTGTCAGCGCTCCTTGCCCACTGAGCATGCTCAATCCTCATTGGGCTGTTGGGCGGGAGGGGTTTCCCTCCCCGCTACTTCTTTTATTCCTGCAAACTTTGGAGTTCTCTAATCCTGCTCATACCTCCCTGTGTGTGTGGATGGCGCTGTTCTGTCTATATAAGGATCCACGCTCAGAGACTAAGGGTGCAATTCTGGGGATTGCAATGGCTGGGGAATGCTGGGAGCTGTAGGACTTTCTTCTGTCTAAAAATGCATAGGATTGTGCTCTAAGTTCATTATTAGTGTGCCTAAAAGCTGCATGACAGGCAGAGAATGCAACAGGTGCAGCTTTCCACCACAATGTACCTCCATAGTGGGAAAAGCTGCATCAGTTGAATTAGTCATGCTACTATTTATTTATTTATTGCATTTATACCCCGCCTTTTTTCCTCTTGCAAGGAACTCAAGGCGGCTTACATTATCCTTCTCCTCTCCATTTTATCCTCAGAACAACAACCCTGTGAGGTGGGATGGACTGAGAATGTGTGACTGGCCCAAAGTCATCCATTGAGCTTCCATGGCCGAGGGGGGACTAGAATCCGGATCTCCCAGCTCCTAGTCCAACACTCTTGCCACTACACCACACTGGCTCTCAAACTACTTAATGTTTCTATATAATAGTGTTTCCCTACAGTACATCATCCCTGTAAAGCAGGCCAATATTGCTGATTGGAGAGGGGGCTGACAGTTAATGGTTTGCCTAAGGCCACCTGGTCCTGAGGTGGTATTTGAACTGGGGACTCCCAGCTCATGACTCTTCCTCTTTATTATGGTAATCATTATTTCTTAAATACCATTTTTATTTAAAGGGCACTGTACAAATGAAGATATACCAGATCTTTTCACCACTTGTTAAAGGCCCAAAGAGGCTTTCCCTAATCCTTCCAGCTGGGATGGACTGCAGCTTCCATCCTTCCCAGGCTAGAAATGATGAGAGTTGTAGTCCAACCCAGCTGAAGGACACCAGGTTAGGGAAGGTTGATTGCAGTGCAATTGATTTCAATGGCTCTACTTTAAGCACACCTGAGTCTGGATCCAACCCTTAGGCAAGTTTACTCATGAAGTTCAGTGGGGCTCCCTCCCTCCGAAGTGTGGACACAATTTCAATCTTACAGCATTTTTAAAAGGGGTTAATAAAATTGCAATTTTATTCTGGAGCTTGAAAAGTTACACTTAGAAGTGGAGGGAGTGGGGTGGAGGAATACTTTACCTTAATACTCCAGAGGAACCCTGGGATATATTATGGGGTGGGGGTGGATACATCTCCAGGTCAGGAATAGATTCTTTGGTGTGCGCGTTTTTTTTGTTTTTGTTTTAGCTTTTTGAAGGAAAAGATCAGGATCATGTCAAAGTGACAAGGGGGGTGGGTAGGGGAAGTGGCAATCCTGTCTATGGGGAAAAAAGCCAGCCACTGTTCAGAGGGAGGAGAAGGAGAAAGACACAAAGAAATGATCAGACAAACCTTGTGCAATCTAGATAGTCTGGGTTGAGCAATTTCTAAAACGAGAGGTGCCAACCTAGGCACACACGCTGCCTGGAGGCCCGGAAACCCGTGACTCCTATTCCTAGCCAGTTCAGCTGCGGAAAGATACTCTGTAGGAGCTCAGAAACATCCACTTTACTGTGTGTGTGTATAGAGAGAGCGCGCGAGTGCGCGAGGTGTAAAGCGGCACAACAGCAAAACAAGGAGGGTCTGGATCCACTGTGGATGTAGTCAGCCTTAAGGTAAAATATAGAAGAAAGATAGAAAGAACAACAACAGAGTATTTAAATATATATATTTAAGATAAACGTTTCGGCTTCCACCCTCATCAGTAGCTGTGCTGTTAAATAGAAGTTTACTCAGTTGTTAGTCTTTCTATCGTATACACACACACACACACCTCTCAGTGCCATTTCCAGTCCTAGAAACGTTTGAAAATCTGGCATTGATAATAGGTTCCGAGGACTGAGCCCGAAAGAAGCCCTGGGGGAGCCGAGTTAGAGGAAACTCCTAATCTAATCTAATCTAATCTAACCTAACCTAACGTTATCTAATCTAATCTAATCTAATCATTTACTTACATTTATATCCGCCTTCCCTCCGAGGAGCCCAAGGCGGTGTACGTGATCCCCCTCCTCTCCGTTTCATCCTCACAACAACCCTGTGAGGTAGGTTAGGCTGAGAGGCGGTGCTTGGCCCAAAGGTAGAGCCCCGGGGGCTAGAACCCGGATCTGCTGAGTCCCGGCGCAGCGGCCTAAGCGCTACGCCGCGACCAGAGCCACCCGTTGGCGAGCCGGAGCAAAGAGGGGCGGGATTGGTGGGGCGCGAAACAGTGTTCCCGGGCAGGACGGCCGGCTTGCGCGGGTGGCGTCCCGGGAAGCGGGCTGCGACTGTGTTCCCGGGGGTTGCCGCGTGGAGACCGAAAGCGAGAGAAAGAGGAAGCAACGGGCGGGAGGGAAGGAAAGGGAGCGTTTGACTCGAAAGAGAAGCCTCCCGAAGGCTGATTCAGTCAGGGCCCCTTGCCGGATAAGGGCGCCCCTGTTGCGCAAGCGCCTTCGCGCGTCCCCTTCCTTCCTTCCTTCCTTCCGTCCGAGGCCCCCCGGCCGGCGATCAAAAGGGCCGCTCCCACAGCCCAAGGGAGCCGGGCTCTCCCGCGGGGGGCGGGCTGCCTGCGGATCCGCCCCCGGGGTGGCCGGGCAGCACAGCCGAGCGACGCGGCGCGCGGGCCTGGCCCTGGCTAGGGCGCATCGCTCGGAAGGTTCGCGGCCGGGGCCCCTGCCGGCAAAGGCGCTCGGGCTTCAGCCGCCCGCCTCGAGTCTGCGCGGTTACGAAAGGATTCACTTCTCGCCTGCAGCCGCCTTCGGCGTTTATTCTCAGCGTAGCAGAAAGCAGGACGGGCTGGCAAGGAAGCGAGGGCCGCCCCGCCTTGCCGTCTGAAGAGGGAGAGGACCAGAAGAGCATCCTGTCCAGAGCCTGGAACGGCCTATCTGCGCCACTCCGGGAAACGTGGGAGACTGGGGCGGGGCGGGGGTCCCAGAGCCGCCTCCCCTACCTCCTGGGGGCTCCCCAACCCTCGCGAACTTGTCGGCAGCTACGATTTCCCAGCGAGGAGCACGAAGGCTAGGAGGGAGCGTGGACAGGATTGGACCCATGCTCTCTCGTACTTCGAAGTGGACCCGTTGACACCAGTGGGGCTTAAGTTAGGAAGCCCCACTGATTTCAGCGGCTCGACGTTGGAATGGGATTTCAATGGGTCGACTTTAAGTATGAATAAGTCTAGATCCCAGGCACCGTGGAGACGATATGCCCGGAGACCTCCGGTCTCACAGCAAGCCAGGGAGGTTTCTGCTTCCCTCTGGCTTGCCACGGATGCAGCTAGGGATATCAGCGCTTCTCGAGGAAATCCTGACTGGCAGCGGAGGTGGGGGGGGGGGGCTGTGAATCCGCCCTGGGTTTCAGTCAGAACCAATCAGAACTCTAAAGGGGCTATCCAAGGTGCTGCACACATTCTGGAGATAGGCTTCAGCAACTTGGATAGCTCCTGTAGAGTTCTGACTGGTTCTGACTGAAACCCAGAGCGGATTCACAGCCCCACATATATCATCGCCTCCAGCTTCCACTAACTTGCAGTGCAATCCTAAGCATGTTTACTCAGAAGTAAATTCCACTGTGCTCAATAGGGCGTACACGGAGGTAAGTATGCATAGGATTGTGGCCAGGCTGTGAAATCCTACCCAGCTCTACTCAAAAGTAAACCCCATTGATTTCAATGAGGCTTTCTTCTAGATAAGTGGGCATAGGATTGCATCCTTAATGAATCTGTGGGTGAGATCATGGGCTTTGAGTTCTTGGCTCTGAACACATTTTCTAAGTTCTTGTTTTGCGCTTGTGGCGTGCTGTGGTAGTTCGGATTGAATATATTTATTTTATTCATCTGTGCGTGTTAGGGGAGGGTACCATCTTTCAGACTTCCACGCCCTGCCCCTTTGCGATTCGCTTTCAGTCCACCTTCCTTCGTCACTTCTATTTGTTTCCTTAGCGTCGAAATTTAGATTTGTAAGCTCCTCGGGGCAAGGAACTGTCCTTCCGCCCCCGCCCCCAAGAAACCCCCCCGTTACATTACTCTTTAAATCTCCAAGTTCAGTGATGGTGCTCTGCAAGTAAAGAGTGTCATTCGAATCGGCAGTAAAAGCTGCGATAGAAAAACGTCTCTTTCTCTCTCACACAAGAATAATCAATACACATACATCTGTGCCGGCTGCACTTGTACCCACCCACTGCATAGCCGCTGTTCGAGCAGAACCGGCAGGAAACTGTTTAGACTCCAGCCCGCTTCTGCCTCTTGTCAGCGACACTTCGCAGCAAGCCGGTGTGTGCGTGCGCGCTTTTTAAACTTTTTTCCCTCTGTCGTTATTGTAAACAAATAAGCCACATCCAAGCCCTTGATCACGATTTAAATATAACTTGTTTATCAATGTCATCCTAGGCGGATTAATTAGATACATTTATTCGCAATTTGGTGTCTGGCACCCCCATTTTAGGAATGCCTTATCACAAGGTGTTAATTGGGGCCAGCCAAGCACTTACGCTTCCATTAAACAGTGTGAGGACTTTTCGCAGGTTTTTTTCCCCCCCTCTCCCCTTCCTTCCCCTGAGCGCGCGCGCGCGCGCGTGTGTGTATGTGTGTGTGTGTATAGATAGATAGATAGATAGATAGATATAGATATATAGATATAGATATAGATGCAGTGCCAGGCAAAAATATACAGGTTGCGTGGAAACCCTGTTGCGGAAGGGGAATGGAGTTGCTACTAAGACAGTGGTGTTTGGCAACCAGGAAAGGGGCTTTGGAGGAAACCGGGGTGGGGGGTGGGGGACAGAAAAACTACTGTTGGTGGGGCTGATTTTGTCGGAAAGGCAGTGCCATCCTCGGGAATGTGTTAACAAATATTTTGGTGTTGCCGAGTTGTGTCAGTCCCGGGAAACAGTCACACAATATTGCCACCCGACAGAGGAGTTGGCAAGCCTGCGGAAGACACAGAACTCTTTGGCGACAGAGGGTGGAACTTGAAACCTTGGAAAGCCCTCCGAAATCGGTTCGGCAATACTCGGCTTATTTCGTGCGTTTGTGGCTTGAAAGAAACAAACGAGTTCCAAATCCTAATCCAGTTTTTCCCTTTTTCTCCGACCGTGTAAAAGCACTTGAGCGATTTAATTCGTTCGTCCACCTGCACGCGTGCAAATGAAATTACACATATACACCCACCGATCTGACTCAGCTTTATTCAGACGCCCTGCTGGTTTCAACGGCACTTACTTCTAGGTAAGTAAGGAGTTCAGACTTCGGCTTTTGTTTGTTCCTGTGGCCAGCGCCCAGCCTTGGATGTTTACTCTAAAAATAAGCCCAGGTGAAAGACACGGAAGAAACTACATCTACAACCAGACGCTCCAGGACAAAAAAGTAAAAATAAAACAAATATCTAGGACATTTCGTGATCCACACACCCCGCGGCAAAATCCTTGGACTGAAGTCGATTTATAGCCCGATCTACAACAGCGTGTAAACCAAAGCCGTGCATTTCGATCTGCAAACTAAACAAAACAAACAGCAAAACCTCTCCAAGTATATCGGGACTAGCTCGGCTTCTTTAAGCCAAACACTTCTCTTTAACCGGGTCTCTGAAAGTCGCGTCTAAATGGATCAAAGTCCTCTATCGCAATTGGGTTGTGGATCTGGGAGACCTATTTATTTTGAAGTCTCTCATCCTTTTCAAAGTGGCTTTAAAACACGCAGCCAACCCATCCCAGGAACTGGGGAAAGAAAAGGACCCCGACTCCAGTTATACGCGAGCCTGTTTAAACTCGGAGCAAACTGGTTTCAGTGCAGGTCGCCGAGTGGGGCAAAGCATCCGAAGCCCGTGGAATGGGCGGAGGTGGACTCCCCCCAGTGTCTCTCGGGAACAAGGAGAAGACTCGGCGTTCAAGGCCATTGCGGCTTGGTTCCTACTAGAACAAAGCGCGAGGAAAAAATCTTGGTGGCAAGACAGGAGGGGCCTCCCCCAATTGCTTCAGAATAATCGTGCAGGAAGACCCCCGGTTTTGCCTGCGCTGGGGCAGCGCCGAGTATCCTGTTTGGGAATGTATTTTTGGAGCGACCCAACGGGGGGGGGGGGTTGAGAAGGAATCTTTACAGGGTCTCTGTCCGAGCTGAGCTTGCTTCAAGTTAATGCAGGTCGACTAGAAAGCAAGCCCCACCGCGCTTCGCTTTAAGTCAATGGGTCAGAGGATCACAGCCCTCTAAAGACGGGCTTTTTCAGGCTAACTCATCTGTGCCTCATGGAGGCTGTGGGGGGGTGATAATTAAGGGAGGGATCGCCAGGTCCCACTGAACATGTACGGGGTTGGGGGCTGTCTTCAGAGGCCGCATGCACATGCAGATCAACAGGATTTAGACCACATTTCTCCTCCCAAGTTTGCCCGCTCCCCCCACTTGAGCCTAGGCTACCGTTTCCCTTTCAGTGATGGTAGGAGGAGGCAGGCAGCGTTAGCAATTAAGCTCTTTGCAAGAATCTGAATCGGGCCCAACCGTTGGACTCCGGCATTTCAAAGGCATCCCAAAGAGCTTGAGGATGTAGAAGCAGAGGCCCAGCTGACTGTATTCGGTCTGTAGCACTGCAGCTAAGGAAAGGAGCCAGCGACCCAAGGCCTTGGAATGTGGTCCCTTCTCCATTAGGGCATATGCGGATATACCAACAATACTAGCCCCTACTGCACTGCTACAGATCTGCCACCACCCCGTCCTTTGTATTGAAGTTATTCATTTGTTGGCTTAAGATGGATCCTGCTATGTTTGCGAAGCAAATTCGGGCTTTCACACAAGGTTAAGAACCTTCTTGGAACATTGTTAAGAACGGGCACTAGAATGTCTTCTGTCAATTGCCTTTTATAGTTTTCTTATGACAGAAATAGTAAGCAGCAGCTCCTATCACTGCAACACATTTATTAAAAATTATGTACAGACAAAAGTCCCACGCCAAAATAAAACTAATGCTTTGCTTTAAAGTCTTTTGCCACCTCAACATCATCTGATAAAGAGTATTTACAGACTGAGCAACAGGAGTTACAACACACTTTCCATTTAGAACAGCTGAAAAATACATTCACCACCTACCGCTAAATAGATATTTTGATGTACTCCCAGCTTCAGTGTCCACTGTCAGATTAGAAGTTGTTTAAATGAAGAACTCCCAACACACACCAGCTTCAGACACCCAACTGCACTGCCATGACTAGAACTATACCGAATGTTTTGTCATAGTCTACAATATACCAAGACACACAGCTGTACATGTAATACTGTTTTGTTTTGCTACCTTCATAGGATTCCTTCACTGCCCTAACTTTCTGCCAAGACATTTAAAGTCTCCTAAGACAGGACAAAGCAAGGTTTAATCATTAAAGCAAGAGGTTGGTTTTTGGTTCTTGCATACTTCATGAGAAATTCCTCTATAGGAAAACCCTCCATTTTGAATATGTCCACTATTTAGCAGTGGTAACAGATCCAATAGGGTAGTTATTTGTTCAAGAAGCACCTGCTCTTCCCTCACTCAGGGAACTTTAAAACTGTTTGGTAGTGCACAGCACTTACCCATTGGCCAAACTATACATCCTTATTTCCCACCCCATCTTTCCTGTCCATTCTGAAGGAACACCTCACTTACATATCATGATGCTGCTTAGACACTCTCCCTCAAGTCTCCTTGGTTCAGGGAGGAAATATTTATTTTTTATTTTTTTAGTGCTACCCTGTTTCTTCCCTTTTTTACCTGCAGAAGTCAGTCAAAAGCTTTGGCACCTTCTATAGAATTGCACAAGGACATTTTCACAATGGCGGAAGATAAAGAGTTCCTTTGGCAACGTTTATGCCAGAGATCTCCACACCACCACTGAAATTATAGACAGTCAAGTTTTAACATGAGACCAGGACTCAACCCATTAAGAACTGGTATAGAAAGCATAGTAACCCATGCCTTTAGAAGTGTCTTTGCCATAGTCCTCAGCATTAATGTCCTCACACTTCATCGTTGGAGAATTTTCATTGCTGGACGTGCTTGGGGAGAGTCGCCTCCTTTTACAAGCACCAGTGTAGACTCCAGAATCATTTGAATCTAGAGACTTTATGGATGGCGGGGTCTCTATCCAGGATGAGCCCATTTCTTCTTTAACTTTTTCCTTAGACAGCAGGTCTTCAGAGAAACCTGGAGGGCTTGTTCTGGAGGTCCAAGGTAAGCCAGTAGACATTTTCCTCTGGTAAGAGCCTCTGCTCCCCCATCCTGCCATGGAGGAGAACGTTGGGTCAGGGTAATATCCCAAGGCATGGGATGTCTGAAGGGGAAGGGACTTGATACCATACGGGAGTAAGGTAGTAGGAGAGTAGTCAGTTTCATAGGAGTTCATGTCCAGTTTGTTGGCCCCAGGCTGCTGGACTGGAGTGACAAACCACCTTTGGGGAGGATTTGTCACCTCTTCATTCTGCTGAGGAGAGAGGAGGCCATTTGTCTGAGGTACAGTCCTTTCCCCATTATAGAATCTAGCTGGTGGCAGGTTGTTGACAAATTGTTCCTGGAAGAAGGGTTGTACGCTGTACCGGGCTCCTGGGACAATCTGGTGGGATCTAGGAGAATCCGTGGGAGATGGAGTTAATCTGTCATTTTCTGAAGCTGTGTACATGCTACAAATATAAGAGAGAAATGCTAAGGTATTGTTCTTTACCATTTAGAAAGCTGGTATTAACATGCAAGGAGGCTGAATTGGTTACTAAGGACAGGGTACTAGAATGTTTATTTATTCTATCTTCAAGATTAAGTCGACCAACTTAACTTCCAATTTTGCAGTAATCTTTACATCTGACATTTAATCTTAAAAAGCAGTGTTAAAAGTTTTAATGCATGTGGGAAGCATTTAACATTTGACCAAATTATCCTTCAAATTCATAGAAGATATTTTGAGAGGTGCAAGTTTAGACCTTGTTTCAGAGTAATGTTGTGTTATTTCCAATTTCTAAGTACATAGCCAACTGGATCTACTGCCAAGTCCAATGCAATCCTACACATGCCTACTCAGAAGTAAGCTTATTGAGTTCAATGGTATTTATTCCCAGGTGTGTCTAAGATTATTGTATTGTTAAGAGGTACTGGAAAAGTTTTTCATCTAATAAATTCATTTTTATCCAGATATTAAACTAGTTTGATTAGAAGCACATTCCAGCGATTTCAATACAACTTGCTTTCTCGCAAAGTATACTGAAGATGGTTGCTAATAGAAGTCTTATTTTTGTATACTTTGTAACCCAAAGTTTTTTGGACATGTACAATTGTACCATATAGAGGTATAAAAATGCTACTTACGAATCATAGTTGTCCCGGAAGCCTTTTGCAAAAGGATTATGGTCAATTTTAAGTTGTGTGATCTGGAAAGTAACACACACATACAAATAGTGTCTATTTAGGTATCTCACACTAAAAAAAGTTAATTCACCTTATACTGGAAAAAAGGAGAAGATGTGGTTCTTTGGAAATTTACGTTTTCCAAAGAAGTACAGGAATACTAACAAATTATATGTATAGATCTGCTGAAACAGATTGGTGGAAACAAGCCATTTACTATTAATGCTAATATTAAAAAAGGTTCTTCTCTGTCTGTTTGCTTCCTTATTTTTATCACTTAAGTTAAGAAAGGTGTAGCTACAACAACACACAAGTATCTTTTATTCTTACATCAGTATTCTGATATGCAGTTACAGCTATGAACTGTGTTTCAGGAAAATTAAACGTCTGTGTCTTAGAGGAGTCATTCATGTCTTCAACGCCATCTTCTGTCACTTCTACAATATGGAGACGAGGCTGATATTTGTGTAGAGACTGCAGAACTATCATCTGGAAGAACAAGAACCCCAATTTAGCCTGTGATAGTCGAACATCCATCTGGCCCAAGATAAGGAACATTTTAAGACTATCAAACTTTGCAAGCCTCTAATAGGGGCCAGTCCCTCTTACATACTTCTGTCCCCATGCCAGTTTATGACCTTTTTAAAGGACAAGATTGAGCAAGTTGTATTGAAAGTTGCTGTACTGCTGGGACAACTCTAGAGAAGTCCACGTTTACCACAGGGCCAGTTCCCAAACCCACTGTATTGATTTACTGGATTTGTATGCCACCTTTCTATCAAGAAAAATTGCATTCAAGGTGGTACTGTAGCCTTCCATCAAGTTGCAGGAGCCCTCAACTCCTGTTCACTGCAATACTTTCTATATACCAACTTGGCAACAGCACAACTTACCTGGGTATTATTATTATTGGCCCCTTTGTTATTAGTTAGTTTCAGTTTTCCAAATGAGATCTCCTGCCTCATCCAGTGGGCTCCAGTGTTGGGAGATTCGGGATGAACATAAACCTTGTTGCCTGTTAGAAATGGGGGGGGGAGAGAATGTTTTTTCTTTCATCCACTCCAGCATACTGGAGTGATTTAGGCATAGCCTCCAAATTAGATATAGCATCAAGAGGGAAGCATACTGGGAGTTAAGACTGGGACAACGGCAATTCTCACTGCACTCTTGCACATCTAAGGGTATGCTGGATTAATAAAGGTAAGCTGCCTTTCAAAGGTTGTGAGTCTGCAGGGCCCACAATAAGATCAGCAGTATATGTAAGAGAAAGAGGAAGGTGCTAATCTTCCTTCCATTTCCCAGCCATGGGGCGGAAATAGATCTTACAGACAACTCCCAATTCCCCACCCCCCACTCACTAGTGGGCTCACCACCTTGGTTTTCAGAAGCTGTATTTCTGAAAGGTCATCTAAAAGGACATAATTAGTTCCAAATTGAATGTTACCTACATACAGGGGACACACACTAGATTATTTTGATAATATTCTGCCTGGTCAAGAGGGCAGTACAACATGCGCTCGATTAAGGGAGGGAGCAGGCTGAAGCCAAGAGACAAGAAATGTCTATCCCAAGCCACTCTGGTCCCAGGCCTGCTCCTACCTTGCATATTGTTGTCGGCTTTGCCACATGTCACCCACTTTCCCCCCTGGAAGCGCCAGTGGTTGGGATCGGCCAGCACCACCTCCACGAAGACATTGTAGTGGGCTGTGGGATTGAGCCCCGTGATGTTGAAACTCAGGAAAGGGAACATCCGCCTGGATTTGGAAAGAGAGGCTTTAGAGAAAGGGAAGGTGCCTGCAGCTTTGCATCAGGAGCCCTCCTGCCGAGGCCCTTTGGCAGCATGCTCCGGCCTTGGCCAGGACCTGGGCTGAGAATGGGAGGCAGATGGCGGCACCCCTCGCAGGTTTTATACTTAGTTGCCATGAGAGGCTTTGGCTCCAGCTCTCTCTCTCTCTCTCCTGTGAGTGGCTGGCTTGAAAGATGAGCCCCTAGAAAAGAAGGCAGGTGCCCCCAAGCCCATGACTCAGGCGAAGTCTTGCCTGCAAGGATGTGGGATCTTCCGAAGCCCATGGTGGCTGCCCCTCCACCCATCTCCTAGTTCTGACATATAGAGAAGTAGATCTTGCACCACTAGTCTGAGGACTAGAGCTTTAGCTCCAATGAAACATCATTGCCATTTTTTCCCCCAAGCTTGCATCCAGTGTTGATCCTACTCAGAATAGACTCATCAGAATGAAGGGGACATAAGCCATGACCAATTTAACTCCCATTCATTTCAAATGGTCTTCTCTAATTAGGACTAACATTGGATACAACCTATTATTTCTCATAATTTCTGGACAGAAGTTAATGGTCCATTTTCTCCACTGGATAATTATTCATGCCAAAGATGCACATTTTCCAAAATTGACAGTGACCTGTTCAGAGCTTATCAGCCACAAAACCAAGTTTACTTAAAGAAGGGGAGAAGCGGGGGAGAGAGTAGTCTCCAAAATCCAAAAACACGTATTTGCCTGGCTTCAATCCTGAAATATCAAGGGCGTTGCCTTCCTTTGCCCGCCAAGATTCAGATTTCAAGTTCAGAAGGAAGGGCCTCCTGCCAATCTCGAACGAATTTATTTCCAGGCAAAGAGTTTGGGAATCGAGATGTTAAAAAATCTTAGCCAAAATCAAATCGGGAAGGAATGGATTAAAAAAAACGTGCGTGTGAGTGAGAGAGAATTCTATACACCCCAATCCTTTGCCTAATCAGAGGTTAAGCTCCAGCGTTTTTAATGGCTACTCCTCCCAGGTATGCTTCGGAGACCGAGCTTCTCAGGGCAGCCCTAGGCATGTTAACTCAGAAGTACATCCCACGATGTTCAATGGGCTTACTCCCAGGTAAGTGTGCAGCGAACTAACTTCAAATTAGATGGGGAAGGGAGCACATACTATTCTGAAGAAACGAGGCAGAGCGGGGCAAGTCTGGTCTAGTAAGGAAAAATTTAAAAAAACAACAGGCACAAAGACTTTTAGAACCAACGCAACGCGACTCACCCCGGATTACTTCTCCTCCACTTTAAATTTAACTGGCCCTTTCCGAGTATTTCATTCTCTACTCCGCTCTTAAAAGCGAAACAGACGGCTCCACAATTCGCCCGCCCGCGCCTCCCTCAAATGGTCTCCTAGAAAATCCGGTTTGTTTCCAGACAGCCAAAAGGCGCCCCTACCCCAAGCCACGGCTGGTGCCAGCGCGCCAGTGCGTCGCCCCATCCACCCGCCCTCCCCCAAGGCAGCCACCGGGAACGCTGCCGGAGGAGGACCGGCGATCTTAGACGGCCGCCCCGTGCAAGCGCGGCTCCAGCGTACCTGCCCTGCTTGGTGATGATCATCTCTGTCTGGTGCCGGTGGAACTTGAGCCAGAGGGGCCGGTTGCAGAGGAAGACCTGGGCCCGGAGGCCGGCCGCCCCGCCGGGCATCGCCAGGGCGCCCAGCCCGCCGCAGGAGCCCGCCGCCGCCGCCGCCGGGTAGGGGCTGTAGAGGCTGCCCGGCGGAGCGCCCTGGCCGTACTGGTAGGCGCCGGCGGCCGCCGCGAAGGGCGTCCTGCCCGCCGCCGTCGAGAAGCCCCCCGGCGGCGCCAGCATGGAGCTGTAGGGGTAGCGCGTCCCGCCGGGCGCCTGGTACATGGAGCCGGGCTGGCCGCCGGCCGCCGCCCCCGCATACGGGAAGAGGGCGCACGGGCCGCCCAGCTCGGCCCCCGCCTGCGGCCCCGGCGACTGCAGGTAGTAGCGCTCGGGGCTCAGGCCGTCCAGCGAGTACCGCGCAGGCGCGGGGGCCGGCGGCAGCGCCTCTTCCTCCGCCGGGCACGGCGAGCTCTTGCGCCCGCCGTCCGCCGCCTTGGCGGGCACCTGGCCGGCGGCGGCAAAGGGCGACGTCTCGCCCGCCGCCTCGCCCTCGCCCAGCAAGCTCGCCGCCGCCGGCCCGCCCGAGGCGCCGCCAAACTTCTTCGGCCCCTTTTCCAAGTCGAGGCGCGGCGGCGACGACCCAGAGCCCAGGTGGCGCGTGGGGCCGCCGCCGCCCGCGCGCCCGCCCGCGCTGTCCAGCGAGTAAAAAGGGGCGCCAGGCAGGCTGGCCGCGCCGCCCAGCAGCTGCTCCCCCAACTGCATCCTGTCAGGAGACACCCCCCGAAAGTCCCTCAACTCTACGGCGAGGCGCAGAAGGCGCGCCCCTCACCGCGCCTCAGCCTGCAACGAGGCCCTCGCTTGCCAGCCCCCCTCCGCGACACCATAAAACAGGCCTCGAACCGCCTTCCGTGGCGTCCTCGTTGAAACCCGCCCCTCAGACCCCGTCCCTTTAAAACCATGCAAGTGACTGCAAGATGGACCAACCTTGGGAGTGTTTATATAGGCGCGCGCGCGCACGCACTCTTGTCCTGTGGGCGGGGAGGGGCTTGGAGGCGGCTCCCTTCCGAGGCGAACCTCTCCTTTCCTCGCCGACCTATTGGCTGATCTTGGAGACACTAATTTAATTAGACGGTTACTAATTGGGACAAGTCACCTGTGGCTCCTGGGGTGTGCGTGCATTTCAAAAGCCCCCCCGCCGCCCCCCGCTCTTTTCGAACGGTTCCCGATGCGCCGGGGAAACTTGGCTGCGCGTAGGTCGGATCTCAGTTTTCTGAGGCGAAGAGGGCAAGGGAAGCCGCTGGGATTTGCCCTTACCTGCCAGGAAGGAGGGGAGCTCACCAAACTCTGTAGGTGGCCTGCTTTCCGGCTGAGGCCTCGTGCTTCCAGGCCCTTGGAAGGCCAGAAACCCACCTTTGCGGGGGAGGGAGATGAAAGCCGAGCCGCGGCCTTCGCGCTCAGCGGTGCAGTCTGCGGCCTCGAAGGAGCCGTCTCCCTCCACACGCGGGGGGCCTCCCTTCCCGCAGCGGCTTGCAGTGGATTGCGCCGGCCCGCTTCGTCAGCACCGCCTTCGCGCTGGTGCAGCCGGAGACGAGGCCGATCCACATTTCCATTGACATGCGAGGGGTCAGCTTAAGCTGTCTCTGGCGCGGTCTGGCTTCTCTTGCTGCCCCTCACAAAGCCTTCCTCCCCGCTCCAAGACGACGTGGCGTGTGTGTGCGTGTGTCCCTGCCCCGTTTTATAGGCAGCCGCCCTTACGTCGGGCTCCGTTTGTTTGTGTGCGACCTGCAGAGCCGCGCTTCGCGCCTTCGCCGGGATCTCCTTTAAACCAGTCGGGAGAAGGATGATTTGCACCCTCCTTCCAGAAAGGAACTTGCTTTTCCTGCACATCTCGCTTTGAAAAAGGCAGGGGAAAACAAAATGGGGGCCGGGAAAGGATTTAGGTCGGGATTTTGCTATTGCAAAAGAAAGATCTGCTTTTTCCTGAACCTAGCCAGCAGAGATTTCACTGCCTCCCCCCACCCCGCGATAATTCCTCACACTCTTCTAGGCCCAGAAAATGTGAACACCTATAATCAGTTTGACAAGAAACAGAGTGCAATCCTATGCATGTCTACTCTGAAGTCCGCCGCATTGAGCTCAGTGACACTTCCTCCCAAGAATATGTATAGAACATATAACGGAGGCTTCTATGGTAAAACACACTGCTTCATTGACTTCAGTAGGATTGACTTCGGAATAAACATGCATAGGATTGCATTGTTAGATTGCAATCCTATACACGCTTATTTTGGACTATTTATTTGAATTCAGCGGGAGTGACTTTTAAGAAAACATGCACAGAGAGTTCTGTTGTTCGGCTGGAATGATTTCTTAAAAATTGTTGTGGGGTTTTATTTCATTTTAAGGGCAGCAAGGCACGCAAGAGGCTGGGAAGGAGGGAGGCGAAGTTGTCCACCAGATTCACCAAGGACACAACAACAACAAAAGCAAAATGTTTACACTTGAGGGGAAGTAATTCGCTTGAATTTCAACTTACCTTGAATTTGAACAACGGGCAATTGCAGAGCCCGATCCATTGAGTACCACTGGAATGAATGGCAGCGTGCTGTCGCGCAAGCTGCACCCATTCATTTCCGGGCGGCTTGAGCAAGAGTACCACCAATGGAATCGCCTTCACGCTCCCCCCACCCACTTTCAAGGGAGGTCAGTAACCTACTTCCTTAGAGATTTTCTGGGGACTGGCATCTGGAGAGGCTTCCAAAATAGACAGCGCAAGGCAGCGCAATCCTATGCATGTTTACTCGGAAGTAAATCCTACTGTGCATAATGGGGCTTGCTCCCTAGGAAGTGTGTTCAGGATGGCAGCCTTATACCCCCCCCCCCCAATTGCATGAAGTTAAAAAGAGCCCTCCAAAGAAAGAAAAGCCTTGCATTCCAAAGGTACAAGGAAGCTATGGAAATGGAAGAGATCCGCAACTCCTTTGGCTGCCGGTCCCCTTCCCGCTTTCACCGCGTTTCTGTTTCATTCCATGAGGAAAAGCTTGATTCTACTCTGCCAATGAAAAGGAAACGACTTTTAAACGAGAAGACCTAAGAATGCAACTGCAACAAACACCCAGTGAGATTTTACCTCCCCCTCCCCCGTCCTTTCCCAAGTTTTTGTTGGTTTAAAATCTTGTTCAGGAAATAAAATGCATATTAGAAGTGGGGTGTCCGGGTACAAGCCCTCTGGGGGCATTTGTAATGTGTTAAAGTTTATCATTTTTATACCTAGATGATCGTTGATATGGATATTAGAAGCTCTATAGACGGAGAGTGTAATATCTTAACGATAGAACCACGACAATCGGAAGAAAGTTGTTTTGTTTTTTTAAAACAAGAGATTTTAAAGTAACTTCAAATGGTATCCTTTTGCTCATCTTCAAGATGAGTTAAATTGTTTTAAAAATGCGTCGATGTTTTAAAAACCTAAACCTTGAACAAATACAAATAACAAATACTTTCAAAATAAGTTCCTTCTTCCTAACCACGTTTACTCAGAATCCATTTCAGTGGGGTTTACTCTCAAGCAAACACTTGAGGTTTAGGATTGCCTCCTTGGTTAGTTATCTCCTTCCTTCTTTCGATAGCGAAAACAAGTCCTTACTTTGCTTCTCCAGAGAATCGGACTATCTTTCCTCTGAGACAAAAGCCACAACGTTTGCCATCTAATAGGCTCTTTTGCTGATTACTTTTAAATGTATTCGCAAGGGCGCCTTTGCACGAAATTTGCAAAGCTTTATGAGGAGCGGTTCTGTTTTAAAGCCGTCTTTCGAGAAAGGCGCGCTGCCCTTCCGCAAAGGTTCGCGGCTACCGCCAAATAGAATGCGACGTTTTGGATGAGGTAAGGAGAAGGAACATAAGTTTGTCTTGTTTCACTCGGAGCTGAGTTTCAGGTGCCCAATCAACAGCTTCTCCCACTGAAAACCACTGATGCGGTTTAGGACTACTACATTTTCAAAGCCACAAGATGATTCTTAAGCAGACTCGCTTGGGCGTAAATGTGGGTTTACTTCTGAGTAACATGCATAGGATTGGACAGCACAGGTAAAGATCTGACGCTCCGCAGTTGAAAAGGAGGCGATGTTGTTGGATTAAGTCTCCTTCGCAGCCGATAGTTATTACAAAGACGCAAACACGCAGACCACCACAACTGTTGCTAAATTTATCAATGTGAACTACTTGGATTGAAGTAGATCTAAGGAAACCAATGTTCTTAACAAACAGTCGACCATAACATTCTGGTTTTCTCTTCTGAGATCCTGAATCCATTGGCAGGCTCCATATTTTAGGAGTCTCCAGCCCGGATTAAGAGCGAGTTCACTGAGAGCTGGAAACTGCGCACAAGAAGCCGGTTAAGCACGAGTATTCAGGCGCAAAATGACCTACGTTCATTGACGTCCGTTCTGACCCTCCCCGCTCGTACTCGATTGAACCTTGCACCCCGAGCTTATTAACACGCTTTCCCCTCCACCTCGGAGGAAAGTCCCATCATTTCAGTAGAACTTACTCTCAAGCATGGGTGCTTGGGGTTGAAGTCTAACGGTGCCATTCCAAATACGCGGACTCCTTTGTCAGTTACTCTGACTTCCGAGTAAACCTGCTTAGCACCGATGTCTGCATCGGACTGCTGGGACTACGTTCCCTTAGACTCACTTGCTGCGGCTTAACTGGCTTGTGAATCGGGTTCTAAGCTACCTGTTGCTTCCGCCGTGCTAGGGTCGGGTAACCAAAGTCCAGTGGGAGGGGCAGAGCAGAAGGGATTCCACGCAATGCCAAATCAGCACCTTGGAGAGAGGAAAAGCCACGTCACCAGCCGGGAAACCTTTCTGGTTTCTCCGCTTCAGGTTTTACGGTTCCTATTCATATCGCCCTTTCCCGTTCCCAAAGGGATCTGTCCGAAAGCGCCACGCGTCTCTCTTCCTTCTTGCCTACATTTTTGTTAATCGCACCTTGCCGGGGCTATCCTTTTCCCGCTGTCTGTTGGACAAAGGTGCCACCACAGAAAGCCTACTTAATCTGACATCGATTTGAACTCGAAAGAGCCAGCTGCCTGCCTGCACAGACAACCTTAACTGCTGCCTTAAAATATAAACTGGTTTACTTGTAAAGCCTTTCCCCAAAAGACCTTCCCGGAAATTTCGTGTGGAGGGTGCTAAGCTATCCCAACGCATTTTACAGGATTTGCAGCAAAATCATATACATGTCTTCTTATGTCCTGCTTGTGGGTTTCCCGTGGGCAGCTGGTTGGCCACTGTGTGAACAGAATGCTGGACTGGATGAACCCTTTGTCTGATCCAGCAGGGCTCTTCTTATGTTCAAAGTAAGTCTTGTGCCATTCCTTCAGTGGGACTTTGAAGTCCTGGCAGCTGTACGCTCCCAGGATGGAGAAGTAGGGCAGCAAAACTGTTTTGCCCTATATTTTAATGCCCTAAATGAATACAGGTTTAGGGTGCAAAGCAGAACTGCATAATCAGTTGGATCTTTGTTGCTGGCTGGCTGGAGATCCCATCATCTGGTAGACCCAGTCCTGTATACCATGGCTTTGCTTTTTTGTTATAACCCCAGTGAAGCTGACACTTATGCCATTATACATATATTAGTCTTCAAGGTGGTACAAAGACTCTTTACTGCTTTTGTGCAGACCATGAAGCTGTTTGAGGAGGAAAAGTAAGCATTCTGCATGAGAAATGGTACCAGATCAAATGTTAACCACCAACACCAACAAAAACAGTCAATTGAAAACAACAGCAATGGCCAACATTGGTCCATAAGAAAACTGCCAAAATCCAGGTAGGAAATACCTTTATTTGGACCAATCAAAATGTCACAAAAGAGTGAGCATGTTTTCATGTTCTCCAGACAACAGTCCAACAATGTCCGGCTAGATTGTGTGTATAGGATTGCAGCCATACACTCTCAGGATCGAGAAGTAGGACAGCAAAACTGCTTTGCACTTTTTTTTAAATGCCCTAAATTGACCCAGGTTTAGGGTGGAATCCAGAACCATATAATCAATTGGACGTTGGCTGCTGGCTGGCTGGAGATTCCATCATTTGGTACAAGCAGGACATAGCCAGCTAGCAGCCAACGTCCAATTGATTATGTGATTCACAATTTCAGGACCTCCTCCACCCCAGATGTTGATCCATAAAGACTTTGATGACATAGCCAAATGTGTAGTTTTCTTGTTGGTAGAGTGTGGTAGAGAAGGATCCTTTCCCCTCACCTTAGTATGACTTGGCCTTCAGCTGGCCTTAGGAGGACACTCTGAGGGAGCAGGCAGGGGCCTTGATGGGCTTTGAGCTAGTGCCTCACAGGAATCTGCCATATACAGAGTCAGTCCCTTGGTCCATCTGTCCTGACACTGACTGGCAGTGGCTCTCCAGGGTTTCAGGCAAGACTTCTTCCAGCCCTCCCTGGAGATGCTGGGGATTGAACATGGGACCTTCGGCATGCAAAGCAGGGGCTCTTCCGCTGAGCTACGCCCCTTCCCTGTAGGTTCCCTGTATTGTGAGGAGCAGGCCTCTCTGGGCACACAAGGTGCGTGGATGTTGTCGCCAGGCAGTGTATGAGGCTCTCGAACTGGAGAGAGAGAGGGAGGGGTTGGCAATGAGGCCTACTGGAATGCTACTTGGCAGGGCTGGCCTATCAGGCAAAATAGTGTAGGGAGTGGTGGTCCCACAGGCTGTCTGGGGAAGGGCCAGAAAAGGCTTATTGGACAAGCAGAGGACAGATTGTTGGTCCAAGCAGCACTCCTCCTGATTGACTCAGGTGTGCTTGGGTGTGTGGGGGCCTCTTCCCCTTTCCTAGTGTGGGGTTGTACCCTGGATTTGAACCAGGGGTCTCCAGCAGGTGAAACAAGTTGTTCTTCCAGGCCAGGGCTCCCTGCAACCCCCTGTGCTCCTGGTGTCTTCTGATTTGGTGTTGGTACTCAGGGTGGGAAAGAACAAATGCTCCATCAACTACCTGATTGCAGTCTGCTGCTCATGTGGCTCAGTGGGTAGGGAATTGCTCTATGGTGTTTTTGGTGTGGGTCTGAGTCTTCAGAGCTCCCTTTCTTTTGCCCCTGAACATGACTATCCTCCCCCACCCCCAGTATGCAAAAGGTGAGTGGGGGCATGTTGTCTACTGCCTCCTGGTGGAGCTCAAGCTTCCATCTCCTGTGAGGTGTCTCCACGAGCAATTTACTGCAGGTTTGCTGCATTTTGGAGGTCATTTGGGGCACATGATATTGTAGCCATCCTGCAGCCACCCTGGAATTTTGCACCCAAAACCGGTTTTTCAGAGAATACTTTTAATCTGATTGTTTTCCTTTATTCAGCTTGACTGCTCTTCTGTTGTAGTATGCTCTGCATTTACTCCGGCATGATAGCCCTACCCAGGGGTGTGTCTTTCACCTGACCATGAAAGCCGCACTGGCCCCGGTCAAGGGGTGTTTCCCCAATGTTTTCCCCACCGGTGTTTCCGTGATGTTTCCACCATTTCGTGTGTTGAACAGGAGTAGCTATACCCCTATCACACTATAGCACTATCGCAAAATAGCACATTTGGAAAGGAGTAGCTATACCTGCTATTGCACTACTGTGGTTTTAGCGGAACAGTAATAAAAAAAAAAATGGGGGGAATCAGGCATAGGTTGCAGAGGCAGGCACTAACATACACTGGCCAGAGAAAGCAGAGAGGGAGGAACAAGGAGAGAGTGGGAGAGACTGGGTGGGAGGGAACAGGCTCTCTAGGTGATGACATGGATGAGACTCCACCCAGTAGCCACCCAAACAATTTGCAGTAAACTGCTGTGTGACCTGCTGAGAGCCCCAGGCTAGCCTTGGGATAATCCAGGCTTTCAAGCCCTGTGTGTCCCCAGACAGAGCAGATTCGATTCCAGTAAAAAAACTGCACCAAAGTGGAAAATGAACTAAACCCATCACTGTGGAGTCCCCCCCCCCCCGCTTCCCAATCCAATGCTCTATGGCAAGGGTGGGCATTTTTGGAGGGCTGAGGGGCTGCACTCTGTAGGACACCACAGAACATCCTGAAAATACACTTTTAAAAAAATGGCCACATTAGCACTATGGTGCACTAAACAGGTCAATTTTTGCTTGTTTTGAAGCGACATTTGACTTTTTTTTAGCACTCCATAGTGGCTATGGAGTGCGAAAGGGGTCAAATTTAGTTTCAAAATAAGCTAGATTTGACCCATTCAGTGCTACTGAAAAATAACATGGCCACCTTTTTTGCCACCACCACCTTTGAGTATGCAGCAGGCAGTAGAAGCTGCACCAGAGGGCAGTAGGGGCCATGTGAAGCTCACATCTTGCCCATCTTTGCCCTCATTGGCTCATTCCACATGTAGATGACATGTGGGCATTGTTGCTGCTGTAATCCCTGACTGGCGGGACATTACAGAGTTTCCAGGGATAGTGGGAGCATGTCTGTCATTTTTCTTCCATTTTTGTATTTTCTACATGTGTGGTTTCCCCTTCTGGGCTGAGCACACGTACATGGGGCAGGGCTGGGGGGCTGTCCCACCAGTATAGTGGAGGAGGTATAGCTATAGTGCCTGTGTAAGGCAAATATCAGATTTCTATGTAAAGCACTATATAAAGTATTGTTTAAAATTATTCTACAACCAATTACATGATAATTCTATGCTATCTGCAATTTTTCACTAACTCTGAAGAAATATTAATTCAGTTATTTTTTTTTAATTACAAGGCAAAGAATGCATGGCAGCTACTAACAGCTTGATTATATTATTAATTATCACATAGTTCTGTCTCAAATGATGTGTCTTAAAGCAAAACTCTTTAAGAAGTTGAAAATTAAATGACCCCGGTCCTGTAAAATATTTGATTAACACTCTTCACTTTATGCATTATGAATCATTGCACTGAGCAAAATGCAATTTTAAATGGACATACGCTTTTTCAGGATTGGTTCCAGAGCATCTAAAATAAAATGTGTTTTAAAGTTGCAATATCAATTAAATTTGTTTCAAATTAAATTGCAGAGTCAATAACCCTATTGCTTAAATTAAAAAACAAAACAAAACCCCGAAGTGGTAGTTAACAATGCAGTCCTATGCATGGAATTTCAGCCTAATTCTCCTCCAAATCTAGAATAGTTATTTTCTCAACAGTTTTCTTTTCATTAGGTTTCCGTCTGTGATGTCTGTCTGTCTTATGTACTTTAGAACTATAAATTATGATTTAGTGATACCAATTTATTCAGAATATATATTTGTTAATAACGATGTACACTGTCTAGGTCTCTGAGGCTGCAATCCATATACACACTCTCTTGGGAGTAAGATCCACTGAATTCATCGAGACTTAGTTCTGAGTAAGGACTGCACTGTGAACGCATTAAGGATTGTGCTGTGAATACATTAGGACTTTTTCCTATTAAAAACAAGGCATAATAATAAAGTATAGAAATAAATACAAGAGATAATACCAGAAATATCAGTGGGGTTAAATCACAGTTGAACCTGTTTCCTATGGCTGCAACACTTTTTGAGGTATGGTTCCTACCTTACCTGCACTCCCCCCAAAAATCACCCCCAATAGCAGAGCTGCTTTTAAATGTTGGTGACTACAACTTCCATCATCCATGGCCATTGACCATGCTGGCTGGGGCTGATGGGAAATGGAGTCAAACAACATCTGGAGAGCCACAGATTCCCCACCCTCTGCTTTAACAGTTGGATAGAAGAGGGAAAGTCAGCACGTAACCCTGACATGCAAAACACATCCAAGTGCTGCACTTACCAAAATTCTATGGAAGTGCTAAAGATAAAGGAGCCCTCCTCTCTCCCTCTCCCTCTCCCTCCCGCACCCCTTTCCTATTACAAAGTTACCAGCAAAGCCAGGGAGCAGAAGTCTGATCAAACTGTGGGACTCCTTAGTCCAGGGGTGGGCAAACTCCAGGCTTGTGGGATCTATTTTGGGTTGTTGTTGTCATTGTTGTTGTGAACTAGAATGCTAATGTCTACCAATCAGAGCCAGACCCACAGAGGTGGCTGAGGGGTTGGAGTCAATTAGCCATTGTACCCCATAAACTGGAATATATACAAATCTACACGCGAGTTACCATAGATCAGGCTTCTAACACATCACTCTAAAATTGGCCAGCAGAGGTGAGCAAAGGACCTGGTCAAAAGCAACCCATTAATACTCCCATTTTACAGATGAGGAACACTGCGAATGAGAGATAAGTAATTAGCACAAGGCCAGTCATGGCAGAGGTTTATTGTTGTTTTATCACCTCACTCTTGTTAAAGTCGGGAGTGCTTGGAGATCTACCACAAGCCACCCAGAGATCTACCAGTAGATCCTGATCTGCATTCTGCTCATCCCTGACCTAGTCCATCAACCCCTTTCCAGTAGCTGCAGAGCCAGATGTCTCTGGGAAGCCTGCAAGCGAGGCGTTTTAGTTCATGGTTTGTCCCCAGCATCTGGTACTTGGAGGCAAAGCACCTCTCAGCCTAAAGTTTCCATTTAACTATCACAGCAAACAGCTGTTGGGAGGCCTCTCCTTCAGAAAGAGGCAGTTGCTAGATTTGAACCACAGACCTCTTGATTAGGAGTCAAATATTCCACCACTGAGTTGCACCCCAAGGCTCCTTGGCATGAAATAGGTGACTGCGATCCACACATGGGTTAAATTCTCATTCAGCAGCAATTCAAAGAATAGACCAGCCTTCTCCTGCCTGGCATCCTCTAGATGTTTGGAGCTATGACTCCCATCATCCCCAGCCAGCATGGACAGTGTTCAGGAGACCAAAACACCTGGCAGCTGCCAAGTTGGGGAAGGCTGGAATAAACAGCCAGACACAAAGAGATGAAAAGCACAGCCCACCAACTATGAGTATCTGATGTATGTTGTCTGCAAATCCTGAGTACTCAAAGGCTCAAAGCACAATGCTGGACCATTAACTGCTACTTTGCAGGATGGCTGCTCAGTAGTTCTAAAGCAACCAATTTCAATCAGACCAATCTGGGTTGGTAAACACTTTTGTTGCTGTTTTCTAACATACCAAAAATGTAGAAGCAGTTTATAAGGGTGGAATGGAATGGCACTTGGAGGGGAGAGAGAAAGAGAAATGTTATTTGTGTGCTTTGCACCTGAAGGAAGACACTTGGCCATCTCAAGGACCCCTGCATAAGACCATGAAGTTCAGGGTCTAAAATTACCAAGCGACACCACTGAGTGATCCTGTCCAATGAGCCAACACAATGGAAAACCACCCAGACCAGCATCACAGGTTGCTTGGCACAACTAGCCTGCTGGGCACCTGGGTTCATTTTGACCAGTCAGGTCCCTTGTCCTACAAACGCTGCTGGCAATGATGCACCTTTGTGGCTGCTCCTGGCACATTATATCATCTGGTATTTCCCTCACTATAAGGTTAGGCAGTGAGAGTGGAAGATTCTGCTGCAGTGCATCCAGTGAAATGACATGAGTTTCATTTCCCCTCCAGGCTCCATATACACAACCACCTTTCCCCTTTATAGTTTCTGGGTGTGTGTTGGGCACTGTACTAAACTTATGACTACATGACATAGAGCCTCATATACACAATTCTTTTTAAATTGTTTTTAAAGTAGTATACCAGTGGAGGGTATACTACCAGGGACCATGGTAATTTTGCCCTGTCTTTCATTTTGCCCATGTTTGTCCTTCATTACACTCTCTTCATTATCACGTTTTACTTTTAGATCCCATTTAATTGGTCATGTTTTCCTTTTAAATCACTGCAGTCCATATCTCGCTTTCTCTTTCTCCTGTTATTTGCTTTCTTGCTCTACTGATACTTGTCTCTTGTGTAAACCTCAGGTCAGCACCAGCACAGCTCCTGGTCTTATCTTTGGTTTTTATCTGACTTATTTTATCTTGTTTTTATCTTTGTTTTATTGTCTGATTGCTATTTTGTATTTTTATGTTTTTAATTTGTACACTGCCCAGGGAACTAAGGTTATTGGGCAGTTGTTAAAATGTAATAAATAAATAACTGACACATTTTATGCACATCTGTGTGCCCTTTTGTCCTTTTTTGGGTGGTGGTGGGAATGCATTTCCCCTCTCTTTTTGGCAATGTGTAAGTGATCAACCTACTGGCCACCCTCTTATTCTGGAATTCATTGCTTGCTTACTGATGTCCACACTTCTCCCTCCTTGCAAGTGTTTAAACAGCATCAGAAAATGTAACCTGAGCCTGTGACCTCTGATATCTTCCTCCAATTCTTGCTGTTCACTTGTATCCCTTTTCTAACAGACTTGCTTCTTTTGAGATTGTAAGAGTATGGGCAGCATTTGTTGTGGTATAGTGGTGAGAAAGCCAGGCTAGGACTGGGAAGGGCACCAGGGTTCGAGTCCCCACTCAGGCACGAAGCTCACTGGGTGATCTTGGGCTACTCACCAACTTTCAGCTTAACCTACTCCACAGGGGTGTTGTGATGAAAAGATGGAGTAAGGGGAAGGGAGAAGCCATGTACACTGCCTTGAGTTCCTGGGAGGAAATGTGGTATATACCTTTCTGGTCTGAGGTGCCTTATAAACGTCTGAGGTGCCTTATAAAGAATATCAACAATTATATAATTAATACATAGATAAACATCCCGATGGCTATATACATACAATATATACACAAAAGCATGAAAGTTGTTATAATTAATGTAGTGCATGTGGGAAAGTGTTATACCACTGGTGGTAAGGGAACAGCACCCATAAACACAACCCATGACCATGGTGTTATAACACCTCTGTTGTAGCAGAGATAGTTTTGAGCTAAACCACTCCTATGTGTCTGATGGAATTCCAGCCCCCTTGGTTTTTATGTTTGTTTGTCTTAAAATCTTGAAACAGATAACTGAACAGGGTGAAGGAGCCTTCCCCAGCTTCCAGATGCCTTCCAGATGTCTTGGACTACAACTCTCATCATCCATAGCCAACTTAGCCATTGGTATATTGGTCAAGTATATGTGACTATGTGAAGTTTTAACTCCCCAGGCACACTCCACTGGCAAGAATGCAAAAAAATATCACCAGTATTGTTCAGTTCTCTTACTTCTAGTAACTTACGTCAGTTTTTTGCAATTCCAATGTACAGCACTAAGAAATGATGCCACTCCTATACATCACCTGCCCTTTCTCCAGCAATGGATGTCCAAGTACTAATTGCTGCCAGGGCTCAAGCCTTCCTGATGTGATTCCTCCTTCTCTTTGGTTCCTTGTCTGCAATTCCAAGGTTACAGTGCTAGTTATGGTCAGCCAGTGGTGATGGAAAGGGACCTATATCTTTGGCCAGCTCAAGGAGTGATGTATTGCTATGAATAATGTCATTTTCAATATATCCAAGAACAGGACTTTAAATCTTGATGAGACTGTTTCCCTCCCCCTCCAATCTCTCTCCCCAGTCTAAACTTTGTTTCAGGACAGATGCTGGAGCTAAATCTTTGGTCTACTAACACAAAAGCAATTAAGCTTTTAGACATATAATTCCTGCAGCTCCCTCCTAATTTGAATGTGATCCACATCAAATCTAGGTTCTAGGTTTTTGAGGGCCCTTGGGCAAGACACGTTCAGTGCCCCCCCTCACTGCCACTGTCACCAGCCATTATTGCTCCTCTTTCTCTCTCTCATCATGGCTACCGCTTGCTTGACAGACAGAAGGCCAGTGAGCAAGAAGGCAGTGGCATCTACTGATCTTCCTTCTCACTGCCACCATTGTCAGGACCAGAGCGAGAGGCAGGTAAACAAGCAGGTTGCAATGGTGAAGTGAAGGAGCAACTCCAGGGGGCTCTTGCCAGTGGGCGCCCTGCTGGGGTGTGAGCCCTTGGCAGGTGCCCAAACCCTGCCTACCTTTAATGCCAGCCCCAATCCACATGCCTACCAGATCCCAATGAGACCGTCAAGGATGCCTCTTCCCTGCAGGAAAAGGGAGACAACATTTGGCCCCAGCATCCAAGCAAATCTCCATAATCATTGGCAGTGGTAGTTTCAAAGCAGAGCAGGAGGTTCCTGGCTGAGCTTGGCTGGCTAAAGTCATTTGCATCAAAGAGTATCAAGAACAAAGGCACCTGGTACTTTTCTAAAGTGTGTGTCTGTGATGATGATAACACCTGTGGTGGCCCATTCATACATGCAAATTATCTCCTGATGATCTCTGCATCATAAAATGAGGAACATACATGTGTAAACCAATCCTAAGTGTATAATAATCAAGGGTAGGAGAAATCCAGTGGTGTGTGTGTGTGTGTGTGTGTGTGTATATATATATGTGTGTATATATATATGAATCATAGCATGGCCACATACCAGTATGGTATCAGTTTCATTACACTTAACAGCCAGAGAGAGAAAATAGATATTTCTATTCCTGTTCTAAGCCAATTTATGTGGCATTGCCATTAATTTTAGTGGTACCCTTTGGACTGTAACTTGAAAGCTGAACTATATAATCAGCCAGATCATTGCGGTGCAGCTTCCTTTGTTCCACAGAGCTGTCAGACCCCTCGGTCCATCTAGCCCAGTATTGTTGACACTGACTGACAGTGGCTCTCCAAGGGTTTCAGGCAAGATTCTTTCCAGCCCTACCTAGAGATGCTGGGGACTGAACCTGGGTGCTTCTGCATGCAAAGTATGTGCTCTTGCCAGACTGCACATTTCAGGCTACAGGAGGGGGAACTGTGTGTACAAATAATAAACTTCCTGCACACTGAAAACTAATGTGTCGGGCTGAAGGGTCTTGCCTATCTTTCTTCCTGAAGGCCTTAACCTATCTTTCTCCCTGGCAAGTGGAAGAGGAGGGAGTGGGTGAAGAGAGGGACTAAGAGGCATTCCAATATAGTGATCCTGCCATCATAGTGGTATAGTCTAGCAAGAGCTGAACCATGTGATTCTAGTGATTGTGTTGCTCAGGCCTCAGATTTCCTGCCTACTGTTTTCATGGCAGGGGTCCAAACATTCACTCACCGTGGAGCATCCCTCCTGCTCTGGTAACCATGATGACTTCCAGCCCTCCTCCCAACTTTGGTGACTACACATTTTGGCTGGCTGCCTGGGCCAGCAAAAATATGTGGACTCCTGTTGCAAGGAATCCCAGGAATAGAACATTCAAATGTCCTTCTTATATCATTTTATAGCTCCATCCTTGTAAAGCAGGTTGTACTGAAGGGGTGGGCAACTCATTGCCCTCCAGATGTTCTGGCTTACAACTCCCATCATCCCTCACCATTGGCTATGCTGGCTAGGGCTAATTGGAGTTGTTGGCCAAAATGTCTGGAGGGCGACAAGTATGTTCAAGTTGTACTGAGAAAAGGTGACTTTCCCAGGACTACCAGTGAACTTCATGGATGAGCAGACTAGCAATTTGTAGGGTACCCAGAGTTGTGCTTACACACAGCTGTGTGCATATATGTATATATGCTAAAGTGCATATAAGAGACATTTTATGCCCTGATGTTAAGAGACATATCACCTAGCCTTGAGCTATGCATGTGCTCCGACGCATCCATGGAGCACTTGTGCATGCAGAGATCCCCATTCATTTTGATGGAGGAAGCCGACCTGAAAGAACAATGGAATGCACATATGGATTTGCTCCCCATTGAAATGAATGGGAAAGCCATACTGGGTGGAGCACTCTCTCTGTGTCCATCACAACTCCTGTCCCCCAAACAGATCACAACATGGAGGTGAGGAGTCCACATTCAGTGCATCTACTCTGTTCCTGAGACAACAAATAGATTTGTTGTTGTTGTTGTTGTTCAGTCGTTCAGTCGTGTCCGACTCTTCGTGACCCCATGGACCATAGCACGCCAGGCCTTCCTGTCCTGCGCTCTCTCCCGGAGCGTGCTCAAGTTCATATTCATTGCATCCGTGATGCTATCTAGCCATCTCATCCTCTGCCGTCCCCTTCTCCTTTTGCCTTCAGTCTTTCCCAGCATCAGGGTCTTTTCCAGGGAGTTTTCTCTTCGCATTAGGTGGCCAAAATATTGGAGCTTCACCTTCATTATCTGTCCTTCCAATGAGCACTCAGGGTTGATTTCCTTTAGGATGGACTGATTGGACCTCCTTGCAGTCCAGGAGACTCGTAGGAGTCTTCTCCAGCACCACAGTTCGAAAGCATCAATTCTTCGGCACTCAGCCTTCCTTATAGTCCAGCTCTCACATCCATACATTACTACTGGGAAAACCATAGCTTTGATTAGACGGACCTTTGTCAGCAAGGTGATGTCTCTGCTTCTTACTATGCTGTCTAGGTTGGCCATAGCTTTCCTCCCAAGGAGCAAGCGTCTTTTAATTTCATGGCTACAGTCACCGTCTGCGGTGATCTTGGAGCCCAAGAAAGTAAAATCTGTCACTGCTTCCATTTCTTCCCCTTCTATATGCCAGGAAGTGATGGGGCCAGATGCCATGATCTTCGTTTTTTTAATGTTGAGTTTCAAACCAGCTTTTGCACTCTCCTCTTTCACCCTCAACAAGAGGCTCTTGAGATCCTCTTCGCTTTCTGCCATTAGGGTGGTATCGTCTGCATATCGGAGGTTGTTGATAATTCTCCCGGCAATCTTAATTCCGACCTGTGATTCATCCAACCCGGCGTTTCTCATGATGTACTCTGCATATAAGTTAAATAAGCAGGGTGACAATATACAGCCTTGTCGTACTCCTTTCCCAATTTTGAACCACTTGGTTGTTCCATGTCTGGTTCTTACTGTTGCTTCTTGACCCTCGTACAGGTTTCTCAGGAGACAGGTAAGGTGGTCTGGTACTCCCATCACTTTAAGAATTTGCCACAGTTTGTTGTGATCCACACAATCAAAGGCTTTAGCGTAGTCAATGAAGCAGAAATAGACGTTTTTCTGGAATTCTCTTGCTTTCTCCATGATGCAGCGAATGTTTATTGCAATGTTCAAAGCATTTCCCATTCACCAGTGCAGTACTGTTTACATGAAACCTGTACGGTGGGCCAGTATTGTTATCCCCTTATTATGGATGGACAGCTGAGAGATAGTGAATTGTCCACAACTACTTCATGAATCATTAGCAAATGTGTGATTTCCTGGTTTATAGCCCAGCATAACAACTGTATCACACTAGTGTCCACTTTGACAACTTTTAGAGCCAAAACATACATTACTTTAAATCTAAGTTTAGCAACTTAGCCCAGTGTGGTGTAGTGGTTAGAGTGTTGGATTGGGGCATGGGAGATCCAGGTTCTAGTCCCTCCTTGGCCATGAAGCTCACTGGGTGACTTTGGGCCAGTTACTGACTCTCAGCCTAACCTACCTCAGAGGGTTGTTGTTAGGATAAAATGGAGAAGAGGGCCATGTAAATCGTCTTGGGTTCCTTGCAAAAGGGGGGAAAAATGAGGATATAAATGTAATAATAAGTAACTGTAATAATAATAAAATAAACAAACTATGCCTTTTTCATGTTTACTCTAGAGTAGACACAGGAGACCAAATCCAGATCTTAAAAGCCCCCTACCCCATGCTAGGATCTGGATCTAGATTGGGGCCCTGCACCTACTCTAGAGTAAAAATGAAAAAAAAAGTAGTGGTTAGACACATATTTAAAGTAATGCCTGTTTGGGCCCTGAGGTCAAGCTTGAAGCAAAGGCAGAAATATAACCACATCTATTTGGAAAGCAAAGGAAGCTGTGTTGGCCAAAAGAAAAGAAAATGTGCAAAATCCGTATTACAATAATACCTTCTTAGGTCAACTAAAAGTTCACAAAATACTGCGTAAGCTTTTGTGTTCTCCAGAACTCTTCATCAGGCAAGGTGGTAAACAAAGCAAAAAGGGCGTGTGTGGAAAAAAAAAAAGTGGCTGATGTTCCAAGTTGTGCATTCTGCATTGGGTTACAGTCTTATGGGGCTGAAGATTTTCAAATTAGGCTCTCCCAGGTACTGAGATGTTTTCAGGTTGCACCTGGGATCCTGCCAAGGGTTGCTGAGCAATTGAAAGACATTTGTATAGCCGGCTAAAATGGCTAATGGTGAAAATTTGAAGTTAGTTGTTGTATATTGCCATATTAGCGTTATGGGAAGATCCTTTAAATTTGTTAATTGGAGCCATCCACAGACAGTTAGAGGCCATAATCTGTTCATTCACATTTCAGAAACTTCAGAATTGCTCAATAAGGAGTTTGAAGGAAAGGATGTCTAATCAGAATTAAAATTTTCAGACTTTGCAAACTGAGGAAGTTGAACCAGTTTGTATTCAAATTCTTCTCAAATGGGTTCACTTTAAGACAATTACAGTCCTTAGTACTGATGGATTTTCTTTTAGCCTAAGGGCATTTAAATGTAATTTAGGCACATTCTATCTATCTATGTGAGGTGGGTGGTCAAAACTGTTTGTTGGGTTTTTGACAACTCCCATTACTAGGCTGAGTGTTGATAGTATTTTTGTATAGTTAGTCTTTAATATCTGTGCAGAAATTGTGATTAATCTTGTGAATGTTTTTATAAGCTGATATATTATTAAAAAGCCAGGATTGAAATGTGTTGCTATTGGAATACTTACTGAATTTTTTTTTATTTTTTACTTTTTTAATCTATTTGCAGTATCTGTATACCACTCCACATCCAAAGATCTCGGAGCGGTCTATGTATTGCTTTTATTGTTTTACTTTGTATATTGTGAGCCAACATGCAGACTTCATGGCTTCAACATCAAGTCAGGGCACAATACTATACTGGCTCAGGAATGCTGGGAGTTATAGGACTTCTTTCTGTCCAAACATGTATAGGATTGCGCCCTCAGTTGTTTCCCTTTCCCCCTCCACTCCAACCTGCTTTTTGTAACATCTTGCCTGATAAGAGCTGAAAAGCTTGCACAGTTTTTGTGACTTTTGATTTGGCCTAATAAACATATTACCCTAATATAGATTTTGGAACCTTGAACACAGTTTTCATTGTGGAAAGGAGGCATATAAATTAAAGTCTAATCTATTTAAGAATTTAACATCTGCCTTTTTTTTTTTTAACACAACTGAAATCTCAAAGAGAACAATATTTTAAAAAACCTAATAACGGTTTTCCCTGTACCAAGATAACTGTGTGTTTCACCTAAGGATGGAGACAATTTGCATAACAGCTGGATTTCATATTTTCAAAACTGGGGGATTGAGCTTGTTTCTTTGTTTCCTCATCCCAGAAGTCAAAGGAGCAGTTCCAGGTGCAACTTGAAACCATCACATCACCTGGTAGAGCCTAAAATGAAGTCTGCAGCCCCCTCCCACATTTCATCTTAAGACTCTGACCATGCAGTCTTCAACATTGTCAATCTCTCTCTCTGTCTCTCTCCCCCCTGCCCCCGCCCCAGCCACTTTTCCCAGTATCTTACCTGATGAAGAGATCTCGAGATCTCGAAAGCTTGCACATTTTTCATGGCCATTGAGTTGGCCTATTAAAGTTATTACCCTAATATGGATTTTTGATTTTTTTACGGTCAACATGGCTACCTGTGCTTTCAGTCCCCAGGGATGCAAACCCTTCTAACTGCTCTTGTCCCTTAAATTGCAGAGTGTTGCACAGAAATTAAGCTGGTGAAACTTTTCTGATCACTTTTTTTCCATGCTTGAAAAAGCTGTTTTCACCTGTTGAACTTTATCCTCCTGTACTATAACAACCACCTGATAACTTTATACCATTGTGGATTGGACCAGGATCATTTATATATGCAGCTAAGCTTCTGCTCATAAGCCTTTAAGTATATCAGGTGATCAAATATTAAAGATGCAAATCTTGAAGAAATACTTGAAAAATATTGCACCGCAGAGACACTAGTGGGCACCACTATGACTTGTTCTTGTGTTGTGTTGTTTTAAACACACACACACACACACACACACACACTATTGTTCTTTGCAGCTTTCCTGTCTTTTATCTCAAAGAGAATAGCTCATTATTTTTGTGTTTGAAAGAGTCTTGTGATGTGGCAGAGAATGACAGCTCATTGAGAGAAAGTACCTCTTTATTAAAAATAGCTATTCAGTATAATGAATGTCCAGTACTTAGAGGAGGGATATTTTGGACTATAATTCCCATCAGCCCCAGCCATCTGATGGCCAGTGGTCAGGATTATGGGAGTTGTAGTCCAACAACATTGGGGGGTAGCAGCTTGGAGAAGGCTGGTGTGGATACTGAGGTAGATGGACCACTGATTTGGCATGGTAGAAGGCAGCTTCCTATGTTCCTTCTTCCATTCTAATTCTTCTCCTTCTCCAATTCGTATATGAATAAAGGTATTTCTATTGTATTGCCTGGATGTATAAGTTGTAACCACAATCCTACTTGGGGAGAGGAGGCTGTGTGTTGAAAATGTCTCATGGGTGGTTTTGTGTGTGTGTGTGTGTGTGTGTGTGTGTGGGATATGATATGTAGAATTTTGGGTGTGTGTATGGTTCTGTCTTTATGTAGTTTCCAAGCAACTTCCTGGTTGTTTGATGCTCCTTAACTGTTTCCTTTGTTTTAGTGTTGTTAAGTGGACTAAAGGAGTTCTTAAACTTACTGTTGCTGACTGCTATGTTGCTACTTTTGCTGATGTTGAGTATGGTGAATTGTCATCCTGGGGAAATCCTGCGTGTCCTGCAGAGACCCCCTGAGTAAAGCCAAATCATACAGGGAAAAAATTGAGGGAGCCCACAGGAATGCCCAGCTAGAAGAATTTTGCTGGCTAAAGAGGTGGAACCTGTCAGTGTGGAGCTGTCACTATTGCTTGTATTTCCTGTGCTTTTTCCTGTGGGTGGAGTCTGTAGGCGTGATCATGCTGGAGGAAGGAGCCTCACATAGTGGGTCTGGGTCTCAGTCATGCTGTACCAGGGTTTCCTTATATCTGTTTTTCTGGTCGTCTTTGTTTCTTGCCTGCCCATTGCTCCTGGTGTCATTTATTATGTAACAGAAAGGGGGCAAGGGAGACATAGGAACATAGGAAGCCGCCTTATACTGTGACAGACAGACCATGGGTCCATCTAGCTCCGTATTGTTGACACTGACTGGCAGTGGCTCTTCCAAGGTTTCAGGCCTACCTGGAGATGCCAGGGATTGAATCTGGGACCTTCTGCATGCAAAGTGGGTGCTCTGCCACTGAGCTATGACCCTTCCCATGAGAGACATGGAGACATTTGCAGTCATTATGCTTTGGTTGCCCTCTTTCCTTGTTTACCTGTGTGGGGTGCTCCATCCTGGCACCGACAGTTATTGGAGTGGAGTTGGGTGTTGGGTGTTTTGTGTCGGGAGTCCCAAGGTGAGACACCTGTTAGGGTACTAGGTGGAGAAGTGTTAACAATGTGCTCAAATTTCTAGGAGTGTTCTGATGACAGGCTATTCTTTGCAAAGTGCCCCCTTTTGGTGCAAAGTGCCCTTTCCTCATAGTTGCCCATCACCAGAATTCCCCCCTTGCAAGCTTTCAGAGTACATAGCATAAGCCTGGAGAGATATTGCCTCATGCAGCATGCAATTATCACTTCGTGTGGTGTTTATATACTGATGATGGCATGCTGTGATTGGGTGCTGAGTTACACCATATCCTTGTGGCAATGTGGGCAGGAAGCTCATTGATGTGGGAGCAGCTTTTTTTACCAAACAAACAAACCCCTCCCATTGAAGTCAAAGGGAGGGAAATATCCTACTCTAGTCTCAAGCTGTTGTATTTGCACCATTTATGGGGAAGGGTGACCATGGTCTCAAGGGGTATAGGATGATGTATAGATGTACTTCTCCCAGGTGCTGCCTCCATCCTGCCCTGAATGTTGCCCCCTTTTGGTGTATCCATCAGTGTATCTGGGGAGTTCTGATTCCATATCTGTTGTGTAGGCAGTGTATTTTGAGTTCCACCAGTGTAGCAGGGATTCCATCAAACTTTATAGCTCAGGGGTGGGCAGAAAGTGGAACTTCAGATGTTTTGGACTTCAACTCCCAGCATTCCTGACCATTGGCCATGCTAGCAGGGGCTTCTGGGAGTATACAAGTCCCAAGCATCTGGAGATCTATCCTCTGGTCACCTCTCCTAGATCCCTGGAGATCTACCTTCTGCCCACCTCCCTTCTGCAGGCAGAATTTGAGTATAGGGTTGTTCGGTTAATTGGTTAGATTGATTGATTAAAAAGTAATCAACTCAAAATGCTGCTTCTGATTAATCAGGGAGCAGATATTTTTTACAAAAATATTTGTAATACAAGTGCTTCTAAAATCTGTGGAAGGCAAACACTGTCTCCAAGGAGGCAATCTGTCTAGATGTGGAGCTGTATATAAACTTTGTATATAATCAATCAATCCATCTCCTTTCTCTAACACACAGGAAGAATGCTTCTTCTACAATGATGCCAGCTATAATACACATGCATAATCTAAAAAGACTTCCCCAACCTGGTGCCCTCTAGGTGGACTACAATTCCCAGCATCCCCACTTGGACTACCATCCCCAGTTGGCATGACCAATGTTGAGAGAAGAGTTGGCCCAGGTTGGGCAAGGATGACCTAAAAACAAAGAAAACATGCTTCTTGGTTCAGAAATATTTGTATCCAGATGCAAATGGAATCATTTGGTTAATCTATTAGTTGGCTAAAACTCCTGCGATTCATCAGTTTAAATTAGTGTTTCAGCGCTAGTTTTGAAGCATGCCTTCTAATTCCTATTTCATTTTATGTTTACGGCAACCTTGTGAAGCAGGTTTTATAGATGGAGAATGAAAGCTGAATGATAGCGATATTCCAAAGTCTAAATACAAATAATACCTTTGAAGATTCATTTTGATATGTCAGATGAAGATTTTTTTTGTCTTCAGAATTTGACATCAGAGTTGAAATGTGATTATTTTAGATTGCCCTAGATTGCTGAGCTAGCTTCTGTGAGATGTCAAATAGCAAGAGTTATAAGCTGTCAACTATCAATGTCAAAATCCTGGCAATAGTTGTCAAATGCTAAATACCAACATACATGTCAGTTACCAAATCAACTGTTGTCAGATCAGATGTCAAATACTGACATGTACAAAGAACAATTTTGAAGAAAGGATGTATGGGGTGGGGTGGGGGGTTCATTTCAGCTTTACTTGTAACCACTTGATAGTCCCATGATCTCCCTGGTTCAACAGTCTACTCACTGGGCCAGACTAGTTCAAACAGGAGTAGGATCACATAATCTATGTTTCACTGAACACAGATGTCTGGATATTTTGAAAGTCATGAGGATTTACTTATTTTCACTGAATCTCATATGATTTGGACTGAGTTAGAAGTAAAATCAGGTTTTTGTCTTAACCATAGAGCTGAAGCAGGTTCTAGAAAAAACTATACAATTCTAATTAGGAGAGAAATGAGATAAAGTCTGGGAACTCAATGTATGATATACAACTAAGACAAGAACTAGAGAATAATAATAAGCATTTGTTGTGTAAGGGGAGCCAAAGGTAGATATCTTACAATCTTAAGAGATATTTTAGTGTATGTGTATTGTGTGTTTATGTAGCTGTTGTGTTTTGTTTTGTTTTTTAAAAAAAGGGAAAAAAAGAAAAGAATAACTATCCAAATTCTAACTCTTTTCATTGTCCAGTCTTAGATCTAAGGAGGCCCAGGCTGTGAACTAACCATGTATTTCTAGGTAATGTTTGTGTTCAGTGCTCAGAAGCAGGGCCGGCCCTATCATTAGGCCGAGTGAGGCAGCCACTTCAGGTGCCAGATGCTGGAGGTGAGGGAAGGAGGCAGTGGGAGCAGCAGCCTCCCCTGGCTATTCCTCCTGGACCCCCACTTCAGCTGTTCACCTTGAGCCCCCTCCCATCCATTCCAGAGGTGGCACCCGGGCTGTGATGTTTGCTTGTTGCTCTCCTGGGCTGACTGACTGCTTGCCTAGTCACCTTCTCCCAAGGCATTACAGGCCACCATACTGATGGGAAAATGTACTGACAGAGCAAGTAGGAAGAGAGGGAACCAGCCCAAGCCATGCACACCAACAGGCAGCATGCATGTGAGTGCATTGGTCCGCTCATGTGACATACGCACCAGCCACTGCTGCAGAACAGTATTAGTTTGCGTCGGCAGAGCAGGTGGCAAGTGCAGCGGTGAACAAGCGGTGGCAGAGTGTTGGAGGATGCAACTGTGTGTGCCACATGGCCTGCCTTATGGCCCCTAGGCTAGCCTACTGCTCTTGGGTGTGGTGCAAGATGCTGTCCTATCGCCAATATTGACATAAGGGTCAAGTGTTAGTTGGGTTGGCCTATGTACAAGGAATTGAGGGGGCGCCATCTTGCCCTTTGCTTGAAGCAGCCAAATGCCTTGGGCTGGCCTTTCAGATGAGGACTTGCTCTGCATTCAGGAATGAGGCACCCACCATGGATCAAGTTCAAAATCAAAATGGAGAGTTGGGAAGGATCACATTTGCAGTGGCAGCAAAAGCTATCTAAATCATCAAGAGATGGGTAGATGGCCGCAGAGAGATTTTGTCAAAGGTTTCAGACAACTAAAATCAATTCATCCACTTTATCTGTTTTGAACACACTAGAGCTTCAGCCAAAGATGTCACAAATGGTTACAGCTGCCTGGAAACCTTCAAGGTGTCAATTGACTATATTTTTAGGTACAGGAATGTTACATGGACATGCCAGTTTCACCGATGATTTTTTTTTTTTAAACCTTAAAACAAAACAAATGGACTTGGCAATATGCAAGGGAATAAAAAGATCATGAGAGTGAAGCTGAGTTGAAGCAGGGTAACTCAAAATCAATATTTTGCTTTTAAACTCTTAAGGGGAGGCCCATGAGGGCTGCACTCATTTTGTCCTCCTTACTTATTATCCTCAGAGGATTGGCTGAAAAGTCAAGATGAGTCCATACTTACAGCTAGGGCATTCCTTGCTGACATGCCACTTGTTAGACTGCTTTGATGCTGCTTCACCCCACCCCCCACCCCCACCCAGTGGGGTTTATGCAGAGCATAAAGTAAGAAACAACAACCCAACAACAACACCCTAAACTCTGAACAGGTGGAGCATGGCCAGGTTGACATTTTAAACATGCTTGTTTTCCCCCATGCTCACTACCACCCATGCTTGGAGAAAAACATTTTTTAAAAAGTTCTTGCGGCTGTTCGCACTAAGACAGATGGTTGCCCAGGACCAGTTTATGTGCTACAAGTCCAACTGACTGCTTTTGGTACATTGAACATCAGAGGTGCTACGGCACCTAAATGTTTCGGGGCCCAGGTCCCCCGTAGAACAGAAATCTGCGTAATAGGTGCATATGTTGATTTATATCTATATACGGAAATGTTGAAATAATTAATAGAATTCATCAAAGTTCCACAGGAGGCAAAGCCAGCCCATTAATTTCTCATCCAAATCATCTCAGGTAAAATAAATTCTCCAATTAATTTGCACCCTGACCCAGATCATCCCAAACCAATGGAAATTTCCCACCTCAGTTTAATTGCCATGTGGTGAAAGATGGTTGGGGTGGCAGCCTTGCAGCATGTAAGGGAAGGTTTTGGCAGGGAAAGATTTTTGGGGTGGTGGTATTGCAGCATGTTAACCCTTCCCTCCCTGGCTGCAACTCCCCTTGAAAATTGCCCCTTGAATGGCAATTAAGCTAAGAAAAAACACTTCCATCAGTGGAGGCTGGTGGCTCTGATATCAATGGAGTGGGAAATCCATCCCAGGTTTCAGTTAGAACCAGTCAGAACTCTAAAGGAGATATCCAAGGTGCTATGCATCTTGGATCACTCCTTTAGAGTTCTGATTGGTTCTGACTGAAACCCAGAGCAGATTTACCACCCCACTAACATCAGATCCATCAGCCTCCTTAGCCTTCCATTGGCACCAATGGACACTCCGAGCTCAGGGAAACAGACCTCATGGGCCTGGGCCTAGCAATACCCCTATTTAAGTTCTGATGTGAGCGGTTACTTACGTGATCAATAAAACGTGGCAGGAGGGAACATGTGCAATAAGATGGCAGCCATTTTTATGAAGAAGGGGGCTTGGAAACATGGTTCTCATGGAAGTTGCTCCTATGGTATCTGTGTGAATTTCCCATCCCACCTTATCCACTTTATTCGAGTAAAATTAACTCCTAGCGGCTGAATCTTTAGCACAGGGACTTCAGTCTTGTGCAGTACAGGTACTTAACACTTGCACACACACTTCCTAGAATACCACTTGTTACTGAGAAGTTGTTACACGTGTTGTTTATATTTCGTATACTTGTTGGCGTCACCCTTGTGCCTTGTCTAAATCTGTACTGATGTTCTGGAAAAGGCAGTATGGGCAAGGAACTCCTAGCAGCTAGGATGGAACCACAGGGTGCAGATGCTAGTGCCAGATTTGTTCCATGTAATTTGTAGTTCATTGCCCCACGCATCCCCTGTTATCCCTTGATTAAAGGAGTTGCCCCTGCTACAGTATGCAAAATTTGGGGACTCCGGATAAATGCAAATACCTTCCTAACTACCAAGTTGCTACCTCAGGTAGACAACCCATGAGGATACCTTTAAATGACCTTTTAATGAGGTGAAGTACCCTGCACAAATTGGCCTTTCAGAGATTTCTGTATTGAGACACCCCTTAACGTAATATTACAGGGATTATGTTTTGAGCTGCTTTGAAGTTCTTGAAAGCGGGATAGACATTTTTGTTTTAAAAGCCATGATTTATCATTCTCCTCTTCTCTGTGCTCTTGTCAGCTTCCAGACCTTGAAAGGTCAATGTGTATGTATGTTCACTGGCAGAGAGGCTCACAAGTTCTCCTCATGCTCACTACCTGCCTTGTGAACTCCACAGTGGGCATTGGTCTTAGCCAGCCATGCAAGCCAGTGGTGGTGGTGGTGGTTGGGGAAATGGTGTGTAGAGAAGCATCCTGAAGACGGGCACTGCAGGAACCTTGGACCCAGGTATCTAAAGAGCTGCCCTCTCCCACACCAACTATTGGATGCCCCTCTCTGAGTGCACCCTGCTCTCTGAGGTTAGGTGGGTGATGACAGGTGGGAAAGCCCTTTCAGCAGTGGTGCCTCTGGAACACTTTCCTCAGGGAATCTCACCTGACACCTACTCTGATATCTTTTTGGCAGGTGCAAAGAAGACCTTTTTATTTTCCCAGGCCCTTTAAAATGTCATCTGCCCAAACTAGTTTTTTATTATTGTTGCTATAATGGTCTTACATTTTTATTGCCTCTGCTGTTTTAATTTGTTATTTGGATATGCCATTTTGTTTCTTTAATTGTTTTCTTCAGTGATTTTCAACTGATTTGAAAGTAGAAAGATGTCTATGTGTGTGTGTGTGTGTGTACGTACACACACACCCCTATCTCAATCACCCTTTTATACATATATTATATTTATATTGATAATATGAATAATATATTTAATATATTGTGTTTATAATGTGTGATATATATATATATATATATATATATATAGCGCATAATAAAGCCAGACACAGTATACCCAGGGCTCAGGATGCAGCTTATGCCGAAACACGTTTGAGAGGAGCTACAATAATGTATCTCTTGTTTGACCATTTTGTAGGGAGAGGCTTGGGATGGCTGAATAGGCATGGAGGATAAACCAGTGGAGGCTGGTGACTCCACTTTCGGTGGGACTGTGAATCCATTCTGGGTTTTAGTCACAACCAGCCAGAACTCAGACAGAACCATTTTGAGGAAAGCTGACTTAAAACATTTGATACATATACAAAGATGTGTTCATGTCTGAGCACAAGTATAAGACAGTTACATGAACCAGGGGACCATGATTAGCCACAGCACTGCATGCTGGATGTACATGCAGTAGCAAATATACATGTAGCGTATGAAGCTTAAGAAGAAATCTTAAGAAAAGCTGTGCTGGACCACACCAAGAGTTCCACATCCTGTTTCCTATAGTGGCTAACCAGATGCAAACCCCCCAAGCAGAACATCATGGCAATAGCTTAAGTTTACATCGTTTTGTTTGGAGTTTATTTATTTTTTTAATTGAAGAGGAACATGCTTCCACATGTGCTTAAGTGACTGCCAGCATTTAACTATCACCATGGCAATAAAAAGCCCTGTGTGTCATCAGCTACAGAATCAACTCGTTTAATTTCCCAGGAGGAAATCTATGTTCTGGGGACAGTCCTCCATGAGCCATTTCTGATAATTTCATTGCTGGCTCTGGATCGGAGTGTGTCTGTCATGACAGTGATCGTATGGGCAGCAATGAAAATCCCATCTCAGGAGATTTTCAATAGGCATTTGTGGCTGTTTGTGTATGAACCGGTTTCACCTGTCCAGCTAGAACTCCATCTATTATTTATTTCATCCCAAGGCAAAAGATCCCCCTACCCCACAAACACTACTTCAGTCCTCAAAGCAATCTTCAAAAATTCAGTAGCATCATAGAGGTTTGCCCAAGAAAATCCCAAATCAGCCATTCATTCCCTTGCTTACTGCTTCCCCCCACCCCTATTATTACATATGGTTTTTGACAAATAGGAATGGCAACATATACAATAATTCACAACAGCACTGCAAACATAAATTATTGTTTTAAATCCCTGCAAAGAGTAATTATTTCTTGGGTGGTGTCACGTAAATCGAGCAGCCATCAGCAAGGGTTGGGGGTGCCTGGATCCATCTGTGGGTCTGTTGATCCCTAGTAACTGGATCTAATTAACTTCAGTTGATTGACTCATGTCTGTGATCTCTGCTTTCAAAATGTGTTAGTTCAGTTTTTAATCGCACTTTGCAGAACTAGTTTTTCCCCTCATTGGACCAGTGTATGTGTGGAGTGGGTGGGTGACTTATTACAGTCAGAAAAATAGATATATTTATCATATTCACTGTTCACATCATGCCTCTGATAACATAAACTTCTGTGTATGAAAGCTCATCCAGCAATAAATTTGTGAGTCTTTAAGGTGCTGTTTTAACAGTACAGTAATAGAACAAGTGTTGTTTCAACAGTACAGTAATAGAATGTACCATTCAAATGTTTAACATTAAGATTAGGTAAGTAAGGGCTTACAATAAATACATTACTCAGTGGCTGTTAGCCATGATAGCCATAATGGCTATTTGGAACCTCCATGTTCAGAGGCAGTACATCACTGAACACATGTGGCTATGGAGCATCAGTGCAGGTGATGCCATGCCTGTCAGCTTTCAGAAGCATCTGATTGGCCAGTGTGGGAAGGTTGTTAGGTTAGAAGGACCCTTGGTCTCATCCAGTAGGGCTGTTCTTATGTTCTTAATTATTTACCATAAATGATGCACTAGTCTGTACAGTTATCCATATTTTTAAACTATGCTTTGGTACCTAAACTATGAGCATCTCTACACCAGCCTAAAATCCTGCATTTAAAATAGAGCTTTCTGCTTCCATTTTAAATGTAGGATTCCAACAGACTCCCTTTACACATGCTTCCTTTCCCCTCTCCCCTCTCCCCCGCCTTCTCCCCTGATCTGAGTCTTCCATATATTTAATTGGTCTAGCTCCTCTTCGTGTGGCTTTTCCTTTTTCACAGAGGGAACTCAAGCAGAACATCAGCTGGGTAATTTGAAACCTCATTATCTCTGATCTTTTAAAAAATGTAATACAGGTCATTTAATGCAGGAGACACCCTGGAGGTTCACAGCATCATCTAAAGGACCCACAAACTTCCGTGAGTGAGCACGCTCAATAGCAGGATAAAAGCTCCATGTGAAGGAGCTCTATGCCTCTTTAACAAGGAAAGAAGCCTGCCAGTGGCTGTAGGGGCCACTGGTTTCCTAAAGCAAATACTCAAGATCCCCCACCTCTCTCTCACTCATTCACCCCTATGGCAGTGCAGTATTTTCTCCTGCTCCTCTTCCATCTTCAGCCAAGATATCCCTGTAATGGGCTCATGTTGCTACAGCTCATTCAGCACTATGGCAGTGCAGTATCTCCTCCTGCTGCTGCCAGGATATCCACGTAATGGGCTCAAACACAATGATCCTATGTTATAGTAGAAAGCCTTCACTTGTCTCTAACACCAAATCATTTACTCAAGGACAATCATAATGTACATCTCTCCCTTCATTGGCCTCTGCGTGTGGACTGTTCTTATTTCCTTGAGAAGTGAGTTGGGCCGTGATGAACTTTGAGGAATCTTCTCTTCACACACAGTGACCCTATAAAATATAATCATAGACTTGGAAAGGCCCAAAGTCTACCCCCTCTGCCATTATCTGGAAATAGGATATACTACTGTATCAGGGCTTTTAGGAATCTTGTGCCAAGGATGAAATGTGAGTGAGGAACAGGTTTTAAGTCTGTGTGGGAAAGCCCTCGGTTGGAAAACTTTTGCTGTGCTTAAAACCTTGCCAGTGGAGAAAGAGAAATGAGAAGGACAGCGGAGGTTATTGCAATATAGTTTCTTTTCAGATGTGTTCCCTGAACAAAGAAACAAAGCCTTTTCACCAACAATTTTTCAAAAACTCAACAGGAATTATACTTAGATCTAAAAACAGCAGCTCCTCAAGCTTATGGCAGTGTTCTTCACAGTAAGGCCCACAGGCATTGGCAGCTCCCAGTCATGTCAATTGTAGCTCTCTGCCTTTCTCTCTCTCTCTCTCTCTCTCTCTGCAGTAGCTGCTCACTTCAACAGGGGCTCTTGAGGTCTGCATTGCGGCGGGCCAGCTAATGTCATCTGGGCTACTGGAGAAGGCTTCGGGGATGGGGAGTCAAGAGACCTTTGCTTATCAGCTGTGAGGTGGCTGGGAAGAGGAGAATGCAGGAGCAATCAGCCAATTAGCTATGATAGGGGAGGAGCTCAAAAGGCAAAGACTGGCTTACCGATGGGCTAGCTGCAGTGGTATACTGCACAGGTGCTGGAGATGAAATTGAATGCACGGGCAAGAGAGAGAAGGAGCTGGGAGAATTTGCAGCACTCAGTAGAGCAGAGCGCTCTCTCGGTGACAAGAAGAAGATCTATCCCAATCCAAGGACCAAGTGAGTCTGCTGGAATTTGCCTGCCTGGCGACTGACTGATGAGACCTTGCTTGGATGAAGTTGGGGGTCCTCAAGCTGAGGACAGTGCACAGCGTCACTGCTTGACTGAAGGGGTGAGAGAAGAGCCCACCTCCCACAGCCTGGGAAAGGCCCCCAAATGGCCTCAGTGGCAGTGTCTGGGGCCAAAGTGGCTCCTGCTTGAAAAACAGCGAAGATCACTGGTTTATAGCAACATCCTTTTTCTCCATCTCCTATACTTCATTTGATGGAAAACTGCTTTTCAGTCTCTACCAGAATCCTGGCTTTTAAATCTACCCAATGTAGCATGTAAAAGAGAATAATGGAGAAATTAAACGTTGCTATATGATATTATATAGATTCTTTTTTTAAAACAAGAAACCTGGGGAGGAATAAGATGGGACACAAAAGGTCTATGTGCAATATGCTGTGGTGGTAGAATTGATATCTTCTCTGAAGGGCTTTTATAAATAAAATAAATATAAAAAGACAAGTAACTTTCTCACCTAATTTGCTTGCAGAACTGATAATTAAGTGTTGCTGGCTGCATCACCAGCACACATTTGTGATACTTGATATTGTGTCTCTGCATATTTAGAGGCTAAAATCGTTTTGCTTTTTGCTGAGTAAAAACATCCATTTCATGGATGCTTTCCGCCTCCAGATAATGTCTAGCTCCTGTCTTATAACTTTTCCTTCAACAGAAAACCTATTTGGGTTAAAAATTCCTCCATGTCTGAAATCTTCAGAACTATTACTTATTCTCACACACCACTTCTGAACAAGGGGTACAAAACTAAAAACGATTATGATGATGATAATGATAATAATAACAGATGATAGTTGGAGTTTGGAGGAAGTTTCCATCTATGCGTAAAATTCTAGAACAGGCTTTGTAGGATGTTGTTAGGACAAATACCTTCACCAGTTGTTCCAAAACATAAAGTATACAAAATAGCAGATGATTCATACAAAGAAATTACTTCATGGTGAACCAACAACCGATATATGAAGCTACATCTTCTGCCTTTCAGTACTTGCCAATCTAGAATTGTCCCCCTGCACTGTCCCCCTTAGTCCCTGTGGTGTACATGCAAGTCCAGAGGGGAAACCCCTATTTTGCGAAGTCATTTTTTCACAAGAATAAATAATTCTGTTTTGACTGAGTGAGGCAAAAAATCTGTCTTCTTTGATACACCCACTCTTGCAACACACTACTCAGAATTGTGTAATGCATCACACATTCATTCTGAGTAGGGGCTCCCATATGCTTATTCTTCTCAATAAAGGAGCTTACTAGCAACGACCTGACAAGAATGGCTTTCCTCCACAGACACAGGGCAGTTCTTGTACATTCTGTCAAAAGCTGTGTGACTGGATCTGCTTCTCTTCTTATTACTGGTAACTCCAGCAGCATCATTTGCTCAGTAAGTGCCTCCTCTTCCTCATTCCGAGGGCGCCCCAGGGTTTCCCTCTAGTTCTCTTACTCCACTGCATGACTCACCACACACTTGACGTTCATCTCCTTACCTTTCGCCTCATCTTTAGACATGGCTTTCCATCACTCTCCCTTCTTTGAATGCCTCCTCACTGCCATAGAAAACACTCAGTGAAAAAGAATCAGGAAAGTACATGACATGCTCTATGCTGCTGTTGTGGCACCTACCATCATTCAAATCAGACACAATCAGGCAGGCTTTTTGGTTTTGCTCTCTGCCCCATATGTTAAACCTGTGGCCCTCTGCATGTTGTTGGACTACAGTTCCCATCATTCCTGATCATTGGCCATGCTGTCTTGGGCTGATGGGAACTGGTATCCAACAATATCTGCAGGGCTACAGGTTCCCTACCTCTGTCTTAAACTAAGCCTGTCACACCTAATTGGATAATCTGGAGCCAGTGTGGCATAAAGGTTAGAGTGTTGGGCCAAGACCAGAAGACCAGTATTCAAACCCCTGCTCATCCATGAAGCTTATTGGGAGGCTCTGGGCCAGTCACTCTCTCTCTCAGGCTAACCTACCTCACAAGGTTCTTATGAGGATAAAATGAGGGACACACATGTACACCAGCCTGAGCTGTTGGGAAGAAGGAAAGTAACAGCAGACTATCAAGTTCTATAAATTGGAGCTCAGAATCATGAAGCTTTACTAGAGTGTAAATTGCTGCCTTTCCAGGAAATATGTTCTCTGGAGACAGGTTGATCCACAGGACAAGTTGCCTTGGAATAGAATAGTCTTCACTGAGTCTAACTGTTGCATGCTGCTGCCCAATTTCAGGCCAGTAGACAGTCGGAACTAATTCAGTTGTCTGATGTTCAATGTTTCCAACAGACAATAATAACATGTGTACATTCATTCTTTCTGTACATATAACTGCTTGCTCTTTTCTCTCCTGCTCTGACTGCTTTAATCACTGAGACACTATCTATTTGTCAGGGCAGAGCCATAGGTAACAGTCCAAGATGTGCCACGAGCTGGGAACCAGGAGCTAAGACAGGGATGGAGAACTTGTAGCCCTCCAGATGTGGCTACAACTTCCATCAACCCTAGCCAGCATAGCCAATGGTGAGGGGTGGGGGTGCTCTAGCCCAACAACATCTGGATTGTCCCAGGCTGCTCATCCTGAGCTAAGAGGTGAGCCACGAGGTTGAATGCAAGGTTAGGGATGTCAGAGGAATCCGGTTGGGGGTGGAGCTTGATGAGGTTTCATTGGCTCCCCCCACCCCTGGACTCTGTTCTGTCTTCTGCCAGCTGGCCTGAGCCGGTGCACAATGAGTGGATTCCAGCTGGTGGAATTTCTGTTAAAAAAAAAATACTTTAAAAAGATCTGCCCAAATTTCAGTTGCAAATTGTGCAAATTTGCAAAACCTTCACAAATTACAGCCATAATTGTGCAAATTATGCAAATTTGCACGATGTATGGCTGAAATTTGCACAAATGGCACCTGTGGGGACCACGTTGGGGGTCCATTTGCTCATATGGTGTCCACAGGTGCCACTTTGGGAAAAATGGTGATTTTAGGAAAAAATCCAACTAAGTACCCAGATTTGGGGGGAAAGCCTGTGGCTCGGCTCATAAATGCAAGCCGAGCCAGGGGCTCCAGGGTTCGCACTTAATGAGAAGCCACCAAGGCAGGGGCTTGGATCACCAACCTGGTGCCCACAGCTGCTGCAACCCACTGTGACTAAGGAGCCATGGTGGGCTCTGGTGATTGTGCAGACCAGGTCACTATGCCTTAATTTTTATTATTGCTTTTACTGATTGATTATATTGTCATGGTTTTAATTATTTTAAATGGATGTGAGCTGCTTTGGGAGCCTTGGGTGGAACAGCAGCCTGTGTACATTCAAGTCATTCAGACTCCCTCGACATTCTAGCACTGAAGCGTGCTGGTGGGGAATCATCAACGCTGTATCTTCCAGGACTACTAGACCACTGTTAGTACCATTTAGAACTGAACATATGTGAATGGTCCAAGACTACGTTAGGGATGTCAGAGAATTTCTCCACGAATCTCGGGGAGGCCGAATGCCAGCGCATTCGGCCCCCCGAAATTGGTGGAGAAACGGTCTGCCACCCCCCTGCCACCCCCCCGGGACGGGACTTACCTTGCTCGAATGTCTCTGGCGGCGGCGGCTCCGGCGGCGGTTCGGCAGCGGCCGGTCTTCCGACTGGCTGCCTCTGCTGCCGCCATTTCTAAGTAAAACAAACAAGCAAGCAAGCAAACAAACAAACAAACGTGATAGGCTACGTAAAGATTTAAGTAGCCTATCATGGCTAGATTTTAAAAAAACACTGTGATAGGCTACGTAAATGTTTACATAGCCTATCACGGCTGACTTTGGGGAAAAAAAAAAAAGCGCGTACGCAAATGGCGGTGCCCATGGGCGCTGCCATTTGCGTTCCTTATTTTGGCACATGTAGTCTACATAAACATTTACGTAGACTACTGTGGAAATAAAGGGAACACAAATAGCGTTGCCCTTATTTTCGCCGTAGTCTACGTAAATGTTTACGTAGAATACACGTGCCAAAATAAGGAACGCAAATGGCAGCGCCCATGGGTGCCGCCATTTGCGTACGCGCTTCTTTTTTTTTTAAAGTCAGCCGTGATAGGCTACATAAACATTTACGTAGCCTATCACGGCTGACTGCAGGGATGCAAACGGCGGCGGCTATGGCCGCCGCCATTTGCGTCCCGGCAGGAGATGAGGTTTTGCGGCTGGAGGGACGGGGCGCCTCCCCCCCGGCCAGAATTTCGGCGGGGAGGGAAAGGGCGCCTCCCCCCCGGCCAGAATTTTGGCAGGGAGGGACGGGGCATCTCCCCCCCTGGCCAGAATTTCGGGGGGAGGGACGGAGCGCCTCCTCCCCACCGCGAAGCAAGCGTCGGGATCAGGTAAGGGACTTTCGTCCATCCCTACGTAAAATTAAGCTGAAACGTCAGTGCAATGACATCTTCAAGTCACTGCCTATAAGGAGCACTCCAGCAAAGGTCAAGGGTGATATTACATGGGGACATCTGAGCAAGCAGCCAAGCTTGCCTCATATTACCATATTACCATATCCCATTGTGAGTCAGCAAGAGTACAAAGCTATTATCAAACAATCTGGCATGACGTGCTGAGGAAGGAAGTTCTAATCACAGTGGTTTTGTTGAAGTGCAACTGGTTTATATTTTGGCATGAATTGCTTGGTCTAATTTTTCTTTTTTGTTTCTTGCTGAGAATTGGCTTAAAATTTTCCCGTCCAACACTGCACTGGCGGAACTGGCCAAACAGTGTTTTTTTTTAAATTCAGACAATTCATTTAACCTAACCCAGCTCAAATTTTGGTTGTAAACAAACTCCTTAAACTGTTTATTTTAGTGTGGCTAGAAAATTTGGCCTATCCAAAACTTAAAAAAACAGAAACCTGGTTCATACATGACATTAACTCATGGTTTATCTAACCCATGGTTAAGCTATGGTTTGTTGCCCTACTCAGGGTTTGTCTAGCAGATGATCGAACAAACTGTGTTTTGTTTCCTCAATCCCTGGGATGTTTGTTTCCCTCCTCCTTCACCCACTCCTCCTTGTATCTCAAATGTTTTTGTGGCACTGTTGTACTGGCATGTAGGGCAGCTGGTTTTTATACTGCTTTTTTCCCCACTGTCTCCATAGCCTGATGAAACAACCTATAGTTCTGGGTTTGCACATAACAACAATACATGGTTAAACAACCCAGAGTTCATAACCCAACAACAACCCATTCTTTGTGGTTTGGGCTGGGTTTGCACATCACAACAACCTAGAATTCAACAACTCATGGTTTAAATTATCGATTAGCGGAGGCAGCATCCAGGTTTGCACAACTATTTCAATTTAAAAAAAAACACTTGGAGAGAACTTTTATGTGCTGCCTGTAGTTTAAAGTGAAACCTCTGTGATTTTATTTGACATCACTACTATGAAATTCATATTTGATAATGAAAAAAAAAGTTGAACAAATTTGATAGCTTTTCATTTTTTTTCAAAAATTCACCTAATATCTTATATTTACATTAAAAACATTTGGGTAGTGAATATAAAAATTTGAATATTAACTTACACAGAGACACAGACCACATGCTAAAATTCATTGCCAAATCCTAAAATTCAGTGAATTAAAAAGCCAAGTGTGCAACACTGAAACGGTTAAATTTTAAAATTGAAATTTTTGTATTAGATGGTCACACTTGTATAATTGGCATAGAGATTCCTTCACACACTCTCATCAGTAACATGCACAACACCATTACAAAGACATAGTATTTGTCCATGGTGATTATAAAATAAAGGAGCATTTCTGTCAGTCCTCCAAATGTAATTGAAAAATAATTGAACATATAACAATGCAGTTTAGAAGATGTATGAGTTAAAATTAGACCATGAGAAGAATGAGTGCCTGAGAGGAACTCATGTTGGGCCTGGGTGGATCTGTGAGCTGTAGATAGGAATATGAGCTTACTACAGGACAGGAGGTCCAGTTAAGATGTAAGACCAAACCATGGTTTGCAAAGCTAAAGCTGTAAGTTGCTGTGTGTGTGTGTTGAATCAAGGCCTTTAACCAGGGCCAGGCCTAGGATAACTAGCACCCCAAGAAAGTGGTGCCATCAATGCTGCCCCCCAAACTTACATTTTTAAAGACAATTATTTATACTGCTTATAGCATTTATTGTATTTGTAGTGCTTATTATGCCACCTCAGAGTAAACCATGTTCTGCTGATTTTTATCTAGAATGAATGAAATCAAACTCAAGATTCGAAAAGAAGCATACTTTAAAGCTAATGAATGCAATTTCATTTTTGTAGTGAGAACCCAAACTGTAGCACTTTTGGGGAAAAAGGTTAAAGACATTTCCTTTCAACCCAGCTCACCACAGAAAGTACACTCAGTGAACATTGAGTCATCACGTTCAGTTTGCCACCCCATTCAGTTTGGTGCCCCATTGCCTAAAGCCGCCCTGCCTCCAGAAACCAACTTCTGACACCCTACCTCCTGTGACAGCAGCACTCTGATCTGTCAGCAAACCAGGCAGACTGAGCAATATGGGTCAAGGGCTCCCTCCAGGCATTTGTACTAGTCGGAATACCATTAATCCAGCCCCTATAAAGCCCCCACATCCAAGTCAATGGGGCTGTTCACATGTAACAGTGGCAAATCATGGATTAATTAATTCATGATTTGCTGCAGCATGTGCCTGGCACATACTGCAGTGAATTGTGAATTAACCCATGATTTGCCACATTTTTAATGTTCAACCTCTGATCGGGCCTATTGGGGGTTGCTACATGACATCTGAACGGAGATACTATAGGTTAATTGTAGGTTAAACAACCACAGTTAACTGCTATTTCTAGGTTAACTGTGGGGTGTTTAACCCAAGTTTAACCTATCGTGTCTGGGTTTGGATGTCGCAAAGTATCCCCCGACTGGGGTTGAATATTCAAAATGGCCACAGAACATGCCTGGCACATGCCATGGCAAATTGTTATTTAACCCATGTTATTTAACCCACAACTTGCCACACTTATGTGTGAACTGGGTCAATTACTCAGCCTGACCAACTGATGGATGGAAGAAGCAGCTTAATAATACTGTTTTTGTCTTGCCCCTGCCCCATGTCTGCTTGACCAGTGGCTCATTTTAGACCATGTCATTTGCGATTTGCCTCTAGCACTTTGAACCTTGGTGTACCTGTACGAGAAGTGGGCCTGCACCAGACAGAACTGGAACTGTATCAGACAGGATTTGGACCTGCAGCCTGTCTCTGAGTTTGGTCAAGGCCTGACCAAACTAAGGTTTATTATGATGTCTCAACCAACACCGTTCAACAAACTGCTGTTTGGGAATGGATACCAAACCAGATTTTGAAACCTGGGTTTGAAGGTGGCTTGTATATCGAGTTTGGGTAAACTATGGTTTGGCATTTAACCTGAATGAACAAAGTATAGTTTTGGATGTCTACTTTTGAGGGCCACTCTTTCAAGTAGCATCCAAGGAATCTCAGGGAAAGAGGGGGAAGAGGGAAATTGTAAAAAATACGGTTTTGCTTGTACGCTTGGAATGGAACTCATGGTTTGGGGTCTTAAGTTACGGTTACTGCAAACTATGGTTTGGTGTTACATGTGAACCAACCCACTGAGGCCAAAGAGGTACAAAGGACCATCTATCCAAGCTAATATTTGGTTGCAGGTCTTTAGTTACTTAATTTCCTGCATTTGTTATTCTTGTGCTCTCACAAAAAATACTGTTCTGCTGTAATAATAAACAAATTCAAAGGTACTAGGCTATTTATCAAACTACCCCTGCTTACTTTTAAAAAAAACTGTAGCAAACATTTTATTACAATAAATTCTGCATAGTTATTGTTCACATTATGTACAGTCAGGGATTTAATGAGAGATCTCTTAGCTCTCCCATGATTCATGGAGAGAACCAGCATCTATATTCTTACCTCTTTTTCTTCTTTACTATCTCGTAAAAAGTCCATGGAATACATGACATTTATCATAACAGGGGTGATCCATGCAGTTGACAATTAGAAATCCCCTACGGCTGGCATTGGGGCCTGGTATTTGTTTGTGTTGTTAAGATTCTGTGTTTCTGTAACCCTTTGTTTCCACTGATGGAAGCCAAAGGTCAATACCTCTACATACTTCAAACATACTTAACTCAATAATGGTATCTTCACAGCAGATTGGGAAGGACTTTGCTTGCTATGCATCACCTATATAGGAGTGCTAAAGGCTGGTGAAAGTAATATACTTTTGCTCAGTAGGTATATCTGCAAATATCAGCCTTGTATCATGCTGCCATTCGGAGGCTAGCAATGAGGGGTAAAGTGGAGAGAAGCAGGGAAGATTAATGTAGGTCTACACAGAGAACGGATGTCACGATATTTCTATTACAGATGCCCTGATGATCCAGATTCTACTCTCAGTTCCAGTGGTGTAATTCTCCAACAGAACCCGTCTCGCTGTACATTATTATCATCAAAACGGAAGACCCTCTCCTCTTTAAAGAATGTATGTGCATGTGAAACGTGTTACAGTGTTACTATTAAAACATCACACTATTTGCTCCAGATGTTTGAAAGGAAAGGATAATTTTCTAGACCTTAAGAAGGCTCCAAGAGGTGTGATTAGTCTGCCAAAGAATCTGCAAAGAGGATGGGTTTGCGTACACTCCATTTGTTCCTATTTTCCAGGGATAATTCCTCTTTTCTGGTACCTATTCCTAACAAATCCCTGTACATATTTTGTCCTGCTTATTGCCTTTGAGGAATACCTTATTGGTTGTGGTTGGTTGCTCTTCATAGTTCAGCACCCTCTGCCTTTCCTGGTAATTACATTTGTCTGAACTAAGAAGGATGCCCATTGTCTCTAGCGAACATGCATTCCAAGATGCCACGCGGTGTTCTGCCTACCATTTCACACACTGCAGCTGCTGACATATGTTTTGAATGGATGAGAACACATTGCAGGACTATTATGGGTTATTGTTTTACTATATCCTTAAGACAAATACACTCTTGGGTTTTAATCAGTGGAGGACAGGTTAGTGAAGAGTAAAAAGTACAGTACAGCAGTCTCCCCCAACCTCTAGATGTTTTGGACTACAATTCCCAGCATTCCTGACTATTGCTGATGCTGGGAATTGAAACACAAAACATTATGGAGGGTACCAGGCTGGTGAAGGCTGTAGTAGTCTTCATCCATGTGCAACGGTGGTAGTGGTAGACTTAGGGAAGTGATCTTTGGTAGAAGTGTCTCTTTCTTTGCATTTACAAAATGTTGCCAGACATTAGTGTAGTATGCAGGGTGGCCATGTCTCCTACCTTACAGAAGACAGTGCTCTATTTGAAGACATCTTCTATTTGAAGGGTTGCCCCGTCCATCTGGTTGAATGAACCACAAGAACGGAGAGCAGGAGGGGCCTCGAAGTTGCAGTTAGTAGCAGACTGAGCAAGGCACATAGGTCACCTGGTCATAGGGTGTCTCCACATTAAGCAACCCCCCCGCATCCTTACTTGGGCTTTCTGCTTTCGGTTTCTTTGCAGGATTAGGAGGGGCTCCTTTACATGGCAGACACGTGCTTTGAATTGAGAGAGCACCTCCTCCCTCCCTGGCATGTGTGCAAAGGTGTGTGGGGGTCTTGTTTTTGTTGCGTAACTTATGCTGTCCTGTTTTCTGACAGCCCCCAGGAAAGCTACAACTTACTTCTGAGTGGACATAAGATTGTGCTATAAGGCTGCAATCCTAGTCATACTTATTTGGGAGTAAGCCCCATTAAACTCAATGGGACTTCTGAGTAGACATGAGATCGCACTGTAAGTCTGCAATCCTCGGCACACTTACTTGGGAGTAAGCCCCACTGAACTTAATGGGGTGTTCTGAATCATCAGAGGATGTTGATTCTGAGCTTGGTGGGATGGGGGATCAGATCTGTCTCCCCTTGCTTCAGGGAGAAGTTTTACTCTCTTCTCCCTCCGATCGGCCTGCAATAAAAAAATGTGCTCAAGCATTTACATGGCAGACATGAGGTTTGAATCAAAAACATCTTTCCTTGGCAAGTTCATAGCGCTATGCCAGCATTACACACTGCTGATAAGGCACTATTAACTTTTATTACTAGCTTATCTCTGATCCTTTTGAAAGTGGGATAAAGGCGGAAATGTGCAGGAGACATCCTGGAGGTTGATGATGTCATGTAAAGGACCCGCTAACTTCCATGAGTGACCAATCAGGACTGTGCAATAAATCACTCATGTAGAGGCACCCATAGTCTTCCCCACTATGGTGAGATGTATTGTAATACTATTCAGATTATAGTAATAATTTCTAAATGTGCAGCTATGCATATAAATTAGCATATGCAATTTTTATGCAAATCCATTCTCTTTGATGTGTCGTAAGTGGCTACCCTATATGGTATGGCTTCCTATTACTAAATTATGTTTCTTTGTAATTTTTCCTTGTTAATTCCCCTGAATCTTTATTTTTAACTCTTCCTTTTCAATCTCCCTACTTTCTCCAAAATTCTTCAAACTAGATTCCATCCTGCATTCAAACTGAGCACAGCCTCAAAAATTTATCTGTTTGCATTATTTATCTGTTTCCATAATACATTATCAGTATGATATTTTTGTTTGCATGGCTCAAAATTTAGATTGGGAGCAATTCCCCATTTTTGTTAGTGATTTCCTCTGTGATCAGGGCTAGATCACTTATTCCCTCAGTTACACCTCCAAAGCAAGGAAATTTTTATTGTCCTACTTAACATGGGTAGATGTTACAGTGGTAAATTCTTTAGAGAGTGGAAGGGATCAGATAGTGTTAACAATAGCCACAAATTAGCTTAGAGAAAAGCTGAACTAACAGACTGTGTGGATGTGGAGGGAGACTTGTTAATGTGGATTTGAAACTAGAAATGCTTCCCTGACCAGAGGCCCACCCGATGTTTCAGACTCCAACTCCCATTAGCCCCAACCAGTATGGCCAGTGGTTGGGGATGATGGAAGTTGTAGTCCAAAAGTCAGGAGGGCAGTAGGTTGGGAAGGCTGCTATATGGAGTCTAACTGAGCAAATGACAAGAAGCAGGAGCTGGCTTGTTTATACATTTATAACTTTAATCCTTAACAAAATAGTGTCCATCTTTAATAACGGTATAGAATCTTCTACTCTGTTTCCCTAATCTGGGCCCTCAGAATGTCGGCTTTTGCTTCTGTGTCATCCACACTGTGGATTCCATCTGCCAGAACTGCTATTGCCACTAGTTGCAATGAGTGCAACTTCACAGTCCGTAAACTCCCCCTCCGACGGCTGTAATCCTGCACTGCCTGGAGGTGGGGAATGTTGACTGAAGCATGGTTTCTATGCCTTATGTGTCAAGGAGAATATGTCACCCAGTCATCCTTGAATCTCTACTTGCCATTACCCCATGGAACAGTGGCTTGAAGATGATTTTTACTTTTTTAAAATACTGAATGAAAATGTGGTTTCATTTGCAGCAACCTACCCTATCTCTAAGGATCAAAGTGGTGATTTTTTTGGGTCATCTTTAGAACATTATTGCCACAGTTATACCTGAGAGAGTGTGATTTGCCCAAGACTGCATACAGTTAGGCCCTGGCAAAGGTGGGTCCAAGCCCAGCACTTCCCGGGCAACTGGTACAGTCTCATTCACACTCACATCCTGAATCTTTGGCTTTCCACTCACGTTTCTTGAGTTGCTCCATTTGGATCCTGCATTTCCTCCCTGGAACTCAGAGTGACAATTCACCCTCCCTGCACTGCTGTGTGGTAGCCTAGGCTGCCGCCATACTAGATGTGACTGCAGTATCGGCTCCAGGTTTTGGGGAGGCCCCTAAGCAAAATCCTCTCAATGCCCTGTCTGAGTGGGCCCATCTCCCCCTTGCCACCATCACCACTGCCCATTCGCCTGCCCTCTTCCTCTGGGCCGAATCCACACAACCACCCAGGAGGAGAGTACAGGACAAGAAGATGGTGCTGCTCCATCCCCTCACACCAGTTAATGTCTGCATGTTTGGAGAGGGGTGCTCAATAGGCAGCTACAGCAAGGGGCAGGCGCAGCAGGGCCAAGAGGCTCTTGCAGTCAACAGTGGGCCCCCTGCAGGGTCCTGGGCCTCAGCAGGTGCCCAATGCTGCTGACCACTGACGCTGCCCTTGTGTGACAGTAGTGGAACTAGAACTGCTGCTGAATGCCTATAAAACAGTGGGGGGAGAATGGCAATTCAAAGGGCAGCATGGGCAGGCAGGAGGGAGAGGGGACTGACACTTTTTGAAGCCATCTTCTCCAAAGCGGGGGGAGTCCATGACTGGAAATAACCCTACAGGAGGGAAAAAAAAAACCAGCTAAAAATCTGCAAGTTGAAAACTGTGGCCAGGCGAAAAGTTCAGCTTTTGCCTGCATGGTGGAGCCCATTTTATGGAGATTTGGCAGGGGCCAGGTTGGGTCCAGTCTAGTTGAGCCCTGAGAGCTGGTCGCTTGCCCTCAGGCCACCCAGCAAGCTCCATATATAAGTGGGCTTCCCACTTCCAAATCCACCACGCTGGCAGCTCCCCATACGAGAGCTCCAGAGGCCATCTTCTTCTGACTAACAGTTGATGGAGGGTGGGAGGGATTGCCTTGATGGCCTGCTGTGGGCTACCCAGAACCAGTTGGATGGTCCCTGTAAGAAATAAGATAGTGGGCTAGATGTTCTGATCCAGCTGCTCTTCTCAGTGGAGGCTGGTGGCTCACGTTTTGGTGGGGCTGTGCATCCATTCTGAGTTTCAGTCAGAACCAGCCACAACTCTAAAGGATCTATCAAAGGTGTTGAACCTATTTGGGGGGTGGGGTTCAGCACCTTGGATACCTCCTTTAGAGTTCTGGTTCTGACTGAAACCCAGAATGGATTCACAGCCCCAATGAAATCAGAGCCACCAGCTCAGGTTCTTATGTTTTTACGGACCAGCAGTTCCTCTACGGACTATAGAACCATTGATCAAGGGGGCTTTCACTGCACTTGTAAATGCTCAGACTTCAATAAGGTGCTACTCGTACAGTGGCAGGCAGGGATGGGAAACATTGCCAAGTCTAGCCAGCCTTGTTCAATTTTTTTTCCGCATTAAAATCCTCCACTCTGAAATGCCCAAAGACAATTGGTTATTCATCTGTATCTTTGGGATAAGACATGTTCCCCTCTGTGACTAGCCTCTGTGATGTCTGTTGACTTCCTACACCAGCCATGCTGGGAGTTGTAGTCTAACATATCTGGAGGTTGCCCAGTTGGCAACGGCTGTCCTACACAGTCCCCTTTTGTGCTGTGCTCTGTAGTTTATATTACCTCTCACCAAGATCATCCTCTTTCCTTTGATAGAGTTCTTGAAAATCTTTCAAATACATTTCTCACTCAGTTTAAACCCATTTAAAAGTCTAGATCCTTGGCTGGTGCTCAGATCTCCATCACAACCAACTTTGCCAAACTAGATGGCTTGAAAGAAAGAAAAAAAGTGGAGAGGGGATTATGTTTGTTTGTGGATTGGGCTTACTCTTGATTTGTTAGCTGCTTTGGAGGAATTTTTTTAAAAAACTGGAATATAAATGGTTACAATAAAAGTATTGACTTCGATCCAACTTAAGCTGGTCCCACTCATTTCAGTATGGAATGTTAGTCGTTTTATTCCAGATGCTATTCAACATCTACATGAAAGTACTGGGGAGGTTATCTGGAGATGTGGGTTGAGATCAATATGACACCAGCTTTATCTTTTCTTTTCATCTAAGCCAGGTTAGGCAGTGGTTGTCCTGAATTGGTGCTTGAGTAGGGAAATGGACTGGATGAGGGCCAATAACATGTTGCCCAATCCAGACAAAACAAAGATACTGAAATCAATCAGACATAACAGTGCCATAACATTAGACAGAATGAGCTGGCCACCTCAGGCAGCTGATTTTGGGTGCCATGAAAGGGCAGCAATTGTTTAGTGATTTAGGATGCAATCTGAACTTGGAGGCTTACGATCAACCATAGGTTGAAGTTACAGGAAGCCAGATTCTGGCTGAACATCAGGAAAAATATCCTGTTAGAGAAATATGACAATGGAACCAATTACCTAGGGAGGTGGTGGGCTCTCCCGCACTAGAGGCATTCAAGACGAGGCTGGATAGCAACCTGTCAGGAATGCTTTGACTTGGATACCAGCATTGAGCAGGGGGTTGGACTTGATGGTTTTACAGGCCCCTTCCAACCCTTCAACCAAATGCACAGCAGGAGGCGTGGTGGAGGTGGTCATCATCTCCCTGGCCCACTCTGCATGTTATATCAGCCTCTCCAGTTTCCTCTCCTCCCCGCCCACCAGAACTCCCCCTGTACTCCCTCTCCAAGGTTGATTTTCCGACCTTGGAGAGGTAGCCAGCACAGTTCTCTCCACACCAGCTGCAATGGGGAGGGGGCAGGGAGTGTGGATTCCTGTCTCTGACCTTGGCTCTGGGAATCTGAAGTATTCTATTTCTCCCCCACCCCCCAATGCTGTTTAGGGGCCATAGGATTACTTCCTTAATTTATTGTCTATTTTTATTCCAAGGAAGGAGAGAGGGATTTCCAGTCTCAGGTGCCAAAATAACTTAGCTGGCCTTGGGTATTGTGCACCATGAGAGGGACAGGGATGGGGGTGAGAGGGTGAGATTTGCTATTTGGCCTTAAGCGGTGACATATTTTGAGCTGGGCCTTAAAACTGTGACTAACTTAGGTTGGACCCAATTCCATGTACTGATTTACAAAAACTGTGTTGGTGATCACAGTAGTGGTCACAGCTGATTTTGAGATACAAGCCAAATGCACTAGGCTAGTCTTACTACAATTCACAGACAACAGCTTGAAGTGGAATAGTCAAATCTCAGCTTACCTTTACTCTGGCATTGTGTGTGTGTATTTTTGCTTTTGCAGTCTTGTAATTTAATGAAAAGTACAATGCGGTGGTTCATCATCACCACTTCTAAACTGTGATGGAGTCACACCCGGACCAACCTGTCACATGAAAAATCTGTAGCATGGATACTTCAAGATGTGGAAAAGTATGGGCAGTCCCTAGTCCATAGAATTGTTACTACCATCCTCTCCCCACCCTACCCCCACCCCATTCTAAATGTCTCTAGATTTGATTCAGATTTCGTTTAGTTACCAATTCTGAAAGTGCTACTTAAGAGGGAGTTCTTAGTTGCTGATGCCCTTGTAAACATACTAAAGAATATAAGAGGTGAGAAATACTGCCAAAGCAGATATGCAAAGGTGACAAATCACCAGTTTAGAAGGAATGAGTAAATTCTAAGCGTTTGAATGCCAAAGGCAAACCCATCAAACTCAAATCAGTTACTCTTGCAGCCATTAATTTTTGCAGCCTCATTCAGACAGGGGTCTCAGCAGTTTTGCTGCCATAGGACGGGGTAGCGGTAAAGAAATCAAAGCCCTTTGCAATGGAATACACATAGTTGTTTGTGTTACTGATCAATATGTCAGCAGAGGAAACAAATGCTGGAAGATCCATGTAGCGGAATGATCACTCCAATATTTGGGCAGTAAAAACTTATTGAAAATGACAGCTTGTTGAAAATATTATTTCTTCTTCCTACAATTCTTCTTTCAAAGGTATGAAAGTTCCTTCAAATAGCACCTGTTCAGACTCAACGTGCATATAACCAGAGGGTGGATTTTCTTCTTGCATCTTCTCCTTTTTCCCATTATTCTTGGAGAAGTCATCCACACAGAGAATGACCAGCATATTTCTTCTGGCATAACATTGCTCTTAAAAAGCTGCCCATAATAGAAGCATGTCAAAACAACAACAACCCTCCTTCCCTTTCCCCATTTTAATTTCCTTCAGCAATTTAGCACCTCTTTGTAGCTCACACAGATGGAACAACCAGGGAAATTTCTTAACACCCCTTTCGGCAAGTCACATAGACAGAACCACCACATTTTTTTTTTCATTTCCAGAGCCCAGGGCAAGACAGAATAAAGAGCACCCAGCCCAAAACCAAAGTACACTAAAATATATATATTAATTTATTTTAGCAACTGGAACCCTCAGGCCACGGGCAGGCAAAGAGCACGAAAATCTATGGTCCTTTGAAAAAATAAACACAAAATTCTACCCGTAGGAATGAAAAGAGTGTCAGTTGAAAACAATATATTATATGTGCACAGAGCAATACTTAGAGGAAGGAGGCAGAAATAGCCATGCTGCTTAACCATTAAAGATGTAAAATGGTTGACTATCAAAGTCTCTGCTGCACCCAGGTATTGGTAGCATCCATGCACAAATGTTGTTCATGTTTCTCCTTTTCCCTGATGTGAATAGTGAGTTCGCTAAATACCATTTGATGGCTGTATTTTAGAATTGCCACATTGCACCAGACATACTTTCTACCAGACCCACATTTTAGGGATGTCAGAGAATTTTGCCACGAATCTCAGGGAGGCCGAATGCCAGCGCATTCGGCCCCCTGAAATCGGTGGCGAAACAGTCTGCCCCCCCCGCCCCCCTGGGACGGGATTTACCTTGGGCGAATCTGCCTGGCGGCGGCGGCGGCTGCAGTTCAGCGGCGGTGCGGTGGCGGCCGGTCTTCTGACCGGCTGCCGCCGCCGCCATTTCCAGTAAAAACAAAACAAAACAAAAAAACGTGATAGGCTACGTAAAGATTTACGTAGCCTATCACGGCTGAGTAAAACAAAAAACAAAAAAACCGCACGTACGCAAATGGCAGTGCCCATGGGCAACTTAGACTACGGCAAAAATAAGGGGAACGCAAATAGTGTAGCATCTACGCTATTTGCGTTCCCCTTATTTTCGCCGTAGTCTACGTAAATGTTTATGTAGACTAGACGTGCCAAAATAAGGAATGCAAATGGCGGCGCCCATGGGCACCGCCGTTTGCGTACGCGCGGTTTTTTGTTTTACTCAGCCGTGATAGGCTACGTAAACATTTACGTAGCCTATCACGGCTGACTGCAGGGATGCAAATGGCCGCAGCTACAGCCGCCGCCATTTGCGGACCCGGCTGGCCAGGATTCGGGGGGGGGAGGGACGGAGCGCCTCCCCCTCTGGCCAGAATTTCAGGGGGGAGGGATGGAGCACCTCCCCCCAGGCCAGAATTTTGGGGGGAGGGACAGGGCGCCTCCTCCCCACCCCGAATCACATTTCGTTAAAAGGTAAGTGACTTTCGTACATCCCTAACATTGATAGGTGGCATCTTCAGGCAGCTGTCAAGACCCTGCTGTTGCCGATGCTGCTGGTCGGCCTTCTGATGAGTGCCATGTGGCTAGGGTGGCCACTTACTCATTGCCAAAAAAGAGGACAGAGGTTTGCACAAAATTGGCATATGCCGATTTATATGTATAGACACAAATGTAGAAAGTATTACTACAAAGTAAAAAGAAGTGCAAAATTGCTAGTAGTATCCCATTGTGCTCCTGCACTCGTGGGATTGACCACTCATGCAACTGGGATTTCATGCCTTTAAAAATAACCCCAAATGGACGGAAATGTTCATTTCCGGAATGGGGCAGGTGAGTGAAGCTTGTAGAAGGCAGCTCCACTGACCTGACCCAGTTAGGAAACTAGCATTTCTGCTCATTTCCAGGGTTATTTTTAAAAGCACAAAAGCCCCATTGTGCAAGCAGTCACTCTTGCAAGTGCAACAGAACCAGTGGAGGAAGAGCAGCTCTGTTGGATACTGCCCTATATCTCACCCTAGTGGGGAAGACTGTGGGCCAGTTCACATGATCACCGCAGTCCACTATGGCCTATTTAAGCCATGGTGGGTTGCAGTGTGTGCCAGAGGCCATTTTGAAGATTTAAGCTGCAGTGGGTGGTTGCTGTGGCTTATTGTGTCATGCAAACCTGGTGAGGCTGGCTTATGTGAAGGTGAAATAACCCTCACATAACCCATGGGCTACTGTAGGGTTGTTTAACCCTTGCATAAGACACCTGCACTGGGTTCGCACGACACAAGCCACAACGACTGCCTGCCACAGCTTGAATATTGAAAAGGGCCGCCGGGACATGCCGCAACCCACTGTGAGCCAGAGTGGGCTGCGGTGATTGTGCAAACCTAGTCACTGGCTCAGTGACCTATGTGACTGCCTGCTTAGTGTGCTGTGCTAAGCATTGATGGGCAACTCTGAAGCCCCTGCTCTCTCTTCCAATGGGTCTTTCTCTTTAAACCAGGCTTGGACTGGACAGCCCTTCAAGTAGATGACGCCTTCAAATAGACGACTGTCCTGTGAAAACCCCTCATAGAGGACTGTCTCCTGTAAAGAAGGACACATTGCAATTACCCACAAAGTCCTGGAGCAACGCTATTGGTAGGATTATTTAGTAATGATGCCTCCTGTTAGAAACGCAGTTAGTAGAGAAAATCAAAAAGGCAAAACAGAATGAGCGTATACCAGTCCCACATGCACACTGGCTATAAAAGGAGACCACACCCCTTTTTGGTGAAGAAAAGGTTAAATGGTTTTACTCACAAATGTTCTATTATACAGGTAGGAGAGAGTAAACACAAGTGCTCCCAGCAATGGGGGAGGGGGGAGAAAGGGGAGGAGCAAAAGGAAGCAATCACAGGAAACCACAGTGTAGGCTATAGAGATCCTAAGGCTAGCTGTGGTCAAAATTCCCATGAACTAACTAGCTGCAACACTGCCCCCTTCCATTAATTTGCAGATGAAGTTGCAATATTCCCAACAGCTACAGAACTCCAAGGCACTGTGGGCAAGTACAACGATAGCTGCCTGGCACCCACTGGGGTGTGTGTAGATCCCATCTTCAGCAACCTTCTCCTTTTTCTCCAGCACCCACTTCCAGTAGTAAGCCAATCCACCCACCTCCGTGTTTTACTGTTGGAATATGAACAAGTAAATGGTAAACTGCTTTGTGAATATTTGTAAGGAAAGGCAATGGGCAAATGTTAAAGTTGCATGGACAGATGAATGAAGAATGCCTGGTTTTTTTAAGGTGATAATCCCACTTCAGACTGCAGGTGGGAGAGAGCGTTTTTCAGTGTTCTTCCATATTAAACAAGGATTACTCCCCACAATTAACCCCCCCCTGAAAAACTAAGGACCAGTAGCATACCATTTTAGTCCAGCCCTCTTCTTATTGTGCTTGTTTTCTCCTTGCAGGGAGCTTTTACATGCAGTCTCTCCACCTGCAGTCTGTTTATTCTACCACCTCATTTCGACCTCATGGGGTTCAAAGTGCATGTATAGACCAGGCCTAATATAACTGGTTTACCATATTGATTTTCAGGTTTGCATCATGTTTTTTTATGGAGTTACTGCAGGATTGTGTTTCAATATATGCTGATCCAGGTGATGCTTAGAACAAGGATGAGTTGCAAACTTGCAAGCCAGCTAAACTCCTGGAAAAAAAATCCTGGGACATGATCCAAAGAGCTACTTAGGTTTATGTGAAGGCACGTGTTCTCACTCGGTAGAATTTTGGACTTGGTAAATCTTTGAACAGCTCACCCCTCAAATTAGTGGGCTCTCCCACACTGGAGGCATTCAAGATGATGCTGGACAGCCATCTGTCAGGGATGCTCTGACTTGGATTCCTGCACTGAGCAGGGGGTTGGTCTCGATAGTCTTATAGGCCCCTTCCAAACCTACTATTCTATGATTCTAGTATAGCTGCTATACTTTTTGACAAGAATTGCGCACATCATAACAGAAACATGAAACTTGGCTCAAGTTCATGGTGTTCAAAGTGAACAGAACAGAATATAGATCCAACTCAAATTTGGTTTTATTTAGCAGTGGTAGATATTTTCCAAAATAATCCCACAGCTATTTCAAATAATTTGGTATGGACATTGCAAACGTGGAAGTGGGAAACAAAGCAAGTAATCCAAATGTAACATAGAGCCTTAACAGCTATAATAAAATGTAAAACACCATTCATGTATTTTGGGTATTTTTAATTTTTATTTTTTTGTACAAGTGCACTACATACCACCACACCCTCATACAACAGCAACAGCAACATTGACATGCACATAAATACAAATGTGAGATTTGCAAATAATGTTTTGGCTGATTCCAGAAAAAGTTAGCTTACAGCAAATCAGTTTGCAGCAACAATCCTGAACCCGTGGATGAGTAATCCCATATAGTTTCTTCTCCCGTTATTTCGATTCCAATCCCATGGAGTATCTGTTTATTCCCAATGATTGTCCCTTCATGTCAACCTGAATATGTGGAGCTGGTTTTCTTGGCACACATTAATTTGTTTATTGGAGTTCATTATGTATAACAAGGGATTGGATCCAGATTTACACTGGATCAACAATGCTGGTGAAAGTGGACCTCCTTGCCCCCGCCTTCCCATGACAGCCCCTCCAGCCCCCTGAAAATGCTACACTGAGACTTGGTTCACATGATTGCTACAACCCACTAAGGCTTATTTAAGCCATGACAAGCCACAATGCCAGTGGGTGCTGGCTTGCCTATTCAAGCCCCAACCACAGCTTGTCATGTCATTCGAATCTAAGCAGCAGAGGTTGTTTGAGGGTTAAATGACCCTCAAATAAACTATGGTCTGTTGTTGGGTTATTTGAGGGTTGTTTAACCCTCAAATAACCCATGCCATCAGGGTTCAGATGACATGACTATCCATGGCAATCACCGACCAGGGGTTGAATATTCAAAATGGCCACCTGCCCATGTTGCAATAAGCCATGCATTGATCATGCCAACCTGCCCAGATAGTCAGGAGCCCCTGCAGAATGGGTGAGCTGTGGTGTAGTGGGAGGGGGGAATCCCCCATAATCAGGCAGAGGGACTTGCACAGGTGGAGTCCTTCCTTCCATGGAAAATCCCTTCCTCCCGCAGAAGGCAGATTCTGGATCCAACTCTAGACCTACTCAGCATAGTCTTAAAACAATTTGAGTATTACCATTGTTGAGATTATTCACCAAGGGAGAACCTGTCAATAACCACTACATAGATGCTGGGACAAGTGGTATCTGTTTCTGGGGGGAAAAACCCTGAGAGATACTTCACAGTGTCAGACTTTGTACCAAACCTGAGTTCTCCAAGTGCTGAAATAGATGGCAGCCATGGATGTTTTCGTGCCTGAAGAAGTTTCTGAGATCTCCTGTTTGTCAAAGCAATGAATAGTCTTGAGAACAGGTGTACGTCACTCTTCACAATGTTCTGTGCCTTTGGTTTGAAAGCAGCTCCCTTTTTCAATTTTCCAGGCAGTAGGAAACAATTCTTTGAGGCTATGTTGGTGATTTTATTCAACTAGTCAATAAGTCTTGTTGGACCAAACTCCCTGAACTGTCCCTGTTCCAGCTCATTTGCAGTTCTGACTGCCCTCATGACATCATCCTGCATTATGGTGTTATAGTCTCCAAGAACTTTTAGTTCTTTCGTGTCTTCTAGAAAATACATGGTTCAATTCTTCAGACAAGTCTGTATCATCACACCAGTGTGGAAATTCTGTTGTGCGAGTACACTCTTCTTGTAGTGCTTGAGATTGTCCACAAGTGATCAGGCTGTTCAAAGTAATTGAAATCCTAGATCATTTCAGGCCCCCAAATCAATCCAAGTTAAAGAGTGTGTTAGACCAGCAACAGCTGCAATTTTGACTTCATGTATTTATCAGCATGATCAAATGCAATGAATGAAAACAAACACAAAATTTTGTGACCAACAAAGAGGCCTCATGTGAGCAACAGTAACTAAAGTATAAGAAGACGGGATTTTCCAAATATATGCTACCATATACATAGACATATATGTATATGTATATATGTATATGTATATACATATACATATACTATGTATATGTATACATAGTATATATGTATACTATGTATACATATGTATACATAGACATATATACATATGCCGGGTTGGATGAATCAGAGGTCGGAATTAAGATTGCCAGGAGAATTATCAACAACCTCCGATATGCAGACGATACCACCCTAATGGCAGAAAGCGAAGAGGATCTCAAGAGCCTCTTGTTGAGGGTGAAAGAAGAGAGTGCAAAAGCTGGTTTGAAACTCAACATTAAAAAAACGAAGATCATGGCATCTGGCCCCATCACTTCCTGGCATATAGAAGGGGAAGAAATGGAAGCAGTGACAGATTTTACTTTCTTGGGCTCCAAGATCACCGCAGATGGTGACTGTAGCCATGAAATTAAAAGACGCTTGCTCCTTGGGAGGAAAGCTATGGCAAACCTAGACAGCATAGTAAGAAGCAGAGACATCACCTTGCCGACAAAGGTCCGTCTAATCAAAGCTATGGTTTTCCCAGTAGTAATGTATGGCTGTGAGAGCTGGACTATAAGGAAGGCTGAGCGCCGAAGAATTGATGCTTTCGAACTGTGGTGCTGGAGAAGACTCTTACGAGTCCCCTGGACTGCAAGGAGGTCCAATCAGTCCATCCTAAAGGAAATCAACCCTGACTGCTCATTGGAAGGACAGATAATGAAGCTGAAGCTCCAATATTTTGGCCACCTAATGCGAAGAGAAAACTCCCTGGAAAAGACCCTGATGCTGGGAAAGATTGAAGGCAAAAGGAGAAGGGGACGGCAGAGGATGAGATGGCTAGATAGCATCACGGATGCAATGAATATGAACTTGAGCACGCTCCGGGAGAGAGCGCAGGACAGGAAGGCCTGGCGTGCTATGGTCCATGGGGTCACGAAGAGTCGGACACGACTGAACGACTGAACAGCAACAACAAATACATAGACAATTGCTCGATTCAGTGGTCAATTTCCTCTCAGTCACCAAGCTTTCTTATTCATTTTAATAAGGGGACTGCTCTGTCCACTGAAGACTGCAGAAGCTTCATTGGGATGAATGACCACGGTTCAAGACTCTGCAACTTTGTTCACACATAAAAATACACCATAATTTAGTGTTATGTGGAGGAACATCAGGCTCATATGTTCCTCCTCTTCTCTTCTCCACCATTGTAACTGCAAGGAGGAGATTGGAAGAATTTCCTTCCATGTTCAACTAGCTGAGGTTTGTTGTTATGTCTGAACCTAGACTAATTGTGGTTAGTGTTAACTATGGCTTTATTGAAATAAGCCAACTTGCAACTATGGTTAATGATCCTGGCCTGTTTCAATAAACTATGGTTAACACAAACCACAGTTCCTGGTTTGGACATAACAAACCACAAATAACAGAAAATGAAAGCAGATGTTTCCAATCTTCTCTCCACAACTACACTGGAGAAGGAGAGAACAAAAGGGAGCTCACAAGCCCAAGGCTGGCCATCTAACACTAAACAGGCCTGCATGTTCATGAGGCTCCCATTGCAAAGGCAAACACATGGATCTCCATCTCTGTGTATAGCTGACAATATGGTAGCGTGGCTTGCGGAGGTGAATATCATCTGCTTGACTGCAGCCTTAGCCTGGGATTGAGAATAATTTCTCAAGCAAAGAGAAAGAGCTGACTGTAAGGTTCCTTTTAAACACATAACTCTCAATTCTTCCTTGAGCACTTCAAGCATGAGTGATACAATTACAGTTTTCTTAGCAACAAGTGTATATTTGGGAAAAAGCAAGGAAATAAGAGTGGTTTGATCTCAACAGAATGGTATGTGTGGGCAGTAGTAAAGTATGTAACACTGAAATAGTTTTCATAGGAGTAGAATCAGAGGTTGAATAAGAGATTTTAAAGGAAGTATGTGTGAAGACAGGCTGAAAAAACTATCTTCCAATACCTATGTCAGCCTTCCCCAACTTGGTGCCCTCCAGGTTGGTTGGACTACAATTCTCATTATCCCAGCTGGTATGGCCAATGGCTATGGTAATAGCAACTACTTGTATAAGCAGGAATCACACAAAAGATGTGGCCACCAATGTAAGTCAAAGGTTCCAGCAAGGTCCCCTGGCAATACAAGATTATCTGAATGTTTCGTTCAGCCAACAGAGAAGTTACTGTCTCTTCTACCTAGAAAGAGTAATTGCCCAAGCCTTTAGGTCAACAATATATCTTCAAACAGCTTGATGACAATCTCCTTGGCTGGTTAACCAGGAGATGAGATTTAATCAGATAAAGATCAAACCTGACTAGATTAGAATTCATTCAAGAGGAGAACTACATTATTTTCAAATGCATTGCTGCTCTGCATATTGAGATTTTTAGATCATATCTTGAAAATGGTGGGGAAATTTCTTTCTTTCTTTCTTTCTTTCTTTCTTTTCTTGCTAAATTCCAAAATCCTTCAAAGGGCACAAAAATGTGCAAGTCTTTGAGATCTCCATATCTTCTCCATATCTGGAGATCTTGAGAGTTTGCACCTTTGTTTTGGCCTTTGAGTTGACCTGGTTCCCTAATATAAGTTCTTGAATTTTGCAAAAAAGAAAGAAAAGAAGGAAGTAGTCATTCCTCACCATTTTGCTTTTTGTTCGCAAAAAGATGGATTTTGTATGTGAAAAAGCAATGTCACATGAACAATTTTTTGGAAGTCGAATGTTTAATAGGTAGATCCTGCTATTACCTTCAACATCATAATCATCATCGGTGGAAATAATGTAACTCTATTAAGAGGAATGTTCTCCAAGCTGCATTCCTAACAGTAACATGGCATTCTCTGCCCATCAAAACAGCGGCATATTTATACAGGAGTTTTGCAGATCCCAAAACTCTGAACACCCCAGTGTAAAATTATTAACACCTTGCGCTATAGTTAGCATTGTGTGGGCTGGATGTTGCATTGTTACATATTAAATACACTGCCACAGATTCATTTGGCCCTTTTCAGATTCTTCTATATTTCACATGTACACCAGCCATGTGGGATACAGTGAATAATCTAGGAGCACCTGATAAGGCACTACTGCAGGCCCCATATGCAAGAGCAAGATATGCATTTTTAATGTTTTGTTTTAATCAGTATACAGACACTAAAGATCCAGATGGAGAGCAAGCATCTGATTAATAAAATGATCTCCTGTTTGTGGATGAGCACCTTGTAATCTAGGATGCAAAACCCCTTAAGTTAATGGCTGTCCAATTGTGAAGCTGGTCTGTTGAGGGAAGTGTCTTCACACCCTTTCTAAAGGCCAAGAGAGTGGGGGCCAGCTGTAGCTCTTGAGGGAGCACATTCCACAGTTTGAGAGTGAAACAGGAAAAAGCCCTTTTTCGTGTGCCTGACAAACGGGCCTCTCTGTAGGTCATGGTGTCCTCAAGTAGGATGCTTCTGCAAATCTGAATACATGGGCAGGTTCATAATGAGACAGGGGGTTCTTAGAAGATAGTCAGGTCCTAAGCCATTGAGGGCTTCAAAGGTTAAAACTAATGAATTGAGCCCCCAAAGCAATTGACAACCACTGCAGGTCATTCAAGACAGGTGTAACAGGGTCACCATACCATGCACTGGTTAGCAGCCTAGCTGCCACATTTTGCACCAATTGAAGCTTCTGGATGCACTTCAAGGCTGGCTCACACATAGAGCACATTGCAATAGTCCAGACATGATGCATCAAAAGCATGCCACATCAGACCACATTAGGAAATTAGCCTAATCTCCTTTGAAAGACAGTTACGCCAGTAGCCATCATTACATCTTATGGCAGCAAATCCCGAATGAATTGTAGTTAAAAGGACAGATGAAAGGAAGTACTTCTTCACACAGCGCATAGTTAAACTATGGAATTCGCTACCACAGGAAGTAGCGATGGCCACCAATTTGGATGGCTTTAAAAGGGGGTTAGACAAATTCCTGGAGGAAAAGGCTATCAATGGCTACTAGTCCTGATGGCTATGTGCTACCTCCAGTACCAGAGGTGGTGAGCCTATGTACACCAGTTGCTGGGGAACATGGGTGGGAGGGTGCTGTTGCGCTCATGCCCTGCTTGTGCGTTCCTGATCGACAGCTGGTTGGCCACTGTGTGAACAGAATGCTGGACTGGATGGACCCTTGGTCTGATCCAGCAGGGCTCTTCTTATGTTCTAATTGTGTGTAATGTGAAGAAATACTTTCCTTGTCCATCCTTAATCTACTGCCTATCAATTTCATTGGTTGACCCTGAGTGTTAGTGTTAGAGAATAGTGGTGCAGGCAGGGCGGGACTTTGGGGCAGGAGTCCAGGATCCCACTCAGCAGAATCAGCAGGAGGACCCCCAAACGCAACATAGCTTACTTACCACATTCTGGAGTAAATGAAGTAATGTATGCATTACCACCTAAACAGGTGAATAGCCCTGTGAGATCATAAAACCCCAAATCTAAAATTACCTAACTTCACTTTTGTTCGAGAGGGAGAGAAAATATTCTCTATCCACTTTCTTCACCACATTCTTATTTTTATCAACTTGTCCCCCCCCCAGTCATCTTTCTTCAAAATAAAACCCAAAACACTTTAGCACTTCCTTGTACAGAAGACACTCCAATGGGACGATCAGTTTGGTTGCTCTTTTCTGCACCTTTTCCAGCTCTGCAGCATGGTACACAATCTTCCGTTATAATATTTGCAGATTTATTTTCAAGTATCCCTTTCCTAATGTCCCCTAACATGGAATTCATTGTTTTCGCAGCTGCTGTACACTGAGTTGACATCTTCATTAAGCTATCCACCACAATCCCAAGGGTTGTGTCTTGGTTTAGACCCCATCAGTGCCTATGTGAAGTTGGGATTTTTTTTTTGTCCCAGTGTGCATCACTTTACATTTACTTACACTCAGGGCCAGCCCAAGACATTTTACTGTTTTGGACAGAGCAGCCAAGGATGTGTTCGCCACATCGTGGTGTGTACTACCCAAGACTGGGTATTTTGGCAACTGAGGCAGAAAATCCCACGTGCCTCTCTTCCTCCATGGCAATAAAATTGAACAATACAATAAATTAAATTACTAACCATTTGTTGCCCTTTCATGACACCCCAAATCAGCCTCCTGAGATGGCCACTGCACTCTGCCTAATGGTAGGGCCAGTCCATTAAAATATTTCCTATTTTATTTGGTACTTTTGGACTTCTTCACAGCCTGCTTTGGTTTTCACCATCCTAAAGAAATGGGTATTGTCTGCAGACTTGGTCACCTCCCTGCCTGTCCCTTAGCTCCAGTTCAACGCTTGGCATTATTGCAGTTCCAAACTCGAAATCCAAATTCAAATGTAACCCAGGTAGAGCTTGGTTAGTGGGTGTGAGTTGATGCTTGCACCTTCAGAAGAGAGGGAAGGTGTTTCCCAGCATAGTCTCTCAGAAGTTCATTTAGTTTCAATTTTGAATTTGATGCTACTGTTATATAATGTGACACAAATGCCAATGTGACGGGAAATGGGGGGTTGGGAGGGAAATGCCCTGCTGAAATGAGAGAGTCAAAGCAAGTGGGGGAACTTCTGGGGGCGATGAGGTGAGGGCTGCACCTGTTTGTTCTTTTTCTTCTTCACACATTCTCTCGTTGTGGTATTTAAAAGGTTACAAGTTGGGAAAATACTGGCATCAAAGAAAGCTGGTTGCAAATATTGCTTTACAAAACAGATTGTTAAAACTGAAGTCCACACAAACAAAGCAGCTGGGAAAAACAGAAAGGCATAACATGGCCAAAGCCACAAGGGTCAAATATACGAGAGAGCGCGCGCGAGAGAGAGAGAATAAGAAGTGTCTAGCTTTGTTTCTGTTCAGACCTACTGAAATAGATTTCAGCTGTTGTGGTATTTTCTAAGATGCTTTCTGCACTCACTAGAGCTAACATTTTCTCCACAACGTTGCCCTCTCCTTGACAGCTCCCAGACCGCCATGCTAGCTCTCTGGGAAATTTTTATTTCCCTTAGATCTTAGTAGAGCTCTTTAAGGTAATATAAATATGTTGTCTGCAGGAAAACACCAATGGAAAATTAAGTTTATAGAACAGATTAAAAATAAGTTACTAGTCAGAGGCACTAAGAGTGCAACAAATGTATGGCTGGATCTTCCCCCACCCCCTCAGCCCCCAACAACCCCAGGTGATAAAACAGCTTCTGCCTCTGGAAGGGAGGTCTACACCTTCTGAAGAATATGTGTGGTCTCGGGTGCTGAAATATAGACTTTAATACAACCCGAGCAGCCTCTATGAAGACTGTGGTGTTCTAAACCCACAACCCACATATGCTCCAACACACTGTTTCACAAAGTCCACACATATATATATTTCTGTGAAATCAGAAAGTTCAGTTTAAAGGTGCCACTTTAAAGACGAATCAAAGCAATAATTTTAAGGTGAGTGTTGTTGTTTTTTGCAAAAATAAAAGGTAAGAAATGTCCCAATTGTTTTGTGCATTTAGACTTTGGGTTACATAACATTTTCTCTTCCTTATATACAGAAGCTCTTTCTTTCTTTCTTTCTTTCTTTCTTTCTTTCTTCCTTCCTTCCTTCCTTCCTTCCTTCCTTCCTTTCTTTCTTTCCATCCATCCATCCATCCATCCATCCATGGCTTGTGTTTATGAAGAAGAGAAAAAGTTAAATTATTAGGTCACTGGACAGATAGTTATTTATTTTTAAATTATACCCTGCTTCTCAATTACAAAAGTACAAGATGACTTACAGTAACATTAATGCTATTATTATTATTATTATTATTATTAATAATAATAATAATAATAATAGAACATAACAGCACCTGAAATAATAACAATAAAACCAGGAGCAATAAAACCCAGAGCAATAAAACAACAAAATTAGCATACATCAAAAAGCATGTGCAAATAAAAACATTTTAGTCTGGTGCTGGACTGAAGCCAGTCAAAATAGCACAAGGTGAGCAACTCTTGAGAGGGAGTTCCAAAGCTGGGTCACCCCTGCAGAAAAGCTCCTATTCCTTGTTGACATCCACCTAACAGGAACCCAAAGAAGGGCCAAGTGGAAGAGGTCAGTGAATATGTAGGCTCAGATGTGGCATAGGGACTAACAGATGGACAGCTAAAGCAGACTTTGAGAGCCCTTACATTTGCAAAGACACTCTGACTTAAAGTCTGGAAAGATAAATCTGAGGATCTTATTCCTCTCTCCACATTTGAATTTATATCCTATAGTTGTCAATCTCATTTGGATGCTCGTTTTTATATATGGGCTGCTTATATTAATGTATACATTTGAAACAGAAGTGCTGAACTTCTTAAACTTATATGCCAAGGTGCATGCTAATATCAGCACAGTTTAATTTCTGGCATGCCATGCTGTGAGAGTTCAGAATACTATTCCCATTGTGGCACAGCAGAAGCTGAGCTGGGCAGACTTCAGCATGTGCTATCATCAGCATGCGCATGACAGTCTTGGTACATGGCAGACACATTTGGAAGTCAACATGGGCTGACTGAAAATCACAGACACCACACATTCAAAGGTTCAGTGCCACAGGAAAAAAAATGCATACCAGCACAGAGCTATATCCGATGCTCTGATACTTGTCATATTCAGTGAATTTTCAGAAGTCTAACATTTAGAATGAGCCTGGAGCTAGTAGCCATCCCTCCATAATATGATCTAGTTAACTTCCCCAATAGCCAGGAAATGTCAATATTATTTCCATTTCACAGACAGCAAAGTTTCTTCACACAGCCAAGTGGCTAGTCCTGCACACCAGATGTATTTTAGGCCCTTCAGAAAACCTGAACAGGCCTTTTGGGGTCTCTCCCTATTGTTACTGAACCTAATTTGCATAAGGCAGTCTGCTGGAAGAAGAATGCATGTGTCTGATTTCGCTCTCTCATTATGCAGCTCTGCACTATATAAAAAGATCAGCCAAGACATGTCATTTCAGGTTTGTGCAGCAAACGTGCAATACCAGACCAGCTGTCTATATGATTTCTTCTCTGACAGAGGTGAGAAGATGTTGCAGGCTCATGTTCCGAGGCATCTCCTAACAAGCTGTGTATAGAAATCTCACCCCCTTAAATATCACAGAATGCACTCAGAGTGCATGGCTAATGGTGTGCTGAGATAATGACAAGGAAGAATCTGTGCTCAGAGCGTACAGCTTTAGCAAAAGAGAAAATGGCCTTCCCTCCACTAAAAATGCTTACAACAAAAAAGTGGGGAGATTGTTCAGCCTCTCCCGACCCAGCATTTACAGTTCTAATAACTCTAAATACATTTCAGGAGGTAATTGGGCTGGGGGGGGGGCACCCATCGTAACATGGGCCATCCACGAAATATGCCCCTTTCTCCAACTGTGTTGCCTAGCGAAATGCCCAATATGCCCAACCCAAACAATTAAGACAGGGATTTAGTACACAAGTCTTCCCTCTCCTCACAACTTGCATCTCCCTACTGCCAAGACAACAGTAGCCCAAAATAATAAATCCTGTTCACAGAGGGCACAGCTGTTTTAGGTGGCTGGTGCATCCTGATTTGAGACATCTCTACAGCACCCCTGCTCTGGCCGATCAGCACAGCAATGTACATCTGGACTGCATCTGACCTGGACATAAGGAGAGAGGCAGCATAAGCACTGCTCAGGCATTTGCCTGACTTAAATAGGGGGTTCGGTGCACACAAAAGCCCCACCCCCAATGTTCCCGCAATGCAGGAACATTCTACTTGAAAATGTTCCCACAATTTCTTAGTGTAGTGCATTGACTGCCAAGGTCTGAAGAGGGGTTCCAAGTGTGTTCAGCTGCATGCGCTAAGCAGCCACCCTGTGATCAAGAACCCTGCATTATCAGGGTTCCTGAGAATGGAGGGGATTCTAAGCACATGCAGTTGAACATGTTTAGAACGCTTCTTCAGAACTTTGCACTCAGAATCTTGCTTCATGATGGGATTATTTGATATTGCTGTCTCCTGTTAAAAAGGCAGTTGGCAGAGAAAACAGAACAGAATGAGTGTTTACCAGTCCCACATGCACACAAATGGTTAAAAAAGGAAATCATACCCTTCTTTTGGTAAAATGGTTTACTCACAGTTTCTTGTACTGAAATGCAGGTACAACATATCACTTCAGAGAACAGTTTGTTCAGTCCATTTGTGTTTCTTTACACAGGCAGGAGCGAGAAAGCAAGCCATGTGCTCCCAGCAATGGAGGAAGGTTGGAGAGAAAGGTGGGGAAAGGAAGGGGAGGTGCAATCATAGGAATCACATTGTAGGCCATAGAGATCCTAAGGCTGGCTATGCCCAAATTCCCATGAACCAAACTGCAACACTGCCCCCTTCCTGTAACTTGCAGATGAGGCTGCAATATTCCCAGTACTTCAGACCTTCGCACTCAATGAGTGAAGGCTGGAAGTAGACCTGGCATGAACGGGGACACTGGTGGTGAGGTTTGCATGTGTGCCCCTCCCCATTTTAAGCCCACATGCTTTCATCCAAATGCATGAATAGGGCTTTAGAGTGCTGAAAAAGAAAAAGCAGCCTCAGCTACTCTCTGCTAAGATGAAGTTAAAGCAACCATTCTTGCCCAGAGATAAAGGGTGCAGGAGTAGTTAAAAGAGCGACAGAAACCAAAGATTGTGTGCATATTTTGAAGGGCAGCCTCAGGCTAACCCAGCACATGGAGCTACAGAATGTGCTTGTAAGAGAGGAAAAGCACCTGGGGAGGGACTATAGCTCAGGCATAGAGCTAGGGATGATGTCAGATAATTTTGCTTCAGTTTGTGCATTATCATAACTTGCTCCATTCATGCCGCTGAAAGTGGACGTGAGCGCATTTGAGAGGCAAAGCTCACATGCTCCCAACGTTCACGTTGTGATCACGTTCGCAAAATACATTTGTTAGAAAAAGGTGCACCTTAAAGATGCGCATTTTGGGGAAAAATGCATTTTCATACTTTGGTCAGTGGAGGAAATGTACACACTTGGGTGCACGTTTAAAAAATATGCATATCCAAATGTGCATTTTTCCTGTTTGAACAACAACAAAAACTCACATTTGGGAACAGGAATGGAGCTTCAAGCTGGAACTCGACGAGATGGAGCCTTGCTGATTCCCCCATCCCTAGGTAGAGCACATTCTTTGCAAGCAGAAGGTCCCTGTTCATTATTTTATTTTATTTATTTATTTAAATAATAAATAAGTCCCTGGCATCACTTCCACAAGATGTAGTGATGACTTTAAAAGGGGATTGGACAAATGCATGGAGGAGAAGGCTATCTATGGCTACTAGTCCTGATGGCTATATGCTACTTTCAGTATCAGAGGCATTAGGCCTATATACACCAGTTGCTGGGGAACATGGGCGGGAGGGTGCTGTTGCGCTTGTGTCCTGCTTGTGGGTTTCCCGTGGGCAGCTGACTGGCCACTGTGAGAACAGAATGCTGGACTAGATGGACCCTTGGTCTGATCCAGCAGGGCTCTTCTTATGTTCCAGTTACAAGGCTCAAGTAGAAGGTGATGGAAAAGACCTCTTTCTGCTTGAGACCTTGGAAAGCTGCTTCCAGTCAGAGTAGTCAAAACCAGGCAAGATGGATGAATAGTCTGACCTTGCATAAAGTCACATCCCTTGTTCCTAAGCCCTGGAAGCAGCTTGTACAAATGTGTTGTGAACTAGCATCATGTTCAAAACAGAAACAAGTTAACCTGAAAACTACTCAAAACCAAACTCACATCCTCTTCCTATAACATTTAAACCAGGAGTGGCCAGACTTCAGGCTTGTGGGATCTACTTTGTTTGGGGGTGGGGGGCATGGTTTGGTAGATCCACCAACCAGAGTGTGGTGCAAAACACATATGCTTTGAATTAAAGAATTCTGAGCCCAGGAATTTGTTCTGAGTATCAGAACTGAATAGATCTGAGTATCAGAACAAAAATTGACTTTTTAGCAGTATAATTTAGGGCAGTGGGGGAGTCCTTTTACTGCTGTTGTTGTCAACTAGTCAGGAATCAGAAAGCCTTGCTGATCTATTGCAGCTCACCCAGGAATCTACCAATAGATCCAGATCCACCTTTGGGTGACCCCTGATTTAAGTGTTTCGATCTCTATTGCAGCTCCCACAGGAACATAGGAACCTGCCTTATACTGAGTCAGACCATGGATTCATCTAGCCCAGCATTTTCATCACTGACCGGCAGCAGTTCTCTGCGGTTTCAGGGCGGACTTTTTTCACCCCTACCTGGAGATGCTGAGGATTGAACCTGGGGCCTTCTGCTTGCAAAGCAGGTGCTCTGCCACTGTGCTATGACCCCCTCCTGTTCATTCTTGATGTACTTTGACATGTTTTACATTTTGTCTTTGTAGCTGAGAGTACCCATTAGTGGCACAAAAGGGCTTGCTTACTTAGTAAGAATGGCTCAAGTCAGTTCACCAGATTCTTTCCCCACATTTAACTGTCTTGAAGGTAGTTCCCCTGCGTAATCAACGGCAAGAGAGCTTGCCCAATATCATACTGTATGTAGTCAAGGACATTCGCATTCTTGTGTAATGAATAGATGGATAAACTGTGTGATTCATATTGACTGTATTCCAGTGGTGCTGCATCCATGAGTATCTTACCAGTATAACTCTTCTCTGTCCCCAGTTTCACAGAGCATGGCTAGCTGTCTCCTTTCAGCATTTTCTGCAAAAGAGAGTGGTGAGCATCAAGGCTTTAGATGGTTTGCAATGTTAAAGTTGCCCATTCATTTATTATAAACATGATCAATTCTAATAATTACATCCTTATATTATTACAAATTTATATATTTATAATAGTGTCATTTCTTTCTTTATTATAAGAGTGACAACAAACAAAAACATACCAATTACCTTAGTATAACTATGACCTGCAAAAGCCAACACATTCAGAATTACAGCTGAAATTGTGAGTTGACCTTCAGTCATTAACACTTATGGCCACATTAAAAATGTATTTATTTAGGTGGAACATCAGAGGTGAATTTAAAGTAGTGAATTACTCTTATCCAAAGAATGGCACCAAATGCAACAAAACCTGCAAAACACTCTAGCACAAAGCAGCATGATCAGAATAGCATAAAGACTGACGCATGCAGTGAGAGCACCCTTGGCTTAGTCTGTCCCAGCATTTGCCTGCCAAAAAGCTAAAAAGCAATAGCAATAACAAAGGGCAGACTTTCTCCCACTTTGAATAATATCATTCAAGAAGGGATATGATAGTTGTCCAGCCTGACCTCCCAGTGGTTAATTTGTAATAAGAGAGGGGCCAGGTCTACTGGAAGGCACAGTGTCCAACCTGAATGCTTGGTCTCCTAATCCCAGAGGCACTTCGGCTGGCTATGGCTACCCAGTGATGAGAATATAAGAGAAGAGGTCCTCTTATGGATAAGTAACTGGTTAAATAACAGAAAGCAGAGAGTAGGAATAAGTGGAAAATTCTTCCAGTGGAGGGATAGCGGTGGGATCCCACAGGGACCTGTATTGGGACCAATGCTTTTCAACTTATTCATAAATGATCTGGAATTAGGAGTGAGCAGTGAGGTGGCCAAGTTTGTTGATGACACCAAATGATTTAAGTTGGTTAAAACAAAACGGGATTGTGAGGAGCTCCAAAAGGATCTCTCCAAACTGGGAGAACGGGCATCTAAATGGCAAATGCAGTTCAATGTGAGCAAATGTGAAGTGATGCACATTGGGACAAAAATCCCAGCTTCAAGTTTAAGCTGATGGGATCTGAGCTAGTGGTGACTGACCAAGGAAGAGATCTTGGGGTTGTGGTGGACAGCTCGATGAAAATGTCATCCCAATGTGTGGCAGCTGTGAAAAAGGAAAATTCCATGTTAGGTATAATTAGAAAAGGAACTGAAAATAAACTGCCAAGATCATTGCCCTGTTATACAACTTTGTGGTGCGACCATACCTAGAATACTGTGTACAGTTCTGGTCACCATACCTAAAAAAGGATATTGTAGAGTTAGAACAAGTGCAGAAAGGGCAAGTAAAATGATCAAGGGGTTGGAGCATCTCCCCATGAAGAAAGATTATAGCAGCTGGGATTGTTTCGCTTAGAAAAAAGGGGAGTCAGGGGAGACAAGATAGAGGTGTACAAAATTATGTAAGGTGTGGGGAAAGTGGGTAGGGAGACATTTTTCTCCCTCTCTCAAAATACTAGAACCCAATGGGGTCATCCTATGAAGCTGATTGGTGGGAGATTAAGGACAGGTAAAAGGAAGGACTTCTTCACACAGCACATAGTCAAAAGTGTGTAATTCACTTCCACAAGATATAGTGATGGCCACCAATCTGGATGGCTTTAAAAGGGGATTGGCCGAATTCAGGGAGGATAAGGCTATCAATGGCTAGTAGTCCTGATGGCTATATGCTACCTCCAGTATCAGAGGCAGTATGCCTATGCACACCACTTGCATGGGCAGGAGGGTGCTGTTGCACTCATGTCCTGCTTGTTGGTTCCTGTGGGCAGCTGGTTGGCCACTGTGAGAACAGAATGGTGGACTTGATGGACCCTTGGTCTGATCCAGCGTGGCCCTTTTTATGTTCTTAAATGCACTCTGCACACGCTTAGCAGCACTTTATTCTTATTCCTTCACAAATCAAAAAGATATCAAAGATATCAAAAACAGTTTCTGAGGCTAAGGGCACAATCCTATGCATGTTTAGACAGAGAAAAGGCCCACAACTCCCAGCATGCTCCAACCAGCACATCTCACCTTCATGGCAAAGGATCTCAAAGTGAGTTATAGAAAATGCGCAAATAGCACCTTGGGGACCACAAACTATAAAAGAACATGAAAGGTGACCAATGGCCAGCTGGGGCATGCTGGGAGTTGTCGGGCTTTTTTCCTGTCTAAATTGCACCCTAAGCCAAGGAATTTGTGCTGTTGACATGCATACCCAGTATACAAGTCCATATGCTTTATAACAGGGGTGTAGAACCTCAGGCCTGGGGGCCAAATCTGGCCTCCTGGAGGTCCCAATCTGGCCCTCTGGGGTTCCCCGGATAGCCACACCCCCTTCCCATGGCCCCACCCTGCTTCCCCCAACCACCAATAATTTGGTGGCTTCCTGGTTTTTGTGCAGTTTTTTCCACCATTCTAAAACATTTAAATGTTTAGTTAGGTTCAGTAAGCACTTTCAGCTCCAATATACTGGTATTTTTGTCCCACTTGTTTTGCCTTTGGTCCTGGCCATCACCGAAAGCTTGTCCAAGATAGAATTAGGCCCTTGGTCTGAAAGAGGATCCCCACCTCTGCTTTATAAAAATCATCATTAGTTGTTTAGAACTAGTGAGTTGGCAAGAAATATTGTACTCCTGAGGACTAATCACATCTGATCAGAAAAAACGGGATGGAGAAGATACTTTCTCTAAGTGGAACTTTGATTCAGTGGGATCAGTGGTTTGCGTGTGCACAATAGGCAACCATCTGTATCCTTTGCAATAATTTCCAGGAAAGTTATTGGAGCCCAATGGCAATCACTGTAGTAAAGACATTTGTATTTGTTCTTTGCGATTTTAAGCTTTGTTTCCATCTTGCCACAGCAGAAACTATCCCTGTGCTCTCTTTGATCCTCAGCTTACCTTTGCTTCTCACATTCTGTCTCTCTGTAAATCTGCTTATTAACACTTCTTCTATATTGCCCTATCTTCAACACTGCCTCAGTCACACTTCTGCTGAAAGTCTTATTTGCACTTTTGTCTTCTCCAGACTTGATTATTGTAATTTTCTATCTCTACAACCCTTCTTAGGAAGTTTGTTCTTGTAAAAACCCAGGGATGTGATCCTACAATAGCAAGTATTCACATCAATATCTCACCTTCATGGCAAAGGATCTCGAAGTGAGCTACAGAAAATGTACAGATAGCACCTTAGGGACCACAAACTATAAAAGAACATGAAAGGTGACCAATCATTCTAAAGTAGTGAAGTTACTCCAGTAACAGCAAGGGATGAAAGCTTTAAGATTCAAATGTGTTGTTATTGTTGTTGTTGTTGTTGTTGTTGTTGTTTTGGGGGAGGGGGAAATGCAGTAAATTGGTTTGTGAATAGAGTTACAAACCTGTTTTTGCCTGGCAGGTCTTCCATGCTTTGAGAGCTGGTATACTGTGGTGGCTAAGATGGTGCTGTGAGATCTTTGGTTCAAATGTCACCAGTGATGTTCTAGGCAAGTCACTATCTATCATAGGCCTGCATACCATGTGACCCATTAAGGCAAAGCCAATCAAATGCAGCCCACCAGTTGTGGCTGATCAGCTGCTTGATAACATTCCTGTTTTTGCAGCATCAGGGAGGAAAACCCAGATGTTTTTCCAGGAATTTGTCTCTTGAACATTTTGTTCACACAGATTAGAGGGAGAGAATTGGTTTCTTAAATATTTTGTTCACACAGAGTTCAGTTAGGCCCTTCACTCTATGCGAAGTGAGAATTAGGTTCATGAAGGGGCATGATCTTACTGTGGTCTTCAACAGTCAGTAGTTTAATCATCAGAGTGCCTCACCTTGGCTTTCCCATTAGGATATCTGGGGTGGGGGGCACCATATTGCTTGTATGGGATGTGTTTGGTTTGGTGGGTCAAAAGTTGTATACGTCTATGACTGGCAAATGAACGGAATCATTATGAATCTGAAAATTAATCATATGGGATATATTCTTATGGTTAAGGGAGGGAGGAAATTTATCTCTTAAATAATTTGTCCACATAGAGTGAAGTTCATAGAATCATAGAATCATAGAATAGTAGGGTTGGAAGGGGCCTACAAGGCCATCGAGTCCAACCCCCTGCTCAGTGCAGGAATCCAAGTCAGAGCATCCCTGACAAATGGCTTTCCAGCCTCGTCTTGAAGGCCTCCAGTGTGGGAGAGCCCACCACCTCCCTAGGGAATTGGTTCCATTGCTGTATTGCTCTTACAGTCAGGAAGTTTTTCCTGATGTTCAGCCAGAATCTGGCTTCCTGTAACTTGAGCCCATTATTCCGTGTCCTGCACTCTGGGATGATCAAGAAGAGATCCTGGCCTTCCTCTCTGTGACAACCTTTCAAGTACTTGAAGAGTGCTATCATATCTCCCCTCAGTCTTCTCTTCTCAAGGCTAAACAGGCCCAGTTCTTTCAGTCTGTCTTCATAGGGCTTTGTTTCCAGTCCCCTGATCATCTTAGTTGCCCTCCTCTGAACCCTCTCCAGTTTGTCTGCATCCTTCTTAAAGTGTGGTGCCCAGAACTGGACACAGTACTCCAGATGAGGCCTAACCAGTGCTGAGTAGAGGGGAACTAGTACTTCCCGGGATTTGGAAGCGATGCTTCTATGAATGCAGCCCAAAATAGCATTGGCCTTTTTTGCAGCCACATCACATTGCTGGCTCATATTCAGCTTGTGATCGACAACAATTCCAAGATCCTTCTCGCTTGTAGTGTGGTTGAGCCACGTATTCCCCATCTTGTAACTGTGCATTTGGTTTCTTTTTCCTAGGTGCAGAACTTGGCATTTATCCCTATTAAATGTCATTCTGTTGTTTTCTGCCCAGCACTCCAGTCTATCCAGATCACTTTGAATTTTGTTTCTGTCTTCCAAAGTATTAGCTATCCCGCCCAATTTGGTGTCATCTGCAAATATGATCAGCATTCCCTGCACCTCCTCCTCCAAGTCATTAATAAAAATGTTGAAGAGCACTGGGCCCAGGACTGAGCCCTGCGGTACCCCACTCATTACCTCTCCCCAGTTGGAGAAGGTCCCATTGATAAGCACTCTTTGAGTCCGATTCTGTAGCCAACTGTGGATCCACTGGATTGTTGTTTCGTCTAGCCCACTTTGAGCTAGTTTGCTCATCAGGATATCATGGGGTACTTTGTTGAAAGCTTTGCTGAAGTCGAGGTATATGATGTCTACAGCATTCCCACGGTCTACAAGGGAGGTTACTTGATCAAAAAATGAGATCAGATTTGTCTGGCGGGACTTGTTTTTGACAAATCCATGTTGGCTTCGAGTAATTACGGCATTGTTGTCAAGGTGCTTCCAAATGGATTCCTTTATCATCTGCTCCAGAATTTTCCCAGGGATTGATGTCAGACTGACTGGTTTGTAGTTCCCAGGTTCCTCCTTTTTACCCTTTTTGAAGATAGACCAACGTTAGCCCTCCTCCAGTCATCTGGCACTTCCCCCGTCCTCCATGATTTCTCAAAGAGAATAGAAAGCGGTTCTGACAGTTCTTCTGCCAGTTCCTTTATTACTCTAGGATGCAGTTCATCTGGCCCTGGAGATTTGAACTCATTCAAAGTAATTAGGTGTTCCTTGACCATATGCCTATCGATCTCAAGCTGCAATCCTGCCCCTTCAGCCTGTACTTCGCCTTTGCCAGGGGGTCAAAGACCCTCTTTTGGGAGAAGACTGAGCCAAAGTAGGAATTGAGCACCTCTGCCTTTTCTTTGTCATCTGTTATCATTTTGCCATCCTTATGTAATAGCTGAACCACCATGTCTTTCATCTGCCTTTTACTATGCACGTAGCTGAAGAAAGCCTTTTTGTTGTTTTTAGCATCCCTTGCTAACCTCAGCTCATTCTCAGCTTTAGCCTTCCTGACGCCATCCCTCCAATTCTGTGCTATCTGACTGTATTCCTTTGTTACTTGACCTTCTTTCCACTTCCTATATGTGTCCTTTTTTGTTTTCAGGTCATCCCTAAGCTTTTTGTGAAGCCATATTGGCTTCTTCTGTTTTCTTCCACCTTTTCTTCTTGTTGGAATTGTTTGTGATTGTGCCTTGAGAATTTCCTTTTTTAAAAGCTCCCACCCATCTTGGACTCCTTTTCTCGTTAGCGTCACTTGCCATGGGACCTTACTGATAATTGTTCTGAGTTTATTAAAATCAGCTTTCCTAAAATCCAGGGTACGCGTTTGACTACACTCAGTTTTGCTTCCGTTAGAACCAAGAACTCAAGTACAACATGGTCGCTTTCCCCCAGAGTTCCTGTAACTGCTACTTTATCCACTAAGTCATCTCTGTTGGTTAGGATCAAGTCAAGGATAGCCGATCCTCTAGTTCCTTCCTCTACTTTCTGTAGGAGGAAGTTATCCACCACACAAGTCAGGAATTTCCTGGAGGGGCCATGTTTTGCAGAATTTGTCTCCCAACAAATATCGGGGAAATTGAAGTCCCCCATGACTACTACGTCATGCTTCCTTAAAACATTGGCTATTTGCTTTTCAAAAGTTTCATCCTTGTCTTCCCCTTGATTGGGTGGCCGGTAGTAGACTCCGACCACCAGGTTCCTTTTATTCTTTGCTCCATTTATTTCAACCCAGATGCTCTCGATGGGTCTACCAAGCTCATCCTCCTGTATTTCTGTGAAGAGATATGTATTTTTCACATACAGTGCAACCCCACCTCCCTTTCTGTTCCTCCTGTTCTTTTTGAACAAGTTATATCCTTCAATTGCTGTATTCCAGTCATGAGAGTCATCCCACCAAGTCTCAGTTATACCTATCAGGTCATAATTTCCCTCTTGTATTAAGAGTTCAAGTTCGTTCTGTTTGTTTCCCATACTCTGGGCATTAGTATATAGACATCGAAGACCATGTGCTTCATAGTCTGGCTTTCTTCCTACATGTGTCTGAAGACTATTATTGGGCGCTATCAGAGCTGTTCTCTCTGTTGCAGTGCATGTGCCTACGTCCATGTGCCCCAACATTACATCTCCCTTCCCCGTAGGATTCAGTTTAAAGCCCTCCTGATGAAGTTCTTCATGCTGTGTCCAAACACATTCTTCCCATCCTTTGTGAGGTGCAACCCTTCCCTAGCCAACAGCCCATCTTCCAGGAAGTATAGCCTGTGGTCCCAGAATCCAAATCTCTCTCGTCGGCACCACCTTCATAGCCAGTCATTCACCCGGAGTATTTTTCGTTCCCTTTCTATCCCTCTTCTAACTACTGGAAGGATGGAAGAGAAAACTATCTGGGCCCCAAAGTTCTTCAGTTTCCTTTCCAAAGCTTCAAAGTCTGACATGATCTCTTCGTAGCTCCACTTGGCGGTATCATTTGTTCCCACATGGATGAGTAGAAAGGGATACCTGTCAGTGGGCTTTATGAGTGCAGGCAACCTTACAGTCATGTCTCTAATCTGTCCTCCCGGGAGACAACTAGTCTTTTACCAGTCCACTAACAAGACTATTCGGTTTAGTACACAGAAGAACTATACAGGAAAGATCTTAATGTCCCTGATAGCCATGATAGTGCGGTCACTGAACTTGAGCCGGACATCCTCGAGAGTGAAGTCAAGTGGGCCTTAGGAAGCATTAGCAACAACAAAGCTAGCGGAGATGACAGTATTCCAGCTGAGCTATTTAAAATCCTAAAAGATGATGCTGTTAAAGTGCTGCATTCAATATGCCAACAAATTTGGAACACTCAACAATGGCCGCAAGACTGGAAAAGGTCAGTTTACATTCCAGTTCCAAAGGGCAATGCCAAAGAGTGTTCAAACTACTGCACAATTGCGCTCATTTCACCTGCCAGCAAGGTGATGCTCAAAATCCTACAAGCTAGGCTTCAGCAGTATGCGAACCGAGAACTACCGGAAGTACAAGCTGGGTTCCGAAGAGGCAGAGGAACTAGAGATCAAATCGCCAACGTTCGCTGGATCATGGAGAAAGCAAGAGAATTCCAGAAAAATGTCTATTTCTGCTTCATTGACTATGCTAAAGCCTTTGATTGTGTGGATCACAACAAACTGTGGCAAATTCTTAAAGTGATGGGAGTACCAGACCACCTTACCTGTCTCCTGAGAAACCTGTACGAGGGTCAAGAAGCAACAGTAAGAACCAGACATGGAACAACCGAGTGGTTCCAAATTGGGAAAGGAGTACGACAAGGCTGCATATTGTCACCCTGCTTATTTAACTTATATGCAGAGTACATCATGAGAAACGCCGGGTTGGATGAATCACAGGTCGGAATTAAGATTGCCGGGAGAATTATCAACAACCTCCGATATGCAGACGATACCACCCTAATGGCAGAAAGCGAAGAGGATCTCAAGAGCTTCTTGTTGAGGGTGAAAGAGGAGAGTGCAAAAGCTGGTTTGAAACTCAACATTAAAAAAACGAAGATCATGGCATCTGGCCCCATCACTTCCTGGCATATAGAAGGGGAAGAAATGGAAGCAGTGACAGATTTTACTTTCTTGGGCTCCAAGATCACCGCAGACGGTGACTGTAGCCATGAAATTAAAAGACGCTTGCTCCTTGGGAGGAAAGCTATGGCAAACCTAGACAGCATAGTAAGAAGCAGAGACCTCACCTTGCCGACAAAGGTCCGTCTAATCAAAGCTACGGTTTTCCCAATAGTAATGTATGGCTGTGAGAGCTGGACTATAAGGAATGCTGAGTGCCGAAGACTTGATGCTTTCGAACTGTGGTGCTGGAGAAGACTCTTACGAGTCCCCTGGACTGCAAGGAGGTCAAATCAGTCCATCCTAAAGGAAATCAACCCTGAGTGCTCATTGGAAGGACAGATACTGAAGCTGAAGCTCAAATATTTTGGCCACGTAATGTGAAGAGAAAACTCTCTGGAAAAGACCATGATGCTGGGAAAGACTGAAGGCAAAAGGAGGAGGGGACGACAGAGGATGAGATGGCTAGATAGCATCACCGATGCAATGAATATGAACTTGAGCACACTCCGGGAGAGAGCGCAGGACAGGAAGGCCTGGCGTGCTATGGATCATGAAGAGTCGGACACGACTGAACGACTGAACAACAACAATCACCATGATCTACACAACAGATAGCCTTGAGTGACGGATTACATCATTCTTGGCAATTCAGTGCACAATCCAGTGGGCATCACTGTCATCAGTGAATGACAGGAAGCTGAAGCTGACTGTGGCTGCATTTGCTGCAGCTGGACGTCAAGAGCTACTACTGGACGCACTTGTAAGATATCAATTCACCAGTGGTGGTTCAGTGTTAAATCAGAATGAACTAGTGCTGTAAGATCTGGCCAATCTATGCATCCCAGAGGAACTGTTAACTAGTAGCACTGAGAGCTCCAGTATGATGCCTGCATGTGTATTTTCAAAGATGTTGTTTATTCCAGGAGTGGGCAGAGTTCAGGCTTATGGGACTAGTTTGCTTTTACTAGAACCCAGAGGGCCGCCAACTGGAGCCTGGTGCAAAATAAATTTAAATAAATTTAACGATAAATAAACCTGTTAGACAATTGTCTTTTGGGCTCTGATTTGACCTCTTTCTTACTCTGAATATTTCACTGGTAACTTAACAACCAACCACTGGTGGTTATAGGTGATTAGATGCCCTCAGGGATAATTCCAGTGGTAAATCAGGAGTAAACTATTCTCTCAAATTCAATGGCCACAATCAACAATGGACATACACTTAGCTTGGTGTACGGCTGATTAAACTCAGTGGGACTTACTTCTGAGTAGACATGCACAGGACTGTGCTGGAGCTGTGCTTAGCTCAGTTTTTGATTGCAGCAAAGGAGTTCTGGCAACTTCCCTGTACAAACACACATTATCTCTATTGCAATGATGATTTGCAAGAAAGTGCAGGACTCAGGGAGAAAATAGCAGGAAGCAAGCCAAGGAGAAAGTTTGTCAGATTCCCTCCACCCCCACCCTCAGCAGGACCATTTTTCTAGCAACTGGGCAATCAAAAAATCCAGAAATAGTAGAATCCTGTGCATGTCTACTCATAAGTATCTCACTGAGTTCAGTGGGACTTACTCCCAAGTAAGTGTGCATAGGATTGCAGCCTAAGTGAAGCTTTCCCCATCACTGCATTTCTATGGTGGGAAAAACTTGAACTACTGAATTTCTGGCTCACCTGCAATCCAACCTAATAAGAAAAAAGAACAACCCCCTTGAAAGCCTTGAGTGATCAGTTACATCATTCCTGGCAATTAAGTACACAATCAGTGGGATGCATAATCCACTGCAAAATTTCCAAAATTCTCCACTCTATTTTTGTGTGGCAAAATGGTGCACTGGGCCATTTGGCCAAATATTGTCCACTGCGAGGAGAAATTCTCCCCAAAACGTCTTGGTTCGCTATTAGCAGTATCAACGGCACAGCTTCTTTTTTCCCCAAATGTTCTTTTTGCAAGCGGAAGCAGCAGCAACTGTGTTGGCAGTCAAGCCAACATTTTGCATCCTCCACAATGTACCAGAACTAGCATTGTTGGGCCATTGGGGTGGGGGTGGTAGAAATGGCAACCACCACCAAAAATAGTGGAGAATGTTTGGCAAAATGGCCTTCTTTTTCAGAGAGGGTGTGGAAAAGAAAATTCTCGCAAAGTTTCTCAGAAAAATTTTGGCTTGGGTCTAGGGGGCGGGGGGGGGGGGGCTGACTACTATTTGAAGAAATGTCCAGTCCATGCCTGGTTTAAAATCAAACATCCATAAGTAGGGAGAGCAGGGGCCTTGAAGTTGCCCATCCACAGTTAACACCTGGCCAGCAGACTGCGCAAGGCACACAGGCCACCTAGTCAGCCTTCTCCACTATGGTGGGAAGTCTTGTATTTCTGTTTAAATTGTAGTGATTTCTAAATGTGCAGCCATGCACATAAATTTGCATATATGCAAATGTTATGCAAATCGGGGCACTTTTGTTTTCTTTTTTGGTGATGCATTTCCTCTTTTTTGGTGATGCTTAAATGGCCACCTTACCATTAGGCAGAGCGACATGGTCACCTGAGGAGACAGATGATGGGTGATGTGGAGGGGCCAGTGGTGGCAGCAGCAGCCCCCTGGCTGTATCCCTCTGTTGGGAACAGAGCTGTCTGTTCGACGCCCCCCTGGCCTTCCCCCACCTCCCACTCCTGCTAGCCTGCTGCTCTCAGGTAAATTGAAAGATGCTGTTGTATCACCTCTAGTGTTGAAGTAAGATGCAGTTGCCAGTCCGATTGGCTTCAGCAGGTCAAATTGGCTGTGTGCGCTATCTTGTCCTTCACCTTAGGCAGCAAAAGGTCTTGGCCAGCCCTGAGGAAGGTACACACATGAAGGCCAAAGAGACAAATGAACAGTGGAGGCTGGTGGCTCCAAAGTCAGTGAGGCGATGAATCCAGTCCAGGTTTCAGTCAGAACTCTAAAGGAGCTATCCAAGATAAGGAAGCTCCTTTAGAGTTCTAACTGGTTCTGAGTGAAACCCGGAGTGGATTCAACACCTCACAGACATCAGAGGCACCAGCCTCCACTGGTAAACAACTTTCAAATGTAAAACCTTTGAAATGTTCAAAGTGCACAGTTTTTACCAGAGGTTTCAGCAGCTGTGAGTGAGGGTAGGTGGTAGAAAAGAGAGAGGCTGTACCAGAGTTTGCCCTGGAAATTGTGACTCAAACCTTCTTCTGTGGGCACAGTTCACTTTACTCCCAGGAAGTTCTCTGAAGTTGAAGCTGCAGCTTGGTTACCTCGATGACTCAGAAGTGTGAAGATTCATATTTTAGCACTTGGCATTCAGAGGCAGCCTTAAACCATTTAAAAATGAACACTGATGAAAACGAAGAAGTTTGCAAGTGCTCTAGGCCATGGTGTGCTTTGGGAAGCTAATTAAATGCCATGTATTCTGTATTAATGTTAAAATAAAATAATTAAGGGGGCTGACTTCTTAAAAACCACTGTGGCTTTGACCCCTGTGGAAGTCAAATGATTTTGCAGACACATCAGTTCTCTTCCTTCCCAAATTCCTAATGGTGAAGTTAATCTGTCCCAAGGTCAGGCCTGTCTTTTCTGCATACAGCACAGCCTCTGAGGGAAAGATCTCTGGTGCCTGAGGGTTCCCGTTAAATTTCATCAACAGCGGCATTTGCATTGAAATGTGATTTTGCCAAATGGGATATTCTTTTCTTTCCCCCAAATTGCAGGCAGCCTGGCTGAAATCTGCAATGTTTTTGTCAAATCCATTGCATGTAAATTGTTAAAGGTTTCAGTGCACAAGCAACTAGCATGATGTATTCTCACAAAGCCATCCCCTCCCCACCCTCTGCTCAGTACACACACACACACACACACTTTTGCACTGAACCAGGTTGTTTAAACTCATCTGATCCCACCTTATATTCCTTTTGTACAGATACATCTAAACTTGTGAACATTTAATCCCCAATTGACTTCTGATCCTTTCTGCAGTTAAAGAACATGAGACCTAAATAACCATTCACGATAAAAAAAAATAGTAACCAACTATTCACGCATCTTTAATATGCATATTGATTGAAATTGGCCAGAAAGAATCCTTCGTGTACTTTAGTGTAGCACTAGCCGTTTCCTTCCCCTTGTAATTCTTTTTCTTTCCCCTATAAAAAAGAACAATGGGACATATGGTGGGATTCCACACTGGTACAAGTGTCAATTATTCTGCTGGGATGAGTCTTTGGGCGCCATAAAAGCTGCTCGCATACTGTGTTTGCATTGAAAATGTACATCTGTAAACATATGGAAATTACAGGAACAAGGACTGCAAGGGGAAGGGAGTTAATTTATGTGCATTGCAAGAGTGCTACATTTGTGGATGTATATAGCAGTGTAGTTCATCCAAGAGCATGGACACAAACATTTCAAAATAAGCTCATACTTGTTAGTATCTGTTGGTACTGCATAAACATGGGGAAGAAGAGATATCGCATTGATGGAGCTATTGATCACATGAGAAAAGAATTCTACTAATCAAAATGCTGTGCATAACATATACTATAGGTGTATAGACATCCTATACATGTCTACTCAGAAGCAAGTCCCATTGAGTTCAGTGGGATTTACCCAAATACATTGGTATACAATTGCAGCCTTAAATATGTCCCCCTGTATGACTCACAACCCAGTTAATCCAAAGTATTTAAAATCAAGACCAAACTGTATGTGATGTTAAATACGTCATAGCTTTAAAGTGTCTCTCTTTTTCTTGTAACAGCCATCGGGGGTGTGGGGGAGGAGAATCAAGACTGGGCCATATTGCACCATCAGAGGGCTTAACACTTCCCCTCTACTACAGTCCAGATGAAAACTGCCCCTCCCTAACATTGTTCATAGCCCTAACATATTAGCTCTGGGAAGGAAGCTTCCTTTGCTCCCCTCCACTGTGGTTATGAGATTGGATGAAATTACACAGCGTGCTCATAAGAAACAGTCATGGGCAGCCTGACACATGGGTGTGTGTGCATGGGAATAGCCCCTCCTCAAAATGGAACCCTTGAATTAAGCTGTGAGTGTTTTAGTCAATATATTTAATCAATATATGTGGAGCATCTGCTCAGAGGTAGATCTGAAGTACCTAGCGGGGAGTAATATGCATTGTGAGAAAATAGGTATTGTACCTGTCAAATAGGTATTGTTGAAATCAAGCGTGCAGCCAATCCCCTGGAGCAGTCTGTTTCCAAGTAAGTACATCCCCTTGCTTAGGGGTGCGAGGGTGGGCAAACGTCCTGGCATATGGGTTCTTCTTTTTACTAGAATCCTGCGGTCCACCAACCTGAGCCAGCTGCAAAATGGTGGGTCAGATGGGCAGACACACGCTAAGAGTGAAGGAACAGGTTGCCTCTGAGCAGAAGCTTGGTCTAGGAATTTGTCATCAATACCAGAACCAAGCTCAGAAGCAGTGGAGGCTGGTGGCTCCAATGTCAGTGGGACAGTGAATCTGCTCTGGGTTTCAGTCTAGTTTCAGCTAGCTCCTTTAGAGTTCTGACTAAAATCTGGAGTGGATTCAGTGCCCCACTGACATTGGAGCCACCAGCCTCTACTGCTCAGAAGTCCTCTCACACAAAAGTTCACTCTGACCCCCCCCCTCCCTCCGTATTTCTTTTTCAGCAACCTAGCTAAGTGGGAAGCTTTGCTATTATTGCTGTTGTGAGGATTCCGAAGCCCTTGCTGATCTGCTGCAAATCACCAGAAATCTACCAGTAGATCCTGGTCTACCTTCTGCTCACCCCTGGCTTAGAACACTGAGGGGAAGGCCCCAGACAGTAGACCTCATTATCAACTACTTAACTTGCTAAACATTGGAGATGCTGCTGGGTCAAGTGTGAGGAATGTGTGTAAACAAATCTCTCACCTAATCAGACAAGGAGAATTAGGCCGGCTGAATTACAAGAGGAACAAAGTTCTGGGCGAAGAAAAGGACTCTGGTTCCTTAATGAGAAAATCTGTGGTCTGTTACCGCTGCATTCCCAATTCAAAGGAAAAGCAAATATATAGGCCATTTTCAAGCCTTACCCACGGGATTAGGTTGATGTGCTTTAGGACCCTCAACCTTCCTTTCTCGTCTGAAACTTGGCCTATCTTAATTCTACAAGTCATGGGAAGCCTGAGGGGTGCTCAGCAATCAAATTATAGCAGTGCACAAATGGCCTCTCACAATTTTCCAACCTTGTTGTGGGCAGAGAAATTGGGGGAACTATTTCACTGAATTTCTCCCGGGGGGAGCGGAAATTCTCCAAAAGAGTGGGGCTCACCATTAGCAGGGCTTGTAGCATTGCTTCGTTCTTTTTTCTTTTGTTTTTCCTTTTGTTCTTTGCACTGCCACCACTTTGGTGGTGTTTTTGAGCTTACCTTATCATTACAAGGTGGCTGAAGGGGCTGTTGCATTTTCTTTCTTTCTATTACACATCTCTCCATCACTCTACAGCCTCCCTGGCTGCCCACACTTCCTGACCTAAAAAAGCCCCAGGGTGTGGGGGAGAGGTTACCTCATGAAGTCTTCCCTTCCCCTGGGCTGAAGTGTAGGAGGCCAGACAGGCTATAGGTTGATGGAGAGATGATGTACAATGAAAGGCAGGATACTCACACACACTCCTCAGCCACCTCATAAGTAAGGTAAGCAGAAGAACCCCAACCCCCACCCATGGGAATTTTCCCAAAATGTTCTTCTCCTTTGAACATCTTTTTAAAAGCAATTTCTATCAAAACAAATGAGACTTGTCAAAAAAACCCTGGAAGGAATTTTTGGTAGACCACTAAATCAGATCTTCCAAATCATATCCCAACTGTAGGCAAATAGTCTATATTAGTAGTCTATATTAGCAAAACTAGCAGTAGGGGTGCTTCTTCTCCCCCTCAAATGGGAATGAAATACATCATGCAGCCTTCCCCACCTGGTGCCTGCCAAATGTTTTGGATTACAACTCCCATTAGGCCCAGACAGAATAGGTAATGGTCAGGGATAATGAGAACTGTAGTCAAAAATGTCTGGAGTGCACCAAGTTGGGGAAGAATAGAGAGTAAAGAGCATTGTTTGTGTTAGGCTGCCATGTGCTGATGTTGAGGCTTGGAGCAACCTCAGAAATTTTCCTGACACTGGCAAGCCCAATTTATTTTATGGGTGATAATGAGATCTCTCTACTGAACTCTCATGTGCCATGTTGAAGGTACTCCCTTTAGAATGAAAGCTCTTGATTTGATTAGCAAAGCAGGATTGAAACTGGTTTGCCGTCTCTTGCATCCAAGTCCCAACCATCTACTGTCAGAAGTGATCTCCTCACTTATGCCCCATAGCCACTGCCAACAGTCTCAAAAATGCTACTTTTAATTAAAAACATTATTTCCAAATGTGGTTCACAGTTTGTGTTCTGGGTGAGAAGTGCTTCTAACCTCGCGAACTTTCAGACTGCTGCCTTGCCAATCAAGACTGCCACCCCCTTTCCGTGTGCTTCTGCAACGTTGAGAGAGGTAAATGTTGACTTCGTAGGGTGGCAACTTACGCACTGCCAAAAAAGAGAAAATGCAGCACCAAAAAAGAGGACAAAAGGGGACATGTATTAAATGTGCATATACTAATTTATATGTATAGATGCAAATTTCGAAATAATTACTATCACTGGAAGCGGGTGGCTGCAATGCCGGTGGGGCAGTGAATCCACTCCGCGTTTCAGTCAGAACCAGTCAGAACTCTAAAGGAGCTATCCAATGTGCACCTTCGATAGCTCCTTTAGAGTTCTGACTGGAACCCGGTGTGGATTCACCATCCCACTGACATCGGAGCGACTCCGCTGATTGCTATAATGTAAATAGAAGACATCTCACCCTCGTAGGGAAGGCGGTGACCAGATGACCTCTGTGGCTCCCTGTTCAGTGTTCTGTCCAGGTGCTAAGTGCTGATGGGCAACTCCAAGGCCCCTCTTGCTCTCGCTGCTTATGGGTCTTTCTCTTTAAACCTGCCTTGGTCCAGACAGGCCTTCAAATAGAAGCTGGTCCTCCATAAAGTAGGACACATGGCAGCCCTATGAACTACTGATTGATTCAAGACTATTCCCAGGTTACCTCTGCAACCACCTGGACATGGTGCCTTTTCTTTTCTTTCTTTTTCTTGGGGCTAACAAAACCTCTCTGCCTGCACAGACCTTCTGACTCTTAAAGGGACAGGAATTGTTTAAATCTCTTAAGGCGGCAACCGCAATCCCAGTTGGATAGAATGATGCTTGTGGAAGTATCTCCCTTGTGAGCACACATTTGGAAAAGTTGTATAAAAATGGAAACTCTATGCAGATTTTGGAGGAACCATCCCTTGAGCTAGTTAATAGATCCCTGCTATCTGCCATAGATCTTTCTTAAAATACATGTGGGAATCTGAAATTCTGATGCCAACTTTTCACACCTCTTCCTTCACAGAAGGGAACAAAACAAAACATATTATGTTCACCTAATGTAGTAGCATGATGAACAGCACAATCTTCTACATATCTATTCAGAGGTAAGTACCATTGAATTAAATGGTGCTTACTCCCAGGTAAAGCCAGGAAGTTCTGGGTACCAATCGCATCTTAAGTCACGAACACACTGCAAGCTGCTACACTTCTAACCTCCGTGCCTCTCTGCCTACTGTCTGCAAAATGGGGATAATAACGTTAGCTTAGCTTACAGGCTTGTTGTAAGGATTTCTGAGATGAAGTATGTGAAGTGCTTTGAACAAATGAAATGTACTAGATAAATGCATTTTATTCATAAAAGCCCCTACATTTCACTTTTTAAAAACAGCTTTGCCAGCTTCTGAAACGGAGAGGGCTGATATGCTATTAAAACTTGCTTGGCAGGGTACATTCTGATAAGAGCAGCATCTTCTGTCAGTGGATCACTGAAACTGGGAAAAAGGCACAGTGAAATTTAATTTCTATTGAAATTCTGCCTGTTGCACAGTTGTGAGAAGTACACAAGCTATGCTCAAACAGAGCCCTCAAATGAAATAGTCTCTATATTCAAATTAAAATTCTACATGTTTAGGCTGCAATCCTATATATACCTGAGAGTAAGTTCTATGGAACTCAGTGACACTTTTGTCTGAGTAGATATGTATAGCAGTGCACTGTTCACTTGGTAACATTCCAGCTGAAGCTTCTCCCATCTCTGACTTCTCATGCTGGGAAATGCTTTACTTGCTGAATTTCTACTTGTCAGCCAAACAGTGGCTTCGATGCAATGTTGCACACGCAGATGTCTGCTGGCGCAACAGGACTTCCCTGTCTTGCCCTCCTCACTGCAGCCCCCTGTGCCTGTCCCCAATCTGCTCCCAAGGATCCCCCAACCCTCTGTAGGAGTTTTTGGGGAGTGTGCAGGAGGCTGCATGGGGGGAGGAAAATTTGTTCCACCAGTGGTTTTCCTTATGTTGGCAGAACACCCTTGGATGCAACCGACAGTGTTGAAAACAGAGGAGTTCTGCCAGCAAAAAAATGTTTACCCGGTTCTTGCTTGAGATACATTGCTTCTTTCTCCCCTAAAGGTAAAGGTAAGTTAAGACAGCTGGCTTAAGTTAAGACTACTAGACTCTGAAAGTGTGTGTGTGTGTGTGTGTGTATTTGAATAAAATACTGAAGTCCAGGTTCCCAAGGGGCTAACCCACATTCTTGAGAAGAACATCCCCTTTCCTTTTCTTAGTTTGGAAGCAGATGGGAAAGAAATCTATTATGGTTTGGGAAGCTGTGTCACAGCAGGTAGGAAATCCAGGCATTGTTGTCCTGTAACAGGGGTCCAAAACTACAGCTGATAGTTTGTCTCTTAACAACATAAGATCAGACCAAGGCCTATGTAGTCTAGCATTTTGTTTCCCACGTTAGGTAACCAGATGCCTCTGGGAAGCCTACAGGCAGGACATGTGCGCAATAAACATCCCGCAGAGTTGTTTCCCAGCAACTGGTGTACTGCCTCTAATGCTGGAAGTAGCATATAGCCATTATGACTAGTGGCCATTGATAACCTTCTCCTCCGTGACTTCGTCCAATTCCCTCTCAAAGCCATCTACGTTGGTGGCCATCGCAACATACTTCAATGATGTGCTGTGTGAAGATGTACTTGCTTTTATCTGTCCTGAATCTCCCACCATTCAGCTTCATTGGATGACCATGGGCTCTACTATTAGGGGACAGGGAGAAAACTCTCTCCCTATCCACTTACTCCGCACTATGCATTATTTTATACACCTCTGTCATGGTCATCCATACTCACCTTTTTTCTAAGCTAAAAAGCCCCAACCACTATTACCTTTCCTGATAGGAGAGTTGCTCCAGCCTCTTCATCAGGTTGGTTGCCCTTTTCTGCACCTTTTCCAGCTCTACAGAATCCTTTTTGAATTATTATGACCAGAACAGTACACAGTATTCCAAGTGCAGCTGGAAGTGTATATGTGAAATTAGGATGTTTTGCCCTGATGCACATCACTTGACATTTGCTTAGACTGTCTCGCATTTATTGTTTTGAAGCCCGTTCCTCCAGTTTGGAGATATCCTTTAGGAATTCTTCACAATCCCTTTCTGCCTTTCCCATTGTGAATCATTTGGTGTCATCAGCAAACCTGGCCACTTCATTGCTCACCCCTTAGCACAAGTTAAAAAGCTCCAGTTCCAATACAGATCCTTGGGGGATTCCACTTCTTACATCCCTCCATTGTGAGAACTGCCCATGTATCCCTCTGCTTCCTGTTCTTGAACCAGTTACTGATGCCTAAGAGGATCTGTCCTGTTATCCATTCCTTCTAAGATTACACCTTTGGTGGGGGACTTTGTCAAAAGCTTTATGAAAGCTTAAGTAAACAGTGTCAATTGCTTCACCCCTCTCCACATGCTTGTTGACACTCTCAAAGAATTTTAAAAGACTAGCGAGACAGGATTTAACCTTTGAAGAAGCTATGTTGATTCTTCTTCGGCAAGAAGATGTTCTTCTTGTTGAAGAATGATCTTGCTTGATAATTTTATCTTTAATACAGATGTTAAGCTAACTAACCTATAATCTCCCCTGAATCCTCCCCCCCCCCTGCTCTTTTAATGGGGTTATATTGGCTGCTTTCCACTTTCCAATCCTCTGGTACAGAGGTCAGTCTTAGGGATAAATTACATACTTTGGTTAGAAGATCAGCAATTTCACAGTCAATTTCTTTAAAAACTCTCAAGTGGATACCATCTGGACCTGGTGATTTGTCAATTTTTAATTTATCAATAAGGTCTAGAATTTCATCTCTTATACCCACTATTTGCCTCAGATCCTCAATCTTCCTTCATGAAAATTACAGTTCAGGTATAGGTATCTTCTCTACATCTTCCACAGTGAAGGCAGGCACAAGGAATTAATTCAGCCTCTCTGAAATCTCCTTATCCTCCTTTAGCACATCTTTAACTTCATTATTGTCTAATGGTCCAGCCACTTCCCTAAGCTGGTCTCCTCTTAAGGAGTTATTTAATGTTGATTTTAATGATATTTCAAGCTATCTGCTTTCCATATTCTTTTTCTTGCATCCCTTATTGTCTGCTTGCTTTTTTCTGTGAGTTCCTTTTTGTTCTCATTAGGGCAAGACTTCCATTTTCTGAAGGAAGGCTTCTTTTCTCTAATAATTTCCTGGACTCTGCTCATTAACCTTCCTCTTGGACTTCATACCTTTCCTGACCTGCAGTATATGCATGGACAGGGCTATGGCAAAGAGCCATAGGCATGAAAGTCACATACTCTGAAAAAGGGAAAGTGCCATTAATACTGCAGTGTTGCACTTTGCCTTAAAGTGTCCTCAGCTGTTGGTTGCAAGCAGGGGCCAGCAGGCCTTAGGTAGGCCAGGCGCTTTACTGAAGAGTCACATTTTCTGAGGGGCAGAGAAGTAGCAGCTTGTGGACTGCTACTAGTGAGTTGAGCCCAGAAGTCAGACATGTAATGCATTCATGAATAATACACCACTAACGTTTGTTCACTTATTTGTTTAATTTAAAAACTGTATTGCATTTCAATTTTTAAAAGTTGCATTTCAATGTAAAATTCTCAGAGTGAGGAACAATGCTAGAAATAAAATGCAGTATAAAATCAAACCGAACATACAAAGGCAGAGCGACAAGTGAAAAACTTCAGCACACTAAACCAGAACAGTAGCCATAAAAGGCTTGTGTGGTCACAAAAATCTTAACAGTACACTAAAAAGGTCCAGACTGTCTCTCTGCAAAAGGAAGCTGGTTCCAAAGCTTTGTATATATATACACACACACACACACACACACACACACAGAGCGAGAGAAAGAGAGAGCGCATCCTCAGGCAGTTGCTGGAACCCCAACAGGGCCCACAGCACTGCCAACTGTCTATCCTCACCCCCTTCTCAGTGAGGATCCAGTTCTGGTGGCCATAATTTGATTATCAGCTGCCATTTTGTTTCTCCCCCCCCATGCTCCAGATGTTGCATCAGTCCAGGATATCGTGGGAGGGGAAGGGCAGTCCTAATGTTCAGTCCAGCCACTCTTAAAGGATTGTTGTGGTGGGGAAAAAAGAGAGACAAGAATTGTAAAGTATTTCATACATGGAAAATGCTAAAAGAATGATGCTGATTTTCACCACATCATAGCCCAATCTAATTTCTCTCTCTTATAATTTTCATTTACTTCTTTTGAAATCTTTTAAAATTAAACCAATCTAGAAGCTGAGCTTTCCCTGGGGTTAGACTATCCGTGCACATGACAGCAAGAAAGTGGAAGAAATCATCAGATTGTCACAACATCTGTACAGAAACATTTTTGAAAAATAATAATCCCGCTTTTATTTTTCATGAAGGTTTCCCCTAAAGCCTCAGCTCTTGCCCGCTGTTCATCTGTTCTTATGTTTCTCACAGAGGCTCTGCGGACTACAAGGGTCCCATTGTGCGGGGAATGGCTGACTTAGATTCCTGCATTGAGCAGGGGGTTGGACTTGATGGGCTTATAGGCCCCTTCCAACCCTACTATGATTCTATGACATTAGGAAAATAATGCGTGTTGCCTTATTTCTCTCTTTGTCTTGTACATAGTGAGAGCTTCTTCTTTTTTTAAAAGAAAAAAACAGACGGTTAGAAGAAATGTTGGAACCTCTCAGTCATTTCTGAGTCACTTGGTTTCATGTTAAAATTTTGTTTAATTCGGAGGAGCCATTTCCCTAAGAGGCTCCTTGTGGTCTTCTAAAGCAGAAAGGAACTGAATAAATATACATTCGTTCCCCCACCCACCTCCACTTCACCACTGGGAGGGCACATTCTGCATAGGACATTTTCAAACATTGGGTAAGACAGCGGAAACAAGCTGATACTCAGAGCCTGTTCACATGTCACAACCCCTGCCCCCATGGGTTAATTTAAGCATGAGGGCACTCGCGTTGTGCTGGGTACCCACGGGTGCCCAGCTTGCCCTGGGTTGTCGTGTTGTGTGAACTTAGGTGGCAGGGGTTGTTTGAGGATTAGACAACCCTCAAATAATATCTGATATCTTAAGGAGCGCCTCCAGCAACACCAGACAGGCCGCTTAACAAGATAAGCCTCAGATGGCCTTCTCTCTGTCCCATCATCCAGGACAGCTAGACTGGTGGGGACGAGGGAGAGGGCCTTCTCTGTGGTGGCCCCCACTCTGTGGAACTCCCTCCCTAGGGAAGTCCGTCATGCCCCCTCTTTAATGAGCTTCCGTTGTGCATTAAAAACGTGGTTGTTCAGGCAGGCATTTGGGGTGGGTTAGGGTATTTTTTTTAAAAAAAAATTATGGTAAAATTTTATTGTTTTAAATTGTTTATGGTGGGTTGTACATCGCCCAGAGTGGCTGGGTGACCAGTCAGATGGGCGATTAATAAATTTAATAAATAAATAAATAAATAAATAAATATAAAACAAGCCATGGGTTACTTGAAGGTTGTCTAATCCTGAAACAACCCCTGCTGCCTGGCTTCGCATGACATGACAAGCCGCGGCAAGCTGGACATTTGTGGACACCATGCAAAAATGGCGCCTGCTGGAGCCCAGCATGACACGATAGGCCCTGCAGGTAAATTAAGTCATGGTGGGCTGCCATGTCATGCGAACCAGGTCACTGTCAGGGCTGGGCCACTGGCAGCAGTCTGGAGAGAGTCAGGAGCTGGTGACTGGGAGCCAGGGCCGAAGGACAATCAGGGTCCCAGGGCAAGCTATAAGGCAGAACCAGGAACAAGCCAGGAGTTGACGCCGAAAGCAAGACCAGAAATGCAAGAGCTCAAGTAGACATCGTTGCTCCAGCAAGGCTCAGCTGGAACAGGAAGGCTTGGATATGCCTCCTGCCCAGAAGGTCAGCCTGGGTGCGTAGAGTCAGTCTGGAAGGTTCTTTATTACTATGGCTGCCACCTGCAGTTCGGTGAGTCACCACACAGGGGAGCTCCACACAGTTCCAGCTAAAGCTGTGTGCAAATGGCCTCTGGAAATTCTCCACCTGTGACCTATATATGGGCAGAGAAATTTGGCAGACAATTTCACCGAATTTCTCCAGGCGGAGGAAAAGTTCTCAACAGTGTCTCCCAGGTAGGGCTCTCCACTGGCAGGGCATGTAGCACAGCTTCTTTCTTTTTTAGTAAGGGGTCTGGGGGTTTTGTGCTGCAGCAGCATCAACTGTCTTGGCAGGCTGGGCCCAGTCTGCATCCACCGCAAGGCAGGAGGGGGCAGTGTTGTGTCCAGCTCCAGGGATGAGGTGGAGGTATTGCTCTGTCAAAATCTGTCCTCCAATTTCCTGAATTTTTCTCCCCCCATGAAAGAGGCTTCCCTTGTTCTGCCTCATTCAGGATGTTTTATAATTTATTTTTTTGCTGGTTTTGAGCTTACCTAATGACAGCTAGCTGCCCAGGCTGCCTGCACATCCTGATCTGCAAAGCCCCATGGGAGAAATTACCTCATGGTGCCTTAAACTGGGCTTTAATTGAAATGTAGGAAGCTGAGGAGGCTACAGGCTGCCGGAGAGATGATCGTACAATGGAAAACAGGACACTTGTGCTCACAACTTGGCCATCTCCTATGTAAGGGAAGCCCAAGAAACCCAAACCCAGGCCATGAGAATTCCTCTGAAATTTCTTCACCATTGAATTTATTTTTCGAAGCAATTTATCTTCTATGAAATTGAATGAGATTGCGAGGGGGGGGGAAAGTGGGATAAATTTTGGCACAGCACTAGTTCCAGCAGCCCCTCACTTTTGCGGTCTCATGCTGGGGAGAGGAGATATTTAAGCCTCCTAGCCTTTGAACCATAGAAAGGGCCTTCTCTGTGGTGGCGTTGCACCTGTGGAATTCTCTCCCTGCAGATGAAGAATATGGTGATTTCTGGACACAAACTCCATAGCAGGGGTGCAGAACCTCAGGCCCGGGGGCCAAATCCAGCTCTCCAGGGATCCCCAGATGGTCACGCCCCTTCCCCTCACCACCAATCATTTGCTGATTTCCAAGCTTTTGTGCTGTTTTCTCCCCATTCTAAAGCATTGAAATGCCTCTCCTAAGGCTCAGTGACTGGCAGTGAGAGCTTTGAGCTAAAAGAGGCTGGGAGTTTTGGTCCTGCCCCTTTTGCCTTTGGCCCCGCCCACTACTGGAATGCGCTCCCCGAGAGCTTCACTGAAATGAAATTCACCCCTGGTCTATAGGAAGGACATATTGGGGGCAGTGTTGAACTATACGACTAAGAGAGCATAATGTTAAACTAAAACCTTAAAAGGGCAGATACCTCCACAGAATCAATGACAAGTCCAGGGCCCAAAAGTAATTTAGTACTGGGGACATGCTACCTCCCCCACCCCCACCCCTAACCAGTATGTTCAGGGTGATCTTGAGACAGAGAACGAAATCAGGGAGGCATCCAAAGGAGACAGGGGAATAGTAATGGGTGACTTCAGTTACCCTCACATAGACTCAATAATTTGTGTTCTGGTCACAACAAGGAGGTACAATTTCTAGATACCTTAGTTCTTTGAGAGTGTCAAAAAGATGTGGATAGGGGAGATGCAGTAGACCAGAGTAGTTAAATGTTTTGAGTCCATGGGCATGGTTTGCAATTTGAGAAACTGTCCTGAACACCATCACAAAATGACTTCCATGGAAGGCATGGCTAGTCACAAAGGACAACTAACCTGCCCAAAAGACAGTACAAGGCAGAGTTGGGGTCTGAGCCCCAACACACAAAATAACTCATTTCAGCCTGATACCCAGTTTTCTGCCAACAGAAACCTGTTTTACAGAAGGCAAACTCTTTAGCAAATGTAAAGTGACGCACACTGGGGTAACCCCCCCGCCAACTTCACACTTACGGTGATGGAGTCTCAGGTGGCAGTAACTGACTAGGAAATGGATCTTGGGGTTGTGGTGAACAGCTCAATAAATTGTTGACCCGCTGTGCAATTGCTCTGAAAAAGATGAATTCCATATTAGGGATCATTAGGAAAGGAATAATAATATTTTTTTTTATTGTGAATTTTAACAAAACAAAACAAACAGAAAACATAACAAAAACATAAATAATAAAAATATAACAACATATTCTAAAATCCTCAGTTTCAAATATTACAATATTCTATAATAATAATAATAATAATAATACCCTGCCAGTATCATTCTCCCTTTATTCATATATATAGTGTGAGCACACTTGGAATAATGTATACAGTTCTGATCACTGCACCTCAAAAAGGGATTTTGCAGAGCTGGAAACAGGGCAGAAAAGGGCAACCAAAATGCTGGAGCAACTCCCCCATGAGGAAAGGTTACAGCGGCTGGGATTTTTTAGCTTACAAAACAGGCGAGTCAAGGTGGACGTGACAGAGATGTATACAATTATGTATGGTGTGGAGAAAGTGGATAGGGAGACATTTTTCTCCTTCTCTCATAATAGTACAACCCAGGATCATCCAATGAATCTGAGTGGTAGGAGATGCAGGACAAATAAAAGTAACTACTTCTTTTCACAGTGCATAGTTAAATTATGGAATTCACTGTCTGAAGATACAGTGTTAGCCACCAAAAGGGGATTAGACAAATTCATGGAGGGTAAGGCTATCAATGGCTACTAGTCATGATAGCTTTATATGCCTCTTAATCCAGTCACTGGGAAACAAGTGGGAAGCTGCTATTGCACTTATGTCCTGCATGTGGGCTTCTCATAGTCATCTGGCTGGCCACTGTGGGAACAGAACGCTGGAGAGAGTAGAGCCCCTCTACTCAGCACTGGTTAGGCCTCATCTGGAGTACTGTGTCCAGTTCCGGGCACCACACTTTAAGAAGGATGCAGACAAACTGGAGCGGGTTCAGAGGAGGGCAACTAAGATGATCAGGGGACTGGAAACAAAGCCCTATGAGGGGAGTCTGAAATAACTGGGCATGTTTAGCCTTGAGAAGAGAAGATTGAGGGGAGGTATGATAGCACTCTTCAAGTACTTGAAAGGTTGTCACAGAGAGGAAGGCCAGCATCTCTTCTCGATCATCCCAGAGTGCAAGACATGGAATAATGGGCTCAAGTTACAGGAAGCCAGATTCCGGCTGAACATCAGGAAAAACTTCCTGACTGTTAGAGCGATACGACAATGGAACCAATTCCCTAGGGAGGTGGTGGGTTCTCCCACACTGGAGGCGTTCAAGATGAGGCTGGACAGCCATTTGTCAGGGATGCTCTGACTTGGATTCCTGCATTGAGCAGGGGGTTGGACTCGATGGCCTTGTAGGCCCCTTTCAACCCTGCCATTCTATGATTCTATGAGAGGCCTTTGGTCTGATCCAACAGGGTTCTTCTTATGTTCTTATGAGGTCCTGCTAAGCTCGCTCTTTTCCTGTTTCTAGACAGGCATTGAAAATATTTTTCCAGAAGGCATTTAGGATTGATTTCTGCTGTTTTAAAGTATTGTGTATGGGGATGAGGGGGGTGGTAGTAGCCAGTTTGAATGCTGCTGTATTCTTACATCAATCTTCTATTTTATTTTTTTATTGTTTTTATATATTTTTATATTTTATATTTTTAAATATTTTCATATTTTTAATGTTGTATATTTTTATCTTTTGTAAGCCACTTTGAAAATTACTGAAAGGCAGGGTAGAAATAAAATCAAAAGGGTGGCACATCCTCCTTAGAGCAGTACCCACGCGCCACTGAGCTTGAGCAGAAAGCCAGTCTGCCCACTTTGGACCATGGACTGGGCAATGCCATTCTCCCTCTACGAGCCCTGTAGCATTTGGAGTTCCCGTTTATTCACTTGCATTTTGCCAGGTGAGGCGGCGACCCGCTCGACAGATGCACTGGTTGCATTTCCATCCACGCTGCTGCCCAAGTGAGGCCTCGGCAGGCCCGACCCCGGCTGACACCAAGCCCCAGGAGCACTTTGTGCCGTTATAAATAATGCAGGGCAAAGAGAGCGGACCGGCACGAGACGTGGGGAATGTGATATCTCAGTTCGGAGGCCCAGGTGGACCGACTTGGCAGCCTCGGAGAGAAACGGAAGAAGTGTGAGAAATCACTCATCCTTAATAAAGACTGCTTCCATAGGCCTTGCCGCTTGCGAGAAGCAGTCGGCTCCAGCAAGCCTCTGAAAACAAAATGTACATTTTTTTTTTCACTTCAGAGGATTCGGCAGTTGATTAAAGACCGAAAGAAGGAGCTCAGTGGTAAAAAGATAAGGCTTTCACTTCAGGGAATTCGGGGCTGGCCTCTTGCAAACTGGGTTCAGATCTCAGCTCAGGGTCTCTAATGGATACTGGCCCACATCGCTGCTTCAGCTCTTTTCTAGTAAAGGGTTTGGCACACAGTGGCAGGGTTGATTATCCCTCATCAGAAAGGAAGAACAGGGAACAGAGAGAGGCTTTGGGCACAGTCCTGACAAAATGGTAGACTCTCCTCACTCTGTCAAGGGAAGCATCTGACAGAAGGGGAGAAAAACATTCTGGAGCCAGAAATGTCATGAGGGGAGGATCTAAGGGTAGTGGTGCAGCTAGCGAGTTTTAGACCCTAGACTTAAGGTGCAATCCTATGTGTGTTTAGACAGCAAAAAGTCCTACAACTCCCAGCATTCCCCAGCCAGATTTCCCCAGCCATTCCCTTCCATGCTTGAAACTGCTTCAACATTCCTGATATGTTAGTCCAACAGCAGCAAAAGTGTTTGGCAACCCTGATGATGATACTAATAATAATAGTCTGAGCATGTGCAGTTTTGCATTTTAAAGTCACTTAAATCATAGCACCATCATGACTACAGGAATAAAATGAGTTTCCTTCTCCTGCCCTGATGCTCTTATGACCCACCACTCTCTCTTATGAGTTATGATCCACCGCTCTTATGACCTACCACTCTTATGGCCCACTCCCTTATTTGGAGGGGCACCGGGCTGCAGGGCTCTGTTTGGCCTGAAGCTCCAGCCTAAGGGAGCAGGGAATTAGTGCAGGATAGCCAGAGCATAAATACAAGTAGCACAATATGTTTATATTTAACTGTATTACTTCTTTGTGAGCAGCTGGGTAGAATACGGCTGATATACGATGACTGGGTTCGCACAACATGCTAACCCACACTCAGTGGTTGAGTGTGGGTTGCTGTTGAACTGTTGCTTGTTGCTGAACCATGGGTTAGTGTGTTGTCTGAACCCAGGACATTTTCCTCAGGGTGGCTTGTTAACCATACTGTGTGGCTAGTTAACCACCCTGAAGAAAGCAACAACAAACCTTGTTCAAGAAAAATAAGCCACACTGCATGGTTAACAAGCCACCCTGTGGAAAATGTCTTGGGTTCAGACAACACGCTAACACACGGTTCGACAAACAACCCACAGTTCAACAACAACCCACACTCAGCCACTGAGTGTGGGTTAGTATGTTCTGTGAACAGCCTTATATCTCTGCAAGTAAAACAGCAAGAGGCTTACTTTTGAAAAAAGGAACTAAACATTCAGAGAGGATTCTGCAATACTCTTAAATGGGTTGTGCCCCACCCCTTGTGGCTACAAACCTGAAGTGCTTGGATATTGGCAGCTATTGCATAGAATGGAATTAGCAGTGCTTATTTTTTTAGAATACATAGAGTAGACCCTATGCACAAGAGAAATGCACAAGTCTTCCTGGAAGAGCCAGCATATGAGCCAGAAACCTTGCTCTGAATTCTTGGGTGAAGAGGAGGCACAACTCTAGGAGGTTCTTGTCAGTGGGTGCCTGCTGTGATATGGGCTCTTGGCAGATGCCCAACCATGCCCACCCTTGACAACAGCCATGGGCCACCTCCAACACTACAGTTCTGACATCGGAAAGGAGGAAAAGGAGGCATGCCAGGGGCTTGCTGGGAAAGGCTGTGGATCTACAAGAGAGGCTGTGGATCTACTGGGTTGGGTCCTTCCATTCCCCTGGCACACACCCTGGAATGGGGGTGGGGGGACGATGCCAAGCATCATTTATTTCCTTCCAATTGGAATCAACAGGAGGGTTTTTTAAAAAGTGCTTCTGGAAAAGGGCGTGGGGAGGAAAAATGCCCTCCCGCACACACACACTTCTGCCATGATGGTGCCTGGCAGGGCATAGGTTCCTCCCCCTCAGGTTCTCCCTCTCCATAGGATTGCTCTGCCCATAGATTTCTTTCAACACTTTGGTTTGAGGTGTCACTGTATCAAGGCGGCCTTTGGAAACCTAGGTGCAAAGAAGTCTTGGATGAAAGCAGAGGATGGTCCCAGTCTTCTCACCACAAGCTTCAGTGTTTGCCCGTCCTTGCACCACCAACTGGTGTACAGTTATTTAAATATAAGTATTAAACTTTTTTTCTTTTTTTTTATGGTGCACATAGTAAACAAGTTCATACTACCCTAATTGCGCCATGAACATTCATTCCAGCATCAAAATGCTTGTGATATGTCACTGGCTAGTAAAAGCGTGGAGCCTATTTGCTGCTATTGACCAATACATCCAGTTGAAAATACAGGCACACATTCTTATTTAGGCCAACCCCTATTTTTGTTGCACAATTGTCTACACAATGGGTATCACAATATGCATGGCTAATTATGATGCACACTGGAAGAGTTCAGAGTACTGTTGATAAAAGTTACTGGGTTGAATGCAGGCTTAAGCCATGACTAACTTAAGTCCCAATGACTGTCATCCCCCCCTCCGCCTGAGGAGTTGTCCTCCTCCTCCTCCTCGGAACTTGGTTTACATGAGCTCAAAGACTCTTCTTCCCTCAAGAGTGATCCAATGGCAGCATCTACGGCGGGTGTTGGAAGTGCAGCTGAAGAGGAGGCAGCCCCTGTGGAAGGTCCAGTGGAGGCCTCCCTCCTCTGCCCCCTCCTTCCCCAGATGGTTTAGATTCTGAGCCAGAAATGGAGCGTCCATGCAGCGCAGTCCTCATGAAAGATGATGCATGACATGCAGAGAGCAATCCCAGCCCCTTAGGAGAAGTGCCTGGCTGCAGGCCAGTTGCTCAGCTCTGTGAATTCTGCCCTTATATAGCCGGCTTCAAAGCTCTCAGCGATCCAATGAGCTGCAGCTGGGAGTTTGGCGTGTCCAGGCACAGGCCTGTATTAAAGTCAGCAAGGCTGGCCAAACTGTCACTGGCAACAATGTCATTATCTGCTGCCAGTAGCCATGTGTGCTTTGAGTATCCTGAATTCCTGACCTGAACTGGATTTTGTGAACTGGACCTCTGCATCTCTGTTGCTTGGATTTTAACTGCTTAACAGGCTGTTTCTTGGTGGTACACCTACCAGCAACCTTGAAGCGTCTCTGCTGGCAGGCTCCCAGTTAGAGGAAGCCGTGTGTTTTGAAATCACATGCTCATAGAGGACTTGGTCTTTGAAACAGGACAAGGATTTCAGTGGGTCTACTCTATGTATGACTAAGTCTGGATCCAACTGACTGTGAACTGTATTTCATTGTCAGAAGACTAGATGTAATAATGTCTTCCAACCTCAAAAAGGTGCATTTCTTTTTATAAAAAAAGTTGCCCAACCTTTGTCCTCCAACCAGGTTATGTCACATTTCTACTTGCCTTCCCTAACCTTGTGCCGTCCAGATGTGTTGGACTATAATTCCCACCATCCTCATTGATCATACTTGCTGGGGATTAGGGGAGTTGTAGGCCAATGTATCTGAGAAGTGCCAGCTTGGAGAAGTCCAGCTTAAAACATTGCAAATGAAGGCAGATCGTGCACTGTGTGAGAGAGAAGGAGGTGAGATGGGTTTATGAGTCTTCAGATTTCCTCTAATAAAGGACTAGTTGCTGATGACCAACAGAATGTCGCATGATATACATGGACAGGGCTCTTGAGGTTGTCAGATACTCAAGTAACAGCGTTATGAAGGCGGGCATCTTATAAATAATTATTTTAAAAATCTGTTCCATTCCTTGGCAGTGACACCAGAGATGGGCATGGCGGCCCCTGAAAGATGCCACTTTTTAAGCTCACTCAAAATTGTTAAGAAGGGCAACATTTGACTAAGAATCTGTCTATTATTGTTGCAAAATAAATGTCTTTTCCTCAAAAGATCTGCCTGCCCAGCTGGTGGACATCCAGTCCAAACTAATGATTGTTACTATTTGACAAATAAAGAATCTGTCATCCTGGGAATTTGACTTCCTTGGTTTTGACATATGTCGAACAGATAAATGAGTTGTTGCAACTGATCAAACTTTATCAGATTACTCTTCAGGTGAGGGTGTTCATAGCAAAAATAATATCAAATCAGATGGAGTAAGTTTTCATGTGGGGAAGGTGTGCCAGGGGCAGATTGAGAGAGGCCTTGGATCTGCAGGGTCCAAAGCTGCCTTGGCCCCCCAGCATGCCCCCGAACTGGGAGAAAACCATGCTAGTGCTGAAGCTGGTATACTGTATTTTCCTCCCTTAGGAACCAGTGCAAGGGACAAGAAGAATAAAAGTAAAACTCGGAAGTGAAAAAGGGAGGAAAGTCAGCTCCACCTCCCATCTTCTGCCCTTGATGATGTGAACCCAGTAGGCCTTTGAAATGGTGGTTCCTCCACTATGGGTGCCCTCCCCAACCTCTGTAGGTTTGCTCTGTTATTCTACACAAATTTGTCTAAAGCCACCTAAGCCCATGGCTCATATTTTAGTTTAAAGCTCTTCCTGCCAATAACTAAGCGTTAGGAGAGGCATTTTGACCTTTTAGAATGGTCTACAGGAAACTATGCAAAACCCAGGAAACCACCAAAGAATCAGTGGTCTCCCAGTATGAAGCTATCTATAGACTATGCTCATCATCTAAGGCCCTCCTCCAGGTGCCTCATCTGAGGGAGGCTTGGAGGACGGCAACAAGGGGAGGGCCTTCTCAGTGGTGGCTCCCCATTATGGAACACTTTCTCCCCCGTGTGGCCCGCCTCGTGCCAACATTGCCATCTTTTCAGCATTAGGTTAAGACTTTCCTTTACTCTCAGGCATTTGACAGCATTTGATAAGTTCTTTCAAGGGTCCTAAGATTTACTATTGATTGTCTTTAAGTTTTATTTGTGTACATTGGTTTTATATTATGTATTTTTAGAGTTTTAATCTTTGTAAGCACCCAGAGACCTTTGGCTATTGGGTGGTATAGAAATGTAATGCATGAAATGAATGGGGGTGGGCCAGGGCAGGGGGTGTGGCCATCTGAAGAACCCTGGAGGGCTGGATTGGGGCTCCAGGAGGATTTGGCCCATGGACCTGATGTCCCCCACTCTGCTCTAAGCCAACCCCCACTGTCTTTTGTTCTAAACAACTCCTCCTAAAGTCATGTGATTGCCATATGCCCAAGTCTTGAGTTTTCAATATGCACAGCACATGTTGCCACATGAAGATAAAGGCTTTCAAGAGTTCAGAAATACTAGACTGTTTGGAAATAGGCAGCAGGGCCAGCTCTACCATTAGGGAAAGTGAGGCATGACACATGATGGTGGATGGGACAAGATGGGGATGTGTTGGAGTTCAGCACTTTGTATCAGAGCTATCAGAACAATGCTGCTGCTCTGAGGTGCTGTGGGGGATGCTTCCCATCAACAGTGTTGTCGTAAGAGTCAATTGCCAGTTTGACTGGCTTCTGCACATGGAATTGAGTTGTGTGTGTGTGTGCACACACACACCATCCTGTCCTTCATCTCGGGCAGCAAAATGTCTTGTGCTGGCCATGGCAAATAGATTATGGAACTCCCAGCCTGCGAAGGCCAGGTTGACTCCCTCTATGATGTGTGGGTTTTTTGGCCACCTTGTGAAGGTCTGTTTATTTTGGCAGGTATTTAACTTGCCAGCTTGTGGAGGTGTCCTTAGGCTCTTGAATAACTTTAAAAAAATCTTTGCCATTTTAGTTCTGTTTTTAATGGGCTTCTGCTTTATTGTTTTGTACTGTTTTGTTTTATTACTCGAAGGATTGTTTTACTGAGAGATGTAAGTCACCCCGAGTGTCTCTTTCGAAGCAGAAAGAGCGGGGTATAAATGGTCTAAATAATAACAGTAATTTGTGCAGTAAAATCTCCAGACTGAATAATCAGCACCAACAGCTTCACCACACAACAAACCTGGAGGTTGGCCTTCTTCGTAGTCCTGGCCACCTTATGGAATGCCTCTCCCCTCTGGTATTTGGGAGACTCTGCCAGTGTGTTTAAGGTGCCTGTTAAAGACCTAACTCTTTACCCAGGCTTTCCCTAAATGATTATTCTGCCCAGATTGCTTATTTTGCTTTTAGCTTTGGTTTCAAATATGTTACACATTTTAATTGAGTTTTTGTATTTACTACAATGTATTTTAATCTCTAAATCTGTAAACCGCTTAGAGATGTCTTTTGATATGGTATGCAGCATATAAATTGATTAAATGATAAAAACAACAACAACAACAACAACAATGCAACCACCACCACCAAATTAGCTTCGAACACTGTGTTCTCAGTTTTGCTGCACCAGTATGTTGAAATGAACTCCTTTCAGTGCCAGGTAAAGACCTTTTTTTAAATTTCCCTAGCATTTTAGAACTCTAGTCTTTTAGCTCTGCTGTTTGAAATCTGTATTTTAAACCTCTGCATTGCTGCTAGGTTTTATTCTGGTTGTACTTTTATATTGTAGTTTTAAGCTTTCATATGCTGTGTTGTTTTATGTTGTACTTTGTGGTTTTAATTTTTGTGACTCGCCCAGAGAACTTTGGCTATTGGGCAGTAAATAAATAAATAAATGGAAGAAAGCTGTGGGATAGGTAGTGACGGTAGAATACTTTTGCCCACAAAGTTCATTTCAGAAGTCAAATTGCACAGATGGGGAGGTATGTCACAATAAGGCAGCAATCAGGAGAGCACCATGGTCACAGAGCTGACCGAGTGACTAACTCAGCCACATGTCAGAGCCAGAGGCAACTCCATGGCCACAACACTACCAGCTGCCCTTGGATTTGTACATGGAGCCAGATGCTGTGTCTTGGAATCCTTCTTGCCACAGGTTGGCATCTGGATCCCAGGACTGTCATCCTGAGAAGAGTAAGGCTGTTTGCAATGTGGAGTGATAAAAACAAAAGGCAGCACTGGGCTACGTCTGGGACTTTCGAAACCACAGGGTTATAAATTAAACAAATATTGCCCAAATGCTTTGCACAGCGAGACTGGAAAGCAGAGGAAGTAGGAAAGCACATTGTGGTATGTTCATGTGTGTGTGTAAAAGAAGAACTGTTGCTTCTAATTACAATAGTAAATTGTAATCTATTTCCTACATCTATCCAAAGGACTTTTGGTTTAACAAAGCAAGTCAGCCCCTTCCCTGTCCAGAAAACTTGAAGCATTCATGTAGTCCTTCAATCAAGAATCCTGGGAGTGAAACAACAGGATCTAGAGCCACTGCTACCTCGAACCGTGATATGCTGAGGAAGAGGATTAAACCTAAGCTCATAAGCACAATTCTGTCCATTACTGGAAAATTAATTTGAATTTATTCAGTTATTTTAAAGAAGAGTTTGGCTGCAAGCCTATGCACACTTATTTGGGAGTAAGCCCTTCTGAACTCAGAAATCGGCTCCACTGAGCTTAGTAGGGCTTACTCCCAAGGAAGAGTGCAGCTGAAGCCCTATTAGAAACCATGGAATAAATTCATACAGAATGCGAGCCTCCCTGGGGAAACTGTTCCCAAGTCAGGACACCAAAGTCAGGCTGGCTGAGTATCCTACTATACAGAGGACAATCCTATGCCTGTCTACCCAGAACCAATCCCCATTGAGTTCAATGAGACTGTCTCCCAGGGAAGTGTGTATAGGATTACAGCCATAGCGACTTGACGTTCCTTCTCAACATAGTAATAGGAGAGATAATCATTCAGTCTTTTCTCCAGTTGCCAACCCATCTGATAGTGAAACATTTGGGGCCCTCACTAAAAGGCCCCTCAGATCTACAGTTTGGAGAAACTCTGCCTGCTTATAGGTATTGGCCTCACATATCATGGGACAAAGTAAAGAACCCAGCTTACCTGCCTCAGGTAAAAGGGCTGAAATACACTGTGTTTACCTGATTTTTAAAAATTCAGTTAATGCAAGGGTACTTTAAAATGCATGCAATTGCTCTCAGTGGTGAAGTAGTGTTGTGTGAGAAGGTCATGAGTGTACCCCCATCCAAACGATGGAATGATCTTCCAGACGAGGCCTACGTGGCCCCAACATTATTATCTTTTTGGTGCCAAGTTAAGACCTTTCTCTTTTCTCAGGCATTTGGCAGCATATGATGAGTTTTAATCAGGTCTTGGATTTGTTTTATGTTTGGTTGCTTAAAGTTGTTTTTAGATACATGTTGTCTCTCTGTGTATTGTTAGTTGTGATTTTATGTAAATGGTTTTTTAAACTTTGTATACTGTATCTTTAATGGTTTTTAATCTTTGTAAACCACCCAGACAGCTGTGGTTATGGGGTGGTATAGAAATAGAAGTAATAGAAACAACAACAACTAATGTGTCCTTTGGACCCAGGATCCCAAGTGTGTTAAGCCATCACAGCGACCCTCTGCTGCAAAACTATGTCCCTGCCTGATCTCTGCAACCGTTAGACGGAAAACGTCTGAGGGTGTCACATGCTCCCATCAGGTTCCCATCAGGAGCACTTGTAGCGGAGCATTTAGTGTTGCAGCTAGGGATGTTGGAGGAATCTGCTATGGATTCCAATGAGGTTGGATCCCCAAGAATCTGACCTCTGGAGTCTGCATTAGACTGGCTCCCCTTCCCTGTGCATCCTCCAGAGCACTTGTTTCTATGTAAATTGTGGCCATAAGCACTTTACAGCTGCAATTTACATAGAGGTAAGTGCTTTATGGCAACAAATCATGCAAAATACAGACATTTTGGCCATAATTTGCCCAAGGTATGCAAATTCCAGCTGCATTCATTCATTCATTCATTTATTGTATCCTGCCTTTTTTCCTCTTGCAAGGAACCCAAGGCGACGTACATAATCCGCCTCTTCTCCAATTTATCCTCACAACAACAACAACCCTGTGAAGTACGTTGGGCTGATAGTCGGTGACAGGCCCAAAGTCACCCAGTGAGCTTCCATGGCCGAATGGAGATTAGAACCCAGATCTCCTGGCTCCCAGTCGAACACTCTCACCACTACACCACATTGGCTCTTGCTAGTATCTTGCCTTTTTTGAAGCCAGAAAAGTGCCCCATGAAATCCGGAGGACAAGCCAGGGCTCCAGGGAAATCTGGTGAGTCCCAAATGGCCCAGATTACCCCATAGCAGACTCCCCACCACCCCCAGACTGGATGTCAGGGATTTTCTCATCCTTAGTTGCAGCTCCCACCCTCTGGAACACTTTACCAACTGATATTAAACAGGCCCCCACAGTTCTGACATTCAGACATCTTCTTAAAACCCTTCTCTTTACAGAGGCTTTCCCTGAAGTGTGACCTGGCCAGTTATGGTTTGTAGTTTAAGTGGTTTTATTGCTGATTAATTGTATTGTGTGTTGTTTTTATTCTTATATGTATTATTGTTTCTATGGCATTGTATTTACCTCTTGATATTTTGGTGGAAAGCAGTATATAAATCTGAATAATAAATACAATAAAAAATAAAAACTACATATGCTTCTGTGAACATGCTTCCTAAAGTATGCATACATTTCTCAATGAAATGCAAATTTCACTGGGGCCAGAGTTATCCAATAGCTCGAGAGCTGTAACCAATGTTTGGTTTGTGTCTACAACAACAAAGAGTCCTGCAACACCTTAGCAACAGTCAAACTTGTAGTGACATTTAGCTTTAGTAGGCTGGAGATCATTTCTTGAAATCTGATAAAGCCTTGTTAAAAGGTAAAGGTAAAGGTGTCCCCAACCAGTCGTGTCCGACTCTAGGTTGCGGTGCTCATCCCCGTTTCTAAGCCGAAGAGCCAGCGCTGTCCAAAGACGCTTCCGTGGTCATGTGGCCAGCATGACTGAACACCAAGGTGCACAGAACGCTGTTACCTTTCCTGCCGAGGCGGTACCTATTAATCTACTTGCAATTTCTTGCTTTCGAACTGCTAGGTTGGCAGGAGCTGGGACTGAAGACGGGAGCTCACTCCGTCACGCAGCACTCGGGTCTCGAACTGCTGTCCTGCTGACCTTCCAGTCTGCAGTTCAGCGTCTTAACCACTAAGCCACCGCAGCCCTGTAACAAAGCCTTGTTACATCACAATATATGTGTCAGTTTTTAAGGTGAGCTCTGCTGTTTTTGCTGTTACAAAGTAGCAGAAACTATTCATGAGGACTTCTATCTGGGAGTCTTGCTGGGGAATGCTGGGAGTTGTGGAAGGTTTTTTTTTCTGTCTGAACATGCATAGGATTGCACCCTTAGAGAACAATCCTGTGGAGGCTTCCCCTTAGAAGGAAGCTTCCATTGCCAGATTATACTCACTGGGTGCAATCGAAGCATAGTTTAAGCGTTTTTATTGGTCTCAATGGGTGATCGTTAAGTATGTGCTTGAAATTTCCTATTGAACTCAATGATCCTTAAATGTGCTTAACTTTGTCCATTCTTTGCTAAGCAGCTTGTTTCTGAAAGTATTACAGTTTCAACGCAAGTCCCCATTGCTTGTGAATTCTAAACACACACAGCCATTAGTGCTCTTATTTCGTAGGAAATCAGAGCAATATTCACACTCACTTATTGCCCTACTGTGCTGGAAAAACACACACACTTATATCTTTCACAACATTTAATCTGGAGAAGGTGGGAGGTTTCCTATAATTGCTGCCCCTAATTATTTTACTGGTGTGCTACATCTTCAACATGCTATGGCTGAAATATCAGAGGTGCTGCTAAGAGGTGTTTCAGATCAAAAGGAACGAAACAAAACAGGATAAAGGACAAGGAAAAGACAAGTGTTTCGTGCAGAAACCAAAGTGCTTGAAAATCATGGATTGGTGTTAAATCCTGAACTTCAGTGAGCAGGAGACGAGCTGGGTTCATCTAACACCAACAAATATGATATAGCCAGGGGGTACTTCACCCTGGTTAAATACCAGATGAATTAAAGGCCGTTGCCAGCAGCTATGATGAATGTCACCGGGATGCAGCCTGATTGCTTGCTGAGTGCTATGAGTGAAGTATGCCGGTTCTTTCTTTGTTAAGGTCAGCCTAGATTTGGAATGGTTCATCTGCGGGGCTTCGCTGGAGGCACCATTGGAAACACAGGTGTTGGAAAATGTCTCTTTCATGTAGCATGGATTGGAGCAAACAGGACTGAATAGTGTCAGAGGGGACTTGGCATCTGTCAGTGTGTTGGCAGTTTACAATAAGGACTCACCAATCAGGGCACAGAATAGATTGGCATTTTTAGTAAGGTGAAAAGAGACTCAAATCAACCACATATCTTGTTTGGCAGGAGTATGTATGGTATCACAGCTAGACCAACCTTGGATGAAACCAAGTCCTCTCCTACAGCTTTGTAATGCTGTTGCCATCTCTGGATTATTGATAGAAAGATCACAGAGCTGCAAGAGACACATCGACTGATGTGTCCCTAAAATAGACCATGGGTAATGCGAAGGTTGTTTAACCCTCACATAACCTGCACTCACTAGGTTCGCATGACACGACAACCCCCAAGCAGGGTTTGCATATTCAAAATGGCAGGCGCACGCGCCCCGCCCATACGACAGCTTAAATAATCCATGGTGGGCTGTCATGTCATGGGAACAGCCCATCCACATCCGGAACACTCACTGATACCGCACATATCACTTTGTGTGAGCCAGAGTACCACAAGCAGGATATGACAGGAGCATCAGCTCCAAATAACTCCAGCAAACAAGCCATTCAGGGCTGTGTGTTCAGAGTATAACCTAGCCAACAATAAATGGTCCGCCCCCAGAGATTAATGGATTCCGATGGATTCCAGAGGGCTCTGGGGGATTTTCCTGCTGGTATGGCTGGTGCTCCTGTCGAAGCCCAGGTCGCTCTGTGGAATGCAGAGATGACTCGGGCGGTTGACACGATCGCGCCCAAGCGCCCTCTCCCTCTGAGCAGAGCCCGGCCAGCTCCTTGGTATACACCTGAGCTGAGGGCAATGAAGCAAGAGGGGAGACGGCTAGAACGCAGGTGGAGGAAAACTTGTGCTGAGTCTGACCGAACACAGGTAAGAGCCCACTATCGAGCCTACTCTGTGGCGGTGAGGGTGGCAAAGAGGCAGTTCTTTTCCACCAGCATTGCATCTTCTCAGTGTCGCCCGGCGGAGCTTTTCCGAGTGGTTCGCGGCCTGTTACATTCTGGGCCAGGAAGAGAGATGGTGGAACCCTCGGTAGCACGCTGTGACGAGTTTGCGCGGCACTTTGAGGATAAAGTCGCTCAGATTCGTCATGAATTGGACACCACGATTAATGCAGTTCCATTGGTAGAGGCGTTCAGAGCACCGTCTGGTCCAGTTTTATTGGATGAGTTTCAGTTACTGAGGCCTGAGGATGCGGACAAGGTGCTTGGCCAAGTCCGATCGACCACTTGTGTGCTTGACCCTTGCCCTTCATGGCTTATTAAATCAAACAAGGAGGGGTTGTCCGGCTGGGTCCAGGAGGTTGTAAATTCCTCCTTGAGAGAGGGAGTGGTGCCTGCCGCTTTAAAAGAGGCAGTAATTAGACCACTCCTGAAAAAGCCTAACCTGGACCCAGAGGATGTTAACAATTATAGGCCAGTGGCCAACATCCCCTTCCTGGGCAAGGTGCTTGAGCGGGTGGTTGTAGGACAGCTCCAGGCACTTTTGAATGAAACGGATTATCTAGATCCATTTCAATCGGGCTTCAGGCCTGGTTTTGGAACGGAAACTGCCTTGGTCGCCCTGTGGGATGACCTCTGCTGGGAGAGGGACAGGGGGAGTGCGACCCTGTTGATTCTCCTGGACCTCTCAGCGGCTTTCGATACCATCGACCATGGTATCCTTCTGGATAGGTTGTCTGGGTTGGGAGTTGGAGGCACTGCACTACAGTGGTTCCGCTCCTACTTGGATGGCCGATTCCAGAAGGTGGTGCTGGGGGATTATTGCTCTGTGCCATGGCAATTGTGCCATGGGGTTCCACAGGGCTCTATTCTATCCCCCATGCTGTTTAACATCTACATGAAACCGCTGGGGGAAGTTATCCGGAGGTGTGGGCTGAGGTGCCATCAATATGCGGATGACACCCAGCTCTACCTCTCTTTCTCATCAAAACCAGGTGAGGCAGTGGCTGTTCTGAACCAGTGCCTGGGCACGGTAATGGACTGGATGAGGGCCAATAAACTGAAACTCAATCCAGACAAGACGGAGGTACTGTTAGTGGGTGGTTCGTCTGCCCGGCTAGGTGATATTCAACCTGTTCTGGAGGGGTTGCACTCCCCCTAAAGGATCAGGTTTGTAGTTTGGGGGTGCTCTTGGATCCAGAACTGTCACTTGAGGCACAGGTGAACTCAGTGGCACGGAGCACTTTTTATCAGCTTAGGCTGGTATACCAACTACGCCCTTATCTGGACAGAGATAGCCTAGCTACAGTTATCCATGCTCTGATAACTTCTCGTCTGGATTACTGCAATGCGTTATACGTGGGGCTGCCTTTGAAAACGGTCCGGAAACTTCAGCTGGTCCAAAATAGGGCAGCAAGATTGTTAACAGGGACTGGCCTGCGAGCTCATATTACGCCAGTACTTTTCCAGCTGCACTGGCTGCCGGTCCATTTCCGGGCCCGATTCAAAGTGCTGGTGTTAACATTCAAAGCCCTTAACGGCTTGGGGCCAGGTTACCTGAAGGATCGCCTCCTCCTATATGTGCCTGCCTGGACCTTAAGATCATCATCAGCGGCCCTTCTCCGTGAGCCCCTGCCAAAGGAAGTGAGGCGGGTGGCTACTAGGAGGAGGGCTTTTTCTGTTGTGGCACCCCGGCTCTGGAATGAGCTCCCTAGTGAGGTTCGCCTGGCGCCTACATTGTACTCCTTTCGGCGCCAGGTGAAGACCTTTTTATTTTCCCAGGCATTTTAGCTTTCTAAATTTTTATCTTTGCTGTTATAAATCTGTATTTTAAACTCCTGTACTGCTGCTAGGTTTTATTGTGGTTGTATTGTTATATTGTGGTTTTAATGTTCTATATATTTTAAATTGTTTTATTGTGTGTTGTTTGGTTTTAGTTTTTGTGAACCGCCCAGAGAGCTTCGGCGATTGGGCGGTATAGAAATAAATAAATAAATAAATAAACAATAGGTACAATCTAGCCAAAGTTTAGCACATTTAAATTCCGCTGATTTCAAGGTGAGGTATAAACAGAAGTTTAACTCTGCTATTGAAACTAATGACAGACGTAAGATATTAAGCTTAACTTTGGCTAGTTAACCAACCAAAGTTAACTTTGTGCCCATTGTTTTGGGAAGTGGGAAAAAGGTGTGTGTAGTAATTAGTTAGCAAAACCAAATGAAAAATTGTATAAAAGTACTTCATAAAAGTATTCAGGTCTGGTATATTTCTTTCTACAACAAGACAGAACGAAGAGTATTTTTACTGGTAAATTATTTTAGGCCAAGGTGAAACCAGTACTCCTAGGGCTGGGTGCTTGGCTCCTGTGACACTGATACTGCTCCAGCTGCACTGGCTGCCAGTGTGTTTCTGAGCACAATTTAAAGTGGCAGACAGTTCTAAACTGCGAAGTCTTGAGCTTCTGTGCTCTGTGTTCTGTAACACAGAGCACGGACAGGGCAAAAAGGGGGCATTCCCAGGGGTGGGGAGATGAGGAGACTGCGGAAGCTGCTCTTGACAGCTTCCTATGCGGTCTCCAGCCATGTTCCCACCCCCTCCCAGAAGCCATGCTTAGATTCCCAAAATTGGGCATCTAAGGCAAACTGCAGGGCAGCCAGAGCATGGAGGGAATCCTCTCCTCCATGCTTCAGCCGCCCTACACCAGATAGGCGGTCGCCTCTGACTTCAGAGGAAGTCGGAGGCAACCGTCAATCTCAATAGGATTGTGCCCTAAATATCTGTAGTGCTGAGTTTGGGGGAGGGAAATGCCACTTGCAAACAGGTTGAAAACCTTCCCATTTTGGCGGTGGGGGACGACGACGACTAACACTTGATAGTCTGCTTCATGAAGAATACTGGATTGCTAAGTATTTCAGTTTTATTTAACTCCAGTGTAATAACAATGTTTATTACTCAATGGAATACGATGACTCTTTCCAGAGAGCTTTGTTTCCTTGGCCAGATGGCTTTAAAATACCTTAAACTAAGTAAGATAGATGTCTGCATGTGATTTAATCCCTCCATTGGGTTAAAAAGATACAACAATACAAACTATTATGATAATGTTTAGAGCTACCCATCCTACTCCATTTCTAAAGTATGTAGGAGAGCAATTTGACCAGAGTGGCATTTGCTAAATGTAAGTTTTTAATGTATTAAAGCTATATACCACCTTTCATCATAAAATATAACAAGGCGGTTTACAAAATAGGACCAGGCATTAAAACCACAATAAAACATACAGCAGATACCCAAAATTCAATATAATTAATAGGCTGGTACTAAATTCAGTAATTCAATAGGCCGGAACTAAAAATCAGTGTCTGGGAATGCAAGCATGAATATCTACATTTTTACTAGCCAGTGGAACACTTGCATCATATGTTGAGATAATAATAATAATAAAAAAATCATGTGGCAACGTTTTGTTACTTTCCTAATCTGTTATCTAATATAGCCTTCAGAACTACTGAAGAAATTCAAACAAATATGATCAAATACTATATAGGTAGACAACTATGATGATCAAACCATGATCCAATATAGCCATGATCAAATACATATTAGCCAATATATTTTACCCATGATCAAATGTATCTGTGATTGAATACAGCCCTCTTCAGAACTACTACACATTGATATGTGTTGCTATCAATGCATGAGTGGAGCAAACTAAACCCATCCCTACTATTGCACATTATGGCTTGCCCAGCCCCCAGGGGCTCATAAATACAGCACAAATGCCTGCAGCAGGGAAGCCTTTGTGCATACAGCTTTATGCATGAGGGTTTCTCTATTGCAGATGTTGGCGCTGTATGCATGGACACCAGAGGGCAGGGCAAGCCAGAGTGTGTGATGTCAGGGAGGGGAGGGGCAAGTGAGTGGTTCGTCTAAAGGGGACTGATATGATCATGGGGTACAAAGGATCTGTCAAGATAAAGAACCACACTCTAGCTTCATCATACTCTATCAAAATCATACAGCCCATTGACAAAACTAAGCATGTGCCTGGTGGTGGTTTGCATCTCTGAGCTATCAGTTTCATGATGCTGCAATTCTTGTCTTTTGACTAGGTAAACTATGTCAGGTGTTGCGTGATGAAATGGTAAACCTGTCAGTATCAAATCCAGAACATTACTGGAATTGCGTTTCTGAAGATAGTAGAAAATCCAAAGTTAATGTAAACATAGAATCTCTTTATCTGCATGGAATCAAGCTATTGAGCATAACCAGAAGCGGGGTGACTAGAAAAAACTTTCTATAATTCATTGGTGGATCTGATCACAGCAAGAGGAAGCCTCCATGATGAAACAAAATGAAGAGAGGGCATATATGACCCCAAATATATGCAAACAGAAAAGTCCTGATTTTACATTAATTTAGAAAGTTAAGGAAGACACAATAATTTACGTGTGTGTGTGTGTGTGTGTGTGTGTTTACTGTACTTTTGAACCACCCAATAATCAAAGTTTTCTGGGTGGTGTACAATGCATATACATTAGAAACATAAAATACAAACATCGAAAACAACAACCCAGAATAAAACCAAGACAAAACCAGCAGCAAATAATAAAACCATCTCAGCACATAAAACCAAATAAAAACCACCAGGAGAATAAAATAGTGAATGCACTAAGAAGTTCTTACACTGCCTGAGAGAATAAAAAAGTTGTCACCTGGTGCTGAAAAGGCCACAAAGTAGGCACCAGGTCAGCCACCCTGGGGAGAGCATCCCATAAAAGGGTGCCACCAAAGAAAAAGGCCCTCTCTCTTGTAGCCACCTGCCTCACCACATTTGGTGGGTGCACCCAGAGGAGGGCCTGAGATGATGATCTCAATGTCTGGGTAGGTAAATGTGGGAGGAGACATTCCATCAAGCAACCTGGCCCCAAGCCATTTAGAATTTTAAAGGTTAAAACCAGCACTTTGAATTGGGCCAGGAAATGGACTGGCAGCTAGTGCAGTGCAATAAGATCGCCCAGTCCCAATTAGCAATCTAGCTGCCCTATTTTGGGCTAACTGACATTTCCAGACCATTTTCAAAGGCAGCCCTATGTAAAATGCATTGTAATAATAATTCAAACAGGAGGTCACCAGAGCATGAATAACTATTGCAAGGCTATCTCTGTCCAGGAAGGGTCATAGTTGGTATATCAGCCTAAGCTGATAAAAGACACTCCAAGTCACCTGTGCCACTAGTGACAATGATGGATCTAAGAGCACCTCTAAACTACAAATCTGGTCCTTTGGGGGGAGTGCAACCCCCTGTAGAACAGGTTGAATGCCACGTAACTGGACAGAAGACCACCCACAACATGTATCACCATCCTGTCTGGATTGAGTCTCAGTGTATTGGTCTTCATCCAGCCCATTACCTTCTTCAAACATTGGTCCAGAACATCAACTGTCCTACCTGTATTAGATGAAGAGGAGAGGTAGAGCTTGGTATCATCTGCATATGGTGACACCTCAGCCCATATCTCCAGATAACCTGTCCCAGCAGTTTCATGTAGAAAAAGCATGGGGGACAAAATAGAGCCCTGAGAAACCCCATAGCACAATTGACATGGGGCTGGGCAATAATCCCCCAGCACCACCGTCTGTAATTGGCCATCTAAGTAGGAGCAAAACTCTTGCAGTACGGTACCCCCTACACCGCAACTCTGATGGCTTATCCAGGATACCATGATAGATGGTATCAAAAGTGTCAGGATTCCTTTTGCCCCCACTGAACTTCAAAACTCTGAATCAAACACAGACAAGAGGCTTCAGTCTACAGCTTTTAATCCATTACTACAAAGGGTCTTTCAGATGCAAATTCTCAGTGACTCTCAGTCTACAAGGACATGCCTTCAGAGGGTTCAAAAGGTAGCTATGAAAGTTGCCCGCCATTTGAAAGAAAGGCAGTCTCACTAGCCTAACTTAAGGGGTGGGGGGAGGTCTCTGTCTCTCTCATGAGGCTTCTAAGCTGTTCACACAGGGCCAATCGGGTAGACCTTCTAAGTTCCACCCTGGCCTTCTCTCTCTTGGCTCTGCGCCTGTGCCTGGCGTCTATTAATTCAGACTCTCCAAACCCCACCTCTCCCTGTTCTCTATCTCTCACAGGGGTGGGGTGAAGAGGGACCCTCCTCCTCCAGCTGGACCTCTGAAACCTGAGGAGCCTGCCTAGCCATGTCTGGACTAGCCTGGGAAAATACCTCCCCCATGTCTGGCAGTTCTTCTTCAGAATCTGAACTACTATCCCACTCCCTGTGCTCAGAAACACTCCTGACAAAAAGCTGCTGAGAGGTCCAAGAGAACCACCAGGGTCACACTCCCCCCTGTCCCTCTCTTGGTGCACGTCATCACGCAGGGTAACCAAGGCAGTTTCTGTTCCAAATTAAGGCCTGAAACCAAGGTGATGAACAGATCAAATCCAGGCCTGAAACCAGGTTGATCAAGGGACAGCCTGGAGTTGATCAGCAAGAAGTCACTCCAGCACTTTGCCCAGGAAGAGGATATTAGTAAGTGGATTATAGATGTTTTCATCTTCTGCATCTAGGTTAGGTTTCTTAAGGAGTGGCCTGATTACTGCCTCTTTTAAAGTGGCTGGTACCACTCCCTCTATCAAAGAGGAATTTACAGCCCCATGGACACAACCACTCATCTCCTCCCTTCTAGATGTAATAACCCAAGAGGGGCAAGGGGCAAGCATACAAGTGGTTGGCTGAACATGACCAAGCAGCCTATCCACATCCTCAGGCCTCAACAACTGAAACTCATCCAATGCAGCTGGAGTAGATAGTGTTCTGGACACCTCCACTATTGGAAGTGCACTAACTGTGGAGTTGAAGTCCTGGCAGATGTGAGCGACTTTTTACAAGTGCCACACAAACCTGTTACAGCAACCTATCAAAGGTTCAACTTGCTGAGTCTCTCCTTCTCCCTCTCTCTGAGCCAGATTGCAACAGGCACCTAACTGCCCAGAACAGTTCCACTGGGCAACACTGTGAAGATGCAATGTAGGTGGAAATGAAATGCTTCTTTGGCACTCTCCCCACCACAGAATAGGCTTAATGCTGGGCTCTAAGGTGTGTTCTATTACATTCAGCATTACTTTTCCTCTGTCTGCCCTCTAGCCATTGCCCCACTTGCTTCCTTGCCCTCAGCTCAGATGTATACCAAGGTGCTGCCCAGGCTCCTCAAAGAGGGTGCTTAGGGGCTACCACATTTTGTCCACTAAATGAAGCATGATGAACCCCTGAAACAGCATCAAGATGTTTCTGTGTGTTTAAGTTCAGGTGTTTGTACAAGTACCATTACAAATTATTTATTAACTGCAAAAAAGAAAGTGAATTTGCACTGAAAAACTTCTTGAACCAGCAATTGCTGTCTGCTGATCAGAAAAATTCTCATCCACCAAGAAACATAACCTGAAAACATTGCAATAATTAAATAAAAACAAAAGCAATGTTTTCTGCAAATATACAGTTCTGCACTATAGAAACTCTTTGCCACAACTTCTAATAGGCTTCACTGGTGGGATAATTTATTTGAGGGAAATATTTTCCTACCCTTGGTCGCAGTTGGATAGAGCCCTGTGGTACTCTGGCAAATCCCAGCAAGGCAGCTCTTGTTGACTTCCATTTATCCAGAAAGAAAGATTGCCTTGTTAATAATTTTCCAGAAGTATGTGCATTATTAAGCCCTATTCAGGTGCTCACAAAGCGGTTAAGGTCAACACATGAGGAGAAGGAGCGCTACAGCCCTCCCACCCCTCGTCCTCATCACATTTGTTGCCCTCAACTCATGGAGGATGACAGTCTGAAGAGGACAGCGTTCTTCTCCATAGAGGGTCTCCATGTGAGCCAGGACATGGATTTTTCAATGTTCAGGCTCACATGGAGAGCCTCCATGGATACAGGAAGCTCTCCTCTCAGAGCGTCACCTTCCACAAGCTGAGGGGGACAAATGGGGTGGAGTGCACCTTCTCCCCACATGTTGATATTAACCCCTTTGTGAACACCTGAATAGGGCTACTATCTTTGATGTTTTGGTTTTTATCAAAGAATTTCATGATGTTCCTTCAATGTTTAGTGAGCTTGTGGACACAATTTACTGAATAAGATTAAACTTGCAGCCAAGTAAAAGTAGATGGAGCTGTTTGGGCTTTGGCATAGGTCCAGGAAATGCCATTAAATATTGATTGAAGCCTACTGGTTTTACTATAATCTAGGATCATCCAATAAAGCCAAAGGGTAGGAGACTCAGGACAGACAAAAGGAAGTCTTCACACAACATGTAGTTAAACTGTGGAATTTGCTACCACATGGTGTGATGGTGGTCTTTAAAGGGGAATTAGACAAAATCATGGAGGATAAGGCTATCAATGGCTATTTGTCATGACTGCTATATGCCACCTCCAGGATCAGAGGCAGCATATCTCTGAATACCAGTCACTGGGGAACTACAGCAGAGGAAGGCTATTGCACTCATGTCCCGCTTGTGGGTTTCCCTCTGATTGGCCACTCTGGAAAACAGGATGCTGGACTTGACAGGTCTTTGTTCAAATCCAGAAGGGCTCTTATGTTCTTATGGTTAAGTCTTGGTTGCTCAACTGCAATATTAGAAACCTTTTAAACTCAGATATAGTCCCAATCTTATCTCTCTTTCATAACGATACCTCAAGAATTAGTTGAATATTTTGTTGTTGTTCAGTCGTTAAGTTGTGTCCGACTCTTTGTGACCCCATGGACCATAGCACGCCAGGCCTTCCTGTCCTCTGCTCTAACCGGAGTGTGCTCACGTTCATAGTTGAATATTTGGGGACATATAGATACAGGTTACTCTGGGATTAAGCATTTTTAGAAATGGGAGGCACTTCAGTGTCTGGCTGTATATCAAACAACAGGGCAGAACAGACTGCCCCCCCCCTCATTTCAATACTTCAAACAACTCCATCTCTGTTTACAGCTCACAAAGACAATATGAGATAACCAGATGCTTAACTGGGTTTTTTAAAATTTGGAAAGATATCAAAGAACCAAAAGGATTGTTGTCTGTCATATATCAGTTTTTGTTATCAGCTGATTTAAAAGGTAAAAGAAAACATCAAAAGCTAAAACACACACACATGTTTTGAATGAGGAAGTATGAAATGTAACTTTTACCAATAGGATTAGATACACACTTTTTACCAATCTCAAATAAAACTACTATAGGTTCTTTATAACTAGTATCTCATTCCAGGCAAATATCTCTCAATTTAATCCAATAATATCAGGTGTTTGCTGGTGATGTGCTGCACCAAGAGCTTCTGATAAACCTATGTGGTGAAAATGTGATAAAGTTCAGGGTTGAAGTGGGAGGGGGGAGTCGTAGAGGCTGTTCAATGCATCTTGATTGCCATGGTCACCACTATGGTTTTATGTGAGGTTATAGAACAGGTAGACTATATACATCACCAAGAAATGGTAGATATCCCAATTATACAAATTATATAAGAGAAATAGCAAAAAGGAAAACAAGGGAAGATATTGATGGATCTCTTTTTGATTATTGGCCCACACTATATTTGGTGAAGCACACTTGGGAGGTGTCTCCATGAGCGATTTACTCTGAGCTGACTGCATTTAGAGGTCATTAGGGATACATGACATTATGACCATCCAGCAGCCACCCCAGACTTTATCAGGGAAAAACTGGATTGCCCAAGACTGCTTAAAGTCTGATTCTTTTCCTTAAGCTGGGTTCTCCCTAGTATAGTTGCTGTGTGCCCCAACCCCCACATTTATCTTGGGTATGCTAGCCCTGCCCTGGGTGTGCCTTTCACCATGACCCTGATCAAGGGTGTTTCCTGTGTGTTTCCCATCCCTGCACAAACCAATTAGTGTCTACTTAGAAGTAACTCCCATTGTGCTCAATGAGGCGTATCCCCTGAATGCCCATATCAGAATTTACAGAGATCCCCCTCAATTGAAATGGCACAGTTTAAAGCCCAAATTCCCCAAGTGCTGTAATGTGCGATCTCAAGGCTCCCATTCTCCATTGTTTGGTTTTTTGCCTTAGGAAGTAACCACACCTTCATTATAGAGATCCTGGGCAGCATCAGGTTAGAAAGGGGGCTGGTTTCCCATCCCTGTGTTCTCCCCCCACCCTCTTTCCCAGCACAAGCAGATGTCTGTCTACTCAGAAGTAGCTCCCATTGTGCTGAATGAGGCTTGCCCTCCGAATGCCCACATGAGAATTTACAGAGATCCCCCTGAATTGAATACAGAGTTTAAAGCACTGATTCCCTGAAGCCTGTAAAGTGCTTTACCGAACCCGTGATTCGGTAAAGTAACAAATTCACACCTCTGTTACAGTGATCCTGTGTGGCATTGGGTTACAATGGGGGCTGGTTTCCCTGTTCCTGTGTTTACTGCTCTCTTTCACACAACAAACCCATTAGTATCTACTTGGAAGTAGCTCCCATTGTACTCAATGAGACTTATTCCCAAAATGTGCGCTCCAAATTACTGAGGTTACTGAGACACAGGAGGAAGATTTTATCAAAGGAGAAAGGGGGGAGGGAGAGAGCCTGGATGGGGGGGAAGCCTCTCTTATTGGTTGAGCAGCCCCTGCCAGTCAGATGATGTTCACTCCACACATACCCCACCCAAAAGTATGTTCTGTATAGCAACTTAGAATGGTGCGATTCACGTGCCCATGGAGCCCTGCATGGCTCCTTGAAAAATGCGGGTAAGCCTTCCTTCTCCTTCCATTGTCATGGAGACAGGGCCTTGGCTGGATTCCAGGAGGGAAGAGAAAAAGCTGAGAGAATAAGGAAGTTTGATTGATTTGTTATATGGGAATAACTATACTAATCAAAACGTTTCACTTGAATTGCTGTTGTTTTGAGATCCATATTATTTGTATACCTTATCTAGATAGCATTATTTTTTAATTTATCATTTTTTCCCAGAGAATAAATCACTCCAGAGATTTAGTGCAGGGCTAAATTATGATTATTATATGTTGTGTTGGCAGCAGATTAGACAAGAATGTTAGGTGGTAATGACGGTTTGACTGCATTTGTACTTGTAATTGTACTATCAAGGAAGAACTGACTATTACTGAAGTTGTATTATATTAATTTAATTGTATGTACAAAAATCAGTTCTTTATGTTGCATTTTATTAGTTATACATGTTAATAAAATATTAATGAAAAACATTGCAGCCCCAAGCTCTTAAACTGGAAGGGTGCACATCAACGTTAGGTCTTTATCTTTAAATGAACCCCATCTGGGAAAAATTGAAATAATTATTGTGGAGAACTGTTAGCTTGCACTTAGTCAGGCTATTGTCTATCTAAATTCACTCAGAAAAAGGTTCTTACATTCACAGAATGTAAACAGGTTTAGAAACACATTTTTTTCGATTCACTTGGATTGTCTGCTGACCTCAGTCTTGCATCCAGCTGTACTGAGCTCTGTCCAGGGTCCTGATGCTTTTCCTATTATCCCAGATTCCTGATTTGCATTATGTGCTTAACCACTCCATTGCTGCCTGCTGCTCTCTCTACAGCCCTGGGTAGCAGCTTCTCCAGAAGGCTTGGCTTTGATCAGCATAAAGGCCAAGGCCTGCTGGAACTGAACAGCTCATCATGAGGTTATAACTGTCACAGCAGCTACATTTTAAGCACTTGTGTGTTTTCACCCTTGGGCCACTTCACACAAGCAAGCAGCCTCTGTGTTATCCATCCCGCACTAACCCAGTGTAAAGGGATTTCAGGCATGTGCACTATATGAACTTGTGCTCCACATATTCACTCCAGAAAACACCACTCCAATCACGGAAATCGTAACAGGAGTGTACCCATAGAGCACAGGTTTACATATTTTTCCTCGCAATGGTTGCATCTGGCTATGGTCTGGAGAGATCATAGGTCCCATGCATAAACCAGCTCTCTGTGGTTTGGTAATGAAATATACCACATGCTCTCCATTCCCTTTGTGGCTGAAGGACAGCAGAGGACAATGGGATGGCTTAAAACAAACCATTTATTGGCAACCATCAGTATGGATCTTCACGACTAATTCCAGCCTCCATAACTGTGAATGTTTTGTCCCAAACATTTAGCATTGATCCATAGCAAGACAGCAAAGGACTGTGGATGAACCCTTTTTAAAACACACACAAATGCACACATGCACACACACTCACTCACTTGCTCTGATTTCCTTGATTTTGTAAGTGTGAAGGAAAGCTACCAACCTACCACTTCGCATAAATGTCACATTAAACCCTATTGCTGTCAGGCCTAATTGAAATTTACAGGCCCAATAGTCCTTGTACCAACTGAAGAACTGTCAGGCTTCATTATTTCCAGTGGATTCTGACAGTTTTGTCTTAACATTATAGAGTGGCAGTGCATTTCCCCTGGATGGAAGGAAAGTAACATAACATCTGCTTTTCTCCACTCCAGCGGTGGATCTGTTGCAACTACTATACTTAGTAAGCTAGTGTTGTCCAAAGTAAGAAAAACTAATCATTCCAGTTAATGAAGTACTCAAAGAAAAAAACAATGAAAAAGAATAAGGCTGTGAACGCAACAATAATTACTCTGCAGCATACAGCAATATAGGCATAGTAGTCCTTTAAGCCCTAACTCAGCCACCATTGGTACCAACAGAACTTCCTCGGGGTGTTACATTTCTGAAAACACTACACACACACACACACACACTCACTCACACTTGAGAGGACCACAAGACTTCAAACATTTCTGTGAATGTCCAGGTTTTATCCTTTCGTAACTTCCTCAGCTGTCTATTTTTAATTTTCTTAATGCTTGGATTTTCAATATGAGTTTTAAGTATTTGTGTTAAATACAATTTCAGTATTTAATATGTTAATTTGGGAAAGAGGAAATGGAATTTAACATAACATTGTCTGAAATGATCAGTTTACTTACATACTAGCCAGTGTGGTGTAGCGGAGAGCCAGTGTGGTGTAGCGGTTAGAGTGTTGGACTGGGACTTGGGGGATCCAGGTTCTAGTCCCCACTCAGCCATGAAGCTCACTGGGTGACTTTGGGCCAGTCAGTGACTCTCAACCTAACCTACCTCACAGGGTTGCTTTGAGGATAAAAAGGGAGAGGAAGGAGGACCATGGTTCCTTGGACATATGGGTTCCTTGAAAGAGGAAGAAAGGTGGGATATAAATGCAGTAATAGTGGTAATAGTAGTAATAATGACAACAATAATGGCTCTAAATTATTCATATGCTACTGTGGTAATGTTCTGTCCTGATCTTGTCTAGAAGCATGTAGGATAGCAAGGCAGAACCATGGAAAACTTCAAGTGAGCAATTTGCTTCAACAATATCTGGGACTTGATTGAAGCCTTTATTGCCTCCTAGTCCAGATCACCCCTCCCAGGCTCCGCCCCTTCCTTGAGGGGTAGAAGGCCTTTAAAGGGGCAGGCCTCTGGCTTGGAGCTTAGCAGTCCTCCTCTCTGAGGATTCCCTACAGGCTCTTTCATGGGGTTGACGGACCAATATGGTGGTGTGGGACCAGTTCCTCGGGGGGGGGGGTTCTTTGGGGATAGACACTGGAGGTCCCAATTCAGAGGTTTCTGGATTAAGAGCCCCTAATCCAATGGGCTCAGGCTCTGGCTTGGGAAAAGTCATAATGCTGGAGCCTGGATTGTTTTTGACCACTGCTTTTTCCAGTGCCACTGGTCTGTTGGATTTGACTGGCCCCTCCTCACCTGAATCACAGCCTGAGTCTTCTGCTCATGGTGCAGAAGACTCCCATCTGGAAGCACCCCAGGGCTGAAGTGATATCAATGGGATCTATTTCCAAATAAATACATGTCAAGACAGAGGTGCTGAGGTTGCACCTTTATGTATCACTTCAGCCATTTAGCTACCTTTGAAGTCTCCAGTACATTTATTCCTTTGTCACACTTTCACATTCTCAGTTTTCCACTCACCGTAGTGCCCTTTCTTGCTTCTTTCCCCACACAGATGTTCTCTGACACTTGTTTTGGATTTTACACCTGATACTGTTTGTAGTTTTCCTTCAGCAGTTAACCTGATGTGTGACCTCAGCTTTCCAGCCTCAACTTCCTATGAATTTATAATGTTTTCACAAATATACTACAATTTCAGAGTGGTGGTAAAACTACTTGTCATAACTATTTTACCCACACCTCTTCTGCCAACATAGCAGTAACATTAGCTCTGTATTTATACCAGACTGGTGAAATCTTGACCCTAAAGATATTTTAAAGCTGGTGTGCAGAAGGTGAGGCTTAGATGTCCTACTCTTACTATACATAAAACCAGGCATGCTCACAAACAATACAGAAGGGTGCAATTTACTATTCATATTCTTGTGAAGAAATGTGTCTGACAGACTTCCATTGGTTTCATTTCTGCATGTGTTAACTTAAATTCCAGTTAAACAAAGGCAATCAGATATCTTAAATATGGAACATCAGCTTTAAACACTATATCTTAGACCACCATTTCCCAACCTGGTATCCTCCAGTACATAAGAACATAAAGAAGAGCCATGCTGGATCAGACCAAGAGTCCATCTAGTCCAGCATTCTGTTTACACGGTGGCCAACCAGCTGTTGACCAGGGACCCACAAGCAGGGCATGAGTTGTAACAGCACCCTCCCGCCCATGTTCCCCAGCAACTGGTGTACATAGGCTCACTGCCTCTGGTACTGGGGGGAGCACATAGCCATCAAGACTAGTAGCCATTGATAGCCTTTTCCTCCGGGAATTTGTCTAACCCCCTTTTAAAGCCATCCAAACTGGTGACCATCACAACTTCCTGTGGTAGCAATTCCATAGTTTAACTATGCGCTGTGTGAAGAAGTCCTTCCTTTTATCTGTCCTGAATCTCCCACTAATCAGCTTCATAGGATGACCCCAGGTTCTAGTATTTTGAAAGAGGGAGAAAAATGTCTCCCTATCCACATTCTCCACACCATGCATAATTTTGTAGACCTCTATCATGTCTCCCCTTACCTTCCTTTTTCCCAAGCTAAACAATCCCAGCTGTTGTAACCTTCCCTCATAGGGGAGATGCTCCAGCCCCCTGATCATTTTAGTTGCCCTTTTCTGCACCTTTTCCAGCTCTACAATATTTCCTTTTATGTGTGGTGACCAGAACTGTACACAGTATTCCAAGTGTGGTCGCACCATAGATTTGTATAGGGGCAGTATGATGTTAGCAGTTTTATTCTCAATTCTCAGAAGTTTTGAACCACAACTCTCATCATCCCTGACCATTTGCAATGTTGGCTGGGGTAATGGGAATTGTAGTTCAAAACATCTGGAGGGCACCAGGTTGGGGAAGGCTGTTTTAGATGTTGTATAATAATATAATATAATATAATTAATATAACAACAACAACAACAACAATAATAATATAATTATATTACAGTGCAATCCTATACATATCAACCAGAATTAAGCCCCATTTCATTCAACGGGACTTATTCTCAGTGTATATAGGATTCCATTCTTATTATAGTATTATTAGTCCCAAGCTGGCTTAGACTTGTAAGTTTAGTGTTAGTCTTCTGTTACTTCCTCTTTCTTAAGTGCCCCATAAGGAGGCTTTATTTTCAAACTGAAGAATCGGAATGGAAATTCAATTTGGACTGAAGATACATGTTATTATTGTTATTTATTATTTATATCCTGCTTCTCTGAGGGCCATTCAAAATGGCTTACTATAAGGAAACAATGAAACAACCAATTAAAAACAATCACACAAACGAGACATAAAATACGGAAGTAGCAGCAATAAAAACACATTTAAAAGCAGTTGTTGTAAAAAGCAGCACACATAAAAACAAGTTAAAACAACAGTCAGAAAATCCCTAAAACAGCAGATAATTAAAAGTTAAAAGGCTCCTGAAATAAAAGATGTATATATGTTATCTGTACCCTGCCTTTCTACCCCTCAAAATGGCACTCAAGGCAGCCTTAACATTGATTAAAACAATACATTACAATGCAATAAAAACATAACAATTACAGAAAATATATTATTAAAAACAGCACCCAGCCCACCAGACCCGCTGACAGTTAAATGCCTTCTTAAATAAAGCAGCCTGCCTGCCTGCAGAGGGACACCAATGAGGAAGCAAATCTAGCCTCCCCTGGGAGGGAGTTCCATTGCCTGGAAACCGAAAACACCCTCTCTTGGGTTGCCACCAAATGTGCCTCTGAAGGTGGCAGACTCGAAAGACAGGCCTCTTCAGAATATTTTAGGAACCGGGCAGGCTCGTATGGGAGAAGGTGGTATTTCAAGTAACCTGGTCTCAAGCCAAAGCCATATAACTAGCACTTTGAATTCTGCCTGGAAAGAGACCATTAGCCAAAGAAGCTGTTGTAACAAGGGAGTTGTGGGCTCCCTGTAACCCGCTCTGGTCAACAGTCTGGCTGCAGCATTCTGGACCAACTGAAGTTTCTGAACAGTTTTCGAAGGCAGCCCCCATGTAGAGTACGTTACAGTAGTCCAAAAGGGATGGAATCATCAATCATCATCATCATCGTCATTGTAATCAATAGACCATTCCAACTGATAAAATAAATTACATACATAGAGCATGGGAATGTAACTAAGGTATAACAACATAAGAAGAGCCCTGCTGGATCTGACCAAGGGTCCATCTAGTCCAGCATTCTGTTCACACAGTGGCTGACCAGCTGTTGATGAGGAAGTCCACAAGCAGGACATGAGTGCAACAGCACACACACACACACACACCCATGTTCCCCAGCAAATGGTGTACATAGGCTAGTGCCTCTGATACTGGAGATACTGCCTCTGATACTGGAAGCATGAGTGACCTTAGCCATCTTCAGCTGCTGCCTGAAAACAAAAAGGGAGGGAGCCAGGTGGGTCTCCATAGAGAAGGCATTTCAGTTTTGTCACTAGCACCAAGAAGACCCTGTCTCTTGTACCTGCCCATCTGCTCTCACGCAGCACTGAAACAGAAAGCAGGGCCTCCAATGCTGATCTTAAATCTTGGGTGAGCAAATGGGAAGAGGCAGTTCTTGAAGTAACTTAATCCTAGGCTGTTTAAGGCTATAAAATTTAATAGCAGTACTTTAAACTGAGCCCAGAAACAAATAGACAGCCGATGTAGATGATATAAGATTGGAATTATGTACTCTGGTCATCAGCCTCCAGGTAATACTCCTGAAAAGCTGTATTTTGGATTATTTTTAAAGCCAGCCCCATGTAGAGAGTCTGTTGCAGTAGTCCAGTCTGGAAGTAGTTAGGGAAAGAATTATTGATGCTAGATCAGTACTCTCTAGGAAAGGCCACAACTGCTATTCTAGATAAAGCTGGTAAAAGGCACTCCTAGCCACAGCCATCCGCTGTACGTCCCGGGAAAGTGCTGTATCCAGAAGTACCCCCAAGTGGTTTAATTGCTCCATCTTGGTGCATACAACCTCATCCAGAAGAGGCTGAATATCCTCTCCCAGGTCACCAGAACCCCCAACCAACAGTATTTCAATCTTGTCTGCATTAAGTTCTAGCTTGTTTGCCCTCATGCACTCCTGAACTGACACCAGACACTACTTTGTCACCTCCAGTGCCTCCCATTCTATCCTGCTAACCACGCTGTCTCACATTAACCACATTTAGTCCTATGTATATTTGTATACAGAGGACCTACATAACCCAATGTTCTCAAACTGCGAGGTACCCCCCTCCCATGGAATGCAGTATAAAGTTCCAGAAAGAGAGAGGATCCTATAGCAGGTAGACCCAGAAACTGTTACCTCTTAGCAGTAAAGCTTTAATGTTAAGCCATGAAAACTTCTATACCAGCCATGGAAGCTGTACGGAGGCAGGGAACATATAGGAGCATCTAGCCACTGCATATCATAAGAACATAAGAAGAGCCCTGCTGGATCAGACCAAGGGTCCATCTAGTCCAGCATTCTATTCACACAGTGGCCAACCAGCTGTTGACCAGGAACCCACAAGCAGGACATGAGTTGTAACAGCACCCTCCCATCCATGATCCCCAGCAACTGGTGTACATAAGCAGACTGCCTCTTTCCTGGACTGGTTAGTTCTAGGATGAAGTAAAAGATGTCCTCTTTTAATAATGAAATTTTTTTATTATTTTATTTCAAAATAAAGTTAACAAAATAAAGGCAACAAAAAGAGGAAGAAGAACATAAATAATAATAAATCAAGATCACAAAAGAAATGAAGGAATTCACTAATTATAATTCTTAGTCTATAACTGATATTCTCATATGGTGGTGGCGATGCAGTTGAAGGCACACTTGGAAGAAACCGATTATCTAGACCCATTTCAGTCAGGCTTCAGGCTTGGGCATTGGACAGAAACGGCCTTGGTCGCCTTGGTGGATGATATGAGGAGGGCTCTGGATAGGGGTGAATGTTCCTTCCTTGTTCTCCTCGACCTCTCAGTGGCTTTTGATACCATTGACCACGGTATCCTCCTGGACCACCTGGAGGGGTTGGGCATTGGAGGCACTGTATTGTGGTGGTTCTGGTCCTTCCTCTCCAGCAGGTACCAGGGGGTAGCACTGGGAGAGGAGGTTTCAGACCTGTGGCCACTCACTTGTGGGGTGCCACAGGGTTCCATCCTCTCCCCGATGCTATTTAACGTCTATGTGAAGCTGCTGGGGGCTATCATCAGGAGGTTTGGGGTGCGGTGTCATCAATATGTGGATGACATGCAGCTCTACCTCTCATTCAAATCTTCACCAAGGTTGGCTGTAGAATCCCTGCCCAAATGTCTGGAGACGGTGAGTGGCTGGATGGGGAGGAATAAGCTGAAGCTGAACCCTGACAAGACCGAGGTACTTTTGGTGGGAGACAAGAGGAGGCTAGGGGATGTTGACCTGGTGTTGAATGGGGTACGGCTACCCGTGAAAGACCAGGTCCGCAGCCTGGGGGTCATTTTGGACTCCCAGCTGTCCATGGAGGCTCAGGTGTCAGTTGTGAGCCGGACAGCGCTGTATCAACTCCATCTGATACGGCGGCTGCGCCCCTTCCTTCCCGACCATCTGCTCCCATCAGTAGTACATGCCCTCATCTCCTCTCATTTAGATTACTGTAATGCGCTCTCCCCTTCATGGATCACTGCCTTGTTGTGGCGAAGGGACTTGTGTAACTCAGTGAAGCCATAAGCTATGCCATGCAGGGCCACCCAAGATGGACAGGTCATGGCAGAGAGTTCTGACAAAATGTGGTCCACTGGAGAAGGAAATGGCAACCTACTCCAGTATTCTTGCCAAGAAAACCCCATGGAACGTATCACTAGGCTAAAAGAGATGACGCCAGTAAATGAGCACCTCAAGTTGGAAGGTGTCCAATATACTACTGGGGAAGAGCAGAGGGTATTTCCAAGTAGTGCCAGAAAGAGTGAAGCAGCTGGGCCAAAGCCTAAACAGCTGTGGATGTGTCTGGTGGTGAAAAGAAATTCCGATGCTGTAAAGAACAATATTGTTTAGGAACCTAGAATGTAAGATCAATGAATCAAGGTAAGCTGGAGGTGGTCAAACATGAGATGGCAAGATTGAACATCGACATCTTGGGAATCAGCGAACTAAAATGGACAAGCATGGGTGAATTTAATTCAGGTGACCATCGTATCTACTACTGTGGGCAAGAATCCCTTAGAAGAAATGGAGTAGCACTTGTAGTCAACAAAAGGGTGGGAAAAGCAGTACTGGGGTACAATCTCAAAAACGATAGAATGACCTCAGTACGAATCCAAGGCAAACCATTCAACATCACAGTAATTCAAGTCTATGCCCCAACCACTGAGGCTGAAGAAGCTGAGGTTGATCGGTTCTATGAAGACCTACAACACCTTCTAGAACTAACACCAAAAAAAGATGTCCTTTTCATCATAGGGGATTGGAATGCTAAAGTAGGAAGTCAAGAAATCACTGAGATAACAGGCAAGCATGGCGTTGGTGTGCAAAATGAAGCAGGACAAAGCCTAATAGAGTTTTGCCAAGAGAACACGCTGATCATAGCAAACACTCTTTTCCCACAGCACAAGAGGCGACTCTACACATGGACATCACCAGATGATCAATATCGAAATCAGATTGATTATGTCCTTTGCAGCCAAAGATGGAGAAGCTCTATACAGTCAGTAAAAACAAGACCTGGAGTTGACTGTGGCTCAGATCATGAGCTTCTTGTTGCAAAATTTCAGCTTAAGTTGAAGAACGTAGGGAAAACCACTAAACCATTCAGGTATGACCTCAATTATATCCCTTATGAATATACAGTGGAGGTGATGAATAGATTTAAGGGATTAGACCTGATAGACAGAGTGCCTGAGGAACTATGGACCCGTAACATTGTTCAGGAGGCAGCAACTCAATCCATCCCAAAGAAAAAGAAATGCAAGAAAGCCAAGTGGCTGTCTGATGAGGCTTTACAAGTAGCTGAGGAAAGAAGGGAAGTGAAAAGCAAGGGAGAAAGGGGAAGATATATCCAACTGAATGTAGAGTTCCAGAAAATAGCAAGGAGAGACAAGAAGGCCTTCTTAAATGAACAATGCAAAGAAATTGAGGAAAACAATAGAATGGGAAAGACTAGAGATCTTTTCAAGAAAATCGGAGATATCAAGGGAACGTTTTGTGCAAAGAAGGGTATGATAAAGGACAAAGAAGGCAGGGACCTAACAGAAGCAGATGAGATTCAGAAGAGGTGGAAAGAATACACAGAAGAACTATACAGGAAAGATCTGAATGTCCCTGATAGCCATGATAGTGCGGTCACTGGACTTGAGCCAGACATCCTAGAGAGTGAAGTCAAGTGGGCCTTAGGAAGCATTCCTAACAACAAAGCTAGCGGAGATGACAGTATTCCAGCTGAGCTATTTAAAATCCTAAAAGATGATGCTGTTAAAGTGCTGCACTCAATATGCCAACACATTTGGAACACTCAACAGTGGCCACAAGACTGGAAAAGGTCAGTTTACATTCCAGTTCCAAAGGGCAATGCCAAAGAGGGTTCAAACTACCGTACAATTGCACTCATTTCACATGCCAGCAAGGCTCAAAATCCTACAAGCTAGGCTTCAGCAGTATGTGAACTGAGAACTACCGGAAGTACAAGCTGGGTTCCGAAGAGGCAGAGGAACTAGAGATCAATCACCAAGATTTGCTGGATCATGGAGAAAGCAAGCGAATTCCAGAAAAACGTCTATTTCTGCTTCACTGACTACACTAAAGCCTTTGATTGTGTGGATCACAACAAACTGTGGCAAGTTCTGAAAGAGATGGGAGTATCAGACCACCTTACCTGTCTCTTGAGAAACCTTTACGAGGGTCAAGAAGCAACAGTAAGAACCAGACATGGAACAACCGATTGGTTCAAAATTGGGAAAGGAGTACGACAAGGCTGCATATTGTCGCCCTGCTTATTTAACTTATATGCAGAGTACATCATGAGTAACACCAGGTTGGATGAATCACAGGTCAGAATTAAGATTGCCGGGAGAATTATCAACAACCCCAGGTACGCAGATGATACCACCCTAATGGCAGAAAGTGAAGAGAATCTAAAGAGCCTCTTGTTGAGGGTGAAAGTGGAGAGTGCAAAAGCTGGTTTGAAACTCAACATTAAAAAAACGAAGATCATGGCATCTGGCCCCATCACTTCCTGGCATATAGAAGGGGAAGAAATGGAAGCAGTGACAGATTTTATTTTCTTGGGCTCCAAGATCACTGCAGACGGTGACTGTAGCCATGAAATTAAAAGACGCTTGCTCCTTGGGAGGAAAGCTATGGCAAACCTAGACAGCATAGTAAGAAGCAGAGACATCACTTTGCCGACAAAGGTCCGTATAATCAAAGCTATGGTTTTCCCAGTAGTAACGTATGGCTGTGAGAGCTGGATTATAAGGAATGCTGCCGAAGACTTGATGCTTTCAAACTGTGGTGCTGGAGAAGACTCTTACGAGTCCCCTGGACTGCAAGGAGGTCAAATCAGTCCATCCTAAAGGAAATCAACCCTGAGTGCTCATTGGAAGGACAGATACTGAAGCTGAAGCTCAAATATTTTGGCCACCTAATGCGAAGAGAAAACTCTCTGGAAAAGACCCTGATGCTGGGAAAGTTTGAAGGCAAAAGAATTAGGGGACGGCAGAGGATGAGATGGCTAGATAGCATCACCGATGCAATGATATGAACTTGAGCACACTCCGGGAGATAGCGCAGGACAGGAAGGCCTGGCTTGCTATGGTCCATGGGGTCACTAAGAGTTGGACACAACTTAACGACTGAACAACAACAACAACAACGTGCTCTACGTGGGGTTACCCTTGAAGATGGTTCAGAAGCTGCAGCTGGTACAGAACACGGTGGCTCGCCTGATTAAAGGCAGCCGCCGGCGAGATCACATCACTCCAGTGCTGAAGGAGTTGCACTGGTTACCAGTTGTTTTCTGGGCCAAATTCAAGGTGTTGGTTTTGACCTTTAAAACCCTATATGGCTCAGGCCCAGCCTATGGTTTTGACCTTTAAAACCCTATATGGCTCAGGCCCAGCCTATCTCAAGGAGTACCTCCAGCAGCACCAAACAGGCCGCTCAACAAGATCAGCCTCAGATGGCCTTCTCCCTGTCCCATCAGCCAGGACAGCTAGACTGGTGGGGATGAGGGAGAGGGCCTTTTCTGTGGTAGCCCCCACTCTGTGGAACTCCCTCCCTAGGGAACTCCGCCATGCCCCCTCTTTAATGAGCTTCCACCGTGCATTAAAAATGTGGTTGTTCAGGCAGGCATTTGGGGTGGGCTAGGGTATTTTAGAAAATGTTTTTATTGTAGGATTTTATTGTTTTAAAATGTTTTATTATATGCTTTGTACATCACCCAGAGTGGCTGGGTGACCAGCCAGATGGGCGATTAATAAATTTAATAAATAAATAAAATAAAAATTCTTATGGAACATCTACAGTAAAATGGCCTAAGCAAGAGCTCAATGCCTAATGAAAGAGTAAAAATACAATTATTACAGCATATAAAAGGAATGTGTGCAAGTGTGTGTTATTTCCTATGTATGTGTATATTAATCAGAAAAAAAGGCAACTGTACTTGGTTGGAATTTGATCAAAAGTTTGAAGAGCTTCAACATAGGAAATAAATGGAAACCAAGACACAGAATCATGGGCTCAAGTTACAGGAAGCCAGTTTCCGGCTGAACATCAGGAAAAACTTCCTGACTGTTAGCGCAATACGACAATGGAACCAATTACCTAGGGAGGTGGTGGGCTCTCCCACACTGGAGGCATCTGTCAGGGATGCTTTGACTTGGATTCCTGCATTGAGCAGGGGGTTGGACTTGATGGTCGTACAGGCCTCTTCCAACCCTACTATTCTATGATTCTATGATTCTATGACCAAGCTCTGTTTTAGAGTTCTGGTTAGTATTCAGATTGACAGAACCTTAGACTCAACGTTATGGGCTACATATCTGAAGCTACATGGATGAATTCTTTGTGCTCATTTGCCAGAGAGATGGCTATCAGTGGATTGGGGAATTTTTAAAAGTCTGGTTGGTTTAGAGCAGCCTTCTCCAATGTGGTGTCCTCCAGATGTGCTGGATTGCAACTCCCATTGCTGGCTAGGGGATTATGGGAGTTGTAGCCCACCGCACTTGGAGGGCACCAGATTAGGGAAGGCTGGTTTAGAGAGAAGGGAGGAGTTAATTAAAACAACAACACCCCTAGACATTGACTGGGTTCTCACAATTATGGAGGAAGAAATAAGTCACAGTGGCTTATTTCCCTTGCCACACTTGACAGTCGCATGCTGGGAAGATCTGCAAACTACCCTACCTGGTGTGGCTTGCTGTGTCATGGGTACCTGGTGAAGGTAGCTTGTTGCTGTGGTAAACTAGCCACCCAGAACCCATAGGCTGATTGTGCAAAGAGGCCCAGACCTACTGCTTTGGCATGACAAAATCCAATGCAAAAAAAGAAAAGAAAAGAACACTACAAGCATGAAGCTGCACAACTACCGTTGCACTCGTGGGGCTGTCTTTCCCCTCCCCCCACTACACCCAGCTCAGGGGCGGAAAGCACAGTCCCACTTTCCCTTCCCCTCCTCACATAATCTTTTGTTGGAGGAGGGAAATTGGGAAGTACAATTAACTACACAAGCTTTTCTCCCTCTTGAAGGAAAATTAGGTAGAGAAAAAAAGTGGAGATGTATGTTTGACTATAAGATATCATTCCAAAGCATTTCAATTTTACCCTTAACGGTGGCCTGAAAATAACACTAAATAGATAATCTAGAGCTACATATTTTCATAAAAGAGCAGGAGCAGATTAGGACAACCTGTCAGCAGTCAGATCTGCATCACCGAATGAGGTTACGCGTGCATGCACACGCACGCGCGTGCACACACACACACACACACACAACATCTTTCTAGGTTAGCAGTAATTTCTATCTGTATCTCCCATTCTGTTGTAGCTCTTCTTTTCAGTTAAAGTTGTTTGTGGCCCACTCCAGCACACCTTCAATTCTGCCTCTCTTTCTGTTTTTTCTCTTTTCAAGGTTGTTGTGCCTTACAGCATTAGGTCTAACCTCCATCCAAGGCTTGCAATTCTTGGGGGCGGCAGGGGGAGACTGGATATTTGCCTTCATTAACCTTTTACTATTGGCAGAAAGCAAAAAGCATAACCTCTCAATCTGGACTTTTAGACAATTGTTGAAACTTCTTTTCCACGAAGCTTTATGTGGTGCTGCAGTTTCTTGATTTTTAGTAAGCTTTGTAAGTCTTTTCTAAGTGTATTCATTTTAAAAATTGTATTTTGTTTGAGTAGTTTTTGATTAGATTATGATATTGTATAATAAATTGTTTTTTACAAGCCACTTTGAGGGCTGTTGTGGTAAACAAGCAGGCTATGAATTGTAAGTATACATGCATAAATCTTGTGGGTGGGTTTTCCTAGCACAAGGGATTGAGGCTGCAATCTTATACCCACTTCTGTGGGAGTAGGCCAGGTAAGTCAGTAAACCTACTGCTCAGGCAAGGGCAAAAAGCAGACTTGGAAATTCTTAAAGGCTGCCAGGATCACTGGGGACTAATGGTGGGAATGTCAGGAAGATAAATGTTTTGAGGCTAGTGAGTCCTAAAGTAAAAGCTTCCAGAGCTGGTCCACAAGTTCCATGTGTCAGACACATCAGTCCACTTGGACAGGAATGGTTTCATGGTTTGCCCATTTCCCTCCTCTGCTCCTGCTTCCTTAAAGAATGAAGCACTTGTGTCTTAAAGATGCAAGGCACAAGTAAAGCACCCTCTTTTTGTCTCCCTCTCTCATCATAATACTCAGTCCCAGGGTCATCCCATAAAAGCTGATTGGTGAGAGATTCAGGACAGATAAAAGAATGTACTTCTTTACACAGCGCACAGCTAAACTACTGAATTGGCTATCCCGAAATGTCGTGATGGCCACCAATTTGGGTGGCTTTAAAAGGGGATTAGACAAATTCATGGAGGAGAAGGGTATCAGTGGCTACAAGTCCTGATGGCTATATGCTACCTCCAGTATCACAGGCAGCATGCAGACCTAGATGGACCTTTGGTCTGATCCAGCATGGCTCTTTTTATGTTTTTAAGCAGGAGAAAGCCAAATCCAGCCCAGCTTACCCATGCTTAACACTTTTTATTTTATATTATGTTTTATTTATTCAAAGCATTTCTATACCAATCTCTAGTCAAAAGACTCCTGGAGCAACTTCCAAGAATCCATCACGCTAGACAGATACTTTGCTGAAGATGAAACCAGCCAGTTGCCTCTTTTATTGACTCCTTCCCCATTCATTTTAGATGACAGCTTTCAGTAAACACCAGACAGCACCACAATGAGGCATTAGCTTTCGCAACATGTTGATGGAGGACCAGTAACATCTTTATGCCCAGGAGATATCCAATGGGAAATTGTTTAAACCTAACACATCTCCTGAAAGGCCTTTTCATACCATGTGCCCCAAGACTGTCCAGCACCAGCAGCAGCAGCAGCAGCAGCACCACCACCGTTCTGTGCCGAACCCTCCCTGGCACAGTTACAGTTTTTGACTACTGAAGTGCAGGAGGCTCTGGGGTGACCGTTGAGTGCACTCGGATTTTACAAACTGTCATATGGCGAGATAGTGGTGGGTTTTGATGCTGTCACCTATTCAGTCAGCCCAGATGAACTAGAATCACCATTTCAGTTATATCATAGCTCGGGGCGAGAACATGTCACCCTCTTTATTTCCAGCTCAGAACAAGCTGCTTAGGCAGATGCTAACTGTGGTCCTCCCTGCCATGTTCTGTAGAGTGGCCTTTGTCTGGGTTAATTGAGCCCCCACTCCATTTAATAGGCTGTTGAAGCCTTATTGAAACAGAGCTAGTGCCGCAGGTTAAATACATTGCCGTGCTCTTGTTAATCCCCTCATTAACGGAGCTGTAAAGCTTGTCGAGAGCTGTGAGTTTGCATATATTAACAGAGAGTTCTTCACTCAAGAGCTATCAATAAAATCACAAAGCCAGTTTGCAAATAGTGAAATCAACAGTGACACAAAACTAGGTACCCTAAAAGAAATAAACAGCTTAATAACTGATAAATCTTATTTTCACACTGGGAGGATTAAAGGAAAGGCACCTTAAGATTACGGGTGTGTGTGTGTTTTTATTGGCTGGAGATATGATATAGATCATTAGAAGGGTTGGGTAGGTGGCAATGAAAGATGAAGCAGAGGAGAAATCTATTATTTCTTCATCGCTGGGTAATAGTCAGTGAGCCATTTGGGTAGAGCCACACTGACAAGAATCACCAAAAGCAAATGCATGTTCTAAATAGAACTTGAGAGAATATGAAATGCAAGATTCCTTTGAGATTTGAGAAGAAGCAAAATAAAGGAAGAGCAGGCCTAGGAAGGAGTAGAGTTACAACAATAATCACAGCAGGTCAGCACTGTTGATTTGCCAGGAGGAGAAGCGGAAGGGGCTCCAGAAACATGTGGAAGAAGCAATTTCTTGCCATCATGGAGCAGGTGTGTAGAGAAGTAATTTACCAAACTTAAAACAAAGAACCCCCTCAAGTTCCAATTGCCACAATAGTGGGAGCTGCTTCGCTGTGGCATGGTTCTGTGCTGATCTGGGAACATGAAGGAATCAGATCGGTGAAGAAAGTAGCCACTGATGGGGTTCATTCCTACATGAAAGTCTTGTGGCCTGAGAGGAAGGCAAGATTTGCATGGGAGGGAGCCATGCTGGTAAAATTCCTTCATATTCTCATTCCTAGAGAAAGGAGCTGCCGAGTGCCACTGAGCCTATGTGTGAATGAGCCCTTAGAAAAGGAACAGGTGAGCAACTACAGCACGGCAGAGTTAGGGCAAGGTGAGGACATTTAATTTGAACATGGATGGAAACATCACCCTGCAAAAAACCTCACTGCATCTGATGTTGGGTGCCACTCTAGAGCCAATGAGATGATCCAGGAATATGATAAATGTGGTGCAATGTGGTTCTTTGTCAAAAGCTTAAATTTTGGAGGACAAGGGTGTCAAACCTCTTTCAGTCCAATGGCAGAATCCAATTTTGGAGAAGCTCTCTGGGGCTGCATTCCAGTGGTGGGCAGGGCCCAGGGCAAAAGGGGCAGGGCCAAAGGCAAAGGGGTGTGGCCAAAATATCAGCATATTTGAGTTTAAAGCTCTTACTGCCGGGAACTGAGCATTAGGAGAGGCACTTCAGCCTTTTAGAATGGGGGGCGGGGAATGTGCAAGACCCAGGAAACTACCAAACAATTGGTGGTCTCCTGATATGAACCTATCCATAGGCTATGCTCATCATCCGAGACTCTCCTCCAGGTGCCTCCTCCATGATTACATGCATTCATTTTCCTCTCTGATAGATAGTATGATTCCACTGTGACATTTCTTTTTGTTATCAGACTGGCTGTTTTCATGGGATATTACTTATACATAGCACTTTTTCAATATATGTCTTGAATTATTACAGTTAGGCTCCATTGTCTATTGATATGCTAGAGCCATGACTGTGGGATTTATATTACTAGATAGCCTGGCAAAAGTTCAGAAAGTGAGACCAACGTGAGGCAGAAGGAAATGTGGGACCGGATTTAAACACACAGTATGATCTTAGCAAGCATGCAAACTAAATGTCTGTTATATCAAGCCATCCCACATCAGAGCAATATGATATTTTGTATTTTAGGACACAATCCTGTGCATGCTTAGACAGAAAAAAAGACCTACAACCCCTTACAGCTGGGTGGGGAATGCTGGAAGTTATAGGATTTTTTTCTGTCTATGCATGTTCCCTTAGCCAGTCAGGAAATTTTGAATACCAGTGGGAAGTGTATAAACCACAGAATTCATCACAATACAACGTAATAGAAAAGGGCTATTCTTTCAAACTATCAAGATGGAAATTTCTAAAAAAGAACCAAGATGACATGTATAGCTAATAGTCTCTTGACTGAAACTGATCCCTATATAAACTCAGCATTTCCTGCCTCATATCTAATTTGTATGTTTTCAGTGGCCACAAAGCAAAGGCAGATGACCAACAGGCCACAGAGATATGAGGAGGCGATGTAAATGAATATACACAGGACAAATCAAGCTTCAGTGGAGCACTATATTGAGCCAGGGCCAATTTTGGCTTTGTGAATTTTTCCCGTCTTACCAGGTAACTGTGCTATTACTTTATTATCACCCTTTTTATTTTCATCTTCTCTCACTTTTTTGTTTATACTCTTTACAAATTATCCCAGTGTTTTTCTAAATTTGGATCTTGTCTGCACCAAGAATTTGTAGTTATCACATCCTACCAGTGCTAGACTTCTGCTGGTGCTATGAACCACTGGCAGTGCTTCTTCTGGTACTGGCAGAACCCATCGCAGCCTGAAATTAGATGCATAAACCTTTGTGGCTGATTTTAATTAATCATGGGGTGGGGAGCGGGGGGGGGGGCTTCTGAAAGTTAATACCCAAACCACCAATTGCTAGTTGGGCATCCCAGATTTGAGGCACTTGACAAATGAATAGCAACAAGTAAGGACCTGCATCAAAATGTTCCTGCTAACTGACCATGCCCTTTCCCAGAACACTTTGTTTCATTCCGTCCCACAACAGACACTCAGACCTGGTTCACACATAACAAAAACCCAGAGTATGGATTGTTGCCTTAGCCAGAGTTTACCCATGATTTGTCTGCCAGAAAATCGTGCAAATCACAGGTTGTTTTTTTCAATTCCTGGGCTGTTTGATTCCCACCTCCTTTGCCCCCTCCCATCCCAAATGCCTTTGTGATGCTGTGGCATGTACAGCAGCTGTTTTTATTTTTTTTACCACTCTTTCCTGCCACCTCTGTAGTCTGCCAAAACAACCCATCAACAACCCATGGTTCTGGGTTCACACGTAATGGCAACCCATAGTTAAACCAAACCAATAGTTCACAACCCAACAACAAATAATGGGTTCTCTTCTTGGGTTGTTCATGGTTAACAACCCATAGTTAACCCATAGTTCCTTGTTTGCATGTAACAATAACCCAGGATTCAACAACCCATACTTAACCCATACTCTGGGTTGACGTTATATGCAAACCATGTCTATTCTCTGGCCACTGAGCACATGCAGTTCTCACTGGGCTGTTTTGCAGTTGAGGGGAGAGGTCTCAAGGTTTTTTTTATATAGTCTTCTGCCAACCCCAGGGTCCCCAAGCCTGCTGATACCTCCTTCGTGCATAGATGGTGCCGCTTTGGCTACATAAGAATGGAACTTGGAGAATGAGTTCACTATTAGTATATGTAGGATGTGGCAGACTTTCTTCTGAAGTTTTATGTAGTTTCACTCACTTCATTCCTGAATGCACCAGAAGAACTTCAAAAGATATATTGCATAGAAGAAGTATTTCATGGATGATATGATATAATACTGGGAGGCTAATGCAGGTGGAAGGGAGGCTTATGTATATATTTAGGTTTTTTACTAGGATTTATGACCATGTATCTTGGAGATGACACATCTTCTATGCCCTTGTGTTCTGTTTCCAGAGAGATCACCAGCTGCCTTTATGAGATCAATATCATCTGCAGACAGGTTCATCCTGTAGTGCAAGAGTGGGCAACCTGTGGCCCTAGGACCACATGCAGCCCTCCACCTAATTTCAAAAGCCCTTTGCCTAATTTCAAAAGCCCTCTGTCATCAGATCAGAGACCTCTGGCAAGAGCAATCTGTACCTCCCTGGTAGGCCACTGAAAGAGGGAGGAAGAGGGCAGGGGAATGAGAGTGGGAAAAATGGGGAGTGGAAGAAAGAGAACTTTTCTACACAAGGCATTTATTGTGTGCATGTAATTCCTTACTCATGGTTGTTCATGGGTTCTTAAGACAATGTCATGACCCTCTAGTTCCACTTCTGTTTTTTAAGAGCACTTTCCCAGGGGTTTTTAGAGCAGGGAAAATGGAGTATTATTTCTGAAAGCGAAAGAAAACATATTTTCCAACTTGTGTAATTGTGATATTATGCTATAGCACAGCACCACCTAGATGCAATGCAGCAGAAAAGCGGGAAAGTAAGTACTCCCCCCGCCCCACATCCAGCTTGCCTGGCCACAGGAAGGATTTTGCAGCGGGAGGGGGAGGCAGAGACGAGGGGTATGCCATTGGCACCACTGGGGAGGGGTTTAACAATTATTTTAGGCTGTGGAGCCCCTCCCTTCACCCTCTTCAAAGCATGGCTCTGTCCCTCCTAACCTATATGCAGTGCAGGCTATGCTGGTCATCCTTTTGGGGACCGAATAGGAATTTTTGGCTCATAGTTGGTTTGGACTTGGCTACATGTCTTTTTGCCTACTTCACACCATAAGTGGTGTTGGGAGTTGATTTCAGATGGTTTTGGTCATATTTAAATACTTAGGTTGATTCGGTCATGTTTGCTAAATAGGCAGGTATGTGCAGGCACCTTGGGTATGGAATAGGGTTGGTGAGCATTCAGAGGCACCGTTTCTGGTGATTGGTAAGTTCAGAGGCTTCCAGCTCAGGGTTCTGCAGCCCCAGCTGGAAGATAAGAATTACCTTTGAGGCCAACTCTCTTCACCCACTCGGAGTTTTGTGGCCATGGGGGTGGGGGTGACAAGGGAAGGCCTCCCGTCCCCAAATTGGGCAGTCTTGAGGGATGACAATCAAAGATGCCACTCTACAGGCATCAAATGTCTCACCCAATAAAATCACTTTTGGCTCTGGCCCTGTTTACTGCCGGCATCCCCCCCCCCCCACACAAATTACCCGCAAGGGAATGCAGCCTTTGAAGCCTCCCGCTGCTGCTGTGGTATTACCAATCTCTTCCCGCCCCCCGCCCCCAATATTCTGGTTCTTCTTAAGGACTGCAAGAAGTAAAAGATGAAAAACAGGGAGACTGGCTTTATTAATTTTATGAAACTATGATGAAAACAGTGGTGGATTTTTATCTGGAGAGCCAGCTACTTAGTGTCCATTAAAAAATAATGTGCTGATAATTATGAAAAAGGGGCTTTAACCATCAAATTCCCACTGAGGTTGTAAAAACTAAAGAACTAAATAAAATCAGTCATTATAGAATTCCATCCTGGAAAAGGTTAGACTGGAACTGGTTTTTAGGCAGGCAAGAGAAGAGTTAGGAAGATAAGAACAAGAGAAGAGCCCTGCTGGATCAGACCAAGGGTCCATCTAGTCCAGCATTCTGTTCACACAGTGGCCAACCAGCTGTCGACTGGGAACCCACAAGCAGGACTCGAGAGCAACAGCACCCTCCCGCCCATGTTCCACAGCAACTGGCGTACAAAGGCATACTTCCTCTGATACTGGAGGTACCACATTGCCATCAGGACTAGTAGCCAGTTTATTCTGTTTAGTAGCCAGTTTATTCTCTCTCGCCTTCAGTGGTGCTTAATTATGATATTGAACTCTCCACCTTCTCTGGCTTCTTAATCTCTGTCTTTAATTCTGTTTAATATTGTTTTAGTGATTTAATTGGTTTTTATAGTATTGTAAATTGCCTCGGGGACTTTTGTTAGAGCTGAAAGGCAGTCTAGAAATGTTTCTTTAAAAGCAAAAAACAAAAAAAGAGAAGTGCTCTAAATTACCCTTCCAGACTCAAGATACCTTCCAGAAGGGGAGCTAGGTTAGTTTGTTGCAGCAAACACAATGAAGATATCATATCTTTTTAGTCTAGTGTTTCAGCTGCTATGCTGATTATTTGTTCAGAGCCTGTTCCTTTGACAACTTAAAAATCCAATTTCCCATTATCCACAACTCCTTAATCTAACAGATATAGACCAAACAGCCATACAAACCCCCTACTGTTGTCCACTCAATGTAACTTAGTCATTGGCTCGGTAGCTGGAAGGATGTAGTTAGGAGGCAGAAAAGAAAGATTTGGCCCTCCCTCTTTGCATAATCAATCACCAACCAACAGCAAATCCAAGCCTGTACTCTACGGTACTAGGAAGAGATAGATGCTTGCACAATAGAATTATCATCAATATAGCACTTTAGAATGCTTAAAAAGCTTCCCATACATTATTGTTGTAATCCTAACAACAGCCTTGCAAGATAGATCAGTGTCATTATCTACATGTTGCAGTTTGAGAAGCTGAGGCCTAGAGCGAGTAGCTTGTTCAAGGCTACTCAGTGGACCTGCAGCCATCCTGATTCATAGCTTAGTTTGTAAGCTAGTACAGGACATCAACTCTTTAAGCCTATAAGAGCTGATGTACTATAGTGGCTTGCTTGCTTATTTATTTATTTTCCTTACAATATTTGTATACCTCTCCACATCCAAAAGATTTTGGAGCAGCAAACAGTGGAAAGGATAAAATAATAAAAACACCATGTTAAAATAATTACAATTTTAAAAAAGAAACAGAGTTCTGATAAAATCAAGTTCTGATTATACTGCGGCCAGTAACTTGAGGAAGGCTTCCTGAAATAACAGTTTTTTCAGGAGGTGCTAGAAGCAACACATCATTGGTGCCTGCCTGACCTCCATAGGCAGGGAAGGAAGGGGGCTATCACACTGAAGGCCTTTCTCCTCGTGGACTCCAATTGGGCCATAGGTCCACCAGGAGCTTACCTTCCACATGCCTCCCAGAATTTTTTTTTTCATAATTGTATTTTTATTAACATTTTTCTATCTAATTTTTACAGAGATGACAGATATGAGAAAGTATTCAAAGCATGATGTGTACATATAGCGCATCAGTCTGATATTATTACAGTATAATGAGATCAAGAAGCAGAATGGTGGGACCCACTGTCATATTTCTTTGCCATTAAGTATGGGATCTGCAAACAGGTTAGATCAGGAAAGTAGGGGGTAGGGACACTAGCAGTATGTTGGAGTTTAGAGGGTAGTTCTTCATATCTTAGATATGTTGCATTTAGATATGTTGCATTTAAGGCTGCAGTCCTAAGCATACTTACAAGGGAGTAAGCCCCACTGAACATTATGGAACTTTGTTCTGAGCAGACATGCCCAGGATTGTGAGTCAACATTCAGGAGAAAGATGCAAAAACACAAAAGGTGGTAGAACATGCTTTGCATGCAAATGGTTCCAAGTAGAGCTGGAAAAGACTCCTATCTGAAACCCTGGAGAGTGGCAGCCAGCCACTGACTGGGTTCAGACAACACAATAACCCACACTCAAACGTTGCATATGGGTTGAGTGTGGGTTGTTGTTGAAACATGGGTTATTATGTTGTCTAAACCCAGCCACACTAACAAACCATGGTTTGTTAACCACAAACAACCTATGACGAGAACTCATGGTTTGTTGTTGGGTTGTGAACTATGGGTTGTTCATGATTAACAAACCATAGTTTGTTAGTGTGGCTGGGTTCAGACAAGACGTTTCAACAACAACACATGGTTCAACAGCAACCCACACTCACCCCATTTTTAACCCTTGAGTGTGGGTTATGGTTATGAACTCAGCCAGTGTAGACAAGACTGAGCTTGATGTTAGTTTGTTTTGGTATAAGGAAGCTTCTTATATTTGTAAGAGGAATTATTACTTAAGGAAAAAGGGAATTATCAGGAGAATAAAAACATAGCAGCTACTCTTTGAACTGTATTGTTTAAAATGTTTTTTTTAACTTGCTTTTATTATAATGTTGATTCTTTGTAAGCCACCTTGGGAATTCATTGAAGGAAGGGTAGAAATCTGTTTTCAGTCCTTGATTAGTAGTAGGATTATGCAAGTGTTGTTTAACCTTTGAATACCTACGTTCACACATGTCTGTTCACATGACAAGGCACAATCCCTGAACACCCCGATCAGGGGCGGCATATCCAAAATGGTGGCCGCATGCAACCGGCATGTGCTGCAGCACATCATGGATGATTTGATCCACAATAACGCACCATGTCATGCAAGCGGCAAACTGGGGCATAGGGGTAAAGAGATGAGGGCTGAGGGCTTATGACTACATTGTGCCCAGACCCAAGTTTCCTTGCTGGCAATTAGGTTTTAAAGATGTTAGGAGGATTCTTTTGTTTAAATATCGGAAAAGAACAGCTGGGAGAAATGAGATTCATAAATGCACTAGGCTTTTATTTCTGATATGCCAGTTGCTAGATCTGATATCAAATCTATGCTGACCACATACACAGGATGAGGTCACTACAAATGATTTTCTTTGTCACTTATTGCAGAAGCCATAAATGACCCATTTTGATTGCAATCCCCCTGCTCCAAAAAAGAGATAATAAAGTTGGGTTCCTAGCTGACAAGCCCAGACTTCTCCCACTGAGCCGAGAGCTGTTGCTGACTATGTGGCTTGACGGTTCTAATTGCCCATGGCCAAGTTCCGCTCCAAAAGCCCAAGGCCCCAGCAGACCCTGTTGCATGAGCTTGATGCAAAACATGACAAGGCCTTGACTCCTCGTCTCTCCATTTCACTTGAGCAAATGTGTTAATAGAGCTAACGCCGTCTTCCTTTCTCACTTTGGTTCGATAGGAGGTGACCAGGCAGTGAATGTGAGGCTGCGTTGGAATGAGGAGGATTGGTGAGCTGAGGGTCACAGAGAAGGCATGGGGCAGAAGTTCAGGAGCTTGCCTGCTGGGAGCACTGATGTTCACACCCTTCTTTTCTTTAACCCCCCCCCCCTCATTTTCATGGATTTCTCCTGGTGAATTCTGCCTCAGCTTTGCAGACCCATTCTATCTGGCCCCCTCCTAGCTTTTCATCCCTTCCTTGTCACTTGTGTGAAAGCGATAGAGTTTTCCCGAACACCTTGACAGTGCTTTGCTCTAAGGGGAAATCAGCCTGAGCAATTTGCGTGTGTGGTGGCAGCAGGGGACACATTGCACCAACCATTGGTTTACATCTGGTGCCCTCGAGATGTGCTGAGTTACAAGTCCCACCATCCCCAGTTGATGGGAGTTGTAGTCCAACACATCTGGAGGGCACTGGGTTGGAGGAAGGCTGGTTTATCATGTTTCCCAGCCCTCTTCAGGTCATCCTGCTTTTACTTCAGAAGGCATGATTCCTTCTGTGTCCACCTCCTAGAAAGCTAAGCAAGCATGGGGTCCGTAGGAAGCTCCTGTCCAGATGTAGCCTAATGTAAACTTCTCATCTGGAAAGACTGCTCTTGAGTAGATGTGAAAATCTGCATTAGAGGTTTGCTGCTAGCAACAGCACACTGCTCTGTCTTACTAAAAACCCAAAGAGATTGACTCAATAGAACATTGCTCATCAATTACATAGTTTCGAAGGAATTGAAAAAGGTGTGAATTGCACATTCGGGAACTCAAGTCTGTGGTTTTACTATTCATATTTCCCACATAATGACAGTGCAGAAAATGTCAACATTACACTTCCTTCTCAATATAGTTCATCTTTTCACCCATAAATATTTTTATTGTTTAAAATTTCTGTACTGCATTTTCCACAGGGAGAGATGTACAATAAGATAGCTAGAACAACTAACTATTCAATAATATCACTTAATATATGAGGTTATTGTAAGAAATGTAACATCGGATAATAAACCTTTATTTTTGCTTTCTGCAGGCTGCATTTTTGCTTTATTTTTGCTTTCCGTTCAGGCTTCATCATCAAGGCCTCTGGGCATTTTGTATTATTAACCCTGCTCTTAGAAGAGCTTTTAAACAGCTATGAAAACATTAATGATTAAAAATGACACTTTCTGCAATTGTGAATTAAACATAATTCAATATACTGAGTTGTATTATATCAGATTAGTTGATTATATAACAAGTGAAGTTGTACCCAGCATGGCAGTGAAGCTGTCAGGGTAGGGCTCTGGGATTGCTGCGTATGTGTGTGCAGTAAGGTGGGGCAACATCACAGTGACATCTCCCTGTTGCCATGTATATATGAGCTTCTTCCATGTCCTGCCACTGTGAGAGCCAGCATGCTATGTCTTGGCAATGCTCTCTCTCTCTCTTTTGCATTAGTAGAGTTTTCTGCTCAGGTTTTCTGCTGGGAGTGCATCAGATCTTGACAAAGTTAAACTTACATTATGCTAGTGTGAGCTGGCTGCAAGCATCACAGGACATTGGACTGCCCTGCCCACCAACCAGCAGGATGTCCTGTCCTGGGAAGGGCCCTGCAATCCCCCTTATGGATCTTTTACTTATCACGTCATGTCCTGGAGACTTGCAAGGAGCAGGCAGATACTAGGCAGGTTGACTCCGTGTGTGTGCACATTAGGGATGTCAGAGAAATCTATACGGTGGGTGGAGTTCAGTGAGTTTTCCTAGGCTTGACTCCCCAGACTTCATTTCGGTTCCTGCTGCAGCACCCAACACAATCTGCAGCAAGTCAGGTCAGTTTGTGGATTTTCCAGGAATGTTGTGCATTTTTTTTAAGTTTCTGCGATTTGTGGAAATTTCTGAGCAATTTGTGCAAATTACAGCCAAAGTTGCCAAAATTATGCACATTACAGCCAAATTTGCACAATTTCAACAAATTTGGCAACAATTTGCACAAATTCAGCCATAATTTGCTCAAATTGCTTGGAAATTGCAGAATCTCCCCCCACACACACACACACAAATGTGCAAAAACGTTCCTGGAGCTTGGAGAACAGCCCACAGCTTGGCTCACAGATGCAAAGTGACTTGTGCACATCACAGAACTCAGTTGAGCCAAAAAAGAACCAGATTTCCCAGCAACAGACATCCCTAGTGTAAGTGTGTGCATGCATGTGGTGGGGTGTGTGTGTGCTTCTTGGGTCCTGTAATAGCACACTAAGTTCAGCATCAAATTGGCTCCTATGCTCACCCCTTGTTGCACCTTCCAGGCCCCCTGGGACATGGGCACAGCACTGATATATTTCTAGTCTCTGTTTTTCACATCTGATGTATGTACCTTTCTCATTGTGCTAGCAAATTCCTCCAGCTCAAAGTCAAAGATGTGACAGCATCATGTGACACAAGGGAGTCAAATGTGGCTAGGACTTGTTATGTGGGCTACATGGAAGATTAATTTAGGGCTACAGGAAAAGGTCTACTAGGCTACATGAGGTCTGTTGGCCATATGTTTGCAACCCCCAATTTATGCAGTTCTAACATGTTCTGGTCTTTCTCCCTCTATCTTTTAATGCCATGACTGAGATCCCTTGTGAGCCATATAAATGTAAAAAGGCATTGTAGCTGGAGAAACAAGAACTTGGAGGATTTTTGTTTTGTCTAACATGGTGATCAATGTAATAGCCAAAGGAACGTGAAACACATCACAAGCACATATTTCAGAAACACAGGCCAAAATCCAAATGGTCGCTAAGGGCACAATCCTATGCATGTTGAGACAGAAAAAAGTCCTACAGCTCCCAGGATTCCCCAGCCACCCATGGTGGGAAAATACAGGGGTGTCTGATGATACCATGGGCTGAATAAAATTCAGCCTGCGGGCTGCGGGTCGCCTACCTCTGACTTAACTCAGTGCCCCATGATTTCATGTTGACAACATAGTTTAAACAATTCAGTGTGTATGAAATTACTTTAAAAACCTTGTCATACCATGTGATGAACCCAGCTGTCCTTATTCAGTGTTAGCAAGGCAAAACTCTCTGAACTTCATTTTGATTGTGTTTCAAGGGCGGTGACACCCCCCCCCCCCCGCCAGCTTATCTTAGTTGCTTATAATCATCAAGTTTCCCACAGCTCCAGGTTAGAAAACTAAAGTGCTTTTAACAGCTGTGTCCCATGTTCAGAATGCCAGGCTCCACATACCATGCCTGCCCTGTGGAGGGAAGTAGGGACTTCAACTTTTTTGTCTCTGTTTGCCATTGTTCGCCTTTTGCTGTCACACAGCGGCTGCCACAGCTGTTGCTAAAGATTGCATCTGATGTTGACTTCAGACATAGGGGAGATAGAAAAGACTTCCCAACTGTGCTCAATCAGTGGGAGAAAAAAAAGCAGTGACACAAGCCACCTCTGCCCTCTGTCCCAAACAATGGACTTTTTAGGCAGTGGGCAATACTGCACAGATGCTGAAATGTGCTAAAATGAAATATTCCCCCTTCCCTCCTATAGCATCTTCTTATTTTAATCTAGGTCTAGCTGTCTTCCCAAATGGAAGGGATTATGTAAGGAAAACATTTCAAACTCTGCAAAAAGAACCAGAGCTCACTAATGGTAGCTTTTCTATTGACCATATCACTGGAGGTTTGGGGATGGGATGAATTGCATAGATTTCTCTGCCAATCAGGGGCTCAAAAGGACCAGGAGGCTAATAGAGCAAACTATGGAATTTGGTACCTCAAGATGTAGTAATGGCCACCAATTCGGATGTCTTTAAAAGGGGGTTAGATAAATACCTGGAGGAGAAGGCTAACAGTGGCTACTAGTCCTGATGGCTATGTGCTACCTCCAGTACCAGAGGCAGTGAGCCTATGTACACCAGTTGCTGGTGTCCTGCTTGTGGGTTCCTGGTCAACGCTGTTTGGCCACTGTGTGATCAGAATGCTGGACTAGATGGACCCTTGGTCTGATCCAGCATAGCTCTTCTTATGTTTTTATGTTCTTAAGTCTCAAGGTTCTTTCATCTTTCACCCACATAGTCTACACTAGGGCTGTGCACCGCTTCAGTCCAAAGCCCAAATAATGAGGCAAAATGGGCTGATTCGGAGGTGCCTCATCTTACTACAGAGCAGATCAGAACAGCATTGAGGTGCCCCGAACTGAAGCGGTCACCTATGAGGCTCCTCGGTCCTCCTCATATATTCAGAGATCTTCTTATGCCTTCTGAGCAGCAGAGACAGGCTGTCTCCAAAATGTATCAACTTGTGAAAGATCTCGTGGAGCGGGAGAAGGAGGAGGAGGAGGAGGAGGAGGGAGGGGGGAAGGGGAGAGGAGGAGGAGGAGGAGGGAGGGGGCTTTGCTGTGAGTCAGCCTCTGTTTGCTCATTGTGGGAGAGGTGGTGTTACTGGAGAGGAGAGGATTAGAAACTAGAGCAGTGGTCCCCAAAGTGAGGTGCACGCACCCCGGGTGTGTGTGCAAGATGATCCATTGGGGTGCGCGAGCAGCCTCCTGCTGCCCTGACGAGCTGCCATTGTGTGCAATGATGGTGGTGGCAGCGCTGGCCATGGCAAGATGGGATGGGAGCCGAGGGGGAAGCTCCATGGCATTTCTCACTCAGCTCCAGTCCTATCCTGCCTCTCCTGCAGCCACTGAGAGCAGCTGCGTCAGTCTCTGCCAGGTATGGCAGAAGAAGTCTGAACCCTTCCCACTCTCCTTTGGCAGAACAAAGATGAGAAGAAAGTGCGTGCTAGGACAGCTATGCTAGCGTCTCCCCACCCCACCCTTCTGTAATAAGTTTACAGTTCATTCTTCTTGTTTGTTCATTTAAAAATCCAGAAAATTTCACTGTGGTTGCTTATCTCCCCCCCACACACACCACACACACACCTTTTCAATTCTCTTTCAACCATTAGTTTGCCCTTACTTTGAATCTGTCTAGATTTTTAATTTTTTTTATACATATATATATATATATATATATATATATATACACACACACACACACACACACACACACATACACACACACACACACACACTTTTCCTTTCCTTTTTCCTGGCTCCCCTCCACCTCCCCTTCTCAATTCCTGTATTCCTTCCCTTCCCATTTTTGATCTCTTTCCCCTAAAAAAGAAATAAAATAAAAACCCTTTCTCTTCTGTTAGGATTGCAGTTAGCCCCCCCCACTTGCTTGTAGTTTAGTGTTTGCTTTTCTTTTGCTTGTGTGTGTGTGTGTGTGTGTGCTTGTGCTGTGTAGACAAGCAAACAGTGTGTCAAAGGAGTACACACAGTCCATATTCCAAAAACAGTGGTCAAAGGACTACACACATTAAAACCTATTATTTAAATAATATAATACTACACACTGTGTTGCCAAGCAAGCGAGCCCAATATGAGGCATCTTCGGGGTCTTGGCAGGGGCAGAGGTGGGCGAGGTGCTGCTGGGCCCTCCTGGCAGGGTTGCTGTGTTGCTTCCTGCCTCTGTCAGTCCAGCAGACAACTGCCCTTGCTCTTCGTTCAAGTCAATGGGCCCACCTGGCAGGGTTGCTGTCTTTCTTTGCTTCCTGCCTACTGGCCAGTGTTTCCCCAGACAATTCAACCAAAGCGACTCTGAGGTTATTGACTGTGAATAGGAAAGTAGTACTATTTGCACTTTAAAGAAACCTACAGCAGAGTTTAGGGATAGTGACCTCCTCACCGCTGCAACACCTAACTTGATTATCCCTTTATGAACTTTGGTTGAGTTTCTGAGAACAGCACATTTTACCTGCACCAAGCACAAAATTAGTGGGCCAAACTGTCTGAGATTTAGCAGGTGAGATGCCCCCCCCCGGGGGGGGGGGGCTGTGCATTCCCCAACTTTCATGCACTTCTGTACAAGCAGTGAAAAGTTATAGCTCTTTGCTTTTTCCTTGAAAAAATCAAATTTCACCTGTGCCTAGCACAAAACTACTGGGCCAAATTGCCTGAAATTTGGCAGGTGGACACCCCTCCAGGGGGATGAGAGTTCCCCAGATTTCATGTATGTATCATGAAAACTGAAAACGTTATGGCCATTTGTGTTTTCCCATGCAAGTCATTGGGAAAAGGCCCAAAATGAGTGATTCAGATGTCCAAATCTCACTTTGAATTTGGATCCAAGTTGAAGCGGATGGGGTCCGAATTGGTTCAAAGTGAAGCAGGGCCACTTCAGAAGGTCTGAAGCAGCATCTGAAGTGAAGTGGGCTGTCTGTACACAGCCCTAATCTACACCAATAGCCCTCAACATTTTCTCATGCTTAACCACAACCTGAAACATAGGAATTTTTTATTATCAAAAATTAGTGAATTGGAAGGTAGAATAAGATGGTGTAGAGCAGTCCTTCCCAAACTGGGCATTAGCTGTGGTCACAGGTTGAGGTCAACCCAGTCATACTTCATACACAGCAAATGAGCAACCTAGTGCATTAACGGCCACATAAAAAGTCTCCAGTGGCCACATTTGAGAAACAACCGCTACTATTATTATTAAAAATTATGAGTTGCTTCCCACTACAAAAAGCAGTCTCAAAGAAACCTACACATGCAAATACAGAAATCCAGAATTGATATTACAGAACAAAATTAAAATCTATATAAACTATAATCAGCACATAATAAATAGAAAATGAAATGCCCCCAAAACAAATTCGAAAAACAATACACTATGAAAAGTGTTTGACCACAATACACAGCCTAGGATGAATGCCACAAAAACAGCCCACACAGGGCCAGCCTTAGGGGTGGGCAAGCAGGGGGGTTGCCTGGGGTGCCAAGCTGAGCGGAGTGGCTGTGTTTTTTGAATGTGCTGTCCGCAGTGAGCTAGGGTGGCAAAAAGTGAGCGTCTGTAACCTTTCTTTCAAGGTTCAACAGGTTGTTTGGGTACTTACTGCAAAAATGATCTTCCTTCAATTCACTTTAAAGTATGTTTCTTTTCCAGTTTCCACTTTGATGTCATTTGCACTAGGTAAAAATCCATGGAACACAACTTTACTCTGAGGCAATGTTACCGAGCTCTTCCAATACTGTAAACACAAGAACATAAGAACTATCTAAATAATAATAAAAGAAACCCATAAGCTGTAAGAGGTCAGCTGGATACCTTTTTTATTTATAGATTTTCTTTATTATTATTATTGTTATTATTATTATTATTAGAAATAATTGATATTCTAAAATAAAGGATGCTTATGAAAAGACAGGAACTGCTACAAAACAACAACAAAAATTATAAATAAAACCTGTGACAGTTCTGCTGTGTTGCATAGCGCACTGCCGCTGCGCAGAATGTGGCTTTCCGTATGTTGGCTTTTGGAGACTGAAGCACAGTGGCTGAGAGATCAAGGTTTTGAGCAATGTTCTCGATGGTCATCATACCTGTACAATAAACCTCTGGGTGGCCCTGCAAAACTGACTATGGGAGTGGATGGGGGGCACCAAAGGCACTTTACACCCATGGCACAATTTATCCTAGACAACAATTGGGCCATAATTAATGTCTAGTGCCAGGGAAAATAAGTATGTCTTTGCCTGGAGCTGAAAAGACGACAGTGTTGATGCCAGGCAAGCTTCCATGGGGACAGTATTCCATAAATGTGGGGCTATCGTTGAAAAGGTCTGTTCCTGAACTCCCCACCCTCACCCTGAACTTCTTGAACGTGATGCAGACTTTTGACTTTTGTAATAGCTGCAGCAGCCGCTGCTTGACAGAAAAAGGCAAGGCTTCGATTACAGACACAAGACTGCTTCAGTTACTGCCAAGCAATTGCAAAATGGTAGTGAAGGGGGCAGTTCCATTTAATCTCTGCAACCCCTGCCCTTTAATCCCAGGTCACCTGCTTTTCTCCATGAACTACCTGCTAGTTTACATTGGGGAACTCGCTGTTGAAAAGCAGCCTACGGCAGAAGATGTAAGGGAGAGGGCTATGCACCCCTCTCTTGTCCATCCCCTCTCTGCTCCAAATCAGGTGTGTTCCCCCCCCACACACACACCATTTGTATATGTTTGGCAGTAACTGGAATTCCCAGGCCCTGTCTACAGTCAAACATCTAGTTTGTCCCTGCATTTACAAACCATGTGATGAGAGGCATGCCAAAATACCATAGTTTCTCAAATGCAGCCACCAGGGACTTTTATGTGGCTGCTGAGGTTCTGACTTGCTCCTTGACGTGTATGAGAGAGAAATGTATTGCGACTGCATCTCTCCCACATGCATCTTCTGTGGCCGTAACTTGGTACCACAGCAAATGTCCACTTTGAGAACCGCTGCTCTGTCCCATCTTTTTCTACCTTCCAACTTAATGTCATGAGCAAATCAGATGTTTTTCTAATCCTGGTGATATTTTTAAATATCTTTGGAACAAAGTCATGCCAAGAGCCTTTTCAAAGAGTTCACAGTTTGTTTCCTAGATAATTAATAAACTGATGCCAATGACTGCTTATCTATATTGGAGATATATTCAGTATATTCATTAATACAGGCACATACTCCTGAAATGTCATCATATCTTAAATTCTTGCACTGCATTCCCAAACACATTACCTGGAAGTATATCCCACAGCAGTCAATTGACTTACTTCCAAGTAATGTGTCTTAAGATGAGAATGCTAGAGAGCTGGCTTTCTCCATCATCATTTGAAAGCAAGAGCAACAATTGTAATCCATGTCATTATCACCAAGGCTGTTCTAAACTGCTAGTGAGTACCTTTGTTCTGTCCTTTTCTTTGCATCTAATTAATGCTAATGCATAATGTCCTACCAGGATTTTCAAGCTGTACCGAGAAATAATGCAGTGTTAGTTTTGTAATTCAGTGTACAGAGTACATTGACGCAATAGCTTAGTAACACAGGCACATGGTCAAAAGGAGCAATTAGCACGTTGTTATTATGCAATGATATTATAATCTGCCTCGTCCCCAAAAGAAATGGTCTATTCCATTTTGCTTCATGCACATTTTCTGCCTTCAGTCTGTATGGTGCTATACAGCTGACAGCCAGTCCTGATACAGTCCCAAATTGGATTCCCTACAATTAGTATTTAGAAACCAATTAGAAACTATTTATTAGGGAAACTCCCATTTATGGTTAGCCTGTCTGGTTGCCTGAGAGCTCCCTGAAGTGCAATCCCTCTGGCAGCAAGTTCAGGCAAGAATTCTGGTACAGCATTAAAAATAAGAACCTTGAACTATTAGTTAACGTGTACAGCTAATTTGGGGGCAAAATAAGATTTTAAATCATCCCCAGTTTAGATAAAAGTTTCCTGATTTAGGGTTTCTGATTATAAGTACTAAATACATTATTGACAGCGACATTTCCTCCTTTGCAGCATTGGCTGCACTAGTGTGAGCCTATAGCTTATTCCAGCTTGCCTCATTGCTCCACTCGTCAGGTGGGACTCTCCTTATGGCAGGGGTGGGCAATTTGTGGCCCTCCAGAGGTCTTGGCCTACAATTTTCATCAGCCTTCACCAGGATAATCAGTGATGAGGACTGATGGGAGTTGAAGGCCAAAACATCTGGAGGAACAGCCTATCGCGGGGAAAACACAGATGCAAATGGCGTATTGGATGCCACTTGCGGCCGTAAAGCCCTGAGTTTACCCTAATTGCAGCCGTTTATGGGTCTATTTAGGTAAAAACCAGCACTTACAGCTGCAAGTGGTGTCCACTACACCATTTGCAGCTGTATTTCTCCAAGGAATACAGTAATGGCGGCCACCATTACCGTATCACCAGTGCTGCGGAGCCAGAGTGCGGCTCTGCAAAATCCTCTGGATGCAGAGCCGCTCTGGAGGATTCTGAGGGGGAGGAACAGATCGCCTCTCCCCCCCCCCCGGACATGGTCGCAGAACAGACAGTGAGTAATCCGCCCATCCCTATGTATGACTAGCATTGCATTCCTGTGGTGTCATTTGTGAGATTTTCAGGGTCTAAAAAGATTCTGAACCTATATACACACGCGGTGCCATTTAGGAGTATTTTTCCTTGTTTATCTTCCCCCCACCCCCCGAAAATGGTCCATTGCCAATAACTCTTTCTTACAAACTTATTGTTCCTTTTCTCACTTCCCAACATCAAACCCCCGTTCGGGCGACAACGGCCAGATATTCGCCTATGTGATTGTACCCAGCCTAGGCCCATGTGCAATTTGCAGTGATGATAGTGTGATCAATTGGCCCAAAGGGAATAGGAATCATCGGCACACGCTGCTTGCTAGTACGTGGCGCACATGAGCATACTCCACAGCTCCACCGTTTTGTCAAATTGGCCACTCTTCGCATCCATTGAATGCAAGGTTCCCATCACAGGAAAGAGTGGCGGCCCACAGGAACATGAACGCAGCTCTTATTATAAGCCAAACTATTATTCTACTTGGGCTTGCCTGTTTTGTTCTTTGTAAATCCACCACAGTACTAGGACCAATAAGCAAGGTATGGCATAATCATCTAACCTTGAAGCGGGTTCTCTAGGGGTTCTCGTACATGGGTTTTTCCCTTAATAGTCACAAATTTTATAAGCTTCAGCAGAGGAAATAAACGTATAGCAACAGCAATTATAGAGCAGTATTTTTTCTTGGCTGTCTCTGAGATTTTGTTCTCTCTCTCTTCACTCAAACAATTTGAAAACCACATGAGCAGTCTGACTATCCCGCTTCAGGAGAAAACAAAACTACTCATGCAAGTGCCAGCTGCTCTTCTTGTTGTGGGCTCATCAGTTTTGGGACAGCTGTCCACTTCTGGCAGTCATCTATTTCTGGACCCAGTCTGGCCAACGGCCTGCTGATCCTGAGCATCAAGGGACCGGTGGTTTGGGCTCACCACTTTTGTTCCTGGGCTGGACAATCTGCAGGGCTCTCTCAGGGCTCTCAGGGCACAACTGCCTTCTTGCAGTGAGTAACGTGGCTATGGTTGCCTTTCACCTTAACTGCTGTCAGGGTCACCAGTTGCACCTCATGCAGGCCGGTCCACCTGGGCTGTAGGGCACTCTTCTGCTGGGAGGCCTTGATCTACATCTGGTCTCCTGGTGGCAACGAGTGGTTTGGGGCCATCAGGAGCAGGCTGGCTCAAACCTACATTAACCTGTGGAATCAAATGCTGAAAACTTTTGATTAGAGCTTTGCAATATTCTTGCATCTGGTTATCAAGGTGGATTAGATGACATGTCACGGGGGGTGACACTCTCGTTCTCATTGGTCTTCCTATCAGAATTTCATGTGGGCTAAGTTCATTTCTTCCTGGAGTCGCCCTCATACTGAATAAGACCAAGGGAAGCGCCTCTGGCCAGGGTAACTTATTTTGTTCACAGCTTTTACTATTTTATTGAAAATGCCATTTTGCCTTTCTCCTGCCCCCACTGACTTGAGGGTGATGGGGCCAGTGAAAATGTTGTTCAATGGCTAGACTTTTGGCCGCTACCTGGACCACTTGGCCCTTAGGCATTTGGATAAAATCCATTTACAGTGATAGGAAGGGCCCCTCCAGAGGAGGGTGTGTCCCTTATTTATTTATTTATTTATTTATTTATTTATTTATTTTATTGCATTTATATCCCACCTTTTTTCTCCTCTAAGGAACCCAAGGCAGCATGCATAATCCTCCTCCTCTCCATTTTATCCTCACAACAACAACCCTGTGAGGTAGGTTGGGCTGAGAGCCTGTGACTGGCCCAAAGTCACTCAGTGAGCTCTGATGGCCGAGTGCGGACTAGAACTCAGATCTCTTGATTCGCAGTCCGACACTCTAACCACCACACTACACTGGCTCTTTAACAGTTTCTTGCTGTTATGCCTCTGACAAGTTTCACACTGGGAGGCTGTAAATTTGCAAAAGGCTGTGACTTCTGGGGCATATTACACTTGTTGAATCATTTTGCCATCCCCCGTTTGGCTGCATATCAGCCCATATGGGCTGCACACACCATACATTCATGTTAACATACTTCGTCCCCTCACTCAAAACTAGAGTCGGGGTCAGAGCTGGGGCCTCATCACTGGTTATTTTAGACAGGGACATAGGGACACTCTCTCTTCATGTGACCTACATGTCATCACTGGAAACATGCTCTCTAAAAGATTCCAACAGGGAGCGGGGCCATGGTCCCGTCCCCAATTCCCCTTTCTCAAAACCTCTATGACTTTGTCCTCATCCCCTAACTCCTTGCCAACCTCTTCCGCAATTCCATCTGACTCTAAACTGAACTGTTTGTTACTGTAACTGCACTACTTGTAGGCTTAAATCTGCCCTTCTAGGTCTTCTCTCTTCTTTTTTGTGCATCTAAACAGTGTTGTACAACTTCAGTAATTTCATCTAATTTCTTTCCCCTCTACCCTATGGCTACTTCTTTAAGGGTCTTTTGAATTGGGGGAGAGAGAGCAGACACAATAGTGTCCACTATGACTCTAGGGGCAGTTACTTTCGGGTCTTAAATACCAGACCATCTTTTAAATACTTTTATAATTTGGTTTTGGAGATCTGCTGCTGTCTCTCCAGTTTTCTATTCTATGCCGTGTATTTTATCCTAATTACACATGTCTGGGAACACCTTGTCAATGTTGCCACAAGATCATCTAGGTGGGCTTTCACTGTGTCATGGTCCACTGGTGGGTCCTGCAGCCATTGTGACTGGGTTTGCAATTTATTCCAGTCTACTGGGCTAACAATTAAACACGTTAACTGATTGACATCAGCCCAACTAGGATTTTAACAACTCACAGCACAAAGGCATTCCTTCTTTAAATTTCTTGGGGTCTTTCTGTGGATCAGGGAACTGTTTGACTAAGTTCCTCAAATCAAACGAGGCGTGTACTAACATTGTATTTTTCCCATCCCCGGAAGGTACTTGGCACACAGGACATTGAAGGTCCTCTGGCCTCTCTTGGTCCTGACCTGAATCAGTGTAGTGGAGTAGGAGGTGGCCTGTATGGTGGTGACTCACTACAGGCATAAAAAAGAAAGTCTTCAGGAGCCTCATCATCAGTAAAATCTTGTCTAGGGGTGCTCTATTGTAACCCCTGACTAGAATTCTGAAGACTCTTAATTTCTGTTTCAAATAAGTGTTTACTAGTCTCTGCATACCAATCATAATATATATCCTACTGAGACTGATTTATCTTTGAACCTTGACCCTCTAATTGGGTTCTGAAATTGGGTTCTGAAATGATTTCTAATTTAAAACTATCCTCAGTTGGGAACCAGAGCCTGGGGTCTCCTCTAATGTCCCTGTTCCACTTTCTAACCATTTACAAGTCTTGGAACCATCATTGTCAGCAGGAGCCACGTTCCTGGTGATGGCATGGGAATCCTCTTACTTTGCCCTGACCCCATCTCTGCAGTAAACAGAGACTAATACAACACCTCCCTCACCAACACACTGGCTATCGTTCCAGCTCATTGCCTGACTTGGCTAGTGGCTTTCACCAGGAGTCTTCACTGGTGCAGGAACACAAAAGACAGACGAAACAAGACAAACAAACCTGTGCCTTTCCTTGGGGGCCCCCTTTCCTGGTGGCAACTTCACCGAGTTGCTACGCTCTCTCCGGAGACCACCCCGTCCCAACAAGATACTTCCGAGCCTCAGATGGAGCTCACCATTTCAATAGTCTGTCCTGGGCAGAACCATGTTACTGCTATGAATCTGAGCGAAGGACAAGGAGGACACACCTTTGTCTCTTAGGAATCTGAGCCCTTAAGGGTATTTTTCAAATGGGTTCCCTCTTTTCCTGGGATGGCCAGAGCCAGAGTCCCTTGAGACCTTGGGTGGTCACTTACCCCAAATGCCAGATCCCAGACAAGCCCCCAAACTGTCATGGCAGTGGCTCAGCTGGACTGTCAAGGAGGACCACACTGACATGGTCTGCAGTGGTAAATAACTTATGCCAAACTACATTCTTCCGTGCTCCCCCCACCTGTATTTGCTATTCATCATTGTGGTTTCTCATAGAAAGCAATAATGTCTTACGCTTCTCTACTTAAAGCCTAGACGTAAATTCATAAAGGTCACGATGATAGACAGGAAAATGCTAGCTTGACCACAAGCTCTATAGGAAACTGCAGAAACACACAAACTACATCTTGTTATTGTCTACCTTCTCTCCAAGCAAAAACCTTTCAATAAATATTCTGCCTTGCATTCTTGCCCTAATCTTATTATGGCTGCTAACTTAAAATGGAGTCTCTTTGGCCAAAGCTAAATGTCCATTACAGCCATGATAGTGATTCGTGACCAGGTCCCATTAATTCTACTTGAAGTATGACTATAAATTGGATCCAACCCAGAGTCTCTACCTGAGTACAGATCTGAAAATCTAAACAGTAACCAAAATCTAAAACTGCCCCCAAAGAGCTGCAGAGACAACCAGTTACTTCTGTACCCCATGAGCCATGATTCAGTAGGGTGATCAACATACACAACAATCTCTAGTGTACTTTATTTATTTAGTATAAGTGTTTTAATATCACCCTTCAATCAAGTTCCCAGGGTAGTTTATATGAAAAATACAATTAAGCAATTAATATATAATAGTGTAATAGTCTAAAAAGGCAGCAAGATCTCAACATCAGCATAGAAACAATCAGCAAGATTAAAATTTTAAGAGGGGGAGCCACAACAACGAGTCCTGTATATATCATAAGGAGGGGTAGGCAGAAGGTAGGTCAGGATGTACTGGTAGATCTTTGGGTGATTTGCAGCTGATTGGTAAGGGTTTCTGACTCCCAACATTTTAACAGTAGCAAGGAAAAACTCAAAACTATCCCCTGCCTTGTCTGATCTTGTATCAATCATTTATCTCCCAGCCTCAGTAGTCCTGATCTGTAAATTAGTTAACTTTAATCAGGCCTTTGTGCAGCTCCACTGGCCAATTAACTGGTTAAGAATATAGGAAGCTTCCTTATACTGGGTCAGATCATTGGTCCATCTAGCCCAGTATTGTCAATGTCAACACTGAGTGGCAGCGGCTCTCCGGGGTTCCAGGCAGGAATTTTTCCAGCCCTACCTGGAGATGCCGGGGATCGAACCTGGGACCTTCTGCATGCCAAGCAGGGGCTCTACTACCACACTGAGCCATGGGCCTGTCAAGGGCTCCTTGGAGGCCTCTCTCAGTCTAATCCAGTAGCCAAGTCCAGACACAGACAAAGGGATTCCTTTCAAAGCTTTATTCTTCTTTTATAACTTAACAACTTTACAGGTTGCAACTAGATCTGAGCAGCAGAGTACCTATGCCCTAAGTTGAAACAGTTGGTCCCTGTTTGAAAGGGAATTACTGGTGGACCCCTGAACTTAAGGACTAGGGAGAGTCCCTCCCCTTTTCCCTTGGATCCTCGGGGCGCCGTTGTTTGCGCGCCAATCGGGCACTGCACCTCCTTTCCATGCCCTCCATCTGGCGCCGCTCTCTGCGTCTGGGTCACACATCCACCAAGTCTGCTATCTCTGCTCGGTCACTCCCTGGACTGCTTTCTAATCTAGGAATGCTGGTGGGAGGAATCTCCGTCAGCTGTGGACCCTGGGAAAGCGGAGCGCGCTCCTCTCCCAGGAGCGACTGCTCTTCCTCAGAATCAGAACTACTCTGGGATTCTATGGGCTCAGTGTCCACCCTGACAGGGCCCTTCCAGTTGCTTTTGACCAGGTTTTTGTGCAGTTCTGGTAACCAACCGTAAAACTGTGTTAGAATCCCTGATCTGTAGAAACTGCAATGTCAGTTGATAATTGACTCACAGTCCACTCCCTCAACCAGCATTTTGCATCTAGCTACTCTATTCCCCCAGCCACTGCATCTATTCCCCCAGCCACTGCATCTATTCCCCCAGCATTTTGCATCTAGCTACTCTATTCCTCCAGCCACTGCATCTATTCCCCCAGCATTTTGCATCTAGCTACTCTATTCCCCCAGCCACTGCATCTATTCCCCCAGCATTTTGCATCTAGCTACTCTATTCCCCCAGCCACTGCATCTATTCCCCCAGCATTTTGCATCTAGCTACTCTATTCCCCCAGCCACTGCATCTACTCTATTCCCCCAGCCACTGCATCTATTCCCCCAGCATTTTGCATCTAGCTACTCTATTCCCCCAGCCACTGTTTTGCACCTGGTTCTGGATAGTGGACCTTGGAGTTCTAGTAAAAACAAAACACCCCAACGTAGATCCCACAAGATTGAAGTCTGCCCATCTCTACCTTAAGGACTAACAAATTTATTGCAGCACAAGCTTTTTTGCACTAGAGTCCACTTCATCAGATACATGAAGTGTTAAAGCTTGAGAAAGTTTAAAAAAGGGGTTTCCCTGGTGCCAAAAAGATAGCAAGGTGGGCACAAGGCAAATGTTTCTGGGGGAAACATTACACGTTTTGAGCACCACCACAGGGAAAACCTCTGGTAGCTACCAACCTCAACTCTGATGATGCAGGCACCTTCTGGAGGCCTTCTGCTGAAGGAGGTAATATATGGCCAGGAGTTTATGGAGATAGGTGGTCCTTCAAATACCTTGATCCTAAGCTGTGAAATGATTTAAAGGTGAAAACTAGCACCTTGCACTGGGCCCTGAAATGGCATGTAATGTCAGTGTGGCTGACGTTTGCAAAACATTTGTTAGGGAGCAATCCTATGGCTGCTAGTCTGTGGCTAGATGGCCATAGGATATCTGGTTTTCTGGGAACTGACATCCCCTGCTTCTGCACTGCCTCGCAGGCAGCATGGAACAGCCCCATGCTCTGCACTCACAAGAGGAGCACGGAATGGCCAAAATGGGGTGTTCCGGGGAGCATTCCACGGCAGGGAGGGCGGAAATACTGGTACAACACATCCTATGTGTCGTACAGCAGCCACCTCCCCCGCTCTGCCCTCCTGTGGCTAGACAGCCGATATTGGCCATCTAGGCAAAAATGCAGGGCAGGAGAAGCATGGAGGGAATGATCCCCTCCATGCTTCTCCTGCCTGCACTGGATAGGCAGTCACATCCGAGTTTGGAGGTGGCCACCTATCTGCACAGGATTGCTCCCTTAAAGACTATGCCTCAATGAAGATCATCAAACCACAAAAATGTACCAGGAGTGATGCAGAAGGATGGCACTACTACAGGCAATGTTGTGAACTGCCCAGAGAGCTTTGGCTACTGGGCAATATAGAAATGTTAATAATAATAATAATAATAAAAAAAAAAAAAAAGGAACACGGCAGTTCATGAACTATGTATTGGGTTACCCTATATGTACAAGTCTCAATCCCAGAGTGTTTTGCAAAGCTCAGTCAAAGATTAGGCCTTACTACAGATGAAGTCTGAAGGCAATTCATGTAGTCAAGGGCTACATTTACATTAGGAATAAGTTTCTGCTTTAAAGCTGAATGGAAGACAGCAACATTTTCAAAGTTCTTGTTCTGACTCAGTTTGACATAAGCAAGACTGAGGGGGTGTCCAGACTAGGGGTGTACAAATAAGCAAAATTTGAGCTCCCCAAAGTACTCTGTATTCTAAGTTTGTTCCACCCTGAGTCTCTATCAAGTTACGAGCTTTGTTTTTTCTTTTCACATGAAAATCTGTATATATTTTCATGAGCATTTTTCAAGATGTATGCATCAATTACGTGCATCTTTGAAATGTACTCATTCTTTTCCCATTGATTAAAGCATATTTGTGTGCATTTTTCAAAAATATGCATTTTTTCATGCACATTTTTCAAATGTACATATGCTGTTGAACACATTTTGGGGAGTCTACAAATCACATTGCAAGCTTGGAAAAATACACACTTTGACCGCAGATGGAGTCCAAGTCTGGGTTTGATCCTGCAAACTGGGTAAATCCTGATCAACAACAAACTAAAATTAATTTCTCATACATCCCCTGTCCAGATGCACATGATTTCAATGGAGAGCCTGCTCACTGATTTTCCTAAACATATGCTATTCTCACCAGGATGGAAACCAGTTATTCTGGTCTGGAGCAGAATCAGGATTTGCACAGCCCTGATTGGCCAGCTCTTTTGTCAATCATGAAGCCATTTTCTACCTTCTCAGAGCAGGGCTGTGGGCATTCCTGACTGGCTGGCCCTTATGAAGCTGCCTCCTCTGAAGAATTTTTAAAGGGCAAAAATAGGGGGTAGGGGGAGAAAAGGTAATGAGAAAAGGCAACTCATAAGTCTAGGGGCAATTTTTTTGACCAAAGTTACACATGCATCAGAACAATGCTGCTACAAACCTGGATATTAGTAACCGAGGAACATTAATCTTTAAAATCAATTCACTATCCTTAAAATAAGCAGACCTATAATTCAGCTTGCTTAGTTAACACCGTTTATCCCAGATCTTTGTCTCTCAAACACAAACGCAAATATGCAATATTATATGCAAAAAACATTCTGCTACAGAAAGGGGATGCCTGTTTGCTTCCTCTATGTATCTATTTACATTTACATATCTAAATATTTTAAAATAGAAAATACCCCAGTTAAAAGCTATTACAGTCAATCCATTCCTCCATACAGTTTAGAATACTGGTCTGTATTGCTTACGCTGAATAAGTTTTGGTAAATTTGTTTCCTGTTCACAAAGCATGGATGGTTGTCTGTTTTTGGATTAATCAGTCTATTTCTAGTTTAGCAGCATTCATGCTAATTAGCTTTACTCTGGATTAACGAACCCCAGACTGTGCAACCCTCTCTATACATATGCTGCAGCTGCCTTTGTTGTAGTCGGGGAGAGACTCTTTGAGAGGGCGGGGGGGGGGGATGTCTCTTGGTGAGAAAGAAACACATCAAATTGCACCTGATGTCCTCATTGGCTCTATCAGATGTCAATCAAATCACAAACCCCATCAAATTCTGACATAAATGGGTTTTAGAAAACGATATAAATCATTACCAATGACAAATTGCAAAAATATGAATGGCACACTTGTTAAATTAATTAGGGCAATCCTGTGACACATATTATCTATCTATCTATCTATCTATCTATCTATCTATCTATCTATCTATCTATCATCTCTCTCTCTCTCTATCTATCTAAGTAATTTAATTGTAAAGCAAAACAGCAACATCATTTATTACATATAGCACATCATATGATATACTTGCAACTGAACTTCACAATCTTTATTTTTTAGTTGTGGAAAAACAATTCTCCCTCACTGATAAAAATGATATATCTTATCCTGTATTTTTTTTAGTTGACCTGGTATGATTTGTTCATTTGATGCCATAAATTGGCAGGAAGAGCTTATTTTGAAATGTGGGTTTGTTTTCTTTCTTTCTTTCTTTCTTTTTTACATCAGCCGCTCTCAAAGGGTCTGAATCAAACCTGTCACTCTTATGAAGACTGACAGGGCCAGAAAGTCTGCAGAACTGCAGCCTGCCAGGTTTTAGCTACTCCTGCCACAAGAGGCTGGATTTTTAAGTCTAGATTTTGTATCGATCCCAATTTGGCTCTGATACACAATGCCTGTTGAGTTATACTCTACATCAATACTTTGATCAAAGCAGTTATGTGTCATGTACCAGTGAAATAAAATTTGGAAACACATTACATTCATATATGAATTTTTTTTTTTTAAGTTGTGTGTGTGTGTTTTATAGATGGACAAACAGCTTTCAATTACTGTAGTCGACAATGCATGTACATAGAGCACGATGATTCACTTTACTTTATTTCAGAAGGATTGTAACATTCAAAAAGCAGGTAGTTTCAGTATAAGTATTGCACCAGCAGCCATGCTGATTCTCTTTAGTCCCGTCTTGAGTGCTGGAGATCCTTGAAACAACCAATGAGGATTTCTCTGGAGGAAGAGAGAGCACAAAACGAGGAGAGGGAGTCTTTCAAGTGATCCTTTGTCAGTTAGAAATATTTGCACTTTAAAAACTGGCCACAGCAAAGGACCAAGTAATTTATTTTGAAATCTTACAGCCAACAGCACATATTATAGCCCGTCCACATCATATTTGGCCTTTGGAATTAATATATTGTATTGTTTTCAGCATCACAAATCTTTAACCTGAAAAAAAAATGTATCGGCAAAATCAGTAACTCAAATCAGATGCCAATTTAGGTATAGCTTCAGTAGTATCCCAAGAACTATACCAAAGGTCTGAATGAGAGCATAGTATTCAGAATAAGATAATAATACACAAGAAAATACCCCAAATTACTGCCCAAATACATGCAAGGTAAAAAGCAACTGACTGTATTAACCCGATTGCTACTTTATATTGGTAGAAACCAAAAGTAGATCAGGACCACTAATTTACAAAGAGCTTATGATCAGCCTTACTAACTCTATATCACTGATCCATACTAGGTAGTTAGTTACAATAGGGTTAAACAGCTGTGGATGACTTGTGACCCACCCAGATGTGTTTGGACTGCAACTCCCATAATCCCTAACCGCTGCCTAGGGCTGATGGGGATTGCAGCCCAACAACATCTGAAGGGCCACAAATTGCCCACTGCTGAGTTAAACCTATAGGTCTTGTTAGACACAGTTGTAGCACACAGGGCATTTCTACATTAGGCTTTTTTTGCGCAGTCATGATTGGTCACTCATGGAAGTTTTCGGGTCCCTTACACAATGTTGTCAATCTCCATGGCGTCTCCCACACTTTATCCCAGTTTTCAAAAGATTGGGGATAATGCGGTAATAAATGTTAATGCAATTTAAAGGTCATGTGTCATTGCGCAGTTCTGTTATACCACAGCACCATCTAGTGGCTGTATAATGAAACATGTAGAACTTGCAGACAAAGGAAGTCCCTGGAAAAAAAAGCCCGAGTCAGGCCGTGTAAGGAGCCGACCTTAACCCCACAAGGAATCCAGAAGCAGAAGCCCTAATAAGTTGTGGTATAAAAAGCCTGGTGTGGAGAAGCCCTAAAACTAAGCAGGTGAAGAACTCTATTCTAACGCCTTTGATTTTGCCTCAGAATCAGACAATCCTCTGGTATTAGATTCTATTACAGCTTTAGCTTCTATCAACTTCAAGTGGAGATTATTTCACTGGGAAATTCTTCCATATGAGCCCCTTGGAGACAAATGAGAGCTGTGCAAGGACACAACTGTGCTGCCACCACTGTGACTCACATGGGAGGACCGTGCCAAGGGTAGTTTTGGACGAGGACAAATGAGCCATCGGTGTCCTTCCTACCTGTACGGGTTCTACGACTTTATCCCCGCTTGTCTAGGTCAGTTCATACTGCCACCTTCGAGACCGCATGATAGGAGTCATGATAAGTCCACAGACCCCACAACCTTTTAATCATAAGCCCTCCCTTTGCTTCCCACACCACTAGGTTAGAACGGAAGGGCCAAACTGATGGCACAAAATGGTGCCAACCTTGGCCTCACTCCCAGCATCAGCACCACAGCCCAGATGCTCATTTACCATATCCCAACTTCAAAACATAGCTAAACCAACATAATGAAGCCTTTGTTTTTTTCTTCTCCAGTGCCTAAATGATCTCATGAAGTGCCTTTTAAAGTATGAGGGGCTGAATCAATACATATAAAGCTGGAGGTTCTAAATCTGTCAAGTGCCTCTCAACACACACACACACACACACACACAGCCTCTCTTTCTTTCTTTCTTTCTTTCTTTCTTTCTTTCTTTCTTTCCTTCCTTCCTTCCTTCCTTCCTTCCTTCTCCAGTCCCCCCCTTCCCAAACTCCTCAGCTGTGGCGCAGCACCTGCCATGAGCTGTGGTGGTTCCTAATTTCATATTGTCTGACAGTAGCAGTTGGACTGAGGTAGAGCCGGCCAGACCGAGAGGCAGACTCCCTGCTTCCACAAAGCTGAATTTAATAAGATGAGAACAGTATGCCAAGATGGTGAGCTCCCTCCCCAGCACTTATCATGACACTAGTCACTCAGCAGGGCCCTTATTGCAGCAGTAATCTGGGTGAAGCTGGCAGAACGTCCTGCTTACAAGTTCAATATAATAGAACAGCAGGGCACTGGGAGGGGGGCTGGCAGAGAAGCTTAACAAACTTAAAGCCTATTACGCCATGCTTGAGGAGGGGAAAAAATGGCTCACAGAATACGGGATGCCAAGCAGAAAACCTGGGACTGCCAAGTGCAGTGTCATGCAAAGCCCTGTCCATGATGGTGCATTTGCTAAGTGCACAAGCAAGCAGCAACACAGATGGAAATGTCTGCCTTGCTGACTGAAATGTATAGTATCTGATTCTTGTCCTGACTTTGAATTTTAGGGCACACTTAAAGCAGCGGTTGAAAAAGCAGCACTTGTCGCTGGAATGATGACACCCCTGCAAGTAAGAATATGGATTATGGGAGCTTTCCTGTTTCTACTCGGCATCCCACCCAGTGTAGCAAGCTGGATTCCAATCCTGCTTTGCTGTGAGCAAGAGAGACCAGGAGGGAACACACTGCAGGACTGCAGGAATGGCATCTCCTGCCCCAGTGCTGTTTGTTTATTTGAAACATTTATATCCTGCATTTCCAATTAAAAATGGTCAAGGCACCTATCCATGTGTGTTTAAAGCAATCCAAACATGTCAGCAATAAATAAATGCATGTAAATGAATAAATCTTTTGCAATAATAGATTAGAATTTCCCTCAGAAGTGATAACTCCTCTCATCAGGATGCTCTGAACTGTTCTAGCATTGCAAACTACTGATGAACTAAGTTTAACTGTTCAGCCAGTCTATGAATGTTTGCTTGGATTCTGCAACCGATGCTGGTGGGGAGTCAAAGCAGCCACAAGAGTGGTACACAGAGCAGTAGACAGCTTTGTCATGTAATTCTCCCACTGCTTCTCTGGATCTGTGGAGCAGACGTAGGAAACCTGTGGTCCTCCAGTATGGCCAGATGTTGTTGGACTCCAAGTCCCATCAGCTCAAGCCAGTATGGCCAGTGGTCAAGGATGATGGGAGCTGAAGTTCAACGTCCAGAGGGCTAAAAGTTCCCCACTCCTGAGGTAAAGCAATGGGAACAGAGGAGAAAGAAGGAAATTGCCTGATCCACCATTTGACAAGCTGCTGCATGCAAACACCTTGCCACATGGAGACAGTTGAACGCTACTGTGAACACTTTAAAGTGACCCCTGTGTGGTGACCATTATGTGGACACTGCTCCCCCTCTTCCCAAATATTCTACTCATTATTGGCACAGGTGTGATGATGATACTCTCTGGTCAAGGTAAGATGCTTTGATCAAACGTCCAGAAGGAAACAAATAAAACAGGCAACCTGGCTGTTGTCAAGTCCACTAACTGTAAAGAACCACAGTCAACTTTTCTGAAAAGTATAAAGGGAAATAAACTAATTAAACATGGAAGAGCTGATTTGCCAGATCAGACCAAAGGTCCATTTAGATCTGCATCCTCTTTCCAGCAATGACCAGCCGGATAGCTCTAAAACAGGTTTGAGCAATTTGCAGTGCCAGCTCCAGATTTTTGAGTGCCCTTGGGCAAGACACCCTCAATGGCCCCCCTCCCTCAGAGAGTCTACCTTTTCACCACCATTGTTACTCGCTCTTCACCCTCTTTCCCATCACTGCTACTGCTTGCATGCTGAGCAGGCAGAGAGCCAGTGAGCATGTAGGAAGTGGCATCTACTGCTGCTCCTTCTCACCACCACCATTGTCTGGGCCACAGCAAGAGACAGGTGAACAAGCAGGTTGCATTGGCGAAGAGGAGCAATTCCAAGGAGCCTCTTGTCAGTGGGCCTGTGCTGGGGAATGGGCCCTTGGCAGGTACCCAACCATACCTACCCTTGATGCTGGCCCTGGCAACTTGTGACCCTCCAGATGTTTTGGCTTACAACTCCCATTAGTCCTAGTCAGCATAGCCAATGGTCAACAATGATGGGAGCTGTAGGTGAAAAATCTGGAGGGTCGCAAGTTGCCCATCCCTGCCCTTAAACTCACAACAAGGACAAACAATGGAGATGGTCTTCTATAGTCTGAAATATCTGGTAAACAGATGTATATTGCTTTTGATATATAGATACATAGAGATAGACAGACAGACAGAGATATAGATATACACATTATGTAGATCATAGTTCAATTCATACATTTGGGGCTGGGGAAAACAATCTTAATTTATCCATTCTGTGACAACAATATTTGAAGTCAAACAGACACACTTAGCTTCTCAGAAAAATGGAAAGTGTATGCTTTCATTATCAATCAGACAGCAACTTGAAAGCAAAACGGAAACAAACAAATTGGCAGCTGGCACCGCAATATGAAGTGTTAGCCATATGGTGCTTACAAACTAAAATATTTATTTGATTTGTCCTTCAAGCGCCTAAGCTGGCAGCAAGTGTTTAAAGATGAGGGCACTTTAGGATTTATATTTCTCATATCTCTTCCTCATGAATCCATTTTCTGTACAAACCAGGGAAAACCTGTTTTCTGCTGATGTGCATCTTTGCTGAAGGCAAAAATCCTCAGAAGCTTTTGAGTAATTTCTGTCTCTTGCTGCAGCTTGAGCCAAATGGCATGCTCAGTTTGGTGTTACACCATTTGTAATGCCTGGCATAGAACTGCACTTTCTTTCTCTTTGCCAACCAACACAGTGGTGCCACCAAATGAAACAATATGCTTCCAAAGGAATTTCATTTTTTGTTAAATGACTATGTCAGTAACGTCTCTAGCAGTGCTGTCATTGCCTTGAGCCCCCTTCTTGGAGGGAGCAATCCTACTGGGATAGGTGGCCACCTCCGAACTTGGAAGTGACTGCCTATCCAACGCAGGGCAGGAGAAGCACAGAGGGGATCGTCCCCTCCACGCTTCAGCTGCCCTGCATTTGCAGCTAGACAGTCGATTTCGGCTGTCTAGATGCAGGAAGTCAGAGCGGGGAAAGCAGTGGCCAGACAACACGTTGGATGTATCGTGCCGGATTTCCGACTTCCTCGCCCCAGCACGCCCCCGGGAACACCTCGTTTTTGCTGCTCCGCCCTCCTTTTCTGAGTGTGGAACATGGGGCCATTCCACGCTGCCTATGAGGTGACGCGGGCAGGGGTGAACGTCAGTTCTCGGGGAACCGACCTATCCTATGGCTGTCTAGCCCCTGACTAGCGGCCATTTCGTGCCCTTAAGCACTTAACTGAAGAGTTTGCCATTATTAACTTTAAGCTGTGAAAGCATTTGGCAGATCCACTTTATCTGCTGTTTGTACCAAAGAAACACTGAGATGCTGCCACTAAATGGTTGTATAGAACTTCAAAGCTGGGAATGGTATATCTCCCTTCTGGAGCATTTCATTAAGAGAACTTGCTTCTGTTTTACTCATGGTGTCCAACTTTGGTTGCGAATAGCGCTGTGCTAAAAATTTCTCCCACATTTTTTTTGACTGTTCTCATTCAATTTAACAGAAAAGAAATACCTTTTGAAAATAAATTCAAAGGAGAAGAAATTTCAGAGAGCTTATTATGGGTTGGGTTCGGGGTTCTTGTGCTTACCTAACTTATGAGGTGGCTGAGGAGTGTGCATGAGTGTCCTGGCTATCATTTTACAGTAGTCTCTGGGGCAGCCTGTAGCCTTCTCAGCTTCCCACACTTCAATTAGATCATCATGAGGTAATTCCTCCCATGGGGCTTTTTCAGTTCAGGAATGGCAAGTGGCCTGGGAGACTTTAGAGCAATGGAAAGATATGTAATAGAGGGAGAAAACACACACAGCACCCTCAGCCACCTCACAGTGATTAGGTAAGCTCCAAAACCAGAAGGAATTCAACATTCTGCCTCAGAAAAGTGGAAGCCTCAACATAGTTGACACTGTTTAGGGATGTGCGAACCCACCCCCATCTGGGTTCTCCAGGCCCCCGCCCAGCTCCTGCTTGCCAGTCCCTGGACCATGCTCGAGCCCCTCCCGCGCTTGGTGGGCAGCCTGCACTCACCCTGGTGGCCTTGTCAAGTGCCGCACTACCGCCGTTTTTGAAAAATAAAATAGCGACCGCAAAAATGTGCATATTTGCATATGTGCAAAATATGCATTTTTGCAAATGCACATATTTGCATATGCGTGAAAATGTGCATTTTTTGCAAAAAAAAAATTTGAGACTGCCATTTTATTTTTCAAAAAATGGCGACTGAGGAGCTTGACAAGACTGCCAGGGTGAGTGTGGGCCACTCACCAAGCACAGGCAGGGGACGAGCGGAGGCAGGGGCTCGGCCAGTAGGGCTCGGGGGTGTGGACAGGGTGTGGGGGGGGTTCCGCTAGATTCCCAGATGGAATCAGGCACCCTCACTATCTGTAATGCTGCTGAGACTTGCAGGAGCAGTGCAGCAAACCAAAACCCTTAGGAAAAAAGAAAGAACTATGCCACAACCCCTCCCAATAGTCAGCCCTATCTGTGAGAAACTGTTGGAGAATTTCCCCCTCTCTCCCAACTTCTAGCCTTCCTATTTATCTTCCCCTCCCCACCTCTTTAGCTCACTTTTGACTAGCCAGGCCTCTATAGCAGCCATTTTGTGACTAGCCACATCCTCCATGGCAGCCATTTTGTGGTGGTGCCCACAGCAGTTTCTCAAATTCCCAAATGTGCCCATGGGTCCAAAAAGGCTGGGGACCCCTGCTGTAAACACTAATGATCAGGACCGTGCAAACGGGGAGTTTTGGGGGCAGAGGAGGGAGGGGCTGTTGCTCACTGGTAGAGCACCCATTAGTATGGAGATGGTCCCAGCTTCAGTCCCCAGAATCCCCATGTACAGCTGGGAAAGATGCCTTCTCAAACACTGGAGAGCTGCTGCCAGTCCATGTAGGTAATACTGAGCTAGATGGATCAAGGCAGCTTGGTATAAGGCAGCTTCCTGTGTTCTTAAATGGAGCCAGGCTCTAATTTCAGGGCAATTCTCAAGACACACACCAACCTTCTGCTTCTGCTACATTTGCTCCCAGCTCAAGACCATGACTTTCTTGATCACTTCTCATGCTGGACTCTATTGGCCAGTCTCCAGATTACCACCAAACTCTAAATGCCCCAGCTCCCAAGGAGAGACTGCTGGCCAGTAGTATCCCTATATGTATTTTCTCCCAAGGGTCTCTGGGGGTTGTCTCCTAATCTATGTTAAAATGGCCAATTTTCTCAATACTTTACACAGCAGTCTTTGAGTCTGAATGGCCTTTCAGAAGGGTATTTTTGCATGTCATAACATGCTTGTAAAAGCTATATTGGTTAGAACAGAGCTGGGCAGACTTCAGGTGTAGTAGATCTACTTTGCTTTTTACTGGAACTCCAAGATCCAGCCATCAAACTCTGATGCAAAAGCCATACACTTAGACTGGATCTGAATGTGTTTTGAGTTGCAGAACTGAACAGAGCTCACAGTCCTTCCACAAAGCAATCCACTCCCAGTTACCCCAAGCCTTCTCCATCCTAGCAGTATAATTTAGGGTGGGTGGAAGGAGAGTCATTTTGTTCCTGCTATTGTTAAACAATTGGGAGTAAGAAATTATTGCTGATCTACTGCAAATGACCCAAAGATCTACCAGTACATCCAGATCTACCTTCTGTCCACCCCTTGGCTAGAATATGTGTTTTATTTTTTAAATGTTTTTCCCCACTTTCTATCATTAAAAAAAAAAAAATTGCACATGGCACCAACAGCATGAGAGCAGTTCAAAGTTGCTCTCTAAGGTGTCACATGTAAAAACCCGTTAAAGTTTTATACACAGATGAACCAATGAACTCAGAACGTTCTTCAAATTGGGTGGGATAGCTAATACCTTGGAAGACAGAAACAAAATTCAGAGTGATCTGGATAGACTGGAGTGCTGGGCAGAAAACAACAGAATGACATTTAATAGGGATAAATGCCAAGTTCTGCACCTAGGAAAAAGAAACCAAATGCACAGTTACAAGATGGGGGATACGTGGCTCAACCACACGACAAGCGAGAAGGATCTTGGAATTGTTGTCGATCACAAGCTGAATATGAGCCAACAATGTGGCTGCAAAAAAGGCCAATGCCAATTTGGGCTGCATTAATAGACGCATAGCTTCCAAATCCCGGGAAGTACTAGTTCCCCTCTACTCAGCACTGGTTAGGCCTCATCTGGAGTACTGTGTCCAGTTCTGGGCACCACACTTTAAGAAGGATGCAGACAAGCTGGAGAAGGTTCAGAGGAGGGCAACAGAGATGATCAGGTGACTGGAAACAAAGCCCTATGAAGAGAGACTAAAAGAACTGGGCATGTTTAGCCTTGAGAAGAGAAGATTGAGGAGAGATATGATAGCGCTCTTCAAGTACTTGAAAAGTTATCACAGAGAGGAAGGCCAGGATCTCTTCTCCATCACCCCAGAATGCAGGACACTGAATAATGGGCTCAAATAACAGGAAGTCAGATTCTGGCTGAACATCAGGAAAAATTTCCTGACTGTTAGAGCACTATGACAATGGAACCAATTCCCTAGGGAGGTGGTGGGCTCTCCCACTCTGGAGGCGTTCAAGACGAGGCTGGACAGCCATCTGTCAGGGATGCTCTGACTTCGATTCCTGCATTGAGCAGGGGGTTGGACTCGATGGTCTTATAGGCCCCTTCCAACCCTATTATTCTATGGTTCACTTAAATCTACTTTCTCTTTCATATACAAGCAAGACTGATTGAATATGAAAAGTCTGGTGCTGACAAGTATGGAAAAAGAACAAGGTCAAAATAGGCTTAGGTCAAACTTCAATTCTGGATGTGACTTAGCTTTAGAACAGTTCTAAAACTGTGCTTTTAAGAGAGAGAAAAATAATAATGAATATTTTATACTGTATTAATAGTTACATAGAATTGTGCCTGGGGGTTCCTGCTCTGTGGGATGGCTTTAATTAAATTCTAAAGAGGATTTTGAAATTTTATGTAAAATGTAATCTTTGTCTTAGATTTTCAATTTATACTTCTAGAATGCATCAGAGTTGGGTATCTAGAGTCACACAGGAAGTTCATGAAGTAACAAAAAGAGGGGGAAAGAAAGCATAAGACACTTGCCTTCCTGTTGGATCACACCCACACATTTTAGGATATTACTGATTTCAGACTGCTCTTCAAACTAGAACCTGGACACAAACCAGTAAAGTTTGTTTCAAACAAATGCCATTGAATTCAATGGGACTTATGTCACTTCTTTGGCCTCATTCTTACAAATAGCAGATGAGATGGTCAGTCTGTGTCTTGATTGCAATAAAGAATGCAAGTTGGAGGACTGCATACTTTCTTTCCCACACTAAAAAGATTCCTACAGAGAGAAAATGAACATCTCACAGAGGAGAGTTCTAGCCTAGCCTTTCCCCTGGCCCTGACATTTACAGCTCAGAAGTATATCCCATTGTGTTTAATGGGACTTACTTCCAGGGCAGTGTATATAGGATTGCAGAGCTAATTTTCTATGTACAGGTAAGCCTGGTGTCCACATTCAACATGGTGGGGCAAATACTGGAGCCCTCTGGGGCCGATGCCAGCATTTCGTGACTCTGTACATGTGTGCTTTAAATACATTTTTACAGGGACTGCTGATGCTGAGAGGAGAAGTGCTAAACCAGGGGGCTGTAGCTGCCACCATCTTTCTTTGCCCAGTGCCTTAAAGCCTAGAGTCATTGTGGGGAAATAAAGATGGTAGCAGCTGTAGCCACCAGCTTGGTGCTTCTCCTATTAGGAATGGGCTGTAAGATTTTTTTTAAAAGATGACATTAATCATTGCAGGGCCCCACCACATCCGAGGAAGCTTGAACAGGGAAGGCAACTAGTTGCTTTGGTGGCATTGGTGCATCCTGCTAGGGGGTGCTGCAGAAAGTCCACTAGGCACATTGCCCAGCACCCCCTCAAACTTGGGACCAGACCTGTGTAAAGGGATTAGTTTTTGTTAGTTTTGTATGGAGAAGCATTCAGCCACGTGTGTTTCAAAGTTGGTGCAATGCACCCCACAGACTCCCACAGACTCTGCCTTCCAACAAACTTACACATTTTATTCAAACAAAGCCTTTCCACTCAGGCTTCTCAGGCTGCAGCATCTCTCTCCTCAGGCCAGAAGCAGTGGATGTTGCCCTTTACTACTTCCTGGTTCCTCTCAGCAAGCACAACCCACTCAGGCTGAATTCAGCATTTATTTTATATTATTACATCCCTTCTCTTTCAAGAAAAAATAAATAAACTGGAGCCTTATGCATAGTCATTCAGGTGTGCAGGTCTCTGAATAACTCACCCACTTCAAGTGTGTGTGGATTCAGTGATGACATCCTTCAGCTGCCATCTTTTATTCTGCTCCTTTGTAGACTCAGGGTGTGCCCTCGCTGCAGTCTCTTCCTCTACATTCATCTCCCCAGGACTATCCTCGGCTGTGTCTCTGCCCTGGTCAGCACATGGCAAGGATTGATTCTGTTTCCCGCCTCCCAGCTGAGCAGAGCAGAACAGAGCAAGCTGCTCCAGCTGGTCCAGGGACTACAGAAGCAAGCAAGCTCCCAGAGAGCGAGTGACCAGAGCAAGTGGACAGGGGGAGCGAACAGGAGTTGGCCAGGGGAGTTGCAGTGGTAGAAGAGACAAAGGAGACAGAGGCTAAGAGGTAAGTGGGCTGCAGGAAGCCCAGGGGGCTGCCCTTTATCCTTCTGAGTGGCTGTGAGCTCACCAGGTGCTTCTGGGAGCTCCAACTGAATTGGGGGCATGTGGCCTGAGTACTCCCAGCAGCTGAGTGGGCAGGAAGCTTCAGTCTGTTTCCCACCTCCCAGCTGAGCAGAGCAGAGCAGAGCAGAGCAAGCTGCTCCAGCTGGTCCAGGGACTACAGAAGCAAGCAAGCTCCCAGAGAGCGAGCGACCAGAGCGAGTCGACAGGGGGAGCAAACAGGAGTTGGCCAGGGGAGTTCGGCAGGGGAGGTCAAGGGGGAGGCCCCTAACATTTTTTCTTCTTTGTTAACTAACTTTTTTTTTCATTTATTTGTCTTGTAACACACTTCCACACCAGTGGGACTCTGCTTTTAACCTCTACTGAATAGAGGAGCAGGCACAGGCTAGTCTAGAACAATCACAAAGCTAGACACAAAAAGGGAAAAGAGGCTATGGAAGGACAAGACTCTCCAGTGGTGGTGACCTGCAGGGTGTGTGCAATGTTTGTTTTCTTGCCTGAGAACAACATGGCCTACACCTGCAACAAGTGCAAGTTGATCACACTGGTGGAAGAAAAAGTAAGTGGACTGGAGCAGCGACTGTCGACCCTCTGGGGAATAAGAGAACACGAAGAGTTCTTGGACAGAATGGGGGAACTACAGCAGCAAAGGGAAGACCAGAAGCTTGAAGATCAACAGCAAAATAAGGCAGAAGTGGGAAATGCTGAGAAGAAGAAAAATGGAGTAGAGGTTACTCCTTGGAAAAGGGTGACAGGAGAAGAAGAACTAGATGCCACTCTGCACCAGTGGAAGCAGTGGAGCTGTGGAACCGATTCCAGGTACTTGCGCATGAGACTGGAGGACAGCCTGCAGAGGAAGAATCACAGGGGAACCTACATGAGAGTGAGCAAGAGGCTGAAGGTCAGTCAAACAGAGGCGATGAAACCCAGGCCTACAAGAAGAAGAAGAGAAGAGTGGTAGTAGTGGGATCGAGACCCAAGTATGTCGCGAAGATCCATGGACTTGCCATGTTGTCTCCCGGGAGGATGGATTAGAGACGTGACTGAAAGGTTGTGTGCGCTCATAAAGCCCACTGACAGGTATCCCTTTCTTCTCATCCATGTGGGAACAAATGATACCTCCAAGCAGAGCTACGAAGAAATCACATCAGACTTTGAAGCTTTGGGAAGGAAACTGAAGAACTTTGGGGCCCAGATAGTTTTCTCATCCATACTTCCAGTAGTTAGAAGAGGGATAGAAAGGGAACGAAAAATACTCTGGGTGAATGACTGGCTACGAAGGTGGTGCTGACAAGAGAGATTTGGATTCTGGGACCATGGGCTATACTTCCTGGAAGATGGGCTGTTGGCAAGGGAAGGGTTGCACCTCACAAAGGATGGGAAGAATGTGTTTGGCCACAGCATGAAGAACTTCATCAGGAGGGCTTTAAACTGAATCCTACTGGGAAGGGAGATGTAAAGTTGGGGGTAACAATGGGTGTAGGCTTATGCACTGAAACGGAGAGAACAGCTCTAATAGTTCCCAATAATAGTCTTCAGACACATGTAGGAAGAAAGCCAGACTATGAAGCACATGGTCTTCGATGTCTATATACTAATGCCCGGAGTATGGGAAACAAACAGAACTTGAACTCTTAATACAAGAGGGAAATTATGACTTGATAGGTATAACTGAGACTTGGTGGGATGACTCTCATGACTGGAATACAGCAATTGAAGGATATAACTTGTTCAAAAAGAACAGGAGGAACAGAAAGGGAGGTGGGGTTGCACTATATGTGAAAAATATATATTTCTGCACAGAAATACAGGAGGATGAGCTTGGTAGCCCCATCGAGAGCATCTGGATCAAAATAAATGGAGCAAAGAATAAAAGGAACCTGATGGTTGGAGTCTATTACCAGCCACCCAATCAAGGAGAAGACGAGGATGAAACTTTTGAAAAGCAAATAGCCAATGTTTTAAGGAAGCATGACGTAGTAGTAATGGGGGACTTCAATTTCCCCGGTATTTGTTGGGAGACAAATTCTGCAAAACATGGCCCCTCTAGGAAATTCCTGACTTGTGTTGGTGGATAACTTCCTCCTACAGAAAGTAGAGGAAGGAACTAGAGGATCGGCTATCCTTGACTTGATCCTAACCAACAGAGATGACCTGGTGGATAAAGTAGCAGTTACAGGAACTCTGGGGGAAAGCGACCATGTTATACTTGAGTTCTTGGTTCTAAGGGAAGCAAAAGCTGAGTGTAGTCAAACGCGTACCCTGGATTTTAGGAAAGCTGATTTTAATAAACTCAGAACAATTATAAGTATGGTCCCATGGCAAGTGACGCTAACGAGAAAAGGAGCCCAAGATGGGTGGGAGCTTTTAAAAAAGGAAATTCTCAAGGCACAATTACAGACAATTCCAACAAGAGAAAAGGTGGAAGACAACAGAAGACGCCAATGTGGCTTCACAAAAAGCTTAGAGATGACATGAAAACAAAAAGGGACACATATAAGAAGTGGAAAGAAGGCCAAATAACAAAGGAAGAGGGCAGACAGGTAGCACAGAATTGCAGGGATGGCATCAGGAAGGCTAAAGCTGAGAATGAGCTGAGATTAGCAAGGGATGCTAAAAACAACAAAAAAGCTTTCTTCAGCTATGTGCATAGTAAAAGGCAGAGGAAAGAAATGGTTGTTCAGCTATTAAATGAGGATGGCAAAATGATAACAGATGACAAAGAAAAGGCAGAGGTGCTCAATTCCTACTTTGGCTCAGTCTTCTCCCAAAAGAGGGTCTATGACCTCCCTGGCAAAGGCGAAGTACAGGCTTAAGGGGCAGGATTGCAGCTTGAGATCAATAGGCATATGGTCAAGGAACTGGGCATGTTTAGCCTTGAGAAGAGAAGACTGAGGGGAGATATGATAGCACTCTTCAAGTACTTGAAAGGTTGTCACATAGAGGAAGGCTAGGATCTCTTCTCCATCATCCCAGAGTGCAGGACACGGAATAATGGGCTCAAGTTACAGGAAGCCATATTCCGGCTGAACATCAGGAAAAACATCCTGACTGTTAGAGCAGTATGACAGTGGAACCAATTCCCTAGGGAGGTGATGGGCTCTCCCACACTGGAGGCGTTCAAGACGAGGCTGGACAGCCATCTGTTGGGGATGCTCTGACTTGGATTCCTACATTGAGCAGGGGATTGGAGTTGATGGCCTTGTAGGCCCCTTCCAACCCTACTATTCTATGATTCTATGATTCCTTGCTTGTCTCCTCCCACAGAATTCTCTGCTGGTTACATGTTTGTCCCTTATTCAAATTTCTGGCATCTTCTGTTGTTTTCTTTAGATGTCTTCTATTACATCTCAGTATCTATCCACTTTCCATCTGTACCTTATATGATCATGGGTTATCATGTTAAATTATGGTTGCCTTGTGTCAGACTCTGTCCTGTTTTAGGGGTTGGACTCTCACGGGGTCCCCTGGTTCTAGGCCTGGAAGATCTCTGGCTGATCAGTTGTAATACAGGGTCTGTCCCTGTTGCTGCTGCCTCCTCAGTTCACCAAGGGATGTTCCTGTAAACTTCTGGTTCTAATAGCCTCCCACTTGTTGGTAACAAGTGGGACAAACAAAGAACAAAGGTCTTTGTTCTTTGACTCATTAACTGTTGTGCTCAACTAGAGTTTAGGCCTTAGAATGGAGTGTTCTGATGACCTTGAACTGCTAGATATGGGTCTACCCCTGCCACTTTTGCTTTTAAGAGTTTCTTACCTGATTTACTGCAGATTCTACTTTGCTATTACCTTGAGAATAGCCAGATGATGAAGTGGTGTGTTCAATATCCCTGTCTTTGCTGAATTTCTGGAATTCTGCTGCAACAAACTGGAGCCTATTATCTGAACATACAGTATCTGGTATCCCATATCATGCAAAGTGTGCTTTCATCTTACATTTGACTGTTTTGGCAGAGATATCTGATAAGTTGTCTGCCTCTCCCAAATTTGAAAATTTATTTATTTATTTATTTATTTATTTATTTATTTATTTATTTACATTTCTATACCACCCAATAGCTGAAGCTCTCTGAGATGTTCACAAATGATCATATATTCCTTGCCTGCCCAGCTAAACAAATCCGCACCAACTTTTGCCCCAGGTCTCTCTTAGGGATGTACGAAAGTCACTTACCTTTCCGCAGATTATGCAACAACAACAACCGCGTACGCAAATGGCGGCGGCTACAGCCGCCACCATTTGCGTTCCTTATTTTTGGCCATCTTAGTCTACGTAAATATTTACGTAGGCTAAAACGACGAATCACAAAGGGATGCAAATAGCGCCCACTACACTATTTGCGTTCCCTTTTATTTTCACCGTCATAGTCTACATCAATATTTAAGTAGACTAAGACGGCCAAAAATAAAGAACACAAATGGCAGCTGTAGCCACCGCCATTTGCGTACACGGGGTTTTGTTTTTGTTTTTGTTTTACCCAGCCATGATAGGCTACATAAATCTTTACGTAGCCTATCACGTCTTGTAAAAAAAGAAAGAAAGAAAGACAGGGCTGCAAATGGCGGCAGTGGCAGCCGGTTGGAAGACCAGCCGCCACCACTACCGCTGCCAAAGCCGCCGCCGGAGCCGCCGCCACCCGGAACATCCGCCCCAGGTAAGTCTTATCCCAGGCGGGATCCGCAGGGTGGCGGGGGGGTGGCAGGCCGTTCCGCCACGGAGTTCGGGGGGGATCTCACCGAGATCCGTGGCAGAATTCTCTGACATCCCTAGTCTCTCTGGATATCATGCTGTAATAGTGTTTCTTTGGGATGGCAGTCTTCTGAGGTCTGCACACTTCACATTTCCCCATGAATGTCTTCAGGTACTCATTCATTTCTGGTCAGTAGATTGCCTTCCTGGCCCACTGAAGACAGCCTTCAATTCCCAGATGTGATGCAAGCACCTTGACATGATTTCTGTCTGAAGGGCTTCTGGTATAACTGCTCTTTCTCCTAAAAGAGGACAGGAGTCTTTTACCTTTAGTAGTTGTACAGAGGAGAGAATTTTGGAAACTGCAGCTTCACAGAAAGAGCTGAGAAAAAGTTGCACCCGCTAAAATCCTGTCTTTTACACAAGTATTAAAGCTAAATGAAGCCTGTCTTCCTTTGTATGTATCTGTCCCTTCTTTCTCATTCTGCCACTTCTCACACTCCCCACTCCCCCCCCAGTGTGGATCGCAATGCATCCACTTAGAAGAAGAATACAGAAGACAACAACAGTTTCACACACAATGGCCCAGTGCTTGAATTATTGGGGGGAGGAAGAGGGGGCCTTACTGAAATCCACAAGCCCCACCACCAGACTTTCCCTAATTTTACATACCCCCTGTAGCTTTATACAAACAGTAGGTACAGAGGAACAGGACCCTTTCTGGGGGCCCTGTAATCTCCGCACAACATCTGACGTACGGATGTCAGAGAATTTCGCCATGAATCTCAGGGAGGCCGAATGCCAGTGCATTCAGCCCCTCGAAATCGGTGGCAAAACGGTCTGCCCCCCCGCCCCCCCCGGGACGGGACTTACTTTGGGCGAATGTCCCTGGCGGCAGCGGCTCCAGCAGCAGTGCGGCGGCGGCGGCTGCAGCTGCAGCGGCCAGTCTTCCGACCGGCTGCCGCCACCGCCATTTCCAAGTTTAAAAAAACAACAACAAAAAACGTGATAGGCTATGTAAAGATTTATGTAGCCTATCACGGCTAGATTTTAAAAAAAATACCATGATAGGCTATGTAAATGTTTACGTAGCCTATCACGACTGAGTTAAAAAAAAAAACAACAACCGCGCGTACGCAAATGGCAGCGTCCATGGGCGCCGCCATTTGCGTTCCTTATTTTGGCACATCTAGTCTATGTAAATATTTACGTAGACTACGGCGAAAATAAGGGGAACGCAAATAGCGTAGCATCTACGCTATTTGCGTTCCCCTTATTTTCACCGTAGTCTACGTAAATGTTTACGTAGACTAGACATGCCAAAATAAGGAACACAAATGGCGGCGCCCATGGGCACTGCCATTTGCATACGCGTGGGTTTTTTTTTTAACTCAGCCGTGATAGGCTATGTACACATTTATGTAGCCTATCGCGGCTGACTGCAGGGATGCAAACGGCGGCGGCTACGGCTGCCGCCATTTGCAGACCCGGCCGGCCAGGATTCGCAGCGGGAGGGACGGGGCGCCTCCCCCCTGGCCAGAATTTTGGGGGGAGGGATGGGGCGCCTGCCCCCCAGCCAGAATTTCGGGGGGGAGGGATGGGACGCCTCCCCCCCCAGCCAGAATTTTGGGGGGAGGGAAGGAGCGTCTCCCCACCACCGTGAATCACATTTCGTAAAAGGTAAGTGACTTTCGTACATCCCTAATCTGACCTAGATTGGCCACTTGCATATCACCTAAAAAGAGAAAATGCATCACCAAAAAAGAGGACAAAAGGTGACAGAGATTTGCATAAAATGTGCATATGCTACTGCACATGTAGAAATGCAAATTTAGAAATAAATCACTACAATTTAAATAGAAATACACTGCCGTTCACCATGGAGGGGAACCCAGTGACCAGGTGAGCTGTGTGCCTGCTCAGCCTGCTGTCCAGGTGTGAACTGTTCATGAGCAATTTCAAGGGCCCTCTTGTTCTCCTTTCTTAGGGTTCTTTAGCTTTAAATTGGATTTGGAAGGGGCAGCCCTTCAAATAGAGGATGCCTTCAAATGCCCTTTGTAAAGTAGGACACATGTCCACCCTAATTCTTGAGTGGGTCAACTGGAGTGGACATTCACCTTTTTAGCAGCCATATATGGAAAAATACAATGTAACAGGGGGTGGGATTATTGTGGCTGGGAACAAAATTGCACAGGTTTTCCCACAAAATTCTTTTGCATTTCATTTCGTTGATTGCACAAACCCTCACACCCTCCCCATGTGTTTTGGCACTAAGCTCAAAGTGTAAAACCCCAAAAGGGCAGGGTTAACCATTTCCTCACAGATGTGTGCTAGAGACATCCACTATGCAAGGTGGAAAAACCTGCAGACTTTCAATTAGACACAAACCATGTCATTTGTGATGTTTTAATTCAATCCACTATAACAATTGAAATGAGCGTTCCTATTTTCAGGATATATTTGTTTTAAAACCTCCCAATTAATCTCTTGCAGTCAACTGCTCACTTAGAGAATGGGTTGAATGTGAGCTACCTGCTGCACAGGTATGTGAGGGATAATTGGTTTGTATAACACTTGCCCTGTCAAGCCTCCAGAAGGTTGTGTAATGAGACATAAACCTCCCAGATTGCCAGCTGTTGCCGCAGAAGAATTTGCCGTAATTGTACATTCTGGAAACTTGGGCGAGGGGTCATCAGTGGCTCCATAGATTTCTAATGACCTCAAGGTTACTCTGGAACCATGTAGGGGGGCTTCCAAATGGAGGCTAGTCTCCAGACAATACAATAACAAGACCAAGATTTTGCTTTTGAGTATTTAGGTGAGACATGAAGAATGGCTGGGTTTTCAGGGATTAGCAACAACAGTGGGATTCTGATGGTCAGGAGCATTCACTAGGCCAGAAAGCCTGCTATAGTGGCAAGAAGTGGCATGGCCATGTCTCTTCACACACTGCATATGGTCCTACTTCACAATAAAGCAATCCTCTGAAAGAAGGTGTGGAGAAAAAGGAGTGAAAACATCCAGGAAACAGTCACTCAGCTATACAAAAGGCAAGGAAAACATTTACAGACTACCACTGAATGATCCATAGTACCAGTATCTTCATAGGATCATGCCCATAAGTCAAGCATCCTTCATGCTTAGGTCAACCTGCTGTGGGTGAGGACATTATTCTAAGAGGTAGGTTTGCCACCAGGCATTGCTAAAGAGAGCGAGAAGGAGAGGCCGAGACCCCCTATCTCATTAACCATATTTAAATTTCAGATTAGCTCTCAGTTTCAGATGAAATCATAAAGAATAATTGTCTATAATGATCTGAAACAGCAGCCATAGCAGTCATTCAATGTCAAAATGTATATTCAGGAGGTTTTCATTACTGAAATCACACTTGCTATATTTAATGTTATACCCCAAGTGCACAGGCTGGTAACTCTAGCAAGAACATAAAACCACCACCACCAAGATAGCTGTGCTGGTCCATGAGAGAAAAACCACCCTGAATTGGGCAATACACTTATTAGGGCCAGTGAAAATGCCACAAAAGTGTGCAAGCTTTTGAGCTCTCCAGAACTCTTCTTCAGGCTAGGTGGTACAAAAGGCAGGGGATTCCCCCCATCCCCTGCCTTTTGTACCACCTAGCCTGGGGAAGAGTTCTGGAGACCTCGAAAGCTTACACACTTTTGTTTCATTTTGGTTTGTCCTAATCTGGTAAGAATTGCTGGAAATGTAAACACATACACCTTTACAGCTGTTTACATTTCAAATATTTTTAATCCCTTTAATGCAGCCTACTTTCATGTTCTTAAATATTTCCTTATCCGTCTCTAGCTCAATGCTTTATTTCATGCAATTAGATCCCGTCACTGTTATGGATAAACACCTAAGGCAAGGCTTACGTGCATGCAATGAAATGCTGGACACATCACATCGTTTGCGGCATGGGCCCTTGGGCATTTCCCTCTAGATGCCCCATGTGTTAGAAAAAGGAGACTCCATAACCATTGGCGTCTCAAGTTACGTAAGAGCCCGAGTGGCGGGAAAATATAGGCGGAGCAAAAAGGGAATCATACTGACGCACTCATGACTAACGGCTTGGTAAGCTGATAGTGACTGTTTATTGGATATTAACTTAGTGAGCCGATGTACTAACTGTTTCATTGGTTACTGGTGAGAACAATAGAAGCGATATGATATAAAAGGCTTTTGCACACGTGTCTCGGGGTCCAGACTGCTCTGCACCCGTTTTGCAAAACGTTCAATAAAATAGTGTTGGATCCACTGCTGCCTGCCTGGCATTCTTTTCTTCTAAACCGAAAGCAAGGACTTTTTATCTAACAATTTGGTGCCGTGACTCGGATCCTGCTTCGGGGCGCGTCCCCTTCGCGCTGAGCCGAGGGGCCGCGGAGGAGAAGTGGCCACAGGCGGTTGTTTTATACTGCCTTCTCCTCACGACGGTGGCGGCAGAAGTGCCTGGGGACCAACGCCAGAGGAAGAGGGAGACGTGATCACTCCTTTTAGGCACCGGCAGTGGATCAATAAAGCAGCTGGACGCAGCTGCGGGCGGGACAGAAGAGGCTTTTGGGGTAAGTGAAACAGCTTACATCAGGGGATAAACGCGGGACGGTGGTGTGTTTGTGATTGTGTGAGACGCCTATGGGCGAAGCGAGTGAGGAGCCCCGATCTGCATTTCCTTACCCCGGAGACGGGCTAGGTCAGAGGAGGGCGAAGCGCAAGAATTGCTGACTGAAATTCCCACCGTCATGGGCGGGTCCCAATCTAAGTCTGCGAAGAAGTCCCATACGCCCTTGGAGTGTTGTTTGCGCAATTGGTCACATTTTAAGCAGGATTATGGAACTAAGATGACAAAGGATCGTCTTGTCTTTTTTTGCACCCGGGAATGGCCAATATTAGAACCCAAATGGCCACCCGAGGGGTCTTTTGACCCAACCTTGGTATCTGATGTGCGAACAATAGTAGCACAGAGGGGAAGTTGGGACCAGTTCCCTTATATTGATTCGTGGGCAACTTGTGTGCCCCTTGGCGGCAGGCCTGCTCCGTGGGTTGTTAAATGCATGTCCCTTGCCCTTCCCATGGTGGTCAAAAGGAAACCACCAAAAGAAGGACCACCCAGGGTCGTGGCCACGGCACCGGAGGACCTACTGCTTCCTCCTCCCTACGGGACAGCCGTCGCAGGGCGCTCGTTGCAACCACCACCCTCTCCTGAGGGGCCCGCCCAGCGGTTAGATGCCCCCGAGAAGGACCCCTCTCATGAAATAGTACCGGAGGACCCCACCCCTCTAGTTGAACGCCAGGACACTCTCCAAGATCGTCTATATTCCCTAGAGGAAAAATTGGAGGTCCTACAGAGAGAGGCAAAAGGGGGACCTAACTACAACCTGCGAAAGGACCCCCAACCACCGGTGAAGTTCACCTTCCCCATCAGAGAAGTCCCCGACCCTACCGCCCAACATCCTCAAGGGACGATGTTTGTTTATGTCCCATTCACAACATCTGATTTGTATAATTGGAAACAATTTAACCCCTCCTTTGAAGAGGATCCCGGGCCACTCCTGTCTCTGATGGAGAATGTGAGGCTTACTCACAACCCCACATGGGACGATACACAAATGCTATTGAACACCTGTTTTCTCAGCCAAAAGCCAACCATCCTTGCAGGGGCACGAGCCAAGTATAGGGAGGAAAATCCCCAAGCAACTGAGGAGGAGACGGTGGAGGTTCTGCCCACAGGGCGACCCAATTGGGGGGTGGCCACAGCGGCACATAGACGCTTACATGCTGACTATTTTCGACTCATTTTAGCAGGCATGAAGCAAGCCGCGAGAAGGGCCCCCAATTTGCAAAAAGTCCTGACTCTAAAGCAAGACAAAAACGAACCTCCTGCTGTGTTCCTCCAAAGGCTGAGGGAAGCCTTCGCTAAATATACTGACATTGACTTGAATGATCCAAATAATTTAAGGATCCTCATGACTCAGTTCATGGGAAATAGCTGCCAGGACATCAGAAAGAAGTTGCAAAAAGTTGAAGGAGGGTTGGCAGCTGACTTAGGAGTTTTAGTTGAAGTAGCTCAAAAGGTTTATGAGAGGCGAGAAGAAGAAGAAGGAAAAGAAAAAGACAAGAGGCAGGCCAAGCTCCTTGCTGCGGTTCTTAAACCTGACAAGGAGGGAGCTAGGAAGGGGAGGAAAGGGGGAAGGAAAGGATCTCCCCTGGGGAAAGATCAATGTGCCTTTTGTAAGAAAATGGGGCACTGGAAGCGTGACTGTGAGGCTTTGAAGCAGAAAGAGAGAGGGGAAAATACGGGAGAAGCGCAGAGAGTTCTGTATGAACAGGAAAGAGATTAGGACAGACCGGGGCCCGGCCCCCTCTTAGCCGTCTCTGAGGCAAGACGGGACCCCATGGTCAAAATAAAGGTTGGGGGCCACTCCTACAAAGCCCTTGTGGACACAGGGGCCGCCCTGTCCGTCCTCCCCCTCAGTGAGCCCCCAACGGGAGGTGGGGGGTTCACCACCATAATGGGGGTCGAGGGAAGGGCAACTCAAGTGCCCCTCTCTCGTCCCCTGTTCACCAAGGTTGGGAAAACACACCTAGAACATGCATTTGTCTGTACCCCCTCCTGTCCGGTGGCATTGCTAGGGAGGGACTTATTGACTAAACTCCAAATTGAGATTGCTTTTACTCCTGACGGAAGGATGGAGATACGGCTCCCTAAACAGCAGAGTAGTAACTACCAAATGGCCCTTTTGAAGGTTGCAGAAGAATCCATCCCAGAGGCCACCGAGGACTGGAGCTTAATAGAAAACAGAGTCAACCCTCTAGCTTGGGCCGGGATTGGAGGGGCCTCTCGTGCCAAGTCGGCAGCACCATACAAAATTCCCCTCAAGGAGGGAGCAAGGCCTGTTCATGTGAAACAGTATCCCCTTTCCCGCCAAGGAAAGGAGGGCCTACAACCAGTAATAACAAAGCTCCGAGAAGAAGGCCGGCTCATTGAGATAATGTCTCCCTATAACACGCCCATCATCGCTGTGCCAAAAAGGGGAGGGGGGGGCAAGGGCTACCGCTTAGTGCAAGACCTCCGGCTCATTAATCAGCAGATCGAGGCCCCCCATCCTGTGGTCCCCAACCCACACACCCTCCTTGTAGGAATTCCGGAAGAGCACGCCTGGTTCACTGTCATAGACCTAAAAGACGCCTTTTTCAGCATCCCCCTCCACCCTGATTCAAGGCCTTTGTTCGCCTTTGAATGGGAAAGCCCGGGGGGGGGGTCAAAAGTTCAATTAGCATGGACAGTCATCCCTCAGGGGCTGAATCTCTCACCGGTGGTCTTTGGCCAGCAGCTCCAAAAGGATCTCGAACCCTGGGTCCAGCAGCACTCAGAGGTGCATCTCCTCCAGTACTGTGATGACCTCCTGATTTCAGCCAAGGCCAAGAATGCGTGCCTGAGTGGGACGGTTTCCCTCCTCAACTATCTAGCAGGGGGGGGGTATAAAGTGTCAAAAGAAAAAGTACAGTTGGCCCAACCAACTGTAAAATTCCTAGGCTACCACATAACTAAGGGGACTCGGAGCCTAGGGCAAGAAAGAGTTGAAGTCATCCGTGACACTCCTGTCCCTAAGTCCCCCCGCGAATTGAGGGCCTACCTGGGGTTGACCGGATTCTGCCGACTATGGATAGCAAACTATGGGGAGACAGCGCGGCCGCTGTATGAGGCGCTGCAGAAAGATAGACTGGATAAATGGAAATGGACTAAGGAAATGAATAAGTCTTTTCTCAGTCTTAAAGCTGCTCTTGTGTCACCACCTGCTCTAGCCATACCAAATCCCAGCCGGCCATTTAGACTTTATGTGCATGAAAATAAGGGCATAGCTTCGGGAGTGCTTTGCCAGCGAAAAGGGCCCTCTTGGAGACCAGTGGGATATTATTCCAAGGTCCTAGATGTCGTAGCACGAGGATGGCCAAGTTGCCTGAGGGCAGTAGCGGCAACAGCTCTGATTTGTACCGAAGCCGAGAAAATTACAATGGGAGGACCCATTGAAGTTTGGGTGCCGCATGGAGTGCCACAAATTTTGGGATCAGGAGGAGGAAGCAAATTTCTCAACCCAGCCCAGCATTCCCGATATGAAATAGGTTTACTAACAAATGAAAACCTCACTTTTAAGGCTTGCTCCAGCTTTAATATCGCCACACTACTGCCAACATTACTGGGCACAAACGGATCAGGACTCCCAGATCATGACTGCCTTGAAGTATTAGACCTAGACACCAAAGGCCGACCGGACCTTGAGGATGAACCAATAGAGGGAGCCAGAGATCTGTTTTTAGATGGATCTAGCTATATGCTGGATGGAAGGCGCTACACAGGCGCGGCCGTCATTACTCTAGAGGAGAGTGTGCGCGAGGAAAGGCTGCCTCCTCATTTCTCCACCAAATCCGCTGAACTGGTAGCCCTGACAAGAGCCCTGCAAGCCAGCAAGGGAAAGCGAGTAATTATTTATACCGATAGCAAAAATGCCTTCGCCATTGTGCATGCTCATGGGCAACTGTGGAAAGAGAGGGGATTCCTTACAGCAAACGGATCTCCAGTGGCTAATGGCGGCCTAATAGTGGATCTTCTGGATGCCCTCCAGCTACCCTCACAAGTAGCTGTTGTCCACGTCCGAGCCCATGGGAAAGAAAAAGAGGAAAAATGGAGACAGGGAAACCAGAAGGCAGATGAGGCCACAAAAAGAGCAGCCAGAGAGAGAATCCAAGGAACATTCCTCATTCTACCCAAAAGAAAAGAGCGCCCCACATACTTCCCTGCTGAGTTACGGATGGCACAAGAACACGGAATAAGTCCCTGCGATGATGGATGGATCCAGATGACAGATGGAAGACTGCTTCTTCCACAGACCCTGCAGAGGGTTGTTCTAGAGCAAGTTCACCATTCTCTTGGACACCCTGGAGCATCAGCCATGATCGACTATTGCAAGAGGCTGTTTGTCTCCCCTGGCTTAACTGTATGCGCCCATCGACTAGCCGCAACCTGTGAAGTCTGCCAGAAAACCAACCCTCCCGGGGCACCCCCTCCTCCAAAAGGAGGGCGACCATGGGCCTACTATCCTTTCCAGAGGGCGCAGATTGATTTTGCTGAGATGCCACCATGTAGGGGTTACAGGTATTTGCTTGTAATAGTATGTCAAATGACAGGGTGGGTAGAGGCGTTTCCATGTAGGAACTGCCAAGCTAAAACTGTTGTTGCTAAATTGTTACAGGAGGTGGTGCCCCGGTTCTCCCTGCCCGAAGTTATAGAGTCCGATCAGGGCTCACATTTCACCTCAGTTATTACACGGGGGCTGGCACAAGCTCTGGGAAAAGAGTGGCATTTACATTGCCCCTGGAGGCCCCAGGCAAGTGGACAGGTTGAAAGAATCAATCGGAGCCTCAAGGAGACTTTAACCAAACTCCAACGAGGGGTGAAGCTCACTTGGGTTGAGGCTCTGCCAATAGCTTTAACGAAGCTTCGAAGGATGCCAAGAAAGGACATAAAATTGTCCCCCTTTGAACTGATGTTTGGGTTCCCGCCTCGGGTACACTGCGGAAGGAGGGAGGAAGTCAAGTGGGATGTGGGTGATCAGATGCTAAGGGATCAGTTGACTTCTCTACAGTCTGTTCTTTCACAGCTACGAGCTTATTCCGTTCCGTTTCAGAGACTGCCGTTAGATGCACCTATCCATCTCTTCCAGACGGGAGATGAGGTGTTGCTGAAAAAGTGGAATAAAGAAGCTTTAAAGGAAGGGTGGGAGGGGCCTTATTTGGTGGGACCAACCAGCCACTCGTGTGTAAAGCTTGTGGGTTCTAGTAAATGGACACATTGCAGCCGGATAAAGCCATTTAAGCGACCCTCGCTTCCTTCTGTCACTTGGAAAGAACAGGAGGACACAGGCAACGGTCCTTTGCTCCCTGGCACCCCTCTGGAAGCTGCCAAGGACACAGGCGAAGAAGCCATCCAGGAGCCACAATCGCCTGTAATATACAAGTCACAACATCTGGGAAAAGCTCGGGTTCGAATTACAAAAAACTTGTAATATGAAGCAAGTATTGTGGGTGGTGTTGGTAATGTTAGTTAAAGAAATATTAACGTGGATGGTGATACCTCAAGGACTTGGGCTTGACAGCTTTAAGATAAAACCCCAAAATGTCACACCAACACCCCTCAGACCACTTCTGGTACAGATCCCTGAGAAAGAGAGGCGTCCCTGGAGAACCAGGTTAGGGATCCCAATAACAGAGGAAACTGATAATGTGTGGTTAGAGTGGATAAAGTATACAGCCAAGTCTTTAAATAAGTCTGACTGTTTTGTTTGTGCCACAGGGAGATCTGTGGCAAAGGTGCTGCCCTTTCCACTGGGATGGGACACTCCTTCCCTCCTCACCTGCGTGATCCGTTTGTTCCAACACCCTGATGCATGGGGAGAGGAGGAATGCCAAACCCTCAATAAATTATACCCCCCACTCAAATCAAAGGATCGTGTCAGACCTTCCACAGTCTTCCTGCAAAGAAGAAACCATACCGGTTGCATACACCGAAACCTTGCAGACACAGAGGGGCGTATAGGGAACCTGACGAGTAAAGTAAGATGTGTTAATTCTACCTGCTTTAGGAATAATTCCCTTTCAATCCCACGAGCTGATCTCTGGTGGTATTGTGGTGGCCTAAAGTTGTATGAGGTATTGCCCTCCAATTGGTCCGGAGCTTGTGGGTTAGTTCAGTTGGCAGTCCCCTTTTCAATTGCATACCATCCAGCAGAGAAGACTGGCCAACCCCGGCAGAAACGATCAGTAACCCCTTTTGATGATCAAATATATATTGACTCCATAGGAGTACCAAGGGGAGTGCCAGATGAGTTCAAAGGAAGAAATCAAATTTCTGCAGGATTTGAATCTACCCTGTTTTGGTGGGTGACCATTAACAAAAATGTAGATTGGATCAATTACGTTTATTATAATCAGCAGAGGTTTATAAACTATACTCGAGATGCTATAAAAGGATTGGCTGAGCAGCTAGATGCCACCAGCCAAATGGCTTGGGAAAATCGGCGTGTTCTTGATATGATGTTAGCAGAAAAAGGAGGGGTTTGTGTCATGCTAGGTGGACGGTGTTGCACCTTCATCCCTAACAACACTGCCCCAGATGGCACGGTAACAAGGGCTTTGCAGGGTCTCACCGCCTTGTCTGAAGAATTAGCCGAGAATTCAGGGATTAACAACCCCGTGACTGACTGGTTGGAGAGATGGTTTGGAAAATGGAAACACCTAGCAGCCTCAATCCTTATTTCGCTTGTAGTGATGATAGGAGTTTTAGTGTTATTTGGTTGTTGCATTATCCCCTGCGCTAGAGGCTTATCCCAGCGGTTAATTGAAACCGCTCTGTCAAAACAGATGCTCTTGCTTTATTGTGCTGATAAAGAAACTCCGTTTTAAATGCTTTAAGACGTGAATAAAGACTTAAAGGAGGGAATTGTTAGAAAAAGGAGACTCCATAACCATTGGCGTCTCAAGTTACGTAAGAGCCCGAGTGGCGGGAAAATATAGGCGGAGCAAAAAGGGAATCATACTGACGCACTCATGACTAACGGCTTGGTAAGCTGATAGTGACTGTTTATTGGATATTAACTTAGTGAGCCGATGTACTAACTGTTTCATTGGTTACTGGTGAGAACAATAGAAGCGATATGATATAAAAGGCTTTTGCACATGTGTCTCGGGGTCCAGACTGCTCTGCACCCGTTTTGCAAAACGTTCAATAAAATAGTGTTGGATCCACTGCTGCCTGCCTGGCATTCTTTTCTTCTAAACCGAAAGCAAGGACTTTTTATCTAACACATGAAACCTTGTTATGGAAGGCAACTGTAGATGTGAACTGAATGGGCTTGAGGCAGCAGGTCAGCTTTATCTGGGAGAAATAAAAAGGCTTCAAGGAAACATCTTCCCTTGGTGATCGTAAAAGCACCACTTGCATGTTCCCATATGGAATATCCTTAGAAACTTGTTCACAAGCTCAGAGAGCACTGAGAGGCAAAACGGAGTGGTTGTGGCACCCAAAGGATTTCAGATACAGGGCTGCCAAACATGAGGACCCAATTGTCTGGGTAGATAGAATTGGGTGTAAATGCAGAGGAAAGCATCTCATTGTGGAGAGGCCAGCAGTCACCAGGTTCAGGGTTTCAGAATAATTCACCCCAGCTATGATGCAAGTCCCACTGAAATAATGGGAAATAGCTTTGGAATGCATCCTATATATAAAAAGCTCAGCCACAAAATTCCAAAGGTTTGGATGTTTTCACATTAGGGATGCACGAATTTTGTAAAACCCATTCCATCTGCGTTTCACAGATTGCCTTTCATTCCATCATTTGCTCATTGAAGGAACTGGATTTTTTTCTAATTTCCTGAATTTGTGCAAATCCTCACTTCTGCAAATCCTTACTTGCGAAAGTGCGCAAATCCCCCAAATGTGCAAACCACCCCCCAATGTACATTTTCATGTGTTAGCCTAGGGGGAAATGCACATTTTCGGCGGGTGTTTGTTTGTTTTCTCATTTGTCTATGAAGAAATTTGCATAAAATTCCAGAAGTAAAAATACTGATCAACAAGTCCATGGAATCCGTGCAACTCTGGAAAAGCCAGAATCCACATGTTGGATGTAGCAATCCGAACTCATTTGATTCCATTGTGGATTTCTCCGACATCCCTAGCTCAAATGAATAATATCTAGGGATTTCAGAGAATTCCGCCACGGATCTCGGTGAGGCCGAATGCCAGTGCATTCGGCCCCCCGAACTTCGTTGTGGAACGGCCTGCCCCCCCCGCCCCCCCGCAGATCCCCCCCGAGACGAGACTCACCTGGGGTGGATCTTCCGGGCGGCGGCGGCTCCAGCAGTGGCTCCGGCGGCGGCTCCGGCTGGTCTTCCGACCGGCTGCTGCCGCCGCCATTTCCAGGCTTGTGTAAAAAAAAAAAAAAAGACATGATAGGCTACGTAAAGATTTACGTAGCCTATCATGGCTAGGTTAAAAAAAAAAGAAGACATGATAGGCTACATAAATCTTTACGTAGTCTATCATGGTTGGGTGGGTTTAAAAAAACAACAACTGCGTACGCAAATGGCGGCAGCTATGGCCACCGCCATTTGCGTTCCTTCTTTTTACCGTCTTAATCTACGTAAATATTCACGTAGACTATGACGGCGAAAATCAAGGGGAACGCAAATAGCGTAGCGGGCGCTATTTGCGTCCCCTTTTGATTCGCCGTTTTAGCCTACGTAAATCTTTTTTAAATCTGTAGCCACCGCCATTTGCGTATGCGGTTTTTTTTTTTTTACCCACAGCCCTCCACGGCTGGAAATCTGGCTGCGGACGGCTCTGGCCTGGCCAGGCCGGGCCTGGCCGGCTGCTCCGCAGAGCTGCCGCAGAGCACAGCCGGCCGTTTGAGGATTCTGGGGGGAGGAACGGGGCGCCTCCCCCGCCAGCCAGGATTCCGGGGGGAGGGACGGAACGCCTCCCCCCCCATCAACATAATCCGCGAAAGGTAAGTCACTTTCGTACATCCCTAATAATATCATTTTACTTTGGGTTCATAAAGCATTGACTGATTGAATCACACTGACTCATCAGCCACATTCATTAGTTATAGGTGAAACGTGGATTTTGAATCATGTTTAATCCAGAGAGTTGTGTTCTGTTCAGATAGGGATGTCAGAGAATTCCGCCCCGGATCTCGGTGAGGCCAAATGCCAGTGCATTTGGCCCCCCAAAATCCGTGGCAGAATGAAGCCCCCTGCCCCCCCCCCCACGAAAGGCGCACGAAACGGAGCACTTACCTGCTGCCGTCCATGCTGACTTGCGAATGGCGGCCGCGTCTGCGGCCACCATTCACTTCCTCATTATAGCCATGATAGGCTATGTAAATAATTACATAGCCTATCACGGCTAACACAGGGACACCATTTGCATCCCTGTATTTTGCCGTGATAGGCGACGTAAATGTTTATGTAGCCTATCACAGCAAAATAATAATAAAAAAAACAACGGATGCAAATGGCGGCTATGGTGGCTGCCATTTGTGTTCCCTTTTTTTTCGCCGTTTTTGCCTACGTAAATATTTACATAGGCTAAAATGGCCAAAAAAAAGGGAACGCAAATGGTGGCTGCCATAGCCGCCACCATTTATGTCTGCTGTTTTGTTTTGTTTTTTGCTGTGATAGGCTATGTAAATATTTACGTAGCCTATCACGGCAAAATACAGGGATGCAAATGGTGGCAGCTATGGCAGCCGCCATTTGCATCCCTGTGCAGGCTGCCCAGCGGCCGGATGTCCGGCTGTGGGCGGCCCCGGCTGGTGGCTCTGTGGAATCTCCGCGGAGCAGAGCCGGCCAGAGAGAATTTCGGGGGGAGGGACGGAGCACCTCCCCCCCACCGCGAATGTCACCCTTTGAAAAGGTAAGTGACTTTTGTACATCCCCGTGTTCAGACAATGCATTTATTATTTTCTGTGTTAGCATTTATTATTTTAGCAGAAACTCCGAATGGCTCAACTTAGGGTTAAGCTACATATGATGTTCATCACATAGTTTGCGCTTGAGTGCAAGCTCTTCCTTCCACAAATTGCCAGCGTGGGAAGCCTGAGCTGGATTGGGACCCTGACATGGGGAGGGGGGAAGGTTACGAGGGCTTTAACCCTTTACCTCCCCCACCCCCGCAGTCCTGATAAGAGACTGCCAGCAATTTGCATGGGGAAAAATCCCCCATTCGGATCATGACCACAGCAAGGGGCAAAGGGGCCCTACCCTCCATGCCTTGGGCCAGTGTCAGGTACTGCTGGAAATGTGTGCCGCTCCCCATGTGGTGAAACTTTAAACTGCAGGTGGCTGCTTCTGAGTGACATACCTTCAGGCCCTTGATTGGCTCCGCCCACCCAGGCTAGCCATTGTTTCCTCCTGGAGAGGAAAGAGTACAAGAAGGCTTCTTGTTTCATTAGAGACCTACTTGAGCACAGTCGAGGCTGGCAGCTCCAATTTTGATTGGGCTGTAATTCCATTCTGGGTTTCAATCAGAACCATCCAGAACTCTAAAGGAGCTGTCCAAGGTGCTGAACCTAATTTGGGGGAGAGGTCAGCACCTTGGATAGCTCCTTTAGAGTTCTGGATGGTTCTGACTGAAACCAAAATGGCTTTACAGCCCCACCAAAATCAGCTCCACCAGCCTCCACTGCTTGAGCAACTGGGCGGGGGGGGGGAGTGTGCCTCCACAAGTGATTTACTGCACATTTGCTGTGTTTGGAGGTCATTCAGGGCACATGACGTTGTAGCCATCCCACAGCCACCTTGGAGTTTTGCACCGAAAACCCGGTTTTTTGGAGACTACTTTTAGTCTGATTGTTTTCCTTAATTCAGTTTGTCTGCTCTTCTGTTGTGGTGTGCACCAGCACTCTGCATTTGCTCCGGCATGATAGCCCTGCCTGGGGGTGTGTCTTTCACCTGGTTGTGACCTCACTATCCCAGGCCAAGGGGTGTTTCCCCAATGTTTTCCCCGCCTGTGTTTCCCCGATGTTTCTGCCATTTTGCACGTTGAATGGGAGTAGCTATACCCCTATAGAGGGTATAGGGGTATTAAAAATTAGAGTATTAATTTATTAAAAAGTGGGGGGGATCTGGCATAGGTTGGAGAGACAGGCGCTATTACATACTGGCCGGAGAAAGAAGGAAGGGCGGAACAAGGCAGGAGTGGGAGGGTGTGAGAGGGAGTAACTCTAGTAAAAACTGCAGCAAAGTGGAAAGCAAACTAAACCCATCGCTGTGGAGATCCCCCCAAGGTCTCTGGTGCTTTCCTGTATTCTTTGGTCCTGACGTCTAGCTTGTTTCTTGATCTTCCTCTTCAGCCCTGACTACAGGCTGGTTCCGTGGCACCTGGTTCACTTTTGAGTGTTACCCACAGCCCAGCCTTAACAGTCAGTTACTATCTCTCAGCCTAACCTGCTTCACAGGATTGCTGTGAGGATAAAATTGGGGGTGGGGTGGGGACTCTATATGCCACCTTGAGCTGTCTGGAGGAGAGGTGAAATGTAAATGTAATAAATACATAAATAATGGTTTCCCTGAGGCCAGCTACTGAATTCGTGGCAACTCTCTTTAAACCAAAATCTTTCCATCTTGCAGCTCACACTTTTTGCTGTTACACCAGCCTGCCGCAACCTGGTGCTCTCCAGACTTGGGACTACAATTCCTGGCATCCCCAGCCAGCATGGCTTTCTAATCCAACACGTCTGGAGGGCAGCAGGTTAGAGAAGGCTTCACAACACTATACCAGAAGTTATTCTGCTTGTGCAACCTCTTTCATATGTGGAAGCATGAGAATTGCTAAAGAATTTACATAAAACAGAACTCTTGCACAAGTGTTTGCAGAATAATGCTAGTGGCTATTTTCCTTCCACTCACACTTACCTGGATCACCTTTGTTATAAACAGCTTTTCACTGTAATTATAGATTAATGTTTCTGAAGTCTCTAGAAATTTTAGAAGTTATTTAATTAAACCTTTTAATCCTGCCAGTTTAAATAAGTTGCTCAAGGTAGATTTCAGAAACACAAGAAAAGAGCAGGAGCCTTCTTTAAAAACAAAACAAACACCACCTCTCAAAAAACCTAAGACTGGTCTTCTCGGCCTATCAAAGACATTTTAAAATTAATTAAAGATCTGTTTCAGCAAAAATAAGTCTTCACTTAGCATGTGTGCAGACTGACAACCAGCCATGCATGCTTTCCTGGGCTCAGAATTCCAGCACTGAGGGACACCAAGGGAAGAGCTTTAGTTAGCACGCACCGTCCCCTGCAAGCCAACAGGGAGTTTCAAGACACATTCTCTTTGACCCTAAATTCTTTTGGCATTTTGCATATAGCAATGGATGTTTCCTTCCTGCAGTACTTCGTAGGTCTTTCATTTTGTAAAATAAATAAGGCCATATGTCACAATACAACACACTAAAATAAATGGGTCAGTTTTTGCCTAACTCTGTGTTAGATTGTGGCTATAGTTATTGACGTGAAGTGAATGTTTATCTTCCCTTCCTATATGTCCAGAGGTCTAATCTGATTAGAAAGCAACAACTTCACGCCACTTTTTGCTTTTTAAGAGAAGCCTAAAACAGAAAATTATTTCTTTCATTCTTTTGCTACTCTTCTAAGCAGTTTTAACAAAAGTTTATATAAAATTCCAAATAACTATTATGTTGGGTAGAGACTGTATCTAATATCCTCCTTCTAGAATTATAATTACAATATATTCCTCTTTCCCTGGATTTACATGAACCCAGCCGACCTCTCATAAATGGTAAATAACAGAACTAAAAATAACTTGAGGTACATTTCACACATTACATTTTAGAGAAAGAAACCATTGCAGTGTATGACTCTGGGATATATACATATACACAAACAAGGCTTTTCTACACAAGTCTGTTAATCCGCTGCAGCTACTTTCAATTTCATTGCAGAACTGAGATCTGAGCACTACGTGAGGAGTTACTTTTCCTGCTTTTCCACTACATAACCTCTAGGTGGCACTGTGGTACAGCAGAATAGTGCAAATACACAAGAGGAAATCATGCTTTCTTTCATCATCAGATATAATATCCCATTTTCCCTTCTCTAAAAAATCTTGTGGAAAGTGCTGTTTATAACAAATACCTCATGTAGAAGAGCTCATGTATGTAAGGGGTTGGAATTGCCTTTAGTTTGATACAGAGAAGCCTACTGGGACCCCTGAGCATGGCCTCCACCATGATGCACCTGATAGCCCCCCTAAGGGAGAGGTCTGTCCACTCTTATTACCCTGAGGGTGGTGCTATCTCACAGCATGGGAAAGGGGGCAGCTATATAACTCTGTCCTTTAGTATGCATGGAATATTTCAGATTCTAGGTTTCTTAGTCTTGGAGCTATGGCACTGCCAAACAGCTAGACACATCTCCTCTTTTATTATACACTAGCAAGCAGACCCAACTTTGCATGGGTTGGAATAGCTCTTGGTTTGATACAGCAAAGCCTTCACGCAACTTTATCCAGCTGCCAGAGTTGGACACATTGCGCCTGCCCTGTCTGAGTGAAGCCACACCCACTGGCACCCCTAGGCACAGCCTGTGCCATTTTGCCCTCCTATATCTCTCCAAAGGAGGGGTTTGCCCACTCCATTCCTCTGAAGGGGCGGCCTGGCCCACAGTAGGAGGGAGGGGGCAGCTGTATAACTACATCCCTTGGACTACTTCCCCCTGGCTTCAAACTGTCTCAGCTACAACACTATGGGCTAGTTAGGGAAGTCCGCCAGACTGAAGATGGTACTGCAGGCTTCAAACAGAGAGACACATTTAAATTAATAATAATGAATTAATGCATTTCAACCACCAAATAACCCTGCAGTGCACACTGCTGGTATGCATGCCAAAGTGTCTGGGCTTCATGGTCTTGGAGCTATGGTGCTGACAGACAGACAGTCACATAGCCGTGTGTGTGTGTGTGTGGGGGGGGCAATAAAAAATCAGGCACTAGCACTAACATAAATTCTGTTGTGCTAGTACAAGAGAGCTCAGCACAATGACAATAGCATCAGCTGGCATGGTGAGATTTCCCAGAAAACCTGTTATGCCAGCTAACTCCATTGGCATGGCATTGCGCTAGAGGTCCCTTACACTAGTGCAACATAATTTGCATGAGCACTAGTATCCAATCAGGTACTACCCCTAGTGTAAATTAACAATTCATGCACCAACATCAACGTTTCAATCCATGTTCTTTTAATTTCATTTATGTTATTCCTTTACATCGGTTGGCAATAACATACTATACATGGAATAAGACACGATGGAATTGTACCCATCAAAATGGGTACAAAAATGTCTGCCATTCTTTGTTTCTGCTAATTTGAATTCATAGAATCATAGAATAGTAGGGTTGGAAGGGGCCTACAAGGCCATCGAATCCAACCCCCTGCTCAATGCAGGAATCCAAGTCAGAGCATCCCTGACAAATGGCTGTCCAGCCTCGTCTTGAAGGCGTCCAGTGTGGAAGAGCCTGCTACCTCCCTAGGGAATTGGTTCCATTGTCGTATTGCTCTAACAGTCAGGAAGTTTTTCCTGGTGTTCAGCTGGAATCTGGCTTCCTGTAACTTGAGCCCATTATTCCGTGTCCTGCACTCTGGGATGATCAAGAAGAGATCCTGGCCTTCTTCTCTGTGACAACCTTTCAAGTACTTGAAGAGGGCTGTCATATCTCCCCTCAGTCTTCTCTTCTCAAGGCGAAACATGCCCAGTTCTTTCAGTCTCTCTTCATAGGGCTTTGTTTCCAGTCCCCTGATCATCTTTGTTGCCCTCCTCTGAACCCTCTCCAGTTTGTCTGCATCCTTCTTAAAGTGTGGTGCCCAGAACTGGACACAGTACTCCAGATGAGGCCTAACCAGTGCTGAGTAGAGGGGAACTAGTACTTCCTGGGATTTGGAAGCTATGCTTCTATTAATGCAGCCCAAAATAGCATTTGCCTTTTTTGCAGCCACATCACACTGTTGGCTCATATTGTTCATGTTCATGCTAATTTGAATTACTGCTAAAACATCTGAATTATTGCCAAAACATTTTAGGTAATATTTTCTAAAAGGCAAAAAAAGCCTTGCTTCTGTCTACCAGATGTATGCACATGGACACACATGCAGGCAGCGCAGTGGAACATCAGTGGGAACAGGAGGTCTGCACACACCTCCCATCTCTAACCCTCCTTCTTGCCTTAGCACATGTTACTCATGCCTGGAGAACTTGCACTGAGGCGAGGTTGCATGCCGAATGGGAATAGGGGTGTGTTCCATTCCCCCTAACATCTTATCATGCCGCCTGCATATGCGCCCATCCATCTATGTAGGAGGGGTGGGGGGTAAAACAGAGCATTATGGAGCACGGTTGGAATCCTTCACGCACAAGGGCCATGCCTGCAGTGCAAGTGGACCACACCCATAGTTATTGAGATCTGTCAGCAAAGTTAGGTATGTACCAGTACAATCCTATACATGGCTACTCAGAAATAAGTCCCATTGAATTCAATGGGACTTACTGCCAGGTAAGTGTGTTTAGGATTCCAGCCCAAATTATTAAATCATATAATATTGTTTCACAGGTGTGCAGTCATGAAAGGAGGGCACCGCGTGCACAAAAATGTCAACACGTGAACCAGTCCTTAGTCATTGCCATGGCACAGTTTTCCTTCTTCCCACCCCAGCCCTTGGCACACAGGGAATAATGTCGAGTGCACAGAATTCTGCTTTCAATTCTCTTTTCCTGGGCATGCATGCATCCCATATTTGACACTTTTAAATGGTTCTACACATCATTTTGATGCTCCATGGTATTAGGTCTCTGTTCCTCAGTACTACTTTGGTTATGAAAGGTGTACTGTGCAATTTCAGCCTTCATTAATATTCCCCCCCCCATCTACCCATCTGCTTATTTTAGCAGCCTCCTCCTCACTGTTGGATTTTGTATAGACTTCTCATCCCCTTGCCTAGTGCTTTAAACTCTCCCCCATTGCTCTGTCTATCCTCTCAGTAAGTACATTTGTGACCCTTCTGTTCAGATGGAAACTGTCCCACCTGTACAGGCACCATCTGCTCTAAAATGCCCCAACACTCTGAAGGGGGATGGAGAAAACGCTCCTTTCCAGAACAAAAATCACTGATTGGAATTCTCCTGGGCTCTGAAGGTTTAGTATTTCTAACCAAACAAAATATTTTGCTTACTGAAAGGTATGTCCTATATATAACATGGGTCTGAACATTTACCAGCTATTTCCCTCTTTTTGCAACTCAGAGCCTAAACTTACAGGGTTGGATCCAGATTTATGTATATATAGTTAGCCATAATATATGTTGATTTCAGTTGGTCTACTCTAAATATAACTAACTCTGGATCCAAGCCATATTCTTTAAGCTTCAACGGTTGTTATATTTTGCAGTTTGGATTTTTACTTTTGGTACATTGTTGACCATTACATTTTTGTACAGATGCTACTTTTTTGTTTTTCAACTTCACGCATGGATGCACTGCATCTTCATGAATGGCAAGAGTAACCATCCAATGGTTGTATCATCCAATAGCTTAGAAAGAAAAGGCAACAAGGTAGCAGATATCACAATGCCAATGGTTATCTTTTGCCTAAGGTGTGCAGATTCACTGCTTACAGCCCTGTTGAGTTTATCAGTCACTGCCAAGTCATCTCTTTGCAGAATGCTACTTCATCCCTGAAAATCTACTTGCTTAGAGAAAAGCAAGGATAAAATTTTTTAAAAGAGGAGTATCAAAAACACATAACAAATGCAACATATACAGAAAACTATTTGGAGTTCACGCATGTTGATGAGTTCTGGATTATTATAATTGAAACTAAGCACAGCCAGATGGAACTGCCCTATTTACAAAGCACAGTAACACACACTGGATACATCTATATGGGTAGAACACAAGTCATTTCTGCTTCAGAGTTAACTATAAAGCAATAGTGTTTTACAGATGTGTAAATGGAAAAGAAGTATATACAACTGCCTATGCTTTAGAGGTTCTCTGTGTACTGAAATTATTGTAATGCAATTCAGTTTCCCTAACAAGAAAATAGGGTTTTCACCCAATTTCAAAACTGTACTGTAACATTTGTAGAATGATAGGGATGGATAGACAGATAGATAGATAGATAGATACACACACACACACACACACACACACACACACACACACTTTGGTTTAAGAGACAAGAAGAACCAGAAGCAAAGAGAAGTGAAACATTCCATATACAGAACTTACTTTCAGACATGAAGGGAAAATATGGTGATTTCTGTTTTTTCCTTTTTCTTCATAGCCTAAAGGGGGGATGGATTATTATTTTTGATTATAAAGAAAAGCCTTAGCAATTAAAAAACAAACAAACTAGAAATGCTGCACACATATCCATTTATCCCCTTTAAATGCATAATACTGAAGAAAATGGCTGAGAGGTTTCTTAAAAAAATACTTTAAAATATTTAAAATGGTGCATTGAAAACTGTAGAGAGCATCAAACATCTGAAAGGTCTGATTTGTAAAGGGATATGTGATTTGTATGTGGTCTTTGCAATTGTGATGTGCCACAGTCACTGCAAGGTAAGAGAGCTGCAGCTTTGTTTATCTGGCCCCTGCACAATATTGTCAGGATGCATTTCCATTTTCCAAGTGACTGCTGCCACTGTGCCACAATCTGTGCTTATTTCTCGAGCAGCTAAACCCTTTGACACTGTGGTTTTTAATTAAAATTACATTAAAGTTAATCAGCCAGAAAGAGGCTTCTGTAGAAGGCAGGTTTGATTGCAACCTGCAAAGGGCACCGAGGCTGCCAACTTGCTAAAGATGTGCCGGCAGATGCCAAGCTGTTTGCACAAGCCCAACAGGAGTTGCCGAAATGCTGGAAGACGTCACTTCTGTTTTTACTTTTTTTGAAGCACCGTCATAGGACATGGATCATGCCAGAAACACCACAGAAAGACTGATGGACTTGTGGTCATGTTTTTCTTTTTAAATTTGGAAAGGTGAATTGTTTTTACCACCAGTTCTAAACATTTGATCTTACACATCTGTAAATCAAAGGATAGGGTCACACTGATTAAGACAGACATTCAGTTAAGTGTGGCTGTGTTCTACTTTCCAGCACACTTACTGTGAACTGCCTCCCATTGAGTGGATCTTATTTCTGAGTACACATGCTCAGGATCAGACTGTAAATCAGTAATGACTTTCCAAAGTACAGCATTAGAGAAGTATTTATTATTTATTTATTAAAAGTCTTTTAGCCCACCTGTCATCCTAAGATACCACAGTGGTAGCCAAAAAACATAAGGACTATAATATCCACAACTATAGTAAATAAAAACATACAGCATTACAATAAAAGCAGATTAGAGGTGTAATTCAGAGGATTTGTTTCAAATGAGAAGCAGTATATAAATATTGCAAATAAATAAATAAATAAGCAAGCAAGCAAGCAGCATTTATCGAGTTCAAACCAATATCACATTTTAAAATACCTGGTCAAATTTTAACTTGGTGATGAAATCATAACAGTGTCAAGTCAAACTTCAGTGGGGATGGCATTCCAGAGATGGACAAACTACCACAATGAAGGCCCTTGCCCTAATTTCTACACAATGAGTTTCCCCTGGCAAGGGAACCTGTAGATGAGCCTCCTCTGAAGATCTTAAGACATGGACCAGTTCAGAAGATGGTTCAGCCATAATGCCAAACTCTGGTTTGGTGTTCCATGAATGAGCATTAACAAGCCTCAGGCTCACACTCTCTCCTTGTGTGCTCCATACAACATTCCTTTCAATTCTGATTTGAGACAAACAACAGTTTCCAATCCTAGTTTGCAGGGTAAGGACAAAGCACAGTTTGCCTATTTGTACAGAACAGCAGACTGTGGTTTGCCTCCAACTAGGATCAGAGGGAAGGAATCACCACGCACAAGGGAAACAGGGAGCAGGGAGAGAACAAATCCAGGACTCCTCACTGGTCATTGATCAATGGTTTGGTATTAGGTCTCAACCACCCCTAAAAGGCATTCTTTGCACCTATTGTGTTAGATAGACTGGTTTTTCTTCTTCTTTTAATGACTTGGTAGCTTTTATCAGGATTTAACTGTTTGTATATGGATTGTTTATATATCTAAAGCCTTTGACTGTGTGGATCATCACAAATTGTGGCAAGTTCTTGGTGGGATGGGGATGCCAAGTCATCTTGTCTGCCTCCTGAGGAATCTGTATAATGACCAAGTAGCAACGGTAAGAACAGACAACAGAGCAACGGACTGGTTTAAGATTGGGAAAGGAGTACGGCAGGGTTGTATACTCTCACCCTACCTATTCAACCTGTACGCAGAACACATCATGTGACATGCTGGGCTTGATGAATCCAAAGCTGCAGTTAAAATCACTGGAAGAAACATTAACAAGCTCCGATATGCAGATGATACCACTTTGATGGCTGAAAGCGAGGAGGAGCTGAGGAACCTCATGACGAAGGTGAAAGAAGAAAGTGCAAAAGCTGGGTTGCAGTTAAACCTCAAAAAAACCAAGATTATGGCAACCAGCTTGATTGAGAACTGGCAAATAGAGGGAGAAAACGTGGAGGTAGTGACAGACTTTGTCTTTCTAGTAATCTTTGTCTGCAAAGATTACTGCAGACGCTGACTGCAGCCAGGAAATCAGAAGACGTTTACTTCTTGGGAGGGCAGCAATGACAAATCTTGATAAAATAGTGAAGAGCAGAGACATCACACTGACAACAAAGTCTGCATAGTTAAAGCAATGGTATTCCCCGTAGTAACCTATGGCTGCGAGAGCTGGACCATAAGGAAGGCTGAGCGAAGGAAGATAGATGCTTTTGAACTGTGGTGCTGGAGGAAAATTCTGAGAGTACCTTGGACTGCCAGAAGATCAAACCAGTCCATCCTCCAGGAAATCAAGCCAGACTGCTCACTTAAGGGAAGGATATTAAAGGCAAAACTGAAGTACTTTGGCCACATAATGAGAAGACAGGATACCCTGGAGAAGATGCTGATGCTAGGGAAAGTGGCAGGCAAAAGAAAGAGGAGCCGACAAAGGGCAAGACGGATGGATGATATTCTGGAGGTAACAGACTTGACCTTGGGGATGCTGGGGGTGGTGAAGGCCGACAGGAAGCTCTGGCGTGGGCTGGTCCATGAAGTCACGAAGAGTCGGAAGCGACTGAACAAATAAACAAGAACAACATATGGATTATTATATTATAGCTCGAATGTGTATACATTATTAAATCAATATTTTGTGAATATGGAATCAAGCTGGGTTGTATACTTACTTTACAGGCTGTTTTTTGGCAGTTGGGATATTAGCCAGGGCTGAGGCATTAAACCACAGTTAGCGATAGCAATGCTTAATGCTTCACCAAAACCAAACCTTTTACATGAGGAGTCAACTGAAAAAAGACTGAAACCAGTACCTAAGCATGTGTGGTGAATATGCAGAGTGATGTAATGGTTAAAGCATTAGACTAGGACCAGTGAGATCTGGGTTCAAATCCTCACTCAGCTATGAAGCTCTCTGAATGACCTTGGACCAGTCACTCTCACTCAGCCTAACCTACCTCACAGGGTTGTTGTAAGGATAAAATAGAGCAGAAAGAGAACCATATATGCTCCCTGGCAAAATATATAAATATATGTATTTAGATCATATATAAAAATTATATTGGATAGTAGCAAGTGGCTTGTAATTTGTATCTGTGTATGGCACATTTTCTACAGGTCTGTTTGTGTCTGAGCATCGTAAAGTATTTATTGATGAGATTTCCAGCAGAGTAACATTAAATAAGGGAATTGCTCAAAATAACAGCTCAAAATAACAGGGACATTTAATCTGTAGTTGAAATGGTATATGGAGTATGGAGCAGAACTATGCAGTCACTCAAAATTCCTTCACAATATTTACTGTCCAAAAAAAATATGGTGTCAACCCAAAGAGATCTGGCCTGGGGTGGGGGGAGGGGAGCTACATGACAACAGAATCAGATGAACTTCCTGGTTATATCTGTATTTTCCTGAAATTGCTTTGGTCCATCAGCAGTACACGAAGCAAGAAAAGTAGAGTATACAGCACCTAAAGAACACTTTTCCAGTCACACAGGATTTTAAACTTCAGGGTTAGGTGGACAGAGAGGAGAGCTGAACGTCATCAGCCCTGGAGGTGTTGCTCAGGGAATGAGAGAGGCTTGTTTCCCGCCCCTGTCCAGGGTCCCCCCTGATATTGCTCTCTAATAAATCATAAAGGAACTAAAACACAATTGTGAAGGCTAGAAACAGTGCTGTATCACTTTTATGAATGAGAAAGGCAGGGTAGATACTCTGGCTGGCAAAAGCAAGTAGAATATGATTCTGAGGGGGAGAAACAGTACTGTAGCATTTTATGAATTGGAAAGGCAGGCTAGTTATTCTGACTGGCAACAGTAGTGCCAATGGGGGGAAAGAGTGAATGGGGAAGGGGCGGCCCCACCCCTTGACCATGTCATTGCCAGATCACTGCCATGTCACAGAGGCATGCCCAGGATTTAATGCAGAGGGACGGGGCACACTGCAGCACTTCCTGGTTATATCCACCTGGGAGCCGCTTTAAGTAAAAAGCACAAAGTAAAAGGACTTTCTGAAAATGCAGCTTTTCAGGAGGGAAGCTGTTGGTTGGCTGTAGATTGGCGACAAAATCATGTGTCACAAAGAACCTCAAGCTGCTCTCCCTCTGCACTAAGTCACTTGTGCGGATAGGCTTCTAGTCTAACTGGACCCCAATTAAGGGGCCGCCCCTAACCCCATCTTGAGTAGTCATTTACTAACAGGTCAGGAGTATTGAAAAATGCTAGCTACAATATTTTTCAAATGCTGAAAAAATTATTTTGGCATCTTCTGGGATTTTATACCTTGGCTTCAGCCCCAAATGTTCCTTTAAACTCTCCTTCCCGCTCCCGTTGCAAAAGATCTGTTTTTTTAAGCAACTGTCACTGTGCCCTTAAAAATAGGGGGGTGGATCCAAACTTAGTCATGCTGAAATCAATGGGACAAGTCAGCCATGACTAACTTTTCCATGCCCCCCTCCCAATGGTTGCATTGAGCAGAGAAGCACTTTCCTTGGCTTATCATTGTACTTGCTTCCTCACTATTGATCAGGCAATGTGTGAGTCTATGCCATCAGATGTGTCTGTCGAAACACTTGGCCATTGCATTCAATGGGTTAACTCAAGGCATTTAATGTACTTAATCTGGTGAAAGCATTTCAAGCTTGGTTAATGTTTCCCCCTCAGATTACCACTTGGTCAATTAGCAACCTTTAGGACAGAGATCTGTGTGTGTGTGTGTGTGTGTGTGCGTGCGCGCGTGCACCCGCGCACATCCTTTTCTTATCTTGTCAGCTTTTCTTAGTCATTCACCAGTAAAACAGACCAGCAACTAAAACCATTTTTTTCCCCCCTCCAGCCAGGGTAGCTGAAAGACCAGTTTCTTATTCCTCACAGAAACTTTCCTATGGGCAATGAAACAACAGCTATGTCACAACAGCTCAAAAGGCAAATGTGAAGGACTGCTCAAGTATAAGATGCTGTCTGGTAAAAAAAGAAGAGAGAGAGAGAAAGAGAGAGAGAGATGGGGGGAGCTCATCTGACAGGGCTGTTCACACTTTTTCTGCACAGCTGGGAGACATTAGCTTGATTTCCCAAGATTGGTGTGTTTTCCAGCAGGGTGAGTGGAAAAAACAAAACAAAAAATTGAATAAACAAACAACAGTAGCAAGAATAACAAAAACAGCAGCCTCTTCAAAAAGCTGGGACTCCATCAGGCATTTCAAGTCAAAAACTCTTGAATCAAGTCACCAAAAGCCATACGTAGATGTCAGTGCAAAGCTGGGAATTTTCATGAGGTCAATAGTTCAGCTGAAGCTCACTGAGAACTCATAAAACAAAAGAGATACAGAACGCTCTGGAAGGCAGTTCCCTGCAATTTTCAAAATGCTGCCGACGATATAATCCCACCACTAGCTGCATTTGCATTTATTAACTTCAAGGTGCACCCATTAAGCCGCCTTCCTCAGCTACCGACACAAGGTGCTTTTTTAAAAAAAGAAATGGGCCACATTCAGCCCCCTTGAAATGCCATGAAGTAAGGTTTGGCCCAGCACTTAGCTGCTGCTTGCTGCTGCTCTCCTCCCTTTTCCTGTCTGCTCTTTTCTGTCCTTCCCTTTGTTTTTGTTGATTTTCCAGTCAGTTCTGTGCTGGCTCCCACTGTTCTATCAAGTTCAACGCTGGCCCAAGACATTTTTGCTTCCCCCAGCACTCGAGTTGTGCCCCAACTTTCTCTGTAACATTACAAGGGATTCTGGCATGCAGCTCTCATATCGCCCACGGCTTCACTGTCCCGCTGAAAAATATTATTTTTCCGAGAGACCACTTGAGTTTCTTATGCAATGGAGACAGCCTTTACCAGGATCCAAGCAGGAACATGAGAACAAGTACGCACTTTGGTAAGAACAGTAGGACATCATTCTTGCAAATGTATAGCCTCTCCTAGGTCTGACAACCTGTTCATTATATAATCTTAAAATGTAATGTTCCTTTTCAAGGAACCCTTGAAATAAGGAGCTGGTGGCAGCATGGCTAGGCTCTTCCTCCCATGCTGACTCCACAATTGCTTCCATCTGCCGTGCAGATAGGGAAGGACTCAGTCTAGTGCACAGTGCAGACTGCAAATGCTTTATATACGTAGCTGCAAACCGATCTGTGAATATGAACTTGAGCACACTCCGGGAGAGAGCGGAGGACAGGAAGGCCTGGCGTGCTATGGTCCGTGGGGTCACGAAGAGTCGGACACGGCTTAACAACTGAACAACAACAACAAAACCGATCTGACTCATGAATGTGTGCTGGTGTGGAACATGCCTTATGACGAGAAATCTAAGAAATGACTGAGAAATCTGTTTCAGTTTGTTTTTGATGAAGAAGGGGGAGACGGGCTCCAGTGCTCGAGAAAACAAAATTTATTGTGCTCTACACATTTTGGAATATTTCCTTAGGAACATAGGGAGCTGCCTTATACTGAGTCAGACCATTGGGCAATCTAGCCCAATATTGCCAACACTGACTGGCAGTGGCCCTCCTGGGTGTCAAGCAGGATTCTTTCCTCACCCTACCGGGAGAAGCCAGGGATCAACCCTTGGACCTTCTGCATGCAAAGCATGCGCTCTATCACACTGAGCTGCAGCCCCTGTGACTTCCTTCTTCAGGAGCTGTTAAAAGCTGTTTTGTCCCTTGTTCTGAAATACACAAATATTCTTCCTCTGGAAACTTGCACATGCTACTCTTGAAGCCTATTGCTCTCACATCAGGTGTGGAGATTATTTATATATATATATATATATATATATATATATATGAATGAATGTATATGTCACCGCTGGGGCCGCGGTGGCTTAGTGGTTAAGACCGGAAGGTCGGCAGGACGGCAGTTCGAGACCCGAGTGCTGCGTGACGGAGTGAGCTCCCGTCTTCAGTCCTAGCTCCTGCCAACCTAGCAGTTTGAAAGCAAGAAATTGCAAGTAGATAAATAGGTACCGCCTTGGCGGGAAAGGTAACAGCTTTCCGTGCACCTCAGTGTTTAGTCATGCCGGCCACATGACCATGGAAGCGTCTTCGGACAGCGCTAGCTCTTCGGCTTAGAAACGGGGATGAGCACCGCACCCTAGAGTCGGACACAACTGGTTGGGGACACCTTTACCTTTACCTTTTTATGTATATGTCATATATATCCAGGATGATTTAAAGCTGAACACCACCCCAAGAGGCTTCAAGAGTAGCATCTGCAAATATCCAGAGGAAAGAATGTTTGTGCATTTCAGAACAAGAGACAAAACGGCTTTTAACAGCTCCCGAAGAAGGAAATATTCTGAAACACGTAGAGCACATTCAGTTTTGTTTCCTTGAGAACGTAGAGCTTGTCCCCCTCTTCTTCAAGGTTAGTCCACAGTGCTCTTTCCTCTTCACCTCCATTTGGTTTTGATCTGGATTTACCCAGTTTGCACCTTTTAGTCCAAACATGGATTTGGACTCAATCTGCGGTCAAAGTCCGTCCATTTCTGAGCTTTCAATGTGATTTCCTGGACCCAAAAAACTGTGTCCAACAGCATGCATACCTTTGAAAAATGTGCATGAAATAATGCGTACTTCAGAAAAACATGCACAAATGTGCTTTCATCAATGGGAGAAGAATGCGTACTTTCCAAAGATGTGCACAATTGATGCGTACATTTGGAAAAATATGCATGAAAATACAGATGCATTTTCATGTGAAAAGAAAAAAAACAAAGCTCCCAATCTGATTCGGACTTTAGTTGGAAAGAGCTTCAAGATGGAATTTGTAGAAGTTCAGCGAGCTCGAGTTTTGCTGATTCGCACATCCCTACTTATGGCTCATCTTCAAAGAATTTCACTTTAGAATAAATTGGAGATGAGCTAGCAAGGGCTTCCTACTTTTCCAGGTGAAACTCAGATGTGGCAGGATTACCTTGACCACACAAACCAAGGTGGTTTCCATGACTGCATATGGCTAAATTCCTGTATATCTATTAAGCAATGTCATTAAACTACTGGATTTTCAGAAGTGTTAGGCACCCAGCAGCTTCCAGCAGCCAGAAGTATTAGCGGGTGTGATTGAATTGTACTTACCTTCATTCCCACTAAATTATTAACATGTTCCTTATTAAGGTTGAACACACTACATCAAAACATATTGTTTGGTTTTAGTCAGGATGAAAGGAATTTAACAGATTAGTCCCTATAGATCAGAAAATCAGGGCATATATTTTATTCACTCACAGCTTTCTCCGTTTTATTAAAAGGCAGTAGTGAGTCACTGCAAACTGAGGCATGGATAATCCAGGCTTGAAACATGGGGTTAGGTCTGGTCTGGTCTTGACACGCATCACATGGCAAAGCACAGTGCAAGTGGAGGAAATTACATGACTGAATATTATCCCATACAAAAATATTCCTTACACATAGAAAACTAAATGTCAAGAAAGGGATTCAAGACTAGTCTTCTCCCCGATCATGCTATTTTTTAGAAGATACTTTCTTTCAAAAAGTATTAACATTCTTTCAAAATTTCTTTCCAACATGCCCCACCCACCAAATCTGAAATAGTACATCCTAAGAATAGTTTTTGATGTGATGAACTGCTTGTTTAGACCAAGCCTAACCCCTTCGTGCAAAGCAAGCCAAGCTACCTGTTACCCTGTAGCAGATCACTGTTGCCTTTGCCCTGGCTTTTGACCTGATGGCTTTTGGTCTTCTTTCTCTATAGGATTCTAGATGCAGAGGTGGCTAGTTTATAATTTAGTGGACTGAAAAATGATTTTTAAAAAAGGTTGGAGGGAGCAATCGCCCTGCTGTGCTTCAGCCGCCCCGCATTTGCGGCTAGACAGCTGATTTCGGCTGTCTAGCTGCAGGAAGTCGGAGCATGGGAAGCAGCAGCTGGATGACACGTTGGATGTTTTGTGCCAGATTTCTGACTTCCCTGTCCCAGCATGCCCCCAGGAATGCCCTGTTTTTGCCGCTCTGCACTCCTCTTCTGAGCACGGGGGTGAAGGTTGGTTCTCAGGGAACCAACCTCGGAGCACGGGCTCTGAGGTCAGTTCCCAGGAACTGACCTATCCTATGGCCATCTAGCCACTGACTAGCGGCCATAGGATTGCACTCTTAATTTTTAAAAAAATATATTGTCAGCAGAACTTTGGAAGTTAAGTCTTTTTCCCTACGAGAATGGTCAAATTAACAATGATACAAGTGGAATCCTTTTGGCTAAACAGGGAATTCTAACAAGGCATACCTTTTTGAAATATTTCATAATAATTATAAATAATCCTTGTTGGGAATGTCCTATTCATTCTCATGCTCCATAAAACATGATAAGTGGAAGTTTCTGTCCTACATGCATGGTGGGAGTTCAAATCATGTTCACCAGTGTGTCCCTGCCTGTTCCCTATTAATGTATTTTTTGACACAGAGTCTGAGGATGGTGATATGATCCATTAAAAACCAGTGGGAATATGGGCACACCCAAGTGGGATGTGGTTTGCATCCAGAACCAGTCATAGCTTCATACAATCCTCACCTATATTTCTATAATAAAAGATGAATACACCATCCCTGTGGCTAAGTTTCATTTCAATGTCTTCTTGTAGGACGTAGTACTTCATCTTGCTCTATGAGCAAACACCTCCAGGCACTTTTGGTCCAAACCAAAGCAAATAGAAAAAAAATAGTGAAATCATCCTGCATCAGCAGTTCTGATATAATTTCAGTTCTCTGTTTGAAAGTTAATTCATACTCTGCACTGCAGTATTATGATGATGGCTGAACATGTGATGATAGGTGCAAAATGTTGTACAAGAGAAAAGTGCTTGCTTGTTAACTGGATATACTTGAGATGGATACACATTTTAAGTCTGAATAGACAAATGGTCTCATATTGCAGGCTATGTTTTGATGGATGACTATTTCTCCCTCCTCCCTGCTTTTGTGCTTGTTTTTCTTTATAGCCATCTTTTAATGGGTACAGTCCCAGCTTCTGCCAACCTAGCAGTTCGAAAGCAAGAAATTGCAAGTAGATAAATAGGTACCGCCGCCTCGGCGGGAAAGGTAACAGCGTTCCGTGCACCTCGGTGTTCAGTCGTGCCGGCCACATGACCACGGAAGCGTCTTCGGACAGCGCTGGCTCTTCGGCTTAGAAACGGGGATGAGCACCACACCCTAGAGTCGGACACGACTGGTTGGGGACACCTTTACCTTTGTTTTTTAGAAGTATGGATATATAAAAGTAGTGAAGTTTGCTTGAAAAGTTTTTCTGGCTTCTGCTTTTATTTTATTTAAATGTTTGCCTCAGCAAGAGGAACTCATGAAGTTGTCAGTGGCATGTTTGGGTCATATTAAAAGGCCAGCAAATGATCAATTCTTTAATTTATTCTCTGTTTTCACCATAGAAAAAGCGCTCTTTGGATTTTCTGTCCCAGGGACCCCATTGTCTTAGGCCAGTCCATACCAAATGGAAGAACTCATTTACCTAATGGCCAAAGAAGAAGAGACAACTCTCAAACAGAGAGCATTTGTTATTTTAATACAAATACTTAATTCCACAGTTTCCAATACACTGGACAATCCCTTGGGAAACTACATTCATTCCCACTGAAACCACATTTGTATTTATAGATAATGTTAATAAATTATACTAAATACATTTGCTATCTCACCCCTTCCCCGAGCAGAAACTCAGTGTCTTTAACATGGACACGACATAGAGTTGGGATTTTTTTGGCCTACAACTCCCATCAGCCCTAGTCAGCATAGCCAATGGTGAGGGCTGATGGGAGCTGTAGGCCAAAATATCTGGAGAGCCACAAGTTGTCCAACCCTGACACAGAGAAATCTAAGCAGGTGGAAGTTTCCCCAAATGAGGTACAGTGATAGAAAGCACTGCAACTGCTTTACTAAACCATTTTTAGGCTGAAGGAATCAAGCCCATGGTCCTGTATTACACTCCTCTAGAAGTTGGTCTTGTATATATTTTTAACAAATTGCAGGGCAGATAAATACATTGATTCAGAGCTCACAGAAGTATTGGCCTCAGAGTCAGAGCCCATCTCAGTGCCAGAGATCAGCACTGGAGCACATCACTTCCTTCAATAGGGAACCCAGGTGCTGAGTGCTGATAGAAATGGATCAGAAATGGGGCTATGGAGAAACTAGAGAGTGCTACCAGCATGCTCGGGGGAACCCTGAGGTTTGCAGAAGTACAAATAATTAAAATTGTTTAATCTAAAGGAGACAAACCTCCCACACAAAACAGCCCAATGTAGACTGAGAAATGAAAAAGAAAAACAGAAAAGCTGGGGAGGGGGGTAATGCCCTGGGCTGAGCTTCTTGCAGGTTATAGTTTTCTGGAGGATGGCAAGGCTAGCTAGGAATCTGAACAGGAACGCTTCTGCTAGGAGGTGTAGCTACACTGCAGCATTTGTTTCAGGTCCCACCTGTGAAATACTGGGCTGGTTCTCACAACACGGCCAGATCACTGTGGGTTATAACCCACAATAAGCTTGGGCATGTGCGGCTGCCATTTTGAATATGCAACCGCCAACTGGGGTGATCAGGGATTGTGCTGTGTCATGTGAACCCAGCTATCATGGGTTGTTCAAGGGTGAAACAACCCTTACATAATCCTACTACTAATCGAGGTTTATGTTAGGGTTGTTTAACCCTCAAATAATGCACGATGTCTGGCTTCACACAACACAGCGCAACCTTGTTGCATATTGAAAATGGTGGCCACACAAACCCAGCACATGCTGCAGTTCATCCCACAATGACCTGGTCACGTCGTGAGAACCAGGTCAATAAGACCATATACAAAGAAGTGCTTTTGGGTAGGTTATCCTCTGTCTCTATCACAGAGCGAACAAACCCTAGTCCCATATATTTCTGATCTAGGGGCAAGGCTTCCCAGTTTGGCAACATAATTCCCCTGAAGGTCTGAGCCCCAGCAGCTCTCATTTTACAAATGAAGCCTGCAGATATCGCTGTAAAACCTACTGAGATATGGTATGAGGCTGGCAGCAGAAACAACCAGCCTTGCGGGACAATTTAAAAAAAAAGAAAACAGAACTTTACCGTTACCATTACTAGTCTGTTTCAAAAGTAGGTATTAAGAAAGAGATCTAAAAAGCATCAGTAAGACGCTCCTCCTACCTTTACACGTTCCATGCGTAATGTCTGAAACCAGTCTTTGTTATATAAAGGGTAATGATATACAGAGGGTTATCTGCAGAATAAAGCAATATTGCCAAGTCAGTTACAGTGGTGATCACAGCACAGGATGTAGGCTTAACAAGGAAAGTCCCTTTCCCTGAATCGATACAGCCAGTAATCTGGGTTTGTATATTTCGTATTGGCTGAAAGCTCTGAGCGTGATGACCCAGACCTGAACTCAGTTCCTTGCAATCTATATGTATCATTTACTCCACACGCTAATTTGTTCATGGACTTGTACATGAAGGCGTGACTCATCTCATAATGCTCAGTCGCAGCAGGAGAAGAGATTGGAGAAGAGAACACAGGAATAAGAGGAAAGTAAAGATGTCCCTTGAGGCAAAGCCACTGTGATGGTCAAGTAAGCAGAGCCATCTTAACTTCTCTCTCACAGACACTGCAGCTGACTATGTTTAAGGGCTACAATTAAAATGGTTTGGTATGACTCATTTTTGCATTGATCTCAAGGAACAAAAAGTACAAATAGGGGATGTGTTATCTTGCTCTGGACCAACATGTTAGTGTTACAGTATGCAAGCTTTCTACATCAGAAAGACAGAAGTGTTCATTCTGAAAAACTATAATTCTTACCAAAATAAGCTTCACTGACTTTCTTAGAAGCTGTGAGATCAGAGTGCAAAAGAAATCCAGGTGGTTGGTTTCAGTCATAGCTGGAGATGTCTGAATACTAAAAAAAATAAAAAAAAAAATAACAGAAATTAAAAAAAATAGGAAAGCTATGATGGTTCCTTCAACACTGGTGAAGTAATAATGAATAGCTATGCACACATAATTTGAAAATTTCCAGCTATGCAATGAAGAAAGCTTATGAAATAATTAAGGGAGCAATCCCATGGCCGCTAGACAGTGGCTAGACAGCGGCTAGACAGCCATAGGATATGTTGTTTTCCGGGAACCAACCTCGGAGACCGCACTCCGAGGTCGATTCCCAGAAAACTGACCTCCCCCCATGTCCGTGCAGAGAAGCCCCATCCTCCGCACTCGGAAGTGGAGTGTGGAGCAGCTGAAAAGGGGCAGGGCTGGGGGGTGTTTCGGGGCGGGGAGAGTGTACAACACATCCTATGTGTCATACAGCAGCCTCCTCTCCCGCTTGACCCCCCAATGGCTAGACAACCGAAATGGGCTGTCTAGCAGAAAAAGCAGGGCAGGAGAGGCACAGAGGGAATGATCCCCCCACCCCGTACTTCTCCTGCCTTGCTTTGGATAGGCAGGCACCTCTGAGTTTGGAGGCCGACAGCTATCTAGATAGGATTGCACCCTAAGAGAATTAACTATTTCCCCCTCTAATTGCATAGTTCATGTTTTAAAAGGAAGAAGAAAAGCAAAAGCTTCATAACACAAGTCATTCAGACATTGGCCTGGCATGGATATAGTGCTAAACCATAGTTATGTGTATGGGCCTGCTACCATCTCTGCTCTCCTCTCCTTAGAGGAGGAGACTGTAGCCATGAGGAGACTGGAAGCATCCACTTCGATTTTCAAGTAAATGCAGTTTGTTGTTTCATCCAAACTGGGAACAGCAGTTAGTTTTAACTAAGGTTTATCCAAATAAGTCAGGATCAGAAACAACGGTTTGATCTTGGCTTGTTTGGATAAACTATAGTTTGAACTAACCACAGTTTTAGATGAAACAACGAAGTGCAGTAAATTGGAAATGGAAGTGGATGCTTCCAATCTCCTCCTTGGGGCCTCACTAGAGGAGAAGAGGGGAGAGGGGGAGCATGAGCCAGAGACTCATTCACAAAGCATTAAGCTATGGTTTACCATCATATCCAAACATGGCCTGTATAATGTATTCATAGAAATTGAATATATAGTGATCATCAATGGTCTTCATGGGGTTTCCACATGAATCTCTCAAATTATTATTTTGCAAACTGGCTAGGACTTTGTGTTTTCTACCGCCCCTTCAAGTCTCAGAGATTTGCTGGACTGACTCAGTTTGATGATCCTGTCTCACCTTTTCTTAAATTTCACATGTTTGGTTCTTAGGGAAGGCAGCAGTACCCATCAGCCCATACTCCATTCATCTCTGCAGGGACTGGCTTCCAAAAGTGCTTTTGCCTTATCCTTGCTTTGAAGGGCAATATTCAAAAAGAAGAGAGAAAACTCCTCTGCAATCTTTTGTCTACACTGTCAAAGGAAGGATAAGGACATTTTAATAAGGAATGCATGGATGATATTCTGGAGGTGACAGAGTCGACCGTGGGGGAGCTGGGGGTGGCGACGGCTGAAAGGAAGCTCTGGTGTGGGCTGGTCCATGAAGTCACGAAGAGTCGGAAGTGACTGAACGAATAAACAACAATAAGGAATGCAAAGATTTTAGCCTGGAATTTTATATTTTAGGCTGGAATTAGTCACTTGCAAATATTGTAATGCAGGGCAGGGGGTAGAAGAGAGTTATTTTTAAAATCCAATATATATTTTAGCCAATGTAGACTTTACATTCCAGGCCCAGGAAGTGCAAAACAGCAGCATTCCTTGTGAAAAAAAATCTTGAAATATAAAGTGTTGCTGTTTGGGGTCATTGATTCCAGTCTGTTTGGTGGTTGACACTGGAGGAGATAGCTGGTGTAAGAGGAAAGGAATATTGTCCACAGAAGAAATCCTGACCAGTCCATTAGGAGGTATAATCCCATGTTTTAATCAATAACATCAATACTTAAGTTAATCATAACTTACTTGTCCCATTGATTTCAATAGATCTACTCTAAGCATGACAAAGTCTGGAGCCAATACACTGAGACTTACTTCTGCATCAGCCTACTTATGATTACACTGGTAATGATATATCATGCCACTGTTTGAAATCAATAGGAATGGATTTAATTCCACTACATCAAACCCACATAAAGCAGTGTGCAAATATGAAGAGCCATGATGAAGAACAAAGCAAACAACTCCTACTTCTTTCATTCAACTTCCATATTTTCACTTGATACTTCAGCTATGCTTCATCTCTGAAATCAATACCATAGGATACAAATAAATCAGCCCCTAAAATGCCATTCATAACTAAAACAGAAAAGTAGAGAAGAGAACATTCTTCACAGACAATGGATGCAGAATTCTCTTTTACTTCCTCTTCTTTTGAAATGTTTAATGTTTCAGTCCCAAAATAGATATATTTCACTGGTAAGTGCTGCATATGTAAAGAATGAGTTCCAAACGTCTTCAAATAAAGGAGAGCTTTGTGGAACCTTGGAAGCCAACAAACAGCGCTCCCTGGGGCCCGCTGGAGATGGTAGTGCAGAGGGCAGGGCAGCTAATGGTAGGCAGAGCCAAGGGGGTCACAGCAGGAACTCATTGCACAGAGTGGGGGAACTGAGGCATTCAAGTTATGTGTAAGATCATGACATGCTGTCTTCATCATGATGCACGGTGCATCCGCTGCCATGCTCACTTCCCTGGTCCTCTTGCCTCCAGCTCCAGTGTAATATGAATTTGTTGGCTGGGTTGTTGGCTGGGGAGTGGGAGGTTTCTTTCAGATGGGGAGAGTCAGGGGGGCTGCATAGTACAGAGAGGGGTGGGCAGACTTTAAGTTTGTGGGATCTACTTTGCTTTTGCTAAGAGCCTGAGGTCCACCAACTGCACTAGAGCCAGGTGCAAATAGTGGCTCAGGAAGGCAGGCACAGAATTGGGGAACAGGGCGCACCATGAGCACATGCTCAGCCCAGTAACTTGTTTTCAGTCCCATAACTGGAGCTTACACACATATCCTTTCACACGCAAATTGGACTCATGGGGTTGGACTCGATGGTCTTTTAGGCCCCTTCCAACCCTACTATTCTATGAGTCTATGAAATCTTCTCTTTTCCCTCAAGCTTGTCTTGATTTCAGGAGCCTAAATTAGGAGGAAAGTCAGGGTTTTTGTTGTTACACTGCTGTTGAGAATCAGACCTTGCTGATCTACTGGAAATCACTTGGAGATCTATCTTCTGCCCACCCCTGATATAGGGCCACCACTGCCAACAGATTTTCTGGGACTTAAGCTTTTTGTAGACTAGCATTTTGGCCATATATTGTGGGAAAAAAACTTATGCCAAAATAAATCTATTAGGCTTTAAGGTGCCACAAGACTATATTGTTGCTGGGATGTTGTTGTTTTACAAAAACGGACTAGCATGGCTCCTTAGCAAAGTTTAATACTCTTCATAATGGCAGTTTCTCTGGTTCTCTTGCATATACATTTGCTTACTACAGCTGCCTGCCTATTCTGCTACTGACATATGTAAAGGAAGTGTATTCACATGCTATAGTATAAATACACAAATATACTCTGCTGTTATGGAGAATGCGGATTTTGGGGGAGGAAGATGTCATTCTGAGGAAGACGGAAATGATCCCTTAGAAGGGACCCATTCTGAGGAAGACAAACAAAAATCATCTTGTGCCAAGGATGTGACTCTGGAAGGCAGGGGGTTTGTAGTAGTGGGATTGAATCATTAATCATATAGACAACTGTGTTAGTGATGGGTGTGTAGACTGCATGGTAAATTGCCTGCTGTGAAGATTGCGGATATCACGCACCATCTAGAGAGCTATGTGAGAGTGCTGGGGTGGAGTCAGCCATGTTGGTACCAATAATATGGGGAAATGTAGTCCTGAGGTCCTGGAATCCAAACTGTGGTTGCTAGATAGGAAGTTGAAATCCAGGACCATCAGGGTGGCTTTCTCTGAAATGCTACCTGTTCCATTCACAGGGTCAGCTAGACAGGTGTAGCTGAAGAGTCTGTGTGGATTAGACCATGGTGGAAGAGGGAGGGGATCAGATTTGTCAGGCACTGGGGAACATTTGAGGACAAGCCAAACCTATACAATATATATAATAGGGACAGGCTCCATTTGAACCAGAATGGAACCCAGCTAACCATCAGACCATTTCCTATCTACTAGCCAATGAATACCCTGCACAATTTTTGAACACACTGAGCAGTGGAAATGCCCAGACTGTGAGACTCTATTACCCTAAAATATACAGTTCATAGAAACAGTGACCTGGTTCACATGTAATGCATAATCGTGGGTTCATTAAACCATGAATTGCCAGGCAGGAGTGCTTTCAGTTAACAACCTACGATCCAGAGTTAACCCATCAATAAATCATAGATTAACTCTGGGTTGTTTAATCCCTAAGCAACCCATAATGTCTGGGTTTGGATATCATGCTAACAACCTATTAATGGGATGATTGTAGGTTGTTAATTGAAAGTGGAAGCAAGGAGCGTGCTGAAGGTAGCGCACTCACTCGCTCCTGCTCATGCCCAGTGATTTGTGGGTTAATTAAGCCATGATTGCACATTACATGTGAATTGAGCCCCTGGATACTGTTCTGGGAACCATGGAAACTTTGAAGCCAATGATGCCATTTCATCTGTTCAAACTTAGCCCTCAACTAGACAGGAGATCTGTGAATTAATCTCCATGTCCCCCCTCCCCCATGCACACACAAAATAAACATAGCTGCTGGGGTTGGGAGGAGGGTTCTGATTCAGAAAACAGCTTGGAGGAAAGGGCTATTTCCCCACCCCACTGCTCAAACGCCATACTACTGTGTCCCATGCAGGAGTAAGCTAAGGGGTTCATCACACGGAGCTTTCATCCTGCTGTTGAGATGGCTCTCTCTTGGAAGGTTGCGGGCTCTTTAGATGACATCATTACCCTCCAGGGTGTCTCCTGCCATTTCCTCCAGCCTATCTCGTGTTTTCCCCAAACGTAAAAATGTGGTATTTTTTCCACCCCACAGAACAGGAGAGCCATGACCTTCCTGTAAAATTCTCCAATAGTGGAAGAAACCGCTGTGTCTGTTCTCTGTGGGGCGTTGGTTTTCAGTTGTTGGTGGCGTGGTCAGGATGAGATTTGACAGAAGCGTGGGCAAGAATTGCCTGCCAATTGCATCTCCTGCCTCTGCATTTCTCAATTAGAGGGAGAAGAGGGTAAAATGCCTCCCTGCAGTGAAGGGAGACACATCTGATCCCCCACCCACCAAGCTCAGAAGCAACGTCCTCTGTTGTTTCAGAGCACCCTATTACGTTCAGTGGGGCTTACTCCCAAGTAAGTGCGCCAAGGGTTGCAGACTTACAAGGTGATCTTATGTCTACTCAGAAGTAAGTCCCATTGAATTCAACATGGCTTACTCCCACATAAGTGTGCCAAGGGTTGCAGACTTACAGCACAATCTTACATTTTATGTCTACTCGGAAGTAAGTCAGAGGTTTTGTGGGGGCTGCGAGAAAACAGTACAGCAGAAGTTACACTTCAAAAACAAGACCACCACCACCCACCCCGCTTTTGCACACACGCCAGGGAGGGAGGAAGGCACTCCCCAAGTTCAAACCATGTGGCTGCCATGTAAAGAAGCCCTTCCTAATCCAGCAAAGAAACTGAAAGCAGGAAGCTCCGGAAAAGATATGGGTTTTTGAGGGATTTTGCTTAATGTAGAAACACCCTAACTATCTGTTTCCCTTTCATGATTTTATCACAGGTGCCCACTTATACACAGATATTTCTCAACCTCATGCATGATGATGGTTACGTTTTCTTCTTCTTTATTGAGAAACTCTAGTCTTATAAAAGCACTCTCTCCATGACAAAATAAAAAGGCAGTCAGCATACTGAAAACTGCAAGCCCTCTTTTACACACAACCTTTTCATGTGCTGTTTCACACATACACACCTTAAGTACTCAACTAATTAGGTAAATTATCAGGAATGAGTGCAGTACTGCAGCCTTGGCATGCATTTTATAATTGCACATTGTAGCCACTGAATGTGCAATTTTGTGTCAATAAGGTCAATATCAAAATAAGGTTATAGATCAGTTCCATGTTTTTTAAAAAGGAAAAAGCTAGAAGGGGGGGGGGATTAATTGATTTTATCCGTCATCATACTTGACATCTCCAAGGAATGGATCTGGTGATATCAGTACAAATTCACGGTACTTGGCTTCTCTCATTCTGACTCTTAATTTCTTGTCTGAACATGGCTTTTCCCAAGTGATTGCTTGATTAAAGTGCTGCAGCTTATAATTATAATATATAACTCATTTAACAGACAATGTTAGCTAATCCCCAAGAATGTGATGAGAATCTATGAAGACTGTGCCCCTGCAATGTACAATCTGTCAAGCACTGCTGCATTGCCCAGCCCACCTCACTGAAATGAATAATATGTGTATGGTTTTATTTATTTATTGCATTTTAAACCCACCTAATAACCGTAGTTTCTGGGCGGTATACAAATAAATCCATATTATAACATACAAGATAAAATAAAGCAACAGATAAAACAGCACAGGATAAATCCAAAGTAAAAACAACAGCATGTGTATCAATGCTTGGTGGTCTATCCCCACACTGTACAGGTGATCCATGCCACAATTATCCATGCTCTGATGACTGCCAGGTTGGATTGCTGCAATGCATTATACATAGGGGTGCCCTTGGAAGCAGACCTGAAGTGTCAACTGGTTCAGAATTCAGCTGCTAGGATTCTGACCAGTTTGCCTAGATGGAGCCATGATATACCAATTCTGAAGGAATCACAGTGGCTCCCTATTCATTTCCAGGCCCAATTCAAGGTGCTGGTGATCACTCTAAACAGCTTGGGGCCCAAATATCTGAAGGAAAATCTCCTCCCATACCATCCCTCCCCTGTAGATCTTCAGTGGGGGGCCTTCTCTATGTACTATCATTGGAGAGGTGCCTTACACATCTACAATAGAGAGAGCCTTCTCTGTGGTGGTGCCCTGACTTTGGAATCAGTGGAGGCTGGTGGCTCTGATGTCAGTGGGGCAGTGCATCCATTCTGGGTTTCAGTCAGAATGCTAACGGAGCCATCCAAGGTGCAGCACCACGGATAGCTCTTTTAGAGTTCTGACTGGTTCTGACTGAAACCCAGAGTGGATTCACCACCCCACTGACATCGGAGCCACCAGCCTCCACTGGTTGGAATGCACTCCTAAGGGAGAAACAGTTGGCACCAACTTTTTTCAGAGCCAAACCAAAACATTCCTGTTTGCCTGAGCATTTAAAAATATTTTAGTGACTTGAAGTTCTTCAGATTTTAAAATTGTAAATTCAATTTCATTCGAAATTGATTTTGGATTGTTTGTTAGTTGTTGCTCGTTTAGGATTTTTATGCCCCATTATTTTTATTGTGGTTATATTATTTTCTTTCTATAATTTTATGAATACCACCACAGGAGCCTTGCTGATGATGGTGCAGTATAGAAATTTGTACAATAAATAAGAATCAATAAATACAGTTGCCAGTAGCATAGGAAGCTGTCTTATATCAAGTCAGACCATTGGTACATCTAGCTCAGTATTGTATATACCGACTGGCAGCAGCTTCTCCAGCATTCCAGACAGGGCTCTTGCCCAGCCCTACCAGGAGATGCCAGGCATAAAACTAAAAATCTTTTTCATGCAAAGCAAAGCACATACTCTGCCATTGAATGAAGACCAGGGCTGGTGCAAGAGAATACGTTGCCTGAGGCAAGGTGGACACACATAGCAGATGTGCCATGGCCTCCTCCTCCTCCTTTCCACCCCCCCACTTACCTTTCTTCAAAAAAAATCCTTTGCCCCCTCCACCACCTCACCTTGCCTGCATGTGTGTGCGCATGTGCGTGTTAACCTGCTTCATCTGAGCATTTACAGTGCCTAAATGAACTAATCACATCCAGTGTGTCCTGCCTCGGTCAGATCAGACTCAATCCTGGGGAAGTCTATGGTCAAATCCATACAGCAGGGTTCAAAAAGTGGGCAGGTGTCAGAAACACAGTGTTACTGGTCAGGAGAAGAGGCAATCCAAAGCAGGTTCTAAGGCAAAACTGAGGTCAAGCACAAGTGAGCAGTCCAAAACAAGCACAGTCCAAGGAGCAGGGTCTTAGCAGGAGTCAGCAGCACAATAGATCAACCCAAACAAGAAGCAAGATCAGGACAGTTACATACTGTGAGCAGAAAGGAAGGTGTTGTTCCAGCAGCTATCAGGTCTCTATTATAGGCTTATACAGCTCCAGGTAGGACTCAGCTGTGGCATGTCAGAGGGTTCTGGAAGAAATCCTCCTCATGAGGACAGCCCTACTCACTAGGAGTCCTTTACTCAGGAGTCCTTTGAAACCAGGTACTCCTCAAAGGGGTCCTTCTGGCCTGCCTCTTCACACCACTACTTTTAGGGGCTAGGTAATGGCTCAGCCTCTGTCTCAGAGGTGAAGTTCCCCTCCTCTTATAGGGATGGAACCACAGCCATCTTCCCTGATAGCCCAGGCTTTTCCTGGCCTTCTGGCTGGGGCTCCTCCTTGATGGTGTTTGTCTCTAGGAGCTCTACCTCCTCTTCTGAGGATTCCTCCAGCAGGGCCATGACACAATGTGGGTTGTATCAGAACAAGCAGCTGTCTGTTGTGTGTCTGCATGGGGCACTGCTCTTGGCTAAAGTACACGATACATGGAATGTGGTGGTGTATTACGTTTATCTGTTTTTTAAAAAATGAAATAGCAACTATGGGGGTAGGGGGACAGAGACATGGCTGGAACCATGCCACACATGCCTTTCCTGCCACCCCATGATCCCAATGAAAACTGCCCCTTTCCCTCCAGAACTGCTATTTGTCCCAGGAGGGAAGCTTCCATTAATGCCAATGGAAACTTCCATCTTGGGGCTAATAGCCGTGTGGACAGGAAGTGATCTACTTTGGGACCATTGCATGGGAGAAAAAGGTTGTCTCTAGGAGCTCTACCTCCTCTTCTGAGGATTCCTCCAGCAGGGCCATGACACAATGTGGGTTGTATCAGAACAAGCAGCTGTCTGTTGTGTGTCTGCATGGGGCACTGCTCTTGGCTAAAGTACACGATACATGGAATGTGGTGGTGTATTACGTTTATCTGTTTTTTAAAAAATGAAATAGCAACTATGGGGGTAGGGGGACAGAGACATGGCTGGAACCATGCCACACATGCCTTTCCTGCCACCCCATGATCCCAATGAAAACTGCCCCTTTCCCTCCAGAACTGCTATTTGTCCCAGGAGGGAAGCTTCCATTAATGCCAATGGAAACTTCCATCTTGGGGCTAATAGCCGTGTGGACAGGAAGTGATCTACTTTGGGACCATTGCATGGGAGAAAAAGGTTTTAAAAAGCCCTTCCTGTGCATTCCTGATCTCACAAAAACCCCTCTGACTGCTACTTACATTTTTAGTAAACAACAACAGAATCATGAAATGCAGTCACACATTTCATGTATCACCTAGCTTGGCCTTTATGCAGAAACATGGGGTGGTTGGGCTATGTTGGGGCTATGTTGGGATTGAACATGCTCACTGTGTTCACAGGAGGAGCTTCTGATCACTGAAAGGGAGTTGCACTCATGGAAGGACCCCTTCTGTGAGAGAAACTCCTTCTGTGGTGGGATCTAATGTTGTTGCTCCATTTGCAGAAGGAGCTCCCATTCTCAGAAGTAAAGCTGCACTCACAGAAGGCATAATTCTTGTCTAAAGGCACATGATGAGGCCATGGCTGGTAAGATTTTAATGAGTCCCAGCTCGGCCACAGAGGGAGCAATCCTATGTGGATCAATGGCCACCTCCCACCCCAGGGGCGACTGCCTATCCAGTGCAGGGCGGGAGAAGTGGTGAGGAGCGGATCTCTTCCTCACTCCCCCTGCTCTGCTTTTGGCTGTCTAGCCACAGGACCTCAGAGCGTGGGAAGCAGCGGCCGGACAACACATAGGATATGTCGTACCGGCATTTCCAACCTCCCCATCCCGCTGCCGGGAACACCCTGTTTTCGCCACTCCACGCTGCTCTTACGAGCACAGAGTGCGGGGCTAATCCATGCTGCCTATGAGGTGGTGTGGGAGGGGGTGGGGGTCAGTTCCCCGGGAACTGACCTCGGGGCACGGGCTCCGAGGTCTGTTCCTGGGAGCCGACCTATCCTATGACCGTCTAGCCACTGACTCATGGCCATAGGATTGTGCCCTAAAGCACATTTCTTTACTTGGAATACTAGAATCATAGAATAGTAGGGTTGGAAGGGGCCTATAAAACCATCGAGTCCACCCCCATGCTCAGTGCAGGAATCCAAATCAGAGCATCCCTGACAGATGGCTGTCCAGCCTCGTCTTGAATGCCTCCAGTGTGGGAGAGCCCACCACCTCCCTAGATGGTTCCATTGTTGTATTGCTCTAACAGTCAGGAAATTTTTTCTGGTGTTCAGCCGGAATCTGGCTTCCTGTCCATTTAATCCATTAAACATATTTATGTCCTGCTTTTCCTTAGCAGTCTCAAGCTGCTGTATGCATTTCAAGGGAAACCTCCACTGGTGCCAGATGGAGGCTTCCTTTGAAATGCAAACAGCAGCTTCCGAGAGGCCATTTTTGCTGGGACAATGGCAGGGAGAGAAAGAGCTGAACTTCCCCACCCCAGTTCGGAGGCTGCCTGGGCTTCCCTACCGCTGCTATTACATCACAAAAAACCAAACACCATGCATGTTAATTACATTCGTGCAGCAAACAGGATGTCTTGTTTGGCCCTTAGTTATTGACCAAGGACATAGAGCACCTAGACAGCCCAGCTAACCAAATAGTTTACAAAGGAGCATGTGGTTCAGATAATTATAACTAAAAATAAACTGGGCCTGGGCCAGCTGGGTGCTTAGCATATGGGCAGGTCACTGTGGCTGATTCTCTTAGTCCTGGTTGCAAGGCTCACAATGGATGGCAGACATCAAAATAGCATAAAGCTATAAAAGATGTTTTTCTCCTCTTCCTCCTTTTATCTCGTTTCCCTTTCAGATTTGTTTTCCCTCTTCTCTTTTATGCCCTACAAGAGCAGTACTAAATGCTGATTCAGACAATGCTCGAGCACAAAGTCCTTCTCAGATAATTAGACTGAGCCTCAAATACCTGGCCTGCACACATCTTTGTATACCAAGCAGATCCGAATTCCCAGTTATTCAGGGCAAGGGTGGGAGCAGCAGCATGCAAGATGAGACTGTTTTAACTCTCCTCCCTAAAGCTGTACACCTATCATACACATTTTGTCCAGGATTCGAGATCATCAAGATCACCAGAGATCAGAGGTCCAGTCCTCTAAGAGCTTCTCCCAGCATGTAGCGTGAGGCATCTGCCTGCTTTCATCATTATAACGAAAGCAGACCTCCTCACAGTGCCTGCCTCTATAATAGATTCAAAGACATGAATAAAACTCCTTAATTTTCAAGTATTTCTTTTTTAAAAATTAATATTTGAAAAGGAGAGAAGGTAGCTTGTTAAGAAGGAAGATTTCTAAGGTTGTAGCTCTTGCATAGAAGGATACAGCTTGGTGGCCTCTCTTGTTATAAATGTTCTAGTACCCATCTGATGCCCACTTATTTATGGATTTTAGACTAAAAGCTCTTTTTTTGCCAGTTTTCTTCACAAGCACTTATCTCAACATCCTCATTAGATGGTTTTTCTCTTTTCTTTTTTTACAGGCCTATCCATGCCCTTGGTACTTCTTTTTGTTCCATTCTGAAAAAGAAATGGCTTTAAATGATCACTCTCTACCAGTTCCAACTTTTTTTCCCTTTGTAATTAGCTTTATTTGAAGGCCAGAAAAGTAAAAGGACCAGAAAAGGGGGGGGGGGGCTCACTGTTGCACAAAAGAGATGATGTTCCTTACTTCACCCATATGCTATATGTACCGAGGGGGTCAGCATGTCTCCATTTTCAAAATTAGTTTTTTTTAAAGGTCCATTCTAATAGAAACTGCATAGATGTAAATGGGCATGTGATGAATTTTGTCTGGATCAGATTTTTTTTTTCATCTGTTAAATATCATTTGAATAAATTCTTTCAAAGACAAACATATCCCTCCAAAAGAGCAAGATTTAAGAACAGAGTTGTTTTGCAAATAATCTGTAAGACCCAGCCCATAAACTGTGCATGCGTATCCTCCCATTTCTTGGAGAGGCAGGAAGGAGACTGCATTTTGGGGAGAAATCAAAGGGACAAGCTTTCTAAGCACATTCCTAAGAAACAGGACTTTGTGAGTGTGGTCGTGGCAATCCACATGTGGAGATCAGTCTGCACACGCCATTGACCCCTCCTTGGATCAGGGTCCGCATTAATCCATTAATATGGATGGGGAATGGGCAAATATGAGCAATAGATGTAGGGATTGAGGGCCCTTATATAATTCTGCTCTTTGGTGCCCCTTGGAACAGATAAACCCATTTTTCCTACCCTTGCCTCATTCTTAATTACAACTTGTGGGTCTGTCCGCTTTTATTTTTTCTGATAATGTCTGTATCCTAATAAGGAGTCTTTACATACAGTCTTTCCTCGCATAACACATACATATTTGTTGTGCATAGTCTACAAATCTTCCTTTGAGCTGGGCACAGCATTCTGCACCTGATGTGAGAAAATGCAACAATCCCCCAGATAGTACAACTATTGATTGCCTGGGATAATGGTATTTATTTGTTTGTTTGTTTGATTGCATTTTTATACTGCCCAATAGCCAAAGCTCTTTGGGCAATTCACAACAGTTAAAATGGTAAAATACAAGACAATAAAATACAGATGATATAATACAGTATAAAATTTAAAAGTTTAAAACTACAATATAAAAGTAAAAATAATAACCAAACAGAAGCTAGCAGCAGTGCAAAAAATATTAAAAATAGGAGAGATAAAACAACCTGAAAAACTAAAATGCCTGGGAGAATAAAAGGGTCTTCACCTGGTGCTGAAACAAGCACAATATAGGTGCCAGGTGAACCTCTCTGGGAAGCTCATTCCAGCTGGGGTGCCAGCAGAAATGACCTTTTCTTGTAGCCACCCACTTCACTTCCTTTAGCAGGGGCTCCTGGAGAAGGACCACTGAAGCTGATCTTAGGGTCTGGGCAGGTGGATACGGGAGGAGACGACCCTTCTGGGAGCCTGGCCCCAAGCTGCTTAGGGCTTTGAATGTTAGTACCAGCACTTGGAATCGGGCCTGGACCCGGACTGGCAGCCAGTGCAGATGAAAAAGTACAGGCATAATATGATCGCATTGGCCAGTCCCTCTTAACAGTCTTGCTGCCCTATTTTGGACCAGCTGAAGTTTCTGGACTGTTTTCAAAGGCAGCCCCATGTATAATGCATTGCAGTAATCCAAATGGGAGGCTATCAGAGCATAGATGACTGTAGCTAGACTAAAGACATAGTTGGTACATCAGCCTAAGCTGATAAAAGGTGCTCCATGCCACTGAATTCACCTGTGCCTCCAGTGACTATGCTGGATCTAAAAGCATCCTCAAACTACAAACCCGAGCCTTGGGGGGGGGGGGTGCAACTAAGGATGTCAGAGAATTCCGCCACGGATCTTGGTGAGGCCGAATGCCAGTGCATTTGGCCCCCCGAAATCCATGGCGGAACGAAGCCCCCCCCCATGAAAGGCACGTGAAACGGAGCACTTACCTGCTGCCGTCTGCACTGACTTGCGAATTCGATTCTTCATCATAGCTGTGATAGGCTACGTAAATAATTACGTAGCCTATCATCATTTGCGTCCCTGCGGAGGCCATGATAGGCTACGTAAGTATTTATGTAGCCTATCATGGCAAGCTAAAAAAAAAAACAGCATACGCAAATGGCGGTGGCTACGGCGGCTGCCATTTGCATTCCCTTTTTTTCGCCGTTTTAGCCTACGTAAATATTTATGTAAGCTATTACGGCAAAAAAAAAGGGGAATGCAAATAACGTAGTGGGCTCTATTTGCGTTCCTCCCCCCCCCCCGCCGTAATAGCTTACGTAAATATTTACGTAAGCTAAAACAGTGAAAAAAAGGGAACGCAAATGGCAGCCACTGTAGCCGCCGCCATTTGCATATGCTGTTGGGGGTTTTTTTGCCTGCAGGCTGCCCAGCGGCTGGATGTCCGGCTGCGGGCGGCCCCGGCCAGCGGCTCTGCGGAATCTCCGTGGAGCGGAACCAGCTGGGTTAGGATTTTGGGGGGAGGTGCGGAGCGCCTCCCCCCCACCGCGAATCACCCCATCAAAAAGGTACATCCCTAGGTGCAACCTCCTCCAGAACAGGTTGAATACCACTTAGCTGGGCAGATGATCCACCCACTAACAGTACCTCCATATTGTCTTGATTGAGCCTCAGTCTATTCTATTGGACCCCATCCAGTCCATTACTGCACCCAGGCCCTGACTGAGAATCAGAATGCGCACTGCCTCTCCTGTATTTGCTGAAAAAGAGCGAGGAAGGGAGCTGAGTGTCATCTGCATATTGGTGACACCTCAGCTCACGTTTCCAGACAACCTCTCCCAGACCTTCCATGTTGATGTTGAATAGCATGGAGGATAAATAGAGCTCTGTGGAACCCTATAGTGTGACAGCCGATGGACAGAGCAATAATCAGTCATCCAAGCAGGAGTAGAAGCACTGCAGTGCCGTAGCTCCAGCTCCCAGCCCAGATAGCCTATCCAGAAGGATACCATGGATGATGGTATCAAAAGCTGCTAAAAGGTCCAAGAGAATCAACCAGGTCATATTCCCCCTCTCCTTCTCCCAGCAAAGGTCATCCCACAGGGTGACCAAGGCAGTTTCTGTTCCAAAACTAGGTCTTATGTGAGACTGGGGCTGTTTGCATGATGTGACAGCTCACCGAGAGTTATTTAACCCACGATGGTGCTGCAGGGCGCATGTGGCCACCATTTTGAACATGCAACCCCTGCTTGGGGTTTGTCATGTCATGCAATCCTGGTGAGCATAGGTTATGCAGGAGTTAAACATCCCCCACATAACCCCATGGTCTGGTTTAGGTTATCTGAAGTTTGTTTAAACCTCGCATAACCCACATTTGCCGGGTTCACATGACACAATCCCTGAGCGGAAGTTGCATATGTAATCTGGTGCCCAACAGCACTGTGGCTCATTGTGGATTAAATAACCCATGATGAGGTGCAGTGCATTGTCCAAACCTGGTCTGTCTGTGCATTCTTCCAGATGCCAACTTCTCTAGTGATTGTAGTGCTAACAAAAGGAGGTTCAACAGTAAGCATTTCAGAGAAGACATGCTCCTGAACACGAGGTTTTGGTGTTACAGTCATGGTGCTGCTCCCACTCCCCTTCATGGATCACTGCTTTGTTGTGGCGAAGGGGCTTGCATAACTCAGTGAAGCCATAAGCTGTGCCATGCAGGGCCACCCAAGACGGACAGGTCATGGTGGAGAACTCTGACAAAATGTGGTCCACTGGAGAAGGAAATGGCAACCCACTCCAGTATTCTTGCCAAGAAAACCCCATGGAACATATCACAAGGCTAAAAGAGATGATGCCGGAAGATGAGCCCCTCAGGTCGGCTCCGGGAAATTGCGGAGGACAGGAAGGCCTGGCGAGCTATGGTCCATGGGGTCACGAAGAGTCGGACATGACTTAATGACTGAACAACAACAAGCTGCTCCCACTGATCCTGCTAATCCATCTAACATTGGTCAGCATATGTGCCAGGTGATCTGCTTTACTGAGCAATGAGCTCTCAGGGCAGGCAAGCAGCTAAAAATCAGTAAACACAAAAGCCACAACACAATGAAAACAGCAAAGATAAAAAGCATTCCGTCATCACAGAGGAGGAGAAAGCTAATTTCAATGAGTGTTTGCAAAGGTCTGGGAAAATAAAATTTAAAAAGTCTTTGTTTGGTGTAGAAAAGACATCAGTATGGGCCCCAGCTGAGAATTTCAGGCATGGGCCACCACAGCAAAGAAGGACCTTTCCCTGATCACCACTTCCCCTAACCTCAGAAGGTGAGCATCTGCCGACAAGGACCTCTGAAGTTCTCAGCTCACATACAGGCACTGTGCTTGACAATCAATGGCTGTGCTATCTGGGGGATTCTTACATTTTCCCACATCCAATACAGGTGCATCTGGAAGCACCTGTATTGGATATCCCATAACAGTTAGTACAAACACAGCAACCTCAACATGCCCACATCATTTTTCATGTTCTTGTTTTACATTTTGTCATCATCTAGCACTAATAAAAAGTGTCAAGAGGAGCAAAACTACCCACAGCTTTCCATCACCATTGCCATCCATTGGCTTTATTTTATTTGAATGTTTTCTTTGAGACTGAGGGCTGATCTACACTTATGGGTTTTTTCACTTCCAATGAGGCTTCACCGCCCGTCTTTCATACTACGCAGTACCCGCCTCGAATTGGAACCGGAATTTCCCGCTCCCGTGCTCCCGCTTTCAATACCCTGATATCCTGGTATTTCCCCTTAATGTGCTCTGATTTTCCGCCTTCACTACCATATCTGGTCATAGTCCCCTCCCCTGCCTGTCCATGTACGGCGGTGTTTGTATTTCCCTCCTTCCAATCACAGCTCTTGACGGCCCCATGTCGTCTTCCGGCTACTGATCGCATAGCTTCCTCAGCACTCAATGTTTCCTCAGTAACAAGCAAAGGGCTGGATGTGCGCGCACTTGTCTGATCTCGGAAGCTAAGCAGGGTCAATCCCGGTCAGTAGTTGGATGAGCGACCGCCTGGGAATCAGGCTTCCTGCGCTGAGCAGGGGGTTGTTCTATCCCTTCAAATGAGACTAAGTTTTACCCCCTTCTATTCCCCGCATCGTTTTTTTTCTTTTTTTTAATTAAGGCGTTATCTTCAAAGAATCGTGGCTTCTCCACGATGTTTTTTTTCCCCTTCTAATTCAGGCATGATCTTTGAAGATTCGAAAATTCGAAGAGAACGATTCTTCAAAGAACGCCTTAATTTAAAAAAAAACACGATGTGAGGGATAGAAGGGGTAAAACTTAGTCTCATTTGAAGGGATAGAACAACCCCCTGCTCAATGCAGGAAGCCTGATTCTCAGGCGGTCGCCCACCCAACTACTGACCAGACTGACGTGAAGCTTCGAATCTTCGAAGATGCCAGCAGCCCCCCCCAAATGCGAGCACTGGGTGCTGCCGCCACTGCCCCTCTTCCTCGCACCGGCTGTTAAGGGCTGGCATGGGGAAAAGAGCATTGGCGGACACCCCCCAGCCGCTTGCCCTTGCCTCCAGCAGGTGGGGGGGAGAAGAGAATAGGTACCTCCTTTTTCCCTCCACCCCCACCTGCTACAGTGGCAGCAGCGGCAAGGGACAAGCTGGTCGTTTTCCCCAAGGCCAGGAAAACATGCAGAAAATGACAAGCCTCTCCCGCGTCACTGCCGTGCAGTGGGCATGGAATCAGCAGAAACAGGAAGAGTTTCTGATCCTCCAATGAGAGCCGCCATCTTTAAGAGCAGAAAAACAGTGCAGCGCTCAAGTGTGAACTGAGCTCGCGTATTCGATGAAGCACTGCAACAGGGAAAATGGCTGAGTGTGGATAATCATGTTTTAATGAGAGAGCATTTAACCCGACAGGACACCGAATTCATTGCGATGGCGGGCGCCATGTAGATCAACCCTGAGTATCTCTTTTCTCCCATGCTGGAACACACATCCAACCAGGCTTTTTTTTTTTTTTTAAGGGGGGGGGATATGTTGTGGCCCCATAGCAATACTATTCCTCTCTCCCATATATTAAGAGGTGGGTCAGTATTTTTGGTGGCCAGGGACTTGCAGGAGCATCACACACACCAAAGATAAATTGCATTTTTGTCATGTTTTGTCCAACTGTGTGGAAAAGCTGAAAATATCTTTGAAATGAATGAAACTAAAATGGCTTACTGCACATAATCACGAAAGCATCAGTGCTGCTTGTTCTGGTGATTATCAAGAAAATAAAAAAGCAAAAGACTTTGTGAAAAGTTTGGGATAAAATCACAACCATTCTGAACTAACCCCCCTCTCTTTAAAGACAGTGCAGACATCTAAAAGATTTACCTCCGGTCTTCCTTGCAGTGCATAAAATATAATTTCAAATGCTGTTGGGGATCCTAAGGGCATTCCTGCACTGCTGGCAAGATATTTTATCCTACCCTAGTAGAGAAATACATAACAATGTTCTTAAAAAATTAAAAATTAAAGGAAGCTGAATATATGCCCACTGCCAATTCTCTAGGTTGGCATCATGTTATTCTCCAGTGCTCCATCAGCATGGATTCATTCTGAAATGTCAGCATAGTCTGTAGAAAAGCTGTTTGTGTGTATAAGAGAGAGCATATTCATTAAGGGCTCCTTGACACTGGGCTTTTATCCTGCAATTGACCCTCCTGCACTAAATGCCCTTTGTTCCGTTTTTAAATAGATCCCAGATAATGAGCTATCAAATTATCCTGTTGTGTTCCGCTTCAGTTTCCTCCGTCAAAAGAGTTAAAGCGGGAAGAAAAGGAGCGAGATCAATGAAAGATAATGGAAGACTCAGATATGGGGAGGAGGAGGAGGGAAGGGAGGAAAGGGAACACGTGTAAGGGAGTTAGTTGTGATCCTGCATTTAAAACAGAAGCGGAAAGCCCCGTTTTAAATGCAGGATTTTAGGCTGGTGTCGAAATGCCCTAAGATTACACTTGCTCTGAGTTTGTTTTGGGGAAGATATGGTAATTCTAGAAGGGTAGCTCTCAAGATACACAAAACAAGCTACAGTACGATTTAAGTGGTCACTATTAATACTGTTGGCTTGAGACCTTTATTTTGCATCCATCTAAGCACATGATTTCCAGAAAGGGTAATAATTAGTGGCAATAATGTTCTTATTGTTATGCACACAGCAGATCTCCAACTACTGAGCTTTCATGGGTTCTGGTGCTTACTCACGGTTTAGTTTAGTAGGAATGAGGTTACTGGAGACTGACTAGGGTATTGTAATATTTGCATTTATTTATAAATATACAGGTTGAGCATAAAGCAGAAGTTAACAGCATTAACTGCTCCCACATCAGATCTCTAGGAGAACAAGCCCCCGCCCTCTGCCCGCCCTGTCCCAGTGCTATTAGCTTTCAGTCTAAAACTCAGCCTCCTTGACTTTGAGCATTTGTATATGAAGCTTTTATTGCACATTTGTGATTAGTCATCCATGGAAGTTTGTGGGTCCTTTACATGACACTGTGAACCTCCGGGGCATCTCATGCACTTTCTGACCTTTATCCTGGTTTTTAAAAGATCAGGGATAATGCAGTAATAAATGTCAGCCTGCTTTAATGGCCGTGTGAAATTGCATAATTCTGCTATACAGTCAGGGCCAGAAATATTGGAACAAGGATATCTGTTTTGGCAGTTGGCCTCTGTACACCACCACATTGAAGTTGAAAGGAAACACACCCAGATGGGAGTGAAGGACTGGCTGTCCTTCCTGAATGGTTAGTGCCCCGCTTTTGTCGAACCCCTTGAATTACGGCTGAAAGTCCTGACTTCGCTCCCATCTGGGTGTGTTTCCTTTCAGCTTCAATGTGGTGGTGTGCAGAGGCCAACTGCCAAAACAGTTATCCTTCTTCTGATATTTTTGGCCCTGATGGTAGGTCCACTATATCACAGCACTATCTAGTGGCTGTATAATGAAACATGTAAAACTTGCAGACAAAAGAAGTCCTGGAAAAAAGCTTGTGTCAGCCTGTGTAAGGAGCTGATCTTAATCCCACAAAGAATCAGGAAGCAGAGGCCCCAGTACCTTGCGGGATAAAAAGCCTGCTGTGAAGAAGCCCTTTGTCTGAGTTTCCCCAAAAACTAAACTTCCAGCTTCCTGACAAAAGCCTTGATTACATCATCTCCCAAGAAGCGGGGAGGGGGCTACGCCCTGACTCTCAAATGGCTATCTCTTTTGAGAGACAGCTCCTTAAGAAAAACAAGGGTGCTTGACCACTCGGCAATCCTGCTCATTTCATTAACCCTCTCATGATCAAACTACAGCCTTACAACCAAGAATCACCAAGTTGGAAGGTTTCCTTAAAAATCCATTTGGTCCAACCCCAAACCCAAAACAACTATGTAGCAACTCAAAATATAGTTTGAACTGCTTTTCTGCAGAACAGGGCTGGATCTACACTTACCTCCTTTTTCGCTTCCAATGAGGTTTCACCGCCCGCTTTTCACACTACGCAGTAGCCACCTCGAATTGGAGCCGGAATTTCCCACTTCCGTGCTCCCGCTTTCAATACCCTAATATCCCAATATTTTCCCTTAATGTGCTCCAATTTTCCACCTTCTCTACCATATCCAGTCGTAGTCCCCTCCCCCACCTGTCCATATGCAGCGGTGTTTGTATTTCCCTCCTGTCCAATCACAGCTCTCGATGGCCCCATGTCTTCTTCTGGCTACCAATCACATAGCTTCCTCTGCAGCCCATTTCCTCAGCAACAAGCAAAGGGCTGGATGTGCGCGCACTTGTCTGATCTTGGAAGCTAAGCAGGGTCGGTCCTGGTCAGTGCTTGGATGGGAGACTGCCTGGGAATCAGGCTTCCTGCACTGAGCAGGGGGTTGTTGTATCCCTTCAAATGAGATTAAGTTTTACCCCCTCCTATCCCCTGCTCTGGGTGTTTTTTTTTTTAAATTCAGGCATTATCCTAGCAAAATCGGTGCTTCTCCGTGATGTTTTTTTTTTCTAATTGAGGCATGATCTTCGAAGCTTTGAAGTTGTGAAGCTCTAAGGTGTAGGCAACCTGGTGGACTACCATCCCTTAAGCTCCAGCCAGCATGGGATGGTGGGTTTATGGATTGTGGGAGTTGGCATCCAAAAATCTGAAGAGCACCAGGATGAGTTTCAGGATAAAAAGTAACACAGAATACAGTATTGAATATATTAGTGGTTAATTCATTTCACTGGGTTGTTTTGCATTTTCCTTTTAAAAAAATCAAAATTTTATTAATGGGCTAGAGATGGTTCAGTAATGTGCAGTATACAGATGGTTCAGTAATGTGCAGCACTATCCTTTGCTTGTTTACTTGGAAGTAAGTCACTAATTTCAATAGGATATACTCTGTTGTGAGTGTAGGATAAACAAGCATTAAATAAGTGAAAAAAATTGCTATGGTAATGTATGTGACACACTCTGAACATTGTAAAGTTCTTTGTAAATGCTAGACATTATTATTATCACCAATAAGAACAAATGCATTACAAAGAAGTAAACAAACTGCTGGGTTTTCTTTCCTAATAATATCAGTCCATGGGAGTAAAATAACCAGCAACCATCCTCTCATATGTCAGCTATCATTAGGAGGGTGCAATGGCTCACCTGAGAAGGCAAATTCTGGGGTGCCATTAAAGGGCAGCAAATTGCAAGCATTTAGCTTGTTATCACTTTAATCACCATGGAGGGTGCCTTTTGGATTTTCTGCTCAAGCACCAAAATGTCTTGGGCTGTCTCTGTATCAAGTGGTTTTGAACTCCTTGTCCTCTCTCTGAAATAAAACTGCATGTTATAGTTCAGAGACATAATTTGTTCATGTTTTCTCTCTCTCCCAAATGTGGATATGACACACATTTTGTAATACGCTGCACCTGCATATTACAAAAGTAACATTAAAAGCATCTTCAGCAGTTACACTGAGAGCTAATGCCAATAATGGCAGTTGTGTTTCAAGGTTTGACTGTGCTGGCTCATTTTCATGGCATTTGAACCTAAATTCTATAAACAATTGTGCAGTCCATACCTTATCCCATAACCTGTCCTAATTAGTAATATACTTGTAATTATTTTCTAAGCATGAAACTTAGTGCCTATATAGGCATTAACTTTAATTCAGCCTCCTTTAATTTTGATACATTTCTTTCAATGTCTTTCATCCCAGCTACGTCCTTGCCCTTCCACCTCCAATATTTGAACTCCTGCCAGCTTTGAAAGATATTTGGAGCATCTCTACACCAGCCTAAAATCCTGCATTTAAAACGGGGCTTTCTGCTTCTGTTTTAAATGCAGGATCATGATGGACTCCCTTTGCACCAGCTTCCTTCCCCCTCCTTTCCCCCCTTATCAGAGTCTTCCATATGTTTCATTATACAGCTGCTAGATGGTGCTGTGGTCTACCTCCTCTTATTGCAGCGTTTCCTTTTTCACAAGGGAACTGAAGTGGAACTCAAGCACTATAATTTGATAGCTCATTATCTCCGATCTTTTAAAAAATGGAATAAAGGTCATTTCATGCAGAAGACGCCCTGGAGGTTGACAATGTCATGTAAAGGGCCCGCAAACTTTTGTGAGTAACCAATCTCAATAGCAGGAGAAAAGCTCCGTGTGAAGAATCCCTTCACAAGCGGATTCAATGTTCCTCCCTAGTTCTTCCTCTGTGCCACGAGTGAATATGTGGTTGATGGATAATGGCACGTGCATGCCCCCATGAGTTCCCATTCTCATCCTGCTATCATGATAGTATCATGCTGCAGGTAAGATTCACAGATCACTTACAATGGCTGTGCTTGGATGCAACAACTAAACCATGGGCATGTGTATTTCTCCTCCCTTCCCCTGGTGTGGCCACAGGGAGATCAGAAGTTTCTGTTTCTATTTTAGATTAACCACAGTTTAGTGTGTCAGCCAAACCTTAAACTGTGTCAGCCAAACCCTAAATTTAACTATATATATATATATATATATATATATACACACACACACACACACACCATATTAACTATGCTTAGAATTAGCTTGCTTCTGTGGTTAGTTAAGAGTAAGATCTGTCGAGCTTCAGACAACATGGCAAGCTGTGGTCAATCTAAAATAAAAGCAAAAGCTTCTGAAGCTTCCTCCATGCAGCTGTGTCAGAGGAGGAGGAGGGAGAATACAAGCCAGAGGCCTGCTGCAACTCATTCTTGTGAGAATAAGCCCTATGTAATGCTAACCCTTAGAGTGTCCTTGCTCCTGGAATTTACAACTAAACATACGCAGGACCTGGAAATCCTCTCATTGCTTCAAAATGTAGCATTACTTATGTGTGTCTGAGGGTGGTAATAGGGGATGGAGGAGGAGATATGATGTTTTAAAATGATTCAGTAAAGCTTTAAAGCAACTATTTAAATCCATATTGATTCAGGACAGTGTATATTGTTTGCATTTGATGCATATATTCCATTCACTGACCTCATTTGGGTTCAAGTACTGCATCTTCTGAAGGTCAAGTCTTACTAATGGAGGCCTACAACTCACTTACAAACTAAATTCCTTCTTTTTTTAGTGTTTCTTCAAAGTTACTTATAAAACCATCAAAGTGGTTTTCCCATGTAGCATATCCAAGAGTACAGCTATAGTACATATCTTCAAACTATCTTGGAAAAGCATGTCTCTTCCCCATCCCCTCCCCTTCCCATACCCTTACCCCACAAATTATTGAAGGAAAGTTACCTTTAAGCAAAATACCGTGGTCTTATTTTCTATATATCTACAAATACCCCGACATTTTCGTAGATCTAAGAACAGGGCTTGACAAACTAGAGTATTTATCCAGACTACAATAGCCATTTGTCTGTGCTTTAGTGCCATTTTCTGTCACACCAGCATGACAGCACTAAGTGTTTAGTTGGAATAAGTGGTTCCATGTCCTTTGATAATACAACATGGTTCCAGCATTCTGTTCACTACAATTTCATCTCCATCAGGGGTGGCACAAGGCACCTTAGTATTCCCAGAGATTTTCAAACTGTGGCACGTGTGCTCTATTATGCACTCATCTGGTCCATTTGGACTGGGTTCATGGGGGAATACAATTAGCCAGCCGCTTTCTTTACACCGCCTCACCTGGCACTCTGTTTTGATCCTCAGCTATTTTGATTCCCCCCTCCCTTTTATTTAGAATTCTCTAAGAAATAAGACCTCAGTAACTTTATGTTTCACACACATCAGAGTACAATAAAAACAGCCTCATTTGTCATATTATTGGTAGATGTTGTATTCTCAACTCAAGCAAAGCACATTCTTATTACAGAAACATATAGGGACTGCCTGTTATGTTTGCAAATAAGAATCATATGAAATCCTACCAGTAAAGAAGAAACTTGTTGGGGTGAATTTTGAACTAGTGGAACTGAGAGCAAGCTGTCATGAAAACCAAATTAATTTTCAGCTGGGTGCTATTTGTACTCCCAAGAGTTAAGGCTGCATCAGAAAGTCATCCTCACTGCAAATGATTATTTGGTTTTGCCAACAGAAATTCAAATATCCCCATGCAATGATCCCTTGCAAGTTTAGAGGCTCCAGGGCAGACATGGGGCTGCTTCACCCTCAAGCATTTCCCAATTCACTTCAGAGAATGGAGAACTTTCCACTAAAGTCAATGGAGAAAGCTGAAGACGTGTGCATGGAAGTCCCTATGTGTAGGGATTTCAAACATGTATCTGGACACAGGATTGCAGCTATATGTCCTGTGTTACAGTTTGCAAATTAATGTTTCAATTTCTCCTTCAGTAAACTTAAGAAGATAAACCTTTGGATAAAGGGCTGATATTAAGGTAGTTTCTTGATACTCTCACAGAAAACATGCAGATGTTTTGAAAACCTGGAGAATGGATTTAAAAAGAAGAATGCATCATTTTTAGAGCTAGATTTAGTGCCTTAGACTAAAGATGCTGAAGTAATTCATCTAGCAAGATCACATATACAGGTTCGCCATTCCCAGTAGAACGTACTGGGTTGCTAGACTTCTGACTTTCAAGCAGTCCTGAGTTTCCATAAGCACAGAATTTTTTTTCTAGAATTAACTTCTTCTATTTTTAGAAAAATATTTCTAAATATTTCTATTTTTCTAGAATTAACTTGCTATATAATATATTGCCATGTACACACAGCGGCTATTCTAAGAGGTTTTACATTAAAAGTTTTGCGGCAGTGATGATCTTTGTGAATTTTATTATAGTGGATTGGAATTACTTGACTTAAAAATGTATGGGTTAAAAATCTAGATGTTACTCCATAATCTGATGTTACAATTCAGACAATGATGAAACTCAGGCATCCGCAAGCTTATGCCTCATCATGGGAATTGATTCATCACACTGCAATCAGTCTTTTGGTTCTTATCTGAATACAGATTAAGATGCTGGAAAAGATTTACATGTTTGTGCTGTAGAGAGAATGAACAAGAAAAATAGATTTGACTGGTGATAGGGTTTAGCTTCAGTATCAATTACCCATAAAGGTGACCCACAAAAGATTATTTATAAACTGGATTAATGCCATTTCCCCTTTTTTCATAATGCAAAAGAGGGCTAGAAATGGTCTAAACCTTTCTTTTCTTATCATTTACCTTAGAAAGAACTGCAGTGTCACATGTTGGCCTTCCTTAATATTATCATAGACCCCCCCCCCCCGACTTAAATGTTTATTCCTCCTCAAGTACGTCATTCTATCCGTAATCTCTTTGGGGGCATGTTTAAAAAGAAAATGTGGAATCAGAAATGGTGGCAAAGCCAGACGTTTAATTTGAGCTTTTACAAATCTAAATAAAAAGCAGTTCCTTGTTCTAAGACAAGTTCTACAAATCCAATTTAAAATGCGATACTCCTGCACTATTTTTCATCAGTTAAGGGCGCAATCCTAACTAGATAGGTGGCCACCTCCAAACTCGGAGGTGACCACCTATCTAAAGCAAGGCAGGAGAGGCATGGGGGGGATCATTCCCTCCGCGCCTCTCCTGCCTCGCTATTTTTCGCTAGACAGCCGTTTTCAGCTGTCTAGCGGCAGGGGTGGGGGGCAACTGGGAGAGGAAGCTGCCATATGAGACACGATGTGTTGTACACACAGCTCTGCTCTCCCTGCCCCGGAACATCCCCAGCCCTGCCCCTTTTCAGTCACTCCACGCTCCTCTTACTAGCGCAGAGGATGGGGCTTCTCCATGCTGCCTCTGAGGCAGTGCAGGCGAGGAGGGAGGTCGGTTTTCCAGGAACCGACCTCAGATCGCGGGCTCCAAGGTTGGTTCCTGGAAAAGAGCATATCCTATGGCCCCTAGACAGTGTCTAGTGGCCATAGGATTGCTCCCTTAATGAAGGTAAATGCTGTCCTATGCTGTCTGTCCTATGCTGTCTGTCAAATATTGTTTATCTCTATCTTAATTAAATATATTTAAATTTAAAAATGTAGTGACATTTTCTAAACACGTCATGCTATTTCAGTCGTTAGCAGGTATCATACAGCCAGTAAGCAACCATTATTGTATTATTATTCCATTTTAAGCTGCTTTTAGGAGGCGGGGGCTTTTTACTGATACTAGCACCTGATCAAAGTGGGATATACAATTTTTTTATAAAAACAATATATATGACCTGATCCAAAGAAAAAAAAATATTGCAAAAAGTTCCTTTTGCCTGTTATCCTTAAGTATGATCAGTAGCCAGGTGAAGTGAGGACAAAGCCTGGGTAACTAGGACAGAATGATGTGAGAACACTACTGTGAGGTAAGATGCTATGACAACAGAAAAAGAGACAAGCTAAGAATATTGCCTACCAACCTTTTAAAGTACCAGACATAATACTGATATTAGCACCTGATGCAATACTTTCCCTTCTAGGCAACGGAAATTTAGTTTCAGTAAACTAAACTTAAACCAATGATCTGGTTCGAACTTTGCAGCCAAAACAAGGTCATGCCTTCATCCCTCCCTCCTCAAATCCCCCTCTCCAATTCTCTCCCTCACATCTTCTTTTGAGATAATACTTTGAGCTGATGACCAAATCAGGCAAACTGCAGTTGCCATAAACCATAGCTTGCCTCCAAGCTAGAACTGGAAGTTTAGTTCAAAGCATGGTTTTTAACTCTGGTTTGGACACCAACTATGGATTGCAGTAATTGTAGTTGGCCCAATTCAGATATCACGGCATACTACAGTTGTCGCATATGAGGGAATTGGAGTATTCAAGGGAACGAAGCAAGTCTCAGGGACAGCCCCAATGGCAAACCATGGTTTTGCCATCTGAACAAAGCAAGGGGCTTAGAGCTTTAAAATTCTCAAGGGTAGTTTGACAAGAACTCACAGGTCTTCTAAAGCAAAACTATAATACGAGAGTTGTATCCAGTGGTGTCCATCTGCCAGAGAAAGGGGCACTGCTGAATGGACACAATGGATTCGCCCTCTTGCCTGCACTGCCCTGCAAATCTGCTCTGGAGTCTTGGGGGAATCCTCTGGAGCACATTTGAGGTGTGTGTACAGGGGAGAGTAGAGGAAGAGGAAGTCCACTTGCATGTCATAGGATATAGCCCTGAGTTACCAACTCCTGGAGACTTCCAAAGAGAGAAGTTGGTCCCTTTAGCTCATTAAGGTCACAATCCTATACATGTTTAGACAGAAATAAGTCCTACAACTCCTAGCATGCCCCAGCCAGCGATGCTAGATGATGCATGCTGGGAGTTGTAGGACTTTTTTCTGTCTAAACATGCATAGGATTATGTCCTGCATGTCCAATATTAGTTCCAATCACAGTGAGTTGTCAACATTGCAGCCTGTTCAATTATAAGTATTCATAATTCCCATGATATCTGTCAAGCATCATCTATCAAGAGCTGTTCACCAGTGAGATTTTGCAGTCTCCTCATATCAGTAATTCTGTGTTATGCCTGAAGGAACACATTCCTTTTTGGCCTTTAGGAGTAACTGCAGAGGACTGAAGGGCTTTGTCTGAGGATGTTGGGAAGGAGTTCTGAGAACAGTTGTTTGAAGATATTCAGAGGAAAAGAGATTGAGGGGTTACAGAGAGAAAGGGAGTAAAAATCAGCCATCCAGAGAAGCCCGCAGAAGAGGTAGTATCAGCATTCTTCTGCTCTAAGACAGTATTCATCCAGCAGCTGCTCCACAGTCAAGGGCCTGAAAGAGACTGAGGGCTTCATCACACCAGGCTTTTTATCCCACAACTTACTGGGGCTTCTGATTCCAGATTATTTGTGGGATTTAAATTGGTTCTTTACACTGCTGCTTTTTCTTTTACCGCATAACAGTATCTGCCATTTACACTGGTGGGTGGAGCTTGGCATGATGTTACTGGATGTCAGTAGTGTTGTACGCCCCTGTCCACGCCCTCTGGGGTAGCCCCTCCCCCTTCTTGGCATAAACATTTCCATTTCCCCATCCTAAATTGACTTTATGGGGAAATTCAGATTTAAGAATTGGAAAGAAAATGTTTTTATGGCAGTCCTGGACAGATAAAATGATCTTTACCCTGGATCAATTAATGGGGGCTGATGATTTCTTGTTATTTTCAACTTTGCAAGATCAATTTGATTTGCCTGCTACAGCAGAATGGCAGTACTTGCAATTAAAACATTTGTTGGTATCTCGATTCGGTCCTGCTGCTTTTACTGCTTCAGAGTCTCCTTCGCTACTGGAAATACTCATTGAAGCTGATCAGATGTATAGACCTACGATTCATGTTTGTAAATATTTATTATCAATGAATAAATATGATACAAGTGGTTTACAGCAGGAATGGAACAGGGAATTGGAACATCCTAGTTTGTTTAATCAATGGACTGCCATTTTGGCGTCTGTATCAGATATCTCAACAGATCTTCAGTTATGCCTTATTCAGCAAAAACATTTGTTTTGGGTCTATTGGATGCCACAAAGTCTTTTTAATAAAGGTTTGTCAAATTCAGTTAATTGTTGGAGGTGTAATGCAGTCAATGTGTCTCTTATTCATATGTTTTAGAAATGCCCAATGGTTGCCTCCTTTTGGGAGGAAGTTATTATATGGATAAATTTTGTATTGAAAAGCAATTTAATATTTATTGATGCAAATGTTATTTTAAATTACTTACCTGCTTCTTGGAATGTAACACATGGTCATCGTAAATGGATTTTTTGTGCCTTTTTGGTTGCTAAAAGACTGATGCTACGATACTGGAAGGATAAACGCTCACCGCCTATAATACAATAGATTGCAGACTTAACAACACTAGACACATTCGAAAGAGTGGTATATAGGCATAACTTGCAAGTGGACTTATATGTGAATATCTGGTCTGCTTTTACTGAAGTTTATGTGTAACCTATTTTTTTCCTTTTTTTTTTTTTTTACTCTTCCTAGAATATTATAATAATTCAAAACTGAGGGTTTTAGAATGTTGTTATACTTTTTTCTTTTTGGTTTTATGCTTTTGTTTGTTTTGTTTGTTGAAATTCACAATAAAAAATTTGAAAAAAAATAAACTTTTTCATCTCAACTTCCTTGCCTCCCCTTTTCACTTCTGCTGCCTCCAATCCCTACCTTGGCAACTTCTACATACAAGCCACAGTACGTTCACAGGTTGAGAAGTCTGCCCTCCCCCGCACTGCCCACGTGCACAAGTCAGTACTGTCCTTGTAAAAGCAAGTAGTAACACTTTTTTAATTTGAGTATACACTGGGAGAGGGGATTGAGTGGAAAGGGGTTGCAACATTGCGGGCGTTTGGAGCAGCAGTGGTCTCTGCCATGCTGTTCTAGTGAAACACCAATATACTGCTCTTCTGAAGTTCCCAGCATTGTTCCCAGGAGTGGAATGGTGAAGAGGCTGGAGGGCAAGGGAGGTCCAGAGGGTGACACTCCCACCCGATCATCATCACTAGGTGACGTCAACACTGCACCACCCAACATCTGCCTACACAAAGCGTGTTATACAGTGATGTCAGCAATATATGGGCAGGTGATGGTGGATCCATTGCATGGCTGCAAATAATATCACATTTTCCACATACAGAAATATCATGGGGAAAATGGGGAAGCTGCAGGACAGTTGCTGCAGGACAACAACATCATGTATTGTATGCGGGAAATACCATGAATGAAGAATGACAATCGCAGCAAAAAAAAAAAAACATTTGAAGGAATCCTGAAACCTACAGCTGCATCCCCAGACCACAACTGTATAGCTAAACACAGGTCTAAGAAAGAAAACATTCACCTGTGGATCACTTACAGTCAGGGCCAGAAATACTGGAACAAGGATAACTGTTTTGGCAGTTGGCCTCTGCACACCACCACAGTGAAGTTGAAAGGAAACACACCCAGATGGGAGCGAAGTCAGGACTTTCAGCCGTAATTCAAGGGGTTTGACAAAAGTGGGGCACTAACCATTCAGGAAGTACAGCCAGGGGCATACACACACACCCATCGTTGGTGGCTCATAAGTAATGGAACGAATGGCTGACAAGCAGCTGCATGGACAGGTGTGGCCTATTTCCTGGGTGCCCCATGACCAATCAAGCAGATAAAAGGCCTGGAGGTGGTTCTGAGTGTTACATTTGCATTTGGTAGCTGTTCACTGGAACTCCCAACATGAGGCCCAAAGAGGTGTCCATGCGAGTGAAGGCCATCATTAGGCTGAGGCAACAAAATAAACCCATCAGAGAGACAGCAAAAACAGTGGGAGTGGCCAATGCAAGAGTTTGGAACATCCTGAAAAAGAAGGAATTAACTGGCAAGCTCAGCAAGAGCAAAAGGCCTGGAAGACCACGGAAGACAACTAAAGTGGATGACCGCAGAAGTCTGCTCATGGTGAAGAGGAACCCTTTCATAACATCTAGCCAGGTGAAGAAAGCTCTTGCGGAGGTAGGCATGTCATTGTCAACATCTGCAGTCAAGAGACGGCTTTATGAATGTACATACAGAGGCTTCACAACAAGGTGCAAACCACTGGTAACGCTCAAGAACAGAAAGGCCAGATTAGGCTTTGCCAGCAAACACCTAAAAAAGCCTGCCCAGTTCTGGAATAAGATTCTTTGGACTGATGAAACCAAGATTTCAAGGTCCCAAATATATTCTGCTCATCCGTAGAGTGTTTACACTGACCATGGAGAAATGTGTTAACCATGAATAAACCAATACCTAACCATTATTATCATTATTATTTTATTTTGGAATGCTTTTGCAAAAGATTGGGAGATATCAGATAATTAGAGAAATGGAGCCAGGTAAAGAAAACACCAATCACCTGCTCCTATTAAGCTACTTTTGTCTGTTTTTAAGGGAGCAATCCTATCTGGGTCAACGGTGCCTAGCCGTGGGACCTTGGAGCAAGGGAAGCGGCAGCTGGACGACACATAGGATGTATCGTACAGGCATTTCTGACTTCCTCACCCCAGCATGCCCCCAGAAATGCCCTGTTTTTGCTGCTCTGCACTCCTCTTCTGAGCACGGAGCGCAGGGCTGTTCTGCACTGTCTATGAGGCAGCATGAGAGGGGGTAGAGGTCGGTTCTCAGGGAACCGACCTTGGAGCGTGGGCTCCGAGAAACCAACCTATCCTATGGCCATCTAGCCACTGACTAGTGGCCAAAGGATAATTGCACCCTAAATGTATTTATTGCATTTTATTAATATTCTGAGCAACTTTGAGGACTTAAATTGAAAAGCAGGATATAAATCCACCAAATAAATAAATGGTAAGGCACACACAGATTATTGTGGTACTTTGTCAGGTGAAGAATGACAAACAACTCTGCCTTCCCTAAAATATTACCTGATTGATCAGGCCATCCATATGCCCATATAGGGGCTCTTCTCTTGGCATCTGGCACCAGCAGATGCTTTTTCCCATGTGGGTGCAGCCATGCCTATTTATAACTAGTGGCTTGTTTGATTTTTACTTTGTGCCTCAGAAGTGTCATCAGGAAATTTGCCAGCCATAACTGAGCACTAGTGAGCACCTGGAAGAGAAACAAAAGATGTGTAGGGAAAAGCAGGGAAGAGCATGATGTAACATTAGGGTGATAGGGTCAGGTGTCATTAGTATGCTGATAACACTTGGCTCAATTTCCTCATTTTGACATATGCATGTGGGGTGGTAGATGCCCTAAATAGGTGCCTAGCCCATGATGGACCGGAAGCTGAAGCTCAATGTAGAAAAAATGGAGATATTGATGGTGGGATGGCTGACTCATATAGAAATATTTAGATCCCTGATTCTCAATGGGGCTGCATTCTTTCAAAGGATCACACACAGTTTAACCCACCTGTGCTTGTCTGAAAAAGGGTTTGCTAATTTGATATGTTGCCAAATAGGCCCAATTAAGTCACAAAATATGTATTTGATCATAATTCCAATGTAAGGCTTATTGTTCATAAGTACAGGAGTACAACTACATAGGAATGGTATCTGGCATCAGTAACAGCCACCAATGTTAATTCCTATGGGAAACTAAAATAACCTAACACTTTACTCATGTAGGTTTCCCTTCAACTGAAAGCCTCCTGGAGGCCTAGTAAATAACAACACTAAATAACTATCTCTTATTTAACTGCTGAAATAATATAAAGTAGCTATTCTACTATTTATTCCCCTCCCCATTTTATCCTCAAAACAACCCTGTGAGGTAGGTTAGGTTGTGAGATACCAGAGACTGGCCCAAGGTTACCCAGTAAGCTCCATGGCTGAGTGAGAATTTGAACATGGGTCTCCCCAGTTTTTTATGATGTTGGGTCATTTAACCATCCAGTACCCTTTATGGATCACTGCCTTGCTGTGGCGAAGGGGCTTGCGTAACTCAGTGAAGCCATAAGCTATGCCGTGCAGGGCCACCCAAGACGGACAGGTCACGGCGGAGAGTTCTGACAAAATGTGGTCCACTGGAGATGGAAATGGCAACCCACTCCAGTATTCTTGCCAAGAAAACCCCGTGGAATGTATCACAAGGCTAAAAGATATGACGCCGGAAGATGAGCCCCTCAGGTCGGAAGGTGTCCAGTATACTACTGGGGAAGAGCAGAGGGTATTTCCAAGTAGTGCCAGAAAGAGTGAAGCGGCTGGGCCAAAGCCGAAAGGACACTCAGCTGTGGATGTGTCTGGTGGTGAAAAGAAAATCCGATGCTGTAAAGAACAATATTGTCTAGGAACCTGGAATGTAAGATCAATGAATCAAGGTAAGCTGGAGGTGGTCAAACATGAGATGGCAAGATTGAACATCGACATCTTGGAAATCAGCGAACTAAAATGGACAACCATGGGCGAATTTAATCCAGGAGACCATTATATCTACTACTGTGGGCAAGAATCCCTTAGAAGAAATGGAGTAGCACTCATAGTCAATAAAAGGGTGGGAAAAGCAGTACTGGGGTACAATATCAAAAACTATAGAATGATCTCAGTATGAATCCAAGGCAAACCATTCAACATCACAGTAATTCAAGTCTATGCCCCAACCACTGAGGCCAAAGAAGCTGAGGTTGATCAGTTTTATGAAGACCTACAACACCTTCTAGAACTAACACCAAAAAAAGATGTCCTTTTCATCATAGGGGATTGGAATGCTAAAGTAGGAAGTCAAGAAATCACCAGGATAACAGGCAAGCATGGCCTTGATGTACAAAATGAAGCAGGACAAAAGCTAATAGAGTTTTGCCAAGAGAACATGCTGATCATAGCAAACACTCTTTTCCAACAGCACAAGAGGCGACTCTACACATGGACGTCACCAGATGGTCAATATCGAAATCAGATTGATTATGTCCTTTGCAGCCAAAGATGGAGAAGCTCTATACAGTCAGTAAAAACAAGACCTGGAGCTGACTGTGGCTCAGATCATGAGCGTCTTATTGCAAAATTTCGGCTTAAATTGAAGAACGTAGGGAAAACCACTAAACCATTCAAGTATGACCTCAATCATATCCCTTATGAATATACAGTGGAGGTGAGGAATAGATTTCAGGGATTAGACCTGATAGACAGAGTGCCTGAGGAACTATGGATGGAGGTCCGTAACATTGTTCAGGAGGCAGCAACTCAATCCATCCCAAAGAAAAAGAAATGCAGGAAAGCAAAGTGGCTGTCTGATAAGGATTTACAAGTAGCTGAGGAAAGAAGGGAAGCGAAAAGCAAGGGAGAAAGGGGAAGATATACCCAACTGAATGCAGAGTTCCAGAGAATAGCAAGGAGAGACAAGAAGGCCTTCTTAAATGAACAATGCAAAGAAATCGAGGAAAACAATAGAATGGGCAGGACTAGAGATCTCTTCAAGAAAATCGGAGATCTCAAGGGAATGTTTTGTGCAAAGACGGGCATGATAAAGGACAAAGAAGGCAGGGACCTAACAGAAGCAGATGAGATTCAGAAGAGCTGGTAAGAATACACAGAAGAACTATACAGGAAAGATCTGAATGTCCCTGATAGCCATGATAGTGCGGTCACTGAACTTGAGCCGGAGTGAAGTCAAGTGGGCCTTAGGAAGCATTCCAGCTGAGCTATTTAAAATCCTAAAAGATGATGCTGTTAAAGTGCTGCCCTCAATATGCCAACAAATTTGGAACACTCAACAGTGGCCACAAGACTGGAAAAGATCAGTTTACATTCCAATTCCAAAGAAGGGCAATGCCAAAGAGTGTTCAAACTACCGTACAATTGCACTCATTTCTCATGCCAGCAAGGTTATGCTCAAAATCCTACAAGCTAGGCTTCAGCGGTATGTGAACCGAGAACTACCGGAAGTACAAGCTGGGTTTTGAAGAGGCAGAGGAACTAGAGATCAAATCACCAACATTTGCTGGATCCTGGAGAAAGCAAGAGAATTCCAGAAAAATGTCTATTTCTGCTTCATTGACTACGCTAAAGCCTTTGATTGTGTGGATCACAACAAACTGTGGCAAATTCTGAAAGAGATGGGAGTACCAGACCACCTTACCTGTCTTCTGAGAAACATCCTGAGGGTCAAGAATCAACAGTAAGAACTGGACATGGAACAACCAATTGGTTCAAAAGTGGGAAAGGAGTACGACAAGGCTGCATATTGTCACCCTGCTTATTTAACTTATATGCAGAGTACATAATGAGAAACGCCAGGCTGGATGAATCACATGTCGGAATTAAGATTGCTGGGAGAATTATCAACAACCTCAGATATGCAGACGATACCACCTTAATGGCAGAAAGCGAAGAGGATCTAAAGAGCCTCCTGTTGAGGGTGGAAGTGGAGAGTGCAAAAGCTGGTTTGAAACTCAACATTAACAAAACTAAGATCGTGGCATCTGGCCCCATCACTTCCTGGCATATAGAAGGGGAAGAAATGGAAGCAGTGACAGATTTTATTTTCTTGGGCTCCAAGATCACCGCAGACGGTGACTGTAGCCATGAAATTAAAAGACACTTGCTCCTTGGGAGGAAAGCTATGGCCAACCTAGACAGCATAGTAAGAAGCAGAGACATCACCTTGCCGACAAAGGTCCGTCTAATCAAAGCTATGGTTTTCCCAATAGTAACGTATGGCTGTGAGAGCTGGACTATAAGGAAGGCTGAGCGCTGAAGAATTGATGCTTTCGAATTGTGGTGCTGGAGAAGACTCTTACGAGTCCCCTGGCCTGCAAGGAGGTCAAATCAGTCCATCCTAAAGGAAATCAACCCTGAGTGCTCATTGGAAGGACAGATACTGAAGTTGAAGCTCAAATATTTTGGCCACCTAATGAGAAAACTCCCTGGAAAAGACCCTGATGCTGGGAAAGACTGAAGGCAAAAGGAGACGTGGACGGCAGAGGATGAGATGGCTATATAGCATCACCGATGCAATGAATATGAACCTGAGCACACTCTAGGAGAGAGTGGACAGGAAGGTCTGGCGTGCTATGGTCCATGGGGTCACGAAGAGTCAGACATGACTTAACGACTGAACAACCACAACCCTTGATGTAAGTGTTTCATCATTTCCTTATGGTGCAATCCTATGCATATTTAGACAGAAAAAAAGTCCTACAACTCCCAGCATTCCCCAGCTAAAATGGCTGGCTTAAGAACACTGGGATTTGTAGGACTTCTTCTGTCTAAACATGGATAGGATTGTCCCCTTTTTCCCTTTCTGACTCCGACCCCTTGCCGCCACCAAAAAGCATACACAATTATATGGAGGGCATGTTGAGACACCATAGAACAATCCACCCCTTTATTGTGTGTGAATATATGGAACATATTACGAGGAAAATTACATATTTTTAACTCATTTGTACATATGATTTCACCCCCAAATGTACAGAATATGCTAAAACATTAACCTTAATTGACCTAATCATCTTGTCAAACAGCATGGAGCTTTGGATAATATCCTTCATTTCAACACAGGTCACAGTCAGGTATTATGACGTACCTAACTGGGTCTTTGTTCTAGTCAACCAATCACTGGGCACAGAAGTGGCTGCTCATTTGAATATCTAGCCTTATATAAGAGTACCACTAGGATGAAGGCACAGGCATTTGCAGGCAGGCAGGCAGTCAGGCAGGCAGTCACGTGCACACACACACACACACACACACACGTAATCTTGGTGTATGAAACAATGGCTTCAAAAAGACCAATGCGCAGGAGACCACGGTACAGGGTACAGACCAGACGGAGAAAGCGCACAGTCCGAAAGAGAATTACGAGGTCTGTGAGAAGCTGCCGAAGGCAGAAACCCTCAGCTAGAACCAGCTCCAAGTTGCCAAAGAGACTGCAGACTAACAAAGTCCGAATGACTAGAGATGCTTGGGGCATGTTGCACTCTTATGTAGATGGCATCTACAGAAAAGTGTCTGGGGAAGCCGAACGCCTAAGGAGAAAGGAAAGACGCCCCTCCATAATTTCCTCAGATGTGCAAAGTGCCTTGAGGCAAGTCATGCCAAGGAAATACAACAGGCGAGCTGCCTACAGCAAGACTCGTTAGAAAGACATCCTTTCCCTTTTCTATGGCTGGCTTAAGACTAAGAACAGAAGAGGAGGAGAAAGGAAAAGAACAGACACCAGCCTGAGAGAAATTTCAACCTTCTGCCTGCCAAAAAAAGATGAAACATGACCTTCAAATTGCCAAGGAATCCTGTATCTTACCATTTTTTCTTAAACCAACCTCACCACCGACTATTATTTGAAGAAGAAAAAAGACCTGGGAAAGACAGAGCCCATCCCTACAACATCGCCATCATAATAAAATCAACCTTCCATTAAGGTATTTTCTGTTATGCATGGAAGTGACTATCAGACTATGAAATACCAGAGACTTTCCATCTTTGTCAATCTGAGTCATCAGAAAGAGAATACAGATCAACCATACTTAGAAAAGAAAGGACTATGTGAGGTGTTTGCTGAAGGAACAGTCCCCTTGCAATAAAACAGGATTAGCAGGATTATTTGTCACATGTCTCTTATTTATAAAGGGCCCCGTGTGTGTGTGTGTGTGTGTGTGCGCGCACTTTAAAATTATAAAATAATGTGGTACAACGATGGGCCATAACTGAGGGTGATAAGAGGAGTCACAGAGTAAGATCTGATTCACACAGTTTTTGATGATGCAATAATGGCAGTGTGACAGCTTGGTTATGTGAAACGGCTCTTGAATTAATGAATTCACTTCTTATGGACTGAGGGTTTTTATAATGTGAATGCCCTGAAAATGATGGGATTCTCCTAAGGATCAACAGGCTGCATTTGGCCTTCAAGTTTCCAGAGCCTGAAAGTGTAGTGTTTTTTTCTTTTTCCAGTAGATAAAAAAAGCTAAAAGCCCAAAACACTGCAACTGAAGAATATAACTGGAATGTTTAGTTTGCAACATGTTATAGCGTCCCCTCCCCCCACCCAAATTCAGGTAACAAATGCGTGTTTGTGGCTGGGCTACATTTAAAAAACAAACAAACAACACCCTGAAAATTGAAGTCCAGCAGCCACAGAAGTAACATTCCTTCCCATAAATCACTCTTGAACTGATTTTTCTCAAAGCTCTTTTTTGAATAGCACAAGCCCTTGCCCGAAGAACTCTCGAGTTTTACTGTACTTTTTGTTCCAAGAAAGGATCAAACAAAAGCCTTATCATATCAAGGTGGGACCACAGCTACATCCTCTCAGATGGCTAGATCTCCCAGGGCTAGATCTACACTAATGCTTTTTATCAGTATTGAAGTGCTCTGATAACTGTCGGGACACACTGCACATTCCATATACTGCTTTTGTAGCATTATTTCCCACTTTTTATTCCATATTATTCAAAATACTGCAACAGATGTCATTGTGTGTGCTATGAGGTTTAAATGTGCAAGAGTGTTATAGCATCACTATGGTGGGATCATATCAATATGACACAAGGTGGAGATCTGGACCAGGTGGCTTAAGGGAACAATCCTATGGCCACTAGTCAGTGGCTAGATGGCCATAGGATAAGTCGGTTTCTGGGAACTGACCTCCTAGCCTGCTGTCCGAGGTCAATTCCCTGAGAACTGACCTTCTCTGCCTCCTGCGCTGCCTTGCAGGCAGCTCAGAATGACCCCACGTGCCGAAGAGGAGCATGGAGCAGTGAAAACGGGGCGTTCTGGGGCGGGGAAGGCGGAAATGCCAGTATGACACATCCAATGTGTCACCCAGCAGCTGCTCCCCCTGCTCCGTCTTCCCATGGCTAGACAGCCGAAATCGGCTGTCTAGCTGCAAATGCAGGGCAGCTGAAGTGTGGATGGGACAATCCCCTCCGCACTTCTCCTGCCCTGCATTGGATAGGCAGTCACCTCAGAGTTCAGAGGCAGCCGCCTATCCTGGTAGGATTGCTCCCTCCAGGATGTTACCTATTTAGAAGGGGACCCTGAAAGAGGGCTGTTTTTTCAGTGCCATGAAGAACATAAAAGAAAATAGAACTCAAGATCTAGTTTTGGTCCACTTCTTCTATTGCTTGTTGGGATTCAGACCACATTCTGTTCGGCTTTCTTGAGTAGTCCTATGTGGGCTGGTGGTTCCAGGTTCTACTCCTAACTTACAGGAATACCAGAGTTCCATGGCACCATGCCATACAAGACATGCGAGGCAGAATGTTTTCACAGGCAAAAGGCTACTGCCATTCCAGGAAAGACTGATTGGCATTTATAGTTAGCCCTTTTCACACTGACTTTGAAGGTTGTCACACCATCAAAATTACTAGCAAAGGCTACCCACTGGACGGCCAAACTACACTTTATGTTAAATGCATGGTTTGTACTTGTGTTTGTATATAGCCAAGGGGAATCCAGATTTGGACCATGGCAGGGCTAGATTAACCATTTATCACTGCACTGTTTTCTTGATGAAAATACCTCCCATAAAGCTTCTATCCTAGGGCAAATAGCTTCTGAGAGGTGATTATTGCTAGAAGGGGTTAAATCCCCCTTCGCAAATCCAATCTGGATCAGGGGCCTCACAGCTCCTATTTTTTTGGTTGCAAGTGCAACCTCCTCCTGCCCCGAAAAACATTCAAACATGAGCAACAAAATTAGCTCTGTATCCTAGCCATGAGTGCAAATAAGTGAGACACACAAGGTAACATACTTTTCATTATTAAACACCAGGAAACATCCAAATTCACAAAATATTTTCTAAGCCTAAATTCAGAAAGGTTTTTTTTTTCACGTGGATCCTTATAAAGAGGACATTGGCAGCAAGCACGATTGTAATGTATAGGACTGCTTTGAAAAACAAGGTGTATGAAATAAGTTGGCAAAATATCCCAAAAGAAGTCAATATAAAGCCAATACGTTTATTTGAAATAAATGACAAATTTGTTGTTGTTGTTGTTCAGTCGTGTCCGACTCTTCGTGACCCCATGGACCATAGCACGCCAGGCCTTCCTGTCCTGCGCTCTCTCCCGGAGCGTGCTCAAGTTCATATTCATTGCATCCGTGATGCTATCTAGCCATCTCATCCTCTGCCGTCCCCTTCTCCTTTTGCCTTCAGTCTTTCCCAGCATCACGGTCTTTTCCAGAGAGTTTTCTCTTCGCATTAGGTGACCAAAATATTTCAGCTTCAGCTTCAGTATCTGTCCTTCCAATGAGCACTCAGGGTTGATTTCCTTTAGGATGGACTGATTTGACCTCCTTGCAGTCCAGGGCACTCGTAAGAGTCTTCTCCAGCACCACAGTTCGAAAGCATCAATTCTTCGGCGCTCAGCCTTCCTTATAGTCCAGCTCTCACAGCCATACATTACTACTGGGAAAACCATAGCTTTGATTAGACGGACCTTTGTCGGCAAGGTGATGTCTCTGCTTCTTACTATGCTGTCTAGGTTTGCTATAGCTTTCCTCCCAAGGAGCAAGCGTCTTTTAATTTCATGGCTACAGTCACCGTCTGCGGTGATCTTGGAGCCCAAGAAAGTAAAATCTGTCACTGCTTCCATTTCTTCCCCTTCTATATGCCAGGAAGTGATGGGGCCAGATGCCATGATCTTCGTTTTGTTAATGTTGAGTTTCAAACCAGCTTTTGCACTCTCCTCTTTCACCCTCAACAAGAGGCTCTTGAGATCCTCTTCGCTTTCTGCCATTAGGGTGGTATCGTCTGCATATCGGAGGTTGTTGATAATTCTCCCAGCAATCTTAATTCCGACCTCTGATTCATCCAACCCGGCATTTCTCATGATGTACTCTGCATATAAGTTAAATAAGCAGGGTGACAATATGCAGCCTTGTCGTACTCCTTTCCCAATTTTGAACCAATCGGTTGTTCCATGTCTGGTTCTTACTGTTGCTTCTTGACCCTCATACAGGTTTCTCAGGAGACAGGTAAGGTGGTCTGGTACTCCCATCACTTTAAGAATTTGCCACAGTTTGTTGTGATCCACACAATCAAAGGCTTTAGCGTAGTCAATGAAGCAGAAATAGACATTTTTCTGGAATTCTCTTGCTTTCTCCATGATGCAGCGAATGTTGGCGATTTGATCTCTAGTTCCTCTGCTTCTTCTAAACCCAGCTTGTACTTCCGGTAGTTCTCGGTTCGCATACTGCTGAAGCCTAGCTTGTAGGATTTTGAGCATCACCTTGCTGGCATGTGAAATGAGCACAATTGTGCGGTAGTTTGAACACTCTTTGGCGTTGCCCTTCTTTGGAATTGGAATGTAAACTGACCTTTTCCAGTCTTGTGGCCACTGTTGAGTGTTCCAGATTTGTTGGCATATTGAATGCAGCACTTTAACAGCATCATCTTTTAGGATTTTAAATAGCTCAGCTGGAATACTGTCATCTCCGCTAGCTTTATTGTTACTAATGCTTCCTAAGGCCCACTTGACTTCACTCTCTAGGATGTCCGGCTCAAGTTCAGTGACTGCACTATCATGGCTATCAGGGACATTCAGATCTTTCCTGTATAGTTCTTCTGTGTATTCTTGCCACCTCTTCTTAATCTCATCTGCTTCTGTGAGGTCCCTGCCTTCTTTGTCCTTTATCATGCCCGTCTTTGCACAAAATGTTCCCTTGAGATCTCCAATTTTCTTGAAAAGATCTCTAGTCTTTCCCATTCTATTGTTTTCTTCGATTTCTTTGCATTGTTCATTTAAGAAGGCCTTCTTGTCTCTCCTTGCTATTCTCTGGAACTCTGCATTCAGTTGGGTATATCTTCCCCTTTCTCCCTTGCTTTTCGCTTCCCTTCTTTCCTCAGCTACTTGTAAAGCCTCATCAGACAGCCACTTTGCTTTCTTGCATTTCTTTTTCTTTGGGATGGATTTCGTTGCTGCCTCCTGAACAATGTTACGGACCTCCGTCCATAGTTCCTCAGGCACTCTGTCTATCAGGTCTAATCCCTTAAATCTATTCCTCACCTCCACTGTATATTCATCAGGGATATGATTTAGGTCATACCTGAACGGTTTAGTGGTTTTCCCGACGTTCTTCAATTTAAGCCGAAATTTTGCAAGAAGCAGCTCATGATCTGAGCCACAGTCAGCTCCAGGTCTTGTTTTTACTAACTGTATGGAGCTTCTCCATCTTTGGCTGCAAAGGACATAATCAATCTGATTTCGATATTGACCATCTGGTGACGTCCATGTGTAGAGTCGCCTCTTGTGCTGTTGGAAAAGAGTGTTTGCTATGATCAGCATGTTCTCTTGGCAAAACTCTATTAGCTTTTGTCCTGCTTCATTTTGTACACCAAGGCCATGCCTGCCTGTTATCCCGGTGATTTCTTGACTTCCTACTTTAGCATTCCAATCCCCTATGATGAAGAGGACATCTTTTTTTGGTGTTAGTTCTAGAAGGTGTTGTAGGTCTTCATAGAACCGATAAACCTCAGCTTCTTCAGCCTCAGTGGTTGGGGCATAGACTTGAATTACTGTGATGTTGAATGGTTTGCCTTGGATTCGTACTGAGATCATTCTATCATTTTTAAGATTGTACCCCAGTACTGCTTTTCCCACCCTTTTGTTGACTATGAGTGCTACTCCATTTCTTCTAAGGGATTCTTGCCCACAATAGTAGATATGATGGTCACCTGAATTAAATTCGCCCATGCCTGTCCATTTTAGTTCGCTGATCCCCAAGATGTCGATGTTCAATCTTGCCATCTCATGTTTGACCACCTCCAGCTTACCTTGATTCATTGATCTGACATTCCAGGTTCCTAAACAATATTGTTCTTTACAGCATCGGATTTTCTTTTCACCACCAGACACATCCACAGCTGAGTGTCCTTTCGGGTTTGGCCCAGCCGCTTCACTCTTTCTGGAGCTACTTGGAAATACCCTCTGCTCTTTCCCAGTAGCATATTGGACACCTTCCGACCTGAGGGGCTCATCTTCCGGCGTCATATCTTTTAGCCTTGTGATCCGTTCCATGGGGTTTTCTTGGCAAGAATACTGGAGTGGGTTGCCATTTCCTTCTCCAGTGGACCACATTTTGTCAGAACTCTCTGCCATGACCTGTCCGTCTTGGGTGGCCCTGCACGGCATAGCTTATGGCTTCACTGAGTTACGCAAGCCCCTTCGCCACAGCAAGGCAGTGATCCATGAAGGGGAAATGACAAATACTGTGTCTTAAAGGCAGCAGTATGTATAGTAATAAATTTATCTTCCCTTAAAAAATGGAAGCCTTTGCTTTATTATTGTGAATGTCATCTGTTGATCAGTTCTGTTCAAAACTTTCAATCTCCATCCCCAATAAAGCCCACACTCTGGAAAGCTTATTAGGGCCCTCATTACATGACAGTTGCTTGCTTCACAGTTCTGAGTTCCTTTGTTCCTGATGTCAACACAGATAAACAGGGAAGGAGCTCTGGTCTCTTTTGAGATACAGGTATGCTACTTCTCCGCTTGTTCTCTCTCATATTTCCTGGGGTGCTGTAAACAGATGTTGAATTCTTGGGGTTGTCCTTGTACTACAGACTATCTCCTCACACTTGTAGGTGCTCATGGAAGGCCTATGGGTGATGAGGTATGGCTATCCCGGTTGCAAGGTAGGCCTTCCGAGAGCAGAGCCTAATTGTCTTCTGACTCTGGCTTCTCTCTTCTCTTCTTTGTGGCTCATCTTGTTTACTCTCACCTGAACCCCTTCCTTGCTCTCCTCATTCGATGTCCCCACTTTCTTGAGTTATGCGGCTCCTCTGCTTCTCCTACTGGGAGCCATCTCTCCACAGCCCATCTTTGTTCTTCCTGGCTCTTGGTCTCTCTGGATCCTTCCCAGTCCCTTCTTCTCAATCCTTCTCTACTACCTCTCTCAGCTTCTCCTTCTCCTCCTCTTCCCTGGGAGTTGTAGGACATTTTTCTGCTAAACATACATAGGATTATGCCTTTAGCTATTTTAAATTTTATATTTTTTAATTTTGTTGTAGGTAACCTTGAGTCTTTTGGGGGAAAGGTGTCTAAGAAGCAATAATAATAATGATGATGATGATGATGGTGATGGTGTTGTAGGGAGATAGCCTTAGGGTAAAGTAAAAACATAACCTAATGAGAAAAATCCATTTTTAAAAAGAGTGTTTTGGAAAGTAATGGTAAAATGGCATCCACATATGTCAGAAAAATTTATTTACTTCCCCAAACACTGTCAGCCTTTTAACACCATTAAAATATGCTTAGTTTTGGTTCATATTTAAAGCCCCATCACAGAATGAGTTTCACAGAAACAGGCTTGGAAAAAGGTTAAACAGTTTATGTTTAGAAGAGGTGTCATTCGACCATGTTTTGCTCAACTCACTGTCCAGAATGGTTTGGCTTTTAAATTTTATTTTTTGTTAACCACACCTTTGAACAGATTATAGTTCGCCTTTATCTCAGAAGCAGAAGGTGTGGAGACTTCTGAAATAGATAATTAATCTCTATTGCTATCTATAGTTTCATAGTTAACACTGTCTTGGTTGAAGTGTAAAAACACATTCGCACTTTAGAAAATGGGTGATTAGTTAATCAAATGACAATATGAATGGTAGACAAACACAGAAATGACTGCAAGGTGGAGCTATTTATGAACACCACATTATGTGCATGGGAAATGTATTCATTGTCATTTATAAACTCCACTTTTCAGTCATTTCAAGCAGTTCCTAAAACTTTTTTTTGCGCTAGTCTTCACACATACACCAGGAAAATAATTCTGGACCACCGCAGACCAGATCCGGGAACTCTCTCTTCATTTTTCTGGCCATGTTCACCCTGAAAGTTACTCCGTTTTAACAAACTGCAGTTCTTACAGTGCAACCCTACGTAGGTTGCCTGTTGGCAGGAAGTTTTTACTCTGTTGTAAACTTTCAAAGGTTTTATATTATGTTTTATTGTATTGAATTATAGGGTTTTGATTTTTTTGAACTTTGGTTTATTGGGCAGTATAGAAATGTAATAACTAAACGTATGTCCCACTCTGTTCAATGGGGCTTACTTACTAGGAAGTGCAGTTAGGATTGTGGCCTTAATGCTCTTTAAACTCCCGTCCTGCTGAAGGAAAGAGACGCTAAAGTGAGGAAGGAACAGAAGTACAGCTGCCTCTTTAAACAGAACATACCCTGGTGCCCTCCAGATGTTTTAAAGGGCAAACCCCAGGATTCTTGACCATAGGCCATGCTGGCGGGGGAGCTGTAATCCAAAACATCCAGAGGCCACCAAGTCGCCTATCCCAGCCCTAACTCGCGAGCTGTTTGTGTGAACGCTACAACAGCAAACCTCACCCTTCCCTTATCAAACACAGTAAGACTAACTGATAAGGGAGAAGAGATGCCCCTGGGCGGAAAGCCCAGTGAGGTTCTTTCTGGGGAACCCTCCCACCCTCCCCCTCCTGCAAAAGCGCCCGAGGCTGTTCACGTGAACGCAGCCTTACAGACATGAGTCTGAAACGCCTGAAGCCCAAGGGGCCACTACAACCCCGCAAGACTGGGCATGGTAATGGACTGGATGAGGGCCAATAAACTGAAACTCAATCCAGACAAGACGGAGGTACTGTTAGTGGGTGGTTCGTCTGCCCGGCTAGGTGATAATCAACCTGTTCTGGAGGGGGTTGCACTCCCCCTAAAGGATCAGGTTCGTAGTTTGGGGGTGCTCTTGGATCCAGAACTGTCACTTGAGGCACAGGTGAACTCAGTGGCACGGAGCACTTTTTATCAGCTTAGGCTGGTATACCAACTACGCCCTTATCTGGACAGAGATAGCCTAGCTACAGTTATCCATGCTCTGATAACTTCTCGTCTGGATTACTGCAATGCGTTATACGTGGGGCTGCCTTTGAAAACGGTCCGGAAATTTCAGCTGGTCCAAAATAGGGCAGCAAGATTGTTAACAGGGACTGGCCTGCGAGCTCATATTACGCCAGTACTTTTCCAGCTGCACTGGCTGCCGGTCCATTTCCGGGCCCGATTCAAAGTGCTGGTGTTAACATTCAAAGCCCTTAACGGCTTGGGGCCAGGTTACCTGAAAGATCGCCTCCTCCCATATTTGCCTGCCCGGACCTTAAGATCATCAGCAGCGGCCCTTCTCCGTGAGCCCCTGCCAAAGGAAGTGAGGCGGGTGGCTACTAGGAGGAGGGCTTTTTCTGTTGTGGCACCCCGGCTCTGGAATGAGCTCCCTAGTGAGGTTCGCCTGGCGCCTACATTGTACTCCTTTCGGCGCCAGGTGAAGACCTTTTTATTTTCCCAGGCATTTTAGCTTTCTAAATTTTTATCTTTGCTGTTTTAAATCTGTATTTTAAACTCCTGTACTGCTGCTAGGTTTTATTGTGGTTGTATTGTTATATTGTGGTTTTAATGTTCTATTTATTTTAAATTGTTTTAATGTGTGTTGTTTGGTTTTAGTTTTTGTGAACCGCCCAGAGAGCTTCGGCTATTGGGCGGTATAGAAATAAATAAATAAATAAAATAAATAAATAAATAAAGACCAGTGCCCACCTTTGACAGTGGACCCAGCTGAGGCTCATGGACCCAGGCGCCCCCACCCCATATTTCAGCTCCAGGGGGCCGCCGGGGGTCCCCTCCCAAAGGAAACGTCCCTGCATTTAATTCCCTGAGACTCTCTCTCCCCGCGCCCGGCGGCGACCCCAGCACGGAACAGTCCAGAGCGGCCAGGCGCTCGCCGGCTAGCTTGTAACCCGGACTCTTCTTCATTCAGCGCCGGCGCATGCGCCGCCGCACTGCTGGGCCATCCTGGCGTCTAACGCGGGGCTCTCTTCAGCGCATGCGCCCTAGGCCGAGAGCCCTTGACGTCTAGGTCGCCCGCTGGAGCCTGCGGGCGGCCTGTTCGCGCGTGCGCCGAATGTTTCCGGACTCGGGGCTCTGTGGTCATGGTGCCGTCGCCTCAGCAGCTGTTAACAGCGGCAGCCGCCTCCGTTCTCTTTTAAACGAGGGAGCTGCGGATGGAGCCCGCCCATGGCGCTGCAGGTAGGGGCGGTCGCTACCCCCTGCTCTTTGCGTGCCTGAGTCATGATGATGCAGGGGCTTCTAGCAGCAGAAGCGGGAGCACCCGCCCCCGCCCCTCTTCCGTGACTTTCTGCGTTGCAGGAGAGGAGTAACGTCGGGACTACTGAGGCAGTGTTTAGGGCGGCACGTGCTGTTGCTGGCCAATGGCCCTCCAGAAAGTTTCCCGGTTCCAATGGGAGGCTGTGGATGGGCAAGGCAGAGGGGTGTGCGCCTCCTCCTCGTCGCGTGGCCGTGGGAGTTATAAAAGTGGAACCATGTGTGAATGAAAGTTGAGGGTGTGCGTGTGTGGGGGGAAATGGGGTTGAGTAACTGCCAGGCTGGCCCAGTGGGTAGTGTTGCCGGTGACTTTAGATCACCCCCCCCCCCTCAGCACACTCTTCAGTTTTCCTCCCGAAAAAATGGGAGCAGAAAGCTGCTGCTGAAAGTGGCATGCTGAGGGATTTAATAGCACAGATGACGTCTGAACCAGAGACCTCCTGCTTCATTGCCATTCAGCCACTACGCCGCACCAGCTCTCCAGTGTTTGCAAATTGTGTTGGTGTTAAAAGGGTCTCGTGAAATCGCCACAGTATGTGGGAACTGTTTTTATCCTCCCCCCCCCCTTTTTTTTTTTTGCATTTTCAAATGCTTTCTTAGGGTTGACTTACCCATACACTTTATTTAAGCTTCAGCAGTTGACCCCTGCCTAGGAGTGCGGTTGCTGCCAGAAGTAGTCTGTGCAAAAGTAGCTTGGCAGGCAGGCACACGCTCATAGGAAGCTCCCTATTTGTCCATCTGGCCCAGTATGGACTGCTCTGACTGGCAGCAGCAATCCAGATTCTCAGCCAGAAGTCTTTCCCGTCATTGGCTGCCTGGTCTTTGTAAGTGGAGATGCGAGGGATTGAATTTGGAATGTTCTGCGTTTGAAGCACTTTCTCTACCACTGAACCACAGCCGTTCCTCTCACCAAAGCAAGTGGCAGTGGGTGGTTTTTCTATTGTGTAGGGTTGCCCAACTGACTAAGGGTACAATCCCATGCTTGTTTAGACAAAAATTGTTTAGACAGAAAAAAATACCTAGAACTAGTAGGATTTTTTTTCCCCTGTCTAAACATGCCCTAAGAAATAAAAATGCCTGGCTAGGTGATTTTTTGTTTTTTGTTTTGTTTTGGCTTTTGGACTAGGTGCCAGAAAATTAAAGGTCTAGGTAGTGCTCCCCCTACCCACCATTTAAAAATAAAATTGTTTACCAGTTTCCAGAAATGTTGATTTCAAGAGTTGGCAACCCTAACCAACACTTGAACACATGCAGATACAATGACGTTGGCGCTGCCAGAATATTTCCATTATTTTCTTTGCAAACACTTTTTTTTCTGCCATAGAGCTTGTGGCAAAGGTAACATTGATGTGTGGATATAGTTTGTGCCTATTAAGATGGTAACTCACTGGCATGTTGGGACTAAGGCTGCAGTCCTAGACACATCTGAGAATGTCATTGGGTTTACATCTAAGTAGGCATGTATAGGATTGCACTGTGAATCTTCTACTCTTGGCTTCTGTTCCTTTGACACTCCTTTAGAAAGCAGAATAAGGCTATTATGAGATATTGGATTCTAGAGGTAGTCTTGGCGGGAGCAGGGAAGCATCAGGCTACTGTGCTAATACTAAACAGTTTTTCTATGACTGTCCCTACTTTTTATACTAATGTTTCAGTGTGGTTAACTGCAGCTGTCTGGCACAGCACTGCAGTTCCTAGATTAACAAGATGCCAGCACAATTGTTTGTATATGTAAAAGTACGCTGCAATATATCATCACATCATGGCGGTGATAGGCGGAAGCAAATATATAAAAAATGCCACTCCCTTTCCCAATCTGGAATAAATAGGGTTTGATCCAGTGGTGTGGTCAGGCCAGGACTTAGGGGTGAAAGTCCAGTCCCCACTCAGCAGAACAAGCAGGATGGCTCCCAAACATAGCAGGGCTGGCTTACCATATTATGAAATAAGTGATGTTCACATATTACCATTGAAAGGGCTCCCCGCCCCTGGTAGGACTGTTAAGTCCAAAATCACGAATTATGTAACTGCACTACTGGCTTGATCCTGGCCACTATGGGCATGTAGAAATCCCTAGAGGACACAACAGAGCCTGGTTTTTCCATCTCTGCCCTTGGTGTACATGCACAGGTGCTCAGTATGCCAAGACCTTTATGGAGAATGGGGAGTTTGTGCACACCTTCCATATCTCTGTCTAACCTTTCTGCTTGATCAAGGACAAGCTTGATTGATTCCTTGATTGAAGGGGGGGGGGGTCTGAACAGGGTTATGGAACACATCCCCCCTCCCCCATTCTCTGTAATGGCCTGGTATTTTGAATTTCCTTTCTATGTGGATGAATTCAAGCCTTGACAATCTTATGACTAGAAAGCCTTTGCTATACAGTAAATGAACTGTGGTAGTAGTAAATGAACTTGTAGCCTATGCGCTGTTTCCTTATGCATCGGTTTACAGGTTGCAGTGATAAAAGCATTAGTTTGCCTATTTGTGTGTTCATTTTTTGTCAGGTTTACAGTTAAATGACAGCAGTTTATTATTCAGTTCATCTAATCTGTATATATTAAATCTATCTCTCATTGAACCATTTTCCTGTTAGTGTGGGAAGGGTCTGTATGGTTTTTGGTTAGCCAGAATGTCTTTGCATGTAGTATGGTAAAGAGTTGAAAGCAACTTGCAAACATGCATATTCTTACCCCAGCAAATATTCAGCCAAATAAAGATGATTCAAATACACGTTCACACATAACAGCTAGCTATAGGTTAATCAACCCATAGTTAGCCATGGCCACACTGGAGTGAGTGTGCATGCTGTCTCTCGCCCACTTCCAGATTGTAAACAATCTGTTGTTGTGATGTGCAAACCTGGCACTCTGGGTTAAATCTGTGGGTTGTTTGTCCTTAAACAGTGCCACGTTCACACATCACAACAACCCAGGAACGGGTTCCTGGATTATTTAGCGAAGTGAGAGTGGGTGGGAGGCAGCGTGCTCACTCACTCCAGTGTGCTCATGAACACCCATGTTTTGTTAACCATGAAGTTATTTGATGGTGTGAAATGGGTAAATCTATGTGTATCCTCTCGGACAAATCTGACAGCACATTTCTAATTAATTCTATATCTGACATTTCTATTGGGCTTATCTCTGTTTGTTTGCTTGTAGGTTTGGTTGTTTATTTACATTCGTTACCCTATAACAAGTTCCTAGGATTGGGAATTTTTTAATGCCATCATTTGTTTAAAACTCTCTCACGCATTTGTGGTTGATGTAGGTAATCTTTAACTTTCATGGTATCATAAAGGAAATTCTGCAAAACATGGCCCCTCCAGGAAATTCCTGACTTGTGTGGCGGATAACTTCCTCCTACAGAAAGTAGAGGAAGGAACTAGAGGATCGGCTATCCTTGACTTGATCCTAACCAACAGAGATGACTTAGTGGATAAAGTAGCAGTTACAGGAACTCTGGGGGAAAGCGACCATGTTGTACTTGAGTTCTTGGTTCTAAGGGAAGCAAAAGCCGAGTGTACTCAAACGCGTACCCTGGATTTTAGGAAAGCTGATTTTAATAAACTCAGAACAATGATCAGTAAGGTCCCATGGCAAGCAATGCTAGCGAGAAAAGGAGTCCAAGATGGGTGGGAACTTTTAAAAAAGGAAATTCTCAAGGCACAATCACAAACAATTCCAACAAGAAGAAAAGGTGGAAGACAACAGAAGAAGCCAATGTGGCTTCACAAAAAGCTTAGGGATGACCTGAAAACAAAAAAGGACACATATAGGAAGTGGAAAGAAGGCCAAGTAACAAAGGAAGAGTACAGGCAGGTAGCACAGAATTGCAAGGATGGCGTCAGGAAGGCTAAAGCGGAGAACGAGGTGAGGTTAGCGAGGGATGCTAAAAACAACAAAAAGGCTTTCTTCAGCTACGTGCATAGTAAAAGGCAGAGGAAAGAAATGGTTGTTCAGCTATTAAATAAGGATGGCAAAATGATAACAGAGGACAAAGAAAAGGCAGAGGTGCTCAATTCCTACTTTGGCTCAGTCTTCTCCCAAAAGAGGGTCTATGACCCCCCTGGCAAAGGCGAAGTACAGGCTGAAGGGGCAGGATTGCAGCTTGAGATCGACAGGCATATGGTCAAGGAACACCTCATTACTTTGAATGAGTTCAAATCTCCAGGGCCAGATGAACTGCATCCTAGAGTCATAAAGGAACTGGCAGAAGAGCTCTCAGAACCGCTGTCTATTCTCTTTGAGAAATCATGGAGGACCGGGGAAGTGCCAGATGACTGGAGGAGGGCTAACGTTGTCCCTATCTTCAAAAAGGGTAAAAAGGAGGAACCTGGGAACTACAGACCAGTCAGTCTGACATCAATCCCTGGGAAAATTCTGGAGCAGATCATAAAGCAATCCATCTGGAAGCACCTTGACAACAATGCAGTGATTACTCGAAGCCAACATGGATTTGTCAAAAACAAGTCCTGCCAGACAAATCTGATCTCATTTTTTGATCAAGTCACCTCCCTTGTAGACCGTGGGAATGCTGTAGACATCATATACCTCGACTTCAGCAAAGCTTTCGACAAAGTGCCCCATGATATCCTGATGAGCAAACTAGCTCGAAGTGGGCTAGATGAAACAACGATCATGTGGATCCACAGTTGGCTACAGAATCGGACCCAAAGAGTGCTTATTAATGGGACCTTCTCAAGCTGGGGAGAGGTAACGAGTGGGGTACCGCAGGGCTCAGTCCTGGGCCCAGTGCTCTTCAATATTTTTATTAATGACTTGGAGGAGGAGGTGCAGGGAATGCTGATCAAATTTGCAGATGACACAAAATTGGGAGGGATAGCTAATACTTTGGAAGACAGAAACAAAATTCAAAGTGATCTGGATAGACTGGAGTGCTGGGCAGAAAACAACAGAATGGCATTTAATAGGGACAAATGCCAAGTTCTGCACCTAGGAAAAAGAAACCAAATGCACAGTTACAAGATGGGGGATACGTGGCTCAACCACACTACGAGCGAGAAGGATCTTGGAATTGTCGTCGATCACAAGCTGAATATGAGCCAACAATGTGATGTGGCTGCAAAAAAGGCAAATGCTATTTTGGGCTGCATTCATAGAAGCATCGCTTCCAAATCCCGGGAAGTACTAGTTCCCCTCTACTCAGCACTGGTTAGGCCTCATCTGGAGTACTGTGTCCAGTTCTGGGCACCACACTTTAAGAAGGATGCAGACAAGCTGGAGAGGGTTCAAAGGAGGGCAACAAAGATGATCAGGGGACTGGAAACAAAGCCCTATGAAGAGAGACTGAAAGAACTGGGCATGTTTAGCCTTGAGAAGAGAAGACTGAGGGGAGATATGATAGCGCTCTTCAAGTACTTGAAAGGTTGTCACAGAGAAGAAGGCCAGGATCTCTTCTCGATCATCCCAGAGTGCAGGACACGGAATAATGGGCTCAAGTTACAGGAAGCCAGATTCCGACTGAACATCAGGAAAAACTTCCTGAGTGTCAGAGCAATACGGCAATGGAACCAATTACCTGGGGAGGTGGTGGGCTCTCCCACACTGGAGGCCTTCAAGACGAGGCTGGACAGCCATTTGTCAGGGATGCTCTGACTTGGATTCCTGCATTGAGCAGGGGGTTGGACTCGATGGCCTTGTAGGCCCCTTCCAACCCTACTATTCTATGATTCTATGATTCTATAATGTAAACCTGTCCTACAATTTCATAAATGTTCATGGTGATTTTGCTGTGTACACCTGTTTGCTGATGAAGAAAACAAAGTCCAAAAACTTATTAAATAGATCAACATAAGGACAAATTAACTGTGTGGATGTAATGAACATGCACATTTTTTTAAAATGTAAAGGGCAGCTGTGGGTGTGTGTGGGGGAAGCAGCAACTAGGAGCTGAGGGGGAGAGTTTAACACATCCACCACAGTTCTGATGAAAGTCACCTCTGTGAAGCAGCAATTAGAATAGGGCAGGAAGCCAGCATTGTTATCCCAGCTGCTGCTTGCCCTTCCTTTGCTGCTGTTCTTTATATTTTTTTTTAAGTGCATGGTAATTGCCTTTATGTAATTAGTAATTCTCTAGTTTGGACCTTAAATTGGTCCATCAGACAATATGACATAGGGTAGGTAATCTATGGGGCTGACATGCTAACTCCTGTGGGTTTGCCTTCTGTGATCAAGGAATCACGGGCTGTTTTGCATATCACAGCAAGTCAGGGTTCCAGGGGAACCCTGGCTTATTGTAAACAAGCAAGTATGCTGGTGCATGCTCCCTGATCACTCCCTTTGGAATTCTTCTGCCAGGGGGAGTGTCTAAATAAACAATGGACCCCCCATCTGTAGTTTGGTTATCATGATGTCTCAAGTGGGGATTCTGGCTTGTCTTTCCCCAAACAAGCTAGAGCTGTAAACTGTGGTTTGTTGGTGGTTTAGGGGCTCTGGAAAGCCGGCTTATTGTGACATGCAAACTGGGCCAATATGTCAGGGGAGATGGGCAGTACTGTACAAGTTGAATATATATGAAATACTTAACACTTGGTCATCAAAGTTTTCTTCACAGTCGAATTTCTAAAATATTTTATGAATGGCTCTTGGATCCCTATATTGAACAAGCCATGGGTTGCAGCATGGTTTGTAAATCACCCCAGCCACTCACCCTCTCCAGGCTCAGATGTCACAACAACCTGCACCCGGTGAGGGTAATTATGCTAACATAGTGGCTCATGACCGGCATGCGTGGCGGGGGAAAATAAGCCAACATGGCTTATTTTCCCCCCATGACAGTGTGAACCTGGTTAGTATATGTCCTGCACTTATTAACTTTAAAAGCAACAACAGCAACTCCCTTTCTATTTAATCAAGTACTTCCATTATTTTAGTCATAGTGAATAATATTTGGGGTTCAATTTAGAGAATCTAAATTAAAACTTCTTGTACCTACCCTGTCTGAAACAGGATTTGATGAATTCCAAGCAATCAAGATAATTAAGAACTAACTTTAACTGTGGTTAACAGTACAGAAGTGTCTGAAGCTGGTTTCAAAACTCTGGCTAATAGCAAACCATGGTTTGCATTAACCGTGGTGCAAAAGTAAGCTTTAACTGTGTTTAACATGAGCTAGAGAAGTTACTGCAGGAGAGCAGTGACGTGGGTCAGAAAGTTTTCCATTTCATGTTGCTTTATTTTTCTATAGAAAAAATTCCGTTTCATAAATTCCTTAGTAACAATGAGTTGATGCCAATTGCAAATATAATATTAAGCAAGCTTGGCGATTTCAAAGTTGTAATTAATGTTTTTCAGGTGATTCCATATTCCAGTAACAAATGCTACATAATATAACATTTAAATCATATTAAGTGTGTTTGTAATGTTTTTCCTCTAGTGTTTCAGGTCAAATACTTATAGCATATTGAGGCAAAAAAATAATAACATGGGGTACTTTTTTTTTAGCTTTGCTATTTACTAATTACAAGTAAAATAAGGATGCTAAGCTAGACCACTCTCTAGGGGTTACCCTCCAGATGTTTTGGCCTACAGCTCCTATCATCCCTCAACATTGGCTATGATGGCTGGGGCTGGTGGGAGTTGTAGGCCAAAATATCTGGAGGGCCAGAAGTTGCCACCCCACGTTCTAGGGCTTCAGAACATGTTTGAAGGTAAATTGAATTAGTTTTGATGCAAATTACGCTGTGCAAATTTTCCTAATTTGCATGGGAAGCTTTTCAGTTCAAAATTTGCTGGAAAACCCACATCACCACAGGAGAGGAGAGAGACTATGCAGTCCCAGTGTCTGCTTCTGACTCTAAAGTCGGCCCTGTAGCTGCTGAGCTATACACTGGTCCAGCACTAACTGCATTCCTTATTCCAGATGCATGTTTTATGTTAATCACTTAGCTCGCATGTTTATTTGATTTGTTTTTCCCTGCTACAACAGTGTCATCCAGAGGGGTGCAAACCTTCTCTCTCATGTTTTCACCTTCCCTATAAAAACAGTTTTTTTTATTCTTGAGGAGCTCTTCATTCCAGGTTCTGTCAAGGCACATTGTCACCTGTGGCTGGTGATGTGCTAATAAATGTATGACTGATATATGGTTTTCGGAGATCTTACTCCTGGGACCATTCTTGCTAGTAGCAATATGTGCTGAAAAGCTATGTTTGGCTTTGGCAATGTTAAATTCCTTAAGTGACTGCCATTGCCACTTTCTCTTTGCTGTCATGTGTATCATTGAGGTTACAATGATTGTGGCTGTGATGTGTGCGTATATCTCTTACAGAGAGGAAGTGATTTGTGTGTGTGTGTGTGTGTGTGTGTTTAAATTGGAACATATTATACTTGAGAAGCCAACCTGCTCGGTAATCTGATCATCTTCTGTGACTGGCTCAGTCATTATTATGGCCTTTATCAATCCTGCAATGCTACGTATACTTACTTGGGAATACTTCCCTATTCAGAGCATCCAGGGTTTGGTGTATCCTTTCTTCCTCCTCTGGCACCGCTTTGTTCCAGGAATCTGGTGATTGTAGCTGAGTGTTTTTTTCCAAGTGGTGTGCAAGCCACATTCTTTCCTTAATCATCAGGATCTTGTCTCCGTAATCCATGCCTTGAGTAACCTCTAGTTTAGAGTAATATAAGGCAGTCTCCATTTGTCTGCCTTTGAAAAGTTCAGCTACTTTGAACATTTGGAAACTACAAATTGTGGCAGCAGGAATTTACCTTGTGCAGCCTGCCAAGACCATACAATATCAGTACTAAAAGATCTATGTTGATTATGTGTTTGCTTCTCACCCCCATTCTAGGAAAAGCTAGCTTTGCTTCTTCAGCTATGTGATCCAGGGCCAGCACAAGTGGCATTAAATGTGTAGTATGTGTGTCATAATTCATTGTCAACTTTTAAAAGGTAATACTTGAGTGTCAGGGGGATAATTTCCATCCAGACTACAGCATGCAGGGAGGTTGAACCCTTTCCTTCCCAGTTGTGAGCCACAAAACTCCCCCCCCCCCGGCTGTGGCAATTACTGCTCCTTCCTGTAGTTTCCCAAGGGGCCAACTGACCTGTCATCTCTCAAGAGTTATGTTGGTTATTCCGAAATGGCTGTTTTATCAACAGCCGGTCAGATTAAACTATTTGCAGAAGTGAGCACTATCTTCTGATTTTATGTTATTTTTGTGTCATTGCTGGATATTCTTTTCTTTCTTTATACTGTTTTACATCCAAATTACACAACATATATAGTTGCTTTATCTCTGTTCATATTTTTACATTTATTTCCCAAATATTACAGAATTGCTTCAGAATCTGATTCCTGACCTACAAGAATATAAGCATTGTGACTTCTCTTTTTTTTTAGCAAACATGCTTGTCAGTATTCTCATAATCCAGTACTGCTATATTGCAAGAACACATGAGCCCCAAAGCAAAATGTAAGATAACAGATTCAGCCAGTGAAAAAGGTGAAAATTGACTTCAAGGTGATGATAGAATAGTGAGAAGTAAAAGCTTTGAAATTTTTTCCCTAGTGTTGTCATCCTTACGCTCTCTCTTAATTTGAATTGATGCGAATGTAAGGTAGTGAAATCTCAAAATTTGAAACTTATGGAAAATACAAATATATTTAATTTTCTAAACTATTTTTAGAAGTCAATTTATACATAGAAGTAGACCCAGGGAGCTAAAGAAACTACTTACAGCACAATCCTACTCATGCTTACACAATGGGAAATCTCACTGAGTTCAATGGGACTTACTTCCAAGGAACTGTATTAGATTGTACCCTGGATTACCAAATTGTTAATAGGATGGGGGCTGGAAGGTTCTAACAACCCACTCAGGGGTAGCCATTTCTGCTTTCTGTTGGCTTCTGCCATGTTCCATCAGAGTCGTGTGTGTGTGTGTAGGGTATGTTGTCCATGAGAAAAACAAATGTTCCCAAACATGCACTTTTTCCCAAGTAGAAGTGCTGAAGCAGTGCTTGGAATCGTTAAAAGGATGGATGAGGGTCAATAAACTGAAGCTCAGTCCTAACAAGACAGAGGTAGTATTGGTGGGTAGTTCATTTGACTTAGAAAGTGATGTTTAAACTGTTCTGGATGGAGTTGCACTCCCTTTAAAGAACCAGGCCCATAGTCTGGAATGCTGATTGATCCACATCTGTCATTGGGGGACCAGGTGGCAATATAAGGAGAGCCATGCTGGATCAGACCAAGGGTCCATCTAGTCCAGCATTCTGGTCACACAGTGGCCAACCAGATGTCTGTGGGAAACCCACAAGTAGGACATGAGTGCAATAGCACCCTCCCACTCATGTTCTCCAGCCACTGGTGTACGTAGGCATACTGCCTCTGATACTGGAGGTAGCATATAGCCATCATGAGTGGTAGCCACTGATAGCCTTATCCTCCATGAATTTGCCTAATCCCTTTTTAAAGCCATCTAGATTGGTTGCCATCACTACATCTTGTGGTACCGAATTCCCTAGTTTAACTATGCGCTTTGTGAAGAAATAACAGCTTTAAGCAACTTAGCCACGCATATCAGCTGCATCCCCATCTAGGCAGAATTGGCCTGGTGGCCACAATAATCCATGCCCTGATAACCTCCAGATGAGATTATTACAATTCTATGCAGAGCTACCTTCTAAAATGTTTTGGAAACTTCAGTTACCACTCTTTCTGTAGTGAGACAGGTGGTGACCAGTGAAAGGCTTTCTTGGAATGCTCTCCCCAAGGGAGGCTTTCCTAGCACCCACTTTCATGTTTTGTTGACACCAGTGGGTGAAGGTTTTTTGTTTTTGTTTTTTTTAACTTTCCCAACCCTTTAAACATATCATCTGCCTCCCCCCACTTTTTTTTTTTTGCTGCCTGCTGTTTGTTCTTCTGCTTCAATTGAAATAACTAGAAACTTTGAAACAACTGCAAATATGGTTGTTGTGTACCACACCATTGTTAAACAGTACCACTCCATCATTCTACTACAGCTTGGAAGCACAAGTATTCTGAAGGTGTAACTGAGCTACAGGACTGTGTTCTTTATCGGCTTTAGTCTGACTTGGTATGGGCATGACATTCTTTCAAGTTTCCTTTGGCAAGATTTGGGCATAAACATGTAGTTCAGACAGCAAACAATAGGTTTAGTTATACCCTGTAGGGCTTGCTAAAGACAGTTTTGGAAGTAACTCCACAGAAGTTATTAGCATACTTACTGGCTCAGCTACCCACACATTTGTTAGTGAGGTGTGACATGTTGATCATTCGTAAAAAAGAAAAGAAAAAAAATGCTCCCCTTCCTGGTCGTCTGGTGGTGGTCCTTGCCCATCACAGGTGACAAAACAAGTTACTATGTGTAAACCTGATTAAAGGCTGCAGTCCTACAGCTGGCTGAAAGCTGACTGAGGTGCCACAGGAAGTGGCGTGAGTACTGCTCCGTTGGCAAGATGGCATTTATGTCCCTGGAGAACCCTATTGTACACCAGCAGAAAGCTCTTCTTGTATAATAGGCAAACTGGCCCATTATTTAAGCCATAGTGGCTTATTTAAATAATCAGTGGTGTTTTGCTGTAGGGGCTGAAACAGGGTGATTGGGGCTGGTCTTGGATCCACAGCTCCCTCATTGGATCCACCAATAACCCCACCCCCAAAGGCACTTGACTACATCAGCGATGGAGTTAGTGTGGTTAATTCTCTCTCATTGGAGTAAGGAAAAAAATGGAACAGAAAAACAAATGAGCTGGAAAGTTAGAATTTTGAAAAGAACATGAAGATGTTTTCTTTAGACAAAGAATTGTAGTCCCCATTGTTTTTAGAACACTGTACTATGGACATTAGAATAGATCCAGTTATTTCTTGCATTTGAAATTTCCCCAAATATACACACTTGTAATAACTTTATTGAAATCAAAAAGGAAGGAACTATCCATTATTGTGTGCATTATTATCACTGTACTAAGTGTTCCATGTTTCTGAAAACTTCCAGAGCTGCAGACTGATGAAGATTAAAAAACCCCAAAACTATTCAGAAATGAGTCACCTTCCCAAAGTCTTTTCAAACACAATCTAATTTCAGCTTGTCTGAACAGTGCAGCCTGGTAAAATGGGAAAAAAGGAACCTATGTACTTGAAAATATGAAGTTTTTTTCCTAAAGGAAACCATAATATGAAGTGTATATAATATAGCCCAGAGAGAGAGACTGACAAACAACTTCAGATTCTGTGGGTACTGATGAAAACATCAGTACCTTCCTAATGTGCATTGCAAAAACATTTTCATGGATTCCCTGTTTATTCCTCACAGGGAATCTGGAAAATAAATCTTAGGATTTTGTGTGCAAGTGATCCGTTTTTTGTGCCAGAGGGCCACCTCACACACAGAGGCTATATGGCAGCTGTAAGTATATGCCCTTCCCCCCACCCTGTGTGGAGGCATGGGTTCTCCCAAATGACATCTTCACGTGAACACTGTTTGGCTGCAAGCCTGGTGGAGGCCCCTGCACACTTGTGAGCTGTTTGCATGCGTGAAATGAACACCTAAGGTACAGGAAATGCATGGAAAGTAAGCAGTTATATGGGGAAAGTACATGTCTGATGTCTCGGACTAGCTTTGATGGGAAAAGTACTCTTGGATAAATTGTCTGTTCTGATCCAAGGAATCACCTCTTTTAATTAGAAGATCCCACCCTTTTGTAACCTATAGGAGAGGTGGACAGAAAGTAGAACTCCAGATGTTTGGGCCTTCAACTCCCAGTATTCCTGACCATTGGCCATGCTGGCAGTAGGGCTGTATGAAAGTCACTTACCTTTCCGCGGATTATGTTGATGGTGGGGGGGGGGGAGGCGATCCATTCCTCCCCCCTGGAATCCTCCACAGCCGGCTGTGCTCCGCGGAGCAGCCGGCCAGGCCCAGCCAGGCCAGAGCCGTCCGCAGCTGGATTTCCGGCCGCGGAGGGCTCTGGGAAAAAAAACAAAAACAAAACCGCATATGCAAATGGCGGCGGCTATGGCCGCTGCCATTTGCGTTCTTTATTTTTGGCCATCTGAGTCTACGTAAATATTTACGTAGACTATGACAGCGAAAATAAAGGGGAATGCAAATAGCGTAGCGGGCGCTATTTGCATCCCTTTTTGATTCAGTGTTTTAGCCTACGTAAATATTTACGTAGGCTAAAACGGCGAATCAAAAAGGGACCCAAATAGCGCCCGCTACGCTATTTGCATTCCCCTTTATTTTCGCTGTCATAGTCTACGTAAATATTTACGTAGACTAAGACGGCCAAAAATAAGGAACGCAAATGGCGGCGGCCATAGCCGCGGCCATTTGCGTATGCGGCTTTTTTTTAAAAAACCCAGCCATGATAGGCTACGTAAATCTTTACGTAGCCTATCACGTCGTGTGTTTTTTTTTTTACAAGACTGCAAATGGCGGCGGCAGCTGGTCGGAAGACCAGCTGCTGCCGCCGCCCAGAAGATCCACCCCAGGTAAGTCTCGTCCCGGGGGGGATCTGTGGGGGTGTGGCAGGCCGTTCCGCCACGGAGTTCGGAGGGCCGAATGCACTGGCATTTGGCCTCACTGAGATCCGTGGCGGAATTCTCTGCCATCCCTAGCTGGCAGGGCTTCTGAGAGTTGTACTAAACATTTGGAGATCTACCTTTTGCCCAGCCCTGACCTATGGAATAGCTCTGCATTCTTTAGCCTCAAGAAAATGGAATGGATCCGGACAACTAGTGCAGGGGACTGCTAATAGACCTTTTTAGTTTATTGTACTGGGTAAAACAATGGGTCAGTTCACATGATCAAATAAGTCATCGTAGCTTGTTTAAGTCAAGGTGGCTTGCAAACTGGCCCATTATTTAAGCCATGGTGGCTTACTTAAATCACAACTCATGCTGGGCATGATTTTCAGAACTATCGCTTAGGTGTGGCTTGTCATGTCATCTGAACCAGGGCAGCATGGCTTGTTGGAGGGCAGAAACAACGCTCCAATAACCCTACAATTTTTATTGCAGCTTGTGCTGCAATGGAAACTCTACCTGGAAGTTGTCAAGGCTAGGACAGCAAAGTAGTTGCTGATGATAGAACGAATTGCAGTTAGTTCTATGTGTTTCTTTTGATATGTATGTGACTTCAGTGCTATTTGGTTGAAAAAGGCAATTATATGGCCACAACATGTTCGAACAACGTATGAGGAGGGTCCATAGCTTGACGGTAGAGCGCATGCTTACATGCAGAAGGTCCCAGGTTGAGTCTGCCATTGTCTCCAGTTAAAACATGCAAATAGCAGCTGATATGAAATAAGTCTGCCTGAGGATATGCTGGCAGTCAGATGAGACAATACTGGCCTAGATAGACAGACTGTCTGATCAGGTATAAGACAGCTTCCTATACCTTTTAGGGCCTCTAGAACTATAGCTCTGGAACTGAAGGAGTATTTTATTGATTGTTTACTGTTTTAACTTTGCCCTGCAATAAGTTGTTGCTTCAGCTGTTGTGATGCATGCCTCTGGCTTGTGTCATATTAGCTAATATAGCAAAGTCTCGTATTGGTCCTAGTTTTTGTTTCTATCTTGACTTTAGATATTGTTCAGTACTGTGAAGTTGAATGTTCTTATGTTACCTTTTCTATGTGATGTTGCTTGATCCACTTCAATGAGCAGCCTATGATTGCCCCATTCATAGGTTGTTGAGCATGATGTTTGAACCAGGAGTGCTGGGTTGTTTAGGGGCTAACAACCCAGAAGTTAGCCCATGGTTTATTTTGCTCCAGGTTCGCACGTCACACTCAACAACCTATGAACAGGCCGATCATAGGTTATTGAGTAAAAATGGAAGTGGCATATGCACAGGGGGCAGCATGCTCACTCACTCCCATTTGTCCCCAACAGACCATGGGTTGTTTAACCCCATGGGCTGTTGTTATGTGCAAACCAGGTCAGTGTTGACAATACTGAGCTAGATGGACCAATTGTTTGACTCAGTATAAGGCAGCTTCCTATGTTCCTATGATATATTAGGTGGGATTCAGGATCTGCCTTTTGTTGATGGAAGGGCTTTATCATAGAAGGTGGCTCTACCCAATTTTTAGGAATCTACCCATGCCCCTTGCACAATAGTTCACTCCATCCAGCGGGGTCCTCTAACTCTTTGTAGCATTTTCAGGAGGTGAGAGCACATGGCGGGGAAGTCTGCTTCTGCCAGCCCAGTTGCACCTGGCTAAATCTGGATCTAATCCATTATTTACAAATGTGGTAAATAGAAATATTGTCAGCTTTAGAACTACCTCACTATATCTAGTTGCCAGTGGGACTTTGCTGTTATTGATAATTGGACATTATGATAAATTAAAGAGCAATTTACAAGGAGTCAAACTGATACACAGGCACTGAAATAAGATACTTCTGATGCAAGTTCTGATGCACAACTCTGGACTTCATATGTCACTTCTAAACAGCATTCTTGTTTTTTCTGTTCACCTGTGACTTGCATCTAAAAATGGAAATATTGTTGTTCTCTTTCAGAGGAACCAAAGCTCAGACATGTAGAAAAGGATGTTTTGATTCCAAAACTCATGAGAGAGAAGGCCAGGGAGCTATGTTCTGATCAAGTGCAAGGTGAGTATGAAATTCCACAAAATATCACATCTGATCACTTATGTGACCTGAATTTTATCCTTTGCCAGACAGTTATAGAAGCAGCATATGTATGTGTATGATATGTATCTCTTCAATTTTATTCCGAGTTCAGGACATGGAATGATGCTTCTGGGTTTAAATTATTTGCTAAAATAAGTTGGTTTTAACATGGATGTCCCACTGAAGAATGGAAGAATTCAGCACTTTTGTTTGGAAGACATGGTGGGAAAAGCTGGTGCATAATGATGATTGCTGTACAACTCTATTTAGTAGATTAAAACAAATGAAGCATGGAGTTTATTCTGGTAGTTTTGTAGTTGCAGCTGAACCAAGGGGTTGGCATTGATGAAAAAATTATTCTTGTACTCGCACTGGAAGACAAGGGTATTGTTCCCAGCCATTCTTTCTTGCCAATCTGGAAACCTGTAGAACTATGCCGTTGTTTGCAAAGGACAGCATAGGGCAAGGAAGCTGTGGCCTTCCAGATGTTGTTGGACCTCCAATCATTCTTGACCATTGGCCATGGGAGTTGGGGTCCAGCAGCATTTGGAGGGCAACAGGTTTCCTACGCCTGGCATAGAGTGTACTCTTGTTCCTTCAGAGCCCCCTTCCAGCTAGTTAATCTTTATATCCACAGAGCAGCATATTAGCAGAGCAATTACACATGATGACTTTTGAAGTCACCATATGCAGTGACACACCTAGAATCACTAACCCTGTTCTGTATTACAGTTATCCCTATTCAGACAAACATGTAATGGTCAGATGCCTTAGAAAAAGAAAACAGGTTAGCATTAGCTGATACTATAGAGTTTCAGATTCAGTTGGTCTTGAAAATAGCATTGTACACTTAGTTACATTGGTGGCATGGAATGTTCCTCATTCATATGCTTTAATAAACCTCGGACTGGAGGAAGTGGAATTTTCAGTGGCAGCCAGGAACGTATGTCAGCTGGCAGAATGCAGACTGGAAACTCCTTGAGGACAGGGCCTGTTTATTTTTCCCTATTAAATCCTGTAAGGAGCAATGCACACTGATAGCCCTGTATAAAATAATATTTACCTATAGAAATCTAAAATAAAAATATCAGCAGTCTTCTTTGTTGCCTTGAAATTAGTACTTAAGAGTTCACCAGGCTCAGGGCTGCTTCTGAATGCTTGCGTACATTTGCTCTTCTGTGTTCTAAACCCTTAGGATAGGTTGAACTATAAACCAAAATAAATGAAAATTAAATTTGATTTATAATAGTGCATGGAAAAATAACATTGAAGAAAATGGCATAAGGCTCTCATCTTTGCATTCAGCTAAACTGCCAACGTGTGGAGCAACTCCCCATATGTTTTGGAATTACAGGGGAAAGAGGTGTGATGTTGTGAAAATTGCAAAATAACCCAAGTCCTGTGAACAGGAGAGAAATAGAGAGGCTGAAAGCATTCACTCAGGGGAAGTAGGTCAGATAGCTGGGGGTAGTTCCTGTACTGCCAGGCGCTATAGCTATTATTTTGGGTATGTAGATCATAAAAGGACAATATGAATGATTTGAGATTTTAAAAACTGCTTAAAGAAAACTTTAACATTGAAGTATTTGACACCTAAGGAACTTGGGACCATGATTTAGTGTATAAAGAATACAAAGAACTCATTCATTTTAGAGAGGGGTATTTTGTGTAAAGGAAAGCAAAAGAACAATTGCATATTTATTGAAACTACAGATTACAGTTCTTTGACTACTTTCTTGGCTTAACGTCTGTGTTGATTTTTTGAAGGTTACCTGTACACAGTAAGATCCTGATTTATTTTATGTGCATAATAAATGTCACTAAGCTATGCACCTAAGGATAACTGAAAATAGACCCTATGCAGTTCATACAAGGATAACTATAAAAATAATTAAATGAAAACTTTTGTGTCCTAAAATCTTAAATGCCTAGCCTGGTAGTATTTTTGTGCATGCAAGAGCTTTTACAGATACTTAATAATATTAGTATTTCTGGTGTACTAGTGTCATCTCATGTTGAACCTAGTAAATTCATGGGTCTGAAGTAAAGCTAAAACATTGCTCAGAGTTCCTTTGCAGGAAAGCAAGATAGAAACATACCAAATTATATTGTAAAGCCTCTGATGCCCCATCTCCAAAAGAGAAAAACTGGAAGGGTTCCGGAGGAGGATTGGGTGGAGGGGATGAAATTTGCACCGTGTTTTTAAAAAACAAAGTAGTTGATCTTTGTAACAAGTTGCCACCAAATGTAGCACCAGCCAATAGGGTCTTTTTCTTATGAACAGTTTTGCAGGTGATCAATACTGAAGCAGAGTTCTGGGCACCTTCAGTCCTCAAGGGGTAGGGTGTGGGAGCCTTTCCAATCACTGCTATTCCAAACAAACTAGCAGATCTAATGTCATGCCAAAGCACTTCAACAGCAGCTCCAAACAACAGTCTTCCCCAACCTGGTGCCCTCCAGATGTTTTGGACTTCAACTCTCATCAGCCCCAGATATCGTGGCCAGTCAGAAATGCTGGGAGTTGTAGTCCAAAACATCTAGGGGGCACCAGGTGGGGGAAAGCTGCCCCACAACATAAACAATCTCTTCTGAAAGGTGCTTCCCATTTGGGTGTTTCAATCACCAACCAAAGCAAACTCAGGAAACATGTTAGTGCAGCAGTAGGCAACCAGGTGCCCTCCAGATGTTGTGGGCTACAACTCCCAGAATCCCTTACCATTGGCCTTGCTGGATGGAACAGGAGGGAATTGTAGTCCAAAACATCTGGGGAGCACCAGGTTGCTTATCCCTGCCTTAGTGTATAATTGTGTTGTTTTTTTTTAAAGGTCCAGACATGTTTGTGAAAGGTAGGGATGTGAGAATCAATAAGAGGAGATGATTGAAGCATAATTTAAATATTTATCCCCAAATCAGACACATTCTTAATTCAGGCAGTCTATAATAGCCTCTTGATGTGTAGTAAGATGATATATTGGCCCAGATGGAACGTTCACAATTAGTATGGCAGCTCTTAAGCACTCTCCCATTTACACATCTATGTATGATATAAACATGGGCGTGGATCCCCACTTCCCTTCCAAACAGAGTTCCCTTCACAGAATGGGGCTTATTGCCTCCCATGTCCCTCTGCAACTCCCTGTGCTCTCTGAAAATCTGCTCCTGGGGGTTGGGGGACCCTTGGGATGTGGTATATATGGGGCATGGTGTGGGGGGCTGCAGATCGGGGTGGTGGTGGCAGAAATTGCCCCCTCCTTGCTTCAATGGAAGAGCAACTTGGGATTCAAGCCATTGTATGTTCCATGCCAAATATCAGTCTTGATTTCATGTAATAACAGTCACTCTCAAATGTATATTCTGCTGTCTCTATCACATAGATTATGGCCCTACGATAAAAAGTTGCATTCTTATTCCCAACTGCATTGAAATCTGTTAAGAAAGCTATGGAATATTGAATACAGGTGTTCATATAATTGTGATACATTGTAAAATCCACAGTGTTCAAGTTTACACTTCCACATATGTGTTGTGATCATGTTGTCTAGGTGTGAATAAAACACAAACAAGTAGAATTCTCGTTCTATATATTTTTATTAATCTGATTGTTCTGCTGCAAACAGGCTGTTCATTTTCTTCTTAATGGCAGCGAACAAATTTGGTATTAAGTTACAAACTATAATATATTGAGCCAACATTGCTTACAGGGTCTGTCTTAAATTTAGGCCCTTTATTCAGGTATGTTTAATTTGCACATTAATCCTATTAAAAGATAGGTATTTCAGTGAAAGAGCATTCAGATTCCATTGAGGGTCTGCTACTACCTAGAGAAGAACAGTGGTAAGAAAAGCTCTCAGACAATTTAGTGAGAAGGCCGTCGTGTTTTCTCAAAGATGCAGGTCTGGCAATCGTCAGTCCGTATAAAATAGAGCCTAGACTACTGAAATAAGCTTTATGTAGGGTTGTGCTTGATGATTATTTCGAGGTGTCAGCTAGTGTAAAATGCTGTGGAACGGTGTGGAACATCGGAAGTATATTACAGCAGTATCTGCACTATCTCCTGTTATCTTCCAAACTCTATTCAGCGTGTTGATGGTGACCTATAAAGCCCCAAATGGGCTAGCCCCCTATGTTCCACCATAATCCTTAAGCTCAACCAGAAATACCATCTCAGTTATATCATCTATATACCAAATCAGGTCTGAAAGAGTGAGGGTAGAGGTATTCTTGGTGGCTGCCGTATCAGTTTAGAGCTTTCTTCCCCGTGAGGTTTGTGAAAGATGGAGCCTGGGTGCCTTCTGGAAGGAGTTTAGCGCAATTTTGCTCAGATTGGGTTTTTGGTGGCCAGGGATAGGGTAGAATCATTAGCAGACTGATGTCTTTCCTGGACCATTGAGTTGGGGCAAGCTGTATGTCCAATATATAAAGGGAATTAGTCCCGATTTTGTCCATTTTCATGCATTTGAAAGAGTGGGGGGAACTGAGTCCAACAGGAAGTGCAGGTTTGTTAAGAAGTAAGTACATGCTCTGACAGGAAAATAATTCTGAGAACCTTTAGGTTGCACTGATGCAGATATGTAAGCTTTAAAACAGAGCTGTCTTCGCCCAGATTAATTTGCAATATTTTTCTGAGCACAGGATCTTTTGATGGGGAAATAAAGTAACTGAGGAGAGAGATCAAGTTAGGGTAGATAGCCAACTTGATCAACTTTTGATACCTTGGGGTGTCTAAAAGATCTAAACAGTTGATCTAGAAATGGGTTTTGAAGATGTGGTCATCTGATTTCTCCTGGAACAGTTGAAGATAGCTCTGAATGATGAAAATCTTCAAGTGACATTGGGAACACTGCTAATGTTGGATAGTCATGATGCCACCCAAAATCTAAATTATTTTCTGCTTGCCATTTAGGTCTTGCCCTTAAGAATTTGGTATTGAAAGTTGTTGAGTAATGGGGGTTGTGATAGAGTGGGGATTCAAAAGGGGAGTATCCTTCCATTTGTATTGGGTCTTCATCAATCAAAGTGGTGCAGTTCAAATAGTCTGAATACAATTGCTTTCATTACAGTGTGTAATTGTGATGCTTATAGGTCTGTATATGGCTGAATAGCCCCTTACAATTATAAATGTGTGGCAGAGCTGTACAGCTAGAATTAGGGAAGTGTTCCGGTAAAGGCCATTTCCAAATGCCACCATTCTTCCTCTCCCCAGGGACTGCATTGATACTTAGTAAAGATGATGGGATGAAACACCACTTCAGGCTTCCTTATAGTAGAGTAAGGCCAGTGTCAACCATGGTTTCAGTAATACACACTTAATCAGCAGTCCTATATCTGGGATCTTGCCTGTCCCTCTAGGGGCCACCTGCTCCAGAGCATGACCCTTGCACCTGACACATCAAGATCCGCAAAAGGAAAGCAATCCCGAAGCTTGGACAGATGTTGGCACTGCCTGTTTAAATGCCCAAGGACACCTGAAGTAGCACTTTATGTCTTGTGTTCTCTCATCAGAAATGTAGATAAGGAAATGTGTGAAATACTTAGTAGCATCATGCTGGGATTGGTTTATGGCCATCACTTATTATCTTACGTAATTAAAAAAAAGAGAGTACCAGGTCTGTTACATGAATGCAGTATGTTCCAGAGGCTGGGATAGAGATAATGTCTTGGCCCAGGTAGCTGGAGTTACAAAATACAGGTAGCATAGCTTGGTGCGAGTACTTACAGTGCTAAGAGTTTGGGATACTAGCTCATCAGCAAGGAATTTTTCCTCAATTTTTTTTAATGTAAACTGATAACTATTTAAAAACTGTATATACCTGTCAATCCTATTTGGGAGAAGAAATATAAAGCTACATAATTCTTGGAGCCAAGTAATGTATTATTCACTGTTGCAGATTTCCTGACTTGCTTTATATTGCAAGATTGGTCTTTAATTCTTGGGGACATGCTTTGAATGAAAGGTGGGTCATACCAGTGGTACTCTTGATTTTGTTGAGCTCTAGTATTGTTTTGTTTTTGGAGAAGAGAGAGGAGGAGACAATGCAAGAGAGACTGAGAGAAAGGTGATCTCCTAAAGACAGAGGAAAGATAGACATATGGTAAAACAGGCTCTTACATTGTAGGTTGAAGTTGAAGATCAGCACATTACAGGAAGTGTATTTATTAACATAATGACTTGGGAACAGTGGTTTTTATATGAAGAAGAGCTTATGATCAGTTCTCTGTTCATACCCCTTTCCACCCCCTTGCTTACCTGCATTAACTCCATACATGCTTACCTGCATATACCACATACATGGATGGGAGGAGAGTGAGGTTGCTAGCAAGAGCAGCAGAGTCCATATTATGATAGCTTGCTTGCTGTATCCACACTGGCTGCATTTGGACGTCACAATAAACCATGGATTTTCATTATCAATGAGCTTAGCTTCCCCCTGGGCTTGCGCTCTCCACTCTATTCCTTCAACAAGGAGAAGATCAGAAGCTTTCACTTCCATTTTAGATGAACAGCAGTGTAGCATGTTGTCCAAAAAATAAAAATAATCTTATTTTGTTTGAAAGAAGGTATCTTTATAAACCACTTCTTGTTTCAAATGGCTTTTTTTTCCCCAAACAGATAAGATTAACCACAGTTTGTCGGAGTTGGGCAACATAACAAGCCATGCTTAAACAACCGCTAAAAACAAAGCTTCTGAGCTCTTTGTGGGTGCGCCAGAGGAGGAGAAGGGCGGGGGGGGGGATGTGCAAGCTTGGGGAGAGGCGTGGTCTTGTTCCCAGCACAATAAACCATGGTTTGATTGCAGCTGATATGACCTAACAGAATCATGTAGATTGGGTAAGTCTTGTGCTAAAAGGTGACAGGAAAAAAATTGACATGGTATGAACTCTGCTTCTCCCTGTGCCAGCAGTATTGAGGCATTTTGTTTACTGTTTGCGGGAGGTTGCATTGGCCAATCAAGGCCATACTGAGGGGTATTAAAAGTTATACATACTGTTTTGGTGACTGTTGAGCAGTCACCCTGAATGTTTACTATTCAGTCATACAGAAAATGAGTGTATAACCTTGGGTTGTACTTATGTGGTGTATGTTTGTTAAAAATAGCATCTCATGAGTTTACAGATATGGACCATTCATAAAACACTTGTTTGGAAGGACTTGCTACATCTTGTAGGTGATTTCAGATATGAAACGTACTTATTAGCGTCAATTAAAAAAATAGGTTTATTGATTCTTGAATCCTTGACTATCTACCTTCGTTCTATGTAGTTGGATGAACTGTTTCAAAGATCGCTTGTAACACACTGAGCATGGTTCCAGCAAACTGAGCCTGGACTGGCTGGAGTTGCTTCAGACACTACACGGTATATGGAGTTATGTGTTAAATATTTAGCATGTAACCATTTGTACTCTATATCGTGTATTTATCATCATTACATCATGGTTTAATTCAGGGGGCATGTTTTGCATAGTGGAGTAAACACACATAGTCACATCTCATATTATGGGGTAGACAACAGTCCAAGCTAAATGTTCAGTGTGTATTCTCCTATATTGCAATGTGCAAAGCACCCCAGAAAACCAACATATAAACTGCAGTTAAGAGATAAAGGTTTTGGATCCAATTACTTCCTTCGGCTGTGGATATCACCTTTTGTAATAACTAAACAGTTATATGCCACCACCGTTCATTTAGATATTTGTGTTCAGTGATGAAGAAAACCTTGATATTCACAAGCCAGCATTAGGGCTTTCAAGGAAAGTTGTTTGAAACATAATGTGGGGTTGGGGAGACTTACCCTACTAGGGATTTTTTCCATGTCATTTCAGCCCAGCTGATCACAAGAAATGGGTCAGACAGCTAACATCACCACTGCAACTACATGTTTTTTTAAGGGAATGGAACAGCTTTTGTGAGGACAAAGAGAAATGAAATCACTTTCAGTGAAAGAAAGAGGCCTCATTATAGCCACCAACAGCAGTTATTGACAGCTACACTTCCTATTAACAAGGAGTGTTTGAGAGTTTGGCTGTTGGATCTTTGGACTTGATCTAATTTGCTAGCATTAATTAGTTTCTTTTGAGCAGAGACACTTGGTGCTCACAGCTATAGATTTAGATGACTAATTAGGACAGAAAATTGAACAGAATGGGGTAAGGCATTAACCTTCAACCATTACCAGCTGGGGCTTTTATAAAGACTACGAAGTCCAAATGGTTCCTATTCATATAAGGAGTATCCTAATGAATATCAATTTCAGCCAGGTTGTCGTATTCCTACCGGCACTGCCTTAAATTTTGTATTAGCTTCAATAAAGTTTTAATTGCATCTCTCTAATTTTCTAGGCTTCCAGTTCAGTGTCCAAAGAAGGTATGCATGATGGCAGATTTGCTTGTATTTCCTCAATTATCTTTCATTTTGGCTCTTTAAACAATTGACATTGGGCTTGAGCTTTAACTGAGACTCAGTATCTTGGGTAATTTGAGGTCAATATGCCATTACTATCTTAATCATTATAATGTAGGTAGTTAAGCCATCAAGTTAAAACACTGCCATTAACTGAGAGGTGTTTAATCCTGACACATTCCCTGAATACATTTGCATTAATATCCACAGCAAGAACTCTGATACAGCCAACTCCTGAGGCTTAAATAGTAGCTTGCTAATTAAGTACATCTTCATCATTAGCTATTCTGATGATATGCGAGCAGTGTGGTGATGTGTTAACATGGGTATCGAGGTTCAGGAGCTGTAAAATGCATGAAGCTTGATCCTATGCATGTTTACTTGAAAGTAAGTCCCATTGAGTTCAATGGGATTTAATTACTGTGTAAACAATCCTAAGAATGGCCTGTAAGGGCTGAGGAACTTTGCTCCACAGGAGGACAACACTGTGTTCCTGAAAATAAAGTGTATTGAAAAGGCGTTGAGTTTTCTTACTTTCTCCACTGGTGATAGTGTTTAAAGAGCTTATGTCCTCTAGTGGCTTCTTTTTGTTTGGAAGTCAGTGGTCGTATACGTTTTCTTGAAAAATCTGTGATAATAGTCGATGTCCGTGTGCTTTTAAATTGCATCCCTGTTATGTGGGGATTAACAGATGGACAGCAAAAGTGTATACTGAGAGCTCTTACAGCTGTAAAAAGATTTATGCTTCAAGCTTGGAAGGAAAAGAACCCACCACCTATCATTCAAAGGACTGAAGATCTTACTGCTCTTGATACATTTGAACATATCTCCTATAGTCATCAGTTTCACATGGATGCTTATTTAGATATATGGACTACTTATATTAACACACACACACACACACACACACACACGAAACAGGAGTGTTAAGTCTTTTTCCCTCTTCCTTTTCGAAATGTATTTCAAGGATGATGTAAATGATTATTGGGTATGGATATGATTTAAGATATGCTCTTTTCTCCCCTTCTTTTTCCATTTCCTTCTCTATTTTGTGGTCCGTCCGTCCCCGCTCTTTTATGGTTGGGGTTTTTTGGTGGTTGTGGTTACTGAATTTGCAATTTTTTAAAAACAGCTTATGTATTTGAGGTGGCATTGATCCCAACTGGCTTTTTCAGAATGAAAACTGTTGGGATTTTTTTTTAAACTCTCTACTTTTTTTATATATGGGAGCATATATTGCTCCCATATATAAAAAAGAAAGAAAATTTTCTTTAGGAAATTATTACTGTACAAGACATTTTTCTAGGTTGACCTTGCCCATTCAGGGGCCCTTCTCTTATTGTGATTATGATTGAGAGCTAGGTCTCCAACATGGTGCTCATGGGCACCAATATACCCAGGCACACCTCTCCGTGCCCTGCCCTGCCCTGGTTTTTATGTTTTGAGATTTTTTTAATTAAAAAAAGTGAAGTACTGCCCTCCAGCACCATCTTTATTTGGGCTCAAAAGAGTGTTTTGTGTTTTGAAACTAAGATCCCACCTCTGCCTTGTACTTAGGTTCTTGGGCAAGTTCCTTGCTGGGAAATGAGTATTCTGTGACCAGCCATGCTCACCATAGCAGCCATTTTGTAAGAGCACCCATGACACTCCCTCTCTAGCTCCACTTAAATTTCCTGCCTCATGGCAAGAGGCAGACACAGTCCTCTGCTCCCAAGCACATGCAAAGCCGAATAAGAAAAGAAAAAGAATGCACCAGCAGAAGCACAAAAATGATCCTGTCTGGTTACTTTCCTGGCACACCAGAGGCCACTCCAGCTGACAGGAGCCTGTGGGACAGCCATCTCATATTTTTCTCTCTAGAGCAGGAAGGGACCAGGTCTGCCATGGTGCATATAGGAGCCCCCACTTATTGTGGCTCCTTGGAGGAGGAAACCTCTCACAGAGACGAGGGAACCAAACAATAGAGGAGGAGTAATCATTGATGCAGCCCCACCATGAGAAGCAGTTCTAGCAGCATCCCCACCAGGTATGGACAGGACCACATGGTCTCTCCTGCAACTGCAGTGCTGTTAAGTAGATCACCTGCAAGATCACCCCAAGGGGTGCTAGGGTGCCCATTACCAGGTGGGATCATGGGCAGGGAAGATGACCAGCTTCCGCCTCCCCTTCTTCCCCTTCCTCTGCTGGACAGGAAGAGCTCTTGAGCCTTCCCAAAACAGTCCTAAAGAAGGGAAGAAAACAAGTCAGGACCCATTGCCAACAGCAAGGGATCCAGGGCATCCTAAACCCCATCCCACCGGACTAGAAGCAGGTCCAGGGACAGGAGTTCCTGAGGGAGGCATAGTCGAACCTGTTCTCACTCCTGTGGAGGGAGCTGCAGCAACAGGTGAAGCAGGCAGTACAGGTCCTGAGCCACTTCATACTCCAGCAGGCATCACCCCCCCTCCCATCCCTAAGAGAGGGACGCATGGGGAGGGGATGTCTTCCAACCTGACATGACAAGCAACCTCAGTCAAGAGATTTCCCTACACAGGTTCAGGGACCAACCCTCTAAACCTAGGAAAGGGAGTACATGTTCAGGAACCAAGATGCATCACGCTAACAACACATGCCAACCTGACTGGATGGGGAGCCATCCAGAGGTTTACACTCAGACGTTTACACGTGGAGAGGTTTACACTTAGGGCACATGGAGGAGGAAACCCAGTCAAGCATCAGTCCTCGAGCTCAGAGCCATTAGCCTCACTCGGTCCTACTTCCATAGGGCCAACTCATTTTGGTAAGAACAGATAACATCATTCCAAAGGCCTACATCGACAAGCAGGGGTGCACAAAATCTGGACCCTGATGGAGGAACCCCAAAATTTATTCCACTGGGCCCAGTATCACCTTGAATCCCTAAAAGTGGAATGCCTAAAAGGAACTCTAAATGTGCAAGCTGACTGGCTCAGGCACCAGGATATGGCTCCAGGGGAGAAGTCCCTCTACTTAAGGCTATTTGAGATGACCATATGCCTCAGACTTCTATGCCGTTGACTCAATAGAACGCCCAGCTGCCAAGGTTCACAATGAGGTATCGGGAGAAGGGTGCACTGTGTTTATGGTTGCCCTGACCACAGACTAGCCCAAGAGCCTTCTTTCCACCTATCCCCTTGATCCCCAGAGTCATTCAAAGGATCAAGCACCAGCAGGCAGAGGTAATCCACCCAGCTTCGAAGTGGCCATGATTTCTCAGCCACATGAGTCTCTTGACAATAGACCCAATAATCCTTTCCATTCAGAGAGATCTGCTGAGTCAGGGTCCCATTCTTCACCGCAGTCTGCGATTTCTGATGTTGACGGCCTGAAGGTTGAATGGCCGCTGCAGTGTGTTACTTGATAAGGGTCATCAACACTCTCCTGACCTCAGGAAGAACATCCACCAACAGAACCTACTTCCTAGGATGATGCCACCAACCAGGAAGGGACCTCTTACAGGCTAAGGTCCCTGAGCTTCTCACCTTCTTCTAAGATGAGCCTTAGGCCTAACATGCTGAAGATACAAGTCTCTGCTTAGTCCAGCATCTTACGGGACCTGCATAAGCCCCACCCCCCGGGTCTCACCCTCATGTGAGGAGTTTCCTTAGGGCAGCATTCCCACTGTGCCCCCTTTCAGGCAGGACGTTCCCCACTTGGAGCTTCAGTGTAGCGCTAAGGGCCTTAACCAAGGCCCCCTTTGAATCCCTAGGGGTGGTCTCACTCAGAACCCTAACTCTGAAGACCATATTCTTAGCGGTCATCACATCAGTGGCCAGTCCCTTCCTTCATACTGAAGGAAGTATCTATACATCACATTCTACAGTGCCCACGAGATAGTCCCACCATCCTTCTGCCTGCATCCAGGCATGACCCTTGAGAAGGAGTGGCACACACTCGATGCACAAAGGGCTGTGAAATTCTACCTGTGTAAGACCAGACCATATAGACAAAATAGTGCGCTCTTTATCTTATTTAAGCCTGCCACCTTGAGCAAGAAGATGTCTGCCTCCTCCTGGCCCCTAGCTAAGGGAATACATTGCATGCTCAATGTGATATGCAGGGCAGCAACTTGGTCCTCACGCCACACATTCACCAGGTGTCACAAGATCAGTACTTTCTTCTCTTCAGAGAGGGCCTTTGGAAGGCAAGTTCTCCGGAGAATCTTTAACCCGTAGGGTGGGCCTTTGGCTGGCCCACCCTGGGATGCACTGTTTTTTTACACCCCCAGTCTAGGTGGTGTCCTTCACTTGAAGAGAACAGAAATTCACAGGCAAGTACAGAATTTCCATTTCTTGTGCTTACCCTTGGTTCTTAGAAGAAGAAATATGCTTCATATGTAGAATTATATTCTGCATTGCTAGATTAAAACAAGAACAGCAAAGCGCAGGAGTAGCAGCCAAAAAGAGCAGATAGGGGAGCGGAGAAGAGTAGAGTTCAAAAGCAGTGCTTTCAGTGTAAAGGAAATAGATGGCGGAAATCAGCTCCTGGAACTTGCCACCTTCTCTTCGCAGTGGTCAAGCCCTTCTTCAAGGTGATTTCTTCTTGAGGAGTCAAGGTAGTTCACAAGATACTGAAAAATGAAATCTTTTTCTGATGCTGTGCTCATATTAGGCTCCTCTCCCCAAAGAACTAGTTTCCAGTTTAGGTTTGGAGCCTTTTCCCAAGGACTGTCTTTCTTCCTTCAGGGTCTCCCCATCGGCTCTCCTCCTGGACTAGTTCCAGTCCCCTCAGTTACATTCATAGCCATTCTTTCCAGCCAATATTCCAGTACTCTTCTCTCCTCACTTTAAAACATTTAAGCTGTGCAGCATCTGACGTTTTACTGTAGTATAAAACTTTGCACAATGATTCTGTAGTCAAATGCAATGTTTACTGGAGGGGTGTGGAACCTCTTTTAGGCTGGGTCCCAAACCACATTTTGAAGAAGGTCCTGGGGGCCGCATTCTGCTGGGGGCTGGGGCAAAAAAGCATATTTTAGCTTAAAGCTCTTACTGCCAGTAACTAAGTCTTAAGAGAGGCATTTCAACACTTTTGAATGGAGAAAAATTGCATAAATGCCAGAGGTTGAGGGAGAGGGGGTGGACCCAGGGGAAGGGGGCATGGCCCCCTGGGGACCCCAGGAGGGCTGGACTGGTACACCAGGCCTGTGGTTCCACACTTCTGATTTAGGGGATGGCCATATTTGGGGTTCTTAATAAACTGTGATTGTGTCTTATTGACAGAGTGGCACCATAGGGATTTTAAACTAGCCCTGCGCAGATAGAGGTAGGTAGTGGTGTGTGTGAAAGAAAGAGTTTTGATTACCATGCTGAAAAATGTTTCAGTTGTGTGTAAATATACTATGACAGTGCTCTCTCTCTTCTCTCCCCCCCCCCCAAACTATGGATGTTCCCTGTTAGGTGTGTTACCTGAAGAACAGCTCTATGTTGGCAGGTGATGGCCAGTCTTAGTCCTGCTGCCCAAAGTGCTACATGGCTTTTGAAGATGCAGCTGCTGCTGCACAGATGAAAAATTCCTGGAATTTGCTCTGTACCCTCCTGCTAGTTTTCTTGAAATCTTGAGTTTTCTTCCCCCACCATCTCTACCTGAGCTCCCCTAACCAAAAATGGCAGGGATTTAACCTGGGACATTACATATGCAGATCACATGCTCTCCCAGGGAGTTATAGCCATTCTTTGTTGCTTGCACTCCAGTAAAGCATTAATAAGCTATCCTAATAAACCACAAAATCTGGCTCAAAAGATTTTGGTACATGGAGGTGGCATCTGCTGATTCTTCATTCCTGCCCGCACAAAAGAAATGTAGCACTTGGTTATTTGTTTACATTAGTTAGTCTGTCGTTGTTGCTTGTTTAAGGGCTTTACTTTGGTTTTGTTTCAGGGCAATTAATATTGCACATCTAAGTGAGAATAGAAATATCTGCAAATACTGTGGCATATGCCACTTGGATGCTCTAAAAATAATATAGCAGTGACATGTTGCTATGATAGCTGCATATGACAACATGTTGTTAATGACTGCTTGAAACAGTAATATGAAAATGAAAGGTTTCTTTCCACAGTCACTGATTTATAGAAACCACATTTGCTTTATACTAAAGAAATCCATCTGAAGCCTCCCCTCTTTTCATTCTACAGTCTGGATTAATGTGGTTAGCTGTGTGTGTGTGTGTGTGTGTGTGTAAATACATTTCACCAAGTTCCTAACTATATTTCCTGTACATGTGCATAAATATCTCTGTGGAATATACATTATTAAAATTGCCCTAAGGTTACTTTCACACTAGAAATAGGTTATTTTTCTGCTGTTGGATATAATGTGTCTCTTATGGAAATCATTTATTTCACTGCTGGAAAACTGCTTCTCCATTTGGTCAGAGCTATGCATTTAAGTAATACTCTTGGTGCATTCAAAACTACTAGCCAATTGAGTTGCTTCCTGACAAATGATGTCAGCAGACCTCATAAAGCAGCCATTATTCTGAGTTGTCACAGTAACAATGTTGCTTTGGAGAACTAAAAAGAAATGTACTCTTTTAATTGCAAAAATTCTATTGAATTCAACTGTTCTAACTTCTTACTGTATATCAGTAATGTAAGCAACTTAGTATTAACCTATAACTGCAGTTATAGAAAAAAAAATCATTTCTATCAAGCTCCGAATTCCCACTGCCATATGCAGCACACATCCATCCATAGCTGAGATTCTCAAACCTTCTACCCCAGGGCAGAGGCAATTAGAGGCAGAAGGGCACTGCCCCCCCCCCCGGGCTATCCTGTTGTCACTAGACACCCCTCCCAGCAAGGTACTTGAGCCTTGACTTGAAGCCAGGCAGTCTATCTGTTGTCAGATCACTCCTCCGCAGCCTGGCTTGCCTTTGCCTGCCTCTTGTCCCCAATGTGCATGCTCAGGATTCTTTCTTGAAAATAATCCTTTCCTAGATCTTGAGAAAGGCAGTGCGTCTGGGAGGAACACTCTGCCCGAGTCCCCCATTTTCCTTCTGATTGGTTCTCCTGTGCTAATCAGGACAAAGCTCTTTGTTTAGTAATAGAGCGTTTATGTAGAACGCTCCCAGCCAATGGGTTTACTTTCTTTTTAAACATTTCTCCCAATCACCTGTGTAGTGTACCCACACCGTCTGGGGGTTTGCTGACTCACTCTCTGTGAGGCTGGCCCAGAACATGGGAGAGAACTCACACACTGAGCAGCAGTGGACAAAGGGAAAAAAGAGAGTGTGTGTATGTTTGTGCATGGGGACTATGAGGGTATTGGGGAAGAGAAAGAGAGGGGTCCCCTGGTGCAGTGGCCAACCAGATGATGGCATACTCACCAATCCAGACCAGAGAGAAGCAAGCAAGCAGTGTTGCAGGTAGGTTGCTATTATAACTCCAGTGTAGGATTTATTTATTGTTCATTCCCACTCTCCCCTTTCCACTGATCTGTTGACCATTTTCATTTTGCTCTCTATTTTTCTTCCTGTCTCCCCACCCTGCTTCTGCTGTCTCTTTTTGCTCCTACTTAATTTGCCCTCCTCCCCTTTCTGCCTTTCTCCCCCTTTTTAATTCTTTCTCCCCTTTTTATTCTTTTATACCTTTCTCTTCCCTCGTACATTTGCTTCTGGTCTTCCTGGTTTCTGCCACAGAGAACTGTGGCTTTAAAGGAATGCTTCAGTGGGCTGTGGTGCTCAGTCCTCCCACTCCTGTGTTGCTTATACCCAGAATTTTGGTCAAGGCGTCACTTGCCTCTTAACCTCAGTATGCCTTTCTGTGCAACATGTTTCTGCTGGCTAGAGCGGACACATCTGAATTCAAAGTAATGGTTTTTGTGTGTTGTGGTACTCACCCCACCCGCACTTGTTGCACTCAGGATCTTGGTGAACTTACTGACCTCTTTGCCTCAGTATGCCTTTGTCTAAAATGGGTTTCTGCAAGAGCAGAAAGAAATGTGGGTTCAAGGGAGTGCTTTTCTGTGTGGAGGGCATGAGATCCCTCCTCTGCCTTACAGTCAACTTGTCTGTCAAGTGACTTGCCTGTTTGCATTACTTTGCCTTCCTGTGAAATGAGTTTCTGTGAGAGCCTTCTCTCCCCACAACCCTATTTTAATCTTGCACAACTGAGCTGTGCTGGCTCTGGGTGCCATTGGCTCCACCTATACAAGGCTCCTCCTGCAGCTAGACACCCTGCTATCCGCCCCACCAGTGCCAGTAGACACAAGCTGCCCGAGGGCCCACTTGAAAGGGCTGAAAATTATTGAGGACCATCAGTCACAAAATGGCAGCACTAGTGTGGAGCCGGTCACAAAATGGCAGTGCAGGGCTTTATGATCCACAGTTTTTATGCGCTTTGGAGTACCACTCCCCCTCCGTGGCAGTAAAAATACAATAATAATAAACAAAAATGTGCTGCCCTTTCTTGACTCCAGAATCAGCTACCTGCTGTGGTCACCTCAGTTTGCCTAATGCTACCCCCCACACACACACACATACACCTGTGTTAAAGGGTTTTTTTTTGTTTTTAAACACAATACTGGGGATCCCATCCCAGTTCTCCCACATTATGTATAGTTTGATTCTTAGGGTGATTTCAGATTTTTTTTTTTTTTTAAAGATAGGTCATCTGAAGAGGTCCAGCGAGTGATGGGTGTGTGTGAGTCCTTTTTAAAAAGGGAAACCAGGGACTTTGGACTGCTGACTGCTTAGCACTAAGATTGACACTACAACTAGCCCTGGGAAGAAAGGAAGGAAACAGCCCAGCTGCTGTCATTCAGGCAGTTTCGCTACCTCCCCCTGCTGCACACAAACAGGCTCAATTGAGCCTCCGCCTGCTCCTGGGCGCAAAGGAGAAAAGCCTCCATTGACGTTCTTTTGTTAACACCTTGCGCATGGAGAGTGGGGGGATTTGGGGGGTAAAACAGTGTGTATGGGAAGACTTAATCCTTCTCTTCCAGACTGTAGTGGTCCTAATCCAAATCAGAGTCACATGTGCTTACAATAGAGTTAATAAAAAGTTAACTCTGACCTACACGCTACGCAGTTGGTATGAAGTTTAGCTCTAAAACTGCTCTAAATATATTTTTTATTGTACAGCGGTAGTATTTGTCTCTTAGATGACCACAGGGAAAATAGTCTAAGTGAAATACAGGCCTTTTGCCAAATTCTGTTTTCGCACACCATTTCCCAGTGTTCTCACCCAAATGTAGTCCCTCAATCTCTAAACCTGAGATTATTTTATATAGCGTTGAATGTTTTCTGTTCATTCCAGTTCTCCCTTCCCAGAAATTCTTCACACTGAATTAAATTTGTTAGGTGCTGCTTATACCTTGATTCCTGTCATATACAGAGTACTGGACTTGAACATATTGATAACAAGAAGGCTATACTTCATGAGTTAAGCCTTAAATCTAAAAAGCTAGGTAATTCCTACTGAGTAAAGCCTCATAAAACAAAACACCTATATTTAAATGTAAAGTTCCTGATAACAGATGCCAGTAGAGAGATACTAGGACTTAGCTTAATTCTGTATTTATCCCAGGATTTCAATAACTCTGTTAGGGTGCAATCCTGTGGGGATAGGCAGCCGCCTCCGAACTTGGAGGTGACCGCCTATCCAATGCAGGGCAGGAGAAGCACAGAACGGATTGTCCCCTCCATGCTTCAGCCGCTCTGCATTTGCAGCTAGACAGCTGATTTCAGCTATTTAGCCGCAGGAAGGCGGAACAGGGGAAGTGGCTGCTGGGTGACACAAAGGATTGTTGGATTGGCATTTCTGCCTTCCCCGCCCCAGAACGCCCCGTTTTCACCGCTCCGTGCTCCTCTTCCAAGCGCGGAGCATGGGGCTGTTCCAAGCTGCCTGCGAGGCAGCACAAGAGGGGGGGAAGGTCGGTTCTCCAGGAACCAACCTTGGATCGTGGGCTCCGAGGTCGGTTCCCAGAAACCAATGTATCCTATGGCCGTCTAGCCACTGACTAGCAGCCATAGGATTGCTTTCTCCATCTATTCGTTTATTTTGTATGTATTATTTTCCCATTTTGTGTGTGTTTCCCAAATCCATGCACATTTGGCAAATATAGCTACACACTTCGGAAAGAATTTTTGTTTTGAGTGGGAAGGAGCAGCGAGGAAACATAATCTTTCCCATTCTTAGAGGAGTAGTGAGCAGAGAAAGCCTTAATGTTCTAGAGATATGCATACTCTCCCCCTCCCCAAGTGCTGTGCATAGAATACTACCAACATACCCAATGGACTATGGGTGCTATAGTCTGTGGAGTAGCTATACCTCTTGCTGAATGACTATTGTGCATTGAATCACTTTTTAGATTGTAAGCCTGTAGACAGGGGCTGATTTATTTTTAACTTTGGTACTCGAGAGATACTATTTTTTTAAAATTGAAAACCCCCTTTTAAAATGGTTAAGGAATTGATCATGTAGTAAGGCCTATTCTGAAACTTAGGAACATAGGAAGCTGCCTTATAGTGAATCAGACCTTTGGTTCATTTAGCCTAGTATTGTTGACACTGACTGGCAGCGGCTATCCAGGGTTTCAGGCAATAATTTTTCCTGCCCTACCTGGAGATGCTGGGGATTGAACCTGGGACCTTCTACATGCGAAGCAGGTACTTAACCAAACTTAGCTGCTCTCTAGAGGTTTTACGTTAATAAAGCAGTACAATGGAGCACATATTCATGTATTATCTCTTAGAGGATCTTGATCCTTTTTATATTATATTAATGAAATGGACATACATTTATTTTTGCTCAGTGTTAGAAGTATTAGAAGCATTTCATTTTAACAGCCTTGAAATATTTTCTGTATTCATCAAACTTTTACACTAGCTCTGAGATCTGAATGATTCATTATGATATCTCAAGCACCTGTAGGTTGTTGGATTTTTTAAAAAAGAAGTTGGTGTCTTGGAGGAATTCCTGACATCCAGATCTTCAGCAAAAAACATGAAAATTGAGATGTCAATAGAGCTCTGGGAAATGTTAGGATCAAGTGAATTTATTGGGCTTTTCTATTGTCTGCTTCAGCCACACAGGACATTGTGAGAGCCTTTTAGGTTTTCTCTGGTTTTGAAGTCTTCAAGTATTTGATGGAACAATTGTAAATCAAAGAGTTTGCATTCAGAAGAGCTTTTAACATCTCTAATTCATCTGATAGTCGGAAGGCAAAGCAAGTGATGAAATGGCACATCTCTTCCAAAGTCCATTTTGGACTTAGGCTCTAGAAAGTAATTTCGGTACATATATTGAGTTTGATCCGGGCTAAGTTAGTTGCGCTTAGTTCCCATTGAAATCAGTGGGACTTCAGTCATGTCTAACTTGTCCTATTGATTTCAAGTAGGACAGAAGTTCAACTAATGGATAAACTAATGTTCCCAATGTGTTTAAAATGATTTGTGTGTTCTTTATTGATTCTGCTTTGATATGTTGCTTGCCTTTACATTCTTCTTCTCTTGAGTGAGTGGTTATGCCTATTGTGGGGGTTTCCTCTACTCCTATTTTCCATGTGGGGTAGCCCTCTCTTTTGGTCATGTTTTGGTCCCTGTGCTGAAGCATATGCTGGTGTCCCACAGTCTGACCTACATGCTCTTTTTTCTGAGAGCATTCTTTGTATCGGAAACACTTCACATGGTACTTCATAAAGAAAAGGGGGATGTATGGATTACTCATGCAGCCACTTTTCATGCTTCTGTGTACTGTGTGTGTGTGTGTGGGGGGGGGGCAGGCACATCTTCTATGAAGGCGGATTTGTGTGCTCCCAGTGCAGTGTCTCTGGTATCAGGAACACATGTATTTCCATGTGGTGGACATATGCAAGTTAGATCTTCATATCATTGCCTTGAAAGAAGATGTGCAGTCTCTTGCATGCACTCTATTGCCACTTCCTTGTCACATGCAAAGCAGCCCTTGCTCATATCTTTCTTTAACTCCAGGCTGTCAATACCATCCTGTCCTGCCTCTGCAATATTTAACACTCCTAATAGGATTCTGATTTTCATGCTTTCCAGGATTACTTGTGTTTTAACTTCTCTTCCGCTTGATAATGTGGCCATGTCTCCATTACTTGTTATCCCTTGTCTCCTAAATGAGGACTAACAGCAGGCATTTTGTGAACTGCAGATATTTTAAAAGAACCCAGTTTAAGAGGTAGGATGGGGATACTCTCTCCATGATGGGAAACCCTTAATCCATGCCTGATTTGGGGCTCAGATGTGGGCCAAGACACCTGGCACTGCTAAGCTGTCAAGGATGCTGTTCAGTGAAAATGTGAATTTGGAGAGTGCTTTAGGAAAGCATGATAACTTAACTATATATGTTTAGGGCAAATAGCATGAATGGTGTGCTACTTGTATGGAAACATGAGTGGGCTGTGGTTTGAGAAATACAGTTATTAATACTTTTTACATGTAGAATTGGTCAAAGGTGTGCCCTGTACTTCCTGTGTTCTGTGAAGTCTTTATGAGAGGGAGTTATAGCCTCACCTTTTGTGTGATGCTTGATGTGTGCACAAAAGCCTGTGTTAGGCTGAAGATGTCTTTTTTAAAAAAATCCCAGGAGCCCCATTAGGCATGGAGCCTGTTAGATTCTTCTGTTTCAGCTAAAAAGGAAGGGGGGGGGACATGTCTTCCATCTTTTGCTTGGAAAAGAAAGTGTTCTCCCATCAAAGTCAGAGGGGTGTTAATGAAACATGGAGTTATATGTCTCAGACCAGAGCGGTGGCGTTGGCATGGATCTGAAGTACCAAAGGATTTGTATAGAGACTTAGAAGCTAAAGCATCTGTTAAATCTAATCTGCTTTATCCCCATCTTGTGGTGAAAAGAGGTCTGTTCACCATCAAGGTGCCAGTCTTTTTGCGGGGTATACTGCGTTTTTTCCCCTTATTGCATACCAACTTAAGCTATACCTAGAAGTCTCATTGCTTTGAACTGTCTACATTTTAGAATCAGTATTGCACCAGCTGTTGTCCAACTGCCCTTCTTCAAGCAGGATGGTTGATCCTACAGGATAAGGGAAAATTGCGACTGAGGCTATGTTAGTATGCTTGAGTTTGACATAGGTTAATGTAGCTATAGGCACTGATGGGTGATAGCTGTAGGGAAACTTTGTAAGTGTTCTAGTTCTGCCTCTTCTGGAGCCTGCAATGCTTGATGTCAAGAATTCTTAATCTGGAGACGGAAAACCAATATGAAATGTACTGGTGTTCTTAGCGGTAGCAGTTCTTTTTGACAGAGACCAGCTTAATAGGCTAAAAAGATCTATATTTGTCACATAATTTAGACCTGCTTCTTGACAAAGCCCGCTTCGTTTTCACAAGTGTTGGGACGTGAGGAAGGAGAAGTCCATAAAATGAACATTTTTGAGAATGAAGACCCCACTGGGCCTGTTTAGCCTACTAAAAAGGAGGGCACAAAGGAAGGGGACATGCTCTCTCACTCTCTAAATACATTGGAAGGCTAAATGCAGTAGAATCCGGTGACTTGTTTAGGTTAATAATGTTTAAGAAGCTTCCTGCAGCTAAGACAAGAATAAAATGAGGAGCTTTCCAGCTAGTCAGCCAGTATATGACCCTTCCCCAACCTGTTGCCCTCCAGATGCTCTGGACTACAGTTCTCATCAGCCCCAACCAGCATGGCCAGTCGTCAGGGATGGTGCATTTTCCTATACCAGCACTCTCAGGAGTGTAATATTGTGGTGCCAAAGAACCATTGGTTTAAAGATACAGCTGGGTGCATTTTATGAGGGACTGTGAAATCTTTTGAACTCTGTTGTGATCCTTTCAGGTATCAAAGGTTTCTAACCTCCAAAATTGGGGAAGAAAATTATCATAAGAAGAGAAGATGCTGGCTGGAATGGGCCAAGGAAACTTTTATTGTGTACATACACATGTTTACAGGCATTATAAGAGGTAAAAGAAAACGATAACAGAGAAGAGCGTCAACCAAGAACTAGCTTATTTATTTTATTCCAGTTTTCTTTGATCTGATTCTGCCACCTTTTGCTTACTCTGTTTTTTTTTCCCCTGAAGCCATAGCACAGTATCATGTTACGCTATTTCATCTTCTGCCAGAACGGCAGTTGTTTGTGATAATTTCAAATGTTCAGATTGATCTCAGATATATTTTTAGCTTCAAAGTTGGTAATAGATTCACAGCCAAATTCAAAGGGAGCAAATCCATACACAGAATCAGGTTTCTACATATGGATCATCCTTTGGACTGTGTCCTATGTGCGTACATACAACACTACTGTGTGGGATGAAAATCCCCCATCCAACACCTGGGCTCTGTACAGGTTCATCCTGTAGATGGGATCTGCAAATACTTCCACTATACAGATATTGGACGGTGCTAACAACCTGTTCTTGGTGAATCTATGGAACAGGGTTTAAGCTCTCATTTTTCAGTTTAGAAACATGAATCAATATTACTTTCCTCACCACCTTAGCGAAATGTTTTGCTTGTCCCTAGATGTGACACTTAAGGCCAAACCCCATAGGCAACCAAACAGCACAGGTCTGGCTGCGCTAGGCTTGATTTGGGGCGAGAAGGGGAATAGGTTTGCAGCTGCCAGTTGGTTATTCTAAGATCATGCAAGGGGCTGGTTTAAGTGAGGAAGGGCCTTAAACCTAGTGGGAGATCACTAGGAAATGCAGTTCTGCCAGAAGATGAAGTGATGATAATATTCTTCCCTGCTTATCCTGAAGCTGTTTGCATTGAAAAGAGAGTAGGGAACCATGGCCTGTGTTCCCTCTTAGTAGGATCTTCTCCATCCCCTTGGGCCCCATTGCCACTGTGTTGTCTGGTGCAAGGGCTTGCACGGATTTGTATGCTCCTATTGTAAAATCTGCACATGGAGACCTCACTGGGTCTATCGGGGTACTTTTATGACAGGGGCATCACCTGTTGGACTGAAAAGCTGTGTTTTCACTGTTCCAGCTGCACCCAAACATTTCACCAGGTGTACTTCTATGGAAGAAGCCCTCTGGCTAGGTCCTTCAATGGCTTCATCACTGTTACATGAGGCAGTATCCAGTGCATCACTACCACTAACATAAATTACGCTGCACTAGCGTAATGGCGCTTGCTGGCATGATGGGTTCCCCCAGAAAACCAGTGGCGTCAGCAAGCACTATTGGTGTTGCACTAGAGGTTGTTTATGCTAATGCAACATAATTTGTTAGTGGTAGTGTTACACTGGATACTGCCCATGGTTTTTAAATGTAGTATATATGAACATGTGTAGTATCTGAGGTGAACATTTTATTCCATCTGAAGTGAGGCTGGTGGTGACCTTCTCAGTTGTGGCACCCTATTTATGGAACTCAGTCTCCGAAGAAGTTCTCCTGACATCAGCTATCTTTTTGGTGCAAGGTGAAGGCATCTTTATTCTCTCAAGCTTTTAAATGTATTACTGTTCTAAACATGTTACAATTGTTATATTTTAGCTTGAGCTTTGAATTATTTTTGTAAAGTACTGCTGAAGGAGAGCATATAAATTTTTAAAATAAATATTCAGAGGACAACTTCAGTGGATTAATGCTTTATTGAGCACAGTCATGATTAGACACACACACAACCAAGCACTACGCAAAAACCTTTTATTGTAGAGGGATCTCAGACACATCCAGTCTTTGTCTTTGCTGTTAGTTCTGTGGCCTGTTGCCTACTTTAATTTTGTTTTCACTACTACTGTTTCAGTGGCTTTGATACTGGTCTTTGTCCTGCCAAACTGCTATTAAAGTTTCAGTTCACGCCTTTGCCCAGCACTCGCTTTTCTGGGCTGGGACCAAATTGGATTCCCTTTCTGGGAGGGCAGATTTTCCCTTATGTACTTAACAGCTTCTTAGCTCTCCTCCTGGTGACTGTAAAAACCTTTCTGGAAAGCTGAAAGGTGTTCACAGAGAACTTGGTGTATTTTGGATGCACTGCTGCTTCAGCTCAATATGAACCATTTTACCCGCTCAGAATTGCTATGACTTTTATGAGTACTTTAGCGTCATAACCATGACAGAATGGTTTGTCCCATTGTTGTCTTTTGAGCAATTACATGGGTGAGTCAGTTCTGAAAAGGGAGAAAGTGTGTTTGTGAACGTTGAGGACCAAGTTGCAGCTTGGGGACCCGGCAACCTGCAAGTAAATGGATGTGGGACACAGCAGAGGTCCAGAAAGAGCCCAAGGATTTGGAATCTACCCTTTCTTCTGATCTCCCTGTTTCTCTCATGATAGGTGTAGCTCTGTTTGTGTGTGTTGGCTGAAAGGCATTTAGGATGGCACGTTTGTGAGTTTTTCCCAGGTCCCATAAACCTTGGTATACTACTCTAACAGCACAGTTGTGCACGTGCAGCCCTCGACCTCCTCTCCGCTGGCACTGTATGAAACCCTCGGGGACAAAAAAGTCACCCACCCCTGGTTTGGATCACATACATTGTTAATGTTTGCCAAATCTTGAATGGCTACGTTAAAGAAGATGTGCTGAATTCACGATAGAGCCCTTGGTGGGGAAAGGGTGACTATTTAATATGGGATTATAAGCACAGTGAGGCAGACAAGAATAGAAACGCAAATAGATGATCAGATCTGCCAAAAATGAGGTAAATTTTTTAGGGAGAGTTTATGCTGTGTCAATCTTCTGGTTGCCCTATAATTACTTCTTTTCATCTCACCATATTCAGATTAATCTTGTTTTTCTATATGTTCTTGCTCAAATTAAAATAATTCTTTAATCAGCTCTGTTATGCATGCCATAGTGGGCCAGACTATGAAAGCCACTCCTGGCACACTGATGATGTGTATATTTTATTTGTTGCTATAATTTAAAAGTAAAATAAGAAATATTGATTTCTACTTGACTGGAGAGATGATTTAGTTTGAATATCAGTCTGATCTTAATCAGATGAGAATTAATTGAGTTGGAGGTATTAGATATTCAGTGATGTTAACTGAACCGTGATCAATCTACAGAGAAGCTGCCTTTTGTACTGTGTCAGAAATATCAAACAGCTCACACACTACAATGTAGAACAGTCTTTTCATGTTTGCCGTACCTTCTACTTGCCTCATTAAATGCACCCACAAATCCGTTCTTTGCACAGTATGTAATCTTCAAAATAACAAGCTAATAATAAATCACAATTTAATACAAAACTTAAAACTTAACTTTGTTTTAAAAATACTGACATAAATCATTAGGTATCCCCTAGATGTCTTACAAAATACATAATTTCAAATACCCAACACACTCTAATACCTAATCACTGTTGATTCCCCCCCATCCCTGCCTCTCTCCCCCCACCCCGCATTGAATTGTACTGCAGAAAGAATGATGTGAACCATAGGGAATATACTTTTTTTCTTTTTGTCCAAAAAGGGGGGTATAACTTTAGCTTGTTCTGGTTCATGGTAGATGTTTTCCTATTTTAAGAGTGTGATAGCAATATCATAAGTGTTGAAGAAAATATAAATGGTGAGATAACACCTCCATAGGACCGACTCTTAAGTAGTAAAATTGTAAACCCTTTATATAAACTACAGAGCTGGTCCTAAAATCGTAAGTGTTACCTTGGTGATGGGCAATGATTGATTTATATTGGGTACATAAGGAATACCCAATACACATACACACTCACTTTAAAATTTGTTTTTTTCTGGTGTGAACAATAATAAAAAAATTTGGCAAAATAGTTGAAAATGCTGGTAATCTCTATTTGCATAATTCCATGGACTGATTAACTTCCCAAAATGTGTGTGTTTCCTATTTAGATCCAGGAAGATCATTTTACATTGCTTCGCTTTCTAAGTTCTTTTATGTCTGTCTTTGTAAAATGTGATCTGCCCTGGAAATACAGGATGATATATAAACTCTTTAAATAACTAGATAAGCATAGGAATAACTACATTTATGGGGTTGTTAACAGGGATTATGGAGATAATATATTCTGAAGCACTAATGCAGTATTCAAAGTGCTATATAAATGCTAGTTAGTATTAAGTAATTTTCAAAAATAATTTCATTCAACAAGGGCTTACCTTAATTAAAAAAAAAATCCTCTAAAATTACTGAATTCAATTTATTAAAAGATCCAGTATTGGGATACCAAACACATAACATTTCTCAATTAATTAATTAAAACTTTAAAAGAATTGTGGCTACCACAGCAAGAACAAGATAAAGTCTGTGAGGCAGCTGCATGGACAAGCAAGCTCAGAGGCCTAATCACAAAGTACAGTGTCTACAGTGTCTTCCAAAGGACGCTATGCTACTCTAGCCACTGCACTTCATGACTGGGCCTCCGAGTTCCTGGTCTCTCTCTTGTTCTCCTTGCAGCAGCCACTGGTTTTTCTAAGCAACAAGAGAGAAAGCTGGGAAGGCAGGCAAGTTGTTGGAAGTTTTCCATGGTAGAGGACTGGCTGCAGGGTAGATGAAGAAGAGGCCACTGGGCAGATTGGAAGCCTCTGCAGACCAGGGCCAGCTCAGTGGACAGCGGTTCCCCATCACTGATCCATGCTTATGGATCTTTAAAAATCTTGTTGATGCCTAAATTAATCTCTTTGTACATACACCATTTGCTATTTGTGGAGTATCGTTTTGGCTGGACCCACCGTTGAAAAGGATACACCCAGTTTAATATTTATGTAGGAACATCAATCTGGATGGCACTAGATAAAGTATAAGCAGATAGATTGCTGTCCTGAGAGGCTTTCCATCTAAAATTCAATACAGGGGAGAAAACAAAGGAAGGGGAAAGTGGTGGAAGCAGGGTGAGATGGGGAGAGTGGGTGCGATCCTGACCTCATTAGCTCACAGGACGCTTTGCTAGAGGAAGCAGGAAGAGGCAATTTTTTTTGCCAATTTCCCCTTCGCCTGGAGCCCCCCGTGCCACCTCCCATGCTGTTCTGGAGGGCCACCCACCCATCGGAGCAGGTTTTTCGCTGAACATACCTCTGCAGCCATGAAAGCCAGAACTGCAATTGTTTTTCTTAAATGAAAAGTGATGTTCTCAGGCTTCTAAACTGTGGCCATAAGCCACACAAAAGTGCAGCCACACAGAAGCTGCATGTTTTTCACATCTGCGATACGGTAACCTTTTTTAACCACAGGAAACTGGTTTCATTATTTTACTACAAACCTTGTGATTTTTTTAAAGAAGGCTCAAAATAAAATGATAACCCTTATGGATTCTGGGATGGCCTTGTTCCCCCTCCTCTCCTTGCAGTACGAGACTAGACTTGAAAGGCCAACTGTTCCTCACTCAGCATGCAGTATGCAGCCTGATTATGAAAAGCGTAGTGCCCTGCAGTTATTATCTCATTTGGTAGCTTGTGGAAAATACTGTGAAAACATTGAAACTATTGTTTGCCTTTAGTCTGTCCTCATGTAGTTACTATCATTTCTACAGCTCATTACCCACCTTGAAGGAATCTACTGACATCATGGAAATACATGAATCAGGAAAATGGAGTGGGGGAAAGTGGGGTGATTTGCTGGAAGTTAATTTTAATGTTTCTCAGTTTTTACAGCTGAAATTCCACTTGATTTCTGAGTCTGCCCCCCCGGATTTTAATTAATAGAGAAGCTGTTCTGTTTTGCATGAAAAACACATCCCAAAGAGATTTCATGAATTGTCAGAACTGGATAATAAAAATGTGAGGTGCAGGTTTTTCAGACTCATTGAAAGTCTCTAGTAAACATTCATAATTGAATAGTCTGAATCGTACTCTCTTTTAGCAGCAAAGGGATTTTAAAAGGCTCTGGATACAAAAGCCAGTAGTAATTAAGTCGTGTTATACGTCCATTTGGCTGGATTCTAATATTCTCGAGCCTGTTCCTTTTCCCTCCCTTCCTTTTCCTTTTTAGTTAGCATTAACAACAGTAAAGCTATATAGCTGGAAGCACTTTTTATCACATTGTAATGATTCTTCCTGTGCGTGCCGCTTCGGCTGCCTGTAGCTTAGGCAGGGCCTTTCGGAAGCCGGGGTATCCTCTCTGTAGCAGTTCGGTCTTTGTTCACTAGGACATCACACCTTTAACCAACTGAAGCTGGTGAGCTAACAAGTGAGAAGGACCTCCCGTTGTCTTCAGCTTTTATTTTATTTTGTATGTGCATGTGCGTATTTTTACTTCACAGCTTTCAAGAGAAATGATTTCAAAAGGAAGAAGAAAAGCTAGCACAGCACTACTTTACTTAGGCTGGTGCCAGTGGGAAGCACATATCCAGTTGCTGTCTGGACCAAGTTAAGCTTGAGAACCCCATTAATGCTCCCTCCCGCTAATTATATCCATCATATTTATGTGAAATGAGAACATGTATGATTCACTAAGACACTTTAAATTTAAACACTGAATATGTGTTTGCTGATGCTACAGAATGTTTACATTGCTCCAGGTTTAGTGGTCGCTGTCATAGTTCTTAAGAACACATGTATCTGATGTGATATGCAAGGCTTTAAACTCTTAGGTGCCTGGTTCCCTAGGTATTTGTTTTCCTTGTTGCAAAATGTTATTACTGGCCCAGAATTTTGACTTTTTTCCTCTTTTTTTTTAACGCAGAGCACACAGCTCTAACCTTTGTATTTGAAGTAGGGCTGAAGAAGAGAATTTAGTTCATTGGTCCATTAATTGTTAAATTAATTGAATTTATATAAATTTACATAGGCATGAAAATAGCAGTACTTAAGCAAGAAGCATACTTTCTTTTTTAGATGATGTACATGTGTCATACACAGAAGAGGCATTCCCTACCATGTCAGTGAGGAGCAGGAATGCAGTTTTTATAGATACTTACATTAAAAGGTGTATAAAAAACACACAATGTGGTGCCCAATTAAGTAAGGCATTTTTTTAGTTGATCTAATGTAACCAATTAAACAACACAGTCCTAGTCTTAAAAGAAGGATCGATTCAGTGTTTAACTCTACACAAGCTCAATTGGAGATGTCAATATCAGAGCCCAATTTTCAAAATTTTCTAAAGATAAAGAATAACAGTGTTGCCACCTGAGCACTTTGGGCCAATTCTTGCATTGTGGCTGTCACAGAAGGTGCCAGAAATGCTTCTGCCCGGCAGCAGCTCTGAGTGACAGCCATACTAGCAGAACTGCTCTCTTTCTGGATTTCCCAAACAGAGATTTTGCATATGTAACAGACTACATGTGTGTGTTTATCACACGTTACAAGGTACAATCGCTTTTCAGATGCAGAGGTTATATCTGCAAAAGGAAATAGACTTGTGTGAAGTGGTCCATAGGAACCACCAATACAGAATGCTAATCAAAGACTAGCTGTGTTATCACACGGGCTCTGACTTGTTGAAAGCAGTATGAAAAGGAGAAGGGTTTCACCTCCTGAATTTGTTATAGAATAATACAGTTTCATAAATAGTTTAGTAGTATTGAAGATCACTCCAAGTATGAGCAGTGTTAATTTGTTACACAGTGTGAAGGGAAAATCCTAATTACAACCTTGTTGCTAAACAAGTGAGAAAGACCTTACAAAAAGCTTCAGGCGGCAGGCCAGGAGTGGCTAAGCTGGAAGATCAGACTGGGTCACAGAGTGAGAAAATATTCCTCTACAAAGACTTGTTTTATTGTTGACTAATATGATGGCACATTATTGGTGACTTGGACAGCTTCCTAATACACATTGTAACGACTAGAATATGTGGATGCCACTGAAGAGTAGTGATAAACAGCCTTAAAAACATACACCACTAAAATACTGGTGTCCTTTTATTGCACTAAAGTGTTGATGGTAGGGCTGCAGACCATCAGAGTAGAGCAGGACCAGGCCTTCATCACTAGGCAACCATGAAGCCTGCATGTTGCTGTAGCAACTGCTGGAAGAAAAACTCCCTCTTTGACACCACTTTGATGCTTCTATAGCCCTGTTCAGCCATTCTGCTTTAAGGAAGAATGAACATGTGAGAGGGGGGAGGAGCAAGGACAAGCATGCTAGCTCTGTCCCCATCCTCTGTTGAGGGCAAATTTCTGCAGGGAGGAGACTTCTGTATTTATGTAGGTTCCCCATTGCAGGGGGAGCCCAAACGGATCCCCTTCCCTGCCAGAAAGCACACTCTGCTCCAGCTGACAGTTGTAGTGGGACTGCAGAAGTGAGGGGACAGAACTCTTTGGCCCTATCCATTGGAACAAGAGCCACCAATTGCTTTTCAAGCAGGAACACCAGCGAGGGATGATCAACTTGGCCTGAAGTGCATTTAAATGCTTACTTATAGCTCACAACCTTGTTCTGGCCTTGAAAAACTGATCTCCGTTCTCTGAAAAATGGGACAAAAATGCAGAGTAAATAAATATATCATTGGCAATGCTGGCTGGGGCCAATGGGAGTTGTAATTTAAAACATCTGGAGGGCATCCAGTTTCCTACCCCTGCTTTACACTTTCTAGAGGCTGCAGGGCTGTGCCAGCCTAGAGTACAGTACTATCTCTAGCAGTGGCCAGTCAGATGCTTCTAGAAGCTTACAAGCAAGACCTGACTGTAATGGCTACCTCGTACTTGTACCCAGCCTCTCCTATTCCAGAGATACCATCAGAATGCCTTACTGTACATAGCAGTTTCAAAATAAGTGTCAAATGTGTTCTGAGGTGGTACAGTTGTATGATAGGCCTCTACCACATACAAGTAATATCAATTTATCCTTTTAGTTGCTTGAAATACATTTTCAGACCCTGTTGATGTTCATATGTGGTCTGGACCACCGGTACAGTTTTTCAGCAGCAAAGTTCATTACTGATCTCAATGTATGGTTTACTGCATTTTAGACTTTGGGATGAGGGAGAAATTTGTTTGGTTTTCATTTTAATACACACTTGACCAAATTTTGTGTTGCAGCAGTCTGATTAAAAAATCCATACAAAATGTGTACGTTAGGGAAAAATTGTGTACAAAATACATGAATTAAGGGAAATGCATACAAAAATGTGTATAAATTTTCATGCAGTGCTTTAACCAGTTTGCAAAGTGATGCAGAAACAGGATGGAACTCACTCGTGCTTCAAAAAATGTGAAAGTTGTAGAAAGTGAAACAGATCAGATTATTAATCAAAAGCAAGGGTCACAACTTTGAACATGTATTACCTTGACACTTTATCCCAGCATAACCACTTTGTCTCAAATTTTATTTCAGCCTTTACCCAATGTTGTCAAAACACAAGTGTTCTGATGGTGGTCAAATGCCAAGAGGAAAACAAAGCCCTGAAAAAATGTCTCACTCACTAGTAAGTATAATGCAGGGAGAGAAGTCCACACCTAGCAATAATAAAGAGATGAGTCATCTAACCATTGCTGCTGGGCGGGTTCTGCTGTTTTTGACTAGGACTCAAAAAATGTCCTTTGGAATTTGGAAAGATAGCTGATCTTACTTTCAGTATTTGGCAATTAGCAGAACACTGTATCGATACATAGAGGGTGTCTCTTTATTAGAATAACTGCTACTGGTTGTTACCCTTCTGGTTCACTTATCCTCATCGATGCAGCTGATCCTCTATCAAAGATCCTAGCTAGGCCACTGTGGCATCCTTTCCCAGCTGTTGCAGGAAGACCCAAGTTGTGACAATTTGGGGAGGGGGAGGAAGCCCCTCTTGTAAAATTTAATTACTTAAATACTGCAATATATTTGAAAGCTGTAGATAAGCAACAATTTGACACATTGGGAAAGACCATGACGTAATGATCATTTGAGCCTGTTTAGTTTATGTATGAAAATGATCTTGTTCGCATTCCCACGTTGAAGATGTGACACTCACCAGTGGTACTTAACACCAAGATTTTTTTTTAAAAAAGACAACCTAGATCTGCAGGCAAATGTTAAAAATGCAACTATATATCATGTTGTAGTCTTGCAAAAAAACATTATGGAGAAAGCTGAAATTATTTGTTTAAAAAGTAAAAGTTTGCATTATCTTAGAATTCCTTAATTATATTAAGGAATCTGAAAATGAAGTTTCAATTTAAAAGCATGGAACATATTACTATCTTAACAGTAAAACCTGAAAATGCTTACTGACAAATGTCTAAGGTTAAAAAGTGGCTAATGAGCTTTGAATAACATTGTCATGATCAAATTAATAAAGCGCAAAAAAAGAGATAGAAGTAAAATAATTTTGAATAGAATACGTTCATCTGGAACAGCCACTTATGCTCTTCCCTCCTTAAATCCTATTTTAAATCCCCCCCCCCCCAAAAAAAACCTATTGGGACTTGCATCCTTTTAGTGCCTAAATTGGACATGCCAGTTTTGTTGGCTGACCTAGAGTTTTTGTAGAGAAAAACCATTTTTCTCCTATATATACGCTAAAGGATTTGGGACCATATACTCCATTGTATCGCACCATCATTTATAGAAACATCCCACACCCAGCTGCCAAGTATTTGGAAGGAAGGTGTTTTGTCCTATTATCCTTGGAAGCAATGCAGCAAGAATTTTAAAATGTGGACGCACAATAGTTTTGAAGAATGTTATTACTTATTGCTAGTTTATATTGAACCTCTTCCATCCACGTATACATGTGGCTAGGGTAGAAAAGAAGTACAGGTACAGAACCCTGAAAACTGGCTCTTGAAATTCACATATCTCTTCCTCACCACCGCTCCACCCCAGTTTCCAATATATTTGCAACAGCACGCTCAGGAGTTGGCTTCTCTTAAAAATAAAAACCATGAGTCTCAGAGTAAACACCAGATACAATTATACACTTACATGTAATATGCACATAGACCAAGGATTGTTATGGTGCTAGTGCTTTCCCTGCGCCATTACTTACAGGTCAGTAAGTAGTCTAAAAGTAAATGCAAGTGGGTAAAAAATAATTAGATCTAATTATCACACTTCCCATCTTCTAGCTATACTGATCCAGCATTTTATGAAGAATGCAAGGATGAATATTTGAAGCAAAGGGAAGAATACAGAGCAACAGGAATCCGACCTGGTCAAAAGCAGCAGAAGCTTCCTACCAGCATTTAAAGTTTTAAATGTCTTGGCTGAAGTTTTTTTACTTGAACATATGCCTTTAAATAATGGAATTGAATAGATCCTACGATTTTTCTCAGCTTGATTGTACTGAAATAAATGGTGCTTGTATGCTGTCATTGTAAACAATGTACCCTGGATCCAGGAATCCAGAAGGTATGATTAATACAGCAAGAGAATCTTATCCAATTCAGTTATCAAACTTTGTACAGTAAAAGTAACTATTCAATTAATGAATAATCAGACATGAAGCAAGATTGTCACAACGGTTGACATCTTAAGCTAAATGTATAACTTCTCAGAGTACTGCATATTAAAAAAAAAAAGCCCTACCTGTAATCCTTATTTATTTGGAGTACTTATACCTTGCCTACTAACAGAAGCGCTTGAGGTCACTTACAGTATATTTAAAATTCAGTAGACAAAGACGTATTAGGGAGGGGAAGAAGCATGTACAAGTTTCTTAAAGCTCTCAGATATTCAGACTGTCACTATGCTTCTGAGTCTCTGGGCCACACCAGGTTTCTAAGGAAATAACTTTACCTGGAGTCTGTTGCAAAATAGCTAACTTCTGAAAGTAACGGAGCAGAGTTCCTTTTACACAAATGCTTTATAACTTGCTCACAGTGTTAACTTTGCCAAAAGTGAACCTGCTCCCAAGAGCTGTAGAAACCTTAATTGGTTGTGAATCTTTCAGGGATGTTTACATTAGGACAAACTCCACATGAAGTTTTAATGGTAGGATAGAATGGGAATGCCCCTTCATGGATCACTGCCTTGTTGTGGCGAAGGGGCTTGCGTAACTCAGTGAAGCCATAAGCTATGCCGTGCAAGGCCACCCAAGACGGACACGTCATGGCAGAGAGTTCTGACAAAATGTCGTCCACTGGAGAAGGAAATGGCAACCCACTCCAGTATTCTTGCCAAGAAAACCCCATGGAACGTATCACAAGGCTAAAAGATATGACGCCGGAAGATGAGCCCCTCAGGTCGGAAGATGTCCAATATACTACTGGGGAAGAGCAGAGGGAATTTCCAGGTAGCTCCAGAAAGAGTGAAGCGGCTGGGCCAAAGCCGAAAGGACACTCAGCTGTGGATGTGTCTGGTGGTGAAAAGAAAATCCGATGCTGTAAAGAACAATATTGTTTAGGAACCTGGAATGTCAGATCAATGAATCAAGGTAAGCTGGAGGTGGTCAAACATGAGATGGCAAGATTGAACATCATCTTGGGAATCAGTGAACTAAAATGGACAGGCATGGGCGAATTTAATTCAGGTGACCATCATATCTACTACTGTGGGCAAGAATCCCTTAGAAGAAATGGAGTAGCACTCATAGTCAACAAAAGGGTGGGAAAAGCAGTACTGGGATACAATCTTAAAAACGATAGAATGATCTCAGTATGAATCCAAGGCAAACCATTCAACATCACAGTAATTCAAGTCTATGCCCCAACCACTGATGCCATAGAAGCTGAGGTTGATGGGTTCTATGAAGACCTACAACACCTTCTAGAACTAACACCAAAAAAAGATGTCCTCTTCATCATAGGGGATTGGAATGCTAAAGTAGGGAGTCAAGAAATCACTGGGATAACAGGCAAGCATGGCCTTGGTGTACAAAATGAAGCAGGACAAAGGCTAATCGAGTTTGCCAAGAGAACACGCTGATCATAGCAAACACTCTTTTCCAACAGCACAAGAGGCGACTCTACACATGGACATCACCAGATGGTCAATATCGAAATCAGATTGATTATGTCCTTTGCAGCCAAAGATGGAGAAACTCTATACAGTCAGTAAAAACAAGACCTGGAGCTGACTGTGGCTCAGATCATGAGCGTCTTATTGCAAAATTTCGGCTTAAATTGAAGAACGTAGGGAAAACCACTAAACCATTCAGGTATGACCTAAATCATATCCCTTACGAATATACAGTGGAGGTGAGGAATAGATTTCAGGGATTAGACCTGATAGACAGAGTGCCTGAGCAACTATGGACGGAGGTCCGTAACATTGTTCAGGAGGCAGCAACTCAATCCATCCCAAAGAAAAAGAAATGCAAGAAAGCCAAGTGGCTGTCTGATGAGGCTTTACAAGTAGCTGAGGAAAGAAGGGAAGCGAAAAGCAAGGGAGAAAGGGGAAGATATATCCAACTGAATGCAGAGTTCCAGAGAAGAGCAAGGAGAGACAAGAAGGCCTTCTTAAATGAACAATGCAAAGAAATCGAGGAAAACAACAGAATGGGAAAGACTAGAGATCTCTTCAAGAAAATCGGAGATCTCAAGGGAACGTTTTGTGCAAAGACGGGCATGATAAAGGACAAAGAAGGCAGGGACCTAACAGAAGCAGATGAGATTCAGAAGAGGTGGAAAGAATACACAGAAGAACTATACAGGAAAGATCTGAATGTCCCTGATAGCCATGATAGTGAGGTCACTGAACTCGAGCCGGACATCCTAGAGAGTGAAGTCAAGTGGGCCTTAGGAAGCATTACTAACAACAAAGCTAGCAGAGATGACAGTATTCCAGCTGGGCTATTTAAAATCCTAAAAGATGATGCTGTTAAAGTGCTGCCAACAAATTTGGAACACTCAACAGTGGCCACAAGACTGGAAAAGGTCAGTTTACATTCCAATTCCAAAGAAAGGCAATGCCAAAGAGTGTTCAAACTACCGTACAATTGCGCTCATTTCACATGCCAGCAAGGTTATGCTCAAAATCCTACAAGCTAGGCTTCAGCAGTATGTGAACCGAGAACTACCGGAAGTACAAGCTGGGTTTCGAAGAGGCAGAGGAACTAGAGATCAAATTGCCAACTTTCGCTGGATCATGGAAAAAGCAAGAGAATTCCAGAAAAACGTCTATTTCTGCTTCATTGACTACGCTAAAGCCTTTGATTGTGTGGATCACAACAAACTCTGGCAAATTCTGAAAGAGATGGGGGTACCAGACCACTTTACCTGTCTCCTGAGAAACCTGTACGAGGGTCAAGAAGCAACAGTAAGAACCAGACATGGAACAACCGATTGGTTCAAAATTGGGAAAGGAGTACGACAAGGTTGCATATTGTCGCCCTGCTTATTTAACTTATATGCAGAGTACATCATGAGAAACGCCGGGTTGGATGAATCACAGGTCGGAAGTAAGATTGCCGGGAGAATTATCAACAACCTCCGATATGCAGACGATACCACCCTAATGGCAGAAAGCGAAGAGGATCTCAAGAGCCTCTTGTTGAGGGTGAAAGAGGAGAGTGCAAAAGCTGGTTTGAAACTCAACATTAAAAAAACGAAGTTCATGGCATCTGGCCCCATCACTTCTTGGCATATAGAAGGGGAAGAAATGGAAGCAGTGACAGATTTTATTTTCTTTGGCTCCAAGATCACCACAGACGGTGAGTGTAGCCATGAAATTAAAAGACGCTTGCTCCTTGGGAGGAAAGCTATGGCCAACCTAGACAGCATAGTAAGAAGCAGAGACATCACCTTGCTGACAAAGATCCGTCTAATCAAAGCTATGGTTTTCCCAGTAGCAATGTATGGCTGTGAGAGCTGGACTGTAAGGGAGGCTGAGCGCCGAAGAATTGATGCTTTTGAACTGTGGTGCTGGAGAAGACTCTTACGAGTCCCCTGGACTGCAAGGAGGTCAAATCAGTCCATCCTAAAGGAAATCAACCCTGAGTGCTCATTGGAAGGACAGATACTGAAGCTGAAGCTCAAATATTTTGGCCACCTAATGCGAAGAGAAAACTCTCTGGAAAAGACCGTGATGCTGGGAAAGACTGAAGGCAAAAGGAGAAGGGGACGGCAGAGGAAGAGATGGCTAGATAGCATCACTGATGCAATGAATATGGACTTGAGCACGCTCCGGGAGAGAGCGGAGGACAGGAAGGCCTGGCGTGGTATGGTCCATGGGGTCACGAGGAGTCCGACACGACTGAACAACAACAATGGGAATGACAATGCAAGGGTTCTTCAAAGGGAAATTAAGACAATGGTTGGTGCTTTCTTTGTGTGGCAATAACCAGTGGTTCTAAGGGCAGGTACCATATGTACTGGCTTGCTTATTAAATAGGAAAGTTGTCACCCTATGTCACAAATCTAGATGTGATGCTAACCTAACCAAATACAGGAAAAAAAAGTGGCACCAGCGAGAACCTGCAGCTTCTCTGTAACTAGAGAATATCTGGACTCTTCCTCTTCCAGGCAACCCTAGTCTGAACTTTGCCTTCTTGCAGTTCCTCTCATCCACACTCTTCCTATGGAGAGAGACCATAGTTAAGTGGCAAAGCACAGAAAATCCGTGTCCCTGATGTCTCCAGTTAAAGCATCAGGTACCACCATGAAGGGTGAGCACCATGTAGTGGCTTTCACTGATCAGCGCACGGTGTAGGCACAACTTAAGAAAATGCCGATAACAGTGTGGTTTGGCTTTTCTAGTCTGCCATTCCTGAAGAGCAAGAGCCCCTCTTCTCCATTTGAGGAACTTCTGGCTTGGAGTCCTGGAATAGCTGCTCCTCAAGTTGAATACCAATTCTTTTGCAAGTGGGACTGTCACTCTGTCTCATAAGCCCTAATCATCACTGAGGCGGCAGACCTGGGTCTCTGCTCTATCATTTCAGGTAAGGACTCGCTCCTCCATACAGAATACCAAAGGTCAGGGGCCTAGTGTAGCACTCACCAATCACATAGTGATTTTCTATGTGCAGGGAATCTTTGTTGGAGGTATCCAGTCATAGAAACCTCCACCAGTATTCTAAACTGCTACAGCTATCTCCTAGGCTTAACATCTCCATTAGAACTAGTTCTTAATATAGCTAGATTTGAAGGCAGCTGTCCACTGCTTGTTTTCAGAAGTCTTATAAAAGGAGGGGGTGAGGAACCTGCGACCTTCTAGATGTTGCTAGACTACAACTCTCATCAAACCTCGCCATTGGCCATGATGGCTGGGGCTGATGGGAGTCCAGAAACATCTGGAAGGCCAGAGGTTCCCCACCCCTGGTATGAACACTGCTACAATTTAGGAGAAGGCAGTTGTTGCCCCTAGGGATCTGCAAACACTTCACTGATCCTGTATGTAACTTGGCATTGCACTATAATCCTTTTCCCTATGGCCAGTCCCCCACCCTCATTTATATCCCAAAGGGATGTGAAGTGTTAAGGTAGCTACATTTGGGGAAATGTTTAAATAACACTATAGTGCAACTTACAAATAACAGAAGGCCCTTGACAGCCCTGTGGAGCAATTTCAAAAAGTCATTGTGGGCTTTTCCCATCTCTTCATGGGAAGATCTAAAAGCCCCCCAAAGCCTCTCCAGGATAGGAGTAGGAGCAGAAGATTGCATGCCTCACTGTATGTGTAGTGTTCCTTACCCCTAGCCTCAAAAGGCATGTGGGGGAGTTAGCACCATGTTTTCCATCCCGATGTGATACACTTGCATCTTTGAGATCCACAAACATTGTTGGCAGCAAAACAAAAGCACTGAATGCTCTTACCAAGGAGTATAAATAAGAGCAAGGCAGTAAGATTTCAATGAACAGAAATCAAAGGAAGAAGCATGGAAAGAGGAAGGCAAGAGGACAGCTAACCATGGGTTAGGAAAGAGAAGAAGGGGTGATACTAGATGATAGCGTAGACATAGTTATATAGAGAAGGGGCTAACAGGACTGATTCAAGAAAGAGTTGAGTGAAGTCATAACTTTTTCTGCCATTAAGGTACTGATGTAGCCCCCTTCAGCTAGTGATGCTGTTAATAAAAATGTAAGAAGTGGCCCTCCATGATTTCAGTGATGCGCTCCTCATCCAAGAGTTACTAAAGCATGTGAAAAATAGCAAATATTTAGTATTTACCTTCCTTTTTTCACTATAAGAAATATTTCCTAACAAATATATTTGTTTCAATTCTGTAACATTAAGCAATCAAATATACACCACCACATATCCAACTTGTTGACCAAATGAACTTCAACTCAAAACTTTTAAGTTTGTTTTTTTAATCCTGCAACTTGCCCATTTGCAGAGGCATCTCTCTCAGCACTTCTGGGAATTTCCAGCTTTCACACATACTTTCATATTGATCAAACTGGCTGGATTTGTGTATACAAAAGACAGCCCTTATTCTTTTTACCGTGGTTCAAGTTAAGAGCCAGAGCAACAGAGCTTTGATTTGAAAAGAAGATACTTAAAGTGACAGGCACTTATTTAGTCTAATTGCAGGATTTTCAATTTCACAAATATATGAAAGCTTCATAAACTCATCAGTTCCCAAGTGACTTCAAACTCAAAAAGTTCCCCTTGAGCAGTGTGTGTGTGGGGGGGGTAATTAGAAACAACTGGATTACAAATCCAAATTACAGCAATTCTTCCCCTCCTAAAAGCCAGTGTCTCTTCTCCATAAATTAGCCCCATCCCAATTATCACTGCAGTTTAGAAAATCATGTAACACAGCATGTTAGTTCCAATGTCTGCTGGAATTTAAAATGGGAAGATCGGAGAGAAAGAACAAACATTTCCATGAATAGTTCCATCTCAAGAAACCAAGCAGATTAAAATGTCATCAAAATTATACGGCAGCCTGTAAGAGATACAACTGTCCTGGTTAGGAATGAGTTCAGAAAATATCCTAGGTATTTTGGTTGCTGTGAGTTTTGGTGTTTGCTAGCATTTGTTTATATTGTTTTACTGTTTTTAGCATACATTATTCTGCTTTCCTTTAGGAAGAACAGCAGTATATAAATGATTTTAAGTAAATTTGCTTTGCTTAGGTGTACAAAATGAAAGAATCCCCCATGATGTCCCACCTTTCCCCAATGTGATGCCCTTCAGATGTTTTGGACTTCAGCACCAGCTAGCATAGCCAATGGTCAGGAATGCTGGGAGTTGTCCAAAACATCTGGAGGGCACCAGGCTGGGCAAGGCTGCTCTGCTTTAAGGCTTTCAAGCCAGACACCTGAGGCAGAGGGGATCAAAGCAGAGATTGCACAGATATAGAATTATGCCCCAGGTAATAAAAAGACAGCATTTGCCAAGAACATGTTGTTCACAGCAGTCAAAGGAGACTGTATTTGTATCAATTTACAAATAGAATTCTCAAACAAAAATAATTTATTTAAAAATAAGACGATTTCATCAGTTCATCAGATTGTTCAAAATCTTAAGCAGCTCTCGTGCTGGACAATGTTACTTATCCAAGTTTCTTATAACCAAAGAAGCAGCCCTGAGAAACACATCAGAGGTTTGCAGCCACATGAGAAATGGCTTCTGCTGCTTTGTTATTACACAGGTACTTGGTTCTATCAGCTAAAGTCTAGTGACTTGGATTTATTTTATGCATATTGGGTTTTGTTCTATTACTCTTCAGGAGATTGTACTCCCTCGAGTCAGCTATGTTCATTGGTCAGAATAAATTCCAGCATCTGACAGCATTTCCATTAATCACAGACAAGCCAGGATACGTGAGCAAGATAAGAGATAAAACAAACATATCTGGTGAATGGAATGTACATTATTTATGTATGCCATTCACTAACACAGTAGAAGGCATCCTTTTTCTTCCTTCACAGATTATATTCCCTCCAATGTGAGACAAGGAATACGGCAGCCAACACTGAAGTATAGAAATGCAAAGAAGAAAAGACACACTTTTCCCTCTTTCACAGTACACGAATGATATGGTTGTGCTGCTCAGGTACTTATCTACACAGCTCCGTGACAGGTCATTTATCATCATTTAGGAACATGCATCTATTAGGTCCAATACAGATTTTACTTTTCCCTATTCATGTTTCAAGTGCATGTTGGGATGCAAGGGGGAAACAACAGAAGACATGAATTTGTAAATACCAGAATGATCTGATGAGAGTCTGGCATTGAACTAGCAACACATACAGCTGGTCCATCATTGTGTTGTCAGGTCCTCATCAGAGCTTCAGTATAAAAGGCCATCATTCTCCGTGCATTTTAAAAGCTAAGTATGGAAAAGCAGCACAGAAACCTGTCGATTTATATACTTCCAAAGGCATCCACTCTTCTCTGCTTGAAGTAGCTCAATGTGGATTAACAGATTTTACTATTAAATCTTGGCTCCAAACTAATCAGTAATATAGGGTAGGGAGCCAAGGCTTAAAATTATTTGAATGCTGCCAGTTAAAATATTGAGTTACCCATGTACATAATGTTCGGACACCTGATGCATCTTATTAAGTATAGGAAATCAGTTATGCGTTATAAAAAGATTAATTGCATTTAGAATATTACAGTTCTTCCTGCTTAGATTAGGGCGCCTGGAGGTTTTATACCAAAGGAAAGTTAGTGGGTTTAGAAATCATAAAGCAAAGATTTTGGTAACTGGCATATAGGCACCTAAATGGTCACTGCATTTTGGTTAGGGTAACCCCAGAACTGGTAGCAATAAGTACATAATGCCATTACCCATTTGTAAAGTGATAGCAGAATTTACCATAATATTTAAGAGATTCTCAGTTTTCTATGTCAGATTCTTGCGTAAGGATAATGAGGACACAGAGTTGAGACAAGGAATTCTAGTAATTTGGCTTATTACACAAGTCACAATTTGTTCACCTTTTCTTCCCAGTACATACCACTCATTAGGAAAACCCAGTAACTGCTTCAGAACTAAATCACGTTACATTCTTTACCTGAGAAGCCTAAGGAGGAGACATATTGTCAAAAAAGAGGACAGTCTCACAGCTTATAGAAATGTCTGAAGATACTGTATTTCAAAGCAATGTTATTCACACAATTAGCTGCAATGTACAGCTTTTATTTTAGTCTGAGGCTTAATACTCTAGTAATTTGCATGTGTGCAATCAGAACTGAAGACTGACTGATTCACGTACAGCAGGCTTTTCATCGCATCCCATTCCTTTTGATTTCATTGGACTGCTTTTGAATATAGACAACAGGGAAAGAGTAAGATCCAGCTTGGATTGCTGCACTTTCATCCTCCTTCACATTAGCTACTTTCCGCTTACACATACATGAGCCTATTCAAAGCTGTATCAACTTTGTCCTAAAGTTCTTAGCTCTTGTGCAGGCAGTTTTGGTTACACTGATCCAAATTGTTTTCTGGAAAGTTTAAGTGAGACACCCTGTTTCTCGTTTCCCAAAACATTGTCTCACTAGGTTTTGGAGGGCTTGGGAAGACCCAAGAATTATCTTCCAGAGAACTCTTTCCGTAGGAGTTATGTTCCTGAAATGGAGAGTCACAAAGTCTCTCCTCAGTACATGATGGGGAAGACACAGCATTGCTGAAAATGTGGTCACTTGGTGGAAGTAACCTCTTTTTGCATGTTGCTCCAGAAGCCGCAAAATGTAGATTTGTGGTGTCCCTTTCAAGGTCTTCAATACACTGAACAGCAGTATAGGATAACACTATGGAAATAACCAAATAGTCTTAGTTCTCTGCTAACACAAAAGACATTCAAAACACTAATATATTTTTCATATTTTTGTTAAACAGACCAGAATGACTAATAATGTAATCTTTAGCTTGTCCATTTATCTGGCTTTACTGTGACTCAATACTGTTCTTCAAGAACCTCAACACCCCATGCTTAACTCTTCAAGAGCTGAGTAAAAGACGTTGGCCCAGTTCGCACATGACTAACAATGAGTTAAACAAGCCACCTGGTTGGGGTCATGCAGCAGCAAGCGAGCATGCTGCCTCCTGCACGCCACTTTGCTGCATCAGCTTTCATAAACAACCCAGGAACACCCTGTTTCTGGATTATTTGATGCAACATCCGAACTTGGAACTCTGGGTTACTGAAGAACCAACCGGAGCTTTAACCCATGATTTAAAGTTGTGTTAAAACTCTAGATCGTTTGTCCCACATCAACCCCATGTTCTGGGTTAGGACATTGCATCAAGCAACCTAGGAACGGGGAGTTCCTGGTTTGTTTATGAAAGTGGATGTAAAGCGGAAGCGGGGAGTGCGCCGGAGACAGCACACTCGCTTGGGTGTAGCCCTGTCACTTTATGGGTTGAACAACTCATGAATTGCCATTATGTGTGAACCAAGACACTGCCTGTATGGGGAAATAAATCCAATCTTAGAGAGAGAATAGAGAGAATAGAAGAGGCATGGTCTCTTCTTGCTGTGTCTTCTTGAGGGTTTCTTGCTCCTTCCCTTACTTGCTCTCATACCTCTTCCTGCTTAAACTGCACACTATGAGGCAAACTAACAGAATGGTGGGCGTAGGGATATATGGATTTTGTAAAATCCATTCCATCTGTGTTTCGCAGATTGTCAGGCATCTTTCGTTCTGCTGTCTGCTCACTGGTGGAATCGGATTTTTTAAACCAGAACCTCGCTCTACTTGAGCTAATGTGCACTTGTGCATGTGAATTAGCGCTAATGCATTTAACTAAAATGCATTAGCACAAGTGTGCATTAATGCACATTAATGTAAATCCCCCTCCCAGAAGTGAAAAACTGGCCCACAAGTCCATGCAATCTGTGTGACTTGGAGAGCCCTGTTCTGCCATGGAATGCACAGGTCAGATTCATAGAAATCTGAACTCATTTGAATCTGCTGAAGATTTCTCCAACATCCTTATTATCTAAACAAGAGGGGCCAACCCCCAGCCTGCCTGCTTCTCCCAGTCCTCTGCTGCTTTCAAACATTTTCCCCCAGCCACCTCCAAAGTAAGTCTGTAGGGAGAAAACATCTTAAAGTAGCAGTATATAAGGTGGTAAGGCAGGGAAGTAGATGGGTTTTGGCCACACCCTGTGTCTTCCTTTTAGGGTTAAAATGTTAACACCTACCCCCACTTATAGCTGAGCTAGCAACCATGTGTTTAACAAACATGTGTGTCTGTTTTGGCCCCAAAGTGTAAAGAAATAGGTGACAGTCTACATTCTAGGGCTTCTCAATGCTGAAGACAAGACTGTCCACTTAAAAATTCACAACAGCATAGGAGACCTCCTTATCAGGAAGAAAATAAGGACAAATTTCATGGTGTATAAAGTGGCTCTTAGGATTAATGAATGATCCCAGTAAGTGGTTAAGAAATATGGAGTATTCATATTTTGGTTTTGTGCGTGTGCGTTTTAAAGAGATCACTCCTTGTAGAGTAGGGATGCATTTGAAAAATGAATGTCTTTGGGTGCTTTTTTAATATGAAGTAGTTGTGCTAAAAGGTCAAATACAACTAAACTTAACACCTCAGCCTCATACAAATAAGCAACACTTGACTGAGGAAAAAGCCACAAGGGAAGAGGAAAAAAAAAACCCATCAGCAACACCTTTAAGTGTGAAGTTGACCAGTACGAGAAAGAAGTCAAGACAGAAAATGGGGAGGCTGGAACTATAATAAAAATGGGGTTTATCGGCTTCAATTGATGAGGTTTTGATAAGCTACAATAGCAAGCTGCACTCCAAAACGGTATAGCTTATGGACCGTGGGTTGCATTCGCAAGACTACATCTTGCAAACCTTGACTTGCCTTTCTTGGTTGCAGGTGGGATCAGTTTCAGTTTCCTCAGCATTTCAGCTTGCACTTCAGTCACCAGATGCAGATTAGACATCTCCCTCTTCAATTCCCAGTATGCCTGCTGAACTTTTTCACTGAAAACACATTTTTAAAGTTGAAATTTCAGCTGGCCTTACACTTCTCAGTTCCTATAATCACTGCCATTTACGGAAAGCTTCTCAAAGCAAAAGAAGTTGGTTCACAGAGCTAGTAAAAAAAGGCTTTGTAACTCACTACAAAAAGTCATTATTTCCAGGTGTATCCAAAGTTCATATCTCATTGGGGCACCACCACCATCCATTTATCCAGCTATTAAGTCAAGGAATACAATGCACTTTTATTTATGATTGGTACAGCACAAGGGCTAACACAGAGGTGAGAGCTGAGGAATCATAAGGAGAATGGAAGGAATGCCTAGCTGGATCAGACAAAGGTCCTCTTAGCCCATGTCCAAAGGACCATCCCGCTTCCAACAGCAACCAGCAAGATGCCTCTGAGCACTCATAAATATCGCCTGCTGATGGCGATCGCCCCAAGTGTTGCCCCAGCAATCTATTCTTTGGAAGCATACCACTTCTATAGATGGAGTACCAGTAGTTATCCATAAATTTGGCTGAGCCTTTTAAATCTAAACGAAACAGCTTTCAACACATTTTGTGGTAGTGAATTCCCCATGTTCATTACATATTGCACAGAGAAGTACTTTCTCATTAGCCTGTCCTGAAGCTACCACAAATCCACTTCCTGCAGTGATCCCAAGTTTTAAAATTATGAGGGAGAAAAAAATTATCCATTCACCCACCCCACAGCATTCGTGCCTATTATGCTCCCACCTATCATTTTTCCCTAGATGAAAATGACCCACAAACCTTAGCCTTTCCCATTTCCTGTTCAACTTTCACTTCAGCTACAACTCAGTAGGTTGTCTTAAGCAAGCCACCATTCTTTCAGCCATTCCCCATTTGCAATATGGGAGCAAGGTTACACAATGGGCCAGGGTGGGCAAGATGTGCCCTCCAGATGTTTTGACCCACAACTCCCATCAGCCCTAGCTAGTACAGCCAACAATGATGGGAGCTGAAGGCAAAAGGATATGGAAAGCCACAAGTTACCCACACCTCCTATAGGCCTAACTTAATGTGCTGCTGTGAGGATTCCTGAGAGAATCCCTGTGAAATACTCTGACCACTTGCCTTGCAATCTGCTATGTAAATGCCAAGTACTGTTGATTCACAAGTACAACATTTGCCGAGGGAGGGAGAGACAACTCTCTGTGGCCTTCCATGACTTCAGCGGGAATTAGAAGCAAACATAACAACTCAGCTGTTTCACACATGGTAGAGAGACAAGCCTTTGTGTTTGCAACGTGGACTGGGCATGGCTTTCCTACATGATTTGTAAGGTCTCTGTGTCTGTGAAAGCATTTGGTCAACAAACCAGTGGGAGCTGCATTTCACAGAGATTCCCCCACGATGTGACAGGCTGCCCCATAAATATGGAAAATGGCTTTCATCATTCTTTAAGAAGATAACACCAAACTCAGTGCTGGTGGTGTCTTTAAGAAGCTGCATTTCAAGTGATGAAAGGCAACCCCCTCACCCCAACAATGATAGTACAGAGAACGAAAAGCCGGCAATAGCTTATAGACAAGTAGCAATAATAGTTTACAGACAATAGTTTACAGACGAGTAGCAATAATACCCTCAGTTTCAGAGTTTGCCTACCAATGTATTCACTTCACCCAATTGCTAGCTTCTAGAATTTGGAGAAAAGCTAAACGAGGAGGGCCCCAGGGCAGGATGACTGCAGTGGGCGTGGGGGGCCTGCCAGAGGGCAACCGGCCCACTGCAACAATAATGTTCTGTACCCCTGTTCTAGATAATCCCAACTTTCTAGACACATGGTTGGCTAAGTAAGCTTTTAAAAAGCTGAAGGCTGTAGCGCAAGAGTAAGAGCCAGGAAGGTTCTTCATATCTCCCTTGCTCATGGATTTGAGTCCCCATTTCTACCACCCTGCCTACTATTTGCCAGTATCCCCTGAATCGCTCACCTCAATTACTGTACAGTTTCCAGTTAGGACAAGATGACTAACACCAACTACAACAATTAGGACAGCTATTTCATAACTACGTGGCAGCATCTTGAATAAATCCCTTCTGCTGATGCTCTATTTAATTTGGCTGGATCTACTGCATCCTATGAATACAAATTTTAAGTGAAAAATTAATCCAGTTGATTCCGTGTGTGGATCATTCACAGACTTTGGCTTTTGAAGATGCAGAACTTTAGTGTTAGGCTTGCATCGAACTCAGCCAAGGAGCCACAGCAACAATCTTGGGCTTGGGGACAAGGCTGAAGGATCTACAAAATTTCAGCTCCAGAATGAAGTTGCAAGATGAGGCTGGACTGTAGTCAGCATACAGTAAATCAGGTATGCAGAACCCCAGCCTGCCCGGGGTCCCAATCCCAGAGGGCCATGCTCCCTTCCCCTGGCCCCCAACCACCTATCATTTGGGGGTATCCCCCTTTTTATGTGGTTTTCCCCCCATTCTAAAGGGTTCAAATGCCTCTCCTAAGACTTAGTTACAGGCTGCAAGCGCTCCAAGCTGCTGGCATTTTAGCCCTGCTCCTTTTGCCTTTGGCCCTGCCCACCACTGAAATGCATCCACCGAGAGCTTCTCTGAAATGGACTTCGGTCCTTGGGCTGAAAATGGTTCTGCACCCTTGCACTAAATAATACACAGATTTCTCTCCAGTTATGAACACACAACTCATAATTATCAACTTAAAAAAATAGTTTCTTTTCCTTTAAAAAAACTATTTTCCAGTGCCATTCCCTGTTCCTCAGATGTGTTTCAGTTGTTCAGTATGAAAAACTAATCTGCCTTTGCTTGTAGCTACCCTTATTACGGTAATAAAAATTGATATAAGAATTCACTACCATAAATTTTGTGAATTAAGTCACAATTCCTTTTAATCAACACAATCCCACGGCACTACCCAAAGTAGAGCTGTTTTTAAGTAACAATTCATATTTGATCAAAGAATCTCTTGTGTCACTGACAAGTGACAAATACTTCACAAGAATATTAGGTAAGTGAATATTGACATCCAAATTAAATCAAAGGGTACTTGCTGAAATAAACATTTCAAAGAACTTCCTGTAGGTGTGAGTGGAGCTACAGACTCGTTTTCACAGTCAATGTGAATTATAGTTGGTTTTGCAACTTAAAGTCTGTATGTGCTAATTTACATATCAGGCTGATACAGAAGACGTACTTTTAAAAATAAATGTCTCTCTAATAGAGTGATCACTTACCAAAAAGCTATCTAAATATTGTTTTGGAGAAGCAAGAACATTAGTCAACTAATTGAGATGAATAAAGGTTATGCTGAATACGTTTTTAAAACAGCGGAGGCCCAATACACTCTTACATGTCTACCCCCTTCCCTTTTTCTAAAGGAAGTCCCAAAGTAGCTTATGAAATGACCTCTTCTAACCAAGTCCTATTCCTCCCTCATGTGGAAAACAAGGAAAATGCATTTCCAAGGAAAATATCAATAAGGATGTTATAATCCATGATGCCTTTTCTCGCTTTGAGGAGCTGTCATGCTTAACTGCACATTGCATAGATGGTGGTCTGAAGGGAGTGGTCACTGATTTGCCTAGTGTTCAGTCTCTATGCTGCTCACAGTACAGCATTTTTGAAGAGCCCCACCCTTCTTTCTAGGTCAATGTTTCGAGGAGCAGAAAGTTCAAAGTGCAGTCCCCGAGCTTGTCTGCTCTGCTGTGTCACTGCACAGATTTCTCTTGCAGTTTCCATCCACAGCCTGCGAGGGATGCTAGACAAGAAGCAGGTAGAGAAAACACAAGATTCATGCAGCATTCCAAAGAAGGGCATCAAATAATACATTAGAAAACATCTTATGAAGAGTAATTTAAACTTTGGTAAGAGATAATGGTTAGGAGATAAGGTATTGTATTGCTTCTTTTTCACAGAACAGCATCTGAAGTCCTTTTGCCAATTCTTATTCTAACATGCCTTAAGTTTGATTTCATCCATATTTGACAATGATTACAAGCTTCACAAAGAAAACCTTCTCCCTCTCCTAAGCCAGCTGAACCTGAGTTTTGTGAAGACATCTCTCAAAAAGCTGCATCCTAAGTGCCATCAGCTAACTGAAAAAAGGCCAAAGAAGAAGTGAATGGTTGAACCTTGCAAATGTTTAGGGAAGCACCACCACAAAGGTCCTCAGCTGTAAGCACTTAGGTGGAAGGAGAAGTGTGAGACAAGGCAACGGGCAGTGGTCTTCTAGTCCATGCTTCAGCTCCAAATTCTACAGTGTTCTGATCACATAAATGTGATGATCTATATAATTATGCACCATTTATATATGCTGATATACCTCAATCACTGTATTATTTGCCTTCAACATTTGGGGCCACTGCCCATAACTGGATCTGTTTTTACTATCACCGATTTTATTACACAGCCAACTCATATATTTCTACCACAAGAATAAAATCAGTGGGTTGGATCCAGACTTAAATCCCATGAGTAGACCGATTGAAATAGATTGGACTTGACTTAGCCATGGAACTTAAATCACACTGGTCTATTCTAAGTCAGAACTCTGGATCCAACCCAATGACAACAAAATGGAAGAAAATACACAGAGCAGCCAGCAAAAGAACAAGAAACCAACGGAAGCCCAACAGCCAGTGCACTGTAAATCATATTTACTTCAAAAGCCCTCTGGAAAAAATTCCTTTCACTTGCCATCTAAATGCTATCAGGATCAGAATGAGACAAGCCTCCCTAGAGAGACAGTTCTACACCACTGGTGCCAGCGGTGAAAAGGCCCTGTCTGGCATAGTCAACCGCTGCATTTCTGACAGCAAGGGAAAAGGGGACAGCAAGGCTCTCTGTACATGGCCTATGTTTAGGTTCATATGAGAGAAGGCAGTACTTGAGGTTTCCCTGACCCAAACTGTTTAAGGCTTTAAAGATCAAATCCAGCACTTTGAATTGGGCTCAGAATTAACTGGAAACCAGTGAACTTGTCTCAAAATCAGAGTTAGATGCTCTTTGTGTCCTGTCCTGCAGTCACATTCTGTTGTCAATTCTGAACCCTCTTCAAAGACAGTCACACATTGAACTAGCCTAACATGCCCCACCAGGATGTCACTAGGGCATATTTGATTGGTTAGGTCCCAAATGAGTTTCTATTCAAACCAATGTGTTCTTTGGAATTAAGTCATGTGGTCTGGGTTAGTCATAGGGACTCCTCTGCACTGTACTCTATAATAAAGTTCAAACAAATTCATGGGATCGTTGTACCTATGAATGTTCTGCTGTTGGACAAACTCTCCATTTATTGCAGTTCCTTCCTCAGATTCAACCTGAAAAAAAACAAAAGGAAACATTTCACTTTTCCCGCTTTTGGGAAATTCTGTCTTATTTAGACAAAGTAAAAAAGTTATACTTTTTTAATTTAAAAACAAAATCAAAGATGGAAAGCTCAACTGGCAGCAGTCGCATGAGTTTTCCATATATTTTGAATCAGAAATTTTAGATACGCTAAATCAAAACTGGGATTTAATTTAGTATCTTTGACTTATATTTAGTAAATAAAACTAAAATAATGGTGTGTTAAATTTTACATGTTATATAAATATCTCAAAAGTTGTTCCAATAGCCTGGGCCAAGAGCATTTCAACTGTTTGACAAGGAAAAAATCTTATAAATCACACTTAAGGTTGCAACCCTATCTCTACTTAACTGGAAGTAATCCCCATTGAACTCAATGGGATTTATTTCTGAGCAGGTATTATTAGATTGCATTATAATTGTGTTAAATGTTCTATGCAAACAAATTCAAATTGGAAATTATGTTTATAGGAATTCATGTAAATATCATCAAGACTTGAGAACTTAGTAGCATACACATCCTTACATTGGGCTGTATCCTATTGTGCCATGTGCAGCGGGAGTGATTACTTGCACAATGGGGAGTTAGCAGTTTGGAAAGCAACCCAAAATGGGTGGAAACACTTGTTTCCAGAATGGGGCAGGTTGGTGGAGCTCACAGAAGGGAGCTCCACTGACCTGCCCCATTCTGGAAACTAGCATTTCTGTTTGTTTCCAGGGTTACCTTTAAAACCACTAACTCCCCGTTGCACTAGAAGTTGCTCCCGTTGGTGCAACACAATCAGCGGAAGCACAGCAGCCCTGCTGGATACTGCCCATTGTTAAAACAAAGAGACAAAGGCACTGAAAACTGGCAATATAATAATTTCAGCTATGCTTTCATATTATATATACATGCATGCTTTCCAGGGATAGCACCTGAAAAAAGTTAATTTATTAAATGTATATCCCACCTTTTTGCTAAAATTGGCACTGAACTACAGCTTTGAAACTGCCCAGTTTGACTATTATTGTATCCATTCATTATATTTCTCATGTTATGAAACTATATATGTTTAGAAATGGAATGTCTTCTGCAAAAAGACATAGTAGTGTAAATTTTTTTTTTGGGGGGGGGACTATTATAGACAGTTATCTGCAGACAATTGTCCGAAACACGTCACAGGCTAACAGTGCTTCCTCTGATCCCAAATCCAGGACAGTCATTGTAAAATAAACAAGGTTAAATTAAAAGAAGGGAGAAGGCTGCAAAGGGGGACCACCCATGCTTTAAGGCAGAGGTAGGCAACCTAGTGCCCTCCCAAAGTTTTGGACTACAGTTCCCATCAGCCCCAGCTAGTATGGCCAATGGTTTGGGATGGGAGTTGTTGTCTGAAACATCTGGAGGGCACTGGGTTGCCTATCCCTGTTTTAAGGTCTTATGGAGCAGGATCACTGAAGCAAAAAGCCTGTAAGAAATCGGAAACTTCCCAAATGACCCAAGTATGAAACAATTTCTGTCGACTGAAGAGGAAATTATGCACTGCCATGTGGATACCACTTCTTAAACCCAATCAAAGCATCCCAAAGCCTGGATAAACAGCTTCTGTCACCACCAGTAACTATTGCCTGGATCTCTTCTGGTAACAAGAGCCTTGTGAACATTAAATGGTTTAGAAATATAAATTAGATTAGTCTGTCATTCCATGTTTATAGAACAGCTATTCACAATCTAAGAAATATTCCAAGTTGCATAAGTGTAGGTAAAAAATGTTTACAGCTTACAAAAGATGCTACTACAATATTAAAATTTATATGCTAGCTGGAAGAGTTCAATGTTTTCTAATGTGTATAACATTTTTATTTATATTGGTATTTTACAGCCTCTCTCCTGTTCTCTCATAGCTATCTCATAAAGTAAGCCATTATAATTCTATTTTCAGAATTAGTGAAGAAATTCTGTTAGAAATTAGTCTTGTCCTATGCAAACAGCCTATACCCAGTGGAGGTGTGGGATCATGCTGCCCCATTCCAACCCATCATCCAGAGCATGTGACTCACTCTCTATGGCCACCTAAACCCATGCACTGGACTTGATATTGGAATACAGGTCATGATCTGTACAATCATTATTTCCCAATTTTAGTGGACAGGTATTGTATCTTGGCTCCCATGTCCAATGCAAAGATAACAAGTGGGCCTAGAGCTCATAGAGGCATGCTGGGGTGGGGGTAGGGAACAGGAAGAACAATCCCGGTTTCCAACCTTATACAGGCTCTGTATTATTAGAGCCACACCTGAATAGAGTTCATTTGACTGTTATCCTAAAAAGAACAGATCCACCTGGATCCACACTTTCCAAAGCCTTCCCTTTCCCCCTCTCTCTGTTGTGAGAAATGGAAGGCGTGTTGATGACCTCCATCAATCGCACAGAACCTATTATATATAGACTGTAAGTACCAAAGAACTTATTCAGAAGCTAATGACTAGCATGCCTCTCTCACACACATACACGCCAGCTGTTTTCAAATTTCATTGTACATTCAAGACTTCCTGGCATATCAGAAGCAGTAGCCCATATGATTTCAGTTTCAGTACAATCGTAGTCATTCTATGTAAACTCATTTGAGTCATATTATGTTTTCAAGTCATACCACATTTTACAGATGGGAGTTTACTGAAGTGAAAGCGCATGACTGCTCAACAAAAAATAAAACAGAAGTAATGAAATTATGCTTTAATCAGCTTCCACAGAGAAACAACTGGAAAAAAGGCTTTTTTATGAATAATCCTACTGAAATCAGAAGGATTCATAAGTGCCATGAATTACATGCTCAGTTCAGCATATTTTAAGCAGTGGGTTGAAAAGATGCCAATTCTCCCACAAACATCAACTCAAGCCATCATCTTGTATTTGGCACCATCTAGTGGAGCTTCTCGAAATCTGCAATCTAGTTTTTGCTACCTCAGAAACATTAACAGTAAACTAAGGTATATCATTTTAACCAGCCAAAGGAGTAAGAACTGTAATTAGCCTATTAGCCCACCCAGAGGAATAAAATGAAAGACAGTTGCAGAAACCCTTACTTGTTCACTTTGTTGGAAGTAGTATCAAAAGTTACTGATCAGCTTCTTTTGTCTAGATAACCAACTAAACGTATCTCAAAGACTTCAAAGACTTTGAAATGTTGAGGAATACAGAGCTGACCCTTTTAAAACTAATTTGGGAGACTGCCATGACATTCTGCTTGGCATCTCTCCCCAGACTCTTTAACTGTGGCTTTAAAACCATCTGAGTATCCAACCTGAGGCAACTTCCACTTATGTTTACATTTACCTAGTTCTGAGACTGTCATCAAAAGCCTTAATGTAGTGGGGAGGGAGAATAGTATACACTGCATACATCTCATGCAGAACACCAGTAAACTTATCAAGGAAAATACTACAATTGCTCTGCCTGGCTCAGGGTGGCCGATAATACAAGTTTTCTTCTACATAACGGCCAAAATCCAGAGAACCATGCAATTAGTTCTGCAAATGCAACAGGGCCCTGGGGTTGTGTTTCTCGGACAGCAGACACACACGCACACTCACACACACGCACACACACACACAGATACTGCCCAAATCACATGGCAAACCTCTTTTGAAAAAGACAACCACCTCCAAAAACAGTGCATGAGCATGGCATGGCTTTTCAAGAGTCACAATGGGTTGTACCCAATGTTAGTCCTAGTTAAAATAGACCCGTTGAATTGAATGTGACATAAGTTAGCCTAACACTGGATACATGGGTATGCAAAAGCTTTTAGGTGTGCTTAACATAGATTTTTCAATCCCGGCCAATAACGTGCAAGACAAAAATTTAACTTTGGACCATACCAACATTCAATTTCATAGTTTCATGCACCCTCTCTCCCCATCTTCATAATAGAATCCCTAATACCGTAATACCTTCTGAACAGATGTTTGCAATTCTTTTCTAAGATCATTACATTCTTCTCTCAGCTTCTCCAAATCCTGCTCCAAACTGTGCACCTTCAGGGCATTATTCAGTTTGTCTATTTCCCAGTTAGATGGGTTTGAATTCAGACTCTTCATCACTGTAAAGAAACAAGAAAAGACCAACTATTTAGTCTCAATACAGTTGAATTCAGCAGTAAGGGTAACAGGGATGGATCCAAAGTTTTCCTTTGGCTCACAGAAAAGGTCCTTCTGTGAGCCTAAAGAAAACTTTGAAGCCAGGCCTTGGATCTGTTATACGAGTTGCTTGCTAATTATAAAGTAACTAAGTTATTAAGAAACAATATGTGGCAACAGTATATTTCAGGTGGGGAAAGCTTTACTGTAGAAGTTCTCACATACTCATATACCAAACCTGACATCCACAATCTCCCTTACTACCTTGTCTTTAAACCATTAGAAGCAAGGAACAGAAAAGGCTGGGCCCACATTCACATTTTTCATAGGAGTCCACGGATTACCTCTAAGAATATAATTTCATATGCAGGTAGAATGCCATGCATGAAGATATGTATATTTTATAATATGGAATTAGTTGTACAAGTGTCTTTTCAGCTCAGTACAGGCATCTGGAAGCTGAAATATTAATTTCTAACTCTGCTTTAAAAAAAGACTAATGTACCAGTCTCACAATACAAAACATTCACCTTCAAACTCAAATGTATATCTGTGTATATGAAATTCGAACACTAGAAGCAATCCAGAATTAGTAGTATGTAGGTCACATACAAATAACCTTGCTGAATCGAAACCACAGTTAATCTCGTCTCAGCACTGTTTCCCGCAATGGTCAACTATATACTTCAGCCATTTATGAAAGTCTCTTCTATAGGAGAGTCTTGCAATCTGGCTCACATGGAACTGCCTTGACCACCCTAACAGATTACCTGTGCTAGAAATAGAAAGAGGGAGTGTTGATTCTCCTAGACTTTCAATACCACTGACTATAGTACCCTTCGTTGTTTAGGTTGGGGATTGGAGATACTGTGCTAAGGTGGTTCCATTCCTACTTAAGACAACCAATTTTTGTGAACCGCCCAGAGACCTTCGCCTATTGGGCGGTATAGAAATAAATAAATAAATAAGTTTCTAAACATGGTTGCCAAATCCCATTCCTCCCCGTTCCAACACCACTGCCTCCAATCATGGCGGCTCCATTGACTTCTAACTACTGGCTACTGATAGACCTATGTATATAATTTAACCCACTTTACATTTGTATATGACCAAGATTCTTCCTTTGACACATTCGCCTTCTTTACTGGCAGGTGTTAGTTTGTGTGCTTGCTGTCAATCTCTAGGTCCTTGAAGCAGAAATAGGATACTCCCTAAAGTATGAAGTCATCCCTGACCAGTAGCAACTAAGAACCTGTTGTGTTAATTTTCCTTTATGAAACTCGACAATTTGCCTGAAAATCTTGCTTTGGGACTGCATATAGGGCATGCTTTCTACTCCTGTTCCAAAAGTACCACCCTCCATGCCTGGAGAATGGGCATGATGGCTGATTTAAACACGATTGAGCAGTTTTTACAGGCCCGGAGATAACCTGACAGCCTTCTCTGGCATCAAACAACGCTTCAGTCATTTAGGAAAGTCTCTTCTATAGGAGACTCTTGCAATCTGGCTCACATGGAACTGCCTTGACCACCCTAATAGATTACTTGTGCTAGAAATAGATGGAAGGAGTGTTGATTCTCCTAGACTTTCAGTACCACTGACTATGGTATCCTTCGTTGTTTAGGCTGGGGACTGATGATACTGTGCTAAGGTGGTTCCACTCCTACTTAAGACAGCCAATTTCAGAAGGTGGTGCTAAGGGACTGCTGCTCAGCTCACTGGCATTTGTGTTATGGAGTCCCTCAAGGTTCTATTTTGTCTCTGATTCTTTCTAAGATTGACATTGAACTGCTGAATGAGGTTATTCAGAGGTTTGGAGTGTGGTGTCATCAATATGCAGATAACATCTATTGCCAGGTGTCTACTCCGATGTCATTTTGGGGCCAAAGACCCTTTTATTTCCCCAGGCTTTTAAATCCCCTGTACAATGCTTGGCGTTTGTTTTTATTGGGGGGGGTTATATACTGTGAGATTTGAATGTTTCTTTTGTTTTATTGTAATATTAACTTTCTGTAAGTCACTCTAGGAACCTGTTGAAGGACAAGGCATGAATAAAATATCACTGAATTGTATTGTACTAAGTTGAAAGGTGCAAAAAATAGTTACAAAATATTTTCGCCTTATCTGTTTGCATCTAGTTAAACTAGAAGCAATGTCAGCTTTCCTTCTCCAACTGGGAAGGAAATGCTGGTAAAATATAATCATAGTGATAGTGATGTCAGTAACAAACAGAAAGACAGTGTGCTATGCTTCAATATGGGGAACTGCAGCGATGTCCTGATACACAAACTGAACGCATTAGCAGAAAAAACAGATAAAGGCCACGTGGTTTGCAGACATGGATGCAGCTCTGTAGTCAGGTGTATACATTTATCCTCCAATAGACAATACACACCTTGTTGAGTTTCCACTTCAGTTCTTAGTTGTAGGAGCTCCACTTCTTTAGACTGCAGCTGCTCATTCAAGATTTTCAGGGATTCAGTGTTCTCTTTCATCTAATTTGGGAAAAGAACACACTGTCAGGACTTTGTCAGTCTAGCTTGCCAGTAATTAATAAAATCCACACTTGCCTGAAGTCTCAAGAGACTAAATGGCAACTGGCTTTTCATAATCAGATGGCTAATCTGTTAGATACTCACTTAGTGCTTTAGAAACAATAAACAAGTCAACATCAGATACAGATATCAAATCATTGTACACTATGAAAGATAGTACTTTGTTTTGAGAGGGCACAAGACCAAATCTTGTGGCCATTAAGACAGCCCATCAAACTGAGCTCAACTACTTCGCAGGCTTGCCATCTTTTTGTTTTATTATTCTTTGCCTTATCTGTTCTCTGTCTTCCAAAGGTTCTGCACCACATTCAATGTTGTTTTTAATATTATTATCACTTGATGCATATTGTATCTCCAGAAGGCTGGTGTTACTTGAAACCTCTGTGTCAGGCCTATATCATCATGCCTTCTAGAAGCAAACTCAGGTGGCTGAGTGCCAAAAAGACTGAGGCTAAAATGGGGTCACTGAGAAATAAGAGAGGTATTAGCGTGGTTGGGTGAATCCCAAAGTATGAAGAAGTATAAAATATTTTAAAAAACAAAAAGGGGGGAGGGGCAGAAAGGAACCAAAAGACAGCCCAAGAAGGACTGTGCATGATGGGTAGCCTCCAGGAGCCACAAAATGTTGAGTGTCAGATCAAGAAGAAAAACAGAAAACGGAGAAAGTGTGGGGAGGCAGGAAAATTCAATTGGCCTGCCTGAGTCCCTTATAGCATCCTGGAGGAGGGCATGGCTGGCTGTAACTCTGAATAGGAGCATTCTTGTTAGAGGGTAAGGATACAGTACAACACTTTATTGCAGGTCCCACTTGTTATCTACTTTTGTATAGCTTACAACTCTTTGCTTTCTTAGTTTAACAAGCTGTAAATTTATCTAGGAAATGAACAATGTGAACGAAACCTAGCTTTATTTCCAAGTTTCTCTCTCTTCATGAAGTGCATGAACATAAAGAGCATAGATTGGACATGATGGTCATTGTTGTTGTTTATTCGGTCAGTCGCTTCCGACTCTTCGTGACTTCATGGACCAGCCCACGCCAGAGCTTCCTGTCAGCCATCGCCACCCCCAGCTCCCCCATGGTCAAGTCTGTCACCTCCAGAATATCATCCATCCATCTTGCCCTTGGTCGGCCCCTCTTCCTTTTGCCTGCCACTTTCCCTAGCATCAGCATCTTCTCCAGGGTATCCTGTCTTCTCATTATGTGGCCAAAGTATTTCAGTTTTGCCTTTAATATCCTTCCCTCAAGTGAGCAGTCTGACTTTATTTCCTGGAGTATGGACTGGTTTGATCTTCTTGCAGTCCAAGGCACTCTCAGAATTTTCCTCCAGCACCACAGTTCAAAAGCATCTATCTTCCTTCACTCAGCCTTCCTTATGGTCCAGCTCTCGCAGCCATAGGTTACTACAGGGAATACCACTGCTTGAACTATGCGGACCTTTGTTGTCAGTGTGATGTCTCTGCTCTTCACTATTTTATCAAGATTTGTCATTGCTGGACTCCCAAGAAGTAAACATCTTCTGATTTCCTGGCTGCAGTCAGCGTCTGCAGTAATCTTTGCGCCTAGAAAGGCAGAGTCTGTCACTGCCTCCACGTTTTCTCCCTCTATTTGCCAGTTATCAATCAAGCTGGTTGCCATAATCTTGGTTTTTTTGAGATTTAACTGAAACCCAGCTTTTGCACTTTCTTCTTTCACCTTCATCATGAGGTTCCTCAGCTCCTCCTCGCTTTCAGCCGTCGAAGTGGTATCATCTGCATATCGGAGATTGTTAATGTTTCTTCCAGCAATTTTAACTCCAGCCTTGGCTTCATCATGATCTGTTCTGCGTACAGGTTGAATAGGTCATACATAAGCACTTTTCATTCCAACTGATTTCAGTAAGGTTTAAGTAGATGTTTAGCTCTTGCACTGAAATCAACATGACTTTAGTATTTGCCTTCAGCTAGATCACAGCCAATGTTTTTAGTGACTAGTAAGCCTAACAACTACTTGCTTCAGTGGTCAGAAGGTCTTATCTTGGTTGCCCTATAAAAGTCACAGATCCTTTTAACCCACTGCAACCCCCCGCCGCCACATACCACTTTATCCAGTTTGCTTTTCAAATTATCTCGTTCAATACAAGCCTCCCGATATGCTTGGTAGGCTTTGTTAACCTGCTCACGACCTACAGAGCTTGTTGTTTCTTCCAAATGGGAGCCAAGAAGCTAAAAGATCAAAGATGTGAAGATTGCTTTATTATTCAAATACTGTCAAATGGAAATATTTACTATTACACCAAATCAATTAATTGATGCATTATTTTACAGCCAGCAATACTTTTTTTTAAACCAACTACTGTCCCGCTTTGTGCTTAATTATCCTAACCATTACATATCAGAAAAATGTTATTTTTTCTAGAACTTTTACTATGGGTGGATCTCCCACCCTTTTTATCCAGGGTGGATAAAAATCAACATTTTTTATAATAAAAAACAAGAAAATATGTTGATTTAAATCAGATTTTTAATTAAAAAACACCATACATAATAAATTTCTCTCATTTAAAAAATAACATAGCTACAATTCAGTCTCATCATAAACATGCTAAACCTACAATTACAGTCTCATAAATATGAATTAACGGCCCTGTCACATCCACACACATTGGCCTGGTTCACATGACTGCAGTGTGGTTAACAAGCCACTGGTGCACACCGGCCAGATCTGTGTAACTGCCCTCACTGGCACGTCTTCTTGTGTTGTGCGAACCTAACAAGAGTGGCCTGTTGGGGTAGGTAACAAACCACCCAGAATCCAGAACTGTTGTAGGGTTATTAACCACCCTGCGATCATGTGAACCGACCCATTGGTAGGAAATTCAATCAAACATGGGCGTTCGTTGTAGGTTTTCATCTCATGAAAATGGCTCTGTCCAGCCTAACTACCACCTCTAGCTTCTTGAAAATTCTGAGATTTTGGTTTCTATTTCTCTGAGGAAAGTCACATTTTCAAACACACAGTCTGGATTGTTGTTGTTCTGTGCTTATGTGGTGGTGGAGCTGGGCCAAGCAAGGCAGAGGACAGAAAGACAGAAGAAAGGTCAGAGGACAGACAGTGTAAGACGGTGGATAAAATTCAATGACTTTTTAAAAAACAACCAGTTTTTTAAAAAATTGAATTGTATCTTTAAAAAAATATAAATATTAAGTTTCTCTTAACTAGTAACTAGGTTAACATTAAATAATCTGGATAGAAGCCTGTTAGCCATCTCTAAACTGAATGAATGCCTCTACCAGCTATATTCAAGTTAAAGGAAGGTTTTATATCTCAATGAAGAATAATTTCTCAAATATTTATACTCTACCCAAATATAAATATTTCCTTTTCATCTGATGAAAACAGACTGTTGTAGCCTGTGCTGTAACTATCAAACCACGCTTTGACCTATCAATCGTGGGCATTTCATTTTTGTTTCCTACTTAGTTTTTGAGGGCTAAGCTGGGCCAAGGAAGAGTAAAGCAGAAAAGAGCAACAGTGGAAAGAAAAATATGACAAAATTGTCCAGTGTGCAATTGCCTGTTCTCCCATACGTAAGCTGCAATCCTATATCCAATTACCCGGGAGTAAGCTCCAATGAACTCAATGTAACTTATTTCTGAGTATGCTAAGCATTAAGTATTTCTGAGTTTGTTAAACTGAAACTGTCATAGGTGCTGGTCATAAGAGCCTATAATATCCTCTACAGGTAAAAAAGGAAAGCATGCAAAGTATATAAAGCAAGACAAATATGCAAAGCCTGCATAGAAGAATGAAAGTGTAAATAATATTCTATTTCAGCCTCCCTCAACCTGGCACACTCCAAATGTGTTGGACTACATCGCTCATCATTCCCAGCCATCATGGCCTGGTGCCCTCCACATCTGGAGGGCAAAAGGTTTGTGAAGGCTGCTCTATTTAGTTGTAAATTAATATAGCTTAGTGGCTATATTGTTCAGGAAATATATGAAAAGGTTAAATGAGAAACTCTATTTAAATCAGTTATTTAAATCAACCCTTTTTCTTGCTGATTTAAATCTATGATTTAAATAAATCCACCCTGCTATTATCACAAATGAAATGTAAGCTACCTTATCATGTCAAGGGGGGGGGGGAGCACAATGCATTGCTCAAAAGTTACATACCTTTTCTTCTAACAGTCTTACTCTTTTCTTTAAGAGAGAGTTCTCCCTTTCTGTCTCTTTCAGTCGTTTTTTTATATCTTCATAAGCAGTGACAAGTGCAAAATGTGAAGCAACAGATTCTTCACCTGTATACAGTGGAATGGGAATCTCTCCATCTCGTTTATGATGAGTGTCTGCTTTTTCATGGTTCAAAATATCAATATCATCTTCGGCAAATTCATCCATGACAGCTGAATAAAAGCCGTAATGTTATTAAACGCTGTAAGTATACCTCACAAACATTTAAAACTTTAAGAATTATGGGAAACCTGATGCTTCCCCAGGTATTTTGGACTACAGCTTGCATAAACCCCAGCCAGCGTGGCCAATGGTCAGGGATTGTGGGAGTTGCAGCCCAAAACATCTGGAGTGCACCAGTCTACCTACCCCAGCTGTATAGTACCTGTTACACTTTTGCTATTATCACAAAATATTACCCCAGGCTTACACACAAAAAGGCAAGCAGCTGATCTTATTCGCAATACTTTACTGTCAGCTAAGGCCCACTTCATAATTTCATGTTTTTTTTACATTTTGTGAAATTACTGTGCATAGAAATCCCTCCAGATGTTTCTGCTGTGTGTGAAATACTTCTGCTGTAGGATGGCAAACATGAGCATTCTAAATACAGTTTAGAATCCACACAGCAAAAGCAGTCTTTGAACATTTATCCTAAACTAACAAGTTGATTTTCTCCCCCCAGTTTTATTTGTTTTATTTGTTTATTAAAGTTAAATCCCTCCTTTCCACTTCAAGTAACTCTCAAGGCTGCTAACAATAAAATATAAGATAAAATACAAAATTATAGTTAAAACCTAAAAGCAAATAATTAAAAACACAATAAAAATAAACAGCACCTACCCGTTAAATCCACTTTAGGGAACACGTCAAAAGCCTGTCTGAATAAAGCCTGCCAGCAGAAGGATAACAATGATGGAACTAGCCTGACAGACACCCCTTGGCAGGGAGTTCCAGAGCCGGGGGGCAACAACTGAGAAATGCCTCTCAGTAGTATTTCAGCAAAAGCTTTCAAGTAACATTTCAGATTTATTGCTGATCGTCATCCCCCCAACCCCTGTGAGTAGCATCTGGTTTTGGTTCCGTATGAATATTTGTTTTAAAATCAACACATGACGCTGAAATGAATATTATAGAGTTCAGATGGGAAAGAGGTGCCCAAGAAAATTTCCGTCTGGTACAACTTCCCTTTTGGTGATATTTACATAATTTAATTACATATCTCTTACATAATCCACAATCACCTCCCTTCATATAACCTACCATTTCTCAGCTAATGAGAAATGGTAGGTTACATCTAAAGCAGAACATTGGATCCAGATTTAGGAGAGTGCAACTGGGCTGGCGACTGCGCTACATGGCAACCCTTCCAGTCCCCTGGAAATGCTACACAGACAGTCAGGGGATCCTGTTAAACGGGGTGAGCTGTGTTGTGGGGGGAGGAATGTCTCCCCAAATTGGACAGAAGCACCTTTTGTGAGTAGAGCCCCTCGGTCCACAAAAGGTAGATTCTGGATCCAACCCAAAGAGTATTGTTTAGAAATACTTTTCTGACAAATATTATCCATGTAATCTAAAATTACAGTCTGAAGGGCCAAAGATAGAGAACAAGAATCTACAAAGGCTTAAAGCAATTTGTTTGTTGGAACCTTCTAATGATAACAGTGTTTATGTAAGAACTTTTCACACAAGTGCTCCACAAATGAGAGCCAAGTCTTAGAGAGCAGTACACCCTAGTTCTTTTTGCCGGGGGGACTCGTGTCAACTGTTAACACTTTTCCCATTCTCACTACAGTCAAAGGCTCCTGAACAGTGTATGAAGCACAGATGATTTCACGTTTGGCTCAAGCTTTTGTGGGGGGGAATGGGGGGAGATACAATTTGGGCTAGGAGGGCTCCATGGAGTGAGAGGTGAGATATCAGGAACACAGAACACACAAATGAAAAAAAAAAATCCCAGGAACTCCTCAATCTTCACAAGAAACCGCAGAGAAAGGTGTCGCTCAACAGGAGAACGGAGGATAGATGTAAAGCAGTTAAGACTGGAATAAGAGGTCAGTGGGGTTGGGCAAGAGCCTAAACAGATCCTGTGACCCATTCGGGAGTCCACCTCACTACAGGACTCCAAACAAAGAATCAAGGTGAAAGATGGGCTCCTTAATGGATCAAGGCAAATACCTTGTCTACTGCCTATACCACTGATCTCTGATTCCCTTTCCAACTGCTTTAAGAGTAGACATAAAAGCAGTCTAAGAATAGTTATCCCCAATCCAATTTCCTGGATACAGAAAATGAAGTGGAAGAACTTGGGTGGGTTTTTTTCCTGCCAAGTATTCTAAACTGAAATGTCTAATACCTCCTCAACCCCCCGACCCCCACTTTATTTTGCAAATGTATTTTTAAAAGCTTTGTCATACCTGTCAATTTCCCACACTCTTCATATGAAATGAACATTTCTATTGCTCAAGTTTTAAAAACAGCAGCGGATATGTTTAATGACACTTGGCAACCGCCAACTTCTGAGGCACAGCTTCCCTACCTTTTATTAAAAGTAGCCCTATTCAAACAGATTTCTTTTTCATTGGACTTTCCTCAATGCAATAATGAAGAATCAGTTCCACAGCACCTGGATAACAACAATTTTAACCAGCATCTTTGATCAACACAAAGATTGTGATTAATCAGTTGCCACTGTGGTTTACAAACATAAACTTGCCCACTAACAGTACGTCTGAAAAAGTCAAATCCACACATCAAATGAAATGACCCCGATTAAAAGTAGCCTTGTATTTATGCATTCATCAGGTTGCAATAGATAAACAAATAATTGTATAGAGGTGAGTGAGCAGGCTGGCAAAGGAGGGACAGAGCACTCCTTTCTCTTGGCCAGCACAGAAACCAAGTGGACTGCTAGAGAAGGGAAGCCCTTCCTCCTTACCCGGCAAAGAAATGCAGATCTCCATCCCTTATCTGACAGCTCCCATCAGGCTAGTACTTTTTTTTTTTTTTTTGCGGGCTAGTAACTTTTGTGGGCTTATTTGCAAGGCTGGGTTAAAGCCAAAGAAATCTAAGATGTTCCTGAGGTATTATATATCCATGGGTAGACTGGAGAATGTTATCACTTCAGAGGGAATTGCTTAGCAAGGGAAGGTTGATAAAAGACACCAGTTCAGATTGGAGGAGAGAGAGAACATGACTGAACATAGATTAAAAAGTGAAGGAAATCTGCAGCTGAAGAAGGTGCTGTGAGGAAAGGGTGTAAACATAACACTTGAGCAAAAAGCTGGTCTGTGCATATCCATGGATAAGAGCTCCACAAAGGCACATTGTAATTATTGCTATAGATTCTTTGTGTAAGAAATAAAAGACACATCCAAGAGTATTTCATTTCCCAAGTGAATTCACAACTACTGAAGCTGGTGTACATGCAGTTGAACATTTTAGTCTAGATTGACTTAAACGACTGGACTACTCACACAGGAGTAAGCTTAGTCAGTGCCACAAAGCTATTATAATAAGGGATTTGGGTGATATGGAGATATAGATATGAGAAGAGATATTATTGGATGTTTTGTAGAATAGTTTTTCTCTATACAGAAATAACTTTGAAGTAGGAAAAACATGGATAATGTCATGCGTCACATTCAAAAGGTTTCCTAAACAGAAGACACTTTCACATAGAAATTACAGGCAAACTAGACACAGTCTAGAGGTTTGGTTTCTGGGAACCGAGGTTGGAGCCAGAGCTCCAAATGCAGTTCCCAGACACCATACTCCCTGGCCCCTCATAGCTGTATCAGTTCTCTCTGTGCTGCCTATGTCTCCATTCTCAGAAATGGAGCGCAGTCAGGAAAAAGGGGGCAGTCCCAGGGGCAGGGAGGAGGCAGTGGAAGCCACTTTATGCAGTTTCCTATGTGCTGCTCAGCCTCTTTCTCTCCCCGAAGCTGTGGCTAGACAACTGAAATTGGTCATCTAGCCAAAAATGCAGGGTGGCCGGAGCATGGAGGCGAGGACTGCCTCCGTGCTCCAGCTGCCCTGCGTTGGATACTCAGCAGCCTCTGATTTCAGAGGCTGCCGACTATCTGGATAGGATTGTGCCCTTCCCCAGGTATTTTGGATTGTGTCCTACGAGTATTGTAGGCATTTGACAACATATGGCGAGGCTTCTTAATTTAATTATTTTACCAGGTCTTGGCATTTTAATTGCTTTAGCTCCTGCATAAGACACCCTGAGTCTTGCTTTTAGAGAAAGGGATTTAATAAATAACAACCAATGCATAGGATTGGGTGTTGATCCTAGCAGCCCTACCTGCAGTCTGCAGTAGTACTATCTGGACAAGAGATGAGCAAAAGGTAGATCTGGATCTACTGGGAGATCTCCACGTGATTTGTAGTAGATTGGCAATGGTTTCTGACTCCCAGCTGTTTAACAACAGCAGTAACAAAACAAACCCCCTGCCCTAAATCATACTGCTGAAATGAAGAAAGTTTGGGGTAACCAGGCGTGGATTTTTGTTTGCAACGACCGTGACCTCTGTTCAGTTCTGGTACTCAAAACAACTTCCTGGCCTCAGAATTCTTTAAGGCTCTAATTGGTGGCTCTTGGCCTTCTAGTTTAAAAATAATAATAAAGGTAAGCAGATCTTGCAATCCTGAAGTCTCTCCCCTCCACCCCGGTCACATGGGTTAACTACCTTGGCTGTGAGAAACAGGTCAAAATCTTTCCCCTTTGTTCTTCTCTCTCCTTTTTATATTTTTTCTTTCCCTTCTCTTTTTCCCTCTATTTTATTATTGATGGGTCCTCTTAAGAATACTGCAATGTTGGAAACTGTAGAAGACTATGTGGTTGGCGTTCTTTATTTCATTTAAAAAGATAAAAGTAGAATAAGTATTATAAAAAAAGAGAGAGAAACAGGTCAAAATCTGCTGCGCCCTGCGAATCGCACTGGCCCTGCCGTCCAGGATAGGGCATCTCCTGGGCGTGGGGTGCGGGGGGAAGCCCTGTGCGAGGGAGGAAGCGGGGCGGGGAACAAGGCTGTGGGGTGGTGTACCTGGGAGGAAATGGGTGTGGGGATGAACAGCGGACGGGACTCCTAAGCAGAAGCGGCGCTTTAAGAGCGGGGCGTTACCTGCGGCCACCAGGCTCGTCGCAGAAGCGGGCAGCCCCTGCCTGAGTGTCCTTCGCCTCCGGGCACGCAAGTCAACAGCGCGACGGGGCCGCCGCGGAGGGGAACGGGAAGGAGGTTCCCATGCGGCTGGAGCTCCTCCGCCCCCTCACGACGCTCATCGTCCTGCGCCCAGCCCCAGCGCAGCAGCTGTAACCCAAAACCAAAGCAGCCGCGGGACACCCTTCTTTCCCTTTCGCCTCACCCCCCCCCCCGGAAGCCAAGCTTCCGCCCCCTCCCCTCACGTGACACCAACGTGTGCCGGCAATACCTTTTCACCTCCGGTCGTAGGGAAGCGGGGCATGCCGGGATGTGTAGGTTCACGTTTCCGGGGCGGGGGAGGGGAGCTTAGAGCGCGCGAGTTCTGCTCCCGCCATACAACGCGAGGAGTCGGAGCAAGCAGGGAGTTGTAGTCCGGTGCGTGGCCCTGTCAGAATCCCTACGGTGCCGCCTCGCGCGGCGATGAGGCCGTGCGGTGAGAGGAATCGCCTCGTGTTACGCCTCTCGTTTCCTCCCTCGCCCTCGGAGGAGGAAGAGCTGCTTGCGACTCATTCTTAGTTATCCCCATTCCCCTTTAAGTCACCCGGTAGTTACCGTTGGACCTCTTGGGGCGATGTATTTATATACTTATGCCATCTCTGAGCCGCAGTCGATCTGTAACAAAAATGTTCTCAGTGCGACGAACAGTAAATAAGACCAAAACGCACCAGATTAAACTAAAAGCAGCAAGTAAAAAGCAGCGCAGGCAACTATAACCATATTGATTAATACGAACACCAGAGCAATCGCACAGGGCTAAACAAAGACACGCCTGCTTCAGTAATACCAATTGAATTAAGATAATACAAACATTAAGACAATTAAAAGCCTGGAAGAGCATTCTGTATGAGTTTCCTGGCTCAAGCTCGTAGGGGAACGGGTTTAACAAGCCAAGAAGTCTCCTTTGCAGCTGGGTATGTGAGAAGAACATGGGGGAGGAATAGTCTAGGAACAATAGTGGGGGAAAACTGTAAGGAACGCCTGAAAGTGTTACCCATTCAGAAATAAGTGATGAGCATATCCAAAATTGTAATATGGTAACTCCCGCAGATTTGCATTTTAAAATGGAGGGGGTGTGCTAATTTGCAGATGTTAATATCTCAAACTTTTATTTTTCAATTTTGTAATGCCCCAGTGGCTAGCAATAAATCATTAAATGTCTAAGAAATAACCACTGCAGGCCCAGGAACACGGTATTCCATTTCATACATAATAAACATAACTAATAATAAACTAAGAGTGCAATCCTATGGAATGAGCCCTGGCTACTCCTAAGCTTCTGAACTCAGAGGCTTATGAGTATCCTATGCAGAGCAGGGGCCCACTATGCATTTAAGCTGGACAGGCATTTTCTCTTGTCTACTGGAGGGGAAGGGGAGGAGGCTGGGGCAGCCATAGGATTTATCCTATGGCTGTTGCCCTGCCCCCGGGAATGCCTCCTTTCCCCCATCTCCGCACTCTATTTTGTGAGCTCAGAGAGGTAGCCGGCACAGTTCTCTCCACACCGGCTATGAGGGTGAGGAGACTGCGATTTCCTGGCTCCTAGCTCAGAGCTCTGTCTATGAGCTCAGAGCTCTGTCTATGAGCTCAGAGCCAGGAAATCGAACAATCCTATGTCCCCCTGAGATGCTGTCAAGGGGAAATGGATTGCTCCCTTATATAGCTAAGTTAAATAATGAAACTTCTTCAAGGCAAAACAGTTTCAATGAACCTGTGATTCACAATCCCTGTCGTCATACTACACTGTCAAACCATTGTCACATCCACTGACTTGGCAGTTGCCACAAGGAGTTGAACCAAGTTTGTATCCACGATGTAATGAACACACTCTTACACAGTTAAGCCTAATCATTTTCAGAAGTGATTCAGGAACTGCAGCTATATCAGACATTTTTGGCCAGTACATCATCTTTCAGAGACCAACCCCAGTCTTCAGCATTGACTGAGGGCTGGTTCACACATCACAATAAGCCACAGTGGGTTAATTCACCCCACTCTGGACGCCATTTTGAATATGCAAGCTGTGGTGGGGGTGAGTTACAGCTTGTCATGTTGTGCAAACGTGGACATTGTGGGTTATTTGAGGGGTAAATAACCCTCCGATAACCCTAGAACATCTGAGGGTTGTTTATCCCTCAAATAACCCATGATGCCCAGTTCGCACTACACAACAAGCTACGGCACTTCCCCCAACCCTGCCAACCATGGCTTGCATATTCAAAATGGCAGCTGTCGCACATCTCAGAGCCCTGTGGGTGAATTAATCCATGGTGGCTTACCATGCTGTTCAAATGGGGTCTGAGTGTTGTATTGACTCCTACTGTAGGATTTGGAAGTATGTGCAAAGGCTGCAATATTTTGTGGTGTTGTTGGCTGCAAATGTTCAGGGGTGATTAAGGATTTTGAACAAACAACTGCAATCATGTGATAGCCACAATCTGTGTGGCAAACCATGGAATGTATCCTCTCCATTCAGGGTGCACACGTTACGGTCTACATCAGCCTTCCCCAACCTGGTGCTGTCCAGATGTTTTTGACTTTAACTCCCATCAATCCCAGCCAGCATGGCCAATGGTCTGGAATGCTGAGAGTTGTAGTCCTACTTCATGCCCTCCAGATGTTTTGGAGAATTCTGGTCTACATTGTTTGAACCTAGAAGAACAGATATACTCTCTAGTGCAGCTTTCCCCAACCTGATCCCCTCCAGATGTTTTGGACCACAACTCCCAGTATTCTTGGCCATTGGCCATGCTGACTGGGGCTGATGAGAGTTGAAGTCCAAAACACCTGGAAGACACCAGGTTGGGGAAGGCTGCTCTAATGTATCAATGAAATCAGTACCTTGTGACAGCAGCCGCATTGCACTCTTTTTTCCCCCCATCTCGTATGACAAGGAAAAGCCAGTTGAATGGAGAGTATCAGTCAGGTTACCTTAATCTAAAATTATGATACACCCTTACTACTAGACCAAGCTGTAGAGGAGCTATTATATTTTGAGGCCATGCAACTTGCATGAAGCTTTGTCCAGCTGAACCAACTTTCTCTTTTTACACATCCTTCCCCAAAAGAGCTTCATACGCAAAAGGTTCTGACTGTTTGGGAGGTACTTATAGAATCATAGAATAGTAGGGTTGGAAGGGGCCTACAAGGCCATCGAGTCCAACCCCCTACTCAATGCAGGAATCCAAGTCAGAGCATCCCTGACAAATGGCTGTCCAGCCTCGTCTTGAAGGCCTCCAGTGTGGGAGAGCCCACCACCTCCCCAGGTAATTGGTTCCATTGTCGTATTGCTCTTACAGTCAGGAAGTTTTTCCTGATGTTCAGCCGGAATCTGGCTTCCTGTAACTTGAGCCCATTATTCCGTGTCCTGCACTCTGGGATGATCAAGAAGAGATCCTGGCCTTCTTCTCTGTGACAACCTTTCAAGTACTTGAAGAGTGCTATCATATCTCCCCTCAGTCTTCTCTTCTCAAGGCTAAACATGCCCAGTTCTTTCAGTCTCTCTTCATAGGCCTTTGTTTCCAGTCCCCTGATCATCTTTGTTGCCCTCCTCTGAACCCTCTCCAGTTTGTCTGCATCCTTCTTCAAGTGTGGTGCCCAGAACTGGACACAGTACTCCAGATGAGGCCTAACCAGTGCTGAGTAGAGGGGAACTAGTACTTCCCGGGATTTGGAAGCGATGCTTCTATGAATGCAGCCCAAAATAGCATTTGCCTTTTTTGCAGCCACATCACATTGTTGGCTCATATTCAGCTTGTGATCGACAACAATTCCAAGATCCTTCTCGCTTGTCGTGTGGTTGAGCCACGTATCCCCCATCTTGTAACTGTGCATTTGGTTTCTTTTTCCTAGGTGCAGAACTTGGCATTTATCCCTATTAAATGTAATTCTGTTGCTTTCTGCCCAGCGCTGCAGTCTATCCAGATCACTTTGAATTTTGTTTCTGTCTTCCAAAGTATTAGCTATCCCGCCCAATTTTGTGTCATCTGCAAATTTGATCAGCATTCCCTGCACCTCCTCCTCCAAGTCATTAATAAAAATGTTGAAGAGCACTGGGCCCAGGACTTGAGTGCTTGTTCCTCAGTGAGATCATTTAGTCTGGAGTACACATCTTTAAACCTAGTCTGACTATTAAATTACTCTTGACTTAAACAAATACTTCTTTTTGAAGGTATCACATTGCAACCTTTTTTTCTTACAAGTTATGGATTTTATGCTGGTAAACAGCTTCTGGCATGCAACATGCACTTTTGAGCCAGCAGCTGCAAAATATGTCACTGCCATGTTCTTTGCTTTTAGAATTGATCCTTTCTTCCCCCTTTTCTCTTAGTGTTGAGACCTCTTGTAGTTTTACTATTTCTGTAAAGATTATGCAAACGTCTGCCAACCCAGCCATATTTTTAAATCTCAGGCTGACAATGAGGTCCTCAGAGTCTCTCATGTCCTTGACTGGACATAAGTAAAAGGCCTTCAGTTAGTCACTCACTGCCTGCCAGCACAGCTACTGTCTCAGGTTGTGAGCTGCATCGGTGGCACTGCTGTCTCCTTTGCTCACCCTTCTCCTCCCTAAATGCTTTTTCCTCACTGGATAACTTCTCCCTTTCTCTCTCTCCAAATTCCTTCAACCCCCTATGGGTCCTCCGTAGGGACAAAAAATGTCCTCCTCAGGCATCCAACAGGGGGCCATTCTCACAGTCCCTCTCTCTCTCTCTCTCTCTCACACACACACACAGCGTGACAAAAATATTTATGTATTTTATTTATTTATTTATTTACAACATTTGTATACTGCTCTTTATCCAAACAGATTCTGGAGCAGTGAACACAAGAAGTACAATAGTAAAAAAGATTTTAAAAAATTAAAACAGCATATTAAAATTATTAAAGAATGCCAATAAAAACCATGGCTGGTCATTTAAGGAATGCCTCCTGGAACACAACTCTTTTCAGGAGGCACCAGAAGCAACAAAGTGTTGGCTCCTGCCTGACCTCCAGGGGCAGGGAGTTCCATAGAAAGGGAGCCACCACACTGAAGGCTCTTTTACTAGTGGTCTCCAGTTGGACCATGGGTCCATGTGGAATCACCAGGAGCGTGCCCTCTGATGACCTCAGTGACCGGGCAGGTTGGTAAGGGAGAAGGCGCTCTCTCAGGTATCCTGTCTGCAAGTTGTTTAGGGCTTTGTACACTAATACTACAACCTTAACCCTGGCCCTGTAGCGAATGGGCAGCCAGTGCAGTTCCCTCAGCAAAAGAGTTGCATGCTGAAAAGGGGCAGCTTCCAACAACAGCCGAGCTGCTGCATTCTGCACTAGCTCCAGTTTCCAGAGCAACTTATATGAACACTTATATGAGATATTCAACAATACCCAAATATCATAACATAAGTTAACTAACATTTATAGCATTCGACAGCAACTCAGTGATGATACATGCAACTATCTATTTTTTCCACATGCCTTCACAGGTAACACTTGGACACCACCCCATGACTTTGGGGGATTGAAAACTCTATAACTTTCTATAAATAAATAATGAACTCCATGACATATCAGCCGTGCTCAGTTCATTACACTTAACTTCAAATTAGCACACGAATGCCATTTTGAAATGCAAATTTTGGTGTGATCCCATGCTTCAATTTTGTCAGATTTTGGATATAATAATCACTATCATTTCTGAGTGGGAAAGACTTTCAAATGCTCCTGTTCCAATTTTGCTCAGGTGCAGTACCTTTTTTCCATATCTTTCCTAGACTAGAAAGAGAGCAGGAGCTCATCACCTGTTATCACTCCAACAAACCACATCTTGTTTGACCACAAACATTATGTCTGTTCTTGGCCAAAGTATTATGTTAGAAGACAGAAGAATATTCTTAGGACTCTCCACCTGCCGGTGAATTCTCCATTCAGGAAATCATCCACAGGAATTAAGACACATTGACATTATTTTGTGAGGTCCTTGGCCACTCACTCATTCACAGTGATCAAGCTGGCCGCACAACTATCTCAATAGTTCTAATGGAATTTTTTAAAAATATCATGGCTCACATTATAGAGAGAGGGTTTTGCAAGTTGTAATATGGTTAAATGTTTGGGGTAGCAACAATAAAAAAGGTCACATGCTTTGCTCTGCTCAAATACTCTCAACAGCAACCCTGAGATTCATGCTGTACATTTAGAATCACAGATAAAGCACCTGTGAACTTTCCTGCATTTTTCTATAAGCCAGGACTCCAGATGTGCTGCTCAGAGGCTGGGAGATAGGGCAGATAACAGTACCAGGGAAGGAACAGGAGGAAGAAGACTTGATTATTTAGTGTCGCACTCCATGAGTATAAAAGTACAGCATGAATTTACAGGTTGCAGCCTGGCAACCCAAATACAGACCTAAAAGATAACAATGATTCTGGATGGAATGTTCACTCCCATCTTTAAATATTCAGGTGTTATTGAAATGTTAGACTAAATATTAAAGTGATGCATCTCTTGCCGACCAGTTTGTGAGCCCCATAGTTAATTCTTCTCCAGAAGTCTTTAGAATAGTAGTTACCCTGGGAGTATGTTAATACTTAGCTCATTTTCTGCAGTTTCCCTTGAGCTACAAGCATTAACTATCTCTTACTTTAGAGAGCTTATTAAAGGCGTTATTAGTTGAGGAGCTTCATGTGAGCATGTTCTTCATGGTAAGTATAATATATTTGCATTTGTGTTAGTCTGATGCTGTTCTTTTCTTTATATTTCAGAGGAAACAAGACTTTTACAACCTCTGACCTATAAGAGTGAAGACTGTTATATGGATTCTGTAACAGATAATAATTTTTATTTAGGTAAAGTGTGGGTACAGTGCGAGAATAGCAGCTGTTTAAAATGGAGACTATTAGAAGGTGATGATGCAGCATATGTAGATCCCAATGCACCATGGTACTGTTATATGAATACTGATCCACAATTTAATAAATGTTCTATTTCTGAAGACTATTTTCCTGAGGAGTCTCAATTTCAAAAACATGGATTAAAGTATGTGTATTCAAAACTTCCTTTGGGAAGTTTAGTTTTGGTGAAGATGCAAATGTGGCCAAGGTAAGGTTTAAGAAGTTAAAATGTAATTGCGGATAATACAAGTTCACTCTAATTTTAAAATGTATTATTGTGGTGTGAATTGCAACCAGTTTTATTCTCTAAAAAAGAGGGGACAAAACAACTATTCTATAGAAAATGTGCTCTGAAATTTTGTAAAATTAAGTTTATTTAAAAATTATACCAGAACAGTATCTTTCTTGAAAAGATTTACAGGAAAGGGAACAGCAGGTTATTATTGACAGGCAAAGATAATTCATGATAAACACAGACAAATGTTACCTCCAAACTTGTGAAAAAAGCTGGATAAGCAAATTAGAATGCCATCATTTTGGAAGGCAAGTTAAGTTGATGTCTAACAGTGCAAGCAAAACAGGAAGATCTGCTGCATGGAGAGGGTTTGGTTGGAGCGAGAGTGCCCCTCTGCTGGTGAAGAGGGACATCTGCCATGGAGGCACTCGCTATGCCTGCAGAAACGTGGTGTTCCAAGTGTGGGTCAGAGGAAGTCTGGGTCCAAAGTTCCTTTTTTCCCCTGAGAGGCCTCATGATTGAGCCCATCTACTATGCCAGCCTGGAGCTAACATATTTACCCATCTCCCGCATTGCTTTCGTGAGGGAGAAAATTCTAGACAACAAAGATCCACCGGACCAGACATTTCCAAAAAACTCCCTCCCTCCTTTGGAGGTGGCAGATTGTCTGCTATTTCACTCCCCCACCCCCAACTTAGTATTGCTTTGCCCACTATTAAATATCCTTCTCTTGACATGGCTTTTTGTGAACAAAAATGTAGTTGTTCTTGTGTTTCTATCTAGAGGTAAAGAGCATGCACATTATGTGTTTTATCTTTCTCTGCATTGATCTTAAAAAAAACATTTTATTTCAAGATGGCCTGGCATTATTTGTCCTGATCCTGTTGATGGTCAGTATGTGACATATGACTTGGATGGAGATGTTGAAAGTCATCATGTAGAATTTCTGGGGAAACCCCATTCCAGGGGTTGGGCTGCCATGAAATACATTGGCCATTATCCTAGTTCATTTAAGGTAGGGACTTTTAAAGCTGCAGTTTTGTTTCTTATAGACTATAAGATTAAAAACAACATAATACACATCAGATAGATATGGACTTCCTTGATCACCCAATGTACCTAAAAAAATTGTAAACAAAATTTTGGGTTGCTGAGAACTTTATCTTTAACTTTTCTACAAAGTCTTGAGCATTTTACAGAAATCCCAGAAACATTACTCCTGTTTCATAGATCTGCATGCGCAGCAGCATGGATTCCATGACAAATTCCCACTGATCACCTGCTTGGGATAGCATGGTAAGAGGGACCTGGATTTGGTTTCCCCACTTCTTTAATGGATGATTGGTGATATCAGAACTGACAGACTTGAACACCATTAAGTTATACAGTTACCTGTTAACATGAATTCAGCTATCAACATATATTTTCTAACAGTTGAATATCTACAAACTGATCTTTCATAAACTTGCTGGCTCATTAATAGTGTGCCTATTTTGTTTTTACAAATTTTGTTTTAACTCCAGAATCAGAGGCAGCATGCCTCTGAATATCAGTTGCTGGAGAATAACAGCAGGATAGGGAGAACTTAATGGGAGAAATTGGAGCAATTTTGACTCAAAACATAATAAGATGATTGTTATCGCTGGTGTTCCTCATCTACATTCAGTACATACTGAAAATTTAATCAATCTTTTGATAAATTAAATAATATGACAAATGCCACACTTACCTGTCTATATGGTACAAGTTATCTATTAATTTTTGTTGGTTAGTTGACTGTATTTATATCCTGTTGCATGGCCTATAGGCCCTATTCTACAATATGATCTATTTCTTTAAAATAGCTTGAGGTATTTAGGTAGGATAAAAGCTTTGATGTAATAACACTTAATCAGGTCAAGGTGGCTTGCTCTTTGTGAGAAAAAATCTCAAAGGCAGCATCATTTTGAAGATGATATTTTCTGGAATGGAAACCCTCATAGTCCTACCAATTTATGCAGTTAGCTACATCACTGTTGGGAGCATTTTGATTATAACCTCTCTCCTATTCAATTTGAAGAAATGCTGTAGTGGTTTTAAGTTGACCGCATCACTTGTGTTGAGCAGTTGTGCTGTGATGTTCCTTTGGCTCCTTAATATTCAGCTTTCAGCAATGGTTTTCAAAGAGTAAATGTCAAGTTCCATCATCTTTTCTATGTTATCAAAGTTAAGTGTTGGTTTTGGTATAACATAAAAATGCTGCTCAGATCTTTGCTTTTACTCCACTAGTATGAGTGAGATTTCTCCCTTTTTATTGGATGATCTCTTCTGTAGCTAAATCTCCTGCCAATCATTTAGTAGTTTGATAAAGTGCCCTTAAATCTACTCTTATTTCTGCCATTTCCACTTCAAATGCCTGCCTATCAATAAATGCTCTTCTGTTCTCCCTGACTGATCTTTTAAACTCTATCATCTTTTATTCTTTATTCTTCCTTTCATTCCCTACTTGCCCTGTTTTCTTTTTATGTGACATTGCAAATCTGCTACTTCTTCCTTTTCTAAATTCAAGGACAGTCACTGCTGATTATAGAATTGACTGATGATTTCTCTGGACTTTTCTATGTCATTAACTGAAAGACAGAAAAGTCTGAAAGCTGATATACATAGACAGTCTTTATTTGGTTATTGTTGTATGGTCTCCTCTAAAGGCAAGAATCCTGCAGCTCTGTTTGCAGTGTCCGTGGAAGCAAATGTGGCTTAGCTCCAGCTGCTCCAGCTTACAGTCTTTGCTCCACCCCTACTGGGCCACCAGTCCATAAGTTTCACAAATCCGTATATTCATAGGCAATCCTTTAGAATAGGGATGACCAACCCCTGGAAATGTAGGCTCATATACCTTTTAATGGTTATGTAGAAGAGGTAATTTCAGCAGATGCAAGTTGTCATGTCACAGTGCTACAGGTGTATGGAAAGCTTTGCCTGGTGGAATTTTCACTTATACCCTCTCTTATGCCATTTAAATGTTCCTACTTTTCCTTAGGCAGTTGCACCAGGTGCTATAGCTCACTGATTCAACATACACACACAGAAACCCCTAAAATTGTTATCAAAGCCTCCCGGTGTTTCCACACAGGTGACACGGGTTTAGTTAAAAATGGGTAGCACTGATGGGCAGCTAGATTCATCCCAAATGTCACAATATTTGAACTCTTCTGTGTACCTCTCTCTGCATCCTTTTGTCAGGACATCCCCCTTTGTGGTTATGCATTCTAGCATGGGTGGGCATCTTCAGGAGCTGCATTGCTTCCCCCCCATCCCTGTGGGAACCACGCCTCTCCCCTGCTGCCACTGGAAGTGGTCACACCAGTGGAATCACAGCAATTATGCTGGGAAACAAGGCACATGGAGAGCATGTACCCTGTTACCCAGAAGAATTGGTTACCCAAAACCCCCATTCTGCAGAGAAACAGGGTGCGTGATCCATGCATGACCTGTTTCTCTACAGAAACAGTGATTTTGCTGGGAAACAGGGTGCACAGGGAGCACACAGCTTATTTCCCAGCATAATTACACTCCAGACAGCCCACCAACAGCTGTTTAGTGGGCTATTGGGAACTCAATGCTGCTGGGAAACAATGAGTGTGGTAATCACACACCCTATTTTTTTGCAGAATGGGGCTGTTTGGAGTTGCTGAGATTTCAGTGGCAGAGGGGCAACAGTGGCAGTGACTGAGGGGCCACACAAATGGCCATCCTGTGCCAAGTGTGGCCCATGGCCTACGTGTTGCCCATGGCATACATGTTGCCCACCCCTGCATGATAGAGAAATCATAGGAATTCTCTGTCTCAGCATATAATAAACACAGAGGTGTGTGTGTGTGTGTACACACACACACAAAACCCTTCTGAAGTACATTGCTCAGGCATTAATAGAACAGGCACCAGCTAAGGATTATATAATTTTTAGGCCATACATGTCTTGGAGCACTGCTGCATGGCTCCTCAAATACATTGTTATTCATAGAATCATAGAATAGTAGGGTTGGAAGGGGCCTACAAGGCCATCGAGTCCAACCCCCTGCTCAATGCAGGAATCCAAGTCAGAGCATCCCTGACAAATGGCTGTCCAGCCTCGTCTTGAAGGCCTCCAGTGTGGGAGAGCCCACCACCTCCCCAGGTAATTGGTTCCATTGTTGTATTGCTCTTACAGTCAGGAAGTTTTTCCTGATGTTCAGCCAGAATCTGGCTTCCTGTAACTTGAGCCCATTATTCCGTATCCTGCACTCTGGGATGATCAAGAAGAGATCCTGGCCTTCTTCTCTGTGACAACCTTTCAAGTACTTGAAGAGCGCTATCATATCTCCCCTCAGTCTTCTCTTCTCAAGGCTAAACATGCCCAGTTCTTTCAGTCTCTCTTCATAGGGCTTTGTTTCCAGTCCCCTGATCATCTTTGTTGCCCTCCTCTGAACCCTCTCCAGTTTGTCTGCATCCTTCTTCAAGTGTGGTGCCCAGAACTGGACACAGTACTCCAGATGAGGCCTAACCAGTGCTGAGTAGAGGGGAACTAGTACTTCCCGGGATTTGGAAGCGATGCTTCTATGAATGCAGCCCAAAAGAACATTGGCCTTTTTTGCAGCCACATCACATTGTTGGCTCATATTCAGCTTGTGATCGACAACAATTCCAAGATCCTTCTCGCTTGTCGTGTGGTTGAGCCACGTATCCCCCATCTTGTAACTGTGCATTTGCTTTCTTTTTCCTAGGTGCAGAACTTGGCATTTATCCCTATTAAATGTCATTCTGTTGTTTTCTGCCCAGCGCTCCAGTCTATCCAGATCACTTTGAATTTTGTTTCTGTCTTCCCAAGTATTCGCTATCCCGCCCAATTTTGTGTCATCTGCAAATTTGATCAGCATTCCCTGCACCTCCTCCTCCAAGTCATTAATAAAAATGTTGAAGAGCACTGGGCCCAGGACTGAGCCCTGCGGTACCCCACTCGTTACCTCTCCCCAGTTTGAGAAGGTCCCATTGATAAGCACGGTCCCATTGATAAGCACTATTCAAGTAATAGTGTTACATCTTGATGACAGGAAAAAATATCAGTAACAGAGCCCAGTTGTAAGCTTCATAGATCATTTAAGTGGCCTATAGGCAAAGGATGATGATGGTCTGCTGATCAAGGCTCTCTTCATACCTGAGGTTTTTAGGAAGATCGTTCTTTTTCAATCACTGGTTTTGTGGGAGCTTTAAATGATGCTGCTGCTCTCCTGCTGCTATCTCACAACTTTCCTTCCCTCTTCTTGTGTTATCTGAGACTGGGGAAAACCCGGTATTTTCTGTGCTTGCAACTGAAATCGTCATTTTCCCCTTGTGTATTTCCCCTTAGTGCTTTGTTCCATTTTATGTAAGCATGGGCTAGGGGGTGTTGCTGGGTGGTGTTGAATAACATTGTCATAACAACAAATTGGTGAGAAAGGGGGGCAGGTCACTGACAGTTTCTGCCTCTCTCCCATTCCACTATGGGCTCCCAGATCCCCTTGAACACAGCAGTGCTTACTTCTGAGTAAACTCATTGGCTGTAAGGCTTTCCTTTCTTGGGAGGAAGTGCCATTTAAATCTGTGTGGCTTGCTTCTGAGTAGGCATGCATAGGAGTGCACTGTAAGTGTACTTAGAGTAGCAGTCTGAAGGTCTCCCATATCCTCCAATGCATTTACTTTAAACCTCCCCATCCCATTGACTTCACCGACTGCTTCTTCTCACCAGATTGATGGGCTTTTTTCCTCCCAGGGTGGATGGGGGAGTCTCCCTTCTCAGCCTCTCAGGAGAAAGGCTTGACAGTTAGGATTTCAATGGGTATTAAAAGTGCTTTTTCTCCTGCCCTGAATGAATTCATCATGCAGAGCTTGGAATGGTCATTTTTATAGTTTCCTTTTTGGGTGTGGAGCTGTTTTAGACAATGCAGTAATGCTGAGGTGGTTTTCCATAGTACTCCCTCCGACTTAGCCAGCAACTATCTCTTCTCCTAGCCCACCTTGAAGGGTTGTTGGGAAGCCAGAATAAGGGGGAAGAGCAACAACAGCATGGGGTGGGGGTAAGCAAGCCGGCTTTAAAGAAGAAGGTGTCCCCCTTGAAGCAGTTGCCTAGGGGGTGGGGGCTGCTAGGGATGGCTTGGTGCATTGACTGTATACAAGTCTGTTTGTGGATTTCTTACTGCTGTAGTTGGGAATGCGGAAATCGGTATACCCTTCAAAATCAGTAGTGCAAGCAATATACTGCATTTAATTCCATCACACACTGACATATTTAGCAGAGAAGGACTAGCAGCGCCAGCACCCTCTGTAAGCCATCAAGAAGACTCTCTCTCCCTTGGAGGAAAGAGGCGACCAGCTCCCATAGACCCTAGCCATGCTACTAGAACTGCTTCTGACTTCCCTCCTGGCCTGGGTACAACCCTGCTGAGTAGTGGAGGGATGGGGCAGAGCCATCAATCATGTTTCAGGAATCAATGATCAGGGGAGGGGTGGAGGTATGAAGCCAGCAGCCCCCTTCTGTCCTGATTGTTCCATGCAGCTTGTCCCAGCCATGAAAAGATATAATGAGGAGGGATGCGCTATGACAGATGTCTGTATACAGGGCCTGTGTAAATCCCAGAAAAGGTCTGGAATCAAAAGGACCACTTTATAGTAGGATAAAATGCCAGGTGTGAAGAGAGCCCAAGAAGTGGAGCTGTTACTTCTTAAGCAGACAAGGGTTGTATCCAATGTTAATCCTACTTAGAGTAGACCCATTGAAATGAATGGGATGAATGACAGTTGTGATGCAAGTCCCATTCCTTTCAACAGGTCTGCTCTATGTAGGACTAACACTGGGTACAACCCAAGGCTGCTACTTAAGATGACTTCAGATATAATTACCATTTATTGCACTTAAAGGCTTCTAGATATTATGAATTCTTTTGATGGTTTCTAAAATCAGCCTGTTCCTTATACTTTCCTTTTTATCCCCAAGTAACTTACTACCTTCATAGATATGAAAACACTATGTGTCATATAGCAGCATGTCAGAATAGTAAAAAAAACACTAAGATGACCCCCCCACCCCCACACACACATTTCTAACTTTCCATAACTGGCTAAAATAATTGTATATGAGTTAAGTAGATTAATATTAAAAATAAGCAGAGAGATAAAATGTGAAGCCCAGAAACTTTACCAATTAATAATTATCAGAAATATTTAGAAATTCAACCAGTATATTCAACTCAGAAATTCAACTATATATACTATCCTATGCAATCTTATGAGGAAGGCTTAGTTTAATAATATAATTATCATTAACTGGATCTAGTGAAGAGATTAACTAAAGGCTTGAAGTATCATAGAATTTATTCCTAGAATATCCATACTGAGAGACAACAAGCATTTAAGTCCACACTGTATGTCTGGTTCAGATACTGTCTAAAGACATGTGCAACTTCTTGTGCTTTGCAGTTTGGCGCTCTACCAGGCAGAATTTCAGGAAAATGCAAATACTGAAATGCAATTTCAGGAAAATTGAAAATGCATTTTCAATTTTTGCAAATGCTGGAAAGGCAGTTATTTTGGCTACAGCTCACACTGGTCCTGTGATCACCCATCTCAATCAGTGTGAGCTGCATAGATCATAAAACGTGCATGAGCATGTCAGTGGTATAGCTAGGTAATTTTAGACCCTGGACTTAATGGTCTTGTGTGTGTGTGTGTGTGTGTGTGTGTATGGTGATAGTGGCGGCGGCTTTAGATGGCCATGTGTATTACTTCAGTTGTGAAGTACACAATGGACATTTCTCTTCCCCCCCACCCCCATCCCACTGCCATTCCATGCTTTAAAACTCTGCTTCTACATTCCTGATATGTTAGAATGACAACAAAATTGTTTGCCAACCCTGATTAAAAAATGAATTCTCTGAGCATGTGCAGTTTTGCATTTTAAACTCAGTTAAAGAATACCACCACAGTGACTACAGGAATAAAGTGGAGTTTGCTTCTTCAACTGCCACTCTCTGGGTGGTCATTTGGGGGGGGCCCTGAGCTGTGGGGCCCTGGATTTTGGCCCCAAGGTCTAGGTCTAGCCACACCACTGGAGCATAAAGCACCCATCATAGAGATGGAGCTTTCAGAGGCTCATTGCACACTGTGTTCCCTCTCTGATTTAGTTTGAAGTTGGATGGGCATATCTTAAGCATTTTAATTATACATTCCTGGGATATTCTAAAGTTCAAAATAAATGTTTTAATACTTTAATATTAAGCTCTAACAATCACTTTTCAAAGATCAGTTGCAGTTTTTCCCCAGCAGAACCTGCACAAAAGAATTTCAGTGACTGCTGCCAGGTCAATTACTTGTGAACCTCTCTCCTGCATATAAATCAAGATAATTTACATTTTGTAAAGTTCAAAATATTTTGGTTTTGAAAGTCTGAATTGGAATCTATGTATCAATTCTGGATTGGAACCCATCTATCAGTTGTATCACTCTATAGATGTTAATAGATGCATTTTAGAGATGAATGAGTTTTTCACTGATCAGAAAGAACTCGGGTCATTTTCTGAGCCAATCTTGGAAAATGACCCCTGTCTCTCAGCAATAGCTTTTTTTTTCTGAGTGCAGAAGGGCATCTCTACACCAGCCTAAAATCCTGCATTTAAAACAGGGCTTTCTGCTTCTATTTTAAATGCAGGATCAACAACTGACTCCCTTTACACACGCTTCCTTTCCCCCCACCCCTTCCCCCTCCTTCTCCCCGTATCTGAGTCTTCCATTATCTTTCATTGATCTCGCTCCTCTTCTTGCCGCTTTTACTCTTTTCATGGAGGAAACTGAAGCAGAACACAATGGGGTAATTTGATAGCTCATGATCTGGGATCTATTTCAAAACAGAACAAAGTGCAGGAGATGCCGTGAATGATCACAGCGTCATGTAAAGAGCCCACAGACGTCCGTGAAGGAGCAATCTCAATCGCAGGATAAAAGCTCAGGGTGAAGGAGCCCTTGGAAAGAAGCCCCTGTTCAAACAGTTGGAGATGATTGTCTCCATCTGTTTGTGCACAGGCTGTTTTCTGAGGCTGCAGTCTGAAAAACTACTGCTGTGGAACACAGCCAACCCCCACAGGGTACCCTCTAGCCCCAAGAGTCTGCTGTGGGTGCGGGGAGGTCAGCAGCAGTTTTTGTAGTTGCAACTTCACAATGCAAACAGGTGAAAACAACAGTTAGCATAAGGGTGGCTTTCTGAGACTGCATCCCAAATAGCTGCAGCTAGGGGACAAGCCCATTCTCCATAGGGAACCCTTGGGGCAAGAGGGTCCCCTGTGATGGGTGGGTGATTGCTCTCAAACAGTAGTTTTCAGGTGCAGTCCTTCAAAGCAGGAGTAAGCCAAAAAGATTTTAATCTGAGCTGAAGAAGATTTCTCCTTTGAAGCAAGTATTACTAAGTCCTCAAATGTGGTGGTTACCAGCCCAACAAACCTCAATGATATGTCAAATTTATTTCAAGCAAATGATTAATGATGTCTCTCAGAACTGAAGCTCCATCATACTATTAGATCCTTTAACTTGCATTTCCTCAAAAATGCAATCTTCGCAAGCACTTCTTTAATAGTTGTCAATCTCTGTAAGAACTGAAAGTATTTTGCCACATAAGCAGATCGTATCTAACTATATAAATAGCAACACACTATTTAATCTCAAATCACTTTTTTCTTGTAATGCAATTCAGAATTTGTAACCTGTACTATATCTTGATTAACCTTTTTGATGTGTTTCTCACACACTGAGAAATAGGTTTGATGGAAAAAATTATCCCAAAGTGAATAGCATAATAAGCAATACAAAATAGGATAAATCACTCCTAAGTGGAATGTTTGAAAAGCTTTTTTTTTATTTAACAACAAAAAAAGCTTCATTCTAGTTCCAAAATCACTGATGGCCTGAAATACAGTTCAGTTAACCCAAAGAACTAGAACTTAAACCTATATAATCATCTTAAATCTGTATGGCAGGTTAATTTGATAATGGATCAGGGATTGAAATAAACTGGAATACAAAAATGAGGTATCCTGAAAGAGCTCTAGTGTGTTTTTACTTAAGAATTACCTTCTTGAATCAGATCAAATGCTCATCTAACTGAGCGTGTTATTTATAACAGTGACTAGATGCCTCTAGGAAACTCATAAGCAGGGCAACAATGGAGACAGCCATCTGGGTTGTTTCCTCCAAGTATCTGGTTGTTAGAAGTATGCTGCTTCTGAATATAGAGGTTCCATTTTGGCTCCGGCAAATACTTTTGTTTTATATAGCTTTATACATTTCTCTAATCAGTTTTCAACTCCATCTAAGTTAGTAACCTTCACTGCATCTTGGCAATTACTTCCTAATTGACTTTTGTTCATTGTGGTTGAAATAGTTCAGCAATTTCATTGGATCACCTTCAGCACTAAACTTTTGAGAAAGGCAATCATTTCTGTCTTCTCTCTCTCCAAATCAAAGTCTTATAAACCTCTGCCATGTCTCCCCTTAGGCATCCTTTTAAAAATTACCTTGAAGACCCCAACCTCTTTAGCCTTTCATAAGGAAGATGCCTCTCTTCCCTAAACTTTTTGTTGCCCCTTTCTGTACCTTCTCCAGTTCTATGAGATCATCTTTGAAATGGAGTTACCAGATGTGTACCCACAATGCTCTAAATGACAGTATACCTTCTCTTAACGCATATGAATGAGAAAATTCTGTTGTTCCTTTAAAAAAATAACAATATCACAATTAGGGCTGTGCACCGCTTCGGTCCAAAGCCCGAATAACAAGGCAAAGCAGGCTGATTTGGAGGTGCCTTGTCATGATCAGAAGCAGATCAGAATAGCAGTGAGGCACCCCGAAGTGACGCAGCTCATTGAGGAGTGCCTCGTCCGCCTCAGTGATTCGTAGCTCTTCTTATGCTTTCTGAGCAGCCCAGACAGGCTGTCTCCAAAATGTATTCACTTCTGAAAGATCATGTGGAGGGGCAGGGGGAGGGGGGAAGGGGAGAGGAGGCGGAGGAGGAGGAGGATGGAATGAGCTTTGCTATGAGTCAGCCTCCATTTGCTCATTGTGGAAGAGGTGGTGTAACTGGAGAGGACTGTCTGAACATTATTTGGCTACAGCAGTGGTCTCCAAAGTGGGGTGCACCCCCCTGCCCCAGGGGGTGCACAAGACAATCCATCGGGGTGCGCAAGCTGCCTGATAATTGAGCAGCCTCCCGCTGCCCTGATGAGCTGCCATTGTGTGCAATGGTGGTGGCAGCAGCGGCAGCAGGAGGAGGATGGGATGGGAGCTGAGAGGGAAGCTCCATGGCATTTCTGTCTTGGCTCCAGTCCTTTCCTGCCTCTGCTGTGGCCACCAAGAGCAACTGTGCCAGTCTCTGCTAGGCATGGCAGAGGAAGCCATGGCACTAGAGCAGCTGGCATCCTGCTGAGGAAGAGCAGGAAGGAGATTAATCTTTCCCGCCCTCCTTTGGCAGAATGAAGCCAAGAAAAAGGCGTGTACTATGACAGCTGTGTTAGTCTCTCCCCACCCTTCTGTAATACGTTTACAGTTAATTCTCTTGTTTGTTCATTTAAAAATCCAGAAAATTTCACTGTAGTTGCTTATCTTTCCCCCACCACTAGCTTTTCAATTCTCTTTCAACCATTAATTTGCCCTTACTTTGATTCTGTCTAGATTTCATAGAATCATAGGGTTGGAAGGAGCCTACAAGACCATCGAGTCCAACCTCCTGCTCAATGCAGGAAGCCTGATTCCCAGGCAGTCTCCCATCCAAGTACTAAGCAGGGCTGACCCTGCTTAGCTTCCGAGATCAGACGAGATCAGGCACATCTAGCCCTTTGTGTGTGTGTGTGTGTGTGTGTATGGATGGATGGATGGATGGATAGATAGATAGATAGATAGATAGAACTTTCCTTTCCTTGTTCTTGGATCCCCTCCACCTCCCCTTCTCAGTTCCCATATTCCTGTATCCCTTCCCATTTTTGATCTCCTTTCCCTAAAAAAATAAAAAAAATCAAACCCCTTTCTCTTCTGTTATGATTATACTTATCCCCCTCCCCTTTGCTTGTAGTTCAGTGTTTGCTGTTCTTTTGCTCGTGTGTGTGCATGCACGCGTGCACGCGTGCTGTATGGACAAGCAAACAGTGTGTGTCAAAGGAGTGCACACAGTGCACATTCCAAAAACAGTGGACAAAGCACTACACGCATTAGCAGCTATTATTTAAATAATATAATGCTACACTGTGTGTTGCTAAGCAAGCAAGCCCAATATGAGGCGTCTTCATGGTCTTGGCAGGGGCAGAGGTGGGCGAGGTGCTGCTGGGCCCCCCTGGCAGAGTTGCTGTGTTGCTTCCTACCTCTGTCAGTCCAGCAGACAACTGTCCTTGCTCTTCATTCAAGTCAATGTGCTCACCTGGCAGGGTTCTTAGCTGTTTTTGCTTCCAGCCTACCAGCCAGTGTTTCCCCAGGCAATTCAGCCAAAGAGACCCTGAGGTTATTGACTGTGAATAGGGAAGTAGTTCTAGGGAAAAGGGGTTATTTGCACTTCAAAGAAACCTACAGCAGAGTTTAGGGACAGTGACCTCCTCACTGCTTCAACACCTAACTTGATTATCTATTTATGAACTTTGGTTTGAGTTTCTGAGAACAGCACATTTTACCTGCGCCTTGCACAAAAACTCATGGGCCAAACTGTCTGAGATTTGGCCCATGGGATGCCCTCTAGGAGGGATGAGCATTCCCCAACCTTCATGCACGTCTGTGCAAGCAGTGAAAAGTTATAGCTCTTTGCTTTGAGAGATTTCCTTGAAAAAAATCAAATTTCACCAGTGCCTAGCACAAAACTACTGGGCCAAATTGCCTGAAATTTGGCACGTGGACACCCCTCCAGAGGGGATGAGAGTTCCCTAAATTCCATGTATGTATCATGAAAACTGAAAAAGTTATGGCTGTTTGTGTTTTCCCATGCAAGTCAATGGGAAAACTCCAAAAACAAGTGATTTGAATGTCCAAATCTCGCTTCAGATTAGGATCCAAGTCGAAGCAGATGGGGTCCAAATTGGTCCGAAGTAAAGCGGGGCCACTTCAGAAGGTCAGAAGTGGCATCCAAAGGGAAGTGGGGGGGTTCGTGCACAGTCCTAATCAGAATCCCTCTTGGCCTCAATTTTCCTAAACAGGAGCATTCAAAGCCTCGTTCTATGCATCAATATTGCACAAATATCACCCAGTATTCCCTTATTAACACAGAGTTTTGAATCTCTGACCCAAACTAGATGTGATGACTGCAGGCCTTGGTGTTGGAATCTTGCTGCCATTGAAGCAGAGGCGGTGCTGGGAATTAAAGTGCATTATCAATAGTGGAATGTGTTCCTTCCTGTGCTTTCCCTCAGAACTTCCTCTTTCCAGCTGTTTTCCTTCTTATGGGGCTCCAAGACCAGAAGTAACCTCTGCCAGGAGAAAAAAGGCTGAGAAGAAGCCATTTGCAGAAAAGCATGGTGGGAGGGCGGAGGAGGGGAGTTCAGCAGTTTCCTTACCTCCTATCCATACTGCACTTTGACATCCCACAGACATATAGCAGCCTATGCTATAAATTCCCATGCTGGCTAGGAATTATGGGGGTTGCAGTCCAACACATCTGAAAGACACCAGGTTGGGGAAGGCTGCTTTATAGGCCTTCTGGATGACCCAGGTTGCATTAAGAGTTACTGTCATATCTAGTTGGGCTCTATGTTTGTGGAACCTCTAAGCATGGGTGGCTATCACACAAATGTTTTATTTGGGAACTGGAAAGACTGTGTAACCCAAGACCTCAGACAGTCATGTTAGGTCAGGTTTGCCATGTTCTTCTGCTGTCATTGTTCAAAAGCAGGGGTGCCGAACCAATTTGAGGTGGGGGACTGAATTGCCCCCCAGCTAACTGGTCCCATTGATTTCATGGGACCCAGGTTCAACTAATTTACAGTGTAATCCTATACCTGTCTACTCAGAAATTCAATGAGACTGACTGCCAGGCAATTATGTATTGGTGGTAGGCAACCTGGTGTCCTCCAGATGTTTTGGACTACCACTCCCCTAGTCATTGTAATGACTATTAATTTGCATTCAATATGTTTCAGTGAAGTGACTAATGGTGTGAACATCTTTACTAGATGTTGGTAAAGTGATTAGTGGTGTGAAAATATTTCTATAATTACTGTGGATTAATATAGGAATATATCTATATGTTTTTCTAGATAATACCTTTTTAGTGGCATTTTATAATATAATACATTTCTGATTTTTATTTTTTACTGCATAGTTTTGCAATTTAAGTCTCTTTGGTATTTGAATGGTGTTTAAGTACTTGAACTGTTGCTTTCTCATTAGTTTTGCCTACTACTTATACTAGCATCATGTTGTTACATAATGTACATTGAAAGTGGTTGTTTGAAACCATGATGGTGATGTTTAATAGGAGGTAAGTCTCCTGAAGCAATAGGATCAATAGTAACAGAGACAGCAGCAAAGGAGGTACATAAAAGGATTCCCTTGGCCCCCACTTTACTTCAGTGCCCAAACATACACAGACGAGAGGCTTCAGTCTATCGCTTTTAATCCATTACTTCACAGGGTCATACAGATGCAAATTCTCAGAGACTCTCCGTCTACAAAGGAATGCCTTCAGGGGTTCAAATGGGATTTATGAGAGTTTCCCGCCATTTGAAGAGGGAGGCGGTCTGGCTAGCCTAACTTAAGGGCGGGGAGGCCCCTCTCTTCTCATGAGGCCTCTAAGCACAGCTTTTCACGCAAGGCCAATCGGGTAGACGGTCTAAGTTCCGCCCCTGCCTTCTCTCTCTTTGCTGTGTGCCTGCACTTAGCATCTATTAGGTCATCTTCCCCAAACCCCGCCTCCTCCTGTTCGCTGCCTCTCACAGGAGGGGGGGGGTGTGAGGAGGGACCCTCATGCTCAGCAGGCCTACTCATATCTGGACTAGCCTGGGAAAACACCTCCCCCATGTCTGATGGTTCTCCTTCAGAATCTGAACTGCTATCCCCCTCCCTGCACTCAGAAACACTCCTGACATCACAATAGTAAATAGCCCAGCGGTTTGCAAATTACAAGTGGAATCTTGTAAGAAGCAGCAGACCAGAATGTGAGTGAGAAAGACTGAAAGCAGATGCTGCTGCTGCTGGGAACTGTAGTTTTTTGCAGTGAGCAAGAAAACACCCACATGAGGAAATAAGTACCAAATCAATTTGGATGCGGGACAATGTTCTTCTGAAACTGAGAATGTCCACTTGTATGTCTATTTTGATTAAATAGACTATGCCTGGCCTTACTCAGCAAAGATAATACTTTAAAATGTTGAAGAGTCTCACCACAAGGTGGCATACATCCATTAATATATTGAATATATCCTTTTTCCTTCCTTCCTTCCTTCCTTCCTTAGTATTCTAAACAATTTTATTAGAAATTCCTTTTGTATACTAACTTTGTGAGGAAAATGATCTAGTATCAGCTATTAAATATGCTTTATCATTATGTCATTCCTTTAAAATCAGCACATTACTATGAAAACAGGCCTAAGATCCACTGGAACCCCTCCCCAGATCCACTGGCAGGAGGGGTGTTAGGATGGAGAGGAGAAGAGCCCTGCCAGCAGTGGGGGACATATCTCCTGAGAGGCCCCAGTTACATCTGCAGAAAACTCCATAGGCATAGATCTAGCAAAACAGGGCATGTCAGGGTGGGTCAGAGGCAGCCTTGGATCAGCTGGTTCCAAAGTCCCTTTGTTCCCCTGTGAGGGAGTAAAAAAATGGGCTTCTCAACTATGCCATGCTGGAGCTGACATACTTAATTAGCCCCTCCCCCTGAAACTAATGGGGGGATTTAAAAAATAAAGGATCACCTGAAGAGGAAAAAACCCATTGTCATCTTTCTGCCCTGGCTGGCACAAACCGACAGGGATTTGGAAGTGGCGAATCATCCACCTCTTTACTTCCCTCCCCAAGTTAAGATTGAATTGTTGTACACATAACATTACTATATTAATCTGAAGAGCTTGTGAATGACATATTTCCTTGTAATTAGTGTGTATTTGCCTTGTTCATCCTACGAAATAAGAGACATTGAAGATAAATACTTTTACTTGAATAATTCTCGTTTTCTTTGTTTTGTAATTGCAACTATTCACAGGGCAAACAAGGGCTAAATCCAATATTGCGTGACTGGACGTCTGCTTGCACAGGTGGAATTTTCCTTCTCCTCCCCCCCTGCATGCCCCCCCAAATCTGGTCTGGAGGGTCCCCCAACTCTCTGGAGTTTATCTGAGGTATACACAGTGGGCTGCAGGGGGAGGGGCATTCTCTTCACCAGTGGTGTGTTGCACTGGCAGAATTAGATACAGCCCCAGGTCGCTCACTATGCATAATTACTTGGACCAATTAAGGGAAATAAAATAGTAGGAATTTGGGCTAGCTTATTCTGAAAACAATGGAAGATTGAGTAACTGGAAGCAACTATGGATATCTGAGAAAACAATTCTGTTTATTTTGAACCCTGCTCTTAACAATTGTGCCTGATTTTCTTTTTAATTTGAAAGCTTAGAAACGAACAGTGAAATGCAATTTTATTTGGTTTATTAAAAGTTCACCTTTTATTCTGTCCTGCATATGTTCCTATGTAATATCAAGGTCCAGGTTCAGAAGGACCCGCAAAATCGGATATGTAGCACAACATGCAAAGAGCAGGCAAGGACTTTTGTATTGCAAATATACCTGAGAAAAACAGTTAGCTTCACCTATTTGGACAGCAATATGGAATACATAGGGTTTCATTGGTTGAAAAGATGTTGTTGGTAAGCCTGGCTGAGTTCAGGGTTGCATTTGGACACATTCATCAAGTACTGCTCCTAGGCACAACCATTTATTTTAAGAAAGTTTGCATGTAAGAAGATGATAGTAGATTGCATCAGAAACTGAAGTGTGTACAAGAAAAGAAGCAATTTTAGGAACTCTTATGTAATTTTTGTGGATTACACTAATTCTTCCAAGCATAGGGAGTTCAGTAGGGAGAGTAAATTAAGGAGAACACCAGAGTTGTGATGTCTCAGACATCCATAGTTTCCAAACACCTGCCCATCCCTGTTGGATGACACCAGGACTTGGAATGTCTCCTAAGGCTAAAGTCCTAAATTACTTCTGAGTAAACATGCATAGGACTGCACTGTTAGAGGAGGAGAAGGTGCAAATGGGTCAGGGACTCACTGATAGGGACACAGCAGAGAAGAGGAATCTTACCTCCTGCTGAAGATTCACAGCTTCCTGATGTCAGCTTCTTTCAGCCAAGAATTTTACCAGAAGCTTCCATGTAGAACTGCTGCTGGAATATTCCTCTCCCAGAAAATCTTAACAGCTCCTGCGTTCTGTGATTTCAGCTCTGCTGCTTCACTTAGGTCCTACTGAAACATTCTTCTCCCTCATGCTCTTCTCTGTCTGGCTCTACCTTTCAACTCCTACTGACCCTACATAGTGACCCTGTTCTTCAGATACACATTGGGGCAGGGTGGTTAGGCTAACTATGTTGCAGGGTGGTTACCACTAACCACTGCGAGAGCCCCTGTCACACATGCAGCTAACCATGGCCCGCAGCGTGGTTAGCCTAACCACTCTCTAACTACCCTCCCTCCTGTAGTCCTCCAACTGCTCCATCATGCATCCCAGCAGTCTGAGTGGCTCACACAGCCATTAAGGAGCGGGGCTGCTGATGGCTGTTGGCGGCCAAATTGATTTTGCGCATATGCGCAAATGCACATTTTAGTGATATGGTGATTTTGCATATTTTTTTGGCATTTTTATTTATTTTTTCCTTATTTCTGTAATGGAATCAGAAAGAAAGAAGAAAATGGCCACCAACAGCCATCAGCAGCCCTGCTTCTGTAATGGCTGTTTTCAGCCACTCTTGCTGTGGAGCTCGATGGAAGTGCTCCATTAACCACGGGGGCCTGTTCAGATATTACACTAGGCTATGGTTAGAACCACTAAGCATCTTGCAGCAGGTGGTCAGTGAGTATGATTTTTGCATGGTTAATAAACCACCATGGTTGGGTCTGACCCTGTTCAGATGTCACACTAAGCCATCATGGTTAGCTCAAAACTCCTAACCATCATGGCTTAGCATGACATCTGAACAGGCTCAGTGTTATATCTGCCCTTATATACTTTGCAGCCAGAACCCTCTGACCAGTAATTTTTTAACACCTGTTTAACTGCCAGTTTATTAGCCGAAATGTAAGAGCCAATGAGCAAAACAGAATGTTTTTTAATGAAACTATCACAGTCTGTCCTTTTTATATTGTTCTGTCCATTGTAAAAATAATTGAAGCTAACTGTAAGCCCATTAAGACCTATAATCACTTCCTTGGTAATAATAACATGCATGCTGACTCTTGGCAGACTGCCAATCACAGGCCACACATATAATGTAACTGTTTAGAGGTAAACTGCCCACCTTTGCACCTCTCACAGTTAACTATTCCCAATCCAAACTATATTATAACACATAACACACTCTTGTGTTTTTTTTACATTTATACCACATTTAAACTATGTTTCTCCTCAGGATGTATTGATTTTACACATTCTCTAAGAGTTCCAACTTTAAATATAATGTGTGTGCAGGACTGGCCAAACACAGTTTGCTGCCTGAGGCAAAAGACCAAATGGTGCTCCTCCCACCCCCAGTCACTGGATAATACCCAAGGCTGACCAAGTGATTTTAGCACCTGAGGCAGAAAATCCCACAAGTGCCTCTCACTGGAAATAACAATAACAACATAATAATAATACCCCAAATCAGCTGCCTGAGGTGACCACCTCACTTTTCCTAATAGTAGTGCCAGCCCTGTATATGAGAGCTCTGCCACTTCAGCTGTACTTGGCTGGTGTCATCATGCCTAATGTCTAGAAAATATATGTTGACAGAAGAAGACTATGAAACCAGCTTAAACTTGCACTTTTGGCTTACTTGCATAGTTAGCTAGAGAAAAATATTCTGTATTTGATTTCACATTTTGTTGTACCACACAAACATAGCAAAGGCTAAAACTGAGGCTCAAGACAATACCCAACAACCACAGTATGCAGAAGTCAAACTGTCCTGTGTTTCTCAGAAGAAATAATACCGTACTGGTGAAAGCTCATTTTTGTCTATAGATGGCTGGATAGGATTCTCTCCCTCCCCCTTTTATCTTCTTATAGAAAAAAAATCCAACTGCAAAACAAGCAGTACTGCAGTAAATAGTCTTGTCTGTTGACAAGATATTTGTAAAAATAGAGAAAATATTAATAACTTCTAATCAGTTCTCATTATTGTTATTATTATCATCATCATCATCATCAGAATGCAATTTACAATTTCTACATAAGCAGGGATTAGATGCCGAGTTTAGTTAATGGTGCCTAGCAACAAGCTAGAGGCATTTCTGTTAGATTTGTTTAATTCTAAAACATGAAGGTAGCATGCTAACCTTAAGTATATTTCATCATATAGCTTATATTATGGACTGAATAATTAAGAATAGCAATCTTTCATCATTGCCCCTATAGATTTCTAACTGGAGTTTTCTTTCTTGGGAAAACAACCAGTTTTAGTTTCAGTTGAGTAAATATAAATATTAATAAACAACATTTATCAAGGTGCAATATATGATTTGATGTGCAAGTACTGTATTGAACACAATTTCATTTTTTTTTAAAATCCCAGGTCATTTTTTTCATTCTGTTAAAATAATTGTTCACTACACTCAGCCTATGAGATAGGTGAGGCAACAACTGAAACAAATTGTTCTTTTCATAGCAGAATGGGGTGTGTCATGATACCATGTAAAAAAGCATGGTTTCTACAGTCCTGCTTCTAGAGGTTGAATTCTTTGCAAAACACTGGGGGCAGTATCCAATACTGCCCGTGCACTAGCAGGACCTACCACTAGTGCAATGGGAACCTAGTGGTTCCCAAAGTAATTGGAAACAAGTGGAAACACTCATTTCTGGAATGGCGCAGGTCAGTAGAGTTTGCAGAAGGGAGCTCTGCTGACCTGTCCTGTTCCAGAAATGAGCATTTCCGCTCATTTCCAGAGTTCCTTGAGGAAGCACTAGTTCCTATTGTGCTCACAGTGGGTCCCACAAGTGCAACTGAACCAACTGAGGCACAGCGGTAGTACTGGATAATGTCCAGTGTTTCCATTTGCTTAATCTGGGGGTAGGCAACGTTTTTGGGCCATGGCACCTTGACAATTTGAAAACTGTCCTAGGCATCACCACAAAATGGCTACCATGGGAGGCATTATAAGAGACAAGTAGCCTGCCCCAAAGACTGAGTATAAGGCAGAGGTGGGGTCTGAGCCCCAACACACTAAACAACTCCTTTGAACCCACAGTTTTCAGCACTAACAGAAACCTATTTCACAGCAATCCCATCTGCTGGTAAGTAAATGTGTTAATTAAAACAAAAAAGTGGGAGGGGCAGGACACCTTGGAAGTTGCCAAGCAAGGTGTCCAGGGGCACATTGGTGCCTACAGGCACCATGTTGCCTACTCCTGGTCCAAACTGTACTGTTTTACTTTCCCCATTATTCTCTATACTCTTATGGGAGGCTTCTTTCTCCTCCGTGTTTCATCACACCAGAAGTCCTTAAAACAGCTTTCTTTTCACCTCAGAAAACATATTTCTTTTCCCATTCAAAGCAAAATAATTCTCAAACCTAATTATAGATAGTACACAAATGAGAACAGCATACTTTTATTGGCTTACTGTGTTATTCCATATATCCATTTTAGAATTGTACTATTGCAAACTGCTATACAAATGTTTTATAAAAAGTTGTTTGTATATGTAGCTGACACTGGATTCCACAAATGTGGTCATTGTACCTGTCTGGATTTATATTCATTTGTAAGATCCAAAAATGTAAAAAGACCTAGTTTTAAAACTGTATATAAGTCCTAACACAGCTTTCCCCAACATGGTGCCCTCCAGATGTTTAGGACTTCTGTCTAGTCTAGCATTCTGTTCATACAACCAATTGCCTGTGGGAAGCCCACAAGTGTGACATGTGTGCCATAGCAACTTCCCAGGGCCAGATGAAGATATTTTGATCTCTGAGGCAGAAAAACCAAATGACCTTCCCTTGTTTAAAGAAAGAAATAGATGGACAATTTGCTGTCGTTTAATAGGATAGCAAATCTGCCCTACAGATCAGATATCTAACTTTGGTTCTTATAAAGTTCTGAAAAATGGATATGAGTGCCTTTTCAAGATGTTGATGTTAAAATTGTTTCATACTTGATTCTAATTTTATTTTTATTGTCTATGCATTCTTTTTCCATTTTTGCATGTTTTTCTACCAATACAGAATTTAAGCAGAAGTAGTACTAATACTGTGACAACTAATATGATTTTCCCTCATAGGCTGATGTATGCAAGAGAAAAAAAGCCTGGTATAAAAGTGCATTGGAAGAAGCAAACAAATTGCTTGCTTATTCTGCGCAGCAAAAGCTTGAAATGTGCTACCTATCTAAAAAGGGTACAATTACCTGGTTTTCTATTTGTCTTTATACATTGACTTCATTATTTGTCATCCCCACCCCCCATAATTGTGGCAGAAGTCCATGGTAATATAATTATTGCAGTTCCCACTGTTTTGATCAGTATACCTTTTTTCTGTGTCTTTTACTCTGAGTGCTCATTTCTGACATGTCTCTGGACCTATTTGATACGTAGGGGTTGAGCCAGTTAGTAGTCAAATATCCCCTTCAAGGGCTGGCTGGATTTCTGTCACTGCCCTCCATGCAACACCTATGACATGTTTCCTGTAGATGCCTGGAGTCTTGATACCCATATCTTTATAACATGACATGTGGAGGTGGTAGTATGTTACAAAACAACTGCACAGCAGATTAAATGAATGCAGAAGTCTCTCTCTCTCTCTCTCTGTGAGTGTGTGTGTGTGTGTGTGTGTGAGTGAAAGAGAGAGGGATGAGAATCCTATGTGGGTGGTTATATAGCATGGAAACATACCATTCAATCCTTTGTTATATAATTAAGAAAATAATTCACATTTAAGTATTACATTTTGTTATTACAACTTGATGCAGTTGTGAACAGAACAAAACTATGCAAAATAATCTTATTTGCAAATTATTATCATTCAACTGTTGCTTTTACTGGTTTCACAATGGTTTATAGGCAAAGATAAAGAAGCCAAAACAAAAACAAGAACAGAGGCAATCGTATGCAGGAAAATGGTAAGATTTAAATATATATTGTTACAATCTTAATTGATCAGTACCTGTTTGCAAACCAAACCTGTGCTTTCAACTGAAATTTCTAACCAGTATTTCCATTGTCTGCCACAATTTTTGCATTTTCCCTGATCAGAAACCTGACTTTGTTTCAACTTTGATATAGTGTTGACAGGTTATTTATATTTGTTTATAAAGCTTATTTATACATAGAATCATAGAATAGTAGGGTTGGAAGGGGCCTACAAGGTCATCGAGTCCAACCCCCTGCTCAATGCAGGAATCCAAGTCAAAGCATCCTTGACAGATGGCTGTCCAGCCTCGTCTTGAACGCCTCCAGTGTGGGAGAGCCCACCACCTTCCTAGGTAATTGGTTCCATTGTCATAGTGCTCTAACAGTCAGGATGTTTTTCCTGATGTTCAGCTGGAATCTGGCTTCCTGTAACTTGAGCCCATTATTCCATGTCCTGCAGTCTGGGATGATCAAGAAGAGATCCTGGCCTTCCTCTCTGTGACAACCTTTCAAGTACTTGAAGAGCGATATCGTATCTCCCCTCAGTCTTCTCTTCTCAAGGCTAAACATGCCCAGTTCTTTCAGTCTGTCTTCATAGGGCTTTGTTTCCAGTCCCATGATCATCTTTGTTGCCCTCCTCTGAACCCTCTCCAGTTTGTCTGCATCCTTCTTCAAGTGTGGTGCCCAGAACTGGACACAGTACTCCAGATGAGGCCTAACCAGTGCTGAGTAGAGGGGAACTAGTACTTCCCGGGATTTGGAAGCGATGCTTCTATGAATGCAGCCCAAAATAGCATTGGCCTTTTTTGCAGCCACATCACATTGCTGGCTCATATTCAGCTTGTGATCGACAACAATTCCAAGATCCTTCTCACTTGTAGTGTTGTTGAGCCACGTATCCCCCATCTTGTAACTGTGCATTTGGTTTCTTTTTCCTAGGTGCAGAACTTGGCATTTGTCCCTATTAAATGTCATTCTGTTGTTTCCTGCCCAGCGCTCCAGTCTATCCAGATCACTTTGAATTTTGTTTCTGTCTTCCAAAGTATTCGCTATCCCGCCCAATTTTGTGTCATCTGCAGATTTGATCAGCATTCCCTGCACCTCCTCCTCCACGTCATTCATAAAAATGTTGAAGAGCACTGAGCCCAGGACTGAGCCCTGCGGTACCCCACTCGTTACCTCTCCCCAGTTTGAGAAGGTCCCACTAATAAGCACTCTTTGAGTCCCATTCTGTAGCCAACTGTGGATCCACCGGATCGTTGTTTCATCTAGCCCACTTTGAGCTAGTTTGCTCATCAGGATACCATGGGGCACTTTGTCAAAAGCTTTGCTGATGTCGAAGTGTATGATGTCTACAGCATTCCCACGGTCCACAGGGGAGGTGACTTGATCAAAAAATGAGATCAGATTTGTCTGGCAGGATTTGTTTTTGACAAATCCATGTTGGCTTCGAGTAATCACTGCATTGTTTTCAAGGTGCTTCCAGATGAATTGCTTTATCATCTGCTCTAGAATTTTTCCAGGGATTGATGTCAGACTGACTGGTCTGTAGTTCCCAGGTTCCTCCTTTTTACCCTTTTTGAAGATAGGGACAACATTAGCCCTCCTCCAGTCTTCTGGCACTTCCCCCGTCCTCCATGATTTCTCAAAGAGAATAGACAGTGGTTCTGAGAGTTCTTCTGCCAGTTCTTTTATTACTCTAGGATGCAGTTCATCTGGCCCTGGAGATTTGAACTCATTCAAAGTAATTAGGTGTTCCTTGACCATATGCCTGTCAATCTCAAGCTGCAATCCTGCCCCTTCAGCCTGTACTTCGCCTTTGCCAAGGGGGTCATAGACCCTCTTTTGGGAGAAGACTGAGCCAAAGTAGGAATTGAGCACCTCTGCCTTTTCTTTGTCATCTGTTATCGTTTTGCCATCCTTATTTAATAGCTGAACAACCATTTCTTTCATCTGCCTTTTACTATGCACATAGCTGAAGAAAGCCTTTTTGTTGTTTTTAGCATCCCTCGCTAACCTCAGCTCGTTCTCAGCTTTAGCCTTCCTGATGCCATCCCTGCAATTCTGTGCTACCTGCCTGCCCTCTTCCTTTGTTACTTGGCCTTCTTTCCACTTCCTATATGTGTCCTTTTTTGTTTTCAGGTCATCCCTAAGCTTTTTGTGAAGCCACATTGGCTTCTTCTGTTGTCTTCCACCTTTTCTCTTGTTGGAATTGTTTGTAATTGTGCCTTGAGAATTTCCTTTTTTAAAAGCTCCCACCCATCTTGGACTCCTTTTCTCGTTAGCGTCGCTTGCCATGGGACCTTACTTACCATTGTTCTGAGTTTATTAAAATCAGCTTTCCTAAAATCCAGGTATGTGTTTGACTACACTCGGCTTTTGCTTCCCTTAGAACCAAGAACTCATGTGCAACATGGTCGCTTTCCCCCAGAGTTCCTCTAACTGCTACTTTATCCACTAAGTCATCTCTGTTGGTTAGGATCAAGTCAAGGATAGCCGATCCTCTAGTTCCTTCCTCTACTTTCTGTAGGAGGAAGTTATCCGCCACACAAGTCAGGAATTTCCTGGAGGGGCCATGTTTTGCAGAATTTGTCTCCCAACAAATATCGGGGAAATTGAAGTCCCCCATTACTACTACGTCATGCTTCCTTAAAACATTGGCTATTTGCTTTTCAAAAGTTTCATCCTCGTCTTCTCCTTGATTGGGTGGCTGGTAGTAGACTCCGACCACCAGGTTCCTTTTATTCTTTGCTCCATTTATTTTGATCCAGATGCTCTCGATAGGGCTACCAAGCTCCTCCTCCTGTATTTCTGTGCAGAGATATGTGTTTTTCACATACAGTGCAACCCCACCTCCCTTTCTGTTCCTCCTGTTCTTTTTGTACAAGTTATATCCTTCAATTACTGTATTCCAGTCATGAGAGTCATCCCACCAAGTCTCAGTTATACCTATCAAGTCATAATTTCCCTCCTGTATTAAGAGTTCAAGTTCGTTCTGTTTGTTTCCCATACTCTGGGCATTAGTATATAGACATCGAAGACCATGTGCTTCATAGTCTGGCTTTCTTCCTACATGTGTCTGAAGACTATTATTGGGCATAGCTATCAGAGCTGTTCTCTCCATTGCAGTGCATGGGCCTACGCCCATTGTTACCCCCAATATTACATCTCCCTTCCCAGTAGGATTCAGTTTAAAGCCCTCCTGATGAAGTTCTTCATGCTGTGGCCAAACACATTCTTCCCATCCTTTGTGAGGTGCAACCCTTCCCTTGCCAACAACCCATCTTCCAGGAAGTATAGCCTGTGGTCCCAGAATCCAAATCTCTCTCGTCGGCACCACCTTCGTAACCAGTCATTCACCTGGATTATTTTTCGTTCCCTTTCTATCTCTCTTCTAACTACTGGAAGTATGGATGAGAAAACTATCTGGACCCCAAAGTTCTTGAGTTTCCTTCCCAAAGCTTCAAAGTCTGATGTGATTTCTTCATAGCTCTGCTTGGTGGTATCATTTGTTCCCACATGGATGAGAAGAAAGGGATACCTGTCAGTGAGCTTTATGAGTGCAGGCAACCTTTCAGTCACGTCTCTAATCCGTCCTCCCGGGAGACAACATACCTGGCGAGTCCACGGGTCTTCGCGACATACTTGGGTCTCGATCCCACACAGCAAGGAGTCTCCCACTACTACCACTCTTCTCTTCTTCTTGTTGTAAGCCTGGGTTTCATCACCTCTGTTTGACTGACCTTCAGCCTCTTGCTCACTCTCATGTAGGTTCCCCTGTGATTCTTCCTCTGCAGGCTGTCCTCCAGTCTCATCCGCAAGTACCTGGAATCAGTTCCACAGCTCCACTGCTTCCACTGGTGCAGTGTGGCATCTAGTTCTTCTTCTCCTAACTGTCACTCTTTTCCAAGGAGTATCCTCTACTCCATTTTTCTTCACCTCAGCATTTCCCACTGCCTCATCTTGCTGTTGCTCTTCAAGCTTCTGGTCTTCCCTTTGCTGCTGTAGTTCCCCCATTCTGTCCAAGAACTCTTCATGTTCTCTTATTCCCCAGAGGGTCTACAGTCGCTGCTCCAGTCCACTTACTTTTTCTTCCAGCAGCGTGATCAATTTGCACTTGTTGCAGGTGTAGGCCATGTTGTTCTCAGGCAAGAAAACAAACATTGCACACACCCTGCAGGTCACCACCACTGGAGAGTCTTGTCCTTCCATTGCCTCTTTTCCCTTTTTGTGTTTAGCTTTGTGATTGTTCTAGACTAGCCTGTGCCTACTCCTCTACTCAGTAGAGGTTAAAAGCAGAGTCCCACTGGTGTGGAAGTATGTGTTACAAGACAAATAAATGAAAAAAGTTAGTTAAAAAATAAAATAAAATGAAAAAATGAAAAAAAGAAATAAAAAAAATGTTAGGGGCCTCCCCCTTGACTTCCCCTGCCGAACTCCCCTGGCCAACTCCTGTTCGCTCCCCCTGTCCACTTGCTCTGGTCACTTGCTCTCTGGGAGCTTGCTTGCTTCTGTAGTCCCTGGACCAGCCAGAGCAGCTTGCTCTGCTCTGCTCTGCTCTGCTCAGCTGGGAGGACTGAAGCTTCCCGCCCACTCAGCTGCTGGGAGTACTCAGGCCACACACACCCAATTCAGTTGGAGCTCTCAGAAGCACCTGGTGAGCTCACAGCCACTCAGAAGGATAAAGGGCAGCCCCCTGGGCTTCCTGCAGCCCACTCACCTCTTAGCCTCTGTCTCCTTTGTCTCCTTTGTCTCTTCTACCACTGCAGCTCTCCCGGCCAACTCCTGTTTGCTCCCCCTGTTCGCTCACTCTGGTTGCTCGCTCTCTGGGAGCTTGCTTGCTTCTGTAGTCCCTGGACCAGCTGGAGCAGCTTGCTGTGCTGTGCTCTGCTCTGCTCTGCTCAGCTGGGAGGTGGGAAACAGACTGGCGGGAAATATCCTACCTTTTCCCTTGAAAAAGGACCCCCAAAGAAACTTAGAATGAAATATCAATAAGCAATGCATTGCAACTTGTAATAGGTACCACTAGTTCATAATTATTTTTCTCTTCCTTAGTATATCAGAAATAGGCCATGTTCAAACATCATGGTTTGACACAAGATGAAAAAGCTGCTGCAAGCTTCAGGCTCATGTGATCCCCATCCCTTCTCCTCTTCCTATGCAGCCGAGAGGGGTTCAGAGGCTTTCACTTGCAGTTTTATTTAACTGTGGCTTGTTGTGTCATCTGGAGTAACAAAACAAGGTTAACAGTAACTATGGTTCATTAAAAAAAGCCAACTTCAAACCACAGGTTTGAACCACAGTTAGCATTAACCACAGCCACAGTTCCTGCTGATTAGGAGTGTGGGGAGAACAGTGATTTTATTATTTTATGGGCTCTAATAAAGTACAGTACACCACTGGTTTTGACTTAGCAGTTAAGGGCCAAAATGACATCTTCACTTTTGCAGAAGGGACATAGGGCTGAACAAAACCTTACTTTCATCACATAATGGCATCCCCTTGATGAATCCCTCTCTGTCTCTGTCTCTGTCTCTCTCTGTCTGTCTCTCTCTCTCTCTCTCTCTCTCTCTCACACACACACACACACACACACACACACACTGTATCAGCTAGTAGGGCTCAACATGTGAGCTGGGCCATCATATGGTAAGGTTCCTAAACTCCAGTCCATGTCAATGGAGGCTGCTGGTGAGGATGGGGAAACCAACTGTATGGTAGCCGTGGCTCACATGTTGAGTACTGGGTGTGCTGATGCATGCCGACCCGAATAGTAAATATAACATGTGCAAGTGTCAGATGCAGTGATTCCACCTGTGCAAGCCATTGCACAAACACTTTCATAACTCATTATCACTTCATTATACTAGGTGTTGCTTCCGGTAGTTGTTTCACTAGTGCTTGCACAACTGCTGGCAGAACACAAACGTCTAGTGGAACAACACCACTTCTTGTATTTTTGTACTTTTCCCAATAGCGCTACATTGGATACAACCCATTAAGTATAGCCAATGTTCAAATATAAACATTTATTGATTAATTTTGTTTCCCAGATAAAAGGGTGGGCAAAAACTTGTGAGAAGAAAAGTAGTTGCAGAATTGAACGAAAGAGAAAGTAAGTTTAAGACTGAGTTGTTAAGTTGCTTTATTAGGTAATTTTAAATCATCCCACCAGTGTTGGGAAGAAAAGTAGCTGCAGAATTGAAAGAAAGAGAAAGTAAGATGAGATTGTAGTTCCCGTGATGCTAGGAAGAATGTGTTTTTATGTTTCTGAGCATGGATACAAACCTATTTTTGACAGGTGAAAGAAGTAGAATAGGGAATTTTATGAACTGAAATCTTTCTTTCATAACATAGCAGCTATACATATTTTCTTTATCTAAAATATATGTACCCTGACCTTTGATAAAATATTTGGGGGGTGACTTACAACATACATTTAAAAACTACAATAAAATAATAAAAACAATAAGACAGATAAAGCAGCAGCATTTTTCAACAGCAGCAGATCTGATCAATGAGAGCCACTAAAAGCCATTAAAACCATTACAACTCCAGGAAAACAGGGCTGTTTTTACCTGGCACCTAACACACATCATATTGGTGCCTGCTGAACTGATAGGGAGGAAGTTCCATAACTGAGGCACCATGACTGAGAAGGCCCTATCCCTGGTTGTGCCACTGACTTCACCTCAGATGGAGACACCCAGAGTTAGGCCTCTGATGAAGATCCCAATATCAGATGATCTCATATCTTACACTCTACTCTTAGCACACACCAAGACAGTTGCCTTCTTCAAAGGGATTCTTCAGGAAGCTGTGAAGCCATCTTCAAATATTGTTTCTGAAAACTTCCATGCAAACATGTTGTCCCAGGTGCATATACATGCTAAACAATACAGCGAGCACAGGGAAGAACTGGGAGGGAAACAAGAGCCTCCATGTGAGCTCAAGAAGATTGCTGCTGAACAGGAAGTGCACTACTGACAAACTGGACATAAGAGCTCAAAGACCTTACCAACGCTCTTATACACATGAAAGACACAGTAAGGATAGAAGAAAATGGAAATAAGAGAAATTCTAAAAGAAAAATGTTAAAACCCATATTAGTGTAATACCTTTAATACAGATTTTAGCATTGGCTAAATTGGGGTGGTGGTGGTCTTTCTTTTGGACAACATGGCTACCTTTGCTTTTTGAAATTAGAGAGAATTCTATATGTAAAGAGAGATTCTCTCCCTTCATTGAAGTTTACAGCAGGGGTGCAGAACCTCTTTCAACCCGAGGGCTGAATTCCATTTCAGAGAGGCTTTCAGGGAGCATTTTCCAGTAGTGGGAGGGGCCAAAGGCCAAGGTGGAGGGGCCAAAATAACATGACAAATATAAGTTCTGTTAATTTCAGTGGGCTGACTCTATGTATGACTAAGTCTGGATCCAACCCACTAAGATAATCAACGGCTAAAAATAAACAATAAAAATATTGTTAGCCACCTCTTCATTTATTGGAATATTGGTGCCTTTGACTCAGAGGTGGGACAGAAATATTTCAATAAATAAATAATATATATTCCAATGCAACCTCTATTGTGTTTCTAACATGACAGAATGGCACTCTAAGGATTGAAAGGGGAAATTTTACTCTGAAAGGAACCCTCAAGGAATGGATATTTACAATTTGAGCCATTTTTACATAGTTTAAATATGCATATTCTTAATTTGTTTCATATATTCATAACCATTTACCTTTCTAAATTATTTAATTTGCATGGCAGCAGATTAAGCTTCCAACTTGACTCTCATAAAGTTTTATTGTTGTTTAGTTATTGCAGACAGTTACTTTTATATACAATTTAAATCAGGGGCAGGCAGGCAATACATGGCCTATGGGCCACATGCGCCCCCTGCTGCCCCCAAATTTCAGTAAATTTGGATTACTGCAACACACTCTACGTGGGGCTGCCTATGAAGAGTATTCGGAAACTGCAGTTGGTTCAAAGAGCTGCTGCCAGACAGTTGACTGGGGCTGGTTACAGGGAGCATATAACTCCCTTGTTAAAACAGCTTCACTGGCTTCCAGTCTGTTTCCGGGTTCAATTCAAAGAGCTGGCTATGACCTATAAAGCCCTATACAGCTCCGGTCCAGGTTATCTGAAAGACTGTATCTTCCCTTATGAACCTGCCCGTGTCCCGAGTTCTTCTGGGGAGAACCTTCTCTTAGTCCCACCACTGACACTGGCACGTTTGGTGGGAACCCGGGAGAAGGCCTTCTCGGTGGCTGCCCCACGGCTGTGGAACACCCTTCCCAGAGAGGCTAGGATGGCTCCCTCCTTGATGTGTTTCTGGAGGCAGACTAAAACATTCTTGTTCCAGCAGGCCTTTGGGACATAGTTGGAACCTCGGGGTAAGCTGCTAAAATGCTGTTTTAAAATGCTGTTTTAATGTTTTAATATAATTTTAATTGTTGTTTAATTTATATTTTAAGTTTTGTATATTTTCATATGTTTTAATTGTATATGTTTTAATTTTTGTAATCCACCTTGTGTCCCAGTACTGGGAAAAGGGCAGGTATAAATATAACAACAACAACAACAACAACATCCATAACAATTTGTAGTGGTTTCCATATTGGCTATGGAGTGCCTAAAGGGTCAAAAATAGCTTGGAAACAAGCAACGTTTGACCCTTTAGGCACTCTATAGCCACTATGGATGCCATTTATAAATTATTATTATTAATATTATTATTACACTCACGGGGGGCGGTGTCTGGAGGACAAAATATTGCCCACCCCTGATTTGGATTATTTAGCTATCTGGGTGGATGATTAGTAGATACAGTATAGGTCTTAGACATTTCAGTGACTAAAATTTGGCCTGTGATTAGATTTATCTCTGTGCAGGTATACATAAACATTGCCCCTCCTAACACATCTTCTTAGGGGAACATAATCCCATTAATAAATGATCAAGTGGTTTGAGATAAGTTATAGTACAAGCAGATACAGTGTTAATGATGATGTACTTTTCACCAATGGCTATCAATAGCCTTCTGGTGTAAATGGAAGATAGCTTTGTGCATAAAGCATTATGGGTTGGATCTAAACTTAGTTATACTTAGAGGACTGACTAATCATGACTGACTAAAGTCCCATTGATTTCAATGGCCTGCTCTACATTTAACTAAGTCTGGATCCAACCCTATATATTCACAGGCATGATTTGACTATTCTGGGTAAGTGATTTGCAACAAATATTTTCTCATTTTTTAGAAAAAGAATGTTAACATGTTCACTTGAAATAGAAAGCTCAGAAGATATCCTGTCAACAGAAAATCTAGGTTTGTATAAATATGTACAAGTATCTTTAATCAGAAGAGTCAAATTTTTGAGGAACTTATTCACATCTCTATAGGATACAGAACATGTACCTTTCCTTGCAGGACAATGTAGTCTAGATTAATTGGGGTTTAGTTTCTAGGGGTCTGAAGTATGGAGGATCATTAAGGGGTTAAAAGTTCATGACCATGTGGCATTCCTGAACTGCAGAGCTCTCTTTCCCTAGAACACCCTTCCTCAACCTGATGCCTTCCAGATGTTTGGGAGTTTAACTCCCATTAGCTCTAGCCAGCATGGCCAGTGGTCAAGAATGCTGGGAGTTCATCCCAAACATCTGGAAGGCTGTCCTACAAACTCATCAAAGCCCAATTTTTACATCCTCCAAAAACAGTATAAGGCTTCTTATTCACTCTGGATTTACTTGCCAGGAACAGGGAGGAATAGGTTGGACTAATTAGTATACTGTTACCTGTCCCAAGTCCTTATAATGGAGCAAACTGTAAGTCCAATCAATAAATACATTTTCCCAGCTTTAGGATTCCATGACATTATAAAGCCAGTTTCGAAGTAAGGGCCCTTGTTCACCTGGGTCACAAGCTAGTTTATATTTTATCAGATGCCACATAGGTAATTAAACTATAAATGGAAGATTTCTTTTGATAGAATGGTTAAGGTAGATGCATTGTTTTTTGGTAAAGGGGTTTGTAGGCAGATTTGATTATAGACATAGCTTTCTATGAAGTTCAGAGAGTGCTTCCTAACATTTTACTTGAAAATAGGTGGTATGAAATACCAGTACCTAAGCACTGATTAGTAATTTGCTGATCTGCAGTTCTTTGCTTGTAGCTGCTGCACTGCCACATCTTGAGTTGGGTCAAGGGACAATGTTGTTGAGAGGGAGGAAGAGAACAAATAGTTGCTTTGTTTGCTATTGTATCATCTGGGACTCTTATCAAGCTGTGCTTGATTGGGAGAAGGTCACTGTAGTACATCTGGTGAGGTGAAGTAAGTCATATACCAGCCCTTAGACTAAGCTTCTGTGTATATGGGATTTTTTCCCCTATCCCAGGGTTTAACCATGATCTTGTTTACATCTGTTTCATTGACAGCTCAATCCAAATGCTCCATTATGCCCTTTCAGCTGCTGCAAATATTCAAGCCATTTCAGTGCTGGCAAATTCCATTTTAACCTTATTGTAGAGTCCCTGCCTACATATCCAAGGAATATGATATCCATGCAGCAGAACAGACCCTTTATATTGAGTTCCCATACTATTACGCCTACCACCAACAATGCGAATGTACAGTCCAGATCACAGCTGCTAGTGCTAGCTGTCACCCTGATATAGATGTTGGGTTATACTTTTTAAGTAAAACATGTACAGTTGTATATCTTCTGTCTATTCTTTGGCTCCATATCTAAGACCAGATATTGACTGCAGAAATTTTTAACAGCAATACGCGAGTGTCAGAGATAAAAGGAGAAAAAACATACAAAAAAGGTGAAGGATATTCAGCAGTAGCACTGTCATGATGGCTTAAATATATCAACATGATTCAGCAATATTATATTGTAGCACACAAGTACAATGCTATCTTAGGTTGTATTATGAGCAGCATCATAGTCAGCATTAAAACAGCTGAAGAAAGTAAAAGTGTAGCTCTCTATCCAGTACTGGTTTAAAATACTGATTTAAAATACCATGTTCACTTTTTTGAGTGATTCACTTTAGGTAGTTAATGACAATATGGAAATGGTCAGACAGAGTGTTGTGACATATAGATAAACATATAGATAAAACATATAGATAACACAACATAGCTCAAACATCTATATGTTAAAACACTGGAGGAAACATCTTTTAATAGCTGTTCAACAATCAAACAAGCTGCCTTAGGAAGAAATTGGTCCTCCTTCAGTGGATGATTTAAGAAAATAATAAATCATGAGGAATTTGTCAGGGAATGGGATTATGTATTTGTTTAGATGGTATCCAATTGGTGCCCCTCTGCTAGCAGAAGGCATCTGTCAGCAGCGGGAGGGTGTGTGTGTGATTTTTGGCAATTCCCCTTCCCCCATCAGTCCCCTGTGCCACTTCCCACAGTGTTCTGAAGGATCTCTCAACCCTGCATGGGGAGCTGCAGGTGAGAGGGGGAATCGCTGAAACTCGCCCTCCCTTTCTGATCCTCTGACAGATGCCTTCTGTCAGCAGAGGAACACCAATGGGAAACCACCATAGTTATTCATTTATATTGGTTAATCACTCCTGATGTAAAAATACTGCAGTAAAATCCAAAACAGCACAGATAATAAAATCTACTAACAGCTACAATAAAAATTCATGGAGTCACATGGAGAGCTAAAACCATCTTAAAAGAGCTAAAAACATGACAGCTAAAAGCAACACAGCCAGGATAAAAGCAGAAACAATGATATTAATATCCGTCTTTGGTTTAGAATGAGGAAATGATAAAAGGCCTGAGAGAACATGAACGTCTTTGCTTGGTGCCAAAGAGACATCAGGTGAGCCTCTCTAGAGAGAGCACCACCCTGAGAAGACCTTCTTTCTCATAGCCAACCTCCACAGTTCAGACTGAGATGGCACTTAGGAAAATGCCTCTGTTGATGATCTTATGATACAGATATTGACCTGGTTCGCATGTACTGAACAACCCATAGTTAATAAACTGTGGGTTGTTTGGGAGTGCATGGGAGTGAAGGTGTTGGCTCCTGCCTGCTCACCCACTTCCACTGCACTAAACAGTCAAAGGATGGTCTGTCCCTGGCTTGCTCTTCTGTGATGTGTGAACCCAGAACTCTGGGCTGGCAATGGAGAACCAATCCAGAATTTTAACCCAAATCATGAGTTCAAACCCTGGGTTGCTTCTCCCTCAACAACCAGAATTCCAGGTTCACACATCACAGAGAACAACCCAGGAATGCAGCATCCCTGGCTTGTTTAGCACAGTGGAAGAGGGCAAGTGGTCGGGAGCCAGAACACTTGCTCCCATATTCTCCCAAACAACCCATAGTTTGTTAACCATGGGTTGTCCATTCTGTGCGAACCAGGTCAGGTAGGGATAGACTTCATGACCCATGAATGACTTCCCTTCCAATTCTAAGATTCCATAATTTTTACATGCATAAAACTTTGGGAAAGGTATTGTAAATTATTATAATCGTGAATAATTTGGAATATATGTAATATTTAAGAAGTAGTCCATTTGTACATTCCGGATTTTGTAAAGACATCTCTCAGCCTTGCTTTCATTCTTGTGAGTCTTCTGTAATTCTCTAAATTAGCAAATTATAGATGCTAGTTCATACATTACAGTAAGCCATCTGTTTTTCCTAGTGGATTTACATGGTGATTGCAGTTATCATATCATGGCTTGAAACATACAGGATGTGTTAGCTTCAAGCTAGCTTTTTAATAATAAACACAATAATAATAAGTGGTGAGTTAAGCTTGTAGTTGTGAACCTACTATCACATTTCTATGGCATGAATGGCTGATCTGAATATACCACAGATCCATGGCTTCTTACCTACCACCAGGAGAAATTATGTCATATGGAATTTGAAGATACCCTGTATTCAAGATAACTTTTTATTGATGTATAATAAATAAAATTATTTATGAGTTTCTGTGATTTTCTCCTCTCTTTCCAGTCTTAGGACTAAGTATTTTAAAAACAGTGTGCAAAGTGTTTACTTAGTACTCTGACAGCCATGTCTGCAATAACAGCAAGAAGCTGCTGTAAATTAAATGTTTCCTGCTACTCTGTTTCCTTCCAAATGCCACACTAGGAGCGTTATTAGTTAACATTAACACAGACAGAAGTATCTGCTGACTAAAATTATTAAAGTTCAGTTTGCAGCCTTAGCTCCTCTACTTTTCCCATCAGTGCAGGTGTTTATATCTAGTAATAAAGGATGCCATCCAGCTTCATTAAAAGTCACGAGAATTTTACTGTTGGCTTCAGTGGGATTTGGATTGTGTTCCAAATCAGGAAAATCTGGTATAGGGAAAACAGCTTAATGAATGTCTACAAATATAAATGATCTAATGACTTTGCACACTATTTTTAAAACACTTAAAAAGACATTTTTATTTTTTTTAAAAGAGGGAAAGTCACACCAACTCAATACAGATAAATAAGAAGCTATCTTCAATGTAGAATATCAAAAACTCTTGTTGTTCAGTCGTTCAGTCGTGTCCGACTCTTCGTGACCCCACGGATCATAGCACGCCAGGCCTTCCTGTCCTGCGCTCTCATCGGTGATGCTATCTAGCCATCTCATCCTCTGCCGTCCCCTTCTCCTTTTGCCTTCAGTCTTTCCCAGCATCAGGGTCTTTTCCAGAGAGTTTTCTCTTCGCATTAGGTGGCCAAAATATTGGAGCTTCAGCTTCAGTATCTGTCCTTCCAATGAGCACTCAGGGTTGATTTCCTTTAGGATGGACTGATTTGACCTCCTTGCAGTCCAGGGGACTCGTAAGAGTCTTCTCCAGCACCACAGTTCAAAAGCATCAATTCTTCAGCGCTCAGCCTTCCTTATAGTCCAGCTCTCACAGCCATACATTACTACTGGGAAAACCATAGCTTTGATTAGACGGACCTTTGTCGGCAAGGTGATGTCTCTGCTTCTTACTATGCTGTCTAGGTTTGCCATAGCTTTCCTCCCAAGGAGCAAGCGTCTTTTAATTTCATGGCTACAGTCACTGTCTGTGGTGATCTTGGAGCCCAAGAAAGTAAAATCTGTCACTGCTTCCATTTCTTCCCCTTCTATATGCCAGGAAGTGATGGGGCCAGATGCCATGATCTTCGTTTTTTTAATGTGGAGTTTCAAACCAGCTTTTGCACTCTCCTCTTTCACCCTCAACAAGAGGCTCTTGAGATCCTCTTCGCTTTCTGCCATTAGGGTGGTATCGTCTGCATATCGGAGGTTGTTGATAATTCTCCCAGCAATCTTAATTCCGACCTCTGATTCATCCAACCTGGCATTTCTCATGATGTACTCTGCATATAAGTTAAATAAGCAGGGTGACAATATGCAGCCTTGTCGTACTCCTTTCCCAATTTTGAACCACTCGGTTGTTCCATGTCTGGTTCTTACTGTTGTTTCTTGACCCTCGTACAGGTTTCTCAGGAGACAGGTAAGGTGGTCTGGTACTCCCATCCCTTTAAGAATTTGCCAGAGTTTGTTGTGATCCACACAATCAAAGTCTTTAGCGTAGTCAATGAAGCAGAAATAGATGTTTTTCTGGAATTCTCTTGCTTTCTCCATGATGCAGCGAATGTTGGCGATTTGATCTCTAGTTCCTCTGCCTCTTCGAAACCCAGCTTGTACTTCCGGTAGTTCTCGGTTCGCATACTGCTGAAGCCTAGCTTGTACGATTTTGAGCATCACCTTGCTGGCATGTGAAATGAGCGCAATTGTGCGGTAATTTGAACACTCTTTGGCGTTGCCCTTCTTTGGAATTGGAATGTAAACTGACCTTTTCCAGTCTTGCGGCCATTGTTGAGTGTTCCAAATGTGTTGGCATATTGAGTGCAGCACTTTAACAGCATCATCTTTTAGGATTTTAAATAGCTCAGCTGGAATACTGTCATCTCCGCTAGCTTTGTTGTTACTAATGCTTCCTAAGGCCCACTTGACTTCACTCTCTAGGATGTCTGGCTCAAGTTCAGTGACCGCACTATCATGGCTATCAGGGACATTCAGATCTTTCCTGTATAGTTCTTCTGTGTATTCTTGCCACCTCTTCTTAATCTCATCTGCTTCTGTGAGGTCCCTGCCTTCTTTGTCCTTTATCATGCCCGTCTTTGCACAAAACGTTCCCTTGAGATCTCCAATTTTCTTGAAGAGATCTCTAGTCTTTCCCATTCTGTTGTTTTCCTCGATTTCTTTGCATTGTTCATTTAAGAAAGCCTTCTTGTCTCTCCTTGCTATTCTCTGGAACTCTGCATTCAGTTGGATATATCTTCCCCTTTCTCCCTTGCTTTTCGCTTCCCTTCTTTCCTCAGCTACTTGTAAAGCCTCATCAGACAGCCACTTGGCTTTCTTGCATTTCTTTTTCTTTGGGATGGATTGAGTTGCTGCCTCCTGAACAATGTTACGGACCTCCATCCATAGTTGCTCAGGCACTCTATCAGGTCTAATCCCTGAAATCTATTCCTCACCTCCACTGTATATTCATCAGGGATATGATTTAGGTCATACCTGAATGGTTTAGTGGTTTTCCTTACGTTCTTCAATTTAAGCCGAAATTTTGCAAGAAGCAGCTCATGATCTGAGCCACAGTCAGCTCCAGGTCTTGTTTTTACTGACTGTATGGAGCTTCTCCATCTTTGGCTGCAAAGGACATAATCAATCTGATTTTGATATTGACCATCTGGTGATGTCCATGTGTAGAGTCGTCTCTTGTGCTGTTGGAAAAGAGTGTTTGCTGTGATCAGCGTGTTCTCTTGGCAAAACTCTATTAGCTTTTGTCCTGCTTCATTTTGTACACCAAGGCAATGCCTGCCTGTTATCCCGGTGATTTCTTGACTTCCTACTTTAGCATTCCAATCCCCTATGATGAAGAGGACATCTTTTTTTGGTGTTAGTTCTAGAAGGTGTTGTAGGTCTTCATAGAACCCATCAACCTCAGCTTCTTCGGCATCAGTGGTTGGGGCATAGACTTGAATTACTGTGATGTTGAATGGTTTGCCTTGGATTCATACTGAGATCATTCTATCATTTTTAAGATTGTACCCCACTACTGCTTTTCCCACCCTTTTGTTGACTATGAGTGCTACTCCATTTCTTCTAAGGGATTCTTGCCCACAATAGTAGATATGATGGTCACCGGAATTAAATTCGCCCATGCCTGTCCATTTTAGTTCGCTGATTCCCAAGATGTCAATGTTCAATCTTGCCATCTCATGTTTGGCCACCTCCAGCTTACCTTGATTCATTGATCTGACATTCCAGGTTCCTAAACAATATTGTTCTTTACAGCATCAGATTTTCTTTTCACCACCAGACACATCCGCAGCTGAGTGTCCTTTCGGCTTTGGCCCAGCCGCTTCACACTTTCTGGCGCTACTTGGAAATACCCTCTGCTCTTCCCCAGTAGTATATTGGACACCTTCCGACCTGAGGGGCTCATCTTCCGGCGTCATATCTTTTAGCCTTGTGATACGTTCCATGGGGTTTTCTTGGCAAGAATACTGGAGTGGGTTGCCATTTCCTTCTCCAATCAAAAACTCTACATGACATAATTTCTCATGGTGATAAGATGCTATGCATATGTGGTACACTCAGGTGGTTTTCTGACTTCTGCCTGTATTGTGTGGAAGAGGGCTTGAAGGGAAAGCTATCAGGCAGTAGACATTGGGGGAAATGCAGTATAGGGGACAAAGAAGTTTTTCTTCAGAACTAGAGGTTGGAAATGACTGGTGCATTTCAAAGAGAGACTTTTTTCTGTACTAAAGCATCTCCTTCAGTACAGAACCAGTATGGCGACAGTGTCAAATTAGCATTGGGTTTGTCTGCAAGGATCTGCAGAAACAGATTTATTACACCCCCATAAAAAGAACATATGATCTATAATTATTCATTTATAGGTAAATGGTTCCCAAACAATACCTTGCCATGCACATAATTTTCATAGATGTTAATGTCATAACAGCTGAACAAAATATACAAATGTCTTTTCTGTGTAAATCCTGCTATTAATTTTTAGTAGCTTCTGGCATGCAATAAATTGACTAGATAACTTACCTTACACATCTAAGTGACATCAGTGAAAATTGGTTTAGATTATATCTAACCACAACTATAAGGTTCTACTTGATGCTTTATTAGCTCTGGCTTCCAGGAGCACAATTGAGCATTTTTATTTCAACAAGTAAAGTTATTTAGAATTTGTTGTGTTAGATTAGTTTCTTTGCTTTCTTTGTTTTTTTTTACTTCAAATACAGTAGCCTTCTAAAACTTCCTAAAGCTAATGGTATTAAAATATAAGATTAAAAAAAACATTTACATTAAACAAATTGAACATTGTTACCAATTTACCTCATTTGAAAGCAAAGTTTGGAAAGTAAAGAGATTCAAATTGGATACTGGATGGAAAAATAGATGAGCGGGAAAGATGAGTAGCAGTGATATTGATAGATGCCCGTTTCCACCTTTTAAATGTTAATATTAACATACATGTAGTTATAAAAAATGTACAAAGAGAGAAGCAAATAAGACGACAATAAAAATTAGGATTATAATAGATCAAGCATAGAAGACTGGATCCAGACTAAATTAGCTGAAGTTTGGTAACATTGGAATTAATGGGACAAAGGGCAGAGCAATTATAAGTGGGGATGGCAGGGGGGAGTGAAGCCACAGAGCGTCCATGAGTTTCAAAGCCCTGTCAGGTTGTGCTTTGAAGGAAAATACCTATGCCAGCTCTAGTAGGTCCAAGCCCGCCTCTGACCTGTCCCAGAACACCTTGTTTTGAGGTCTACCATCAAAGGAAACACTGCTGGCAGTACATATATGTATGTGGAGCTTTCTGTGGGTATTCCGGGGTGCACCAGGAGTGGCCCCTCGACTAGCAGAACCCCTCTCCACTAACATTTTTACACTTTCCTAACTCCTTCCAGCCAGCAGATCTGAAGGTTAGGATTATTCTGTGGATTTCAGTGAGAACTATGTCCAACTAACATACTCTGGATCCAGCCCACAGTTATTGATTGTAAAAGGAAGATAACTACTTTTTCTCCAACAGTTTATAAAATTTTGTTAGTTTCTAAGAAAAACTATTCTTTTGTCACCTTTTCTTCTGTACATCAAATTTAATGAGTTAATTGTGCAGAAAATATGTATTCATGTAGTTTACTTTCCCACTCCCTTATACTTGGGATTTTATCTATCCTTCAGTACATCACACATGTATCAAGCACACATCAATATTCTAAGTATATTAATCATGTATGCTACCATTTCAAAAAGGGTCAGTGGAAGATTTTTTTGTGTAATTTAGGGTGCAATCCTATGCATGTTTTGACTGTAAAAAGTCCTACAACTCCCAGCAGTCCCCAGCTAGAATGCTAGCTGGAGAACGCTGGGAGTTGTAGGACTTCCTTCGGTTCAGACGTGCATAGCATTCTGCCCTTAGTAAAATTAATATTGAGTCTGTGTCTAAGAGAAAACCAATCATTTTATTTATTGCCATTTTAATATCAGATCAAACCTTACACGCTATTAAGTCCACCAAATGCAATAAGAAGTTCCTATTTCTCATTTACAAGTAGGATTGTAATTGTTAGTAATTTCTGTGTATTGTTCCAATTTGTAATCCATTTTAACTGAAAAAGTTGGATTCAAATTGATCAAATTAACTTTGACACTAGTGGAACAATATAATCTAAGCAGTTTGTCTCAACTGGTTTGTGATATGAGCTGTATGTAAGGAATGTTATATCTCTTAGGGCGCAATCCTAACTAGATAGGCTGCCGCCTCTGAATGCGGAGGCAACCGCCTATCCAAAGCAAGGCAGGAGAGGCACGGGGGGGATCGTTCCCTCCGCGCCTCTCCTGCCTTGCTATTTTTCATGTTTTCAGCTGTCTAGAGGTGGGTGGACTGACCAGGAGAGGAAGCTGCTGTACGACACATTGGATGTGTCATACACACAGCTCCGCAATCCCTGCCCCGGAACGCCCCCCCTGGAACGCCCCTTTTCAGTCGCTCCGTGCTCCTCTTCTGAGCGTGGAGGTTGGGGCTTCTCCGCGCTGCCTCCAAGGCAGCGCGGACAAGCAGGGAGGTCAATTTTCCGGGAACTGACCTCAGAGTGCGGGCTTTGAGGTCGGTTCCTGGAAATGAGCATATCCTATGGTCCTCTAGACAGTGTCTAGTGGCCATTGGATTGCTCCCTTAAATGGTTAAAAAATAGGTACAAATAGTGCTGTCAGTAGAAGCCAGTCCTAGTATTCTGGATGTAGCCCAGTGAGAGCAATCACTGCATTTTGTTGCGCAGGATTAATGTCATTTGAAACTTATTTTTGTGTTAAGAAATGTGATGATTACCCCTTCCACTTAGTGCCTGTTGTCCAAGCAGTTCACTGAGCAATAAATAGCATTCCATTAATATACAATGTATATTTTAGCTAAAATATTAATATTGTTGTTTTATTAGTTGTCTCCAAGACAGAAAGTATACTAAAAGATTTGGACCAAATTCTCAAGCGTGTTGCAGCCACCTCCAAGCCATCCTTTGAGTCATTTCTGGATGGAGAGGACAATGATGTGAGGGAAGAGGTATAAATTATTCATAGCTCTTCTACTAACTACTAATAATTAGGAAAAGCACTTTGGCAGAATGCTTATTTTTGGCTAAGCAACACAATTTGAAATATTGTCTAAGCTTATAATGTATTTACAAAAAATATTCATACCAGACTCTAAAGGGTTATATATTGAGAAATTATAATACTGTTTGAAGAATACAATTGTTAAAATCATGTACACTTCAATAAGTACGTGCATCTAACGAGACCATTTTTGAAATTAATATTTATCACTGGGATCCCAGACCAGGGAAGCTGCATTCTCTGATAACCTTGTTATTATTTGTTTTGCATATATCTGCATACAAACAGGCAAAACAGCTACCATTTTAATACTCCTTTGCCACGCCAAGTTCCCCCTACAGCTTTTTTAAACAGATAGAGGGAACTTATGGCATTCTGAGCATTTTTATTTCTTTGTTTATAAAGACGAGAGAAAGAAGGGTACTATATAGAATTATTATTATTACAATATAACACCTGGACATTTTTCAGACACACTAGAAAACAAAGCTGCAGCATCACATGTATTTATTTCTGTCGCGTTTTAGCAACATTGGCCTAGCACATCATTCAGCAGCTACTCTATGCAATGTGCTTTGACTGTTTCCAGGAATGCACAGAGAACATAATATGTGTCCAAGGTCTCAGAATGATTTGTGAGCATGTACCCACATGAGACTAAAGCACTGGTTTCTTTTATTAATTGTTCACTTTTAAAAAATCATTCTTACAAGGATAGGAATGTGGTAGCCTTTTAGTTTACATCTGCAACTAGATATTTGTGTGTTACATTTCTGTACTGCTTTCTGGCAAAGCTTCCACTTGCAGCAGCAGCATCTGTTTATTTGTATGCTGCCTTTCCATAAGATTGTGTCTAAAGCGGTTCACAACATATCATACAAACAGTAATGAACACAGCAATTATAAAACACCCCATAGGAACAGTTATCAATAACCACAGTATCAATAGATGCATAATTAAAATATAAGTATGTTTATATTTATATATTAAAAATATAAATTTATTGCTGTAAGCTGCCTTGGGAGGGCTACTGACCTGAAAGGCAGCCAAGAAATATTTTTAAATAAATAAATAAATAAATGCGCAATCCTATGGCTGCTAGACAGTGGCTAGACAGCCATAGGATTATTTGGTTTTCGGGAACTGACCTTGGAGCCAGTGCTCTGAGGTCGGTTCCCAGGAAACCACCTCCCCATCCCCACCTCCTCGTAGGTGGTGCAGATCATCTTGGGCTCTGCGCTCGTAAGAGCAATACAGAGCAGGAGGAAAGGGGGTGTTCCCTGGGGCAGAGATGGGTGGGGACCTTGGAAGGGCCAATACAATGCTTCCTATGTGTTGTCTGCCCCCCCCCCATGCACTCTGAAGTGCTGCAGCTAGACAATCTAAATCAGCCATCTAGCCACAAATGCAGGGTGGCTGGAGCATGGAGGCAAAGATCCCCTCCGCGCTCTGCCCGCCCTGCATTGGATAGGTTGTCATCTTCGAGTTTGTATTTTGAATAAAACAGTACAAATAAACTGACCTAATCCAACAGTTTAGCACTAAACAGGAGCAAGGAAAAAGCCAAAGACTGGGAAAAATAAACTACTTACAGGGACAAATGATCACCATTCCATAGAGTTCTCCACAATTAACCTACAAGCACTGGTTGGCAGCCACACCTCTCATTTCTGGGAGCCTTCCTCCCTGATCCTGCGTGGGTCTCTTCTCTCAGTCCCTTCCCCATTTCTCATGTAGGGCAGTAAAGATTGCCAGCCCTCCTTCAAGCCCCACATACACTCACAATTTTATTTTATTTATTTACTTTATTTCATTTCTATACTGCCCAATAAATATTGTCAGTCCTCTCTTGACAGTCAGTTTTGACATTAGTCAATTTCTCTCCACCAAGCACCCCTTCCAGCAGTGTCTTCAGGCAGCAGGGTATAATAATGGAGCAACAGCTGTTCCAGTGCCAACCCTTTAATGCAGACCACTAGCAATGAATTATCCACCTTTGGAAAGCTGCCATCACACAGTCTTCATCAACCTGTGTTGGGAGCAATTGTGCTTCTCCTGATGTAAGGCACCTTTACTCATATGTAAGGAGGCTGCTCCCCCAAGCTCCTAGTCTCCAGCTGGTCAAGTCTCTCTCTGTCCCCTTCGTTTTTGTTTTTCTGTGGAATAGACTACACTGAACCAGAGCTATTATTTTGTAGTTTGCTTAAAGAGAGAGACATTGGAGTGGCAGGTCTGCATTACACAGGGTTTATCAGGCTCCAAGGCGGTAGGGCAAGATAGGTGGAACTGCTTTGCCCCTTGATGTTAGTCTCCACCAAGCAGCCCTGCTATATCTTTCTTGCCATTCATCTGTGCAATACTCTCAGAGTTTTTGAAATGGAAAATGAGACAAAGTGGGGAGGGTTATTGCCATTTTTTTCATTGACCTTCAAAAACCTATATAAAGATATCCCAACAGTATGAAGGTATCCATCAGTCTCTTAATTATTTTTTGTTATGGGTTCTTGAAACTTTCAGGCAAAATAGTATTTGCAGCCTGTTCCCATAATAATTTTGTTAAAATAATCTCTGTTGCATAGCTTATTACAGTCTTTTCAGCCTTTTCCTGTAGTAGTTTTGTGAAGAATGAAACAAAAAAATTCAACTTTTTTAACTGTTTCATTTTGTTTGTATGCATATGGAGAGTACAGATTAGTCCACATTTTTTCTTCCTGTATACTTTATAGATAAGGTGACTGAGAGTTGAGTGATCTTAAAACCAAAAATAATATACAATGACTGCCGCCCCGCCATCCAGCACTAGTTGATTACAGCTATTCTAATGCAAGAAATAGAGGACTGGATCCAGACTTAATCATACTCAGAGCAGACCCATTAAAATCAATGGGCCTTTAATTAGTCTTTACTGACTTAAGTTCCACTGATTTCAATGGCCTACTCTAAGCATGACTAAGTCTAGATCCAACCCAGAGTTTCTGGATAGAACCCATATTCCCATCTTCATCAAATGACACATCTAGGTGATTCACCAGATGTGTACTGTGATGTGGATCTAGATGCACATCTGTATTCACATTGGCTGCACATGCATAAACCTCCTGCTGGTGGATCAGATGAAGGCCTTTTGTTGCAAAATTGTGTTTAATATATCCACAGTATAAATGTTTTTCTTCTAGGTAGCTAACTGCTGCATGGAGTTTACTGAAAAAAGGCCAATGGAAATCAACACCCAAGAGGACTGTATTATAATTGATGGTAAAGCTTTCAAGGCTGGAGAGTGCATTGAGAGCATAACAGACAGGTTTAAGGAAATAGATTCTTTAATGGCTGAATTCCAAGACAGCTTGTAGCACTGATAAGAGAGAACCTATTATACTATTTACAGCTTTAGAGTACACCCTTTTTCACATATAGTGGGAGATCCTTAACAGCAGTTCAACAGTATTGTTAGTTTGAAGTTAGTATCATTTTAACAGAGTATCCTCCGCCCCCATCACATTCACTGATAAAATTGATATCAGACTTAGTCTGTGTTCAGATAAAAAAGCAGGATTTAATAGCAAAGTCACTCAATTTTAGATACTTTTCCCTGTTAGATACATATTTTTCTTGGTTTAAGCAAATTTTAAATTTCTTCTAAAAATCAGAACAAAAATACTGTAATGTTGGAAACTGTAGATGGTGATTATGTTGTTAGTATTCTTTATTTCATTTATAAAGATCAAAGGAGAACAAAAATTAAGTCAAAAAAATTTAAAAAATAAAATAAAAATCAGAACAAAAATAAAGAGAAATCATAGAGAGATTTTAAGCATGCCTTGAATTTCTGAGGCTTCACAAAAAGGTTGCTTACAACTCTTCAAGAAGTAATTTAAGAAAATCCTATAGGGATCATAATCTCAGTTTTACAACTTTAACTACATGAGTTTCTCTAGTACGAAACACTTATGGATCAGAGCTTTGTTCCATGTATATAATTCCAACTAAACTGTACTCAGTGGGATTCACCTGAAGATAATTCAGCCATGGAGGGTGAATATTTAGCCATGGAAGGTGAATATTTTGTCTAAAGATGTTTCCTCTCTTAAGTTGTCATATTTTGCATTTGAGTAGATGATAAAAGATTCATAGGAATAATAGTAGCATATGCATTATGTTGTCTCTGGTGCTATCAGTAGAAGTCATGGATCAATCGATGTGTTGCTCTGCATCTCCTTATATCACTTGACTCACCTAAAAATATTCAGAACATAGGTTGAACCGAGTTAAAGGGAATTGTGATGCAGCAACAAATAATACCCACAGTACCAATTTAATATGCTGCATGTCAATTTGTGATGACTGGATTATGCAGAATATGGTCACATCTATATATCAGTCACTAACTCTGAAGGGAAAAAAGTGAGTATTTTTTAAAGAAGACAATGAAACAAGTAATTTCTCAAATTTTTCCAGAACTTTTAAAAAGTTAAGTTCTATAGTTTGAAGGATTGATGACTCTCCACAAATAATGACAGGAAATGTTACAATATAGTGGACTGGAAGCCATAAACCAGGAGTGGGGAATTTATGGCCTTCCAGCTGATGATAGACTGCAACTCCCATCTTCCCTCACCATTGGCTATGCTGGTAAGGGCTGATGGGAGTTGCACTCCAAAAATATCTGGAGGGCTACAAATTGTCCATTGCTGCCATAGATTGAACTGACAAGCTCAACATCATCTCAAAGGAATATGACAGCAATGTGATGAGCCTGAGAAAAGTCATCAGGAGCCAGGAATTTGCCAGAATGCATAAGGATACCGGATCACTGTTAACTGCATCAGGGTCTGGAAGGCAAATTTTGACAGGGTTTGGGCTAGGGAAGCCAGACCTGGCAGGTAGGCAGTCAAGACTGGACAAGAATTTAAGGCAGAGAACAGGCTGCTTGGGAAACTGCTCGCAGAAGGGTGAAAAATGCAGAAGAGATGCAGTGGTACACATTGAGCACAAAGCACTTTAGACAAGAATTCTTCACCTGTCTGCCCGCAGCTCCTCCTTTTTATAGGGATTATTGGCAGGCTGGAGCCATTAAGACCAGAGCAATCAAATTAGTCCCACTGAGTTTGAGTGAAAGTCAATCAGATATGATTGTTCCATCACAGGAATGAAAAAATGTCCAAGGGAGGACCCAAGAGTACCAAGAGAGTAGCATAGTGGGGTATTAGCATAGTGGAGAATGAAAAGGACCACAAAAGGGATTTGTTTTACTGCACTATATCTTGAATGAGGCAGTCACTTAGTAGTCCTGGACCATTACTATCCGAATAATTTGCGTAACTTATATAGAGGAAATGTACACATGGTGTAGATGCTGATTAATGTGTGGAGCAAAGGGAATGAGGAGCCAATGTGCACATGCCACTGAAAGCGATACAGCACAGAGATTGATGGTATCCACATTTCAATGTATATTCCATTATGGATATGATCTGCACGCATGGTTCCTGATCCACCAAGAATCCTGCCTCAGCCCACATATCTCCTTAGCTGGATTAGACCACTGTTTTTTTTACTCTGATTTGCGAGGTAGGGAATGGAAAAGGGATGTCTTAGTGTGAATTCCTAAGGGCCATGAAACTGGCCCCATATTCCTAACAAAAACAAATGCCTATAAAAACATGTATTTGGAGAGAACACTAAAAGACAGGTTGCTTATTTATTGTTCAGCTTTAGAAATTAACACTATCACAGCCACTTTAGTCTCTCCAATTAGGATTGGCAGCTTTCAAGATTTATTTAAACAATTCTGAAAATCACTGTTACGTCTTAATATAGATATATAGATGTAGATATATAGATATAAACATTCCTTTCAAGACAGGGGGAAAGAGAAAAAGAAATATACCATGATTGAACTCTTGAGAATCACAGTCTTAAGGATAGTGTGCTTCCAAGTCATTTATTTTAACTGTACCACCTGCTGCCCATGTGCAAAACACATGCTGTGTCTTCCACAGTTAGTTACTGCTTTCTTTACTTTGAAAGGCATGTGTTTCTGCAGTTGAGTGCCTTCCCCAGTTAGTAGCATGTGCCTTTAGGTATATATTCTGCACTTGTCAGACAACAGGATAGTCTAGAAATAAGCATAGATAATACAGCTTACTCACAAAGTTCTATAATTTGCATAGGGAATAGAACAAACTCTTATTGGGTGGGTCTACTGCAATCACCACTACAGTGCACGTTCTAGTGTGTATGACAGAACAGAACAAGCAAATGACTATCTTCGGGGCGTGTGTGTGTGTTACAGAACATAAAAGTACATCCATCCGCATGGTAGAGAACCAGTTGCTTTGTAATGAAGAGTACATCTATTACTTTCACTGTGACCATCCAAAACTAAATAAGGAAACTGCAGCTGTTCCCTCACAGAGACTATATCAGCATAGCTAGAACTGCTGACTTAAGGGGCCATGAAGCTCACATACAACCAATGCTAGGCTTTGATAATACACTGTTATTTCCCACCACCACTATCACTATCCTAGTGACTCATCTAATCAAAATATACTCATTACCACCTAGCACATGGTAGCCAACATGGGGTAGAGGGGTGGGAAATTAACCCATGCAGGCTTTTCGCCATAACGATCTGGTCATGAAGTCCATCACAGACTAACTTTGACTCTTTGTATGTCATGACAAGCTACCTTAAATATTGGTCATTGGTGGGCTGCAGCAGACTGAAGAATAATACAATATTTATATTTTCTTTCTCTTCCTATCCTACATATGCTGAATAGAGTAATTGCTGTAGTCCCTCTGTGGTGCTGCTACTCTTGCTTGGGACACTCTCTAGAAGCAAATGAGGTGCTTGAGGCCTTCTTTTTGAGCACAAAAGCTAGGCCACAAATTGGCACCTATTTATTTTCATATTGTTACCCATCAGTCTCTAAGGCCATTTACAGAAATGAAACACCATATTTCTGCTATTAATTTGCAAACACAATCTTACAACAACAAACAAATATACTTAATAAAGTTATCTTCAACTTTGTCTACAGACCTTTGCCTTTTTCTCAGCTAGTTGCCTTTGTAAACCTTTCACTTGGTCCTGTGCATGCTGAGCATGGTTTCTTGAAAACAAAAAGAGGACAAACATATAAGTAGGGATGGCGGAGAATTTCTCCCCGAAACTTCGGGGGGCCGAGCGCCAACGTGTTCGGCCCCCCGAACAAGTTTCGGGGAGAAATCCTCCGCACCCCGCACCCCCCCGGGATGGGACTTACCTTCCCTGAATGTCCCTCCCGGCGGCGGGTCCGGCTGGCGGTTCGTCCGGTGTTCGAGCGGGGCGGGAGCGGCAGCCGGTCTTTCGACCGGCTGCCGCCCCCGCCATTGCAATGAAAGAAAAAAAAAAAACCGTCCCCTGATAGGCTACGTGACGATTCACGTAGCCTATCACGGCTAGATTTGCAAAGTCAGCCGTGATAGGCTACGTGAATAGTCACGTAGCCTATCACGGGTGACTTAAAAAAAAAAAAAAAAAGTGTGTACGGATAATGCCGGCCCCCATAGGGAGCCGCCATTCCCCTTCCTTATTTGGTCGTTGTAGTCTACGTCAATGTTTACGTAGACTACGGTGAAAATAAGGGCAACGCTATTTGCGTTGCCCTTATTTTCGCCGTAGTCTACGTAAACATTGACGTAGACTACAGCAACTAAATAAGGAACGCGAATGGCAGCTCCCTATGGGGGCCGCCATTCGCGTACGCGCTTTTTTTTTTTAAAGTCACCCGTGATAGGCTACGTGACGATTCACGTAGCCTATCACGGCTGACTTTCCAGATCTAGCCGTGATAGGCTACGTGAATCGTCACGTAGCCTATCAGGGGACGTTGTTTTTTTTTTTTTTTACTTTCGTGTTCGCGGCTGGGCGAGGCGGGAAGCCTCCTCCCCGGCCTGAATTTCGGCCGGGCGAGGCGGGAAGCCTCCCCCCCCCCGGCCTGAATTTCGGCCGGGTGAGGCGGGAAGCCTCCCCCCCCGGCCTGAACTTCGCGGGGGGAGCAGCGAAGCGCTCCCCCCCACCGCGAACAAGCTGCGAGAAAAGATAAGTGACTTTCGTCCACCCCTACATATAAGTGATCAATTTTATTGCAAGCTAGATGGAACATATAGAAGTTTTCACATTTTTTTAAAAGAGAGTGATTGCCAAGACTAAGAGGAATGGCATTACTTTAGTCATAAATTTCTGGCAATCTTTATCTCTTAGAAATGGTGGCTAATGAATAACTATTTCTTTACAAAATAGCTAGCAGACTGCAAGGCTATTCATATTTATCCCTCTTTGAATGTCTTAAATATACATTTTAGAAGGTACTTCCTGCTGGTGATCTTGCATCTGTTAAAAGGACTGAGTCCACATAATCTTTTGCTGTTACATTAATTATCACTGATTTCTTAATCAGTTGATAATGTGGCTATTCACAATAAACAAAGTACTCTTGAAACATTCTGCCCTCAGAGGTTGTTTGGTTTTTTATTTGTGGTAAATTTTCAAGAGTTTGGGGGTTCATTTCGACATTGTTTTATTTCAGAGTAATTATCTCTGATGAATTAATCTTCATCTTCTCATGAATTATTACCCTGTATTCATTTATATTTGTTATAGTAAATACTGTACACATAAACATACGCATTGACAGAGTTGGGGAAGAACCCTAATAGTTTGTCCATTTTTAATCACCAGGATGTGGTGAGAAACATAAGAAAAATATGATGCTCCCAGATAACTGGCTTTTATCAACTGACACAGAAGATGGAAAGAGGATCTAGAAGAAGATGGAAAGAAGATGGATTATCACTAGCCTCATGGCAATGCAGCCTTCCTCAATCTGGTGCCCTCCAGATGTGTTGGACTAAACTCCCATCACCCCCAGCCACCATTGTCATGTTGGCTGGGCATAATGGGAGTTGTAGTCCAACACATCTGTTAGGAACCAAGTTGGAGAAGGCTGTCCTAGGCATCTGGCAGTGGGCTAAGTACAATGAGAGGCTATAGTCTCCTGATCTCAAGGCCTCTGGATCTTCCTTTCCTTCTTACAATTGGGAAATCCTGAAGCCAGATTCTAGGAATAGGTAATATCCAATGGTGCCTCCGCGCTAGTACTAATGACTTTGCACTAGCATAAACCAATGGTTGTAGAAACAGGAAAAAACAGAGAAAAGTAGCAGCACTGATTTTTAGTGTCAAATCATCACTTTGCCCAGTTGAACTAGTTACAGTCAAGGCAAGAAATATCGGAACAAGGATAACTGTTTTGACAGTTGGCCTCTGTACACCACCACATTGGAGATGAAAGGAAACACATCCAGATGGGAGTGAAGTCAGGACTTTCAGCCGTAATTCAAGGGGTTTGACAAAAGTGGGGCACTAACCATTCAGGAAGTACAGCCAGTGGCATACACACACACCCATCATTGGTGACTCATAAGTAATGGAACAAACCAACATCATTTCAAACTTAAGGATTGCCTTTAATACCCGGATGAAAATCCTTTGCAGTCAATGACTGTCTGAAGTCTGGAACCCATGGACATGACCAAATGCTGAGTTTCCTCCCTCGAGATGCTTTGCCAGGCCTTTGCTGCAGCTGCCTTCAGCTGCTGCTTGTTTGTGGGTCTTTCTGCCTTCAGTCTTGTCTTCAGTAAATGAAAAGCATGCTCTATTGGGTTGAGATCAGGTGACTGACTTGGCCATTGAAGAACATCCCGCTTCTTTGCCTTGAGAAACTCTTGGGTAGCTTTTGCCGTATGTTTTGGGTCCTTATCCATCTGCAATATGAAGTGGCGTCCTATCAGTTTGGCAGCATTCTGCTGTATCTGTGCAGTAGTATAGCCCTATACACTTGAGAATTCATCCTGCTGCTTTTATCAGCAGTCAGGTCATCAATAAACACCAGTGACCCAGTTCCATTGGCAGCCATACATGTCCATGCCATAACACTGCCTCCACCATGTTTGACAGATGATGTGGTACGCTTTGGATAGAATCATAGAATAGTAGGGTTGGAAGGGGCTTACAAGGCCATCGAGTCCAACCCCCTGCTCAATGCAGGAATCCAAGTCAGAGCATCCCCGATAGATGGCCGTCCAGCCTCATCTTGAATGCCTCCAGTGTGGGAGAGCCCACCACCTCTCTAGGTCATTGGTTCCATTGTCGTATTGCTCTAACAAGAAGTTTTTCCTGATGTTCAGCCGGAATCTGGCTTCCTATAACTTGAGCCCATTATTCCGTGTCCTGCACTCTGGGATGATCAAGAAGAGATCCTGGCCTTCTCTGTGACAACCTTTCAAGTACTTGAAGAGCGATATCGTATCTCCCCTCAGTCTTCTCTTCTCAAGGCTAAACATGCCCAGTTCTTTCAGTCTCTCTTCATAGGGCTTTGTTTCCAGTCCCCTGATCATCTTTGTTGCCCTCCTCTGAACCCTCTCCAGTTTGTCTGCATCTTTCTTCAAGTGTGGTGCCCAGAACTGGACACAGTACTCCAGATGAGGCCTGACCAGTGCTGAGTAGAAGGGAACTAGTACTTCCCGGGATTTGGAAGCTATGCTTCTATTAATGCAGCCCAAAAGAGCATTTGCCTTTTTTGCAGCCGCATCACATTGTTGGCTCATATTCAGCTTGTGATCGACAACAATTCCAAGATCTTTCTTGCTTGTAGTGTTGTTGAGTCACGTATCCCCCCTCTTGTAACTGTGCATTTGGTTTCTTTTTCCTAGGTGCAGAACTTGGCATTTATCCCTATTAAATGTCATTCTGTTGTTTCCTGCCCAGCGCTCCAGTCTATCCAGATCACTTTGAATTTTGTTTCTGTCTTCCAAAGTATTCGCTATCCCGCCCAATTTTGTGTCATCTGCAAATCTGATCAGCATTCCCTGCACCTCCTCCTCCAAGTCATTAATAAAAATGTTGAAGAGCACTGGGCCCAGGACTGAGCCCTGCGGTACCCCACTCGTTACCTCTCCCCAGCTGGAGAAGGTCCCATTGATAAGCACTCTTTGAGTCCCATTCTGTAGCCAACTGTGGATCCACCAGATCATTGTTTCATCTAGCCCACTTTGAGCTAGTTTGCTCATCAGGATATCATGGGGCACTTTGTCGAAAGCTTTGCTGAAGTCAAGGTATATGATGTCTACAGCATTCCCACGGTCTACAAGGGAGGTTACTTGATCAAAAAATGAGATCAGATTTGTCTGGCAGGACTTGTTTTTGACAAATCCATGTTGGCTTCGAGTAATCATGGAATTGTTGTCAAGGTGCTTACAGATGGATTGCTTTATCATCTGCTCCAGAATTTTCCCAGGGATTGATGTCAGACTGACTGGTCTGTAGTTCCCAGGTTCCTCCTTTTTACCCTTTTTGAAGATAGGGACAACATTATCCCTCCTCCAGTCTTCTGGCACTTCCCCTGTCCTCCATGATTTCTCAAAGAGAATAGACAGTGGTTCTGAGAGTTCTTCTGCCAGTTCCTTGAGCTGTTCCTTTCCTTCTCCATACTTTTCTCTTCCCATCATTCTGGTACAAGTTAATCTTGGTTTCATCAGTCCAAAGAATCTTATTCCAGAACTGGGCAAGCTTTTTTAGGTGTTTGCTGGCAAAGGCTACTGCGAGCGGAGATGGGTTAAAGAAGACGCAGACAACAAGCTTGGGTTGAAAATTGGGCCACATTTATTGAAATACCTCCAAAGGGGTAACTAGGACAGGCATCTAACTGTGACAGCGGCTGGCTGGCACTTCTTGGGCGAAACCACACCCAGCCTGAGGGGTGGCGGTGATCTCGCCATCCCTCTGGACTGCCCCTTCTGGGGGAGGTAGACCTTCCGGTGTCACCCTCAACCCGGTGCCGCACAACACCTGGGTTGGTCTCCCAGGCAACCCTTATCCCCCCGCCAAGCCGCACAAACCGTTCGGGGGGCCTCAGGCGTCACCTGTCACCATAAGGTGCCTCCGCATGCACACCATCCCTACCTTCCTGTTTTGCCCATCCTACCCGCCACAGGAGTCACAAGCCTAGCGCTTGTGAAACTCCCCCCACCTGCGCAGAAGAACTTCCCGCAGGCCCCTTTGCAGATCAGACAGAAATATGTTATTCACTACATGAGACAGGCGGACACCGTCCTTCCTGTAACGCTCCCTCCATGTCCACAGAATTTCCTGGCAGGTGGTGCATCCATCACCTCATTTGCATACGCCATAAGCCATTTCTCTGTGCACTTTCCGACGTGCCCTGCCACTGGCAACATAATTCCATGCCTTCTCATTGATCCATGGGAGCGGTGAGGACTGCAATAGGCTACTTCCGGCCAGGTATGCCAGACCACCTGCATCTCAACCAAGGCCTGTTCAATCAGGACCTTGCTTGGCTTCCAGCCAAAGTCATTCCTCTCAATGTGCAGCACCTGGATCTGCGGAGGAAGACTGACAAACTTTGGTGGAACAGAGTGAGGAGGGGACTCCCACCGTATGCCTTGTCTGTGAAGCCACTGGATCTTAATGTGTCGGGGTGACAGAAGCTGAAGTCTGCAGACGACATACAAGCCCTTCATGCAGCTCAAGACATCATAACGTGCCCATGTAAGAGCACCCGTTCTGGCGTACGACGAGTCTGCTGAGAGTGGGAGGGGGGCTGAGTTTAAGGCAACTCAGCCTGCCCCTCCTTGCATGGTGGTGCCACTGGGGTGCACCAATCAGAGGCCCCTACGTCTTGTCACCCCACCTGCCCGCAATGCCCCCCCCTTTCAGCCAGACAAGCTGGCGCCAGGGTTAGGGCATATCTGGCCTTTTGGTTCTTGAGCATTACCAGCGGTTTGCATCTTGTTGTAAAGCCTCTGTATTTACATTCATAAAGCCGTCTCTTGACTGTAGATGTTGACAATGACATGCCTACCTCCACAAGAGCGTTCTTGACCTGGCTAGACGTTGTGAAAGGGTTCCTCTTCACCATGAGCAGAATTCTGCGGTCATCCACTTTAGGTGCCTTCCGTGGTCTGCCAGGCCTTTTGCTGTTGCTGAGCTTGCCAGTTAATTCCTTTTTCAGGATGTTCCAGACTGTTGTATTGGCCACTCCCAATGTTTTTGCTGTCTCTCTCATGGGTTTATTTTGTTTCCTCAGCCTAATGATGGCCTCCTTCACTCACATGCACACCTCTTTGGACCTCATGTTGGGGGTAGGGTTGGCGGAGAATTTCTCCCCGAAACTTCGGGGGGCCGAGCGCCAACGTGTTTGGCCCCCCGAAGAAGTTTCGGGGAGAAATTCTCCGCACCGCACCGCACCCCCCCCCGGGGCCGGACTTACCTTTCCCGAATGTCCCTCCCGGCGGCGGGTCCTGGCGGCGGTTCGTCGGGTCTTCGTCAGGGGCGGGGGCGGCAGCCGATCTTTCGACCGGCTGCCGCCGCCGCCATTCCAATAAAAGTAAAAAAAAAACAAAAAACAACGCCCCCGTGATAGGCTACGTGACGATTAACGTAGCCTATCACGGCTAGATTTGCAAAGTCAGCCGTGATAGGCTACGTCAATCATCACGTAGCCTATCACGGGTGACTTTAAAAAAAAAAAAAAGCGCGTATGGCTAATGGCGGCCCCCATTGGGAGCCGCCATTCACGTTCCTTATTTGGTCGCCGTAGTCTACGTAAAGATTTACGTAGACTACAGCGACCAAATAAGGTACGCGAATGGCGGCTCCCTATGGGGGCCGCCATTTGCGTACGCGCTTTTTTTTTTTAAAAGTCACCCGTGATAGGCTACGTGACGATTGACGTAGCCTATCACGGCTCACTTTGCAGATCTAGCCATGATAGGCTACATTAATCGTCACGTAGCCTATCACGGGGGCGATGTTGTTGTTTTTTTAAACTTTTTATTTCGCGGCCGGGCGAGGCGGGGCGCCTCCTCCTTGGCCTGAATTTCGGGGGGAGAGCAGCGAAGCGCTTCCCCCCCACCGTGAAAAGCTGCGAGACCAGGTAAGTGGCTTTCGTGCACTCCTAGTTGGGGGTTCCAGTGAACAGCTACCAAATGCAAATGTAACACTCAGAACCACCTCCAGGCCTTTTATCTGCAGGACTGGTCATGGGGTACCCAGGAAACAGGCCACACCTGGCCATGCAGCTGCTTGTCAGCCATTCGTCCCATTACTTATGAGCCCCCAATAACGGGTGTGTATGTATGCCACTGGCTGTACTTCCTGAATGGTTAGTGCCCCACTTTTGTCGAACCCCTTGAATTACGGCTGAAAGTCCTGACTTCGCTCCCATCTGGGTGTGTTTCCTTTCAACTTCAATCTGGTGGTGTACAGAGGCCAACTGCCAAAACAGTTATCCTTGTTCCGATATTTTTGGCCCTGACTGTATGTTACGCAAGCATCTGTGCATGCTAGTGCAACATAATTTGCACTAGCATTGTATATTACCATTTGTTTTCCATTTTAATGGAAAATTCTTCAACAGAGAACTGAAACTGCCTCTGAACTCAGCACTTGAGAATTTTTGCAACATCCCTACGGGTATATCCACTTCGTTCAACTAGAATGTGCCTCACTTGAAAAAAATAAAAGGGACGGCCAACTTGATTTCACAGAACTTGTAAGAGACTTTTTTTGAAAAGTATAAGCCGGACCTTGTTGTGTGAGAAATCAATAAGGTGCACAGAGCCCCTTGAAGCTGCCAGTAATCCCCAATATTTTGCTTTAACAGAACAGAGGGGTTTTTTTACAGTACCAATCCTCTAGCTAATGCTGGACCCTGCAGTTTATAACAACTGCCATTTCGCCTTCTCTCTCTCTCTCTCTCTCTCTGTCTCTCTCTCTGTCTCTCTCTCCAGGCAATTCTCTTATATTAAGTGCATAAAGTCAAGTGCGCCCGATTATTTTATTAGGCTTCAATTTTCACATATTCCGTTTTTCTGCTAAAAGAAAAGCATGCTTCCAGCATGTGTGAGGGTGCTTCCAGTGCTGGCCTCATCCACAGAATTTTACGAGGGGTCCAGACATCATCATCTTCCATTTGAAGCCGTCCCGTTTTGCCACTGCTTCCTCTGTCTTTTTTTCTTACCAGAAAAAAAAATCCCTAAAGGAAGAAAAGACAGAAAAGTTGTACAATGCCTTTTATTGGATAGCGCTAGGAGTCTTCCATCTGGAAGCACCATGAGTTAATAATGGAGATATGACACCACTTGTGCTGCTCATAAACAAATGTGGGGAACATAGTCTCACAATATGAAGTTTTCACAGTGCTGTCTTCTGACAGAGTCTTAAGAGATATTTTGTTTGCATGCTGTGCATCCACTTGGGTTTATAGAGTCATAGAGTTGGAAGGTACCATGGAAGTTATCTAGTCCAGGGATGGGCAAGGTCCAGGGGTCTGGGGGCTGCATTGCCCCCACTGGAATGCACCAGGGGCCACACCCCATTCCCACTAATGCCAAATTGCTGCAGCAACAGCTATAATTGTGGCAATTTCACAGGAAAACAAGGTATATGGAGAAAGTGAGCCTTGTTTCCAAGCAGAACCACACTTCATGTTTGTACAACCATGTACCTATGTAAATTCAAAGTTTGGAACTCAGCCTCTTTTTTTGCAAATAAATATGCACTTTCAGCTCCCCCACCTGCATGTGTTTACCCAGCCTGGGTCGTGCGTGTGTAGGCTTTTGTAGGTGCACGTTCCTTGCCAATAATAGAATGACAATGAGCAAAAACTATGCGCCCAAGCTATTGTCATCCACTATAGGGAACGGTGGGTTTGATTTTTAAGTTAACCCTCAAGGATTTCTGAGATCTTACAATGTCATGTCCTACTGACTGCACATTTCACTGGAACTGCCATTTTTCCTTCAGTTCCAATTTATGTTTGTTATACCCATTACACTGTTTATTTACTTTCAGTCTGTCATCAAAATGCCTGATCTTTGACAAGCTAGGGGACTGACTGGTGTCCCTTTGTTGGATGGATTGCAACTAAGCTGGCAGGGTGTTCCATGCACAAACAATGATCTCATGGGCAGCCTGATTCTAATCCCACTAAACCAGGAGGGCTTAAATTCATATGAACTGGGAGGGCTGCATTCCTCAACCTGGCAACAATAAGCTTGTAATAAAGCAGCACGTTCCCCAGTGCATATGCAGAGCATTTTCTCCAAGACACCCTCCCCAGACCCCAGCTTGTTTTCAGCCATGGCTGTAAAATGTGGATGGATGGCTTCTTTACCAAGGAAATCATTCATCACTTATACATATCTTTGGACAGTCGACATCAACGGTCAGTGATAAAAGGCTGCCCTTTGGCCAGAACCAGTCTCCAGTGGGCGACTTACAGAACCAGTAAGGTGCTGCCGATGGGCCTCCCGCTTGCACCCCCCTCCCTGCCACCACTGGGTGAGCTAGCCCTCTCTCCCTCCTTTTTTTTACCCTGGTGGTGGCAGCCCAGGAGTGGGGTGGCAGAAGTTTGGGGGCAGGGGTGGCAGCAGCTCCTCCTCCTCCTCCAGGCCTCCTCCTCAGCGGGCAAAGGGATGCAGAGAGGAGGAGCAGCTGCCACCACCACAGCAGCAGTAGCGGTCCAGCCCTGGCAGCAGCTGTGGCAGGACCAGGGCTGGGCCCTTTTGAGTCTTTGGGCAGTCGGCAGCTGCTCGCCTGGGCCAACTCCTGATGCCAGGCCTGGGCCTTCAGCACTGCACAGTGTGTATTCCAGAGTGGCAGTTGATTTCTGAGTTGTGTTAGGGGGCCTCCCTCCCGATCATTAACCCCCATACTACCACCTGCTGGATTGGGGGCCTCGTATTTGACACCACTGCCTGAAAAAACTGCCTGCCTTAGGCGAGAGGTCAAGTTCCTAGACCTTATAGGTCTATTACACAGAACCCTTAAAATGCTTCAAAGCAGGGGTGAGCAACTTGTGGCCCTCCAGAAACTTTGGCCTACAATTCCCATCAGCCCTAGCCAGCATAGCCAGTGGTGAGGGATGATGGCAGTTGTAGGCCAAAATAACCGGAGGGCCACACGTTGCCCATCCCTCCTTTAAAAAACCTTTTAGAAAGAATAACACATGTGGCTTTGTTAGTTAATAATAAGATGATGGTTTGTTTGTTTGTTTATTGTATATACTGCCTTTCCATCCAAAAATTGCGCTGAAGGCGACTAATCATAAAATTCATGCAGGGTAAGGCTATCAGTGGTTGCTATATATTACCTCCAGTTCTGGAGGCAGAACGCCTCTGAATACTATTTGATGGAGTCAGAGGGCTCGTGTCATATTTGTTATTGGGCTTATGTCTTATTTCTGGGCTTACCATAGGCATCTGCCTGGCCACTGTGGGAACAGAATGCTGGACTAGGTAGAGCTTCTCTGGTCTGATGCAGCATGTTCAAAGATCAAGGGATCAATCCTTGTCACATCTTTTTTCACGTAACTGACATCTGGTACCTTAGCTCTCAAAGCTATTTATGTGGTTTCAGCACTCAACCGTTCTAATTAACTTAAATTAACTTTAGTGAGCAAGCTTTGAAAACAACAACTTCACTTTTTTGTTTGTTTATTTCTTACTGCTTACTCTGCCTGCACAGTTCTTTCCCCATGAGGACTACACAATTTCCCCATTAAAAACAAAACAAGAGAGATAAATGGCAAGCTTTCATCCCAGGGTGAATGCCAGCTTCAGGGCAGAGGGGATTTTTGTTGGGATCATGTTGGGGGGAAAGGGTTAAGACACCCACCCCTCATGCTGCAGTCCCAATCTGATCACACACCCCTCACAGCTGTAATTTAAAAGATGTGTTTCTTGGGCATTACACAGAAAATCACGTGAGATGCAAACGGGCAGATAATGTATTATCTTATTTTGGCCTAGCGCTAATATGCATCTGCGGCATCCCTCTGTCTCTGTCTTTGTTCTTCTGCAACTCTTGGAGTTTACTTGGTTTACTCTAATTCGGATGTTTTTTAAAAAGATATTTGGTTGGAACCAGATTTATGCTGGATCGACTGCATTGATCGAAGTGGATTTTCCTGCCCTCCAGCCCCCTGAAAATACTACACAGAGAGTGAGGAGTCCCTGATGAATGGGGTGAGCTGTGTGTGTGTGGGAAGGGGAGGATCCCCCCAAATGGTGGGGGGAGGCACATCCCAGATCCAGCCAAGTTCATTATATGATGCTGGGCTGTTACATGATCAGGATGAGACTTGGTGCCTTTTATGTCTTGTCCTGGGATAAAGTGTATGAGCGCTTGGTGAACATAAAGCCTATTTAAAGGACATACTTCCTAACCGAAGCTACCATCTACCATACACATATCGTTTCCACCTCCTCTCCCCCAGGGGAAATAGCAATGAGATGTAATGAGGCAAATCTAAAAGAGGAAATAAAATGAACAAATATTGGAAGAAATACCCTGAATGAGCAGTATGTTGAATGAAAATATTTAAAGTGTGTGCTTATGTTCATACAGGCATATCAGGTACATCACTCAAAGAAACCTTCAGCTTCTGGTTCTGATACTTTTACACAAACATCCATATCCTAGGCCAGCCTTCCCCTCCAGAGTGGACTGCTAATCCCACTATTCCCAGCCAGAATGGCCAGGCTTCCCCAACCTGGTGCCCTCAAGGTATCTGGCATGCTATCTAGGCAGATAGGTGATATAGAGATATACATCTGGAGGGCATCAGACTGGGGAAGGCTGTCCCAGACTGAAAACTACAGTTCCACGGATTTTGGCTTCTTAGTTTTTCCTCCTACCCTTCCCCCAAGGAACTTAGAAGAGCATTTTACACTCACAAAAGCCCTGCAAAGTAGGTTAGGCTGAGACATAGCAAACTTTGTAGGAACACCCAGCAAGCATCATGGCTATATAGAATTCTTGCACCTGGGTTTTCCGCATCTAGAACCCAAGCTCTAGCCATTACATACATTGGTACCATTTTTTACACCTAGAACTTTACAAAAATGCTCGGGTATCAGTCTGCATATTGACAGAATTGGATAGGAAGAGTTGGATAGGAAGAGAACAGAATGTTAGTAAGATTCCCAAAGGCATCTGGCTTGCCCCGTAGGGGAGTGGGGTGGGGGACTTTTCAGGACTTGATGGAACTTTGATGTGACCCAGCAGGGGTCTCCTTTCAGTTTTATGTATGGATAATTAATTGCCGTAAATTTGAGCATGCAAATGGTGTCTTCATCACATCCATGCTAATGACAGCACCGTCAAATAGGGTGCTGTGGTTCCCATTTTACAGATGGGAACCACAGGATATACTGATGGCCACCAATTTGGATGGCTTTAAAAGGGGGTTGGACAAATTCCTGGAGGAAAAGGCTATCAATGGCTACTAGTCTTGATGGCTATGTGCTACCACCAGTACCAGAGGCAGTGAGCCTATGTACACCAATTACTGGGGAACATGGGTAGTAGGGTGCTGTTGCACTTATGTCCTGCTTTTGAGTTCCTGGTTGACAGCTGGTTGGCCACTGTGTGGACAGAATGCTGGACTAGATGGACCCTTGGTCTGATCCAGCAGGGCTCTTCTTATGTTCTTATGGCTTAGTTCTTGGCAGTAAGCTCTGTAAGCTAAAATATGCTGGTATTTTTGGTATTTTGGCCCAGTCCCTTTTGCTTTCAGCCCCATCCCTTTTGCCTTTGATCCTGCCCACCACTGGAATGCGGCTCCTGAGAGCTTCTCCAAGACGGAATGTGGCTCTCGGGCTGAGAGGGGTTCTGCACCCCTGCATGATGCAACATTTACTGAAGTTTACTGATTTCTAATCGTGTGGGGAAGTATCTCTGTGAACTGATAATAAAGCACAATCTTTTGTTATGCAATGGACGTGGACTAGGGGACCAGGAGGGCTATGTAGAATTTATTTCTCATAGTGGGTACACTAGCACTATTGACTATATATTGATCTCTAACCAGATCGAGATACTTTCAAAATAATTTCAAGGGCTGACAGCGACCACTTCTCTCTCGAATTGTCACTAGCACAACTTGTCTCTCCTCCCACTTCTCCTAAATCATTAGAAGAAACAAAGTACTTGATACTCTGTAATAGGAGGCTAAAATGGAATGGACAGGTCCAGGAAAAAATGACTAAGATTTTGGACTCCCTTGATTTTGCTATACTAAGGGAGAAAATTGTATTCGAAACAAGCAACATTATCGGTGCTTATGAGAGTTTAATCACACAAATATGATCTTTTATGACTACAACTAGTATGATTAAAAAAAGAACGTTGTTGTTGTTGTTGTTATTGTTATTAATTTATTTATATCCCGCCTTTTTCCCAATACTGGGACTGAAGGCGGCTTTACAACATTAATAATAATTTTTGTATAGAAATATACAAAAGTTAAAAATATAATTACATCATCAATAAAATTAAAATTATATAAGATTTTAGAATTTAAAAAAGCCAACAACAATATAAACAATAGTATCAATCCATCATATTCTCACTGGTCCAGACTATCTATCCACAAAGGCCTGCAGGAACAAAAAAGTTTTTGCCTGCCTGCAAAAACATACCAAAAACATACCACTCTTGTCTCCCTGGGAACAGAGTTCCAGAGCCTTGGAGCAGCCACCGAGAAGGCCATCTCCCGCATTCCTACCAGACGATCCTGTGATGGTGGCAGGACCTTGAGAAGGGCCTCCCCTGAAGATCTCAGGGCACGAGCAGGCTCATTGGAGAGAATATGGTCTTTCAGATAACCTGGACCCAAGCCACATAGGGCTTTATAGGTCATGACCAACACTTTGAATTGTGCCCAGAAACAGAATGGGAGCCAGTGAAGCTGTTTTAACAGGGGAGTTGTATGCTCCCTGTAGCCAGCCCCAGTCAACAGACTGGCAGCAGCAGGTTTAAGAGTTGGGCATGGTTTGATGAGGACTGTTGGAAGAGCAAGAAAAGACTACTGAAGGTAAAAACATGGGTACAATTTCACATGCCTTCCCCCAGCAGATATGGAGGATTTAGTGTGATCAGGGGCCTGCATTTACAAGTGAGTAGGCCCCACTCACAACATTCACCCATCCCTCTTTAACACAGCTGACAGATGGCCTGAGCAGGAGTTAGTCCCATAAGAATTTGTGTACATAAGTTCTGGTTTATATTAAAGGAGAAGGAGGGTATGTGCCTCTATGCTCCTCAATGTATACATCTGACATGTGGGGCTGTGGATGTGAATTGGCCCCCAAACATCATGTTTTATGATTGGCATGACTCTGAAACAGCTATCAGAGATCAAACACTGTAGACAGAGCTTTCTCTGTCATCCCAAAGAGCCTCAAACACAATTGTTTTTAATAGAGGCAGTTCACTCATTCAGATGCAGATCACCCAGTGATAAGTCAGTGAATGATGACACACAGGCTGATATGGATGTCTATGCAAATCAGCTTTGAATGTGTGCCACCTCAGGTAGTAAGCTATGTAGCTTGCCTGAAACTAATCTTCAAATTAGTGCAGAGCTGAGTTACTTTTGGTTCAAAACTTGGTTCAATGAAATCAGACTTTGGTTCCGTTAAATCCATTTTGGCAGGGGACAACATATCATCCAAAAGTTCAGGGATTGGATCCAGATCGAAGCTGGATCAACTGGGCTGGTGGAAGTGGACTTCGCCACGCCGTCCTTCCCATGGCAGCCCCTCCACCCCTGTGAAAACACTACACAGAGAGTCAGGAGGCCGTGCTGACTGGGGTGAACTATGGTGTGTGTGATGGAGATGGATCCCCCGAAATGGGGCAGAGGGACCTTCCGTGAACAGAGCCTTTCCCCTTTTGGAAGGTCCCCTCTTCTGGAGGAAGGCAGATCCTGGATCCAGCCCAAAGAGTGGGATGTACCATGGCAATAGTGATCTCTTTTTTTACTTTACTTCCCTCCCCCTAAAAAACACCATTTATTTTTCTGCTTTTGCAGTAGCAAACCTTTTCTCTGCAGCCCCATTTGGCGGCTCCCCCCCCCCGCCCATTGCCTGGACCCAGTGTCATTTCCAGGGGAGGGGAGGAATGGCAGCTGCCTAGCACCACCTGAAACCGGATGTAGTTGTTACAGCTCTAAAAAAAACAAAGTGGCATGGGACGTCCCAGTGCAACTTGATTTCTGACACTCCGCTCTACCCGGGGCTATGCCAAATCCCAGACAAGCACCAATGACTTTGCTTCACTATGCTATCAAGAATATGCCCCTTAGACACTCCTCAGAAGGGATGGACAAATCTCTCAGTGTCTGTTTCTCTCCATTCCTCATGGTTCCAATCTCAAGTTTGATTTGCCCTGAATTTTGAGACATCTTTTTAAAAGTTGGCATGAACATTCGTATGCATTTTTGTGTACCTTTCTCTTAACGCACACATTTTTGTACACAATTTTGTCTAATAATCACATTTCTTCAAGCAATGTTCCTAATATAATGTGTTCTTGAATGTTATTTTCATGAATATACACATTTTTTGTGTGCACTTTCCCCTAATATACACATGTATTTATTTTTGGATTGGAGCAATCCGCTGCAAAATTTGAAAAAGTGCAAATTTCGAAGGATAATTGAGTTTCAGCTCACATATTGGTTCCAAAGTGAGGAATTAGGTATGTTTGCATTAAAATGCAAACTGAATGAATTTCTCCCCTAGCCCTGCTTCTCACATGGGACAAAGAGTAGTCAACAGCCCAGTAGGGCTCATTCTGCATGAGAATTAGTTCACCAGGCAGGGACAACACTTCTGTCGTCCTGTTTTCTGGTGGTGATACACATGGAGAGCCTGTTGGCTGCTCTTGCTTACTACATTATGGTCAGGTACCATTCAGAAGCAGCTCTACCATGAGGCAGTTGCCTCAGGCAGCAACTGAAAACCATCCCCTTGGAGGAGCCTCCTCCCTCAGCCATCATCACCAGAAGCCATCGGAGCAGGCTCTGCAGAGGGGATGAGAGGCGAAGCAGGGCCTTTTCACCAGCCTTGCTGAAAGACTCTATTTTATTCTCCTCCACCCTCCCGCTCCCCCTTTCCTTCTGTATTATGTCATTTTAGATTGTAAGCCTGTAGGAAGGAACTGCCTTGTTTCCCTGATTGCATGTAAGCTGCTCCAGGAATGTTTTGGGCTGAGGAGCAGGAATCATCATCATCAAGTTTTGGATTGGAATTAAGGGCATCAGAGTGGGAAATAGACAAATCTGGCCTATGGAATAAAGTCTAGGGCTTTGCACGGACTACCTGATCTGCCTTGGAGGCTGCTTCAGGGCTTCTGAGGTGGGCTCACTTTGCTTCAGGCTGCTTCGGGGGGCCTTCAACCCCCAACCCAGAGAGTCACCATTTTAACATGAAGAGGGCTGCCGGTGTTATAGAAATTTCAGTTGTAGTATGTCTGTTATCCCATGATTTTATAAGCTAGGCTATGTCTATTTTACCTCATTGTGAGACTGCCATGCTAAACAAAGACACAGCGCCTTATCAGAGACTTAGGAATGCCAAGAATGTGTTTACTAGAGTACAAGGCTACCTCTCTGCGCATGCCTAGATATGTCAAAGGTGCTGCCTGTCTTCTGTTTCCCTCTCAGCTAGACAAAGAGATTAGTACAGCACAAGCGTAAGACAGCCCCCAAAGGTCTTGCCTATATAAACTTTTGGATCACATCACTTGATTGTGACCTTTGTTGGAGCGTTAGCCCCAAGGGTTGCCTTATTCTGCAGAATAAAATCGTGTTGGACCAGATCTCTGCCTCCTCTCGTTCTTGGTAAACAAATTAGAAAGTCTACCAGGGAAAAGAACACAATTTTTGTAACAAATTTGGTGACTCTGCCGTAGGGACGCCCTGTGTGACCTGGGAGCTAGGCAAACGCTGGATCAACCCAAGCGGAGGGCACCCTGGACCTTGTTTGGTTCACCGTGAGGTTTGAGGCAGCTGTTGCCTGGCAACCCAGCTAGCAAAGGACTCCTGAAGAGACAATGCGAGTGGTGGTCTTTGGAGGACAGGACGAAACGCTGTCTGACTCTGGGGTCGTTTAGAGGCTGAGCTATGAGGTAAGTCGGATTGCACTTTCTGGGCCGTCTGGGGAGTGCAAATCTCCCATTCTTGTCTAACTGAGCCTTGCTTAAGCAGCAGTTGGGAAAGAAAAAATAAAAAAATTGGCCGACAGGATAGGATCGAAACTTTCATAGGAGAAAATAGCCAAGACCCACTGGGATGCATGCTTAAGAATTTTAAGTTGTTTAATGACAAAAGATGAGCTCATAAAGTTTTGTAATGGGGAATGGGTGACATTTAGTGTTGGCTGGCCAACTGGGGGAAGCTGAAAAAATGTTGGGTCCAAGGTATATAATAAAGTGATTGTTGATAACCATGGGGATCAGCTGCCTTATATTGATGCTTGGCAAATGTGGATATTGAAAAATCCTGATTGAGTAAGAAAATATAAAGGTCAATATTGTAAAGTCATGATGGTATGCTCCGAGAAGAAGCCCAAAGCCCCTGTTCTCCCTGACTCAAGCCCCACGGAAAGAGCTTGGAGATTAAGAGATCCTGCCCAAGGCTCCCTGGGTTTCCCCTGCCCTATTCGGCCTGTTAGGTTGGGAGGAGGGAGAGAAGCCCCCCCCCCACGGAGAACCCATCTGTTACATCCCCAAGTCTCGCTCAGTCTAGCTCCTTCTAAGTTGAAACATCTTCCAGTGTATTCAAGTTTGTTAGAGGAAGCAAGAACAGCTACAACAACAACATAAAAGTTGTAAACTCTGAAGAAAGAGATTTGTTTGAAGTCTTAAAGACTGTGGCAAAATTAAAGGAACAAAGACAGAGCAATGTCTGGGTCTGTGTAAGCTTATCTCTGCCAGTCTATTGAAAGCAGAGCTAAGGGGGGGTTGCCCGACCCCACCAGAAGATGTCTGTAAGGACCTAATAGAAACAGTAAGATTTGCAAAAGAATTGCCCAAGTTAAAGCATCACAGCTGGAAAGCTAAGCAGACCTTGCTCTTATCTGTCGAAGAATCTAAAAGAGGTGTAAGGTTACACCTTCCACTCTTAAACTAATGAAAAGACAGACAGCCTTTGCTAACATCCCATTTTTATTGCCCAAAGCTTTTTGTTTGGATCCATTATTGTTTAGATTTTTGAGAGGCACTCTGCACATGGATTAGAACTTTAGACTGTTAGAGACTTGCCATGAACAGTACTGTGAGGCTTGTCATAGCCATAAACTCCGGTTGTTGTAGATTGTGTGTTTGTTTGTGATCAGCTCAGTGCACAGTTTGATTTGTAACTTCAACACTCAGATAAAAAGCTGTATTTCCAAGGCTTTGAGAGATTCACAGACTACAAAGGAAACAGCCTTCAAAAAGTTCAAAGAGAAACTACGAAAGTTAGTTTCCGTTTAGAAAAAAAGGGGGCCAATAAATTGTCTTAAAAAGTGAGAGAGGAAAATTCCCCCTCCCCTTCTCCTGTGGCATCTCTAAGCCCAGCTGTGCTTCTAAAGCCTGAGAAAGTTCCTGCCCCACGTGTTCCAGCTCTTTCTCAAAATCTGAACTGTCTGGACACTCTATATGCTCAGAGGCAAGCCTGACACTCTGTCAAAATTCATAAAGTGTGGAGTTGCTGATGCAAAAATGGTGGCTTAAAACTTTTTGCATATATAAAAATGCCCTTCCCTTGATCTTAATGGGCCCTGGCTGTGCAGGCAGAAGAACAGTATGATTGCCAGATCTGCTCCACCATGCCCTGCCATCAAAAAAATGTTTTTCAGTCATGCTGTTAGATTTCAATGGTATAAAGCAGAAAAGGCAGAAAAAAAAAAGAGAAAGGACATTGGCAAAAAGACTGCCCAAAGTGAAAGGGGAAGAAGAGGGGGGCGATGGTGGCCATAAAAGGAAAGAGGACCAGCCGTGGGTATCCTTGCTTCAATATTCAAATGACCTTCTTCTGGTCACCCAGACAGAGGACTCATGTGCTAAAGTGACTATCTCCCTCTTGCAAGAATTAAACTTGAAAGGCTATAAAGTGTCAAGAGAAAAGGCTCAGATTTGCCAGACCCATGTCACCTTCTTGGGCTACCTGATTCGAAAGGGAACCAGAGACCTGAGCGCTGCACGGTTGGACGTCATACAGAAGACACAGAGGCCTAAAGACCCTCAAGAGTTGTGAGCTTTCCTTGAGCTCACCGGGTTTTGTAGAATGTGGATACCTGATTATGGGGGGAAGGCGAAGCCCCTGTATAAAGCTTTGACAAAGGAAAATATCATCCACTGGAAATGGACAAATAAAATGGAAAAAGGCTTTTCTTGAGCTGAAGCAAGCCTTGGTGTCGCCACCCGCTCTGGCCTTACCAGATCCCAATAAACCGTACCGGCTCTATGTACATGAAAATAAAGGAGTGGCATCAGGGGTTTTGACCCAAAGGACAGGTCCTTCCTGGAGACCTGTAGGATACTACTCGAAGACTCTGGATCCAACTGCAAAGAGATGGCCTGCTTGCTTAAGGGCCGTGGCAGCAACTGCGCTTTTATCCGTCACGCCAGTCACGCTATGAGATCTCCCTGCTTTCAAGCCCAGGCCTCATCCTGCCACCTTGCTCCCTGAGCCAGATCTAAATTGTCATGAGTGTTTAAAAATTTAGAGTCAGGTAACCCTGATCAGGCCTGACCTCACTGATTCCTTGTTACCAAAGCCAAACCTTGAAGTGTTTGTAGATACACAAGATGTGCAGTAGTTACTCTCGAAAAGGCGCATGGAAAGAGTGCCAATCCCAAAGAAAGAAGAGGCAATGCTTTGGCAGATAAGGCTGCAAAAGAAGCCGCACAAATAAGAAGTGAGGAGGTGCATTATGAAAGACCCCTAATCCCATATTTGAGTACAGACTTGGTTCCAATCTACTCTCCAGCTGAGAATGAGAGAGCTCTTAAACACAAGGCAAAGCAAACTAAAATTTGCTCAGAGACTAAATTAAAATGGCCACAGGCCTTGCCAATCGCCTTAACTCGAATACAGTGCACCCCCAGGCGAAGTATTAAATTGATACCGTTTAAAATGTTGTATGGGCGCCCACCTCAGATGTTACCTATGGCTGATAGCTTAAATATAAACTTAAAAGTAGGGGCTTTAAAGATCCATGAATATGTTACTGCCTTGCAGTCTGTTTTGTCTTGTCTTCACAGGTTCGCAGCACCATACCAATCCTTGCCTTTAGATGCTCCAGTGCATAATTTCAGTCCTGGTGATTAGGTGGTGATCCAATCCTGGAAAGATGAACCACTTATTGAGAAATGAAAGGGTCCATTCCAGGTTCTACTCACCACTCACACGGCTATAAAAGTCGCTAGAAGAAAGAAGTGGATCCATCATACCCACATAAAAGCATCACCTGCACCAGAGAGGGTCACACCAGAAGCTGACCCACCTGAAGGCCACCGTTAAAGTAGCAAACCACTAGAAAAATAGGGCAACTTATAAAACAAATGAGTAAAAACTGTGATGACACTGTAATAATTGGAAAACAACTGTCAGATTCAGAACCAAACAAGGTAGGGGGTGAACTAGTTACAGGATTGGTTACCCTGGGTTTATACCCAGAAATTATTGCAGAAAAAGTATCCTAGGCCTCACTTGCCGTCTAGAAGAGACCATCAGTGCCACAGCCATAATGGTAAGGGCCACGCAATCTGAAATTGAAGATCTCAGCCAGCTAGTGGCCCAGTATCAGTTTGCTTTAGATTATCTCTTAGCACGCCAAGGTGGCTTCTGCACCCTAGTGAAGCAAGGGTGTAGAGTAAAGTTCCATGATTTAAACAAAACCATAGAAAATGAAATCGCCAAACTACAAGATATGATTGGACAGAATTATTCAGGAGCAAGTGATCCTTGGTTATAGTTGACTTCCTGGCTCCCTGATTTTGCATGGTTAAAACAACTTGTAATCAATGCAGTTTTGATTGTTATGATACTATTGATGATGGTTTGTGCCTTTAAGTGTGTAGTCCACTGCTGGACCAAAGAGAGGTATAAGATTTAAGAAAAGCCTTTTGAGGGGGGAGTGTTATAGAAATTTCAGTTGTAGTATGTCTGTTATCCCATGATTTTATAAGCTAGGCTATGTCTATTTTACCTCATTGTGAGACTGCCATGCTAAACAAAGACACAGCGCCTTATCAGAGACTCAGGAATGCCAAGAATGTGTTTACTAGAGTACAAGGCTACCTCTCTGCGCATGCCTAGATATGTCAAAGGTGCTGCCTGTCTTCTGTTTCCCTCTCAGCTAGACAAAGAGATTAGTACAGCGCAAGCATAAGACAGCCCCCAAAGTTCTTGCCTATATAAACTTTTGGATCACATCACTTGATTGTGACCTTTGTTGGAGCGTTAGCCCCAAGGGTTGCCTTATTCTGCAGAATAAAATTGTGTTGGACCAGATCTCTGCCTCCTCTCGTTCTTGGTAAACAAATTAGAAAGTCTACCAGGGAAAAGAACACAATTTTTGTAACACCGGCACACGTCCTGAGGCCCAGCTGGGGGCTGGGCGGTGGCAGTGGTGGAGCAGCTGGGCTTCCAGATTGCCCCAAAGTTCCGCCAAAGCACTTTAGAGCGACCCAACCTGCTTTGTGTCACTTCATGCCCCCTCCGCCTTGCCTCAGAAGTGGCCTGAAGCGCCCCATTTTGGCTCGGAACTTGGGCTTCAGGCCAAAGCAGTGCACAGCCCTAGTACAATCCACTAGGGGTTCTGCACAGTCCTAAACAGAAGCTGCATAAGGCTGCTACAATGCTTTTGGAGCCTGAGCCACCAGGGCACTTTCTTGCACAAGGCCCATTGGAATGAACAGGAGCTATACAAGAGCAGAAAAATGCACTAGTGGATTGAACTCTATGTTAATTTGTGGGAGAGGGGTGCTATTTGGACCTTTCCACCACAGGCACCAAAATGTTTTGGAAAACCAAAAAAAGAGTGAAGACAAATGCATGCAATAGTTTTGCAATAAACGTATTCTATCATTAAAAAGCACTCAGAAATTGAAAAGCAATTTCATGAAAATGATGCATCTATGTACATCCATTTCATAGGCACTTCAGCATAGATGCAGTCATTTAATTAGAACATATTGGATGCAAATACAGTCATTTGAAAAATTCCACAGAAGGTGCCAAACATGAATCAGCTTTACCTTCAGACAGCTCAAACCTTAAAAAATGCTAGAAGTTTCTTTAGAACATCAGGGCAGTTGAAGATTTTTCATTGGAGTGGCTTGATTTTTTAAAAAATATTTTTAAAAATATTTATTTATTTTTAAATTGAATATATTTCTTGGCTTTATCCCCAGAGATGGTAATCAAGGAGGCTAGCAACTAAAATATAAAATACAAAATTATCATCAATAACTCAAAAGCAAATCAGCTAAAATACATCAATAAAATTAAGAAATAAACAGCACTTGCCAATTAAAACCTATCTTAACCAACTGACAGGGGAGCTTAAAGACCAAATGCCTTTCTAAATAACAACATATTTGCCTGCTGGTGGACAGACATCAAAGTTGGAGCTCGCCTGGCCTCCCGTGTTCAAGTGTCTGGGAGCAGCCACCAAGACAGTCCTCTCTTGCAGTCCCACCTTTTGACTGAATGCACTTCTGTTTTGTTTGGACTAAGCTTCAGTTTGTTAGCTCTCATTCAGTCCTTTACCAACATCAGATTTAGAACTTGAACAGTTTCCTTGGATTTAGTCGGAAAGGAGAAATAGAAATAGAGAGCCAGTGTGGTGTAGTGGCAAGAGTGTTGGACTGGGAGCTGGGAGATCTGGGTTCTAGTCCCCACTCGACCATGGAAGCTCACTGGGTGACTTTGGGCCAGTCACACACTCTCAGCCCAACCTACCTCACAGGGTTGTTGTTGTGAGGATAAAATGGAGAGGAGGAGGATAATGTAAGCTGCCTTGGGTTCCTTGCAAGAGGAAAAAAGGCAGGATATAAATGCAATAAATAAATAAAATAAATAAAATAGAGCTATACGTGATCAGCTGAATCCAGGAGTACACTCACACTGCAAACCTGAGTCTTCCAAAAATTACTCTCCCAAACGGTTTCATGTAAATGTTAAATAGCATGGGGAATGAGATGAAATTCTCCATGTCTCTCCATTTTCATATCCCTGTTTAACTGAGAAGCCAACAGAATTTGGCTGCACAGTCATGTGCCAAGCACGTGGTAGCAAAGATGAGAAAGAGGGTGAGGAGCAGTTGCGGCAGGTGACAACAGCGATGAGAAGGCAGACTCTCTGAGGGAGGGGGTGCATTGAGGGTGCCTTGCCCTAGGGCCCTCAAAATCCTCAAGTTGGCTATGAGTTGGCTAAAATGGTGGGTGGGGAGCCGCCAGGAGGTGGAGCTTATGGATTCCATTAAGGGTCCGCCCTGCCTTCCCCCCGCCCCCCCCCCGAGTCCAAGCACTGCTTAAGCTTCCTTGCCTTACTTAAAGGTAGAACTGGCCTTGAACTATTCTGCTAAACCACGGCCACACAAAAGGACAACGCAGTGCAAATGTTATTCAATCATAGCTTCGATCATAGCTATTAAATATGTAGCCAAGGCTTCACAGACATGTTGTTAAAAACAACAACCCCCCCCCCCGACACACACACAGATTTGAATTAAACCCACTGATGCTGTTAACACCAAAAGGGGTCCTTAGGGTTTACCTCCTGTGAGAATTGTGTAAAGGATTTCATGGAAGCCCTCTCTCCATGTCCATGGTAGAACAATGTTGTTCCACAGCATATTTCTGTCAGGTTGGCGTTCTGAGAATGTAGATGACTGTGTGCCTCAAAGGCAAATCTCCAAGGGCCTGTACACCTAGAAGCTTGTGCATGTCAGTAACCTCTATACAGCGGGATGTTTGTACGCTTGCTGCAAAGCCCCTTAGAGGAGCCGTGATCGATGTATGGGGAAGCAACTCAATGTACATCCATGTCATCTACCTTGAAACATATAGTACAGAGGGAATTATCAGTAAGGTCAGTGTGTGCATGAGGAAGCAACTCTGCGATGCACAGCCTAGAGGGTAAAAGAGCCCAGGATGCCAGTTGACAGATATGGTGTTGACTGAGGGCCCCAAGGAGTCTGAGTCAAAATGAGAAAGACTTTGATTTAAATGGTTTGAGGGTTGCAAAAGGTCAAAATTATCCCAGGGCAATTGCGGCTTCCACATCATGGGACACAATGCAAACTCTGAAGCCATTGCGCTCTCTCTCTCTCTCTCTCTGTGGGGGTGTATTAGGTTTCATACAGAGCATCTCTTCTTCTTGTTGTTCAGTTGTTCATTCGTGTCCGACTCTTCATGACCCCATGGACCATAGCACGCCAGGCCTTCCTGTCCTGCGCTCTCTCCCGGAGTGTGCTCAAGTTCATATTCATTGCATCGGTGATGCTATCTATCCATCTCAACCTCTGCCTTCCCCTTCTCCTTTTGCCTTCAATCTTTCCCAGCATCAGGGTCTTTTCCAGGGAGTTTTCTCTTCGCATTAGGTGGCCAAAATATTTGAACTTCAGCTTCAGTATCTGTCCTTCCAGTGAGCAGTCAGGGTTGATTTCCTTTAGGATGGACTGATCTGACCTCCTTGCAGTCCAGGGGACTTGTAAGAGTCTTCTCCAGCACCACAGTTCAAAAGCATCGATTCTTCGGTGCTCAGCCTTCCTTGTAGTCCAGCTCTCACAGCCATACGTTGCTACTGCGAAAACCATAGCTTTGATTAGACGGACCTTTGTCAGCAAGGTGATGTCTCTGCTTCTTACTATGCTGTCTAGGTTTGCCATAGCTTTCCTCCCAGGGAGCAAGTGTCTTTTAATTTCATGGCTACAGTCACCGTCTGCGGTGATCTTGGAGCCCAAGAAAATAAAATCTGTCATTGCTTCCATTTCTTCCCCTTCTGTATGCCAGGAAGTGATGGGGCCAGATGCCATGATCTACATTTTTTTAATGTTGAGTTTCAAACCAGCTTTTGCACTCTCGTCTTTCACCCTCAACAAGAGGCTCTTTAGATCCTCTTCGTTTTCTGCCATTAGGGTGATATCGTCTGCGTATCAGAGGTTGTTGATAATTCTCCCGGCAACCCTAATTCCGACCTGTGATTCATGCAACCCGGCGTTTCTCATGATGTACTCTGCATATAAGTTAAATAAGCAGGGCGACAATATGCAGCCTTGTCGTACTCCTTTCCCAATTTTGAACCAATCGGTTGTTCCATGTCCGGTTCTTACTGTTGTTTCTTGACCCTCATACAGGTTTCTTAGGAGATAGGTAAGGTGGTCTGGTACTCCCATCTCTTTCAGAATTTGCCACAGTTTGTTGTGGTCCACACAATCAAAGGCTTTAGCGTAGTCAATGAAGCAGAAATAGACATTTTTCTGGAATTCTCTAGGGATGTACAGAAGTTACTTACCGTTTCACAGATCTGCTTCGCGGTGGGGGGGAGGCACTCCGTCCCTCCCCCCAGAATCCTCGACAGGGGGGAGGCGCTCTGTCCCTCCCCCCAGAGTCCTGCCCAGCTGGCTCCGCTCCGTGGGGATTCCGGGGAGCCGTTGGCCGGCTCTGCCAGCAGCCGGACATCCGGCTGCTGGGTAGCAGGGACGCAAATGGCGGCTGCCATAGCCGCCGCTGTTTGCATCCCTGTATTCAACCGTGATAGGCTACGTAAATATCAACCGTGATAGGCTACGTAAAACAGCAAATAAAAAAGGAATGCAAATAGCGCCCACTACGCTATTTGCGTTCCCCTTTATTTTCACCGTAATAGTCTACGTAAATATTTACATAGACTAAGATGGTGAAAAATAAGGAACGCAAATGGCGGCTGCCATAGCCGCCGCCATTTGCGTACGCGTTTTTTTTTTAACCCAGACGTGATAGGCCACGTAAGTCTTTATGTAGCCTATCACATCTATGTAAAAAAACACAAAAAACAAAAGACTGCAAATGGCAGTGGCGGCAGCCGGTCGGAAGACCAGCCACCGCAACCGCCGCTGGAGCCGCCGCCGTCCGGAACATCCGCCTGTTAGAAAAAAGGAGACTCCATAACCGTTGGCGTCTCAAGTTACGTAAGAGCCCGAGTGGCGGGAAAATATAGTCGGAGCAAAAAGGGAATCATACTGACGCGCTCATGACTAACAGCTTGGTAAGCTGATAGTGACTGTTTATTGGATATTAACTTAGTGAGCCGATGTACTGACTGTTTCATTGGTTACTGGTAAGAACAATAGAAGCGATATGATATAAAGGGCTTTTGCACACGTGTCTCGGGGTCCAGACTGCTCTGCACCCGTTTTGCAAAACGTTCAATAAAATAGTGTTGGATCCACTGCTGCCTGCCTGGCATTCTTTTCTTCTAAACCAAAAGCAAGGACTTTTTATCTAACAATTTGGTGCCGTGACTTGGATCCTGCTTCGGGGCGCGTCCCCTTCGCGCTGAGCCGAGGGGCTGCGGAGGAGAAGTGGCCACAGGCGGTTGTTTTACACTGCCTTCTCCTCACGACGGTGGCGGCAGAGGCGCCTGGGGACCAACGCCAGAGGAAGAGGGAGACGTGTCTTTTTAGGCACCGGCAGTGGATCAATAAGCAGCTGGACACAGCTGCGGGCGGGACAGAAGAGGCTTTTGGGGTAAGTGAAACAGCTTACATTAGGGGATAAACGCGGGACGGTGGTGTGTTTGTGATTGTGTGAGACGCCTACAGGCGAAGCGAGTGGGGAGCCCCGATCTGCATTTCCTTACCCCGGAGACGGGCTAGGTCAGAGGAGGGCGAAGCGCACGAATTGCTGACTGAAATTCCCACCGTCATGGGCGGGTCCCAATCTAAGTCTGCAAAGAAGTCCCATACGCCCTTGGAGTGTTGTTTGCGCAATTGGTCACATTTTAAGCAGGATTATGGAACTAAGATGACAACGGATCGTCTTGTCTTTTTTTGCACCCGGGAATGGCCAATATTAGAACCCAAATGGCCACCCGAGGGGTCTTTTGACCCAACCTTGGTATCTGATGTGCGAACAATAGTAGCACAGAGGGGAAGTTGGGACCAGTTCCCTTATATTGATTCGTGGGCAACTTGTGTGCCCCTTGGCGGCAGACCTGCTCCGTGGGTTGTTAAATGCATGTCCCTTGCCCTTCCCATGGTGGTCAAAAGGAAACCACCAAAAGAAGGACCACCCAGGGTCGTGGCCACGGCACCGGAGGACCTACTGCTTCCTCCTCCCTACGGGACAGCCGTCGCAGGGCGCTCGTTGCAACCACCACCCTCTCCTGAGGGGCCCGCCCAGCGGTTAGATGCCCCCGAGAAGGACCCCTCTCATGAAATAGTACCAGAGGACCCCACCCCTCTAGTTGAACGCCAGGACACTCTCCAAGATCGTCTATATTCCCTAGAGGAAAGATTGGAGGTCCTACAGAGAGAGGCAAAAGGGGGACCTAACTACAACCTGCGAAAGGACCCCCAACCACCGGTGAAGTTCACTTTCCCCATCAGAGAAGTCCCCGACCCTACCGCCCAACATCCTCAAGGGACGATGTTTGTTTATGTCCCATTCACAACATCTGATTTGTATAATTGGAAACAATTTAACCCCTCCTTTGAAGAGGATCCCGGGCCACTCCTGTCTATGGAGAATGTGAGGCTTACTCACAACCCCACATGGGACGATACACAAATGCTATTGAACACCTGTTTTCTCAGCCAAAAGCCAACCATCCTTGTGGGGGCACGAGCCAAGTATAGGGAGGAAAATCCCCAGGCAACTGAGGATGAGACGGCGGAGGTTCTGCCCACAGGGCGACCCAATTGGGGGGTGGCCACAGCGGCACATAGATGCTTACATGCTGACTATTTTCGACTCATTTTAGCAGGCATGAAGCAAGCCGCGAGAAGGGCCCCCAATTTGCAAAATGTCCTGACTCTAAAGCAAGACAAAAACGAACCTCCTGCCATGTTCCTCCAAAGGCTGTGGGAAGCCTTCGCTAAATATACTGACATTGACTTGAATGATCCAAATAATTTAAGGATCCTCACGACTCAGTTCGTGGGAAATAGCTGCCAGGACATCAGAAAGAAGTTGCAAAAAGTTGAAGGAGGGTTGGCAGCTGACCTAGGAGTTTTAGTTGAAGTAGCTCAAAAGGTTTATGAGAGGCGAGAAGAAGAAGAAGGAAAAGAAAAAGACAAGAGGCAGGCCAAGCTCCTTGCTGCAGTTCTTAAACCTGACAAAGAGGGAGCTAGGAAGGGGAGGAAAGGGGGAAGGAAAGGATCTCCCCTGGGGAAAGATCAATGTGCCTTTTGTAAGAAAATGGGGCACTGGAAGCGTGACTGTGAGGCTTTGAAGCAGAAAGAGAGAGGGGAAAATACGGGAGGAGCGCAGAGAGTTCTGTATGAACAGGAAAGAGATTAGGACAGACCGGGGCCTGGCCCCCTCTTAGCCATCTCTGAGGCAAGACGGGACCCCATGGTCAAAATAAAGGTTTGGGGCCGCTCCTACAAAGCCCTTGTGGACACAGGGGCCGCCCTGTCCGTCCTCCCCCTCAGTGAGCCCCCAACGGGAGGTGGGGGGTTCACCACCATAACTGGGGTCAAGGGAAGGGCAACCCAAGTGCCCCTCTCTCGTCCCCTGTTCACCAAGGTTGGGAAAACACACCTAGAACATGCATTTGTCTGTACCCCCTCCTGTCCAGTGGCATTGCTAGGGAGGGACTTATTGACTAAACTCCAAATTGAGATTGCTTTTACTCCTGACGGAAGGATGGAGATACGGCTCCCTAAACAGCAGAGTAGTAACTACCAAATGGCCCTTTTGAAGGTTGCAGAAGAATCCACCCCAGAGGCCACTGAGGACTGGAGCTTAATAGAAAACAGAGTCAACCCTCTAGCTTGGGCCGGGATTGGAGGGGCCTCTCTTGCCAAGTCGGCAGCACCATACAAAATTCCCCTCAAGGAGGGAGCAAGGTCTGTTCATGTGAAACAGTATCCCCTTTCCCGCCAAGGAAAGGAGGGCCTACAACCAGTAATAACAAAGCTCCGAGAAGAAGGCCGGCTCATTGAGATAATGTCCCCCTATAACACGCCCATCATCGCTGTGCCAAAAAGGGGAGGGGGGGGCAAGGGCTTTCGTTTAGTGCAAGACCTCCGGCTCATTAATCAGCAGATCGAGGCCCCCCATCCTGTGGTCCCCAACCCACACACCCTCCTTGTAGGAATTCCGGAAGAGCACGCCTGGTTCACTGTCATAGACCTAAAAGATGCCTTTTTCAGCATCCCCCTCCACCCTGATTCAAGGCCTTTGTTCGCCTTTGAATGGGAAAGCCCGGGGGGGGGGTCAAAAGTTCAATTAGCATGGACAGTCATCCCTCAGGGGCTGAATCTCTCACCGGTGGTCTTTGGCCAGCAGCTCCAAAAGGATCTCGAACCCTGGGTCCAGCAGCACTCAGAGGTGCATCTCCTCCAGTACTGTGACGACCTCCTGATTTCAGCCAAGGCCAAGAATGCGTGCCTGAGTGGGACGGTTTCCCTCCTCAACTATCTAGCGGGGGGGGGGGTATAAAGTGTCAAAAGAAAAAGTACAGTTGGCCCAACCAACTGTAAAATTCCTAGGCTACCACATAACTAAAGGGACTCGGAGCCTAGGGCAAGAAAGAGTTGAAGTCATCCGTGACACTCCTGTCCCTAAGTCCCCCCGCGAATTGAGGGCCTACCTGGGGCTGACCGGATTCTGCCGACTATGGATAGCAAACTATGGGGAGACAGCGCGGCCGCTGTATGAGGCGCTGCAGAAAGATAGACTGGATAAATGGAAATGGACTAAGGAAATGAATAAGTCTTTTCTCAGTCTTAAAGCTGCTCTTGTGTCACCACCTGCTCTAGCCATACCAAATCCCAGCCGGCCATTTAGACTTTATGTGCATGAAAATAAGGGCATAGCTTCGGGAGTGCTTTGCCAGCGAAAAGGGCCCTCTTGGAGACCAGTGGGATATTATTCCAAGGTCCTAGATGTCGTAGCACGAGGATGGCCAAGTTGCCTGAGGGCAGTAGCGGCAACAGCTCTGACTTGTACCGAAGCCGAGAAAATTACAATGGGAGGACCCATTGAAGTTTGGGTGCCGCATGGAGTGCCACAAATTTTGGGATCAGGAGGAGGAAGCAAATTTCTCAACCCAGCCCAGCATTCCCGATATGAAATAGGTTTACTAACAAACGAAAACCTCACTTTTAAGGCTTGCTCCAGCTTTAATATCGCCACACTACTGCCAACATTACTGGGCACAAACGGATCAGGACTCCCAGATCATGACTGCCTTGAAGTATTAGACCTAGACACCAAAGGCCGACCGGACCTTGAGGATGAACCAATAGAGGGAGCCAGAGATCTGTTTTTAGATGGATCTAGCTATATGCTGGATGGAAGGCGCTACACAGGCGCGGCCGTCATTACTCTAGAGGAGAGTGTGCGCGAGGAAAGGCTGCCTCCTCATTTCTCCACCCAATCCGCTGAACTGGTAGCCCTGACAAGAGCCCTGCAAGCCAGCAAGGGAAAGCGAGTAATTATTTATACCGATAGCAAAAATGCCTTCGCCATTGTGCATGCTCATGGGCAACTGTGGAAAGAGAGGGGATTCCTTACAGCAAACGGATCTCCAGTGGCTAATGGCGGCCTAATAGTGGATCTTCTGGATGCCCTCCAGCTACCCTCACAAGTAGCTGTTGTCCACGTCCGAGCCCATGGGAAAGAAAAAGAGGAAAAATGGAGACAGGGAAACCAGAAGGCAGATGAGGCCACAAAAACAGCAGCCAGAGAGAGAATCCAAGGAACATTCCTCATTCTACCCAAAAGAAAAGAGCGCCCCACATACTTCCCTGCTGAGTTACGGATGGCACAAGAACACGGAATAAGTCCCTGCGATGATGGATGGATCCAGATGACAGATGGAAGACTGCTTCTTCCACAGACCCTGCAGAGGGTTGTTCTAGAGCAAGTTCACCATTCTCTTGGACACCCTGGAGCATCAGCCATGATCGACTATTGCAAGAGGCTGTTTGTCTCCCCTGGCTTAACTGTATGCGCCCATCGACTAGCCGCAACCTGTGAAGTCTGCCAGAAAACCAACCCTCCCGGGGCACCCCCTCCTCCAAAAGGAGGGCGACCATGGGCCTACTATCCTTTCCAGAGGGCGCAGATTGATTTTGCTGAGATGCCACCATGTAGGGGTTACAGGTATTTGCTTGTAATAGTATGTCAAATGACAGGGTGGGTAGAGGCGTTTCCATGTAGGAACTGCCAAGCTAAAACTGTTGTTGCTAAATTGTTACAGGAGGTGGTGCCCCGGTTCTCCCAGCCTGAAGTTATAGAATCCGATCAGGGCTCACATTTCACCTCAGTTATTACACGGGGGCTGGCACAAGCTCTGCGAGTAGAGTGGCATTTACATTGCCCCTGGAGGCCCCAGGCAAGTGGACAGGTTGAAAGAATCAATCGGATCCTCAAGGAGACTTTAACCAAACTCCAATGAGGGGTGAAGCTCACTTGGGTTGAGGCTCTGCCAATAGCTTTAACGAAGTTTCGAAGGATGCCAAGAAAGGACATAAAATTGTCCCCCTTCGAACTGATGTTTGGGTTCCCGCCTCGGGTACACTGCGGAAGGAGGGAGGAAGTCAAGTGGGAGGTGGGTGATCAGATGCTAAGGGATCAGTTGACTTCTCTACAGTCTGTTCTTTCACAGCTACGAGCTTATTCCGTTCCATTTCAGAGACTGCCGTTAGATGCACCTATCCATCTCTTCCAGACGGGAGACGAGGTGTTGCTGAAAAAGTGGAATAAAGAAGCTTTAAAGGAAGGGTGGGAGGGGCCTTATTTGGTGGGACCAACCAGCCACTCGTGTGTAAAGCTTGTGGGTTCTAGTAAATGGACACATTGCAGCCGGATAAAGCCATTTAAGCGACCCTCGCTTCCTTCTGTCACCTGGAAAGAACAGGAGGACACAGGCAACGGTCCTTTGCTCCCTGGCACCCCTCCGGAAGCTGCCAAGGACACAGGCGAAGAAGCCATCCAGGAGCCACAATCGCCTGTAATATACAAGTCACAACATCTGGGAAAAGCTCGGGTTCGAATTACAAAAAACTTGTAATATGAAGCAAGTATTGTGGGTGGTGTTGGTAATGTTAGTTAAAGAAATATTAACGTGGATGGTGATACCTCAAGGACTTGGGCTTGACAGCTTTAAGATAAAACCCCGAAATGTCACACCAACACCCCTCAGACCACTTCTGGTACAGATCCCTGAGAAAGAGAGGCGTCCCTGGAGAACTAGGTTAGGGATCCCAATAACAGAGGAAACTGATAATGTGTGGTTAGAGTGGATAAAGTATACAGCCAAGTCTTTAAATAAGTCTGACTGTTTTGTTTGTGCCACAGGGAGATCTGTAGCAAAGATGCTGCCCTTTCCACTGGGATGGGACACTCCTTCCCTCCTCACCTGCGTGATCCGTTTGTTCCAACACCCTGATGCATGGGGAGAGGAGGAATGCCAAACCCTCAATAAATTATACCCCCCACTCAAATCAAAGGATCGTGTCAGACCTTCCACAGTCTTCCTGCAAAGAAGAAACCATACCAGATGCATACACCGAAACCTTGCAGACACAGAGGGGCGTATAGGGAACCTGATGAGTAAAGTAAGATGTGTTAATTCCACCCGCTTTAGGAATAATTCCCTTTCAATCCCACGAGCTGATCTCTGGTAGTATTGTGGTGGTCTAGAGTTGTATAAGGTATTGCCCTCCAATTGGTCTGGAGCTTGTGGGTTAGTTCAGTTGGCAGTCCCCTTTTCAATTGCATACCATCCAGCAGAGAAGACTGGCCAACCCCGGCAGAAACGATCAGTAACCCCTTTTGATGATCAAATATATATTGACTCCATAGGAGTACCAAGGGGAGTGCCAGACGAGTTCAAAGGAAGAAATCAAATTTCTGCAGGATTTGAATCTACCCTGATTTGGTGGGTGACCATTAACAAAAATGTAGATTGGATCAATTACGTTTATTATAATCAACAGAGGTTTATAAACTATACTCGAGATGCTGTAAAAGGATTGGCTGAGCAGCTAGATGCCACCAGCCAAATGGCTTGGGAAAATCGGCGTGTTCTTGATATGATGTTAGCAGAAAAAGGAGGGGTTTGTGTCATGCTAGGTGGACGGTGTTGCACCTTCATCCCTAACAACACTGCCCCAGATGGCACGGTAACAAGGGCTTTGCAGGGCCTCACCGCCTTGTCTGAAGAATTAGCCGAGAATTCAGGGATTAACAACCCCGTGACTGACTGGTTAGAGAGATGGTTTGGAAAATGGAAACACCTAGCAGCCTCAACCCTTATTTCGCTTGTAGTGATGATAGGAGTTTTAGTGTTATTTGGTTGTTGCATTATCCCCTGCGCTAGAGGCTTATCCCAGCGGTTAATTGAAACCGCTCTGTCAAAACAGATGCTCTTGCTTTATTGTGCTGATAAAGATACTCCGTTTTAAATGCTTTAAGACGTGAATAAAGACTTAAAGGAGGGAATTGTTAGAAAAAAGGAGACTCCATAACCGTTGGCGTCTCAAGTTACGTAAGAGCCCGAGTGGCGGGAAAATATAGGCGGAGCAAAAAGGGAATCATACTGACGCGCTCATGACTAACAGCTTGGTAAGCTGATAGTGACTGTTTATTGGATATTAACTTAGTGAGCCGATGTACTGACTGTTTCATTGGTTACTGGTAAGAACAATAGAAGCGATATGATATAAAGGGCTTTTGCACACGTGTCTCGGGGTCCAGACTGCTCTGCACCCGTTTTGCAAAACGTTCAATAAAATAGTGTTGGATCCACTGCTGCCTGCCTGGCATTCTTTTCTTCTAAACCGAAAGCAAGGACTTTTTATCTAACACGCCCCAAGTAAGTCTTGTCCCGGGGGGGGGATCCGCAGGGGGCGGGGGGTGGCAGGCCATTCCTCCATGGATTTCAGGGGGGGCCGAATGCCAGTGCATTTGGCCTCACTGAAATCTGTGGTGGAATTCTCCGCCATCCCTAGAATTCTCTTGTTTTCTCCATGATCCTGCGAATGTTGGCAATTTGATCTGTAGTTCCTCTGCCTCTTTGAAACCCAGCTTATACTTCCGGTAGTTCTCGGTTCACATACTGCTGAAGCCTAGCTTGTAGGTTTTTGAGCATAACCTTACACCAGCCTAAAATCCCGCATTTAAAACAGGGCTTTCTGCTTCCATTTTAGATACAGGATCAAGATGGATTCCCTTTACATGCACTTCTTTCCCCCCTTTCCCCCCTCTCCCCCCTTATCTGAGTCTTTGGTATATTATATATTTGGTATATTTCATTATATAGCCACTAGATGGCGCTGTAGTCTAGCGCCTCTTATTGCGAGTTTTCTTCTTTTATGAGGGAACGCAAACGGAACTCAAGCGCTGTAATTTGATAGCTCATTATCTCTGATCTTTTAAAAAATGGAATTAAGGTCATTTAATGCTGGAGATGCTCTGGGGGCTGACGACATCATCTAAAGGGCCTGCAGACTTCCATGAGTAATCAATCTCAGTAGCAGGATAAAAGCTCTGTGTGAAGAAACACACAGTCTTCATGTTTAGACAGTCCAGTCTACAACCCTGATATAAATTCAAACCAGATTAAGGGCTGTTTTATAAAAGGTATTTCCCCTGTATAGATAAATAGGAAAGAGTGACCTTCCCCAAGCTGATACCTTCCAGATGTGTTGGGCTACAACTCCCTTCAATACTGGCCTACATGGGGGATAGTGAGAGTTGTAGTCCAACACATCTGGGGAACACCAGGTTGGGGGAGGCTGGGAAAGAGGAAACAAAATAGGTGAAGAGCATACACTTCTCTATTTTGTTACATGTTGATTCATCCAAAAATGTATAACACAAATTGTGTCACTTGTGAAGAATATAGTTATCCTTCCCTTGATCAGCCATAGAAACAGTCCCAGACAGAGCTGCCCTAGTTACTAATGATATGCTGGAGAGTGATTTTACCGGCTGGCAAAAATGCCAAGACAGATACCTCTTGGATCAGATACCAAGTAGTAGGATGCTGAAAAGTTTCTCGTCACCATTTCAAATCAGACCCATGATGAGGGCCCCCCATATGAAGGAAGGCCTATGCAGGGCTGTGTGTATTTTGCTTTTTGCACTAAAATAAAATAGAATAAATTCTGAATGAAGAAAAGTTGTATTCTACAGTCTGTATAATTATTCAAACTGAGCAATTTTGAGTAAGGTTTCTTATTTCCCCTGCCCCCAGTTTGTGCTGTTTTTCTGCTCACAGGGAGAGGCAAAGAGCACTCATGTCTGACCACAGCCCCAAGCAATCTATTTTAGTAGCATCTCGGAATTTGGAGCATCTCAGCAAGCATTGTCTGCGCACACATCCGGCATATCTTCATAGCCATGAGGGTAGAAACTTGCTTTCAAAAATAAAATAAAAGCAAAGATTCTCAGGAAATTGAATTCTATATACAATACTGCATTCTGTACTCCTTTTTGTGTGTACTTACTTGCATTCCTGTGGAATCACAGCATACACCCATCACTGCCTGCCATGCAAGGGCTCAGTTTGTATGTACTTCCTCCTACTCCTTTTGGAAGGAATTTGTCCCTTGCATATAGTAGCTTCCGCATCATGCATTACTTTACATGGATAGTGTAGGGAAAAGGCAATATATCCGTTCCTCCACCACCACAACCCCAAAGGATTGGTTGCCTGGGGAAGTATCTGGACTAGCCAACTGGCTTATGTTACGACTTCTGCCACGTCATTTCTCCAGATGCATCTCTTACTATTTTGAGGAAAATAAGCTCCGTAGGATGAAGCCTTAGTCCCCTATTGCTCATAGTCAGTCTCTCTTAGTGGGTGTACATCCTGATCATCAAAGTTTGTTTCTAGTGGCTGCTACATTAATAATAATGGAAGACCAAGAACTTTTCAATCCCCACCTTCAACCTTGGGTCAATTCTGCATTTTATTCTTGTCATTTTGTGATCACGTTAAACCCCAATCATTGCTTTTGATTCCAGAAAGCTACATCTTGTGCCTTGAGCACTTGCTTAATTATAATGTTACATTGTCCCATTTATGGATTTCCATTTAAAAAGCCATTTTCTTGAGACTAAGCTAAGCACCACTGAACATTATGGGTCCAATCCAGATTTTGTCGTACTAATATTTCATTGCAGAATTGAGATCTGATCACTATACTAGGAGCATTTCCTTTCCTGCTTTTTTGTTACTTAACCTCTAGGTGGCATGGTGGTGTAGTGGAATAGCATAAATACACAAGAGGAAATCCTGCTTTCTTTTGCCATCAGAAATAATACAGCAGTATTTGCAGAATAAATATTTTAAATACTTTAAAAATACTTGCAGAAAGTGCTGTTTACAAACAGAAGTGAAACTGGAGGGACATGTCTTAAACAACCTGTAAACAACTGTGAGTAAGGAATGACACCCAACAAATGCCTCTTCAATGGGTTGGATCTGGGTTTAGTCATATTTAGAGTGGACTAGGGATGTCAGAGAAATCCACAATGGATTCAAATGAGTTGGCATTTCCATGAATCCAACCTGTGGTTTCCTCAGCAGATTGGTTTCTTCCTCCATCACACAGATTCCAAGGACTTGGAAACTGGTTTTTCACTTTTTGGAAGGGAGAAGAATTGCACTAATAGACATTAGCACAAGTGCTCATTAGCATTAATGTGTGCACTTGTGCAAATGTGCTAATATACATTAACTAATGTGCATTACCACATTTATGCAAGTGCATATTAGTGCTCATGCGAAGTAATGCAAGTTGAATGAAATTCTGGTTAAAACAATCCGATTCCATCAATGACTGGAAGACAGAACGAAAGAGACCTGACAATCCACAAAACACAGTTGGAACAGATTTAATAAAATTCATACATCCCTAGACCCACTGAAATCAGTGGGATGTAAGTTGGTAAAGGCTAAATTAAATCCCATTGATTTCAATGGGTCTGCTCTAAGTATGACGAAATCTGGATCCAATGCAATCTGCAATTTTTGCTGTTATTTTCTAAATCATCCTCTATTTTGATTCCTGTCCCTGACGAAATCTGGACGAAATCTGGATCCAATGCAATCTGCAATTTTTGCTGTTATTTTCTAAATCATCCTCTATTTTGATTCCTGTCTCCATTTTGGGGAGCTATGTTTTGAAACAGTCACGTATATAAAGTAGGTTCAAAACATGGCAAATGTTACAAAAAGTACGTGGCACGTGTGCCAATCCTTCTCTTATAGAACTTACTGTAGTACTCCTTTGGCTTATGATGAGCTCTCACGAAACAGAAAGCCTGCATGCACTTTCACCCACACATGTTGTTCCAATAAAAAGGCAGTTGTTGTCTCATTCTCTTGGACCAACACAGTGAGAAGTCTTCCAACCCGATTTTCTTAGGTCATGGACTGCGCAGTATTGTTTAGCTGACAGTGGGATCTTGAACTGAATTGGCTTGTACTCCTATATTTCCACTTCTCCTTTCAAGTGACTTGCCAATGGTTGTTCTCCATAAGAGTTTTTCCTCTAATAATGGTGTATAAAAGTGTCCCATCCAATTGGATTACACTTTAAAAAAAAAAAAAATCCTGTATAGACAGCCAATATTCTGCAAGCTGCTAAAGATGCAATCTCAAATTTCGGCCCTGTGCCTATTTCTTAAAGGTTAGATTACAAAGTGTGACAGAATATTTATGTAAACTGTAGGATAAAAGCAGACTGTAAGGCTGAAGCAGTAGTGCTAAAATAAAAATAAAAATCCCCTCCCCTAAATTCAGTACCATGAATTCTGCTATAAATCACAGGACACTAAACATGTTCCATTTGGCACTGTAGAAAAGATGGACTAAGACATACATCCCCATGCAGCTACGAACCTGTTTGGGTGGCCTTAGGTGTGTCAACTTCACCCTGTCTTAGGGTGGGCAGATTCTGGACCTGTGGGATTTACTTTGTTTCAATAGAAGCTGGTGACTCCGATGTCAGTGGGTCAGTGATTCTGCTCCAGGTTTCAGTCAGAACCAGTCAGAACTCTAAAGGAGCTATCCAAGGTGTGAAGCACATTGGATAGCTCCTTTAGAGTTCTGACTGAAACCCAAAGCGGATTCACTGCCTCACTGACATTGGAGCCACCAGTCTCCATTACTTGGTTTTTTAAATAGAACTCTAAGGTCCAGTCATCAGAACTGGGTGCAAAATGGGGGAGACAGTGGAGTCAATTACCTCCTTCATTCCAGGAACCATACAATCTCCTATACAAACACAAATCCACATCTCTGAGTGATCAAGAATTCTAACACAAAGTGGCCAGTAGAGCTCCACAAAGAGCTGGTCAAAGGCAGCCCATTAATACTCCTATTTTACAGGTCAGGAACACTGAGGCTAAGAGATAGCCAGCCATGGCAGATTTTTTTTTAAAAAAAAACTTCTGATTTTACTTGCTATTGTTAAACAGTTGGGAGTCAGGAATCCTTGTTGATTTACTGCAAATCATCCAGAGACCTACCACTAGGCCCTGATCTGATTCTGCACTTACTCATAGGCCTAACTCTTAAAAACAGCAGAAGAGAGGGCAAACCTGTGTTTCTGCTCTACCATTTCGAGATTGCTGGAAAGAGCTCATGTGATGGAGTTCTCCTTCACACACACAAAAAGATTCCTACACTTAGGCAGCAACCTTGTGGTCCCTGGGTCATAAATCATCTCCAAGGTTGGAGACACAGTTCCAGTTTTAGAGGAGGAGAGCTGATCTCTGCTACCCACCCCCTTCCTGCCCCCATGGAAATATCCATGCCCCTCAACTCTCTGCAGGGCAAGCCCAAGACATTTTGCTGCCTGAGGTGAAGGACAAGATGGTGCACCCTACTATTCCATGGACAAAACCTGACTCTGGCAGCTTAACCTTTCTTCAGCACTGGCAATGAGACAACATTCTGAACCAAACCTGAAGGCTAGCTTAGGGGACACAAGGCAGGCCGTATAGCCCACAGCAATCTCCTCCAACACCTTGCTGCCACCTCCCAGTATCTGCTACCTGAGGTGACTGCCTCACTCTGCCTAATGTTAGGGCCAGCCATGCCTCTCCTACATTGGAGCTCCAACATCAGAGAGGGTGGGAAGGCTCTGGATCCACTATGTATAAAATTGTCCTGCCCCCAACCTAGCAAATGAGATTTAAGGATAAGCTAGAACCCTTCTGCCAGACATCTAGTTTTTATGTACAGATTTTTGTTGTTGTTGTTGATTTGAAATAGAGGAGCATTCAACTGTATGAGTCATCACCTGTGGTCTGGAGTGACACAGTAAAGTACAGACGCAGATTTACCACCTCAACTGCTGTTTGCAAAAACTAGGCTTAGGGTTTGTATGTGGATAAAATGCTCCTTAGAGGAAAGAGAATTACACACACACACACACACACACACACACACACACTTGACAGCTACAACAATGAAAATGCCATTTAGGGGAAAGCACAGGGCCAAATGACATGTTACACTGAATATGTATCATGTAGTTTCTTTGTGTTGTTATTTTTTACTTAAAAGTAAATGCCCGGGGTGGGATGATCTGGATCAGAACCACAGTGCATTGGAAAGGGGAAGTTTAATCTTTCCTTCCTCCACCATGATCCCAACAAAGCTTACACACAGCTGCATGTACGCACAGGGCTGGCATCCAGGGCAGGCATGGTTGGGCACCTGCCAAAGGCCCACATTAAGGATGGTGTGGGCACCCATCTCGGTCCGGGGTTCCAGTGGACTGCCCACAACCTCCAAGTCACTCTGACCGAGCACCTGCCCCTGCTTGACCCCCTCCCATGCTCGCTGAGTATAATGGCCCCAGGAGTGCAACCAAGTCACCTGTAGTGTTAGAGGGGCCTAGAGATCCATAATGCTTGGCTTAGGTTCATTTTAAGTGCATTTCCCTTGCTAGCGGGCCTCTGAGCATGTGAGATGAGTCAAAGGTCAATAGTGCGGCGTCAGCACATTCCATGCTAACGAAGGCTAGTATCTGATCAGGGCCTAGGATGTGCCTGAGAAGTGAGGCTATGTTTATGCCAAGTTACAGGTGGCTGTGCTGGGAAAGTTCTGATTGTTTTCTTTCTGAATAAGCACTGTTAGTCTATGCTGGGAATGAATGCTAATCAATACTTGCTGCTGTCATGCTGCCTCACTGCTGACATGTATGGTATAAAACCTATTGTACCCCATGGCTGATCCATTTAGTTTTCATGGCAAGAATACTGGGGTGGGTTGCCGTTTCCTTCCCCAGGGTAAATTCCAGGCAAAAATGGGTATGATCAAAAACAAAGATGGCAAGGACCTAACAGAAGCAGAAGAGATCAAGAATAGGTGGCAAGAATATACGGAAGATCTGTATAGGAAGGATAATAATATCGGGGATAGATTTGACGGTGTGGTCAGTGAGCTAGAGCCAGACATCCTGAAGAGTGCGGTTGAATGGGCCTTAAGAAGCATTGCTAATAACAAGGCAGCAGGAGATGATGGTATCCCAGCTGAACTGTTTAAAATCTTGCAAGATGATGCTGTCAAGGTGATGCATGCCATATGCTAGCAAATTTGGAAAACACAAGAATGGCCAACAGGTTGGAAAAAATCAACTTATATCCCCATACCAAAAAAGGGAAGCACCAAAGAATGTTCAAACTATCGAACAGGGGCACTTATTTCACATGCCAGTAAGGTAATACTCAAGATCTTGCAAAGTAGACTCCAGCAATTCATGGAAGGAGAATTGCCAGATGTACAAGCTGGGTTTAGAAAAGGCAGAGGAACTAGAGAACAAATTGCCAATATCCGCTGGATAATGGAGAAAGCCAGGGAGTTTCAGAAAAACATCTACTTCTGTTTTATTGACTATTCTAAAGCCTTTGACTGTGTGGATCATCACAAATTGTGGCAAGTTCTTGGTGGGATGGGGATGCCAAGTCATCTTGTCTGCCTCCTGAGGAATCTGTATAACGACCAAGTAGCAACGGTAAGAACAGACCACAGAACAACGGACTGGTTTAAGATTGGGAAAGGAGTACGGCAGGGTTGTATACTCTCACCCTACATATTCAACCTGTATGCAGAACACATCATGTGACGTGCTGGGCTTGATGAATCCAAGGCTGGAGTTAAAATTGCTGGAAGAAACATTAACAATCTCCGATATGCAGATGATACCACTTTGATGGCTGAAAGCGAAGAGGAGCTGAGGAACCTCATGATGAAGGTGAAAGAAGAAAATGCAAAAGCTGGGTTGCAGTTAAACCTCAAAAAAACCAAGATTATGGCAACCAGCTTGATTGATAACTGGCAAATAGAGGGAGAAAACGTGGAGGCAGTGACAGACTTTGTCTTTCTAGGTGCAAAGATTACTGCAGATGCTGACTGCAGCCAGGAAATCAGAAGACGTTTACTTCTTGGGAGGACACCAATGGCAAATCTTGATAAAATAGTGAAGAACAGAGACATCACACTGACAACAAAGGTCTGCATAGTTAAAGCAATGGTATTCCGCGTAGTAACCTATGGCTGCAAGAGCTGGACCATAAGGAAGGCTGAGCGAAGGAAGATAGATACTTTGCTTTTGAACTGTGGTGCTGGAGGAAAATTCTGAGAGTGCCTTGGACTGCCAGAAGATCAAACCAGTCCATACTCCAGGAAATAAAACAAGACTGCTCACTTGAGGGAAGGATATTAAAAGCAAAACTGAAGTACTTTGGCCACATAATGAGAAGACAGGATACCCTGGAGAAGATGCTGATGCTAGGGAAAGTGGAAGGCAAAAGGAAGAGGGGCCGACCAAGGGCAAGGTGGATGGATGATATTCTGGAGGTGACGGACTCGACCTTGGGGGAGCTGGGGGTGGCGACGGCCGACAGGAAGCTCTGGCGTGGGCTGGTCCATGAAGTCACGAAGAGTTGGAAGCGACTGACCGAATAAACAACAAACCCCATGGCTCTGGGTTCAGAGAAGCTGTCTGATCCAACCATTGGGTATGCCTGTGTGCTGCAAGTACTCAATAAAGGCTCCTTGTAAGCAAACCTGGGTCTGGCTTGTCATTGTCTCAGCACCTCCAAACCTTAGCAGCCCATGACCAGGGGATACACTGAGCCACTCAGAACTTGCCCAGGCCCCATCCGCCTCCATCATGATCACCACATTTTGAAAAAACTTGGTGATCGCGGTACTGTACCCATAGACATAAATGCAAAATGGCTCCATGAATCTTGCATATATGGGCGATTCATGGCGCCATTTTGTGTATATGCCTATGTGCACATTTTTCGCACACAGACTTATATGCACAGTGGCACAGTGAATCACCCATATATGCAAGTTTCATGGCACCATTTTGCATATAAGTTTATGCGTACGGTATTGTGATTGCCATTTGCTTTCAAAACATGGCAATCGTGGCGGAGGCAGATGGGGCCCCGGTAAGTGTGGGTGGCTCAGTGAGTGGGTGTGGGGCTTCAGCACAGGTCCAGGGATGCATGAGTGGGGGCAGGGGCTGGGCTGGCACCTGGAGAACCTGGGTGGGGGGCATCCATCCATCCCTAGCCCGCACTCCAGCAGGGGCCTATTGACAATATAACCTGGACATGCTCCTCCTCTTCACCATGCCTTCTCACCACCACACAACAGTGGCAGTGAGAAGGAGGAGCAGTAGATGCTATTGCCTACTTGCTCACTGACTATCTGCTTATCAAGCAAATAAGAAGTAACAATGATGAGAAAGAGGAGGAGGAACAATAGCAGCTAGTGACAATGGTGGTGAGAAGGTAGACTCACTGAGGGAGGGGGGCACTGAGATGCTTTGCACAAGGTCCCTCAAAAACCTGGAACTGGCACTGCTCTCTCTCTCTCTCTCTCTCTCTCTCTCACACACACACACACACCAATTAAGTGTCAGTGGGAGCTTTTTCTTAACCCGAATTGGTGTGTGGGAGATCTTTGTGAAGATCACAGTTGGGGAGAAAAGGATTAAACTTCCTCTCCCCACACATTGCATTCCCAATTCAGATCACCCACCCCTGCACTTACTGATAACTTTAAAAATACAACACATGGAGTAAACACCCTAGGGATGTACGAATTGTGTACCTTCCGTGCTGCTTGACTTCTGCAGTTTGCAGCCAGTGCTCCGTACCGTCGTTCGCAAGCCCCCGGAATTCTCCTGTTATTTTCCGCTCCGAAAATTATGAAGATAAATCCGTACTGACAGCCGTAATTCTGCATAACTTCCATAAGAAAGGTTATTTTTCGTAGATATTTACGTATTTTTTCCCCTGCCCTGAGATGTGCAGTAATTACTTTCAGCCAAAACACTTCCTCCTTCTAGGGCTTCCCAAAACAAGGCTGCCCCAGGTGTGCCTGAGCGATGCACTCTTTGTTTAAAGCAACGCTGTTTGAAAGAAAGAAAAAACATTTTAAAATGACCATGCCCGTCTGGAGTCCTGCACGAGTATTATTCCCCCTGCTAGACTTTCTATTTCCACATCCAGCCTTGTTGGTGATGTTGTGAAGCTAAAATGGAGAGGAGAACCAACTCTGTGCATGTCTACTCAGAAGTAAGTCTTACTGAGTTCAATGCAACTTACTCCTACACATGTCAGCACCCCACTTGCCCCCAGCTCAGCTTTGTATTTCCACATCCACCTCATTAGCAAACCTCCTGTTAGTTATCTCACTGGGTGAGTTTGGGCTGGACTCTCACCACTAGATCATACTTCTGTTATGAAACTCATGAAGAAAAAGAGACAGTATAATGGAAAGTTCTTTCTGAAGCAGTCACACTTCACTTGTACAAATGCAGCATGAAGGGAAAGATCAGCAACCTTCTCTTTGTTTGAATAAAAAGCACACTCTGCACATGCTCAGGGAATGGACAAAATGAGGAATAAACATACCAGGGAATATGAAGAACTATATTCTTCCATTATGTGTGTGTAGGGAATCTCCCTCAATCCAGCTGTTCCCTGGGAAAAAAAAAAACCCTTTCACCCAAGGGTCTTCTGTTCTGAGATAACTAACAGGAGGTCTGATAATGAACTGGATGTGGAAATACAAAGCTGAGCAGAGAGGAGAACCAACTCTGTGCATGTCTACTCAGAAGTAAGTCTTACCGAGTTCAATGCAACTTACTCCTACACATCTCAGCACCCCACTTGCCCCCAGCTCAGCTTTGTATTTCCACATCCAGCTCAGCTTTGTATTTCCACATGATGGCGTTACTTGCCGCCCAGCCAGTGCTCTCTGCAGTGCTGGAAAAGAGAGGTTTGTGCTAAGGACAAGGGTGGCCCAAAGGGTTGGAGGGGTGTCCCAACCGAGCTCACGCGCAGGCCTGGTGGCATTCCCACCTGCCACACGACAATCTCCCCACCAGTCGCCCCACAGGTGCACGCATGCAAGGGCATTAGCGCACAGCCATGCTTGAGCAAGTGTGCAGTTTCCTTGGTTTGTGCTGCCACAGCTTCCCAGAAATGTGGCACTGAGGTGAGGAGTGCTGTGCCCCTGTCCAGAGGGGTCCTTGAGAGGGGAAATCCCGGGTATTGTCCTCGCATTCCCAGGCCCCACCCCATCACCCACCCACAGCCTTCCTGGGCCGCCCCGGGCAAAGCACCCCCCCAGTGGGGACAGCGCAGTCAGGGCCCCTATTCAGGCTGTTGCATATTGGGGTGTGCCACATGTTTAGCGCGGGCAAGGGGGCGCCACTGTGGCACACGTGGGCGAGGGGAGCCTACCAGCACCACGCATGGCCAGAGTCGCCAGCGGGGCTTAACCCCAGGCATCATTGCCCTGCTTGGGCCCCTCGCGAGCCCTCCCCCTGGGAGGGCCACCCCCAGCCCCTCCCCAGACACCACCACACAACACACTCCACAGGCACAGCACCGAAGACACAGTAGTGGAGAAACCCCATGGCTGTCCTGCGCTGCGCCTATCGGTGGGGATTCACTGCCCAGTGCGCACCCACAAGGCTTGCACCTCCCTGTAGTAAGGAGGCTGTGCTGCAGGGGGAGGCATCCCAGAGTGCTGCTCCAGGGCCTCAAAGAACCAGGCCTTCAGGGCCTTGAACTTAGTGTGGGCCTGCAGGGCAGAGCGAAGGAACCCCGCCTTTGAGAGCCCCCTCGCTACTGCCCTGTAGACCACCTCGTTCCCCCTGGTCAAGCTCCTTATGACCATCTCGGCACGGTGGCCCTGGGGCAGCATCTGGAGCATCAACTCAACCTCCCTCTCCTGCCAATATGCGAGCCACCTGGGCGCCATTTCACTGGCAGGACAATGACAGTGGGGCAGTTTTGACAAGACCATAGAGCGTTCCGCCTCCCCTATTTTCTCGCAGTGCCACCTGTTGATGAATCACTGAATCTCCGATTCTTCAAAGAAGCTTTTTGGAAAGTGGGGGGGGGGCAGCTGCTGTCTCTTGCGCGCGCGAAGAAGAGGGGCGGGAGACAATTACGGTTGTTTCAACAGTTTTAATCAGAGAGGAAAAGGCATGAACAAAAATGGGGAAGCAATCAGGGGCGAGCAACAAACAAGGCAGACATTGAAACCATGAGCCCACCAACCGCCCAAACATGGCCGGCCCCAGAGGGATTCCCAGGAGATGTCCCCTCACCGCAATCTTCCCCTGTTCTCCCACATGAATTTGCAAAGAGCCCTGTGGACCTCATTCCCCCGCTCATTATGCACCTGGTCGTCATTCATGTAGGGAAGCCCCAGGGTGTCCAACACCACGCGGTTACTGTCCCCGGACGCCTCTGTCAAAGCAGCCCCGTTAGTCTCGCATATGTTGTGGAGAATGACACAAGCAGAAATCACCAATGGTACATTTTCCTCCGCCACCTCCAGTCATCCTGCGAAACATCTCCACCTTCTCTTCAGCCTGCCAAAAGCGCGCTCCACCATGTTTCTAGCTCTGCTGAGGCGCTGGTTGAAGTGAGCCTCCTCTGGTGAGAGGTGTCCCCCAAAAGGCTTCATCAGCCAACGTCGCACGGGGTAAGCTCCATCGGCGAGGATAAGCGGAGGGATAAGCACACTGCCCGCTCTCCACATCGGGTTCCGAGGCACAAACTTCCCTGCATTCATCGCTTCGCATAGTGCTGAGTTACAAAAGACGTAGGCGTTGTCGTTTTGCCCATTCCACCTGATCTCGACATTGATGAATCTTCCCGCATGGTCCCTTGTGCCTTGCAGAAGCATTGAGTAGTAGTGCTTCTGACTGATAAACTCGCCCTGTCTAATCGGGGATACGATCGAGATATGCGTCCTGTCGCAAGCCATGAATAGGGATGTACGAAAGTGACTTACCTTTTAACGAAATTGATTTGAGGTGGGGGGGAGGCGCTCTGTCCCTCCCCTAGAAATTCTGGCTGGGGGGGAGGTGCTCCGTCCTTCCCCCCCGAAATTCTGGCCAGGGGGGAGGCGCTCCATCCCTCCCCCCCTGAATCCTGGCCGGCCGGGTCTGCAAATGGCGGCGGCCGTAGCCGCCGCTGTTTGCGTCCCTGCAGTCAGCTGTGATAGGCTACGTAAATGTTTACGTAGCCTATCACGGCTGAGTAAAAAAAAAAGCGCGTACGCAAATGGCGGTGCCTATGAGCGCCACCATTTGTGTTCCTTATTTTGGCACGTCTTAGTCTACGTAAACATTTATGTAGACTACGGAGAAAATAAGGGGAACGCAAATAGCGTAGACGCTACGCTATTTGCGTTCCACTTATTTTCGCCATAGTCTACGTAAATGTTTACATAGACTAAGATGTGCCAAAATAAGGAATGCAAATGGTGGCGCCCATGGGCGCCGCCATTTGCGTACGCGAGTGGTTTTTTGTTTTTTTTTACTCAGCCGTGATAGGCTACGTAAAGATTTACGTAGCCTATCACGGTGTTTTTTAAAATTTAGCCGTGATAGGCTACGTAAATCTTTACGTAGCCTTCACTTTTTTTTTTTTAAACTTGGAAATGGCGGTGGCGGAAGCCGGTCGGAAGACCGGCCGCTGCCGCTGAACCACCGCCAGAGCCGCTGCCGGAGCCGCCGCCGCCCGGAAGATTCGCCGAAGGTAAGTCCCGTCCCGGGGGGGAGGCGGGGGGGCAGACCATTTTGCCACCGATTTCGGGGGGCCGAATGCACTGGCATTCGGCCTCCCTGAGATTTGTGGTGAAATTCTCTGACATCCCTAGCCGTGAACGCCCCAGGAAAGCCAAGGGCGGAGAAGCCAAGCATCGCCTGGAGAAAGAGGAGAGACCATATTTGGTGGGAGGCAGCCAAAGCATGAGTGGCCATTGCCAAGCAACAGATGCATCCCTCTCATGCCCCCATCTCCCCATACACTTGCCCGGACAAGCCCTGTCAAGCACAAAGCACACAGCACCCACTGCGAGGGTTGTGTGACGCGCTCCCGACACACACACGCACACGTCCAGGAGGACGGAGATCACCATGAACCGGGAAGTAGCTCTCAAAAACCACGCAGACAAGAACCCATCCCCCGATGTGAACCTCACCTATACTGTGCTGTAGTGAGAACAGCTTCAATTCTTCTAAGATGTGAACCCAACCTAATAAAAACCAACACATTAGATGGGTCTTCGATTCTTCGAAGATTCAAAGCATCAAAGATGTTCCCTCCCCCCCAAAACCTGTGTGCTCCCACACCCCCCGAGCCGCACTCACCACATCCACGTCACCAAGGGTCACCGTTCTCCGCAGTAGAGCATGCTCCAGAGCAAGGCACACCTCCACAAAGATCCCCGCGACCGTGGATTTCCCCACCCCGAACTGCTCCGCTGCACTTTTGTACAAGGCATAGTTGGCGCACTTCCAAATGGCGATGGCCACCCTCTTCTCCACAGGGATCGCTCTGCGCAGTTGTGTCAAGCATCTGGCCAAGAGCGGGGCCATCTCGCCAACCACTTGAAAGAAGGTGCGACGAGGCATCCTGAAGTGCTCGATCCAGGGCTTATTGTTCCACACCTGCAGAACAAGCCTCTCTGCTCGGGCACACCCAATACCTCTGGAAAACCCGAGGCATGGGGACAAGAGCCACGTTGTGTGCTATGGTCAACGTGTTTCGAAGTATCCTCGAACACAAGTTCTGACGGCGATGGCGGTAGCAGCGCAGTACCCGGAGATGAGACCTCCGCCGCTCGGATGACAGCCTCTCCAGAGCGATCAGTGCCTGGAGAGTACATATCAGGGCATTTGCAGAGAGAAACAGCAGGCTGTAGAACATTGCCAGTTCTGGACCCATGGCTCCAGCCGGATTTGGACACCAAAGAAGATAGAATGTGTCCAGAAAGAGCTAACAGGGGATCAATGGGGTGAGGTGACACAGGCGCGGTGAGGTTTACAGCGAATGGCTGAGGGGAGGCGAGGGGAGGGGAGGCGAGTTTATGGGAGGGTGGGCGGTTTATCAGCGGAGGCAGGAGGAGTTGCCGCTCCTCCAATCAGGGCGGTCCTGCTTTGGAGCTGGGGAACTGTGAGGTGCCGGAGTGTGAACCAAGCTCCCGCGTTCGCGGAGGGAGTGGAGCAGAGAAAATGGGTGAGTGAGGATAATCACGTAAAAATGCGAGAGCATTTAACCTGAAGGGACACCGTGGTGGCAGGCGCAATGTAGATCGGGCTCAGGTCTAAATATTACACTTACCATATTTTTAAGGGCTGGCATGGCTAGATGTAATGTTGCTATGTGTGTTGTTTGCTTTAGGCGGGGATTGTGTGATACATGAGAATTTTTCCCATTAGTCAAATGTGACATTGGTTTATTTATTTAGGATCTTTATACCCTGCCTTTTAATTGAATGAGGCCCAAGGTGGCTTGCAATAGATTATAATAATGTGTGCCCACATGTGTACAGAAACCCACACAACCCAGCAACCTGTAGCTCCCTGGCTGATGGATGAGGCTAATGTACACTTTCATTCAGTACTGCAGTTCCCAGGGCAACTGAGGGCCAAGCTACATCCTGTGTTAAATGCATAGTGTATGGCCGATCCTGACTTTTTGTTTTACTGTAGTCTAAGAATATGGGCCCCCCAATCTGGATTGGGACCACCATGCATGGGGGGAGGGGTTAGAACTGCCCACCCAGCTGCCTCTGCAGGAGCTAAATAAAGGGGGGGGTGAAACCTCCATCTGGATCAGGGTTCCACACACATACACGAAAGTAAAACAGGAAGTTAGGATCATCAACACGCTACGCATTTAATGTAGTGTGCAATTTAGCTCTGACCGTTGGAGCTGAGTGTTCTTTCTGGGAGGGTGAGAGTAAACACGCTCCCTGCATCTGCTCCATCTTTAGCTGATGGATGAGGCCAGGTTGGTCTTTCCTTTGCTGGGATGGAAGGCAAAGGGTGCATGCATGTGTGACACTGTGTTACTTTTCTTTTTACTGCATTGTGGAAATATCCCATCAGGCATAGGTAGAAATAGATGTTCTGCCTTCTGTTTCTGTATTGTCTGCCCTTTAGCTCACATGGCCACTCTGGGCAGACAAATGTCTCCCTCCTGAAATGCCAGTACTTCCACAGATGAGACGACCATAGAGAGAACGGGGGCTAGATTGTCTCTACAAGATTGTTCCCTCTGAGCAACACACAAGCCACTCTGGCAGACAACTAACTTGTTCCCAAGCCATGCCCATGTGATTATTTTTCCAATGTATTTTTATTTAATAAATAAATAATACATAATTATTAAATTATTAAAACGTCTAGGTATTTTAACTTCTGAAAATGCATTTACACAGTCTTTGTGCAGGTGACTGCAATCACCTGTTACTGCTACAATTTCTCCTCTGCATGCCTCATTGATTTCGTTCTCCATTATCAAGATCACCCTGAGACCTTTAGCCTCCAGTACTAAATTACTTTTGTGGCCTGGTATATTGCCACCCACGGCAATCCCACCCCTTTGGAGGTTACTAGCTTGTTCGACTCTATGTCCTCTTTGCTGTACAGGGTGGCACACCTTTTCTAGTCTACATCAGTTCTAGTTGTCACATAAACCCATTTACCAAATAATGAACCTCTCTCTTTTAAAAAGCAAACGTTCCTATTGTAACAGAAGAGTGAGAGAAGAGACTATTGGCAATTGAGGTCAGAATGGAATGGTGGGAAAGAGGACTGGGGCAGTTAGTGAGAAGTCAGGGGAGAGTGAGCTGAGTTAGGATGGAAAGAGTCCATGAGAGGAATTAGGGACCAGAGTTAATTAAGTTGGGGCGCAACCCTATCAGGTTAACACCTGCCTCTGATCTCGGAAGCTTCCGAGTATCCTATGCCCTTCCAGACTGCTTCTGGCAGGGTGCGAGGAACGATGGAATAAATTTTCACCTCTCCACTTTCCTTTTAAAATGTATTCCTCCGGACGGGCCTTTGAACCTATCTAGAGGAGGCAGGGCTGGAGTAGTTGTAAGATTTTTCATATCTGGGCATCTCCTTTCCCCTCCTCTCCTCATATCTGGCCAAACCCTTTCTCCAGTAAGCTCTGAGACACATGGTAAGAGGTTTTTTGTTTTTAAAAAATTGTCTTAGTCCTTGTCTGGTTTTTGTTTTACCCCCAGGTGCTGGAAAATTTGGGTCTGGTTTTAAATCCTAACAACACAACACCAATTCTTTATTGTTCCCCATTACAAAGAGACTTGAGTGTAATTTATCATTTTATTAACTTTGTAAACAAGTAGCTAGCCACTATGGCAAAAGTTGCCGTGTAAATCAATAATGCAACAAAGAAGACAACACTTTTAATTAGCTTTAAAATGTTATTAGTTGCACAGTCCATCACCCAACTAGTGTTTCAGATGCTGCGCATCTTGGCACAATTTAGGTCTATGATGGGAGAATCATGTGCATCCAACAACCAACATTTAGAGCAAAGAATTAGGGATGTACGAAACCCCGCTTACCTGGCTCCGCCAGGTTCTGCTGGGGGAGGGGAGGCGCTCCCTCCCTCCCCCCAGAATCCTCGCCAGGGGGGAGGTGCTCCATCCCTCCCCCCAGAATCCTAGCCGGCCGGCTCCGCTCCCCGGCCAAGCCGTAGAGCCGCCGGCCGGCTCTGGCCACCCGCAGCCAGACATCTAGCCGCTGGGCAGCCCTGCAGGGACGCAAATGGCAGCTATCCTAGCCGCTGTCATTTGCATCCCTTTCTTTCGCCGTGATAGGCTACGTAAGTATTTACGTAGCCTATCACGGCAGGGGGAAAACCCCAGCGTACGCAAATGGCGGTAGCCGCCGGCCCGCCGCCATTTGTGTACGCTGGGTTTTTTTCCCTCCTACCATGATAGGCTATGTAAATACTTAGGTAGCCTATCATGGCAGGGGGGAAAAAACCCCAGCGTACGCAAATGGCAGTAGCTGCCGCCATTTGCGTATGCTGGGGTCCCCCCCCCCCGCTGTGATAGGCTACGTAAATACTTACGTAGCCTATCACGGCCTCCGCAGGGACGCAAATGGTGTCCCTGCATTAGCCGTGATAGGCTACGTAAGTATTTACGTAGCCTATCACGGCCGAAGAGGATGGCGCGAATGACGGCTGCAGGACAGCCGCCATTCGCACAGCAGCGCGGATGGGAGTAGGTAAGTGCTCCGTTTTGCGTGCCTTTCGTGGGGTGGGGGCAGCAGGCACTTCGTCCTGTGCGCCTTTCATAGGTTGGGGGGCGGGGGCTTTGTTCCGCAACGGTTTTCAGGGGGCCGAATGCACTGGCATTCAGCCTCACCGAGATCCGTCGTGGAATTCTCTGACATCCCTATAAAGAATTAAACAACTACTCTGGAGCAGTGCAAATCTAGGGGAAGAACCAAGAGAACAGACCAGGGCCAGATCTATATGGAAATGCATGCAGAAGCATTTTCAGCTTTTATCTGGATTATCATTATATCAGCTTTGGTCCATCAACGGCACATGAAGCAAGAAAAGCAGAATATAACTGGCCAAAATGCACTTTCACATGTCACACAAGAGCACTTTAAACCACCTTACTTTGGGGTTGGGCAGAGCCCTGCCGGTTGAAGTGAACTTCATCAACAGCAGAGATTCTGCTCAGCGAATGAGAGAGGCTTGTTCTCCACCCTGTCCCTGCTCCCACTATCGGCTGCCCCCTCTCCTTCCCCTCTGTGTAGTTTTCAGTGTATTGCAGTAACATTATTGTGAAGTACTGCTGCTGCTGGCTCCAGCTACTGGCTGCTGCCTCTCCTTCCCCTCTGTTAATGAAACTGCCGAATTGTAAATAGGAAAAAAGAGGCTAGATAGCTAGTGCACTAGTCTTGAAACAGCACAGTTCTGATTTTCTCAATGGGACAAAGATGCTACAGATTCTTAATGGGTAAATGCTTGTGAATGGGAAGTAGTTCTAAGCAAGAAGTCTGTGTCCAAAAAGGGAATGGGGGGAGTGGCCCCACCCCTTGACCAGGTCACAGACAGGTCACAGAAATAGGCATGCCCAGGATTTAAAGTGGGGGATGGGGCACACTGCAGCAGAACCGCTTTGGAGCCACGTTTAAGAAAAGCAATGTACTAAAACGACTTTTCGAAAATGCATCTTTTCCAGAGGGAAGCTGCGGGGGGGGGGGGGACTAAGGATTGGCGACAGCATCATCTGTCATGAATGACACTGATGTGCTCTCCCTCTGCATTAAATCAGCCATGTGCATTGGCTCCAGAAGCTGTTAAGCGGCCATTTAACTTGCTAAATATAAGGCGGTGTGGGTTTTTAAAAAAGAGGTCCCCTGAATAGCTACGGCCAGATCTACAACTCGTCTTATATCATTATGATCCCATCATGGTAACGCTATATACCTTTTGGGCATTTAGACCTCGTAGGACACACAGTGACATTTGTTGCAGTACTTTGGTTAATGTGGAATAAAAAGCAGGAAATAACACCACAAAAGCGGCATATCGGATGTGTAATGTGCCCCAACAGTTATCCGTGCACTTCAATACCGCTATAAAGCCGTAGTGTAGATCTAGCCCATCTCAGGGGTGTTGAAACTTTTTCAGCCCATTGGCCAAATTCCATTTTGGAGAAGCTCTCAGGGCCACATTCCAGTGGTGGGTGGGGCCTGTCAAGAACTCCACTTTCTTTTCATGTGCTAGCAGTTCTAAGCTTCCATTTTGCAAGGCTGGGGCTGCACGTAGTGGGTAAACCACCTGTGTGTGTGTGTTATCTCATGATGTCTTTCTAGCCCCAAGGTCAGAACAGGGCCCAGTTAATTGGGCTGAATGTTCTTAGCTGCGTTCCTGTGGGAACTCTCACTGCCCCGGTCCCCCATGATTGCCTAACAGGGATCACCTGAGAATCACCATGTCACCAGGCGGGGTGGGGGGTGGTTTACAGCTGCCCATTGTTTGCATTTTCTTTTTGCCTTTGCTTTGGACTCCAAGTATTTCTGGCTGGGCCCTGCCCTATTTGAAGACCTGTGCCTAGTACGTATAGGCAGGTTTAGGTAGCTTTGTTATTTTTTCCTTGAAGTACTGTTTCCAAACGTTCTCTGGCTTTTGTGTGTCTTTTATTCCCCCTTCCACTTGCCCAATAAATGTACTACCTCTCCTAGCTGGTTGTCTGTGTGCTTCATCCTAAATTGCCTCAGTAACTAAATCTAGGGTCTTCCTTTTGGTTAATACTACTGTTTAAGGTTTCATGCCTAAGCTGTAGAAACATGGGGTGCCCGTTTGGCTCCCCCATTTCGAAAGCCTTAGTAGGGGTGTCCGGTAACTGGCTAGGCTGAGTTGGATGTCGGGGTGGTGGCAGCCTACCTTGCTGGGTTGGCACTCAGCCCGAGCAACCTTTTGGCCTTGCCTACGCTGCTGGGAGTTAGGCAACTCCCTTGCTCCCTTCCCAGGGCTGAAGGCACAAGAGGTGATGCCACGATACCAGCCTATTTTAGCTTAAAGCTCTTACTGACAGGAAATAAGCCTTAGGAGAGAGGCCTTTCGACCTTTTAGAATGGGGAAAAAACTGCCCCGAAGCTAAGAAACCACCCAATGGTTGGTGATCGGAGAAAGGGGGTGTGGTCAGAGGAAAGGGATTGGGGGCAGGGGGAGGGGCGTGGCCATTTGGGGGCCCCAGGAGGACCAGATTTGTCCCCCAGGTCTGAGGTTCTGCTCCCCTGGGCTATATCAACAATCTGCAATGCAAACAAATATTAAAAGGGAACATAAGAAAACATATAAGAGTGGCTCAAGGCACAATAACAGAGTGTTGCAAATGGCTACAAGTAAATACAGCTGAAAACACAAGTATGTAGTGATGCCCCCAAATTTCGTAATTAGTCAGCTTGTTGGTTGAAACTCATCCATTCGTAATGCTCTCCTTTGTAGCTAGCCTGGATCGATGTATTACATATTTGCCATTTAGTTCAGAACTGCTTGCAGGCTTCAGAGCATGAGTGGTCTGCATCTAAAGAATGCCATTTCTGTGCGTACACTGAGTTGGTTGGCGTAACCCTTGAACGATCTGGCACGTCCAGTGCTGCTTCTCTTGCCTTGGTCACCTCCGCAGCCCTGGCTCCATGAGGAGGAGGAAGACGCTGTGGGTCCATCTTCTTCTCTCCTCCACATACCAGCAATTGGTGAGTAAACATCACATAACGCAGGCAGGCCACATGAAAACAACCCATCAGGAAGAAGGGACATCATGTGGTGACACATGATGTCGTGCCCCACTACGTGATTCCAAACTATGGCTCACAAGGTGCACTTTGATATTGCGCATGTGCAAAAACTTGTACACAGGGAACGAGATCTCGTATTAAAGGAGAACTCTCATGCAAGCTCACGCGGACAAATTCATTTCCTTCCGCATAAACAATGAACCCATTCTGGGTAAGTTTGCCCATCACTAAATGTATGCGTTTAATGTTCGCTCACTTCCTGATAACTTCACTATTCATTTGAAGGAGACTGAAGAGGTTTTGTAGTGATTGCATTTCAATGGACTGTTGCATATTGTGAATGATTTCTGCTTTAAAACAGAGCTTGCCTTTGTTGGTGGGATGATCTTTTGGGAGCACTATGAATATTCCGCTTCCCTCTCTTCATGTATATTATGATTTCAAGGGCTGGTGACATCCATATAAGCTATCAAACTATTTCAGCCACATCGGATCTTGGGGCAAAGTTCCAAAGCGCGCCATGTCACCTCACTGAGAGAGCATTTCTCAGAAAATCCTTGGGTCAAAGCATCAATTCATACAAATACAGCCAGGTGCTACTTTCCATGAATAGGGAAATATTCTAGCTGGCTAGAACAAGGTTGGGTGTTTTGCTCCTTAGGACCATACTCAGGGGTTCATCACGCAGAGCTTGTATCCTGCTGTTGAGATGGCTTTGTCATGGAAGTTTGCAGCCTCTTTAGATTACACTGTTACTCTCCAGGGTGGCTCTCATCATTTCCTCCAGACTATTCTGTGTTTTCCTCAAACGCAAAAAATGTGGCATTTTTTTCCCCAGCCCATGGAACAGGCGCACCATGACCTACCTCAAATTTTCCAATAGCGGGAGAAACCGCTCTGTCTGCCTGCTGTGGGCATTTGTTTTCAGTTGCTGGGGGCACGTGTGGTCAGGATGATGAAGGCATTGAGGATGGGAGCAGGGCGTGCAGGAGCAGACTTGACAGGCGTGAGGGCAAGAATCCCCTGCCAATTGCAACTCCTGCCTCCGCTCAAGTCTTGCTGAGGAAGGCCTTTGGATGTGGGTTTTTGCAGGTTTTTTGCTTAATATAGAAACACCCTCAATGTGGCAATTTTTAAAAATGCTGCTAAAATCTGCAGGCTTATAGCCATAAGATGTTTCCAGGTAACTTTCAAAACAGCAGCACTTTAAGACAATGTTAGCTTATATTTAGAAAGGTATATTTAGAAATGCAGCCTAGTCATCTGATAAGAGCCCTGGTTTTGGAATGATTAGATCAAAGCTTGTCCTTCATTCAGCGATTGAAGAGGATAATACTTTTATACCGGTCACTGGCTGGCTGAGAACATCACAGACATCACAGACGCAGGTACCTTGGAAAGATTCCAAAAGGACCAGAGGCTTACCACCCATTTGAACCCTCTCCCTTCCTTCTCATTTTTATCTTAAGTTGGAGTGTACTGTTTGTCACTGCTGATGTGGCCCCCTCCATGTGTAAGGTCCAGGTCAATTCCCTCCCGCCCCCAGACTCAATGCTCTGCATATTCTCCCCTGGACTATAAATGAGTTTTTCCCCATTGCCTTTGCTATTCATTGCACATTTCTTAAAAGGAGAGGTGCGGAGGGAGGGCAACTACAGAAATATTTAGGGTGAAGCTATGATAATGATTCAGCAGAGATGTAGAAAGCTGCCTTACTCTGAGTCAAACCATAGGTCTATCTAGTCTAGCCCAGTATTGCCCTACCTGGAGATGCCTGGGATCGAACGTGGGACCTTTGGCATCCAAAGCAGGTGCTCTACCACTGAGCTACTGTCCAGGCCCTCTGCACACACCCAGTGGCACTCATCTTGATGATTTCAGCATTTCAGAGCTGAGAGCTGGCTTTCAAAACAAGCCTCTGGGTTTTGGTTCTCCCCTCTTTTTCCTTAACAACAACAACAACAAGAAGTTCACATTCATTGTACCAGTAACTAAATGATCTGAAGAATCCGCAGCACTCAGTTGAGATCCTGATTTCTTGTCTAAATGTGCTGGCGGAGTGTGTGTGTGTGTGTGTGTGTAAGGGGGGGGGCTTCTTTCTTTCTCCCCCTCCCCCTTTACTCCAGTTTTCCTCATGCAGTGCTGCGTGGCACTGGCTGTCTAGAGAGGGAGCTCCAGTCGCACGCATATCTGTACACACAGTGGAGAAACACACTCTCACACACGGAGATTAGCATCAAGGAGGCACGGGCTCTGGAGAAGGAGGCAGGTGGGCGTGGGGTCCTCTTGGAAAGCCCGCATCAGCTAAACGGTCGCCCCTGCTCCTCGCCACCAGCAGCAGCACTTTGCCAAGGTCTGAAACCATTTGCTTTCCTTGGCTGTTTTGTGCCTGCCTAGGATCGGAGGAGACAGCAGAGGGAGAGGAAGAGGAGGGAGAGGAAGGGAGGGGGGAGGCGGTTGAACTTTTCCCTGACATTCCCAGGTTGTTGTCAATTTCACTGTTTCCAAGCCCCGCCGGTGTGCTTTATAACTTAGTTACAAGAGGCTGCAAGGGGGGGGGGGGGAGAGAAAAGAAAGGAGAAGCAGAAGAGGAGGAAGAGGGAATCAATCAATCAATCAGTCATCATCATAATACAAGGCTAGTCCGGGCGTGGGACAGCCGGATAGGGCCACAAAGTACCAGGAAAACCACCCGCTCGCCCGAGCGCAAGCCGAAGGAAAGAGGGCCCCCGAGGGATGATCTCCGAGGCGGCGCGCTTCGCGAGCGTGGCTCGCTGAGAGGGGCGGCTGGAGGCCACCGTACCACCGCCGACAGGCAGACAGAGGCAGCCAGGCAGCGGCCGGGCGGCCGGGCAGGCACACGCGGCGGCTGCAAAAGTCTCGAGGATCCGAAGTGTGTCCGTGCGCGCGCGCGCGGCGTGTGTGAGTGTGTGTGTGTGTGTGAAATCGCAGCCACCCGATCGGTGCAGAAGAGGCGGAGAAGCAGCCATGTGAGTGTGCCACGGCTTCCTCCTTTCCCCCCCCCCAAAAAAGAAGAAGAAGGAGGAGGAGGAGAAGGAGAAAAGGGAGCGAGAGAGAGAGAGAGGGAGAGAAGCAAACAAACATCACCCGGAACCCAGAGCTCGGGTGGCGGAAAGTGCCCTCGCCCGCTTTTGTTCGCCAGCCGGCGGACTGGAAGATGGAGATGGACGTGAAGGGAGTTTCTCCGTGCCCGGCGGAGCCCACCCCGCGCGCGCAGGGGTCTGGCGGCTGTCAGCAGCAGCAGCAGCGGCAGGATGGGCAGGCGGGGGAAACAGCCGGTGACAGCAGCGCGCAGCGGCAGCCGGAGAAGAGGCACGGCGGCGAGAAGGAAGACAAAAAGGTCGGTTCCCAACTCCGCTGGCCTTTGCCCGGAAATCGCCCAGCGCGCAAGAGGGGAGAAGCCGCCTCCGAGAAACTGGGAGGGTCAGACTGTGGGGGGGGGGCAGAGAATAATCTGGATAGGAAATGATGGGATGGGGGTGGGGATCCAGCCGGGTATGGAGGAGAAGTGGGGGAAGCCGGCCCTTCTCCGGCATGCAGACATTCTGCCCTGGATTTGGAAAATCCCAGCGTATGTGTATTGTATGGATTCTTCTTCCTCCTCTTGCGCCTCTTCCTCTTCCTCTCCTTCCTCTCCTTCTTTTGCTCCTCCAGTTGAGAAGTGGCTCTTGTCATCTTTGTTCTTGATGCTTTGTATTTTCTTCCTCTACAACAATGAGTTCTGCAGCATAGGGGCAATGTTGTTGTTTTTTAAAGGTTGTTTAAGGACGAGGCGGATTAAGGAGAGTAGAGTTAAATGGCCACAACCTTTTCTCGACCCATTCCTGTAATGGATCCTGTGCGTGAGCTTCGTCCTCTGGCATACATTGTTCTGTATCCAGTACCTTAGTAGGGGAGTAGTATTCGCTGAAATGAAAATGGAGAGAGATTGAGAGAGAGAGAGAGAGAGAGAGAGAGAGAACCCCACTGGCTTGAAAGTTTGCTTGACCACTGTTGTTTGCTGAAGTCTCTCTTCTCTGCTCCGCTATGTGCATAGGTCGAATCTATAGGCGTAGGATGTACTTAAAATATATCAAAGGGCAAAGGGGTGGGTGGGTTTGGGAGGTGAGAAGAACCAGCACAATTTGTTGCTCCATCCTTGCTGTGTCATTGCAGATTGGCTGCTTCTTATTGTTCCAAGAGCAACCCTTTGGAGATCTGAGTTCAGCAGAGAAATGGGTCAGCCTTTCCTTGCTTGGCGCTGATAGATCTTCGGCTACGTGAATTCTCTAAAGCAACCAGGGAGAGGGAGGATTATCACCACGAAAGGTCGTCTTAGCCAGCTGCATTGATCAGTCCTCCTGTTATTGGCATGCCTTCCTTTTCATGAATCTTTCCTCCTAGCATGGGCTTAATAAAGTGAAGACTAGAACTGGGGCATGGCCTGCATCAGAGATGTTCACAAGGGCCCACATTTTCCCACAACCATAAACGCGATGATTGATTGATTTTATTGAGCACTCCATGCTGCAAAACTGAGTAATATTTCACTGAAGTATGTGGAGTTTCCCCCTGTCTATTGCATCCATAGACTGCACACCTTCTTAAAGGTTCATGGTTGCACTCCCCTCCTGGAAGTGAGGAGTTTTTCAGCGTGTAGTTTACTACATGGTTGGCATTAAACATGTGTAAGCCAAACAACACCCAAAGAGAACTACACTTTGGGGGTGTTTTTTGGCCCAGGTCAAAGAAAAGGGAGTCCAAATACAGGGCTAAACTAGTGTGTATGAAGCAATAGATATGAGCTCTCTGTTGCTTAATACATTCCAGCTTACACCTCTTATTGGACTCTGATCTATGTAGATTGGGTGCTCCCCTCTTGCTGTACAACATAATTAAACATTATACAACAAAGTCATAGGATAGCCTTCCCCAACCTGGTACCTTCCTGATGTTTTGGGACTGAAACTCCCATCACGATGACCATTGGCTATGGTGGTTGGGGCTGATGGGAGCTATAGTCCAAAACATCAGGAGGGCACCAGCTTAAGGAAGGCTCATATACAGGACATCAAATTTCTATGGTAAACAGTAAAAGCACACATTATACTAAATCTCTCTCTCTCTCTCTCTCTCTCTCTCTCTCTCACACACACACACACACACACAAAGCTGTGGAAAGACAATACATTATTCATTTCTCTTATACTTTTAGATGTATTGGTTAGTATGTTTTAGATGTCAACACCATTTTAATTAATTGGATCGCCCTTTCCTATTTAAAAAAAAAAAGCTGATCAGTTTTGGGAATGCCAAAGGCATTATTTTCCCAGTTCTATGTTATTGTTTTTAACTTCCTAAAATAACTATGTATTTATCCCGCTCTCTACTCTCACACTCTCACACAGATTTTAAATATATTGAAGGAAATATGGTATTTTTGTTGTTTGTGACATGAACCAGATTTTATTTAGTTATGATTGCATATTGCCATAGCATATGCTAATACATTTTGACAATCCAGGCCTACAAACAGTTCCTGCATAGAACTTTAAACACAGTCCTCAAATATTAGCCTGCATGCATTCATTAAAATATACAACGAGAGCTACCATTACAATCTATGGCGGCTCTGCCAACGCCTCCAGCAGTTCAAAAGCCTGCCATCAGCAGAAATCTGTGATCAGTAGTTACTTCTAGATGCACTGTGCACTCTGTGTAATGCTTTATTAGCAGCTGGTAGCAGGAAGGCAAATAATGCATGTCTGCAGGTGAAATATGCTGAGGAAGCTTGGCTAGATTGATAGCTAATTAAAACACACACACACACACACACATATATATATGAGCCTTCCACTGAGATGGCTTCGTTGTCATGTTTGTGAGCAACTTCTTGACCAAAAAAATGGAATACTGCTTTTTCTCTGGTGTGGCCTTTGAAACAAGATGCTGACAACCGTCCCATTGGTACCCAGTATCAAAACTGATAATCTTTTCTCTGTATTACCTAAGGAAGTCTGTACTTTGGGACTGTGGGGGGAGAAGGGAATTACTGTCACTTCTGGGTGTGCAATGCTTTCACTACTGCTAAACTCTTTTAAGTATCTTATTAAACAAGCCCACTGACTTTAAACATCCAATACTTATCCTGGATCATTCCTATTTTGTTTATTTCAAAATCTCAAGTGTACCTTTTCCAAACTGGTATGTGCAAGACACACTGTTTCTCTGCACTGTATTGAAACACTGAATACTTAGTGCTGGCTGTTATATAGCACGTTTAGTGTGAAACCTGTGTGGTGCTTGCTTCAGTCACTCCCATAATCACCCTATGAAGTAGGTCACTAAGGGCACAAACCTAAAGGTGCAACCCTATGCATGTGTAGATAGGACAGCTGCCAGCATATTCCAGCTAGCCATGCTGCTTGGGGGACGCTGGCAGTTGTAGGACTTTTTTCTGTCTAAACATGTATAGGATTGTGCCTTTAGGATGCAATCATGTGCCCACTTACCTGGGAGTAAGCCCCACTGAACTCCATGGGACTTGCTTCAGAGTAGACATGTCTTGCACAGTAATATTGCCATTTTGTAGATGGAGGAGTGAGGCAGAGGCAGTAACATCTTCATAAGCTATTCAGCATCTAGGGTTTAAAAATGGAGCAAAGAACCAAATCATGGAGCGGAGTCACTCCTGGACTACATCAGTTTAGGTGGTACGTGAGGAATCATGTTTTTGAATTCTTCCTCGTGCAAAACAATCAAGGAACAATAGCAACAATAAAACCAGACTGTTTCTGAATGCAAAAAGACTCACAAACCAGGGAGAAAACAAAATTAATCTCCCTGGTGAGCTAGCTTTCTATATGAAATTATTCCATAGCTGTGCTCGCAGCCGCAAGTGAATGGAGGCATTTCAAACAGGAGGTGTCGGAGCTGTCAGCTGGGAGCCAGATCCAGGCAGGGTTTCCAGACACTCTATAGTCGTTCAACCTGCGATGAGTTCAACCTGCGATGAGTTCAACCTGCGATGAGTTGTTCTGACCGAGGAGCCATACCAGAGACAGGAGTAACATGGCCATGAAGCCCTGTTGGTTTCTCAGGTCACCTGTTGGTTCTGAACAGCATTCTTTGGCTAGCTTCAGAGGTGGCACGCTCCACCTCCAAATTTGCCTGAAGGCACAGGTAGCAACACACCAGGGCTATTCTGCTGGAGTCCCTTGTCAAGCTTCCAGAGCTTTACAGTGTAGTGTCTGAACAGTCAGCTATATGCTTCAGACATCCAAATGTCCATAGCAACATTGCTTTTGGATCCTACAATGTTTCTTCTTCCTCTCAGTGTGCAACAGAAATCACCTGCAATCCTTTTAACATTTTGGGATTATACGTAACAGGCCAACCAGATCTAGGCTGTAGGACTGAGATTCAGATTACTAAAATATTCCAAGGTTGTCTTTAACTTTCAGTCAAAAATATAAATATGGGGTTGAGTATACACATGGAGTTCAGGGTGGAACTCTGCTGAAGCTTAGGTCCAATATTAAGCCAAACAAAATTTGGAACTGGCTTATCCATCCTTCTCACAAGAGGGTCTTTCCTGTTTTGGGCAGGGCATGTCTTCCTTGACTCTGTATCAGTAAGCTCTGTTTATCCCCAGGACAATATATTTCATCATGTCTTGGAAAGGACTGTGATATCTCTTTCTATTTTTTTTTCATTTCATGATATTTCTATACCACCCAATAGCCAAAACTCTCTGGGTGGTGTACGAAGATTAAAAACCTTAAAATACAATACAATATACAGACAGGAATTTCTGCCAAGAAACCACAGTAATAGACACTCATGCCCTAATGGTAAACTTTTTATTAACAGAAAATAATAAAACTTGAGATTTTCCATATCTCAAGCCCCAAACTCCTCTGAAGAGTGGTGGCATCTTATATTGGAAGACTATTCGGAAATGAGGTAGATGGGTATCCAAAAGGAAAACAATTAAGTCTGCAATCCTATACACATTTACCTGGAAGTAATCCCTGTTGGACTGGGAGGAGGCGGGGTTACTTCTGAGCAGACATGCATAGGAGTGTGCTGTAGAATGTTAGTTATCTGTTTCAAGTTCTGTTTCAAGTTTCAAGTTCCCCTCAGTGAGAGGGATACCCTTGATTTGCATTTAGATGATGTATTTCTATGCCACTTCCCTTTGTTTCCTTTTCAGAATCACTTTTACTCCCAAATCTAGGAAAGTTGGTTTGAAAGCATCTACCAAATTGGCATAAGGGATGTTACAACAGGGAATTGTTGCAGGCTGAGGTTGGAGATGGCTGAGGATCCATTCTGAATTCTTTCGAATTGAGATCACTGAGGCAGTCTTGCAGAGAGCCTTGGATGGACTCTATAATGGTTTTGTCAAGTCCCCCTGAATGTTAGGGAATTCTGAAAGGAGACTGATAAATACAGGCTTTTAAAATTATTTGTTCCCTGAAAAGAATTGCAGAAACATGCTGAGAATGAACAGCTGTTTGGATTTCTCTCTCTCTCAGCCAAATGATCAATAAGTGGATGAAGCTTGAACAGCCTCTTGCACTGAGGATGGTTCCTGGGGCGAGCACAGAAAATGTTATTGTAATGTTAGGATCTCATTAAAATAGGTAGTATTTTGAGTCAAGATGATCACCAAGTGAAGTGAGGTGTATCTGTGTGCATTTGTCTGTGTGTATGTGTGCAAAGGAGACTGATGATGTAAAAGCCTATACTGTTGGGGGGAAAAAGAACAATAAAAAGACCACACAGGGGATGACCTAGAATCATTTTGTTTTATTATTAGTCATTTCTACAGCCCTTTTCAGTGTACAAAGTGCTCCGTAGCACTTATCTAATTTCTCCTTACCCAAGCTCCGGTCAGGTAGGTTTGGCTGGGGGATGGTGGTTTGCCCCAGGCCTCCCAGTGAGATCTGAGCATGGGTCTCCTATGGCCATATCACTAGCACACACTCTGCGCTGTACTGCCACACAGACACTGTTTTTAGTAAAGGAGAATATCTATTTCATTTACAGTACAGTCCTGTACATGTCTGCTCAGAAGTAAGCCCCACTGTGTTCAGTGGGACTACTGTCAGGTAAATGTGTATAGGATTGCAGCCTTGATACAGCTGAAGTGTTGCCCATTGTCACACAATCTTTGTTTTATCCTTTGCATCTCTGCTTTGAAGCATGTCCGTATATTTCAGTAGGGGAGGGCAGAGGTCCATTATTTCAAGGGCAACATCTTACTGCTGTAGAAAACAATGCCTGTGTCTACCGAACTCAGCTGTGTTGAACTTCATAGAACAGATGCCAACTCTTCAGCATCTACTTGGGTGTGCACAGATGGCTGCTTTTCAGAGACTCGGAGGTGGTAGGGTAGAACTGTCATTGCCCATTGTACATATGTTCTTTTATTACCTCTTGCTCAGTGAGCTGTACCGGGTTCCCCACACTTACTCTTGAGTAAGAAAAGAACAGATCTAGCAGCATGCTACATATTAAATGTAACCTGTAGTTTGGTCCTGAGGAACAGTACATATTGGGGTTTTGTAGGCAGACATTCCAGATCAGACCACATTTTAGTAATTACATTCTTATCTAAACAATATGCTGCAGTTCCTTCCTGGATCGTTTGGTTCTTCTTTAGTATCCGTATGATATGCAACATCCTGTGCTGTGAATTTGTATGTGAGCATATGCCTGGCATGATGATTTCAACTACAAGTGATGTTTGTCTTCAAAAGCGTAGAGTTCATCAGAACGGGAACCCAAGAGCTGCCTGCCACTTTGGAACAGATCTGTGGCTTTGGACAAAGGGCATCAGTTAGCATACGAAGATCAGCACCATGCATGCTTTTGGAAACGTTTGTGCTGTGCTAGAGGAGGGATTTCAGGTCCTTTGTGTTTGCAGCACTGAACTATATGAGTTCAAATTAAAAGAAAAAACTTGTCCACCACTCGGGTGGCCATGTGTCTTCCTTTACAGTCCTGTCTTTGAAGGGCTATCCAGTTGAAGTCCTGTTTAAAGATAAAGAACCATCAGAAGGAATCACAGGGGCCTTGAATTTGCCCACCAGCTGTTCTCTCCTGGACAGCAGACTAAGCAGCAGCCACACAGGTCTCCTGGTCATGGCCTTCCCCTCTATGATGAGATGTATTGACTTCTTATTTAAAGTACAGCAATCATTTCTAAATATGCATCTGTACACATAAGGCAGCTTCTGCAAAATGTGCGCAAATCTGTATCCTCTTTTGGATACTGGACCGTCTCTCTGAGTTTCCATGTATTGACAGAGGCTTGCTGACTTCTGTGGGATTTCGAGAGCAACAGTGGGGCTAGGGTGTGTGACTCAAGACACAGTGGCTAAGCGCTGTAGCTTAATTGTGAGAAATGTGCAAATGTAGGCCTAACCATCGAAAGACAACATAGTGATCTTGGTTGCCATTGGGGAGTATGCTGCTTTCATGTGCAGCAGGGGTGGAGAACACATGGCCCTTCAGAGGTTTTTGGATGGTAACTCCCATCAGCCCTAGCCAGCATAGCCAATAGTGAGGCATGATGAGAGTTGCAGTCCAGCAACATCTGGAGGGCCACTCATTTCCCATCCCTGATCTAGAGAATACAGGGCACAAATCAGGTGTCTAACGCTGAGAAGCTGATTTGTGTGACTAAGGAAATGCTATGTAGAACAAGCCTTATGCATGTGAAATCTGGGATTACACACATACGGTTGTATCCAAAGGTTCCCTTCCTCTGATGGAAAGAATTTTTTATGATGGAAGGGTCCTTCCCTCAGTGGAAGGAGTGCTTCCATTGGAGGAAGAGAACCTTTAGATACATTGGAGGAAGATAACTTTTAGATACAACCCATAGTCTCATGCTTTCGCAGGCTCATACTTGGTTCAACTTGAATGTCTAAGATTTGGATCCTTGGATCTATCAACAATTTTACACATTTGTTCTTTGCAGTATGTCTGTCATTCACACTTCGCTGTAGGTTACTAATGGTAGCTAGAGTGAAATGAGCACAATGAAAATATTGAATCCACATGTTTTGTTGGCTTGTGCCTGTCTGAAGCCATTAAGAAAACTTGTTAGTCCAACAGCAAACATCCGATACAACTCCCACTACTGAGCTTTCAGAAAACCTGTTGTGGATGCAAAATGCTCATTCCTTTGTGCTTGGGAAGCAAACACTCATAGAAGAAACAAGCAAGATAACAATCAATAAGGAATAAATATGTGCAGTATATTATTCCAGGTCATCTACAAATGAGTGTTAGTTTTATCTGGAGACTGAAAATAAAGAAGGGGAACGCTAGCTTTTCTATTAACATGAAGTCCACGTTAGTGAATCTCTGTCACTGGCTTGAGCACCATCGACACCTCCTCTCAACAAGAATGATCTTTCACTTGTTATCTGGACTGTACTCAATTAGACCCAGGTTGGATCCAGATTTAGGCACGTGCAACTGGGCTGGCAGAAGTGGATTTCCCCACCCCCTCCTCCCCACAACCAGTCCCTCTGGCCCCCTGGAAATGCTACGCAGAGGAGGGTTGGAGGACCCTGTTGAATTAGATGAGTTGTGGTATAGGTGGGGAGGGTAGAGTCCTTCTGTCAATGGATGGCAGATCCTGAATCCAACCTTATGTATTTATTTAAGAAAATATCATGCAGCATAGGATCCAAGGCCAAAGGGATTACAAGAATCCCATTTCATGCTTCCCATTGGATAGAACAAGCAAGCAAACCATCAGGTGATGCAAAGGTTGCAAATATTACTCAAATATATAGGGGCTAACTGGTTTTTCTCCTTCTATAGCACCACAAAAGTGGGAAGTAAATATGTGCGATGATGCCTTGATTAGCATACAATATCGTTTATTAATTGAATTTATATCCTGCCTTTCTGCCAGAAATGGCTCTCAAGGCTGGATCTTCATACCCCAAAGGCTCATATGCATGTTGCAACCACTGCCTTCTATTATGTTCCACTGAATGACAATTTTTGTGTTAAGTATTCTCAGGGCGAAGTATGCCACTGGATTGGGAAGGAGGAACTGAGAAGTGGGTGGACATGTAAAAATAAATAATGCCCAGCATGGATTCATATCAACATACCATGAATGGAAGCTGAAGCTGGTTTCTAGCAAATGTCTTTTTAATGACTTACCAAGTTTTCTACCCAGTCTATCCAGTGTTTAATGACTATCCATATGCAAAGGATTGTTTGTTTTTCTACAGTTTGGGTTGTCTTTATTTGAAATAAATAACCTCTTATCATGAAAAAAAAGTGTGTGGCACGATCTTAGGCATGTTTTCTCAGGACTAAATTTACTCTTGAGTAAGTATTCTTCGAATTGCACATTATAGTGGAATCCTGTACATGTTTCCTCAGAAGTAAGCCTCACTGAGTTCAATGGGACCTCCTTTGAGGTAAGTGTGTATAGGATTGCACGTGCGTCACAGGATTAGTCCTTTTGTAAAAAGGAGCATCAGATTTTAGTGCGGCAAATGCTTTTGCAATCCTTTTGCTTTTACTCTCCTCTGCATATCAGCACACCCTTCCTTCAAAATATTCATGAGATGCCACTTTCATGAACTTGAATCTCTACAGGAATGTCGCAAGGCCTTCTCAGTTGTGGTTCCAGTGCTATCAATTCCCACCAGTGAATGAGCCTGCAGGCTTTTTGAAAATATTGTAAGTTGCCTTTCTTTCAATAGGCTTCCAGACATTTGTAGGACGGAAGATAAATAGACATAGTGCTTTGCCATTCTAGCTTCTGACTGATATTCTTAATTAAGAAAGTTTAAGATTGGATGTAAATCCGATTTTAGCATTGTATATTTGGATTGGGTTATTTGTTTTCTGCAAGCTGCCTGGAGCCTTCTTATGGAAAAGATCAATTGAACAAGTTAACTAAATAGTCTCTCTCTTCAAAATAATCTCTGGAGGTTTGTCATGACTATCTGTGTTTTATAACTGTGACAGTAAGGCTATGAGATGAAGACTGAGCCAGGTTCACCTAGCAAGTCTATGCTGAGCTGGTGGCGTTTTTGTTTTTGCTTTGCTGACATGGTTGCGTTTCTTGTTTGGAACAGAGGAAAATGTGTTATACTAGGTCAAAGTATTCATCTGTCTAGCTCAGTTTCTCTGTTCTGACCAGAAACATCTCTCTAAGGTCTCAGAATGACATCTTTTCCATCACCTGCTACCCAGTCCTTTTTCCTGGAGGTGTTATGGATTGAACCTGCGATAATCTACATGCGAAGCATGCGCTCTATCACAAGCTACAGTCAGCACAACCCTATACACATCTACTCAGAAGTAAGTCCCATTGAATTCAATGGGCATTACTCCTGGGTAAGTAGGTATAGGATAGGGATGGGTGAAAAATGTGCGGAGTTCACCATTTTATGTGAAAATACCCAATTTGCACTTCCCAAGACTGAACACAGAACAGGACGCATCTTTCTAATGAAATCCGCACATTTCCAAGGCTTGTGATGAGTTGGGGGGGGGGGAATGTGTACCAAAAACAAGAGAGCATAATTTGAAATGTGCATACAAAGAATGAATATATTTGAAAAATGCACACAAAACCACTATTCTCAATGGGAAAGATTCATATGCTTAAGAAATGTGTACAGATAGAAAAATGTGCCCAGAAACACATATGAATTTCAGTGTGTGTGTGGGAAAAGGCTGGCAATCCAATGCAGACCTAAATTGGAATGAGGTTGTTGGTGGAAAAATGATAACCACAATGAGATTGACCTCGACACCCCATTCAATGCTTGGGTTGATAGCAAAGCCAGATGCAGAATGCAGACTGGCAGGAGTGGGGGCAGTGAAGGGTTATGATCTTAACTACTCACGCTCCATCTTCTTCTACACTGTCATTCTAATCCTGTTTGGTGTTCAGTAATTTTAAGGTGCGTTTGAACATCGTTTTCCTCTGCATTGCACAGAAAGGAAAAGAAAAACGCATTTGTGTAAATACTTGCAGTATTGAAGTGGAGTAATAGCAAAATGTCTCCAACTAAGAAGTATTTATAGGAGTTGTCATTGGCACGTACAGCGTATCAGCCTAACATATGAATAAGGTGTTTGAAGTGCCTTGGAGAATAGGAACCATGTTCTGAACTTGAAACTGTCACTCGAAATAGCACATTTTTTGAGTGATACGTCTTAAAGAGCCATTCCATTATAATGCACTCTTTCATGTTCCGAGCATTCTCTCTGCTTGCATAGAAGAGACATATAAAATGTCAACTATCGATATTGATCTTGTACTGGGTTTAACATGTTTAAAATTAATGTGCATTACACTTTGCCCTAATGTCATGAGCGGGAAAATGTGTGGCTGTAAATGTAAATGTGTGGCTCAAAGAGGCTGTAGGAAATGGAAGCATCACTTTTTTCTTCTTCTTTTCTTTTTTTGCATTTATCAGGGAGTCTTATTGGGAGGCCAGGTTCCTCTAACTACAAATGTATTTGTTAACACAAATAATAAATAAATGTACAAGCTGTTCATTTTGAGCAGACATTTTCATTGAGTTTGGTGCTAGGGAATCTCTCCCTCCAGCAGCTTCTTTAGGTTTAGTGTCTACTTATTTTTAAAAGTTGTCGCAGAATATCAACTTCTACAAGATTACTACAGGCCGGCTGTTGTGCATAGTGACTCAGATCGAGATCTCCAAATTGTAACTTGGTGCTGACCAGCAGATCATAAGGAACTGGTGAGTTGGTGGCCAGGTTTCCCAAACAGGTGATGGGAACTTTAGGGGCCAGAGAGGTAGAGTGAGAGGTGATTTCCAGGTTAGAAAATGATGGATCATTTGGGGCAGCACTGGATAAGCACTGGAATGGTGGTGGTGATGATGAAACTGGACAGCTACATTTGACCTTCACAATTGACTGTGGCTTATGAGTGCTGCATTTTGGGGTTCTACTTTGGCTGCATTACACTGAGCTGTCAGTCTGCAATTTGGTACCAATCCTCTTAGATACGGAAGTATAGCAAGGAGTGATAAAGCAGGCAATAGCAGAAGCAGGAGAGACGGGAGTATGTACTGCATGGCTAGCTGCCCATGTATATGATGTAAAATAGACATAAAAGGCCACACTGTGATCCTCAAATACATTTATTTGGAAGTCAGATCCATTGATTTTAATGGGCTCAGCAGGATGTTTTTTGTTGACTGCTTGAGCTGTCTTCTCTCCTGTTTTCAACTGATTATGATTTTGTTTGATCATATGGAAATTATGCTTCTGCTTAACCTCAGGGGAAGGCAATGAGCCTTTTAAAATTTTGTGTGCACTTTAAATGAAACAGGGATAGGCAACCTGGTGCCCTCCAGATGTCTGGGGCTACAATTCCTATGATCCCTGACCAATGGCCATGCTGGCTGCGGCTGATGGGAGTTGTAGTCCAAAGTGTCTGGGGAACACCAGGTTGCTACACTATGAATTAACATGTAGAAATAAGGAATAACCCACTTACCCCTTTTATTATTTATTTATTGTATTTATTTACAATATTTATATGCCGTATTGTGGTAAACATGGCAATCTTATGGGTTAATTTTGTAGTCTGATGTTGTAGTCAAATAGTGTGTAGGCATGTGACCCAAATCTACTGTTGAAGATGAGCAGGTCTTTGCCTCTAAGGTATCTGGATGGGAGACTGTCTGGCAGCCACATGCAAGTAGCTAAGGAATAGTGAAGTGTCAGTGAAATAAATACTTCCAGTAATATTAAGAGTGTTGGGTTGTAAAAGGATTCAATGGAGGAAAAGGTTATTTGAATGCTATCACAGCTCTAGCTAAAGTGGAAATAGGAAGTCATAAGTGCAATAGGATTAAAAACTGATGACCACAGCTGTGATCCTGAGGACACTTTGTGAAAATAGTAGTGCTGTGCTGAAAATTGCTCCCACATTATTTTCAACCATTCTCATTCAATATAATAGAAAAGAAATTGCTTTTGAAAAGAAATTCAAAGGAGAAGAAATTTCAGAGAAATTCTCACGGGTTGCATTTGGGGTTGTTATGCTTCCCTTACCTATGAGGTGGCTGAGAAGTGCGCATGAGTGTCTTGCCTGTCATTGTACAATTATCTCTGGGGCAGCCTGTAGCCTCCTCGGCTTCCCACGCTTCAATTAAAGCCATCGTAAAGAAGCCGTCATGAGGTAATGATGATGATCCCATGGGGCTTTTCCAGTCCAGGAATGGCAAGTGGACTGGGAGGCTGCAGAGTAACGGAAAGATGCGTAACAGAGAGAGAAAACACACACAGCACCCTCGGCCACCTCACAGTGATTAGGTAAGCTCAAAAATACCACTAAAAGAAATTCAAAATTCTGCCTTAGAAGAGTGGAAGCCTCAACACAGTTGATGCTGTTGCCACCTACAGAAGGAGTGTAATAAACCAAAAACCCTTAGGAAAAAAGGGTTACAACCCTTAGTGCTGCAACCCCTGCCAATAGTGAGACCGATCTGTGAGAAACTGTTGGAGAATTTCTCCTTCCCTAGGAGAAATTCGGTGAAATTGTCCCTCCAATTTCTCTGCCCACAAATAGGCTGGAGAATTTTCAGAGGCCATTTGCGCACAGCTCTAGAAAAGAGGCTCCATTATAAGTTCAGAAGGACATATTTATTGCCACAAATGGCTGTGATCCAATGGATCCAACTCCACATGTGGACAGCAGGGTGTTTCCCATTCCTTTTTTGGTGGGGGTCTTTCCCAAGCAGGGGAAATAGCCTGTGTGTGCATTGGAGAATATATGTGTGTGGCTGATACATTTCCCTTTATAAAAGATTATAGGTATGCAGGGTTTTGAATTACACTCAGTGGATTTAGGATTGCTGCATAAGGGGAGCAACTGCTCTTTAGCGCACAATCCTATGGCCTCTAGTCAGCGGCTAGACAGCTGTAGGATACGTCGGTTCCCTGAGGACCGACCTCCATCCCCTCCCGCACTGCCTCGTAGGCAGTGGGGAACGGCCCCGCACTCCATGCTCGGAAGAAGAGCATGGAGCGGCAAAAACGGGGCATTCCTGGGGGTGTGCTGGGGTGGGGAGGGCAAAAGTGCTGTTCAGATGCTTCCTTTACATGGTTCGGCGTCCGCCCCCCCAGCTCCGACTTCCCATGGGTAGACAGCCTAAATCATCTATCTAGCCATGAATGCAGGGCAGCTGAAGCATGGAGGGGATGGTCCTCTCTACGCTTTTTCTGCCCTGAATTGGATAGACGGTCACCTTCAAGTTCGGAGGCGGCCACCTATCCTGATAGGATTGCCCCCTTAAGAACGTAATTTACTTAGTTTCCTGAAAATACTAATTCCCTAAAGAAAACTTGCTATTGATAGGGCATAACTGCCAAAGAGAGAAAAAAAGTTTTTTTTTAATTTTTAAAAATTAATTTTCCAAGTACAAAGAGACAAACAAAGAAACATTAAATTTAAATTAATTATTGACATTCCCCCCTAACTTTTCAGACAAAAATATAGGTGGAATCCATTGGCTGCCTGGAGGTTCTAATATTTTAATTAAAAATATATATAAAGCAATGTTGCATGAAGATTTTCATATATGCACAGTATGGTTTAGTATTAACAAAGGGAACTGAAGTTCTTTGGACTCTGTGACATGCATATTTGGTATTTTTAATTACATATTTCTCTGACGCTTTTGGCATGTTTCTATAGGGAAATAATACCTTCAAATTCCCTCTGTCTGCAGCTATAGTAAAGCAATAGCAAAGGCACATAAAGAGCCTGACATGTTACAAAGCATAATGCAGCAAGCCCGTCACACCTTTATGAGATTTTTAGTCCTTGACTTTTTGCCTGTTGAATGGCCTCTTACAGTCTCAACAATTAATGATTATGGAACAATACCGCGCTCTTAATTTTAAAACACTTTTAAAAAATGGAACAGGCAAAACCATATAATGGCTGAACTTCAGGCACAGGCAGCCTCACTGATCAGAATAACTTAGGGAGAATAACCAACGCCTCTGGATAATTGGACATGTAGGTCTGTGATACATATTGACATGGGGCTATATGGGGGCTCACAGCTCAGGCTGACAGACGATTTGATTGAAAATGTTAACAGTGGGGGTTTTCTTAGGGTGCAATCCTATGCATGTTTAGACAGAAAAAACTCTTACAACTCCCAGCCATGCATGTTAACTAGGGAATGCTGGGATTAGCTGGACATTTTTCTTTTTAAACATGCATAGGATTGCATTCTTAGAAGCTTGTAAGTGGCCCAGGTAAGATCCGATGACCATATAGGTCAGCGGTACACAAGCTATGGGCTGCATGTGGCAGCCACAGCTTGTGTACCACAGCTGCATGTTATTTGTGCCTCTTATGACTCACCGCCCCCAACATTACCATCTAATCTGCTGACGCCACTGCCTAGGACACGCTACAAATCAGTACTCAGAGGGCCTGCTTCCAGGTGTTGAGGGAAAGTGTGTCTGGGGAAGTGTGCATGTGTGTGTGTGTGTGTGTGTGCTTGCATGTGCTTGTTTGTGTGCATGTATGTGTGCTTCAACACCACATGTGACCTTCGGGGACAAATAGGTTGTGCCCCCCTGCTATAGGGAACTTCTGAAAACTTGGAGAGCGGTGTGTTCTTCTTTCCTTTTAAGATCTACTGATGTATTGCCATAGGGATGCGCATGTACTCAGGTGGGCTATCACATTTTTCTCATGCACAAGCAACTTTGGTTGCCGGGGGGATTTATTTACATGGCTCCTCCATTGTATGTGAAGTGGAACCCTCCACGTTCAAAAGGGTATGGAATTTTGAACAGAACAGTGGAGTGCTCTAAGGACCAAAGTAGTTACGTGATTGCAAATTAACATGACTAGTTCTTCAAATTTAAATGGCAGCTGTGGTGAAGAGGGGAATCGGGTTTAGGAATGCAGCAAGTTAATTACACATTGCTCACATGAAGCTACTATTTGCCCCTGGTAGGAAGCTTCCATTGGTGCCAAGGGAAGTCTTCCTCCAGGGATGAATTGCAGGGGCGGGGTGGCGTTCATCAGGAGCAATGTGCAGAAGGAACGGGCTCAACTCCCCTTCCCCACATGCCATTGCTCCAATCCAATCCTCCCCTTCCACACTCAAATTCACATTTGAAAAAAACTAAGCACCGTAAGTTTCTGCATAACTTATGGAACAGGCAGATAGCAGAGAAGAGGAAGCGTCCTCCTCGTAACAGAGATTTGGAATGTAGGACCTTTGTATTAGAGAGGCTTTGATACATACACTAGCATGGCGATCTGTAATTTTGCTGTATATTAGTATAAGTAAATGGTTAAAGACCAGTCCTAGGACTCATTGTGCTAGCACACAAATGCATAAGGGAGCCTGCCATCAGCTAAGCCCCAGAACAAAACGGAACACTTGCACTGGATTAGTATTACAGTTTTGGGATAGGCATTTTGGGATGGAGTGCTTCAGCTGTTGCGCAGTACTGAAATATAACAAACAAATAAATAATGTTTGGATGACATAAGGCTCAAGTAGGGGTGTTGGAGAAATCCGCAATGGAATCAAATGAGTTTGGATTTCTATGAACCCAACCCAGGGATTCCACAGTGAACCGGCTTTTCCCAAGTTGCTGGATTCCGCAGACTTGCAGACTGTTTTTTTTTTTTTTTAACTTTCCAGAATTTTACTCAGATTTAGTTTTAGAAAAATATGTAACATTTAAAAAACACGGGCCAGAAATGCACATTTCCCCCATAGGCTAAAGCATGAAAATGTGCATTTTGGGGAATTTGCACATTTGGGGGCGGGGAGGGGATTTGTGAATTTTCACAAGTGCAGATTTTTGTAAATGCAAATTTGAGAAATAGGAAACAAATCCAGTTCTACCAATGAGAGGATGACAGAATGGAAGGCACCTGACAATCCATGAAATGCAGATGGAATGGGTTTTACAAAATCCATACATTTCTCGCTGCAAGACGGTTGCTTCCCAACTGCCTGTCCTTCCTCCAAGGTCAGGTGTGAAGATCAAGCCAGATTCCAAACACTGCTTGGACTTTATATCTCACATGCCATGCAGTGAGACCACACTGCACTCATTCATAGAAGTGAATGCTTGAATCCTGTGTTTATCTGAAGCTACGTGTGTTCAATATCCAGGGTCAAGGGAGTTTCCATATTCAAAGAACTGTGGGAGTTTTCAGGTTCAGGTGTTCGCTTCTATGCATGGGGAGGGGAGTGAGAGGAAACGTATGAACCCAACATCCATTCCCAGTTCTAACAAGCAAATTGTTGAGCTACATGGATCATTACGTTAGGCCCAGTTTATAGACAATACTAGAAAATAGCTCTGGCAATATTTCTTAAATTGATCTGTTAAATGGGAAACCACGTACAGCTATGTATAACTCTGTGCTGAGTTAAAAGTTTTTAATGTGGTCCAGTTTTTACCAGTGAAATGATTTATCAAGTCACTTAGTTAATTCACATTTTCGGAAATGCCTAATGTGCCTTTAAACATACAAACACAGGTCCTGTCCTGCAGCCCCTTCTTGCCTTTCATTCACCTAGGCTGTAACCTTATATACCAGGGGTGCACAACCTGCAGCCCGTAGATGACCACCAACTGCCATCAGTAATCCGCAGCTGACCTGTTTGGAATTGCAAAAAGAAAAAAATGGATGCTCTAAGAATAGGACTTCTGTGGCAGGAACCATACAGTTTCCAGTAGGATGCTCTAGGAATGGGACTTCTGTGGCAGGAACCATACAGTTTCCAGTAGGATGCTCTAGGAATGGGACTTCTGTGGCAGGAACCATACAGTTTCCAGTAGGATGCTCTAGGAATGGGACTTCTGTGGCAGGAACCATACAGTTTCCAGTAGGATGCTCTAGGAATGGGACTTCTGTGGCAGGAACCATACAGTTTCCAGTAGGATGCTCTAGGAATGGGACTTCTGTGGCAGGAACTGTGGGACCTTGTGAGATCTGCTCCCAGAGCAGCTTTTTAAAAAGTAAAAAGTATGAAAATAACTGAGAGGTGGAGGCTGGGGGAGGCTGGGAAAATTGTGTGTTTGTGAGGAAAAGGATGTGTGTGCGTGCACATGTGTATGTGTGTGGCGGAAAGAGTGTGTGTGTGGGAGTTTGTGTTTTGATATTGGGGGAAGTGGGTGTGCGCACACCTAAAAAAAGGATAGTGTAGAGCTGGAAAAAGTGCAGAAAATGGGAACAAAAATGGTGAAGGGGCTGGAGCAACTCCCCTATGAGGGAAGTTAACCACAAGACATAGTGATGGCCACCAATTTGGATGGCTTTCAAAGGGGGCTAGACAAATACCTGGAGGAGAAGGCTATCAATGGCTACTAGTCCTGATGGCTGTGTGCTACCTCCAGTACCAGAGGCAGTACACCTATGTACACCAGTTGCTGGGGAACATGAGCAGGAGAGTGCTATTGCGCTCATGTCCTACTTGTGGTTTTCCCACAGGCAGCTGGTTGGCCACTGTGTGAGCAGAATGCTGGACTAGATGGGCCTTTGGCCTGATCTAATATAGCTCTTCTTATGTGAGGTCCCCAGCCCCCACATCTGGCACTGGATGTAGCCTTTGGGGGCAAAAACGTTGTGCCCCCCTGCTATACACTAGAGCTGTGCATGGACCCCCCCCGCTTCGCTTCAGATGCTGCTTCAGACCCTCCGAATCAGTCCCGCTTTGACTTGGACCAATTTGGACCCACTCCGCTTCGACTCAGATCTGGATCTGAAGTGAGATTCGGATATCCGGATCACTCGGTTTGGGCGTTTTCCCATTGACTTGCATGGGAAAACACAAATGGCCATACCTTTTTCAGTTTTCATGAGAAATACATGAAACTTGGGGGCCTCTCTGCCCCCATAGAGGGGATCCCACCTGCCCCATTTCAGACAGTACTGTTTGTGCTAGGCACAGCTGAAATTTGTTTCCCCCCCCTCAAAAACTCTCAAAGCAAAGAGCTATACCTTTCAGCCCCATGTCTCCTCTTCCTCCTGTCTGCTCGGCTGTCAAGGACCATTAGCCATCTCTTGCTTATGAGAGGAGATGGCTAGTGGCTGGGGCATGCACCGCTCCTCCTCCTCCTCCTCCCTGAGCGATTCATAGCATATTTTGCGTATAAGTCTGTGTGCACACATAGAGTTATGGGTAAAAAGTGCTGTGAATCTCCCATATACCCAAAATTCATGACGCTTTTTGTGTATAAGTCTATGTGTACAATAGACTTCCAATTGCCATGTTTTTTTAAAAACGTGGTGATCATGGCGGAGGCGGAGGGACTGGCGAGCAGAGCAGGGGCTGGGGGGAACCTGGATGGGGGTTGGTTCTCACATCCCTAAGTAACACCACCAGAATGATCGCTGTCTCACACAAAAACACAGCTGTTTTTCTCCAGTTATTCAATCTTCCATGCTCCTCCACCACTGTCACTGATTGAAGATTGCTGGGTAATGTTCAGACATGATCTGGCAACTAGAGTTTCCATTTGCCACAGCTCCCCCCCTCCCTCCCCTCCTCCTCCTCCTCCTCTCCCCTTCCTCCCTCCCTCCTCCTCAACCCTTTGCTGAACTTTCTCAGGTTGATACTTTTGGTGCCAGGCTGTCTGGGCTGCTCAGAATGAATCACTGAATCTGATGAAGCACTTTGTATACAAGCTGATTTGCTTCACGGTGCCTTGTTGCTGTTCTCCTCCACCTCGTATCCCTCGGAGGCACCTCTGAAGCAGCCCGCTTTGACTCGTTATTCGGACTTCAGATCCAGGTGTGTATAACCCTACTATACACACCTGGGAGTCAGCCCCACTGAACTCAACAGGACTTACTTAGACATGCATAGGATTGCACGGTTAATGTACTGAGACCAAAGTGGCTGCATTCAAGCTCTGATACAGTACTTGGGGTATAAATCTGTACAAACATACCTGGGAATAAGCCCCATTGGAACCAGTGGGACTTACTTCTGAGTAAACATGTTTGGGATCTCACTGTTAATTCACACTGACACCATCTGTTATTTCATATGTTTTATATGTGGAAGTCTGTGTTTGGGGGAACCCCCCCCCCCACAAAACAAACAAACCTGAACCCAAGAACAACCAAAGAGGTGAAACTCCAATATAATTATGTACAGGATTTTCTCATAAATCTGAATATTTGAGATGTATTTAGATCTCATCTTCTTGGCTATGTTTAAGAATCAGTCTGTGATAATATGTAGAGGGACTATTTAACTTGATATTTCAACCTGAAAGCCTTGGCAACGGTTTCATTATTTTTATGCAAATTGAGAAATTCAGCAGATTATAAAGTGAGTAATTTCAATGCCACATGCAATGACGGAGCTATATTTTTCTTTGACACTTCATCTGAATGTGTGACACTGAATTAGTCAAAAGCCAACCAGGGCTTTTCTCTTGCTTAAACTGCAAGACTTTCAGGCAAAGATTTGACTGTCTAGTTCTGTCAGTTGTAGATGGCTGATTTTGCCTGCTGGAATGCAGTGAGAGTGACTGAGAATCAAGCCTTCCCACATCTGCCTAGCCACACCCCGTCGTTTGCACAATCATGGATTCTGTTTCTGTGCCATGCTGGAGTATGACAAAATGTGGAATACAGCAACTTGTTTTCTATCTACATGGATAATGTGCGGGGTGGTGATGGTGACCTTACACACCATAGAAGAACCCTCTTTCCAGCCCACCCCAACTGCTTGTCCTAAGGCACAGAAATCAAGAAGCACCCACATTCCTTTACCTCTTTCTTTTCCTGCTTGCTCTGGGACTGAGAGCAGTCCAGGAGATCCTTCCTGGTTCTGCCTCCTGTTTTCTGTTCCCCATTCCTTTCTGAGTAGGACCACACTCGCAAGTAGGCCTTTGCTCATGAGCAGGGCCACCATGTGTCCTCTTTTACAGAAGACAGCCCTGTATTTGAAGGGCTGTCAGAGAGCAGTTGTCTATGTGAACACATCCTCTGTTTGAATGGCTCTCCTGTCCAAGCCCAGTTGAAATATAAGAATAAGAAGGGAAAGCAGGGAATGTCAGCTTTGTTGAGGTGGCCACTCAACAGAGTCCCAGTTAGGAAGTGTTGTGTAGCATCAGTCTTCTTTTCTCCTGGGTCAGCTGGTAGCTCCACATGGACCTATGGCCCAATTGGAGTCCACTCAGAGAAGAGCCTTCAGTGTGGTGGCCCCCTATTTTTGGTACTTCCTGCCCCTGGAGGTCAGGCAGGAGCCAACACTGTGATGCTTCCGGCACCTCCTCAAAACAGCTCTTTTCCAGGAAGCGTACCTTAACCGATCAGCCATGGTTTTATTGGCACTCTAGGGTTTTTTAAAATATAAAAATAATAATTTTAATATGGTGTTTTAATTATTTTTTATCTTTTTACTATTTTACCTCTTATATTCACTGCTCTGGAATCTGTTTTAGATGTGAAGTGGTATACAAATGTTGTAAATTCCATACACACATAATGTAATCTTCATATCATAAGATTCTATGGTATGAAGATTATACTATATGTGTATGGAAACTTTTAATATAGTTTTTAAATACTATTTATTTATTTAATTAATTATTTTATAAACATTTTCATTTATATAACAATGATAGAGTACAATATGACATCCTATAATGGATGAAAGGGACGCTTGGATGAAATAAGTAACTACAGAACTAAAAACAAAGGAAACATAACACAAGGGGTTTAGGCTGATAAAGAGCTAGACACATGTTTTACCTGTACATTTTCCTCAATAGCATTTTCCCTCCTTAGTACAAGATTACCATAGATCTGGCATCTTAACCAGGAAAAAAGGGATGAACTTTGATAGTACAACAGACATGGGGCTGCTGCTGCTCCACATCCATTTGCTTTTCTGCCCCCTTATGTTTAGTTTAACAAAACACATGCCACGATGACATCATTGTGCTAGGTATTGCATCATTGCTAGTAGGGGGCGGGGGAATCCACAGTGTGATGTCATGGTGCATATGTGTTAAATTGGACATTGCAAGAAAGAGAGTGAAGAAGACATGGGGCTGTAGTGGCTCCATGTCTCTTGTAATTATGCGTGATGTGGAGAATGTTGATAGGGGGACGTTTTTCTCCCTCTCTCAAAATACTAGAACCCAATGGGGTCATCCCATGAAGCAGATTGGTGGGAGATTCAGGACAGATGAAAGGAAGGACTTCTTCACACAGCACATAGTTAAACTATAGAATTCGCTACCAGGATGTAGTGGTGGCCACCAATTTGGATGGCTTTAAAAGGGGGTTAGACAAATTCCTGGAGGAAAAGGCTATCAATGGCTACTAGTCTTGATGGCTGTGTGCTACCTCCAGTACCAAAGGCTGTGAGCCTATGTACACCAGTTGCTGGGGAACATGGGTGGGAGGCTGCTGTTGTACTCGTGTCCTGCTTGTGGGTTCCTGGTCGACAGCTGGTTGGCCACTGTGTGAAAGAATGCTGGACTAGAAGGACCCTTGGTCTGATCCAACATGGCTCTTCTTATGTTCTTATACAATATCTGATTTCACCATAAAAGGTGGAAATGGTATATTCAGGGCAGGGGAAAAGCATTTCTTTTGGAGGTAATAGCGAAGCTTCACGACATTCTTTTAAAGCAATGGCAGTGTAAACCATGTCACTGGAAAACGCCCATCCCCCTAGGAAACTAACAGGCAGACCTCTAACAGGAGCTTCCCATGGAATAACCTAACCAGCTCAGCCTGCGGTGGATGTGATACACCAGGCCTACTGAATCACAGGCTGCACTAAATGTGATTAGGTGCTGTCACAATAAATTTAGCCCTCATCTGTTAGAACCAAAAACCAGGTTAAAGGTCATTTAATGCTTTTATTTGCTGTAATTGAAAATTATAGTCAATAAGAATAATTTAGAAACCTTGTCTGAATCAGTGACTCTATTGAAGACAGGGGGTGCTTCTGCCATGCGAGCCGCGGTAATTGCCATAAGCTTTATGCCATGTGATCATAATAGGGGTCAAGACATTAATGAAGTGCACCGTCCCCCATTTGCAGATGCCAGTAAAAGAAGGCTTTGAAAAGTCAGTCACAGGCACAACTGCACAGAGCTTTGGCTGGCTTCTTCCTTTTGTTGTTTCTCTGCAGGAGATGGAGGTCCCTGGGAAGTTTAGTTTAGCTAATCTTAATTAATAATTATAGCCCACTTTTCTATTAAAATAACACTTTCAGCAGTTTACAATAAAGTAACACAAAATAGAAATAAAACAACAACCACTGACATCAAATATTAATTTAAACCATCCCTTCCCAACCTGGTGCCCTCCAGATGTTTTGGACTACAACTCCCATAACCCCTGGGCACGCTGTACTCTAATACATCTGAAGGGCACCAGGCTGGGGAAGGTTGATTCTATCTATCTATCTATCTATCTATCTATCTATCTATCTATCTCAATAATAACAATAATTAAAAACAGCAAAAGGCAGCACAGCAAAACAGCAATATTGAAACTCAATAAAGCAACCAACCACTCTGTAAAAGCCAGCTTAAAAAAATGCTATTATCTTCTAGTGGAAGTGTGAGGAAGCCTGGTGAATCTCCGCTTGGAGAGGTTCCATAGGTGGAACACCACCAAGAAGGCCCTGTCTTTTGTACCTGTCATACTCTTAACGTCATGTATGGATGGGACAGAAAGCAGGGCTTCCAAAGCCAGTCTTAAACAATGGGCAGTCTTTATGTGGGCAGGCAGTCGCCAAGGTTCCCTGGTCTTAAACCATTTAGGGTGCAATCCTATGGGGATAGGCGGCCACCTCTGAACTCGGAGGCGACCACCTATCCAATGCAGGGCAGAAGAAGCACAGAGGGGATCATCGCCTCTGTGTGTCAGGAGTGCCCTAGCTGCCTCTTGCAGTCCCCTCCAATAGCCAACTCAGGACACAGACGACGAGGATTCTTTCTGAGGCTTTATTCCTTTATGACTCTGTCAGATACTAATCACTAGCGACTAAGCAAGGAACTGCACTGGGGATAGATAGCAGAGTAACCTAAGCTCCAGGTAAGGCAGTTGGTCCCCGTTTGAAGGAGAACCGCGGGAAGACTCTGAACTTATGGGCTATGGAGAGATCCTCCCTCTTTCCCTTGGGTCCTTGGGACGCGACCATTGTTTTAGTGCCAAATGAGCGGAGCGCCTCCTCTCGGTGCCCTCCATCTGTCGTCGCTCCCTGCATCTGCACCGAGCGTCCAGCAAGCCCCCCTCCAGTGCTCTCTCACTGCCAGGGTCACTCTCTATCTCAGGAATGCCAGTAGGAGGAATCTCTCCCTGCTGCTGTGCCAGTGAGGGATGAGCGAGCTCCTCTCCCACGGATTGCTGTTCCTCCTCAGAATCAGAACTGCTCTGGGGATCTATGGGCTCAGTTTCCACCCTAACACCGTGCTTCTCTTGCACGGCATTTGCAGCCAGACAGCCGATTTTGGCTGTCTAGCCGCGGGAAGGCAGAGCGGGGGAGGAGGCTGCCAGAACAACACATAGGATGTGTTGTACCGGCATTTCTGCCTTCCCCACCCTGGAATGCCCCCTCCCCAGAACTCCCCATTTGGGCCACTCCGCACTCCTCTTCTGAGTGTGGCGCGTGGGGCAGTTCTGCACTTCCTGCGAAGCAGAGCAGAAGCGGGGAAGGTCGGTTCCCAGAAACCCACATATCCTATGGCTGTCTCAACACCACGCTTAAATTGAGCCTGAAAACAAATAGGCATCCAGGGCAGGCTGATACAAATGATGTGTATTGGAGTTCTTTGCTTTGATCAAAATTACACGTTTTGACTTCAAGTGTGGAACTTTCGAGAATTTGAAGTTGCCCTTATCAGCAACTAGTCCCGGAGAAATGGGGGACAGGGTTGGCTCAGTGCTCCAACCCCAGTTCCTTAAATCAGAGGTGTTGAACCTCAGGCCCACAGGCCAAATCTGGCCAAGCCCCCTTTCTCCTGGCCCCTGACCACATATCATTTTGTGGTTTCCCAGCTTTTTGCTTTTTCCCAGTAGTTTTACCCCCCATGGTTAATCATTGAAATGTTTCTCCTAAGGATTCATTACTGGTAGTAATTGTTTTCAGCTAAAATATGCAGGTCTTTTAAATATTTTTCCTCCACACCTTTTACCTCACCCTCCACTGGAATGCAGCCTCCAAGAGTTTCTCTAAAATTGAATTCCAGTTTTCCCCCTCAACCTTCACATCTACAGGTCCAGGAAATGCTTAAAAGCACAATTGCCCTCACAAATAAAACAAATGTTTAAAATGAGTTCTCTTTGGGCCTAACTGCAGATGCAAGGTATCGTTCTTTCTTTCTGTTTTATTTTTTATTCATACACACAAGGCCATATTGGGTTCACCCTACTAGTGGACGGAGAGCTATGGTAAGTAATTGCACAAATTCTTCCAGCCTTGCTGGCTGCTCTCACATGGAGCTTTAGATTCTGTCTGAGGATTATTCTTGCAAACCTAATGTCAGGTATTTCTCAGTGCCGGATCATATGCCCATATGATTCTCTGTTGGAAGCATATTAATTAGCAGATGTAGCCATTTTAATTAGAAGGTATGTTGTTAGAAATATTGCATATGATTCTTTCCCTGCCAAAACACTACTACGCATCAGTTTCAGGGCCTGAGGCAACTATTCAAAGCAGTAATTCAAGAAAGATTTAATAACAAAGGGAGGGAGTGGGGAACTGTTTGGCTCAGATTCTGTACTTTGAGGGTAGGGGGGAGCTATGGCTTTAGTGAATGCTGGGGAGGTAGATATAGCTAATTTGTTCTATGAGTAAAGAACTTCATTAGTCATGATGGCTGTATGTACACCCACTTCAGATTCAGAGCAGGTATGCCAATGAATATCAGCAGCTGAGGTGGTGGTGGTGGGCAGCAACAAGAGATGGCCGGTGGCCATGTATCCTCTTTTACAGAGAACAGTCCTCTGTTTGAAGGTCTACTAGAGGACTTTCCTCTATTTGAAGCGCTGTCCTCTCCAGTTCCAGTTTAAAGATAACGGACCTTAAGAACTGCTGCCCATCAGCCGTTAACATCTGAACAGAGAGGCAAATAGACAGGTCACCTGGTCTATTTCTAAATTTGCACATAAATATATTTATTATGCAAATCCCTGTCCTTTTTTTGGTGAGGCACTTCCTCTCTTCTTTTTCTTTTTTTTTTCTTTTGCAATTCCTGCATGGCCACCCTAGCTATTGTTGTGGCTCTGGCCTTGAGGAGGAGGAGCAGCTGGCCGACCTGTCAGCTGAAGAGCTGGTCCAGGCTTCTGATACTGAGTGAGAGCACAGAACCCCACAGGTACCTTCCTCTGAGGAGCTAAGTGGCTCTTGCCCTCCCATGCCTGCCCAGGGGCACAGGAAGCATGCCAGGCAGAAGGCCACCAAGCCAAGAAAAAAATCCTTTAAGATCTCATAAGAACATAACATAAGACGAGCCATGCTGGATCAAACCAAGACTCCATCTGGTCCAGCATTCTGTTCACACAGTGGCCAACCAGCTGTCGACCGGAAACCCACAGGCAGGACATGAGTGCAACAGCACTCTCCCACGCATGTTCCCCAGCAACTGGTGTACCTAGGCATACTGCCTCTGATACTGGAGGCAGCACAGAGCCACCAGGACTAGTAGCCATTGATAGACCTCTCCAGGAATTTGTCTAACTCCCTTTTAAAGCCATCGAAATTGGCGGCCATCACTACATCCTGTGGTAATGAATTCTATAGCTTAACTATGTACTGTGTGAAGAAGTCCTTCCTTTTATCTGACCTGAATCTCCCACAAATCTGCTTCATGGACTCTCCATTCTTTGAGCAAAGGGAAGGAGCTTGGGAGGGGTAGCCTGGAGGGAGAGCATCATAAGGCCTCACTTCATTCTCCAGCCCACGTTGGCCAATGTGGGAACAAAGATGCTGAACTAGATGAACTATTGATCTGATCCAACAGCGTTTGTCTTATGTATTATTACCTGGCTGCTGTAAAATCAGAACAGGATCTGCCTCCCTTATATCGCCAAGTTTTCATTTAAATGGCTTATAACTGGAATTGTCAGATAAAAAGCACACCAGCCCAAGTGTCTGTGATGGGCCTGAGCAGCACTCCTAGACTAGAAGTAACACTTATTCACACTAGTAACTAGACCAGGAGTGGGCAGAAGGAAAATCTCTAGATGTTTTGGACTTCCACTCCCAGAAGCCTCTGCCAGCATTGCCTGTGGTCAGGAATGCTGGACTAGGCCACCAAGTGCAGTGCTGCAATGTTCAGCGAATCTGAGTGGTATCAATAGTAGTGCCTCTGATGCATTATGAGCCTTCTCCAGCCTAAACGTGGTGTCTGTTGGGCACAGTTCTTTCCACTGGATAGCAGAGGAGCCTCAGGGCTGGCCAAAAATATGCTGGCGTCTATCTTCATTGAAGAGTCCTTGAATTTGCATTTGATGAATTCTGTTCTGTGTGTCAGGAATAGTGACAGCTGCAATACAAGATTAAGATCTATGTGAAATAACTCTTGCTGCCTTTGCACTTATGTGTGTGCATGTAAGCATCTATCTATTTTTTGTCCTGTGCTTGAGTGTTTTGGTATTGATGTCCGTGTCTTTACTGTAAATGTTCATATCTGTGTATCAGACCAGCTTTTGCCCAAATTGGTGTATATCTGTTACATCTACATCTTACATCCCAAGCTCCCAGGTTCAGGGGCAGTGGTTCAACACTCAATGAACCTATGAAAACTGTGTGGGGGGGAGGCAGAAAGGCAGAACTACTGTGGTTCCGCTCCTACTTGGATGGCCGATTCCAGAAGGTGGTGCTGGGGGATTATTGCTCTGTGCCATGGCAATTGTGCCATGGGGTTCCACAGGGCTCTATTTTATCCCCTATGCTGTTTAACATCTACATGAAACCGCTGGGGGAGGCTATCCGGAGGTGTGGGCTGAGGTGCCATCAATATGCGGATGACACCCAGCTCTACCTCTCTTTCTCATCAAATCCAGGTGAGGCAGTGGCTGTTCTGAATCAGTGCCTGGGCACGATAATGGACTGGATGAGGGCCAATAAACTGAAACTCAATCCAGACAAGACGGAGGTACTGTTAGTGGGTGGTTCGTCTGCCCGGCTAGGTGATATTCAACCTGTTCTGGAGGGGGTTGCACTCCCCCTAAAGGATCAGGTTCGTAGTTTGGGGGTGCTCTTGGATCCAGAACTGTCACTTGAGGCACAGGTGAACTCAGTGGCACGGAGCACTTTTTATCAGCTTAGGCTGGTATACCAACTACGCCCTTATCTGGACAGAGATAGCCTAGCTACAGTGATCCATGCTCTGATAACTTCTCGTCTGGATTACTGCAATGAGTTATACGTGGGGCTGCCTTTGAAAACGGTCCGGAAACTTCAGCTGGTCCAAAATAGGGCAGCAAGATTGTTAAGAGGGACTGGCCTGTGAGCTCATATTACGCCAGTACTTTTTCAGCTGCACTGGCTGCCAGTCCATTTCCGGGCCCGATTCAAAGTGCTGGTATTAACATTTAAAGCCCTTAACGGCTTGGGGCCAGGTTATCTGAAGGATCGCCTCCTCCTATATGTGCCTGCCTGGACCTTAAGATCATCGTCAGCGGCCCTTCTCTGTGACCCCCTGTCAAAGGAAGTGAGGCGGGTGGCTACTAGGAGGAGGGCTTTTTCTGCTCTGGAATGAGCTCCCTAGTGAGGTTCGCTTGGCACCTACATTGTATTCCTTTCGGCGCCAGGTGAAGACCTTTTTATTTTCCCAGGCATTTTAGCATTTTAGCTTTCTAAACTTTTAGTTTTGCTGTTTTAAAAATTTGTATTTTAAACTCCTGCACTGCTGCTAGGTTTTATTGTGGTTGTATTGTTATATTGTGGTTTTAATGTTCTATATATTTCAAATTGTTTTATTGTGTGTTGTTTGGTTTTAATTTTTGTGAACTGCCCAGAGAGCTTCGGCTATTGGGCGGTATAGAAATGAAATAAATAAATAAAGCGAAGTCTATCCCCATTATATACATGTTCTCTCACACATCTACAACACGGAGATGTACACACCTCTCTGCGCAATTGGGGACCCTGCCTGATGCATATTCATTGAATGAACAAGTCCCCCTCCCAAACTTCTGAAAGGGGCTTGAGTTGTAGGAAGTTCAGGGCAGCCTGTATGCAAGCAATTTAGTTTGGAAAGTGGAGGAGGGAGTATTGTAGACTTAAAGCACCTTATTAATCATGTGTTTGATTTACAAATGCTCAGTTGAGTCACCATTATGGAGGTTCAGAACTAAGCATGCATGATATGAGAGCTCGTCACAAAGCGATATCAGTCCCATCTCCCACAATCCAAACCATTTCTCTGCCAACCATTCCTCCCTTCAGATCTTGCTGCTTTCAGCTCTCCCTTTCATACACCCTTCATTCTCAGCATGGATGAGCCAATTTCAGACCTCCAGAGGTGGGTGTGATGTGTATACCATATATATTCCTCCACCAACAATATACTCCTCTCCCACTAGGCCATACCAAAGTTTAAAAGGCTGCATAAGATTTTGGATGGCTCATACCTTATTTGTCATTTTGTTCTTGACACTGTTCTCAAAGGGACTATTAATAGCTGCATCTTGTAGATGTTTTCCCTAATGTATCCTACAGAGATACATTTGGGTGATACAAACACCTGTTGAGTTCTTTAAAGGTAGCCCAGCATAGTCCAGCAAAGAGAGTACTGAACATGGACCATTGAGATGTGGGTGCCAATCCTCGGTCAGCCACGAACTCCCAGGGTAACTTAGGGCAAGCCACTAGATTTCAACCTTGCTTTCCCCATCTGTAGTATAGAAAATTAGCAACTTGCAACACTGGATGGTTGTTAGTGACTGAAAGAAAGAACATGTTTAAAGTACTATGGAAACCACAGATTCATTGCTATATGCAGGTAAAAATAATTCCAGTCCTTTATTATTTATATCAGGGGTGGGCAAGTTGTGGCCCTCCAGATGTTTTAGCCTATAGTTCCCATCAGACCTAGCCACTATAGCCAAGGGTGAGGGATGATGTGAATTGTGGGCTAAAACATCTGGAGGGCCACAGGTTGCCCACCCCTGATTTATATAATACCATCAGTGCACATGTTTTACAAGGCGTAAGAGGGCAGGTTGCTGCCCCGAGGAGCTTACAATCTAAAATTCAGCACAGGGGAGATGATAAAGGAAGGAGTGGAAGATGGATAGGATGGGGGAAGAATATGCATTTATTTAGGGTAGGTATGTGTGTGTTTATACAGTCAGTAAAAACAAGACCTGGAGCTGACTGTGGCTCAGATCATGAGCTGCTTCTTGCAAAATTTTGGCTTAAATTGAAGAATGTAGGGAAAACCACTAAACCATTCAGGTATGACCTAAATCATATCCCTTATGAATATACAGTGGAGGTGAGGAATAGATTTCAGGGATTAGACCTGATAGACAGAGTGCCTGAGCAACTATGGAGGGAGGTCCACAACATTGTTCAGGAGGCAGCAACTCAATCCATCCCAAAGAAAAAGAAATGCAAGAAAGCCAAGTGGCTGTCTGATGAGGCTTTTCAAGTAGCTGAGGAAAGAAGGGAAGTGAAAAGCAAGGGAGAAAGGGGAAGATATATCCAACTGAATGCAGAGTTCCAGATAAGAGCAAGGAGAGACAAGAAGGCCTTCTTAAATGAACAATGCAAGGAAATGGAGGAAAACAACAGAATGGGAAAGACTAGAGATCTCTTCAAGAAAATTGGAGATCTCAAGGGACCGTTTTGTGCAAAGACAGGCATGATAAAGGACAAAGAAGGCAGGGACCTAACAGCAGCAGATGAGATTAAGAAGAGGTAGAAAGAATACACAGAAGAACTATACAGGAAAGATCTGAATGTCCCTGATAGCCATGACAGTGCGGTCACTGAACTTGAGCCGGACATCCTCGAGAGTGAAGTCAAGTAGGCCTTAGGAAGCATTACTAACAACAAAGCTAGCGGACATGACAGTATTTCAGCTGAGCTATTTAAAATCCTAAAAGATGATGCTACTAAAGTGCTGCACTCAATATGCCAACAAATTTGGAACACTCAACAGTGGCCACAAGACTGGAAAAGGTCAGTTTACATTCCAATTCCAAAGAAGGGCAACACCAAAGAGTGTTCAAACTACTGTACAATTGCGCTCATTTCACATGCCAGCAAGGTGATGCTCAAAATCCTACAAGCTAGGCTTCAGCAGTATGTGAACCGAGAACTACTGGAAGTACAAGCGGGGTTTCGTAGAGGCAGGGGAACTAGAGATCAAATCGCCAGCATTCGCTGGATCATGGAGAAAGCAAGAGAATTCCAGAAAAACATCTATCTCTGCTTCATTGACTACATTAAAGCCTTTGATTGTGTGGATCACAACAAACTGTGAAAAATTCTTAAAGAGATGGGAGTACCAGACCACCTTACCTGTCTCCTGAGAAACCTGTATGAGGGTCAAGAAGCAACAGTAAGAACCAGACATGGCACAAACGATTGGTTCAAAATTGGGAAAGGAGTACGACAAGGCTGCATATTGTTGCCCAGCTTATTTAACTTATATGCAGAGTACATCATGAGAAATGCGGGGTTGGATGAATCACAGGTCGGAATTAAGATTGCCGGGAGGATTATCAACAACCTCAGATACGCAGATGATACCACCCTAATGGCAGAAAGCGAAGAGGATCTAAAGAGCCTCTTGCTGAGGGTGAAAGAGGAGAGTGCAATAGCTGGTTTGAAACTCCACATTAAAAAAACTAAGATCATGGCATCGGGCCCCATTACTTCCTGGCATATGGAGGGGGAAGAAATGGAAGCAGTGACAGATTTTATTTTCTTGGGCTCCAAGATCACCGCAGATGGTGACTGTAGCCATGAAATTAAAAGACGCTTGCTCCTTGGGAGGAAAGCTGTGGCAAACCTAGACAGCATAGTAAGAAGCAGAGACATCACCTTGCCGACAAAGGTCCGTCTAATCAAAGCTGTGGTTTTCCCAGTAGTAATGTATGGCTGTGAGAGCTGGACTATAAGGAAGGCTGAGAGCCGAAGAACCGATGCTTTCGAAGTGTGGTGCTGGAGAAGACTCTTACGAGTCCCCTGGACTGCAAGGAGGTCAGATCAGTCCATCCTAAAGGAAATCAACCCTGAGTGCTCATTGGAAGGACAGATACTGAAGCTGAAGCTCAAATATTTTGACCACCTAATGCAAAGAGAAAACTCTGGAAAAGACCCTGATGCTGGGAAAGACTGAAGGCAAAAGGAGAAGGGGACGGCAGAGGATGAGATGGCTAGATAGCATCACCGATGCAATGAATATGGACTTGAGCACACTCCGGGAGAGAGCGCAGGACAGGAAGGCCTGGCGTGTTATGGTCCATGGGGTCACAAAGAGTCAGACATGACTGAACGACTGAACAACAACAACAATGTGTGTGCACTAAACATTCCATGGAAAAGATGAGTTTTGAGGAGGGATTTGAAGTCAGTAAGAGAGGTGGCATCAAACAGGTCATTGCACATCTGAAGGCCTTTGGAGGCATTAAATAGTCAAGGGGCTGGAGCAACTTCCCCATGAGGGAAGGTTACAACACTTGGGATTGTTTAGCTTGGAAAAACGGTGAGTAAGGGGAGACATGATAGACATAAACAAAATTATGCATAGTGTGGAGAATGTGGATAGGGAGACATTTTTCTCCCTCTCTCATAATACTGGGGTCATTCCATGAAGTAGATTGGTGGAAAATTCAGGACAGATAAAAAGAAGTACTTCCCCACGCAGCACATAGTTAAACTATGGAATTCACTAGCACAAGGCATATTGATGGGCACCAATTTGGATGGCTTTAAAAGGGGGTTAGACAAATTCCTGGAGGAGAATGCTATCAATGGTTACTAGTCTTGATGGCTATATGCTACCTCCAGTATCAGAGGCTGTATAACTTTGTACACCAGCTGCTGGGGAACATGGGTGAGCAGGTGCTGTTGCCCTCATGTCCTGCATGTTGGTTTCCCATGGACAGCTGGTTGGCCACTGTGAGAACAGAATGCTAAACCTTGGTCTGATCCAGCATGACTCTTCTTATGTTCTTATAAGGGCAGGGGAAGGGAGAAAGGGATAACTTGCATGAAAGATAAGCACAAACCTCATTCAAAAGGCTTTATCAGTACTTATTTTGACTTAAAGTTGCTTAGGGCTGCCTATATGCACTGCACACTGTCCAGTACCAGCACTCAAGGTCTGCATTAGTTCTATTTAGCAGTTTCCCTTATTTATGAAGAGCCTTTGTATATTGATTGGCTGTCATTGCTTCCTGTATTCTGTAGTTGTTTTTTCCTTGAGTTTAAGAGACCAGAACATTGAGTACTTGATAAATAGATTGAAAATTTGCCTTAGTTTCATTGTTGCTTCTCTCAGGATCTCTCATATCCTCTGGTGAAATGTTACCATGTACTTTGTTACAGAAGCACATCCATTGTCACAAAAGTGGATACTTGACTAGAGAGTGGTTGTCACTGTATTAAGATCAATAGATCATGTCAACTTCTTTCTCTCTCAGCACATGACTGAGGTGGGGGAGGGGAAGAGGAAAATCCTGACATTTTAATTGTAACGTGTAGAGAGATCTATTAGCATCATTTCTTTTTGTAAATACATGGCAAATTCTAGTGCTGTGCCGAAAATATATCCCACTTTTTTTTTACCATTCTCATTCAATTTGATAGAAATGAAATCGCGTTTGAAAAGATATTCAGTGGTGAAGAAATTTCTGAGAAATTGTCATGGGCTGGGTTTGGGTTTGTTGGGCTTTCTCTCCGGCAGCCTGTAGCCGCATCAGCTTCCTACACTTCAGTTAAAGCCCAGTTTAAAGCACCATGAGGTAATTCTTCCCTTTTCAGATCAGGATGCACGGGCAGCCTGGGAGGCTCGCTGTGATTAGGTAAGCTCAAAAACACCACAAAGATACATTATAACACATCCTGAATGAGGCAGAACAGGGGAAGCTTCTTTCATGGGGGGAGAAAAATTCAGGAAATTGGAGGGCAGATTTTTGGCAGAGCATTAACTCCACCTAGGGATGGCGGAGAATTTCTCCCCGAAACTTCGGGGGGCCGAGCGCCAACGTGTTCGGCCCCCCGAACAAGTTTCGGGGAGAAATCCTCCGCACCCCCCCGCCCCTGCACCCCCCCCCGGGACGGGACTTACCTTCGCCGAATGTCCCTCCCGGCGGCGGGTCCGGCCGGCGGTTCGGTGGGTGTTCGAGCGGGGCGGGAGCGGCAGCCGGTCTTTTGACCGGCTGCCGCCGCTGCCATTACAAGAAAAGAAAAAAAAAAACGCCCCCGTGATAGGCTACGTGACGATTAACGTAGCCTATCACGGCTAGATTTGCAAAGTCAGCTGTGATAGGCTACGTCAATCGTCACGTAGCCTATCACGGGTGACTTAAAAAAAAAAAAAAAGCGCGTACGGCTAATGGCGGCCCCCATAGGGAGCCGCCATTCCCGTTCCTTATTTGGTCGCTGTAGTCTACGTAAAGATTTACGTAGACTACAGCGACCAAATAAGGAACGCAAATGGCGGCTCCCTATGGGGGCCACCATTAGCGTATGCGCTTTTTTTTTTTAAAGTCACCCGTGATAGGCTATGTGACGATTGACATAGCCTATCACAGCTGACTTTGCAGATCTAGCCGTGATAGGCTACGTTAATCGTCACGTAGCCTATCACGGGGGCGGTTTTTTTTTTTAAAAAAACAACAATGGAGTTCGCGGCTGGGCGAGGCGGGAAGCCTCCTCCCCGGCCTGAATTTCGGCCGGGCGAGGCGGGAAGCCTCCCCCCCGGCCTGAATTTCAGCCTTTCGGTAAGTGCCTTTCGTCCACCCCTAACTCCACCTCATCCCTGGAGCTAGACACAACACTGCCCCCACCTGCCTTGCGGTGGATGCAGACTGGGGGCCAGCCTGCTAAGACACTTGATGCTGCTGCAGCACAACCCCCCCCCCAAACCCCTTACCAAAAAAGAAAGAAGCTCTGCCAATGGGGAGCCCTACCTGGGAGAAACTGTTGAAGATTTCTCCTTCCCCTGGAGAAATTCAGTGAAATTTCCCTGAAATTTCCCCTAAATTTCTCTGCCCACAAGTATGGTGGAGAATTTTGAGAGGCTATTTGCACACAGCTCTAGCAACTTCCATCAAATGTCTTGGTTCTATATACTGTTGTTCGGTGTGCAAACACTGGAGTTGACTTCAGGGCTAGCATCAGAAGTCAGCATTGTTGGGCATCTGCTGAGGTCTGTGCTACAATCGTGGGCCCACTGCCAACCCCTGGAACCTCCTGGCCCTGTTGCTCTTTCTCCTTGCTCCTGTTGCATGCTCACCTGAGAGAGCAAACTGTGAGAGGAGCAAGGAGAAGGAGTAGTAACCTCCACATGCCCCGTACTCTGGGAGATGGTGCCAACTGACCACAGAAGGAGGGGCAAATTAATGCGCAGTGGCAGGGAGAAGGGGGGTCACTTAGGGAGGGAGACCCTTTCACCCAATCCCCCTACCCCAAAACCTTGGAACCAGCAGTGCTCACTAAGGTGGCCACTTACCTTGCCCCCAAAGAGGAAATGCATCACCAAAAATGAGGGTGTAGACTTGGATAAAATTGGCATATGCTAATTTATACATATAGATGAAAATTTAGAAATAGTTACTATAATTTTAAACAGAAATACAATACATCTCACCATAATGGGGAAGACTGCGAGCGGCCGACCTGCCTTTTCTGCCCACTGTTCTCTCCCTCTCTCTCCCTCCACATATTGGCGTTGGTGTTACTCCTAATCATATGCCTAAGTCTACACATATAATACACATAAAACTTGAAAGAAACCAATTGTGGGTGCACGTGTGTCATACATACACACATACTTAAAATTATTTTTTATTCCTCTCTGGTCTCCGCCTGATTTTTTATCTCTTGGAAAGCAATCTATTTACTCAACTAGTAAAAACATGCACAGTCTTTTTCAAATCAATGTGCAATGTGCATTTAGTTCTTTGCAGAAGTAAGAACTTTTTGGGAAAATGTATAACTGAAATATTTCTTTTCAATAAAGTTAGATGGCTTGGATGAAGAAAAGCCTAACTGGTGCAATTTTCCTGAAGATTATCTGAACTTTCCTGAAGACTATCTTCAGAGTGCTTTTTCAAAAACTAGCTTTGGTCATAGTCTTTGGAGCTGTGTGGTAGATTGAAGAACGGTTGCTGAGATTCAATGAAAGTAACATTATAAATGCCTCCCTCTCTCTCCCTCCACATATCTTGATTTCCTACACCCACACCCACATACACACAGGCATAGATAGATAGATAGATAGATAGATAGATAGATAGATAGATAGATAGATAGATAGACAGACAGACAGACAGACAGACAGACAGATAGATAGATAGAATCTAAACTGCCTGAAATTACCCAGGACAGAAATTTTTAGGTCATAGTGCTAAGCTTATTCAAGTGCAAAATGGAATTCAGTGTTAGGGATTATTAGAAGTCCTGTGTAGAAGTCATGTCTGTAGACTCTGCCGTCAGGGTAAACATCACTGGGCATCTGCCAAGGCCCACAGCTCAACAGGGGCCCACTGCCAAATCCCAGAGTCTCCCGATTTTAAGACTGAAATCCCTTGCACGCAGCAGGACTTATTTCTGAGTCAACACACATAGGATTGCACAGCATATCACTGATAACTAGTTTCTGGAATTCACCACCAGAGGCATTAGGCATACCTACATCTCCAGCACTACTTGGACTAAACAGAAGGCATAGAACAGGAAAAAATAGTCAGAATAGTAGCAACATATTAAAAGAACAACATAATGTAAAGTATTTATTAATTGCATGTATATTTCATTCCCATTACATTCTCATCCAGATCAAAGTCCTTAGATTCAGTAATACCGGCACTCCCAGTCCATTCACTGGAGATTAACTTTGAAAGCAAACAAGACACATAAATCACAGAAGTCAAATGAGGGCTGCAAACCTATGCACACTTACTTGGGATTAAACCCATTGAATTCAATTGGACTAATTTTTGAGTATTCATGTATAGGATTGTGCTACACATTTTATTCCATAGTGGCTGAAGTTTGATGTTCTCCCTTAAGTTCCATTTTTTTTTAAAGGTATGGAAAGTTTTGTAGGTGCAGGTATCTGTCTGTCTTTTACCTGTTTTTGAGCTCACCCTTTGGGGCACTAAATGTGACATTTGCCATAGGGCAGCTGCTTTGATGTCTCAGAATAAGAGAAAAACATAGTAAATAAGGGTATTGTTGCATTAGTGATGGATCCATTCCTTGATTCTAGCTGGTATTCTACAATGGGCTGAACTGATGTCAGATTACTCCATCCTGTAAATTCGGTCCTGTTTAACCTCAGAACCTGCACCAAATGGGTCCGATGCACCCCAGTGGGTAACCAGGCTAATCCCAACAGGTAAACATCACCACAGAACATCACTACAGACAAGATTGTAACTTGAAACCATACTTATGGCTTTATTGCTGAAAATTCAGGAGAAATACAAAACAAAGGAAATAGCATCGTGGTTATATGAGCATTAGAGATTCTCCAATTACAGGGAAAGAGAATGCAACAAAAACAGAAGATAAATCAAAAGAATTGCAATTGCCAAAGCTGGTACTATGAACTTGGCCAATAAGATAATGGCTTGAGCTTCTAACATTTTTATGACTCCTCTTTCCAACTTACTCCTGTTTACTATTTGCAGTTCAAAGCTAAATGAAAACAATTCAACCTATGTGTTAACCCTCCCATGGCCTCCTCCTGCTTCTTACTTGAATACAAAACTTATGCTGAAGCATTACTACATTCCTCTAGGCACAGGAAGAGTAGAGGAAGAAGCTGGAGTGAACAGAAAACTCAAGACTTGGGAATAATTCCAGTTGTCACCTCTGAAGATGCGATTCCAAATCCCCTCCTCAGATATAACCTCCAAGTCCCAAGTTTAGAAAACACTCCAAGTCCCAAACCCAGAAATAACTCAAGTCCCAAACTCAGAAATCATTCCTAGTCCCAAGTGGAGCAGCAGCAGCAGCAGGAACAAAAAAACACCACACGCAGGTCCCATTCCCTGGGCTTTTATACCCCTGCTCTGGTCAAAGGTGGGGTCCAAGGAGCAATGAGACAATCAGCCTCCAAAAGGAAATGGGGTGCATGTGGTTAGAGCATTTGCTCACCAATCATAAACAAGGTGTCCCATCTATCTCCCATAATTTCATGTGTCTGGGGAACATGTCTGGCACCATTACAAACAGGCTACTTTGAAATGTCCCAACATATGACCCAAAGCCTACCATCTGGGCATGCTATCTTGATGGACGCATTTCTCTTTGGTACATCTTCTTTGAACTCCCGGTCATCTTTGGCCATTTTTGGTCATATCCGCCCAAACGCCTCCTTCTAGTTGTTGCTCGTGCTCAGGGCTACACCTCCCTGCCCAACTAGCATCGAGTAGGGACATTCTCTTATCAGCAGGTGTACACCATGAGAAGTCAAAACAGTACTTTTCCTCCTCTCAGTAGGCATCTGAGCATGCTCAGTTCTGCTGTTCATCTCATTTAGACTCTCTGCCAGCACGTCCTGGCCTCGAGCAAGCTCTGTGAAGCCACTTGAAAAGACAGCTGCATTTTTTCCCCTTCTTCAAAGATAGTCCTGAAAAATCTCAGAGTATCAATTAGTGAAATAACATCATTTAGTATAGAATCAAACTTCACAGTCTTCTCACCCAGCGGTCAAGAGTCTGGAATATAAAGTTGGTTATGAGTGTGGGTTCTTCTAGGGGCTCTTCTTGTAGGCCTCTCCCAGATTAAATCAGCCATGTTCACTCTTTGTTAACCCTTTTCAGTACCAGATTAGCACATCCCAGAACTTATTTTAGGACTATCATGACAGAGGGCACTCTAGAAAGCAGACTGCCACTGCTGTTTGACTGACAGCAAACATTACAATCTTTGGTCTTTTTGGACTCTTTAGCAGCGAACCTCTTATTTCCAAGGCACCTAGTATGTAGTGTTACAACAGCAATAGCTGCTATTTATTTTTTCTTTATTATAAATTATATGCCACCATTCTGCCAGGTGGCATTCAAGGTGAAGTAGCAAAATATCAGCCTAAAATACAACATCATAAAAAGTTCAAAATGGCAACAGAATAAACAAGCACACCAATATAAAATACAGATAAAAGCAGCAATTAAAAAGAATTCAACCTCCCTGAAACCCCATTCCTCAACCTAAGCTCAATAAAACAGACAAACCAAACCAGACAGCAAATTCAAGTCAGCACCAAAAATTAACTACCAAAAGCCCAGCTAGAGAGGACAGATTTGCCTGGTGCCTAAAGAACAACATAGGTAGAAGGCATTAGGTGGATCCCCTTTGGAAGGGAGCTCTACAATTGGGACACAACCATAGCTGCTCACCTGATCTCCGCTGGCAAATGCAGCTGGAGAAAAACCTCTGATGACTTACCTGAGCTGCCAGGCACATTCATATGGGAGTAGGAGGTCCTAAATCTGGACTAACCAATATTCAAAATATAGCATGTAGATTTTTGTGTGGTACAGAACTCTTCCTTAGGCTTTATGTTCAAGAACTGGATGGAAAATTTATATTTTGTTCACTGAGATAGTGTTAATTTCTCCCCCACCTCTGAGCTAGAGAATTAGATCTTCTCTTTCTTATATACTTGCCCACCCAGAGTGGATGTGGGTTTGGGATAGGGTGGCCATGTGTCCTATTTCACAGAGGACAGTCTTGTATTTGAAGGCATTCTCTATTTGGACTGTCCAGTCCAAGTCTAGTATAAAGATAAAGAACCATCAGAAGGAAGAGCTGAGCTTTGAAGTTGCTCATCCACAGCACCTGGTCAGCAGACTGACCAAGGCACACAGGTCACCTGGTCACAATCTTCCACACTATTGAGAAGTACTTTATTTCTATTTAAATAATCATAATAATAATTTCTACATTTGCATTTATACATAAAAAATTAACACGTGTAGATTTTATGCATATTGGTGTCCTCTTTTGTTTCCTTTTTTTTTTTTTTTTGGTGTTTCACAGGTGGACACCCTACTTTAGAACTCTAACTGAAAATAACAAGACAGTGGGCCAGTTCGCACAATTGCCACAGCTCACCGTGGGTTGCAGCGCATGCTGGTGGCCATTTTGAATATTCAAGCCATGGTGGATGGGTACCCTGGCTTATCATGTCATGCAAACCCAGTGAGGGTGGCTTATGCAAGGGTTAAACAACCCTCACATAATCCTACAACAGTCCATGGGTTACGCGAGGACTGTTCAACCCTTGCATAAACCACCCTTGCCGGGTTCACACAACACAAAAAGTCACAGCGACCACCCCACATAGCCTGACTATTCAAAAGGGGTGGCCAGCACACACCACAACCCACCATGTCTTAAATAAGACACAGTGGGCTGCAGTGATTGTGCAGACACAGTCAATGTGCTTGTGGACCTCAGTGGAGGCTGGTTACTTTGATTTCAGTGGGGCTATGAATCCAGGTTTCAGTCAGAACTCTAAAGGAGCTAGCTAAGGTGCTGAACCTATTTTGGGGATAAGGTTCAGCACCTTGGATAGATCCTTTAGAGTTCTGGCTGGTTCTGATTGAAACCAGGAATGGATTCATAGCACCACCGAAATTGGAGCCACCCGCCTCCACTGGTGGACCTCTATATAAAACAAAATTAAAAACAAAACTTCAAAAAGATAATGTGTGTCAGGCTGCAACACGGGTAAGTTTGAACTGGCTGAATGTGTCTTTGTGAGGTACATTTAGCAAAGCAGATAGTCTTATCTTCAAGGCTTCTGTTTGAAATGCAAAATAACACTTGCAACATCGTCTGCAAAATGATGCTATTTAATGGCATCGCTGTCCCATGCTAATTGTGGTGGAGTGAAAGAACTCCCAACAATCTCTGGCGAAGATTGTAATAATAAGCACCTTCCTGAACAACCAGCCAGATGTGTATTCTCTTAATTTGTTTAACTAGGATAAATGGATTAACTGTTGGTATGTGATATGAACCAGAAGGAAGTGAGCGGAAAAGGTGAGAGGTCAAAGGCAGCTCAGAAAACCACTGCTTTCTCTCTGTGATCAAAAGACAATAAACAGGTCCTAACTTGCTTCCAGTGCTTTGAAACTTTACTGAAGCCAACTACCCTGTTCTGGATTATGGCAGCTAAATTTGCGATATGACTTTTTAAAGTCAGTTATGGCATATCTGCACACTATTTTCCATAATCAAAGTGTTCAGCAATAAGACTGACTGCACTTATTTTCTCTCATAGAAGTAGATGGTTTAGATCTAGACTGAATTAGTGGCACTCAGTTCCCATTGAAATCAATCACACTTAACAAGCGATGGCTAACCTTTTCCACTGATTCCAGTGGGGCCTAAGTGCCACTAACGTATTCTGGATCCAACCCTATCAGAACAATTCACTAGGATGAAAAGAAGTAAAGTGATCATCCATCAACCCAATTACTTATTGTAATTTATAAACTCAGAAAAAGAAGAAAATGATGCTCTAAACCAGTGGTTCTAAAAGTCTTTTATGTGTGTGAACCACTTGAAAATTGCTGGGGGTCTCAGAGGACCACTTAAGTTTTTTTGTTTTTGTTTTTAAATTCTACAAATCAAGGCACATAACTCATATTTTAATTTTTTAAAAAAAGTTACTTCAGTGCTGGCATCATTGCCCAAACCAATGCTGTTTTATGAAAATCACAGCTCCTAGGCTAGAGCCTTGTTAGCCTGTTCAATAATCCAGCCCTGGTCAAAATGACCTTAATCTCTGTCATCAGAAAAAAGTAAATCCAGTGCAAGTCCAAGTACAGAGATTCTTGATTGCTCTGCAACCTTTCCACAGACCACCTGAATGGAGCTCATGGACCACTATTGGTCTGTAGACCAGACCACAGTTTGAAAACCTCTGCCCTAAATCTTTAAAAGGTTTTGCATTTGATATCGATAAAGGATAATGATTTGGCATCTATTTGGAGATCATTTAACTGGGCTAAAGGACTGATGGTATAGTGTGAAGTGAGAAGCTGCACTAGGACATTACCAGCCCATGAATATTTCTCTATTTTGACTCATTTGACTCAACTATAGCATATTACTGATCATGATTAAGCAGGGCTGCAAAGTTTAATCAATTGATTGGTTAGATTGATCTATTAGAAAAAGCTTTAATTGAGCAATACCTTTTAAATAAAGCATTTAAAAAAAAATACAAGTGCTTCCTCAAACTGCCAATGGTAAGCACCATCTCAAAACACAGGAAATTGCTTTATACTGAGTCAGCCCATCTTGCCCATTATCATGGACACTGACTGGCAGCAGCTGTACAGGTTTTCAGGCAGACATTTTTCCAGCAACCAGAAAAGTCAAAGGTATGCCAGTATTTCCACAACTTCAAAGTCACTAATACAATAAACTATAAATATTGAGCACAAACTTTATTTAAACTATGGATGTAATCCCCAATTATTTGAAAAGCACCACACCAAAATCAAAACCTGTACAATACAATATAATGTATGACAAATTCTCATAGAGCCCAGCACAGGCTGCGTAAGAATGAAAAAAGTCAATCTACAGTCAATATGTAGTCTGTAAAATGAAAATGATGGAATATTGGTTCAAACCACTTCTTGCTGGGTGCTCAGGGAACTGGTAAAGAGGAAAAAAAATACTGGAGGATCTCAAAACAAGGCCAAACACCTTTTGGCCTGCGTGACCTTCCTCAGCGGCTTGAATCAAAACAAAAATTAATTCAGATTGGATTCAGATGCCGTATATACAATTCTTAATATGCAGGACAGCTATCCAATTTTTTGGTGTAGCAATATCAATAGCGTTCACTGCATATTCTACATTCAGTGTATCCAAGTCTGTTACCATTTTTCAAGCCCTACCTGGAGATACTGGGAATGAACTGGGTCCTTTTGCATGCAAGGCATGTGCTCTTCCACTGAGCCACGACACTTCCCTTCTTCTCCTTACACAGAAGGAATGCTTCTTATTAGGGGCCGATCTACATTGTGCCCGCCATCGCAATGAATTCGGTGTCCCGTCGGGTTAAATGCTCTTGCATTAAAACGTGATTATTCATACTCACCCATTTTCCCTGTTGCAGTGCTTCATCGAATGCGCAAGCTTGGTTCACACTCGAGTGTTGTGCTGTTTTCCTGCGTGTGCTTGTCTGATCTTGGATGCTAAGTGGGGTCGGCCCCAGTCAGTAGTTGGATGGGTGACCGCCTGGGAATCAGGCTTCCTGCACTGAGCAGGGGGTTGTTCTATCCCTTCAAATGAGACCAAGTTTTACCCCCTCCTATCCCCCGCTCTGGGTGTTTTTAAAAAAAAATTAAGGCGTTATCCTCGCAGAATCGGGGCTTCTCTGCGATGTTTTTTTTCTAATTGAGGCATGATCTTCGAAGCTTAGGAGTTGTGAAGCTTCACAACTTCGAATCTTCGAAGATCATGCCTGAATTAGAAAAAAAAATCGCAGAGAAGCCCCAATTCTGTGAGGATAATGCCTTAATTTTAAAAAAAACATTGCGGAGAAGCCCTGATTCTGCAAGGATAACGCTTTAATTTAAAAAAAAAACATTGCGGATAAGCCCTGATTCTGTGAGGATAAAGCTTTAATTTAAAAAAAAGACATCCAGAGCGGGGGATAGGAGGGGGTAAAACTTTATCTCATTTGAAGGGATAGAATAACCCCCTGCTCAGTGCAGGAAGCCTGATTCCCAGGTTGTCACCCATCCAACTACCGACCGGGGCCGACCCCGCTAGCTTCCGAGATCAGACAAGCATGCACACATCCAGCCCTTTGCTTGTTGCTGAGGAAATAGGGGCTGCTGAGGAAGCTATGCGATCAGTAGCTGGAAGAAGACATGGGGCCGTCGAGAGCTGTGATTGGACAGGAGGGAAATACAAACACCACCGTATATGGACAGGTGGGGGAGAGGACTACGACTGGATACAGTAGCAAAGGCGGAAAATCAGAGCACATTAAGGGGAAATACCGGGATATTAGGATATTGAAAGCGGGAGCACGGAAGTGGGAAATTCCGGTTCCAATTCGAGGCGGGTACTGCGTAGTGTGAAAGGCGGGCAGTGAAACCTCATTGGAAGTGAAAAAAGGCAGTAAGTGTAGATCCAGCCTAGATGATGAAGCCTGCTATGACATGTGTGCATCATCTGAAAACACATGAAGTATGTGTCTTCCTTCAGAAATATTGTTTTTACCCTTATTCACATTTATGGACATTTAACAGACAGATCAATCAGCTCATAGGATTAAAATGACTTTAGTGAGTTGAATTGATGATTAAAAGATCTTTTGAAACAGGCTGCTGGACTGGTCTCCCATTGAGCTTTCAGAACTGACGAAGGATTAGGATTATTTCAGCACATTTGAGACTTGGGGTTCTTCCAGATGAGGCTTTTTATTGCTCAATCACCCTGCTGCAAACACAGAATTTTACTGGTTGTGTGTGTGTGTTCCAGACAATATTGTCTTCTAATTATAAACCTCCTGTGTTTTCCCACTGCTGCTTTTGTCTTTTTTCTTACCAGAAAAACTATTAAGGAGGAAAAGACGAAATAGCTTTACAAATTACTTTTGACTGGTTGCACTAGGATCCTACCATCCCTGAGACTGCCAAGGCAAGAAAGGTCTTTACTCAAGTGACCTATTGTAGCTTTTCAGTAACTGTTGGCATGCATTCAGGAGAGTTCTTATACAGTGTGTGTGGATTGCTGACTAATGTTGTGGATCACTGACTAATGCTATGGATTATTGACTAACAGGGGCTGCAGGTTTTGTTGTCTGATTGTAAATGGCTATAATATCTGGGTGTTTGCTGAGATCTTCGTCTGAGGCCTTGCTGCAGGTGCTCCTGCTGATTGGTTGTGCTGCCTCAATTGTAAAACACCCAGTATAAAAAGCTGGACCTGACGCCTATGCTGCTTATGTTCAGGCATGTTCTATTTCCCGGTGACTTTCCCATTTGTTTGCTGCTGGATTTCTTGCTTGGTTTTACTACTTCTGGTATTATTATGGTATTGTTGTATATGGTGTTTTGGATTGTTTTATGAGTTGTTCTTTCATGGATTTATAGCCATCCATCCATCAGCTGCATTGAACAATTAATTGGATAGTTGGGATATAATTATTTAAGCCACTGTAAAAGTCTGTTAGATCAAAAGGGGGAGGCAGAAAATTCCCATAATAAATGTAGTCAGTATAAATGTATATTCCTATCTCTCAGGTCTGCCAAAGACCAGACTATGTAAGGCCTTCTTTTGTAAGCTGGCTTTTAATAGCAAGGCAGATGTAGATCCTATTTTATTATTGTATTATTGATTTAAATATTAATTGTATTTAATGTATGCCTTTAGCTTTTAATTTTAAAGCAAAACACATGCACACCCCCAAATTACAGTATGACTTTGAATTTTAAAAATGTTGGGTAAAAGCTAGTGCTCCCAATCCAGCTCTGTTGTTGTTCAGTCGTTCAGTCGTGTCCGACTCTTCGTGACCCCATGGGCCATAGCACTCCAGGCCTTCCTGTCCTCCGCTCTCTCCCGGAGCGTGCTCAAGAATCCAGCTCTAGTCATATGCAATTAGTCTCTCTCTCTCTCTCTCTCTCTTCCACACACACACACACACACACACACCCCTAAATAACTAGAAACTTTACTAGTTTCCCCCCCAGTGATATTCTAAATAAAATATGAATATATAAAATCACTGTTCTGGGGGAAGGTCTGAAACTCTCTCTCTCTCTCTCTCTCTCACACACACACACACACACACACGCACACACACACAAGCCTAATTACGAGATATTATAGGAGACCTTGTTAGAGGAGGCAAAACATCCTTAGATAGCATTAGATTTGTAATGGTGTATCTCATAGCTCCTTGGTTATCAGGGCTAGTTCCACCTCCTCTTTCCAGCCAGTCAGACTGCAGAGATTTGAATAGTAAGGGACATATTTCTCATTAAGCAACCTCCAGAAACCTGATTAAAAGCCAGAGGTCTCCGTGGCAGTTGCAAGCGGTGTGTGTGTGGGGGGGAGTTCAGTTTTCTGAATACACGACTCACTCACCTCTCCAATAGCTCCCACAGCATCAGGGGATGATTATGAGGGAGAGATCTTAAAATGCAACCAGCCACGCTTTTACTACCCATACGGGTGTGAAAGGGAGAACCATCCTTGGCAAGCAGCAGGGGGTTGAACAGGCACAGGAGACAGAGAATCAAAGAGGTTAGCATGAAGAGAGCACATTTCAGCAATAATGAGGTTGCTCCCTGTCAGCTCAATATATTAAATGCATCCTAGTTTGACAACCCTCTTGGCCTTTGCTGGTTGGCTTATTTAGCCCTAGGTGTCTAGGCTTGCTGCTGTACCCAGCTGAAAAGAGTGGCTGAATTCTAACTGGAAGCAAGGAGAACAGGAATAAGCTTGGGGCTTCATAAGGCACAAGTGCTCTTAAGTTATCGTCCGAGCCAATGCATCGATCCATTTCAGTGCCTATGCAGTTGGGATTGTTAAAGTATGTCTCCCGCTTCGATGCTGGGAAAGGAACCAAAGCCCTCTCATTAAAAGTATATCTCTCTACATCGACCTGAAATAACTCGTGCTTCTCAGAACTGGGGGAATCCAAAACAAATGGTCTTTTCACCGTTTCTTACATTCTGTGTTGCACTATGGGTGGGGCCTGCATCAAGAGTGGGCATGGTGGGGCACCTGCTGAAGTCCCACATCCAGCAGGGGCCCACTGGCAAGAGGCCCCTGGAGTTGCTCCTCCTTCTCCTCACTGTTGCAACCGACCTCTCACTCTGGCCCAGACAACAGTGATGGTGTGGAGCAGTAGATGCCATTGCTTACTTGCTCATTGGCTCTTTGCCTGCCAAGCAAGTGGTAGCAATGATGACAGAGAGGAGGAGGAGCAATAGCAGCTGGTGACAATGGTGGTGAGAAGGTGGACTCACTGAGGGAGCGGGGCATTGAGGGTGTCTTGCTCAAGGGCCCTCAAAAACCTGGAGACAGCACTGGCTATGGAAATCTACTGAGTTTGGTTTCTATCCCAATCCCTTAATTATATTTTAGCAGGAACTGCCATTTTTGTTTTGTTTAAGGTTTCACACACACAGTGTAGGTGTTTTTTTGTGGCTTAACCAAAGGTACAGTAATTCTGGATCAAGCAGGACTGATCCTATAAAGGGCTGCAGTAACAAATTAATGTTTAGGATAGGGCACAACGATTGTTGTATCTGTGGAAAGTTATGATGTGGCATTGTACATCAACCCAAGGACATTGCAGTGTCCATGCAGCACCCCAAAGTGGCCCTCCTATCCTAGCAACAAGCTACCATTGCTATGTAGGGTTGCTTGCCAGGGAAAAGTATGCCTCGCTTGTCTTCTGCTTTTAGTCCAGTGGCCAGAAAAGCAACAAGTAAGGCTATTCTCCCATACCATCTTCCAGCCAGTTTTTTGTTGTAGCTTAATGCCTTAGGTGAAATGATTTTGTTCTAGGTTCTGTCCCAAACCCAACTGATAATGCACACCAAATTACAGAGGAAGTAAATACTTCCAATGCATATACATCATATCAAACATAGTGGTATCATAACATGGTGTATTACCATTTTGACTAGGAATAGTCTTTCTCAGGAGCTTTATAGATCACTCCTTTTAATATATAGCATACTATGAAAACTGATATCTTAAGGATATCTGTTGTGAGGACAGTGTGTGTGACCGTGACCATGTATGCTACCTTGAGCTCCTTGTAAGAAAGCAGGATATAAATTTAATTTAAATAAAAATAGGAATTTGGGGACATTTGTGAGTCAAGTCTGTTAGGGTAATTATATGTGCCTAATATTCAATTCGAATCTTTCACAATGAGATTGCAATGGACGAGCACCAAAGCAGAATAAGATTGCCTCACACAGGATCCTGTTGTCGCTATGGCGGTGCCAGTTACTGTATCTGCCATGACATGGTGTGCGTAGCCGTCATGGTATTTTAACATTTTTGCATGCCATTTCAGTTGTAAGGAAAAGACAAAATTTTGGTTTTCAAAAGTTTGTGAGAGATATAGGGTGCTTCCAGATGGAGGTCTCTAGTGCTTAGAAGGCACTGTGCAGCTATTCTGTCTTTTTCTCCTTCACAGAGTTACTGCAATAAGAAAAAAGATGGAAGAAGTGGGAGGAAAACATGGGAGGGTTATGAGTAGAAGATTACGACACTTGGACACCTTGTAAAATTCCATGAACGCGGCAAGGTGAGGGTGCTGTAAAAGCCTCACCTGGAAGCACCCATATTCCACACATGAATGGGACATCTCTGTGGTTTTTGCATGTGGCATCCCAGTTATGCCATGGTCCATGGTCTCAGTGCTGGCTCCCTGGGCCCTCTCACTCAGTGAGTCTACGTTCTCATCAGCTGCTATTGTACCTCATCCTCTTCCCCATTATTTGTAGCACTTGCCTGGTAGGCAGAGACGCCCCCCCCTTCTGAAATGTCGAAATGCCTCCCCTAAGACTTAGCTTATGGAAATAAGAGCTATAAGCTAGAATATACTGGTGTTTGGGGCATTTCAGCCCTGTCCCTTTGGCCCACGTCTTTTGCTCTTAGTCCTATCCACCACTGGAAAACCCCTAGAGCTTATTCGAAATGGAATTTGGCCTTTGAGCTGAAAGAGGTTCTGTACCCCTGTGCTATGGTCTTGGCCATCAGTCCACACACATCGCAAAATTATCTGCAGCGTACACTAGGGCCCCATGGTAGATGCACTAGGGGAGTTGCCCTTGGATTGCAGAAGTGAGAGGAAGCATGCTCTGGTCTCTGCCAACCACCAGAGGAACAAGGGCTGCTGAGTCAGTTGCAGCACCTCTATCCAAGCAAGACCACCAGCAAGGGATGGTCAGGCAGGCCCCAGCTAGATATAAATGCCTGCTTACAACTCACTGCTTTGTTTGGCATTGTCAAACCTATCTCCCTCTTCTACCTTTTGCTTTCCCTTCCCTTCCCTTCCCTTCCCTTCAGTCTTCTTAATGTGTAAGCCCGAGGATAGGACCGCACTCTTTCTCTGTTTAGTTGATGTGAGCCACTTTGGGAGACCATATTTGCCTGAAAAGTAGAATAAAATAATATATAATTAATAACATAATATAATAATCACTAGACAAATCCATGCAGAAAGAGATCCATGAGGGTAGGAAGTTTAAAAATGGGTCTAACAAATCTTTTGTTCACAACAGTTATTCATTTATCTTGGCTCCTAAAAAGTAACTATTTTTTTTTTTAAAGACCATCTTAGTGTTTTATGGCAAAGAAGGCCCTTTGAAGCTTCTTGATCACCAAGAGTTATGACTGCAAAAAAAGAGAGAGCAATTTTAAATTAAAGCTTTGATTTATTAATTAGACAATTATGGCTCTCGCACTAAATAATGCTGAGATTCTTACATCTCCTTTTAAAATCCTCGCTTTGTTGTAGGCAAGATGCAACATAGTTTAGGCTGGGGTAAGCAGAGTTACATGGCAGAAATTAGAATGATACAGTTATAAATCTGTAGAGATTGATTACAAAGTTTTATAAGGAAAAGTAAAATAAGCCATGGCAGAGATGCACAAAAAGCACAACTGGGCAATGTAATGATCTTTGTCATCATCATCATTGCCAAAACAATATGGGCAAGTAATCAATGATTCCAGCCTTCCTGTGCCATTATTTAAAAAACGCTATTGATAATTTTCTCACAAGCATTAACAGCAATGTCTGTCTTTATTTACTCTGAGATTTCAGAACTTATGAGACTGAAGTAGAAGAATCAGAATGATTCAACAATAGCGAAAAAGAAAAATGGATGCCTGTTAAGAAAGGAGCAATTTTGTGAGAGTCTTAAAAGGTGTAAGGACTGTAACTTGTGATACATAATGCACATATCTGCCTCAGAGGGAGCAGGTGTGTGGAGAGATTTTGGAAGTGGCTCCAAACCTTTGTAAATTGTGTTTAAAACATATGTACTTAACACATTTATAAATCTTTAGACATAGCAGTTTGTTCCCAGTCAATTGTATTACATGGGATTGCAACATAGGGTTCCCCCCTCCCACCAACAGAACTAGGCTAGTTTGGGCATATAGAAGCAAATGTCGAATAAGAGAAGAAAGAAAAGGAGAATGTTTATAGGCAAAGATACATACTTTGAGATGCATAATGTTAAGGTAGACAGATAAAGGCTGGTGTTTAGAAGTGGCAGATTTAACAGATGGGAAAGTTCTTGAAATCTTGGGACAGGAGGATGCAATGATATTGGGGACAGCACAAAACAGATGTCCCAGGAAAGGCCAAGAGGAAGGCCAGATATAATTCCTTCAGGAAAGTGATTCAGAAGAATACATTATATTTAATGAGCTCATAAGAGATCATTTGTGTACTTGCAGTATTCTCTCCATGTTGTTACTAAAAGCTGGGAGATCTGATAGTGTAAAAATCCATATGGAGACGCAAGAAGGGATAAAGCCTGTATGAATATTGCATTAGAAGAAAAGGGAGGATGATAGTGAGCATATAATGTGAACTGTTGCCAAGGAAAGAAGTGGGAAGATAGATACAAGAAGAATGAAAGGGTTTCAGGAATGGCCTGGTGGCCATTTTGCCTGTGGTCTCGTCCCACTATGCTCTGGCACTGCTAGAACAGCACAAGAGGGACGACCAAGACACACTGTGCTAATGTGTGAAATCAGGGATGTACTAAAAATAAGGACACTGAATGGCCATTGAAATGCATTGGTTCATTCTGAGTAGCCATAGGAAATTGCTGGAAGATTTTAGAGTTCATCTTCAAAACAAAAGACCTAAAAGAGTCAAACACTTATTTTTCATAGAAAACAACTCTGAATCCAAATACTTACAAATGGAGCGGTTTTAGGGAACAACTCCTATGACCCCCAACCATCTCACTGTTCTAATATTACTGGAGTAGCACCTACATTGCTTCTACCACGTAGGGACCAGATCTAAGATAACTTAGTGGGAACTACATGTTACATAGTTCCATGTTCTTTGGATTCTTTCCCCATGAATCTTCTATCATGAAAGGCAGCTAGGGGTTGAGCGAAGTGCAATCAGGAGGGGTAGGCGGGTGGGAGGAAGGTAGGATATTTAATCAATTTGGAAGCTGGCTTATGCTAAGTCAGATCATGGGCCCATCCAGCTCAATACTACCTGCACTGATGGGCACTGTGGCTCTCCGAAGTTTCAGACAGGAATCTTTCCCAGCTGAATCTGGAGATGCCAGGGATTGAACCTGGAACCTCTGACATGAAAAGCATTTGCTCTGCCACTGAGTCATGGCACCTCCTAAAATGTGTGGACCCTCTTCCTCTGGCTGCATGGAATTGTCTTTCTTTGCAAACCATTTACCCACTCAGTTCCCCTCCCACCCCCAGCTGCTTTTCTTCCCAAGAAGTAAAAGACACAGTTCCATGAAAAGCACCAGGGGAAGGAAATTTGAGGCAAAAAAGGGCTTGGAAGGAGAGACTTAAATAGCCCCTTCTCCACACTCCACTCTGCTCCACTCAACCTGATACCACCTTCTCATAAGGATGGATGGATGTATAGATAGATAGATATTAGAATAGACCCAGTGTGGTGTAGTGGTTAGAGTGTTGGACTGGGAGTTGGTAGATCCAGGTTCTAGTCCCCACTCAGCCATGAAGCTCACTGGGTGACTTTGGGCCAGTCAGCCTAATCTACCTCACAGGGTTGTTGTGAGGATAATATGGAGAAGAGGAGTAGGACCATGTGAGCTGCCTTGGGTTCCTTGTGAGAGGAAAAAAGGCAGGGTAGAAATGTGTGTGTATGCGTGTATGCAGACACACACATGCACGCACGCACAGTCACGTATGTATATATATGTATTCAATGTTGTATATTTATACTGGGTTGGGTTTAACTTGTAAGCTGCCTTAACTTTCTCAGTTGTAAGGCAGAAGAAAATAATAAGAGAAACAGTGTGGTGTAGTGGTTAGAGTGTTGGACTGGGACTCAGGAGACCTGAATTCTAGTCCCTACTTGGTCATGAACCTGTCTGGGTAACTTTGGGCTTAACCTACCTCATAGGGATGTTGTGAGGATAAAATGGAGAGGAGGAGGATCATGTACACTGCCTTGGGCTCCTTGGAGGAAAAGCAGGATATAAACATAACAAAATCATCATCATCTTTTAATGGTAAAATAAAATTGGGATAAAATAATAATATGATAAAATAAAGTAAAATAAAATAAAATAAAGGAAGTAGAGTGGAGTGGAGGAAGAAAACAACACAGAATCATATGTATAGTCCCACCTGCGAAAAGTGCCCTGAATTTTTGGCACATAGCCATTGGAAGGAAAAACTGCTGTAAGTCACAATGTTCCTTTAGCACTGACCCATCAGTGCATTTCTTCCTCAGAAACATAGCTAAAGTTTAAATCCCACTTGATTTAAAACAAGATAGAGATGAGATGAACAGGGAGGAGCCAATAAACATGATGAAAATATAAACTGCAGCAAGAAATTCATATTTTTTAGGTTCCAAACAGGTTTTTGTTTCCTGAAATTGGACTTGATACAAGGTACGTATTCTGATTAATAAAGTATGCCAGGGGTCTTTGGGTGGGGGGAATTAAGCGATCCCAGCAGTGCTATAAAAGGTAAATCAGAAAAAACTACACTACATAGCAGAATTTTGTAAGTTAAATCAATAGCTCTACATACTCCAGCAGTGCTTAGTAAGCTAAAACAGCAGTGCCCTTCTTACCAATCCACTGAGGACTGTTTCAAACATTATGCATTTCCTACAGAAATTCCTATTTAGCATGTTCTATTTCAGTTATAAGTATTTTTCCCTGGAAAGGATGAGGGGAGATTCTCAGGACCAGACAGGTTCTAGCCCCATTCTTTAATATATTTTAAATTAAACTGCAACCCCCCCACACACAAACAACCCCACCCTGCATGTTTGCTGCTCTGCTTTTTGTACCACAGCCCCCACCCCCACCCCGGCCAAAAGGATTTGTGCTTTTGGTATGGATAGCACACAAGCCCATTTACTTATTTATAACAATACGTTATTCAGTGTATGGAACCAGGAAGCTTCCTAGAGATGTAAGTACTTCAGAGAATAAGCAGATGGCCTGAAACATGGGGAGCTGCTTAATGGTATTCCTGCTCTGTAGTTTTCCCTTTGCATTTTGATCTTCTTCCACTGTTACGATGTTTGCTGGGTGCTGTTGAAACACTGACGCTACAATCCTATACCCACTTACCAGGGAGGGGGCTCCAATATCCCCCAATCTGGTACTCCAGATGTGTTGGATACTTGGACCCCACTGCTAGATTCCCTGGTTTGAGCCCCCTTACCCTCAGGATCCTTTATGACTGCAAAGGTGAGGTTTGGAAGACGTGGACAGACGTGGACTGGAGAAATCTCAGAATCAAGAGAGCTTCCTGAGGGCTTCTTGTAAGCAGGGCGTGGAGTTTCTTATGTCTGTGTCCCACCCTGCCTCTCCCAAATGGCTAGCAAAACCAACAGTAACTTTGATCAATATGCACCACTTGGTATTTTTGTAATACAATTTGTATTAGAGGTTTGTATCTAATTTGATAGACTGTGTGGATAGTATCATTATATAGTTTAGTCACTTGGGGGGGGGAGGTCTCCATGAGTGATTTACTGTGAGCTGGCTGCGTGCTGAGGTTGTTAAGGATACATGATGTTGTGGCCATCCAGCAGCCACCCTGGAGCTTATCAGGGAAAAACTGGATTTCCTGAGACTGCTTCAAGTCCGATTCTTTTCCTTAAGTCAGGTTCTCAATGATATAGTTGTTGTGTGCCCCAACCCCTGCATTTTCCTCCAGTATGCTAGCCCTGCCCAGGGGTGTGCCTTTCACCCTGACCCCAGCAAGGGGTGTTTCCTGTCCCTGTGTTTCCCAGCATAAACCAATTAGTGTCAACTCAGAAGTAACTCCCATTGTGGTCAATGAGGCGTTTCCGCTGAATGCACACACCAGAGATCCCCCTTAATTGAAATAACACATTTTAAAGCACTAATTCCCTAGAGGGTGTAAAGCACTTTCCTCAAGCTGTGATTCTCCATTGTTTGGTTTATTGCCTTCGGAAGTAACTAATTCAGACCTTCGTTCCTGCGCAGCATCGGGTTAGAAAGGGGGCTGGTTTCCCATCCCTTTGTTTCCCCTCCTTTCCCAGCACAAATGTATGTGTGTCTACTTGGAAGTAACTCCCATTGTGGTCAAAGAGGCTTGTTCCTGAAATGTGCACTCCCGAAGTTACTGAGATCCTCATGAATCGAAATCATGCATTTAGGGAGCCTTAATGTCAAAGCTTCAATTGATTGCAGCAGGGCAGCAAGAACACTGTGTTCCTATATGATTGTTGCTATAAGGAAGTAGGGAAGAGAGAGAGAAAGAGGGTGATTTCTGTGGATAAAGGGGAGGAAACTTCCCAGGATTTTATCAAAGGATAAAAGGTAGGGGGAGGAGCCTGGATGGGGGGAGCCTCTCTCATTGGTTGAGCAGCCCCTGCCTGTCAGATAATGTTCACTCCAACCCTCCCCGGAAGTATGTTCTGTTAAGTGACTTTTACTGGTGTGATACACTTGCTTGTGGAGCCCTGCGTGGAGCAAAGCTGGCTCCTTGAAAAATCCGGGTAAGCCACGATTGGCTTCTCCCATCTCCTTCCGTAGTCGTGGAGAAACCCCCTTGGTGGCACTGGATTTTCCTATTGCTGTGTTGCTCTTGTTTAAGAGAGACCATGGAATTCTTGTCTAACTTCCTGACTGGTGTGTCCTCTCAGCCTTCCTTGATGAGAATGTTGATGCTTCTTTGCAACATGTGCCTCTTAGGAGACAATCTTTTGCATCCTTTGCATGCTAGCAATATCTTAAAGAGCTGCAATCAAGCTCTTTAAAAGCCCTGTCAGAAAACACTTGATCAAGAAATGTTTGTTGTTGTCATTAGACTGGTGGCATCACCCACAGATGCGGATGTTCGCCCTCATTCAGGGAAAGTTCCCCTTGATTTCTGCACTCTAAACCTGAAACAGAATATTGTTACAAGTCAACCTGTCATTTTCTCTGTATATTTTTCCTTATATAACTCAAGTAGCATCACTTTCTTTTCCACTTGGTAACTAAACTATGCCTCTCAGTTACTTCCCTGAATGATTTTTCATCTTAAAGGCAAACTCTAGTTTGCTCTCAAGTTCCTTTTTCAAATCACCAGTATATAATTACAATTTTTTAAAAAATCCACTAACTCAAGAATTACAAGCACAAAAGGATTCCAGGAAACAATCAGATAAGTATTCATTTATTTAACTCAACATATAGAATTATGTTGCCAATAGCTTCTTTAAAGTGAAACTCTTAATTAGCTAAAGAGTCTTTTAAACCTGTTTTTTCTTTTTTCAGAGATTCACACTGAAATCCTCTGGAGCTCATTGACTATGGTAAGAAATTACCGCTGTTAAATAAATGTTTTGTGCAGAATTCCCCTTTGCTTCTCCATGTATCTCACAACTAATATCCAAATGCATTTAAATCATCTGCTTGGATTATGGGAGGTGCATGAAAGATGGTTGCGAGCAACCACAGTTGAGTCAAAATAGAAGGTTTTGTTTGCATTCCCTAAGGCCATTTCAGTTTGAAGTTTCCAGTAAGCACCACTTCATCAAGCATAATCATGCAAACATGTTATGGTGTATACTTCTCAAGACTAGCAGGTCAGTTGAATGCAATAATGCTAGAGAAAATATTTGGGGACATATACCCCTAATGTCATGGGACATTATGTTACATGCTCACCATTTGCTGAACTATAGGAAATTCAGAACTGCCTTTGAGGGTTAAAGTCTTCCTTTGGAAGTTTAGGATGTCTTTGTCGTAGCTGAACATGTTTTATGGGGGTAGAGGAGTAGCATACAGACAGCACCAAAATCACAGCAGTTTTGGTTATCCGTCCCACAACTATCCAAAGCAGCGCGTAGTGCAAAAAAATCCAAGCCAATAGTCTGCAGCCCCAAAATTGGCTGGTTAGTTCAAATCAATATGTGAAATTCAGACTCTCTCTGATATTTCTTGGCCATCTCCCCCTTCAGATTGCCAGGTCACAATGTAACTATTACAATAGAAACAACATCTAGCATTCTCCCTACCCTTCCTTCAGTCCCCCTGGTTGTTATCTTCCCTGTATCCAGAGACCTCTTTCCATTTCTCAGCCTGTCCCTGTGTGAGGTTTTATTAGCATCCAAACTGGCAATGTGATTGTCCGTGACAGAAGTTGAACTGCAGATCATTTTGTTTGCTGAGCAACTGAATATTCTAAACTGCCACACCAGCTCATATCCATGTTAGAGATTTATGTATGTATGTATGTATGTATGTATTTATTTATTTCATTTCTATACCGCCAAATAGCAGAAGCTCTCTGGGCAGTTCACAAAACCAAAGAGCACACAATAAAACAATACAAAATATATAAAACATTAAAACCACAGTAAACAAGATTTCATCGCCACAGGTGCTATATAGTATAAGCCAGGGGTGGGAAAACTTGTTTGGTCTCAGGGGCTGCATCATTCCATCAGAGGACTGGACTAGGGAAACACGGGGCCCAGGACAGATGTAATTCTTACCAGTGTAGATATTTTCCCAACAAGTACACAAAACAGAGTTCTATGCAACAATGTTCATGCCTGCAAGGCACAGCTCTATTCTGTGCAGGGTATTTGAAGTTTAATTGCATTTAAATACCCTCTTATCTGTGATCAGAGATAACAGCAGAAGAACCTGGATGGGAAACCCCCAGGAGCTGCATCTGGCCCACAGGCCAGTGGTTTTTCCATCCCTGGTATAAGCCCTTTACAGAAGTTTCCTCCATGCATAGATTAAACACATGGAGAGAGAGTTGGACTGCTCCTGCTGGTCCACCTCCTGACATTGCATGCACCACTCCCAACATCCACACGTTGAACATGATCTCTGCAAAGGGGAGCCTATGTGCATCTCGCTAAATGTCAGGCATGGGGCCATGGGGTCAGGATGGGGGAAGTAGGCCCATTCTACTTTAACCTGGGGAGACTCACGTTAAAAATCTCCACTTAGCCATGAAGCTCACTGGGTGATCTTGGGCCAGTCAGCATCTCTCAGCCTCACGTACCTCACAGGGTTGTTGAGAAGAGAAAAATGGGGAGGAGGAACATAGAAGCTATCCCGAGCCTCTTGGAGGAAAGGTGAAATACAAATGTGAAAAACGAAATGTAGTCTATACTGGAAGGAAGACATCTGTAGAGGGTTATAGATCGTTGCATAGCAGTCCCTTTCCTAACACTGGGTTCTGCTCCAGTCCTGGCAGGTTGGTGTGTGCGTTCCAATGTGGCTTTAGACAAAGAGCAGTCAAAGTGGGCACGTGTTTGTCCCCAATCTACAACCACACTAAAATCAAGCTTAAGGAGCATGCAATCTTTGCATTATAGTACAGGCCCTGCCATGGCTGTCAACATGGCCGGCAACAGTTAGCATAATAACGGCACAATAACTAGGCTGATGAATCACTGAGTATCACCTTAAAGCAATTCAAACCTTTACCGAGCAAAACATAACAAACCATGTTGTTAGATCTTGATTTTTAACAGTATGTTTATTCCTGCAGAGCCTTACTTCTTCTGTACTGATTGAGGTGAGCTACTCCCTTAGTTTTAGGGGGCATCCACTGAGAAATACGGGAGGGCGGGCCTCTTTATATATTATATGCAGATACCTTGGGCTGAGACATACTCTGTCTGAAAAATTGTCATGCCATTTTCCTGACAAGGAGAAATGGGTTACCTGGCTGACTGGTCAACGCAGTCAAATGTGGTGGAGGAAATTAAGCAATGCCAGTTCCATATCCCCACCATCCAGATCCTGAAATGAAACTTTATCTTCAAGCTATTTATACGGTTGAAATTACAATATTCAGTTCCTCAAATTACTATTTAAATTATTCAAGTATATGCTACTTTTAAAAAACCAGGAAAAAACGATCAGAGCAAATGTTATACATCTGCAAACTTTTTATAAACCACCTTGGGGTATACAAATGTACAGGTGTGAGTGCCTGCCACTGTTTTCTTCCAGCTTACTCCTATGGAACGGATGCTATATTATTTAGGAAGCAAGCTCCCCCATGGATTCTTCCGTTCGGGGATTTTTATGCCCTTTTTTCTTTCTCTCTGCTTACTAGGATAAGTTGGATTGCAATTCATGTTTTCCCTCCAGTTCCTATGCGACACAATTCTTCTAATTATTGTGATTACTGCATCTGTTCAGCAGCTTTTGTGCCCCTTTCTAAAGAGATTTATCACAGAGGCACACCTGCTACCTTTACATTGAACTTGATGTTCTAGTGTTGATTTCATCCAGGAATTTAATTATATTGTTCTGTGGAGCCTCACCTACCTGGCCATGAAGGCAAATGTATACATGCGTATGTGCATGTGTATGCACACTTGTGTGTGCATAGATGTGCGCATGCGCACGCGCGCACACACACAGAGGTTTCCTTCCTCCTCCAATCCATAATCTTAACATGGATAGAACCATCATTACCACACTTCTTCACTCCTCCATTACCTTATAAATAATTGCTTCTTGGGCCTAGACTTTTATAAGATTATTCTGCTAACGTTTTAACTCCCTTTTATGTTACTCCAATCAAGATAGGAACCATCTTTCTCTGATATATGAGGTTTATTATCAGTGTAATATTTATCAGACATCTGGAAAGTTGGATGGGTTGTGTAGGTGTTATGCTTCTATTTTCACTACTTAATTTGAACCATTTCTCAACTGTTCTTGGAGTTTTAAGGTCTTTCCTGTCACTTGAATGAATTTGAGACTGTAGGGTTGGTGTCCTTGAACAAGGCTATATTTGAGAACCAGTCCTAAAAACTCCACGCGATGGCTATCTATGCTCAGAAGCAACATATTCGTTGCTGGAGATTTCACCACTGTCTTTTAAGAAGGAATGGACAAATCTGTGAAATTTGATTCCGCTCAGTTTCTCATTTTTCCCTACATTAAGTCTCTTCTGTTACATTTCCGCATCACTTCGCCAACTTGAAGTCTGCAGAAACATTTGTATTTCTTTTTTGCGTACATTGATCTTAATGTGCATATTTTTGTACACACTTTTCTAAATACATGTGTTTGGGCGGTGTGTGTGTGATTTTCCCTTATATAATGTGGTTTAGTGTGCACATCCCCCTAATATAGCATTTGTATGTGTGCTTTTCCTATTATATACACTTTTGTGAACACTTGCTCCCATTGTACACAATTATTGATTTGCGAATTTTATCGCAAAATTGGGGTAAGTGTAAATATAACCGTATCCCTGCGTTCCGGTTGGTGCATGGGTTCAGGAACTGCAAGTTCGGTAAGTTTGCCCTCAAATTCGAACCTAACAGATTTCTCTCCCATCTCTAGTTTTAAGTCAGCAGGACCCCTGGAGACCGTCGGCATTACACGCTCCCTTCCTAGGACTTCCTCTCTCTGTCCTTCCTCTTTTAAAAGTCCTTGAAAATATTTCTATTTCCCAGGATCTAAAGAACTGTGAAACTAGTTCTCCCTTCCCACATTGCCTGGGAAACTGCTTTGGAAACCGGGGGGCCTTTCCAAACCAGTTTGTGTGATATGGCGTGGCAGGTGGGAGGACCTCTTCAAAGGAGAAAAAAAGTCCACTGGGCATGCCCAAGCCCCTTCCACAAGCTTAACACTGCGATGCTAGGCGTGATTACTCAGAAGTATGTCCCAGTGAAGAAATGGGACTCGCTTCCAAGTATGTGTACCTAGGGGCAGAATCCTATGCTTGTTTAGATAGAAAAAAAGTCCTAGAACTCCCAGCGTTCCCCAGCCAGGCTTGGTGGCTGGGGAATGCTGGGAGGTGTAGTCCTTGTCTCTGTCTAAACATGCATAGGATTGCACTCCAAGAAGCTCTCTGGATAACAGCCCAGGAATCCACTTGTTGGTTTCCCTTCAGAGTACATTCTTTCTCCTCTGCTCCCCTTTCTAAAAATGACTTTGCCATCTCAATCCTGACCACATTTGAGCTCCCGTCTTCAGTCCCAGCTCCTGCCAACCTAGCAGTTCGAAAGCAAGAAATTGCAAGTAGATAAATAGGCGCCACTTCGGCGGGAAAGGTAACAGCGCTCCGTGCACCTCGGTGTTCAGTCACGCCGGCCACATGACCACAGAAGCGTCTTCGGACAGCGCTGGCTCTTCGGCTTAGAAACGGAGATGAGCGCCACCCCCTAGAGTCGGACACGACTGGTTGGGGACATCTTTACCTTTACCTTTTAATGCTTAATTAATGGCTGCCCCCCCAATAGCTATTTTAGGCATGCCTCAAACTTGTGCACAGCTAGTGGGGTTTTTGTCACCACCTCCCTCTTGAATTGCAGACCTCCCATGTCACACCACATAATGCTCTTGAAACATTCTGGTTTGCTGTGCAGCTTGTCAGAGGACTGGCTGGAGCAAGGGTGTAGCAGCTGCTGTTAGTGAAACACAACTCCAAAGTCCCCTTGAGCACATGGAATGAACTGTGCAGTTCTTGAACCCTGCCCATTGTTATTAAGCAACCCAGATTTTGCCTTTCTGCACATTCAACCCACTGCAGGTGAGACAAACTGTTTTCCATCTTCCTGTGCACAATTAGAGCTGGATCAGTGTTTACAATTATTATTTACAATTATTATTTACTGTTTTCTCCTCTTAATTTTCTTTCCTGTGTAAGCTGAATATGAAGCTGCTACTGTTTACATCCTACCAGTCACCAGCAGAGCTTTAGGGCACTGTGCGTTACATATGAACAGGTGCTTTATATGAGATGGGAAATACAGGGATGGAGGAGGTGGAGATCAGCTGCTAGTGGAGAATGGGTAAGCTGAGCCTAAGATGGATCGGGGAGATAATATGAGCTTTTAATGGTACCGCTTATGGCATGTCTGTCTGTCTGTCTGTCTGTCTGTCTGTCTATCTATCTATCTATCTATCTATCTATCTATCTATCTATCAATCATCTTCTTTGATTTTTTCTAGCTTGTCCTGATCTACCTTCAAAGGAGACACACCTCCAACGGAGCATAAATCACAGTCAAATAGAACAGTCTACTCCAGGCATGTTAGATATGACAGTTCTGCTAACGTATCCCAGAGGGTGTTTGCCGACCCTGCAACATTCACATATCTGACTGATGTTCAATTTGTGATTCAAAATAACCCATTGGATCCCTTTGCATAATAGTACTGCTTTCCCATTTCCCATTTACTTCGCGCTTGCGTGTTTACTACTCGTCTTTCAGTGTAATACGGTGTGCATTTTCCCCTCTTGTAGAACTGTATTCCTCAGTTCCTCTCCCAAATGGCCCCACGTTCTCAGCATCATTTTAAATTCCAAGCCCGCACCCTGGTCTTCTCTTGGAGTTAACCATGAAAATGTAACTTTAAACAGAATCTTGTGGAAATCTCCACTTTGAAACTTCTTCCGTATATGTCTTTTACTTTTTAAAATCCGTGTACGTATTCACCTGGTTGTAGTTTGTTATAATCCAAGTCTCTTTAGCAGTTTTGTTAGACTTCAGAATAATTTCATTTGTAACAGAACTGAAGTCTAATTACATTATGTCTAATGCATTACCTTCCAGCTGCTGTAGAGGAATATATGTTGGTATGAGAGTTGACTCCTGCTCACAACTAGCAAACCTTCCTGTAATTTTCATCAATTCATCCTTAATTTAACAGAGCCCCTTCCCTCTTAAAAATAACAGCATTGCATACTTCTCCAGATTTCTGGCATTAAATATTGATCCATAGTTTTCAGATGTTTTTCACCAATATCCCTACTAGGGTTTATATTTGTCCAGCTTCTTCTGCAAATTTAGATAGATAGATAGATAGATAGATAGATAGATAGATAGCAATCCCAATGGCCCAAGTACCTATAGTCTATATATCCAAACCAGCACCATCCACACACAAGAAGGGAGAAAACAGTAGGCTCAAAACCAAGGTTTGTAGAAGTACAAAAATGTTTAGAAAATAAAACCCTCAGAGGCCCTTCCCCCCAAAAAACATCCCAATGAAGACTGAGTATGCTTAGTGGCTAGAGAACACTGATTGATCGTTGGAGAAAAAAAATGGAGAAAATGGGGCATCGGGAGGGGGAATGGAATATCTGGAATTTATTTATGTATTTTATTTTATTATTACCTATCTATCTAAAATTATTTCTAGTCCGCCTTTAAGGGTGGAACCCTCTCAAAGTGGTGTGCAAGATAAAAGCCGCACAAAGGGGATACAATTAAAAAGGGTTATTACAATTATATGTTGCCTTTTTTTCTCTTGCAAGGAACCCAAGGTGGCTTACATGGTCCTCCTTCTCTCCATTTTATCCTCACAAGAACCCTGTGAGGTAGGTTAGGCTGAGAGTCAGTGACTGGCCCAAAGTCACCCAGTGAGCTTTGTGGCCTAGTGGGGATTAGAACCCAGATCTCTTGAGTCCTAGTCCAACACTCTAACCACTACACCACACTGGCTGTCCTGGAATCCTGAACAGGAGGACTCCATACTACAACATTTTGTTGCACATCCCACTTATTCATTCAGATTAACAGTGAGAGGGCTAAGTTCACTTTACTAATGCTGTGTTCTCTTTTCTTCTCTTTCAGACATATTTTTCAAGGAACACTATCCTGAAATACCTTCCAAATAAATTTCAAAACATGTGACTGCTGTCTAAAGGGGGAAATGTGTTGCAAATTTCTTTCAACTGTTAAAATCAAGTAACCAAAAGTGCAGGTGGACTATTTCCCCGCAAACCTCTATTGACATGTATGATGCCATTATTTTTATCTAATGTACTGTTAAAGTTATTATACCATTGTCAAATTAAAAATTGTATTACAACATCAATTTTGTATGACAACATTGTAATACAACATTGTTGTAATACTTACATCATTATGTAAGTAATACAACTGCATTGAATGCTAAATGCTTTTAAAAAGCTAGAGTAATAAAAAAGTTCATTGTTTATTCTAAACAGTTTGTATTATTATTATTATTATTAATCATCATCACCATCATTTTATATAGAGAAGTCAAGAATAAAATACAGGCTCATGATACCTGATTTTTAATCAGTGGATATGTTAGTTGTAAAGTGCCCTTACCTTTTTCCTGCAGGACCAAAGACGCTGGGGCATCTCAGAATAGTTAATGGTGGCCTGAATATTTCAGCTTGCCTCATCAAATGCATGATACAGATATAATGTCCCTAAGAATGTGAATTGTCTTGGGATAGATCCAGATAATCAGATCCTTTAAAAACTATATAGCAAATACACAAGTGAATTATAAAAACATGAATACAATGGCATGACCCTTTAATATTCTACAACTGTAATTTCAATACCTTAAAAATGTAAATAATTTTTCTCACAAATTCTTCCACTGACCAATGAATGGAGTCAATTCATAGATGAATGATGATTGTACTTTTTTCCTCCGTTGCTGCAATATCTCACAGTTTTCTTGACCACTCTGATTTTTAAAAAGGTTTTTATTTGCAACATAACAGTATCAATGGTCAAAGTAAGTGTGGGGCAATCATATCATGAAACATAAATGTAGAACAATTGTTAACAGCACCTTTGATATAGGGAAAAGAAAGAAAAAGGAAAAAGAAAAAAACACATGGAGGGAAAAAAGTATTAACATTTCTATTTCAAATATATACGTTAATATGCAGTCCATATGTCTAAAAAAGCACCCATATGACTTTGACAGTTATAGGAGATATATGCTCAAACATAGCAAGAGCTGTAAGACCTTGAGTTCATTGAGTGATAGGTGGGGGGGTACTTCCAAGCTTGAAGTATAAGTCTCTTGGTAACTGTAAATGCTCTTAGTACCCACTTTTGCTGTCCATCTGTTAATCCCCACATCACAGTGATGTAATTTAGAAGTCTATGTACATCCGCTATTATCACAGATTTTTCAAGATCAATTGACTTCCAACCAAAAAGGAACCACCAGAGGATATGCCCACATTCCTGACCACTTTGATAATCTATGCCAGCCTTCTCCAACCAGATGCTCTCCAGATGTTTTGAACTCCAAATCTCAGCATTCCTGACCATTGGCTATACTGGCTGGGGCTGATGGGAGATAGAATCCAACTACATCTAGAAGAAACAACATGTTGTGGAAGGCTGATCTCTGCATGAGTTTTCAGTATCCAGTCACATTTTAGCAGCAACTTTCACAAGGTTGGCCAGCTTCCTAAGCCTGGGGTCTTGATGTTCTCGGGGCAAGCTGCTTGGGAGCCAGACCTTCCCCAGCTATGATGTAATTGTTAGGATCCTGACCCATTATCACATTGGTTCTTGATTTCCTCATGGAAGTGGAATTCAAGGGACCAACTTCCATGAGGGCAGAATTGCCTCCTTCTCATTATCTTCTACTCTACTCTTAGCCCAGTTGTTTCATGTACTTTTGGAGTAGAGAAAGAAACAAGAGGGAAGATGAAGCCAAGACACTTCCAAGCAGTGAAGGTAGAAGTTGAAGCCAAAGGATTTCCCACCATGCCATAGCTGTGGCTTGTAATTTCAGTCTGAGTTGGCAGACAAGAACTAGTGCAGTAGCAAGTTGTTGGGTGGGGGAAGTAGATAAAATGTCATGAGTTACTAGTTGGCCATCCTTGGATAAGCAGGTTAATTATAACATTAATGGGTTGGGTTCAGAATAAGTTGGTCTTGACTAACTCAAGTCCCATTAATTTCAATGGGACTAAAGTATGACCAACTTAGTCTGAGTCTGGCCTTTTAGGCAGCGCAGAGAAATAGCATTACAAGATCACAACTGGATCCAGTTTCAATCTATATCCTGCTGTGGCATACATTAGTTGCAGGTTTCAATCCATTCCTCTACCCCTGCCCTCATAGCTCATTGCTGTTAAAGTTATTTAAAAGGTCTGCTTTATGTTAGCATTCCAGCCACACAGAGATGTCCTATAGAATAGATCTTATTTAACTGGCTGATAAGTACCAATAGTGCATTATTTTATACTGAGCTTTACCTGAACATAGAGATGTCATGTGCAATCTCCTGTGCATAATCCTAGGTATCTAATATATATTCACTGCCCAAATCTTCTTTCATTTGCCATTTAAAAACCTTATACCCCATCTATTTCAAAGAAGAACTCAAGGTAGCATAACCAGACATTGGACATTATCCAACACTCCCCATGCACCAACAGGACCCACAGCTACCAGGTTCTAAAGCAACCGGAAACAAGCCAAAAGGCTCATTTCCAGAGCAGGGCAGGCCAGCAGAGCTCACAGAAGGGAGCTCCGTTGACCTATCCTGCCTGGAAACAAGCATTTCAGCTCATTTCTGGGGTTGTTTTAGGAAGCACTAGCTTCTGGTTGTGCTGGTGGTTGGTCCTGTGGACACAACAAATGAATGGAGGTGCATGGGCAGCATCGGGTATATATGAGAGAGAGAGAGAGAGAGGCAGATCAAGAGTACATAGAACAGTAATCATGGGAAACAACAGTTAACATACCAAGCCCAGAAGTCAATTAAATAACAAAAATAGGTGTTCATAAGGCCACAAGCAAAAACAGGGAGCAACAGCAATCCTAGTGGACAAAACAAAAGGGAATAGAACAACTCATCCAAAAACATTATGCTCAGCCTCCTTTATATTCAAACTTTTGAATATAATTAAGGGTGCATTCCTATGCATGTTTAGACAGAGAAAAGGCCTACAACTCCACTGGAGTTGTAGGCCTTTTCTCTGTCTAAACATGCATAGGATTGCACCCCAGATGAATGTCCCTTTTAGTGAAACCTCTGAATCTATGGTGGAAATCCTATGCACACTTGCCTGGGAGTACCTGGACACTATGATCAACATCAGAGGTCTTCCTCTGAGTGCTTCCTCCGAGGAAGGCTCGGAAGGTGGCAGCATTTGATGGCATATGATGGGGCATTTATGTCAGTTGTTTTTATCAGGTCCAGTAACTTATTGTGACTGTTTTAGGTGTTTATATTGTTTTAGATGTTGTATGTTAGAGATTTGATATTATGCTTCTGTTATCTTGTATTGTGGTATGTCTTTCTGTGAACTACCCGTACTGCCCAATATACAGCTATTGGGCGGTAAATAAATAAATAATAATAATAATAAAAAAATAGACGTAAGCCCCACTGAACCCAATGGAGCATTTCTGAGTTACACTCATATGCATAGGACACATACAACATGCATAGGGTTGTGCTGCATATGTTTTAATTGTGTTGTCACTGAACGAAAAAGGGGTTGTGTTTTGCCCTCTTCTGGGCACACGTAGCCCTGACTGAATGTGGAAGAGCTTGTGCAAAATGGTTCTGCACACATTTTCCTAAGTGTTAAAGTCCATTCTGGAGCACCCCTTGGATAGATGATGGCTGCTGTTCCTATCACTCAGCTTCTAGCTGGGGCTATTCAGCCTGGGGAAATACCCACACAGCAGTGAATTGCACATGTAACAATACTGGCCCATGTGACAGTCTAAGTACAACTATAGCTGGCACTTCGATCTGAGGATGAGTAGGTAGGTGCAACTTTCCTCCTTCCCCAGTGTTCTTGTTCTGGAATACAGCTACAGGAATTTGGGTTGGGAGCAATCATTTTAAAGAAGGGCTGAAGCTGGTAGGATAGAGACGTCATCTCCGATTGACATGCACACTCCTTCATTTAGGCCCATTGTTGTCTCTTGTCGAAAAGGTTTTTGCAGGTCCCAAACTGATCTGACTGACTTGAAGTGAGTGGAGTGTACACTCTACTGGCAATGAGGTCTCCATCACATCCAGCTTCAGCACTCTGAAAAATCACTTGTCTCCAGCTATGAAGGGAATACTTTTATATTCCATGGATTTCACCTGACATTCTATTGCTGACTGTCTAACTTGGAAAGATCCTTTTGGAGGCCTCCTGGATTTTTCTGACATTTTCTCTTAAACGCCGGCAAATGTTTCCCAGCCGAATCACGCAACTTGCATTCCTGCAAAATCACTGCAATTGTTAAAGTCTGTATTGTCTGTATTTAATGACCTCACTGCTTGCATTTCTGCCTCTCTCCCCATATACTTGCCACCTGAGGATAAAACTTCCATGCATCTGATGAAATCGACTCTAATAAACAACGGTTCAAAATAAATGTTAATATTTAAAGTGACACAAGATTCTTTGTTGTTTTTGCTGCAACAGACTAACATGTCTTCCCCTTTGGACATTCCATAGTTCAAAGTATTATTCTACATTTCAGGCCTTCAGGATATGTTATAGTTATAAATCTATGTATAGGATCAGGCCTAATGATAGCTAGAGAAAAGACTGAGCATATATACTTAGGTTTGGTGTTATGTTATGTCATCACCCCCAGCCCAAGTATGCCCTTGATAAATGCTTAGTCTAAAAAAGTAAGACATTAAATACATCAATATACATTCATATCCTCATGGCTGGGAGAGGATGCATGCCTGTGGATGTTTTTAGTTTACCATGAGAGTTAATTTGTGAATCCTGGAAATGTGTGGAAAAGCACAAGATTGGCGGTGAGTTCACATAAGATATTTTGCCCTGCTCATGAGGATTTCTCCCTGTCCTCAAACACCCTTCATAGTTTGAGGACACAGTGTCTGAAGGTCCAAACTTTCCTTCCCATATGTTCCTGTCCATGCTCTGAGATAATAATCTGAGGCCCTGTTCTCAGTGCCCCCACATACAGCTACTTGAGAGCAGGCCTTTTCTGTGGTGGCCCGCAAACTGTGGAACACCCTCCAGGCACCTACTTTGTTGATGTTTCGGCACCAGGGAAAGACTGTTTCATTCTCCCAGGCCTTTAAAAAAATACTTAACTGCTGCTTGTTTTATCTTTGGAGGTATGTTTAATGCAGTATTTTAAAATAATCTTTTCCCATGTTTTAGCTGCTTGGATATTTATCTCTTCTTTTAAAATTATTTTAAATTATTGTTGCTGCTTCTTTTCAAATGTTTAAACAAGTTTTTTTTAATGTGTTTTATCATTGGTTACATTGTATTAGTTTTTATGATGAATGTCGCCCTGAGAGCTTTGACTATAAACTGAATAAGTAAGTAAAATAAATGCAATAAATGTGCTCACATGGACACACTTAGGTTGCAGACCTATACTCAGCTTCCTAGCAGTAAGCCCTGTTGAACTCATTTGGACCGGCTTTTGAGAGGAGATGTATAGGATACAGGAAGCCAGATTCCAGCTGAACATCAGGAAAAATGTCCTGACTGTTAGAGCACTATGACAATGGAACCAATTCCCTAGGGAGGTGGTGGGCTCTCCCACACTGGAGGCATTCAAGACGAGGCTGGACAGCCATCTGTCAGGGATGCTGTGACATGGAGTCCAGCAGGGGGTTGGACCCGATGGCCTTGTAGGCCCCTTCCAACCCTACTATTCCATGATTCTATGATTCTATGTCTTCTTGCTAATTATATGTGAAATTATCCTTGGATGTCATGGGTCTACAGAAGAGCACAAGCTTCTTCAGAGTTCACAGATTGCAAGGTCCTTGGAGCAAGCACCTGTATAGGGGTTGGATCCAGGATCTGCCTTCTACGAGAAGAAAGGCTCTGCTTGCAGACAGTTCCTCTGCCCAGTATTTGGGGATCCCCCCTCCACCACACACCACAGCTCACCACATTCAGCAGGGTCTCCTGACTCTCTGTGTAGCATTTTCAGGGGGCTGCCATGGGAAGGAGGGGGTGGGGAGGTCCACTTCCACCAACACAGTTGATCCAGCTTAAATCTGGATCCAACCCTGTGTGTGCGTGTATACAGTGCCAGCTCCAGGTTTGGGAGGCCCTTGTCAAGACACCTTCAATAGGCCCCCTCCCTCAGTGGGTCTATCTTCTTACCACCATGATCACCAGCTGCTCCTGCTCCCCTGTCATTGGAGCAAGTAGGCAGTGGCATCTACTGCTCCTCCTTCTCACCACCAAGAGTGAGGGGCAGATGAACAATCAGGTTGCAATGATGAAGGAGCAACTCCAGGGGTCTCATGTCAGTGGGCCCCTCCCAGGGTGTGGGTCCTTGGCAGGTGCCCAACCATGCCTACCCTTGCTGCCGTCCCTGTATGTGTGTGTGTGTGTGTGTGTGTGTGTGTGTATGCAGACAGACAGACAGACAGACAGACAACTTTGTAAAGTACATATACACTGATTGTGCTATGAAAGTAAGTAAGTAAGTAAATAAATAAATGAATAACAACCTGTTGGAAGAAATTTAGCAGGTTGGATCCAGAATTAGGCTCATACAACTGGACTGATGGAAGCAAAGCCCCCTGCCCCCTGCTCCCTACAGCTGCCCTCCCAGTCCCTGAAAATGCTGCACAGAGGGTCTGGGAACCCTGCTGAAAGGGGTGAGCTGTCATGTGTGTGTGCGAGGAGGGATCCCCCAAAACTGGGCAGAGGGACCTTCTGCGAGCAGAACCCTTCTGATTACAGAAAGCAGATCCTTGATCCAAACCCATCTGTGTGAACTCCAAGGTATTCCAGGCCTTCAGGCAAACTGATTTACTGTGCAATCCTATACATAATTATTCAGAAATAAGACCCATTGAGTTTACTCCCAAGTAAATTGCGGGGCCCCGGTGGCTTAGTGGTTAAGATGCTGAACTGCAGACCAGAAGGTCGGCAGGACAGCAGTTCAAGACCTGAGTGCCGCGTGACGGAGTGAGCTCCCGTCTTCAGTCCCAGCTCCTGCCAACCTAGCAGTTTGAAAGCAAGAAATTGCAAGTAGATAAATAGGTACCGCTTCGGTGGGAAAGGTAACAGCGTTCCGTGCACCTCGGTGTTCAGTCATGCCGGCCACATGCCCACGGAAGCATCTTCGGACAGCGCTGGCTCTTCGGCTTAGAAATGGAGATGAACACCACGCCCTAGAGTCGGACACGACTGGCTGGGGACACCTTTACCTTTAAATGTGTATAGGATTGCAGCCTTAACCTGTTTAATTTAATTTAATTCCTTCAGGGACATATCTGAGACTCAATCCAGACAAGATGGAGGTACTGTTAGTGGGTGGTTTGTCTGCCCAGCTAAGCGATGTTCAACCTGCTGTGGAGGAGGTTGCACTCCTCCTAAGTTATCAGGTTTGCTGTTGGATCCAGAATCGTCACTAGAGGCACAGACGGACTCAGTGGCATGGAGCACCTTTTATCAGCTTAGGCTGGTATACCAACTACGCCCTTATCTGGACAGAGATAGCAAGATTACAGTTATCCGTGCTCTGATAACCTCTCATCTGGATTACTGCAATGCGTTATACGTGGGGCTGCCTTTGAAAATGGTCTGGAAGCTTCATCGAGTCCAAAACAGGACAGTGAGATTCTTAACTGTCTGGCCAACATGATCATATTACACCAGGGCTTTATAATCTGCTCTGGCCGCCAATCCATTTCCGGGCCTGATTCAAAGTGCTGGTATTAACTTTCAAAGCTCTAAATGGCCTGAGGCCAGGTTACCTGAAGGATCATCTCCTCCCATATATACTTGTCTGGACCCAAAGATCATCCTCAGAGGCCCTTCTCCAGGTGCCAAATGAAGTGAGGTGGGTGGCCACTAAGCAGAGGGCCTTTTCTGTGGTGGTAGCCTGGTTGTGGAACGATCTCACCAGAGAGGTTCACCTGGCACCTCCATAATGGTCTTTTCAGTACCAGCTGGAGACCTTATTTTCCCAGACATTGCAGTCTTTCAGCTTCTGTTGTTTTTAAATCTATTACTGCATTTTTAAAATCTTTACACTGCTGGTGGTTTTTACTTTTAAAAGTTTTATGTCATGCTGTATTGTGCTTTATCTTTATTCAATTGTTGTGAACTGCTCAGAGAGCTTCAGCTCTGGGCGGTCTAGAAAATGAATGAATGAATGAATGAATGCATACATAAATTCTCAGGGGCAGAAGTACATCTTTCCAAAGACTCCCATGGTATGGGCAGGGGTACTACAAAAGATCATATGTTTGTCAGAGGCTTACTGGATAAAGATATTATGTACCAGACACTGCTTGAAGCAGGATTACATAATATGGATATAATATTGACACATTAGGTATTTTTGATTGACTGATTGGTATGTTACATGCTTGTTTAAACTTTTGCTATGCTTACCTGAACTACTAATTGTTGAACTGTCCATATGATGTTGTAGTGTATCATTTTTAGTGTATTATGGCTCTTGTGCTTTTTCTGTTATGCAAATGGTCTCTTTTCTGCAAACTGCATTGAGCACAATGTAGTTGTGGGAAATGCAGTATATAAATAAACTGACTATGACCATCCCTATTAACCTCACACTTGATCAGCAAAACTCCACTTTATTTATTGAATGAATGAATGTATAGCCCATCAATGCGTGAGTGAATGTATAGCCCATTGCTCCAAAAAATGTCTGAGGCAGTTTATGGAAAAATATATCACTATAAAAGTACACACAATCCCCCCCCCCTTAAAATCTAGATGCAGCCTTCCCTGGCTTGGTGCCCTCCAGATGTGTTGGATTACGTCTCCCAGTACCCCCCAGTCAGCATGGCTTGGCTGGGATTATGGGAGTTGTAGTCCAATGAATCTAGAGGGCACCGGGTTGAGGAATGCTAAACTAGAGAGTAATAACAGCAGCAAAAAGCATGATACTTTGGGTGAAATGTCTGCAAGGGGGGGGAATCTTTTGCCTGGTGACAGAAGAATGTAAGGAGGACCAGTACTAGGTATACAGAGCTAGGGGGACATTCCACAAATGGGGTGCCACCACCGGAAAGGCATGTTCACAAAGGACCACTTTTCCCTTAGCTCCTCCAAAGGGAAGGCAACTCCAACTGCTGTATACCAGGTTTTGTAGAGTTCAGGAAAATAATTTTATCCCCATTAACCACTTATTTCTTTTTTCCTCCTAATTTTCATAAGCACAAAATCCTGTCATTTGAGACTCACACTTCTCTTTTGCCACACTGCTTTGAAAATGAGTCACTTGTATAACTGTCTGGCATGTTTCATCAACTTTCTCTTCTTGTGCCACCCTATTCTATAGTGGGGCATTTTGTTTTGTGGGGCGTTTTTGTTGTTGCTGCTTCTGTTGACATATTTTATTTATCTGTAAAAGTAGAAGTGATTTACAGTGAAATCCTATGCATGTCTACTCAGAAGTAAATTCAGTGGTGCTTTCTGTCAGGTAAGTGGGCACAGAATTGAGCTTTAAAGACCTGCACTGCGGCTATGCTAATGTCAAATGACTCAGATATCAGGCTTGATCATAAAGCAAAGCTTTCACCAACTAAATGGAAATTACACAGGATAAAATTCCATTTTTATTTAAGCATCCTGATCCAACAAAGGGGATCTGTATGAACCAGTCATTACAGATCACATGCCACAGACAAATCTCTTGACATTGACAATATTTTTCAGTGGAGCAACTTCATAGGCTTGGCTCCAAGCCATCAAGGGATGGTTTATCATCAAGTGATAGATATGCATGAGTGAATAGGCTCTATATCTGCCCATGTGGACATCAATGCAGTTGCTGACATTTCCCAAGTGAAAACAGGGGCAAGTTTGCAACACCCCTATTCTTACACTAAGGATCACTTTGTGAGCCCCATCTAATCATAAGCTATTGCTGAGGGCTCTTTACCACCTCTTCATTTACTTGCCTGCAATCCATTCTGCTCCACTGATTTAGAAGCCAAGAAGATGATGGCTCTTATTCGTTAGACATACTAAAAAATAGACAATTCTCCTACAATATTTTATCAGCAATCCTCAAGCTGGTGGTCTCCACAGGTGTTGGACTACAACACCCATCATCCAGTGCCATCATCCATGCTGGCTGGGATGGATGGGAGTTGTACAGTAGTATCCAGTGTTAATCCTATGTAGAGTCGAGCCACTGAAATGAATGATACTTAAGTTAGCTGGGACCCATTCATTTCAATGGATCTACTCTACGTAGGACTAACATTGAATAATAGCCTTAGTCCAAAATATCTGGGGTTGGGTCCAAATTTAGTTAAATGTAAAGTAGACCCATTGAAATTAAGTTAGCCATGACTAACCAGTACCGTTGATTTCCATGGCTCTGCTCTCAGTATGACTAAATCTGGATCCTGCCCTGGAGGGTGCTAGATTTGGGAAAGCTGGAAACTGGCTGATGTAGCTTAGCAGCCACCCCTGTGAAGTGGCAGGTTCCTCGTTACACCATCCCTTAGGGCCAAACAACTCGTTACAGTATTCACCCAATGAGTAGCGGTGTGATTTTTTTTTTAAAAAATAGCAGGTATGGGGGCTCTGACACAAATTGGGATCCTGGCAGGAAGGCAGTGGGGCTTTAGCCTTTGTCTCCTGTTGTGGGCCCAACCCAGATTGGGCCTCCTGTGCCTGCTATTTGGTTTGGGAGGAAAGCTCCTACTGGCACCAGTGGGGTTTTCTTCCTCCATATGCAAATAGCAGGCTCAGGGGACTTGATCCAGATCAGGCGTTGTGTCTATTTGACCTGTGGCTGGCTTAGAAATGATCATTTTGAAGCCATTTCACTCACATCCAAATGGATGTCAACACGTCAGTGTTTCAGAAAAACAAATAAGAATGTCTTGCAAAAAACCCAAAGATGTTCTTTATGGAATCAGACCCAAAGGTTTAAAAGGTGTCTCTTGGCATATATTTGGGGGATAAGCCCCACTGATTTCAATGGGACTTACTCTCAAGGAACTGTTCTGAAGAACCAACAAAATGAATCACTGGAAAACGTGGGAGGGAGTCATTTCACAAAACAGGTGCTCCTCGCATCACTGACTCCATTTCGTGTGTTGTTATTTTTTATTTTAAAAAAATCTAGTTTGGCATTGAGTGTTTATACACACGTGTTTACCTACATGTGCACTAGAGTCTTCATGCATCTACTCAGAGATTTGACTTCCTGAGAAGGGAGCGGAACCCCGAAGAACAACTAAGCTAGCAGTTAACAACTCGTGCCTCTGGTTTTTTGGCTTTGTTTAGATTCTGTTGACTAGGTTGAATGGTCTTAAGAATGTGACTTTGCTGATTTTTTATTCTGGAAAGAATTGTGTGAGTTTGTTGTTGCTGTTGCTACTGTTGTTGCTGTGCATAGCAGGAACTTGGTTTATTTTTTAAAAAAAATCAGAGAGGAATTACACACCCTTATGAACAGAGATTTTGTGATGGTGCGTTTACTCCAAGATCTATGATATTTGGCCAACCCCCTTTCACTTTTTCCTGATATGATTAATGGGGCATGCTGGGTTAATGCCTTCTGTTTGGTACTTAAATTACCCAAGCAGTTTTCAGCAAAGCTTTTCGTCAGGATACGAGATTGGAAGATATTTGGAAGGCAAGGAACCGGCTCAAACCTCTCACTTCCATCAGTTTGGCCATGAATCAATTGTGAATGATCCCCCACCCCACCCTACCCATGGTGATTTTTTACAAGATTGGAATGGAGGCAATGAACATTCCTAGAGAAGATCACAGTTTATGAATGGAGATGGATTATGCTTTCACCTGCCTACCTTATATACCTGTTAGTCTGGACTCTCTTTCTTCCTCTTGAAATACCCAAATACCCATGCTTTCATGATGATACTGGTTAGTTTCTCCACTATAAGATGTTGATTATGATCAGCCATTTTCTGGTACTTGGCAGAAAGAAAGTGGTATGGTGGTAACATGAAATATTGTACTTGCTGTGTAGATCAGTGAGCATTAGAATTTGAGCTGGGTGCCACACTGTGAACATTTGTCCTTTATACGTCTCATTAATATATTATTTTCCTTTCATATATAGAGAGGTCCAATTTGCACATTCCAACCTCAGAAGTAAAAAAACAAACACAAAGAACCCTAAAACCCCAAAATGATATGTGACATAACAGCAATTCAGAGGCATTGCTTTCTATTAGCTGTAGGAACATAAGAAGCTGTCATAGACCAGGTCAAACTATTTGTTCATCTATCCCAGTAATGTCTACTTTGCCTGGCAGCAGGTCTCCAGAGGCTTAGGGTGCAATACTATGCGTGTTTAGACCGAAAAAAGTCCTACAACTCCCAGCATTCCCCAGCCAGCCATGCTGGCTGGGGAATGCTAGGAGCTGTAGGACTATTTTCTGTTTCAACATGCATAGGATTGTGCCCGTAGGTGGCAGCCTTTCCCATCACTTGTTACTTGATCGGTTCAACTAGAGATACCAGGGACTGAACCTGTGACCTTCCATTATTTTATTTATGCATCAATTTGATTTGATCTGTACCCCACTTTTCTAAGAAAATGGCACTGCAGGCAGCCTACAATGACAGATAAATAAAACTTGATTAAATCAGTCATAAAACAAATACATTAAAACACAACTGAAACACAGCAATAACAGAATAAAAAACAGCACCCAACCCAACAGTCCTGCTTACACCCCAAAGGCCTGCTTTAATAAAAATACCTTTGGCTGCTGGTGGAAGGGCAGCAGAGAGGGAGCCTACCTAGTTTCCCTCAGCAGGGAGTTCTACCTGGGGGCAGTGACTGAAACGGCCCTCGCACTACCAAATGTGTCTCTAAAGGTGGCAATACTGAAAGAAGGGCCTCTCCAGAAGATCTGAAGACTGGGCAAGCTTGTATAGGGGAAGGCATTCTTTCAGGTAGCCTGTCCCAAGTGGTATACATAAGGGGTGGATCTAGATTTCGTCATACTTAGAGTTGTTGTTGTTCAGTCATTCAGTCGTATCCGACTCTTCGTGACCCCATGGACGATAGCACGCCAGGCCTTCCTGTCCTGCGCTCTCTCCTGGAGCGTGCTCAAGTCCATATTCATTGCATCAGTGATGCTATCTAGCCATCTCATCCTCTGCTGTCCCCTTCTCCTTTTGCCTTCAGTCTTTCCCAGCATCAGGTCTTTTCCAGAGAGTTTTCTCTTCGCATTAGGTGGCCAAAATATTTGAGCTTCAGCTTCAGTATCTGTCCTTCCAATGAGCACTCAGGGTTGATTTCCTTTAGGATGGACTGATCTGACCTCCTTGCAGTCCAGGGGACTCGTAAGAGTCTTCTCCAGCACCACAGTTCGAAAGCATCCATTCTTCGGCACTCAGCCTTCCTTATAGTCCAGCTCTCACAGCCATACGTTACTACTGGGAAAACCATAGCTTTGATTAGACGGACCTTTGTCGGCAAGGTGATATCTCTGCTTCTTACTATGCTGTCTAGGTTTGCTATAGCTTTCCTCCCAAGGAGCAAGCGTCTTTTAATTTCATGGCTACAGTCACCGTCTGCGGTGATCTTGGAGCCCAAGAAAATAAAATCTGTCACTGCTTCCATTTCTTCCCCTTCCATATGCCAGGAAGTGATGGGGCCAGATGCCATGAACTTCATTTTTTTAATGTTGAGTTTCAAACCAGCTTTTGCACTCTCCACTTTCACCCTCAACAAGAGGCTCTTTAGATCCTCTTCGCTTTCTGCCATTAGGGTGGTATCATCTGCGTATCTGAGGTTGTTGATAATTCTCCCGGCAATCTTAATTCCGAACTGTGATTCATCCAACCCAGCGTTTCTCATGATGTACTCTGCATAGAAGTTAAATAAGCAGGGCGACAATATGCAGCCTTGTCATACTCCTTTCCCAATTTTGAACCAGTCGGTTGTTCCATGTCTGGTTCTTACTGTTGCTTCTTGACCCTCGTACAGGTTTCTCAGGAGACAGGTAAGGTGGTCTGGTACTCCCATCTCTTTCAGAATTTGCCACAGTTTGTTGTAATCCACACAATTAAAGGCTTTAGCGTAGTCAATGAAGCAGAAATAGACGTTTTTCTGGAATTCTCTTGCTTTCTGCATGATCTGGCGAATGTTGGTGATTTGATCTCTAGTTCCTCTGCCTCTTCGAAACCCAGCTTGTACTTCCGATAGTTCTCGATTCACATACTGCTGAAGCCTAGCTTGTAGGATTTTGAGCATAACCTTGTTGGCATGTGAAATGAGCGCAGTTGTAATGGGGCTTAAGTCAGTGGGGGTTAAGCCAATCACAACATAAGTCCCATTGATTTCAATGGATCGACTCGAAGTATGACCAAATCTGGATCCGATCCAAGAATTATGGAATGATCTCCCCACTGAGGCTCGCCTAGTGCCCACACTGTCATCTTTTCAGCGTCAGGTTAAGACTGTCCTCTACTCCCTGGGATTTAATAGCATATGAAGGGGCATTATGCCAGCTGTCTCAACAGATATAGTATTTTATTGAAATTGGTTTTAGCTGTTTACATCGTTTTACAGTTTGTGCATTTAAATTTTTATGGTGTATTGTTGTGAACCAGCCAGAGAGCTTCAGCTATCGGGTTATATAGAAATGAAATGAAATAAATATATTAATAATTACCCTGCTCAAGACAACCAGATGCTAAAGGGAAACTCACAAGCAGGAGATGAGTGGAATAGCACCCTCCCGCTCATGTTCCCCAGCAACTGGTATTGAGAGGCATAGTGCCTCTGATAGTAGAGGTAATATATAACCATCATGATTAGTAGCCAATATATAGCCTTTTCTTCCAAGAATTTCTCTTATCTCCTTTTAAAGCCATCCAAGTTGGTACATCTTGTAGTAGCAAATTCCATACTTTAACTGTGCTCTATGAGAAGAAGTACATCCTTTTGTCTGTCTAGAATCCTCTAGCATTTAGCTCCAGTGGATGAACCTGGTTTCTAGTATTATGAGAAAGGCATCCACTTTTCTCCAATCCAGGCATAATAATTTTATACATCTTAATCATGTACCCCTTTACTCCCCTTTTTCCTAAGTGAAGAAACCCCCAATGTTGTAACCTTAACTGAAAGGGCAGTTCCTTCAGTCCCCTGATAATTTCAGTTGCTCTTTTCTGTACACTTTCCAGACCTACAGTATTATTTTTGAGGTGTGTTGACCAGAACTGTACCCAGTATTTCATGTGTGGTCTCACCCTAGATTTGAATATTGGCAGTTTCATTTTTCTAGTCGGTCAGCAGCACTAGTTCAGGTCCCATCAATGTATATGTGAGATTTTTGCACCAATGTGTGCCTGTTTACGCTTGCTTATGTTGAACTGCATTTGCCATTTTAGTGCCCAGCTCGCAATTAAAATACTTTTTCTTCAAAAAACCCCACCCAAACCCAAACAAACCCCACTGCTGTCCCTCAGACCCATTTTAGATGACAAACTGAACTATACCTTATGCTCTGCATGGAGACTGCCATCCCCACTGCCCACCACAAGGACTGCCATCCCCACTGCCCACCACAAGGACTGCCATCCCCACTGCCCAATGGGAGGAATTACCTCATGATGTCTTCCCCTGGGCTTTAATTGAAGTGTGGGAAGCCAAGGAAGCTACAGGCTGCTGGAGAGGTAATTGTACAATGAAAACATGTGCACTCCTCCTAAGTAAGGGAAGCAAAAGAAACCCAAGCCCAACCCATGGGAATTTCTCCAAAATTTTCTTCACCATTGAATTTCATTTTGAAAACAATTTCTTTTCAATATCAAATTGAATGAGAATGGTTGAAAAAAATGTGGGAGAAATTTTCAGCACAGCACTAGAAATTAACTACCTGAATGGATTGTATCTCCATTTTAGCTTACACCACCTCTTTGGAGAGCATAATGTTATGAACGTAAGAAGTTGCCTTACACTGGGTCAGACCGCTGGTCCATTCAACTTAGGGGTGGACAACCTGCATCCCTAGGCCTAATTTCATGCAGCTCTTGGCCTAATTTCCAAAGCCCTCTGCATGCAGTCAGTTCAGACTGCTAGCAAGAGACATCTGTCCCTTCCCTGGCAGTCCACTGTGCAGGAAGGAAGAGGGAGAGAAAGGAATGGGGGCGGCAGAAACAGAGAAAAGGAGATGGCAGAAAGAGAAGGAGAAAATAGGTGACATCTTTCCCACCCACTTTTGGCTTTGGTCCTGTATACCACTTCAACTATACAAAACAAAAAAGACAAAGTCCCCAGTAACAGCCCAAAACACTCAGGGTGCAAGAGACTTGCTGTGGTGGCATTTATCTTTTGTTTGGTGACTGGCTTTTGGAGTACGAACACATTTTGGGAACAGTGAATTGGAGAACACCAGAATTTCTACTTTCAATTTTAGATATATGTTGTTGCTGTTGTGTGTATTATTTGTTCTATGTTATTACGTGAATGGCTTTATATTTTATATAATGTGTTTTAATGGTATTTAATTTTTGTGAACTGCCCAGAGAGCTTTGGCTACGGGGTGGTATAGAAATATAATAAATGAATTCAGTATTGGAGTTTTCTCCTAGAAGGACTATCTCATTCTCAACCTATAAACGTAATTGGCTGTTTTGCCTTATTGACCACTACACCATTGAAAAAAAAAATCTATTCAGGAAGTGAAACAATCTTTCAATGCTATCAGTTATTAGACTTTGTTATTAGAGTGTGTTATGAACCTTAAGAATGGTCTGTAGGGGTTCCTGAGTAAGACTATGTATAGTCGAAAGAGGAATATACCGGGGTTCCGTAGTCTGATATAACTGATATGGTTGTTATGACATTGGTATGATTGTTTGTAAAGTACCATCAAGTACTTTACTCATAAACACTGTATGTATGAAATTACCTTATTGGTCTAGTGCAATTCTGTTAGTACTCTTGTACCTTGAGTGTTTGTTTTAACCTGTGTACCACTGATATGTAGCCCTGATAGTTTACTCACAAGGGAATACGGCTCTTGGCAGAAAAAGGATTGGCCGTCCCTGGTTTCGCTAAGCATTCTCTAGTTCTTAATACAACTTTAACACATGACATTTAAGGGAGTTAGTAAATGTTTTCTTGTAAAAAATAAATAAATTACCAAAATATAGCAAAATCATTACCATGGATCCAACTATTCTTTTAAACTCAGATTTTATTTTTATTTTTTTGGTAAAGTAAATAGCAACCCCGCACACCATTCTCTATGACGTTTCCATTCCCTTAATCTCCTAAAGCAATTTCCCTCGATTATAGCAAAAGGGTAGTATGTAATTTTCAGTAATTATTACCTGGGGTGACACCTTTCAACATTGAAGGAAATAAACAGGTGGAGTTAATTAGCTTCAAAATAATTTACATGTTTATTATAGTGCCTGGAAAAGCTATGAAAACTTTTAGTAGTAGAAGAGGGAACATTTCAATGCCATCTTTGGTCTGAAAATGTTTGATAATATTGAAAGGAATTTTCAGGGTTTCGAAATGCTTCCAACAGTTGTTCAGAGCGGTATCTTTTGTAAGTCATAAACATCTATTTAATGTCAACGCTGTGGAATCAAATGCACAATGTCATTAAATACTGTCCTGCACTTGTCATGGGATCATAGGGAACGGAGATCAAAGCTGACAAACTGGAATTTATGATTTCTTCATCTTGGGACCAAACTAATTTAAAGGTGCAATTTGTAGCTGACTGTCAACACCCTGAAATGCTATTTTGGTCGTGGGAGAATGGTAGAATAATACACTGGTGTACTAGTTGCAATGAACAGTTTTACTAGAGCTAAAAGTATTACCCCCATGAATCCATGTAACGAATGGACTCAATCACTACATTAAAATGTTGATGTTAATCGGAGTTTTTCCCAGTGAAGCAGCATTTAGTGAGAAAGGTGCTCTGGGAAGTAATCTTTGTACAGCATGTAGGTACAGCATTTGATTCAGGCAACAGGTGTGTTGGCCTCCTGATCCTAAAGATGTTAATTGGAATTAACCATGTATGGAAATGTAAGCAAGAGTTTGACCGGTGGGCTCAACCCAGAGAAAGACCAGCATGCTTAAGGGCATGTGTTGCTTGTCAAAATGAATATGGGACTTAGGACTGAAACAGAAGTGAGGAAGGCCTCAGGCAAAGCACTTCTCCGTGTGAGGTTATGTGGTGTCATGGTCAGAGTTCCAGACCTAAACAGAGGAGAGCAGGTGATGCTCAGAGGGTGATATGGTCCAGTCTCTTTCTCAGTCTTTCTCAGCCTAACCTACTTCAGACGGTTGTGGAGAGGGTCATGTTTACCACCATGAGCTCCTTGAAGGAAGGACATTAAAAAGCTTTTAAAAACGAAATGAAATAAAAAGTGTGTCTGTTTTATGCATACCCCATTGTACTTACATGCACTTACCGCATGGGTGGTCGTATTTGTGTGGAGCATGCCAGTGATTAGCGGCCCAGGTATTTTACCCATGGTGCATGTCACATCTGATTTGGCTCTTTAACCTTTTCTGGACTGTTGAGTGGCCAGTGGTTTGCTTGTTTGTTTGCTAAGCAACCTCATGTGTGCCTGTGTAGCGGACCACAGTAAAAAAAGAAGTAATGATAATGGACCTTTCTATCCTTTGGGTGCAGTGTATATGCCTTTTTCAAAATGCTGATGTTTTACTAACCTGAATGGCATTAGGAGATGCTGCTGCTGACATTTTCCTGGAGTTTCCTGACCAACATGAGATCATCAGCAACCTTTAGAGCAGCAGTGGGGAAACTCTGGCTTCCTGGCATACTCTGGCCTGCGGAGGATCCCCACCTGGCCTGCAGAGGTTTTTCTCCCTCCTCAGGCCCTGCCCACTCACTTCTCAATTCCCAATCCCTGCATGGAGGCTGCCGGGGGCTTGGTAGTGAGGCATGGAGAGGAATCTCCCTATTATCTCTGATTGGAGATTACAAGGGGATCCCCCCAGACTGGTGACAACCAGGGTAGGGGGAGTGGCATGCTCAGTGCTTCACCTGTCATCCTCAGTGGGGGAAGGCATGGGGTGTGGGTTGAGTGAAGCCTGTCTCCAGCTTAAGTGGCAGCTGGTACAGCTCCAGCTGGCACTTCAGCCTGGCACTTTTGCCCGCCTAGCTGGGGGAATGTATGGGACGCATCAAGCTGGGACATGGCCAGCACAGCTGCTGAGTTCCTTTCCCCATGTTGAGAGAGGCATGGATCAGCACAGAGGAAGAAAAATGGGCAGGGTCACACTCACTGATATCCTCCAGACCATGGAGGGCTCAGTGGGGGCAATTCAGCCCACTACCTTAAACTGTTTCTTCTTCTTTTGAATCTATATTTATTTTATTTTTTATAAGTGAAATAAACAATACCAACAACATAGAATCTACAGTTTCCAACATTACAGTATTCTGGGGAAGAAAAAGAAAAAAAAGGAGGAAAGCAAAAGAAAGAGAGGAAAAAAGAAAGAAAGAGAGAGAGAGAGAGAGAGAGAAGATTATACCTAAGCTTCAATGAAAGCAAACCAAATATCCAAATATAAGTCCAATTGCAAATTATACCTATACAGCACTCTTCCAAACATTGCAGGTATTATTAAATTTTCAATCCACTGCTCCGTAAACTGTGAGCCTTGTCTTTCAATGTTATAACCTCAGTCTTATAGCAAATAAACGGGAGCAAACAATCCATTTCCATTAACCATATATTACCATTCCATTGACACATATTAGTAAACATTAACCAAGTTTAACCAACAAGAAATAATAATAATAATAATAATCCCATAATAATGATAGTAATACTAATATTAATGATAATTTTCAAAAAAGGAGAAGAAGAAATTTAAGAAAAGGATAAAAAATAAAAAATAAAAACAAATCTTTTATTTATTTAAGTAATATCCTATCTAAAAATGTATTTAAATGTGTACACCCACATACACACATACAATATAACACACAAAAGAGAAAGAAAACAAAAATATGCAAACATTTAATCTGGCAAACTTCCCAGACATCCTATCAGCTAAACCCCAAACAAGACTTCAGAGGAACAGTAAAAGTGGCTAAATTCCAACTCAGGAGGCTGAGAAAGTTGGTTCCCTTGTTTTAATGTTAACACCAATGAGAAATGATTCAGCTGTGTCAGGGTTTAAAAACTTTTTCATCTGGCCTTCAAAAAGAATGCAAAATGTAGCAGGATATTTAATATGATATTGCAGGTTATTTTGCTTTGCCAAACTTCTCGCTTTGGTGTATTGCCTTCTTCTATCAGCAATTTCTTGAGTATAATCAGGAAAGAGCATAATCTTGTCATTTGCTGGTCCCCACCTCAGCTCATCTCGTTCTCTTGCCAGATGCAGAAGATAATTTTTTGTAGAAACTCGTGAAAACTGCACAACAGCAGTCCCAGAAGTCCCTTTAGTGCCATGTATTGAGCCAGGAACACGATATGCATGCTTAATATCCAATATAAAATCAGATGACAAAACCAATAACTCATGCAAAAGTTTATCCATAAATTCAACCAAACATACATCAGCAGCCAAGTCTTTAATACCAAGAATACGAAGGTTCGCTCTGCGTGTAAAAGCCTCCAATTGGGAAATTTGAGCAGACAAAGTATTGTGAGATGCTTGCATAGCAGTTTCATGAGCAATAACTCGATCTTCAAGCACATTAACTTTCATTTTCCATCTTTTGAAGAGAGATATTAATTAAATCCACAGCCCCTTGGAGGGCAGTTATTGAGTCCTGGATTGTTTCAAGCTTCTTTGACTGCACTGATAGCTGGGAAGACATAGTTTTTATCAAAGCAAGCGACTCCTCTTCACCTCCGGCATTTCTAGAAACCTTTGCTGGGGGAGCAATTGGGGGGGGGGGGTAGGTGGCGTTCCCAGACCTTTTGTTTTTCTCTTTGATACTGCCATCCTCCACTTCCAGAAGCACAACAAGCAAGTATAATTGCAGAAACAGAAAAGACAAATGTTAAATTAGATTTAAATGCCAGTTCCCAGATATTGCGGGTAGTTTAAGTTCACAAATATTTTTTGGAGCTTGTCAGTCTTGTAGTCTCCTAATTGCCAGGAGTTTCAAATAGCGTTCAGTAGATGATACTCCGGCCATTGACCTTAGATTGCAGCCCTTCTGTTGTGCTGCAAAAGCCGCTGTTCTTCCAAGATTTCAACCGGATGGTACTGTAAGATTCCCCTTTTAATTCCAGGGGAATTTTAAAAGGTTTCTCAACCTTTTCATAGCTGTTTGAGATAAGCAACCTGCGGAGCTCCGCAGGTCACTACCAAGATGACATGGCTCCAACTGGAAGTGCCCACCTTAAACTGTTTCTCCACCCGTGCCTTAGAAGGTCATGCAGGGAAAAGTTAACTCAAAAGGGCCGAACGACACTTCATACCCAACAACAGAGCAGTAGTTGTGTCCACTGAGCCCACTTCTGCAGCCCTGCCAGCCCTCTCCTTGCCAGCCATGTGTTGGGGGGCATTTCAGCAGAGGGGAGCCTGCTCTAAGCATGTGGAACTGATGGGTGGACCCTACATCTGTAGAGCTTTGCTCTTCAGATGTGCCCTCCCTAAGACATGGCTGGTGGAGGAGCAGGGAGACGCAATGGTGTGGTGGAGCCAGCAGGGGCAGCCCTTCTCTCCTCTCCATGTGATCGTACTAGCATGAAAGGAATGCCCAAATAGGGCCAGGGCCAGGGCCATTGCAAAAGCCAGCATCCCTATGTGGAATCCTCCCTCCTGCCCCTCTAATGCCTGGAGTCCAGGAGAGACTGGTGGCTCCAATGTCATGGGTTGGCGAATCTGCTCTAGGTTTCAGGCAGAACCAGTTAGAACTCTAAAGGAGCTATCCAAAGTGCTGAATCCTATCCCCCAATAGGGTCAGCACCTTGGATAGCTCTTTTAGAGGTCTGACAGGTTTTGACTGAAACCCAGAGCAGATTCACCACCCTACTGACATTGAAGTCACCAGCCTCCTCTGCTAGGGTCACTGCCTCCACACTATGCTATCATCACACTGGGTGTTGGATCCAGATTTATGCTGGATCAACTGCAGTGATGGAAGTGGACTTTCCCATCCCCTCTTTCCCAGGGCAGCCTTTCAGCCCTTTTGAAAATGCTACACAGAGTGTCAGGAGATCCTGCTGAATGAGGTACGTTGCGGGGGCAGGGGGAGGAGCCTCAAACATCTGCTGGAGGGACTTTCTGCAAGCGGAGCCCTTCCTCTTGCAGAAGGCAAATCCTGGATCCAATCCTGGATGTTTCACTACTCCTGTATAACATCATTGGTTGCTGCTGGTGCGGGCATAGAAATGCACCACACAGTGACATCACGACACATGATAAGTGATGCTCCATGTTACAGGAAGAGTGAAAGAGAACTCAACATGGGAATGCCATTGTCAGTGGCAGTCCCATGTTGGACACAGCATATAATTCCGGAAGGAGGGTAAGAGAAAGCAGGAGAATTACATAAATATTATAGTATAGTCATGTTATCCTTCTGTTTACAAATTCAATTTGACTGTGTTAATCAGGGACTCATTTGGGACTATGGTTTCTATGCACATTATAAAAACTTCTAGTACACCTTGTGGTTTGCAACTGTTGCTTTAAGACGATGGAATGCTTGCTGCAGATCCACCTGTTTAACTGTCTTTTCAGACTCAAAGCCTCCAGTTCCACTGACAGCATCTGATGAAGTGGGTTGCGAAAGCTCATGCAAATTTATTACATTATCTGATCAGCTAAAACAGTTAGTCTATATTTGTGCTATACTTATCCCTTGAATAAATTTTCTGGCATGTCACTTTATTTTGTTTCGTTTACACCAGGGCTGGGAAACCTGTTGGCCTCCAGATGTTGTTGGCCTGCAGCTACCATCATCCCTGACCACTGGCCATGCTGGCTGGGGCTGGTAGGAGTTGGAGTCCAACAACATTTGGAAGGCTGCAAGTTCCCCACTCTTGGCTTATACCATCCCCCTTCCCTATTTCACTATGTAATTGTAACTGGGTTGTGTATTCAGTGAGTGCTAAAAACATATTAATGCATGTTTCTGTTTATGCTGGTTCCTATGCACTGAAAAAATGTGTGGAGAAAAATGCATCATTCTGATTAAAAAAAACCATATCTGAGTGCCATAGGAATGGATATGAATAATGTGACATGCCTCTTGCTAATTGGAGGACCTTTGGAATGTTTCAGCAGTCTCTTAATTGGTTAACCAAACATTATAGCATTGTAAAGATCTATTTGTCTGTATTCCAGATTTTTTATCTCATTAATAAAGTCAGTAGTGGTAATTTCTGCCAGAATTTCAGTGCTCTTATGTTTTTTGACTATGATAAGGATTATTCAATAAACACTGAACTTTTTTAAATATGCAAAAATAGAGCTAGGGTTGCCACCCTCCCAGCCCCCGCCCCGTCAGAGGGTCTGTGTCTTAATAGCTGCACAAGACAAGCAGAATTTAAATAAAGAGAGCTTTCCTCATCATGTATCCTCATGTTAGTAAAATCTTTGTGGGTGAGATGGTGACAAGAATGGCCAGATGTGATATTAAGAAAGCAGTACCACTTGATGCAAGATTTATTCACCAGCAATTCTCTTGCTTTCTGATATGGTTCTTTATTTCAAAGATCATAACCTGTTTCTCTTGCATCCTTTTGTTTGGTGATGCATAAGTGCCTCCCACTGATATCAGTCTTCTAAACTGGCATACAATAAAACATGGTTAAACTTTCAAAGGAAAGTCTCTAACGTCTCAAAGCAGAATAAAATCTAGAAACAACAACAGAAAAAATACTAAAACACTGGATGAAACAGCAAGGACAGTACAGCAGATAAAATCAAGATGACAGTTTATTAAAAAAAACAAAAAACCACCTTGATGAAATAAAAAGATTTTGTCCTGGTGCCTAAATCTGTTAGACCTCTCTAGTAGAGATGGGAGAATCAGCAAGGCTCAAACTCATCCAAGACCTCTGAGTTCCACCTCAAAGCTTTTTTGTGCGTCTTAATAGCTGTTTGAATGGGGAAAGTGCACTGATAGGTGTGCTTTTTTTAAAGTGTGCGCCCAAATTAATACTTTTCTGCCATTGACTGAAGTGTGAAAATGTGTGAATTCCCCCCCCCCCGCAAAATGTGCATTTCATTTTTAAAGTCTACAGTTTCCTTACGAATGCATTTTGTGAACACAGTCGCCAGCTCAGGAATATGTGAGTTTTGCTCGAAAAATGCATTTGTGTTCAGGTGCGAATGGGGAAAGTTCTGATATTAAATGAACTGAACTGAAATTCTCATACAGCACTACTCTCTAGCAAGCTTGCTCCATAAATGGCGGGGGGGGGGGAGAACCACTGCTGAATAGATCCTCTCTTCTGTCACCACATATTGTACCTATGAAATTAGGGGTACTTAGAGAAGGAACGGCAAAGAAGGTTGTAATGCTTTGCAGGTTCACAGGGCTTGGGGAGGGGCGGGGGGAGGGAATCTTGTCTCATACCCTAGAAAGCCACTGCTAGCCAGTGCAGATAATTCTGAGCTAAAGAGACTAATCATCTGGCTCAGTATGTGTTCCTGTGTTCCTATATGGGAAAAGGTATTTTTCAAGGAATGTTCTACATTAGGACTTTTAGTACTTTTTCTGACGAAATCCAGTCTTCTCTAGAGATACATGAGACATTCATTTTAGTTCATTTTTGATCAGGATTTAACCAGTTCACATCTTTTGAACTGAACATGGACTCGGATGCAATCTGTATCTGAAGTCCATACATTTCTCAGCTTGCAGTGTGATTCGCAGACCAAAAAACAGTGTTCAACAGCATGCATACATTTGAAAAATGTGCATGAAAACATGCATACTTTTGGAAAATGCACATGAGTATGCTTTAATCAATGGAAGAAGAATGTGTCCATTTCAAAGATGTGCACAACTGATGCATGCATTTGGAAAAATACATATGAAAATGCATGGATTTTCATGCGGAAAAAAAAGAAACAAAGCTTGTATGAATCTCATACAGACTCCAGTTGGAAGGAACTTCGAGATGGAATTCAGAGAACTTCAGTGAGCTCCAGTTTTGCTGATTTGCACATCCCTGGTCTCCTCCAGTTTCCTTTTGAGTAAACAGTTTTATTTAACAGTTGTTCTTTTTAAAAAAACAACATTTAGGTTTACTGGTTACAATAAAGCTGCCCTCTCCATGGCTGGACACCATCAATCGTTTCTTTAGTAATCACTTCTCGGGGCCAGAACAGACATTACTTTAAACAGACATTACTTTAAATCACCTCCTTTCTTTTTAGAGTTGGTGTAGAGCACCCAATCTGGACTGGGACCCTAGTGTGGGGCTTTCAGTACCGCGCCCTTTAGAGGTGCATTTGTTGGTAATAGGGATGTATGGATTTTGTCATGTGCCTTTCATTCTGTTGTCCATTCATTGGAAGAATTGGGTTTTTTTCCAATTTCACTAATTTGCACAAATTTGCACTTGCAAAAATGTGCAAATCTCCCCACAAATGCACACAATCCCTCCCAAATGTGCATTTTCATGCTTTAGCCTATGGGGGAAATGTATGTTTTCAGCTGGTGTTTTTTTTATTTTATGTATTTTTCTATGATTAAATTTGCGTAAAATTCTGGAAAGCCAAAGGAAAAAATGGTCCTCAAGGCCCAGAATCAGTGAGACTCTGGAAAAGCTGGTCAACTGCAGAATCCATGGGTTAGATTCACAGAAATCCTAACTCCTTTGATTCTGTTGCAGATTTATTTGACACCCCCAGTTGGTGATGTGAGAGAGGGCATTCTCAGTGGCTGCTCCCAGGCTGTGGAACTCCCTGCCGAGGGAGGCTAGGCTGGCTCCCTCTCTGTTGTCCTTCTGCCAACAGGCAATTTTTTTTATTATTCAAACAAGTCTTTGGTGTGTAAGTAGGTCTATTGGGTTCAGTGCTCTTTATCTTGTTATTGTTGTGTTTTCAATTGTGCTTTTAATATAATTGTTTTATTATTGTTTTAATCGAGTTATTATTTATCTATGATTGTGAGCCACCTTGAGTGCTATCTTCTTGGTAGAAAGGTGGGGCATGAATAAACAAACAAACAAACAAACAATAAATCAGAGTAGAGGTGTTGAGTAGAGGGCCCCTTCATGGATCACTGCCTTGTTGTGACGAAGGTGCTTGCGTAACTCAGTGAAGCCATAAGCTATGCCATGCAGGGCCACCCAAGACGGACAGGTCATGGTGGAGAGTTCTGACAAAATGTGGTCCACTGGAGAAGGAAATGGCAACCCACTCCAGTATTCTTGCCAAGAAAATCCCATGAAACGTATCACAAGGCTAAAAGATATGACGCCGGAAGATGAGCCCCTCAGGTTGGAAGGTGTCCAATATACTACTGGGGAAGAGCAGAGGGAATTTCCAAGTAGCGCCAGAAAGAGTGAAGCGGCTGGGCCAAAGCCGAAAGGACACTCAGCTGTGGAAGTGTCTGGTGGTGAAAAGAAAATCCGATGCTGTAAAGAACAATATTGTTTAGGAACCTGGAATGTAAGATCAATGAATCAAGATAAGCCGGAGGTGGTCAAATATGAGATGGCAAGATTGAACATCGACATCTTGGGAATCAGCGAACTAAAATGGACAAGCATGGGCGAATTTAATTCAGGTGACCATTATATCTACTACTGTGGGCAAGAATCCCTTAGAAGAAATGGAGTAGCACTCATAGTCAACAAAAGGGTGGGAAAAGCAGTACTGGGGTACAATCTCAAAAATGACAGAATGATCTCAGTATGAATCCAAGGCAAACCATTCAACATCACAGTAATTCAAGTCTATGCTCCAACTAGGGGTGGACGAAAGTCCCTATGGGGGCCGTCATTATCCGTACACTCTTTTTTTTTTTTTTTCAAAGTCACCCGTGATAGGCTACGTGACGATTCACGTAGCCTATCACGGCTGACTTTGCAAATCTAGCCGTGATAGGCTACGTGAATCGTCACGTAGCCTATCAGGGGGCGTTTTTTTTTTTCTTTCATTGTAATGGCGGCGGCGGCAGCCGGTCGAAAGACCGGCTGCCGCTCCCGCCTCGCTCGAACACCCGCCGAACCGCCGGCCAGACCAGCCACCGGGAGGGACATTCGGTGAAGGTAAGTCCTATCCCGGGGGGGGTGTGCAGGGTGCGGGGAGGGTGCGGAGGATTTCTCCCCGAAACTTGTTCGGGGGGCCGAACACGTTGGCGCTCAGCCTCCCGAAGTTTCGGGGAGAAATTCTCCGCCATCCCTAGCTCCAACCACTGAGGCCGAAGAAGCTGAGGTTGATCGGTTCTATGAAGACCTACAACACCTTCTCGAACTAACACAAAAAAAGAATGTCCTCTTCATCATAGGGGATTGGAATGCTAAACAAGGAAGTCAAGAAATAAGTGGGATAACAGGCAAGCATGGCCTTGGTGTACAAAATGAAGCAGGACAAAGGCTAATAGAGTTTTGCCAAGAGAACATGCTGATCATAGCAAACACTCTTTTCCAACAGCACAAGAGGCGACTCTACACATGGACATCACCAGATGGTCAATATCGAAATCAGATTGATTATGTCCTTTGCAGCCAAAGATGGAGAAGCTCTATACAGTCAGTAAAAACAAGACCTGGAGCTGACTGTGGCTCAGATCATGAGCTTCTTATTGCAAAATTTTGGCTTAAATTGAAGAACATTGGGAAAACCACCAAACCATTCAGGTATGACCTAAATCATATCCCTTATGAATATACAGTGGAAGTGAGGGATAGATTTAAGGGATTAGATCTGATAAACAGAGTGCCTGAGGAACTATGGACGGAGGTCCGTAACATTGTTCAGGAGGCAGTAACTCAATCCATCCCAAAGAAAAAGAAATGTGAGAAAGCAAAGTGGCTGTCTGATGAGGCTTTAGAAGAAGCTGAGGAAAGAAGGGAAGTGAAAAGCAAGGGAGAAAGGGGAAGATATTTCCAACTGAATGCAGAGTTCCAGAAAATAGTAAGGAGAGACAAGAAGGCCTTCTTAAATGAACAATGCAAAGAAATCGAGGAAAACAATAGAATGGGAAAGACTAGAGATCTTTTCAAGAAAATCAGAGATCTCAAGGGAACGTTTTGTGCAAAGATGGACATGATAAAGGACAAAGAAGGCAGGGACCTAACAGAAGCAGATGAGATTAAGAAGAGGTAGAAAGAATACACAGAAGAACTATACAGGAAAGATCTTAATGTCCCTGATAGCCATGATAAAGCGGTCACTGAACTTGAGCCAGAAAGAGTGAAGTCAAGTGGGCCTTAGGAAACATTACTAACAACAAAGCTAGCGGGGATGACAGTATTCCAGCTGAGCTATTTAAAATCCTAAAAGATGATGCTGTTAAGGTGCTGCACTCAATATGCCAACAAATTTGGAACACACAACAGTGGCCACAAGACTGGAAAAGGTCAGTTTACATTCCAATTCCAAAGAAGGGCAATGCCAAAGAATGTTCAAACTACCATACAGTTGCGCTTTTTTCACATGCCAGCAAGGAGATGCTCAAAATCCTACAAGCTAGGCTTCAGCAGTATGTGAACTGAGAACTACTGGAAGTACAAGCTGGGTTTCAAAGAGTCAGAGGAACTAGAGATCAAATCGCCAACATTCGCTGCATCGTGGAGAAAGCAAGAGAATTCCAGAAAAACGTCTATTTCTGCTTCATTGACTACGCTAAAGCCTTTGATTGTGTGGATCACAACAAACTGTGGCAAATTCTGAAAGAGATGGGAGTACCAGACCACCTTACCTGTCTCCTGAGAAACCTGTATGAGGGTCAAGAAGCAACAGTAAGAACCAGACATGGAACAACTGATTGGTTCAAAATTGGGAAAGGAGTATGACAAGGCTGCATATTGTTACCCTGCTTATTTAACTTATATGCAGAGTACATCATGAGAAACACCGGGTTGGATGAATCACAGGTCGGAATTAAGGTTGCCGGGAGAATTATCAACAACCGCAGATACACAGATGATACCACCCTAATGGCAGAAAGTGAAGAGGATCTAAAGAGCCTCTTGTTGAGGGTGAAAGTGGAGAGTGCAAAAGCTGGTTTGAAACTCAACATTAAAAAAACTAAGATCATGGCATTTGGCCCCATCACTTCCTGGCATATAGAAGGGGAAGAAATGGAAGCAGTGACAGATTTTATTTTCTTGGGCTCCAAGATCACTGCAGATGGTGACTGTAGCCATGAAATTAAAAGACGCTTGCTCCTTGGGAGGAAAGCTATGGCAAACCTAGACAGCATAGTAAGAAGCAGAGACATCACCTTGCCAACAAAGGTCCCTCTAATCAAAGCTATGGTTTTCCCAGTAGTAATGTATGGCTGTGAGAGCTGGACTATAAGGAAGGCTGAGCGCCGAAGAATTGATGCTTTCGAACTGTGGTGCTGGAGAAGACTCTTACGAGTCCCCTGGACTGCAAGGAGGTCAGATCAGTCCATCCTAAAGGAAATCAACCCTGGCTGCTCATTGGAAGGACAGATACTGAAACTGAAGCTCAAATATTTTGGCCACCTAATGCGAAGAGAAAACTCCCTTGAAAAGACCCTGATGCTGGGAAAGATTGAAGGCAAAAGGAGAAGGGGAAGGCAGAGGATGAGATGGCTAGGTAGTATCACCGATGCGATGAATATGAAGTTGAGCACACTTTAGGAGAGAGCACAGGACAGGAAGGCCTGGCATCCTATGGTCCATGGGGTCACGAAGAGTCGGACACGACTGAACGACTGAACAACAACAGAGGTGTTGAAGGACAGAGCTATGTGGACCACGTGGCCTGTCCTGCACCCCCTAAGCTAGTCTGCTGCCCTCAAGAGGACACTGTGCCATCACCAGTGTCCAGATAAGATGCAGCTGCCAGTCTGATCAGCTCCTGTATGTGGAATGGGAGGCAGAGGTCACCGTGTCCTTTGCCTGAGGCAGAAAAATGTCTTGGGCTGGCCTTCAAGAAGGTCTCCTTACACAGCAGAGCTTCTGTGCCTGTAAGAAGTCACTGGATGTGGGTGTTGATAAGCATAAGAATTACAGAATATGTCTTATCTCTAGGGAGAAGGCACATACAGAATGGAAGTAATACAGAGTGGTACAGAATGTGATATGGAATGGAAGTAATACAGAGATTGTTATTTTTCAGATGCTTATTACAAAAGTACTATTCCATTTTAACAAGCAAATGTCTTAAGCTCTAAAATATACATTCCTTAATTAATTTCTTCTGTCTAGTTTGTTGTATCATGCATCTTAAAATGTTAACTACTTTTTCTTTCTCTTCTGGAAGCCATTTCATTTGTGTTATTGATGCTAGAATGAAAAAAGGCAAGTGATTAAGAGTGTAAATAAAACACTAATAAAGAGGATGCTAATTTCAGGCAATAGTGCACGTGAAGTATACAAAGAATCATTCGAATGTCTGTGTTAATTGTGAGAACAAGCTCAATTAGAATGCCATTTACCCTTCCACTGTCTCTCACTCCATTTTGGCATGAATTTCCCACAAACAAACAGGGTTTATGAGGTGGGAAATTAGAAGGTTCCTGCGAAGAATGGTGTAACACTAGCTTTTCACTGGAAAACATGTGTCCAAGCCTTCTGAGACTAGAAAAAGGGAAATAATTTGATTTTTTAAAAATTAATTTTAACTGAGCAGATATTCTGCAAAGGATTTTCAGCCTTTCATATTAGTAAAATGGAGGGGTCTTCCCCAGAAAGCAAAGATAAAAACAACGAATCTGTTCTTATTTACTGTGTGTATTTATTTTGTAGGGTAAAGGAAAAGCAAGGTAAGAGTTACTCTGTTGTGTGTGTGGAGAGACAGGGAGGAAGGGCACCACTGCTTACATACATGTGTATGTACAACCAATAGGAGAAACACAACACACACACACACACACACACAGAGCGAGAGAGAGAGAGAGAGAGAGAGATGCCACTTGTCACAGTTTTGTTTTCATCCTAATGCTACCAATTTGTGGTTCAGCCCTCCACTTCCTTCAGTGCTTGAATTCTAAAACAAGAGGGGCCGAGGTCGTTCAGAGTAAGTAAGCAGCTGCTACCGACACATTGTTGGGGCTGGATGTTTTTTCTTAGTTTTTTTCTTTTTCTTGTAAAGAAAGAACTGGACGGGTCTGCCCCACTTCTCAAGCATAGTGTTATGTTTTAGCATGTGGTATGAGCAACTCTTTTAGATGCTGTAATTAAGATCAGCTTTACAGGACGGAAAGATAATCGTGATGCAAAGTTGGATACGTTTCCTTCCAATGATTCTCCTGGATGGAATGGGAACTGCAGCACTCATGTGCAATGGCAACTTGTGCAGGAGCAGCACTACAGTGCCGAAATGAACTGTAACAGATGATGGGGTTTGACCCTGAAACTTGGGATTTGAGCAAAAGGCATCTTTACACAGGTGACTGGCATGATGGAGTCTGCAGTTTCCAATATGCACGGTGTTGAGCACCACCCACCAAGATGCACATTGAAACTGCGTATTGGAAGCAGCGTATTGGCCTGGTTCAGACATAATGGGAAACCATGGTTTCTCACTACATGAACAAGCAGCAGCAGCAGCTAACATGAGGGTTGTGTGCACCTTCCTCCTCCTCTTTTGTGCCTTCGAGGAAAGAATGGACACTTTTACTGCCAATTTTAAAGAAGCCACAGCTCCCTGTGACATCTGAACTCTGGGAACTGTGATTTGTTTAAACTATGGTTAGTGAGAAGACAGGATCAAACCATGATTTCAGATCTTAGCTTGCTCTCAAACCATATTTTAAACCACCCATAGTTCCTCAAATTAAGATGTCATAGAGAACTATGGTTAGTTTAAATTTGGAAGTAGACGCGTCCAATCTCATTGTCTGATACCTTAAAGAAAAAGAGAAGGAGAAGGAAAGTCTGAGGTTCAGTGCAACTCTTTTACATAGCAGCAAACTATGGTTTACTATTATGTTTGAACAGGGCCAATGTTGAGTAGTATACCAATGAAACAACCTATGAAAGTCTGTGGCCACAAACCGATATGAAGATTGGGTTCAAGGAAAATCTAGCAAGTGCACCTGAAACTGAAAGAACTGTTTACATGAGTGAATCGTTCTTGGCAAAACGTGCAGGTGACCAAGTCTGTAGTTCATTTTGTAAAAAGATGCTGAAAATCCTTGTGTGACATTTTAGCTGTGAGGATTATAGCTTCAAGCATGCATCTTAGCTTTTGCAAAGCTTGCAGTAACATCTTGAGAATTAGCAAGACTTGTAAATTATTCGCATTTATGAAAAGCATTCTTCTGGGCAGAGACTATTCTGACACCTTCAAAGATTAGGTGGGAGACTTCAAGGTTAAGTGTTTGTTTCCCACAATTCCCCTTTGTGGCTTTGAAAGGAATTTGTTTGTAGCTCTCAGTTTTGCATAATTGCATGGCAACTGGTGTGCAACAGCTTGCATTTTATTTTACTTTATTATTACTTTTTGGATGCTGCCAAGTGCCTTTGGCCGTATTTTTTTTAAGCTGCTGAACATGCACATCTTCCTGTTTCTTTGCTGGGTTCTAAGGAGAAATGCTGGATGGCAGAAAAATCAGTAAACTGGGCTTCTCTGACATACACAATGGCCTAGTAAATAAGAGCAACCAGCTCAGTCTGGTATTTATTACCCATACATGATTTTACCTGTCCTGAATCATCCACTAGTTGAACGATGACATATGTCTTGTTTTTTAGGGGCTGTCTTTTAGCCAAAGTTGCTTTTCAGTGAACATCTTTTAGCTAAGATAATATCTGTGGGTGCATTGAAATGGACGTAATATGAGCAGTGAAGTCACTGCAGAAGATCACTCAAAGCATTTTATTTAGATGTACAATGTTCTCTTCAGGATTGTGCTCAGGGGATGCCAGTCTCGTGTGTTTACAGCAGAAAATGGCTATGTGCAGTGGTGATTGTCTGGAAACTAATGACACTGCTAACTAAGCTCCTTCCCTCCTTCCCAAGCTGTTATTTTTCGATATTTTAAAAACTGATTAAAAGGGGGGGGGGATGAATCTGCATTTAACTGAATAAATGTACATGAAGTGCTGTACATTTTATTTGTTTGTTCATTACATTTTAAAATTGCCCAATAACTGACATTCTCTGGATGGTGCACAACAATAAAACAATAATAACACAAGTTGGATAAAAGCACGTGATAAAACCAAAAGTAAAACCAGCAGCAGGTTTTACTGTGAAAACATTTAAAAACATGCTCTCTCACACAGAGTTCCTAAAATGCCTAGAAGCTGGTGCCAAAAATACCATAATTTAGGTGCCAAGCAAGCCTCTCTGGGAAGGATATTCTGCAGATGGGGTGCCACCACTAGAAAGTTCCTCTGTCTTGTAGCCACCCACCTTGCCTCATTTGGCAAGGGCACCTAAGGGAGAAGGGCCTTAGGTGATGACCTTAGGCTCTGGATAATATCGGAAGAGATGCTCCTTCATGTAACCTGATCACAAGCCATTTAGGGCTTTAAGGGTTAAAACAAGCACTTTAGAGTCAAGAAATGGAGTGGAAGCCAGTGCAGGTGGCAAAGTACTGGCATAAGAGAATTGTATCAGCCAGTCCCCATTAGCAATTTAGCCACCCATGAAGGAGGGGCAAGATGGGTGACTTAAATCAGCATTTGAGCTGCAGGCTAGAACATCTGCCAAATGCATTAGAGAGGTTGGGGGAAGCTGGGATCAAGAACCAGGAGGACAAGAAAAAAGAACAGTGCGTTGGGTCGAGATTTATACTGGATCAATTGCACTGATGGAGGTGGTCTTCCCTGCCCCCTCTTCCCACAATAGCCCCTGCAGCCCCCTGAAAATGCTACACCGAGAATCAGGAGACCCTGCTGAATGGAGAGAGTGGTGGGGGGGAGGGAAGCAAATTGGGCAGAGGGACCTTCTGCAAGCAGAGCCCTTCCTTTCACAGAAATTCCCTTCCTCTCGCAGAAGGCAGGTCCTGAATTCAACCCATTGAGTCCTGATTTGCATTTACATTTGCATTCATCCTTAGATTCGCTAGAAGACACCAGAGAGACATATGTGGCATGGCAATCCAAGAGAACAAGTACCCACCCATGAAAGTACATAGCTCCTTCTAGCAGGACAAGAAACAGATGTTCTAGCCAGTACTACTGATGCAATGGCGCTATGACTGAAACTACCCTTTCCGAATATGCCAGATTTGCTTTCCAAACTGCTGCCTGTGTGAACTGTTTTTAAAAAAATAAAAATAAATTCAGCAATGTTTTGAAGCACTGAATGGTGCTGCTAGATTATAGTGCTTAAACTGGCCTAGTTCAATTGATGTAAATTATGTAGTTAGTTAGCTTCATTGATGTCAATTATGTCAACAAGAAATGTGTTTGCAAACCCAGTCTGGAAAGTCTTTCCACTGGCAAGTTGTTTGCGCCAGCTCCCGCTGCGAGGTTTTGAAAAATGCTACCCAGACAGTCTTTTTATAGTCTTTTGATTTCTTCAGAGGCCTTCTCAGAGAGGACCACTGCGTTATTAATTACGGTTGTGTTTCTCCAATAATTCTTTGAGCAGATTTGGGCATTTCATGGGAATACACAACAAAAGCCAAAGGTATTATGTTAAAAGGCATTTGGTAAAATGGGATAGTGATCTTTGACTACAGTACTTTTAAACTGCTGAAAAATAATATTTTACTGCTTCATAATTTTGTGTTAATAATTTTATTTTTAAAATTTTATTTACAATATTTATATACCGCCTATAGCTAAAACGTATTTCAGAGCAGTGAACACAAAAGAGAAAACAGTAAAAGAATAAGGAGATTAAAACACCACATTAAAATTAATGCTTTTTAAAAACAGAATGCCAATAGAAACTGTGGCTGATCAATTAAAGAATGCCTCCTGGAACAATGCTGTTTTCAGGAGGCACTGGAAACAATGAAGTGTTGGTGCCTACCTGACCTCCAGGGGCAGGAAATTCCAAAGAAAGGGGGCCACTACACTGAAGGCTGTTCTCTTGGTGGATTCATAATCCTTCCATTCGGCTCAGATCTTCTTGTTAAGACAACTGTCTTGCACTGTGAGGGTTGCAAAGAGTGCTTTTCCCCACTTACATGTATTGCCTGCCAATCATTGGCCCTCAAGCTTTTCCTAGCACATGTTATATCTCCAATCCTCCCTAACTCCATTTGTTATTGTTCTAGAATACAGCCTATTGAAATTAATAGAACCTACTCCCAAATAAATGTATGGAGGCCTGATATAACAATGACTGGATTCATTCCAATCTCTCTTGGGTGAAAAAGGGGTGAATGAGAGGTTGAGGTGAGTCCAAAGATGCCACCAGACGAGACCAGGGGTTCTTGACTCACTTATCTCAGCTAAAGTTATTTGGATGGTAAATGAAATAAATCCCTTGCACATAGAAAGGTAGCATGATTGGCTATGTGAGAACCTTTCCCTCTGAATTTTGCTTATGTAAACAACCTCTGACTCAAGTTTCTGAGTACAATAGAATTACAGCAACATACCCCAGTGGTCTCTGAAGACAACATAGCTGTATCTATATAATGTAGGAATGTCGGAGAAATCTGCAATGGAACCAAATAAGTTCACATTTTCATGAATCTGACCCACAGAGTCTGCAGTGGACCATCTTTTCTCCCTGTCAGGCATTCTGCAGCCTGCTTTTCTAACTTGTGCAAATTTCATTGTAGAAAAATACACAAAATAAAAAAACCCAGCCAAAAATGTGCAGTTCCCCCACAGGCTAAAGAGTGAAAATGTGTGTCGGGTGGGGGGGGGGATTTGTGCATTTTTGCATGTGCAAATTAGTGCACATTTGGAAACAAGAAAAATCCAATTTTGTCGATGGGCAGACAATCGAATGAAAGGCACCTGGCAATCTGCAAAATGCAGATGGAATGGATTTTTCACAATCCATACATCCCTGGTACAAAGTACACCCATTTTTTGTGTATCTGATTTATAGATATATGTGGAAATCTAGTTGCTTTCTAAAATTCATCAACAGTTGATAAATGTTTAATAGTTATAATAATATCACATGTACAATGACTCAACTACTATTCAATTTTAACCCAGGCAAAAGAGAGCAGAATCTTTAGGGCCTGAAGTAGGGATGTACGAATTGTGTAAAATCCACTCTGTCTGTGTTTTGCGAATTGACAGGTGCCTTTCATTCTGTCATCCACCCATCAATGGAATTGGGTTTTTTTTTTTTAGCTTTTGAATTTGCAGAAATTCACACATGCAAAAATGCAAAAAAAAAACCCCAAAATGCACATGCAGGAAATGTGCATTTAGACATTTTTTTCTTATTTTTGCATATTTTTCTATGGAGAAATTTGCACAACATTCAGGAAAGTTAGAAAAACGGTCTGCAAATCTGCAGAAACTGCCTGACAGGGGAAAAGCCGGTCTGTTGCAAAATCTGTGGGTTGGATTCATCAAAATCTGAACAAATTTGCAAATTTCTCTGCCACTGCTAGCCTGAAGCTATAAAGATGGTAAGGGGACTTATCACCTATGCACAGGAAAGAGCCTTATACCAGGTCAGACTTTTTTCTGCCTACCATTGCCTACTCTGATTGGTAGTGGCACTCCAGGATATCAGCCAGAGATCTTCCCCAACACCTGATACCAAATCCTTTTTTTACTGGAGATGCCAGGGATCTTTTGCATGCTCTACCTCTCAGCTATGGCCTCTCCACATATAAGAACAGAAGAAGGGCCATGCTGAATCAGACCAAAGGCCTGTTTCAGGGGCAGGAAACCTTTCTGGGCCCATGGGAACATTTGGCAATTTGAGAAACTGGCACCACCACAGAATGGGTGTGGTGCAGATGAAAACACTGGCCTGTAGCCACCTGCCATCTTCATTTCCTAAGAATGTGCAGCCCACATTCTTCATGGGAAGAAAAAGATGTCCTCCCCTTGCTTTGAAGTGATCCTAGCAAGATATTTTGTTATTAACCTTCAGCAGGATGTCTAGCGTGCCGTAAGAAAAGTAAGAGAATTCAAATAGCCAGGCTGGGAAATATTTGTGAGAAATGGGAGAGCCACCAGTTAAGTTAGAGTGGCACAGAGACCACAATATGCCAGCATCTTCCAGTATTTCCTGCACCCATCTAAGCCTATGTTAGATTTTTGTAGTGTATTAATACTTTTTGGAGTATTTTGTATTAGATTCTGTGAAGAACATATGCCTGATGAATACACCGTGTTTTGTATTAGATTCTGTGAAGAACATATGCCTTATGAATACACCGTGGAAAGGATAACAAATTGCCCAGCATATAGTTTCCTTATACATTTGGTTAATGACGAAATAAGCTTGGATAAAGAGTAAAAAGCTCACATCCAGTTTAAAATAATTGCTGATAGTCTAGAATCCACTTAATTGGCATCCTGATCAATGCTACGCTGGTTTAATTGGGGTGATGGACAGTGAATCATTTTGGGCAATGCATCTCAATTGCACAAAACGCATCTCAATTGTTGATTGTCACAATGTATTCATAACAACAAACAGGCAAGAACTGGAGCGGGCAGCATTTGTAACTTCATCTTTATTTAATCTTTTTCTTTGCAAATAATAGCTTATATGCGTGGAGGCTCAGTTAGAGCTTGTTAGGATTAGAACATGAAGTTTTGCGTTCAAATCCTAGACTTGCTTGTTTGCAAAATGTATTTTAAAAAGCAGGGGAGAGGTGTTTGCTTCCCAGGGTAGCAGAAACTGGATAATCTCTATTCACTTCTGGTCAGTTTGCTACTGTAAGACATCTGCATGTGAACATCAGAAGCGTTGTCTCTTTTATGGCCTTTTGAGATCAAGAGGGATTTTGATCTTGGACTATGGGCCTTTCTTCGCTGAAGCTGTATTTATATCTTGTCTTTCTTCCCTGGTGGCAGACATTGGGTTCTTGGGTGGCCTCCCATTCAGGCACTGCTCTGCTCCATAACTGCTTCGCATTAGCAAGATTGCTGCATCACATGTCTTCAGACCATGTCCAGGAAAAACAGATTGCCATAAGTAGAGGCGGACAGATGTGTGAAAGATAGAGGGCTTAACAGAAGGCTCTTTCTCACACACTCAGGAGATTGAAAGACCACCATACACACATGGTCCTGTACTACTGAGGTGTGTATGCAGGCAACCATGTAAGTAAACATGTGAACAGTTGCATGCGTCCTTCCCACCTAACCTTTTGCAAGGAAGGGTAATGGTTGTGTGGGAAATGCTTCTGATATTCTCTCTCTCTCTCTCTCTCTCTCTCTCTCTCTCTCTCTCTCTCACACACACACACACCCCTTGCAGAGCCATGTGCCTGCACTACAGAAAAGTAGTTCCCATGCTACTACACAATGCACATGTGTGCATGGAGCCTTGTTGAATGACCATGACTTGTCCACATTCTGTGTAGCATCATGGCTTCTTTGCTTGGACCACCTGAGTTTGTTTTACCAGCTCCCTCTTGTGGCCAATTATACTTCAGTGCCTCTTTTGCCACTGCGCTCAGGATGACCAGAGTTTCCATGTTACATAAATCTAATATTTTTATTTATGGGAATGACTGGCAGAGTCCAACCTGGCTACAACACAGATCCTTTGGCCTGGAGGCTTGAACATAAATACACTCTGCACACACTTAGAGGCATAATAATTTATCATTACTTCTCTCATTCCAGGACTGAATCTGGCATTCAGAACTGGCCTGCACAGACTTCGATGCAATAAGTGCATGACTGAAGTCGACCTTAGTAACTTAGTAAGTCACAGGTATTGACCATTCATAGAGAAGGTACTCCTATTAATGTAGTGTATGGGTTAGATTCAGATTTGTGCTGGATCACCTGCACTGATGGAATCCACTGATTGTGGACTCTCCTGCTCCCTCCTTCCGATGACAGCCCCTCCACTCCACTGAAAATGGTACACAGAAAGTCAGGAGGCCCTGCTGAATGGGATGAGCTGTAGTGTGTGTGTGTGGGGGGGAAGAGGGGGAAATCCCCCAAATTGGGTGGAGGGACCTTCCGCAAGCAGACCCCTTCCTCTTACAGAAGGTCCCTTCCTCTCGCGGAAGGCAGATCCTGGATCCAATCCCATGATGTCTTCTAAAAAGGAACAGATGCAGATATAAACAGGAGATATGTGGCTAAAATATATTGGTTCCTTCCCCCCCTCTCTGGTTGACTTGGAATTGGACCATAGTTGCGAAGCTATGAAGTTTCTTTCCCTTCCATCACCCACCTCAAGAGGGAATGGCAAAAACTCAGAAGGGAGGGTTGCAAAGCCAGCTTCCCATCCAGGGCATCTGAACAAGTTACAGTCTGCTTATTCCTTTGTGCCAGCCACCATTTGCCTCTTCTGTACCCTACCCTACTTTGATTCTCTGGTATCCTAATATGAGCTGAGTCGTTCAGTTGTTCCTGTACCAACACCAGCAACTGCTCCATTCAATGGTGGGTGAATGGAAAGAACAGACACAGCAAGTGGGCTTTCCTACATATAGAGGAGTTTGACTCTCATTTTTAATTGCTTCCATTTTTTTCTTCTTGCAGATGTGGCAATGTAGCAAGTGGAATGTAGCAAATAGCAATGTAGCAAATGTCAAGTGGAAATAGTGATAAAAGGGCTGGGCACATGCATGTGAAATGAACTGTTTTATGATACATATTGACTCCCCCACCCTGGATTTCTGGAGAAATGTCTAAACATTGAGCTGTGAGATTTCTACATTTCTTGCATGGATTTACCATGGATGTGCATTCTTTACTATTGTCTTTAAATGTGTAATCGTCACCTCCAGGACATGCTTCCTAGCCAAGTAATGATGCTTAGTTGCTGAATCTGTTCTAAAAAAGAAAAAAAGTAACCTTATTTCATCTGACAACTCACTGCTGGCATTGCCAAGATAACGAAGTCCCTCTTCCCTTCCCCAATCAAATATTGTTAGTGACAATGATAAGAATTGTTTTGTAACTTTAAAAATGACCATGATTCCCTTGACATATCTGAACAGAAGTGAGGTATCCACTGGGAGTGTAAAAGGATATGCGATATGAGAGTTTTGGAGCAGAAGGATATAAGAACACAAGAAGAGCCATGCTGGATGAGTCCAAGGGTCCATCTACTGTGGTCCAGCATTCTGTTCACAGAATGGCCAACCAGCTGTCAACAGGAGACCCATAAGCAGGACATGAGTGCAACAGCACCCTTCTGCTGATGTTCCCCAGCAACTGGTGTACATGGGCTTACTGCCCCTGATTACTGGAGGTAGCATAGCGGCATCAGGACTAGCAGTTCTTGATAACCTTCTCCTCCAGAAATTTGTCTACCCCCCTTTAAAGCCATCCAAATTGTTGGCCATCACTATGTCTCATGGTAGAGAAGTCCATAGTTTGACTATGCACTGTGTGAAGAAGTACTTCCTTTTATCTGTCCTAAATCTCCCACCAATCAGGTTCATGGGATGACCCCGAGTTTTAGTATTATGAGAAAGGGAGAAAAATGTCTTCCTATCCACATTCTCCACACCATGCATAATTTTGTACACATATGTATGGAAAGGGAGTAATTAGGAGAGATGGATGAGTTTTCTCATTTCCATTTCCTCTAGCAGCATTTTCCTTGAAATGGCAAACTGCACCTTAAATTTGAGAATCTAAACTTCAGTTGGGGGTTGTCTGCATGAAGCAATTGATGAGCAAACAGCTGGATACACCTGACAACGTTTGTATATCTGGCTGGTACACACACATACACCTCTAGACCTATGTTCTGGAGTGTTTTCTGAGATTACTTCATCACAATACAAGAGTCCCATTTGGCTGTTCAAATCCTCCAAATGATTAGAATCATGTGTGCGAGAGTGGGGTCAAGTGTTCTAGCTCCATACCCTCTGTCCTGTCCCCTCTCATGATTTGGGGGGCAAACTTTTACAGCAAGAAGCCTGCTTTTAGGGTGGTCACTTATGCATCGCCAAAAAGGAGGAAAAGCAGCACTAAAAAGAGGTCAAAAGGAGACAGCAATTTGCATTGAATCTGTGTATGCTGGTTTATATGTATGGCTGCAAATGTAAAAATAATTATAACTTAAATAGAAATATCATACATCCCCCCATAGTGGGAAGGGAAGACTGTAACCAGGTGACATGTGTACCTCCTCAGTCTGCTGTTCAGGTGCTGTGGGTGGGCAACTTCAAGGCTCCTGCTCTCTCTTCTTATGGTTCTTTATCCTTGAATCAGACTTGGACTGGACAGCCCTTCAAATAGACGATACCTTAAAAATGGAGGACTGTCCTCTGGCAGCTCATCAAATAGAGGACTGTCCTCTGTAAAGTAGGCTACCTGGCTGCTTTACCTGCTCTACTTGTGTAGGCTCCCTGCATAATTTAGAACTCTGATCTTCCAGGGGTCTAAATTACACAGGGGGCCTACGCAAGTAGAGAAGGGTCACCACTACAGATGTTCATCCTTCAACGTATTGAGGGCAATGAGAAGGGTGACAGAGAGGTTGAAGCTAGCTCATCCCCACAATCTCTCCCTCTTGCATAGGGGATTTGAATGCCTGAATAGAAATTAGAATACCTGATGGCAAAATCTCACCCTTGTACACACAGCATGGTGATTAAGGCTTCAGTCCTAAACATACTAAGTGGGGAGTAAGCCCCATTGAAAAGAGTGGGATAGACTGCCAAGTAAACATACATAGGATTTGTCTGTAAGGGGTGGTAAAAAAAGGGGGGGGGGTTCTATCCATTCATCCAAGTCCATGAATGACTTGTATTTCAGTTAAAAGTATTCCAAGGCTGGCTTCCACATTACAAGTGCTACATTTATTTATTCTCTTTTAATAAAGACATAAATTGCTATTAAGGTTTATACTTTCAATCAAATAATCAGGGTAGCTTACAATAAAATATTTAAAAACACAATATATTAATGAGTACTTAAAATAACCTAAATACAGCATATTGATAAAAGCAGTATTAAAATTATACACAAGGGTACACAAAATAATACACAATAACACACATCGCCAAAAGGCAAAAACCCAGGGAAAATAAAAAGGTCTTCACCTAGTGCCAGAAAGACATCAATTTAAGCACAAGGTGATCTCCTCTGGAGGAAGTTTTCCAAAGCTGGGGTGCCACCACTGAACAGACCCTGCAAACTCTGGGCAGATTTCAAGAAGCTCCCACAAATGGCCATAAAGAAAGGTTTGCAGTGGCAGATTGAAAATCACCCTCTCTGCCAGGTGATGGTTGTTGCACATGAGCAACTCATCACACAGTAACAGTGAACTAAGGGAGCAATCCTATGGCCACTAGTCAGCGATTAGACAGCCATAGGATATGTGGTTTTCTGGGAACCGACCTCAGTGCCCATGCTCTGAGGTCAGTTCCTGGAGAACTGACCTTCCCCCTCTTCTGCACTGCCTCTCAGGCAGAGTGGAACAGCCCCGTTCTCCAAGGCAGCGTGGAAGTGGGAGGAGGTCAGTTCTCTGGGAATCAACCCCATGCTCTGAGGTCGGTTCCCAGAAAACAAGTTACCCTATGGCCATCTAGCCGCTGTCTAGTGGCCATAGGATTGCTCCCTAAATGTATTTTCTCTCAAAATGCACATAGTTAAGTCTGCAATCTTTTACCCACTTACCAGAGCATAAGCCTCATTGAACTCAACGGGACTTACTTCTGAGCAGACATGTAAAGGCGTGCGCTGTAAACGAATTTGGATAGATTTTTCAAGCCAAGAACTGCATCGCAACATTCAGAGAAGTGTGAAATCCAGTGGATGGCTGTGCTCTAATTTTTAAGTTTCTCCAGGAGCTATGGACAAGGCAACTTCATACTGGAATTTGCAAAGATCGAATTTCTCTCCTTGAAAAAGAAACAAGAAACAAAGGAATCACATGAACAGGGCCTCTATACAAATAGGCACTAGTGTGGCGAATACGTTACATCAACTGTACTGGCCACTAGTCTTCCACCATACCAAGTGGAAGGAGGATATGAAGACCAGGCAAATGTCTGAATCAGAGCTGCCATGTTAAGTATGTTAAGCAAACTCATCTTAATATGTGGCATGATGATATGGGACCATGGTAACAATTACAACACCAGAACCAGGAAGTGATACCTAACAGTGTCAACAGAGTGATCAAAGATCCAGTCGTCATGTCCTTCTGAACAGTATCTTTTCTGTGAAATTGATTAATTTATCATTCAGAAACTTGAGCTAAAAGTACACATAAGAATAGTACCACTGTGGTTGAAACAAAGATGTGTAAAGAGAAATGGGCATATTGTTATTTGCTTCTGATTGCCTTGGGCAAAGAAGGAGGATTCTAAGCAAATACAAATAACTGCAATTTGCTAACAAATAGGTAATTTTAGTCTCGTTTGAAATTGGTTTCCTTTCGTAATGTACGTTGCTCAGCATTTTAATTGATTTTGTTATGAATGTGACCAGATGAGTTAATACATCGCAGACACTTTGTATGTATGCAGGCAGGATAAATTTTGAAGTTCCAAAATACAACGATTATAGATGTGAAGGAGACAGTGAATTGTGTAATAGAATATATGAAATCCGTGACTGAGAAACTCATAAACTGAATTAATGTTCCTCCTATCCTTATTAATTTATAATCATAATACAACAAACAAATAAATAAGAGTTCTGTAATATTAAGGGATGAACTGAGGAAGTTTTCTTCCTCTTTTCTCTGGGTCAATCCAGATATCATGCCAAATCATGATTTATGAAACTTAATCAGAATTGACAAGCCATGGTTTGCAATCTGTCACTAAATTGGGAATAATTTTGGTCTGAAGAAGGCTTTTAAATCATGGTTGGTGCTAAGTATGGTGAGCTGCCATGTCTGACTTTGACAAACTTTTTTTTACAACCACTGTTCCACCTCCAGAGGCACCCATGCCATAGAGACAGGCATGCTGAGTGGATGGAAAGGGAAAGCATACCATTGGTTTTTCTTAGTGGTTCCTTAGTCCACCCACAGCCCAGCTCTTATCACCCAGATCTTACTATGGCTGTGGGCTATAAAAAGAAAAGAAAGAAACCAGGCACTGTATTGATATACAGTACAAGATTTAAACAAGGTTTAAACTATTAGAACACATTTTTGTAAACAGAAACAAATTTGTTTCTCATCTGCCCTCTCAGCCCTACTTTCCCCAGTCCACCCCCGTCCTCCAGTCCACCCCCAGACCCTGGTGTAGAGCATACCAAAATCACATGGTCTCCTGTATTTTGAACCAAACAGCTGTCTGTCCTGCTTGACTAAGAGCATTCTCAGAAAGCCCCCACCCTGTTCATGGATGCAATTAGGAACCAGGACCAGCAACTTTGCACAATTATCTCTGGCTCTGCTGCATAGCTGATTCTTGTATATGTTGGCAGACGCATCTGAGACGTCCACCAGTTCCCCCATTTCTGTCCATGCATCCCAAGCATCTAAGGGCAAGGAAGCCAAATTGTGAGCAAACTCAGAAATGTGTGTCTTCGCCAATCTATAGGTGAGAAGCTATGCTTTGGAGGGACTGAAGTGAAGCCACAGTTCTGAGAGAGGGTCCAGTTGTCCAGGCCTGCCATGTCTGTTTCTGGACTGGACAGTTCCAAAATTATCATCTTCAACTGACTGTCTAAGGAGATGGTGAAAAGGGGCTCCACCAGAACTTGAGAGATTGGCAGTCTCCTCAAGAAATAAGTTCAAGGAGGTAATTTTCTGCATCAACCAATAAGGTGTAGAGAAGAAAACAATGCCCGCTGGTGAGAATCTGGTCACCTTCCTAATGGCCAGGATAAATTCTACCCCTGGGCATACTTTGGCAGTGATATCCCCTAGCCAGATAGATGCAAGAGGCTGGGGAAGATCATGCACCAGGCACTAAGACAACTCTGCTGAACAGAGACCCATATCTGCCACCTGTATCTGAGTCCTTAAGGAGTTATTTGAAGGGAGAGGGAAGAATGGAGAAATGGTACCTCACAGGTATTCTGGAAAGGAATTCTAGGTAACAAGGGGAGAAAAGGCAGAGTCTTTTAAGGAAGCAGGAAACCTTGGGGGCAGTGGAGTGTGGTGTCTTTTATTTGAGATGTTTACTGGTGTAATGATTGCATTTGCACCCAAACATTTTGATGCCTCTTGAAGAAGGCAGACGTGTGGAGCTACAGTTTAGGAAATCAGGACTTTCATATCATGAACCCCTGAACTTAAACTTTCCTTTAACAGCTATTGCATACACAGTAGTGAAACTACTGAGAGTTATGAAGTACGTTCTTGCAGACAAGAAAGAAAGAGGTAACAGATGTTATTCTTCCAAGGCATTTGAACTCTCAAATGTTCTTTCAGCTTTTGATCAGCATTATGCTGCCTCCCCCATCATCAGCCTGCTTACAAGGCAGGGAAATTACCATCGACTCAAGCGTGGTGTTTTACTTATGTTCCAGTACTTATTGCCTCTGCCTATTGCACTTGCAAGAATTCTAATCTAAATCCCCTACCAAACTAATAGCACAGGGAAAGGAGAATGTAATGGTAGAGTTAGTATCACATTACACAGCCATCTGCCACTGGGCCAGGAATAGGTAATCATGAATAATAATTTAAGGTGATACAGGACATGACCATGATATTTGGCCTATTGCTTGGCTGGAATCCATAATCTTGACAGATATTAGAGCTAGCTAGCTTTCGTTATATTTTGAAAGCATTGGTGTCATTAATTACTGTGGTTGTATGCTACCATCCTTCCGAATTGCTCATTGTGGCATGCATAGGACCACACCAAGAACACTCTAGATGCCTGTTAGGGTCTCAATGAGGCTCCTGTGCTTACTTTTGAGTAAAAGGGGGACCAGATGTAGCTTATAGCTACATTTTTATAGTAATGTGTAGTTTGGCCTTTAGTCATTCTGCTGAATGTGCAGAGGTGAGGCGTATACATGTGGAGGGGGAGGTCTGAAGAGGAATAAAGTTTCCTGAACACAAAGCAAGGAATCTGAATTGAAAATTGAATACAATGCCATATTCTTCCAAATTGGTGGCAGAACAGTCCAGAAGTTTATTGTTGTATGTTCATATATACTAACAGCAAACTCAGAGAAGGATCTGAGTGCCAGTCCTTCTCTAGCCAAAATGGCACCATCCATGCATGAAAAGGAAGTATTGTCTGGCTTGGGGAACCACAAGGTTTGCAGCAATACAAAAAAGCTATAGGGGGAAAAAAAACCCTTAAGGGAGGAATCCGCCAAAACACCCCAATCAGGACTGAACATGCTCGGTGGACACAGAATCCTGGCTGACTGTTGAGCAAATGAAGAAAACAGAAAACCAGGGGGAAGGAAAAATGGAACAGAGAATCCTGAAAGTCATATTTTGCTACAGGTTCTATTTGTAATACATAATACAATTGAAACTGTACAGCTTCTTTAGTGTAGTGGCTAGGTGACTGAGCTAAGAGTAAGGAAAGTCTCACTTCAAGTTTCAGTGCTGCCATGAATTTACTCTCTCTCTACCTCAGCCCTATCTGCAATATGGGAGTAATAGTACTGACTTGCCATACAAGCTGATGGTAGTGAAAACTGCAAAAAGATAGCATACATGAAATCTTTCAACATGATATTACTAATACAATACTATTTATTAGCCCTGTTCAGGTGTTCAATGATGCACGTTGTTTAAACATGCAAGAAAAGGGAATGTGCTATCTCCATCCGCTGCATGGTTGTGCTGAACACGTCAAGGGCGACTTTGTGAAGAGGAGAGCCTCCTTGATCCATGGGGACACACTGTGCAATCCAAACCACTGATTATCCAGTGTTCCAGATCATGTCGATACAGGAGACCCTCCATGTGTATAGGGGTGATGGGATTGATGAAGGAGAGGGGCAAGGCTAGAGCATGCCCTCTTCTTGCATGTTTGAACAACATGTTTTATTGAACACCTGAATAGAGCTATTGTAAGTACTACATCCATGCCATTGTATATTATTAATTATTATTATTTCATTAAATATATCCATTATTTGTGAATGAATAATTGCTGAAAAGGAAAGATTTATCCTCCATCTCATTTTTAAAAAAGGGGGATTTTTATCTACCTTATTATCATTAGCTTTCAGTGGGGAGAGTGAATGAGCCATGAATTTATTACAGACAGAGTTGAAATTGCATGAATGACTAAGGTGATTAACATGAAAGAAGCCCACAGTAATCTTTTGGTTACTGTAGTCTTCATGCCCTAACCAAGCCCTTTGCTCATTACCACAATGTAATTTCATTTTCTTTTATTAATTATGGCTTTCTTCTTTCACTGTCAGATTAATGTGTAAATATTTCCATTGTGTGAGCTCTTTAACTTTCCTTCCTCAGATCCATAGCAGATAATCAGCACAATTTGATTAAAATGGGATTCTAGCTTTTGATTCATGCTTTCTTTCACAGACACTGGAGGAGGACAAAAGAGAGAGAAAAGGCCAGTCTGGTCCAAGTTGACCAAAATACTAATTAGGGCATTCTGCGCTGTCTTGGTGTGATTCAAGTTAGCATATTTGCTACCCTGTTGTACTGTTTCTCAATATTCATGTTTTAGCCAATTGCACTGCATATATTTGCCTGATTTACTGTTTCTCAAAACAAAATTTGTTAGCGTGAGAGCGCATTAATCTAATTGGTGGAAAGAACCTCTGTAGCTAAGAAATCATAGACAGTATAATACAAAGGCAGTTGTCTTAGCAGGATGTGAAGAGTCAACTAAATAATTATATGGATATATCAACAGTGAATAAACAACCAGCAGTTTCATATAGTTTGAGAATTTCAAAAGCGATTGGCAAAGTACTTCATGAAAGGAAACAGTATATCGATGGATTAGGAGCTGCTTAGACAAATCTGAATATCGTCAAAGACAGACACTGCATGCTTTTAGTTGTGCCCAAGGACTTTTTTTTAATTAATGCTTTAATATAAGAGAACAAATTTGCAGACAGCAATTATTTTAGTTAGACGTGGCTACTCTCTGGGAACTGCAGCAGGAAAACAGCAGAGAGAAACAATCAGTAAAAACTGAGGTAATGTCTGGAATTAATGAAATGCATACTAACATTATGAAGAAGGCTGTGATTTCAAACCCAGCTGGGATCAAAATTAGCTGAAACTGCTTGGAGATAACAGGACTGTATATATAATTTCTTGTGAACTGCAGTATATATATATTCAGTGGTATATAAGCGTCACACATAAATAAATAATACACAAGCACCTTGCTCCTGGATGTCTTAAACAGACAAGAGCAGCTATTCTTATAGCTAATGCAGGGAGGTTACCGTCCATCCAAGAGCTCAGGAAGCAGGGATGTATCATCTCAATAGCGCTATTTTTCACATGATGACTGCTATAATTCTATAAATTTATTTATTTATTAATTTATATTTATATACCACTCCACATCAAAGATGTTGGAGCAGTGAACAACAAAGATAAAAGAATAAAACACCATGTTAAAACAATTAAAACATTTTAAAAGAAACAAATTCTGAATTTAATAAACTGGCTGGTCACTCAAGGAACGCCTCTCGAAATAACAATGTCTTCAAGAGGCACCGAAAGCAACACAACATTGGCACCTGCCTGACCTCCAAAGGCCGGTAGTTCCACAGGAACAGGGTCACCACACTGAAGGTTCTTCTCCAGGTGGACTCCAGTCGGGCCATAGGTCCATGTGGAGCCACCAGGAGCAGGCCCTCTGATGATCTCGGTGATCAGGTAGGTTGGTGAGGGAGAAGGCGCTCTCTCAGGTATCCTGGTCCCAAGTTGTTTAAGGCTTTGTACACTAGTACCAAAACCTTAAACCTGACCCTGTAGCGAATAGGCAGCTTTTTAAAAGAGAAGTATCCACTGGAGTTGCAAGAACTTTGAAAAACTAGTCTCATTGTTGTGTCAGTTCCATGTTCAAGCCTGTAGGAGGCTTCTGCTGTCCCTGGGCTCCTTCACACAGAGCTTTTGTCCTGCGATTGAGATTGCTCCTTCACAGAAGTTTGCAGGCTCTTTACATGACGCCGTGACCATTCAAGGCATCTCCTGCACTAAATGCCCTTTGTTCCATTTTTAAATAGATCGCAGATAATGAGCTATCAAATTACCCCTTTGAGTTCCGCTTCAGCTTCCTCTGTAAAAAGAGTAAAAGCAGCAAGAAGAGGAGCGAGATCAATGAAAGATAATGGAAGACTCGGATACGGGGAGAAGGGGGGGGGAAATGAAGTGGGTGGAAGAGGGAGTTGTTGTGATCCTGCATTTAAAAAGGAAGCAGAAAGCCCAATTTTAAATGCATCATTTAGGCTGGTGTAAAGATCCCCCCTCCCCCCCATGAATATCAGTGCAGAACAAAGCAAGCAGGAAACCAAGCGACATGTCAGACTAATAAAGAAGTTACCACCGTGCTGTGTCCAGGTGTTATCAATGAGACTGCAATGGAGCTATAACATACTTAAGCTCTCTTATGCAGCAAAGCTTCCACTTCCAGGGCCCAGATAAAATGCCTTGGTACTGTTCCTGAGCAGTTAGACAATGCGGGCAAAGGAAACCCTATATCATAATGATATAGAGTGGGATACAAATGTTTTAAATGAGTAAATAAATAAATAAAACCCTTTCCCTGCGGGTCCTGGTCAGAAACCTCAATCACACACTTCCAATCCAAATTGGAAGAAACCATACATTTATTATCAAAAGAGCTTTTACAGAGACAAAAGGACAACAGAGGATAAATAAAACAAACAAACAAAAAACAAACGTAAGCCTTTAGACTATCTAACCTCTACAGACTCCAGCTTTACTCCCACACAATAGTCAGCAGGGGAATACCTTACACACCTCGATGGCAGAACTCAGGATCTAGAGCAATTAACACTTCGGCTACCAACAGATCCCCAGTCTCAAAGGAGCAGGAACTCCACATCTGTTTATCAGGGCTAGCTAAAGAGGACAAAGGAGTCACACAGACCCTTGTGATTCACCAATCAAGTGGAAATCACACACACACACACACACCAGGCACCCATTGTGGTTAGGCTGGAACGAGAAAAAGGCTAGCTGTTAATTAAGGGAAAGATAGTTGGTCCAAGTATCTCAAAAGGGACTTGATAGAAGAAGCCAGGTATGGGAAGACAACTCCACATTTCAGGGACATGTAAACATAACAGGGGCAACAAAGGCAGGATTGACCCCCTGTTGTTGTAGTACTGTATCGCATTAAGAGCTGTCAGTAAAGAAACTGGTAAGTGTGAGAGCCTGGGCTAGTTGGATTGTGGTAGGCCTAGAGACCTTGTTATAAAGACTAGACCTTAGCTCAGGCCTCAGGTAGGTGCATTTGGGTAACATGTGAGGTACCACAGTGTGGTGTCCAGGAGTTATCAATGGGCCACACAGAAATAACACTCTTGAGCAGAGAAAGTTTTAGAAAAAGCTTTCTTCAACACTACTGCCTTAAGAGAGATTAAATGACCAGTCCTATGCTCCTCAAGAGGGCAGCTGAGGGGGCATAGGGTATGAAGTGTTGCTCTGCCAGCAGGGTGGCAGGACCTCCAGAGAGACAGCTCTTTTTGAACCAATGTATCATCCCCATCCCCCCACCCAGTTCAGTAAAGAACTCTGCCTCCACTGCTCTCCTGCCAGTGGTTGGGGCCAAAAGGAAAATTCTGGGGGCATTTGCGGGGGATGCCATGTACCCCTTTTCCCAACATCCCCACCCAGACCCAAAACTATGTCAATCCTGGAACTGGCATAGTTAATTCCCTCCCACTGTAGTCAAAAGATGGGGTGCGGGGAAGACAAAATGAAAGCAAATCTAAATATATATAAAAAACCCACCACAACTCCCTCTCTGGCCACAACCAGTGGTGACATAGACTATCCCCACCACATGCATGCACCATACAATTGCTCTTCCCACTTTCCTTGCTATATTATAGTTTTAAATAACTGGCACAAAAAGGAACTGGGAGGAGAGGGTGTAGCTCAATGGTAGAGCACATGCTTTGCACAGAGAAAGCCCCAGGTTCAATTTCTGGCATCTCTAGGGGTATGATAGAAAAGACCTCTGTGTGAGACCCAGGAGAGCAGCGGCCACTCAGAATAGAGAATACTGGGCTAGATGGACAAATAGTCTGATCTGTTCTTATGTTCTTTGTCCAATGCCAACTGTGGCTTCCCTTCATTTATCTTTATGGTAGGGAAGTGAAAGTGAAAATTAGGGCTGCGCACTGCCTTGTTACGAAGCCCAAATAACGAGGCAAAGTGGGCTGTTTTGGAGCAAAAGCCTTGTGATATGAGGCAGTTCAGAGAAGTACCGAGGCACCCCGGAGCAACGCACCCCTCCCATGAAGCGCCTCCTCCGCCTCATATATTTGAAGCTCTACTGAATGCCTTAGCAGTCCAGACAGGCTGTCTCCAAAAGTATCAACTTCTCAATGCTCAGGTGGAGGGGCATGAGGAAGAGGAGGGGGCGGAGGAAGGGGGAAGGTGAGCAGTGAGCGGAGGCAGGGGGAGGCGGGGAGGTGAGTCCAGGAGGAGGAGGGAGTGTGCTTTGGTGAATAGCAACCGTCAACCAGAACCGACGCTAGCAGTCTCCAATCAGAATGAGCGGTGGAGGAAGGGGGTATATATATTTCAGTGAAAGGCTGCATTCGGCCATTGCGCTAGCTGTGTCTTTGGGAGAGAGGGCTGGTGTGGGTAGATGATCATTTGTGCAAGTGTGCGCACGTGCACATCCATTCCTAGGAGTTGTCACTTCAATGTATTCAATTTTGATTGCCATTAGGCTTTCCTCAGAATTTAAATCAGAAGGAAACAGCTTGGCTGTACTGAGAGCATTCCCTTCCCTCGCTCCTTGATGGTCTGTCCCCATTGGTACGGTGTCTTCTGCAGCACCTCGTCCAGCCACTTTCTCCTATATCTTTGTGCCTCTAACTCATTTGTTATTTGCATTTGATTAGATTCATCTCTCCTTCCCATATTTTTTCAAACTAACATAGCTTTTCTTTGCAAGTTGCTGAGATGCTCCCCCTCCCCCGCCATTCCTGTGTTTGTTTATCTTGATTTTGGACTCCGGAAAAGGCTGCGTTCATTGTGTAACGTCAACCCTTACTTCTGCTTTCTCTGTTCTATTTCCTTGTCATTTCTGTCAGTCAACTCTGTCTTTTTTAGATTTTTATAAACCCAGTCTTATTTCAATTTTTAAAAACAAACATTGACTTCTGGGCATGTTCCTCCCTCCTCCCACCCTTTAAGTCATATTCAAGCATTTAGTTTTTTTCTTTCTTTTTAAATTCTTAAAGAAAGGCGTATTAGAGCTGCCTATGTGTGTACTGTCTGTTCCCCACCCCCCACCCCTCTGTACTGAAGTGAACCGCCTGTGTGTTCTCTGTGTTGATCCTCCCAAAACAGAAATTAAAACTTTTTTTTAAAAAAAAATAGGGTTTGATTTGGCTGTTATCTAATCGCCTGCGCTATCACCCTGTATTTCTTGAAGTTATCCTGCCTTCTATAAAAGAACATGAAATATGAATCAATAAATTAAAGACACCCATCATTTGCTTAGGTAGTTCTGCTTTTCTTTAGCTGTTGTGTGTCTGTGTCCGTGTATGTGTATGTGTGTGTACTAGGTTGTAGTTCCACCAACGCTATATGTCCAAATTTCAAGGCATCGTTGAAAAAGCATGAGACACATAGTATTTATATTAATTACCTTCTTATTCCAATAACAGCCCACTGTGTGGCAAAGCAGTTCAGCGCAGTATGAGGCATCTTCAGGGTGTTGGCAGGGGCAGAGGTGGGGAGAGGTTACAGCTCTTTGCTTTGGGAGTTTTTCTGGAAAAACTCAAATTTCACCTGAGCCTTGCACACAAGCCAGTGGGCCAAACTGCCTGGAATTTGGCAAGTGGGATGCCCTCGAGGGGGGCTGGGCAGGGACCAGGTGTCACGCACATCCATGGACACAGGGAGAAGTTACAGCTCTTTGCTTTCTGAGTTTCTTTGGAAAACCTCCAATTTTACCAGCACCTTGCACACAAGTCAGTGGGCCAAAGTGCCTGGAATTTGGCAAGTGGGATGCCCTCAAGGAGTGCTGGGAGGGGCTCAGGTTTCACACATGTCTTGGAAACAGGAAGAAGTTATGGCTCTTGGCTTTGGCAGTTTTCCTGGAAAAACTCAAATTTCACCTGTGCCTTGCACACAAGCCAGTGGGCCCTTTGGGGGGTGTGCAATGCCCTGGAGGGTGGCTGGGAGAGGCCAAGGTGTCACATGTGTGTGTGCAATCAGGGAGAAGTTACAGCTCTTTGCTTGGAGAGATTCTTTGGAAAACCTCAGATTTAACTCTGTCTAGCAAAAAAAAAAAAAACCTGGGCCGACGTTCTGAAATTTTGCAGGTGGCCTCCTCTCCAGGGGGATGGAGAGGTCTCCAATTTTCATGCCTGTATCCTAAAAACTGGGAAAGTTATGACCATTTGTGTTTTCCCATGCAAGTCAATGGGAAAATGCCAAAACGGCGCGATCTGGATATCTGAATCTTGCTTCGGATCTGAGTCGGATTGAAGGGGGCCCGAATCAGTCTGAGGTGGATCGGGGTTGCTTCAGATTATCTGAAGCAGCAGCCAAAGCGGATCAGGGGTCTGTGCAGAGCCCTACTGAAAATATTTAAATGTTATGGCACCAACAAGTACTGTTCTAATTGGTAGCATCAGCAGCAGTATCCCCATAAAACTAGGGATATCAGAGAAATCCACTGCGGATTCAAATGAGGCCGGATTCTTTGGAATCCAGCCTCAGGAAGCCACAGTGGATCAGGACCACTTACCTCCACTCCAGGAGGACTGGAGGTGGAACGGCACTTGGCTGCTTCTTGCCAGGCAGAGCCATTCACCTCCTCCCTGTCCCTGCCAATTGCCATGTCTTTAAAAAAAAAAAAAAAAAAGGCGATCGGGAGGATGTGCCCATAGACTTAAACGGAAATAGCGTCATGAGTCTTGCGTATAAGCCTATATGTCCATAGACTTATACGCAAGATTCACAGCTCTATTTTGCGTATAGGTCTATGGGCACATCCTCCCGATCGCCATTTATTTATTTTTTAAAGACATGGCAATTGGCAGGGACAGGGAGGAAGTGAACGGCTCTGGCTGGCAGGAGGGAAGGTAAGCACCCCCAAGCCAGTTTCTCTCCCCCCCCCCAGAATCCGAGCGGAGTGGAACCACTCTGGAGGATTGGGGGCGGGGAGGAATGGATCACCTGCCCCCCACGGATTCCCCACTGGAACAGATAGTGGGGAATCCATACACCCCTACGTAAAACCTGCATGTAGCACAATCAGTAGGTTACATCTCAACTGGATGTCTCCAGTTCAGACATAACTTACCAATTTGGAACATCTTCTAAAGCTACAAAGTTAATCAGACCTCTGCCTGTTTCTTTTTAACAGATAACCTGTGAATCAAAAAGCAAACAAGCAAAATAAGCCAGCTGTGAGCCTGCCATAAATTAAGAGTCTCTGTTTTGCATTTGAGTCTGCTGGGTGGGAGGTTGCAGGCGGTGGCTTTTACATCCAGATCTGGCAGCAACATAACTCTCACCTCTGCTTGAATGTTTTACAAATTAAGAAGATGAGCTCAAGCTGCAATGGTCTGGCCAGGACCCAGTTCAAACAGAACCTACTGATTTTGGACAGCCCCTAAAACTACAAAGTTAATCAGACCTCTGCCTATTTCTTTTTAGCAAGTAACCTGTGAAACAAAAGACTTCTTAGTATATGGACCCATGGCTTTGCTTTTAACACTTGTTATGTGAAGATGGTGGTGTGTAAAATGAGGGACAGCATTCACTGCCACAGGACAAGAGATGTGCACATAAAATTATGGCAATGAATTGCCAAACACAACTAAGCTGCACATTGCTGGATGACAGGCAACTCCTGATTACCTAGGCTGTTGCCCATTTGGTTGAGATACAAATGATGTAAGTTCTCAGGGAAATTAATGGCAGTGGAAAAACTCTAAGAGTATAGTAAATAAGGAGGTGCCATGGGTTGAGATGTTCCCCTTTTAAATGCCATCCAACTGCACCTTTTAATATAGTACCTAGTTTCTGGAGTGTAGTAGATTTATATCTAACACTTCTCACCCACCTTTACCTCTTAAGCCATCATTTTATTTTATCTCTGCTTTTATTACATTTGACATTTCTGCTAGTGTCCCTTCTGAAGTGCTGATTTGCACACCAGACTGAGGATATACAGTGTAGGGTTATTTGAATGATACCTATGGAAAGGTTTAATTATCATCATCACCATTATCATTATTACGGTTCTGATATCAGATTGTATCCCATCCTTCTTCTCATGACCTCAGACTGGCAGCGTACATAGAAGTGAGCATGTAATATGCTTAATTTCGGTAAATGCATCTGTAATATGCTTAATTTGTGCAAATTGCAGCCGTAATATTCTTAATTTGCGCAAATTGTGACTGTGATTTGCACAAATTAAGCATACTGCTGCTGAAATTTCTGCAAATTATGCAAATTGCAATGACAATTTGCATAAATGTCTATTTATGCAAATTGCAATGACAATTTGCATAAATGTCAATTTAAGTAAAACAAAACAAAACACACAACCCAAATCCTCAAGCTGGCCATATTTAACCTGCATCGAGTCAGGCCAGATCATGGGTAAGCAAGCCAAAATCCGGGGGTCTGAGCTGATGAAAGCTCAGTGAAATCATCCCCTGGATAGATTCCTCTGACATCCCTACCTATTCATATGGTACCTGAATAGTTTGAACATAGTGTGGGAGCCACTGGGGTGCAATTGCTTCCCATACTATGAAGAAAGTCATCATGTGGGTACATCAGCTGATATGATTACTTCCTATGCCAGCATCTGGTATAACTACAGTCTGAGAACAACCTCAGTGGAACCCCATTAAACTACTGGCTTGAACATAGAAAGAAAATATTGAGATGACCTTACCAATTAAAGCAAAACACACATTAGAGTTCAAGCAGTCTAGGGCAAGTTGACTGGGAGTTAGTTGCACTCAAACAAAACTACTTGTAAAAATGAATTGGGAACTTGAAATGCTAGCTTTAAATCAGTGCATTCTGGGCTATCAAAGGTTCCCTTATCACTCCTCAAAATGACCTGCTTAAAGAAAATTGAAGTGCTCTGATGTTCAGATAGCTCTGCTGTTCATACATCCAGAGTGGTGATCACCTTTAAATTTAAGCACTTAATTTAAGAGCTTCAGTAATTTTAAATTGCTGTGTGCCACTCAGAGTGACAGACGGTGACTTGAGTGCTTCAGTAGTTTCAAAACACTTCAGCGTACACTTGAGATGTATTTTTCTACAGAGATTTATGGAAAACTAGTTCAGATTTTGTGATTAACACTGAAAAGTGAGAAATTGAACCATAACACACATGTCAAAATACAAGAAAGCTCATCTTGGTAACTGCTTCAGCTCCTCCGGTTTGGCGGATGAATTTCTTATTATAACTCGGATTGCCAACTTATTTTCCCAGCAAGGCGTGTCTGCCTTCAAGAGATCCATAATATGCAGAAGTCTAGCATGCCAGAAAAACCTTCATGTGTTAAAATCTGCTTGCCATGCACCCGTGCAAAGGCGTAAGAACATTACTAGAAAAAAAATGCAGCTAGCAGTGTTACAATTTACAATCAGATAGCCATTGTTTTAAGGTGGAGTGGGCAATTCGTAGCTTCCAGATGTTGTTGAACTGCAACTCCCATCAGCCCTAGCCAGCGTAGCCAATGGTGAAGGAGGATGAGAGTTGCAGTTCAACATCTGGAAGGCCACAAGTTTCCCACCCATTACAAGGAGTAGGGCTTTTTCTGTAGTGGCACCTATTTCATTAAATGTTTTCTCTCTTGAGATCCATGAGGCCTCAACACTCTACTGCTTTGACAGCTGATAAAAGCCCTACCCCCCCTTTTTGTAAAGCTTTTAGCTGACCTTGTGGTTGGGTTTTTTTAATACTGTTCACCTGTACACAAAAACTGTCACTGTTCATTGGTTTATTATATTAAACACAGGATTTTAAAATTATTTTGATTATTAGAAATGGAGGGGTGATGTATTGTTTTTAAATATCATCTGGAGGCTTTTGGATTTCTTAGTCAGCTTGAGATCCTTTTTTTTTTGGAAATAAGACAGAATATAAGTTTTTAACTTAAATAAATACATGCATAAAGGGAAGATCCCCTCCTTCCAAGTGAATGGCATTTTATGGTGATCAATATTTGTGCATCTGGAAATTTGGTCTTGTATCATTTTTGGTCTTGGTGATGAAAATGATGAGTTTAACATCTTCTATGCAAGACAGAAGCCCTATCCTGGAGTTCCTCCTGCACATACGAGGGTTAAAAGTGTGATGGAGGCAGAGGTATGCACACAAGCCCAAGCCCAACTTCCCTGTGCGCCTGGTTCCTCTGTAGAACTTTGTGTGTTGAGCACACAGGTCTGCAGGGGCATGATAAGCACATTTGGTTGTAAGTTGTTGTTGTTCAGTCGCTCAGTCGTGTCCGACTCTTCGTGACCCCATGGACCATAGCACGCCAGGCCTTCCTGTCCTGCGTTCTCTCCCGGAGTGTGCTCAAGTCCATATTCATTGCATCGGTGATGCTATCTAGCCATCTCATCCTCTGCCGTCCCCTTCTCCTTTTGCCTTCAGTCTTTCCCCGCATCAGGGTCTTTTCCAGAGAGTTTTCTCTTCGCATTAGGTGGCCAAAATATTTGAGCTTCAGCTTCAGTATCTGTCCATCCAATTAGCACTCAGGGTTGATTTCCTTTAGGATGGACTGATTTGACCTCCTTGCAGTCCAGGGGACTCGTAAGAGTCTTCTCCAGCACCACACTTCGAAAGCATCGATTCTTCGGCTCTCAGCTTTCCTTATAGTCCAGCTCTCACAGCCATTCGTTGCTACTGGGAAAACCATAGCTTTGATTATACGAACCTTTGTTGGCAGGGTGATGTCTCTGCTTCTTACTATGCTGTCTAGGTTTGCCATAGCTTTCCTCCCAAGGAGCAAGAGTCTTTTAATTTCATGGCTGAAGTCACCGTCTGCGGTGATCTTGGAGCCCAAGAAAATAAAATCTGTCACTGCTTCCATTTCTTCCCCTTCTATATGCCAGGAAGTGATGGGGCCAGATGCCATGATCTTAGTTTTTTTAATGTTGAGTTTCAAACCAGCATTTGCACTCTCCACTTTCACCCTCAACAAGAGGCTCTTTAGATCCTCTTCACTTTCTGCCATTAGGGTGGTATCGTCTGTGTATCTGAAGTTGTTGATAATTCTCCTGGCAATCTTAATTCTGACCTGTGATTCATCCATCCCGGCGTTTCTCATGATGTACTCTGCATATAAATTAAATAAGCAGGGCGACAATATACAGCCTTGTCGTACTCCTTTCCCAATTTTGAACCAATCGGTTGTTCCATGTCTGGTTCGTACTGTTCCTTCTTGACCCTCGTACAGGTTTCTCAGGAGACAGGTAAGGTGGTCTGGTACTCCCATCTCTTTCAGAATTTGCCACAGTTTGTTGTGATCCACACAATCAAAGCCTTTAGCGTAGTCAATGAAGCAGAAATAGAGGTTTTTCTGGAATTCTCTTGCTTTCTCCAGGATCCAGCGAATGTTGGCGATTTGATCTCTAGTTCCTCTGCCTCTTCGAAACCCAGCTTGTACTTCCAGTAGTTCTCGGTTCACATGCTGCTGAAGCCTAGCTTGTAGGATTTTGAGCATAACCTTGCTGGCATGTGAAATGAACGCAATTGTATGGTAGTTTGAACACTCTTTGGCATTGCCCTTCTTTGGAATTGGAATGTAAACTGACCTTTTCCAGTCTTGTGGCCACTGTTGAGTGTTCCAAATTTGTTGGCATATTGAGTGCAGCACTTTAACAGCATCATCTTTTAGGATTTTAAATAGCTCAGCTGGAATACTGTAATCTCCGCTAGCTTTGTTGTTAGTAATGCTTCCTAAGGCCCACTTGACTTCACTCTCCAGGATGTCCGGCTCAAGTTCAGTGACCGCACTATCTTGGCTATCAGGGACATTCAGATCTTTCCTGTATAGTTCTTCTGTGTATTCTTTCCACCTTTTCTTAATCTCATCAGCTCCTGTTAGGTCCTTGCCTTCTTTGTCCTTTATCATGTCCATCTTTGCACAAAACGTTCCCTTGAGATCTCCGATTTTCTTGAAGAGATCTCTAGTCTTTCCCATTCTATTGTTTTCCTCGATCTCTTTGCATTGTTCATTTAAGAAGGCCTTCTTGTCTCTCCTTGCTTTTCTCTGGAACTCTGCATTCAGTTGGATATATCTTCCCCTTTCTCCCTTGCTTTTCACTTCCCTTCTTTCCTCAGCTACTTGTAAAGCCTCATCAGACAGCCACTTTGCTTTCTCACATTTCTTTTTCTTTGGGATGGATTGAGTTGCTGCCTCCTGAACAATGTTACGGACCTCCGTCCATAGTTCCTCAGGCGCTCTGTCTATCAGGTCTAATCCCTGAAATCTATTCCTCACCTCCACTGTATATTCATAAGGGATATGATTTAGGTCATACCTGAATGGTTTAGTGGTTTTCCCTACGTTCTTCACTTTAAGCCGAAATTTTGCGATAAGAAGCTCATGATCTGAGCCACAGTCAGCTCCAGGTCTTGTTTTTACTGACTGTATAGAACTTCTCCATCTTTGGCTGCAAAGGACATAATCAATCTGATTTCGATATTGACCACCTGGTGATGTCCATGTGTAGAGTCGCCTCTTGTGCTGTTGGAAAAGAGTGTTTGCTATTTGGTTGTAAGTGCTCTCAGTCAAATATGCTTAGAAATGTCTTCATGATCAGGAACCCTGATAAGACACAGTTCCTGACTGTGGGAAGTCTTGTAAGGTGGATCAAGCAAATGCACTTACAACCCCCCTGAAGACCTTAGTGCTCTAAATGTATGAAGTTCTTTAGAGGTTCACATGATCCTGGGGACATTGCATGTGAGTCCCCCCCCCCCCCCGTAGTCCTTGTGTGTGCAGGCTGAATGTCTGTAAAGGGCTTCTGTTTTACAGAACAGCCTGGGGACATCAGGAACAGGGCTTGCATACATATCTCCAAACCCATCATCTTTTAGAACCTGTGTGCTGAATGAACATCTGCATAGGGCTAAAGTAAGAAAAAGAACAATGTGGAGATAGGAAAGGCATAATGCACCCAAACACAACTGCTTATGAAGATTAACAAACACATGTTGAACACTAGCTTTAAATTAGAGCATTCTAGGCATTCTTGTTCCCTCTGTCCTAGTCTTGCCCTGCCTTGCGGAGAAAGGATGATGGCTGCCATGCATCATCACTGACCATTGGCCATGCTGGGTAAGACTCATGGATGTTGGAGCCCCACAACATCTGGAGGGGCACAGGTTCCCCACTCCTGGCTTACAACATTCAGATTTTGTTCACTGAAACAAGGTGACCTCCTAGCCAACTATATTATTGCATAAGCAACCAAGCTATCAGTAGCTCTCACTTCATGGTGACTGTAAAAAGCCACTTTGTTGTAAGACAACTGGAAATATCCACCCAACCTTTGCTTTGAGACATTGGCAAAGTATGGTTTTTGATGGACATCCTGGGCCTTTTATTTTTTCAAGCCAGACAACATGCATGGATCACATTTTTCTGCTTGCTTTCTTCTCAAGTCACAAAAATAAATGTCTTGTTGTTCAGACTGACTTGAATCCTGTACTCTGCTATGGTTCAGCTACTTTTACAGTATCCTAGGGAATTGATAGGGGTATAGGTCACTTCCTACATGTTCATCCTTTTAGGTACAACTCATTTCCAAGAAGGTGCAGTGATAACTCCTTTTTAGTTAAAATGACCTCCTCCAATCTTTTCTATCCTGACACACTTTTGTCATATTTTTGTGAGCTGCGTCTCCAGCTCTTGGAGGAAGGTTAGCAGTGCTTTGTTATCAAACTTGTTAAAAGTTGCAAAGAGGTCAAAGTAATAAAAGCACAACCGCTTAACCCATAGCTAGTGGTCCATCTCGTTTATTATCCTGTCACTGATAATGGCTGGTAAAAAGGTGCTTTGAAGGAAAGATGCTTACACACCTGGAGTGGACACTTGGGGAATAATCTGTCATAAGAGAAATGTCTTCTCCCAAATGCTGGCAGCTAATATGACTCTGTGTCCAGAGATTTATATCACTTGTAATTTATTTCTCCTCCCTAATCTAAGCATAATGATGAGATCACCATCACTACCACTGGTGCTATCAGCCTGCAAGGACCTGTACTGAAATCCAGGCAGGATGTGTTGATCCCAGCATCAAGGTTGTGACATCTCGATCTTCCCAGTTCCTGATTTTTACCTAGCAAGCTCAAAACAGAGCAAATGATGGTTAGGAGTATTTTCTGACTTGATTTTTGCTCTTAACAGATTGCTATGTTGCCACTAGAGTTTTCCCCTTTCATTGAGAAGTCTTGTTAGGTGGTTCCATTTAACCTTCTTCTGATTGCAGTTTTCCCCACCCACCCTGTACTCATCTTCAAAACTGGAAGCTAAGGTAGGACTGCACATGCATTCTAACTGTGTACACTGAACACCTACAGAGGGGGATTGGGATTGTGACTCCTGGCCTCGCCCTCCTCCCTACAGGCACTGCCATCAGTTCTGCAAGAACCTGCATAGATACTGTATGTACATAGGCGCTGGCTGTGAGATCACAAAGCGCAAGCTCCCCATACAGAACCGACATGGGTTCAGTTATGTGTGTTGGTGTAAGGATGTTCTGGTATCTGCAGGTAGCTGCCCTGTGTCATGAGCCACTGAACTGGAGGTGACCAGTTCTCAGTAAAGTTCTCAGGCCCTGGCCTGACTGTACCCACCCAGGCTGGCCACTGGATTCTCCTAGACAGGAAGGAATTGAACTGTTCAAGTTGAGCCTTGATGGTTGGTCTGCAGCTCTGTGTCCTTGCTGGCCTTTAGTCCTGCCTCCTGGTCTGTCCCGTTTCTGATTTGCTCTTCAGAACTGAATTCTGGCTTGCTTCCCAACCCTGCCTTCTGGTTTGTCCTTTGCTTCTGCCCTCTTTGGTCCTGACTACTGGCCTTGTCCCATGGTTCCTGGTTCACCGCAGAGTGCTGTCTATAACTCAGCCCTAGTAGTAGGCTGTTCTAGTTATGTGTGCAGTATGTGCATAACCTTTTTTATAAATTATACTGAACATATGTGAGGAAGGGGCCAGGCCAGTGGGTGCAAGTGGAACACTTTCTACAGGGTCTCTAAAGGTGCTCACAGCAAAGGCCTTATGCAGGGACAATTAACGTATATTATTTTAATTTCTTAATTTTCAATAATAATCATACATATATAAGAATTTTACATAAATAACAATTCACATATCACAAAACAATAAAACAGGGCACAGCCCTCCCAATGTTCTGTCTTCCAGATTGGGTCCACAACAAAAACAAACAAACAAAATCCTTCTCCCTGAAGTCTGATTTTTCTGCCAGCCAAAGAGGGAAAACAGCCTCTCCTCATTTCACCTCAGCTCCACAGCTGCCTTCTCAAAGTGGATCAGAGTCCAGTAACACAGGAACAAACTTTACAGACAGCCCTTTATGTAATATAAAAACAAACAAACAGACAAGGAACTCATAGTGTTTGGGGAAATTATGACTCTTTAAAATGTTTAAAGGAAACCTCACTACTAACTTGTCTCAAGGGTTCAGGGCCTTACAGAGAGGAGAAAGCAAGCTTCTTCCAAACTGCATTGAGGTAACTGCCCATAATGGTGGCCACTACTGATCTCATTCTCTTACTGAGCATGTTCAGGAATATCCCCCCCTGCTCCAGAATTTTTAAAGGGAAATATGCCAGTGGGTTACACAAGCAGGCATGATTCTGCTCTCCCTTCTGTCTGCGTTTGGGGCATGCAGACATGTGTGGTACCCGTGGTGAGGTTGACAGAGTGTAAGCCTTAAACTGAGAAGACCTGGGTTTGAATCCCCACCCAACCATGAAGCTTCCTGATGGGCCTTAGGCTGAGAAATAGTGATTGGCCCAACTGACCTCACAGAGATGTCATGAAGACAGAATGAGAGGGAGGGACACACAGCCCATGCATGCTCCGTTGAGATCCTTGGAGGAAGAGTGGGATAAAAATATAACAAATTATATCTATTGGTGCTATTGTTTTTTGTTTGTTTGTTACTCCATTGCATACTGCTCTAGGAGGCCTTTTGGGCTGAAAAGTGGAGTAGGAAATGTTAAACTGAATAAATATATGACTGAACGTGTGACGATCAATAAACAACCACTTTAACTGACTATTATAAGAAAAGTACTTGTCAGAATTTTAGTGCAATTCTTTTTTTCAATCCCCTTAAATTGTTCCAGTTTCACCTATTTTGCCTAGTCAGTGTCTGCAATGTACAACTGGTAGGTGGTTGCCATGACAAAATGGCATCTCTACCTGGGTGCCATTGCTCCTGTTCTTTCAAGGATGTGACTTACCTTTAATACCACAAATATGTCTCTCTCCCACATACAGAACTCAAAATGATCAGGATTATCACACTCCCCCTAAATTTCCTAATTGGAAAAGAGAATCAAAAGCATGCATACTGAAGAACACCGTCAGTTTTAACCTACAATTTCTTCCTAGATGAATCAGTCATTTCAGAAAATCTGTAACCCAGGCACATAACATAGTGGGAGCAGTGTCATAATTTAACTTCACGTGAAACCCTAAGAGTAGCAGTGCGGTCGCTCCTTTGTTTCTCTGCAGGAAGGTATCACCATACTCAGGAATGCTGACTGGAAAGAGATAAGATGGCGGTGTTCACTTAGGGCGCCATCCTATGAAGATAGTCAGCAGCCTCCAAACTTGGAGGCTACCAAGAATCCAATGCAGGGCAGCTGAAGCATGGGGGTGATCTTCACCTCCGCTTTTCAGCCACCCTGCATTTCTGCTAGATGGCTGATTTTGCGCATCTAGCAGCGGTGCTTTGGTGCAGAAAGGTAGGAGGCTGGGGTAGCCATCAGAAACACTGTATGGCTGATTCCCCAGTCTCCTCCCCTCCCCACCCCTGGGGAATGCCTCCTTTTCCCATCTCCATGCTCTGTTTCCAAGTGTGGAGACATAGCTGGTGCCATGCTGGCTATGAGGGGGAGGGGGCAGGGAGTGCGGTTTCTGGGCTCTGAGGTTGGAGCACAGAAACTGAACAATCCTATGTCCCCCAGACTCTCTGTGGGGGACATAGGATTGCTCCCTTAATGTCTTTGTTTTAGAATGCAAACTTATGAACTGAAGAAAGAACATCACAGATACAAGGGCTCCATTTTAATTGCTATGAAATGAAACCACCACAATACATTTCTTGAGTGCCACCTTGACTGCCATTTTTTGGTAGAAAGGTGGGATACAAATAAAATAATAATAACAATAATAACAATAATAATAATAATAATAATAATAATAATAATATAAAATATATTTCTAGCAGCTCTGTGTCAAAAACAGGAAAAAACCATTATATTGGTAAATATATGATACAATAATGGATAGCTGGGTTTTACTGGCAAATAAATGAGGAATATTTTGATTGAGTACTCATCATTTAGTTGTTCTACTTTTCTTAAAAATGGTGCTTTCTCAATTCTACTTGAATCTGGATTTTGTTGTAAAAAAAAAAAAGAACTAGTCCCCTCACAAATATTATTTGCTAGCTCCAACATCTTCCTTTACAACAAAGGTTTTTTCCCATCCAAGGGCAATGGTTAACTATATAGTTATCTGATCTATATGTTCATTGCGTTTCTTAACCTTGATTTAATTGCTTTGTGCCTACTTCTGACACACCCCAGAACATACAGGATAGCTGGCTTGTTAAAAAGGACAAGGTACCTCCAGTGAAGAATTATAAGTTCATGAGTCATGAGTGTGTGTGTGTGTGTGTGTGTGTAGTTAAATTCAACATAATTAGTAAGTCTTTAATTCTAAGCATATGCTTGCAATAATTCTATTTAGTACAGAACAAATACACTGTATTGCTTCTCCATAAGACCAGGTGGCAAGACACCTACTTAAATCCGTGATAAATAATGCTTGGATAACTATAAATGTATGCTTCCCCAGGCTCCTATAAAGCCAGGGAGGTTCAGGAAAATTTGGGATATATAGCTGCTAGGGATGTACAGATTGTGTAAAATCCATTCCAGATGTGTTTCGTTGGTTGTCAGGTGCCTTTTACTCCATTGTTTCCGAATTTGCTCAAATACGCAATTTTGCACATGCAAAAAATATGCAAATTCCCTGAGATGTGAATTTTCATGCTTTAGCTTAATGGGGGAAATGTGCATTTTGGCCATTTTTAAATTTTTTGTGTGTATTTTTCTACAATGAAATTTGTACAAAATTTGGGAAAGTTAGAAAATCGGTCTGTAAGTAGGTGGAATCTACCCAACAGGGAAAAAGCTGTTCAACTGCAGAATCCGCAGGTTGGTTGCATGAAAATCTGAACTCATTTGGTTCTGTTGCGGATTTCTCTGACATCCCTCACTGCTGCTAGGCAATCTAACCACTTACCATCAGTCCTCTACCAGATTCCCTTGGGTAAGTTATTTCTGGAGACAGGGCCAGCATTAGCACCTGGCATCCTCCGGCATCTGCTGGAACTCAGCACTCTAGCAGGACCCACTACTGACACCTGCCATTTTAATTTCCTGCTATGGCCCCTGGCATAGCATTGCTCTGAGGGATTGTGGGAAATTAAAATGGTGGTGGCTCCCAGCCACCTGGTGGAGAGTGCAGTGCTGCTGTCACCACCATCACCCACCACTACCACCAAGTAAGCCTGTTAGGGGAGGATCCCATCAGTGACTTTGCCAAGACACCCCTAAAATCTGGAGCCATTCCTGCCTGGAGTCTTTGATGGAATGAATAAGAAGTGCTAGTCAATTACGCAAGATAATTTCTACTGGTTTAGTACAATCTAAAAATCTGAATAACTGATATATTGTGATAATGAATGTTTTATATTGTGTACAGCATAGTTTCCCTTTCAGTATATTATGAAATTTTGTAATAAACCTTTCCTATTAAAAAATATACTCTCCAATTTAGGTGTTCTGTTAAAAAGAACTTACTGAAGATTCATTAAAGGTTGACTTACATATTCAGCGGGCATGTGATGTCTGCTTGTAATTACTACATGTATTCACTTCCTGTACTTTGCGTACAAGTGCAGCCACACACAGAAATGGTTTGGGGTTTTCTGTGTACTCTAACAGTGTGCAATCCTGTGTTTGGGTAGACATGAGGCCCACTATGTTAAATAGAGATTGCTACCAGGTAGGGTGGCCACGCATCCTACTTTGATGAGGATAGTCCTCTATTTGACTGCAACCTCTATCTGTAGGCCTGTCTGGGCCTTTAACTTTAAAGATAAAGAACCATAAGAAGGAAGAGCCAGCAGGGGCCTTGAAGCTGCCCATCAACTGTTAGCACCTGGACAGCAGACTGAGCAGGCACACAGGTCACTTGATCACAGGTTTTCCTACTGTCATGAGAAGTATTGAATTTCTGTTGAAATTATAGCAATTATTTCTAAATCTACATCTATAAATAGAAATGAGCATATGGAAACTTTTATGCATATCTAGGTCCCATTGCAGGCTGGCGGCTCCAACGTCAGTGGGGCTGTGTTTTCATTCTGAGTTCCTGCCAAAACTCTAAAGGAGCTATCCAAGGTGCTGACCCCATTTTGGGGATAGGGTTCATTACCTTGGATAACTCCTTTGGGAGTCTGGCTGGTTTTGGCTAAAACCCGGAATGGAATCACAACCCCATTGAAATTGTAGACACCAGGCTCTACTGCTGGCTCCTCTTTCAAGGGTGTGTGTGTGATGCATTCCCTTTTTTATTTCCTTTTTGGCGATACCTAAGTGCCACCCTACTCCCAGGTAAGTGTGTTTAGGATTGGAGCTTGAATGTGGGCTAGTGGAGATTAGCTAAAGTGCCACAGAATGAGATAAGGGAATGGACTGCAACATTTCAGATTACAGTTGGGGGGGGGGTGGTGGATCACAGTTTTGAATGCTCCCCTATGTTAAATTCCCTCAAATGGAAAATCAGTGTGGTAGGACAAGGGCTGGCTTAGAACCTTTCTTCTTGATAGTCTTTTCTTTAGAAATCCAAAGAGTATTCTTATTTTTGTTTCGTGGGAGAGCATTCAGAAGTGGTAGACCTCACCTGCAAACTAAAGTGGCACAGGCCATTCAATCACATCAGAATTCTACCTCCTTGTACTCCCCTCATTTGGCTGCTGATGCAGACCCAGCCATAGACAGCACTAGTTGAGTGAGAAGTGTTTTTTGTTTTTTTTAATGTATTGTCTCCACTCATGGTTGGATGAATGAGAGAATGGTAGGCATGTCAAAGCTGATCTCACAAGTAGTTGCCGGAGAGGTTTGCCTGGTGCCTACGTTGTACTATTTCTGGCAACCAGGTGAAGGCCTTTGTATTTTCCCAGGAATGTTAGCATTTTAGCATTCCAGTCTTTTAGCTCTGCTATTTTAAATCTGTCACTGTATTTTAAATCTCTGCATTGCTGCTAGGTTTTACACGGGTTGTACTTTTATACTATAGTTTTAATGCTTTCATATTTCATATTGTTTTTATGCTGTACTTGTGGTTTTAATTTTTGTGAATCGCCCAGAGAGTTTCGGCTGTTGGCCGTAAAGAAATGTAATGAACAAACAAACAAACAGACTGGACTACTTGTGTCCTCAATGTGTATTTTTCAAGTATGGTGTTTGCCCCAGTCAGTGTGGCCATGGGTCAGTAATACTGAGAGTTGCGGTCCAAAACATTGAGCGGGCACCAGGTTGGGGAAGGCTGGTGTAATGGATAGTATAGGGCATGGAAGACCTGGGTTCAAATACCACTCAGTTGGTGATCATGTAATATCATGCATTACTTTTTATATTGCTTCCCTTCCTCCAAGGAGCTCAGAGCAGCCATCATGGTGGTCCATTCTGTTTTATCCTCGCCAGCCATCTGTCAGGGATGCTCTGACCTGGATTCCTGCAGTAAGCAGGGGGTTGGACTCAATTGCCTTGTAGGCCCCATCCAACCCTACTATTTTATGATTCTATGATTCTATGAAAAGCCCTTTGAGGTAGGAAAGGCTGAAAGAGAGTGACTGACAGGCCCAAGGTCACCCAGTGAGTTTTGTGGCTGAGCAGGGATTTGAACCTGAGACTTTACAGTCCTGGCTCAACCCTCTAATCACTACACCAAGCTTGCTCTTGACCTTGGGCCATTATCTCTGTGCCAGTGGAGGCTGGTGGCTCCGATGTCAGTGGGGCCATGAATCCGCTCCGGATTTCAGTCAGAACCAGTCAGGACTCTAAAGGAGCTACGCCTTGGATATCTCCTTTAGAGTTCCGACTGGTTTTGTTTGAAACTCAAAGCAGATTCACTGCTCCACTGACATCAGAACCACCAGCCTCCACTGCTCTGTGCTTAACCCACATCATAGGGCTTGGTTATGAGAGTTTTTGCAAACTGACTCAAGCAAGATGGAGAGTGGGGTAGAACTATTTCAAATCAATCAATAAATGTGATGCGTGGCTGAGCTAAAAAGTTACCCAAGCAGGGAGATGTTAAACAATCAGCTAAAAATACTTCTTTGAGCCAAGAATCAACATTTTTTAAAAATCTTCCTGCTGTTGGTTTTTCTTTCATACTAGATATCTGAACCCTGTTTCCATCCAAGTGACATTTTATCAGAGAGAATCTAAAAGCATGGTTGTGAATGACATAGCTCCCCTTTTTGATTAATTGTTTAATTGATTCATTTTTGTTTATTTTATTAATCCTTTAATCAATTTAATTAATTATTTTTTGAATAATCCTTGATTTTTTTATTAATCCATTTTTGATTAATTGTTTCAATCTAAAAGCATGGTTGTGAATGACATAGCTTCCTCTTTTTGATTAATTGTTTCATTTATTTTTTGGTACACTTTAAAGCAACCTTGATAGTGGAGGTAGTTGATGAGCTTGGGATGCTTGCTATCATGGATCTTAATCAGATGGGGAATTGATTTTGGAGCAGCATAACTGAAGGGGATTTGTACTTACTAGCTTAGGCATCCAGTCCAATTGTTTTTTCTTTCCTGTACTTTCACAAACAGAAGAGATTGAACTTAGTCTTCAACAACAGAATCAATTAAGGCAGAAAAGAAAACATTTAAAACAAGTTGGACTTGCACCAAAATGTTGCAGTATGGAGTGCACCTATTAATATTCAGAAGTACCATCTTTTCCTGTATAAACATACCTACCAATTGAGATCATCTGAAGCACCAGCTCCTCTCACATGTATATACCTGGACCCTGAGATCATCTTTGGAGGCCCTTCTCTGGATACCAGCCAGAAAGGACCTCTAGGTGGTGGCTCCTAGTTATGGAATGCCCTGTCCAGAAAGGCTTGCCAAGTGCCTTCTTTATATTTTTTCTGTCACCAGGTGAAGCCCTATTTATTTTCTCAGGTTTTTAAAATATGTGGCTTTTTAAACCTCTGAATTTTTTATTAGCTTTTAGTGAGGCCATACTGTTTTATTTGCTGCCACAGTAATGTTTGTGTTCTTTTTATTGTTTTATTTATTGTTATTTATTGTTTAATTGTTTATTGATTAATTGTTATTGGGTTAAATCCAGACATAAGTCATAATTAGACTAGAACCATGGAAATCAATGAAACTTAAGTTAGTCATGACTTAAGTCTGGATCTAACCCATAGTATTAAGTCTGGATCTAACCCATAGTGTGTTATTGTTGTAAGCCACCCAGAGAACACTGTTATGGGGTAGCATATAAATATTGTGAATAAATAAATCACCTTTAGAGGCCCTCATGTGTGTCTAATATAGTTAGCTGTGACAAAGGAGAAGACCTTTTTGAGGGAGGTTTGTCTTGCCCCCCTCTCTACTAGCCTTTCATAGGATGGTTAAAATGTTCTTTTTTCAGGAAAGCTTTTGGCCTATGGTTGCTCCTTTTTGAAATGGTTTTAATATATGTGTTTACATTATATTTAAGATGTTTCTCTCTCTCTGCTGTTTTAATTGTTTTATGGCTGTGTTCTTGTATTTGTTCTTGTCAAACCATGTTAAAAATGGTTAGGTTATTGTTTTAACTAATGTTATCTACCTTGGGCTTGTTGAGGCGGAAAGTTGGGGTGTACATATTTTAAACAAACAAACAACTAAATAAATAATAGGCCATTTGGACAGGTCATGACGTTGAATAGGTAATTAGTTCTGCCCTTTGAACTGCATTTTGCGTCTGGCTCCAGCTAGTTGATGTTGAATAGGGGTGTAGAACTCAGGCCTGCAAGCCAAATTCAGCTACCCTGATCTAGGTGCATGCAGAACTAGATCAGGGTGAATGTTATGTTTTAAGAACAATAGACCTATTTGAAGAGTATATGAAAGGAAAAACGTTATCAGTATATTTTGTATGCCAGGATGTTTTTTTAGATATCGCAATTGACTAACAATTGCTTTACCACCCCCACCACCCATGGTGTCTGTTAACAAAAGAAAATTATTGTGCTTATTCCATCCCGAAATCTATCATGATTTTTTTAAGTTCAGACTTCATTCTAAAAATATATCTTTAGTAAATTACTCTCCAGTCTATTGTGTTTTAATTATGTTTCCTTTTCTATCAACCACTGTTGAAATGAAAGGTTACAATATGCTTGATAAGATGTTTTTGCCATTAAAATATGTGAATTATAGACTTGACAATGTAGTCCCAAATTGACTTTGTGGAGAAGGCTGTATTTAACTTGACTTCTACCACTGGATATGTTGTGATAAATAGATGCTGGCAATGCATGATAGATATAATGTGAATAATGCAAGATTTTTAAAGAAATGGCTATAAAACCCCCAGAATGACAATTTTGTTTCAAATAAATGAGGCTGATCATAGCTGTTGCAAATTCAAATATGATAAGAGCCAATTACTGAACATTCACATGGTTGTTTAGAACACTTAGATATATGACAGCTTAAGGAAACCCTGCAGATTGAGACAACTCAGTTAACTGCAGCTCTGCATTCCAGTACATTCTTAGAGGTTCTACTAATACTTGAGTAGAGTATTTAGACAGGAAGTAATGTAAGGAGGCATCCTTTAATGGGTCATAGTTACTGAATACTACTACTTAATATTTGTAATCTTCTCTCAAATCTTCAAAGAGCTTCACATGAATTATCTACTTTGTATTCCTTGCAACATGGGAGGTGAACCTATGGCCCACCAACCTAATCTGGCCTGCACAGGTTCCCTATCTGGCCTGCAGAACCTACTTGGATTCCTCCAGGGGCAGGGCTTGGCCTTCAAGACCCCCCCACCCCCAAAGCTCTCCCTCCTGGAGGATCAGAGATAACACTGGAGATGCAGGTAATGGGGGACTCGGCTGGTGCTGGGAAAAATGGCTGCTTTTCTCTGTGGTTGTTGGGTCTGTTTGCATAGTGCATGCCATGCTCATGGGGATGATGCACACCACACAAAGCCTGGAATTCCACAGGTGTTGGGAGGAGTGGCTGCGTTTTCCAGCACCAGGAGAGTCCATTTGCATGGTGTGCACTGCTACCATGGAGGCGACACATGGCACTTTGATGTGGCCATTCCCACTGGGTGGTTGCATGAAGCCAGGGACCTGGTTGCTGCTAGAAAGAGCAGCTGCTCCTCCCAGAACCACCTGAGTCTCTTTCTCCATGCTGAGAGAGGCACGGAGCTCTGCCTCTCTCAGCATGGAGAAAGGAAAAATGGGGGGGGGTGGCGATGCCAGTGGGCATGGCCATGTCCACTGACATCATCTGGCCCATGGTGTGCATCGTGGGTGGGTGGCAAATCAGCCTTCTACCTATAGTGGGTTGCCCACCCCTGCCTTACAACAACCCTGCAAGGTAAATTGGGATTAGAATCCCCCATGTTGGAGATTTGGAGTACTGAGGTTCTGAGGTGGAGGCTTGTCTCAGGCCACCTAGAGAGTTCATGGCAGAAGCAAGATTTGAATAGGGAACCTCATGATTTGTAGCTCAGACTACAAATCATGTAGCCACTTTGCTACACCAGCTCTAATGTAGCTTTGATGTACACCAGCTTCTTCCCACTAATAGGGAGAAGAGATTCCTCACTTTTCTGTGCATATCTTTATGCCTTCCTGCCTGCCTGCACTCACATGGATGAGCATGTTCAGAAATACCTTTATTTTCCAGTTAAAGCACAGTGTACGGATGCGATGGAATATGGAACATTTAGTGATGTTTCTCCAAATGTTCGATGCAACTGACATTTAGACTGCGATGCTAAACAAACTTATCTAGCAGTAACTTCTGAGTAGACACATACAGGTTTGCTCTGTCAGAGCCTCTTAGCAGCTTTTTTTCCCAACTTTTGGCTGAAGAGGGCAGCCTTCCCTCATATACTTGCAAGTCCTGTGATTTGAAATGGTTGCTGTGCATTGTGAATATTCGTTGCCCTACACAATTAGCACGAACTGGACTTTTTCTTTTGTTTTTAACTTACTGATCACAAATATTGTCTGAGAGAAATTCTGTTCCACCTTTTACAAATGCAAAATATAATTATGAAACTTACATTTTTTTAGTGGGACATACTCACTGTTCCTTCCCTTTCATCCTTTTTTTAACCCCTAAACTCCTTTCCAGTCTCCTTTTGGAAATATTAGCCTAGTATAGTGCCACTGCCATCTTAGAATATCCTTCCCCAAACTGGTGCCCTCCAGATGCTTTGGACTACAGCTTCCAGCATTCCAAACTATTGGCTGTGATGGCAGGGGCTGATGGGAGTTAAAGTCCAAAACATCTGAAGGTTGGAGAAGGCTGCTCTAGAGTTTTATGCCGAGGGGACGTTGGAGGGAGTTTCTAAAGCACAGAGTATCTGCCTCGTTTGATACTTATAGGACAAGACAAATGGCTACTCCAGTTTTTGCAATTAGCATGATAGATTTAAGGGGCTCTTAGAGGAATTTATTGCTGAGATGCATTTCTGTGGTATTGTAGGGAGTATTGCAGGGCGCTTGGAGTAGTAGGAATGATAGATTTTCACACTTATTGCTGCGGCAGTCCCCACGTCGCATCTCTTCTCCTGCAGTGACAGACAAATTTGAATGCCTGCCTAACCTTTCCCCATGCCATGATTTAGATTCTTTGATGGGCTTTGGAGAGAATAAGAATGAGCTAGAGGGAGAGCAAATGTATCAGCAAATAATTTATGGACACAGTCCACTGAACAACTTCCATTCTTTTGAATGGAGCCTGAATTAGAGTAGATAGTGCCCAAAATATTTGGCAATGAAATGTAGCTTACATTTTTTTAATTAATTAAAAAAACTTAGGGTGCAATCCTATGCATGTTTAGACAGGGAAACGTCCTACAATTCCCAGCATTCCCCAGCCATCTGGCTGGGGAATGCTGGGAATTGTAGGACAGTTCCCTGTCTAAACATGCATAGTATTGCACCCTTATTTGATTTCACCCCTCCCTTCAACAACTTCCCAGGGCAGCTTGCCAAGTGTCATATTGCTAAAATGGCAATCAAACAAACGAAAGCAAAAAGTTGAAATAACTAAGAGAGATCTGTTGAGCATTAAAATGCCATCCCGTGTGGAGCTTGCATTTTGACATGAGGGTGGCTATGTCTGGTCTGTCAATGGGAACATTATGTGAGTCAGTATCATACAGATGAGCTGGATGCCTGTGAAACAAAGTGAGTTGTATTATGTGTAATGCTTTAAGCTGTTCACTGAAACTGGAGAGTTCAGCTGTCTTGAAAAAGATTCCATTGGATTTTCAAGCACTGTGATGCTTCTCACTTGAGCCTCCATTGGTCTTTGTACTTTCTGAGCCAGGTGGGGAAAGATGTGGCTGCTTAAACAAGTGCACTCACTGAGTGGTTCTTACCTTAGGCACAATCAGCAAAAGTAAGTCACAATTACATCCTATTGAAATCCATGGGACTTAAGTTACTTGCAGCTAACAGTGCAATCCTAGACATGTCTATTCAGAAGGAAGTCCCCTGACTCCCAGGTGGGTGTATCACAGGGATGTGGAAATGTGTGGCCCTCCAGGTGTTGCTGGACTGCAACTCCCAACATCCTTCACCAATGGCTATGCTGGCTAGGGCTTATGGGAGTTGCAGTCCAACAACATATGGAGGGCCACACAATCTGCATCATCGGTGAATAGGATTGTAGCCTAAGGCCCATTCCATTGCCTTCAGTGGGACTATGTTCCAACTTGCTTTTCCTGGATTATGCACCTATGTTTCCATTTAAAGTTTTGCAAAGGTTTAGGATTTGACTCTGAGTTGTTCTCAGTACTATCTTTATGATTATGTCACTGAATAGAGACATGGAAGCCCCCACTAAATATTACTGATTCATGAAGAAGAAATATAGGGTGCAATCCTAAACACACTTACTAGGGAATAAGCCCCACTGAACACAGTTGAAGTTATTTCACAGTAAATATGCATAGGGTTAATGTGATTTCTGGCCTGAAAATATATCTCATGGAAGTTCCTTTGTTTACTCATGTTTTTGAAAAAAAATAATACTAACTAACTAATTAATTTATATTTAATAAATATAAACATAAATTGTAATGATAAGCTTGGAGGTTCATGTAGCTGATGGTACAGGTCTTGTATGGCAGTGCAGAAGACTGTCAACTCCACCCTAAAATCAATATCATCATCACTGACATTGACTGACTCAGAAATGTTCTGGGATTCTTCATAGGAACATATGATGCTGTCTTCTACCTCCATCTAGAGCAATATTGGGCCATATAGAGCAATACTGAATCATATAGAGCAATACTGGGCCATCTAGAGAAATATTGGGTCATCTAGAACAATATTGAGTTATCCAGAGCAATATTGTCTACTCTGACTAACAAAGGTCTTCCAGTCCTACCTGGAGATGCCAAGGATTGAACCTAGGGACATTTGCTTGCAAAACATGTGCTCTGACTCAGAAATGTTCTGGGATTATCTTCATAGGAACATATGATGCTGTCTTCTACCTCCATCTAGAGCAATATTGGGCCATATAGAGCAATACTGAATCATATAGAGCAATACTGGGCCACCTAGAGAAATATTGGGTCATCTAGAACAATATTGAGTTATCCAGAGCAATATTGTCTACTCTGACTAACAAAGGTCTTCCAGTCCTACCTGGAGATGCCAAGGATTGAACCTAGGGACATTTGCTTGCAAAACATGTGCTCTAACACTGCTACATCCCTTCCCTGTTCATGGTAATAGCTTCATTTTCTTCTGTCAGATTAAAGAGCCACAATATTATTTATTATTATTTATTTAAAGTATTTTTATCCCATTCTTCAGCCAAAAACTCTCCCAGAGCTGCTTACCTGCCATCAGAAAAACAGGTAGAATAGACCCACTTCCCCTCTTGCCTCCCTCAACGTGGCCTGCTGCAGTGGCTGGTGGTGGTGAGAGCTATGGGAGGAGGAGCCTTCATGGGGGAGGACTTTCAGCATGGCTGGTGAAATGGCCCTGCTTCTCCACTCCAACTACAAATACATTCCTGCCTTATTTTCTTGTATACCAAGTGGCTGAATAGAATTAGTAGAGAAAATCATCTTAATTTCAAATCAAGTGTAATTCTTCAAAAATATTCTGAAACCTTTGGAATGGGTTTAGCTTGAAAAGGCAAATCAACAGCTATTGCCAGGAATGCAAAAGAACTGGTTTGATGGATTTTTGTTTTGACCAGTTTTGTATCCCAGGGGTTGGCAGAAAGTAGATCTTCAGATGTTTTGGATCTCAAATCCCTGTATTCTTGACTATTAGCCATGCTGGCAGGGACTTCTGGGAGTTGAAGTCCAAAATATCTGGAGATCTGCCTTCTGGCCATCCCTGGTATCCCACCAGCAATGAATGATTTGAACTTCTCAAAATAGTTATCTGCTGGTGGAAAAGTCAGAGAAGGTACAGAACATGTCTGTAGCTGTTCAATGCCAGTGAGATTCTGTACTCTAGGTAAATCCATTCATTATACTTATTCCATCAAAATTCATCTGTCCAGGTACATAGAAATTCTGGAGGGGTGAGTTCTGATGGAATAAGTATAATGATATAGATTCTTAATGGCTGGCACTTCCATGCAGTATCTTCTCTGTTCTTGTCTCATCTTGTTCTTACATTGATTCCTGTAAAGCAAAAGTTATCTCTGGCACTAGCATATAAAAATATCTGACACCCTTTCCTTTTAACGATCCTTCAATAATTTATGTGCAACTAACAAGTTTGTTGCATATAACTCTCTTACATTCCATTCACATCTGAGTTTGGATAATTTTCTTTAGATCACACATTTTGCTTTATATCACAATTTGATGGCCCTGAGAACTTTGTTATGGACAGCATACAAAGGCCATCAATTAAATAGGGAGCAATCCTACTGGGATAGGCGGCTGCCTCCTAACTCGGAGGCGATGGCCTATCCAATGCAGGGCAGGAGAAGTGCAGAGTGGATCATCCCCTCCATGCTTCAGCCACGCTGTATTTGTGGCTAGACAGCCAATTTTGGCTGTCTAGCCACAGGAAGTCGGACGGTGGAACGCGGCAGCTGGATGGTCTTGCAAGCCCCTTCCAACCCTACTATTCTATGATTCTATTCTATGGTGATACATTGGATGTGTTGTACCAGATTTCTGACTTCTCCCCAGCACGCCCCTAAGACTGCTCTGTTTTTTCTGCTCCATGCTCCTCTTCTGAGCGTGGAGTGCAGGGCTGCTCTGCACTGCCTACAAGGCACTGGGGGAGTGGGTGAGGATCGGTTGTCAGGGAACTGACCTCGGAGAGTGGGCTCTGCTGACTAGCGGCCATAAGATTGTGCCCTAAGGAAATTAAGGTGTGATCCTATGCATGTTTAGACAGAAAAAAGTCCTGCAACTCCCAGCATTCCTTGGGAATGCTTGCTGGGGAATTCTGGGAGTTGTAGGACTTTTTTCTGTCTAAACATGCATAGGATTGCACCCTTAAAGGCTTGTTTCCTTGCCTCAAAGCTCTCAAACCTTGCCCTAATTGCCTTTTGAGTCCTGACCTTAAGAAATCAACTGCCTAATCCTCAACCAAATTGGTTAAAACGTTTAGGTTGCAACATTCACCCGTGACCTTAGTTTAGGACAACCATCCCCAATCTGGTACCCTCCAGATATTTTGGACTACAGCTCCCACTGTTCTTGACTATTGGCCATGCTGACTGGGGCTATGGGAGTTGAAGTCCAAACTGGCTGGAGGGCACCAGATTGGGGAAGGCTAGTTTAGGGACAAACAAAAGGAAGAGAGAATGTGCCAGGTTACCCATGCCTACAATGTGCTTGATAGTGCCTAGCCAAATGTTTTGCTTAAAAAAAATAGATTGCACCAAGAGGCCATGTCCGTCAACAAAAGGGCTTGGAAATATTTTTTCCTGGCTAGGGATAAATGTACGTCTTCTCCCCTGGCGACTCTCCATGCCTTCCTTGGGAGGCCTGCCTCATTCCTTCAAAGCCATGCTTCATGTAGGATGTAAGTAAGTGTGAAATGCTATGTTTATGGGAATGAAATCCACAAATATTCAGCCTTTGTGAATCGTTTGTAGAGCATGGCCTAAGAAGGTTGTGAGGAGTCTGCCTGTGTACAGTGAAGGATAATTCAGAAATCTCCAAGGGGAAAATGAAGAAATCAGGATAAAATTATCTAGTACTACCATACTGAATCAGCCATGAATGTCACAATCTGAGGTTATTATTTCAGTTAAATCCAAGCACTCTGACTTAAAAGGTCAGTAGACCAGGCCTTTGATCTCCAGTAGCAGTGAACATAATACAGGTGGCTCTTTTGAAGCCACAGCATTTGTAATCTTTTAATTTATTTTGCAGGGGTGTTGTGAGAACATAATGGGATAATCTCATGTATGCTCTCCTGAGCTCCTTGGAGAAATGCAATGTAAACAAACAAAGAAAAGGAAATAAATGGAATCATGTAAAGCAGTAGCAAAACCATATGCCCCAAATGCCCCCATTTACATTGCAGGTAAATCACTATCACTTGGGGAGGGGGGGAGGAATCGGACAACACCCCCATGCACTGAAAGAATGTGGGAGGGAAACATGAAGCCACATGGGACAGTCCTGACCTCTGCTGCTAATACACCATCTCCCCATGCCTTTGGCTGGTGTGTAAAGGGGCTCTTTGTGCATGCTAATGTACATGCATAGAGCTTTCTTGACATCAGAGGAGACTCTGGCCCAATCTGCCCCCACCCCACACATGGAAGGTCTCTACACACATAATGATGCATGCACTCAGAGCATCTTCATGTCAACTCAATGCACAGTCAGCGGGCTGTCCTGTACCAGCACCTCGAGCCATCAGCATCGGAGGATTCCAACCCCTCATCGTCAGAAGAGACTCCAGAGTCAGTAGGGGAAGACTCAGCCATGGAAAGGCATGGTGACACTTCTATTTCCCCAGGATGCAGTTCTCCAGAGGAACCCCAGAGGGCAGCTTCCCTGCATCCAGAGGAGGCTCCAGTCCATTATCGTCCTCAGGCTCTGAGGGCTCCGGCCATGAAGAGAATAACATGCCACAATCGCTCCTACGTTGCTGCAACCTGAGTCCTCTTAAACAGACCAGGCCTCTGTAGGGGCCAAATCCTCAGTAAAGATAGAGGCAGAGCTCACCAGGCTAAAGGTCTGTAGCTTCCTTTTTAAGCCTCGGACTTGGTCTGGTTGCTCTTTGTTGGAGCAACATTCAGGCAATCTTGTCTGGTTTCCAGCACCACCTGGAGCTGTTTGTGGGCTGATCTCTTTCTGCCTTGGTTCCTGAGAGACCTGGCCCTGATCTGATCCCTAGCGGAACCCTACAACCCAAGCTACATCTCAAAGCATCATCAGAAGTCATGGTATAAAATGGTATGCAGGTTGTGTATGTGTGTGTGTGTGGGGGGGCTGCTGAGCGTGTCAGTGGGGGAGGGCATGGCTAGCCCACCTAGCCTTGGAACCCCTTCAATTGTTCTTTTAATGTATACAGGGGGTGTCATCTGAATACCCATCCTACTTTTGCCTTTTGTGGATGCCTTGTTAAAATGCTGTTAGTGTGGATTTCTTGACTTGATTCTTTAGAGTTTGACACTTTCTCCAGGGTCTCTAGGAGTGAAATCTCTCTGTGTGTGAGCGTGATGCTCTTGTTCCTTCGTGTACGCAGCCTGTCATTTCACATACTGCAGCTGTGAGGTGTTGAAAACCCAAGAGGGGTGAAGACGTTAGGCAGTTGTCCTTGGTGTAAGAATTGGTATTACAATCATGTCCCTATTTTCCTCTGTGAAATACTGGAAAGTATGCAAGCTGCAAGGAATGGGGACGGTATCTTTCAGACAGGACAAATGTCCATTTGATTTTTTTTAGTCATTGTTAATCTGAAGTGCCAGATATAGCAGTGATTGAGAAGCACCCTTGGGCTGTAAGCTAAACCTTATCAACAGAGCTTCCTCCAATTTTGACAAGCCCTGGGCAAAGTGTCCTGAGGCAGGGGCCCTCTCCCATGAGTGGGATGCTGGGCTTACCCCTCCTGCATTGGGCCTTGGTGGATTCACCTGGTGGTGGCAGCAGCAGCATTTCGAGGTATACTCCAAGCTGCTCTGGGACATTGGCTCCAGCTATCATTCAAATTTTCCCCAATGTCTAGAGTGAGCAGGTGTCCTGCCTCAGAGTACAGACCCATTGGAGGACAGTCCTCTTTTTTTAAAAAAATATTTTATTTATTTTATTTTTATAAATGAAATAAACAATACCAAAATTAGCAACAACCTAATCAATACTGCAGTTTCCCAACAGTACAATATTCTGATGAGGACACCACAATAACAAAGAGAGAAGAAAAAAGAGGGGGGGGGGAGAAAAAAAGGGGGGGGAAGGGAGGAGGAAAGAAAGTGAAGAAAAAAGAAAAATTCCCTCCCTCCCCCTTCCCTCCCCCTCTCCCTCCCCCTTAAAGTATTGAATTTAAACTCCAACACCCCCTGGCCTCCGATGCCATTCTATTTTAAAAACTATATCTATAACCTTAACATCTTACAGTTTAATAAACAACCTTACATTTCTATATCATATCATCAATCTTATATCAAAGAAACAGGTCTACAATTCATTCCCAAAAGCCTATATTATTATTAATAATAATAATAAAATATATAGTTTTATATAATAATAAAACTTAATATAAACCTTCAACACTCAGTAATATATTTTATACTAGATATATTATCTATTTTAAAATAAACAATATAAAGAAAAGCAAGAAAAAATAAAAGATGAAAGAGAGTAAACCAATATAAATATAATCATTTATCTTCTGAATTAGCCTGGATCATATTGACTAAACACAAACAGTTAACAAAGCTTGTTTAAAGATTCCAGTTCATGGGGTTGTAACAGAATTCTCACGCATTTTTACGTTAAGCCATGCCTCTGCCATTTCATGATTTAGAAACTTCTTCATCTGACCTTCAGACACCATACAAAGTATAGCATGATATTTTAAGTAATATTGTAAGTTCATTTGTTTTGCCATATGCTTTGCTTTGATAAATTGCCTTCTTTTATTCGCCACCTCTTTGATATAGTCTGGAAATAACATAACTTGTTTCTTGTTTCCAGGAAAGGCTTCCAGCCTCCCTTGCCAAACACAGGATATAATTCTTTGTGGAGACTTTTGCAAATTGAGCTATGATCATGTAATCAGTCCCTTTAGCATTTGGCACACACAATGTCTGCTCAATATCAAGTAAATAATCAGATGGAATAGGGAGTATCTCATGCAAAAGTTTATCCACAACAATAGGCAATTTTACATCATTAGGCAGATTTTTAATCCCAATAATATGTACATTGGATCTTTCCATGAAGGCCTCTACTTGAGAGATTCTATCAGAGATATTTTTAAAACAAATTTGTGTTGTAGTTTCATTTCCTGCCACTCGGTCTTCAAGCTCATTAATTTTCATCTCCATTTTTTGCTGTGACGCATTAATTAAATCTACAGCTCCTTGCAGGGCGGTGATGGAATTTTGGATTAAATCCAACCTTTTGACTTGTTCTGTAAATTGCGAAGATAAAGTCTTTATCAGCGTAAATAATTCCCCTATATCTTCTGTTTTCAACACTTTTGACACAGAAGATGCGGGGGGAGTAGATGCCAGCTCCTTTCTTCTCCTCGGCGCAGATATGTTTCTCTCAAACAGAACTTACAGGTCCTCAGATGTTCTCAGGTATTGTTAACATTTCTTAAATCATCCCTCAGAGGTTGTTGATATTTCTTAAAGCATATATTATTATGGAACACCTCAGCCCTGTTTTCTCCTATAAAATAGGAGTCTCAGTACAGCTTTTTGCATTGGTAAAGCTCTGGAGAGATAATCCTGGAATCCAGCCCCTCCCCCCACTATCTCATGGGGGTTACTTTTCTCCAAGATGTTGTCCAGGGCTACTACCTTGCCCCCCTTTTCAATTCCAGGGGGGAATGAAAAGGTTTCTCAACCCTTGAAAAAGCTGTTTGAAAAAGCTCCCATGGAGACACATGGGAAGCTGCCAGAGTGACATCGGTCCTAGCCGGAAGTCGAGGACAGTCCTCTTTTTGAATGCACCCTCTGTTTGAAGAACTCTCCAGTCCAAGTCCAGTTTAAAGATAAAGAACCACAAGAAGGGAGAACAGAGACCATGAAGTTGCCTATCAGTAGTTAGCGTCTAGACAGCAGTCTCTCTCACTACAGCGAGATGTATTATCTTTTTGCTTACATTATAGTAATTGTTTCTAAATATACATCTGTACACATAAGGTAGCATATGGACACCTTATGCAAATATATGTCCTTTTGTGTAAGTGGCCATCCTACCAGTGCCTCTGATGTAGCATCATTCCAGGATATTGGAAGAAATGAAAATGGTGGCTAGATGACTGGCAATGTTCAGAGTACCAGGCCAGAAAAACATAATTCAAAACAGGACCCGAGGCAGGCAGCAGCGGCAGGCCTTCCAGAGTTCTGGGTCTCCAGCAGCTTCCCAAAGATGCTAAGTGGTGATGCCAACCCTGCTTATCAGGAACCAACAACTACATCTCTCTCTTTTTTCAGATTTCAGGGTCTGCCAATTATTGTGATCTCATTCTTGTTTCTTTTCATTTAATGGAGTTTTATTTTGAAATAAAGCTAAAAATACAGGCAAGAAAAAGAAAGAAATTACATAACAATAAAAGATGACCACTAATTAAGAGAAAAGAGGGAAAGGAAATGCCTTGTTATAGCCTTCTCCAAGTTGGTGGCCTCCAGATGTTTTGGTTTTTGGCCATGCAGTCTGGGGCTGATAGGACTTGTCGTCTGAAACATCTGGAGGGCACTAGTTTGGGGAAGGCTGGCTTGCCTTAGTATATCATGGCTGAGCTTGTGGGACAGTTAAGAGTAAAACTATCTAAACTATCTAAGGAGAATCTCATAGAGAGTTTGGATGTGTAAGGCCGCAGTCCTATGCATGTATAGACAGAAAAAAGTCCTACAACTCCCAGCATTTCTCAGCATAGCTGAGGATTGTGCCCTAAGTTATGTAATTGTATCACCACCAAGAAAAAGAAAAGTTCTCAGTCTTGTCTGCATTCACTTGGAATCGACAGTGCCTAGAGATGTGAAAGTCTGGGAAAAACCCATTAAAAATTGAGGGGGAAAAAAACAGATACACCTGAAGGGGTGGGGGACATTTTTACATCCCTGCCCCCCTGGTATCTTTGGACAATTTGTGGAAAAAATGTTTTTTTTAACTATTTTTTCTGGGTTTTTTCCCAAGCCGCCACATCTTTAATAGTTCCTCAACATTTCCACAAGATAGTGCTTCAGAGTTCCAAATGTACCATGGGGGGAAGTCAAAATATAAAGTGTTACTGAAGTGTATAGAACCATTTAAGTCTTTTCTGTTAGTGGTAGATACTGAGATTTCTTATGTTACTTGGTTCTGCAGCCCTAAACCTTTTGTACCTGTTTTCCTCAAGCAAAGCTGGAAGCTATTTTTCCTGCACACTGCAGTATTTCCTTAAAAACAATCTGTGGGGGAATCTACTATTTCCCAGCCCATCCAGCTCTCTGTTTAAAGTGCCTTTTGTATTCTGATGGTTTCATTAGTAAGGAGCTGTCTGGAGCTTTTAAATTCTTTTATCTTTTTAATTAAAGTAATTTGGATTAAAGGGAGGCAGTTGCCATATTAATAATTCCGTAATACGGCCGTATTTTATACTAATAGTGGCTTCAAGGGTTTTTGTGCTTATAAAAGACTGTATATAATGGAGCCCTGGTATAAAATGGAATGGTGAGTATCGGCTCCATTTTAAATATCAAAAAAGCAAGAAGAAAACAGGTAACTGTGGCTTAATGTGACTGTTTCTTCACTTTGTTGTTGATTCTACACATCAAATGACTGTTGAAAAATCAATGTGTCCTAGAATATGTAGTTCTACATCTTGTTTCCTGCCCTAGGGATGGTAGGATTTCCTATTCTTTACTTAAAAAAAAATACTACCCCTTGCAACTGGGTCTCTTCCCCCTCTCCCCCAGAGTTTCTTTTACTCCCCCCATCATACCAGAGCCAGATCTCTGAGTGTGATATCATAGATGGCTTAGAGCAGGGTTGCACAACCTTTGGCCCCCATGACATCCCTATTGCTGCTACTGCTGAATTCCCCCACCCCCATACCCCATTTGCTGTTTCTGCCACAAACAAACCTGGTTTCCTTTGCTTGTTGCCTTCCAGCTGAAAAAGATACTCTAGCAGCACTCTCAGCAGGCTCCATGAGTCTTGCCCTCTGAGAGTGGCCACCAGAGTGTCTATTACTCTTGCCCTGTGAGTGTTGCTGATGGTGAGAGTGACAGGAGCAACTGTTTTACAGTAAGTGTGTGAGTATATATGTGTGTGCGCACGTATGTGCATACTTGCATGCAGGAGGTCCCTGGCCCCTAAGCCAACATCATATATATCCCTTGGGACTGAAAGAGTTGTGCATCCCTGGCTTAGAGAGAGCTAAACAAAAAACTCTATTGTCTCTGTGTCAACATGAACAGAACAGCAACAGAAAACTCCACCCAGATATACCTAATTCCCGGCCACCTAGTGGCTTAACCATATGACTCATACCTAGATGGGAAGCAGACTGTCAAGTAATCTTCTAAATATACTTGGTTATGTCCCACTCCTAACCGATTACCGTTATTACTATGAGCCATGGTGTTTTTTAATCTGTTGGGAAAGGGCATGGAGCACATAGATTTAGTCTAGTTTTCTGTTCCCTTTCCTGGCACTCTCCAACACACCAGTGGAACGATTTCCAGAATCCACTGCAGGCAAGTGAATGGATACACAGCCAAAGAAAAGAGCTTCCCTGATACATGGAGAGCCATATCTTGGGTATCTGAGTTTAGTGCAAGTGTGCTATTTCCATTTTGTTGGGGTCTACATAACACCCTTCTCTTCACAGGCACCTGGTATTGGATTGCCCCCAACAAGATTCCCTTGATCCAATAAATGGTTAGCATTGCTTTCTTCGGTGCTGAAACTAATTCGATCTATACAAGGTGATGTATATTGAGGTCTGCCACTGAATGACAGTAACTGTTTTTTCCCTGTTGTTTTTCAGAAGCCTACAGCCAGCAAGACTTCAGGTGCTCCTTCATATAGCAGATGCTCAAGTTCACAACCACATCAGGTAATAATGCTGTATATAACATAATCCTGTATATTACTTCATAATAATCCTATATGTCAAACAAAGTTGACTGATGAATATTATTTATGTTTTGAGTTTTTGGATATGCTTCTCATCTTACAGGCATGATAAATCAAATTCCAATGGTGTCTAAGGACAAAAGAAAATGCATTAGCCTCTAGACAGAGATGCTTAAATGGCTGATTACGGCGGCTCTTTCCAAATAGCAAACTGCTTGTGTGCAGTAATGGGGGATGGGACATTTTCTCCATGCCATTACAAGCATCCATACATTTTTGTGCTGAAAAGATGATGATGACATCTTTTCAGTAGAAGAATGGTTGAGAAGTGCCTAAAACTCAAGCTATGTGCCAGAGAGCTGGATTGGGTTCCTTATAGTTGGCATATAATGGGGGAGGCCCAAATACATTTTCAAAATGGTTCTCTTTGGTTCTAAGATAAAGAGGTAACACTAATTTTGTGGAGAATTACAACAGCTTTTGCCGACCATCTTGGTTTTTCCTTTGTATTATCTCCATTTACCTTATTTTTCTCCTTTGCGACACCATTTTGTGACCTCCTTTTGGCTGTGACTGATTTGCATAGTTTAGGATTCATTTGTGTTCAGCTTGATGATGGGCTCCAACACAGCTAAAGTTAGTCATGACTAAGTACCAATCAAGTCAATGGAGGAGAAGGCTGTTCATGGTGAAGAAGGGTCTCAATGGCTACTAGTCATGATGGCTATATACTATCTCCAGTATCAGAGACAACATTCCTCCGAATACCAGTTGCTGGGGAACACAGAGTGCTATTGCATTCATGTCCTATTGTGTGCTTCCCAGAGCAGCTAGTTGACCATGGTGGGAACAGAATACTGAACTAGATAGGCCTTTGATCTGATCTGGCATGGCTCTTAACACGTTTGTTGCAAGTACTACTGGTTTCCCCTGTTTGATTATGGGGTTTTGTGTGTGTATCAATGCTGTATTATTTTCCTGTGTTTTATTGTTTGTACCCCACTTTGGGTAAGAAATATCTGAAATAAATAAATAATACTCCATTCACTTCAGCCACTGACAGTGGCCCAGTTCACATGTAGCTGTTTAACCTACATGGGTTGCTTAACCTACAACTAGGGTGATGAACCTATGGGTTGCTGGGTGGGCGCTAGCAGGAGCAAGGAAGTGCACTGCCTCTGGCGTGCTTCTCACACCCACCTTCAGTAAACAACATACGGTTGTCTTGTTCATATGCTGTAAGTGTGACAACTGAACCTGGACACTCTGAATTGTTTAGGGGTTAAACAAACCAGAGTTAACTCAACAACAGATCGTAGGTTAACTCTTGGTTGTTTAACCCCTAAACAATTCAGAGTGCCTTGGGTTGGACTCATGCTCACCACCTAGGAATGGGGTGACTGTGGGTTGTTTACTGAAAGCAGAAGTCTGGAGTGTGCCAAAGGCAATGTGCTTGCTTGCTCCTGCTCACCCCCACCAATTTGTGGGTTCAATAACTCACAAATTGGCATTACATGTGAACTGGGTCAATAGATGGAATGAGGTCACCGTGATCACAGTTATGTTGATTTTTAAGTACCCCTCCTTCAAGGATTGCAGAAGCACAGCATATAAATAAACCCCTTTCCTTCTCTACCCTTGCATAGTCAGGCTACACCTGGGTCAACGTGGCTTATCATATTTGGGGATGACTTTTTAAGGTACCTTCTAATAAGCATCCTGGAGCATTTAATGCTGAGTCTGCCAGCCATGTCTGCACAATTTCATAATAGGAGTTCACTGTGCTTTCTAATCAGAATTAGGTTGTATGCTTAAATTGTCAGTAGATCCCTACTGATATGCTTAAGGCAAAAATGAAATTGAATATTGTTTCATCAGTGTAGGCACGCAGCACGTTATCTCCTGTTAATAGCAGATACACTCCAAAATTAAAAGAGTGCACCTTTAACAAACCCAGTGGAATCTACTTTACTGTATACTGTTAAGACTTGGCTTCTTTTCCTGGGAGAAAAAGATAAGTGTATATCCAAGATTATTGTGTTGGAGGATTAGAATCCTGTTAGTGGTTGAACAGGGTTGAAAGATTAACTAGCAGGAATATTGTTTGAAAGTAAATCTGAAGCCATTCTGCATCTGTTGGAAAAGCTTTGTCCTATTATATTAAAACATGCCTGTGGTACTGCATCTCCACATCGAATATTATACCTCATGCATTGTAATCTTTCGCCTCCTTTTTGTCCTTTGATTTATAATCTCCTTTTCTTTTTATCTCTTTATTGTAAACCTTTATCTTCAGTATTTTGGTTCTAATAAGCATATAGACTTGCCTGGTGGATATTAAACTGCCGATATCACCAGTGGAGGAGGGAAAGGTGAATGTTACAGCATCGTCATGGAATCCCAAGGCATAATTTTCTTTTTACATCAGGGTTCAACAAAACATTTATATTAACATATAAATGGAACCAATTACCTAGGGAGGTAGTGGGCTCTCCCACACTGGAGGCATTCAAGACGAGGCTGGACAGCCATCTGTCAGGGATGCTGTGACCTGGATTCCTGCATTGAGCAGGGGGCTGGACTCAGTGACCTTGTAGGCCCCTTCCAACCCCACTATTCTATGATTCTATTATTCTAATCACAGATTGTATTCCATGTAGTGTCCTGTAAGAGACTTTGTTGCTTATTTACACATTTAGAAAATAATTTTCCAAGAACAAACAAGATTATGGCATCAATTCATATTGTCTGCATTTTCTTTGCCTCACACTGGGAACTCAATGAAGCCTCTTCTATATGCAAAATAATCCATAGAAAAATTGAACAGAACTACAGAAATGTGACCTTTGGTGCATCTAAAAAATGTTAAAAGTGAAATGGACTTCCTCCTGCTTTCGACTAACTTTTCTTTTAGTTTTTCCAAATTCATGTTGGAGAAACAGTAGGGGTTGAGATTGTCTGTATCTCTCTTTGGGCCTAGAGAAACTGCCTATTTATTTTCAGTGGTTCACATGAATTGCAGTGCAGTCATCAACAGATACATAATTATTCCACTGAGTAAACTAAAAAATATTTCTAGCTAACACAGGCTAGCTAAGGACAGCCATTCCTCGGTGGTTTGTTTTTGCTTGCCTTGGCTTCTATGTTGAACATAATATAGCCATAAGAGGCCAAAGATCATTTAACCCCAAAGTCTGTCAAATGCAGGGCAAGACATTTACCTATACTTATCCCCAATAAACCTCTATAACCCAGATTAACTGTGTCCCAAGCAGAGAGCACAAACATGCAGATTGTTCTAGATTATTCAAGCAAGAGAGTCACTCGTTCACCACCACCCACACACAGTGGCTGCCAAGAATATAGAACCATTCTTTAGAATTGAATATCGATGCATGCAAAGGACATTTCTTTGCACACATTTGCCCTAATCCACAAAGACCTGTGCATGTGAAACCAGCACGTGATTCCTATTTTAGGGTGGTGTAGCCCCGATCAAAAAGATTGGCGTTCTCAGTTCCCATAGCATCAATCACATCTTTGGAAGTGGACTGCTTGCCTCCCATTTGGGTGACTGGTGCAATCTGTCAGGAGTGCCCTAGTGGCCTCTTTCAGTCTACTCCAATAGCCAACTCAAGACACAGACAAAAGGATTCTTTTCAAGGCTTTAATCCTTTTACAACTTAATGACTCTTTCAGATGCTAATCACCAGCGACTAAGCAATGAACAGCAGAGTAGCCTATGCTCCGGGTTAGGCAGTTGGTCCCTGTTTGAAGGAGAATCACTTGCAGATCCTGAACTTATGGGCTAGGGAGAGTTCCTCCCTCTTTCCCTTGGGTCCACGGGACGCAACCGCTGCTTGCGCGCCAAACGGGCACTACGCCTCCTTTCCGCGCCCTCCATCGCTCGTCGCTCTCTGTGTCTGCGTCGAGTATCTAGCAAGCCCCCCTCCCGCACTCTCTCACTGCCAGGGTCACTATCTATCTCAGGAATGCTGGCAGGAGGAATCTTTGCCAGCTGCTGTGCCTGTGAGGGATGAGTGGGCTCCTCTCCCACAGATTGCTGTTTCTCCTCAGAATCAGAACTGCTCTGGGGTTCTATGGGCTCAGTTTTCACCCTGACATCATCAGAGATTGCATCAACATCTTCCTTGATCAGCAGGGGCTGCATGCAGCTGTCTAAGTGCATAGGTGTAACCTAAAAGGCCAAGTTCTCCTTTGCATGGCGCTCTATGCATCCCTAAGGGGTCAACACATGGGGCTTTCCCCCCCCCTGCAATTTACCAAGGCTTCTGCTTCTGGATTCTTTGTGGGATTAAGATTGGCTCCCTTACATGGGCTGACATGGTCTGCTTTTTTAGGGCTGTCTTTCTCAGCAAGTTCTCAAAGCCTCTTTGCCACCTCCTCAGAATTTTACATATTACATGTTTATCCTGCTGTTCTCCCAAAGAGCTCAGAGCAGCATACATGTCTCCTTCCATTATAGAAAAACCCTGCAAAGTAGCTTAGGAATTGGGGGGGGGGACTAGCCCAAAATATCTTTCCTTTTTCTGTGATGGAGTAGCGTACCTCATATGGAGCCATCCTATGAGCCTCATGGCACTGTGGTTATAGTGGAACTGCACAATTCCACACGGCCATTAAAGTGGATTTACATTTAAATACTGCATTATCTCCGATCTTTTAAAAAGTGGGATAAAAGTTAAAAACCGCAGGAGATGCCCTGGAGGTTGATGACATCATGTAAAGGTAAACTTCCATGAGTGACCAATCACAAGCGTGCAATAAAAGCCCCGTGTGAAGGAGCCCTTAGGCACCAAGAACATAACAATGCTTGCCATAGTATGGGCTTCCCTCTTAGGGCTGTTGGGCAGGGGGGAACCTGCCCCATTGTGGTGGGGTCCAGAGGCATTCTGGGTAATAAAGATGGTGGCTGTAGCTACTTTGCTCTGCACTTCTCTGCTCAGCTGACAGCCAGGCTGAGCACCACTGTTTAAAAAAGTGTATATATTTAAAAGATGGCGGTGTCAGCCCTGGTGGATCCTTTCCTCTTGGGAATGTGGGCCTTGACATTTGCCCCACTATGCTAGGATCTCGTGCCAGGCCTGTCTGTAGTAAACTCCTCACATAATAAGGAGTTTCATCACCTTAATTTCCTGTGCGAAGTCTGTAAGTGAAACATGCTAATATGAAAAAAAAACCCTAAATATATAAGTTACTATGATACAGAACCTACCAGTTCTGAAGGATTCAGGCTACAATGTTATGCAAGGCTTCCTGGAAGTAAGCCCATTGAATATAGCTGGGAATTGCCTCTAAGACAAAATGCATAAGATTGTGTTGTCCTTGTTTTCTCACATGGTAACATGATCATTTTATTTGGAAGGCAATTTCAGACAAAGACCTCTGCATGAGTCATCGAGCGAATCTATCACCACCTCAGGTTCAACATGTCTATTGCCTCTTGAGTTCCTGGCCTTCTGAAAATTTGTAGAACAGAGAAATTGTACAGTTCAAGGCCCAGCAGAAAGTCCCTACTTGCATGTGATCAAAACACTTTAATCTGTGCTATTAGCCTTTCACCTGTTATGAGTTTCCTATAGGATTTATGTGAGTAGGATTATTACTGTGGGTTGCTCTGAGGCAATATTTGCCCAGCATCTTAAACTGGACAAAAGGGTGCTGATAGCCCATGATATTTAGGTGGTTCAGGTGATGGTCAGAAGGGATGACTCATCTGGGCTCCACCCGCCTCCACGTTTCTACCTGGGTGTGTGAATAGTACAATAGACCTCAGTTTGAGAGACAGAATGAGAAATGAGTTTGGGCTCAGTAAGCATCTTAGGGTGCTGTCTTTCTCCCTGGAAATCTGATGTGAGAGCAGTAGATTTTATTTTACCTGTCTGTTGGAGTGTTTATGGCTTTGCCTCCATCTATGCTCAGCCTCTATATCTGTAAATTAACATAAATATTACAAAATGACAAAAGCCTCCAATGACCCCCTTCAAGGAAAACCAAGCCCCTGGCACTGAGCCCATGGAACTTCTCAGTGGAAAAGTAGGTGGAGCATAATATAAATTCTTTGTGCAGAAGGGAAATACTTTGAATACTTTGTCTGGGATCATAGTGGACATATGTAACAGTTTGGAAAACTGCTTGATCTTGAAGGAAGTACTCAGAGTTATAGCTAGTGAACCAAACCTATTTCCGTCTATGATATATTGATATAGTGAATGGACTTGTAGCACCAGAGTAAGTGAAGATAAACAGGTGTGGATGTGATCAATGACTCTCTGCATTGGAGATAATTGGGAGTCCCATGAAACTGTGGAATAAAATTATGGTAAATAAATATTTATCTTACTTATGTTTTTGAGAAATTGTGAAATGTAATTATGGAAAGGTGTTTACTAGCCAATGGTGTATTTCTTGAGTACAAGGAATTTTCACATTTCTCTCATATATTGGATTGGATCTGGATTTAGGAATGTGCAACGGGACTGACAGAGGATTTCCCCACACCCTTCTCCTCATGGCAGCACCTCTAGCCTTCCCCCACCCATGCTACACAGAGCATCATAGGGCCCTGCTGAAATGAGTAGGCTGTGGTGCAGGAGGCTGAGGAGGAAAGGGGGGAATTCCACAGAATACCTGGCAAAGACTTCCTTCTTCTCCTTGTCTCACTCTGTATCCCATTTAGCAAACCCCTGACCTTCTGTGTAGCATTTGGGGAAGGTGGATGGGCTGCCATGGGGAAGAGGAGGTAGGGGAGCTTGTTTCTGTGAGCCCAGTTGCATGTGTTTATCTTGGATCCAACCTTTTTAAAAATTATTTTCTTACATTATCTCACATTTACTTTTCTATCTGCAGTAGTCTAAAAATGGTTAATATTAAAAATATGTTAATTAGTGTAGTTGATTACAAAAATCCAGAATGTGAACATGTCTAATTTACAGCATGATCCCATGCATGTTTGCTCAGAAGTAAGTCCCGGTGTGTTCCATAGGACGTATTCAGAGGGAAATGTGCTTGGGATTGCAGCCCTAAGCTTCCAAATGTTGAATGCAACAAATGAATAAATAAATAACTTAACAAGTGAAGTGGGCTGCGGTAACAAAGCAGATTTATCTTCAGGAAGAGAAGGCAGACAATTTTGAGAGCTGTGCTGAGGTATGAAATAGAAAAGAATAATGCAGCTGTCACAAATAGAAGAGTTTCATTTGAGTTCTACTGCATCAATTTTATTGGTGAAAAGAAAATAGAGATCTGTGGTAGATAGATAGGAGAGGAAGTTTCCTTATACTGAGTCAGACCGTTGGTCCATCTAGCCCAGTACTGCCAACACTGGTCGGCAGCTGCTTTCCAAGGTTCCAGGCAGAAGTTTTTCAGCCCTCCCTGGAGATGCTGGGAATTGAACCTGGGACCTTCAGCATGCAAAGCAGGGGCTCTGCCACTGAGCTTCAGTCCCTCCCAATGATTCTGTGAGCAAGATAATTTCCATGATTGTGGTTAAGGTGCAGAGCTAAAACTAGTACTCTGCCATGCCAGCCATTTCCAACGACAGCTTCATTTAGGTTTTATCTCTGACTGCCCCAATCCCCACCAGCAGCAAGGAAGGAATTACTGGGTCAGGTCCACCACACCAATCAATCCTAGCCACCAAGAGAAGGTGATAGTTGACTTCACCTAGCACACAAGACAAATGATGCCAGCAAATTTACTGTAGGACTTGTGCTTGCATGTGTTCCATGAGTATTTCAAACAACTTTAGGTACCTGATTCCATCAGTTCCATCATAACTGGGAGGCATATTTATAGGACTGTGTCATCCTGTATGAACCTGTCTGTTAATTAAGAATTCTTCAGAGGCCTTTGTGCAGGGGTCCCCTGAATTTAGGCAACCCGAGAGAGGCCTTTTCTGTGCTGGTGCCAAAATGATGAAATTCTCTCCCTAGAAAGGTTTAAAGGTGTCCCCAACCAGTCGTGTCCGACTCTAGGGTGTGGTGCTCATCTCCATTTCTAAGCTGAAGAGCCAGCGCTGTCCGAAGACGCTTCCGTGGTCATGTGGCCGGCATGACTGAACACCGAGGTGCACGGAACGCTGTTACGGTACCTATTTATCTACGTGCAATTTCTTGCTTTCGAACTGCTAGGTTGGTAGAAGCTGGGACTGAAGACGGGAGCTCACTCCATCACGCAGCACATGGGTCTCAAACTGCTGTCCTGCTGACCTTCCAGTCTGCAATTCAGCGTCTTAACCACAATCTTTATTACGTTTCAGGTGCAAGGAAAAGTCTGTTCCATTCTCACATTATTTTAATGGTAGCTGAGATCCTCGGATAGTTTTTAGCTCTTTTATTTTGATTGTATTGATATTGCATTATTTTGGGTGGCGGCGGGGGGGGGGGACATTGTTCTGTAAGCAACCCTGACACGGTTGCTGGTAAACCGTAGGGTAAAATTTCCATAAATACATACAAATATAAAACCTCCAGCCTTTGAATATTGGTGTGGGAAAAACAGAAGAGACCACAAACGTGCATTGAGGATTATTTATTTGGCACAAGGTGTTGTCTTTCAATTTGTCTTCAAAGGCAACTGGTCTACTTTAAGCCATTCAGAAAATATTTGAGGCTGCAGTCCTATACACATTTACCCTATTGAAGGGCTTCTCAATAGACTTGCATAGGATTGCACTATAAAAGCAGTCAGCATGATTTCGAGAAGGCCCAGTTAGGTCCAATCTCCTGGATGGATTCAACTAGTTGCCCATGAAAAAGAGGCACAAGACTTGACTTGACTTGAGCGAAATACAGCTTCAGTGCCCCTTTGAGGTCTCCTCTCTTTTTGGCATTGCATTGATACCATCTCTCATTTCCTTTATTTACTGGTAAACTGTACTACATAGGGATCAGAGTGGCAAAGCACTCTCTTGGTTATATCTAATGCTAGTAGAAAGAGTTTGTGATGTTCTGCTAAGGGTTGTACAACTGCTAGCAGAACAACTAACCGAAGAATATCTAGCCTGATGAAGTCGTAATGAGTTTTGGATAGGGATGCTGGAGAAAGTCGAGACACCCTAAAATGAGCTCGGATTTCTAAGAATCTGACCTGCAGAATCCGCTGCAGACCGACGTCTTCAGGCTGTGCGGAGTCCTTGGACTTTTGGATTTCTTTTTTTACTTTCCTGAAATTTATGCATATTTATTTGTAGCAAGTTTCTGCTGTGACTGGCAAATATACATGGGGAAAGTTGAATGAAATGAGGGACAATATGCTAAATGTTACATACTAAGATAAATTATGTACATTGTTGTGAACCCTCTTATGGAATTATTTGCGTATTTTTCTGCACGACGGAAAAAGTCGAATCCGTCTGTGAGCGGACAATGGAACAAAAGGCACCCGACAATCTGTGAAATACGAATGGAGCGGATTTTACACAATCCATACATCCCTTGTTGTGGAACAGTTTGCAGAACTGCTTGCCCAAGTGGAATCAAATAATGGGTTTGATCCGTGCGTAAGGATGAAAACGGGGTTTCCACAAGAGCTAGAAATCTTGTGCTAGTGGAATGACATCATTGGATACAACCCAATTATTAGGGGAAGTGGAATCTTATCCTACATGAAGCATTAACAATGCATTTAAATACACCAAGGGTATTTTAACACATCTCTGCATTTGAGTAAACACAAGGAAGAAAATGCTGGAAATAGTTTGCAACCTGCACGAGTCCTACAAGGAAGACCCAAAGACACTAGACAGATCACTGGTTGATACAGTCTCAGTGGCAATTAATGTGGCTCTGTTTACTGAAACAAGAAAAATCACAGAAGGATATAACAGAAAAAAACCCTCCACCTTTGTTTTGTTAGTGGGATTGAGAAGGACACTTATTCATCCATTCAACCTTGTATTTTACTTCACTGAAACACAGTTGTAAGAGGGAAGGATTTGTTGCTACGCATACTCCATCTGAGTTGACAGAGAGAAATTCCAAGTTGAATTGCACAAATACGATGCATTCGATTCATTTGTATCATCCTTTCAGGAACAATTACTTTCTTCCATTCTTTCCTGCCTACTGCAGCTGTGATGCATTATCTAAACTGAATTACATCTGCTCATTTAAGTCTGTAAAGAAAATGAATGAAAATAGATTGCTTGCTATAGACAAAGGGCAGATATTCTGAACAGCAAAACAGCTATGATCATTCTAACTGCAAATGGCTGCTTAATAGAACAAAATACAGTAGTACATAAAGATGCTTTTAACCAGTCAAGACATACTTCATATCTGATCTAATAGTGACTTCAAAGCTACCTTTATAATTCGTTGCATTGATCCTTTCAAGCAATCAAATTACAAATTACAATTAAATTACACAGAAAACAGGAATGGCCAGGTGTCATACTGGATATGCCAGTAACACTTTATTGTGAAAATAGGCAATTCCAGGCAAAAACAACATACTATTTACCATCACCTCTTACACTGGTCAAATCACCTTGCCACCACAGTATCCAAAGAAAAGGGCATACTGGTGGGGTGGAGTGAATGTCTTCCTAGAATCTCTACAAGCAAAGTCTGGAGAAGCAAAGAATTATGTGCATTGCTTCCCTCTCGCACAGCACACAGGCAAAATGCCCCTCCCCACGCACAACAAACAAAACCCACCCATAAACACACAGGCAAATCAGTCCTTTACTGCTGCTAGGGTGTTGGGATACTATCTGGGTACTGGCAGAAGAGATGGAGGGAAAACAAACCAGGGGTTGGCTGAAGAAGCTGTGATGGCTGTGGCGTAGTGGCGAGAGTGTTGGTCTGGGAGTTGGGAGATCCGGGTTCTAGTCCCCACTCAGCCATGGAAGCTCACTGGGTGACTTTGGGCCAGTCACAGACTCTCAGCCCAACCTACCTCACAGGGTTGTTGTTGTGAGGATAAAATGGAGAAGGAGGAGGATTACGTATGCCGCCTTGGGTTCCTTAAGGAGGAAAAAAAGTGGGATATAAATGTAATAAATAAATAAATAAATAAATAAAGACTGACTTTAGCTTGTTCAACAAACCATGGTTAAAACAAATAATGGGTTAGTGTTATGTGCGAGCACAGTTGTTATATGGCAGCTTCAAATGTTTATTTGATTGTCATGATGTTCTCCTTATGTTTAAGCAAAATACACATGCTTGGGAAATGTGAAAGCACAAACTAGCCACCGGACTAGAAATCCTACCCTAGGTGAAGAGGGAGATTTAGCTTGAGCAGATTCTGGATGTTAAGAGCCATACCATGAGATGGACTATTTAAGAATAGTGCCATCTCTGTTATGCTGTTACGTAATGTGACTTGCATTAAATGCTAGCTAGCTGCCTTCTGGTGAGCAAGCTAGTCATTGAGAACTTGATGGTGCTTTAAAAACACACACGTGCACAGCTGCCCTGTAATGCGTGTGACAGAAACAGATAATGGGAAGGAAAATTCAAAGTGAAGGCTGATATTTTGTCTTTAATTCACCCTAGTTTGCTTAGGTATTGGAGCACATATGGTGGGAAGGTCACTTAGTTACGTGAAAGCAATGAAAGAGTCTGCCTGCCAGATCTCCTGGCTATTATCGTTTGTGTCAGACTTTGAGCCCGGTTTACTCAAAACGTAGATTTGTATTCCAGTCAGCATCCTTCAGAGCCAGTGTGTGCTTGGTGCAGTCTTATTTGTTTGTTTTTCAACATCTGTTTACTGCCCTTCATGTAAAAATGACCAAGGCGGTTTACAGAATAAAAGCAACAAATCACAAGGATACAATAAAGCCATCTATCATCCACAAACAGCAGAGTAAAAGAATCGGATTTTGAAAACTCCTCAAATAGGAAATTGTATTGGGATAATAAAAAGGTCTTGGCAAGGTACTGAAACTGAAAGTATTGCGATAGACACTGGGTGGGGAAATTATTCCACAATGGGGCACCAGCCAGAGAAGACTTTATTGCCACCTGCCTCATCCCAGATGGTGGGAGAACACAGAAAAGGGCAGGTCGATAGGGAATGCAGAGGGTCCTTCAGGTATGCAGGACTACATAAACTCATTTTCGCACATAAAAAGAAAATAAGCCCTATCTGACTTGGGACCAGGCTATTTGAAAGATCACATTCTCCCATATGAGCCTGCTTGGGTTTTTAGACCTTCAATAGAGGCCCTTCTCTCAATAGAGGCCTGCCACCATTAGAGGCACATTTGGTGGGGAAGTGAGAGGGCCTTATCAGCGGCCACTCCCAGGCTCTGGAATTCTCTGCTGAGGGAGGCCAGGCTGGTCTCCCCTCTGTTGCCCTTCCTCCAGCAGGCAAAGACATTTTTATGCAGGCAGATCTTTGGCATGTAAGCTGGTTTGTTGTGGATGGGAGTTTTGATTGGTTGGGTGCTGTCTATTTATTTTATTGTCTTTTTAATTGTGATTTTAATGTATGTGTTTGTATGCTATGTTTTAATTAAGATTCTGTTTTTAATCTGTATTTTATTATTGTTACCAATCTTGACAGCCATTTTTGTCAGAAAGGCAGGACATAAATCTGATAGATAGATAGATAGATAGATAGATGTAGCCCATATATGAGTTGACTTCGACAACTTTGCACTTCTGAAAGGATATTGTTTGATTATATAGTTGTAGTATATACCTGATACTTAAAAGTACAGACTGACTAGTCTGAAATCTTGTTCTAGTGGTAGTCAAGATGAGGGGAAATCATGGCTATTAATGGGAGAATTTTATAGACTTTGGGCAGAGGGAGTACTCAGCCTTAACATCATAATTGGCTGTGGCAATTTATTAATTTTTTATACTGTACACAGCAAGTGTATATGCTGACATTTTGACTTATTGCTATGAACTGAGCCCTTGTACATTATTTGATAGTTTAGGCTCTAATTGAGCTGGTGGCATGATGCAGCTGACAAAATGAGTTTTTAATGTTTCCCAAATCTGTTTGGTCATAATTATGCACCTCGGTGGCTTGCTTACTAATACTTCTGTATGATTTTTCCCCCCTGGTCCCTACTTTTTTTTAGCGAGTAGCACGAAAAGATCGGTATGCACTTTCATCAGTGAAAGTCAATGAAACCAACTTCTAACATAAAATATGCATTATTAATACAGGAAGGCCATGGATTTTATTGCCTCTTTAGTCACCTTAATCCATGTGTGAATATAACTTGATAGTTTGCAGCAGTAATTCACATACCCAAGGCTGAAATTTGCTTTTTAGTTCTGTCCTTCTCCCTCCCTCTGCATATAAATCAAGCAGAGTTTGGAAGGAAGCAAAGTAAACAGTCCAGAACTGCAAACAATTATATTACTGTTATTGTCATTATTGTGATGGCTTAAAAGCAAAAAAGAAAAAGAAAAAAAATACTATGGAGCACATACAGAATTCAGAATCTTGTCAAATGCTCAACTTCAAGAGCTCTTTTGCACAAACTGGAACAAACTGTTCCCTATTTGAGAGGGTGCAACCACCCTGCCCACTGCCTAATATTGCTAGGTTTATTACATTGGATGTATGTTAAGGTAAATTTTGCCCTTGAATATGTAACTGCTCTTTCTCCGGAGGTTACTGAAAGCCATTCATGTAAAGCAGAAATTGCCTTCCTGGGTTTTCCATAAGTAAACAAGGTTTTCTGTGCCATATTTCTTTTTTCCTTGGCGTTTCCTGTGGAGAACGTTTAAGCCTTTTGTGAAAATGTCTATTGTGAGCCATTCACAAACAGCTGAAGTTTTGCAAGCCCCTGATGGATCTTGTTAAGGATTAGAGGCATAACCCACAAGCAAGGATGTGAAGAAAACAGCAATACATCTGTCAGCAAAACAGTTGATGAAATCTGCACTCTGTATGTTTTGGCTGGAATGAAAGGAAATGTGTTCCCACCCCTGCCCCACCTCTCCTCTCCACCCACTCCCTGTATGTAGCCTCTGGTAAAAAGACTAGTCCTGTTGGTTGTCAGTTAGTTCTTTAGCACTCGATTTCCACTTAATAGTATCAGTGGCAGAGACATCAGTGTGTTCAGTTACAGCATGTGGAGAAACTCTGGCAGGTCAGTCGTGGGATGAAATGGCAACTCTGCTGTCTTCTTTGAATTAAGCTTGTTTTACTCATACATAGCCTTGCAGGAAGTAGACCTGCTGAATGGAATAATATTTCATAGGCCAGACTGATGGAAGCTCATGGACTACATGAAAGTGAGCAAAATGAAACTGATTTTTGTAGCAAGGATTGTCTGAGCACTAAAGCAAATTGTCTGTAGCTGCTCGAGGATGAGAAAACATGAATGTCAAACAATGCAGCATGAGTTGGATGATCAAAACAGAGGATATCTGGGTTACAGAATGGAGCCTAAATAAAAATGGCGAGGGTAGAGAGCAATATATTGTACAAACCATGTAGGATCATAGAAGGAAGGCATCAATGGCCACCTAGCCCAGCGCTCTGTCTAAAGACAGGAGTGTCCACCTACCAGCCTCAGACAGATCAACCATTTCAACCTAGGCCACACTGTGCTGTGCTAGCAGCAAGATACACCACAGGAAAAGACGCCTGCTAACCAAATGGCTTCAGGTGATGAAAGCAAGCAAGCTCCAGGAGGCAGCCCCAAACACCAAATTCCTGAGTCTCTTGCCCAGTGATCTTCACTGTTTTTCAAGCAGGAGCCACTTTGGCTCTGGGCATCACCACTGTCACCACTGAGACCGCTTCCATAGGTCCACATTGCTCTCTCTCTCTCTCTCTCTCTCTCCCCCCCCCCTCTCTCTCATACCCATGCATTCAGCTTCCCCTCCATCTCCAGTGGCTGTGCAATGCATCACTGCAATGAGCCAAGCACATCACTCTTTGCCTCTTGGGCCCCTTCTCCACCACAGCTAATTGGTTGATTGCTCCTGCGTTCTTCTGTATACATCAAATTTGTTTCTTTCCTGAGGTACACAGTACACAAGAGGTTGTGTGAAAAAGTGTGTGTGTGTGTGTGTGTGTGTGATATGAGAGAGACCTGTGCACTTTCTTCAGTGCTTGGTTTCTAAAATGAGAAATGCTATCATGTGCCTACTTCGAAGTTGGGGAAAGCCAAGCTTTGTGGTAGAGCATATGCCTTACGTGCAGACAGCAGCAGATTTGACCCCTGGAATGACCAGTTAAAGGCAGTGAATATTAACCAGGAAACTAAGACTGGCAATCATGCAAGGTTAGGAGATTGGTAAAAAACCAAAAACAAAACACCCTTCTTGGCTTTACATTTCCACAGGAAGTATTCATGCTGATTGAGTTGCTGTATAGATTGATGAAGGTAGAAGTCTTTCAACCTGTTTGTCTGGCCAGTTGATGAAGGCTGGGTAAGAGCCAATTTGAGGTCAGTCTTTACTAGTTGCTGACTGAAAATAGAAGTTTCTTTGAGACTGGCAGTATCCATGCTAGCTGCTATACCCTTGTAGTTTTTTTTTTCCAAATTTGAAAATAAACATAATTTTGGGCTCCAGTTCTCTCTCTCTCTCTCTCTCTCTCTCAGAGAACAGTTTGAAGGCTTCCCTGAACATCCAGACACACATAATGTAAGCAATGGTGCCATCAGGGTGGGACGTTGGGGCAGATGTTGAGGGCTCCACACAACAGAATGAGCAGGATGGCCCCCAAATACATCAGAGCTGGTTTAACACATCTTGAAGTAAGTGAAGTAATACATCTAAACAGGGAGGCCTCGGTAAGACCATAAAGTTCAGAGTCTAAAATTACCTAAATATATCACTCAGTAAGGTTCAGAACTTCCTGAGCACCCTTGTGAAATCCATCTGTCTTTTCTTTTTCTTCTCTCTCTCTCTCTCTTTCTCTCTCTCTCTTTTAAAAAGTATAACCCTCTTTCTCCCTTAGTTGAAAGCATTGTAAGCATTTAGGAGAGTATCAGCTTGCTGCTTAGTTCTCAATAAATTGTAGTTTTATTAATTTTCATTATGCTATTGTTGTTCTCATTTTAAACATTTATTGTTATCCAATATGTTAGCATGACTTCCTCTGCCAGCATTTTAAGCACCAGCATGCCAATATGTAGATAAATTTTGTATGACTGCAGTACATCCTAAGCACTGTGCTAATCAGTAGATTACAGCCAGAATGTTTTTGTTATCACTGGAATTCTATACGGAAGGGATTACAGTTACAAGGAAAATAGCATTTTTCAAGAACATGGTGTTAGGAGTCACAAAAACGGTTTTCATTCTGCTTAAGACATTCAAACATTTCCATGGGGAAGGGGGATCCCCCCCCCCCCGGAAAACGATGCTGTACTCGTACATCAAGCATGAAATCTACAGTGGATGATGGGCATTTCCTCTGTAGAAAGAGAAGGGAATCATTGAAAGTTCTTCTTACAGGAAATGAATCTGAAATAAGTTGTGATTTGTAGCTTTGAAATATGAGGAAGAATTGGCCAGTTTTGACAGGCTTAATGTACATTACAAAATGTTGTCAATAATGTCTAGACAGGTGACTTCATTCATGTTGTGTGTTTATTAGTATGTTTAAGGTGTGTGTTTTTTTTAAAAAATAAAAAAAAACATTAGACAATTTATCAGTGCTGTTTTAGTTTTTTGGCACCTTTAACTTGTTTTGAGATCTTAAAAATCTTCTTTGCTTTTTCCTGTTGCAATATTATGCAACTTTGCATTTTACAAAGTGGAGACAAAGTTGTGAAAAGTTTCTCTTTTCATTGAGAGCTGCTGTCATTTAAACTGTATCAGCATCCATATATTAGAGTCTTTGTGGAAAATATCTCCATCAGATTCTGACAACAGGGCTGCTTGACCCTGATTTTGTGCTATCTGTATTTTACTGATTGTGGCAGGATAGTGACCTGAGTGTGAATGTACATATAGAAAGTAATCCACCATGATGACTACCCTTTGTGTCCACATCAGATCATTTGATCTTCTTCTTATTACATATATGTATATCCCGCCATTTTCTCCTCTGGTAAGAAACCCAAGGCAGCTTCCATGGTCCTTCTCTCTATTTTATCCTGATGAACAACCCTGTGAGGTAGGTTAGGCTGCGAGTCAGTGACTGGCCCCAAATTAAGGCTGTGCACAGACCACCCCCCCCGACCTGCTCCGGCTACCGCTTCAGATCCTCCAAAGTGACCCCTATCTACCTCGGACCAATTTGGACCCCCTTGGCTCCAACTCGGATTCAAATCCAAAGCGAGATTCGGATGTCTGGATCGCCCGTTTTTGGCATTTTCCCATTGACTTCCATGGGAAAACACAAATGGCCATAACCTTTTTAGTTTTTATGATACAGACATGAAATTTGGGGACCTCTCCACCTTGTGCAAAATTTCAGAGAGTTTGGCCCAGTGGTTTGTGTGCTAGGCGCAGATGAAATTTGAGTTTTTCCAGGAAAACTCCCAAAGCAAGAGCTGTAACTTCTCCCTGTTTCCGCGCCCATGTGTAACTTCTCCCTGTTTCCGTGCCAAATCCATTTGGCCCACTGGATTTTGTGCTAGGCGCAGGTGAAGTTTGATGTTTTCCAACTCCCAAAGCAAAGAGCTACAACTTCTCCCTGTTTCTGCAGATGTGTGTTAAACCTTGGCCCCTCCCAGCCCCCCTCAAGGGAATCCCACTTGCCAAATTCCAGACCATTTGGCACACTGGCTTGTGTACTAGGCACAGGTTGAATTTGATATTCCCAGAAACTCAGACCAAACTCAGAAGGGAAAATGTGTTGAAGCAGAGGTCACTATCCTTAATCTCTGCTACAAGTTTCTTTGAAGTGCAAAACAACCCTTATTCAGAGGAATCACTGGCTCAGAATACACACGTTACCTAGCAGGCAGGCTGGAAGAGGTTATGATTTTATCTGCATTTGTTTATTTCTAGCACACACTAAAAAAGTGTTTGGAATGTATCTTGAATAGGGGTGGCGGAGAATTCCACCATGGACTCCAATGAGGCTGGATTCTTTAGAATCTTCCCCCCCTCCCGGAGTCCATGGCATAATGGAGCACTCCCCTCCGCCACCCCACAAAATTACCCCCGGACGGACCCTACCTGCCTCTGGCCGGTCCGATCCGTCCGCTGCTGTCCACTGCCCCTGTCTGCGGCCGCAAATGGCATCCAGCGTAGTGGACGCCATTTGCGTCCCTGCTTTAGCCATGATAGGCTACGTAAATCTTTATGTAGCCTATCATGGCAAAGAGCAGGGACGCAAATGGCATTTGCTATGCCATTTGCATCACTACTCTTTTTGTGATAGGCTACGTAAAAATTTACATAGCCTATCACAGCTAAAGCAGGGATGCAAATGGCATAGCGGATGCCATTTGCGTCCCTGCTCTTTGCCATGATAGGCTACATAAAGATTTACGTAGCCTATCACGGCTAAAGCAAAGGTGCAAAGGGTGCCTTCCCCCTCACTCCTCACTCCTCCTCCTCCTGCCCCTCTGCATGAGCTTTCAGAAGTTAATACATTTTGGAGACAGCCTGTGTGGACTGCTCAGGCATTAAGTAGAGCTCCGAATATATGAGGTGGAGGAGGCGCTTTGTGGGGGAGGCGCTTCGCCTCAGAGTGCCTTGGTTCTGCTCTGATCCACTTCATATCACAAGGAGGCTGGTCTGAATCTTCCCTCTTCACGTCGTTATTCGGGCTTCGTAAGGAGGCGGTGCACAGCCCTACCCAAAATCACGCAGTGAACTTCAGGGCTGAGTGGGGACTAGAACCCAGATCTCACAAATTCCAATCCAACACTCTAATAACTACCTCACACTAGCTTATATGCCACATGAAATCAGTCGGGATGCCCCCACATTTATTTCTTTGAAAGTATCCAGAGTTTTGCAAGCGTCTGAGTTCCTAAACCTCATAGGCTCTGTTAGCCAATAGAAGCAGGCAGATACTGCAGAACGATCTATTTTTAGGTGTGTTGACAGATAGCTTGCTGTGTGAATCTACTAGTGACAGAACCTCCCTCCACCAGGCCTTCTGTCTCACCACAAACCAACGGCTCCCTTGCCATATGCTTGATGTCCATGCTAGAGAGCCGATCGTCATGTAGCATCACTGCCAGCATCACCTCAGCAGTGGTAGTAGGCCAAAGAACAAGCTGTCTCTGGAAATCCCTGATCCGTAGACCAGTCTAGGAGTGGAATAGGTAATATCCTCTAAGCGGAAGCCCCCTTTGACATAGGAATTCAGGTGCATTATGGATACTAATTCTTGAAATTTTTACTGGGCAAATATAGAGTGCTAGTCGCAAGAGAGCTGGCTTGACTTCATGCTTCCTTATGGAAAGCTACACCAGAATAAAATCGGATAATCTGATGATTAGAATGGAATTGTACATAAACAGTACTATTACTGATTTACTACAGTGTTACTGGAATCAGTAACCAGTCTTGACTTATGAATGTATAGCATTGTCCGAAGTTATCATTTTGACATATTATTGTCATGGCCTTGCTTCTCGCTCTGTGTTAGAACTATTTTCCTGATTTATTGTTGTTGTTGTTGTTGTTGTTTGCTTAACCATAAGTTGTATTAATTTTGAAAAATACCCCAATAAAGAAAGAACGAAAGAACGAAAGAGTACCTAATTTGTTGCCCAGATATGTAGTTTAAAAACCTCAGAAGCTGCTCCTACCAGTGTACATCTTGGTTATGCAGTACACCAATAATTACAAATGGATGGCTTAGTCTTATTTCCGGACTGTGTCAGTTTTGCATGTGTTCATTCATAAGCCCATTCCATCCCATTTCTTCATTAATCTGCCATTTTAAACACATTTGCATGAAAACATGCATTTAAATATCCATTTAAATATATATATTTCAATCTTTTTTTCCCTCATAAAATAGGTATTTATAAGAGATCAATCCTACCCTTGCCAAGCCTCTGCTGGTTGGAGCTCCAATGTTGGAGCCTCTGACATTTCTAAAGCCCTGATGGGCGCTGGCTAGCAAGGTAATGACAGAGCTATTTCTTGGTTCTTTTTCTGCTCAGCAGGTCTTGGAATCTTTTTTTAGAATGAGAGGAAATTCATTTAGACCAACTCTTGAACTGATCTAAATGGTTCCTGAGAGGGCTGTGGATCTACAGGCACTCCCTCTCGCTTGCCTGCCCATACTGCCCCAAACTCCCCCATTTGCCCCCCTTCCCAAGGTCACAGTTCTGACCTCATAGAAACCTCAGCAGTAGGTGGGGGGTGTCCCAAAACCCTCTGAGGTTTGAGCTAAGACCTTGGAGGGGATTTTGTGATCAGTCCTATGGCCCCTGGGACATCTCCCCAGGACCATAGGTTGCTCTCTGAACTTATTTCTCTATGCATCTCTAAATGTACTTATCCTAATGTACACATTTTAATATGCAGTTTGGTACCTTTTTGAGCTGACACCTGCACCTCAAAATTCAGAGAAGTGCAAAATTTGAAGGATAACTGCATTCTGATCTGCACATTAATCCAGGCGGAGTGAATTGAGTTGGTTTGCTTTGAAACGTGGACCAAATGAGATCCTCCAGTATCTCTGTATGAAATTGATGTGGGTCCTTCAGAGACAAGTTAGTAAAATACAAGAAGTAGCTATAAATAAAGGATATTGCTTGAGAGATGCACTGACAAACAAAACAAGCTATGATCGTGTATGCCAGATAGGACCATGAACATGTTTGGCTAACTCACAATCGCACTCACGGATGATCAATGGCTTGCTCTTTCACATCAAGAGACATTTACTAGGGAAAGACCTACAAACCATTTTATTTAATTTCATCTTGATGTTTTCCCCAAAGGTCATCTCTGTTAATCACCACTCTTCATCAGGTAATCATTGTTATAGCATGAAAACTTTGAGAAGGGGAGTTAAACCAAGAGGTAAGGCAAATGTTTGTAGTGAATATTTTATTGGGAACACTGTCATGGCATTAACAAACAGTCATTTTTACAACTTTGTTAGTTTTCTCTTTATCTCCTCCAGTTCAGTCCATAAACTTAAAGTGCCTTATGTAAATGAAAAACTAAAAATGCTAGCAGTGGAGACACTGCAGAGGGGCGATTTGTCCGTATAATTTACTGAAAATGTGTAAACAAGGATGAATGGAATGGATTGACGGCACTTCTGGGGAACAAGGAGAGAGCAATGTCAAAAATATACACCCGATGAAGCTGTGAAAACTTAATATAGCATCATGCAACAAGGTCTATTTCAGAGCACTGGGTGAAGCCAATTACCGTGGAGTAGCCAGAAGTGTACAATAAATTCAGCTGCCTGTCAGACAAACTCCCTTGCCTGGGACTGAGAAGACCCAAGGAATCTTCAAGTAGTTAGGAAATGAGAATTCTTTGTTTTTGGAAACATTATCAAACAGGACTAAGGCTAATACTGGGGGTTGTTATGCTGTAATATTGCTGCACATCCTCAGCTCAGCCCTTAGAACAGAGGCAGGCAACTTTGCCTCTCCCCAGGCCCTCCCACATGCTGCAGTCCATAGCAGCTACAGATGCCATTTTGTTTGCAGAAAGAAAAAAGAAAGGTGGTGTTTTTTTCGGTACTCCAGAGTTTTGTGGAGTGGTGGGGGCCACGCTTGGGGGATATTGTGGCTTCATGCATGTTGCCCACCTCTGCCTTAGAATGTGGCAGGACAGAACTGAAAACAAGTTCAGATGAGGTACCACTTTCATCGCAATAAACTCATTAGGGCTTAATTAGTGTATATGGCAGATTCATAGCATACATTTCTAAAGCACTACAGCCCTGTACACTAGCAAACACTGTCAAATTTCAATGAAGTGTCACCCATTACATCAAAGATGATGCAGGAGCGTGGCAAAGCATAGGTCACCCTCCCCTCCACCCCGCCCCCAAGGCAATATTCTTGGAGCAGAGTCAGAGGCCAAAGTGGCAAGATCACCACAAAAGCAATACCTATTTATCTGAAAATGGTCAGACTGCATCCCCTCGCAAGGAACTACTATACCTGCAAATATCCAGTTCTGACAATACCAAAATGTTGTAGCCATTTGTTGATTTTCCCATTAGAGTCAGTGGCAACACATCCAAAGCACTGGGTTTTCCGCATCTAAGGCAGAGCGGATCCCAAAGTGCCCCAAGACAAATTGGCCTCCTATCTGAAGCACAGAAGTGGGACCCAGAGCATTTTTTTCCTGTGGTCACTTCTTCAGTGCTTGTTGCCTGATTGTGGCCTCTGCCTTTGGACCTGGAAAGATCAGGATCCTTAGCCAGTGGCACAGGTGGGGCACCTGGCACGAGCAGGCCAAAGGGAAAGGGAAGCGACAGTATAGCACAAAGAGGGCGAGTGAGTGAGAGAGGGAGCACTAGAATACCAAGACATACAATATATTATTTACAGGTTTATATTAAAACTAGGGATGTACGGACTGTGTAAAATCTGCTCCACCTGTGTTTCACGGATTATCAGGCGCATTTCGTTCCATCATCTGCCCACGGAAGGATGCAAATATTTTTTTCCATCATGCGGAAAAAAGTCGGAAATAATTATGTAAATATTTATGTAAGTATTTATGTAAGTATTTACATAATTTGTTGTTGTTGTTCAGTCACTCAGTCGTGTCTGACTCTTCGTGACCCCATGGACCATAGCACGCCAGGCCTTCCTGTCCTGCACTCTGTCCTGAGTGTGCTCAAGTCTATATTCATTGCCTCGGTGATGCTATCTAGCCATCTCATCCTCTGCTGTCCCCTTCTCCTTTTGCCTTCAGTCTTTCCCAGCATCAGGGTATTTTCCAGAGAGTTTTCTCTTCACATTAGGTGGCCAAAATATTTGAGCTTCAGCTTCAGTATCTGTCCTTCCAGTGAGCAGTCAGGGTTGGTTTCCTTTAGGATGGACTGATTTGACCTCCTTGCAGTCCAGGAATCTCTTAAGAGTCTTCTCCAGCACCACAGTTCGAAAGCATCGATTCTTCAGCACTCGGCCTTCCTTGTAGTCCAGCTCTCACAGCCATACGTTGCTACTGGGAAAACCATAGCTTTCATTATACGAACCTTTGTCGGCAAAGTGATGTCTCTGCTTCTTACTATGCTGTCTAGGTTTGCCACAGCTTCCCTCCCAAGGAGCAAGCGTCTTTTAATTTCATGGCTACAGTCACCGTCTGCGGTGATCTTGGAGCCCAAGAAAATAAAATCTGTCACTGCTTCCATTTCTTCCCCTTCCATATGCCAGGAAGTGATGGGGCCAGATGCCATGATCTTAGTTTTTTTAATGTTGAGTTTAAACCAGCTTTTGCACTCTCCTCTTTCACCATCAACAAGAGGCTTTTTAGATTAGGGATGTACGAAAATCACTTACCTTTCGGGGATTATGCTGATGGTGGTGGGGGAGGTGTTCCGTCCCTCCCCCTGGAATCCTGGCCGGCCGGCTGTGCTCCGCAGCGATTCTGCGGAGCCGCTGGCCGGCTCCGCCAGCAGCTGGACATCCGGCCACTGACTAGCAGGGACGCAAAAGAAGGCAGCCGTAGCCGCCGCCGTTTGTGTCCCTGCAGTCAGCCGTGATAGGCTACGTAATGTTTACCTAGCCTATCACGGCTGATTAAAAAAAAACAAAAATGCGTTCTACGCTATTTGCGTTCCCCTTATTTTCGCCGTCTTAGTCTACATAAATGTTTACGTAGACTAAGACGTGCCAAAATAAGGAACGCAAATGGCGGCGGCCATGGCCGCCACCATTTGTGTACGTGCGTGTTGTTGTTGTTTTTAATCAGCCGTAATAGGCTACGTAAAAACTACGTAAACATTTAATTTATTTAAGTTAAATAAGCAGGGCAACAATATACTAGGGATGGCGGAGAATTTCTCCCCGAAACTTCGGGGGGCCAAGCGCCAATGTGTTCGGCTCCCCGAACAAGTTTCGGGGAGAAATTCTCCGCACCCCCCCGCACCCCGCACCCCCCCCGGGACGGGACTTACCTTTGCCGAATGTCCCTCCCGGCAGCGGGTCCGGCCGGCAGTTCAGCGTGTGTTCGTGCGGGGCGGGAGCGGCAGCCGGTCTTTCGCCGTAGTCTACGTAAAGATTTACGTAGACTACAGCGACCAAATAAGGAACACGAATGGCGGCTCCCTATGGGGGCCGCCATTAACGTACGCGCTTTTTTTTTTTTAAGTCACCCGTGGTAGGCTACGTGATGATTAACGTAGCCTATCACGGCTGACTTTGCAGATCTAGCCGTGATAGGCTACGTTAATCGTCACGTAGCCTATCACGGGGGCGTTTTTTGTTTTTTTTTTAAACTTTGGAGTTAGCGGCCGGGCGAGGCGAGGCGCCTCCTCCCCGGCCTGAATTTCGGCCAGGCGAGGCGGGAAGCCTCCCCCCCCGGCCTGAATTTCGGCCGGGCGAGGCGGAAATCCTCCCCCCCGGCCTGAACTTCGCGGCGGGAGCAGCGAAGCGCCTCCCCCCCACCGTGAACAAGCTTCGAGGACAGGTAAGTGACTTTCGTCCACCCCTACAATGTACAGCCTTGTCATACTCCTTTCCCAATTTTGAACCAATCAGTTGTTCCATGTCTGGTTCTTACTGTTGCTTCTTGACCCTCATACAGGTTTCTCAGGAGACAGGTAAGGTGATCTGGTACTCCCATCTCTTTAAGAATTTGCCACAGTTTGTTGTGATTCCCACAATCAAAGGCTTTAGCATAGTCAATGAAGCAGAAATAGAGGTTTTTCTGGAATTCTCTTGCTTTCTCCATGATCCAGCAAATGTTGGCGATTTGATCTCTAGTTCCTCTGCCTCTTCGAAACCCAGCTTGTACTTCCGGTAGTTCTCAGTTCAAATGCTGCTGAAGCCTAGCTTGTAGGATTTTGAGCATCACCTTGCTGGCATGTGAAATGAGTGCAATTGTACGGTAGTTTGAACACTCTTTGGCATTGCCCTTCTTTGGAATTGGAATGTAAACTGACCTTTTCCAGTCTAGTAGCCATTGTTGAGTGTTCCAAATTTGTTGGCATATTGAGCGCAGCACTTTAACAGCATCATCTTTTAGGATCTTAAATAGCTCAGCTGGAATACTGTCATCTCCACTAGCTTTGTTGTTAGTAATAATGCTTCCTAAGGCCCACTTGACTTCACTTTCTAGGATGTCCAGCTCAAGTTCAGTGACCACACTATCACGGCTATCAGGGACATTAAGATCTTTCCTGTATAGTTCTTCTGTGTATTCTTTCCACCTCTTCTTAATCTCATCTGCTTCTGTTAGGTCCCTGCCTTCTTTGTCCTTTGTCATGCCCATCTTTGCATAAAATATTCCCTTGAGATCTCTGATTTTCTTGAAGAGATCTCTAGTCTTTCCCATTCTATTGTTTTCCTCGATTTCTTTGCATTGTTCATTTAAGAAGGCCTTCTTGTCTCTGCTCTTTGCTGTGATAGGCTACGTAAATACTTACGTAGCCTATCACGGCTAAAGTAGGGAGGCAAATGGCTGCCGCAGACTGGGGCAGCCATTCGCAGCCAAAGACCGGGGCAGTGGATGGACCAGACGGCCGACAAAAGGTAGGGTCTATCCCGGGGAAATTTCGCGGGGTGGCGGGGGGGATTGCTCTGTTCCGCCACGCACTCCGGAGGGGTGGATTCTAAAGAATCCAGCCTCATTGGAGTCCATGGCAGAATTCTCTAACATCCCTATCTGAAAGTCCATGGACTCTGCACGGCCTGAGGAGGGTGTTCCTCAGTAGATTCCACAGGTCAGATTCTTAGAAATCTGAGCTCATTTTAATCCGGCTTGAATTTCTCCAGCATCCCTAATTAAAACACTATATTAAAAATAATTTGGGGCAAGTGGATTTGATGTCCCTGTGTAATATTTTTTCTCTCTCCCAACAAATGCATTGGTGCAGTGCATAACTTTAGCAGGCACAAAGCTTTTCTCATTTGCTGTTTCCAATGGAGATTAAGCAGAACACTTACTTCGTCAGCAAAGCTGCCATGTTGCTGTAAAAAGGAAATCTTGATTCTTGCATCTGCTTGGTTGAAGGAATAATGTTCCTTGCTAGCCTGATTGAGATACTTACTCTAAAGCAGCAGAGCATGCTTGACACTCCTAGCAGCGTTTAATTTCTAAACAAGGATACCAGAGTTCAAGCCTGCCTTTCTTGAAAAGTCGCGTTGTCTGAGCTGTTAGCCTGAACTCAGGTGGTAGCAGTGTCACTGTGGCTACTGAGAGGTGAGGGAAGTGCATTCCACAAAAATACAGAACCACTCATTTCTTTGTTAGCTTTTCACACATTCCAGGGCTGAGCCCTGTCATGGAACAAGCTTGAGCTAAAGCTTGAGCTAAAAGGATCCATAGTTGAAGCTGATCATACATGAAGCCCTGCAAGATTCATGTGAGTGAGGCATTCCCCTACTTCAGTTAAACCATGGGAGGAATCGCACTCAGATTTGTAGGGCTGGCTCAAGACATTTTGTGGCCTGAGGTGAAGAAGAAGATACCCCCCACACATAAATCTACATACAGAAAGTGATCTGAGTGGCAGTTGACTCTTACTTCAACACTGATAATGGGACTGCATCCCCCTTGAACCTGAGGGCAACAGTCTAGCTATGAGGGTGCTGGGCAGCCTGTGAAATATACACAGCCCTCCAGTATCTTGCCACCACTTCCTGCCCTGCTGTTATCTGCTGCCTGAGGTGGCTGCCTTACTCTGCCAAGAGCTGCAGATTGGCAAGTGAGTGACATACATCACAAGAATGATAGAACGAGCGGGACTTGCAACAAAATGTTGCAGTATGGAATGTTCCTGTTTAGGATTCCAGCCGCAAAGGAACAAAGGGCAATACTCACCTCCTTTTGGGTGGAGGTCATAATATGGACAAACTTTGTATTGGAACATTCTTTAATACTGAATGATGTACATGTCCTCCTAAACTATTTACTGGTTTCTTGGAATATAACATATGATCAGTGCAAATGGATTTTCCGAGCCCTTTTGACAGCCAGAAGACTGATACTGCGACATTGTTGTATTTAATGGAATATTGATATTTCTGTGCATATAATTTCTTGTCTTTTTTCTTTTTTCCCCTTTTTTTCTTTTTCATGATTTGTTTTGTTTTGTTAAAATCACAATAAAAAGGGTTAATTGGGGAAAAAAGGAACAAAGGGCACACCAAACACAAGAAAAAGAAAAAGAGGCGAAGCCTCAGCATGCTAGTATCAAAAGAGTTTTTATCAAATGGTAAAATGTCCTTGTGAAACAATGAGTTGCCTGACATGTTTCAGAAGCAACCTTTCTCGGGGACATTCTTATGTGTTTTTTTCTGGTTGCTCATGTAAGACTTTTTAATTTGTGGCTTAATTTCAGCATTTGAAGGGTTAATCTTGTTGGGTTGCTTTCACTTTAATTATGGCTTATGTGTTAGTCTGATTTGTTTTTGGCATATAAGTGAAGTGTGTTAATAGAAAGATAGATAGATAGATAGATAGATAGATAGATAGATAGATAGATAGACAGACAGACAGACAGACAGACAGATTGAGAGAGAGAGAGAGAGATCAAGACTTGAATAAAAGCAGATATTTTTGAATGCTTGCGGTTTGATAACAAAACTATATTCTTGGTAAGGTTTGAAGATGTTTTAGTGTTCCAATAAGTCAATGTTTTATATGTATTTAAAATGTGGAATATGGTGTGCTTGTAATAATAATAATAATAATAATAATGCCCTTAGTTCCCTTATCTTTTTAATTTCCTGCCCTTTTTCATACAACCACGAAGATCAATAGACTGTATCTGTTATTAATTACAATTTCTTTTGGGGATTCATGCATACGAAGGGAATTATATTATGATAATGTTTTTCAATATAAAAGAGTTATATGCTGCATTTGGTGTGATTGACATTAGTTTGTATTATGATTAGTTGATGGTCAGGGTATGTTCTAGGCATAATAAGAATTTTTTAAATCATGGGTTGTTCATTATAATTAATAGCTATGTTTATAATTTTCTGTACTATGGTTGTTGTTTCATTCAATTTAACAAAAAGTTACTGCATTATCATTCTACCTTTGAGGAGGTCAGGGCAGTGCGCATCTCTTTCTCCACAACAACCTTGTAAGTTAGGGTGAGAGATAGGATTGGTCCCAGGGCATCCAGCAAGTTTTGTGGCTGAGTGGGATTTCAGTCTGTCTCCCTGGTCCTAGACCAACATCCATACTATGAAAGTGATGGAGACCTGGAAGAGTTTAGAAGAATTGATTTAAATTCACTTGTGAAAACTGCAGTACATATACATGAAAGTACCAATTTTGCACCAAGCAGTTTTATGTTCCTGTGCTACATGTGGCCCAGCACCTGACGTCAAGGATGTGAAAGTGAAACATTCTTTAACGGAAACTTCCAGTGCTTTTGTAGCTTCTAGAAGAATATACGTTGGATCCAAGATCTGCCTTTTGTTGACAGAAGGACTCCACTCATGGATGGTGACCCCGCCCAATTTTGGGGGATCCCCTCCCCACTTCACCCCAGTTCACCAGGGTCTCCCAGACCTCTGTGTAGCACTTTCAGGGTTGCTAGAGGGTCTCACATGGGGAGGGGAGGAAACTCTGCACTTTCCTGAATCTGGATCCAACCCCATAGTGCTAAGGGTTAGGGATAAGTTTGGAATAGATACTGATCCTCAGTTTGAGCATTTACACAGGCCACTTAATGGGTTCTCAGTCTTACAGACCATTCTCTGGTTTTGTAGTTGGTTACACTCCGACAATTCCTCTTTACCAGGGACAGAGCTTATCTGCCTGTTCCTGCTTAATTTCTGGTCCTGTTGTGTCTCTATTTTTGCCTTTTGGACTTTTCTTAAAGAAAAAATAATAATATGGTTGCTAGAGATGTCATTTTTCAGGGCTCAGGATTCTTCTCCCCCATCCACCAAGCTTAATTTCTAACAGTGAAATCCTATACATGTCCACTCAAGTAAATCCCAATGAGTTTTTATCGTTGCTTAGACCATCCATGTTGATGGAAAGTTGGATAATGCACACTGGCTTTGCCCTCCAACCTCTGTGCATTCAGCATAATAAGCTGCCTTATACTAAATTAGACTAGTTACCCATCTGGCCCAGTGACAGATTGGACATCAGAATGTTAATCCACATTAAATGATTTGTGAGAAGCTAGGGTCTCAAATAGAATGGTTCTACTCTATTATCCCTGATATGCTAGTTTTCTATGTGCAGGGAAGTATGTTTTTTAAACCTATAGAACATTCAATTATATAATTCCCCACCCTCTTCTGAAGAGGTACAGGCCAGGAGGACCATACCATGTACTTGTTCTGAACATGTAGATTGGCTACAAGTAAGTGATTCTGAGTACAGATCTCTACAGGGGAGCCAGCTGTCCTCAATTAGAGACTGCATTTTAAATCATGCACCAAGATATTTCTGCCTTCAGTTATTTCTGAAGCCTTTCATATGTAAACTCAAACTATCATTTATCAACCCATAAGCAGCAAGCTGGATCAAGCAGATGACTGACACAGAAATGGCCTGTTGTATCATCTGTCAGTGGGCTGCCCTACTCTTTCTACTTATCAATTTCCTCAAATGTAGATGAATAAATAGAAGTTGCATGCTTTATCACATTGTGTGTGTGTGTGTATTTAAACACACTAACAGATTACTTTAAAATGTTTTTAAAGTAGCAAAACATTTACTACTTGTAACAAATGTACAAGTATTTTGCTACTTGTACATAAGAAAATATTTTGAAGAAGACACACTTAGTTAATTTCCTCTGACACAAAATTTGGGTTGCTGATGAATTTCACATGCTGTTCTATTTTTCTCAATTTACACAACAGTCAGGCGGCATGAACAGTTTGCTTTACAGTTTGCACGATTCCTGTTGTGATCTCCTTCCATAATACTGAGAATGAGGTTGGGTTGGAGTGTTCCCATGTCTTTACTCTGCTTCCAGCATAGACCCATTTTTCTCATTTCCCTCTCCTTAATGTAGCTTTGTCTTTCCAAAGTGCATTGGATCACTGTTACATGCTAACATATGAAAACAAGAAGATCAGAGCAATGCTTGTATCCAAAGTTATCCCTACTTAAAGTAAACGCATTGAAATGAATGAAACTTAACTTGGATTAACATTAGATACAACGATAAAGGCATATCTAGTCCAGCAGACTCTTTCCAAACCGGATGCCTCCGGGATGGCCGTAAGTAGGACACAAAGGCAATAGACCTCTCCCACTATTGCTCTCCAGTCTCTGAAACCTGGAGGCCCCATCTAGTTAGCACCTCAGTGTGCTTGAAAAAGCCATAGAAGGTATGGGCACATCCACAGTCCTCCACACTGGTCCACGCCTTTGGAAGGATGACTGTTCCTGCCACAGAAATTCTGCAAGCATGTCTGCCAATGCAAAACTGCAAAATCAGTCTAGGTTTTAGCTGAAATGGGTAGGAAATACTCGTGTCCCTGTGGTCTGAGCAAAAGGTTTGATCAAATAAAACTCCTTCCAGGCTTCTATTCTGAGGCATAAAATGCTATCTCTCTACCACTAAACAAGATCCCAAAGGACTCGCCATCTTTTCTAAATTAAGTAGTTACAAAATCAACAGGGGATGAAGAGTGTCAGAAATATAAAAGCTCAAGGATCTCAGTTGTATATCACAGCTGTAGATTCCTCCCACCTCACGCCACCCCCTGCTTCCAATCCAGAAAAGAAGGGGGAAGATAGGGCCATTGATATATGATATCAGTGCACCTGAATTATGCATCAAGGTTTACAAGAGTGCCACATCTCTAACTCAACTCTGCACAGGATAGTACAATGTAATATCAGCTGCCTCTCACAAGGTTGGTGTTTTTTGGTGACATACATGTACATAAAGATGCAAGTGAAGCATGGAAATTGTTTTAATTAAGCATTTTAATTGAGGGTTGAATTACAAATGAAGGGAATAATAATGCAATAAATAAAAAATACAATTATTGTCTTTGTCCTCCCTTTTTCATATTTGATGCATATATTATGACTATGAGACCTTTGACTTACAAGGAAGATCAAATGTATAATTAAAAAGACTTAGCAGTTATAATAATATAATCTCCTGAAGAGATTCTTGGACAATTATTTTCAAAAGAAAACAAGATTGTGTTTCATTTTACGATTGTCTCGCACTTTTTTGAAATTTCTTAGGCAAAGCGTCATGTGATGGTTTGGCCAAACCCTACAATTTCTATATTATTTGGGTACTTTTTGCCTTATTAGCTTCAGTACGGTTGTTGATGCAAATAATAATAAAAGCAAACAAACTCTTTGCCCCCAGACATAGCATAAATATATCATACTCATTCCAATTAAATGTATCTACCATTGTTTTGCATAATTCCAAAATTCTTATTAGGAGCTTGTGCAGTTATGGGGAACCTACCATTATATTTGTTTTTTGTTAGTATTTCCAAGTGAGACATGTGACATATCTTATAATATCTCTAGATTAGGGGTAGCCAGCTGGTGGACTGCAGGCCTGATCAGGTCCCAGATGCAGTTTTATCTTTCAATAAGGTTATGATAAAATGTTTGTCCACAGTTACATAAGGAAAGGGAAAATGTTTTTGAGTTTTAAGGCCAAGAGTTATTTCACACTTTAATATTGCACACCTTTTTGGGTGGAGAGTTGTCCTCTTTTACAGAGGACAGTCCTTATTTGAAGGGCTGCCCAGGGACCAACCTCTATTGGAAGGGCTGTCTGGTCCCATTCCGGTTTAAAGACAGAAGAACTATAGGTACTGTTGCCCATCACCAGTTAGCACCTGAACAGCAAACTGAGCAAGCAGGCAGGCATGTACTGTGTTTCTCCTAAAATTATAATACTTATTTCTAAATTTCTGTCTATACATATAAATTAGCATATGCATATTTTATGCAAACCACTGTCTTTTTTTGGCAAGGGGGAGGGGCTGTGATGAGTTTCTTCTTCCCTGGGACTCAAGGGTAGGGATGTGCAAATGAGCAAAACTCAAGCTTCTCAAAGTCCTTCGAATTTCATCTCGAGCTCATTCCAACTTGAGTCTATATCAAATTGCGAACTTTGTTTTTTCTTTCCGCATGAAAATCCATGCGTATTTTTGTGCATATTTTTCCAAATGTACGCACCAGTTGTGCATATCTGTGAACCGTATGCATGCCTCTCCCGTTGATTAAAGCATGTTTGGATGCATTTTTTTAAAGTACACTTTTTTTCATCTGCATTTTTCAATGGTACGCCTGTTGTTGAATGCACTTTTTTGGGTCCACGAATCACATCTCAGGCTCAGAGATGTGCAGACTTCGGCTGCAGATTACATTCCAGTCCATGCTCAGTCCGGAAGGTGCGAACTGGGTAAATTCTGATTAAAAAATGAACTAAAAAAGGATTTCGTATACATCCCTAGCCAGGGGCCACTGGGAGGCTGAACTGCCTGCCTCTCAGGAAAAACATCACAGAAAGGGGGAGACCAACCTAGCCCCACACATCGGCCAGAAAAGAAACAGCCGCAGAGAGCCGGATTCACCCTTCTCTGCCAGAAAGAACTCCTAGAAGAACTTTGAAACTATGAACTGGTGCCTGAGTTTTGCTTTTTTTATCCAGCCTCCTCTCACTCCCTTTTCCTTTTGCGTCATACCTTTTAGATTGTAAGCTTGTACTCTTACACACAGGTTATTCCAGAGTATGGCTCAAGTGGCAGAGTAGGTGAATGGATCTGCCCCTGAATTAACTTCTTCTCGGAGAGAGCAATCCTACCTCCCCTAGACAGCGTCTGGGGGACATAGGATTTTCCAGTTTCCCAGCTACGAGCTTGTAGCCAGGAAACCATGCTGCCTGCCCCGTCCCCCTCATAGCCGGGGCAGAGAGAACTGCGGTGGCTGCCCCTCTGAGCCTGTTCATGCTCGTAACATGGAGCACGGCGGGGCGAAAGGGGGGGCATTCCCTGAGGTGGGGAGTAGAGGAGACCACGGAAGCTGCTCTAGATAGATTCTTATGCAGTCTCCAGCCCCGTTCCCGCCCCCTCCCCAAAGCCACGCTTGGATGCCCCAAATCAGGCACCTAAGGAGAACTACAGGCAGCCAGAGCACAGAAGGGATCCTCTCCTCCGTGCTTCAGCTGCCCTGCATTGGTTAGGCAGTTGCCTCCAACTTCAGAGGAAGTCAGAGGCAACCGTCTAGCTCAATAGGATTACGCCCTAAAAAAAACCTGATTCTGGTTAGTGGGCCTCCAGGATCTTGTAAAACAAATGAATTAGAGCCCACAGTATTCGAGCGTGCTTGGCTTGGACCCAGACTAGAGAATGCAGTAGCCCTTGAACACAAGCTGATCTTCGCTGTTCTAAATCCTTAAGAAATTCCAAGGAAGTCTATTTAGAGAATAATAATTTCATAAAGGGTTTAGTTTGAGAACTTATTTGCATCTATTACATTTGTTGGATATAACCAATAGCAAATTGTGGACACAAGCCACAAAATGGCCGAACCTTCCCCTGCTGCTCTGTCCAGCTATAGGCAGCCAAGCCCCTGGCAATGCAAGCTGAATTACTAATTTATAGAAGTGATTTCCCTACTTTTACTTCACACAGAAGAAGCATTTGACTGCTATCTACCCCATGAAAAACTCTAACATTAACATCTTTCTTTCTTTCTTTCTTTCTTTCTTTCTTTCTTTCTTTCTCTTTCTCTCTCTCTCTCTCTCTCTCTCTCCCCTAGAAGCATTCTTAACTCCATTCATTTCCACTTTTTGCAGCTTGTTTTCTTTTTTTTTTTTTAAAGCTCCGGCAATGCAGCCATGAATCAAATGAGTGGGAAATGTTATAATGCCTAATTATACAACTCAGTGAATGTCTGTAAAATGAACAATGGAAAGTACTAGGTCTGCTTTACCCATTTAACTTCATTTAAACTGTTCTTGGCATCCATGTTGCATTAATGCGATAACTTTTGTGTAGCAATTAACAGACTGTGGCAATTTGGAAATGTTCAGGCAGCTCATCAGGAAAGGGCCGTGAAGTGGATAGTTAAGCGTCTTTGTTAGTGTACTGGCTGCTTGGGTCTTCAAGCCCCATATTCTACTTTCTTTAAGAAAATGTGCAAATAATATTAGAATGAACGAAGAATTGCCATGTGTCATTGAGGTCTCAAAATAGTTCTTGATAGCTCTTTGCAAATAATGTTGGCAGGGCTATCATTTTTTCTAAACCTGGGTAATTGGAAGTTAATTTAATTTATAGCAAAGTAGCTAATTGGACAGTTTGTGGTGCCTGGGAACTGTCTGTTTCTTATTTGTCTCGTTTGTTCGATTTCTGGATACATTTCTAGAAAGAGCCAGGCGAGACAGCACTCTTGACATGGGAAGTCCCTTTCCATCCACAAACCTTTCTGTCACCCCCTTGGCATAGATTGCCTTCCTAGTTTCCTTGTATTTGATGGGAATGTCTGTAAAAGAGCAATTTGTTATATTCATGGCTGGGATGGGAATTGGCAGAAGGAACCAGTCAGCGAGGAGGCAAAACAATCATGTGGCAGAATCTGATTCTGAAGAGGAAGTTGGAAGTAGTTGTGTGTGTCTGCTTGCTTCAGCATTTGGTCATGGCCAGTTTTTTCCCCCTTCCAGATGTGTTCACATTTTACTATAGTCCCATTCATCTACAAGCTGTGATTTCCCTGATCATTTTAGTGGACCTTTTTGTAATTTCTTAAGATTTTCTACATCCATTCTGAAAAGCTCTGTGTGCCCAGAATTGCACATACATATTCTATATGTAGGGGCCACAGTGGCTTAGTGGTTAAGACGCTGAACTGCAGACTGGAAGGTCGGCAGGTCAGCAGTTTGAGACCCGAGTGCTGCATGACGGAGTGAGCTCCCATCTTCAGTCCCAGCTTCTGCCAACCTAGCAGTTCGAAAGCAAGAAATTGCAAGTAGATAAATAGGTACCGCCTCGGTGGGAAAGGTAACACCGTTCCGTGTACCTGGGTGTTCAGTCATGCCGGCCACATGACCACGGAAGCGTCTTCGGACAGCGCTGGCTCTTTGGCTTAGAAACAGGGATGAGCACCGCACCCTAGAGTCGGACACGACTGGTTGGGGACACCTTTTTATTCTATATGTAGATGTACTACAGGCATATACACCAACATTTTAATTTTTTTTTTAAAAAGCCATTTTCTAGCAGTTCCTTTCCAGTTTTTCATTAGCCTTTCTCACTGCTGCAACACCCTGAGCAGATGAATTCATGCATTTATATTTGTAGTTGGGATGATTTGAATTTAACACTCCCATCCCCTTGATACATGACCACCATATGTAATCACAACCTTTGGAGCTCTTTACAGTCTGATTTTGATTTTACTCTTCTGCATACTTTAGTTTCAGCAGCAAATGTCCCCACCTCAGTATTTGCTCCATTTCTATAATATAGATAAAATAATACACATCTCTGATATATGTCTATGTAGTTCCTTCTCCCCGTTATTAAAATCACACATGTGTTTCTGTCCTTTCCTGTCTTTTTATCTATGGGTTGCATCCAGTGGTGTCATTCCACTACAGTGAAGTTTGTACCGCTTCCAGAAACCCCATTTCCATCCTTGCACAAGTGTAAAATCTAATACTTTGATTCCACTTGCACAGATCATTATGGTTTCATTAGGCTTGTTGGCTTGTGCTAGTTTTGCTAGTGCTTACTCAACGGCTAATGGAACAATGCCACCTCGTGTGCTTCCACTAGCATAACATTGAGTAGAACCCTATATATTGGTCACTATCTGGTCATTTGTTATAGCAGCAGTGATAATTCATGTGTCTTTGTAAATAATCATACCCTTCACATTCGTTCTTAGAGAGTAAGTCCAAGTGAATCTCTCTTTTTAATGCTTTTTTTTGTATAGCACTTCATTGTAAATACCACATCATCATTATTATTATTATTATTGTGGTTCTAGAGTACACACCTTTCTTGACACTGTTCTTGTATGTTATATCTTACATCAAGAATAGCTTCATTCATGTTATATTGGGATAATAGATTCAAACATAATAATGTCAAAGCACAATTTTTGTCTCCACTGTGATTAGCTTAAATTGTCAAGAAATATTATATAATGTTATGCCTTATTTGTCCCTTCTTTGGTTTTAATTTACTTAGACAGATGTATTATATTTGACATGTTTGGGGGCAGCTGGGTGTGGTACATGCTCTTCCTATATTCTTTTCTATTGTAACTATTAATTATATAGATATATAGATATATAGTATAGCTGCATGTCAAACCTAGATAGCATTTGCAAAACTAGCCCTTAGGTAAGCTCCTGATAAATACTGAATATTGGACTGTTGCTTTACAATGGAATTGTTGCAAGGGGCATCATGCTGTATGATTTGCATGCATGCAAACTCAGACATAGTACCTGTAAACTGTTCCACAATATCAGTGCTTGAACATTTGTTCATAAAGGACTGCAGCCTTCCTGCTGAATCTGTATGCCACACTTGGTCATGAATGCTCAAGGAAATTGGCACATATAGTAACTTGTTCGCATACTGGCATCTGGGTGGGTTCTCCTGAGTGGCTTCTTGGGTCAAATATAATGTAAGTGCAAGGAAATAGCCTTTTATACATATATACTGTATGAACTGTTTAATCATTCATGGCTGAAAATTAGCTGCATGCCATTATTCACCAAGTTATATTAACATCAGCCCATGTTTTATTCTCCTGCAGCAAAATGAAATATTGGAACAAAGACACGTTTGGGGATAATGTAGACTGCTGGATAAATAAGGATTTTGGAGGGGACACACACCATTAGCAAATAATAAAATCTTATCAAATGAACATATTTGCAAAGTGAAAATCTGTTCCCTTATTTACAAATAGTGCAAGACTAATGGTCAAATCGTGTCTTGTATAAAGGAAGGCATTTGCATAGGGAAATCACACTCCCCCACCCCACACACCTATCATTCGCTTACTGTGATACTTGGGGTTATACATGGAACAAACATGATTCCAGGACCTACACACAGGTTGCATCCCCTTACTTGTAAGAACAAAGATCTTCACAAGCTAGATGACAGAGATAGATACACGTTTGCAATGACTGATATTTCACTTCTGGCTCACCAGGGGCTAAACCCAGTGTTGTATAAGGGGATGTCTGTTCACATATGGTTGGATACAGCCCTTGATGGAATTTTCCCTCCCTCTCTTCCCCCCCCGTGTTGCCCCCACATCTACTCCAGAGTGTTCCCCAACTACCTGGAGCAGATAAGGAATAGCCTCTATAGAGAGCGTCAGCTATTGGGCAGTATAGAAATGAAAATAAATAAATAAATAAATAAATAAATAAATAAAGCCAGCCAGCCTGTGGGGGCTGTAGGAAGAGACAGAATTCCATCCACCAATGGTGCCCATTCTGCTGGAACATGGTATGTTGGTTACAGTCCCCGGATCATGAAGGAGCGTGTGCTATCTTCTTTGTGGTCTTTTTTTCCCCCCCTGGGGCAGGATGCTGGGTTGTTTGGAGAGGTGGCTAATTAAATTTTCCTTGAGTTATATTCTTAAATGGAGTGTGTGTGTTTGTGTGTGTGAGATCAGAGACTGTGACTAATATATTTAGATTCCGGGAGGAATTTTACCTAGATTATATTGCTAGTGACATTTAACAAAAGGGTTCTCTCTCACTCTCTCTCTCTCTCTCTTTTGCTTCCCAATGTAGAGTAAGTAGTTTGGCTTGATTTCATGAGTTATCTTGAGGTATCTTCTCTGTAAAGCACCTTTCTGCAAATTAATGCATGTGCTCTCTGCTTATGACAATTGCGGTCCAGATTATACAGGCAGATGTATGGATAATCTGGTGAATCGTTATTCTTGTATGATGATGGCATGAGATAGGGCTATCTGGCTTTTAGGACTTCTGGCTCTATGTTTCTGTATGTTCATGGTCATCCACTGAGAATGTAGATAGGAATCAAGTCACTAGAGTTTTTGATTGCCAGGCTCCAATCCCTTGCACTTGGAGACAACCCAAAACACTTCTGTGGTGCAATGCTCCACTCAAAGGTCTGTAACATTTGAAATTCACTTACCATATAGATGGTCCAGACTGTAAAGAGAATCTCCATGCCACTGACATCCATTCTTGTGAAGGGAATCATGACTCCCTGCATGATTAGCACCATCCTGCATTGCCCTCATGCAGTGTCACCACATCCTTTTTTGGAAAGGATTATCTGGTTCAACTCTCATGTTATATGTATTAGATTTGTGCTGTGCACAAATGGCCTCTCAAAATTTTCTAGCCTATTTGTGGGCAGAGAAATTGGGGGGACAATTTCACCAAATTCCTCCTAGGGGAGGAGAAATTCTCCAACAGTTTCTCACAGATAGGGCTGATTATTGGCAGGGGTTGTAGCACAGGTTCTTTCTTTTCTATCAAATTGAATGAGAATGGTAAAAAAAAAATGTGGGAGAATTTTTCAGCACAACACTAATTAGAAGTCTGGTCTCTTTTGGCTGTAGTCCTAAAGCTGCATACTCCACTACTGATTGGTTGCCACTGCATATAATACCACCACCATTTGGTAGCAGCTTCTGGTTGCTTCCCATGATGGCTGCCTACATGGCAAGCCATTGGCCAACACCTTGTGTCATATCAATACAATCCCATCATGGTAACAATATATCCATCTTGCACATTTAGGCCTTGTAGGGCACACAATGACATTTGTTGTGCTATATTGGATAATGTGGAATAAAAAGCAGGAAATAACACTACAGAAATGGTATATCAAATGTAACATAACACTACAGAAGTGGTATATCGAAGGTGTATTGTGCCCCAACGGTTATCAGTGCATTTCAATACTGCTATAAAGCAGTAGTGTAGATCTAGGCATGATGTGCATCCAACCACAAATTGAGAGAGAGAGAGAGAGAGAGAGAGAGAGAGAGAGAGAGAGGCTGGGAGTGGAATAAGGAACAAAAACAATCCAGTCTGTGATAAACTAATATTCTAGGGAAGTAATTCTAGAGAAGGGGTTAGACAAACTTTTTAAGCCATGGGCATATTTGGCAATTTGAGAAAATGTTCTGGGCACCACTAGAAAATGGCTGCCAGGGGAGGCATGACAAAGGACAAGTAACCTGCCCAAGAGACTGAGTACAAGATGGGGGAGGCTGAGCCCCAACACACAAAACAATTCATTTTAACCCACAGTTTTCAACACGTACAGAAACCTATTTCACAGCAATCCCAGCTGCCAGTAAGACTGTTAACATTTTTTTTAAAGTGGGAGGGGTAAAGCACCTTGGCAGGTACAAAAGAACTTGTCCAGGGTCACACTGCTGCCCATGGACACCGCATTTCCACCCCTGTCCTAGTGGGGTAGTCATACAAGTCTGTTACAGCACAAAAAGTAACATAATCAGTGAGGTATGCACTTCTTTCATTTCATGGCCTTTTGGCCCCTACAATTTACCATTTCCCCCTCTTTATTCATGCGCATATAATACAAATCTGTCAGTTGAGAATATACTTCATGTATCTGAAGTGGGAACTAGACCACAAAAGCTTGTTGCAGTACATCTATTAATCTTTAAGGTGCCATAGACTTCTTTTTGTTTGGGGATAAGTGGTTTATGGACTACAGTTCATAGATCTTGCTTGTCAATTTTTCTGACACTTCATGGCTTTCTCCATTTCATTTTTGGCATGAGATCTGGAAAATTAGTAAACTATTATTGGACCCTTCAGATTAAAAGTGAATAAACTGCTGGACACTTAAAATATATGTATCATCAATAGATAAGACATAGTGATAAAACTACAGATCTTGTTCTATCCTTTCCCCCCTTTTCTTCTAAAGAACACATCATTGCCTTTTTCTCAGTGTGCCTGCTTTCCCTGGCTTCCTCTCAGTGACCAAATACATATTAGTTACGGGTAGGTTTTTGAAATTAGATAGACACTGGTGAGCAATTGTTTATTGCTCTCAGGTTTTTCATTCTTTGTGGTACCCTACTGGGAACTTGAAAACACATTTTTATTTCCTTATGATTTTGCCCTTTTCTACTTGAGAAAACATTGATTCTCATTCCCCTCTAGAATGGAACACAAGTCAACATAAATGCCCTTTCTTTCCTTGCCTGCGTATCACCATTGTTAATATCAGCCTAGGTTTGGTTAACCTGGACACTCTTTCTAGCTGTGCTAAAACTGAGAGGACAAAGATGACTGATCTTGCCTACATAAATGTTGGTCCTAATACAGACAACGTCCTGTGCAACATGGACAGTGTTGGTAGGTATGGTGGCCACATATGAATTGCTAAAAAAGATGAAATGCATCACCAAAAGGAGAGGATACAAATTTGCATATGGTGATTTATAAGTACAGATACGAATTTAGTGACAATTATTATAACTTAAATAGAAATACAGTAAATGTCACCATAGTGTGGAAAACTGTGACCAGGTGACCTGTGTACCTGCCTGTTCAGTCTGTTGTCAGGTGCTAACTATTGATGAGCAACAATTCTTATAGTTCTTTCATCTTTGAACCAGAATTGGACAGGGCAGCCCTTCAAATAGAGGATCCCTTCAAAAAGAGGACTGTCCACTGTAAAAGAGGACACATGGGCACCCTACTGACAGGTCAGATCTGGAAAGAAGATGCCTCTCTCAGTTCCCATCATGTTAGGTAGGGTGGGAACTGGGGGAGGGATCTCAGAAGAACTTAGGGATGTCAGAAAATTCCACCACGGATCTCAGTGAGGCTGAATGCCAGTGCATTCTGCCCCCCGAACTCCGTGGTGGAACGGCCTGCCCCCTGCCCCCCCATGGATCCCCCTCAGGACGAGACTTACCTGGGGTGAATGTTCCGGACGGCGGTGGCTCCAGCGGCAGCAGCAGCTGAAGGGATATACGAAAATCACTTACCTTTCGGGGATTATGCAGATGGTGCGGGGGGAGGCGTTCCGTCCCTCCCCCCGGAATCCTGGCCAGCTGGCTGTGCTCTGCAGCGATTCTGCGGAGCCACTGGCCGGCTCTGCCAGCAGCCGGACATCTGGCTGCTGGGTAGCAGGGACGCAAATGGTGGCGGCCGTAGCTCCCGCCGTTTGCGTCCCTGCAGTCAGCCGTGATAGGCTACGTAAATGTTTACATAGCCTATCATGGCTGATTAAACAAAAAACAAAAAAAACGTGCATATGCAAATTTGCGTTCCTTATTTTGGCACGTCTTAGTCTACAAAAACATTTACGTAGATTAAGACGGCGAAAATAAGGGGAACGCAAATAGCATAGATGCTACGCTATTTGCGTTCCCCGTATTTTCGCCGTCTTAGTTTATGTAAATGTTTACGTAGACTAAGACGTGCCAAAATAAGGAATGCAAATGGCGGCGCCCATGGGCGCCGCCATTTGTGTACACGTGTTGGGTTTGTGTTTTTTTTAAATCTAGCTGTGATAGGCTACGTAAATCTTTACGTAGCCTATCACGTTTTTGGGGGGTTTTTTACCTGGAAATGGCGGTGGCGGCAGCCAGTCAGAAGACTGGCCGCTGCCAGAGCCGCTGCCGCCAGGAAGATCCAACTAAGGTAAGTCCTGTCCCGGGGGGGCGGAGGGCCGTTCCACCACCGATTTCGGGGAGCCGAATGCACTGGCATTCGGCCTCCCTGAGATCCGTGGCGGAATTTTTGTACATCCCTAGGCGGCTGGTCTTCCAACCGGCTGCCGCCACTGCCATTTGCAGTCTGTTTCCCCTCCCCCCATTCGTGATAGGCTACGTAAAGACTTACGTAGCCTATCACGTCTGGGTAAAACAAAAAACAAAAAACGTGTATGCAAATGGCGGAGGCTACGGCCGCCGCCATTTGCGTTCCTTATTTTTGGCCGTCTTAGTCTACGTAAATATTTACGTAGACTAAGACGGCGAAAATAAGGAACGCAAATAGCGTAGCAGACGCTATTTGTGTTCCCCCTTATTTTGGCCGTCTATTATTTACGTAGACCTTATTTTGGCCGGTGAAAATAATGGGGAACGCAAATAGCGTCCGCTACACTATTTGCGTTCCCCTTTCTTGTCTTCGTCTTAGTCTACGTAAATATTTACGTAGACTAAGACGGCCAAAAATAAGGAACGCAAATGGCAACGGCCATAGCCGCCACCATTTGCGGACGCTTTTTTTTTTTAACCCAGACGTGATAGGCTACGTAAGTCTTTACGTAGCCTATCACGGCTGAATTCAGGGACACAAATGGCAGCGGCTATGGCCGCCGCCATTTATGTCCCTGCTAGCCAGCAGCCGGATGTCCGGCTGTTGGTGGAGCCGGCCGGCGGCTCTGTGGAATCCCTGCAGAGCGGGGACGGCCGGCCAGGATTCTGGGGGGAGGGATGGAGCGCCTCCCCCCCAGCGGAACCTGGCGGAGCCAGGTAAGCGAGGTTTCGTACATCCCTAGAAGCAGTCCTCCTCTACCAACCCCCAAACAGATCCTTGTTGTCAGAGGTTTCTGAGTAAACCCCCTCACATTCCCAGTCACCTATTGATGGAGGAGGTGGTGCCTGTCCTGACCCCAATCCATGGGTCCCTTTCCATTGGCTCTTGCCCTTCCTGATAAGGAAGCCTATGGGAGGCTGCCAACTGCCACAGCAGAGGCAACACACAGCTGCTCTTCTTTTAAGGGCCGGCTGCAGGTTTTTGTGGGGCCCTCAGGCATATGGTACTGGGGCCTACTGCTGTGGCTTGCTTCCATGCTCTTTGCCTCCATCATTGCTCTCCTCCCTCCATCATGGTTCCCTTCCACTCATCAGGACTGTGAAGGAGCAGAGAAAACAGGGTTACTGCTCTGGAACGTCCAGGTGCCCACCCCATCAGGTAACAGGAGCATGTGCCAGAGGCCTCTGCAGTGATGCCACTGGGGTAAGCTCCCATTGCCCCTTGGGAGAAGTGCCTGGAAGAGGCAGTGGATTGTGACTCTTGCACTCTGTTTTGCCTGCCTTCCACAGGCACTTTTCCTACTGAGAAATGGGAAACTGATCCCAGCTCTAGGGTCAGCTGTGGGCCCTCTGCCAGGCCCTGAGCCTCTCTACAAGTGGTCCACCACATCTCCCTTTCCTTCTGCTGAACAGGACAAGTAAGTCTGTTTCCACTGTCAGCTTGCTCTTGCTAAACTGAGTAGACTGGAGCCCAGCACATCCCCTGTTGGATGTAATGGAGTTACACTGATTTATGCTATCAGAAGATCTGGTCTTGGTTGTTTCATTCTGAATTCTGAATGACTAACGCAGTGCCAGTGATTCAGAAGATACCGTAATATGTGATATGTGAAATTGCAGTAATTTTTTTTGTCACAGTAGGTCAGACTCTGCCCCTCAACTCACCGGAGCTCCAGCTATCTTGGTATTTCCTGCTATGTTGTATCTTGTGTGTGGGTTGTTGTTTTTAATGCAACTTTCTTATACACTGAGAACAATTTGTTTCTGGTTCATTTGCTGTAAGTGAGATGAAGGTTTCTGCAAGTCAGGCACACTTCTGATATTGTGTTTACCACGGTTATAAAAGTCCTCCGCAAAGATTATGCCCTGCTGTCAGGCATGTAGCTGTGAGCTGAGTGGGTTCCCCCCTCCCCCTCTCACATCTCTGCCTTCCTTTTAAATAATGAATAATGGTCTTTATATTTTAAAATGGCATTTCAGTGACTGCGCTAGATTGAGCTATATTTCTTCTGCACGAGTATATTCACATGGTGATAAACTACTTATGGATTTTGCCTTGGGGGTCTGTTTAATATAATGTACTTTGATGCAGAAGAGCTGGTGAAATTTGTCAGCCCTCTTTCAGGGCAGTTATACCTAGGCTTTTTGTAATATTTTCATTTATTCATACAAAGCTTTAAATATTCCCCATATAAATGAAGCATATATTATTCCCAAGAGGCTCATCAGTTTAAATCCGTTGAAGCTGGTAGGTTAGGGAACAATATTGTCCCCTCTCTTGGGGGTCCTTCTGATGTTACTTTGTGGCATAGGAGCCATTGCAGTAAGTGGCCTTTGTTATTCTCATAACAAGGAAGGTTTAGGCCAGAAGGGTCCTTCCTTCCCACGCCAGCATCGCCCCTATTGTGAATTGGAAACCCTGCCATGGGAAGGATCTGTGTAGGGATGGACAACTATGTCATTTTCTCTTTCTCTTGCATTCAGATTTTTTAAATCTCAAGTTCAAATATGAATAAATTAGCAAATTTTGTTAAATTCTTATCAAAAATGAACTGAAACAAATTCCTCACCTTTCCCTAGAGCTGTGTGGCTCTTTGCACATAGGCTAGATCTACACTTACTGCCTTTTTTCACTTCCAATGAGGTTTCACCGCCCGCCTGTCACACTATGCAGTAGCCGCCTCGAATTGGAACCGGAATTTCCCATTTCCGTGCTCCTGCTTTCAATACCCTAATATCCTGGTATTTCCCCTTAATGTGCTCTGATTTTCTGCCTTCGCTACCAGTCATAGTCCCCTCCCCCGCCTGTCCATATGCAGCGGTGTTTGTATTTCCCTCCTGTCCAATCACAGCTCTCGACGGCCCCATGTCTTCTTCCAGCTACCAATCACATAGCTTCCTCAGCAGCCCCTGTTTCCTCAGCAACAAGCAAAGGGCTGGATGTGTGCGCGCTTGTCTGATCTCGGAAGCTAAGCAGGGTAGGTCCCGGTCAGTGCTTGGATGGAAGTACGGATGTATGAAAGTCACTTACCTTTTCACGGAATCTTTCGTGGTGGGGGGGAGGCACTCCATCCCCCCCCCGGAATCCTCGACGGGGGGGAGGCGATCCGGTCCTCCCCCCTGGAATCCTCAACGGCCGGCTCTGGGCCGTCCGCAGCCGGATTTCCGGCCGCGGATGGGCTGCTGTGGACGCAAATGGTGGCCGCCGTAGCGGCCACCATTTGCGTCCAGCCAGGCAGCCATGATAGACTACGTAAGAATTTACGTAGCCTATCACAGCTAACAACAACAAAAACCCCAGCGTACACAAATGGCGGCGGCTATGGCGGCCGCCATTTGCATTCCCTATTTTTCGTCGATTTATCTTATGTAAATATTTACATAAGATACAACGGCAAAAAAAGAGGAACGCAAATAGCGCCCACTACGCTATTTGCGTTCCCCTTTTTTTCGCCATTTTATCTTACGTAAATATTTATGTAAGATAAATCGGTGAAAAATAGGGAACGTAAATGGCGGCCGCCGTAGCCGCCACCATTTGTGTATGCTGGGTTGTTGTTGTTTTTTGGTTAACTGTGATAGGTTACATAAATTCTTATGTAGCCTATCACGGCTGCAAGGATGGCAAAGGCAGCAGCAGCAGCCCAGCCACAGCCGGCCAGGAGACCAGTTCCCCAGCCGCCACCGGAGCTGCCGCCGGAACCGCAGCCGAATCCGCCGCATCCACCCCAGGTAAGTGCCATCCCAGATGGATTCTGCGGGGGGCAGGGGGGCGTTCCACCACAGATTCCGGGGGGTCGGATTCTAAAGAATCCGGCCTCACTGGAATGTGTGGCGGAATTCTTTGCCATCCCTAGATGGAAGACCGCCTGAGAATCAGGCTTCCTGCACTGAGCAGGGGGTTGTTCTATCCCTTCAAATGAGATTAAGTTTTACCCCCTCCTATCCCCCGCTCTGGGTGTTTTTTTAAAAAATTAAGGCATTATCCTCGCAGAATCAGGGCTTCTCCGCAATGTTTTTTTTTTCTAATTGAGGCATGATCTTGGAAGCTTCAAAGCTATGAAGCTTCACAACTTCGAAGCTTCGAAGATCATGCCTCAATTAGAAAAAAAAAAATCATGGAGAAGCCCCGATTCTGCAAGGATAACGCCTTAATTTAAAAAAAAAACACCCGGAGCAGGGGATAGGAGGGGGTAAAACTTAGTCTCATTTGAAGGGATACAACAACCCGCTGCTCAGTGCAGGAAGCCTGATTCCCAGGCGGTCGCCCATCCAACTACTGACCAGGGCTGACCCCACTTAGCATCCGAGATCAGGCAAGCGCACGCAGGAAAACAGCACAGCGCTCGAGTGTGAACCGAGCTTGCACATTCGATGAAGCACTGCAATGGGGAAAATGGATGAGTGTGAATAATCACGTTTTAATGCGAGAGCGTTTAACCCAACGGGACACCAAATTCATTGCGATGGCGGGCGCAATGTAGATCGGCTCATAGTGAAACATTCAGACGTTGTGAGGGTGTTGCAGGAGGAGGGGCTCACACTGTGAAAATGTCAAGAGCAAACAAGATACATGGTTAAACATAAACATCTCTCCATGCCTTTTTAAATAGCAGCCATAAGGAGAACTTGATCTGGATTGAAACTGCAATCTAGATGGTTAAATCTTCCCCTCTGTCATTTTCCCATCACAAATCCTCCCCTCCCTCCCACATCATGATGTTTGCCCCTCGAAGTGACATTTATAGTAATGGCTCCTTTGAGAGGCAATATTGGAGTGTCAATTTCCAGTGAGACAATGGCACAGGGGAAAGGATTAACCTTCTTTCCCTTGCTTCAGGTGCCTAATCAGGTGCCCTTTCGCCCATGTCTGCTTTTTTTAAAGAGGGATAAAACAGAAGAGAGAATAACGTGTAATACGCCTAGTTTGGCCTTCAGAAAGGGCCCCTAATATTTTCAGGTAGGAAATAAGAAGGGCAGCTAGAAACATGGATGGGGCTAAGGATGTATCATAATGCCTGTGCATTGGTGGGAGAGGGAACTACTTCAGAAAGCTAGCAATGGAGACTTCAAGTCTATCTTGGAATTGTGCTATTAGTGTCCATCTTACTAGTTTGTTTGTATTAGCAATAATGGGCACGAGAATTGGCACTGTCCTATATGGTTTGTGGGTGTCGGGTAGCTGCTGACTGAGCAAGTTTGACATTTGCTAGACCCAGCCCATATTCAGTAGAAAGCATTGTTACCCTTCTTCTCCATCCCACAACCAAATTTGAAGCCCTTAAGCCAATTTTAAAGAGCAGTCTCTACCTGTAAGGCTTAGGAGAACATTTTGCCTGCATTCCTGCAAACGTTATGTTTGCCCCTACCGCTAGAGAAATTCCATAGGAGAAGGCAGTAAAAGCCAATTCCTGGGCAATACTCTTAGGGCACGATCTTATGCATGTTTAGATAGAAAGAAAGCCTACAACTCCCAGCATGCCCCAGTCACCCATTCTGGATGAGGCATGCTGGGAGTTGTAGGCTTTTTTCTGTCTAAACTTGCATAGGATTGTGCCCTTAATGACTGTTTATGTCACTTGGCTTTCTCCCACCAACTGTTCCTATAGGTAGAGGAGACTGAGAAGGGTTGGAATTAGGGATGTCACAGAATTCCGTGACGGATCTCGGTGAGGTCGAATCCCAGTGCATTCGCCCCCCCGAAATCCATCGCAGAACGGCCTGCCACTCCCCCCGCCCCCCGCAGATCCCCCCCGGGACGAGACTTACCTGGGGCGGATGTTTCGGACAGCGGCGGCTCTGGCGGCGGCGGCAGCGGCTGGTCTTCTGACCGGCTGCCACCACCGCCATTTGCAGTCTGTGTCCCCCCCCCTTCAGGTATTGCAGAATTGGGCTGGTCCAGAACTACAATAAACCATGGTTTATGGTAAGAGTGCAGAACTTCTTTCAGCACGAAGTCTGAATTCTATTTTGGGGAAGTTCTTGGGGGACGCATCCCAGAGGTGGGTGGGACCGAAGGCAAAAGGGGCTTGGCAAAAATACAAAAAAATACCAGCATGTTTTAGCTTAAAGCTCTTTCTAGCAATAACAAAGCTTTAGGACAGGCATTTCAACCTTTTTAGAATAGGGGGGAAACTGCACAAGACCCAGGGAACCACGCAATGGTGGGAGGAAGGGAGTGGGGCCAGGGAGAGGGGATGGGGCTTTCTGGGGAAACCTGGAGGGCCATATTTGGCCCCCTGGCCTGCGGTTCTGCACCCCTTGTTTATTGTGACAAGAATAAGCTGAAGCAGGTCATGCACTCCTTCCCTCCTTCTGCCTGGCCATGAGGAAGAGATCAGCAACTTCCACTTCTGTATTTAATTTAACACAGCTTGTTTTTTCATCCAAACCCAACAAACAGGTTCATTGTAATTATGGTTTGTTTGAAATAAGCCAACTTCAAACCATGGGAGGACAGAGGGCATGAAGCTGAGGCTTGCCGCAGTTCATCCTCATCATGATAAACCATGGTTTCCATAATGTCTGAATGGGCTCTTTTGTGTAATCATGTATGTGCTTTAAGAAGTGCCAAGGAGGAAGGGGAAGAGCTGTGCTTCTGGGGTGATGGTTAAAAGGGAAAATGCATTTCATACCTGACCTTGACACATCAGGAAGGACGGGAAAATAAGGAAAAGACTGACTTGTGCCTCATCTTTGGCACTTCTGGGTAGTGATACTACACTGAGATTTCTGGATCTCCCTTCCCCAAATACTGTTTTGCATTATCCTCTTATTCTCAGTTGCATTCCAGTTTAATTTTGATAGCTGGTCATGAAGCACTTAGCCAAATGGAATGAGCAGCAATGACTGTGGCTCTCATTTCTAAATACTGGAAGGGGTTCTCAAATAGGTACTGACCTTTGAACATCAAATGAAGATGTTCTTTTTTAACTGAATTGCATGGATTCATTTTCTCCCTTTATTTTTATTCTAAATTTCAATTGATGTTTAGAATGATGCCAGCAATAGAGGAAATAAGATAAAAATTTGAGTGAACTGGTTATTTTTACAGGTATTATTTACATAATATAATAAGTTAAGCTAATTAAATGTCAGGCCATTTGTAAGGCAAAACTCAAATGAACCGAATGGGTCAAAGGGAGCAGCAATTAGTTATGCATGTGTAATTCAGTTAAAATCATATTTAGAAAAGGGAGGCATCACATCAGGTCAACATCTTATTTCTAATTATTTTTTCATACTAATTTGTCATACAAAATTGCTAAGAGCAAACCACACATCTTTATTACAAGTTTATCTTATTTATTTTAAGTTTAAGTTGTAGTTTTTTTCAGTTAATTTGAGTGCCTGAGAAGGAGACCTGTATACGAGAGAACTGAAGACATCTTATATAATGTTCCACATGTCTACAAATCTGTCGCTTTGTCCTTGTTTTCCTCCTGAACTGTTTTCCTCCTGAACTGTTTTCCTGGCGAGGACATTAGTGAGTGGTATTCACTGGATCTGAGGGACCTGCTACCATTCACCTGAGAGAGAACTTCCTAAATGCCCCCTATGTTTAGAACTGTGTAGAAGGGGAAAGAGCCATAACTGAGTGGTAGAGCCTCTGCTTTGCACACAGAAGGTCCCAGGTTCAATGCCCAGCATCTCCAGGTAGATCTACAACCTTGCTGTTACCAGTCCCTGTAGACAATACTGAGCTAGATGGACCAATGGTCTCACTTGGAATAAGGCAGCTTCCTGGGTTCACTTTAAGCTCATTGTGACATAATCAGACAGTGCAGACTTATTTCCTCCCAAGCTTCAGCCCACAAGTCTTCCCATCGCTGCTGACAATGGAAAAAAGAGATTATGGAGTCAATCAATTAAAAAATAACCAAAGCAACAAAAAACAGCAGGTAAAATGTGTCAATAAATAAGGGAAAGCTGAGTGAATTAAAACTTCCACAGTGCCCAGTTTGCATATAATAGCAACTCTGGTGCATACTGCTGGATTGCTCCCAGTCTGTCCCTGGGTTGTTTAATGTGACATGTGAACTACGAACTCTAGCTTGCCAGGGGAGAGATAAGCTAGAGCTGGAACCCATAGTGTTCCTGGGTTGTTTAGCCACTCCCTCATGCAGCGGGAGTGACTGGGCAGCATACACCAACACACTGCCATGCTTGCAACAACCCCCACCCCCAGTTGTTGTGATGTGTAAACTGGGCCACTGGTTGCAAATATCTGGGAAAATAAATTGCCTAGTCCTGAAGAGAGAACAACGTGGGCCCCCAGTGAGCTTCTCTTGGGACAGCATTCCAAAGGTGGGGTGCTACTACCAAGAAGGCCTGACTCCAGTTGCAGCCCACAAGATGGGGGGGGGGTGACACACCTATCCCATCCCATCTGTCTCTTCTTACAGCTATTTGCACAAATCCATCCCACAGCCCTGTGACTGAAATAACTATTCAGGCCTGGCCCAGGTGAATGTGTGCAGTACCCAAGGCTGTCCAACCTATTTTGGCACCTGAAGCAGAAAATTCTACAAGCACTTCTCTCCCATCTTGAAAAATAATATTTCAATAATAATAATAATAATACATTAAGAGTGCAATCCTGCTGTGGGAGTAAGCCTCATTGAATGGTATGTCACTTACTTCTGAGTATACATACGTAGGACTGCACTGTAAATAACAATTTCATGGCACCCCAAATCGGCTGCCCTAGGTTGCCGCCTCATTCTGCCTACTGGTAGGACCAGCCCTGTAACTATTTATAAAAAAGCAAAGGCAGCCAGGTTGGCCCGTAAGAAAAAATCCAAAAAACCCTACCGTTATTAGGACCAACCAAAATGTTACAAAATAGTGAGCAAGCCTTCATATTCTCCAAAACTCTTCATCAGGGTGGATGTTATGCAAGGGGAGGAGAGGGAAGGGAAATGGGCTGGGGGGAAAGTTGGCTTGGGGTTAAAGCCATAAAGCATGCATTGATCAGTCTTAAGATGGACTGTAGAACGACATCAGTGGCCTTGTTAGTGCCAGACATCCAGCCCCGCCCCCCAGCAGTGCCACAGTGGTAGTATTCCTTTTTAAAAAAATTTTTACAGATGGTGGACCTGACTAGAATCTTGCTCTGCAGTTCATCCTGATATCATCAATTGCCCATAGGCACTCTCTGGGCATGTGAAGATGGTGGGTGTGACTGCAGCTTTGCTCCTCAGTGAGCCCCAACTGTGTCCCTGTAAAGTTTTTAAGAAAAGAAGATGAGTCATCTGCCACTGCTGCTGTCACCACACATGGTAGGGATGGGGAAAGGGAGACCCAGAGAGCAGGAAGACTGAAAGCTTGGTTATTCAGGCAGACATTTGGGGTGGGTTAAGGTATTTTTAAATGTTTTAATGTATAATTTTACTGTTTTAAATTGTGCCACTGTACATCACCCACAGTGGCCGGGTGACCGGCCAGATGGGTGGGTGAGTGAGTGAGTGAATGAATGAATGAATAAATGGAGGTCTAGCCATGAAGTATCAGCAGAGCAGTTTTGGCAAGGAAGGGGAACACATGGGGAGAGTGCCTGTTCTAAGTTGGGGTTGGGTTGTATACCTGACTATCTCGCTACGGCCTATCTTTCTAGCCCTGTAGGTGTGTCAGGAATGATGTGGCTAAGGAGAAAAGATAAACCTTTCTCCTTCATCCTCCCTCCTCCCAGCTTGGGACGGATGCCTGACAAGCATGGCAATGCTGCTGAATCAGGAGACTATTTGGCGAGTATTCCCCACTTGCATATGCCAAGGGAAAGGGCATTTGAGGAGAGCTCTTTAAGGTACAAGGTCCCAAGGGGAATAAACCAAGCTATTAGCTACCCTCCCTTTAAGCTTTCCTGTGGCATGTCCCAGTTTTGTGCACTTAGTGGACCCAGGTGGACCAACATGATGAACACAACCATGAAAAATCAAGAAGAATGAAACTGACAACAAGCAACCAATCATGGAAGGGCCTTAATCAGTGGGTCTTTATTTATTTTCTCCATGTCTGGTATGCATAGAAAACTTGGGTATTATTATTATGGGTGCACAGAGATGAGCAAAACCCAGTGAAGCTTGGATGCCCAGTTGAATGGGATGATGGTGCACTTGAGTAAGGAGGAAGGGATACATTCACCAAACAACCAAAAACAACAACACATGCCAGCCTACAAAGAAAATCATAAACACTTCCTCTGCTGAGACATAGGATAGACATTTCAATATATTTTGGGGGCATGTCTTGAGTTCGAAAGTAAAACAGCTGAGACCACTAGCAAAACTACCACAAAACCTTTCAGTGGGAGCTGCTGCCTGGAAACTGCCAGCGACAAGGGAAAACCTGCCTCCATCATGGGCTGAGCATCATGGGCTATGTGGCCTCATGCCCTTGCACTGGAAGTCCTCAGGGGGAGCTGCTGTCTAGTGTTGTTGTTCAGTCGTTCAGTCGTGTCCGACTCTTCATGACCCCATGGACCATAGCATGCCAGGCCTTCCTGTCCTGTGCTCTCTGCCGGAGTGTGCTCAAGTTCATATTCATTACATTGGTGATGCTATCTAGCCATCTCATCCTCTGCCGTCCCCTTCTCCTTTTGCCTTCAATCCTTCCCAGCATCAGGGTCTTTTCCAGTTAGTTTTCTCTTCTCATTAGGTGGCCGAAGTATTTGAGCTTCAGCTTCAGTATCTGTCCTTCCAATGAGCAGTCGGGGTTGATTTCCTTTAGGACTGACTAGGGATGGCGGAGAATTTCTCCCCGAAACTTCGGGGGGCTGAGCGCCAACGTGTTCGGCCCCCCGAACAAGTTTCGGGGAGAAATCCTCCGCACCCCCTGCCCCCCGCACACCCCCCCCCGGGACGCGTCTTACCTTCCCTGAATGTCCCTCCCGGCGGCGGGTCCGGCTGGCGGTTCGTCGGGTGTTCGAGCGGGGCGGGAGCGGCAGCCGGTCTTTCGACCGGCTGCCGCCCCTGCCATTGCAATAAAAGAAAAAAAAAAAAAGTCCCCTGATAGGCTACGTGACGATTCACGTAGCCTATCACGGCTAGATTTTCAAAGTCAGCCGTGATAGGCTACGTGAATCGTCACGTAGCCTATCACGGGTGACTTAAAAAAAAAAAAAAAGTGTGTACGGTTAATGGTGGCCCCCATAGGGAGCCGCCATTTCCGTTCCTTATTTGGTCGCTGTAGTCTACGTAAATGTTTACGCAGACTACGGCGAAAATAAGGGCAACGCTATTTGCATTGCCCTTATTTTCACCGTAGTCTACGTAAACATTTACGTAGACTACAGCAACTAAATAAGGAACGCGAATGGCGGCTCCCTATGGGGGCCGCCATTCGCGTACGCGCTTTTTTTTTTTTTTAAGTCACCTGTGATAGGCTACGTGACGATTCACGTAGCCTATCACGGCTGACTTTGCAGTCAGTCCTAGGGGTGGACGAAAGTATCACTATCTAGCCGTGATAGGCTACGTGAATCGTCACGTAGCCTATCAGGGGGCGTTTTTTTTTTTTTTAAACTTTCGCATTCGCGGCCGGGCGAGGCGGCAAGCCTCCTCCCCGGCCTGAATTTCGGCCGGGCGAGGCGGGAAGCCTCCCCCCCGGCCTGAATTTCGGCCGGGCGAGGCAGGAAGCCTCCCCCCCAGCCTGAACTTCGCGGGGGGAGCAGCGAAGCGCTCCCCCCCACCGCGAACAAGCTGCGAGAAAAGGTAAGTGACTTTTGTCCACCCCTAGGACTGACTGATTTGACCTCCTTGCAGTCCAGGGGACTCGTAAGAGTCTTCTCCAGCACCACAGTTCAAAAGCATCAATTCTTCGGTGCTCAGCCTTCCTTATAGTCCAGCTCTCACAGCCATATGTTGCTACTGGGAAAACCATAGCTTTGATTATACGAACCTTTGTCGGCAAGGTAATGTTTCTGCTTCTTACTATGCTGTCTAGGTTTGCCATAGCTTTCCTCCCAAGGAGCAAGCGTCTTTTAATTTCATGGCTACAGTCACCATCTGCAGTGATCTTGGAGCCCAAGAAAATAAAATCTGTCACTGCTTCCGTTTCTTCCCCTTCTATATGCCAGGAAGTGATGGGGCCAGATGCCATGATCTTCGTTTTTTTTAATGTTGAGTTTCAAACCAGCTATTGCACTCTCTTCTTTCACCCTCAACAAGAGGCTCTTTAGATCCTCTTCACTTTCTGCCGTTAGGGTGGTATCGTCTGCATATCTGAGGTTCTTGATAATTCTCCCGGCAATCTTAATTCCGACCTGTGATTCATCCAACCCAGCATTTCTCATGATGTACTGTACATATAAATTAAATAAGCAGGGCGACAATATGCAGCCTTGTCATACTCCTTTCCCAATTTTGAACCAATCGGTTGTTCCATGTCTGGTTCTTACTGTTGCTTCTTGACCCTCGGTTTCTCAGGAGACAGGTAAGGTGGTCTGGTACTCCCATCTCTTTAAGAATTTGCCACAGTTTGTTGTGATCCACACAATCAAAGCCTTTAGCATAGTCAATGAAGCAGAAATAGATGTTTTTCTGGAATTCTCTTGCTTTCTCCATGATCCAGCGAATGTTGGCGATTTGATCTCTAGTTCCTCTGCCTCTTCGAAACCCAGCTTGTACTTCCGGTAGTTCTCGGTTCACATACTGCTGAAGCCTAGCTTGTAGGATTTTGAGCATAACCTTGCTGGCATGTGAAATGAACGCAGTTGTACGGTAGTTTGAACACTCTTTGGTGTTGCCCTTCTTTGGAATTGGAATGTAAACTGACCTTTTCCAGTCTTGTGGCCACTGTTGTGTGTTCCAAATTTGTTGGCATATTGAGTGCAGCACTTTAACAGCATCATCTTTTAGGATCTTAAATAGCTCAGCTGGAATACTGTTATCTCCGCTAGCTTTGTTGTTAGTACTGCTTCCTAAGGCCGACTTGACTTCACTCTCCAGGATGTCCGGCTCAAGTTCAGTGACCGCACTATCATGGCTATCAGGGACATTCAGATCTTTCCTGTATAGTTCTTCTGTGTATTCTTTCCACCTCTTCTTCATCTCATCTGCTTCTGTTAGGTCCCTGCCTTTTTTGTCCTTTATCATGCCTGTCCTTGCACAAAACGTTCCCTTGAGATATCCGATTTTCTTGAAGAGATCTCTAGTCCTGCCCATTCTATTGTTTTCTTCCATTTCTTTGCATTGTTCATTTAAGAAGGCCTTCTTCTCTCTCCTTGCTATTCTCTGGAACTCTGCATTCAGTTGGATATATCTTCCCCTTTCTCCCTTGCTTTTCACTTCCCTTCTTTCGTCAGCTACTTGTAAAGCCTCATCAGACAGCCACTTTGGTTTCTTGCATTTCTTTTTCTTTTGGATGGATTTAGTTGCTGCCTCCTGAACAATGTTATGGACCTCCGTCCATAGTTCCTCAGGCACTCTGTCTATCAGGTCTAACCCCTTAAAACTATTCATCACCTCCACTGTATATTCATAAGAGATATGATTTAGGTCATACCTGAATAGTTTAGTGGTTTTCCCTACGTTCTTCAATTTAAGCTGAAATTTTGCAAGAAGCAGCTCATGATCTGAGCCACAGTCAGCTCCAGGTCTTGTTTTTACTGACTGTATCGAGCTTCTCCATCTTTGGCTGCAAAGGACATAATCAATCTGATTTCGATATTGACCATCTGGTGATGTCCATGTGTAGAGTCGCCTCTTGTGCTGTTGGAAAAGAGTGTTTGCTATGATCAGCGTGTTCTCTTGGCAAAACTCTATTAGCCTTTGTCCTGCTTCATTTTGTACACCAAGGCCATGCTTGCCTGTTATCCCACTTATTTCTTGACTTCCTCGTTTAGCATTCCAATCCCCTATGATGAAGAGGACATCTTTTTTTGGTGTTAGTTCTAGAAGGTGTTGTAGGTCTTCATAAAACCAATCAACCTCAGCTTCTTCGGCATCAGTGGTTGGGGCATAGACTTGAATTACTGTGATGTTGAATGGTTTGCCTTGGATTCGTACTGAGATCATTCTGTCATTTTTGAGATTGTACCCCAGTACTGCTTTTCCCACCCTTTTGTTGACTATGAGTGCTACTCCATTTCTTCTAAGGGATTCTTGGCCACAATAGTAGATATGATGGTCACTGGAATTAAATTCGCCCATGCTTGTCCATTTTAGTTCGCTGATTCCCAAGATGTCAATGTTCAGTCTTGCCATCTCATGTTTGACCACCTCCAGCTTACTTTGATTCATTGATCTGATATTCCAGGTTCCTAAACAATATTGTTCTTTACAGCATCGGACTTTCTTTTCACCACCGGACACATCCACAGCTGAGTGTCCTTTCGGCTTTGGTCCAGCTGCTTCACTCTTTCTGGCGTTATTTGGAAATTCCCTCTGCTCTTCCCCAGTAGTATATTGGACACCTTCCAACCTGAGGGGCTCATCTTCCGGTGTCATATCTTTTAGCCTTGTGATATGTTCCATGGGGTTTTCTTGGCAAGAATACTGGAGTGGGTTGCCATTTCCTTCTCCAGTGGACCACATTTTGTCAGAACTCTCCGCCATGACCTGTCCGTCTTGGGTGGCCCTGCACGGCATAGCTTATGGCTTCACTGAGTTACGCAAGCCCCTTCGCCACAACAAGGCAGTGATCCGTGATGGAGGCTGTCTAGTGAGCAGTGGCCAAAGCATAGGGATGGGAGAAGCAAGGATGCTTGAGTTCACTGAAATTCTCCTATCTTCATTTCAAACCTCAGTTCAGCTCCCTCCTATTCTTGTTTGCCACCTATTTTTCCAGTTCATTCAGATGGGAAAAGTGTACATTTTGAACGGGAAAAGTATCCACCTTCCAAAAGTGTGTACTTTTCTTCCATTGACTACAGAATGAAAATATGAATTTTTTAAAGTGTGCTTTTTCAAAAGGGCTCATTTCTAAAAATATGAAGGAAAGTTTGAGAATTGGTGAATTTGTTCCGAGAAGATGTGCTCCCATTTGTGTTCCAGATTGCAAACAGGGCATTTCTGAGTGATTTGCAAACTGAAATGAAATTCTTATACATCCCTACTGAAGGGCAACACCAGGGACAATGAATGACAAGGGCCAGAAATGTTGCCTGACTCATTTGGCACCGTATGAACACCATGTTGCTCCATGTAGTTTTCTGGTCCTGATACTACACTTGAATGTGATTATACACAGGCAGGAATTTTTCTATGAGCTGCTTTCTTAGGGCCAAGTAATGTGATATAAGTGTTATTATTTATTCCTTCATTTACCATTAAAATGAATTTCTCTTCTGCATTGGCATAATTTTTTTTTGTTATTCCTACATACTGCTTGGGGTTGTCCAGCTGCACCTATAACACACAATGTAACCATTTTTATGTGTCTGTGTGTGTATGCCATATATCCACAGTGCAAGAAGCTGACTTCATTTCCTAACTCTTCCTTGTGGCTAAGGTTCAAAGCGAGGTTATAGAACCAGGAATCTAATTAATCCCCCTCCAATAATTAAGTTGAGTTTTACAGTACATCAGTTTAATTAAATAAACCATTTATGCACTATGTGCATGCTTCCATGTGCCCCCTCTTTATTTTGCAAATAAGCAGAATAAAGAAACATCTTACCCAATTCAAAACATTCCTGAAGGAGGATGAGGAAAGGCAGGTGCCTTTTTCCGTTATGTCTACCAACAAAAGGAGAGTTCTATTAAGATCGCTAGCCAAGAGGTATGCTTGCTTTCTATTTTGGGACATATATCCATGGTTCCTACTGGATCAGCACTTTTACAGCGGAGCGTGCAACTTCCTATACTCTAATTCAATCACATTTCTAGAGCTGGACTATGCCTCAAATGGTCTTTATATTCCCTAGTGCTCTACTCCAAAAAAAGATTCACTTTAATGTAAAAATAGAAGATAACATGGGGATCAGATTATTAATCTATTTAGTGGAATAACAGGCTTAGTTTTTCACATCAGCTACAGAGCCTAGGTTGGCCCAACAGAGCATCTCAGACGGCATTGTTTAGTGGCACTTCTTTCCATTGTTCCTTGTTTTAAATGTTGTTCATTGTATATAACCATGCTTGCTTACATTCTTAGTGGAGCTACACCTGCACCTCTTACTGCAATTAACAGGTGAGAAAATGGTAAAGAAAACTTAAGTTGGCTATTTGATTATAGATTTCTATGTATTTGTGAAAGAGCATTTATGCTGTTTGGGGCAATGGCATCAAGGGCTGTTGAAAGTCATTAGGGATGATCCTGACATCTATTTCTGAAGACAGGGTATAAAGAGAGGTTGTAGAGACGTCCACTGTTGTCTCTACTCAACCAAGAATGAACCTACCTGTACACTACGTTCAGCATCTCAGGCCCTCCTCCAAGTGCCTCCTCCGAGGGAAGCTCGGAAGGCAGCAATGAGGGAGAGGGCTTTAGTGGTGCCCCCCCCCATCTGTGGAACAAGCTCCCTGATGAGGTTCACCTGGCGCCAACATTATTATCTTTTCCACGCCAGGTTAAGACCTACCCCTTTTCCCAGGCGTTTGGCAGCACATTATGAGTTTTAATCAGTCCTGGATGTGTCTTTAGTTATGTCTGATAGTTCAATGTTGTTTATAATGATATGCCCCCTCTTTAATGAGCTTCCGTCGTGCATTAAAAACGTGGTTGTTCAGGCAGGCATTTGGGGTGGGTTAGGGCATTGTAGAAAATGTTTTTATTGTAGAATTTTATTGTTTTAAACTGTTTTATTATACGCTGTACATCGCCCAGAGTGGCTGGGTGATCAGCCAGATGGGCGATTAATAAATTTAATAATAATTTAAAAAAATGTTGTTTGTGTATATTGTCTGTGTGCTTTTGTGTGCTTTTTTGTAAATGGCTTTTAAACTTTTTATATTGTATTTAACGTTTTAATTTTTGTAAACCACCGAGAGAGCTTCACCTACGGGGCAGTATAGAAATGCAAATAATAATAATAATAATAATAATAAATAAATAAGAAAGTTTGCAGATTTCTTCTCGCAAAAGCTAAGCCCAGCTACCTTATGAGGCTGCCACTCAGAATCCTGTCTCAAGGTCCCGCTTCCCCATTCTCAGCACATTGCATCAAGTTTACATTGGATTTATTGTGTATGAGAGGGACGCAATGATGAAAAGTCAGCCTTATATTGCAGTGGGGAATCAAACCCATACATTCACAGTTCTAGCAGGAAGAAGCACATCTGTATAGGCAACATATGGAGATTGCTATTGGGATGGCAAGGGACATATGGAAATGAAATGTGACCACACCAGACATCCTATATGGAAGGAATGGGCAACTGTGGAGGATTGGGGGCTTGCATTGGACCACCCAGAACCCTCCAGGAGCCGCACCCCTTCCCCGCCACAATGGGAAGTGGCTGCCTGGCTGCATTCCCAGTAGAATCGCACTCCCCTTCCCACCCACCAAGCAGCTGTTGGGTGGATTGGGGGAATGTGATTCTGCTGGGAAGCAAGGTACATGCTCCCTGCATGCCTTGTTTCCCCGCAAAATTCTGGGAACCCAGTGGCATGGCAGTGGTGGAGGTTGCACTGTGGAGGCAGGGGACCAAGTGGGGGCTGCATGTGGCTTGTGGGCCACACGTTGCCCACCTCTGCTATGTGGGATAACTGCTGTTGGTCAACTTCCACTCCTGGGGGGATAGAAGAGTAGCAAAACCTATTGTGTGGATCTACCTCTGGAAGCATGAAACCGATAGGAATATCTGTTTAACAGCTTGCGTACTTTCCAGGTCTTTACCTTCTTGCAAAGTGGGTGCACTCCTTTAGAATGACCGTCATGACCTTTCCAATGAAAGGCTCTGTATTCTGAAGTTAAGTGATGGCTCTGTTCAAAGTTGGCTGAGGGTGTGTTCATTAGCATGCATGAAAATTTTGCAAATTAAGTTTATATAAAACTGGTAATTGCACTATTTGACTGCGTGATTCTGAAGCTGTGTGCTTTCATCAGTGGCCGCTGAGGAAAAGGAGTGCAAATTTACTTGGCAGATTTGAGATGCAAAGTTCGGCCTGTTCTCCACATTTAAGCATGCATTTGGAGCACAAAGTCACTCTTGTGTTTCCATAATTTCTAATGGAGATCCTGGCACAAATTAATGTGTGTGTGTGTGTGAGCAGTCCAATGTAGCTTTTAGGTGCACTGATGAACAGTAAAATATAGACCTCCTTATTACTGGAGCAGTTGGCAAGCCATACAAATTGGAGTTGTGTTAGCCAGCTTTAACAGGGAAAAGAATTGCACAGTTGAAAGAGATCCGGCAGACAACTCATATCAAGACAAGAGTATGTTCAAAAACCTAAAAGGAAGAGGCTTCTTTTTTTAGCTGCTGAGTGTTCTTGGACATTTCCCATAAACTTTCCTCATATTTAACCCTCTTCCTTCCTTGTTCTTTTATATGCTTTTGCCCCTTTAAGAATTACCTCCTCTTATTAGCTATTGCAAGCTGCAATCATGTGCACACTTACCTGGAAGTGAGGGGCCATTGATAGTTTGACCGTCTATCCTATTTTACTGAGGACAGTCCTCTGCTTCAAAGGCTGTCCAGTCCAAGTCTGGTTTACAGATAACGAACCATACAAAGGGGTGGGGGGGCTTGAGCTTTCCCATCAACAGTTAGCACCTGGAAAGCAGCCGGAACAGACACAAAGGTCACTGTCTTGGTGTCTTCCCCACAACAATGTCCTTTGCTGAATGAAAATTACTTGTGAAAAAATAGTAGAGAAGGAACTTGACCATTAGGAAAGGTGTTGCTAGATAATATATGGGTATATGAAGTTCTGTGTAAGTTTTTGGTTTATTGCACTGCTCCTGTATGTGGCAACAGCATCAACAATGTTGAGGCTTCCACTTTTCTGAGGCAGAATTTTGAATTCCTTTTGTTTTTTGAACTTACCTAATCACTGTGAGGTGCCTGAGGGTGCTGTGTGTGTTTGCTTTCTCTATTACACATCTTTCCATTGCTCTGCAGCCTCCCAGGCCACCTGCCATTCCTGAACTGGAAAAGCTCCATGGGAGGAATTGCCTCAGGATGTCTTCCTCATGATGGCTTTAACTGAAGTGAGGGAAGCCGAGGCTGCCACAGAGATTATTGTGCAATGAATCTCTGTATACCTGTGGCCACCTCATAAGTAAAATAAGCACAAGAACCCCAAACCCAACCCATGAGAATTTTCCCAAAATTTCTCCTCTGATTTTCTTTTCGAAAGCAATTTCTTTTCTATCAAATTGAATGAGAATGGTCGAAAAAAATGTGGGAGAAATTTTCAGCACAGCACTAAAAAGAACCGGATGCCACAGTCTTGCACACAGTGAATTAGAACTAAGCCTCTGAGTAAACATGCATATGATTGCTCTGTGAATATCTTTATTAAGTGAAGGTGAAGAACAAATTAACTTACACAAGAAGGGAGACACTTTTCTGCCTACTATTTCTTCTCCCTCCTTAAAATCTATTTTTAAAACCTGGAACCACCTGAGGAACTGGAACAATCCTTTGCAAACCCCATCCCTTCCCTGCAAAAAGAAGAAAAGTGCCAACCCTAGTTATTGACACACATAAGGGATTCTCCAAGTGCAAGGTCACACTTTTGCTCTTCTCTGAAGCCCAGTAATAGGTCAGATTTTGTCTGAATTTACTGCAGCTAAAGTACTTTATTCCACCTGCTGATTTTTCTGTTCCTTCTGAGATGACAGACAATCCAGGTGTTTCCTGTTTGGGACTACTTAGTGCTGGATCTGTGTTTAAGAGGCAAATCCATATGGATCAGCAGGACTGAGGCTCAGGCAGTAGTCCCAGTGGAAATACAGTTTCCAAGAGAGCTCAGGCAGCTTTTCAAAGCAATTTTACTGCTGTGGAAACAGCAAAGTGTCCATTATTTCACAGACCCCATCTGTTAACAGCACGTTAAAATAGAAAAGGCATAAAAGAGGAGATTCTAGTTTTCACTGGAGGGTAAGCTATTGAGTTGGCTTTGTGGCAAGCTTCACAGATCTATAGCAGTGGGAGGGAGGGCAAAGGGAAACATAAATATATCAGGATCTTTTCTAGGTTTGTCAACTCTTTTTTCTGGCAGACTCCTGTAGTTTTAACAGCTGCTTTACAAGCCCCCCAAAATGTAACAGGTAAGAACCACCATGTGGATAAGGCGGCGGCGGCGGCGGTGGTGGTAGAGGTGGGAAACCACCTGCTAGATTTCTGTGATGTGCAGCTGTTAAGAGCATAAAAGCCCTGCCAGACACACACACACAACATTGAAAGCCCTACAAGTTGGCATTTTAAGAGGGTATATGGCAATTGGTTGGAGTGATCATGATGGGATGAAATATTTATCCAGAAAGCTATCAAAACATAAACTTGTCCATCAAGCATTAATCCTGTGTGTATGTGTGCCTGCTCTGTTTATACGTTTGTGGCTAAACCGTTTTTATATTATGCATAACACTGTGTTTTAAGGTTTTTAATCATTGTAAACTGCCTAGAGGACTTTGGCCGTATAGGCAGTATAGAAATGTGAGAAATGAAATGAAATGAAATTGGAGTGATAGTTGAGCCTCCCACATCCCACACCTAGCTCATGTCAGATTGGCTCAGGAAAAGTCATTGGGAAGTGGGGATGTCGGAGAAACCCGCAACAGAACCAAATGAGTTTGGATTTTCATGAATCCAACCCACAGATTCTGCAGCAGACCAGCTTTCCCCCCATTGGGCAGATTCCACAGACTTGCAGACCGGTTTTTCTAACTTTCCCAAATTTTGCGCAAATTTTGTTGTAGAAAAATGCACATTAAAAAAAACAGCCAGAAATGCGCTCCCCCCCATAGGCTGAAGCAAGAAAATGCACATTTAGGGGGAATTTGCACATTTTCGCATGTGTCAATTTGTGCAAATTTGGAAACGAAACCCACCCAATTTTGTTGATGGGCAGACAACTGAACAAAAGGTGCTGGACAATCCACAAAACACAGATGGAACAGATTTTACACAACCTATACATCCCTACTGGGATGTAGCATTGCTTATTTATCTTCCCTGCACATCCCCACACCTGCCCTCCCTCCAATGATCCTCCAACTCACAACTTCACCCCTCCAACACCACTTATCCAGATGGAGTGGTGACAGCACAGCAGTAGAAAATCACAAGGTGAGAGGGAAGGATGGGCGGTCTCCCCCCTCCTTTCTTTGAGTAGGGTGGCCATGTGTCCTACTTTAGAGACAGTCCTCTATTTGGAGCCCAAGTCCAGTTTAAGATAATGAACCAGGAGAACGGAGAGCGAAGGCCTTTAAGGTAGAGCTGGTGACATGCCCTCCTGCAGGATGATTCTGTTAAAGTAATTATTTATGCTGTTTTCTAACTATGACTTTCAGGACAACATGAGGCCTTATATCCATTTCTCATGACAAAATCAATGACAGTTTTGTAATAGGTTTCTAAAATGAAACCCCTATCCACACTATCCCTTTGGTACCATTCTTGCTATTTCCAGTGTTCGGAGTGTTCCAGTGTTCAGAGCCAATAGTTATGTAGCTAAAATGGCACCATCCATGCACAAGAGGAGATATCAGCAGGCTCAGGCAAATCCCAAGGTTTGCAGAAGTACTAAACACATTTGCGACGGAAACCCTAGTGTGTGGGGAAACTGTCCCAAACATATCAATAAGGACTGAGGACTGGACAGTCTTGTGCAGAGTTCAGCACATCTAAATCCATTGAATCAATGGGCTTCTTCGGCATGCCTCACAATGCATAAGACTAGCCGATTGAAGGCGTTTGTTGCAGCGCAGCATACAGCAATCCACTTTTCTGAGAATTTACAGCAATACACAGAAGAATACATGAGGTGTTTTCCTTGGGAAACAAAACTGTTAACATGCTGTAAGCTACAAAGCACTGATACAATATTTATCTTGTGTCACGTACTCCTGGGTTCATGGACTGTGGGTATGCTTTTATTTTTAATATAAAGCTCCATGTATAGGGAAGTGGTTTAAATTTGCTGTTTGTTTGGCTAGGGATTGGGGGCATGAAATTCCTGTGGGGAAAAGTCTGCTTCTCTTGAAACTTTTGATTTTCCTCAGGTATTTTGCCCAGGGAGAAAGCCACCTTTCTCCCACATTTACTTTGAATTCCAGTTTGTATGAAATGAACCTATTTTACTTTATTTATTTAAAAGATGTATATCCTGCCTTTCTGCCTGATAACAAGTCCCCAAATGTCCATTCCCAGGCCTTAGATGTTGCTGCTGTGGTAGTGTGGCTGTCTCAACTGCTGCTTTTTAAAGGTTTCATGGATACCAGAGGGGAGAATAACTCCACCGCCCCCCAAATGTGTTCTACCTAGCAACCAGGACCAGGTAGCACCAGATATTCTTGTCACTGAGAGGATGGGGCAACTTTTCACACAGGCAGCTGGACAATAGACATCTCCTGGGTCTTCCTGGTGGTGGGGGTGCCTGACAAAGGCTCTGGGGCAGGGCAATGATGGAGCATGTCCACTCCCCAGGTCTTCAACCAGCCTTCTCCTACCTGGGCCATCCAGATGTGGTGGGCCTGCAACTCCCAGCATTCCCCAACCAGCATGACTGGGTAGATGCTGGGAGTTGGAGTACAAAACATCTGGAAGGCACAGGATTGGGAAAGGCTGCATTAGACTCTAATGGTGGTGGTGTGGCTGACAGTGTGGTTTCTCTTGAAACCTAAATTTACTTTGAATATTACTTTAGGAAAAAATACAGTGACCTTTATGTTAGAAGGGATTTCAGTGCTTGAAATCACTCCATGTTACAGCTTTCTTTAGGTTACAATCCTGTATACACTTATCTGGGAGAATGTCCCAACTGAACCCAATAGGGCTTACATCTGAGTAGATAACTAGGTATGTATAGGATTGCACTGAAAACCACCCAGACTTCTGCAGTGGTATGGGGAAAATTGCACAATTGACCCAGTGTATTACCTGGTGAAGATAGCTGCCACGTAGAGTGAAAAAAATCATCATCATCTAAAATGTGTACTGTGCACCTTCAGTGCCAACTGGCATTCCCAGGGGGAGCTTACAGAAAGAATAAAAATACAATATTGTAAAAAAGAAGCAGCAGCAGCAGTCTGAAACAGGAATACTAAAACAGCATCACAGCATAGAAGATAAAACTCCTAATGATATAGATCCTAGTGATATAGAGCAGGATATACATGTTTTAAATAAAATAAAATAAATACAAACTCCAAACAATATGAAAACTCACAACAGCTTAAAAGGGTTAAAAAGCATGGGAGAAAGTCTTTGCCTGGTTCGAGAATGTAAGCAAAGTAGGCATTAGGCAAGCTTCCCTGGGGAGTGGGTTCCTTAGGTTAGGCACTCCCCACCCTGCAAAATCTCCCCCTCCCCTCCACCGCCACCCCTCTTTCTGGCTTCCACATGTTGCCATAAAGGTTTTAGCTTTTACACTCAAGGCCAAGAAGACTGAATTTCTCCTATTTCTCTATAAAAACCATTAGTGCAGTCATGAGCCAATAAAATATTTCACTTCGGTTTGATACACATTCTTATACATATCCCACTTCACTTTGATCAAGTTCTTCCTATTTAGCATCATCTGACATTTTTGCACATTCTTTGAGAAATCTCTCTGTATTTTGGATGCTTTAAAATGAAACTGTCCACAGTGACTGTCAATCGTATTTGTAATTAAGCCCTGTATTTTGGCTAAAACTGTTTCAGTCCAAAATTGATGTGTAAAACTCCGGACTGATTTATATTGCCTCAGGAAATATCCATGTGCTGTGAGGCAAAGAGGCTCTGCCCCAAGCAGTCTGTCCCGTTCTTGCTTTTCTTTCACCTGCTGCTATTTTTATGCGAATCCTGTTTTGTGGCAAAAGTTTTGCAACTGCTGAACAATCAATGACTCCCCACTTGATTAGCAATTTTTTTGTCTCTATCTGAGAACCTGAGATAATGCAATAGCTTAACACAGCATTTTTAACAAAGGTTTAATATCATCTATTTACAAAAACCTCCAGATGCCATTATTGGATGACAAGCCATCCTATGTGTGGGCATGGGAGACTGACTTCGGTGAGCCTTTGGAAGAAGATGGTTGGCAGCGTATTTGGACTTCTTTTGCATCTTTAGAAATCAATGTTAATATAAAGGAAGCACAATACAGCGTTCTGAGCAGGTGGCACATTACTCCTGCAAGGCTTCACCTAATACATCTACATTATAGTCAATACTGTCAGAAAGAGTGTGGTCACATTGGTTCATACTTTCATCTTTGGTGGGAATGTTCTACAGTGCAGGAGGTTTGGAACGTGGTTGCTGATTATTGTCAGGAATTTCTTCAAGTTAGACCACTAGTAACTCCTAAAGCAATACTGCTTCATCTTTTTGAACCTAACGATCCCAGATTCCTCCATAAAGACCTTCTTAAGCAGTTGTATACAGCTGCAAAGTCATGCATAGCATGCAGTTGGAAGTCTCCAACACAACCAACTAGGGAGCAGTGAATTGATACAATTTGGGAGACTATGAGTATGTATAAACTTACTCAGCAAGTGCAGCGAGCAAGGAATCCTAACTTGAAGAATGATATTATGGCACCATGGTTTCCATTTATTTCCTATCGTGAAGCTCTTAAAATGTATGATAAATTCCAACCAAGTACAGTTGCTTATATTTTTTCTGATTAATACACATATGCACACAAAATGACATACATTCACACACATTCTTTTTATATGACTTGCATTTTTACTTTAGTTAGGTATTGTGCTCCTACTTAGGACGTTTTACTGAAGATGTTCCTTAAGCATATCAGTCATAGACTAAGATTTATAATTAGTGAATTCCTTTTGGGGGGGAGGATTTGTATTTATTATGTATATTCTTTTTCTTGCCTTTATTGGTTAACTTTATTATGAAATAAAATAAAATGTCCTGGGGAGAAAAAACCCAAGCGTTCACTCTCCATGGGAATGGGAGAACGAGTGATGTTCAAGATTGTGAGGATTCTCTGAACATTGCCTCGCCACATGTCTTGGACCAGATTCCTGTCCACATTTGTGATCGCAGCTCACTCTGCATGAACAGGAAATTTGCACAGATCCAGCAGCAGTTGAATGGAAGATGTGAGCAAATCTCCCCAAATTTGTGCAAATTCCCTAATTTGCTCAAATTTCTTCCATAGACTAAAATGGGGCTGCTTCACTCTACAGAGGAAATATGTGCATATATTACGAAATTTGTGCATTTCAAACTGGGAATTGGGAAGGAGGCGAACATGAACATGTTAGACAATTTGTGAATATTTTTGGCAGTGCTTGCATTCATGTTCGGAGCTTCAAATCGGGCATGCTCACATGTTTTGCAAGCAAAAATGAAATTCTCATACATCCCTAGGTTGGTAGTGAATTTACTTCAGTGTGTGTGCACGTGTGTGTGGGGGGGGAAGAATTATGCCATGACATATCCTTTCAATACAGCTGCGGTGCAATTGCAACATATACAGCAGAAACCTCTATGCCAAATGAAGGAATCCAAAATGTTGGGGTAGATGGGGAACACTTCAGTCTCAGCCACCCTCTAGCCCCACCCAGCTCCATATCCTTCCCCCTTGCCACCCTATTCCACCTAGCAGAAAATATGCCATTCCAACATTTCATAGATAGAAAAAAGAAGCATTCTTACGCATGGGAAGCCAATAAATGCTCTTCCATTTTCATGTCCCTGTTCACAAGTTGTGAAAGGGGGCAGGGGGTTGGTGATTACTTTCAGAAGATGAGAAAAAATGGCTAAATTGAGGGGGGGAGTTAATGCATAAACTGGGGCTCAGGCATTCTCCCTTTTTAAGCCCAGTTTTGTTGACCTCGTTGTAGGGGAAATAGGCCGCTGATTGAAACACTACCTTCTGTTGGCAGCAAAAGTAGGTTTAAAAAAAAGAAGAGGAAAAGGGAAGCTTAATCTCACACTCTTAAAGGTAATCCTGCATCCCTCCCAAATGTGGTTGCTGGGGAACATAGGTGGGAGGGTACTGTTGCTCTCATGCACTGCTTGTGGATTCCCAGCCAACAGCTGTTGGCCACTGTGTGAACAAAATGCTGGACTAGATGGACCCTTGGTCTGATCCAGCAGGGCTTTTCTTATGTTCTTATGTTCTAATATCACTGAAAAAAGTTTCTGTCGAAGTTTCAGCTCAACTCCAGGGCCGCTCAGAGGATTTATGGGGCCTATTATCATCATCATCAGGAGTTTGGGGGATGTTGACCTGGTGTTGAATGGGGTACGGCTACCCTTGAAAGACCAGGTCCACAGCCTGGGGGTCATTTTGGTCTCCCAGCTGTCCATGGAGGCTCAGGTGTCAGCTGTGAGCTGGACAGCGCTGTATCAACTCCATCTGATACAGCGGCTGCGCCCCTTCCTTCCCGACCATCTGCTCCCATCGGTAGTACATGCCCTGGTCTCCTCTCGTTTAGACTACTGTAATGCGCTCTAGGTGGGGTTACCCTTGAAGACGGTTCAGAAACTGCAGCTGATACAGAACGTGGCGGCTCACCTGATTAAAGGCAGCCGCCGGTGAGATCACATCACTCCAGTGCTGAAGGAGTTGCACTGGTTACCAGTTGTTTTCCGGGCCAAATTCAAGGTGTTGGTTTTGACCTTTAAAACCCTATATGGTTCCGGCCCAGCCTATCCTAAGGAGTGCCTCCAGCAGCACCAGACAGGCTGCTTAACAAGATCAGCCTCGGATGGCCTTCTCTCTGTCCCATCAGCCAGGACAGCTAGACTGGTGGGGACGAGGGAGAGGGCCTTTTCTGTGGTGGCCCCCACTCTGTGGAACTCCCTCCCTAGGGAACTCCGTCATGCCCCCTCTTTAATGAGCTTCCGTCGTGCATTAAAAACGTGGTTGTTCAGGCAGGCATTTGGGGTGGGTTAGGGTATTTTAGAAAATGTTTTTATGGTAGAATTTTATTGTTTTAAACTGTTTTATTGTATGTTGTACATCGCCCAGAGTGGCTGGATGACCAGCCAGATGGGCGATTAATAAATTTAATCATCATCATCATCATTATGAGACTTTGATTAGTAATATTTTTGGCTTGTTAAATTGTTAAGCTTTACTATTATATGTTAACTGAAGGGCAATATTTGGTTATTGGAAATGAATTGTAGGCTTGCTCCCTTGCTATAAGACTGATGATATGATATTGAAATGTAACGGTGATTATCTATGCTGTACTGAATTGTAATAGTGGCAATATTATAGGTACAGTCAGGGCCAGAACTATTGGAACAAGGATAACTGTTTTGGCAGTTGGCCTCTGTACACCACCACATTGAAGCTGAAAGGAAACACACCCGGATGGGTGCGAAGTCAGGACTTTCAGCTGTAATGGAAGGGGTTTGACAAAAGTGGGGCCCTAACCATTCAGGAAGGACAGCCAATGGCATAACACACACCCATCGTTGGTGGCTCATAAGTAATGGATGAATGGCTGACAAGCAGCTGCATGGCCAGGTGTGGCCTGTTTCCTGGGTATCCCATGACAAATAAAGCAGAGAAAAGGCCTGGAGGTGTCTCTGAGTGTTACATTTGCATTTGGTAGCTGTTCACTGGAACTCCCAACATGAGGTCCAAAGAGGTGTCCATGTGAGTGAAGGAGGCCATCATTAGGCTGAAGAAACAACATAAACCCATCAGAGAGATAGCAAAAACATTGGGAGTGGCCAACACAACAGTTTGGAACATCTTGAAAAAGAAGGAATGAACTGGCAAGTTCAACAACAGCAAAAGGCCTGGAAGACCATGGAAGACCACTGAAGTGGATGACCGCAGAATTCTGCTCATGGTGAAGAGGATCCTTTTCACAACATCTAGCCAGGTCAACAATGCTCTTGTGGAGGTAGGCATGTCATTGTCAACATCTACAGTCAAGAGACGGGTTTATGAATGTAAATACAGAGGCCTCACAACAAGGTGCAAACCACTGGTAACGCTCAAGAACAGACAGGCCAGATTAGCCTTTGCCAGCAAACACCTAAAAAAGCCTGCCCAGTTCTGGAATAAGATTCTTTGGACTGATGAAATCAATATTAACTTGTACCAGAATGATGGGAAGAGAAAAGTATGGAGAAGGAAAGGAACAGCTCATGATTCAAAGCATACCACATCATCTGTCAAACATGGTGGAGGCAGTGTTATGGCATGGGCATGTATGGAAATGGAACCAGGTTACTGGTGTTTATTGATGACCTGATTGCTGATAAAAGCAGCGGGATGAATACTGAAGTGTATAGGGCTATACTTTCTGCTCAGATTCAGCAGAATGCTGCCAAACTGATAGGACGCCGCTTCATATTGCAGATGGATAAGGACCCAAAACATACAGCAAAAGCTACCCAAGAGTTTCTCAAGGCAAAGAAGTGGGATGTTCTTCAGTGGCCAAGTCAGTCACCTGATCTCAACCCAATAGAGCATGCTTTTCACTTACTGAAGACAAGACTGAAGGCAGAAAGACCCACAAAGAAGCAGCAGCTGAAGGCAGCTGCAGTAAAGGCCTGGCAAAGCATCTCGAGGGAGGAAAATCAGCATTTGGTCATATCCATGGGTTCCAGACTTCAGGCAGTCATTGACTGCAAAGGATTTTCATCCAGGTATTAAAGGTGATCCTTAAGTTTGAAATGATGTTGGTTTGTTCCATTACTTATGAGCCACCAACGACGGGTGTGTATGTATGCCACTGGCTGTACTTCCTGAATGGGTAGTGCCCCACTTTTGTCAAACTCCTTGAATTACAGCTGAAAGTCCTTACGTCGCTCCCATCTGGGTGTGTTTCCTTTCAACTTCAATGTGGTGGTGTACAGAGGCCAACTGCCAAAACAGTTATCCTTGTTCCAATATTTCTGGCCCTGGCTGTATACCTTTTAAGCAGAATGATATTTGAAGTTTGTGTGCAATGGAGTTTAAATTCAATCCTTTTAAGTAACTTTTTTATATTTTTTTCTTTTTCTTTCTTGCTTGCTTTCTTCTTCCTTTTCCTTCTTCTGGCTCCCCCCCCCCCTTTTCATTATTGCTGTGTCCTCCTAAGACTACTGTATTGTTGGAAACTGTAGATAATGACTAGGTTGTTGGTACTATTTATTTCATTAATAAAAATAAAAAATAGAATAAAAAGTATTTTTTTAAAAAATGTGCATATTTAAATATGCACAGTTTGGAGCTGGGAAAGCTAAATAAGCACAATATTAGAGGGATTATACCTCTATTATTGTGCTTATTTAGCTTTCCCAGCTCCAAACCGTGCATATTTAAATATGCACATTTTTGTAACTTCCTGTTTTACGTAGCAATCAAAGGCACAAAAATGGCAGGCGCTCACCGAACGGGATCGTGGTGAGCCCGGGGAACTCGCCAAGCTTGTGGGCGGCCCAAGCGCAGGTCCAAGTGTGTATGAGCGGGGGCGTTGCTTCAGTGAGCTCCCGGAGAAACTGAGATAGGGTGAGTTCTTACATCCCTACAGGTAACAGCACATGTATGCCTGTTCTGCACATGCATTCCAGTTCTGCAGACCTTTCTTTCTTGTCCATAACAGGCCTTGCTTCTAGGGATGCTGGAGAAATTCGAGATGGACTAAAATAAGCTTGGGTTTCTAAGAATCTGACCTGCAGAATCTGCTGCAGAGCGACCCCCTCAGGCCGCGCAGAGTCCATGGATTTTCAGATGCTTTTTTTTTTTTACTTTCCCAAAATGTATGCATATTTATTCATAGGAAAATATGCAAGTTTCTGCTGAAGAGAAGTTGAATGGAATGGGGGACAATACGCAAAATGTTACATACTAAGTTAAATTATGTAAATTCTTATGAAACCTCTTATGTAATTATTTGTGTATTTTTCCCCATGATGAAAAAAAAATCGCATCCATCTCTGAGTGGATGATGGAACAAAAGGCGCCTGACAATCTGCAAAACACTGACGGAGTGGATTTTACACAGTCCGTACATCCTTACTTGCTTCTATTGAAATGGAAAAGCTATCTCTAGGGTTATGTATATGAAATGGAAGGGCTGTAGCTCAGTGATACAGCCTCTGCTTTGCATAGGGATGTATGAAAGTCACTTACCTTTGCGCGGATTGTGTTCGTGGGGGGGGAGGCGCTCCGTCCCTCCCCCCGGAATCCTCGACGGGGGGGAGGCGATCTGGTCCTCCCTACTGGAATCCTCAATGGCTGGTTCTGCTCTGTGGCGGCTTCGCGGAGCAGCCGGCCAGGCCAGGGCCGTCCACAGCCAGATTTCCGGCCACAAACTGACTGGTGCAGACGCAAATGGCGGCCGCTGTAGCGGCCGCCATTTGCGTCCAGCCAGGGAGCCGTGATAGGCTACGTAAGTCTTTACGTAGACTATCACGGCTGGGTAAAAAAAAAAAAACGGCTTACGCAAATGGCGGCGGCTACGGCGGCCGCCATTTGCGTTCCTTATTTTTCGCCGTTTTAGTCTACGTAAATATTTACGTAGACTATTACGGTGAAAAAAAGGGGAACGCAAATAGTGTAGTGGGCGCTATTTGCGTTCCTTTTTTATTTGCCGTTTTAGCCTACGTAAATATTTACATAGACAAAAATGGCGAAAAATAAGGAACGTAAATGGCGGCCGCCGTAGCTGCCGCCATTTGTGTACGCCGTTTTATTTTGTTTTTTACCCAGCCATGATAGGCTACGTAAAGACTTATGTAGCCTATCACGGCAAAGACCAGAATGCAAATGGCGGCCATGGCAGCCGGTCGAAAGACCAGCCGCCACCGCCGAAGCCACCGTTGGAGCTGCGGCTGTCCGGAACATCCGCCCCAGGTAAGTCTCATCCCGGGGGGAATCCACGGGGGGGCAGGGGGGCAGGCTGTTCAGCCACACATTTCGGGGGGCCGAATGCCAGTGTATTCAGCCTCACTGAAATCCGTGGCAGAATTCTCCACTATCCCTAGCTTTGCATGCAGAAGGTCCCAGGTTCAATTGCTAGTATCTCCAGGTAGAGCTGGAAAAACTCCTGCCTGAAACCTTGGGAGAGCTGCTGCCAGCCAGTGTTGACACTGCTGAGTTAGTTGGACCAATGTCTGGCTCAGTATAAGGCAGCTTCCTGTGTTTCTGAGAAACTATACTTCATTTGGAAGTTCAGGTGACCGAGTGTCAAACTATATAATATGCTAGAGATCCATGATCAGATCTCCCAATGTCGTCGTCGTCTTCTTCTTCTTCTTCTTCTTCGTCTTCGTCTTCGTCTTCGTCTTCTTCTTTAAAATTAGCCAGAGTGCATGTATATGAGTGAATTGGCTTGGGGCAGGGTGTTTTAGCCTTTCTCATATGCAGTTTTCCCACCTCAATTAATCTCCAAAGCCACATACAGACCTGCTGAGGAAAAAAAAAAAAGATACTTCTATTTTTCCTGTCCTTCCCTCCCAGCCATCCCCCAGCAAGGCTATTATTAGTTTCAATGAGTGGGTTGTGTTTTGATTGGACAATGGCACAGGGGGGAGTGTTAAAATCCCCTCTCCCAGTGCTGCTGGCCCTAGCCAATCTCTCCTCCCACCCCCAACAGCTTTTAAATTTTAAAAAAGACATCAGGAGATCCAGTTACATGACTGAAATATGGAATAAGGGAGATTGTATGAGGTAACCATTCTACATATTCTGTCAAAAATATTCTTTGCCAAATGTGGACACTGGAAATTTAAATGAATACTTGTGTTTTTTTTGTTTTTGTTTTTAAAAGCAGTCTTAAAATGAACATTTAAAAATAATAATTAATAATAATAATAATAATAATAAAATATTAAGGTGTAGGAAAACACAGTTGAAATACACACTGGTTGGTTTCTGCAGGAAGTGAATTGTAGAACTGGAATCCTTTGAGTCTTTGTGAGGTGTCTTGAAGCAGTTGAAGTTCCCTAAGGATCCATTTTAGGTCTCAGTTCATTCCATAGCTTCATTAGGGATGCTGGAAGTAGGAGTGTATTGATGAAAAATGTTGGCAACACTAATGTGAGAGGTCTCACTAATATTGAAAAAGGATTGGAAAATTATGCAGAATTAATCAGATGACTTCATGAAATGAAGTAACTGAAATTTAATGAAATTTGGTAGTGCAAAAGTGTGTGATCATAATTCTGGGACTTAATAAGCAATTTTTGGTTCTACATGGGGATTTATCACCAGGAAATAGCAGAGGACAAAAGAGATCCGGGGATGTTTGCCAATGGGATGATGATAGCATTCCTTAAAATACTGGAAGTCATTGAAAGCTTCAAATACAAAGAGGTGAGTCAGCTGGCAGTTGGTGTTAGTTGGAGTCACAGTGACGAGGAAGGCATGTAGAGAGCACCCTGGTCCCTGAATTTAGAAATGTTTAATCCTTAAACAAAAACTTTGTTTATGAAGTTGCTGTCTTCACAAACTAATTATCAGATGATAATAATAACACAACACTCAGTATTGTTATGGACCACCAATGCTGCATAAGTTCAGAGAGGGCAAATGCAATTCTTTGATGTATTAATTCTCATACATCTCAAGAGAATTGCACATGAATAATGGTAGGCTCAAGGTCACATTCCTCAGCACACTTACGTGTGAGTAACCCCACTCTGAATGACCACCTTTTGGTGAAAATGCGGCATCCAAATTTAACAAATAAATGCATAATGAAAACCATGAAACATCCCAGTAAGCATGCATAAGGATTGTGCTGCACAGTTTATAAAAGCTGACATTACCAAAGCCGTGTGTTGTAAACCAAACCTGCTGCTAGCCACAAAACATGAGACAAGGTTGCCAAATTTATTCCTTTGTTTACACAGTTGGCTGTGTCTGGATCGGACTCTCCTTTCTTGTGTTAATGAATACAGATGTGCTCCTGAAGATCCCCATCTGGTTTTGTGCATTAGATGTGCAAGCACAGATGTTTAAATCAAATATTGATAAATACAGCTTGGAATACAAAGGCTTCTCTTGTAATCAAAACTTGTGTAGGTGCATAACTTGTGATACATCATTCAAGTTTCTGGTTTTCCATCTGGTTGCGTCACCTCTTGGAGGTGGGTAGGATTTGAGATGTAAGCCCTGTGCTTAAATAGAATCAGAAATCAGCCTTGGAACTTGTTTTCATTGTCCAGTTTCAGTCTTGGACAGTACTGAGGACATCTCATTCTGACTAAGAATAATCTACCAGCCCCTGCAAGTCCCCTTTCCAAGCACAGCTGTTCCACATAGATATGGATTCATATAGAACATTATTTATCTTTTCTACAAGTTGATCCCCACCCAGGCCAGATCTCTCTATGTTATACGAGGCGTGTTGGTATAGAGTCCAACAAAGTCCATGCCAATAGCCTGAACTTCCCTTACTGTGCATCACTGTGCATTTGCTAGGACTGCCTTTTGCTGCACTTCAACGTTGCCTGGAGATGAAGGCAAGTATATGTATATAGGATTAGGAAACAGAATTTCTGAGTCAGAGGTCATAGCTTTAGGCAGACCTGAGCCACAACCACCAGTGACTTGACTGGTAATTTCTTGAGCTGGGATTCAGATCAACGAAGGAAACATGACCTACTGTCAAAGTACCTTGAGCAGGCAGTGGCCATTGAGTGACGAAAGCAACAGGCTTGGCTGGCACTTGATCGCAGATCTGTTGTGGGGTCACTAAAAGGATGCCCTGGGATGCCCTGATTCAAATTTTGGCTCAGTTATGAACTCATTGGGCAGACTTAGGCCAGCCACACTATGTCACTAATATGGGGATAATAATGATGATGATGATGATACGCATCTGTCTTTTAGACACATGCACTTTTTATACACATGTGATAAAGTACATGCAGTAGCCAGAAAAGCTCTATATAAATGCTTGTTATAGACTCATGCATTCTCACCTTTCTTCAGTGTACACTGCCATTCAAACCAGGCTCTAGGCTGAGCTCTGGGGGGCTTCTAGACAAGGATTTTAATGGGCAGTTACCCTGCCTCCTACACAGAATTTTACAGAGGGTCCAGACCTGATCATCTTCCACTCATAACCCTCCTACGTTTTTATTTATTTATTTATTTATTTATTTATTTATTAAATTTATTAATCGCCCATCTGACTGGTCACCCAGCCACTCTGGGCGATGTACAACCCACCATAAAACAATTTAAAACAATAAAATTTTACCATAAAATATTTTTTTAAAAAATACCCTAACCCACCCCAAATGCCTGCCTGAACAACCATGTTTTTAATGCACGATGGAAGCTCATTAAAGAGGGGGCATGACGGAGTTCCCTAGGGAGGGAGTTCCACAGAGTGGGGGCCACCACAGAGAAGGCCCTCTCCCTCGTCCCCACCAGTCTAGCTGTCCTGGCTGATGGGACAGAGAGAAGGCCATCCGAGGCTGATCTTGTTAAGCGGCCTGTCTGGTGTTGCTGGAGGCACTCCTTAAGATAGGCTGGGCCGGAACCATATAGGGTTTTAAAGGTCAAAACCAACACCTTGAATTTGGCCCGGAAAACAACTGGTAACCAGTGCAACTCCTTCAGCACTGGAGTGATGTGATCTCGCCGGCGGCTGCCTTTAATCAGGCGAGCTGCCGCGTTCTTTATCAGCTGCAGTTTCCGAACCGTCTTCAAGGGTAACCCCACGTAGAGCGCATTACAGTAGTCTAAACGAGAGGAGACCAGGGCATGTACTACCGATGGGAGCAGATGGTCGGGAAGGAAGGGGCGCAGCCGCCATATCAGATGGAGTTGATACAGCGCTGTCCGGCTCACTGCTGACACCTGAGCCTCCATGGACAGCTGGGAGTCCAAAATGACCCCCAGGCTGCGGACCTGGTCTTTCAAGGGTAGCTGTACCCCATTCAACACCAGGTCAACATCCCCCAGCCTCCTCTTGTCTTCCACCAAAAGTACCTCGGTCTTGTCAGGGTTGAGCTTCAGCTTATTCCTCCCCATCCAGCCACTCACCATCTCCAGACATTTGGACAGGGATTCTACGGCCAACCTTGGTGAAGATTTGAATGAGAGGTAGAGCTGCATGTCATCTGCATATTGATGACACTGCACCCCAAACCTCCTGATGATAGCCCCCAGTGGCTTCACATAGATGTTAAATAGCATCGGGGAAAGGATGGAACCCTGTGGCACCCCACAAGTAAGTGGCCACGGGTCCGAAACCTCCTCTCCCAGTGCTACCCTCTGGTACCTGCCAGAGAGGAAGGACCAGAACCACCGCAATACAGTGTTTCCAATGCCCAACCCCTCCAGGCGGTCCAGGAGGATACCGTGGTCAACGGTATCAAAAGCTGCTGAGAGGTCGAGGAGAACAAGGAAGGAGCATTCACCCCTATCCAGAGCCCTCCTCATATCATCCACCAAGGCGACCAAGGCCGTTTCTGTCCCATGCCCAGGCCTGAAGCCCGACTGAAATGGGTCTAGATAATCAGTTCCTTCCAAGTGTGCCCTCAACTGCACCGCCACCACCCGCTCAATCACCTTGCCCAAAAATGGCAGATTTGAGACTGGGCGAAAGTTGTTCAGAACTTGAGGATCCAAGGAGGGCTTCTTTAAGAGCGGTCTTATCACTGCCTCCTTGAGGGCTGATGGCATCACTCCCTCCTCAAGGGAGGCGTTCACCACCGCCTTGATCCCCTCACCCAGTCTCTCTCTGCAGCTCATAATGAGCCAAGATGGGCAAGGATCAAGTAAGCAGGTGGTCGGCCTTACAGATGAAAGCACCTTGTCCACTTCATCAGGAGGAAGAAGCTGGAACCGATCCCACAAAACCCGTTTGCCACAGGCCGCCTCTTGCTGACTAACTGTATCCACAGTGTGCAGAGTAACACACCTAATCTGATCAATTTTATCTGCAAAGTGCCTTGCCAAAGCCTCACAGGAGGCCTTAGAATGCTCCAGTGGTTCCGGAGCCACAGGACCGACCAGGCTCCGGACCACTTGGAACAGCCTCCTGGGGCAGCACTCTGCGGACGTGATGGAGGCAGCATAATATTCCTTTTTTGCTGCCTTCACCGCCACGTGATAGGCTGAAGATATAGCTCTAGCCCGTGTCTGATTGTCTTTGGAGCGAGACTTCCGCCACCGGCGCTCTAGCCGTCTCACCTCCTGTTTCAGAGCTCGTAACCGTGGATTGAACCATGGTGCAGTCCGAGCCCTGTTCAGGGGGAGAGGGTGTTTCGGAGCCACCTGATCTAATGCCCCAGTGATTGCGGCATTCCAGCCACCCACCAGGGTCTCGACCGAGTGGCCGTTGGCATGCCCCAGAGAATCCCCAAGCGCGTTCAGGAATCCATTTGGATCCATAAGACGCCTTTCCATCGCCACTTCCACCCTTTTTCTCACTGCATAAAATCCATCAAGGAGAAAAATGCAGAAGAGCTGCACAATGCCTACTGATTGGTAGTACTAGGAGCCCTCTGGCTGGAAGCACCCTTGGTGAACTCTGGCTCCAGTTTAAGCTGTGTGTGTGTAACAGAGTGCATGTGTATTTCAGTGTAGTATTGTGATCGGTATACCACATTGAGAGCCCGTGTGGTGTAATGGTTAGAGTGTTGGGCTGAGAGTTGGGAGATCTGGGTTCTAGTCCCCACTGGGCCATGGAAGCTCACTGTGTGACTTTGGACCAGTCACAGAATTTCAGCCCAACCTACTTACAGGGTTGTTGTGAGGATAAAATGGAGAGGAGGAGGAGGAGGATTATGTACTCTGCCTTGGGTTCCTTGCAAGAGGAAAGAAGGTGGGATACACACACACACACACACCCTAATAATGTAAGGGCCTGACCCACAATACAAAATTCTGTGCATTTGGCCTGCTTCCAACATGTACAATCTTCATGTTCATAGACGAGTTCAATATTTATTTATTCTACATAGATGTTTCTGCAAAGGGTTAGCTAAGAAAACATGTTACCATCATAATCCTCTATTTGCTGCTTTGTGTATCTTTCTGAAAACTTCATCTCATACTCAGATAAACAGGATTCTTTTTTTCTGCCTGGGCCTTTTTGTTTTGTTTGCTTTATAATGAATCAGAGAAGCTCAAGAACTGCTAGGGGCAAGAAGATGAAATCTGACATGGCTTTGCCGTTTATTTGGGAGGTCTTTCCATGAAAATTGCTTAGGACTTAACTGATCCATTGAAAACAGCACTCTGTGCAAGTGAGAAAGTAAGTTTTCTGCCCTCACCATTGCTAAATTATTTTAATACAATGACCAACTAACAGAAGATTTTGTATATTGAGTGTGTGGTGGGGATGGTGAGCAGAGATCACTTGCTTACCTGGCTTACTGATTCATTACTGAAATGAATGGCATATAGTGCAATCCTATGCATATTTTCTCAGAAAGAAATCCTATTTGAGTTCAATAGGACTTACACACAGCACATACACACACACACACACACACGACTGCAGCCTCAGATTTAGGTTTCCCTCTGTCCCAGAAGTCCTTGCTTCTTTTGAAGCTAATTCAAAGTAATGCACATTTCAAATTTTGCCTGATCTTTCTTTGAATGTTTCCTAAGAAGATGTGACCACCCCAATAATACTGCATTATAGACACATTTCCAATTGCTGGCATCCCAATAATGCCATCCACCACCATCAGCCCCCCCCCCCCCCCGATTCTTACACCACCCAGATTCTTAAGAACATAAGAAGAGCCATGCTGGATCAGACCAAGGTCCATCTAGTCCAGCAATCTGTTTACACAGTGGCCAATCAGCTGCCCACGAGAAACCCACATGCAGCACCCTCCTGCCCATGTTCCTCAGGAAATGGTGTACATAGGCATACAGCCTCTGACACTGGAGGAGCATATAGCTCTCAGGACTAGTAACCATTGATAGCCCTCTCCTCCAGGAATTTGTCCAATCCCCTTCTTGAGAAAGTGAATTCCATAGTTTAACTATGTGCTATGTGAAAAAGTCCCTTCTTTTATCTGTCCTGAATCTCCCACCAATCAGCTTCATGATGACCTGGGTTCTAGTATTTTAAGACAGAGAGAAGAAGGTCTCCCTATCCACTTTCTCCACACCTTACATAATTTTATACACCTCTATCATGTCCCCCTTACTCACCATTTTTTCTAAGCTAAACAGTCTCAGACATTGTAACCTTTCCTCATAAGGGAATTGCTCCAGCCCCTTGATCATTTTAGTTGCCCTTTTCTGTACTTTCTCCAACTCAACAATACCCTTTTTTAGGTGCAGGGACCAGGACTGTACACAGTACTCCAAGTGTGTTCGCGCTATAATTTTGTATAAGGTGAGCATGATTTTGGCAGTTCTATTTTCAATTCCTTTCCTAATTATGCCTAACATGGAATTAGCCTTTTTCACAGCAACTGCACACTGGGTTGACATCTTCATCGAGCTGTCCACCACAACCCAAAGAGCTCTTTCTTGGTCAGGCACCACTAGCTCAGATCCCATCAGTGTATATGTGAAGTTGGGATTTTTTATTGCCCCAGTGTGAATTCCTGACCATTTGCCATGCTGGCTGGGGTTGATGGGAGTTGAAGACCAGGACATCTGGAGGGCACCAAGTTGGGGTGAGGCTGCTGTAGTCTGTTGGATGTACATGTGGTACAGGGGCTGGAATGCAGGAGGCTGGGGCTTGGAGCATTCTGTTGACCAAAAAAGGCAGAACAGTGTCCTAGCATTTATTCCTAACTTGGCCAATTTAAAGACCTCATACCATTTGTTGACCGCAGATGTATTCCTGTTGTATTCCTGAAGAGTCCTAGTTAGCTCACTGGCCCCAACCTCAGAACATGATGATCAATCATAGTGTAAGTTTAAATCCCCTGACATTAGAGGCCCAGTTCATATGACACAAGGTGATTAATAAGCCACAGCGCCGCCCGATTTCCCTAATTACCCTCGCTGGACATGGCTTGTCATTATGTGGGAACCCAGTGAGGGTGGGTAGCTGGGGTGGTTAACAAACCACCCAGCAACCCTACAACAGAGTGTGGCTTATTAACCACCTGTGTGGGTGCAAACCCAGCCAAAGAATGCATGATACATCATACAACTCTGGCATTTGCAGTGCTCCACCGCCACGATGGTTCTCAAACATAAAGCTCTCTACTTTTTGCCTTGTTCAATGGCCCATAAGATCAGACAGCAGGATACATTTGCGGGAAGAATGAAGTTGGAGGTCAGTCATTGTCGTCATCATCATCAATCTCTTTGGTATGATCAAAATGTAATCTTAGACAACAATCCTAAACACACTTACCAAGGTGTAAAGCACATTGGATGCAATCGGAATTTCATCTGAGTAAACATGCTGCACATCTGTTAAAATACATCAGCATTTTTATATTGTTGCCTTGGGACAGCAGAGCTGGAGGGAGGAACACTCTGGCCTCTGCCATCAGCCAGAAGAGTTAGGGCCACTGGGAGGCTGCCCCCCTGCCTCTTAGAAAGAGCAGGATGGTAAGGGGGAGAGCAACCTGGTCTCATCCATCCCCTCAAGGAGGAGCTGCCTCTTGCTTTCCTCTTCCCTCCCCACTTCTTTTTCCTTTTGCATCATGTCTATTAGATCATGCACCTGTCTTATCTTTCAATATCTGTACATCACCTAGGACAGCTTAGGCACTTTATAAGTGTCACAAGTAAATAAATAAATACTAGGAACACTTTAAATGGTGTGTGAGCATTCCATTCTGAATTTCAAAGCATCACTAAGAAGATCTGCTAGTTTTCCTACTGATGTATATATGTACAACTAGACACCGTTATCTCAGTGTTGACAGATTAAGGGTACAATCTTATAATCAAGAATCACCACCTGAAGGACCGTAGGATTTGTCAGGAGCCTTGCTGCACTGGCAGAACGGCAGATGCACCGATGCCATGACAAATATGCCAGCGGAGCATCCCAGCTACGGCAGCAGTAGCAGAGCTGTTCCACTGGCAAAGACACACAGCAGAATGATCAAACTGAGAGGATGGGATTTCTCTGCCCAATACTTTCCCCAAGAGCCTTACTATTAGTAAAGTGGGAAATGTAGATCAAATATTTTATGCTCTAAATGTCATGCTGGCTAGGTTTAGGGCAAGTGCCATTAGCAATACGTAACCAAAAGCTAGAAACAATATCAGTATCTTGAATATTCTATGACACATATTTTACATGGGGAAAAACAGAAAAGATATCAGTGAAATATATACATATGCTGTAAAAAGTAGCACTATAAACCATCAGGTTTTAAAATGCTTGCAGTAAGTGCTCTATGGGATTATATTGCCTTCATAAAAATGCTGCAAGCATAAAGAGACTAATTCCATCTTTAAATTAAGCAGTTTGGGGAAGCATGGTCTGGTATAAAGTGGCCAAGCTTGTGAGTTGTTCCTAGGATACTTTCACTAGGAATGGAGAAAGAAATTATGCTGAATGCACAGGTATGAAAGTAGAGAGATGTATGCTGGAGTATTGTAGTATGGGTTGGCAATGATTCATGGTCAGCAGCCACTGGTTTTTTTCTCATAATAATGATCAGGGGAAAAGTTGCTTTTATCTTGTGAGCTTTTCTGTCATTCTAGTTTCTTTTAGGGTATCATTCTGGTTGTGTTGTTGTTGTTGTTGTTTTTGTTAAAAACTGCAATTAGACTGTGCTGCATTAAAAAGTTGATTGGGCAAATAACTAAGGCTCTGTGTTTCTCGCAGTTTGATTAGATACACACTGTATTTACAATACTATCATATAGTCTGCAAAAGTAAGTCCTATATGAGTTCAACTGGGCATATTCCTAGGTGAGTGGGTATAGGATTGCAGCTGAAAATGCAATGCCCTGCTGGGCTGTTGCCAGCATGGTTGGAAGAGTGGCAGAGGCTGTTTTAGCCTGTCCGTCTTCCTATGAAGCAATTTTAGCTAGATGGGCCTTTGATGAGCCACAATTGGATCTCTTCCTCTGAGGCTGGGGCTCTGTCTCTGGCCTTGGAGGAGTAGATCTGGAGCATCCTATGGCCCCTCAGATGCTGTTGAGCAGCCATAGGATTGTTCGGTAAGATTCATATGCCATATGTACCCTAAATTCCAAACCTTACCAAAATGTATTGGCTTAAGTGGGGCTTTTTCTTAGGACAAAGATAGAAAATCATTTAGAATCAAGAAATTGTTCGGAGGAGGAGGAGGAGGAGAAATTGTAGTAGTACAAATATTTATACCCCACCATTCCATCCATCAGGGTCCACAAGTTGATTTAACTGCAATATAAAAACAAGTAAAACATAGTTAAAGAACAATAAAACCATAAGCAAAAATATCAATCCAATTGCTGAAGAAGCAACAAGACAACAGAATGATCAAGAGCAATAACTCATTATCAGCTATCCCCAGTGTCCTTTGAAATGAAAACATTTTAACTTGACATTAATGAAGCAGGCAAATTTGACATTGACTTCAAGTAGGTCAGGGGCCAAGTGAAGAGTTCCACAGTCTAATCACCACCACTGAAAAGTCTGTGCTGCTTATCCTGCCATCTGTAGCACAGAAGGTGGCTACAACACCAAGTAGAGCTCCAGATGATGACACAAGTGAAGGGTATGTCCATATGGTAGAAGGCAGACTTTGGAACACCTTTTCTTTTGGCTTGGGAACCAGTTTAATTGGATCTTCATTCTTCTACACTACAATCTTAAACTAGTTTAAAACTGGTTTGATGGTCATGGCTTCATGCAAGTACCCGTAGGATTTAAAATTTCCCCGAGGGTGTTGAGATTTCATTAAGTTATAAAGACCTTGGTCATCACATAACTGCAAATGGAGTTGATTTGGAGAGAAGCCCCGCCACCATTTAGTGTAAGTTTATTGTGCAGACATGCCAGCAATAGTCCAGTTCTCTCACTGTGAAGATTCCTGATTATAAGGCTGATCTCCATGCTTTGCCTCTGTTCTGACCATTATCGCTTTTCTTGGTAAGTGAGCTTATCTAATAGCTCACCTTGATAGATCAAAGCAAATCTCTGTGCAGCTCATGAATCCTTTGCAAGTTAATTTTTAATCTGAAAAGGTTTCCTAATTAGCTTTTCAGATATCAGAGCTTTGTCCAAAAAAAGGCACTGCAATATAGCAAGCTCACCTCTGGGACTTGAAGAAGACTTGCAGAACCTGAGCTGCTAGATCAAAGGAGAACTCTTAGATAACAGCTAAATCAGCTGATATGGTAAACATTTGTTGTGCAACCATTTAACCTGCTCACAGTCACTGTAGCTGTTCATATCATATTGTGCAAACCTGTTCATAGCATTGCAAGGTCGGGTCATGACAATTCCACCTGTACATTTGAATCTACCACTGAGCTGAGGGAGGAGGGAGTCTCCAGCCATTTTATTCTCGCTTCTTTTAGTCCCTTCCTCCACCTGCTGCAGTGAGCAGTCCTTCAAGTGAACAGCACTGCACAGTAGGTGAGGAAGGTGTGGCAGATAAAAGGTGTGGCAGATAAAAGGTGTGGCAGCACTGCACAGTAAGGTCAAGTGGAGGAAAGAGCAGGAGAATTTGAAGTTGTCTTTTCTCCTGATTCAAAGGTATATCTCAAAAGTGTTTATATGTATGGGTAAAACATACACAATCCTTCTATTTAATCTAATCTGGAAAGCCATTTTATGAAACCATCTCAGAAAATACACAATTTTGGCACATCTAATCTCAAAGTATACAAAAAGTATACAGTGCAATCATTATTTTTTTCCAACATCTTAAATAAGATCCTTCTAGTGGAATATTGGACATTACTGTTCCCATGTTAGATTCTAATATGTTCTACACAACTTCCTGAAAAGGTTGGAATAATCAGTCATGAGATATTCCCTCTGCACAATACTCTATGGGGTGTTAGATTTTTTTAAGTGAAAATGACTACAATCTTATTTTTTCACATGGCAAATTGGAAAATGAATTGAGAAACAATGTTATTTTGGTTTCAGCTAGAATGCAGTTTGGCTAGAATGCATTCGAATTAATCAGTCTGCTCTAAGAAATAAACACCTAGATTTATTGTGTCATTTTAACTCCACTTCTAATGACATTTGCACAGGAAAATAGATATTATGCCATACGATGCCTGTTAACTGGGTGTTCATGAGCTGTAATGGATTACTTTTAATGGCTGGTATTTGCCTACTTCATTAAATGTTCCTTGATAGGCTGCTATATTGGAAGGTGGAAAGAAAAAAGCTTAAGGGCGCAATCCTATGCATATTTAGATGGAAGAATGTCCTGCAGCTCCCATCATTCCCCAGTCAACCATGCTGGCTGAGGAATATTGGGAGTTGTGGGACTTCCTTCTGTCTAAGCATGCATAGGATTGTGCCCTTAATGCTTTTCATTCAGGTGAGCATAATATACTGTGTGTGCTTGTGTAAAATAAGTACAGGCTATCTAAACTTAAATATTTTTAAAGCCCTGGACTCTTTACGCTTATATTTCTGTCACTATCCGGCTGGCCAAGGGCCATTTCCATGCCAGTCTCCATGGTAACCTTTAAGGATAAAATAACAGAAATGGGAGGAAGCTGCTTGCCCACCAAAAGAAAAAAGAAGCTGCGACAGCCTTGGTGCCAGAGCCCAGGCCAGACAGAATCCTAGAGCATTTTGCATTCCAGGAGCGTGAGGCAGGTTACTACAGCTGCTTTCACTTAAAGGGGCAGCATCTCCCTCAGCTCCAGCAGAGCTGGGGAAAGTGTTGTAACTGGTTTTCTCATATTTAGAAGCATATCTAATAAAATCTCCATATGTATTACCTTTTCTTCCCCCATTGGCTACTTTGCATAATACTATTCTGCTTTTTAAAATACGCTTTAAAGGCTCCTCAGTTCTGACATTAAACACCAGCTAGCAAATAACCTAGGGAATTTTCCAGGAAGCTGTTTACCAGCAGCTAATAACTTACCAATACATTTTCTGTGCTAGCCTGACTGAGTGGGTTACTTACAGTGCATGGTTACACTGTACTGAATGCATGGTCACTCAATCCTGTTTATGGCTACTCAGAAGTAAGTGCCACTGTGTGTAGTGGGACTTACTCCCAGTTAAGGGTGCATAGGAGTGCAGCCCTGTAGGGTGGCCATGTGTCCTACTTTATAGAGGACTGTCCTCTGTTTGAAGGGCTGCTGGAGGGCAGGCCTCTCTTTTAAGTCCAAGTCTTTATCTAGTCCAAGTCTGGTTTAAAGATAACTTTAAGAAGGAAGCGCTGGGCTTTGAAGTTGCCCATCGATAGTTAGCACCTGGATAGGAGAGGAGACTGAGCAGGTAGGCTGACAGGTCACAGTCTTCACTGCTATAGTGAGATATATTGTATTTCTATTTCAATTATAGTAATTATTTCTCATGTTATTACACATCTAAATTCGCATATGCATTTTTTTCTGCAAACATAGCCCCTTTTTGTTTACTTTTAGGGTTATGGGTTTCCTCTTCTTTGATGATGAGTAAGGGGCCAACCCACCTCTCAGTTGGAACTTGTGGTTTTGGACAGCAGATGTCTTCACTGCTGCTAGAATTGTAAAGTGTTGCTTTAGCTACAGTAAAAGAGAAATGATAGTCTTTACCTAGCTTGTAAGGGCACAATCCTATGCATGCTTGGTTGGGGAATGCTGGGAGTTGTAGGACTTTTTCTGTCTAAACATGCATAGGATTGTGCTCTAAATCACTTTGCATTCTGCTGATGAAAATGGGTCTAAAACATTTGATCTACAGCATGCATGTTTATTTGTAAAAGTCCTACTGTGTTCAATGGGGATTACTACCAGATAAGTGGGTGTAAGATTGCACCCCTATTGAGTACTGAGTCTGTACTGAGCAAGGGGTTGGACTCAATGGTCTTATAGGCCCCTTCCAATGCTACTATTCTATAATTCTATGATTCTATTATTGCCAGATCCAAATTATACACAAAAGAGCAAGATACCTTGATTTCCCATATCGCAGTATATGACATGATAAGAGAGAGCTCCACAGCTATAGGAAAGGATTTTGTGGAATGAGTAGTGGTGCGCATGCTTGCGTGCACACACACACACACACACACTCATATATATAGGGTTGAATTTGGGAGGCAAAAATAAAAAGCAGACTGTGCATAACATATGTAAAAGGTAAGGGGGTGATATTGGAGGAGAAGCAAAGTAAAGATGGTTTCGTATGAAAGATACGTTTTGCATATGCTCTTGTTAAATGGGTGTATTTATATATGAACAAATAAGGGCGCAATGCTATGCATGTTTAGACAGCAAAAAGTCCTACAACTCCCAGCATTCCCCAGCCAGCATGGGTGGCTGGGAGAATGCTGGGAGTTGTAGGACTTTTTTGCTGTCTAAACATGCATAGGATTGCACCCTAAAACATATTCCAGATAATCAAACAACCCACAGTGTGTCCACAAAAACTGATATTGGTAAAATGATTGCAACAACATTTATTCCCATGTAATTGGGGGAGGGGGGTGCAGGTGAAGGAGAAGGCCCCATGGCTTATCTTTTTTTTTGCTTTTTATGGGGCTGATGTATTTCCTCTTTTTTGGCCATTCATATGTGGCTGCCCTTTAAGAGAGACCCATTCATCTCCATTCATTCATGCATGCATGCATTCATTACATTTCTTTAATGCCCAATAGCTGAAGCTCTCTGGGTGGTTCACAAAATTTAAAACCACAAGTACAGAATAACCCCAAAGGCTGTAGAATTACATCTGGATCATCACAAGGCATTTTGCTTTGGTTCTATTTATTTGTTTGTTTTAAACAGTTCTATCCCACCTTTCCTGAACAAGGCAGCTAACAACAAACATTTAAAACAATAAAATAAAAGAACAATGTCATTGAAAGCATCAAAAATCTAAAAGCAGGAGAAATTAAAACAGTAATCAAATGTCACTCAATAAAACCAGCCTCCAACACATTTAAAGCACTTAATCAAAAGCCTTCCTGAAAACGGAGTTTTTTACAATGAGGCAAAAGGCCGAGAGGTAGCAAGGCAGCCTTCCTTTAGGGGAAGATGTTTTAAGGCTTGGGTGGAGCAACTGAAAAGACCCTCTCCTTGGTCCCAAGCAGGGATATTTCAAGGGTCATTTGGAGATGTAGGATGACTTCTGTCGAAAATCTTAATAAGTGTGCAGGCTTGTATAGGAGAAGGCGTTCCTTCAAATATACTAGTCCCCAGTTGGAAAGGGTTTGATGTGTTTCACTTAGGGATATATGGATTGTGTAGAATCTGTTCTGTCTGTGTTTCATGGATTGTCAGGCGCCTTTCATTCCCCAGTCCACCCATGCCGGAATTGGATTTTTTTTAGTTCCCGAATTTGTGCAAATGTGCATTTGTGCAAATCCGCACGTGCAAAAATGCACAAATTCCCCCCAAATGTGCATTTTCACACTTTAGCCTATGGGGAAATGTGCATTTTTGGCAGTTTTTAATTTTTTGTGTATTTTTTTATGATGAAATTTGCACAAAATCAGGCATGTTAGAAAACCAGTCCACAAGGTGGCAGAATCCATCTGATGGGGGAGAAGCCAGTCCTCTGCAGAATCTGCTGGTTAGATTCATCAAAATCTGAACTCATTTAGTTCTGTTGCAGATTTCTCCGACATGCCTAGTATCACCATCTAGTAATAACTGTCCTGGTGGTTGCATTACTCAGCAACTGCATTTGCCTTGGCTCCGCCTTGGCTGCTTGTCTGCCTTGCATACTTGTCTCCTCTCCATTTACAAGGCTGGATTCCTCAGGAAAGTGGACTTCCCCTATAGCATTTTGGGCTGCACAGGAGAATCACCTGGAGCTTCTTTTGTTTTTATTCTGGAGGCAAGCCAGGGACTTCCCTGAAACAAACGTCATTAATGCCACAGACCTACGTGCACTTCTATTCAAGTAAACTCCTTTGATCTGAGTGGGACTTCTTTCTGAGTAAACATGCACAGGGTTGTCCTTTGTGATGTTTACTATATTTGTAATAACCTCTTTACAGTATTTTTATTTATTTATTATTTGGCTTTACAGAACCGTAGAAGTGGCTTAGTAGAACCACTTTGATTTGCAGTATGATTAGATCCCTGTGGAAGTTTGTTTTCTGTTTTTGAAAGGAACTCAGTGAGAAAATTGCTGTTAAAAATGGCAATGCAGTAACACCATATACCTTGAAAGGTAGCAAAATATATACAAACTGGGTGGAGGCATATACCTGTTTCACCATAATAATAGGGTGGAGAATTTGCCATTTTTGATGGCTTATATAAAAGCTATTCTGATTACTGTCTCAAAAATGCACATATCTAAAATGGTTTAACCTTTAAACCCTGAACGGCTTAGGACCTGGCTAGCTAAGGGATCCCCTGTTTCATTATGAACCTGCCCATGTCTTAAGATCTTTAGGAGAAGCCATTCTGAGGACACCATTACCCACAAAGACCCAGTTGGGCATGCGTGAAAGGGCTTTCTCCTGTGTAGCTTCCAAACTGTGGAATGTGTTCTGTCAAGAACTATGATTTGCCCCAGTCTCTTGGCCTTTGGAAAGGGCATGAAGACACATCTCTTTAAATTATGTCGTTGTTTTAGTGTTATAATGATTTACTGTTTTTAAAGTGGTCTTTTTTGCTTTTTATCAAATAAGGGAGTATATAAATGTCAGTAATAAATAGATAAATAACTTTTTTTTTTAATGAAGTAGACCACCTCTAAGGTAAATGCTAGCAATGGCATTTAAAAGTTTTCTGTTGGCTTTTTTGTTTGGGGTGGGAGAAAACAAAAAATATACCTATTTCCATGTAGTTGTCTCATACTTGTCTATATCCCGTGTCAGACGAGAAGAAGAAGTACAAGGAAATATGTTTCTAAGCTATAGCCGCTGGTTATGTAAAGGAACTTTTGGTCACCCTCAGCCAGCAGCAGCCTGTCTTCTTTATACACCGCTGCATCGGACATTGAACAAAAGCACCTAAAAGCACATATAAAGAGGTTATCATAATTGCACTCTTCACTGAGTGCCCTTCACAGTAGCTATTAGTGAAATGAGGAGAAGAGGCGGTGAAGTGATCCTTCACTTCCCCTTTCCTGGAGATGTGTTCTTTCAGCAAAGATGGGAAAGCCATACCCTTGAAGTTGCCCCCATAAATAAGAATACTCCCTCTCATTATATAATTCATTATATGAATTTATGGAACCGTTCTGATAACAACCATCTTCTCATTAGAATTTGCTGCTACTGAGTAACCAAACGCCTGTCAGAACGGAATATATTTCCGATGGTTGTACATGCCCAGACATCCCCCCCCTCCTGATTTTAATTCACCAGTAACTTCAGCACTAACAACGTCATTCCTGCATTGTTTGCAAGCGTAATTACATGAACAGAAGAATCTCCCCTTTAGTTTGCTACCATGGTGCATTTCAGCCTTGAAAAATGCCATGGTTATTGTGCTGTCCCCTGCAGTTGATATTTTTGCTGTTCATCTCCTTTAAAACAGAACCATCACCCCTCCGCTATATACTCATAATTATTACTGAGGGTTCCAGTAAAGGCCCTGCTCCTGTGCCTGAGAATTGCTTCCAAAGCAACTTTTGTAAAATAAATAAATAAATCTGCTCATGTATAATGGCAGAGCCATGAACTTCCACAAAGTGCAATTCCTCTCCTGTGAATTGGAAAACAACTTATGGAAGAAGAGACACAGATGTTTGCATAAGTTAGCTGCTTTGATGTCGACATAGTCAGCTGCCAACATATGTACACTCCTTTCCCTCCCACCTCACAGGAGCAGCGAAGGGGGGAAGGTTATGTTGCACTTGACCATAGGGAGGAAGGGGAGAGGCATGTACCGTAGTATTGGTTCAGTCATCAGAGGGCCTGAATGCACTATTTTAGTGCTGAAGTCCACTCTGTTTGCCCACTTTATTGGTCACTGCAGTGAACTCTAGGATGGAGAGAATGAAGCAGTGGTGTTTTCCCTTTTGCTTCATCTTTATATCAGAAAAAGCTTCACTCTCCCAATTGCTGCACATCAGGCCACTGGTGATGCAAGAGCAGGGCCACTAACAAAAAAGCTGCCAGCCAGAACTCCAATAATAACTGTGTCTGATTTCATTAACTTGCCCCTAATGAAATATAAAGTCTACAGCAGTGGACGCATTATCAATGGTGGTTGTCATATTCTAATGAATGCAAACACTGTCAGTGTAGGCAGCCTTTGCAATAAATGTGGCAAAGAGACTGGCAAACGTTGACACTAAATATATGTACATGGGAAAGCAATCTACAGCTGTCTCATGAGAAATGGGGCTGTATTTAAAATTTGCCCTTTACTCAGACCTTTTTAATAGCCACTGTACTTACTTACTTACTTACTTACTTACAATATTTATATACTGCTCCACATCAAAGATTTTGGAGTGGTGAACAACAAGACAAAAGGATAAAACCCCATAGTTAAAACAATTAAAACATTTTAAAAGAACAAACTCGGAACGTAATAAACTGCAGCTGGTCAGTCAAGGAAGGCCTCTTGAAGTAACAGTGCCTTCAGCAGGTGCTGAAAACAACACAACTTGTTCCACTATCCAAATATATGTACAGGTCATTGGTGGGTTCAGCATTTGTAACCTGCTAAGCATTCCTACTGTTGGGTATGGATCTGGATTTTTCCTCCTTGCTAGGGTGCACTAAATTCTGAAAATTATATTACTTGGAGAACAAGATGTTATGTGACAATTAAAACAAACTTACATAGACAGCTAAACATGAGATGTGCATACTGGGCAATAGTGATGTGTAACATATTGCATTTAATATTATAAGAACATTTGAGTGAGAAGTGCCACTGGAATCCCTGGAAGGGGTTTACTCAGTGCCCTTAGTACTTCCATTCTCAATTTACGTGTGTGTATGTTCTCCTGCTAAATACTGAATTGTGTGCTTTTCTAATAGAATGTCTATTAGTTACAGGTTCTACTGAGTGCAGGACAACATAGTATTGTTAATTGTCAATGCTGGAAACACAACTTTGCCATTATGGCAACAATACTTGTGTGACATGTACCTGTGTATGTAAAAGTAGCAACCATTGAAACATTTAATTTTGCCAACAATGCAACTAGAGGAGGCCTTAGGGGAAGCTATGTGTATCATGTGGGCATTTTGAATAAATACGTGACTAGCATTCCTCATACACTGGAAATGAAGTGCCAAAGTGATCATTTTTCTCAAGCTAGCAGTCATGTGCAGGATTCCACATACCCCTTATGACCTTGATATCAAGAGGTATCTCACCCGCACCGCAAGTAATTGTGGGAGGGGGGAGGACTCCCCTCTTCCTTTCCTGCCATGTGGCAAACTGTTTCTGAAACAAGAAGACTTTCAAAAGCAGTTTGTGATGATGGCATGGAAGTCTGCTCTTCAAATTGGGGAGGGACAGTCCAAAGCTCCATGTGGAATTTCCCCCTTAGACATTCTTAAAGTACCTCTTCGTGATTTTGCAGCTGCCTTCGGGCACTGTGGCAGGCCCTGTGGATTCTAGCCCATGCCACAGTGAGGTAAACCTCACTGGATCTTACAGGGTTTACCTGTATGGGAGGAGACACAATGGCTTTACTGTAGGCACGGGCACTCAATGAAATACAGCCTTTCCCTTCTCCTACTTCCTTCCATAGAATAATAGTATTTTAGAACTGGAAGGGACCTTGGAGGCCATCTAGTCTAATGTCCTGATTAGAAAGCAATAACAGCACTTAAAATAATGCACTGTAAATGAGACACACCCCTTAAAAATTAGAAATCTAAAATAACAGTACATTCAAAAACTATGAATAGTGACTGGCAAAGATGATTCCTGCTGCAGATGTAGAGTTTAGATAAGCTAAAGAGATAAAAGACTGTTGCCTGCTACTTTCTGTATGATATACAACTTTATTTCAGTACTTCAGTCAAACTTCTATTCCAGTTAACAGCAACATAGTGCTATTTTGACAGTTTCACTCTTTTAAGCCATGTGACAATCTCTACATGGTTTGTATGCAATAAGGCATTTTCAGTTCATTTTATGAAAATTCAGCATATGCTATTCCAAATGCCTTGGTAAAATTCAAATATGTTTAGTGACAGTGCCTGTGTTTACCGTAATGCTGAGCCAATAATCCTGTCTTGAATAAACCAGGTTGTACATGAGCTGCATATGCCTGCATGCATTCCCTTCACATGAGCAGGATCACTAACAAGGAAGCTGCAATTAAACATAGGTTCCCATTACACAAAAACCAGAAACTATGCTTAATTGCTTCTAACAAGCCAGGATTCAAAATCCAACTTCAGACCATGGTTTAAAGCTGGCTTACAATCCTGGTTTATATGGGAGCAATTAACCATAGTCCCTTGTGCAAAGGGAGGAGCAAAGCAGGAATGAGAGGGATGTGTGCATGTCCTGGCTTACTTTTCTGGATTAGTGTTAGGTGCAAATGTGGCCAATGGGTTTGTAGGTTGCCTCTCTCTCTCTCTCTCTCTCTCTCTCTCTCTCTCTCTCTCTCTCTCTCTCTCACACACACACACACACACACTGATATGTTGGAATTTGGGATGGAATAATATCATAAGCATGGGCCATTGCTCACAGCTGTCATCATTCCTCATCTTCTTTGTAATGTATGAGTGAGCAATCATAGAGTAACAAGAATGGATCCCAGGGTTTCACATTGTATGTACTTTTGAAATAAATGGATGACATGAGAGATGAAGCAGACATGACTTCTTTCACCCATTTGTTCCTAGTTTTCTTCATTGCTGCCCCATCCCATCTCTCCCACTCAGTGTCTGCTATGCTGCAAACATACGGCTATAGAAATGAGGGGGAAGGAAAGCGTGGACCAAGTTGCAGATCACATCAGACACCCTCTCCCTCCCAGCAAGTGTACGCATTGCATTGCACTGTGTTTTCCACAGAGAACAATATAGTATTTCTTAATTAAAGCGGGGGGGGGGACACCTAATATTAAGAGGTGAAAATAACACAGCAGTGTTTTGTTTTTCAAGAGAGAACAGGTCTTAGTTAATTAGTCTACCAGATTTTAAGTTCTTTGAAGAGCTTACTTTCTGCATGGGCTAGAGTCAGACACATTTTCCAGTTCTGGAGAAAAGACAGGAAAAGAGACCTAGTTCTCAAGTGTGTAAGGGAAAAAAATGTCTTGGCTATGGGCTGTGAGGCAATGAAGGAACTCTTATAGACTCGGATAAACAACAGAGAAGAAGGAGCTGCTAGGATCTAGTACAGAGGAGTGCAGTTGTCTTAAAATATGGTCCATTAATGGGTAGGTCTGTTAGAATATGGGGCATTTTTCAAATGAAGGTAGATGGTAGGAAAGATGATAATGGAAGCGCCATACCATTAATCCTGAGATAACTTCTGAATACAACGCCACTTCCTTTCATGGTTACTGCCATACACTGATAAGGTAAACCAGGATTTGGTTGCACCCCCCAAAAAATTCACCATTGAAATATTGAGCACACAAATAAGTTATTACCTAACAAAATGCATAATCATAAGTGAATACTAGTAATGTCTTGCTGGCCAAACCTTAGCAATCAGTTTGATACAGGCACATCACAACTGGGCTTACCTGCCATTCCATGACATGTGGTACTGAATCTATGGTGTAACCTGAACCTAACTCAACAGCCAGTTGCCCATCAGTGGTGACCCTCCTTTCCCAGATCTAACAACTCATTGTGTAGTACAAGTAGGGGTGTACAGATTGTATAAAATCTGCTCTGTCTGTGTTTTGCGGATTGTCAGGCGCCTTTTGTTCTGTCATCCGCTCACAGACATATTTGATTTTTTTTCATTGTGCAGAAAAATACACAAATTATTCTGTAAGAGAGTTCGCAACCATTTACATAATTTACTTCAGTATGTTACATTTAGCGTATTTTTCCCCATTCCATTCAACTTTTCCCCACGTACATGTACCAGTCTCGGCAGAAATGTGCATATTTTCCTACGAATAAATATGCATATATTTCAGGAAAGTGTAAAAAAACCTAAAACTGATCTGGGAGTCCACAGACTCTGCACGGCCTGAGGACACTGGTCCACAGTAGATTCCACAGGTTGGATTCTTAGAAGTCCAAGCTCATTTTAGTCCATCCCGAATGTCTCCAGCATCCCTAAGTACAAGTGAAACAAGTACAGTACCTGATGCATGATTCTAAAGATAGTTCAGCTTCCTTGAAACATAAAATGTGCATTTTATTTAGTGGCATAGATGATTTGGGGGTGAGTAGATCAGAGCTGGAAGTTTGCCCTGTTAGGCAGGAATATGCTGTGGTAGCTTTGGCAGTATAAGTCATAGCCACAGTTGCTGACCTGTATGCATAAGATGGGGTGCACAGAGGCGGCATTTTGGCAGAGTAAATAGTAGCAGCTCTTTTATGCAAATCTACCGATTTGCATGTTGTAATAATCTCAAAGTCCAAAGTGCTGTATTCTTAAATGTGTCTTTGCATTTTGGGTGGATATTAGCATAAATTATCACAGTGTGTTGTTACAATCTTTGCATGCTACAGAGTCCATTAGTTGTGACTAATTATCATTTAAGACTATTTTTCTGTCGTTAAGGGGAGGGGGAAAAAACCCTTCTCCCATCTGGCCTCATTGTTGTGATTTGTCTTGTGGTAAGGTAATGCACGGGAGAAAGAAAACTATTTCACTTCATAAACCATGCAGGAACAACATTAAATGTAAAACATGTTATTTCCCCCCCCCCAATTAGCATAACAACTCATTCAATGTGTTGCGGGGCAGGGGGAGGCCCCCATGAATCAAAAATATCAAGGCTATCACTAGTCTGTTGACAGGTAGGATACAATACATAAGATGTAAAGAAATGCACTTTTAAAACTCTGTTTATTTATTATTTATTATTTGTTATTTATTTTATTTTTTATTGCATTTATAGCCCACCTTTTTTCCTCTTGCAAGGAACCCAAGGCGGCTTACATTATCCTCCTCCTCTCCATTGTATCCTCACAACAACAACCCTGTGAGGTAGGTTGGGCTGAGAGTCTGTGACTGGCCCAAAGTCACCCAGTTGAGCTTCCATGGCCAAGTGGGGACTAGAACCCGGAGCTCCCAGCTCCCAGTCCGTCACTCTCACCACTACACTACACTGGCTCTGGTGATGATCACAACACATACAATTTGAAAAAAAATATTTGTCAGAAGTTCTTACTCACACATAGACCAACATCTGAGCTGGGATGCACTGTCTAGCCTGCATTGCATAGACCAACTAGCCCCACTTCCTGTTCCTGCACAGGCTTTCATGCAATCTGGAGCACTGCAGTCAGGTCCCAAGTTGCATGATGGAAGTCTTCATGCATATACTGGTATGTGCGAAGGGCGAAGGTTCTGTCCCTACAGCCATTTGTGCTCTACATGGGGACACCAGGGCTAGTCAGCACATCCCTGCTCACACATTGGCCTACATATGAGTGATACATTTTGAATAGGGCTATCTCAGGGTAGGCAACCTTTTGGGGTCATGGGCACATTTGGCAATTGGAGAAACTGTTCTGGGCACCACCACAAAATGGCACCCATTGGAGACATGGCAAATGACAAGTAACCTGCGCAAAATACTGAGTACAAGGTGAGCTGAGCCCCAACACATGGAGGGAGTGACCCTATGACCCCCAGACAGCATCTGAGGGGGAAAAGGATAATTCAGTTTCCTGGCTCCAAGGTTGGAGCCAGGAAACCGCGCTCCCCTCCCCCTCCTCCTTGTAGCCAGCGTGGAGGGAATAGAACTGGCTACCTCTCTGTGCTCGGAAAAAGAGACAGTCAGTTAGGTTTCCTGGGCCTGATTCATTTAGGACTTTGTATATCAACAACAAAACCTTGAATATGGCTCAGTAATGGCTCAGTAGCTAACAGGCAGCCAATGCAGCTCTTTTAACACAAGTATAATATATCTTGATGCTGCACTGAGCATCATAGCTGCTGCATCCTGCGCTAGCTGCAGTTTCCAAACCAGGCACAAGGGCAGCCCCACAGGGTGCATTTCAGTAGCCTAAGCATGAGGTTACCAGTGCGTGGATCACAGTTGCTAGGCTATCCCTATCTGGGAATGGGCATAGTTGCTGTACTAGCTGAAGCTGGTAATGGGTGTTCCAAGCCACTGATGCCACTTGGGTCTCTAATGCCAAAGATGGACCCAGGAGTACCCCTAGATTATGTACCTCTTCCTTCAGAGGGAGTGCAACCCTTCCCAGAAAAGGTGAACAACCCAGATCCTGGACTTGGGAACCACCCACCCATAGGGACCCTGTCTTGTCATGATTCAGCTTAAGTTTGTTAGACCTCATCCAGCCCATTTGTGCATCCAAGTGCCAGTTTAGAACGTGCACAGCCGCTCCTGATTCAGGTGTTCCAGAAAAATAGAGCTGAGTACACTGATTACACCTTGCCCCAAAACTATAACCTTGGCTCAAACTCTAATTTATGCTTTAGTTGCACTTTGCCTGATTTGGACACCCCACCAAACTGTGATTGATAGAAACTGGGAAGTGAGAAAAGGAATTGGAATGTGTGATGAGGGAGAATGAAGCACCTGGCCATAAGACCTGTTCATGGTGGCCAAAGCATAGTTTGGCCATTATATCTGAACCAAACCATTGAAACCAATCATGGTTCTTCTAGACCAGGTGTGAGGAACCTCTGGCCCCCCGGATGATGTTGGATCCCATCTTCCATCAGCTCCAGCCAGCATGGCCAATAATCAGGGATGATGGCAGCTGTAGTCCAAAAACATCTAGAGAACCACAGGTTCCCTTCCCTTCTCTAAACCAGTACTGCCCACTTTGACTAGCAATGGCTCTCCAAGCTCTTCATCTTCTCTCCACTGTATTGCCTAAGTCTTCTATCACCTTTATACCACAAATGCAGGGGTTTGGTTCATATGAGTTCTTAGAATATTTTCCTTCAAGAGTCATAGAAGGCATGGCTTGAAACTAGAGTGCTATAACCTAGAGCACTCACTGCAATTATTTATTTATTTATTTTTATGTATTTATTTATTTCATTTCTATACCGCCCAATAGCCGAAGCTCTCTGGGCGGTTCACAATTAACAACTCATCCATTCATAAAAGTAGCTTTCCATCCCATGTCTCCATTTTTAAGAACACAACCATGAAGAAAACAAAGAAACTTGAAAAGTTGCCTATTTCTGGTTTAACAATGTCTGGATTGACTGTACTCAAAAGCCCCTTCTGGCATTATACCCATGAAGGGGACTCTACACGATGAAAGGGAACTCCACTCCGCACATTGAATCTGATGTCACATAGTTCCCCACCCTGCAAGATCTGTGCATTGACCAAGGACCATGGAAGTAATCCTCTATGTGTGTAGGCTTCCACCCAAGCTGAAACCTTGTGTGATCAGGACTATACATGTAGAGGTCTACTGTCAGGTTCCCAGCCTACTCAAGTGCGGGGCAGATCTCTTTGAAGGAGGAGGAGGAGGAGTCTTATCTCCCAGCACAACCCTCCAGACCTGGGGCAACTGGAGGCATCCTGTGGCAATGATGCCTTGTCTGAGGCTGCCAAGAACCCCTTACTCCGGATTCTCCTCTCACCACCCACGGCTCACCAGAGCACTGACAATGACCGACCAGGTGGAATGCTCAGAGCTGTCAGCGGAGTACCCTCCTGGCTGCCAGAAGTCCCTTTCTCCCACAGTGAACTTATGAGGAAGGATCTACTCAGGAGCAAGGGTCTACTCAGGAGGAAGAAAGTCCAGCTGTAACTAATGAGGCAGACTCAGCTGCAACTGCTGAACCAAGGTCAGCCAGCATATAAGCTCTCAGTCTTCCTCGAACCTCTGTTAGGGTAGAGTTATCTCACCAGTTTGCCCCAGTTGTAGGCTCAGAACAGCTACGTGTGCAGGGTTCCTTGCTGCAGATATTCATGCTCAGCATCTGGATGCTGGGAGGAAAGGCCAGGGAGCTGTGTGATGCTAGGGGAAGGCCACTGGCCCCACTTTCCTTCAGTGCATAGAGCTCTCTTCATATGTATAATGGGTGAAGGGGACTAAAACTCCTCTAGATACATGTGACTCTTCTCTGGTTATGTGGAGTTGTTCATTATTTATCAGGAGGGATTGTCATTGTAGCTCAATGGCAGAGCCCCTGTTTTGCATGCAGAAGGTCCCAGATTCAATCTCTGGTGTCTCCAGGTAGGGATAGCAAAGGAATTTTGCCTGAACCCTGGCAGTCGCTGTTGACAATACACTGGGCCACATGGTCTGAGTCTGTATAAGGCAGCTTCCTGTCTAAGAACAATTAATACTTGGTCCATGAATTCTACCAGTAATAGTCTTGACTCCAACTTCTGCCCTCAACCGGTATGCTTTAGAGCTGGGAGCAAGGGCCAAAAGGATTCCCAGGAAATGGTTTTCTACCATTTCAATTTGATGTTCCTTTTGCGCCTGTCAGCATCATGCCAGACGTGTGCTTTCTCAATCCATTCTGCATTTATGTTATCTGAATAGTGATGATCATAGCTACAGTCCTCAGTCAGTCCCTCCCTTGCATGCAAATGTTGTACCCTTTGGAAACCGCAGCACGCGTGGCAGAATCTTGTGAAGTTTACTTGGAGTTTGCATTTGATGTTAATGTTAAGGCCTTAGCCGACAGCTGTGCATCAAGCATTTCAATATACTGTAAATAAATGCCAATGGGTCAAAAGACTTGAGCATGATCAAAATAAGCTGTTTATCCTATATAGGACTAGTTATTGATTATATCATCCTTTAAAGCTGTGGGCATTGGACACCTTAATCAGCTACTCTTAGGCTGTACTTCTTTTTTTCTTACTGTCGTCTTCATTGGTAGTGCAGACACAATACAAAAACACAGAGATGCTTCAGTTTAAATGCTAGGAAGGCTTCTTAATTTGCTTTAGGGCCAAGGGTCACTTACTCCTTTGATGTTTTTCCTTTCCTTTCCTTTCCTTTCCTTCATGCAATGGCCCATTACATTCCCTGAAAGGATGCTTTAGATTGTGCACATAAATGCAACAACAGTGTTAACAAAGTCTCGTCATCTAGTGCTAGAAACAGGTATAGAAAGCATAATGTGAAAAAAAAAATGACAACGGTCAAGCTATACATTGAATCAGGCCTTTTTAACAGGGAAGCATGGTATACAACTGTTAAGTGTTCCTTGATCTATATTTTGCATGGATTTTTTTTTAAAAAAGCCCCACACATCTGAGCACAACACCAGGTACGCTACTGTGGCATTAGTGATATCTGTGATTGATAGAACTTTACAGCCCACCATTTGATAATTTCTTGAGTTGACTGGTCACGTTGCAAAGCTTTATAAACTCACAATCCATACTGTAAGCATTGCAACTGCCCGAACACAGAGGCTCAAACAGAGCTGAGGAGTGATTAAGCCAGCACTCATTCCAGATTCCAGACACATTGCCACATCCAACATATAAGTGCAATTCTAATGTCTTTCCCATTGCTAACCCCTAGAAATGGCAGTTTAGTGAGGTACTGAGATTGTGTCAGATGAATCTGCAGTCCCTCCACAGAACCCGTTTCCTCAGTTTGTTAGGGAAAAGCTATGGCAGTTAATCCAATTTTCTCTGCTAATGTAGACTTGCCTGCTGGTGGCACTGGTACTTATATCTTTCTCAGTATATTAGAACCTAGGAAGCTGCCTTATACTGAGTTAGACCATTGGTCCAATCTAGCTCAGTATTGTCGACACTGGCTGGCAGCGGCTCTCCGGGGTTTCAGGCAGGGGCCTCTCCCAGCTCTAACTGGAGATGTTGGGGATTGAACCTGGGACCTTTTGGATGCAAAGCATGCATTCTACCACTGAGCTATGGTCCTATTTTGTTCTTATGACTAGCCCAGCTGCTAGGATTTTAGCCCAGGACTGGAAACAGGAAGGATCCAGACTCAGCAGCTATGATACGAACAACCCAGAGTAGAGATGCCTGTTTAGCCAGGGATCCATTGGATCAGCCTTCCCCAACATGCTGCCTTCCAGATGCATTGGGCTACAGCTCCCATCATCCCAGCCAAGACTGGGATGGAAGCTGTAGTCCCACACATCTGGAGGGCACCAGGTTGGAGAAGTCTTCATTAAATAAATAAGCTAATAGGAGCTGTTCTTACAATGCTTGGGTTTATTAAATGGTGCTGAGCCTATGATACATGGGCACTATTTATGAGGGCTGTCCCTTTTGCCCAATTTCAGATGAATTTTTATTGATTTCTTTCTCTAGATGCAAAACGTTTTTCCATCATGTAGCATAGTCTACAGTGATGCTGAAGTTAGGCGGTGGTTCACTCATGGGCTGTGCAACCAGAGTGCAAGCAATACATTTCGGGGGCAACACCTCAAAGGAAGAAAAGAAGGCCTTGTACTCCATATAAGGCCAAGGTGGGTCACTTTAGTAAAAGGCAGAGGAATCCAGAAACCATGCTTGCTCATGCAGATAATCCTGTACCAAATAAAATTCTAGATCCACACTCAGGAAATCACATAATTAATTAAAACTGCCCACTTTTGAATATTGGAGGTAATGATAATGCAAATCACTGTTGCTTTCTGTCCCATAAATTGTGCAGGAAGGCCTTTTGTCTCAGGGAGTGAAATTTGCTAGCTGATAGGGCAAGGCATCCAAAATAGATGAAGAGGCAATTAGCTGCAAGAATGCTTGAATCCTGTTTGCCTCTGGAAAACTAATGATAGTTTACAATCACACTGGGTGGTGACCTTTGTCTGGTTCTTAGCATATCTGAAAAAACCTTCAGGCGGTCTCTCTCCACCCCACTCTGATCAGAGTCAGTTGATTTGGGGAGATCTTTAACCGATGATGCATTGGGAAAAGCCCTGTGGGAATGCTTGCTGTGATGCCCTAATATTATCTGTTCAACCCATACATTGGTATGTAAGTGGGATACAAACAGACCCGTGCAAAAGCTGCCTGCCATCTCAGCGTAGTGGCTCCCTTCCTATGGAACTTCCTGCCTCTGGAGGTCAGGCAGGCACCACTGGGCTGTTTTCAGTGCCTCCTGAAAACAGTTCTTTTCCAGGAAGCTTTCCTTGGTTAATTTCTCTCCTCCAGGTTTTGCTGACAGAACCACTTCCATTGGCATAATGACAGCACTGGATCCAACCCAATAAAACAATTTTATCTCAGATAGTGAAAAAAAATGAATTGTTATCCTTATGTTTTGGGTTGAAATGGGTATTTCCTTATATCATTTTAATATTTACTGTGGAAACACAATAGTTGCTTAACCAAATACTCACAATTTGAGATATAGTTTGGTGCCCATATAATCTGGTAGAATTTGACCACATTTCTGTGATTTTTCAGATTTTGCAGAGTTAAGCCACAGTCTCAGTACTGATGAATCACTGGGCCATTTCTCAAAGTACCTACCTGTATGTTCCAACTATTACCGTCTTCCCCTAGAACATATATTATTTGACATCCTGGCAGTCTTTATTGCAAATCCAGTTGGAAAGAACAACCAGTGAGGAATATGCCACTTTGATACTTATCCTTGTGGAGAGCAGTAGCTTTAGATTCCTGTAAAATGTAGACAGTTCCAAACATATTTATTGACTTATAGCTGCCTAGCTGTGAAAGCTCAAGCTGGGGAAGGTTAACACTACCAATTGTTTTTCTCTCTAGAGCTTAAATGAGATGATTCTCCATCTCTGTTCATGCCTTGTGGAGCTGGTGCCTATTCAACTTGATCTTTTTCAGACTGAGCGCGTCTTCCAAATGTACAAGTGTACTTCAGGAAGCCTGGTATTTAGAAAGTACAGCTGTGTTGGTTTGTCCCCAAAATTCAAAAGCATGTTGGATGAGTGTCAGACAGTGGTACAGTGGTAAATTTTTGAAGTGCAGGAGCTCATTATGACAGTGTCATACCAAAGCTGCTGGCCTAAACATGTTTGCTTGGGACTTAATTTACAATAACATCCTATTATTTCCTTTCTCTATCATGTGTTTTGGGTTGACTTGCTTACTTGAGGTACCTGGGCTATTTTTGTTCCACAACTTCTTTTTCTGTGATGCACCCACTCTGCTTGGGTGTACAGTATGCAGACTGATGGATAGATAGCCTTGACTTTAGGAAAGGAGACAGACAATCCAACTCCTTTTCCAACTCTAGGATTCTGTTTTCTAAGTAAACTAAATCCAGAGCAAAAGAGCCCCCATGTGTGCCGCGGCTAGAGTCTATTTCTCAGATGCTGGTTTTCCTCCCATTTTTTTTCATTAATTAAGCTACTTCATTTAGGGTTTTCTGAATGGTGATTTGTTTGTTTTCTCCTTCAATAGCATGCATGACAAACAGATCTGATCCAATCACACTATCACAAGCAGATACCATTTTTGTTTTTAATGCTAGTGAGAAAATACAGAAATCTCACAATGAGGTTTAACCGTTTTTACCCTGATTCTTAAGTAGGAACCCCCTCAAAGAAAAGGAGAGAAGTATATCCAGCTTATATTGATTTTTTACCTCTGTTGTTTTAAATTTGTTACTGTATTTTTTAAATCTCTGCATTGCTGCTAGGTTTTACTTTGATTTGTTCTTTTGTACTGTAGTTTTAAACTTTAACATTTTATATTGTAGTTTATGATGTATACTGTTTTTTGGTTTTAGTTGTTGTGAACTACCCAGAGAGCTTCGGCAATTGGGTGGTATAGAAATGTAGTAAATACTAATATAAATATTGATCATTTTCTTCACTCTCTCTTTTCTTTCCCTCCAGAAATGCATTTCTATGTCTGACCATTTTTGGTCTTTAGTCCCACTTCCTTGCATTTCAAGCTAGTAGTGAAGTGTTAGAACAACTGAGTGACTGCAAAAAGGTTGCACACCAAAGGTTGCAGACTCTCAATTCTCCCAGCATTGCTTTTATTCAAAGCTGAAATCCCTGATAGGACTGAGGAATGATCACAGATAAGATAACTGATCAAGCATTGTCCTACCTACACTGAGTGACAGGCTGAGCTTCCTCAATCCCCGCAGGTTCCAATTGGACAGGCTCCCAATCTGCCTCAATAATCAGGAGCAATATTACAACTTTGAAAGCCTCCCTCCATCATCTCCCACGGCAGAGCCCAAACCCATCAGCCCCAGACAGCATGGTCAATGGTCAGGAATGATGTGAGTTGTAGTCTAAAACATCCAAAGGGCACCAGGTTGGGGGAAGGCTGCCGTAGGCATACAAGTACCTCAGTAGATGAAGTCATCATTCCTGTTCTAAAAATAGGGCTGGAGCTGCATTCCCCCCCCCCGACCTTTCCTTCGACTGCCCCACTGGTGTCAGGTTCCATTAAATAGCATCAAGCAGGCATGATGTGTGCTTTGATGCAATCTGATAACCTAGTGCAGAAACGGCATATGAAAAAAAGATCCTGGAAAAATGAATATCCATGGTATTTACATTTAGGGTGCATGCAGAGGCAGCTTTCTGTGCTGCTGGCAGAAGTCCTGTAGGAAGCGAAGTGCCCTGAAAATGAAGGCTTTCCAGAAGATCCTTCTGACTGCAGTTGTGTAGACTGTACAGCCTGCTAACCTCATACCGGTATATTTCAGAAGATGTGTTGACTGTAGCAGGGGCTAGCATGAACAAGTGTGGCCATGAAATTTAAAACCGTTACTGTAGCATTGTCTTGACAGTTTGGACAGTGAGCCAAAGCCAAGAGAGAATGTCCTTGTTTCACAGGCAATAAATACATTAACTATCCAATGTTTTTAAAACCCTTTCAACTACTCGTTGGGTGGAATAGCCATATATTTTATACACAATGGCCTAAGCCAGATGTCTTGATGAGAGCAGTACTTATGTTTGCTAGGTCAGGTATGTGTTGTTGTTTCTTAATACTGTAACACTTCACACAGAAGATTCTACTGTTGGTAGAAGTAACTGCATTGTGCTTTACTGTCTGTGTACAATTATGTGTCCTTTCTGAATGGATGCTTCTCCAGATAATGTTGGTTCTTGACAGTGGCTGAATCTACACATAGCAGTTATACTGTTATCATACCGTTATCATAACTATTGGAACACATGACACCAATGGCCACCAATAGGTATGATAACGGTATAACTGCTATGTGTAGATTCAGCCACTGGTACCCCTCACTCCTCCTGCCTCTGGCCTTTGATGGCATTCAGCTTTGGGGAGGGTTTGCTTGGCAGAGAAGCAGGGCAGTAGGCATGCCACTGCATTTTTCGCAAAGGAATAAGGTTGGGTTACACAGGGATATTTCAGTGACAACATGTATTAGCTTTGTCCTTTCCATGTACTGGCTTGGACTCATTTTCAGTTTCATGAGTCTATGCCAATAAACGTTGATACTGAATTGGCAGGCTATGATCCTCAAAATACTTACTTGGGTTTCGTGGACATCAGTTGCACTACAGCATAATTTTAGTGGCACATCTGCAATTTTTTTTTCATATCTCCCTTTGGAGAGTGGTAGGTGGGTTTGGATATGTGGGAGTCATTAATGCATCTGTATCACCTCTCAGCTGTCATGTATGAAACAGTAATGTAGAGGACTTGAACACAGAACAATGAACATAGAAAGCTGCTTTCTACCAGGGCATATGATTTGTCCATCTATTGCCCACAATAGCCTTCCTTAACCTGGTGCCCTCCAGATGTTTTGGACTTCCGCACCCATCAGCCCTAACTAACATGGTCAGGAATGCTGGGAGTTGTAGGCCAGCCTACCGTGATTGGTATTTCCAGGTTCGCAAAACTACAGGTGATTCTCGTTTCTCCAAAATCTAGTAAAGTTAAGGTTGGTTCTTAGAATGACTTAAAAAAGGCAATAGAACTGACATTGGAAATATAAATAAATAATGCATAGTGTGTGGCAAAAAAATAATTCTGTACTATACTGCATTTGCGCTGTATATGTGGCTCTAAGCTAGATTTGTGTCGCTTGCCACCAAATTATTACTAGGAGACATTCCCATTAATGTGTAATATAATCACTGAAGCAAAACAAAAAATGGAAAGAGAACATGAATTATTTAAATATCAGAAACTATTACACCTTAATTGCAAATAAGCACCACTTTGACAGAAAAGGGTAAATGACTCCATTTACTTCAAATTCTTGCGTCTATCTATCCTATTCCCATTCTAATTGAGTTCTTTGAGGTGTAAACAACTGAAGGCCCTCTCAAGAATGTCAGGCACCAGATGGAAGTGCATTGTCAGTTTATATCTCATTGGTTCTCCTGCTTATGCTTTGACATCCATTGTGTTAGCTCAGGAGTTGACACTCTGCAAACAGAATGGCTCTTTTCATTGATTGAGGGAACTGGGATCCAACAGTCCTCCCACTGGAAGAGGGAGGTAGCAAATTTCACTGCAGCTCCCAGAACCACCTCACCCCCTGTCATGGAACGATTCCCAAAACCCTAGAGCAGCTTTTTGGGATTGTAAGCAGAGGGGGAATCAGGAAAAATTACCTTCCCCCTTCTGCTTCCAGGAACATCCAGTTTACAGAGTTCTGCTCTGTGTAGCTCTGTATCCTGCCTACTCATTTGTATTTTTACAAGATTACCTGACTTTAGGGCTTGTCTCGTTCTTTCTTTCTTTCTTTCTTTCTTTCTTTCTTTCTTTCAATCTTTATTTATTTATTTTTGCTTATTTATATGTGTGGGGGAAAGTTTGTTGAACTGATATGTCTCACTGTTTCTGAAAAATCAATAGTGTTTTTTATATCACTGCCACTGTTTTAGTGAAATTACTTATAACTGAATTATTCATCCTTATTTATCCAACCTTTCTACTCGCTGCCTCAAGATTTGGGGTTGCCAGCCAAATCTTCAATAATAAGGGGTGCTTGAGAGCTTCAAACAAAAATATTGTCCCACCTTTATACCAAATACCGAACAATTATAACAATACTTTGATCATACAAATTAGTACTTAAAATATTGGAAGCAAGCTTTCAAGGCACACAGGACTCTTCATCAGGAATGTCTTTTTTGGTGGTGGTGGAATGATGTTGCTGTGCCATATCAACATGTACCCAGCAATGTCTTTAAACACCATTGGGCTTGTCAGCTTTGTGACTATCTCTTCTTTATAGTAAGCCAAAAGCCCTTTAACCAATAAGAATGAGTTTGTACAGTATGAAATAAGGTCTCATCCTCTTGCTAGCTAAATTAAAAAAACAATGTTGAGTAGCAGCAACCCTTGACAAGGGATGACACATGAGATTCAGGCCCTTGGCTAATTATAGGTAATTGACTTATACTTCACTCTGATAGTTTCCAAATTGCAAAACCAATCAGCCACGCTTAATTGCCCACGTCCATGGCCAGTCAACAGCCAAAAGCATGTTGGTACTCATGCTAATCAAATAAGGCAGCAGGAACCGAGCAATCGTAGTGTTGAGGAATATACACAAGGACATCTCCAATTCACATATAATCCTAAACACAATACAACAACATCATGATTACTGTCTCCTCTGTTCAACTTTGTAATTTCAGCACCACTTTGCCAAACAGGTCTGTTCTGCAACAACAGGGATAATTAATACATCCCTCATACACACAATATAGGACTTCAGTATTATAGTTTGGTTTGGTTTGGATGGACTGGTTTGTTTACATTAGGATTTGGGGAAGAGGTTCTAGTGATTCTAGCATATCATTGCCTTTGCAAGAAAAATAAAAGAAAAGGGAACTGAAAACCAAATGGGGAGGCAGAACTGCAAGAATTTGCTAGGAAAGGAAAATGTTTCTTTCTGTTCCACTTGTTGTGGTCCTTCATTTAAAACATGTAGGGTTGGATCCAGACTAAGGGTGAAATCCAATGAAGTTTTTACACTGACAGAATTGCTTCTGTTGGAAGAACCAGGTCTGTGTGTGTGGGGGGGGGCGTGATTACTCATCCCCCTGTGTGTCCTCAAAATCTGCTCCAAAGGGTTGGACAGATCTCCTGGAGCTAGGGATGTACGAAAGGCACTTACCTTTCGCGGATTATGTTGATGGTGCGGGGGGGGAGGCACTCCATCCCTCCCCCCGGAATCCTGGACGGGGGGGAGGCGCTCCGTTCCTCTCCCCCTGGAATCCTGGCCGGCCGGCTGTGTTCCTCAGGGATTCTGCGGAGCCACCGGCCGGCTCCGCCAGCAGCCGGACATCCGGCCGCTGGCTAGCAGGGACGCAAATGGTGACGGCCATAGCCGCCACCGTTTGCGTCCCTGCAGTCAGCCGTGATAGGCTACGTAAATGTTTACATAGCCTATCACGGCTGACTTAAAAAACAACAACAACGTGCGTACGCAAATTTGCGTTCCTTATTTTGGCATGTCTTAGTCTACATAAACATTTACGTAGACTAAAATGGCGAAAATAAAGGGAACGCAAATAGCTTAGCAGACGCTACGCTATTTGCGCTCCCCTTATTTTCGCTGTCTTAGTCTGCGTAAATCTTGACGTAGACTAAGACGTGCCAAAATAAGGAACGCAGATGGCGGTGGCCACGGCCGCCGCCATTTGCGTACGCGCGTTGTTGTTGTTTTTTAAGTCAGCCATGATAGGCTAGATAAACATTTATGTAGCCTATCACGTTTTTTTTTTTTAAACTTAGCTGTGATAGGCTACGTAAAGATTTACGTAGCCTATCACGTTTTGTTTTGTTTTTTTAACTGGAAATGGCGGCGGTGGCAGCCGGTCAGAAGACTGGCCGCCGCCGGAGCTGCCGCCAGAGCCGCTGCCGCCAGGAAGATCCGCCCCAGGTAAGTCTCGTCCTGGGGGGTGGCAGGGGGTGGCAGACCATTCCGCCACCGATTTCGGGGGGCCGAATGCGCTGGCATTTGGCCTCCCCGAGATCCGTGGCGGAATTCTCTCACAGCCCTACCTGGAGCAGATTTCTGAGGGGCACAGGGGGTTGCCAAGGGGGAAGAGAGAGAGAGAGAGAGAGAGAAACTTCTGTCGCATGGGTTGACTTCTTACATAACATTGGCTTCCACCCTAAGTTAGTTGCACTTATTTCTCATTGAAGCCAATAGCACTTAGGTTAGTCATGGCTAACTTTTGACTTAGTCTGGATCCCACTTGTAGTCTCAGAAACAAAATGCTTTGATTGAAGAACCACAGCTAGTGGAATAGAATAGAATAGAAAAGAAAAAAGGTAGTGGGATGCACTGGGCAATCAAAATTTCCAATACAGTTTTGCATTCACAGCATCTAATTGAGGTTTTATTTCCTTCAAGAGAAGCAAACTCAGGCCTTGTAAATAGCTCTCCTGATTGTCACAAAAACATAGGTTGATTCTAATAGGGCTGATGATGTATGATTTGAGTTCTTGTCACTGATTTTCTTAATCTGCCTTTCTTTCAGGAGATATAACATCACCAGATAAGTGATGCTAGCTGTATTGCTTCTTTCATTGCTGGTTTCCACACAGTCACATGTCTTGTAGCAGGTGCTGATGGAAAAGTTATTGTTGTGAAGTTGTAGTTGTCACCATTGTTTCGACAGGACTTTTAGTGCAATCCTATACATGTTTACTAGGACGTAAATCCTCCTTTTCTGTGCAAGACACAGATTCTATACAACTAAGGGTAGTTCTATATGGTGTGCATTAGAGTAGTGCTAACCTCAAGGTTATGAAAGCATAATTAATTTTAACTCTGTGGTTCTGTTGCATTTAGAAAATAATGTTTAATGCTGAGATTTAAAACAATATTTCCGTGCATGAAACAGGATAAACAGCAATGAGATTTTAATGCTGCTTCATCCTATTTTATAGTCTTTTAATGAGTGTCTTGCATAATTTTTCTCCACTCCAGGATATTGAAGACTTAAAACATCTGAAGTCAGTATAGCCAATTGTTTTGAATACTTTGAATGTCAAAAAAGAGTTTGAGAAGAGCTTAGCATTTTTTATTCACTCATCTTTACCATCTCTCTAATCCCTTCATAAGCAACCAAGATTAGTAAAGATATGGCAGACATTTCAATCGCTCTAAATAAGAATTCATATAATTTGTATGAACAGTGATTTTGTAGCCTGGGAAGAAGATGTGATGTGCACGTCACTGATATGTTCTAAAGGAGGAATGACAGCTTGGTCAATCATTCCAGCAGACTTTGCCCTTTAATGCCACAAGACTGGCAATACAAGGGTTAGAAAATTAATAGATATTACATCAGACCAAGTACTAATTTGTGCAGCAGATACAGTCGAAACAATATTGTAAAATGTTCACATTGTTTTAATCTAATGTTGTGATCTTGTACTTTAACACTTGAATTGACTAGCTGTATATTTCCAAAGAGCAGAACACAGGGGTGGGGGACCTCTTTCAGCCTTAGGGCCAGATTCTGTTTTAGAGAAGCTCTCGGGGGCAGCATTCCAGTGGTAGGTGGGACTAAAGGCCAAGGGGATGTGGCCAAAGCCAAAAGGGGTGGGGTCAAAAATATGAAAGCTGGGAAGCCACCAATCGGTGGTCAGGGGGGAAAGGGTGAGGCCAGGGGAAGAAGGCATGATTGTCTAGGGAATCCCAGAATTCTGGGTTTGGATCCCAGGAGGGACAGATTGGGCTGTCAGGCCTGAGTTCCCCACCCCTGCTCTAACAGCATTCAGACACCAATTCCTGTATTCAACATCTCCCCCCCCACCCACACACACACACTCACTCACCTTTGGAAGGAGCACTATGACTGAGTTGAGGCACCATTTTCTTCTCACTGACAATAACCAGGAAAGCAAAGCACATCATGTGACAGGGAAAGCAGTGAGCTGGTTCAGATGGAATGCCCAAAAATCTCTCATGTGATGTGCTAATCCCTCTCTCCTCCCTCTCCCTTTGCACATGCTGATTCCTTCCCTAGATTCTCTGCCCTCCTCAGCATCCCACCAATGCAAGGCATACACTATGGTGGGATGTGAGAGAGGGCCTTCTCTGCTGTGGCACCCCAGTTGTGGAATGCCCTCCCCTTGGAGGCCCAATTGGTGCGTACATTGGTTTCATTTCGGCGCCAAGTAAAAACATGACTTTTTACCAAAACCTTTGAGGGCTAAATGCATTTCCTAAAGTAGCACAGTGTTTTAACTGTTTTATTGTTTTAGATTGTAATTTGTATTCACTTGTTTAATGGTTTAATACGTTTTTAGCTGTTAAAATTATTTATTGTTTTATACTGTTTAAATTGATTTTATATGTATGCCGCCCTGAGATCTTAATGATATAGGGCTGGATACAAATGTTTTAAATAAATAAATATAAAAAATAAATAAAACAAAATTCTTAGCAAACCATAGTGTGCCATTTTGTCCAAACTAGGCAACTTAGGATTTGTGCAAGGGGGTAGGGAGGAGGAAAAGGTGCAGAGCTCATTCACAGAGCCTCAAACCGTGGTTTGGCAGTCACTCTAAACCAGCCCAGTATGTGGGAAAGCCAGAGCCAAGACATGGGAGATCCTCCATCAGTAGTTGGCATTCCTGTTGCTACAGGACCACACATGCAGGGATTGCTGTTGCTAGTTTGGCATCCCAAAGGGCAAGAAATTGGGAGATGGGATAGGCAGCCAGACAAACTGAAGAATTACATTAAAATTGTACTGAAGGAAATGCAGGATTACTATGAGGTTCCACAAAATGCCCATAATGGTGAAAGAGAGGGGGTGATAGAGGGAGGTTAAGTATATGGGACCAGTGGCCCCTGGTAGTGGGGCCGGGGCTCCCCAGTGTCAGGGACAGAAGCGTAGGCTTGGTCACCCCCACAATGGGCAGTTACCTTACTTTTCCTTCAGTAATGGATGACAGACACTCTTTTAAGTGGAGATTTCTCCCGTGTCTATGGCACAGGGGTGGAGGAATGCTTTGATTCCCCCTGCCCTGTGTCTCCAGTTCCAGCCCTTTTGCTTTGTTGAATTCTTCCATAGAACCCAACATTTCAAATTACAGTTTGAATATAGGGGACTTGAGGTGGCTAGAATGGAAGAGCTTTTCAAGGATGTATAAGTGTTCGATATACTACTACTATCGTTTCATTATAGTTTCATAACTCGGTTAATGGCAAAAGGAGGAGGAGGAAGAAGAAATGAAACATGATGGGGACAATCCTGTGACTTGAAGCATACTGAGGTTTCAAGGAGATATATATATATATATATATATATATATTTGGTTGACACAAATCTTATTGGATGTGTGGATTTCCTCAGTTATAGTATTATTAGTAAAAAATATTGTGTGAGTGAAACGTAATACTCCAGGATTTGAAGTAATAAAATACAATAGTAAAATGAATTATGATACTATGTTCCACTGCGGCTTTTCTAGTCCCTGGAAAAATGGCAGATATAAATGTTATCTATGTTTCCTCCACCTCATGTCACACTATAAACTGTGTAGCCACTGTGGCCACATGGTAGAACAAAGAAAGAGCGTAGTAATCTGTGAGTGTGTTATGATTGTCTGGCCCCAACATGCACACATTCTGCACCGGCTGAGTTTTCCACATAATCTTCAAAGGCAGCCCCACATAGAGCCCAGTACAGTAGCCTAGTCTGGATATATTTTATTTTTTATTTTATTTATGCTACTTTTATACTGCTTAATATGCTAAAATCTCTAGGTACTAAGTAACGCATTCATGACCAAGGGCTGGTCCACATTGTCTAGGTAAGGTCACAGTCGCCGTACCAGCTTAAGATGGTAAAAGGCACTCATGGCCACTGTCTTTACCTCTGCTTGAACAGACAGTGCTGGGTCTAGAAAAACAAAACAAAAAACCAGACTCCAAACCTGGTTCTTCAGGGGCAGTGCAACCTCATCCAGAATTGGTTGCACTCATCTACTCAAATCAGTTGTTTTCCCTACCCACAGCATCTCCGGATTAAGTTGGGATGTGTGAATCAGCAAAATGTGACTCATGTCTGTGTCAGATCGTGAGTTTTGTTTTTTTCTTTTCACACAAAAATATGTGTGTATGTTCCCAAATGTATGGATTAATGCTGCACATTTTTTACATGTACATATTTTCTGCCATTGGTTAAAATGTATTTGTGTGCATTTCTGAACATTTTTTTTGTTCCACCAATTTCAATGCAAGCTTGCAAATGTACAGACTTAGACCACAAATTGCATTCGGGTGAGTGTTTGGCCCTGGGAGTAAATTCTGGGTGAATTCTGGTAAAAAATGAACTGAAATGAATTTCTCATACATTCCTAGGATTAATATTTGGCTTGTTTGCACATCTATTTTAAAACCACCTCCAAACACCTGTTGAAGAATTCTACAGCCTCCCTAGGATTTGTAGGGAAAAACCTCATCACCACAATCCCAAGTTGCAGATGACTTCCACCAGTGGTTCCATGTAGGGATGGCGGAGAAATCTGCCATGGACTCCAGTGAGGCTGGATTCTAAAGAATCCAGCACCCCAGAGTCCATAGCGGAACGGACTACCCCCACCACCACCCCCAAATCCCCCCGGAATGGACCTACCTTGTGTCAGCTGTCCGGGCCGTCCTCCTGGGCTGCTGTGGATGCAAATGGTGTCCTGCATAGGGGATACCATTTGCTTCCCTACGCTAGGCCATAATAGGCTACGTATTTATTTACATAGCCTATCATGGCTAAAGCAGTGACACAAGTGGCATCCCCTATGCCATTTGCATCCCTGCTTTAGCCGTGATAGGCTACGTAAATAAATACGTAGCCTATCACGGCCTAGCGTAGTGAGGCAAATGGCATCCCCTACGCAGGACGCTATTTGCGTCCACAGCAGCCTGGCAGCGGATGGAGGCTTCGCTGCGGATCGGCCTGGCTGGCAGCTCTGCGGACTGGCCGCAGAGCAGAGTTGGCTGGGCAGGATTCCAGGGGGAGGACCGGATCACCTCCCCCCCACCGCAGACCCCAGCGGAGCAAGGTAAGTGGGGTTTCATACACCTCTAGGAACTTCCATGTAGATGCTAATTAACACTGGGGACAAGATCAAACCCTGCACTGCCCCATATGCCAAAGGCCACAGGGCTGATCAGAAGCCCCACAGCACCCCCTCCCCAGAGGACTGGAGCCACTGCACTACTGTGCCTCCCAAGCCAGGTGCCCCAGGAAGATACCATGGTCAATGACATTGGAAGCCACCAAAAGGTCCAGGAGAACTAATAGGACTGCACGCCCCTCATCCATTACCTGGTGTACGTCATCTAGGGATGTACGAAAGTCACTTACCATTTTGTAGAATCTTTCGCGAAGGGGGGGAGGCGCTTTGTCCCTCCCCCCGGAATCCTTGACGGGGGGAAGGCGCTCCATCCCTCCCCCCAGGAATCCTCGACGGCTAGCTCCGCTCCACGGGGATTCCGCGGAGCCGCCGGCCGGCTCCGCCAGCAGCCAGACATCCAGCCGCCGGCTAGCAGGGACACAAATGGCAGCTGCCGTAGCCACCGCCGTTTGCGTCCCTGTATTCAGCCGTGATAGGCTACGTAAAGACTTACATAGCCTATCACGTCTGGGTTAAAAAAAACAAAACGCATATACACAAATGGCGGCGGCTGTGGCCGCCGCCATTTGAGTTCCTTATTTTTGGCCGTCTTAGTCTATGTAAATATTTCCGTAGACTAAGACGATGAAAATAAGGTGGAACGCAAATAGCGTAGTGGGCGCTATTTGCGTTCCCCTTTATTTTCACCCTCTCAGTCAACGTAAATATTTACGTAGACTAAGACGGCCAAAAATAAGGAATGCAAATGGCGGCGGCCATAGCCGCCACCATTTGCGTACGCGTTTTTTTTAAAAACCCAGATGTGATAGGCTACGTAAGTCTTTACGTAGCCTATCACATCTATGTAAAGAAAAGAAAAAAAACAGAAGTGACCAGACTGCAAATGGCGGTGGTGGCAGCCGGTTGGAAGACTAGCCGCCGCCGAAGCCGCCGCTGGAGCTGCCGCCATCCGGAACATCCGCCCCAGGTAAGTCTCATCCCGGGAGGGATCCGCGGGAGGCGGGAGGGTGGTGGCAGGCCATTCCACCATGGATTTTGGGGGGCCGAATTAGGGTTGGCGGAGAATTTCTCCCCGAAACTTCGGGGGGCCGAGCGCCAACGTTTTCAGCCCCCCGAACAAGTTTCGGGGAGAAATTCTCTGCACCCCCCCACACCCCCCCCCAGGACGGGACTTACCTTTGGCGAATCTCCCTCCCGGCGGCGGGTCCGGCCAGCGGTTCGGCGGGTCTTCGTCCGGGGCGGGAGCGGCAGCCGGTCTTTCGACGCCGCCATTCCAATCAAAGGAAAAAAAAAACACCCCCGTGATAGGCTACGTGACGATTAACGTAGCCTATCACAGCTAGATTTGCAAAGTCAGCCGTGATAGGCTACATTAATCGTCACGTAGCCTATCACGGGTGACTTTAAAAAAAAAAAAGCGCGTACGCAAATGGCGCAGATTTACGTAGACTACGGCGAAAATAAGGTAAAGATTTACGTAGACTACAGCAACCAAATAAGGAACGCGAATGGCGGCTCCCTATGGGGGCCGCCATTTGCGTATGCACTTTTTTTTTTTTTTAATGTCACCCGTGATAGGCTACGTGACGATTAACGTAGCCTATCATGGCTGACTTTGCAGATCGAGCCGTGATAGGCTACGTTAATCGTCACGTAGCCTATCACGGGGGCATTTTTTTTTTTTAAAAAAAACTTTTTAGTTCGCGGCCGGGCGAGGTGAGGCGCCTCCTCCCCGTCCTGAATTTCGGCCGGGCGAGGCGGGAAGCCTCCCCCCCGTCCTGAATTTCGGCCGAGCGAGGCGGGAAGCCTCCCTCCCTGGCCTGAACTTTGCGGGGGGAGCAGCGAAGCGCCTCCCCCCCCACCGTGAAAAGCTTCGAGAACAGGTAAGTGACTTTCGTCCATCTCTAGGCCGAATGCACTGGCATTCAGCCTCACCGAGATCCATGGTGGAATTCTCTGACATCCCTAACGTCATCCACTGGGGTGACCAAGGCGGTTTTCATCCTAAAACTGAGCATGAGACAAGTTTGGAATGGATCTGAATAATCATTTTCCTCCAAGATAACCTGGATTTGAGAGAGACTGCCAAAAGATGGCAATAACTGTGCCAGGCAAACTTGTCTAGGGGAAGTTCTATGTAACTGGTATGCCACCATTGAAAAGGGCAGTAACCACCCACATTATCTCTGAAGTTGGAGGCATTCGGACTAGACCCTTAGAAGATGATATCAGTTGATTGGCAGCATCGTATGGAATATGGCACTTGAGTACTATTTTAATAAGAAACATATGTTATAGATGACTGTTGCTTTGTGAACCTTTTTTCTGGCATTGAGGACAACATCAGAACTGTTTACTAAGATATAGTCAAGATTACTTTTTCACTCTTGAGACCTAGAAAGGCCCTTTTCGGCTTCTCTATGGCTGCAAATATTGCTGTGTATCTCATTTCTTGTAGTCCAGCCCATAATTCTTCAGCAAGGAACATATGCTCTATGTGGACCACTTCAGGCTACTGGGAGGCCCTTCTAACTGTTATTTTCCCCTTCCCTCAAGGGGAGGCAGGAGGGGTGGGGTGTGAGTCACCGCAAGTCAGTTTTATTTTTATTGTTAATACTTGTATTGTTTTTCTTGTAAACCAGTCTGGAATCTTTACGATGAAGGCCTCTATAGAAATCCTATAAAGAATAAATTGTTGTTGTTGTTTATTCGGTCAATCGCTTCCGACTCTTCATGACTTCATGGACCAGTCCACCCCAGAGCTTCCTGTCGGCCGTCGTCACCCCCAGCTCCCCCAAGGTCGAGTCCGTCACCTCCAGAATATCATCCATCCATCTTGCCCTTGGTCGGCCCCTCTTCCTTTTGCCTTCCACTTTCCCTAGCATCAGCATCTTCTCCAGGGTATCCTGTCTTCTCATTATGTGGCCAAAGTACTTCAGTTTTGCTTTTAATATCATTCCCTCAAGTGAGCAGTCTGGCTTTATTTCCTGGAGTATGGACTGGTTTGATCTTCTGGCAGTCCAAGGCACTCTCAGAATTTTCCTCCAGCACCGCAGTTCAAAAGCATCTATCTTCCTTCGCTCAGCCTTCCTTATGGTCCAGCTCTCGCAGCCATAGGCTACTACAGGGAAGACCACTGCTTGAACTATGCGGACCTTTGTTGTCAGTGTGATGTCTCTGCTCTTCACTATTTTATCAAGATTTGTCATTGCTGTCCTCCCAAGAAGTAAACGTCTTCTGATTTCCTGGCTGCAGTCAGCATCTGCCGTAATCTTTGCGCCTAGAAAGACAAAGTCTGTCACTGCCTCCACGTTTTCTCCCTCTATTTGCCAATTCTCAATCAAGCTGGTTGCCATAATCTTGGTTTTTTTGAGGTTTAACTGCAACCCAGCTTTTGCACTTTCTTCTTTCACCTTCGTCATGAGGTTCCTCAGCTCCTCCTCGCTTTTAGCCATCAAAGTGGTATCATCTGCGTATCTGAGATTGTTAATGTTTCTTCCAGTGATTTTAACTCCAGCCTTGGCTTCATCAAATCCAGCACGTCGCATGATGTGTTCTGCGTACAGATTGAATAGGTAGGGTGAGAGTATACAACCCTGCCGTACTCCTTTCCCAATCTTAAGCCAGTCCATTGTTCCGTGGTCTGTTCTTACCGTTGCTACTTGGTCATTATACAGATTCCTCAGGAGGCGGACAAGATGACTTGGTATCCCCATACCACCAAGAACTTGCCACAATTTGTTATGATCCACACAGTCAAAGGCTTTAGAATAGTCAATAAAACAGAAGTAGATGTTTTTCTGAAACTCCCTGGCTTTCTCCATTATCCAGCGGATATTGGCAATTTGTTCTCTAGTTCCTCTGCCTTTTCTAAACCCAGCTTGTACATCTGGCAATTCTCGTTCCATGAATTGCTGGAGTCTACCTTGCATTACCTTACTGGCATGTGAAATAAGTGCCACTGTTCGATAGTTTGAACATTCTTTGGTGCCTCCCTTTTGTGGTATGGGGATATAAGTTGATTTTTTCCAATCTGTTGGCCATTCTTGTGTTTTCCAAATTTGCTGGCATATGGCATGCATCACCTTGACAGCATCATCTTGCAAGATTTTAAACAGTTCAGCTGGGATACCGTCATCTCCTGCTGCCTTGTTATTAGCAATGCTTCTTAAGGCCCATTCAACCTCACTCTTCAGGATGTCTGGCTCTAGCTCACTGACCACACTGTCAAATCTATCCCCGATATTATTATCCTTCCTATACAGATCTTCCATATATTCTTGCCACCTTTTATTGATCTCTTCTGCTTCTGTTAGGTCCTTGCCATCTTTGTTTTGGATCATACCCAATTTTGCCTGGAATTTACCTCCGATGTTTCTAATTTTCTGGAAGAGGTCTCTTGTTCTTCCTATTCTATTATCTCCTTCCACTTCCACGCATTGCTTGTTTAAAAATAATTCCTTATCTCTTCTGGCTAACCTCTGGAATTTTGCATTTAATTGGGCATATCTCCCCCTATCACTGTTGCCTTTTGCTTTCCTTCTTTCTTGGGCTGCTTCCAGTGTCTCAGCAGACAGCCATCTTGCCTTCTTGGTTTTCTTTTTCTTTGGGACGTTTTTTGTTGCCGCCTCCTGAACAATGTTGCGAACTTCTGTCCATAGTTCTTCCGGGACCCTATCTACTAAATCTAGTCCCTTAAATCTATTCCTCACCTCCACTGCATATTCATTAGGAATATTAGTGAGCTCATATCTACCTGATCTGTGGGTCTTCCCTATTCTCTTGAGTCTGATTCTAAATTGTGCAATAAGAAGTTCATGATCTGAACTACAATCAGCTCCAGGTCTTGTTTTTACCGACTGCATAGATGTCCGCCACCTTTGGCTACAAAGGATGTAGTCAATCTGATTTCAGTGTCGACTGTCTGGTGAAGTCCTGGTATAAAGTCATTTCTTAGGTTGTTGGAAGGGAGTGTTTGTTATGCACAGTGAGTTGTCTTGGCAAAATTCTATCAGCCTATGTCCTGCTTCATTTTGTTCTCCCAGACCATGCTTGCCTGTAATTCCAGGTGTCGTTTGACTACCCACCTTAGCATTCCAGTCTCTTGTAATGAAAATAACATATTTTGTTGGCGTACTATCCAGTAGGTGCTGCAGATCCTCATAGAACTGATCTGCTTCTGCTTCTTCAGCATCTGTGGTTGGGGCATATATTTGGATCACTGTGATGTTAAATGGCTTAGCCTGAATTCAAATTGAGATCATTCTATCATTTTTTGGATTGTATCCAAGCACTGCTTTAGCCACTTTATTATTAATTATGAAGGCTACTCCATTTCTTCTGTGGTCCTCTTGTCCACAGTAGTAGATCTGGTGGTCATTTGATGTGAAGTGGCCCATTCCAGTCCATTTCAGTTCACTGACACCCAAAATGTCTATATTTGCTCTTGAGATCTCCCCAATAACCACATCCAATTTGCCCTGGCTCATAGATCTTACATTCCAGGTTCCTATGGTGTGTTGATCTTTAGAACATCAGATTCGTCATTCACCACCAGCACCGTTGGCTGCTGGCTGTCCTTTCAGCTTTGAGCTAGCTGCGTCATCACATCTGGGGCTAGTTGAACTTATCCTCTGTTCCTCCCCAGTAGCATTTTGACCATCTTCTGACCTGGGAGTCCCATCTTCCAATGGTATACCGACATATCTCTGGTTGTACTGATCCATTTAGTTTTCATGGCAAGAATACTGGGGTGGGTTGCCGTTTCCTTCCCCAGGGATCGTATTTAGTCTGACCTCTCTGCCATGACTTTCCCATCTTGGGTGTCCCTTCACGGTTTAGCTCATGACATCATTGAGGTGCTCAAGCTCCAGCACCACGACAAGGTAACAATCTCCTTTAAACAAATGTAGTGCATTTTTGCTGTTGCCCTATATGTGATGGCAAGCAGTCCTAAGATATTTCCTATGGATGTTGACCACACCACATATTTTACTAGTTCGCTGAAGTGTGTGTGTGTTTGCGAGCGGAGATGGGTCAAAGAAGTCAAACAACAAGGCTTGGGTTGAAAACTGGGCCACATTTGTTGAAAACATCTGCAAAGGGGTACCTAGGACGGGCAGCTGACTGTGCCAGCGGCTAGCTGGCACTTCTTGGGTGAAAACACACCCAGCCTGAGAGGTGGCGTCAATCCCGCCACCCCTCCGGACTGCCCCTTCTGGGGGAGGTAGACCTTCCCCTGTCATCCCCTCCTGGTGCCGCAAAACACGTGGGTGAGTGGGGAGGGTCAGTCTCCCAGGCAACCCTTATCCCCCCGCTGAGTCGCACAACTAGTTCAGGGGGCCTCAGGCATCACTTGTCACCATAAGGTGCCTCTGCATGCACACCATCCCTAATCTCTTTCTGCTTTTGCCCGTCCTAGCCACCAACTGGAATGTGACCAATGAGAGATTAGACTGTGTTCACCTACAGGACGCACCCCACCCCAATAACAGAGTGAAGTAGGCAAAAGGACTCACAGTAGAAGGCCAATTGAACTGTGAGCCAAAAATTCCTGCATGGCTCCCAAAAGGGCAACCGGTACTAAACCCACACTGCTTAAGGGAGGGTGGGAGGGAGCCGCGAGAGCAAGAGAGCTTCTGTTGGGAGGGGCGCAGAGCTTAAGAGGGCTCTGCCGGCCCCTCCCCTGCCTGGTGGTGCCACTGGGGGATACCCAGTGGCACAGAACCACCCCTTCTCTGCCCACCCACCCACAACGCCCCCCCCCCCTTTTGTCAGACAAGCTGGCACCGAGGTTAGGGCGTGTGTATGTATTGGAACCTCTCAAGATAAAAGAAGCTTAGGGTGAATACTCTGGAAACGGCACTCAAGTGAACATTCAAGGAAATATTTTTAGCTAGCTTATCTCAACTATTAGGACTATCTGCTATATTGGATTCCCTAATTGCTTGTGTCACAGCTTTTCCACCAAAGGCTTGGTAGTGCTGCCTGTAATTGAAAACTTTATTTTCAAATTCCCTTCACAGGGTCTACCTGGCAAAAGCTCAAAATATTTCACTCCACAATCTTTCTGCTATCTGCACTGAACAACTGGTATTACCCCCTGTCCTTCTCAAATCTGTCACCATGTGGATTGACCCCTTTCTCCCCAAGGGGGCTTGGGGGAAATCTGAGATTCAGTGCTTACAGCTACTTGGAGGAAAATGGAGGAGAAAATATTGGATGCAGAATACCACCCATTGGCCTTTCAACTGCTTGCAATGCATTTGTAAGCCCCGGAGAATTTTAAGATTTAAGATTGGGGATTTTGTTTTGTGGAAGGAATTTTTGAAAGGGAGAAAATGGATGTGTTCATCGATTGTGCACATGCCCCACTTGGATCACAGCTTTTGTCTGTGCAGATCTGGGACTAGGGATGGCGGAGAATTTCTCCCCGAAACTTCGGGGGGCCGAGCGCCAACGTGTTCGGCCCCCCGAACAAGTTTCGGGGAGAAATCCTCCGCACCCCCCCGCACCCCCCCCAGGACGGGACTTACCTTCACCGAATGTCCCTCCCGGCGGCGGGTCCGGCCGGCGGTTCGGCGGGTGTTCGAGCGGGGCGGGCTGCCGCCGCCGCCATTCCAATCAAAGAAAAAAAAAACACCCCCGTGATAGGCTACGTGATGATTAACGTAGCCTATCACGGCTAGATTTGCAAAGTCAGCCGTGATAGGCTACGTTAATCGTCACGTAGCCTATCACGGGTGACTTAAAAAAAAAAAAAAAGCGCGTACGGATAATGGCGGCCCCCATAGGGAGCCGCCATTCCCGTTCCTTATTTGGTCGCTGTAGTCTACGTAAAGATTTACGTAGACTACGTAAAGATTTACGTAGACTACGGCGAAAATAAGGGCAACGCTATTTGCGTTGCCCTTATTTTCGCCGTAGTGTACGTAAACATTTACGTAGACTACAGCGACTAAATAAGGAACGCGAATGGCGGCTCCCTATGGGGGCCACCATTAGCATACGCGCTTTTTTTTTTTTTAAGTCACCCGTGATAGGCTACGTGACGATTAACGTAGCCTATCACGGCTGACTTTGCAGATCTAGCCGTGATAGGCTACGTTAATCGTCACGTAGCCTATCACGGGGGCGTTTTTTTTTTAAAAAAAAAACAATGGAGTTCGCGGCCAGGCGAGGCGGGAAGCCTCCTCCCCGGCCTGAATTTCGGCCGGGCGAGGCGGGAAGCCTCCCCCCCGGCATGAATTTCGGCCGGGGCAAGGCGGGAAGCCTCCCCCCCAGCCTGAACTTCGCGGGGGGAGCCGCGAAGCGCCTCCCCCCCACCGCAAACAAGCTTCGACGAAAGGTAAGTGCCTTTCGTCCACCCCTATGTGGGACAAGATTTATGAACTTTTCCTGGATATTTAGGAGAACTGCTGCAATTTGATGGAAGGTGGGGGAAAAGAGTAACCTCATATGCTGGGACATGCTGCATTTGTACCTTTGCTAGGGATCTTAGAGAATTCCGCCATGGACTCTAGTGAGGCCGGATTTTTTAGGATCCGGTCCCCTGGAGTCCGTGGCGGAATGGAGCAATCCCCACCACAACCCCGCAAAATTTACCCGGGACGGAGCCTACCTTTGTCAGCCGTCCACTACCCCGTGAATGGCTGCCCCAGTGTGCGGCCGCCATTTCCTCTCTACTTTAGCCGTGATAGGCTATGTTAGTATTTACGTAGCCTATCATGGCTAACACAGGGATGCCATTTGCATCCCTGCCTTTTGCCGTGATAGACTACGTAAATATATACGTAACCTATCACGGCTAACGCAGGGATGCAAATGGCGTAGCAACCGCCATTTGTGTTCCTGCCTTTTGCTGTGATAGGCTATGTAAATATATATGTAGCCTATCATGGCTACTGCAGGCACAGCGGCCGCCATTTGCGGCCGCAGCCCAGCAGCAGACAGAAGTCCGGCTGCGGGCAGCCCTGGCTGGTGGCTCCACAGGCTCCCCACAGAGCGGAGCTGGCCGGGGAGGATTCCAGGGGGGAGGGACGGATCGCCTCCCCCCCCCAGCAGATGGCCCCAGCGGAACAGGGTAAGTAATTCGTACACCCCTAACCTTTGCTTTACTTTCAGAAAAGTTACTTTACTTTTTTTGTCCATCCACATGGTAGGGATGTTAGAGAATTTTGCCACGGATCCCAGGGAGGCCAAATTTCAGTGAATTCAGCCCCCCCCCCCCCGGAATCCATGGCGGAACAGAGCAACCCACCCCACCACCCTGCGAAAGCCCCGCGAAACGGAGCCTACCTGGCTGCAGCTCCGGTGGCGGCGGTGTCTCTGGCAGCGGATGAAGCAGTGGTGGCAGTGACGGTGGCGGCAGCAGTGGCTCTGGCCACTGCCAGGCTGCTGCAGCCGCAAATGGCAGCCTTCATAGCGGCCGCCATTTGTGTACCTATGCTGGCCTGTGATAGGCTACGTATATATTTACATAGCCTATCACGGCTAAAGCAGGGACACAAATGGCGTCATATACGTAGCCTATCACGGGCTGGCATAGGGATGCAAATTTGCATCCGCAGCAGCCCGGCAGTGGCTGGAGGCCCCACTGCGGGTTGGCCCAGCAGGCGGCTCCACGGACTGGCCACAGGGCAGAGCCGGCCGGGCAGGATTCCGGGGGGGAGGAACAGATCGCCTCCCCCCCCCCCGTTGAGGATTCCAGGGAATATTCCCTCCTCCTGGGAAGACAACTGTTTATTAGGGCTGTGCATGGTCCCCCTGATCCACTTCAGATGCTGCTTTGGATCCTCTGAAGTGACCCTTATCCACCTCGGATTGATTCGGACCCCCTCTGCTTCAACTCAGATATGAATCCGAAGCGAGATTCGGATATCCAGATCACCCATTTTAGGCGTTTTCCCATTGACTTGCATGGGAAAACACAAATGGTCATAACTTTTTTCAGTTTTTAGGATACAGGCATGAAATTTGCGGACCTCTCCACCCCCCACCCACCTGGAGAGGAGGCCACCTGCAAAAATCCAGACACTTAGGCCCAGTGGTTTTTATTCTAGGTAGAGTTAAATCTGATGTTATCCACAGAAACTCTCAAAGCAGAGCTGTAACTTGCTGTTTCTAAGCATGCATGTGACACCTTGGCCCCTCCCAGCCCCCCTTGAGGGCATCGCACCCCCCAAAGCCCAGGCAGTTTGGCCCACTGGTGCTGGTGAAATTTGACTTTTTCCAGGAAAACTCCCAAAGCAAAGAGTTGTAAGTTCTCCCTGTTTCCAAGCATGCACATGGCCCCTTGGCCCCTCCCAGCCCCGCTAGAGGGCATACTGCTTTTTCAACACTGTTTTGAAATTTGGACATATAGTGTTGGTGGAACAACAACCTAGTACGAATACACACACATGGAACAGACACACAACAGCTAAAGAAAAGCACAACTACCTAAGCAAATAACAGATGTCTTTAATTTATTGTTTTATATTTCATGTTCTTTTATGGAAGACAGGATAACTCCAATAGAAGACAGCAGAAATGATAAGAGCCAAGAGGAAGTGAACAATAATAAAAACAACCCTTCTTTAATTTCTGTTTTGGGATGATCAACACAGAGAAAATACAAACGGTTCACTTCAGCACGGCGGGCAGGGGGAACCAAACACTACATGCATAGGCTGCTATAATATGCCTTTCTTTAAGAATAAAGAAAGAAAGAAAGAAAGAAAGAAAGAAAGAAAGAACTAAATGCTTGAATATGACATAAGGCAGGGGGTACATGGCCAGAAGTCAATGTTTGCTTTTAAAAATTGAAATAAGACTGGGTTTTTAAAAATCAAAAAGAGACAGAGTTGACAGACAAAAAATGATAAGGAAATAGAATGGAGAAAGCAGAAGTGAGGGTCGACCTTAAACAACAAATGCAGCCTTTTCCAGCATCCGAAAGTGACATAAACAAATAAACACAGGAATGGCAGGGGAGGGGGGAGCGTGGCAGGAACGTGCAAGGAAAAGCTATGTTAGATTCATCTCTCCTTGCCATATTTTGTCAAACTATCTAATACAAATAACAAACGAGTTGGAGGGAGAAAGAAATAGGAGAAGGCGGCTGGAAGGGGTGCTGCAAAGACACCATCTCAAACAGGACGGTCAAGGAAGGAGCGAGGTAACAATCCCACTACAACCAAGCTGTTTCCTTTTAATTTACATTTTTTAATATATTTTTATTTATTTTATATTTATAAATGAAATAAACAATACCAAAATTACCAACAACCTGATCAATACTTCAATTTCCCAACAATATAATATTCTGATGAGGACACCACAATAACAAAGAGAGAAGGAAAAAGAGAAGAAGAAAAAAAAGGAAAAGGGAGGAGGAAAGGAAGTGAAGAAAAAAGAAGAAAATTCTTTCCCCTTCCCTCCCCTTCTCCCTCTCCCTCCCCCTTAAGGAATTGAGTTTAAATTCCAATACCCCCCAGCCTCCAGTGCCATTCTATTATAAAAACTATATCTATAACCTTAACAATCGTAGAGTTTAGCAAACAATCTTACATTTCTATATCCTGTCCTGGGAGATCTCAACTTCCATGCCGAGGCCGCTGTATCCAGGGCGGCTCAGGACTTCATGGCCGCCATGACAACCATGGGGCTGTCCCAACATGTCATCGGCCCAACGCATATAAAAGGACACACGCTTGATCTGGTTTTCTCAACTGGGCAGGAGGATGGTGATCTGAAAGTGGAGGAATTAACATCTGTCCCTTTGTCATGGTCAGATTACTTCCTGCTGAGGTTTAGACTCCTGGCGGCCTTTCCCCTCTGCAAGGGTGGGGGACCTATTAAAATGGTCCGCCCCTGGAGATTAATGGATTCCGATGGATTCCAGAGGGCTCTGGGGGATTTTCCTGTTGGTATGGCTGGTGCTCCTGTCGAAGCCCAGGTCGCTCTGTGGAATGCAGAGATGACTCGGGTCGGGCGGTTGACACGATCGCACCCAAGCACCCTCTCCCTCTGAGCAGAGCCCGGCCAGCTCCTTGGTATACACCTGAGCTGAGGGCAATGAAGCAAGAGGGGAGATGGCTAGAATGCAGGTGGAGGAAAACTCATGCTGAGTCTGACCAAACACAGGTAAGAGCCCACTATCGAGCCTACTCTGTGGTGGTGAGGGTGGCAAAGAGACAGTTCTTTTCCACCAGCATTGCATCTTCTCAGTGTCGTCCAGCAGTGCTTTTCTGAGTGGTTCGTGGCCTGTTACATTCTGGGCCAGGGAGAGAGATGGTGGAACCCTCGGTAGCACGCTGTGACGAGTTTGCACGGCACTTTGAGGATAAAGTCGCTCAGATTCATCATGAATTGGACACCACCATTAATGCAGTTCCATTGGTAGAGGCGTTCAGAGCACTGTCTGGTCCAGTTTTATTGGTCCAGTTTTATTGGATGAGTTTCAGTTACTGAGGCCTGAGGATGCGGACAAGGTGCTTGGCCAAGTCCAATCGACCACTTGTGTGCTTGACCCTTGCCGTTCATGACTTATTAAATCAAACAAGGAGGGGTTGTCCGGCTGGGTCCAGGAGGTTGTAAATTCCTCCTTGAGAGAGGGAGTGGCGCCTGCAGCTTTAAAAGAGGCGGTAATTAGACCACTCCTGAAAAAGCCTAACCTGGACCCAGAGGATGTTAACAATTATAGGCCAATGGCCAACATCCCCTTCCTGGGCAAGGTGCTTGAGCGGGTGGTTGTAGGACAGCTCCAGGCACTCTTGAATGAAACGGATTATCTAGATCCATTTCAATCGGGCTTCAGGCCTGGTTTTGGAACAGAAACTGCCTTGGTCGCCCTGTGGGATGACCTCTGCCGGGAGAGGGACAGGGGGAGTGCGACCCTGTTGATTCTCCTGGACCTCTCAGCGGCTTTCGATACCATCGACCATGGTATCCTTCTGGATAGGTTGTCTGGGTTAGGAGTTGGAGGCACTGCACTACAGTGGTTCCGCTCCTACTTGGATGGCCGATTCCAGAAGGTGGTGCTGGGGGATTATTGCTCTGTGCCATGGCAATTGTGCCATGGGGTTCCACAGGGCTCTATTTTATCCCCCATGCTGTTTAACATCTACATGAAACCGCTGGGGGAGGTTATCCGGAGGTGTGGGCTGAGGTGCCATCAATATGCAGATGACACCCAGCTCTACCTCTCTTTCTCATCAAACCCAGGTGAGGCAGTGGTTGTTCTGAATCAGTGCCTGGGCACGGTAATGGACTGGATGAGGGCTAATAAACTGAAACTCAATCCAGACAAGATGGAGGTACTGTTATTGGGTGGTTCGTCTGCCCGGCTAGGTGATATTCAACCTGTTCTGGAGGGGGTTGCACTCCCCCTAAAGGATCAGGTTCGTAGTTTGGGGGTGCTCTTGGATCCAGAACTGTCACTTGAGGCACAGGTGAACTCAGTGGCATGGAGCACTTTTTATCAGCTGAGCCTGGTATACCAACTACGCCCTTATCTGGACAGAGATAGCCTAGCTACAGTTATCCATGCTCTGAAAAATTCTCGTCCGGATTACTGCAATGCGTTATACGTGGGACTGCCTTTGAAAACGGTCCAGAAACTTCAGCTGGTCCAAAATAGGGCAGCAAGATTGTTAACAGGGACTGGCCTGCGAGCTCATATTACGCCAGTACTTTTGCAGCTGCACTGGCTGCCAGTCCATTTCCGGGCCCGATTCAAAGTGCTGGTGTTAACATTCAAAGCCCTTAACGGCTTGGGACCAGGTTACCTGAAGGATCGCCTCCTCCCATAGGTGCCTGCCCAGACCTGAAGATCATCGTCAGCGGCCCTTCTCCGTGAGCCCCTGCCAAAGGAAGTGAGGCGGGTGGCTACTAGGAGGAGGGCTTTTTCTGTTGTGGCACCCCGGCTCTGGAATGAGCTCCCTAGTGAGGTTCGCCTGGTGCCTACATTGTATTCCTTTCGGCGCCAGGTGAAGACCTCTTTATTTTCCCAGGCATTTTAGCATTTTAGCTTTCTAAATTTTTATCTTTGCTGTTTTAAATCTGTATTTTAAACTCCTGCACTGCTGCTAGGTTTTATTGTGGTTGTATTGTTATATTGTGGTTTTAATGTTCTATATATTTTAAATTGTTTTATTGTGTGTTGTTTGGTTTTAATTTTTGTGAACCGTCCAGAGAGCTTCAGCTATTGGGCATAGGGATGGGGGAGAATTTCTCCCCGAAACTTCGGGGGGCCGAGTGCCAACGCATTCGGCCCCCCGAAATTGGCGATGAAATTCTCCGCCCCCCGCGCCACCCCGGGATGGGACTTACCTTTCACGAATGTCCCTCCCGGCGGCGGGTCCCGGCGGCAGTTTGTCGGGTCTTCGTCAGGGGCGGGGGCGGCAGCCGGTTTTTTGACCGGCTGCCGCCGCCGCCATTACAAGGAAAGTTAAAAAAAAAACACCACCCCCGTGAAAGGCTACGTAACGATTAACGTGGCCTATCACGGCTAGATTTGCAAAGTCAGCTGTGATACGCTACGTTAATCGTCACGTAGCCTATCACGGGTGACTTTGAAAAAAAAAAAGCGCGTACGCAAATGGCGGCCCCCATAGGGAGCCGCCATTTGCGTTCCTTATTTGGTCCCTGTAGTCTACGTAAATGTTTACGTAGACTACAGGGACCAAATAAGGAACGCAAATGGTGGCTCCCTATGGGGGCCGCCATTTGCGTACGTGCTTTTTTTTTTCAAAGTCACCCGTGATAGGCTACGTGACGATTAACGTAGCCTATCACAGCTGACTTTGCAAATCTAGCCATGATAGGCTACGTTAATCATTACGTAGCCTATCACGGGGGTGGTTTGGTTTTTTTTTTCGCGGCCGGGTAGATGGGGCGCTTCTACCTGGCCTGATTTTCACCGGCGAGGGATGGGGCGCCTCCCGCCCGGCATGAATTTCGGCCGGGCAAGGCAGGAAGCCTCCCCCCCTCGCATGAACTTTGGGGGGAGAAGCGAAGCACCTCCCCCCACCCCGAAAAAAGCTGCGGGACAAGGTAAGTCTCTTTTGTACATCCCTAATTGGGCGGTATAGAAATGAAATAAATAAAAATAAAAATAAATAATAAAATATCAATCTTATATCAAAGAAACAGGTCTACAGTTCATTCCCCAAAACCTATATTATGAGTAATAATAATAATAATAATAATAATAATATAGTATTATATAATAATAAAACTTAATATAAACCTTCAACAGTCAGTAATATATGTTATACTAGATATATTTATTTTGAAATAAAAAATATAAAGAAAAGCAAGAAAAAATAAAAGATGAAGGAGAGTAAACATATATATATGAGCTAGCCTGGATCATGTTGACTAAACACAAACAGTTAACAAAGCTTGTTTAAAGATTCCAGTTCATGGGGTTGTAACAGAATTCTCATGCATTTTTACGTTCAGCCATGCCTCCACCATTTCATGATTTAGAAACTTCTTCATCTGACCTTCAGACACCATACAAAGTGTAGCATGATATTTTAAGTAATATTGAAAGTTCATTTGTTTTGCCATATTCTTTGCTTTGATAAATTGCCTTCTTTTATTCACCACCTCTTTGATGTAGTCTGGAAATAACATATTTATCTTGTTTCCAGGAAAGGCTTCCACCCTCTCTTGCCAAATGCAGGATATAATTCTTTGTGGAGACTTTTGCAAATTGAGCTATGATCGTGTAATCAGTCCCTTTAGCATTTGGCACACGCAATGCCTGCTCAATATCAAGTAAATAATCAGATGGGATAGGGAGTATCTCATGCAAAAGTTTATCCACAACAATAGGCAATTTCACATCATTAGGCAGATTTTTAATCCCAATGATACGTACATTGGATCTCCTTGTGAAGGCCTCCAGGTGAGAAATTCTACCAGAGGTATTTTTAAAACAAATGTGTGTCATAGTTTCATTTCCTGCCACTTGGTCTTCAAGCTCATTAATTTTTGTCTACATTTTTTGCCATGATGCATTAATTAAATCTACAGCTCCTTGCAAGGCAGTGATGGAATTTTGGATTAAATCCAGCCTTTTGACTTGCTCCGTAAATTGCGAAGATAAAATCTTTATCAGAGTAAATAATTCTGCTATATCTTCTGTTCTCGAAACTTTTGACACAGGAGGTCTGGGGGGAGTTGATGCCAGCTCCTTTCTTCTCCTCGGCACAGACATGTTTCTCTCAAACAGATCTTATAGGTCCTCAGATGTTCTCAAATATTGTTAACATTTCTTAAATCATCCCTCAGAAGTTGTTGATATTTCTTAAAGCATATATTATTATGGGACACGTCAGCCCTGTTTTCTCCTATGAAATAGGAGTCTCAGTACAGCTTTTTGCATTGGTAAAGCTCTGGGGAGATAATCCTGGAATCCAGCCCCCCCCCCCACTATCTCGTGAGGGATACCTTTCTCCAAGATGTTATCCAGAGCTGTCTTGCCTTGCCCCCCTTTAATTCCAGGGGGGAGATGAAAAGGTTTTTCAACCCTTTAAAAAGCTGTTTGAGAAGGCTCCCACGGAGAACCCGTGGGAAGCTACCAGAGCGACATCGGTCCCACCAGGAAGTTCTCCTTTTAATTTAAATATTGAGGAAAGCCTAATGGCAATCAAAAATGAAGAAATGGAAGGAACAACTCCAAGGAATGCACGCGCACACACACACACAATCATATACCCATACACCAGCCCTCTTCCAAAGACACAGCTAGCACAATAACCGAATGCAGCCTTTCACCGAAGTACATATATCCCCTTCCTCCAGCACTCTTTCAGTCTGGAGACTGCTGGCATTGGTTCTGGCTGAGAGTTCCTAATTGCCAAAGCACACTCTCTCCTCCTCCTGTCTCCCCCCGCCTTCCTGCATCTGCTCGCCTTCCCCCTCCTCCCTCCCTCCCTCCCTCCCTCCCTCCTCCTCCTCCTCCTCCTCCTTTTGCCCCTCCTCATGAGCATTCAGAAGATGACACATTTTGGAGACAGCCTGTCTGGACTGCTCAGGCATTAAATAGAGCTCCGAATATGAGGCAGAGGAGGCACTTCGTGGGGGGGGGTGCTTTGCCTCGGGGTACCTCGGTACCACTCTGACCCGCTTTGTATCACAAGGATTTTGCTCTTAATCAGCCCACTTTGCCTCGTTATTCGGGCTTCGTAATGAGGCAGTGCACAGCCCTACTATTTATTTCTTACAACACTATATTGGCCCATGGTTGAAAAACTCAGATTGGTGAAACAAGAACAAGTAATTTCTGTCTTAAGTGTCTGGTTCTTCTGGTTGGATGGCCACTTATACATAGCCAAAAAAGAGGAAATCCATCATCAAAAAAGAGGACAGAGATGTACATAAAATGTGCATATGCTAATTTGTTTATTTTCTTCAGGGGGAATTTTAAATTTTAAAAAAATTGCAAAGCAGTTCACAAGTAAAATGTATAATTTATATGTATAGATGAGTCTCCCCCAACCCGATGCCCTTCAGATGTTTAGGACTACCACCATGCCCAGCATTCCTGGCATTTGGCCATGCTGGGTGAGGTGGATGGGAATTGAAATCCAAAATATCTGGAGGGTGCCAAAGGGGTGTCTCCACAACAATGGAAGGAGAAGCCAATGGTGGCTTACCCGGATTTTTCAAGGAGTCAGCTTTTGTCCACACAGGGCTCCACGAATGAGTGCACCACACCATTCTAAGTCTTTTCACAGGAGCATACCTCTGGAAGCAGTGGGGAGATTGGAGTGAATGTCATCAGACTTGCAGGGGTTGTGAGAGGCTTCCCCCCCTCCAATGTGAGAGGCTTCCCCTCTCCTTCCTTACAGCTGACAAAGCTGCGAGTGATCGAAGCTTCACAGCTTCACATTAATTACTCCAAAGCAAATATTAAAGAAACACAGGTTCAGCCTTCTTTCTCCCCTGAAGTTCCTGATACTGGAACAATCAAAGCTTTGAAGCTTCACATTAATTACTCCCTTACAGCTGAGAAAGCAGTTTTGACATAGTGCTTCACAGCCTTTAGGAGAGTTAACCTTCTGAATACTTGACTCACTGTGGCTCCAACCAGCCCCCTTTCTCCTTTCTGCTGAAGCTCCCAATGCTTCAAAGGATCAAAGCTGTGAATTACTCCCAAAAAGCAAGGAAGCAAACATCAAAGACACACAGCTTCTAAATAGCTTTGAGGCTCCTAAATGCATTATTCTGATGCATGGGAATCTCAGTAACTTCTGGGGTGTGCATTTCAGGAACAAGCCACATTGACTATCATGGGAGTTACTTCTGAGTAGACACTAACTGGTTTGTGATGGGAAACACAGGGACAGGAAATACCCATTGATGGGGGTCATGGTGAAAGGCATGCCCCTGGGCAGGGCTAGCATTCCTGAGGTAAATGCAGAGGTTGGGGCGCACCGCAACTATACCGTGGAGAATCTGACTTAAGGAAAGAATCGGACTTAAAGTAGTCTCAGGAAATCCAGTTTTTCTGCAAAAAGCTCCAGAGTGGCTGCAGGATGGCCACAATGTCATGTGCCCTGAACAACCTCAAAACAGAGTCAGCTCACAGCAAATCGATGGTGGAGACTCCCCCCAAGTTGGGGAAGGCTGGTATAGGTACACATTTAGCAATAATTACTATGATTTAAATAGAATTCATCGCACCATAGTGGGATAGACTGTGACCAGGGGACCTGTGTGCCTGCTACTCAGTCTGCTGTCCAGGTTTTAAGTGTTCATGGGCCACTTCAAGGCCCCTGCTCTCCCATTTGATGGTTCTTTATCTTTAAACCAGACTTAGACTAGACAGCTTTTCAAAGAAAGAATGTCTTCAGAGGACTGTCCTTAGACAAACCTTCAAATAGAGGACTGTCCTGTGTAAAATAGGAGACATGGCCACCCTATCCTTTGGGCATAGGACTCTTCAGGACCATGAAGAAATCGAACAAGCCAAAACACCCACACATGCTTCTGTTACAAACAAAACTCAAATGGTTCCACTCGGTTGTGTCATGTGGGGTGTCTCATGATGAGGCGTCTCATGATGAGGCCTTCTGGGACTGGTTCTTACAGGAAGAACACAACATTATCATCACTGAGTGGGAAGATGTGCTAGACTCATAGGTCTATCCAATTTTCATTTTGTTTTATTTTACTGAGCTCATTTTTATGGTAGCAGACTTCTATTTCCGCTCATCAGCGAGTTCAACATGCTATTCAGAGCTAAGAATTTTCTCTCTGTTTCACCCACCCATCCATCCATTGCATTTGTGTGCTTCAAGGAAACCTCTATTACTTTGGGGGTAATCATATTTTGTCATTGTAGTCATTTGTGGATTAGGCCTATAATTTCTACTGTGGCATATTTCAAGTTGGAGCATTTTGTATCGCACCCAGAGGCACCTACAGCAATGGCATCCATTCCTGCAGTGGGTTTTGTCACATTCTGTAATCCTCCGGGACTCAAACCAGAATATGCTGGTGGCTGAAGAGAAATATCCCTAATAAGACTCTCCAGGCACAACTCTCTTTTATGGAACTATAGAAGAAGTAGCCAAAGGCAGAATTCTTTTAATAATAATAATAATCCAGGGATTGGAGAGTCTCAAACTGATGTCATTTCCCCAGCCCACTCATGCTTCTGAGAAGTTCATTTGAAAGGCTTAACAGCTGAGACAGCATGGACTAAACTTTGGAAGTAATTTACATGCCCCAAATATCCTTTGAAGTCTGATGCAAGAGTGGAACTTAGAAGAAAGTTTTGACCTCTCTCATTAATATGTCAGCTGTAAAAAGGCAGTGAATCGACTTTGAACAGCTTGAAATTTTCTGGCGAAAAATAATTATTCAATGTAGTCAATTAAGTGTTTCAGTTGCTACTGCAAAAGACAACTGAGGGGGAAGAGAGAGAGAGAGAGAGAAGGAGGAGGAGGAGGAGTTAATTCCATACGTCCTTCCCAAATCTTTTTATGATTAGTGGTGCTTATATGTCACTTTCAGCTACAAGATCGCATTACAGACTCTTAAGAGACATGCAGATACAGTGCATGCAAACGGTGGTGTAGCGGAGCTAGGGATCACAGGGACACGGTGCCAGTGCTTCTTTATTAGCAGGGATGCTAACCTCCTGTGCCACCGCCCTGCTCAGAATTCCCTGTTCCCTCTGAGCTTAGCTGCAATCCTCACAGTAGCTTAGGGATGTACGAAACACCTACCTGGTTCCGCGCTGGGGCAGCCGCGGTGGGGGGGAGGCGCTCCGTCCCTCCCCCCGGAATCCTCCCCAGCCGGCTCTGCTCCATGGCAGGTCCGCAGAGCCGCTGGCCAGGGCCAGCTGCAGCCGGAGTTCCAGCCGCGGCTGGGCTGCTGTGGCCGCCATTTGCGTCCTTCCAGGCTGCTGTGATAGGCTACGTAAGTATTTACGTAGCCTATCACGGCAAAGAGCAGGGGCGCAAATGGCGGCCGTGATCGGCTACGTAAATACGTACGTAGCCTATCACGGTAGCCTGGAAGGACGCAAATGGCGGCCTCTATGACAGCGCCCATTTGCGGCTGCAGCGGCCGGCCAAGACACCAGCCGCCGCCACCGCCGCCCCAGGCAAGCTTCGTCCCAGGGGTATTCTGTGGGGTGGCAGGGGGTGGGAGGCCATTCTGCCATGGGTTTCGGGGGGCTGAATGCCAGTGCATTCGGCCTCACTGAAATCCATGGCGGAATTCTCCGCCATCTCTACAGTAGCTGGGGAGAAATGAATTTTCCCAGCAACAATATATTGTTCCCTGTTGTAATTGGCATTGGCTTGGTCTTGAATGGGCAATTAAGACCCCTTAGCATTACCAAAGTCCTGCTCCTGGTGGAGTTGAAAACTGCTAGAACTGATTTGTTGATATGGATCAACACAGCTGCCTGCATTTTTGGACTCTCCTTGGCGGGGTGGCTAAGGGGACTGTCATGATGGGCGCCTGCACTTCAACATTTATCACTACACCACTACATGCAAAATCTAAATCTGCAAATTTTAAGTTTTCTGACGGTTTAAGCATCTGCCAGCTTTGAAACTGAAACATGCCCTATGAATATCTTTTGGGGTGTTATATTTTTTAAGCATTGAAGAAGCAGCTCTTCAATTAATTAAGATTGGATTATAATAAGATGGAGGGAAATGTTTTTCAGTTCTCTGATATATTTCAGAACAGCTCCTAGAATGCTTTTCAAAACACTGATCAAGTTATGCATAGATAGGGTTAAGGATGTTGGAGAAATCCACAATGGATTCCAATGAGTTCAGGTTTCTGTGGACCTGACCTGCAGATTCTGTTGCAGATTGGCTTTTTTTGAGTGATATGGATCCTGCAGATTTGGGGACCATTTTTTCACTTGGGTGGGTGGGGATTTGCATGAATGCATATTAAAGCAAGTAGAATGAAATTCGGGTAAAAAAATAATTCTGATTCCATCGATGAGCAGACGGTGGAGCAAAAGACACCTGACAATCTGTGAAACACAGACAGAATGGATTTAACAAAATTCATACATCCCTAGATAGGGTAAGCAGATATGAAGAATGATAGAGCTTCAGTACTTTTAAAAATGGTATAGGAGCCAGTATGGAGTAGTGGCTGGATGGTAGGTCTAGGGCCTGGGATACTCAGCTTATGAAGCTATGAACTTGGGCCAGTCACTCTCTGTAAGCCTAACTTACCTCACAGGGTTGTTGTGAGGATAAAATGGGGAGGGGGAGAACAATGCTGAAATGCCACTGTGCCTCCTCTCTGGCTCACTGGCATTTCTGGCTCCCATGGTGTCCTACTGGACAAGCTCTGGCAGTTGGGGTTGGGAGAGATGTCATCGGCGCATCGCAGAGGTTCCATTCTTAACCTGCAGGTCAGTTTCAGAAAGTAGTATTGGGGGATTTCTGCTGAACCCCATGGCATTTGAGCTTTGGGGTCCCACAAGGTGCCATCTTATCTTCCATGCTTTTTAACAACTATATGAAGCCATTGGGTGAGATCATTTAGGGATTTGGAATGAGGCGTCATCAGTATGCATATGACACCCAGCTATATTTTTCTTTGTCATCAAGTCAGATGAGGCTGTGGAGGTGCTAAACAGCTGTCTGGATTCAGTGGTGGGCTGGATAAGGGCCAATAAATTGACGAGACAGAGACAGTATGATTGGGAAGTTGGTGTTGAGCACCCCCAAGGTGTGCAGCTTGGAGGTGCTCCTTGATCCAATGTTGTCAGGTGGCCACATGTATTCTATGTGGGGCAGAAGCATGATATGGTTCAGAAGCTTCAACCAGTACAGAATTCAGCTGCTAGAAATTTGGCTGGTTTGTACAGATCAGAGGTGGCAAACTGTTTTTGGCCCTGGGCTAGGGGTACAGGGCAGGGCCAAGGACAAATGTAATTCTTACCAGTTTGGACATTTTCCCAACAAGCTTCCAAAACACAGATCAGTTCTAAGCAGGTCTACTCAGGAGATTCTCCATACATATTCTAGGTGGAGCTGGGTTACATCAATTCTGAAGCAACTACATTGGCTGCCTATCAATACTGAGCCCAAATTCAGATGCAGGTGCTTACCCTTATTAAAGCCAATGACTTTGGACCAAAATATCTGAAGGAGTGCCTTCTCCCAAATGAAGATGCCCTTGCATTAAGATAATCAAAGGAGTCCCTTCTCCACATCTTCAAAGATCATCTTCTCCAGGACCTCTGCCAAAGGAAGTGAGGCAGGTGGCTACCTGGAGGAGGGCCTTTTCTGCTGTTGCACCCCGGCTGTGGAATGAGCTCCCTAGAGAGGTTCACCCGGCACCTACGTTGTACTCCTTTGGGTGCCAGGTGAAGACCTTTTTATTTTCCCAGTATTTTAGCTTCCTAGCCTTTCGCTATGGTGTTTTAAATCTGTATTTTTAATCTCTGCATTGCTGCTAGGTTTTATTCTGGTTGTAATGTTATATTGCGGTCTTAAGCTTTCATATTTTATATTGTTTTATGCTTCACCTTGTGGTTTTATTTTTTTGTGAACCTCCCAGAGAGATTCAGCTATTGGGTGGTATAGAAATGAAATGAATGAATGAATGAATGAATAAATAAATTCCATCTCTAGGGGATGTGTTCTGTGCATGTACGAACAAGAGGCCTTCTCTCTAGTGGCAGCCCAGCTTTGAAATGCTCTCCCAAGGGAGGCATGCCTGGCACCGTCACAATATTCCTTTCGGTGCCAAGTTAAAACCTTTTTATTTGCCCAGTCATTTTCCGTTATTGAATTTTCATCTGGTTGTAGTTTTTCTTCCTCGCAATATTATTGTATTGTTGTTTGTGTTTTATTTGTTTTCATATTGCAGTGATTTTAGTTGTTCTGTGTATTCTGTCCTGAAATCCATTTCTGGATGAAGATGCAGTTTATACATTCTTTAAATAAAAATAAATAAGTAATGTATATCAGTAGCCCATCACCAAAACAAAAACATGAAACAAAACAAAAATACCCACCCCCCTACCCCCAGAACTGGGAACCTTCTGGCCTGATAGTTGGATCTTGCAGGGTAAATTACTAGAGAGACTGTGTGCTTGGGCCTCGGAGCCCTCTTCAGGCATGGAAGGGAACAGGAGCTTACAACATACATTGAATCCTGTATTTGGCCAGTAGGGTGAGGCATCTGGATTGGCCAGGCCTGATACATTTATATTTGGTCTCATCTTCTAGTCAACAGAATAGTAACTTATAGCTGCTGTTCTTCAAGACCCCAGCTCTAGCAACTGACTTCAGGAACCCTGGCTTAGAGAACATTCACTCCAGGCAGAGCCTGACCAAGACATTCTGTTGCCTGAGGCAAAGGACAAGATGGAGTCCACCCCATCTCATACAGAGTACCTAACTGCACTGGTAGTTGAATCTTACTTCAACACTAACAGGACAATGTCCTCCACCACACCCATGGGCAGAAAGCTAACTTAGGAGGTACAGGGGAGGCAGTGTGGCATATAGCTCTGTCTTGCAACACCTTGCTGCAACTGTGCATCCATGAGCATTTGCCGCCTGAGACAGCCATCTCACTTTGCCTAATGGTAGGACCAGCCCTCATTATAGTTCTGGGATGTGGGTATGGTCATCCTTATCACTAGCATGGCACTGACTATAAAGGATATTCTGATTTCAGACATTATAGAACCCAGTGTTTTGTTTTCAGCTCTGATGCAAATCCATTGGGAAAGATGAGATTTATTTTTGAGGAGTGATGTGAAAGATAAATAATAGGCCGAAGAAAAGGGAATTTGTTTTGCATTCCTTTGGGGAAAGGATTTTTTTTTTTTCAGTGAAGGCTTTCTAGCCACAACCTTTCCTTTGATTTGCCAAGATCCATAGTTTTATAAAAGGTTTGTTTGAAAAAGAAGAAGCCTCCTTTAAGTATAAGGGCAGCATTTCCCTCCAAAAAAACCTCTTCACAATGAACAAAGTAACCACTTGTCATATATGATGACTAATGAGACTTTAGTGTAGCCTTTAGTATTCATTTGTATGCTTTGTGTTTGGACAGTTGTAAGTTAAATCTTTAGAATCACTGACATGAGATAAAAGAGAGCAGCTCTTTTTGAGATACTGGGAAGGAAATGGTGGGCAGGGGGGAAAAAAACCCTTCTCTTTTAGGAAAGATTTCCTTATCTGTGGGAAATAAGTGTGCATAGGATGTCACAAAAGCCTTTTAACATAAGATGTGTATTGCATTTCATAGCTATGCCATCTTTGCATACTTGAATTTAAAAATACAATTAGAGCCATTAGGAACCTTCATTTTGTTCAAGCCACCTTAAATGTTTGTTGGAAAGGCAAGGTATAAATGTGGGAGTTTGTCCACACTCACGCTGTATCTCTGCATTTGCATAACCTGATTAGATACATAAGGGATTGTCACTTATGGCGAATGTCAACAGTATGTGCATTTTGCGCATTCTTAGCAACATAGATAATGGCAGCCTCTGTCACATTTTTAGGTACAGGATCATGGTTACATTAATTTTAATGACAGTGTGACTTGGTCATGAGGGCTACTTCTCTCTATTCCATGGGAAGTTGTTGGGACTTTAGCTCCCATCACCTAGCCTGCATAGCCAATGTGAGAGATGATGGCAGCTGTTAGTCCAATAACATCTGAAGGGCCAGATGTTTCCCACTTTTGCTCTAGCCCTTGGGGAGTAACTATTACACAATCCAGAATTTCTGGAATGCTATCTTTATTGATTTTTAAATCATTCTTCTCTTTCCTATAGAACAGCCTGGTGCCTTCTGGACATTTTGGATGACCACTTCCATCATCCTTGACCATTGGCCATGCTAGCTGGGGCTGATGGAATTTGTAGTACAACATATTGAGGGGGGCAGATTGGAAAAGGCTGCTAGAGAACATTTATGTGGTCTAAAATGCAGCATTGTGTGTGTTATGTGGAGTCCAATTAGTTGTATTTTACATTAGATTTTCTTTCTTTCTTGGTAGTCCAACTCCACAGTGCGAACGTACCAAAACAGTAAATATCGAGTGACCATGAGCCCTGGGTTTAGTTCACAGTGGAACAGCAGCCAACCTCTTTGGAACACCTACACTTTCCCAAGGACAAACTTGCACTACCAGTCCCATGCGAGCTACACATACTGTGCTGGACACACGGCGGTGAGTAACTCTAGCGACTTGCTTCAGTGAAATATGAAAAGTCTCCTCGTCACAGTTTGAAAATGAGTGAACTTTGCTAGTGTTTGCTCTGTGCCCAGTGTAACTGGAACAGTCTGATTTCATGTGGATCAACTGTAATGATTCTATAACCTAAACAGTAAAGATTGCCTTATGCAGTTACAACTCTCATTACATCTGTGAAGATTGGCTATGATTTAGTAGTATCGGCAATGATGATGACGAAGAGGATGAGGATGAAGTTGTAGTACTAGTTGTGAAGATGTGTTAATTGCTTTCTATTCTAGTCTTTAACTTTTGTAGTAGTGAAGATGTGTTAATTGTTTCTATTCTAGTCTTTAACTTTTGAGACATGCCATAGCTAAATGAATGTTCATTGGGCTTGAAAGTCTGTAGAGTTTTAGTTAATTATAATGGTTCTTCAGTAGAACCTATTATCTTCTGTCATCAAGTTTAGTCGATTTGCTCAGCACGCTTGAAAGAGAACATAATTGTCCACCTTTGTGCTGAGCTGCTGCACATATTTGTACCCAAAACAAGTGGTGCTGAATAGGAAAAAGAGTGGAGTACATAACATAATGCTCACCTCATCCTCTTGTCTGATGTCTGTGAAAGGACCATTGTGACTGTTCTTATTTACATAGTTTGGAACACCACTATCCAAAATTTGAATGTACTGCTAAAGAAAAAACACTACATGTTTTAGCTTATAAGAGTGAGAGCAGTCATTATGCTAGCCAAGGAATGCTGCTAGAAACAGAATCTCTGTGGTGAACTCTCCTCTCCAGCTCTTAATATTTAAGAAGGCTCACTATCACATGATGTGGTATGGTAATACTGTGGCTCTCCCTGCCTGGCTGACTTTGGCCAAGGAAAGAAGTTGCCTTGGAGATGTTTTCAGCAGCACCCTCATGACCAGTGTTTCATCTGCTTCCTCTCTGTGTGATGATCCACACATTCATGTATGTCACTTGATGATTTGACATGTGCTGACTTGCAGCTGAGTTTGTGATAGTCTGCTTGAAGTGATGTCAGGTAACATGAAAGCCTCATCTGTGGTGTTTGATTTGAGAGGGCTTTTTTACATGTGCAGATTGCCATTTGATAAACAAGTGTGTGAACTCATCCTGAGGAGGTCAACGGGGTAAGGTCCTGCCAATGTGTTCCTTTTGCAGTTCTCTGGACATGATATTAGCTCATTTTATTTTAAGTTTAGGAATTCTGCAAATCAAAATTGATCAATAAGCATAGGATGCCCTGTTACTTACAGGGCCTGTTCTCATGTCACACTAAGCCATGGTGGGTTAATTAACCCCCAGGGCTTAGTGGTGCATGCAAACAGCCATTTTGAGCCATTCAAGCCACAACCACAGCTTGTCGAGTCATGCAAACCCAGCGAGGGTGGGTTTTGGCATGGTTAATGAACCACCTAGAACCCATGGGCTGTTTCCAGGTTGTGGGTGGTTTGTTAATCATATCAACAACCCACTCTCTCTGGGTTCTTATGACACAACAAGCCATGGCCGGGGCCTGAATAAATAACCCAGTGCCTGTGGGCACTGTGGCTTGTCACGGCAGCTGCTGTGATCATGAGAACCTGGTCACAGTGTAAGAAACTCACTTAGCCTCAGTTGCATTTCAGCAAGAAAACAAATACTTGCTTTACATTATATATTGTAACAAGCAGGATGAAGTATCTTTCGGACAACTTGAGATTGTGTGAACTGCTTCAAATCTACTGTCTTATTTTGCACAAAATGTTTATTTATTGTATAGTGATCAATTAGAAAAGTAATTGTAAAGGAGATAGATAGTTCCTGTACAAATCTGAAAGCACCTTTAACTATAGTACCATTGAGTGCAGCACATTTCCATATTAGAAGCTGTTGTTTGCAGCATTCCTTTAATTTTAGTTTATCCTTGAGACTGTCAAGAGTTACTGCTGAAGAGTGTTTCCAGCATTCTCTAGTCCGGGAAGAATGCTAAAGAAAATCAAGTGGGAGCACTGTTGAACCCCCTTCTCCCCCCAACACAGACAAATGCTTTAATTTAAAATGCCCTGTAGAAATTTAAATTATATCCCATTTGCCAAACTATACACAATGAAGCACAATTGAAATCAATGAGAATGTGATCACGTAGCGACGAATGGCTGCAATTCTGCACCCTACAGACAGCAGTGAAGGGTGGTGAGGTATAACTCCCCATTACCCCACCAGTTGGCTCTTTCCTTCTATGAACATGACACATCTCTCTCTAACATCCCCCTCCCACTCCCAGAACATGTTGAAAACAGTTCTGCCAGAGGTTAGGAGAGCAGTCCTGTGTCCTCTAGGCAGCATCTGGGGGACATAGGATTATTCGATTTCCTGGCTCCAAGCTCAGAGCCCAGAAACCATGCTCCCCTCCTCCACCCCCTCTTAGCTGGTGCGGAGAGAACCACATTGGCTGCCTCTCCATGCTCACAAAATGGAGTACAGAGATGGGGAAAAGGAGGCATTCACGGGCACAGGGAGGGGAGGAGACTGAGGCAGCAGCCATACGAGAAAACCTATTGCCGCCTCAGTCTCCTTTCCTCCTCCTCCCCCCCCCCCCGAAGCCTCCACTTGATGGACAAAATCACCCATCTAGCTCAAATGCAGAGCAGGAGGTGCGAGGTGCCTCCTGCTTCACATCGGATGCTCGTAAGCCTCTGAGTTCGGAGGCTTACGAGTAGCCAGGGTGCACCCCATAGGAATGCACCCTAGGAGTGTTGTCGGGGCCTTCTAAACCCAAAAGGCCCTCCTGATCCACCTTGTTGCCCCCACCCTAGATTCTTCTAGGAGGGATGGACAAATCTGGCTGTTTTGGTTTCTACATCTTTAAAACAGTTCGAGGCAGAAATTCATTCTGTCCCGTTTCCCAATCAGTTTGCGAATGCTTTTGGTAAAAAGTCTGCACAAAAATTCAGACCCCTTTTTGTACATATTTCTCCTGATGTACGCCTTTTTGCATGCATTTCTCCTAATGCATGCAAAAAATAATAATAATAATACTTTCGGAGAAATGCATACAAAAAGCCATACAGTTTTGTATGCATTTCTCCTAACGTGTGTATTTTTGTGCACAATTTTCCCCAGCGTATGCATTTCTGAATGAGTTTTTTGATCAGAGAAGTGTGAAAACTTAAAGATAATTGCATTCTGGTTTGCATATTAGTGCAAATTAATCATGAGGTATATTAACATATCATATTAAAATATGAAGCAAACCAAGTTCTCCCACTTTCCTAGCTTCTTGCAATTCCAGTAGGAACACAGGATGCTACCCTACACCAGGTCAGACTCTAGACCAATCCTGTCTACCGTAACCGTGGCTCTCCTGGTCTCAAGGCAAAAGTCTTTCCTGATTCATCTGCTACCTGATTCTTTTAACTGGAGATATCAGGGACTAAACCTCAGACTTTCTGCATGCAAAGCATATGCTGTACCACTGACCTATGCTCCCATTCCCAACCCCTCTCAGTTAGGTGCTCCCATACCCAACTGAGGGCTCTGGAAGCTGCTGTCTGAATATATATATAGTATACACACACACACACACTTCAAGCTAGACTCTTGCTGCTGTCGCTGAACCTCAAAGATACAAATATTTTAGATATTCCTTACTTTAGACACTGCTGCTTCAGAGAGTTTCTTATGCTTTGTATGACAGAAGCTTCCATGAGTAATGAATGAAAAACACAGCTTAAAGATTTGGGGTGCTGTAAATCAACAGGTGTGATGCAGACAGGTGCAGGAGAAAACTTGGGGCATGATCAAGACAACCCCCTAAAATGCTAGCTGCTGACTTCTTAAAAAAAATGTTTTCCTGTGAAAACCATCTTAGAGGAACAAAGACTCAAACACAAGCTTATTAGGCTGCTTTACGGAAAGAATAAATAGAGGGCCAGCCTCCATTGTGTTGGGTTCCTTGAGGGGGAAAGATGTCAGGCAGCTCAAATAAATGCATCTCTCAATTAGCTTCCCCTACCTTCCACACTTCTTTGCATCTGTAGCAACTGTCCCAGTGGCTTCTAAGATTGCTTTTGCTGCTGCCTCTTTAGGCCAGCTTTTCAAAGCTGCAATCTCATGCAGTTAATTCAAATCAAATCAGCTTATCAGCTTGGTTCATTGTAAGTCTTTCATAACCGCTCATGTGTGACAGCCCATTAAAACTTGGCCAGAGCCTTTAAAACATCACACACACAAAATCTGCAAATATATTTTACATTCAAGCTTTTGAGCTGGCTGGGCATATTTGTTTTGTACTATTAACCTTTGAAATTGACCTTCTTTGCAGGGGTTGTAGGGACAAGGCAATGGGTAATATACCAGTTTAGCTGAGGTAATGTACCCCATTTTGCTTCATACAGGATTAGTTTTATTGTTTAAAAAAATCCATCAGAAAAATGTCTATGGGCCTTAGTGTGTATTTTGTGGGCCTTAGTGTTTGTGGGCCTTAGTGCGTATTTTGTTCAACTATGTTGAAAGGGACATTTCTTCTTTTATATGTTCTTCTATACAAATAATCTCAATATAGGCAAGTAGATACAGCATTATATGTTAAATGTGGCATAAGTGTTTATGTTATTAAATGGAATAAATAATTATGCTGCAAATACAGGGTGCTGTTGCATGGCCTTTATATGCACAGTGAAGTAAACACATTTGGTTGGATCCAGATTTATTCATCCTCAGAGTAGTCCTGTTGAAATGAATAGTATTTAAGTTACTTATGCCTAACTTAACTCCCATTCATTTCATGAGGTCTAGCCAGTCTATGTATGTCTAAAAGTGGATCCAATCCTAGCACTGTACTTCACATATGACTCCAGTATAACACTTGTATAAATGGAGTGGGTCCAAGGTTGGGGAGAAGCAAAGTTAGTAATTACATGATTGTTTTCACACAAGAGTACTGTCATAGTGCTTGAAAATAGAAAACCAGCTGCTTGAGTATTTTATTTACACCTTGATAGAGGACTCAGACTATATCATCTTTCATACTGTTTGCCTCTTTAATCAATGATGCAAGAGTGTCTGTCTCTCCACCCCCTCCCTCTCTCTACGCTGTATAACATCTACATGAAACTGCTGGGGAAGGTAATCTGGGAATTTGGGTGAGGTGTCATCAATGTGCAATATGCATCAGTACCCAACCCTGCTTCTCCTTTTCATCTGAGCCGGATGTGGTGATGGAAATGCTGAACAGGTGACTGGAGTAGTAGATGGAAGTGAATAAACTGACGTTCAGTACAGACAAGATGAAGGTACTATTAGTAGGTGGCTCAAAGGATCTCAGAAGTGGTATTCAACTTGTTCTGGCTTGGGTTACACTCGCCCTTAAGGATCAAGTTTGCAGGTGGGTCTGGCTTTGATACTGGAGGCTCAAGGGAAATCTCTGGCATAAAGCACCTTTCATCAGTTTAGGCTTGTGCACCCAGCTGCAGCCTCTCCTATACAAAGACGGCCTTGCTACAGTTATCCATGTCCTGGTAACGTTGAGACCTGACTACTGCAATGTGTTACACATTTGGCTTCCCTTTGAAGACAACTCAGAAACTTCAACTGGTTCAAAATAAGGCTGCCAGATTATTAACTGGAACTGGCCACTTGGTTGGAACATACTTTGCCGGTACTAGAAAAAGTCTTTACTGGCTCCCAGTATGCTTCGGGACACAATTTAAGAGGCAGGCTTTGACCTATAAAGCCATGTACAGTTTGAGACCAAGACTGCTGAAGGAAGGCCTGCTTTGATATGAAGCTGTCCGTTGCTTAAGGACATTTTCAGAGGTCCTGATCAAGGTGCTTCCTCTTTTGGAGGTTATTTGGGTGGGAACTCGGCCTTTTTTGGTCATAACGTCCCACCTTTTGAATGCTCTGCCAAGGAAGATAGGAGCTTTTGTTATTAGCCAGACTGGAAACCTCCAGGTTGAAAGGTGGGGTAAGAAACATTTTCAACTAAAAATGAATAAATTAGGTGCCAAGGAAGAAAAGAGCAAGGAGGACACTCTCCGGGTTGAAAGGAATAGAGAATCTCAAGCTGTGCACCTGCATGTCATTATGACCTCCAAGTTATACTGAGACTTTATCTTAATAGTAGCATCCAAGGGCCATATTCAGAGGGCAAGGGTACGTGGCAAGGTGAATGTGGAAGCTACCACACAACTGTAGAGCGCCCTCTCTTTGGAAGTCACCAGAGCAACAGTGAAGTCTTAGCTCTTATAACTGGATTTGAATAGAAATATATGGGGGTGTTTTGTGTTACCTATTTTACCTGCTCAGAATGATAATTTAAATATATCACAATGCTAAGTAATCCTAAGAGAGCCAGTGTGGAGTGTTGGACTGGAACTTGGGGGATCTGGGTTCTAGTCCCCACTCAGTCTTGAAGCTCACTGGGTGACTTTGGGCCAGTCACTGATTCTCAGCCTAACCTACCTCACAGGGTTGTTTTGAGGATAAAATGGAGAGGAGGAAGAGGAGGAGGATCATGTGAGCCACCTTGGGTTCCTTGCAGGAGAAAAAAGGGTGGGATATCAATGTAATAATAAATAAAAATATATAAATAACTATACTTGCACAGGAATCTATAGGTCCTATGGCATAAGGCATGCTCTACTGCAACAGCTATAGTCCAAAGAAAGCTGACCTTGCATAAATCCAACTGATATCAGTGAGACTTGGGCATGAATTGCTTTCCCCTGGAAAAACAGCAGAGAGCCTTGTGGCACCTTAAGGACGAACACATTTATTCTGGCATAAGCTTTCATGATTTATGCCAGGATGAATGTGTTAGTTTTTAAGGTGTCACAACGCTCTTTGTTGGTTTTTCTTCAACAGATTAACACGGCTACCCTGACGGATTTTTTTTTTCCCTGGAGTATGCCCAATATGTTGAGGATTTAGGTGCCAATATATTGGCTGGATCTAAGAGCAAAACTTCAGATACCTGATTGAGTTTGTGCAGGTTTAAATGTGTTAAGGCGTATATAGTGAAGTGGGATCAGGATAGAATCTATCCATTTCTCAGTTTGGGAAGGTATCTAGGGAAAGGGACACTGTTTCTTATGTAACATGAACAACAAAGAGTCTTATAACACCTTAAAGACAAACACATATCTTCTGGCTTTCATGGACTACAGTCCACCAGCTAACACAGCTTCTCCTCTGGAAATGGTCACTTGGGATGGACATTAGAGAAAATTGTTACAAAATGCTACCAGTGTTTTATATAATTCCATAAATTTTGAATAAAGTAAACAGTAATGCTGCTGCTGGAAATGAAGGCAGATTTTTTCCCATCTTTACTGATTACTGTTAGGCTATTAGGCAAAGAGATTTTCAGGGGGAGGATAAAAAAGGCAGTGGAACCAGTTGAAGTTTCTGAGTTGTCTTCAAAGGGAAGCCAAATGTGTAACACATTGCAGTAGTCAGGTCTCAACGTTACCAGGACATGGATAACTGTAGCATAGTCCAAGCAAATATTGGACTATGATGTACAGTTGACCCACTATTCCATACCCTAAAGGTATGGAAAAAGGATAAAATGCATATATTATTAAGGACAGAAAACTAGTGACATATTTGTAACTGCAGCTAGCATAACATATACCAGGTATCGGAAACAAGAGAAAATTCCACCCTGTAACAAATGGTCTGAGAATACACGGAGTGGGTCTTGATTGGGGCTGGCCCTGCGTTATGCAGCAGGGGTGCCGTATGCACCTACTTCAGGTGGCACCATGGGGGCGGGGAATAGATGAAGGCGGAAACTGGTGTATGAAGGGTGCAGCAAAACCTCCATAACTGTTGGCCCCAACTGGGGGAGGCACATTTGGAGTGCATTCAAGGTAGCAAAATGTCTTGGGCCAGCATTCGCCCTAATGGCAAACCTATCAAGCTAGAGAAGTTAAAGAATTGACACTTTTACTACAATGAAGGACACCTTCCATTGAATAAGAGCCTGAGGAGAGCCCTGCTGGATCAGACCCAGGGTCCATCTCATCCAGCTTTCCGTTCACACAGTAGCCAACCAGCTGTCGACCGGGAACCCACAGGCAGCGTACGAGTGCAAGAGCGCCCTCCAGCCCATGTTCCTCAGCAACTGGTGTACATAAGCTTACTGCCTGATACTGGAGGGTAGCACATAGCCATCAGGACTAGTAGCCATTGATAGCCTTCTCCTCCAGGTATTTATCTAACCCATTATCTTTTAAAGCCATCCAAATTGGTGGCCATCACTACTTCCTGTGGTAGCGAATTCCATAGTTTGACTATGCACTGTGTGAAGAAGTGCTTCCTTTTACCTGTCCTGAAACTCCCACCCATCAGCTTCATGGGATGACCCCAAGTTCTAGTGTTTTGAAAGAGGGAGAAAAATGTCTCCCTACCCACATTCTCCACACCATGCAGTTGTATTCCCAAAAACAAAATGTTGCACTAGTTTATTATGCAAAAGTGAAAAACTGTTGCTGTTTTTTTAAATTGGATCTGGATCTAATTTAAGTCATTGTTCTCAGTGACCAAGGGGCAGCTTTACACATGACACTTTACTCATAGAGGCAAAACCTGTCTTATGTTCCCACAACACTATAACAGATGCACATGGAAAATACTTCAGGCCATGTGTATCATAAAGGTACCCAAGCCAAGGTAGCCCATCTTTCCCCACTATGTGGTAGCAATTTTGCAGTTGATAAAACATAGTCTGTGAAGCAGCCCTACGACTGTATATTAAGAGAATGAACAGAATCTGCTTTTCCAAGTGTGAGAGTTTATTGCTAAGCAAGCAGGATAATCCAAGAGGAGAGGAATATATTTTGCTTTCCAATTTTTATGGCTACTTTACAAAAGCAGACAAAAGAGAGCAGCATACAAGTCTGTATTCTTTTCAAATGTACCCCATACAGAGCTACTACAGCACAAGATACTGTTAAAATAAAAAAATCTAAAAACAAGGGATCACACCTTAAAACCTCCTTAAAAAGAAACAGTTGAAGAAAGGATGAACTGTAGAATCTGGTAATAATTGTTGAATATTTTTGGAAGGTGGGGAGCTCCTACTTAAAAGACCGTGAGGGGGCAGGTCTCCCCCACCCAATCTTTATATGAGAGGTGCAGCACTGGCTTCATCCCCTGCTACTCACGTCTCCACTGTTATCTCAGTCTGAGGTCTGAGCTCCCAGCAGGGATTCCCCTGAGTGCCGCTGCCCCTCCCAATTTAGTGTGCAAAGGAAGATAACAGAGGGGTTCCTCCAGGAAAATTCCTCCAGGGGAAGGCCAAGTGCCTTCCCCTGGAGGAACTCGAAGATATTACGCAGGCTGGATGCAGAACGCCTGTGGGCCAAAGATTCAGCATCCCAGCTTTATATCTCCTGGGTTGCACATGAAATATACAAGAGAGATTGTCTCCTGAAGTTGTAAGGAAGGAGATTAGTTCCTCCAATACTAGCATTAGGGGTGGAGGTAGATACTACAAACAGGCAAGTGGTCACATGTTGTGAAACATCTGACACATTTTGAAAGCCTTTTGAAACCAAATGGACAAGCATGGGCAAATTTAATTCAGGTGACCATCATATCTACTACTGTGGGCAAGAATCCCTTAGAAGAAATGGAGTAGCACTCATAGTCAACAAAAGGGTGGGAAAAGCAGTACTGGGGTACAATTTTAATTGAAACAATTTTCATTGAAAACAATTTTCATTGAAAAGGCACAGACAGAGTAGCAAATGAATTTTTAAAAATAAATTATAGGGTACATAAGAACATAAAAAGAGCCATGCTGGATCAGACCAAGGGTCCATCTAGTCCAGCATTCTGTTCACACAGTGGCCAACTGGCTGCCCATGGGAAACCCACAAGCAGGACATGGGTGCAACCACACCCTCCTGCCCATGTTCCCCAGCAACTGGTGGACATAGGCATACTGCTTTTGATTCCGCAGGTAGTATCTAGCCATCAGGATTAGTAACCCTTCTCCTCCAGGAATTTGTCTTATTCCATTTTAAAGCCATTCCAAATTGGTGACATCACCACATCTTGTTGTAGCAAATTCCATAGTTTTAACTATGAGATCTGTGGAGAAGTCCTTCCTTTTATCTATCCTGAATCTCCCACCAGTCTGCTTCATGGGATGACCCCTGGTTCTAGTATTATGACAGAGGGAGGACAAGGTCTCCCTATCAACTTTCTCCACACCTTACATAATTTTGTACACCTCTATCATATCCCTCCTTATCCCCCCCCCTTTTATAAGTGAAACAAACCCAGCTGCTGTAACCTTTCCTCATAGGGGAGATGCTTCAGCCCTTTGATCATTTTATTTGCCCTTTTCTGCACATTTTCCAGCTCTATAATACCTGTTTTTTATGTACGATGACCAGAACTGTACAGGGTACTGGGGATGTTTTGTAATGGTAACTGGTAAGGTGATGGGGGTGGGGGAATTGGGAGTACTTTGTTTTTTTCATTAATTTGTTCAAGTAATGGCATTAATGGGGAAAGCACTTGCTGTATGTATCTACGTAGTTTTAATTCCAGGCATGTGTACAAATGTTGCAAGTGAAATAACATCCAGTGTGCTATCAGCAATGAGCCAGGCTTACAAGAGGACTCATTTTGGTTATGGACCCACTCTATTCTGAATCAAGGTAAGCTGGAGGTGGTCAAACATGAGATGGCAAGACTGAACATCGACATCTTGGGAATCAGTGAACTAAAATGGACAAGCATGGGCAAATTTAATTCAGGTGACCATCATATCAACTACTGTGGGCAAGAATCCCTTAGAAGAAATGGAATAGCACTCATAGTCAACAAAAGGGTGGGAAAAGCAGTACTGGGGTACAATCTCAAAAACGATAGAATGATCTCAGTACAAATCCAAGGCAAACCATTCAACATCACAGTAATTCAAGTGTCTGCTCCAACCTCTGAGGCCGAAGAAGCTGAGGTTGATCGGTTCTATAAAGATCTACAACACCTTCTAGAACTAACACCAAAAAAAGACGTCCTCTTCATCATAGGGGATTGGAATGCTAAAGTAGGAAGTCAAGAAATCACCGGGATAACAGGCAAGCATGGTTTTGGTGTACAAAATGAAGCAGGACAAAGGCTAATAGAGTTCTGTCAAGAGAACACGCTGATCATAGCAAACACTCTTTTCCAACAGCACAAGAGGCGACTCTACACATGGACGTCACCAGATGGTCAATATCGAAATCAGATTGATTATGTCCTTTGCAGCCAGAGATGGAGAAGCTCTATACAGTCAGTCAAAACAAGACCTGGAGCTGACTGTGGCTCAGATCATGAGCTGCTTATTGCAAAATTTCAGCTTAAATTGAAGAACGTAGGGAAAACCACTAAACCATTCCGGTATGACCTAAATCATATCCCTTATGAATATACAGTGGAGGTGAGGAATAGATTTAAAGGATTAGACCTGATAGACAGAGTGCCTGAGGAACTATGGACGGAGGTCCGTAACATTGTTCAGGAGGCAGCAACTCAATCCATCCCAAAGAAAAAGAAATGCAAGAAAGCAAAGTGGCTGTCTGATGAGGCTTTACAAGTAGCTGAGGAAAGAAGGGAAGCAAAAAGCAAGGGAGAAAGAGGAGGATATACCCAACTGAATGCATAGTTCCAGAGAATAGCAAGGGGAGACAAGAAGGCCTTCTTAAATGAACAATGCAAAGAAATCGAGGAAAACAATAGAATGGAAAAGACTAGAGATCTTTTCAAGAAAATCGGAGTTCTCAAGGCAACGTTTTGTGCAAAGACGGGCATGATAAAGGACAAAGAAGGCAGGGACCTAACAGCAGCAGATGAGATTAAGAAGAGGTGGAAAGAATACAGAGAAGAACAATACAGGAAAGATCTTAATGTCCCTGATAGCCATGATAGTGCAGTCACTGAACTTGAGCCGGACATCCGAGAGAGTGAAGTCAAGTGGGCCTTAGGAAGCATTAGTAACAACAAAGCTAGTGGAGATGACAGTATTCCAGCTGAGCTATTTAAAATCCTAAAAGATGATGATGTTAAAGTGCTGCACTCAATATGCCAACAAATTTGGAACACTGACTCAACAGTGGCCACAAGACTGGAAAAGGTCAGTTTACATTCCAATTCCAAAGAAGGGCAATGCCAAAGAGTGTTCAAACTACCGTACTATTGCGCTCATTTCACATGCCAGCAAGGTTATGCTCAAAATCCTACAAGCTAGGCTTCAGCAGTATGTGAACCAAGAACTACCGGAAGTACAAGCTGGGTTTCGAAGAGGCAGAGGAACTAGAGATCCAATCTCCAACATTCGCTGGATCATGGAGAAAGCAAGAAAATTCCAGAGTAACATCTATTTCTGCTTCATTGACTACGCTAAAGCCTTTGATTGTGTGGATCACAACAAACTGTGGCAAATTCTTAAAGAGATGGGAGTACCAGACCACCTTACCTGTCTGCTGAGAAACCTGCACGAGGGTCAGGAAGCAACAGTAAGAACCAGACATGGAACAACTGATTGGTTCAAAATTGGGAAAGGAGTATGACAAGGCTGCATATTGCCGCCCCGCTTATTTAACTTATATGCAGAGTACATCATGAGAAACGCCAGGTTGGATGAATCACAGGTTGGAATTATGATTGCCGGGAGAATTATCAACCACTTCAGATACGCAGACGATACCACCCTAATGGCAGGAAGCAAAGAGGATCTAAAGAGCCTCTTGCTGAGGGTGAAAGTGGAGGGTGCAAAAGCTGGTTTGAAACTCAACATTAAAAAAACTAAGATCATGGCATCTGGCCCCATCACTTCCTGGCATATAGAAGGGGAAGAAATGGAAGCAGTGACAGATTTTATTTTCTTGAGCTCCAAGTCAAGATCACTGCAGATGGTGACTGTAGCCATGAAATTAAAGGACACTTGCTCCTTGGGAGGAAAGCTATGGCAAACCTAGACAGCATAGTAAGAAACAGAGACATCACCTTGCAGACAAAGGTCCATATAATCAAACCTATGATTTTCTCAGTAGTAACATATGGCTGTGAGAGCTGGACTATAAGGAAGGCTGAGTGCTGAAGAATCGATGCTTTTGAAGTGTGGTGCTGGAGAAGACTCTTACGAGTCCCCTGGACTGCAAGGAGGTCAAATCAGTCCATCCTAAAGGAAATCAACCCTGACTGCTCATTGGAAGGACAGATACTGAAGCTGAAGCTCAAATATTTTGGCCACCTAATGCGAAGAGAAAACTCCCTGGAAAAGACCCTGATGCTGGGAAAGACTGAAGGCAAAAGGAGAAGCGGATGGCAGAGGATGAGATGGCTAGATAGCATCACCGATGCAATGAATATGAACTTGAGCACACTCCGGGAGAGAACGGAGGACAGGAAGTCCTGGCGTGCTATGGTCCATGGGGTCACGAAGAGTCGGACACAACTTAACGACTGAACAACAAAGCAGGAAACGCCAGTGATGCAAATAAGTTGCAGCACATAACAAAGTTATCATTTATGCTATTGTCAACAAGCATCCTTAAAATCTGGAGATGGCCTAGTATCCCCATATTACTCTGCTGTGTAGGAGTAATGGTACCTCTGTGTGTCAGTTGCTGGGGAATTCTGCACTCATGTCCATTGCGGCATTTGGTTGGCCACCTTGCAAACAGAATGTTGGCCTAGATAGGCCTTTGGTCTGATTCAGCAGGGCTCTACTTATTTTGTATGACTGTCTAAACATCAACAAGTCTTGCATGGCAACCCCTTTAGCCATCTATTTAAAAGTTGTTGTTGTTAGGATTGGTGGCAGCATATCAGTAACAGATCAGGCCCCCTTCTTTGACCTTAAGCAAAAGGTTTTAATAATAACAATAATAATAATTTAGTTTTTGGCTGTTCCTGGCACAGTCTTGACTGTTGTCTCACTGAGCCATGAATGTTTCTCCCCCAGAACTTTGCCTTACTTCTCTCCTAAGGTCCTGTCTCTTCTGATATCCCCCACTTAGCTGGCTGACATGAATAATTTTCCACTCAGTGGATTCTGCAAACACATAGCAAGATGATGGCTGAAGAAGAAGAGCAGAAAATTGGACCAAATTTAATCACTTGCACATCACCCACTTGCCATTTCACCAAAGCCATTTTCAATTGTTAGCTCCATGTTTGCAGTCCCATCATTGCCCAGTCTGCCTAGTGGCCATGGCTGGGCAGTATGTAGATTGGAATATGCTGATATAACTCTGGGGAATTTGCAGCAAGGGTTTCTGACTCCCATTTTTCTAACAATAGCAACAACTTAAAAGCTTTGGAAATGAGGAGTGAATTTTTGTCTGAAAGGACAAATGTTTGGTTCTCGTATTGATATTCCTAGGCTGAGTCATTGGCACCCTGTACCTTAATTCTTAGTATATAACTGCCTGCCTGACCCAATATGTTGCACTTGGCTCTGATTGGTGGCCCTCAGGGTTCTACTCAAAAGCCAAAAGTAGATCCCACAAGTTGAAGCCTGCCCATCCCTGTTGTATAAATAATATGAAGATAGGTGCTTGCATGGACACTAGCTAGGGATGTGGTTGAAAATTCCATTGGGAATTTTCCCTAGTCTCATCCTAGTTTTATTGAAGCTGTTTAGCCTTCCTCAGAACATCTAAACCACTGAGGAGGAACATTCAAGTTCGATTCAACATTTACTTAAGGAGAAATCCAGGGAAAACCTATGGATATGGCAAACTATTCTGAAAAATTTGCTAGTGTTGTTCAAAGCTTTTTGGTGTCCCTAAATATTCCATAGATGAGGGATGGGGAACATGTGGCTCTCCAGATGTTGTTGGACTGCACAGCTCACCCTTGGCTATGCTGGCTAAGGCTGAAGGATGTTGCAGTCCAATAACAGTTGGAGGGCAAGACGTTCTCATCCCTGCCATAGATGTTTTGCCTGAGGAGCAATCCTCAAATTTATTTTGGTGGCAACTCCAACACTAACAGTTGACTTTTTAAGTCAGGTGAAATTAAAACAGATTACAACACACACAAAAATGATGTAACAAAGGGGAACACTTCAACATAAAATTTAGCTTGCATTCGGATATTCATATTGTCAGACTGTGAACATGTCCCTGTGGATAAATACACCACCCATGAGAGTAAAAGAGAAACTGTTTTAAAATTGGCGTACTTTAATGTTTGAGGAGTACCTTATATGTAATATTTTTATTAACAAAGGATTTTTTTTCCAAACTCAGCTGCCCTGCTTTTTTGTCAAAGGCAGAACTAGCATAATGTCTCTCTTTTGTAGAGGTTGGAGTAAAATGCTCATGGAGTAAGTTGTTTTTCTAGCTGACTATGAAAGTTGCCTTTTTAAAAAATCTTTTCTTGTACAGCTACTACTTAGTGTCTTTTGTCTAGCCAAGTGGGACAGGTATAATTACTCACCTTTGAGCTCTGGGAAAGAGAATATAATTCAATGTGTTCTTCCACAAGGTACTGCAATTCATTGTTACATATAGAGTTACTTTATGTTAGTTCATGGGCCAGAAGGGATGGCCATTAAAATCTGGCATAAATAATCAAGACAGACTTGGGGCGGGGGGATAGCCAATGACTGTAGTAAAATTATTAGCCACAATGGCCATCTGTAATGAGTAACTTTCATTGAAAAACCACTTTAATTGTGTAAAAGAAAAAGAAAAGCCCAAAATACATAATAGTTGTTTGGAGCTATAAGTTTGTCATCTTTTGCCCAATTAGTGCCCCAAAGGGCTCAAAGTGACCAGAAAAAATCCATAATGTATTGAAACAATTTTTGGAAGCATCACTGTCTGTGCAGAACACACAGTGGAAAATCTGTAAGTCAGGCATGGAAAAATCTTGGTTTTTAGATTTCAGTTATGGATAAAATGGTTCTGTCTGTGTGTTTTCTATGTTTTAAATTTTGCATATTGTATTTTTAATGTTTTTAATCTTTGTAAACAGCCCAGATCTCTTTGGCTATGGGCGGTATAGAAATGTAATAAATAATAATAAAAAATAATAATTGTGAGAAATAAATAAATAAATTTCCAATCTGAGCACAAGGAGACAAAGTAGGTTGATAAATGCTACGTATTTTAGGTTAAATAAAAGATAGAGAGATGAAAATGAAAGAGAACTTGATTCCATGACAATACTTTGTATTATGCCAATATGTCAATACCATACCTGCATTCACAAATTTACAAAAACAACAGAGTCAAAGTAAAACGTTTTCTCAAATGTTTTAACTAATCATAAAAGTCAGTGTCATCATTAATTCTTTCAAGGACAGATTCAAAGTGGTCTTCACCAGCTTGGTTATCACATTGTTGTACGTGAACGTGACATATTGCTGTGCACATCAAATCATTCTTTCTCCACGCATAGTTTTATACAAAGCTCCGAACATTGTATCCTCTCCTTGGAGGAGATAAAGATGACAGTGACTTTTAGTTAAAGCAACTTTACACTTCAATTTTGCTGTTTCTGTGGATTTGTGAATTCAAGTATGGGACTGACATAGTGGCATAATACAAAGTATTGTCAAGAAATATTCAGCCATTCTAATGCTATCTACTTAATTTGATCTTGCTTAAAAGTGTTTCTGTGAGTTTTCTTACACCATCTATTCCATTGGAAACAATTCCTTTGCAAAAACACATTCATCCTGAGCTTTCTGTTTGCTGCACATATATACAAGCTATGGTGGTCATTTTCAACTTTATTTTTGTTCTTTATCCCATCATATCTCTATGTGATGGTTCAATAAGAGACCAATGCTTCTGAATTAGCACATTGAGCAAAATCAAAATGGTGCATTATGTAAACAGAACATATATGCATACTTCTGCGTATTATTAAGAATGCATTTTCCTGAAGTGGAAAAAAATAATAATACAATTTGCTGCAGCTGTCTGGAAAAAGGCTTGGGGTTTAGGAATAACCAGCTGTGCTCTTGATCCATGGCTTTATGTACCCAGGGCATTACTTCCCAACCCCGCCATATGGTAGCGTAGTTGAAAGAGTCATGATGTTACATTAACAATAGAAAGGAACCATGTTAAAGCTTCTATAAGACATCTCTGCTATTCATAGCCAATATTTTGTGAGAGACGCACAGACATAAAACCTTTGAAGGTGGGGCGTCAGCATGAAACCCTTTCATTCAGAAAATAATTGTTTTCCCCAAATCTCTAGTTTTTGAAGGCTGTTCTAAAGAGCCTATTCTCCACCAATAGCTCCCTTTTAATAGTTTCCATGTAAGAGCATAAGCCTATACATGTTTACTCAGAAGTAAGTCCTCCTGAAGTCAATAGAGCTTATTCACTGGTAAGTGAGTATAGGATTGCAGCCTGAGAGTGGGTCGACAGATCCACACACATAAAAGAAAAAATTTATAAGTGGACTGTTTCTGCATGGAACTAGGAGGAAATGGAACCATTTCATTTAAGAAAAATCTTGGATAGGGGAACACCTCTTTGGAACGGCAAACAACGTGATGGTTATGGAGCGAATCCAGTTCCACGGGGCTCTCATTACACAGTGATTGCAAAAAAGCTGTGTGGGGCAAGAAAACCTGATCTCCCCTTTGGATGCTACTTGCATAGCAATTAGTAATTAGTATCTTTTTTATCAGTAAATAAAGAACTTAATTTTAAAACTGAAATTCATTTTAATGTTTCTTGTTTGTGGCTGCCAGCTGTCCAGCAGTCCTGTCCATATCTCTCTGTCCCTGAGAAGTAAGCTTGCAACCTCCATCCTGGTCTTTCTCCACCATTTTGAGCCCTTCCAAAGCCTGAAGCACTCTCCTGGCAATGCTCTTGGAGCCACGGCTGAAGCCATGACCGTAGAGCTTGGTCATGGAGCCTACTCCAGCACCACCATGGAGATACAAGTGGCAGACTGTTGATGCAGCTCTGGTGTAGAACCAGTTCTCATCATATGGAGTCAGTTCCTTGTGTCCAGCTAGTTTGACTGTGTCTATCCATTCAGGTACCTTCAGTTTACCTGACTTTTTCAGGAAGGCTGTGAGTAGGGATGGTGCAGGTGCCTGATTGGGTCCAGGAATCTGGTGGACTCCCCCACACCTGTGAGCCACACCCACCAAACCCCTGCCCCCCCCTTGACTCCCCCCCCCATGCTTGCTGAGCTGCTCATACTCACCCTGGACCCGTCTGTGAGTGCCATTTTGCTAAAGAAAATGGTGATCGTGAATATGCTCACATCTAGTCTTACGCAAAATGGCACTGTGATTGGCTGATATACACAAGATTACAGGTGTAAATGAGTCGTAGGAGTGTTTATGGCCTTGGGAGGGGGAATCTGACATATATGGTCACTGGGATGCTGTCGCATGGGATCATAGGATTGCTCTGTCCACATGTTTTAGTTTAGCTTTTGAACTGCAAACAGTGTGCATGAGGGTGTTGTGGAGGGGGCATATTATTCAAACAACAATTAGCTATTTTAAATGCAACATTCATAGTGCAGGTTTTTTCAACTGCATTCATTTTTGTTATTCTCAAATTTATGTTACATCTTCTCTCACTGTCACTGCTGATAATGTAATCATAGAGAAACTGCTGAATTATGCTCACGTAACCACCAGGCTAACTATTGGATTAATGTCCTTAAATAAACCATTTAAAGCATTGCAGTTACATTCTGTGCCTGAAGTGATGTATGTATATTTAGACCTGGCATAGTTATCCACCAGGGTGTCTCAAACCCAATTGGTTTAGGTTCTGAAACTAAACAGGACCAAATTAACAGAATTTAGAGCAGATTCGCTGCTCTGTCTCAATAAATTGAAAGATTTGTGTAGGCTATACAAATGGAAGCATCCCCCCCCCCCCCACGCTAATAATAATGCAGACAAAAAGGAATCGGAAAATGAGTATAAAATGAAATAAGACAATGAAAGAGAATTACAGTGGTTAGGTTTGTGGATGGCTTGAATGTTTTGCTTGGCTTTAATTTTGTGATATAATTGGGCTATGATCCAACATGTGTACATATTACTAAGCCCTCAGTTTATTTTGTAGTATTCCAGTGATCATACTGATCGGGTGCATATTGGTCTTCCTACATTTGTCCTAAAGAGCTGCTGTAACCCCTTCAATGTACCACATTGCAAGTGAGTTTTCAACACCTTGGGTTTTGTTAGCAAATGGAATTTTGGGTGGTATGTTTTACGTGCCTGTGATGAGGAAATGCTCCACCATACATGTGAATATATGCCATACATGTAATTTAATTTTTTGCACATGCCTTGCCTATATCTTTACGTTGTATTTAAAACAACAGTAATATCAGTATTATATTACCTATGGTTGGATAACACACCAGCATTTATTTTCAGCATACAAATTTTGCTGTCTTATGAGCACTTGCCTACAAATATTTTCTTTCATCCACATGTACTCTAGCATCTCTGTTGTTGCAAACGAATGGTGCTATATTATACAGTTCATTGTGTATTCATCATCCACATCTACTGACTGGAATGAAATATGGGATCTGATGAAAATTAGAAGCATCTTTGGAAAGGTGGCCTTCAGATGTTTTGAATACATGGGAAAGGAGGGAAGCCAGGATAAAATATGAGGATGAGTTCTCTCCTCTGAAGGGAAGGTGCTGCCAAAGCAAAATCATTCCCACATCCTGGCCTAAGGCTTTATGGCAGACAGTAGAGGTGTGGGAGAAAACAAACATGTCTTGACAAAGATTTTTAAAGGGGGTATGTAGCCTTGGTTTTATTAGTATAAAAACAGCTTGTATTAACATTGCAAATTCTTCATGTGATTTTTTCCCCCTTCGGTCCCTATATTCAGAATATGGTTTTTGGTGTGCGGAAACATATCCTCCCCTCCTAGGGCTGGTTCACATGACAGTGTTTTTCACAAATACTATAAGACTACCAATTTGTTAACATCTTATTGATACTTTGTTAACTTTATACATGTGCAAGCAATCCCCATTTCTCCTTTCCCTCCTTCCTATTTCTGTCTATTTACCACTCCCTTCTCACAGCTTTTTTTACATATACATATATGTTCATTCCTTTTTGTGGGCTTCTCATAGGCATCTGGTTGGCTACTGTGGAAATAGGCCTTTGGTCTGGTCCAGCATGGCTCTTCTTATGATTATATACAGTGTATATGTATATGTATATATATGTATATATATATATATATATAGAGAGAGAGAGAGAGAGAGAGAACACACACACACACATACATACATGTATACACATGAGAGAGAGAGAGAGAGAGAGAGAGAGAGGTTACCTATTTAAAATTTCTAGTGCAAGACAGCTAAGAAGGGTAACATTGTTCCATCACTTTTAGTGATGCTCTCCAGTGAGGAAGAAAGTTCACATGCTGGACATGACTACACAATCAAGGTTTGGAAGTGGTTACCTCATGTACATGGCAACAAGGACTTCTGGTGTCAAACCCTCTTTCTGACTTTCTTGGATCAGTTAGAGATGACATTGCTGCTTTCTGGAAATGTGATCGCCGCCAGAGAGAACCTTATTATTTACACGCAGTGATTCCTGCTGAATTAACAGCCTTTGCAAAACTGGGAGATCTTGACTCACCTTTGTTTCCTCCCATGATTAGAGGCAGTGCACACATTGGTGGGTAAAGACTGGGAGCGACTTGCACACTTACTCTCCACCAGCTGTTAGCAACAACTGGGTGATTATTCTCTTAGCACAGCCAGTATTAGATTGTGAAAGTGTGCTGTATGGAACACAAGGGTGGAACAAAACAATGACTTAAACCAATTACCATGTTTTGAATGTTGCACTGCCTTTAGGGAAGCTAGAATTATCACAGTCACACTTTTTAATTGCAAAGGTATAAATCAAAGGTTGTCTGTGTGAACAAAGGGTACAACACAGAGCACCTGAGAGGAAGGAGTATAGGTGGATGGAAAGGAAACGGGGTATGTTCTCTGTATAATTATAGAACTAGTCCTGAACTTGTCTCTGTGTAGTTGTTTTTGGCATTCCTGGCAGGGTTTTTTTCCCCTTGCTTACTTCCTCACATTTAAAAACTGGTCCCAGGTTACTGACAGAGAGAAAAGCAGTCAAGGTGCAGCAAGATTATGATCAGATAAGATTACTCATGAAAACAATTGGGACTACACTGGTGCCAGGAACCCCAGGAAGAATCTCATCTTTGGCCAGTTTCATGAAATGTAAATTCACCCCTTGCAAAATAGAACTGATGTGCAAAGGGATGTGCATGCTTTTCATTCTCTGTTATCTTTAGCTTAGCTTTAACCATCAGTCAATGAAATCAGTGATGTGTGGGGAGGTGCAGTCTGCAATTGTTACATACTAACAGCTTCGTCTTACAGATGTTGGTAAAGGGCTGCTGTTTGCAAGAGCATAAGCTTATCAAGCATCTTATTACTAGTTTTACCTGCCATTCTCATGGTCGACCATTTCTTCAGTGTTTTTCCTGTTCACTGTTCTTCTTTCCGTTCCATTTCTGGTCTGTAGACATGTTGTGTTGGTAGAGTCAGGTCTGGAGGTCTGCACAGTAATCAGTTATGTGAGGTGCCTGACATAGCATATGCACTCAGAGAGAGAGAGAGAGAGAGAGAGAGAGAGAGAGAGAGAGAGAGACTGGGGCTATGGGCTCAGCAGTTGGTACCTATAGTTTGCAGCATTAATATTCACAGGGCTCTTTATTGGAATACTGCATGAATACTAACAGTTTCTTGCCTGTCAGCACAGATGGAAATTTGTTGGAGGCCTCATGCAATGCTCCCGCTCTACCTTTGTTTGTGTTAGATTGACTCCCACTGCCATTTTTTAATACAAAAGTTACAGTTATAAAAACACAACATGAACTGTGAATTCCCAATTCCCCTGTCTTGTGAACTGTGGTGTCAAGACCATCACTAAGGAAGGGGGAGGGTGTGTGTGTGTGTAAGTGAGTGAGTGCGAAAGAGAACAATTCTTAACCATTCTCATGTAAAAGCACCAAACAGAAATTGAACATGAGTTGCACTCGTAAAAATTTTTATATATATATATATATATATATATATATATATACAGTTTACTATGGCAGCTTTTCTAATTGGGTATTATGTAAAAAAGAAAAAGAAAAAAGGGATGATATGAATTACCCACTCTAGCTCCAGTTTGGAGGAAGAAGTGGTTCATGAGAAGAAGTGGTCTTACCACATCTCTTGCCAGGGCTTCTCAATAGTGAGTGTAGAAAACAGCTTGAGTGAGACACTGTTTATCAAGCAAACTCCAGTTCACCATTTAATTAACATAATAGGACAGCAGGCTATCATTTCCACCAGTATGGATACAATTCAGTTAAACTCTCAAGACCAAACTAGATGTGATAGTTCAGGACATGTGGCTGCTTTCAGAAACAGCACCTGTGTGTCTCGCTCCCTCTCCCTGTCTGCACCATCTAGTACAGGGAGTGGGAAATAAGCTTAAGGTGGGGTGCTGAATTTTCTGCCCACCGGGCCCTCTGAGCCAGATGATGGCATCACCCTCCCTGCCCATGTTGCTTTGCTCTGTGTTGAGAGATGCATGGAGCTCTGTGCCTCCCTTTGCAAGGAGAAAGGGACTCAGCTGTCATTGGGGGCTCCTCCCGGTGCCAGCCGAGGCCCTGGCTTCCCCCACCCAGTGCCTTCTCCCATTGGGAATGATTTGGGTGGTCACAGCCGGCCCCCTGGCCAAAGCTTCAGCTGGCACGTCAGGTGGGGACTAGCTTTGTCTGCCTCACTCCTTTCCCATTGGGGTTGATGCAATTGGGAGAGCTCCGCAAGGGGAATCACCTTGTTATCTCCCATTCGTAATTGGGCATAACAAGGGTTTACCCTCCATGCCACTCATCCTCTTGAATGGGAGGAGAAGCAGCATGGAGGGGAATCCCCGTTTTATCTGTGATCTGTGATTCGTCTCCCCACCTCCTCCCCAAGCCCGCAGTAGATTCCAGGCCAGGGGGCAGGGCTTGGGGAGGGGAATGGGTGGAGCCTCCAGAAGGTCCAAGCCTCTGCAGGCCATATTGGAAGCCTCTGCAGGCCGGATTAGGCCCACAGGTAGGAGTTCCCCACCACTGATCTAGCAGAACGTTGCTCATATCGTAACATGACAACATTCTGCATTTCCCATGGAGGAAGAAGTTACTGATTGGCTTTTTTTTACCTCTTAACCTAATCAAGCTGTAATTGTTGGAGTTTTGCTTTTCAGAAGATAGGGATGTACAAACCCACTTGTGCCCACCAAGCACGGGCTCCCACAGAGTCCCTGCTGCCGCCCACCCCCATGAGTTGGGCTACACAAGCTCTGGAGGACTTGTCAAGCAGTCCAGGAATGTCCCGTAGCTCCCACTCCTCAATGTGAGCCATCATTTTTATGCAAGATGGCAGCTCACATGGAGGTTTGGGCAGCTGCAGGTGTGTCCCCGCTGCCACTGCCGCCACTGTAGCGGGGGGAGGAGAGGATAGGTGCCTCCCCCACTACAGCAGCATTACATAAAATGACCAGCCTGTCCCTCACTGCCACCACTGTAGTGGGGGGGGGAGGGATGCTGCCTTCTTCCCCTCGTCCCTGCTGCAGCCACATCAGCGATGGCAAGGGATAGGCTGGTCGTTTTACATAAGTGTAAGAGACTTACGTAAAACAACCAGCATATACCTCGCCACTGCCGCTGTCATTGTCGCAGGGTGGGGGGGGGAGAAGAGGAGAGGTGCTTCTTTCTTCCCTCCGCCCTCACCTGCTACAGCGGCTGCAGCAAGGGACAAGCTGGTCATTTTACGTAAGTCTCTTAAACTTATGTAAAATGACCAGCCTGTCCCTTGCCACTGCTGGTGTGGCTGTAGCAGGGACAAAAGGGGAAGAAGGCAGCACTGCCCCCCCCCCACTACAGTGGTGGCAGTGAGGGACAGGCTGGTCATTTCAAGTAAGTGTAAGGGGCTTACGTAAAACGACCAGCATGTCCCACACTGCCGCTGCTGTAGCAAGTGGTGGTGGGGAGATGTTCTCCCTTCTTTCCCTCTCGGTGACAGGCGGCTTGCTGAGGTGTCTGCATGCTTGCCCGACTCAGCACGCAGTGAGTCGGGCAAAAGCTCAGGTCCACAGATTGGCATTTGGGGGGGGGGGCAAACCATCAATTTCTTGCTGGGCTTCAAGCCCCAAATAGACGCCCGCACCATCCCTAGATAATCAAGAGTATTTGTTAGAATAAGAATTGATAGCAGTAGCTATAATGTTCTTCCTTGGGTGAAAGGAGGGGTGGTAGAAAATATCCTAAGCTCAAAACTAATTTCAGCACAGTTACTGAAAACATGACTTAACATTTAAATACAAGAAGAAAATAATTTATTGTACTTCAGTTATTAGACATGCTAACTTCAGTAGAAACAACATGGTTAGAGAATTTAAGCAGTGGGGAAAAGTATAATGGTTATAGATTCAAAGACTTGGTTTTGGAATCAGGATTAATCTCAAGGGAACAACTTGTTAGGAATTTCACCTCTCCATGGTATCAATATTTCCAGATTAGACAATTTATTACACAGAACCTGGGGATACAGCAACTTAATCAGCCAACTCCCTGTGAGATAATTTGGCAACAGAATCAGAGAGTAAATAAATATATTCTTGCCTTTACCAAATAAGAGTCTTACAGAGTTCTTTAAGAGAGAGGTCTTCTTCACACGGAGCTTTTATCCTGCTACTGAGATTGGTTACTCACAGAAGTTTCAGGCCCTTTTAGATGACATCATTGTCAACCTCCAGGGTGTCTCCCACACTAAATGATCTTTATTCCATTTTTTAAAAGATTGGAGATAATTAGCTTTCAAATTAAAGCGCTTGAGTTCCGCTTGATCTCCCCCTGTGAAAAAGGAAAAGTCACAATAAAAGGAGCTAGACCATAGCACCATCTAGAAGCTGTATAATGAAACATATGGAAGACTCAGATAATGGGGGGAAAGAAGGGGGAAAGGCGGGGAGGAAGCATGTGTAAAGGGAGTCTGTCATAATCCTGCATTTCTGGAAGCAGAAGGCCCCATCTTAAATGCAGGATTTTAGGCTGGTGTAGAGATGGTCAGAGACATTAGAACTCTTATCTGAGAGATGGTATTGCAAAAAAAAAAAAATGGCATAAATATATATTTTTCTGTGTGTATATCACTAGAAGAAGCTCAGTCTAAGATTTTGTTTAGATGGTATATGATGCTCCAAAAAGGTATTTCACACCAATAGGTTTGGATGGTGAAAATATGGTGTGATCAATACAAGTTTATTTCATACGTTACAATTGTGCCAAAGTTATTGGATGCAAGTACCAAAAATAATTAATCAAACTACAAGGGTCAGCTCAGATTACAATTTGATGCATCATACTATGTTGTTGTTCAGTCCTAGAATGGATGTGCTTATCAAAGAATGGGAAGCTTGTTGTTTAATTTTTTGATAGTATCAAAAATGGTCTTTACTTGTTACTAGGGAAAAGGTCCACCATTCCCACCACTAGAGAATGGCTATTGAAAGCATTGGAAATTGCACGTGTGTAGAAACTGGTTTGAAGAAGAAACAGACGTGTTATACAGAATTTTTCCTTTTCCTTTTTCTTTTTTCAAACCAGGACTATTGATTTGGATTAGGAAGTCTAGACATTTTTGTATTTAGGTAGTTTTGAACTATAATGTCTATGTCTGATGGTGATGATTGATTGATTGATTGATTGAATGAATGAATTTATTGATTTGTACCCCATCTTTCTACTAAAAATGGCACAAAAGGCAGTTTACACAATTAAAATTGATTAAAACAATATATTAAAATTAAATTAAAAAATAATTACAGGTTTTCTTAAAAAAAATGTATTAAGAACTAAAAACAGTACCCAACCCAACAGACCCACTTATGGGAAAAAGGCATTCTTGAATAAAGCAGTCTTTGCCTGCCGGCGGAAGGACAGCAGAGAGTGAACCTAGCTTCCCGTGGGAGTTCCATGGTCTGATGTTAATGATAACTTCTTGCATTTCCCTTCCCACTGCCCTGGAATGGGTGCAGGAAAACGCAGGATGAGGTGATCTCATAATTCAAAGTAATTCCTTCTAGAAGTTATTGAGATGAGGGGGAAGATAGCCATGCTGTTTTTGTTTTGGTGTCAGTCATGAATTTACTATTGCATCTAGATTATCATTCCCTCTAATAACAAACTTGGTGACCCCAGGCCTACCAGTGGGACAGTGAAACTGGACCACCTACAGACAAGTCAAGTGTTTCTGCTTACTCAGGGAACTCCATAGGTATGTAGAAAAACATTACTTTGTGTTTAAAAGAGAAAAGAAGACAATCCAAATACTCCCAACAAGAGCTGCCTATGTACAATGTCCATAGGAACAGATGTTAGAGAAACAACAAAAAGCTCTGACAGTTGCAAGCACAAGGTGGAAGGATTGGCACTTCTGGAGCTTTCTTTCCTACCCCTGCTCAGCAAAGACAAGAGGAAATTGGCTCCACATGGACCTGTTTCATTCCTTCTTCAACAAAGGGGGCAAGGCATTTACTTATTTATTTGTTGCATTGGTATACTGCCTTTCTTCAACCAACCAAAAGTTCAGAAAATAAAATTCATAATAAAATAAAAATTTACTAAAACATTAGAAGTAACCTTAACCTCTCACCCCACCCAAAAAGGAGGAGGGGAAGAACTCTGTCACAGAAAGCAGCAGGGAGAAGGAGTTACCCCCACCCCACCCTGCTGTATTGCTCAGTTTCAGGGCTAGCTCCTTGTGTTGAGTGCACAGCTCATCCATCCCCAGACAGTTCACTGAGTCAAAACACCTCAACAACCACATGCTGAATTATTTTGGTTGGAAGCTGGCTGAGCAACGTGTTGTGTAGCCAGCCCTGAACTCTCCCTCCTTTTTAGCTGCAGTGCTGTAGCTCTTTTGAGGCTGATGATATAGCATGACGAGAGAGAATTTAAACCCTCTCCCCATGCTGTTCCATTCAGACTGGGGGCCATCTCTCCCCCCCCCGTTGCCCTCCCATCACTTCAACAGTCACGTTGGAGGAGAAAGGTGTCTAAGCCCTCATCGACAAGTTTTCACAGGTCCCCAACTTGTTTAATATATATAGTAGCTGAGGTGCAAAATAGGCATTGTGCACAGATGCAGGTAACATTATTCCTTTTTGGACAGGAAATGCAGGTTCCAGAGAGACAACGGAGTTCAGAGAGATAAGGGGTGCACATTATTTTCTCCCCTTCAGATCCCCATGGGGATTCAAATGCATGTTTGTCCCAAAAGTATGAATCGACTAGAGATGAGTGAGAATTTCCTTCAGCTTGGTTTTTTAAAGAGAATTTGCAAATGTCTTCATAAATGAGGTGGAAAGAACCTGAGATTTAAAACATTCAAATGTGAGAGAAAGTGACACTGAGGGGGCTTTGAATGCTTAGCTCTTAAAAGGCTGACTTTGAACTGCTGTGCATTCAACCTCATTTGTGGTGCTGAACTGAGGTTGCCAGCTCTTTTTGTCTGACAGGCTTCTCATCTTTAACAGTGACATGGCAGGTAGTTACAACAAGGCCCTCCCCATGCTGGTAATAATAGCTGTACTTATTGGATTTGGCTGGTGCAGATGGGTGAAAGTTTTGTTTCAGTTTCTTCTTGATAAGAATTTACCAAACTTGGGAAAGTTCTTCATATTCAGGAGAGAAAGAACTTGGGATTTATTTATTATTTTTTTAAAAACTGTATGCGGGAGAAAGCGAACCTGATAAGATGCGCCCATCCCTAACTCACAATGAAATATAAAGTCTGCAGTAGGAGAGGCATTATCAATGGTGGTTGTCAGATTCTAATGAATGGGAACACCGCCAGCGTATACATCGTCATCTTTAACAGGCAGCTACATGGCACTGGCAGCCAGGTACAACAGGATCCTCCCCATGCTGTATATCTCGAATTTGGCTGGTGCAAATGGATGAGAATGTCATTCAGTTCGTTTTTTGGTCAGGAAGGCTTGCAAAAACCCACAAATGGCTCCATAAATTGGATAGAAAGTTATTTTTGTTCAGGCAGGCCTTTGGCATGTAAGCTAGTTTGTTGCTGAAGGGAATTTTGGCTGGATTCTGTTTGTTTCTTTTGTATTGCTATGTTTGTAATTGTGTTTGTAATTGATGTCTTTGTACAATTTAATCAAGATTCTGCTTTTATCAGTATTTCGTTATTGTTAGAACCGTTTGAGCATCATTTTTGCTTGGAAGGTGAGATAAAATTTAATAAATAAAACAGACAGATAAATGGAACAATATTGAGATTTTGTTTTAATGTCTAATGTGGGAGAAAATGAAACTGACAGAGTCAGCCATCCCTAGAATCAACACACCAGCCTTCCCCAACCTGGTTGCCCTCCAGATGTTTTGGACTTCAACTCCCATCAGCCCCATCCAACATGGCCAATGGTCAAGAATGCTGAGAATGGTAGTCTAACCCATCAGGAGGCCACCAGGTTGCGGAAGGCTGCAGTATGCAGTGACCTTGCCTCTCCTACACTAACCTTAGTGGTGTGTACAGGGCCCTTTCCATATATCCAAATGCAGACCATTTCTAAATTGTCAGGAATAGATTGTCCTCCCCCTTTGCAATCAACATCACAGAGAGCCAAAGCTTCAGGCTATTACAACTTTATTTTGCTGCCTTTCTACATATGCAGATTTAAGGAAACCTTCAGAGTGTCCCAGGCCTTAAACAACTAATCTGCAATGTCTAATCAAAGAAGATGAACCAGAGGATAGTGAAGTTGCCACCAGTTTGCCCATGAACCTCACGCCAAACTTGCCTCACAGTGACACCCCTCCCTTAGGGCGGCTCCCTCCTATGTTGGCTTCTAAGTGTGGCTATCCTGGCAGAGCATCTGAGCCTTGTCCCTAGTTTTTCCCACTTTGCTTTGTGCCACGCCCTAGCCCCTCTTGTCACTCCTCCTCATAAACCTGAGTTCTTTCGGTGGAGGGAAGTGGCAGAGGCAGTGACTCAGCCTGGGCCATCTGTTTGTCAAGGCTTTCGGAGGAATCTGTCCCAGTGTCCTGGGGCTCTAGGGAAAATTCCTCCTCCAGGCTCAGAATCGGGGCTGCCTGCCATCTCAAGGGGCTTGTACTCATCCCTGACATAAAGTGTTACGTCATGTGTTGTTGTGCTCCTTTACTCCAACCTACCCCAACCTGGTGTCGCCCAGAGGACTGGCTCTCTGGAGAACACCAGGTTGGGGAAGACTGCTGGGGAACATGTGGCCCTCAAGATGTTGTTGGATGGCAACTCCCATCTGCCTTAGCTAGCATGGCCAATGGTGTGGGCTGATGGGAGTGGCAGTCCAACAAAGTCTGGAGAGCCACACGCCCCCCCCCATTCCTGCTCTATACTCTTCTAGTTTTTCAACTGATGTAAGTTCTTTTGTATTGTTTGTCCTCTTCCAAAGCACAGTCAACTCCAATCTATGGGAGTTTAAGAAAATAATCTTTTAATGTGAAAGCACTGTATGCTATCAAGGAAGGGTAAATGTAATTTTGATGCTCTCCACCCTTCACAAAATGGCAAATGAAAAACTTAGTGAACAGAGATAAGTCTGTTTCTCAGCTTAGCTATGTTTGAATAGCTTAATTAGACTTTGGATTTAAGGTGTTTTATGGGAAGAAAATTGTTTTTCAATAGTTCCGTTGCAAAGAGCAGTCAGGAAAAAAGAGGTCAGGGCACATTCCCATGTTCTTTAACTTGATTAAATGTGGCAAGGGGCCCCTTTTTCACAGAATAAATTACCTTTGTCCTGCATGGATGTTGATATAAACTTTAAACGCTAAATGCTGTACTTTGCCATTTCATTCCAATGGTTCCTCTCACAGGAAATCTGGTTTTGCGGAAAGGGATAGATTTATAGTTATTCTCTTGGGACAGAAAAAAAGTAACATCACCCCAAAGTTTTATTATTCAACAATAAAAAAAACATGAAAAGACTAATCAATGTGCTTGTATGTCATCACTTAGAGTTTAAACATTCCAAACATGCCTCCATCACTACTGTGATGACAATTTAATATCTCTCCCCATTACTATCCTGGAGTGGAGATCTAACGGTGTTGTGGATTGATAGTACATTATTATTTTGAACTAACTTCTGAAAAACAATGAACCCTTCAACAGGGTATAATGTTTATCAATTCTCCTGATCATGATTTGATTGGATTAATAGCAGCATTTAGAATTCTTTGTAGCTCTGGGGATAAGATGAAAGTTGATTTTAATGCCACATTAACAAAGCAATGCTATATATAGCTACTCAAAAGTATGTCTTATTGAGTTAAATGGGGCTTACTCCCAGGAAACTGTGTATTGGATTAACCTCTCAATCTTCCATTATACTTTTCTCTTTAAAACACAAAATATAGAAGCATTCTGGAAAAATAATCAATGCAGGATGCAATCCTGTACACACTGACCTGGGAATAAGTCCCATTGAACTCAATAGGGCTTACTTCTGAGTAGACATTGTATACGTTTACTCTCCTAAGCACTGCGAAGTGGATAAAAATGAACCAAAGCACATGCAGGAATTGTGAAAATATAGTGTTTATTTTAAATCCAACCTGATTTCCCTAGATCTGCCCTGATAACTTTTTGTATAGGATAGTATATAAGTAAGTAAGTAAGTAAGTAACTAACTCAATATTGATTCCTCTGCTTGCTTTTCCAGATTCCTTTGATTTTGTATTATGCTTATAGAAGCACAGCTCTTGAACTTGGCTATTTAATGCCCATAGCAGCATATCACTTGTATTTGCCTAACAAACGAAAGTGCCCTCCAAGACCACTTTGACCACTTTAGCTGTCCTCCTCTTGTCCTGATCCAGATTTTACAATCACATAATCCTCGAGTTGGGAGAGACCATGGAGGACATCTATTCCAACCCTTTGCCACAACATACTAAGAAACATTTTTAAACAATTAAACAACTGAAGAGTCATCTTAAGATGTTCATCCTCCAACTGCATTTTGTGATCATGGAAACCACAATGATGATTTTCTCAAAAGCATCCTACCAAAAGCCCTTGCCCCAAGAACTCACAAATATTTTTAGGACAGGAAACAGGATTGGGTATGATGTGAATAATGCAACAAATGTCCTCCTTTCCTCTTCCTGCACAAAACTATCCCATTTCAATGGCATGCAAAGAAGTGTCTATAACTAGGGGGCTGTCTTCATGAGCGATTTGGTGCAAAGTTACAGCAGTCTGAGGTCATTTGTGACAGATGATGTCATCACCAATCTGCTGCCAACCAGCCACTTCCCTCTTGAAAAGCCACATTTTCTGAAACTCCTTTTACTCTGACTTTTTTTTAGTAAAAGCAGCTCTCTGGTGGTTTTACCACAGTGTGCCATGTGTCCCCCCATCCCCACATTAAATCCTGAGTGTACCTCTGTGACCTGGCAGTGATGTGGTCAAGGGGCTGGGACACCCCATTCCCTCTTGTTTCCCTAGTTGAAGTAGTTTTTCCCAGATCCCCCCCTTTCTGTTCACGTTTACGTGGAAGTAAGAAATAAATCTTGCTCCCCTGCAGTGAATCTTTAACAGATCTCAATGCATATGGAGCTGCTGTAAATCATTAAAGCAGTTAAAGGCAGACTTTAGTAACTCACCCTAAAGCGCTCTTTCGCTTCTCTGTGAAATTGCTGTCTCAATGTGATTTTTTAATGTTCTGTAGTTTCTCTGTTGTTATGTAAAGTCACAGTAGTCATCGTTCGAGATCACTTCAGCTTCTTATCTCATTGTGAGTAGGGAGAAGGAGAAAAGAGGAGTAGAAAGGGGAGGTTGGAAGCAATAATTCCACTGCAGAGTGCTGGAATGGGGCAAAACTGGAGAGGCTGAGCTGCTTTCATGGGAAGCCTTCAGATGCTGCACTCCAGAATTGGGGATTTGGGCTTCTCAAGGCAGAAGTGTGCATATTGGGGAAAAGGAGGGGGAGATAATGTAGTAGCAGGAGGGAGCCTTCAGGATTGTTAATTAGTTGTTCTCCATTCATATTAACGTAGTAGCAGGGGGGAGCTTGGCCAGGAGGGGGGCAAACAAACTTTTCTGATTGGTTGAACAGCCTCTGCTAGTCTGATGATGTTCAGTTCTACTCCCCCCACCCCACGTGGAAGTATGTTCCTTTCAAGCACTGTGTAACCCCTGAAAACTGGATTTTAAAGGTACAGTACACTCAGCTTTTCTTTTTTCTTGTGTCCCTGACAGACCAAAGCTGATCCCATGAAAATCTGGGTAATCCTCCAATATGCTTCTCTGTGAAGATCCCCCCTAGGATGAAAAAGAACAATTCAGCATTGATCAGAGTGCAGGACAGGTTTCTTGTGCCATTTGCTTCATCAAGGATCGAGGATCCAGCACTGATAATTAGATTTGGGATAGAATCATAGAAACTTAGAATCATAGAGTTAGAAGGGGCCTACAAGACCATCAAGTCCAAACCCCTGCTCAATGCAGGAAGCCGGTCCCAGGTGGTCTCCCATCCAAGTACCAACCAGGGCTGACCCTGCTTAGATTCCGAGATCAGACAAGATTGGGCGCATCCAGCCCTAACAATTAGGGATGTCAGAGAATTCCTCCATGGAGTCCATGGCGGAATGGCCACCCCCCCGCCACCCCCCGGAATCCCCCCGGGATGGAGCTTACCATGGCGGATGTGGCTCCGGCGGCGGTTCCTCTGGCTGGTCTCTTGGCCGCTGCCGGGCTGCTGAGGCCACAAATGGCAGCCGTTGTAGCGGCTGCCATTTGCATGGCTGCTTTAGCGTGATAGGCTACGTAAATACTTATGTAGCCTATCATGGCAAAGAGCAGTGGGGAGCAAATGGCGGCCGCTATGCCATTTGTACCCCTGCTCTTTGCCGTGATAGGCTACGTAAGTATTTACGTAGCCTATCACGAAAAAGGCAGCCATGCAAATGGCGTAGCGGCCACCATTTGCGTGGCTGCCTTTTTCGTGATAGGCTACATAATTACTTACGTAGCCTATCATAGCTGGCAGCCACGCAAATTGCGGCCGGCGTAGTGGCCGCCATTTGCGGCCGCAGCAGCCCGGCAGCAGCTGGAATTCCAGCTGCGGCTGGCCCTGGCCGGCGGCTCCATGGAGTCGTTGCGGAGGCGGCCAGGGAGGGTTCCGGGGGGGGGACAGAGCGCCTCCCCCCACACTGCAGATGGCCCCAGCAGAACAAGGTAAGTGTTTCGTACACCCCTACTAAGAATGTTTTTTTTCCAGGGATATTGCCCCAGTGAGGTTTTTCTCCTTTCTCTCTCACCTTATAGGTTGTTGATCTGTTAGGTAGGGTTGGCGGAGAATTTCTCCCCGAAACTTCGGGGGGGCTGAGCGCCAACGTGTTCGGCCCCCCGAACAAGTTTCGGGGAGAAATCCTCCGAACCCCCCCTGCCCCCTGCCCCCCCCGGGACAGGACTTACCTTCGCCGAATGTCCCTCCTGGCGGCGGGTCCAGCCGGCGGTTCGGCGGGTGTTCGAGCGGGGCGGGAGCGGCAGCCGGTCTTTCGACCGGCTGCCACCGCCGCCATTGCAATCAAAGAAAAAAAAAAACGCCCCCTGATAGGCTATGTGACGATTAACGTAGCCTATCACGGCTAGATTTGCAAAGTCAGCCGTGATAGGCTACGTCAATCGTCACGTAGCCTCTCATGGGTGATTTAAAAAAAAAAAAAAAGTGTGTACGGATAATGGCGGCCCCCATAGGGAGCCACCATTCCCGTTCCTTATTTGGTCGCTGTAGTCTACGTAAATGTTTACGTAGACTACGGCGAAAATAAGGGCAACGCTATTTGCGTTGCCCTTATTTTCACCGTAGTCTATGTAAACATTTACGTAGACTACAGCAACTAAATAAGGAACGCGAATGGCGGCTCCCTATGGGGGCCGCCATTAGCATACGCGCTTTTTTTTTTAAAGTCACCCGTGATAGGCTACGTGACGATTGACGTAGCCTATCACGGCTGACTTTGCAGATCTAGCCGTGATAGGCTACGTTAATCATCACGTAGCCTATCAGGGGGCGTTTTGTTTTGTTTTTTAACTTTCGCGTTCGCGGCCGGGCGAGGCGGGAAGCCTCCTCCCCGGCCTGAATTTCGGCCGGGGCGAGGCGGGAAGCCTCCCCCCCGGCCTGAATTTCAGCCGGGCCGAGGCGGGAAGCCTCCCCCCCTGGCCTGAACTTCGTGGGGGGAGCAGCGAAGCACCTCCCCCCCACCGCGAATGTCCTTCGAGGACAGGTAAGGGACTTTCGTCCACCCCTACTGTTAGGTTGAATTGATCTGTTAGGAGACAAGATGTAGAAAAATAATTACAAAAACTATGGCTTGTGTCCAGTCTTAGGCTAGCTTAGAATCGACACGCTGGGTTGGATAGCAATTTATTTATACTATTTAGTCATGACTAACTTAACTCCCATTGATCTGTCTCTAACCATGGCTACATCTGGATCCAACCCTATGATTTTGTGCAGAGCTCTTTTCCCCCTCCCTGCAAAAGAAATTTGCTTTTCAGACCCTACAAACAACAGTGTAGTTGTGGAATAACCAGCATTCACACCTTTTAAGCAACCTAATGACCATATTAGGTTGGGTAAATGACAATGCCAATTACAAATCTACTTTCTCCATCATGTGGGAAAAGATCACTCAGTTTTCTGAGAGTTCCTTATATATTTTATAAACATGTTTAAAAGATCTGAAATATAAGCTAATTAATATAAACTCTGGTGTTTTGTTTTGTTAAACAAAATGTTTAACAGATTTTTTAAAATCTGGAAAAGTGAATTTTCTGTCCAATGGACAGGCGGCGGGAGTTGTTGAATATTGCTTATTTGGGCTATAGACCTGGTGGGATGAAGCATTAAAAGTTTATTAGCTCTGCCTTAGGCAGCATTATATTAGATCCCATGTAATTTCAGCAAGTTTATGGAGAAATATGTTAGGCCTCCATGAATAAATGTGAGGTTCTGAACAGTAGGGAGTTGTGTGGGCAATGTTTTTATACTGCGCACCACAGTGTTCAGCTCTTTGGGACACAGTTATTATTATTAGTAGGAACATTATTTCTCTTTGTGCATCTTTGGTGTTTGACTTGTTTACTTAACACTCATAGAGAGGCAGGATTTGCAATAATATGCCATATAGCTGTATTAATAAGGGAATTATGTCACACTGAATACATGAGAAATGCCGTATGCCCAAGAAAATGTGTTCCCTACTATCATTTCACACTCTACAGGGGGCTGTTTTCTTGAGTGGATAGCAAGTTTCAGCATTCAGGAAAGGCATTTCCTGCTTAATCTGGGGGAGGATGGATAACAAAGTATAAATGGATTTTTCAAATTTATTTACCACCGTATCAAGGCAACTGTTGAATTGCATTCTATAAGGAATCCACTAGGATTTTCTGAACCACACCTCTTCAGACTTTAATCTTGTTGTGCATCATGAATTCAGCAAGGCTGGGTCTCTCTCTCTCTCTCTCTCTCTCCCCCCCCCCCCTTCCTCTATGGAGATCTCACTACACAGCATGGAATAGGATAAGTATTCAGACTCAACAGTGAACCCAACCTTATGGAATAGGATTCATTCATCCTTCGATGACCCTGCTTGGGTGTCCTTTTTGAGGGCAGACAGATACAGGCTCTGTCACATGCCCATCTTTGGGCACAAACATATTCTGGCAAGCTGACACAAAACACCAGAAACAGTGAAAACTTTTATTGGTAACAAAATCAGGTTTTGTATATGAACTTCTTAGCTGTCATGGCAAAAGCTTACTGGTTGCAACTCTTTCCAGAAATCGTATAGCTTAAGGTAATTAACTACAGGCTCATTACTTAGTTCAAAGAACAGTCAAAAACTAATAACTGTAACTGTGTCAGAGATCAATACAACTTGGTTTCCCTGTTCCAGTCTGCTATTTACATAACAAACAACTGCATGTTGACTGCATTCACACAACTGATGTCACATCATGTCTAGTTTGGCACTAAAATACACTAGTACTGCAGAAAGAACAAGTTTAAATAAATATTCTCTGTGGTGGCCCCACTCTGTGGAACTCCCTTCCTAGGAAACTCCGCCATGCCCCCTCTTTAATGAGCTTCCTCCATGCATTGAAAACTTGGTTGTTCAGGCAGACATTTGGAGGTGGGTTAGGGTATTTTTAGAACAGAATGTTTTAATGTTTAATTTTACTGTTTTTTTATTGTTGCACATCGCCCAGAGTGGCTGGGTGACCAGCCAGATGGGCGATTAAGAAATTTAATTAATTAATAAAATAAATAAATAAGTTTATCTGAGCTTCTGAAAAGCAGGTACTTGTTTGGGAGCTAAAATCACTTTTTAGTACCAAAGGATTGTAAGACAGAAACCTAAGTATGACTTGTAGCATCACAGAGACTTTTTAAGTCTGAAGAATTTCAAGTGAAATTTCTTTTATTTCCCTTGGTACTTTTAAAAAATACAGCTGATAAATAAAGCTGCAGTGTAGCAATAAGAATCTTGAGTATATTGTATGATGATAAAGTAAAATCTTAGAGGGAGGAAAAGTAAAGAACATTACTCATTTAAACAAGCCATCTGATAATACTTTGCTGCATTGCTTTCAAAATGCATAAGTAGTATTAAACATATCTGTGGAGGCTTGCTTTACTGCTATTTTCTTCATTGGCCATTAAAAAGGAGGTAAAAAGGTATTTAAAATGGCTGTATTTCAGGAATCTGATAAATGCAGATGCACCTTTCGGGGGGGGGTGTTTCTCCTCATGCAACTTCAATCACAGGAGCGGGGGAGTAGGGCCAGGCTGACTAGCACCACCCCTGCCATTGGGCTCACTGTTCTCCCCACCCCGTCAATGCATAATCAGGGCCACAAATCATATAGGGTGCTTACACATATAGGGCAGGCTTCAGATCCAGGCCTAACTAACACAGTGGCTTATAGTTGTAGCAGCCAGTGTCATGATACCCCTATTTCCTTCTATGGGTAAAGAAGCTTCTGAGGCCTGTGCATGCACAATCAAGCCCAGCATCAATGCTAGGCATGGTTGGGCACCTGCCAAGGGCCCACATCCCAACATGGGCCCACTGACATGACCCCCTGGACCTGCTCCTTCTCTTCATTATTTCAGTCTACTTGTTCACCTGCTTCTCGCTCTGGCTCATACAAAGATGGTGGGGATAAAGAGGAACACTACGTGCCACTGCTTTAAGGGAATTGAAAGCAAATGCTGTTCTGTGACAGTATGCAGTGAAGCTGAATACCATGGACTATTGCTTCCCTGGTAGATTATCTGTGCTACTGTACATGGCGGGTGAAAAAAATCAAACACTGTTGAGTGATTGGGAAACAACAGCCTACATTATCATTATATATGTGGGTGCTCGGTACATAGTGGGGAGTAAATTGTCAAGTGCTTTTTTCCCTCCTGCCTAAGTCGTATGTGTGAAAAAGCCCCCAAATGAAAATGGGAATCAAACACAGGCCTTTTGATTTATACTTAGGTTTAGTGTGCATCTCTCATGGCCACTCTATGTTGAGGGACATCTTATATTCACCAAAGTGTTGGCTGCACTCCAAATGTTAACTTAAGACATATGAGTAGACACGGCTTTGCAAAACTAATTTGGGATTGGAAAACAGTGTTGTTGTTTTGTTTTGTTTTAAAAAAGGAAATACGTGACATTCCTTACCATGAAGGACAGCTGAGAACCAAAAACAAAACAAAACAAAAAACCTCAACAGCTCTTTTCTCCTTTCCCTTATAAATCTCCCCAGCTTTTGTTGTCTTGTGTTACAAAGGGACAACTAAGCCTATTTTCACAACCACCTTCTTTTTTCAGGCAAATGCACAGACAAACGAAAGACCAGTGAATGTATGCAGAGCTCATACACTGACGACTTGCACAGAACATAGGAAGCTACTTTATACCAGGTTGGACTATTTACCCATCTAGTACAGGGGTGCAGAACCTAGGGCACAGGAGCCAAATCTGGCCCACTTGAGGTCCTAATCTGGCACTCCAGGGTTCCCCAGATGGCCATGCTCCTTCGTTCAACCACCGATCATTTGGTGGTTTCCTGGCTTTGGCATGGATTTTTCCTGTTCTAAAAGGTTGAAGTGCATCTCCTAAGGCTTAGTTATTAGCATTAAGGGCATAATCCTATTGAGATAGTCAGCAGCCTCCGAAGTCAGAGGCTGCCGAGTATCCAATGCAGGGTGGCCTCAATCCGGCTACCCTGCATTTTTGGCTAGACAGACGATTTTGGTTGTCTAACCACAGTCTCAGAGAGGGGGAGGGAAGGAGGCCGCATTGCATAACATGGCTTCTGCAGTCTCCTCCCCTCCCCACCCACTGGACTGCCCCCTTTTCCCCATGTCTGTGCTCCAGTTCCAAAATCCGACCTCGGTTCCCAGAAAACAAAGAATCCTATGGTCCTCTAGACACCATCTAGTGGCCATAGGATTGCTCCCTAAGAGCTTTAAGCTAAAATAAGCTGGGGGGTTGGGGGGCCCTGCCCCTTTTGCTTTTGGACCCAGCCATTTTGCCTTTGGCTCCGCCTATCACTGGAATGAGAGTGATGGGCGCTGAGAGCTTCTCAGAAATGGAATTTGGCCCTTGGGCTGAATCTAGTCAGTATTGGCTACTCCGACTGAAAGCAGCTCTGCAGGGTTTCAGACAGAGGTTTTTCCCATCACCTGCTACCTGATCCTGGAGATGCAATGACCAGCCAGGAAAGAGATCTTGGGGTTGTGGTGACAATTCAATAAAGATGTCAACCTAGTATGCAGCTGCTGTAAAAAAAGTCAAACTCCAGGTTAGGCATAATTAGAAAAGGAACTGAGGATAAAACTGCCAATATCACACTGCTCTATACAAATCTATGGTGTGACCACATTTGGAATACTGTGTAAAGTTCTGGTCACCACACCTAAAAAAAAAAAAAAAGATATTGTAGAGCTGAAAAAAGTGCAGAAAGGGCAACTAAAATGATCAAGGGGCTGGAGCATCTCCCCTATGAGAGAAGGTTACCACAGCTGGGATTGTTTAGCGTGGAAAAAAGAAGGGTAAGGGGAGCCATGATAGAGGTCTACAAAATTATGCATGGTGTGGGGAATTTCTCCTTCTCCCAAAATACTAGAACCTGGAGTCATCCTATGAAGTGATTGGTGGAGGATTCAGGATGGCTAAAAGGAAGTACTTCACACAGTGTGCAGTTAAATTATGGAATTTGCTACTACAGGATGTAGTGATGCCCACTAATCTGGATGGCTTTAAAAGGGGCTTGGGCAAATTCCTGGATGAAAAGGCTATTTTCCTGGATGAAAATGGCTACTAGTCTTGATGGCTGTGTGCTACTTCCAGAATCCCTGCTGAGCACAGCTGGATGACCAGGATTCCAGGGGGGGAGGAATGGAGCGCCTCCCCCCCATCCAGGATTCCGGGGGGAGGGACGGAGTGCCTCCCCCCCACCATCAGCATAGTCCATGAAAGGTAAGTGCCTTTCATACATCCCTAGTCATCCATAGACACAATAGGTAAATGCCAAAGCTGCAATCCACTGATTATGCATTTTGTGGTGGTGCCCACAGCAATTTGGCCGCCTTGAGTCCCAGTATTGGGAAAAAGGCGGGATATAAATAAATATAATAAATAAATAAATTTCTCAAATTCCAAAATGTGCCCATGAGTCCAAAAGGGCTGGAGACCCCTGGTTTAGGGCTTTGAAGATCAAAGCCAGCACCTTGAATTGAGTCCAGAAACAAGTGGAATCTAGTGAAGCTGTTCTGCAAGGTTGGTATCATAAGGTTAACAAAGTGCACTCGTGGCAAAAGTCTCTGCATTGCATTTTGCCCTAGCTGTAGGTTGTGAACACTTTCAAAGGGCAGGCCCATGAATTAGTGCATTACAATAATCTAAATGTGAGATGATTAAAGTATGAACCACTGTGGCCAGATCTTCCTTCCCCAGTAAATGCAATGTTAGGAAAATGCAACTTTACATATTTTTAACTTTGTGCAGTGTTCTCCTGCAATAGTTCTACATGGGCGGATTGTACGTTACCCCCTCTTGAAAATACGTTATTTTCTTGTCACCTTACAGTGATCGTTCCATGTTCCAAAATATGTGTGTGTGAATCAGGTCTAACTTAGGTCACAGCAAACTTAGCACAAAGGACTTATTAAAACACAGGTCTCCAAATGCAGCATTCCAGAATAACACAATTGATGTTAACTGTGGTGTAACTAGGGATGTACGAAAGTTCCGCCACGGATCTCGGCGAGGCCGAATGCCAGTGCATATGTCCCCCCGAAATCGGTGGTGGAATGGCCCCCCCCCCGGGACGGGACTTACCTTGGGCGGATCTTCCTGGCGGCGGTTCCAGCAGCGTCTCCGGCTGCGGTTCGGCGGCATCTCTGGCGGTGGTTCAGTGGTGGCGGCTGCGGCGGCCGGTCTTCCAACCGGCTGCCGCCGCCGCCATTTCCAGTTAAAAACAAAACAAAACAAAAAAAGTGATACGTAGCCTATCACGGCTAGATTTTAAAAAAAACACCGTGATAGGCTACGTAAATGTTTACGTAGCCTATCGCGGCTGACTTAAAAAACAAACGCGCGTACGCATCCCTGCGTCCCTGCAGTCAGCCGTGATAGGCTACGTAAATGTTTACGTAGCCTATGAAGGCTGATTTTAAAAACAACAACAATGCGCGTACGCAAATGGCGGCGGCCATGGCTGCCACCATTTGCGTTCTTTATTTTGGCACGTCTTTGTCTACGTAAACATTTATGTAGACTAAGACAGCGAAAATAAGGGGAACGCAAATAGCATAGATGCTACGCTATTTGCGTTGCCCTTATTTTCGCCGTAGTCTATGTAAATGTTTACGTAGACTAAGACGTGCCAAAATAAAGAACGCAAATGGTGGCGGCCATGGCCGCCACCATTTGCGTACACGCGTTGTTGTTTTTTTTAAAATCAGCCGTCATAGGCTACGTAAACATTTACGTAGCCTATCACGGCTGACTGCAGGGACGCAAACGGCGGCGGCTACGGCCGCCGCCATTTGCGTCCCTGCTAGCCAGCGGCCAGATGTCTGGCTGCTGGCGGAGCCGGCCGGCGGCTCCGCAGAATCCCTGCGGAGCGGAGCCGGCCGGCCAGGATTCCAGGGGGGAGGAACGGCTCCCATGGGGACCACCATTTGCGTTCCTTATTTTGGCATGTCTAGTCTACATAAAGATTTACGTAGACTACGGCAAAAATAAGGGCAACGCAAATAGCGTACACGCTTTTTTTTTTCCAAAGTCACCCATGATAGGCTACGTGACGATTTACGTAGCCTGTCATGGCTGACTTTGGAAATCTAGCCGTGATAGGCTACGTAAATAGTTACGTAGCCTATCACGGGTGTTTTTGTTTTTTTTTTACTTTAACTTTTTTTTTGCAATGGCGGCGAGAGCCATTGAACCGTCCGCCGCTCCCGCCCCCGACGAACCGCCGCCGAACCGCCACCGAGAGGGACATTCGCTGAAGGTAAGTCCCATCCTGGGGGGGGGGGGCGGGGGGCCGGCGGAGAATTTCCCCAACACTTTTGGGGGGCCGAATGCGTCGGCACTTGGCCTCCCGAAGATTCGTGGAGAAATTGTCTGCCAACCCTATGAAAAATAGGGAATGCAAATGGCGGCCGCCGTAGCTGCTGCCATTTGCGTAGGCAGGTTTTTTTTATTATTATTGGCTTGCCGTGATAGGCTACGTAAATACTTATGTAGCCTATCATGGCAGCCTGGCTGGATGCAAATGGCGGCCACTATGGTGGCCGCCGTTTGCGTCTGCACCAGCTAGTCCATGGCTGGAACTCCGGCTGCAGACGGCCCTGGCCGGCTGCTCCGCAGAGCCGCCGCAGTTTGGAGCCGGCCGGCCAGGATTCCGGGGGGGGGGGGAGGACCAGATCGCTTCCCCTGTCAAAGATTCCGGGGGGAGGGACAGAGCCCCCCCCACCGAGAACACAATCCGTGAAAAGGTAAGTGACTTTTGTACATCCCTGCCGCCCACTAGGGATGTACGAAAGTCACTTACCTTTTACGAAATTTGATTTGCGATCGGGGGGGAGGCGCTCCGTCCCTCCCCTCCAAATTCTGGTGGGGGGGGAGGCGCTCCATCCCTTCCCCCCCGAATCCTGGCTGGCCAGGCCGCAAATGGCTGCGGCCATAGCGGCCGCCGTCTGCGTCTCTGCAGTCAGCCGTGACAGGCTACGTAAATGTTTAAGTAGCCTATCACGGCTGAGTAAAATTTTTTTTAAAAAAAGTGCGTACGCAAATGGCGGCGCCCATGGGCACCGCCATTTGCGTTCCTTATTTTGGCACGTCTAGTCTACGTAAACATTTACATAGACTACGGCGAAAATAAAGGGAACGCAAATAGCGTAGATGCTACGCTATTTGCGTTCTCCTTATTTTCGCCGTAGTCTATGTAAATGTTTACGTAGACTAGACGTGCCAAAATAAGGAACACAAATGGCAGCACCCATGGTCGCCGCCATTTGCGTACACGCAGTTTTTTGTTTTACTCAGCCGTGATAGGCTACGTAAACATTTATGTAGCCTATCATGGTATTTTTTAAAAATCTAGCTGTGATAGGCTACGTAAATCTTTACGTAGCCTATCACTTTTTTTGTTTTGTTTTATTTTTTAACTGGAAATGGCGGCGGCAGCCAGTCGGAAGACTGGCCACTGCAGCTGCCGCTGCTGAACCACTGCCAAACCGCCACCAGAGCCGCCGCCGCCAGGAGGATTCGCCCAAGGTAAGTCCTGTCCCGGGGGGGCGGGGGGGGCAGACCGTTTCGCCACCAATTTCGGGGGCCGAATGTGCTGGCATTCGGCCTCCCCAAGATTCGTGGCGAAATTCTCTGACATCCCTACCGCCCACCTTTCACACTATGCAGTAGCCACCTCGAATTGGAACCGGAATTTCCCACTTCCGTGCTCCTGCTTTCAATAACCTAATATCCCGGTATTTCCCCTTAATGTGCTCTGATTTTCCGCCTTCGCTAACATATCCAGTCATAGTCCCCTCCCCCGCCTGTCCATGTGCGGCGGTGTTTGTATTTCCCTCCTGTCCAATCACAGCTCTTGACGGCCCCATGTCTTCTTCCAGCTACCAATTGCATAGCTTCTAGGGATGTGGGAGAATTTCTCCACTAATCTCGGGGAGGCCAAATGCCAACGCATTCGGCCCCCTGAAATTGGTGGAGAAATGGTCCGCCACCCCCCCGCCACCCCCCGGGATGGGACTTACCTTGGTCGAATGTCCCTGGCGGCGGCGGCTCCCGGCAGCTCCTGGCAGTGGTGCGGCGGCGGCTGGTCTTCCGACCGGCCGCCGCCACCGCCATTTCCAAGTGTAAAACAACAACAACAACAACAAACGTGATAGGCTACGTAAAGATTTACGTAGCCTATCACGGCTATTTGCGTTGCCCTTATTTTCGCTGTAGTCTATGTAAATGTCTACGTAGACTACCCGTGCCCAAATAAGGAACGCAAATGGCGGCACCCATGGGCGCCGCCATTTGCGTACGCGCTTTTTTTTTCCTCCCAAAGTCAGCCGTGATAGGCTACGTAAACATTTACGTAGCCTATCACGGCTGACTGCAGGGACGCAAACGGCGGTGGCTACGGCCGCCACCATTTGCGTCCTGGCAGGAGAAGAGGATTTGTGGCCGGAGGGACAGGGCGCCTCCCCCCCGGACAGAATTTTGGCGGGGAGGGACGGGGCACCTCCCCCCGCCCAGAATTTTGGGGGGAGGAACAGAGCACCTCCCCCCCACTGTGAAGCAAGCTGCGGGACCAGGTAAGTGACTTTCGTCCATCCCTAAAAAAAATTAGCTTCCTCAGCAGCCCCTATTTCCTCAGCAACAAGCAAAGGGCTGGATGTGCACATGCTTGCCTGATCTCGGAAGCTAAGCGGGGTCGGTCCCGGTCAGTTCTTGGATCGGAGACCGCCTGGGAATCAGGCTTCCTTCACTGAGCAGGGGGTTGTTGTATCCCTTCAAATGAGATTAAGTTTTACCCGCTCCTATCCCCCGCTCTGGATCATTTTTTTTTAAATTCAGGCGTTATCCTCGCAGAATTGGGGCTTCTCCGCAATGGTTTTTTTTCTAATTGAGGCATGATCTTGGAAGCTTTGAAGTTGTGAGGCATCACAGTTTTGAAGCTTCGAAGATCATGCCTCAATTAGAAAAAAAAACATCGCGGAGAAGCCCTGATTCTGCGAGGATAACACCTGAATTTTAATTTAATTTAACCTGGCCAAAAATGTTCATAAGAATTGCCTTCCCCTTGTCTCATTTTTAGTATTTATTGATGCCAAAAGGAAAGGTGCCAATGGCCATCTTTAAAAATATATTTAAGTTAGGTGTCTTTTTGAAGAAACCCGGCCCCCCCAACAATACCACCAATGCCACAACTGTATAATAACACTGGAAATCTTTGACCTTTTAAATTCTATTTTTTGCAAAGTGAACATGAATAGATTGTTCGTCCATTCCTTGCATATTGTGGACGTGAGTCAACTTTTTAGAAATTTTCTAATTTTCATTCCCTTTTTTCTGGCTTCACAGATTTTTGTATTTTGAATGGTAATTAGTTTGTTTATCCAATGTTATCAGGTCCACTTTTTGGAAAAGACACTTCCTCTCTGTTGGCCAATAATTTTATGTTACTTGAATGTAAGTGGTTGAGTCCAGTCTTAGTCATACTTTTAATAAACCCATTGAAATAAATGCGAATTTTGTTAGTCATGACTAACATAAGTCTCATTGGTTTCAGTGGATCTACTCTTAGTATGTCTAAGTCTGGATTCAACCCAATGGGATGAATCCAAAAGTTCTGTTCTTGGAAGTAGAGTTCCACTCATAGAAATACCCCTTCTACTTGTAGAACATTTCTTCAATGAATGAAAGTTTCTCCCATTCATAGAATGGAAACTTTGGATCCAACCTATTGCCATATAACCTGTGAAACTCACAGTAAGCAAGGTTTCCCCATTCTCCACATTGTTGTTTGCTCAAGCAATGGGAATCAGCCCATAGAGCTTCAACTGACATTGCAGTAAATGGAGAATTATTTGTGTGACCTGGAGTGTTCTTGTGAAGAAAAGGCTCAACATCCTCACATTGCACACTTGATAAGATTTACCAGGTATCTGCATACAGGTACTAGTTAGGAATCCCACATGCCAATCTCCCTGTTTATTTGGTGATATTCAGGTAATGTTTCTTTTGGTATATAAGTTTTGGCAGTCAGATTTTATATGGTAGCATCCCAAGCTGTGTTTTTATGCCATCTGTCAGGGTGGACACTGAGCCCATAGAATCCCAGAGTAGTTCTGATTCTGAGGAAGAGAAGTCACTCCTGGGAGAGGAGCACGCTCCTCTTTCCCAGGGCCAACAGCTGACGGAGATTCCTCCCACCAGCATTCCTAGCTTAGATAGCAGTCCAGGGAGTGACAGAGCGCGGATAGCAGACTTGGTGGACGCGCGACGCTGACACAGAGAGCGGCGCCAAATGGAGGGCGCAGAAAGGAGGCGTAGTGCCCAGTTGGCGCGCAAACAACAGCTGCGCCCAGAGGATCCAAGGGAAAAGGGGAGGGATTCTCCCTAGTCCTTAAGTTCAGGGGTCTGCCAGTAATTCCCTTTCAAACAGGGACCAACTGTTCCAACTTAGGGCATAGGTACTGTGCTGCTCAGATCTGGTTGCAAACGGTAGAGTTGTTAAGTTGTAAAAGAAGAATAAAGCTTCGAAAGGAATCCCTTTTGTCTGTATCTGGACTTGGCTACTGGATTAGACTGAGAGAGGCCTCCAAGGAGCCCTTGACACCATCAGAGAGATTTATCTTGAGAAAAAAGATACTTGCCAAGTTAGATAAAGCCAAAAAGGTCCAATTATCTTGTCAGTGAATGCAGTACATTATGAAATGTAAAGGAAAGAATGGATTCCGCCAACAGACTTGAGGAGGAGCAGTGCAACTTGGCCATATCTTTAAGTATTCCATCATTGTGTATTAGACTCTGGGTGTGGGCTGCACTTTTAATCACATGAGTAAATTTCAAAGTAAATTACTTGTGATTTCACAAGATTCAGTTCTGGAGACCAAACATCATGTTCCTCAGAAGAACTTGATTCCGCCCCCCCCACCACCCTAAAATGTGCTGAGGTTTCAAGGGAAGTCTCTTGTTTTAATGTCTATCACCTATAACATAAACATCCTGTAAATGCTGAAAAGCTTATCCCAATGTCTACTGGATTTTATCAGTGGTGAATATATGTCACTCATTGCAGAAAAATGTTTGATCTTAGCAACTATCATACTCCAAGGAGGTTGTCACACACTCATAAGAGCAAGCTAATGTATTCCAATTAAAAGGAATGACAAATAAAATAACGTACAAATATGATACCAGAGTATAATGGGTAAGATACTAAAATGAAGAGGCAAAGTATACCATGATTTAAATCAGGGGTGGAGAGAAGATAATCTCCAGATGTTTGGGACTTGAACTCCCAGAAGTTCCTGCCAGCATGGCCAATGGTCAGGAATGTTCGGAACTTGAAGTCCAAAACATCTGAAGACCTACTTTCTGACCACCCCTGATTTAAATAATACAGTTATAAAAAAAAATGTTGAGCTTTAGTTCCTAACCCCAAAATTGTTGGAGTTAGTTCCTTTGCACCTTAAAGGTGCAAAGAGGAATTTGTAATTTTCAAGAGCCAGATGTTTAGAAGGGTGTACAAGGAGGGTGTACATACCAGGATCCAAGAAATTCAAGCAATTCAAGTCTGAAGTATGGGTGTAGCCATGTAGAAGCTGAAACTACAGCACAGTCCAAAGACAACCCCAGAACCAAGGTAGATGCAGCCAATTTGGTTCATTCTAAACTTTGAGGGGGAAAGTTTGCACGAAAATACATATGCAAATACAATGCACATGTTGCAAGCACGTTTCTTAATATAATGCATTTGTAACGTTATTTTCACAAATATAAGCATTTTTGTGTGCACTTTCCCCTAATATGCACATTTATGCATGCATTTTTTTTTAATTGGAGAACTCCATTGCAAAATTGAGAGATGTGCAGTAATTGAGTTTCAGGTGCTTCAAAAGTTGTAAAATTAGGTTTGAAATTGGTTCAGAAGTGTGACATCAGATAAGTTTGCACTAAAATGCGAACCAAACAAATCTCTCCCCAGGAAAATTGGGGAGGGCATCCAGAGCACATGCCTGGATGCCTTTCCTCCCTTCCTCGTTGGGTAATCCACCAGGAGAGAGAAGACTCAAGAACGCTGTTGGTAAGTTAGACTGAGGGCCAAAGTACACACTAAAGGCGCAATCCTATGGATGGTTAGACAGAAAGAAGTCCTACAACTGCCAGTATCCCCCAACCAGCACCTTTGGGGACAAATAGCAGCAGCCAGAGCAGTTTCCCTCTCCTCCTTTCTTCCTTCTTTCCTTCCAGAAAGAGATGAATTCTGATAATAAATGTGTGTTTCATATTCATTGATTAACATATTACAGTATCTATTTGCCAACTGTAAATTAGAAAATATCCAATTTGTTTTCTGATGAGTGAAAATAATGGCATTTCTCTCCTTCTGCATCATACTTCCCCTCATTTGCCCGATTCCTGAAATTTAACTTAATTACTTTATACTGTAGAATTACCTTAATAGAAAGAATTGGACAAAATATTTGGTGGGCTTTGTTAGAGGTAAATCTTGTAGCACTGGTGCCCAAATCCTCATTGTTTTTACTGAAGTCTTTAGAAGTGATGTGGAGGTTGTTGTAATAAGGTTGGCCTATGATGTTTAATAACATTGGATTGGTATTCTCTATCCTAAACAGTTGTGTGTTTCTGCTGAAAACCTGAGGAATGTGCCATGAGTGTTAAAAATGTTAGATAAAATGTGACATACTAAAAACTGTATTTTGTCTGTCTGTCTGAAATACTGTTGCTGTTTACCATTATTTGCATAATTAAGATTGATCCCTCACAACATCCTCGTTTATTTCTGGAGTCTTCCTGTTTGCTATTGGTTTAGCTACAAGTGTAATAACCCCTTTCTCAACTCTTCTCTATTGTTACAAATTGGTTTTTAGAAAACTTCCTACAGCTCTGTTTTGCTGCGTGGTATTCTCTGTGTAAAGCTATCTTTGGGTCTTAACATTTCTCTGAAGACCAATTTTGATGTTTTGTTACTCATGAAATTTCAAATGTGAGAGCTGAACCATCACAACCCGCCCCATTGCCTTGCCCCAAAGTAATTAGACAGCAATCTATAATTTTCTGGATCAGATTAATCCAAGAGTGGTTTTTATGTATTTGCTTTACAACAGTCTCCTTTAAGGGCCCAGAAACATCCCTTCAATTAAGGAGGCATTTGTTAATATCCTAAAATTATCTGAGTCTCATCAGGTGAAATCTTCAAGCTACACCAACTGAAACTCACCCGAGCAACTGTGATCAGCCAGCTGAAGCCCCAGAAACCACCACTGCTCCCAGTTCATCTACACGAGCCTTTTACTCTGGGGTGGCTGCGAGCCGAGGTCCCTCGGGACAGATGATGCAGTCGCCACTTTGCAGCCGCCTGTTGTTTTCTCCCAGGAAATGTGGATTTCCAAGGAGGCGCTTTGCTGCAATGTTTTTCATTCACTGTGGCTTTCCCCACAGTTGCAAGCCATCTGTCCCTTCCCCAAAATGACTTCGCATTTTGTAGTGGGCATGTTGTAGGCATGTGTAGTGCCTGCGTGACTCTGTGACACCCCTTTACTCCCCCTGTCCCTTCATAGCTGCTCAGTTACAGAGGCTCAGAGGGGCGTTTTCATTTATTTAATCACACTTTCACACATTTTTTTGGCTTTGTATCTTCACAACGGTTGCTTTTGGACTCAGTGCCCAAAGGCCGGGGGAGTCTTGAGGGAGGACCAACTTCACTCTGGTCACCATTTCAGAGTGATGGGTAGGCAAGTACCATTCATGCCTTGTGAATGTGAACCATCACAAGAGTCTCAGGCTGGGGAACTGACAAACTGATGGTGTGGAAATGAAGGCAGAACACCCGCTTTTTACCTAATGAGGGATGGACAGACACAACAGAATCCCTAAAATACAAAACAGCCACTGAAATGTTGCATCCCCACACTCATGGGACTGCACAGCTGCAGATTAAAGTATAATGACAAAAAAAAGAGTATGGCGGAGTCTGTTAGGGAAGCCCACAGTAAATCATGAGTGTATACCAGCAGAAGCTAATTTGAAGCTGAAATGCTGCGCAGTTGCGATGGAGTGGAGGGTGAAAGCGGTGCCATGTAGACGGGGCCCAAGTCAGAAAAGACCATCTTCTGCTGCTCATTTAGGGAGTCAGCTACACAGTACAGGTGGGCAGTACACTGGCAAGATTCGCACTCTGTCCCTAGTGCCTAACAACAAGCCTAACATGCTCGTCATATCTGGTGTGAAGCACTGCTGACAACACAGAGCTCACTTGCACTTAGATCTGCCTGCTCATATTGTCATTTTAGGAGACCTATTTGATTGCATATGAAATCCACGTGTCAAGGCTTCGGATATTACATTACTGTTGGGATCCTGACTTGTGAATGAATCTTGCATCTTGAATTCTGGTTAGTAATGTAATATCCTGGTCACCCATTAACACAGTAATACAGTGAATGCCAGCTGATCAGTCACAGTGGTTATGCTCCTCAACATGAGAGCAACCAGCGACTCATCTGAATCCACCAAATGACAGCTGTTGGAGATGGCAGCAGTTCGTTGACTTCTAGAACACTGACAAGTAAAAGGAACAAAGAGCTTTTGGAAGGGGCTTTCCAGATGACACCCCCTTTTGATTAACGGAGAAGGGGGGATGAATGCTTCATAAGTGGACCATGGGAGCATGCAGGGTTCAGAGCAATGCATTGAAAAGGTGGTGAGGGAAACAATTGTCACAAAATAGTGAGGAATTTGTTGCACTGTAGCACCGTACTTGGAAAGCGCTCAGCCTCTAGAGATACTTCAAAAAATATTTTAAAACACATCATTGTCACTGAACGTCATAATGACCCAATTCAGAATACAAATTTGGTGTTGTTAAAATGTGCACCGTATTCTAATCTGGGTCGTCCCAACAATCAATCATCTCCAGCTCAGACTGCCATCTGAGCTGGAAAATAACTCACCACCATCCTGCTCCCATTCACTCAGCTGACTGTCGCTGTGGCCCCTTCTCTTCCTCCCCATCTCTGTCACTCCCTGACACCTGGAATGCAACTATGGCAGCATCCCAGGACCCAGGGATACTACCATTCGAGGCATCAGAAAGGGGGACAGGAAGGAACAGAGAGGGAAGAAGAGGCAGCACAAGAAAGAAAGAGAGAGGCCACCCTCCTTCTCTCCCTGTTACCATTGCCTTCCCAGCAGCTACCACTGACAGTGACTCCTCAGTAGCGTGGTAAGGGGGATGGAGGGAGGTTGGACGAGGGGATCAGGCCTTGCTTTGCCACTGACATAATGTCACCAGGAGAGCAACTGCTTCTGGCCCCAAACTGGGTTCAGAATTAACAGACTTAATTTTCATTATATTTAATAGCTCTGTTTGCCAAAACTAGTTCTAAATTGAACAAGGAATGTCACTCTGTACCAATGATGTCCTGGATGCTATCTGAGATGTGCCCATGGCACATTAGCACTAGGGATGGACAAATTTGTCAGTTTTAGTTTCTCCCTTATTCATTTTTTGTAAATCTCAAGTTCTTTCCATCCCAAATATGAAGGATTCTGCAAATTTTGTTAATTTTTTTACCGAAAACGTACAGAATGAAATTCTCATCCATCTGCACCCGCCAGATTCAACAGGTATAGCTATTCCCAGCATTTTGTACCTGCCTGCCATATAGCTGCCATGTAGATAAGAAGCCTGTCAGAAAAAAAGAGATGGCAATGCTAATTCAGCATGAGAAAGATGGCTGAATACGCAGAGATTCAAACCCAGACCCTTAAGACCTAAGCACTTAAAGCCCTGGGCGTGGATGGGTGAACCTTTTTCCACTTTCTCCCACATTCAGTTTTTAATATCTTAAGTTATTTCCATCCCAAATATGAAGAAATCAGTGAATTTTAAATTCTTATTAAAAACGAACTGGAATGAAATTCTCAGTCATCCCTAATTAACAGATACTTTAAAAGGTCCCCTTGTTTCAGATGTGCATTCTAACCATAAACGTGTTTCTTTACAGCTAAGAATACACACAAGGTTGATTAAGTAATGAAACTTATAAGGTCACAATTCCTGAGAGAAAATATACTTCCATGATATGAAAATAAATTAATTGGTATCAGAGCTGTCTGAATATTACAGTGTGCTTTTTTTAGGATATGTGTTTTTAAAATTAGTTTTAAAAGGGAGGTTAATCCCTTAAGGCCTATTAAATAGGGGGGGAACCTTTATAAGAGTTGTTGATGGGGCTGGTGGGGGTAGGAAGCACAGGAGCACTACGGTACAAAGTAGTAAATGAAATATTTATATGTTCCGCTGAAGCAGAGCTTATGTTCTAGAGGGAGAAGCCCTGTTGAGATGGGTTTTCCCCTTTGTTCTGAATCTATTTTTCCAATTGCTCTGACACAGCTGTTGGTTTCACAATCACTCTGACATTGATGAGATTAGAAAGGAGAGGCCTGCCTGCTCCGCATGACCAATGACAAACACAAAGTTGGTACGCATTCTAAGCATGTATCCCGGGAGTAAGAGAGGCCTTTGCACTGTGCTTCAATATGCACAAATGGGTTCTTCAAAAATGTAGTAGGGTGAGGCCAGCAGGGTTGTCGTGATCTACAAAGAGGATGTTAATGCACTGTATGGAGTGTATGTTTAGGTGTAGTCAGTCGAGGATATGGCTTCCTAGGATTCCACTCATGTATGTTACGGTGTGCGCACATTGATTCCAGCCAAGGCGCAAATCAGGTTTATGTCACACAGAGAAATGGAATCTCCATGATAAACTGAGTGTGTTTTACAAAGATATTTTTAAGGACAAAAGAAGAGAGATGGCACCAGGCACCCTGCAGCCCGCTCCACACAGCCCAGTTACAACAAAATACTCAGATTTAAAGTGGTGTCATCTTAACTTCAGGTCCTCCCTGTATATAATACTGCACTTAGGGTTGGCGGAGAATTTCTCCCCGAAACTTCGGGGGGCCGAGCGCCAACGTGTTCGGCCCCCCGAAGAAGTTTCGGGGAGAAATCCTCCGAACCCCCCCCGCCCCCCGCACCCCCCCCCGGGACGGGACTTACCTTCGCCGAATGTCCCTCCCGGCGGCGGGTCCGGCCGGCGGTTCGGCGGGTCTTTCGACCGGCTGCCGCCGCCGCCATTGCAATCAAAGAAAAAAAAAACAATGCCCCCTGATAGGCTACGTGACGATTCACATAGCCTATCACGGCTAGATTTGCAAAGTCAGCCGTGATAGGCTACGTCAATCGTCACGTAGCCTATCACGGGTGACTTTAAAAAAAAAAAAAAGTGTGTACGGATAATGGCGGCCCCCATAGGGAGCCACCATTCCCGTTCCTTATTTGGTCGCTGTAGTCTACGTAAATGTAGACTTTGACTTTGCAGATCTAGCCGTGATAGGCTACATGAATCGTCACATAGCCTATCAGGGGGCGTTGGTTTTTTTTTTAACTTTCGCGTTCGCGGCCGGGCGAGGCGGGAAGCCTCCTCCCCGGCCTGAATTTCGGCCGGGCCGAGGCGGGAAGCCTCCCCCCCGGCCTGAATTTCGGCCAGGCCGAGGCGGGAAGCCTCCCCCCCCATCCTGAATTTTGCGGGGGGAGCAGCGAAGCGCCTCCCCCCCACCACGAACGTCCTTCGAGGACAGGTAAGGGACTTTCGTCCACCCCTAACTGCAATGTATCAGTAGCTTTCTTTTGGAAAGCATCTGATGTTCATGGTGTTATGAGTTTGTTCATGATATTATACTGTAAAATTTTGATATAATAGCTGAACCCTGACAAAACTGAGGTACTTTGGGTGGGAAACAAGGGGAGGTTGGGGGATGCTGACCTGGTGTTGAATGGAGTATGGCTACCCTTGAAAGGCCAGGTCCGCAGCCTGGGGGTCATTTTAGACTCCCAGATGTCCATGGAGGCTCAGGTGTCAGCTGTGACCTGGGCAGCGCTGTACCAACTCCATCAGATACGGCGGCTGCGCCCCTTCCTTCCAACCATCTGCTCCCATCGGTAGTTCATGCCTTAGTTAGGGGTGCACGAAAGTCACTTACCTGGTCTCGCAGCTTGCTTCGCGGTGGGGGGGAGGCGCTTCGCTGCTCCCCCCGAAGTTCAGGCCGGGGGGGGGAGGCTTCCCTCCTCGCCCGGCCGAAATTCAGGCCGGGGAGAAGCGCCCCGTCTCCCCGGCCGCGAACTTCAAAAGAAAAAAAAAACGCCCCTCTGATAGGCTACGTAACGATTAACGTAGCCTATCACAGCTAGATCTGCAAAGTCAGCCATGATAGGCTACGTTAATTGTCACGTAGCCTATCATGGGTGACTTTAAAAAAAAAAAAGCGCGTACACAAATGGCGGCCCCCATAGGCCATTCGCGTTCCTTATTTGGTCGCTGTAGTCTACGTAAAGATTTACGTAGACTACGTAAAGATTTATGTAGACTACGGCAAAAATAAGGGCAACGCTATTTTTTTTTTTTAAGTCACCCATGATAGGCTACGTGACGATTAACGTAGCCTATCACGGCTGACTTTGCAAATCTAGCCATGATAGGCTACGTTAATCATTACGTAGCCTATCACAGGGGCGTGTTGTTTTTTTTTTACTTTGCTTGTAATGGCGGCGGCGGCAGCCGGTCGAAAGACCAGCTGCCGCCCCCGCCCCTGACGAAGACCTGGGACCTACCGGGACCCGCCGCTGGGAGGGATGTTCGTGAAAGCTAAGTCCCATCCCAAGGGGGGCGGGGAATTTCTCCCTGAACAACCTTCAGAGGACCAAATGCGTTGGCGCTCGGCCCCCCGAAGTTTTGGGGAGAAATTCTCCCCCATCCCTAGCCTTGGTATCCTCTCATCTAGACTCCTGTAATGCACTCTACATACAGTTACCCTTGAAGATGGTTCGGAAGCTGCAGCTGGTGCAGAACGTGGCAGCTTGCCTGATTAAAGGCAGCCGCCGGCATGATCACATCACTCCAGTGCTGAAGGAGTTGCACTGGCTACCAGTTGTTTTCTGGGCCAAATGTAAGGTGTTGGCTTTGACCTTTAAAGCCCTATATGGTTCCAGCTCACCCAATCTCAAAGAGTGCCTTCAGTACGGATGGCGGAGAATTCCGCCATGGATTTCAGTGAGGCCGAAATCTGTGGCGGAACGGCCTGCCACCCCCCCGCCCCCCTGCGGATCCCCCCCAGGACAAGACTTACCTGGGGTGGATGTTCCGGACAGCGGTGGCTCCAGCGACGGCTGCGGCGGCTGCGGCGCCTGGTCTTTCAATCGGCTACCGCGGCTGCCATTTGCAGTCTGGTCTTTGCCGTGATAGGCTATGTAAGTCTTTACATAGCCTATCATGTCTGGGTAAAAAACAAAAAAAAGGCATACGCAAATGGCGGCGGCTACGGCGGCTGCCATTTGCATTCCTTATTTTTCGTCATTTTAGTCTACGTAAATATTTACGTAGACTATTACAGCGAAAAAAAACGGGAATGCAAATAGCATAGTGGGCGCTATTTACATTCCTTTTTTATTCGTCGTTTTAGCCTACGTAAATAGTTATGTAGGCTAAAACGGTGAAAAATAAGGAACACAAATGGCGGCCGCTGCCATTTGTGTACGCCTTTTTTTGGTTTTTTGTTTACCCAGACGTGATGGGCTATATAAAGACTTACGTAGCCTATCACGGCTCCCTGGCTGGATGTAAATGGCGGCCACTATGGTGGCCGCCATTTGCATCCACACCAGCCAGTCCGCGGCCAGAAATCCGGCTGCAAGTGGGCCTGGCCGGCTGCTCCACTGAGCCGAAGTGGAGCAGATCCGGCCGTCAAGGATTCTGGGGGGAAGGACTGGATCACCTCCCCCCCATTGAGGATTCTGGGGGGAGGGACGGAGCACCTCCCCCCCCCCACAAACAGAATCCGTGTAAAGGTAATTGACTTTCGTACATCCCTAGCCTCCAGCAACACCGGACAGGCCACTCAACAAGATCAGCCTCAGACGGCCTTCTCTCTGTGCCATCAGCCAGGACAGCTAGGCTGGTGAGGATGAGGGAGAGGGCCTTCTCTGTGGTGGCACCCACTCTGTGGAACTCCCTCCTTAGAGAACTCTGCCATATCCCCTCTTTAATGAGCATCCGCCACACATTGAAAACGTGGTTGTTCAGGCAGGCATTTGGTGTGGGTTAGGGTAGGGATGTACGAAAGTCACTTACCTTTTTGAAGGGTGACATTCGCTGTGGGGGGGAGGCGCTCTGTCCCTCCCCCCGAAATTCTGGCTGGGGGGGGAGGTGGTCCGTCCCTCCCACCCAAATCCTGGCTAGGCGGCTCCGCTCCGCAGGGATTCTGCGGAGCCGCCAGCAGGCTCCGCCAGCAGCCGGACATCCGGCCGCTGGCTAGCAGGGACGCAAATGGCGGCGGCCGTAGCCGCCACCATTTGCGTCCCTGCAGTCAGCTGTGATAGGCTACATAAATGTCTCCGTAGCCTATCACGGCTAATTTAAAAGACAAAAAACGCGCGTGCGCAAATGTCGGCGCCCATGGACGCCGCCATTTGCGTTCCTTATTTTGCAACGTCTTAGTCTACGTAAACATTTATGTAGACTAAGACGGCGAAAATAAGGGGAACGCAAATAGCGTAGCATCTACACTATTTGCGTTCCCCTTATTTTCGCCGTCTTAATCTACATAAATGTTTATGTAGACAAAGACGTGCCAAAATAAGGAATGCAAATGGCGGCTCCCATGGGCTCCGCCATTTGTGTACGCGCGTATTTTTTTAAAATCAGCTGTGATGGGCTACGTAAACATTTACGTAGCCTATCACGGTGTTTTTTCAAAATCTAGCCATGATAGGCTACGTAAATCTTTACGTAGCCTATCACATTTTTTTGTTTTTTTGTTTAACTGGAAATGGCGGCAGCAGCAGCCAGTCGGAAGACTGGCCGCCGCTGCCGAACCGCCGCCAAACCGCCGCCAGGAAGATCCGCCCAAGGTAAGTCCCGTCCCGGGGGGGCGGGGGGGCAGACTGTTCCGCCACCGATTTCGGGGGGCTGAATGCGCTGGCATTCAGCCTCCCCGAGATCCGTGGCGGAATTCTCTGACATCCCTAGGTTAGGGTATTTTTAGAACATGATATTTTAATGCTTAATTTTACTGTTTTTGATTGTTGTATTTTTGTACATTCCTCAGAGTGGCCAGGTGACCGGCCAGATGGGCGATTAAGAAAATAAACAAACAAACAAACAAACAAACAAATTGCTCTCTACTGTGGCTCCTTTAACACAGCTTTCTTGCCAAAATTAGTAACTTGTTGGTGCTGTCGAGATTGTTACTTCTCCACAGGACTTATTGCTACTGAGGCAACTTCATGCCCAGGCATTCGATTAATATTGCTTCCCCAAGGGAAGGAAGTCACTGGTTTTTCATCTAATTTCTTCCTTTCTCACTGCTCCTGAAAACTACTTCCTAATACCTCTCTGTTGTTAATTGACGATGAAACTAATTCAGTGAGAGAATTAACACACTGAGTTACAGCCAAACTCAGTTCAGGCTGCTGAGAGAATTCAGAGCACTTCAAAAATAATTATGAGATTATATCTAAATGCACCACTTAGATGAATACAATAAGCACAAAATAACTACTACTATGGTTGGCTCATACAGTAAACTATTATTGTCGCTAGGGATGGACGGATTCCCTACCTGCCAGTCCTGCGGTGAATCCGCCCTTGCAGGGACATGATCCGTCCCTCCCCCCGGAATCCTCACTGGCCAGATCTGCTCTGCAGTGATTCCGCAGGGCCGCCAGCCGGCTCTGGAATGCCAGCAATGCGGCCACCACTGCCGTATCGCTGGCCGAAGCTGACTGACTCCGGATGCAAACAGTGTCCTACGCCATTTGCGGCCGTAAAGCTCTTAGATTAAGCTAAATGCAGCCGTAAATGGCTGCATTTAGCTTAAAATAAGGGCTTTATGGCCGCAAATGGCGTCTGCTACGCCATTTGCGTCTGTGGTTTTTCACGCGACAGGCTAGCTAAGTGCAGCGGACGCTACGCTATTTGTGTTCCCTTTATTTTCGCCGTCTTAGTCTACATAAATCTTGACGTAGACTAAGACGTGCCAAAATAATGAATGCAAATGGCGGCGGCCGTGGTGGAATTCTCTGACATCCCTAATTCGGTCCCCCGAACTCCATGGCGGAATGGCCTGCCATCCCCCCACGGCTCCCCCCCCCCAGGACGAGACTTACCTGGGGCAGATGTTCCAGACGACGGCAGCTCCAGCGGCGGCTTCAGCGGCGGCTGGTCTTCCGACTGGCTGCCGCTGCTGCTGCCATTTGCAGTCTGTTTCCCCTCCCCATTCGTGATAGGCCATGTAAAGACTTACATAGCCTATCATGTCTCGGTTAAAAAACAAACAAAACGCTTACGCAAATGGCGGCGGCTACGGCTGCCGCCATTTGCGTTCCTTATTTTTGGCCGTCTTAGTCTACGTAAATATTTACGTAGACTAAGACGGTGAAAATAAGGGGGAACACAAATAGTGCAGCGGACGCTATTTGCATTCCCCCTTATTTTGGCCATCTTAGTCTACGTAAATATTTACGTAGACTAAGACGGCCAAAAATAAGGAACGCAAATGGCGGCGGCTGCAGCCACCGCCAATTGCGTATGCGTTTTGTTTTGTTTTTTTAACCCAGACATGATAGGCTACGTAAGTGTTTACGTAGCCTATCAGAGCTGAATTCAGGGATGCAAATGGCGGTGGCTATGGCCACTGCCATTTGCATCTCTGCTAGCCAGTGGCCAGATGTCCGGCTGCTGGCGGAGCCGGCCGGCGGCTAGCAGAATCCCCGCAGAACGGAGCCGGCCGGCCAGGATTCTGGGGGGAGGGATGGAGCACCTCCCCTCCCCCCAGCGGAACCCAGCAGAGCCAGGTAAGCAGGGTTTCGTACACCCCTAAAGCCAGCAGTGAATTACCAAAGTATTGGCAGCTGGTAGGGTGAGGACTTATGATTCACACACGTACAAAAGGAAATACATCACCCAAAAAAGAGGTCAAAAGAGAACACCAATTTGCATAAAATTTGCATATGCTAATGTATATGTATAGATGCAAATTTAGAACTAATCACTATACTCTAAAGAGAAATACAGTACATCTCACCATAGTGTGGAATGCTGCCTGTAGGGATGTACGAAAGTCAATACCTTTTCGCGGATTCTGTTCATGGGGGGGGAGCTCCTCCCCCCCCGGAATCCTTGATGGCTGGCTCTGCTCCGCGGCGGCTCCGTGGAGCAGCTGGCCAGGGCCGTCCGCAGCCGGATTTCCAGCCACGGACTGGCTGGTGCGGATGCAAATGGCGGCCACCGTAGCCAGGCAGCCATGATAGGCTACGTAAGTCTTTACTTAGCCTATCATGGCTGGGCAAAAAACCAACAATGGTGTACGCAAATGGCGGTGGCTACAGCGGCCGCCATTTACGTTCCTTATTTTTCGCCATTTTAGTCTACGTAAATATTCACGTAGACTATTACGGCGAAAAAAAGGGGAACGCAAATAGCGTAGTGGGCACTATTTGCATTCCTTTTTTATTTGCCGTTTTAGCCTACGTAAATATTTACATAAGCTAGAATGGCGAAAAATAAAGGAACACAAATAGCGCCCACTACGCCATTTGCGTCCCCCTTTTTTTTGCCGTTTTATCTTACGTAAATATTTACGTAAGATAAATCAGTGAAAAATAGGGAATGCAAATGGCGGCCACCGTAGCCACCACCATTTGCGTATGCTAGGTTTGGGGGGAGGGTTAGCCGTGATAGGCAATGTAAATACTTACGTAGTCTATCAAGGCTGCAAGCATAGCAATGGCGGTGGCAGCAGCGGCGGCGGCAGCCCGGCCGCAGCTGGCCAGGAGACCAGCCGCTAGAGCCGCCGCAGCCGCCGCTGCTGGAACCGCCGCTGCTGTATCCGCCCCAGGTAACTGCCATCCCGGGGGGATTTCACGGGAGGGCGGGGGGCAGGAGGCCGTTCCGCCATGGATTCCGGGGGGCCGGATGCCTCACTGGAATCTGTGGCGGAATTCTCTGCCATCCCTAGCTGCCTGCCTGTTCAGTCTGCTGTCCAACTGCTAACGGTTGATGGACAACAGTTCTTATGGGTCTTTATCTTTAAGCTGGTACTGGACAGCACTTCAAATACAGTACGCCTTCAAACAGAGGACAGTCCTCTGACAGACCTTCAAATAGAGGACTGTTAAAAAGGATGCAAGGCCACTCTAGCAGCTAGTGACCACCATGGAAGCATTGCCCTCATTCTGATTAGCTTCATAGCAACACTATGTGAAGAGGGCTTCCTGCTCTCACTCTCGGCCTCCTCAGAAAGAAAAATGGACAGCAGGGAGTGTTGTTGCTCTCGGTACTTGGGTTGCAAAACATATGGCAGTGAAAGCCAAGAAGTGAGCTGGGAGTGGTGGTTTTGCCCCTGAGCTCCTCCTCTCCTCTGAATTTCTGGTAAGAACTTTTGGCTCGAGTCTAAACATTGTAGCAGTTTTCTTTGCTACTTTCTAAACAGTAGGGTATTTTATTTAGGAGTCACTTACTATAGGTCTTGAGCTAGTTGGCATAAAGCCCACCAAGGTTCATATATGTCACAGCAAAGTTTCCTTTAGTCTGCACCATGCTATGTGTACAGCCTGTGGTGACTCATTCATTCAAGGCCTAGTGAATGGAAAAATCTAGCTGAAGCCAAATAAAGTCTACCGACTTTATATTCTGATTCCTGATGTATTAGTTTTACATACATACATATATATATCCCAGCTTTTATATATATATATATATATATATATATATATATATATAGTGTGTGTGTGTGTACACCTAACTCACCATGGCATTCAACTCTCATGCCCCTGCTGGAGGAATCCTCTTCTGAGCTCCCAGAAACAGTCAATGCCAAGGAGCCACCCGTGTCAGGAAATCTAGAGGAGTCTGGGCCCTCAGACATCACTGTTAGTCCATCCCTGCAAGAGGAGGGGAGTTCCACCTCTGAGGCAGAGGCTGGGCAAGTACCTAGCCCCCGAGAGCGTCACTGCCTCAAGAGGCAGGCTATTAGAGCTCCTCTGAGAAGGAGTGTTTGATTACAAAGGAGGAGTCCTTCAGAGCAAGGCCCTTCTCCCAAGTAGGACTTTTGCCACAGGGCCTGTAATGCACTTAGGAATGTATGGATTGTGTAAAGTACACTGTGTTTTGTGGATTGTCAGGCTCCTTTTGTTCCATTGTCCACTCACATATGGGTTTGATTTTTTTCCCCACTGTGAAGAAAAATACACAAATCATTCCATAAGAGGGATTGCAACAATTTACATAACTTACCTCAGTACGTAACTTTTAGTGTATTGTCCCCCATTCCATTCAACTTTTCCTCATGCATATTTACCAGTCTCAGCAGAAACATGCATATTTTTCTACAAATAAATATGTGTAAATTTTGGGAAAGTAAAAAAATAAATAAATCTGAAAGTCCACAGAATCCTAGGGATATACGAAAGTCACTTACCTTTCCGCGGATTATGTTCATGGTGGGGGGGAGGCGTTCCATCCCTCCCCTCGGAATCCTCGCTGGGGGGGGAGGCGATCCGGTCCTCCCCCCCCCGGAATCCTCGACGGCCGGCTGTGCTCCGCAGTGGCTCCGCGGAGCAGCCGGCCATGCAGACCAGGGCCGTCCGCAGCCGGATTTCCGGCCACGGAGGGCTCTGGATAAAACAAACAAACAAACAAAAACAAACGTGTACGCAAATGGTGGCGGCTACGGCTACGGCCACCGCCATTTGCGTTCCTTATTTTTTGCCGTCTTAGTCTACGTAAATATTTACATAGACTATTACGGCGAAAATAAAGGGGAATGCAAATAGCATAGTGGGCGCTATTTGCGTCCCTTTTTGATTTGCCATTTTAGCCTATGTAAATATTTACGTAGGCTAAAACGGCGAATCAAAAAGGGACGAAAATAGCTCCCGCTACGCTATTTGCGTTCCCCTTTATTTTTGCCGTAATAGTCTACGTGAATATTTATGTAGACTAAGATGTGAAAAATAAGGAATGCAAATGGCGGCGGCTGTAGCCGCTGCCATTTGCGTACGCATTTTTTTTTTTTTAACCGGGATGTGATAGGCTATGCAAGTCTTTATGTAGCCTATCACGTCTCTGTAAAAAAAAAAAAAATGACAGGACTACAAATGGCGGCGGCAGCAACTGGTCAGAAGACCAGCCGCTGCTGCCGCCGCCGCCTGGAACATCCACCCCAGGTAAGTCTCGTCCCGGGGGGGGATCCGTGGGGGGGCGGGGGGGGGGCAGGCTGTTCTGCCACAGATTTCGGGTGCCGAATGCACTGGCATTCGGCCTCACCGAGATCCATGGCGGAATTCTCTGACATCCCTACAGAATCCACACGGCCTGAGCAGGTCAGTCTGTAGCAGATGCCACAGGTCAGATTCTTAGAAATCCGATCTCATTTTAGTCCATCTCGAATTTGTCCAGCATCCCTAAATGCAGTGTATCTGACTGGGTGGGGCTCAGAAAGCTCTGGCTATATAAGCCTTCAGTTTAACCTAGCGAGTGCTGGAACAACATCATTCATCAGCTCCTGTGTCTTGTGCCTTGCTTTCTGGACCTTGCCTGTAATTGATCTTCTGCGCCACTGACCCTTGGACTTATGTTTGAGTCTTCTACCGGATTATGTATGATAACTTACTGCTTAACTATGCTTTGGCCTTTGCTTGTATCTGGACCACTCCTGCCTTTGCCTGATCCTATACTGGACAAGAACTTTTGTGCATGTCCATTTGCCTGCTGTGTTGCCTTGCCTTTTGGATTGCCCCATAATTTGCTGTAATGCTGAGTCAGATTCAGCCATAGCAGGACATTGACAATGCAGATGTTCATCTGCAGTTCAAGTGATACAACAGCCCATGAAGGACTATACCACATGATTTTGTTGAACATTTAGCTCAGCTTTTAGATATGTGACAGGAATAAGAAGGGTCTAGTTGTTAGGGTTATTTGTACAGCACTAGGTGTACTCTGTACAGCCATGATTTCTCCATCCAAATATGGAAAAGGGTCTCTAGAGAAAAATTAGGTGCCCTAATTTTTTATTTAAAATAATACATATTTATAGCTTTTATGTTTGGGATATTTCTGATCATCTGAAAAGACAAGGTGCTTAGTGACCAAGGCGGGGATGGTAACTTGTGGACCTCCATGCATTTTCGCCTACAGCTCACATCATCCCATATCATTGGCTATGCTGGCTAGGGTTGATGGGAGCTGCAGGCCAAAACATCTGGAGGACTACAAGTTGCTCACCCCTGGGCCAAGGCTTTATTTGGTTTGTCTGTAGGACCTGTTCTTTGGTAGCTCAGTGGCAGAGCACACAAGTTTGCATTCAGAAGATCCCAGGTTCAGTCTCTTGCATCTCTGGTACCAGGACTGGAAAAAATCTTTGCCTGAGACATTGCAAAGCTGCTCATAATTCAGAGTTGATAGAAGTAGGCTAGATGGACCAATGGTCTGAGTTAGATTAAAGCAGCTTCATATGGTAATCTGATCAGTACACTCCACCTATCCTACCCTTCCTCAACTTGGACCCCTCTAGATGTTCCAATGGCCATGGTGGTAGGGGGTGATGTGAGTTGTAGTCCAAAAACATTGACTTATTCCAAAGCACATCTGTTCTGGCCATCCATGTAACTCCCTCCCCCCCCCATGAAAAAATTGTGACTCCTTTGAAAATTGTGGGGGCATTAAAATGCTCTGCTGAAAATTTATCCCACATTTTTTTGACCATTCTCATTCAATCTGATAGGAGAGAAATTGCTTTTGAAAAGAAATTCAAAGGTGGAGAAATTCTCATGAGTTGGGACTGGGTTCCTTGGGCTTACCTTACTTAGGAGGTGGCTGAGAAGTGAGAACAAGTGTCCCTGTTTTCCACTGTACAATCATCTCTTTGGCTGCCTGTAGCCTCCTCAGCTCCTACACTTCAATTAAAGCCCAGTTTAAGGCACCATGAGGTAATTCCTCCCATGGGACTTTTTCAGATCAGGATGTGCAGGCAGCCTGGGAGGCTAGCTGTGATTACGTAAGCCCCCAAACATCACAAAAATACATTATAAAACATTGTTCTGAATGAGGCAGAACAAGGGAAGCCTCTTTCATGGGGGGAGAAAACTTTCAGGAAATTGGAGGACAGATTTTGGCAGAGCACTAACTCCACCTCATCCCTGGAGCTGGACACGATGCTGCCCCCACCTGCCTTGCGGTGGATGCAAACTGGGCCCAGCCTGCCAAGACAGTTGTTGCTGCTGCAGCACGAAACCCCCCAAAACCCTTCCCAAAAAAGAAAGAAGCTGTGCTGCACACCCTGCCAATGGGGAGCCCTACCTGAGAGCAGCTGTTGAGAATTTCTTCTCCTGCCCCTGGAGAAATTCAGCGAAATTGTCTCCCAAATTTCTCCACCCACAAGTAAGGTAGAGATTTTCAAGAGGCCATCTGCACACCACTCTAATTAAAATATGTTAGATTTCCATCATTTAGCTGGGCACATTTTGTATATTCTGTGAGTCCAGAATACATCCATCCTTGGGGACAGGATAAGATTGAGAATAAAATGATGTAAATTAGAAGGGAAGAGCATGCACGTGCCCTCAGATTCTGAACCATTTTCTTTCTTTATTTTGCAGCCTTGCATTTGCATTGCTTTGCACATGCTGTTATTTATTTGTCGTGGGAGGTGGCTTATTAAAAGTTATAACCTTAACTCTTGCAGAAGACTGTGATAACCTGATGTACAAAGTCACTCCTGACGGTGGGTCTCTCTCTCGGCAGCAATGAGGTAGTAGACTGCATTAAGCCTGCCTCAAGCTGTGACTTCTTTATTGCAAATAGAATGTCTTTTTACCAAATGTCAAGAGATCAACATGCATATAAACATGCAGACTGCATAGCAAAGGTTGCTCCACAGCACAAATTAGGATTCCAGTCAGGCTGACTGTTGCAGAGGCTTAGGGACCAGCGGCAGCTTTTTTTGGTGACCCTAGTAGCTAGAGTGACAAGGCAAACAGACAAGCCCGCACGCTATCTGGATGGAAATGGTGTGCTAGCTGGGGGACAGTAGCATGCTGAGATGTTTCATTTTAGGCCAATGTTAACACTGTGGCTCCTTTAAGTCGTGAATGGGTAGTTCTTGAATATTGGGTGTATATTTTGTATTGGGACGATAGCATTTCGATGCAAATTACATTGCCTTTGAAAAGAGCTACCTTTGAACATGAAGGATGCTCATTGACAAATTGTGCCTGTTTAAAAAGTAACTTTTTACTGCTTCTGCTTCATAGACAGCAATTAAACTGCAACAGTTAAACTGTGTGGAATTATCAGCTCAAAATGCGTATGCTTAGATATCACCACTTTGAAGTCGTCCTTTTCCCATCCCTTAGCAGCAACCACTTAGTCAGAGGAACAGATGAAGGGCACAGTAAGGGACAGCAAATTTTGGACATCTTTATAAACACACACATACATACACACACGTACAGACAGACAGACCACTCCAGCACCTAGGGCAGTGGCTTCTGTATGCCTCTTGTGGTGGTAGTGTGGAATCAGTTCAAGGGGGTGGGGAAGGGCAGGACAGGCAAGGGATGACATGTAGACCTCAGTGGGTTAAACCGGCTATAACTTGTACTGGCTACCACTTAAATTAATTTTGGAGGAGGCTTAGTGCCATGCCCCATTGGAGTTTTCCTCCTCCTCTTCTGAGAAGCTAGAACTCCTGATACAGATGAAGCCATGGAGCTATCTCTGTCAGGAGACATGAGAGAGTCTGGGCCTCAGGGGAGAGGACCATGGGTCTGCCCCTGCCCAAAGAGGGGATTTCTGCTTCAGAGGCTGAGTGTCCATCCAGTCCCAGGGATTGCCATCTCCTTAAGAGGCAGCATAGTAAGGCTCCTTTAAGATGAAGTAGCTGTCTCCAAGGAAGAACTCCTCAGGAATAAGGATTGCAATATATGGCAGCTGAGCTGTGGGTGAGATTTTGGAGGCCCCAGGAATATAACTTTGCATTTTCTTTCCGAACACTTATTTATTTATTTGCAATATTTGTATACTGCTCCACATCCAAAGATTTTGGAGTGGTGAACAGCAGATAGGAGAAAGAATAAAAACCATGTTAAAATAATTACTATTTAAAAAAAGAAACAGAATTCAAGCTTTGCTGAAAATAACACTGGTTCTCCACTCCAGCATTTTGTATCCTGACCTTAACTCATTTTTAGACCTCCTTATTATTGACCTTGGACTTCTGCCTGATGCTGCCTCTGGATTCTGATTATACTTAACTGCTATCCTGTGTGCTTAACCTTGGCTACATCCCTGACTTATCTCTGGAAAATCCTTGTTTGCTGGTAAGAACTCTGCTTCGCTCTTGGCCTGCTCTGTTGACTCCGCCATTGCCATTCACTCTGTGTGTGTGTGTGTGTGTGTGCGCGCGCGCATGTGAGCACTTGCATAGCAAGGAGCTGAACAGGACACTTAAGGATATGGATCCTGTCCTCAGGCAGCCTGACTGCTGGCCAATAGCGCTGCCCCCACCCACATGCTGGGTGATGTGGGGGAGCAGGAATTTTGTGCATGTGCCTGGGTGTAAAGCCTTGCTGAACTCAATAGGACTTACTTTTGGGTAGACATGCATAGGACTGGACTGTTAGTGCAACTAATTTAGTTTGTATCCAGCCCCATGTCTTTCAATATTTTGAGAAGAAATACTTCATAGATTCTGGATCGTTGACCATTTTTGTAGCCAATATTTTGCAGGTGTATGTCAGCATAGTATAAAAATAGCCATTACTTAGCAACTGCTTAGCAAGAATTTGTTTGGGAATGAATGTGTATTATAGATTTTAAACATTTTTACTCTAATACTGTTTCACCTTTAATAATCTTGCTTTAACCCAATGCAATTCAAACATATTTATGGAATGGTTTTCACACACACCTTCTCATATGCCTTTTTTCCTGGATTAATTAGCCTGGAATCCCCTACATTCTGTCTTCTCTTTTAAAATGTGTTCTAGAGGCACAGAAAAATCCACCCTTTAACCACTTTTTAACTGGCTTGACTATGTAAATGAAAGGCTGGCTAAAATGACTAAGTTGTATTAAGGGGGCAATTCAGCCAGGACATATTGCCTCTCCCCCAACCCCAGATCTGTGTATATCATGAGCAGTGCATTTGTGCTTCCTTAACATGAGAAGAGCCATACTGGATTGGACCTCTCTAGTTCAGCATTCTGTTCCCACAATGGCCAACCAGATGCCCCAATGGGAACCCCACAAGAAGAACATGAGGGAAATAGTGCTCTCCCACTCTCATTCCCCAGTAGCTGGTCTTGGGAACTGGAGGTAACATATAGCCATCATGACTACTAGGTTTATTTTCTATTTTCTCTGAATAAATGCAGAAATGTGGCTAGAAGTAGGGATGTGCAAGTATGCAATATTCAAGCTCATCAAATTTCTCCGAATTCCTCTTTGAAGCTCGGTTCAATTCATTTGCATTCCCGGATGCGAGCGTCTTTTTAGTTTTCAAACAGGAACGATATGCATGTTTCCCAAAATGTGTACCCAAAATGTGCATTTCCCCCATCGGTTAAAGCATAAAAATCTGTCCTCTTAGAAAAATTTGCATTTTAAAATGCACATTTTTTAAAAAAAATTGCTTTTGGGTTTTTTGGACAGGCTCATGACTTTGGAAGCATGCACACATTTTCCCTGAAAATGTGCACACTTTTGCAAACAGGGCTTTGTCAAATGTTTTGCAAACAGTAACAACATTTTTGTACATCCCTAGCTAGAATCTTTATGGCTTACAGAACTAGACAACCTTGTCAAAAAAGTTACAAAGCAAGGAGGGGAATCAAATGAAGCATCTCTCAAGAAGACTTAAGTTATACTTGAATGACCTAAAACTCTCTTTTCTCAAGATTTTGGAATAAAGCTCTGGGTGAAAAGCACTGTTTTCTCCCTTTCTCCTTCTCCTCATACCCTCTTTCCCACAAGTCAGGCACTTTCATACAGTTTAGTCTTCCAACCCTTTTTGTCTCTAATTGCTCTGAACCAGGAGCAGAAAACCATCTTACTAAATAGTTCTCTAAGCATTAGGTTAAATGGATACAAAGAACATTAAGCTCTTACATGTCGATTGCACCTTTTCCAGTTGACAATTAATTGCCTCTGTTCTTAAATTATTTATAAGTCTGTAAGCAAACTGGTAGCCTATGCACATCATCCCATTACCTACAGCAGGGATGGGGAGAAGGTAGATCTCCAGGTGTTTGGGACTTCAACTCCCAGAGGCCCCTACTAGAATCGCCAGTGGTCAGGAATGTTGAAAATTGAAGTTCAAAACATATGGAGATCTACTTTCTGCCCAGCCCTGATCTACACCAATAAACTACTTATAACTGAATTATTTGCATTTGTCTTGATTACAGTCAACACTAGTTATGTATGGTGGGGAACGGTGACTGCAAATTCATTTACTATTCCCTAACTAGGGTTGCAAGGTCCAGGATGGAAGACACTTAAATGTCTTCCTGTATCATCAAGACAACATGAAATAACAGAACCCTGTGCTTGAATTGTTCTTTTGATGGCCTTTCTCAGTTACTATTGCAAGGCACAGCTAGAGTCCTGTCTGATGCAGCAAGCTGGCAGGCAGGCAATCAAGGATAGTAAAATGAACCGTTTGAGCATCTAGATGGGAGGCCCTGTGCCTTAGGCTCAGTTGCTGCATGTTGCCCAAAGCTCTTAAAGTTATAGGCAGGTTCTCGGGCTTTGAATCTGGCAACTGTATTCCATGTGGGAATTTTTGAGAAAACATTGCAATAGGTTAGACTAGGGTTAGAAGAAAAAGGAGAAGCCCAGTTAGAAGAAAATGGGTGAACTTCACAACTCTGCAACTCTCCCTAGGTGAATTCCAGGTAAAGCAATGTTTTTCAATCTTTTGAAGTTGAACCCTTTTTCTAAATTTCTACAGCTTTACACACACCACCACCACCAACAATAACAGCAACAACCAAGCACAGCTCATTCTGTTCCACTGGTGAATATGCAAAGATCGTTGCAGGCAGTCATATGAAGGCAGTCTGCTGCTGTTGGCAAGGATCTCTGGTTTGGGGTAGTAATCCCAGATTGGCATTAGAAGAGGATTAGAGCAGGATATCTCTGATCTCCTAAAGCCACATACTGAAAAACATCATGGGAGCAAACTAGCAGCTCTTTTTCATACTAGTAGGGTGAGGATCAACCAAATCTCCTGGAGCCATATTCTGGGTGTCACAGAAGAAAAGGCACATGGGGGCGCCGAAGTTGTTTTGAAGGCAAGGCCAGCCTGTAAAACCTCCTTACATATGCCACCACCTCTCCATTCACCTTGCTCCTGAGCAAGAGGACCTCCAAGAGTTGCAGGCACCTTTGCAACCTGGGATGGTACAACTACAGGCTAAGGCCCCTAGGAGATGAGTTCAGCCCGTTTTTCCCCTTGCCTCCCCATGGTCAAAGTGTTTAATGTATGGTCTGTCACACAGGGGAAAGATCCTTGGGTTGTCAAATGTATACAGTCCAACCTAAAGTTCTAAATGAAGAGGTAAATTGTCATATGTTGTAGGGCTTTTTCTGTCTAAACATGCACAGGATTGCACCTTTAGTAAGATCAGGTGTGCAGAGATAAGGGATGGCGATGGGCGAACTCCCCTGTGTCCTGCTTGGAGCTGCTTGCTAGATTCCCGCTGGCTGCCTGACCCTGGAGGGTGCACAGGGCAAGCTGCTGGATGGTCCATGGACACCTGGTGAGGGCACATGTCTCCCCCCCCACGAGCTGCTATTTTGCAAAAAAAAAGTGTGGGTATAAATATTATGGAAATCACGATTTGCACAAAATGGCAGCTGTAAATAGCACTATTTGTGCAAAAGAGCAGGCATAAATGGTCTAATTACATCATTTACACCAGTAATTTTGTGCAAATGGCTCTATTTACAGCCACCATTTGTGCAAAACCATCCATTTCCATAATATTTATACCCATGTTTTTTGTACAAAATGGCGGCTTGTGGGAGTCCCCGTTGCTGCCCACCAACCACTTGTTTTCTCCTTGCAAGGTCTGTGGGCAAAGAGGATGCTTGCAACATGACAGGTAGTAGGTTGCTATGTAGTGGGGAAGCTAGAGTGGCCAAGTATACAAGTATACTTGATATACTACCGAGTGGGCAGTCCTCTGTTTGAAAGCATCCTCTATTTGAAGGGCTATCCAGTCCAAGTCTGGTTTAAAGATAAAGAACCAGAAGAAGGGAGAGCAAGGGGAGACTTGAAGTTCCCCATCCACAGTTAGTGGCATCTGGAGAACAGACTGAACGGGCAGGCACACAGGTCAGCTGGTCATAGTCTTCCCCATTCTGATAAGATCCATTCCGATTTAAATTATAGTAATTATCTGTACATCTGTACATATAAATAAGTGTATGCAAATGTCATGCAACTCCCTGTGTCCTCTTTGTTTAGTGATGCATTTCTTCTTTTGGGGGTGAATCATAGAATAGTAGGGTTGGAAGGGGCCTACAAGGCCATCGAGTCCAACCCCAATGATGTGCAAGTGGCCAACCTATAGGCTATTGTGCCAGGTACATTTGGGATTGTTAAGGAGACCGCTTTTTTTCTTGGGCCTTTCTCTACAAGGCCCTCTCTCTTATCCCATCCAACAAAGAATTGCACAGGAGGGCCTCACTAGAGCAGTCCATGTTAACGGAGGTGCTCATTTAGGTATTATGGTCCTAAACTGTTTATGGCTTATTGTCCGCAAATCAAATTGGGTGATGACATAACAGTAAGGGGGGCGGGATGCAATCATTCTCCAACAATGCAGTGCGGATCGGAGAGTACCTTCTGCCAACTGATAACGAATCTACCGTGGCCTTGGCTGGTAATGGGGGAAGGCAGTGTCAGTGTCCTATTCCTCTCCTGAACGTTGTGGTCCACTTGCTCCAGATGTCCCACCCTACAGTTTTTGAATCACTAAGATAAAACAAAGTATTATCTCTTAAAATATACACCAGAGCACACACCCATGAAAAAAACGCCATTTTGTTGGGAGACTCGCCTAGTTACCAATTTTTATTAACAGGAAACAACTGACTTTTGCTGCAGACTCTTAAAAACATTGTGCCTGTTGCATCTCACTGCCAGGATTTCAGTCAGATTAATTAGAAGGGGGGAAAAATCAAGCTGATAAATGAACTACTAGAATCCCAAGAGTGTATTGGTACATCTAAGTTTGAAAGTCTTTGAGTTGAATACATTGACAAGACTAGAAATGAGATCAGTATTCCTCTTGTAACTGATTGTAAACAAGATGTCAAACCTCACTATGGACTCTTTAGAAAACGCCTCTAAATAGAGAAAAATAAAAGCAGAAAGATGGTGTTGAAAATGTAAGATGAAGATCATTGTTGCTGAGTATTGTATCTTTTACCTATTATACTTGTTTAGTGGATGGCAGATATCTTTCTGATGCTGAACAAGAGCATTTTTTTAAAATTGCTTTAGCTTTTCTTTAAACCATTTTGAGGTTATTTTAATGCTGGTTAAATGCTGGAATTCCTTCTTGATCTGAGTGGGTGGGAACTGACAATATTTTCATAGATACGTATGAGCCAAATGGCTGCAATCATGATATGCAAAAGTTGTTTGTATCTTTTTAAATGACTGGCTTGTATGAGCCCCCCCCCCCGCCTCCCCATCACACACACACACACCAAATAAGAGAGAGCCATAACGTTATTCTCCTGCTGTGGGAAGATCTTTTTGACTGCCCTCTTTAACCTGCCTGCTTGTTGAACAAGTATGTATACATTTAAAATGCAAAGTAAAGTTCAGCTGAAAGATTTCACTCTTTTGTTGTTGCGCCAGCCCGATTTACCTGATCTAAGATTTTTCCATATAGGATTCGATCAATGCTTAAAATATGCCAGGTTGCTCTAATGCAGCAATTTTATCAGTCCCTGCAATCCCAAAATGTGGGTCACCTCTACCCATGCTGGCTTCCAATTGGTCCACTCCTCATACCCAACCCAGCCAATGCAGAACTAGCATAAGCTCTGCACGCAACACAGGGACTTCTGCTGTTGAGTTCAGAGGATGTCATCCTGGAAAGGGGGACAGGTAAAGGCATCTCCCTTTTCCCAGGACATTTCCTTTACTGCCCCTACCCCCCAGTTTGTTCATGGAAGGTGCTATCTGGAAATGCCCTTAATTTATCCCACTAGGTTGATCTGTATTGGGTCTGAGTTTAAGCCTGCCAATTTTTAATAAATTGGTAACTTGGCAAAGATGTTAATTGCACTAAAGGAGTTGTTAATTCCACTAAAGGAATTTTCATCTGACCATTCAAATGTGTAATAAAAATGACTGGGTAAGAGTTTATTTTCATTACATATTTGAATCGTGGGAGGAAAACTGCTTTGGTGGAATTAGCGATCTAAGGCTTTGTAGAGACGAGACATATCTTTGTCGAGTTACCAGTGTACTAAAAATGGTTAGCCTTAGACTCAGACCCAATACAGGACAACCTAGTGATATTAGGGACTCTGCCTCCTGCGCCTCCCAGAGCAATGTTGTGCACCCCGCTGGCTCCGCCTCTCGAGGCCAACGTTCCTCCCTGGTCATGTCCCAGTAAAATACTGGTTTAGAATGAACTGGGCTGGTGTGTGTGTGAGTAGGTTTCCCTGTGTGTCATGGTTTCCTTTCAGGTACTTTGGAATTCCATTCTGCTTGCTGGCTTCTACTTCCAAAGCTGCCCCTGAGTGGTTTCACTCTATTGTTGATCATAACCATCCAAACAGGGGAAAGGGAGTCCCCACGTTTGCCAGCTGTTGCTTACTGGGACAGAACAGCTTGTCTTTTCTTTGGTGGAGTATTTACACATAATGCTCGGCACGCAAACTTGTATTTGAGCACACGATTTGGTTCTGTTTCTCAGATGCTCAGGCCAGAAAATGAAGGGATTTCTGTTGAAGCAGTGTGCTCCTAAGTCGCAGATGATCTTTTTGATGTCTCTGTTCTTTTGTTTCATTTGATTTGTACCCCACCTTTCTACCAAAAACTAGTACTCAAGGCAGCTCACAGACACAATTAAATTGATTAAAACAATAAAATGATACATAAAAATACAATAAAAACATAACAATTACAGAATAAAAAGAAAAAAACAGCACCCAACAGACCCACTTACAGGCCAAAGGCCTTCTTGCATAAAGTGGTCTTGACCTGCCAGTGGAAGGACAGCGGAGAGGGAGTGAACCTAGTTTCCCTTGGGCGGGAGTTCCATAGCCTGGGATACATCTCTGTCTGGGGAGTGGGAGAGCTCGATGAGCTGCCCCCCCCATGGCCTCCCTGCTTGCCCCGCCCACCCTCTGCGCCACCCCTCCCACCCTCCGCGCCACCCCTCCGCTCTGTACCAAGGACTCCAGCAGTCAAGCCCTTGTGCTTTCTGCGCACAGAGGCTTGACTGACGGCGCACCCCCCTGTGCTCTAGCCCTGTCCTCGCTAGAGTTCTGTGCGGTGCCAAGGCCCATCCTGCCTGTGCCAGTTGTCAAGGGCTCTCTTGACAGAGCTGGCAGAGAAAGGACAGGCCCCAGCATGGCACATCCCCAGCACACTAGCCCTGTCCTGCTCTCGAGGAGGACAGGGCTAGAGTGCTTGGGCGTCTGCCCCCGCCAGTTGTCAAGGGCTTCCTTGACAACTGGAAGAGACAGGATGAGCCCTCAGCGTTGCTCCCAGGCACTCACCAAGCTCCAGGGTGCTCAGTGGCCAGGTCTGTCAGTGTCCTGCGGCTCAGCGAGTGGAATCTGGGAGGCCACATGGGGGGAGTCCGTCAGACTCCACCCTCTCCTTGGACTCCTGCGCCATCCCTACTTGGGAGTGGCCACCGAAAAAGGCCCTCTCTCGAGTCACCACAAAACATGCCTCTGAAGGCACCAGCCTCGAAAGAAGGGTTTCTCCAGGAGATTTTAAGAACTGGGCAGGCTCATAGAGGAGAAGGCAGTCTTTCAGGTAGCCTGGTCCCAAGCCATATAGGCCTTTACAGGTCATAACCAGAACTTGAATTCTGTCTAGAAATAGACTGATAACCAGCGAAGTTCTGTAGCAAAGGAGTCACATGCTTCTTGTAACTGCCCCAGTCAACAATATGGCCACAACATTCTGGACCAGCTGAAGTTTCTGAACAGTTTTCAAAGGCAGCCCCATCTAGAGTGCATTACAGTCATATAAAGGGGTGTAACTAAGGCATGTGTGACCATGGCTAGAGATCTCCAGGAATGGGCACAGTTGGCGCACTAGCCTTAGCTGCAGAAACGTACTCCTGGCCACTGCCGAGACCTGAGCATCCAGATTCAGGGCCGAGTCCAAGAGTATACCCAAACTGCAAGCCTGAGTCTTCAAGGGGAGTGTAACCTAGGGATGTATGAAAGTCACTTACCTTTTCACGAAATTTGATTCGAGGTGGGGGGGAGGCGCTCCGTCCCTCCCCCTGAAATTCTGGCTGGGGGGGGAGGCGCTCCATCCCTCCCGCCCCCGAATCCTGGCTGGCCGGGTCCGCAAATGGCGGCAGCCATAGCCGCCGCCGTTTGCGTCCCTGCAGTCAGCCGTGATAGGCTACGTAAATGTTTACGTAGCCTATCATGGCTGAGTAAAAAAAAACACGTGCATATGCAAATGGCGGCGCCCATGGGCGCCGCCATTTGCGTTCCTTATTTTGGCACGTCTAGTCTATGTAAACATTTACGTAGACTACGGCGAAAATAAGGGGGACGCAAATAGCGTAGACGCTACGCTATTTGCGTTCCCCTTATTTTCGCCGTAGTCTACGTAAATGTTTATGTAGACTAGACGTGCCAAAATAAGGAATGCAAATGGCGGTGCCCATGGGCGCCGCCATTTGCATACACGCTTTTTTTTTGTTTTTTTTTACTCAGCCGTGATAGGTTATGTAAACATTTACATAGCCTATCACGGTATTTTTAAAAGATCTAGCCGTGATAGGCTACGTAAATCTTTACGTAGACTATCACGTTTTTTTGTTTTTTTTTTACTGGAAATGGCGGCGGCGGCAGCCGGTCAGAAGACCGGCCGCCGCAGCCACCGCAGCCGAACCGCCCTGAACTGCCGCCGGAGCCGCCGCCGCCGCCGCCAGGAAGATTCGCCGAAGGTAAGTCCCATCTGGGTTGGGGGTGGGGGGCAGACCGTTTCGCCACCGATCTCGGGGGGCCGAATGCGCTGGCATTCGGCCTCCCTGAGATTCGTGGTGAAATTCTCTGACATCCCTAGTGTAACCCCATCCAGCACAGGTATAAGTAATATTACAAATGGTAATATTATCTTTTACATATTCTAGCACCAGCAGCCTTTGCGTGGCTCCTGTTTTCTGAAATTGCTTTTGTAACTGTTTATTTGCATTTCCACCTTCACTAGAATCCTTTCCCTCCTTCCCATCTCCATGTTTTCTTCAAATCACATTCTCATTTCAATTCCATTTGTGTCATCTCACCAAGGGCCCAATTCTATAAAGTGACTTCCGTGGAAATTAAGAATGCAAGCATCTTATTATTTATTTATTTAAAACATTTCTATCCCACACTATATCATTAAGATCTCATGAATATGAACTTGAGCACGCTCCGGGAGACAGCGCAGGACAGGAAGGCCTGGCGTGCTATGGTCCATGGGGTCACGAAGAGTCGGACACGACTGAACGACTGAACAACAACAACAACAACAACAGATAAAATCCATGTAATGATTTTACAGATAAAATCAATGTAAACAGTATAAAACAATAAATAATTTAAACATCTAAAAACACATTAAACTATTAAACAAGCTAAAACCAGTTAAAATCTAAAACAGTTAAAACAATGTGCTAGGGAATGCATTTAGCCCTCAAAGGCTTTGGTAAAAAGCCACATTTTTACTTGGCGCCGAAATGAGACCAGTGTCTGCACCAATAGGGCCTCCAAGGGGAGGGCGTTCCACAACTGGGGCCAGAGAAGGCCCTCTCCCACGTCCTACCGTAGTGTATGCCTTGTACTGGGGGGACGCAGAGGAGGACCCCTCCAACAGATCTCAGTTCTTGGGCAGGCATATATAGGGAGAGGTGCTCCCTCAAATATCGAGGCCCCAAGCCACTTAGGGCTTTAAATGTCATCACCAAAACCTTGAATTTCGACCGGAAGCATATTGGCAGCCAGTGCAATTCCTTTAAAACCGGTGTTATATGGTTTTTATGGGGTGTTCCGGTCAGCAGTCTAGCTGCTGCATTTTGCACTAGCTGCAACTTCTGAGTCATCTTCAAGGGCAGCCCTACGTAAAGTGCATTGCAGTAGTCTAATCGGGAATTTACCAGTGCATGTACTACTGTGGCTAGGTTATCCCTGTCCAGGAAAGGCCATAGCTGGTGGATAAGCCGAAGCTGGCTCCAAGTACTCCGGGCCACGGAGTCCACCTGGGGCTCCAGTGACAGGGATGGACCTAGGAGTACTCCCAAGCTATGCACCTGCACATTCAGGGGGAGTGCAACCCCATCCAGGACAGGTCGCTTACCCAATTCCCAGACTCGGGAACCACCAATCCACAGAGCTTCCATCTTGTCAGGATTTAGCTTCAGTTTATTGGCCCTCATCCAGCCCATTATAGCCTCCAGGCACTGGTCCAGCACCTTCACTGCCTCAGCCGACTCCAATGACAAGGAGAAATAGAGCTGAGTATCATCAGTGTACTGGTGGCACCCCACCCCCAAACTCCTAATGACCTCTCCCAACGGCTTCATACAGATGTTGAACAGCGTCTTCTGGAATCACATCTCCTGTTTGTTTGTTTGTTTGTTTGGTAGTATAACAAAGTTCAACCCTTCTATAGGCAATATTTATCCTCCTGGTGGGCAGAAGTGGAAAGTTAAGCATCTTGACATCCTTTCTCTTAATCCTAGTTGCTATGGCTAGTATGGCAGCCTAGTGTCCACCAGATGTTCTGTATTACAATTCCCATAATCCCTGACCATGAGGGGGTATCAGCAGGCTCAGGAGGACACCAAGATTTGCAGAAGTACAAAAAGCCTATAGGGGAAGAAACCCTAATGGGGAATGCCCCCCCATACCCCAGCCCAATAAGGACTGAGCATGCTCAGTGGCCATGAAATACTGAGAGTTGGGAGTGGGGGTGGGGTTAGAAAGGAGTATCCTGGAAAAAAGTATGCGTCCCTGGAACCTTGAACAAGACTACTCCACATCCAAAATATTGTTGCAGGTCCCACTTGTTCTGTATGCATTTAGTTCCCCTTAACACAACTGCATTTATGTAGGGAACAAGATCCTTTCTAAAGTGTGTGTACAGGTGCTTTCCCTGGGGGTAAACATCTCTATGGAGACAACTACTTGGGACATGTTGTGCCATATACTTTACGGCCTAAATAGCAAAACTGAAATAAGCAGCAACAAGTTCTCTCGCACATAATGAGAGCAGCCTTTAATTGTGCTCTCCTTGTTTATAACCCTGGTTATAAGGCAGAGGTTCCTGAAGTCATAATAACTGAGCACAGAATATGGTTATAGGCCTGTGTAAGTAAGGCTATTGCAGTGCAAACTGTTTCAATCCAGTATCTACTGCTGAAAAGTTGCTGGATAAAGTTATACCAGGGGACAAGTGATTTGGGTTCTGCACCACTCAAATTCATAATATTGTGGGCATTTTTTAGCATAATGTTTATCTGTGTGTGTGTTTATTTTATTTTATTCATTTATATTTATGTATTACATTTATAGACTGCCCAGTCTCTGAAGTTCTCTGGGCAGTTCACAGAATAAGACTTAAAACCATAAGATGCAATAATATAATAAAACATAATCTAAAAACATTTTAAAAGTTTAAAACAGAATAAAGCTACAGTAAAAACCAAAGTAAAAGCCAGCAGCAGTGCAAATATCTTAAAACACATAACACTTAACAAAAATGAAGGGCTAAGGAGCCTAGGAGAACACCTGGGCCCTGTTTCCACAACAACGGAAGGAGAAGGAAAGACTGGCTTTCTCGCATTTTTCTAGGAACTGCTTTTGCTCTGGGCAGGGCTCCACGGGGGTGTGCATCGCCCCATTTTAATTTGCTTCTCCTAACATACTTCTGGGTAGGGTGAGGTGGGGGTTAGAGTGAACATCATCTGAGAGGCAGGGGCTGCTCAACCAGTAAGAGAGGCTTCCCCCCCCCTCCAGGATTTCCCCCCCCCTTTCTCCCTAAGGAAGGTAAAAAGTAGACGTAATTACTTACGATGTACACAAGTGAGGGAGAAGCCACCTAAAGAGCCCCAACCTTTCTCTCCTGTTGCTGCGCTTGATCGGGGTGGGGTGGGGATGAATTACTTCCAATGTGGGCATTTGGAAGAGGAGCTTCATTGAGCACAATGTTACTTCTGAGTAGACACTATTTGGTTTGTGCTGGGAATCACAGGGATGGGAGAAAGGAATCATCCATTGCCTGGGGTCACGGTGAAAGGCATACCCCTGGGCAGGATTAGCATACCCGAGGTCAATGTGGAGGTTGGGGCACACAGCAACTATACCGGGAAGAACCCGACTTGACGAAAAGAATCGGACTTTAAGCAGTCTCAGGAAATCCAGTTTTTCCCTGATAAGCTCCAGGGTGGTTGCTGGATGGCCACGACGTCATCTAACCCTAACGACCTGAACACAGAGCTGTCTCGAAGTAAATCGCTGGTGGAAACACAGCCCTGGTGCCAAAAAAGATCACAACGTTGGCGTCAAGTGAGCCTCTCTGGGGTGAGCATTCCACAACCAGGGTGCCACCAATAGAAAGGCCCCCTCCTCATCTCCTGCTTCGTCTCATTTGTTGGAGGAATCCAGACAAGAGCCTCTGAAGGTCTGGGCAGATATATAAGGGAGCAGATGATCTGGCCTCAAGCTGTCTAGAGCCTTAAAAGTTAATGCCAGCACTTTAAATTGCCCCACCCCCCCACAAACTGGAAGCCAGTGCAGATCACGCAACATTGGCGTAATATGATCAAATTGGCCAGTCCCTGTTAAAAGCTCACTGACGTATTTCAGACCAACTGAAGCTTCAGGACCATTTTCAAAGGCAGCCCCACATATATAATGCAATGCAGTAATCCAAATGAGAGATTACCAGAGCATGGATAACTGTAGCTAGGCTATCTCTGTCCAGATAAGGATATTGTTGCTACATCAGCCTAAACTGATAAAAGGTGCTCCGTGCTACTGAGGCCACCTGTGCCTCCAGTGACTATGCTGGATCTAAAAGCATCCTCAATCTACAGACCTGATCCTTTAGGGGGTGGGGTGTGCAACCTCCCCCAGAACAGGTTGGATACCACTTAGCTGGGCAGATGAGCCACCCACTAACAGTACCTCCACCTTGTCTTGATTCTCAGTCTATTGGCCCTCATTCAGTCCATTACTGCACCCAGGCCCTGATTCAGAATCAGAATGTCCACTGCCTCTCCTGTATTTGCTGAAAAAGAGTGAGGGAGGGAGCTGGGCATCATCCGCATATTGGTGACACCTCAACTCACGTTTCCAGAAAACTTCTCCCAGAGCTTTCATGTTGATGTTGAATAGCATGGAGGATAAATAGAGCCCCATGGAACCCTATAGTGTGACTGCCAATGGACAGAGCAATAACCCCCCAGAACCACCTTCTGGAATCAGTCATCCAAGTAGGAGTGGAACCACCACAATGCAGTACCTCCAATACACAGCCTAGATGGCCTATCCAAAATGGTCCAGGAGGATCAACAGTGTTGCACTCGACCCATCCTTCTCTCAGCAAAGGTGTCCCACAGGGCAACCAAGGCAGTGTGTGTGTGTGTGCGTGTGCGCACGTGCACACATGCGTGTGTATGTGTATACATATATATGTATGTATGTGTGTGTGTGTGTGTGTGTGGAGAGAGAGAGAGAGCATACACACACACATATACACACACCATAATTAATGTTAAATTACACATTATCCAAATAATATTACATCCCACTTTCCTAAGAGATGAGAAATTTCAGCAGGCAGCATCCAGGTTTTCGTATGCTTTGGATGAAAGTGCACTGAAGACTTATGGTGTCTTTGCCATTGTTGTTTTGTTGTTCAGTCGTTCAGTTGTGTCCGACTCTTCGTGACCCCATGGACCATAGCACGCCAGGCCTTCCTGTCCTGCGCTCTCTCCTGGAGCATACTCAGGTTCATATTCATTGCATTGCTGATGCTATCTAGCCATCTCATCCTCTGCCGTCCCCTTCTCCTTTTACCTTCAGTCTTTCCCAGCATCAGGGTCTTTTCCAGAGAGTTTTCTCTTCACATTAGGTGGCCAGAATATTTGAGCTTCAGCTTCAGTATCTGACCTTCCAATGAGCACTCAAGGTTGATTTCCTTTAGGATTGACTGATTTGACCTCCTTGCAGTCCAGGGGACAAGTAAGAGTCTTCTCCAGCACCACAGTTCGAACGCATCAATTCTTCGGCGCTCAGCCTTCCTTATAGTCCAGCTCTCACAGTCATACAATACTACTGGGAAAACCATAGCTTTGATTAGACAGACCTTTGTCGGCAAGGTGATGTCTCTGCTTCTTACTATGCTGTCTAGGTTTGCCATAGCTTTCCTCCCAAGGAGCAAGCGTCTTTTAATTTCATGGCTACAGTCACCGTCTGTGGTGATCTTGGAGCCCAAGAAAGTAAAATCTGTCACTGCTTCCATTTCTTCCCCTTCTATATGCCAGGAAGTGATGGGGCCAGATGCCATGATCTTAGTTTTTTTAATGTTGAGTTTTAAACCAGCTTTTGCACTCTCCTCTTTCACCCTCAACAAGCGGCTCTTTAGATCCTCTTCACTTTCTGCCATTAGGGTGGTATCGTCTGCATATCGGAGGTTGTTGATAATTTTCCCAGCAATCTTAATTCCGACCTCTGATTCATCCAACCCAGCATTTCTCATGATGTACTCTGCATATAAGTTAAATAAGCAGGGTGACAATATGCAGCCTTGTCGTACTCCTTTCCCAATTTTGAACCACTCAGTTGTTCCATGTCTGGTTCTGACTGTTCCTTCTTGACCCTCATACAGGTTTCTCAGGAGACATGTCTGGTACCCCCATCACTTTAAGAATTTGCCACAGTTTGTTGTGATCCACACAATCAAAGGCTTTAGCATAGTCAATGAAGCAGAAATAGAGGTTTTTCTGGAATTCCTTTGCTTTCTCCATGATGCAGCGAATGTTGGCGATTTGATCTCTAGTTCCTCTGCCTCTTCGAAACCCAGCTTGTACTTCCGGTAGTTCTCGGTTCGCATACTGCTGAAGCCTAGCTTGTAGGATTTTGAGCATCACCTTGCTGGCATGTGAAATGAGCGCAATTGTGCGGTAGTTTGAACACTCTTTGGCGTTGCCCTTCTTTGGAAGTCTTTGCCATATTTATTTACAAATATACAAGTAAAGCAGAGCAAAACCTTGTACTAGCACCCCAGATAGAGCCAGATGCTCTCCTTTCAGCAGTCTCACAGCTCCAGACTCTCGCTCTGTGCCTCTGTTTCCTTTTTCCCAGATTTATAGCTCCCAAATTGTTTCACTGTCCCCTTCTGCTAGATGAAATGTCTTACCAAACTCTGATGGGCACTACATTCTAAGGCAGAAAAGAGATTCCCAGCTATCAGAAGAAAATCTCCTGTCATCTCCTTCCACTGATGAAACATTAACAGACCATCTCAAACTATTACTCAATAGCCAGCCATCCGCTTTACAAAAGATGGTCTCCCAGGAACTATAATACAAATGATCTTAAGCCCATTGACTTTAGTGGGTCTCTTGTTTGTTTTGCAGTGCAAGCCTATTGCATGCCTACTCAGAAGCAAGTCCCATTGAGTTCAGCTGGACTTGCTCCCAGGTAAGTATATATAGGAATGTAACCTTAGTGTATTTAGGATCAGAATCTTAAAAGAAACACATTTGGGGTTCTATTAGCTGTAGCTTTCTGAAACTTTATGGCACACTTGAGCCATATTTTCCAGCTTTTTTCTCAAAGCAGTGAGTTTTGGAAACATAGAGGGTGATCCTTCTTAATGTTCTGCAGCAGCAAACACAATTCATTTCAGTGGAGCTTTAGCCAGTCAAAGAGTATCCTGAAGACTGAGCTATTGCTTTTTAAAATAAATGCCAAAATGTTCACCAAACAACAAACATGATTATGGAAAAGCTGAGGTTTTAGGAGAGAAACAAAGAAATATAGAGGCTCCAAATCAAACCTGAACAAGATTTAATAACACAAGAGGGACCTCAACAATGTGACGTAATGTGGAGTGCTCCTGCTTAGGGTTCCAGCCAACCTGCCAGCCAGGCCCTCTTCCAGGGTTCTCCTTTCCAGCTTTCCATGCCCTGGTTTTCCAGCTGCAGCTGTCAGCCAGCATTCTGTGGACACTGAGCATGCTCAATCCTCATTAGGCGGTCCCCTTTCTTGTGTTTTGTTTTCTATTGTGGTCCCAAGCCTTACATGGCTTGGGACCACAATACCTGATGGAGCGCCCTCTCCTGACATGAACCTACCTGTACACTACGCTCAAAATCTAAGGTCCTCCTCTGGCTGCCTATTCCAAGGGAAGCTTGGAAGACAGCAACAAGGGAGAGGGCTTTCTTGGAGGTAGCCCCCCAATTATGGAATGACCTCACCAATGAGGCCTTCCTGGTGCCAACATTGTTATCTTTTTGGCTCCAGGCTAAGACCTTTCTCTTCTCCAAGGCATTTGGCAGTATATGATGAGTTTTAATCGATCCTGGATTGTCTTTTGGTTATGGTTGATTGCTTGAGATGGCTTGCTTGAAGTTATTTTAGATATATGTTCTCTTGTGTATATTTTCTGTTCATGGGTTTTTTGGTTTTTTTCTAAATGGCTTTTAACCTCTGTATACTGTATTTTTACTGTTTTTAATCTTTGTAAACTGCCCAGAAAGCTTTGGCTATTGGATGGTATAGAAATGTAGAAATATAGAAAGGTGGGTTGTTGTTTTTTCGTATTTCTGCAAACCTTTGGTTTTCTCCAGTCAATTTATCTGTGTTGTATATGGAGGGTGCAATTTTGGCTATGTACGGATTGGCAGTTGGAGGATGAGTTTGCTCTTAGTATATAAGAGTAAAATATTGGTACGTCAGGGTGAGCCATAATTTTGAAACATGTGCTCTGCAGTCCACCAAGAGCCATCAATACATGCATTCTTCTTAGGTAGACCTCAAGACCACGAAGAAAATAACAGCAACAAATGCTAAAGAGCTTTTCCAAAGCAAATGGTGATGGATGTCAAATTAAAATCAACTTCTCCTGCATAATGATGCAGATGAATGGAAAATGCAAGGGAAAGGGAAAGCATCTGTTAGGTAGTGGGGTAAACAGTTCAATCAGTTCTAAACAGTAATGCACCTTGATCCAAAAATCTCAGTGGTACAGAGCATGTGCAAAGCTACCTAACTGCTACCTAGCAGTGTTTTCCCTGTCACGTCGTTCCTTGTGTTTAGTACAGTTGCACCGGAGTGCAGAATAAGTTGAGCATTCAGAGGGCTTTAAAGTGACATCCTACGTGGGACCAGTAATGTAAGAAAGTGTGATGATCTCCAAAGAATGAGCAAGCCAGAATAGTGGTCTGTGTTACAATAAAGGGTGAGACCCACTGGTCTAGTGAAATGTGTTTACCATGGACTGTTTGAATTGTAAAGCCTTCAGTCAGTCAGCCTCAGGGATCTATTTTGCAGGGTTATGTGGGGACAAGCAAGAATAGTAAAGCATGTGGCAAATGTGTATCCCAGTCCTAAATAGAGCTTTAAAGAAGGCTCACTGCCCTATTGCTTACATATTATTTCATTCATTCGTTCGTTCATTCATTCATTCATTCATTCAAACCTCTTAAAACTGCACTTCATCCTTACAGATTGCAAAGCAGTGTAGAAATATGATTACAATGCACTAAAAATAATAAAAACCCATCCTCCCCTCCCCCTCCTCCCCCCTCCTCCTCCTCCCCCTCCCCTTCCCCCTCCCAAATACAAATAGAACTGACAAAACCAGCCAATTAAAATACCTGTATAAACAAAAGGGGTCTGAACTGGCACCAAAACAATTGCACTGTTGCCACGAGTTGCACCTCGGCTGGGAACGTATTCCATAGTCAGGGTGCATCACCTGAGAAGGCTCTCTCCTTTCTTGGTACTTGGTACTCCAAGGTACTTGTTGGAGAAGAGTCTCCCTACAACCTTAAGTCATGGGCAAGCTGTTATTGGGAGAGGCAGCGCTGCCCTGCAGATATTTAGGTGCCAGGCCATTTCATGCTTTAAAGGTAAGCACCAGCAGCTTGAATTGGGCTTGGAAGCAAATAGACAGCCAGGGAAGCCCCTTCGGAATCAGGGTGATATTATTTAGCCCAGCTGTACTGGTTACTATTCTAGCCTCCACATTCTGCACTACCTGAAGCGTCCAGGTCGTCCGCCGAGGCAGCCACATGTACAAGACATGACAGTAATTCAATTATTTGATATCCAAGTAATACCTTTACAGTGCAATCCTATGCACATTTACTCAGAAGCAAATTCCACTGAGTTCAATGAGACTTCCTCCTAGTAAGGATGCTCAGGTTTATACAGTGTTAGTGCCAGAGTGCCAAAGTCTTAGTTAAATTATAAGTGACCATTTTTTTCCAGTATTAATAGTATTAGAGAGAACCAATGAATGCCATTTATATTTGCAGTAAAGTATATGTGACCAACATATAGTTAGCCACTCTCTCTGCTCACGGTTGCACTATGAGGACATGAAGAATCCTTGCTCAAGTGAATACCACAACAGCAGACTGACAATGTGAAGCAGAGTGTGATGTTTGCCTGCCTATATCACGTGCAGGCATGTGCCCACAGACCAAAACACAGCTGGCAGGTCTAATTTTAGCCGTACCCAGCCTTGAGAAGTGTCCCCTTAAAAAAAGAAGTGATTCCCCCCTGAAACAATCTGCTTGGTAATATAGCAGCTGACAACAGTCCCACTGGAGTGTTACACGTGATTTAAATAAAAACAAAAGAAACCACTGCAGTGTTGTTTTATTTTATTTTTTTATATACAATTCACTGTCAGCAAAGCCAAAAAATATGTCTATGAATGGAGCGACATAGTAAAGGAGTCTGTATATATATGTAGGTTGTATACAGAGAATTGCTTTTTTTCATGAATATGAGATGTTGTATTGGAAAGCTGTCATTGCCTGTAGAACATACTCGCCTGTGCTTTCCAGGTTTTTGTAGCTGCAATATGTATGAATTATTTTATTAGGTGCTTAAGACTGTCCTGGGCATGTACTGGGTAAGTAATACACTGTCCCTTCTTTCCTTTCCTTCCCACTTTGCAATTGACAAGGTTAGATACTCCTCCTCCATGCCTTCCCATGTGCTATGATCTCAGTGAGACTCACCCCCCCACACACACATGCACACACACATACAGTGGGGCACAGCTGGAGGGGGGCATTGGGGGTGTGGCATCAGAGAAGAGGCCTGTGGGCTGGTGGTTCCCCATCCTTGATTTAAATGTCCTTTTAAAAATAAGAAAATAATATATGAAAGGTTGGGTTAATTGTTTCCTAATTGCTCATGTTGCCTTTTAAAAGGCAGGGGTGGAGGATCATGCAACGTTCTCTTTAAGATTGAAACTGAGAAGACCAGAAGCTGCTGGCATCTAAGTTTCTTCACGCTGGGCAGAGATAAACTATGAAATTTGCTGCCACAAGATGGCTACTAGCTTGGATGATGTTAACAGAGGATTAGACAAATTCATGGAAGATGAGGCTATCCATAGCAACTAGTAAAGATATATCTATTTTGTTTTATCTGTTCTGTCTGTTTCATGGGTTGTCAGGCGTCTTTTGTTCTGTCGTCGCGCAGTGACAGAATCGCCTTTTTCCCCCTTCAGAAAAGTACGCAAAAAAGTTTGCCACAATTTACGTAACTTTTGCCAGCATGTAACATTTTGTGTGTTTTACTTAGCTCAGTGTACAATCCATGAGCAGAATGCACAAGCTGAAGAGAGATCAGAGATGTATAAAACGTGTGTGTGTTTAATGGAGTATATATTGTGGAATTTACATACTGTGGAAAATTTAACATATTGTGGTAGCAATCCAAGAGGAAGTCCTCCTGCTCAAGCCCCAAACAACTTCTGTTGCTTTGTATGACTAAACTTGTTTACAAATTCTGGAAAGTAAAAGAAAAAAAAAGGCCACAAGTCTGCAGAATCTATGCAACTTAGAAGATGGTGGTCCACTGTAGAATCCATGAGTCCGATTCATAGAAATCCAGTCATTTGGATCCATTTTGGATTTCTCCGACATCCCTAGCTACTACTAGCAATAATAGGAATATGCTACCTTCAAGATCAAAAACACCATACCTCTGAATACCAGCTGCTGGAGACTAACAGAAGGAGAAGGCTATTGCCCTCACATTTTGCTTGTGGGCTTCTCAAAAGCATCTGGATGCCAACGTGAAGAGCTTCCATGGACACAGGAGACATTCTTCTTCAGAAAGTTGCTCTCCATGAATTGAGTGCAATGGACATGACAATGGAGGAGGTGGGTGGGCTTCTTACGCATTGATCATACATGGTAAGAGGAATGCCTGAATAGGAGAGCTCTTATCTAATTCCAGTCTGCAATTTTGTGTCTTGGATGCCCCAAAGCAGCCTTTGCCAAATTGGTGTCTCTCAAATGATTTGGACTACAGCTCCCATAATTCCTGACCATTAGCCATGTTGGCTGGAGCTGATGGTAGTTGTAGTCCAAAATATATGGAGGGCACTGGATTGTCCTCTAGTGTCTTCTGAAATATGACACTAGAGCAGGGATAGGCAACCGAGTGCCTGCCAGATGTATTACCTAAATGCACCACTGTTCAGATGCAAGACTTCATCTTACTATCATGCTTCTTAAAGTGGTTTTATGGAAGGGCGGCCAGTGGGTGAGGTCCACCTTGGAGGTGGTGGGAAATCACCCCACTAGGTTATCACATTTTGAAGGATGTGAAATAATGCACATTGCCATCTAAAGAGCCCTCCCCTGGACAAGACCATTAAGTCCCACATCTAATACCTAACATACCACTGGCCCTCCATGTTTTAATGGCAGCTGGGTCATATCTATGCTTTGTCTGTGGTAGCGATCTAAGAGGAAATTCTCCTGCTCAAGCCCCATTGAAGTAAATGTCAGCAGCACAAGAATATAATAGGCCCCAAAAGTCTTCTGCTCAGCTCATCCAAATTCACTCTTAATCGGGAATAAGTCCCATTGAAGTCAAGGGGTCTTACTTCTGAACAAATGTGCATAGGATTAGGCTGTAAATCCCGCTCAGGAGCGTAAACCAGTTATCCAGACCATCTCATTTGTATGAGATGCACGGCTGTTTGGATAAACAAGGTTTCATTGTATATCACAAGTTCACAGAACAGGGAATGTAATGTGTGCGTGTTTTTTTTTTAATGATTATTGAGAACCCCTTAAAAGGTAGGTGTGTGTGTGTGTGTGTGTGCATGAGCATACACACTCACAGCAATCATATTTATAGCGTTGTAGTGGTAGAGTCTATTTGGATTTCTGTGGCATGAACCTGCTTTGCTTTTGTATCTTTGGAGGAGCTGTAATGATTTTCCTGATGAATCTTGTGATTTTGTATGTATTAAGCTAGCTAGCTAGCTAGCTAGCTAGCTAGGATAGATAGATAGATAAGGCAGGCAGGGTCGGCTGCCTGACCCTCATTATTTGACTGACTCCGAGATACCGCTGCCGCTAATTGTGAAGGATCCGCTCTTTAGAGGAACTCTCGCTAGTTTTCCAATCAACGTTATGAGATATTACAGTGCCGGAGGGGCGGGGGGAAGGCAGGGGGAAGTATTATTAAAGAGACAGGCCGGCGTTTGGTTCCCTCGCCTCCTTCGACGCCAGCCGCCGCTGATTTTCGTGGGTAACTTTGGGAAGAGTCCGCAAACGGGGAAGGCTGAGAAATGCAATCGCCCCCCCGCCCCCGTTTCAGTAGCGGCGGCGGCGGCGCCGTAGGACTGCTCTGCTTTCCGCGCTAGCCAGCAGAGGGAAGCGGGGCTTTGCTTGCAGCGGCAGCAGCAGCGGCTGGAGCGAGCCGAGTTCTTCTTGGCGGAAATACTGCAGCCTCCTGGACTGCGTCTGCTTCTCGAGGGAGAGGCCGGCCGCGGAGTTCCACCCACCGGCTGGAAGGAGGGGGTTTGAATGAAAGACAAGACGAGCCCGAAACACCATGCCACTCCGCCAGGGAGACCGCAGCAACTAGGCTGTCGCGAGCCGAGGCGCCTTTTCTTTCCTTCCTTCCTTCCTTCCTTCCTTTCTCCCCCCCCCTTTTCCGTATGTATATATATATATATATATATATATTTTCAAAATAGAAAGGTCTTTATTTTTCTTTTCTTTTCGGGAAGGGGCGGAGGGGAGCTGGGTGGCGAGGCAGCGGGAGGAAGCTGATCTGCGGACATCTGGAGTTACGCCGTCTGCCCGATTTCTCCGGCAGGACTCCCCCGCCGCTGCTCACGCCCCTTTCGCAGACACTGGCAATTGACATTACTTAAAACCAGGAGGACAATCCCGTTGGGGCGGAGGGCGGAGAAGAGCGCAGCAAGATTCCCCCCCCCCGTCGCTCCGCCTGTATTTTGATTTTTCTTTTTTCCCTTGTAATTATTCTTATTCTTATTTTGGCTTCTGGCTGCTGTGTCTGGAACTAGCGAGCGGTTAGAAGGCAAGGAAGTCTGGAAAAAAAACCAAAACACAACACCTCAGCAGTCATCAGTACTGTCAGGAATAGTGGTTTAAGAGAAAGAGAGGCCTGGGGCACGACACCCTGTCAACGACTTCCCTGCATCGGAGATAAAGATTCCAGCTACATGGGCAAACGCTTGGAACAGCAACCAATGTACCCTCAGTACACTTACTACTACCCTCATTATCTGCAAACCAAGGTATGTGGTGGGTACTGCAAGCGGGACTTCCTAGGGCTGCCCAGCAGTGTCAATATGATACCATTAGGCACTTAGCTGATGGTGGATATTTGATTGGCGTAAATTGCAGGCACGCTTTCTCTCTCTCCTTTGAATGCTGTATCTTGAAGGAGTAGAACTAATAGCCCACAGAAAGCAGCCAACGGGGGAGAATGGGCAAGGTCAGAATGAATTCATCGTCTGTGTTGCGTCTTCAGAGCCAAAAGGGGCTTTTCAGTTTAGCAGAGGCTCTTCTCTTGCACTTGGGGGGGGCGGGGGGAGACTTGAGGGCTGTCGGTGTGCGTGCTGCTTTGGTTCAAATGAAACAGCAGCGCCCAGGTAGCAGCCTTGTTGTGCTCCAGCCAGGACGGCGATCCGTCTGGACAGTGTCAGCCATGCGCCTGGCGGCTTAGGGGAATTTGGAGGTGAGCCGGGCTGTGCACTTGGAACGTACAAGCGTTTTGCCGCTACGAGAGGCACTGTGGGCACTCCCAACTTTAATCTGGCACATATGTGAAAGCCGCCAGGGTCAGGGGAGGGCAAAGAGATGATCTAATAAAATCCTGGGGACTTTTGTCCTTGCATGTCGAGGTGCTTTTTAATTTTTCATTAAATATTGACAGTGGGACGATCATACACTTGCATTGAAAAGGTTTGGAAATAGGTGCTCTCTACTTTTTGGTGTGTGGAAAAGGGGGGAGGAGTTAGGATGCACCCACCAGGGTGTCCTCCTTGTCTTATTTTGTGTTTGCGTGTGGTTAAATGGCAAGTCGGGCCTTTATCTGTTCGTAAGACTGAAGTGCAGTGCACCACACAATGAATTAAATTGAGCATTGTAAATATTTTTTTTTTATAAAACATACATGGTTCCCTTCTTCTCTGCTACTTACATCAGTGATGAACTTCACAAAATAAAGTTTTATCGTCCTATGCACCCCACAAATCATTGTGACGGCATCTTTTCAAAATATATTATTCTAAAGTTTGGCCTCAAAAAGTAGATTAATGTATGTGAACATGTTTCATGGGCAGAACAAACTCTCCTGTGTTTGACAAGCCAGCCAAAACACATGGGGTGTGACGCTTGTGTCTGTGTTTGTGTGTGAAAACCGAATTATTGGTACTTTTAGTTACGGGTGTGGCGGGATTGTTACAGTTCTCTGCAGCTAAGTACACTTTCTTCACTTCAGAAGTTACTTTTCAGTTTGTGTTTATCATCCAGTCTGTCATAATACACATGAACTATTTGTGAAAATGATAATATAGAAAGCTGACATCCAAGGGAACACCAGGATTTCTCTGTGTGATGATACCCTTTTCATCTATATCCTAGGTACTACTAATTTGTTTAGTATACTGTAGCGTGCAAGGTTTCTTTGTGCTACATCAAACCCTTTAGGCTTTTTAAACAATTGTTTTCACAATTTTTTGTCTTGCTCAAGGTCGATTCAAATTGCATTTTACCTCTGTGGCCATTTAGTATATATTGCTGCTGCTGGTTCACCAGCAGCCTGTAGCTAGCTTGACTGCTATATTGCTTTATAGCTTTAACTGTTTGGAGGAATGGGGATGAGCCACATGGCATTCCTCAAACCCTGGCAAGCCAAGGACATGAAGCAATTTATGTGCATTTTTTTGGAAAGAACAATAGCCTCAAGTACTTGATGAGACACACTGGACATTCCATGCCTTTTACTCATGTAGTTTGAACGATGCCGGTCTTGCTGTTTTGGAACTCCTCATTTCTGCTTTGCAAAATACGCTTTTGGGAAAACCTAACCTTGCAAATGAGCCAAAAATGATAACGGCATTTTGCACAGGGAATTTCCCCCCCGCTTCCTCTTAATTAAAATATATGATGGTAGTATTCTTTTAAAAAATGTTATCAAATTGCCATGTTTAAAAGGTGGAGAGGCTTTATTTGTAAATGTACATTAACAATATAAACAGGATCTTTCATAAGAGTAGATAACATTATAAATTTAATATTATTTGTATAGGTAACCTTTTGTTTTTATAATTTTCTTCACTGTAGTAGAATTAGACAAGTACATGCATACATACATATATACATTGTAATAAACTGTTGGAGTCTCTAATACAGAAATCTATACACAGGGCATTAAGTTCTCCTTACTTCATATATGTTAGTGGTTTCTCTCACTCTCACGCGCACAGACACACACAGACACACACGCACAAAGAAGAAGGACCTTTATGTTTTGTAAAATGCAAATACAATATATAACAATACAATATATGCATATATAACACACACATACATGTTTTTGCATTACATTGCTATAGAGTTTAAAGCAATGCAGATAAACACCATCTGACTTTGTTACCTTAAATGATCCATCAGCTTCTGGGACTTAAAAAAAACCCCTTAGCAGCATGATTTTGATCAAGCTTAATATTTTGGTGACAAAATAATTGTAAAGGCAATCACTTATTTCTGTCTCAGAAATATTCAATATATATCCTAATGATTTGTCATAGCAGAAAGATCACAACTAATATCCGGGAATTCAACAAAATGGTATAATCAGAATGTGCACCAATATGAACTCCCATTTGAAAATCAATACATAGTTTAGTGGCAGTACAGCTATTAGAAATGACGTAGAGTTATTAGAGGTGTTAATGTGTAACAAATAAAGCATTCATAATACATTTTGTCTTTTTCAATATACCTTTAATGTTTTCCTCCAGAGTTTTCTTTTGTCTACAGAATTTTAATGTAGGTTAGCTATGTTATTCTAAAAGTATGCTTATATGCTACCCTGATGGCATTTTGACTTCAGGATTTCTTATCAAATTAATGTATGGCTCTTTATACATATTTACATCTTTGTTAGAGTAAATAGATGGGTGACCTATTAGATGTCCTTAATGTTTTATTTTAGAAATTGGTATAATCAGAATAAATGTTAGTTTGGGGCAAAACTCAATCTAATCTGATGTAAAGATCACATTTTAAAAACATGCCTCTGTTTGCCACCTATTAATGAGAAGCTAATGAAAATGTCATTCTAATGTGGGACTCTCTGATTACACTAATTTAGATAGAATTATTTTAACATTGCCACCAAGTCTCCATAACAGGACTAGTTATCCCAGGCATGTTATGAATCTTTGTCCAGCCAAACACATTTTGTTGCTATTGTAAACTAGAATGTATGGCCTTAGATTGCAAAACCATATTTTAAAAGAGATGTACGCTAGCTGCGCAGAAAGGATGATTTACTGCATGCTTTGAACGCGCGCAAAAAATACAAATTTTATTACTGTGGTTTGTGTGGTGTTAACATAATTGATAAAATTAAGAAATTGTGTGGCTGTGTTGCTCAACCCCAGCATTAATCATTGCTAAAAATGGGAAGAAATGCCCCTTTTGTTAGGTGACTGGTGGACAAGCCCAAAGGATTTGACATTTATATATTGGAAATGATCCTATCAAAGCTGGTTATAGGAGTTGAATCCGTTCTTCTTCTTCTTCTTTTTCCTTGGGAGTAACTGTTTTTAGGACTGTGCCAAATCAATGGTGGTGTTTCAGTTCATAGTTATCTATGAATGGATATTGGATTTAGAAACTGAAGTGTGGAACTGTTCAAGCTGGAGCAGTCTATATGAATATATTTCTGCTCATATGTATGTACATATCATTCATGATGGGTTTTCATTTCTAGCCTATTGTTTGCTTTTGGCATAATTTGAATGTTGTAAGTCAGATGGTATTTTGTTATGTTTATGTTGGCCAACTGAAGCTTTAGAAAGAAGATGCATACAGTGTAAGTCATGAATAAAACGTTTAGGCTGTAATAAGTCTTGTTATGGGAATTAGTGTAATGGAAAGGACAATATTTCTCCAACATGTCTGTACCTGAATATATGAAGTAGTGCAAGAAATATTGAAATTATATATTTAAAACATTAAGAGAACAAAATAGGTATGTGAGCAAAAAGGTGAGGTGGAGAATTGCATATCAGTGTTAGCATTATTTTTAACCTGTTTGCTTATCCCTAAATCACCCAGAGTAAGTGCGATATATATATTTTTTTATATGAGGAGCAGATCCAGAAGTGTATGTGGGCTGTGAGATATTTTAAAAGGTCACTTAAAAAAAGTTTGCTTGCAAAGCTATGTTGCCTTTTTACATTTATTAAAACTGCTATTTTAAATAAATTAATGAACTCCTTCGTGTGAAAAAAGCGGGAGCTTCCCTCCCCCCCTTTACAAACATTTCTGTCATTTAAAACATGAATTAAGGTGTAATCCTGTGCTTGTTTAGATAGAAAAAGTACTACAACTCTGGCTGAGGAATGCTGGGAGTTGTAGGACTTTTTTCTGTCTAAACCTGCACAGGATTGCACCCTTAACCACCAGAATTCCACATCCCTTCTCTTCTACTTATCAAGTACTTACACCCTCCCTCAGTTTACTGCATTTCTCCCATTTTTCACCATCTGGCCTTACTGAATGCCTTGAGGAGAGAGTTCCAGATACCAAGAAGTCTGACAAAGCTTTTTTGACTGCTAGTGTTCAGCTTGTGTTTTGAGCCTGGTGTGAAGTAAGGGTCAGGTGTAAGGAGTATTTCATCAACTACACACTGATTTCAGGCTGCATTTCAAACCATCTGCAGCTTGGATTGCTGCCAAGGCTCAAAAGTCTTGCTCAAGCTTATAGTGCTAAAGTAGAGGCAAATATGTGCAAAAAGAGAGAAATGCATTTTTGGGAATGAAGTTGGTATGCATTTAAGCCCTTGTTTGGGTTGATAAACTGTAGCATTCCCCCTCCCTCTTGAAGCTGCTGGAGCCAGATACTTTTATTAAAATAGATGGATAATATTGGATTGACCTTTGATTGTAGTAAAGTATTTGGATTAATATCTATCCTCGGCACGATGCCTGTGGGTTTGATATGGAATATGAAAGCCTAAAATTTGTTTCCCTTAAAAATTGAGAAACAGGAACTTGTTCCTCACTGATATATATTTTTTGCATACTCACTGGTTTAAAGTATTTTTGTTGCTCCCAAGGGCATGGCATATTTGAATAATTTTGTATGTATTGCTGGTTCTACATTTAGGTTGTTTTGATGCAATATTCAGATCATGAGGAGCTGGATTTTTTTGTTTGTTTTTGTTCTTTTTATCCATACAGCTGTGTCTTCCAAAAACACACCAATAGCTTAAGTCACTGCCGAAAAGATACATATGTACACATTTACCCAATCAGGCCTGAAGGTATTGAGAATAAAGATCTTGCTACAGCAGTGTCCCATATTAATATTTATAATGTGCAGTAGTATTTTACACATGGCGCATACTTAAAAGTCAACAGCAGTATTTTTTAATGTTCAGAAGGATCAAGCTGAATTCCCTTTCTGTACATTTTGTAACCAACAGAGAAGCCAGGAGGCGATGTGACACTTTTACATTTTTTTGAATTGCGGGGAGTAGCTCTTGGGAGAAATGTGCCTAGATTTGCAAGAAAGTCAGATGAGGACAGCTGTCTCGAGAAAGAGCACCTTGGGTTCATTTCGGTCCCTGCTGTAAACTGACACTGGATGACATTAACTTTATACTGAATAGGATATGTTCTGGGCCTTACTCTGTGACACCCGCACTTCCGGAAGGGAGTTGGAAGTTGATACACAGCCCCATTCAAAGGTATCTGAAGTCCATCAAGGGAGAAGACAGGCATATGTTAAAAGCAGGTACCTACAGAGCTACTAGTGCACTTTGAGCTCTCTTTTTCATATTCTTGTGGCTGTCCACTGGCTGGCTGTTCTGTTTCTGCTGCCACCACCTCCTGTTGGGCAACAAAGTGCTCCACAGCTCTTTGCCTGAGGTGGGATTCTTCCTATCTTGGGCAATAGCTATTGTTGAGACATTTTCTTCCCCAGTAACAGGAACATAGGAAGCTGCTTTATACCAGGTCAGATCATTGGTCCGTGGAGCTCAGTATTGTCTGCTCTGACTGGCAGCTACTTTCCAGGGTCTCTCTCATGCATAGATCTCTCACGCCACCATCTACCTGACATGTTGGGGATTCATCACTGGGCCTTCTGCATGAGAAGCAAGTGCCCCAACAGCATGAGGCGGAAGTGGTAGCGAGGGGGCAGGTGAACGAGCAGGAAAAGAAAGCACCTGGCTGCCAGTGCTTTCTGATATGCTGCTACCACATGTTGTACATTAAAATGAGAGTGCAGCGCACATGGATAGCTTCTTTGTCTTCTCCCCAGGTTTTCAGAAACAGGTAGTCTATGTTCTTAACTGATTTTTTTTCCTGTGTTAAATACACCACTATGGCATTGCTTCGTGTGTGTGTGTGTGTGTGTGTGTGTGAGAAATATAGCAAGGGTTTATCCAGAATTTGCTCAGAGTCCTACATAAAAATTTTGTTTTGTAAGAGTTCTCATAAGCTACAAATGTGTATGATTAAATAAGGTGATATCAAAAGCATGTGTGAATAAGAGCTTTGGCAATTTATTCAATACCAAGAGGATACAAATGTGGGAAAAAACAGTTAGTTAATGCTGTATTGTTGCAATGTCTGTGTGTGTGTGTGCGGAGGCCCTTCACACCGGGCTTTTATTTTGCGACTGAGATTGCTCCTTCATAGAAGTTTGCGGGCTTTTTAGGTGATGCAGTGACCCTTCTGCACTAAATGCCCTTTGTTCCGTTTTTAAATAGATCACAAATAATGAGCTATCAAATTACTCCGTTGTGTTCCATTTCAATTTCCTCTGTGAAAAGAGTAAAAGCGTCAAGAAGAGGAGTGAGATCAATGAAAGATAATGGAAGACTCAGCTGTGGGAAGAAGGGGGGGGGAAAGGGAGCACATGGAAAGGGAGTCAGTGGTGATCCTGCATTTAAAACAGAAGCAGAAAGCCCCGTTTGAAATGCAGGATTTTAGGCTGGTGTAGAAATGCCGAGAGAGAGAGAGAGAGAACACACCAACTACTGGTTGAGGAAGGTTGAAAATATATATATATTTGTTTGAGTTTCTTTCTATTTAGTTTTTTCCCCCCAGTGGAGAATTAGGTGACTTGGTAGAATAAAATTGACTGGGACAAGGGACATATATGTCCCTTGTCAGAGAAATTAATATAACACAGCAAAGTTGTGTGTGGCTTGTCTAGCATAGACAAGTTTGATGGGGTATGGTTCCCTTTCATTACACATATTAACCAATTCTTTCCTCTTTTTTTTCTCCTACACTTACCCATGTTTCCCTGTGGCATTGTTCAATAAAGACAACTTGACATGGATGGTTAAAAGACTGTGATTTTATTTTTAATATTATGGATTAGATCTACTTAGTTTTTTAGACAAGATATATATATTTTTTCTGTTGCCGCACTGCTATTGGGTAATTTTGTACTTCAGTTTTGGTTGTAATTTGTTTCTTTGTTGTATAATAAAAAAATTAAAAAGAAAAAAAGAAACGTATGTCTTTGACTGTAATATATATGTACGTGGACTGCTGAGGAGCTGATTAGAGGATAATGGTCTATGTGACCTGTACACATAGATGATAGATCTCCATGCTCAGTAGTGGACTGTACACATGCTTCTGCATGTGAGGTTCAGTTCCTCCAAATAGGTATTGCTCTCAGCTTAGGCAGTGATGATCCTCTACTGAAGTGAAAGGATGCCTGGAATTAGTCCAACCCTGTGGACTCCTCTAAACAGGTGGTCTTGCTGTTGGAGTCAACAATGCAAATGGCCCCTTCCAACCCTACTATTCTATGATTCTAACTTTAATTTCAATGGGCTTTTAATGTTGCCGTCAGTTCTGATGTGTTACATCTTTTACCATTTCTGCTGATAAGTTTCTTTTGTTTAAAGTGTTGGTTGTGTCATACGTTTTTGTTATCACTTTTAGAAATTGTTTGCTACTTGTGCTTATATGCGTACACTGTACGCTGCTCTGGATATATTTAGCTTAACAGTGGGATATAAATAAATACTGGAAGAGCAGGATATGAAATAATGATAGTATGTAGTAGTAGTAGTACTTCTCTGCCATATTAGTCAACACATTCTATTAGGAAGGTATGCAGTGTTAATACTAAACATTTCCCCTCTGAATATATAAAGGTGAACTTGGTCTAGAATTCACTTTCATTCTTATAACTCTAAGGGTACAATCCAATGCATTGCATCTGTAGACAGAAAATAGTCCTACAATTCCCAGCATTTCCCAGCCAGCCAAGTAACTTGTTAGAAATACAAAGTGAGCATTCAACCTTTGCATAGCTCTTGGAACCAAAAGGGTCTGAGCAAAAACTCAGTTGGGGTAGTACACTAGAGGCTTACAGATAAAGAGTCTTACCAGAAGAACTCTTCTTTTACCAGAGAAGAGCTCTTGTAAAAAGCAAATGACTTTGATAACTAGGCTAGAAGATGATGTAGTTAGGAGAAATGTGATGTTGTTTCTATGGGCTAGGCAATATTGTTTGGCATTTCTCTGTCTCTTGTTTTGTTTGCTTTTTCACAGATCTCATAGCCCTCTTCCCATATTCTCTAGAATGCATGAGGGCTAAAACTGGGGGCAGGAGCTGCACATGCACCTTGCAGTGTTGAACGGGTCTGCAGGGGGAACCTGACTGGGAACCCTGCCCATGGCTGTGTGGAGAGCTCTGCTTGTATTCCAGTGAATGCAAGTAAAACGCCCTTGCTGTTCGTTACGGTAAGGCCGGGGATCTGAGGAGGTGGGGCTGGCCTGCATGGGGATGCTGGGGTAATGCAAGTGTGCACAGCCCTATCCCTGCTCCCAGTTTTAGCCGTCACACGTTCCTGAGAACACATGAAGAAGGCTCTTGTTAAAGCTGGCTGTAGGATGCAAGAAAATACATCAAGGCTGAAGCTCCATACCCACTGGGAGTCATCTCCATTGAACTTGATGGGGTTTCCTTCTGAGTAGGGATGTACAGGGTTGCCCTGCAAAACTTACATCCAAGAAGGTCATTTGCAATTACATATTAATTTCAATTACATTTCAAGCTGCCATTTTGCATAGTTGTGGGTGTACTGCGATGTTGAATTCTCTAGTTACACTGTCCTTTCTTGCTGATAAGGAATCACTTGCAGGCATCACTCTTCTGAGTGCACCCCCCCCACACACACACACACACACATCCTTGCAAAAGTTTCCATTTAAGCCATTGTTGGGTGTTGTAGCTATCCATGTACGGTATCTTTTTAAAGGGCCAGCTGCATAATTATTTAAGCTGGTCTTCTCTTATCCCATTGACTTCACATTAGTCACATCAATTAAAATGGCCTTTTCCTAAATGCTTCTTCTGTGGAGAATAATAAAAGGGTGGTCAAAATCTAGCAGTAGATTGTTCTAAATCAACTGCTAGACATTGTCTTCTGTTGGATCCAGTCTATATAGTACAGTGTTATGTCAGCAGGGTTCTTTAAATGTGATGAAGGGGTTCTTGAATAATTTTGTAACATGACAATGAGTGGAAGTTGGAGGAGGTATGCATCCATGGGACTGAAGCCAGCAGTTCTCAGGGCCAGAGTGAAAGATTGGTGGGTTACACCTTTTCTCTTACTCTTCCTGCCACCATCTTTTCTCTCATCTTTCTTCCAGTCCTTTTTCTCTCTTTCCCTCTTCCTTCCCAAGTTGCGGGCTGCCAGGGTAGGGACAAATCACTCTTCCCAGAGGTCTGAACTGATCATATGCAGTGGGCTTTTGAAATTAGACTGAGGACCACCTTGATTTTAGAACATGAGTGATAGGCATCAGCAGATAAGTTTATATGCTAATATGTGACTAGAAAATGTCACCAAGGTTTTTTCTTGTTATGGTGGTGATAATTTCTCAGGGATGTGCATGGAATTAGCCACATTTCGATGAAACTAACCTAGTTCACATCATGGTCAAATATACATACATATGGAAGCTTCAACCTTCATCACATGAGAACAGGGAAAAGACACTACATTGTGACATTTTTCCGCCTGAAACAATAGTATAAATTTGCATAGGATTATTATTTTTTTTACTGGAAATGTATTTGTAGATATTTCATAGGCTTAGATATTTAATACTTTTTTATATTGTGTTTTTCAGTATACAAAGTACTTCACAATTTATTTATCATTTAAAATGTGGTCCTTTTTTAGAAGCTAGAATTGGAGATGAGAACCAAATGTGTATAATTTCCATTTCAGTAATGATGGTTCAGCTTTGCACCTACTTCACAGGAAAAGCCGAGTATGCCTAGATTTTATTTTGGGGTGGGCGATTTTCATTCTTTCCATATTATAGTTTTAACAGAAGTTTCCATTCCTATGTTACATGGGAAATAGTGACCAATATAAATGTTGTCGCAGTGTTGTGTTTTCTGGTTTCATGGTTTAGCGTACCGTTACTCACCCTAAATGTTAGGGTCAGGTCAGACTGTAAAAATGAAAGAAAAAAAGGCTCTGGCAAGTCACGTCAGACCTTGTGCTTCAGAGCCTTGTTAGTAAAAATGTGAGGTGGGCCTCCCTCAGGTCACGACAAGAGTTGCTAGGAGAGATACAAACTCCTTTCTGACTTCTTCTGTCCCCAACTTTGTGCATCTTCTTTGGACCTTGGTGATGGAATAGAGGTGTCCTCTCCTTTACAGTAACTTAGGGCCAAACTAAATGTTCTTGTAATCACACGTAATGACTCTATGCATGGTAGATTTTTTTACTCCAGTCTAAGAGCATATGTCCCCAATTCAGATCGGGGCCATGGTGTTCTGGGAGAGGGGCGTTAAACTTCCCTCCCATTTGTTTTCATCCTGAAATCCCCCCCCCCAGTGGGGGGGGGAATAAGAAAAGAAAGAAGCCTCCACTGAATCCACATGCTCTTACATTGGAGTAAAAAACCCAAACAACTACCACGTATAGCTTCATTATGTGTGATTACAAGAATGTTTTGTTTGTCCCCGTAGGGATAGCAGTTTGGGTTATCTACCCTTTAACGTCTGTTGATTAAGCGCACTGTCTGAAGGAACCCCATACTGTGTGGACTTTCTTCTCCCTTTGGACCTCTGCCTTAAGGACATGAAATCATACTGTGGATTTATACTGGCACTGATTGGGGCAGCTTTTTGCTTGGGGCAGCTTTTGTCTTAAGGCTGAGTGTCCACTAAGCCAATTTCTCTTTGATTTGACTTTACTGTGTTTTTCACTCGGGAACTGTTGAGGTTGAACCTGTACTGTTTTGTTGTTGGTTGTTGTTTTAAATCATGTGTGGCGCAATCCTAAGCGTATTTACTCAGAAATAAATCCAGCTATGTTCAGTGGGATCTAGTAAGTGTGCCTAGGATTACTGCCTGAGCAAGGCTCACTATTTCTCACATGCTGCGTTATGTTATTATCTGATGTCTGCACATCAGATGCTTAAATAGCTTCTAATTTTTGTTTCATGTAAACACCCCAGTGTAGATGCCGTCTGGAACATTATCATAGCTATAAATCGAACATTAGCCTTGAAATCTTTACACATTAAAGAACAAAGTTATTTTCACTTGTGTGTTTTATATTGATTTGTGATTTCCTTTTGTTTAGTTTTTGGACTTCAAAAGCTGTTGTCTATGAATTTACTTTACAGGACAGGAAGCACTCCTTGCTACAGAAACAAAAAGTGCAATGTTATTCATGTCTACTCAGAAGTAGGCTACATCGAGTCCAATGGGACTTACTCCCAAGTAGGAGTTACACTATTGCAGCCTAAATTTGCAATCTTTATTTCAGCTCTGTGCTGCTTTGCTTTGAATGTGCTGGACTTATAATCTGAGAAAATCCTTATGGAAGGGTTAAGCTGGTTGAAAACTTTGAAATAGAAGGTGCTGTTATAGGGGAAAACAATAATGGAGAATGCAGTTTTTAGTTATCTTTTCCCTGTTTTATGATGGGCAGTTGGTTTGCTGCCAGTGAACAAGTACATGACCTTTTCCCCTACAACTTCTGATTCATGACAGAAGATGTCTTAAGGCTTTGCTGTGTTTTAGTGATCTCTTGTTTCATCTCTTAACAAACTATGAAATATTTAAAATGATTTAGGGGAGGGATTGGGCTGGAGCACTTACAATATGTCCATGACTCGGGAGCATGATTTCATATTTAATGAAGACTAATGCACACATTAAACTACAAATAGGAATGTTAGCGAGTATGTCTTAGGGAATTTCACATATGGGAATAGATTAGTATGCATTTTTTATAAACATGTTGGATTTTTTAACAAGTAATCCAAAGGACTGAAGGGTGGGGTGGGAAAAATCATCTGTTATGGGACAATGATTTGAAGCATTCAGATCCTTAATTCCAGGTCGGATGTTCTTTTGCTATTCATCCCTTTTAAAAAAAATCTCTGCATTTACATTGTGAGCCAATAACCTTGTCTAAACCCCTCCCAGTTTGCATTCGCCAACAACCCAGTTTATTTTTTTTTTTTAAACCCTGGGTGGTTGTGAACGAGTTAATGTGCCAGTCACTGTGGCTTGTGTGCTCTACTGGGTTATTCCCTGGGTGGTTCAGTGGGATGTCCAAACCCACAACTCTGGCTTGTCTTTCTCCTGACAACTTGTAAGCCAGAATTCCAGGTGCGAATGTCATGCTGTCAAAGCTTCATCTTTGGGTTGTTTAGCCACATCCACTTCCAGCCAAAGTGATCAAGTTGTGGTGACTAGCATACTAGCTCATTCACCACAATCCAGGGTTTAAAACATCTCTGGATTGTCGTTGTGTGTGGACTCAGCCAATAAGAAGTGTATCATAGTTTCACAGTCCTTTATCTTTCTTTCTTCTGAGACACACAAGTCAATTACCCACCATTGAAATTATCTGTATATACTGTGTTTTGGCTTGTTTGGCTGGTAAATTAAACTCATCCTTCCAAAATGGATAAATGGGAAGAGACTTAGTTATGATGACAGAGAAGTGTTGAACCAGACAAATGGCTCCTGTATGGTCTTGCAGTGTGCTTAGTCTGAACTGATGATAGAGACTAGGGCCGTGTTTCCATGACAATGGAAGGAGAAGCGAATGGAGGAGTACCGGATTTTTAAAAAGAAATCAGCTTTGCTGCACTTTGGTCCATACAGGGCTCTACGAGCAGGTTCTCCACACCAGTAAAAATCGCTTCACAGAACATTCTTCCTGGTGGGGGTTGGAGTGAAAGTCATCTGACTGGCAGGGGCTGCTCAACCAATAAGAGAGGCTTCCCCCCTTCCCCCCTTCCCCCCTTTCTCCTTTCCCCTGAAGGTCCAGATACACCTGCATTTTAGGAGCAAGCCTCATTGAGCACAATGGGAGTTACTTCTGAGTAGACACACATATGCTTGTGCTGGGAAAGGGGAGAGAGAACACAAAGACGGGAAACCAGCCCCATTTTTACCTGCAGGATCTCTATAATGAAGGGTCAAAGTAATTACTTCCTAAGGCAGTAAACCAAATGGAGTTTGGAGAATCGGCGCCTCGAGATTGCACTTTACCACACTCAGGGAATTGGGCTTTAAACCATGCAGCGTCAATTGAGGGGGATCTCTGTAACTTCTGAAGTGGGCATTCAGAGGGCGAGCCTCATTTAGCACAATGGGTGTTACTTCTGAGGAGACACTAATTGGTTTATGCTGGGAAACACAGAGACAGGAAACACCCTTTGGTGTTTCAAATCCATATCCTTTATTTGGATTCTGGGACCATGGGCTATACTTCCTGGAAGATGGGCTGTTGGCAAGGGACGGGTTGCACCTCACAAAGGATGGGAAGAATGTGTTTGGCCACAGCATGAAGAACTTCATCAGGAGGGCTTTAAACTGAATTCTACGGGGAAGGGAGATGTAAAGTTGGGGGAAACAATGGACGTAGGCTCATGCACTGCAACGGAGAGAACAGCTCTAATAGCACCCAATAATAGTCTTTAGACACACGTAGGAAGAAAGCCAGACTATGAAGCACATGGTCTTCGATGTCTATATACTAATGCCCAGAGTACGGCAAACAAACAGAATGAACTTGAACTCTTAATACAAGAGGGAAATTTTGACTTGATAGGTGTAACTGAGACTTGGTGGGATGACTCTCATGACTGGAATACAGCATTTCAGTCTTGTAGTCCCCTTCCAACCCTACTATTCTATGATTCTATGATTCTATGACCCCTTGACTGAGGTCACAGTGAAAGGCACACCCCCGGGCAGGGCTAGCATACCCGAGGTAAATGTGGAGGTTGGGGCAAACAGCAACTATACCAAGGAGAACCCGACTTTAGGAAAAGAATCGGACTTTAAGCAGTCTCAGGAAATCTGGTTTTTCCCTGATAAGTTCCAGGGTGTCTGCTGGATGGCCATAACATCATGTATCCCTAAGGACCTCAACACACAGCCAGCTTGGAGTAAATTGCTGGTCAAGACCCCCCCCCCCCAGCTTTTACTGTTTTGAGGAATATGTAGATGTGGAGTAAAAGTCACTAAAAAGAAGAATCTCTCTAGCCAGGCATTTCACAAAATTGACAGCATGATTTAGCAGTCTAGACACCCTGATCCTAAACACAGTTTTGGGAAGTAAGCCTCATTGAAATTACATGGAAATTATTTCCATGTTGGCTTACCCTCCAAGTTTTCAAAATGCTTCTAACACCCCTATAATAAGAAGAATCACTTTGTGAGCTTTACTGCCACTGTTATTATACATTGCTGAAGGCTCTACTCACCTGCTGTATGCTGTAGTAAGGATAGACAGATCAGTTCCATCCATGTTGGTTTTGTACATGTTCATTCTTAAGTAAATTCTGTTCTGTTTCTGCATTAATCTGTGATTAATCTGCGGCTCAAAGAACTTGGGTTCACAATAAGCTTATTGGGTGTTTTAAAAATATATTTTTTAAAATCTGCATAAAATTTAATATTTAAATACATATTTACTCATCTTTGAACTGTTCTCCCTGGATTCGCATTGCTACACACTTTTTCTCTCAAAGTACATATTTCAAGATGTATTTTAGCCTAAAAGACACATTTTATATGCATTGTGATATCTTTTTTGCATTACTGCGCTTTTAGATCTTTGCACTGCTGCTTTCTTTTATCTTGGTTCCTACTTGGCTTTATTGTCTTTTAAAATCATAGTTTTTTTCTGTGTTTTGCTATGTTATTATATTTTATGGTTTTAAGTTTGTTTTGTGAACTGCCCAGAGAGCTTCAGCTGATGGGCGGTACAGGACTGTAATAAATAAATAAAATTTTTGAGCCAAAAACTACATCACAAAATTTGGACCATTTGCTGATTTGCATGCAAAGCAGTTGCTCTACCACTGAGCTATAGCCAAATTGGGAGAGTATGTGCTGTGCCTAGATACAACTGTCTGCAGGATGTATATGAAAAGAGCTATAGAAAGCTGAAGCTGCTATCCTATAAACACTTTCCTTCAACATAGCAACTAGAAACTTTATATTTAGGGGGATCATTAGTTTGTGTGTGTGTGTGTGTGTGTGTGTGTATGTATGTTTGAATACTTATTCAGTATATAATTTTTCAACTCCATATCCTACAGAAATATTGTGGTGAATATGGGCTGTTTCACATATTCACCTGAATATGGGCTGTTTCACCTATTAATTTCTAGGTTAGTGTCAAGGGAAAACTTGAATATGTCATTCATAGCTTAACTATCACAGACAGAACTTTCATATCTTTCAGAACTTTCACAGCATACAACTCAAATACATTACTTTTCAGTGAGGCTGGCCTCACGCTTTCAACTACAGGCTTCAAGTCTTGAATAATGAAGGGAAGCATGGACATCTGTGAATGAGATAGTAGTTTACTAAACAAGTGTGTATTTGTGTGATACTATACTGTATATCACACAAATACACACTTGTTTAGTGAACAAATTTGTTTATTTGATTTGTACTCTTTCTACCAGAAAAAAATCACATTCAATCTCACAATCACAAATAAAACTAGATTAAAGCAATAATAAAACAAATACATTAAAACACAATTTCAAACACACGAAAGGTCTGCTTGGATAAAAAGGACTTTGTCGACTGGCAGAAGGAGAGAGAGAGAGAGAGAGAGAGAGAACCTAGCGTGCCTTGGCATGGAGTTCCACAGCCTGGAAGCAGCCATTGAGAAGGCCCTCTCTTGTCTTGCCACCAAACATGCCTCTGAAGGTGGCAGTATTGAAAGAAGAGTCTCTCCTGAAGATCTTAAGAGCTAGGCAGACTTGTATGAGAGAAGGTGGTCTTATAGTAAAGCGTATAGTATAAGGAGACATACATGTGCCAAACTGGTTTACAGGAAATCTTTCTCATCTTTATCCTAATTTTTGCTCTAATGCCTAATTTCGTCCATGTCGAACAGTGACCCAGATACATTCTCCAAATCCAAGAGGAAGTTACCACCTGACAGGTGTAGGCTTATTTTTCCCATGCTGTATTTTATTACAAAAATTGCAGTGTATATTACAATAATAGAAGAACACCATCAATAACTTTACTGTGTAACCTTGAACAAGATTGCATTCTTGATAGTAACATGATTCCCTTTCCTCATTAGACAGTCCTGTGTGCCATTCCTGTCCCTCAGGCATTCATACATCAAGCGTAATTGTGCTACTTTTGTAGCTGCAAAATTTTGTAAGTATAAATGGTGGAAACCTGATAGCATAAATATTGACATACACAGTACTAGGTGGGGCTTTGCATTATATTTGCATAATTTAAGCAGTAATTACACCAAGCACCTTAATTTTCACTTGCCTGCTCAGTTTTTCCCTAAATTGATTTAGAATGATTGTAGATTGTATTATCCTCTGATCCCAAATTGATATACAGACGATTTATGTGTTACAGCTATATTACTCACTTTATTCTGAGGAGTTTCAGAGCACTTTTTAAGCCACACAGCACCTGCTGTGAGGTAGGATATTGGAGAAAGGGGTAGAATAGAGATATGCTGATTTTCATAGTTAAGCAGATTTCAAACCTACACTTCCCAAAATCAAACCCAGATTTAGGTATAGCTACTTTAGGGAGCAATTCTATGGCTGCTAGACACTGTCTAGAGGGCCAGAGGGAACAGAGGTGCCGACCTCGGTTCCCAGAAACTGTGCTCCCCTCCCGCTCCCCTACTGCCTTGTAGCTGGCATGGTTCTCTCCGTGCCCGCTACATCTCCAGAAATGGAGTGCAGAGATGGGGAAATGGGGGCAGTCCTGGGGGTGGGGAGGAAACTGTGAAGCCGTGTTATGCAGCTTCCTGTGCACTGCGTGGCCTCCCACCGCTCCCGAAGCTCCCTGGCTAGACCGGCAAAATCAGCTGTCTAGCCGCAAAAGCAAGGTGGCTGGAGCATGGAGGAGAGGATCCCCTCTGTGCTCTAGCCACCCTGCATTGGATAGTCATCAGCCTCCAAGTTCGGAGGCCAAACGACTATCTCCATAGGATTGCACCCTTAGTTATTTTATCACATAACTAAATATAGCTTTTCTTTTTCGTTGTTTGCTTACCCTCCCCTGTGATAGCAGAATCAGAGTGATGAACACGAGTCTGAGTCTGGAGAAGAAATGCTTTTAACTGGAAGCTTACTTAAAGAACATAACTTCTCACAATCATGGCTTCTACTTGTTACAGAGAGAGAGAAAATGCGGGACCTTTTCCTAGCTTCAGCATGCAAGGAAGGAAGAAAAGGAGTGCTTTCCTTCTAGGCCAAGAAAGGAACATACCAGTACAAAAAGGCGGGGGGGCAGTTACTCATTGGTCACTAGGCAATGCCTACTATCTCCTCCCAAGCCACTGGTGGAGCGGTTCATTCTAGTAATCCCTGACCCCCGGAGTTATCCCAGAAGGCTTAGAGTGCAAAGCCTAGTTAACCCTTGCATGCACGTGCATCTCTTCCCCAAACTCCTCCCACCACAGTTATTTTTCTGTTGTTGTTCTTCCAACACCCCGCCCCCCTCAAAGTAACAAACATTTCTAACATATCTTTACAGGAATCTAAAGTAATCTCATTGTACACTAACAAAAGCTGAAGCTACACAGCACAGAATCTATTTAGGTGAGTGCGAGGTGCTCTTTGTACATTAGTTTTGACCTGCAGCTTGGGACCAAACTACACGCGATATTAATTGTGTAGCTTGCTTTTGAGTGCAACCATTTTCATTCACGAACAGCCAGTGTGGGAGGGCCCCCATTTGGATTGGGGCCCTGGTATAGGGAGGAGGTAGGGGGCTTTAACCCTTTATTTTCTGCTGTAGATCCTGATATGGATTGGGGCCCTCACACCTGCATTTTGGATTGGGGGAAAACTCCTTCTGGAGTGAATGAGAGCTTTCTCTCCAATGCAAATTGCTGGTGCAGGTCCCCCAATCCAGATTGGGACTACAGCAGAGGTGAAAGGGTTAATGCCTCCTACACCCCACAACACCAGGGCCCCAATCCAGATATATATAAAAAAAGCTTGCACTCAAGCACAAACTGAATGATTAATGTCATGCACAGTTTGGCATTTAGTTTTCCTGATGAGAAAAGTTGTGTTACAAGATGGTTCTGCAAAATAGGCACCCCAAGTAATGAAACAGATGTGCAAAGTTACTCAGAAGATGGTAGGTATGGGGAGCCTCTTTTCATGAAATGGTTTGCCCCACACAAAGAGATCTCCCATTTTGGTGATCCCTGAAAAGGGACACTCAATACAGGCAAAACTATTCACCTTTCCTGTAGTGCTATGCGGAGTACAGTCTCCCAACCTGGCCGCCTTTTACCTTTACGGTGGTTGCTGCAGAGCCAATTTAAGGGAGCCAGGGAGGTGACCCAAATCAGAGTGTTATAGGGAGCACGATCCATAGTTCCCTTGACAAGAGCAGGGAGAAGGGTCGGCTCACATCCCACAGATCGCTGCATTTGCCTCGAGTGATGAATGAGGCAAAAAAGCAAAAGCCCAATCTGATCCTTTCTCCTTTTTGCCAATAGAGTGATGGATCAGGTTTCATATACAACCGGGGATTGCTTTCCTTAAGGTGCCTGTGGCAGCCATTTTAAGGGAAGCAGTTCCCAGTAACATGATGAGCACTCTGTGTAGGGCTGCAGTTTACCTCTGTTAAAGTGGCTGCTGGAGCCACTGGAAGTCTAGTTCCAATCCTATACACATTTCCCAGAGAGCAAATGATGCAAATCCCATTGAACTTACTTCTAAGTAGACATGCGATGGCACTGTAAGAGACCACAGCCATATATGGAGCCCAGCAGCATTTCCGTCCTTCTGTTAATGCCAAGAGGTGGGGAAAGAAAGGTCCCACATTCATAGTGAAAGACATTTTTTCCCACCAGGAATTGCTGCTCATTTGGAGAAAATGTCACATTCTCCAATACCTCAGACATTTGATTCAGCTCTGATATGTGTAAGAGAACCAGTTTTACACAAGGAGATAAAGAAAATGCAAACAACCGTAGTGCATGATATAATCGGAGCTTGCGATGATACAGTCAGACCTCTTCTTGAGTTCATAGCTTCGCTATACTTGGCTCCCTTGTTCCATCTTCCCACTGTGACTGTGCAGTAGGTCTTAGTCAGAAGAACAAATGCTTCTGACTTCATAGACTTAGAAACATTTCATGTGGGGATTATTTTTTTATTAGCAGAAGAGGATTTCTCTAGGATAATTGCCAATGTCTGTGATACCTTGTTACTTGGAGGGATAACACAGGATAGAAAAATAATTATTTACTGAGAGGTGTTAAATAAGCAACATTAAGAAATTATTAGCACCACCTGCTCATGGATTTCGCATGCTGTGCATCTTGCTAGGATTTCCCCATCCCCACCCCAGATTATTTTCCCACCCGTTTCTTCTTAACATTTGGTTCATATATTTTATATTGGCTGTGAATAAAATTTGGAAAGTGAGCTTGTTGAGAGTGGATTCAGTAGGCGTTGCATGAAAACAAACTCCCTTAATGGAAAATACATAATTTATATCATATTAAGCAGATCTAGATTATCTCTAAGACAATAATGAGAGCTCTTGTATTTTTACGATCTGTCTTTGTTAAGGCATGGGAAATAGTTGACCTGCTCACACAGCAGACCAAAGGTTGGGAAACAGAAGTGAAATACATTTTAAAGTGTAAATTTCTAAATAATGTTTGAATTGCAAGAATGTAGTTTTGAATGTTTACAGTGGGGTTCTTGTGAATGTCTTGGATATGGATACATTTTAAGAGTTTGGTAAATCAGTATCCAAATTTTAGCATACTACTCAAATGTTGGATTTTGGAAGTCAATTTTTAGATTCTAATGTTATAGTTGAGATTAGAACATTTCACCAAACTTTGTGGAAAATAAATCGTTACTGGATCTATAGGCTTGTGATCCTGAGTTTATTGTCACTGTGGTTCTGAAAATTCTGGCTTCTAATTCTAATTGTAATTCTTCTAGTTCTAATTCTTCTAACTCTAATAATTTTTTTTTTCCTTGAAGGAGAGATGTAGTCACCCATCTAGGGTCTAGATTCTAGACAGAGTGATTTCTTTCTGAGCACCTGTCTCATGAATTGGTTGTCGATTAGAGCACATGGCCTTCGATGACTATATACTAATGCCCAGAGTATGCGAAACAAACAGAACAAACTTGAACTCTTAACACAGGAGGGAAATTACGACTTTTTAGGCACGACTGAAACTTGGTGGGATGACTCCCATGACTGGAATACAGCAATTGAAGGATATAACTTGTTCAAAAAGAACAAAAGGAACAGAAAGGAAGGTGAAGTCGCACTATGTGTGTTTCTATATTAAGCAAAACCCCACATTTTTTCCGGAGCTTCCTGCTTTTGGTTTCTTTGCGGGATTAGGAAGGGCTTCTTTACACAGCAGCCACATGGTTTGAACTGAGGGAGTGCCTGCCTCCCTCCCTGGCGTGTGTGCAAAGGAAGGAGGAGGGAGTCTTCTTTTCATAGCTTAACGTCTGCTGTATTATTTTCTCACAGCCCCAAGGAAACCTCTGACTTACTTCTGAGTAGACATAAAATGTAAGATTGTGCTATAAGTCTGCCACTCTTGGCACACTTACTTGCAAGTAAGCCCCACTGAACTTAATAGGGTGCTCTGAAACAACAGAGGACGTTGCTTCTGAGCTTGGTGGGCTGGGGGATCAGATGTGTCTCCCTTCATTGCAGGGAGGCATTTTACTGTCTTCTCCCTCCAACTGAGAAATGCAGAGGCAGAAGATGCAATTGGCAGGCGATTCTTGCCCTCACGCCTGTCAAATCTCATCCTGACTGTGCGCCCCAACAACTGAAAACAAGCGTCCACAGCAGGCAGACACAGCAGTTTTTCGTGCTGTGGGAGAATTTCACATGGAGGTCATGGCGCTCCTGTTCCGTGGGGTGGAAAAAATACCACATTTTTTGCATTTGGGGAAAACATGAGATAGGCTGGAGGAAATGGCGGGAGACACCCTGGAGGGTAACAGCATTATCTAAAGAGCCTGCAAACTTCTGAGAGAGAGCCATCTCAACAGCAGGATGAAAGCTCCATGTGATAAACCCCTATATGTAGGGATGTCAGAGAATTCTGCACGAATTTTAAATGGGATCGAATTCTGACAAATCCGGTCTGCAGAATCCTCCTCGAAACGGAGCGGCCTGGTAGACCCGGACCAGAGCTCACACGGACCCTTTTTTTTTTGTCCACCGAACAGCGGATTTTATGAAAATAATTATGAAAATAAATCCGTAAATTGGAAATGGAGGAAGAAGAACATAAACGGCTTTACCCTTTTTACAAGGCACTTTCCCTGTGACCCGAGGCTTTCTTTCACTGGGGCTGAGTCTTGAAGTCCACGGAAATCCTCCATCTTTTCTGTTTATTGTCTGTGGAGGTGAGGTCCGGTGAGGTCCGGTGAGGTCAGGACAGGTCCGGTGAGGTCAGGTGACCGGAAGTTACGTGGGGAATCCCTGCGAAGGGCTTTACCCTTTTTACGAAAATAAATAGGCATTTTCCCTATGACCCCAGGCTTACGGAGACCGATGGCGAGTGCGCGGAAAGGATTTTTTGGCTTCCTGAACTTACGTAAATAATTCTTACGTAAATACTTATGGAATTATTTAGGTAAGTTCAGGAAGCCAAAAAATCCCTGGAGGAACCTGGGGCATGCGGACGGCAGAAAAGGGCGGCCCTCGGCTCTGTGGAATCCTCGCAGAGTGGAACCGCTATGCATGGATTCTGGAGGTGAGGAATGGATCGTGTCCCGCCTCCATGGATTCCCCACCGGAACGGATGGTGGAGAATCCATACATCCCTACCTATAGGTTAAAAATACATATCTCTGCACAGAAATACAGGAGGATGAGCTTGGTAGCCCCGTCAAGAGCATCTGGGTTAAAATAAATGGAGCAAAGAATAAAAGGAACATGGTGTCAGAGTCTACTACTAGTGATGGGCGGAACGCTTACCTGCTGTTCCGGGGGGGGGTCTGCAGTGGGGGGAGGCGATCCGTTCCTCCCCCTCCGGAATCCTTTTTGGCCGGCTCTGCTCCACAACGATTCTGTGGAGCCACCGGCCGGCTCCGAAGTGCCAATGATATGGCCACCATGCTGTATCGCATGTTGAAGGGAGGGAACTGACTGTGGATGCCTCCAGGAGGAATCCCCCCACCTCCAGGAGGAATCCTCTTCTGCCGGATCCTCCGGCTCTGGATTGCCAGCGATACGGCCACCATGCCGTATCGCTGGTTGAAGGGAAGTGGCTGCATTTTCCTTAAACTAAGGCCTTTACAGCTGCAAATGGCGTCCTGGACACCATTTGAGTCCACAGTCATTTCCCTTCAACCAGTGATATGGCATGGCGGCCGTATAGCTGGCAATCCGGAGCTGGAGGATCCGGCCGAAGAGGATTCCTCCTGGAGGTGGGGGTAAGTCTTCCGTTCCGCCACGGACTCCGGGGGGCCAGATTGTTTAGAATTCGGCCTCACTGGAGTCCGTGGCGGAATTCTCCCCCATCCCTATCTACTACTGACCACCCAATCAAGGAGAAGATGAGGATGAAACTTTTGAAAAGCCAATTGCCAATGTTTCAAGAAACCATGATGTAGCAGTAATAGGGGACTTCAATTTCCTCTATATCTATTGGGAGACAAATTCTGCAAAAAACGCCCTCTCCAAGAAATTTCTGATTTGTGTTGCTGATAACTTCCTCCTACAGAAAGTGGTAGAAGGAATTAGAGGATCGGCTATCCTTGACTTGATCCTAACCAACAGAGATGACTTAGTGGATAAAGTAGCAGTTACGGGAACTCTGGGGGAAAGTGACCATGTTATACTTGAGTTTTGGTTCTAAAGGAAGCAAAAGCTGAGTGTAGCCAAACGCATACCCTGGATTTAAGAAAAACCAATTTTAATAAACTCAGAACAATGATAAGTAAGGTCCCATGGCAAGTGACTCTAATGAGAAAAGGAGACCAAGAAGGGTGGGAGCTTTTAAAAAAGGAACTTCTCAAGGCACAATTATAAACAATTCCAACATGAAAAAAGGTGGCTGTTGGCTCCCCATTTATGGAATAATCTCTCTGATGAGGCCTGCCTGGTGCCAACATTGTCATCTTTTTGGCACCAGGTTAAAACTGCTCTCTTGTCTCAGGAATTTGGCAGCGTATATAATGTAGGGATGGCAGAGAATTCCACCACGGACTCCAGTGAGGCCGGATTCTTTGAATCCGTCCCCCCCGGAGTCCATGGTGGAACGGACCACTCACCTCCGCCACCCTGCGAAGTTTCCACCGGCTGGATCCTACCTGCCACCTCCGGGTCCGGGCCTGTCCGCTGCTAGCCTGCAGACGCAAATGGCGTCCAGTGTAGCAGACACCATTTGCGTCCCTGTTCCTTTGCGCGATAGGCTATGTAAAGATTTACGTAGCCTATCACAGCAAAGAGCAGGGGGCAAATAGCGTCCGCTACGCCATTTGCGTCCGCAGTCCGGCAGCGGACGGACCCGGCCAGCGGCTCCATGGAATCGCTGCAGAGTGGAGCCGGCCAGGGAGGATTCTGGGGGGGAGGAACGGATCGCCTCCCCCCTCCCGCGGATGCCCCGGTGGACTCGGGTATGTGGGGTTCGTACACCCCTAGCATAATAAGTCTCTTAATTGTGTTTGGCTGATAGTTTTTAAATTGTTTTACATATATGTTGTTGTGTGTGTTGTTTGTTTTATGTCATTATGTGAATGGTTTTGATATTTTATATAATATATTTTAATGGTTTTTAATTTTTGTGAACTGCTCAGAGAACTTCGGCTACGGGGCGGTATAGAAATATAAGAAATGAAATGAAAGAGAAGAAGCCAGTGTGGCTTCACAAAAAGCTTAAAGATGTCCTGAAAACAAACAAGGACACACATAAGAAGTGGAAGGAAGGTCAAGCTACAAAGGAAGAGTACAGGCAGGTAGCACAGAATTGCAGGGATGGCGTCAGGAAGGCTAAAGATGAGAACGAGCTGAGGTTAGTGAGGGATGCTAAAAGCAACAAAAAGGCTTTCTTCAGATATGTGCATAGTAAAAGACAGAGGAAATAAATGGTGGTTTAACTACTCAGTGAGTCCTCCTGTTACAATCCCATGAACTGGAATCTTTAAACAAGCTTTGTTAACTGTTTGTGTTTAGTCCACATGATCCAGGCTAGGTCAGAAGATAAATGATAATATAATACATATATTATATAAATAATACATATAAATGAATACATATAATATTTATATGTATTCATTTATTCTCTTTCATCTTTTGTTTTTTCTTGCTTTTCTTTATATTTTTTATTTCAAAATAGATATGGTATGCTGTATTTAAATTAATTGTTTGAGGGTACAATGTGTACTTATATATCTAGTATAAAATATATTACTGACTGTTGAAGGTTTATTTTAAGTTTTATTATTATATAACACTATATTCCTTTTTTAAATTATTATTATTATTATTATTATTATTATTATTAATCTAGGCTACTGGGAATGAATTTAGACCTGTTTCTTGGATATGATTGATGATATGATATTGAAATGTAAGGTTGTTTATTGAACTGTAAGATTGTTAAGGTTATAGATATAGTTTGTAAAATAGAATGGCATCGGAGGCTGGGGGGTATTGGAGTTTAAATTTAATTCTTTAAGGGGGAGGGAGAGGGAGAGGGAGGGAAGGGGAAAGAATCTTCTTCCCTTTTCTTCACCTCCTTCTTCCTCCCTTTACCTTTTTTCCTTTTTTTTTTTCCTTTTTCTTTCTTTTTCCTTCTCTTTTTGTTATTATGGTGTCCTCATCAGAATATTGTATTGTTGGGAAATTCTAGAATTGATCAGGTTGTTGGTATGTTTGGTATTGTATATTTCATTTATAAAGATAAAATACAACAAAATATATTAAAAAAAACTACTCAGTGAGGATGGCAAAATGATAACAGATGACAAAGAAAAGACAGAAGTGCTCAATTCCTACTTTGGCTCAGTCTTCTCCCAAAAGAGGGTCTATGACCTCCCTGGCAAAGGCGAAGTACAGGCAGAAGGGACAGGATTGCAGCTTGAGATTGTTAGGCATATGGTCAAGGAACACCTAATTACTTTGAATGAGTTCAGATATCCAAGGCCAGCTGAACTGCATCCTAGGGTAATAAAGGAACTGGCAGAAGAACTCTCAGAACCACTGTCTATTCTCTTTGAGAAATCATGGAGGACGGATGAAGTGCCAGATGACTGGAGGAGGACTAATGTTGTCCCTATCTTCAAAAAGGGTAAAAAGGAGGAACCTGGGAACTACAGTCTGACATCACTCCCTGGGAAAATTCTGATGATAAAGCAATCCATCTGTAGCACCTTGACAACAATACAGTGATTCCTCGAAGCCAACATGGATTTGTCAAGAACAAATCCTGCCAAACTAATCTGATCTTTTTTGATCAAGTAACCTCCTTTGTGGACTGTGGAAATGCTGTGGACATAATATATCTCAGCTTCAGCAAAGCTTTCAGCAAAGTGCCCTATGATAGATATCCTGATGAGCAAACTAGTTAAAAGTGGGCTAGTCGAAACAACTGTCAGGTGGATCCACAGTTGGCTACAGAATCAGACTGAAAGAGTGCTTAGCAATGGGACTTTCTCAAACTGGGGAGATGTAATGAGCGGGGTACTGCAGGGCTCAGTCCTGGGCCCAGTGCTGAAAGAACTGGGCATGTTTAGCCCTGAGAAGAGAAGATTAGGGGGAGATATGATAGTGCTCTTCAAGTACTTGAAAGGTTGTCACAGAGAGGATGGCCAGGATCTCTTCTTGATCATCCCATAGTGCAGGACATGGAATAATGGGCTCAAGTTACAGGAGGCCAGATTCTGGCTGAACATCAGGTTAAAAACGTCCCTACTGTTAGAGCAATACGACAATGGAACCAATTACCTGGGGAGGTGGTGGGCTCTCCCACACTGAAGGCATTCAAGGTGAGGCTGGACAGCCATCTGTCAGGGATGCTTTGATTTGGATTCCTGCATTGAGCAGGGGGTTGGACTCGATGGTCTTATAGGCCCTCCCAACACTACTATTCTATGATTCTATGATGATTCTAAGTATAAGGCTCAAATTGCATATTCTACAGAATTCTAGAATGCTTTTTCTGTAGTTTTTAAGCCCAAAGCAGTCTTGGGAAGCTGTGAGTTTGAATGGAAAAAGGATGCAAAGGGTGGAATCAGGATGCTGCTTGAGCATTCCCCCCGGTTGTTTTCTAAATCAAAATCATCCTCCCCATAATTTTTTGCCCATTGTGAAGGAACACTGGAGCTAACCCCAATGTCTCTGCAAGTTGGACAGGGCAAACTTTGCCTCAATCCCCCAAAGACACCCAGTAACCTTCATCTCCTGCCAAGAGGCACTGAATTTGACACTGAGGTTGAATAGAAAGGATCACACTAACTTGGAGTTGGATAACTGTTTATTATAGGGAAAGGGATAGAGGGAAGGGGAGAATTAGAGGTGGTAGGTTGTACAGAAGATTACAAAGCTGAAAACCTGCAAGGAAAACCAAAGCACGCACAGAGAGCCTTTATACCACACCCCCAAGCAAAATAACCAAACTAGCTAGCCTATCTTTTCACATACCTAAGTATGGGCCTCCCAGGATAGCATCCAGCTGACAACAGGTCCAAACCCACCATGATGAAGGGAGAGATCACACCTCTCCCTTGATCTCCTTTTAAGGCTCAGCCCCAGCAACCCAGGGCAGATTTCCCTTAGCCAATCACCAGCTCAGCCCCCAAAGGGTCCACCTTCATCCAGAAGAGGTAGGATCTTTCCACCAGACCCACCTGTTATCTGTTTCCCAATTAGGGATGGCAGAGAATTTCTCCACGAATCTTCAGGAGGCCGAGTGCCGACGCATTGGGCCCCCCGAAAGTGTTGGGGAAATTCTCCGCCGGCCCCCTGCCCCCCCCGGGATGGGACTTAACTTCGGCGAATGTCCCTCTCGGCGGCGGGTCCCGGCGGTGTTTCGGTGGCATTTCGGCGGGGGTGGGGGCAGCAGCCGGTCTCCCGACCGGCTGCCACCGCCACCATTACAAAATAAAAAAGTACAGTAAAAAAAAACACACACACCCGTGATAGGCTACGTGACGATTTACGTAGCCTATCACGGCTGACTTTGGAAATCTAGCCGTGATAGGCTATGCAAATTGTTACGTAGCCTATCACGGGTGTGTGTGTGTGTGTGCGTGTGTGTTTTTACTTTTTTTTTCCGCGGCCGGGGAGACGGGGCACCCCTCCCTGGCCTGAATTTCACCAGTGAGGGATGGGGCACCTCCCCCCCGGCCTGAATTTCGGCCGGGCGAGGTGGGGCGCCTCCCCCCCTTGCCTGAACTTTGGGGGGAGAACCGATGCGCCTCCCCCCCACCGCGAAGCAAGCTGCGGGACAAGGTAAGTCCCTTTCGTCCATCCCTATTCCCAATTAACAGGGGCTGAGCATGGCCTTGAGCAACAGGGCCAAGGAGCTGGCAGATAATACACTATTCCAGGTGGATGCCTGGGACGTGACGCCCAGACCTGGTCTCATGGTGGGAAACAGGCCCTCGTTTTTGACACTCATGGAGAAAAGTTATGGGAGGGTAGTTTTCTGCTGGAAAATGACTGGTATGGAAAAGGTCAAGCAGCCTCTTGCCACCCACATTCCTTATGGTCAGATGTAGTCTTCTCAGGCTGCTTTGGGTTAAAAAATGCAGAAGAAAGAATCAAGGCATTCTGTGTAACATGAGAGTGGTTCTGACGACTGCCACCCCTGACCCCCATGCATTGAAAGAAGGTGTGAGGGGTGTATGAGGCCACATGGGCTAGCCCTGTTCCTGCACAAATCTATGTACACGCATAGAGCTCTTCCACATGACGAGAGACTCTAACTGGGCCAGGATCTCCCCTCGCATGGAGAAGTTCCACGTGTTTATATTGATACTTGCATAGAGTCCCTTCACACACCGGCTGAATGTGCAGATGTGGGATGGGGGGAGTGAATGTGATGGGTGGTATGGGAGAGGCTAGCCTGCATAGTCTTGCAGGGTGGTGGAGGGGCTAGCCTGCACCGTCTCACAACCACTCCATCCATTCTTTCAACAGGTGGGAGGAGATGTATCTGAACCTCTCCTGTGTAGTTTGAGCCTAAGAAGCAGCAACATCACATTCTCTTGGCCAATCTCTTAATGACAGACTGCATTTTGACTGACTCAGTGCTTTACTTACTCTCCAGTGAGCCTAGACAGCAGTGATCGTAGACCTATCTGGATCTTTGATTAAACGCAGTCTGTGTGTTCACAAACATTGAACAGCAAACATTTTGGGATATTGTGGTGACTTCAAGTTGGAGTGAATATTTCATTTTCACACATTAGATGAGAAATCTTACAGGATAATTTTTTCAGTTCTTTTTGCTCAGGAACTCCTTCATACCCTTCCTAAGCAGGCTTTTGGATTAGTTTTTCAACAAGATACCTAGTTATAGTCCAGCCTCTCTTTTATACAGCTCTACCTATTTAGTACTTACACAGTACGCTCCTAAACCTGTTTACTTAAAAGCAAGTCCCACTGCAAGTAAACACTGCCTTCAGCTATGTTAACTCTGGGCTCCTTCACACTGAGCTTTTATCTTGCGATTGAGATTGCTCCTTCACGGACGTTTGTGGACTCTTTACATGACACCGTGACCCTCCAGTGCGCCTCCTGCACTAAATGCCCTTTGTTCCGTTTTTAAATAGATCCCAGATCATGATCTATCAAATTACCTCATTGTGTTCCACTTCAGTTTCCTCCATGAAAAGAGGAAAAGCGGCAAGAAGAGGAGCGAGATCAGTGAAAGATAATGGAAGACTCAGATACGGGGAAAAGGAGGGGGGAGGAGAAAAGGAAATGGGTGAAAAAGGGAGTCGTTGTGATCCTGCATTTAAAATGGAAGCAGAAAACCCTGTTTTAAATGCAGGATTTTAGGCTGGTGTAAAGATGCCCTCTGTCCCCAGGTGTTTACTAATGGTTCAGAGCATTTCCTTTGTTTCCGAAGAACAGTCTTTGAATGGTTATCCTACTGAAGCCAAAATGGCACCACCCATGCACAAGAAGGAGGGGAATTCCTCAGGGGAACTTCAAGCTTTATAGAAGGACAAAAACTCTTTAGAGAAAATTCAACTCGGGGGTGGGCAGGGCGGGTCCAATGAGAACTGAGCATGCTCATTGGATATGGAATACTGACCAACATTTTTAGGGTGGAGGGATGGAATAGAGTGGCTGGAATCCTGACCAGCAGCAATACTGCAACATTTGTTTCAGGTCCCACTTGCTTTTTTTTAATGTTTAAGAAGTTAAAGTTTAAATGTGAAGTTTAACTGCCTAGGATAGCAATTGGTTTTAGTGGAATGAGAATCAGAGCACATTTAGCAATACAACATGGATGTTGTTGGAAACAGACTTTTCAATCATGAGGATTTGCCTGCTGTGGCCAAGCTGAGTTCCCAGAAGTCCTGGCATGGGGATTCTCATGGCTGGTGTTGCATGGCCACAGCCAGGGTAAGTTGTCATGCAGAGGCTGTTTCTAGAACCATCTGCTTGGTGTCGGCCATGTGTTGAGGCTCTCAGTGTGCTTCAGAGTTGCAGCTGAAGTGTGTCCATGTGTGTGTGTATATATATGCGAGGTTTAAAATCAGCTTTTCATGAAATTTTATATTATTTTGAAATTAGGTCACTAATTAAGAGAAAAATGGGAAAATGAGCCTCCGTTCTTGTACAGTTTCTTGGTGTCTTTCTGACAGCTATGTCACCAGGCTTCCAAGCAGGGGCACCAGTCATGGTGCCACAATAGCACTGGTTTGCTCTCATGTGAAGCAAACTGATTTTGTATCTGTCAAACATTGGAGAACATTTCTTCCTGAGATATGTCCTCCTGCTTTTGATTTTTCCTACTTAACAAATGCAGCAGGCTCGCATCTCAGTCATTTAATCAGTAGTTTCATCTGCTTTCCTTCTGCTATGGCCAATTAGTTCCAACACAAATGTCTGGATGAGTGACCCACAAATGCCGAGAGGCAGCACCCCACTGTAATTAGGGATATGCTTTTCTGTGTGAATTTACTTTGAACACAAAAATACAATTGAGAGGGTAGAGATTGTGAGAGGCTCCTATAGTCAGTTTCATTTGTGAGGTGTAAGTACCTGTAGTGGGTGGAAGGAAGATGAATGAATACTGTTGAATGGCCTCAGGGACTGTTCAGAAAAGCAATCCATGTCTAGTTCATCTGTTCCATGTCTTGGGTTGCTTCGCTTCTGCCAGACTTCTTGCAGGATGTCGCACCTATGCTATTGCCCTTGCTTTATATCCATTTCATATTGCCACATGGAAGAGTGGAAAGACCTGTTCTCTGCAGAGGGAAGGACTACATCTGATGGGCTTAAGTTACAAGTGAGTTGATCTTGGTTGAATATTAGGAGAAATGTCTTGATTGTAAGAGCAGCTCAACAATAAACAAATTACTTAGACGGGTAGTGAGCTGTTCCTCACTGGGGGTCTTCAAACTGAGGCTGGACAGCCATCTCTTAGGGTATGATTTATGTCTTGATTTCCTGCACTGAGCAGAGCGTTAGACTAGATGACTTAAAAGGCAACCTCCAACTCTACTATTCTGTTCTTGGGCAGGTTCCCATACCTTTTATAAGTTGTGTATTTGGGGAGGTACAGCTTCTCATGCACAGGTAATGAAAGCTGCACCCGGTGAAATCCTATCTACTGCACAGCTACTAAAGGTGCAGGAGTTCTGCCCTGTCCTCCATTGCAACAGGACATTATAGTAGCAGGTAATTATCTAAATGATGTCTCAGTAGTGTTACTAGTGTTATCTGCACAGTGACTAAGAGCCAACTAGAGATGATGGGGCAACCACATTTGTTTGTTCACCTGTCTGTCCTGGTCACTTCTTTTCATGGAGCTTTTATCCTGCTGTTGAGACTGGTTACTCATGGAAGTTTGTGGGTCCTTTAGATGATGTCGACAACCTCCAGCGTGTCTTCATTTTTTCAAAGGAGATAGTCAGCTATCAAATTACAATGTTTGAGTTCAGCTTGAGTTCCCTCATGAAAAGAGGAAAACCCATAATAAGAGGAGCTAGACCATAGTGCCATCTAGCAGCTGTATAATGAAACATATGGAAGACTCAGATAAGGGGGAAAGGGGGAGGGGGAAGTGGCGGGAAGAAAGCGTGTGTAAAGGGAGTCCGCTGTGATTCTGCATTTAAAATGGAAGCAGAAAGCCCCATGTGGGATTTTTGGTTGGTGTAGAGGTGCTCAAAGTCAGGAGGGAGGTTCCTAATTTTTCCTAATCCAGGTTGGGAAAGGCTGCTTTATGCTTTCTGACCTAAGTCTATCCTAACAGTATATGATTAATATACATGTATGTGTGACTTTATGTATTTATTTATTACATTTATATCCCACCTTTCTTCCATAATGGAACTCAAAGTGGCTACATATGGTTCCCAGGTGGTCTCCCCTCCAAGCACTGGCCAGACACTGGCCACTGCTGCTTAGCTTCAGCAAGGTCGCGGCCTCAAGCGCCTTCAGACTATGCCCTGGGACTTCTCCCATTCACACTTATCGGCCTGTGCTAAGCTGCTTTAGGCACTTCCAGCAGACCAACTAGCTTCTAGCATCTCCGCCAGGAAGGGAGTATAGCAGAATATAGGAAAGTAAGCTAATCAGGAAGAAGGGTCATCTCCCATCACCCATGCACAACTAGTGTTACAAAAATTAGTTCCTCCGCTCCTCTCCCACTTCATATGTGAACAGAGCAGGCAGGTGAATGAATAATGCTGCTGGACCCCATCAGTTTGGTGCTAGGATATGGCCCCTCACTTGAAATGTTTCTCTTTCAAGGCCTTTCAGGGCTTTTCTACATGAGGCATTTATCGACTGCTCATCATTCAACTCATGGTTGTTTACTGGTTCTTTAGATGATATTGTGATCCTCCAGTTTCACTTCTGTGTCTAACCAGCACTTTTGGCAAGTGTTTTTAGAGCAGCGAAAATGCAGCAATTAATTATGAACATGAAAGGAAGCATGATTTCCTCTTGTGCATTTGTACTATTCTGCTATACCACCGTGCCACCTAGAGGTTATGTAGGGAAAAGCAGGAAAGGAAGCTCTCCTCATATAGTGCGCGGAACTTAATTCTGTGACAAAATTGAAATGAGATACAGTGGATTAACAGCCTCATGTAAAAAAACAGCTCCCAATGCTGTGGATTAGCTCTAATTGCAGTGGAGTATTCAGTAACTACCGTTGTTCCCACAAAGTGGGGATAATTTTTAGGAACACATCTGACTTTATTATTCAATAGGGCCAAGAACATCCCATAGAAATCTCTTAAGCTTTCTGTAGAATTTACCAGAGCATAGAATGCTATTCAAAGAGGTTAGAGAAGAGTCTGTGCTCTGGCTTTAAGGGAAGCAGCCACTGAACTGTACCATCTTTCACAGCTGTTGAGTGACAGATATGATCTCTGTGTTGCATGTGGGTCTCGTAAAATCAGTGGTTGTCAAACTACGTCACAGCAACTTTCTCCCAAATCAAGAAACAAAAGGTTTAGGTCTTCCAATTGTTAGTAAGAAAAAATGAGGATGGATCAAGTGTAAAGCTTGCTTACATCCCAACATAATGCCAGGTGGATCAATGTAAAAGGAAGGGAGGCAGACAGAGTCACTTGGGCTTATAATGTGCCTATTTCTGAAAGTCTGGTTGGTATTTTAAAAGTAATCTCTAACTGACATTTTTAAAAAAGTATAAATGCATACACTAAAGAGGGTGGGGGGAAACAATACAAATGTATTCAATCAAAAAAGGAGAAAAATAGTTATTCAGCAGGTTACCACAGTGTCTATATAAAGCATCTCTACACCAGCCCCAAATCTCGCATTTAAAACAGGTCTTTTTGCTTCTGTTTCAAGTGCAGGATCATGATGGACTCCCTCCACATGCGTTTCCTTCCTCCCCCTTCCTCCTTCTTTCCCCCCTTATCTGAGTCTTTGATATGTTTCATTATACAGCCACTAGATGGTGCTGTGGTCTAGCGCCTCTTAACGCAGGTTTTCCTCTTTTCATGGAGGGAACTCAAGCGGAACTCAAGTGCTATATTCTGATAGTTCATTATCTCCGATCTTTAAAAAAATGGAATTAAGGTCATTTTGTGAGGGAGACGCCCTGGAGGTTGACAACATCATCTAAAGGACTCCCAAACTTCCATGAGTAACCAATCTTAATAGCAGGATAAAAGCTCCATGTGAAGAAGCCCATAGAGATGGCAAGGATCACTTTAAGGATTCTGTAGTAGCATGTATTATAAAACACACATAACCAATTTTGCTTCCATTTTGCAACTTCACTTATGTGGAAAGGCAGAAGCATCCTTTTTTCCACTTTAAGTTCACAATTTGTTAGAAAGTTAAGCTGTCAAAGACTACAGAGAAAATCTTGCTTAAAAATTAAGTAAATATTGACAACATATTTTGAAAGTGGATTTATTTTACACCTTTTCTTGACTGGAGGTGCTGTTTATATCATTCTTAATGTGGCTTGAGTTCTTGTACAGGTCCAAAAGGCTCCAAAATAAACACATCTATAAACAATTTGAGAAAAAAGGTATAAATAATTATTTTTCCTATATTAGATGTTTGAAATGTTTGCAAAATGAATGAGATGATATTCTAACATTCGAAACTACATAATCTTCTCACAGAATCAAAATCCTATTGATTTTAGAGAAACATCTCTGAGTTAAGAGGACAGACAAAAGCAAATACTTCTTCACACAGCATATAGTCAAATGATGGAATTTGCTACTACAAGATGTAGTGATGGTTGCCAACTTGGATGGCTGTAAAAGGGGATTAGACAAATTGTGGAGGATAAGGCTATGATTGGCTGCTAGTCCTGATGGCTATATATTGCCTCCAATATCAGAGGCAGTATGCCTCTCAATACTAGGGTTGGCGGAGAATTTCTCCACGAATCTTCGGGAGGCCGAGTGCCGACGCATTTGGCCCCCCAAAAGTGTGGGGGAAATTCTCCGCCGGCCCCCCGCCCCCCCCCCCGGGATGGGACTTACCTTCAATGAATGTCCCTCTTGGCGTTGGGTCCTGGCGGTGGTTCTGTGGCGTTTCGTCGGGGCGGGGGCGGCGGCCGGTCTCCTGACCGGCTGCCACTGCCGCCATTGCAAAAAAAAAAAGTACAGTAAAAAAAAACAACACACACCCGTGATAGGCTACGAAACGATTTACGTAGCCTATCATGGCTGGATTTCCAAAGTCAGCCGTGATAGGCTACGTAAATCGTCATGTAGCCTATCACGGGTGACTTTGGAAAAAAAAAAAAAAGCGTGTACGAAAATAAGGGAACGCTATTTGCATTGCCCTTATTTTCGCCGTAGTCTACATAAATCTTTACGTAGACTAGACGTGCCAAAATAAGGAACGCAAATGGCGGTCCCCATGGGAGCCGCCATTTGCGTACACACTTTTTTTTTTCCCCCAAAGTCACCTGTGATAGGCTACGTGACGATTTACATAGCCTATCACGGCTGACTTTGGAAATCTAGCCGTGATAGGCTACGTAAATCGTTACGTAGCCTATAACGGGTGTGTGTGTGGGTGTGTTTTTTACTTTTTTTTCGCGGCCGGGTAGACGGGGCGCTCCTCCCCGGCCTGAATTTCGCCGGCGAGGGATGGGGCGCCTCCCCCCTGGCCTGAATTTCGGCTGGGCGAGGCGGGGCGCCTCCCCCCCCTCGCCTGAACTTTGGGGGGAGAACTGAAGTGCCTCCCCCTCACCGCGAAGCAAGCTGTGGGACGAGGTAAGTCCCTTTCGTCCATCCCTACTCAATCCCGGTTGCTGGGGAGCATGACTGGGCGGATGCTATTGCACTCATGTCCTGCCGTGGGTATCTCACAGGCATCTTGTTGGCCACTGTGGGAACAGAATACTGGATGAGATAGACCTTTGGTTTGATCCAACATGGCTGTTCTTATGTTCCTGTGTTCTTAATAGGTCTGTAAGTTGTTTTCAGTGGCCCTGTTCTAGTGTTTTCTTGAGTTCTCAAGAGCTATGATACTCACATCCTTCCATGCACTTCTCCAGACTGGAGAGTTTTGAGTACTAGAGGTGTGTTCAAAATAAAATCTAACTTAGGATCTTAAACATTTGTGAGTAAGTTAAGCATATTAATTCTGTGTGGTTTTAATTGATATCGTGTTCTTCTGCATGTTTGCTTAGAAACACGTTCCACCGAATTCAGTGGGGCTAAGGGATAAAAGGGATGTGACAGAGGAGAACTGTAATGGGATCTCCCAACATCTTTGGTTATTATGATCAGCCATGGACAGCTTGGTGTGGATTAGGGCCATGGTGCTGGGGGAGAGGGGTTAACCCTTTCATCCTGCACCATTTGCCAGTGGAGACAACCCCTTCTGAAGCTGGTATTAGCCATGGAGGGGAAAGCATATGTGTACGATATGGGTGCCTCCAGTATGTTTTCCCTTTCACAGATAATAGCTTTTCCTAATTGTTTGTTTGTTTGTTTGTTTTGGGGCTGCCACTTGCGAGTGACAGCAGGAGCAACTTTGTTGGTCGGTTGGCCACCATTTTGCAACTTTCACAATGCCCTGGGCCTAATATTGTCCCGGGGCACTGTCTGGGGGGAAATGGTGGCTGCCACAAAACAAAATGGTGGAGAATATTTGGAAGAAATGTCTGCAAAGATAAAGAGAAACCTGAAAAATTTTCAACTCAGCTGTAGTTGAAATAACCTAAATAAACAGCCTAAGCTCAGGAAAAATGTCTGCTGTTTACCATGCAGGTTCTTGCCCTTTCTTGGCAGCTTTGTGGCATCACTCTCAGAGGAGTTGTTTTCTATGGCTTGAGAACTATCCATCATGCTTTCTTGGCCTACTCTTCAATTACTCCTGGATTTTGTCTGGTCTAGGTATTTTATTTAATGTAGATGTTCTAACATAATTTATAAAAGTACAACAGTCTCTCATTTTTTCTGATGTTCTTTTTCGCCTCTAGGAGGACTAAATTAATTTGTTTATACCTATTTGTTTGTTTGCATGCGTGAGTGGGTGTATCGCATGCTTGGACTTCTAAAGAAATGACTGCGAAAGAACAGATTAGTCAAGAGTTTAATATTTCATAGACTGATGACATCTGTGATTATTCTAAGGCCTTGCAAGATCACTCCAGGGCAGTTGTTTCCTGAATTTTTACTAATGGGACCCACCCAGGAACTTTGACACCACTTTGCAATCCATTTATTGTTTTGTTTCCATCCGTTGACCTTCCAGTGGAAAATCTCCTTAGAGCAGGGGTGGGGAAACTGTGGCCCTCTAGATTCTGCTGGACTGTAGCTCCCATCATGCCTGACCATTGGCCATGCTGCTTGGGGTTGATGGGAGTTGTAGTCCAAAAACTTCCGGAAGGCCACAGGTTCCTAATCCCTGCCTTGGAGTCTTCAGCAATTATTTTACCAAGCTATCAAATGTACTCACACATTTTTAGCAGTGACCCATCCTCCTATAGGCTCACTGCAGAAGAAGACAACCAAAATTATCAGAGGGTTGGAGCACCTTATTTATTTGATTTGTACTCCGCCTTTCTACCACAAAGTGGCACTCAAGGCCTCTGAGGAAGGAAAGTTACAATGTCTGAGAACCTTTAGTTTAGGCAGGGATAAAGAATGTTAAGGGCAGTGATGGGCAGCTTGTAGATGTTTTGGCCTACAGCTCCCCTCACCCCTCACCATTGGCTATGCTGGTTAGGACTGATGGGAGCTGTAGGTCAAAACATCTGGAGGGCCACAAGTTGCCCACTTCTAATTAACGAGGAGGGAGATGATAGAGGTATTTATTTATGTATTTATTAATATTTATTCTTTTGCTAAAAGGCCATCAGCAACAATTTAAAACAATAAAAATGTAAAACCATTAAAAAGCATAAAATAAATATATAAAACCAGGCCATTAAAACAAATAAATTAAAAAGGCTAAATTAAAGAGATGTTTCTTCACAACCTTTCTGAAAGCCAAGAGAGTGGGTTTATAAAACTATACGTAGTGTGGAGACAGTAGATAGAAAGAAGTTTTTCTTCCTCTCTCACAGTGGCGGCTAGAGCCCGTTGTGGCTGGTTGGGCAGAAGACAGGGCAGCTAATGATAGGCAGAGCCAGGAGTAATAGGAGGAGCAAATTGTAGGTGCAACGCTGGGGAGAGGCTAATAAAATAGGTAACAAACAAAAATCAATGCTGGCCAATTATCTCTTCCTCACATCTCACCTACCTGCCATTTTTCGTGCAACTTCAGGAGGCCTCCTCCAATGAATAATGTACTATTTTGGCCACACAGCCAAGAAATGAGAGGACAAACAAGACTGGCTTTGAAAACCTGAGATGAAATGCGAGCTCTCTGCTGGGGTTTGGGCAGCAAAAGCTGCTGGTGGAAGTGAGACGGGGGGAGGGGGGAGGGGAGGGGACCCTTGCTCTCTCATAATGCAAGAACTCGAGGTCATCCAGTGAAACTGATTGGCAGTATATGCAGGATAACTGGCAGTATATTCAGACAAATGAAAGTAGTCCTTCACACACAATGCGCAATTGTTTGATGGAATTTGCTGCTCCAAGACATGGTGATGCCACTGGCCATCATGTCTTGGGCTTAGACAAATTCACAGAAAAAGTCTGCCAATGATTATCAGTCATGGCTATATGGAAGCTCCATGTTGCAAGACGCTTTGCCGCTGAATGTTGCTGGAGAGCAACCATGATAGGGGACTATTGCTTGGAAGCTCTGCTTGCGGGCTTCCTGACGGGATCTGGTTGCCCACTGGGATAACAGGATGCTGGACTAGACTGGCCATTGCTGATAGCTTGGTCCTTTGCATATTTACTTGGGGGTAAGTCCCACTTAATTCAGGAGGATTGACTTCTGAGTCATGTGCATAGGATTGGAGCCATAGCACTGTGGTCTCTTCAGGAGCTGGGATCCTATTATTTTCTAGTATGCCATGAGATGTCTAGAGCGGGCTATAATTCAACATAAATATGTTGTAAGGAGTTGTTATCTAAGCTGTTCCTTAAACTACACATCCTAATTATTTGCACGGGTATATCTGCAAGCAATGCCCTTGGTGCACAAGTGCAAATATGTCAGAGATGTGTCATGCATTCAGGTTATAACACAGGGCTGGTGAACCTTTTTTCCTATTGGGGCATGCATGCCTTCAGGGTAATTTTCCAGGGGCTGTATGTTGGTGGTGGCATGGCTGAAGGCAGCAGTGGGCAGGACCAGAGAACCAATCAATCTCTCCCTCTCTCCCTCTCTCTCCAATCCCTTTCTCTCTTCCTCTTCCTCCCCAGACAGCAGAATTCCAGGGGAGGGACAGATTGCTTTGCTGGAGGTCTGAGCTGGTTGCTTGCAGAGGACTTTTGAAATTAGGCCAAGGGCTGCAGGTGGCCCACTCCTGTTTTTACAGGTGCACTTTACAACCATGTGTTGTGCACCTGCTAAAACTGTAGCCTTTGAAGCATCTTTTAAAGAACAAACAGCCATGGCCAAGATCAGAGAAATGCATGCTGGGCAGCTTGTGCTACTCTTGTCATCAATCATGTAATGCATGGAAGAACCCTTAGGATTGGGCTATGAGGTTTTTTCTTGTTTTTTCTTCAAGACATTTCTGTGTTTCCCATACAGCCTCTTGAGAGAAAAGGTTCCCTCAAGCTTTAGAGGTTGATTTCGTAGAGAGATGTGCAGCTCCTGAAATAACTTTGGACACAATCCACTGTGCTGCCTCCCTGCAATTTCTGGTACAAGCCTTTCTCAAATGTAAATGATGATCAGTTTCAGATAAATTTTACCATAGGAAGCCAATACATTTTAATTTGATAATCCATGTGTATTCATTAAAATCCCCGGCTATTATTTTAGAATAAATACATTATTTTCTCAGTCACATGTATTTGACTCCTCCCACAGACTTAGACTATATTTTTGAATAACTGATACCTACATTTAGCGTTCTGCATTTTAAAAAAATGTGAAGCACTTTCATTTCTTTATGGAAGTCAGTGAGGCTTTCTGAATAGTGAGCATTTCTGAAAGTCAGTTTATTAACATGTCGTTGGCTAACCAGTCATTGTCATCTAAAGAGTATACAAAAAGAATGGAAGGAAAAAGAAGAAGTAACAAATGTTGTTGTCTTTTTCCATAAAAGATACTAGGGCAAATTGTGCTTGCATTTTCTTACCTAAGCTGTATACGTTTCCACTTGGACAATTGTGGCTTTGTGCTACTGTGAAGATGTTCCTGGTTAGAGCCAGTCAGGGAGACAACCTGATCTGGTTATGGGGCAGGAAAATGTGGCTGTTATCATCATGTTGGTGACCAAGATCGTGTGGTTACTTCCAAGCCAACATTGGTGGCTTTGGTGTGTGTGGGGCAGGGGGGAGATGCTGATATAACCATATGATCTGGACTACTTAGGTGCCTGGTACAGGTATCTAAAGGAGTTTCTCAAGCATAACTTACAAACATAGGAAGCTGCCTAATACTAGAGAGTTAGACCATTGGTCCAACTAGCTCGATATTGTCTACATGGGCTGGCAGCAGTTTGCCATGGTTTCAGGCAGGACTCTTTCCTAGCCCTATATGGAGATGCCAAGGATTGAACCTGGGAGCTTTTACATACTATAGTCCTCTGTTTCTCCTGTTCCTTTCACTGACTTTATTTCCTGCATATGCGAGATCAGACCACGCAGAATTCTTGCTATCAAGATATCTAGAAGGCATTGTTGTTTGTTGTTGTTCAGTCGTTCAGTCGTGTCCGACTCTTCGTGACCCCATGGACCATAGCACGCCAGGCCTTCCTGTCCTGCGCTGTCTCCCGGAGCGTGCTCAAGTTCGTATTCATTGCATCCGTGATGCTATCTAGCCATCTCATCCTCTGCCGTCCCCTTCTCCTTTTGCCTTCAGTCTTTCCCAGCATCAGGGTCTTTTCCAGGGAGTTTTCTCTTCGCATTAGGTGGCCAAAATATTGGAGCTTCAGCTTCAGTATCTGTCCTTCCAATGAGCACTCGGGGTTGATTTCCTTTAGGATGGACTGATTTGACCTCCTTGCAGTCCAGGGGACTCGTAAGAGTCTTCTCCAGCACCACAGTTCGAAAGCATCAATTCTCATACAACTTAGTCTTATGGATTTCTCTTTCTGTGAATAGGTTTGCCACCTATCAGGGTTTGATCTGGAGCTTCAGGGTTTTAGATTCCTTCTGAGGGTAAGGGATTAAATCTCACAGTGATGAGGAGTCAAATGCAAGGGGCCATCACCTCAAGAGAAAAGTTTAAACCAGTCAGGTACAGCACTGAGAAAGAAGCTTTAATAACAACAACAACAACATATTTCTTACTATATAGTTCTTAATGTGACCTTCAGAATATAGGGGTGAACTTCTTTGGATTTTGTTATGAGTTTCCTCGCTTTTGGCTTCTTACCCAAAACAGTTGTGTGGATTTGGGTAGCTCTGCCCAGAGGATGAATGAGAAAGAGACTCATTTATCATCACACACAGCCACCCTTTTTCTCAAGCCCCAATCAACAGCACCCAAAGAATTTAAAAAGTGAAGGGGACAGCCAACACATTCTTTAAAAAATGTTTTGTGCATAATCGCAAATGTTTTATTTGGAATTAGCTTGCCTCTTTGGCCACACGTGAATTCAGAAACTGTAACCCCAGTGATATATATTATTCTCCCTGGAGAAGAACATAGTTCAACTCTTTTCATCTCCTAGGAGCCTGTATTGCTTTCTTGGCTGCATATGTGAATGTGAAATATTTTGAACCCCCCCCTTTTTTATATATCCATGCCTCCTGTGTGTGTGTGTTTCAGTAGCATGCAACAAGCATTATACTACACCTCTATCTGTTCATCCAACAAGTCTATATTTTGCCTACAGTGGCATCCTGATAGTTCATATGGCTCACTTTTTATTTGTTTTTGCTGAAAATTGGCATTTCTGACAGCTCTAGTGATCCTGTACCAGACAGGCTTTCTGAGTTTAGATCCAGAATTGAATCCTTTACTCTGTATGCATTGAGTGTGAAGACACTGCACTCAGGCCCCATGGGAAAAGTTGAATCACGGAGCTTTGTGTAGCATCTGTTCTAAGAAATGTAAGAAGTTTGACCCATCAGTAGGGAATCCAGTTTAGAGACCACTAAACAGTCATGTAGGTCCTAGAGATACAAGTTGTCAAAAATTAAAAGCAAGCAGTGTCTATCTTGCAACATTAGTGAAACCTGTCCACAACTTCTAGGGCATGACGTTCAGGCTGCTGGTGAAAGTATCTCCACTGAACATGAAGGAATTGCTCCACTACCTTGAGTGAAGGTCAGAGCTATAATATTCCAGTAGTATATACCAATGCTGCTTTTGTTGGTATGGGAAAGAAAAAAGGACATTCACCAACTACTCTAATGAAAAGTAAAAATGGAAGACATCTAAGAACCCACTGTAGCTGCACAAGGAGCTCTCTGAGGAGCTTAGACTTAAAAGGACATGTGCAGGAGATTGAAGGAGGTGGACGTATAGGCTGCATTTGGACAATCACAGGAGCAAAAGGAGCCATTGTGGCTTCTTCTCCCACCCCCTTGCATGCTGTGTGTGTGATGGTAATTTGCATAATTACCTCTGATAATTATCAATAACAGTTGCCATGTTATTTGAACCTGTAGGGGTGGCTTATTACCAATGCCACAACCACTACTACAAGCCATGGGTTGTGGCATGGGTAAGAAGCCACCCCCACCATGTACCATGCCAGGTTCGGACAACACATCAACCTTCTCTGCATCATGGGTAATTATACAAATCATGGTCATGCATGCAGCATGTGTAGGGGAGGTGGAAGAAGCCATGATAACTTCTTTTGCCCCTGTGATCATCTGAACCTGGTTAAACCAAGGATGAGTACAATAGAGTAATTTGAATCTATAAGAATGGCATCAGCAGGGCTAAAGCCAAGAATGAGCTGAGGCTTGGAAGGATGCTAAAAACAACAAAAAGGGCTTCTTTGGTTATGTTCAGGAAAAAAGGAAGAGGTAAGGTGTCCAGCTTGAGGAAGGGAAGATGGTGAAGTTTTAAAAGAAGATGGAGAGACGATGGAACTTCTCAACTTTTATTTTGCCTTGGCCCTTTCCTCCAAGAGGAATTGTGTTAATGAGAAAAGTAGGACAAATGATCAACCTGGAGTGCTCATTGGAAGGACAGATACTGAAGCTGAAGCTCAAATATTTTGGCCACCTAATGCGAAGAGAAAACTCTCTGGAAAAGACCCTGATGCTGGGAAAGACTGAAGGCAAAAGGAGAAGGGGACGGCAGAGGATGAGATGGCTAGATAGCATCGCCGATGCAATGAATATGGACTTAGCACACTCCGGGAGAGAGTGCAGGACAGGAAGGCCTGGCGTGCTATGGTCCATGGGGTCACGAAGAGTCGGACACGACTGAATGACTGAACAACAAGGACAAATGATATAAGGAGTGACTTACAGCCCAGGATAGGTAAAGGTTCTAGCTACTTTAAATAAGTTGAAGTCTCCCGGGCCAGATGAATTACATTTCAGGTTGCTGAAGGATCTTGCAGACGTTATTTCAGAGCTGCATGTATAATCCTTGAGAATTCAAGGATGACTGCATGAGGTTCTGGAAGACAGCGAACAAGTATAACATTTGCTCATCTTCAAAAGGTGGGGAAAGGTGAATTTAGTAATTATAGACCAGTCAGCCTAAAGTTGATGCACAGCAAAATTCTAGAACAAGTTATTAAGGGAGTCAGTTTGTGAACATCTAGAAAATAATGCATAGGTTTATCAAAAATAAGTCCGGCCAATGTTCTCTCTCTCTCTCTCTCTCTTTTGATAGAGTGACTAGTTTGATACATCATGGGAACATAGACATAGTATATCTTGATTGTAGAAAAGCATATGACAAAGTTTCCTATTATATCCTTGTTGTCAAATGTGGGCTGGATGATATTACCGTTAGGTGGATTCATAGCTGGTTGGACAATGAGTGCTTATTAATGGCTCTGCACTGACTTGGAGGAAGGTCTCAAGTGCAGTGCCACAGTGCTTTATCCTAGGCTTTGTGTGGTTCAACTTTTTTGTAAATGTCTTAGATGAAGGAGTAGAGGCTTACCAAATTTACAGATGACACAAAGCTGGGAAGGATAGCTAATATCATCAAAGACAGAATCAAACTTCAAAACTATCTTGAAAGGCTGGAACACTGGGGCCAAAACTTGCAAAATGAAATTGAACTCCCGCATTTAAGTAAAAAAAATCAAAATCAAAGGCACAAATACAGGATGGGAAAGCAGTAAATGTGAAAAGGATCTGGGTGTCTTGGCTTATCTCAGACTGAAATTTGCCAGCTGTGTGATGCAGCTGTTAAAAAAACAAGTGCAATCTTATATTGCATTTACAGAAGCACAGTGTCCAGATCATGAGAAGAATAGTTCTACTCTATTCTGTGCTGGTCATGCTACATATGGAATATTGTGTCCAGATCTGGGTGCCACATTTTCAGAAGGACACAACAAACTGGAGTATGTCCAGAGGAGGGTGACCAGGACGGTGAGGGGTCTGGTAACCAAGTCCTGTGCAGAGCTGTTGAAAGAGCTGGGTATGTTTAGCCTGGAGAAGAAAGATTAAGAAGTGACTATTGGTTTATAATATTTACGTACTGCTTAATCTCCAAGATATGATGGTGGTCTTGAAATATCTGAAAGACTTTCATGCAGAAGATGGAGCAGACCTGTTCTCTTTCTCTCCAGAGGAGAAGACCTATGGGTGTAAATGGATAGGAAGTAGATTTTGGCTAAATGTTAGGAGAAACTTCTTAACAGTGACAGATGTTCAACGGTGGAACAGACTGTCTCAGGTGATGGTGAGCTCTCCTTTGCTGGAGGTATTTAAACACAGGTTGGACAGCCATCTGTCAGAGATGTTGTGGTTGCATCCTGTATGAGACATCCTACGTTGAGCAGGGGGCTGGAATGGATGGCCTCCAAGGTCTCTTTGAACTCCATGGTGTATTTCTACCAAGGTGAATGAGGTCTTTTATAATTATAGGTGCAATTAATGTCTTATCATTGTGTAGAATTGGTGGATGGTGTCTGGAGAGTCTGGTCTGCTGGTCCATATGTTGGGACGGCAAGGTGCCTGCTCATAAATTAGAATCTTATCTTCCTGGCAGTGTAGAAGGTTCCAAGCAGGTGATGGATTTGTCAGTGGCAGCTTGCATAACATTCTGGATATCTTTGGACTGCTTACTTTACATACCAATTTCTGTCATTTTGGCCAAATCTTATACACCTTTTGCTTAAAAATGTGTGAAGAAAAAATAAGATGCAAACAGAAGAAGCCAAATTTCGCTTTCACTGTAGCGTGCGCGCGTGTGTGTGTGTGTGTGTGTGTGTGTGGTGTTTTGGTCTAGGAAAACCAGGATTATATTTTGCCTGGGTTTTCTGCAGAATTCTAAAAATACTGGCCTCTTAGCCAAATAAGAATCGCAGGTTTAGGTGCTGCACCCAAGTCCTGTTTTTCTCATACTGAACGTTAGCAGTACCAGAAACCTAGATGCATGGAATGAGGCTAAAGATCAAATATAATCTATTCTGTTCCAATGTATTTTTAAAGAACAGAAGCAGAGTTATCTGAAAAGTAGGCTAGAGGTTATCGGAAAAATAGCCTAGCTCAGAGATGAGCTTGCCTTTCACTGGAGATACCTATCCAAATACCTTCATTTCCCACTGTGCATGTCCCAGGTCTGAGCCCTAGCACTGAAACCAACCTCCAGCGAGAGGGTCTTGCTCAAATCAACACCTGGTGGTGCTTCTCAAAGAAAAAGCTTTAGCAACCCTTTGTAGTGGAGAATGTTCCTGTCAGATTCCCTTGTAGTAGTAACAGTAAAGAACAGCTAAGACCTGCTGGTGATGAGGCACATATCTCCCTCCCTCTCCCCTTTCATACAATTAAGCTGAAATATAATTCTTGCTTCTGGGAGCATATTTTCCTGAAGGACAGCATAATAACTTCAAGCACGTTCCAACAAACAATGAAACAGCTATTGAGCCAACTGGAACACCTCCCCCCCCCCCTCAAATAGGGAAGGTTGATTAAAAATGCCTGCAAAATGTGCATTTGAAAGATTTATTTATCTGTTTTTTAACGGAGGAGTCATATTGTCGGGCTGTCTTTAGGAGAAGCAATTGACAGAGGCACTGTGATGTGAGCAAGGCTAAGACTGTTCTTCCTCGCAGATCTGCCGCTGTTGGTATGAGACCCTGCAGCTTCAGCCATCTGGAATAGCCTTCCTGCAGCATTCTCAGGTCAGGCCGCCACCTTTTCCCATGTCTGTCTCTGACTAATGATCAATGTCAAGGAAAGCAGGGGTAGTCTTAATGCTCTCCCCCTCCCTTATTTACGGTTCCCCATCCCCATTATTCTCATGGAAGCAATCTCATATATGCATCAGAAAACATCTGCCCAGAGTATTATCCCACAACAAGCTAAATTCATTGATTCCTCTGGACATGCTTATTTTGTGTGTATTTTGCATGCTGCACAACACCAAAATGGGAATGAAGTGTTGAGCCAGGGGGATGTACAGCACTGGACTTTGACTAAAGAGACCTTCGTGCAAATTCCTGCTCAGCCATGATTGTGCAAAGCACCGTTCATAAATGTAGCCCTATTTGCATCATTTCATTTTTTTAGAGTCATAGATTTCATGGTACATAGATTATAACCCCCTTCCCCAACGTGGTGCCATCCAGATGTTTGGGCTTCAGTTCCCATTGGACCCCCAAATAGCATGGTCAATGGTCAGGAATCATGGGAGCTGTAGCCCAAAATATCTGGAGGGCACCGGGTTGGGGAAAAGATGGATTATATTGTTAAGTGCTATACACGCTTACTTCAGAATAAGCCCAGTGAATTTAGTGGGACTTACTTTTGAGTAAATGTGCATAAGATTGGGCTGCATTAATAACAGAAGTATATAATCTGTAAGTTTTTAAAAAAAATAGTAGAGAAGGTCTTTAAGGCTTTGTGCTTAGCTTTGTTTCAGAAGTCATATAGATTATCTATTCCTTTTGGTGTATTAACAAACAATACTTTTTTCTTCTTTGCATTTTTATTTCTCTACTGGGAAAGAAACCTTCTTCAACATATGTCTTGTAGTACAAGATAAAACACCCACCAGGTAGACTATCTGTCTTCTTGCTATAGTCGAACAATACCACTTTATCAGCATAGCACAAAGCCATTTCAAAGCATAAAGATGTCCCTTTCAGGCATGTATGACATGTGTTTCTTTTAAACCTTCATCTACTGCATTGTCAGGTGAACCTAGATCCATGTCCTGGTGTTCTCTCAGAAGACAGTCGCTTGGGTAGGCATACATCATTGTTTGGTGTGCGCAGAAAGAGCTTCAATCTCTCTAGTGCTGTAGGGGTCTGTCAAAGCTGTATCTGTGTCTTTGCCATGAGTAACAAGATTTGAATTTTCTAGGAGTCCTTGCTTTGTAACATCCAGTTTGGTAGAACATGATGGGCTCTACGTTTGGTCATTCTAATCAACCTTTCAGGGTCCTAGAACAAAAATGGGAACACATGCACTGTGCAATACAGAGAAACACATGAGAAACATATCATGTCTTGGGTTGCTGCACTTAACTTGAATATCTGTGAAGCACGCAATCAAAATAATGTATAAATAATTGCCTGAACATGAGAGATGCCAAACAGTGGCCACATGGGGCATTATTTAAGCCTGCTCATGTGCCAGCTGGACCCACTGGTAATGCAGCAGAGAGCTAGCGATTCTAAAAGCAACCAGAAATTAGCAGAAACGCTTATTTTCAGAATGGTGCAGGTCAGCGGAGCTTGCAGAAAACGCTGCTGACCTGTCCCAATCTGGGGGGGGGGGGAGTGTTTCTCCTTGTTTCTGAGGTCGCTTTTTTAACTACTATGTTTGTGTTGTGTGAATGGGGGTCCCATTTGCACAACAGATTGCATGGGAGCGCAGTGGCAGTATTGGATACTGCCCTTGGAATTTATCCTATAGTATTGTTCTGCTCTTGATGCTATTCATATAATAGCTGTCCCAACCCAGCAGTTAAGCTTGCTTATATGGTAAGTGCTTAGCAAATGCAGAGTGGCTAACTGCATGCAAAATCCACAGTGGATTTGCTCTTCGGGCACCTTTCTGCCAGTAAGTGGTCTGCTTCAGGCATATAGCTGTCTAGATTTATTAGTGGCCCATCTACATGGCAGCGCTTTCATCCCCCACCCCATTGCAACTGCACAGCACTGCGGCTTCGAATCAGCATGCCTTGCAATACACTCGCAATGTACTGCGCGCTTCCCTAACAGACTTGCTGTGCCCTTTTTTTTGCCATTATACTGAAATGTGCAGCTGTGCGGTCCTGTGAGTGTGGGGGTGCAACACTTCAGTGGCTGTTTTGTATGAGGGGCTCTGCTGTGTCTTTCCATCCCTTTTTAGGTAAAAAGTAGTTCTTTTGTGCTCCTTCATTTCCACACCATCAGTTTGTCAGCTTGTCAGTTCCCCAGCCTGAGACTCTCACGATGGTTCGCACCCACAAGCATGAGCGCTATGTGCCTAGCCATCACTCCGAAATGCTGTTCAGAGCGATGTTGTTCCTTCCCCAAGACCCCTCCCCCTCGACCCTTGGGTACTGAGTCCAAAAGCAACCGTTGTGAAGATACGAAGCTGCAAAAATGTGCAGAAGTGTTATTAAATAGATGAAAACGCCCCTCTGTGCCTCTGTAACTGCGCAGCTACGAAGGGATGGGGGGAGTAAAGAGGCGTCACGGAGTGATGCAGGCACTATGCATGCCTACAACACGCCCTCTGCAAAATGTGAAGTCGGTTTGGGGAAGAGACAGACAGCTCGCAACCGTGGGGAAACCTGTAGCAAACGAAAAACATTGCAGCAAAATGCCTTCTTGGAACTCCGCATTTTCCAAGCGAAAACCATGGATGGCTGCGAAGTGGCGACTGTGTCATCTATCACAAGGGACTTCGACTCGCACCTGCCCCAGAGTAAAAGCTGGGTGTAGGTGGGCCCAGTATAAAGCATGTGGGTAGATAGTCCTGTCCAGTGTTTTGATGCTATGGTCTCTAATAATAAAAATCATAAAGAAGAAATCTGAGAATCTCAAGAGACCAACTAGAATCTGTAGTCTGCACAAAAGCACCTTGGGAGAATCTTGGAGCTTATTGGTTGTGTCCTGTCCACTACTGGCCTAGACTGTACCAAATTAAATGTTTAAGGAGATTTGTAAGGCATGATATCTGAAATTATGCCTCCAAAAGGTTTAGTGACACAGCAGTTGTCTTATTAGGAAGAAATATCCGGTTACTGTCCCCCGATCTGTACTACATGATCCTCTTGACTAAGTATTGTGCATAGTCAAAGGTTCTGCAAGTCAAATGGCACAAGAAGTTAGATTCTCTATATTCTAGGATAACCCTCTTTAAAAAAAATATGAGTGTTACTACTGACCTAAATACCTCAAGCTGTTCCTCTAATAAAAGGCCTCTTCGTATATTGTATAGTTGCATGTTACATTGGCAATTTTGGATTCTGGGAGGGCAATTTGAGACTGGAGGAGCGATGAAATGAATCCCAGATATATCTCTTTTGATCCCCAAACCCAATTAAGTTTTCTGGTTTTGAAAAATCTGCTTTTGTCTAGTACAGGTCCAATGCTAGGTTTATATTATTTCCTGGAATGAAAGTCATTTCATTCCAGGAAGAAAGTAATAATGATCCTGTGAAAAATGAATCTGGCTTCTGAAGTAAAGGAGAAATACAATTAAGTTTTACACTGGCTCTTCTTTTTAATGCCCTGCAATTTTCTCAGTATCAATGACTTCCTCTTTTGCTTGCAGATTGACTTCATTAGTGCTGTTGTTCTGACATGGTGTTGGAGTGCATTTGAGTTGACATAGCAAATGTTTGTTATAACATCACCACTTCCTCTGTGATGAGAGAAAAAGCCCATGTACTGAATTAAATAGTGCATTTTTATTTCTACCTTTCAGGGACCTAATCTTTGTGAAGAATGTTATAGGAATAACATTTTGGGTGATGTTCATTACTCTAGGATAGATCCAAGACCTGAAAAATTGATTAGTGTTCTATCGGCTTCAGGAAACGTTGGAGCTAGCCAGTAAGAGAAGTGATCCTCACCCCATTTCTTGCAGTTCCTTGGTTTTCTGACATTTATCATCAGAATGTTATTTAAACAGGAGAAATTTATGATGATACACACCTACATCCAAAAGCATATGGAAAATGATGCACTAGAAAGGAATTGTTGGCAAGCCTGGAATGCAGAAAGATGGCATATAGCATGGAAGTCTAAGGCTGCAAACCAGAGAACTGCATGGCCAGCTTAAACATACAGGGCTCCTTCACACTGAGCTTTTATCCTTCACAGAAGTCTGCGGGCTCTTTACATGACACTGTGATCATTCAAGGCGCCTTCTGCACTAAATGCCCTTTGTTCTGTTTTTAAATAGATTGCAGATAATGAGCTATCAAATTACCTCACGGTGTTCCGCTTCAGTTCCCTCTGTGAAAAAGAGTAAAAGCGGCAAGAAGAGGAGCGAGATCAATGAAAGATAATGGAAGACTTGGATATGGGGAGAAGGAGGGGGAAGGGGCTGGAGGGAAAGGAAGCAGGTGAAAGAGGGAGTCGTGATCCTGCATATAAAAAAGGAAGCAGAAAGCCCTATTTTAATGCAGGATTTTAGGCTGGTGTAGAGATGCCCACATACTGGGAGTTTGACTATTATCTTGTGATTCCTGAAGCTTCTCTAATATCTTTATGATGATATACCATCAAGCAAATGTTGCTGCATTTCTTTGATGTCAGAGCTGCAGTCCTAAGCGTAGTTACTGGAATAATTAGGAACTTACTTAAATATGTGTCGGACTGGGGATTAAGGTACCTTGGTTTTTTGACATCTAGAGTTTGTTGGATGTGGTGGGATGTGCACGCCTACTCAGAAGTAAGTCCCATGGAGTTCAATGGGAGTTACTTCCACGAAAGTGGGTGTAGGATTGCAGCCTAAAAAGGTTGAAGGTATGTGTACTAGCCTGCCCATGTCTTCAGAATCAGATCTGCAGGTGAGTCTTTTCTCAAAGTATCTTCTATATACCATGTGACAACAAGAGGAGAGCCTTCTCTGCTATGGCACCCCATTTGTGGAACCTCTCCCTACAGAAGTGAGATTGACACCAACTCTGCAATCTTTTTGATGCTAGGTCACAATGTTTGTTTTTATGGACATGTTTAATTCGTTAGTCTGTCCTGTTAATATTTTTATAACCTTTTCAACATTTATTGTACTGTATTTTGTGGCTGTATGACCATTTTTGGTTATACCGATTGTTCATGGTCCTGATATCTATTTGAAGGGTGGTTTATAAATATTGTAATAAATAAGTATCGGAGACAAAATTGGAGACTAAATTGATAATGAGATGGGGGTGCCTGAATGCTGCCAAGAGTGTAAACAACAGTACAGTCTTGGAACGTATAGCTATAATAAATGGATGTGGTTCAGAACTCAAAGCAAGCAAACCCTGATTTGAGTGATGCGGAATATTAGCTGCCTCTGTTCGTTCAGATGTTATCCCAGTTGTGTGGTTGCTGCTGTGAAGCGAAATCATGCGGGCACTGAGCTGTGCCCTACATTATTTGTGTGGAGGGCTCCCTGTGTGGCTTGGGCTGCCTGAAACTAAATAAGAGCTTTTCATGTATATACCTGAATGTCCATTGTCACCGACTGCATACTATTCCTTACCTTTTAATAGAGGTGTTTTTGGTTTGCACTGGGAAGCAAGATCCAGCCTTTGAAAAAGCCATCAGATTCCATACTTTTGGAAGCTTGTTCCATTTTGATAGTTAGAAAGCCCACGATGTTAAATATAATATGTGCTGGCATCATGCCTACCTTCCCTATGGCTATGTTTTGCTTACTCGCTACTCCAGTGCTAAGTATTCCAGCAGGTAGCTGCTTCAGAGCCCTTCTTTATGGTTAGCGCAGAGACAAAGCAAGGTGACTTTGGGCCAGTCACAGACTCTAAGCCGCCTTGAGTTCCTTGCGAGAGGGAGAAAGGCGGGGTATAAATGCAATAAATAAATAAATAAATAAATACTGTATCTCTCAAGGGATTGATAGACTGGGAGGCACCTGAAGGTCTTGTGAGTTTATTATTTGGCATTGTTCTGGCATGTATAAGAGGTTGCTTATTCCCTGGCTGTTACTCCCTACTGTGGTCCCTGTTGCCTGACTGTTTTGCATGTGTGATGGCTTCGTTACAACGGCCCTCTTTCTGCCACAACTCAGACTTGACATATGTAGCAGTCCTAAAGTGGAGCGATTTTGTTTTCTTTCCTCACTTAAGCTGCAGCTTACCAAAGTGGGTTTGCAACTAAGGTTGCAATCCTGTACATACTTACCTGGCAGTAAGTCCCATTGAATGGGACTTACTTCTGAGTAGACATGCATAGGCATGCACTATGAAAGCATATTATTGCCAGTGCCTCATAAAAGGAAAAGTTCATAACTGCTAAGCATTGTTTTTTTTCCTGAAATGTAAATTATAGAAGTAGTGATGAGAATAAAATTAAGGACAGAAGGGTTAAGCCTGTGGGGAATTAAGTTGTCATGGTGGGTTGTCCTTGAAACCATTCAGTCCCAAAGAATGGCTTTCATCATTCCCCTCCACTCCATCCCATTCCTTAGAAAGCTTTTGCTTTGCTGTAAAGATTTTATTTAAAATTCTCAGCACACCACTTACAACCAGTCATTCCATCTGGAGGTTCCTGCAGCGTGTCAAACCTTAACATACAATAGAGCCACTTTATGCTGGACTTTTGCAAATACCCCGTAAGTGCTAAACTTGAATCAGTATGAGTCTCCCTACCCCCCTTCATTCTTGGGGCTAACGAACAGTCTGCAGATAATTTTTTTAAACAACTTCTACTCTTTAGTTATGGCTTTCTCTTTCTTTCTTCCACACGTCCTATTGCAAGCAAAGAAACATTGTGTGAAACTCAGATCCTAACATTTTAGGAAAAAACAGATCATGACAGAAGGCATGCTTGTTTCAGCTATTCATGAAGGATCTTTACTTAAATTATTAATATTGCTTCATAGCAGGTTTTGGATTTGTGTGTGTGAAGATCTGCATCATATTAAATTCTTCCTCCCTTAACATTACATAATTACTTTAATTTCAACCAAAACTGCTGACAAAATCTCTTGTTCCAACTTGTACAATGTCATAAGGAGGGAAAGGAAGACAGTTGTTTATAAAGGATAGGAACAAAAACAGCATGTCATTCTTCCAGTGTCCATTCCAGGTTTTGGAGGGGCCCTGGGAAAAATGCTCTTGGGAAGCCTCCTCCCTGGGTAGCTCAATTTGTCTCCTGTCGCTGTGGCCTATTTGCTTGCCATGTCTCTCTGGGCCTAATCCACACAACAGTTCAGGGGAAGAGGGCAAGGCCAGTAGAGGCTGCTGCTGCTTCTCCTTGCTCCTGTCACTGGTCCTTCACTTAGAAGGCAGGTGACTAAGTTGTGGCAACAAAGAAGAACAGCAAAGTCAGGAGGCTCTGGGATTTAACCGTAGGGCCCCCTGCTGGACTGTGGGCCTCAACACATGCCCAGTGATGCCGACCCCTGATGGTGGCTTTGCATCAAGACATTAAAATGTACCCTGTATCCTGTTCCTAAATCTTTGGTTATTTTTTCCTCATCTCTGTGGAAGAGTTCAGACATCTTTCAATATCTTTCTGAAAACAATGATAGCAAATTAAGAAAACAATGTTTATGTTCCATTTACTCATGAAATTAATAGTGAAACAGACTGGAAAAGAAGACAAGTAATTACAGGGTGATTATGCAGTTTCATAGAGAAATGTGAAAATAAGGGGATATGGTCAGGTGTGAAGTACTAGTAAAAGACTAAGAGGTGGAACAGAATCACATTATTACTCAAAACATACAATCTTAACTAAATGACAGCTGCCTGAGCTGTCTTTAGATCCCTAGGGCATGTTCACATGAACAGTTACTTTACCTAAATATGCCTGTTAGGTTAACTTCTGTTCTGATTTCACAAGGTGAGAATGACATGGAGAGTAACGATTCTGAGTCATAACACTAGGAGCATCTCTACACCAGCCTAAAATCCCGCATTTAAAATGGGGCTTTCTGCTTCCCTTCTAAATGCAGGATCACCGTGGACTCACTCCTTTTCTCCCTCCCCTTTTCCCTTCCTTCTCCCCATTATCTGAGTCTTCCATATGTTTCATTGATCTAGCTCCTCTTCTTAAGGGTTTTCCTCTTTTCATGAGGGAACTCAAGCTGAACTCAAGCGCTGTAATTTGATGGCACATTTATCTCTGATCTTTTAAAAAACGGAATAAATGTCATTTAGTGTGGGAGATGCCCTGGAGGTTCACAACATCATCTAAAGGGCCCTCAGACTTCCATGAGTAACCAATCTCAGTAGCAGGATAAAAGCTCTGCGTGAAGATGCCCTAGGTGACTGTAGCTCTACCCTGTGGAATTTGTCCTGTGGAGGGACAAAGTCTGATTTAGTCCCCAGTCTTTTTAAAACATCTATATGCAACCAAATTGGTTCACCGGTTTGGAGTGTAGGGTGGCCATTACAGAGGACAGTTCTTTATTTGAAGGGCTGTCTGACCCAAGTCTGGTTTAAATATAAGGTACCATAAAGAAGATGAGCAGGGGCTCTGAAGTTGCCTGTCAACTGTTGGCGCCTGGACAGCAGACTGAGCAAGTGCAGAAGTCCTCTGGTGACAGTCTTCCCCACTATGGTGAGGTGTATTGTATTTCTATTTAAAGTAGATTAATTATTTCTAAATGTGCATCTATACATACACATCAGCCTATGCACATTTTAGGCCAATCCTGTCTTTTTTTGTGTTCTTTTTTTGGTGATGCATTTCCTTTCTTTTGGCAGTTCATAAGTGGCCACTCCATTGGAGTGTGGTGTCCTCAAGATGACATCTAGCTCTTATTTTTCTTTTTTTTTAATCAAGTCCAGAAGCTTCAATTCAAATGGACTGGATAAGGGATTACAAGTTGACGCTTAATCCAATCAAGACCAGGTTATGGTGGTGAGCAAACCTAGGACTGGAAGAATGTTGGTTTAACCTGTCTGTCTTGGGGTTATATTCCTCTTAAAGGACAAGATATGTGGCTGAGGTGTTCTCCAGGGTTGCTGCTGAATTCCCCAGGTTGCAGTACTGGCAAGGGACCCTTTTCACCAGCTTAGGCAACTGCTCTCTCAAAGATTTGTCCACAGTCCCCCATGTTTTAGTAACTTGTATTTACTGCAGCATTGCTCTCTAGGTAGAGTTGGCTTTGAAGACAGTTCAGAAACCTGACCTAGTACAGATTGCTATAGTTCATCAGATTGCTATAGGCAACGGCAGGCTGCTAGAAGCACATTACTCCTATGCATTGACTTCTAATGTTTGTGAGCCCAGTTCTAAGTGTTGGTGATGACCTTTAAAGGCCCACATGATCTGGAGTCTGCATGTCTTAGGCAGTACTTCTTCTGATATTGTACCTCTCCGCTCCCTCAGATATATGGGGGATGCACTGCTCCATGTTTCATCTCTCCTAGAAGTAGCAACCATGCTTTCACTGTGGCGACACCCACATTGTGGAATACCCTTAAAGATGCATATCTGCCTGCTCCTCTATGGGCTTTGGGGGCTTATAGTTCAAGTGTCTTTTTTCAGTACATGTTTTATGCTGGCTAATGGCTGGTGGAGTTGATTCCTTTTTATGACTTACGTTTACATCTTTTTAACTGTGTGTTAATTAGGCTGAGTTTGTTTGGATGTTTTTTTAATTGTTTGTACCCTTTAGATTTTAAAGTCCCCTTTATTCTGATTTGCTTTCTTTTTAGCATGGTTGTACGCTGCTTTAGGTGCCACCACAACGACAGTGTGGAGTTTTGAAATAGATGGAAAAAACCCAACAAGACAGGTGCAATGTAAGAACCTGCCTGTCCACAGCTGCAGCTGCATCAGCCATCGACAAGTAATTCCCATGAGTGTGTTGGCTTAAAGCATTGCTTTGTTTGCAGAAATAAATACAAGATCATAGGACAAGCTGGGTCAAATGTTTCATCCTCCATATAATTGTAGGCATTACTAAGATCCAGCAGGCTGACTCACCCGGAAGTGATTTTGCCCCTTTGAATTGGCCTTTTGAGTGGAGTTAAAGCAAAGAACGAACACTAGTCTGTATTCATCTTTGGGCTCCTTCACACAGAGCTTTTATCCTGCTATATTGAGATTGCTCACTCATGGAGGTTTGTGGGCCCTTTAGATGACATCGTCAACCTCCTGCACTAAATAACCTTTATTCTGTTTTTAAATAGATCGGACATAATGGGCTATCAAATTATCCTGCTTGTGTTCCATTTGAGTTCCCTCCGTGAAAAAGGAAAAGCTGCAATAAGAGGAGGTTGACCAATGAAACATATGGAAAACTCAAATAAGGGGAAGAAGGAAGCATGTGTAAAGGGAATCTGTTGTGATCCTACATTTAAAGTGGAAGCAGAAAGCCCCGTTTTAAATGTGGGATTTTAGGCTGGTGTAGAGATGGGTGGTGGTGGATTTATTCATTTCATATTTTAAGGCAAACCGAAACGTACTTATGCTTTGAAATTCACACTTTTCCAAATTTTGGGACATAAATCTTCAATTTAAAATGCATACAAAAATGTATACTGGGGAAAGTGCACACAAAAATTGCACACATTAGTGCAAATAACATATAAAAATGCATTATATTAGGGGAAATAGCTGCTAAAACATGTACAGTGAAATTGCATAGAAAAATGAATATATTAGGAGAAATGTGCATAAAACATGTACAGTGAAATTGCATAGAAAAATGAATATATTAGGAGAAATGTGCATGAAAATACACATAAATTTTCATGCAGACTTTTAAGAAAACTGCAAACTGATACAGAAGCAGGATGAAACAAACTAAGGTTAAAAAAAAAAAAAGAAACTGAGCAAAACTGACAAATTTGTCTATCCCTAGTAGTTACCCCTGTTTCCAAACAGGCATTTCACGTGATTAGTACCATTGTGGGCCCTACCTCTTTTCTTTCCACCTCAGAAGTAAGTATTTCCTCCCTCATATATGCTGCAAAAGCCTAGGCAGGTTTCTTGTTCTGAGCTTCAGTTCTTGGTTTGATTGGTCAGGGAACATTTAATTCAGGCCACAAGGATATAGAATGGGTTATGTCTTTAACTGAATTTAGCACTTGTATTCTTTGTGACCTTTCATATACTGAAAGTGTATTTCTGTTTGTTGAATAGCAAAGGGACCCTCTTTCCTTGGTTCCATAGGGGGAGTTAACGGGTATGAAGGATTTGCTTGCAGAACAGCAAATGTAAGCCTAGAACAAAAACCAGATGCAGTTAATCCCCAGGAGTTATTTTGCAACAAATTACTCTGGTGTTAATTTAGAGTCTTTCGTTTGTGTTTGAAGAACCATTGTTAAGGTATCCTTGGTATAAAATGAACAAAACTGCACTGATCCATTCAATACCTACCTAGCAAGCTTTGAAAGGTAATATGATTAACGCCCTAAGATTTTCTACCTTTCTTTAAAAAGTTGCTGAATATTTAGAAAGTCTTAAGCAAAGATTGCTGGGAATCTATCTAATGTATGTATATATCTCCTCTCTAACTATAACCTAATTGCAGCTTTCATTAAAATCTTATTACTTGATTTACAAACTCTTCAATTCAGCCCTTTCAAAAATAAATAAGAATATTTTGTTTTCCTAGCTTCAAGACATGAGTTTGGGTGCATAATGGTAACTTAATAAACTAGCCACATTTGTCCTTCTAGAATTGTTCTTCCCATGAAAAGCTGTCACACAGATTGGCTACATAATTCTTCTTCACATGAAATAATATGATAAAGATCTTGGTATCAAATTGAATGCTTTACTGGAACTAGCATTTGGAATCGTTCATGCATGGACTGGAATCGTTTTACAATAAAAGTATTGTTTGGTGACAAACATACTCATTTCCTAACATCCATCAATTATGCTTTAATGGTATATATTATACTGCTAGCCATTGGTTTCCATCTGAGCTGTAATCCACTAGAAAATAGAGTGTGTTTTCCAGTTATTCTTGACATTGTTAAAATGGGTAAATGTTCAAATTATGCTATCAGTACTGCAGCTGTTTTTCTTTCTGTCTCTTGTGCAAAATACGAACTTCTTCCATTTTTGTGCTGCATAAGAGACTGGAAGGGGGGGAGTGTTTGTTGGGGGTTCCATGCTATAAATTAGATTCTGCATTAACGGTTATTGTGTTATGAGAACATATTTTCTCATTTGTTGTGATTATTGCTCTTGATGAAATTGTTTAGGCCTCAGTTCACCAACTAAAAGAAGCAGAGCTCTGCTCAAGCTGAGGTCAAAGATTTTGGCTGTACAGTCACACACAAATAAGTCCGTAGGAAAAACAGTTGGGATAGAGGATAATGTTCAGCTAATTTCAAGATTATGCAATAAAATAATAATCTGTAAGCCGTTTGCTAGTTTGTAAATACATGTCTTTGATTCAGCGGGGAAAATTAACATTTCCTTATTATGATAATTTTAAAAAAGAGATTTTGTTTTTAAAATTGAGTTATTCCTGCTCTAATTCTGTCCTCTCCTCTTAACGACAGTGTGTTGGATCCAGAAGTGCTCCCTCAGTCAGAGGGAGGTGTTCTGGATCCAACCCCATGGTCCTAAGTAACAAGGTATGCAAGTAGGTCTGAGTACCAGGCCCTTTACACTTTGTACTAGGTCTGTTTCCCCTGACACATCACAAGCTGCTTTTTAAACTCAAGGGGTCAGTGATTATGTAAGTTGCTGTTATTAACGGGGGGGGGGTAGTTAAAAGTCGTTTTGCATAGTGTTCCATGCAGTTTTATTGGTTGTTAGTGCCTGCCTGACATGAATATTAACTGGTTCTGTTTTTGACAACTTGCTGTGGCTCCACAATGATCTCCAGTGACCTTTGTTTGTTTGACCTTGAGCCATTCCCAAGGTTCTCCACGCACTTGTGTCTGCCACACTTGCAAATGTGAGTATAATTTTTGTCATGTGATAATTTGTAGGAACACTCTGGAGGATGGAATTTATAATATGGTACATGGCTGTAAGTATTTTGATCTTGATCCTAGAAGAAGATTCAGTAAAATTAAGGAGAACAGAAATTAAAAATTTAAAAATAGCACTTTCTAGTGATTTGTATTATACTGATGTCAATCAAAGCATGTGCAAAGCCATCCTGTAAATCTGTGACTGAGACCACACCACGTCCAGAATGTTGCCTCCAAATTATACCAGTTCTAAATAATAAAATGCATGTAATTATATATTGATAACATTTCCTTTCTTCCACTATGGAACTCAAAGTGGCATATGCAGGATTTTGGTCGATTTCCTATCCAGACACTGACCAGATCTATATCTGCTTAGCTTTAGCAAGGTTTCAACATCAAGTACCTTAGGCTTGGTCCTGGAATATGTAGAATATACACATTGCAATCTTTCAAATGGAGCTTAAAATATATATCTTCCACATTGCCTTTCCTTAAAGTTGTCTTTGTTTTCTTGTAAACCCACAGTTCATTTAGACCTACAATGTCAGACTGCTATATCACAGCAAATTATACAAATGAGATTTGTAAAATAAATTTATCTATGTATTGTCTCTATTGCGTATGCCTCTTCGTGAAAGCATGTCCCTGAAAGGCAGACTTTGGGGATTTTTCACTCACAGCGTTGCTGGCACATGTTTTTTTTTTCTGTCCAGCACTACCACCTATGGGGAAACTGCTTCTGTTTCCAGAAAAAGCTTATATTTCAGGGCCTAACCAACTCTGTATAACTCAAGGTTCCCCAATCTGACCTTTTTCTGCTGCCACCAATTCTCTTAGAATACTTTAAAATCTCCTAGTAGCTTGGTAAAAGAGGCATAGACATGAGATGAGCACTACTGCTAGAGACAAGATGGATTAGTTAATTTATTTAAGGAATATTAAGTGGATAGGACTGGCCAGTCTACACTGCTGGACTGGTGAGAGAAAAGAACTGAGGGGAGACGATCGTTCCACCACTTACAGCTGGCTGGTTGCTTGCTGCCTGTAACCATCTCCCAGTATCCTGCCTTGTGTCGGCCTGCACGGATTGCAGAGTGAGTGGGAACACCTGCCGAAGTTTTCTCCAGCCAACCGGAGCAGAGTGCTATCTCTGAGCCTTGAGATCTCCAGGCATCGTGGAGACCTAAACGCTGCCCTGCTATGAGGTGGTGGGCTGCCCCCGGCAGGGGTGCCCCCAATGGGGGCGACACCAAGGGGTGCACCCCTTTGGTTTGCCCCTTCGGTTTGCCATGAGGGCGAGGGTGCCTTCCATCTTCTCTTCCTCTTGGACTACTTACATCCTGGTCATCTATTGATTACCTGTATTGTGTGAAGTGAGGTGTGTGAAGTAAGGATGGACGAAAGTCCCTTACCTGGTCCCGCAGCTTGCTTCGCGGTGGGGGGAGGCGCTCTGTTTCTCCCCCCGAAATTCATGACGGGGGGGAGGTGCCCCACCCCTCCCGGTCGAAATTCAGGCCGGGGGGGAGGTGCCCCATCCCTCGCCGCCAAAATTCAGGCCGGGGGGGGGAGCGCACCGTTTCCCCGGCCGCGAAATAAAAAAGTAAATTGAAAAAAAAAAAGTGATAGGCTACGTAACGATTTACGTAGCCTATCACGGCTGACTTTGAAAATCTAGCCGTGATAGGCTACGTAAATCATTACGTAGCCTATCACTTTTTTTTTTTAACTTTACGGGGAAATGGTGGCGGCGGCAGCCGGTCGGAAGACCGGCCGCCGCCCCTGCCACTGCTGAAACGCCGCTGGGACCCACCGCCGAGAGGGACATTCGACAGAGGTAAGTCCCATCCCGGGGGGGGGGCGGAGAATTTCCCCACCAATTTCGGGGGGCTGAATGTGTTGGCATTCAGCCTCCCGGAGATTCGTGGAGAAATTCTCCGAGATCCCTAGTTCTGGGTGACTTAAACTTCCATGCTGAGGCTGTCTCCAGAGTTCCAGCTCAGGACTTCATGGCCTCCATGACAACCATGGGGCTGTCTCAGTATGTCATCGGCCCAACACATGAAGCAGGGCACACCCTTGATTTGGTTTTTGCTTCAACTTGTGAGATGGATAGTCTGAAGATTGGGGGGCTCCAAGTAACCCCATTGTCATGGTCAGACCATTTCCTGGTGAGATTTAAACTTACGGCATTACTCTCCTCCCGTGGGGGTGGGGGACCTATTCGGATAGTCCGCCCCAGGAGACTGATGGAATCCAATGGATTTCTGAATGCTCTTGGGGATTTTCCAGTGGAGAGAGCTGGTGATCCAGCCAAGGCCCTAGTCTCACTGTGGAACAGTGAGATGCAGAGGGCCATCGACATGATCGCACCTGAGTGCCCTTTCCGGCACTGTGGAACACGTTCTGCTCTCTGGTATACTGGGGAGCTGCAGTCAATGAAACAGGCTGGATGTCGGCTGGAGCGCAAATGGTGCAAGATTCGAACTGAAGGCCACCGAGCACGCTGTAGAGTGCATAATCGTGCCTATTGCGTGGCAGTGTGGGCAGCAAAGAAGGTTTATTTTGCTGCCTCCATTGCGTCCTCAAGTAGCTGTCCAGCAGAGTTCTTCCGGGTGGTCTGGCAGTTGTTAACACCTTCCCCAGTAAATGGGGCCCTGGCCCCGTCGAGTACCCGCTGTGACCTTTTTGCATTGCACTTTGAGGACAAAATTGCTTGTCTCCGCAGCGACCTTGATGCTGTTGTTAGTGCAGTACCAGTCGAGGTGTCTGATGCCACCATCTTCCTGATTTTGTGGGATCAGTTCCAGTTGTTACGGCCTGATGATGTGGACAAGATGGCTGCAATAATGCGAACAACCACATGCCCTCTTGATCCCTGTCCCTCCTGGCTAATAAAAGCTAGCCGAAGGGGTATGAGTGGGTGCGTCCAGGGAGTGATAAATGCTTCCCTGCGGGAAGGGGTGGTCCCTGCTGTCCTTAAGGAGGCAGTAGTGCAGCCCCTCCTGAAGAAGCCCACCCTGGACCCTACGGCATTAGACAACTACCGGCCAGTCGCAAATGCCCCTTTTCTAGGGAAGGTACTTGAGAGGATTGTGGCGAACCAACTGCAGGCATTCTTGGAGGATACTGATTATCTAGACCCATTTCAGTCTGGGTTTCATTCTGGTTACGGGACTGAATCAGCCTTGGTTCCCTGATGGATGACCTTCATCGAGAGAGGGACAGGGGGAGTGCAACCCTGTTAATTCTGCTCGATCTCTCATCGGCTTTTGATACCATTGACCATGGTATCCTCCTGGATCGACTCCGTGGGATGGGTATTGGAGGCACTGTGCTACAGTGGTTCTGGTCCTACCTACAGGGCCGATTTCAGGGAGTAACATTGGGTGACTATTCCTCGGCCCCTTGGCAATTGAGCTATGGGGTGCTGCAGGGTACCATCCTGTCCCCAATGTTGTTTAACATCTATATGAAGCCGCTGGGAGAGGTCATTCGGGGATTTGGAGCTAAATGCCATCAGTATGCGGATGACACGTAGCTCTCCCTCCCTGTGACATCTGAATCAGGAGAGGCTGTGCAAGTCCTGAATCAGTGCCTAGACTCAGTGATGGGCTGGATGAGGGCCAATAAACTGAAGCTGAATCCTGGCAAGACGGAAGCCCTGTGGGTGAGTGGTTCCCGGGTCTGGGAGATAGGCTCATTGCCTGTTCTCGATGGGGTTGCACTCCCTGTGAAAGATCAGGTCCGTAGTCTGGGGGTACTCCTAGATCCATCATTGTCGCTGGAGGCCCAAGTGGTTGCGGCAGCTTGGAGTGCCTTTTACCAGCTTTGGCTGGGTCACCAGCTACGGCCTGTCCTGGACAGGGATAGCTTGACCACGGTGGTTCATGCATTAGTAACCTCAAGACTGGATTACTGCAATGCGCTCTATGTGGGGCTGTCCTTAAGGCTGGTCCGGAAGCTGGAGCTAGTGCAGAATGCAGCAGCTCGGCTGTTGTCGGGAGCTGCCCCTTTTCAGCGTGCAACTCCTTTGCTGAGGGAACTGCACTGGCTGCCTATTCACTACCGGGCCAGGTTTAAGTTATTAGTACTAGTGTACAAAGCCCTAAACAACTTGGGATCAGGATACTTGAGACAGCGCCTCCTTCCATACCAACCTGCCTGGTCACTGAGGTTATCAGAGGGCATGTTCCTGGTGGTTCCACATGGACCCATGGCCCGGTTGGAGTCCACCAGGAGAAGAGCCTTCGGTGTGGTGGCCCCCTTCCTGTGGAATTCCCTGCCTTTAGAGGTCAGGCAGGTGCCAACATTGTGTTCCTTCCAGCGCCTCCTGAAGACATTGTTCTTTCAAGAGGCCTTCCTTGCATGACCAGCTGTGGTTTTTTGAACTCCACTTCATTGGGATTTGTCTTTTTAAATTTTTTTTTAACTCTTTTAACCATTGTTTTATTTTTTTACCATGTTGTTCACTGCTCCAAAATCTTCTGATGAGGAGCGGTATATAAATATTGTAAATAAAAATAAAGTAAATATTTCACATATAAAGAATACTAATATTTACTTTGGGGATTTCAAAAAAACTGCTTATTGACAATTCTTAAGGACTCAAGAGACACTGGTGCAATTCAAGCCTCTTAATGACATCTTTTACCTCAGGCCAAATTCCTTAAACCTCCACTCCAGTCAAATACACTCACAACCAGGTCCAGCTCTTGGATACAGCGTTCCTCTGACTTCCAAAGTTCCTCCTGTTGTATTTCTGGCTACTCAGACAGTTTATCTGGGTTTTATCCCCTCCTTGTATAACTTTTGGCAAGATCTTAGGGCAGCCTTCTGGCATAACACAGCCACCTGCTCCCAGTTCTGACCTTAGGGATGTACGAAAATCACTTAGCTTTCGGGGATCATGCTGATGGTGGGGGCGGAGGCATTCCGTCCCTCCCCCCGGAATCCTGGCCGGCCGGCTGTGCTCTGCAGCGATTCTGCGGAGCTGCCGGACGGCTCCGCCAGCAGCTGGACATCCGGCCGCTGGCTAGCAGGGACGCAAATGGCGGCGGCTGTAGCCGCCGCCGTTTGCATCCCTGCAGTCAGCCGTGATAGGCTACGTAAATGTTTACGTAGCCTGATTTAAAAACAACAACAACATGTGTACGCAAATGGCAGTGGCCATGGCCGCCACCATTTGCGTTCCTTATTTTGGCATGTCTTAGTCTACGTAAACATTTATGTAGACTAAGACGGTGAAAATAAGGGGAACGCAAATAGCGTAGCGTCTACGCTATTTGTGTTCCCCTTATTTTCGCCGTCTTAGTCTACACAAATGTTTATGTAGACTAAGATGTGCCAAAATAAGGAACGCAAATGGCAGTGGCCATGGCCGCCGCCATTTGCGTACGCGCATTGTTTTGTTTTTTTAAGTCAGCTGTGATAGGCTACGTAAACATTTACGTAGCCTATCATGGTGTTTTTTTAAAATCTAGCCGTGATAGGCTACGTAAATCTTTACGTTGCCTATCACGTTTGTTTGTTTGTTTTTAACCTGGAAATGGCGGCGGTGGTAGCCGGTCGGAAGACCGGCCGCCGATGCTGCCGCCGCTGAACCGCTGCCGGAGCCTCTGCCTCCAGGAGGATTCGCCCAAGGTAAGTCCTGTCCCGGGGGGGTGGCAGGGGGGGTGGGAGACTGTTTTGCCACCAATTTCGGGGGTCCGAATGCGCTGGCATTCGGCCTCCCCGAGATTCGTGGCGAAATTCTCTGACATCCCTACTTAACTGTTAACTGCTCAACTGTTGTTTCCCAACCACCTAGTTAGAATGCCCAGCCAATCAACATGGAATTTACCTGATCCAGGCTCCATATATAAATATTCAGAGCAATTCTGTCTCCCCCGTTTCAGAACGTCACTGAGCAACCATTGCACAGGCCTTGGACAGTAACAAAGCAAGGCCTTAGGCCTACTCAGATACATTATAGCCTCCCAGAGGCCACAGAAAGTAAACGTTACAGAAGAACAACAGTTATATACAATGGCATTTCTTCACACAGTCTGTAAACACTAATATTACCCATTCCTGGTAACCAGAGTGTCAAGTTGGATGACAGTAAAAAAGGGGTGTATGAAGACTAACAAATGCAATTAAAAGTATAATTATTAAAACAGACACATTTAGAATCAGTCTACACATTATGCAGTGTGAGGTGATAGACTGAGGTAGCAGAACTTTGTATTGTACCTCTTTAGACTGCATGGTATGTGTGTCATATACTTTAATGTTGAAAATACAAAACTCCCAGCATATACTGAGAGCAAAACTCTCACCAATATATAAGAAACAAAGGTTTAGCATAGTTCTTTCTCTGGTATGCTATTTTACTATATGCACTGAACATTTAAAAAAATGACACCCCATCTACAGTCTGAAGTGGTACAGCCCAGAATTCTACCATCTCAGTTTACCTGCTCATTCTGTATATGTAGAATGGCTTTAAGCTGACACAAATAATATTTAAGAAACCTTCATGTGTAATGAGATGGGCAAAGAAATTGGTTGAAACAGGGAATTGGGTGGTATGGACAAAATTTGGAATTCACGCATCTTTTCCTCACCATCTGCCAAGATCAAGGAAATCGCTTTTAAACAAATGACAAGATGGTATTGTACCCTGATAAAAAAGCATTATGCTAACAATAAATATCCCAATATATATTAGAAGACAAGGGAACATATTTACATACATACATTGCCCAAAGGTAATCCAATACTGGAGAAGTATGCTTGACTATATAATGTCCATTATAGGCTGTCCAATCCCCTTGAACCCATTTACCATTCCTTTTGCTTACTTAGAGGAAGATAATATTCCAAGTAAACGACGTGAATTAATAGGCCTTTTGTTAACAGCAGCCAAGTTTCAACTGGCTTTACAGTGCAAATGCTCTCAGGTACCAACTATTAAGGGCTAGTCTGAGAAAGTATGGAAATTACTTACAATGGACAAAATATCTATGGAAATTAGGGCTGCTTTGTAACCTAACTTCAAGGATTATTTCTTGGAGAAATCGTTCCTGTTTCTGGTATATGTTGAGTAGTGTTGTGCCAAAAATTTCTCCCACATTTTTTTTTTCGCGCAGTCATTCAATGTGCTAGAAACGAAATTGCTTTTGAAAAGAAATATAATGGTGAAGAAATTTCAGAGAAATTCTCATGGGTTGGGTTTGGGTTTCTTGGGCTTCCCTTACTTAGGAGGTGGCCGAGGAGTGTGCACAAGTGTCCCTGTTTTCCATTGTACAATCATCTCTCTGGCAGCCTGTAGCCTCCTCAGCTTCCTACATTTCAATTAAAGCCCTGTTTAAGGCACCATGAGGTAATTCCTCCCATGGGGCTTTGTCATATCAGGACATGCAGGCAGCCTGGGAGGCTAGCTGTGATTAGGTAAGCTCAAAAACACCACAAACATAAATTATAAAACTTCCTGAATGAGGCAGAACAAGGGAAGCCTCTTTCATGGGGGTAGAAAACTTTCAAGAAGGACAGATTTTGGCAGAGTACTAACTCCACCTCATCCCTGGAGCTGGACACAACACTGCCCCCATCTGCATTGTGGTGGATGCAAATTGGGGCCAGCCTGCCAAGACAGTCGATGCTAGAGATGTCAGAGAATTCCGCCACGGATCTCGGTGAGGCCGAATGCCAGTGCATTCGGCCCCCCCAAACTCCGTGGCGGAACGGCCTGCCTCCCCCACGCCCCCGCGTATCCCCCCCGGGACGAGACTTACCTGGGGCGGATCTTCCGGGCGGTGGTGGCTCCGGCGGCGGCGGCTGGTCTTCCGACCGGCTGCCACCGCTGCTATTTCCAGTCTTGTTAAAAAAAAAAAAAAGACGTGATAGCCTATGTAAATCTTTACGTAGCCTATCATGGCTGGGTGGGTTTAAAAAACAAAACAAAACCGCGTACGCAAATGGCGGTGGCTACGGCCGCCGCCATTTCCGTTCCTTATTTTTGCCCGTCTTAGTCTACGTAAATATTCACGTAGACTATGATGGCGAAAATAAAGGGGAACGCAAATAGCATAGCGGGCGCTATTTGCGTCCCTTTTTGATTCGCCGTTTTAGCCTACATAAAGATTTACGTAGGCTAAAACGGTGAATCAAAAAGGGATGCAAATAGCGCCCGCTACGCTATTTGCGTTCCCCTTTATTTTCGCCGTTATACTCTACGTAGCGGGCGAAGCCCCTCCACCAGTATCCCTGTCCCCTCAGTCCCTGACCCTGCATTGAGCATTATTCTACTCGTGTTTGCTTGAACCCAAGTAGAACCCAACTTGAACCCAAGTAGAACCCTTTCATATCAGGGTTCTCAGTTGCGCAGAAGCTTCATCTTGTGTTCAAATGAACACATGTAGGCCTTCTAGGGATGTCAGAGAATTTCTCCACGAATCTCGGGGAGGCTGAATGCCAGCGCATTCAGCGCCCTGAAATTGGTAAAGAAACAGTCTGCCTCCCCCCCACCCCCCCGGGACGGGACTTACATTGCTCAAATGTCCCTGGCGGCGGCGGTTCGGCGGCGGCGGCCGGTCTTCCCACTGGCTGCCGCCGCCGCCATTTCCAAGTAAAAACAAAAACAAAAACAAGCAAACGTGATAGGCTACGTAAAGATTTACGTAGCCTATCATGGCTAGATTTTTAAAAAACACTGTGATAGGCTACATAAATGTTTACGTAGCCTATCACGGCTGACTTAAAAAAAACAAAACAAAAATGCGTACGCAAATGGTACGGCCGCCGCCATTTGCGTTCCTTATTTTGGCACGTGTAGTCTACATAAACATTTACGTAGACTACGGCGAAAATAAGGGCAACGCAAATAGCGTTGCCCTTATTTTCGCCGTAGTCTACGTAAATGTTTACGTAGACTACACGTGCCAAAATAAGGAATGCTAATGGCGGCGCCCATGGGTGCCACCATTTGCGTACGCGCTTTTTTTTTTTTTCCCAAAGCCAGCCGTGATAGGCCACGTAAACATTTACGTAGCCTATCACGGCTGACTGCAGGGACGCAAACGGCGGGGGCTACAGCTGCCATTTGCGTCCCAACAGGAGACGATGTTTTGGGGCCAGAGGGATGGGGCGCCTCCCCCCTGGCCAGAATTTCGGCGGGGAGGGAACGGGGTGCCTCCCCCTGGCCCGAATTTCAGCAGGGAGGGACGGTGCGCCTCCCCCCCGGCCAGAATTTAGGTGGGGAGGGACTGGGCACCTCCCCCCCGGCCAGAATTTTTGGGGGAGGGATGGAGCGCCTCCCCCCCACCACGAAGCAAGCTTCGCGATCAGGTAAGTGACTTTCGTCCATCCCTAAGGCCTTCCAGCTTAACATGGGGAGGTCAGGGATGCTGGGGTTGGAACTTATATCTGTGCCCACATCCCTTCCCCACTTTTAGCCATAAATGTGAGTAGGCTGAATGCCTCCATAGGGCTTCTGAAAAGAGAATATGTAAGTGAAAATTAGTGGTTATGTTTGAAATGAATGCTTAGTGTAATGTTGGAAAAATATATTGCAGTTTTGTAACTAAAACAAAATCTTCAAATAAAAAAGTTTTAAATCGTATTTGTTTCACTGACCTCTCCATCGGTAAGTCTTATACAAAATGGTGTTTTCCTCCAGTTGACCTTTACCTGCTTCTAATTTAGATGCGTCTGAACTACTGGCAGGTACTAAGTCATCCTGTGATTATTTAAACGACAAAGAACCTTGTGGCACCTTAATGACTAACAAATTTATCACACTATACGTTTTTGTGGATTAGAGACCGTTTCATCAAATGCAATCAGATGTGGTAGTTTGTCACTCTTCACTGCTATGCTATCCCAGGCAGCTTAGACAAAGGCTTGTGTGCGGGAAACCGATGAAATTGGTCGCGTTCCCTTCCATTAGTGTAGTTGGGATCATATTCTTTTGAATCTATGGACTTTCCTTGGCTATCAATGTCCTCCAGGGTGAATGGAGAGAACATTTCTATGTATAGTTCATAGTTCTGTGCTATCTGCCAACACTGTGATTGCAGTTGGAAAGAACTTCTATGGTGAACTGAGCTTTGTTGAAGATGCCAAGTTTTCTGTCCTCCCTGAGTAAATGAATGTGAAACTGAGAGACTTGAGTTGCAAATTACTGAGATGGAATGTGTGTGATCTTCAGTGTTTGTAAATATAATTTTTAATATTAAAATGCTTCATTTATTAAAACCATCTTGTACTGAATGATCTGTTTAATGATGCATAGATTTAATTGCCTTTTTCAATCTTTTGTGTTCTGCAGTGTTCACCTTTTTTATGCTTTCAGCACTGCCACATCATAAAGAAGTGTAATATGTTACAATTCATTTTATTTTCAGTCACGTGACGAGTTAGAGCTGGAAAATAGAATAAAACCATTCTTGTTAACCACGTCAATGACTATGTTAATGTCTGGACGCATATTGATAGAAATAAGGTGGTTCACTTTTTAATCACTGACTTTGATGCCACTGTTTGTTTTTTGCACAATTTGCAGCCCCCTCAGCCACAGGCTCATATGACTCAACCACCCCCACGTGCTAAGGCTACACAGCAACATTTTGTTGTGGGGCCCTGCTTGTTATAGTGTAATCTTATGGGACCAGAGAAATCAGAGGAACATCAAGAAGGAAAGGAACTAGCCTTAAAATATGTACATGTAATTGGATGCAAAACTGGATACATAAGGCTAGCTTACTAGTGTAGCACCTTTTGGGGGGCGGGGGGCTGATTTTAGCTGTCTGGGCATTTCTTTTTCAACATTTATCCTCAATGGGTAATATTAAATTTGCATATATTTTAATAAAATATACAAATGAATACAAATATAATGGCCTGGGGGACCTAGTTACGTGAAGGGCTGCTTTTTCCTATATGTCCCTGTCCACGTTCTAAGATTGTTGGGAGAGGCCTTTCTCTGAAAGTGTGTTTGGTGGGGACTGGGGACTCGAGAGAGGGTCTTTTCAGTGTCTGGGCTCAGGGTTTCAAACTGTCTTCCTAGGGAGGCCCATTTAGCTCCCTCTCTGGCAGACCTCTTACATCAGGTAAAGATCTTTGTAATCTAAATTTTCTAGGTGGGTCTGTCAAGCAGATCTGTTTTATCTGCTGCTGCTGTTGCTTTTAACTGGCTGATATACTAATATATCTATTTTTACCTGTTCTATTTTGTGTTTACTGTTTTATATTTTATAGGATTGTTTTATGTTTCATTTTATCTCTGTTGTTAGCTGCCTTGGCACCATTGTGTGGGAAGACAGGATATAAAATAAATAATAGAAAATAGCTTATTTCTGTCTGACACACGCATCACACAAAAGGATGGAGTTATTCTTGCTCTGAACCTACTGTCCCCAGCTCTTAGACCAGGGGTGGGGAACCTGTGGCCCTCCAGATGTTGGACTACAACTCCCATCAATCCTGACCATTGGTCATGGTGATGGATTTTAGAGGCTGAAAAAGGCAATGAGTTTGTGGACACAGATATTGGAGGGAGTACCTAGAGAGTGCCCATTATCCACAATTGCTCTCAAGCCTGATTTGACAAAACTCTTGGGTGTCTGCAGAGTGCGTACATTAGGGATAAACAAATTTATTTATTTTATTTATTTGTGATACTTTTATACTGCTTCATAGAATAGTAGGGTTGGAAGGGGCCTACAAGGCCATCGCGTCCAACGCCCTGCTTCATATAATAAAATCCCTAAGCGTTTCATATATAAATGTTAAAATCACATTAAAAATATAATAATAAAAGCAATTCCAATTACAATAATAGTAAAGAGCAATACCTCCTTCATGGATCACTGCCTTGTTGTGGAGAAGGGGCTTGCGTAACTCAGTAAAGCCATAAGCTATGCCGTGCAGGGCCACCCAAGACGGACAGGTCATGGTGGAGAGTTCTGACAAAACGTGGTCCACTGGAGAAGGAAGTGGCAACCCACTCCAGTATTCTTGCCAAGAAAACCCCATGGAACGTATCACAAGGCTAAAAGATATTATGCCGGAAGACGAGCCCCTCCGGTCGGAAGGTGTCCAATATACTACTGGGGAAGAGCAGAGGGAATTTCCAAGTAGCGCCAGAAAGAGTGAAGCGGCTGGGCCAAAGCCGAAAGGACACTCAGCTGTGGATGTGTCTGGTGGTGAAAAGAAAATCCGATGCTGTAAAGAACAATATTGTTTAGGAACCTGGAATGTAAGATCAATGAATCGAGGTAAGCTGGAGGTGGTCAAACATGAGATGGCAAGATTGAACATCAACATCTTGGGAATCAGCGAACTCAAATGGACAAGCATGGGTGAATTTAATTCAGGTGACCATTATATCTACTCCTGTGGGCAAGAATCCCTTCGAAGAAATGGAGTAGCACTCATAGTCAACAAAAGGGTGGGGAAAGCAGTACTGGGGTACAATCTCAAAAACGACAGAATGATCTCACTCAGTACGAATCCAAGGCAAACCATTCAACAGTACAGTAATTCAAGTCTATGCCCCAACCACTGAGGCCAAAGAAGTTGAGGTTGATCAACTATGAAGACCTACAACACCTTCTAGAACTAACACCAAAAAAAGACATCCTCTTCATCATAGGGGATTGGAATGCTAAAGTAGGAAGTCAAGCAAAACCGGGATAACAGGCAAGCATGGCCTTGGTGTACAAAATGAAGCAGGACAAAGGCTAATAGAGTTTTGCCAAGAGAACACGCTGATCATAGCAAACACTCTTTTCCAACAGTACAAGAGGCGACTCTACACATGGACATCACCAGATGGTCAATATCGAAATCAGATTGATTATGTACTTTGGAGCCAAAGATGGAGAAGCTCTATACAGTCAGTCAAAACAAGACCTGGAGCTGACTGTGGCTCCGATCATGAGCTTCTTATTGCAGAATTTCAGCTTAAATTGAAGAACGTAGGGAAAACCACTAAACCATTCAGGTATGACCTAAATCATATCCCTTATGAATATACGGTGGAGGTGAGGAATAGATTTAAGGGATTAGACCTGATAGACAGAGTGCCTGAGGAACTATGGATGGAGGTCTGTAACATTGTTCAGGAGGCAGCAACTCAATCCATCCCAAAGAAAAAGAAATGCAAGAAGCAAAGTGGCTGTCTGATGAGACTTTACAAGTAGCTGAGGAAAGAAGGGAAGCAAAAAGCAAGGGAGAAATGGGAAGATATACCCAACTGAATGCAGATTTCCAGAGAATAGCAAGGAGAGACAAGAAGGCCTTCTTAAATGAACAATGCAAAGAAATTGAAGAAAACAGTAGAATAGGAAAGACTAGAGATCTCTTCAAGAAAATTGGAGATCTCAAGGGAACGTTTTGTGCAAAGACAGGCATGATAAAGGACAAAGAAGGCAGGGACCTAACAGAAGCAGATGAGATTAAGAAGAGGTGGAAAGAATACACAGAAGAACTATACAGGAAAGATCTGAATGTCCCTGATAGCCATGATAGTGCGGTCACTGAATTTGAGCCAGACATCCTAGAGAGTGAAGTCAAGTGGGCCTTCGGAAGCATTACTAACAACAAAGCTAGCGGAGATGACAGTATTCCAGCTGAGCTATTTAAGATCCTAAAAGATGATGCTGTTAAAGTTCTGCACTCAATATGCCAACAAATCTGGAACACTCAACAATCGCCACAAGACTGGAAAAGGTCAGTTTACATTCCAATTCCAAAGAAGGGCAATGCCAAAGAGTGTTCAAACTACCGTACAATTGCGCTCATTTCACATGCCAGCAAGGTTATGCTCAAAATCCTACAAGCTAGGCTTCAGTAGTATGTGAACCAAGAACTACCGGAAGTACAAGCTCGGTTTCAAAGAGGCAGAGGAACTAGAGATCAAATCGCCAACATTCGCTGCATCATGGAGAAAGCAAGAGAATTCCAGAAAAACGTCTATTTCTGCTTCATTGACTACGCTAAAGCCTTTGATTGTGTGGATCACAACAAACTGTGGCAAATTCTGAAAGAGATGGGAGTACCAGACCACCTTACCTGTCTCCTGAGAAACTTGTACGAGGGTCAAGAAGCAACAGTAAGAACCAGACATGGAACAACTGATTGATTCAAAATTGGGAAAGGAATATGACAAGGCTGTATATTGTCGCCCTGCTTATTTAGTTTATATGCAGAGTACATCATGAGAAACGCCGGCTTGGATGAATCACAGGTCGGAATTAAGATTGCCGGGAGAATTATCAACAACCTCAGATACGCAGACGATACCACCCTAATAGCAGAAAGCGAAGAGGATCTAAAGAGCCTCTTGTTGAGGGTGAAAGTGGAGAGTGCAAAAGCTGGTTTGAAACTCAACATTAAAAAAACGAAGATCATGGCATCTGGCCCCATCACTTCCTGGCATATAGAAGGGGAAGAAATGGAAGCAGTGACAAATTTTATTTTCTTGGGCTCCAAGATCACCGCAGACGGTGACTGTAGCCATGAAATTAAAAGATGCTTGCTCCTTGGGAGGAAAGCTATGGCAAACCTAGACAGCATAGTAAGAAGCAGAGACATCACCTTGCCGACAAAGGTTTGTATAATCAAAGCTATGGTTTTCCCAGTAGTAATGTATGGCTGTGAGAGCTGGACTATAAGGAAGGCTGAGCGCCGAAGAATGGATGCTTTCGAACTGTGGTGCTGGAGAAGACTCTTACGAGTCCCCTGGACTGCAAGGAGGTCAAATCAGTCCATCCTAAAGGAAATCAACCCTGGCTGCTCATTGGAAGGACAGATATTGAAGCTGAAGCTGAAATATTTTGGCCACCTAATGTGAAGAGAAAACTCTCTGGAAAAGACCCTGATGCTGGGAAGGTTGAAGGCAAAAGGAGAAGGGGACGGCAGAGGATGAGATGGCTAGATAGCATCACTGATGCAACGAATATGGACTTGAGCACACTCCGGGAGAGAGCGCAGGGCAGGAAGGCCTGGCGTGCTATGGGCCATGGGGTCACGAAGAGTCTGACATGACGGAACGACTGAATGACTGAATAACAACAAAAAGAGCAATACAAGGAGCAGTAAGATGGAATGGCTTGAGTAGTTTAATTACAAGGCCGGGAAAGCCTGGGTGCACAAGTGTGTTTTCAGGAGTTGTTTGAAGCATACCACATTTTCTGGCACCCAAACTGCACTGGGGAGGGTTTTCCAAAGGGTGGGTGCCACTACCGAGAAGGCCCGCTACCAAGGTGTTGCATGGTGACATTCTGTTACTTTCCGAATGACCAGCAAGGCCTCTTCTGACAATCTTAATGGCCAGCTGTGTGTGTGTGAGTGAGTTTTGCCTTCTCCCACTTCTTTCCATCTTGTTCATGGAGAAATTCAGAAATTTGAGTGAGTTCTTATCAAAAAACAAACCAAAAGAAATTATCACCTATCCCTAGCATAAATATGACTGGCCTCATGGACTAACTTCCATGTTAGGTGAGACTCAGACACCTCATGAGACTGCCATCCCAGTCACTTGTGGGCCCTGCCAGGCTCTTTCAAGAGGGCTTCAGGAAGAAACGTGGAGGATCTCTCAGGAACACAACTAAGAAATAGTGGAGAACAGGGGTGTTGCAGGGGATTGGCTCAGGGCCAGCCCAAGAGATTTTGCTGGCTGAAGCAAAGGACGAGAGTACACTCGCTCCTATTTCTCCTACAGAATCTGACTGGACTGGCAGTTGAATCTTACTTCATCACTGGTGATGGGACAACATCCTCCACCCCACTGGAGAGAAGCAGGCTAGTGGGGGCGGGGGTGCAGGACAGGCTGGGGGCAAGCGTTGTCCTCCAACAGAGAGAAATGGCTAGGGGAGTGCTGCCGCTGCCCCTCCACATCACCCATCATCTGGTGCCTGAGCTGACCTCCTTGCTCTGTCTAATGGTAGGGCTGACCTTGGATTGGCTGAAGAGACTTTATGGCCTCTTTTTAAGAATCAGGAGGAGGTCTGGGCAAGGGCTACTGTTGTTCCAGTTGCTGGGGAACAAAAGCAGGAGAGGACTATTGCTCTTATGTCCTTCTTGTGGGTTTACCCAAGACATCTGATGGCCACTATGGGAATCAGGATGCTGGACTATTTATTTCATTTCATTTCTATACCGCCCAATAACTGAAGCTCTCTGGGCGGTTCACAAAAATAAAAACCACAGGGTGCAGCATAAAACAATATAAAATATGAAAGCTTAAGACCACAGTATAACAGTACAACCAGAATAAAACCTAGCAGCAATGCAGAGATTTAAAATGTAGATTTAAAACTCCAGAGCTGGGAGAACAAAAAAGTCTTCCACCTGGCGCCAGAAGGAGAACAATGTAGGCACCAGGCCAAACCTCTCTAGGGAGCTCATTCCACAGCCGGGGAGCCACAGCAGAAAAGGCCCTCTTTCTGGTAGTCACCCGTCTGGATATGTCAGGGGTAGGTCACTTTTCCAGATCTGTGGGCACACTTGTCATTTTCTGTGTGCCTGAGGGTACATTTGCCCCACAGTCATTTGGGCCCATGTGCGCTTATTTTTGGGATTCCTACTTTTCTTGACCCCCCCCTTTCCAGGATCCCCCTTTCCCTTGACCTCCTCTTCCAGGATCCCCCTTTCTCATGATCTCCCCTTCCAGGATCCCCCTTTCTCTTGATCTCCCCTTCCAGGATCCCCCTTTCTCTTGACCCCCCCTTCCAGGATTCCCACATTTCTTGCCCCCCTCCTTCCTCCTCCCCCCTCCCCCTCATTCCTGCTCGGGGTTTCCTTCTCCCACTACCTTCCTTTTCACCCCTGTCATTCCACCAGACTTACCTTCACTGCTGTTTCTGTTGCGTCTACCTCAGCTGCAAGGAAGCAAGAAGCTGGCAGATCAGGTGATAAGTTTGCTGATCTCATCAGCCAGCTTCCTGCCTCCTGGCTGCTGAGCATAGCAGGAGGCAGAAGTGGGTGTGGGTGTGGACAAGGGGAGGGGGGTCTGGTGGGTGTATGCAGGGGCCCTGCTGGGCACTGGGTTGCTGACCTCCTAAATAGGTATTTGGTCTGATTCAGCAAGGAAGTTCCGGGGGGGGGGGAGGGGAGTCCAATGTAATTAATAATACTCCTCTCCTCCATGGCTGTGGGTTATAAGCTGTGATGATGCCATGGCAGGATATTTCCTAGCCAAATCGTTCTTCCTGCAGTAAATTCAGTGCAGTAAATTCTGCAAAGATATGTACCGTCAATTACCACCACCACCCATTTTCCTGGAAGCATTTTTCTGTCTCCAGAGATGTCCACAGAAAGTGAAATAGTCCCCTATTAGAACAGCAAAGTGTATATGTAAGGTTTATTAACACTTTTTAAAGCCTAAGCCGCTTTTGCAGATTGTGCTTACATAAGGAAAACGTTGCTTTCATTCATATAGCACCACCAGTGTGCATGGTGCTTTACAAAGTACCAAGTCCTTTGAAAAGACAAATCCTTGCCCTGAGGAGCTTACAAAATTTGACATAGAGGAGACAACAGGGGGAGGGAAGGCAAAGAGACAATATACAGTTGCTTTGGTTGCATGTGCTTGGGCTGAGTTACAGACTGTGTTTGAGTAGATCATGGGAACTAGAGGGTTGTGCCAAAGGCTTCACAGAAAGCTTTGGTTTTGAGGATGGATTTGAAGGTTGTCAGAGAGGCGACATCACACTAGAGTTTGGGCAGGCAGTTGTAAGCATACGGGGCGGCAAGAAAAAGCGTAGCTTTCTGAGGGAGCAAGGGACCTTTGGATGGCAGAAGGTGGAGGAGCTGGGGGAATGAAGATCACAGGCAGGAATATATTGGGATAAAAAAGTGGAGAGATAAGCGAGAGCTGAGGCAATGTATGATTTTGAATGTAAAGCTGCAGAGCTTGTGTTGGGCCTGGGAGTGCACAGGAAGCCAGCGTAAGGATTTAAAGAGGACTCCGCTTCGTATGATCTGAGTGAGAAGAGAAGTGAATGATTTTGGCAGCCGAGTGCTGGATAGATGTGAGGGGACTAAAGTGCAGCAATAGTTGGAGAGGGAAGATCGGTCAAGGGAAGATCTCTGAGAACAGGGGAGAGAGTGGTATGCTTAAATGCAGTAGGGGAGGAGCCAGAGGCAGGGAGAGAGAGGTTGATTATGTGGAGGAGAGGAAGTGTAATGGCGGAGAAGATGGCAGCCAAGCTGTCAGGGTTGGATCGGAGCCCAGAGAGCCCCAAAGCAGCTCTGATTCTGAGGAAGAGATAGAAACCGCGGGAGAGGAACCCGCGCGTGTTTCAGAGGAACGGCCAGGGGGAAAGCCCGTCCCGGGACACATTCCTGAGAGTGATAGTGACCCTGGCAGGGGAGGGAGGTGCAACAGCAGTTTCTGGATGCTAGGAGCCGGCACAGCGTCAAGCGGGAGATGGCAGGCGCTGAGAGGAGGCGCTCAGTCCACTTGGCGTGACGGCAACAGCGGCGCCCCGATGTCCCACGGGAAAGGGGTGGAGTCTCTCCTCCTAGCCCATAAGTTCAGAGGTTTCCTGCCTTCCCCTCCAAATGGAGATCAACTGATTCCTAAGGTTAACCCCCCCAAGTAGGCAGCTCTCTTAAATCTCACTCCTAGGATCAAGCAATTAGCATCTGTAAGTGTCATTGGGCTGAATGGGAATAAAGCCTTGGGAAAGAGCCCTATTGTCTGCGTGTTGATTCTGGTTACCTGAGGATTTCAGAAGGCAGCAGGGGCGCCCTCCCGACACAAGCAAGGGGGCATATGGAGGGATTAGAAGAGCACAGTCAGTTCATCAAACCAGACAGGAGAAAAGATGAAAGGGTAGAGGGAGGTGTAAGAGGAGGGACAAGTGATAGAGGGAGGGGAGGGTGGGAAGAGGGGAAGAGAGATCAGAGCAGATTATTTGGATTTCAGCGCTGAAGATGGAGGTGAGGTCTTGGGCAGAGAGCAAGGAGTGGGGAGCAGAAGGAAGATAGGCCTCAGTAGAGCACTGAGGTTAGAGACGTGGTGCTGAGGATTCCAAAAGTTGGTGTGGAACTGGGAGATGCAGGAGTGCTGGTTAGCCAGGCAAAAGGCAGATGAGAAGGACAAGAGCCTGGATTGAGAGAGGGCAAAGCCAGCCAACACTTTTCTTCTCCACAGGCATTCAGCTGCATGAGGACATCAGCAAAGCTATCGAATGGGGGCAGTGAACAAGGGATGGGGTTGGGAGAGGTGAATAGTATGTTGGGAGAGTGGGGCAAACATGTCAAGTGTTAATGATAGGGATGAATTGAAGATGGTAGCTGTAGAGTCTAAGAAACATATTCCACTGGATCTCTGGAACTGACATAATCAAAAAATTCTGAATCTGCATATTGTTTTGGACAGGTTATCTCAGTGCTGTTATTAGGTGGCAATTAAATCAATTTATGATTCTCCCTATAGCCGAAACACTCAGGGTGACAAAAGTAAAAACCAATGCTAAAAAAATACAATAAAACCCATTAAGAAGATATTATTTTAAATGACGACGGCATTCTTTCTTGTACTATGCTAAAATTAACCACTTCATTATAAAAGATTCACCTGAGGGATATTTGAAGAAATTAAAACTCAAGTTCTAATTTCTCTGTCACTGGCTATTCTATTAATAGAACAAAGCCTATGGATCTACATAAATGTTACCACCGTCCTGAGAATCACATATAATTGCTTTTCCATGATTTCTCTCTACTGGAGTGTTGTTCTACTGCTGACTTATTTTAAAAAGGCACTATAGTGCTCCCATGTGCAGTTTTGTAGTACACATTACTTGAACTTTTTCAAAGGAGGAAAGTGGTAATTGTACTGAACTATATCTGCTTTAAACTAATATTTGGAGGAGGAATCATAGAATAGTAGGGTTGGAAGGGGCCAACAAGGCCATCGAGTCCAACCCCCTGCTCAGTGCAGAAATCCAAGTCAGAACATCCCTGACAGATGGCTGTCCAGCCTCGTCTTGAATGCCTCCAGTGTGGGAGAGCCCACCACCTCCCTAGGTAGTTGGTTCTGTTGTCGTATTGCTCTAACAGTCAACAGATGTTTTTCCTGATGTTCAAGCAGAATCTGGCTTCCTGTAGCTTGAGCCCATTATTCCGTGTCCTGCACTCTGGGATGATCGAGAAGAGATCCTGGCCTTCTTCTCTGTGACAACCTTTCAAGTACTTGAAGAGCGCTATTGTATCTCCCCTCAGTCTTCTCTTCTCAAGGCTAAACATGCCCAGTTCTTTCAGTCTCTCTTCATAGGGCTTTGTTTTCAGTCCCTTGATCATCATTGTTGCCCTCCTCTGAACTCACTCCAGTTTGTCTGCATCCTTCTTAAAATGTGGTGCCCAGAACTGGACACAGTACTCCAGATGAGGCCTAACCAGTGCTGAGTAGAGGAGAACTAGTACGCCCTGGGATTTGGAAGCTATGCTTCTATTAATGCAGCTCAAGAGAACATTGGCCTTTTTTGCAGCCACATCACATTGTTGGCTCATATTCAGCTTGTGATCGACAACAATTCCAAGATCCTTCTCGCTTGTTGTGTTGTTGAGCCACGTATCCCCTATCTTGTACCTGTGCATTTGGCTTCTTTTTCTTAGGTGCAGAACTTGGCATTTATCCCTATTAAATTTCATTCTCTTGTTTTCTGACCAGTGATCCAGTCTATCAAGATCACTTTGAATTTTGTTTCTGTCTTCCAAAGTATTAGCTATCCTGCCCAATTTTGTGTCATCTGCAAATTTGATCAGCATTCCCTGCACCTCCTCCTCCAAGTCATTAATAAAAATGTTGAAGAGCACTGGGCCCAGGACTGAGCCCTGCGGTACCCTGCTCGTTCCCTCTCCCCAGTTTGAGAAGGTCCCATTGATAAGCACTCTTTGAGTCCCATTCTGTAGCCAACTGTGGATCCACCGGATCGTTGTTTCATCAGCCCACTTTGAGCTAGTTTGCTCATCAGGATACCATGGGGCACTTTTTCGAAAGCTTTGCTGAAGTCAAAGGAATGGAAGGATTTTTTTTTGGACTCCATGTCAATAGCTGCTTATTGTTTAGTAGTATAAAGGCCCCATATGCAGTTTTGTGGTGCATGTTAATTGAACCACATTGTACTGAGTTGTTTTGTTAACTGTACAAATCACATCTGTAAATATTTATTTTAATAGGATGTATATCATTGCTAGTTATTAGACTATATTAGGAATGGGCAGGAAATTGTTCAGTACTTACCTAATTTTGCACTTTCAGTGATGTGAACCGAAACTCAGTTATCCGTTGAACTTCTCTAAATTTTGCAGTGGAGTTCTGTAGTTAAAAATGCATACAAAAATCTGTATATTAAAGAAAATAACATTCAAAATGCATTGTATTAAGAAATTTTCTTGCAAAAAATGTGTATATTCGGTATAGTCAGTCCAAAAAATGTATATTTTAGGACAAATGTGCCCAAAAGTGCTTATACATTTTCATGCAAGTTAAAAAACATAAATCTGAGTTTGGGACAGATTTCAGTATACCAGCCACCCCTTAAAAAACCTTTTTTCTTATTTAGGGCACAATCCTATACATGTTTAGACAGAAATAAGTCCTGCAATTCCCAGCATTTCCCAGCCAGCCTTGCTGGGAGTTGTAAGATTTTTTTCTGTCTTAATATACATAGGGCACCCTTAGTAGCATGAATTTCCTTGTTGTTAGCTATATGCAATCAGCAAATACAGTCAGGGCCAGAAATATTGGAACAAGGATAACTGTTTTGGCAGTTGGCCTCCGTACACCACCACATTGAAGTTGAAAACACCCAGATGGGAGTGAAGTCAGGACTGCTAGCTGTAATTCAAGGGGTTTGACAAAAGTGGGGCACTAACCATTCAAGAAGGACAGTCAGTGGCATACACACAACCCCATCGTTGGTGGCTCATAAGTAATGGAACGAATGGCTGACAAGCAGCTGCATGGCCAGGTGTGGCCTATTTCCTTGGTGCCCCATGACCAATCTAGCAGATAAAAGGCCTGGAGGTGGTTCTGAGTGTTACATTTGCATTTGGTAGCTGTTCACTGGAACTCCCAACATGAGGCCCAAAGAGATGTCCATGCGAGTGAAGGAGGCCATCATTAGGCTGAGGCAACAAAATAAACCCATCAGAGAGACAGCAAAAACATTGGGAGTGGCCAATACAACAGTTTGGAACATCCTGAAAAAGAAGGAATTAACTGGCAAGCTCAGCAACAGCAAAAGGCCTGGAAGACCACGGAAGACAACTAAAGTGGATGACCACAGAATTCTGCTCATGGTGAAGAGGAACCCTTTCACAACATCTAGCCAGGTCAAGAACACTCTTGTGGAGGTAGGCGTGTCATTGTCAACATCTACAGTCAAGAGATGGCTTTATGAATGTAAATCCAGAGGCTTCACAACAAGGTGCAAACCATTGGTAATGCTCAAGAACAGACAGCCCAGATTAGGCTTTGCCAGCAAACACCTAAAAAAGCCTGCCCAGTTCTGGAATAAGATTCTTTGGACTGATGAAACCAAGATTAACTTGTACCAGAATGATGGGAAGAGAAAAGTATGGAGAAGGAAAGGAACAGCTCATGATCCAAAGCATACCACATCATCTGTCAAACATGGTGGAGGCAGTGTTATGGCATGGACATGTATGGCTGCCAATGGAACCGGGTCACTGGTGTTTATTGATGACCTATTTGCTGATAAAAGCAGCAGGATGAATACTGAAGTGTATAGGGCTATACTTTCTGCTCAGATTCAGCAGAATGCTGCCAAACTGATAGGACGCCGCTTCATATTGCAGATGGATAAGGACCCAAAACATACAGCAAAAGCTATCCAAAAGTTTCTGAAGGCAAAGAAATGGGATGTTCTTCAGTGGCCAAGTCAGTCACCTGATCTCAATCCAATAGAGCATGCTTCTCACTTACTGAAGACAAGACTGAAGGCAGAAAGACCCACAAAGAAGCAGCAGCTGAAGGCAGCTGCAGTAAAGGCCTGGCAAAGCATCCTGAGGGAGGAAACTCAGCATTTGGTCATGTCCATGGGTTCCAGACTTCCGGCAGTCATTGACTGCAAAGGATTTTCATCCAGGTATTACAGGCGATCCTTAAGTTTGAAATGATGTTGGTTTGTTCCATTACTTATGAGCCCCCAACGATGGGTGTGTGTGTATGCCACTGGCTGTCCTTCCTGAATGGTTAGTTACCCACTTTTGTCAAACCCCTTGAATTACAGCTGAAAGTCCTGACTTCGCTCCCATCTGGGTGTGTTTCCTTTCAACTTCAATGTGGTGGTGTACAGAGGCCATCTGCCAAAACAGTTATCCTTGTTCCAATATTTCTGGCCCTGGCTGTATATTCAAGTGCCTTCCAAACCTTTGTCTACACAGAATGCACATAGAATAAAATTAGTAAAAAAACCTGTTAGGAGCATGATGATCTTGCCAAACATAGAAGGGTCAGGATCCAAAGAGGCCTCTATTTGTATGCAAAGCCTTTCTGCGTATCTGTGGAAGGAGGAGAAGTTGTGTTTGTTTGTTTTCTTGTGGTGGCAGCTCCTCACACTAGAGCTGTGCACAAATGGCCTCTCAAAATTCTCCAGAGTATTTGCGAGTGTAAGGAGGGGGAAATAAAGAGACGAGACACAAGTATTTGGAATAAAATCTGGGCCACATTTATTGCAATTTTTTGATCTGCGAAGGGGAAACTAAGCGGGCACCTTCTCAAAGCCAGCGTAGCCTGGCATAGTATTGGGCGAGACACTCACCCCCAATTTTGGGTCGGGTGGCCTTCCCCTGCCACCTCCCCTCAAGCCATTTTTGGGTTTTTCCACTGCCACTGTTCAGCTTCTACTCTTCTGCATCATTCTCGGGGCATTTTATAATTTATTTTGGTGGTGTTTTTGAGTTTACCTAATTACTGCACTGTGGTGAAGGGTGCTGTGTGTGTATGTGTGTGTTTTATTTCAATTATACATCTCCCCACTGCTCTGCAGCCTCCCAGGCTGCCTGTGCTTTCTGATCTGAAAAAGCGGAATGGGAGGAATTACTTTATTATGTCTTCCTTTGTGCTTTAACTGAAGTGTGGGAAGCCAAGGAAGCTACAGGCTTCCACAGAGATGAATGTACAATGAAAGACAGGACACTTGTGCACACTCCTTGGCCACCCCCTAAGTATGTTAAGCACAAGAACCCTGAACCCAACCCCTGAGAATTTCTCCGAAATTTATTCTCCTTTGAATTTCTTTTCTAAACCATTTATTTTCTCTGAAATTGGATGAGAATGGTCGAAAAAGATATGGGAGAAATTTTTGGCACAGCACTACCTCACACATCATGGAAAGCTCGCAAACGTCAGGGGGCACAAGAGCGGGGCTGATGTTGTAAGGGACAATCTGAAAAGCCCCCATGCACACCCACCCTGTGGGGCCCAGCCAAGGAAGTGCTGAAAGATTGCTTTGTCAGTCCACTGATTCCATTGCAAACCTGTCAGATAACATACTGCTAAATGAAAAATGAGCCATAGATTAAATTTTGGTGTGATAAGGAACAATAATATGAAATTGTGTTTTTTATCTATTGCTGAAAGTTGATTCTGTAGTCAAATTCTATCAAGAAGTGTTTCCCCCATTTAAATGTATAAAAGCCATGTATCTTCGTTTGCATTCTTTCCTAGCAACTTTAAATGTTAAGCAATTGTAATACAAAGCATTTTTACTATGAGTTCTTAGTAGTGCAAAATATAGCATAAGAAGCAGCCCTTAACTGCTAAGATCACTGCTAAGGTACAGATAGAGAGCATCACCCTAAGAACGTTTACTAAGGGTGCAATCCTATGCGTGTTTAGACAGAAAAAGCCCTACAACTCCCAGCATTCCCCAGCCAGTCCAGGTTGACGGACTTTCTTACGTCTAAACATGCACGGGATTGTACCCCAAATCTATTCTGTTCAGTTTTGGAGGGCAGGGGTGTGTGTGCATAGGATTGTATCCATCAGTGGCTTTGCACAAGCGGAAATCACTTCTGCTCATGCAAGGTGAGGCACAGGCACCTGGCTTTTGTTACTCCCTACCTAAGCACTGCAGGCCTTTGTGGCTCCAGAAAGCTGCTCCTGAACCTCTGGAACAGTATGGGGGCTGCGCAGAGGGCTGCAGTAGCGCTTTGTGTGAGAAGGCGCCACAATTCGTGCAAAACCACCTTTGACTGAACCCATAATAGTTATATGCCTGTCTCCCCCTTAAAAACATTTGCTGCTCATTTATTAGTTTTGTTAACGCTTGTTCTTATTACTTTAGATTCTAATACTTATCATGCTATGTATTTTCCCTTACTTTTGAGTTGCCATGGTATTTTGGTCTCCTAAATTGCGACCCCCTAAAACAACAACAACATGCTGCAGCTTCCACCACGTTCTGTTTCTTTCCTTGTGAAATTTCACTGCAGTATCTTTGGGTTACCCAATGCTGCTTTTTTTAAAAAGCAAATTTTGAGAAACAAAGATGAAAGGTGAGTTTTGACACACTTAAAAAGCTCAGTATAGAATGAGTTTTGCATTACTCAAATAGTACAAACTTCTGAGCAAAGCCAACAAGAATGAAAATATATTTTCTATAATCCCTACAAATAATCCACCCAGTTATCTCTGTTTCCCATATTTACTTGCCCATATTACTACCATAATACTTGATATGGTTCAATGAGGATTTCGAACATTTTCACCATGTCTTCGCTCTAGTATATATAACACGATGTATGTTGTAGAACTGAAGTTCTTTGTATCTCACTGGCTGTTTGCTGTATTTTTGCTGATGAGAAAGTATGCTGCATTGTACAATAGACACATGTCATAGGAAGAACGGGACATGTTAGGCAACAGCTTGAACTAGGTGTTGTGGGCTGCTTGGTACATTTGAATTGAGGGTATATGAAGTTAGGTAGTCACTTCAGGTCATATCTAACATGGATTTGGTGTGGCTGAATAAATGGTGGTTGTTTTTATTGCTTGATACCACCATTTTAATAATTATTTCCAGAATGTGTGCCAATGTTTGTAGAACTGTGAGTATGCTTCAATGGAACCTCTAAAGGACAGTTCTGGATTAACTAGTGTGAAGATGGAGTCCAGTATTGTCTCAATTCATATGATGTTGACATGTGGGGAGGGCGGGCAGAAGAGGGGACAGCGATAGATGGTACGAAACAGGCTTGACCAAGTTTTACACATGAAATATGCTTAGCTCATTTAAATAAACTAAAGCTGCAATTGTATAACCATTTACCTGAGGCTGAGAGTAAGCCTTTTTTTTAACTCAGTGGAACTGACTTTTGACTTTGTGCTGCTGGCTGCAATCCTAAACACACTTACTAGGGAGTAAGTCCAATTGAACTGGATCGTACTCACTTCAGAGTAAACATGCTTAGGACTGTGCTGTAACTCTCTGAGTTGACCACTGTGGTGTCTCTTGGGCTGTCCCATAGACTGATTCTTTGGAAAGTTGGCCAGTTTTAGTATATGGGGGGATATGGGGAAAAATTATATAGGAAATAAGCAGAAGCTTCTGATAATGTGCCAAAACATGAGCAGGATGTATCTGTCTGTATCTTAAAAAGGTGTAAGGAATATTGCTAAAGCTGGGGATGCAGTATGATGTGTAAGATAATGCAGAAATTGGACCTGGGAAACTAGAGGGTGCCCTGGGGGTCCAGTTCAAAGAATGCTGGTTTGAGGGCTTCCCAGCTGAAGGGCTACATCTCAGGCTCAGGCCCCAGGTATTGTGGGGCCTGGGTCAGTGTCCAGCCCCTCCACAGCTTGTCTTGCTGGCTTTAGCTCCTGATGGTTAGTTCCACAACAGCAACAACAACAACAACAATATTGTGGGGAAGTATGGGGTATTTATTAACTGGTTACAGCTTCAGAGGGTGCACACTTTCCCCTCTGTGCATTGCTGGAACACAAGGAAGGAGTTGTGGGGCTGAGATCTTAATGTAGGGCGGGATACAAATGTAATGAATGAATGAATGTCCCGGCCACCACCAGTGCAGGTCAGAAGGTGTTTTGTACATGTACAGTGGTATGCTTGTAAAGCTCTTGCATGGGACCCTGATTGGGCAGGGCCCTTTTTTAGTGCAGGAGCTCTATGCACATACTACTGTAAGTGTGTAGAACTCCTTCCAACAAGTGCCCAATGCGTGGGCATTGGGGGATGGTAGAGGAGGTGCACTGCTGCAGCAGGAGACAGGGCTAATTTTCTTCGCCCCATGACCCACTCCACATGTCCTTTGAATGTGTGGAGGGAGTCACATGAACCTTGCTTTACTATCTTCGCCTGCAATCCTAACATGGGTACTGTTGAAATCAGTAATATAGCATTGGCCTATTGAGTATATCTGGTTACAAAAGAAGTATTCCCATGGACACTTCTGGTGAAGCTTACGTGTTCTCTTTATGTTCTTTATATCCCAAGAAAGAAAACGCACTCTGTCTTAGGAGAAAATTCCCATGTAGTCTTAACCAACAGATTCATGGTTGTGCAGCTGTACAACCCAGAGACATGGCCTGATTTGAAAAGGCGCTGTGCCCCGAAAGCTACTAATGAGGACAACAGGTACTCCTTTGTGCTCAGAAGTTTTCAAAATCAGGCCCCATGATGGTGTGATTAACAGTGAGATTGTCTGTGTGTGGGATGAGGGGAATGGGCCTTACCATCATTTTAGCACTGCAGAGTTCCCTACAGTATTAAAACATTCACAGCTTATCTCCCCAAATCACAAGTAGTAGTAGTGGTACAAAATCTAGCATTCCGTCATCTGCTGTAGCCTCTGATTTTTAAGTCCCCTAGGCTTTATTTTGTCTTCTCACTTACTGCTAGAGCTTTAAAATAAAATGGATGTCCACAGTATGTTTAAAACCTCTCACCCTTCCCAGCCTCCAAAGAGCAAATAGAAACACAAAGGTCTTATACTGTTTACTTGACATACTCAGGATTAGGTTTAAGGGACATTTCTTGTGAATGGAGCTCTGCAGTTGGGAGGCAGCCACAAATCATGCTTCTAGGTTGGATCCAGGATCTGCCTTCCATGGATGGATGGGCACTACTCATCAAAGGTGCCTCAACCTGGTATTTAGGGATCCCCCATCCTCCCCACACTGCAGCTGACCTTATTCAGATTACCCCCCCGATCCTCTGTATAGCATTTTCAGGGGACTGGAGGGGCTGCTACGGGGAGGAGGGGATGTCCGCTTCCAACAGCCAAGTTGCATGCACCTGAATCTGGATCCAACCCAGTATTTATCCCCCTCTTGTTTATAGTGGGGTAATGTATGGTGCAGGATAATGGCTTTCTTCTAATCCAAGAAACTGATACTGGATAGAGAAGGAGGCCCCCTAGTGTCTTGGCATCATATAAGACCTATCTATAATTGGTCACAGTTCAAAAAAATATTACTGATATTGTCTGTAGGCAGGTCTTGCCCTGAAAGTTGTGTTTGGGAGACCGCATGGGACTCAGCTGAGCTGCTTTGAGCTTTTTGGGGTTGTTGTTGTTCAGTCGTTCAGTCGTGTCCGACTCTTCGTGACCCCATGGACCATAGCACGCCAGGCCTTCCTGTCCTGCGCTCTCTCCCGGAGCGTGCTCAAGTTCATATTCATTGCATCCGTGATGCTATCTAGCCATCTCATCCTCTGCCGTCCCCTTCTCCTTTTGCCTTCCGTCTTTCCCAGCATCAGGGTCTTTTCCAGGGAGTTTTCTCTTCGCATTAGGTGGCCAAAATATTGGAGCTTCAGCTTCAGTATCTGTCCTTCCAATGAGCAGTCAGGGTTGATTTCCTTTAGGATGGACTGATTTGACCTCCTTGCAGTCCAGGGGACTCGTAAGAGTCTTCTCCAGCACCACAGTTCGAAAGCATCCATTCTTCGGCGCTCAGCCTTCCTTATAGTCCAGCTCTCACAGCCATACATTACTACTGGGAAAACCATAGCTTTGATTAGACGGACCTTTGTCGGCAAGGTGATGTCTCTGCTTCTTACTATGCTGTCTAGGTTTGCCATAGCTTTCCTCCCAAGGAGCAAGCGTCTTTTAATTTCATGGCTACAGTCACCGTCTGCGGTGATCTTGGAGCCCAAGAAAGTAAAATCTGTCACTGCTTCCATTTCTTCCCCTTCTATATGCCAGGAAGTGATAGGGCCAGATGACATGATCTTAGTTTTTTTAATGTTGAGTTTCAAACCAGCTTTTGCACTCTCCTCTTTCACCCTCAACAAGAGGCTCTTGAGATCCTCTTCGCTTTCTGCCATTAGGGTGGTATCGTCTGCATATCGGAGGTTGTTGATAATTCTCCCGGCAATCTTAATTCCGACCTCTGATTCATCCAACCCGGCATTTCTCATGATGTACTCTGCATATAAGTTAAATAAGCAGGGTGACAATATGCAGCCTTGTCGTACTCCTTTCCCAATTTTGAACCAATCGGTTGTTCCATTTCTGGTTCTTACTGTTGCTTCTTGACCCTCGTACAGGTTTCTCAGGAGACAGGTAAGGTGGTCTGGTACTCCCATCACTTTAAGAATTTGCCACAGTTTGTTGTGATCCACACAATCAAAGGCTTTAGCGTAGTCAATGAAGCAGAAATAGACGTTTTTCTGGAATTCTCTTGCTTTCTCCATGATGCAGCGAATGTTGGCGATTTGATCTCTAGTTCCTCTGCCTCTTCGAAACCCTGCTTGTACTTCCGGTAGTTCTCGGTTCGCATACTGCTGAAGCCTAGCTTGTAGGATTTTGAGCATCACCTTGCTGGCATGTGAAATGAGCGCAATTGTGCGGTAGTTTGAACACTCTTTGGCGTTGCCCTTCTTTGGAATTGGAATGTAAACTGACCTTTTCCAGTCTTGTGGCCACTGTTGAGTGTTCCAGATTTGTTGGCATATTGAATGCAGCACTTTAACAGCATCATCTTTTAGTATTTTAAATAGCTCGGCTGGAATACTGTCATCTCCGCTAGCTTTGTTGTTACTAATGCTTCCTAAGGCCCACTTGACTTCACTCTCTAGAATGTCTGGCTCAAGTTCAGTGACCGCACTATCATCCTATCAGGGACATTCAGATCTTTCCTGTATAGTTCTTCTGTGTATTCTTGCCACCTCTTCTTAATCTCATCTGCTTCTGTTAGGGGGTTAGACTAACATATAAGGACAACAAATAATAATTTTTAAAATGGTGCCAGTCTTGGGCAGAATCCAGCAGGGTACTTATGCCTCCGTTGATTCCCTTACACCCTGCCAATTCTCATCCACAAGCAGGATCCACCACTTGCAGAATGAAGATCCACAAGCAGGACCCACCACTTGCTTCCCGGGCAACCGGAACCGAGCGAAAACACTCGTTTCTGGAACATGGTGGGTCATCCTGTCCCAATCCACTCATGTCACGGCTCCCTCTGGGAAATGCTAAATCTCTCTTGTGCAAGCAGTTGGCCCTGCGCACGCACGCACGCACGCAACGGAATCAGCGGAACCCACCGCGCGCGCAACACAATCAGCAAGCCACAAGAGAATTGGCGGAGGCGTAAGATGTGTAGAGATGATGAAGAAAACATTGTGTATGTAAATTATCCCTTGGGTTTTTTTTTTTTTTTTTTACCTGTAAAGAAGATGGAAGTGGCTGGTTTGTTGATTATATGCTATTCTTCCAATAATGCAACACTGACTTAACTTCGGAGGATGTTTCTCCTGGAGATTGAGTAGTTAGCTCTAGCAGAAGTCAGCTATTGACTGGAATGGTATCATTTATCTAAGGCTCCTTTATTATTTGGAAAGTGCTTGAGAGGTAATAGGTGGCAATTTGCATCCTTTTGTTCTGTGATTTTTACCTTGCAGCCGTCTTTTGTAGGGTTCTTTGTTAGGGTAAAAGAAACATCACAGGTGAGTGAAAAGCGGAGCAAAATCATGATCCGATTATTGTCTGCTTTTGTTGCTTTGAAATGCTACCAATTTGGAACTGCTTTGCTAAGGCAAACAGAGAAACAGGAAGCCACATTTTTCATGCCATGAAGAAAGCAGACTAAATTGCTTCTGTGGACATGTATTGTGCCTGCTCATTCTCTCTCTTTTTCTGTCATTTAGGATTGTGTTTCTCTCTGTCTGTCTCTCTCTGTCTCTGTCTCTGTCTCTGTCTCTCTCTCTCTCACCCCCCCAAACATGCCCTCCCAACTTCTGTAGTTTTACAAGGATTCCACCAGCAGTATAAAAATGCTTACCCTATAATGCACAACTTCCAATAGTTTCCTTCTACCATCTGCTTTATTATTAATATAAGTGTGGTATCTGCATCAAAAAATTCAAAACCAGCCATGTATGTTGTTTTCTTTTATTCAGGTAAAGTTTTAAAAAAAATGTTATTAGCATTCTTATTATGTTTTTTAAAGCCTTCATATATATTTCCCCAGCTTTCGTAGGTCTTGTTGTAAGCTGCCTTGAGTTTCCTATTGCATAGAAAGGTGGATTCCGAGTTACAAAATAGTGAAAAAATATGAATAAAAGATAATACATGAATGTCCACTTAAGATGTCCTTCATTGTTCTTTATCGCCCCTCCCTACAAACCCCCAGTTGCTATTGCTTTTATATGAAGGGGTATGCATAAAAATATGAATCTCATTAAAGAAACAGATTTGATGTGAAGCCCTAATGCAGCTGATGACAGCATAATTAAAATGATTAATTTGGGGCAGGAGAAATTCTGTCAATATTTTTTAAAAATAGCTAGGACAATACATTTGATCAGCACAGAAAAGTTAAAAAATAGAGATACGTTGTAGAAAGTAGGAAATAAAATATGTCCTGAATTGCAGTTAAGGTCAAATGTTTGTACAGATCTATTATAATTAAAATAATAGTTTAAAAGGTAGAATCTAAGACTGCCATCCAGTACCCAGTTTCCTGGAAGCAAGCTCCAGTGAACTCACTGGTTGGAACTTACTTTTGAATAGTCATGTATAGGATTGTACTAGGGTTGCACTGTCAGAAAATGAACACCATCCTTTCACTGAAATACATCTGAAATATGAAATACATTTCCATAGTTTATGTTGCACACGTGAAGCTGATCATTAAGGTCCCAGTAGTAATAAAAATTGTCAGGGTGCTTTGAAACAACCCCCCCCCCCCGCACACACACACAAAACCTTCCCACTCCTGCTAATGCTATACGAATGCTAGCCCTATTCAGAACCAATTGTACAATATGAGGTCTCCATTTGTTTTTTGTTTTGTTTGGTCTATTATTTTCTACTCCTCTTTTTAGAAACACTTCTCACAAGGCAACTTACAATATCGAAACACTAAAAATATCAATAACAATACAATAATCTAATAAAACAACACAGCTAAAAAGATTTATTCAGCGCCAGCCAGCGTTGATGACACACGTACATCATAAATGATGTTCCTGAATAAAAATGTTTTCAAAGCACACTTAAAAGTTCAAAGAGGAGGGGTTTGTAGGATTTCCTCAGGGACGGAATTTTGAAATTTAGGTGTTGCTGCAGAAAACATGCAATGCATAGCTTTCTGTGATGCTGGAGGATATAGCTATATAGGTGTCAGTGAAAGAAGATTCAAAATTACCCCCACTTCTTTTGACGCCTCCTCCATATCTATATATCTATATCTGTATCTATAAAAAAGGTTCTCCATTTCACATCCATTTTTTAGCCTTTTTCAGCACCATTTTTACCTCCTATCCTCTTCCATTTTTGTTTCTTCATGTTTGGAATCCTTTCATGCATTAGGCTGAGTACCATTCAAAGTGTTCCACTGAGACATATTTGGAATTCTTTTTGCTTCCCAGAAGAAAATCTGAAATGCTGTTGTTGAAGTAAAAGAAAGCACAATCCCCCCCCCGCCCCTCCTATAAATATGAGATTAATTCCTGCTGGTTTCTTTTTTTGTTTCTCTAGACAATCAGAATTGCGCTGACAGTCAGAACTGCGCAGTTGTGGCAAGTGTAAGAACTCTGTTGTATTACATTACTGCTAATGCTACAGAGCTGCGCTGTGTGTCAGCTTAGTGGGCTTTCAGTATAATATATGCTACCTAGTTGTGATGTTCTATATTAAGCCTTCCAAGCAGGGAACTATTTTAGTATTTTACTGTTGAGAGTTGTTGGTTTCTATAGACAGGTCTTGCACTTTTTATTATACAAGAGACTGTTGTTGTTGTTGTTGTTGTTGTTGTGTTTTTTAGAAAGCTAAATGGAATCTTCATTGAACTGTTGTAGTGTAACCTCACCCCCTAAAAGGAGTTTTCATGAGCAGGGTTCCAGCCCCAAGCAGCCCACTACACACGCACGCACGCACGCACACACAATCACACTGCTCTCTTTGTTTTTATTTTCTAATTGTCATTCTACATTCCATGGCTACTGTGCGTGCTAAGGCCTCATCTGGCTTTCTGAGGGTGGAAGTTCCACTCCTTTTTGTTGTTTTTAATTTGTTATACTTCTGCAAACCTCCGGCTTCCCCACAACCATGCTGATACCTCCCTCTTGTTTCTCAGTGATCTCATTTTGGGTACAATCCTGGTGACCCTCAGAACTTAAGTTCACTACTAGGAGGGGTAGAGGAATAATTTGGCGAAATCTGTGTTTGCCTGTGGTGTACCACTTATGTTTAGGTAGAGCTTGTATCAGGAGTGTAGAACCTCAGGGTGGTGGTGGGGGACAAATCCAGCCCACCTGGGGTCCCACTCTGGCCCTCCAGGGTTCCCCAAATGGCCATGCCCCCTTTTTCCTAGCCACTGACCTTTTGTATAGTTTTTTCCCATTCTAAAAGTTGGAAATGTCTCAGCTAAAGCTTAGATCCTGGCAGTAAGAGCGCTGAGCTACAATATGCTGGTATTTCTGGTCCTGCCCACCACTGGAACATGGCTCCCAAGAGCTCCTCTGAAATGGAAGTTGGCTGTCAGGCTGAAAGCGGTTCATCACCCCTGGTTTATATGATTTTGTGATTGTGCTCCAACCTCTTGCAGTGCAGACTGGACAAACTTTGACATGGTTTGAAGGTACTTGTTCAAGCTAAACAGATCTAGGTCTGGCCAGTGCCTACATGGGAAACCACCTAAGCACCCCATGTACAACTCCTTAAATTCCATGGGGGAAAATATTGGATAGAAACGTCATAAATAAATATTTCTGTAGCCAGTGTAAGAAGGGAACATTTTATTTGTCTTGATACCTCATTAACCCTGAATAGAAAGTAATGCTAACACATATGGGAGCTCTGATGTCTTCATCAAACATTACACAACAGGGACTAGTCTTTTCTCTTTAATGAGTCAGGGAAGGTTTCCTGAATACAATGGGGGTGGCCCATTATATGTACAGGGAAGCCCATGTGTGCAGAGCTCTGTGTTCTCTGGAGCCCCAGAGACCTTTGAATTGTGCCCATAGGAGACAGTAAAAACAAAGTCTGCATGCTTAAGTAATGGTATTTAGAAGTGCTGAATTTGTGGTGGTTCGTACATTTTTTTCTTGGAACAAAGGACTGATTTCAAACTATTTTATTTACAAGCAAGTCTGCTAAGGATTGCAGCCTAAATTTCTGCACCAAACGTTGTTGTTGTTGTTGTTGTCCTTCTTTTGCTTCTGCTTCTTGATATTCATTCATTCATTCGTTCATTCATTCATTCATTTGCATTTCTATACTGCCCAATAGCCAAAGCCCTCTTCCACAAAAGGATTTGTTAATGGTTTTTGACTGACCTCTTTGGAGTTAAGCTAGTGCATAGTGTGTGTAAATAAGTGGTAGCCAATTTCTCTTGGGAAGAAGGAAGTCTGATGAATCACAGGAAATAGTAAATTATATGGATTCCCTGAAATTCCCAGGGTTGCCACAACTATTCCAATCCCCCCCTCCACCATATAGGGGCTTCAGAATGTCACTAGTTCATCTGGACTGAGATTAGTTTACTGCTTGGAGCAGAGAGAGAAGAATCTTACAATTTTCATCACTTTAGGCAGATAATTCTCCCCCTCCTTTTTTCATTTCTAAAGAGGAACACAAATGCATTATCATTCTTTTCCCCAAGTGCAAACTAGTGTTATTCGGAATAGCCATGTTGCCTTTAATGAAGAAAATATCAAGCCTGGCTACAGCACTAATATGCTGTAATTCCCCCCCCCCCTTAAAAAAGTTGCTATTGTTAATGACTCAAAGGTTTGAATGTATATCTAAAAGGGACACTAAAATGCACAGGTTTGATGACATGCACTATAAATATTAAGAGCAGTGATAACATGCATAGTGAACCTGGAAACCCATTTTAGCAAAAATAGAAAAGAAAAGTCTGCAGCTGTCCTTTCTTCTGTATTCTCTTGGCTTCCCTGTCAATTAAACTAATTGAGGTTGAAGATATTTCCCAAAAGAAGATATCCTTGCTAGAGTATTTCAGGCAAAATCGTTTGCAAGACTCATAATCTTATCAGGAGATATATTCCTTTTTCTCTCCACTTCTCCTCCCCCATTCCTGAACCATGATGCTCGAAAGGAATGTTGTAAAATTTGACATCCTTCATGGTCCATCTAGCTAGACAAAACACTCTGCATTTGCTATCACCAGAAAACAAAGCTTTAATTTATGCATCTCATCAATGTGTTTTAGTGTGGGTCATGACACACGGTGTTAGCAAGTTTTCTTCTGGTCTTTCAGTGACTTTTCAGTTCTAAAAGGTTTGGGAGTTAAAAAAAAAAAGATGGATGCATTGTTGCATCAATGCGGGTTGCCTACATAGAATTACTAGTGTGTATTTATTTAATCGATTGAGACAATAGTTGGGGGTTGGACTCAGTGGCCTTGTAGGCCCCTTCCAACCCTAGTATTCTATGATAGTTGATTAGTTGAGTCAATTCTAGGAGACCATGTCTCCTAGAAAGTCTTGCAAGAATATGAAACACTAAGACAAAGTAGGAGGGGCTATAGCTCACTAGTAAAGCAAATGTTTTGCATGTAGAAGGTCCCAATTTCATTCCTGACATCTTTAGTTAAATGGAGCCAACGATGGGAAAAACCTCTGGCTGAGATCATGAAGAGCCACTGTCAGTCACAGTAGGCAGTACTGGGCCAGATGGACTAGTGAGCTGAACCTGTAGAAGGCGCTTCATACGTGCTTCCTGATAGTATGAAGAACTTCCTGATGGTGTAAGCTGTTCAACAGTGCAATATGCTGCATCAGAAGGTGGTGGACTGTCCTTCATTAGAGGTTTTTAAGCAGACGGTGGATACATATCAAGGATGTTCTAGCTGGATGAGATGATCTTTGAGGTCCCTTCCCGGTTTGATTCTATGAAGTGTCCCTTAAATAAATGGAAGGCATTTCTATTTATGCACAGGGAGACTTCTCCAGCTACAGCCCCCCCCCCCCGCATTGTGTTACATACCTTTCCAGATGGCCTGAAAACGTTAGTAGTGGTTTTTCGGAAGGTGTGAGGGACTGCACTGAGATGCGGCTGGGAAAGCTCTGTTGCACATGTAGAATACCATATATGATTCTTGGATCTAAGCTCAATAATTCCTGGAGGAAACCAATATTCATCTTGAAACCCACAAAATTATCTGTTAAAAATTATACAAATTATACTAAGATAAACCTAACACTGGCCTGAAATCTTTATATACCAAACCAAACGCGTTTATTAGTCAATAGATCTTTCCACGTATTAGTGGAAACACACACACACACACAAACACACACACACACACACACACACACTCTGATACTATTTTAAAATGAGGCTCCCTTTGAATTGCTTTTTGTTGGTGGTGTTGTTGCAAACACAGATTTGTGTCTTCTTGAACTGTCTCCTGAAGTAATGCTTTGGCAAAATGATTACAAACAAAATAGGCTGGAATGAGAACAGTTTGTTCATTTTTTGTCCATTTTTTGTTAGTGGCAGATAGAATTGCCTGTTCCAAAGAATTTACAAGTTAAGGAGCTGATTTTGAAAATGGTTACCTCTGTGCATAGTATGCATAAGCATGAGTAATTCTACTGAAATTGTACTACCGTTGGCAACCAATCAACAGTGAGGCTGCCAGCTTTACAATTTTATTGAAGGTCTTTTTATTTGTAGGTGCTTTCTAGAGCTGTAACAGATATTTACTGTGAACTCACACGATATGAATTCTCTGGGTATGAATTTGAATTTGATTATCTGTCATGGCGGGGAAAAAACATTCATTTTTAAGGCACAGTTGGGAGTCCCTATCGAATCAAAGCATTTTATTCCTTAACAAGCCTTTTTGTTTTGGTGTGCAAGGTGTGTGTGTGTGTGTGTGACGCATATGTGTCCATGAGAGCCAGCATCCAACAGGTAAGAGGGTTAGAGCCCTCAAGGACAGGGGGATCAAACTGCTGGGCATGTGGCAGCCAAAAAGGTAAGTAACATAGACTAAGAGTCAAACTTTAAAGACATTGCTAGCAGCTTCTTCTTTTTCTTTTACAGTTTTACTCTAATGTAAGTGCAAAGCCCCCAATCTGAATCCAGACCCCAATGTGGTGGGGGGTAGGGTTGTGGGGTTTTTTTTAGACCTTTCTCCCTACTGCAGAGCAGGCCCCCCACACCTGCAATTTATATTGCAAAATAGCGATCCATTAAAGTAAATGTCTCCCTTGGCCCTGAGGCCTGCAAAGAGTTGGGTTCAGCAGCTAATCAGCAGGTGAGCCAGATGCAAACAATATAATCAAAGAGAGAAAAGTGGTCAGGTTTCAAACCACAGAGTGGGACAAGGTGGAGAGTGTGAGCTCTGTCTGGCAGGAATCTTCTAAGTAGAGATGAGCTGCTCAGGCTTGAAGAAGTTGTTCCTGGGCCAAAACATTATAGCAGTCTTCTTGATGGTGCCTTTCAGATGTGTCCCATGTTCCCAAGACAGCATGGGGAAAGCTGCTGTATAGGGTCAGTTGGAGATGCGTTAGCTAACTTCCTGCATCACTTCCCTGGGTGCTGGGTCAACTGCTAGGGCTTGTACTGCTCACTCAGTGATGGATCTAGATACCTCAGTCCAAGTGCTTCTCAGAGCTGGCTCAAGACATTCTGCTGCCAGAGGTGGAGGAGCAAGCCCTCCCCCCGCCCCCGCATGGCAAGGTGCGGCACATAGCACGCAAGGGCAGCCAAGTTATTTTGGCACCCGAGGCAGAGAATCCCATAAGGGCTTCTTCCCCTCCCTGGCAGTAAGACTGCAATAATAGTAAATTAAATAACTAACCCTCTGCTACCCTTTCATGACACCCCAAATTAGCTGCCTGAAGCAGCTGCCTTACTCTGCCTAATGGTTTTTTCTTTGGCAAACATGCCTTCTCGGTGAGTTAGGAGATGACGCTCTTGAGCCTGGCTGCTGGAAGTCCCAGTTCAAGACACTGGTCTGTGTGTGTGTGCATCAGTGTGTGCGCGTGTGTGTGTGAGAGAGAGTGTGTATAGGACACTTTAAAACCCTTTTTAACCTCCTCAACCCCTCCTACCATAACCTGTGTTACAAGCTATCACTCTGATACTAGGGGTTTTGAACAAAATCCTCCCCATCCAATTCCCCCACCCACCCAAATTTTGAGGGGGCGGTTCTGAATTAGCTAATCTTCTTTGTTAGATGCATTGAGAAATTCCTTTCTTCCATTTTTGATTTCCAGACTTTGTGTGTGTGCACAGTTTGGTGCAGTGTTCAGTTCACATCCTTTCCCCCTTTAGAGGTTATTGATGCACACACACACACAATACACACACACACTCTCTCTCTCTCTCTCTATATATATATGCATGAAATAAATTCTGGCACGAAAAGGATTCACTGCTGTGACTGCAGTAGGACCCAGGTTACATTTCTATACTGCCCAATAGCCAAAGCTCTCTGGGCGGTTTACGAACCTTAAAACCATAAAAACACAATATAATAAAATAATATAAAACCATTAACAAACAAAAATATAAAAACAATTTTAAACAATCAACAATAAACATCCCTGTCCTCTCTCCCATTTGCAGTGTTCCTTCTTGTTGCAATTTTATCTAGCTGGTTATTATTTTATTATTAAATTTATTAATCGCCCATCTGGCTGGTCACCCAGCCACTCTGGGCGATGTACAATATACAATAAAACAGTTTAAAACAATAAAATTCTACAATAAAAACATCTTCTAAAATACCCTAACCCACCCCAAATGCCTGCCTGAACAACCACGTTTTTAATGCACGACGGAAGCTCATTAAAGAGGGGCATGACGGAGTTCCCTAGGGAGGGAGTTCCACAGAGTGGGGGCCACCATAGAAAAGGCCCTCTCCCTCGTCCCCACCAGTCTAGCTGTCCTGGCTGATGGGACAGAGAGAAGGCCATCCGAGGCTGATCTTGTTAAGCGGCCTATCTGGTGCTGCTAGAGGCGCTCCTTAAGATAGGCTGGGCCGGAACCATATGGTTACATTTGTGTGTCACACCCTTCCTCCAAGAAGCTCTGAGTGGTGTAAATTTTATTTTATTTTTTCCTGTATTTTATCCTCCCAACAAGCCTCTGAAGAAGAGTGGGCTGAGGGGGAGTGACAGGCCAAAGGTGACCAGTGAGCTTCATGACTGGGTGGGGATTTGAACTTGGATCTCCTTGGTCCAAGTCTGGTACTCTATGCAGAACATCCACACCAGCTTTCCTAATACTGGGTGGTAAAGTGGTATCATTTGTTCTTACCCAGATATGCTTCGTCAATTTAAAACATAGGTTTAAAAAGATTTCCCCTTTGTAACCTCACATCTTAATAAACCAAGTAGTCTTTTATGGTGCACTGGACTCTCCTGTCTCTTTCCACTATTTACTGGTGAGCGTTGGAATACTTCTGGAATCCACAAGACTCTTGAATTCTAAGGCAACATGCAAAGCTTAAGCCAGTTGCTAGATTAGAGGATGAGGTGCTCATAACAGATAATTCTCATGGGGAGAGTCTGGGGGAAAGTTACACATGACATATTTTAAGACAAGGGGAAGACATCTCTTTGTTTTGTAATTATTTGTATCTCCATACAAGGTCATTATATAGCTCAGGATGAGAAATTTTCATCCTCCTTTCTCCACTGACCGCATAATATAATCTTCCTATAAACATCTTGAAATCATCAGAATATATAAATACTCCTCTGTGGGGTTTCCCCTAAATAAAAATCAAGCATGGTTGTCTTGTTGCATTGGTTAACCAGTTTGGGTTGTAACCTGATCAGGAATCCTGCATCCTTCCTTGCAGAGATTCAGAATGAAACTGTGGGAGTCTCAATTTGCCCTCAAGGTAGGAAAAACGGAAATTCTCATTGAGGCCTGGGCAGTTTCCCCTTCTGATTTAATGTTATGCAAACTATGGGTTGAATCTAGCCTTAGTAATACTTAGAGTAGATCTGTTTAAATCAATGGGACTTAAATTAATCATGACTAACTTAAGTCCCATTGATTTCAGTAGGTCTACTCTAAGAAATAGATACAGATGTAGTGTCAACTATGTACATGGTGCTTTACAAAGATGAGGTGTGACAGGTCCCTAGCACAGGAGGCTTAATGCAAAATAGACACAAGGAAACAACAGAGTACAGAGGAAGGGAAGGCATGGGTAATCAGGGGAGGAATATGCAATTTCTTCCAATTACCCATACTTTGGTTTAGTTACAGTGAGGTATAGGGACTATTTAGATCCATTCCAATCAGGTTTCAGGCCTGGTTATGGGACGGAAACCGCCTTGGTCACCCTGGTTGATGACTTATGCTGGGGAATGGACGGGGGGAGTGCTACCCTGTTGGTTCTTCTGGATCTCTCAGTGGCTTTCGATACCATCGAACATGGTATCCTTCTGGATTGTTTATCTAGACTGGGCTTGGGAGGCACAGTTTTAAAGTGGTTCCGGTCTTTTCTGGAGGAGCGGTCTCAGAAGGTGGTGCTGGGGGACTTCGGTTCCACCCCATGGCCATTAGCCTGTGGGGTGCCGCAAGGTTCTATCTTGTCCCCCCTGCTTTTTAACATCTAAATGAAACCGCTGGGGAAAGTCATCAGGAGGTTTGGGCTGAAATGTCATCAGTATGTGGGTGATACTCAGCTCTTCCTCTTGTTTCCACCTGCACATCCCAGGGAGGCTGCGGAACTCTTGAACCAGTGTCTGGAGGCTGTTTGGGGGTGGATGAAGGTGAACAAGCTCAAGCGTAATCCGACAAGGCGGGGGTACTGTGGGTTTGGAAACCAACTACTTCAGATGGAGGTTTACAAGTGGTCTTAGATGGGATTGCACTCCCCCTGAAAGACCAAGTGTGCAGTCTGGGAGGCCTCCTGGACTCTAAGCTAACTGGGGAAGCCCAGGCGGCTGCGGTGTCCAGGAGTGCTTTTTACCAGCTTAGGCTGGTACACCAACTGCAGCCCTATCTGGAGAGGACGGACCTTGCCTCAGTTATCCATGCACTAGTCACGTCCAGGCTGGACTACCGTAATGCGCTATATGTGGGGCTGCCTTTGGAGACGGTTCAGAAACTCCAGCTTCTGCAGAATGCGGCTGCCCGAGTATTGGTGGGGGTGAGCCAATTCGATCATACAACGCCTATACTGCGCCAGCTGCACTGGTTACCGATGAGTTTCTGAGCCCAATTCAAAGTGCTGGTTTTGACTTTAAAGCCTCAAACAGTTTGGGACCAAGTTACTTGAAGGACCGTCTACACCCATATCAGCCTGACTGCACTTTAAGATCAGAAAGAGAGGCCCTTCTTATTTGCTCACCTGTGAGAGCAGTCAGGTGGGCGAACACACGTAAGAAGGCCTTCTCTGCATTGGCCCCACATCTTTGGAACAACCTGCCATTGGAGGTTCGCCATGCTCCCTCATTGCAGTCTTTTAAGAAGGCCTTGAAAACATATTATTTTACCTTGGCCTTCTGCTGATATCACTGCTACTGTTGCTGCTGTTAACATCGTTGTTGGTTTTATTGTTGGTTTTAATTGTTTGTTGTCGGTTTTTATTGTTTCTACATTTTTATCACTTTTAATATTTTAATTGTTTTTATGTACTTTATTGTAAGCCGCTTTGGGAGGGCTTCTGCTCTGAAAGGCGGCCAAAAAATATTTTAAATAAATAAATAAGGTGACGATGCAAAGGCTTCCCAGAAAAGTGAGTTTTGAGGAAGGACTTACAGAAAATAAGGGAAGTGATCACATGGAGGGATTTGGGGAGGTGGTTCCAGGCATAAGTGGTAGTACAGGTGAGGGTGGTGCAGTTGGGTGAATGAAAGTCACAGGAAAAGATGTGTTTAGGGATGGCGGAGAATTCCGCCACGGACTCCAGTGAGGCCAAATTCCAGTGAATTCCACTTAATTCGGCCCCCCGGAGTCCGTGGTGGAACCGAGCAATCCCCCCGGCCACCCCACGAAGTCTTGGCGGACCGGCTCCTACCTGCCTCTGGTGGGTCCGAATCTGGCCACTGCCGTCTGGTCTGCGGCCATGAATGGTGTCCTGCGTAGCGGACGCCATTTGCGTCCCCGCTTTAGCCGTGAGAGGCTACGTAAATATTTACGTAGGCTATCACGGCAAAGAGCAGGGATGCAAATGGTGTCCCCTACGCGGGATGCCATTTGCGGCCGCAGCCTGGCAGTCAACTCTGCGGACTCGCTGCAGAGCGGAGCCGGCTGGGGAGGATTCCAAGGGGGGAGGAACGGATCGCCTCCCCCCCGTCGAGGATTCTGGGGGGAGGAACGGATTGCCTCCCCCCTGGTGGACCCCCCGCGGACGCAGGTAAGTGGGGTTTCATACACCCCTAGATGTGTTGGATATAAGTACAGAGAAATAAGCAGAGGCAGGTCATGGAGGGCTTTATAAGGAAGAACAAGAAGACTGCACAAGATCCAGAAATAGAGAGGAAGCCAGTGAAGGGATTTAAGGAGTAGGGTCAAATGGTTAGAACAATGAGAGAGGTAATAATTTTGACAGCAGGGGGCTGGATGGATGTGAGTAGATGATGGTAAGGAAACAGGAGACCAGAGAGAAGAAGATAGCAGTAGTCACGGCAAGGGATAACCAGCACATGGATAGGAGTTTTCACAGAAGGAACAGTGAGGAAGGGCTATATTTCTGTGATGTTGTAAACATTAACATGACTAAGTCTGGATCTAATTTATTGTCTCGTAAAATTTAGTGTAAGCCTTCAATTTCAACTGAATGGCAAACTTTAGGAAAAATGGGTTTTCCATTAGGGGAAAGTGTATTTAACTAGCATGGTGCTTTTATAACATTTTTAATTGGCTGAGGGCAAATTTATGCCTGATAGAACATGTAAACAAGCCCTAACTGCACAGTGTTTTAGTGCTTATTTGGAAGATATACAAGGGGAGAGTCTAATGTTTTATCTTCATAAATATATGATCACCCAGAATGAATGCTCTGGTGTCTGAACCTTCGATGTCATTGTCTTAAGATAACTTGAAGATTCATAAAACTACACAGTATATTTCTTTGAATTGTTTGTCCCAGTGTTATAAATGGAAAAAGCATGGTTGCTAATAGACAATTGCTTGGTGTCAGATACCCTAATAAAAATGGCCATGCAATGGACTATTTTCACAGAGGACTAGCGTCTGGCTACCTTTCTGTTCTTGGAGTCATGACAGCATCTCCAAATGGCACCCAGAAGGCTCCTTACCATTGCGAATCAGACTGTGGTGTGAAGGCTGCAACTTTCACACAATCTGATAAGTATTCATAAGTCTTTGGCACTTTCCGCTTAGCTAGCACTTATGAATAACAGTCCCTTTTATTGGTAAACTGACAAAATGTCTCTGACACCAGAAACACGCAGAGATTTTTGATGAGGAAAGAATAGCAAGTGTCCAGTGTTTTAACATGATCTTTACTTTGGGGCATGTCTTGCAAAGCTAATAAATGTTCAGTGAAGGAGAAAAAGAATGCTCTTGAAAGGTATCTGAAAGATACATATTATCTGGTCTCCTGACATAGTGAGAAAGCAGCTTTGTGCCCAGCTTGTCTATTACCAAGATAAAAATCAAATCAAGATTACTCATAATTAGAGATGGGCCAAGGATGTGGTGTTCAGATCTGAATATGGATTGGGTTCAGGCTGCACTACAGATTTGAGGTATAATTATCTTCTCTGGATTTGAGGTTGCAGTTCCCAAGAGCTTTTGACTCAAATGTCAAAACTGTCTAGGGCAAGATTTTATATTCTAGAGCTGATCTGATTTCTTTTCAGAAAAGATTTTTCTGATAAATTGGCTGATTTTTTTATTTTTCAAGCTCCCCATGAACTGTTGGAGAATATGGGGTAAAACAGTCTCCTCCATGAATATGGTGGTGATTTTTTGGTGCAAATGTGGATCTATTTCTAATATTGTTTAATAGTTTAATATTGTTTGAAGGAAACAATGGGCTTGGCCCCTTCTCCTTCCTGTACTCCTGTCTTAGACCTTTTTTTCCTTTATCCATCAGTATTAACTAGCAATATAATTTAATTCAGCATTAACTGAGCCAAATTTTCTCAGAAGAGAATATTCCGAGAAACATTCTGCGAATTTTCTTTTTTGCCTCCATCCAAACTGTTGGAAAATTCTGCTCCCTCTCCAGGGAATATTTGGTTAAATGATCTCTCCCTACTCAATTTTACCAGATGCAAATAGGCTGAAGAATTTTGGGAGGCCATTTTCATTCAGCTCTACACCAGTCCTGAATCAGAAAATAGAAATATGAGTAGGGCTTTTTATTCATAAAACTATTATGTGGTATAGCAATATATTGGACTTAGACAAGGAACATACGAGCCATGCTGTATCAGACCAAAAGGCTACCTAGTCCAGCATTCTGTTCACACAGTGGCCAACCAGATGCCCACAAGATGTCCACAAGCAGGATATGAGTGTAACAGCATCCTAATACAGTTCAAATCCCTGCCCTGGCTAGAAGGCCCATAGAATGACTGTCAGGTGTTTAGGCTGGGGGAAGCCAGATACCTTGAAGGGAAGCAGGCTAGCTACAGGCTGGGAACATGCAGGCCTGAAGCACAGAAGAAGTGGCCGCCCCGCGCATTGAGTTACCCAAACTGAGGAAATCAACAGGCTTGCAAGACTTTGCATGATTCAGAAGCACCTGATTTGCCCTCCAGCATCATCTGACGTCCCCACCCAGGAGGATTGTGGGATGGTACATCATCTTGGCTGTAATGGGCCGTGATTTCTTCCTCCAGCCAGCAGTCCTAGTGGCACAGAGAGCCAGTGTCTGATCCACAGAGCTCCAGATTCTAGGCCTGCTGTGTCTGACAACAGAATGCTTGGCCAAGTCACCTTTGCTCAGTACAACCTACCTCACAGTTGTGAGGATAAAATGGGAAAACTCCAGTATGCCACTCTGAGCAATTTGGAGGAAGGACAGGATACAAATGTGATAAATCCTTCAATTTTCCTTGGGATGGTATCCAAAGAGATAAAATTTGACACTGTCTAGCAAAACTAAGGCTTTTGTTAGCTTTCACCCTGGTTTTTACTTTGGTTTTATTCTTTTTTTAAACGTAACATTATATTAAAATAAACCAACACAGGTGATGCATGACATGTTTTTTATATTACATTTTAATATAAAAAATGTAATATTTTACATTTTAAATATTTTACATTTTAAACATTATTAAATATGTATTTAAATAAATACAATATTGTTGTATTTTATGGTTTTATGTTTTGTTTTGTGAACTGCTGCCCAGAGAACTTAATCTATAGGGCAGTGTTTTTGTGTGTGTGTGCGCGTGCGCGCAGGCACGTGCTTATGTGTGAATGAATGAATGAATGAATGAGAAATTGCTTTAGGCTGGAGATAGATGATAGCTGTTTTGCATGTTGAAGATGGTTTGAAACAGGAACCACTCTTTGTTGTGTATATATTCATCCTACTTTTGTTCCTGGTAACAAGTTTTTGCATTTTTTTGTATTTCACAAACCTGAAAAGCCTGTTTGACCAGAGGTGACAGCGGGGTAGAAGAACCCTGAGAAACAAACTCTTGTTGAAACCACTCTCAACACTCTTAAAAATACAGTCTGTCTCCAGCCATAGAACTCGACTTGGTTTTAGACTCAAGTCACACAACCAACTTCTCACATGCTTGTTGGAATAGCATATTTCACAACTATACCTACTGAAGAAGTACTTGGTAGCTGGTGGTGATCACCACTTAAGTTCTTCATAAAATTTGAACAAAATCATCCAACAGTATAGATTGTCTGATTGGTAGGATTTTAATAAGCAAGCCTGGGAAGAGATCCAATACTGTACGGTACTTCATCAAGTGGGAATAATGTACACTTATTAGGGATGTGCGAAACCCCCTTACCTGGAGTCCGCGGGGGTCCATGGGGGGGGAGGTGATCCGTCCCTCCCCCCCGGAATCCTGGCTGGCTGGCTCCGCTCTGCGGCGAGTCCGCGGAACTGCTGGCCGGCTCCAGCCGCTGGCAGACTTCTGGCCGCTGGCAGACTTCCAGCCGCTGGGATGTAAATGGTGTCCGGCGTAGCATCCCTGCTCTTTGCCGTGATAGGCTATGTAAAGATTTACGTAGCCTATTACTGCAAAGAGCAGGGACGCAAATAGTGTCCGCTATGCCGGACGCCATTTTCTTCCGTAGGACGGCAGTGGACAGACCGGACTGGCTGGTGGCAGGTAGGATCCGTTCCGTGGCAACTTTGCGGAGTGGTGGAGGTGGGTGGTCCGTTCTGCCACAGACTCTGAGGGGCTGGATTCTTTAGAATCTGGCCTCATTGGAGTCTGTGGCAGAATTCTCTAACGTCCCTAATAGTCATTATGGAGGGGAATACGAGTTTCTGTCATGACCTAAAATAGTTCTTAGGCTCACTGGACAATGGCACAGAATTTCAGGTTGCTTACTGACTGAGGAGGTCTATCTCGGTTTGTCAGCTTTTTGAAATGAATATTTTGTTAAAATAAGGGATGCCTGCTAGCTTAAAGTGTAACTTAATCTTTTTCATCCCTGATTCTGCCTCTGTAAACCTGCCTTCTCTTCCCTATCCTGTAGGTAAAATTGAGACTCTCCATTCGCTCCAATGCAAGTGTTACTTTGCCTCTTTTGTAGGCATAATACTACAGTGCTGGGGCAGAACTGACTCCTCAGGTGAGCTCAGGTGATTACTGAATATCCACTTCTCTGCTGTCTGCTATGCTCACAACTCTACCTGGGCTTCCCCTTTTTGCTGCTAGACATCTGCTGGCATAAGGGTTATGCTGGTGGTAGCTTTCCATTGGTGCAAGGATATCACTACACTGGTGTAATTTTCTTCACAGGTATAGCACCAGCAAATGGGTTAGGTTCAATCCTATTCCTCCCTGTGGGATAACTCAAGTTTAGAATCCCTCTATTTGTTCGTTGTTTGCCAGATTCAAATGAGGGCAATAAGTGACTGCATTCATGTGCCCTGTGTGTGTCTGTGGAAAGCCTTTAAAATGACAGTCTCAGAAGTTTAGAGGTAGCATATCTCTGAGAATCAAATGTCTGCTCAGACAAAAATAGAAGGCTGTTAGTTACCTTCATACCTAACCTTGCTTGTGAGCTTTTGGTTGACCACTCTTGGAAACTAAATACTAAACTGTGGTCTGATCCAGCAGGGCAGTTACATTCTTATGAAGGTTGGCTTATGGTTTATGTGATGATTCTGATGTTCAGTGAGATCTTTATGTGATGATTCTGAATTTAAAATTGGTTTCTTTCCAGGCATATTGATAATGTAACAGAGAAGGGTTAACAGCCCAGCAGACAAGATGGTATCTAACTAAATGCCTTTTTACATAATTTATATGTTGCTTGCTATAAAAAGATGATTTGGAAATGATTCAGTATGCCCATCATGAATCGTCCCAATCTCTGCAGTCTTATTAAATGCATACAGCCGTGTCTCCCAGTGAGACTCCCATGCTGTGAAACTCATTAGAATAATAAATTAAGTTTCTATGTATACAGGCACTTTAAAAAAAAAATCAGGTGAAAACTGTGCCTATGTTCTGTTCTACTTTTCAACTCTTTAACTCTAGACAGACACTGTGAACAGCCAGTTATATCCTGCAACATTTACTTGGAAAAGAATGCCAATGTTTTTTGTATTAGGGATGGGGAGAATTTTGTTCCGTCCACCGTTTTGAGCAAACAGACCTAATTTGCACTTCCAGGACTCAAATGCAGGTTAGAATACAGTTATCCTTTGGATTGCACACTTCTCCAAATGTTGCGATGCAGTTCTCTGCTAAAAATTGCATGCAGAAATGCATACCTTAAGGATAGTTGTGTACAAAATGTGTATATTAAGGGGGAAAAATACATGCTAATTTGCCTGCTTTGCATTTAAAGAGGGGCTTCCATTTGCAGTCTAATTTCTTCAACAAAAGAGTTACAGGGGTCCACTCATCTCTGTGTGTCACTGGGAAAAAAAATGGCTGGACGGCAGTGTAACTTATGATTTTTTGCCCAAGATGTAAAACTATATATGGACTGCCCTTCTCTGGGTTGAGTCTTGGCAAAAGGGAGGGTAAGGGGAGACATGGTAGAGGTGTACAAAATTATGCATGGTGTTGGTGTAGAGAATGTGGTAGGGATGTACGAAAGTTCCGCCACGGATCTCGGGGAGGCTGAATGCCAGCGCATTTGGCCCCCCGAAATCGGTGGTGGAACGGCCCGCCACCCCCCCGGGACGGGACTTACCTGGGGCGGATCTTCCTGGCGGCGGCTCCGGCGGCGGCCCCGGTGGCGGTTCGGCAGTGGCAGCTGTGAAGGCCAGTCTTCCGACCGGCTGCCGCCATTTCCAGGTTTAAAAACAGAACAAAACAAAAAAAGTGATAGGCTACGTAAAGATTTATGTAGCCTATCACGGCTAGATTTTTAAAAACCACCGTGATAGGCTACGTAAATCTTTACGTAGCCTATCACGGCTGACTTAAACAAAAAACAAAAAAAACAATGTGCGTACGCAAGTGGCGGCAGCCATGGCCGCCGCCATTTGCGTCCCTTATTTTGGCACATCTTAGTCTACGTAAACATTTACGTAGACTAAGATGGAGAAAATAAGGGGAACGCAAATAGCGTAGACTCTACGCTATTTGCGTTCTCCTTATTTTCGCTGTCTTAGTCTACGTAAATGTTTACATAGACTAAGACGTGCCAAAATAAGGGACGCAAATGGCGGCGGCCATGGCCGCCGCCATTTGCTTATGCGCGTTTTGTTTTTTAATCAGCCGTGATAGGCTACGTAAAGATTTACGTAGCCTATCACGGCTGACTGCAGGGATGCAAACGGCGGCGGCTACGGCTGCCGCCATTTGCATCCCTGCTAGCTAGCGGCCGGATGTCCGGCTGCTGGCGGAGCTGGCTGGCGGCTCTGCAGAATCGCTGCGGTGTACAGCCGGCCGGCCAGGATTCCGGGGGGGGGAATGGAGCGCCTCCCCCCCGGCGAGGATTCCAGGGGGAGGGACGGAACGCCTCCCCCCGCACCATCAGCATAATCCCCGAAAGGTAAGTACCTTTCGTACATCCCTAGAATGTGGATAGGGAGACAGTCTTCTCCCTCTCTCAAAATACTAGAACCCAGAGTTATTCTATGAAGCTGATTAGTGGGAGATTCAGGACTGATAAAAGGAAGTACTTCTTCACTCAGCACATAGTTAAACTATGGAATTCGCTACCACAGGGTGTAGTGATAGCCACCAATTTGAATGGCTTTAAAAAGGGGTTGGGCAAATTCCTGGAGGCAAAAGCTATCAATGGCTACTAGTCCTGATGGCTATGTGCTATCTCCAGTACCAGAGGCAGTGTGCCTATGTACACGAGTTGCTGGGGAACATGGGTGGGAGGGTGCTGTTGTGCTCATGCCCTGCTTGTGGGTTCCCAGTCAACAGCTGGTTGGCCACTGTGTGAACAGAATGCTGTACTTGATGGACCCTTGGTCTGATCCAGCATGGCTCTTCTTAAGTTCTTATGAGGCCATAACTGCAAAAACAAAACAAAAACTAATAATCACCAAACCAAAAATAACTTTAATAGAAAAATCTAAAATATAGTTCAACTAATCTATCACTTAGGGACGAATCAGTTAAACTGGAGCTCGCCAAAGTTCTCCGAATTCCATCTTGTCCCGACTCAAGTCTAAATGGGATTGCAGTCTGAGTTTTTTCCTTTTGCATCAAAATCCATGTGTATTTTTGTGTGTATTTTCCAATTGTACTAATCAGTTGTGCACCTCTTTGAAACGTAAACATGGTTAGAGTGTATTTGTGTGCATTTTTCAAAATTACCCGTTGTTTCATGTGCATTTTTCAAATGAAGCCATTTTTCCCCAGCCAAGCAAGCTTGGAAATGTACAGACTTTGACCGCAGATTGTGCCTGTCTGCATGATCAATCTAGAAAATGTGAACTGGGTAAATCCTGATCAAAAATGAACTGAAACGAATTTCTCATACATCCGTACTCAGTAATTGCTTTTTGATTTGGGTATGCTTTCCCCACTTTAGGTTTATAACAATAATGCAGAAGAAAACAAAACTCAGGCTTGCATCTGGTAATCCTTTGCAGTCAGTAGGATAATTATAACCATGGACGATTATACAAATATACATAGGTGTTCAGCAAAGTTGAAAGCTCAGCAAAATAGTATGCTAGGGCAGTCATTAGATTAATTCAGTTTAGCTGGTGTGTTGTCTTCAGTACAATTTTATTTTCTTACTGGAGTACTCATTTTCTGTGTACAGATGGTACAATGTAAGAGCCACAGGATTGCATCTTCTTACCATTCCCATTGTTCAAGTCCTGATCAGACAACATTAGTGGGACAGTCAGGCAAAATTGATGGGGCTAGAAGCCTTGCTGGATTGGAGCTTTGCTGTGGGGGGACAGCCTCTTTGCACTCTTTTGTGTAAGTTAAAAGCAAGGGAATTTGCACATAAGCACATTCCTGCAAAGAATAACATAAAATAAAATGAGAAGTCATTTGTAGTGGGACTCTGCAAAGCGTGTGTGTGTGTGTGAGGAGAGGGGGGAAGGGGCAGCCTTGTGCTTATTCTAGGGATGTTGCCAAGACTTAGATTTATGAGTCCTGTGGGCTCGTAATGCTCACCTCACGTACAACGTGAGCGTTACAACCCCCACATTCTTCTCTAGCTTAGATTTAATTTGAGCCAGAGAAGAATTCCACTCCTTCTGCCTCCCCCTCCTGAACTGATTTGGATTGGCACAGATTAAGCAGAGTATTTCCTGATATTGGTGTGGGTGGGGTGAGGGAGAATCATTTTGCTCAATGCGAACCAAGCCAGTTGAAGCATGGGGGGCTTGGCTGTCCCTATCTGTTCACTTCATTTTCTCTCTCTTTTAAGGGACTAATGCAAGCACAGTGAGAATCCTTGGTAAAGTGTTTACCTAGAAAAACACTTAAAAAGGGAATAATATTTCTTAAATTTCCATATTGTTTGTCAGCAGTGAAGTCACAGACACTGTCATAGGCCTGGGTGATGGTCATCTGTCACACACACTTATATGCAGTAGACCTGGCAACAATGGAAGGATTGGCTGGAATCCAAGAGAGAATCTCTTTTTAAACCAGTGATGTCCAGTGGCAATATGAATGCTGGGTGTCTAGCAATGATTGCGCAATCTGGTTGGAGAAAGTCCGTGTCAGCAATTATGTAAGAGTTTGAAGGTCATTCTTTATTTTTCAGAATAAGGATGGTCTCTGTAGCTTTAGTTACAAACAGTCTTTTCTGGCTCATGAGATAATTATTTGGAAAGTGAAGAAGCAAACATTGGTTTAAAATCCTTTCCGAATATAAAATTATTGAGAGATTTTTGTTGTGAAACCCATTGTGACAACTAAGAATAGTGAAACCCATTTTAGTACAAGGAAAGATGCACTGAATATTACTTGTCACTCAAAACCAAGAAAAGTATGTGTTTAGATTTGATTATGATTGTCTGTATTTTAGCAGGTCTGCAAATAATCCACCTCCCAGGACTGATTACAAAAATAGAAGTTATCTTGGTTTTGAATCAGAGTCAGGGTGAACTATGTCCAAATTATTTAATATTCAATTAATACTGTGCAATATTTCTGTATGTAATGTTCCAAGTCCAAGATCCACACATTCTCAAGCTTGCTAATGGTGGATTCAGTTTTTTTTTATCAATTTATTTAAAAACATTTTATATCTCACCTTATCTCCAAAGAGTTCTAGGCAGCTCAGAACAAATAAATGACTTAACAATGACCGACCAGAGCCCTGTGACATGGAACCCCTCTATCAGTGTGATTTTTCATTCACTTCAATAGAAGGAAGAATCTGGTGTGTATGCCAGAGAATGTGTGCATAGAGCCACCCTTATTGTTTAAGAGAATGAGAAAGCTCTTGGGCATTGGAGGAAACTGTGTAAGTAGTGGAACTTTTGTACAGGTAAGAAAGGACAGGATCAAAGGAACACTGCTTAAGCCAGGGGTGGGCAGGAGATCGATTTCCACATTTTTGGACTTCAACATCCAGAAGGCCCTCCCAGTTAGGAATGCTGGGAGTTGATGTCCAAAACATCTAGAAATTACTCTCTGGCCACCTCTGGTTTAAGCACTGTGCATTTTAAAGAGAAGGAGCAGTCTAACAATATAATTCTATGCATGTTTACTTGGAATCAAGTCCCACTTAAATCACTGGGGTGACTTCCAATCCTACACATAGGACTGCAGCCTGAGACGGAATTTGGGCCTCCATGCTTTTCCCCGTATGGCCGTGCTGAGTGTGAAAAAGCCAACCCCACCAACAATTATTGTGGAAGGGTCTTTAAAGCATGGCCTGTAATATAAATGGTAGACTGCTGTTGCCAGGATGGTGGGGTATGTGGGAGAGTTAAGCAGGATTTTCATAGACCCTGCTCTTTTCAGATTGAAAGCCAATCATTGTAGGGCTGGTATGTGACAGCTACATAGTGAAGCCACAGACCGAGTGTGTGCCCAGTGTGGTATGCCATGCTTTAAAGACCCTTCCACAATTAATGAGAAAAGCCACAGGCTGTTCCACACTGGCATTTCCTTCAGCACTGTGGAACAACAGCATTTTGGAGGGAACTATCAGATGTCAAGGGTTATTACTATTGCTGTGGTGAACACTATGTTTCTTGGCTGCTGCCCTGTGCCCCAAACTTCCTTTTTTCTATGTGAACTCCCTCCAAGTTTGAAATAAACCACCTGTGTATATAAGTTCTGAAAGTGGAGAGAACAGGAAACAGGTAGTAGATTAGATTGGTTTTTAATCAACTCATTTAGCACTGTTTAATGTTACCATTGAATGCCTGGAATTGTTCTTTACCCAAAGCGAGTCAAATCACAATAAAAGAGAGCAACCCTGGCTTCCCTTCCTTATTTCAGCAAAGGAGGCCAGGCTGGCTTTTTGACAGGTGGTAAGGAAAGTTTGATTAATTGACTTATCTAGAGGAGAGAGAGAGGGAGGGAGAGAGAGAGAGAACTGTAACAGTCAGCAGTCTGCTGGCTCACCCCTCCCTGATACAGTTTTTCTTATAACAGAGCAGTCAAATGACGTCCACATTTCCCCCATTCTGGTGTCTAATGAGTTTGTGCTGAGGCTGTAGATCTACTTGCGACACATTCATAGTTTTATAGCAACCCTGCCTAAGATTCGGGGTACTGGTGTGCAGGAGAAGTTCAGAGACCAGAATAACATCTTCATAAATTTACGGCCCTGTTCTGAATATCTGGCTCTCTTTCTCTATCCAGAGTTGTTCTAAATGGCCATATCTTGTGGTTTTAACACTGAAATGTTGGAACTGTTTCATAGGCATGTAAATACTGGTGTGTCATGTCCAAAGCTTAAAAGTTGTGTTTGAATTTTTGTTTTTGTTTTTTTGGTAAAGGAAATTTAGCCCTTTCCCTCATCTGACTTATGGATGGAACATCTCAAATATAGCTCGCTAAAAGCATAATTAAAAGCACCATGCAAGCGGGCGTGTAAATCACCCAGATAGAAGCGTAACTCATCTGAAATGGCTGCGTTTGGGCGCCTGGATGGTCATAACTTATACTATTACAGCAAAATTGTTTTGGTTTTCTAAGCATAACAAATGACACAGCAAATAGCATTTGGCCAGTGGCATACAAGAAGCAATCCATAGTATATGGATTTGTTCAATGGCATTTAAAGGACCTTGATTAAAATTCAGTCCAGACTAGAATGATGAGAAGACTGTTTACTGAAGGCTGTTTGAAGTCATAAGTTGCACTGCAGACAGAGACCACAGGGATACATAGATTGAAACATTTCTTACCTTGCAGGTCTGGAAACTAGCTGTCAGGAGCATCTGACATTTTAAAAGAGGGGCATAAAAATTCTTGAGCAGTATGACTGCTGTAATGGCTGCGGCTTATGAGTTTTCGTTTCCATTGTTATGCAAGTTAATGGCTCCGCATCAAAGATCAGGGCAATAATAACCATCTTGTTTGCCGTCTCCGTGTTCCTTCTGGAATTATTGCAGATGTTACAGTACAGATACTTGGGCGGGGGGGAGGGTAAGTGGTGTGCATCTGAAAGCATATAATGTAAAGCAGACAGCTCTTTTGTTAGTTTCCCCTGTGCACGCTACGGCAAAATATCCTTTCTTAGTGGCGGAGGATAAAATAATGAGACCATGGCTCGCCATAGCAGCAAGGCACCATTTTCTTTTAAAGTGCAAGGAGCATTTCTGTCTTGAGCCCAAGATTTCAGTTTACGGTTGGAACAAAAGGGACCCAACTTTGCCAACTGCCTTTGTTTTTCTTGCATCTTACAAGCCGAGACATGTGTGACCAATTGGAAAAGAACATTATGAATATAGTATTGTAAAATACTTTGAAGGAAATATTTCATGTTTAGTCTAGATTCCAGGGCAGTTCATTCTTTAATCAGATAAAGACTCCACTATTTTTTGAGAATGGACTTGGGGATTTAGCCTTTTCACTTTCTTTCTCAAAATAGGAAATGTGGCAGCGTACTGTGCTTTAGATGTCATGAAGACTAACATGTTGATCAGGTGATCTTTTTGTCTTGCATCTGGCTGGGTTTATTTTCATCTTGTGATGCATGTGAATTTCAAACCTAAAGTACGATTGCCCAGTGTTTGAAGACTCTGGAGTTGCCATGATGGAACTTAGAGCTCTGGTGGTGAAGACAGGCAAATATTCTCATGTGTAGTAACGGTGGTTTGAGAGCATAGTCACTACTTTCTGAAGCATTAATTTTCAGGACCGAGAATGTATGTTCTTTAAACCATTTCCACCACACTTAGAACATTTGACGGTTTTCACTATAAGTTTATTGACTGACCAGTAATTGCTGTTGGTACATAGCAAGCATGTTGCCAAGTAAAGGGACTTTTGTTAACAAAGCATGCTCTTTTTAAAATGTAGAATAGGGATGCTTCAGGAATTCGATCATTGTGAATGGACTGGGTCTTGGGCTGGCATGTTCAGGTACTTATTACTTGCCTTTCTCTGGATATAATCCCAGGAACAATATCCATTTGAACAGTTCCATAGAAAATCAGTGCTATTTTCTCAGAGCTGTCTTTTCTGATCTCTTACATGTATTTCTAGGTAGATGACCAGTTCTAACATGACTTTTGGAATTTTTCTTATGGTCAACACCTTTGCTCTTTCATCAGTTCTAAAATGAAATTGTCCAGAATTTGCTATGTTCCTGCATTCAGAAGGAATGTAAATATCTAATTTAAGATGAGGATGATATTATTTTCTGAAAGTGATTTTTAGTCCTTATCAGTACCAGCTAAGTATTCTCTGTAACCCCCTGGCTGCACTTATGTGATGAACAGTGAATGATTTAGTAAATTGCATGCAAACAGAACAAATTGGGATCCTCCTATCCTGCAATGTGCCTGGTGGGAGGGAAGAGAGGTTTGGTCTCTGGGCATGTCTACTGAGTACAGTTGGTATCTGCCAGTTATGATTTCCCCTTGATGTAGCACTCCACTGGCCTTGATCCTGGAATGTATTTTATTAGCTATTTCACACGTTTTTATCCCATCCTTCATTTTTATCCTTGCAACCATCCTGCGAGGCAGGCTGGGCTGAGTGATAATGACTTGTCTAAGGCCACCTAGAGACCTTCACGACAGAGTGGAGATTTGAAACTTGATCCTAAGCCAACATTCAAAGTACTAAACCACACTGGCTTATCATGGCGGATTGGACCTGACTGCCCTGGCCACTCCTCCATTTCTCCCAATTACCCAAGAGCTTCTGTATTGTTTAATGCATTAACACCCTTACATAAACAATGATGTATATTTCCTTGCTTTTTCACAACAAGGAAGAACCACAAGGTTCAGAAATATGAGGATATTCCACAGTGCTCTATGTTCTGTCCTAGGCAAGCTAACAAATTCTATATGGAGAAGAATCAGTAATTTTCTACGTGGCCATTGGAGGCACCCTGGCAATTGATGTATGTGTGCCTCTCTTCTGGTTCACATGAGGAAACAGTTCAGGGGGAGATTTGTTCCTCTTCAAAGACAAGGCCATCATATTAATGCTTCTGCATTTTCCTGTGACAGGGTAGAGTCAAACAGCCAAGCGCTAGGGGCAGGCCATGCCAGGTAAGGGGAACAAGGGAGAGATGTGTAGTATCTGTCCCCTGCTCCGGGCCTGTCCAGAGCCAAAGGATGGCTGGGGGAGGCGTGACCCCATCTTCTGGCCTTCGTTTGCTGCTCTGCAATGCCAGGTCTCTTACCCAGAAAACCTCCCTCATCCATGACATGATCCTGGATGATGGTGCAGACCTGGCATGTATTACGGAGACCTGGCTGGCCGAGGCTGCTGCTCCAACCCTTGCAGCCATGTGTCCAGCTGGATTTTCGTATGCACAGCAGCCGAGGGCTGGGGATCGGGGAGGGGGAGTGGCTGTTATCTACCGAGAGTCCTTGGTCTTCACCAGACCCCCTCTCCGGGAGACCAAGGTTGCTGAGTGCATGTACTGGAGGTTGGGCCCGAAGGGCAGTCTGGGGATTCTGCTCGTGTACCGTCCACCCCGCTGCACGACTGACTCCCTGGCCGAGGTGCTTGAGGTGGTCTCTGATGTGCGTGTACAGTCCCCTAACTTACTGGTGTTGGGGGACTTCAGCGTACATTCGGAGGCCATCCTCACAGGAGCACCTCGGGACTTCATGGAGACCATGGCCTCCTGGGAGCTGCACCATATTCTAACTGGGCCCACCCATGTAGCCGGTCATGCACTAGACCTTGTGTTTGTTTCTGGAGAAGCGGGGAGTGATCTGGAAATCGGGGGTATATCCACCACCCCCTTGTCATGGTCAGATCACTATCTGGTGATGTTGGACTTCTCAGTTCCACAACCCCTCCGCAGGGGTGGAGGACCCATTAAAATGGTCCGCCCCAGGCGTCTTATGGATCCAAATGGATTCCTGAACGTGCTTGGGGATTCTCTGGGGCATGCCAACGGCCACTCGGTCGAGACCCTGGTGGGTGGCTGGAATGCCGCAATCACTGGGGCATTAGATCGGGTGGCTCCGAAACGCCCTCTCCCCCTGAACAGGGCTCGGACTGCACCATGGTTCAATCCGCGGTTACGAGCTCTGAAACAGGAGGTGAGACGGCTAGAGTGCCGGTGGCGGAAGTCTCGCTCCAAAGACGATCAGACACGGGCTAGAGCTATATCTTCAGCCTATCACGTGGCGGTGAAGGCAGCAAAAAAGGAATATTATGCTGCCTCCATCGTGTCTGCAGAGTGCTGCCCCAGGAGGCTGTTCCAAGTGGTCCGGAGCCTGGTCGGTCCTGTGGCTCCGGAACCACTGGAGCATTCTAAGGCCTCCTGTGAGGCTTTCGCAAGGCACTTTGCAGATAAAATTGATCAGATTAGGTGTGTTACTCTGCACACTGTGGATACAGTTAGTGAGCAAGAGGCGGCCTGTGGCAAACGGGTTTTGTGGGATCGGTTCCAGCTTCTTCCTCCTGATGAAGTGGACAAGGTGCTTTCATCTGTAAGGCCGACCACCTGCTTACTTGATCCTTGCCCATCTTGGCTCATTATGAGCTGCAGAGAGAGACTGGGTGAGGGGATCAAGGCGGTGGTGAACGCCTCCCTTGAGGAGGGAGTGATGCCATCAGCCCTCAAGGAGGCAGTGATAAGTCCGCTCTTAAAGAAGCCCTCCTTGGATCCTCAAGTTCTGAACAACTTTCGCCCAGTCTCAAATCTGCCATTTTTGGGCAAGGTGATTGAGCGGGTGGTGGCGGTGCAGTTGAAGGCACACTTGGAAGAAACTGATTATCTAGACCCATTTCAGTCGGGCTTCAGGCCTGGGCATGGGACAGAAACGGCCTTGGTCGCCTTGGTGGATGATATGAGGAGGGCTCTGGATAGGGGTGAATGCTCCTTCCTTGTTCTCCTCGACCTCTCAGCGGCTTTTGATACCGTTGACCACGGTATCCTCCTGGACCGCCTGGAGGGGTTGGGCATTGGAGACACTGTATTGTGGTGGTTCCGGTCCTTCCTCTCCGGCAGGTACCAGAGGGTAGCACTGGGAGAGGAGGTTTCGGACCCGTGGCCACTTACTTGTGGGGTGCCACAGGGTTCCATCCTCTCCCCGATGCTATTTAACATCTATGTGAAGCCACTGGGGGCTATCATCAGGAGGTTTGGGGTGCAGTGTCATCAATATGCGGATGACACGCAACTCTACCTCTCATTCAAGTCTTCACCAAGGTTGGCCGTAGAATCCCTGTCCAAATGTCTGGAGACGGTGAGTGGCTGGATGGGGAGGAATAAGCTGAAGCTCAACCCTGACAAGACCGAGGTACTTTTGGTGGGAGACAAGAGGAGGCTGGGGGATGCTGACCTGGTGTTGAATGGGGTACGGCTACCCTTGAAAGACCAGGTCCGCAGCCTGGGGGTCATTTTGGACTCCCAGCTGTCCATGGAGGCTCAGGTGTCAGCTGTGAGCCGGACAGCGCTGTATCAACTCCATCTGATATGGCGGCTGCGCCCCTTCCTTCCTGACCATCTGCTCCCATCGGTAGTACATGCCCTGGTCTCCTCTCGTTTAGACTACTGTAATGCGCTCTACGTGGGGTTACCCTTGAAGACGGTTCGGAAACTGCAGCTGGTGCAGAACGCTGCGGCTCGCCTGATTAAAGGCAGCCGCCGGCGAGATCACATCACTCCAGTGCTGAAGGAGTTGCACTGGTTACCAGTTGTTTTCCGGGCCAAATTCAAGGTGTTGGTTTTGACCTTTAAAACCCTATATGGTTCCGGCCCAGCCTATCTTAAGGAGCGCCTCCAGCAACACCAGACAGGCCGCTCAACAAGATCAGCCTCAGATGGCCTTCTCTCTGTCCCATCAGCCAGGACAGCTAGACTGGTGGGGACGAGGGAGAGGGCCTTCTCTGTGGTGGCCCCCACTCTGTGGAACTCCCTCCCTAGGGAACTCCATCATGCCCCCTCTTTAATGAGCTTCCGTCGTGCATTAAAAACGTGGTTGTTCAGGCAGGCATTTGGGGTGGGTTAGGGTATTTAAAAAAAAAAATTATGGTAAAATTTTATTGTTTTAAATTGTTTTATGGTGGGTTGTACATCGCCCAGAGTGGCTGGGTGACCAGTCAGATGGGCGATTAATAAATTTAATAAATAAATAAATAAATAAAGCAACTGTGTTGTTGTTGTTGTCGTTGTTGTTGTTGTTGTTGTTGTCGTCATTATTTAGAGAACCTAAAAAGACTAGGAGCTTTATATAAAGCAAAAATAAGACAAAGGTCATTCCCTTGGGCTTAAAATATTAGTAAAACCACAAGAGAAAGGGCAATGGAGGATTGAGCTAGGTATGCATGAACAGTTAAATGCCAGAGTGAAGAGGTAAGTTTTTATCAGGTGAGTTAATACACCAATGGAAGGTGCTGAGCAGATGTCAGAAATATAGTGTTCCAGTGGTAGATACAGGAAGAGAAAGTGTGTGGACTCTGTGAAGGGCAATCTTGCCTTTATGGAGGACAATGGTACCAGAGAGGAGCACAAAGGGACACAGAGGGAAGAGCAGACAGATAGATGGGAGCAAGAGATTTAAAAGTTAACAGAAGAAGTTTAAATTAGGTCTGCTCTCAGCTTATCTTCCCACGTTTGCTGGACCTTTGGCTGCCAGTGTAAGCATGTGAAGAATTTATCTGACCTTCTTGGGGTCCCCACAAAAGTTACAACTCTTTCAGGGTTATTACTTGATGAGGTGGTTGACTGGCCTCTGTCTCCCCACCCCACCCCCCTTTTCATTTAAACAAGGGCAAGCTGCTGCACTCAGCAGCCAGCTCCTGGTTCATTAGAGTCCTCTTTTGAGAATGGTGCTGGGATCATTGCTTTGTGATGATGTCATATGGTTCCCAGTGACGTTGTTTGGATGAAAAAATGGCTGCCTCCATGGCCACCTTGTCAAATGTAAGTTCCCGCATCTCAAATTTCTTCTCCTCACACTCAAACGTCTGCCTCCCTCTCTTAATGGTTGGGTGGGTCTTTAGCCTCCAATGACCCAGGTGAAGACTTCAGAATTCTGTGGTGACAGATGTTTGGATCAGCCCTTGTTTAAATAGAACAGAACTATAGAGAGTGGAAGAGAAAAATAACATGAGCATATCATTATGAGCGATTAGGCAAGCTAAAAGTCCAAGCAAAGGAGTAGTCAGTGCAAGAGATAATGGAAGAGTGAACAAGAGTTTTAGATGAATCATTCAAAAGCACTGAGGGGGTATGTGTCTAGAAAATAAAAGAAGGATCAAGGATTACACTGAGGTTATGAGTTTGAGAGGTGGAAGTAACAGTAGAATTACCTATTAGAAGGAACTGAGAATGACAGAGACGAAAGTGTGTAAAGAAGGCAGTAGAAGCTCAGTTTCATCAGATTTCAGAAGTCATCTGTAAGGAAATAGCAGAGGAAGCATCAGACATCCTAGTTAAGGAAGGAGAAGTGAAATCAAGCACCAGTAAGATCAGGCAACAGTAAAGTGAAGGTCATCAGTAAGCAGATGATATTGGAGACCAAAAGAACACATAATAGCATCAAGAGGTGGAAAAAGAGAGGACAGACCATAGGGAAACATCAACACATCATGGAAAAGAGAGGGGGGGCAGGTTATATAGCAATGAGGGAACTGATCAGGTAAGCTGAAAAATTCAGGGCAGCAGATGAGAGATATGATTGGAATCACAAAAGATCAGAAACTTGGACAGTGCTGAGAAGACAATAGAAGAACAAGTTCCATGATGTCAAGAAGAGGAGGACCAAAAAGACCATGAGGCCTAGCCTACAGAAGAGTATCAGGGATCTGAATTTGAGCTGCTTCCACTGAATTGCCATGTTAAATCCAGCCACTTGGTGACTGTACCATCATTCATTTCAGTGAACAGAGTCTTGTATTGCCAATTCTAGAAACCTATAGAGGAAAGATAGGTCACAGTAGTATGGTAAATGAACAAGGGTTCCATGTGGTAAGCCACTGCTTGTGCACAGCCCTCCATCTGAAACAGTCACTATGTAGATGAGATACCAGCAGCCACCAGGTCATTGAATTCATCCCCAGTGAGAACAGAACCAAGAACCAAAGCAACTTAAATAGGTGCAATCCTATTCATAAATCCCATTGGGTTCAGTCGAGCTTGCTCCCAGATAAGTATATATAGGATTGCAGAAAATACTTGAAGGAACTATGCAAACATGACCGTATCCTCAGAGAGAATGAGATATTTGATATTTGTGTTCTTGGCATAGATGCAGAGTGAATCTAGCGTAAGTCAGAATCCATGCTCAAGGGATTCAGTGGCTACTTATACTGGGTATAATTCCATCAACCGTGTGGTCACTGAAGCAGTACCAGTGCAATGTCTTCCTGGGACAGCAGAGTGAACAACTGTTTGCTTTGACAGAATTCATTCAGGCAAGTAGCACAGATCCCAAACAGTACAGGGTGGCGGCGGCTGTTGTTTTTTTAGCTGCAAAGAAGCTTTCAGAGTGATCAAATTTCAGTCTCGCTCATCAAACAATCCTTCATGTAACTTGACCAAGGTAGCAGGAAATAAACCTAATGTGGGTGATGGGTTTGGGGCAGGGATGTGTAATCACAGAAGCGTTGAGATACTGCCATTTAGTATTTGTCAGGAATGTGCAGCTGAGATTGTTTCTCTTCTGTTCTGTACTTCTAGATAGATTTACAGGTAGCCTTCTTAACATTGTCAGGCATGTCTTGGCTGAAAGCACTTTTAGGGGTCTGATTATCTAAAGAACCTGGCTTTCATTTCCCTGACACGTTAGTTGTACAGAACATGGGACTGGAAGCTGCAAACTTCAACCAAAATCTTGACTTATTTGGGTGCCTACCTGAGAGGTGAGGTTTTTTTTTCCCCCTTGACAATCTAACTTTATTTCTTAAAACGTCCTAGTGGCTTCACATGGCTCTCAGGTGACAGAATGTGCAGCAAGAACAATCAGATAACTATCAGCAACTGAGCAGTTCTGAAAGCATTTTAAAACTGAGATGTATCTACCAGTGAAAAAGTGTCACTGCTTACCTAAGATGCCCTAATCTTGCATTGGTGAAATTTTGAGGCCAGAGATAAACATAACTTTATTTTGACTCCATATTATGGACACATTCCCTAGAAACTCAGTTAATAACTAAGTTTTGAATTAAGTAGTACAGAGTAGGTGTATTGCTTGAATCTAGAGATGTACGTAACCTGCTTTAAACTGGAATCCATGGAATTTTGGCCAGTGTTGCCATGCTGGCTGGAGAGCTGTAGTCCAATACATCTGGGGGACACTACACTGAATCAGACCCTTGGCTAGGGGTGGACGCAAGTCCCTTACCTGTCATCGAAGGACGTTCGCGGTGGGGGGGAGGCGCTTCGCTGCTCCCCCCGCGAAGTTCAGGCCGGGGGGGGGAGGCTTCCCGCCTCGCCCCGGCCGAAATTCAGGCCGGGGAGGAGGCTTCCTGCCTCGCGAGGAGGCTTCCCGCCTCGCCCGGCCGCGAACGCAAAAGTTAAAAAAAAAAAAAAACGCCCCCTGATAGGCTACGTGACGATTCACGTAGCCTATCACGGCTAGATCTGCAAAGTCAGCCGTGATAGGCTACGTCAATCGTCACGTAGCCTATCACGGGTGACTTTAAAAAAAAAAAAAAGCGCGTACGCTAATGGCGGCCCCCATAGGAGCCGCCATTCGCGTTCCTTATTTAGTCGCCGTAGTCTACATAAATCTTTACGTAGACTACAGCGACCAAATAAGGAACGGGAATGGCGGCTCCCTATGGGGGCCGCCATTATCCGTACGCGCTTTTTTTTTTTTTTTTAAAGTCACCCGTGATAGGCTACGTCAATCGTCACGTAGCCTATCATGGCTGACTTTGCAAATCTAGCCTTGATAGGCTACGTGAATCGTCACGTAGCCTATCGGGGCGTTTTTTTTTCTTTCTTTTATTGCAATGGCGGCGGCGGCAGCCGGTCGAAAGACCGGCTGCCGCTCCCGCCCCGCTCGAACACCCGCCGAACTGCTGGCCGGACCCGCCGCCGGGAGGGACATTCGGCGAAGGTAAGTCCCGTCCCAGGGGTGTGTGCGGGGGGCGGGAGGGTTCGGAGGATTTCTCCCCGAAACTTGTTCGGGGGGCCGAACACGTTGGCGCTCGGCCCCCCGAAGTTTCGGGGAGAAATTCTCCGCCATCCCTACCCTTGGCCCATCTAGCTACACTGACTGGCAGTGGCTCTCCAAGGTTTCAGGCAGGATTCTTTCCTAGCCCTACTGGGAGATGCCAGGCATCAAACCTGGTACTTTCTGCATGCAAAGCAGTTGCTCTTACCACTGAGCTACTACACTCCCTTTAGGGAAAGACTCCTTTAGATATGTGTGCCCTGTACAAACACCACACTCTAGTTTGGTGATCCATAAATAAAAGTTACCTGGTTAATGTCTATTAACTTTGGTCCAAGTGGTATGTCTGTTGGCGTGCCATGACGTGGAGCAGGGGTGCTGAACCAGGATGGCATAGGAGGGCGGGGGGGAGGAATCACCACCACCAGGTCCTCCATGGGCCAGATGATGTGACCACACCCACTAATATCATCTCCCCACCCGTTTTCCATTTTTGCATGCCTCCGTGCCTCTCTTTTAGCATGGAGAAAGGGACTTGGCCTGTGCTAGGAGGAGCAGCCATTTTCCTCACCCCCACCCAAGGACAAGTCAAGTCCCTGACTTCATGTGGTTGTGCACTGTCATTTGGCAACCACTGCAACAAGTGGCCAGCTCCTCTCAATGCTGGCTGAGTCTCTCGCATCCCCACTGATAACTCCAATCTCAGACCTGAGATAAGAGTGGGGATTTGCTCCAGGGGACAAGGCTTAGAACCCAAGGGGGCCCTGTGGGCTGGATGCAGAAGCTGGATGCAGAAGCTGAATTAGGCCCATGGTCTGGAGATTCCACATCCTGATGTGGAGGAGTCATTTGCCGAACTGCTGTTACAGGGCTTACGAGGTAGAAAAATGTTCTTCCCATGTTAAGTATTATTATTGTTAGCAATCGTTAGACCGCTTCTGAAGAAGTTTTCCCTTGACCCCCTAGACTTCAGTAATTATAAGCCAGTAAGTAATTTACCATTTTTGGGCAAGGTAATTGAGAAGGCAATGTCCATTCAACTCCAAGCAATCTTGGATGAAACTGATTACCTGGACCCATTTCAAACCAGCTTCAGAGTGGGATACAGTGTTGAGAGTGCCATGGTCGACTTGGTGGTTGATCATCACCTGGGAATCGATAGGGAAAGTGCATCTCTGTTGATTGTTTTGGCTCTCTCAGCGGTGTTTGATCAACCATGGTATCCTTCTGGATTGCCTGAGGGAGTTGTAGGTTGGGGGCACTGCTCTGCAGTGGTTCCTCTCCTTTCTCTCAGAACTGTTCCAGATGGTTTCACTCAGGGATAGTTGTTCCTCTAAAAAGGAACTATTATGTGTAGTCCCTCAGAGCTCCATTCTGTCCCTGATGCTGTTTAATATCTACATGAAACTGCTGGGAGAGATCATCAGGATGTTGGGGCTGGGTGTTATCAGTGCGCTGATGACACCCAAATCTATTTCTCCTTAACATCTTTATCCAAGGGAGGTATGACATCTCTGAATGACTGCCTGAAGTAGGTAATGGGCTGGATGAGGGAGAACAAACTGAAGTTGAATCCAGGCAAGAAAGATAGAGGTGTTCTTTGTGAAGGGCCCTAATTCAGGTATTGAGGTATGTCAACCAGTTCTGGATGGGGTTGCACTCCCCGTGAAGGAGCAAGTTCATAGCTTGGGGGTGCTTCTTGACCCAATCCTGCTCCTGGCAACCCAGGTGGAGGCAATGGCAAGAAATGCCTGTTATCAACTTTGGCTGATACGCCAGCTATGCCCATTTCTGGAATATATGGACCTGGTAACGGTAGTGCACAGACTGGTAAGCCCCAGGCATGATTTCTGTAATCCTCTGCACTTGGGGTTGTCTGTATATTTAGTTCAGAATCTTCAACTGGTACAAAATATGGCAGTCAGGTTGGTCTCTGGGACATCCCGTGGAGACCATATTACACTGGTTTTTAAAATCTTTACACTGGCTGCCAATTTTTTTCTGAGCAAACTATAAGGTGCTGGTTCTTACTGTTAAAGCCTTACATGGTCTATGTCCAAGGTACCTTCGGGAGTGCCTTCTCCCCTACGTCTAGGGATGTCAGAGAATTCCGTGACGGATCTCGGTGAGGCTGAATGCCAGTGCATTTGGCCCCCTGAAATCCATCGTGGAACGAAGCCCCCATCCCCCCCAACCCATGAAAGGCACGCGGGACGAAGTCCCCACCGCTCCCACCCCACGAAAGGCGCGCAAAACGGAGCACTTACCTGCTCCCGTCCGTGCTGCTTTGCGAATGGTGGCCGTCCTGCGGCCTCCATTCGCTTCCTCTTCAAGCCGTGATAGGCTACGTAAATACTTACGTAGCCTATCACGGCTAATGCAGGGACACCATTTGCGTCCCTGCGGAGGCCGTGATAGGCTACATAAGTATTTACGTAGCCTATCACGGCGGGGGGGGGGGGAACCCAGCGTACACAAATGGCAGCTACCGCCATTTGCGTACACTGGGTTTTTCCCCCCCCTGCCGTGATCGGCTACGTAAATGCTTACATAGCCGATCACGGCAGGGGGAAAACCTCCCCCAGCGTATGCAAATGGCGGTAGCCGCCGCCATTTGTGTACGCTGGGGTTTTTCCCCCTGCTGTGATAGGCTACGTAAATATTTACGTAGCCTATCACGGCTCAATACAGGGACGCAAATGGCGGCGGCTATGACAGCCACCATTTGCGTCCCTGCAGGGCTGCCCAGCGGCCGGATGTCCGGCTGTGGGTGGCCGGAGCCGGCCGGCGGCTCCGCAGCTTGGCCATGGAGCGGAGCCAGCCGGGCAGGATTCCAGGGAGAGGGACAGAGCGCCTCCCCCCCGTCGAGGATTCCATGGGGAGGGACGGAGTGCCTCCCCCCCACCGTGGACGCCCCTCAGCGGAGCAAGCTAAGGGATTCATACATCCCTACCTACGTCCCAGCCCGCCACCTGAGGTCCTCTGAGGGCTCTCTGCTGCGGCTTCCTAATGTGAGACTGGCAGCCACAAGCAAGAGGACCTTTTCCTTTGCCGCCCCTCATTTGTGGAATGACCTGCCGGTTGAAATGCGCCTGCTGACCTCATTGAAGTTTTTAAGCAGGTATTAAAGACTCTATTATTCTGGCAGGCCTTCCCTTTTTAGAACTCTTGTTCCTTTCTCTGGCTCTTTTATACTGTTTTTAAGCTGTGTTGTTTTATTGTTGATTTTTTTTGTTAAATTGTTTTTAGTTCAAAGTTGTTTTTAGTTATATGTTGTTTGTGTATATTGTCTGTGTGCTTTTATGTAAATTGCTTTTAAACTTTGTAGGAAGGCCTGGCGTGCTATGGTCAATGGGGTCACGAAGAGTCCGACACGACTGAACAACTGAACAACAACAACAAAATATTGTATTTTAATGTTTTAACTTTTGTAAAATGGCCAGAGAGCTTCAGCTATGGGGCGCTGTAGAAATGTAATAAATAAATAAATTATAAGTCCTCAAGTATAGAGCAGAATGTTTCCAAGTAACAGTAGTTTGTAGCACTGTTTATGCTGACATTACATGCAGGAGTTGCAGTGATGTCAGTTGTTTGTCAGTAATAACTTTTTTAAAAGTGTTTGCCTTCAGATTTTTTTTTAAAAAAAATACAAGGTTTCTCCAAGGTGTTCATTATTTCTTCTTGGAAAGATCTTATTTGTAATATATGTTTTGCTCACCTTGAATTTCATAGAAGCCTTTAAAGAAATTTATTTCTCACTTTGAAATAGTAATTGCTTTAAGTATATAGAATGAAAAATTCATTGTGTTAAACATCTGTATCAGATGGGTGTGTGCATGTTTATAATGTGGTAGCATTTTTTTTTCTGGTTGTAGTTGCCACAAGCCGAGCAAGGCATTTTTGGTTTTGTTGTTAAAAAAAAGGGGGGGAAAGAAATAATATTAATACTACTAACAACAACAACAACAATACTATTATTACTCACTCAGGATTCAGGAAGCGTTTGTACAGGAAAGACCCAAGGGATAAAGTCCTGGTTACATCCTCTAGAGGGCTTTTCAGAAAGCTCAAGCAGCTGGAGAGACAGCAAGGACAGAACGGGATACAAAACGTAAAATAAAGAGCGCATGCACCCCGCCCCCTTTGTCCACCTCCTTACACTAAGCACTGAGGCTCACCACACTGAGAAATTTCTCTGAAATACTCACACCTTCCCACAGTTTTTGGGTGAAATTTCTTTTCGCTCCTTTCCCCCAATGAAAGGTAGAAAATAATAGATTGAAAAATTCAGCGCAGTGCTGTCTATGACTCTGTGAGCAGGCTCAAGATGGAACTTAAAGGACAAAAGTAAGCTGTGTGGACTGTAAAAGCTGAAATGGATGCCTAAGCCATAAAGGTGCTAATACAATGGTAACATAGCCATCAGAAGAAATCTTGTAGTTTACATGAGGGAAACAGTGCCATCAAAATTGCAAAGGGATGAGTAGGAATCCTTTCACTTATATTGACTATACTGATTATATTGATAGTAAGAACTGGAAATGGAAGCAGTATCCAGTCACAAATAAATCCTTGAAATACTTCTATGCCATCTTTGATACTTGTTCAGTTCTATTAATATTCCTTAATACTACTGTGCTTATTGGATTTTTTCTTCTTCTTTCCGCAATATTCCCCCCATGTCTTGAATGGAATCCTTCTGGTTCCTGTATGTATGACCTTATTCCTGTGACAGCTGCAAATTGATCTGCAAAGCTGGACTCATTCATTTCATGAGCAGATTTTTAAAAATCGCTTCCAGTTACAAGTTAAATGCACTGGGGCTTAGCACTTAGGATGAGATGTAAGGGAAGGGGATGGGATGGGATGGGAAGCATAAAGAAGAATGGTGATACAGTGATCAGAAATGTGGTAGGCTGGTGGGCTATTATTATGAGTAAATGGTATTTGATAGAAAGAGAATTTCCCTTAAGCAAAGTCTTTTCATAACAGAAAGATTCAGCAAAGGGGAAAGAGTTAGTTCAGAACAAGCAATACCTGGCACTGTTGCAGAAGGAGATCTTTGATGTATTTCCCTTCCAGCTGGATTTATTCACCATGCAGCTAATACTGCTCTTTATTATAGAGAAATTACACCCTACTGCAAGCTGTGATAATAATACTGCAGTGACTGGGTGTATTAATATAGGTGATGAGATTCTGTCTTTGAAGCTGTAACCCAAATGGAAATGTGTGATAAGATGCTCACATTCCAGTCAGTTAAAGTTGTGAAACAGCACATCTCTCATTGCAGACAGGGCCCCTCTGAGTGAAGCTTACAGTCCCAAGTGTTGTCAGGAGTCTTCAGGGCTGTTTAGCGGGAAAGGGGGAAGAATCTCTTTCTTGTTAGCTCAAATTACCTTGTTCTGGGCAAATGAAGTTTCCCCTTAAGCTGCTCTTCCTTGTTATCGTAGGTCTGTCTGTCAGACAGATCGCCATTGCGCTGTTGTCTTCAAAGCCAGATACATTGCTGTGTGACTGCTGCTTCGGTAACAGAACACTTTATAAAGCTACGCAGATTTATCCTTACACAGGTGATCTATTTGACAATGACATGCTTGTGTTGATAGGAAAGGGAGTTTTTGGAAAGCAGCATTGTCTACAGAGTGGTGAGTTTTCTCAGGTTTTAATGTAATGAATAGAAGAGGTGGGAGGAGAAGCATTTTATAATAATAGATCCTAATTTTTTAATTGCTATGCTACTAGTTAACACCAATAATCCTCAAAGCAGATGATGGGTCTTCCTAATCAGACTGTATTAAAAGAAATATATGAAAGATTTCAGGAGAAAGACAGCAAACAAAGCATTTCAATTGAGAGTCTTTCTACAGCCCCACATAAAGTTACTGTATTTTTGCTATGCATGCACGTAAAACTGTCTTCGGTTATGTTCTTACTGTGCGTAGTGTGCAGCCAGGATTTACCACATCCAACGTCATATCTGTTTTGCATAAGGGAATCTTTCTCTTCTCCTCCCCACATCCAGTTTCATGTACTTACCATGAATGTAGATTTCAGCATAGAGACAACTATGAAAGTTGATCTATATGCAGGTGAAGACAAACTAAAACTAAAACTATGGGTTGCAGAACATGTGATCCAAACTCATAAGGCATTTCAGAGGTACTAGGGGCCAGTTCAAACTCATGCATGTGTAAGGTTGCAGTGTTTATTTAATCTAGCCTAGTAATTGTCTATCAAAAGGTTTTTAATCACTAAAAATGTGGCCCTCATTAACTGGCTGCCGAGGAAGGAACAAAGGGAAGTCACCAGTACAATGGCAAAGAGGAGATCTCAAATGTGCACTGAGAGTAAGTAGCTTGAATGAATTTCAAATGATATGGTTCTCTTTAATAAAGTATTACAGCATTTATACACCATACTACAAAAGACCACCCCTTTGCTGTTCCTGCGCTCTCATTCATTGTCCCTCTCCCTTCCCAAAGGCAATGTCTTATTGGTTCAAATTGCTGCTACTCAGAATTTAAGGTAAGAAACAAAAATATTTTGAAATGGAGTGCATGGGCCCGACAGACTTATTTGGCTGGCTGCTGTGGCACTTGCTTTTGCCAGCAGGGCCAGCTGGGCGAGGAGGAAGAGGAGGAGGAGAAGGAGGAATGGAATAGGAGCAGGAACAAGAGCCACCACCACAGCAGCAGTCTGGCCCTGGCAGCAGCTCCAGCCCTTTTGAGCTTCTAGGCCCTTGGCAGCCATCCACTACCCCTGACTCTGGACTTGCTTACATGCCACAGTGTGAATGGCTCTTTGCAAGCTCCAGCCCTTTTGAGCTTCTAGGCCCTTGGCAGCCATCCACTACCCCTGACTCTGGACTTGCTTACATGCCACAGTGTGAATGGCTCTTTGCAAGCCTCATCTAAAATAGAAGGAAACAGGTAGCTTAAAATGGAAGGAAAGCTTTCTTGCTTTCTTTCTTTCATAGAAAGTATCATAGAATCATAGGGTTGGAAAGGGCCTACAAGACCATTGAGTCCAACCCCCTGCTCAATACAGGAAGCCTGATTCCCAGGCAGTCTCCCATCCAAGTACTAACCAGGGCTGACCCAGCTTAGCTTCCGAGATCAGATGAGATCGGGCGCATCCAGCCCTTTGCCTTCTTAGCTTTATAAACTGTAATAAAGACTACTACTGTTATGCTCTGTTTTGTTTGTTTTATATGTTTTATAGATTGGGCCAACTTTGGCTTAATTTACACGTCCAGATGAATTAAGTGACAAGAGTCCTGAGGTAGCAGAGTACGTTGTACCATTTTGGACTACAAGAAGGAGCACCAGTTTTAAATGCTCCCTCATAAACAACTTCCTGCTAGTAAAAACTAAATATTGGAGGGAGGGTCTAACCCAGTTGATTTGCTATTGTCGTTCAAGTCTGCAGTCTCAAGTATATCACCTCAGAACTCTTACCACCTCATTCCCAGCTAATTTTGTTGCACATGTAGACCAGGACTTTGCGTGGAATAGTTCAGTATGGCCTCTTAGGGTAGGGTAACAGAATAGGGGTAAGAATTATTAACAAGGGTTTAAATACAGGTGAGTGTTAACAGGTGAGTGTTTACAGGAACAAAATCCATGTAAGACGGTTATGAGTTCCAGTGACAGAGAACAGCAAGTTAGAAACAACACAATAGGGAAATAGAGTTTGCAATTCAGGATTTATGTGGACCAAAGAGGGTGAGAAAGACTATGGAGAGAAAGAGTATAAGTATGAGGTAAAGACTGAATATATTTAGAAGTCAATAGGAGCTGAAATAGAATGTGATGGAGAAAGATGTCCAAACAAAACATGAACATAATAGGATGGAATGGATGGAAGATTAGATAATACACCTGTGTTCCATAGTATGCACAGTGTTTTCTTCAGTGTTAACTCTCAAAAGAATGAAGTGGTAATGTTGAACATATTTCCATAATCAACATTCAAGGGTTGTTATCTTGCCTATAGGAACAAAGGTCTCCAGAGTGTTTTAGCCACTTCCTTTTTATGACAATCCTAGGACCTTCTCTGTTTTGATCTTTACCAGAACTGTAGATTCTTACTGCTTTCTTCAATTTCTGATTCATCTACTGAATATGTGACCAAATCACCTAATAGACTGAAGTCAGAATTTGTTCTCCAGGAAAACATATTGGTAACCAAGCTCTTAGTTTATGGAGTATTTTTATTTGTTGGCCTCAACATTAGTAGTAAAAAGAAGTGCTGATATAGGCATCTCTTGTCAGGAGAAATTATCTCCAACAAGGGCTAGTAATACTTATAAGCAAGCTCCAATGTATTGACAACCTCAAGCACGAATTAAAAGCATGCAGGCTTGTAAACAGCCACTCACCTAGACATCTATGGTACATAGGTTGCCTCCAGGCAACCAACAGAAGTTTTTGTAAATTGGAAAGAGTTTGGTTCTTTAATTATAGAAGGAAATTATGTTTCCGAGAGGTGAAATGTTTATGTCATTACTGAAATTAAAACGTTGTGAAGGAGACATGATAAAGAAAGTTTACCCACATTTATTTCAGTAGGTTTTCAAACCATTTTTAGGGCTCAGTCCTATAAGGTTGACACCCGCAAGATGGAAGTTTCTAATCTCAGCTTCCGAGAATCCTATGCCCTGCTAAGCTACCGCCAGCAGGGCAAGAGGAGGGATGGAGGCAATTTTTGCCTCTCCATCCTCTGTTTCATTTCCCCCCCTCTAGATGGTCCTTTGAGATGTGCTGGCAAGGCTAGAGCTGGAGATGCTAGAGCTCCCCTCCCTGCCAAGAGAATGTCCCCTTTTTGACCCCAACAAGGTCCTCCGAGGCTGCTTTTGTGACCTTGGAAAGTGGGCATTGTGGCTCTTTCCGCAGCAGCTGGGAGGGGCAGGGGAGGAATTGGATCATGTAGTCCACCTCTCTAAGTCATTGCAGTGTCTATGGCTTTGGGAGGGGAAATCAGAGAAATTTTATGGTCCCTGGGATGCTCTCCAGGAACCATAGGATTCATCTCTTATTATATAAAACTTAATCAACTGCTCTAATATTCAGATCCTTCTTCTTAAGCAGCCAAAGGGAAACCATTGTTTTTAATCACTGCATTTATTCTCATAAATGTACAAGGCCCCAGAGAACCTTTTAGTGGATATTTGTATCAATTTGGGATATATCAAATTGATAAAAATTGATATCTGTTTTCATCCCATGGGTCTTGATGTGAGATTTTAATGCACACATAGGAACAAACCATGTTATTTCCACAAAATTAGGTGTGTATTTAGAAAATTGCTTCAGTAGGTGTAACTAGGTAGGTGTAACTAGGCACAGTTATCCACACTCTGGCAACGTCCTGTTAGGACTACTGCAATGAATTTTGTCTGGGGTTGGTTTTGAAGAGTGTTTTGAAACTGCATTTGATTCAAAATACAGTGATTAGATTAGTACTCGAGACTGGGTTAGAGAGGAGAAGAAATTAGTCCAGTTTGTTTTTTTATGCGAGCCTGCCAGATTCGCATTACACAAACCTCTGCATGAACCAAAATGCAGTTAAGACATCAATATATGCAGTTTTCTGCATATAGTTTGGGCTCAAAATTCAAAGATAAAAAATGTGTATGAAACACATATAGTATAGACAAAATTATGTATATTACAGAGAAGTGCACAAGAATGCTTTATCTTAGGAAAAATCACCTGTAAATGCATATGATTTGAAAAATGCATACAAAATATGTACATTTTGAGAAATGTGCATTAAAAATTGTATGAATTTTATATGAATTTTCAGGAAGACTTTTTAAAAATTGCAAATGTATATGAAAACGGGACAAAACAAATGTAACTTTGGAAAAAATGAGAAAATCAAACTCAGCAGTTACATCCATCTGGGCATATGATATCAGTCATATCTCAACCATATCAAAACATCTACAATACCTTCCCGTCTGTTTCTGAGCACAATTCAAAATGATGGTTCTTACCTTTAAAGCTCTACATGGCTTGGGACCTAGGTATTCAAAGCTCTACATGGCTTGGGACCTAGGAATTTTAAGAATCGCCTCTTCATGAACAAATCTCCTTGGGTATTGTGATCATCTTCAGAAACTGATCCCTGAGTCTTGCCACCTTAGGAGGTAAGGTGGGCAATGACTGAAATATCACCTTTTCAGTTGTGACACAATGGGCCTGTTTACACAACATGCTAACCGACACTCAGTGGTTGAATTAGGGATGGGCGGAACGCTTACCTGCCGTTCCGTGTGGGGTCCATGGGGGGGGGGAGGCGATCTGTTCCTCCCCCGTGGAATCCTCTTTGGCCGGCTCCGCTCCGCGGTAATTCCGCAGAGCCACCGGCCGGCTCCGAAGTGCCAGCAATATGGCCGCCATGCTGTATCACTGGCTGAAGGAGACTACTAAGGCCTATTAAACTAAGGTCTTTACGGCTGCAAATGCTGTCCTGGACACCATTTGTGTCCTCAGTCAATCTGCCCAGCCAGCGATATGGCAATGGCGGCTTTATCGCTGGCGCTCCAGAGCTAGCCAGCGGGGAGGATCCGGCCGGCGAGTATTCCTCCTGGAGGTGCAGGTAGGAAATCCGATCCTCCCTGGCCTTTGGGGGACCGGATTCAATAGAATCTGGCCTCATTGGGATCCGTGGAAGATTTCTCCAACATCCCTAGGTTGAATATGGGTTGTTGTTAAACCATGTGTTATTTGTTGAACCATGGGTTAGCATGTTGTCTGAACCCAGGACATTTGCCGCAGGATGGCTTGTTAACTATGCAGTTTGGCTTGTTAACCACCCTGAACAACCCAACTTGTTCAGGCTGGCTTGTTCAAGAAAAATAAGCCACACTGCTTAACAAGTCATCCTGCAGAAAGTGTCCTGGATTCAGGCAACATGCTAACCCATGGTTCAACAAACAACTCACAGTTCAAAGCCAACCCACACTCAACCACTGAATGTGGGTTAGCAGGCAGGTTCATCTGGAACCAAGTCTGTTTTTCTTTTTGGTGCCAGGTGAAAACCTCTCCTACGCCCAAAACTTTTTAGATCTGGCTTTAATACCATTTAACGGCTGAATTTATGTGTGCTCTGCTTTTAAATTGTCTAAATTAGCTTATTTTTTATTTTTTTTGTATTTCATTGTAAGCCACTCTGGGAGCCCTTTGGGTTGAAGAACAGGTAATAAGTGTCTAAAAGAAAATAAAATAATCCTGTGGATGCATTTTGGGCTACAACTATTCAAATTAGCTCATAAATACAAGTTGTTGATGAGCCACCGATTAACATAGGCATGTGTGGTTAGATGATACAGTAAGAATGTTTGACTAATAGTATCTGCGGACTTATTTGTGTTGAAAGGACCTTTCCCTTTTAGTAAAAGCATATGATAAAGCAATTTCCTGTAGAAAGACACTGCAGAAGAAGATGATATTTAAAATAAATTAAATAACAGTCTGGCTTTCATATGAGAACACTTAATCTTTTTCAAGTATTACAATTTCTAAGGGACAAAATAATGTAATGGAAGCAGTAGGATTAGTTTGGCTCCATGCTCTAAAAAACCGATAGGCAAGAAAAAGGATTTTCCTTGGAGAAGTCGCTTTAGCAGACTCTCGAACAAGATTAATTTTAGGGATTTTATTTGTTATTAAGACACATTACAAAGATGTATTTGCTATGTAGTACACTACGCATAATACAGAAAGCAAACATGAAGAATGGAGGGAAACTGTTCTTATTCATTTTTGTCTGTTTCTCTGTGTTAGTGGATAACACATAGTAAACTATTAGGCTGAGATATTTAGCATTTTGAACTGGAACCATTAATTTAAACTACAGAGCTTCCTACTTGCTCTACTTGTCAATTTCACATCTCCCAAAGGAATATCTGGAACAGATGGAATTTGGGGTTCATAGATGAGAATGGATTTCTGAGTACTGTCTTCCCTTACTGGTAAGAACATAAGAAGAGCCATGCTGGATCAGACCAAAGGTACATCTAGTCCAGCATTCTGTTCACATAGTGGCCAACCAGCTGTCAACCAGGAACCCCCAAGCAGGATGTGAGCGCAACAGCACCCTCAAAGAGGACAAGGCAGGCAACAGAGAATGCTGTTTGTTGTGGGTATCAGAGGAGAGATGTGTGTGGAAAAGGGAGTGGGGAGATCCATGACTGTGTGTTTGGAAAGCTTTTGCATGGATTGTACCATACTTAAGAAGCTGGTTCCAAGGAATGTGGATGTAAAATGACACGAAGGCCTGTTGTGACAACTGTGGTAATGGGTTCCAGAACTAAGTGGACTTCCTATACATGCACACTTCCCATTACATTGTGGCTGAACTGCTAGTCTAGTCCATGTACCTAGGCCCAGGTTCACTCATTGCCTATCCTGCTTCGAAGGCTTGAGCATTTTCATTGGCGCTTGGACCATTTACTTCACCAGTAACTGAATTCCTAAATCCTAACAACTGGAAGTTCACAGTAACGTAATAGAAAAGTAACATAAATATGGAAATAACAGCTGCATGACTGTTTTTGATTTATGAAAGTCAAATTAGAAAAGTGTCATCATGACTTCGTTAATTTTTCACAGTTGCAACATGTAGCCATGTTGGCTGTATCTGTTTCCCCATCTTCTACTTCATTGGTAGCTCATTAGGAGTGCCGGCATATTTCACCCAGCAGCTTAAAATGCAAAGAGTGGTAAGGGAAGGATTTTTCATTTCTGTTATTCTGTGGCTTCTAAAAAGGGGGACTGGAGAAGAAATGAGAGTATTCTTTCTCAAGGCTTTATGTATTTATACCACCTCTTTTGTAACTTGCCTTGCCTCTCAGGAGGGCATACACAGTTGTAATCCCATTTTATCATCACAGCAACCCTATATTTATTTTTATTTATTTATTTATTATTAAATTTATTAATCGCCCATCTGGCTGGTCACCCAGCCACTCTGGGCGATGTACAACATACAATAAAAACAGTTTAAAACAATAAAATTCTACAATAAAAACATTTTCTAAAATACCCTAACCCACCCCAAATGCCTGCCTGAACAGCCACGTTTTTAATGCATGACGGAAGCTCATTATTACTATACCATACCTATATGGTAGGTTAGTCAGTGAGACGGTAACTAGCCAAGGGCCACCTAGTCAGCTTCGCGTCTGAGTGGAGATTTGAACCTAAGCCGTCCAGCTCCAAGTCTAGAACTCTAGCCATTGGTTTTCAATCTGGTGCACACATCTTCATGATGTGAAGGTTCACTGCGAGCTCTTTCGGCTAATTATTTTTTGTGTCTTCCAAGGTAAAATTTCTGAAACTTCACACTGTAGTGACATTGGATTCTTGTTTTCAAAACTTTGCACTGTGATTATGAAAGTTTAGGGAGTACATGGGCTTAGGTCCAGAGTTCCTGCTCACAGAACAATCCTGCTATAGGAAAGGGGAAGCAATTTTTGCATATTTCCCCTACAGTGCTCTGTGCTGCTTGAAAAGTGCTCTGGAGAGTGGGGGACCCTCCAGAACACGGGGGGGGGGGAGCAGGAATCAGCAAAAATCACTTCCTCTCATTCTTCCAGCAGGAACCTCTGTGAATGGAAACAGACCTTCTGCAAGTAGAGGAGACAGTTAGGATCCAACCCATAAGCTGGAGGATAAACACTATCTCACATTTGGAATGCAGATGATTTGGTTTATTTTAAACTTGGTTTCTTAGATTCTTACTTATTTTCTGTGGTGGCACCTCAGTTGTGGAACACCCTCCCTAGGGATGCTCACCATATATGTTTTCTGTTGCCTTTCAGATGCTAGGTTCAGACAATTCTCTGTTTAATCTAAGTTTTAACAGCTGTGTTGTGTTGTATTTCTGCTCCAGTAGCTGTTTCCACTCTTTATGTGGTTTTATTCTGACAAGGGACAGGCTGTAGCTCAGTGGCAGAGCAAATACTTTGCATGAAAGGTTCCAGGTATGTCCAGTCTGCGGCAGCTTCAGGGAGGGCTGAGAAAAATTACTGTCAGAAACTCTGAAGAGCTGTTGCCAGTCAATATAGATGATATAAGCTAGATGGATCATAAGACCAGAAGAAGAGGCATGCTGGATCAGACCAAAGGCCTATCTAGTCCTGCCTTTGTTCACACACTGGGCAATCAGATGGGAGATTTTCTCACCAGCACTGCAAGCAACATTTGGGAAACTGCACCTTTCCTGGGCAATCCAACTCACAGGGTTTCTTATTTTTTAGCAAGTGCTTATATTTCAGTGTCTAAGGAACTCTCTGCCACTATAACTTAGAGTTCCACAAGCTGATCCTTTTCTGCCACCATCAAGTCTCTTAGAATACTTTAGGTATAAGAGGCTTACACGTGAGATGGGCACCCCCACTGGAGACAAGAACTGTTAAACAAGTAATTTATTAAAAGGATGTTTTGTACATAAGGGAATACTAATATTTACTTTGGTGATTTCAAAAAACTTACCATTTTTAAGGACTCAAGACTCGACACTGTTGCTACTACAAGCCTCTTAATGACTTTTTACCTCAGGCCAAATTCCCTAAACTTCCACCCCAGCCAAATACAATCACATCCAGGTTCAGCTCATGGATATAGCCTTCTTCTGACTCCCAAAGCACCTCCTATTGTATTTCTGGTTGCTTGGACAGTTTGTCTGGGTTTTTACTGCCTGCTTCTTTAACCTTCTTCTGGGAAGATCTTAGGGAAGCCTCCTGGCATAACACAGCTATCTGCTCCCTACTCCTGATCTTCACCAGCCACATATAGTTATTCCACAGAGAAGGAATAGTTTAAAAGTCAGACCTTAGCTATTGGCTTTCTCCTCAGCTTTCTCCTAGTCCTTCTAAAAAAAACACCCACCAACCAACACACCTTCTCTTTCTTTGACTATCAACAGACTCTCTCTGGCCCTAACTGTAAACTCTTTTAATTGTCCACCATCATTTCTCAGCCACTCTTTTCCACCTAGCTAGAATCCCCAGACAATCAGCTACTACTAAAGAAGCCTTCACCACAGTAACAACACTAGGCCTCAGGTCTACACAGATACAGTATAGGCTCTCAAAGGTCACACACAGTATTTACATAGGGCTTTGCACGGACCTCACGATTCTTGTCGTAGGCTGATTTGGATCTTCTGAATCAGCCCTGATTTGCTTTGGGGTGCTTTGGATCTGATTTGCTTTGGATTGAGATCCAAATCGAGATTCAGATATCTGAATTATTCAGATTTTACGTTTTGCCATTGACTTGTACTGGAAAACAGAAACAACTAACTTTTTCAGATTTTACGATAAATACATGAAAGTTGGGGACCTGGCAGCTCCAATGGAGGTGACTGGATCTGCCTAATTTCAGGCAGTTTGGCCTAGTAGTTTTGTGCTAGGCACAGGTAAAATTTGCTTTTTTAAAGGAAATATCTCAAAGCAAAGAGCTATAATTCTGTAGTGCTTCTGCAGAAATGCATGACATTTGGGCACTTGGCTGCCCCTATGGAGGTGACTAAACCTGCCAAATTTCAGATAGTTTGGTCCAGTAGTTTTTGTGCTAGCCATGCATAAAATTTCCTTTTCTCAGAAACTAAAACAAAGATAAAAAAACACAAAACACCAACTGTCAGTGGCACAGGGATTAGAGATGCTAATCAGAAGGTGTTTAAGGTGACAATTAGGAGGTCACTATCCCTAATCTCTAGTGTAGGGGTTTTTTTTGAAGTGCAAAAGTACTTTCCTTTTGTCTGTCCTGAATCTGCCACTGACCTAGGGATGTACGAAAGTCACTTATCTTTTCGAAGGGTGACATTCGCAGTGGGGGGGAGGCGCTCTGTCCCTCCCCCCCAAATTCTCTCCGGCCAGCTCCACTCCACGGCAATTCTGCGGAGCCGCCGGCCAGGGCCGCCCGCAGCCGGACATCCGGCCGTTGGGCAGCCTGCACAGGGACGCAAATGGCAGCTGCCCACTGCCATTTGTGTCCCTGTATTTTGCTGTGATAGGCTACGTAGCCTATCATGGCAAAACCCCCTCAAAACAGCAAACGTAAATGGCGGTGGCTACGGCAGCCGCCATTTGCATTCCCTTTTTTTTTGGCTGTGATAGGCTACGTAAATATTTACGTACGCTATCACGGCAAAAAAAAAAGGGAACGCAAATGGCGGCTGCTGTAGCCGCCGCCATTTGTGTTCCCTTTTTTTTGCCGTGATAGGCTACGTAAATACTTACACAGCCTATCACGGCTTCCTCAGGGATGCAAATGGCGTCCCTGTGTTAACCATGATAGGGTACGTAAGTATTTACGTAGCCTATCACGGCTATAATGAAGAAGTGAATGGCGGCCGTGGCCACCATTCGCAAAGCAGCGCTAACGGCAGCAGGTAGGTGTCCCATTTCGTGCGCCTTTCGCGGGGCGGGGGGGCTTCGTTCCGCCACAGATTTCGGGGGACCGAATGCACTGGCATTCGGCGTCACCGAGATCCGTGGCAGAATTCTCTGACATCCCTACACTGACCCGAGGCTCTCATTAAGGGAAGAAAGAAAAGTTAAACATCCCTTTGGCTGCAAATTGCAATGCACATTACCTGGAAAAGTCACACTGACTGCACTCAGTGGGGCTTATTTATTAATTGCACTGCTGCAATTTCTCTACTCCATATAATGTTATAAGCCTCCCCCCTTGTTTGCCTTCCTTCTAAATTAAATAGCTCAAACATTGAAGCCTTTTATAGAGGAGCTGTTCCAGCCTCCTGATCATTTTGTCAGCCCTTTTCCCCAGGAAGGGTAAGATGAAGCAAACATTTAAAACATACATATAGCCTAGCCTGATCGTATTCTTCTTATGGTCATTTTATATGACCATAAGGGAAAACAAGCGAACAGCAAAGTGTTTTGGAAAATCAGCAAAAGTGATGATTCTTCATATTATCTGTATTGTGTAGTGCTTTGCCCCACAGTATATATTGAACTGTGTATTAGTGTACTGCTTTAGCCACACACTGTTTGCTTGTGCACAGTAATGTGTATTTGCACTCACACAGCGCACACACACACACGACCAAAAGAAAAGCAGATACAGAAAGAAAAATCTACATACAAGCTAAGGGGTGAGGGGAAGGGAAAAATCACTAAAGCCTAACAGAAGAGAAAAGGTTTGTTTGTTTGTTTGTTCGTTTGCATTCTTTGGGTTTTTTATAAGAATATAGAGAGTTGAAAAATGGGAAGGGAAGGAATAGTAATTGAGATGGGTGGGAAGGGGGGAGCCAAAGAACAAGCAGTGCAGAGCAAGGAAATGAACTGTTGGGTTAAAAGTTCAGCCCTATTAGCACCCAGAAATGTCACTTCCCAAGGTTCAGTTCCCCCCCTCCCAGGTCCTCCTCTCCCCCTCCCTTCACTAGCAAGTTATTACATTTGCTCAGACAGGGTGTCTGGGCTTCAGTATTGTCTGAAGCAATCCAAAGCACTTCGGATCTCTCTGACCCGCTTTGGACTGATCCGGACCCTCATTGGATTCAGACCAAAGTGGTCCGAATCACTGTGATCCACTTCGGAATTTGGGATTCAGACTGAAGCAGTGTACAGCCCTAATTTACAGAACATTACATCACATAAACAGTTATATACATGGCATTTCTTCACACTTCTTCTGATACCAGAGGTAAAATATAGCCATCAGGACTAGTAGCCATTGGTATCCTTAACCTCCTTGAATTTGTCTAATCCCCTTTTAAAGCCATCCAAGTTGGTGGCCATCACTGCATCTTGTGGTAGTGAATTCCATAGCTGAACAAAGTGCTGTATGAATAAGTACTTCCTTTTATCTCTCCTGAATTTTCCACGATTCAGCTTCATAGGATGATCCCAGATTCTAGTATTATGAGAGAGGGAGGAACATTTGTCCCTATTCATGTCCTCTACACCATGATTAATTGTATACACCTCTATCATGTTTCCCATTACTCACCTTTTTTCTAAGCTAAACAGCCCCAGACGTTGTAACCTTTCCTTGTGGAGTTGTTCCAGCCCCTTGATCATTTTCGTTGCCCTTTTCTGCACCAATGGACTGACTCAGTATAAGTCACCTTTCTATTATCAAAATTAATTGTATTGATATGTTTTTTTTGGCTTAACAAGCTTTTTTGTTCTTTTGTTAGCTGCTTTGAAAGCATTCCCTTAAAAAAAAAAAACTGAATGGTGGGTCATAAAGATCTTAAGCAATAAATAAATAATAAATTATTCTTGGCTTTTGCTTAGTCTTGCATTTTTGCAATGTGTGGTGCCTTCTATTCAAAGGCATGACCTGCAGTTCCAATAAGAACCAATCAAACAAGTGGCTGCTATCAACCTTATCAATGTCCATTAATAAAAAGAGGCGGATGGTTTGAGTTCCAAGAGTTCAGATGTGCTGCTTGATGTGATCTTTCCCAAGGCCCAAAGTGCTGTGGGCGTTTTGATCCAAGCACGTCACAAATGAAACCTTTGAGTCAAATTCCCTCTTCATTGCCACCGCTTCAAAAGAAGACAAACAATAACAAAAATATCCATTCCCTTTTTGTCCTCCCTCGCAGTTCAATCTAGTCATTCCTTTTCCTCTGCTGCTTAAGGCTATAGTTACAGCAGTTAACTTTTTTAAAATGGGAAAACAAGGAATTAATGTGCATTAAAGAAAGGCTTCTTTGTACCAAGCACTGTACAATATAGTGTTTTTAAAAGTCGGAAAATATGTTAGCAGGAAAGCCTAGGCTGTAATTTAGATAACAACCCTGACAATGAGCTAGCTTGTTAATTGTAAAGACTTGTGGAGAGCTGCCAGCTACAGTACCCTTCTTTTTATAGCCTACCATGCATTCCTCTTGTAAGACAGTGAATGACGTGACACTAGGTTTTATACTATATTTTGGAATCTTTCATTTAGTTTCCTGTCTTGATGCTGTGCTACCCATTTGACAGGCACTTTTATAATGCCAAAAGAATCCCAACTGGCATAATGGGTGGTCCTGGGAGCAAGGCAGACACAAATGTGTTGTGGATTGCATGTTGATGCTCTAGACCTCATTGTAATCACCCTTTAAACCAAGTATGCAGGATGCAAAGAGCGAATGCTAGCCAAATTACTCATCTCAAAACCATTCTAGAAATTGTGGTTGGTGAGCGATGCTTTTCAGCTTTGTACTTCAGAGCACTTCTGTCATTAATGTTATGTGCTTGAAGTGTAGGGCTGTTTCCAGCGCACGCACACAGACCCTCCAGTAAATGCAGAAATGAAGAGAAAAAGCTGTGTTTCCTTTGATCTACTTGCTGGATTTGTTTTGAAGAATGGGTGGGGAGGGGTCAGCGAAGGGGCCTTTCCTTCCCAACAACTTGCGGAATAAAAGTGCTTGATGCACTGGTGTCCTCAAACTGATTCCGATATCTTCATTTTGTTGTGTTTTTCTGGTTCATGTCACCTTTGCGTGGTGTTCACTCATTCAGTTTGCTTTCTCCCATTTCTGCATTCATCTGCAACTTTTTAAACACGTTTTTGGAAGCATTTTGATGAGAACTGCTTCTGAACATTTGGGAAGTGCGAACATCCATGGATACGTAGGTTCTGATCCTCATGGCAAAACGTTGATCATGCAGCATGTCGATTATGATCTGCTGGTCGACTGCTTGACCGCTTGAGGTAGATCATGACCGGTCTGCTAGTTTGCACCCCGCTCCCCCCTTCCCTCCTCTAAGCAAGGATTGAAAGCAGCAACAGGGATAGGCAACTCTTCCAACAAACCTGCGACAAAACTCTCTCCTTTCCGCAGTCGCGTTTGTTTTTTTGTTTGGCTTCGCCTTCCCGCACAGTCTACAAACAAAAACTGACAGCAGCAGAAAGGATTGGCAACTCCTCCAATCAGTTTCTGCACACCTGCTGTCCCAGGGACCTCTACATTCGTTACACAGGTTTCATTGCAAAAAAGCGAGAGCCCAAAGTTTCCCTTTTTACCTTGCATTTGCCAAACTAGTAGGAAATCCTCCAGCAGCTATTTTATTTTGCTTTACTTTGAATTAATCAAATTGTGCAAACAACAACAACCAGCAACACTGGAACCCCAACATCCTTTGGGACATCCTTCGCAACATCCTTTGCAATGTCAGTCTCATTTCCAAAACCGCTACTCGCTTTTCCATCAGATTGCAAAAAGGCACTTTTCCAAATTGGGCGGGTGAGAGGGAACAACTACTTTCCCCAGGAGAAACCAAACCCCACTGCCCATTTATTGTCTTTCCTTTTAAACTCAGAGGGGCTAATAGCAAGCTTCCAGAGATGCTAAGATCCTCCATCTGTTCCTCACCTGGCATGGAAAGGAGTAGACTGAACTGAGCTCTGCTCCATCCTTGGAAGGAAACTGACAGCTTTTTTTCATGGAGGATGCAAATTGCAAGATGGAATAATGTTTTCTCCACCTACCTCCACTTCCTCCCAAAGTAGGAACGTCAATCGCAGGAATGGGACATCATGGGACCTCTCCACCATGCTGGAAGTAGTCAGCTTCCAACATTAACAAGATACTGTTTTGTTTTCCACAAGGGTCTGAAGTTAAATAATGAAAGTCAGCTCTTCAGAAATCATGAAAACTAGAAACTTAGGTCATACATCAGATGAGGGAACTGGTAAAACTGCACCTGGATTAATACTTACAGCCAGAACCTGTCTAGTTTATTTGGAAGTCAGTCCCGCTGAGTTTAGTGGGATTTGCTCCAAAGTAATGGCTGATTCACTTAAGCATGTATTTTTCATTTGAAAATTGAGGAGCTGGGGAAAGGAAGAGTTCTGAGCGCTATACAGAGCTGAGGGCACTCTCTAGTAATTCGGACATAAAATTCTGCATCGATACAAGCAGCTCATCCCAATGTATGGGTCATCGTGGGATTAGGGATGTCAGAGAATTCCGCCATGGATCTCGGTGAGGCCGAATGCCAGTGCATTCGGCCCCTCCAAATCCGTGGCGGAATGAAGCCCCCCGTCCCCCCCACGAAAGGCGCGCGAAACGGAGCACTTACCTGCTGCCGTCTGTGCTGACTTGCGAATGGCGGCCGCATCTGCGGCCACCATTCGCTTCCTCATTACAGCCGTGATAGGCTACGTAAATAATTACGTCGCCTATCACGGCTAATGCAGGGATGCCATTTGCGTCCTTGCGGAGGCCGTGATAGGCAATGTAAGTATTTATGTAGCCTATCACGGAAAAACCACAACAACAGCAGACGCAAATGGCGGCGGCTACGGCGGCCGCCATTTGCGTTCCCTGTTTTTCTCCATTTTAGCCTACGTAAATATTTACGTAGCCTATCACAGCAAAATACTGGGATGCAAATGGCGACCACTACGCCATTTGTGTTCCCTTTTTTTCCCCCCGTAATAGCCTACGTAAATATTTACATAGGCTAAAACGGCAGAAAAAAGGGAACGCAAATGGCGGCCGCCGTAGCCGCCATTTGTGTCCGCTGTTTTTTTTTTTTAGCTGTGATAGGCTACGTAAATATTTACGTAGCCTATCACGGCAAAATACGGGGATGCAAATGGCGGCGGCTATGGCTGCCGCCATTTGTGTCCCTGCAGGCTGCCCAGTGGCTGGATGTCCAGCTGCGGGCGGCCCCGGCTGGTAGCTCGGTGGAATCTCCATGGAGCGGAGCTGGCCAGAGAGAATTTCAGGGGGAGGGACAGAGCGCCTCCCCCCCACCGCGAATGCCACCCTTCGAAAAGGTAAGTGACTTTCGTACATCCCTAAATGGGATGCAGCAGGTAACTGCAATTTGCTTTGCCCCAAGCTGGCATTTTGCGTCTGACTGTGGCTGGTGGACCTTATGGCTCTGGTAAAAAGGAGGGGAAAGTAGATCCTGCAAGCCAAAAGTTTGCCCACCCCTTGTCGAAGAGATGCAGATTAGGGGTTGGATCCAATGTTATGTGAGCAGACTTTCACTGGCACAACAGGACTTCCCTGCCCTCTCCTCCCCCCTGTAGCCCCACATGTATCCCCAAAGAAAGATGGGGGGGAGGAGGATATACTTTCTGCTAGCAGTTTCTGTTGTGCTAGCAAATGGCCAGCAATGGACAACCCTAGGTCAGTTCATATCAGAATTCACAAGGATCTAATTTTTCAAGCATCCATGGTCCTTGCATTTTAACTATTTCTGTTACCAGTTTTGGCGTATTAGTCTATTTAATTAAGGATCAATTCACAAGATCAAATTGAAAATGTTATTTCAGTACAGGGCTGGGTGGTGGATGATGAAGATGCCATATGATTTGTTTTGCTACATCTCCATCTTTTAACTGCAAGCAGCAAGGATGAAATCCAGGTTCACCAATCTTCTATTGGCTGAAGATACATTGGACCCTGTCCAGTAACTATAAAAACTCTTGGGATTTGGGATTGATACCTAATTAGGTAACAAGCTGTTTCATTAAGTATCTATTATTAGATACTTAATGGACCTGGATGGGGAAGAATAAGCCGAAGCTGAACCCTGACAAGACCGAGGTACTGTCAGAGGTGTTTCTGAGTGCAGGGAGTGGGATAGCAGTTCAGATTCTGAAGAAGAACCTCCAGACAAGGGGGAGGTGTTTTCTCAGGCTAGTCCAGACATGACTAGGATGGCTTCTCAGGTTACAAATGTCCAGCTGGCTGAGGATGAGGGTCCCTCTTCACCCACCCTACCCCGTGAGAGACAGCGAGCGAACAGAAGGAGCCGGGGTTTGGGGAGTCTGATAGAAGTGAGATGCAGGTGCAGAGCAAAGAGAGAGAAGGCAGGGGCAGAACTTAGACAGTGTACCTGATTGGTCTTGTGTGCTTAGAAGCCTCATGAGAGAGACGGACCTACTCCCCTTAAGTTGGCTAGCGAGACTGCCTCCCTCTTCAAATGGTGGGCAACTCTCATAACTTCCTTTTGAATCCCCTGAAGGCATTCCTTTGTAGACTGAGAGTCATTGAGAATTTGCATCTGTAACACCCTGTGGAGTAATAGATTAAAAGCTGTAGACTGAAGCCTCTTGTCCGTGTTTGTTTCCAGCGTTGAAATAAAGTGGGGGCTAAAGGAATCCTGACAGGTACTTTTGGTGGGGACAAGAGGAGGTTGGGCGATGTTGACCTGGTGTTGAATGGGGTACGTCTACCCTTGAAAAAAGAGGTCCGCAGCCATTTTAGACTCCCAGATATCCATGGAGGCTCAGGTGTCAGCTGTGAGCTGGGCAGTGCTGTACCAACTCCATCTGATACAGCGGCTGCGCCTCTACCTTCCCGACTATCTGCTTCTGTCGGTAGTACATGCCCTGGTCTGCTCTCGTCTAGACTACTGTAATGCGCTCTACATGGGGTTACCCTTGAAGATGGTTCGGAAGCTGCAGCTGGTGCAGAACATGGCGGCTCACCTGATGAAAGGCAACCGCCGCCATGATCACATCACTACAGTGCTGAAGGAGTTGCACTGGTTACTAGTTGTTTTCTGGGCCAAATTCAAGGTGTTGGCTTTGACCTTTAAAACATTATACGGTTCCAGCCCAGCCTATCTCAAGGAGTGCCTTCAGCAACACCAGACAGGCCGCTCAACAAGATCAGCCTCGGATGGCCTTCTCTCTGTCCCATCAGCCAGGACAGCTAGGCTGGTTGGGACGAGGGAGAGGGCCTTCTATGTGGTGGCCCCCACTTTGTGGAACTCCCTCCCTAGGGAACTCAGCCATGCCCCCTCTTTAATGAGCTTCCGCCATGCATTAAAAACGTGGTTGTTCAGGCAGGCATTTGGGGTGGGTTAGGGTATTTTTAGAAATACAATGTTTTACATGTGGAATATTATTGTTTTAAACTGTCGTACTGTGTTGTTTTAAACTGGGTGACCAGCCAGATGGGCGATTAAGAAATTAAATAAATAAATAAATAAATAAATAAATAAGAATTAGACCAATTTTAAGTCATTACATCACTTGGTTTATTATTTCAATTGGAGGTAGTATCTGCCTTATTTTTAATGTACAGCAGAGGATTCTAAACTCCTAATTTTGTGGGTTCTAAGCCTCGGTCAAATGTTATGTTCCCCCAATGGATGAATGCAGCCCCAAAATGCTTCTTCATAGCAATGTTCTATGTGGAACCTGCAGTGCTTAGCCCAGCTCTTCATACAAACAAGGAATACTTTCCCCCCTCTTGCAGTTGTGTACTTGGTACATGACCACACTGTTGCTGCTAGCTGGTAGAATATACTCGTTTTAAGTTCTATTGATTTTTTTTTATAGCCGCCTCCCTCAAAACCGAAAGTACTGTTTCAAACCTGAAGAAATGGAACTTAACTGGGGAAATGAAAATGAAACATAACCGGGAAATGAAACTACTCCTCTCAGGGATACCCCCTCCCAACAACAAAACCCTCCAGGCCTGACCTTTTTTCTCTCTTTCCTTGCCTCTGTAGGCCTCAAACCTTCACACAACGTCATGCCAAACTTGTACAAATTTAGAACGTCTGTAAAACATATAGCCAAGATTTGATACCAGTTTCCTGACAGTGCCAATAGTTGTCTGTTTCACAAATTCCAAGATGGTGAATTTTGATTAAGTACTTGTTGCATACGCAACAAGGCTTTTTGTTGAATGAGTCTTAGATGCCGGTCTAATATAGCTGACCTAAAAGTTGTAAAACATTTTGCCACTGAAGCTTATTAAATGAAGTGGATAATTCCTGATCCTGTCCAGATCGCTGGAGTTAGTTGAAGTGCTGTTCTGACATTGCTGCTCTTTTTTTCTTAATTAAGTCAGCTAGTCTGACATTATTTGATCTTGCTAGAAGTTTATTCCTTCCAATTCTGTAGGAGTAGCTACAGAAGGAATTCTCTTCCTAAACTAAATTTCAGTTTTATAATAATATCATTGTTCCAACAGAAAACTGGGTTATTGATTCACGTATTAACATTTGAAATTGTGTCAGACTGCATGTTAATGCTTGGTATATAATTTATGCTTCCATATATTAATAGTGTTGGAGTATAAAACGTTCTGAAAACAAGTTATAAACATACATCTGGAGCTTAGAACACATTTATCCATCATACTGGGTCCTGGATCTCTCCTTGACCTGCTCCAAGCATTGCACTTTTCCCCCTTCCCTGAGTAGTTATATTTGGTGTGGTGATTCACCATCATGGAGAGCTAAGAAATGTATTGTTGATGGCAAAGCAACTACCAAATGCTTATTCCCTTCATCCCTGTGGACAGGAACATTACAGTAGAGATGCTGAATGGATATCCATTTTGAGAGGATATATTGGAGGTGAGGAATCTCATCAAATTAATCTTGACCTCTATCTTGCACTCCTTGTTAGTGTGGTGGGTATAACCAGTCCAGATGATACAAGTACTAGCTGTGCAGTACAATAATATACATACTTACTCAGAAGTATGCCCCACTGGGTTCAGTGGGACTTACTCCCAAGCAAATGAGTTTCAGATTGCAGCCTTAAGGAGCCAGTTCTCTTAAACTGATCTTTACTAAACTTGCGTCCTCTCCTCAAAACTATTGGTGCCAATTCGGCCACAGAAAATTTCCTCCGGGACAAACTAAATGTGATGTTAATTGCATGAATATGCTTAATGTACACATTTTTGTTATGTAAACAGCAGGAGACATCCCTTGAAATGCAAAGAGCAGCTCATGAGATAAGTTTCTTGTTGAGCTTGAGCAGGGAGAGAAAGAGTTAAACTTCCCTTCCATCCTTCTTTCCCTCCCACCCACCACTTCCAAGACTGTTCTGGCTTTTCCATGGATGCTGCTTACATAAAAAACAACAACCCATGCACATAATTGCATTTACAAACAATTAACATCATGTCTAGTTTGCCACTTAGTATTGATGGGAATGTGAGAGCCATTTTATTTATTTATTTGATGTAATTTGTTTATTTATTTTTATTTATTGCATTCATATCCTGCCTTTTTTCTCCTTGCAAGGAACACAAGGCAGCTTACATTATCCTCCTCCTCTTTATTTTATCCACACAATAACAATCCTGTGAGGTAGGTTGGGCTGAGGGTCTGTGATTGGCCGAAAGTCACCCAATGAGCTTCCATGGCTGAATGGGGGATAGAACCTGGATCTCCAAAGTCCCAGTATAACACTTTCACCACTACACCACTCTGGCTCCCATTTGTTTAAAACAATTGTATGTACTGAGCTCTATGTCTGGATTTGAATCCCAGGAAGCTTGGTTTTTTTTTGCCACTGTTTGCAATTCGGAGAATGTTTATTGCATTTGAATACCATTGAAATCAATGGGATGTAAGCATGGTTAACAATTTCCAAGATTGACCATTTGGGTTAGATCCAGACTTAGTCATACTTAAGTCTCATTGATTTCAATGGGTCTACTCAAAGTATGACTAAGAATGGATCTAACCCAATATAGAAGTTAGTTCAATTGAGTCAGTGGGATTTGTTTATATTCATATGGTTAGTTCTATTAAATTTGACACAAATATTTTAATTTAAATTAAGTGCTAAAATGTGTCTGAAGGTAAGTGAGAAAACAGATACCTCAATGTAAATAGAATTCCATCAAATGTGTTTCATAGCATGCTCTGTTGCCTGATATGCCAAACTATAACACTAACGTGGGCTGTATTTCTGAGCCCATTTTGCTCAAATTATATGCTATTGGAGAAATATAATTTAACCTTTTCCAACCAGTTTGGTCAGATGGCATATTATACTAAATTATGCATAGACGTTCATTGCCAGATCTGTAGCTTTCCTAAGGGAACATTTGCATAGCTAATTTTCAGTCTGATGTCTTATAAATGTCAAAAACCAAAAACCAATGGCATACTATAACTGAATGCTATAGATAAAGTAAAAGGAAGAAATATGTAGAAGGTAAATACCAAAATAATAAAATGTTTTTTTTTTAAATTAAAGCCACAATGTATATTAAGATTGAAGTTTGAAATAATCAAGGGCATTGCACAGAATTCTGTAGAAGTCAATAGGTATTTTCTCTGTGCCTCTGTAGGGGAAATGGAGAGCAGAAGCCATCTATGTGGTTTTAATATTAAAGAGAGAGCTCATGCAATCTGCTGATCAGTCAGGTTTCCTTCTGAAGTGAATAGGAGTTAAGGCTGTTCAACAGATGTTCAAGAAATCTCACAGCTTGGCACTATTGAGTCACCAGGGCTTTGTTTTAAAATACTGGAAGGTAAAGGTCAGGTACCATTGGAATATTTTATTCTCTTTAGTATGTTCCTATGAACTTTGCTTGAAAAGAAATAACATCACAAATCCTTTACTGAGAGAACACATTTTGCCAACCAAAAATTCAAGTTCAGAGGTCACATTTTATGTAAACGGAAGATAACAGATTTAGAACTTTTGGCTGCCGAAATTACAGGATCTTGTGATGGAATCTGGAATTAATTCTCAGGAAAATGACCCTCCTACCAAAATATTTGGGGCCATGGTTAAGAAGAAAAGCCTACCCCTGTTTTGCGGGCCTCCAAATTTTATAGGATGTAAGTGCCATTTTCTGTGTTTTTTTCTCCTTGCTCTTCTGCCTTTTTCCTGGGAAGCAGCAGGGAGCATGAGGGAGTTACATGGTTAGAGAAAGGAGATACCCATCCCATCATGCCTTGCACCAGGTTCCATGATCCCTGAAGTTACCCTCCCCCCACACCTTAAGGAGCATAATGTCATCATAGGGTATTTTTATGCTCCTTAAAACATCACCGACTATTTAAAGAAAACCATGTTTCTGTCCCTCATTATTGCAAAATAGTTTGGAAAATCTCATAGCAAAGCTTCTCCCCCTCAACATGCAAATTATGAAGGAAATAATTAAATTATCAAGTTCATGATTTCCATGTCTCTTTCTGGGCGGTATGGAAATAAATGTAATAAATAAATAATGAATAACACTTAATTAAGGTTCTTTGATGACTGATTTGAGGTTTATATATCTGAGTGTACCTGTTTTTGAATAAATGTCATGGCCACCAGTGGCAGCATGGAACCTGCCTTTTTCCGTATGCTTCCATGAAATATTGTTAATTCTGTGCACCTAAAGCCTTCCAATGAGTTACAGGCTTACAGCCCTCTGTGTGTTTCCAAAACAGCCCCTTGACTGCAAACTAGCAAACTGATGTCAGGGATTTGCTTCTGAGTTTCTTGTTCATCAGGTGTCAGTTTAAAAAAACAAACCAATCTACCCATCTCTGGCATTGTGGGAGTCAATGGATGGTTCAGAAAGAAAATAGATTTAAACAATAGCAGTGATAATATTTAGTTCAGGCAGCGATGGAGCTGAACTAGAAGCTTTGCTTTATTCCAAGGAGGGTAGATTTATGGCCTCAGACCAGTCATCACGTCAAACAGTCCTGTATTTCTTTTTCTCTCCCCGCTACCCCCGCCTAACATATATCGCAGGCGGTAAGTAGTGATATTGTGTACAAGGCTATTACACTTTCACTTTCGCCTGCTTAATGTCCTTGACACATACCAATTTCATTCAGCAACAGCCAGTATGCAAATTGGCGAAAAGCTCCATTAGGTTGTTCGAGGCTAGGGAAACCCATCTGTCAGTGTCTGTGACATTTTTCTAGCCTGTATTCTCATGTGGGAAACTGTCCTTGAGATACCCAGATAGATGAGTTTCCTCTAGTGTCTAATGTTCTCAGAATCTGAGGAAGTAGTCGTAGATTTTTATTGCCTTGACACTTTGGGTGATATGTTGTTCCCCCTTCTTTTGCACACATGCACAAACTATCGGTAGAGAGAGAAAAGAGGAGTGGGGGTGTTATTTCTTTCTCTAGTGATATCCTTGTTCGTGGACAACATTTCTTTGAAAAATCTAATACATTCTGCCAGAGAAATAATGGCCAGGAATGTAGGCAACAGGTTAGTTTTATGCATTCCCTACTGCCTTGATACATTGCTGTTAGTAGAAGAATTTAAAGGAGGGACAAAACCAAAACTCTAAAACAGTTCTGAGCCTGGATACAATCTGAATGAGACACCAGTATGTCACTCTGAGCCCTGAAGCAGAACAGGATATTAATCTACGAAGGCCAAGTTGGGAGATGGGAGTTAAAGACAAGGGAAGCTTAAAAGTAGCAATCGTTCACAGAGAGTGACAGACAACAGATCCCCAGTGATCACAAGCCCCCTTGGTGTAGAGGTGACCTTGACCTACCACTGATCAAGCTAAGGAAAAAGGGTCTTCTTTTATTCTTGAGTCATTTGTGGCTTGATGAAGTAGCTGACAACCATGACAGGCATTTTCTTGTCTGAGGATTATGTCATAGAGAGTGGTGGTCCTTAACGTCTGGTATTATTGGTTAACTCCAACATTGTGCAAATGGACTTCCACTCATGCAGTAGAACTTTTCTTTCCCCTTCTCCCCTGCAACCTGACCCCCACAAATTTGTTATAAGTTCCCCCAACCTTCTAGAGCAGATTTCAAAGGATGCAGTGGAGGACAGATGCCATTCTGTTGGCAGATGGACAGCATCGGATACAACCCTATGTTCCAGGTCTCTGATTTATTTTGGCCTCATGGAGGTGACTGATCATCTGCCTTTTGTGCACTACCCTTTCCAGTGAATGAGAAGGGACAAGTCTAATGACTGGAAAGTGTTTAGTCTCTTGGGATCTTTCCTTGGGTGCTTGGGTGACAAATTGTGCTGTTTCCCTGCTGCTCTCCTTCACCTTTGTTCTACCTGGCCACCTGTTTAGGAACAGAGTGAGCACTGTCTAGCACATCTTTGTTTAGATACATGTGAACTGTTCCAATCACTATTCTATTTTCTCATGAAACAAATTTGAGAATTGCAGCTCTGAAGAATTATCCTTTATTCTGGAAGACACCAGAACATAATGGGTTTCCCATTGGTCAGAATACAACAGCAGCTCTGTATAGCTCTCTTAAAAAAAAAAAAAAAGTAAAAAAAAAAAGGATTGATTCAGCAATGCTATAAAGACGTTTGCTGATTCTGGTTTGATGATCTGCAAGCAGAAGTAAGGATTTAAGACAGGCTGTGTGGAAGAGGCCCGGTGCTGCTTCTCCGGCTTGAAAGCATGCCCGTGTGCTTGCTGTGTGCACTGTGGAATCCCCTGAGGCAAATTACAGCAATAACAGCAATTCTGTACCTTTGCTACAAATCCACAGAGGCGCAGGAGGCAAGGAGCCACTCACTTGCTTCTACTTTTTCTGCCAGTTCGGGGGTAAGATGGTGCTTTTGTTATTTTCACAAAGGAAGAATGGAAACAAAGCTTTATTCAATAAGCTTCGAGAAGCTAGATAAAAATAGTGTAACGGAAGAGACTACAGTCGGTGATCCTGGTAGAATTAGTAGGTAAGTGGTAGAAAATGCAGTGTTGGTACTTCCCCCTTCCTCCGATATAAAACCAAAAGAGCAAACTACTGCATTTTTTTCATGTCAGATCAGCAACAGCTGCACCTTATCAACAGAAGATCATTTGGGAGTTATCTCTTATATGTGACAGAGCTTCATTTAATTGCCTCCTGATGACATGTAGGAAACCTGAATACAATAGTGTAGGCAAGGCACCTATTCAAATGTTCATGTCCAGGGGTGTTCAGATGCATGAGATAATTATAGCATTGTCCATAGCAGATGCTCTGTTCTCTTCATTTGGCAATTTCCTTGTCCATTGTGCAGATAGGTTTTTGAACCTACACAGAGACACATTCTGATGGTACAAATGTTTCATACCGACCAGAAATCAGCCCTTTAAAACAATGTTTACTTAATTTGAAAGTCGGTGAATGCCTTACATTAACCTTTCTATCACTTTCTGGTATAAAGTTAACATAAAAATAAAGTATGTCTGATATTAAATATTCAGTGGCTTGAAATAGCTGGAAGTAATCTGTTGGCCATACTAACGTCTGCCACCAGATTTAGATGAGAAATACCATCTTGAAGCAAAGTTATCTTCTCACTCTGTGAAGAATATTAAAGATCAGGATGTGTTTGTGCATTCTAAATTCAGTATGATAAACCCAGTGATGCAGTTAGGGCTTGACGTCTGGGGCTCTGCAGCCCAGGGGGCCCTCGAGTGTCAGACGATGGGGGCAGAGCCAGACAGGCCCAGCATCAACATCTAGACTGGCATGATAACTAGGGCTGACGCTGCTCACCACCGCATCCTTTCTTCTTACTTTTAAAAATGTTTTACAGTCAGGGGGTGGCCAGGCAGTCACGTGCATAGTAACAGATGCTCATTATATTATTTTTTACTTTAAAGATGTATCATCTTTTCTCTGCAACAAAATGGAGCTTATTCCCAAGTAAGTTTGTGTAGTATCAGGGAAGCAGAAGCAAACTCCGCTTTCTTTGTTTAGTCATGGTGGTGCTATGAGTTCAAAATGTGAGTTTCAGTGAGTTTAAAACGTGAAATTGCTCAGAATATTTCTTTTTTGGCAAACAGCTGGCAAACAGTTTTTATACGGTTTTTTGTTTTTGCTTTAAAATGTCAAGAATGTAAATGCAGTTGTAACATATGGACTGGCGCTGGAGAAAGAGAAATGTTAGTTGTGTGCTTCACAAGTGAAGTAATGCACATCACGATCTTAAGGAGGGGGTGTAAGACCAATCATCCAAGGCCTAACATTACCTATCTGTATAAGCCTATTCGATTGTAGACAGATCAAGCAACTTCAATGACACTAGTTAATCCACTAGTTAATACACTGTGGCGTCTTCTCTTTCACTTCTAGGTATTAGCTAGGCTGCCCACTTACCCATCACTAAAAAACAGGACAGAAGAGAACCCAGATTTGGATAACATTTGCACCTGCTAATTTATATGTATAGATGGAAATTTAGAAATAATTACTATAATTTACATAGAAATACAGTACACCGCCCCATAGTGTGGAAGATGGTGACCACCTGCAAACTGTTGATGGGCAACTTCAAAGTCCCTGCTCTTCCTTTATCCTTAATTCAGACTTGGATTGGACAGCCCTTCAAATCAAGGACTCACCTTGGTAAAGCAGGACACATCAGCCACCCTATGACTAGCCCAGTCTAAACATTTCAGGATTTTGCTAGCTACTTATTAAAAATTGTTACAACTGTGCTGTCCTGGTCTGCTGTCCATATATGACTATGTTTGCACATAGGAATAAAGAGAAGCAAATTATGTGTGCATTTTCTTCAGTAACTGGGAAGACCACAATATCCTCCTTGAAAATAAAACATGGTTGAATTCTGGCAAACTTGATGGATTTTTGCAATGAGTGAACTCTATCTTGGATGGCAGATGAATTGTTTTTACAAGTAAATAATCCAGTAGCTACATTCCTAACTTTTTTTTTTCTTTTTGCATTCCTTTGCAACAAACAACAGTATTTTAGACAAAAGCCTTTTCAACATGGCACAAATTTAGAAGACAGTGTGGAAATGTACACGTGTACAATACAAGTTTATTTCTATATCTCCATTATGTGCTAAGTTGTCACTGACTACATACACAGGACACGCTAATCCATGATTGGTTGTTTGCTTGAACAATTTTTAAAATGCACAGTTTTTAAAATTCGCCTTTCATGGTTTAGTCAATGGGCAGAGAGTGCACATTTTTGAAAAAATGTGCACTTTCCTTGTTTGAAATGCACACTTTTCCCATTCAAATTAAAGGGACAAAAACAGGTCACACTTGTCAGGGTGGAAACTGAGCCCATAGAGCCCCAGAGCAGTTCTGATTCTGAGGAAGAACAGCAATCCATGGGAAAGGAGCTTGCTCATCCCTCACAGGCACAGCGGCAGGGAGAGATTCCTCCTGCCAGCATTCCTGGGATAGAGAGTGACCCTGGCCGTGAGAGAGTGCTGGAGGGGGGCTTGCTGGATGCCCGGTGCAGATGCAGGGAGCGACAACAGATGGAGGGTGTGGAAAGGAGGCGTACCGCTCATTTGGCGCTAAAACGGTCGCGTCCTGAGGACCCAAGGGAAAGAGGGAGGAGGATCTCTCCCTATCCCATAAGTTCAGAGTCTTCCCGCGGTTCTCCTTCAAACGGGGACCAACTGTCTTACCTGGAGCTTAGGTACTCTGCTATCTATCCCCAGTGCAGTTCCTTGCTTAGTCGCTGGTGATTAGTATCTGTAAGAGTCATAACGTAATAAAGGAATAAAGCCTTGGAAAGAATCCTCGTTGTCTGTAGGGTTGGTGGAGAATTTCTCCCCGAAACTTTGGGGGGCCGAGTGCCAACGTGTTCGGCCCCCCGAACAAGTTTTGGGGAGAAATCCTCTGAACCCCCCCCGCCCCCTGCACCCCCCCCGGGACGGGACTTACCTTCGCCGAATGTCCCTCCCGGCGGCGGGTCCGGCCGGCGGTTCGGCGGGTGTTCGAGCGGGGCAGGAGCGGCAGCCGGTCTTTCGACCGGCTGCTGCCGCCGCCATTGCAATCAAAGAAGAAAAAAAAAAATGCCCCCTGATAGGCTATGTGACGATTCACGTAGCCTATCACGGCTAGATTTGCAAAGTCAGCCGTGATAGGCTACGTCAATCATCACGTAGCCTATCATGGGTGACTTAAAAAAAAAAAAAAAGTGTGTACGGATAATGGCTATTTGTGTTGCCCTTATTTTCGCCGTAGTCTACGTAAACATTTACGTAGACTACAGCGACTAAATAAGGAACGCGAATGGCGGCTCCCTATGGGGGCCGCCATTAGCGTACGCGCTTTTTTTTTTTTTTAAAGTCACCCGTGATAGGCTACGTGACGATTGACGTAGCCTATCACGGCTGACTTTGCAGATCTAGCCGTGATAGGCTATGTGAATCGTCACATAGCCTATCAGGGGGCGTTTTTGTTTTGTTTTTTTTAACTTTCGCGTTCGCGGCTGGGCGAGGCGGGAAGCCTCCCCCCCGGCCTGAATTTCAGCCGGGCCGAGGCGGGAAGCCTCCCCCCCGGCCTGAACTTCGCGGGGGGAGCAGCGAAGCACCTCCCCACCACCGCGAACGTCCTTTGAGGACAGGTAAGGAACTTTCGTCCACCCCTAGCTGTCTGTGTCCTGAGTTGGCTATTGGAGGGGACTGCAAGAGGCAGCTAGGGTGCTCTTGACAACACATGAGAACTGAGCTTTAAAGTAAACTTCAGAGAATCTCTGGTTCTCCCATCCCATAATATGTATAGATGTGGATACACAGACATGCGCGCGCGCACAAACAGCATGCATGCACACCCATATGTACACATGCACACTCGCTCATATAATTGGGGAAAGTTGCAGAGAGGGCCAAACTGAGCAAAAGTTAATAGAATTAAGAGATGGAGAATTGTGGGATAAAAGAAGAAAAATTAAAGTTTTTATCAACTATTACAAAAAGGAGAGAGAGAGAGATTTTGTTTATATAATAAAAAAAATCACAGCCAGGACTTATTTTATTTATTTATTTATTTATTATATTTATTATATTTATTAATTGCCCATCTGGCTGGTCACCCAGCCACTCTGGGCGATATACAACACGAACAATTTAAAACAATAAAATACTACATTAAAAATATCAGATTTCTAAAAATACCCTAACCCACCCCAAATGCCTGCCTGAGCAACCATGTTTTCAGTGCATGGTGGAAGCTCATTAAGGAGGGGGCATGGTGGATATTGACCATCACCAGATGGTCAATATCGAAATCAGATTGATTATGTCCTTTTCAGCCAAAGATGGAGAAGCTCCATACAGTCAGTAAAAACAAGACCTGGAGCTGACTGTGGCTCAGATCATGAGCTGCTGCTTGCAAAATTTAGGCTTAAATTGAAGAACGTCGGGAAAACCACTAAACTGTTCAGGTATGACCTAAATCATATCCCTGATGAATATACAGTGGAGGTGAGGAATAGATTTCAGGGATTAGACCTGATAGACAGAGTGCCTGAGGAACTATGGACGGAGGTCCGTAACATTGTTCAGGAGGCAGCAACGAAATCCATCCCAAAGAAAAAGAAATGCAAGAAAGCAAAGTGGCTGTCTTATGAGGCTTTACAAGTAGCTCACGAAAGACGTGAAGCGAAAAGCAAGGGAGAAAGGGGAAGATATACCCAACTGAATGCAGAGTTCCAGAGAATAGCAAGGAGAGACAAGAAGGCCTTCTTAAATGAACAATGCAAAGAAATCGAGGAAAACAGAATGGGAAAGACTAGAGATCTCTTCAAGAAAATTGGAGATCTCAAGGCAACGTTTTGTGCAAAGACGGGCATGATAAAGGACAAAGAAGGCAGGGACCTAACAGAAGCAGATGAGATTAAGAAGAGGTGGCAAGAATACACAGAAGAACTATACAGGAAAGATCTGAATGTCCCTGATAGCCATGATAGTGCGGTCACTGAACTTGAGCCGGACATCCTCGAGAGTGAAGTCAAGTGGGCCTTAGGAAGCATTAGTAACAACAAAGCTAGCGGAGATGACAGTATTCCAGCCGAGCTATTTAAAATCCTAAAAGATGATTCTGTTAAAGTGCTGCATTCAATATGCCAACAAATCTGGAACACTCAACAGTGGCCACAGGACTGGAAAAGGTCAGTTTACATTCCAATTCCAAAGAAGGGCAACGCCAAAGAGTGTTCAAACTACCGCACAATTGCGCTCATTTCACATGCCAGCAAGGTGATGCTCAAAATCCTACAAGCTAGGCTTCAGCAGTATGCGAACCGAAAACTACCGGAAGTACAAGCTGGGTTTCGAAGAGGCAGAGGAACTAGAGATCAAATCGCCAACATTCGCTGCATCATGGAGAAAGCAAGAGAATTCCAGAAAAACGTCTATTTCTGCTTCATTGACTACGCTAAAGCCTTTGATTGTGTGGATCACAACAAACTGTGGCAAATTCTTAAAGTGATGGGAGTACCAGACCACCTTACCTGTCTCCTGAGAAACCTGTACGAGGGTCAAGAAGCAACAGTAAGAACCAGAGATGGAACAACCGATTGGTTCAAAATTGGGAAAGGAGTACGACAAGGCTGCATATTGTCACCCTGCTTATTTAACTTATATGCAGAGTACATCATGAGGAATGCCGGCTTGGATGAATCACAGGTCGGAATTAAGATTGCTGGGAGAATTATCAACAACCTCCGATATGCAGACGATACCACCCTAATGGCAGAAAGCGAAGAGGATCTCAAGAGCCTCTTGTTGAGGGTGAAAGAGGAGAGTGCAAAAGCTGGTTTGAAACTCAACATTAAAAAAACGAAGATCATGGCATCTGGCCCCATCACTTCCTGGCATATAGAAAGGGAAGAAATGGAAGCAGTGACAGATTTTACTTTCTTGGGCTCCAAGATCACCGCAGACGGTGACTGTAGCCATGAAATTAAAAGACGCTTGCTCCTTGGGAGGAAAGCTATGGCCAACCTAGACAGCATAGTAAGAAGCAGAGACATCACCTTGCCGACAAAGGTCCGTCTAATCAAAGCTATGGTTTTCCCAGTAGTAATGTATGGCTGTGAGAGCTGGACTATAAGGAAGGCTGAGCGCCGAAGAATTGATGCTTTCGAACTGTGGTGCTGGAGAAGACTCTTACGAGTGCCCTGGACTGCAAGGAGGTCAAATCAGTCCATCCTAAAGGAAATCAACCCTGAGTGCTCATTGGAAGGACAGATAATGAAGCTGAAGCTCCAATATTTTGGCCACCTAATGCGAAGAGAAAACTCCCTGGAAAAGACCCTGATGCTGGGAAAGACTGAAGGCCAAAGGAGAAGGGGACGGCAGAGGATGAGATGGCTAGATAGCATCATGGATGCAATGAATATGAACTTGAGCACGCTCCGGGAGAGAGCGCAGGACAGGAAGGCCTGGCGTGCTATGGTCCATGGGGTCACGAAGAGTCGGACACGACTGAACGACTGAACAACAACAATGGTGGAGTTCCCTGAGGAGGGAGTTCCACAGAGTGGGGGCCACCACAGAGACGGCCCTGTCCCTCGTCCTCACCAGCCTAGCTGTCCTGGCTGATGGGACAGAGAGAAGGCTGTCCGAGGCTGATCTTGTTGAGCGGCCTGTCTGGTGTTGCTGGAGGCGCTCCTTGAGGTAGTAAGCTCCTTGAGGACTTAAGAGCGGATGCAGAATGTCTGCTGATTCCCACTTAAAAAGCGATAAAAACAGTAGTGTGCTTTTGTTTGTTGAAAAAAGCAATTAAAGAAGGAACCAAGGAGTGATGAAAACTCCACATCACATGAAATTTCATCCAAACTCAGGAAAAACATGTCTTGAGTTGACTGTTGCTGAACTGTTGCTGTTAAAATAATAGCTATTAATTTCTGCCATTAATTACTTTACTAAGGATGGTTTTGAAGTGAATGCTAAGAGGATGACTTTTTCCCCATATTAATGGCAATTATCAATGTAAAATGCTTGTTATTATGAAGAAGCCTAGAAAGTAAACTTGTCAAAGCACCAAATGAGAATAAAGGTTTTAATTTTCCCACTGTTTTCCCATCTGTACTGTGTCAGAGATTGTCATTTGCCAATTGCAGATTATATGGATAAAAATATCGAAATAATATTCCCCTCCTCTTTTTCAAAATCTTTCTTCACATATTCAGCTAATTATTTATAGTTTATGGTTTGTATTGCTGTTAATATATGTGCCAAATGTTTAGTGATCAGAATTTCTTAATGTTAATGTGTTACTAATTGGAGAGGGGTAGCTGGGTACTGTAGCAATATAGACAAGAAGCAAATATTATATTGTGGCACTTTAAGACTATCAGCTATCATGCATGTGTCAAGGGCATGGTCTAATTCACAAACATGTATGCCATAATAAAGCTGTGCTTTTTAAGATGTCACAGAACTAGGGATGTACGAAAGTCACTTACCTTTTTGAGGGGTGACATTTGCGGTGGGGGGGAGGAGCTCCGTACCTTCCCCCGAAATCCTACCCTGGCCGGCTCCGCTCCGCGGCGACTCTGCGGAGCCACCGGCCGGGTGCATCTGCACGGCAGGTCTGCGGATGCAAATGGCAGCTGGCGTAGTGGCCGCCATTTACGTCCCTTCGCTGAGCCGTGATAGGCTACGTAAATATGTAGCCTATCACGGCAAAAGCGGGGACACAAATGGTGGCCGCTACAGCATTTGCGTCCCTGCTCTGAGCCGTGATAGGCTATGTAGATACTTACGTAGCCTATCATGGCTTGCCAGGGACGTAAATGGTGGCTAGAGCCGCTGCCGCTGCCACCGGAACCACAGCCAGGTAGGCTCTGTTTCGCGGGGCTTTTGCGGGGTGGTGGGGCGGGTTGCTCTGTTCCGCCATGGATTCTGGGGGGCCGAATTCACTGGAATTCAGCCTCCCTAGGATCCGTGGAGGAATTCTCTAACATTCCTACACAGAACTCCCTACTATTAATGTGATACTGAATATCAGGGTCAGTTAAGTTTTACCATCTTTTCTGTTTGACTGTATTAGATTTTGTTAGCTCATCTGGACTGATAAGGGACACAATGAGTGAAATGTGAAGGATGCTTGTGACAAATCAGACTTCCCCTGCTTTAAGAACTGCCTCTAAACAAAAGGACATGCCCTGACATGTGGAGACAACAAAATCCCCTCACCCGGACTCATCCTTACTGAAATCAGCTGGAGGATGCAGAACTAGGTCCTCCCAGGCTATTGATTGGTTACTTTGAATTTTGCCTAGCCCCACTGAGATACATTGGCCACTGAGATCTTTCCTTATCTTCATGTGGAGAACAAAGAAGCAACAGTGGCCTCAGCTTTATCAGGGAGAGCCAGGTGGGCCTCATCCTATCACCACCACAACCACCACACACATACACACCTGAAAGTTGCTTTGGTGAGTTATTCTTAAGATAGCTAATGCTTATGTTCATTTCATTTCAAAGCAACAGACTATTTTTGAACTTCTCTCTCTGCTTGGTTCCTTAATAAATATATTGAATTGGATACTGGAGTTAATTTAATTCTCTGGCCTAGTCTGAGGCTTGGCTTCATGCATGTGCTGGACTACTAGGTAGAAATACATGGAACTGGAATTTAAAGGAAGCTCTGGAAAATGGCCTGTCCTTCTCCATAAGTGCATAAGCTTGGATTCTCACGTTTCCAGGAACAAAGAGTTATTAAAAGCACGATTGGTGGCAGCTACCTCTGAGGAATATAAACAATGGGTGTCTTGCCATCTGTCCTACCTCACAGGTTTGGAGGTGCAGATAATCCTTGTTTGTCCCAATGCTACATCTGGATATGAGGCAGGGTGGTCTAGTGCAATATTCACCATTCATTAATTGGCATTCTGCTGACAGAGAGCCAGTGTGGTGTAGTGGCTAGAGTGTTGGACTGGGAGCCAGGAGATCTGGCTTCTAGTCCCCAGTCGGCCATGGAAGCTCAGTGGGTGACTTTGGGCCAGTCATGGACTCTCAGCCCAACCTACCTCACAGGGTGGTTGTTGTGAGGGTAAAATGGAGAGGAGGAGGATTATGTATACCACCTTGGGTTCCTCAAAGAGGAAAAAAGGTGGGATATAAATGTAATAAATAAATGAATAAATAATAAATAACTATCATCCTGTAGCACTGGAACCATCTTAAGCAGACACCCATTTGCTAATCAGAACATGCAAAACTGCTTTATACTGAATTAGACCATTAGTCCATCTAGGCCAGTATTGTCTGCTCTGGCCAGCACTGGGTTTCCAAGGTCTTGGGCAAAGAAAGGACTTTCTCAGTCAAGTTTCTGAAATCCTTTGTATCCAACAAATAAACACTAATCCAGCTTCTGGAGTAGAGGCACTGAAACAAAGGTAGATCCGTTCTCCCTAAGGTTATGTGGAATGCCCATGACAAATTTCTCTAGTCTTATCCAAACTATTTTTGATTTTCTTGCCATTCCTTCGATATTTCTTACTTCTCTCAAACAAACCTTGAAATTTGCCTTGAATTTTATTTTAGTTGAAACTTAGTAGCATCTTCAGTTCCACATTTTATCAACATCGCCCACTGTGTTGTTTTCTATACCAGCCTTAACCAGCCATTTATTTTGCATTATTTGCAATAATATTGCATTAATGTTGACCCTGGATCTCTCAGATAGGGATGTGTGGAAACCTCCTTATAATTTTTTCTAGTTTTAATGACATTCTCTTTGCTTCCCTTGAAATTGTTTCAACGTTGCACCTGAGGAGGAAAATTCAAATTCACCTCAAAACTTTAAGTGAAGTTTTATTGCAAGTCCTAATGCTTCCTGTTGTTTAGGGACAACATCTCAGCAGCAAGAGAATGTGGCTACTTCACCCTGAGCATTGGGTATAGGAGCTCCATGATCTAGTGAAACATGTGCCCAATTCCAGGTGGGAAGAGGTTTGTCTATAAGTGGCCTTAGAGAATTACAGGAGTTGCATTTGCTCTGCTTTCTGTTCTGCTACAGAACCAGTTTCCATGAATGTTCAACTAACGATCAAATGTCAGCTCTGCAGTCCTCTATATAATTGCACTGTCTTGGGATTCCTCGTTAAAACAGTTGTCTCTTGGCTTGAACAAGTTCTCAGTCATAGTATGATCTACTTTTTTGGTCTGTGTTTCATCCTTTTATTTGCTCTCCAGAAACTTTGCCTTTGCCTTTGTCTCTAGTTCCATCTGTTATAAACCTAACTAAGGTTCTTGACATATCTTGTTTCTGGCTATGTGACTCCAGCATGAAACCTTAGTGGAATTGTGTGAATTGTGACTCTGGCTTTGACAGAGTGCTTTGTTCTCAACTTCTGTTGCTGGTAATTGGTTTCTGGCATTGGATCATTTCTGGCTATCTCATCAAAACTAATTTTATAGTATGAAAAGAACTTGGGTAAAGTATCTATTTTTTCATATTTGAAGTGCAGGATTCACCTTTAGTTATCACGTGATGTCTGTCTGTCTCTGTCTCTGTCTCTCTCCTTCTCATTGCATCAACTCCATTGCTAGATCTTTGCACATGTTGGTATTCAACCCTGCCAATATGAATCCTTTCATCTCCATTTCCACTTCTGAAGCACTTGTGCAATCATTAGGATCTCTGTCTTGCCTGTAAATGGAGTCAGCTACACATCACCTGGACTCTGGTGGGTCCAGTCAAAAAAGCACCTTGTTTAGGCATCAGGAGGAATAACTCACCAGGAGGAATAACTTACCTGCACAGCTCCTGCAGGTGGGTAGAGAGGACAGCTCGTCGACCACCCAAAGGGAGCGGACGGAGATGTGTCCATTTATCCCTACTCTGCAAACCAGTTGCTGGGGAACATGAGCAGGAGGATGCTATTGCACTCATGTCCTACATGTGGGTTTCCCACAGGTAGGAATTGGGCACAAGACAAGCAGTGAGACAATGTTCCAAGAATCCTGGCGATATTGAACATTGCTCGTTTGCCATACTTACTCTCAGATAAGTGGATATAGGATTGCAGGGTTATTATGTTAACACCAAGTGACTGTTGTGTGAAACATTTGGCAGTGAGGAATTAACAATGTTTGAATTAAAGGGACCATGATGTTATGGGACAGGGGGATGGGATGATAAAGAGAATGTTTCTTTATATGAAAACAAGAGCACAGTCCTATGGGGATAGGTGGCCGCCTCCAAACTCAGAGGTTTCCTATCCAATGCAGGGCAGGAGAAGCACAGAGGGGATTGTTCCCTTCACACTTCTCCTGCCCCGTATTTGCGAGTCTAGCCACAGGAAGGTAGAGCGGGGGAGGAGGCTCCCGGACAACACATAGGATGTGTCGTATCAGCATTTCCGCCTTCCCCACCCCGGAACGCCCCCGGAATGCCCCGTTTTGGCCACTTGGCACTCCTCTTCCGAGTGCGGAGTGAGAGGCTGTTCTGCGCTGCCTGCGAGGCAGTGTGGATGCGGGGGGGAGGTCGGTTCCCAGAAAACCACATATCCTATGGCTGTCTAGCTGCTGACTAGCAGCCATATAGGATTGCTCCCTAAGTGTTTTTGTTATTGCTTTATTATAAGTAATGAATTTAATGCAGTAATGGATCTGTGGAGATGGGAAACATTTTTTTAAATAAATAACACTGTGACTTGGTATGACCTTATTTAAAGTTTTCCTGTTTGATCACACACACATACATACATACACTACTTAAAATCAGATATGGTGAAAGGAAGTAAGAGTCACAGCTGCAGAAAATACTCAAGTGGAATGCAGTATATTACATTTGAAATATAAGGATATTTGGTGGCTAGAAACAATAAAGAGTATGATCCCCATCCAACTGAAATTGGCAATAAACTTTCATTAACATTAAGGTAGCTGGATTTTATTTCAGATTTGTAGTTGAAGATGAAAAGACCCATTTATGTTCCAAGATGAAAAAAGGGAAAAAAATCAGGAGGAGTAAGATGAGATATAGGAAAAGGGATAGAATCTTTTCTGCCTTGTGAAGTATAACTATACTGAACAGTAAGGAGAGATTTGAATCCCCCTGACACTTAAAGATCAAGGGCTACGTCAGTCAAACATAATTTTGGAGAGGTATTGTACTTCACTGCTAAAGCTCAAATAACACATGACATGTTCTCTGTTGACCAAATCAGAGATGTTAAAAGCTTATTGCCTTATTCAGAAAATTGATTTAGCATGGGACATAGTTTGGGGAGTTACTTGTAGAGGTAACATAATGCAGACCAATCGATGTTCTTATTAAAATCTGTTCATCCTGTGTATGTTCAAACTATTCTTTCTTTTGCTCTTAGTGGACTCTATAGCCCTATTCAACTGTTATGTCTGAATAGGGTATATATCCCTGAATAAGAGGGATGGGTCAGTGTGCTATGGTATTGGGTGCCAGCCCTGCCCAAACATTCTCATCTGCGCTGGCCGTGCTTCCAACATTCCCAACCTCTCTGTGTTGAACGAGGAGGTCTGCAGCAGGCTTCTACTCACATTTGGTTGAACATGAGCAGGACCCCCTGCAGGATTGGGAATACAGATAAAGCAAAGCTTCCAGCCATGGGGAGACTTCTAATCGTGCTCAGGTGAACACAGAAGCCGCATGGAGACTTCCCCACTCAACACAGGGAGGTCAGGGACATTGGTGGTGAAGCTGGCATGTGCTGCCCTGGCCCATTTGCTCATGTAGATCAGCTAATGCTTCTTTCTAGCTCAAGGACCTGCATTCCATTCCAAGCCAGAAATATGTAGATGAATGCACTTTACATTGTAGTAGTAAATTTGGAGAAGATATCATAATGAGGAGGCTGATGTGCTATGGTGTGGTATCTCCTTTGTACGAGGGTGGATGCTTTCCATTCTTCACAAAACCCTTCAGTCCCACTTCTGAGAGGTGTTAGTTTGGACTTAGTAATCAAGGTTGATCAATGAAAGAAATCAACTTTAAATGTTATGATTCAAATTATTTTCTAACTTTGTGTGCTGGGCGGAAATGTACAGATTTTTGGTGTCTGCGAGTAAAAACACATGCTTTCTAAATTATAGAGGGATTCACATTTTGAAATCAATATTTCTTAAATTCTGTCATGGGATATTCCATGGGATTTGCTTATTCATGTTGCTTTCTCTCTATGCCATTCTGAGGTGCAACTTAGTAATATTATGCAAACCAGAAAATCCTATTTGCACGTCACAAAATCCTATTTGCACGTCAAAGGAAGATAATATGCCAGAGAACATATGAAAATTAATCGCATGTTCAGCATGGTATACATGTTGCTACTTAGCTCTTGCTTTAACCTCTATCTTGAATGGCATGCTTCTTGCATGAGAACTCCTTCAGTACAAAAATCTGTCAGTGGCCTTGCTAGCCCAATAATATTATGATTTATGAAAAAACAAAGGGATAAACCAATACATTAAAATGGTTGAAAAGGCATTGGATAGGGTCTCCATGTCAAACATAATCTGGCTTGACCATTGTTTCATCCTTGGGCCTTACCCTGCTCCCTAATTTATTAATCATCACATTCATGCAATTAATGTAATGTCTATGTGTTGCACTTCTGTGTAATTCCTGGTTTGAATTTGGAAAAGGTAATCTGATAATCTTAGCTCTAGCATCTTTTTTCCTTATGCAGATTACTAAAGTATGGTGAGGTATAACATTTTGATTAGGAGCCTTTGGGAATGGACTGCATAACCCCTCTTAGCACTGCTATCTCTAATGGATAATGTAAGAGACAATTTGCCACACTGTGAGGTAGTCCTGTTTTTGTTGCTAGCAGCGTGCCTAGAAATAGTACAACATTGGAAAACAGGTGCTGGCTGCACGGTGCAGGGATGGTTCACCAATATCTGGAAAACTGCCCTTTCAGAGAGACTAACCCACCATAGCAGAGTTCTGAGAGGGGTGGCCAAACGGAACCACTTCATGGAAATCTGGTTTCACTACACTGCATTTGTCAACAAAGGAGTAGTGGCCTATAAGCATCCAATACTCCAAACAAGATGTTGGAGGGATCTAATTAAATGAGAGGTGTTCTAAGAATATCCTATTTGAGTTAATCTAACTCAAATAAGAATGGGAACACAGTTTCATTTTAGATTTTTTGTTTGAATAGTTGACTGTTATTGCATTTGTTGACTATAAGCTATGCATTGTACTATGCACAATGATGGAATAAAACAACGGTGTTTTTTTAAAAAGTGTGTTGTTTGCAAATATTCCCTTTGGCCTAATCCTTTGCTCATTTTCACTCAGTGATATATCATTGTGAGTACAATTATCCAATAGGAATCTTTCATTTGTTTTTGTAGTGTCAATTTAAGAGCTCCATCTATGACGGTGAATTTTTTTGCTTTTAATTTCATTGAACATTGGGGCTGTCTAAAATGTTACTATCTCTTCCAAAGGCAAAACGGTCATCACAGAGTGTGTGACTGCATGAGGAAAAATAGTATATAAGCCAAAGGTTCATGAATATTGGCTGCTACAAATCTCATGATTTCCAAAGAACAGTTCCCAGCCTGCAACTTGATGGCAGTTGCCACTGACAATAACCATAAGCTCCTGGCTCACACATTATGTTTGCTACATGAGTACATCTCATAAACTGCAAATACAGCTTGCACAAGAGAAGTCAACAGATCAGAGCTAGCCCTTGGACTGACCTCTTCTGTATCCATTTTTGAAAAGTATAAAAACATCAAGCAGCTAAAACTTATTTGTGTTTACTTTACAGCTCACTCCAGGTTTAGTGTCTTTGAATCTGAGATACCAGTGCCAACTGGAAATGACATTCACTCTAGTTCATGTTCTTGTAGACTAAAAACAAGGTTGGTAAGGGGTTCAGAACTCAACATATGGCAGACTTCTATGAATTTATTCTGGGGATGCACATTGGGAGAAACATGGATCAGAGTTCTTTAGGGTGTCTTTTGTCAGTACTAGTGATCATTTTATAAACAGGTAGTAAGAAGTAATCTTGGTGGTTTGTAGTATATAAATTTCCCAGAACTTTGCATTATGAATGATTTTAAAGGCCATTTCAATGAACTGTAACAATGTCATTATTTGTATAAGTGATGGAATAATCTCAGAAGAGTTTTCCCCCCATGCCCCATTAAACTATACAATATCTTGTTTGAGATTCAGTATGTTACAAATTACTATTTAATACCCAATCCATTGTTTTCTCTCATGACAGTTTTGCAGCAGACACAATATTAGAAATGCATAGAAGATGCCTAAACAGTTGATGGAGGAGAAAGTGTCATCAGTCTCCTCCTTTTCCAGATGAAGTATGTGGTCCAAGTGACTGTCTTGTTGGAATAGCAATGGCAGGGGATCACATCAAATCATGCTGCAAGCTAAGGACTCTTGGGTTTTAAAAACAGTAGTCTCTGAGACAGGGGTCCCTCAGGGTCTAGAGCTAGTTAACAACTCTGGACACATCAGAGGGCCTTCAGTACAAATGTGTCGGGGTGTGTGTGTTGCCCTGGTGGAGCCAAGTGAATTTCCCTTTTTGCCTGTTTGTGTGTGTATATATAAAACAACTAGCATGTTCCGTATGTTCTTCAGTAGTAGTGGTTACATTCTGTTAGAAGGCTTGCCTGATTTGTTCTGCTGTTTAACTCAGGGACATTTCCTGTAAACTATTGTTCATAGCAGTCTTATTGTTACAGTTTTGTTTGCCAAGCCCTTCACTTTCTGGATTAAGTCTGCTGTATTCAGTTGCCTCTGCTAACATGTCTTCCCTCTACGGACAATAATTTTCAAAGCTAGAGACATCAGCTGGCTATGTTTGTTCTATTGGCCTTTCGCATTATCTATCTCTAAGTTTTCAAGTCATTTTGGTGAGATGAGTTATGCCCAAATAATGTTTATCTTCCCCCTGAAAGTAGGAAAGCTTGCTAGAAGAATAGTTGAAACCATGAGAACTCTTGCTGCTGCTGCAGGAAAAGAACAGTTCTGGTCAATGGAGCCAATGCCTTTGAAATAATAGCTCTTTCTTGTTTGTTATTAATGTCATCCTTCAATTCAAAGGGTAGCAGAAGTTCAAGGTTCAAATCCTGTTGATGGCCATTCTGACGGTCACTGAACTCTAAAGAACGTATTAGAAGATGGGCTGTTTATTCTCAAGTAAATCATCTCTTTTTCTGGAAGCCCTTTGTAAAACAGCTTTCTCTATCATTAGTGAAGTTCACTAAAACTAATTATTTATACAGTGTAAATAATAAGGCAGTGTCCAGCTATGCTTATCAGTGGAGGCCAGCAGTCCCAGCAAATCAAATGAAACATTGCAGTCTTTTATCAGTTTCTTGGTGGCAAACCAGAATAGTTCCTCTCCATTTATTTGTCAATGGGTGAATTTCAGTGGCTCTGGTATGAATGACACTTACCTAGATCTTATGAACCCCTGCCTGCTGGTGACCCTCTCTTTGAAAGTTAGCTATGAAAAGCAAGTGGCTGGCCTCTGGAATGCAGTAGACTGCATGAACAGCACATACTTTCAAATCTATTTTTCCCAGAGAAAAATAGCTCATTGCACAAAAGGGACCATTTCTATTCTCCCCTCAAATGCTTGTTTTATAGCACTATTTAGAGGTAACAACATGCTTGTAAATGCCGAAAACCAGTCAGTTTCATGATCCTGAGAACTGTTAGAATAAGGTCAACTGTGTTAATGAAGTTCTACAAGCTCTTCCTTCCAAAGAGATGGCGCCAGAATATGGTTCTCTTGATTCCTAGGTTTCTCTATAGACAGTACACTTCCTTTTTGATGGTGGAGCAGAAGAACTCTGCGATATCAAAACTATTCCACTAAGTGTTTTTAAGGGGTTGTTCTACATTTAGAGAATCAGTGTGTGATCTTCCTGTATTCCTTCATTCAGTAAATCCTATACCGTAAGCCAGATGTGATTGGGCAAGAAATAGAAGATGCATATTGGACTGAACAATTATTCTTATATTATGGAGTGGTTTTAGTTTATTATGGGAATAATAAATACAACTCACAGACCTTCCTCACATGACTGTGTCATAGACAAAGACAAAAAAGTGCAAATTGGGCAATTCACCAGAAGAGTAGTCCTGAGGCACCCACAAAGCCGCCCCCAAACTGCTTAAGATACATCTGCCAAAAAGAAACAAACAAAAAGCAGCTGCTCATGAGAAAGCAAAATCTAGATCTTATTTATATGGGGGCTGAGATTTTCATCTAGAGGTGAGATTTCCATTTCAGTGGTAAATGAAAAAAATCACAAAACCTTAGAAGCCTGGACTTTTTAAAACGTATTTGTTTTAAATCAACAGCAGAAGAGAAATGCTTCGGATAAAGTTTAATGATGTAAAAGGTGCATTGAAATGCAGTTGGAAAATACTGCAGCTTTAGCCTTACATCAAAGGAGATGTCTTAATTTTTTTTGCAACAAAACTGGCTTGTTTTCAGCATTGATAGGTTGTTAATTATTGGATAAGGAAAACTGAAATGTCTTTTTATTTCTGCTCATTGACTAGTTCATCTAGGGTAGAGTGCTTGAATAGAACAGCTTGCTCTGCACCACCACATCATTCAATTGGGTGTATGTAACCAGGTATAAATCCAACAGTATGTTTTTCCTCTCTTCCACTGCCCCCAACACCCCATTATTTTAAATGTTTCGTTCATTTTTTTAAAGATGAAAACAAATCCCATTAGCTAGGTGAACTGAATTAATGAGTCTCTCAGAATAATCTGCAAAACAGTTCATCTTTATTTAACCTTTTCGAATGGTCAAGTCCGAGAATTAAATAATTAATCCGTCTTGATTTTTTGAAAAATAAATGTTATTGAAGCATGTTTCATTCCTTTTGGAAGCAATATATTTGTTGTTGTTGTTGTTGTTCAGTCGTTAAGTTGCGTCCAACTCTTCGTGACCCCATGGACCATAGCACGCCAGGCCTTCCTGTCCTGCGCAATCTCCTGGAGTGCGCTCAAGTTCATATTCATTGCATCCGTGATGCTATCTAGCCATCTCATCCTCTGCCGTCCCTTTCTCCTTTTGCCTTCAATCTTTCCCAGCATCAGGGTCTTTTCCAGGGAGTTTTCTCTTCGCATTAGGTGGCCAAAATATTTGAGCTTCAGCTTCAGGATCTGTCCTTCCAATGAGCAGTCAGGGTTGATTTCCTTTAGGACTGACTGATTTGACCTCCTTGCAGTCTAGGGGACTCGTAAGAGTCCTCTCCAGCACCACAGTTTGAAAGCATCAAATCTTCGGCACTCAGCCTTCCTTACAATACAGCTCTCACAGCCATACATTACTACTGGGAAAACAATAGCTTTGATTAGACGGACCTTTGTCTGCAAGGTGATGTCTCTGCTTCTTACTATGCTGTCTAGGTTTGCCATAGCTTTCCTCCCAAGGAGCAAGCGTCTTTTAATTCCATGGCTACAGTCACCATCTGCAATGATCTTGGAGCCCAAGAAAATAAAATCTGTCACTGCTTCCATTTCTTCCCCTTCTATATGCCAGGAAGTGATGGGGCCGGATGCCATGATCTTAGTTTTCTTAATGTTGAGTTTCAAACCAGCTTTTGCACTCTCCACTTTCACCCTCAACAAGAGGCTCTTTAGATCCTCTTCGCTTTCTGCCATTAGGGTGGTATCATCTGCGTATCTGAGTTTGTTGATAATTCTCCCGGCAATCTTAATTCCGACCTGTGATTCATCCAAGCCGGCGTTTCTCATGATGTACTCTGCATATAAGTTAAATAAGCAGGGTGACAATATACAGCCTTGTCGTACTCCTTTCCCAATTTTGAACCAATCAGTTGTTCCGTGTCCGGTTCTTACTGTTGCTTCTTGACCTTCGTACAGGTTTCTCAGGAGACAGGTAAGGTGGTCTGGTACTCCCATATCTTTAAGAATTTGCCAGAGTTTGTTGTGATCCACACAATCAAAGGCTTTAGCGTAGTCAATGAAGCAGAAATAGACATTTTTCTAGAATTCTCTTGCTTTCTCCATGATCCAGCGAATGTTGGCGATTTGATCTCTAGTTCCTCTTTGAAACGCTGCTTGTAGTTCCGGTAGTTTTCGGTTCACATACTGCTGAAGCCTAGCTTGTAGGATTTTGAGCATAACCTTGCTGGCATGTGAAATGAGTGCAATTGTATGGTAGTTTGAACACCCTTTGGCATTGCTCTTCTTTGGAATTGGAATGTAAACTGACCTTTTCCAGTCTTGTGGCCACTGTTGAGTGTTCCAAATTTGTTGGCATATTGAGTGCAGCACTTTAACAGCATCATCTTTTAGGATCTTAAATAGCTCAGCTGGAATACTGTCATCTCCGCTAGCTTTGTAGTTAGTAATGCTTCCTAAGGCCCACTTCACTTTACTCTCTAGGATGTTTGGCTTAAGTTCAGTCAGTGACTGCACTATCATGGCTATCAGTGACCGCACTATCATGGCTATCAGGGACATTAGGATCTTTCCTGTACAGTTCTTCTGTGTATTCTTTCCACCTCTTCTTAATCTCAACTGCTTCTGTTAGGTCCCTGCCTTCTTTGTCCTTTATCATGCCCATCTTTGCACAAAACGTTCCCTTGAGATCTCCGATTTTCTTGAAAAGATCTCTAGTCTTTCCCATTCTACTGTTTTCCTCGATTTCTTTGCATTGTTCATTTAAGAAGGCCTTCTTATCTCTCCTTGCTGTTCTCTGGAACTCTGCATTCAGTTGGAAATATCTTCCCCTTTCTCCCTTGCTTTTTGCTTCCCTTCTTTCCTCAGCTACTTGTAAAGCCTCCTCAGACAGCCACTTTGCTTTCTTGCATTTCTTTTTCTTTGGGATGGATTGAGTTGCTGCCTCCTGAACAATGTTACGGACCTCCATCCATAGTTGCTCAGGCACTCTGTCTATCAGGTCTAATCCCTTAAATCTATTCCTCACCTCCACTGTATATTCATAAGGGATATGATTTAGATAATACCTGAATGCTTTAGTGGTTTTCCCTACGTTCTTTAGTTTAAGCTGACATTTTGCAACAAGGAGCTCATGATCTGAGCCACAGTCAGCTCCAGGACTTGTTTTTACTGACTGTATAGAGCTTCTCCATCTTTGGCTGCAAAGTACATAATCAATCTGATTTCGATATTGATATCTGGTGATGTCCATGTGTAGAGTCGCCTCTTGTACTGTTGGAAAAGAGTGTTTGCTATGATCAGTGTGTTCTCTTCGCAAAACTCTATTAGCCTTTGTCGTGCTTCATTTTGTACACCAAGGCCATGCTTGCCTGTTATCCCGGATATTTCTTGACTTCCTGCTTTGGCATTCCAATCTCCTATGATGAAGAGGACATCTTTTTTTGGTGTTAGTTCTAGAAGGTGTTGTAGGTCTTCATAGAACCGATCAACCTCAGCTTCTTCAGCCTCAGTGGTTGGGGCATAGACTTGAATTACTGTGATGGTGAATGGTTTGGTGTTAAATCCTTGTGCTATTGCCTTTAAAATAGGTATGCTGGACCACAGCCATCACATACAAGTAATATTTTTCCATGCATTGCTTTAGAGCACGGGTGGGGCAACATGTGGCCCTCCAGATGTTGTTGAACTAAAAATCTCATCATTTCTGTCATTAGCCATTCTATCTGGGCTGATGGGAGCTGGAGTCCAACAACATCTGCAGTTCCACAGGTTGCCTACCCCTGCTTTAGAATCTGCAACGAGTGGCTGGGTGACCAGCCAGATGGATGATTAATAAATTTAATAAATGAATGAATGAATGAATGGTTTATAGAAATATTGGACCAACAGCTGTTGGATATTTTATTTATTTATTTATTTATTTATTGCTTTAAAATATTGATAGACCACTTACAATCCAAAATCTGAAAGCAGTTTATAAATAAAACACAAGAAACATCACAATAAATACAAAGTAAACATAAAAAATACTTAAAATCCAAGGCAGTGAGATTCAGCTTTTAGTGATTAGGAAACAGCCAAGAAAAACATACCTTTTTAATAGGTCCTGAAAGCACATAACCATTGGCGCCTCCCAAACAATAGTGGGGAGAGGATTCCAAAAGATAGGTGCCACCATAGAGAGAACCCATTTTTGTGACTCCACTAGATGACAATCTGTGGGTTGCGGCACGACCAACAGGGCCTCCTCTGAAGATCTTAGTGATCTATTGGGTCTGTACAGAAGAAGGTGGACTTTCAGGTTACTTGGTGTCAGGTTGTTTAGGGCATTATGCATCATCCTCAAGTCTCTTAAGGGACAGTCCCAATGGTCACTGCAACAGTAAATAAATGGCCATGATGGTGTACCATGTGTTTGCCAAGTTACAACCTCTGGAATTGTGTGGGTTGCAAGTGGATTCAGGAAGTATTGACAGCATTGCAGTGTATGTCCATTGTACCATGACAAGCATGGCAGCTACCGCAAGTTGTGTCACTGCAGTACAGCACAAAGCTGTGTGGGGGGATACAAAGATGGGGCATGATAGGGATGGGACAATAGTCCTATGACAAACCTAAAAGTAGAGAACTATGTTCATTACAGTCAGTGCTAGTGTCGGATTTCAGTAGATATACAACACAGTAGATACCTGCCTCTGAAACTTTATTGACGCATAGGCAACATTGCAACTAGGCATGCATGTAGGATTGGCATATCACTATGATCATGGACATTTCTACTTGATTGTCTGTGATCACCCAATTCATACATTATATTTATTCATGTATTCAGGGAACTAGGGATTGCTGACATGGACAAAATCGGTATTGTATGAAATGAGCTTTAGTTGGAAATAGGTCATTTTATTTTCTCTTTTACCATTCTGAGGTTTTGATCATCCTCCTTGTTTCCCAGTGAGGGGGGAAATGTTACTGTAAAGAGAACATGTCCTCTGATGAACTGCATGCATGGCTAATGCATTCAAAACCAATAGTTCCCTCGTTGTGCAAAAATAACTAAAACATTTTTATTATGGCTTTTAAAAATAAAGAAAGAATTGGGGTAAGGAAAGCACAATCCAGTGGTGGTGGGGGGCATGATTATTCTGTTGGCACTTGTTTGCAGTGTCCAACATTGGTTTGTGAATGTCAGATAAATGAAGGTGCCTCTAATCAACTTGCCATTATTATCCAACTCGTCATCCTTGCAAGAGAGCTGTAATTCCACAGATCATTTTTGTAACTGCTGCATTGACATTGTACAGCATGAGATCACAGCTGGTGTAAGCTGACGAGATGCATCAAAGTTCAAAGCTTGAACTGGATGTGATTCAGGAGTAGGGATGGCGTGGGCACCTGCTTGGGGAATGAAACTCAGCAATTTCTTGCCGGCTCGGCCGTCCGGATACCAGTCCGCAGATCCCCTCGCTTGCCTGACTCAGTGCACGCCTGCTCCCTCACCGAGCCACCATATTGTGTAAAATGGCAGCTCGGGCTTTTTCATAAATAACCATTTATGCAAATAGCAGCTGTAAAGCAGCCATTTATGCAACGTTACAGGCATGCGGTGAGCAGAGTCAGGCAGCCAGCGGGGGTCCAGAGAGAGGAAAGCGGGGTGAGAAACGGTGAGTCGGCCCACCCCTATGCAGGAGATTCATCATCAGGATCTTCGGCAGTTTTATAATTGTTTAAATAGCAGTTGCTGGGGAATGGGGCAAGTCAGCCTGGGATCATGGCACTGGAAGCTGCTCTCTGCCCCATGTGGAAAACACAGAGGAATCATATGGGTACCTGTATGTTTTCCTCCATAGGGCAAATAGCAACTTGATTGTGTTTGTCAGTTTTACAGGGTGAATGAGTGAGGTGGGGATGGGAGATCTTTTGAACATGTGTTCCTCTGTTATTACTGCCACCCCAAGGTCTTTTATCCAAAGTCCTTCCCAGGGAACAAGTGCAAATTTGCCTTGCTTAAAAACCTGAGTAAAATTCACTGGGATACTATAAAGATATGATTTTGGGGGGTGGCTTGATTAATAGGAACAATTGAAAAAGTGTTTTCTAAATTATACATAATAATACACCTACTGCTAACAAGATCATAATTATGCATATGTATAGCTTTATTGTAATCACAATGCAATGGCCAAGGAATTTTAGTACTTAATAGTGTTTTAGACCTTTAAATGGTTCAGTACCGTATCAAGGGCCAGGCCAGCTGATGCTTGACAGGTATGATTCATTGCATCTCAGTTATAACTACTGCTATTGCTCTTTTGAATCTCCTCCAGCCTCCATTTAAGTATCTCAGAACCTGAGGAACACCACCATTATCAGCAACCACATGTATTGCTTCTATAACACCTAAACTACTAAGCTCATTGGGTTGTATTGGGCGGTATCATTCTTCTAGCACAAAGCTTCTACCGCTTACAGAAACCCCATTTTCCCTGCAGAAGTGTGCAATCCAGTAGCTTGATTCCACTTGCAAGCTGTTGTACAAGACTTTGCACATGCTGTTGCACAGAAAAAGTGTTTTCCCAGTTGTTCCTCAAGCTGTTTCGCCAGTTGTTTCACAAAGTGTTGCACAACTCATCACCACTTCATTAAGCTAGGTGTTGTTTGCACTAGCTGTGCTAACTTTGCTAGCGCTTGAACAACCACAAGTGGGACAACACTATCTCTTGTGCTTTTTCTCCTGGCAGTAATGTTGGACATAACTCATCCATGTTTAAAATTAACAAGGTAATGCTTGCAAATTTGCAGTCCAATGAGACCTGAGGTGAGGAAAATAGGGACGGGGAGAAGGAGAAGACGGTAACTTTCATGGTGAGATTTGAAGAGGGAAGATGTGCCTCATCATAGAATGTGTGTTGTTCGATTCTGTTTTGAATCCTCTTTTCCTTCTATATCATAGTCTGGATAACAGGTGGAATGTGGATACATTCTTAGTGTCCTTCACTCTGAGAGGCAGGCAGGCAGAAATACATATTTAGGCTGCCAATCATAGGAACACAGGAAGCTGCCCTTTACCAGGTCAGACTATTTGTCTTCTAGATTGCCTGCTTTGAGTGGCAGCGGCTCTCCAGGTTCTCAGGAAGATGGAGGCCTTTCCCATTACATGCTGCCCAGGCCTCTTTAACAGGAGATGGCAGGGATTGATCCTGGACCTTCTGCATCCAAAGCACATGCTCCACCACTGAGCTCCCTCCCCTTACAGGCCTTTGACATGCATCCTTCCCTTCCTAGATCTGTTGACATTACATCCTCTCGCTCCCAGTGCAGTATTTGATGGCTTGAGTGAAAAGATGCAAATTTTTTTTGCTGTATTGATCTGAAATATTTCCATCCTGCCTCTCGGCTGCATACTTCAACATTCAAGGCGGCTTACAATCAACATAATGATACGTGTGTCTTGTCTTCATTTTCTTTTAAAAGTATTTGTCCATCAAAGTTCAATGCAGCAGAGTGGCCAAAATCTTCCCTTGAGAGAGTGACATTGCACTTCCTATAACATATAATTGCAATTATTTCTGCTTCGAGGGGAAAACTGCTTTCACCTGACTGCCCCTCAATAAAGGCTTGGATAGCTTCAGAGCTGCCATTCCATACACATCATTGCTTTGGAGAACACTCTGTAACCTATAAAGCCACTGGCTGTATTTTTTCCAATAACAATCTTTCTTGTTTTCAGCATTCCTATGCACCAGCTCCCCACCCCATGGCTCCTCCCAGCCCCAGCACTAACAGTAGCAACAACAGCAGCAACAACAGCAGCGGCGAGCAGTTGAGTAAAACCAACCTGTACATCCGAGGCCTTCCACCGGGCACCACTGACCAGGACCTTATCAAGCTGTGCCAGCCGTAAGTAAAGCGATTTGTTCTCCTTCCAACTGAAAACACACACACTTGAGTGTCACACTGGCAAGGACAAGTTGTCCCAAACAGCATCTAACCTCACACAGGCAGGTTTATTTATGTGCAAATGAAGTAGTTAGGTGTGTGGTATGCCTGTCAGTGGCTAATACCCGATAGAGGATAACTTGCATCTTTAGCTCAAGTGTGATAAAAATCTTCCTGACAACCCGTGCTGGGAAAAAGCATAATTTGACCTGCAGAGTCTTTGGTGAGAATGAAGGAAAGGCTGCTGCTTGATCCCAGGTGGGGGATGCATTAGTGGTTGCTAGGGAAACTTGCTGTGGTAGAAAAGAGAATAGGTGATAGGGAGACAACAAACAGAAGTCCCCACACTGTTACTGTGGCAGTAACTTTTTCACTTAGATTGAATAGCCCCCTTGAAGACCTTAACACTGCCAAATTGGCATTTTGTATCATAATTAGTAGTCTGAATAACCTTCTTAAACTGAGAGTGGAATATATTGGCGTCTTATTTCTGCATGTCTCTCTCCGAACTGAATGTTATAATAGAGAATAACAAACTGGGGATTTCTAGAGCTATTTTGAGAAACCTACCAACAGTTCAACCTTGAGAGTCTCTGACTAAAAGGTGATATAGAAATCCTATATTGCGACTACTACTACTACTATTAGGACGACTACTAGGACTACTGAAAATATCAGGGTTTCTTGGGTTTGTATTTGTGTTTGCTGCTATCTGCTATAACACTGATCTCTCTCCCCACACACGTTTTCCAGAACAGAGCAAGCGTTAAAACTACTTTATATGACACTTAAGGCACATTCCTATGCATGCGTAGACAGAAGAAGTCCTACAACTCCCAGCATTCCCCAGCCAGCATGCATAGGATTACGTCCTTAGGGCCAAAACAAACAATACTCTAAATCTGCATCAAGCAGGTGTCTTTTGTTCATTTTTGTTCTACCTCTAGAGTAGCTGCAGGGGACCCATCCAGATCTAAAAAGCTCCCTTACCACTACCCCCAGTACTTACTCCCACTACTACTTACCACTACTCAGAACAGCTAGTGAGCTGATCTGAATCAGGGGGCCTATGCCTCATCCAGAGTAAAAATGAAAAAGAAAAGAAAAGACGTAGACACAGATTTAAAATGATGTCTGTTTTGTCCCTTTGTGAATATCCATGTTAGAATAGTGTTTGCTGCTGTGGAAAACCTGTACAGCGTAATGGAGAGAGGGGTGTGTCAAAACATGCACTGGACATACACCAGGCAGCCATATCTCTCTTAGCACATGTCCACTGTGTGTCCTCAAATTTTTGGAGTTGTTCCTTTCCCCTTCACACTAATCAAACATGGGTAGTCTTGCTACTCAGCATCTCCTACTCATCTATGAATGGGAAATAGCTAGGCATTGGAAACAGAGAGCTGTAAAAGACTACAGACATCTATAAACAGCTGTTACGTTATAAATAGAAGTGCATATGCCTCACTTCAAGGTTTGATCACAGAACCTTTGTTTCTTTGTTTTAGTTGTATTTACAATAAAAATTTGACAAATCCTATAGAAGTCCATAATCACTACATTAGAGCTATTGTCCAGTATGCTTATGTCTCCCCACACCCACTCCTTCTGTCAACAGCCTGGAACTATCCTTGGCTCTGTGATGTGTTTTTACAGTTCCTTTTTGGATTAGGCCCTCCGTTTCACAGTTTCACTGCCTTCCTATTGAATTCATTTCTGCCTCCTCTAGGACTTATTCTCTGAAAATCCTGGGGCTTTTGTTTGTTTTTAGTCTGGTGGTTGTTGTGGCCCCTTCCTTCAGCCTTCCTTAGCTACTGCTTTTCCTAGGCCTGTGTGGGGATCATCTTCAGACAAGCTGATTTTTTCCTTCCCTCCCATCATAGAAGTTTCCTTGAATTATAACAGTTCAAACCTATACAGGAGATGCACAAGCATAAATATATACATAACTGTATATATTATGGATGTGGGGGGAAAGCAGTACAATACACTTCTTCTGTTTCCTCTTCCTTTTTCTTCGGTAGCCTCACTTCGAAACTCCCCCTCATATAATTGCAGTCTCATGAGGGAGGCGAGCAGGCAATGCTCACAGACCCTGTCCGCTCTGTTCTATCCCATCACCTGGTCCCACTCCCACCACCTTCAAGCCATTGGAGGGGGAAGGCCTGAAGCGGGGAGACTGGGCTGTGCACCCAGGTTCCCTGTGCAATTTAGAATCCTGTGGGTAGCTTACATGTGCAGAGCAGTCTCCCTGCTTCAGACCTTCCCTGTTCAAAGCGTGGAAGCTGGTGGGGCCAGGTGATGGAATGCAACATAGGGTGGCCACTTATGTTTCACCCCAAAATAGGAAACGTGTCACCACAACAGAGGACACCAGTTTGCATAACATTTGCATTTGCATATGCAAATGTAGCTGCATAGGTGCAAATGTAGAAATAACAGCTATTATTTAAATAGAAATACAAGGCATCTCACCATAGTGGAGAGGCTAATGAGATGACCTGTGCGTCTGCTCAGTTTGTTGTCCAGATGGGCAACGTCAAAGCCCCTGGTGCTTTCCCTCCTTATGGTTCTTTGACTTTAAACCAGGCTTGGACAGGACAGCTCATCAAACATTTTCTGCAATAGAGGACTTTCCTTTTTAAAGTAGGACACCTGGTCACCCTGATACACAGGGGGCAAGGCCAGAGAGCACAGCCCTGCTTTTGCCCCTCATGAGATTGTAAGTGCATGAGGGTGAATGTCCAAACAGGGCGAATGTACCTCTCTATTCTGATTTTAATCCTTCCAGTTTTTTAAACAAATTTATAGGAACTATCAGAAACACTGGAATTTTAGTATAAGATGTTTCTGTTTATCCCTCGTGTAAATACTGTCTGTGCTTTAATATCTATCACAAGCCATCTAATGAGAGCCTGTTTCCTGTGTTTGGAAATCGTATCCTATGTAAATCTTTCTGTGTGCATGTGTATGTATGTTGCTGCTGTTACACTAGAACTTTGAAGTATAAGGGCACAATCCTTGCTGGAAGCTACCTTATTATACCTAGCACATCATTAGAGTGCTTGCTGCTTCATCATACTCAGTGGTCAGGAAACAGCTGGAGTTATTCAGTGCACACAGCTTGCCAGCAGCACCCACCATTTTGGAAAAGAGCAGCAACCCTCCTCCCAATAAAGATTTATGCTATTAATTCAACTAAGAAGCTCCAGGCAGAGCATAGCCTTCTTCCTCACCCCATTTTATCTTCACAACAACATCGTGAGGCTGAGAGATCGCTACCTAAGGGCACCTGGTGAGCTTAACGACTCAGTGGGGATTTGAACCCGAGTCTCCCCGGTGCTAGTCCAATACTCTTAACCACTATGCTGCACCACGACCTACCTTTCTTTAGATTATATGGCTTGGCTTGCTGTGCTCTAACATGTATGCTCATACTCTGACTGTGGCTAAAGCTGGATTGACTTTTGATATTTTGAAAGTTCAACCCCAATTTGGGTGAGAGGTCAAGGTGAAACCATTCTCCTTTTTCATATTTTTGGTGCATGTGGTTTTCAGAGTGGGAAACTCGCCAAAGCTTGTCACAACTCACAAGTCACAAGTGGGTGATGACTGCCATTTTGTTTTTCTCAGAATGCCTTGTTTGGAGGGGCATTCTGGGGAGGTGGGGGGAGATGGCTGCCAGCTGATTAGAGCAGATACAAGTGGAAAATTGGGCTGGGGGCATTTCAGCCTAGCCCTACTTTGAGACGAAAGTACTGTGTGTTAGTTCATGGATATAGAAGTAGGGAATTGATCCCAGGAGGACCATGTTATGAGTTTAAACCTAATGTTCTTCTGGTCTCTTTAGCCTTGCAGTTCTATGATAGGCCCCAACATGATGAGGCATAGCTTTTTCACTTGTGACAATCACAGAGCATTTCAGTGTAGATTATATGGTCTAATCCAGACCAGGCATAAAAAACACAAATAGCTGTAGTCTAATTTATACCAGCTGGCACTTTAACATTTGGGAGTCTAGAAAAACATGCTTTTGTTTATTTGCTCTTTACCTTAGCTGTATTCCAGAAAGGTAGTGTCTAATAGCACATATTTTCTATGGTTCTGTAGCGTAACTTGAAGCCTATGGAGTACATGTGGCCCTCAGTGAACTTTGCTGTAACTTGTGAGTTGTTACAATCTCTGAACACCTATTTCCATAATTTTATATGAAGGTTACGCCCTATGCATGTGAACTCAGAAGTAAGTCTCAGTGAGTTTGATGGGATTTATTACCAGGTAAGCGTGCATAGAAGTACAGCCTTAATGCATGACATCAGGTTGAAGTAGGCACTTGTACATACACCCATATATTTAGGTTTTACCTGCTTTGGGGCACTGTGTCACTCCCTCTAATAGCATACTCGGGCACCGAGTGCTGATGACTATGCAGCCGATAAAAGACCACTGAGAAACAAAAGGGAGGTATCAGCATGCTTGGGGGAGCCCCAAGGTTTCCAAAAGTACAAAAGGTATTTTCTAATAATCTAAGGGGGCGACTCCCTCCCACCCCCCAACCACTCAAAACAGCCCAGTAAGGACTGAGCATGCTTAGTGGCCATGGAAAGTTGATTGTCAGTCAGATGAAGCACCCTCCCTAGAAGGTGAGGATACATTGAAATATTTTGTTGCAGGTTCCACTTGTATAGTTTATACTACTATGGTTGACTTTGTGATCCCAACGCATATGAGGGCTTTCCTGCATTTCCTTGTAGGAACAGGCCCCCATGCGCTTTGGTTGTATAACTAACCTGTTGGAAATACAAATTTAAGGAAACCATTACCAGTTCCTTTAGAGCAGTATCTTCTAAAGTTGGATGTGTGAAAGCAGAACATTTCTCCCATAGCTTTCTCCCTTCTTCCTCAGCAGAATGTTGCTTTGTTCTTTGTACCCACTCACAAGCTTTTCTATCGGATGGGATCCAGAGCTTTGTAAGCTGAAGCTTGAGACAGAGGGCATCTCTACACCAGCCAGACTAAAATCCTACATTTAAAACTGGGCTTTCTGCTTCCATTTTAAATGCAGGATCACAACTGACTCCCTTTACATATGTTTCCTTTGCCCCCTCCCCTTCCGCCCTCCTTCTCCCAGTATCCGAGTCTTCCATTATCTTTCATTGATCTCACTCCTCTTCCTGCTGCTTTAACTCTTTTCATGGAGGAAACTGAAGCAGAACACACCGGGGTAAATTGATAGCTCATTCTCTGTGATCTATTTAAAAACGGAACAAAGGGCATTTAGTGCAGGAGATGCCTGATCACAGCATCATGTAAAGAGCCCGCAGACTTCTGTGAAGAAGCTATCTCAATTGCAGGATAAAAGCTCCATGTGAGGGAGCCCAGGGAGAGTGAGAGAAAGAGAGCAAGAAAGCAGTGGGTGGAAGACAGCAGGCAGGAGCATGAGGCGTCTTATGACCACCTTCTTGTCACTGAGCTCTGAAGGGTATTCAGGCTTGGCTATGGGGAGAATCACAACTCTGTTATTAAACCCATCAAATGTAAAGAAAGACAGTATGTAACTTCTACTGGTGAGTCCTCTGTAGAAGAATGTAGGGGGAAAAAAATTCAGCAATTTTTTTTGTCAACAAAAATAATGTTTCCGAGCCTCTTCCATTATAAAGGTGGTGCTTTGGAATCACAGTTAGTACAGTTCTAATTGGCCTTAATTGATGTGATTCTAGAGAGCGGAAGAAAGCAGGATTTCATGTTTGATAAGTGCCGTTGCTATCTAAGCCTCCTGACACTTTTACATCTCAATGGTGTGCCTTTTTTATGTGTACTGCACACAGAATAGGAAGTAGCCAGCTGGAGAGCTAGTGACACTCACGCTGCTGAGTCCATTACACACAATGCCAGACATTTTTGACAAATGGATCAACACCATCAAACCTTTGATCAATTTAAGGGTAACCTTGTCACGGTAATCTGTCAAACAGTACAAATATAACTATAAGAAAACAAGTCATCATGAACTGAATGGTAACCAAGTAAATAAGAAAAATGTTGCTGGAAGATCATTCTTTGTTGTATACTTTTGAGGCTGAAAAATTACCTTCAAAGGATTTTCAGCTAAAATATGCTGAGCCGTGGGAGATGTTATCTATATTTCCTATATGTCACATGTACATTTGTGTTTTATAAATGATTAAATGCTTGACAAATACTCTGTTATCAACAATCATACTCTCCCCTCTATTATCTTGCTTGGGTTTTCTCAGTTATGGACCCAAGGCATCTGTCTACCCCTTTGGAAACTTAAAAACAACAACAACAAAGTGAGAGTTGGACACACTGGCTAGGGATGATGGAAGTTGTAGTCCAACACATTTGGCGAACACCAGGTTGGGGAAGGCTGATATAGACACTTTTCCTGCAAGTGGCCATATCACTGTGTGATCATGGAAATAGTGGGTTGGATCCAATTGCAGGAGGTGTTTCCCCTGTTGGAAAAAGCTACTCCATTGGAGGAAGCTCTTCTGGATCCAGCTCAGGGTTAGTTAGTTCTATATTCATTAACACTATTGTTTTTCTATAATTGGTATACTGGACTGGACTTAACTTTTCTGGATGCTTAACTTTTCTGGATTGTGGCCAAGTTGACAGCACTGAGGTATAAAGTGCCTGATGTCCTGTTCTAGATTTTTCCCAATATAATTTTACAGATCCATTTTTCTCTTCAAACCTGAATATATTCAAAATCAGATGTGATCTTAACTATGCTTTGTTTCTGTGCCAATGTAATTATATTTATTGAGATAATAGGTTAGATCCAGATTCAGCCATACTTGGAGTAGATCCATTGAAATCAATGGAACTTAAGTTGTTGTTGTTGTTGTTCAGTCGTTCAATCGTGTTCGACTCTTCGTGACCCCATGGACCATAGCACGCCAGGCCTTCGTGTCCTCCGCTCTCTTCCGGAGTGTGCTCAAGTTCATATTCATTGCATCGGTGATGCTATCTAGCCATCTCATCCTCTGCCGTCCCCTTCTCCTTTTGCCTTCAATCTTTCCGAGCATCAGGGTCTTTTCCAGGGAGTTTTCTCTTCGCATTAGGTGGCCAAAATATTTGAGCTTCAGCTTCAGGATCTGTCCTTCCAATGAGCAGTCAGGGTTGATTTCCTTTAGGATGGACTGATTTGACCTCCTTGCAGTCCAGGGGACTCGTAAGAGTCTTCTCCAGCACCACAGTTCGAAAGCATCGATTCTTTGGTGCTCAGCCTTCCTTATAGTCCAGCTTTCAGCCATACGTTGCTACTGGGCAAACCACAGCTTTGATTAGACGGACCTTTGTCTGCAAGGTGATGTCTCTGCTTCTTACTATGCTGTCTAGGTTTGCCATAGCTTTCCTCCCAAGGAGCAAGCGTCTTTTAATTCCATGGCTACAGTCACCATCTGCGGTGATCTTGGAGCCCAAGAAAATAAAATCTGTCACTGCTTCCATTTCTTCCCCTTCTATATGCCAGGAAGTGATGGGGCCAGATGCCATGATCTTAGTTTTCTTAATGTTGAGTTTCAAACCAGCTTTTGCACTCTCCACTTTCACCCTCAACAAGAGGCTCTTTAGATCCTCTTTGCTTTCTGCCATTAGGGTGGTATCGTCGGAACTTAAATTAGTCATGTCTAAATCTGGATCCAACCTAGTATTTTAAACTATTGTTCTATTTTATCCCTGTTGTCTTCACTGGGAACACTCTTAAGTAAGAGATTTGGCAATGATCCCTTATATAAATAAATTCAAATATAATATTATGAGTACCACTGGCATTAAATCTTCTGTTTAATACTTTTGCATACTGTAGATGTCACTCTCCTAAACTAGTTATTTCCTCTAACCATAAATCTGAACAAATTCTAGGACTGAAATCCTAAAAGCACTTATACCAGAATATACAGGACTATTATAAAGTAAATGGGCTACATCCATTGTACATTTAAAGTAATACTGTTTTGAGTATCACTTTCCTGTCATCCCGCACTTTATTCTCCTTATACAGATTCAATATTTCATCAGGCAGTCAGGTTTGATTCCTATGCGGTGTGGGCTGAAATCAGAGATCTTTCATAAAGGACAACACAAATAATTATATGTAAAGACAAATAAATCTGTGAAGCAGTCAGGCAAAGTGGCCCAGAGGAGAAAACAGAATTTGGCTCCCTAAGCATATTAGTGTCCATGTTGTTTTGTGATCATCATTGGTGCTACTTTTTCCGAATAAGTGCAGTATGGGGGTTGGGCGCACTGTGCTACAGTGGTTCTTCTCCTACCTGCAGGGCCGATTCCAGAGAGTGGTAATGGAGGATTCCTGTTCTACCCCATGGCTATTAAGCTGTGGGGTCCCACAGAGTTCTGTTGTATCCCCCATGCTGTTCAACTTTTATATGAAGCTGTTTGGTGAGGAGTTTTGGAGTGGAGTGTCCCCAATATACTGATGATGTACACGTAGTACACGTGCTGGTAACTTCCCGATTAGGCTGCTGCAATGCACTTTATGTGGGGCTGCCCTTGAAGATGACTCAGAAGTTGCAGCTAGTGCAAAATGCAGCAGCTAGACTGTTGACCTGAACATCTCGCAAAGATCAAAGAAGACAAGGATGAAACTTTTGAAAAGCAAATAGCCAATGTTTTAAGGAAGCATGATGTAGTAGTAATGGGGGACTTCAATTTCCCCGATATTTGTTGGGAGACAAATTCTGCAAAACATGGCACCTCCAGGAAATTTCTGACTTGTGTGGCGGATAACTTCCTCCTACAGAAAGTAGAGGATGGAAAAAAGGATCGGCTATCCTTGACTTGTTCCTAACCAACAGAGATAGCTTAGTGGATAAAGTAGCAGTTACAGGAACTCTGGGGGAAAGCGACCATGTTGTATTTCAGTTCTTGATTCTAAGGGAAGCAAAAGCCGAGTGTAGTCAAACGCGTACCCTGGATTTTTAGGAAAGCTGATTTTAATAAACTCAGAACAATGATCAGTACGGTCCCATGGCAAGCGACTCTAATGAGAAAAGGAGTCCAAGATGGGTGGGAGCTTTTAAAAAAGGAAATTCTCAAGGCACAATTACAAACAATTCCAACAAGAAGAAAAGGTGGAAGACAACAGAAGAAGCCAATGTGGCTTCACAAAAAGCTTAGAGATTACCGGAAAACAAAAAAGGACACATACAGGAAGTGGAAAGAAGGCCAAGTAACAAAGGAAGAGTACAGGCAGGTAGCACAGAATTGCAGGGATGGCGTCAGGAAGGCTAAAGCTGAGAACGAGCTGAGGTTAGCGAGGGATGCTAAACACAACAAAAAGGCTTTCTTCAGCTACGTGCATAGTAAAAGACAGAGGAAAGAAATGGTGCTTCAGCTATTAAATAAGGATGGCAAAATGATAACAGATGACAAAGAAAAGGCAGAGGTGCTCAATTCCTACTTTGGCTCAGTCTTCTCCCAAAAGGGGGTCTATGACCCCCCTGGCAAAGGCGAAGTACAGGCTGAAGGGGCAGGATTGCAGCTTGAGATCGATAGGCATATGGTCAAGGAACACCTAATTACTTTGAATGAGTTCAAATCTCCAGGGCCAGATGAACTGCATCCTAGAGTAATAAAGGAACTGGCAGAAGAACTCTCAGAACTGCTGTCTATTCTCTTTGAGAAATCATGGAGGACGGGTGAAGTGCCAGATGACGGGAGGAGGGCTAATGTTGTCCATATCTTCAAAAAGGGTAAAAAGGAGGAACCTGGGAACTACAGACCAGTCAGTCTGACATAAATCCCTGGGAAAATTCTGGAGCAGATGATAAAGCAATCCATCTGGAAGCACCTTGAAAACAATGCAGTGATTCTTTGAAGCCAACATGGATTTGTCAAGAGCAAATCCTGCCAGACGAATCTGATCTCATTTTTTGATCAAGTCACCTCCCTTGTGGACCGTGAGAATGCTATAGACATCATATACCTCAATTTCAGCAAAGCTTTCGACAAACTGCCCGCATGATATCCTGATGAGCAAACTAGCTGAAAGTGGGCTAGATGAAACAACGATCCGGTGGATCCACAGTTGGCTACAGAATCGGACTCAAAGAGTGCTTATCAATGGGACCTTCTCAAACTGGGGAGAGGTAACGAGTGGGGTACTGCAGGGCTCAGTCCTGGGCTCAGTGCTCTTCAACATTTTTATGAATGACGTGGAGGAGGAGGTGCAGGGAATGCTGATCAAATCTGCAGATGACACAAAATTGGGCGGGATAGCAAATACTTGGGAAGACAGAAACAAAATTCAAAGTGATCTGGATAGACTGGAGCACTGGGCAGAAAACAACAGAATGACATTTAATAGGGATACATGCCAAGTTCTGCACCTAGGAAAAAGAAACCAAATGCACAGTTACAACATGGGGGATACGTGGCTTAACAACATGACAAGTGAGAAGGATCTTGGAATTGTTGTCGATCACAAGCTGAATATGAGCCAACAATGTGATGTGGCTGCAAAAAAGGCAAACGCTGTTTTGGGCTGCATTAATAGAAGCATAGCTTCCAAATGCCGGGAAGTACTAGTTCCCCTCTACTCAGCACTGGTTAGGCCTCATCTGGAGTACTGTGTCCAGTTCTGGGCACCACACTTGAAGAGGGATGCAGACAAACTGGAGAGGGTTCAGAGGAGGGCAACTAAGATGATCAGGGGACTGGAAACAAAGCCCTATGAGGAGAGACTGAAAGAACTGGGCATGTTTCGTCTTGAGAAAAGAAGACTGAGGGGAGATATGATAGCGCTCTTCAAGTACTTGATAGGCTGTCACATAGAGGAAGGCCAGGACCTCTTCTTGATCATCTCAGAGTGCAGGACGCGGAATAATGGGCTCAAGTTACAGGAAGCCAGATTCCAGCTGAACATCAGGAAAAACGTCCTGACTGTTAGAGCAATACATCAATGGAACCAATTCCCTAGGGAGGTGGTGGGCTCTCCCACACTGGAGGCGTTCAAGACGAGGCTGGACAGCCATCTGTCAGGGATGCTCTTACATGGATTCCTGCATTGAGGAGGGGGTTGGACCCGATGGCCTTTTAGGCCCCTTCCAACCCTGCTATTCTGTGATTCTATGATCACATAATATCAGTCTGAAAGGAATTGAACTGGCTGACGATAAGCTTCTGGTCAGAATTCAAGGTGCTAGTGATGACTTTTAAAGCCCTGAGTGGCTTGGGAGCTCTATATTTGAGGGAACACCTCCCCCTATATATGCCTGCCTGAGGTTTGAGATCTGTTGGAAAGGGGCTCCTCTGGGTCCCACCAGTGCGAAACATACACTGTGGTGGGACATGGGAGCGGGCTTTTTCTGCTGTGGCACCCAGGTTATGGAATGCCGTCCCTTGGAGGCCCGATTGGTGCAGACATTGGTTTTTGTCACCAAGTAAAAACATGGCTTTTTGTCAAAGCCTTTGAGGGCTAAATGCATTTCCTAAAGTAGCACACTGTTTTAACTGTTTTATTGTTTTAGATTTTAAATTGGTATTAGCTTGCTTAATAGATTAATATGTTTTTAGCTGTTTAAATTATTTATTAATTTAAATATGTTTAAATTATTTATTGTTTTATACTGTCTACATTGATTTTATCTGTATGCCACCCTGAGATCCTAATGATATAGGGCAGGATATAAATGTTTAAATAAATAAATAAATAAATACTCACAAAGTCCATTATCAATCATATGCCTATTTGATGGCCCCCACTTCTACATGAACACATGAACTGAATTGAGAACTTCCTTCATGCTAGGTTGCTGTGGATTCCACTACTCTACTGTGATTGCAAGCATGGTTCTGCAAGGGGCTATAGTGACTTCGCTACTTTGTGTCGCTCCACCCCTGTGGCAAATGGTTGGTCTAGATAGTCAGTTCCATTCAAGAGTGCCTGGAGTTGACTGGCAACCACCCACTCAAGCACCTTGTCTAGGAAGTGAGTGTTGGCTACTGGCCTATAGTTGTTAACATCATCTGGGACCAGATTAGGCTTTTTCAGAGTGGTCTAATTACCACCACTTTGAAGAGGCTGACACCACTCCCTCTCTCAAGGAGACATTTACAACCTCCTGGACCAAGCCAGGTATCCCCTCCCTATTGGATGTAACAAGCCATGAAGGGCAAGGGTAAAGTACACAGGTGGTTGACCGGACTTGGCCAAGCACCTTGTTTGCATCCTCGGTCCTCAACTCATCCGATAAAACTGAACCAGATGGTTCTCTGGACACCTCTGTTAATGGAACTGCATTAGTTGTGGTATCCAATTAGTGATGGATTTCAGCAACTTTATCTTCAAAATGCCATGCAAACTTGTCACCGCATGCTACCGAGGGTTCCGCTTATCTCTCCCTGGTCCAGATTGTAGCAGGCCATGAACCACTCAGAAAAGCTCCACTGGACAACACTGAGAAGATGCAATGGTGGTGGAAAAGAGCTCCCTTTTTGTCACCATCACTGCCACAGAGTAGGCTCGATAAAGAGCTCTAACCTATGTTCGGTCAGACTTGGCATGAGTTTTGCTCCATCTGTGTTCTAGCCATCTTCCCTCTTGCTTTGTTGCCCTCAGCTCAGGTGTATACCAAGAAGCTGGCTGGGCTTTGCACAGAGGGAGGGAGCACTTGGGCGTGATTGTGGCAACTGCCTGAGCCATCTCAGCATTCCACAAAGTGACCTGGGCTTCGACAGGAACACCAGCCAAACCAGCAGGAAAATCTCCCAAAGCCCTCTGGAATCCACTGGAACCATTAGTCTCCATGGGTGGACCATTTTAATAGGTCTTCCACCCTTGGAGAGGGACACTGATAGTCTAAACTTCAACAGGAAGGGATCTGACCATGACAAGTGATAGCTGTTAATTCCCTCACTTTCAGATCACCAGACTCCTGCCCAGTCAAGAAAACCAAATCAAACATGTGTCCTCCTGCATGTGTTGGGCCAATGACATGGTGGTCTGAATATTCTCCTCTCTAGGTCTTGTCCTGTGTTTGAATGCATTCTGTGTTTATGAACTTCCACTTGCCCAATGTCATTTTGCTTCCTCGCTTCAGATGTCTCTACGACTAATCATGATGCCTTGTCCATTGTTATCATATCTCGGCCTGGAACCAGCTCTGTATGCTACTGTTATTCTTGCCAGGCCACATCCAGATCAGATTATTGTGATGTATTTTGTGGCTGCAATCAGATATAATGCTAAACAATAGTTTATCATTATGAGAACAAGCGTACACAAGTCTCAGGCTTGTGTGCGGCCCCCTCCTCCTCTGGCATGGCTGCGAGAAGGAGATCATCAGAAGATTCCACTTCCATTTTAGGTTAACCCTAGTTTTAGTGTGTTGTCTGAAACCTAAACTATGGTTAATTTTAACTATGGTAAGTGAAAACTGGCCAGCTTCATAAACTACACCATATGTTTGGCTGCCTTTGAAGTCAGTTCCAGCTGGTTCAAAATGTGGCTGCCAAAATGTTAATCAGGGCTTGCAGCTCAGTGCATTTAACTATTATGTCATATTCACTGGTTGCCAATTTGTTTCTAGGCTTGATTCAAAGTGCTGTTCTTGACCTTGAAAGCCTTAAAGATCCTAGGAGTATGATACCTTCAGATCCACCTCCTCCCATGTGAGCCCAAGTACTGACATCAAATTCGAAAGGCCTCAGGGCCTTCTCTTTTGTAGCACCATGAAAGTTGTGGGCATCTGCCTGGCTCCATTTCTGTCCACCCTTTGGTAGGATGTGAAAACATGCTTACTTATTCCAATATACTTTGGGGACAGTAGCTACTGTCTTTTTAACCATGCGCTGAGGCTATTTGTTTGATGTTTAATATTTAAAATGGTTGTTGTATTTTTGTGAACTAGAAAAGATTTTAATGTTGTTTCAATATTCTGTTATCCTTTGCCAGCTTTTGAGCATTCAAAATAGAAACGTGGGATATAAATGCTTCGAAATAAAATGACAATAAATACTCTCTCACACATGCACATTCACACACAGCAATCATATAGACTACATCTTATGTCTAAACAAATACCTTACAGTGCAATCCTATACATGTCTACTCAGACGTAAATCTCATTACATTCAATGGAGTTTACTCCCAGATGAAGATGTATAAGAATGCACTTTGGGAGCAATCCTATGGCCGCTAGACAGTGTGTAGATTGCCATAGGATGTTTTGGGTTTTGGGAACTGAAATCTCACTCCCCTCCCCCTCCCTCACCACCTCATAGGCAGCACGGCTTGTCCCCGCGCTCATAACTGCAGTGCGAAGCAGGGGAAAGGGGGCGTTCCCAGGGCGGGGAGGGGAAGAGATCACGGAAGCATCATTGTGATGCTTCCTATGCCCCATCCAGCCTCCCCTCCCCTCCCCCCAATCCCCTCTCCGATGTCCTCAGATAGGCAGCCAAAATTGGCTGTCTAGCCACAAATGCAGGGAGGCTGGAACGCAGAGGAGAAGATCTCCTCCATGCTCCACCCAGCCTGCATTGGGTAGTTGGCTGTCTCCAAGTTCAGAGGCGGCCAACCATCCCGCTAGGACTGCACCCTTAGTCTCAAACCTGTGGCTGCTTAAGCCACAATGTCTGAATATGACCCAGTTTATAATGCTATCAGAGCTGTAACAGTGTTTCAAGCTAGAAAGAAAATAAGGTTGGCAAAAATCCTGCTTCTGGTTCTATTAGAACACTGTTATCGATACAGTTCTTGAACAGAAAAAGAAAAAACAACCTGAGAGAAACATTCCAGAACTTTACAGTATTTTTTTCCAAAATAGGCTTTTCCTTTCAAATTCCCAACCCTGGATCAGTGATCCACAACGGAAATAAGCAATGAAACCTGTTCTTCTATTCTTTTAACCCTAACCAAAGTCCTCGAGCTGATGCAGAAGTATTTAAAAGAATCCAGGATTCTCTAGAACTTGGTTTCATGGGATTTCACATTTATTAGAACTCTAATAAATAATTCTTGAAATAGGAATATTCTTCAGGATTTTTTTTTTTTTTTTGGTATACTCCAGGAAATAAAGCCAGACTGCTCACTTGAGGGAAGGATATTAAAGGCAAAACTGAAGTACTTTGGCCACATAATGAGAAGACAGGATACCCTGGAGAAGATGCTGATGCTAGGGAAAGTGGCAGGCAAAAGGAAGAGGGGCCAACCAAGGGCAAGATGGATGGATGATATTCTGGAGGTGACAGACTCGACCTTGGGGGAGCTGGAGGTGGCGACGGCTGACAGGAAGCTCTGGCGTGGGCTAGTCCATGAAGTCACGAAGAGTCGGAAGCGACTGACCGAATAAACAACAACAAACTATATTAGATTCCCTGTGCTGATTATTTAATAATGGAATAATTACTCAGGGTTTTGGTTTCTTTAAAATGTGCAGCAATGGGCCATGTGAGCTACTCTGCTAACAAGTCTTTTTCCATGGCTTCACTGGAGATGGAAATAATGAGTTGCCTAATGAAGCAATCTGTCTGGAGCAGAGGGTGCGTAACCTCTTTAACAATGCTTGTGAGATGCCCTTGGCGCTTCAGGCCTAGATTGTTGAATGGATGTCCTGCCTATGTTGCAGTGTGAAAGGAATTTTCAGCACCACTTCTACTGCTTTGTTAGGTGCATGCTTTCCTCCTGTTTTTTCACCATTTCCATCGCACGCATGTTGTGCTGCTCTTAGGGATGTACGAAAGTCACTTACATTTTAGACGGGGTGATTCGCAGTGGGGGGGAGGTGCTCTGCACCTCCCCCCGAAATCCTAATCTGGCCGGCTCCGCTCCATGGAGATTCTGTGGAGCCGCCAGCTGGGGCTGCCCGCAGCCGGACAACCGGCCGCTGGGCAGCCTGCAGGAAAAAAAACCCCGCGTACGTAAATGGCGGCGGCTACAGTGGCCGCCATTTGCATTCCCCTTTTTTGCTGTTTTAGCCTACGTAAATATTTACGTAAGCTATTACGGCGGGAAAAAAAAGGTACGCAAATAGCGCTCACTACACTATTTGCGTTCCCCTTTATTTTCGCCGTCATGGTCTACGTAAATATTTACGTAGACTAAGACAGCCAAAAATAAGGAACGCAAATGGCGGTGTCCGTAACCGCCGCCATTTGCATATGCGTTTTTTTTTTTTTTTTACCCAGAGCCTGGCCATGGACGGCTCTGGCCTCGGCCTGGCCGGCCGCTCCGTGGAGCCGCCATGGAGCACAGCCAGCCATCGAGGATTCCGGGGGGGAGGAACGGAGCGCCTCCCCCCCGTTGAGGATTCCGGGGGGAGGGACGGAACGCCTCCCCCCCCCATAAACATAATCTGCGAACAGGTAAGTCACTTTCGTACATCCCTAAAATAGAGCTTGAGATAAAGCTATTCCTTCTAAAGTACATCCCATTCTATGAGTATGCAAAGTCAAAGTGCAACATGGCTGTAGTGTGTGTTTTGCAGACTAGCACGTGGGTCGTAGTGCCAAAAGGCATATAAGAATCAGAGGCCTTAACATCTTGAGTCTTGACAACATTTCATGTATTAATCCCAGTCTCAAATATTTGGTTTGAAAGCGTTAGTTGTCCCTCATTCTTAAGTTATCACAAGGGAGACAATCCGGGTGAAACCAGGTGATTTCCCTTGTAAGTTTGTTTGCTACCACGTTCTGAATTATGGTGCATTACTGTTGGCGTCATACTTCCCATCCCTGTGGGCTTCTGATGCATATACAAAGCTCCACCTGTGCAGAGGCTTCCTCACTCCTTGTGAGAGTTGAGAAACACTTATTATTAAGTTTTAGGCTCTAATTAAAAACTTTCCTATTTGTTCAGGATTTGGAGGAATTTGGTTGATTCTCTGCTTGGTTTGTTTTCTTGTGGACTGGCTGCTGGTTTTATATTTGTGTAATTATTATTCTTTATCACTGGATTATAGTAGATTGTGTTTTTAATTAGGTTGTAAGTCTCCATGGATGCCTGGCTAGATAGAAAGGTGAGATTCAAATGTTTTAAATAAATAGAAGTGCTCTGTAGGGATGTACGAAAGTCACTTACCTTTTCGAAGGGTGACATTCGCGGTGGGGGGGAGGCGCTCCATCCCTCCCCCTGAAATTCTCCCCGGTCGGCTCCACTCCGCAGCAACTCTGCGGAGCCATCAGCCGGGGCTGCCACAGCTGGACATCCGGTCACTGGGCTGCAGAGGGATGCAGATGGTGGCCACCGTAGCCGCTGCCATTTGCGTCCCTGTGTTTTGCTGTGATAGGCTACGTATATATTTACATAGCCTATCACGGCAAAAAAAAAAAGGGAACGCAAATGGCGGCGGCTACAGCGGCTGCCATTTGCATTCCCCTTTTTTGCCTTCCCTTCACAGCAAAAGACAGGGGCACAAATGACATCCATCCCTGCATTAGCTGTGATAGGCTACGTAAGTATTTACGTAGCCTATCACGGCCATAATGAAGTAGCGGATGGCAGCCGCAGATGCGACCACCATTCGCAAAGCAGTGCAAACGGCACCGGGTAAGTGTCCCATTTCGCGTGCCTTTCACCGGGTCGGGGTGGGGTGGAGGGCTTCGTTCCGCCACGGATTTCGGGGGGCTGAATGCACTGGTATTCAGACTCACCAAGATCCGTGGTGGAATTCTCTGACATCCCTAGTGCTCTGTGCACACAGCAAATACCACCTCAGAGCCTTTGAACATACTACATGGGATTGGAATGTCTATGTTCACACCAGAGCTGCTGGGTGATAGGAAAATGTGTAAAGATTCCCAATGATTGTATTGAAAGTCATGGAGGAAACATGAACATCGCCCATGGAAAAAGTATTCATTTTTTCTTGGTATTTCTCTTCCCCATCCCCATATTTAAAAAGTAAAATAAATCCACATATATTGGATGATAAATCATGATGTATTACTAGCAATTATTTCACTGGTCTTACTTATATGTGAATTTTACAGTAACCAAAGAATGTTTTATTTGTCATCCTCATTATTGTTTTTTTATTATTATTTATTTATTACATTTTTATCCTGCCTCCTTTCCTCTTGCAAGGAACTTTTTTTTTTTTTTGAAGTCACTTAAAAATAAAGTAGTTTTGAACCTTTGTATTGAGGGTGCAGAACCTTTATATCAGGCCTGGGGTCCCAATCCAGCCCTCTGGGGTTTTCCCCATTCTAAAAGGTTGAAATGCCTCTTCTAAGGCTTGGTTACTGGCAGTAAGAGCTTTAAGGCAAAATATGCTGGTATTTTTGTTTCCCTACCCTTTTTCCCTTTAGCCCCACCCACCACTGGAATGCAGCCCCCCGGAGCTTCTCCAAAATGGAATTCGTCCCTTGGGCTGAAAGAAGTTCAGCATCCCTGCTTTATATACTTAATGGAGAATCAGAGAATCATAGAATAGTAGGGTTGGAAGGGGCCTATAAGACCATCGAGCCCAACCCCCAGAGGAACCTACTGTTGTTGTATACTAATCTATATTTTAAAGTAGGATTCCTAGTAGTTGCATTGTTGCTTAAATGTAACTGTAGGGATCCCCACTGAACTTACAGTACAATCCCAAACCCACTTACTTTGGAGTAAGGCCCATTGAACTCTACATTTGAGTAGACATATATGGGATTGTGCTATTAGTGTGTGACTGAGTGGCAGGATTGTAGCTATTCATCCTAATCAAGCAATATGTTTTAGGAATTTTGTAGACATACATCTCTTTCTGAAGCCCCATATGGAATTTAGCTGCTCGTGGGAGCAATGCTACATGGTTCTGCTGTTTGCGTAGTGGAATAGTGGATTCCACTGCGTGTTGAGGAAAAACATTCCTGTGTTGTGTGGATTGGCAGAGAAGATCTGCATATTTATCTCTGCATGTGCAAGGTATTGCACTTACAGAAACTGGCATAGTATGATAGAGGACATTTGACCAATCTTGGCCACCCAGACTTGTCATCTGCATCTTCAAGAAGCCATGTTCATCTAAAGCAGATGGAGATTCATAGGTGCATTCAGTTTTAATGAAGAGCACCACTCATTCACTGTTTCTTTTTGTGTCCAAGGAGCTATGGATCCCGATCACATCCATTTAACTTTGCAGCCCATGCTTGCCCAAAATGTTTTTTTTAAGAGTAAAACCCTAGTTTTACAGGGAACATGAGTATTCTCATGTTCAAGACAAGGCTGGACAGCCATCTGTCGGGGATGATCTGACTTGGATTCCTGCATTGAGCAGGGGGGTGGACTCGATGGTCTTGTAGGCCCTTTCCAACCCTACTATTCTATGATTCTCTGTAAAACTAGGGTTTTACTCTTAAAAAAAAACATTTTGGGCAAGGGTCAAAACTACTTTTTTTAAGTGACTTTTAAAAAAAAAAATGTTAGACAATTTATCCTTCCTACCCATTATTGTATGTATGTATGTATATGTATGTGTGTGTGTGTGTGTGTGTGTGTGTGTATATATATATATATATGTTCCTTGCAAGAGGAAAAAAGGTAGGATATAAATGTAATAAATAAATAATAATAAATACAATAATGAGGATGACAAATAAAACATTCTTCACTTACTGTAAAATTCACACATAAGTAAAACCAGTGAAATAATTGCTAGTATGTATGTATGTCAGATCTGATTTTTGCAACCAGTATTTAGATAGCATAGACTAATTTTCCTGTGACAGGTGTACATGATGAAAAACGGGCTTGAGCAATAGCATATCAAACCACCTGTGCTGGAAGTTCCATAGACCGCTGCATTAGGGACAGCGTAACGTGGGCCACAGCCAATATGGGCAAAGTGTGGTGAGATGTAGTCCAGAGACCCTGCTCAGCCAGCTGATTGGTCACTATTAAAAAAACAACAACTTAACATTAGCAAAATATATTCAAACACAGTTGAAAGGGCAAAGATTATAAAGTTCCGTGAATATGACAGCATGTCAACAATCAAAGGGATGTGGTGTCAAAGTGGGAAGAGACCATAGCTGAGTGATGGCCATGATTTGTGTGTAGTAGGAGTCCCATGTTCAGTCTCTGGCATCTCCAGGTAAAAGGATCAGGTAGCATATGATGGGAAAGACCTTAGTCTAAGATCCTGCCAATCACAGGAGACAATAATGGGCTGGAAGGATATATTGTCCGACCTCATGTAAGGCAGATGTCCCTTTCTACACATCTGAATATACAGAAGAGCGTGTAGAAACAGTACATTAGCCTAACTTTTATACTTAAGTGCTACATGTATAGATGACATACAAATAACAAATTGACACTCATGTTGTCTTTTGCAACAAAATAATCCAGAGTCATTAATGTTAACTAGCATCCACCTCCACTCCCCCATATCATTCTACTTAGCTGGAAACAAGCCTCAAAGTGAACTTTAGAAGGCAATCAGCCAGTCCTCCCCGACCCCATGCCGTTTCTCTTTCATAAATGAGTGTGGAGCCCTAGGTCAGCCTGTGCCTAAGGCACTGCAGGAAGTCCCATCTGGGTTGTGAAACTCTGCACTGTATAACGAAGAAAAGAACAAAACCAATATAGGCTAGATTTGAACACCTGCAACAGTCCCTGTTTAGAAAGTTAGCGATCTTTTTTTCACTGCAAAGTGTGACAGAGTTTCTTTTTCTTTTTTGAAACTCTGTACTTCAGAAATCAACACATCAGGTAGGAAATGTGTGGATAACATACACAGTTTTATCTCTGAACCTGCCCACCCCTAACAAGAGGCATATAGAAAAGCAATGTAAGGAGAATGTTTTCGTTTCAGTGTTTTTAGAAGAAATAATTTGGTAATGGAAAATGTATCATCTAACTGATGGTTTGGGACAAATGGGAGAGAAGGTTGAGATCTTTCAGTCTCACTGATCTCTTCATTGTAGGGGCAATAGCTCTTTGCCCCTAGCAGTGATGTGGGTGCTTTTCCACTATGAAGGAATAATGAGCCACAGGGGTTTTCTGACATTTTATCCCAGTATAAATTTCTAAAGCAGAATTGCATTCTCGTGCTGTCCACATCATGCTCCCTTATTTTTGGTATCTTTCAGGTTCAGGATTTCGTCACTTCACCTGATATTTATGCACAAGTAATAAAGGAAGATTAATAAATTGCTTGTCAACTTTATATGGGTCCTTCTTTTTAAGGCAGAGATAGGCAACTTGTCGTCCTCCAGATGTTTTGGCCTACAGCTCCCATCAGCCCTAGCCAACATGGCCAATGGTGAGGGATCATGAGAGTTGTAGGCCAAAATATCTGCAAGGCCACTAGTTGGGGTCTTTAAGGGATCCGTTTCTTCTACTGGTACCTGGGCTCATTGCATTAGTCAAAAGACCCTTCCTGTGTGCACAAGTGGCCTAAAAATTTAGGGCATACAGTCCTGAGATCTAGTGACAGAGTTTCTTAAGGATTTTCCATTCCCTTTGTGGTTCGATAAAATGGATTGAATTAGATAGGAGCACATTGTCCTGCTGTGCTGTTTGTGTGTGTGTGTGTGTGCACGCACGCGGATGGTTGTGCATATACAGCACGCACACACACACACACAGGACAGGTTGGTTAAAAATTAAGCATAGGTTGTTGTTTCTCGAAAGTAAAATCCACCAAAGCAAATATGTCAATGCAGTTGAAAGTAAGCGATCACATCGTTGTTTTGTAATAACTGAGGGCGAAGAATTCTGGGTGCCAGATCATCTTTGTCCCTAGAAATTTGGTGTGGGCAATAAAAATGTATACACATTCTCAACACTATACAGAGCCCAGTGCCTAAATATTTACTTTGGGCTTCTTGGAATTTTTCCACCTTGCTAGTAACCGCTAAGTAAGCAGACATAAGCTTAGTAACCCTGATTGTCAAAGCAAGACCTGCCTGACAAAATGGAGTTATTCTCAAAGGTCTCCCCTGTGAAACCTTAACATTTGCCCAAATTGCCTGATAAACTTTTGCTCCAGCCGCTGTAATCTCCTAACGTGTAATTTCCTAACATAAAGGAAAGCCAAACAAAATTAGGCTCATCCATTAGGGTTACATTGGTGGTCACAGTTTATTGACTGACCTATTCATCAATGCATTGGGTTTGGTTGTTGTTGTTTTTTAAGTGATACTTGTTAATTTTTAATAACTAGCTATGTGCTTATTATGGGGCATGGGAAAGCAGCGTCAAGGAACGAGGAAGGCAAACACATTTAATGAGTATCTTCTGACCTAGGGAGACACTTCTGTGCTTCTATTCTTTCATTATCCTCTTCATTTCAGCTCTCCCTGAGCATGTTTTCTGCATCTGGTCAGTCAACCGTATCAGCACTGCTGGCTATGTCCATTAGGCTCTGAGCTGTTGGCTTATTATGAATGTAAATGTTTGAGAATCTGAAAGCACCCATGGCCTACCCAGGCCAAAGAACAAATAGCAGCTGCATATGTCTCCATCTGGAGCCCCAGTTGCTTAATCACAAACACTTTTTCCAGAGTGTAACATAAAACTTTGTAACTTCTTGCCACTCCACAGAGGAGCCTAAATGGAAAATTTCCATTTAAGTACTTAGGGTGTTGCAGGCTATTCTGGTGCTTGGTTATCCTCCTTCTCCTCTCCCATAACTTGAAAAATCAAGCAATACAGGCAGATGAGACAAGGGAAGAATCTAATGCTGCTAGAGAGAAATAATGATTATGTTCTTCTTAGTTAGCTATATCTCTGAGAAAGTCTTGGAAAACCCAGCACGCATGCATACATGTATGCGTACACACACACAGTGTCTCTCTGCTGTTGTAGGCTGAGTGACATGATGAAGATTCCCTTTTTCAATGTTGTCTGGTGCAAACCACAAATCTTTGCATAGTTTTTTTTTGTTTTTGTTTTTTAGCACATTCTTGTGATGGCAAGTTCCGTTTGGAGACCCTCTGTTTGTACATTTTAAAACTATCCCCAATGTCCACGAGAACAATTTCAGGAGTCACCTTTCAGAAAACAGCCAAAGTGCTTCAGGGAGTGTTACGTACCCATTTTCCCTTCAAAATGAATTAGTAGGGAAGGAGAAGAATTTCAGAAGTGTTTCAGAAGAGAACTCCATCATCACTTGAGCCCAGCCCCCTCCAAATTTCACCTCAGCTCAAAATATTTGCTAGGTCCCTTTTCGGTTGTTGTTGTAGAGGTCAACTCAGGAAGTGTAGTGTTTTTAAATCACTCTTCACTTGTTGTTAAGGATGAACAAAAATATGCAGTTCTCAGAGTTTAGCTGAAGGCTGCTTCTAAACAATTTCTTAACCTGAATTGCTGATTCGGGGAAGTGTAGTGTTCTGTATTTTATTCCACTTGGCAAATGTATGTGTAAGATTTTTTTTTTTGAAACTATAATTCACAGAGGTCCCCTAGAGTAGATGCGAGGAACTTTTTTCTATGGAAAGCTGCTGACCCATCAGAAAATTTGACCTGGGGCTGGAGCCAATGGTGGGTGGAGCCAGAACCACTTCTCTCTCCCCCCAGCATCCCACCATCCCTCTCTCTCTCTTTTTGCCATCCCTTATAGTTCTTTCCCATTGGCATAGACAATGGAAGGCTTGGACATGCTCAGAAGCTTTCACTGCAGAAAGACAGAAATTTAGTTCAAGCTCTTCTTGTTTGTAAGCCTTCTCAGCTACCATTTATACACACGCACACACACACACGCACACACACAACTTCAGATGAGGGAAACGCAGATGAGGATGGTGGAGAAGCTGCTTCCAGGCTGATGAATCTTTCTAAACTTCCAAGCATTTACAAAATTAATTAATTAATAAGTTGGTTTTTTCATAGAATTCTCCCAAAAGGCTCAAAATGACCCAGCATATTCTGGATCAAAATTGGTGGGCCCCAACTCTACCTAAAACACTTCTTACGCAACTGTCTGTTAAAACATCCAGCTGAGTGGCCGTTGTTAAAGAACATACATGTTTTGACAGATAATTATTACTTTTCTGCCCTTTAGTAGTTAACAAAACACCTGGGCTGTGTTTCCACCAGCTATTTACTCCAAGCTGGCTGCACGGTGAGGTCTCTGTGTTTTTATGATATCGTGGCCATTCAGCTCCAGTGCCGCATTTTATTGCTAAAAACCACTTCTTCTGAGACTGCTTATAGTCCGACTTTTCCAGCTTACCATGGCTTCATTACTGACCTGTTTCCACAATCGCACTGGGTCCGGTATCATAGTCCTGTCCATGGGGCACACGCCTTTGTGGGCGTGTCACTCTCACCTCAGTGACCCAACCCTTTTCCTCCCTGTTTTACGGAAGTTTCATCGCCATTTTGGAGCAGAATGCCGAGGGACCAACTTTTAAAACATCATTGAAAATAAGCACTAGAACACAGCCCATGACCCCAGTCCAGGGGTGTTTTCTCCGATTGTGCTGAATGAGGCTTGCCCTCTCAATGACCACAGAAATGACAGAGAAGCTGCACAGTTGACATGGCACATATCAAAGCCCTCAGTTCTTGAAATGTGATTAAGCGCGATCTTGAGGCTTTGGTCCATTGCCTTAGGACATAACTCATTTACAGCTTCAATGTAGAGATCCTGTGCATTAAAATGGGGGCTGGTTTCGGTGTCTTTCCCACAACAAACCCATTAGTGTCTCCTCAGAAGTAACTCCCACTGCAGTGGATGAGGCTGAGATTCCCCCTCAATTGAAATGGCACGCATTAAAGCCCAATTATTTAAATGCGTTTAAGCAACCAAGTGAGGCTCTGAGACTCCAATGAATTGTCTTAGGAAGAAAGTACTTCGCAGCTTTGTTATAGCTATCCTGCAGGTTACAATAGGGGATAGATTCCGTCTTTGTGTGTACTACTCTCTTTCCTACAACAAACCCATTACTGTCTCCACAGACGTAACTCCCCTTGTGGTCAGTGAGGTCCTCTGGGTTAAAATAGGGACTAGTTTCCCTCTATGTGTTTCCCCCCCCCCCATTTCCCAGCACAAGCATATGTGTGTCTACTCGGAAGTAACTCCCATTGTGCTCAATGAGGCTTGCTCCTGACATGCATCTGGACATTCAGGGGAAAGGAGAAAGCGGGGAGAGGGGGAAAGCCTCTCTTCACAGTAAAGCTGATTCCTTTAAAAAAATCCCATACTCCTCCATTAGCTTCTGTTTCCATTATCTAGGGATGTACGGATTCCCCACCATCTGTTCCGGTGGGGAATCCATGGGGGGGGGGGAAGCAATCTGTTCCTCCCCATGAGATTCCTCTGGAGTGGCTCCGCTCCACGAGGATTCCCCTCAAGAGGGGGGGGGACCAGCTTGGGGGCCACTTACCTTCCTTCCTGCCAGCCAGAGCCATTCGCTTCCTCCCTGTCCCTGCCCATCGCCATGTCTTTTTTTTTTTTTTTTTTTTAAATGGCGATTGGCAGGAGGTGCCCATAGACTTAGATGCAAATAGAGTCATGAATCTTCTGTCTTAAGTCTATGTGTCCATAGGCTTAGATGCAAGATTCACGGCTCTATTTGCGTCTAAGTCTATGGGCACATCCTGCTGATCACCTTTTCTTTTTTTTAAAGAAAAGACATGGCAATTGGCAGAGACAGGGAGGAGGTGAATGGCTCTGGGTGGCAAGAAGCAGCCGAGTGCCATTCCGCATCCAGGCCTCTTGGAGCAGAGGTAAGTGGTCCCGATCCACTGTGGATTCCTGAGGCTGGATTCCAAAGAATCTGGCCTCATTTGAATCTGCAGCGGATTTCTCTGACATAGGGATGTACGAATCCCTTACCTTGCCATCTGTGGGGGGTCCGCTGGGGGGGGAGGCGATCTGCTCCTCCCCCTCAGAATCCTTACAGGCCAGCTCCGCTTAGCGGCGATTCTGTGGAGCCACTGGCCGGCTCCGAAGCCCCAGCGATACGGCCTTCATTGCCGTATCGCTGGCTGGACTGACTAACTGCGGACGCAAATGCCCTCCAGCGTAGCCAAATATGCCATTTGCGTCCCTGCTCTTTGACGTGATAGGCTACGTAAATCTTTATGTAGCCTATCATGCGAAGGAACAGGGATGCAAATAGCGTATTTGGCTACACTGGATGCCATTTGCATCGGCAGTTAGTCAGTCTAGCCAGCGATACGGCAACGGTGGTCATATCGCTGGGGCTTCGGAGCCGGCAGCAGGCAGGATCCGCCGGTGAGGAGTCTAGGGATGTACGAAAGTCACTTACCTGAACCGAAATTTGATTCGCGGTGGGGGGAGGTGCTCCGTCCCTCCCCCTGAAATTCTGGCCGGGGGGGAGGCGCTGCGTCCCTCCCCCCCGAAATTCTGGCCGGGGGGGAGGCGCCGCGAATCCTGCCGGCCGGGAACGCAGATGGCGGCGGCCGTAGCTGCCGCCGTTTGCATCCCTGCAGTCAGCCGTGATAGGCTACGTAAATGTTTACGTAGCCTATCACGGCTGAGTTAAAAAAAACAAAAAACACCGCACGTATTTCTTATTTTGGCACGTGTAGTCTACATAAACATTTACGTAGACTACGGCGAAAATAAGGGGAACGCAAATAGCGTAGCGGACGCTACGCTATTTGCGTTCCCCTTATTTTCGCCGTCTTAGTCTACGTAAATCTTGATGTAGACTAAGACGTGCCAAAATAAGGAATACGCGTGGGGTTTTTTTTTGGTTTTTTTTAAGTCAGCTGTGATAGGCTATGTAAATCTTTACATAGCCTATCATGTTTTGTTTTGTTTTGTTTTACTGGAAATGGTGGCGGCGGCAGCTGGTTGGAAGACCGGCCGCCGCCGCCGGAGCCACCGCCGGAGCTGCCGCCGCCGCCAGGAAGAACCACCCCAGGTAAGTCTCATCCCGGGGGAGTGGGGGGTGGGGTGGCAGGCCGTTCCACCACCGATTTCGGGGGGCCGAATGCTCTGGCATTCGGCCTCCCCGAGATCCGTGGAGGAATTCTCTGACATCCCTAGCTTTTTCACTCCTTCTCTAAAGCAAAACAAAAGGGCTGGGAAGTAGGGATGTCAGAGAATTCCGCCACGGACTCCAGTGAGGCCGGATTCTTTAGAATCCACCCCCCTGGAGTCTGTGGCAGAATGGCCTCCCCCCCCCCGTGGAATCCCCCTGGGACGGACCTACCTGGTGGCGGCGGCGGCAGTTCCAGCTGCTGCCGGGCTGCTGTGGTCGCTAATGGCGGCCGCTACGACAGCCTCCATTTGTGGCCCTACGCTTGCCCGTGATAGGCTACGTATATATTTACGTAGCCTATCACGAAAAGAGCAGGGACACCAATGATGTAGCGGCTGCCATTTGTGTCCCTGCTCTTTGCCATGATAGGCTACGTAAATATATACATAGCCTATCACGGCTAACACAGGGACGCAAATGGCGGCCACTACGGCAGCCACCATTTGTGGGCACAGCCCAGCTGCAGACAGAAGTCTGGCTGTGGGTGGGCCTGGCCGGCGGCTCTGCAGACTCGCCATGGAGCGGAGCCAGCTGGGGAGGATTCCAGGGAGAGGGATGCATCTCCTCTCCCCCCCCGCGCGTGGATGCCCTGGACCGGAATGGGGTAAGTAATTCGTACACCCCTACTCAAGAAGCACTTTACGTTGTGATAGCTTGGTGATGGTGACTCGCTCGCCTCTGTCCTGTGGTGTAAGGTAACCTGCTTTGCTGTTTCTAGGATGGAGTGGGAGAAAGTCCTGTGTGACTATCTAGCAAGCACCAGATATAATATTGTTTGGCTTTTAGGCTAAGGAGTCTTAGTACTTTCTCAGTGCAAAATGCACTTACAGGAACTAGACAGACAAAGATGAATTCTGTAACAGACCTCCAACTATACTTACTAACTAACATTATTAGAACGAACCCTTCTCCTCTTGACACATGGATCTATGCCAATAAATATTTACCAATGTGCAGGCATTAGGGGAAGAATGTGTCATTCCCCTTTGATGTCCATGATGATCCCAGAGTAGAAGGTTTTCTATGTGGTTCTCTCTGCAGACAAGATGCGTACTCATTCTTCACAAAATGTTATCTTAATGCCATAATGTGAACTAGTAATAATATTTATAATGGAATGTCAGAAGAAGCAAACATCCTGAGCATCTTTTTCTACTAACACTAAGAATTTAAGCATATGGCCTCCATTTTGACAAGGGGGTATGTGGAAGAGGGCCTCATGATCATAGCACGGGGGCATATTATCGGCACACAAACAAAAATGCCATTGTACTCCAGTTGCTAACTATTTTGAACAAGCAGTGACAAGAGCTCTGTCTCATGTAACATGCAGTGTTCTTTATTCCAAGTATTTGGTAACTTCTTGGAAATATTTGAATGAGAAGCATTTATTTATGATTTATTGCTGGAAACAGAGACAGCCGTAATGTTATTTCAAAAGTATTGTTGGCGTGCTAGCGTTCTCCACTGTAGCAAGCAACTAAGCAAGAATTAATTTTTGATATGCAGACAGAAGAAGAATCAAGTAACATTTGTCTGTAAATTTAGCACCCTAAGACTCCCTCTATAGACCACTTTCCTTATTTGCATTGTGGCTAAATTTGCTTCTTTGCTCTTTGCACCTTGAGATCGAACTTCAAATTCAAGTAGCTCAGTCTTAAGCCATAATGAATATATTTATTGGTACTTCAGTCTATATTACTTTCCCTTCACTTCTCAAACACCAGCTCATCAATCCTCACAGTGAATGGCTTTTGAAACCAGGGGGAGTTTAAAAAGCAGGCTGTGATACGGTATGAGGGACAGTTTGGTGTGGGAGGGGGAACAGTTAAATATCCCATTGTGCTAGTGGAATATTTGCATGAACCTTAAACAGTGTTTCCGATTCTAGCATTTGTCTCCAGATTCACTATTGTCTTGTACTCCTTACACCACCATGATCAATTTGCGGTGCTTCTGGGGATGGCGGAGAATTCTGCCATGGATCTCAGTGAGGCCGAATGCCAGCACATTCGGCCCCCTGAAACCCATGGCGGAATGAAGCCCCCCAACCCCCCCACCCCGCGAAAGGCGCGCAAAGTGGAGCACTCACCTGCTGCTGTTTGTGCTGCCCTGCGAAAGGCGGCCGCGTCTGCAGCCGCCATTTGCGTCACAATTTTAGCCATGATAGGCTACATTAATACTTACGTAGCCTATCACGGCTAACACAGGGACGCCATTTGCGTCCCTGCGGAGACTATGATAGGCTACGTAAATATTTACGTAGCCTATCATGGCAAAAAAAAAGGGGACGCAAATGGCGGCGGCTACGGTGGCCACCATTTGCAACCCTGCGCAGTCCAGCAGCGGCTGGATTTCGCTGCAGGCTGCCCTGGCTGGCGGCTCCGCGAAGTCACCATGGAGTGGAGCCGGCCGTTTAGGATTTCAGTGGGAGGGATGGAGCACCTCCCCCCCCACGGATGTACGAAGTGAACCAGGTAAGTCGTTTCGTACATCCCTAGGTGCTTCAGTGACAGCTCAATTCATGACTACAAGACAGTCCTGATGTTTTGAGTTTTTCTATAACAGGTTCATGGTTATCTTAAGGAATAAAATCGTACCATAGAACATACATTAGTGAGTTGTTTTCTGATTAAAGAACCTGACTATTTGTAATTCAGATTAGTGTTCCTGTTCAGCTTTGTCACCTGCACATGCTTGTATATTTTGGATGTGTGTGGTATAACAGAGAATTGGAATTTCAGAACGATTGCATCATATGCAGAAGTGACTAGGAATGCACGGGCATCCTGCTTCTTCCCTTGGAAGGGATCAAGGCATTGTGAGCATTCAGCTGAGCACGTGCAAAAATCTCGAAGGACTACAGCCACCATCTCCCCTTCTTCCCTTGACCCAAGGTCCAGTATCTGGGGCAGGAAGGGGAAGGCAGCAGTGGTAGACATAGTGGGTCCTTGCCAGCCTCTAAAGAGCATCTTTGCTTGCTGGGGATGGGACTGGGACTACCACTACCGGTCCAAGAATCTCCAGTGGGAAACTGCTGCTATGCACATCATCTCTGCCAGGGAGAAGGCCCCTGGAGGAAAGGAATTGCAATTGTAAAGACAGGTAGAAAAGATGGGAGGGACCGACAGGAAAACTTTTCATTCCCATCCCTATGGACTATTTAACAGCATACTGTATAAGATAAGGATAAAAGATTTCAGAATAGAATTCAAGCATCCCCCCGGACTTAGGTATGCTCAAGTTCATTGAGATTCTCTTAACTCCACTTTGTAGCTCAGTTCATCTCACTCCCATTCCTATTTGTAACCTGTTTGTTTGTTTGTTTGTTTGAAAGTGCACACAAGGGACGTCAGAGAATTCCGCCACGGATCTCGGGGAGGCTGAATGCCAGCGCATTCGGCCCCCCGAAATCGGTGGTGGAATGGTCTGTCCCCCCCCCCCGGGATGAGACTTACCTGGGGTGGATCTTCCTGGCGGCGGTGGCTCCAGTGGTGGTTCGGCGGTGGCAGCTGCAGTGGCCGGTCTTCTGACCGGCTGCCGCCGCCGCCATTTCCAGTTAAAAAAAAAAAAAAAAGACGTGATAGGCTATGTAAAGATTTACATAGGTTTTTAAAAAAACCCGTGATAGGCTACGTAAATGTTTACGTAGCCTATCATGTCTGACTTAAAAAAAACAAAAACAAACCCGTGCGTACGCAAATGGCGGTGGCCACGGCCACTGCCATTTGCGCTCCTTATTTTGGCACGTCTTAGTCTACGTCAAGATTTACGTAGACTAAGACAGCAAAAATAAGGGGAACGCAAATAGCGTAGCGTCTGCTACGCTATTTGTGTTCCCCTTATTTTCACCGTCTTAGTCTACGTAAATCTTGTCGTAGATTAAGACGTGCCAAAATAAGGAACACAAATGGCGGCGGCTGTGGCCGCTGCCATTTGCGTACATGCGTTGTTGTTGTTGTTGTTGTTTTTAAAGTCAGACGTGATAGGCTACGTAAACATTTACGTAGCCTATCACGGCTGACTGCAGGGACGCAAACGGCGGCGGCTACAGCCACCACCATTTGCGTCCCTGCTAGCCAGCGGCCGGATGTCCGGCTGCTGGCGGAGCCGGCCGGTGGCTCTGCAGAATTCCTGCGGAGCACAGCCGGCCGGCCAGGATTCCGGGGGGGAGGAACGGAGCGCCTCCCCCCCGTCCAGGATTCCGCGGGGAGGGACGGAGTGCCTCCCCCGCACCATCAACATAATCCGCGAAAGGTAAGTGACTTTCGTACATCCCTACCTCCCATTGACTAAAGTGTGAAACTGTGTATTTCTTTTTTAAAACTGTGTATTTTAAAATGCTCATTTTTAAAAAATACACTTTTTGAATGTGATCTCAAGTTCAGGAATTCACAAACTCCCCCCCTCCCCATATATGTCCCTGTTTGTGTTTGAGATTGTGAGCAGGGCAAGTTCAAATGATTTGTAAACTGAAGTGAAATTCTCGTACATCCCTACTGGACATACAAGCTAAAGGTTGTCTTGGACACTGGCCAAGGTACTGCATTTCTGAACTACCCACACCTGCCCTTAAATATTAACTTCCATCTTTCTCCTCTTTTTTGTGGATTGTCTTTATCTGCCCATTCCTCCTGTAGATCTCATCCTTAGCATGTAAATAAATGTTGCTTCTAGATTTTTGAGTTCGGTGGAACATGGAGTCTATAATGTAATACAGCCGTTTGAATGAACAATTTATTTCAAACATTGTGGACAGTGCAGCACATGTATGAAATCAGTTTCTAGCTTAAAATGAAACAAAAGCATTAAAATGGGGTTTCTTAGGGACTAAACAAGACCCCATTTCACCTTTGATTCCTTGTAAATGCACAAGGCATAGTTCTTCCTAATAGAGAAAATAAGTAGAGCTCTGAGCTACTGGAGCAATTAAAAGAAAGAAAAACAGGGGAGACAGAGTGTAATCCTATTCATTACGTATTGTAGGCTTGTATAGAGGATCACTTTCAAGATGTGACAGTAATTCTCACTAATAGAGGAAAAGGGCAGGCTGTAATGGTGCCACTATTAAATATTGCCCACACTGAAACAAATACTTTATTTTATTTAATTGTATGATTTCTCTTTTGTCATCTCCAATAAGCTGAAACAACAGCCTTGTAGCATGTAATAATAAGGAGATGAAGGCTTCATAAATATTCTATAGCTCTCCTGAAATTGTTTGGTCTGTTGTCATCTTTATTACACTTTGCACAAGAGAAAAAGGGCTTCTTAATTATGGGAAGGTCTCTAGCCTTTTGATGCTGCTCTAGCAGCACCTAGAAAAAACAACAACACCCCAGGTGACTATTCTTCCAGTTACTGCAGCTGTATGCCCATTGCACCATCTAACAAAGACTCCCATTAGGTTAAAGTGCTTGCATTCTTCCTCTGAAATGCAGCCATTCAAAATCAGGCCTGCTGTTTGCTAGGTGGCTGAGGAAGTGAACATACGTTGATGCCTTCCACAAGATCAAGTTCCTTATTGGTCTCACCACTGAGTGGGGAAAAATACTTGCAAGAACATCCATCCTAAATGGAACTCAAGCATTACCCAGGACATTGGCCAGTACCCTGAACCTGGCTACTGATTTTTTTAGAATCCCTTACGTCAGGTCTTATATTTTAGATGTAATGTAAAGTATTGCCCTGTATCTTAGGTGTATTTCATTACTGGGCTCATACCGTATCAGAATCTTTTCTGTGGAAAAGCACACTGACTAATAAGGTTGGGGTAAGCTTACAGCACAGTGCACTATTGCACTATCCTGGTGATTTTAGTGGTTTACTCTCATTCAGAATTTAACAGAATGTCACCATGGTTGTGGGGCTCACTTTAAAACACTGGTTAAGTGTTTGTGAATACAGGTTTATCGTGTTGCTGAGATTGCCCTCAAGTGTGTCAGTAACTGACATTGCAAGTCTATGCATGTTTACTCCAAAGTGAGTTCCACTTTGTTCAGTGGGCATTGCTCCCAAGTAAGTGTGCATAGGTTTGCAGCCTATGCACTTGGAAAACATTTACACCAGCAGCTGAGTAGCATTGCACACCCATTCGCATAATTACTCACAGACCATTTTCAATAAACCACAGTTACTCATTATATTCAAAAATCTGACGAACTGTGGTTAGTCTTAATGAAGGCTGGGGGAGAAATTTGTCTGGTTTGCATTTTCATGTGAATTTAACTAATTTTGCACCTTTGAACCAGTATGTGAACTGAAACTCAGATCCTTCACATGTCTCTGAAATTTGCGGAGTTCTCCAATTAAAAAAAAGAGAGTAAAAAATAAGTATATTAGGGAAATGCAATGATTTTTATCTTAGGCAAAATTGCATACAAAATGCATGTATTTGGAGAAACATGAACAAAAATACCTACATATTTTTATGCAAACTTTAAATAAATCTTGATGTTCAGGATGAACCAAACTTAATACTGAGAAGTTGAAATAGACAGATTCACCCTTCCTACTGCATATACTAGTTCAAGAGTTCCAAAACCTCTCTGGGATGTGCAAATACAAATGAAAGGTAGGGGTAAGTGTCATCCACATACTGAGGACACCTCAGCCCAAGCAACCAGATGCCTTTCCCAAAGGGATGTCGTATGAAAATTTGGGTAATGTTTGCAAATCATGAGAACACTCCATGATCGCAACTCTGAATGTGAGCAGGAGAGCCTGTTCTTGCCAATTCCCAAATTTGCATTCATGCTTGAAAAAAATATGCATTTTAATGCTTTACTCTATATGGGGAAAGTACACATTTTGAATGTGCTCTTTTGAAAATGCACACTTTACCCATTTGACCGAAACAAGAAAAGGATGCAAACCAATGCGGGAGACAAAACAATACTAGCTTCAAATTGGTCTTCAGAGAATCAGTGTGATGATGAAAATTGCTTGTTCACAAATCCTTACTTCTCCAGTCATTTCATGTAGATGTTGAAAAGTATAGGAGACAAGATAGAACCTTGTGTCACTACACAAGCCAATGGCCAAGGGTTAAAGCAGGAATCCACCAGCACCACCTTCTGGATCTGATCCCCCAGGAAGAACTGAAACCATTGTAACACTGTGCCAAGAAGGGAACATTAAGCATTGGGCTGTAATTATCCCAAACTATTCGATCTAAATTTGGTTTCTTTACTAAAGGTCTCATCATGGCCTCCTTCAAGGAAGTGGGGATCATGTCATTCCTCAAGGTGGTGTTAACTCAGTCCTGATAGATATTAATAGCCAAGATGGGCAAGGATCGTGGTTGATTATCCTGGCTTGTTTCCCTAAACAATAGTAAAACTAACTTCAGTTCTCAATTCAGATAAAATGGGTTACCATGGTAGGCTGAAAACAGAAGTGTATGCTTCCAAGCTCCTCAGGGCTGCACCAGAGGAGGAGCATATGAGCCCAAGGCTCACCCAGGCTTGTTCCCATAGTTCAGAACTACGGTTTAGCATTATATCCAAACACAGCCATTGTTTGTTACTGGGCTGGTGAAAAGAAGTCCTCAGTAAGATCATAAAGGGATGTGTGAATGAAAACCCCTCAGTCAATTCAGACAGGTACGTGGTGGAGGCTTGCTTTAACATAGCTAGCTTTCTGTTTCTTTTGCCATTTTCCATTGCTTGCCTCTCCCTTTCCCCTTAGTATTTCTCTGCAGCAGTAACATTAGCTAACAGGCTGGCTTTTCCCATCAGATTTCGACCGCCATCTCGGCATTCCCTGGACGCTAAGATATTACACCTTTCAAGCTTTTGCTGTCATTAAACTTTGCAGAATATAGCCAAAGTGTGTGCATGGCCCCCTCCGCACAGAAAAACAGCCACCTGACCTGTCAACACATTACGCTTTGAATGTTGAGGATGTGCTGTTTGCCTTCAATAATGCTGTGGGCTGAGTTGAAGAGGGCTTTCACTGACTTCAATGGAAGCTTTTATGCATACAGAGTTCGCCGTATCAGGCCTGATGCCAACAGTGAAGTGCTCTTTGTCTCTGAATGTAACTGTCTTCTGGTGCTGCGATCTGATCATCTGAAGCCACACAGCTGATGCTTAATATTAGTTAGTAACTGTGGTGCTGAGAAATATGTGCTCTCATAACCCCTCAGATCCCCTAATGCTGTAGATAATTCAATCACACCCACCAAAATGACATTAATATAACATTAGGGGCTGGTGCAGACTAGCTAAAGACAGGAAATTGTTGCATGCAGGACTGAAATTCTATCCTTGGCTCTGCCATGTAGTGTGTGGGTGTTTTGAAGGCTCCTTAAAGAAAGTTGTTTTACATACATACAGCTGGATAATCATTTGACTGAGGCAATGATGGAGATTACTAGTTTTCTGTGCATTATTTGGATATAAAGCAAAACTGGACAAACTGTGTGTGTCTGTGTGTGTGTATTGTATTCAGGCACAGTGGGTTAGCTATGCATGGTCCTATTAAATACAACTCAGCTTCCAGGCTCCTCCCCTCCTCACTTTTCTTGGACTAGGAAGGCAGGCGTATGTTTTCTGATACCTGCCAGCGAGCTGAATATAACCAGTGTTTAATAAACCTGTTCTGTTACCAACATCTGTATGGAGCCTGAACTGAGTAATCAAGGTTCAACAGACACCACAACTCAGGGATTGATTTTGGCATAGCTTTTAATTTGAGGCTGGGCTGGGGTGGACTGTTTGTTTCTGCTCTGTGTCTCTTTTGCATTATTTCTTACCCATAATTCTATTCTGTTTCCACATTAATCTGCCAACCCCCCCCCACTACCTTTCCTAAAAATAACCCTGCCCTCTCAAAATATAGATTTCAAATGCATATTTTGATCTGTTTAGGGTGCAATCCTATGCATGTTTACAGAAAAATAAGTCCTACAAGACACGCCTAGGTCTGCGCCCTTAAATAATCAAGAACGGCATCGCAAGATTCGGAAAAGTATTAACTCTGTTGCCCAGCTGTGATCCAATCTGCACATCTGTCTGCAGATCAGGACATGTCATATAGGAGTTCTCCAGATCGTATTCCTTGAGCATCCCTAGCTACAGGTCTCCAAGGTTATGGCCCAGTGCTACGATTCGCCGTGCTATGTCATTTGCACTGCAGCTTCCTTGGCTCTTGATCACAGCATGTGATGCAAACATGCAGTGCCTGAACTTCATAGCAATGGGGATGGGGTAGTGGTTTCTTGGGAGCAGAGCAACCAGAGTAGTCAAAGTTGCTGCTTGCACCAATACAGCTAAGCCAGGATCGAGGTTGTAGTCACTCCCTTTAGAGCTCACTGACACTTTGTAAAATCTGCTGCCCAGTTTTAATTTGGTTCTTAACACAGAAGTTGAAGAATATACTGAATATCATTCAGAAACCATATAGACTAGAGGTTTCACCCCTCTAAAGTCAAGACTGACAAACTAGAGGGGTTCTCTAGGGTGTCCAGGGGCTTGTTCTGGCAAAGTAGGGACAGTGGTGCAGCTGGGCCTGGAGTTTGGGGCCATAGTCCAGGGCCTTGCAGCTCAGGAAGGCTCCAGGTAAGCAACCAGAGAGCAGCAGGTGATCAGGGCAGCAGAAGCAAACTCCATTTTGATGGTGCCACAATTTAAGTGAGTTTATAATGCAAAACTGCACATGCTCAGAGTATTTTTAATCTATCTATCTATCTATCTATCTATCAGGGATGGCAAATAGGTTGTTGTTCTAATATATCAGGAATGTTGAAGCAGTTGTAACGCGTGGAATGGTGGTAGTGGAGAGCAGGAGAACAGAAATGTTAGGTATAAGAATGCCGGAGGAATCCATTTGCGGGGTGGAGCTTGACAAGGTTTCGTCAGCACAGCCCCCCCCCCCTTCGTTCTGTGTTTTGCTACCTTGCCCAATTTGTCCTGCAACGAGTTGGACCGGTCAGTGGATTTTCCGTATTTTTCAGCTTGTGAAAATTACTGCTGGCTGGGTAATGCTGGGAGTTGTAGGACTTTTTTTCTATCTTAATATGCATAGGATTGCACCCTTAACCACTTAAAAAAGTAACATATAAATCAAGCCTCAGTCAGGAAGAAACACGGAACCAAGAAGACTTTTTAAAAAGAAGCAATGACTGAAGATTGCAGGATTTTGCTACTTCAAGATCACAATTTACATTTTTATTAATGTAAGCCACTTTGAGCATAGTTTTACCATAGAAAATCACCATACAAACACAATGGTAATGATGATGAATATGGTGGTTTTGTTTGTTTCCTTAAAAAAATTCATTAGAGAAAAACGTATTTGTTTTCTTTTTGAGTTGTTACATCCACTGCTTGGAAATGAATACGCCTAATGTATCAGCCATTAAAATAAAGGTATTGTTTATTTAATTAATTAATTTAGTTATTTAATGGATGTATATAAAGCAGACCATATTTAAAAAAATCTCCAAGTGGTTAATAGTAATATTTAATACAGTTTGTATAAATAATTTCAAAAATAAATAAACTCATCTGGAAAAGTAGTGGTATTAGAAGCTGCATAATAATTATTATTTCAGAGAGCTGAGGCACCTAGACATTTATAACTTGTAAATAATGAAAGGAAGTTCTGTAGGCTGACGTGTGATTCTTGTGCGCTGTAGGTGAACTCCATAAAATGCCTAACTTGCAATGATCTGTTGTTGACAGTCCCTGGTGGTAGCTGGCTTTCATCTTTTCTGTCTCAGATTTTAGGACTTTCTGTTAGTCTTTACCTTTCTTCCCCACAGCAATATTTAAGTTTAAAGTTTAAAAAGTGAAGAGGAGAAAGGGCTGGATGCGCCCAATGTTGTATGATCTCGAAAGCTAAGCTGGGTCAGCCCTGGTTAGTACTTGGATGGGAGACTGTGGGAATCAGGCTTCCTGCATTGAGCAGGGGGTTGGACTTGATAGTCTTATAGGCCCCTTTCAACCCTATGATTCTATGAAAAGCTGCATAAAATGTAAAATGAATAGCCTTGTGGTAAACACTTGACAGCACAATCTTATCCATGTTTATTCAGAGTAAGTCCTTTGAGTTTAATGGGGCTTATTCCCCCTTCCCACCCCACCCCCCAGGCAGTGGGTATAGGATTATTAGAGGACTGGCAACCATCTAGTGGTATGATCCTTCCCTAAAGGCATGCAGAATTCCCATGCATGTTTAGATAGAACAAGGTCCTATAATTCAAAGCCATGCTGGCTGGGGAATGCTGGGAGTTGTAGGACATTTTTTCTGTCTAAACATGCATAGGATTGCACCTTTAAATAATAGAAAACATTCAAGTAAAGACGAAGATTGCAGATGTTTGGAATGCAATGCTACAGTGTTATTTTAAAGATTAACCAACACTTTTTTAAAGCTCTGTATTTTTTTTTAAGTGATTGATATCTAAGTGAAGATCTGAGAACTGTCAGGGATATTCTGGGAGAAATCCTGGCATTATTTTGGCTATTATTTCCATTTTAAAATGCACTATCTTTTGAATGTTGCCTTAAACTGCAATCCTACACACAAATTGGTTAAAGCTAATTGTAGTTTATGAAATTTAAGCATACTAATTGAGTGCAGGATTGCAGCCTTATTTAATAACTGTGAGCAAACAATCACCAGAATGAGATTTCTCCACTCCACAAATGAGCAAAGTTACTGAATTTAAGCAAGTATGTTTCACTTTAGTTCAGGGGAGATGAACCATCTAGATTCTCCCATCAACTAGATTGCAGATCTCAGTTTTAGGAATGTCAGACTTTATCAGCGATAAAGTGGTAAAATTACTCTTCACTCATGAAATCCACTTGGTCTTGGCAAAGTTCCTGTAAATAATCCTGGGGAAGTCCCATTAAATCAATGGTATTTCTACACAGAGTTAAGTGTTTAGATCCCATTGACATCAATGGGATGTTGGTATGCCTTATGCCTAATTCTCTCTGGACTGAGCCCACTATTTCTTGCATAAGATACATCACAGATTATTAGGGTAATGGTAGATATTATATGGATAATTTGTAGTCGGGTCTGGGTGGAAAAGAAAACCAGAATAATAAACCTTAAATGCTTGTTTCAAAGCAGTTTTGTTTTTAATGAGTGGAAAACTACGTATTTCCTAATTTGCAGTAATTATTTTAAAGCACATTCTCTGGGCACATCCTAGGTGGGCTGCCCAGGTCATTGTGCAATAACAATATTATTCATCTAGCCAGTATACTGCCACATGAAGAAGCAAATTTATAAACATCCCATTATAGTAAGACTAGGTGACAGGTTTTCTTACTTGCAATAACTGAAGAATTTCTCCTTTCATATGTAGCCAATACATATTTCTGTGTTTATTTGCCAAGGCATTACTTAGGGCACCATCCTATGGGGATAGGCGGCTGCCTCTGAACTCAGATGTGACCACCTCTCCAATGCAGGGCAGAAGAAACATGGAGGGATCATTCCCTCTGTGCTTCTCCTGCCCTACATTTGCAGCAAGACAGCCGATTTCGGGAGGTGGAGTGGCGGAGGAAGTTGCCAGACGACATATAGGATGTGTTGTATCAGCATTACTGTCTTCCCCGCCCCAGAACGCCCCCTGGAACGCTCTGTTTTGGCTGCTCCACACTCCTCTTCGAAGTGCAGAGCTGTTCCGCGTTGCCTGTGAGGCAGCATGGAAGTGGGGGGGAAGGTCAGTTCTCCGGGATCTGACCTCGGAGCGCGGTCTCTGAGGTCGGTTCCTGGAAAACCACACATCCTGTGGCCGTCTAGCTGATAACTAGTGGCCATGGGATTGCTCCCTTAGCTTGTTAGAAGCCTAATGTAAGGCCTCAGACCTGAACCCTGCTATTATTAGTTTTAGAGGGGCTTAGATGATCCATAATGCTCTTTGACTTCGGTTCAGTTGGCTGCTGTTTTCCCTAATAGGCCTCTTGATTTACCAGGATGAGTCAAAGGTGGATAGCGTGGCTTCAGCACATTCCATACTAATGAGCTGGAGTGTCTTATCAAGATGTGCCTGGGAAGTGAAGCTTGTTTGCCTTAAAGCTGCAGGTGTCTCTGCTGGGAAAGCTCTGATTGTTTCCCTTCTGACCAAGCACTGTTAGCCTATGCTGGTAAAGTTGCAGATGAATGCTAAATAACGCTTGCTGTTGTCATGCTGCCTCATTGCTCACATGTATGGTATAAAACCCATTTTACCCCATGGCTCTGGGTTCAGAGAAGCTGTCTGATCCAACCATTGGGTACGCCTGTGTGCTGATGGTATTCAGTAAAGTACTACTTGTAAGTAAACCTGGATCTGATTTATCACTATCTTGGCACCTCTAAATTAAGAGGCCTACTGCAGGGGCACTACAGCTTGAAAGTCTAATTTCTCTTATAACCAGATTTAAGACAAAAACAAAACAAAATTTCCCCTATGACATTTCTGACCAGGATGTCAATCAAACATTGTTGGCTGGAAAATATTGCTTCAGTAGACGGTAAGCCTTGTTCCATGTATTAACTTTTAATGTGAAATATCAGGGCAAGGGTGGATTGTTTTTGATAATTATTTTAGATAATGCAGCCCCTCATTCTTACTATGGATTTGCTTTAGAAATGTCTTGCGAATCACCAATAGGTTTCAGAATGGGTTTCATTTATTCATAAATAAATAAGGCTGCAATCCTGTACAGATTTACCTTGGAGTAAAACCCATCAAACACAACTGTAGTCACTTCAGAGGAGATGGCTGGCTGGCTAATGCTGGGAGTTGTAGGACTTTTTTTCAGTCTAAACATGGATAGGATTGTACCCTAAATCATGTAAAACACTAAACCAACAATTTTAAGTACTAACTGAAGAGTCAAGTGTTCTTGACTAAACCATAGAAACTATGTGAAGGGCATCCATATATGCACTGATGATCCACAGTCATTTCAGTTGAGGGTGTCATGTTGTCTGGCCTCAGTCCTCCCTCTAGCTCAGAGGAGGATTGGTGGTAGGGAGGTTTCATCTAGTAATAGTATTTATGTATATTTACTTATTTAAAATATTTCTTGGACAGGAGCCCTCCCAAGTCAGCGTACAACTATAAAGCACATAATAAAATCTGATTTGGCAATAAAAACAATAAAGAACACAATAAAAAGAGTAAAAACACAATCAAAACAGCAAAAGCAGCAAGCAATCTAATAAATAAATAAATAAATAAATAATCAAGCACCAGCATAAAATAAAACTTACGGCAGAGAACTGCAGCTACACCAGAGTCCAGTAAGACACAATCAGGGAAAGGCCAGAGTAAAGCATTAAGTTTTGGGGCCTTCTTAAAAGTCTGCAATAATGGGGCCTGGCAAACCCCCAATGGCAACTAATTCCAGAGGTGTAGGGCCACTGTGGAAAAGACCCTCTCTCAAGTAGTCACCCACCTAACTGCTGTCACAGGTGAGCAAATGAGAAGGCCCTCTCTCACTGATCTTAAAGTGCGTCGAGGCTGATATGGGTGAAGGTGGTTCTTCAAGTAATTTGGTTCCAACCCATTTAAGGCTTTAAAGGTCAAAACTTTAGTTTTAAATTGGGCTTAGAAACATACTGGTAACCAGTGCAGCTGGCACAATATAGGTGTTATATGATCGGATCGGATCGCCCCACCAACCCTTGGTCAGCTGCATTCTGCACCAGCTGAAGTTTTGGAGTCTTCTTCAAAGGAAGCCCCATGTACAGTACAATACAGTAGTCCAATGTGTAATACACTCAGCAATATACTTTTAGTACTATGTGTGAATGGAATTACAACAATATTGCTTTTAATGATGAGAGAGCCCCAAATCCCCAAAGACAAGTCACAGTACATAAACAAAAAAGATATGATATTGTGAACTACCATTCCATCTGGCAAAATTCAGCTTTATGACCAATTATCAGAATGAATGTAACTAATGTAATTAATTTAGGAAAAAGTTATCTAAATTAATTCTAATTAGTGTAGTGACATTTGAGTGTTTTACTGATATAGTAAAGTGAAAAGCAGTAAAGCTTGTATGGTGGAAGTATTATTATTATTTTTGAATACTTTCTTTCCACACTGCTGTTCTTCAGCCCTTCAAAGTCACATGTTGCATTATTCCCAACAGTATTTGGAAAAGTCATACTGTAGAGGTCATGCTCTAGAGATGCTCCCAGAGGTCATGGTTAAAGCAAAGCACCCAGACAAATAATTTGTGCAAAATGTTCTCTTAAAGCTGAGGCATATATGTGGAATCAGAATATAAAATTAGGATGAGAACAAATAGGCATGGCAATTAAGACAAGGCAATTAAGGACTCAGAAATCGTATTGGAACTCAACAGACCAAAGGGATTATAGGCATGGTAAGATCCAGCTTGGGTGTAGGAAAAAGCTGATTGCAGACTGAGGGACAGGACAATGGTCATCATGACACATACTGAATGCAAAGATAATCACCAGTACTTATAATTTCATAGGGATGGCCCCTTCTCTACTTGTCAAGGCAGAGGGCTCCCAAACATCAAATATTCTGAATATAAGAGACAGGAGAAGGTACTCTAAAGAAAGGTTTTAAGGATTAATTTGATATTGATGGGGACATTGACTGAAGAGGACAATTAGAACTGAGATTAGGTACAGCAGGCATTAGTCACATGCATTGCTGGTGGCATCAGTGGCTGAATCTACACATAGTAGTTATACCATTATCATAATGATCAGTGTCCATTGGTGTCATGTGTACCAATAATTAGGATAACGGTATGATAATGGTATAACTGCTAGGTGTAGATTCAGCCAATGCATAGAGAGCAATATGTAGACCAGTTCTTATGTTGGCATGTTTGGCCAAATACACTGATGCAATTAGATCACATGGATTCAGAGCAAGGCACAAAGAGGGCCTTAGCCTGTGATACATAGAAAGTTTGCTTAGATGTTACACAGTCATGGATAGAACATCTCTGTCTTTCCCTTCAGTGGTCTGCGATTACAAAACATGTGTTGACAATTAGTTTTGGCTAGCATCAGTCCCTAGAGGGAGATGAATTTACTAATGAGCAACTTATTTTTTTCTGGACATTTTGCTTAATTTTATGTACATATACTGTACATCACTTGGATATTATTTGCCCCTGTTTACTTACAGATATTAAGCTGTGGGGAAAAGGGGGCAAAGTGCTAGCACAATCCAATACAATATCAAATCAAACTGAATGGAGCACTTGGTACTGTTTTAGTGCTCTTTACAGCTTTGAAACCCACACCAATCAAATATACTGCCTTTGTGAAGGGTGTCCTATTTAAGATTGTTGTTGTTGTTGTTGTTGTTCAGTCTTTAAGTCGTGTCTGACTCTTCGTGACCCCATGGACCATAGCACGCCAGGCCTTCCTGTCCTCCACATTCTCCCAGAGTGTGCTCAAGTTCATATTCATTGGATTGGTGATGCTATCTAGCCATCTCATCCTCTGCCGTCCCCTTCTCCTTTTGCCTTCAATCTTTCCCAGCATCAGGGTCTTTTCCAGAGAGTTTTCTCTTTGCATTAGGTGGCCAAAATACTTGAGCTTCAGCTTCAGTATCTGTCCTTCCAATGAGCAGTCAGGGTTGATTTCCTTTAGGATTGACTGATTTGACCTCCTTGCAGTCCAGGGGACTCGTAAGAGTCTTCTCCAGCACCACAGTTCGAAAGCATCAGTTCTTCGGCGCTCAGCCTTCCTTATAGTCCAGCTCTCACAGCCATACGTTGCTACTGGGAAAACCATAGCTTTGATTATACGAATCTTTGTCTGCAAGGTGATGTCTCTGCTTCTTACTATGCTGTCTAGGTTTGCCATAGCTTTCCTCCCAAGGAGCAAGCATCTTTTAATTTCATGGCTACAGTCACCGTCTGCGGTGATCTTGGAGCCCAAGAAAAGAAAATCTGTCACTGCTTCCATTTAAAAGATCACAGTTCTAGAGTAGATTATTACTCTTAGGCCTCGTTCTCACGCAGTGATAAGCCAGAATTGTGGAGAATTCTAGCTTATCATTCATGAGCCGCATCCTGGTGCATGCAGCCTGATCGCTCCTGCTTGGCTCCTCCCGGCTGCAGCAGCAGCTAAATTAACCAGAAACGAACCAGGAAGCAGAAATGTAGCATAACAGTCCAGCTGGGACTTCTAGCTTATCGCTCTCCTATTAAGGCAGGAATTAGAAACCAACAACAAACTCTGGCTTCAAACTTTGGCTTGTTAGAGTCTCCTCCATGAGTCTTCTCCCCTTGGAGAAATTTGGAGAAATGGTCCCCCCAATTTCTCTGCCCACAAATAGGGCAGAGAGTTTAGTGAGGCCATTTGCAGACAGCTGTAGACTGCTCCATGTCTCTTCTCTTCGAGAAGCAAGAAGTGTGAAGCATGGGACTCCATCAGAATTGTGTCTCGCCACTTCTCTCATAGTGTTTAACCAGTGTCTGGCTAAATCCTGGTTCTTTACGAAGACTTGGTGGTGTTCTTGATTTTATTTTATATAGTTAGGACTGGTTTTAAGTGTATCTTTGAGTTTCATTGTTTTTTCATTGTACCACTTTGAATGCTTTGGTGGCAGTGATGCGGTGCTATGCAAAGAAATGTTTAATTGGGTGACCCTCCAAGTTTTAGTATTACAAGAGACAGATAAAAAAGGGGAGAGAGAGAGAGAGAGAGAGAGAGTTTGTAATTTTATAATCTTCCCCCTTAGTCATTCTTTTTCTTAACTAACAGAAAGGAATTGCACAAATGTACGTGCCCTGTTTCTGAAAATGTGCTTCTCTTAAGGCTGGCTAATAAAAGTCTCCCATATGCCCCATTACTTTATTGCCAGCTTTAGAGACTGGCTCATTTTGTGTCTTGGGAAATCAACCATTTCTTTCATTTCAACAAATGACAATGCAGGTTTAATTTGATTTAATCAACATCCTCAGAAACCATCTCGATGTGTCTTGATATCCTCAAAAGGTGCTAGAACAGATTACATCCAATGGTATCATTCTGCTAGTGCAACATTTCTAGTGCTTGTGGAAACCCTGTTTTCATCCTTGTACAATGAGTAAATCCAATACTTTGATTCCGTTCCCACAGTCCATTGAACAAAATGTTGCACAAGCTGGTTCATAAGTTTTTTCACAAGGTGTTGTGCAAGCTGTTCCACAAGGCATTGACAGGTCATCACAACTTCATTAGGCAATGGTGCTAGTGGGCGTGCAACTCTTGTCATTCAACTGCTAGCGTGACCCTGTAAATAACCCAACAACTGGTCTTGTTGCTGATGATCAAAGAGCCAACACAGAACATTAACCACCTTTGTAAGGGTAGTCTTTGAAGGTCAGACCAGAAATGCAGAGACAGCATACAGAACATTACTGTACAGTTGCATTCAGGATTGTAAGTGCTGCACTTTACAGGAGCACTATAGGCTCATTCTGTTTCTTAAATATGCTTGGCAACTGAATAAGGTCTGAAAACACAATGAAATGAACATCCCCCCCCTTTTTTTCCTTTTTGTCTTTCAGGTATGGAAAAATTGTATCCACAAAAGCAATTCTAGACAAAAACACAAATCAGTGCAAAGGTAAGTGCCAGAAGTCCTCCCTGCGAATTCCACATCAGGTTGATTGGTTTGTGCTGCAAATGTTCAGGCTCTGACAGTGCAATTAACATAATGTACAGTATATTGAAAACATGTTTAATAATGCCAGAGCTCGGAGTTGTACTTCCAGTAACATTGCTCATTAATTTTTTTCATTAACAAACAAAATGAAAATCACAAATCAGAACTACTATCAAATTGCTTCAGCAGCAAAGTAAATTACCTTCTAACCACACAGTGTCATCTGATTTGAACAATATTATCGGTGATGCAAATTGATTTCCTATGTAAAAATGCAAAACCCTTGGGAAAGCTTTCCCAGGCAAAGCCCCGTTCTACTTTTCTTGCTTTTGACATCTTCTGCTCCATTCTTAGAAGAAGAAACATTGACTGTTGCCCAACAGGCTGCTTCTAAAATTGTGACATAAGCAAATGGGAATGCATCCTAGCAGCTCTTGCCGTTTATTTTTATTTCATGGCTAACGCTTTAAATTCTGTCTTTAAAATGAAGTTGCCTTCATAGTGCATCAGTTGTATGTATGTAGTTCCCTACATACTTTTAAAATACCTATATGCAAAAATCTTCAAGAGTGTAATAATGATATTTGTAGAAAAATTAGTATCTCATCATTTGTTTGGGGGCAGATGTTTCACTGGAGTTCTGTCTCTTATGGCACCATCTCACTCTTTTCATCGTAAAGTATTTCTTTTACCCTTATGATGTCCACCATTCATCTTCTTTCTAAAGAGTATGGTCGAGGCAAAAATGATAGTTTTAACTAGGGATGGTGCCAAATCTCAAGAGAGGGGTCGGGGTTGAGAATACAAATTCCCGTATTTTACTCCTCTGCTCCCCCATTCCATTTCAGACGCCTTTGCGGTTCAAGCCTGGTTTGGAGTTAAAGATGTTGTGGAAGTCTGGGAACGGGGTGGAGTCTGGCGGATATCCTCCCACTCCCCCCCCCTGCCTGGATGTCAGTCTGCAGATCCCTGTGTTTGCCCAACTCAACATGCACCTAGTCAGATAAGCTTGGGGATCCTCACTTACCTGCGATCCGCCATTTTGTGGGAAACCGTGGGTAAGCTTTTTATGTAAATAGACATTTTGCACAAAATGGCGGCCATGAATACCATTATTTATGCAAAATTGCAGGCACAAATAAACTAATTAAACCATTTATGCCAGCAATTTTGCCTAAATGGCACTATTTATGGCCGCAATTTTGCACAAAATGGCCATCTACATAAAAAAGTTGTCTATCAAATGATGGCTCATGGGTAAGCAGGGCACTGTGTGCCACTTACCATGCACCCATGGACAGTCTGGCAGGTCGCACCTAGCGGGGTCAGGCAGCCGGCAGGGGTCCAGCAACAGTGGGTGAGTTCAGCCATCCCTATTTGGAATTGACCTGATTCTGCCTTGGCCTTCTCTGCTGCTATGCCTTCCTTTCCTCAAACCTGACTCCAGACTTAGTAAGGCAAGGAAACGGTGCTGGAGAGGGCTTGCGGGCAGCCGTAGCTTCAGGACTGAGGCTTGAACTACCATATTCATGCATGACATTGTTCCCTGAAAAAGAGAAGTATGAGAAGTGCAGTGTCTGGCCTCCCTGAGGTCAGTAGTGGCCCCTGATACCAATGAACATGGGACTGAAGCTGGGAAAGCTCTCTCAGTTTTGGACTGGAGAAAAGAGGGTAGTGGATAGGGTTTGTGGAATAGTTTGATGGCTCTCCTGTGACATCACTGTCACAGTAGGCCACAGCTCAGAATGGGGCTAAGCTTAAATGAGTTATTTTGCTACTGGTTTCAGGTGGACCTGTTCTGAATCAAACTGGGGGGCTGGGGGGACCAGCCCAATATGAATTTCAAGACCCAAAGCACATGCAATGGTGGCAGGTGTATCTTTAAATGTAGTTCTACTCTGCTCCAGTCCTATCTAAAGGATTGGTTGGTGGCAATACAAGCAAAAATGTCAAAGGGGCACATGGGCAGTAGGGTGCTGAACCTTCCCCCATCTTTTTCCCCTCAGCTGCACTTTTCCCATGCACACTTTCTGAACTGGAACCCAGTTGGGTGAAAAGGACTGTGCACGATGGACTACAAGAATAAGAGTGGTGGTGGGTGGGGGGTTTAGCACACCAACTCTGCAGAACTGTTTCATCCTTTAAAAACATTCTGCTCTCACCCTGATGTTCAACTTAATGGAGGCAGCCCCGCATTTGAGCCTACTGGTCGGCCACCATCACAACCATGATAAACTGCATGTCCAACAAAACAGAATCACCAACATGTTCAGCTGCTTCAAGGCAGCTGTACTGGTAGTTGACTGAGCGGCAGTGATAAAGTGACTACATTTTATCAGAAGTTTTATCAGTTTATCAGAATCTGAGTTTTTGATAGCCTTGTCATTTCTGGTCAGAGTAACATTTCACATTGGTTTTACTGCATCATCTCCCCTTTTGATCTCATTATACTACCTACACACACTCTTTTCCCACTGGAAATCCTTCCAAATTACTTCAGTTATCATGATGTAATTCTCTAGTGAGGATGTGAGAGCCATGGCTATGGCTATACATATTAAGGCTTCAGAATACAGTCCCCTCACACGCGCGCGCGCACACATACACACACTCCACTGCCTCAGTTATTTGCTCAGGATAAGAAGATCTGATGATCTTGTTCAAGAGACAGCAATGAGGGTTTTCTCAAGGTTATAATAGTCTACCTGGTGATGACACAGATTCACACTCAGGGAAGAGCTCCTTTTGCTTTCTTCTGCCATTACCTTCTCTCATATGAACCTGCCCAACCATACAGATCTTCATCAGAGTTGCTTCTCCCCTCTCATCTTTGGAGTTGAGGCAGGTGGTGACTGGGGATAGGGCTTTTCTGTGGTGGCACCCCACTTACAGAGCTCTGTTTCCAGAACTGTCCACCTGGCACCAACCTTGTTTCTATGTCTGAGTATCAGGTGATTCTTTCCCCCTTTGCCTGCACTTTCAGTGGATTGCAAGGTTTGCCTTTGCTGCTGTTCTTGGACTTGTACTGCCCTTCAGTTTTCATGTTACTGTTTAATCAGGTGTTAGGCTGCTTTTTCTTGTCTCTCTCTCTCTCTCTCTTTTTTTTTTAAGTTTGAGACTGCAGTCCTGCGCTCCAGTGAAATCAGTGGGCTTTCCCTCTGAGTAGACATGCATAAGATTTCTCTGCATATATGTGTTATTTTGGTAACTTTGTTAATTGTCTTGAATTATGTTTTTGTGTTTTGTTTTAATTTGGAACCTACCTTGGGCATCTTCTGTATGGTTGAAAAGTGAGGTAGAAATACCCTAAATGAATGAGTGATTGCATAAATATAGCATCTCTTGCTGTAGGCAATACTGGGAACACACTCTGAGCTCTGTTTTTATATCTACATCTGCCTCTAGCATACCAACAAATAGAATACTGATTGTGCTTCCCTGCTTGCTTGCCTGCCTGGCCATAGAGCTACTACCTTTGCTGCCTCTGCAGGAGGCTGTGGGATGCTTTGCTTCCTAGCCAGAGGAGGCAGGAGCAACAGCCAGCCCAGGGGCAGGAGCACGACTGACAGCTTAGCATTTGATTGCCTGTTATGCAGGGCACAGATGTTAATTTCAAAACCAGAGCTCACAGCACAGTGAGCTCTCTTTATCCTGTTATGAATGCTGGCCTAACCCTGGCTTTTTGTTAAGCAGACGATGGGCTAATAGATGGCCAGGGAAATGTCTCCTAATGGGAGCCAGAAGCTAGGAAATAGATGGAAAATTCTCTGGCGTGTGGTGAATGGAGAAAGGTAACACCTCCTCCAGCTAGGCAGGGGCAATTAGGGCACAATCCTATGCAAGTTTACACAGAAAAAAAGCCCTACAACTCCTAGCATGCCCCAGCCAGCATGTTGGGACTTGTAGGACTTTTTCTATCTAAATATGCATAGGGTTGCTCCCTTAGTGTTTGTATGCATGTGAGAGCGAGAAAGAGAGAAGCCTTTGCAGGCATTCAGTCTGCACACATTAGGACTAGAAGGGTGGTGGGGACGAGGGTGTACATGCAAGCCCTGCAATCAACATCCCTGGGCACACGGGCACCTCTAAAGGCATTTGTGTGCCTAGTACTAAGGTCTGCAGGGGCATTGTAAGCTTGTTCGGTGAACACACGTACAAGGCTCCCTGAGATCGAGAGCCCTGTCTTATCTGGGTTCCTAATGACGTGGGCTTTCGAATGTCTGTTCAGCTGAAAACACTCACAACCCCTTTGTACTCACTCTGTGAAGATCTACAGAGAAGCTAGGTGCACAGGGATGTTGGGTTAGGGCTTGTGTGTATGCCCTCAACCCCACCACACTTTTAACTCTCGCATGTGCAGGCTAAATGCCTTCATAAGGCCAGGGATAGAGAGGACAGACTGATGGTTGAACACTGAGGGCATCCCTACACCAGCCTAAAATCCTGCATTTAAAATGGGGCTTTCTGCTTCCGTTTTAAATGCAGGATCACAACAACTCCCTTTTTCACCTGGTTCCTTTCCCCACTCCCTTTCTCCCCTCCTCCTTCCCATATCTGAGTCTTCCATTATCTTTAATTGATCTCGTTCCTCTTCTTGCTGCTTTTCCTCTTTTCACGGAGGGAACTCAAGCAGAACACAACAGGGTAATTTGATAGCTCATGATCTGGGATCTATTTAAAAACGGAACAAAGGGCATTTAGTGCAGGAGATGCCTGATCACGGCATCATGTAAAGAGCCCGCAGACTTCTGTGAAGGAGCAATCTCAATCGCAGGACAAAAGCTCAGTGTGAGGGAGCCCTGACAGTATCTTAGGAGGGGGAGGGGAGCTGGGCTTCTTCTCGAGGGATCTGAGTTGAGGTTATCTGTCTGTTGCTCTGCTGATCGCCTCCACCTATGTTTTACATTATTTTTGTAAATCAGTCAAACATTACAAAAACGCCAATGACCTCTGCTCCAAAAGGAAGCCAAACCTTAAGTGCTGCCCCTGGAACTCACCCCTTAGGGAAGTGGAGAGCATGTGACAACATATCACATGTGCCTTCTCATTCAACCTAAACGTTCCAGTAGCAGGATGAGTTAGCTCAAGTGTCTCCTGTTTCTGCTGGGAATATTTACATTATAGAATGGGGGTAAAGTCCCCTTTGGCAGTGTTCGTAGGTGAAGTGTCTGTGTCCAAATATATTCATCAAGATTTAATAAATAAAGGTACCATATTGTATGCTATTCTTTTAAATATTTGTATTGTATTTTATATTTTAAGTGTTAGTATGGCATTTTAATCTTTTAACTGTTTGAATTCCACCCAGGGAATGTTGGCTTTTGGGTGGATTAAAAATAAATGTATGTATGTATGTAGACTTGTACAATATAGTAAGCCTGTGAAAGTTTTGTTGTTGTTATTATTATTAAAAATATGTCTAGGCCACGTTTTAGGGCAGGATCCCTCCCAAGGTGGTTTATAACAATAAAATAGATTTACACAATTTCATAAAAACTATCTAAAATACAACAATAAACTCTCTCTCTCACACACACACACATAATCAGGGGAAGGCCAGAGTAAACAAGTAGGTTAACAGAGCCTTCCTAAAAGCTTGCAGTGCTGACAGACTCTTGATCATAACCCATTCCAGAGGTCGGGGCCACTGTGGAAAAGCCCCTTTCTCATGTGCTGTCACAGATGGGCAAGTGAGGGCCTCTGCTGAGGTTTTTAAAGTGCTGGCAGGCTGATATGACACTGTTATTAGCACGGCTGGGTGAAAAGACAGTGTGACAGAAATATTGAGAGGGAAAAGGCAGTGATATGGCATAGACTTGACAGCTCACATACACTGTAAGTTACAGATGTGTTTGATGACTAACAGACACTGCACAACTGATCTTAATGCTGACATCAGAACAATCAAAGTTGCTGATTAATTTTACCTTACCTCTTTGGAAGTTAGCTGCAGGTTTGGGGGAAAAGTGGTACTGTTAGACAGAGTGGTCTATAATATAAACTGAAATCTGTTCTAGACCTGTCATGTTTGACTGAGATATTTTTAAGTGAAGTAGATCTGGGTATCTTAGTTCTAAAAAGGGATGGTGAGGTTTCTACACAAGAATTTTCAGGATTCTCATATCCTATTCTTTGTATACTTGAAGTTCACAGGGGAAGCTGGTAGCATCTGTTGGAGTACAATCAAGACAGGTAAAGCCCAGCCCAGGCAGGTAAAGTCAAGTCACGGAAGTTATAATCAAGGCAGAAGCCCTCTTATGCAAATACCAGATAGCAACAGGACATTGGACGCTCCATGTGATCCCTACTGGCTGAAGCTCCCTCCTACTTAGGCAGTTCTAGGAGTATATTGTCTCAGCAGGGAGGTAAACCCTACTGAAGCTTTATGTATGCTGATAAGACCTGTAGTGTGGTTAACTGCACCTCACTTCCAGAGGATCTGGCTGGCCTGTTAAAGGGCTCCCACCTGATTTTGCAGTCTCAGACTCCTGTGAGGCTAGAGAGATGAAGGTTCAGAAGATGGTGGCAGATGTCCACTGGGTGGGAGGGTACTGAATAAGGGACTTCCTTCTCTGAAGGAAATGGCCTGAGCCTTATCTTTATTAGAGTTCTCCTTTGTTCACTGAAAGGTCCATGGACCTTTCGATGGGCTTATCTCTGAAAATTGCCAAGATCTTTTTGAGGAAGTTTCCTGATTTAAATCTGTTTCAAAGTAGCTTAAATGGGTTGTGGAGATTTAAATTTATTCTCTGGAAACTAAGCTAGGAGCAAAATCATTCTATAGCCTACAGTCAAATCATACTTACCTTGGAGTATTCTCCAATGAATAAGTTCAAAATCTTCATTTTACAAAATAATAGGGAATTGAGCCATCAGACTTCAGGAAATATTTTTACACGTTCTAAGTGAACTTGCTGGGGAAGCCTTTTGCTGAAGCTTCTCATTCTCAGATTGTTATTCCTTGGGTGGCACGTACACTAATTGATGTATAACAGCAGTAAGCATTCTCTAATAGGTCTACATAAAACAAAACAAGAGCTGTCACAATAGAATAGCCCAAATAACTGAGTAAAGCAAGGAACCAACAGCATATGGGGGATGAATGAAAAACAGATATATGATTCGTTCAGATGTTCAAACATCAAAAAGCTCAATGAGGTATAATGTCCAGGTTGGGGAGGGTTTTTCTGGTTGTGGGTGCCCCTCCTCCCACTTTTCCTCTGTAGTCTCCTGGGTTTAGAATTTGTCTCTCTTTTTTTGCTATTTTGAAATGTCAAGGCAGGGGAGAAATGGAAGAATCCATTGATAGGAAATGCTAATCTTAAATGCACAGCAACACAGATTGCCGATTCCCCCCTCTGAGGATGGACTGAGCGCCATCTCTGACCTCAGATCTGAAAATCTGATGCATCCTATGACCCTTCAGACACTATCTAGTGGCTGTGGGTTTGCTCCTTCGATTCTTTTTTCTTGGTTCACAGTCAGTTCCACTCTTGCTCACGTAAAAATGAAGTCTCAAGGCCGATGAGCAAGAATGGTAGCAAGTATGAACCAATAAATGATGACTTAGTTTCTTTCAAGATAAATTCACTGGAAATGAAGAGGGAAGCCACAGAACACTTTATAAGTCATTTCATTATGACCTGTTATGAGCAGTGTTTTCCATAAAGAATAATACTAGAGCTGTACACGGACTCCCCGCTCTGGTTCAGATGCCGCTTTGGATCTTCTGAAATGGCTCTGCTCTGCTTTGGACCAATTTGGACCCCCTCTGTTTTGACTCAGATCTGAATACGAAGTGAGATTCAGACATCCGAATCACTCATTTGTTATGTTTTCCCATTGACTTGCATGGGAAAACACAAACGGACATAACTTTTTCCATTTTTAAGATACATTCATGAAATTTGGAAACCTCCAGCTCTCCTAGAGCAGACTCCACCTGCCAAATTTTAGAATATTTGGCCTAGTGGTTTATGTGCTAGGTGGGGTTTGATTTTTTCCCACGAAAACTCTAAAATAGCTATAACTTTTTATTGCTTCCACAGAAGTGCTTGAAATCTGGTACCCTCTCAGCCCCCCAGACAGCATCCCACCTGCCAAAGTTCAGGCAGTTTGTCCCAGTGGGTTTTGTTCTAGGCACAGGTGAAATTTGATTTTTTTCCACAAAAACTCTCAAAGTAAAGAGCTATAACTTTTCATTGTTTGCACAGAAGTGCTTGAAATCTGCCCCCCCAGCCCCCCTGGAGGGCATCTCACCTACCAAATCTCAGATAGTTTGGCCCACTAGTTTTTGTGCTAGGCACAGGTGAATTTTGCTGCTCTCAGAAACTCAAACCAAAGTTCATAAAGGGATAATCAAGTTTGGTGTTGAAGCGGTGAGGAGGTCACTATCCCTAAACTCTGCTGTAGTGCAAATAGTACTACTTTCCTATTCACAGTCAGTAACCTCAGAATCTCTTTGGTTGAATTGCCTGGGAAAACACTGGCTGGTAGGCAGGAAGCAAACAAAGACAGCAACTCTGCCAGGTAGGCACATTAACTTGAACGAAAAGCAATAACAGTTGTCTGCTGTACTGACAAAGGCAGGAAGCAACACAGCAACTAGGGATGTCAGAGAATTCCGCGACGGATCTTGGTGAGGCTGAATGCCAGTGCATTCGGCCCCCTGAAATCCGTCGCGGAATGAAGCCCCTGCCCCCCCAACCCACGAAAGGCACGCGGGATGAAGTCCCTGCCGCCCCCACCCCAGGTGCGTGAAACGGAGCACTTACCTGCTCCCTTCTGCGCTGCTTTGCGAATGCTGGCCGTCCTGGCCGCCATTCACTTCCTCCTCTTCCTAGCCGTGATAGGCTACGTAAATACTTACGTAGCCTATCACGGCTAATGCAGAGACACTATTTGTAGAGGCCATGATAGGCTACGTAAGTATTTACGGCGGAGGGGGGGGAATCCCAGCGTACGCAAATGGCGGCGGCTACCGCCATTTGCATATGCTGGGGTTTTTCCCCCTGCCATGATAGGCTACGTAAATATTTACGTAGCCTATCATGGCTCAATACAGGGATGCAAATGGCGGCGGCTACGACAGCCGCCATTTGCGTCTCTGTAGGGCTGCCCAGCGGCTGGATGTCCGGCTGCGGGTAGCTGGAGCCGGCTGGCGGCTCCACGGCTTGGCCGCGGAGCGGAGCCGGTTGGGCAGGATTCTGGGGGGAGGGACGGAGCGCCTCCCCCCCATCAAGGATTCCGGGGCGAGGGACGGAGCGCCTTCCCCCCACCGCGGATGCCCCTGTGCGGAGCCAGGTAAGGGATTCGTACATCCCTAACAGCAACTAGGGATGGATGGGCGCCCTCCCATCCAGATTCTCTGGGTGCCCGTCCAGCCCCTGCCCCCTCTTGCTGGCCCCCAGGCTGCACTCTAGCTGCTCCCCCATTTGGTGAGCAGTCTGCAACTTCCCCGGACCCATCCGCCTCCACGGCGATCGCCATGTTTTTTAAAAACATAATGATTGGCAGTCTGTGTCCATAGACGAATGCACAAAAAGTGCCATGAATCTTGCATGTATGGGCAATTCACAGCTCTTTTTCTGTATAAGTCTATGTGCCCACATAGTCCTATCTCTCTCAGATTGATACATTTGGTGCCTCCACATCCTCTCATCTTTCCCCCTCCCTCCTCCTCCTCCTGACCCTCTGCATGATCTTTCAGAAGTTGATACATTTTGGAGACAGCCTGTCTGGCCTGCTCAGAAGGCATAAGAAGAGCTACTAATCTCTGAGGTGGACAAGGCACCTTATGGAGGAGCCGCTTCACTTTGGAGTGCCTCGGTGCTAGTCTGATCTGCTTCATATCACGACAAGGCACCTCCAAACCAGCCCAGTTCACCTTGTTATTCAGGCTTCGGACCAAAGCAGTGCACAGCCCTAAGTAATACTGTTGAATATTGTTTGTTGAGATTTTGCAGACATAGTTTTGAACTCATCTTGTAGATTGTACATAGGGGTGGACGAAAGTCACTTACCTTTCGTCGAAGCCTGTTCGCGGTGGGGGGGAGGCGCTTCGCTGCTTCCCCCGCGAAGTTCAGGCTGGGGGGGGAGGCTTCCCGCCTCGCCCCGGCCGAAATTCAGGCTGGGGGGGAGGCTTCCCGCCTCGCCCGGCCGAAATTCAGGCCGGGGAGGAGGCTTCCCACCTCGCCCAGCCGCGAACTCGAAAGTTTTTTAAAAAAAAAACAAACGCCCCCGTGATAGGCTACGTGACGATTAACGTAGCCTATCACGGCTAGATCTGCAAAGTCAGCCATGATAGGCTACGTTAATCGTCACGTAGCCTATCACGGGTGACTTAAAAAAAAAAAGCGCGTACGCTAATGGCGGCCCCCATAGGGAGCCACCATTCGCGTTCCTTATTTGGTCGCTGTAGTCTACGTAAATCTTTACGTAGACTACAGCGACCAAATAAGGAACGGGAATGGCGGCTCCCTATGTGGGCCGCCATTATCCGTATGCGCTTTTTTTTTTTTTTTTTTTAAAGTCACCCGTGATAGGCTACGTGACGATTAACGTAGCCTATCACGGCTGACTTTGCAAATCTAGCCGTGATAGGCTACGTTAATCGTCACGTAGCCTATCACAGGGGCGTTTTTTTTTTCTTTTATTGGAATGGCGGCGGCGGCAGCCGGTCGAAAGTCCGGCTGCCGCTCCCGCCCCGTACGAACACCCGCCGAACTGCCGACCGGACCCGCCACCGGGAGGGACATTCGGCGAAGGTAAGTCCCATCCCGGGGGGGTGTGGGGTGCGGGGGGGTGCGGAGGATTTCTCCCTGAAACTTGTTTGGGGGGCCGAACACGTTGGCGCTTGGCCCCCCGAAGTTTTGGGGAGAAATTCTCCGCCATCCCTAATTGTACAGTGTGAGAATAAGTGGAGTTGGAGATTGCCTCGGTTGCTGCCACTATCCTTGCTAGCGTTAATTCTCTAAGGACACATGGCTGGCTGGGTAATGCTGGGAGTTGTAGGACTTCTTCTGTCTAAACTTGCATTGGATTGCTCCCTAAATAAAACACAATGGCCAGGATCCAAAGAGCGACTTTAAGTGTGCCAAAGAACTTGTGTGTCCCTAGTAAGATTTGTGTACATGACAGCTAACCTGTGATGATGGCACATCATATATTGAAATGCCCCTCAGTTTCAACAGCAGTTTTCCATGCATCACAATGGGCTACTCACTTCAGAAATATAAGCTTAAGCCCTCTTTGGATGGAAACATTAAGCTGTCTCATGTTGAAAACCAGCCACCTTGAAAAATGAGACTGAGAGGCAGGAAATTAACAAATAAAAATGAGTTGCATGGTTCATTGGATGTTGGCCAGTATATATATATACATACACATACACACACACACACGTAGATACAGATATCTAGGAATACGAACTGTTAAGCCAGAAATATAGTTTAATTTATTTAAAATATTTATATCCCATGTCTTCTACAGTTTGAGGCTGCTTTGAAAAACTAGGAACAAGTAGCATCATTAAAATAACATTTTTTATAAAAAAAAATCACTAACATAAAACATCACTAAAAATGGTATGTACACAAAAACATTTCAAAACAGCACATAAAACAGACCCAGCGTCTCTTCTTAGCTGTGTGAACAGATGGGCCTTGCACTGATTCCAGAAGACTAACAGCAGGAAGCCAGTTCTCCTTCTGTTAATTTGCTTCTGTTTCACTACCATCCTTGACTCAGCCCAGACAACCAAGCCCTCCATCATAGAAAATGTCTACTCCTATCAGTGGCTTCTATGGCTTTCTCAGGCCTTCATATTTAAACCACCTCTTTTAGAGTCCCGCTAAGCTTTCGCATATGGTGGTCTCTTTCTAGGGATGTCAGAGAATTCCGCGACGGATCTCGGTGAGGCCGAATGCCAGTGCATTCGCCCCCCCGAAACCCGTCGTGGAATGAAGCCCCCGCCCCTCAACCCACGAAAGGCGCGTGGGATGAAGTCCCCGCCGCCCCCACCCCACAAAAGGCGTGCGAAACGGAGCACTTACTTGCTCCCGTCCATGCTGCTTTGCGAATGGCGGCCATCCTGCAGCTGCCATTTGCTTCTTCCTCTTCAAGCCGTGATAGGCTACGTAAATACTCCCAGAGAAGGCCGTGATAGGCTACGTAAGTATTTACGTAGCCTATCACGGCAGAGTGGGGGGAAAACCCCAGCGTATGCAAACGGCGGTGGCTACCACCATTTGCGTACGCTGGGGTTTTCCCCCCTGCCATGATAGGCTACGTAAATATTTACGTAGCCTGTCATGGCTCAATACAGGGATGCAAATGGCGGCGGCTACGACAGCTGCCATTTGTGTCCCTGCAGGGCTGCACAGCGGCCGGATGTCCGGCTGTGGGTGGCCGGAGCCGGCCGGCAGCTCCACGGCTTGGCTGCGGAGCGGAGCCGGCCAGGCAGGATTCCGGGGGGACGGATGGAGTGCCTCCCCCCCGTCGAGGATTCCGGGGGGAGGGACGGAGCGCCTCCCCCCCCACCGCGGATGCCCCTCAGCGGAGCAACGTAAGGGATTCGTACATCCCTATCTCTTTCATGCTTTCTTAGAATGCCGGGACTATAGTCATTATCCTTTCCCAAAGTTCCCAGTTAACAGGAAAGCAGGAGTTCTGAAGTAGGGACATAGCTGAATAGCCAGCTCGTTAGGATATATAGATTCATTTTCAGTAGTCATTCCTTGTTTAAATGTATTTCTTGTGCCAAACCCCATCACAAGGAATGGAACTGATTATTTATACTGTATTTAGATTAAGCCTAAGCTGAAATCCTTCCCCCATACAAGGCCTCCCCCCATACAAGGTCATGAAGCCAAACAGAATACCCTTGCTTTAGCAGAATATGAACAAGCCTTGGGTTTGTGCGCTTCCTCCTGCCCCCTGTTTGGCACAGCTATGGGGAGAGTGGAAGTTACATTTTCAATTAACTGCAGTTTAGGATTACATCCAAGCCTTAAAGTATAGTCAATCTTAACTATGGTTTATTGGAACAAGCTAACTTCATAAACCATGGTTTGAAGTTAGTTCGTTTCAGTAAACTATTGTTAAGACTAACCATAGTTTGTCCAGGTTTGGGACATAATGCCAAAGTGCGGATGGTTAAAAATGCAAGTGAACACTTTTGGTCTCCTTACACCTGCATTGGAAGAGAGCCCAAGGCTCATTCATATAATGCTAAACCATAGTTTAGCACTATATCCGAACAAGGTAATATTGCTGAATGGGATGTAGTGATGAATGCTCAGGTCCTGCACAAGGCTCTGTGGCCACCTCAGAAGAATCTTACTGGACAATAAGAGGCTAATGATTCTATTGGTGTCTGCTGACCCAAACTCACTGCAAGAGGTGGGCATCTGGGTGGGAACTAGTCCAACCAGTTCAGGTGGCTTTGTCAGAGGGATGTTTTCCAGGTCTGTGACAAAGGTGACAATAACACCTCACTCACCTTCAAGAGCACTGAGGCCAGACTAATGGAGGAGATCAACAGCTAATAGGGACCTGAGGGACTGCAGCCTGTTTTTAGACTACAGAGCTTTTCCTACCAGGGCCAGAGCAAACAACCCTTGCATGACTCTGTAGTTACTCTGTCTAAAAAGTGCACAGCTGGGCACCAAGGTTTGACAGTCTTTGGCTCTTGCTAATTGCGAGCCTTAAGCTGAAACACCCCCAAGTAATCTTTGATTTTTGCAAAGAATTGAGGTAATGGAACTGCTATAATGTAGCCAATTTTAAATCGGTATCCCACCTTGAAAGATGGGTGAATATCATATGGTCATGTTTGAGAAGCTGTCTCCGTATTTTGTTCTTAAGGTTGAAGAGCTTGGCTGAGAATAGCAATACGGAGCAGGTCCATGCGAAATCATGAAAGTGGCGAAGACAGTGGCCAAGTCCTGCAGAAACTTCTTTTCAATAAATTTTATTTATTGGGTATCACAAAAATTGAAATAAATGTGCTGTGTTATTTATGTTTCTCCGAACTGACATTTTTGTGAGTGGGAAACATTGAACCAAATGTGTTGGGACCTATTTAATGACTGTAAGTTCAACACATTGGGCAGGTGATCAGAGCAGCCTTTGGAAGGAAAAAGGGACCTCATGGAAAGTAAATAATTTACAGAACACTTTGAAATTCAAAGCTGTGTAATTTGTTAAGAAGAAATCATACCATTTCGCTGTCCATATGTCTGGTAGATATGTCCCAGTTATTTTCTTTTGCCTAATGTATTTTAGTCTTTAACATAAACACTGGTGACAGAAAGCCCTATGGACTCACTTGAAAGCATATCCATACATTTTATATATATATAGTATACAGTACTTAAACTTCAAAAGGTTTGGAAGTGTGGTCATTGATGGAATATCTAGAAACTGAACATGGGTAGGCTTTCCCCGCTACATGCTGCCAGTTCATCTTCAGGCTGGCACCTAAGCATCCACACTAATCCAGATTCTCAAGCAGGGACTTGGGTGAAGGGAAGCCAGGTTGTGCCAAGTTTGCTAAGGAAGCAAGTCTTCATAGTTAGTAGGACATTGCATTCACCAGCTGACTGGAAACTGGCAATTATTATATACCAGTTGATGGTAGAGCCTGACCATAAGGGCTAAGTCTGTAGGACAGTAGAAATTCCAGACATGCTAGAATTTTCCGGTAGTCACTGATGCTTTACTCCTTCACCTGTATTCCAACAATCGCTGAAAATCAATTCCAATAAGTTTATTTTCCCACCGCTGTACCTTAAACAGTTCTAACATTATCAAAGTAATCTGAAGGAAATAGGATTGACTGGCTTCCCAGGGCCATGGGTATTTAAGACACTTCTCTTGATTTTGAAAGAGGCCTTGGCAAGGCATGGTATTAGATTTAGCAGAAGACTGTTTGGATTGACAGGTGACCTTACCATTCCCTTGAAGTTTCTTTGATATAACAGATTAGATGCTTATAGCTTGAAAATATACTTCTAGTTTTAAAATAGCACTGTCTGTTGGACCATATGTCTTTTTCACATTTCAAAAGTTGTGATTTAATTTCTGGTCTCATGTGGGGCCGCCTTCATTAAGACAGGAGTATCACAAAACAACTGCATCTTATGTGGCAACTCTGATCAGGCATCTTCTCAATGCATACCATGTAGATCATGTGCCCCTAGATTAGGGATGAGTGAGACTTTCATTTGGTATTTTGGTTGTTGTTGTTTATAAGAACTTACCAGAATTCACAAATGTCTCCATAGACAGGATGCAAAGAACTTGAGATCTAAAAAAAAAACAACTGAATGTGAGAGGAGGTGAAACTGACAGATTTGTTCATCCTGGAAGAGGACTTTGAGTGCTTAGCTCCTAAAATTCTGAATTTCATCCATGTTTATGGTGATGAATTAGGGTTCCCCCTCATTTTTTTCTGACAGGCTTCTCATTTTTAATAACTATGTGGCAGACAGGTACAACGTGGTCCTCTTCATGCCACGAATGGCCAGACCTTTGTCCAGTGAAGATAGGAGAGAATTTTTGCCCAGTTCATTACATGTGCTTATCAAAATGTGCACATTTCTTAATTAACAGAATGTAAAGAACTTGAGTTTTGTTTGTTTTTTAAAATTGAATGTGGGAGAAAGGGAAACTGACAGATTCATCTATCCCTACCCTAGATATGTTCATTAACTGGGACCCTCTGGTTATTCACATACTGCCTGTAGGCTTTGGTGCACTCTTTAGAGCCAGTAGGAGGGTTGTGTTGTGTCCTGTTAACTTCACCAGGCATTGACGCTTAGCTTTAGAACACCAAGCCCTCCTCACTAGAATGACTTATCTGGTGGGTTATGTGTGGTTTTACATGTTGAGATGTTTTTATTGCTGTTGCACCTTTTACAGCTGATTGGATTCTTAGATACACTCCTTTTTTCAGGCAACACAAAGGACTAGTGAGGCAAATATAGGAGTTATGGTAGCAAGTAGATTGTTTTTCTTTGTGCTTGTACTTTGACATCTGTCATGCTTGCCTGAAGGTGTTCTGTATGCTAGTAGGGTTCTTGGCAACAAGCAGGGTACTTGGCAAGTGGGAAATGACTGAGAATCCCATTGTCAGGTTAATTAACTCAGAGTCTTCACATTGTGTATGTTTCTACATGCCTCCAAGGACATCTTACAATTAGAAGGGATTACAGGTGCATTTTTGTTTTCTGACAATACACTCTCTCTATGTCTGTCTGTCTGTCTGTCTGTTTGTCTGTCTATCTATCTATCTATCTATCTATCTATCTATCTATCTATCTATCTATCTAATCTTCCTTACTGAGGATTATCAGTTAACCCTCTTTAAACGTATTGGCAAAATATTGCTTCACGTTTGGTGCAAGTGCAAGTCATGTCAAGTAAGATCCTTGATTTCATTTAAATTCTCTTCTATCTTAAGTCATGTACAGTTTTCTCTCTGGGTTTAAGGTCAAGTCTTTGGGAGAGGCAGCTCCATCCTAAGCTAATTAGTTCCCCGGGCTCCACATTTTTTTTCTCCCTGTAACGTAATTTTTGGAGCTTGTTTCCTGTACCATGTTCTTCTTCTTAATAGATGCACTCATGGGTTTAGGAGCTTTTTTACACCTATAAAAAAAATCAAAATGGCCGAATAGGGCAGTAATACATTTGAGCGTTCGTAATCAGTTGTAGGGAAAACAAAAGACAATGTTAATTCAGTTTGATTGACATACCTAATATTTTATCTTTTCCAGTTAAATCGGTATTCACTGCCTTAAATTGGTTGTTCATAGGCAGATACAAATGCTCAATGCAGAAGCTCAATTTTTAAAAGTGATTGCTTCAATAACTCTTTGATGTTGTTTTCAGAAGTTTCCAGATATAAGAACATAAGAAGAGCCATGCAGGACCAGACCCAATGGTCCATCTAGTCCAGCATTCTGTTCACATAATCTGCTGCCCATGGGAAACCCACAAGTAGGGATGGATGCACCCAACTCCATCTGGGGTTCTCCTCCCAGCTTGTGATTTATGCACACAAGGTCTTGACTGCAGAGTCCTCAGTGCAGCTATCTCCCAGCACTCATGAGGAGGCCAGAGCAAGAATGTTGGGGTGCTGCCGAGGCCCTTCTTCCCCATGCCAGCTGTGAAGGGAGCCCCTTGCAGCCAGCAGGGGCAGCCAGCCCCCAGCGCTCCTGCCCTGGCCTCCTCTCAGCAGCCAGATCCATCAGCGCCCCAGGGCTCGGTGAGCAGGGTGTTGGAGAGCTGGGGAGATCCCATTCCACCCCCTTTTTGGACTCCCATGCCATCCCTACCCACAAGCAGGACGTGAGTGCAACAGCACCCTCCTGCCCATATTCCCCAGCAACTGATGTACATAGGCATACTGCCTCTGATATTGGAGGTGGCATATAGCCATCACGATTAGTAGCCCCATATATACTGCATTACAGTAATCCAGGCAAGAGGTTACCAGTGCATGGATAACTGAGCCAGGCTATCTCTGTTGAGGCAGGGTCATAGCTGGTATATCAGCCGAAGCTGATAAAAGGCTACTTGAGCCTCAAGTGACAGAGCTGGATCTACAAACACCCCCAGACTATGAACTTGCTCCTTCTGGGGGCATGCAACCTCATTCAGAGCAGGCTGAATTAATACCACTTAACCAGACAGACAGCAAGAACAGGATGATTATCACACCCTTGTTATGCTGCCATAAATGGTTGGTGAGCTTTGTTCAGCTTGGTGGGCTGCCAGTTGTGCAAGCAAGCCTGAAATATACTACTGGTATGATAACGTGGGGTTTTGCAAGTTGCATGCTTGATTCCATATGGGGCAGGAATTCTAGTTGGGGAAGGTGCAGGAGAAGGGGCTGAAATATGGATGGGCTGTAGTTTGAAAAGCAGCCTGGTGCTCTTCTGTCTCTACAGACTATGATGAAAATATACTAGAGATGGATCAGGGCATGGTATAAAAGTGGAAAGGGGGGACTGGCTGAGTGAGCAGACTTCTGTGGGGAAACGGTTTCAGTTTCCAGTAGTTGCGGGAGGGTGTGGAGGTGAAAGAGAGAGTGAGAGACAGAGGGTAGAAGCCAAGGTCTAGAGGGAGAGCTTTGAAATAAAGTCTGAAAGCCCTAATAATAATCCACTATCCAGCTTGTGTTACTCACAAAGGTCTATCCGGAATGCTAATCAATGAATGTTAGTCTGCACTTTTTGCTATGCCAACAGGCAGAAAAGTAATAATCTTTTTGCTTCCCACTGTTTCCTGACTTTTGCTTATGATTGTGGAGCTATTTTTGTCTAACGATAAAGGAAAAATGTTTCTTTGCTCAGTGGGTAATTAACTAAAAATGAAGCATTAATAGACATCTCGGCCCTGCCAGCAGAATCTCAGTTTGTGTTTCAAGATGACGCGGCCAGTTTTCGATGCCATGCGTGTCTGCCAATAAGTGAATAAGGGGATAAGGGAAATGAGGCAGAACAGTCATGGCTTTTGGCCCAAATTGCAGTGGGACGGTGGGGTGTGTGTGCACAGTAGATAGAAGCAGTTATCTAAATGCTGTATTGTGGCATGAGTGTGAACTGACTGACTAGATAGGAGAAGCTTGATAAATATCAAGAAAACCTAGAATTTGCTTAATCTCTCCCCAGTTCCTAATGGAAAAGCATTGTTATCTCACAAGGCAAACCTTCATTCACATATGTCCTTTAAAACTGTAGTTCTGTGGTATCAATTGGATCTAAAGACATAGTTCTGCTAACACTGGACCTTACCTGAAACTTTAATCAAAAGGACCATTTGTCCTACAGATCACAGAACTCTGGCTGCTAATAGCAATTGAAAAAGAAAACCCACCCTAAACCACAACACGGCAGTACTGTGGGTTATTGCTTAAAAGATGGATGACACTGTTCTTCTGTCTCCATCCCAGGGAGAAGATAGCAAGTAAAAGATAAAATAATGGGCATAGCACCACTGATGGAATGCTGCCATCAGTAGAAATAACGGTGAATTTCACTACTGATCTCAGTAGGGCAAGGTTTTATCAACCTTGCCCTAGTGAAGAATGGAAGTAGTTGAAGGTAGTTGAAGAATGGAACATCGTGTCATCCTGTTGGATCATAGAGTAGTAAGCTCCACTGAACTTAATCAGTCTAAACTTCTGTACAATATGCTTAGGATTCAGATTTCTATCAAATCTACATCTACCTCCAGTTGAGATTTTGACTAACAGTGGCATTTCCCTTCTGCAAGGGTAGGGGACCTATTAAGATAGTCTGCCCCTGGAGGCTAATGGATCCAGATGGTTACCAGATGGCTCTAGAAGATTTTTGGGATGATATGGCTGGTGCTCCTGTAGAAACCCTGGTCGATCTGTGGAATGCAGAAATGACCCAGGCAGTTGATATGATTGCTCCTGAGCACCCTCTCTGCAGTAGAGCCCTCTGTGCACCCTCGCCATAGTATACCCTGGATGTGAGAGTGATGAGACCAAATAGGAGACAGCTTGAGTGCAGATGAAGAAAAACTCTTAGTGGATACAATCAAACACTGGTGTGTGCCTATGGTCAGGTATACTCAGGGTTGGTGAGGGCAGCAAAGAAACAACGTCTCACTGCCTCTATTGAATCCTCCATGTGCTGCCCAGCGGAGCTTTTCAGGGTTGTCCGGGGCCTATTACATACTGTATGTACATACTCTCTAAGGACACTGTGGACCCGTCTGAGGCCCACTGTAATCCTCTTGCTAGGCACTTCCCGAAAAAGTTTGCTTTATTTTTCCACAGACAATTTTCCAGTTCAAAAGAACATTAGTAGAAATGAATGTATGCCAATTGCAAATACAATATTAGGCAAGCTGTACAGTTTCAGAGTTGTAATTGTTTTTCAGGTGTTATCCTTAGCAAGTATGTGAGAGATATTACATAACGTGTGTGTGTGTGTGTGTGTAAAACTGAAATACATATATGCCTCAGAGAGAAATGGAACAAATAAATAGTGACAGCAAAACTGAAGGTGCCCCAACAATCTTAGTGGAAGAGAGTTGAACTCTGTGAGAATAGATGTGTGGTTGTGAGCAAATCATGAACATTTCTTTGGGTTGCTAAAATTAATGAGTGTGTCAACAATTCAGTTCATTTGTTTTGTTTTTTCCTTAAATGTAAACAATGTAGGGGAATTACATGCTTTTAAATCACATTAAGTATGCTTTAATTTTTCCTGAAAATTTTCTGTTTTGGAAAAATTTCCACAGAAAATTTTCCACCCCATATCACTGGAAGCCATGTGTCCTACTTTACAGAGGGCAGTCCTCTGCTTCAAGACATGTTAAAGGACAGTCTATTATTTGAACACATCCTCTATTTGAAGGGCTGTCCAAGAACCATAAGAAGGGAGAGCAGGGACCTTGAAATTACTGATCAACACTTACCTCCTGGAAAGTAGAGTGGACTGGACAAATGTATAAGTCACCTGATCACAGCGGTGACTTGAGATGAATTGTGTTTCTATTTAAATATTGGTAATTATTTCTAAGTTTGCCCCTACACATATAAATTAGCATATGTAATTTCAATGCAGATTTATCTCTCTTTTTTGCCCTTTCTGGGGGCTATGCATTAGTTGCCACCCTAGTTTAAGGCCATGCTAGGCACTTAAAGTCTGAAAGATCAGGGAAGAAAGTAGCCAAGCACCGACTTCTTGGCTACAGGGTTGATACGTGTGATGTGTGAGGAGAAAGGTTCTCCTATGGATTTTCAAATATTGGCAAGCACACGTAGAGGGGAACTATCATCAGTCGTTTTCTAGTTATAAAAGTGATACCAACATGGGATTTTCTAATTATGGCTTGAAAACCCAGGCTTCCAGCTGCGTATACGGAAGGAACAAATGACAGCACATGTGACACAGGTCTAAGTAGAAACAGCTATGTCATATCTGTTCCTGCTTAGGTAGTATTTCTGCTAACATTCTGTTCTTAGGATTTGATGTTCCTGGGATAGAGGAGAAATGAATGGAATGTAAAGAGAAGACACATTCCATGTAACATTTGGTTTGAATTTACATACGCTAAAATAAGTTGCATGTTTTGATTCAAGAGCTGCTCTGTTTTAACCACAAAAATGTTTGCTGTTTTGTAAACCTAAACTTTTGCACATTGCTTATGTGTCTCTGGATCGTTACTTTGTCATAATGAATGAGAGTCTCAGAAGAGAAAAGGGGGAGTTAAAGGATATTTAAAACATGAAGAGCCTTCTTCATTATCTGCCATCTATCTTCCAGAATTTCTTAGGAAGAACTGATGTCCTGTTTTTGTAGCTTATCTTCTTTTAGTGGATAGCTATGCCACCGATAGATGGGTGAGGGGTGTTTTAAAGTATGAGAAAGACAAAGCCTTTCTTATAATTTGAGTGTAACTGTAATTCCTGTAATGTGGAAAATTCAGATTTGAGCCCCTGTTAAAGCCCAACTAGATGAGGCATTGTAAGTACATAATCTGATCTTTCTTCTGTTTACATTTCTTTAAAAGTAGCCATGGAGTGAAGTTAGGTGGTCAGTACATAGCATGGACTGGGGAAGAGCTTCCCTATACTATTTTCACAGTGTGTATCATCTCCCCCAGCCCTTATATGCCGCCTTAGAGAAAACATGCAAATATCTGTAAGTTTTCCATGATGTGGCAATTAGCAGCTTGGCATAGGTCTGATTTAAATTGAGAAAACAGCATGCGGGAAAGGATGAACTCCTCTCCCTCAGTGCTAGGGTCCCGATCTAATTAATCCCCCAATGCTGGTTTTATAATCTACAGCCCGGTCTGAAATGTGATTTTTGTTTACATGCTGTATCCTTTCTCCGTCTGTGTACATAGATAGTTGTCCCAATACATAGAAACATGTGGGGAGTAAAATGCACACCCAGTAGTGTGCATCCCATCATTTAATATTTGTAAAAATGTCTAAACTGTATTACATGTGGTACACAGATAAAAAACAAACATATCTTTGCTTGCAGGCTCACAAACTAACACTTCAGTCCCATCTGTACAACATAAAAATAATAAAAACAATAATTTAGAAAAAAATTCTGGGTCAGGCATTAATCTAGGACTTCCTGTCAAGTAGACAGCTCTAAAATTAAAGATATTCATTACATCATTCAGATCTGGGGATAGACAAAGCTTTCATTTTCTGTTTCAGTTTCTCATTTTTCCATTTTCCAATCTTATTTTCCATTTTTCCACTTTCCAAAGTTCATCCCAAACTTTGAGAATTTTTTTTTACTTTGCATGACAATTTCTATGTATTTTTATGAGAATTTCTTCTAATGCATGCATTTTGTACACAGTATGCATGTATTGCAAGCAGTTTTCCTAATATAATGCATTTTAACACTATTTTCACTAACATACACATTTTTGTATGGATCTTTTGCTTGGAAAACTCCACTGCAAAATTTGGGGAAGTGCAGTTTTTGAAGGATAACTGAGTTTTGGTTTGTGTGCTGGTTTGAAAGTGTGAAAATAGGTAAGTTCGCATGAAAAAGCAAACTGAACACATTTCTCCCCCATCCCTATTCAGAATACAGCTGGGAAAGATGCTGTGGACAACAACACATTCTCATACATTCATATGAGAATAATACGTCATTGTCTTCTTTTTCTGCATCCATGAATAGGATGGCTGGATTTGAAGTGGATTTGGTCATTATTTCTTACAGGGCTAGGCCATGTGTTAGTATGTAGCTTGTATGTCAGTTGGACTATATTGCTTCCACATGCTTCACTGTACAGCACACAATTGGCGTAAGATAATATATTCAGTTGTAATCCCAATTGTGATGTATTTCCTTAGTTTCTCATATTTTGTCTTGTGATATGGCAGGACATGGCTAGATGGTATTACATATAAGCAAATGAATGACCTGTGGGTAAATATTCCTTTTGTTCCTGTGGGGGGAAATTCAGGGAGGCCTGCAGCTTTCCTGGACTTTGGGAATGTATGGTGATTTATAATGTCAGCCTCTCATATACCTTAGGATGTCTCAGGATTCACTGTCTATCAAATGCCATCCCTGGGCCATGTTTTCCATAATGGCTTGGAGGGAGCAATCCTATGGCAACTAGACAGTGGCTAGACGGCCATAGGATATCTGGTTTTCTGGGAACCGACCTTGGAGGCTGCTCTCCAAGGTCGGTTCCTGGAGAACCAACCTCCCCCCACTTCCACGCTGCCTTTGAGGCAGCGTGGAACAGCCCCATCCTCTGTTTGCAAGAGGAGTGCGGAGCGGCCGGGAAGGGGTGTTCCAGGGGGCATTCCGGGGTGAGGAGGGCGGAAATGCCTGTACGACACATCCAATGTGTCATACAGCAGCCTCCTCCCCTGCTCAGCCCTCCGACGGCTAGACAGCTGCAATCGGCTGTCCAGCTGAAAATGCAGGGCAGGAGAAGCACAGAGGGAACGATCCCCTCTGTGCTTCTCCTGCCCTGCTTTGGATAGGTGGTCACCTCCGAGTTCAGAGGTGGCTGCCTATCTGAATAGGATTGCGCCATAAGTAGCATAAGCAATCTGAAGATACTCTAGTGCTTGTGGCACAGCGTTTGTTTGCTTTAAATGTTTGAAAATATATATTCTGGGGTCAGAGTCACCAACAGATATTCATTTATTGATAAGCTGCTTCAGAAATGGAACTCAAGGCCTATATTTGCTTCTCATTAAGTGATGGATTATGTATAGTTGGTACTGTCCATACCAATTATGGTACACATCTTGTTTCACGCATGATGTCTTGTCTGTTGAACTTTGAGGACTGAATCTAGCTCCACACAGGTATTGTCAAAAGAACCATTTTATTAACAGGGTTAGTTATATACAGCTTCCTGGCATGGCTCTAAAATAAGGATGGGCAGAAGGTAGATCAGGATCTACCGGTAGATCTCAGGATAATTTGCACTTTTGCAGCAGATCAGCAAGTGTTTCTGGTTCCCAATTGTCTATCAACAGCAACCATTAAAAAGCTCCCCCCCACCACCATGTGCATATTAGAGAAAGAATACACAGGGCAAAACTAGAAGTGGTTTTTGTTTGTGAAAAGATGAGAGTCTAGTACTTGGGTCTGCTTCTGAGAACCAAGGCTGAGCATGTGCCCAGAGGAATCCTGCTTCTTCATTTTTAGGGAAATTCTGCCTGCCTGCATCACTATTTTACACCTCCTTCTGGTTTCTAGTTTTGTTTGTTTGTTTTAAGTTAGATCCTGCAGGCCTGATGTCTGCCCCCACCTACTGTAAAACAGTATCGTGCAACAGGGCTTCTCTTAGCCCAATAGAAGAGAGGGAGCAGGGTATCTGGAGGCGTGGCTCTACTTAAGGACACACAGCAATATTATTCACTGTGGTTGAAATTCCATATACATCAGGCAACATAGCTATTGTACTTCCCAGCCTGTTCTTCCGCAGCTCCTCTTTTCCTTGCACAAGCTATGGCCATTAAGACTTTTGCCCCACAGCAGTGAGGAGGGGATTGTAGCTCTGCAGTCTTGGTGCTTCTAATGACATAGCATTTATCCCTACGTGAGGACCTGGTAACCCTATATTTGTGTGATCCTAGATATAGGTTTGTAGTTAGCCATTTTGCATTTATCATTTACTTGTTTGCTTACAAGATTCCATATACATCAGGCCACCTTTTTGAGTAAACCCTCCCAAGGTGGCATACAATAAAAACATAATAAGGTAAGAACATTAACAAAAACAATGATAAAATCTAAATCAACACTTAAAACCAGACAGTATCATATACACAAGAGCCCCAGTAGAATCCTAACTCAATTATAGGTCAAGGTAAACCGGTGAGTCTTTGGGGCAAGCTTGAAGGCTTACAACAATGGGGTCTGGTGGACATCAATGGGAACAAAGTTTCACAAATTGGGGTGGGGGGCATTACTGAGAAGGCTCTACTTTTCATGCCCACCAGCCTAATTGCTCTTACAAGCAGGCACACAAGTAGTGCCTCTGTGCTAATCTCATCCTTTTGTTTATGTGTACAGTAGAAACACAGTGTACATGCCAGTAGATACCCTTTAGCATTTGGACCTTGTTAATTTTGAGATAAAGTTTTGCAAAAACTTTACCTCAAAAAGTTTTATTTTTTGAGGTAAAGTATACATGCCTGGCCAAGTATACTTTGTTTTTGATAGACCCAACTGCACAGTAAACATGGGCTTCCTGTAAAATTGCATCATAACAGAAGAGCAATTAAAGCTTTCCTTTCCTACAATCTTTTTTCCCTCTAGAATAAGCAGCAAAAAGCTGAGTCAAACTCCTCCCCACTAAATCTTTTTAAAAAACAGTTCCCACAAAAGCTTTCTTCTTATAGCCCAGGCTGATGAAATTAAGTTTTGAGAGATCACTGACCAGAAGGACATGTTTCTTGAATGAGCCGAGAACCAAAGGAAATTACTCCAGGATTTAAAATCCCTTTATTTCCTCTGTGAACAATATCTATGCAGCTGAAACCAACCACTCCAGCTGGCTCTCAGCCAAACTTTATGGGAACTAAGATTAGGAAGCCTGTATGGTCAAAACAGCCATTGGACAAATTGCTTCCAGTTTAAAGTTTCACATTTCCTGATATGTGACTATGACTCTTGACCTTTCTTTCTCATGGGTATATGACCTGCAAGTCATTATAGATGGTGTTCTCTATCCTATTCTGATCTCTGCAGGGATCTCACAGCTTCTGTAATGCATTTGGTAGCATTTAGTCATGATGCAAGATAAAGTAGGCGAAGACGTTACCAATGTTAATAGAAGGCAGTTCTGCTCTTAAAACAAACAAGGCTTTTCCATTTTTAATTGCCTGTGTTACACATGAAGCAACTTCGCTTTCCTACTGGAGACTTCACATTTCAAAGAATAATGTGTGTGTGTGTGTGGGGGGGGGGGATTTCATTTGGCTTTTTAAAACTGCAGTTGGGCAGCAAAAATGTAATAATGGTAGAGCACAGTTGTACATTCAGTTTGGATATTTGAAAAGAGCTTGTTGTATGGGGTCAACTCAGGGGTCAACTCAGAGAATGTGTAGAGCAGCCTTCCCCAACTTCTGTCCTCCAGTTGTTCTGGACTACAACTCTCAGCATTCCTGACCACTGGACCTGCTGGCTGGGGCTGATGGGAGTTGAAGTCCAAAACATCTGGAAAGCACAAGACATTGGTGGCATAGAGGATGACCTGCTCGAAATTACCCAAATTCCAGAAGATCCATGCACATGGAAAGCGAATACATTACAAAAGAGACCACACTAGAAACCTAGCGTTCCCTGTACAGGGTTGTTGTTGTTTTAGTATAGGGAATGCTTTCAAACAAGCCATCACGTATGAAGGTGCTGACTGTTCTGCCCCTGCTTCCTCTAAAGAACACCTCCCCCCCCTACCCCACGCTCCCTATTTCTTCACTTCCTCATCAGCTGCAGTGGCTGCTTACTTCCCCCTGCTCCACCTGATCAAATCCTGATAGTCTGGGTCTGTGCAGTAAAAAGAAGTTAGTCATTTGAAGGTAACCCAATCCATAAGCAATGGAATGATGGTTCCCTCTGTGGGCTTACACGGAGGAAGCCCTCAGGGAGACTGTTCATCAGGCTTTTTCTTTTTTATTCCTTGCTGCAATTCATTCATTTTGCTCTTTGATTCCACCTCACCCAAGTGTGATGATTTATCAAACCACAGAACTCAGTCTCACAACCAGTGACCTGCATGATCAAAATGTGCATGGCATCCTCAGAATTAGGGTAAGCACATTAAGGATGAGTAAGTGGTGGAGGGATTGTTTGCTCATTCTATCGTTTGCCATGCTCCCTTTCAGCAGGTGATGGGGGTGAATGTGTTTCAGCGAACTCTGTTGGGCTAGTCAAATAAACACTTCACCAGCTGCAACAGTAATCCAGCTAGCCTATTCTTCCTGCCAGGGTGCTGCTGTTCTTTAGAGGGTAGTATGTGTTTGTAAGCTATTTCTACAATGTATTATACCTCCAGCTTAGTTTTAAATGTCTCCAGTGAAGGTGCTTTACTCATTTCATCTGGGAACCTATTTCCTGGTGTAATAAATCTCATTAGCGGGAGCATTTTCTTTATAGCCCTTCTAAACTTTGCATTTTATAATTTAATCTCAGCGCGGTTCCTTATTGCTACCTTATGTCCCCAAGCACTACTCTAATTAATTCTTTTTTTTCTTCCTTGGTTCTTTACTTCAGATATAATGAATTTAAATCTTCTCCTTGATATTTGCTTAGCCAAACATGCAAATGCTTTCATGAATTGGTTTCCTCCCAATTTTTGTTCCATGATATTGTCTCATCTGTTATCTGCCGATTTTTCCTTCATTTTTTTTTTAAATACACACTGAAAACAGTATTCCTGGTAGAGACCTACGGTGAGTGTAAGAAATGCTTGAAAAGTTTAGCATGAATCCTTGTGCCCAAAGCTGTACAGATATTCTCATATTTCTAAGTTTGCAATAACAGGGCTAAGTAGGAGGTGTAATGGTGGTATGGAAGTGTTTACTAATGAAAGTTCTCAACATCTGGGCCTAATCAGATTTGACCTTAACATGTGCTGATGTATAGCTTTATACATTCAAGCTGTCCTTCTTTTGTTATCACTCTCTAAATGCATTACAAAGCTCAGTGCTGGATATTGTGGCCTTCTCCACTAACCAGAATAATCGATCGTTCTGTTTCATCACAAAACCCTTTTATTCAGTCGTGGACTATTATTTCTTTCTTTTATTTTCCTTTTTCTTTGTTCTGTAGGATTTCTTTCTTATCTTCCTTATACTAGACTGATCGCACGAACACCACTAACTTAATCAGCTTTCTAATTACATATCCACGTAGCCTTTCTCTAGAGCTGTGTTGTGTTCCCATTTAGGTTCCCATTTGCATCCCACATTCTAAGTTAGTCAGCCAGGTTTTTTAGCATCTGCTTGTCGAATTGTCAGGGAGTAGTTTCAGGGGAAGGGAAGCTAGCATAGTTACATAGTATCATTAGAGGCAATGTCTCATCAAGAATGCAGGTTGAACTTCATCCTTTTCCGCCTTCATTACTTCCCACAATAACACAGGCATGTAATGTTTCAGGTAATAGCCTGAAAAGGCATTTTTACTTATCTCTGATACCACACCCCAACCTGAAGACCACACCCTGATACTCCAGAATCTATGGGAATAGGGTAGCCAGTTATCCTCTTTTACAGAGGACAGTCCTCTATTTGAACAGCTGTCAAAGACAATCCCCTATTTGAAGGTGTTCTCTATTTTTGAAGGCCTATCTAGTCCAAATCTGGGTTAAGGATGAAGAACCACACGAAGGAAGAGTAGGAGCACTGAAGTTGCCCATCAACAGTAATGTCAGCTCCTGCTAGCTGACTGCAGCCGGTAGCAATAAATCACTGGCTGATAACAGGGTCATAAATCTGTCCAAGGCTGCCAGAGGGGAAAAAGGAGGCTGAAGTGGGAAACTTTACCAAGGCAGTCAAATCCCAGGCAATGTGGAAAAGAGAAGTCTGTTTTCCAGTCCAAAGTCCAAAACACAAGGGAACACAAGCAGGGTTGTGGTTCAAGTCCAGGCTGAGATCCGGCATGTGATACCAATGTTGTTCTCCAGCAGCCTTGCTCCTGCCTGCTTCCTGCTTTTAACTGCTGCGTCCTGAAGCAGCTGCATACAATCAGCTGTCTTGCTTCCGAGAGCCTCTCTGTCTTAAATGGACAGAGGCTCACCTATGGTGTTCTCCTACATACAGCCACCTTTGCTCTGTGGGGGTTGGTGGCATTTTGCCCTCTGAATCTTCTGAGGAGGCTGCAGCTGGGCCTGGAACATCCACAGGAGGTAAGGGGGCTCGGGCTCTTTCTGTGCTGGTCCCTTCCCCTGTGTCTGGAGCCTGCCATTCCCCTTCATCCTCATAGGAGTCTGAGGGAGGCATGAAAAGTAAGAACCTAGAAATGAGGCTGAGCAGGCACACAGAGCACTTGGTCAGAGTCTTCCCCACAGTGGTCAGATGTACTGTATTTCTGTTTAAATTATAATAATTATTTCTATATTTGCATCTGTACATATAAATTAGCATATGCAAGTTTTATGCAAATCTGTGTCCTCTTTTTCTTCTTTTTTGGCAATATGAAAGCAGAATAGCCACTGATACACTGTTTGCCTTCCCCATAGCAATGCCATCTGTTGGTCATTCAGTTAATTTATGATATAACTTTGTTATAACTATTGTTGCTGGTGCTGGAAGCATTGGGCAGGACCCATAGCATAGGTATATGAAGGTGGGCTCCCATGGAGGGGGTTTTGCTTCCACAGCTTTGGTCTGTGTACCATGGTGGGCCTGAACTTCCTTCTACCCCTTAATGCAGCCTTCCTCCATCTGGCACCCTCCAGATGTGTTGGACGACAACTCCCATGCATGACCAATAGTCAGGGATAATGGGAGTTGTAGTCCAAAACATCTGGAGGGCACCAGGTTGAGGAAGGCTGTATGGTTGTATGGATTTTGTAAAAATCTGTGTTTCGTGGATTGTCAGGTACCTTTTATTCTGTCATTCACCATTGATGGTATCAGTTTTTTTCCAATTTTCCAAATGCGTGTGAATGCAAATGCGCCATCCCCCCATGCACATTTTCATGCTTTAGCCTATGGGAGAAATGCACATTTTCAGCTGGAGTTTTTAAAAAATTTAACATATTTTTCTATAACTACATTTGCATAAAACTCTGGAAAGTTAGGGGGAAAAAATGGTCCACAAGTCCATGGAATCTGTGCAACTCAGGAAAAGCTGGTCCACTGCAGAATTCATAGGTCGGGTTCATAGAAACCCAAACTCATTTGATTCCATCACAGATTTCCCCAACATCCCTAGAAGGCTGCCTTAATTTTTTTCCCAGCATTAGGGGTGTACGGATTCCCCACTGTCCATTCCATTGGGGAATCCGTGGGGGGGGGGAATCTGTTCCTCTCCCCCCGGAATCCTCCGGAGCGGCTCTGCTACATGAGGATTCCGGGGGAGGGGAACCAGCTTGGGGACCGCTTACCTTCCCTCCTGCCAGCCAGATCGGTTCACCTCCTCTCTGCCGATTGCCACGTCTTAAAAAAAAAAAGGCGATCGGCAGGATGTGCCCATAGACGTAGACGCAAATAGAGCCATGAATCTTGTGTCTAAGTCTATGTGTCCATAGGCTTATACGCAAGATTCATGGCTCTATTTTGTGTATAAGTCTATGGGCACATCCTGCTGATCGCCATTTTTAATTTTTTTTTTAAACGACATGGTGATCAGCAGGGAGGAGGTGAACAGCTCTGGCTGGCAAGAAACAGCCTAGTGCCGTTATGCCTCCAGTTCTCCTGGAGCGGAGGTAAGTGGTCCCAATCCGCTGTGGATTCCTGAAGCTGGATTCCAAAGAATCCAGCCTCATTTGAATCCGCAGCGGTTTTCTCTGACATCCCTACCCAGCATACAGGCTGGAAGGTTGTATCAGTCAGGAGACAAGCTATCCAGTATCTGGACCTGTACCCATCCCATGTCAAAAGTCTGTAAGCTCTGGCAATAAAAGTTGTGGCCATTTTTAATTTCATTTTCTGTCTGGGTGTAATTCCTAATTCTAGCCTGCTCTGTGCTGCAGACACAATGGGATGATTGAAGGATGTCAAAGAGTAGCTAACCTGCACTGAGCTGTCTCAAGTATATGTCCTTGTGGATTCAGCTCCAGTTTAACTTGAATTGGTTTATTGCAAAACATGTTTCCTTGAGTAATCTTCATGAATCAAAATTAGTTATATTAGATCAATTGCTGCTGATTAAAACCAGATGTAAATCTGGCTGGATAATGCTGTTAACTTTCAAATCTCCATGCACATCTGTCACCAGGAGCCCCATGTAAAGTGTTCGTTCAAGTTTGTTTCAAGGACTGGAGTATTGACACATTTTGCAGGATTCCCAGTTACTGCCAAGTACTGTTTTAGATTGCAGTAATGCTAATTATAGTTCAACAGGAAGTTTGTTTCCACCTATTTATTGTGCAGGAAAGGAAACTATTTCCAGGAAGATAAATGAAGTCCAAGGGGACTACATTGGGAAACATTCAAAGTGCATGTAAACAAATTATGCAAAGATAAATATGAGAAACTAGTGTGGGTTGCTCTTGATTTTTATGGGGTTTTATTGACCAAGATCATCCAATCACATTAGTGCCTTCTTAAAAAGAGAAAAGGATGTCCCATTTGTGAATCTAATTCTGGGAATTACATTTTACAAGGACTTTCATTATTGATGTGGCAAATCAAAGTATACCAGGCCAATGTACTGGCTTGTGGCTGAATCTCTTGCCTAGAGTGCGTGCCTGCCTGCCTGCCTATCATTCCATCTTTTTAATGGCATCCATTTCTTTCCTTTATTTCTTACAGCCTGATCCAAACCATGTTTCCTTAAAAGGGGTCTTACTTCCAAGAAGGTAGGCTTAGGCTGCAATCCTAAACATACTTAATAGGGAGTAATTCCACTTGAACTCAGTTGAAACTATTTCTGCATAAACATGCATAGGATTGGGCTATTAGTCTTAGTCTTCCAAACTCACATCAAACTGGCAGGTACATTTTGCATTTTGAATATTTTTTAAATTTTGTAAATGGTGTAGCATTTGCTACCCTGGCAGAACACATGGAAAATAGCTGTAAAAATTAATGCAAAACTTTGAAGCCCTAGACTCTGAAAGGTCCTCTTCCCACTACAAATGCACTGTCATCTGGGTCAAATCTCCTGATGTGCCTTATGTGGTAACGCACAGACATAGAAGATGGAAACCACACAACTTTCCAAGCCGGAATAATTCTCAGAATTTCACAAGGCAGCCACTGAAAAGAAGTGCCATACTTTAGAACCTTATCCTATCTTCTCACTGCACATGTATCTGAAGGTGCATTCCTCTCTGAGAGGACATAGCTACGAAAGTCAAGGTATCAAGAATGGCTTTCTTTGGTTTCTTGAATTAAATGCCAGCCTACCATGGTTCTTGCAAAGCTTTCTTAGAGCATAATCCTACGCATTTTTAAACAGAAAAAAAAGTTCCACAACTCCCAACATCTCTCCAGCCAGCTATGTTGGCTGGGGCATGCTGGGAACTGCAGGACTTTTTTCTGTCTAAACATGCATAGGATTGCGCCTTAGACCAAAAGGGGGCAAATATTTCTCAGCACTAAGTGAAGGTTCTGATAAGGAAGTCATAAAGAGTCATCTCTAAACTTTCTCTTGGATTAATTTTGCAGAGTAAAACAAGCATTTTTTTTTTCACTCAAGGAAGCAAACAGTTTATTAGGGATCAAAAATGTGATTGGCTGGGACAATCTGATTAGCAAATATTGTTCTCAAAGTTTACTTTATCTATAAGCCTGGGCTTTTATTTAGCTTGGCTGTTGTTGTTGTCGTCGTTGTCGTGATGGGCCATAAAATGGATGGCTTTTGGATGGCTTTAAAAGGGAGTTGGACAAATTCCTGGAGGAAAAGGCTATCAATGGCTACTAGTCTTGATGGCTATGTGCTACCTCCAGTACCAGAGGCAGTGTGCCTATGTACACCAGTTGCTGGGGAACATGGATGGGAGGGTGCTGTTGCGCTCATGCCCTTCTTGTTGGTTCTTGCTCGACAGCTGGTTGGCCACCGTGTGAATAGAATGCTAGACTAGATAGACCCTTGGTCTGATCCAGCATGGCTCTTTTTATGTTCTGAAATGATTTTGTCTGCAAACTTTGACTATATCTCATAATTATGTACACATAATATATGTTTCAGTGTTCCTGAGGAACTGAATATTTTGATATGATACGTTATTAGCTGTCGCTGTACACAAATATATATCCTTGTATATATATAACAAGATATATATGTATCTTGTTGCTGAACATCTGTTACTAGCTTGGAAAACTAGCTGCAGTGTGCTATCAAGGGATTGTTGTTGTTCAGTCGTTCAGTCGTGTCCGACTGTTCGTGACCCCACGGACCATAGCACGCCAGGCCTTCCTGTCCTGCACTCTCTCCCGGAGCGTGCTCAAGTTCATATTCATTGCATCGGTGATGCTATCTAGCCATCTCATCCTCTGCCATCCCCTTCTCCTTTTGCCTTCAGTCTTTCCCAGCATCAGGGTCTTTTCCAGAGAGTTTTCTCTTCGCATTAGGTGGCCAAAATATTTGAGCTTCAGCTTCAGTATCTGTCCTTCCAATGAGCACTCAGGGTTGATTTCCTTTAGGATGGACTGATTTGACCTCCTTGCAGTCCAGGGGACTCGTAAGAGTCTTCTCCAGCACCACAGTTCGAAAGCATCCATTCTTCGGCGCTCAGCCTTCCTTATAGTCCAGCTCTCACAGCCATACGTTACTACTGGGAAAACCATAGCTTTGATTATATGGACCTTTGTCGGCAAGGTGATGTCTCTGCTTCTTACTATGCTGTCTAGGTTGGCCATAGCTTTCCTCCCAAGGAGCAAGCGTCTTTTAATTTCATGGCTACAGTCACTGTCTGTGGTGATCTTGGAGCCCAAGAAAGTAAAATCTGTCACTGCTTCCATTTCTTCCCCTTCTATATGCCAGGAAGTGATGGGGCCAGATGCCATGATCTTGGTTTTTTTAATGTTGAGTTTCAAACCCGCTTTTGCACTCTCCTCTTTCACCCTCAACAAGAGGCTCTTTAGATCCTCTTCGCTTTCTGCCATTAGGGTGGTATCGTCTGCATATCGGAGGTTGTTGATAATTCTCCCAGCAATCTTAATTCCGACCTCTGATTCAAGGGCTATCAAGGGATACCTTGAATCAAAGTCATTTCACTCTTGTATATTAATATTTTGTTGCTTCTACATAGCAACCACATTGTTTACTTGTGGCAACTTTCTTAGAGGTTATCATTCATATAGAAGACCAACATGTACTTGTCCCTGGTGATCCACTTTATTCCTTTTCACAAGACAAAGGACTGTAGCTGAGCCCCAAACTTGGGAAAATACATATTTATATTGATTTTATATTTCTATGAATTGATTAAAAGCTGTGAGTGGATTGGGGTCTCAATGGGCTGGAAACAGATTTACACTGGATCAACTGACAGAAGTGGATGTTCCCACCCACCCCAGCCCCCTAAAAAAGAAGCCCAATGAGTCAGGAGACCCTGCTGAATGGGGTGATCTGTGAGGGGGGGACCCCCCAAGTTGGGTGGAGGGACCTCCTGTTAATGGAGCCCTTCTTGTGGAAGGCAGATCCTGGATCCAACCCTAGGTATTCCACACATAGAAATGGGTTTCATTTCATGTTGCCGTGTTATATAATAAGTGTATTTCTGCTTTAAACACTTTCGGCCAACTAAACAGGAAGAAAGTCGAAGAATCTTTTGGAAGTGGCAACAGACTTTGGCAGTTCATGAGGAGAAGCCATATGCAACCGTTAAATGAAAAGTGCTTAGTAGCTATGCATACTTTTGTTTACAATGTGTACTTAGGTTTTGGAGAAACAATTGCTCCCTGTCAGTCTGTGATTTCAATGGCATCCTGACTATTTAGGCTCTAATGTGAACATAATATGCCCCTGGGTTGCTCTACCTGACCTCTCAAATTAAATTGACCATGTCTTGATATATAGTGGACAGTGTCAAAAAAGCATATTCTTTAGCTGAGCCCCCCCCCGCCAAAAGAGTAAATAAAAACACACTCTAAAAGTGTCCTGCTTTCTCACCAGTCCAGTTTTCTTATTAAACACTGTGGCTTTTTCAATCAAAACTCAGAGTTAACCAGAGAAGGGTGGGTTTTTTTTTTCTTTTCTGCTGGTGCTGGCTCTTCCCCAAGAACAGAATTTGACTAGGCTTTAGATCAAAATAGACCTCAGAAAAAGCATTCTTAAACTTGGACCTTTTGTTCCAGCTTACTTCCTGTTGACCGAGTAATGGCCTTTTTTCCTGGCTCTCTGTCAGGTTGTTCACACAGAATAGGGTTCAGTGTTCCAGAGGGTTGTAGAAACTTGAATCGGATTAAAAGTAGTATGTGATGCTCTGTGATGATGTGACACACGCACGCACGCACACTGAAAATACTGCCATCTTTCCTAGTAAAAGTAAAATGCAGCCAACTGAACCGCACACTTTGCTTAACTCTTCTTTTATCATTTTTCTCAAGCAAAGTTTGCAGCCCAGTTGGAAGGGTGTGTCTTTTTTTTTTTTTTTAAACCTCTTATTAGGAAAGAAATTGATGGCATTCTCAGTTGTTGTTTGATATCTCCATCTACAGATGGATGAGAATTTTGTTTTGTTTTGTTTTTGACAAGAATTTACTAACATCTGCAAAGTTCTCCATATTTGGAAGAAGAAGAACTTGAGATTTTAAAGAACTGAATGTGGAAGAAACCAAAACTGATAGTTTCGTCCATCCAGGCCTAGGGCTTTCAGTGCCTAGCTCTTAAAAGCCTTGTATTCAACCATAGTTGTTCTTATTTTGAGTTGCCACCAGTTTTTTCTGGCACGTTCCTCATCTTTAGAAGCTATATAACAGGAAGTCACATCATAGTCCCCCCCATGCTCAGGATAGCTGTTGAATTTTGCAGGTGCCGATGGGTGAGAATTTTGTTTCAGTTTGATGTTGACAAGAATTTACTAAAATTCGCGAAGTTCATATTCAGGAGAGAAACAACTTGTGGTTTTACAATTTTGAATGCAGGGGAAAGTGAAACGGAGAGATTTGCCCATCTATATCATCAAGGTGTGTGAGAATGATGCTATCTATGATGTTAGTTTCTGGTTCTAATTTTCAGCCTACTGATGCAAAAGAAACAAATACCATCCTATTAAGTAAGATCAGGATGACAATATTGTGAAGAAGGAGCATAGCTGTCATTTTCATATTACTTAACCTGGCTTTATTTCTTCATTACCAATGACCATGTTTCCAGTTCAGCAAAGAGAAGTAGTCCTGTGATCTCTGACCCAGTAGCATTTTCCTCTGTTTTTCAAATGGCAACAAAATTCTTGTACTTCCTTTAAAAACAAAATTAAACTCTAAAACAGCAGTATGTTTCTTGGGAGTTCTCCAGCCAGATTAAAACTTGGGGTGAGACATTGCCCACTCTTGCATATGTGCCTATATTTTCCACCTGTCCATGGTAATCACTTTGATCTATCTACTGGCAATAAAATTGACCAGACCAGCCTCAAACTGGAGTCTGGGCATGCCCTACCAGGCAGCCAGATTTCAGTATTGTTTTTTATAGCCTGAACTGGTGATCTATGTAATAGTCATTATCTTAGTCTCCCCAGATTGCTGGAGATCTGCAGAGTCTCATAAAATTGAAATCTCAAATGAATTCTGTCGATTACAAGATATGACTATATGAAGAAATATGCAAAGAAAGAAAAGTATCATTACTCTAGAATCTTATATTAAGTTTGGATACAAATAGAAGGAAGTGAGTCTGTCTACAGAAAACGGTATTTCAGTGCTGGAGACAGGAGTTACCGGATGTGACTGTAAGATAAGAATGCTGTGGATGTTTTCCAAGTTTAATCATTACAGGACTTATTAAGGCTTTGCCATTGATGCAAGCTACAGAGGAAATGCAACAATGTCATCCACTGTGTGTCCTCACAGTAACCCAAAAGTTCAGATGTTGAGAAGTTCAAGTGAAGCAGATGGATCTAATATGTGCATTATGATCATCCATTCAGAAAAGACCAGTTCTGTTGTGCTGTGTATTCTGAGACAGATGAAAGAATAAAAGTTTAGGTGGCATACTTTAAAAAAAAATGTTCATAAATCCAATGAGATAACACACAAAGAACATTCCCAATGCTTAAAAGCATATGAATGTGTGTGTTAATTATTTGCTTGTTTATTTGATTAAACTGTCCCCTTATGATTTCCATGGGCACAGTCTACAAGAAAGTTATCCTCTGCTACCTCCTGTGAAAGAATGAGAGCAAAGAGCTCTAGAGAATAATAATGTTATTTACTGTTAGCAGAGGCTAGCTGAAAGGGGAAGACAGAAGAATGCTAAGTGTGTGTGTTTGTGTTGGATGATTCACCAGTTCCAAAGCCCAGCCAGCTAACTCGGGCCAGGGTGGGAGGTGGAGAGGCAGTTGTTTCTCTTCCATTTATGGATTGTATCTTTGTTTTTTGGGGTAGTGTCCAGTAGGGGCCATGCATGTGTGCCCAGCCCTGGAAGCACCAATAGAAAGGCAAGGTACAAATCAATCAATGCAATCAATGCATTTGGTAGAAAGGCAAGGTACAAATCAATCAATGCATTAATCTCCAACTTACCCATGGAACATCCTGGGTCAGGCCCTTCCAGGAGTCTAAACATTGCTGGCAATACTCATATACCCACAGAATCTCTACAGGCATACTGGGGGCCTCTGGGACAGAGGTGCTGCTCTGCTGGCACAGGTTCTGTGTGTGAGCAGAGAAGCTTTTCCACCATACCCTTATTCTCCTTAGCAGGCCTCTATTACTGGGGGTTATGCGTGAAGAAGAAGATATTAGTGTATCTTCTTCACTTATTAGTGAAGAAGATACGCGTGTATGAAATAATGTTTTCTAAAAGCTTGTTGCCATAAAATTGGAATAAATCATTCTAACTTAAATTTGCTTGCAAACATTTGGATTTATGTTCTCCTATTTCACATTTTTGCAAAGTTGCCAGGTTTTGCAAGCTATGGCATTTTCGGTGGTTTCAGAGAGAAAAAAGATGTAAAAAAATTTGAAGCCAAAAAATGTTGATTACTGCCTTATCCAGAATTGAATTCTGAAATGTTGCCAACTTTTAAATTTTGATTTAGTTGTAGTTTAAAAAAACACCAACAGACACACACCCCCCCCCCAAACTATCTTTATTCTATTGCACTTGTGGCATTTCATCTGCTGGAGTAATAAAGCTACTTTATGTTGCAGTTGTTTTCTGTGTGGGGAAAATAATGTATCACATTCAGTTGGATTAAAACTCTACACAGGTCCTAGAGAGAGTAGTGTCTCTAGGGCAAGTGAGGAGAAGCTTCAGATCACCTAACGCAGGGGTAGGCAACCAGACAACTCCCATCAGCCCTAGCCAGCATGGTCACTCTTGAAGTATCATGGGAGTTGTGGGCCAAAACATCTGGAGGTCCACGAGTTGCCCACCCCTAAGGTGAGAAGATAATGTACAGTACTGTGCAAAAGTCTTAGACCACCATTAGATTTGTTGTTTTAGCAACGGTATAATGACCATATGTAATTATTCTCAGTCTCTTCATTAGAATACAACTAGAAAATACAGGAAATTTGTATGCAGTATTCAACAATAGAAAAAAAATCAGAAAAAACTGCTTCCATAGGCTGAAGTGGCAAGTATTTAGTGTGACCTCCCCTTACACTAGAGTAACAGCAGGCGCCTCGCCAGGAATGGTCTTCGTGGAAGGGTAGCAGCCAAGAAACCACTTTTGCGGAAGGGGAACAGGGTGAAAAGGCTAAGATACGCTAAAGCTCACAAAGACTGGAATGAAGATCAGTGGAAAAGACTATTATGGAGTGATGAATCCAAGTTTGAAATTTTGGGGTTCTATCGAACTGTGGTGCTGGAGAACACTCTTATGAGTCCCCTGGACTGCAAGGAGGTCAAATCAGTCCATCCTAAAGGAAATCAACCCTGAGTGCTCATTGGAAGGACAGATACTGAAGCTGAAACTCAACTATTTTGGCCACCTAACGCAAAGAGAAAACTCCCTGGAAAAGACCCTGATGCTGGGAAAGATTGAAGGCAAAAGGAGAAGGGGATGGCAGAGGATGAGATGTGGCTAGATAGCATCACCGATGCAATGAATATAGACTTGAGCACACTCCGGCAGAGAGCGCAGGACAGGAAGGCCTGGGCCTGGCGTGCTATGGTCCATGGGTCACGAAGAGTCGGACACAACTGAACGACTGAACAACAACAACAACAATCGTCGACAATATGTGAGAAGAAGAGTTAGAGAGAGATGGATGAATGAGTGCTTGCGGCCTTCAGTGAAACATGGTGGAGGGTCTGTCTTGGTTTGGGGCTGCATTTCTGCCAGTGGTGTTGGTGATCTTGTCCATATTGATGGGATCATGAATGCTGAAAAGTACAGACAGGTTTTAATTCATCATGCCATTCCTTCTGGAAAGTGCCTGATTGGGAATGGTTTAATTTTTCAGCATGATAATGATCCCAAGCACACTGCTAATGCAGCGAAATCATATTTAGCAAGGAAAACAGCTGATAAAACACTGACAGTCATGGTCTGGCCTGCACAGAGTCCTGACCTGAATATTATAGAGGCAGTATGGGATCACCTGGAGAGAGAAAGAAATAAAAGACAACCTACATCTAAAGAAGAACTCTGGGAAGTGCTGAAAGAAGCCTGGTATAATATACCAGAAAATTACTTCAGAAAACTTCAGGATAGTCTCCCCGAAAGAGTTCAAGATGTGCTTAGAGCCAAGGGAGGTCACACTAAATACTGGCTTTTGCCTGTACATATTTCCTGTATTTTCTGTTTGTATCTTAATACAGAGACCGAAAAATAATTATGAATGGTCATTAAAACTTTGCTAAAACAACAAAGCTGGTGGTGGCCTAAGACTTTTGCACAGTACTGTATGTTATGGGAAGACAAGAAAACTATGAAGAATAACCAAGTGGCTAAAGGAAGTGGGACCCGAAAAGCAGAGACATGAGGAAATAATGTGTCGTGGCAAGAAGCAAGCAAGAGAGGTTTGATGCCCATGGACCAGGGAGTCAAGGGGGTCTAGGGGTTTGATTCTGGCAGGGTTGCTTGATATTCAAGATTTGCATGGAAGACCAATTTTGCCAGCTATTGCTTCCATGTCACAACAGTAATATTGTGGCCGGGCATCCCTATCTGGGCAAATAGTGCCAAGAAGCAGTGAACAAGGTGAATTTTGCATATTGTTTTGAACTAACCAGCTAGTTCTTTGACTATAGGCTTTTGGTTACACTTATCAACTTTTGGGGGCTCAGAGAGTCACAAAACAACAACAGCAATGGTACAGATATGCAGAACACTGGGGAAATAAAATTAAAGCTGCCAAAAGCTGATGTAGCTGATTAGACATTTTGAACAAACTCACCCAGCAGTTTTTTGGCCTTAGTTTAGAATTTGGATCAGACTGCTTATGTTTAGGGAACATGTTTCAAATCTATAGTCTTGGATCATTATGGATAACTTGTGGATAAATGTTTTTTTTTTAATCAAAATGAATGTATGGCTTTTTCAGCAACAAATGTTCTTTCTGCACTTACCTACAAATAAGAGACAGGTGTAGGGAGACAGATTTTCCTGACCTTTCCCCCCTTCTCCTTGGGGAATTGTATGTGTATTTTAAAGATCCATTTCCTGATTTGTTCAGTTTTGTGTGTGTCCAACGTCTTGGGAATATGCTTACTGCCGCTTTTGTTCCAAAAGCCTCATAAAAATCAGTGTCAGACAGAAGAATGCATCTGTGATCTATTTTAAGGAGGAGCTTTAATGCACTGGAGTAAGCTTGGAAATGGAATGTTTGTAGTCAACAAGGCCTGTCTTGTTGAATTCTCACCTTCTGTTTCCCTCCACTCCAAAATCTACATTGAAGATTCTAAGTATTTATTTCATACAGTGTGATCTTCCTTTGCTTGAAAGCTTAATGCTCCTAAGTGTTCTGAAATCAGTCAGTGGTAAGCAGGACTGGCTGAAGACATTTTGCTGCCTGAAGATGGTTCCTCCACCTATTTCCACAGGCAGGGGGAGAGTCATTTGAATCCTGTTCCCACAGTCAATCGGATAATAACTTCCACTGCATCTGAAGCAGCAAACTAGTTTAGGGGGGCCAGGAAAGGTTGTGTAGTATACACAACTCTGTCCTGACAGTCTTGGAATTCAGGACTGCCCCCCCCCCGCATTTGTCACCCCTGAGGCAGTTGCCTCACTCTGCCTCGTGGTAGGGCTGGCCCTGCCTCTCAGTTGTTCCTTGTGTCTGTCTTGAAATTCTGTCATAGGAGCAGGCCATTTCCCCAAGTGCAATGCCTCATAAACTTCAATGCTAAATAAAATCTCGGGTGCATCCAGAGGGCAGTTTACTACATTGCTTTAGTGTTGGGATGGTTCCACTGTTAATTCAGCCTAAAAATAATTTTAAATACATGCAACAGCTACAAATAAGAGGGCATCCCACCCTGACTTATCTTACTTGTTTTCCAGCCTGTTTGGGGGGCTAGAGAAGTTGTTTAATGCTGGCAGGTGGGAGAGGGTAATTCAGGATGCAGATTTGTCCAGCTCAGAATGCTTAGTGAAGTTCCAAACCAAACCCTGCCCTTCTTCCCTTTTCTCTCTGGCTCAGATCATAGTCAAGCTGGAGAAGAAGAATTTCTCCATCCTTCCCACTTGGCCTGTTAGTGACTGTAGCAGCAATAATAGCAGGCAGGGAGATGGAGGTCTGAGAGCTGAATCCTATCCTTTCTACGGATATGAACTATTACCTCCCTTATTCTCCCAACATGTCATTCCCCCCTCCCTGGAGTCTGATGCTGTTGTCCATGGTAAACGTTCCCAATTCATACAGAATAAAATGCACATCCAATAACATGCTACTATTCAGTCAAATCCACCTGTAATAAAGAAACACAGGGAGGGATGTAGCTTGGGAATATTTTTCCCCTTACTAGTTGCCTATTTAACATGATGAGAAACATATTGTCAAGTACCATTGCAGCATCTATAACTATTTCCTATTAACATGATTCACACATTAGTCATTATAGCCCAATATGAATATTTGACAGAGCGCCTTTCATAAATAATTCTTTTAGAACAAGAGTAGCTACGGCTGGATGATTTGTGTGAAAGTAAAAAGGCACGCCACTCTGTTGTATGGATTTCTTGAGTCTAATTAACAGCCTACCAATTACCTGAAAAAGCATTTTAACTGGGTGAATATCAAATACGAAGTTGAGAGGAAAAATTACTACTGGATTTGTGGAATTAATGAAGCCATTGCTGGAATAAGTGTGTGTCTAGCTTTAGTGTCCTGAGGTCAAAATCAGAACTGAGAAGGGTTCACAAAAGAACCGCAGAGGCAAACTTGATGTTAGCTTGGAGTGAGTGAGTTAAGAAACTCAATATATGTTTACTTTCTGTAAGTGCCAATTGGGAGGTGATCTGAGCAGTCCATAAATATATAGATCCAAGATTTTTGGTGGTAGACGGCTCTTTAATATAGCAGATGAAGATATAATGAGACCCAGTGGATATAAGCTGAAATTGTCAAGTTCACTCGCAGCATGACTTTATTGCTCCCATGTCACTGATAAGTTGTGCAGGATCCTTTCTCCCAGCCTCCTTCCTGGCATTCCCAGAAGGTGAGGACTGGCACCCATTGCAAGGCTGTCCTATTTCTTTTGGCCTTTTTTCAGTAGTATATTTGAATTTCTGCATTATTGGAGTAGGAAATGTGTGTATATAACGTACATGGTCCTGAAGGCTGCTAAGAGTTAGTGTGAAAGTCCTCAATACTAGGCTGCGGGTAGCAGTGGCTGTGTTGCATTCTCTCTCCAATACCATTCCACAATTTGCATTCCAAGTTAAAAGGGCAAATTTGTATTTGAGAATATCTTCATATTAATGAGATCTCGTAACCTTTTAAGGTCACACAATGGGGAAAAAACCCTTTAGAAGTATAACACACACACACAAAAGCACAGGATTAGGATTGTTTTGAGGGGTGAAAAGCTTCAATCAAGATGGGTAGAGTAATAAGATTACTTTTCTCTGTAGCTGGGTCTTATGTAGAGTGGGTAAACTGCGTTGAGTTCAATGGGCCTTGCTCCCATGTACATGGCTATAGGATTGTATCATAAAGACCTTTGCAGATAAAAATCCCTGCAGATAAAAATCCCTGTGGTATGAGAGGAGTATGTGTGTGTGACTTTCACCTACCTCTTTATCCTGCCCTCCCCTCCCACGGAGAACTTAATCTCCATGCTGGAGAAATACTAGCCCTATTCACACATGCGATTAAGACAAGCTTGTGAAAGCGGCAATGGGACTGCATGTTTCATCCCGCCTCCAAAGTTTTACCACTTCTTCTGCCCCCACTGTCACTGTAGTTGGCATAACATCTAAAGCCGGGAACCTCCTGTTCATGTGGAGGCTCCTTCTACTATTTAGAACCCTGCACAGCCAGGATTCCAAATTCGGAGGCCACAGTGGGAACGGGGGTGGAACCGTGGAAGAAGTGGCACAACTTTGGGGACATGGCTAAATCTGCAGCCCTGCTGATCCTTTCAACATTCTTGCCCTATTCAGGCAAGAAAGACATGCACAGGGCTACCGTGCCCCCTGCCCTTTTTAGTATCATTCTGAAACCACTGTTTGTGCCTGGATTAGGGATGTCTGTCACTGGTAAATCCAGTTTTTTCTTTACTCAATGGAGTTCTGTGGCATGTACAACTCAGTTTGTGTTTGCGAGCCAAGCTGTGGGCTTTTCCCCAAACTGCAGGAACTTTTTGGGTGCATTTTTTGCAGGTTCTGTGATTTACACAAATTGCTCAGAAATGTGCGCAAATTGCTCAGAAATGTGCACGAATTGCAGAACCTGCAGAAAAAAATATGTGCAAAACACCCAGAATATCCATGAATTGGCCTGACTCACTGCAGACTGAGTCAGGCATCACAGCAGTAACCAGAACAAAGTCCGCAGTAGGGATGTCCAGATTTTTCCCTCTGTGTTTCACGGATTGCCTGGTATCTTTCAGTCTGTCGTCTGCTATCAATGGAATTGGATTTTCCCCCCCAAAATGCGCAAATTCCCCCCAAATGTGCATTTTCATGCTTTAGCCTATGGGGAAAATGCACATTTTTGGCCGAGGATTTTTTTTTGCATGTTTTTCTATGACAAAATCTGTGCAAAATTTGGGAAAGCTAGAAAACCAGCACATAAGTCTGCAGAATCTGCAGACAGGGGGAAACTGGTCCCTCACAGAATCAATGGGTCAGATTTATGCAAATCTGAACTCATTTGGTTCCATTGCAGATTTCCCCAACATCTGTAGTCTGGGGAGCCGATCCTAGGAAAGCGCATCAAACTCCACCCCCACAATGGATTTCTCTGACATCCATAACCTGAGTTGAAGGAAGGATAAAGCAAAGGTTGTCACAGAGTGGAAGGCCAGGACCTCTTCTCGATCATCCCGGAGTGCAGGACACGGAATAATGGGCTCAAGTTACAGGAAGACAGATTCTGGCTGGATATAAGGAGAAACTTCCTGACTGTTAGAGCAATACGACAATGGAACCAATTCCCTAGGGAGGTGGTGGGCTCTCCCACACTGGAGGCGTTCAAGATGAAGCTGGACAGCCATCTGTCAGGGATGCTCTGACTTGGATTCCTGCATTGAGCAGGGGGTTGGACTAGATGGCCTTGTAGGCCCCTTCCAACCCTACTGTTCTATGATTCTGTAACAGTTTGTAGGCTAAATGTCACTTCAGTTCACAGAAGGGCTTCCAGTCCAGCAGAAGGTCCCACTGACAGAAGGGCAGAGGCATTTTTAACCCCTTTTCCCTGCTCATGTGCACGTGCACGCACACACACACGCGCACACACACACACACACACACACCACTGTTCCAGAGGATCCCCCAACTGTATGGAGGTGTTAGGCCCTACTGCATTCTAGAAGGTCATTTGGAAGCACAATAGTGCCTAAAAGTCACCCTGCATCCTGTGTCTATCTTACCTTGAATTGCATCTACTCCACTGTCCTTCCACCGTCAGTCACTAGCATAAAGCAGAGGGTATTATGGAAGGATCTCCTCCTCCAACCATGAGGGGTGGAAACTGCAGAAAGGCCTTCTGGACCTGCTCCTAATAGTGTTATCTGAGCATGATACATTCTAGAAGCTTCTATCTGTCCCAGTAGAGTTTGGGCCCTCCCAGCAGCCCTCACTACCTCTGCGGCTATCCTTTGAAGCCTGCAACCTCCACGTGGACTTCAAAATGGAGTGAAAAACCGCACCTTCCAAATCTGGTGGGTGAATCCAGATTCGGTGCAGATTTACCCATCACTGATATTAAGTAAAATTGGAAGAAACGTCTATGCTAGAGCCTCATACTTGCCAAAGGGTTAGAAATATGTGGATGATTTCTTAGATCTCAATTTGCAACAGGCAAATAAATAAACAGCTCACATGGATTTTCCACCCAACACCTGTGATACACTCCCACCTCCACAAAATAACTTTGCTGATTGCATTTCATACTTGAAATAATATTGGTGTAAATTTGGAATGGCCTGATGAGTTTAAATGTGCTGGTGCAACTGTGAAATAGCGTTACTAGTATCAGCGTCTGGATCCTATCTGGTAGTGGTATGTTATGATTTTGTCTTCCAATTGTCTGGGTGGTGACAAATTAATTACAATTAAGTAAGCCTTGATTACTCATCAAGCTTTGAGTGCTGTTCCCCAGCTTTAGCACCAAGGCTGACATGCTCACTGACATTACTTGTCATCTTGCAGACTCAGTGAATAATTATATCTGGAATGGTGCATTAATTAAGGAGCAGTGGTTGGAGACAGGGCTGTAGCATGAAATAAAGCCAAAATGAGACAAGCATCATCAATATCAAATATTTTGGCAGAATATATTAACAGTTAATATATAAGCTTAGTATATAAACAGTTAATGTATAAAAGGGGATCATAGGTTATCTAGTCTAACCCCTGTAACTGACATTAGGGCCCATAAGCCTGAAACATAAATAACAGATTATTCCATACAGTGCAAATTATAGATCACCACATGCAGAGAACCAAATACTGCCATGGCAGGGGTGCCAGCAGAACAGTATTATGGGGATTTGATACATGTGGATACATTTGATATACTGCAAACCATTCTGAACAGCCTTCCTGTCCCTCCCGAATATGCCAACTGGATGTGTGCGCTCTCACTCACACACACCTGCACCCTTCCCTTTTGGAATGAGTTTGTCATTCAAAAATACAAAAATACCTCAAATATCAGGAGGCCATCTCTCTCCCTAGGAGACCTCCTATTTTTGAAACATCAACCACCTTGAGAACATAAGACGAACCATGCTGGATCAGACCAAAGTCCTATGTAGTCCAGGATTCTTTTCACACTGTGGCCAACCAGATGCCTTTGGGATGCCCACAGTGCAATAGCAGACTCCCATTTGTGTTGTAGTAAGAAGCTGTTCCAAAATTCATGTGGCCTGCTATAGTTAAGATCACATATTACCCCTTCAGTTATATGAATTTTGCCTTGGTTTCTTTTTTGTGGTTATGATTTTAATAAAGGACTAAGACGCTGAACTGCAGACCGGAAGGTCGGCTGCCAGGACAGCAGTTCGAGACCCGAGTGTCGCGTGATGGAGTGAGCTCCCGTCTTCAGGCCCAGCTCCTGCCAACCTAGCAGTTCAAAAGCAAGAAATTGCAAGTAGATAAATAGGTACCGCCTTGGCAGGAAAGGTAACAGTGATCCGTGCACCTCGGTGTTCAGTCATGCCAGCCACATGACCACGGAAGCGTCTTCGGACAGCGCTGGCTCATCGGCTTAGAAACGGGGATGAGCACTGCACCCTAGAGTCGAACACGACTGGTTGGGGACACCTTTACCTTTTTAAAAAATTTATTATGTACATTCCTATGAATAATCTATTTTATTTATTTTTATTAAGGCCTGTAAAAGTCAAAATCATTTTGTCTCTACAGGTTGCTCAGAGCCTGCTCATTAACAAAGTCAGTCTGGTAGAAACAGAAGCTTTCTCTAATAACAGAGTGGAGGGAGCAATCCTATGGCCGCTAGTCAGCAGCTAGATGGCCATAGGATATGTGGTTTTCTGGGAACTGACCTTCCCCGCCTTCCACGCTGCCTCACAGGCAGCACGGAACAGCCCCGAGCTCCGTGCTCGGGAGAGGAGCATAGGGTAGCCACGGGGTGTTCCAGGGGGTATTCCAGGGTAGGAAAGGCGGAAATCCTTTGTGTCATCTGGCAGCCTCCTCCCCTGCTCCACCTTCCCGTGGCTAGCTAGACAGCCGAAATTGGCTGTCTAGCCACAAATGCAGGTCAGGAGAAGCACAGAGGGAACAATCCCCTTCATGCTTCTCCTGCCCTGCATTGGATAGACGGTCACCTCTGAGTTTGGAGGCAGCTGCCTATCCCCATAGGATTGCGCCCTCAGTTGAATGTATTACTGTGTGTTCTCTCATCGGTAGTAGATATTGCAGCTCATACAGAGGGGAGGGGGGTTAGAACAATGGTTTAGATCCTAAGATGTTAAGAAAGTTTCTTCTCTCCTCCTGCAGCTACCCAAACCTCTCGGAATGGTGGGGCGGGGCTCCTGAACATTGTGGAATTGGGTACAGAAGGCTGCTGGGGGAATGAGTGAGGGGATAGGAAACTTTTTTCTTCCATTAACTTTCTTGGGGGCGTAATTCAGAAGGACTTTTTTCTGTCTAAACATGCAGAGGATTGCACCCTAAGTTAACTTAGCTTAGAACCTGAGTCCAATTTAGGGTTATTTCCCCCTTCCCCTGAGCTCTATCCCACATTGTTTAGGAGGAACCCCTGAACTTACAGTTTTTGGGGTGACACAGGTGGCTATATAGGGGAGATGGGGACAGAAAACAGTCCTTCCATGAACTGACTTAAGTTAGCTTGCCTAGGGTGTAAGCTAGTATGTTTATCTCTCTGATTTTCAGTGTGAGGCAATGTGTAGTTTCAACAAATGTCCCCTCAGATATTGGATCAATAAAAACATAAATTATTGTTCTCTTGCTACTGGATCACTGATATAGGGGATTTCTACACCAGCCTAAAATCCTGCATTTAAAATGGGGCTTTCCGCTTCTGTTTTAAATGCAGGATCACAACGGATTCCCTTAACACGCACTTCCTTCTCCATAGATGGGTGTTCCCATAGCATTATGTTTCCGTGAAGAGGCGTTAAACGTGCTCCAGGTTCAGCGATGCTTGCTCCTGGGTTCCTGCCCCTTTCCCTCCCCTTGCACGTTAGTGGTGGATGGGGACTGACACGTGGACAGCCCCTGCACCGATCTCCCCGGGCCCCGCCTCCCTCTTCTATGCTTTTGGCCAGTCCCTGCCACTCAGCCCCTCTGCTGCTCCTCCACTCTGCCACCCCGCCACCCGCCACCATGCGCTGCCGCTCTGCCGCTCTGTTTTGAACAGGCAGGCTGAAAATGGAGAGGAGCCAAAATGGCTCAGGTGCGGGAAGGCTGAACGCCCATCAGACGTTCAACACCTTCGACATCATGACCACGCCTCCAACAACCACACTCAGCATTTCATTCACACTAGGGGAGAAATACACAGAGAAATACATGGGGAAAGCCAGTGTGGCGTAGTGGCTAGAGTGTTGGACTGGGAGTCAGGAGATCCGGGTTCTAGTCCCCACTCGGCCATGGAAGCTCACTGGATGACTTTGGGCCAGTCACAAACTCTCAGCCCAACCTACCTCACAGGGTTGTTGTTGTGAGGATAAAATAGAGAGGAGGAGGAGGATTATGTACACCACCTTGGGTTCCTTAAAGAGGAAAAAAGGTGGGATATAAATGTAATAAATAAATACATAAATAAATAAGAAAGACATGGTGCTCCATTTGCGCATATCTGGAAAAATACCCCATTTTTTCCGTTTGAGGAAAACACGGGATAGGTGGGAGACAATAGTGGAATAATGACTGGACAATGACAACGTCATAGAATCATAGAATAGTAGGGTTGGAAGGGGCCTACAAGGCCATCGAGTCCAACCCCCTGCTCAACGCAGGAATCCAAGTCAGAGCATCCCTGACAGACGGCTGTCCAGCCTCGTCTTGAAGGCCTCCAGTGTGGGAGAGCCCACCACCTCCCTGGGGAATTGGTTCCATTGTCGTATTGCTCTAATAGTCAGGAGGTTTTTCCTGATGTTCAGCCGGAATCTGGCTTCCTGTAACTTGAGCCCATTATTCCGTGTCCTGCTCTCCGGGATGATCAAGAAGAGATCCTGGCCTTCCTCTCTGTGACAACCTTTCCAGTACTTGAAGAGCGCTATCATATCTCCCCTCGGTCTTCTCTTCTCAAGGCTAAGCAGGCCCAGTTCTTTCAGTCTCTCCTCATAGGGCTTTGTTTCCAGTCCCCTGATCATCTTAGTTGCCCTCCTCTGAACCCTCTCCAGTTTGTCTGCATCCTTCTTAAAGTGTGGTGCCCAGAACTGGACACAGTACTCCAGATGAGGCCTAACCAGTGCTGAGTAGAGGGGAACTAGTACTTCCCAGGATTTAGAAGCTATGTTTCTATTAATGCAGCCCAAACGAGTATTTGCCTTTTTTGCAGCCACATCACATTGTTGGCTCATATTCAGGTTGTGATCTACAACAATTCCAAGATCCTTCTCACTTGTAGTGTTGTTGAGTCACGTAACCCCCATCTTGTAACTGTGTATTTGGTTTCTTTTTCCTAGGTGCAGAACTTGGCATTTATCCCTATTAAATGTCATTCTGTTTTCTGCCCAGTGCTCCAGTCTATAAAGATCACTTTGAATTTTGTTTCTGTCTTTCAAAGTATTAGCTATCCTGCCCAATTTTGTGTCATCTGCAAATTTGATCAGCATTCCCTGCACCTCCTCCTCCAAGTCATTAATAAAAATGTTGAAGAGCACTGGGCCCAGGACCGAGCCCTGCGGTACCCTGCTCATTACCTCTCCCCAGTTGGAGAAGATCCCATTGATAAGTACTCTTTGAGTCCGATTCTGTAGCCAACTGTCGATCCACTGGATCGTTGTTTCATCTAGCCCACTTTGACCTAGTTTGCTCATCAGGATATCATGGGGCACTTTGTCGAAAGCTTTGCTGAAGTCGAGGTATATTATGTATACAGCATTCCCATGGTCTACAAGGGAGGTTACTTGATCAAAAAATGAGATCAGATTTGTCTGGCAGGAACGAGTGTAATGGACCCGCATAATTCAGTGAGTGAGCATCCATGAATGAGCAATAAACTTGAGGTGTAGAGATCCCCATAGGACCAGCACAAAACCTGGCTCATGACAGACTTGCCTTCTCCTTCTATTGGCCCTCCACTTATTCAATGTCTAGACTGAGGGAACATTTTGTTTTCCTTCTCCAAGGCTGAACTGACTGGTAAACTCTAGAAACCAATAAGCAGTATCCACAGACTCGTCCCATACAGTGTGATTTTATATGCCATTGGCTGGGCATGAGGGGGACTCTAGTGCACAATACTTACCAAACTTACCATTGCATTGCTCTTCTAAGGTGGCACTGATTGGTATTTAAGCAAGGTTAAGGGATCATTGCTCAGCTGGTAGAGTACATGCTCAACATGCAGAATATTCCTGGGTCAGTTCCTGAAATCTCCCATTTAAAAGGATCTCAGGGAGAAAGGAATGTATTATGCCTAAGACTTTGAGAGTTGTCACCATTCACAATGCTGGGGCTTGATGGCTGAAGCAACTTCATATACACCTAAGTGTTAGGGTGGCTGAGATATTGAGTTGTTGTTGTTTTTAACGGAAGATGCTAGTGGAACAACCAGAATTGTCTATAATACATAGGAGTATGGGAGTGAAGTTCTTTGATGGTCCATGTTTTAGCCATTTGAAAGTTATGCTCAGTATGGCTGTCAGCAAAGTGCAGGAAGCAAAAATATGTACATTAGCTTCAGAACACACAACCATTTCCAAGAGGGCTGGTAGATCGCTGAAATCTGGATACACCCTAAGCCATGTTTACATCAGTAAGCCTAAGGCCTAGATGAATAAAATCAGCAACTTTGGTAGCTAATGAGGTCTCATATGTCTCAGTCCTGTAGGAAGGGTTGCCACAACTGTTGTTAAGAATGCCTGTACAACTCTTCTTGTGTCATTGTTTTCTCCACATCTTACTCTTTGTGGCGTGTGTTGTCTTTTATTTGGTTACCAAGACTATCTGTTATGATATCTTGGTGATATGCAACATATGATATTATGACTACTCCTAATTTTCTGTCATATCTTGCTACCATAGTTTTGCAAGTGATATAAGAGGCTCTTACACCTGTCAGAAAGGCTTACTTAACTCATACGTTAAGAGAGAGCAAAGCCCGCTTGCCGAAATGAGCTGCAAATTCAGCGCTGCATATTGGGCCTAGTGATTTATTTGTTCACTGCACAGGTCAATTAATTTATTACACAGTGATGTAATATTCTTTTTAAAGAACAAATGGATACAGCATCGCTGTCCGTCTAAACCAAAAAAGAGTAATTTGTCTCTCTGGCTTGTAGCAGGTACAATGTGAAACATGAATAACTTTATCCAGTAAATAATAAGGGATATATGCAGAGACATTTCAAAGGGTGTTGTTTTGTCTTTTTTAAAAAAGAGGGCCTATGTAAGATTTCCACCCTTCACCCCACATTTAACAAGAAATCAACTGCCAGGGCAAAAAGAAACTCAAGCAGCCATCTTTACTGCTTATTTAATGTCAATAGGAGGGAGATATACCCTGGTTTGGCATAGTTATACCCATTCCACAGTGCTGGTGGCTTGCTGACTATGTTCTGCTACTAGCTGGTCTTCCACTTCTATGATGTCTTCTCTTCTTACCCCACTTCATTTCCTGAATAAGAACCTGGCTCTTGGGATCACAGGGTTTCTACAGAATGTCCTGTCTCATCTCTGTCTCTTCCCTTTCTCATCTACAATGCCAAAATCTGTCATTTAACAGCCATTCTATCAGGCCAGAGTAGGTGCAGTAGGAAACCAGGGCCACCATCTGCTGGAACCCAGCTCTATTGGGCTTTGCTTTTCTCCCAATCTTCATCCAACAGCCATTCCATCAGGGAGAGAGAGAGAGCAGGACCACTCTGCTGAGAGACAGGAAATTTTGGGCTCCTCTCTAAGCTGTTTCCATTCCAGCTGGTCATGATAAGAAGACTAACAGTGTCCTGCTGCATTATTGCTATTACAGCATTAGAGCAGCCTTTCAGTGGCTCACTGTTATAAGATCCATATAACAGTGCCTGGGTATTCTTGTTTTCCTTTTTTTCCATCATCATCCTTTTTTTTCCTTTTGTGTCGGGTCTTTTTAGATTGAAAACCTGTAAGCAGGCAGGGACTGTCTTGTTTTCATGGATCTGTAGACCAGTCTGGGAGCCTTTCCAGGTAAAGAGTGGGTTATGAATACAAACAAACCAAAATCTCCAAAATAATCATTGTCGTCGTTGTCATCATCATCATGGTTTATTATTTCTGGTACAATCTAATAGCTAATTTACTTGCTTATTTCGTCTGGTACCAACTACTGTGCAAGGCTAGTAGTTTTTAAAGTGTGAATCACCGTATGTTGAGAAATGGCCAGTAACTGCAAAATATTTGTTTCTTAAAACCCAAATGCTTTTAACCCAATGCGGAGCATGAAGTTCCATTTATTTATATGATTGTAGCCAAGCATTGCTCTGCTACCTATTTTGGAGAATGCATTTGCTCTGTTTTGACAGTGACTCTTAGATTGCTTCAGTCTCTACATTGCAGCATGACATGATAACCATTTTGCTTGCCTACTGAGAGCAGAAAGCTCAGGGGAGTCATACTATTCTATGATTCTATGATTCTATACCCCCATAATAGATTAGCCGTATCTATTGTGGCTGTGTTTTTTGAAGATCTCCTCTTTTCTATAATTTTTCTCTAATTGTCCTGTGCATACCTCTAACTCATTAATGTTTTGCATAGGTTGACTGGTTTTCTAATCCAAGCTCCTTGAGGGTCTATCTTATGATGTAACGGAAGGGGTTTGAAGAGGGATGGACAAGTTTATTCCTGGGCCATGTGACTTTTGCATGTGTCCACTTCTATGTCCATTCTGTTCCATTTCTGCATTAATCTGCGATTATTATTCTTTTAAATCCACATGAAAATTTCCATTTCAGTATTATTTAAATACATATTTTGAACATGTTTTCTCTCAAAATACATATTTTAAATGCATTATTGAGCCAAGAACTACATCGTAACATTTGGAGAAGTGCAAAAATCCAGGGGATAGTTAAGTTTTGATCCACACATTAGTCCAGGAGGTGCAAATCAAAGCAGTTCATATGTGAATTCACAAAGATCAAATTCCTCAAGCATTCCTAGTTATAAATATGTTGAGTAAATGAATACATCTTTTGTTTATTCTTCAGAAAGATTGTGGTAGTGGTGGAATCCTCTGACTCCATTGTTTTCATATGTTCAATTAAATTCCTGCATTTAGGGATCAATTTTTGTTTCAAGTAGGACACATCTGAGTTTACTCCACCCATTTTTAGATGTGTTTTGAGTCATAAACTATATCGCATCATTTGGAGAAGTGTGAAATCCAAAGGAAAACTGTGTTCCAATCTGCCCATTAGTTTGGGAGAGCAGATCAGGTCAGGTCATATCAGAATTCACAAAGAATGGATTCCTCAAGCACCCCTAACTGAGATTTGAAATAGGACTTTGAGATGCTGCAAATAATGCTTCAACTGCTAGCCAAATCAGTTGAACTAAAGTAGCTTGACATTTTACATTAGGAAAATTGGTTATATATTTGGGAAAGCACTCCAGGTAATGAATAGTTTGCTTGACTTTCTATACCACAAAGTCAGGTCCTGAGAAGTTCAATTGGTTGGTACTGGAGGAGACAGAAAAATGCAACAATATATAGTGTTGTTTTCATTAAAAAAAAAAAAAACCTTCCTGAGGATTTCACTTCTTCCTGGGGATTGTGAAAGTCAGTCTATACCTTAGCATCAGCGCTAATAATCTTTAGTGCCAATTAGGCCACTTCCAAATGTTTGCTTTCCCCCGATATTTCTTCCGTGCCCAAGAGATACATGACCCCAGAAGGGAGATGTAAAAATTCCATTTTGGATGAGATGCAGATGCAGAGAAATAAGAAGCGCCTGACGTATACTTCCTGCTTCCCGCTGCCATGCCTTCGTGTCCAAAGTCACTCCTAGCCATCTGTTAGCATTAAATATATCTATTTTTATTCATTGCCAGCTAAATAGCAATGGATATTTACTGCCAGTTTAACCACAAAAAGGTGGTGATGAAATGTTTGTTTAGTTTCAGCAGGGTATCTGAAATGCGTGTACAGATAAGAGGATTATATCGCATGAAATGGGAGTAAACCTCAATTCTTGGGGAGATGTTGATTTGGTCTGTTTTGTACTTCTAACATTTTTTATGTCTTAACTCTTCTAAATGTCAAGTGAGGCATAGGAAGCACTTAAATTGCTATACTTGAAATCCATAGCCCTAAGTAGCTGTATATATTTAATGAAAATTGTTTTATTTCTAAAGCTCCCCCTCCCCTGAGTAATCTAAGAAAGGACACGCTCATCCATTTGGCTTAGTTAGTTGCGTATTTCCTAAGTTGCTTACCAAAACATCCTGTTGGAAGAAATATTGCTTCCAATAAACCACAGTAAGTACTGTGTGCTCATTGGATGTATCCTTGCTTGTCAGTTCCTTCCTATTTACTTCTGTTTTGAATATTGCTGCTGTGTTGCTATAAGACTGCAAGACACAAAGCAGGCAGACTTCAAATCTGAAATCAATTTGCCTTTGCCATTTCATAAGCCAGCTACTTTTATTCAAAATAATTTTCTTCGTTACTATGGCAGTTCATATTTGGATATTTAGTTTATCCTGTCATCATATGACCTAGATCAACCAACTGCTATTTTTAATCTGCTGAATATTAAAAAAAAGTCATGAGCACCAAAGTATCTAAGTAATAAACAATGTCCTGGTGCTAATTAACAGTCCAGTCCTATTGGCCAGTTAAACTACCTCAGCAGCTAAAGTAGCAGAGTAATGCAGCTCTCTTCTGCTTTTCTTTTATATGTCCTTCAAAGGCTTTTTACCACAACTGTTATTATTTTATCTACAAAGCCAGGGCAAACCTTAGGAGTGGAACGGAGAACTGAGCTAAGCTTGGTGGCTCAGGGTTTGTTGAGTGTGCTGTCCGCAGTGAGCTAGGGTGGAAAAAAACACTGTGTTTTTAATCATTTTTCTCAAAGTTCTGCAGGTTGTCTGGGTACTAACTACAAAAATGAACTTAATCCATTGGCTTTAAAGTAATTTCTTTCCTCCAGTTTCCAGACTGATATCATTTGTTCTAGATAAAAATCTATGGAACACAGTTTTACTTTGCTCGGCTCTGACATGATGAAGTAGTCATGAAGACAGAGTTAGTACGAAGTCTTTGAAAACCGCCCAGTGGGTAGAGAAGTAGTTCCGACCCAGCAGTCTTGATGGCTGCCAAATTCCCAGTCTTCCTCTGTTGAGCATAGCCCTAATTTGGAGCACCACCTTCCTTCTGATGCCTCTGAACAGCCTCCAAGCCAATTCTGCAGGAAAGTAGCAAGTCTATGGATTGCTGAGTGGTGTGCTGTCAGGGATGAGAATTTTTGCTCCTCACCTTAGAGGTGTTAGATGTTATTTTCCCTCTCCTAGAGTTGCACATAAGTTGTCCTCCCTCCAAGTACACTTTTGATTAGTCTTGAGGACCATGGGGCTTCCAAAGTAGGCTCATTCTCAGGGTCAATCTTTGAGGTGCCTTTACCATTTCCTGGCTGGATCATTGACACATAATTGGCTCATTGGATTTTTATGAGGGCCCTATACAGGTGAGTCCATCTGTGCCTTAACATTTATGATCAAACATTAAAACAGAGCTGTTGTTAATATCAGCCGGAAAAAAATATTGATTTTGAGGGAGGGGAGATACCATTCATCTGCCATGTCGACACAGCAGAGACTCATAGAGAGATGTTCTTAGTTTTTACCACCACAGCTGTCCTCATATCCCTAGATACCTAATCTTGAACTTTTTCCCAGGCACTATGAGAACTTAACGTTTAAGATGGCTTTTACAGGCCAAAGGTAAGGTCAAGAAGGTTAAACCATAATTGTAATAGTAGTATTTTATTCTGATGTTAGTGTGGTGTTAAATGTTCACTATCTGCCCAAAGCCTTGGGATGGGGATGAATAGAAATTGAAGTAAATAAAATGAAACAATCAATTTGCTATTTCAAATTTGTACTGACACTAGGGCGCCTTCACTGCTCCCACACTCATTAGATTCATAGAATCATAGAATAGTAGGGTTGGAAGGGGCCTACAAGACCATTGAGTCCAACCCCCTGCTCAGTGCAGGAATCCAAGTCAGAGCATCCCTGACAAGTGGCTATCCAGCTTCATCTTGAATGCCTCCAGTGTGGGAGAGGCCACTACCTCCCTAGGTAGTGGGCTACGTACTCACTACCTAGGGAAGTAGATTCATCTTACCTTTGTATTGGAGAGAGGAACCCATACTTTTTAAAGCTATCAACCCATACTTTTTAAAGCTAATCCTATAAACCCATACTTTTTAAAGCTAATCCTAGTGAACAGCACTTTGAGCTAATTGGGAAGGGAAACATAGAATACTGGCAAGCTATGTGAGCAAGGAGATATTCTCTAAATCCATTTTAAGGCTACAATTCTAAACACTCTTGCTAGAGAGTAAGCCATATTGAATACAGTAAGCCTTTTGTCCAAGTAAACAGTCTTATACCTACTTAGCTGGGAGTAAGCAGCAGCGGAAATTACTTTTGAGTAGGGATGCTTGAGGAATTCAGTCTTTGAGAATTCTGGTATAAAGAGACCTTCTAGTTTAATGTGCAGATCGGAATGGAATTATATTGGATTTCACACTTCTCCAAATTTTGCTTTGTGATGCAGCCCTTGGTTCAGAAAACATACCAAAATGTTAAAAATGCATATTTTAGGATAAAATACATTTTAAAATGTATACTTTTAGCTAAAATGGTTAGCTAAAATATGTTTATATATGCTTATTTTGTGAGAAAATACATAAAAAACAAGTATTTAAATACATGTACAAATAAGACTTTTGGATTTTAAAATATTCTTTGTGGAGTTTTAAACAAACTCTTAGGTTAATGTGGAAACAGGACAGAATGGATTTATGAATGAAAAAATGTGAAATTGACATGGACCAGAAATAGACTGACCCATCTGCTACTTTTGAGTATACAGGCGTAGGATTGTGCTGCAAATCTCAGAGCCTTTTAACACTCTCTGCCTTCACTTTTATAAACACATCTTTAAATCTGTGAAGGCTGAAACTTGGCTGTTCCTTTAAAATTCTGGGGCGTGCAGTGCAAGTAGGGATGTACGAAAGTGACTTACCTTTTCGAAGTGTGACATTCGCGGTGGGGGGGAGGTGCTCCATCCCTCCCCCTGAAAGTCTGGCCGGGGGGGATGTGCTCCATCTCTCCCCCCTGAAATTCTGGCTGGGGGGGAGGCGCTCCGTCCCTCCCCCCCCGAATCCTGGCCGGCCGGCTCCGCAAATGGCGGCGGCTGTAGCCACCGCCGTTTGTGTCCCTGCAGTCAGCCGTGATAGGCTACGTAAATGTTTACATAGCCTATCACTTCTTTTGTTTTTTGTTTTTTTTAACTGGAAATGGCGGTGGTAGCAGCCGGTCGGAAGACTGGCCGCCTCAGCTGCCGCCGCTGAACCGCTGCCGCCAGGAAGATTCGCCAAAGGTAAGTCCCGTCCCGGGAGGGGCGGGGGGCAGACCGTTTCACCACCGATTTCGGGGGGCCAAATGCGCTGGCATTCGGCCTCCCCGAGATTCGTGGCGAAATTCTCTGACATCCCTAAGTGAAACTGCAGACCTGCATGGAAGCAGTGTTAAAACTCCATGGAAGCATCATGAAGAGGGTGCTGTTTCTGTGCAATTTACCTAGGGATGTCAGAGAATTCTGCTACAGACTGAAATAGGATCGAATTCCCTTCAGTCTGTGCCACGGAATCCTCTGCAGAATGGCACCACGAGGTCCTGTGGAGCCAGCCGCAGGGATGTCAGAGAATTCTGCGATGGATCTCGGTGAGACTGAATGCCAGTGCGTTCAGCCCCTGAAAACCGTTGCAGAACGAAGCCCCCGCCCCCCCAACCCATGAAGTGTCCGCCACCCACACCCTACGAAAGGCGCGCGAAACGGAGCACTTACCTGCTCCCATCCACACTGCTGTGTGAATGGCGGCCGTCCTGCGGCCGCCATTTGCTTCCTCCTTCAGCCGTGATAGGCTACGTAAATACTTACGTAGCCTATCACGGCTAATGCAGGGATGCAAATGTCGGTGGCTATGACAGCCACCATTTGTGTCCCTGCAGGGCTGCCCAGTGGCCGGATGTCCAGCTGCGGTCGGCCAGAGCCAGCCCGCGGCTCTGCGGCTTGGAGCGGAGCCGGCCGGCCAGGATTCCAGGGGGAGGCACGGAGCACCTCCCCCCCCAGTGAGGATTCCAGGGGGGGGGACGGAGCACCTCCCCCACCTGCGAAACCTGGCAGAGCCAGGTAAGTGGGGTTTCGTACCCCCCTAGCCAACCGTCATGCAGCTTTTTTTTCGTCGTCCTCAAAGAGTTGCAAAATTTTCATAAATAAAAACGCAGTGTAGTATATTCCGATAATAAATACGTACTTTTTAAAAAAAAATGAATTGTGCTCACTACCTTGTTTGTGGGTGTTCTTTTTAAATTGAAATCCTCCATCTCTATTTACTTTCAGCCAAAACAAGTAACTGCTTCAGAAAGAACACACAAACAATGTGTGTGGTTGAGACTGGTCCAAAATCACCCAGTGAGCTTCCATAGCGAAGTGGGGACTAGAACCCCCCATCTCCCAAGTTCCAGTGCAGCACTCTAACCACTAGGCTACACTGGTTGTCTAACCACACTGTTGTTATGAAACTCATGAAAAAGAGACAGTATAATGTTCTTTCTGAAGCCTGTACAAATGCAGCATGAGGGGAAAGATTAGCAAGCTTCTCTTTCTTTGAATAAAAACACTGCACATGCTCAGGGAATGGACAAAATGAGGAGTAAATATACCAGGGAATATGAAAAACTATATTCTTCCATTATGTGTGTGTATGTGTGTGGGGGGGAGCTTCTCCCCCAATCCAGCTGTTTCCCTGGAAACCCCTCCCCCCTTCACCCAAGGGTCTTCTGAGATAACTAACAGGAGGTTTGATAATGAGCTGGATGTGGAAATACAAAGCTGAGCTGGGAGCAAGTGGGGCGCTAACATGTGTAGGAGTATGTTGCATTGAAATCAATGAGACTTACTTCTGAGTAGACATGCACAGAGTTGGTTCTCCTCTCCATTTTAGCCTCACAACGTCACCAACAAGGCTGGATGTGGAAATATAAAGCTTAGCAGGGAGAATGTCAGTCCTCATGCAGGGCTCCAGGACTGACATGGGCATTTTTAAAGGTTTTTTCTTTCTTTAAAACAGTGTAGGGGTGGATGAAAGTCACTTACCTGTCCTCGAACGACGTTCGTGGTGGGGGGGAGGCGCTTCGCTGGTCCCCCCGCGAAGTTCAGGCCGGGGGGGGGAGGCTTCCCGCCTCGCCCCGGCCGAAATTCAGGCCGGGGGGAAGGCTTCCCGCCTCGCCCCGGCCGAAATTCAGGCCGGGGAGGAGGCTTCCCGCCTCGCCCGGCCGCGAACGCGAAAGTTAAAAAAAAAAAAAAAAAAAAGCCTCCTGATAGGCTACGTGACGATTCACGTAGTCTATCATGGCTAGATCTGCAAAGTCAGCCGTGATAGGCTACGTCAATCATCACGTAGCCTATCACGGGTGACTTTAAAAAAAAAAAAAAGCGCGTACGCTAATGGCGGCCCCCATAGGGAGCCGCCATTCGCGTTCCTTATTTAGTCGCTGTAGTCTACGTAAATCTTTACGTAGACTACAGCGACCAAATAAGGAACGGGAATGGCGGCTCCCTATGGGGGCCGCCATTATCCGTATACACTTTTTTTTTTTTTTTTTTTTAAGTCACCCGTGATAGGCTACGTGACGATTGACGTAGCCTATCACGGCTGACTTTGCAAATCTAGCCGTGATAGGCTACATGAATCGTCACGTAGCATATTAGGGGGCATTTTTTTTTTCTTCTTTGATTGCAATGGCGGCGGTGGCAGCCGGTCGAAAGACCGGCTGCCGCTCCCGCCCCGCTCGAACACCCGCCGAACCGCTGGCCGGACCCGCCGCCGGGAGGGACATTCGGCGAAGGTAAGTCCCGTCCTGGGGGGGGTGCGGGGGGCGGGGGGGTTCGGAGGATTTCTCTCCGAAACTTGTTCGGGGGGCCAAACACGTTGGCGCTCGGCCCCCCGAAGTTTCAGGTAGAAATTCTCCGCCGACCCTAAAACAGTGTTAATTTAAACAAATAGTTTATCACTCAGGCACACCTAAGACAGCCTTCTTTTGGGAAGCTCCTACAAGGAAGAGGAAGTGTTTTGGCTGAAAGTAATTACTGCATGTCAGGGCAGGAGAAAAAAATATGTAAATATTTACGAAAAATAGCGATTCTTACGGAAGTTATGCAGACTCATGGAGATGGCTGGGCACTGGAATTACAGTTGTTGGTACAGATTTATCTTCGTAATTTTTGGAGTGGAAAAAAAAGAGGAGAATTCCAGGGACTTGTGAACGGTGGAACGGAGCACTGACCACAAACTGCGGAAGTCAAACGGCACCGAAGGTACACAATTCGTACATCCCTAAATTTACCCCAAATAAACAAAAGGGAAAAAAACCCTTCAAGTTTATATATTGCCTGTGTAACAAACAGAGGGCATCTCTACACCAGCCTAAAATGGGGCTTTCTGCTTCCGTTTTTAATGCAGGATCACAACGACTTCCTTTTTCACGTGCCTCCTTTCCCCGCTCCCCTTCCCCCCTCCTCCTTCCCATATCCGAGTCTTCCATTATCTTTCATTGATCTCACTCCTCTTCTTGCCACTTTTCCTCTTTTCACGGAGGGAACTCAAGCGGAACACAACGGGGTACTTTGATATCTCATTATCTGCGATCTATTTAAAAACAGAACAAAGGGCATTTAGTGCAGGAGGTGCCCTGGAGGGTCACAGTGTCATGTAAAGAGCCCACGGACTTCCGTGAAGGAGCAGGATAAAAGCTCTGTGTGAAGAAAGCCAGAATGTCTGGGCAACCTGCGCAGTCATGGTCGTTTTATATCTTTTGTAGATTGTGGATAGTGTCTTTCCTGTTTGGCTGTGAAGTACTTCCTCTTATGTATTAAAGTAGGAAGTTGATCAATTGCAGTTTAACTACTAACTTAAAATCATATGTTTTAATAACTTAAAATATTTAACAGCTAAGGTGCTTATGCATTCAGAGGTGGTACAATCTGTGTGAACGTTACACAATTTGCACTTAGTAATTTAGCTTTCAAGGGCAAATCAACCTCTCTGCTTGCTAACTCTAATTTTCCAAGGGTTATAAGACTTTAATTTGATTCTTTATCTTCTGTGCATAAAAAAATCACTGGAATTTGCATAGTAAATTATTGGATAATCAGATTTTTTGCCCACTACCTGTTGGTTGGGATGCACATTACTCCTTAAGAGATGCTATAGTTAAGCAAAGATTTTTTAAAAGAGGGCGAAAAATTCTACAAAACAGATTGTGCAAGATCTTCATGGAGTGAGTGGATGAGAAGGCCCTAGAGAACAATAATAAGCATTACCATTTCTGTATATAGGTATAGATTAATGTGTAGATGTGCTTGCATGTATACATGCCTTGCATATTTTCATTTATCTTCCCACTTTTGAAGAAGCCTGTATATGGAATGTATACTAGATTTTCACCATGACCCAGCTAAGGCAGGGGTAGGCAACCTTTTTGCACTGTGGGCACATTTGGCAATTTGAGAAATTTTTGTTGGCACCAACACAAGATGGCTGCCAAAGGACAAATAAAATGACCAAAAAGACTGCGTACAAGGCAGAGGTGGGGTCTAAGCCCCAGCACACTAAACAACTCCTTTGAACCCACAGTTTTCAGCACTAACAGAAACCTACTTAAGTTTACAGCAGTCCTAGCTGCTGATAAGAAAATGTGTTAAAATGTTTTTAAAGTGGAAGGGGCAGGGAACCTTGGCAGGTGCCAAGAAAGGTGTCTGGGGACACATTGGGGCCCACAGGCACCATGTTGCCTATCCCTGAACTAGGCTTCCACATGCACAGTGTCTATTAAATTGGGAACTATGTGTGCAAAAATGGACCTACATTTGTGGATCCCAGGAACATCTAGCTAGATCTGGAGTAAGAACTGTAGTTGAGATGGTTGGCACCATAAGCTCTTGATAGTGTTGATCAATAGTGATGGATGAAACCCACCCATCTCCATTCAGAATGGGATAGGTCTTTCTGTGCCTTTTTGGATAAACTACAGGAAAAAGTTGAGCTTTTGGAATTCTCCAAAGATACCATCACCAGCCCTTGCATCTGCTATCCCCCCTCTTTTTCAACTTATTGGTGGGGAGATCAGTTTGGTGGGAGATCACATTGGCAGGAACATCTCAGAATGTAGGAACTGTTTAGAGTAGCCCTTGGCTTTAGCCTCAGCTGCAATTTTTCCTTGTAATGGGCACTGAGCCATTACACACTGAGGTGAAATTCAGAGAGGGTGGGGGTAGGTAAGCATGCCTTGCAAATTTACAAAGAGGGGTGGAGCTGAATTTAAATCCCTCTTCCCTTTCATAAATTGTTCTCCATCCTTAGAGAACAGGTCAAGGAGATTGAATCCAGACTCTTCTCCCAACAGATTGGCTTCCTTTTAGTTGTTCAGTTCAAATGGTTGCCAGTAAATTTATTTATATATATATATATATATATATATATATATATGCGCCACCCAATAGCCAAAGCTCTCTGGGTGGTTCACGAAAAAAAAGTAAGACACCCTGCCATCCCATTCCAGCAACTCACTGGAAAAATTGGGTCAGGATTCTGAGCATAGTTGAACCCATTCACATCAAGTTAAGATAATGATGTCTCTTATTTATATTTAAAGGAAATTGCTGGATTGTATCCCCCCCCCCTTCTTTCTTCACCATCCTTAGTGCAATTAGTTAGAATACATGGGGAACTGCTTCTCCTGAGATACAAGGTGACCTCATAAGCTCCCTGGAGTAATTTTGTGGTTTCACACTTCTTCCTTCAAAAACAGGTATTCTTGCAATACTGCCATAGGGTGTTTGGTTTTCTGTTTGGTCTGTCAGATTCTCTGGCTTCTTTTGCACTGTCACAGTTCAGGCCAAAATACTCTGAAACAGGCATCATAAAAGGATCCATGCAAAGATTTTGTTTGCTGAATAAACGCCAATGATGCGCTTACTATGTCTTAACATTACATTACACCACACAGGCCTTTGAACTCCTCTTGTTCCTTATGGACTTCTGTGCTGCAGTAAATATGATACAATCCAGCATTAGTGAAATGATTATCCAAGCCCCAACTCAAATACAAACAAGTCTGTTCTCATGTTTTAAGAGTGTTTGTAGGAAATACGAAGTAACAGTTAAATTGCATACGATGTTTTATAAAAATGCTCATAGGTTTTTTTACATGTCTGGACAGTGGATCCGAATCCAGATCTTCCTCTACCTGGCTGTAAAGGTTTTCTGCCGCCCTTCCCCCTAGAACAACCAATCCACAGACCACAGATGGATTTCCATGCAGGGGGTGGGCAGCCTTGCAGGCTCGATAAGGCATCTGAGGGTGGCCAAGCCTTATTGGCCACCCTCAGACCTTGCTGAGATTTTATTTTTTTGGACTGCAAATATCTACAGCGGAAATGAAATGAATTTATGTTCACACATTGTTATATCTGTGGGTTGTTTAATATAACACACATACAATTATCTGACCTTTTCCCAGTTCTGCCCACCATATTCTTCGACATTAAAATATAGGCAGCACATTTTTTAATGATTTCATTATAACTTTGCCTATGTAATGTGGGTAAGCCGTAAGTGTGAGGCATAATATTTAGAAAGTGTTTTTGAAGGGGAAGAAAAGCACTTGAAAATCTCCAGGCATCCCATCTGTGTTTAAAGGAACAATAATAACAAAACTTTAAATTAGCATAAGAGATTTAAGGCATTTCAGGAAAACATTGATTAAATCTGCCAGTGAAATGAATGTGCTTGGTGAGTGACCTAATTAGTGCATACTTGGTTCTTTTTCACTGCACTGCTTACCACTAATTGCTGTTCTGCTGGTCTTCTCCTGACAAGCAGGAAAAACAAGGATGAGGGATTTGTTGCAAAAATAGTGACATTCAGTTTTAATTCATTTGAACCTGCTGCCAAGTTAATTATGGAATTGAGAAACTGAGCCCAGGAGGCCCTCAGCCATTTAGGTTATGGGAGACGTCGTTGTTTAGCATCTGACTGTGTGTTCAGATAGTGCTTATTAGAGGCACATAAAATTCTCCTTGCTGCTTCTTTAAGTGGGTCCTCCCCCCTCACAGGTAGGTACAGATTCAGTTGTTCCTCTTCCTTCACGACTGAGCTTTAATGGCATCATGCCAAAGTCAAATTAGTCTCTTTTTTCCCTTTTTTTTTCAGAATGGGGTTCCTGGGGGTTAGTAATTACAGTAGACTCTCTTGACAAAGGCGTGTATGTGTTACAGACAGTTCAGAGTTGAAGGCATTGTCCCAAAAGCTCATATGGCTGGCCAGCCCTGAATAGTAGTGACACAATTGACAGGGTTGCTTGTGAGTGCAAGCACAGTAAAGATGATGAAGCACTCTGCAAATATTCTTCTCCAGATATCCTGCCAAGGAATAGCTTCTGAAATCATCCGATGACGTCAAAGGCATGGAGTTCCACTCCCATTTGCAGAGGTCACAGAAATCCTTCAGTTAGCTTTGTCTTGAGGGTCAGTATGGTCATTTGAAATCCTGGAGAAAAGACAGTGTAGAAATGTTTCAAATAGATAAATAAATTGGTGCTAATTTGTATTATTTAAAATATGTAAGTAAGTTATTCATGTTCTTCCCTAATACATATAGATAAATGAACAATTTGCATCTTGGTGGTATTGATCAACCTTCTGCTTTACCACTGCTTGAAACGTATGTTTCTTTCACGAATACTTGTATGTACAGTTGTTTAAAGCAATTAAATTATCTGAGAACTTGGTCTTCCTTGCTCGTATTCCATCTTCAAAGTGGGCTCCAGCTCTGGAATTCCTTTCCATTCATAAACATTTGTTGCCTACATACATGCCCTGAAATGACAGAATAATTGCTGTCATTTTAGGGCAACCAAATCTGGCTTTGTAATGTGGCAGTGCTATTTATTTATTTATTTATTTATTTATTTCATTTCTATACCACCCAATAGCCGAAGCTCTGCTAAATACTGATATGCAGGAGAACATGGAGCTTTAAGTTGGGTTGTCATTTCTCCTGCTGGTAATGTGCATGCAGCAGAGAAATGTAGCAAAATGACATCCTGTGGAAACAAGAATAAGCTTTAAAAAGGCAATGATAGTAAAACTTTACATGAAATCCCAGTGAGGGAATAGATTAGCTACCTGGTCACTAGTGTTTTAGCTTTGAAGGGCTCATTGGTCTTAAGATAGTATATCAGCCAAACCATATCTACATCTCTGTGCAGCGATTGAAGTTCATGCATGGAATCTACTGAATGGAGCTGGTGGAAGGCATTTAAGCAGCTGCTGTAGAAAATCCAAACTCTCTCCCCCATGGTAATTAAAAACTGTCAATTTGCCAGCCTTTAATGGCCTCCAAAATTATCCCCCTGAGGTGGGTGTCTCACTCTGCCTCCTGATAGGGACCAGCCATGCTAATCACTCTATTTACATCTTTTGTTAGATTTGTATCTTAATTTGTGTGGAATATGGCAGGCGCTGCCTGTGGTGGGATCTCTTCCAGTCTCCCAACTAGTTGGATATACTGTAAACATACCACTTGGATTAATCTTACTTCTCTACTCTTTCATATGTTATGCTGATGCATGAGTGTGTCAATAGCATATTTCAGCCTCCTCAGTTTCCATACGGGCAAGTAAATGTAGCTGACATAAAGAAGTTAGGAAAACTGCTAAACTAAGGCCACAGTCCTTCTAAATGTTCATGCTGAGCAAACATGCTTAGGAGGATTAAGCTGTTTGAATCACAGATTTTATTAGTTAACATTGATACAATTATTTATTCTATAATGAACTTAACAGTTCTATTTCAGAACAAGCATTTGAGGGATTGTGGCCTTAGTAATTCAAACTTCACAGCTTCTCCGCTGAACATTTAGGACTGCTGTGTATAAGCAGTTCATTTCTTTGTAGCATGCTGTGAGAAGAAGACAAAAAAGAGGAATATGGTTGAGAAAATGAAATAGTTAATTAAAACATAAAAACATAATGCAAACTGAATTTTCCTGTGTTGTTTGTGTGGCACCATTTGGAGGGGAAGCAGTCACAGTGACTGTTTGACTGGCCTTAATAGGTGCATAATATGTGAATGTTCTTCCTACAAATATTCCAGAATGAACAAATGACATCAACATTAATAGGTTTTGTGTGCTACAGAACTCTTGGGAATATGCCAGTTCTACATCTTTGGCTGGTAACGGTCCAGTATTAAGGCTTATCCAGTGTTATCTCTCCCATGAGCCTCCTGTACTCTTTCCTTTTAGTTTGGTCACCTTTACGACCATATGATTTCAAGTGTTTATTTTCTGACTAACTTTTTCTTATTTATCTGGCACTTCTAATGTGCGTCATGAATTGCAATCTTGTAAATGTGCTTTTCCTTGTGAAAATTCTGTGAGATAGGTCACTATAAAATCCATTTTGCAGGTGGGTAACTGAAGCCGAGAGTCTTGAGTAAGACAACCTAGCTAGTAAGGCAAACCAGCTAGTAAATTATAAATCAGTCTTGGCAAGTAATATAAACATATTTGATCAAGCTGTCCATCCAAGAGCATAATTTAGCCAGTAATATATTTAGCATTGTTTATTAATGAAAGAATGTAATTCAAGGGGCAAAATGTATTAATATTTCAAGTATTTTTATTAATGCTTATGATGTTTCAATACACAATAAATATTTCCTTTTGTGTGTATTATACATGTAAGTATGTCCATGTATGTATTACTGTGGGTGTAAAAGTGGAAATGAAGAGATGAGACACATGTGATTGGTATCAAACTGAGCCACATTTATTGATTGATCTGCAAAGGGGAAGACCTGGATGGGTAACTAATCTGTGCTAGCACCTAGCTAGGCACTATATCAGGTGAGACATTCAAAGCCTGCTGAGTGGCGTCAAAGAGACTGGCACCCCTCTAGGACTTCCCCTTTTGGGGGAGGCAGGCCTTCCCTTGTCACCCTCTCCCTGGCTGCAAAACACTGGGTGGGTGAAGTGAGTTGGCCTCACAGTTAACGCTTATCCCCCCACTGGGACCGCAAATAGGGATGTACGAAAATCACTTACCTTTCGCGGATTATGCTGATGGTGGGGGGGAGGCGTTCCGTCCCTCCCCCCGGAAGCCTGGCCAGGGGGGGAGGCGCTCCATTCCTCCCCCCTGGAATCCTCCGCAGCTGGCTGTGGTCCGCAGCAGCTCTGTGGAGCAGCCGGCCAGGCCCAGCCAGGCCAGAGCCGTCTGCAGCCGGATTTCCGGCCGCGGAGGGCTCTGGGAAAAAAAAAAAAAACCTAGGGATGTCAGAGAATTTCGCCACGAATCTTGGGGAGGCTGAATGCCAGCGCATTCGGCCCCCCGAAATCGGTGGCAAAACGGTCTGCCCCCCCCCAGGACGGGACTTGGGTGAATCTCCCTGGCAGTGGCGGCTCTGGCGGCGGTTCGGTGCCACCATTTCCAGTAAAAAAAACCCAAACAAACGTGGTAGGCTACGTAAATGTTTACATAGCCTATCACGGCTAGATTTTTAAAAAATACCATGATATGCGACGTAAATGTTTACTTAGCCTATCACGGCTAAGTAAAACAAAAACCAAAAAAACCCGCGCGTACGCAAATGGGCGCCGCCATTTGCGTTCCTTATTTTGGCACGTCTAGTCTACATAAACATTTATGTAGACTACGGCGAAAATAAGGGGAACGCAAATAGTGTAGCGTCTACACTATTTGCGTTCCCCTTATTTTCACCGTAGTCTACGTAAATGTTTATGTAGACTAGACGTGCCAAAATAAGGAACGCAAATGGGCACCGCCATTTGCATATGCTCGGGGTTTTTTTGTTTTTGTTTTACTCAGCCGTGACAGGCTACGTAAATGTTTATGTAGCCTATCACGGCTGACTGCAGGGACGCAAACGGAGGTGGCTACGGCCACCGCCATTTGCAGACCCAGCCGGCCAGGATTCGCAGCAGGAGGGACGGGACGCCTCCCCCCCGGCCAGAATTTTGGGGGGGAGGGACGGGGCGCCTCTACCCCAGCCAGAATTTCAGGGGGAGGGACGGAGTGCCTCCCCCCCACCGCGGATCAATTTCGTCATAAGGTAAGTGACTTTCGTACATCCCTAAGTTACCCCCGCGTACGCAAATGGCGGCGGCTACGGCCACCGCCATTTGCGTTCCTTCTTTTTGGCCGTCTTAATCTACGTAAATATTTACGTAGACTATGACAGCGAAAATAAGGGGAACGCAAATAGCGTAGCGGACACTATTTGCGTTCCCCTTATTTTCGCCGTCTTAGTCTACGTAATAATTTACGTAGAGTAAGACGGCCCAAATAAGGAATGCAAATGGCAGCGGCCGTAGCCGCCGCCATTTGCGTATGCCTTTTTTTTTTTTAACCCAGTCGTTTTAGGCAACGTAAGTTTTTACGTAGCCTAAAACGTCTGGGTTAAAAAAAAAAAGGCGTATACAAATGGTGGCGGCCGGCCGTAGCCGCCGCCATTTGCGTACGCCTTTTTTTTTACCCAGACGTTTTAGGCTACGTAAAAACTTACGTAGCCTATCATGTCTGTGTAAAAAAACAAACAAACTGCAAATGGCGGCAGTGGCAGCCGGTCGGAAGACCAGCTGCCGCAGCCGCCGCAGCCACCGCCGGAGCTGCCACCGCCTGGAAGATCCGTCCCAAGTAAGTCTCGTCCCGGGGGGATCCGCGGGGGGGGGGGGGGCGGGGGGGTAGGCAATTCCACCACAGATTTTGGGGGGCCGACTGCACTGGCATTCGGCCTCCGCGAGATCCGTGGTGGAATTCTCTGTCATCCCTAGCTGCAAAACCCAGAGTGGGAGGCCTCAGGCATCACCTGTCACCAAAACAGTGCCTCTGAATGCTCACCATCGTTGTTCTCCTTCCATTGCCCATCCCTGACAGCCTACCTGAAAATGTGACCAGACAACCTGACCAGCAAATAAGACCAAAATGAACCTAGTGGACACACCGTCCACACTTACAGTGTGGAGTAGGCAAAAACACCCACACCCCCGGCCATTCAGACTGTGAGCCAAAAGTTCCTACAGATCCCAAAAGGGAGATCAGCAGAACCCACACTGCATACAAGGAGGGAGGGAGCTGCACTTCAAAGAGGTGTTGAAGAGGGGCCCAGAGAGCTAAAAGTGCCTCATGGTCCCCTCCCAACCCTGTTGGCACCACCAGAGTCTGCCAATGGCAGCCTCCCTTGTCTCTCCACACCACCATCACCTGCAATGGCTCCCCATGGCCAGGCAAGCTGGACACGGGGTAGGGCATTTTGTGTAACTACATATATGGAGAAGGTAATAACATAAATGTACCTCCTGAATCCTTGGGAGATTAGGAGAGCATGTACCAGTTTGGCCAGGCTGTCCCCATCCAAGAATGGGCATAGTTTCCAAACCAGGTACTAATGCTACCTGAGCCTCAAGGGGAAAGATTGGATCAAGGAGTACCCCCAAATTATGTCCTGCTCTTTAAGGGGGAGTGTCTAGTAGGGATGTACAGATTCCCCACAATCCATTACAGTGGGGAATCTGCCCGGGGGTGGGGGGAGGCGATCCGTTTCTCCCCCCCCCTCCCTGGAATCCTCCGGAACAGCTCTGCTCTGTGAGGATTCCGCAGAGCCACCTGGCTTGAGGGCTGCTTACCAGGGCGGCCAGATCTGTTCTCCTCCGCACCGATCACCATTAAAAAAAAAAGGGGCAATTGGCAGGATGTGCCCATAGGAAAGGAAAAAGGAAAGGTTCCTGCTGTGCAAGCACTGAGTCACTGCTGACTCCTAGAGGGATGCCGCTTTCGCTGGCGTTTTCATGGCAGACTGTAGCAGGGTGGTTTGCCATTGCCTTCCCCAGTCATGACTGCCTTTCCCCCAGCAAGCTGGGTACTCATTTTACCGACCTTGGAAGGATGGAAGGCTGAGTCGACCTGAGCTGGCTACCTGGGACCCAGCTTCCACTGGGATCGAACTCAGGTCATGGGGAGAGTTTTGGTTGCAATACTGCCACCTACCACTCTGCACCACATGAGGATCTATTTGCATATAAGTCTATGTGCCCATAGACTTATACACAAATAGAGCCGTGAATTTTGCGTATAAGTCTTTGTGTCCATAGGCTTATATGCAAGATTCACGGCTTTGTTCTGTGTATAAGTCTATTTTGCGTATAAGTCTACATAGACTTATACGCAAGATTCACAGCTCTATTTTTTTTAAAAATGGCAATCAGCAGGATGTGCCCATAGACTTAGATGCAAAAAAGAGCCCTGAATCTTGTATATAAGCCTATGGACACATAGACTTATATGCAAGATTCACGGCTCTATTGGCGACTAAGTCTATGGGCACATTCTGCCGATAGCCATTTTTTTTAATGGCGATCGGCGCGGAGGAGAACGGCTCTGGCTGAGCAAGCAGCCGAGTGCCGTACCATGCGGAATCCTCGCGGAGTGGAGGCAAGTGGGGCCGATCCACCACAGATTCCGGAGGCCGGATTCCAAAGAATCCAGCCTCATTTGAATCCGCCGTGGATTTCTCTAACATCCCTAGTGTCTAGAACAGGCCAGTTCCTGGACATAAGAACCATCTATCCACAGAGGGCCAAAGCAAACATAACTTTAAATATGTGTCTAGCAGCTACATCTCTTTTCCATTTTTTTTCTCTGGAGTAGGTTCAGCAGCCCTGATCTAGATCGGGACTATAGTATGTGGTGGGGTGTGTGTGTGTGTGTGTGTGTGTGTGTGTGTGTAGTTTTTAAGACCCAGATCGGGCGCCCTGCTCCTATGTTAGAGTTACAATGAGCATTAAAAAACGAGTCTCCATCTTGTAAGGATTCAACCTCAGTTTATTAGCCCTCATTCAGCCAGTTACTGAATCCAGACACTGCATCAGTGACTTCATATAAAAAGCATGAGGAACAAGATGGACCCTTTTGGGACCTCACATCACAGGTGCCATGGAGTTGAGCAGAAATTCCCCAATGCCACTTTCTTAAATGGACCCTACAGGTAGAAATAGAACCACTGTATCACTGTGTCTCCTACACTCTACCTGTATAGCCAGTCCAAAAAGATATCATGTTCACTGTTATCAAAAGCCATCGACTTTTGATAGGTGAAGAAGAATCAGCAGTATTGCACTCTCCCTGACTGTATTGGCTGTATACAAATATGAGCTTATTTGATAAATTCATAGTGACTGTATTCTGTTGGTTGGTCATGAATAAGGATCCTTAGGCAGATAATGGAAGCGCACATCTAGGTCTCTGATCTCTCTACATCAGTAAGGCGAATGAATACCTGCCGCTTCTGAACTTCTGAATGTTAGAAGTTATGGTTTTTATTGCTAATTTCTAGAATGTTACCTTAGAGGTTTAACCCCTAACTCTCCCTCAAAATATGTATCTCTAGCACATATTCCTCTAGAGTCTAGGGTGGCCACCTGGGAATCTCCAAAAGAGGACGTGCATTACCAAAAAAGAGAACAAAAGGGGATACTGATTTGCATATGCTGATTTATATGTATAGATGCAAATGAAGAAATAATTACCATAATCTAAATAGAAATACAGTTTATCTCACCATAGTGTGAAGACAGAGATTAAGTGACCTGTGTGCCTTGCTCACTTGCTGTCCAGGTGCTGCTGATGGGCAACCTCAAGGCCCAGCTCTGCCTTCTGATGGTTCTTTATCTTTATATTGGACTTGTATTAGACAGCCCTTCAAATAGAGGACATCTTCAAAATAGAGGACAGTCCCTGGAGATGCATCTTTGACAGCTGTTTAAATGGAGGCCTGTCCTCTGTAAAAGAGGACACATGGCCACTCTAGGTAAATTTCAGTGTTTCAAATGGGGTGTCCTTCCTACTAAGTATGTTTAGGCAAGGCTACACAGGGCAAAGCTACACAGGGTCTATTCAGAGGTAAACCCCACTGAATTCAATAGGACTTACTCTCAGTTAAAATGTATGTAGGAGTTGAGGCTTATTGTAAGATATCTGATCTTCAATATAGGATTGGATTTGGCAGTTTCTTAGAATGGAATGTATGTTTGTAGTTTTGGGGATTTGACTGGGGTGCTTACGTACATTTTTCCCTCTTTCTTCCCCCGCCCCCATTCATGCTCAAGGCTTTCAGATAATAATAAAAAGAATGGAGTGCAGTCAGTGCAGCAGCATATTTGTGGCTGCCTTCTGTATTAATGCATATTGACCTAGTAAATGGAGATGTCTGCCTGAAAGCTGTTAAGCTATCAGCATTCTAGTACTAATATTATTTTAGCTTTCTGGCAAGTTAGTGTCAGCTATATGGATTGCAGCAAGGATGAAGAGGAGGCGAAGGTGAAGCTGCAGCCTTTTCCCAAGAGACACATGACATTACATAGATTCAAAAAGTACTCACAAAATACGTATTAAGGAATTGGGGGTCCAAAATATGTTTGAATGCAATGCTTCTTTAGTTGCATCATTCTGTGAAAGTCCTTTGAAATCTGTGCCATGATCACCAAAGGAGAGAAAAATGATTTCTGTGCCTGATCGGAAGGGAATTGAGATCATACCTGGCAGAGTAAGATATAAAAATATTTCCGAGAAAGATCCTTGTTAAATCCACAAGCACTTTCATTTAGTAAGCATGGAAGATGCTACATCCAAAGACCAGGTTATTAGGGGAGTGACCATAGCCCAGTGCCGAAGCATGTGCTTTGTATGCATAAGGTCCCAGGTTCAATCTATGGCATCTCCAGTTAACAAGGGTCAGAAGTAGCAGGCGATGGGAAATATTTCTGGCTGGGAAGCTGAATTGCTGCTGCCTGTCAGGGTAGACAATACTGCTCTAGATGTACCAATAGTTTGATCTGGTATAAGGCAGCTTCCTATGTTGCCCAGCCTAACTGAACTGGATGCTGCTGAATCACCTTCCAGTATCTTGAAGTAGCCGCTGTTTGAGCCTTATTGGTTTTTGAGAGATGGAGATGGAAGGAGAAGCTAACATGGTAGCTGTGGTTGATAGCAGGGAAGGTGTTTTCAAAACTGGCACGCATTTCGTAAAGTAGGATGCTCTTTAAATATTATTTTAAAATATTTTAAATGTATTAATGAATGCTTAGTATACTATTAATGAATGCTTCTGTATCTCTCTCCCCCCCCCCCCCCGCCGCCCCGCCCAGGTTACGGTTTTGTAGATTTTGACAGTCCAGCAGCAGCACAGAAAGCAGTAGCATCTCTTAAAGCAAATGGAGTGCAAGCCCAGATGGCAAAGGTAAGATGAAAGAGTGAACACTTCTTTGATTCTTAATTCTTTATCTTATTGTGTTCCAATATTACACTGTATAGCAAGAATTTTGACAGATTGTTCCATTATCTTGCTCTTTTCTAAATCAGAATTTCTTGGGATCTTGTTTTATTTCGTGCACAAATTTGTCATTTGGCTTAACAGATGTATTTGTTTCTTGGCTGGGCAGTGCTTATGATAACTATATCTTAAATGTTTGGTTCGTCTTTTCTTTCTTTTTTTCCCATCTGCTCTTCAAGGAACCTCATAAGTATATGAGAGCAGAATTAAGATTGACATGTTGTGGTGCAGGGACAAGGGAGGGGTCCCTTTAGGTTGCAGAAAGCTCCCTGAGCACTGACATCTAAGCATTAAATATGACTGTGCAGGGGGCAGGAAGTGTTGAACAAGAAGGGAGAGCTGCATAGCCCAGCTATTTGAGGCAGGGTGGACTGCTGAAGACTTGCACCATTCCGTTGCTTGGTGAATGACATGAGAGATGTATAGGCTGTAGGAAGAGTAGGGTGGGCCAGATGCAAAGAATATACACGAGCCGAAATGATGCGTGACTGACCTTGGATCATCAGCTGTTCAATACAGTATTGGACACTTTCTGGATGGTAGAGACAGATAGGAGTACACCTGTGGATAGTCCTGAAGTCAAATATGCATGCCAGATTTGCATGTCTTGGAACTCATTTATTGTAGCATAGGGGAATGCATAGGAGAATGTTTTGGGGAATGCAATAAATGCAGATGGGGTTTAGATTGCTTCTTATTTCCATTCATTCTGAAATTTGTCTACCATGTATCAATTGTAGAGTCCATTGCATTCTTTTAAACAACCCAGCTTCAAAGGGATCCCAGGGTGTGATGATGTGACTGCAATAAGAAAAGAAACAAAAGAACCCACCCTAATTCTAATGAAATCTTGTGCATTATTGTGTGTCATATTTGTTTTATTATGTATTCAGTTTCTCTCCAGTCTTTCCACTGAAATAATGTATTTACAAACAACAATCAAACAAGGCTTTGGTCAAAGGCTTTACTGAGGATTGTTTTGTCTTCTGTTAAGAGTCTCTTGTTTATTATTGGACTCTATGTGTAAAACTAAGGTGCAGTTGTGGATTTTGGATATTAAAATAGTTATAAATGCCTCAAATTCATGTTGTGGGTTTTTTGTTTTTACCTTGTAGGTGTTTCTAATATAAACAATTAAAGACAACAACAAATGTATTAGAAAATTTTGAGCCTTTCTGTTAGAAATCCCTGTAAATGTGAACATGTAAACTCACCCTTGATGGGAGGAGATTTTGTTTTTTGTCCAAAGAATGTCCTAGGAGTGTTTATGAAAAAAGGAAGATTCTAATTTTCAAGCTCACAAGAAGCCTTCTGCATTAAAGACCTAGCAATGAAGCACTTAAATGTATGGAAGCATGAGGAGATGATATCAGTGACAGATTCTGGGAGCTTACCGCAATCCTTTGAGATGTGAACTGCATAATATTGATGTCATCTTCAAACGTGCCTGGATCAGAGGTGGACAACTTCTTTGATGAGCCAGTTTACACTGGCATAGCTCAGTGGTAGGGTAGCTGCTTTGCATGCAGAAGGTCCCAGATTCAATCCCAGCTTCTCCAGATAGGGCTAGGAAAGAATTCTGCCTGAAACCCTGGAGAGCTGCTGCCAGTCAGTGTAAACAATACTGGGCTAGATGGATCAATGATCTGTCTCAGTATAAGGCAGCTTCTTATGTTCCTAGCATGGAGATGAGATGAGATCTGGGCTTCTCTACATGAAACTAATGTCTACATCCTTACCAGGGCTTTCTGCTTCCAGATTCTTTGCGGGACTGTGACTGGCTCCTTTACACGGGCGGACACGTGAATCAAGAAAAGTCCTTCCTCAGCAAGTTCTATATGCTTCTATAAGTTTCATCTAGCCACTAGATGGTGCTGTGATAATAGTGCTTTGCCATCACTACACACAGCAGATAGAACAGGTTAACGTCCCTTGTCGCTTTATCTCTGAGCTTTTTGAAAGTGGGATAAAGGAAGAAAGTGCAGGAGACTTCCTGGAGATTGACGTTGTTGTGTGAAGGACCCGCAAACTTCTGTGAGTGGCCAGTCACAAGCATGCAATAAATTGCTCATGTAGGAATGCTCCTCAACATTCCCTGGCTACCCACTGTATACCCTGCACAGTGTAACATTGCATAATGAGGGGATACCTCATTATATGGTAGAATGTAGTATAACATGGACAAAACTGCCACCAAGCTGATTCCTATTCAGGCCACTTGTAGACATTCTAGTCAGCAGCAGTTTCCATGCTTCTGGAGCAGGTCTCCTCTCATGATATCTGTTAATTGATTTACTTCGTCTGCAGACCTTTTCCAAGTGGGTAACTTTTTGTTTGTTAGAAATCTTTTCACTAAAAGTTTGAAACTTTTCTGAGGTTGCTTATGGAAATGAGCCATGAGGGTGAATTAGCTGAATGATTATTCCAGCCAAGATCAGAATCTCAATGCAGAAAGCATGAAATATTGATGCAATTTAGAATTCCTGTAGTTTCTTCACCTGAGAATCTCACATCACATACTTCCAATATTAATTAAGTCTCAAAGGTCACTGTGAACTAGGCTGCAGCAAGCATTATCTACATTTCAGAAATGGTACCAAAATGGAAAATGAGAGAGGATGAAAGTTGGGCTTGAGCCTGGATAAAGGTGAAGTGGCTTTGGGGTACTGAACTCCAGAGATTCTGACTAAAGCCAAGAGGAGGACCAGTAGTCTTAAGCGCTTCCACACCTGTTTCTCTGCTGCTCTTTGCTTACCTCATCTACCATTCCCTTCTGTGGTCAAGCTGCCACTATACATGCTCAGGCATTCTACATCCATAGAATATGGACGATGGTGGGGTGGGGGGGAGTCTGAGCTGTTTCTTTCCAGCAACGTTAGCTTGATTGAGCAGTGTAGTTTGGTTAGAACAGTGTAGCCTTGAGTAATACATGTTCTAAGCTGTGAAGGGCCCTGCTGTTGCCCTAATATGTGCAACAGAGGGAAATGCTGGGAAACAGCAGGCAGAAGGTTCTGCCAGATGAGTGCCATGGCTGTTGCAGGTACTTGTGGGTAGATGCTAAGTTTTCTCTCTTAACTTTCATCCAGCTGTCTGCAGATAGGTTTCTGGGGGTCAACAAGAGCTAATGAATTTAGTAGAATGTTCACATTTGAGGTTTGTTAGGACTCAATACTGCTGCTATAAAATAATGCACCTGGAGCTACACAGACTTCATTGACTTACGTGTGTGTGTGTGTGTGTGTGTGTGTTGGATGCATACATATGTTGATGAAACTGCAGACTTCTGTACTCTCTAACTGTGGATAACTTGTAAATGCAGAAGACTTACTAACACATTGTATCTCTTAAATTATTTGTTGAATACACACCCTCCCATTGACGTAAGGGATTGCTTTCTTTAACACTAGAGGTTGGAAATTATTCTTTAAAGGATGCTTAGTTCTTTATTTTCTTACATTGTGTAAGACAGGAACAAGAGGAAGGGCAAATGCTTAATAGTGATACAAAAAATAACAATAGGTTGGTTCCAGATATTTTCATTTTGGTGTAGACCCATTGATATCAAGGGGTCTATTCTAAGCATGACACAGAGTCTGGATCCAACCCTATATTCATTTATTTATTTTATGAAGTTAATAAAATGAAATAAATAAAATGAAAGTTCTATGATTGAGGGAGAAAAAGTTATGTGGATAAAAAGAAGAAGTGGTGACATAGACATAGGTAGCAAGGAGAAGTGTAGACCATGTGATGAGAATTTGTTGATTCAACTCCATCTTGGATCCAGTATTCCCAAATCAAAAGTTATATTGACAAAAACTGACAATTGTGTAAAATATCTGAAACTTTTTGAGAATCTGATGTTCGAAAAAATACCTTTAAAAGGAATACTATGCAAGATTTATAAATTATTGCTGTCTTTAGATAAACAGAAAGAAATGGTTTCAAATCCAACTGGGGAAAAGTGTTAGCATATCCCATTTCAGATCAAGTATGGCAAAAAAGTAAAATTCTACACCGAGTTTTGCTTTATCACCTTTCATCGGTATAAGAGAGAATTATTATAAAATCTTGTACCAATGATATTTGACTCTCTAAAGTTTGAGTAAAATTTATGTGGATACTGATAATGTGTGCTGGAGATGTGGACCTCAGAAAGCTGATACTGAACATATTTGGTGGTGATGCCGCAGGATTAAGACTTGTTGGAGGGATGTATGTAATATGATTTTGTTAAGGGTACAGTTGACTAGATCCCTTGATAATCCTGTTAGGTTATTTAGAGCAATTCACTTCAGATCAAAGGAAGTTAATTTTGAACTTATTAATAACTGCAACAATTTTGGTGTCTCAAAAATGGAGAAGTACATCCATCCGCACATTTACAGAATGGTTAATGAAAGTTTGGAAACCTGCAGAATCGACAAAAATCATATAAGAAAGGTAAATTTAAAAAATTAATGAGTTGTATCCAGTGTTACTTCTACTTAGAGTAGACCCACTGAAATGAACGGGACTTATACTAACTTTGGATACAACCTTTTATTAACTGGTATCTTTTATTTCTTTTATGAATATATATTTTGATTCTGAGAAGTACAAGAATTTTTCTTGTTATAGATATTGTAAACATTTGTATTTAAATTATGACAGTTATATAGATATATTATTATTTATGTATAGATTATATACTGGTAAAATATTCTTTTCCTAAAGGTTGTGTGTACAATTTCGGGAGCAATCCTATGGCCCCTAGACAGCATCTGGGGGGCCATAGGATTTTTGTATTCCTGGATTCAAGGTCAGAGGCAGCTCTCCCGCCTCAGAGCCAGGAACCCAAGCTTCCCGCCCCCTCCCCCTCACAGCTGGCACAGAGAGAACTGGGCAAGCAACCTCAAAGAGGGGGTAAACGGGTTGTGCTGATGGGCAGGGAGGGGACTGAGGAAATCAGGATGCAATGTATCTCAAGGCCTCTCCAGCATTTTGAAAAATGCACATTTTTGCGCATATGCAAATATGTGCATTTTTGGATCGGCATTTTATTTTTCAAAAAATGGTGACCGTGGAGTTTGACGAGACCACCAGGTGAGTGCAGGCTGCTCGCCAAGTGTGGGAGGGGCTCGAGAATGGTCTGGAGACTGGCGAGTGGGGCCAGGGGCTGGGCAGGCACCTGGAGAACCCACATATCCCTAATTATATTACAAAAAATTAAATTAATAATATGACTTTCTCCTAAAATAGTGCTCAAGGCAACTTACATTACCCCCCCCCCCAACAGCCAATAATCAGTAAAACAGTTGCAGCAGGGGTAAAATCACACACATTTTAAAGCTCAGATATTACCTGACAGGTAAAAGGGACTCATGCCAGCACGTGGATTTGTGACTAAAGATCGACACACACACGTTGAAGAACAGAAATGACTTCCAAATAGTTGAGTAGAGTCTAATAAGTTATCCAACTAATATTAAAAGATGAAACTTCCAGTATGCCATGAACTATGACATCTGGTTTCTTTCTTGTTTAACGTGATTTGGTCCCACTGAAATATTTTGAACTGATGCATATCTCTTTATACAAAATCTGACTATTTACATTACCTTGTTACCTAAGATCCTAGGTCAGACCAGTTGTTTCCACACCCAGATCAGCTGTAGATACCTTGAACAAGGCATCAGGTCTATGACACTGTGTAATGTGGCTGTAACGGTTCTCCACCTTTGAAAGAATTCAGTTGTATGCATTTGGACTTATTTATGCTGGTCCCATAATTTCCCCCATTTCTGATGGAAAAACAAGCCTATAACCTCCCCCCATCTCCCAGTCTAGAACACTGTATTTCAACATGTGTTCAACTGCCTGTTAGGAAGAGTCTACACATGTTGATTTTTAACATTACAATATATAGTTCTTTCCAGAGGAAAGGTGCCCCTTATTCACATGTAGATCTTTACTCTCACTCTGTCCACATGGCTATACTCATGTGATGTTCCCTGACATTATTGGCATCTCAGAGTATATTTACCTATACTCTTGATTAGGGATGGGTGAATCTGTCAGTTTTGTTTTCTCTCAGTTTTTCAGCCTTTAGTTTGTTCTGTCCTATTTCTAGATTAATTTGTGATAAATAAATAAAAAAACAGCATGGAAATTTGTATGGATTTTTGTACACATTTCTTCTAGTATATGCATTGTTGTACACACTTTCCCCTTATATAATTTTTTTTGTCAATTTGTCTCACTAATAAATATATGCATATTTCTGTGGACTTTTCCATATGCATTTTTGTATGTATCTTGTTCAGAAGACTGCCTTGTAAAATCTGGAGAAGTATGAATACTATATTGAAGAATAACCGTGTTACAGTTTGCATATTGATTTGGGAATTTAATGAATTCATATCGATATGTAAACAGAACAAAATTCTCTCACATCCCAATTCTTGATTTGAATTAATTTTATTTCACCTAAATAATCCCCTGCATACTGGGTTTCCTTTTAGGTAAAAAGGGATTTTGCAAATGCCAGTTCGGTTGACATGGTAATCCTTTACCTCTTTTTTATGATATCACAGCAGGATAATCAAACTGAATACTTCAGTGACAAAACTTCTGAATTACACTTTTAATCTTCTTAATTTATATGACTTTTCTCTAAAGCAAAGCATTTGTTAGACTCAGTACTGGGGTTTCAGTAAAACTACTTTCATCATCAACACTTTAATACCGGAACACTGATGATCTAAGCAGCATGGAAATTGTTCGGAATACTTTTCAGTTGTTCAATTGAACAATTGTTCAGTTGTTCAGAATACTTTTCAGTTGTTCAATTGAACAATTGTTCAGTTGTTCAGAATACTTTTGCCATGAGGCTGACAACATTCCAGTGAGGAAGACAACATCTGTTAGGAGGGTTTATTCTTTTCCAGTTGCACTATAGAATCCATGCACAACAAACCAGAGTAGTAATTGGATCTGTTCGTCTTGCAAAAGCATTGACTGTCTCATAGAGTACTTATGCACAGCCTTGTGATAAACTGAATCAATTCCTGTTAAATTGCAGTGGATCTTCATTAGCTGAAAACAAAAGAAAGGCATACTCCCCTTTACAAAAGGTTTGCTGCTTGCTGATGCTGCTCTTTTGCTTCAACCTCTTCTATTCTCCTCTAAAGGAGACCTCCCAGGAGTTAAGCAGCTGTTTATGATGAAATTCAAGAACATTTTTTTACAGTACAGCTAAATAACTAATGTTTCCTGCTGCCATGTAAAGACATCAAGGTCAGGGGACAAGAGAGGTTTGAAAGCCCTAATGTAACACTTCTGGGATATTCATATCTTGGTGGGTATACATTAATGGCAGTCATCAAAATATGCACGTTAGGGGTAATACAAAACCACTTAGCTTAAGCTGTCATAGATAGGGCCTCCAGCCAACCTGTAGTTACACAAACAGGAAGTTGTTATGTAACTAACCACTGTATATTTTTATTGCATTCTCATCTGAAGCATTTGGTATTAGACCAGTAATTTAATTAGGTATGGAAGCTACCTATAATACCACTTCAATCAGACATCAATCAAAATAATTCTTGGCAGGAAATACTCAAACTATTTTCAGTTACCATCACTCAATCAAAAATAATGTTTACAGACGAGTCAAGGGCAATGTGTAGAACTCTGTGCACTGACTTGTTCATTTTAGTCTTTAGTGGTTAAACAGAAATTTCTCAAGTTGTTTTCAAAAGCATTGATTGTTGGCACATTGTTGTTGCCATTAATGTCACTGACAGTTCTACCATACCTTTCAGAGAAAGAAGTCATTAAGCAAAGTTAATTTGCCTGAAATTCACATCTTTAACCTCCAGTCAACTTCCTTCTAACTCAGGTGGGAAACCTGTGGCCCTCCAGATATTGCTGGGCTGTGGCTGATGGAAGTTGTTATCTAACAACATTTGGAGGGCTACAGGTTCCCCATCCCTGTCATAGATTATGCCCATATAGAATGGCTTTCCCTGCAGATCCACTGCCACCACAGAGCAAGCCACTGTATGTGGGCATGGTCTATGAAAAGGAACTACCACGCACATTTAATTTCACATTCCTTCCAATTGCCACATATGCGAAGCAGGCCTTAGTGTCAAATTAGGTTGCCTTTGTTCCCTAAACAGGAGGAGCCAGCCTCCCAAAACAAAATTTTAACCTGATGTACAGATCCTCTTCATCAAGATAATGCAGTTTCATAATAGGAAAGAAAACTGTTTAACGTGATAAACGTGTGTGTGTGTGTGTGTGTGTGTGTGTGTGAAAAATGCCTCATGTAGTTACTTGGGTTGATCCTCATAGTTAAACATACTTTTGATCAGAGAAATGGAGGTGTACTAAATACATGCCACCAACAGAACTGCCTTCTTAACATCTTATTCTGCTTTTTAGAAGAGGTTCCGGTAAGGTATTTGGAATGGATCTGTCCAACCCACTGACATGATGGAACGCATACCTTTCTATAGGAATGGCTGTGCCTCTCCTATAACACCTCTTCCCCAGGAAGCCCAATTAGCCCTTTCTTTAATGGTCTTTGGCTAATTATAGATGATAGAGAGAGAGAGAGAGAGCAATAGATGATAGATAGATTATGTTTCAATTTTGCTGGGCCCTTGGCTTGATTGGAGCCTTTTGTCCCCTACAATTAGTTTATTTTAACTGGCTTCAGTGTTGGCATTAGTTTATTATTCTATCGTGTTAGCTCTTTTTTATGTTATGGTGTTGAATATTTTTGCTTTCTAGATGGTATTGTTTTGTTTTAATTATTGTAAGCAGCCCTGGGGGCCCATTTGGGCCAAAAGGCGGGGTAGAAATTCTCCGATGAAAACTATAGTTTGCTTGCGTTGCTGCTATAGGATTGCTAAGTTTTGATTAAATACCACTGTCCCTATGAGAGCTGGGGTGGGCCAGAGGGATGAGCCAGGGAAGAATCTGGCAAAGGCTGGGCTATTGATAGAGTCAGGTCAGAATCTAGGGATCATTGTCAGAGCCTGGAAGATCTGGTAATACACCTATGTTGAGCTGGCTGCTGGCTACCTGCCAGAATGCCATTTACTGGTTAGGTTGGTAAAATAATGGAATGAATGAACGAATGAATGAATATTTGGTGACCCTAACTATTACGAATTTAACTAGTTTACCACATCAGGAAATGGGAGCATAAGGAATAGCCCGCAAAGCCTGTGGTAATATATTCATATGAAATCTGTGCTATGCTACTTTAAACAGATCCTATGAATTCACCCTTGCTCCTGCTACAGTACGCACTGTGGAGGATTATGATCACGTTATGTGATGTAGCACTAGCCAAGATAGTATCAGACATAGTCATAAATTGTTATTCTTTACTGATTCTCTGTTCAGTTTCCCAGCTCTGAGTCAGGCGAAATACTATACCACAGAAATTAGCAGTGCTTCGGCTGTGTAGAACTTGAGAGGACAGGGAACCCTTTAGAGTGCTTAGGGAACCTTATATTTTGGAAAACTGTACGCATGGTTTTCAAACCTTTTATATCTGACAAACAGGAAATCTGAATACAGCAAATGAGTTAAGCATTGCACTCAGATTGATTCCCATTTTCCTTTTATACTCAGGAAACTCCAAACTCCAAATAGTTGTTCAACCACAGCTATGAAGTGTAAGACTCAGTTGCTCAGTTTACAAGTGAGTGCTTTCCAGCTTCAGCGAGCATGTCTTAATCACCAAGGGCACCTCAAACCCACTTTTTTGCAATAATTTAAGTTCAGCATGTGTGTAAAGCAGAAGGCAGCAGGTCATTTAATATTGTATTGTCATATCTAGGGCTAGTCAGTCATTTTAATGTGGTTTTTGTTCGTTTCTTGCAGCCACTGGGGGCAGGGTGTGTGTGATCAGTCAACCATAAATATTTATTCAAAAGGAATAAATTCTGCTTGTATGGCTGCTTATCATATGCAGCAGGATTCAAGACAACCACAGCTCCTGATCTGTGGTAATGGCAGGCAGAGAATAAGGCTGTGGACTACCACTGAGTTCTGGCCAGGGTAAAAGTTGGAGAGAGACGGGACGCTTCTGTATCAAAGGAGGAGGAAGAGTGGGGTATCACAGACCATGGACCATCTCCTTGGACTACCTCAGGAAGCAGCCATTGAGGGAAGCAGTTAGTGGCTCGTCTTTCCCCACCCCACCTCTGATGGGAGGTTCTGAAGGGAAAATGGGAGTTCCCACTGATGGCCACAATTTTGTTTCTCCCCACAGATGTCCATGTCAGAGCATCACTACATTATAACATAGCATCATTCTGAGAGCTTGGGTTTGGGAATGTTAGCCTCCGGGGCAGTGGTAAGCACACACACACCCCAACTATTCATCCCAGCCCTGAAAATGGGACCATGAAATATGAGGCAGGCATTTCAGCCCTAGACAGAGAACTTGAATTCTCTTCCGCTAGCCAAGCTGGAAAACAGTGTGGCTGAAGCCAGGTAACAACTTTTAGACCCCAGTGATCTCAATGGGAAAGAGGTTGCTTAACTCTCCCTTTGAAAGCAAAGGACCTAAATGGTGAATTTTTAAAGGCCCTTGTAAGATCATAGAATCATAGAATAGTAGGGTTGGAAGGGGCCGACAAGACCATCGAGTCCAGCCCCCTACTCAATGCAGGAATCCAAGTCAAAGCATCCCCGATAGATGGCTGTCCAGCCTCATCTTGAATGCCTCCAGCGTGGGAGAGCCCACTACCTCCCTAGGGAATTGGTTCCATTGTCGTATTGCTCTAACAGTCAGGAGGTGTTTCCTGATGTTCAGCCGGAATCTGGCTTCCTGTAACTTGAGCCCATTATTCTGTGTCCTGCTCTCTGGGATGATGGAGAAGAGATGCTGGCCTTCCTCTCTGTGACAACCTTTCAAGTACTTGAAGAGCACTGTCATATCTCCCCTCAGTCTTCTTTTCTCAAGGCTAAACATACCCAGTTCCTTCAGTCTCTCCTCATAGGGCTTTGTTTCCAGTCCCCTGATCATCTTTGTTGCCCTCTTCTGAACCCTCTCCAGCTTGTCTGCATCCTTCTTAAAGTGTGGTGCCCAGAACAGTACTCCAGATGATGCCTAACCAGTGCTGAGTAGAGGGGAACTAGTACTTCCCAGGATTTGGAAGCTATGCTTCTTTTAATGAAGCCCAAAATAGCATTGGGCTCTTTTGCAGCCACATCACGTTGTTGGCTCATATTTTGTAGCATCTTATACGTTTTGGCAAACATCTCTGAACAGCCAAATTAATCATAGGCACTTTGATAGGGATCCTCTCCCAGAGGGAATTTCCACAGATAAGATGCCAAAGCTGAGAAGGATCTGCCTTCTCTCATCACCAGTCTAATTTCAGGTGGTAGGAGAGTACAGAGTAGGGCCTGAACCTAGTGGTCAGATAGGTTCATTCAGGAGTAGGTAGTCCTATAGGCACTCTGGGCCCAAGCAGTTCTGGTCACTTTTAATTGTGTTTAGAAACAGATCGGTGGCCTGTGTGATTGTTTCAGAACCAGTATAATATGCTCCCAGCTTGTCCCATTGTGCTGCTGTATTTTGCACTTGCTGCAGTTTTTGAGCAGTCTTCAAAGGTAGTCCCCTCATACAACACATTGTGGTAGTCTAGACAAGATGTTACCAGAGCATGGATGATTGTGGCCATGCTGTCTCTGTCCAGGAGAGGTTACAGCTGGTGCACCAGCCAGAGCTGGTCAAAAGTGTTTCAGGCTAGAGGCCACTTGGGCCTCCAGATATAAGGATGGATCTAATAACACCCTAAGCTGCAAACATGGTATTTCAAGGGGACTGCAGTGCCACCCAGAACAGGCTAAACACCACTTCCCTGTTCAGAACCACCCACCCACAACACCTCTGATTTATCTGGCTAGAGTTTTGGTCTGTTTGTCCTCATCCAGTCCAGTTCTATGCAATCAATTGCAAGCAACGATCCAGCACTTCCACAGTTTAGCCTGAGTTTGATATAAAGGAGAAATAGAATTGGAAGTCATCCGCTACTAATGACACCTTACTTACTCTAACTTCATATAGATGTTAAATAGTACAGAGACAAAATAAAGCTCTGTGGGATATCATAGTGTAACTGCCAGTGTGCTCCAATGCTCCCTGGTTGACCATGAAGATAGGACCACTACAACATAGTGCCCCCAACTCCCATCCCAGACAATTGATCCAGAGGATACTACGGTCAAAGGTATAAAAATACTATTGAGAGGTCCAGAGGAATCAACAGGGCTGCACCTCCCATCTCTCTCCCAGAAATGATCTAGGGATGTACGAAAGGGACTTACCTTGTCCCGCAGCTTTTTTCGCGGTGGGGGGGAGGCGCTTCGCTTCTCCCCCCGAAGTTCATGCGAGCAGGGGGTGTCTTCCCGCCTCGCCCGGCTGAAATTCAGGCTGGGGGGGAGGCTTCCCACCTCGCTCCCGGCCGAAATTCAGGCCGGGGAGAAGCGCCCCATCTCCCCTGCCGCGAACTTCAACAGAAAAGTAAAAACAAAACAAAACAACGCCCCGTGATAGACTACGTAACGATTTACGTAGCCTATCACGGCTAGATCTGCAAAGTCAGCCGTGATAGGCTACGTTAATCATCACGTAGCCTATCACGGGTGACTTTAAAAAAAAAAAAAGCGCGTACGCAAATGGCGGCCCCCATAGGGAGCCGCCATTCGCGTTCCTTATTTGGTCGCTGTAGTCTACGTAAAGATTTACGTAGACTACGGCGAAAATAAGGGCAACGCAAATAGCGTTGCCCTTATTTTCACCGTAGTCTACGTAATCTTTACATAGACTACAGCGACCAAATAAGGAACGCGAATGGCGGCTCCCTATGGGGGCCGCCATTAGCCGTACGCGTTTTTTTTTTTAAAGTCACCTGTGATAGGCTACGTGACGATTTATCTAGCCTATCACGGCTGACTTTGCAAATCTAGCCGTGATAGGCTACGTTAATCGTCACGTAGCCTATGACGGGGGCGTTTTTTTTTTTTTACTTTTCTTGGAATGGCAGCGGCGGCAGCCGGTCGAAAGACTGGCTGCCGCCCCTGCCCCTGTCGAAGCCCTGCCGAACCGCCGCTGCGACCCGCCACCGGGAGCGACATTCGGGAAAGGTAAGTCCCATCCCGGGGGGGGGGCGGGGGGGAGAATTTCTCCCCGAAACTACTTCGGGGGGCCGAATACGTTGGCACTCGGCCCCCCGAAGTTTCGGCGAGAAATTCTCTGACACCCCTAAAATGATCATCCATCAGGGTGACCAAATATATTTCTGTACTAAATACAGACCTGAAACTAAATTGAAATGAATCTAGATAATTAGTGTCAACCAAGAGTGTCTGGAGTTGCTCTGCCATCTCCCACTTGAGCACTTTGCCCCCAAACGGTATATTGGCAACTGGTTGATAGTTAACACAATTATCTGGATTCAGCATGGCTTTCTTCAGGACTGGTTGCACAACTTCCTCTTGATGTGTAGGTGGGACTGTCCTGTCATGGAAGAAGGCATTTATTACCCCATGAATGAATTGGCTGCCCACCTGTGTTAGCTGATACAAGCCACAATGGGTAAGGGTTGTGCATAGAGGTGATAATGCCAAATGCTTCTGAACACCTTCTCCAGATTCTTATGCCTCAGTAACTTATAGGGATGTATGAAAGTCACTTACCTTGAACGAAATTTGATTCGCGGTGGGGGGGAGGTGCTCCGTCCCTCCCCCCGAAATTCTGGAGGGGGGAGGCGCTCAGTCCCTCCCCCCCGAAATTCTGGCTGGGGGGAGGTGCTCCGTCCCTCCCCCCCTGAATCCTGGCCGGCCGGGCCGCAAATGGCGGCGGCCATAGCCGCCGCCGTTTGTGTCCCTGCAGTCAGCCGTGATAGGCTATGTAAATGTTTACGTGGCCTATCACGGCTGAGTAAAACAACAACAACAACAACCGCGCGTACACAAATGGCGGCGCCCATGGGCGCCGCCATTTACGTTCCTTATTTTGGCACGTCTAGTCTACGTAAACATTTACGCAGACTACGGCGAAAATAAGGGAAATGCAGATAGCGTAGACACTACGCTATTTGCGTTCCCCTTATTTTCGCCGTAGTCTATGTAAATGTTTACGTAGACTAGACGTGCCAAAATAAGGAATGCAAATGGCGGCGCCCGTGGGCGCTGCCAATTGCGTACATACAGTTGTTTTTGTTTTTTCTTTACTCAGCTGTGATAGGCTACATAAAGATTTACATAGCCTATCACGGTATTTTTTAAAAATCAACCATGATAGGCTATGTAAATCTTTACGTAGCCTATCACGTTTTGTTGTTGTTGTTGTTGTTTTTACTGGAAATGGCGGCGGTGGCAGCCAGTTGGAAGACCCGCCGCCGAACTGCAGCCGGAGCCGCCACCGCCAGGAGGATTCGCCCAAGGTAAGTCCCGTCCCAGGGGGGGCGGGGGGCAGACCGTTTCGCCACCAATTTTGGGGGGCTGAATGCGCTGGCAGTCGGCCTCCCCGAGATTCATGGCGAAATTCTCTGACATTCCTAGTAACTTAGGGCTTCTCCACATGCGATTGAGATTGGTCACTCACAGAAGTTTGCAGGTCGTTTACACGACGTCATCAACCTCCAGTGCCTCTCTCATGCTTTCCAAGCATTTCCGCAGCTTAATTTGAAACAGAAATAATGTAGTAACAAAAAGATCCATTTTCAATCTGTTTCCATTTATCCATGAAAAGAGAAAGTCCTATGATAAGAGGAGCGCCATCTAGTGTATAAATGAAACATATAGAATTCACGGATAAAGGAGGGGAAACGGGAGAAGGGATGTGCATGTAAAGGGCTGATCTTAATCCCACAAAGAAATCGGAAGCAGAAGCTGCAGTAAAATCATGGGACAAAAAGCCTCTGTGTGGAGAAGCCCTTAAACTTATCAAATGAAACCTGCCCATACAGTACTCTGGATGCATTAATAGGTTTTGCATAAATAGTATATGGGCTGAAATATTAAGCCTAGCATTTTTTGGCATTTGGTGGAGTTGGGGCTGAAATTACCACCCCACACTTTGATTTGATTTGGAGGATATACCCCAAATTGTGCGACCTTTTGAATGGGGGTGGGTGTCTTACCCTTAAAAAAAAAATGAATGCCAAGGGGGAGCTTTTTACTCATTTTATTTTACTTTTTAAAAGCTTTGCTGCCACTTCAAGTAGCGGCATGTCTGACCACAGCTATGAGGACAGCCATTTTTTTCTCTCTCCCCAAGAATGCCCCTGGGAATGACACTGCATCATAATGCAGTGTCATTCCCAAGTGTGTTCTGTACCCAGAAACCCTGTCACTGATGGTGACCAGTCAAGCTGCCTTTTGAAGTGATGGCAAAGCTTCTTTTTTTTTAAGTATAAGGAAGAAAAAGAGCACCTTTAGCTACCTTATATTTAAAGAATGGTAAGGCCACTCTGGCCCATGACATATTTTTTCCTGTCCCCTGAAAGTCCCCAGATATCTCTCCAGAACAATTTCAGAGGATATAAGTGTTCCACAAAAGAGGGTGTGGGATATTTGGCACACCTTGAATAAACAGTGGATTACCGTTGCTGCAGATGTGAGTGTTTTCCCCCCCAGGTATTTAACAAATGAGGGTGCCATCCTATGCAAGCTTAGACGGATACAAGCCTACAACTTGCAGCATGCCCCAGCAGTGAAGTAGACAGTAGGCAGTGGATCACTGTGTTGGAAGAGCTGCACTGGATGAGACGGAGAAGGTCTGACGGTGGCAAAAAAGTCCTACTTCTTCACTGCAGTCACTGGCCCAGAGTAGGCTCAAAGATGAATTCTGCCTTATTTCCATTTGAATTTGCTCTGAGTTTTTCACCACCAGTGCTCAAATAATAGTCACAATTATTTCATTGTCCCAAGCTCCCTAAAAAAGTAAGGACCCATATGAGCTCTGCTCATTCAAAGAGGCACTTGGGAGCGATCGTATCTATTGCCCAAATCATCTCCATATTCCACAGACTTATAATTGAGCCACTTCCAAAAAGACAACTTGACCACACTATATTTTCTGGAGCAGCATAGTTATTTCCCACTCTAACTATAGCAATAACTATCATCTCTCTGAAACTATTATGCAGAAGCTTGGATGAGGCTGAGTTTTAATGCACACTGCTACTATTCATCTCAAATTTCTTAAACTCCTAATGTTTCTACTTTTACAAGATCGTGTTCTTCAGCTGGTTATGTTATTAAAGGCAGATATCTCGTAGTCTTTCTGTAGTGCAGGATTTAATTTTTTTTTGTCTCATCAGCTCAGTTTACTTACCTGGAACTACACTCTGCAGCATCCATATTTTCCACCATTTGTTACAATTTGCTTCATAATTTGATTGTCTGGCAACAAGAATAATGCTTCCCTCCCCCAAACTTAATTCCATCCTTTTAATAACAATTTTTTCCCAAATGGAAGCCAGACTAAAGCCATTAACAAGACCTACTCAGATTTCAGATCCCACATTATAGAGGACTGAGATGTAGTAAAGTAAGAAAGCATATGCTTAATTCTGAGTGGCTTTAATTAAATTTACATGTATTGTTAAATGCCAGTGTGTGTTTAAATAATGTACCAAACTGGGTGCTTAAGGACCAACATAATAGTAGTGAAAAGTAGCCTAATGGGAATCCCGGGCATCATTGCACTACTACTTGAGATGTTTGTAATGTGATGAATAATTCTGTGGAATTTGTTTTGAGTTATACTCTAGAAGGAATTGAATCAGTAACTCACAACAATAAGAATCGGCAATTATTCCATCTTTGGGGTGTTCTGTTCTAATTAGATAATGAGAGGGAGGCACATAGTTGATAAAAATGATGAAACTAGAGATGTTGGCCAGTCTGCAAGAGCACTTGAGCCTGTAACATACATAGGTTCTGTTTACCCATGCATGTTCGCTAGTCAATGACTGAATGGGAAACATGTGTGATGCATACTTCAGATGTAAAGCACTTCAGAGAGGCACAGCTCTCTCACTGCAGTTCACACATTCCACTGAGTGTAATCAATTATATGGTGCTGAGCAGTGTAGAGTACATGTCTATACCAATCTCCTCTTGTCTAATACAAGCTAGAGGTGCCTGATGTACAAGCCCAAAGCTTGAAACATACCTGACAGAGTAACCCTTCTTTGGGGATGGACCAAATCCCAGTGGTAGAACAGGTGCTTTGTATTCAGAAGGTCCCAGCCCAGGGTCAATCCCTAGTGGTGGGTCATGTGAAAGAGATCCCTGTCAGCAGCTAATGTGCAAACCTGAAGAGTTGTTGCCAGAGTAGGCATGGACAAAGAGGAAGGCAACTTCCTTTGTCCCTCTGTTATGCAAATAAAAATGTGCATGCATTACACAGGCCACCTTGAACTCATTCCTTTCATTTCTGAATCAAGTCTTTCTCTATGTGTGCAAGTGTAGTCAAAACCACACCATCCACACACAAGAGGGAGCTACCAGCAGTCTTGAGTTAACCCCAAGGTTTACAGGGGTACCAAAAAAAAAAAAAAAAAGCCCTAAAGAAAAAAATCCCTAAGGGTGCACCCCACCCCATCCACAACACATCCCAGTGAAGACTCAACAGCATGGGATGTTAACTGATTCAGACGGGGAAAAAAACTGACAACTGTGTGGGAAAATGAATGGAATGGAGTGTCTGGAGAAGGAGGATGAAGGGAGAAACACATAGATATAAAAAGGGTATACAGAAAACCATCTAATTGTTTGGATTAGTCATTTTCTGGTTCACACAGTGAACCTATTTTTAAAATGACCTCAGGGACAGATATGAGAGCTGTCTATAGAAATCAATGGAGAAACCCAACATTTTTAACTTTGCTAGGATAGGGCACAAGTTTATCCACTAACCTCCTCCAAAAAAACAATGTGGAGTAAAAAAAAATAATAATGAGGGGGTAAAACAGCCCAGGGATGAGCATGCACAGTGGGCATGGAATACTGATTGACTGGTGGTGGTGGTGGCGGTGGTGGAATGGAAATTGAGAAGGGGAGGAGGAATGCATGGAGCATACTGGAATCGAGCATCCTGGCTTGCTGGCTGGAACCCAAACTGGGCAACAAGTCTCCCTTGTTTTTGTCCTCAGCATCTGATAAACAAAGGCCACTAAACATGGGGATTCCATTTAGATATTCTTATATGCTTCCCCATTCCTTAGTAAAGTGTAATGTCAAAGTCCATGTGTACACACACACACACACACACACACACTTTGAACCCATTCAAGGAAAAAGTTCTTTTGGAGATAGTTCAAATTGCTGCTGTCCCATTTATTCATAGGAAGTTTTGAGTCCAGCATACAATGTGCCAGCAGACAATATGCTCAATTATGCCTTAACTCAGTCAGCCTTCTTGGCTGACTTCGGTGGCCTTAACTGTTTTGGTTCATTTCTAAATGAAACCCAAATGAAGGAAAGAGCGGAGAAGGGAAACTCTTTACACAGCTGAGTCCACCCTGAATAAATGCATTGAGATCACAGGTACCTCGCTGTCTGTGTGGCTGCGGGAGCTAAAGAAATGGAAATACTTCTTTTTATGATAACTTCTGCCTGATGAGAGAAATTGCATTGCTCCCTTGTGTTTGGGGGCAGGGGAGGAAATGAGGTTTGTATTTTAATTATTCTTGACTCTTTGTTGTAATAAAAATGAGGGATGGATAGACTTGGTTATTTGCTGAGCTTTGGGCTCAGTTAAAGAGCTTCTTTATTTTTTAAAAAAATCTTCACGACCCCGCTATCACAACCCAGTGCACTCATTTTTGAGTATGTGACAGATTGGCTTCTTGGAGAATAGTGGAGAGGCCAAACTCTTTCACCATTCCACAATTAGATTAACTACTAGGGCATCTCTCTCTGAACTTGTTCTAAGGGCTCTACTGAACTGCTCTTTGTGATTGGAAGTGCTGGTACTTTCTTATCTAAAGCACCACTTGGGTAAGAACCAAGTTATCTTCCAAATTCCTATGTGCTTTCCTTCCTCAATGCATCATCTAAGATCTGATATTTTCATTAAACCAGTTGATACGGAAGGTTACAGCTCAGCTTGCAAAGGAAGCTTTTAGAAAGAAAAAGAAAAAATCTGTAGCTTGGGACTGAAAAAAGCACTATAAAGAAAGATAACACCAATATTTTCTTATTTAGCCCAGTTTTTAGAGCCATAGACTTTTTCCATGATGCTTGCTGCTTTATGACTGTTCCTGTGTTGTTGTGTTTGGTTGATGCTTTGGTGGGTTAACAGAACTGTTGCTGCTTTCTGTGAACTCAGTGAGAGATGAGAGCAATATCTGTATGCCTATTAGAGATGATCATGTTGTACTTCATGAATCATTGTTCCTAGGGCTGTGCAGGGATCCCCCGATCAGACTAGGAAGCTGCTTTGTGGCTTCCGAGGTGGGCCCAATTCAGCTCGGGCAGATTCGGGGGGCCTCCAACCTGATTCGGCCCCGGAGTGGGATTTGGATGGTGAACCCCACTTCGGCTCCCCACCTGATGCCCCCACGCAAGCCCCCAGCTCCTTACCTGGGCCGCCTCCGCCACAACCATCGCCTTCTCTGTCACCGTGCCACCGCCATGCCACTGCCATGCCACCGGCGTGCCACCTTGTCCTTCTCTGCTTTCTCTGCCCCCAGTGCATTCTCCTCGCTGCCTCTGCCATGTTCTCCATTGCCGCCTTCACTGCCGCCTTCTCCGCTGCTGCCAGCTCCTGAGGCCTAGACATGCGGCGACTCATCTTTTTGCAAGGAGTCACCATTTTTAAAATGGCAACCTCCAGGAAGTTCCAGGAAGTTGCCATTTTAGAAATGGCGACTCCCTGCAAGAAAAGTCACCGCACATCCAGGCCTCAGGAGCTGGCGGCAGTTACAGTGGCAGAGAAGGCAGTGGCGGCAATGGAGAAGGCAGCAGTGACAGAGGAGGCAGAGACTCTTTTTTTTGCATCCTGCCAGGCTGCCGTGATAGGCTATGTAAGTATTTATGTAGCCTATCACAGCAAAGAGCAGGGGCGCAAACGGCAGCTGCTACGCCGTTTGTGCCACTGCTCTTTCCGTGATAGGCTACTAGGGATGTCAGAGAATTCCGTCACGGATCTCGGGGAGGCCGAATGCCAGCGCATTTGGCCCCCTGAAATCGGTGGCGGAACGGTCTGCCCCCCTGCCCCCCCCAGGATGGGACTTACCTTGGGCGGATCTTCCTGGCGGCGGCGGCAGCTCCGGCGATGGCTCTGGCAGCGGCTCCGGTGGCGGCGGCCGGTCTTCTGACTGGCTGCGGCTGCCACCATTTCCAGTTAAAAAAAAAAACACATGATAGGCTATGTAAAGATTTACGTAGCCTATCATGGCTAGATTTTTAAAAAACACCGTGATAGGCTACGTAAATGTTTACGTAGCCTATCACGGCTGATTTAAAAGGGAAAAAAACACGCGTACGCAAATGGCGGCGCCCATGGGTGCCGCCATTTGCGTTCCTTATTTTGGCATGTCTTAGGCTACGTAAACATTTACGTAGCCTATCACGGCTGACTGCAGGGATGCAAACGGCGGCGACTACGGCCGCCGCCATTTGCGTCCCTGCTAGCCAGTGGCCGGATGTCCAGCTGCTGGCGGAGCCAGCTGGTGGCTCCGCAGAATCCCTGTGGAGCGGAACCGGCCGGCCAGGATTCGGGGGGGAGGGACGGAGTGCCTCCTCCCCGCCCAGAATTTCGGGGGGAGGGACAGAGTGCCTCCCCCCCATGAATGTCACCCTTCGAAAAGGTAAGTGACTTTCATACATCCCTATAAGGCTACATAAGTATTTACGTACCTTACGTACGATTTGCGGCCACAGCAGCTGGCCGAGAGACCAGCCACCGGCGAAGCCGCTGACGGAGCTGCCGCTGACGGAACATCCACCCCAGGTAAGTTTCGTCCCGGGGGGGGATTCTGCGGGGTGGTGGGGGGTGGGAGGCCGTTCTGCCACGGGTTTCAGGGGGCCGAATGCCAGTGCATTCGGCCTCACTGAAATCCGTGGTGGAATTCTCCGCCATCCCCAGTGAGCACCCACCGTTTTCGCACCTTTGATTTCTACATAAAACAGGAAGTTAAAAAAAATTGCATATTTAAATATGCACAGTTTGGAGCTGGGAAAGCTAAATAAGTGCAATATTAGAGGGATTATACCTCTAATATTGCACTTATTTAGCTTTTGGGCACTCACCAAACGGGATCGTGGTGAGTCCTGGAGAGCACAAGTGGGCACGAGCGGGGGGCGAACAAGGAGCTTCTCGGCAAGCGCAGTCCGGGGGCTGTGAGCAGGGGGAGCCCGACGAATTCCCAGACCCAGTTGGGCACCCACAACATCCCTAGTGGTGGCAGCAGTGGCGGAGAAGGTGGCTTAGGTAAGGAGTTGCCAGGGGGGCTGGGCCGGGGGGCAAAGCTCCAAAGCGCACCGAGTGTTCGGAGGGCCCCCGACCCACTCCGGGTTACTTCATGCCCCCTCCGCTTCACCTTGGAAGAGGCACAAAGTGACCCGAAGCAACGCACTTCGACTCTGGGTTCGGGCCTCGGGCCGAAGTGGTGCACAGCCCTAATTGCTACCAGGTTCTTGTTGTGAATGAAACTTTACTCTCACTGGGTTTGGGTTTGTCATTTCAAGGAAATTTAAAGCCAAGGTGACTTAAAAGGTCTGTTGTACACATGAGGGTATGGGTATCTTTTGTACTTGGCAGGGTTAACCAAGCTGGGATCAACAGCATCTACACACAAAAGGTTAAACATGTTGATTCTTCTTTTTTATGTCAAAAAAGTTTGGATGCTCTTTGAAAGGACATGCAAAGCACTTTAGGAATGTAAATTTCTATTCCTCAAATGGTAACCCAGGAATAATTTGCTGGGTTTGAAAATGTAGGCAATGATGCTTGACAGAAATATGCAGTGAACTACATTTTAAAAGCAGCCAAATATAACCAGTATGATATTTTTTGCAAGATAAGTTGTCTGTTATTATGCTGGGTTGGAGTGGTACTTTTAAGACAGGGTTCTTTGTTGATTTGAGTGATTGTGATGGGACATGATTATTGATGCACAATCTGTTTTAGTGCTAAACCAGTGCTTCCCAAAGTCTCAGACTTGAGGTGTCCTTTTTTATTTCCAGAGCTGAAAATGGAGACATATGTCATTCTTACACTCAGAAAAGTTTACCTTTAGAGTATGAAAGAGTTAAGAATTACCCACCCTTAGAAGAACCTGCCATCTGTGTTTCTCCATGGATTCTTGGTATTCAGGCGGCAGTCATCTCTGAGAGTGGATGTATTATATATACTGCTTTTCAGGTGGATCTCACTCAGTGGTTTACAGTTATTTATTATTATGAACATAATTGTATTATATTGTATTATATTACCTGAATTATTATTATTTGTTATTATCATAATCATAAGCATCAATAAAAGTGTACAATAAAACAGAAAAGACAAACAATTGTTGGTCTTGAAGAAGCTGTATCTGATTCTTCTCCCCTACACTCAGGGCAAGATGGTTCTTCAGAAGGTCCGGTGGTAGCAGTTGGGAAGGGAAGAGGACCACCAGTGGGAGCTGGATCTGTTGGGTGTTTGTATCAGGGGCAATTATATGCTCTACTCACATCCAAAGAAGAAGTGGGGCAGAGTGGAGGCAAAGGCAGGGTGGTGACTCATGCAGAGATGTAGCAGGCAGCAATATTGGTGGGAAGGTACATTCTGGCTCCTACATAGGATGGCTTTAGTGTTACAGTGTCTACTCTGTCCTTGCCCACCAACTCTTGGCATTAAGACTTTTGCTATCCAGACATGAACATATGAACCTGCCTTATCCTGCCTCAGGCCATTGGTCCACTGACCTGGGTATTACCAAGTGGCAGTGGCTGTTGAAGAGCTGAGGCAAATGGAGGTCTTTCTCACCTCTGGCTCTGGTGCATTTTAGCTGGAGATGACAATGCTGTACCACTGAGCTATGGTGCTTCTCTCACTGAGAGATGTCAGCTTTGTTCCAGGAAAAAGCAATTTATTTCTAGTTTGCGTTGTAATATATACAACCTGAGCCATAGCAGTCTATGGACCATAAAGGAAACCTCTGTTTCAGTCTTTGGTATACATCCATATACTTCTATCCTTGGTTCATATGCCTTTATGTAAGCTTTTGTTCTTTTAAAGATACCCTCCCCATCATGTCTGGAAAGATATGTGCCAGAACAACTTGCCCTGTGCCCCTGAGCTATTCTAAAATGGTTTCATTCAGAATGGTGGGACTGAGTTTTCATTGAGTAGGGCTGTCCTAAAATTGTTTATTTGGAGGTGAGTCCCAATGCGTTAATTTGTGTTTATTTGTTAAATGTATACCCTGTCTTTCCATACAAAATTCCCAGGGCCCTTCATAAAATGTTCAGTATCAATGGTATCTTATCCCCCATTTGATATATTTAATCTGTAATACAGGGCATGACGTGTGCTGGCAATGTTCTGCATCACGTACTGACTTATTTCATATTTTGGGGGCATGTCCAGTTATTAAGCGATTTTGGAGAGAGGTTATTAGGATAATTGAAGAAATAGCAGGGCACATTTTACCAGTGGTTCCTAAAGTGATTATACTATGTTATTTGAAGAATATAGTGCCAGAATCCTGGAGTTAGTAATATCCTTGAACTTGGAGTTAGTAATTCATTTATTGATGGCAGTTAAGATATGTATAGCCAGAAATGGGGTGGGGAGAGTAATGCTCCTATTTGAGAATGGTATTTAAAGATATGGCACATAGTTGTCATGTCTAAGATTACTTATTATTTGACAGCTGAGAAGACGAGTAATACTGGGGCACTTATGAGAAAGTGGGTCTGGTTTGTAGCATTTTGGAATAACTTTCAGGATACTATTCAACCTTTTTTTAATTTGTTGTGAATTCTTTTGATTCATTTTTTCATACTGTGTTTAGGAATTATGTATATTAAAACTGTATGATTTGTTAAAAAAAAAGATAATTTTTTTTCCAAGGCCCAGGCTTATCTCAAATATGCATGCCTTAGTTTTTCAGTTCTATTTATTTTTGTAACAATGTTTATTTGTTAGATATGCAAAAACACATTCTCCGCCTATGAGGCGCGTGGGGCAATGTACAATAAAAACATTAAAACTTCACATAAAACCCATGGAACAAAGGAACAAAATCATAGGGATGTCAGAGAATTCCACCACGGATCTCGGTGAGGCCGAATGCCAGTGCATTCGGCCCCCCGAACTCCGTGGCGGAACGGCCTGCTACCCCCCGCCCCCCCACGGATCCCCCCCGGGACGAGACTTACCTGGGGTAGATGTTCCAGGCGGCTGCGGCGGCGGCTGCAGCGGCTGGTCTTCCGACCAGCTGCCATCACCGCCATTTGCAGTCTTGTAAAAAAAACACACAAAAAAACGACGTGATAGGCTATGTAAAGATTTACGTAGCCTATCATGGCTGGGTTTTTTTTTAAAAAAAAAAACCCGAAGTGATAGGCTACATAAAAATTTACATAGCCTATCATGGCTGGGTTAAAAAAAACAAAACCGCGTACGCAAATGGCGGCTATGGCTGCCGCCATTTGCGTTCCTTATTTTTGCCATCTTAATCTACGTAAATATTTACGTAGACTATGACGGCGAAAATAAAGGGGAATGCAAATAGCGTAGCAGGCGCTATTTGCATCCCTTTTTGATTCGCCGTTTTAGCCTACGTAAATATTTACGCAGGCTAAAATGGTGAATCAAAAAGGGACGCAAATAGCTCCCGCTACGCTATTTGCGTTCCCCTTTATTTTCGCCATCATAGTCTACGTAAATATTTACATAGATTAAGACAGCAAAAATAAGGAACGCAAATGGCGGCAGCCGTAGCCGCCGCCATTTGCATATGTGGTTTTGTTTTTTTCCCCAGAGCCGTCCGTGGCCAGAAATCCGGCTGCAGATGGCTCTGGCCTGGCTGGGCCTGGACGGCTGCTCCGCGGAGCTGCCGCGGAGGATTCCGGGGGGGAGGAATGGATCGCCTCCCCCCCGTCGAGGATTCCGGGGGGAGGGATGGATCGCCTCCCCCCCCCACCATCAACATAATCCGTGGAAAGGTAAGTAACTTTCATACATCCCTACAATCATACAATAAAATGTACAAGTGCCACTGAAATTTAAGACCTGCAAAAACATTAAAAGTTTTGACAGAACAGAACAATATGGCTTTAAACACTATTTCAAAATGGAATAGAGGTGGAAAATATGAAATGGTGCTGTAGTCATCAGACATTTAATTCATGGTATTTGCATCATTTAAAAAAAAATCTGAAATTATAAAAATGCATCTTTGTTAAATCCATTATGTGGGTCTACGCAGTTTGCAATTGCCAGACTTTAAGTTACGGTACACTTTTTAAAGTCTACAAACTGCTTGTACAAAATTGCTGGAGCTATGCTAAAGAAAAATCTAGAATGTCTCCATTTTAATCTAGAACAGTATCTTGGTTGTTGGTTTGTGGGTTAGTTTGTTTTGGGTCAATTTTTCATGTCAATACTATCCCCACCCCCCACCTCTTTGCTGAAAACAGTATTTTAAAAACAGGCTTGTAGAACATATTTTTATTGGCAGGCTATTAGATGCTGCCTTGGAAATGGCATTGTAGAAGTATTTATTTCTTTCCTAGTATTTCTTTACATAAAACTTTGAACTCGTTCTTTTCAAAATGTGACAAGGATACATGGGATTATTGCAAATTAATTAAACAAATTGTCAGATAAATGAAAAATATCGTATGATTTTCATGCATGTATGTCGCACTAAGTGACACTACACTGCAATTTCTACGTCTATTCATCCCAAGAGAAGATGGGCCATCATATGAAAATTACGGCCATTTGTTGACCATAGGACAATTAAGCCTTATATTGAATAACTGTAATAATTTAAGGTGAAGCATCATAAAAGAGAAGGTTATATTTCATGGAAAAGCAACCTGTAAAACCAGAAAATGGTTGGCTTAATCTGTAGAATCAGGGCTGATACCAATATAGGATCCTCTCCCAAAGCAAATATTAGCTTCAGAAAAGGGATTGTTCTCAGGACCCAAGCAAAGGGAGGAAAGGGTTAAATCCCTCTTCTAATCTTTTTAATTATCAGTCCCCCCAGCTGACACAATGTGCATTTAAAAAAACATGCATGTTAAATGCAAAGATGCATTTTAATGTCACATCTAGTTTAGCTTTTAGAAGAAAGAGAAAACATATACAAATATAGTTTAGGTTGTGTGATGGGTATAGTTTTGAAGCTTCATGAGATCCAGTGCAGACATGACTGTACCAAATGTACTTGGAAATTTTTGAATACAGTGTTGGCGGTTTCGCTGTGTCCTTCACAAATGCACATGGAATTACCAAAGTGCCGGAAAGAACACCAGGTTATTAAGACAAAGGAATGTTTTGATAACTGGCCACTATCGCTGATAGTGTCCTTCTTCCTCGTTCTGCCAGCTCTTTATATGAACTGTTCCATTGCTTTCGCAACATTAATTCCATTTTTGACATGGCCAAAGAGCATGTTTCCTATCCCATCCAATCAGTTGCTCTTGGCAGTGCAGGTGAAGAACACAGCGATCCAATTGTGTGGAGTGGGACCAGAAGTTGCCATAGGCAAGATGCCAGGGCTTACGCATTTAAGAATGAAGTTCTCATCAGCAAAGTCTTTCCAGGACCTGATTCTGTTTCATATTCTGGTCTGGAGGGAGTCTTTAAACCACCTTTTACCTGTTCAGACATCACTGGAGGAAACCACCTGGTGCTGATACCTGCTGGTCAGGGGCAGGATGGATGAGGAGGGATGAGAAGGGAACACGTGGGCTTATGGCTCATTCTCAGGCTGAGAAACATAGTTTATTGGACTGGGAGAATTATGTCTGAACCAACCAATAACTGAGAAGTGTGTGTGTGTGTGTGCAGGGCTTTTCACATTCAATATGCTTTCTTTAAAATGTACTTCTCTACCGTGTTTACATAGACTTTAAAAAAGGCCGGTTCGAATGTGACCAATCTGGCGTGTATGGCATGTTTGGTTCCCATGTTGTATCTGCAACTTTGGAAGTTCACATAGGTCACCTGGATCACATGGATATCTTCCATGCCGGTGTCCCTGGCCCTTTCCATCAGGGCTGCTAACACTGCCATGGGAAGTACCAGCATGATCAGACTGACTGCAGTGATGTAGAATATTAGATGTTGCCATGCCAATGCAATGTGGGAGCCATGGTGCTATGGTAACTATGTTACAGATGCAATATTTGAACCAGGCTGAAATGTTATTTTGATGCAGATGTTGATATTGAGTGATGGACTATTTGTTTATCTGATCAATTGAATTTTAGTAGCAGAAAAGATATAGCCAGGATCTATTGAACATGGAAAAGATATTGGACTTATTTCTGATGAGACTCTCAACACCAGAGTAAAGCAAATGCCATGAAAACTAATAGTTAACATGGAAACCTTAACACTTGTAAAAGCATGGGCAATTCTGACAAGCTTAAGAACTTTAAAGTAGTGACACTTTGGGGCACAATCCATCAAAAAGATATTCTGTGCAAGTCCCACTGAAATGAAATGTAGCTGCACAGTGGAATCCCAGTGGACTGTGTTCCTAGAACATACTGTTTTAAATAGTGAACCACTCTGGGATTTTTAAAAAAATGAAAAGCAGGATATATATTTTTCTTAAAGAAACAAATACATAAATAATAAAAGTACACTCTCCCTTTCACTATCTTTTCTAACAACTGGCTCCATACCTTTTTATGCCTGCCGCCTTCTGAAAACTCAAAAGAGAAAGGTTCCATTATTGGATCTTGACATTCCCATCCCTATCTCCATTACACAATCATAATAATCGGAACTCCGCCCCCTACCCAGCGATAATTCTTTAATTAAGTCAAATAATCAGGAACATTCCAAGTAATTCTGTTTAAGGCACATGGTTTGATCAAATATTGACTTACAGGTGTAGTCAGTACAGCCAAAACCCAAAAGAATAATATTCATGCTATTTATTTTGTATTTAAAGTAGGGATGTCAGAGAATTCTGCCACGGATCTCGGGGAGGCTGAATGCCAGCGCATTCGGCCCCCCGAAATCTGTGGTGGAACGGCCTGCCACCCCCGAAATCTGTGGCAGAACAGCCGGGACAAGATTTACCTGGGGCAGATCTTCCGGGTGGCGGCAGCTCCGGTGGCGGCTCCGTCGGCAGCGGGGTGGCAGCCGGTCTTCTAACCGGCTGCCACCGCCGCCGCCATTTCCCATGTAAAAAAAAAGACGTGATAGGCTATGTAAAGATTTACGTAGCCTATCACGGCTAGGTTTAAAAAAAAAACGTGATAGGCTACGTAAATCTTTACGTAGCCTATCACGTCTGACTTTAAAAAAAAAATTGCGTACGCAATTGGCAGTGGCTACAGCCGCCACCATTTGCGTTCTTTATTTTGTCCCATCTTAGTCTACATAAATATTTACATAGACTAAGACGGCGAAAATAAGGGGAACGCAAATAGCGTCCGCTACGCTATTTGCATTCCCCTGATTTTCTCCATCTTAGTCTACGTAAATATTTATGTAGACTAAGACAGGCCAAAATAAAGAACGCAAATGGCGGCGGCCATAGCCGCCACCATTTGCGTACGCGTGTTTGTTTTTTAAAGTCAGACATGATAGGCTACGTAAAGATTTACGTATCCTATCATGGCTGACTACAGGGACGCAAATGGCGGTGGCTATGGCCGCCGCCATTTGCATCCCTGCTAGCCAGCGGCCGGATGTCCGGCTACTGGCGGAGCTGGCCAACAGCTCCGCAGAACAAAGCCCGCCTGCCCCACCACCCTGTGAAAGGCGTGCGAAACGGAGCACTTACCTGGTGCCGTTCGCGCTGCTTTGCGAATGGCGGCCACATCTGCGGCCACCATTCGCTTCCCCATTTTTGCCGTGATAGGCTATGTAAATATTTACGTAGCCTATCATGGCAAAAAAAGGGAACGCAAATGGTGGCCACCGTAGCCGCCGCCATTTGCACCCCTGTTTCTTTGTCGTGATAGGCTACGTAAATATTTACATAGCCTATCACAGCAAAAAAACAGGAACGCAAATGGCGGCCGCCGTAGCCGCCGCCATTTGCATCCGCAGGCTCCGCACGCCTGCGAATGCACCTGGCCGGCACCTCTGCAGAGTTGCTGCGGAGTGGAGCCGGCCGGGTTAGGATTTCAGGGGGAGGTGCAGAGCGCCTCCCCCGCACTGCGAATCACCCCTTCGAAAAGGTAAGTGACTTTCGCACATTCCTACACTTTAAACAACCTATGCGGAAGTGACTCTTCCAAGTCTGGATGTTACAACAAGCCACCTTAAACAACACTACTATAAGCCATGGGTTCTCATGGTAGCTTCTTTGCGAAATACACCCATGATAAAAAAAACGCACTGGTTCAGGCGTCATGCTAAGCTACCTTGCAACCACCCATGGTGACAACTTAACCGGCTTAACATGATGTGAGAACCAGGATCAAGGAAAGACAGGAACTCAGTATTTGAAATAAAGAAATAATAAATAACGTCATTTCCTATTGCAGTACTTTCAAGATGAAGCTATACATTTGAGGCTTTTCCTCTGTTTTCCAGTTCTGAGCTAGCCCTGTACTCCAAGATCTCCTATCAAGACCTTAGCTATGAGCCATCTAGAACGTCGTATGTAGCAAAGTAGCAGAGATCTTGTAAAGAGGGCTGCTTTCAGTTAGCAGTCTAGAGACTTTGTGAAATTTATTAAGATTCCAAGCATGGACCTTGCTACTAGATCAAATAAAAGGCTTTGCAAAGTATGTTACAAAATAGAACTGGTCGTTTCTGGTCTTTCATTTGGATACAGACTAACTTAGTTGACCTTTATTCCCATTGAAATAAATTGGACTTAAGTCATGACTAACTTGTCCCACTAATTTCAATGGGACCTAAATTCAACTAACTTAATCTGGATCCAACCTATTCTTCTGCTTTTTCTCTTAATGTAACAAAAACCTAATATGCCCTTCTTTGGGAAAATCCTTTCCAACCGTCAGAGTGAAATTAGTCAATTACCCATCCAGGTTTGAGTTCCGTGAATAATGACATCTTTTTCTGTAAGTCATCTTGTTTTGCCCTAAACAAACTCTGCCAAGCCAACCATGAAATCATGTGTGTTTGTAAGGTGCCTGTGATCTGTTTTATAGAACATTAACTCAGTAGACAAATATTGTACTATTTGTGAACTTTAGCTTCTGTTAATATGATTGAAACAAGTGGAAATGGAGATTGTCAAAGCAATTTAACAAAGAGGCCCTGTAAAACTCATTACATCTCAGGTAGTAAAATCACTTTAGAAGGCACATTCTTCAAATCTAAGTTTTATTCAATAAAACCACATTGCTGCATGACCTTTTAAAAGCCTTATATTTCTTGGTAGAGGGGAAAGACAACTGATGGAGTTGGAGGTCCTCATCTTAAATAACTAGTAGCTAAATTTGAATATGTTGTGTTCAAAATCACACAGGATGACATAACGATGTAAGTAAGTCTTCATAGACAGTTAAATGGCCAGTAAGTTATGTTACTGTCATACCATGAAGTAGTTAAAAACCAGTCTTGTGTGTTAGCTGCATCTTAGAGGGATGTAATCAAGACATCAGCAAAATGTTGGCATATAAGTTCATCTTTATAAGGAGTGAAATTATGCAATCAGCAAGTTTTGTCTGCCTGTTTCCATCAAAAGGTTCTGATATTGCTCAACCACAAAGTGGTTGTGATTTGAACCACAGAGTGCCTTTTGAAAGTGCATGTCATAGGCAACATATGGTTTCAGTTAGCAAATGTTGATCTTGGAGCTTGGAATTCAAATACTAAGCTTAGCTTTCCCATTTATCTGCCTTGTCTGAAGATGCTTAGTCTTGCTGTGACATCAGAGCACCTATGCCAATGACAGTTGAGTGTGCTGTTATACCTCTGCCTGCAAAGTGCCAATGTGCTCTCAGAATAGATCAACCAATTATATAAGGAAGTGTTGTAAGGACAGGAAATGGGTAGGAATAGAATGCAAAGGGGAACATCAGAGGAGGAAATGGTATGGGAGAATGAAAATGCTGTATTGTATTGATTGATTGATAGGCCTTTAGCTGTTGTGACAGTACAAATACTTGCAGCTCTTGAGAAGCCAAGGGAGACATGTTGAAAGAGGAATATTCTGTATAGATTATAAATGGTCAGCTCCAGTTATTATAGTTCAGAACTCTGCCTTTGAAGCTAGTTGCTTCAAATGCTGGCATTTCTTCTTGCAGGTGTTTTCTTGAATTATGAAAAATCTTAGCTATCAGTTGTAAATAAAACATAAAGGCCCTTATCCATCTGTAGCAAGTAGTTACGTATGTAAAAACTGTAGGGGTGTATGAAACCCCGCTTACCTGGCTCTGCCGGGTTCCGCAGGTAGGGGGAGGCGATCCGTTCCTCCCCCCCGGAATCCTGTCCGGCTGGCTGCGCTCCGCAGCCAGAACGTGGAGCCACCAGCCGGGCCAACCTGCAGCAGGGCCTCCAGCCACTTCCAGGCTGCTGCGGACGCAAATGGTGTCCTGTGTAGGGGACGACATTTGCGTCCCTAAACCAGCCCGTGATAGGCTACGTAAATATTTACGTAGCCTATCACGGCTAAAGCAGGGATGCAAATGGCGTCCCCTACGCCATTTGTGTTCCCGCTTTAGCCGTGATAGGCTATGTAAATATTTACGTAGTAAATACGTAAATATTTACGTAATACATGGCAAAGAAAAAAGGGAATGCAAATGGTGGCGGCTATGGCGGCCGCCATTTGCGTTCCCTTTTTTAGCTGTGATAGGCTACGTAAATATTTACATAGCCTATCATGGTGAAAAAGGGTACACAAATGGTGGCCGCCATAGCTGCCACCATTTGCGTTCCCTTTTTTTTTGCCGTGATAGGCTACATAAATATTTACATAGCTTATCATGGCCATTCGAAAGATGCGAATGGCGGCTGCAGACACGGCCACCATTCGAGAAACACCGGAAAGGCTGACAAAGGTAGGCTCTGTTCTGGGCCCATTTCGCGGGGGGCAGGGGGCTTCATTCCGCCATGGATTTCGGGGGCGCATTCGGCCTCACCAAGATCCGTGGTGGAATTTTCCGCCATGCCTAAAAAACTGATGGAACCAGATCAGGTGCCCGTCCCCATTTTCATCAGAAGATGCATCCAGTCAGTTTAGTAGGGCTTAGATTAATATTGGGATCCAGATGGGGATAGGCATCCAAGCATACAGTGACAATGCAAACAGAATGCAGCTGATGTGCGCAGGACCCTCTGTATGCCCTGGCCATGGGCTGCTAAGGTTTGGAGGTGCCGAGATAATGATAAGCCAGATCCAGGTTTGCTTACAAGGAGGCTTTATTGAGTACTTACAGCACACAGGCGTACCCAGTGGTTGGATCAGACAGCTTCGCTGAACCCAGAGCCAAGGGGTACAATGGGTTTTATACCATACATGTTAGCAGTGAGGCAGCATGACAGCAGCAAGCGTTAATTAGCGTTCATCTGCAACTTTCCCAGCATAGGCTAACAGCGCTTGTTCAGAAGGAAAACAACCAGAACTTTCCCAGCACAGACACCTGTAAACATAGCCTCACTTCTCAGGCACATCCTAGGCCTGATAAGATTCAGAGCTTGTTAGCATGGAATGTGCTGAGGCGGTGATATCGACCTTTGACTCATCTCACAAGCTCAGAGGCCCACTAGCAAGGAAATTGCACTGATAATGAACCTAAAGAGAGCACTATGGATCTCTAGGCCCTTCTAAAACTACAGGTGACTTGGTTACAGGTCTGGGGTCATTACACCCTCTTGCTGGATCACTGCAAAGGATCCTAGCCCTCCAGGCTTCAAAATAGATAAATTGTATAATCTTGTCATAAGCCACCTTGGGGATCATTTAGATCAGATGGCAGAGTTATACATTCTTGAAATAAATATATTTTAAAATGTATTTATTTATTGATCAGAGTTATAAAAGCAGGGAACATACCATCAAACTGATAATAATATATAACAATAAAACTACACAAGAATAAAAGTGATAATTAGCGCTAAAACTGCACACTCTGTTGTCTGCTACAGAACATAGCCAGTTGGGTCAGACTTCATGGAAAGCCTGTGTGAAGAAATATGTCTTGAGAAGATGTCTGCATGTCAAAACTGTCAGGGCCTGTCTAATGACAGTTGGTAAGGTCTTCCAGAGGGTGGGTGCTGCAACTCCGAGCGCTCTACTGCGAGTACTCCTAAGGCAAACCTCAGCAGCGTGTGGCACCCTCAGGAGTGCTCCCTCTGATGATCGCAAAGATCGTCCAGGGACATAAGGGGTGAGGTGGTCCCTAAGGTAACGTAGTCCCAAGTTGTTTAGGGATTTATATGTTAACAATAACATCTTGAACTTGTCCCGGTAACTTATTGATAGCCAGTGTTGTTCTCATAACAAATGTGTAACTTGCTGTTGGAAAGAGGTCCCAGTGAGCAGCCTTGCCACCACATTCTGCACCAGCTGGAGCTTCCAGACCAAGCCCAAGGGAAGCCATACATATAGGGATGTACTAAATCCCTACCTGGCTCTGTGCCGGTCAATCCACGGTGGGGGGGAAGTGCTCCGTCCCTCCCCCCGGAATCCTCCCTGGCTGGCTCCACTCCACAGCGGCTCTGCGGAGCCGCCGGCTGGGGTCGGATGCAGCCGGAGTTCTGGCCGCTGCCGGGCTGCTGCGGCTGCAAATGGTGGCCGTCATAGCAGCCGCCATTTGCATCCTTGCAGTAAGCCGTGATAGGCTACGGAAGTATTTATGTAGCGTATCACGGCAAAAGGCAGCCACGCAAATGGCAGCTGCTACGCTATTTGCGTGGCTGCCTTTTACCGTGATAGGCTACGTAAACACTTAGGTAGCCTATCACGGCTTACTGCAAGGACGCAAATGGCATAGCAGCCACTATTTGCACCCATGCTCTTTGCTGCCATTTGTGGCTGCAGCAGCCCGGCAGCAGCCGGGAGACCAGCCGCCGCCACCGCTGCCACATCCACTGCTCGAGCTGCCGGAGCCGTAGGATCCGCCGCCGGGTACGTTCCGTCCTGGGGGGATTCCGTGAGATGGCGGGGTGGGGGAGGCTGTTCCGCCACGGATTCCGGGGGGCCAGATTCTAAAGAATCCTGTCTCACTGGAGTCCGTGGCGGAATTCTCTAACATCCCTACCTACATAGAAGGCATTACTATAATCCAGTCTTGAGGTTACCAGTGCCTGAACCCCCATGGCTAAGCTATCATGGTCCATAGCCATAGCTGGCATACCAGCCAAAGCTGGTAAAAGGTCCTAGCCTAAAACCTCCAGTGATAAGGGACACATCTCTATTCCAGTTCAGCAAATTCTTGAAAGATCTGCTAGTTTACCCATCACTTTGGGGTTGTACCAAGGGTTCTGCCTGGCCCGCAATGGGAGTGCTCCCTAAGTAGAATTGCACTCAGGGCACCCCAGCTGGGAGGAAGGGGTGGGGAAGCAATTTTTGCAGATTTCCCCTCCCTCTGCAGCCCCCAGCACCACCTCCCATGATGTTCTGGAGGATCCCCAAACCTTCAGGAGCATATGGGGGGGGCACAGGGGTCTGCTGGGAAGGGAAAATTGGCAAAGATCTCCTCCTCCCTCTTCCACTAGTGAAAATACTCTGCGAGATCAGAAACCTTCCACCGACAGAAGAAGCCTTTCCATCCATGGGAGTCAGATCCAAGCCACTCACCTTTAAAACAGCATCCCTCTGTCTTTTTAAAATAAAACAAAACCCTGCCCCAAAATATAAACCTAGAATGAGGATGTCAGATACCATGTTTTTAAAAGAGAGGAAAAACCCTTAATATTTGATCCTACATGTTATTCGATTAGACTCTTGGGTGTAATTTTGTGTAGAAATGCATTGCTTTTAGGAACAATATGTTTGTTAGGAGATCAGTGCTGGATCAATGACAATGTCTAACTTTTCTTTCTTTTTTATGCAACCATATATAGCTTATAGAAACGTTGCATGCATCAGAGGAATTAGCACAACTTCAGCATGTAAATTAGATTGAAAAGCAATTTTATTTAAGATTTATATAGAAATAGATTTCTATGTGAGCAACTGCCCATATTGCATTTACAGGATAGTCTAATATAAGATATATTATTGTTCCCACACTTTTGACCCCATTTGTGAAGGGCATATGTAGCAATTCAGTAACTTTAAGGCTCATGCAAAATCAGTCACTGATGTAGTAGGATGTTATAACCAACTGCTAATGCAGATTCACTAGACAGTGGCTAATAGCATTATAATAGCTTACATTATTTATGATATGCAGAATATTTTCCATCAGTATTAGTATAGTATGCCAATAACACTATTATATACTATATATTACCAGGGAGCTGCTGACGGCAGTGCAATTTCCTTATTATTGTTTGGAGATTTTCTTCCATTCAGTACCATACATTTCTTATTTTTCCTGGACCTGTCATTGCCTTATCTGAACACTTCCTGATCTTATTTACTGGAAACCTATTCTCTTAGCTGAAGGAAAGCTAAAGATAAGCAGTTGAAAATATCAGCAACAAAGCCAAGGCTATGCAGTTCAGAGGCGAGAAGACTAACTCAGATCCAAAACCGCCTACTGTATGTAGCTATATTTGCAAGTGTACGGGTAATGATTACTAGATTAAACTGTGTTTAACTGTCTGGTCCCATTCAGTACGATTGTGTGTGTTTGGTTTTTTAAAAATGGCCTTTACAAGCTTATACACATGGATTACTATCAAAATCACTGCAGGGATCTGTTGCCCACACAAAGCAACCAGAGACAGCTTGTGTGTGTATCCCTACTGTGTATCCTGAGTACACTCGGACATTAAAAACAATGGGGAAATCCTTGTTCACATGTATAGCTCCATTCGGGCAATGGGAATGAACTGAACTGAAGCATATAGAGAAGTTTCTTAAGTCCTGTAGATTCTAATGGGACTTAAAGCCACATAGATTGCTCTCATGCTGTGGTCATGATTTTTATGCAGATATATGTAAAATGCAATATGGTAGCCCTGGATTTTAAATGTAAGTAGAAATGCATAGTCTAGTCTTGTGCTGTGAATTACTGTAGTAGTTTAAAACAAACAAACGAAAACCAACTTTCAGGTGCACCTGTAACATGCTGATATAAGAAAATACTTATTTGATGCAAAAAGTGTTGCAATTTTATCCATACCTTCAAATTGTACTTCAGATTGTCCCAGTCGGCATGAGAGTGGTACTGTTGAGACCAGAGGTAGAAGGGGTAGTGAAGTTTATTATTTTGTTATCTTCCTTGTTTAAACAGTATTTTTGCTGTATCTTTATTAATAGGAAAAACAAGAGTCTTGTGACACCTTAAAGATTCACACATACACTTTCGTGGACTGTAGTCCATCAGATGCATGAAGTGTTGTCCTGAGTTAGAGGGAGATTTACACATGGTTGGGTGGAATTGTTAACAGTGAGGGAAATAAAATGCAGAAAGTAAATGTCATGTGTAGTGAAACCTTTATCCTGGTTTAAGCCACAGATGTTAGAACTGAACCTTTATTCTCAGATATTTTCTCCCAGAACATCCATAGCTATATAGATGCAGTCAGCAATGAAACTCATCTGAAAATCTGAGGAAGGTCCTGTGTAACCTAGGACCATTTATTTCAATGGGTCTACTCTAAGTATGACTAAATCTGGATCAAACCCATTTTGAGGTTGTTATATGCCTGTAAACAGTATGTGCCTTTGAATTTCCCCCATTACCTTTTTTATGTTTAGGTGCTTCTCTCTCTGTTATGAGAGTGTTCTCTTTGTTTCCTATAAGCATCTGTTTCATGTTGAAGACCACATTTCAACAGTATACCAGTGACCTCCAGTTGTACTAGTACTACAGAAGGGATTGCAATGTCACAAGAAGCAGTAATTTTACTGATGTGCCTGTGATATAAATGATCCATAATAATATGAGAATACACATTAAAACATGATTACAGTGGAGCTTGAAATGTACGATAGCTTCCTAATATATGTAGATTATTATTTTTCTTTTTCAGAAAACAAATTACTTTAAGTGTTTGTTCTGCCCCTGTTAAAAATATCATTTATGAGAATAACACTTTATGTGACACAATTTGTTTGTTAGATGTTGACTGTCAAAAATAAAAGAATATAAAATGAATTCAGTCATTCCATTCCATTGCTTCTGGTGATGCAGTGCATGCACACAGAGCTGCTGTGTGTTTGTGTGGAACATAGGAAGCTGCCTTATACTGAGTCAGACCATTGGCCCATCTAGCCTAGTATAGTGGACACTGGCTGGCAGCTGCTCTCCAGGGTTTCAGGCAGGAGTTTTTCCAGTCCTACCTGGAGATGCCAGGTTAGAACCTAGGACCTTCTGCATGCAAAGCAGGTGCTCTACCACTGAGCCATGGCCCCTTCATTCATTTAGGGAGTGCCTTGTGGCGAAGGGGCTTGCGTAACTCAATGAAGCCATAAGCTATTCCGTGAAGGGCCACCCAAGACGGACAGGTCATGGCAGAGAGTTCTGACAAAATGTGGTCCACTGGAGAAGGAAATGGCAACCCACTCCAGTATTCTTGCCAAGAAAACCCCATGGAACGTATCACAAGGCTAAAAGAGATGACGCCGGAAGATGAGCCCCTCAGGTCGGAAGGTGTCCAATATGCTTCTGGGGAAGAGCAGAGGGTATTTCCAAGTAGCGCCAGAAAGAGTGAAGCGGCTGGGCCAAACCCGAAAGGACACTCAGCTGTGGATGTGTCTGGTGGTGAAAAGAAAATCCGATGCTGTAAATAACAATATTGTTTAGGAACCTGGAATGTCAGATCAATGAATCAAGGTAAGCTGGAGGTGGTCAAACATGAGATGGCAAGATTGAACATCGACATCTTGGGAATCAGCGAACTAAAATGGACAGGCATGGGCGAATTTAATTCAGGTGACTATCATATCTACTATTGTGGGCAAGAATCCCTTAGAAGAAATGGAGTAGCACTCATAGTCAACAAAAGGGTGGGAAAAGCAGTACTGGGGTACAATCTTAAAAATGATAGAATGATCTCAGTACGAATCCAAGGCAAACCATTCAACATCACAGTAATTCAAGTCTATGCCCCAACCACTGAGGCCGAAGAAGCTGAGGTTGATCGGTTCTATGAAGACCTACAACACCTTCTAGAACTAACACCAAAAAAAGATGTCCTCTTCATCATAGGGGATTGGAATGCTAAAGTAGGAAGTCAAGAAATCACCGGGAGAACAGGCAGGCATGGCCTTGGTGTACAAAATGAAGCAGGACAAAAGCTAATAGAGTTTTGCCAAGAGAACATGCTGATCATAGCAAACACTCTTTTCCAACAGCACAAGAGGCGACTCTACACATGGACGTCACCAGATGGTCAATATCGAAATCAGATTGATTATGTCCTTTGCAGCCAAAGATGGAGAAGCTCCATACAGTCAGTAAAAACAAGACCTGGAGCTGACTGTGGCTCAGATCATGAGCTGCTTCTTGCAAAATTTCGTCTTAAATTGAAGAACGTCGGGAAAACCACTAAACCTTTCAGGTATGACCTAAATCATATCCCTGATGAATATACAGTGGAGGTGAGGAATAGATTTCAGGGATTAGACCTGATAGACAGAGTGCCTGAGGAACTATGGACGGAGGTGCGTAACATTGTTCAGGAGGCAGCAACGAAATCCATCCCAAAGAAAAAGAAATGCAAGAAAGCCAAGTGGCTGTCTGATGAGGCTTTACAAGTAGCTCACGAAAGAAGGGAAGCGAAAAGCAAGGGAGAAAGGGGAAGATATACCCAACTGAATGCAGAGTTCCAGAGAATAGCAAGGAGAGACAAGAAGGCCTTCTTAAATGAACAATGCAAAGAAATCGAGGAAAACAACAGAATGGGAAAGACTAGAGATCTCTTCAAGAAAATTGGAGATCTCAAGGGAACGTTTTGTGCAAAGACGGGCATGATCAGGGACAAAGAAGGCAGGGACCTAACAGAAGCAGATGAGATTAAGAAGAGGTGGCAAGAATACACAGAAGAACTATACAGGAAAGATCTGAATGTCTCTGATAGCCATGATAGTGCGGTCACTGAACTTGAGCCGGACATCCTAGAGAGTGAAGTCAAGTGGGCCTTAGGAAGCATTACTAACAACAAAGCTAGCGGAGATGACAGTATTCCAGCTGAGCTATTTAAAATCCTAAAAGATGATGCTGTTAAAGTGCTGCATTCAATATGCCAACACATTTGGAACACTCAACAATGGCCGCAAGACTGGAAAAGGTCAGTTTACATTCCAATTCCAAAGAAGGGCAACGCCAAAGAGTGTTCAAACTACCGCACAATTGCGCTCATTTCACATGCCAGCAAGGTGATGCTCAAAATCCTACAAGCTAGGCTTCAGCAGTATGCGAACCGAGAATTACCGGAAGTACAAGCTGGGTTTAGAAGAGGCAGAGGAACTAGAGATCAAATTGCCAACATTCGCTGCATCATGGAGAAAGCAAAAGAATTCCAGAAAAACGTCTATTTCTGCTTCATTGACTACGCTAAAGCCTTTGATTGTGTGGATCACAACAAACTGTGGCAAATTCTTAAAGTGATGGGTGTACCAGACCACCTTACCTGTCTCCTGAGAAACCTGTACGAGGGTCAAGAAGCAACAGTAAGAACCAGACATGGAACAACCGATTGGTTCAAAATTGGGAAAGGAGTACGACAAGGCTGCATATTGTCACCCTGCTTATTTAACTTATATGCAGAGTACATCATGAGAAATGCCGGGTTGGATGAATCAGAGGTCGGAATTAAGATTGCTGGGAGAATTATCAACAACCTCCGATATGCAGACGATACCACCCTAATGGCAGAAAGCGAAGAGGATCTAAAGAGCCTCTTGAGGGTGAAAGAGGAGAGTGCAAAAGCTGGTTTGAAACTCAACATTAAAAAAACTAAGATCATGGCATCTGGCCCCATCACTTCCTGGCATATAGAAGGGGAAGAAATGGAAGCAGTTTTTACTTTCTTGGGTTCCAAGATCACCGCAGACGGTGACTGTAGCCATGAAATTAAAAGACGCTTGCTCCTTGGAAGGAAAGCTATGGCCAACCTAGACAGCATAGTAAGAAGCAGAGACATCACCTTGCCGACCAAGGTTCGTATAATCAAAGCTATGGTTTTCCCAGTAGTAATGTATGGCTGTGAGAGCTGGACTATAAGGAAGGCTGAGCGCCGAAGAATTGATGCCTTCGAACTGTGGTGCTGGAGAAGACTCTTACGAGTGCCCTGGACTGCAAGGAGGTCAAATCAGTCCATCCTAAAGGAAATCAACCCTGAGTGCTCATTGGAAGGACAGATACTGAAGCTGAAGCTCCAATATTTTGGCCACCTAATGCGAAGAGAAAACTCCCTGGAAAAGACCCTGATGCTGGGAAAGACTGAAGGCAAAAGGAGAAGGGGACGGCAGAGTATGAGATGGCTAGATAGCATCACGGATGCAATGAATATGAACTTGAGCACGCTCCGGGAGAGAGCGCAGGACAGGAAGGCCTGGCGTGCCATGGTCCATGGGGTCACGAAGAGTCGGACACGACTGAACGACTGAACAACAACAACAACATCTACCTAAACTAAAGTGGTAAGGACTGTTGAAGTATTTTGCTATCTGCAGCTGTCTTTCTCTCTGTGTCTGGACCCCTGTCCATTGTCCACCATTATATCCTGAATACTATTTCCCTTAACTACCAAACTATTCCAGGTCTTAGGTAGCAGAGTTGTCCTTAGAACCTGGAAGCAGTACTGGCCTAGATGGACCAACAGTATCATGCAGGCTATTATAAAATGGGGGGAGGTGCCATCACAATAAAGCATACAAATGGGCAAGTTGCATAACTGATTTCTTTTGAAGAATTTGTGGGGGGGGGCGGAATTCTCGTCACCAGATCTGTTAAAAATTGAAGAATATGAAGTCTCTTGTGGTAGATGATTTTGAAATGAAATTGTAGCTGCGATCTTACCTTAAGTAATAGAAAAGACAGAAAAGTATCTGGAAAGCACAATGTAATGGACAAAATAATATTCAGAATGACTTTCTAGCTGCAACAGGAGCATTCTCCAAGGCTACATGGCATATGTCTCAGTGTTTGGTATACATTAAAGTCATGAAATCATTTTTATCCCACTTAGAAGCCTGCTGTTCGGCTGCTCACATAGACACAGATGGAGGATATATATGTACACATCTACAGTATATAGAAATATTTCAGGCATGTTATTTTCATCTTGGCATTCTCTTTTTCTAGCTACAAGCTGTCTACATTTCTTAACTACACATTTGAGACTTACACAAACATTTGGAACATAACAATGCTACCAAGATGGCAATGCTTCTGTGCTCTCTTATGTGTTAAGATGTCTTCTCCACACACTTCCAGATAATTCTCATGAAGTCACTACATATCAGTCTCCCCATACAGGGTCCTGTGATATTTCCTTTCATAGATCTATGTATGTAGTACTAACAATTATAAGAAAGAATGAGCAATGAGCATCTCATTGGAGCCAATGGAAGGCGGGCACCTGTTTGGGACAATCAAGGAGTAGGAGAGGATGCTCAACTCTTTTCCCCATCTGCTGAATCTTCCCTGTAAACTCTCCCCCTGGAATTTTTATTTCTGTATTCCGTGCATTCCCCTGGCTAGCTTTGAGACCAAAAATAAGGATTAGTGAAAAATGGCCTGAGGAAAGTTTTTAGGGGAGAGGAAAACAGCTGGAAGAGGGAGAGTTAAGCACCCTTCCTTACTCATACCAATTAATTATTTGTATTCAGCCAAAAAGTCTTATTGATTTCAATTAAGCTATCTAACTTTCTGTCTTACAATCTGGAATGTTATGGTCTCCCAGAGTAGTAGAAATTAGAAAATGATGTATTAAAGAAATAGTTGAAATACTTATATTTAGAAGCAACATTACATATTATACATGTGGTATTAAATATCACAAATTGCAAACCACCTTTTAGGATGTAAAAGCCCTCAGAGGGTGGGGTACAAACAGTATCTAAAGTATCATCACCATCCAGGTACCACCATTCTTAAATATCTAAACACCTGCACTAAAATTTTTCAGGCCAGCAATTAATAACATGCAGGCTGAACTTTAAAAAATCTTCAGGGTTAGTGGTGGAACCACATAAACTTGAGGGGAGGGGGATGAATTCCACAAATGTGAGGCCACCACTGATAAATGCCCTGTGTGCTTAGTGAATCTGAAAACACCTATAATAACATAGAATCATAGAACAGACAGTAGGGTTGGAAGGAACATATAAGACCATCGAGTCCAACCCACTGCTCAGTGCAGGAATCCAAGTCAAAGCATCCCTGACAAGTGGCTCTCCAGCCTCATCTTGAATGCCTCCAGTGTGGGAAAGCCCACCACCTCCCTAGTTAATTGGTTCCATTTTTGTAGTGCTCTAATAGTCAGGACATTTTTCCTGATGTCCAGCCAGAATCTGGCTTCCTGTAACTTGAGCCCATTAGTCGGTCTCCGGCATTCTGGGATGATCGAGAAAAGATCCTGGCCTTCCTCTCTCTGACAACCCTTCAAGTACTTGAAAAGCACTATCGTATCTCCCGTCAGTCTTCTCTTCTCAAGGCTATACATGCCCAGTTCTTTCAGTCTCTCTTCATAGGGCTTTGTTTCCAGTCCCCTTATCATCTTTGTTGCCCTCCTCTGACACCTTTCCAGTTTGTCTGCATAACCAAGTATAACAGCAAATATTAGCAATCTCTACTGATTTATTTATGCCCTCCTAACTGTGTGCTTTCCCAAGATATCCATCTCTCGTTCACTTGTGACAAAATCCATTTGAGGACATATAAAGAATTTTCTGTAGATTTGTAATTTTGCATATGTATAATAATAAAGGGGGTGGGAAGAAATAAGGAATTTCCTTTCTGTAGAAACTGCAGCAAAACCCACCTAGTCAATATGTACAGAGCTGTCATAGGAAAATAGTGGAAAGTGTCAGTCACCCAGGGCCAGTGCTTAGTGTGTGTACAGACAGAGCGGAGAGGAGAGAAAACATGGCCTCAAAAAAGCAAAGCACAAGGACCCTCCATGGATAGTATTTTTCAAAGGGGGTATGTGTGCGCGCACATAGAGCAATAAAATGGAGTCACTACTACTTGCAAGCATAAATTACTGTAAGTTACATAAGTAATTGGTCCATTGGGACAATTGTTTGAGGCTTCATATGAATACTTCTCTCTTATGCTTCCCCTGTGTAGTTTTGATCTTGTGCATGATGAGAGGACAGAGGAAGGTTGAGGGAGGATCTGGGTCACTGAGTCAACCACTCAAGATCTCATGGATACATGGCAACCAAACCCTTTTAAAAACTATACTTACTATGTTGTTCCTCCTCTTCCTTCCTCCCCTCCCCCAAAAAACCCACCCCACACCAAAACCGCACTCCTCCTTCCTATTAAAAGAGTCTGTGGCTTTCCTCTAGCTAAAGTTAGTCATGACTATATCCCACTGAAAGCAGTGGGACTTAAGTTAGTCACAACTGGCTCATACAATGGGAGTTACAGCTATAGCTGGTTCAAGGGAGCTTCTGTGTTGAAGGAACACTTGTTAGGGAAAATACCCTTTTGATTTCAGAAATTTTTTTAGATTATTTTTTATTTTCGGCATAGAAACCCTGGAGTTGATTGTTTATCACAACATTACTTATGATTTAATTCTTACTCAGACCTGCATCATCTCTCTCTCACACACACTCTGTGTGTGTGTGTGTGTGTGTGTGTGTGTGTGTGTGTGTGTTTAAGTCACAGCTTCATTTACTATGCAAAGGGCTTATTTTGCAGTCATGTATTGTTTACTTAAGAGACCTCATGTGACTGAGTTTTAGAGGGAAACAAAGATTCCTTTGATCCTTCAGGAAAATCTTTTCCTGTAAGTAGCCTCCTCATGGTGAGCTTTTGGAAATCTGGACAGATCATTGTCCATCTGTTTCTGCAACTTCTGTGATCGCTATCCAGCAAATGCTCTTTAATCTGCAGAGAAGTTTCCAAAGTTGAAAATGTGCTTCCCAGGTGCTGAGAAGGTCACAAAGCCGCACCAGTGAGTGAAATTCAGGAAAAGCCATCCATAGGAAATGAACATCCATGGAGACATTTGATTAGAAAGGCCAAGTCCCTGTCCTTTTGATTTTTCATGGGGTGTGGTGGAGTTTAGAAACAAGAGGTACGGAACCATATAAGAAACCATGCTGATCACACATCCTGTGTTCTCATCAAGCTAGAATGAACAGAGAGAGAGAGAGAGAGAGAGATTGACAGTTTGAATAAGGAATGACTTTTATTTTGGCATTGGAGAGGCACAGGACAAACACTTAAAGTGTTCCTGCAGAAGGCTGATGAAACCAAGTCCTGTAAACAGCCTTCCATTTGGAACTATCCTTTACTGGTGAAGAGTTATTCAACCACCAGTTTTATTTTTCATAAATGGAGATGTTTTCTATCGGCATGGTTTAGATTGGCCTGGGATGAAATGGCCCTCACCATTTCGCCACCCTTTTGGCGTGTTGAGAAATGGGGAGAGCTATTTCAGCTGTTGTTGTTGTTGTTGTTGTTGTTATTCAAGATTGCATCTACTTTCATTCCAAAAAGAGAAGAAATTACCATGGCAGTGGATTTTAAGCCGCATGTGCTGCTATTTGTAAGGGTGGGAGCAGAAAAATTTGGACTATCTTTCCTTCACTTCCTGCCTCATATCAAGCCTGGAGCTGATTATATCAAACGTAACTACTCCAATTTTGATACCAGGTGTTTTATCATCTTTGGGACATTTAGAGCTCTTTCCTTGCTTTCTGAAAGCTGAGTTACATTGACCTCACCAGCAAGTCACCTAGTGAACAAAGGTCTTGAGAATAGAGTGCTGATGAACCAAATCATTTATTTTCCACTCTTTCATTGGGATAGCCCTTTGAGGGTAAACATCCTTGCATGAGAGGGACTTGGCAGGTTCCCACAAGGGCCAGCAGAGATGGAGGGAAAACACAAGGGAGTCTGATCACTTTCTCTTTCGTTATTTAACTAAATTGCTGGTTATTTTTAGCCAAATAAATACTGCATAAAATATGCACATCATCGTTTTCTGTGCTTGTCAGTAAATGGCAGAATTAGTTTAACAGTTCTCATATAATGATATAGTTAAATGGAGCTGGGTGTGATTGAGGATTGTTCAGTAGTATGTGGTAGCCTCAGAATTAAGAGTAAGACTGAATTTATCTTCTGTGATCATGTCATTGTAGTAGAACCTCAACTGCTGTAGTGGCTTTTAGTAACAGGTCACTGTTTCTCTAGGCTGTTGAAGCAAGGTAAGGGCCTCTGTAGAGCAGGTCAGGCTCAGGATGATGAGACAGTATTATTTATTTGTTTGTTTATTTTTATTTATTGCATTTATATCCCGCCTTCTTTCCTCTTGCAAGGAACCCAAGGCAGCTTACATTATCCTCCTCCTCCTCTTCTCTTTTTTATCCTCACAGCAACAACTCTGTGAGGTAGGTTGGGCTGAGAGTCTGTGACTGGCCCACCCAGTGAGCTTCCATGGCTGAGTAGGGACCAGAACCCAGATCTCCCAGCTCCCTGTCCAGCACTCTCACCACTACACCGCACTGGCTCTGTAGAGAGGGCCTTTTAATGATTCTCATTCTGTGACTGACGAGAAATGAATGAAATGTGTTGGTGGAGTATAGGAGTTGTAGTCTAAGACATCTGGAGGACACCAGGTTGCGAAGGCTGATTACTTGGATCAAAATCTGTCACAAATGTATCTGAGTACGGTAAAGTGGCAGATATAGTAGGTCTCTCATTAACTGAATTCATCATTCAGTTTTGTTTACAGCCTTTTAAGCCCTAGCCTGGCCTGTAAGTAATTTCAAGGCATTACTGCTGCTCCTACTTAGAAGCTATAGTTCATTTAAAAGACTGAATTAAAAAATGAAACAAATGAGTATTCATTGTTCATTCATTTTCATAATAAAAAAACAAATGGGAATTTGAATAACTGAAAACAAAACAAATATTTGTTTGGTCATTCATCCATTAGAATCATAGAAGTGTAGGGTTGGAAGGTGCCTATAACACCATCAAGTCCAACCCCCTGCTAGGGGTGTACGAAACTCCCTTACCTTGCATCTGCTGGTGTCCTCGGGGTGGGGGAGAGGAGATCCGTCCCTCACCCCTGGAATCCTCGCTGGCCGGCTCCACTCCGGGGCAAGTCCGCAGAGCTGCCGGCCGGCTCCGAAGTGCCAGCGATACGGCTGCCATTGCTGTATCGCTGGTGGGCCAGAGTAACTGCAGCCACAAATGGTGTCCAGGATGCCATTTGTGGATGTAAAGGCCTTAGTTTAAGGTAAATGCAGTCATAAATGGCTGCATTTACCTTAAACTAAGGCCTTTATGGCCGCAAATGGTGTCCTGGATGCCATTTGCGGCCGCAGTTACTCCGCTCCAGAGCTGACCGGTGGGGAGGATCCGGCCAACGAGGATTCCTCTTGCAGGTAAGAGATCTGATCCTCCACAGACTTCTATTGAATCCGGCCTCACTGGGGTCCGGGAAGGATTTCTCCAATATCCCTACCCCCTGTTCAATGCAGGAATCTAAGTCAAAGCATCCCTGACAGATTGCTGTCCAGCCTCGTGTTGAATGCCCCCAGTGTGGGAGAGCCCACCACCTCACCAGGTAATTGGTTCCATTGTCGTAGTGCTCTAACAGTCAGGAAGTTTTTCCTGATGTTCAGTCGGAATCTGGCTTCCTGTAACTTGAGCCCATTATTTTGTGTCCTGCACTCTGGGATGATGGAGAAGAGATCCTGGCCTTCCTCTCTGAGGCAGTCTTTCAAGTACTTGAAGAGTGCTATCATATCTCCCCTCAGTCTTCTCTTCTCAAGGCTAAACATGCCCAGTTCTTTCAGTCTCTCCTCATAGGGCTTTGTTTCCAGTCCCCTGATGATGTGATTCATGTCCGTTGCCCTCCTCTGAACTCCATCCAGTTTGTCTGCATCCTTCTTAATGTGTGGCACCCAGAACTGGACACAGTACTCCGGATGCTGCCTAACCAGTGCTGAGTAGAGGGGAACTAGTACTTCATGTGATTTTGAATCTATACTTCTGATAATGCAGCCCAGAATAGCATTTGCCTTTTTTTGCAGCCACATCACATTGTTGGCTCATGTTCAGCTTGTGATCTACAACAATTCCAAGATCCTTCTCGCTTGTAGTATTTTTGAGCCAAGTATCAGTATCACCCCCATCTTATAACTGTGGATTTGGTTTCTTTTTCCTAAGGGCAGAACTTGGCATTTCCCTATTAAATTTCATTCTGTTGTTTTCTGCCCAGCGCTCCAGCCTATCACGATCATGTTGAATTCTGTTTCTGTCTTCCAGGGTATTAGCTATCCCGCCCAATTTTGTGTCATCTGCAAATTTGATCAGCATTCCCTGCACCTCCTCCTCCAAGTCATTAATAAAAATGTTGAAGAGCGCTGGGCCCAGGAGGACTGACCATTAGTTTTTAACAGCTTTGCACTGGAGGTATTGTTTTGAAATGAGGAAATATGCTAGAACTCTATATATGTTTCACAGGGAGGGGAAAGAGACAGCAGAGAAATTTAGACTGAAAGCTCTATTTAGCTTAGATAGCCGTTAGGGCTGTGTCTTTCCATCTTTTTAATTGCTTGTAAAATCTTTTGTCCTATCTATTCAAAATTTTGCTAGTCTCATGCCTGTGTGTGTGTGTTGTGGTGGTGATGGTGGTGGTGGTAGTAGAATGTCCACAAATTTTGTGCCATATGGATGGAAAACATCAGAGCTGCCAGCAGAAGAAGACTGACTAAGGGGGCAATCTTATGCATGTTTTCACAGAAAAAAAATCCTATAACTCTTGGGCCTGCTGGGAGGTGTAGGATTTTTTTCTCTAAACGTGCATAGCATTGCGACTTAAGTCTTCCATTGAAATCAGTGGAAGAAAAATGAGACGGTTTTTGCAATTCAAACAAGTAGGAAAATGAAATGATTCCCTCTTCCCCCGCATGCTCCTATAATTGATCGTTATAGCTGTTTACAAGTACAATGATAAAGCACAACACACTGAAACTTCTTACAAGGATATTTGAGGTCTCAAAAAAAAAAAAATGTAGCACCACTACTAAAAGAGCAGGTCCCTGTGGATTAGAGGTTGTGCTGATCAGTCTGATCTTCTGCAAGATTTTCTCAGTTCAGAAAAACCATTCAGAGGTAACTGTTTCACAGCAGAGATATTTGAAAATGTTGTACTATGATGGCTGCTCCAAAGAGAAATTTTTGTGCCCCCCTTTCCCATAACCTAATATTATGAACGTCCAACGTGGTCCGGTTGCCTTCTGAAGATCCACCTGCCAGGCACAGGCATCAGCACAGTCAGCTGATGGGTCCCGATACATGATTGATTACTATAGTCTGAAACGGTCATAATATTGATGACTTTGGAGGAAAGTGTTTGCAACTCCTTTGTTATTTTTGCCCTTTCTTGATTAGAGATGAAATACATAATGGAACAAATTGCCTTTTTTTGGGGGGGGGGGATTCTTTGATGTCCTAGATGTCCTCCCCAGAACAGATGATCCTTCATCAGTGTTAAGAAAGTAGTAAAACAATTCTCTTTCATACCTTCTTGGTATAAAATATGATGGATAGACAAGAAAGACAGAATGGAAGGAAGTCTACTAGGGCAGGCTATGAGGCTTGCCAAAGCAAAACTTACTTGCCCTGAGAGCCAAGAAAGCCTTTAGATGCATTGGGGAAAGAGAGGTGCAGTCCCTGGCAACATAGTGAATGCTGCTTTAGATAGTTACTCAACTTTCAGGAATGACATCTGAGGGGGTGCAGAGGACTATGGTGGGGGGAATGTCGAAAAATGCCAATGTATACATGGAATACTGCAAGTGACCCTTTGTATGCTGGCTTCAGTGTTTCTAATTTGAACCTCTGATCATACTTTAAGAAGTCGGTGAAGAAGAAATGTTACTGAACCAGTATGTTGTTGGTTTAATTATGTCAGTTATCCACAACCTATAGTTGGTTGGGGAAGAAGGATGTGGAAAAACAATGCTGTCAGATAATGTGGTATGACATTGTAGCCTAAGGCATGACTTTGCACTTCAAACAAACCTGTTGTTTGGTGAATCAAAAGCACAGGGTTAGGTTTCTAGGGACGTTGTAGTAAAAGAAAGTTGGCTTTTATTTTGGCAGTCCCCAAATGGGCCTGGCCTAGATCTTAGCTTCTATATTTTTATTAATCTCTCTCCTTTTATTTATAGTAATTTGTTCCTCAAGTAATATTAGGTCTATTTATTGCCATTAGCTCTTGAATGGACTTAGTGTTGCCTTACAAGGCAGGCTTAGCTTGCAGTGAGTGGCTTAAACTGCGGGCTGCTTGTCCTTTTGCATAATAATTTGAACTGCTTTGTTTATTTGAATTTAATATTAGTTACAAAGTGGTGATAGAGGGTTGTCGCTACCACATTTTCTCTCCCCACTTCTCTCTCCCTTTTTGACCTCACGTATAGAGAGCAGAGGGGGTTATAGTTCTCCTGGGTGCCTGCTCCTCTATCCTATTCTCTTCCTTGATCTGTCCTGTTCTCTTCCTTGAGTGTCTGGAGAAAAGCAAGGAAATCCTCCTCAGCCCCTACACCACTCCCCCCACCTGCCCCCATGAGACATCCAGGCCTACGGGACTGTAAGAGGTGATGTCCCGTCACCCTAGCAACTGAGCCATCATCACCTGCTCCCTCCTTGTTCAGCCGATCACTTGTTAGCTGGTGTGCGAATTCAGTCTGGATGGCTACAGTGTGCCCCTAACGGAAGCCTAAATTTAATGAAAATGTGAACCACTGGGATGTTGTTTAAATGATTGGAGGCAAGAATATTAGACCTGAAGAGTTCCCTTGTTTCCATTTGCTGTTGTTGTACGCCACAAATACCAGCATGGTTGCTGGCATAGTGGCCATCTATGCTAGAAATATTTAAAATGTAATTGCCTCTTCTGCCTAGTTTGGTAAGAGATTTCGCACAGCAAGGGACCGCACAGTGCAAATGAATGTACGGCTACTTTGGTTTCACCACTTCTTATGGAAGGATGGAGTTTTCTGCAAAGGTGTATAATAAACTCCTGTTTTAATTAGTCCCTTTTACTGTCCTTGGTTATTAGAGAAAAAAAGTTATAAAGAATTCTGAATATAATGCACAGGAAAGAAAGGTGGTCTATTTTGCCTCTTCATATCACATAATCTTGAATAAATGGCCAATTTATGTTTATTGGACCAAAACAAAAACATATGTGCAAAATGCAACTGTTTCTAATTTAAGAAAGCCTTTACTGCCCATCACAGTAACAATACTGGATTTGCTTCATTGCTACTAATGAGGTTATAGGGAGTCACATGAAGTAACAGCATGGTGATGAGGACTAACTTATTTTGGTTAAAGTTATTTCAAGGTGATTCACACTGTTCCTCGCATCATGTTCCTGTGTTCCTAAAGTTACCACCTAGGAATCTGCAAGATTTTTCCAGTCCTGAGTTATGTGATCTATAGGCTGTCAGAAAATAAGATATTATTTTGTTGATTAACCATATATACTTTAATTGGTTAAACAATTTAATGGCAGATTATGAATCAGCTGAAATATTTAGGGAGCAATCCTGTGGCCCCTAGACAATGTCTGGGGGCCATAGTTTTTTTCAGAGTCCTGGATCCAAGGCCAGAGACAGAATTGCAACCTTGGACCCAGGAGTCCAAGCTCCTCACCCCCTCCACACCGGCACAGAAAGAACCATGCCAGCTGCCTCTACAAGCTCACAAACACGAGCTCAGAGTGAAGGGAAAGGGGACATCCCAGTGGTCACAGAAGGGAGGGGAGGGGACTGGGGTAGTGGAGATACAAGCTATCCCAAGCCTCTGTCCATCCCCAATGCTTCAGTTAGACAGGCAAAATCACCTGTCTAGCTAAAATGAAGAGCACAGGGAGTTCAAAGACAAAGATCACATCCGCGCTGCTACATCTCTGCATAGGATTCGGAGGCTGACAGAAATCCTGATAGGATTGCTCCTTTAATTTGTGTGTGTGTGTGTGTGTGTGTATATATATATATCTCCAGAACCTCAGCATTAAGTTTTCAGATGCTGTTGAGTGCATAGTTTTTCTTAAGCATGAGATGATTGCTTTTTCATCAGTTTGGGAAACATAAATATCAAAATGTCTTCAAAAACTTAACATGTTGAAATCTGATCAGTATTGTAGAAGAAGATCCATATTTTTTAAAGCTCCATTGATATTGGTTTCAAGAGCTCGCTGTCAGCTTCAGCTACCTGTGAATCTTATTTTTAGAAGAAAAGCTGTAGCAGTTTTATCCTAGGGTGTCAATGTATCATATTTTACAGAGGATAAGAGGATAGTCCTATATTTTAAAAAGTTGTCCAGTCCAAGGCTTTCTTTACATAGAGCTTTTATCTTGCTATTGAGATGGCTCTCTCATGGAAGTTTGCGGTGAACTTGCAGTAAACAAATCTAAAAGTTTGATTAGATGATGCCGTGAACCTCCAGGGCATCTCCTGCACTAAATGCCCTTTGTTCCATTTTTAAATAGATCGCAGATAATGAGCTATCAAATTACCCCATTGTGTTCCTCTTGAGTTCCCTCCGTGAAAAGAGGAAAAGGGGAAGAAGAGGAGCAAGATCAATGAAAGATAATGGAAGACTCAGATACGGAGGAAAAGAGGGGGAAAGGGGAGGGGGAGAATGAAAAGGAAGTGTGTGAAAAAGGGAGTTGTCGTGATCCTGCACTTAAAACGGAAGCAGAAAGCTCTGTTTTAAATGCAGGATTTTAGGCTGGTGTAGAGATGCTCCAAGTATGGTTTGAAGATAAAGAACCATAAGAAGAGAGTGCAGGGACCCTGAAGTAGCACCTGGAGTTCAGACTGAGCAGGCATATAGGTCCCCTGGTCACAGCCTTCCCCACTATGGTGAGAGGCATTGCATTTCTATTTAAATTATAATAATAATGATGTCTAAATTTGCATGCAAACCTATACATTAGAATATGCAAATGTTATGCAATTTGTCTCCTTTTTTGGTGATGAATTTCCTCCTTTGGGCAATGCGTAAGCAGCCATCTTATTTTAACCTGAACTTCAGTTGTCTGCTAACTTTGGATACAAATTGGGAGGGAAAATCTATCTTCAAGATTATGTCAGCATGTTCTATATAGCCTGCATGGTAGTATGCCCTTCAGTCTCAGGGGATAGGGTTGCCTTGCCATATGGCCCAGTTTTGCCTATATTCTGGCCATGCCATCCAGTATCTCTTCCACCCATTAACAGGCCCAGAATTCCAGATTTCTTTCTTTTCAAAGAAGTATTCCACCCAATCAGAATATGAGCCCATTCCAACTTGTTGTTGTAGCCAATGAGGGAAATCACAGTTAAGATTGCCATGTAAGGGAAGTAGTGATATAGAGATAGAAAAATAGAGTCACCGTTTAATTGTCGAGAGATAGAACTGTCTGTTTTCTTTTCAGTATTTTTTTTTCTTCCACCAGGACAAAAACAATGGAGAAATCCAGGATTTTAGTGTCCTTGTTATTGGGCAGCAGCAAGGATCCCTAACCACTGAAGGTTAGGGAGGGAGAAGTTGTGGCAGAGAGAGATGAGAACCCTGCAATGCAATCTGCCGTTAACTTCACAGGTTAGAAGTGGGGCTGAGGCTGGCTTGGATTTCCAGCAAAATATTCCCCATACAGAACACCCCTCAAGTTATAGCAAAGTTCAGCTGCCCCCTCCAGCTCCTCTCAGCCCAAATCCAGCTCTCAATTACATGCAGAAGCTTCATGCACCATTGACCATGTACAGATGGGATACATTTTTAAATGTTCAAAAACTCAAAACAATTATATTTTTCATATAAAATAAGAGTAATATATGCACAATTTGCAAACAATTTGAACAATATGAAAATTTTGCTACCCAGATTTGGGGAACTGGATCATAGAAAACCTGTTGATGGGGAGGGTGTCATATTTTGATCTGCAGTTAAAAGTTTAGTTGAATAATCCACCAGCTGATTAAAGCACATACCACTAGTTTTGTTTTGTTTTCTAATTATTTATTTCATCTTTGCTAACATAGTATCTGGATATCTACTAGATTTTTGTTTTGAGTTGCACTTTAAAAGTAAAGTATATGTTCCTTATAATTCATATATATATGTTAAGTGTAAAATGTAGAAAGTGCCTCACTTAAGGGGAAGATGGAATAAACCATGTTTGGCTAGTAATATTTCTTAAATGCTGTTGGAGTTTCTTCAACTGTTTTTCTAAATATATTCTTCCAGTAATACCTAAAGTAAGATATTAACCAATACATAAAGAGAGAAGACACTGAGTACATTCATAAAGCATGTAACTAATGCAAGATATCTATTGTCAGGAATACATTTATATTCTGTGCCATTTGCTCTAGTGAAAACCCCATACATAAAGGTGGTTGGGTTAATCTTTGATGTTGTAGTGTTTATCATTCTTAATTCCTGTATGGCCATCTTATTTAATACAAGGCCAAGGCATGTATCTGCATTATGTAGCCTAAAATGACCTTTCAGGGAGCTGGAAGAGGGTCTGTAGAACACTGGCTCCTTTAAAGAGCTCTTTGTCAGCTGCGCACATGCCTAATTTTAGAAAGGGTAAAGCTATAGCTTGTGTTCCCATGGGCACCATTTTCCAGCCTCCAGTCTAAAGCACAGGACATGCTTTTAATGCCCTTTCACCAATGTTTTTTAAAGGAAGAAATGACCAAAAAGGGGACTTTGTAAAATAATAGTAAAAAAGCTCTTAAGTTTGGAAGAATACCTTGAACAATTATGTTTCTATCACCGGTGTGTGTGCTTAACATTGACTATTGATTATTAGGGGTGTACAAACCCCTCTCACCCATCCGGTCCAGGGCGTCTGCGGGGGGGGGGGGGAGGCGATCTGTCCCTCTCCCTGGAATCCTTCTGCTATGCCATTTGCACCCCTGCTCTTTGCCGTGATAGGCTACATAAATATTTACATGGCCTATCACAGCCAAGGGCAGGGACGCAAATGGCGTCCGCTACGCCAGACGCCATTTGCATCTGCAGCCTGGCAGTGGATGGCTGTGGACGGCAGCGGATGGACCCGGACCGGCCGGCACCAGGTAGGGTCCATCCCTACCAGACTTCATGGGGTGGCGGGGGGGAGCAGTCCGTTCTGCCACGGACCCCGGGAGTCCCTTGCAGATTTCTCCGCCATCCCTACTGATTATACAAATGTAATTATTGTTGCTCTTTGCACACTTCACTAACAAAAGGATCTCTCCCAACTGGGAGAATGGGCATCTAAATGGCAAATGCAGTTCAGTGAAAGCAAGTGATGCACGTTAGGGCAAAAAATCCCAACTTCAAGTATAGCCTGATGGGACCTGAGCTAGCAGTGACCGACCAGGAAAGACATCTTGGGGTTGTGGTGGACAGCTCAATGAAGATGTCAACCCAGTGTGCGGCCGCTGTAAAAAAGGCAAAATGTTAGGCATAATTAGAAAAAGGATTGTGAATAAAACTGCCAACATCATACTGTCTCTATACAAATCTATGACATGACCACACTTGGAATACTGTGTACAGTTCTGGTCACCACACCTAAAAAAAGATATTGTAGAGCTGGAAAAGGTGCAGAAAAGGGCAACTAAAATGATCAAGGGGGTGCAGTATCTCCCCTATGAGAGAAGGTTACAACAGCTGGGATTGTTTAGCTTGGAAAAAAGGAGGGTAAGGGGAGACATGATAGAGGTCTACAGGATTACACATGGTGTAGAGAATGTGAATAGGGAGACATTTTTCTCCCTCTCTCAAAATACTAGAACCCGGAGTCATCCTATGAAACTGATTGGTGGGAGATTCAGGACAGATAAAGGAAGGACTTCTTCACACAGCACATAGATAAACTATGGAGTTCACTACCACAGGAAGTAGTGATGGCCACAAGTTTGGATGGCTTTAAAAGGGGGTGAGACAAATTTCTGGAGGAAAAGGCTATCAATGGCTACTAGTCTTGATGGCTATGTGCTACCTCCAGTACCAGAGGCAGTGAGCTTATGTACACCCATTGCTGGCGAACATGGGTGGGAGGGTGCTGTTGCGCTCATGCTATGCCTGTGGGTTCCTGGTTGACAGCTTGTTGGCCACTGTGTGAACAGAATGCTGGACTAGATGGGTCCTTGGTCTGATCCAGCAGGGCTCTTATGTTCTTAACACTAGTGGCAGTGCAGTCCTATGCATCTATATTCAGACGTAAGCCCCATTTAGTTTAATAGGACTTACTTCCAGGTACAATGGGGAGTAGGGCCACGGTTGCTTAGTGGTTAAGACGCCAAACTGCAGACCTGAAGGTCGGCAGGACAGCAGTTCGAAACCCGAGTGCCGCATGATGGAGTGAGCTCCCGTCTTCAGTCCCAGCTCCTGCCAACCTAGCAGTTTGAAAGCAAGAAATTGCAAGTAGATAAATAGGTACCGCCTCGGTGGGAAAGGTAACAGCGTTCTGTGCACCTCGGTGTTCAGTCATGGCGGCCACTCCACATGCCCACGGAAGTGTCTTCGGACAGCGCTGGCTCTTCGGCTTAGAAATGGAGATGAGCGCCACCCCCTAGAGTCGGGCACGAGTGGCTGGGGACACCTTTACCTTTACCTTACAATGGGGAGTAAGGCCCAATGAAGCTAATGGGACATATTTTTTAGTAAACTTGCATAAGCGTGTGCTGTAAAACACTCTTCTGAGAAGGAACATAGGAAGCTGCCTTATATAAAGCCAAACTGTTTTGTCTGTCTAGTTCAGTACTGCCTACTCTCACTGGCCGTGGCTCTTCAAGGTCTCATCCTGATCCTTCTAAATGGAAATACCAGGGATTGAGCCTGGGATGTTGTGCATGAAAAGCATGCGCTATGCCATTGGGTTACAGTCCTTCTGAGTCGCCGTTCCTCCAAGCTATAATGTGGGCCAGCAAGAGGCAGGCTAGAAAGGGGATCATCACTGTAGTAGAAATGTTGAGTTACATTGCTTCTGCTCTTCAGAGAATGGTTTCTAGAGGAGTGCCAGTTAGATAGCTAGGGTGTTATAGGAATATTGTCTGGGAATTAAGAGGTGGGATAGGGTATCTCATATTGATTTTACACTTTACGTTTTAAGTTTTAATGGTATCTTCCCCTTTGTTCCCATGGAGTAGACTGAGGGACCTATTTGACTTAGTGCATATACTGTAAGCCATGCTGAGCACATGGCATAGCATAGGGCAGACTATATATCTGGATGAATAGGTGGGTGGGTGGCATCTGAACTACAATCTGAACACATTATGATCAACTTCTTCTGGTAAAATGAGAAATACCACACCACTTATCCAAAAGTGTTTCCCCCTTCCAATTCTAGCAAATGGGTATTGGTTGTGATTACTGAGTGATGAAGGATAGTAACTTTGTACATCCTTAAAAATCCTCTACTGGCATCAGGGGTCGACATCACCAGGCACCTGCTGTGGCCGACATTGTAGTCTGGGGCCCACTCCCAATCCCTGGATCCTCCTTGTCCCATTGCTGCTACTCCTTGCTCTTTCTACCTGTGTTCACCTGCCTTCTCTGAGCAAATGAGAAGTGAGAGGAAGGATGAATATGAGCAGTAGCATCTACACACTATCTCTCTCTGTCTTTTGGGCATTTGGACATGGCACCCATAGGGAAAGGCAAGTGAATAGGTAACAGTAGTGAGAAGAAGGTGGAGGTGGCCCACTGAGAACATTGTGTCCAAGGGCACCCCAAAAGCTAGGGTGGTCGTTTGTGAATCTCCATAAAAGAGGACATGTGCCATCAAAAAAATGACCCCAATTTGCATAAATTGTACATATGCTAATTTATATGTGAACATGCAAATTCAAAAATAATTATAATTTAAATAGAAAGACAGTTTATTCCAGTTTACATCTCAACATAGTGTGGAAGACTATGGCCAGCTGACCTGTCTGCCTTGCTCAATCTGCTGTCCAGATGGACAACTTCATCTGTGATTCCTTCTGAAGGTTCTTTACCTTTAAACTGGACTTGGACTGGACAGCCCTTCAAATGGAGGACCTCTTCAAAATAGAGGACAGTCCTCTGCAGAAGAGGACACCTTGTCACCCTACACGCTCTGTTTATAAGTGCCAGTTGTCACTTTTTGAGAAGCATAAGTCAAATGAAATATTCACCAGGTGAAATGTGTGGTAATTTACTACCTCAAAAATGTATATGAGAGGACTGGGCCATGCTCTATTAGGGATGGGCAGAACGCTTACCTGCCGTTTTGGGGGGGGTGGTCCGCAGGGGGGAGGTAATCCTCTTCAGCCGGCTCTGCTCCACGGCGATTTTGCGGAGCCACCGGCCGGCTCCGAAGTGCCAGCAATACGGCCGCCATGCCGTATCGCTGGTTGAAGGGAGGGAACTGACTGACTGTGGACGCAAATGGCATCCAGGATGCCATTTGCGGCCGTAAAGGCCTTAGTTTAAGGTAAATTCCGCCGTAAATGGCTGCGTTTACCTTAAACTAAGGCCTTTACGGCCGCAAATGGCGTCCTGGACGCCATTTGCATCCACAGCCACTTCCCTTCAACCAGCGATACAGCATGGCGGCCATATCGCTGGCAATCCGGAACAGGAGGATCCAGCTGAAGAGGATTCCTCCTGGAGGTGGGGGTAAGTCTTCCGTTCTGCCACGGACTTCGGGGGGCTGGATTCTTCATTGGAGTCCGTGGCGGAATTCTCCCCCATCCCTAGAATGCAGGGATGGGCAGAAGGTAGATCAAGATGTACCGGTAGATCTCTGGGTGATTTGCAGTAGATCACCAAGGATTTTTGCCAATTACTTAACAATAGCAAGAACTCTGCAACCCCCATCCCAGCCTCCCAATTGGGTTGCTGAAATGAAGAAAATGTGGGAGGAAACCAGAAATGGATTTTTGTGTGAAAGGACTGTGAGCTCAGTTCTGGTACTGAAAATAAGTTCTTGGGCTGAGATGCACTGGCTTCTTTATTCATTCTATGACTGCCTTCTTTCTGAGCCACTACTTTCCAAATGGTTCCAGTTGGTAGACCTTGGATTCTAGAAAAGAAACCCAAAAGTAGATTCCATAAGCTTGAAGTCTGCCCACTCCTGGTGATGTCATGTAGTAAGAAGGGAGGAATATCTTGCAGTTTACTCCAATAATGTATACTGTGCCAGATGGAGGGGGTAATTCTGTAAACAAAACTTTCTCTTCTGTTTCTGTCTCTCCCTTTAAAATTAATAATGTGACTCTGCCCTGACTAAGTGAGCATGAGGCCAAGTACACAAAACCATGTGGTTTCCATTTATCAAATTCCCATTAAACCTTCCTGATCAGGTTTGTCAAGCAGGTATGCTCTAATACACATAATGACATTTTGAATGAACTGGTAAGTACTGTGGACATTTCTCATATCGCCTCGCTGGATGAAGAAAAGGCAGTTGCATCCTTTGAACATTAACCCCCCCCCCCACCACACTCTCTGTCAGTCTCTGTTTGTTATTGTAGAACATGACAGTTATCTGAAGAAAAACAGCAGGATTTAATCTGACAGCCCAGTCAGGGAAGAGTGCCACCAATCTAATTATCCTGTAATCTAGTCAGAACGGGAGTAATTCTGGGCCTTTCCCAGACTGCTAATCGTATTTCCTGTGCATTAGGAGCCACACATGCATGCTGAGCTTTTAGGGATGAGCTTTTAGGCCAGAACAGTCTCAGGTAAACACAAAAGGAACATTTTTTTTTTTTGAAGGTATGATAAATTGTATCTGTTAGAACTTGTTTGTTTTTCCACTCATCCCTTTCATCAGCAATATCTCCTTAGTCCTCCTCTAGTCATTAAGTATAAAAGGCTTTAAGGCTCTCTTCCACTTACTTCAGAGGAACTCATAGTATCTTAACTGGTATTTGTGGCATGAAAGAAACAGTCTCCCATTGGGACTGGAGATGCCATTCCTTCTCAGCCAGAGAGAGCAGAACTGGGAATATTATTTCATTTTCAAGATCAGCTAAACAGACAACCAACGCAATTAAGTGATTATAAAGTAAACCTGAATAAATTATTATTATTATTATTAATCCAAAGAGGCTCCTGTGTGCTTGGAGGTCTGGTAGTATTCCATTCCAATGGCAATCCCATGTGCCATGCTCAGGAAGGATCACTGACCTCGGAGCTTGTGGTGGATGGGGAGGCTGTAGTAGAAAGGGCTTATATATGAGGAATGCTATGTGCTACTCTATAGAACCAAGCCTAAAAGAGTAATGATAATAATTGCTGCCATGTGTACTGCGGGTTGACACAATTGCTGTTAGTCGACAGGAATTTTCTCTTAGGGAAGCTCATTGTTGGCTGTTGTTAATTGCCATTTTGCACCCAATGCAGCAAGGTCTTTTTCAGTTGGCGAGGCAAAGCATCGTCTCTCATAACCCTGGACAGATCACTGTGGCAAATATGGGTGGGAGGGAACTAGAAATGCCCATTGCAGGGAAATCCAGCCCTTTGGGGGCTCGCCAGATTTCCCCAGAGCCCCCGGCTCGGCTTGCATTTGTGAGCTGAGCTGTGGACTTTTCCCCCGAAATTGAGGAACTCTTCTCAGGTTCCCCCCACAATCGACATTTACCCAAATTGCAGCCACAATTTATGTAATTTGTGCAAATTCCGCTAGAATTTGCATAATTTGCACACATTTTGGCCGTAATGTGCTTAATCTGCACAGATTGCACCTGCATTTTGCACAAATTGCAGGTGCAAATTGTGCAAATTAAGCATATAATGGCCAAAATTTGCACAAATTACACTAATTCCATCTCAGCTTTATGCAACTTGCTGCTGCAATTTGCATACATGTGAGTTTAAGGGGGGGAAACCCAAACATCTCCAAGCTGGCCTGACTCGATGTGCATTGAGTCAGACCAGCTCGTGGGTAAGCAAGACTAAGTCTGGTGGCCTGAGCTGATGAAAGCTCGGTGAACTTCGCCCCTCTGGATAGATTCTTCCGACATTCCTAGCTGGAACTCACTCAAGAAGAGCAGTTGCCTCAGCAATATGCAGAGACCTTTTGAAGCCCAGTGAAGCCTGGCAAGTCTGGACCTGCTGTTAATTCCATCCCTTCTGAGAAGCTGATTGCCACTGCCTGATTCTTTAGCCACTGACTTCTACAGCATGGACTTGGTGAAGATTGTATCAGAGAGGTGCCCTCTGAGTCTGAGGAGTCTGGTAAAGCCGCATCCTCTGGCCTGGCAGGTCCTAGAGTATTAGATGATAGATTACTGGATGAGACCTCCTCCTTCTCAGAGTCCTTCTCTGGGTCAGAGGGCGTATCAAGGCTAGAGAACACGATAAACAGCATATTGTAGAATGGATAATTTAATCTCAACTGCTAATGGGTGGAAGATTTGCTATCAAATATGGGTGGGGACTGGATGAAAACCTAATCTCTTTTGGTCCTATGACTTTATGATTTCCAGTAGAGATGGTAGATTTCTGATAGCGCCACGTACTCAAAATCATTTAAACTAAATTAGTTGAAGGAACTTTACAATCAGGAAATGTTTAAGTGTTTATTTTTTATTTGGGGGGATAATTGTAATATAGTCTTATGGATGGAATGGAATTCAATATTGGTATATTTTTATTATAACATTTTTAATGTCACATAAATATGTATTCTTGGTTTTTTAATTTACAACTAAGAATGTGATCAGTTGTTTATGGTGCAAAAAATCTCATGTCTCTCCTTTGGGTTTCTTCTAGTGTCATGTATTTACCTAATCTGAGGGGTCACTTGTATGACCACCATGCTCTGCTTATTTTTTCAGCCCATGGTGACTGTATAATTGGATCAAAGGTGTTTTTTTACCCATTCACCATGAGCAGAAACTGCCAGTTTCTCATATCACATTTCCTCTGCTGAGCAGAAATGCTCACCATATGTAGAAGATGACTTATTTCACCAAAAGCAAGAGTCTTCTATTAACCTTGAGTGTGAGAAGACTTTTACATTTATAAGGTAAATGGAATCTTCAGTCAGAAGGCTTCCTAGTTTCTCGGGGGTCGGGGGGAAGAGAGATGGAAATGAAGGGACAAAATATTTTTTGTGCTCTGGGTTAACTTAATCCAGAATAGCTATCACCCCAATTCAATATTAAAAGTCACTGATGCGTATCATAGGTAGTTTATTAAGCAGGGAGGAGCCATAACTCACTGGCAAAGCACAGGCTTTGCATGCAAAGAGTTCCAGATTCAGGTCCTGACATCTCCACCCAGAAGAGCCCTAGGTAGCAGGGCTGGAAAAGATTTGTACCTCTAACCTTGGAAAGCCACTGCCTGTGGAAGGAGACAGTACCAGCTAGATCAGCTTTCTCCAACCTGGCACCTTCCAGATGTGCTGGATTGCAACATATCATTCCCAGGTTGGGCAAGGCTTGGCTTGATGGACGAGTGGTCTGACTCAGTAGAAGGCAGCTTCCTATGTTCTTGTTTGGTTGATGTGAAACAAACTTGCGTTAAGATAACATCCCTAGTCGCCTGCCTGCACCATGCACCATGCACCATGGTGAAGCTTTGTCTATGCATGTAGGATAGCGAAGTAAATGACATATTGGAAGTAAACTCTCTAATGATCAGTGCAGGGATGCCATGTTGTCTGCAGGCCAGTTGCCAAGATGTGTGACATATCTATGTACAGTGCCGATGTCAGTGAGTTGGGGAAAAGCATTTAGTGCTGTGACAAAATTTGGATTTATTTATTTATTTTTAACAGTGCTCAGGGCATGATTCTACAGACTGCTGGCTGTGTGACAGCCACATTTATCCTGCCTGTCATTTCCGCCCCTCATTTTGTTGTCAGGCCGTGAGGGAAATTATTTCATAATTCCATCCTCAAATATATAAGTTGCTGAAATCATTTCACTCTGAATATCTAGCTTGTGTTATGTGGGAGAAAATGCTGACCCTTGGCGTTTAACAGTATTTGTGCTAGGATAGCAAAACCTATGGATAGTTATTTCTAAAATGAAGTCATCATCACCAGAACCTCCCCCACCCACCCAAATTTTAAAAAACCTCGGCAGCCATGATCATTTTTGTAATACCAGTGATTCCCCTTTTTGAATTCAAGAACTAGAAGGGAAGCATGGTATGATGTTGGTTGCATTAAAGCCTGTTTCTTCCAGATGATTCTTGTAGTGTGATGATTTTAGTTTTCTTTCATGGTAAATTGTTGTGCAGAATCTCAACATGGAAATACGTTTCTTGTAGGAGCACCAATGCTGAAGTGTCATTTGGGACATCTGATTTTCATATTATGTGGCATCCCTGTTCCAGAACCAAGTTAAATGAAATCAGGTCCCAACGTGAGCCCCTGTCATGTGTTAATAATGTGAAGGGAGCTCCATGCATTGAAAGGGCAGTGGAACCACACTGCCAGCTTTCCCCAGCCCTGCCTTCGAATCCTTGCATTGAGCAGGGAGCGTTACAGTGGTGAACCCCCACATGTACACTTCCACGCAAATTGGAATCAGTGGTGCAGCTAGGTAATTTTGGATACTGGACATACTGGTCTCCTGGGGGGGGGGGGGCTTTAAACGGCCACATGTATTACTTCAGTTGTGAAGCACACACTTCACATTTCTTCCTCCCAAACGCCCACACCACAGCTGTTCCATGCTTTACAACTCCACCTTCTACATTCCTGATACATTAGAGCAAGCAAGCAAACACGCAAAAACGTTTCCTAAGCTTGATAAAAAAAAGAAGAAGAAATACTCGGAGCATGTGCAGTTTCTCATTTTAAATTCACTTAAATCATAGCACCATCATGACTACAGGAATAAAACATTTGCTTCTGCTGCCCTGATGCTAAACGTATTCATTTGGGAATAAGCACAGTTTTGTTGTAGAAAAGTATATAATTAAAGTAAATAACATGAGCATCTATAACCATGTACATACCTCTCCAGCTATCCCCTAACTATAAAATGTTTTTAAAAAGAAGTAGGAAAAGATGTTGCAGCTAGCAGAGTCACCCCCATCAGGCTCCAGCATGCCCATGCGGACCTAAGTGCTGACACTTGGCCTGTTTGCCACTGCCCCATCATGCTGCTCTCTGAGTGGTCATCTGGGGGGTGGGGGGTGGATTTCAGGGCCCTGGAATTTGGTCCTGAGGTCCAGGCCTAGGTGCACCACTGACTGGAGCACCGATAGTATAAGCTTCCAGCTCACAAGGACGGCTACATGTGTAGAAGTCTACATGTGTAGATGTCCCCTCTACAGTTGTCCACACTCAGTGTGCGGACATCAGAATGGGCAAAGCTGTATCACATAGTGGGTCAGGACATGGACCCTACTGCCCCTTTCCCCTTCATGCAATTAGCACATCAGCTTCCTTCATCATGCAGCATCTCTGGCGAAAATGTCCTCTTCACCAACAGTTAAAGTACACCTAAGCTTCTGGGTTACATCATGGATTTTTTGTAAACTTCAGGACAAAATTGGTTGCTGAGTTCAAGCCTTGTTGTAGTACCAGTGACGTGGAGACAGTCTGAATTTGCATAGTCCTTGGACCGAATGTCATGTGATTCTCACTTGCATGTAGTTTGTCCCTTTCGTTTGTTTTGTTTTACAAAATGCAACCAAGAGGCTGAGAACTAAAGTGGAAAGTTAGCATTGAAAAGAGGGAGACAGTTCTTTCTGTTGTGCACTTTTCCCACTAAAAATCCCCCCCCCCCCGCTTTCTGTCCCACAACAGAAAAGATACAGGCACCAATATATTTTCCCCTGAGAGGCAAAATGTGGCTGGAGGGCCTATTTTTAGCAGAAAAATGGTGTGAGTCCCCACTAGCCTGCACCAGTTTTTCACTACAGTTTGCAGCCTATGAGATTGAGAGCGCATTTTGTAAAAGAGCAAGAAAAACATGTCAACGACAAACTACAGTTGACTGAGCATCACATGTAATTTGATCCTTTGTAATGGGGTTAACTGGCAGCTTGATACCTTACATTTAGGCCTTCACATTTATTCTGAACTGGAAACTTCCCTTGGTAACATAGGAAGCTGCCTTATACCAGGTCCGACTATTTATCCATCGAGCCCAGTATTGGCTTCTCTGACTGGCAGCGACCCTCCAGGGTCTGAGACAGGGGTTGTATCTGATTGACAAATGAGATCAAAAAAAGGAATTTTGCAATCCATTATTTTTAATATCTTCTTATCCCATTCATAGTACATAAGTTCCGAGCAGTTTACAGGGGTATACTCTGTTATGCTTCAACAGTAAAATACAATCCAGTACTAATCCACAAAATTATTATTATTATTATTATCATTATTTTTATTATTAAGAAGAAGAAGAAGAAGAACCAGAAGAAACAAACAGAAAACTGAAATTCAGTTTACCAAATGACTTGGGAAAACTCCCTGGACAACCACGTTCCAGAAAGACCAAATCACTACTGAAAAGGCCCAGCTCTTCATGTGTCCACATTAGCCTTATCGCCATGATAGATGGAAAATTGAATGAGCTTCCCTCAGCAGTTCTTAATGGAAGGATAGGCTCATATGGGTTTCAGCATACAACTCATTTGCTGAAGAAACTGCACTGGCTGCCCATTTGCTACTGGGCCAGGTTTAAGGTTTTGGGGCTAGTGTATAAAGCCTTACAACTTGAGACCAGAATACTTGAGAGCGCACCTTCCCTCTTATCAGCCTGCCCAGTCACTGAGGTCATCAGATGGCATGCACCTGGTGGTTCTGCAAGGACCTATGGCCCGACTGGAATTCATCTGGAGAACAGCCTTCAGTGTGGTGCCCCCCTTTCTGTGGAACTCCCTGCCTCTGGAGGTCAGGCAGGCACCACCATTGTGTTGTTTTCAGTGCCTCCTGAAAATGTCTTTGTTTCAAGAAGCCTTCTTTGACTATCCAGCCATGTTTTTTTATTGGTATTCTATTTTTATAAACAGAATGGTTTAATATGGTGCTTTTCTTCTTTTTACCCTGTATTGCTCATCGCTCCAGAATCTGTTTAGATCTGGAGTGGTATATAAATGCTGTAAATAAATAAATAAAATGGGGAGATTCATTTTATGCTAATTAATTTTATGACTGTTGCTTCTGCTGGAATGTAAATTAAGGTAATGCCTAAAAAGCAGACGGTACAGATTAGTTCATTTTTAAATCCTCCCTGTATTTTTTGTGAAAACCCTCAGGATAATCATTACCACCTGCCGTGGATCTTAATTGTAGAGCTGGCTACAATCCTGATAGGAAGGAAAAAATACTGTGATTAGAATAGCCGTGGTGCGTGTGCGCGCACGCGTGTACTATAGCTACACATTTTAGATAGCTGTGTTTGTTAACTCTGTTGGAGAAATGTATATATTTTATCGGCATGTCTACCTTGTTCCTGTAGGCTGCACCTTACCGTTTTAATAGCATTTCCACTTTCACTTGAACAATGAGTATGAAGTGCACAAGGACAACCATTCCTAATATCCAACTGTTTCTTTTAAGCCCACCTCTTTAATATGTGGATTTCTTTTTATTACACTGAAAATTTAAATTCCCACCTAAGTCCCCCACCGGTATCATCTTTTCACATGAGACAAGCCCTGTATACAAAATCTAAACCAGCCTTAACCTGGCACTGTCCAGATGTTTTGGACCAGCACTCCCATCAGCACCAGCCAGCATGAGCAATGGTCAGAAATGCTAGGAGTTCTAGTCCAAAACATCTGGAGGGCACCAGGTTGGTTAAGGCTGATACTTACTCTCCTGTTTCCTACCCCCATCCCAAGCTGACAACTATGGATGCTGGAGAAATTTGAGACAGACTAAAAAAAAAATGAGCTTGGATTTCTAAGAATCAGACCTGTGGAATCCATTGTGGAGTGGCCCCCTCAGGTCGTGTGAAGCCTGTGGACTTTCAGATCTTTTTTTTTAATGGCCTGAATGTATGCATATTCATTCACAGGAATATATACGCAAGCTTCTGCTGAGACTGGTGAAAATACGTGGGGAAACATTGAATGGAATGGGGGAACAATACACTAAATTTTATGTACTAAAGTAGATTGTGTAAATCATTGCAAACCCCCTTACGTAATTATTTGTGTATTTTTCCACATAGCAAAAAAAAAAAATGCATCCGTCTGTGAGCGGATGATGGGCATGGAACAAAAGGCGCCTGACAATCTGCAAAACACAGACAGAGCGGATTTTACAGAACCCATTCATCCCTATTTCTAACCTTCCTCAAGTCCCTCCTTGACATGTACAATTAATAATGTATTGTAGTTCCCATATTACTTTGGCTCATCTCTAGGGGTGCTGCTTGGGCTGAACCACCAGGTAGAGGTCTGGGGCCCCACAGCCTGTTGGGTCCTCTCAAATGCATTATCACCCTACTTTCTGCTTTCTCTCCCTGCTGGCACTTTGCTCCCCACCTGTGCTCCACTCAGTCTCCCTCCCATCGTCATTTCACTCATGCCCCTCCGCCACTCCCTGTCCCCTCAGGCAGCAACACCTTTTCTTTCTCTCTCTTCCCACCCCCACCTTTCTTTTTAACTGTTAGAACAGGTCAGGTGCACTGCGGAGGAAGCTGCAGTTGTGCCCAATGACTTCATTTCTTCAGGTTACCATTAAGCTGCCCCACATGGGCCGAGAGGCATGCTGGGGAAATCAACATGCTGCCCTGTGAAGTTAGGCACTCTAAAGGGCCAGGGATTAAATCTGTAGAATAAAATAACATGTTTGTAGAGTGACTCCATGTGCATATGATCGGGAACTCAGCAAAAGTGTGAATCCTACTCACACAAGAGAGCCTATAGTTGTATGCCTGGGGAGCCCTGTACAGGTGTTTTAATGAATGCGTGTAGGTTGGGAGAGGAGCCTGCCACTGCGAAACACACGTATTCATCCGTGTTCCAGCTCCTCAGTCTGAGTAACTCAGTATTGACCTGAAATTTGACCTGCTCTCAGACTGCCCAGAGGAGCCTGCCCATCTAGGAAACCACTTTCCTAGTTGACTGCCTATCTACTTCCTGGCTTGACTACTTGCCTGGTTGGTACCCGCTTGCCTCCACACTTCCAAGCCACGCAGAAACTCAGCAGCTGAATCTTTCCCCCTTACTTTATCATCAGGGCGTTCCGGAGCCATTTTGCTGCCCGAGGAGCAAAATTATTTTGGCACATGACACAGAAAACCCTACAAGCACCTCTCCCCATCCCTGGCATTAAAAATCCAATTACAAAAAAGTAAATAAATAACAATTCCCTGCTACTTACTGACACCCAAAATCTGCTGCCAAACGCAGCTGCCTCACTCTGTCTAGTGGTAGAGTGGGCCCTGGTAAACTAACATGCCAGGAAATGTTTCACCTGTTCAGTTCCTGCTTAGCCTGTTGTTACAGACAGAAGGGGGGCCACAGGGACACTAAAACCCCCACCTGGCAGCCATACCACTGTCCTGGCATGAATATGTCATCTCAAAAGCCAAAGTAGCCTCACTCTCACATCTCCTTAACATTGTGGGCGTTCTTCTTGAGCAGACAAGAGCTACCAGGTACATTATATTTATACACTGAAGGTCCTTTCTCGGTTTGGCACAACAGTGTTAATTTCAGCTGTGATCTTGATATGTGAGGTTGCTGTGTGATTTGACTGTTAAAATTAATATCCGCTGGATGAGCTGTGCTTTGTAGATGTTTAGCTTCTGTCTTTTTCATACCTTGCCGTGGTGTCTGGTGATGGTGGGGAAATTTTCCCAGTGACAAGAGGGCCTTTGTAGCGGAGGTAAGATAAAGGGCTTTAACTTGTGTAAAAGAACTATCAAGGTGCCTTTCTGTACTAAGAAACAGCTATGTGTTTTGAATATCAATCCTGAAAATATATATGCATCTTTATGCTGCACATCTTAGGCCTGGAGGGGTCATGAGATAGTGGCCTGAATCCCTTTGATCTGCAAGCGTAGGATACCATTGTTCAATGTTCCCCCAGCACTAAAACAAAACAAAAAACTCTACCCTCAAGTTTGTTTGTTTTTTCTGGGTGGTTTTAAGGCAGTATCCAGAGCAGTATCTCTCACTTGCAGCCTGAAGTGGCACATTTCATTCTACCATCTTAAGACTCTAACCAGCTAATTTCCACCTCATTCTCCTGCATATATAGGTCAGTCTCTCCGTAGGGATCCTCTTCTCACTGTAAACGTTGTATTTCAGTTTAAGAAATGGAGCAGCATTCTCTCACTGTAGTGTCATTAATGGCCATAGATGGATAGCCTATACATCCTCTCAAGACGTTACATTCCAAATGCAGGAGCGGATCGAGACACCAACAATCCTGGACTGAGTCCTGCACCTCACTCCTTCAAAACTACAGATGGTGACCAAAGTAGGGTGTGATTATTTTAAAAGAAAACAAAAGGTCAGGGGTTATTTGGAATTGTGGGGGATGACGCTTACCTGAAAATGTGCCTGATTTCCAGTAAAACTGTAATATTTAAAGGTTCACATCCAGAAAGATGGGGAATTAAAGGAATTACTCTCTCGCCGACAAGTCAGGTAACACACCCCTGTCCCAACTGTCCATCTTTCCCCCAGTCCTTCCTTGTAGACAGAGCTTACTGGACTAGTTTGTCTTGTCCTACATGCACAGAAAGGCAAAGTAGCCTGCCTTAATCTTCAGCAGGAGCTTTTGTTTAAACCTTCCTTAAGTAAATTAATCTGGCAGGAGCTGCTCTTCCCCAACAGGCAAAAGCAGATGTTGCAAGATTACTATGCTCAGGTAGATTCTGGAAACCTGCGTTCCCATTGTATGATGGCCTCTGCTCTCATCCGATGTTGACAATCTAGGAGAACTACCTTGTCCGAAGGGATCCAATGTTAGATAATTTGGCAGGTGCTACATAACCGAACTTTGTTGCAGGTGTTAAACACACCGCAGGCAAGAACAAAAACACAGTGTGAGTACCCAGATGGTTGCAAGGCAAATAAATTATATTTTTAAAATTAGCTCCAGATCTGGACTACTTTACATTAGGGATGTCAGAGAATTCCGCCACGGACTGAAGTGGGATCGAATTCCCTTCAGTCCGTGCCACAGAATCCTCTGAGGAACGGCACCACGAGGTCCTGCGGAGCCAGCAGTCATGCGGCTTTTTTTTGGTCGTCCGCAAAGAGTTGTGAAATTTTTGTAAATAAAAACACAGTGTGGTATGTTCCGATAATAAATACATAAGTTTTTTTTTTTTTTAAAGAATTGTGCTCACTGCCTTGTTTGTGGGTGTTCTTTTTAAATTGAAATCCTCCGTCTCCATTTACTTTCAGCCCAAACACTTCCTCCTGCTAGGGGCTTTCCAAAACAAGGCTGTCCTAGGTGTGCCCAAGCAATTCACTCTTTGTTTAAAGCAACGCTGTTTGAAAGAAAGAAAAAACCTTTTAAAATGACCATGCCGGGCTGGAGCCCCGCACGAGGTATCGTTCTCCCTGCTAAGCTTTATATTTCCACATCCAGCGTTGTTGTTGATGTTGTGAGGCTAAAATGGAGAGGAGAACCAACACTGTGCATGTCTACTCAGAAGTAAGTCTTACTGAGTTCAATGCGACGTACTCCTACACATGTCAGCACCCCACTTGCCCCCAGCTCAGCTTTGTATTTCCACATCTAGCTCATTACCAAACCTCCTTGGTAATGTTATCTCACTGGGTGACTTTGGGCTGGCCTCTAACCACTACACCACACTTCTGTTATGAAACTCATGAAAAAGAGGCAGTATAATGGAAAGTTCTTTCTGAAGCAGTCACATTTGTACAAAAGCAGCATGAAGGGAAAGATCAGCAACCTTCTCTTTGTTTGAATAAAAGCACACTCTGCACATGCTCAGGGAATGGACAAAATGAGGAATAAATATACCAGGGAATATGAAGAACTGTATTCTTCCATTATGAGTGTGTGTGTGTGTGTATAGAGATTCTCTCTCAATCCAGCTGTTTCCCCCTCAGGCACACCTAGGACAGCCTTGTTTTGGGAAGCCCCGAGGAGGAGGAAGTGCTTTGGCTGAAAGTAATTACTGCACGTCTCAGGGCAGGGGGAAAAATACGTAAATATCTATGAAAAATAGCCTTTCTTACGGAAGTTATGCAGACTCATGGAGATGGCTGGGCACCGGAATTACGGTTGTCGGTACGGATTTACCTTGGTAATTTTTGGAGCGGAAAAAAAAGAGGAGAATTCCAGGGGCTCGTTAAGGATGGAACGGAGCACTGGCTGCAAACTGCAGAACTCAAGCGGCACTGAAGGTACACAATTCGTACATCCCTACTTTACATATATTAAATATTATTCCTGAATTTCCACCATGGAGACCATGTCCTTTCTGTAGGGATGTATGAAAGTCACTTACCTTTCACAGATTATGTTGGTGGGGGGGGAGGCGTTCCGTCCCTCCCCCCGGAATCCTCGACGGGGGGAGGTGATCCGTTCCTCCCCCCCGGAATCCTCCACAGCTGGCTGTGCTCTGCGGCAGCTCCACGGAGCAGCCTGCCAGGCCCAGCCAGGCCAGAGCCGTCTGCAGCTGGATTTCCGGCTGCGGAGGGCTCTGGGGGGAAAAAAAACAAAAACGCGTACGCAAATGGCGGCGGCTACAGCCGCCATCATTTGTGTTCCTTATTTTGGGCCATCTTAGTCTACGTAAATATTTACGTAGACTAAGACGGTGAAAATAAGGGGAACGCAAATAGCGTAGCGGACGCCTTTTTTTTTTTTTTTTACCCAGTCGTTTTAGGCTACGTAAAAACTTACGTAGCCTATCACGTCTCTGTAAAAAAAAAAACTGCAAATGGAGGCGGCAGCAGCTGGTCGGAAGACCAGCCGTCGCTGCTGAAGCCGCTGCCGGAGCCGCCACCGCCTGGAAGTTCCACCCCACGTAAGTCTCGTCCCGGGGGGGATCCGCGGGGGGCGGGGGGTGGCAGGCCGTTCCGCCACAGATTTCGGGGGGCCGAATGCCGTGGCATTCGGCCTTACCAAGATCCTTGGCTGAATTCTCTGCCATCCCTACCTTTCTGTGATGTTCGAGAGTACCTGTGTGTCTGAGAACATGTGGTAAATATGTCCCAGATATCCACATCTGTCTAAGGCTCATGGATCAATTTACATCACTTTTTAGACACATGGCTTTCAGACGTTACTGTAACTCTGTAAAGCAGGGGTGGGAAACCCATGTCTTTCCAGATGATGTTTCACTACAACTCACATCATCACTGGCCATGCTCATTGGGATTCAGAGTCCAACAGCAACCGGAGAGCCACAGGCTGTCCACACCTGCTGTGAAGTGCAACCTCCACCAGGGTGACTAGAGTGCACCTCCTTTTTTGGCACAAATGAAATGTCATAGTTATTTCTGGGAAGACATGGGGCACTGGGGGAGGGTGTGTGCATGTGTGCAGAGGAAACAGCCGGGACTTGTGGAGTGCTCCTATTCAGGGTGCCAACCAGCCATGCCCTTTTCTAGAACAGTCCATTTCCCCGCTTCTTGGTGTTCCTTTCTTCCTTCCAAAATGTGTCCAGTTAGTATATACGAACGTTACAGAATTCTGAAGAGAGTTGGTTGACGAGATTCAGAGAGGATGAACTGGAAGATCTGAGAGAGAGAAAAGAGACCCAGGAGGTTACAGAGAAAGTGAATAAAATGAACATCTAGAGAAGAGCCTGAAGGAGAGAACCAGAAAGACATGGACTGAGGCCTACAGCTGTATTCAAGCCTTGGATTGTTTAGCATGACACCAGTGTGAGAAAGACGATCACTCTGTGAATAAATTATTGGACTCCATCCCCTAGTTTACTTAGAGATAAATTGCATATCTGTCTTAGTCATCCTCCTCTTCCTCCTCCTTAGCAATCCAAGTTCTTTCCCCATGGCCATTTGATTGGTTTTTCCCTACAACCTTTCAGAAAAAATAGGGGCTGGATTCAATGCATGCCATTTTGATGTCTTGGCATTCTTCCCCTTCAGTCATTCCACTGCAGTTTGAAATCAGGACCCATAATTATCCCCACACCAAGGAACCACTGCCAGGGAAAGTGGGGTTAAGTTACAGAAAAAATAGGGTTAGTCCACAGTGGAATGGCTGGGCCTGACTTTTGCAGTAATGTGTGAAGAGACCAGGAGAGACATCCTGAAAATGAAGGCCATGGCTAACACATTTTACATGTACATTTTACATTTAGTGGACTAAATAATCTATATATGAAAAGTGTAAGCATAAAATTTTGAAACATGAATTACTGAAGTTGCTCTTTATCAGTTTACTATCAGGTAATCACATTGATTGCCAGATTATTGTAGGAAGCACCTCAATTAGAGCAGGTTTGAGATATTCCCTGCGCTGGACCAAACACCCCAAACCTTTCTAGGTTATGAAGAAATCTTCCTTTGCCCACAAAGATAACTGTCTTCGGAACACCATTGCTCACTAGACTATGAAAAGTAGTGCTTTAGGGCAAGCATAGCACTGGGCTTGGATGTGAGAAATCCACATTCTTCATACCCATACTTGAATTCTAACTAGGGATGGGGCAGGTCCCTGATTCCGTCCAGGAATCCAGTGGAACGCCCCCTGCCCACACCCCTGAGCCCCGCTCGCCAAGCAGCCCACACTCACCCCGGCAGCCTTATTGAGCTCCTCAGTTGCCATTTTTTGAAAAATAATATGCACATTTTTGCGGTCGCCATTTTTGCAAATGCATGAAAATGCACATTTTTGCATATGCGTGAAAATGCACATTTTTGCATATGCGCATATTTGCATATGTACGAAAATACACATTTTTGCGCATATGCAAATATTCATATTTTTGCAATCACCATTTTATTTTATTTTTTAAATGGTGACTGAGGAGCTTGACAAGGATGCCGGGGTGAGTGTAGTATTGTATGAGCACCCCACTTTCCGGTCTGAGGGGGTCCATAGTGGGGCCATCTGTGCCACTCAGGGCCCCGTCCGGGGCAGTTTGCAGAGTGGCTCTCCAGCTCCCTATACAAGGCAATATGCTAATGGCAGCTGTCATTAGCCTATCGCTGGGAAAAATACAGACGCAAATGGTGTATTGTACGCCACTTGCGGCTGTAAAGCACTGATTTTGACCTAAATACAGCCGTAAACAGCTGCAATTAGATCAAAGTCAGTCCCTTACATTCACAAGTAGCATACAATACACCATTTGCATCTGTATTATTCCCAGCGATAGGCTAATGGCAGCCACCATTAGCGTATCACCTTGGTATAGGGAGCATGAGAGCCGCTCCACACGAAATTCTCCAGAGCTGGAGGTAAGTGGTGCCGTTCCACCACGGAATCTGGAGGTTGGATTCTTTGGAATTCGGCCTCATTTGAGTCTGCAGTGGAATTCTCTGCCATCCCTAGGTGAGTGTGGGCCACTTGCCAAGTGCGGGAGGGGCTCAAGTGCAGTCCGAGGACCAGCAAGCAGGGGCAGGGCCTTGGCGGGTGCCCGGAGAACCCGAATGGGGGTGGGTTTGCACATCCCTAGCTCTAACCCATGGGTGCAAAACTGTTTTTGGGATGTGGGGGCCAGACTGCCCTCCACCCTGCACCCCACAGGGCAGGATGATGTCAGGGAATATGAGCCTGCCCTTGATGTCATGTCAGGGATGTGGCCCCACCCCCTGATGTCACCCTGCCCCTTTATTTTTTCTTCCTTTTTCTTCATGCTGGAAGGAAGCATGGAACACGACCTCCTCCCAGCATGGCAAAAGCCCAGACTGGCCCACACCCCTGCTGCTATCTCCAATTAGGGATGAAAGGCCACCTGGGCGTTGGGAGTCACCCACCCAGGGCAGACCAGCTGCTCTCCCTGGCACAGATGAGGTGTGCTGCCCCCACCCCTGCTGCTATCTCAGATCAGAGATAGCAGCAAGGATGAGTGGTGGCAGGGGTTTGGACTTGTCCACACATGGGGAGGAGTCCCACTGCCATCTCTGAGCAGCCACACTCCCTGACACAGACGAGTCAGGCCCAGGCCGCCTGGCATCTCCACAGCTATCTCCGATCAGAGGTGGCAGTGGGGATGCCCTCCGAAGGGATTCCTCCAGGGGGCAGAGCTTGGAGCCTAAGGTCCACCCGCCTAGACGAACCCCAGGAGACAGCACAGACCAGACTGAAAGCCCCTGCAGGGTGGTGGATTAGGCCTGAGGGTGGGAGGTTCTCCACCTCTGCTCTAGCCTATATCACGGGTGTGGCTAAAGTACCACATCACTTTTCTTGGAGAAAAGACAGGACAAAAATGTAGCTAAAATATTTCCAGGAAGAAATGTTGAAGGAAAGGAATTACTACAGGAAGGGTAGAATCTCCAAAGATTGTTGTCACTAAGGGTATGTGGAAATGCAGCTGTATTTAGTCTTAAAAAAAAAACACTTTCATTTACCATGTTGACATAATAATATATTTAGAGTGTGCTGTCGAGCGCATCTTGTTCACTTCCCTCAAACCAAAGATATTGTCCTTTGGTTCAGCCTCAGTGCCTGAGGGAGTCTGCACACTCAAACAACACAGCATCCAGGTCCTATGTCTTGTTAACTGCTGCATGCTTTCTTTTTAAAGCTTCATTCTTCAAACCGCAAGAAACTTATGTGATCATCTCAAGTGTAGCTTTCCCATGGGCAATCGAGTGTGTGTGTGTGTGGGGGGGCAATCATGTGTGTGTGTGGGCAATCGTGTGTGCATGCGGGTGTGGGGGGGGCAGTCGTGCCTGTGGGGGGGGCAGTCGTGCCTGTGGGGGCGGCAGTCATGCCTGTGGGGGCGGCAGTCGTGCGTGTGTGCGTGTGGGGGGGCAGTCGTGCGTGTGTGCGTGGGGGGTAGTCTCTTTACGTAGTTTACGTAGTTTACGTAGAATAGAGGGACCAAATAAGGAACGCGAATGGCGGCTCCCTATGGGGGCCCCCATTTGCGTACGCGCTTTTTTTTTTTTCAGAGTCACCCGTGATAGGCTACGTGATGATTAATGTAGCCTAACATGGCTGACTTTGCAGATCTAGCCGTGATAGGCTACGTTAATCGTTACGTAGCCTATCACAGGGGCATTTTTTTTTTCTTTTGAAGTTCGCAGCCGGGGAGACGGGGTGCTTCTCCCCGGCCTGAATTTCGGCCGGTTGAGGCAGGAAGCCTCCCCCCCCGGTCTGAATTTCAGCCAGGCGAGGAGGGAAGCCTCCCCCCCTGGCCTGAACTTTTGGGGGAGCAGCGAAGCGCCTCCCCCCCACCGCGAAGCAAGCTGCGAGACCAGGTAAGTGACTTTCATGCACCCCTACTGAGAACATCCTGATAGGCATGGAGGAAACTCCCTTACCTGGTCCCGCATCTTGCTTCACGGTGGGGGGAGGCGCTCCATTTCTCCCCCTGAAATTCTTGGCGGAGGGAGGTGCCCCGTCCCTCCCCCCCAAAATTCTGGCTGGGGGGGAGGCACCCTGTCCCTCCCCGCTGTAATTCTGGCTGGGGGGAGTGCCCCGTCTCCCCGGCCATGAATCGCGTCTCTTGCCTGGACGCAAATGGCGGTGGCCGTAGCCGCCGCCGTTTGCATCCCTGTAGTCAGCTATGATAGGCTACGTAAATCCTTACGTAGCCTGTCACGGCTGACTTTGAAAAAAAAAAAACGCAAATAGTGTTGCCCTTATTTTCGCCGTAGTCTACGTAAATATTTACGTAGACTACCCGTGCCAAAATAAGGAACGCAAATGGCGGCGCCCATGAGCGCTGCCATTTGCGTACGAGCTTTTTTTTTTTCAAAGTCAGCCCTGATAGGCTACGTAAACTTTTACCTAGCCTATCATGGTGTTTTTTGAAAATCTAGCTGTGATAGGCTATGTAAATCTTTACGTAGCCTATCACGTTTGCTGTTCTTGTTCTTGTTGTTGTTTTTGTTTTTACTTGGAAATGGCGGCGGCAGCAGCCGGTCAGAAGACCAGCCGCCACCTAGGGATGGACGAAAGGGACTTACCTCGTCCCGCAGCTTGCTTCGCGGTGGGGGGGAGGCGCTTTGGTTCTCCCCCCGAACTTCTGGTGAGGGGGGGAGGCACCCCGCCTCGCCCGGCTGAAATTCAGGCCGGGGGGAGGCACCCCATCCGTAGCCGGCGAAATTCAGGCCCGGGGAGGAGCGCCCTGTCTACCTGGCCACGAAAAGAAAAGTAAACACACACACACACACACACACCCGTGATAGGCTACGTAACGGTTTACGTAGCCTATCACGGCTAGATTTCCAAAATCAGCCGTGATAGGCTATGTAAATCGTCACGTAGCCTATCACGGGTGACTTTGGAAAAAAAAAAGCGCGTACGCAAATGGCGGCTCCCATGGGGACCGCCATTTGCGTTCCTTATTTTGGCACGTCTAGTCTATGTAAAGATTTACGAAGACTACGGCGAAAATAAGGGCAACGCAAATAGCGTTCCCTTATTTTCGCCGTAGTCTACGTAAATGTTTACGTAGACTAGACGTGCCAAAATAAGGAACGCAAATGGCGGTCCCCATGGGATCCGCCATTTGCGTACGCGCTTTTTTTTTTCCAAGTCACCCGTGATAGGCTACGTGACGATTTACTTAGCCTATCACGGCTGACTTTGGAAATCTAGCCGTGATAGGCTACGTAAATTGTCACGTAGCCTATCACGGTTGTGTGGGGTTTTTTTTACTTTACTTTTTTTTTTTTGCAATGGCGGTGGCAGCCCATCAGGAGACCGGCTGCCACCCCCGCCCCCGCCGAAACGCCGCCAAACCGCCACCGTGACCCGCCGCCGAGAGGGACATTCGCCGAAGGTAAGTCCCATCCTGGGGGGGGGCGGGGGGCCGGCGGAGAATTTCCCCAACACTTTCGGGGGGCCGAATGCGTCGGCACTCGGCCTCCCGAAGATTTGTGGAGAAATTCTCCGCCAACCCTACCTGGGATGTCAGAGAATTTCTCCACAAATCTCAGGGAGGCCGAATGCTAATGCATTCGGCCCCCTGAAATTGGTGGAGAAATGGTCCGCCACACCCCGGGATGGGACTTACCTTTGGCGAATGTCCCTCGCAGCAGCGGCTCCCGGCAGCGGTTCGGCGGCGGTGAATTCATCAGAAGTGGACACAAAAAACTCACTTGAACCTGGCTTGACTGGAGACAGGAGATATATCTTCCAAGGAAACACACACACACACACACACACACACACACACACACACACACACACAAAGAGTTCAAAATAGTAGCTTGGCATGGCATGCCATTGCCATCCTTGCATCAAAAACTAGTTCAGCAGCATGTGAAGCCCCAGGGCTTTGTTTTTCATGATGTTCTTTCTGTACTTTAAAGCCACAACTTTCCTACTTAGAATAGTAGTTCTTACTGGTGTATATACAATCCTCAGTAATGTTTGAAAGTACTAAGTGTTGATATTTCTTGGTGGGCTAAGGAAATTATTTCAGAAATTACATTTCAGCATGACTAAACTGCATATAAGTTTCAGCATGAAAAAGTATAATACTTACCTTTCCTTAATCTTTCTTCAAGTAGAATCTTAACTGTAGAAACCCCTAATTCACTGAGAGCTCAAAACCTTTATGACTTGTTTTCTACGTACGTCAGAGTTTTTGCTTCATTGCTAGTCCCATTCTTTGTAATACTTACTGATTTTTTTCTTTTTACTGTACTTTTTTGTATTTTGCTTTTTAATTTTTTGTACATTGTTCAAATATCACTTGATGTGGAACAATGTATACATTTCATAATAAATAACTGAAAATAAAACAAAAACAAACAAATTCATGCTAATTCAGCTAATATTTCAGTTGCACTTGTAGTCACATATTCCCCAATTAAGTTCAGTCAGGCATAAATAAATAATGCACCCAAACTCTAGGCAATGTGGGTTGTCAGGATAAAGGTCAATCTAATATTGACATTTGAAGAAAATACCCTAAATTCTAATTAAGAATCCCCTCCAATATGGAAAATATGGCTGCATGTTCCCAGTTCTTTGTCTCAGAAGACAACAAGAAAACATGAACGTGAAAGGTATTTGCGGATCATCTCAATCACTCTAGGATTATCATAGTCCATCAAAGACTCTAAGTGGTAGGGGGCCAATCCGATGCATGTTTAGATAGGAAAAAAGTCCTACACACCCAACATGCCCCAGCCAGCAGAAAGCTGGGCATTGTAGGACTTTTTCCTACAAACTTATTCTCTGCTTTCCATCCCTGGTGATCACATATTTGGCTTCTGCTACTCTACATTCTTCTCTCCACTAGACAAAATGTGAATACCACAAGTCACAATGTAACACAAGTATTCACACATCATCTAGAGGACAGAAGGCAACTCTTTGGACACAGAAGATGGCAAAAGGAAGAAGGGCTCAATATCATCCTGCTCTAGACTGAGTCTTGGCCAGGGTCTCTGCAAGCAAATACAGGAAGCAATGCAATAGAATAGTCAATTTGGCAAGTAAATGATCAGGCACACGGATTTTTCAGTCCAAGGAGGTTTAGGCTAAAGCAAGAGTGGTAAAAGTTCAGGCAGAAGTCAGAACGCAGGCAATCAGTCAGACAACAAGGATCAGACAACAGCAGGAGTGGTCAAGGTAACAAGGTCAAAACACAGTAAAGCAGCCAGGTACATTACTCAGTTTAGATACAGGGTCAAGAAACAGTCCAGGGTCAGTAGCACAGAACATCCATCACAAGGCAAGGCACAAGAGGTAAGAGATAGCAGATACTTGAAGTAACAAACCTTCATTCCCAGCCAATCCCAAGTTCCCAGTGAGAGCTGATATACCTAAAGCTACTAGAACCCCACCCAGTGCTCAGCTGCTTCCCATTAGAGGGGTGTCAGATGTCCTCCTCATGAGGAGGGCCCAATTAATGAGTAGTCCTCTTTAGTAAGCAAGAACTTCCTCACCTGGCAACCATCCTATCATGGACCTTAAGGTGCTGCTGTTCTTGGGGGCTAGGTCATGGCTCAGCATCTTCCTCTGACTCAGAAGCTGAACTCTCTGCCTCTCTAGGAGGCAGATTCAAAGGCATCACCCTTGAGGGTCCTGGACCATCTTGGCTAGTGCCTGGGTCTCCTGAGGGGCCAGCTGGCTCTGACAGTTCCGGCTCCTCCTCTGAAGAAAGTTCCAGACTTCCAGTGGCAGCATGACACTGAGGACCATGACAAATATAGTGTTTCAGATCTCTTCGATATTTAGGTTAATAGTAATTTCCGAAAATGATGGATGCGATAATAAATATGATATATTGCTGTTATGGCCAGGAGCAAATGTTCTGTTCCCCTTCTTTTCAAAATTCACCAGTTGCCACAGATCTATAATTGCTTGCAGAGTAGTCTGCTCAGTCAAACGTGTTGGCACATTTATTAGCTTTATATTGTTGATTTTATTGGGACTTTATTTATTTATGTTGTTGTAAAATGCCTAGAGAATTTGAGGCATTTAATAAATTAATGAAATAAATAAATAAAATAAACATCAGAAGTTAGGCCTGTATCAGGGCAACCTCTCTAGCTATGCATTTGCTTCTTTCCTACCTGTACAAATGACTGTCTAGGACTATAGCTTTACCTTTTGCAAACATTCCTAGTATAGGAAAGGGGAGAATGTTGTCTCTTACATGAATGCCTGCAGAACAAAGTGATTTAATAAGTACTAGAAATATTTAACTGGAGAGAGAGAGAGAGAGAGAGAGAGAGCCATAATATTAGAACGTGTGTAATTATGGTGCAATCTATGCAAATATTTTATCTTCCCCCAACTGCAATGCCAGGCTTGTTTCCCAATCAGAAATAATTTCTTTATGCTTGTTAGGAATTTAAGCTTTTTCCCAATCTGTATTCCACTTTCCCATGGCAGAAACTAGGTGCACATGTTACGACTGAGTACGGCGTTCAAAGTTAATGAACAACAAAACCTTTAAAAGGGGGGGGGGACCCCATCTCTTGGCTTTTGCAGGTTCAGCAACTGAAAAATATTTTGATTTCAAGCCTTGTCAGCTCTTGCAACTAATTAAAAAATGCACCTCTCTGGGTATAACACTTAAACTTCTTGTTTATTTTTCCAAGCTCTGTCAGCATTCAAATAGTAATTTACAGCCCAGCTCTTCTAGCAGATGTCTTTTTCTGCGGATCTCATTTACAAAGGTGTACCTGTGGAGGAGATCTAATGGGACACAGTGCTAGTACAAGTATTTAATTACTCTCGAAATGATGAGTGGGCTGATTTAGTTAGGGAAGTTGGGGGCAAAGAAGAACCTAGTGGCCACTTTATGTTCTCAAAAAAGATTGCACTCCAGTGAGAGGAGATGGACTTTCACCTCAGGCAGTTTTTAACAGCAAGAAAGTGAAAACATGTCTGCCATGGGATGAATGTGCATCTTTTCAAAATCTATAGCAAGCATGTTTTCTATTAAATTAATGAAATAGCTAAAACTAGCCCAGTACTATGCTTTTGAAGAAGAAAAAAAGTCTGAAAGCTTACAGTCTCATGTCATTTCTTTATAGCAGTTTAAATGAAAATACAGTACAAGTTAAAAAGTCAGGGTAATAGATTGCATTTTGGCTTCAGGTCTGATGGTTATTACATGGGTATCACTTATGCCTAAGCAGTGTGTGGCAGTTGGCTGATCAGCTGCACCAAGGTAGTCGTCCAAGCCAAACTCACGGAATCATTCCCCTTTCTCTGGTTAGTGAATTGCCACTTGGGAGCCTGATTACAAGATCGCCTTATCCTGGATCCATGAGACAGAGTGAACCCTCTGCTTCAGTGTATCAGGAAGGGTGGCAGATTGGGGCTAAGAGGGTGGTGCTGCCATCCTGACCATGGTCACAGTTGACTTCGGCCTGTGTTCATGCAGTGCTCATTCAGGGGAGCGGCTCTGCTGCTCTTTTGCTGGCTGCTGCTACTGCATTCATTGCCCACCTCCTGCCCCACAGCCAGCCAGGCCAGCTGCCCAGCTGCTGCTGTCCCCAAGAAAAAGCTACTGCTGCTGGGTGATGAGCTGCGTGTGTCTCTCCTCTCTCCTTACTGAGGAGCCACCATGCTGGGTCACCAATCTTTTCTCCCACCCCTTCATTCCCTCCTCAACCACAGCATGCCAGATGGGGAAGACAAAACTCAGGCTTGGACTTCTCTCTCTCTCCCTTTCTCTTGGGGAGTGAGTTCCATAGTCCGGCAACAAAAAAAGGGAATGATGTCATAGACCTGCACCATTCAAATGTGGCAAGCAGGCATTTCAGCACGGCTAGATTTGAAGAGGACAACTGCTGTCTCTTGCTTGCTCCTCTGTCCTTTTCCATTCCGATACCTCTCTGTGAGGGAGGGGTGCTGCTGGCGCCACCTTCAGCTCCCCAATCGCTAAACCCACCTGGTGTTATCTAGGTCCCTCTTGCCTCTCCAGCTTCTGAAGCTCTGTGGGAAACAGAAAGTAACATGGACATGTGTCTGATAATGGATTCCTTCCATTATGTCAAGGGAGGAGTTTTAAAACAAGGGGTGGGGGTGGGAATTAGGGGAGAGTCCATCAATTTGGCACACATGTTGTTTTATTTTTTAGACTTGGAATTGTGACAGGGGGTGCATGCAGGTGATTCCCTGAGGTATGCAAGGAAGGGGGCTTTCTGTTTTGAGGGGTATGTGTTATACACTGGGTCCCTGATTTCCTATGGCTTGGCCCCACACCGAAATATTGTCTTCCATCACCATGAAACCTGTGATCGTGGAGCCAGCAAGCTTAAAGCGAAGAAAAATCTAAGAAACCCTGGGGATGCTGGGGACAAGCTGGATGCTTCTTACAGAAGGAACAAGTGTGATGTTAATAAATAAATAAATAAATAAATAACAGCCCCATTTGATATATGTTTACTTAGCAGCATGCCCCATTTTCATTGAGACTTCCGTCCTAGTAGGCTGCCATCCCAAACACACTTACCAGGAAGGAAGGCTGCAATCCTATTCATACTTACTATGAACCACTGAATATGGTAAGCAGGGCTTACTTCTGGGCAATCAGATATGATAGTGCTGGGAGCAGTCCAGGCCTATGCATGTTCTGCTGGATAAGCATGCATTGGATTGTGGCATGAAGCAATCAAATTTGCCGAATGCCAGGTTCTGCACTGACCTTGCTCCTGTGCATCTACCCACCACCAACTCTGCAGAAATCAAGTAGGTGAAGCTTCTCCTGCTGTGGAAACCAGGTTGCCCTTTCCATTAGGCTGGGTGAGAGGCACCCCCTTCCGTCCCCTCAGGCAACTGATTTTGGTTATCATTAAAGGGCAGCATATTGTGGTTTAATAGATCATTCTAGTTTTACAGCCAAGATGGGAGAGAGGCACTTACAGATTATTTGCCTCAGCTGCCAAAATAACTCAACAAGCTTTGGAAACTGCCTCAGGCAACAAAATGTCTTGGGTTGGCCTTGCCTGAATAACAGTTTTATTGCTTTCAGTTAAACTTTTTATTGTATGTCAATTTCACATAAGTAAAAGGTGAATCGGAGTAGTAATAGGGAGATAACAAAGAAAGATAATGGGATCTTGATATGCTTCTGTTTTCTCCAAGGATAAGTGAATGGTAAAAGAGTTGCTATGATGGGTCAAGCTCACGGTTCCAAGCATATACATAAGGCCTGGTCAAGTGTTAGCCTGAACACATGAGGGCTTAAAGTGGGTAGAGAGTTAGCACTGTGCATGTTGGCCCAGCCCCCTATGTCTCCCAGTGAGTGGGCTGCACCTTCCTCAACTGAGGCCTTGCCATATTGAATCGAAAAGGTCAGAAAGGGAGCTCAACTTGTGTCTGCTTGAATACAAGTAGAACTCTTCACACGATCATAGAACCTGCCTTAGGAGGGATCCCGATTGCACGGAGAGTTCTACTTACATTAGAGCAAATGGGAGTAGAAGTCACTTTCTTACCATGAGGATTCAATGCAGTAAGGTCTGAACTAATCCAAATCCTGACGTGAAACTGAAACATCCCCCAATCCACCTGGTATACTCAGTTTGCAAGCCGTCCTGCGTACCCACACAAGCAGGCGGAGCTAGGTTTTACTAAGGCTCCAGTTCCTGCCTGGGCAGCAAGGTCTCCCCAACCCTAACCTGAGGCTTAACCCTAACCCTCACGTACAACTGAAATGTCCCCTGGCCACCGGGTATACTCAAAGACAGTTAGCGAGCTGTCCTTGTTGCCCACTCATTCTTTCTGGCCAAGTTAGGCTTTACCAAGGCCCTGGTTCCTGACTAGGGATGTCAGTAGGGATCTTGGAGAAATCTGCCACGGATTCAAATGAGGCCGGATTCTTTTGAATCCAGTCTCAGGAATCCGCGGTGGATCGGCACCACTTACCTCAGCTCCAGGAGGATTGGAGGCAGAATGGCACTTGGCTGCTTCTTGCCAGCCAGAGCCATTTGCCTCCTCCCTGCCGATCACCATTTCTTAAAAAAAAAAAATGGCGATCCGCAGGATGTGCCCATAAACCTATTTGCAAATAGAGCCATGAATCTTGCATATAAATCTGTGTGTCCATAGGCTTATATACAAGATTCACGGCTCTATTTTGTGGCAAGGTAAGCGGCCCCCAAGCTGGGCTCCCCCCCCCCAGAATCCTCATGGAGCAGAGCCACTCCGGACGATTCCAGGGGGGAGGAACAGATCGCCTCCCACCCATGGATTCCCCACCAGAATGGACGGTGGGGAATCCGTACATCCCTAGATATTAGAGAAATCTGCCGTGGATTCAAATGAGGCTGGATTCTTTGGAATCTGGCCTCCGAAATCCATGGCAGAATGGCCCCACTTACCTCCACTCCAGGAGGATTCTAGCCAGAATGGCACTCGGCTGCTTGAGGCTTAACCGGAGCCGTTCACAATCGGCAGGATGTGCCCATAGACTTATACGCAAAAATAGAGCCGTGAATCTTGCGTATAAGTCTATGGGTCCATAGATCGTACCAGTCTCCCCTTCCCGTTCCAGGCCAGCTATGCAAGGGCAGCAGCTTGATAAGACTTTTGACTCACGGCTCTATTTTGCATATAAGTCTATGGGCACATAGACTTATATGCAAGATTCATGGCTCTATCCTGCTAATAGCCATTTTTTAATGAAAAATGGTGATCGGTGCGGAGGCGAACAGGTCCAGGTAGGAATGTACGAAAGTTACTTACCTTTCACGGATTATGTTGATGGGGGGGGAAGCGTTCCGTCCCTCCCCCCAGAATCCTCGACGGGGGGGAGGCGATCCGTTCCTACCCCCTGGAATCCTCGATGGCCAGCTGTGCTCCGCAGCAGCTCCGCGGAGAAGCCGGCCAGGCCTAGCCCAGCCCAGAGTCATCCGCAGCCGGATTTCCGGCTGCGGAGGGCTCTGGGGTGGGGGGGGGAGAAACAAAACCGTGTACTGAAATGGCGGCGGCTACGGCCGCTGCCATTTGCGTTCCTTATTTTTGGCCGTCTGAATCTACGTAAATATTTACATAGACTATGACGGTGAAAATAAAGGGGAATGCAAATAGCGTAGCGGGCGCTATTTGCGTCCCTTTTTGATTCACCGTTTTAGCCTACGTAAATCTTTACATAGGCTAAAACGGCGAATCAAAAAGGGACGCAAATAGCGCCTGCTACGCTATTTGCATTCCCCTTTATTTTCGCCGTCATAGTCTACGTAAATATTTACGTAGACTAAGATGGCCAAAAATAAGGAACGCAAATGGCGGCCATACCCGCTGGCATTCGGCCTCCCCGAGATCCGTGGCGGAATTGTCTGAGATCCCTGTGTGCAAGTGAAGCATACCCCCATCCACCAGGTGTAATTGAAAACAGTTGGCAAGCAGTCCCTTCTGCTCATGCAGTATATTTGGCCAAACGAAGCTTTACTAAGGCCCTGGTTCCTGCCTATGGAGCCGGGTCTCCCAAACCCTAACCCTTACCTGAGTCTTACCCGTAACCCTCACGTGCAACTGAAACACCCCCCATCCACCCAGTATAATAAAAAAAAACATTTGGCAAGGCATCCTTGTTGCCCACTGAGTCTGCCTAGCCAAGCTGGGCTTTGCCAGGGGAACAAGGCTAAGCCTAACCTGAGGCTTTACACTAACCCTCACATACAACTGAAACATACCGCCATCAAACTGATATACACAAAGGCAGTCGGCAAGCTTTTCTGGATGCCCACTCTGTCTGTCCAAGCTAGGCTTTATCGAGGTTCCGGTTCCGACCCAGGAGCTGGATCTCCCGAACCCTAACATGAGGCTTAATCCTATGCCTCATGTGCAACTGAAAGATCCCCCCATGCAACTGGGATATGAAAAGCCAGTTGGCAAGCCCTCCTGTTCATCCAGTCAGTCTGCCTGGCCAAACTAGGTTTTACCAAGGCCCTGGTTCCTGCCTGGGGAGCTGGGTCTCCCCAATCCTAACCCTAACCTGAGGCATAACCCTAACCGTCGCATGCAACTGAAATGTCTCTCTATCCACCTGGAGCCCATCTACATCTGGCTTTTACTACGGGGTGGGTGCAAGTCGAGGTCCCTCGTGACAGATGATGCAGTTGCAACTTTGCAGCCATCGATGGTTTTCTCCCAGAAAATGCGGAGTTCCAAGGAGGCGTTTTGCTGCGATGTTTTTCGTTTGCTATGGGATTCCCCGCGCTTGTGAGCTGTTTGTCCCTTCCCCAAACTGAATTTACATTTTTCAGTAAATGTTTCAGTGTCCATTTTTCAGTGGGCGTGTTGTAGGTGTGCATAGTGCCTGCATCACTCTGTGATGCCCCTTTACTCTCCCCATCCCTTTGCAGCTGCACAGTTACAGAGGCACAGAGGGGCGTTTTCATCTATTTAATCACACTTCCACACATTTTTGCAGCTTCATATCTTCGCAATGGCTCCTTTTGGACTCAGTACCTAAGGGCTGGGGGGGGGGGGGCTTGGGGGAGGACCAACCTTGCTCCAGCCCCATTTTGGAGCGATGGCTAGGCACATAGTGCTCACACTTGTGAGTGTGAACCATCATGAGAGTCTCAGTCTGGGGAACTGACAAACTGATGGTGTGGAAATAAAGAACAAAACATCCACTTTTTACCCAAAAAGGGGTGGAAAGACACAGCAGAGCCCCTCAAATACAAAACAGCCACTGATGTGTCACACCCCCACACTCACAGGACTGCACAGCTGCACATTTCAGTATAATGGCAAAAAAAAGGGCATGGCGAGTGTGTTAAGGAAGTGCACAGTACATTGCGAGTGTATCACACAGGGCTTGCTGATTCTAAGCCGCATTGCTGCACAGTTGCGATGGGGTGGGGGGGTTAAAGTGGTGCCATACAGATATGCCCTGGTATGCTCCAATACACTTGACAAACCGTCCTTGTTGCTAGGGATGTACGAAAGGCATTTAACTTTCGCGGATTACGTTGATGGTGGGGGGGAGGCGCTCCGTCCCTCCCCCCGGAATCCTGGATGGGGGGGAGGTGCTCTGTTCCTCCCCCCCCCCCCCCGGAATCCTGGCCAGCCGGCTGTGCTCCTCAGGGATTCTGCGGAGCCGCCGGCCGGCTCCGCCAGCAGCCGGACATCCGGCCACTGGCTAGCAGGGACGCAAATGGCAGCAGCCGTAGCCGCTGCCATTTGCGTCCCTGCAGTCAGCCATGATAGGCAATGTAAAAGTTTATGTAGCCTATCACGGCTGACTTAAAAAAACAACAACAACGCGCGCACGCTACGCTATTTGCATTCCCCTTATTTTCGCCGTCTTAGTCTACGTAAATCTTGACGTAGACTAAGACGTGCCAAAATAAGGAACGCAAATGGCGGCAGCTGTGGCCACCGCCATTTGCATACACACATTTTTTTTTTGGTTTTTTTTAAGTCAGCCATGATAGGCTACGTAAACATTTATGTAGCCTATCATGTTTTTTTTTTTAAACTTAGCCGTGATAGGCTACGTAAATCTTTACGTAGCCTATCACTTTTTTTTTTTAACTGGAAATGGCGGCGGCAGCAGCCAGTCGGAAGACCGGCCGCCGGAGCCGCCACCACCACCACCGCTGCTGCCAGGAAGATCTGCCCCAGGTAAGTCTCATCCCGGGGGGTGGGGGCGGGGGGGTGGCAGACCGTTCCGCCACCAATTTCGGAGGGCCGAATGCGCTGGCATTTGGCCTCCCCGAGAATCGTGGCGGAATTCTCTGACATCCCTACTTGTTGCCCACTTACTCTGTCTGGCCAAACTAATTGTGGCGTTCCTGCCTATTCAGAGTGAGAATTTCCCTTCTCTAAGGTCTTTCTCACCCATTCCGGAAACACCTTCCTCATATGTAATCACTCTGTCACCAGGACCTCTAAGGCTCATGTCCAAGCCACACTCAGTCCTCTAGCTGAGAGGACAGACTTGTTTATAATATCACCTGTATTATTTCTTTTATTACCTTCCCCTTATGAAGCTAAGAGCAGAGAGCATAGGATTTGGTTAAACAAATAAACTGTATTAACTACAGCAGATAAGTTGCTGGTTAGTAAATAAGCAACTCTTAATGGTTTTATTAATGTTTGTTCTTTCATACACTAGATAACACTCTCAAATCAAGCACTTCACAATCATCACAGATCTTTCTCTCTCTCAGTTCTAAAATCTTAACACATCAATTCTCTATTTCTAATCCCTATCAAATCAAATCATGTCCCTGTCTCTGTTCTAAACCCTGTCTGACTCACATAAGCCCAGCATCCAGCTTTTATAGCACACATACACTTCACACACACCCTCACTCACTCAGCCAATCATCTCACTTCCACTCTAGAGATACTCTTCATAAACATATACTTATAACATGAGTACATCATTATACTTAAAAACTGTGTGTGTGTGTGTGTGTGTGTGTGTGTGTGTAATGTCACATTAGGCTTTACCGAGGAATTGGTTCCTGCCCAGGAGCCAGGTCGCCCTAACTCTAACCCACCCTCCCCAACTGAAGAAGGTGGGGTCCACTCACCTGGAGACATAAGGGGTAGGGCCAGTGTGCCAGAAGATGTGGGGTGTGGGGCCAGAGTGCACATCCCCATCTGTCTAACCACTTTAAGCCCTCACACATTCAGATGAACGTCTGAACAGGGCAATAATTGCAAGCCAATGGCATGCAGTGGGGCATCAGTCACATTTGTGCCCACACGTAGGGATGTCGCAGAAATCTTGGGGGGTGGAGTCTGGCAGATATCCACCCACTCGACCCCCCCAGATGCCAGTCCCCAGACCCCTGAACTTGCCCAACTTGGCATGTGCTGAGTTGGGCAAGCTCATGGCATCCTGCCACCCCACGAGCCACCATTTTGTGAGAATGTGCAGGTAAGCTATATATGTAAATCGCAATTTTGCACATAATGACAGCCATAAATAGTGCCATTTGTGGAACACTGCAAATGTAAGTCATCAAATTAGACAATTTACGCCTGCGAAGTTGCGTAAATTTACTATTTACTACCACCATTATGCACAAAATTGTGATTTACTTATATAGCTTACCTGTGATTCTCTGCAAAATGGTGGCTCATGGGACAGTGTGCCACTGCGTGCTGTTTGCCTAGGGATGCTGGAGAAATTCGAAACAGATTAAAATGAGCTTGGATTTCTAAGAATCCGACCTGCGGAATCCACTGCGGAGTGACCTCCTCAGGCCCTGTGGAGTCCATGGACTTTCGGATGATTTTTTTACTTTCTTGAAATTTATGCATATAAATCTATAGAAAAATACGCACGTTTCTGCTGAGGAAATGTAGAACAGAATAGGGGACAGTACACTAAATGTTACATACTGGGGTAAATTGTGTAAATGCTTACATAAATATTTACGTAATTATTTCCGTATTTTTCCACATGACAAAAAAAAAATTGCATCCATCTGTGGGTGGAATACGTAGGGATGTACAAAACACTTAACTGGTTTCGTCCACAGACATCTGTGGTGGTGTGGAGGCGTTCCGTCCCTCCCCCCGAAATCCTCGATGAGGGGGAGGCGATCCGTTCCTCCCCCCAGAATCCTGCCCGGCCAGCTCCGCTCCACAGCCAGGCCACAGAGCCGCCAGCCAGGCCAACCCGCAGCAGGGCCTCCAGCTGCTGCCGGGCTTCTGTGGACGCAAATGGCGCCCTGAGTAGGGGACACCATTTGCGCCCCTATGGTAGCCCGTGAAAGGCTATGTAAATATTTACGTAGCCTATCACAGCTAAAGCAGGAACGCAAATGGTGCCCCCTACGCCATTTGCATTCCCATTTTCTCTGTGATAGGCTACGTAAATATTTACGTGCCTATGACGGCTAAAACGGGAACGCAAATGGCGTCCCCTACGCCATTTGCGTCCCCGCTTTAGCCGTGATAGGCTACGTAAATATTTACATAGCCCATCACGGACTACCATAGAGATGCAAATGGCGTCCCCTACTCAGGATGCCATTTGCGTCTGCAGCAGCCCAGCAGCAGCCGGAGCCGCCGCCGGAGCCGCAGCCAGGTAGGCTCCGTTTCGCGGGGCTTTCGCGGGGTGGTGGGGCGAGTTGCTCTGTTCCGCCATGGACTCCGGGGGGCCATATTCACTGGAATTTGGTCCCCTGGGGTCCATGGCGGAATTCTCTAACATCCCTAGTACGGAATGAAAGGCAGGTGACAATCTACAAAACACAGACAGAGTGGATTTTACACAGTCCATACATCCCTATGCTTGCCAGGTGTTCATGGACCATCCTCCGGGTTGCCCCATGTGCCAAACAGGGTTGGGTTCCTGGTGGGGATCTGACAACTGGGGCGTGTGGTGGTGGCGACTGAGTTCCACCATCTCTACCTACACCCAAGTATTGATGCATCACTTTGAAACTTTATAGGATGTTGAACACAACTATATTTTATTAGGGATGGTGGAGAATTCCACCACGGATTTCAGTGAGGCCGAATGCACTGGCCACCCGAAACCCATGGCGGAATGGCCTCCCACCCCCTGCTACCTCGCGGAATAGCCCCAGAACAAAACTTACCTGGGGCTCTGGCAACAGCTCCGGCGGCGGCTCCGGCGGCAGCTGGTCTTTCGGCTGGCTGCCACGGCCACCATTTGCGTCCTGCGAGGCTGCCGTGATAGGCTACATAAGTATTTACGTAGCCTATCATGGCAAAGAGCAGGGACACAAACGGTGGCCGCTACACCATTTGCGCCACTGCTCTTTCCATGATAGGCTATGTAAGTATTTACGTAGCCTATCACGGTAAAGGCACCTACGCAAATGGCGGCCATACTTACGTAGCCTATCACGGCAGCCTCGCAGGACGCAAATGGCGGCCACAGCAGCCCATCCGCGGCTGGAACTCCAGCTGCGGACGGCCCTGGCTGGCGGCTCCACGGAGCCGGCCAGGGAGGATTCCGGGGGGGGGGGACGGAGCACCTCCCCCCCCCCACGAATCATACCTGCGAAAAGGTAAGTGACTTTCGTACATCCCTATCTTTTACTAGCACAATGGGTTGAATCCAGATGAAGGCTGCAGTCCTATGCACACTTACCTGGGAGTAAGCATTGAACACAATGGGACTTACTTCCAAGTGTATAAGCATAGGTTTGTGCTGTAAGTTAGTTGCAAATAGGTCACACTGAAATCAATGGGATACGTTAGTCCTTATTTGATTGATTTCAATGTGAATAAAGTGCACTAATTTAGAATCAAACTAGGCATGATGTTAGTCACATCTGATACCCTGGTGTGGTTGTGGCTATGTTTTAGCAAATATGGGACATGCACACGGGGTATGTGTGAACTGGATTGGGGCCATGGAGTGGTGGGAGGTGGGCTATATCCTTTGCCCCTGCCATAGTCCCAGCCTGAATTTGGACCCCCGCACCTGCTCTTTGCAATGGGAGGAAGGTTGCCTTTGGCTATGAGAAGCCTATTACTCGAATGTGATTGGGGGGAAAGTAGTTGAAATGTTTTCCGCATGGTTGGGATAAGGTCAAGGGCAAAAATATTTAGCTTATCGGGCACTCTGTTTGTACAGTTCTTGAGATGAATCTATTAGGGATGTGGCTTGTGTTCCTCTGCAGCTTGAGATTAGTGCTCCATTTCTGTCAATGCAACCTTGCCTACTGGCTCCAAAATTATTGACACACACTGTATATAACAGAGCAGAAAATGAGCAGGAAATTCTGTGCCAGGTTCATATGGTTCTCATTTTATAAGACTAAGATTTCTGTACTGCATGGACATTTGAAGAGTTTCTAAGTTTAGATAGGACTGCATTTGACTGTCTGGTGCCGATATCAAATGTATAACTTAATATTCCACTCACCTCAAAACAACTACGTTTGTTCCTTTGGGTAAAGCAGGATTATATGGTTTAGGGATGTACAGACAGTGTAAAATCCACTCCATCTGTGTTTCATGGATTGTCAGGCTCCTTTTGGTTCCGTCATCCGCTCACAGGCAGACGTGATTTGGGGGGGGGGGGGTCATGTGGAAACATATGCAAATAATTACATAAGAAGTTTCATAAGAATTTACATAATTTACCTTAGTACGCAACATTTAGCATATTGTCCCCCATTCCATTCAACTTTTCTTCAGCAGAAACTTGTGTATTTTCCTTAGGGATGTACAAAAGTCACTTACCTTTGTGGAGCTTGGATTCGCGGGGGGGGGGAGGCGCTCCATCCCTCCCCCCGGAATTCTCCCTGGGCTGGCTCCGCTCCACGGCGGCTCTGTGGAGCCGCCAGCCAGGGCTCTCTGCAGTCGGAGTTCCAGCCACAGATGGGCTGTTGCGGACGCAAATGGCAGCCGTCATTTGCATCCTGCGAAGCTACCATGATAGGCTACGTAAGTATTTACGTAGCCTATCACAGCAAGCCAAAAAAACCCACAACAGCATGCGCAAATGGCAGCGGCTACGGCGGCCGCCATTTGCGTTCCCTATTTTTAGCCGTTTTAGCCTACGTAAATATTTACATAGGCTATTACGGAGAAAAACAAGGGGAACGCAAATAGCATACTGGGCGCCATTTGCGTTCCTCCCCCCCCCCCATTTTAGCCTACGTAAATATTTATGTAGGCTATTACAGCAAAAAAAAAACCAGAACGCAAATAGCGCCCACTACGCTATTTGCGTTCCCCTTGTTTTTTGCTGTAATAGCCTACATAAATATTTATGTAGGCTAAAACGGCTAAAAATCGGGAACGCAAATGGTGGCTGCCATAGCTGCCACCTTTTGCGTACGCTGGTTTTTTTTGGCTTGCCGTGATAGGCTACATAAATACTTACGCAGCCTATCATGGCCTCCGCAGGGATGCAAAAGGTGTCCCTGCGTTAGCCGTGATAGGCTACATAAGTATTTACATAGCCTATCACGGCTATGATGAAGAAGCAAATGGTGGCCGCAGGGTGGCCTCCATTCGCAAGTTAGTGCGGATTGCAGCAGGTAAGTGCTCCGTTTCATGCACCTTTCGTGGGTTGGGGGGGCAGGGGCTTCGTTCCGCCACGGATTTTGTGGAGGCCAAATGCACTGGCATTTGGCCTCACCGAGATCCGTGGCGGAATTCTCTGACATCCCTAATTTTCCTACGAATAAATATGAGTAAATTTCAGGAAAGTTAAAAAAATAAATCCAAAAGTCCACAGGCTCCGTGCGGCCTGAGGGGGTCGCTCCACAGCAGATTCCACAGGTCAGATTCTTAGAAATCTGAGCTCATTTTAGTCCATCTCGAATTTCTCCAGCATCCCTAGTATGGTTCCAGTATACATGGATAACCATAAAAAAGGAAAAAAAATATACCAAGTTTATTCAGTTGATCTCTTTTGATTGAATAAATTATATGTATTGTTTTCTGTTTAAGCTTATAGTGATTTACAAGATGAAAGAGTCAGCTGGAATACAGTGTGTTGTGCAAGTCCCTGTATTGACATCTTTTTCATAAAACCTAATATCAACATATGAAAGGGAAATTATTTCAGAAATATTCTTATGGTAATTGTGTTTCATACAAACAGATAAATCATGCAGATAGGTCACTGCCTACATTCAAGTTAAGTACATCTAGGAGCTTGTCAGTATAAATCATATACTATTTTCCCCAAGTGCTAATGGAAATGTGCTCGATAACTGAGAATGCATAAGCAATTCTTGTAAATAAGCATTAGTTGTTTGTGCTTAGAGGTATTGGGAGGGGGATACGGGGGAGTGAATAATTTAAATGTCTTCAACAGTTTCTTAGATCATTGCCTAGTATTCTTGAGGCTTTAATAAGAAATGCATTCTAAATAGTCTAGAAATCTTATTGCTGTCTCTTTATAATGTTTTTTCTTATTGTATTTTATTATGGGACACATTTTCCAATTACTGCCAGTCTGCTACTTTCAACATTGCTCTTTTCCACAGAGTTTGTGGCTCAATTCAGACAACACATCCCTCAGTTTGGAGAGCAAGAATGTGCCATAGGCTCCTTCCTCCTCACTTCTTTCTCCACGTTCCCCTGCCCGCCCACCCCCGATCCTCCCATCATGTAAAATTTGCTATACCATAGTTTGCTGTGATGTTTGAATCAGGGTTAACTAGGGTTAGAGCTAACTAGAATTGCCCACAATCGTGTTTTTCAAACCGACTTCTAAGATTTAAAATTGTTCTGGTTAGTTAATTAGCCCCAATTGGGGCATTGCAAAGCATGGTTACACCAGTTAGAATGGGAAATCCAAGAGAGAGAGAGAGAGAGAGAGAGGAGGAGGAGGAGGAAGAGGAGGAGACAGAGTATGCAGCCCTGTGGTAGGTTTCTGATAAATGTGATCTTCGGATTAAGTCAGTGTTGTTTGCTCAATTCTTTGTGGGCAGAATTCCTATGAGACCTACTGGAATTTTAGCCAGATGTGGTAGGTCTGACAGATCTCAGCATTGTAGGGATGTACGAAAGTCACTTACCTTTTCAAAGGGTGACATTTGCGGTGGGGGGAGGCACTCCATCCCTCCCCCCGAAATTCTCTCCGGCCAGCTCCACTCCACAGAGCCGCTGGCCGGGGCCACCCGCAGCCGGACATCTGGCCGCTGGGCAGCCTGCAGGGACGCAAATGGCAGCTGCCGTAGCCGCTGCCATTTGCATCCCTGTATTTTGCCGTGATAGGCTACGTAAATATTTACGTAGCCTATCACAGCAAAACAACCAAAAAAACACAGCGAACGCAAATGGCGGCGGCTACGGCAGCCGCCATTTGCTTTCCCTTTTTTTTTGCCGTGATAGCTTATGTAAATATTTATATAGCCTATTACGGCAAAAAAAAAAAAGGGAACGCAAATGGCAGCCACTACGCCTTTTGCGTTCTTCTTTTTTGCCATAATAGCCTACGTAAATATTTACGTAGGCTATCACGGCAAAAAAAAAAAAAAGGAACGCAAATGGTGGCCACTGTAGCCGCCGCCATTTGCGTTCCCTTTTTTTTTTTTTGCCGTGATAGGCTACGTAAATACTTATACAGCCTATAACGGCTTCCACAAGGACGCAAATGGCATCCCTGCATTTGCCGTGATAGGCTACGTAAGTATTTACGTAGCCTATCCCGGCTATATGGAAGAAGCGAATGGTGGCCACAGACGCGGCCACCATTCGCAATGCAGAGTGGATGGCAGCAGGTAGGTGCTCCGTTCCGGGCCCATTTCGTGGGGTGGGGGGCTTCGTTCCGCCATGGATTTCGGGGGGCTGTATGCACTGGCATTCAGCCTCACTGAGATCCATGGCGGAATTCTCTGACATCCCTACGGCATTGTCATGCCAGTGATGGATAGGCCTTTGTGAAGGTGTCTAATTACTGGGCCTAAAATAGAGCCTGTACATATGCAATGGATTTCATTTGGGCAGCTGCATTATCTGCAGACTGAACACACCTTTCTGTGAATTAAAAACACCTGGACTAAATTTTTTTAAATACTAGCTGCTGCTACCACCTGAATTATTCTTTCACCTCAGATTCAGAAAAAGTGGGCAATACCAAGTGGAAGTAGTTAGTTATGCTGAGAAATCCAGGCTTTAGTTACTGAGTTCTTAGTTACTTTAAGCTTCCCAACCTCTCTCAGCTCTTCTCTTGACTGTCTGTAACATTTACTCGAGTAACCAAAATGGCAAAAAAAAACACCCTACCAGAAGTAGAAGCTGGGTTTCGAAGAGGCAGAGGAACTAGAGATCAAATCTCCAACATTCGCTGGATCATGGAGAAAGCAAGAGAATTCCAGAAAAACATCTATTTCTGCTTCATTGACTATGCTAAAGCCTTTGATTGTGTGGATCACAATAAACTGTGGCAAATTCTGAAAGAGATGGGAAAGAGTACCAGACCACCTTACCTGTCTCCTGAGAAACCTGTATGAGGGTCAAGAAGCAATAGTAAGAACTGGACATGGAACAACCGGTTGGTTCAAAATTGGGAAAGGAGTACGACAAGGCTGTATATTGTCGCCTTGCTTATTTAACTTATATGCAGAGTACATCATGAGAAACGCCGGGATGGATGACTCACAGGTCGGAATTAAGATTGACGGGAGAATTATCAACAACCTCAGATACGCAGACGATACCACCTTAATGGCAGAAAGCAAAGAGGATCTAAAGAGCCTCTTGTTGAGGGTGAAAGTGGAGAGTGCAAAAGCTGGTTTGAAACTCAACATTAAAAAAACTAAGATCATGGCATTTGGCCCCATCACTTCCTGGCATATAGAAGGGGAAGAAATGGAAGCAGTGACAGATTTTATTTTTTTGGGCTCCAAGATCACCACAGATGGTGACTGCAGCCATGAAATTAAAAGACGCTTGCTCCTTGGAAGAAAAGCTATGGCAAACCTAGACAGCATAGTAAGAAGCAGAGATATCACGTTGCCGACCAAGGTTCATATAATCAAAGCTATGGTTTTCCCAGTAGTAACGTATGGCTGTGAGAGCTGGACTATAAGGAAGGCTGAAGAATTGATAGGGATGTACGACAATTCCGCCACGGATCTCGGGGAGGCCGAATGCCAGCGCCTTCGTCCCCCTGAAATTGGTGGCGGAATGGCCCCCCCGCCCCCCCCAGGATGAGACTTACCTTGGGCGGATCTTCCTGGCAGCAGCGGCAACGGCGACGGCGGCGGCAGCGGCCGGTCTTCCGACTGGCTGCCGCCGCCGCCATTTCCAGTTTTTTTTTAAAAAAACGTGATAGACTACGTAAAAATTTACATAGCCTATCACGGCTAGTTTTTTTTTTTAAAAAAACGTGATAGGCTATGTAAATGTTCACGTAGCCTATCATGGCTGACTTTGAAAAAAACAAAAACAAAATGCACGTATGCAAATGGCGGCGGCCACGGCCGCCGCCATTTGCATTCCTTATTTTGGCACGTCTTAGTCTACGTAAACATTTACATAGAATAAGACGGCGAAAATAAGGGGAACGCAAATAGCATAGTGTCTACGGTATTTGCGTTCCCCTTATTTTAGCTGTCTTAGTCTATGTAAATGTTTACGTAGACTAAGAGGTGCCAAAATAAGGAACGCAAATGGCGGCAGCCGTGGCCGCCGCCATTTGCGTACGCGCGTGTTTTTTTTTTTTAAGTCAGCCATGATAGGCTACGTAAACATTTACGTAGCCTATCCTGGCTGACTGCAGGGACGCAAACAGCGGCGGCGGCTACGGCTGCCGCCATTTGCGTCTCTGCTAACTAGCGGCCAGATGTCCGGCTGCTGGCGGAGCCAGCCAGTGGCTGTGCAGAATCCCTGCGGAGCACAGCCGGCCGGCCAGGATTCCGGGGGGAGGACAGAGCGCCTCCCCCCCCAGCGAGGATTCCGGGGGGAGGGACGGAACGCCTCCCCCCCAACTATAAACATAATCCACGAAAGGTAAGTACCTTTTGTACATCCCTAAGAATTGATGCTTTCGAACTGTGGTGCTGGAGAAGACTCTTACAAGTCCCCTGGACTGCAAGAAGGTCAAATCAGTCCATCCTAAAGGAAATCAACCCTGACTGCTCATTGGAAGGACAGATACTGAAGCTGAAGCTCAAATATTTTGGCCACCTAATGCGAAGAGAAAACTCCCTGGAAAAGACCCTGATGCTGGGAAAGATTGAAGGCAAAAGGAGAAGGGGACGGCAGAGGATGAGATGGCTAGATAGCATCACCGATGCAATTAATATGAACTTGATCACACTCTAGGAGAGAGCGGAGGACAGGAAGGCCTGGCGTGCTATGGTCCATGGGGTCACGAAGAGTCAGACACGACTTAACGACTGAACAACCACCACCAAAGAACTATATCAATAATGCACAGTAGATATGACTGTGCAAATTCAGTAAAGCACTTGAAGATACTAGAAGCCAAAGCCTATCTTTGATTCTAGGCTGCAGAATCTGGATTTCATCAGACTGGTCTTTTATACAGAAACTTGTCTAATACGTGGAGTGACAGGATTAGACATATATATGTGGCAAATAATGAAAAGTCACATAACTAAGGACGTGCGAACCCATCCTAGCTCGGGTTCTCCTGGCGCCCGCTGAAGTACTGCCCCCACTTGCCCCCTCCGACCCGCGCTCAAGCCCCCACAAGCTTGGTGAGTCACCTGCACTCACCTCGGCCCACCATTTTGCTTCCTTTTAAAAAAAAAACTGAAAAAAGGGTGCTTAAAAATGCGCATATTTAAATATGTGCATTTTAAGCTCCTTTTTTCCCATTAAAAAAAGGCGGCAAAATCGTGGGCGCTCACCAGACAGGTTGCAGTGAGTCCGGGAGGGCATGAGCAAGGACAGGGGCTCAGTGGGCATGGTATGGGGGTTGTGGGGGGGGATGCTGTCAGGTGTCAGGGACATCCCTGTACATAACAGCCATCTGTCCAGTGAAAGACTTATCTTCCCATCTATGCTAGGCCTCACTTGAGGCATCAGGACACATACGACTGATATCATTGCTGTACATCAACACTTATTAGCCTCTGTGTAGTCTGTGGCCATTGTGGCACAAATCAAGCATTTCCCTGATACCCAAGGAGCCCTGATATGTTATTTGGGGAGCTATATGTTTGTAGTACCATCCACAGAAGATGCAGAAGCTCTGGATATTCTTACACATGTGTAGCACAACAGTGGATACACCCATGCATGCATGCTCCTGATCAATGCCATATAGACATTAGCCCATCCAAGGACTTCTAAGCGCCAATGCAATCTGATGATGTATCAACTTCTCCTGGTGCCTTGAGGTCATTAGCCAGACATAGTATGACAGAGCAGACCTCAGGATTAGGGAAGAATCCACAGTGATTTTGGTAAATTCACTGAAAACTTCTGTTCTGGTTTCTGCCTCCACATTATTTCGGTAGCTGGCCTTGGCCAGAGTTGACTGGGTTCCTTAAACTGTAGCCAGTGGCTACTTTATTGCCTTGTGTATTCACTTTCAACAGCAGTTACACCAAAGACTTACACAACTGACACAACTTTTTTCAGAAATGGTACTCATTCTTAAACAACAAAGTTGTCTTCAGTCCAGCTTACTCTTCTTAAGGATGGGTGAGAAACACATTATAGTTCATTTTTTACCAGAATTTATTTGAAATTTGGAAACTGCATATGAAAAAAGTGTACACTTCAAAAGTGTGCACAATTGATGTGTACATTCTGAAAAATGCTCACAAGATTTTACTCATAGATTTTCATGTGAAAAATGGAAGCTTGCAATCCAGTGCAGACCTGAGGTGGGATGGGCTTTGAAGTGGAATTCAGAGAACCTCAATGAGCTTGGAGTTGCACTAGGGGTGAACGAAAGTCACTTACCTTTTCTCGCAGCTTTTTCGCGGTGGGGGGGAGCGCTTCGCTGCTCCCCCCGCGAAGTTCAGGCCGGGGGGGGAGGCTTCCCGCCTCGCCCGGCCGAAATTCAGGCCGGGGGGGGAGGCTTCCCGCCTCGCCCGGACGAAATTCAGGCCGGGGAGGAGGCTTCCCGCCTCGCCCGGCCGCGAACACGAAAGTAAAAAAAAAAAAACACGTCCCCTGATAGGCTACGTGACGATTCACGTAGCTTATCACGGCTAGATCTGGAAAGTCAGCCGTGATAGGCTACGTGAATCGTCACGTAGCCTATCACGGGTGACTTTAAAAAAAAAAAAAAAAAAGCGCGTACGCGAATGGCGGCCCCCATAGGGAGCCGCCATTCGTGTTCCTTATTTAGTTGCTGTAGTCTACGTCAATGTTTACGTAGACTACGGCGAAAATAAGGGCAACGCAAATAGCGTTGCCCTTATTTTTGCCGTAGTCTATGTAAACATTGACGTAGACTACAGCGACCAAATAAGGAAGGGGAATGGCGGCTCCCTATGGGGGCCGCCATTATCCGTACACACTTTTTTTTTTTTTTAAAGTCACCCGTGATAGGCTACGTGACGATTCACGTAGCCTATCACGGCTGACTTTGCAAATCTTGCCATGATAGGCTACGTGAATCGTCACGTAGCCTATCAGGGGACTTTTTTTCTTTTTCTTTCATTGCAATGGTGGGGGCGGCAGCCGGTCGAAAGACCGGCTGCCGCTCCCGCCCCGCTCGAACACCGGACGAACCGCCAGCCGGACCCGCCGCCGGGAGGGACATTCAGGGAAGGTAAGTCCCGTCCCGGGGGGGGGCGGGGGGCAGGGGGGGGCAGAGGATTTCTCCCCGAAACTTGTTCGGGGGGCCGAACACGTTGGCGCTCGGCCCCCCGAAGTTTCGGGGAGAAATTCTCCGCCATCCCTAAGTTGCACATTCCTAGCTCTACTGCTCTGTTTGGCCGGATACGTCCAACACAACACAGTGCTGGCAATTACTGTATTCAGTCAGCTATAGAAATGCATTATGCTTATCCCATGATAATCCTGTTTGTTTTTGATACCAACATATTCAAACAATTGGTAATTCTGAATGTTCAAAGATAATTCCCAAATGTGATGTTCGCCTGTTAAATTTAATTTTATTAAAACAATTTCCAAATTTGAAACAATTATGCAAGTGATTGAAACCTGACCAAGTGTGATATAAAAACAACAACAACTGTGTGTGTAACGTTAGCTTGGCTATTGTCCACTGCATACAAAGTAAGAGTTGAATGGTATCATGACCCAACATGGTGGGTTGGTTCGCATGATCACCACAGCCTACCATGGCTTATTTAAGATATGATGGCAGCCATTTTTAATATTCAACCCCTGGTGGGGGGTTGCTATTTGGGCCGGACCCAGGCGGTAGAGGATGTTTGAGGGTTAAACAACTGTCAAATAACCCATGGTCTGTTGTAGGGTTGTTTGAGGGTTGTTTAACCTCCTGGGTTCAGAAGACATGACAAACCATGGCAATCCCCCACTGAGGGCTGAATATTCAAAATGGCCACCAGCATGCACCACATCCCACTATGGCTTAAATAAGCCACAGGGGGCTGCGGTGATTGTCTGAATCCAGTCATTGAGTAATTCCAAATCCACCCCCAAATACAGCAATATGTGATGTTCAAAAGAGATTATGCTTAGGAATGGTTAAATCTGTCAATTTCCATTTCTCTCAGTTTCTCATTTTTCCAGTCTTAATTTCATTCCATCTCATTTTCACATCAGTTTGCAATTTTTTAAAATTAAAGTCAGCTTTAAAATTTGTACACATTTGCATGTCCATTTTGCCTAATAAACACATTTTTGTATGAAGTTTTTCCTCATATACACATTGTTTGCAAGCAATTCTCCATAATACAATGCATTTTTGCATGTTATGTTCATTTTGTGCATTTTGTGCAGATCTTTCCCTAATATACACATTTTGTATGCATTCTCATTGGAGAACTGCACTGTAGAATTGGTAGTGATGTTAGAGAATTCTACCACAGACTCTAGTGAGGCCGGATTCTTGGCCTTCGTGAGGCCGGAGTCCGTGGCAGAACGGGGCAATCCCCACCACCACCCTGCGAAATTTTCCCGGGATAGACTCAACCTTTTGTTGGCTGTCTGGTCCATCTGCTGTCCTGGTCTGCGGCCACAAATGGCTGCCCCAGTCTGCGGCTGCCATTTCCCTCCCTACTTTAGCCGTGATAGGCTACGTAAGTATTTACATAGCCTATCATGGCAAAGAGCAGGGACGCAAATAGCATCCGCTATGCCATTTGCGTCCCTGCCTTTTGCCGTGATAGGCTATGTAAATATATACATAGCTTATCATTGCTAATGAAGGGACGCAAATGGCGGCTGCTACGGTGGCCGCCGTTTGCAGCCGCAGCCCGGCAGCGGATGGAGGTACGGCTGTGGGCGGCCCTGGCCAGCGACTCCGCAGACTTACCGCAGAGCGGACCCGGCCAGGGACGATTCCGGGGGAAGGGATGGATCGCCCCCCCCCACCACCACAGACACCCCGGATCGGAATGGGGTGAGTAATCCATACAACCCTAAAAGTTGGGAAAAGTGTGAATACCAAAGAATAACTGCATTTCAGTTTGCATATTGGTTCAGGAAATGCAAATTAGATGGGTTCACATTTAATTGTGAACCAAACAAAATTGTCGCCCATCCCTATTTGTGCCATATCCCGACACACTGAACACTAGACTAGTGACTCTCCAGGCACCTTCATTGCCACTTCAAACTTATTGTTATGCACATGAGTTGGATCATACGGGTATGTACACACCACATATTGATTCTAGGTAAATATTCCCATTATATATCGTTTAAACTGAGATACAATGTGTACAGTTTGTCACAATACCTCCAGTTTGATATTTTTTGTCTTTTTAAGCACTGTTGTGCACCTGACATATGATATGTATATGTATTTGGGTGTATATACACTACACATATGTTTGAAGTAAAAGGTTTATATTTTCATTTTTGTGTGGATAACTGTGCTCCTTTGTTCAATATACTATTTCTGGGGTCCATTGATTTGTTTGGTTTGTGCCTTTTGAGAGACCTCTTCGTTCTGCTTTCCATATTACACCTCTTGGTAGACACCATTTCCCTCCCTACAAGTGCCCCTTAGAACAATTCTGTATCTTGGCAGAATCATTCTGAGAGGACTTTTGATGGGAAAAAAAAATGACTGCCTTGCAATGTCAGTATCCTCTGGTAAAACTACATTTCCCAGGGGCTACTACATCCTGTCCTGGAACTGCAGTGTAGCATTCCATTCATTCATTCATTCATCCTCTCTCCTGGTGGGTTGTTGTCAGAGCACCATAGTCCAGCCTGGTAAATCGAGTGATAGGGAAGAAAAGGTGTGGGTTGGGGGTGGGAAAATTAGTTAGAAGGGTGCACTTGGGTCTGATTTAGAAACCAGCCAAGCTATGCCCTGATATTAAAACCTTCCTTTGGCTCCAGCAAAGTGATGACTGGCTGGAGATGGAAACAAATTTAAAGGACAGACAGTATGGATATGTATTAGAAGTCCAAATAAAAGTCTGAAATCTTCAGGGTTTTAATTATAATAATTATATTAAAAGTGACACAATTCATTAAAATTGATAATAAATTTACATCGGTAAATGTGTAGCATCTGTTCAGCTCTGTCAAACACTGTTCCTTTAGGGAATGAGTGGAAAGGAATAACATGTTGGCTTGCATCATAATAATCTTTTTACACTGGATCACACTGTCTAGATATTTGCACAAAGAGAGCCACTGTATGCACCTGTCTCCTGTCTGAAGTTCCTGCTCTCATCTCTTGGGCTTCAGGGAACTTCAGTATAATGTTGGGAGGAGTGTCGAAGGAGAGCGGGAGGAAGTGGTAAAAAGTTACAGGTATGCAAATTATCTGACCTTATTGAAACAATGTGCAAAGAAAAAAGGTGGCAGAGAAAATATAACACACGTACGGTGATAAATAATGAACAATTCTGATGATATGATTAATCTCTGCTTGGAGAAAGCACTCGTTAGGTGGTGAAGGTCAGCTTCAGTATCAAACCTGGAATATTAAAATAGTAGCATTGCCATAGTAAAAGTGAATACAAGCTACCAATCATTTCTCTGCAACTCCTTCGAGAGGAATGGAGGGGTGGCTACAGTCTCTTGCTTAGTGGGGCACAAATAAAGAGGGTTGGAGAATGGTATATCTGTTCTCCATGGGTGCTGGTGAAAAAGGGTAGTGTTTATGCCATGATTTGTGTCCCATCAAAAGTAAGATTTCAGGAGATCTGGGCCCTACTGCATTTAAAATTAGAATTATTGATTCCTTTTCAGTGCTAGTTATCCTTTGGTTAGATAGCAAAGCAGGGGGGATGGTGAAAATAAAGAAAAGGATCCATAAAAATTAGGTGAGTCAGAATGACTCATGCAATAGCTGCAATCCCAGTTAGGAAGAAACCTAGGCTGATCTCCTACAAAGCATAAGAAGAAGAATCTTTCTAAGCTTGCTGTGCAGCACAGTTGGACTTGTGGGAGCAGGGAAGCATTTATTTCGGTGTTCCTGTCATTTCCTCTCTGTGACGACAGACATAGAAGGGGTCTTGATGGCTATGTGCTACCACCAGTACCAGAGGCAGTAAGCCTACATACACCAGTTCCTGGGGAACATGGGTGGGAGGGTGCTGTTGTGCTCATGCCCTACTTGTGGGTTCCTGGTCAACAGCTGGTTGGCCACTGTGTGAATAGAATGCTGGACTAGATGGACCCTTGGTCTGACCCAGCATATCTCTTCTTATGTTCTTGAGGGGTGTGGCATTAAGATCAGAGAGCTTCAATTTTGGATGTTCCCTTGCTCTTGCATATAGCCCTGAGCAATTTGAGTACACATGGAAAGATATCACATCCTGGTTATCCAGATGAAATTGTCCATAAAGTTCATGAGTACTGTAGGTAAGAGAATAACTATATAATGGAAATCTATAATGTCCCAATTTCTTTCACTATCCCCTACTTTGTATGACTTAATGTTTAAACTGTTTTCTGCCTTTCCAGCTAACTTACTCTTTCCCCTGTCTTACATAGCAACTGTTTTGTAGAAACAACACACAATGCAGTGAGAGATATTCAAAACATGATACACCACTTCAGAGAATGACTGGGAAGGACTGATGTGTTGGCCTGCATCATAATGATGCTCTGAATTGCACTTGCTAGTGGGAGCCTCCATCCCCCCGCCGCAATAATCCTTGAGAATGATGTTATGCCCTGATAGTATCATTCCAAAGGGTTCATTATGCTTGGACATGGTGATAGGAGTGGCAAAACTGTTAGAAAGAAGGGGAAGCAAAAGCTGCTGCTACTATCCATTACTTTTCCCAGTAAGACCTGGCCTCCCAAAATTGTATGAATTTCTCCTGTTTTCTGAAAATTTTCAGGGCTGTGTGTCACTCTCCCTTTCACATTCAGTTCCATTGGGGGGGGGAATGGGGATGAATTCTTAGCCCAGCTCTAGCATGCCTGGAGAGGACCTTTTTCTCTACCTGAGAAATGTGGTAGGGATACCGTCTCCCTAGCTAAAGATCTAACAAGTTCTGGAGGGTGCTTTGTGTAGGCACATAGCCAACTGCTCAAAGAACGCCAATTAGAAGAAAGCTTTTTCAGAGTCCTTCATGAGAGGATAAGTAATGGTGTTAAGTTTCCCTGAAAGCCAGTTTGCGCACCCCTACTGATTCCACACACACACATCCCCCGTGATGTGCAGAGCAGTGTTGAGTACATTCCAGGGCAGCCTCTCAGTTCACACAGAGAGACATTGAGGCCCGACACATCTGACAAATTCCCTATGTGACCTCAGTGTGCATCCTTGGAGACCTCCCAGAATCCTCTGCAATGCGCACCAGTTTCTCAGCAGACATGTTGATATGGAATGGGCACCCTGAAATTAGGCATCTTGGAAACTGCTAGGCTATTGCTTTCCAGTAATTCAGTTGTTTAAGAGCAGTTAAATTGTGTTTATGCTTTGTAAACAACTATCAGTTTCTTTTTCAGCTGTAAAAGTTACAGCACTGAACAAAATTAAAAAGAGGTGATAATACAGAACTGCTGTTGCTCAACACTAAGTTCCTCTGTCATAACGTGATCATCATTTTAATGATGATCAAGTTATTGCTGACCTACATAATACACAAGTACTCCTCCATCTGTTCAACCTATCTCTGCCAAAAATGGCCAGACTAATCAGACATGCCTGGCAACATGTACTGGAGGTCAATAGACTTTGACATCACCAGGCCACAGAGGACAAAACCCAGCCAAACTCCTAGGTTATGCTCTGCCACTAGTCCCTGTATAATATTAGAGGTTCTAATGGTAACCCAGTGGATTGCAAAGTGATGCTGTCTTTCCAAAATAGTGTTTAGAAAAGGACAATGCTCAAGAGTGAAAATCATGGTTTGGATTCCTCCTCAAGACGGAGGAGGTGGATAGTCCCTGTTTTCTTAGTCTCCTTAGCCTATTGACACATTCCAATCCCTCATGCAGTTTGAATCATATAAGGGAGAGAGCTTCGGCTATTGGGCGATATAGAAATGAAATAAACAAATAAATAAATAAATACAAATGTGCTAGCCCAAGACCACGCATGGCCCCACATGAAAAGAGTTTTCAATACAAGTCTCTTGAGTCCAAGAGCCTCGTGTGGCGCACAGTGGTAGGTGGCAGTATTGCAACCGAAACTCTCCCCACGACCTGAGTTCGATCCCAGCGGAAGCCGCGTCTCAGGTAGCTGGCTCAGGTTGACTCAGCCCTCCATCCTTCTGAGGTCGCTAGATGAGTACCCAGCTTGCTGGGGGAAAGGCAGTCACGACTGGGGAAGGGAATGGCAAACGCTACAGTCTGCCATGAAAACGCCAGCGCAAGCAGCGTCCCTCTAGGGGTCAGCAGTGACCCGGTGCTTGCACAGGAGGAACCTTTCCATCCTCTTGAGTCCATGTCCAATATTCTATCTACTGGAGTACACCAACCCTCTATAGCATAGCTAATGGTTAACTGCTTGCTTTTATTTATGGCTTTTGCTGTCAAATCATAAGCCTCTGCTCTGTAATTCTGGCTTACTTCTCCCCTGAACCCCATAAGAACCCCATGTTCTTGAAGTTTAGAGTGAACCCATCTGTACTATTTACAAATGCACAATAAACCAGTGAACCCATAGGCATTTGTGTGTACAGAAACATGGAACTCAGTTCACATTCTGTTTTGCCCGCACCCCGTTCCATTTTCAGTGGGGGGGGGGGGAATGGGTGAAGAGGTCTATATTTTCATCTGAGAAATGGGAATAATGTTGATCCTTCTCACAGGTTGATTTTTTAAGAAGATAAGATGTGTACGTAATAAAAGACTTTTGGTATAGTTTCAAATGATAAATGATTTAAAGAATTGTCAATCTTTTAAACCTTTTCAGGCCTAGGAAAAGTCAGCAAAGAAAAAAGATGTTGACCAATTTAAAAAATTGTTATGGCCGAGCCCGTTCTCATGCCGGAAAGCTTGTCTGGATTATAAAGCTACCTTTGCAGCATTCCTCCATCTTTCTGTTTGTGTTTGTCTATCAGGTTACCTTCTAGCATTTATTAGAGCCTGTTTTCATATACAATAGATTGCCAGAATCATGATTAAGAAGCTTATTCAAATGCATTAAAATGTTTAAATGGGAAAAAAGGAAGAAAGACCTGAAGTAGTAATCACCAAAATTTAATCAAGGATTTAATTTGTACTACAGACCAGCCAAATGGATTTTGCCATTTTCACTGTGCTGTTTGTACAAGGAAATTAAAAAGAATAAAGAGTCAAAGACTCAGCAGCATAACCCTTGAAGAACATGCTCACTTATTCTCATTAGCTGTATTATATCAAACTTGCTCCTCAGGGCTCGCAGTTTGCAAAGCCAGACCACAGATGGGTGGAAAAAGAGATGATAGCATTTTTTCCAATGTCATAAATTATTACCAGCACATATTAGATGATTTCTCCATGCATTGCTGTAAGCACTTCAATGCTGGGTTAAGTATTCCCCTTCTTAATGCTACTTAGTAATAAATGTCCTCATCTCTGCATGTCATCTGTAGCTAAACTGTAATAACTAAAAGACTAAGGGGCTCTCCTAGTTTGAAATGGGGAAAAAAATATTTCAATCCCATTTACCAGAGAGAAATACATACATGGCTCATTATGTTGTGTCTAAAATATTACACTGTAATATATGGCTATAAGGGTAGGCCTTTTCTCTGTCTAAACATGCACAGGATTGCGCTCTAAGAAATGTTAAATATTAGACATACAGTGGTGTTGCTCACCATCACAACTGTAATTTAGGGAGGAGGTTCCATTAAAAATTAAGAATTGAGAAAACTGTTCCCTCTCAGTTTCTTCCTCACCTTGACTTCTCCCCTAGGGTAGCCACTTACACATTGCCAAATAAAAAGAAAAGACTTCACTGCGAGGCCTTTCCCCAGTCCGGGGGAGCAATACACCAATTCTGAGTCAGAAGGGGATGCTGTAGAATCAAGCCCAGCTGTGGGAAGCCAGGCACCTGAGAATTCAGTGCCACCAGGCCTCCCTCCAGCTTGCCAGCCAGGAAGGGGTGAAAGGCAGGAGGCTGATTTGGACTATCTCCATAGCTGGGAGACCTGACCTTGATGGAGGCCCCTGCTTCTCAACCAGGGAAGCTTTTCATGGGAACAGGGCAGCAGGAGGCAGTCCCTGCAAGGGGGGGGTGTTCAGGGTGTCTCCTTTTCTGTGTCATCAGTTAAAGAGGGCGGAGCAGAGGTGTCCCATGAGATGCAGCAGTCGCCTAAGAGGAAGGTTTCCCTGCCAGGATCTAATGTCCAAGACTCATCTTTAATGGCCACTCCCCTGTATTTAAGCCGGAGACTTTAGAAGTAGACTTTGCTAGAAATAACGTTTGGATAACCTGCAAAGCTTCCCTACCTTGTATTGGAGTCTCTGAAGTTATTGGGATTTATTCTGCCAGCTTGATCCAGGACTGCTTGAGGTTTTGTTCTGGTGCTCATGAACTGAACCTGGTCAAAGTCTTATGTTGTGAACTGTTATCTGTGGATCTTTATTGGGGCTGTAAAGGCATAACCCTATTTACTGGAATCAGTGCAATAAAAAGTTTTACTTTGAATTGGGTCTTGCCTCTGGGAAGTCGGGTCCCAACATTCACTGTAAAAGACACAGATTTGCATGCCATTTGCATATGCTAATTCATATGCATAAATGCAAATTTTGAAATATCTACTATAAGTTAAATAGAAACACAAAATGTCTCACCATCATGGGGAAGTCTGTGACCAGGAGACCTGTGTGCCTTGCTATGTGTGATGTCCAGTTGCTAATGTTGCTGGGCGACCTCAGTGCTCCTGCTGTCACTTCCTATGGTTCATTGTCTTTAAACCAGACATGGGCTCGACAGACCTTCAAAAAGAGGATGCCTTCAAATAGGAAACTTTCCTGAGAGTCCTCCAAATAGAGGACTGTCCTCTGTAATGTAGGACATATGGCCACCCTACGCCCCATCTCTGAGTCATACTTCTCCCCATTTAAAAGTATTGTAAAACCTGCAGAAAGATCTCCTAGTGTCAAATCTAACCATCTCAAGTCAACTGTTGGCTTGCACAATGTTGCTTGTTTACCTTGATTGAAGTTCCATATGGATTGTGTGTCCATTGGAGGCATTTCAGTTCCATGAGAGCTTTACCATTGAATAGAGATTGCACCCAGTATATTATTTTAAAACTCTGAGAGACACCTCTCCCCATCTCTTTGATCTCTATCTTAACTATTTTGCTATATTTAAGCAAATAAATAAAATGGTGAAAAAAATTGGCTTCATTGCCCTTTGGGAATTTAACTTCATTTTGATGTTCCAGGTATGTATTTCTTCAGTGTTTCAAAAAGAAGATGGGGGAGCATTCATCTCAATTTCCCCTTGAAAACATTTTGGGAAAGGAAAATGGATTCCTCTTGAATCCCTTACATTTTTCCTTGATACTCTGTTTCCTTATAGAATCTCTATCACATATGTCTCAGTCCTGCTACCTACTTATAAAATATTGATTAATGCTTCAGTAGGCTTGCCTTGCACACACTTCAGGTACTGAAGTATATTTGCCAGGGCTCAGTTAATATGCAAATTATGGGCCTAGCCAAACAGGAACCCCCGACATGGTATAATTGTCTGGGATTTTATCACTGTATGGCCACCCTAGAGCTTTGAACATGGAAGCAATTTCCTTACTGCAAGGCAGAGAGCAGGCTGGGATGAAATGGAGCATACCCTTCAAGTGCAGATATTTGTGCATCCTGGGTACTGAAGTCAGCCAGGGCTGGGTTGGAGATACGGACCTCTTCGGTAGTCAGTGCCTCTTTGTGAGATAGTGCTGCCTTAAAGGAGGCAGTGGTGAGGCCTTTATTAAAGAAACCAAATTTAGATCCAATAGTTTGGTGTCTGATCTTCTATTCTTGGGCAAGATGTTGGAGTGTGCGATAGCTTCACAACTCCAAAACTCCAGGCAGTGTTGGATGACGCTGATTACTTAGATCCATTCCAATCCAGTCTCAGATCCATTTTTCTTTTAACAGAAACAGTTTGGGTGAACCTGATAGAAGATTTAAACTTGAGTGGATGGGGAGAGATAGGTCTTTCCTTCTCTCTCCTGCCTGAGTCCTTTCTTTGGATGCCAGGGATCCTGGAATGCTATGTTTCCCATGGCTCCTGCCTGGCATCTGGATAGCTGTAGTGGCATTGACCCACATAGCAAGGAAGAATGAAAGGAAGGAGGGACTTGCCTTGGCTACTGCCATAGCAGCAACTGCAGCCAGATAAAGGAGTTGGAGGATGGATAGAGACTCATGGTAGTTTGGGAACAGATTGGGACTTGGTTGCCCTCCTCATGATGTTATCAGGAACATAATGAGGTCCAAAAAGAGCTCATAATTGGGCTCAGAAATAATAGAATTCTCAACTTTCTAGGAAAGTAGCTGAGTTATTTCCTAGTTCAATTGCTAATCAAGCTCAGTGTGTGTGTGTGTGTGTTGTCAAACACTACTGATGTAGATCAGGAATATGGAGCATGGTAGGGGAATGCGAAATGCCTCGGTGTTGTTCCACCATATCATTTAATCTTGATCTGTACTTGAGTTTATTGAGGCAGTAAAGCAGAAATTGTTGCCATTATCAAATCTGTTCTAACACACTGAGGATATAAAGATATGGTGAGGCTGTCTTGCTCTCAGTGGCATCTCACAATGCTGCACTGGGGAAACATAATGGAAGAGGAATGCTCTTCCAGCAAATATTTATGGGAATTTCCTTTCTGAATTTGTGAACAGTCACATTTTGCTTAAGTTGGCCACTTTTGTTCCTTACCGTGAAATTGGCAGCTAAGGAAGTTCACCTCCCCAAGAGCAGAATTAACATGTCACAATGTAGTTTCGCTGTAGCTGACATTTTGGAGCCATGCTGAAGATAGAGAATGAGTAAAATAAGAGTGTTTTGTTATTATTAACTGAATAAAACCAATAACACCTCAGTTATGTTAGGGAATCAATCATAAGCTTGAGCTCATTCGTTCCACTGTGCTGTAGTCATATAAGAAGAGGGCTGCTTGTTCCAGGAAAAAAATATGAATAATGTGATAAAACAAAATGAACTGCAGAATATATTCTAGCCAGGAGCCAAGAAATTATTCACACTGACACACATTACAGGTACAGTATGTTAGCTGTCTAGAAGACTGTTTTCTCTTCATATATGTACTGAGTGGATATTTGGTTGTCCTGCTAATCTTCTCTTTACATATGCATGTATACTTAGCCTAATTCCTGTGCTATTGAGGCAGCCTGGTAGCTTCCAAAGAACACAACTTTGGTATTGCTTTTCCTCAATATCCTATGAACAGATGGCGCTGCACTGATGATGTTTGAGTTGCAGTGTTCACATAGGGTATGGTAGGGCTGTTGTAGAAAGGATCACCATGACCAGCATGATTCCATGTGATCAAAACTACATAAATCAATGATAAACGTTCAGGCTAGAGGGAGTTCTACCATTCTGGGACAGCCACTTTGAGAGACTTTTTGGTGGTCACAATATTTTATTTATTTGAAATGTTTTTAGCCCACATATATCTGAGACACCTGAAGTGGCTAACATAGACAAATACTAAAAACGATCAAATGATAAAAACAATTTGGAGCAGCAAGTAGAATCGACTATCAATAAAAAACCAAGAATGCTAATTCAGGAGCCAATCAAACCATATGCCTGCAAAACAGAAGTGTTTTCAGCTGGCATCAATATGCTATCAGAGTGGTGGCCATATGGATCTCCTACAACAGGGAGTTCCACAGCCTGGGCACCACCATAGAGAAGGCCCTGTCCCTCCATCTCAGATGGTGGACTTGGTAGTCAAGAGAACATTCCTCTGTGTGATGTAATTAAGCTAACAATGAAATATATAACATGAACAACAAGAATCTTGCTTGCTTGAAAGTGGAACAGCAATAGGGGTTTGGTTTGACTCAGGGATGCCAACAGGGTAGTATTTTTTAACTTCTTAGTTCTATCATGGGGCATTGTGTGATAGTGTCAGTGGGCTGGGAAGTTGTCTAGAACACCCAGCTGAGGAGGTTATTGTGACAGTAGGAGGTGTTGCTAGTGCAGCAATCCTGGTCAGCAGAACTTAATATAATATTATATATATAGGTTATAGGTCAATTATATCCTGTGTAATTGTTTAAAAATAAAGAGCTCTTTGGGAATTGTAGGGAGAAAATGCTTCATTCTTTTGCTAAATTGAACCAGAGCATTGTCTGTGACATATCTGCATTTTGCCCATGATCTCTGGTGCTAGCTTTCTGTTTCATGCCACAAAATGTTTGGTTTGGTTTGGTTTCCTCTCAGGCTAGTACTAGGAAGAGTGAGGTCATGGGTTTTTGAAAGAACATCACTGTGTGAGAATTTTCTTTCTGCATAGCTTTTCTTTGATTCAAATGCTTATTCTGGCCTGATTAGTTCCTTATGCCATCTCCCATAAACTGTGTCAACTGAGGACATGAATATGAGTAGTGGAAAAAATCTAAAATGCAACTACTATGAGCCGACATGGCCAAGCTACAGCATATAGTCCAGTGTCTACAGAGTGCCAGACTTGGTAATGTGACTGCTTCAGACTCTAGAGCAAAGCCATCCTCTGCAAGAATGCTATATGGAGGGTCAGTTCTGCTGCTGAATTAGTATTGCCAACGATGAACATAGCCTATCACGGGTGACTTTGAAAAAAAAAAAAACGCGTACGCAAATGGCGGCCCCCATAGGGCGCTGCCATTTGCGTTCCTTATTTGGTCCCTGTAGTCTACGTATTTGCATTGCCCTTATTTTCGCCGTAGTCTACGTAAATCTTTACGTAGACTACAGGGACCAAATAAGGAACGCAAATGGTGGCGCCCTATGGGGGCCGCCATTTGCGTACGCACTTTTTTTTTTTTTTTCCAAAGTCACCCGTGATAGGCTACGTGACGATTAACGTAGCCTATCACGGCTGACTTTGGAGATCTAGCCGTGATAGGCTACGTTAATCGTTACGTAGCCTATCATGGGGTTTTGGTTTTTTTTTTACTTTCCTTGTAATGGCGGCGGCGGCAGCCAGTCGAAAGACCGGCTGCCGCCCCCGCCCCTGACGAAGACCCGACGAACAGCCGCCGGGACCCGCCGCCGGGAGGGACATTCGTGAAAGGTAAGTCCCATCCCGGGGGGGGGGCGGGGGGCGGAGAATTTCACCGCCGATTTCGGGGGGCCGAATGCGTTGGCACTCGGCCCCCCAAAGTTTCAGGGAGAAATTCTCCCCCATCCCTAAAGCTGAGGTAGAAGTGGAAAACGCTGAGGTGAGGAAAAATGAAGTAGAGGATACTCCTTGAACAAGGATGACAGTTAGGAGCAGAAGAACTAGAAGCCAGTGTGCACCAGTGGAAGCAGTGGAACTATGGAAACATTTTCAGGCACTTGAGGATGAGACTGGAGGACAGCCTGCGGAAGAAGAATTACAGGGGACCCTGCATGAGAGCGAGCAAGAGGCTGAAGGTCAGTCAAGCAGAGACAATGAAACCAAGGCCTACAATAACAAGAAGAGTAGTAGTTGTAGGAGACTCCTTGCTGTGTGGGATTGAAACCCAAGTATGTCGCAAAGACCCATGGACACGCCAGGTATGCTGTCTCCTGGGAGGACGGATTAGAGACATGATTGAAGGGTTGCCTGCATTCATAAAGCCCACTGACAGGTATCCCTTTCTTCTCATTCTTGTGGGAACAAATGATACCTCCAAGCAGAGCTACGAAGAAATCACATCAGACTTTGAAGCTTTGGGAAGGAAACTCAAGAACTTTGGGGCCCAGATAGTTTTCTCATCCATCCTTCCAGTAGTTAGAAGAGGGATAGAAAGGGAAAGAAAAATAATCGAGGTGAATGACTGGCTACGAAGATGGTTCCGACGAGAGAGATTTGGATTCTGGGACCACAGGCTATACTTCCTGGAAGATGGACTGTTGGAAAGGGACGGGTTGCACCTCACAAAGGCTGGGAGGAATTGTTTGGCAACAGCATGAAGAACTTTATCAGGAGGGCTTTAAACTGAATCCTATGGGGAAGGGAGAGGTAAAGTTGGGGTTAACAATGGACGAAGGCTCATGCACCGCAATGGAGAGAACAGCTCTAATAGCACCCAATAATAGTCTTCAGACACATGTAGGAAGAAAACCAGACTATGAAGCACATGGTCTTCAATGTCTATATACTAATGCCCAGAGTATGGGAAACAAACAGAACAAACTTGAACTCTTCATACAGGAGGGAAATTATGACTTGATAGGTGTAACTGAAACTTGGTGGGATGACTCCCATGACTGGAATACAGCAATTGAAGGATATAACTTGTTCAAGAAGAACAGGAAGAACAGAAAGGGAGGTGGGGTTGCACTGTATGTGAAAAACACATATCTCTGCACAGAAATACAGGAGGAGGAGCTTGGTAGCCCCATCGAGAGCATCTGGGTTGAAATAAATGGGGCAAAGAATAAAAGGAACATGTTGGTTGGAGTCTACCACCGGCCACCCAAATCAAGGAGAAGACGAGGTTAAAACTTTTGAAAACAAATTGCTTCCTTTAGAACCAAGAACTCAAGTATAACATGGTCACTTTCCCCCAGAGTTCCCATGACTGCTACTTTATCCACTAAGTCATCTTTGTTGGTTAGGATCAAGTCAAAGATAGCTGATCCTCTAGTTCCTTCCGCTACTTTCTGTAGGAGGAAGTTATCAGCAACACAAGTCAGGAATTTCTAGGAGGGGCTTTCCTAAAATCCAGGAGACATGTTTGGCCACACTTGGCTTTTGCTTCCTTTAGCAAATGGGGGACTTCAATTTCCCCAATATTTGTTGGGAGACAAATTTTGCAAAACATGGCCCCTCCTAGAAATTCCTGACTTGTGTTGTTGATAACTTCCTCCTACAGAAAGTGGAGGAAGGAACTAGAGGATCAGCTATCTTTGACTTGATCCTAACCAACAAAGATGACTTAGTGGATAAAGTAGCAGTTACAGGAACTCTGGGGGAAAGTGACCATGTTATACTTGAGTTCTTGGTTCTAAAGGAAGCAAAAGCCAAGTGTAGCCAAACACGTCTCCTGGATTTTAGGAAAGCCAATTTTAATAAACTCAGAACAATAACAAGTAAGGTCCCAGGGCAAGTGACTCTAATGAGAAAAGGAGTCCAAGATTGGTGGCAGTTTTTAAAAAAGGAAATTCTAAAGGCACAATTACAAACCATTACAACAAGAAAAAAAAGTGGAAGACAACAGAAGAAGCCAATGTGGCTTCACAAAAAGCTTAGAGATGACCTGGAAACAAAAAAAGGGCACATGTAGAAAGTAGAATGAAGACCAAGCTACAAAGGAAGAGGACAGGCAGGTAGCACAGAATGGCAGGGATGGCATCAGGAAGGCTAAAGCTGAGAATGAGCTGAGGTTAGCGAGGGATGCTAAAAGCAACAAAAAGGCTTTCTTCAGATATGTGCACAGTAAAAGCCAGAGAAAAGAAATGGTGATTCGGGTATTAAATGAGGATGGCAAAATGATAACAGATGACAGAGAAAAGGCTGAGCTGCTCAATTCCTACTTTCTCTCAGTCTTCTCCCAAAAGAGGGTCTATGAACCCCCTGGCAAAGGCGAAGTACAGGCTGAAGGGGCAGGATTGCAGCTTGAGACTGATAGATATATGGTCAAGGAACACCTAATTACTTTGAATGAGTTCAAATCTCCAGGACCAGATGAACTGCATCCTAGAATAATAAAGGAACTGGCAGAAGAGCTCTCAGAACCACTGTCTATAATCTCTGAGAAATCATGGAGGACAGGTGAAGTGCCAGATGACTGGAGGAGGGCTAATGTTGTCCCTATCTTCAAAAAGGGCAAAAAGGAGGAACCTGGGAACTACAGACTCAGTCTGACATCACTCCCTGGGAAAATTCTGGAGCAGATGATAAAGCAATCCATCTGTAAGCACCTTGACAACAATACAGTGATTACTCAAAGCCAACATGGATTAGTCAAGAACAAATCTTGCCAGACGAATCTGATCTCATTTTTTGATCAGGTAACCTCCCTTGTGGACTGTGGGAATGTTGTGGACATAATATACCTTGACCTCAGCAAAGTTTTCATCAAAGGGCCCCATGATATCCTGATTAGCAGACTACCTAGAAGTGGGCTAGATAAAACAACTATCAGGTGGATCCACAATTGCCTATAGAACTGGACTCAAAGAGTGCTTATCACTCAAACTGGGGAGAGGTTACAAGTGGGGTACCACAGGGCTCAGTCCTGGCCCCAGGGTTGTCAGCATTTTTATTAATGACTTGGATGCAGAGGTGCAGGGAATGCTTATCAGATTTGCAGATGACACAACACTGGGCAGGATAGCTAATACCCTGGAAGACAGAAACAAAATTCAAAGTGATCTTGATAGGCTGCCTGGAGAGCTGAGCAGAAAACAACAGAATTAAATTTAATAGGGATAAATGCCAAGTTCTGCACCTAGGAAAAAGAAACCAAATGCACAGTTACAAGATGGGGGATACTTGCCTCAACAATACTACAAGTGAGAAGAATCTTGGAATTGTTGTAGCTTGTTGTCTCAAGCTGAATATGAGCCAATGAGGCTAATGTTAATTTGGGCTGCGTTAATAAAAGTATAGCTTCCAAATCCCGGGAAGTACTAGTTCCCCTCTACTCAGCACTGGTTAGACTTCATCTGGAGTCTTGTGTCCAGTTCTGGGCACCGCACTTGAAGAAAGATGCAGACAAGCTGGAGAGGGTTCAGAGGAGGGCAACAAAGATGATCCAGGGATTGGAAACAAAGCCCTATGAGGAGAGACTGAAAGAACTGGGCATGTTTAGCCTTGAGAAGAGAAGACTGAGGGGAGATACAATAGCGCTCTTCAATTACTGAAAAGGTTGTCACAGAGAGGAAGGCCAGGATCTCTTCTCGATCATCCCAGAGTGCAGAACACGAAATAATGGGCTCAAGTTACAGAAAGCCAGATTCCAGCTGAACATCAGGAAAAACTTCCTGACTGTTAGAGCAACACGACAATGGAACCAATTCCCTAGGGAGGTGGTGGGCTCTCCCACACTGGAGGCATTCAAGATGAAGCTGGACAGCCATCTGTCAGGGATGCTCTGACTTGGATTCCTGCACTGAGCAGGGGTTGGACTCGACGGTCTTATAGGCCCCTTCCAACTCTACTATTCTATGATTCTATGATCTTACAAGGGCCTGATCAAACCACCATTTAGGTCCTTTGCTTTCAAAGGGAGAGTTAAGCACACCTCTTTCCCATTGAGATCACTGGGGTCTAAAAGTTGTTACCTGGCTTCAGCTACACTGTTCTCTAGCTTGGCTAGCAAAAGAGAATTCAAGTTCTCTGTCTAGGGCTGAAATGCCTGCCTCATATTTCATGGTCCCATTTTCAGTGCTGGGATGAATAGTTTGAGGGGGGGTGCTTACCACTTCCAACACCACTACTCTATGATTTTATGTTTCCCTGGCTGTGAATTCCCTGAAGTGGTATCAGAAGAAGGGGTGTTGTGAGAAACCAAGAAGGGCTGCCTGCAAGAGCAAACACAGGGTTTGCAGGGTGGGCAGCACAGCTCACTCTGAGCAGCTGCCTAGGCTACATCTGCTCACACCTGCAAAAGCTGACAACTGCTCCATCTGAGGTGTGAGGTAGCTATGCCTGGCAGTCAGTGATGGGTGGTTGTCTTTAAGGCAGGGAGTGCCTAGGCTGTCAGCCAACGTGCTCCCCACCTGCAAAAGTAGGCAAGCTACCACCTCATCTGAGACTGCCTGGTGCCTCTGTAAAGGGCTGCCTGTCAGCCTTTGATGGGTTGCCTTTGTAGGCAGGCAGGGGCCCGCTTCTATGCTCGTTGAGGAGGAGGGGGGTTCTCTTCCTCCCCTTCCGGCACAGAATGTTTTGTCTCTCTGTGTGAGACAAAAAAGCATGCACACCATTGTATATCAAGTGTGGCTGGGAAGTTTATTTTGTAGTGAGTGGGTTGGAGAGCTGACATGCATTTATGGTATGCACATCCTTTTTTCATGTACAGAGAGAGAATATCCATGAAATGAGTCTTAAATATAGTATGCTCACTAAAGATCTTTCATTACGATTTTGTACTATCCCGTTTTTCTCTCTCTCCTGTAAATCAAATCATCTTATCCTTTGTCTTCTTCCAAGAAAATGGAATCATTTTAGTTGGCAAGATTCAGTAAAAAAAAAAACACATTTCAGGGAGCTTTCTCTTTTTCTCTTCCGTTGTGTGTATGTGTTTGGCGATAGAAATTAATATAGAATTATGACACATTGTATGATTGCTTCAGGCTCCTAAATTCCTTCCTCTTAGCCTAAGGCAGTCTTTTGGCTGTAACATACATTTAAATGAATGCACTTTGGATGTAGGGATGTCAGAAAATTCCACCACGGATCTCGGTGAGGCCGAATGCCAGTGCATTCGGTCCCCCGAAATTCGTGGCGAAACGAAGCCCCCCGCCCCCTGCCCTGCAAAAGGCGGTGCGAAACGGGACACCTACCTGCTGCCATTCACGCTGCTTTGCGAATTGTGGCCGCATCCGCGGCCGCCATTCACTTCTTCATTATAGCCATGATAGGCTATGTAAATACTTACGTAGCCTATCATGGCTAACGCAGGGACGCCATTTGCGTCCCTGCAGAAGCCGTGATAGGCTGCATAAGTATTTACGTAGCCTATCATGGCAAAAAAAAGGGAACGCATATGGCGGCGGCTACGGCGGCCGCCATTTGCTTTCCCTTTTTTTTTTGGCCGTGATAGCCTACATAAATATTTACATAGCCTATTACGGCAAAAGAGAGGGGTGCAAATGGCGTAGTGGCCGCCATTTGCGCCCATCTCTTTTGCCGTAATAGGCTATGTAAATATTTACGTAGCCTATCACGGCCAAAAAAAAAGGGAACATAAACCGCTGCCATTTGCATTCGCTGTTTTTGTGGGGGGGGGGGGGGTTGCCCTGATAGGCTACGTAAATATTTACGTAGCCTATCATGGTAAAATACAGGGACGCAAATGGCGGCGGCTACAGTAGCCGCTATTTGCGTCCCTGTGCAGATTGCCCAGCGGCCGGATGTCCAGCTGCAGGTGGCCCTAGCCAGCGGCTCCGCGGAATCGCTGCAGAGTGGAGCCGGCTGGAGAGAATTTGGGGGGGAGGGATGGAACGCCTCTCCCCCACCGCGAATGTCACCCTTTGAAAAGGTAAGTGACTTTCGTACATCCCTATTTGGATGGGACTATCTCAACCTTTCCCCATCATTACTACTGCTCTTTGATTCTTCATGGATATTATATTGAGTGTTTAAATTCTATTAAAAATGCACAAATGAACTTCTGAGAAAAACATTGCCCTAAGCATATTTTTATGACCCACACATTTTTAATATTTAAAACTATACTACTACTAATAAAGCAACACGTTCTCTGGGGTTTAATTTTGCTTGTGTATGTTGATCTGATGGTTTGTGAGTTTTACTACTTTCCATTAGGGAAATTTTTTCCAGAGAAGCAGAGTTAAATGCACAAAATGGTTTATCTTAAATTGGCAAAATGAACCCTCAGTAGAGCTCGTTTACAAGTACTGATTCCCTTGAATACTTCCATTATGAAGGAGAATTGCACATATAGTTTATTGCTGATACATTGAAGCAAGGAAGAGAACACAACATGACTATTAGCAATCACTTTCCTAGTATCCCAGTCTTTGAAATTGCTCTGAACATCTACTATTCACTTGAAGAAGATCCTTTGTATTCTTATCATAGCAACTGAGTAACTGAAGAGGGACCAACAAAGTGAATTTCACATTTGGCTCTATGATCTACGGAACAAGTTGGGCATATGGCCTAATCATTCCACAGTAGTGCAATAGCATCAACATTTCATGCTATCTCACTTGAAAACAAGAAAACGTTCGCTAATTGACTAAGGATGTGACTTTGTTTTGGGATGAATGGAAAACTGAACCAAACAAGGATCATTTGGTCCCATTTCCATTCGTACAGGTAAGCCAATAGGGGCAGTCTTGTTCAAGACTCCCTGTCATATGATGGATGTGCAGTACGAGATTTACCAGCTCCAGTGGCAGCAGGAGGTGTTTATATTTTTGTTATTTTTTCTTATTAAAAATTATCTTTTGACACTGGTGATGGTGGTCGAAGGAGTTGACTTCTGTGGCCAGGATTTTGTTTTCCTCACAATGGAACTATGGGTCAGTGCAACATCTGCAGGCATTGCATTTGGAGAAAAACAAAAGGGTAATTGCAAAAGTTAGCTCCTTGTGCTGTCACTGCTGGCAAGGAGTACTTTGAGAGAGAGAGAGAGAGAGAGAGAGAGAGAGAAGAAACACCCAGAGTTGAATGCACGCACATAACAAAATAATTCCTAACAAATAAAACACACACCCCAAAAAGATTTTGGAATGAACAAGCCTTTCAGTAATGAGCACAAATGGAATTCTGAAATTAATTACAATTAAGTTAAATTAATTAGTTTTAATTAACATTAAAAATTGTTGCACACCTCTGTTACAGGCTGTTACACACCTCCCCTCTCTCCAACTGCAATCTTTAAGACAGACTAATCACTGAGGAAAAGTAAAGAGGAAGTCTTGATGGCTACCACAGAACTATGGAACTTAAATGTGAATACTGGTATGTGTTTGGGGTCAGTCCAAATTACCTCCAGAGGTCCCTTACAATTCAGTGCCTCTGAGTACAAAGAGATTGAGGATTTCCCCCAACCCTGTAACTGTTGAACTGGTCCTCCTTCTTCTACGAGGCCGGAGGGGGTAGGAGGAAGTGAATCTGGGGTAATGCTGAATCTAAAACAAAAAGAGAGAGCAGCTTGTCTTGGAGAAGAAGATCCCTGGGCGGCTGAGGAAAGCATGAATTCATTGGAAGTGTGTTGTTGTGAGCCTTCATTCCAAGCATAGTGTAAATAAACCTTTTAGAAAAGAAATGCCATAAGTGTCCAGTGCTCTCCTTCCAGGAAACTGAAGTCTGGGTAAGCACTGAAGACCTTGCAAGTTCTCCCCTCTCAGGACAGGAGTGCAGGAGTGTAACAATACCTAAAACAGTTTCTGTACATTCCTAAATATGTATTATTTGCACACAACAATCACATCTTCAATCATGTAAGATTAACATATCACTGATTAATGGCCCAGTGCCACCTGCATACGTGAATGGAAACTCTTGTTGGCTGCTGTCTAATGTGTGACGCAGCCTTTAGAATCTCACAAGAGCATGCATCAGCGTGAGCATTTTTTAGAAGCATTGTAAGACTTTTCAGCTAAGACTGGCATTTGGGATCAGAGGATAGGCTTACCCAGTAGGGTATACTTAAGAGGGTATTATCTAAATGCTAAACTTGCCTTCAATTGAATTTTAATTAATAGATACTTTTATGCTACGGGCATAACGCATAATCTGGATAAATCTAGGGGGATTTATGCATACAGGAGTCGACTTCAGCATGAGTAGTTCCAACTGGATTGGGAATGATGTATACAAAATAGGTATTGCATGTGTAGGTGTTGCATTCCCCAATCCATCCCAAAAGCATTCAGTTGATGACTCAGCAGAGCTGCCTTTCTTTGTGCCAGGTGCCTTTTCTTTTTCTTAACCAGAACACCTGTGTGGGCTGAATGAATGGAAAACTGAATCCAACAGAAATGGGGCTGTTTGGGGGAAAGATTACTGTCACCAGCCTATGAAGGAGCCCTTGTACATTTCAAAGACCCCTTCCTAAAGATCCTAAATCCACCCATTCTGCACCCAAAATGGAAACGAAAGGAGATGGTTTTGCCCCTCTCTGCCTGGACCAAACTTCACTGAAGGAACAGGTTCCATAAGGCCATCATGACTTGTTGATATGGATAGACTTCAGTTGTTCTAATGATCTCATTGTAATTTAAATTTGAATGTAATTTGTTTTCATTTTGTTCTAATCTATGCTGCCTAGAGTTCATGGAGAGGTAGGATAAAACAATGTTTTAAAAGAATAAGTAAATAAATGCAAACGCACTTGTCTTGAGTCAACATGTCAATCTGACAGGGATGGTGCGGGTGCCTGATTCCATCCAGGAATCCATCAGAACTGCCCCTGCCTGCACCCCTGAGCCCGACTCGCCAAGCCCCTGCCCCCGCTCGCCCCTTGCCTGTGCTCAGTGAGAGGCCCGCACTCACCCCAGCAGTCTCGTCGAGCTCCGCGGTCGCCATTTTTTCAAAACAAAATGGCGATTGCAAAAATGTACATATTTGCATATGCCAGGGTGAGTGTGGGCTGCTCGCCGAGCACAGGAGGGGCTCAAGCACGGTCCGGGGACCAGCAAGCAGGGGCAGGGGCTGGGCAGGTGCCTGGAGAACCCAGTTCGGGGTGGGTTCGCACTTCCCTACAATCTGATTCCTTCCTGGGTGTCAGATTAGGGCCTGCCCATCAACTGAAAGCTTTTTAACTGTTTTAGTCATCATTTGCAGATCGCTCTCAATTTGATCAAAGCAAGGGAGCAAGGGTTAAGTGCATTTGATTTTACACCCACTGACTCAGTGTTATACATAGGGGGTTTAACCTAAAACAGTGGTAGAGATATGGTACTTTGTTCTTAATACCAAAATGGAGGCAGGGCAGGTAGCTTGAAAGAAATATAAGTGAAGCATTTTTTTTTTTAACTGAAGGCTGGCTTCTGAATGCCTGTACATCAAGGGCAGAGCTATCCAATAGGGCCAGAGCAGGAATAATTTGTGGCAGGCAAACCACCTTATACAAAGCCCTACTGGTCTTGCACTGGTGGGGCAGAAGGGAAGATGGTGATTTCCCTTTCTTTCCACCTTTTGTTGGCAATGATGTTGGTAATTTTCTGTCCCGGTGGGAGGGAAAATAAGTAGGCCACCCTAGGGCTGAAATACTCCCCCCCATTCCGTGGGAGAGCTTTCGATCCCATGATTCTAAAGCCTCCCTTGAGCTGAGCTCAGTACACCCTTAGAATACCCTTTTTTTGCCCTCTCACTGATGGCAGAGGAGGAACAATGACAGAGTTTTCCAGTTACTAGGAGTCTTCTAAGGTTGGACCTTAATAACTGTGTCATTACTATGTAGATTAGGGATGTCAGAGAATTCCACCACGGATCTCGGTGAGGCCGAATGCCAGTGCATTCGGTCCCCTGAAATCCATGGCGGAATGAAGCCCTCCACTCCCCCCCCCCGCAAAAGGCTCACAAAACGGGACACTTACCTGGTGCCGTTCGCGCTGCTTTGCAAATGCATTCGCTTCTTCATTATGGCCGTGATAGGCTACGTAAATATTTACGTAGCCTATCATGGCAAAAAAAAGGGAATGCAAATGGCGGCCGCCATAGCCGCCGCCATTTGCGTTCCCGTTTTTTTGCCATGATAGGCTATGTAAATATATACGTAGCCTATCACGGCAAAATACAGGGACACAAATGGCAGCGGCTATGGCGGCCGCCATTTGCGTCCCTGTGCAGCCCACCGACCGGATGTCTGGCTGCGGGCAGCCCCGGCCAGCAGCTCCACAGAGTCGCAGTGGAGCGGAGCCGGCCAAGGAGAATTTCGGGGGGAGGGATGGAGTGCCTCCCCCCCACCGCGAATGTCACCCTTCGAAAAGATAAGTGACTTTCGTACATCCCTAATGTAGATGATCTTTGAATCTATGAACTGGCTATATTCAAAAGTATTGTGTTTGAGTGATATAAGGTGATATGAAAGTTTTGTCTCTAGTATTAGAGCTGTGCTGGCCCATTTACAGGTGAAGGTCATCACTTAATATTACAGGGGATTGAACATGTAGTAATACAGTGTTCTTAATTGCAAGGCCTGAGGGCCACTGGTAGGGTTGGCGGAGAATTTCTCCCCGAAACTTCGGAGGGCCGAGCGCCAACGTGTTCGGCCCCCCGAACAAGTTTCGGGGAGAAATTCTCCGCGCCCCCCGCCCCCCCCCCAGGACGGGGCTTACCTTTGGCGAATGTCCCTCCCGGCGGTGGGTGCGGCCGGTGGTTCAGCGGGTCTTCGTCCGGGGCGGGAGCGGCAGCCGGTCTTTTGACCGGCTGCCGCCGCCGCCATTCCAATAAAAGAAAAAAAAAATGCCCCCGTGATAGGCTACGTGACGATTAACGTAGCCTATCACGGCTAGATTTGCAAAGTCAGCCGTGATAGGCTACGTCAATCGTCACGTAGCCTATCACGGGTGACTTAAAAAAAAAAAAAGCGCGTACGGATAATGGCCCCCATAGGGAGCCGCCATTCCCGTTCCTTATTTGGTCGCTGTAGTCTACGTAAAGATTACGTAGACTACGGCGAAAATAAGGGCAACGCTATTTGCGTTGCCCTTATTTTTGCCGTAGTCTACGTAAAGATTTACGTAGACTACAGCGACCAAATAAGGAACGTGAATGGCGCCTCCCTATGGGGGCCGCCATTTGCGTACGCACTTTTTTTTTTTTTAAAGTCACCCGTGATAGGCTATGTGACGATTTATGTAGCCTATCACGGCTGACTTTGCAGATCTAGCCATGATAGGCTACGTTAATTGTCACGTAGCCTATCACGGGGGCGTGTTTTTTTTTTAACTTTTTAGTTTGCGGCCGGGCGAGGCGAGGCGCCTCCTCCCCGGCCTGAATTTCGTCCAGGCGAGGCGGGAAGCCTCCGCCCCGGCCTGAATTTCGGCCGGGTGAGGCGGGAAGCCTCCCCCCCGGCCTGAACTTCGCGGGGGTAGCAGCAAAGCGCCTCCCCCCCACCGCGAAAAGCTTCGAGGACAGGTAAGGGACTTTCGTGCACCCCTAGCCACTGGTGGTTCCCAGTAACGGCAAGTGTGGCTCTCTGCCTCTCTCTCTCTGTCAGGATTGATTCTGAGTGTATGGAGTTAGTTAGCGGTTCAGACCCAGAAGGGGAACAGCCAGAACCGGGGGAGGCATCTTCCCCCGCGAGTTCAGATATGGATAGGCATGCTTCTCAGGATACTAACACACAGATGGCTGGGCCTGAAGCCCCCCCCCCTTTCCCTCCTCCGTGAGAACCCAGGAGGAGGAGGAGAGTGCGGGGTGTGACCTGAAGGATGCTAGACTGCAGCACAGAGCAAAGTGGGAAAAGTTAGAGGCGGAGCTCAGACGGTCAACCCGGTTGGCAATGCATGAGGGTCGATGTAGGGGAGCATGCATCACTGGATGGGAGGGGTTTCCCTCCCTAAATTATTCTAGCCAGCAAGTCCCTGATCAAACTGCTAGAAACGTCGTAGCTCCCATTTGGATGCCCTGCTGTTATTTCTTTGTAGCCTGAGAGTCTTTGGGGATTTGCACCTGTAATGAGCCTGTTGATAGTGAATTAAAGGTGTGAGACTGAAGCCTCCCTTCTTGTGTGTGTGCATGAGGAAGGTGGGGGCCAAGGGAACATGACTCTCTCTCTCTCTCTCTCTCTCTCTCCCTTGCTCACTCTCCCATTCTCTCTCTCTCTCTCTCTCTCTCTCTGCCCTTTTGCAGTAGCTGTTCACTCAGCAGGGGCTCTCTAGCTCTGCCTTGTTTGCTTTAGCCATGAGTCAGCTGCTGTGATCTGGGCCACTGGAGAAGGCTTCAGGACTCATTAGCTGTAAGGTGCATCAGGGGAAGAGGGAAATGCAGGAGCAATCAGCCAATTCGCTGTGGTGGGGGAGGAGTCCAAGAGGCAAAAAGTGACATGATTGGCTAGCTGCCATGGTGTACCGTACTGGAGGGGAACTTGAATGCACAGGTGCGAGAGAGAGCAATGTGGACCTGCACTGGAAGATTTTGCAGCACTGAGTAGAACAGAGCACTCTCTTAAGGATGAGAAAACAAACACATCCATCGCAATCCAAGGACTAAGTGAGCCTGTTGGAATTTGGTGACTTGGCAACTTACTGATGAGACCTTGCTTGGACCATGCTGGGGAGGAGAGGGCCAAAAAGGCCACCAGCTGAGTCCAGTGCACAGCATTGTCACTTCAGCAGTGGGGTGGGGAGAAGACAGGCTCCCCACAGCCTGGGAAACGCCCCTGTGGTGGTGCCTACAGCCAAAGTGGCTCGTGCTTGAAAAAATTGTGAGGATCACTGCACTAATTTCTTTGGGAGAGGTTTTCCTCTGGGCCTCAGTAATATATGAAATGCATTGTGGTGTGAAAGCCTTCTCGGTGGCTGCATCCAGACTCTGGAACTGTGATTTTTAATGTTTGATGTCCTGTTTGGGCATCACATAGGGAAAGGCATGCTACAAAATATAAGAATAAATCAAGCAATGTGGTTCTGTCCTCATACAGGCATATTTCTATCTCTTTGCCACAACAATAGCCCTTTGCACTGAAATAGTATTGGTAACTGAGACATGAAGTCACACGGGCACTTATAGGATGAGACGATGTGGGTTGCCCAGAACAGCCATCAGATATGGTTTTGCATTGATGAGCAGAACTGTAATGTGGCAGAGAACTGAATTTATGACGTCTTGTGCTTAATCACACACCTGCCAGTTTAAATTGCAATAGATCCTGCAGATTGCCATGCAATGTTTACAGAAAATGTTGGCGTTAAGACGAGACAGTTGACCGCAGCCAGTGCAATAAGGATCTGTAACAGCTGCTTAATACCTGTGAAATTCATCAAATCCTCTGATTTGAGTTTTGAGTGTACTTTCTTGCAAACGTGTTTTTGTTTAATAGCTTTAGCATTGAACTCACAATTATTGCCATTAGTGGTATCAAATGGCAATGCATCATCTTGCTGAACGAAGAATTTTCAAGTACAGTGCCCCCAAACCATTGTGTATAAGAAGCCATTAGGAACCCTTAACATTATCAGTATGTTATTGCTATTGGAACAGCAGCTCTTCATAACCACTGAGTATATAAGCTGGAGAAAAGTGATAATGTTTTAGAAGCCTTTGAGCCATGAAAAAAACTATGAATAGGAAATCTCTTTTGTAGTGCTTTCCCCCTCCCTGCTGGTTATAATAATAAGAGCCATGTACTTTAAATTGGGATTCAGATTTTTCACATGCTTATGGTGTATCAGGCAAAGCTTGCTCCGTTTAAATAATTTGGATTTAGTAATAGTAATTCAGGCCTTGGTATCTTACTAACTTGATTTCCTATAAACTGCTTTTTATGTCTGTCCTTCGAAGATTCTTGGGAAGGTTCAGCTTGTAACTTTGTACAGATAATCCTGACTGGTATCTTAAATGGTGTGGAGTTCTGGATTTGTCCCAGTTGGCCTTAGCTTGCTTTTGCTATAGCCTTCTGGGGCCAATCCAAAGGGATGATTTTGGCTAATAAAGCTCTAAAGAACTAGGATCTTTTGAGAGCTCTATAGCTGAAAAGTGTTATCTAAATATTGCAAATACATAAATAAAAATAAACTTTACACAAGCCTTAGGAATCCCTTTCTTTTCTTGTTCCACAGTGAATGCTAAAATAATTGCAGTTGTGCTTCTTATAAATCTATCCATGCAACCCATTAAAGGACTCTCTGAGGAAGCCCTAGGTTCCTACTCTGGCATGTTGGGGGAGAAGACAAACTAGAGTTCCTGGTTTGCATGTCATGGTAAACAACCCAGGGGCAAAGTGTCCCTGGGTTGTTTAGCCATTCCTGTTTGCAGTGGGAGTGATCATACAGTGTGTGCCAGCACATTGCCACATTCACAAGCCCAGGATTTTTTAAAAAATGACAATTCTGGGTTATTGTGACATGCAAACCAGACCTATCTGATAAAGTAGAAGGTTTTGTTATTGAAAAGGTAAACAACATGAATAAATATTCAAGAAGAAATATAATCTGTTGTAGGAAATATATTAATAATTCAGTCACTTATGTTTTATCTTGTCAAGATTCATTTGAAGGAGGAAAAGTTTATTATCTCCAATGTGCCGGTTCCTCCTTCTGAATAGCAAATTTGTTTTGTTCTGTTTCTGAAAAATTCCAACAGAACCAAATTCTGGAATCTTCGAGAACATCATGATTAGATCAGAATCTGTTGGCTTAAATTGCAACAGCTGCTAAGTTTTCCTGAACATGAATGCCAAATCCAAATGAAGTTTTGGGGGACACACAACATACCCAGGCCATGCTAGGCTTTGGCACACATGTGCAGAATCCTGTGGCATATATTATAGATCAATTATGTCATTCATTTCCGAAGTCATGGAACCTAAATGTGTGTGTTCAGTGAGGCCCGCTATAGTCAGAACATGTACCTAGGCCTTGCTGCACCTGCATAGGGTATTAGAACGTTGCAGGGCAATAAATCTCAGTAGCTCTGATCATTGACTGGCAGTGAAAGAGACCACAAAGCAAGGACAGGCATAATGTTGGCCAAAGAGGTTAAAGGAGCAAGCCTATAGTCCCTGGAAGAGCATCTGAAGGACCGTTGGATGGCTCGTAAAACCCCTCTGAGGTCAGAGACAGCACTCCAATCTTGGAAGGGGGAAGTCGGAGATCCAACTCCAGACACCTCCCTTTTGCAGCTGGCATGGAGGGAACTGTACAGCTGCCTCTCTGAGGTTGGAAAAGCAACTTTGAAGCTTCAGGAAAGGGGATGTTCCACTGGGCAGGGAGGGGAGGAGACTAGAGAAGCCAGAATACAAGTTATCCTGAGCCTCCTCCCCTTCTCCTCCAAAGCACCCTCACTAGGCAGGCTGAAAAGCCCATCTTCTAGCGAAAATACAGGAGATCAGAGGATGGGGAGGTGAAGATCACCTCCACCATTCCTCCCACCCTACTGGCAGGGCATAGGAGATTTGGAAGCCTCCAAGTTCAGAGGCTTCCAAGTGGCGAGGGCACAATCAATAGGATTGTGTGCTAAGTGTATGATACTAGATACAATCAAAGTCAAATACATTTCTTAGCAGAAAATGTTTGTCTTAGTGAAGAAATAAAAGCAAGCTAGTCTCCCGTATCCATGGCTCAACATAAACAAAGATACAGCCTGCCCAATTCACTAGTTTGGAGGAATCCCAATCAAACCAACACTAGATATAATGGAATCCATGAGGGAGTCCAGAAGATTCTGGAGTTTTGTTATGTGATGACTCATTAGGCATGCGGATGTTTCAGTATATATCATGAGTTAATTGTGTCATTGACCACCATGATTTCGTCAGATGTTTGAGTCCTCTGTGCAAGCATAAGCATCCCTTTGCACAGAGTTGCCCTATGCACTGAAATTAACAAGAAAGTATTTGTCACCAGGGGAGCCCATGTTTATTATTACTGTTTTCATTTAGTTTTGGGTGAACCACCTCCAAGTGATAGTGTGTGCGTCAAAAAGCCCACACAAATGGCTTATGCCTGGATGGTGTGTGTTTGTATGTAGAAAACACATGCCTATGGTTATTGTTATTAATTAAGAGGATATTAAGGACTTTTGATTTTGTTTGTTTATTAAACACACTCAGGCATAGTAATACTAGCAATTAGGAGATGACTAGAAACCAATCAACATGAGCAGAAGTAAAGTGCTTAATGTTTTGTATTTCTTGGAAGCAAGTCAAATTGAATGTTAAGGTACAGAAACATGTAAGAGCAATATGAGAGCAGACTATTCCATGGAGAGGGCTGCCAGGACAGAAATCTGATTGCAGACAAGTTGTCGGAGGATTTTCTGCCCTGAGGAAGTCATAAATGAAGAATTAAAGGTGAGGTTTGGTGTGTAGTCAGTGATGAAAGTAATAAAAGCAAGAAGGAGATGTCTGGGTCATGTGTGCTGAATGGCAACAAATGGTTTACCAGATATCATTTTAGACTTCTATGGGGCAAGAAGTAGAGGAAGACTGGAGGAAACTTGGAAAAGAACATATCAAAACAAAGGATTGAAAGTGTAAATGGAACTATAGTGCTAGTGACTGTCTCAAACACAGGAATCTAGGAGAAATTAGTTTCAATTCAGTTTTCAGCAGAATTTACCCAGTTCATGTCACCTAGAATCCAACACAGACCTGGATGCAATCTCTAGTCAACATCCGTACATTTCTGAGCTTGCCATGTGATTCACAGAACAAACAAAAATGTGTTTGAAAAATGTACGTTTGAAAAATGAGCATTAAAAATGCAAACTTTTGAAAAATATATACAAGCACACTATGATCAATGGAAGAAAAATGTGTTCATTTCCAAAATCTGCACAATTGATGTATACATTTGTAAAGTGTGCACAAAAATATACACACCTTTTTGTGTGAAAAGAGAAAAAACAAAGCCCACAATGTGATATTGAGATGGGTCAGAATGAGCTTTAAAGTGGAATTTGGAGAACTGCAATGAGCTTGATTCACACATCATTAGTCAAACAGCTCTCCTTCAGACCAGAGACACTGCACCTACTTTATAAAAGAAGGAGGCAAAATGCATACCTACTTATTAGTGGTTTCAGTGAAGTCATGGCAGTCACAATAATTTGCTTTTAGGTCCTTGGGTCACAATTTAAGTTGATGTAACCAAGGGATGTTCTTTGTGTGGAGCTAGCGTTGTCAGGTCAAGGCTTGAAAAGGCACTTGTAGCTTTTAAATTTGCAATGAAGAGGAAATTCCACCAAGTATAGTTCTCCCATCTCTGCAGTGCTATAACCTGGAAAGTTTCCTATGACTCTTATAGATTCAGGAATCCACTCAGAATATGTCCTTGGCAGCCCTTGCCATAGTACAGATATATCTTAAATCCTACTATTTATTTATTTATTTATTTATTTATTTATTTATTTAATCGCCCATCTGGCTGGTCACCCAGCCACTCTGGGCAATGCACAAGCATATAATAGAACAATTCAAAACAATAAAATTCTACAATAAAAACATTTTCTAAAATACCCCACCCACCCCAAATGCCTGCCTGAACAACCACGTTTTTAATGCACGGCGGAAGCTCATTGAAGATAATAGTTCACTATAATAATTAAGGCATTTTCTCCCCTTGTGATTTCATAAGAACATAAAAATACAAACAAGATGACTAAGAGTTGACCTGCAGGAAGTTCTCCTGGAGGAAAAGGCTGACAATGGCTACTAGTCCTGATGGCTATGTGCTACCTCAAGTATCAGAGGTGGTAAGCCTAGGTACGCCAGTTGCTGGGGAGCATGGGTGGGAGGATGCTGTTGCTCTCATGTCCTTCTTGTGGGTATCCCGTTGTTGCTGGTCGACCACTGTTTGAATAGAATGCTGGACTAGATGGACCCTTGGTCTCATCCAGCAGGGCTCTTATGTTCTTAAACCTGATAGAAATATTTGTATTGTCAGTAGTTATCAGCACTGTCTGTACACTGTATGAATTTGATATGAATGAACCCATTGCCTGAAAGACTAAGAGTTGGATCCAGATCTCGTTACACTTGGAATCGACCCACTGAAATCAGTGGAACTTCAATTAGCCATAACTAACTTCAGTCCCATTGACTTCAATGGGTCTGCTCTAGATACGATTAGGTCTGGATCCAACTGTAATTCACAGGATACTATTAATCCACAAGATCCTTTAAAATAATTAGCTACCCAAATACCTTTCTTCAAGCAATCCACCAGGATCTGCTGTTGCCCAGCCTCCCTATATTTCTAGCAAGGGTTATGCAGGAGTAACATGAGTAACTCCTCATTGATATCGAAGGAGACAGCGCAGTAGGTATTTGATCATTTGTGCCGCTGATGTTCATGTACAATTTCACAAGCCCAAATTCAGCTCTGGGTAGATGTTGTGGCATGGGTAGTAAAGTGACCTGGATAGTGCATATACTCTACTCATATCTGCATCTGCCAGGTGGGAAACATTCAGTACTTTGTGAATCCAGTGTGGCATGAGGGTGGGGGAGGTAAAGAGATGCTGACACAGGGGGCTGGATGTGGTTCACAAGCCACCAGTTTTCCCATCCATGATCTACTGAATATTCTAGTGCTAAAGAAGCAGTTTGTGTGATCACGGCAAAACCTGTTTCTGTGGATGGTGGTGTAATGCAGGTGTCCTGTGCTCAACTATTCTGCAGGGACATGAAAACTACTCCATGCTAGTCAGATGTCAGTGAAGTTTAGTCCATTCAATAAAGTTTAGTTCATTCTTCACATTCAGTTGCCCTGTTGCAGCAATATGCTGCAGGGACTCAAATGAATGCATGAGGTCCTCCCCCCCCCCCCGATCTTCCCCATTTATTTAGGCGAATGAATAATTTCTAGGAATGTACAAGAATTTCATTTCTGTTTGAAGTCATTCAAACCTGTCCTGTTTGCAGTCCCAAATGTAAATGTGTGTAGGAGTGCTTTTTTCGAGAAATGTCCACAGATCCTCAAATGTGTGATTGTGTTTGAAAATTCCATTTAAAAAATAAATTGCACTTTGAAATGCACATTTCCTCCAAAATATGCATTTTCACATTTTAGTCAATGGGGATCAAAAAAATTACTCAAAAATATATATTTTCATATTTTAGTCAACACTTTGGAAAATGCGCACAGAAGTGTGCACTTTTCTTGTTTGAAATATGCACTTTTCCCATTCAAACAAGCCAGAAAAGAGGTCGAAAATTAAAACAGCCAAAAGAAGCTTCAAAGTGATTTTTTCGGAGAATTTAGATGAGTTCAAGAATTGCTGGTTCTCCCATCCCTAGCGACCACGGAAGCCTCCTAGCACTAGCTTTGGAAAAGTCTGCCAACAGAGTTCTGACAACAGAGAGGGCAAAAAAGGGATGTTCTAAGGGCATACTGAGCTCAGATCAGGGGAGGTTTTGGATCAAATGGATTGAAAGCTCTCCCACAGAACAGGGGGGAGAGTATGCCAGCCCTAGGGTGACCTACTAATTTTCCCTCCCGTTGGGACAGAACATCTAAACAAAAAGTTATAAACATTGCCAACAAAAGGGGGAAAGAAAGGGGTAACACCATCTCCCCTTCTGCCCTGCTGTCATGCCTCCCTCAGACTCTTCCGAGGATGAAAGGGAATGGCAGGCTCCAGACCCAGGGGAAGGGACCAGCACAGGAGGAGCCCTCATCCCCTGTGGAGGTTCCAGCAGGCCCAGCTGCGGTCTTCCCAGGGGATTCAGAGGGAGAAATGCCACTGACCCCCACAGAGCAAAGGCAGCTGCAAGTCCGGGACCAGCGTAGGCAAACCTCTGTCCATTTAAGACAGAGAGGATCTCAGAGGCAGGAGGACTGACTGAATGCAGCTGCCTCAAGTTGTGGCCATTAAAAGAGGTTGGCAGGCTGGAGCAAGACTGCTGAAGAGCAACGTTGTGTCACACGCCGAATCTCAGCCTTGGCTCTTGCCCACCACTGTGCCCGTGTTCCCTTGTGCGTCTTGGACCTCAGACTGGACAACGGACTTCTCTTTGCGTCAACGCTTTGGACTCGCCGCCTGGGTAAAATATTCCTTGCTACAAGCTGTTTATTCGCTCCCAGCCTTGGGCAGGTTTATGACCCTGTTATCATCAGCCCATGATTTATCACCGCCAGATGTGGTCAGCGAGCAGGAGCCGGCACCCACCAGGCATGATGGCTTCAGCTGAGCGTTGGAGTCCACTTGGAGCTCTGTATCTAGCAAAGTTGATTTGCACTTTGGGTCCTTCCAGATGGAGGGCTCGGCTCTTAGCACTACATCATCATCATTATTTCCCACCTTTTTCCCAATACTGGGGCTCAAGGCAGCCTTATTAACATTAAAAACTTGTACAGTTAAAACATATAAATAGAAATATACAAAAGTTAAAAATATAATTAAATCATCAATAATAGTAACATTGTATAACATTAAAAAAAATTAAAAAGCCAACGACAATATAAACAGTAGTATCAATCCATCATATTCTCATAGGTCCAGACTACCTATCCCCAAAGACCTGCCAGAACAAAAAAGTTTTCACCATCCTGCAAAAACATACCAAAGAGGGTGCTGTCTTCTTTAACATATTTTTTTACATATACTATCTTATTAAAGAGGAACAGTCACCCTCTTTACTATTTCTTATTTGCTTTGATTTCCTTTCTTGAAGAAAATGCCGGCTTACTTCCATATTCTTATGTGCCGAAATCTACACAGATCTTCCTACACAAAAAGAACTAGAAATGATATTTTGAAATGGCTTTTCTTTGGCCTGTAATACAGTGCCCTCCATCTTACTTCTAAACGGACTTCCTACTGCTACACATATACTGACTCTATTTGTTCTTTCCATTTAGACATTTTAATACTTGTTGAGACTCTTGGACTTATGCAGTGCTAAGTGCTATTGAGGCTTTTAGGCTGGTATCCCTTTAAATGAAACACTTCCTTTTTCCAGGTTCGGATCATTTTTTTTCTTTCTATTGATCCTAGCTGGGGATTAGTGAGTAATTTCCCCTTCAATAGTCTTCTGTGAATTGCTCCATTCAGCATCTTTTTCCATGTGGGATGTGTTTAATTACTGATTTCCTCTCATTCTTTTCCTTAAAATAGAAGAAGATAATCACATAAATAACATACCCAGGTCCCAAACCTTCGGGCTTTCAAGGTAAAAAAAAAAGAGAGTACCTTGAACTGAGCCCAGAAATAAACTGGCAACCACTGCAGATCAAACAAGATTTGAGTAACCTATCACGGCTGAGTAAAACAAACAAACAAAAAAAAGCGCGTAGGCAAATGGCGGCGCCCATGGGTGCCACCATTTGCATTCCTTATTTTGGCACGACTAGTCTACATAAACATTTACGTAGATTACGGTGAAAATAAGGGGAACGCAAATAGCGTAGACGCTACACTATTTGCGTTCCCCTTATTTTCGCCGTAGTCTATGTAAACATTTACGTAGACTAGACCTGCCAAAATAAGGAACGCAAATGGCGGCGCCCATGGGCGCCGCCATTTGCCTACGCGCGGTTTTTTGTTGTGTTTTTTTACTCAGCCGTGATAGGCTACGTAAACATTTACATAGCCTATCACGGCTGACTGCAGGGACGCAAACGGCGGTGGCTATGGCCGCCACCATTTGCGGCCCGGCTGGCCAGGATTCGGGGGTGGAGGGACGGAGTGTCTCCCCCCCTGGCCAGAATTTCGGGGGGGAGGGACGGAGCACCTCCCCCCCCGCCAGAATTTCGAGGGGAGGGACGGAGCACCTCCCCCCCACTGTGAATCAAATTTCATTCAAGGTAAGTCACTTTCGTACATCCCTAGATGGTCTGACTGACAACTTCCTACCAAGCATCTGGTTGTCAGCTTTTTGCACCATTTGAAGTTTCTAACTGCTTTTCAAGGGCAATCCCATGGGGAGTATGTTACAATAGTTGAGTCTTTGGCATGTATTACTGCATGTTCTCTTTCACACATGTATGTGAACTTGCATGTATACACATTTCATGACAAATGCAGACTCCAAGCCAATTATAGAGAGGGGTCATTATTAGGAACCCCAGAACCAAAACGATAGAATTTGGAGTGGAGAACCTAAACATGAGGTTGTCCTTATACCCTGACTGTTCAGAGGAAAATAAACAGGGGAAGAGCGAAGGAACTGGGAAAAAGAGACAAGGAAAGGAAACTAACTAAAAAGGTAAACAGTTTTGCTAAATATTTGGTAGCACTTGATTTGAGACCCTTCTGACTACTTCAGTACAATGCCCCACATACCTGAGCAAATGAGTGAGCTCACAGGCTGACCAGTGTCACATATGGAACCTGGCTGGAGAGACTGAACAGGTGCCTCACCACAGATTGAAAGGTATACAAGGCAACAGGGATCTATCTGGGCAAACGAAGCAACAAGGTGGTTCAAAAGGAGAGAAGGTTTCTGGCCCTGGAAACGTGGGCTAGGCACCAGAGTGGAACAGGGAGAGTGTTAGGAAAGAATAATGAGAAATGAGCCTGAGAATCAAACAACTCTTAGAGCAGTGCACCAGCAAGTTTGTATACACACTGAGTCCCCCAGAAAGAAGAAAACAACATGAGGGATAGTTTCAAGGGAAATTATAGACTTCAAAACACAGAGTGCAAAGTAGTGAGTGGCTTTGGGGTTGGACTCAGGATGGGATAGAACAAAGGGATCAGTAGTTTGACTCTGGGGACTGAAAGGAGACCTCAAGAAGGTTCTTTGCCACTTGATTTGAGTAAAGCTAGCTGACTGGGCATTACAAAATCTGTGCAACTGTGACACAGTTAGGTAGAGGTATACAGAACAAAAGGCATCATGAGAGGTGCCTCAGTGGTGCTTTAAGCAGCTGATCTATCTTGGTGTGGGATGCTTCCCTATTGGGCTTTGTTTCCTTGCTCTGCATTGACCAATTTAAAGTTACTGTTGTGGATTGTCTGCCTGGAGTGACCTAGAAGTCAGGCAGGCATTTGCATGTATCTAGAGCAGCTCCTTTTAATTTAATCAGTGGAGGGCACACAGATAGGTAAGTACTGCACCCCTGCTATCATCTGGGACTGTTTTGTTCCTAGCAGCCTTCAAGTCTCTTGCTTAGGGATGTATGAAAGTCACTTACCTTTTCATGGAATCTTTCATGGTGGGGGGGAGGTGCTCCATCCCTCCCCCCGGAATCTTTGACGGGGGGAAGGCGATCCGCTCCTCCCCCCCGGAATCCTCAACTGCCAGCTCCGCTCCACGGCCAGGCCGCGGAGCAGCCAGCCAGGGCTGTCTGCAGCCGGATTTCCAGCTGCAGATGGGCTGTTGCAGATGCAAATGCCAGCCGCCGTAGCGGCCGCCATTTGCATCTAGCCAGGCAGCCGTGATAGGCTATGTAAGAATTTACGTAGCCTATCACGGCTAACCCCCCCCCCCAAAATGCAGCGTACGCAAATGGCGGCAGCTACGGAAGCCGCCATTTGCATTCCCTATTTTTCGCCGATTTATCTTACGTAAATATTTACGTAGACTAGAATGGCGAAAAATAAAGGAATGCAAATAGCGCCCACTACGCTATTTGCATTCCCCTTTTTTTCACCGTTTTATCTATGTAAATATTTACGTAAGATAAATCGGCAAAAAATAGGGAACGCAAATGGTGGCCGCCGTAGCCGCCGCCATTTGCGTATGCTGGTTTTTTTTGTTTTTTATTTTGCCCAGCTGTGATAGGCTACGTAAATTCTTACGTAGCCTATCACGGCTGCAAGGACAGCAATGGCGGTGGCAGCAGCCCTGCTGCGGCCGGCCAGGAGACCAGCCGCCGCCAAATCCGCCGCATCCGCCGCAGGTAAGTGCCGTCCCGGGGGGATTCCGCAGGGGGGGGGCAGGAGGCCATTCCACCACAGATTTCAGGGGTCCAGATTCTAAAGAATCTGGCCTCACTGGAATCCGTGGCGGAATTCTCTGCCATCCTACTCTTGCTCTTGCTGCCTTTCTGAGAACGAAATGGATTCTTTAGCCAAGGTGCCAGGGTGATGCCAACCAAAAATACAAAATACACTCTACATGTGTACAGGAAGTTGCCAGGGATGAGTTTCTCTGTAGCATATTTGTATCCCTAGCCAGATGGGGACCTGTGTTAGTTATAGTTTATTTCTATGCCACCACTTGGTCAAAAAGGCCCCCAAGCCAGCTCACAAGGGTTAATACAAATCAAACTTTCAAACAATACAATACAATACAATACAACTTACAACCAATCTAAAATGGTGATATCTCAATAATGTATTTGAAATAAAATCATAAAGCCCAAACCCATGCTGCCCCATGCCGAAAAACAAACACCAGTCCTCCCTTGCACTGAGTGCCAGAGGAGCGTTGTGGTGACCCCTCTCCCCCGAGCCCCTCCTTAGAAGGTTTCCTAAGCAAAATGATGGAGCAGAGTAGTTGAAAAAGGTCACCCTTGATGGGCAGCAGGAGCCTCTCCCTTTGTGCACAGCTTGGTGGTCTGTACATAGCTCCTCCTCTTGATCAGCAGCCAAAGCTGTGCATGCAGAACCCTGTCATGAAAGCAATCATAATGCCAATCAGCTGTTTTAAGAGGGAGAGCTGGGGCCTTGGCATTAATCCCAGCATCCCCACCCCCACCCCTTGCTGCTGCACAGTGTGCAGTTACTGCTTTTTGAATACGTAATCTCTGCACGTACATAGGCTGCTGTGAATTATTATTATCCACTACCATGGTGTAACATGTTAAGTGAAATTCCCTGTCATTGTACAAGGTTGTTGTCATGAGTGTTCGCTTTACTGATATTCCATAATAAAGGTTATTTTCCTGGATTAATGACCTTAATCAGAATTTATTTAAAGCACGCACTCTTTGTCTCTGTGAATAAGATGGAACCCAGTTCCACACGTTTCTCTCTTTCTCTTTCTGTTTTCCTTTTTTGGAAGACCTCTGAGAAACTGCTAAGAAGAACTCTGTAATAAGACATGTAAGAACTCTGTAATGTAATGTAAATGTAATGACTCTAAATGTAATGCAAGAAATGTAAGAACTTTGTTCCCAGCACCACCATCGCCATAAAGGGTTTTCCCTTTAATTCTTGGAGGCCTTTTAAATGCTAACCCCATGTTTCTTTTCTTTTTAAAAGTAAGGGTTCTGCCAGTGCAAGAGCTGTTAGTATTTGAGTGAGACCCATACGTTCTCAAAAAACACAAAACCATCATGTTTCACAAAGAAAAATGTAAACTGACAGGAGCATAAATCTGTGTGAGGTGTATATTCGTCAGCTTAGAACTAGCTCTTTCAAATGCTGCCAGCCGTTCATAGTTATACCTGGACAGTAGTACCATGTATTCTAAAAGAATAATACAGGCTTATGTAGCTTGTAAGGGAGTTGTTGTTTCCACCCTGTGGAGGTTATCAAATGAATTTCAGCATGGCAATGACCTGTTGTTAATCAGCTGTTTATCTGAGAAATGTATTGAGGACTCTGGAAGGAGATTTCAAACTTTGATGCATTTTAGCCTTCCAAATTCCGAAGAGCTTCATGTCCATTGACATAATTCTTTTTCAGAAACCGGATTTACGCAGAGCATGTCACCCCATATGTTCTTGTATGGAACTCCTATTGGAGCCATGTGGTGTTTTAGCTGGCAGACAATAGCACCTCTTCTGTGGTTGTGAAAAGCTTTACATCACCTTTCCTTTACCTTGGAAAAGGTGCCAGATGTTTCTTTGTTTTTTCTTTTTTCTTTCTAAAACTAGAGCTCTCTGTGGATTTCTTCTGCCTTCTCAAACTCTGTGTTATGTTGGGGCCTGTGTAATTTTTCATTTATAACATATGCTCTACTCATATCTGCATTTGCCAGGTGGGAAACAGTACTTTGTGAATCCATTGCAGCATGGGGGTGGGGAGATCAGATATATTGACAGAAGGGGTTGGATGTGGTTTGCAAGTGACTAGCTTTCCCATCCATGAATTACTGAATATTCTGGTGTTGAAGAAGCAGTCGTGTACCTAGGTGGGTGGGCAATCCTTCTGCTAGTTTTACATTAAACCATCTTTCCTTCTCCTTACCTTTGTCCAGGTATATGTTTCTTATTTGGCTTTATATTCCCCTGCTCAGTTTTGCTACAATGTCTGGGGAGAATTGAGTGACTTTAGAGGTTTCCATATTTCCTGCAGAATATGGGCTATGATATATGAGCATTTTAGAGCAAAGAGGTGAGGTTGAACTGGCAGATTTCGGATTGAGTATAAAACTAAAAAAAGAAATATACTGTGGCACTTTTATTTCTCCATAGTATTTTGAATCACAGAAAGTCAAATGTGTATTTCCTTTTGGAGCTGAAATGTAAATCTTCTCCTTCGGGCATCAGCACATCCTTTATTCTTGTGGAGCTGTGTGTGCGAGGGGGGGGTGTTTTTGTTTTTAAAGAATTACTTGTTCAAGACTAGGAGTGCATGGTGCTTTGGGAGAGAGAAAAGGGCTCTCAGTAGCAGCTTTATGTTGAGTTGATTTTCTGATGCAGACAGTACAAATCCCTCGATACGTAGCAACAGTTCATATTGTCCTAGTACGTTTAAGTGCGTGGCTAAAGCTTAAACGTAACTGACATCTGATCTGACAGAAGAAAATGCCTGTGTATGATAAAGGTAGATTATAGACCCTTCTTAAAGGAAAATAACTCTGCTTTCGTCTAAATGCTTGTTAAATTAATGTCACTTAGGCAAATGGGACAGTTTAGAGAGATAAGGTTTAATGCAGTTGCGCTGAACACTGAACAAGTCAAACCATTGCACATAGATGACAATTTGGTCTACACAATCTGGGCTACATACAGACATGGGTAGAGGAAGGTTCTGCATTCTTAAGGAATGTGTCAATACTCTAGCAGTATTCTGATGCAGGAACATAAAGAAGCTGGGCAGTTATTTTGTGGGAAACAGCTGGGAGCTCACCACTTTGGTAGCCAGAGATGATTAGGCATGGTGGAGAATTCCACCATGGATCTCGGTGAGGCTGAATGCCAGTGCATTCGGCCCCCCAAAATCCATGGTGGAACGAAACCCCACCCCCCACCCCACAAAAGTATTTACGTAGCCTATCATGGTAAAGGCGGCCACACAAATGGCATAGTGGCCACCATTTGCGTCCCTGCTTTAGCCGTGATAGGCTACATAAATATTTACGTAGCCTATCATGGGCTACCGTAGGGATGCAAATGGCGTCCCCTACGCAGGACGCCATTTGCGTCCGCACCAGCCCGGCAGCGGCTGGAGGCTCTGCTGCGGATTGGCCCAGCCAGCCACTCTGCGGCCTGGCCACGGAGTGGAGCCAGCTGGGCAGGATTCCGGGGGGGAGGAACGGATCGCCTCCCCCCTGTTGAGGATTCCGGGGGGAGGAACGGATCACCTCCCCCCACCTGCGGAACCTGGCGGAGCCAGGTAAGTGGGGTTTAGTACACCCCTAGAGATGATGGCGCATGATATCGTGGTGCCTAAAAGAGAACATCAAAGTGCTGCCGGCCATGGGGGCAAAATATACAATAATAAGTTCAACCTGCCAAATTGTAGGGCCAGCCCTGGTAGCAGTGTCAATAGAACACTTGGCTCCCTCCCCTCTTCATTAGGATGTCTGTTGATGGGAAATCCAATTCTTCAGAGTTCCACGGTGTGTACAACTCACTTTGCACTCACTAGCTGAGCTGCGTGTGTTTCCCCGAACTCAGAACTTTTTTTACACAATTTTTCCTGCTGGCTCTGCAATTTGCACAAATTTCTAAGCAATTTGTGCAAATTTCTAAACAATTCTGAACAATTCAGTTGTAATTTGCAGATTGCTCAGACATCTGAAAGAATTGCTATGAAATTTGCACAAATTGTAGAACTTGCAAAAAAAATGGGGGAAAATGCCCAGAAAAATCCGTGAACTGGCCCAACTTGTTGCAGATCTAGTCAGGCACTGTGGCAGGAACTGAAACAAAATCTATAGGGCCAAACCTAAGAAAACTCATTGAACTCCACCCCCCAAGTGGATTTCTCTGACATCCTTAGTCTTCTTTAGTGATGTTGCCAAAGTTTGTATTGTGATCAGAAGATCAATTTGTCCAACTCATAATGCATGTTTGTATTACCGATCAAATGGCATTTCTTTAAAAACAATCTTCCCCATCTCAGTAGATAAAAAAAGATTCTGAACATGTGCAGTCAGTATTAGGCAGACCAGGGGCCTATAGTCCATTGGTTTGTAGGCACACAAAAATTCTTAAAAGTTACATCCCTTACTCTTTGTGATGGGTCAACCATAACATTTGCTTGGAATAAGCCCAGCTAGTCCCCCCACCCCACCCCAAATTAGGGAATAGGTCAGCCTTTTCCAACCTAATTTCAGTCAGATTGGAGTCCCACCCCATAAGTGCTCAAACCTCCCTCTGCACCCCCACCTTCAAGCTTCTTTCACTCTTTCTCCCACCAATTTATGAACTCAATCTCCCCTCTCTTTTGTTGCTGTTGCTCTGGCAGTGGGAGGGAGAAGAAAGGGAGAGGGGCTGTCTCACTCTCTCACATTGTCTGGCTTTGCTACTGCAGCCGCAAGCAATGTCACTTGCCATGCCAGTTATTGGAAGGGGCAAGAGGTCTTCCTCCATCTTACTGCAACCGCAACAGCAGCAGCAGGGTAAGCAGGCAAGAGGAGGCTGGAGACTCCTACGTGGGTGGAAGGAAGGAGCCAAGTTCTTATTCACCTCAGATTAAAATCCAAGCTGCAGAAGAATTCAGGGTTGCAATGCTTGCCTCATATGTGAGGCAGGCAAGTAATAAAAATCACCAAGGTTTATATTCCAAGCTGAGCCAAGGAATACAAATTTCAGGCAACATCTGTACTTCCTCTTGCTGAAACTCTCATGGATTACTGTGAACAACATGACTAGACCACCCAACCAAGCAGCATTTTATCTGATATCTAGTTGGATCAATTATCTTGCTTGTTCCTTGCAAATGTTTTATGTGGTTTTGCCCCCCCCCCCCGCCCTCCAGATCTAAAACCTTTTTTTGTTCCTAGGAATGTTTGTTTTGGGTAGGGATGGACAGATCCCTGTTTTTCTGTTCTGACTTCTTCTTTTTTTGCAGTTTCCAAGTTAAATTCTGTCCTACTTCTATAATGCAAGTTGTCTCTCTGTTTTCAATTTAGTAAATTACGTATAATAATTCATAGCTATATGTACAGTATTTATACAAACTTTGTACCATAATTAACACATCTTTATATGCACATATTTTCATCTTTTTTGCAATCTGTCTCTTCCTTCAACCCAATGTAGCTCCCCAATTGATTATTTTACTTACTTCTCCCCTCCTACTTACTTATTTGGTATCAGCCTTACCTACCTTGAATAATTTTGTGCATCACCCATTTGCTCATCCTTCCCATCTAGCTAACAGGTGTGCTTGCATTCTGTATGGTTTTAACCAAATAATTATACATCTGATTTAAGCATTGTGAATATACTTTCTTTGCATATCTGTGAACACATATGAGCAAATAATTCCATTTACGGTTGTTATGTATGTATGCAGCTTGACTGTATCTTAGGATTTGAAGTGGCACGTAAACTTGCAGGAAAAAAAACAATCTGATCTATTGATCATGGATTCACTATGTTTGAAATCTGCACAGTTTTTTTGTACTGTGCAGATTCTCAAGCATTCTTAGTTTTGGGGACCGGATGGTGGTTGCATTTTCAAATGGCTCTGAGTTGTGGCTGGTGCTGGAAACTGTGATTCCCAGGGTGGCAATATAATAAAGCACATGCATATGGCACTATCAGTGCACAAACTAGGGAAGTCTTCTTGAAAAACATATGCTTCCCCACTCCCCACTTCTGCCAGAACACTTGTATAGAAAGCTCTTTCCAAAATCAAGCCAATTCCAAATCAAGCCAAGCAGAATTTGCCCATCACTTCTCCTCATTGGATGTTGTTGAAGAAAGGAAGGCAGAACAAGTAAAGTCTGAGCTAGTGAGGAATACTGAATCCCTGGCAATAACCTTGGGGAAGTCCATTAGAAACCTTTAGTAGCAGCATCACTTGGGAGCAGCCACAACTGTGATGCGACCCATTGCAGTGATGCAACCTGCTTGTTGTATGCGTTTTTTCTGGCAAGCGTGGGCAGAACTGGATGGCTTTGATTTTCTTGCCAGGTACAACTGGTGCATAGCACCAGGCTGCCAAACATATGGCATTACTTCTGTAAGTTCTGCCACATAGTGAAAGGAATAACATTTATAAGCAGCAATGAAATCCTTCATAGTAATGAAAAATAATTGGAAAATGAATGATTTAAAATTTGGTGAAAGTAAAACTTTCTGAAAAAGCACTCTATTCCCAAGATATGCAATTATGGGCTATGGATCCTCTCATCCTTCAATGAAATAGGCTGCAAGGGTAATTGATTCTGTTTGAAATAAGTTATTCATATATGCTGTAGTCATTGTACTTCCCCCCCCCCCACTCCTAGGAACATAGTAAGGTACTGCTATGACATCAATCAACAGTGACATGTAATCAAGTTTGGGAGGCTCAAGCAGCTGTACTGAAGGGGCCTAATGTGTCCCACTTCCTTGTTTGTTGATGTAATAATTTTGACAGAGGAAGGCAGGTTGAGAAAATGCCACAGAAGACATCCTAGCGGGAAAACAGGGATACGGTTATTTGCAACTTGACTTCAAAATGATGTCAGTGTAACACAAAGATATATTAGATAACCTGAAACTCCCCAAGTGCGGAGGCTGTGTCTGCACCATACATTTTTTGCCATAAAGGGCAGACCATGGACAGTTGGTGCAGTTTGTACTAGGGATGTTGGAGAAATCTGCAATGGATTAAAGGAGTTTGGATTTCTATAAATCTGATCAATGGATTCTGCAGCAGACTAGCTTTTTCTGAGCCACATGGATTCTGTGAGTTTATGGACTTTTTTTTTTTTTTTTTTACTTTGGGGTGTGTGTGTGTGTGTGTGTGTGCGCAATTGGGGGGTGCACACTATCGGGTGTGCACAGTTTTGTTTGCAAATGAGCATTAGCGCTTGTGTGCATTAACTAATGCACACGTGCGCACTTGCGCTAATGCGCACTTACAAACAAACGAAATTCTCGTACAAAAAAAATCTGATTCCATCAATGAGTAGACAGTGGAATGAAAGACACCTGACAACCTGCAAAACACAAAAAATGGCATTCAAGCAGCTTACAGAATCAATTAAAATTGATTTAAACAATAAAACAATACATTAAAATACAATAAAAATGTAACAATTATTGTCAGGGTGGACACTGAGCCCATAGAATCCCAGAGTAGTTCTGATTCTGAGGAAGAGGAGTCGCTCCTGGGAGAGGAGCGCGCTCCTCTTTCCCAGGGTCAACAGCTGACGGAGATTCCTCCCACCGGCATTCCTAGCTTAGATAGCAGTCCCGGGAGTGACAGAGCGTGGGAACCAGACTTGATGGACGCGTGTCGCCGACGCAGAGAGCGGCGCCAAATGGAGGGCGCGGAAAGGAGGCATAGTGCCCGGTTGGCGCGCAAACAACGGTTACGCCCAGAGGATCCAAGGGAAAAGGGGAGGGACTCTCCCTAGCCCTTAAGTTCAGGGTCTGCCAGTGATTCCCTTTCAAATGGGGACCAACTAGGGATGGGGGAGAATTTCTCCCCGAAACTTCGGGGGGCCGAGTGCCAACGTGTTTGGCCCCCCGAAGTAGTTTCGGGGAGAAATTCTCCGCACCCCCCCACACACCCCGCACCCCCCCCCCCGGGATGGGACTTACCTTTCCCGAATGTCCCTCCCGGCGGCGGGTCCCGGCGGTGGTTTGTCAGGTCTTCGACAGGGGCAGAGGCGGCAGCCGGTCTTTTGACCGGCTGCCGCCGCCGCCATTCCAATAAAAGTTAAAAAAAACAAAAAACGCCCCCGTGATAGGCTACGTGACGATTAACGTAGCCTATCACGGCTAGATTTGCAAAGTCAGCCGTGATAGGCTACGTAAATCGTCACGTAGCCTATCACGGGTGACTTTAAAAAAAAAAAAAAAGCATGTACGGCTAATGGCGGCCCCCGTAGGGAGCCACCATTCGCATTCCTTATTTGGTCGCTGTAGTCTACGTAAAGATTACGTAGACTACAGCGACCAAATAAGGAACGCGAATGGCGGCTCCCTACGGGGGCCGCCATTAGCCGTACATGCTTTTTTTTTTTTTTAAAGTCACCCGTGATTGGCTACGTGATGATTAACGTAGCCTATCATGGCTGACTTTGCAGATCTAGCCGTGATAGGCTACGTTAATCGTCACGTAGCCTATCACGGGGGCGTTTTGTTTTTTGTTTTTAACTTTTTATTTCGCGGCCGGGCGAGGCGAGGCGCCTCCTCCCCGGCCTGAATTTCGGCCGGGTGAGGAGGGAAGCCTCGCCCCCCGGCCTGAACTTCGGGGGGAGCAGCGAAGCGCCTCCCCCCCACCGCGAAGCAAGCTACGAGACCAGGTAAGTGGCTTTCGTGCACCCCTAGGACCAACTGTTCCAACTTAGGGCATAGGTACTCTGCTGCTCATATCTAGTTGCTAACGGTAGAGTTGTTAAGTTGTAAAAGAGGAATAAAGCTTTGAAAAGAATCCCTTTGTCTGTGTCTGGACTTGGCTACTGAATTAGACTGAGAGAGGCCTCCAAGGAGCCCTTGACAATTATAGGGGGAAAATCTATACATCCCTAGTCTATACTTCTTTGTGGGTGCTGATCCCTGCTAGGGCTCTATTCATGCAATTATTTTAGATGTCACACTACCTTTCAGAAACAAATCACTCATGGCAGCTTATGCTCAGTAATAAAGCACAGCATATATATATATATATATATATATATATATATATATATATATCATTTAAAAAACCCACCATAATAGAACTGTCATGGATAACTTGGATATGCACCTAGAACTCCCTCATATGTGCACTCCCCTGTTGACTTCAGTATGTTTATCTGTGTGCTTGCACATGTTTGCATATGTGTATGTAAGTCTTCCATATGTATTCTTTTATGCGTATGGAGCCCTCCACCCAATTATGGTGCATAGCCATTCTAGGTTAGAAGGCTTCGTGTGTATTACAGCCTGGGCCCAAAAAAAGATTGCTGGATCAGGGTAAGTATATTTTATTTTTCTAAGTTTGGCAATGTATTTGAAAAAAAACAGCGCATAAATATGGATACTAAAGAAATGAACATATAGATTTCAAGGGTCTTAGCAATGTATGAGCACAGTCACCTTCCAGACAAAGGAAGAATGTGATGAAAGAGCAACAACATAGGACATACGTAGCTCGTTTAATTAATGCTACTGTAGTTCATGAACATACTTTTGCCGTTTTCAAACATACATGAACAGTTTTCCTCTGTGCCATGTCTCTCTAAATATTTGCTTATTCTTTCCTAGTCTTGAAAAAATAGTGAATTATTACTGCTTTCTGCAAGTTTTTGTAGAATCTGCTTATAGTTGATGTGTATCTACTTAAACAGATTTAACTGAACATTTCAAAAATAAATTAAATCTGTCCCTCCTCCATACAGACCAATAGAAATACAGGCATTGATTTTGTCTGGTTTATAAGTGCTTTCTTGTGGGTTTTTAGATTTCTGGTATTCTTCAGTAGTTGGGTTCTTCTGACAAATAATTATCAACATTGCCTATTGTGTGAATGACAGGCAGGCAGACAGGCAGACTAGTTCACATCTGCTGATGTGTTTTGTTTGGCTTGTGATTATGTCATGTGTAGTAGCATCCTCCGGACTAGTTGGAAACCCCGCAGCGGCAACCATGTTCATTTATTCATGTGCTTTTTACATACAAAGCAGGAAGTGAAGAAATCTAACTTTTACAAAAAAGAAAAAAGGAGCGCATGAGTGAGGAGAGCCTCAGATGCTTTCTCTCCAGACTGGTTCTAATACCAGTACGTAGGTGGGTCAGGCTGGGGGCAGAGGAGTGCATGAAGCAAGAAAGTATGGACAGGTAAGGTTTGGGAACATAGAGGGTTCGACTCCCCTCACCTCTGTGCTCTTTTTGCTGTAAAAAAATTGACCTCATCCACGTCCTGCTTTATATGGGGCAGACATGTGAACAGCAAACTTTCTGCCCTCCTCACAACTACTGTGGCCCTGAAGTAGAATTTAGGCAACCAGTTTTGAGGGGAAGATGTTACTAATGGGTGACCTTTGCCTTTTTTTGTGGTGCTTCTTGTAAATATGCCCATCATAAAGGTAAATTGAAACTCAAACACATTGAATGCAACATTTATATTTTAAGGTTCTATTTTACATGTATGAATCTAGATTTCAATGTAGGAAAGTGCATTAAGAGAAAAAATCAATGACAGGTGAAGATAATGCTTCCCTGTCAAAACTGATCATATAAAAATCACTCTCAGGCTGAGCCCATTAGTTCCTACTAGGGATGTACAAAAGACACTTACCTTTCGCGGATTATGTTGATGGTGGGGGGGGAGGCGTTCCGTCCCTCCCGCGGAATCCTCGCTGGGGGGGGTGCTCCGTTCCTCCCCCCCAGAATCTTGTGCGGCCGGCTGTGCTCCGCAGCAGCTCGGCAGAGCAGCCAGCCAGGCCCAGCCAGGCCAGAGCCCTCCGTAGCCGGATTTCTGGCCGCAGAGGGCTCTGGGTAAAACAAACAAACAAAAAAACCCGTGTACACAAATGGCAGCGGCTATGGCCGCCGCCATTTGTGTTCCTTATTTTTGCCATCTTAATCTACGTAAATATTTATGTAGACTATGACGGCGAAAATAAAGGGGAATGCAAATAGCGTAGCGGGCGCTATTTGCGTCCCTTTTTGATTCACCGTTTTAGCCTACATAAATATTTACGTAGGCTAAAACGGCAAATCAAAAAGGGACACAAATAGCACCCACTATTACTTTATGATTTTATGATTACTTTTTATACCTCATAATAACTATGGCAGAGTTATACAGGCCAATAAGTCACATAAAAAAATTGAGTTTTGTGCCTCTGGCATGCACATTTGCCTAGGCCTATTTAATTGTTTACAGCAGTAGTTGCTCAACATATAGAAGCAGTGAGTTTTTCCTGAGGAATCACAACATGTGGTCTGAAACTCCCTCTCTCATGGCACCCTTCATACCATGTAACATTTGCGATGGGAGAGAGCAGCTGAATGTTCTCTAATTAATGCATTGGAGTTGGGCCCTTGTAATACATGACTGATCAGATTCAGAACAGAATTAAATGCCGCTTCTCTTCCTCAACACAGATCGACTTGGTTTCTCATTAAATATGGGTGAGGTGTTTTGTTTTTTCTTGCATACATTGCCTCAATGAGCAGCTGATGTACATACGGCTGCCTTCAAAAACATTCAAAAACTACAACTGGCTTAGAATGCAGCAGTGAGAACTTTGACTGGCGTTTGCCATTCTGAGAAAAACATCACAGTGATCTGCGCTGGCTTTGAGTTTGTTTCCAAGAGCAGTTCAAAATACTCGGGGTGACCTGTAAAACCGTAAATCATCTGAGAAGAGATCAATATTTAAAGGACCAACTTTCCCCTTATCAGCAGAGGCCTTGCTCAAGCTGTGTCCACTGTCTGAGGTCACAGCGATGATAATAGGTGATAGCACCTTTTCAGTTGTGGCCCCGGACTTTGGAATGTTCTTCCAAGCAAGCGCTATCTCTTTTATTTCCCCAGTATAAATAAGGTTTGTTTAAGGAAGCTTCTGGAAAATGTGAAAATTAGTGTTCTTTCCTTAGTCATAGAATCATGGGGTTGGAAGGGGCCTATAAGACCATCTAGTCCAACCCCATGCTCAATGCAGGAATCCAAGTCAAAGCATCCCTGACAGATGGCTGTCTAGCTTCATCTTGAATGCCTCCAGCATAGGAGAGCCCACCACCTCCCTAGGTAGTTGGTTCCATTGTCGTATTGCTCTAACAGTCAGGAAGTTTTTCCTGATATTCAGCAGGAATCTGGCTTCCTGTAACTTGAGCCCATTATTCCGTGTCCCACACTCTGGGATGATCAAGAAGAGATCCTGGCCTTCCTCTCTGTGACAGCCTTTCAAATACTTGAGGACCACTGTCATATTTGTTGATTGACTGAAACAATCAATCAACAAGTAAGTCATGACTTAATTAAGCCCGATTGATTTCAATATGCCTGCAATGTATGGCTAAGTCTGGAATCTTGTTCCAACCCAAGGAATTGTGTATAATGATAGTTGCGGTAGGAATGCAGTTTCCTGCACCTCTGGCACTGAAAATAGGAATGGCGGAGAATTCTGCCACAGACTCTGGGGAGGGCGGATTCTTCGAATCCGCCCCCCCCCCCGGAGTCCGTGGTGGAATGGACCACCCGACCCCGCCACCCCGCAAAGTCGGACCTGGCCAGATCCTACCTGGAACCGCCGGGTCAGGGTCCAGCTGGATCCATCCGCGGCCAGTCTTCAGACGCGAATGGTGCCCTGCCTGGCAGACACCATTTGCATCCCTTCCCCTTCCCGTGATAGGCTATGTAAATCTTTACATAGCCTATCGTGGTAAAGATCAGGGACACAAATGGCGTGCGCTACACCATTTGCGTCCCTCCCTTCCCCTTCCTTTGATAGGCTATGTAAATCTTTACGTAGCCTATCACAGGAAGGGGAAGGGACGCAAATGGCGTCCACCAGGCTGGACGCCATTTGTGTCTGAAGACCGGCCGCGGCCGGCAGCTCCGCAGAGTTGCCCCGGAGAGGAGCCGGCCGGGGAGGATTCCGGGGGGGAAGACCGGATCGCCTCTGCCACACACAACCCCCAGCGGATTCCAGGTAAGGGGGTTTCGTATACCCCTAACTGAAAATGCTTTATTTTTGTATGTTGCTGCTTGTCATATAGAAATAATAACTTATTTACAAGACTTTCTCATCTCCTGTGTCTCTTTATGCCCTCTAATACTGGCCAATCGCAATATTATCCATCAGGGCAGAGATGCTTACTCCCCTGGAGAAATTTGCTGCCCTAAGCCCTTGCCAGATCATCTTTCAGAAGACTTGCAAGACCTGTTATTTGAGCTGGCTTTGGGACTAGTAGAAGATTGGCATTTAGATATATAGATATCTTTTTATATGCTTTTAACTAGATATATTAGATTTCTTTGAAAGCTATTGAAACCAGACCCAAATCTTGGGCATATTATCCATTTTCAGTGCCATCCTACGCTTGTTTATGCAGAAGTAAATCCTGCTGAATGTAATGAGACCTACTCTCTTACTCTTAAGGACTGCAGCCTTAAATAAGCAAATAATAACAGACTACTGTCCAGTGAGACCAGACTGGTGGAGCGGTAGCTGCATTCTGTCATCTTAGAAAAGAAAGAAAACCATGTGATGGAGGTGCATGCAACAGGTTTACTGCTTGCATATGTTTGTTTGGTTTGTCTTGAATGTTAAATTACATGTGTCTGAACTAGCCGTCCCTGGAGCTGACAGCATTGGTGGCATTGTTCCTAACAACAGATGTAATGCAGGGTGATTGATCCCTCCATTTAGGAAGCAGAATGCCTTTTGAAGTCAAGAGCAGATGAAAGGGCTTAATGATTGACAGCAATTTATGCAGCTTTTGTTTTTAATTCTTTGACTTCTGACACTTTAAGACAGGGCTTCATAAAAGAAGGATGTCGTATCCTAGGGATACCGCTCCATTCATAAACCAGAAATCCTCAAGTAACTGTACAGATTGACACCCAGATCTCAAATATATCAGGATTTTATTTAAATATAGGGTGCAATAGTTTGCAGGCATGCTGTTTCTGTTATTAAATCATTATGCACCTACCTCGGAGGCGGAAGGGAGGGGGAAGCTGGCAATCTAACCAGAATAAACATTCTTCACTCTCCATAGTGCAAGGCTGCTATATTAAAAATTCTTCAAATAGATGACCCCGACAGGTGTTTTATTTGAGCAAAGAAAACAATAAATAGTAATATAATCCCCGTGGAGCTGGCATTAGTCTGTGTGGGAAATGCATAATTTCCCTTACTAAGTGTTAGAAGGATCACATATTTAATTTTGCTGTATTTATCCTTACATGATTCAAACAGTTCTCATTCCCTGTGAGCTATACACAATTAGGTAGAATAACTCGGTGTGAGATTTTATCTTCCTCCTCCTTCTGGCTTACACATGATTTATCAGGAGCCTTGCTTCCTTTTCTCACAGTGCAATCCTAAGCATGTTTACCTGGGAAGTAAGGCCACTGTTATCACCTAATTACAGGTGAGTGTGTGTGTGTGTGTGTGTGTGTGAACATGATTCTTAAAGGGAGCGCAGCGCATGATGAGAGAGGGGGCTTACCTGTTCCCTCCCCAGTGTGATCAGAGCTAATATTGCCTCCTGCCATGCAACTAGAACTCTTGGAGGGAAATTCCTCATTGGTTCCCATCAGCCCTACAGTCTAGCTGTAGTGAGTGGAGAATCAGGAAACACTGGATACAAAGTAAGTTTGATATATTACATAATAAGGCTGTGTAGTTACTGGGGCTCTAAAGTATCAAGACATGTAGAAAACAATTATGACTTGCCGTCATTGGCTTGGATCCTAAGATAAATTAGCAAGGAAGTTTCTGGAAGGGAATTTTCCCATCCTGTGAAAAGCCTCTCTGAAAGCTCAGGAGGCTCTCCTGGACCATCTTGGATGGGGCATGGGAAGCTGCTGGGGAAAGGACAAAGTGCCCCAAATTGGGCTTGGATCCTAAGATCTAACTTAAGGAAGTTCACAAAAGGAAAGGTTTCCTATCCCTTCCATCCACTTTACATTGGACGTGTGTGTGTGTGTGTATTACTAACTATATTTATTTTTAGCAGAGTCATATGTTTTGGTCTCATTCTGTTATGAATACACAGAGTAGACGAGTAGAAGGGAATATTGGAGGTGCTGAGCCAACACTCTCCACCATGATCAGGGGAAAAAAGACTGCTGTTGTTGTTCCAGCTAATTGAGAGCCAGTGTGGGGCACTGGTTAGAGTGTTGGACTGGGGAGATGCCCACTCAGCCATGAACCTCACTGGGTGACTTTGGGCCAGTCTGTCTCCCAGCCTAGCATAGCTCACAGGGTTGTTGTGGGGAGGACCACGTAAGCTGCCTTGGGTTCATTGCAAGTGTGTGGGGGGGAGTTGGATATAAATGTAAAAATAAACAAAAAATAAAAATAAAGAAGAGAGACGTGCAGCCCATTTTTTTAGGATTCAGCAACTGTCTTGTTTGCTGTGCTTTGGAAGGATCCAAACTGAACTTTGTTCAGAGCTTGTGTGTGGAGAGAGAGAAGAGGCTGAGAGTGAAGAGGCTGAGCCCTTAACAGTGGGCTTTCTACAAGAGGCATTTACCATGTGCTCATCATTCCCTAGTCAGGGTTGTTTACGGGTTCTTTAGATGATGATGTGACCCTCCAGTTTCACTTCTATTTTTAAACAGCACTTTCAGCAAGTTTTTTTAGAGCAGGGAAAATACAGTATCATTTAGAGAAAGTGAAAGCAAATGGTATTTCCATTTGTGTCATTGCACTATTCTGCTGTATCACAGTGCCACCTAAAGGTTATGTAGTAGAAAAGCAGGAAAGCTCTTCGTATAGCAGTCAGATCTCAATTCTCCGATGAAACCAAAGGTAGATACAGCAGATTAACAGGCTCACGTAGAAAAGCTCAATAAGCTTCTAGTTCTTCTACCATTCTATAATATTCATGAACTGTTTTCAGTACAATTGGGATTGGGTTTGAATTTAAAGTTTAATTTAATATTGGACCACCTTCAGCCCCTGCTGCCCACCCACACTCTCTAAAAACACTTCTGGGATCTCCGAGAACAGCGCACTACCTTTAGGCTGCCCTAGAGATATCACCATCTCTTCAGCCTGTAAGTCACTTGGCTGTCCTTCCACTGATGCCCAACTGCTCTATTGGCCATATGGTTTACATGTTAAGGATGCAGTCTTTCAACACAGAAACGCAAACTTGTCCATCATGCCTCGCGTTGTAAGTACATTCTAGTTATCACAGCTGGCTCACTCTCCAGTCCCTTTCCCTTCAACTCAACACCTGTGCATGAGATGGGCAATCAATCAATAGATAATTCCCAGGACGTGGGCAATCAGTCTTGAAGGGCCCTTGACAGGTGATGGTATGAACAGTAGTTCTTGTGGTTGATAATGGGTGGAGAAAACCTGCAGGGGTTTGCTGTGTTATAATCTAGATGTTTGACTATATATAATAAGCTGGATGTTTGTTACCCCATGTAACAATGGGGCTACATAATATTTTCCCACCACAAAATTTGGGGAAATGTTTTGCTCTCCCTTCAGCAGTCCATTGAAATCAGTCCAGTGCACTCTAGTGGGAGGAAAGAGTCACATTGGAATTGGCCGTTAGCTAGCGATAAGCTGAAATTCACACACTGAAGACTAAAGGCAAAATATTATTTCTTCTGAATTGTTCGTTTCATGTTGAATGTAATTATGCATTTTTAAAGCATTTCACCTGAGGCCATAAGGATGCATACGTTAGTAATCAGCAACATAAATAACATATTAATTGTGAAGGCAGTTCACATTTGCCAAACAATGCTGCCTGTAAAATGCAGAGACAGACTACAAAGTCCTGATGTGCACATCATTTATGGTGGGGTTCAGACAAACAGCTGAACGTGTTTTGAACATGTTCAAAGAACGTGTGAGGGGGCTGTGAGGCTGCATGGGCTTTCCTCTCCTGGAGCTGATGCATACAGTGGCTAGGGATGTATGAAAGTCACTTACCTTTTCAAAGGGTGATATTCGCGGTGCGGGGGAGGCACTCCGTCCCTTCCCCCGAAATTCTCTCCTGCCGGCTCTGCTCTGCAGACATTCCACAGAGCCGCCGGCCGGGGCCGCTCGCAGCCGGACATCCAGCCGCTGGGCAGCCTGCAGGGATGCAAATGGCGGCTGTTGTAGCTGCCGCCATTTGTGTCCCTGTATTTTGCCGTGATAGCTATGTAAATATTTATGTAACCTATCACGGCAAAAAACAAAACAAAGCAGCGAACGCAAATGGTGGTGGCTACAGCGGCCACCATTTGCGTTCCCTTTTTTTTTTTGCCGTTTTAGCCTACATAAATATTTATGTAGGCTATTACGGCAAAAATAAAAAAAGGGAAGGCAAATGGTGTAATGGCCGCCATTTGCGTTCCCTTTTTTTTTTGCCGTAATAGCCTATGTAAATATTTACGTAGGCTAAAACGGCAAAAAAAAGGGAATGCAAACGGCTGCCGTAGCCACTGCCATTTGCATTCCCTTAGTTAAGCCATGATAGGCTACGTAAATACTTACGTAGCCTATCACGGCTTCTGCAGGGACACAAATGGTGTCCCTGCATTAGCCATGATAGGCTACGTAAGTATTTACATAGCCTATCATGGCTATATGGAAGAAGTGAATGGCGGCCGCAGATGCGCAGACGGCTGCAAGTAGGTGCTCCATTCCAGGCCCATTTCGCCGGGCGGGGGGGTGGAGGGGGCTTTGTTCCACCCTGGATTTCAGGGGGCTGAATGCACTGGCATTCGGCCTCACCGAGATCCGTGGCAGAATTCTCTGACATCCCTAACAGTGGCTGTCCCCCACCACTGGCATGCAGTTTACCACATGAGTAGGGCAATGGTTAGCGCTCCTTCGTGCAAATGGGGCTCCCTCTTTAGTTCATGTGCACAAAATGGGTGGCTAGTGGAGGGTGTGGTGCATGTATTGGTTGGGGAGACAGGGGAATCATGGCAACCCTGCTTCCCTCTCTCAATGCACATGGGGTGTTTGGCTGAACGCTTCACATTTAAACATGGCTAGCTGGGGCATGCTGGGAACTGTAGGACTCCTTTTCTGTCTAAACATGCTTACTCCCTTACAGGGATACCAACCCAGCATGCTTTTCCTTTCTGTCTCTTTTTTTTAGAAAGGACAAACTGGGCCAACCATAACATCTTGTCCTATCCACCTAGGAATGTACGAATCCCTTACCTCATTCCGCGTGGGGTCACTCGTGTGGGGGGAGGCACTCTGTGCCTCCCCCTAAAATTCTCCCTGGCTGGCTTCGCTCCATGGCAACTCCGTGGAGCAGCCGGCCAGAGCCGGACTCAGCCAGACATCCAGCCGCTGGGCTGCACAGGGATGCAAATGGCAGCCGCCGTAGCCGCCACCATTTTTGCCCCTGTCTTTTGCCGTGATAGGCTACGTAAATATATACATAGCCTATCACGTCAAAAGACAGGGATGCAAATGGCGGCGGCTACGGCGGCTGCCATTTGCATTCCTGCCTATTCCCGTGATAGGCTACATATATATTTACGTAGCCTATCACGGCCTCTGCAGGGATGCAAATGCCATCCCTACGTTAGCCATGATAGGCTACATAAATACTTATGTAGCCTATCATGGCTATTCAACAGAATGCGAATATGCAGCCACCATTCACAGAGCACTGGACAGCCGACACAAGGTAGGCTCCATTCCGGGCCCATTTCGCAGGGTGGTGGTGGGGTTGCTTCGTTCCGCCACAGATTCCGGGGGGCCGAATTCACTGGAATTTGGCCTCCCTGGGATCCGTGGTGGAATTCTCTGGCATCCCTATTAGGGATGTACGGAAGTCACTTACCTTTTCGAAGGGTGACATTCGTGGGCGGGGGAGGCACTCCATCCCTCCCCCCAAAATTCTGGCTGGGGGGGGAGGCGCTCCGTCCCTCCCCCCAAAAAAAAATTCTGGCCAGCCGGCTCCACTCCGCAGGGATTCTGTGGAGCCGCTGGCTGGCTCTGCCAGCGGCCGGACATCCGGCTGCTAGCTAGAAGGGACGCAAATGGCGGCGGCCATAGCCACCGCCGTTTGCGTCCCTGCAGTCAGCCGTGATAGGCTATGTAAATGTTTACGTAGCCTATCACAGCTGATTTAAAAGAAAAAAAACGCACGTATGCAAATGGCGCCCATGGGCACCGCCATTTGCGTTCCTTATTTTGGCACGTCTTAGTCTACGTAAACATTTACGAAGACTAAGACGGCGAAAATAAGGGGAACGCAAATAGCATAGCGTCTACGCTATTTGCGTTCTCCATTTGCGTACGCGCGGTTTCTTTTTCTTTTAAATCAGCCGTGATAGGCTACATAAACATTTACGTAGCCTATCACGGTGTTTTTTAAAAATCTAGCCATGATAGGCTACGTAAATCTTTACATAGCCTATCACGTTTTTGGTTTTTTTGTTTTTTTAACTGGAAATGGCGGTGGCGGCAGCCGGTCGGAAGACTGGCAGCCGCCGCCGCTGCCGAACCGCCGCTGGAGCCGCCACCGCCAGGAAGATCCGCCCAAGGTAAGTCCCGTCCCGGGAGGGGCAGGGGGGCAGACCGTTCCGCCACCGATTTCGGGGGGCCAAATGCGCTGGCATTCGGCCTCCCAGAGATTCGTGGCGAAATTCTCTGACATCCCTACTTCCCTCAAGCAGTGTGCAGTTAAAAACGCATTTGTCTTAGTGCACATGTGGGCAACCCATGACAGCTGGGACACATACAGCATTTGGGGGTCTTCCCTGTGGCCCACCATTGCCCTACCCCTCAGCCAAATTCTGGTGGCACTAAAATGAGCCCCCCAAGGTGGTGGCTGTGCTCTGTCTCCTTTCCCATGCTGACCACCCACTCATCCATGCCACCCAGAGAGCCGACATGCCTGCCCAATCTCTCACTCTAGCAACTCTCCCAGAGCAAAAGGTCAATTAAGTGAGCTCTTTGGAGAGCTGCACCAGCTGTGCAAAGTGGTCAATGCAGGTTTCCAGAAAGCCAGTGAGGCCCAAATGCCACACTTGGACGGGTCCTTCCTTAAAGCAAGGCATTCTGGGTGAGGTGGCTATGAAAATCACTTTTGCTGCCACAGCACAAATGACCTCCATGGCAGCCTCACCCAGAATGCCTTGCTTTAAGGAAGGACCCCTCCAAGTGCAGCATACGGGGGAGGCAGGCAGCAGGGAGACTAAAGAGGAGGAGGAGGATGGTAGCAGCTGGGGAAGAAGAGACGGTTGAAGCAAAGGGGTAGTGGTGGGGGAAAGAAGTGAAGGGGTGGGAGGGGTGGCATGTCCACCAGTCAACCAAAATACCAACTTGCCTAGGGCATCAAAATATCTAGAGATGGGCCTGTAATGCTGCTCTTGACCCCTGCCTTAATGGTACATAGTTCAGACCAATAAAGGAATGTTCTGGTTACAGTTTTGGATGTTTTCGAAAGTCATTTTATTTTTCAGTATATTTACATTTTTTCATTCTAAGAAGGTTATTTAAACCACATTTTCAGGCAGAAGGTACAAGTGTAGAAGCATTCCCCATTCCAGAGGTCCTATGATATTGCTAGCAGGATCTTCTCTCATCCATTTTGAGAGAAGACCCTCATTTTGTTAATTTTAATTCCTTCTGAATGTTGTGTTTGATTTGATCAAAATAGATATGGTCTATAACATGAAATCTGTATCCTGTTTACTATCAATTATTAAAATTTTATTTCCTTCAGATTATTCAGTGGAGCTTGTTAAAGTGATCCATCAGTCTCTGTGCTGTCTAGGTCACTATTTCCTCAACTGGAAAGTGCAAGTGGAAAGAAGCTAAAGGCCATTGACCAGATAACTGGAATACAAAATAGAGTCTTGTCCAACACTTCCAAGCCCACAGGAATGAGATGGATACTTGCAGAGGACCTGAATTTGACCTGCAGCTCTGAAAGTTTCCAATCCTTGAGATGTCATTGTTTCAGTGAGGCTGGATGAGGTTAGGGATGTATGAGAAATGTGTTTCATTTCGTTTTTTATCAGTATTTTACCCAGTTCTCATCTTGTGGTCCGAACATGGACTCAGACACAATCTGCAGTCAAAGACCTTCTGTTTCTGAGCTTGCAATGTGATTAGTGGACCAAAAAACCTCCATGTGTTTGACAGCATGCACACATTTAAAAAATGCATACATTTCAAAATGAGTACATTTCACAATTGTGTACAAATATGCTTTAATCATGGGGGAAGAATGCATACATTTCAAAAATATGTACATTTTAAAAAGCTTACACTTCAAAATGAGTACACTTTGAAACGCTTATTTCAAAACTGCACAACTAAGGTGTACATTTGGAAAAATATGTACAGAAATACACATGTATTTTCATGCAAAAAAAAAATCAACACCAATTGCAATCTAATATGGATTTGACTCAGAGCAAGCTTTGAAATGGCATTTGGACAATTTTGACAAGCTCAAGTTTTGCTGATTCGGAGATCCCTAGATGTGGTCCAGTTATTAATTATTACTTCTGAATCATAACTTTTCCCCAAGGAGCTCAAGGTAGCATACATCATTTCCCCCCTCTCATTTTCTCTTCGCAACAATCCCGTGAAGGTAGGAGAAGATGAGAGATTGGATTGGCTCAAGGTCACCCAGGAAGCTTAGTGGCTGAATGGATATTAGAACCTGGATCTCCTTAGCCCTGGTTGAACCTTCTAACCACTGCAGCATGCTGGCTGTCTTTGGTCACTCTTCAGGGCTGTATGACATCAGGGCCCCTGCGCTGGCTCCTTCTAATATGTGTGTGTGTGAGATCTAGATTAGGGATGCTGGAGAAATTTGAGATGGATTAAAATGAGCTCAGATTTCTAAGAATCCAGGGAGCGATCCCACAGGCCCTGCAGAGTCCATGGACATTCAGATGGTTTTTTTACTTTCCCGAAATTTACGCATATAAATCCATAGAAAAATATGTAAGTTTCTGCTGAGGAAACGTAGAATGGAATAGGGGACAATACACTAAATGTTATGTACTGAGGTAAATTATGTAAATACTTAAGTAAATACTTATGTAAATATTTATGTAATTATTTCCGTATTTTTCCACATGACCAAAAAAAAAATCTGTGGGTGGATGACGGAACGAAAGGCACCTGACAATCTGCAAAACACAGGTGGAGCGGATTTTACACAGTCTATACATCCCTAGATACTAGATTGGGGTAGGAATGTACGAATCCCTTACCTGGTTCCGGTCGGGGCATCCGCTGGTGGGGGGAGGCAATCCATTCCTCCCCCTGGAATCCTCGATGGGGGGGGAGGTGATCCGGTCCTCCATCCCGGAATCCTGCCTGGCTGGCTCCGCTCCACGGCCATGCCGCAGAGCTGCTGGCTGGGCCGATTCGCAGCAGAGCCTCCAGCCACTGCCGGGCTGGTGCGGATGCAGATGGCGTCCTGCATTTGCATCCCTACGGTAGCCCATGATAGGCTACGTAAATAGTTACATAGCCTATCACGGCTAAAGCAGGGACGCAAATGGCGGCCACTATGCCATTTGCGTGGCTGCCTTTACCGTGATAAGCTACGTAAATACTTATGTAGCCTATCACGGCAAAGAGCAGGGGCGCAAATGGCATAATTTGGCCTAATGGCATGAGTTCCTGTTTGAAACCAATCCAGCCACAAAGCTTTATGAGTGAATTTAGGAGGAGCACGACCTCTCATCCCCAACCCTAATCTGTAATATGGGGAAAAGCTAGCCCTACTGGCTTCTTGGAGGGATAACTGATATTTGACTGTCAAGGATTCCAGGGGGGAGGACTGGATCACCTCCCCCCCATCCTCCCCCACCGCGAACGATTCCGCAAAAAGGTAAGTGGGTTTCGTACATCCCTAGTAAAGAACCAGCAGCCTTCCAGGTGTTGATGGACTGCAACTCCCCTCAGCCCCAGCCAGCATGGCTAATGGAATTGGAGTCCAACAACATTTGGAGAGCTCCAGGTTTCCCATCCCTGATCTAGAAGGTTCAAATATGGTGGTAACTAACTACTCTGAAATGTGTTCCTGTTGTTGTAATGATATTTCCTGTTCATATAGAACCTTTCATTCTATCCAAAGTTCCCAAAATGTTTCAAATATCAGTAATCCCTCCAAGAAGCCAGTAGGACTAGCTTTTCCCCATTAGGCCTTATTCTACCCCAGCTCTAAAACTGGAATATGTTGGAGCACCCCCTGCCTCTCATACATGTGTGCATGCACAGAATGCTGTCCCCCGCCTTTTCAATTTGATTATGGCAATTATAGTTTTAGGAAGCAGCTGAACAAACAGGCACCGCATAACTTGCCCTTGCGTCACCCCACATTAATTAAAATGGGAAACTTCATAACTTGAGAAACATACAGCAGACATCCACCAAAGCAGGGAATGGGAGCCCCCTGCAGCATATTGGAAGATCTGACCTTCTCTAAACCTTCAAAAACAGGGTTTGGTATGTTTTTGTGATGGGATGGGGGCGGGGATATCGCAAACAGGATTCTCACTAATCAAAGAAAATTGCTATAACTCAACTATTCTTCATCAGATTTCTCTGAAATTTGGCCAGATTGTACCCTTCACAAAATAGATTATGCAAAAGTTCATAATGTTAGGGGGAAATGTCTTGATTCTATTATGATTATAATTTTTGTCTGATTTGCAGTCTAATTTGCTTTGATAATGGCTGCAGGCTGAAAAAAAAAAACATATCAGTATTACAGAAGCGGAATGGACATGTATTTGTGAAAAAAAACAAAGCAATTTGGGGGAGATGTTGCCTCCAGGAATTTTTTATAAGGTATATTATAAATGGTATTATATACCTGTAAAAATTGCTAAAATGTATTCAAATTAGGGATGGACGGATTACTTACCATCCATCCTGCTGTCCTTTCTGCCCAGGGGGGGAGGCGATCAATTCCTCCCCCTGGAATCCTCGCCAGCCAGCTCCTCTCCACGGCAACTCTGCGGAGCCGCCACATGGAGGATCCGGCTCCAGATGGTTCAAGGAAGGCAGCGGAGGTAAGGGATCCATTCTGCCATGCACTCTGGAGGCCGGATTCTTTTGAATCCGGCCTCATTGGAGTCCGTGGCCAAATTCTCTGACATCCCTAATTCAAATGGGTCTGATTTATGCTGGAGATGTGGAAGGGTCCGAGGCATATTTGCTGGAATTTGGTGGAGATGTATGTAGGTGAGAAAAAAAAAATTGGTTGTACATTATTCAAGGCATTAAAAATATCATTGGCTATGAGATACAGTTAAATCCTGTAACAATATTGTTAAGAGCAATAAAGGGTTAGGTTAGGAAGGAACATGTCGTGCTGGTAGTGTGTATGTTAACAGGACTTGTATGCTGTTGGCAAAGGCATGGAAATTTATGTCGACTCTTTGTCAACAGAGAGGGAAAATCTGGAATATGATGTTGATGAATAAGATTACTGCTTATAAACAACTTTGGGAAGGAAGAAATATCTCGACAGAGACTTTCCATCATAATTGGATTTTATTTATCCAATTTTTGAACCAATGTAGGCCAAATGACCTAGCGTTAGTGGATATTTTGACTACGTGATAATATTGCAAATGTTTGGTTTGATGAAACATACAATAAATAAGAAATAAAAAATACCAAGTATTCTTGCAGGTCCATAATAACTGCAGTCAGGAGAATAACAGAGATTTTCACTTGGGGCACACCGAAAGATGATGTACTGTTCACATTAATGATAACAAGCGCTGAGACAACTGATTCCTTGCCCTTCACACCAAAGTAGGACAGCTAAGGAAGCAACCTCTCTCTTGGGACATTCCAATGCTCGCTGAACAAAACAGGTTGTTTTGTAACTTTGAAGGTGATTTACCTATTATTGGCAGAGGGAGAAAATTACGTTATACACTAACCAAGAGATCAATGTTAACTAAATTGTTGGGGCTCTTTTAGTATGGCCGTGTTGGCAGATTTTGTTCATTCTGTGTGGGATATTAGCCTTTTCTTTTTATACATTCTTTTCTTGTTTCTAAAGACAGAAGTTACCTGAGAGGTTGGGTACAAGTTCTGCCTTGGTGATTCATTAAAACCCTACTGAAGGAATGGAAGTCACTCTCTTTTTAGGGGTGGGGAGTGCTTTATTGTTCTAAATACTGCTGTGAATGCCAATGATTCGAAGGCTGTGGAAACGGGTCTTAATGAGCTTCAGCATTTTAATGTACTGTAGCTTCCCAATTGAACAAATTTAAGAAGCTTAGCAACTCAGTATCTCCTGAATAATAGCATTTATTTTATACTCAGAATACACTCGGGGAAGCCTTGATAATATTGCAGCTTCTTCTCAGTGTAATAGCTTTACAAGGCCTAATTGACTTGAACAGTGGAATTGGTCCTTTAAAACACACACTCATTCCCGTCCTCTCTGTCTCTTTTGATTAATGAGCCTGGTAATAAATCATTAATCTTTTTGGCTCATAAATTATATGAATACTGTTTTGGGGTGGGAAGGTTTGTTACGTATTCCCCCTCCCATCTAAGATTGCCTTGCAGGCGTGGGGTGAAATCTTGGCTCTAAACAATAGCAACATTCTCATAGATTTCAGTAGATACAGGGTTTTTCATTCATACTGGTTTCATTTTAAGATATTGAACCTTGAATTAATGGGAGATGGCCTGCTTTAATTTTTAAAAAATATCTAGGCTATGAGCAAGGGAGAAATTTATTTTATGTATTTATATTGTCTCATATATATGAGACTACACACACACACGTGTGTGTGTGTAGTCTCATATATATATATATATAAACCAAAACAACTGAGAGACAGTGTGGTGTAGTGGTTAGAGTGCTGGACTGGGACTCGGGAAATCCAGGTTCTAGTCCCCACTTGGCCATGAAGCTTACTGGGTGACTTTGGGCCAGTCACTGACTCTCGGCCTAACCTACCTCACAGGGTTGTTGTGAGGAAAATATGAAGAGGAGGGGGAGGACTATGTGAGCTGCCTTGGGTTCCTTGTGAGAGGAAAAAAGGCGGGATATAAATGCAATAATAAATAAAATAACTAAACAGTGATGCAATCAGGTAGATCCTGGATCCCTGGGGGAACTGACCAACTTAATAAGAATCTGTATTTTTAATAAAGCAATTGGCAAAATAGGAATAAATATATATTATTTCATTTCTATCAAAGGTTTTGGCTTCCACCTTCATCAGTGACAGTTAGTAGAAGAGATGACACTAAAGCACCGAGGATGACAGTTATACAGTCGTAGTGCTGTGGATGGAATTCCTAGGTTGCTTGCAAGAGAAGTCGAGGAGGTGGTGTTATCCTCCAAGTTCAGGCCATTTGGAGTCAATGTGTCCAGTCTATAAATCCAAAAGTTTTCCCTTCTTTCAGAGACTGCTGGATTAGATGGTTGCTCTATAGGAAAAATTGCCATGTATGAAAGGGTGTGGCCAACCAAATTAAAGTGTTTTGCCACTTGTTGTTCTGACTTCCTCATTATAGCTAACCACGATAATGTCAGGGTTGGATCGGAGCCCAGAGAGCCCCAAAGCAGTTCTGATTCTGAGGAAGAGTTAGAAACCGCAGGAGAGGAACCCGCGCGTGTTTCAGAGGAGCGGCCAGGGGGAGAGCCCCTCCCGGTACACATTCCTGAGAGTGATAGTGACCCTGGCAGGGAGAGAGAGGAGCAACAGCAGTTTCTGGATGCTAGGCACCGGCGCACCCTCAAGCACGAGATGGCGGGCGCTTGGCGCTATGGCAACAGTGGTGCCCCGATGCCCCACGGGAAAGGGGTGGACTCTCCCCTCCTAGCTCATAAGTACAGCGGTTTCCCACGTCCCCCTCCAAACGGATATCAACTGATTCCTAAGGTTAGAACCCACGAGTAGGCAACTCTCTTAGGTCTCACTCGTAGGATCGAGCAATTAGCATCTGTAAGCATTGTTAGTTTGAATGTGAATAAAGCCTTGGAAAAGAGCCCTATTGTCTGTGTGTTGATTCTGGCTACCTGGGGATTTCAGAAGGCAGCAGGGGTGACCTCCTGACAAATAATGACAAGGAAGACAGAACAATGGTGTCAAAAGCCACTGAGAGATCCACGAAGATCAACATGGTAGCACTCCCCCTGTCTTTCACTCAGAGTAGGTCATCAGTCAGAGCAACCAAGGCTATTTCAGTGCCGTACCCTGGCTTGAGACCAGACTGAAATGGATCCGGGTAATCAGTTTCCTCCAAGAATATCTGAAGCTGCCCAGCCACCACACGCTCAAGCACCTTGCCTAAAAGGGGGATTTAGCAATGGGATGATAGTTCTCACACGCCTCTGGGTCCAGGAAGGTCCTCTTCAGGAGAGGGTGAACTACAGCCGCTTTCATACATTAGTGATTTGCCAAGGTATATAAAACAAGTAGTTATTCTTAGCATTTCAACATGACAAGTGTCCTTCATGTTGAAGTGGCTTAACCAATTATCTGAACTAACTGTAGGTCATTCACTTGTCACTTAAATGTCATTACTTCTGCAGTTGAAAAGCTGCAAATGGCTATAGGAAGTTAGAAAGAGACTTCGTGGCCTTTTTTTTCCCCCTGTTCATGAAACTGGACTTTAACAATCGGTCAGCCTACATTAATCCTTTGCATTAAGGATTATTTTTTTAAAAAATGGGAGGGGGGAAGGGTGCCAATGTCAGGTCCTACAATTCTTCACTGTGTTGAAAAATTCACTTACTGTTCCTGAGGATAGTTGTGGGACATCCAGTTCTGTTAATCATCCAAGGCACAATCCTGTTTCTTGTTTACAGCTACTGTCTGTTCCTTAGGAGCTGTGGCAAGTTGCTTTTTTTCATTCAACATCATCTTAAATGTGTGTACTACAGTGGATTCTATAGGAGCAGCTACTTATGATATCACATAAGGATCCCTTCTTCTGACAGTTTCAAAAGTATGAAGCTCATTGTGACCTTATTTCCACAAAGGAGGCTGTTCCATGTTCTTTTGCTGTCTGAGGTGTGTCTGGCGGACCTTCTTAGTTCTGCCTGACCTCTTTGCTGCCCACATTCTGGTGAGCAATAAAAATGGTTTTATTCCAGTGTGAATTGAATTAATCTCAACTTTCATATGAAGACTTTAAACTGCTGCTATATATTATTTTAGGGAACAAGTTATGGTCCCTAGGTAGGGATGTCTACTACAGGGGAATCCAGCCCTTTTGGGACTCACCGGACTTCTGCGGTGTGCTGACTAGGATTACTTTTGTGAGCCGAGCCACACTGTTTCCCCAAGTGCCGGGGACTTTTAATGCATTTTTGTTGTTGTGGCCATAATTTGCACAATAGAGATTCACACAATTACGGCCACAAATTGTGCAAATTTGCATAATTTGTGCACATTTTGGCTGTAAATTGTGCAAATTCACATAATTTGTGCAGATTCTGGCTGTAATTTGTGCAAATTGTGGTGCAATTTGCACCCATAATTTGCGCAAAATGTTTTTGCACAAAAAGTAATTACAGAAATCTTACCAGCTGGCCCAACTCATTGCCCACCCAGTCAGGATAGCTGGCGGAAGATGAAATGGAGTCCAGGGGGCCAAGCTGATGAAAGCTCATTGAGTTCCATCCCCACCCCGATTCCTCCAACATCCCTATCCCTAGGCAGTGTCCCGAGGGCCAAAGGATTATTTAGAAAAAACCCTCCAAGGCCATTGACTGACCTCTAATGGAGGGGTTCTTCTTATGCTGGAGCCCTCCTCCTGGTTCCACACAGCCACTGTGGAGGTTTCCATGGTGGCTTTCTCTACAAGGTCGGAAATCTGATCTCATAGAGGGGGGAAGGGAGAAAGGGGCATTTTGGGGACTAAATCAGCATGCTGGGTAGAGAGATAATGGCTGAGGAACCAAAGATCCTAAACCCTCCAAGCTCTCAACCACATCCCCATCCCTGGGAAATGTTTAGACATGCTCAAGAGCACAGAAGAATAAGGTAAGGACAGAAGAAAAATACTTTAAGACCTGCCTTCCACCACACTTCCATAGGATGGAGCAGAGCTTCCAATGCTGGAGGCTTTGCTCAGAGACCATAAGATTGCTCTCTTATTGCTTTTACTGTCTTTTTACTTTAACGTTTATTGCCTTCGTCTTTTTGTGAGCCACTTCGAATGTACTGGTTGAAGGAAGGCAGCACAGAGTTCCCTGTAAGAATGTTCTTCTCTTAAGTCACCTTTTCCTCCTCAGCTGAACCACTGTTGGAAATTAGGGGTATTGTTGGTTAATTAGCATAATATGCTACATAATTGCACTTTTAGATAATCTGGTTCATAAATGATCTTTAATATATATCAGGATATACATTTGAGGCAGGGTTCTGATTAGTTCATAAATTAAAGGAATATCCTATGTGTTTTCCAAAATAAAAGAGGTCACAATCATATTTAATTTTGTTTAGGGAGTATTTGTATAGATTCTCCCTCCCCCCACAAGTTTTATTTGTTAAAACCAAGGAAGCTTTTACTGTAGGGTAACACATATTTAAAGGCTAGTAGGTTTCCATTTCAAAACTTCTGCATGAAAATGAGTAACTGCATTCTCAGGCAAGCTATATGATACAAACTCTGGCTAAATTCACACAAGCCTGTATCCCAATAGGAATTCCCAGGCATGAAGATCTCAAAATCATTTATGGTTTATAAGAACTAGAGTAAAACATGACAAAAGGAGACATTCATCTGTCTTTGCCAGTAATCACTTGGGATATAACTGTGGTTTGTATTTGCTTCTGGTCAAAAGGTCAGACAATAATACAGGCCTATAAAGACTCCAAAAACTTCGAACACTTTCCCAACAGTGAAAATTTAGTGTCCTTGCAATTCACCTCAGCTCTGTAACCAGAAATTGTTTGTGGTGACCGAGTCTAGAGAGGTAGTGAAATGATTGCAGAGCTGGGAGCCTCATATGTTTAAAGTTATTTACATTGTATTGTTTTTGAACAATCAGTAGAATACTGCGTGCGTGGTTTTGTTTTATCTCCCAAAGGGCTAGACTGCAGGCTTACTTTAAAGAAAATGAACTGAACCTTCAAGAGCACTTTTCAGACATTTGTCAGCATATGCACCCCATTTAAAACTACTGCAGGATTGTGCCCACTAGCTATGCTCCCTACAGCTTGGATGGTGGTAACTTCTTTCAGGCATTCCACAGAAGGCACATAGGGGTGAGTAGGTTCCTGCTTCCCAATCTATGTGTGTGCAGTACTATGACCTTCACTGTCATGCTCCCACTGGAGGAATCCTCCTCAAAAGAAGAGCTAGAGCTCCCAGAAACTGAAGCCACCCCAAAGCAGCCACTGTCACCAGACCAGGAGGAGTCTGGGCCCACAGGGGAGATGGCTGCAGGTCTGTCCCTGTCAGAGGGAGGGGACTGTCCCTCTAAGTCAGAGGCTGAGCAACGCCCTGGCCCCCAGGAGTGTCATCACCTCAAGTGACAGGCCAGTAGGGCTCCCGTGAGAAGGAGTGCTTGCTTGCAAGGAAGGACTCCCCAGGAGAAAGCAACTCCTCAGGAGTAGGTCTCTGTACTGCAGCTGAGCCCTGGGTGGGGCAGCAGGCGTTGGTGGTAAATGCCTTCTGTGTCTGCCTACCCAGTGTTGGAAGTAACACCATCCTTCCAGCTCTTGTGCCTTCTACCTTGTCTACCAGACCTTGCCCTGTGATTGATGCTATGTGCTACTGACCCTTGACTCCTTCTTGACTCTGCTTCTGGACTGTGTAACATATCTGACTGCCTAACTGTATATTGACCTCTGCCTGCTATCTCAACTGCCCCTGCCTTAGCCTGACCCCCTTATCTGACTGCTTGCCTGTGCTTTGACCTTTGCCTTCTATCTTGACTACTGCTGCCTAACCTGGACCCCATTGGACTGAAACCTGTGTGCTAGAACCTTTGCTGGCTTCATTGCCTTGCTTCTTGGTTAGCCCTCCACTCAGAGTCCGCTGTAGTCAATGCAGGACAATCACTGAGCAGGCCATGCCAACCCAAGCTCCTCTATGGTTATAGTCCTGATTTAATTTCAGTGACTTCTAACTATGGCTAGGGATGGACAGCTCAGTCTATTTCCACCTCACTCATAAGTCCCTTCTATCCCATGTTCACATTAATCTGCCATTTAAAAAAATTATACGGAAAATTGCATTTAAATGCATGTTAAAACATGTAGTTTTGAACACGTTTTCTCTCAAAATAAGCATTTCTAAGCTTATTTAGAGAAGTCTCAACCTTTTTATCTCAGAAGTCTCAACACATTTTGAATGGATTTTGAAACATAATTTTGAGCCAAGAACAGCATCATAATTTTTGTGAGAACATTGTGAGAGAACATTAGTTATTGGTGGATTAGAAATGAGATGATTGATTGATAGATAGATAGATAGATAGATAGATAGATAGATAGATGTGCAGAATCCAATGGATGGCAACATTCCAATGTGCAGTCTGGTAGATGCGGATCAGATCAGTTTATCATGGAATTTGCATGTTTTGGCTGGTAAAAGAGGACTGCAGCCTGATCCTCTGCATGTTTGCTTAAAAGTAAGTCATTTAGGGTGCAATCTCATGCATGTTTAGACAGAACAAAGTTCTACAGCTCCCAGCATTCCCCACCCAGCATGGCTAGCTGGGGATAGGGATGGACGAAAGTCCCTTACCTGGTCCCACAGCTTGCTTCACGGTGGGGGGGAGGTGCTCCGTTCCTCCCCCTGAAATTCTTGGTGGGGGGGGAGGCACCCCATCCCTCCCCGCCGAAATTCTGGCTGGGGGGGAGGCGCCCCGTCCCTCCGGCCGCGAATCCTGCTGTCCGGTCGGGACGCAAATGGCAGCGACCATAGCCGTTGCCGTTTGCATCCCTGCAGTCAGCCGTGATAGGCTACGTAAATCCTTACATAGCCTATCACGGCTGACTTTGGGGGGGGGAACGCGTACGCAAATGGTGGCGCCAATGGGCGCCGCCATTTGCGTACGCGCTTTTTTTTTTCTTCCAAAGTCAGCCATGATAGGCTACATAAGGATTTACGTAGCCTATCATGGTGTTTTTTGAAAATCTAGCCGTGATAGGCTACATAAATCTTTACGTAGCCTATCACGTTTGCTTGAGTTTGTTTGTTTTTTTACAGGGAAATGGCGGCGGCGGCAGCCGGTTGGAAGACCGGCTGCCGCCGCCGCCGCCAAACCGCCACCGGGAGCCGCCAGCGCCAGGGACATTCGCCAAAGGTAAGTCCCATCCCAGGGGTGGCAGGGAGGTGGCGGACCGTTTCTCCACTAATTTCGGGGGACTGAATGCGTTGGCATTCAGCCTCCCGGAGATTCGTGGAGAAATTCTCCGCCATCCCTAGCTGGGGAATGCTGGTATTTGTAGGACTTGGTTCTGTCTAAACATTCATGGGATTTCACCCTTAGGGGTATAAAGGTAACAACTGGCACATTGAATTGAACCCAGAAACAAATCAACAACCAATGCAGATTGTAAAGGACCCAGACCCAGAGTAATATGCTTGGCCTGGTCAGCCACATAAAAGCCTGGCAGTGGCATTTTGGAATAGTTAATGTTTCTCAGATGCTGTCCAAGGGCACCATGTTACCATAGTCCAGTCTGAGGTTGCTAAAGCATGAATACTGTTAGTCTTTTCCAGAGCACGGTGCAGCTGATGTGCTAGCAATTTATATAGCTGCTGTCTCAGGCCTGGCTCCTCTATCTGAACAACTTGCCACTTAGTGTAGGTTGAATGGCTACAGACTGACTGGAATAGCCCTGGACTTCATGTCTACCAGGTTGCCCTTCTGGCCATCTCCCCTGGCAGCAACTGAAACAGTAGTTTGGGGTCAGACAGTCTGATTCAAGGAATCCTTGCAGATGTGAAAATTCAGATGTGTGCATATTACATCTGCATGCTTGATTTCAGCATTTATGCCAGCCTTCTCCAACCTGGTACCCTCCAGATATTTTGGACTTCCACTCCCATAAGCCCTAGCCAGTAATGCCAGTGGTCAGGAATACTGGCAGTTGTAATCCAAAACATCAGTAGGGCACCAGGTTGGGGAAGGCTGATCTGTGTAGGCCTCTATGTGTGTAGACCTTTCTTGCCCCTGAAAAGAATGTGGATATAAGGCTTTGTATCTTGGCATGTTCATGGAGTCTTGTGTTGGAGCCAATGCTACGAATAAGCTAGGAACTGTTTGTATTTCCATCTGTAGCAGCTGTCAAACTAGGGGTTAACAGGCTGGCTTAGAATTAAAAGAGCATAAAAACCAGACATCCAGGTTCTGCATCAGCTTATGATAGTTTTGGTTGAATTAGGTCAATATTTTTGCACTCAATAAAAAGAAATACCAACCACAGATCTGATATTATGTTCGAAAGGCACAGTCCACTGCAGGCTCCCTTCCAACTGAAAAGGAGAAGAAAATCCAATCAGTATTGGCAGATAATATGTGTGATGGAGGGTTCTGCAACCAAATAGAGTAAACAGCCCAATTAGAACTCAGCTTTAAGTAATATCTACTTTTAGAATATGGGGCATCATTTATAAACGGATTTACTGAACAGCGGCTTCATTTGTTCATTTAGGAGAATTCACCGGCACGTGCAATATATGGAAATGAAATATTAGTGCTCATATTTTAAATACATTTTAATATTTTAAATATAGAGTTTAAACTAGTTTATTTCATTCATTTTAATCTTTCTGTTTTGAGTTAAAAGCCTTGAAATCCCTGATTATTCAAAATAATTTATTTGAACAAATGATCTCTTCTTTAAGACAACTAGTTCAGTGATCAATGATTTGACAGTTAAGTTACTGTTTGTGATTTTTTTTCCTTTTTTTGATGGGAGGAGAAAAATATTATTTTCCCATCAAACAAGTTTGTATTAATATCTGTGCATGATATGCTAAGCCAATGTTTCAAAAACCTTTCCCGCTGCACAACCGGGGGCTGATCTTCTGCTGCTTTGGGGGCTGGTTGGCACTTACCTTAACTTTACGGGGTGATGTCATGGATTTTTCTACCATTCAACTATGTTTTCTTAAGCCTTGCACACACTTGTAGTGGCACACAACGGCCTTTGGCATTTCCTCAGCCTTCCAGCCAACATCACATCCTTGCACGGGCATTCCAGGAAGTGTGGCTGCAGAAACTCCAGAGAACCTCACACTGTTCTAAGTGTTCAAAGGTGTTACAGATCAGGGAGGGCGGATGATTTTCCCTACTTGAAATGTTTCCCCACAAAAATTAATTGCCGATATAGGCTGCCACCATGGGCTAATCCTTGCCTAAGCATCCTTTCCTGTCTAGCTGCTTGGAGGGTTTCTGAGCCTATTGCCAAGGAATAGGCTCCTTCAACCCAGCTCTAGAAAAAAATAAAAATGAAGGAGCTTCGTATTTTTTTGCCATAAAGCCCAGAAAACACAAACTCGACCAAAAAAACCCTCACAAGAATCCTAAGGGTGCGCGGCGTAGCTTTCAAATTCTGCAGCCCTGCAACTGGGGAAGTTTTTGATGAGAAATTCCCTTTTAAAATTTCACAGTCAAATCCCCAAATATAAAAAGGAGTTTATGAGAGACAAGGAGAAAACCACAAGAACAAGGGAAGGCAACAGTCATACAGACAGAATTCCAGATAAAATCAGTGAAGGCAATCTAACTTAGCTAGTTCATTTTTACCTGCTTGAGTAGCATCTTTGGTTTCAGAGCATATGCAGAGTCCCTTGCAAAGAGGATGGGCCTGAGAGAGAGGGTCTTTGGCCTCATGTGTAGATAGTGTTAGGAAGACTCAGATCGAGAATGAAGTCCCATATTTATGGGAATCTGAGATTAGGGAATTCTCACCTCTTAGTGGAGATTGACTGTTGTTTGGACCAATAGTGCAATACTCTCCATTTCTGAAGTCAATGGTCTAGCCAGGAAATCAGAAAATTACATAGCAGCTCCAAACAACTCCAAACTTACATTTCAAAAGAGCCAACCAGTTCCAGCCCTATGGATATTATGAAAAAGAGCTTAGTATGCAAATGCTTTTTGGAGAACAAAAGACAAGATTTGGCTTATTCAGGTTTCCCAGCAAAGTGCTGAAACAGAAATGCTCTAGGGGCACTATTGACTATTGAGCTATTTCAGAATATAGGGGTTTGTCACATCAAGGGTTTTAAAAAGGCATAAGGGAACAAAAACCTCCCCATACCACTTCTTAGAGTTAAGATGTGTGACAACACATCGACGCCTTCCCCCCCTCCATCACCAAAATTCTTCCATTCATCTATCTTCAGGGGCATCTCTGCTTCCACCTCCCCCATGCATGGCTGAGTAAAGGTTGTAACAGGTTAGCTGCACCCCAAATAGTAAACAAATTAACAAAACAAAACTTTGTAATAAAAGAACAAGAGCTATAAGGGTATTATTACGGATGTTGAAGAAATCCAGAATGGATTCAAATGACTTTGGATTTCTATGAATTCGACCTGCATCTTCTGAGTCACACAGATTCAGTGGGCTTACAGACCATTTTTTTACTTTGTGGAATTGTATGCAAATTTAGTCATACAAAAATCTGAAAGTTACTGGAAATGATGCTAAAAGGCACATTTTATACACCTTTCTTCAGCCTCCACTGTGCAGCCTACCTTTTTGTGCCCTTTGCTTACTGATTGTACACCGAGCTAAGAAAAATACACAAAATGTTAAGTGCCAGCAAAAATTACATACATACATACATTGTGGCATACTTTTTTGCGGACTTTTCCAAAGTGGGGGAAATGTGATTCTGTCAGTGAGCAGATTATGGAACAAAAGATGCCTGACAATCTGCCAAACACAGACAGACTGGATTAAACAAAATCCATATATCCCTAGGAGTTGTCTGTATGGGAACAGAACCAGCAGTGCGATGGGGTAATCAGCATTCTCCTCTTTCACCTGGCAACAGTGGCCAGAAAAGGGAAAGAACAACTCTATGGGCTACTTCTTCCTCTACTTGGTTGGTCTCCCTAACAGATGCCAGGCCCACAGTAGACTAGGTGAGGCTGGAAAACAACATCTTGTCTGCAGCCTGTTTACTGGATTTTAAATATGAAATAGTCTTAGGTCTTGTCTTGTGCAGCCCTATATCCGAAAACTGTTATTGGGATCTGTTCCTCTCATACCCTCATTCCCATTGTAGGGCTGGTTTCTGTGCGAATTTTCCATTAGCAGAAGCATGTCCTATGAATATACCCTAGGAGAGCAATGACGTTCTTAGTGGATATTTATGGGGTGAGTGGCCTGTTTTGATTTTGCTAATACTGCTGGAAATGAATGCTTCCAAGGACCATCTCAAATGAAGTGGATAACACTTTATTCAATAACTCATATTATCCTCCAATGTAACCGGATGTGAAAGTCTCTGTGCTCCTCCTCTTGTATTTCAAAAGTGTCTCAGCTTCAGCCATGTGGAGTATTTCAGCCTGAATCCATTTTGATTGCTCCCAGAAGAGTTCCTTGGCACAGCCCTGGAGGCTTGACTCAGATCTTCCTCACTGGCAGCAGTGACAGCATTTCTGGCCCCATCCCCTACACAAATGTTCCTAACTGTTTCTCAAGCTCAGCTCTCACAGCAAGGTGCTTGGTGCCAAGTGCTTAAAATGCTCTCACACTGCAGTTAGTGTAAATATTGTTTTTAACATACCATTAATTTGCTGGACTGTATTTTCAGCCAGCCAGCTTTAATCTGGCATGAGATTTGTGCACACCTGTCTTCATATATACACGTTCGCATTCATTCGTTCTCTCTCTCTCTCCCCCCCCTTACTGTTACACACATCCTGTCAGATAATTTGGAGGGTTGGGAGGGACCCTCTTCTTTGAGTCATGGACTTCTGCATTCAGATAGAGGCATAATTCCATTGTTTCATTTTGTCCAGCTAAAGCTATCTAGGCCTGGGGTGGGAGCAGGCTTCTGGCCATGTTTTATATGAGACTCCCCAGCCAGGTCCCAGCCTCAAAAACTGTTTTCAGTGCCAATTGTGAGCTGTAGAGCATTTGAACTTGAAGTAATAATAAAAAGAGGCTGCTTACGAACACTCTCTTCTGAGTCGGGTTTCCAGGCTGGTTTGGGAACAGAAACTAGGGATGTAAGAACTCACCCTAGTTCAGGTTCTCTAGGCACTCGCCGACGCAGTGCCCCTGCTTGCATCCCCCCGAACCTGTGCTCCAGCCACCCACAAGTTCGGTGAATTCCCCAGTGCTCACCGTGAACCCATTCGGTGAGTGCTGCCATTTTCGCACTGTTGATTTCTGCATAAAACAGTAAAAAAAAAAAATCCCTCTAATATTGCGCTTATTTAGCTTTCCCAGCTCCAAACTGTGCATATTTGAATATGCACATTTTTTTTTAACTTCCTGTTTTACTCAGAAATCAAAGGCGCAAAAATGGCAGCGCTCACTGAACGGGTTCGTGGTGAGTACTCGGGAGTGTGAGCGGGCACGAGCGGGGGGTGGACAAGGACAGCGTCTTGTCAGGCACAGTTCAGGGGTCGCGGGTGGGGGTTTCTCTATGAATTCCCGAACCCCAAACTGTGCTTGCGACATCCGTAACAGAAACACCTTTGGTCACCCCTGTCTGATTCCTTGTCAATTGCCTGGTTTAAGTCTGTCCCAGTTCGTTCTCATGGACATCTTGGTGGCTTTTCATGACATTCATCATAGTATCCTCCTTAGTCGTCTGACTGAGATGGAAATAAGGGGCACTGTTATATTATGACCCTAGTCATTTCTGGATAATTGATCCTGAAAGATAGTGCTAGGAGGTTCCTGTTTTACTTCAGCAACAGCATCTTATTTCCAGTGCTCCCTAACATCTATATGAAAATCCTGGAGGATGTTATCTTGAGATTTGGAGTGTAATGTCATCAGTATGATGATGACACATAAGTCTACATCTTCTTTCAATCTGATTCAGAGTTCCGCACTGGTGCCTGAGTGCCAGAACAGGCATTACTTTACATTCCTATCTGGTAGCTACAGCCTTTTTCTTTTCTTCTTTTCATTTTTACTCTAGCGTAAGTGCAGGGGGGTGATCCGGATTGGAACCCTAGCATAGGGTGGGAGGGGCTTTTTAGATCTGGATTGGGGGCCCTACTGTGAAGCAAAAATGAAAAAAGACTTTGCTGCTAGATATAGATTTAAGGTAATGTCTGTTTTGGTTCTGAGATCAGTGGTACACTGAACGGGGGCTAAACAACTGAAAGACCAACTGCTGTTTGGTGATGGAACTGACACAAGGTTAGGTGAGCACAGAGCACTTTTGTAGCTTGGCGGGGGGGGGGGCTGCTCTTGTATCTAGTTCTGATCCTGGAAGGCCAGATGTCAAAGGTGGCCAGGGGTACCTTCTACAAATGTGTGCTGATACATTAGCTACACCCTTTCCTGGTGAGATATGACCCAGCCATAGTCATGCACATCTTAGTAACACCCAGATTAATACACCATGCTCTGTTTGGGGCTGCCTTTGAAAAGTATTTGCAATTCCAACTGGAGCAGTACTCGCAGTTGTAGAATGTCTCTAGCACATATAGCTTTTTTTCCTGCTGCTCTTCAGGTCCATAATTCCTGTCAGGTTTAGTGACCATAGCACACCCAGTTCTTGTGACACAATGCAAGATGATGGAGACCTTGATTCACATGTGTTGTGTCTATCCACATGCAGCTCTCTGACCTATCACACACAGATTTTCTGCTTAAAATGCTCTGATCTGGCCTTCAGTAGTATAAAGATGATGCTATAGCTGCAGTCACAATTCTGCTCTAGAGGCAGGTTGAGCCTTTTAGGGGCTTAATTTCCCCTACTTGTGCACATGTTTTTGTTTAGCCTAATTTATAATGAAATTTTGTACCATTTATTAAAATCTGATGATGGTATATCAGATCCACAGTGTTTCCGATTCCAGCAGCAACTCACTTTTAGGTGCAAGCCCTGCAGAGAGTGGAATAAATATTTCAGATTAATAGGTGCCTTATTAAATTTCTGCTGTTTTTTTTGCAAATCTGTAAACATACATTAAATAAGCATTAATTATGTGACTGGTGTTATGATAAAGGGTTATATCCAACGTTAGCCTAACTTAAGTCCCATTCACTTCAATGGGTCTACTCTATGTAGAACTAACATTGGATACAACCTTCAGTGTGGATTTAAAATACATGGTAGTTCTATATGCTTAGTGTTAATTTGGTGTACCAAGGATAAAGCTTTTGGGGAGAGACTCAACTTGACAATGAAATAACTGAATCATTGAAACTGGAGGATTAGTCACTGAGATGACTAATGAGGATTGAATGACAAATGAGGCTCAACGTGAGCAAGTGTAAAGTGATTGGGGCAAAATTCCTAATTTCACAAATACACTGATGGTGTCTGAGCTGGTGATTACTGACCAGGAAAGGGATCTTGAGGTTCTGGTAGATAGCTTGATGAAAACATTGTCCCAGTGTGTAGCTGTTGTGAAAAGGGGAAATTCCACATTGGAGATCTTATGTTCCTTAATTCTCAGTTCTCTTTGTAGAATTATCACTTTAAGGTTCACCATGCCCGACAACAGTATAGACAAGATCTACCTTTCATCCTCTAATGGTGGCTTTCATAAAGGCATACTTCCAAACTACTCCATCTGCTTTGTTTTTGTATATCTGGCCAGTGAGGGATTTCGTACAATATTAACCATTTTATGATGCTCCAAAAATGAAATCAGTATTGTAGTTATTGAAGGACTTCTCTGACTTTTCCCTTTTTTGTTAAGATTTCCTGTTACCAGATAAAGATAAATATGTCACCTATAAACAGGCTTATTTGCTGTTGCAGCTTATTAAATTCAACATAAATTTGTCTAGCCCACTGCTGTTTGATCATCTTATGTATTGGTGATAATGTTATTTAATTGTTATTGTTATGTTTTCATCTAGTTGGAAGATTCATCTTCTTATCTCTATTATTATGGTTGAATGTTTCTGTGATTTTATTGGAATATTTTATGTGTTCATTGTAATGTAGTGTTACAGTACCCTTTTTTAATCTTATATTGTGATGGCATATACACTTCAACTCATTTGTCTGTTTAGCTCACACCAGCTCAAAAATACTCTTATGCTGACATATGTCAGCCATCCTTGCCATTCAAATGATTCCACAAAGAGGCACGTTTGAATCATTTCAAGTGTTCCTCTATGCCAGAAGTGGGGAATCTGTGGTCCTCCAATTCCCATCAACCCTAACCATTGACTATGCTGACTAGAGTTGGAGTCCAACCACATCTGGAGGGCCATAGGTTCTCTTCCCTGGGTTTATGCCATTCTATTATATTCATAGCTTCTCATTACGCTTAGAAAGTTGTCTATTTACTGTAGACACAAAGCAGCATATCTTGATCCGCACCCCCAAAGACTATTTGTGCATTTCATGCATTACTACTTATTTGCTCTAGAGCATGAAGTTCATGAACTGCTGTGAACTAGCATCCACAAAGGAGGAGGAAAAACAGATCTCGTCTGTTCTGCTGTAGATATGTATGTATCTGGCTCATTGCCTGGTGACCATATTCACACCATAGTTATAATTCCACTGCAATCACCAGATGTTCTGAAGCATGAAATGTCAGAAAAAGCTTCCTAGTAGCATAGATGCCCTGCACAGATTGTAACTAGATATATAGTCTGGTTTATCTAGTGTGTTTTAGTGTTGCTCCAGAGTTAACAAGGTGATGTGACTTAAACTTTGTAATCATCTACTATGTTTAAACCAAACGTCATCTATAGTTTGCTTTCTTTTAGAATGTCGCAAAAGTAACTGGCACGCTATGTTTATAAACTTAAAATGTGTGTGGAAGAAAATTCAGTCATCCTTGTAAGCAGACGTATTGATGGATGGATATTTAAAACATGTATAATTTGCAATATATCTAAAAGGATTCTTGATATTTACTTAAATTACAAACTGAAAAATTAATTCTATTTTGTGAAGGGTATTTGCAATGTAAATTTTGCTGACACTTCCAAAACAGAATTTATCTGATAGTCTATGGAAATGGAACTTGTGTTGGTCATCATAAAATAATACAAAGAAACTGTATTGTTGCTGATGTTCATTGTGTTGTTACTTCTGTGCAGTGATTTCTGAGTAGTTGTGAAGCATGTCAACTCTTGTGCTTTGATTGGCTGAGTAATCAACTAACTAATCAAACCATCAAGATTTGCATAATCGAATTATTGCTTTGGAATAATGGAGTTGTCCCTTTCCTTAGTTTCAGGCCTGTGGGTTACTAGGCATTGAAATAGATCTGAAATGAGGGCAGGGATTGGATTAAAGGCTGTCTATGTCATAAGGCACTGATGTCTCACCAAAGATGGGGAATACAGCACTATTCTCTCATGCTGTTCCTAGAGGGCATTTGAGAGATTCTCTCCCAGATAAAATATTATGGGTTCTTTAAACAGAGTCTGTTATCTTCCCTGTCCAGTTCATCTTTCAGACAGCAATTTTCCTTCCCACATCAGCAAAAAGGTTCCAGAAGAGAAGGCAGACTGACAGACTGACTCAGAGAGATGTGGCACATTATTATAGAAAATAACAATTAAAACGGTGGTTGCTGACGTTATTTTGATACACACCATCATTTTAGTCCATAGTCTGCACTTCTTATTATTGGCCCAAAGGCCTTTGAAGAGATCGTCTTAGTCCAAGTGTGACCAATGTATAGCTTGCAGTCCACACATTGATCACAAGCTAGCTTGTACAGTGTTCAAAAAGTGCTTGTCTTAAATTCATGATGATGCCACCATTACTCATTTGTCTTTGGAAAATCCTACTATGGAAAATAGCGCTATCGAAGTATTCTAGCCAAATTGAAAATAAATGTTATCTGAGAACTATGTGCCATGCAAACTACTCACAGACAGAAGATTTCTGTGCCTTTATAACTGATTTGTCTCCTTTGGGTTTGTCTGCTTCTGTTAGTTCAGCTGCGGTCAACTATGTTTGCAGAAATATTTTCGAACACCCACAGCATAAACTCACCTTCTTGTGGGGGTGTTCTTGTGGTAGAGTGTCATCCACCACGAGATTCTTGTGGTCCCTCGTGCCCATGTGTGCACTGGAATTATTTTTTGAGTTCATCCTTTTAGTTGCTCCTCTGTCAAATGGTCCAAGTGCTTTTACTTCACATTTCTGGAAAGTTTTAAAAAGCAGTTTGAGAGGTTGTGCTGCAGCAGAAGAGGGATTTGCCTCTAATATAGGCACGCTTGATTTTCTTGGCAGTTTCCCTCTCATCAGCACCTTGTGCCAAGTTCCGAAAAAGAACATTTATGAACAGGATAAAAGGAGATGCCGAACACTGAATTCACAAAACAGTTGCAGTGCTGTGGATTATGGGCCACTGCCCAACACAGATTTAGCCAGCTTATGGCTAGGGATGTCAGAGAAATCTGCAACAAATTCAAACGAGTTCAAATTTTGTATTTTTTTTATTACATTTATATCCCACCTTTCTTCCATCATGGGACTCAAGGTGGCTACATGTGGTTCCCAGGTAGTCTCCCCTCCAAGCACTTACCAGACCCAAACCTGCTTAGCTTCAGCAAGGTAGCTGTCTCATGTGTCTTCAGACTATGCCCAGAATGATTTCCATTAATCTGACCTGCAGATTCTTTTTCTGAGTCACATGGATTCCATGGACTTGCAGACCTTTAAAAAAAAAAACTTGGGTGGGGGGGGAAATAGTGCAAGTGAATCGAAATTCTCATAGATTCCTAAAAATATCTGACTCTGTCAATAAGTAGGTGATGGAATGAAAGACACCTGAAATCTGTGAAACACAAATAGAATGGATTTAACAAAATCTGTACCTTCCTACTTACAACCATTGATTTTTTCAAGGGCTTAAGTGTACTTAACTCTGTGTTGAATTGTGACCATGCATGGTCTTTATTGTTAGAATTATGAGTATCCAACCAGCAAAGAGCCAGAGTGGTGTAGTGGTTAGAATGCTTGACTAGGACAGGAGAGACCCAGGTTCTAGCCCCCGCTCTGCCATGAAGCTTACTGTGTGATTTAGGTTCAGTCATTGACTTCTAGGCTAACCTACCTCACAGGGTTGTTGTGAGGATAAAATGGAGAGGAGGAGGATCATGTACACTGGCTTGGACTCCTTGGAGGAAAAGGTGGGATATAAGGAGGCAATCCTATTGAGATAGGTGGCCGCCTCCAAACTTGGAGGCGACTGCCTATCCAACACAGGGCAGGAGAAGCACGGAGGGGATTGTACCCTCCACGCTTCTCCTGCCCTGCATTTTCAGCTAGACAGCTGATTGTCGCTGTCTAGCCGCGGGAGGACAGAGCAGGGGAGGAAGCTGCTGTACAACACATTGGATGTGTCATACCGGCATTTCTGCCCTCCCCACCCCAGAACACTCTCCGGGAATGCCCCTTTTCGGCTGCTCTGTGCTCCTCTTGCGAGCGCGGAGCACAGGGCTGTTCTGCGCTTCCTCCGAGGCAGCGCAGAAGTGGGGGGAGGTTGGTTCCCGGAAAACCAGATATCCTATGGCCGTCTAGCTGCTGTCTAGCAGCCATAGGTTTGCTCCCTCCATGTATCAAATAAATAATAAATAAATGAACATGTATAATGTTGGCGCATCCTGACCCCCACCCCAACAAGAACAACAAAATTACACTTACTGCTTTGTGTCTGCTTTGCATTGTTGTTTACAAGTTGATTTGTGGCAAAACAAAGGTAAACATTTTTCTATTAGTACTGGATCTAATAAGACCATTTCTTTTGTTTTAGCAACAAGAGCAAGACCCCACAAACCTTTACATCTCAAACTTACCTATTTCCATGGATGAGCAGGAGCTGGAGAACATGCTGAAACCCTTCGGACATGTCATTTCCACCAGAATATTAAGAGATGCTAATGGCGTCAGTAGAGGAGTCGGCTTTGCCAGGTGAAAACCTTCTTCTTCCTGAGTTGTGTACAGAGGCTCTTTCTCTTTCGTTATATGCTCTGGTAAAGAAGCTGTCATTGCCATTGCTCCGAGGTCTTGCAGCTATGGAATGTGCCGAGTATTCAGGGAGGAGGCTTTATCAGAGTGCTTAGGTTTTACAGTGAGCTGAAGAACAGTGCTTGAAAACATAGTGTATTTTATTTAGCAAAATGATAGTAATATAACGAGGTATAATTAGGTAGCAGCTCAGTTTCAACCTTAATAGGACTATGGGCTCCTTCACACGGAGCTTTTACCCTGCAATAGAGATTGCTCCTTCATGGAAGTTTGTGGGCTCTTTACATGACGCTGTGATCATCCAAGGCATCTCCTGCACTAAATGCCCTTTGTTCCATTTTTAAATAGATCACAGATAATGAGCTATCAAATTACCCCATTGTGTTGTTGTTATTATTATTATTATTATTTATTAAATTTATTAATCGCCCACTTAACTGGTCACCCAGCCACTCTGGGCGATGTACAACATATACTAAAACAGTTTAAAACAATAAAATTCTACAATAGAAACATTTTCTAAAATACCCTAACCCACCCCAAATGCCTGCCTGAACAACCATGTTTTTAATACATGGCAGAAGCTCATTAAAGAGGGGGCATGATGGAGTTCCCTAGGGAGGGAGTTCCATAGAGTGGGGGCCACCACAGAAAAGGCCCTCTCCCTCATCCCCAACAGTCTAGCTGTCCTGGCTGATGGGACAGAGAGAAGGCCATCCGAGGCTGATCTTGTTAAGCGGCCTGTCTGGTGCTGCTGGAGGCACTCCTTAAGATAGGCTGGGCCGGAACCATATAGGGTTTTAAAGGTCAAAACCAACACCTTGAATTTGGCCCAGAAAACAACTGGTAACCAGTGCAACTCCTTCAGCACTGGAGTGATGTGATCTTGCTGGCGGCTGCCTTTAATCAGGCCTTTAATCTGTACCAGCTGCAGCTTCCGAACTGTCTTCAAGGGTAACCCCATGTAGAGTGCATTACAGTAGTCTAAACGAGAGGAGACCAGGGCATGTACTACCGATGGGAGCAGATGGTCGGGAAGGAAGGGGCACAGCTGCCGTATCAGATGGAGTTGATACAGTGCTGTCCGGCTCACAGCTGACACCTGAGCCTCCATGGACAGCTGGGAGTCCAAAATGACCCCTAGACTGCGGACCTGGTCTTTCAAGGGTAGCTGTACCCCATTCAACACCAAGTCAAAATCCCCCAGCCTCCTCTTGTCTCCCATCAAAAGTCTTGTCAGGGTTGAGATTCAGCTTATTCCTCCCCATCCAGCCACTCACCGTCTCCAGACATTTGGACAGGATATAGGGATGTACGAAAGTCACTTCTGTTCGCGGATTATGTTGATGGTGGGGGAGAAGCGTTCCATCCTTCCCCCCGGAATCCTGGCTGGCCGGCTCCGCTCCACAGGGATTCTGCGGAGTCGCCAGCTGGCTCCGCCAGCAGCTGGACATCCGGCCGCTGGCTAGCAGGGATGCAAATGGTGGAGGCTGTAGCCGCCGCCGTTTGTGTCCCTGCAGTCAGCCGTGATAGGCTACTTAAATGTTTATGTAGCCTATCGCGTCTGACTTTAAAAAAACACACAACAACGCGCGTACGCAAATGGCGACAGCCACAGATTTACGTAGACTAAGACGGCGAAAATAAGTGGGCGCCATTTGTGTTCCTTTCCCCCCCCACACCGTAATAGGCTACGTAAATATTTATGTAGCCTATGATGGCAAAATACAGGGACACAAATGGCGGCAGCTATGGCAGCTGCCATTTGTGTCCCTGCAGGCTGCCCAGTGGCCGGATGTCTGGCTGCGGGTGGCCCCCTCCGGTGGCTCTGCGGAATCTCTGTGGAGCGGAGCCAGCTGGAGAGAATTTTGGGGGGAGGGACGGAGCGCCTCCCTCCCAAACAAATGTCACCCTTCGAAAAGGTAAGTGACTATCATATATCCCTATCTTCAACTGCATCACCACCAACCGCTCAATCACCTTGCCCAAAAATGGCAGATTTGAGACTGGGCGAAAGTTGTTCAGAACTTGGGGATCCAAGGAGGGCTTCTTTAAGAGCGGTCTTATCACTGCCTCCTTGTTCTGCTACAGTTTCCTCCATGAAAAGTCTTAAAAGTGGCAAGAAGAGGAGCGAGATCAATGAAAGATAATGGATGACTCAGATATAGGGATGGGGGAAAATTTCTCCCCGAAACTTCGGGTGACCGAGTGCCAACGCATTCGGTCCTCCGAAGGTTGTTCAGGGAGAAATTCTCCGCCCACCCCCCCCTGGATGGGACTTACCTTTCACGAATGTCCCTCCCGGCGGCGGGTCCTGGCGGCGGTTCGGCAGGTCTTCGTCAGGGGCGGGGGCAGCAGCCGGTCTTTCGACCGGCTGCCGCCGCCGCCATTATAAGAAAAGTAAAAAAAAAAAAAAACGCTCCTGTGATAGGCTACGTAACGATTAACGTAGCCTATCAAGGCTAGATTTGCAAAGTCAGCCGTGATAGGCTACGTTAATCGTCATGTAGCCTATCACGGGTGACTTAAAAAAAAAAGCGCATACGGCTAATGGCGGCCCCCATAGGGAGCCACCATTCACGTTCCTTATTTGGTCCCTGTAGTCTACGTAAAGATTTACGTAGACTACTGCGAAAATAAGGACAACGCAAATAGCGTTGCCCTTATTTTCGCCGTAGTCTACGTAAATCTTTACGTAGACTACAGGGACCAAATAAGGAATGCGAATGGCGGCTCCCTATGAGGGCCGCCATTTGCGTACGCGCTTTTTTTTTTTTTCAAAGTCACCCGTGATAGGCTACGTGACGATTAACGTAGCCTATCACGGCTGACTTTGCAGATCTAGCCGTGATAGGCTACGTTAATCGTTACGTAGCCTATCACAGGGGCATTTTTTTTTTCTTTTGAAGTTTGCGGCCGGGGAGACGGGGTGCTTCTCCCCGGCCTGAATTTCGGCCGGGCGAGGCGGGAAGCCTCCCCCCCCCCGGCCTGAACTTCGGGGGGAGCAGCGAAGCGCCTCCCCCCCACCGCGAAGCAAGCTGCGAGACCAGGTAAGTGACTTCCATGCATCCCTACTCAGATATGGGGAGAAGGTGTGCGGAGGAAGCACATGTCAAGGGAGCCAGTGGTGATCCTGCATTCAAAACGGAAGCAGAACGCCCGCTTTAAATGCAGGAATTTAGGCTGGTGTAGAAATGCTCCATATGTCATTCTGTCTATATGGTTATTTATTTTATTTTATTATTAAATTTATTAATCGCCCATCTGGCCACCCAGCCACTCTGCTAGCTGTTTCGTAATTTCACATTGGGAAGAGTAGAAGGGAGGAGAGACTATATGGAATCTATAGTGTCTCTGTAAGTACCTGGAGATCAGTGGTAAGGTTCAGAGCAAGAACATGTGGAGTAGGAGATTGGGGCTTCTCCATGGATGCCTCATGCAAAAGAAGGGAAATTATCCAGTCCCTGCTAATCCTTGTTCCAGAAACATTTGCTTATATTCTGTAGAATTATACCATTATACTCCAAAGTTATGCTCCATCAAAGAACACTAACATATTTTCCACTTCCCTTATGCAAGTAATTTGACAGCTAGGCATAGAGCTTTCTACACGAGGCTGTTGATCTGCTGTATCTACTTTGGGTTTTGTTGCAGGATTGTGATTCAAGTCTACACAAAGAGCTTTACCTTTCCACGGTTTTTTCCCCATTCGAAAAGGCTGAAATGCTTCTCCCAAGATTTAGTTACTGTCAAGGGCTCCTTGGAGGCCTCTCTCAGTCTAATCCAGTAGCCAAGTCCAGACACAGACAAAGGGATTCCTTTCAAAGCTTTATTCTTCTTTTACAACTTAACAACTCTACCGTTAGCAACTAGATCTGAGCAGCACAGTACCTATGCCCTAAGTTGGAACAGTTGGTCCCCGTTTGAAAGGGAATTACTGGCAGACCCCTGAACTTAAGGACTAGGGAGAGTCCCTCCCCTTTTCCCTTGGATCCTGTGGGCGCAGCCGTTGTTTGCGCAGCAACCGGGCACTACGCCTCCTTTCTGCACCCTCCATTTGGCGCCGCTCTCTGCGTCGGCGTCGCACGTCCACCAAGTCTGGTTCCCGCGCTCTGTCACTCCCAGGACTGCTATCTAAGCTAGGAATGCCGGTGGGAGGAATCTCCATCAGCTGTTGGCCCTGGGAAAGAGGAGCGCGCTCCTCTCCCAGGAGCGGCTCCTCTTCCTCAGAATCAGAACTACTCTGGGATTCTATGGGCTCAGTGTCCACCCTGACAGTTACTGGCAGTACGAGCTTTAGACTGCAATCCTATCAAGAGAGAAGTCAGCCTCCAAACTGATGCCTCTCCAGTGCAGGCTGGGTGGAGCACAGAGGGGATCCTGCCCTCCACACTCTGCCTGCCCTGCATTCTTGGCTAGACATGCAACTTCATGTGTCTAGCTGGGGCCGCAGACATGGGGTGGGAACAGGCCTGGGGACCCCACAGAGGGGATCCTGCCCTCCACACTCTGGAGGCTGCAGACATGGGGTGGGAACAGGCCTGGGGACCCCACAGAGGGGATCCTGCCCTCCACACTCTGCCTGCCCTGCATTCTTGGCTGGACATGCAACTTCATGTGTCTAGCTGGGGCTGCAGACATGGGGTGGGAACAGGCCTGGGGACCCCATAGGAAATAACATAAAGGGGTTTCCACAGTCTCCTCCCCTCCCTGACCCTGGGAACACCCTCTTTTTGCTCTGTTCGTGCTCTGTTTTACAAGGATGGAGAGGCAGCTGCGGTGGTTCTCCCCACACACAGGCTATGATGGGGAGGGTGAGGGAAGTGCAGTTTCCTGGCTCCGAGCGCTGTCTACAAGCTTGGAGCCGGTAAACTGAAAAATCCTATGGCCCTGCAGTCTAGTGGCTGTAGGATTGCTCTCCCCAGCTAAAAGATGGTGGTATGTGTGGCGGTGTATGTGTGTGTGTGCGTGTGCCCTGCCCCTTTTGCCTTTGGGCCTGGAATGGAAATGGAGTTTGGCCCTTGGGCAGAAAGAGGTTCCACACCCCTACCATACATAGGGATGTGCGAAAGTCACTTACCGTACGTGATAGGCTACGTAAATATTTATGTAGCCTATCACGGCAAAGTAAAAAAAAACACCTGTGTACGCAAATGGCGGCGGCTACGGCGGCCGCCATTTGCGTTCCTTATTTTTCGCCGTTTTAGTCTACGTAAATCTTTACATAGGCTAAAACAGCAAATCGAAAAGGAACGCAAATAGTGCCCACTACGCTATTTGCGTTCCCCTTTATTTTCGCCGTAATAGTCTACGTAAATATTTACGTAGACTAAAACGGCAAAAAATAAGGAACACAAATGGCGGCCGCCATAGCCACTGTCATTTGAATACACCGTTGTTGTTTTCTTTGCCGTGAAAGGCTACGTAAATATTTACGTAGCCTATCACAGTTCAATACAGGGACGCAAACGGCAGCGGCTACGGCAGCCGCCATTTGCGTCCCTGCTGCCTGGCGGCCGGATGTCTGGCTGCAGGCGGAGTTGGCCAGCGGCTCCGCGGAATCCCCGCAGAGTGGAGCCAGCTGGGCAGGACTCCAGGGGGAGGGACGGAGCGCCTCCCCCCCCCATTGAGGATTCCGGGGGGAAGGACGGAGCGCCTCCTCCCCCACCACGAAGCAGATCCGCGAAATGGTAAGTGACTTTCGTACATCCCTATACATAAGTATTTACGTAGCCTATCACAGCAAAAATGGGGAAGCGAATGGCGGCCGCAGATGCGGCCGCTATTTGCAAAGCAGTGTGAATGGCACAAGGTAAGTGCTGCAGTTCGCGTTCCTTTCACGGGGTAGTGGGGCGGGGGGGCTTCGTTCCACCATGGATTTTGTGAGGCTGAATGCACTGGCATTCGGCCTCACTGAGATCCATGGCAGAATCCTCTGACATCCCTAGCCATACATCATGTACAATGCAGGAAGGAAAATGCACATCTGTTTCCAGTAAAGGAAGGGTGCGGAGCTTGTATCCCTCCAGATGTTTTGGCCTATAGCTGCCATCAGCCCTAGCCAACAGTGGTGATAGTGGGGGTAATGGAAGTTGTCGGCCAAAACATCTGGAGGACCACAAGTTGCCCACCCCTGTAGTAAAGATTCAGCTTTCTCAAAATGATCTAGGTCATCCTTTCCCAGCATGTTCTGGACTACAACTCCGATCATCCCTGACCATTGGCTATGTCAGCTGGGGCTGATGGAGATTTTAGCCCAAAACATCTGGAGGGCACCAGGTTGGGGCAGGCTGGTCTAAATCCTACACTTACAAACCACGATAATAGATTTTCATTTTGCTTTATGACTGCTGCCACTCTTTTAAGAAGACACAGAAAGAATTATGGTAAGCAGAAAATAGAATGGCTAGAAAATGAAACACCAAATAACAGCCACTCACAAAAGTGCATTGCACGAACGATGGCTTCGTTGTTGTTGTTTTAAAGCAAGCATCACCCTGCATGAAAGAAACCCACATGGTAAGGAACATCTGATGAGCAAATGATGACAGCCGATTCTTGTGCGAAGCAACATATCTTAGTTCATTGTGAGTAATATGAGTTTCCCCTGTGCTAATAAGGTGACATAAGTTAATAGGCATTGCAAGTTAATAGGCATTGCAATTTCACCTTTTGTCCTTGATACAAAAGAACACTGCTCTCAAGAAAATGTTAAAATAACAGTGTCTGCATTCAAATGGCAAAACAGAATGAAGGATGAGGCACTACTGCCTCCTCTTAGCGAATTCATTAAGTTGCCTTATTATGAATTTGCTAAGGGGAGAGATGTATCTGGAACATTAACTTGCATTTGGAAACTTGGTTTTCCCACCGGAATGCATTTCACAGAGACTGAGGAAGATAAGGCAGAATGCACACTTTTAAAAGGACTCCGTAATGTGAGTTGTGTTCACATGACGAATAAAGGCAAACAGTGCAGGGTGTGTTATTCTGGAGGGGGCGTCTTTCTTCTGTATGGTTCATGCGTTGTTTACATATATAGGTGCATTACCATCCTTCCATGGAGATCCGTTTTTGCAGTCATGTCTAGAAAGGAAGTGAAGATAGCCACCATTGGAAGAAGTGGAACAGGTCCTACTATGGTAATGTTCACATGGAAAAAGAGTACAGGAATAGGCAATGGAGGCTGGTGGCTTTGATTTAAGTGGGGCTATGGATCTGCTCTGGGTTTCAGTGAGAACCAGTTAGAACTTTAAAGGAGCTATCCAAGGTGCTGAACCCAATCAACAAAATGGGCCCAGCACCTTGGATAGCTCCTTTAGAGTTCTTGCTGGTTCTGTCTAAAACCCAGAGTGGATTCACAGCCCCACTGACATCGGAGCTACCAGCCTCCACTGGGAATATAGGATCTGGAAATAAAAATAGGCCACAGTTCTGCTTCTTCTTTGCTTTATCATTCAGAGCCACGTCATACCTTATGCAATAGCCAGTCCTAGTTCCCTGGTATATCTGTTACACGAGGGTGAAACAGATGTCTTCTTTCATGGGTACACCAAAGAATATGCAAAACATCTTCCTTTATTTCAGTAGAGATGGCCTCCTTCTGGCTAGGGATGGGGTAGAAATTTGTTTGGTTCACATTTTTTTTTAGTACAAACCAACCTAATTCACACTTCCCAAACTAATACCCAAATCAGAATGCAATTATCCCTTGTTTTTTGCGCTTCTCTGAATTTTGCGATGCAGTTTTCTGATCAAAATATGTGTACAATAATGCATATATCATGAGAAATTGAATACAGTAAGGAGTGCATTAGAGAAAAATACAAAGGCATATTTTAAGGGAAGTCGCTTGCAAAAAAAATCATATATTAGGGAACGTTTCATTCAAAAACGTGCATGAAAATGTGCACCGATTTTCATGCAGGCTAAAAAAATTTTTTTAAAAATCCCAGCACACTAACTTCAGACCTCTATAGGTACCCACACAATGGTTTGAACATCTACGCTAATCTGAATAACTGCACATGCAGATTTTGAAAGGTTTTTTTTTTTAAAGGTGCCACATAGATGCACAAACACTGTGCAATTATCCATTGGCATAAAGTCATACCATGCTCCCCTAATGGAAAGCAGATCTCTAAGCAGGTTTCATGACCACCCAGCCTTCAGACCTTCCAGTGTGAAGCAGAGGATTCTGATGGAGATGAGATACAGACTACCTCCTTAAGGGTAGGATAGTCAGAGCCTTATTCAGTATCCTCCTGACCAAAGGAAGCAGCCCTGCCATCATTCCTCTGGCTCAGAGGTTGAGTCTTGAGTAGAACCTCCATCTCCCCACCTCACACAAGTCTCAGGATACAAAATCAGGTGAGGGCCCTTTAACAGTTCAATCAACCTCTTCAGTCAGGGTGGAGCTGACTTCACTACAGGTCTTGTCAGCCTACGTAAGGCTTCAGTTGGCTTTAGCTCCCTGCTAAGACAACATATTCCTATTTTTGTAGCAGGAGAGAGTTCCAGCCAGCGGGATCCACTTGGAACTGTCCAAGGTCCTTTTTCTTCTTGCCATGTTCTTACTGCCATTGGATGCTATCAGTTTCCCCTGCAAGCCTCAAGGGATCACAGAATGAGACAGCAGTGTAAATTCCATTAGGATACAAGAGGGTGTAGTCTTATGATCTGAAATTGTTTTAAAGCTGCATCATGTTCTCCACTGGGAAACACATCCCCAAGCTGTATAAGCTCCATTACAGGACATGGAGGCGTGTTATCCCACTGGTGTAGAAATAGCTGTTCTTCTTAATAAATGACAGTTACGAAAAACTAACTTTTATTTTCTGAAGATGTTTCTTAATGATACAAGTTCACTGAAGTAGTCGACAGTATAACTTTTATTTGTTTGCCTGATGTTTTGTATCTTAAATTGACCTTCCAAGATTCACCCCCAAGTGACATTTTATAGCAAACTCATAAAGCTCTGAAAACAGGAAAAAATGAGTAAAATGCTGACAGTCAGACACTCAACTATTGCAGTGCTAGTGGGTACCCAGTATAATGCTTAACCTGAGAGTGAGGATAAATCAATCAGTGCCTGGCTCTGTTTTCCACTAGCCATTTCTCTGTTCTGGAAGCACTAGGAAATTTGTTCAACATAAATTGCCTTAGAAGAATATAGCCTTACAGCATACATAGCTATATCAAAGACAGAAGTGGACTTTTCTTACTTGTGCTCTCCTTCTCCTTCTCCTTCTCCTTCTCCTTCTCCTTCTCCTTCTTCTTTTGTGGTACCCCTTTCCAGCCAAGGGGCATATGCATGTGAAATAGTCAGCTGCATTAGGAATCATCCATGTAAACTGGGTTGAGCAACCTTTTTAGGGTCAAGGGCACATACCCTTGAGGGAAAGTGATTGAGAGCCATATACCAGTAACAGGCAGGGCCTTTCTCTCTTTTTCTCCCCTTCTCTCACACTCTTTCCTCTTCATTCATCCATTCATTCAGTCTTGCACATTCACATAAACGCACATGCATTCATCCACTCACACACGTGAACACATGTGCACAGAAGCACCCCAGTTCATCTGGCATCATCCCCCAGCCTCCACTCACCCCCAGGCAACTTTATATTAGCCTGTTCCACTCCAGCCAGCCCAGCCTCTGTTCCTTTTGATGCCTCCTGCATTTTCCTGTCACCACTGGAGAACACTGTGAGGAGTGTGTTTTTGTGAGGAGCACAGCACACAGGTAGGACCCTGGCAGCCACAGCAGGCCACACTGAAACCCGCTACGCCCATGGGATACCCACATGTGATGTAAATGGGTGCTATCATATTTAGTCAGAAATAGGAGTGCACCAGTAAGCATTTGGGGAAAATAATTGAGGGTTTGTTTCTGTCCAGGACACTCCCTCATCTCCTTGGACAGCTGATCGGTACTATCTTCACTTCTTTCCCCGCAGATTCATGCATGCGTGTGTAGCTGGATTGGACAGTTACCAATCACAGTACATGATGTCGAATGACTGGATGTTCTCCACTATGTCAGCTTTGTTTTGTTACATTTTTACTAGTATGGGACCAAATATCCCCCCACGCCCCATTTCACAGGTCTGCTTATCCCCCATGAAAGGGGGGAGAATTCTTTGGTGATGTTTGGTGAAGCAGTCTGTGGCCAACCAGGCTATCGTGTCCACCAGTCATTTTGCATTCAAAACAGTTCTACATCATATGGAGATGCATTGTTGAGGAGGCTGAAATGGTGGCCCCTCTTGACCAGTGCACATAGCACAGATTCAGCACTGGTGCTGTGTTAAACTGTAACCACATGACAGTTCTCCTGATGTATTAATTTGTGAACTGCAGGTCAGGTGTTTGCCTGAACGCAGGAGGGCATAAATTGGGTAGAGCAACAGGGCTAAGCATGCATGCTGCTCCACCCCTGTGTCTCCCAAAGCCCCCCCCCTCAGTTCAGACTTTGCCATGTTGAATCAGTGAGGTCTGAAATGGAGCTCTACTTGCATTTGCTTGGATACAAGTAGAACAGTCCATGAGACTGGGATCCCTGATAAGGCAGGGTCCACAATTGCATGGAGAGGTCTACTTGTGTTCAAGTGAACATGAGTACAGCTCCCTTTCAGACCTTCCCAATTCAACATGGCAAGGTCTGAACTGAGGGGGAAAGGGGCCATGTGCTGGGAGACATGGGGCAAGCGTGCACTTTAAGCCCTCACATGTTCAGGCAAATGCCTGAACCGGGCTTTCATTGCCACTCAAAGGGGATGATCCCTTTCTTTGTTTTTCACACTTATATCTTAAGAATGTTATTAACTGGGGGAAATATTTGAGACTCCTGTTTCTTATGCCTGCTTTAGGAAGTCATTTATGCAAGCAGTATTTAATTTATGGATGGAGGATCTGTCAAGGATAAGGCAATTCTGTGATACTTCTAGGCTGCATTTCACAAACCATGTCAAGCAACATTTTGGGGCTTCTTATCCTTAAGTTACTCCGTAAGAAAAGGAATTATGTCTGGTTTGCACTTCAGTAGATATTATTAGGACATATGCTACATCTACTACACATTTTCATTAGCTTAAAATCTGCTTAAGTGTTGTGACTTGCCTAAAGAAAACTTACATTCTGATTTCTGTGAGGCTGTCTGGCTGCTTGGAAGATGTCATGAACAATCTGTTGGCTTCCCTGTTGACAATACATTCCAGAATCAAACTTTAGACATTTCCGGGTAGCTATTTGTAGGGTACCAAACTCTGTCTGCATCACTATTACTTGATGATGATGAGTACCCAGGCATGAGATTCAGTTGGGGGATAGAATCCATCACTGGAAAATACAAGGTCATGCTTTCATAGTAACCTGTTAAACTTTTAACAGGTTAATTTTGTGAGAATTAATAGAATTTTCATTGCTTTCAACCACTTTTCAGCAGAGCTGAAGCATGGGGTGGGCAGGTAAGTACACTTTACTAGGGCCTGGATACTTGGGGGGACCTGGCCCAGGCTGCAACTCCATTACCATGAGGGAAAAAAATGGGGGGGAAATCCCAAGTTGGCTGGGAAATGCTAGGAGTTGTAGGACTTGTTTCTGTCTAAACATACAAAGGATTGCACCTTAAAAGTAGGATTTCTGGTTTGAGACACAGTGGGAATGACCAGTCCTAGATTTCCTTGTGCATAAGCAGGAGCGAGGGGCAGCTGGTGGGAAAGACAAAGCACCATAATATAGGTATATTGATCCCAAAGTCCATGGGAGCCCATACTGCTGGGAGGATTTGCATGCCAAATGAGTAAATCTAGTTCACACACACAGACCATACAGGCATGTCTGGCTCTAAAGAGAGAATTCATGATTTTTTAATAAAAAAATAAAATAAAGCTTTATTTTGTGAATTGGGCCATTTATACAATGTTTGGTGTTGTGTTGGTCTAAAATGATTTTTTAAAGATCAAAACGTCAACAGGATAACACATTTATTAGGACCAACCAGAAAGTTACAAAATACATTTGTATACATTTTTAAATACATTTTTGTGAACCGCCCAGAGAGCTTCGGCTATTGGGTGGTATAGAAATAAATAAATAAATAAATAAATAAATAAATAAATAAATAAAATAAAATTTGCAAGCTCTGTAGGACTCTTGTTCAAGCCAAAGTGTAGAAAATGTCACTTCAGAATTAAAATAGGAACTTCTGTTTCATGATTCATGAGATCGCATGTATGGCATGGGATCATGGTATGTGTGTGGGAGGGGGCCCATGTTACAACATTGTACTGGGACAAAAAAAAGTGCTTGGGCTCTGCCTTCCAGAGCTAATTTATCAGATCCCAAGAGCCAATAATATCCTAGAGGAATGGATTTGGGATTAGGATCAGGGTTAACCATTGTTCTGTCAATTTATGGGGATGGCACTTGCACTGTACTTTCACGGAAAAGGCCCCAAAAGCTCTGGAATGTAAGGATGTGTGATGCTGGGAATTCCATTCATGATGGAATTTGTCAGCGTTTCCATTTTGGTAAGCAGTAGCAGACCATAGTGGATTTTTTTTTTTCTGATTCTGGAAATATTTTGCACATTGGGGGAGGGGTGTTCCTGCCATTTATGCAAATTCCAATTGGCGCACATTTTGCAGGAGGGGTGTTGAAATTTGCACAACTGGTGTCGTAATTTTTTTTTTTTTTTTACAAAATATTTATTGGTGATCTTGTGCACATGATCGCAAATCCATCTGTCTACTATGTAGCCCCACAGCAGCATATTCCCTTCTGGTTAATATCCTTGTCAGTTTCATCCTCTCCACACACTGCTGCCTTTAGCCCAGCAGAGCCATATTCCCTACTTGTCAATGTCAGTTTATCCTCTGCTCTGGCACATCTCAAGTTCTTTGACAAGTACAGAATAAGGAAAGGAACGGCACTGGAAGAAAATGACACAATGGCGCCGCTACTCCATTTTTTTAGGCTTCCAAAATTGTGCTAGGAACTGTCATTTAATTATCTTGTTGTTGTTCAGTCTGATACATATTTTGTCTTTTTCATTTGTGGTTGTATTAATTGGCATAATAAGCATGTACAGTTCACTTAGTTCCATAAGGTCTCTGAATGTAGTATTTATTTTTGTTATCATCGTGAAAGCTACCTATTAGTTTTAAAGTTCTTAATCACAATGTTAAGGCAGTTATGGTTTCCAGAGGAAGCAATATCCACTTTAAAAATATTTTTTTTAAATGTATGCCTGATAGACTAATGAACTTCAGTCACTTTGGTGACTGACATTTTTCTTAAATTATCAGCTTGAGCTTTTGATACTGATGCTTTCTAAACCTCAGGGGTATGCAGATTCACAGTGAAAATTTTACAGAAGTAATAGTTATTTGGAGATTCCTCTTATTTTCTTGGATCCTATGAGATACAAGTACATTAAGGCTGCAATCCTATCCCCTCTTAGCTGGGAATAAGCCCCATTGAACTCAGTGGGACTTACTTCTAAGTTGTCATGTATAGGATTGCACTTTGAACTTGAAGCAAGTAACTACAGTCGCACTCAGACTTGGGCAGGGCTGATTCAAATTTGGGGCATATCCATGAGAAAATTCAGTTGATATCCATGAGGAGAAGCAAATGATGAGCTGCTTGTGATAAAGAGATCCTGAGATTGCCTCGGTGTGTGCTTATATCAGTATCAGCACAGCCTTCTGTCTACTCTATGGAATTCACTACTGTAAGACATAGTGATGGCCACCAATTTGGATGTCTTTAAAAGGGGGTTAAACAAATTCCCGGAGGAGAAGGCTATCAGTAGCTACTAGTCCTGATGGCTATTTGCTACCCGAGGCAGTATGCCTGTGGGCTCTTTCACACGGAGCTTTTATCCTGAGATGAAGATTGCTCCTTCACGGAAGTTTGCGGGTTCTTTACATGATGCTGTGACCCTGCTGTGACCCTTAGAGTATCTCCTGTACTAAATGCCCTTTGTTCTATTTTTAAATACTGTAGATCGCAGATAATGAGCTATCAAATTACCCCGTTGTGTCCTGCTTCTGTTTCCTCCATGAAAAGAGTTAAAGCGGCAAGAAGAGGAGCAAGATCAATGAAAGATAATGGAAGACTCAGATACGGGGAGAAGGAGGGGGAAGGGGAGTGGGGAAAAGAAGCACTTGTAAAGGGAGTCAGTTGTGATCCTGCATTTAAAACGGAAAAAGAAAGCCCCATTTTAAATTTTAGGCTGGCGTAGAAATGCCCCAAGTATACCAGTTGCTGGGGAACATGACTGTTGCACTCATTTCCTGCTTGTGGGTTTCCCATGAGCAGCTGTTTGGCCACTGTGTGAACAGAATGCTGGGACTAGATGGACCCTTGGTCTGATCCAGCATGGCTGTTCTTACATTCTTATGTAGTCTGTCTGGCAGCAGGTCCCCAAAGCTCCGGCAAAGGTGTTTCGAAGGCCTGCTGCCTGCAGTCCTTTAAATGGAGATGCCAATGAATTAATCTTGAACCTTCTGCATGCAAAGCATGTGCACTACCACTGAGATATAGACCCTCCAGAGCAAGGCTGACTCCAGGTTTCCTTGGGCGTGTTTCCATGCTATCAGCTTCACTTCATGTGCAACTTTGTTGTGATGTTTCCCCAATTCCATCTTCTCCTTTTCCAGTTTCCACAATGCTTAAAGTCCAAGCTTATCATCGCTGTAGCATGGGGTTCCGTGCTGTTTGAGCTCTAATCAAATTATTTTCTTGATGGCTGGGTGGAGTCTGAGTGGAGTCTGGGTTGGGTCTGATTACCTCATCAATGTTCCCGCCTCGTTGGCAGTGATTCCTGGACAATGGAAGGAGAAGCTAATGGAGGAGTATGGGATTTTAAAAAATGAATCAACTTTGCCATGAAGAGAGGCTTTCCCCCTCTCTCCCCCCCTTTCTCCGTTCCCCTAGAAGTCCAGATGCACCTGCATTTCAGGAGCAAGCCTCATTGAGCACAATGGGAGTTACTTCCACGTAGACACACATATGGTTGTGCTTGGAAAGAGGGGGGGAGAACACGAAGAAGGAAAGTAGCCTCCATTTTAACCCAGAGGACATCATTGACCACAATGGGAGTTACTTCTGATGAGACAGTAATGGGTTTGTTGTGGGAAAGAGAGCAAAACCAGCCCCCATTTTAACACACAGGATCTGTATATGGAAGCTGTGAATGAGTTACATCCTAAGGCAATGGACCAAAGCCTCAAGATCATGCTTAATTGCATTTAAGGAACTGGACTTAAAAGTGTGCCATTTCAATTGAGGGGGAATCTCTGTAAGTTCTTATGTAGGCATTCATTCAACACAATGGGAGTTACTTCTGAGGAGACACTAATGGGTTTGTTGTGGGAAAGACAGTAGTAAAGACAAAGACAGAATCCAGCCCCCATTGTAACCTGCACGATAGCTCTAACGAAGCTGCGAAGTACTTTCTTCCTAAGGCAGTTCATCGGAGCCTCAGAGTCTCTCTTGGTTGCTTAAAAGCATTTAAGGAATTGGGCTTTAATGTGTGCCATTTCAATTGAGGGGGAATCTCAGCCTCATCCACTGCAGTGGGAGTTACTTCTGAGGAGACACTAATGGGTTTGTTGTGGAAAAGAGACCAAAACCAGCCCCCAGTTGGTTAATGAACAGGATCTCTATACGGAAGCTGCGAATGAGTTATGTCCTAAGGCAATGGACTGAAGCCTTGAGATTGCACGTAATTGCATTTAAGGAATTGGGCTTTGATATGTGCCTTGTCAATTGAGGGGCTTCTCTGTTATTTCTAAGGATGAACGAAAGTCCCTTACCTGGTCCCGCAGCTTGCTTCGCAGTGGGGGGGAGGCACTCTGTTTCTCCCCCCAAAATTCTTGGCGCGGGGGAGGTGCCCCACCCCTCCTGGCCGAAATTCAGGCCGGGGGGGAGCGCCCCGTCTCCCTGGCCGCGAAATAAAAAAACTAAATTGAAAAACAAAAAGATGTGATAGGCTACATAACGATTTACGTAGCCTATCACGGCTAGATTTCCAAAGTCAGCCGTGATAGGCTACGTAAATCGTCACGTAGCCTATCACGGGTGACTTTGAAAAAAAAAAACGCGTACGCAAATGGCAGCGGCCCATGGGCGCCGCCATTTGCGTTCCTTATTTTGGCACGTCTAGTCTACGTAAACATTTACGTAGACTACGGCGAAAATAAGGGAACGCTATTTGCGTTGCCCTTATTTTCGCCGTAGTCTACGTAAATCTTTACGTAGACTAGACGTATCAAAATAAGGAACGCAAATGGCGGTCCCCATGGGAGCTGCCATTTGTGTACGTGCTTTTTTTTTTTCCCAAAGTCACCCGTGATAGGCTACGTGACGATTTACGTAGCCTATCACGGCTGACTTTGGAAATCTAGCCGTGATAGGCTACGTAAATCGTTACGTAGCCTATCATGGGTGTGTGTGTGTTTTACTTTTTTATTCGCGGCCGGGTAGACGGGGCGCTCCTACCTGGCCTGAATTTCACCGGCGAGGGATGGGGTGCCTCCCCCCCGGCCTGAATTTCGGCGAGGCGAGGTGCCTCCCCCCCTCGCCTGATCTTCGGGGGGAGAACCAAAGCACCTCCCCCCCACCGCGAAGCAAGCTTCGAGAACAGGTAAGGGACTTTCATCCATCCCTATGCTGGACTCACCACCACCTGTGTTATTTAGGGATGTACGAAAGTGACTTACCTTTCGCGGATTATGTTGATGGTGGGGAGGGAGGCGTTCCGTCCCTCCCTCCGGAATCCTGAACGGGGGAGGGGCAATCCGTTCCTCCCCCCTGGAATCCTCGATGGCCAGCTGTGCTCCGCGGCAGCTCTGTGGAACAGCCGGCCAGGCCCAGCCCAGCCCAGAGCCGTCCGCAGCCAGATTTCCAGCTGCGGATGGCTCTGGGGGAAAAAAACAAAACAAAACCGCGTATGCAAATGGCAGCGGCTACGGCCGCCACCATTTGCGTTCCTTATTTTTGTCTGTCTGAATCTACAGACAAATCTTTACGTAAATCTTTACGTAGGCTAAAATGGCAAATCAAAAAGGGATGCAAATAGCGCCCGCTACGCTATTTGCATTCCCCTTTATTTTCGCCGTCATAGTCTACATAAATATTTATGTAGACTAAGACGGCCAAAAATAAGGAACGCAAATGGCGGCGGCCATAGCCGCCGCCATTTTCATACGCGGTTTTGTTTTTTTTTTAAACCCACCCAGTCATGATAGGCTATGTAAAGATTTACGTAGCCTATCACGTCGTGTTTTTTTTTTTTTAACCCAGCCATGATAGGCTACGTAAATCTTTATGTAGCCTATCACATCTTTCTTTTCTTTTTTTTTTTAACAAGACTGGAAATGGCGGTGGCAGCAGCCGGTCGGAAGACCAGCCACCGCCACCGCCGCCCGGAAGATCCGCCCCAGGTAAGTCTTGTCCCGGGGGGGATCCATGGGGGGCGGTGGGGCGGGCCGTTCCGCCATGGAGTTCAGGGGGCCGAATGCACTGGCATTCGGCCTCACCAAGATCCATGGTGGAATTCTCTGACATCCCTAGTTATAATCTAATACTGACAACATGTACATTGTGGGTATTGCATTGTGTAAAAATTTAAATGGTGCAAGTGAGGGTCAAATGACGCAATATATTAAATATGTGATGTATGCAACTGACCTTCTTTGGTTTTACACACAAGTAGGCATGCAGGGCCACAGTCCAGATCAAGAGCTCCTTGTGCAGGTTGGAGAGGTTTAAACTCCCCTCCCTTGCTGTTTTTTTCCCCCCGTGTTTTACACCCATCCCCAATGGAGGCTTTATTTTCCTTTAGCCCGCACATGAGGCGATGAATTTTGGAAAACTGGTTAGGGTGGGAAGGTTTATATCTCCCGTACGTGGACACATTGGATTTGATCCAGATCCGGTTTCCATATGCTTACCTGTGCACAGAACCCAAAGAGAGGGCCAGCTTAATGTATCATGTGATTTCGCCCCAAGTCAAGTCCATCCATGCAGGCCTGGCATTCTGGGGTCAGTGCTGCTGTGAGGGTGTTCATGCCACTTCCAGGCAGGCTGGCGGTCCAGGAACACAGGCAGTCATGTGGCAACAGCCCAGAAGTAGTGCTGATTAGGCCATGAGGCAGCTAGCTCACATTTCCTGATAATGTAATGCCAGCAATGTGTGCTTTTCTCCGTTTTGAGCGAAAAAAATTACAATAATTAAACATGACCTCAGACATTAGTGGCAGAGGTGCCTGAGGATGCCATGTGTGGGCCATGCCCATGACACCTATACAAATGAAAGTAGAGAACCCTTTGCAAATACTCTTCATTGGGGTTGGGAACATGATGCCTGGGGCACCAATGTGCCCCCATTCACCTTTCTTGGCACCCACTAAGGTGCCCTACCCCTCTCACTTTTTTTTTTTAATTAACACATTTTCTTACCAGCAGTTAGCATTGCTGTGAGACAGGTTACTGCTGGTACTGAAAACTGTGGGCTCAAAGGAGTTATTTAGTGTGTTGGTACTCAGACTGCACCTCTGGGTTCTACTCAGTCTTTGGGACATGTTGCTTGTCCTTTGGCATGCCACTGATGACAGCCATTTTGTGGTGGTGCCCAGGACAATTTCTCAGATTGCCAAATGTGCCCATGGCCCAAAAAAGTTTCCAACCCCTACTCTTCACCATATGTTTTCAGATCTTTTTCCCCAATGTACCTGGCTCATTGTGTGGATTCCGTGGGTATACTGCTAATGAAATGCCTTACATCAGGAACAAGCAACCTGTTTGGGTTGCGGTCACATTTGGCAATTTAAGAAAGTGTTGAGGGCACCACCACAAAATAGCTGCCATGGGAAGCATGGCTAGTCACAAAGGACAAGTAACTTGCCCAAAAGACTGAGTACAAGGCTGAGGTAGGATCTGAGTCCCAAAACACTAAACAACTCCTTTGTTGGTACTCCTGTCAGTACCAACAGAATTCAGTAAAAAAGGGGGGTAGGGCACCTTAGTGGATGCCCCAAAGATGTGCAGGGAGACATTGGTGCCCATGGGCACCACATTGCCTATCCTTCACACACACACACACACGCACACACCTTTTGTGAAGATATATGAGTAAAATGAAAGAGATTTTATAGTTTTAGTTAATTCAACAACACATATTCCATAGGAGGCAACTGCAGTACTTACCTCTGACAAGCATGGTGGAACCATCACAGAATGTGTAAAGTTTCATGCTATAACCTGCAGGCCTGTGTTATGCATTGTTCCAGGTGGCTCCAAAGGATCACGGTGGCAAGATGAAAAATGGGCATGATTGTAGCTATTCAGAAGTGCATTTGAAAGGAGCATGTCACTACCGCTTTGTCTGTTATGCCCATTTTCAGATGGAGTTGATAATACTAGTGTCTGTTTCAAGTGAAGTGTGTGCCAGATTACAGATAGCTAGCCCGGGCATTTGAGAGCTGTTAATTGTGAAACTTGAGAAGAAAATGGACCTGTTCTTTCCAAGACAGCTATTCAAATGATTCCCCCCACCCGTCCATCACTTTCGGGTCATTCCAGAGCACTCTGGGTTTCACTTTTATTCTCTTCCCACATAAAATGCACAACGTGTACAGAAGTTCTTTCACTTGCCAGCCTCTGTATTTCATTCTTTGCTGGGAATACTTTGGGTTGTTAAGATGTGCCCTCATGTATTAAAATGAAATTGCCACTGCTGTGTGGCGCAGCGTAACATGGTTTGACACTCCATGCCCGCAGCTACAGAAAACAGACGTTTATTGCATTTATTCTTTCAGAGACAAGAGTCTCTAAAGACTCACTGCCGACGTACATTTAGTTAAATCTGAATGAAGCCAAAGTGAACAATCTCAGCTTCAGTCTTTTTGTTTGTAGAAATAGCCCATCCCACGTGTTCGTAGAAGCAGTAAAAAACAAGAACACAAAAAATGGGGCTACAAAAGACTGCAGTGATTGCAAGCCAAGAGGGACAGTTTTAGTGCCTCCTCCTGAAACAAAGTAACATAAATTTTGATATTGTTAATCATCCCCTATTCAGATTTTCCAAACTCTCTCTCAAAACTTCTGCAGCAGAATGCAAATTCCCCTGCACTACCCTGTGTTTAGACTCAAGAGAACATCTTTGCACTCCAGAAGAATACATGAGCACTGTTTTTGAGGGGTTTTGTTGTTGTTGAGTTTTTGACCGCATCTGGGGGGGCATGTATGTTAATACACTGTGAAAGGAAAATGAGCTATGAGCACAAAACTAGGCCGTGGTTCATGCAGCTTCCTTGCTGGAGGGACATCAAGATTGAAACAACAACACAAATTCAAGTGGCAGGTGGTCTTGTGGGGAGAAAATAAAAAGTTGAGACATGTTCTGAGGCCAGGCCTTTATACTCCATACCCTTAATACCAGGTCTGCTGGGAAATCCTGCTCCATCTTCCATCAGAGTCTGAGATACATTTTGCAAAGCTTATGTTGGCAGCAGGTCAGTGGAAGAAAAAGTAGAAATGGCCTGATAGGAGCTCCCTTATGTGGCTCATTTGATGGACCCTCATGAATAAAGTTGGTTTAAATTTAAATCTTCTTGGGGTGGCTGCTTCAGGTGAAGGATGTGCCAGGTTAGATAACTTATCCTGTGTGAAGGTTTGAGGACTACAGAGCCATGGTAAAAAGGTCAGGCTCAGAAGCCTGGGGGTTTTGTTGGGAAGATACCTGAGAAGAGTAGTTTCATTTCCCTGGTTAAGTTTCATTTTCCTGAGTTAGGTTTTGTTTCTCCAAGTTTGAAACAGTATGTTTGGTTTTGGGGGAGGAGGGGATAAAAAGAAGCAGAGAGCCAAGGAGAGAGAGATGAAGACCAGAGTATGAAGATAGAGCAGGAAGAAGCAGCCTAGAGAAGTCTAAGTGCAGCTAGGGTAAAGGAACTTGCATTTTTGCAGCTTTTATTTTCTGTTAATGCCTTTTGTATCACTCAGTCAGCTCTGTTGAGAAATAGCTGTGATCTGCTTTTAGTTGTGATCTGCTTGTTTTAATTTACCAGTAAACTGTTACATTAAACCCAAGATGTATGGAGTGTCTATCACCCCACGTCTACAGCCTAAACCTCAAGATATTGGGAAGGGAAAGTTTAAAATAAGGAAAGTGGGACTCTGAAGGAGACAAGAGATCCTTAAGGAGTTGCTCAGGGAGTCCAGGTCATAACAGGAAACTTGATACCTTGATTTTCTTAGTATAATTTGTTTTTGGAGCACTTCCCCAGAGTGCTTCACCATTCATAATTTGTAGTTTATTCTTTGTCCTCTCGCTGTACAGTGGGGGAGGTCAACTTCTGGGGGTTGGGCCACATCATCACCCCGCCGAACCACTGGGGCCCCACCCTTGATACAAATTATTGAATGTGCCACCAAAATGGCAGTGGTGACCAAAAAGCAGTGCTTTTGCTGGGAAACAAGGCATGGAGAGAGTGCACGGCTTGTTTGGAAGAAGAATTGCACTTCCAGGAGGCTTCCCATGGGCCTTCTGGGAAGCTCCCTGCACACCTTGTTTTCAAGCAAACTTGCATTTATTTGTTTGTTTGTTTGTTTATGATATGTATATACTGCTAACGATAATAAAATCCCTAAGCCATTTACACAGAAATATTAAAACCACATTTAAAATAAAATATTCAAACAATTCCAATTTTTGCCACTGCTGCCATGGAAAAGCCACAACATTTAGCTTGGCACAAAATTTTATTGGAGTAGTTATGTAACAGAGAGGATGATTTCAAAATATCTTGTTAATAATTTTTACTGAAACAATTGGGGGTGGAAATTGCTACAGAAATAAATAGTTCTGACTGTAATATATAGAAATAGCCGAGGATGCATTCTCTCAGGCTACCAGAAGGGACAATAAAGAGCACTACACACAGTTGTAAAGTGGAAGGCTGAATAAAAAGGTTGTTGTTACAAAGGCAAGATAGTGTCAGCCTGTTTGTGAGGAACCAGAGATAGAATGCTGGCTACCAAAGGAGCAGAAGCAAAAGTAAGCCACAACAACTAAACACACTCAAATAATATGGAACCAATTACCTGGGGAGGTGGTGGGCTCTCCCACACAGGAGGCGTTCAAGACTAGGCTGGACAGCCATCTGTCAGGGATGCTCTGGCTTGGATTCCTGCATTGAGCAGGGGGTTGGACTCGATGGCCTTGTAGGCCCCTTCCAACCCTACTATTCTATGATTCTAATATCATGTATCCCTTTAATGTGCAGTAGTGCTGTGAAGTTATTGCTATAGTTGTATAGATACTACTAGCAGCAAGCTATCTGTGATCATTCTTCTGGAAGATTGGCTCTGTGACGTATACAGTGAAATTGCTATCAGATGCAGAATAGTGGAGTCATTTTGGTCTCAGAAAATAAGAAATCTTAAGAAGGTGAAGTGATAACTTTCCCTCAACCAGCTTCAGTTGATGAATGAATGCTCTTTCAATCTCTCAGAACTCCTCTTCAGACAGAAAAAAACTCTAGGGAGCACCAAAAGAATAAAATGTTTGCTTCCCTCAAAAGTTGCCCCAAAACAATTGCTGGTGGTGGCGGGGGAGGGGGGGGACTGAATCCTTGTGTTTGTATTTTATGATACACATGCCTATTTTTCTGCAATCCTAGGCACATTTACCTGGAAGTAAGCTGCCTTTAACACAGTAGGACTTTCTTCTGAGTAAGCATGCATAGGATTACACTGCCACTTACTCATTTAATTTTTTTTTTTTTAAAAAAAAAACAATGTTTCAAATGTTTTCTCATTTGCTCAAAGGGAGCTTTGGCTATTGGGCGGTATAGAAATGAAATAAATAAATAAAATGTTTTACCTATCTCTACTGATTTAGCTTTTTCTTCTTTATTGCTTCTGTTATAATTAAAAATTATAAGTTAAGTTGAAAAAGATGTTTGAGTATTTCCACTTCAGAAGGGAGCATTTTATAATAACAATATTGTTCAGCCGACAGCCGGTCACTTATGAGGAGAAAATATGCATTTTCCCATGAGTGTTTGTATCTCCTCTGGATACATACTGCCAGGAACATTCAGGGTTTCCTGTGGCCTGCATCCGTATGAAACATGTTTTAAAATATCAAAAGTTAGACTTTTATCATGTATGAAAATGTAATGTTTTACATGTATAGTATTATCATCACATAAATGCACTCAGCCAGAAAACATCAACATCCTAACTAAGGCAACATAGTAAGTATTCTGTCTGCTTCCATTATGAAGTTCTATAAGTCTAATTTGTGAGATTTTCTCTCCATCAGGTAGCATTTTATTATAACTGAATTGGCCACTGTGTGAACAGAATGCTGGACTAGATGGACCTTGGTCTGGTCCAGCAAGGCTCTTCTTATGTTCTTAACTGATGATGATGATTCTCTGTATTTTTTTTCACCCCCAGAATGGAATCAACTGAAAAATGTGAAGTAGTTATTCAGCATTTTAATGGGAAATACCTGAAAACACCCCCTGGTGTGCCAGGTAAGTGTAACCTTTCCTTGTTAAACCAATTACAGGTCAGCAGGCATGTCAACAGAGATGCAGCATAGAAATTCTGGGGCTTCAAGCTCTTTGGAATCTGTTTGTATCTGCATACTAAAGTTAATGGCTATCACTTATTTAATGTGTAGCATCAGTAATTCATTGGAAAGTCTGACAAACATCTGTGTGGGTCTGGCATTTTACAAACAGCTCTTCCATGTTGTTAGAGTAAGGTAATGTTTATTCAAACATCCAGTGGCTGTCATGCAGCTGTGCCACATCAGTAACTGCATGTTTGGATTAGTTGTAGTTACTGTGCATTTGGCCCAAATTAGAAGAACCATTGTTTCTGCCAAGCAAAAGTACATTTGATATATGCATATGTAGTAGTCAAAAATATAGTTGCTGCACTTCAAGGGATCCTAAAAAATATACTGCTTTCTTATTTTTCCCCATCATTTTGGAGAATAAAGCATCCAAACATGTGGACATAGTTATTCTTCATGCAATTCATAAGTGAAATACCTGAATTGTGACATTAGTGTTTGTTTCTTGTGATTCAAAGACTTAATAGATTGAAGTGACAGTTATAATGGTATACTCTAGTGTTTAACAGAATATAATATTGCATTCACTACATTTTGTGTTGCACTTACAATTTTTGTTGGCTTCTCTAGCATTTCAGATCTAATGCCACAGGTAGAGAAGTCTCATTGAAATCAATAGGTGGCACACATGCTAAAGCAAATTCCAACCGTCATTCAAAAAATTCTTCAGTCATTTCAATATTTTAATTATTTTCTGCTTTAAATTGATGTTCATACAATGTAAGCTATGAAATGTGCTTTTTAAGTCAAGGTAGTGGTGCTTGGCTGAGTTCTGGATAATTGTGAAGCCTCACTTATAGAGTCATAGAATAGTAGGGTTGGAAGGGGCCTACAAGGCCATCGAGTCCAACCCCCTGCTCAGTGCAGGAATCCAAGTCAGAGCATCCCTGACAGATGGCTGTCCAGCTTCGTCTTGAATGCCTCCAGTGTGGGAGAGCCCACCACCTCCCTAGGTAACTGGTTCCATTGTTGTATTGTAACAGTCAGGAAGTTTTTCCTGATGTTCAGCCGGAATCTGGCTTCCTGTAACTTGAGCCCATTATTCCGTGTCCTGGACTCTGGGATGATGGAGAAGAGATCCTGGCCTTCCTCTCTGTGACAGCCTATCAAGTACTTGAAGGGCGCTATCATACCTTCCCTCAGTCTTCTCTTCTCAAGGCTAAACAGGCCCAGTTCTTTTGGTCTCTCTTCATAGGGCTTTGCTTCCAGTCCCCTTTTCATCTTTGTTGCCCTCCTCTGAACCCTCTCCATCCTTCTTGAAGTGTGGTGCCCAGAACTGGACTTATCTTTTGATTGGTGGCCAATGAATGGAAAGGATGGCCAGCTCTCATCCCATACTGAAATTAAGCCTAACTGTGTACAATTGTGCTTGTGCACATACTTCCCCTCTTACCCTTGTTTGTGCTGTCCTCCCCAATCATACCTATATTTTCTCCCTGCTGTCAAAATTTAGATTGTAAACCACTTTGGGGATTGTAAACTCCTCCAGTCTGTCTGCTTATGAAAATCGATGATGCCATATAAACAAATAAACTGAGATAGCCGGCTGGAACCCAGCCACTGGCAATACGTTCACATTAGCTTCTAGTCCCTTACATGTCAGCTCATGATATTTCACAAAACTAGCAAGAAGAGTGTTCTCTAGGAACAGAAGAAATGACATGGATCATTCCTTAGCAAGAGAGCATTTGGGGAAGCTTTTTTTAGTTGCCAGACAGCTATCTCACTGATTCTCCAAGCTTTATCACCCTGGGAAACAGCTTTTCTTTGGGATAGCCGTCTCCAATGTGGTACCTTCCAGATGTATTTGACTACTTCTCCCATCAGCCCCAACCAGCATGACAAATGGGAGGTGATATTCAGAATATATGGAGGGCACCAGGTTAGGGGAGGTTGCTTTTGGCTCTGGCTGGTTAGCTGCATCCAGCTCTCTCTGACTCGACTTTTCATATACTGGTGTTCCCGTCCAATTTGTACTGAGTTTGTGCTGTTGTATGTCATATAGGTCATTGTCACCAGTCATCCCCACCTCCACTCTAAACATATTAAGGAACAAACCAAATATAAGGGGAAAATGGGAGAGGAGGGGGATAAAGGGGAAATGGATTTAACTCAGCCTATAGAATCTCATTACACAGAAAGGTCACTGAACCTATTTCCCACTCATGAGTTCTTCCTTGCCATTGATGTATTTACTATCCTTTATGCTACAGTATTTTAGATTGGATTGGATTTGTTGTAGCATTTCCTCTGTGTCTCCCACATTACTACATCTTTCATTTTCCCCCTTAGATGTCCCTGAAATGGAGAATAGAATAAGAATAGATGCCCTGTAGCCACATCATGTATTTATATGCAAGGATGTGGGTATAAGCAGTAGCTATATGTTATTGCCTTGATGTTGATTCAGAATGGAACAGCGTGACATCTTCAACTCATGGTAACTCATGTTGTGTAGCATGTATGATTGCTTGAGATGAAGTATTAAATCATTTATATTCAGTTCTAACAATAAGAGCTGTGTGGGTGTATACCCAATTGATAGCTATGGTACCTTTTCTTCTTCTTCTTACAAACAATTATGTTGAATCAGTGGGGTAAAATTGTGTGACTGTAGATGGGATTATCCCAGTATACTCAATGAGAAATTCACATCTACACGAAAGACCTATGAAGGCATTATGAGTAGTGCTTACCTCAACTTGTGAGCTGAGCCTTACTGCATAGTTCTGTCCCAATGTTGTCTGCATCAAATAGCCCCTCCCCCTGGCATTTGCATGCTACCGGGGTTCCATCTTACATGGAGGCCTCTGAGTGAAGGACCCCCTCTGCAGATGCACCTGCTGCATCTGGGGATGTCAGGAGGAAGGGCTATTTGACATGCACAGTGTCAGGGAAGGCCTATGTAGAATGGCCCTGCTTCCTGCTATTATCTTGGGGAACGTCCGGCTCATAACACCTACATAAGGCTTAAGGCTGTTCACATTCTCAGCAGAGTGTGGCGTATCAGTACTTTAGATCAGAGAAATACAGCAATGCTATTGGAAGGTCTTCTTCTTTGATAAGCATATATTGACACCTGTATGTAAGTTCTCCCAAGAAAAAGGAACATCAACAGCAGAAGTTTGCGGTGCAATACTAAATACAAAGAAGCCATCAGAAATGTTGAAGGCTGGACATTTCTTCCTTGCCATATGCAATAGGTTGCAAAATGAATCTGTCAAACGACGTAGCTACACCCACTGGAAATGGGGAGAAGAGCAAGTACGGTCAAGAGCACCCTTTCAGTCATCTGTAAACAATGTCTCATGTCACTCATTAAAAATTGTTTTTAGTGTATGTGATTCAGCTGGCCATAAGTTCAGCAGTGTTACAAGCTGTAGGATTGTGTTGCCTTACTATACCATCTAGATAGTGCATGTAGTAACAGATACTATTGATTATTTCCATGTTTTGGATTCATATTGAATTCAGAGTTCCTGTCCAGGCAAAATGCTAGGGCACTTACCAGTGTCCTAGACAGATGGATGTTGGCTTAGATGAAACCATGGCATGTGTAGTTTTATTAGAAATGTTTTGAGGGGTTTTTTAAACTTAGAAAGACACCTAATATGCCAAAATTCAGCATTCATTGTGTGGCAGCCAATGTAGCTCCAAGGCAGCCTTCCCCAACCTGGTGCCCTCTAGATGCTTTTAACTACAACTCCCAGCATTCTTGACCATTGGTCATGTTGGCAGGGGTTGATGGGACTGGAAGTCCTCAACATCTGGAGGGCTTCAGGTTGGGGAAGGCTGCTCCAAGGGATAGACAGGGAGATCACACTGGAGCTTGGACAATCTTACACCATTTACCTTTTACGAACTGGGAAGAAGGGTTGCAAGAGGTGAGGGACTTGGACTCCTCCATCTCCTGGCTTCTGCCTAGCTCATCTAGAAAGGAGGACTTAGAACCAGCTGAATGGGAGCTAAGCTGTTTTTTGAGAATAAAGTCAAAGAGTGGGACATGGCTCCCATCTTGCACGGCTAAGCTGCAGTCCTGCTGGATCCCTAACTGGTCAGCCTTCTGATGGGCAACAAAAATAAGCAATAGTCAGGGGTGGGGAACCAGTTTTAAGTGGGGGCCAAATTGCTTGTCCCAGCACCTGCTGAGTCTCTGGGTTTGCCCAGCACACATTGTCTCCATGGGGGTGGTGTGTGTCACACAAACAGACTTGGACAGCACTGGGAAGAGCACCTGCTCCTCCCAGCACCAGCTGAGTCCCCTGCTCCCCACATCCCCACAGTTATTTCTGACTGGATGAAAAAAAGACTGTCCCTACTGTTTGACTTTCTTTCCCAAAGAAAGCTTAACTCCAATCCAGCTGGACCATGGGAGGGGAATTTCCAGCATGCGGAGGTTCCCAAAATGGTCAGCAGAGCCTCCTGGGATTCCTCCAGGGGATGGGGCATGGCCTCCAAGCCCCACCCCCTGGAAGAATCCCTGCAGTTATCTCCATCCCCACAGTGGGAATGGAGGCCTATTTTCCCTCCCTGCCATGGGTTTCAGGTTTGTAAACCACCCCAGCCACCTACTCTCACCGGGTTCAGACATCACAACAACAACAGGGGTAATTATGCTAATTAGGCAGTTCACAACTGGCACACATGGTGTGGGGGAGAAATAAGCCACAGTGGCTCATTTTCCCTCTGTGATCGTGCGAACCTAGTTTATATAATGGCTGCACTGCAATGCCACATTAAGCCAGGAATCCCAGTCTACTAAACCATGATGTAGACAAGCAGCAGCAGCCCACTTACTCCTGTTTTGTTCCTCCATTCATGTTAACCAGTAAACTAACCAGAAAGGAATAGCTTTACATTATGTCTAAATACAGAATTATGATTAAATGTGCCCAAACAAGTCTGGATTAATAAACCAACTTTAAATCCTGATTTAAATCTGGTTTTTAATCCCAGCTTGTTCAGGCACACTTACCATATTCCCGGGTTCAGATGTAACATCCCTCCCTGCTTTGTTGACTAGATCCTGCATGCTGCTCATTCACTTCATGGTTTATTAAGCCAGGATTCGTGGCTTAATATGTGACATCCTGCCATGGTCAATATAGATGTGTGTGAATTTAAGATAATATGGTTTAAAAAAAAAGTCCTTGTCTATCCATCATTAGGAAAACACAAGAATCAAAATAAGAGAGAACTTAGTTTAGATTATATGGTATCTTTAAATCTACAGATGTGTTTATATATTGTCTCTACTAGAATTCAGTTTTAATATCATGATTTATATTAATTACATGTATGAATATGATAAAAGTCAAGCACCATTTTAATTTTTATTTATCTAGTTGCCTCCCATGTGCTTCACTCTCATATATGCTTATTGGAGGGATGTTGTACTCTAAAAATCCTATGGGTAGTACCTTTCTGAACGCCCTCTGGCCTTGTCAGAGAGAACTGTGGATCTGTATACGTGATTGACTGGAAATTATCATAGTTTCATTGATTTGTATAGAATGAACATTTGGTGTAATTATCTAAGCAGAGTGCTGTCAAATACATCTTTGAGACAGTTGTACTCTGTTGGTTATTATACTCCTTAAGAGCTCACACAGCAAAAATGATATTTTAGGTACAACAAAAAATATAAATTGCTCAGTTCCCTACTGGTGGGATTAGCTTGTCCTTTACTTACACCAAGATGAGGGGTAAAAAAAGGTTAAGTAGAAGTTTCTTTATATTCATGTAGTTTCCCCTCACAGCTTCTACTCAATTTATACATCTCTGTAATAAACCTGGATTTATGCCTCTCAGCAAAGATAGAAGCATTCTGCTTTATCCACCTCCAGGCAATTACTGATCTTCCTGCGTGGTGGTGAGGCAAAGAGAATGAAGTCTCCCAGTGTATTTGGAAAGGCACAATCAGAATCTTAAAATTATCCTCCCAGGGCTGCAATAATTGGCATGAAAGGGAAAATGGGTTCTAGTTATTGCTGTGATCTCTTTATGAATTTAAGTTGGAAATTCAGAAACCTGAGAGCATGAGGCAGAAGGGTAGCAACTGTGCTGTTTAGATATTAGCTGAAATACTGACCAGTTCTCTGGCTGTTTGATAAATCTTTTCTATCAGCTGAAGGTTAAATACAGTTGTTTTTCACTTTTCCCTTCAATTCCTAGCAGAGTATATTAGCAGAGTCAGCACAGAATGAAGCAAATTTCTTGTTTAGGGAGACATCTTGTTTATTACAGACTGCATATCTGACTTGTTCACAAGCCTTTTAATGAAAATATGTAAACTTCCCAGCAGCCCATTAGGCTTGTTCCCCACTTTGGTAGACTGTTTCTCCTAGTTCTTGCTGCTGCTTGGCTTTGATCACTTTCAAAATGAGAAACTGATAGTTGTGGTGGTGGAATTAATAGTATTGGGATTGCTTTCATGATACAATTGCCAATGAAGATACAAGGCAAATTGGCAAATTATTTCTCACCAAATATAAAGTTCTGCCACTGACGAATGACCTTGTGTCCTGGGTCAGGACCCTGAACCCCATCCTCAGGGGATTCTGACCCCTTGTCCTCAGAGGAAGAGGCTCCAGAGTTAATGGTTCAGGGAGGAGATGCTGCTATGTAAAAGTGTCATGAGACTGTCACGTCCCTGGGACATGCTTTTCCAGAAAGACCCCAGGGGCCAGCCCCCCTCCATCCAGAGGAGGTTGCAATATTGTCCTCAGAGTCTAGTGACTCAGGCAATGAGGAAACTGGCATGCCACAGCCACTTCCTTATCAATGCAGCATGAGATTGCTAAAACAGGTCAGACCCCTTTAAACACCAGGCCTCCATCATCATGGAGGTGGCACCAACCAGCCTAACTCCAGCAACACAGAGATAATCCTGTCTAGCTTCCAGCCCCAGAACCACTTGGAGCTTTCCATGGTGCTGATCCCTTTTTGTCTTTCTTCCTGAGAAACCTAACCTTACCCCTGCTCCAGATCTGATATATAGCCCAAACCACATCACTGAGCTTTATCAGAACCCACAGCCTGAAATGGTACACCTTGGTAACAAGACGTCTTGTAAATAATAGTAGCTAATGCTAATACTGCTATCAATAATCATTACAGCACTAACTTTATCTGCCTTTTCAACTGTGTTTAAAATGAAAGGGAATTCCTATGGACTTCCTGAATCGTGTTGTGCCCTCAATAAGCCCCTTTTGTTATTGATGTTGAAGATCCATTTTTGGACATTTAATTTTGCCTCACATTCTTTCATTAGCCTGAATATTTCTCTTAGGCCTCCTAATGCCTTCCACTTCTTTAATTATTGTTCCTAAGAAATAGTCTAAAAATGGGAAATAGCACACTTAAGAGCAATATCTTTCCTCAGAATAAGTAACTGAAATAAAACCCAATATCCTACTAGAAGATTTACCAGGAAGTTGTGTACAATTATTGCCTTAGTTTTTCGTGTTCTTCTCCTTAGAAGCAAGAAGCTTTTGGTATATTTCCTTTCACAAAGGAAATAAATGCTATGTCTTCCTGTTGTTGTTGTTCAGTCTTTAAGTCGTGTCTGACTCTTCGTGACCCCATGGACGCCAGGCCTTCCTGTCCTCTGCTCTCTCCCGGAGTGTGCTCAAGTTCATATTCATTGCATCGGTGATGCTATGTAGCCATCTCATCCTCTGCCGCCCCCTTCTCCTTTTGCCTTCAATCTTTCCCAGCATCAGGGTCTTTTCCAGGGAGTTTTCTCTTTGCATTACATGGCCAAAATATTTGAGCTTCAGCTTCAGTATCTGTCTTTCCAATGAGCAGTCAGGGTTGATTTCCTTTAGGATTGACTGATTTGACCTCCTTGCAGTCCAGGGGACTCGTAAGAGTCTTCTCCAGCAGCACCTAGGGATGTCAGAGAATTTCTCCATGAATCTCTGGGGGGGCGAATGCCAATGCATTCGGCCCCCTGAAATTGGCGGTGAAATTCTCCGCCCCCACCACCACCCCGGGATGGGACTTACCTCCTTCGAATGTCCCTCTCAGCGGCAGGTCCCGGCGGCGGTTCGGCGGCGGTTCGGTGGGGGCGGTGGCGGTGGCTGGTCTTCCGACCGGCTGCCACTGCCGCCATTACAAAGTAAATGTAAAAAAACAACAACACACACACGTGAAAGGCTATATAATGATTTACATAGCCTATCACTGCTAGATTTCCAAAGTCAGCCGTGATAGGCTACGTAAATTGTTACATAGCCTATCACGGGTGACTTTGAAAAAAGAAAAAAAAAAGCACGTACGGAAATGGCGGCGCCCATGGGAGCCACCATTTGCGTACGCGTTTTTTTTTTCCAAAGTCACCTGTGATAGGCTACGTAACGATTTACGTAGCCCATCACGGCTGACTTTGGAAATCTAGCCGCGATCGGCTACGTAAATCATTACGTAGCCTATCACATGTGTGTGTTGTTGTTTTTTTACATTTACTTTTTTATTTCGCGGCCGGGGAGACGGGGCGCTCCCCCCTGGCCTGAATTTTGGCCAGGCGGGGTGGGGCGCCTCCCCCCCCGGCCTGAACTTCGGGGGGAGAACTGAAGCGCTTCCCCCCCACCGCGAAGCAAGCTGCGGGACCAGGTAAGGGACTTTCGTCCATCCTGACTTTAAGTATAAGTGGTTTTATATTGTGGTTATATTGTGGTTTTAATGTTCTATATATTTTAAATTGTTTTATTGTGTGTTGTTTGGTTTTAATTTTTGTGAACCTCCCAGAGAGCTTCGGCTATTGGGCGGTATAGAAATAAATAAATAAATAAATAAATAAATAAGTATAAAAAACAGAAAGGCAAGATATAAATACACATATCCTGGGTGGGCATGACTATTTATTTTATTTGATCTTATTTACTCTACTTTTAAACTACCCAACAACAGAAGTTCTCTAGCAGTGTGCAATTAGATTAAAAACATAAAATACAAATGCTAAAATAAAAATAGTGCAGAATAAATCTATGGATTCTCCTTGGTGACATGGCTTCAGGGGCTGTCATAATGAGCTCCTGCACTTCAGAATTTACCACTACACCACAGCTCTTCATCCAGGGTTGGACCTAGGATAAATAGTGCCCTGGGTGAAGAGTACTTTGCTCCCCCCACCCCCGTGGTCAGCTTTTACAGAAACTTGCGTTTTGCCACCCTAACTCACTGCAGAAAGTACATTAAAAAAAACACAGCCAATGAGGTCAGCTTGGCCCCCTCAGCTCAGCTTGGAGCTCCCCCCCCAGCTCAGCTTCACACCCCTCCTCAGCTTGGCACCCCAGGCACCCACCCAGCTCTCCCACCCCTAAGGCCAGACCTGCCTTCGTCAACCTGGTTGCCCTCCTCTGTGTATGCTCCAGTTTTTCAATGTCCTTCATCAAATATGGCACTCAGAATTGGACACAGAACTCCTGATGTGGCCCAGCCAGCATTGTTAAGTAAGCAGAATTGGCCTGAAGGGCATCTGGTCAGTTCCCCATCATGGAGGCAGTATCTTCCAAGTTCCAATACATGTAATAGTTTAGGCTATATCCATTATGCATCAAGGACAAGGTATTCAGGAAGCAGAGAAGATGAGGAAAGAAAGCTCGTCATCCCCAAGGGGCTTTTATGTCATCATATCCAGCCACAGTTACCTGAAGGAATCATATTTTCTACACCAAGTATAGAATTCACACGCTGAGCAACTTGTTTCCACCTAGTCATTATATTCCTCTCCCCTCCCCCTGCCCCCGAATCAGGTTCCCTCATGTTGTAGCTGTGGATTATAGACTCCATTGGTAGATAGATATTCATTTAAAATTCCTAGTAAGCAGCGGTTCTTAGTCTGACATCCACACCCCCCCCCCGAACTTTACATCCAGTCCAGAAATTCTATGTATCACATGGAAGTTTCAACATATGTACATCCAGTAGTGTGGATCAAACAGACAGCTGAACCAGGACTGGGGAGAGCAGGGTTCAAATTCTCCCTCACCCATGAAGCTCACTGTCAGCCTAACCTATATCACAAGGTTGTTGTGAGATAAACTGGGGAGGGAACCAGGGTTCTTGTGAACTGGTTTGAACATGGTTTACCATGGAAAAGCACATATAAAAATAAACTGATGAAGGGGATGATAAGGGTTACATTAAAATATGAAATATGAAAAATGGTAGGGATGTCCATCATGGGGAAATCTGTCTCTCAGCCTGACAGAGTTCCATGATGTGCCTGATTTGACTCGCATTTATGGGCTGAGCTGTGGGTTTTTCCTGAACTCTGGGAACTTTTTGCATATTTTCTTAATTTGTGCAAATATAGATTTATGCAATTGAGGCCAAAATTTTCACAAATTACACAAATTGCAGCTGCAGTTTGCGCAAATCTCTATTTGTGCAAATTAAAAATAATACTCAAAATCCATGAACCAGCCCGACTCGATGCAGATCGAGTCGGTCTCTGTCGCGGGAAACAGACCTAAGTCCAGGGGGCTGAACCAAGGGAATCTTGTCAAGCTCCACCCCCCAGATGGATTCCTCCAACACCCTAGTAACTGGACATTCCAGAGATTAAACCTGGAGCCTTCTGCATACAAGCATGCTCTCTGCCTCAGAGGGGTGCTCTGTCCCCTATTGGAGCAGTCATGATGCTCTGGATTGAGCTAATATATTCTAGTGAATGATGAACATGTGACAGTGGTGTGATTGTTATTTCAGTGTCAGTGGAGGAGAACCTCATATGTAGTTGTTGGCAGAGTAATGATGATTTAGTTTCAAATTCATTCAGTGATTTGAAGGTTCAAATTATTATTTTCTTTATTTGAACATGAGTTGTATTTATCCAAATTTTAGTTATTTGGCTAGTAATTCCATAATTAATTAAATATATTACATATGGTAAACATCATAGAGCATTTGGGTTTGGGTTTTTTTAAACTTTTAAAAAAATATATAAGTAGTAACATCAGAAGCAAAAGGAAAGGCATGGATACATCTTAGCCAGCCCACACCATTGCTCTGTGGCTTTCACTGCATCACTTAGCATGAATAGAGAAGATCCTGTTAAAAGTGTGTGGGACTGTGCAAATCATGGTTGGTCAGGGCTGCTTTTGGCAACATGTTGGATGACATCACATGTGAGTGACAGAAAGGCAAATCTACTTGAAATAGTTCCAGTATGTTCCCCACTAATCACTTTTGGGAGGATAAAAAGTTATCAGAGATTGCTTTAAATGTACAGCATTCATACAGTGTTCTATATGAACATTTTGTACTGAAAGTAATTACTGCATTTTTAATGTGAAGCTTCTGCGATAATCTTTTTTCTTTTGTGTTTTTTAAAATTTCTTTTCTTTTCTTCCCCATATTCTCCTTAGGCTTTCTGGTAATTTTTAAATGTTTTGGAATTTAAAGCACTGAGGAGTTAATAGAGCTTTGGTCATAAAATATTTACACTCAGAAACAGGATGATATTTCCCAGATAGCATGATCTTTGAAGTTCAAACATAACTTACATTTTCTTTTCAAAGAGCTCCTAATGGCTCTCAGTGAATGTCCCCTGACACTGTAAATCAGTTACGTCATATTGAGTCACCTTCTTTTTCATTATTATTAATTCTCCTCCCCATCCCCCATATTAGTCTTTGTATTAGAATATTGTTTAAATTATAACATTTTCCTAGAACTCTCACTAGATTAAACTAAAACCTTCGCTGAAGGTTCAGAGGAATGTGAATAATTAAAACTAAAATGATGTATGATTTCAACAGCTTCCACATCGGGAGCCTTTTTAATTGTCTTTCTCTTTCTCAAAGTGTTCTCTTTGTTTTTTTCCTCTCTCTCCAGAAAAAATGCTTTCACTTGTCATATGACCAACATAATCCAGAAATAGTGGTTTTTCAATAATCAGTCAAAGCATATGTGCAAACTCTAACTTTGAACAGCAAAAGCTTCAGTAAGAACATAACTTCATTATTTATTTCTTATGTATCTGTGCAAAGAACCGTTGGTTTCCTGTGGGTCAAGTGTGGGAAGGAATATTCCTGTTTATTAATGATGACATAGGTAGCTTTGCATTGGTATGACCGCTGGGTATATCTACAGTGCTGCCAACAGTGTGTTAGGGGTGTATAGATTCCTCACCGTCTGTTCTGGTGGGGAATCCGTGCTGGGGGGAGCCAATCCATTCCTCCCCCCCGGAATCCTCCAGAGAGGTTCCGCTCCGCTCGGATTCCGGGGGGGTGGGACTGGCTTGGGGCCGCTTACCTTCCCTCCTGCCAGCCAGAGCTGTTTGCCTCCTCCCTGTCCCTGCCGATTGCCTTTTAAAAAAAACAACCATCAGGTCAGGAGGATGTGCCCATAGACTTATACGCAAATAGAGTCATGAATCTTGCACATAAGTCTATGTGTCCATAGGCTTATACGCAAGATTTATGGCTCTATTTTGCATATAAGTCTATGGGCACATCCTGCTGATCGCATGTGCCCATAGATGTATACGCAAAATAGAGCGGTGAATCTTGCGTATAAGCCTATGGACACATAGACTTATACACAAGATTCATGACTCTATTTGCGTATAAGTCTATGGGCACATCCTCCCGATCACCTTTAAAAAAAAAAAAACATTTTCTTTAAAAGCAATCGGCAGGGACAGGGAGGAAGTGAACGGCTCTGGCTGGAAGAAGCAGCCGAGTGCTGTTCCGCCTCCAGTCCTCCTGGAGTAGAGGTAAGTGGTCCTGATACACTGTGGATCCCTGAGGCCGGATTCCAAAGAATCCGGCTTCATTTGGATCCGCAGCGGATTTCTCTGACATCCCTACGCTGGGTCCAGTTCTTGCCTGATAGCAAAGATAGCAGTGAAGTGCGCAGCACACTACAGTTCCCAAGGGTGGATGCACACTGGATGTGCACTTGACCAACAGAAAACCAGTGGCACTGATGTTGCAGTCATGGCTGTTGCTTTAGAATTATTTGCATACCAGGTATGTAGTAATTTCAGTCCTTTAAACAGCAGTGCAGATCATTTTTGTGACATAAATTATTATGTTTTAAAATCCTGTAGTGTAGGAAGGCTGTAGATGTTCAGATAGCTTAACAAATGGGCAAACAATCTCATTTTGATATCTAGAAATGTTGGCCAAATATTTCATTGCCTTTGTTGATCTTTTGCCACATTTTTATCAGCTTTCAGTTGCTAGATACTAGTTGTCTCTTCGCCACTAACAGATGAACTTACAAGAATATTACAAGACAGATTATTCTCTTACCAGAGTCTCTGTATCTATTATGGTTTGCCACTGAATCCTAGGAAAGTATTTGAGAGCCATCAAGAGTGAGGGTAAGAATGTGTGGAATGAAATAATGAATTCTTTATTTCAATATATACCTTCCATCACAAATACCTTTTCACTGGTATAATGCAAACAATGATCATCTAAGAGCCCCAAACCTCTAGATTTCAATAGAAGTATTCCACTTTTTTTTAAAAAAAATGAAATGTGTAGGTTCTGAAGGGCTTTAGTTCATGCACTGCTGAAAACTCACTCAATATTTACGATTGTAAACTTACTTCTGCAGTAATGGAAGCTTTGCAATAGATCAGGAAAAGTTGAGAATCGCGTTTCTAGGGCTAAGTTGAAAGAAGTGCGTGTGATTTTCATACACATTTTATGCCCCACCCACCCAACACTACGTTTGATGTTTTTGAGGGGTCAAAAGGGCATACCAGTGTTAGCCCTTTGTGCAGGGGAAGGAATACATTCCTGTTGCCAAGAAAACCAGATAGATGCTACTTGTTTTGACTCACCACAGTGAAACCACAGACAGTAGCACCGCTGTTGCCAAGGTAGTTCATTGATTAGGATCACTTAGTGAAGGAAAAGATTTTCTGTATAGAAATTACCAAGCAGCAGAGGAAAAGAAACATGGCTGCAAATAGCCATGTACAATGAAAATATAACCCTGAAAATATCAATTTGGGAGTTTCTCATAGGGCATTTCTCACTTTGCTGCAGTGAACTTTGGACTCAATCCTGGATGACTTCAGCAAATGGCCAGCTGCAGTGCTGATCCATTCAACACCCAGCTAGGAATGGGTGAGGAATTTGTTGGGTTTGCATTTAGTGCAAGCTTACCAAATCTGCATTTCCCGAAGCTATGTATGAACCAGACTGTAGTGATACAGTAATATCTGCACTTTCCCAAATTTTGCAATGCAGTTCTCAAGTCAAAAAATGTGCACAAAAATATGTACAGCAGGAAAAGGCATGCACAAAATGACATTATATTAGGGGATATGGGTTTCACACTCACAAAAATCATGTATTTAGAAAAGTGCATGTGAATAGAAGAATAGTAGGGTTGGAAGGGGCCTGTAAGACCATCGAGTCCAACCCCCTGCTCTATGCAGATAAATGCTCATGAAAATACATACGAATTTTCATGCAGACTTTTAAAAAAATCAAATTTGCAAACAGATGCAGAAATAGGATGGAAAGAATTTAATGTAGGAAAAATGAGAAACTGAATGGAATCAAACTTGACATCTGGGTTTGTCCATCCCTACTCCTAGCATTTGAATCACCAGGAACCTGCAGCAATGCTGATATGTGTACATGCAGTGAAAGACCCACATTCAAACATAACTGTTTTTTCCACAAATGGAAAGTAGCCTTCTTGATGGAAGGCATAATGTGTGAAGAGGGCCCTGGCCAAACCCCTTTGGCTTGCGCCATTAAAAGATCACTATGTTTCTCAATGGGACTGTGAACATCACCACCATAAATGTATGACTGTTGTTGCTGTTTTTGTCATGGTCACTTACCCCAGAATGAAGGAGAGGTATCATGAAAGGCTAAGAGGACAGAGTAGTTGGGAAGTTAGACAAATAGTTTTAGGGTGCAAGGCTATGCATATTTAGACAGAAAAAGTCCTACAACTCCCAGCATTCCCTAAGCAGCATTTCCTTATTGTCTTTCTCAAACAAGCAACAGGAAATTCCTGACTCCACCCAGATACAACAAAGTCTACTTCCTCCTAGTGACTAAACTATATAATGACCTGTCCACACAACAAGCCAGTCAAGAAGAAGCCAATTGTCTTAGGGATTCCTGATTTAAAACAAGTGTTATCGTCTAAGATTAAAAAAAAAATCCATGAAAATACAGCAAAGGTATAAATTATCTCATGGTTATTATCTCAGCATAATTGTGTGAAACAAGTCTTGCGGTGGTCTTCTGCACTTCTGAATTCCATAATACAGTAAGCTGGTTACTCCTAGCCAAAGTACAGAAAAATGGGTTTAATTTTCATGTCTCCAGCAAGAGTGTCTTAAGTTCTTTCCTGTCTGTAGGTTAATGGCTACATTAAATATTGACTTGGATGCACTTTAGGGGGAAAATGTGTAGTGTACTGGCCAGCACTGAAGGCAAGAAACTGTTTAAGTTAAGTTCTTTGAACAGGTCAGACATTTCCAAGTCCTGTGTTTTCATAAGGCCCCCAAATTGTTCTCCATGTTATTCAGTTTTATCAATATTGTAATTACTGCCATTTTTTTGGTATTTTATTACATGGCCTCAGTGCTTTAGTATACTCCATTTAATGTAGAAAAATTAAGATATTTTGATGGGGTGATAACCCCAGTTTTGATGGATAAAATTATTACATTTTACTTCACCAGTATTGTAATTTCATCTGAATAATCGTCTTGTTCTTCAGACTTTCCCTTGGCTAGCCTCCATTCGAAATGGTTACAAGGATTCTGCACAAAATCATGTGCTTTTTTTTTTAGTGCATCCACCCAGCACGTTAATATTTTCTTTCTCTTTGTCAGAGCTCATGTTTCAAAGCTTGAGTATCAAGTTATTTTGTTTGTTTTATTCCTACTTTATTTCCTCCCTTCCTGTGTAATTTCTGCTTGATTACTTGAAGAGAAAAATGGAACAAGTATGTTTTTGTTATTTTTTCCAGCATTGTCTTAGGATTTCTGTTTATGTCCGATGTAAAATTGCTTATTTATTCCAACACATTATTTTTCTTTCTTTCTGTATGGTTCAGCATCCTTACTGACCAAGAACCTAGATTTTACCAAAAACCTAAGCAGATTTACAGGAAGACCTCATGGATCAATTAAGTAATTTATCTTTTTGTTCTGGTAGGACCACCTCATCTCAGCACCTGACATAAGCCCTCCCTGTTATCCTGCCACAACTGGGACAGTGGGACAGGATCACTTAGGGCACCACTGAAGGGCTTCCATTCCATTAGGTACTGGATGCTGTTATGAGCATGTGCAGCAGTGACCGGAGATACTGGAACCATGGGAATGTACTTGCCATGGTTCCTAGCATCTCTGGATTTTGTAGAGCATGTTCAGGTTGTATGATCTGCCTGTATTCAAGGCATGTTTGGCAAGAACACATGAGAGGGCTTTTTCCATGGCTGTGCCTAGGTTGTGGAATTCCCTACCTTGAATCCATCTGGCTGCATCATGGCAGCATTCAGAACCTAATGAAGGTTTACCACAGTGTCCAACATGAGCCATCCATGGGCGGAAAATGGGGCAACAAGGAGGGTTAGCACTGGGCACCGTAATTCACTCGGGACCAGTTTAAAGGCTGTATTATTTTGCTAGCTGTCTGGAGAATGTTCCGTGAAAATGTCCAGGGGTGCCTCTACACCGGGCTTTTACTCTGGGGCGGGTGCAAGTTGAGGTCCCTCATGACAGATGACACAGCCGTGACTTCGCAGTCATCCGTGGGTTTCACCCAGAAAAAGCAGAGTTCCAAGGAGTCGTTTTACTGCGATTTTGGAGGTTTGCTGTGGGTTCCTCCATGGTTGTGGGCCGTCTGTTCTTTCCCCAACCTGACTTCGCATCATACAGCAGGCATGTTATAGGTGTGCGTAGTGCCTGTGTCACTCTGTGACACCCCTTTGCTCCCCCTTCTTTCGCAGCTGCGCAGTTACAGAGGCACAGAGGGGCATTTTCATCTATTTAATCAGATTTTCGCACAGTTTTGCAGCTTCGTATCTTCGCAATGGTTGCCTTTGGACTCAGTACCCAAAGGCCGAGGGGGTCTTGGGGGAGGAACAGCATCACTCCGGCCACCATTTCGGAGCGATGGCTAGGCACATAGCGCTCATGCTTGTGAGTGCGAACCATCACAAGAGTCTCAGGCTGGGGAACTGTCCAACTGATGGTGGGGAAATGAAAGAGCACAAAACACCCACTTTCTACCTAAAAAGGGACGGAAAGACACAGCAGAGCCCCTCAAATACAAAACAGCAACTGAAGTCTTGCGCCCCCACACTCATGGGACTGCACAACAGTAAATTTCAGTAAAATGGCAAAAAAAACCACGGGCATGGCGAGCCTGTAAGGGAAGCATGCAGTACATCATGAGTGTATCGCAGGGCATGCTGACTCGAAGCCACATGCTGCGCAGTTGCGACAGGGTGGGGGGGTCAAAGCAGTGCCATTAGATGGGGCCCGGGTTCCCCAAATTATTTCCAGAGTGGACTGGGTGGTGATGGTGGTGGTGGTGGTGTCGTGATATGCCTGTCACTACCTTTTTCCCAACAGCTTGTAGATGTTTGACATTCGTCTACTTATCTACTTGCTTTAAAGGTACAATGTGTGCTGTTGGAGGTGAGGGAAGCTATGCCACAACAGCAGTGAGATGGTAAAAGACCACAACATTCCCTACAGTACTAGATGATGAGAGAAGCAGCACCCTTCACCAGGAGGCAAATATACGTTCTGTAAAGGGCCGTATCTCTGAGAACAAGCATAGCAAGTGTGGGATTTGTTTCCCCAGCTCAGAAGGAAGACAAGGGACTCAGACCCTGAAGTTAACTATGGCTGCAACTTCGTTTGATTTGAAATCTGGGATTTCATTTCCAGTGTGTTCTCAAGGAGCAGGTACACATTTTTCGTACCAGCCGGGAACTGTTCAGAGAAACCTCTCTCTCAGCCCCAGGAAGCACCCTGATCTATCTAACAGAATGCATTAGGCTAATCCATCTGCTTAACCTCTTGTGTACCATTCTGAGTAATCTCCAAATCCACTGTGCCTCTTTCCTGAGTAATATTGTATAAAGATGCAATGTGTTGCTCTCTACATGATCTTATAAACTGCCAAGAAAAAAAGCTGGATTATATTGTGCATCTGTGTATGATATTTTCCAAAGGAGCTGCTTCATTTTTGGCTGTGACAGTTACTATTAAATCACATTTACATTTTCTAGTTGTTTTGCCAATGTATAACTTGTTGCATATACATGCAATTACACAATATGTCATAACTTCATTTAAGAAGCTGTCAGTTATATAACCAGGCTCCAAATATGAGCAGGATTTTATCCTTTTAACCTTTGAATTCATAAAGGTATCTCAAGATATATCATCAGTTGTTCATATGCATCATGGTCTGCCATTTTGTGGTTAATTTCTTAACCACCCACAAAATGTTGTCATTTGTAAAATTACTGCAAAGATTTTGAGGATTTGCAGAATTCACTTTCATTGCCCAGCAATATCCCCCTGTCCAAATTTAAGAACTGAAACATTCCCCAATCCTGAAGGCACACACAGAGCAGCTTACACCAATTACAAGTGTGAACAACAGTGTTGAGGCAAATGGAGGTTTGGATCCAGACATAGCAGGAAGGAAGTGGAGAGTATCGCAGCTTTTTTTTCTCCTTCAAGCTTAAAAAAATAAGCTTTTTTTAAAAAAGTTGTTAAAAGTTTTAAAAACGTTTAAAAAGTGTTTAAGTTGGCCCACCTCTCGGCCAACTTGTCTAAAGGTAAGCCAACCCCACACCAAACCAAACCCACATAGAGTGTGTCTTCCTTTAGGCTGGTTAGCCCCGTATCCACTCTGACTATTAAAGGGGTCTGGTCTGTTTTAGCAGCCTGAGGCTTCAACACAATGGGGCAGGGGTGACTGTGGTGCATTAGTGTCTTCATGGCCAGAATTCTCAGAGTCTGAGGATGGCAATGCAGCCTCCTCTGGATGCAGGACAGTAGGTCCCTGGGGTCTTCCTGGAGAGCTGGAAGGAGGAGATGGAAACCTCATGACACCTTTCTGTAACTGAGTCCTTTTCCCAAACTATTCACTCAGGATCCTTTGAGGATGGGTTCAGGGGCCTAGTCCATGGCACCTGCACACTCAGTGGAAGGGAAGAAGGATGGATGGAAGGGGATTAGGGAGTGTGCAAGCACAGACCTTGTTCCCAACCCTCCAAACAATGTTTTGGAATACTGGAATCATGATGTCAGAATACATCCAGTAACCATCAAGCTTCATGGCTGAACAGGGACTGAACCCAAATCTTCCTGATCCAGGTCCAATACACTCTTGCACTGTCCATTACAAATAAGCATCATGACTGAGCAAGGATCTGAAGTTAGATGTCTCCAGTCAGTTCCAACATATTATCCACTAAACCATCCTTGTTCTAATTTGTGTATATACTTCCAGCATTTCTCAATGTCCATGATCTGTTTTGATTAATCTGCAGATTAACTAGTCAAGAACTGATGAACGGAATGGTTGATGTTGATAAAGTCTTGATTTTATTTCTGCAAAATAGGAATTAGTGGATATTCCTTCTTCCTCTCTCAGTTACTCTGGTAAAACTAAAAATGACAACGGTCTCACCAAAAACTCGAATTGTTCTCTCTGTCAATATCCTAATGTTCGCAATAAAATAATGGATGGTTGAAGACCACCCCCACCACCCCCTATAATTTACATGCAGCCGACATATTTATTTATTTTTAAGTGCTCTTGGAAAAAAAGAATCCATCCCAAGTCAATTTAAGCTTTGCTTGTTCTCTTTAAATATTTAATTACATTAATTTTTCAGAACAAGAAAACAAACATTCATCAAGTGAAACTAAGCATGTCACCCTCAGATCTCCACATCTGTTGCTACCCCGCTGTTTTTCTGCATAATTCAGTTTAATACATTTAAAGTGTACACTTCATTAAAATTCTTAACATTCACTTACATGGAGAGTTTACATTCTAGACAAGGGCAGAAAAGCTGTCAAGGAGACTTGCTAACTGCAGAAAGGTATGGCTCTTTCCTCTTTCCCTGTTTTATGGATATATTGTGTCATCTATCTTGGTGTGTCTGTCTCGGTGTGTACTGTCTTATCTACATATCTAAATCCATCTGTCTCCAGAGTGACTCATCTTTTCAGTGCCATCAGACATTTCCTTCCGGATGTTGTCGTTTCCTTGAAGTCTTTGCTTGTTATAGAAAAGGATTTTTTTTTAAAGAAGAAGCCTTTTCTCTGTGTTCTCTTGCTGCCTTCACTCCAATCACATGTTATATGTACATAACAGGGCCTACACACAAATCCAAAAGTCAAACAGAAGAATATTAATCCATAAATCAAACAGAAGAATATTAATCACTCTCTATCTGCTTACGAATAGGCTATGTTGATGGGCTGCAGCTGCACAGTTTCTGTCCATGTTCTAAGACCTCGTGATTTTGAATCATACAGATTTTAGGATGCAGGCAAGCAATGGTCTGTGTTTTTTAAACAGAGCTAAAATAATAAAATAAGGTCACCATTTTCTGTGGAGGCTGAATATTTAGCCAGAGAACTGGATTTCCCTGGAAGCTTTGGCCACTCCTTGTTTAGACGTCTGGGACTAAATTATGCAACCTATTTGCAAGGGGAGAATCCTGGGCTGGCCACACACCTTGGGACATCCAGACTGCGCATTATAGATAGCAAGGGTGGCAAACATAATTGGGGAGGAAGCTGGATAACCCCCCACCCACCCCAGCCGTCCGCATGCTGGATGATATCATGCAGGCGTGGCCACACCCCTGAGATAATCTCCTGCCAATGCTTCAGTCAGGGACCAATTTCTCTAGTCCTGTGCCTTCCCGCTTTGGGAAGAACATGTAATTATTTATTATTATTTATTTATCGCATTTCTATAAGCCCAACAGCCAAAGCTCTCTGGGCAGTTTATGGGTAATAGGTGAAGCTGCTCAGGCAATGTCCTACCTGGAGTTCCTCCACCCTGTGCCTTGGTTGAGGTGGCTTCACTGACTCACATCTCCCCGATGGGAGAAGGCTTGGGAGAGGCAAAGCCAGCCCCTGGCTGAAGCCAGCTGGCTTTTTGGCCAGGTGGCTTCACACAACCTGAATCCTCCCAAATGGGGCAAGGCCCTAGGCAGGAGAATTCAGTCCCTGACTGAAGTGCTGCCAGCTAGAGAAGCTCCAGCTGGAGCTTTGGCCTGGGACTGGATGACACCAGGGACGTGGCCACTGCCTTTCCAGGAGAAGCCTGCACACACTGAAGCCACCACAGCTGTGGTGCTGGGTGGAGGAATGGTCTTCCACCCTGTACCTCAGTTGGGGCAGCTTCACCTACTTTGCACCATTCCCCATTGGGAAGGACTTGGAGCAGACAAAGCATGCAGTATGCAGCCTCCTTTTGGAGTGTGAGTGGGATGCTGAGGTGGAATCCCCATTGTTATCTCCAATCGGAGATAACTGCTGCTAGTCCTGAGGGGGAGGGGCTAGGGGAGGGGCCTGAGAGAGGGGGAGGGGTCTGTGCCAAGGGATGGGCTGGCCAAATTGGCCCATGGGTTGGAGGTTCCCATTCCTGCATAGGAAGCTGCTTTATACTGAGTCAGACCATTGCATTGCTCCATTTAGCCCAGCATTGTCAACACTGACTGGCAGTGGCTCTCCTGGGTGTCAGGAAGGCATTTTTCCAGCCCTGCTTAGAGATGCAAGTGGTGGGACCTGGGACCTTTTCCATGGAAAGCATATAGTCTTAGCCTATAGGGAAAGTCTAGAGAAAGGTGCAAAGTGACTGAGGTTGCTATGAGGCTCATGGGAAGAAACTGCCGTGCCACCACTGCAGATGGCCAGGGATAGTATTGTAGCTGCCAACTCCGCAGGGATCTTGTGACACAAGTGGCCACTAGAACTCTCCCTAATCTTATCAAGCTCCTGATTAGGGCCTGGCTCCTCAGTCTGAGCAACTTGCCATAGAGGCAGAGACGAAGCTGCTTTCTGGCTGCCCATCACTCATGCCTCCTTGACTTCTGGCCTGACCTTTTTCTTGCCAGTCCAGACCCCCAGCAGCAAGGATTATGAGTTCTTGCATTAGTGCAGAGCCCGGATACCTTCAATACAGAGCTTCTTAAAGTCTAATGATGTTAATGCATAGGCATAATTTCTCCCCCTTTGCTGTCTTAAATCTAAATGGTATGAACTAGGGATTTGCAAAGGCCTGATGGAGTTTTCCACTTTGCCTCCCGTGCTCTCGGATATCTATGAAAAATCCAAGAGTGTTTGTGATTCCTTTGCTTTATCCAACAGCTTTCCTGGAAAAGCAGTTGTGCATATTACATGTGCTATTCTTGTTGCGAATGGTAATGCACATTGCGCGTGCATCAGAATGAACATCCAGTTGAGAGTGACGCACAGCTGATGGATGCACATTCTAATGCACATTTAACCTCTGTCTTCCTTCTGCAACCTAGAATGAACACATTATAATCAAATCAAAGGTTTTTTGTGAACCGCCCAGAGAGCTTCGGCTATTGGGCGGTATAGAAATGAAATAAATAAATAAATAGCCAGTTTATGATGCATGTAATTTATCTGATCTACCAAGCCTATTTTTCCATTTCACATTTGGCCCATGAGTTTGTGTTACCTTTCCTTAAATTTCCCTGTAATAATTTTACACCAGGAATCACCTGTTTCTGTAGAACTGATATACAGGTCTGCTAAAGCCAGTATTCTCAAAACAAGGGGGTGCCTTCCTAATACGTTACAGACTGTTGCCAGGACACTGCGAGCTTCTCATAGGCTTCAAATCTTGGCGAAAAAGCCACCAGCCAATATGTGAGTCTTTGATCCCAGCTGCTATACTTCTTTGTAACAGCTGAAGGGGAATTCACACGGGGCGATGTCAAGGCATTATGCACATCTGCAGCCTGCATCTCTTCTGGGCAAGGTCTCCTGCAGACATCACAAAGAATCAGATCAGTTGTGCAACCAGTTGCCCCCCATTCCTATTATGTCTAACAAGCTTCCCATGAAAAAATGCCAAATTCTCTTTCTCAAAGTTCCCAGACTGCACTGTACATATCAAGCAGCTTTTTGCCCACAGAGCATTTTTTGATACTGATGAGGTCTTTGCCAATAATCCACAGGTTTGCCATCAGTTGCCTTTAGTGCTCATTTGGAAATCATTCTTGACGATGCAGCTATTGATCATAGGGTCTGTTATGTAAATCCTATTACTTCTAGTTGAAAATTCTTCATTAGTACCCTAAGGACTCTCTTGACCCTCAGAGGATAATGAAAGTTTCTTCTTTGTGGAGGTTTAACAGTGCAAATTGTATACTTTAATTTATTTTTTCTGTAATTGAGGATAATCAGCTTGTCCCTGCAGGACATAAAGCTATATATATTTCTGTATAGTTGTTAATTTCTTTTTGCATTAGAGTAGGGTGGTTGAAAAGAAGGCACAGCTCTTTGTTGTCAGGGATACATCTTGACCTGGAGCCATCAGCTGCATCAAGAATTCACAGGAGAGACAAAAGAAGCAAACACCATATTTTCCATATCAAACAGAAGGAGCCAGGTAGTCAGTAACCAGGAGGGTAGAAACAAGACACTGCTTAAATATGTTCTGCTTGGCATTTGAACTGTGTGGAGAGCAATTTATATATAGGATCCAGCTGCATGTTCGCTTCGCCATATCCATACCTGTTTCCCTAGATCTTCAGACATTTATAATTATGGTAACACTCATGTCATTAAATGCCTGGAACCCAAAGATAAGCACCTTATCACATGGTCAGAGACATTTGTAAGTGGTCATCTGTTTTCAGTCTGTGTCAGAAACATGCTTAAGGACCAGAGACAAAAAGGAGGCCTTCTTACACCAGGTTGTGCTGGATAAAGTCAGAAGGCAAAGATCCGAGCTGGCTCAAGAGTAGGGACATGCAAAGTCCCTACACTTCAGCAAAAAGGGATGGAAGGTTCCTGGAGGCATCCAAGGGATGCAGATATCCATAGATATTTTGTGAAGCAGTTACTCATTTCCTCCACCTTGAAGAGAGTAGGCCTCTGTGTGCTTGCTTGGGCCAGTGACATAATTGGCCCACATCAACAGTTGAAAGTTTCAAGGGCAGGATCAGGGGGAGAAAGTCAACCACATTCTGGTGGTGGAGTCTGTTCCTCGGCAGAGCAGGCCTAAATGTTCTTATGTCTTGAAAATATAAGTCCCACCTACTTTAAGATTTCAAGACCCAAAACATACCATAATATTTGTATGTGCCAGAGGGCTGGACCCAATGAGGCACTTCATGATGCACATTGGGCAAATAATCCCAACTTCAAGTATAGCCTGATGGGATCTGAGCTAGTGGTGACTGACCAAGAAGGAGATCTTGGGGTTGTGGTGGACAGCTCAATGAAGATGTCAACCCAGTGTGCAGCTGCTATAAAAAAGGCAAACTCCATGTTAAGCATAATTAGAAAAGGATTGAGAATAAAACTGCCAACATCATACTGCCCCTGTACAAATCTATAGTGCAATCACACTTGAAATACTGTGTACAGTTCTGATCACCACACCTAAAAAAAGATATCATAGAGCTGAAAAAGGTGCAGAAAAGGGCAACTAAAATGATCAATGGGCTGGAGCATTTCCCAGAAGGTTACAACAGCTGGGATTATTTAGCTTGGAAAAAGGGAGGGTAAGGGGAGCCATGAGAGAGGCATACAAAATTATGCATGGTGTGAAGAATATGGATAGGGAGACATTTCTCCCTCTTTCTCTCTCTCAGTATACTAGAACCTGGGGTCATCCTATGAAGCTGATTGGTGGGAAATTCAGGACAGATAAAAGGAAATACTTCACACAGCACATAGTTAAACTATGGAATTTGCTACCACAGGAAGTAATGATGGCCACCAATTAGGGATGTACAAAAGTCACCTTTTCACAGGGGTGATTCGCGGTGGGGGGGAGGCATTCCGCACCTCCCCCCAAGATCCTAACCTGGCCAGCTCTTCTCCATGGCAACTCCACAGACCCACCAGCCAGGTGCATTCGCAGGCATCTGGAGCCTGTGGACACAAATGGCGGTGGCTACGGCAGCCGCCATTTGCGTTCATGTTTTTGGCTGTGATAGGCTACATAAATATTTACGTAGCCTATCATGGTGAAAGACAGGGGCGCAAATGGCGGCCGCTACGCCATTTGCGCCCCTGTTTTTTTACCATGATAGGCTATGTAAATATTTATGTAGCCTATTACGGCAAAAAAAAAACAGGAACGCAAATGGCGGCGGCTACAGCGGCTGCCATTTGCGTTCCCTTTTTTTGCTGTGATAGGCTACATAAATATTTACATAGCTTATCACGGCAAGAAAACCCAGGAACGCAAATGGCGTCCCTGCGTTAGCCATGATAGGCTACGTAGGTATTTACATAGCCTGTCACGGCCTAAATGGGAAAGCGAATGGCAGCTGCAGACACGGCCGCCATTCGCAAAGCAGTGTGAACGGCACCAGGTAAGTGCTCCATTTCACGTGCCTTTCGTGGGGGGGGGGGGGGTTCGTTCCGCCATGGATTTCAGGGGGCCAAATGCACTGGCTTTCGGCTTCACTGAGATCCATGGCAGAATTCTCTGACATCCCTACCACCAATTTGGATGGCTTTAAAAGGGGGTTAGACGGATTCCTGGAGTCAAAGGCTATCAATGGCTATTACTCCTGATGGCTATGTGCCTCCTCCAGTACCAGAGGCAGTGAGTCTATGTACACCAGTTGCTGGCGAACATGGGTGGGAGGGTGCTGTTGCGCTTGTATCCTGCTTGTGGGTTCCTGGTCAACAGCTGGTTGGCCACTGTGTGAACAGAATGCTGGACTAGATGGACCCTTGGGTGTGATCCAGCATGGCTCTTCTTACGTTCTTACGCTCCTGCCAATTCCTTTCTGCCCTGCCGATTCCCTTCTGAGAGTGGTGGGTCCCACCAATTCCGTTGTGCAAGCAGGACCCACAGCTTACACAAGGGAGATTTAGTATTTCCTAGGGGAAGCCCCCAAATGCATGAAAATGGTCATGTCTGGAAGGAGGTAGGTCAGCAGAGGTGCCTTATGTGAGCTCAGCTGACCTGCCTCCTTCCAGAAATGAACAATTCTGCTTATTTCAGGTTGCCCCAGAAGTGCTACACTGCTGTTGCTCAAGCAGTACAGGCACTGCTCCATGTGCACAACAGAATTAGTGGGGCGTAAGAGAATTGGCAGGGGCCTAAGCTCCGCAATGGATTCTGCCTGGTATGACCAGGATTTCCACCTAAGGCAGGCTGTGGATCAAGTTTACTGCCACTGGCAGCCCCTGGAAAGCCTCCTTCCTCTCCTGTTGAATCTGCCATTGAAAAAACTAGGCCCAAGTTGTGGCCAGTTATGTCACTGGCTCACACCAGCACACAGAAGCCTAATCCTATCAGGGTGGAGCCCTCCTTCAGGAAGCAGATCACCAGAGCTTTCTGTTTTATGCTGGGTTGAACCAGTAAATTCAGGCTAATGGCCCATCCCACTGGAACCTCATATTTCGAATTGGCAAGGGGAAAATCAACCTGACTCCAGACATCATCCAGAAAAGGAGCTGTGTAGGAGCTCATGTCACCCCTTCCTGCCAGAAGGAACACAAGCTCCAACTGAGTTCCCTGGGACTGCAGACTCTGGCCTCATTTATCAGCCAGAGAACCAAGGGCTACTGGGAGACTGCACCCTTCTGCCTACCAGGATAAACAGCATGGGAAAGGGGAGACCAACCTAGACTCCTACATTGGCCAGCTGCAAAGACAGCTACAAGGAGCTTGTTTTGCCCTTCCCTGCCAGAAAGAACGCCTATAAGAATTTTGAAACTAAGAACTGGTGCCTGAGTTTTTTCTTTTTCGTTTTCTTCCTCCCTGCCAATCCCTTTTCCTTTTGTCTCATGTCTTTTACATTGTAAGCCTGAGGGCAGGGACTATCTTATTGATCTTTGTATGCCACCCTGGGAGCCCTGTTTGGCTGAAGAGCAGGGTAAAAACTCTGTAAATAAATAAATACATTCCACTATGTTTGGGGTTTTCATGGCATCCCTGCTCAAGAGGGATCTAAGCAGCAGCCTGATCACAAAGCTAAGTAGCATAGGATCTCAGTGCAGTGACATTTTGTGTCCAGCTCCTCCTTTTGTATCTCCAGGCAGGACAGTATCATAAGAACAGCCATGCTGGAGCAGACCAAGCATCCATCTAGTCCAGCAATATGTTCACTGTATCACTCAAGTTGATCAGATAAATCAGGTTCAGGCTATTGCTTCTATGGGGTTGGCTACTTTTGTGTTAATGTACATCATTTGTTGACAATGTACTAGTAGATTACATAGGATAAGCCATTACCAATAGGGTCTTACAACATTTCAAATGGACTTTAAATAACTAAACAGCAAGTCTCTCACCATTATAATCCTGCAGCATGATAGCAGGCAAAAGCTACCCTCAAGGCAACATGAGAAATTGAAAATGTAAAGCTATCCAGGCAAATGTTTTCTATTAATGATAACAAAACAAATGTATTCAAAAGAGGCTTGTGTGCAAATATATTTGACTGTATGCAAGGGCAACGTGCAAGATCACCAAAAATCAATATAATGACATATTTCATTTATTTTCATTGCAGACTATGAATGCAGATATTGTAGTGACAGAAAGCAATTGTTATTCTCCTTAAACACATTGAATCATATATACTTTCTCCTTCAATGCACCTGCTCATTGACCTTAAATAAGTGCAATTATTTATACCCAGCTTCTGTATTCATCCTTATGCCTCAAATATAGGCTTGGATATTATCAAGTACATTGTGTCATACACTCTAAGCAATCATCCCTTGTAGTAGAAAGCAGATAAAAATAAAAATAAAATTGATCTTATAATCTGAAAATACTGTGTGCTGAAATGTAGGTTCCTTCATCTCATATGATGTGATATGGACCACATATGAACTAGTAAGAGGGACACTTACTCCCTCCTTGCCTTGATTCCTCTCTTCCTTGGTGCTTACATCCTGTTTTAATTCAACTGCAGTTAGCCATTACATCCTAAACTGGGAGCTGTGATTTAATGACAGTTTACTAATCTTCAACCAGAGTTTGAAGCTGGGTAAAGATTCTGGTTACGACGGTTCCCCTGTTTTGGATGTAATGGCTAAGTGAATTTTAATTAACTTTAAGAAAGGATGTAAAACACCGCATTTCAGGATCCAGGGCTCTGATCTCCCATGCTCAAGGGAAGAGGCTTATGATATAGACAGTGTTTCAGATCAGAAAGCCTCTTCCCTGGAAAAGCCCATGGAGCTGGCCCCTCTGCATCGGGAGGTAGCTTCATTACCATCCTCGGACTCCAAGGACTCCAGCTCCGAAGCCACCGCAACATTGCCGTCCCTGTCCCTGTCTTTGCAGTCAAAAGCTTCTAGGGCAAGCAAGGTCCCTTTCAGGGGCAAGGCCTCATTCAGTGTTTGTGTGGGGAATGGGGGTGGAGCTTAAAAGTTAAAACCTAAAGGAAGCCAAAATCCTACATTCTACTCATTCATATATACTTGTATGTAGGGATGTACGAAACACTTACCTTGTTCCATGCCGGGCAATCCGCGGTGGGGGGAAGGTGCTCCATCCCTCCCCCTGGAATCCTCCCCGGCCGCCTCCACTCCATGGCAGCTCCACAGAGCTGGAGTTCTGGCCACGGCCGGGCTGCTGTGGCCGCAAATGGCGGCCATCATAGCGGCCACCATTTGCGTGCTTGCAGTCAGCCGTGATATTACGGCAAAGAGCAGGGATGCAAATGGTGGCCACTACGCCATTTGCACCCCCGCTCTTTGCCGTGATAGGCTACGTAAGTATTTACATAGCCTATCAAGGTAAAGGCAGCCATGCAAATGACGGCTGCTATGCCATTTGCACCCCTGCTCTTTCCCGTGATAGGCTACGTAAATACTTATGTAGCCTATCACGGCTGACTGCAAGCACGCAAATGACGGCCGCCATTTGTGGCAGCAGCAGCCCAGCAGTGGCCAGCCAGGAGACCAGCCAGAGCCGCTGCTGCATCCGCCACCAGAGCCGCCACCACTGCCAGGTGAGCTTCGTCCCGGGGGGATTCCGCAGATTCTTTAGAATCTGGCCTCACTGGAGTCCGCGGCAGAATTCTCTGACATCCCTACTTGTATGTAGCTCTTGGAGCAACATACAAGTTAAGCTGTTCTGGCTTCCAGTCCCCGTTGCAGCTCTCCATGGTGCTACTCACTAAGACCTGTGGTTGGACCTATTGGGGCTCCAACTGAGCCAGATCCTTTCTTCAGGAAGTGTCTGCTGTACAGAACAGAACAATGAAGAAGGGAAGAGGGGAGGGCCAAGGAGAGTTCATGTAGTCCTATTACTCATTTCTGGCTGTTAAATTATGTTTAGGAAGCCAGGAATTGTAGATATAAACTGGGACACTGAGTAATTAAAATTGGTTCTTCGTGGACAAAGTTAGCTCCTTTGAACCTCCATCCTGATTTCAAGCTGTTGATTATTTGGCATTAAGGGCACTTCTTCACTAAGGTGTGCTTGCATCAGAAATACCAGATTAGGTGTATTATTTCAGTTATTAGAAAGCTGGTTTAACCAATATTTTTCTCTGCACTGAATAATGAGTATTTTTTAAAGGCAAAACATATTTTTGTTACTGTGTTTAATGATATTATGTATTTAGAATGTATTTAGAATGTTTTTGGATCACCCCTCCACTCAGTGAGTGCTCGACGTCATGTAAAATAAAAATAATAGAGTAAAATACCCCCAAATACAAAAACCTAAAATGTGTTTTTAAATTGGGGAGTAATGATAAGAACAGGGAGTGGCATTAACTATTAGAAGCTCAGTGGAACAATACTGTCTTCACCAGTCACCTAAGACACTAAAAAGCGGGCTAGCCTAAACTCCTTGCAGGGAGGGTCTTTCACAACTGGGGTGCTGCTACACAAAAGGCCCTGTTATGAGTGCCCACCAACGTCCCCTCTCTAGGATGTATGTAAATATGGTCATGGCTATAGTGGTAATACATTTCAAAGCCAGTTAGGGGAGCAGAGTATGCTCAGCCTCAGAGGCCTTCTTGGGTGTGTGGAAAGGATTGTGACAGCTAGGCATACTGACCTATCAGATTTATAGTGTTGACTTGAGCTTGCTTATTATGTGTATTGTACTATTGATGTTGAGAAGGCATCTTTTGAGATTGCTATATAGATCTAGGATTCTTGAGGAATTCGATCTTCATGACTTCCTGTTCAAAATGGCCTGATCCACACAGCCTAATCAGAATTTAGTTGTCCACCAGATATCCCACTTCTACGAATGTTGTGATGTCGTTCTTGGCAGTTTAAAGGTATCAAAGTATATATTTAAAATACTATTTTGAAAGCGAGAGTACATAATTAAATACATATTAAAATACTGTAGACAGTTTTCCCCATCCTTATATAAATCCTATGGCCAGCCAAATGTGTTTCCAGCCCCATATTCTGGAATACAAGCATAAGAGAAGTGGCAGAAACACCCCATGATTTTATTTGTTTAAATACAGTGTTAGGGATTTATAGCTTCTCCATACATTGGAGGATGCCTGGTGGTGGGTGTGTCAGAATTTATGGAATGGTGTGAGTGGCTGAGTGCATGGGGCCATGTGATTGGTCAGTGAGAATGCTGTTTGGAGGGGATGCTGGAGTGAGAGTGGGTAAAAAGAGGCAGTTCGAAGAGAGATGGGAGAGAGGGATTTAATCTCTTGGATAAAACATCTCCTGGGGATAGGGAGTGGTAGTTAGTGGTTTTAGGCCTTAGTTTAGCTTAGGTTAGGTTAAGAGGTTAAGGGAGCAATCTTATGGCCATTAGACACTGTCTAGAGGGCCATAGGATATGCTGTTTTCCAGGAACCGACCTTGGAGCCTGCACTCCAAGATCGGTTCCCGGAAAACCTTCCCCCATGTCTGCCCTGCCTCAGAGGCAGCATGGAGAAGCCCCATCCTCTGTGCTTGGAAGAGGAGCACAGAGCAACTGAAAAGGGGTGGGGCTGGGGGCATTCTGGGGCGGGGAGAGCAGAGCTGTGTGTTGTACATGCAGCATCCTCTCCCAGTCAGCCAAAAATGGCTGTCTAGCAGAAAATAGCAGGGCAGGAGAGGCACGGAGGGAACGATCTCCGGCGTGCCTCTCCTGTTTTGGATAGGTGGTCGCCTCCAAGTTTGGAGGCAGCCACCTATCTTGATAGGATTGTGCCCTTACATATAAAGTAACTAAGGAAAAGGACATCATATTCATTAAATCTTTTAGAGTTCAATCTTTATAATAGTATAAATAAATTATTTTGATTCTTTTGCATTGAGTCTGTACTTGAGTCCTCTTCATGCTATGTATACTTAACCTAGATAGAAGTTAAAAAAGGGCATAACTCTCACACACAATTATACTCTAGGAAAAAATGAGTATAATGAAGGTGGTAAAAGGCAGAAGCCTGAGGTGGGTGGGAACAATCTGCCTAGGCTGAAGCAAAGGCAAAGCCCTCCCTTCTTGGGGACCCATAGGCTGGGAGAAGACAGGAGGGGTTTTGTCACAGGAACATTAGAAGCTGGCTTATACTAGGTCCAATTGCTTGTCTACCCCAATATTCTCTCCTCTGATTGGCAGTGGCTCTCCAGGCTGTCGTGCAGTCTTTCACATTAACTGCGACCTGATCATCTTTTTTAAACTGGAGTCACCAGGGATTAAGCCTAGAACCCTCGGCATGCAAAGCATGAGCTCTATCACTGAGCTGTGGTCCCTCCCAAGTACGAAATACAGCTGTGAAGAAAGATTTGTGTTAAGGACAGAAGAAGAACCTTGCTGGGTCAGATAAGTGGTCCATGTAGTCCAATAGCCTGTTTCCCATACTGGCCAACCAGATGCCTCTGGGAAGCAGGATAGAAAGAAGTACACAAGCAGAACACAAAGGCAGTATCCCTCTACTGTTGTTGCTCCTAGCAACTGGCTGAACCTGGAGGTTGAAGCATATTGAGAAAAATTGGTCCTTGAGATCTTATCATGTGATGCCAGAGGAAAGAAAATAGGGTTAGCAGCTCTGAATAATATTCCATTCACCCTGGACATACACAGAAAGTATTTGACATGCAGGCAGTAGTGTTTATAAAATGCTGCCTGAAGCATGTAGTTCCCGTTTTGTATAAAAGTCTCAAAATGGGTGAGTTAGAATTAAAATACAACTTTAAAATTCAGAGCTGGTGAGGTATCATACTTTGCTATAGAACCAGCGCTCTGAATGACTGGGTTGTATGTTGAAAATGGTGAGGTAGGGTTTCTACTAGCTACACTCCATTTATAGTATAATGGAAGAATTTTGATACTTGTAAGATGGACATTTAAAACACCTGTACTAGCCAACGTAGCTGTCATTTAAAGCAAGAGGATCTTTTGCACCTTGTGCTGTAGAAATGTAATCCCATATGGCCTGACAAAGGTAGTTTTGTGTAGATGCTAAGAGACTGCATGCTTTCTCGGTCACTCATGTTAACATTTTGATTATAGTGATGAGTTACAGAGGATAAGCTGGAAAGGCTTACAAGGCTGTGATGTTACAATGGAATGTACTATGCTAGATGGAGAAAAGAGCTTTCATCTTGGAACCTTTGAAGCAAAAATGAATTGCATAAACAGCTGCCTCTTAAAGCAAACATTTGGCTGTCTTTGCTCTCCTAATGCCATCTTCACCTGACTCTCTCATCTCTTTACTGGCTTTCAAAGTTTCCTTTTGTTTTACTGGAATCATGGAACATGGACATTTATCAGGAAATTTGAATACCATTCCTTTTAAGTGAACATTTATTTCTGCAATTTCAACTCTACATTCACAGATCATCTCCAGAGGAGGATCTCACACAGCCCATATGCAATTGTTTGTACATATATCATCTAAAAAGTAGAACTAAAAGGACTACTGAGCACTATACTGCCCTGCGTTTGCTGTGGGGACGCAAGAGAGAACCTTTTCAGAGGCCACTCCCAGTCTCTGGAACTCCCTGCCAAGAGAGACTAGTTTTTCCCCCTCTCAGTTGTCCTTCCACTGGCAGGCAAAGATGTTTTTATTCAGGCAGGCCTTGGGCACATAAGCAGGGTTTAAGTGGTTGGGTGATGTCTATTTCTGTTGTGGTGGTGGTTTTACACCAAACTATGTTTTGTAAAGCCAAAACATGCTTTGGTGCTATGCCTGAATCTATTCAGGCTTACAGACTGTGATTTGCAAGGGGTTGCCAAACCAGAATTACTTCCACACTAGGAGATTAATGCAGAATTCCCATGCTTCATTCACTCGCTTTTTAACAGGTTATCCACGTGATGCTGTCATCCATTTATTGTCATCCTATATTTTCCCTGTGGTTCTCAGATTGCAGAAAGCTTTTTACTCCCATAAAAATGGAAGGGGTCACAATCTCTACATGTGTAGATCCTTTAGCACTAATTTTATGTCTTTTTTAAAGGTATGTTTTTGATGTGGGCAGTAATAAACCATAATACAAAAAAAATCAACTTTATAGGCTTATAATGGTCTAGCACGATATGTCTATATATTTTTTTCAAGGAAGAGAGGTATAATATTAACCATAACGTTATTGCTGGAACATGATGATACAATAATGCTAATTTTAAAAGAATTGTTTAAACAAAACTTTCCAGTCACTGCCATTTTGAAAGTGATCGGAAAAGTGGTGTATGAGCGGGGTATGTGTGTGTGTGTGTGTGTGTGATTCTTTTAAAAATTAACATTATAGCATCATGTTGTTATAGTACCACAGCTCTCTTTCACTTTTTGAAAACTGTTCTACCCAGAACTTTATTTTAGCAATAGTTAAAAGATTGTTTGAAAAACAAAAAACAAAAATGAGGTCATAAAATTGTGCCCAGCACAAAGGTTATAATAAATGTGTCCTAAGCTTCAAATGGCCACATTCATGGAAACAATGTCACACCTGATGGTATGGATAGAACATCAAGGGATGTACACATAGATAAAGTACAATATTCCCTATAGTGTGGGAAGTCAATTGCAATTCTACATGTAATTTACAATGGAAGAGCAATGACTGGGCAACACTAGAACCTAAGCATCTGGAAGCAGTCCAGGTTATCAAACCACAGTTTCAAGCTGGTTCTCAAATGACTGTTTGCGTTAACTGTGGTTTGTTCTTATGTCTGAATTCATAAATCATACTTAGATCTGTTGCTCTGCCTTAAGAGGCTGCTGCATCATGGAGTTGGGAGTAAAATTTACCAAGCTGAGTGCTGAACAAATGGAAAATGAAAGCAGATAATCATCTCTAAACCATTATTTGATCATTGTACGTGCAAGAGAAAGAGAGCCCATCTGGAAGCTCAAACCATGGAGTGTGTTCTTGACTATTGTTACCACAAATTATGGTTTGGTATGATATCTGAACTGACCCTAAAGAAGGGACGCGATGGGAAGAAATATGCTTCACTGACTGGAGAAGTGCCAGTAGATGGCACATGGTGAGTATCCAGTTGGCTTTATGCCTGATACGTGATTTTAAAGTCATGTTTATAGCTTTGTACATATTTACCAAGGATCTTCTCTTTTGTGCCTTTTTGGAGTGTTATTTTGGACCCCTTAATTTTCTCTGTCCTTGATGTGAAGGGTGTTGATGTATCTACTACACTATAAACTGAAACTGGTACAGAGCCATTCCCTCTGCCCAGAGAACTGTAGTTCTGTGAGAGGCTCAGGATCTTTTACGCTAGTCTTATCAAACTACAATTCCCAGGATTCTATGGGTTTAAATACAATCATCTGGGACAAAACTGGCATGTTAGTAGTGAACATGGGCCTCTCTTTCCCTTACAGGTACAGACGTTAGTCACTGTAAGTGCAAAACAATTTATGTTGCATAACTTATAGTGTGGCCCAAGTCTTCCTGCAACAGTTCCTAATGTATCCACTTAGGGTTGCTTTTCCAGAGCAACAGTGAAACTTACACACTTCCCAGTGAAAAGCCAATAGGAGTAGAGTCAACAACATTTCAGTGCCTTTTGATCCCCATGGAAAACCTTGTTGTATTTCTCTCGCCCCCTCCCCCCAGCACTTGCCCACATATCTTGCTTGAAAATAAAGGCAAAGACAGCTTTAAGATTTCTCCTTCACTAATACTGCAGTTCCCTACTTTTGTGCTCGTTTTAATGCTGATGTTGTTGTTATATATAATTTATTTGCGAGCTCATGTTTGCAGCAAATCAATCAGCAAAGCCATCCTTATTAATAAAGGATCTTCCATAGAATCCCAACATTGATTTCTCCATCGCTGCCTCTTATTAAAAAGTTCCCTGGTGTGAGAAAGATGCTAACTAGAAACTAATATGCATTGTAATGTCTCATACATTTTCTTGTTCAGACAAGTGAAGGTTGGCAAATGTCTTGCTCAAAGGATTTACCTGCTGTTATGATAAAATAAAAACATACTCCCAATACTTGCTTCTGCTGACAGGCCTTTTAAGAGCTTTGTATTTCTCCCTTTTGTTAAGGTTTTGTTTTTTTTTTTTTTAAGTTAAATCCTATTTATTATACCTTGCTGTGCTATTTGGGGTTTTGTTTTTGTTTGGGTTTTTTTTTTAATGAATGACAGGCGCTTATCACCTATCAGAAATTGATGTGTCTAAATACCTAGTAGAGGAAACAAGAATACTAATGAAATTTAATAATATGTTGAGTCTTTCCAGTGAATAGTATGATAGAAGCAGGATTATAGCTCTCAGTTAAATCCTGACCTCTTATAGTGCTGCAGTTTTGGTGGCTCTTTTACAGTGCAATCTTTTGCATGTTTATTCAGAAGTCAGTCCTAATGTGTTCAATAGGACTTACGCCCAGGTAAGTGTGCATATGAATGCAGCCCCAGCCACTATTGAAAAGCCTGCTAGCATAAAGCTGAAATCCAGTCCAGAATCATTTTGACTAGAATAGAATATAATGGGGAAAATGGTACTTGAAATTAGTTTCTGAGATGTTGCTGTTATTATTATAGTGTGGGGCTATGCCAGGTTAATATGACCAAATATTTACCTGACTTTACACAGCAGTGATGTACAAGAATTTTGTTTCCATTCACTAATAACTCAAAAATGCAACATTTGCAACCCCGAACGTGAACAGCAGCACAAGTTTTCTGAAAATGATAGCAAATTCCTGAACTTCTGTTCATCTATGCAAAATGCGCAGTTTAAAAGATGTGCACTTATAAAAAATGTACATTTAAAACTCACAACTTTAAAAATGCACAATTTAAAGTTGTGTATTTTTAAAGCTGTGCACTCTTTTAAATATTCCCATTTTCACGCTTTAATGGGGAACAAGCGCACAGTTTAAAAATGCACATGTGAAGAAATGCATAGCTTTTAAAATGCACTTTAAGTTATGCATGTTTTAAGTTATGCATTTTTAAATTTGCGCATTTTTAAAAAATTGCATTTTCATGCTTTAGTCAATGGGAGGGGGGAGTCCACACTTTTGGAAAACATGCATCCTTTTCCTTTTTGAATGAACAAAAAAACCCCAGATCACAGATGAGAATGGGAGTGAAATGAACCGAGCTTTGAAGTAAAGTTCGGAGAATTTCAGTGAACTTGAGCTTCCGTGGTTTTCCCATCCTTATTACACACAAGAGAAACTAAAACTAAGTACTAAATCATTACTCCATTATTTCTATTGGTATATATTATTATGTAAAGCATAACAGATAAGAGATAACAGTTAACAGATAAGCTTGATTCTGCTGTGAGTCCTTTCCAATAGAAGAACATATTAAGATTTGAAATATTCAACAGCAGAAATATACTCTCACTTCTTCTGAATATTAGCAGGTTCATTGGGGACATGCCGCTCTTATTGTGTCTTTAAAATAATTGAACAAAAATTATTTAAATCTTTAACTTTTAAAAGCGTAAAATGAAAGAGTAGCTCATTTTCTATGCAATCAAGTAAGAATAAGATAGTTCTACAGCAGTTGGGGCTGTACACATGAATCCCATAGATGGATGGATGGATGGATGGATGGACAGACAGACAGACAGACAGACAGAGTATAAGAGCAGATGCTGTGTATATATGATGGCAATGTCTGTGTATAAAAATGTTTTTGAATCAAATACTGGTAAAATTGTGGAAATTACAAATAATATTCAAATCGATCCAGCGGTGGTGGTATTGGGACATTTACAGAAATTTGGGTCAAGTCAGGTTGTTGAGGTGATTTCAACTTACTGGTTGCTAATAGAATATTAATTGCTCAGTTATGGGAAAAAAAGAGAGAATCTTACAGATTTGTAAAGACCTTTACAGAAACATAGCTCAAAGCACGTTTTGCTCTTCCAAAGAATAAATAGGAGATTCCTCTCCCATCCATTTTTCATGGACAAATATGTCCAGGTCTCTGTGGACAACATTGTCTGTGGCCTACTTTCATTCCCAAGTCATCATGGAACCTTGCTAGAACCTTGCTAGAACCTTGCTTGTGCTGATTTTGACATATTAGTCCTCCAGTGCAGAGCTTATCTGGAAACTTAGACATATGAAGGAAAATTAAAGAACTGCACATTGATTATGTCTTCAAATCTCCTAATATCTAGATAAAGGGCAGAAGGAACAGCAGAGTCTCCCTGCACCACCACTTTCCCATAGACTGTGGACTTATTTCCTGCCAGAATTCCCCTGTCTCTGAAAAATATAGTTTAAGATGTGGGTTGGTTTAATCCTCCCCCAAATAACAATTTTTTATGTCTTCAAGTTAATGCACTAGCCTTTTGAAGTCACGGATTTCATGTTTTGTTGTTTTTATACTCACTTCTATGATGTAATTTTGTTCATTCTGTGATAATTGAATTTCCCCAGCAGCAAAAAAAATCTGGTTAGAAGGCTGAGAAATTGTAGTATTTCTGCAAGAAATATGGAGGAAATACTCTGTATCTCCTGCAATAAATGAGAATTACATTGTTAACAGTAGCAGTCAGTGGCAGTTATTGTCCGTGTCAAACTCTGTCACCCAATGCTACCTCTCAGTGCATAGCAAGGACTTCCTTTTTTGCGCCATCAAAAACTGATCTGCTATAGTTCATTCCCACAGCCATTGTTCAAATAGTCTTTCACTGCTGTTATCTTTCTCCAAAGCTGGATCTGAGGTGTTTTATATTTACAGTGGAACAGGCAAAATACCCAACAAAAATCGGCAAAAGGACAGAGGAAAGAGCACGTTGTTAACACAGTTAAGTGCAGCCATGTACACAGTGATTGGATGTTATTCTCAGCACGTACTTAGGCTGTGTATTTCTGAAATATCCAAGGCAGGCACACCAATTGAGTTAAAGCCATTAACAGTGAGTCCCCATGAATCCCATAGCTTCTCATCATTCAATATCAGGCATTAAGATTGAATGCAGGCATCACCATACAAGATTACAGTCTCTGTAGAACCGGTACTGGAGAGCAGAAATGGGCAGCTCATCATCAGGCATAGAATTCTTCTACTCCAAATAATTGCCTATTTGCTCTGCATTCCTGCTCCCTTCCTTACGCTTAGATCCTCCTGCACATCTAGTTAGAACTTGCAAAATTAATATTGGGTTTCCTGTCACCTCACTCATTACTTTTGTCAGGGGAATTCAAGGAAGGAAGTCAAAAACATGCCTTTAAGAGGCTATTTCTTAAAGTCTTGCCCCCCTTCTTTTTGTGTAAATAGAAACCTGTCTGTTAACATGTCAGGTTATTTCTTTCTGCTACACTGGGAAGGACATCTGAATAAATTGCAATTCCACAGCACTGGCATTGTTGATAGATCACTGTAAGTTCTTCAGCTACAGACACACCTTTCCAAAAATGCAAAAGGTTTTCAAAAAGGAGGGGGGAACTATGTTAAATGAAACGATCTTCTCAATGCCTAGTTGAATCTATCTGTCAGTGTTCGAAGTGTGTGTGTGTGTGTGTGTTCGGGAAGAAACCTAGAGCAGCAAAGCGTAATGTCAACATTTAATGTAAATATATGTTTAACTGTGATCAATATCAAACCAAAGAGTTATTATGATCACAGACCAGCATAAATACAACTAAAACCAACATTTTAAACATTTGATCAACATTTTCCCAATCTTATTATCATTGCATTTGCATATTTTTTGGCAAAAACTTTAATCTGATGTCTGTTATTTACAGAAATAAAGCATCCAATTTATTCAGGAATTATCTTAAATGATAATTTCAGTCTTATCTGTATAAACAGTATGGTAAGACATGTATAACAGACTCAGCCTCTCTAATCCCCACAAGGACTTCAATGTACAGCAAAAAGAATATCCTGAAATCTTCCTTGTAACAGTACAGACGGTAAAACATTGCCGTAGGAAGATTTAACACTTATAAATATTTTGCCACTTTGAACCTATAACTGAGATTCACATGCACAAATCATGGAGAACATGTTTTATTTACTAAAGACTTTACATTTTGGAGATATAAATCCCTAGTTTTCAGACATTAAAATCTGAGCCTGATTGGTTCTCATCATTATCAAAACCATGGAGAAAATGTCCAGTACATATATCTTGTTGCAAAGCACTTTCATCCAAGCAGAAAATTTGGTATCATTACATAACTGACCAAATAGCCATACAGCTTCAGAAGAGTACAGCCAAATCCAAAGGCTGAAAGCACTGAGCTGGGCCCTAGATCCCATTGAGTTGAACCCAAATAACTTGGCTCCAAATAAAGAGCTGAGGCACCAAGGTGTCTAGGAAGGCCAAGAACAGACCAGAGGAAGGGTGCCTGTTCAGCCTCCACAAATGTCCAGTGTCTTTAATCCAGATTGCACCTCCAAGCAGCAACTGGATAATAGACTTGGCCTTAAAATGTCTCAGTGCTGAGGGTGCTATTAGAATAAAAGAAGTGGACAATTGCAGAACCTAGCTGATTGTTACAGCTTTAGCCCTATTTCTTTGCAAAGACTAGGCAAGAAAAGATTTCAAATAGGTAACCAAATACTTACAACTAGAGACCTACTCAATCCAATTACCATTTAGGGCATCTAAAAATTCAGCCATGTTTAGGAAAAACATCATAATCTTAGTTCTGTCATAATTAATCAATAATGGATTCATAGAACAATGAACAGCAATGCATCCAAAAGATATAAAACTCTCAGCCTTGTCTGAGAAAGCAGGGGCTTTCCCCCCCCCTTTTTTTAAGGGGGGGATTTATTACATTTCACCATATCAAACAATAATAATTTAAGTAGTTTGGGGATTTTGTTTCCAAAGCTATGTTAGATGAAAAGGCCCCAGACTGTTGCATTACAGCTAAAACTAGGGAGAAGTATTTTTCTGGTATATTTTTGAAAGGAAATTGTGCTTTTTCATTTCAAAGTGATTGTCCAGTAGATCTTACAGACTGCCCTGACACTCAACCTAGTGAGGTCAGTGATTTAGGGCACAATCCTATCTGGATAGCCACCAGCCTCCAGACTTGGAGGCTGTGAACTAACCTATGCAGGTCAGCTGGAGCATGGAGGAGATCCTCTCTTCCATGCTCCAGCCACCCTGCATTTTGGCTAGATGGGCAATCTTACATGTCTAGCTGTGGCTTCGGGCAGCAGAGGGGAGGGGAGGAGCCTGGTGACCCAATTTGAAGCTGTGAAAAGCAGGTTCCATAGTCTCCTCCCTTCCCTGGGACCACTCCCTTTCCCCCATCTCCACGCTCCATTTTTTAGCACGGAGATGAAGCCAGCGTGGAGAGAACTGCACCAGCTACCAGGGGGCAGGGCGGGGAGTGAGGAGTGTGGTTTCGGGGCTCCAATTGGTTCTGACCTTGAATCCCAGAAACCGAACAATCCTATTTATTTGTTTATTTGTTTATTAGATTTATTAGCTGCCCATCTGGCCAGCTATCTGGCCACTCTAGGAGGTGTACAATACAAATAACACAAAATACAACATAATCAACAAAACAACATTGCTCTAAAAAACCCCTAAAAGGTAAAGGTGTCCCCAGCCAGTCGTGTCCGACTCTAGGGGGTGGTGCTCCTCTCCATTTCTAAGCCAAAGAGCCAGCGCTGTCCGAAGACACTTCCATGGTCATGTGGCTGGCATGACTGAACACCGAGGTGCACGGAACGCTGTTATCTTTCCCGCCGAAGCGGCACCTATTTATCTACTTGCAATTTCTTGCTTTCGAACTGCTAGGTTGGCAGGAGCTGGGACTGAAGACGGGAGCTCACTCCATCACGCGGCACTTGGGTCTTGAACTGCTGTCCTGCCGACCTTCTGGTCTGCAGTTCAGCGTCATAACCACTAAGCCACCATGGTCCTAAAAAAACCTAACCCACCCCAAATGCCTGCCTGAACAGCCAGGTTTTCAAAGCCTGGCAGAAGCTCATCAAAGAGGTGGCATGGCAGAGGTCACTAGGGAGGGAATTCCACAAATTGGGGGCCACCACAGAAAAGGCCCTCTCCTCACCTAGTCCTCACCAGCCTAGCTGTCCTAGCTGATGGGACAGACAGAAGGCCTTCCGAGGCCAATCTTGTTGAGCAGCATCCCTGATGTTGCTGGAGGCACTCCTTAAGATAGACTGGACTGGAACTGTATAGAGTTTTAAAGGTCAAAACCAACACCTTGGATTGGGCCCAGAAAACAACTGGCAACCAGTGCAACTCCTTCAACACTGGAATGATGTGATCTTGCCAACAGCTGCCTTTAATCAGGCGTGCTGCCACATTCTGCACCAGCTGCAACTTCCGAACAGTCTTCAAGGGTAACCCCACATACCCTTGTTCACCCAGGAGCTGTCTAGGGGGCATAGGATTGCTCTCTTAATCACCCAGCTTAAATTGAATAAGGCACCAGGGCCTGTATTTCACCATCTGTACTTAAGAAGAATTGAATTGGTAGACTCCCCTTCTAGCGTCCTTTTACATATTATGTAATAAGGTCTCTTTCCCCATTTGTGGCATAAGGGAATTATAGTGCCTATTTTCCAAAAAGGTGGGTAGGTAATTATTGTCCAATAAGTCTTATTTTAGTAACTGGGAAAATTTATGCTAGGATTGTATGTAAATAATAATGTAATTGCCTTTTAGAATGGATAAGGGAAACTAAAGTCCATAAAAAACAAAGAAATAGGCTTCAGGTCAGGTCAGTGTTTGCTTTTGTCCACCTTGCAGAAAAGTATTCAAATTGACAAATTCAAAGGGGATTTATTGTGTATTTATAGATCCCAAACCAGCTTTAGATTTAGTTCCAAGGAATTTGTTATGGGTAATGTTAGAGGCACTCACCACTGATAGTAGATTTTTGTTATTAACTTGGAATATGTATAATCAAACTGAAATACAAGTGTGCTATGGACAAGTGGGACACTTCTCTTATTCATTTATAACAATAAGAATACATCAAGGATGTGTGATAGTTCTGTTCTTGTGTTCAGTATTGTAATTTTAGGAAGCCATAAATGGAGGGCATGTTCTAAGATTTATTTAGCTGGAAAAGAGAACTGGCGAGGGGTGGACGAAAGTCACTTACCTGTCATCGAAGGCCGTTCGCGGTGGGGGGGAGCGCTTTGCTGCTCCCCCCGCGAAGTTCAGGCCGGGGGGGGAGGCTTCCCGCCTCGCCCGGCCGAAATTCAGGCCGGGGGGGAGGCTTCCCGCCTCGCCCGGCCGAAATTCAGGCCGGGGAGGAGGCGCCTCGCCTCGCCCGGCCGCGAACGCGAAAGTAAAAAAAAAAAAAACTTCCCCTGATAGGCTACGTGACGATTCACGTAGCCTATCATGGCTAGATCTGCAAAGTCAGCCGTGATAGGCTACGTGAATCATCACGTAGCCTATCACGGGTGACTTTAAAAAAAAAAAGCGCGTACGCGAATGGCGGCCCCCATAGGGAGCCGCCATTCCCGTTCCTTATTTGGTGGCTGTAGATGTAAATGTAAACATTTACGTAGACTACAGCCACCAAATAAGGAACAGGAATGGCGGCTCCCTATGAGGGCCGCCATTCGCGTACGCGCGCTTTTTTTTTTTTTTTTAAAGTCACCCGTGATAGGCTACGTGACGATTCACATAGCCTATCACGGCTGACTTTGCAGATCTAGCCGTGATAGGCTACGTGAATCGTCACGTAGCCTATCAGGGGAAGTTTTTTTTTTTTTCTTTCATTACAATGGCGGCGGCGGCAGCCGGTCGAAAGACCGGCTGCTGCTCCCGCCTCGCTCGAAAACCCGCCGAACCGCCGGCCGGACCAGCCACCGGGAGGGACATTCGCAAAAGGTAAGTCCCGTCCCGGGGGGTGTGCGGGGGGCGGGGGGGTGCGGAGGATTTCTCCCCAAAACTTGTTCGGGGGGCCGAACACGTTGGTGCTCGGCCCCCCGAAGTTTCGGGGAGAAATTCTCCGCCATCCCTAGAACTGGCTTGTTTAAAAATAAATGCTTCTTTCAGTTAGCATAATGTTTGACTACTGGTTTCTCTCCCTCACCTTCAAGCGAGTACTCTTATGTTTTGATTTCAGATGAGAGAAACAGCTATTTTGTTGAGTTGTTGATTTAGTCCATATATAAAGATATATCCATCTCTGTTCTTTAAAATGAGTCCTCCCTACGTCTTGATTTTGGGGTTCTGTAAGATACCTCAATGGTCTATCAAAAAATATACAGATATGTTGACGGAGTTTTTTGCTGTTATTTAGAGATTGTAGAAGCTGTATTATTTACTTCCTTTTATTGCACAAGTCACTAAATCACAGATCAAGTTTTCAAAAGGCAGTTAAGACACCCAATGAAGGCCGTGTTAGGGGGAGATTACCTAAATTGGGCCCACATCACATTTTTACTTTAGAAGTATCTGCAAACAGAGATGGAATATTACTACAGCTGGTGTGTGTAGGAGAACTGGGGAGAAGTCGTGGAAAGGTGTAACACAGGATTGGTACAAGCCAGCAGGGCTTAAGAAAAGTTAGTAGCTCTGCTGGATATCTCTCTTCCCTCACCTGTAGGATTGCTTTGCCTGTTAGTAAGAAAGTAAGTGTTCATATTCAGCAATTCTAAATATTTGGGAGGTAGCTTTAATTGACAAAGAGGTTTGCCAAAGTGTCTCTTGATGTCTATTGAAACCTGAAAATGTAGGGAGTGAATTCATTCCCGCAGTATTCATTCCCATAATACTAGGCAGGAAGGAAATAAACCTGAAGGCAATATTACAGTTAATAGAAATGTGTGTGTTTTTTTAAATGGATATATTAAATAAAATAACCCATACTACGCGAGTAAAAAATATTGTTGAGTGTCAGTTCAAGCATTACCAGTTTAAGTACTACGTGATACCTGATAGGATAACAGTAATGTCTAAAGTGATCAATATCAAAAGCTATTAGAATGAGAAAATAGATTTAAGATATAAAAAGCAATGAGGTTTTTTTGTAGTGTAAAAAGCTTGCAATTGAGGGTTTTTTTCCTCTGCAGAACATTAAAGAGATTACAGAGAAGTAGAATGGGTGACCACAAGTGCTTGTAGGTCAATTCTTATTAGAGACTCATTTTACTTCCATTAGAGGTGAACTAGAAAGCAACACAGACCATTTGTATATGATCTTCTGCCGTAAATTAAAGTCCATGACATCATTTAAAATTCTGGCTGGTACATTTGATGAAAACTGACTTTGTTTCTTTTCTATAATAGTAGGAACAGCAAAATAATATGGCATCATTTTTCATTCAGATAAAATGACATGACTTTGCTGGAAGAGGTCAAAGAAGCTTGGCAAGTACATGTTGTTGTTTTTAGAAGCTGCAATCCTGAAGCTGGTTAATCTCATGTTGCTCAAATGGAGGCCCTGAAATTCTGGAACACACGATTTCAACAAACATTTCATGAAACCCATCATTACTCAGCATTTTTTCCCCCTGACATCTTGCTCCAAGTTGAGAACACTGACATTCCATTGAAATGAGTAGGACTTGGACACACTCTCCTAAGTACAGATGGCAGCCATAGGCTCCAGAGAACTGCGAGCACAGCAGCAGTAATCCGTCTACCTCGTGTGTGGATACTGCCGCACCCACTCCCCTGTGCAGCTCCTATATCAGGACACAATCCCACGCTTGGCCCATTGTCTCTGCCAGCACTAGCCACAAGGGCGAACAGATGTGGGTTTTTCTTATTAGCTCCTCTCCCGCTGGAGTATGCCAGGTCCTTCCCCCTGACCTGTCCCTGGCTCCACACCTGCCACTGCCAAAGTGCCGGAATTTTTTAAATGAAAAATTGGCGGACCTTGTAGAGGCAAGTCGGTTTTAAAACTCAACAGAGGGTTGTCTTCCCCACAAAATCCTCTCTGCCATACTTGCAAAGGCGCTTCTAATCTGGGGTGGGTCATATGTCAGCAGCATGGCAGCAGTTCAGATTGGATGTCCCCATTTCCCTCACAACTCTATGATTTTATTATTTTATCCATTATGTTGTATGTACCTTACCTCACCTGGCCCTATCTCTGTTGACTGTTCAATGCCAGAGGAAAAACATTTTTATAAACTTTATCTATATCCCCAGCTCAGTGCAAACCAGCTTCTTCTTTCTCAGTGTAATGTATGATAGCTTAAAAAAAAACAAAAAACTTAGTCTCTCGAGGACTTGTTATATAGCAGCAACCCTGCCCTCTCCCTCACACTCACACGGAAGAGGTTGTAACTGATCCCAGAAGGTGGAGATTCTTCCTGAGAGGGTATAATGGGGAAGTGAGGAAGACATCTCAGCACAGAGAATCTCTTTATAGCACAAGCACCAGAAAGGGCTCTGTGGCATGGCAGAATAAGAGGGACATGGCCAAGCACTGAATGCACGCACAAGAGCCCTAATCGGTGCCATGGGGGCAGCGGAGAGGAGGGGATATGGCAGCAGGGAGAACCTCTGTTTTCAGCACAGAGGTCATAATGGCACCCTTGGGAGGGCAGAGAGTGGGCAGGGCCTTGGAGGAGAGGCCATGGCAGGGAAGGAAGTGGGCAGGGCAGGGCAGAGAGGCAGGGGCAGAGCAGAGGTAGGGGCAGAAAAGCAGGGCAGAGCAGAGAGGCCAGTCAGGGGAGCAGAAAGGTGGGCAGTTATCCAGAGCAGAGAGCACCTTGACAGGGCACACAGTTGCAGGGCCTTGGAGGAGAGGCCATGGGCCAGATCCAGTGATGCCACAGGCCACATCTCATTCAGAGGCCAGGGGCTCCCCACCTGTGACTTAGGGCATAAGGGTATGTTAAGGGTACAAGCATCCTATGTTAAAAGAATGGAATAGATTATTGTACCTTGTAATCTTTTAGTCTGTAGTTTTCAATGGTGCTGATACCAAAGTCACTGTTGCTGATGCCATGCATAGGGATGCTGGAGAAATTCGAGTCAGGCTGAAATGAGCTCAGAATTCTAAGAATCTGACCGGCGGAATCCACTGCAGAGTGACCCACTCAGGCTGCGTGGAGTCCATGGGCTTTCAGATTTTTTTTTTTTACTTTCCCAAAATTTACGCATATTTATTCATAGGAAAATACGCAAGTTTCTGCTGAGGAAAATATGTGAAATGTTACATATTAAAGTAAATTATGTACATTGTTACAGAACCTCTTACATAATTATTTGCGTATTTTTCTGCATGACAAAAAACTTGCATCCGTCTGTGGGCGGACGATGGAACAAAAGGTGCTTGACAATCTACAAAACAGATGGAGTGGATTTACACAGTCCGTACATTCCCAGCCACACTCACGGCATCTCAGATATAAACAGCTTGAACAAAGTCACTCTGACTTCCGTTTGACATACTTCCAAGAAAGGGCACATGGGATTGCAGTCTTAAAGTGATAAACATTTTTATTCTTCTGGAGAATGTTTATAGGCTTAAAAATCCTAGGCTGACTTTGCTGGATCAAACCGGAAACACTGCCTAAATTGGTATTTTTATATGCATACACACATGTGTAGTTAAAGGAAATACTTGAATCGATTCAATAATTCTCATTTTCATATACCTGCTTTAAAAAAATCAAATACAGTAGCATTCTCCTTCATTTCTACAGCACCTGCAAATTTTGAAATTTAAGCCTGCCTGAACCTCTGTTCAAATGAATAGAGATTTCCCTTATTCATCCATATCTCATTTAAAATACTCTTAAGAATTTATTAACATGTTTTAAATAATTGTTTCAAAAAGTGTTACTGCTTGACATATTTAATATTACTTCTGACTTTTTAAGGAAGATCCACCCAGTTTAATTTAAAATATTTTTAATCTCTGGTTTGTGAAAAAAAAAAGGTTTCTGTTGGTGATGTAAACTGGGAGTTCAAAGGAGTTGCTTCATGTGCTGGGGCTGCAACCCCACCACTGCCTTGTACTCAGACTCTTGCATAGCTTACTTTTCCTTTGCCGTGCCTCCCACAGCAGGCATTTTGTGGTGGTGCTCAGGACAGTTTATCAAATTGCCAAATGTGCCCATGCCCCAAAAAGTATGCTTACCCCTAGCCTAGTGTAATGTCCGCACTTATACAAAGCTGCATATAAAAAACTGTAATGTGTGCTCAGATGAAACTGTTGTGGTGTTGGCCACATAACAAAACATGGTATTTCTTCGTTGCTTTAATTTGGGTATTGTGGTTATGGCATCCAATCCCATCCTTCTCATCAGGGTAATGTTTTCCAAACCTTTTGACCTTCTTTCTGGCACCTCGCAACTCTGCAACAATGGTCTTGTTCCACAGATGAATGTGCAGAGAGTACTTTGCATGCAGTCATACGCATATAGGGATGGACAGACTCACTGGAGCCTGTGCTCAGAGGGCGCTCTAGCCGCTGCTGCTCTCCCATGCAAGCCAGGCTGTGTGAGCCGCTAGAGGGCTCGGAGAGCTGTCTAGAAGCATGTCACAGCATCCCACTCTTCCATGCGACCTGCCATCTTTTATGCAAGATGGGGCTCTATATTTATGTATATTTACTGTCCACAGTGGTAATGGCCCTTCATGGCTGCCATTGTGTGCAGCAGTAAATATACAAAAATATAGAGTCCTGTCTTGTGTAAAAGATGGCAGCTTGAAAGGAGGGCATGCGGCTGCTGGGCGTGAATGGGACGGGTTCAGTAAGTCCCGGATGTTCACATGGCTCAGCGGGCGAGGCGGAAGATTAGGGGGGCAAGGGGTGGGGTCTAATGGACTCCCAGACCCAGTTGGGTCCCCTCACCATCCCTATATGCATATAACTGTCTAACCTTGGCCAAGCTCAGATATAGGCTGCAAGGTCCAAGGCCAGCTGGGGGTCCACTTCCAGCATGGGCAGACCAAGGTCCAAAGGGCCAGAGGCAGATAATGTGGCAGGAGACAGGCTGGTGGTGTGGTTCTGGAGCAGGCAGACTGTCCTTTCTTGACCATGAGCAAGAGCCCATAAAACATGACTTATGCCTGGGAGCGGCTTGGTCAGTCAGTCAGGTAGTAGGTAGGGTCAGGCTGGTGTTTCAGGACAAGCAGACAACTTGCTCTGACAAAATCTGAGAATGTTTATTTCTGCTGGGCCAGGTTTACCACTCCCTGGCTCCACCTTTTTCCTGAAGAAAGGCCTTACAAAATCAATATTATGTTGCCAATTTTCCATGAATGTATTCCATTGTTATCTCTTTTCCATCACTCTAATATAATCTGATTGTGTCAATGTAGCCATGAGGACAAAATTCCACATTGTATCTACCCATTCTTTGAACGACTGTATTGTTTGCAGTCTCCAACTCTTAGCATCTGGAATTCTAGCCGTAGAAGCCATATATAATGCCAGTTCTTTATGTTGTTTATATACAAATCCATCCATATAATTCAAGAGGGTCTAAAGGAATTTCTTATCCTAATATTTTGCCATTACCTTACTACCTGCTCATCATTATTATTATTATTAGTAGTAGTAGTAGTAATAGTAATAGTAATAGGACATTCCCACCAAATATGATTTAAAAATTTCCTCTTTGTTCTGGCAGTTCCAGAAATTGACCAAAAAATGCCCATTTATTTTACTTATTTTCACTGGTTATATACCACCTAGTCATAATTTAAAAGTTTTATTCTTGGATTGAGATATTTAAAGAAAAACTGTGATCTTTGTTCCACAGATTTTCCCATATCTCCATTGACACATTTCCTTCTATATTTTCGCATATTTAACTATTCAGTATCTAACCAGTATCTAACTAGTATCAAACCCATTTTGGTTTTGTATCATATTTTAATAACAATTTGTAGAATTTAGATAATTAATTATCTCCTACTTTTAAATCTTGTTTTTTAAAAAAATTCTGTCAACTCTCTTAATTCTGAGATATATTCTGAGATACCCTGTTAAAAGTGACTACATCTGAAAATATTCAGACCACAGAGGAATTAAAACCTTTTAATTATTCTATCAATTCTGATGCTATAATTTAAATTCTGTAATGTAAATTTAATCTTTATATCTAAACTACTTATTTTCTTTCCAGATTTTTATAATTTAAATTCATGCCTTATTCCAGTTCCTCTATTACTGAATATTCCTTTTTTGTGTGCTTCCTTTGCTCAAGAAGTATTACTTCCCTGTAAAGAGATGTGCAATGATGCTCCTATTAAAGATTTTTCAAACATTGAAACCAGCAAATTGGGTTCCAGCAGCCACCCTGGTATCTTAGTTTGACTTGCAACATAAATATAATGTCAAATTAGGGGCTGACATTCCTCCTTTTTTTCTTTTATCTTATAGAATATTTGCTTTGAATCTAGGTTTCTTCCCATTCCAAATGTATTTGGACAGAAGTTGTTGCCACCTACTGCTTTGTCGTATTGAAAAAACGTTATTTTTGGTGATACTATCATTTGGCTGCGGCAATTATTTCTATAAAAGTAAAATATAATTTTTCCTGCTGCTTTATTAACTGAGTAAACTTTTTATACAGAGGCTTGTAGATCTTTTTATTCTTTTATCATCTCACAGTGAAATCTCATACATGTCTACTTAGAAGTAAGTCCTATTGAGTTCAGTGTGGTTTACTCTCAGGTAAATGGGTATAGGATTGCAGCCTAAATTACTCCATCTTTATCCCCAAATATCTTACTGGTTTTTCATACTAAGTATATTTTTCTTTTACTTGTTTTATCTAAGTTATTACTTATATTAATTCCTAGAATATTTGTTCTTTCTTTATTAAATTTATGACCCACTAGTAGACCAAATTGGTTCTAGAAATGGACTAGTAGCCAGGGCAGATGAAGGGCTCTGGCATAGTATGATTGTATCTGCCAGGTCCAGTCAGTGACCTTGCTGCCCTGTTTTTAACTAACTGAAATCTCTGGGCCATTTTTCAAAGGAAGCTCCATGTATAAAGCAGTAATCAAATGAGAGGTTGCAGTAATCCAAATGAGAGGTTACTAGAGCATGGAGAATGTAGTGAGGCTATCTCTCCATACAGAGTTGCAGTGGGTCTATCGGCCTAAGCTGATAAAAGGAACTCTATGCCACTGATGGCCACGCCCCCTTGCCTGGGCCCCACCCACCCCATTTTCCTTGGCCATTGATAATTTGGTGGGTTTCTCAGCTTTTGCACATTTTTTTTTCCCATTCTAAAAGGTTGAAATGCCTCTCCTAAGGCTTAGTTGCTGGTAGTGAGAGCTTTAAGTTACACAACATGATGGTATTTTTGGCCCTGCCCTCGACTGTTTCTTATATGGCGTCTCAGAGCCATACTTTTCTAAATTCGCAAGCTATTGGAGGTGCAAACATGAAAAAATGGTGTCTTTTCAGTGAAATTCTCAAATAATCCCACCCCAGCCACACGCACACCCACCCACCCACACGGTACACACCAGAAGGGGTTAAATTTGCCTACTTTTTCTTTGGAGAATTCAGAAAGTATGAAGCACTTCACCATCCTCTTTGGCTATGACTGGTCTAGGCTCTTTCAAACAGCTATTGGTTTGAAATCTGAGCAAATTAGACGTGTGTGTGTGTGTGTGTGTGTGTGCACATTATTTAAAGTTTTTTTTTCTATTTCCAAAGAGCAATATGGTAGCCACCATTTCATTAACCACTCATTTCAAATATAACCACCATTTTCCTCACTTACATATTAATCTGCTTTATCAGGCTAATGTGTCCCTGATCATGTGGAGAGTTCCTACTCATGTTCAAGAAACATAAATAGAACAGCCATGCAGATGCTGCTGCTGAGGATGGGGGGGGGGACAGAGCTGGCACACGCAGGGATGTCAGCACCGCAGCCTGGTCCCTGTCCCCAATTTTAGCCCTCACCCATTCCAAAGAATGCATGCAGAGGGCTATTCTCTTTCCAGGGTCACCATAGATCAAATTCATTGGGTTGAATCCAGATTTAGGTATGTGCAATTGTGCTGACAGAAGTGGAATTCTGTCCCCATGGCAGCCCTTCCAGCCCTACGTCAATCGTCACGTAGCCTATCACGGATGACTTAAAAAAAAAAAAAAATGTGTACGCGAATGGCGGCCCCCATAGGGAGCCGCCATTCGCGTTCCTTATTTAGTCACTGTAGTCTACGTAAATGTTTACGTAGACTACGGCGAAAATAAGGGCAACGCAAATGCGTTGCCCTTATTTTCGCCGTAGTCTACGTAAACATTTACGTAGACTACAGTGACTAAATAAGGAACGCGAATGGCGGCTCCCTATGGGGGCCGCCATTATCCGTACACACTTTTTTTTTTTTTAAGTCACCCGTGATAGGCTACGTGATGATTGACGTAGCCTATCACGGCTGACTTTGCAGATCTAGCCGTGATAGGCTACGTGAATCGTCACGTAGCCTATCAGGGAATTTTTTTTTTTCTTTTATTGCAATGGCGGCGGCGGCAGCCGGTCAAAAGACCGGCTGCCGCTCCCGCCCCGCTCGAACACCCGACAAACCGCCAGCCAGACCCGCCGCCGGGAGGGACATTCAGGGAAGGTAAGTCCTGTCCCGGGGGGGGGGGCGGGGGCGGGGGGGTGCAGAGGATTTCTCCCCGAAACTTGTTCGGGGGGCTGAACATGTTGGCGCTCGGCCCCCCGAAGTTTCGGGGAGAAATTCTCCGCCATCCCTAGCATATGGTCAAGGGGAGATCTGCTAAGATCAGGTAGAGGTACAAAGTTTGTCAGTGTCATCACAGGCCTTTTACACTTCTCCTTTTTTAGAGTCAATATCTACCAGAAGCGAGAATCATTTTTTCAAAGAAATCTTTGTGGAATTAAGACACAAAGCAGCACTAATTTGCATAGATATAGGTGGTGCCTGGGGCCATTTCGATTACAAAGTCAGTTGAAATGTAGTTCCTGTTAACAAAAGACCTATTCATTCATGTTGTAAACTTGGAATATTCTCTTTCTCCAAGTTATTCAACAAAAGTGTAAGTGGATTCAGGAGGAACGTATGTCCAGAAATGGAATTTATATAGTTAAGGATCCTTGACCAGTACCAGATGACATTTGGGCATGACCACCAAATCTGTGACTATGTTCCTCTATTACCACACCTCTTCTAACATTCATTAAGACATTTCTTGTTGTTAGCCCAATATATTTTTATTTATTTTTAAACAGCTCCAATTTTAAAAAACAAACATCGAAAAGGATGACTGCTCTGTCTTCCCCATAAATTATTTGGTATTCTTTCATACAAAAATGATACGAGTTGTTGGTGCTTTTTTGTTTTTGGTCTCGTTTGCAGCCTTTTGAACATGCGTTGAACAGTTGCGCATTAGCTGTGCTGACTGTTTTATGATGAAAGACTGGGATCTCAGCTGGGTAGCATAAGGAAGGTCATCTGCCAGCTGTCTTAAGCTATGACGATTTAATGGGGGGAACCAAGCTAATTTGGTTGTTTGGCAAAAGCCTCCTTTGATCTTCTTGTATTTATTTCACTTACTCAAATATGTAAGCACAGGGTGCTGAGCAACACAGAAAGAGTGAAAACATATTTCTCAAAACAGGCTTGCCTCATCTCCCCCTACCCCCCCCCGCCGCCGCCGCCAAAAAGAGCAGCAGTGTTTATCCTTTCACTAATGTCAGCCTTGAATATGTGACTAACCTAACAAGAATAATTGCCTAACTCTACAACTCTGTATGGGAAATTTAATTCCAAACGTAAGAACCTAGCTGGATCAGAATAATCCTGGTCTACTTGGTCCAGCAATATTTTTCTGACTGTGGCTTGCAGATATTCCAGGCAGACCACAAACAGGGTGTGCAGGGAACAGCCTGGTCTTCCACAATCCTAGCTCTGAATGTGACACTTCCCTACCGCCAGTGTGACTAATAGCCACTGATAGATCTATCTTCCATGAATTTGTCTAGTCCATTTATAAAAACTATCTCAGCTAGGGGCTATCCTTTGACCATGCACTAGCACAGTTTTCCCCAATGTAGTGGCCTCCCATATGTGTTGGTCTACAACTCCCATCAGCCAATGGTCAGGGATGGTGACTGTTGCAGTCCAAAACATCTGGAGGGAACCAGGTTGGGGAAGTCTGCACTAGCAAATTCTATAAGGGCACAATCCTAGGCATGTTTAGACAGAAAAAAAATCCTACAACTCCCAGCATTCTACACCTGGCTGGGGAATGCAGGAAGTTGTAGGACTTTTTCTGTCTAAATATGCGTAGGGTTGCATTAATTATGCACTATGTGAAAAAGTAAGTAGTTTGATTTGTCTGTCCCAAACCTATGACTAATTAATTTCACTGGGTCCCCCCAAATTGTAGGATTAGGAGAGAGGAAGGAGGGATCTATTCACTTCCTCCATGCCATATATAATTTTATAAACTTGACTCATATTCTTCTTTAGTTATCTTGCCCCCCTCCAGGACTTCTAATTCTGCATTGTGTGATTCCCCCCCCCCCATTTGTTGTACTCTTTTAAAACGTTTCAGATAGATTTGTTTGGTTTTTCCCAGTCATAGATACTAAGAATAGCTGCCACTAGAGCTAGGGCTAAAAACAGAATACAGACATCATGCAGAAGGCAACATCTTACATCAAAAGATCAATGTTGCAAAGCATTATGGTTGCTTGTATAATGACTCTCTTTGGGGGGGTTGCTAATACCAACTGGGTTTTCGTGTCTCAACAGCCCCAACGGAACCTTTGCTGTGCAAATTTGCTGATGGAGGGCAAAAGAAACGACAGAATCAAAGCAAGTACACTCAGAATGGGAGGCCATGGCCAAGAGAAGGAGAGGTGAGTTGCAATTATCGGCAACGATTTCTTGGATATTTGGCAGGTGATGCTTGTGGGGCTGGCTTGAGGGACTTTAATAAAGTCAGGACAAATTAGTTTTTAATGTTGTTGCTAAGGGTAAAGGCATAGTTAGAGGTGAGATTACAAAACCATGACTTAAATGAGTTTCATCCCAATGACAATAGTAGTGTTAAATTAGCATAACAGAGATATTTAGCATAAGGATTTAAGACTGCTGTCTTATGCTTAGTAGCTTCTAGGAATGTGCACTGGATTCGGCAAAATCCACAACCAAATCAAGCTGATTTGGACAGATTTGGGAGATATCTCAACAAAAGTGGGGCTCCTTCAAAGCAGACTGAATCCGAATCTGAACACTCCTGCAGAAAGACACAGAGACACAGACAGTATGACTCCAAAAACTGATAAACATCTCTCCAAGCTGTCCATATAAGGAAATCCCGAGGGTGGGGGATGTAGTTGTGACTGGCAGCTATAGAATCTAATCACAGTGAATGTTTGTATCAGCCAGAACACTCCAGTGCCAGAGTTTTGCAGGAGGGATGTTGAAGTAATATATCACAGGAATGATTCAGTGTTCAGTGCTCTTTGCCAGTTTTCTCTGCCAGGAGCAGGAATGTTAAAGAGGTTTGGTGGAATCTGTGGGACTTGGAAGGGTGTAGTATTGGGTGCATGCTTGGAAAATGCTGGATGTTCAAGTATTGTTGCTACTGTTTGTTCAACATCTATCATTCAACCCTATCCAATTGCACTTTCTGTGACTTTGGTGCCAAGTTCAGCAGGAAAATAATGTTTAACTGCTTTCATTCTTCATAAATCCCTAGCTCCTGCACCTATCCTTCAAATATTTTGCAGGTTTCTTGCCTATAGACACCTCTACACTGTATGTCATTTTCATAACAATTGCCCACAAAAAATATAGGGAGATAAATGCATCAGGGTTTTTTTGTAAACTCCAAAATTGTCAAGCCTACACTTTCACAAAGCTCTGTGTACCTATTTACCTTAAACCTGGCAGATATGATCCCCTCAGAAAGGGCAATTATTCCTGCAAATTTCATCCAATTCTGCTATTAAATAAAGAAGATATTGGCAATTCCCATTAAAAAAATTCAAAATTTAAAGGCATCTAGCACAAACGCCCCTGCACCTATTTAGTTCCCTCATAATGGACTACTATTTCTGCAAATGTCATCCAGTTCTGACAAAGGTATAGCCATTTGTTGATTTACACTGATAGTCAATGGGAGGCAAGAAGATTTTGCATTTCTAAATCAAGATTTGGATTTGGACCTCAAATCAAATGTGGCCAGTACACACTGCCAATAGATTTATACAGATGAGTTATCAATATTGTTCCATGTAGCAGTGCTCATAAAATGGAATATGAGATATTTGGTTGGATCCAGACCATTAGTCGCACTTAGGTCCCATTGAAACCTATATGAAATCACAAGTAACTTAAGTCACAGTTGGTGACAGTGGGAACTGAATGCAACTAACGTAGTTTGGATCCAACCCAATATCTGCAGGTAAATAAGAGCATGTCAACACAGGAAATCCGATATTCTATTTCACTAAATCCATTCATTTCAAGGCTGCCAGTCCATAAAGTTGACAGGGACTATTGTAAGTCCTGCATGGGTTGGGGGTCTGCATGACAGACTTCCCATCATTGGCATGGGGAATGTCCTAGGAGAAAGATGTCCCCTTTGTACAGAGATACTTCCCATACTCCTGGAGGCACACCAGAAAGGAGGTCACAAACAGCTGTCATGAGGACATGCCTGGAACATGGAGAAATACCTAATAATATCAAGCCTTTAATTTGAAAAGGAATTCTTTTCAGCAGATTCACCCTTCTGTTTGGTTGAAGAATTTTCTCAGTGGAGGTGTGTTATATTACTAATATTTGGGATGTTATGATTTGGCAAGTGTATTAAGGAAGGAAAGATGGTGTCCTTCCTTCCTTCCTTCCTTCCTTCCTTCCTTCCTTCCTTCCTTCCTTCCATAATGGCTAGCATATACTCACAGCTTCTGTAGCCTTTATGTACATGTGAAGAACAGCGTTATCACAGTGTTTAGAACTGAGGTGTGCTTAATATGTCATACTCACTGCATGTTTAAATATCACATAAAGCTTACTGGTTGCTAATTTTAGTGTGTGAGTGTGTGTGTGTGTATGTGTGTGTAAGGCACTTTATCACAAATCTTCGAGATAGTTATTATTTTGTGAACAGCAGGCTGAGGTGAGGCTGAGATATGGAGGCTCATGCAAGGTGACTCCTGACTTTTCCAATCCCCACTCCTGCTGTATAAATCTGATTTCAGTTTTTCTGTTGCCCCCTGCTCCACATCTACACTGTCATAAAAGTTCCCCTGTAGGGATGGGTGACAATTTTGTTCCATTCATTTTACGTTAAGAACTTACCAAACTTTGCAAATCTCTTCATAAACGGGATGGAAAGAACTTGAGATTTTAAAAAAATGTGGGAGAAAGTGAAACTGACAGATTCAAAATATAGTTATCAGATTGCTTCAGTTGCTTGCTAATTGAAGTTAGTGAGACTATCACATGTTGTTATGGAGAAATGGAGGCAGTGGAGCACTTAAGGGAAATTTCCTCTGGATTTTTCAGTCATATGTGTTATAAATTATTTATTTATTTATTTATTAAATTTATTAATCGCCCATCTGACTGGTCACCCAGCCACTCTGGGCGATGTACAACCCACCATAAACAATTTAAAACAATAAAATTTTACCTAATTTTTTTTTAAAAAAAATACCCTAACCCACCCCAAATGCCTGCCTGAACAACCACGTTTTTAATGCACGACGGAAGCTCATTAAAGAGGGGGCATGACAGAGTTCCCTAGGGAGGGAGTTCCACAGAGTGGGGGCCACCACAGAGAAGGCCCTCTCCCTCGTCCCCACCAGTCTAGCTGTCCTGGCTGATGGGACAGAGAGAAGGCCAAATTATTATAAATTATTCTTTTCTGTGTAGAATCATACTGATGCACAGTTTCAGTTAGAGTTCAGTACATAGGAAGAAACAGCAGCCAACTCCAAACCCATGGCTATTAACATGTCTTTTAAAGACAAATATATTTACATTGATAATTGATCAGCCAATCATACAGTCAATGCATATTCTCGTAATTACCTAATCATATATCAGAGAGTTTCTCCTATTTCAGTTTAGGAGACAATAGATGCTCCATTTGCGGGTGGACGGGGGGAGAAATGACGAGATGACACAAATCGATTTGGGATAAAACAGGGCCACATTTATTGATAGATTACAATCTGCGAAGGAAGCACCGGCGGGCACACCGCCAACAAGACCAACATGAGACGTGTAGAGTGAGGCATTTGTCGTCTGGGGCGAGGTGTCCACCCTCGCCCACCAATCAGACATACCCAGTTCTGGGCTGGGAGTAGGGGTGCACGAAAGCCACTTACCTGGTCTCGCAGCTTTTCGCGGTGGGGGGGAGGCGCTTCGCTGCTCTCCCCCTGAAGTTCAGGCCGGGGGGGGAGGCTTCCCGCCTTGCCCGGCCGAAATTCAGGCCGGGGGGGAGGCTTTCCGCCTCGCCCGGCCGAAATTCAGACCGGGGAGGAGGCGCCTCGCCTTACCCGGCCACGAAATAAAAAGTAAAAAAAAAAAAACCACCCCCGTGATAGGCTACGTGAAGATTAACGTAGCCTATCATGGGTGACTTAAAAAAAAAAAAGCGCGTACGCAAATGGCGGCCCCCATAGGGAGCCGCCATTCGCGTTCCTTATTTGGTCGTTGTAGTCTACGTAAATCTTTACGTAGACTACAGCGACCAAATAAGGAAGGTGAATGGCGGCTCCCTATGGGGGCCGCCATTAGCCATACGCTTTTTTTTTTTTTTAAGTCACCCGTGATAGGCTACGTGACGATTTACGTAGCCTATCACGGCTGACTTTGCAAATCTAGCCGTGATAGGCTACGTTAATCGTCACGTAGCCTATCATGGGGGCGTGTTTTTTTTTTCTTTTATTGGAATGGCGGCGGCGGCAGCCAGTCGAAAGACCGGCTGCCGCTCCCACCCCTGACGAAGACCCGACGAACCGCCGCCGGGCCCCGCCGCCGGGAGGGACATTCGGGAAAGGTAAGTCCCGTCCCGGGGGGGTGCGGGGGATGGGGGGGTGCGGAGAATTTCTCCCCGAAACTTCTTCGGGGGGCCAAACATGTTGGCGCTCAGCTCCCCAAAGTTTTGGGGAGAAATTCTCCACCAACCCTAGCTGGGAGACCTTCCCCTGTCATCCCTCCTCGAGCCACAGAACCCGAGTGGGTGAGGAGGGTTGGCCTCAGAGGTAAGCTGTATCTCCCGACTGGGGCCACAAAACCCAGAGCTGGAAGCCTCGGGCCTTACCAGTCACCTGAAACGGTGCCTATGAATGCTCACCTGTCCTCTCCCCCAGCAGAGTGCCTGCCCGGAGCCACCACAGGTGGGCGACAAGCATCTGCTTACTCGGTCTCCCCCCACTTGCACAATAAACACTCCCAAATGCCCCTTCACAGATCGGCCAAAAAGACATCATTGCCTAGTTCGGTGAGATGAACACCATCCGCCCTGTAGAGCATCCCACGAGCAGGAGAAATGTCGGGGTGGATGATGGTCTGGTCGCCCTGTTTGATTAGAAAGTTCCCAATTTCCCTGTTGACCTTCTTACGGGCCCTATCCATGGCGCGAGGATCCAAGCCCTCCCTCCAAGCCACTCTTGGTAGCAGATTGGACCAGATAATGGTGATTCCCGGCCAGCGACGCTGAATCAGCCGCAAGTCCTCCCAGGCTTGAAGAATCAGGGCCTTGCCTTTCAGCAGGCCTAGATTGTTCCCCCATAAGCACTAGAATCTGTGGGGGAACCTTCACCAGCCCTTGCTGGAATAACGTGGGCAGGAGGCACTCCCAATGCATCCCGCGTCTGCCTAACCACTGAATGGTGGCATAGTGGCTGAGCCCTAGCTGGGATCCGCAGCTGGAGGAGGCCCTCCGACCAGCCCAGAAAACGATACTGTGCCCGCAGATGAGCACCTTCAGTGGTTCACTCGTGCTCCAGTCATCTAGACGAACAAGCAAAAGCAATGAACAAAAATGTCCTCACAGGCTAAAGGCCCGGCAGTGGCCTCACGTAGGCCCGATCCACCTTGGAGCGCCACCTACTGACCAACTGCACTTTGTCAGATGTGAACTCCAGAGACGCAGCGGTGAAGGCAGCCCCAATCCAGAAGGACTGTGTGCAGAAACAAAGTGCACTCAAACCTTACACCTTTAATGCTCGCTGTGTGACTGCCCAAAATTGATATTTGATCAAGGGAGAGGAGTCGCTATGGCAGAAAAGGGGGATGGGTGGATTTCCCTGAACTTTGAGAAAGTCCCCCAAGGCGGTGACCGGACAGAGGTCTGGTATAGGGGCTGGAAACAGCAACACTCTGACAACCCTCCCTCCTAAGCCGAATAAGGGCCCCCTGCTGAGAAAACTGTAAGTCACTAAACTGAAAGGCTTGTACCGACAGGTCGCCCCTAGCTGACACCACCAACTCAGAAATCCTGAATGCTCCAAAGAATGCTGTGAGAGCCACAGCATGAAACAAAGTGGCCTGAGGTGTAGATTTGTACAACGAAGGACACAGACCCCGTAAACCCAGCAATATATCTGGCGAGAGAGGGCGTCTAGGGTCAGGAGGCACCGGGGACCCCTTGGACCAACCCTGAAGCACCTGCCAGACCCGGAAGTCCTCAGTGTTGTCCGCCACACCCTTCATTTTAGACCAGAAGGCGAGCGCAGCAAGCCTTCCCCTGATGGTCTGGGCCGCTAGGCCCCGCTTGCAGGCATCAACACAAAACTGAAGTAGGTGATCAACCATAATTGGCCAGCACTGTGGAAAATGTGCAGCCACCTGGAATGAAAAGAACTCCCTACCTGACCTGGCGTAAGCAGCTCTCGTGCTAGGGGCTAAGGACTGCAGGATGGCCTGTTCTGCCTCTTCCAGCCAACTTCCCAAAGAGCAGCTGGCATGTTGTCTGGCATAGCACGCGCCCAGGGGGACAGTTCTCGGAAACGCTGCACCTGGTTACGTGACATTGCGTCAGTCAAGGCATTGTCCATGCCGGGAATGTGCCGTGCACGGAATAAAATATTACACTGAAGGCACTGCAACGTAAAAGCCCGAAGCAAGGCCATGTCCCTATTGTTGCGAGATGACAAAGAATTAATGACCTGGACAGTGGCTTGGTTGTCGCACCAGAAATGCACGACAGAATTAGCAAGCTGGGCCACCCACAGGTGCGCAGCAACATATATCGGGAAGAGTTCTAAGAAGGTAAGGTCTTTACCCACACCCAGCTCTAGCCACTCCTCCGGCCAACGTGCGTGACACCATCGATCCTGAAACACAACCCCAAAGCCCAGGGCCCCAGATGCATCGGAGTGTATCTGTAGTTCTGCCTCCAATAATAACTCCCTCCTCCAGAAGGAAATGCCATTGAATGTATTAAGGAAATGCAGCCAAACAGAAAGATTATCTTTCATGGCTGATGATATCCGAATGCGATGGTGTGGCAAGCGCAGGCCCTGCATGGTGTTACAAAGGTGTCTAAGGAAGGCCCTGCCAGGGGCAACTACCCAACAGGCAAAATTAAGATGCCTAACTACTTCCTGCAATGCCAACAGTGTGACTTTCTTAGAATGAAGCATGTGCAGAATCCTGTCCTTTAGGGCCTGTAATTTGTTGGCCAGGAGCCTACAAAGCTGATTCACAGAATCCAGTTCAGTGCCCAAGAACTTAATAGTGGGGGAAGGTCCCTTGGTCTTTTCCTCCGCCAAAGGTACACCCAGCTCATTTGCAAGGTCAGAAAATTCCCGCATTAGCCGCGCACTGTGGGGGGTGCCGGGTGGGCCCGCAAATAGGAAGTTGTCAAGGTAATGCACAATGCTATGGGACCCGGTATTATCAATCAAAGCCCATTCCAAGAAGGAACTGAACTTCTCAAACATAGCACAGGATACTGAACATCCCATGGGTAGGGCCTTGTTGACATAAAACTGACCAGAAAAACTGAATCCTAAAAGGTCAAAGTCATCAGGGCAAATTGTAGGGATGCACGAAAGTCACTTACCTGGTCTCGCAGCTTGCTTCGCGGTGGGGGGGAGGCGCTTCGCTGCTCCCCCTGAAGTTCAGGCCAGGGGGGGAGGCTTCCCTCCTCGCCCAGCTGAAATTCAGGCCGGGGGGGAGGCTTCCCGCCTTGCCCGGCTGAAATTCAGGCCGGGGAGAAGCGCCCCGTCTCCCCGGCCAAAACTTCAAAAGGAAAAAAAACAAAAAACGCCCCTGTGATAGGCTACGTAATGATTAACGTAGCCTATCATGGCTAGATCTGCAAAGTCAGCCGTGATAGGCTACGTTAATCGTCATGTAGCCTATCACGGGTGACTTTAAAAAAAAAAAGCGCGTACGCAAATGGCGGCCCCCATAGGGAGCCGCCATTCGCGTTCCTTATTTGGTCCCTGTAGTCTACGTAAAGATTTACGTAGACTACGGCGAAAATAAGGACAACGCAAATAGCCGAATGCATTTTTTCATGCGTTTTTTACTACAGGGACCAAATAAGGAACATGAATGGCGGCTCCCTATGGGGGCCGCCATTAGCCGTATGTGCTTTTTTTTTTAAATCACCCATGATAGGCTACGTGACGATTAACGTAGCCTATCACGGCTGACTTTGCAGATCTAGCCGTGATAGGCTACGTTAATCGTTACGTAGCCTATCACAGGGGCGTTGTTGTTTTTTTTTACTTTTCTTGTAATGGCGGTGGCGGCAGCCGGTCAAAAGACCAGCTGCCGCCCCCACCCCTGACGAAGACCTGCCGAACCGCCGCCAGGACCCGCCGCCGGGAGGGACATTCGTGAAAGGTAAGTCCCATCCCAGGGGGGGGCAGGGGGCGGGGAGGACGGAGAATTTTTCCCCAAACAACCTTCGGAGGACCGAATGCGTTGGCACTCGGCCCCCCGAAGTTTCAGGGAGAAATTCTCCCCCATCCCTAGCAAATTGGCAAGAGGCAAAATGTGGATTTAATGTCGCATTTCCCCATGAGGGCCCCGGAGCCCAGCACCTTCACCATGGATATTGCCATGTCAAATGGCGTGTAGTGACCCGAGCATAGGTGCTCAGGAATGGCATCATTCACCGATCCACCCCTGGGAAAGGACTGGTCGTGGATCAGCCTGTCCTTCACCCGCAGCCTTTGTAGGCACAATGCCCAGAGGGGAGACCCTGAGGTCAGGGAAAGGGGGGGAATCAAATGGACCAGTGACCCACCCTGCGGCCACTTCCTTATTGATCTTATCTAAGACTAACTGTTCAAAACCTGCAATAGATTTCTGATTCTGGGAAATTTGGGCCTGGCATTGGCCCGGAAATGGGATCCTGTAACCCAGGGAAAATCCTTCGTCCAAGTAGCAGTCATCATCCCAGAGCAGGTAGCGCTTCAAAAGGCACGGAGCGGCCCCAACTTAATTGGACTGGACCCCTTTTGGAGGAGGTTGTGGGCTGCCACCAGAATTCTTACTGCCCTGCCATTCCCAATTTGGGCCCCGCTGACCTTTGGCCTACCAATGAAGGCATGTTGTCCCCCACACATGGAGCATGTGTGGTGAAATCGGCATGAGTTCTTGAAGCAAACACCCTTGGAGCCGAACTCCCAACAGAGACCACGGTGTTGAACTGCCTGTCCCGCCCCAGCCTTAGGGGCTGAGGCAGGCATCAGCTTAGCTAATATGTGCCCACTATCAGATTGATTGCCAAAACCCGGCCCGGCAGGGGTCATAAACTGCAGCCAAAGATCCTGATCCTTGGCATCCCAGCACAATGCAAGGTCGAATGCAGCCCGCATAGAGAAAGATTCATTGTAGGCAGCCAAGCTCCACCCTCATATTTGGTATAGGCCCTATATATGATTTCCAAATACTTAGTGAGGACCCAACCACACTCTGGGTGCTTTTGCTGAATGACACCCATATAGATTAAGTAGGGATGTACGAAAGTCCCTTACCTGAACCGAAACTTGATTCGCAGTGGGGGGGAGGTGCTCCGTCCCTCCCCCCGAAATTCTGGCCGGGGGGGAGGCGCCCCGTCCCTCCCACCATGAATCCTAGCTGGCCGGGCCGCAAATGGCGGCAGCCGTAGCCGCCACCATTTGCATCCCTGCAATCAGCCGTGATAGGCTACGTAAATGTTTACATAGCCTATCATGGCTGAGTGAAAAAAAACCCAACAACCGCACGTATGCAAATGGCGGCGCCCATGGGCGCCGCCATTTGCGTTCCTTATTTTGGCACGTGTAGTCTACGTAAACATTTACGTAGACTATGGCGAAAATAAGGGGAACGCAAATAGCGTTATTTATTTATTTATCTATTTACTTTTGTTATTATTTATTTATTATTTTATATATATATATATATATATATATATATATTCTATCACACCTTACTGTCTAACTTTCTATCCCATAGAGAACTGAAAGGCCCTGAAGGCAATGCCATGTGCCTTTCTCTAGCTCTTCTCCCACCCACCCCCTTAAAAAAAAAAATTAAAAAAAATTATATAGCCTTATGGGCTAACTAAGGCACAAAAGGCCACCAGGGGGCGGCGGAGCTCCCAAAAGCACGGGAAAATTCCTGATGCTCCCCTGGGGGCAAAAAGCAAGGAGCAGCCGGCGGCCCGCTGTGGGCGGCTGCAGGATCAACGGCCCACGGGGGTGGCAGGCCCAGGGCATGCGAACACTTTCCCTCCCCTTGCTCAAGCAGCGAGGGGAAACGTGCAGCTGCTTGCAAATTACATCAAATCAGGGCTGCCCAGAAGCGCTGGGAAACCAACGCGGAGAACCCCCCCCCCCCCGAGCTGGCCCGGCTGTGCTGCCGGCAAATGGGGCTTCTCGGGACGCTCGGAGCAGGCTGGGGAAAACTCCCCTTGGAAGTAAGGGGAAGCGTGAAGGGGGCAGGGAGGGACAAGATAATTCCCCCCTCCCCAAATCAGCCAAGGGGCCTGGAGAGCTGCGGCAACCCGGGTGGGTCAAGGGTGAGGGGAAGGAGGCACGTGCTTGTGAAGCGGGTGGTGCAAACCACCGCTGCTGAGAACGCCGCTGTAGTCAGGGGAAGAGCTGTCTTGTCCCGCGGATGCTGCCGCCAAGTGTTGTTGTCGCCTATCCCTTGATGCCTCAGCTGCTGCTGTCTGTGGAGTTGAGGTGAAGTCGAGGGCAGAGGACGCTGCCGCCGCCGAAGAAGACCATTGCCAAGGAGCAGAAGGAGCTCAAACGGCCGGAATGAAGAGGCGGCTGGGGCAGCGCGGCCTAAGTAGCGGCCGGCTAGACCCACCCCCAGGTGACGCAAGGAGCGAAGGCCAATGTCCTTTGCCCTTCTCCCGTCCCCCCCCCCACAACAGCCCCCCCCCCGCAGCCAGGCAAACCGGGTGCGGGGTGAGAGCACTTCTGAATAGTAGTTAGCTTTTCATTTAACAGTAGTAGCTTTTAATGTAATACATTTTGTTAAACTATATTAGCCATAATTTCTATTACTACAATAAGCAAATTAGACAATGAATAGTCAGATATTACCAGTGATTGCCACCTGTTGTGTCAGGTAAAACACAACACTTCAGACAAAAGTGTTCTGGTTTTGATATGAGATAACTATCAGTGAAATGCCATCAATGTCTGCTCAGATGTAAGCCCCACTCTGTTCTATGGCTCTTACTCCCAAGTAAGTGTATATAGGAATGCATCCTCAACTTAATTTTCTTACACTTCTTGAGTATCTCTTTGTTTTTTTCTGAAAACAAATATCCTGAAAATACTATTTCCTACCTTTCTGAATCTTGTGGGAACTGGGAATTAATTTCTACACAGAAGACATTTAGTGGCTGTTTATACAAGCATTTACACTCTTGAGTGCATCACCATTTCAAGAACATTTCCAGGCCTGCCCCTGAGAAATACTGAGAGCTGTTGAAAGGAATAGTTTCAGAACAATGGACTCCGGATACTGCCCTGGAACTGTTATCAGTGCCTCAAGGTGCCTTCTTCTTTGATGATGCAAAGAAGAAAGAAAAAGCCACACATAATTCTTCAATATAGCACAGATATATAGGGGATTTATTAAGCACAAATGATACCTCATGTTTAACTTTCTGGTTGGCTTATATACATTTCTACTGAATTTGGTAGAGCACTTCTATGGATTTGCAGCACTTTTTAGTAAAACAGAAAGGAAAATGTCAACAATGTTGAAGACACAGACTAAGTGCCAAGCTACACATGGCTGTAATTGTACGACTTAGAAGCACATCATGGTTTGATTTATTTTTAAGAAGTAAGTGTGCAGGGTTGATTTGCACTGGGACTGTACTGTAGTGTGTGGGGACAGGATGTTTAGCCCTTTCCTTCCCAGCCATGAGCCTTATGAAATCCCCCAATCCCCATGCAGCTCTTAGTCTTAGAAAAAAGCTCCCATTGGCACTTTAGAAAGCAATGCTGAGGTTACCGGCAGAGACATCTGCCACAGATGCATCCTGAGCTCCAGCTGAATACAAGGGGAGCTGGGGGGGGGGGATTTTTACCTTTACTATCTGGCAGATCTACATGCCCCCCTCTACTGATTACAAGAGGAAAAGAAATCCTACAACAGCATAAGGCTGGTCTAGGTTAGGGTTCTTATCCTGGGGCCTTATTGGTGAAGGCCTGTTCAAGGCTTTCTGTTACCTACCACCAGCAGAAAAACCACCAGTGGGAGTCTTACACCTGTGGAGATATTTCTGACCTTAACTAGGACCTTGTTTCAAGATTGGACTACTCTGCATGTGTTGATTTGTTTAGGTCTTTTTCTAGAACCCTTGTCTTGGATTGCCTGGGATAGATTATGCCAGGAATCTTCCGAGCCCCTTGCCCTATATTTGGAAAGCCTTGTCTTGGATTGCCTGGGATAGGTTACATCAGGAATCTTTTGAACCCCTGGCCCTGTGTTCTGAGCCTCAGAGATTGCAATGGGGAAACCAAGTTGTATAGATCTCTGACACAGTTGTAGTCATTAGCTTTTGACTGCTCTGGAATTACATAGAGCCTATAGCTAATTACCGCCAGCTATATGATTTCTGAACAGTGTAACCATTAAGTTTTTACCATGGGATTTACTACAGTAAAAACAGTTGCACTGATTTGGGGTGTGCTGTGTCAGAATGCCAGAGTGTGTGCTTGAAGGATCGGGGCCATGGCACCTTGGAGCAGACAGGCCCAAGGGAAGGGGGACCTCTGCAGTACCCTAACGCCCTCCAGCCAGTGGTTCTGAGAGTTAAGATTGCACTGTAGGAATATCAGCTACAACAAAATGCAAAAATACTTGAGAATCATGGCCAAACTACCTGTACTGCTAAACACATTACTTAGATGCTCATTGGGTTTTTAAAAAATTAATAGTAGGTGTGGGAGGGGGTAATTTTCATTGGGGTCAAGTCCGGGGAAGGAAGAAGCAAATGTCCCTTTTCCATGCACTATAGTCCCAATGACCCCCCCCACACACACACACACACCACCTACTACTAATTTATAAAAAGCCATTATGTGTTTCCAAGTGATGTGTTTAATCCTGATTCACAAACATTTTTGCATTTTTTTATAGACAATATTCTTTGGTGCTGTTAAAATGAAATATATGTTCTATATTTATTTTGAAGATTTCTACCCTATTGTCAAAGTAGTTTCTGAATACTTTGAGTATTTGTATATTTCGGTAATTTGGGTTGGATGCTTGTTTTTGTTTGAATGGTTTTGATGACATCAACATTTATGATGTAGCACCAATCCTCTCTAATTAAAATAATAGTAGATCCCATTCCCCCAAAATATTCTATACGCCATATGCCAGTTCTGAAACTGGATTGGTGTTGACAGCTGAGAGACTGATGGAGAATAGTATTATTTTGTAATTTAGGGCTGAAATTATTATTTTTAGGTAACATACCTGTGAAGTGGGTGGGTTGTTTTTGTGGGTGGGTGTTTTAGAAATTAGAAGATTTTTGTGAACGTTGTGATGCTATGTTAGTTTTTCTTTTTCTTTTTTGCAAAGTTGCTTCAGACATGCACCAGTGTACATGAGCAAAGAATCAGACCCTAATTTTCAAAACATACTTGTCAAAACCAGATGAGGTAACAGACAAGGAAGAGGAAGGAGTTCCAGCTGTGAACACTGGATTTTATTTATTTATTATTCATTTATTTCATTTAATTTCTATAGTGCCCAGTAACTGAAACTCTCTGAGCAGTTCATAAGAATAATATTTCTAACTAGGGTGGACTTGAATGAGTTTTAGAAATATGCATATATATTCTGAGAAGGATCTCGTTATGTTAAGAAGGTCATGCGCAAAGTGTGGCAGCAGGCACCCGATCATAGCAATCTGATGACTGATTGCTGTACATAAGTTTGCCTGAGAGTAGACCAGGATGAAATCAAGTAGTTTACAACAGACAAAGGATCATGGATACTTCCTTCACTGTTCGTTCTCCCATTGCAACCGTCTAATAGATGATCTTGAAGGCATTACTTTGTTTGTGAATAATCAGTAGATAAAACTATATTTTTTAAAATTTTAATTCCAGATTCATTCCTTGAAAGGCTTGGCCACAGAAATAAAATTTAAAGAATTTTTTAGAAAACCATACACGACTTGCAACTGTTCCTTTAACTTTCTCCCATTTCTGACCTACCATTCATCACTATTCTGCTCAGTGCCCTCCAGCAATTTAGAGAGAAAAATATACAAAGGTCATTGGGGAGAGTGGGATTTCCCCACTTGGTTGTACAGTCAATAGCTACAGGAAAGTCAAAGTCGTTGATCCTGGTGCCAATCGTCTTCTCTCTACCAGCGGCAGGCATTTAGAAACGATTAGTAGGTCTCTGCTGGGTGCATTTTAGATCTCAGACACAGGCTTTTTTGTGCTTCAAGCAGGTAATACTGGGTTCAGCTCCGTTGTCATCTATGAACAGGAATGATTCCATATGATAGCTAACTGAGTTCTTATTCTTGTCTCTATGTACAAGACTAGTAAGAAACCTTAGGGACTGAACCCTGCTGAAGGGTCCTGCATATTTCTGACCCAAAATTGTATTATCTTGTTACATGAATGCCTGGCCTGCCTCCTAGTCTATTCCTGGAGTGCAGACAGAGCATGTCAGATATTCTAAATATACCGAATGGCCACTGCTGATCAGTCATGTGGAGCAGGACCATCCATCACTTCACAGTGATGATGTTACTATAGTTGGGTAGGGTGACCACTGATGAATCACTCCAAAAGAGGAAATGCATCACCCAAAAGGAGGATGGTGGTTTATATAAAATTTGCATATGCTGATCTATATGTATAGATGGACATTTAGAAATTACTATTATAATTCAAATAGAAATATAGTACATCTCACCATGGTGCAGAAGACTGTGACAAGGTGACCTGTGTGCCTGCCTGTCCGGTCTGCTGCCCAACTGCTAACTGTTGATAGGCAACAGTTCTTATGGTTCTTGTCTTTAACCCAGACCTGGACAGGTCAGCCCTTCAAGTAGAGGACACCTTCAAATAGAGAATGGTCCTCTGGAAGCCTTCAAACAGAGGACCCTGTTCTCTAACACACCTGGCATAATCTGAACTCATCCAGCATACCCTAACCAGATATGTGCTAGTGGAACTCATATAGGCAACCTCTGGGTAAAAAAGCCCATTATGATGCTGCATTTGTCTTTGCTTTTATTAGCCGTTATCCACATTAATTGGATTAAAATTTTAGCATATAAAGTGGAGGAGGGGGACAGTATTGGTTCAGAAAGAACAGTGTTTTGTTTTGCTTTAGGTCACCTCAGTCCTGTGGAGCATAAATTTGGGAATGAGCTGCTGCTTTACTGGCCCTCTGTCATAATACCAAATGTTTGGAAGCATATATATGGGGGATGCGTTACAAAACCCCATTTTCCCCCTGCTGTTTCTCCTTCCATCAGTCAGAACTGAAAAGACAATGCGAATCAGAAGATGACAAATACTATGAAAGAATTTTAAGGGCCCAGAATATTCAAATGTAGATTGGATATATTCTTCGCTTATAAATGCCTTTTGTAATTAAAACCTGTGCATTCCTTGAGAAACTGGTTAATTTTTTATATCTTTAAGCTCAAGCAAAACATGCAATTAGCTAGGAACAGGATGTGAGGTGGGGATGCAAAGAATGGCTAGCTCCCCCTTATTGATAAGGACGTACAAGAATTTTGTTCCTGTTCACATATCATGGGAACATGCCCCATTCACAACCCCATTCACAACATGCCCCATTCACAACTGAATGTGAGCAGGGACGCAATTCTCTGGAAATTTTCACAATTTCCTGAACTTGCATTGTCATTTGAAAATGCATGCTTCCGAAAACGCATATATGAGCATTTTCAGAGGTGCACATTTGTGCAGATCCCCCCCGTACCTGCATTTTCATGCTGTAGCTTATGGAAGGAAATGCACATGTTTGGCTGGTCCTCTCTTATCTGCTTTTTTGCTCTGGTGCAATGTGACAGCATGAGCAAGCAGGTGTCAATGAAAGCTACAAGAAAGTGAGCACACTGTGATGTGACACTGAAAGTGTCTTGCCTTAGCTCCCCCCACCCCAGACCTGGAGCTGACAGAAACCATTGCTGTTTTTTGAAAATAGCCTAGAAAATGTAGGGTACATGCATCTACAGTAAATCAAATTGGCCACTGTATCTAAAGCAAATATGTTTGCTCCATCACTATGGTATTTATTTTCCATACAGTGGCTATTGTAACATATTTTTTTAAATACCAGTATAGTTAAAAAGGGTGTCAGCAGCAGCATGGGTAAGTCTAGTATTGGCTGGCAAGTAGCAACAGAGTTTAGTAGGGAATGACTACTGGGAAAAACTGGAAAGGAATCTGAATTCCTGAACAAGTTTAAAAAAACATGTTTCTGTATTTGGATCTAAAACCTGAATTGGTCCAACTCAGTACTATTCAAGTCTTACTTGAAATTGAACACACAACCATAATACAAAGCCAGCAAATGTTATCTTTATTACACATCAGGAATCATAGGGAGAGTGTGTAGACTAAAACAAGTGTCTCTCAGCATGTTTCAATGGAGGAAATGTCCTGTTTCTTAAATATACAGCTGTTCGTTTGAAACATGTCACATCAAAAAATTTAATTTATTGTTTAACATCTTTTTTAAAAAATTGTGAGCCTTTTTAATACCACAGTATGTTTTTTCAGTCAGAACTGTCATAAAATATCAAAGGAAAGATCACTGCCAACAGTGCCAAGTTAACTTTCCCACTGAGTAAAGCTTATTTTATTAAAGGAGTGTTTAAACCAAATCTCATTTGCACTGTTGGTTCCCTGCTTTGCTTCTTCAAAGAGCTTTTAGTTCGGAATACTTGCTATCAAGGGTTTTTTCCTTTCTTTCTATTTAATTTTTTGTGCCACATCACTGTCCATACATTTTATAGCTTCTAAATAATTTATGTAACTTATTTGCTCCTTTCTTCCTTATATGTCCACCACATGCTTCTTAGATTCAGTATCCTATTTACTTCCTATCTGGTTTCCCACATCTTGGTTAGACTTCTTATTCCATCCCATTTTGGGTCATTATCTATGCCAGACTTCCCTAACCTGGCACCCTCCAGATGTATTGGACTGCATAAGAACATAAGAAGAGCCATGTTGGATCAAACCAAGGGTCCATCTGGTGCAGCATTCTGTTTACACAGTGGCCAGTGACCTGCCCATGGGAACCCACTGGCAGGATTGATTGTCCTCTGGCTAGCTAGAAGTACATCAAGAGCTGCGACCTAGCTTCTGATTCCTTTTATAATCTAAGCACACTTTCCTAATTAGAGTAAGCAGAATAAATGGGGTCAAATATTATAAACAGGGATACAATACAACTGTGTTTTGCAGTCCCTTATCTAACAGTGGTTGGTATTTCAGTATTGCAGTCTGACCTCACTGTGCTTGTTCAAAGCAACATCTTGGGCTGTTTTGGTAATGCCAGTAATGCCATTGAATATAACTGCCCAGGGCCAGTAATCAGTGTCTCCTATCATGACCTGTTGGTTCAGCTACTGTTACAGTTGATCCATTTGTCTCCAAAAGTGAATGAGGGTGAACCAGCTTATATATCTACCATATACTTCTTAGGCTGAATCTACACATAGCAGTTATACCGTTATCATACCGTTATCATAACTCTTGGTACACATGAGACCAGTGGGCACTAGGGATGGCGGAGAAATCTGCCGCAGACCCCAATGAGGCTGGATTCAAAGGAATCCGGCCTCCAGAGACCGCAACGGAATGGGGCACTCACTTCCGCCTCCCCCGGAATCCGCTGTGAAGCTGGCTCCTCTCTGTGGCCGGCTCCGTTTAGCCAGCGATACAGCCGCCATTGCCATGCCGTATTGCTGAGGAGGAAGGGATCCAGACGCAAATGGCGTCCACTATGCCATTTGCGGCCATAAAGCTCTTAGATTAACCTAAATGCAGCCATAAATGGCTGCATTTAGCTTAAACTAAGGGCTTTACAGCCGCAAATGGCATCCACTATGCCATTTGCGGCTGTGGTTTTTCCCGCGATAGGCTTAGGGATGTCAGAGAATTCTGCCACAGATCTCGGTAAGGCCGAATGCCAGTGCATTCGGCCCCCTGAAATCAGTGGTGGAATGAAGCCCCCGCCCCCCCACCCCACGAAAGTCTCGTGAAACGGAGCACTTAGGTGCTGCCATCCACGCTGACTTGCGAATGGCGGCCGCATTGCAGCCGCCATTCGCTTCCTCATCATAGCTGTGATAGGCTCCGTAAATAATTACGTAGCCTATCATGGCTAACGCAGGGACGCCATTTGCGTCCCTGCGGAGGCCGTGATAGGCTACGTAAGTATTTCCGTAGCCTATCACAGCAAGCTAAAAAAAAAACAACAACAGCGTACGCAAATGGTGGTGGCTACGGCGGCCGCCATTTGCATTTCTTTTTTTCGCTGTTTTAGCCTACGAAAATATTTACGTAAACTATTACGGCGAAAAAAAGGGAAATGCAAATAGCATAGTGGGCGCTATTTGCGTTCCTTTTTTTTTTGCCATAATAGCTTACATAAATATTTACGTAGGCTAAAACGGCGGGGGAAAAAAGGAATGCAAATAGTGCCCACTACGCTATTTACGTTCCCCTTTTTTTTCACCGTAATAGCTTATGTAAATATTTACGTAGGCTAAAACAGCGAAAGAAAGGGAACACAAATGGTGGCTGCCGTAGCCGCCGTCATTTGCATATGCTGTTTGGTTTTTTTCCTGCAGGCTGCCCAGCGGCTGGATGTCCACCTGCGGGCGGCCCCGGCTGGTGGCTCCATGGAATCTCCGCAGAGTGGAGCCGGCCAGATTAGGATTTCGGGAGGAGGTGCGGAGCGCCTCCCCCCCACCGCGAATCACCCCATCAAAAAGGTAAGTGACTTTTGTACATCCCTAGATAGGCTAGCCTATCACAGGAAAAACTACAGATGCAAATGGCATAGTGGATGCCATTTGCGGCCATAAAGCCCTTAGTTTAAGCTAAATGCAGCCATTTAGGCTGAGGCTGAGTGACTCCGGACACAAATGGCGTCCACTATGCCATTTGCAGCCATAAAGCCCTTAGTTTAAGCTAAATGCAGCCATTTAGGCTGAGGCTGAGTGACTCCGGACACAAATGGCGTCCGCTATGCCATTTGCAGCCATAAAACCCTTAGTTTAAGCTAAATGAAGCCAGTTACGGTTGTGTTTAGGTTAATCTAAGAACTTATGGCCGCAAATGGCGTAGTGGACACCATTTGCGTCTTGATTCCTTCCTCCTTAACGATACGGCACGGCAATGGCAGCCGTATTGCTGGCTATACAGAGCCAGCCGGCGGCTCTGCGGAATCACCGCAGAGTGGAGCCAGCCCACGAGGATTCCGGGGGGGAGGAACGGATTGCCTCCCCCGCCTCGGATCCCCCCCCAGAACAGAAGGTAGGGGTTTCGTACATTCCTAGTGGGCACCAGTAGTTATGATAACGGTATGATAACAGTATAACAGCTATGTGTAGATTCAGCCTTAGATTCCAGATCCTACTTACTTCTTATCTGGTATCCCATTTTGGTAATCATTTTATATGGTCTAACTGCAGCTTGGTATACCGGTCATCATCACCTATAATAATTTATCTGTTTGGAGGAGGGATGTATCAGGATTAAACCATAATAGTTTTTATAGTGTACACTATAGAAGAGCATGACTGCTATCATGGTTCCCAAATTGAGCATTTTTAATGCCTGGCGCTTTCAGCAAAGGAAGTATATATTGCTGGGAATAAAAAGGAACAAATATGCCATAGGATCTAATCCTAATTCTTGAATAAAGATCTGTATTTGTACAGAGAACCTCAGTTTATATCATAAAGTGAAGGCAGTTTCAAAAAGCACTAAGAGCCTATTTAATACAAAAAGAAACTCGATGATATAGCGGAGCTCCCAATTTCCCTGCGTTTTCATGGGTATGTGTATATTTGATACAAAAAGAGTAACATTCTGTTTCTCCCCCTGTGTGCAGACTGGCATGGCCTTGACATATGACCCCACAGCTGCTATACAGAATGGGTAAGTAGCATATTTTTTTTTGTTTTTTTTAAAAAAACTGCTATGATCTTTTCCAAAACAGCTTTCAGTGGTTAAAAGTCATTTAAAAGGCAAGTCCACCACAAAAAACAATTAAAAACAAATTTAAGCTAGACTGTCAAGCATCTACGATAGTTTTCCTTTTTATATCCTCCTTTTCCTCACATCGTCTCTCTTTCCATTTGTCAACTGCAGATTTGCTTAGGGTGCAATCCTATGCATGTTTAGACAGAAAAATATCCTACAACTCCCAATCTAAACATGGCTAGGACTGTACCCTTAAGTTGTTATATCCTATGAAGCTTGATTGCAGGCACCACTGTGCCAACGGATTGTTCCCTCCCTCAGTCAGTCAAAGGCAGACATGTTCCAAAGAATCTTCAGGATTGGGGAAGGACCTGTTTTACTCAAAGACCCTAATGCCAGAGGAGTTGCTTTATTATTTTATGTTTTATTTTTATAACAGATGCTTAGTCAGGCTGGAAGTGGCACTCTGAAGGCATTAGCACCTTTAACATTTCAGATGTTTCGAGCTGCTTCTGCCTTATCTTTCAAAGGAGGTCAAGAGGTGTCCCACCCACCCCACTCCTTCACCTACCCTGGAGAGAGATTCGACCCTGAAAATCACAGCTTCAGTTAAATATTTTCCTCAGCAGAGTTTTCCTGCCATTCGGAGTAATGACTCCGTCATATGCCTTTTTTAAGTCCAGAGATTTATTTATTAAATTTTTATACTGTCCAGTAGCCGAGGCTCTCTGGGCAATTCACAATTAAAACCATAAAATGCAACATAAAAACAGAATATAACACTTTCAAAAGTTTAATAATACCAGGTAAAGCCAAGGTGCATTGGCTCCGCTATGGAGGGACAGGCCTGACGGCTCCCAGTCTTGGGGAGTAAGCGAGAAAATCTGTAAGCCTCTCAGTCTTAGGCACTCCCTTGTGTAGACAAGCTCAGTGGTGATGTTGTGGTTCATCTGATAAAGTGGACAGTGAAGCTTATTCCAGGAATGTGAAGGGGACGCAAGCTTATTCCAGGAAAAAGTATCTTTAGGCTGCCACAAGACTCTGGACAGTATCCTGGTGGACCATTCTGCAAGTGGGGTCTGCTGCTGACTCTGTTCTGCAAGCAGGTCCCCCACTTGTGCAGTGCGGATTTATAGCTCACTTTTGGAAGCCCCCAAATGAGCAGAAGCACTCATTTAGAGACCAGGACAGGTCGGCAGAGCTCCTGTACGCAAGCTCTGCCGACCTGTCCCATTCCAGAAATGGGTGTTTCCACTCGTTTCCGATTCCTAGAGGAAGCACTAAATCCCCATTGCACAAGCGGTGGCCCGCTTTGATACTGCCATCGATGTTGTTTATGCTGCAACAGACTAGCACAGCTGCCCCTTTGGAAACTGTGATTCATGTTAACCTCTGGTTCAGTCATAGAGACTGTCCATGCAATCATGCATATAGTAGGAGTGCTTGTGGAATCAATTTTTGGTGGTTTCCGTGTGCGTGTGGAGTGCTTCCAGATGGGGGTATCAGCAGCTCTCATTTCCAAAGTCTTCAAGGCCAAAAAATTACAGTCTCAGAACGTCTCCTCTGAATCTCTAAGGAACTGGAGGTCATGTTGGACATCAGCTTCCTGATAGCTCTCTCTTCTCAGCACTTTCATTGGCTCTCAAGAACATCTTCTTCCCCGGAGAGCCTGGCCGTGTTGCATCTCTCTCTGCTCTGTCATCCACAAGGGGTTGCATATGGTTATTGTAAAACAGACTTGAGCCTCCAGTTGGTCTTTCTCATTTCTAATGTAATATTACTGCAATGAAAGTCTCTGCTGTAATAATGTTTGGTAATACTTAAGCATTATATTAGCCAAGGGATATATTGTTCATGAGCCTTTTGTCAGTAATACATATGGGCATGCTGCATGAGAAGATGGTATTTTATTACTGAGGATAAATACGAAGCTTTCGCATTGTATAACTTCATAGGGAAATAACAGTGGTGAAAGCATTGAAATACAGTCAATATGGAACAAAGCAGGATAATTTCCCCAAATGTAGCTTTCTTCTGTGATGTGGAAACATGTTAACTGTCTGCTAGTTATCAGCAGTATGTTGTGCAGAATTCTGTTGTATACCATGTGTCATGGAGCCCATGATTCCGTTAAAAGCATTTATATATTTGTCCTTGTAGTCTTTATATGTAAACCAAAGATAGCCACGTTAGTACATCAAAAAACAACATTACACTAGGGACTGCAGTTATAAATAAATGAACTCCTATTGTATGTGTGTTACCCCATGTAACCACATCCTTTTTAAGACTAGCTGCCATTTTATGAGTGGTATTTGCCATTTCAAAATGTGCATCTGATTGTTGTTGCGTTTAATTTATACCTGCAATGGAGTTCAGTGTCAGCATTGAGCAACAAGTTTTTGTTGAAGGTGGGTTTTATTTTATCCAGCTATAATCCAGTATGGGTCTGCAGTATGCTTAGAGGTGGGCTGCCCATGTAGTAAGAGAAGATGGGCCTCACTCCTCAAAAAAAAGTAATGCAGTGGACACACAGCCTCTTCTTCAAAATTTTATGAGAGAGGCATGGGAAGACCTTGGAGATCCATTTTATTGCCATATAGACAAGCCTGTGCTCTCACAAGTACATTTTAGAAACTAGGACACGTTCTTGTCTGTTGATTTAATGGGATTACATGTCTGAATGCCACTTTTCTCCCGTATCAACTGTTCTTGTTTCAAAAGTCTGTGCATCATTCAAAGAATAAGAATTAAAAACACATAGAGACCCTAAATTACAAAGTGGGAGGTTACTGAAATGATGAGGCATTGCTGTGGACATGGGGCGGCCTTGCTGTTGTTCAATACTTTTTTACAGGGCTAAATCAGCTTTTTAAAAAAATTTCCAAAATGGTGCAGGCATGGCAGAGGGATTTGTCACTAATGACTTCACAGGCAATATCAAATCGGTTTTCGTAACATGTAGACATCTGACTGTTGCTTGCAATCGATTCACAATCTGACAAAATAAATAAATAAATCACATCCCCCCCCCCCCGACAAAAAAGAAAATCTCTATGGTTTTGATCCAGAGTCTCTCTCTCATCCTCAGAAGGCTGATCCAGCATTTTCACTGGTGGAGTGGGGGAGGAGATGATTTTCACTGATTCGCCCTCCCATTCCCCTACAGTCCCCTGAAAATCATCTCTGGAGGGAGCCTCTGGAATAGCATGGGAAATGGTGCTGGGGGCTGCAGAAGGAGGTGAAAGGCAAAAATCACCTCTCTCCACTTCCCACCAGCTAGAGCGCTCCTACTGGCAGATGGAAACTCTGGATCCAATTTGTATTATTGTTACATGTTGGCTTACATGTGTTGGGGTTGTGTATCGTCGTATAATTGTTCTGTGATAGATTGTAAATGGATGTGTTGTTGTTTGAGGTAATTTTGAATCTTGCAATTAAGAGGGAAGCAGGCAGGCCCTGTGCATAGCAAGAGGTTATAAATAAATGGATTCCCTTTTGGAATCCTGCAGGAAGAAACAGGTCCTGGCAGAGTGGACAGTTCAAAATGATAAGAAGAGTATGAGGGAAAGAGATTGATGGCAATGGTTTTAAATCAGAGGTGGGCAACTTGTAGCCCTTCAGCTGTTTTGGACCACAACTCCAATCGCTCCTCACCATTGGCTATGCTGGCTAGGGCTGATGAGAGGTGTAAGGCTGATGGGAGTTGTGGCCTTCCAGATGCTCTGGCTTACAGGTTGCTCACCGCTGGTTTAGATGGACAGTACCAATATTTTATTTATTTATTTATTTATTTATTTATTTATTTATTACATTTTTATACTGTTCAATAGTTGGAACTTTCGGGGGGGTTCAAAAATTAAATCCACAGTTACAGCATAAAACAATGTAAAATATAAAAGCTTAAAACTACAATATAAAAGTAGCAAACAGAGTAGCAAATCCTGCTATAGTAGTTTGGATAAAGGATTTTTAACTAGCTCCTTGGATCTCAAAGATCATGTTGTTCTGATAGAATTGGCACTTGGAAGTTTTGATTTGAGGGTGGGGGAGGGGGTTTCTTATAAAAAATAAATGGTTTCCTTTTAAAGAAGCCAATTTGAGTATCTTGATAACCTCTTATGCTGTAGCACCACCTGCTAAAGAGGTGCCAGAAAACAAGTGAGGAGCTCTGTGACTGAGATATTTACCAAAAGGCGTTGTGACTGCATTCTCAGAGGTGCAGGATGGAGAAAGACTCTTGAATAGTTGCAGCGATCATATGAGAGGTAGCTGGCAGAGTAGGGGCCAGTGAAGTGCCCTACCTGGATCATCTCTTGAGCAAGATGGGCAGTAGGTGAAGGTGGGGATGATGGAGAAATTCAAGATGGGCTAAAATGAACTTGGATTTCTCAAAATCTGACCGGTGGAATCCGCTGTGGGGCAACCTCCTCAGGCCGCGTGGAGTCCCTGAACTTTCACATTTTTTTTAACTTTCCCAAAATGTACGCATATTTATTCGTCGGAAAGTAGGCAAGTTTCTGCTGAGGAAAAGTTGAATGGAATGGGGGACAGTGCACTAAAAGTTATGTACTAAGGTAAATTATGTAAATTGAAACCTCTTACATAATTATTTGCATATTTTTCCACATCCGTCTGTGAGTGGACGATGGAACAAAAGGCACCTGACAATCCACGAAACACATAGAGGATTTTACACAGTCCATACATCCCTAGGTGAAGGGCTGCAGACCATTTCTCTGCAGTCACAGAGAATCAGCACAGGGAAGGGGGAAAGGGGACACTTTACCTTGAGCTGGAGGTCCGAGGGAGCTGCCTATGATGAAAAAATTGAGGCTAAATGGTAAATGATGCTTAAGAATTGTGATAAGTCTTTTTATGCAGGGTATAGCTTTTTTTAAAGATCTTGTGAGATTTGCTGGAGCCAATCAAAAGCAGCATTAGAACAGAACAAAAAACAGTAATCTGCTGAGAGAATGAGCAGATAGATAAAAGAAGCCCTACAGGTTGCTAACTGGCAGATGTATCCATGGGAAGATTCCTTATGGACAGATGCCCCCTGCCCCAATCCGGGTCATCCAGACACCCGCCAAGCTGCTGCCCCACTTGACACCCCCAGACCTGCTCACGTGCCCCCACCAGCACTTGCTGAACCGCCCTTGCCTACCCTGAGCTGTCCTCGAGTGCTTGTCATTCCTGTGGCTACCATTTTGTGGAAAAAATGGCATCTCAGGAACATCCATAAACATCCATAAGTCCACACATAGCAGCCCCATCTACGCAATATTTGTGCCTGTAATATTTATTCATGTAATACTGCATAGATGGAGACTTTATGGCTTGGCAAGCATGCCCACCCCCCCGAGTGGGGCAGCAGTTCAGTGGGCACAGCCCAGAGGCACAAGTGGGAGGGAGTCAGTTGGACTCCCGGACTGAGTTGGGCACCCGCACCATCCCTACTTATGAGGGACAATCTCTGCTTACAGAACTCCACACTCAACAACAGGAGTATCATCCTTTGAACTGTGAAGATGCAAAGCCAATATAAGACTAAATACCTGTTCACCTCACGCAGGCATGCAAACCTTCTGATATGGCACTTCATGGAATGTATTAAATAGTGATATTAACATAGGGATGCTGCGGGCGCCTGATTCAGTCCAGGAATCTGGTGGAACCACCCCTGCCCACAGCCCTGAGCCCCGCTCGCTGAGCCCCTACTCGCCCCTTGCCCATTCTCAGTGAATGGTCCCGGGAACAGCGAGCAGGGGCTGCGCAGGCATCTAGAGAACCTGGACCGGGGTGAGTTTGCACATCCCTATATTAACAGTATGTAGACCATTAAAAAAGGAGCTAGAACTCAGTAAATTTGGAATGAAAGCTTCATTCAGGTGAAAGTATCCTACAGAGTCAGAAAAGGACATTCCAGATTCTCACATCCTTTGCGACTGGTAGGCATCCAAGGCAGCTCAGCTATCCTCGAGGATGAAAAGAAATGGAACATCTCAAGGCTTGATAAGCAGCAGATGCAAATATGCTAGCCTCTCTTTTGGACTGGAAAGTCCTGATGATGATGATGATGACGACGACGACAGCGATGAAGAACAAGATAGAGTTCCAGAAGCTATGCTGCCTCCCAACCGTTGTCTCTCTGACTATAAAAGAGGCAGCCTAAAAGGTTTGAGAATTTTGGTTGCTCTTCTGAAGATGAGCAGTGGATTGTACTCATGTTTTTTCAGAAGTTTATCACTAGAGGTCCTTAATAGTAGGAAGGAGGAGGGAAAAATATTTATTTTATTTATAATGCTTATATACCACTTAGGGAGTAATCCTATGGCTGCTAGACAGTGGCCAGATGGCCATAGGATTGTTCAGTTTCTGGGAAATGACCTCAGAGCCCGTGCTCCAAGGTCGGTGCCTGGAAAATCGCCTCCCCGCCCCCTCCCCCACCTCCTCATGGGTGGTGCGGATCGTCCCTGGGCTCTGCACTCAGATGGGCAATGCGGAGCGGGGCAAGAGGGGGCCTTCCCAGGGGGTGGGGAGGGGAGGCGGGTGAGGAAGTTCCGGTATGGTGCTTCCTATGCATCATCTGGCCTCTCTCTCCCCCCCACACTCCGAAGTCCCACAGCTAGACAGCCAAAATCGGCCATCTAGCTGTGAATGCAAGGCGGCCGGAGCATGGAGGAGAGGATCCTCCACCATGCATTGGATAGGCAGTTGCCTCTGAGTTCAGAGGTGGCCGTCTATCCCAATAGGATTGCACCTTTAATTTAACAAAATCTCTAGTACTTATATACCACTTAATGTAACAACGTTTCTAATAATTGTATACCCTGCCTTTCAGGGCAAAGAACCCATTTCAGGTTGGCTTAGGAGTTAAGCAAATGGACAATGGAGGGAAAATAGGAAGAGAAATAAAAGCCATAAGAACGTGTGTGAGTAAAGAAACCACTTCTTTGTGTCCAAGCTTTGCCTACCATTGTCCTCTTTACCAAAAACAAGATACAAACCTTGCATTCTTCTTAAGCACCAGTAGTATTGCCTGGTATCACTTAAAGCTTAGGAAGTTGTATGAGTGTCAGTCTGAATACATAGTATTGTATCCTAGTCCTATATGAGAGCATTTGCAATGTGAGACAGTGAAAAGGTCTAGGCAGGGGAGCAGGGAGAGATGTATGGTGTGTGCTTTTTCATCCATGCTGTGGCTAGAGAATATATTTTAGAGGCTTAAATGCTATTTAAATAACTGCATCTCTTTAACTAAAAAGGAAATGGTTAGCCGCCCATCAAGACCTTGGCTTCAGCAAGGCTTTATTGCAAATGTTGTAGCAAAAATGTAATTGGATTCATGAAGAGCTTATTCCTGAGAAAGCAGTATTTGGAGGTTCAAGTAGAACTTTTCTTTCTCGTTCTTATCCTCAACAGTCTTCCATATACAGTCTTCCATATACTGTCTTCCATGCTCTTAAGATAAAAAGCAGTGTTTTTTTAATGTCCTAGAGCAGGGCTGCAAAAAATGCAGCCCATGGGATGCATGTGACCCTCCTAAGGTCCATGTGGCACCTCTGCAAGAACCCCAACCTCCACTGCCACCTGTTTTCATGAGTCTTGGCAAAAACAAACAAGGCAGCAACTGAGAAAGCACTTGCACAAAATTGTGCATGGGTAAATGGACCCAGCCATTGCCAGTAATCCCATCCTCTGTGGATTTCATTGTGTGAATATTTCCTTCAATACTTCCTTATCTGATAACTTATGGGGACGCTCTGGTGACTGGGTTTCTATGGCAGCCCTCCAGGAGCGTCTCCCAGAATGTTGCCTGGAAGATGATCTGGGAAAAAGCTGTTGCTGACTACTGTTGTTGCTGCTGCTGCCTGGAGACTCAATGAAGCACTGCTTTCTCCCCTGCAGGAAGGTGTGGTGGGAATGTTGATCATAATAATCTTAGTTGAGATAGGACAGGAGAAGGCATGGAATAGGAATAAGTAAAGTAAAATAAGAACAGAGGGGGAAATAAGGTGGGATGGGCAAATAAAATACATACACTGTGGGACCATAAAAGGGAACGATTAAAAATAGATGGAATGGGATGGGGGGTTCATTATGGGATGGAATACATAAATCGGGTTAAAATGGGGAGTGTTCATTCTAAAAAAAGGTGGGATAAGGTAAAATGAATAAATGGGATAACGGAAAATGAAATAAAAATGTATGATACAAAATAAATTGGGTAGGATGGGGAGAAGTGTACATTATAGAAAAGGATAAAATGGGATGACAGAAAATAAAGTGGATGGGATGTGAGCGGGGTGTTTATTGAGGGACAGAATACATAAGCTAGGTTAAAGTGGGGTGTCTTCACTATGAAAAGGATGGGATGATAAAAAAAATAGGTGGGATGGGATTTGGGGACATTCATTATGGAAAAAAATGGGAGGAGGAGATAAAATGAATGAGATAAAATGAAAAAATGGGGTAACATAAAATAAAATAACAATATATGATGCATAATAGATAGGGTGCTTTGGATATTAAGCAATAAATATGTTTCACTGCCAGTTTTGTTGGCCAAAATGACTACTGCTAACCATTTAGGCTCTGGACATGGCCCTTTTCTCAGCCCCCCCCCCAATATATCACCCAATATGCAACGCAATCACACCCTGAAAAGTTTGTGCACCCCTGTCCTAGAGAGTGAAATATAAACACTTGTGTGATTGAACGGATTAGAACAGAAAAAAGCAAAACTACATTATTGAGTGCTGGTTACTTACAAGTTTAATTGTGTGAATTACATTTTCAAGTGGAGTACACTATAAATTCCTGTTGTCAGTCTAGTACTGATAATTTCCATTTATTATGTGTAGCTAATGTTGGCTCATCTACTTAAAAATGACATCTACCAGGGATCCTGCGTCAGTCCTAGTGGTCAGCACAATAGTTCTAGGGGAAACATATGCAACTCCCCAATATTCCTGGTGATTCCAGCAAGTGCAAAAGCATTGAAAATCCACTGTGCTTAAAATAAAAGTCTCTTGCTTGATGCCCACAGAGCACCAATGGAAAGTAAAATGCTCCCATCTCCTTATTCATTACCTCCTAAAAAGCACACCTGCAAAATATTACCAAGTTACATTCGAAAGCTAAACCCATGAGCGTTCATTGACAGGTTTTCAATACATCAGCTTTATTGCAACAGACATTCGTAGCTATCCTCTTTCATTTCCCAACGCCATCCACTCACTCCCAGAGTCAAGCATGCTTCCATGCATATTTTACAATATTATTTGTATTAATGAAAGCATTTTTTGTCAGATTTATTCTCTGCTTTTGACATTTTTTTCTCCCTATAACTGTTGCCATATTCATATAGCTGAATCCCTGATTGCTTTTTTGTTTAATTGCTTTTATTGTAAGTTATTAACACTCTGTCAATAAGTGGGGGTCCAACACACCCAAACAGCACTGGGGGGGTACATAAAACGTGTGTGTCGGTATTCCACAACTTCATATTCCAGATAGTGCTCAAACATGATGAGATGTGACTTGCCATTTGGTTTTCAGGTCATAATTTAGTGGGAAAAGAACTTAGAGGGTAAAAAAAATCTGTCTATTTTCATAATAAAATTACTCTCTTTCCTTATCATCACCATAAACAGTTTCAGGGGTCAATAGTACTTGCTGATTTACAAAGCCCCTTTACAAGAGCCAGTGTGGTGTAGTGGCAAGAGTGCTGGACTGGGAGCCGGGAGATCCGGGTTCTAGTCCCCACTTGGCCATGGAAGCTCACTGGGTGACTTTGGGCCAGTCACACACTCTCAGCCCAACCTACCTCACAGGGTTGTTGTTGTGAGGATAAAATGGAGAGGAGGAGGATAATGTAAGCCGCCTTGGGTTCCTTGCAAGAGGAAAAAAGGCGGGGTATAAATGCAATAATAAATAAAATTTTTAAAACTTATTTTGTCTACGTAGAACTTTTCTAGTGACCCAGAAAAACTGTTTCCCCCCCAACTATAGCTATAGTTTTGCACAAAACTTACTAATCTAGATTTGGAGTCATTTTGGTCCCAGCTGTGAGATTTATCCACAGTGCATCATATACGAATGGTACACGTGACGAACAATTAGTAGGGATGGACGAATCTGTCTGTTTCACTTTCTATAATGTTTGTATTTTTCAAACAACAAGTTTGTTCCACCCCATTTTCATATCAGTTTGTGAATATTTTTAAAGTCTGCATGAACATTTGTATGCATTTTTATGCATGTTTTTATATGCACAAAAATGTGTACACATTTATACAAGAAATTTTCCTTAATATATGCCCGTTTCATGTTATTTTGATATTTTCCTCATTTTTGTATGCAATTTTCCCTAAAGTACACACTGTGTGCTCTGTTTTGGAATGGAGAACTGCTTCACAGAATTCAGAGAAGTGCAAAAAGCAAGGATAATTGTGTGCTAGTTTGAGTAATAGTTTAGGAAGTGGGAATTATTAAATCTGTTCATATTAAAATATGAAACAGTCAAATTCTTTCTCCATCTGTAACTTTTAGTACTATTCAATTGAAGGTGCTCAATAAGGCAGTATATGCCACTTAAACCTGCAAGTATGGCATAAAATTCTGGCTGTATTGCAATTCCAAAACATATATTTATGATGCTGACATATATAAGGGTGCCCTGGCAGCTCAAAATATAGGCCAGTCAGTGGTTAATAAATTAATACAATATTGACAGGTTTCTGGCTGAACTATAATGACTGATTACTTTTTCACCAGTGTGCCACTAGCCAGGGAATTAGCTAAGAAAATCCTGACTCTCGTTGGCACATTGAAAAACAAATAAACAAACGGGACATTTCCTTACAGTTTCTTGCCCATAAACCCAGTTGTGTGCATAGCAGCACTGGGGGTTTTCAAAAAGATTTGACACTTGTCATTTATTACTGAAGGAACATCAGTGATTAACCTTTCTTGCAACAATCTCATACAAGAGATTGAGAATGAGATCATTATTATAAGACTAAAAGTGGTTTAGATGCTTGTAACAAGATGGTCTCACACTTCCAAACATATTTGTTTATTATTTATGTATGTATGTATGTATTTATGACACCTCTATGCTGCCCCATTACAAAAAGTTCTCTGAGCAGCTTATGGTGAAAAACCATGGCTCGTGGTGTTTTGATTTGTTGTTTGTTTTTTTCAAATATAGTGGATAGTGTATGTTTAAATGTCTATGTATATTGTTTGGAAGCTGAACAATTCAAGATAGTGTGAACACCCCAAAAGATGTTTCCTGGTAGACCTGAGTCTAGAGTTGATCAAGCCTGGGGCTGAATCAAGGGTCATAGCCAGCTTGCCCGAGACATCTAGAAAAGCAACCTCAAGACAGGTAGGGCCTGTCACTGTCGACACCAACAGAACAGGCAGTTGCAGTTGATGTAATGACAGAAAATCACAGCAATTATGTGCTTCTTGTAACTGTTTTGTTTGAACTACTCATGTAGTTGTGAAATGTGAATGTGAATAGGCTGCCTGAGTATCATGTGCCATGGTTACAAGGTCTGTGAGATTTGTTATTGCTACCAGTAGTGCATAACTCATGATTGTTGTGCTGTTATACTTGTGCAACTCTCATAATTGGTTGTATTTATGTTAATGGCACAATATGTTGTTTTAAGTTTTAAAAACTGTGGGGTCATTTAGACCCAACATACCACTTTTGTATTTTGTAAGTTTCGTACTTTTGTACTTTGTAAGTTTCGTACTTTACATTCTGGGGTATTATTGACCCCGTTGACTAATGTGTGATTATATTGCTTGACTGGAAAAGGAACAGTCTCAATTCAGGCATGGTTTATTTATTTATTTTACTTTCAAATGGTATCATCTGCAATAACTTCCACCAGGTGTTTTATATGTATGGCTTTCTTGAGGTATATTTGATACCAGTACTGTATTAGTACCGTCAATTATTCTATCTTGAGAAGGTTAAACTAGAAAACATCTTTTATGAATTTAAATTGTCATTGAAGTTATTCCAGTAAGCAACTAATACAATCCAATTTTGTATGAACTTATTGTTCCAGTGACTTCCTTCCCTCATGTGAACTAAGCTAGACAATTTAGCCATAAATGTAACATCCTTAATCCAGAAAAACCAGTCCAACAATGGTGGTCGATCAATTTTTTTCCAGCATGCAGCAACAGATGCTTTAGCTGCGGTAAGTAAACACAATCATTATTATTCATTTGTTGAAGGCAGCTCAGAAGAATTGCAAGAGCATCCACTGATAAATAATAACTTGTAATTAAACTGTAAAACTTGTAACTTAAATTACACTTTAAGTTTCCTATCCAGTACAGGTTAGTAGTTGGACAAGTGCAAAATATATTAATAAAATCTGACTTTATATGTTCTCAGCTCCAACAGTTTTTGATCATTTAAATTGTAAACTGTACTTACCTTACATGGAGACAACTGCCACTGGTATTTTATAATAGCTTTCCTTCATGTTTTGACTTACTGTTGTCATTCCCAACTCTTAATGGAGATATTGCTGTGCAGGTCTTTCTCCCATTATTTTTAATACTAATGGAGCATTGTATTAGATTTTAGTAATAGCCTATATATTTTACCCAGTAGACATTTTTTATCCTTTTCAGTAACTAGAATTTCAGATTCAGAGCAACTTCTCTAAGGTCCATATTTTTCCTTAACTATTAATGCATGATCTAATGTGAAAATATTTAAATCAAAGGAGTCTGGAGGGTGCAAACAGTAAATGGAGTTACTTAGTAGAATGAACAGAGATATTTTACGCAACATGAAACCATATGAAGCAACTACTTAATTCAATCATTTGACTTTTGCTAAATCGTAGCTCTCCCAAACAGAAAAAATGTCTAAGTAGATTCTATGGCTTGGATCCTTAGTTTTCACTCCATGAACAGAAGGGGCTTTCTTTCACATGAACAGATCCAAGCCACTATAATGAAAAACCACAGAGATATACTAGGTGACAGCTACTTTTTATATTTTAGCCAAAATTTATATATACTTTTGTACATGACCATTCCCATGCTTTCCTTTATTCCTAAATATCCTACTGGTTTATCATTCTAGCTATAATTGTACTCACCTTTCACCTGATTTTTAAATTGGTTGTTATTTTAATTCCCATATAATTTCTGCTTCCCCTTCATTTAATTTATATCCCACTATTGGTCCAAAGTTTGTTATAAGCTGTTGAATTTCTTGTAAGGATTGTATAGGTTTAGCAACTGTTAAAACTATGTGATCTGCCTAGGTTTTTTCCCGAGTAATACATCTGTTTGATCATTACGTAGTAATTGCTCAATTACTCTATTCAGTTTTCTTGGTAAAATTATTGTTTACATTTTGAAATCCTCATTCAGTAGGGAGATTGATCTGATCTGAATGATTCTAGCTGAGAGTCATTTTTGCATTTTTACTTCTAAAAACCATATCAGTTGTTTTCCAGGATTCAGGAATATTGTCTTCCCGTAAACACTCATTGATGGTATTAGGAAGAAGTATTATTAACAAATTATTATAATTTCTTATAATATTCTTCAGGAAGTCTGTCTGGAACTGGAGTCTTATTATTTTTCAGACTCTCTATTAATTTCCTTTGTTTGTTGTTCATCTATTCATCTTCATCTGTTGCTATTTGAATTTCCAACAGTACTGTGCTGAAAATGTAGTAATAGCCAAGTTTTCTAGGAATTGTGTTATCAAATCTTGTGAGGTTATTTGCATACAATAACATAATATTTTACTCCTTGTAGTATTGTAAAACCATCGACTTTCTAATAGATGGAACTGACAGTTATTTTCATTATTACCACTCCAAGTTAGCTAGTTTTCAGTCAATTTTTGTGTGGTAAGAAGTGATTTTTCAATTTGTCTACTGTTTATAAGATTTTTCAAGATTCCTTTAAATGGCTTGTGAACAAGGTTTTTTTTTTTTTAATTGAGGTTTTCCAATTCTTTCATTTCTTTCCAGGCGGAGCGATCCTACCTTGCATTTATGCCAAATAAGACAGGTGGGGTGGGGGATCCACTGGCAGGGCAACCACATCGATTGCCCTGCTGGTTCACTGCAACCAGGGAGGGAGGTGGTGGGTAGTTTTTCTTCTTCCCTCCGATTGACTTCAGCAAGAGGGAAGAAACTTTGACAGCTGCAGTGGTGGCATAGAGTTGGGCCACTCCTGTGGGCAGTTCTACACCCATGTCCAACACAGACAGTTTCCCTCACGCCACTTGGTGGAACAAGTACACTGGCTTAGGTTTCCACCAGCGTATCTTGGGATCTCTGGTGGCATTAGTGTGTGCCAAAAATTTCTCCCACAGTTTTTTTGACCATCCCCATTCAATTTGATAGAAGAGAAATTGCTTTCAAAAAGAAATTCAATGGTGAAGAAATTTCGGAGAAATTTTCATGGGTTGGGTTTGGGTTTCTTGGGCTTCCCTTCCTTAGGAGGTGGCTGAGGAGTGAGCATAAATGTCCTGTTTTTCACTGTAGAATCATCTCTCTGGCAGCCTGTAGCCTCCTCAACTTCTTACATTTCAATTAAAGCACAGTTTTTTCAGATCAGGACATGCAGGCAGCCTGGGAGGCTAGCTGTGATTAGGTAAGCTCAAAAACATCACAAAAAATACATTATAAAACATCCTGAATGAGACAGAACAATGGAAGCCTCTTTCATGGGGGGAGAAAATTTTCAGGAAATTGGAGGGCAGATTTTGGCAGAGCACTAACTCCACCTCATCGTTGGAGCTGGACACGACACTGCCCCCACTTCATTGAGGTGGATGCAAACTGCACAACCTGCCAAGAGAAATGAAGTTGTTGTAGCACACAAAAAAACCAAACTCTTACTAAAAAAGAAAGAAGCTGTGCTACAAGCCCTGCCAGTGGGGAGCCCTACCTGGGAGAAACTGTTGAGAATTTCCCCTCCCCTGGAGAAATTTGGTGAAATAATTTCCCAGATTTCTCTGCCCACAAGTAAGGTGGAGATTTTCAAGAGGCCATTTGTGCAGAGTGCACTAGGTGGCATCAGTGTTGTCCTGCCAGTGTACCTCCTTCTCCATCAGCAAAGGACCACTTATGCTACTTCCTAAGGCCCTTCAGCTGGCCTCCTGAGAGTGTTAGGATTCCAGCCTTCTTTTTTTCTTATTGAAATGCCTTTTTAAAATTAATACAAGCCCTATAATTACAGTTTTGGATTATCTGAATCCAGATCATAAATTCCATATTGGGAGTGGAATTTATTTGAAAATATTCTGCAAAAGCTTGCTATCCAGCGTTTACTATTATATAACAATAGGATATCTAGCTTTTATTGCTAACTATTTGAAATATTGTCAAGAGATTAGAGTAGGAGCATGATCAGCATTTTCCAATGGTCTGATTTAGATTTATTGAACTTGATTTATTTGTAATAATGTAACAAATATAGAGGTCTATAAAGGGGCATATATTTTAATCATTTCAGAAGCAAGTATAATCTCTTACTGTTGCATTGTAGTGTCCATATATTGCAAATATGAAAATTATGTAAAGTTTTAACAAAGGAACTTGTGATAGAACTATTTGAATTATTTCTGTTTCTAGAGCTAACTAAAGGAGAATTTAAAATGCCTTAAAAGCACCTCCCTAAAGAGCTAGAAACAGAAGCAGATGAAGGAGCTTATTTTAGCAATTTATTCAACAATTATAAAAACCATTGGCCCTCATCCATCTATTGCTTAACAGAAACCCACTATTCCTAAAAGGAATGCCACATTTCCAAGGAATATTTTTCCCTGTCACATCCAACACCAAAAATTATTTCCCATCTTCAATATTTCTGGTTGTATATCTGCTGTGACTCAATATTTTTATCTTCTGTTTCAAAATGATTACTATTTTATATTTTCTTCAAAATAGCATTCTTTATACAGTAGCTAAAAATTTAACAAATACAACTCTAGCATTTTTCCTTCTATAGGCTGTGCCCTCAGCAACCACCAGGGTGCAGCATGGTAGTTCCTGACAAAGCCAGCTTGTCTTTCCCCTTGTGTCCTCTCACCCTTCTCTGAGAGGCAGGGCTTTGGGGAGGGGGTCAGGCATCCACCTTTGCCTGAGTGAGCTTGTTTACCAGCCACCTTAGGCTGAAAACCTATACACACTTACCTGAGAGTAAGCCCCATTTCTTTCTAAGGGAGTTACTTCTGAGTAAGACACAGATAGGATTGCACTGTAGGTTTATTGCCAACTGATATAATTAATAATTCTGTTACTTCAGTGCACATCTGTCAATATAATAAAGACTTTGAATTTCATTTTGGTTTCATTCAGTTATTTTAAGTTGATTATCTCAAGGTTTGTGTTAACCCCATCTATATAGCTCAGTTTATTAAGAGACTCAAATCAGTACAGCACATCATGAGCAGAGTTCCTCAAAATTGCATGATATCCTTCTTTATAATTAATAGCTCAATAAATCAATAGCTCAGTTATCAAAATAGTTCTGAGGTTAATAAGTCAGAATCTCACTTGATTAATAATAATAGTTATAATTAATCAATGCCTGACTTCATTGAAAAACATAGTACAATAGTCAAAATATTAATACATCACTAGTGGAATTCATTCTGTTACACAACAATGATTTATGTTACATTTTAGTTCCAAAAGCAGTTGGTCAGAAGCAGAGCTTATCAGTCAGTAAGTCCAGATTGTCATTCACCACTTCCCCAGTTCTAATACATTCGAGAACATCTAGTCCTCTTCACTTCTTCATATGTCAGTCTTTCCTCTATGTTCTCAAGTGAATCTGTCAGTGTGAGCGTAGGAATTACACTTGACATGACCTTAGTTGCTATTAATGTTTTATGGGAGAGAACCAGAAAGTTCCCCTTCCCTAAGCAAGTGAGGTGTCTTCAAAATCACAGGTGACCAGTTAAAAAAGTGACTTGCTGAACACCCATCACATTCTATCCTCAGCCTCTCATGGATCTCTGATTTCTTTTAACAGGGTTACTGCTCTACAGTGTAGAATTAATATCATAAAAAACAGAGCTGGAAAGCAGAATCTAGTATTTGTTCCCGTATAAGGAGTGTTCTAATGGTTAGATTGTTGTAGTTATTGATCCCTATCTGATGGGGATTGTAAATCTATCAAGCTAGGGTATCCTTTACACCAGGGGTAGCCAACCCAGTATCCTCCAGATGTTTTGGACTACAACTCCCATAATCCCTGTCCATTGGTCATGCTAGCTGGGACTGATGGGAGTTGTAGTCTGAAACATCCAGAGGACATCAGGTTGCTCACCCCTGCATTATACTCTTCATATTTCAAACATACCTACTCTACCCCTTCCCTTTTCTACAAAGGTACTGTGTGTTATCTGAATACAAGGATTGTGAACCACAGGCTACAAATTCAATCTTGTGACAACCTTGAAAAATTCCAGATCCGAAAGTCATCGTATTGAGGTTACCAAGGCTGAGTTAGATATGAATTAGAGAGTTTGCAGGTCTCAGTTCTACTTATAGCTTATAGATTTTTGCTGGCATCTGACCTTGAGGTTACTAGAAGTCTGATTAAAACCATTTAATAAAAGAAATGTTTTTGTTCTCCCAACATCTTAGCCACAATCCAGAGAACCAGCACATTAAAAAAGATATTGGTTGGATCCAAATTTAGTCAGACTTAGAGTAGGCCTATTGAAATCAATGTGACTGAAGTTCATTATGACTTAATTTAGTATGACTAAATCTAGATCCAGCCATTGTTTTGAAAGGGCAGGAACATCATTAATTTGGAAGGATCCCCATTTGTCTTTGGCTGTGAAACCGTTCATTGCAACATGTCAGTCCATACCTCAAGTATCTTCCTTTTTGTTTTTTTGTCTGCAGATTTTATTCCTCACCGTACAGTATTGCTACAAACCGCATGATTCCACAGACATCCATCACGCCATTCATTGCTGCTTCCCCTGTCTCCACATATCAGGTATGTTTGAACTGCATGTGCTTCATATAAGTCAATGCTTGTAATTGGCATGTCAGTGAAGGATACATGAATTTAGAGAAAAATATGGTGCATATCTGCACATGTGAGTCGTGCTATTATGTAAGCTGTTTTGTTTGCTCTTCAAAAGGATATTTGCTTAAGATTTCCAGTTTGTTCTGGATCTGAATCTACTCTGGTAACTACAACTACCATGCATTTGTCATATTTCAATCAGCTTTTCAGATAAATCTCTTGAGTTTTCATTTTCAGACAATACTATCCAAAGTTTATCATCCTTACTTTTTTTTTAATGGGTAGAATTCTGCATGAATGTGCTTTGTCTCCATCGTGTTTTAACTCTTTTGCTCTGAGTTTGTTATACCTTCCCAATAAGAGGCGCTTTTAAACTTTTTTTTAAGTGCCCCACAAACTAAAACTTCTTTACACTTATACTTACATTGCAGCATACTTAAACAAGGTTTGAGTTCTTTAAAAAAGAAAAAAACCTGGTGAGCAATGATAAATCATTGGAAACCACATTTCACTAAACATGCGTGCTTTAGGGCACAATGCTATTCAGATAGACAGTCACCTCTGAACTCAGAGGTGACCGCCTATCCAATGCAGGGCAGGAGAAGCACAGAGGGGATTGTTCCCTCCCCTCTTCTCCTGCCCTGCATTTTTGGCTAGACAGCCGATTGCGGCTGTCTAGCCGTGGGAGGGCAGCGCGGGGTAGGAGTCTGCTGTACGATACATTGGATGTGTCGTACAGGCATTTCCACCCTCCCCACCCCAGAACGCCCTCCGGGAATGTCCCTTTTTGGCTGCTCCACACTCCTCTTGCGAGCACGGAGCATGGGGCTGTTCCGCGCTGCTTCCGAGGCAGCGCAAAAGTGGGGGGACATCATTTCTCCAGGAACTGACCTCGTGGGCTCTGAGGTTGGTTCCCAGAAAACTAGATATCCTATGGTCATCTAACTGCTGTCTAGCGTCCATAGGATTGCTCCCTCCAAGTCCATGACTACTGTGGCCTTTTGGCAAGTTAATGTCTGCTTTAAAATCCATGACTACTGTGGTAACTTGGCAAGTTTTTTGTTGTTAAATATTTGCTGTGACAAATTCTATTTCTGTGTAAACTAAGCAATATACATATCTTCAGTAGAGAACTGCAAGTTTTTCATGGCTGCAGTGGCACTAGAATTAAGACTCATGCTCATGAAAAAGAAGCAAGTGTTGGATTTTAACTCAGTTCTTACTTCTGCATGAGAGTTCAATAGGTGGCAGTGTAATTTAACTAACACATTTCAGATAACGCAAAGTGAATGCTCTGCGTTACATTACCCTCAAGTAGTTTTACCAGTCAGTCTTCTAACATGTTCCTCCACTGTTTTACATGTCTGATGGCTGTCTGTGAACTATCTGTTCTGTCTATACTATTCCTTCATAATTAATAACAGCATATGATGGAATATGCTCTCTTCACCATGCTTTACCAGCATGATAGAATTATCTGACTTTTAACTTGATTATGAGAATGCTTGTGTGAGTGTAAAAACTTTTGTTATGTGTCTGTATTCCTGAGAAATATAGATGGTATTTGATGTGAATCCTGCCATAAGGAAGCCTGTTTGACAAAAGCCATTCCAAACAAAAGGAAGTATGAAACCTTCACTGAATCGTATTTTGGTTCTCTGACTTGTATGGCAGACACTATTTGCTCCCAGTCTACAGAATCAAATCAGAAAACCTTGATTACTGCATTGTATGTAAAGCTGATTCAAACAAATAATTGTCCTCAACCAGGTATGTATTCACTTGGACAAAAAATAGGATGTCAGCCCAAGAATCCCAGCAAAACTACCATAGAGTAAAGAAAGCAATTGGAAGGTACAATTTAGGTTGGAGACTTAGAAACAGTTGGAAGGTACCTACAATTTAAGTATTAGAGAAGGCAGTTGATTCTGTTTGAGTTTGGTTAACACTAAGAACTTGTATCAAGAAAAATCACAGGATGAGGAAAGGATAAGGATAAGGATAAAAATTGGGCCAGTTAACACGATTGCTGCAGTCCACCGTGACTTAAAACAACCTATAGGTTGTGGGTAGATTGTTAACCATGCCAACAACCCACCTTTGCTGGGTTTGGACATCACGATAAACCACAGTGATTGCTGTGACTTGAATGTTCACAATGGCTGCTGGCATGTGCCCCAACCCACACTTATATAAATAAGCCATGGTAGACTGCAGTGATCATGTGAACCAAGACATAGTCTAGGAGGAGATCTAGCCAGACCAGTAATGAAAGCCTCCTGTTTTGTTTTGTTTTTCCCTTAGGGTGGGTTAGGAAGCTTCTCCAGAGCTTAATTAGACCAACCTTCCCCAATCTGGTGTTGTCCAGAAGTTTAGAACTACAGCTCCCAGCATTCCTGACCATGCTGGCTAGGGCAGATGGGAGTTCAAATCCAAAACTTCTGGAGGGCTCCAGGATCGGGAATGACGAGTTAGACAAATCCTTGGAGCTGTACTACTTCTTTTCTCCCAAGGCTTGGGAGCATCACTGCACTTTCCCACCAATCCCTAGGAAAAGTGAACAGGGTGGGGGGAGTTAGGTAGAAGTGTGCTTGTTTGTCTGTTCATAAGATTCTCCTCCAAACACAAAAAGTTCTTTAAGATTACAGTGACCCCATTCTGATATTACTGATATTAGAGATAGTAGCTAGCTGATGTTTCCTCAAGAGAATTATATTATTTTAGCTCCAGATTATTCTGTTAAGTTTCCTTTCCAAGTACTGAAGCAATATCGGATGGATAATGCAGTGTTGACACCTAGGAAAGTAGAGATAATAATGAAGAAAATGAAAGAAAGACAGACAGGAAGAGTTTCCCTTATAGACTAAGGTATCAGCTGGAGATGATGTCAATCACAGGAATAGATGTGATTGAACAAGGAGGGAATAAGTCTGTACCATGAGAGTTCTAATTTGTTGTTAGGAAAAGTGATTAGGCAAGATGCTAAGTGAATTAAAGACTTCACACCTTTGGTGGTTATGCAGTCTGAGAACGACAAAGAAAAGATAAAGGCACTGAACAAATACATATGGTTATTCAAAGCATGTTAGGGAAGGTAACAACTATATGTAGATGCTGAGTTAGATCATCTGGAGATCTGGCACAAAGTCTCATCAGTATGCTGAACCAGATGAGGCTGTGAAACTGCTATCTGGACTTGGTAATAAGATAGATGAGGATCAATAAACTGAAGTTGAATCCTGACAAGCTGAAGACACTGTGGATAGGTGGTTCCTGGCTCCAGGAAGTTGTTCAGCCTGGGATTGAACTTGCTACTTGGGAGTGGGGGGGTTCTCCTTGATCCCACATTGTCACTAGAGACCTAGATGACTACTGTGGCTCAGGGCACACTAGTTTACCAACTGTGGCCTTTCTTTGATAAAGATAGCCTTGCCATGGTGGCCTATGTTCTGGTAACGTTCAGGTTGGATTTGATTATAATGATATCTGGGGTTGCCCTTGAAAATGGTTCAGAAGCTTCAACTTGTCCAGAATTCAGCTTCTTGAATTCTGGTTGGCTTACCTTGATGGAACCATGTCACTTCAATTCTTAAGGAATTACATTGGCTCCCTATTTGCTAACAATACCAATTCAAGTTGCTGATGAACAACTTTAAATCCCTAATGGTGCAATCCTATGCCTGTTTAGACAGAAAAAAAGTCCTACAACTCCCAGCATGCCCCAGGCTACCATGCTGGCTGGGGCATGCTGGGAGTTGTAGGACTTTTTCCTGTCTAAACAGGCGTAGGATTGTGCCCTAAATAGCTTGGAGTTCAAACATCTGAAGGAACATCTCCTCCCATACCATCATGCCCGTGTATTAAGATCTTCAGAGGAGGTCCTTCCCCAAGTACCTTCAGTGGGAGAAATACATGAAGATTTTACAAAAGGGACAGCCTTCTCTATGGTGGTGCCCAAATTTTGAAATGCCCTGAAGGGAGGAGCTCAGAGAAAGCTTGTAGAGCACAGTGAAAGATCCATTCGGTGAAAGATCGTTTCAGTAGTTGAAAGGCAACTGCTGTGTTTCAGTAGTTCTCTTAACAAAAGGTCTTCTTTATTAATTAGGCCCAGGGGGCAGCGTCTAGCCTTTGTACTCACTTTAGGGGTGAAGAGGCTCTATTAACTGAATAAAGAGCTTGTAGATTGCTAAGCGAGTCTCTGTTGCTTCATTACTCCACGGGAGGGCTTTGAATCCCTGACAGTATTCACTGATTGTTTAAAAAATCATCACTTTTACTAGGGATGGATGAATCTGTCAATTTCAGTTTCTCATTTTTCCAATGTTAAATTTAGTTTGTCTCAAGCTTTGAGATTTTTTTTAAATGTTTGCATGAAAATTCATATGCATGTTTGTGCACATTTCTCCTAATAAATGCATTTTGTATATAATTTTGCCTAATATACAATCATTTGCAAGCAATTTCCCCAATATAGTTCACTTTTTAATCTTATTTTCCTAATATACACATTTATGTATGCATTTTTGGATTGGAGAACTCCATCGCAAAATTTGGAGGAGTGCAAATTTCGAATGATGGTTGCCTTTCAGTTTGCATATTGGTTCGAAAGGGCAAAATTGGGTATATTTGCATTAAAATTTGAACTAAACAAATTCCTCCCCTATCCCTAAGTTTTACCAGTGTCTGAAAATTATCATCACCTTATTATGTATGTATACTGAGAATTCATACTAACAGGTAGGGATGTACGAATTGTGTACCTTCTGTGCCGCTTGACTTCCGCAGTTTGCGGCCAGTGCTCTGTTCCACTGTTCACAAGTCCCCGGAATTCTCCTCTCTTTTTCCGCTCCAAAAATTACGAAGATAAATCCATACCAACAACCCAGCCGTCTCCGTTAGTCTGCATAACTTCTGTAAGAATCGCTATTTTTCGTAAATATTTACCTGTGTTTTTTTTTAATTGAAATCCTCCATCTCCATTTACTTTCAGCCAAAACACTTCCTCTTCCTAGGGCTTCCTAAAAGAAGGCTGTCTTATGTGTACCTGAACGATAAACTCTTTGTTTAAAGCAATGCTGTTTTAAAGAAAGAAAAAACCTTTTAAAATGACCATGCCGGTCCTGGAGCAGCATGGTCATTTTAAAATGTTTTTTCTTTCTTTAAAACAGTGTTGCTTTAAACAAAGAGTTCATCACTCAGGCACGCCTAAGACAGCCTTCTTTTGGGAAGCCCCTAGGAAGAGGAAGTGTTTTGGCTGAAAGTAAATGGAGACGGAGGATTTCAATTTAAAAAGAACACCCACAAACAAGGTGGTGGGCACAATTCATTAAAAAAAAAACTTACGTATTTATTATCGGAATATACTACACTGCGTTTTTATTTTCGAAAATTTCGCAACTCTTTGCGGATGACGAAAAAAAGCTGCATGACTACTGGCTCCGCAGGACCTCGTGGTGCTGTTCCGCAGAGGATTTCGTGGCACAGACTGAAGGGAATTCGATCCCATTTCAATCCGTGGCGGAATTCTCTGACATCCCTACTAACAGGTGCCAAGTAATATGTAACCTTTGGCCCTAAACTTTGGACATTAACACTTGCAAAAAGAAGAGGGAAGCATGACAACCCAAGCTCTTTCAAGAAGTGTTCTTCTGGTAAAACAATGTATATCTAAATTTTGATTAATCATATACTGTATCTTCACTACAAAGCGTCTAACCAAAATGGTGAATGTTTTTGATTATTCTAATTTCTTTTATTTCTAATAAATTTATAATTTTTTTCTTATATATTGCAAAACTGTGAGGGGAATCTGAACAGTTTATTAAGAGTGTTGTGACTGAAAATGTCCTCACAGTGAGCTCTTATACCTATTGATTCAGATAACTTAGATGGGGAAGTTGCAATAGCACCAACATGTTTAGCTTGACTTCTAATTGACATGAATAACATATATGAGACTTGCCATGGTATACTCTGGTGTTTATGATCACCCCTATAAGGCATGGAATATTGTTAATTCACACTCCATATGTTCCTCTGTTAGGTGTTTGGAACTCTGTGGGGTGAGCAATAGAGAGAGAGAAGCTAGTGGTCTGAATGTATAACCTGTTGTCATAGATCTAATATAATATATGAATACATTATATTAGATATTAAAGGACTGTGTAAACTTCTGATTTGGTTGTTCTGAGTCTGACCTAAAGTCTGAAGATTCTAGCTTTGCTTGCTGAAAGTAAGTAAGTAAACAAGATCTTATTGTCTGCTAAAGAAAGATTATACTTAAATAGAGGGATCACACCATAGCTGTAGAGCACATGGGGTTGGATCCAGGTTCTGCCTTCTGCAAGAGGAAGGGCTCCACTCATGGATGGTCCCTTTGCCTGATTTTTGGGGATCCCTGCTCACCATCACCACCACCACCACCACCACAACTCATTCCATTCAGCAGATTCTCCTGACTCTCTGTATAGCATTTTCAGGGGGCTGGAGGGGCTGCTGTGGTAAGGAGGGTGAAGGGAAGGCCACTTCTGCCAACACAGTTGATCTGGATCTCACCCCATGATCTGTGTGCCAAATGTTCCAGGTTCAAATACTGGCATGTCCAGTTAAAAGGATCAGCTAGCAGGTGAAAGGAAATCCCTCTGCCAGAGACCCTGGTGAGCCAGTCCCAGTCAGAGGAGACAATACCGGGTTAGAAGGATTGTCTGACCTGATATAAGGCAGCTTCTTATGTTTCTAGTAGGGGTGTATGAAACCCCACTTACTTGGCTCTGCTGGCTTCCGTGGCAGAGGGGAGGCAATCTGGTCCTCCCCTTGGACTCCTCGACGGGGGGGGGAGGCAATCCAGTCCTCCCCCCCGGAATCCTGACCGGCCGGCTCCGCTCCATGGCCAGTCCATGGAGCTGCCAGCCAGGCCGATCTGCAGCAGGGCCCCCATCTGCTGCTGGCTGCTGCAGAGGCAAATAGCATCCTGTGTGGGGGATGCCATTTGCATCCCTACCCTAGGCCGTGATAGGCTACGTATATATTTACATAGCCTATCATGGCTAAAGCAGGGATGAAAATGGCGTCCCCTACACCATTTGCGTCCCTGCTTTAGCCGTGATAGGCTATGTAAATATTTACGTAGTCTGTCACAGCTATAGCGGGGATGCAAATGGCGGCTGCTATGCCATTTGCGTCCCTCTCTTTTGCCGTGAGCGGCCACCATTTGCGTCCCTGCTTTAGCTGCGACAGGCTATGTAAATATATACATAGCCTATCATGGCCTAGCGTAGGGACGCAAATGGCGTCGCCTACTCAGGACGCCATTTGCGGCTGCAGCAGCCCGAAGATGACCCGGAGCCGCCACCCCTGCCACCACTTCCGCCGCCAGGTAGGTCCGTTCCGGGGGGGGATTTCGGAGGGTGGCGGTGGGGGAGGCCGTTCCGCCACGGACTCCGGGGGGAGATTCTAAAGAATCCGGCCTCACTGGAGTCCATGGTGGAATTGTCCAACATCCCTAGTTTCTAGCTCTTGCAGAAATAGATAGGATAACAGGATAATAATTATTGTGAAATAGGGTAAGCATGATGAAATTTCTCACTGAGTAACTGATATATTTCCTGGAGCATCACTGAACTTTGAAGTTTGTACCAATAAGTTTTTAATTAGGATTGTTATTAATTATGTTTCTTAACTTGTGAACTATGTTTTTAATCTAAATCTCATTTGATCAACATAGGATGTGAATATTTCTTGCTCATGAGCATGCTAAGTATTGGTGAATTTTTTATTATTATTAGCATTTACAGTCAGGGCCAGAAATTAGGGGTGCACGAAAGTCACTTACCTGGTCTCGCAGCTTTTCGCGGTGGGGGGGAGGTGCTTCGCTGCTCTCCCCGCGAAGTTCAGGCCGGGGGGGGAGGCTTCCCGCCTCACCCGGCCAAAATTCAGGCCGGGGGGGAGGCTTCCCGCCTCGCCCGGCCGAAATTCAGGCCGGGGAGGAGGCGCCTCGCCTCGCCCGGCCGCGAAATTAAAAGTTAAAAAAAAAACCGCCCCCGTGATAGGCTACGTGACGATTAATGTAGCCTATCACGGCTAGATCTGCAAAGTCAGCCGTGATAGGCTACGTAAATCGTCACGTAGCCTATCACGGGTGACTTAAAAAAAAAAAAGCGCGTACGCAAATGGTGGCCCGCATAGGGAGCCGCCATTCGCGTTCCTTATTTGGTCACTGTAGTCTACGTAAATCTTTACGTAGACTACGGCAAAATAAGGGCAACGCAAATAGCGTTGCCCTTATTTTCGCTGTAGTCTACGTAATCTTTACGTAGACTACAGTGACCAAATAAGGAACGGGAATGGCGGCTCCCTATGGGGGCCGCCATTATCCGTACGCACTTTTTTTTTTTTTTTAAGTCACCTGTGATAGGCTACATGACGATTTACGTAGCCTATCACGGCTGACTTTGCAAATCTAGCCATGATAGGCTACGTTAATCGTCACGTAGCCTATCACGGGGGCGTTTTTTTTTTCTTTTATTGGAATGGCAGCGGCGGCAGCCGGTCGAAAGACCGGCTGCCGCTCCCGCCCTGGACGAAGACCCGACGAACCGCCGGCCGGACCCGCCGCCGGGAGGGACATTCGCCAAAGGTAAGTCCCGTCCCGGGGGGGGTGCGGGGGGCGGGGGGGTGCTGAGAATTTCTCCCCGAAACTTGTTCGGGGGGCCGAACACATTGGCACTTGGCCCCCCGAAGTTTCAGGGAGAAATTCTCCGCCATCCCTAACATAAATATTGGAACAAGGATAACTGTTTTGGCAGTTGGCCTCTGTACACCACCACATTGAAGTTGAAAGGAAACACACCCAGATGGGAGCGAAGTCAGGATTTTAAGCTGCAAGTCAAGGGGTTTGACAAAAGTGGGGCACTAACCATTCAGGAAGTACAGCCAGTGACATACACACACACCCATCGTTGGGGGCTCATAAGTAATGGAACAAATGGCTGACAAGTGGCTGCATGGCCAGGTGTGGCCTGTTTCCTGGGTACCCCATGAACAATCAAGCAGATAAAAGTCTTGGAGGTGGTTCTGAGTGTTACATTTGCATTTGGTAGCTGTTCACTAGAACTCCCAACATGAAGTCCAAAGAGGTGTCCATGCGAGTGAAGGAGGCCATCATTAGGCCGAGGAAACAAAATAAATCCATCAGAGAGGTAGCAAAAACATTGGGAGTGGCCAACACAACAGTTTGGAACATCCTGAAAAAGAAGGAATTAACTGGCAAGCTCAGCAACAAGAAAAGGCCTGGAAGACCACAGAAGACAACTAAAGTGGATAACCACAGAATTCTGCTCATGGTGAAGAGGAACCCTTTCACAACATCTAGCCAGGTCAAGAATGCTCTTGAGGAGTTAGGCATGTCATTGTTAACATCTACAGTCAAGAGACAGCTTTATGAATGTAAATCCAGAGGCTTCACAACAAGGTGCAAACCACTGGTAACGCTCAAGAACAGACAGGCCAGATTAGCCTTTGCGAGCAAACACCTAAAAAAGCCTGCCCAGTTCTGGAATAAGATTCTTTGGACTGATGAAACCATGATTAACTTGTACCAGAATGATGGGAAGAGAAAAGTATGGAGAAGGAAAGGAACAGCTCATGATCCAAAGCATACCACATCATCTGTCAAACATGGTGGAGGCAGTGTTATGGCATGGGCATGTATGGCTGCCAATGGAACCGGGTCACAGGTGTTTATTGATGACCTGACTGCTGATAAAAGCAGCAGGATGAATTCTGAAGTGTATAGGGCTATACTTTCTGCTCAGATTCAGCCGAACGCTGCCAAACCGATAAGACGCCGCTTCATACTGCAGATGGATAATGACCCAAAACATACAGCAAAAGCTACCCAAGAGTTTCTGAAGGCAAAGAAGTGGGATGTTCTTCAGTGGCCAAGTCAGTCACCTGATCTCAACCCAATAGAGCATGCTTTTCACTTACTGAAGACAAGACTGAAGGCAGAAAGACCCAAAAACAAGCAGCAGCTGAAGGCAGCTGCAGTAAAGGCCTGGCAAAGCATCTCAAGGGAGAGAACTCAGCATTTGGTCATGTCCATGGGTTCCAGAGTTCAGACAGTCATTGACTGCAAAGGATTTTCATCCAGGTATTAAAGGCGATCCTTAAGTTTGAAATGATGTTGGTTTGTTCCATTTCTTATGACCAACCAACGATGGGGGGGGGGTGTATGCCACTGGCTGTACTTCCTGAATGGTTAGTGCCCCACTTTGTCAAACCCCTTGAATTACAGCTGGAAGTCCTGACTTCACTCCCATCTGGGTGTGTTTCCTTTCAACTTCAATGTGGTGGTAGTGTACAAAGGCCAAATGCCAAAACAGTTATCCTTGTTCCAATATTTCTGGCCCTGACTGTATATACTCCATAAGATGGTGTACAACAATTTAAGACAATACACCTGTAAAAGAGTGAAAACAAGAACATTAAAAATGGTAAAAACATTAAAGCATTAATCTAGGGATGTCGGAGAATTTCTCCATGAATCTCCGGGAGGCCGAACACATTCGGCCCCCCGAAATTGGTGGGGAAATTCTCCGACACCCCCCTGTGCCCCCCCCGGGATGGGACTTACCTCGTGCGAATGTCCCTCTCGGCAGCAGCTCCCGGCGGCAGGGCAGCGGCGGGGCGGTGGCGGCGGGGCGGCGGCGGCCGGTCTTCCAACCACCACCGCCACCACCATTTCCCAGTAATGTAAAAAAACAGAAACAAAAACGTGATTTACGTAGCCTATCACGGCTGACTTTGAAAATCTAGCCGTGATAGGCTACGTAAATCGTTACGTAGCCTATCACGTTTTTGTTTTTGTTTTTATATAACTTTTTATTTCACGGCCGGAGGGGCAAGGCGCTCCCCCCGGCCAGAATTTTGGCGGGGAGGGATGGGGCGCCTCCCCCCCAGCCTGAATTTCAGCCGGGAGGGGCAGGGCGCCTCCCCACCCGCCAAAAATTTTGGGGGGAGAAACGGAGCGCCTCCCCCGCACACTGAAAACAGCTGCGGGACCAGGTAAGGGACTTTCGTCCATCCCTACATTAATCTACACATTTTAATAGGCCAGATCAAAGAGGTGCATATTCATACCTTTTCTAAAAGCCAAGAGAGTGGGGGCCAATTGTAGTTCTTGAGGGAGTGCATTCCATAGTTTGGGAACAATACAGGGGAAAGCCCTTTCATACAGGCCTGGCAAACGGTCCTCTATGGTTAATGGCGTCGCCGTCTTCAAAAGACCCTCTCCTGCAGATCTTAATACCTGGACAAGTTCATAGCGAGATTATGTGCCAATTGTAATTCTCTGAGTTGATCAATCCATTTTCACAATGTTGACCATGTAAGCCACTTTCAGTTCCTCTCAAAAGGAAAAAAAAAAAAATGGATCAAAATGTAAGAATAAATAATCTGAAAGCTGACTTTTCAGTTGTCTGCCTCCACAACATGCTGCTTTGATTAAAGCTAACTCTGACTCCAAGAACCTCTGTCAGTACATGTGTTTGTGTGTTCATCCCTTTGTAAAGAATGAACCTTGGACCTGTCAGTCACACAGCCTGAGGACCCTAGATAAGCCTTCCCCAACCTGGTGCCCTCCTGATGTTTTGGACTTCAACTCCCACCAGTCCCAGCCAGTGTGGCCAATGCTGGGAGTTGTAGTCCAAAACATCTGTATGGTACCAGGTTAGGGAAGGCTGCCCTAGACCATGAGAATATGCCTTCCCTCTCAACATGAACTTGTCCTTCATCTAATGGCTCATTGAGTCATGCAAGCACATGCATTACTTTCTCCATACCCATCACACATTCACAATATGCAGCATGGCTCATTACTACTAGGCTGAGCAGCAGGGTTTACTTTTGCATGACATCTCTATGGACTGCCACTTGCATCAGCTCTACAACTGTGCCTATCTCCCAGGTGGATTGTTGGGGGTCACTGTGATGATCAGCATTGCTGCCATGGAGCTTAGGGATGGACAAGGCCCCCCCCATCTGGGTTCTCTGGGCGCCTACCCAGCCCCTTCCCATGCTCGCTGGCCCCCTGGGCTGCACTCGAGCCCCCCTCTGCACTCAGTAAACAGCAGCCTGTGCCCATAAACTTATATGCAAAATAGCGCTGTGCAGTGCGAGTCTGCGGGCACATAGACTTATATGCAAAAAGCACTGTGAATCGCCCATATATGCTAGATTCACAGCACTATTTTGCATATAATTCTATGGGCACAAGCTGCTGATCTCCATGTTTTTTAAAAACATGGTGATCAGGACAGAGACAGACAGGCCTGGGTAAGTTGTGGGCTGCTTACCGAATGCGGGAGGGTGGTCCAGGGACTGGCAAGAGAGGGGGAGGGCTCGGGGCGCAGCTCGGGAGGTGCAGGCGCTGGTGGTCTGACAGATTTGCGGACCGAAACGGGCGCCCGCACCATCCCTAATGTAGCTTGAATCCGAGTTACAGCATCAATCTTGTCCACATATGCCCTTGAATTCATAAGTGAGGCCCTGCAGTTAAGATTTAAAATGCAAGTCTCTGGAGGAAATCTGATCAATATTATTCCCAAATTCTTTAACTTCAATAACATCTAAAATTATGACAGCAACATTTTCCTAAGTAACTGGAGCACCAAGTTCTTGATCTGCTCTGCGTTTTATTCCAAGTGAGGTTTTGCTGAGTTGTTGTTGTTACTTTTTTGTCCTATTGTGCTAATACGGTGCTTTCTGATACACAGGTTCAGAGTACTTCATGGATGCCTCATCCGTCATATGTTATGCAACCAACAGTAAGTGAGCATGCACACACACTTTTCTTCCTTCATTGGAAATTACTCAGACTTTCCTCCCTACCCCCACCCCCCCGTTATAGCAGGTGGTCATCTTTGCATGTGTGCCCAAGTTCACTGAGAATTTACTGAAGTGCTTTCAGCTACAGAGCAGTCAAAGGTTAGTGGAACAGTGATGAGTTTGGATTGTATAGATCATCTGCATCAGTGTTATGCATGCTGCTAGCATGCGTTGAACTTTTAAAAGCATGTGCACAGCATTCAGGTGCATGGGAATTCCAGGCCCATATAGGTGATCAAAGTATCCCAGGGTGAGTTCTAACAACTGTGTGGGGAGTGGGGCAGAGCTCAGTGGCCGGAATGGCCTTGCCATGAAAGGTTCCCAGCAGCGATGGGTGAGCGTTTTGCACGAGTCCGGTTTTGGTAAGAATGTACCAAAATCCACAAAGTTCACCATATTTGGGACAAACAGACCTTGAAATTTAAGAAGTTCAAAAGTGGGATGAACTGAAACTGACAGAGTCGTCCATCCAGGCCCTGGGCTTTTAGCTGTTAGCTCTTTGAATCCCTGTGTATTCAGCCATGTTTGTGCTGTAGTAGGGTTGCCACCTTTTTTTCTGACAGGCTCCTCACCTGTAACAGGTATATGACAGGCAGGTACATCATGATCCTCTCCATGCTGCGAACAGCTGTACCTATTGAATTTGGCTGGTGCAGATGGGTGAGAATTTTGTTTCAGCTCATTTTTGAGAAGGATTTACCAAAATTCACAAGGGGTTTAGTATTCGGGAGATTTTAAAAATTAAAATGAGGGAGAAAGTGAAACTGACAATTCTCCCATCCCTAGTTCTACATTCAGTCCCTGGAATGTAGAGTTAAAAAGATCAGGTAAGTGATGGCAAAAACAAGTGATGGCAAAAACAAGTGATGGCAAAAACTTTTGCTGGAGACCCTGGAGAGCTGCAGACTGTCAGAGTAGACAATACTAGGCAAGATGGACTAAAGGTTTGACTTAGAATAAGGCAGCTTCCCATGTTCAAGGGTTGCTTGATCTTCTGTAGCATGCCGCCAAATGATAAGGAGAATTTTACTGCACATCAGGTACAGGCAGTGGAGGCTGGTGGCTCCAATGTCAGTGGGGCAGTGAATCCGCATCAGGCTTTAATCAGAACCAGTCTGAACTCTAAAGGTGCTAACCGAGGTGCTGGACCTATTTTGCAGATAGGGTTCAGCAGCAGGTTTAGAATCTTGGATAGCTCCTTTAGAGTCCTGACTGGTTCTGGCTGAAACCTGGAGCAGATTCACCACCCCACTGACATCGGAGCCACCAGCCTCCACTGGGTACAGGTTGCTGACATCGCTCCATAACCACCATACATGTATATTCAGGGATTCTTGGCAACAGGCTTCTGCACTGCCATTGCTGATGACACAATTTCACTCAACTGGAAGTTTGAGCAGAGCAGTACCCATAAAAAACAGGGACACAATTATGTGACGTTTTGTGCAATAATCTCTGGGTAGTCCCTTGTTCAGAGTGTGCCCCCTAAGTTGGCCCTTAAATCTCCCATTCTGCTATTTATGCTAACAAGGGGATCAGGTTAGCCCCCAAGTGGCTTCCAGATGACAAGTATGCTGAAGACATCTTCATTTGTGAACTGAAATGCCCATTTGTACTACTGAACGCTTATGCTAGTAGAGGTGCTGATTGGGAAGGGTTTGTGTTCTTCTTTAACGATGGAAAGGGAATTACAAAGTAAATTACATTTTGGTTAGTCTATGAATCATTGCATTAGGGAGAGCAAGAAAATTACACTCCTGTGTATTCTCGGTTGCCAGGATGAGCACATATGCTGCTACTCCTGTTACATTTTTTATTTCTTTAAAAATAAAAAGAGCCTTTTAGAATCGACACAAACAACAGGGGAAGAGAACTTACTGAATTGCTGAAATATTCAAAAGGATACCAGAGGTGAATTAAGCTGGTGTTTTGATTCTGTGCTGATATGGATCTACTGTGATTTGGTTGGATGACTACTGCTTTGATAAGTGTTCTCCAGGGGTGATTTAATAATAATAATAAAAAAACTTTGCTTATCAGCTAAGGTAAACGAAATTGAAGGAAAGGTAAGGAAAGGTTCCTCGTGTGCAAGCACCGGGTCATTACTGACCCCTGGAGGGACGCCGCTTGCGCTGGCGTTTTCATGGCCAACTATAACGGGGTGGTTTGCCATTTCCTTCCCCAGTCATGACTACCTTTCCCCCAGCAAGCTGGGTACTCATTTTACTGACCATGGAAGGATGGAGGGCTTGAAACTGTAGTATTATCAAAGCATTATCAAAAAGGAAATGGCCATATAAATTCCACTTGTAAGATAATGGGGAAGATTTGTTGTGATGTGGTACTGGGATTGTTGGACTGAATCCCAGTAGCTTCTATATATCCAGCTGATTAAACATTTGTGAATTTGTCCAAAAATTTTGCAATATACAGCATTCTTCATCAAGCTAATACCCCATGTAACCCCAAAACTCATTTTTGACTTTGAATCTTGTGCTATACCTTAGCTTCATTTCTGGCATGCTTAGACGACCCAGCATGACACTTGAGAGAACAATAGCTTACAAGCCTTTTCCAGTCTGGTGCCCTCCAGAGGTTGCGGACTTCAACTCCGTCAGCCCCAGCCAGCATAGCCAATGGTCAGGAATTCTGGGAGATGAAGTCCAAAACATCTGGAGGGCACCAGGTTGGGGGAGGGCTAGCTTACAAAAAGCCAATCTGGTACCAAATTAAATCAACTGAAGCCTTGATTGTTTCTCTGTTTTACTTTTCGACAGCTTCTCAGAAGTGGCTCAGTTGAGTTCCACTGTATTGAGTATGCAAAGTCACACACTTATTCCACTGGACAATTTTTGTCTGCTTGATTTGGAGAGACAGGAGACTAATAGGAATGTGCAAAGTGAGGGATTTTGAAGTATCAGCTCTTTTCTCAGCATAAGCATTTGGCATTGTCATATAATCATTTTGTTTTTTAAGATGCCCATCTGCTAACATATATTTTGGTAGTGAGTTTTGCTGTACATGTAACTGAGGGAATGGCATTTAGTTACTAGTGGGAAATACGTGACAGTAGACATAATTTCCTCACTTACATGCAATAATACTCTAATCCTGATTTGTAGCACCCTAGCGCATCTGCCACTGTTGCTCCCTGAGTGTGATTTTTAAGACCTTTTTCTTCCCTCCCAAAGTCTGCAATGGTCTGATCATGTTATAAAAACTTCAGCTGAAATTACCTATATAAATTCCTGCCATTAAATCTGCATGCAAGACCTATTTATTTTCATAAGAGAGGTAGGAGAAGAGATCAACCCTTTAAACCACATACCACCTACATCGATACTCCCCTGTGGGTTTACAGGTAGAAATGAAATACAGTCTATGGTATTTCTTATGCTCTAGAATTATGACTCTCCTGTAAGAAAAAAAAAATCTCACAAAGTAATGAATGGTGTTTCTGAAGATGGGAAATTTTTTTGAGTCTGAATAGTCAGCACTCTTGCAAAATGCGCAGGATTTTACAAGTAACGCCCAAGCTTGTCTTGATCCCTCTCACAGAACCTTTGATTGGAGCCTGCTGTCATATTGGGCAGTGTTTGGATATGATTAATTGTAGTGTTCATCTATTCTACATAGTTTCATAATGTGACACTGGAACCTAGTTAATGATAAAATACTGCAATTTCCGTTCCCGCAGTATTATATGGAAAAACATTCTAAGCTCCCAATATACTTTATAATTAGAAATAAAAAGAATGTTCTCTATGTTGCTTCAAATGCTACTAGTTCATGGTTAATTAAAATTTTGAATATTTTGCATAGGATATCACTATGCAATATTTTTGGTATATTAAGTTCATTTCAGTTTTGAATATTATCTCTCTCGATAAGAAAAAATCAGAGCAAGAAAACTGTAAATGTTGCTTTTCATATTTAAAAGGTTGCACCAAGACAAAGCAGACTTTATTTTTTTCAGGAGTTGTAATCTTATACAATAATGTATATGCAGTTTGCATTTTTTTTTATTGTGTGTACATGAATACTTGTGGGGTCTGGGAGCTTCATTTTGGCTGTAAGAATACCTATATGTTTTGCTACATGTTAAGGATCACAGTTTTAGCTAGGGCATGCAGTTGATATCTTTACAGCTCCTCATTTTTTCAGTCAGTACACATCAGTAACCCAGTGTTTTTCACACAAAAACAAAATGCTAAAAGCAATAGGGGTAATTTGCTAAACAAAATTAAAATCTAATTACAATATCATATTCATATTTTTCCAGTGGGCAATTAATTATTCTTCTAATCTTTGCTAATAAGTCTTCACTAAAAAAGACTTCAGTGAAAAAGCAAAATCATGCCCATAATAAGGGCTAATGTGTCAGAATCACACATTGAAACAGTGACTGCTGCAATCCTGTCTGTGTACTTACACTGAAGCAGGTGAGACTTGCTTCTGAGTAAACATGCATAGCATTGCGCTGTCAGAGAGTGCCTTGCAGTGAAGCCTCATGTCTCACCGTTCCCAGATCTTTCCTTATAATAAGGATGACACATTTTTCTTCTGATGCCATTAGAAAATTCTGAACATGCCAGATAGTTCTTCTAATGATTCCTGTTTGGACTAGTTTCCGTTTCTCGCTTTCTTTCTTTCTTTCTTTCTTTCTTTCTTTCTTTCTTTAGTTTTAGGATGTCATTGATGGTTTTCTGAGGTTATGCTTCCTAACTTTTCAACTACCCAGTAGGAAGGGATGGAACTGTTGCGCTTTCTATAATTTTTTCAAGCACAAATTCGTTCCATCCTGTTTCTGCATGAATTTGCTTTTTTAAAAAAAATGTTTCCTATACATTTTTGGATGTATTTTTCCCTAAGAGCCAGTGTGGGTTAGTGGCAAGAGTGTTGGACTGGGAGCTGGGAGATCCGGGTTCTAGTCCCCACTCAGCCATGGAAGCTCACTGGGTGACTTTGGGCCAGCCACAGACCACCTCACAGGGTAGTTGCTGTGAGGATAAAATGGAGGAGGAAGAGGATTATGTACGCCACCTTGGGTTCCTTGCAAGAGGAAAAAAGGCAGTTCAGGAAGTGTGAATTAGGTTAGTTCCTATTAAAATGTGAACCTAACAAAGTTCTTCCCCACTGCTGCTACTCAGGATTTTGCCCTACCAGTGGCTTCACAAACTTCAGATACTAAAATCGACCAATGGTTACATTAACCAAAAGGCCTTTGAGGCCTTCATTTTTTAAAATGTATGAATGTAAAGAATTCACACATTTTTTATTTAAATATTGCTTCTTCAATTTCCTGTCAGTTACTTTGTTGATTTGAATGATATCCAAATTAAAATGTATGCATTTTGGATTCCACATTTCTAAATAAATTTTTTTAAGGTCCTTGCATTTGCTGACAAAAATCTCTCATTACTATATTTCCTTTAACTTAAACAGCATAAGTTAAATGAGAATACCATCTGCATTTGAATAGAATTATGAAGAAAACCGTAACATGAATTCTATAAACAGCTGTGTTTGGTGTCCAAAATGAAATGTGATATGTTCACCTAGATGAAAAAAAAACCTCAAGAAGAAGAGAGGCAATAAAATATTTGATACCATTCTTGTCAACCAGTCTCTCGAAAAGCTGCACTTTTGTAGTCCTTTGAAAACAAACTTGCTGAAATGTATAACACCATAACACTACACTACTTAAATAACTTGGCCAGTGCCAAAGCTCTGCTGTGCCATCTTCCAGTATTTCTTGATGCAGAAAATCAAGGGCTGCGACTTTGATAACTCTGATAATCAAGATAGTAATTGGCAATGCCTCTCTGGTTCTAACATGTGAGATTGAGGTCACATCAGTGTCCCCCGTGTGCTAATTTGTTAGATCATCCACATACAGTTCAAATCAGAAACTGTCCAGAATCTGCAATGCATAATCTATCTAAGGATGAGGTCACATGGTTGGTTAACTTAGGTCCAGTTCCCATGACCAGTTTCTCTGTGTGCATGTGATTATGTGTAGCAGATGGACGGAGGATACCTTGAGCCAGGCTGTACACATAGGTAACCAGCAGTCATTTTTGTGGCCACAGCTACACTTTTTCTAGCAGCTTTGATTGCAAAAATGGCTGCTGACACCAGTTTGTAGAACCTGATTAACATGGAAGGACGCATAACTGAATGATAGGGCACATGCTGCATAAGGCCCCAGCTCAATCCCTGGCATCAGTTGTTAAAAATAATCAGAAAGCAGGTGATGTAGAAGGCCTCTTCTAAAGACCCCAAGAGCCAATGCCAGTCAGAGGAGATAATACTGAGCTAGAAGAACAAATAATCTGACCTGGCATTAGGCAGTTTCCTGTACTAGATTTTGTACTAGATTTTTAGTCTGTAGCTGGATACCTACATACACAATGATGTGGAGGGATTTGTCAGTGCTGTTATTCAGTGTTCTACCTGATAGCTCATTATCATATGATTATTTATTTAAATCAAATAATTGACATGTACCATTGATATGTATCCCATCTGATCCTTCCTCCTCCTCTTATTTGATGTTCTAGCCTTAGAGGACAGAATAAGCTATTATGCAGTTTTGTAATAGCAGCTTCACACAAATCATCAACAATCATGAATGCACATTGCCACGTAGAGAACTGGTATTTCTATTACATTAACTAATAACTTCAACTAGATCCAACTGTGGGCCCAATCACAACCCTATTTGCATATTAAAGTGTCAACGTTTGGGGAAAACTGGCAGCAGGATGTAAAAATATTGAGTAAAATATCACGTCCTGTTGAAATTTAGCCCAGTTCTAATTTAATAAGAAATGTTGCTAAGTCTAATATAACCTAAGAATCAGATAAGGCAAGCCCAGATTATGGCACTGTGTGACTTTAAATGTAGTATTAGTGTAAATAAGGAAGTGATTATATTGTAAGCAAAGAAGTAATATTGTAAATAAGGAAGTAATTTGAATTTTAATACAAATAAAAATAACACAGTGTTTTCAGTTCAAAGTAATGGCTCAAAACGATACAGAGCAGTTGTCATTTATTTTCTATTTTGTTGCCCGGATTTTACGTAAGAGTAGTAGTTAAACGCTAACTTTTTGGTTTATTACTGTGGAAGTCTCCTTTCCAAATGCTTGCAAAACTTAAGAGGCCTTTAATTGTACTCCTACCTACCTCATCACTCAGCTGATGAGTTTACTTTTGCTAAGTTTTTATTCATGAAACTCATGAATTCTGGAGAGTCCTCATTTATTGAAAATGAGCTGCAGGCTGGTTGTTGCAGGCAGCCCAGCTGCTCCCACTTTGCTCCTTCCTGCTAGTGTGACTGATAAACAAACCAGGAAAGGTTTATTTAGCATGTTGTCAAACCAGGGATTCTGGTTTGTTGCTGCCCTTACAAGCCAGGATTTGTTAATCAAGAACAAACCCTGGTTTGCGATTTTGGCTTATAAAAGGAGCAATAACACAGGATCCCTGGTTTGGACAACACACAAAACAAACCCTTTCGAGTTTGCGTAGTGGTTGCACTAGCGGGGATGAACAAAATGGACGCAAACAGGCTGTGTGCACCAGCAGACAGTTCATTCATGATAAGGATGAGTTGCCTTCTGGATACTCCAGCGTCCTGGCTTCAGGGTTTGGGCAACCAGGGATGCTTGAGATTGCCATGATTCTCTGAACTCCATTTTGAAGCCCTGGTCCTATTTTCATTTTGTGACCTGGATTTTTTTTCCCCATTCAAAAGCGCACATTTCACTGCACATTTTTCAAAAGTGTGCACATTGACTGAAATGTGTAAATGTGTTATCCTTTGGAAAATGTGCCTTTTAAAGTGCTCACATTTCAAAAAACACACATTTTCTGAATGCAATCAAAAGCTTGGGACTGTGCAAACTTTTTCTGAAAAATGCACTCCTGTTCACCTTCAGGGTTGTAAATGGGGTAAGTTTTGATGATTTGTGACCTGAAACAAAATTCTTATACCTCCCTACCTGGCTTATCATCCTGTGCGAATGTGGTCAGTGAGACTTACTTCTTAGTGAGTATACATAGGATTGCACTGCATAAGGCAAAGTTTTATGCTCACTGTGTGTTTTTAAAAAATCAAACAAAATGGCATCTGGAGCTGCTATGGCGCACCAAAGGGGTCAAAAGGGCCCTGTTTTTGGCACCCACAGGTGGGTTGTCTCAGAGTGAAAATGGCCCCTGGACCTCCCGGGATTGCCCACTCCTGCCCTGTATCTCCATGAGCACCATCCCCACCCCCTCAGTTTGCATAAATGCAAGTAAAATCCCCTTCTAGACCTTGCTGGTTCAAGGCAGCAAAGTCTGGACGGGGGGGGGGGGGGCGGCATGCCCAGAGAAGTATGCAGTGGAGCCAGCATGTAGAGCCCCATCCCAGTACCCACTTCAAACAGTCACACATTCTCTTGAAGGTCTGAACAGGGCTTATGTCTCCTTTTAACGCTTATTAATTTACAGCATAGAAAATGATGTGTAATTATTTTTCAGGAATTTTGTGAAATAGTGCTTATTGACAGTTGGCTGTAAACTATATATCAAACACCTTTTATATATTATTCTGCGATTCTGCCAAATTCATTGCTCATACAAAATTCAGCTGTATTTATTGAGCTGCCATGTGGTGTTTTGCACAGTGCTTTGGTCTCCTCAAAACCAGCATACTTCTTATGTTATGCTGTCCCTCAGTAAAGAAACCATCCTGCAATTTTGTGGGAATCAGGTATGGGTCAGCCATCTTGAAGTATGATGAGAAGCCATTTTAAATGGCTTGCTGGCTTCTGTTTTCCCAGTCATGGGTCATTGACCCAGTAGATTTTACCTTAGCATTTTGTATGCAGCATTCAGCATTCATATAATTAATATTGCACCGGTATTTCAGGGAGGCTTTTAGGGCTGTAAAACCTTTAGATCATTTTGGATTTTGCAAAGGGACTATTGATGAGGGACTGTAGCACAGTGGTAGAGCAGTTGCTTTGAATGCAGAAGGTCCTACACTTAGTCCCAGGCATCTTCAGGTAAAGAAGGGATAGGCAACGTTCAGCCTGCGGGCTGTGTGCAACCCATCCCCCCCCCCACTACATTGTAAAAAACACACACACACACCAAGAAGGCACTTGGAGAGGCCATTTTGAAGTCTTTTGGACCATTTTAATGCTCCATAGCTACTACAGAGCACCAAAAGGGTCCAACTTAGCTTGAAAACAAAATCAGCTTTAAATCAGCTGTTTAACATTTTTAACGTTTTATTTTTTAATGATTTTTTGGTGCTGACATGGAGGGAGGTGCAGCCCATGGTGGGAGGAGCAAAAATGGTCCCTGGACTTCCCAAAGTTCTCCACCACTGAGGTTGACTGTGGGAGCTGGGAAATCTGGGTTCTAGTCCCCACTCGGCCACGGAAGCTCACTGGGTGACTTTGGGCCAGTCACAGACTCTCAGCCCAACCTACCTCACAGGGTTGTTGTTGTGAGGATAAAATGGAGAGGAGGAAGATCATGTAAGCCACCTTAGGTTCCTTGCAAGAGGAAAAAAGGTGGGATATAAGTGCAATAAATAAAAATAAATAAAGTGATGGGAAAGATCTCTGCTGGAGATCCTGAAGACCTACTACTAGTCAGAGTAGAAAATGCTGGCCTAGATGGATAAAGTCTGATATGGTAGAAGGCAGAGACATGCTAGACGTTTCTGTGTGCAGTATGTATTGCTTCTCAATGCTGCTATGGCGTCTTCTCAGGAGTCTCAAAGGAACCATTTGGTAAGTCTCAAAAGAACCATAAGCTCTGGGGTGTGATCTGCAATCTAGTGCAGGCAGCCAAACCATTGTAAACCTTATATGGCATACCAGAGAGAAGGGTGCTGCACAATCCAGTGGCGAACTGGCGATGCACCAGCAACTGCTAGTCACTAGTGTGAGGAGCAGCCTTGGCAGCTCCTGGCCAGCTTGTTATTCCTGGCCATGAACTACCGCAACTGCTTTAGTGTGATGACAATGCTTCTATAGCACTTGTTGCCTGAGGATCACGAGGCTTCAGCCCAGCATCTCAATGAAATGTGCCTAGTTTAAGCTAGAAATTCTAAATTACAGTGGCGGTTTGTTGCGGTTCTGCCATTTCACAATGGTGAAATTATCCATGCACCAATCACAAGCATGGCTAATCTAGAAACTGATTATTTTCTCACAAACAGCTTCTCTGAAATGGTGAAAACAGTATCTTGGTGACACACGGTGAATTTTATTGTGCAACCCTATCTTATGTTCTTAATAAAATGGATCTTAAGAGTTAAGGGGGAAAGGATTTACTCTACTTTTTTCTCTTCAAAATTCAGACTACGTAATTTCTTTTTGCTTCATATATATGAGGAAGTTAATAGCTGTACCTTCCCAGACCAATTTAGACCTATGATGGAGCAATCCCAGCGGACGTTAAAGCATCACCAGGCAGTCTGATCTTCATTACCATTAGTTGTTTCATTTGGTCACTGAAAAAACAAAAACTGGCTTCTTCATAGACATAGAATATTGTTTCTGTCTACTGATACATTTTAATGTGACTGCACGGCCATTAACGGGCTATGGTTTCACTAGAGAACAATTCAAATTGATTTTGTTTCTAGCTCAGAAATATATTAAAGTGGCTTCCTGGGATAAGAAAGTGCTCACATGGTGAATTGAACTTGTATCGTGGCTTATGCATCTTGTAATGGGAATCAGTGCCTTTTAGTGAGGAGTGGTGATTGATTGAATGGCTCTGTGGACATCAGTTTAACCAGGTGCTCTTAGCTTCATCCTAGTCATAGAGCTCCTGTGCTTTTTTTAATATGAAATGGCTGATTTTGATGTGAGATGCACCACCACGAGGAGATTAGTATATCTTCCTTCAGCACTGCCTACGTTCCTTTCAGAAATGCTTCCTGCTTGAAGTGACATTACTCCCACGCTGGAATTTTTTTAAAGGATGTGGATGTTCTCAATTCTCTTTCTTTCTTTTGGACTTGGATGTGGTCACTGAGTTCCTATGAGATCAGAGGAATGGAATGAAAGTGTCCGCAAATGACACTTGAGCTATTTTCACAGCTGGATGCACACCAGCTAGAGTGGGCGATCCCTTGCAGATGAATTAGTCCGTTGAAGTATGTGATACAAAACATCTGTTACAAACAGGACAAACAACAAAAAATGTGCCTTTGAAGACAGCAATTGAATGGGAGCTGTTTCTAATGACACTGAGTGAAATGTTCAGCAGTTAAGGCAGCGCTTTCATTCTTCTTGCAAAACTGGAAAAGTTACATATTTGTAATGTTTGCTGTTTAATCAAGCGAGAGAACCCAAGTTGCATCATAATCACAATTACCTGGCATTTCTAGCAAGAGCAAGTTCCAGCTGCTCAGAAATAATTTTGTGTCCTTGGCACCTTTAATACAGCCATGACGTCCCAGATGAATAACTTTAAAAACCAAACAAGAAGACTTGTACAATAACTGTTACTCTAATTCTTTCTCGCTAGTGATGCTTTAATACCAGCTGTTTTCAACAAACTGTAATAGAAATTCATTTCTGTCCATGTGACTCAGTGGCTGAAAATCCCTGAAAATGTGTTCCTTTAGAGTATGAACTGTTCAGTACCAAGCCAAATCTAGAGATTTTCCTTCATCTTAAATAACCATATAAATCATAGGTATTCCCACAGTATTTTGTTTGGGGGCTGCTGCATTTAGAAGCCTGTTCTTTTTCTTCAGTTACTTGCAGATAATAATAAAAAAAATCAATAGTATGTGTCTCAGGACTAAACAAACATGCTAAACACAAAAGTAGGAGAGATTGCCTAAAACAGATCAATCAAAGGTAGATGCATGTTGGTTATTACAGATCGATCAATCATGGGCTTTTTGACAGTTTCTGAGTTGCACAATACTCTTTGCAATATTGTGTAGTCAGTGCAAGCTCAGCTATGGCGAAGGTCCAAATAGAATACCTGAGATACATATATTTTTTCATGATTTCACTTTTAAAAGTTACAAATGATTTCACAGAAAACTGGTATATTTCAGAGTATATAATCTATAGTAGTTTACAGTGGCTATTCCATTACCATATTTGAGTAAAAGGTATCAGCTGGTGGCTGAAACCATTTAGATAATGGCTGCTGAATGCCAGGTCGGCCCAAAATAAAATCTCCCTCATCCATGATTTCATTGTGGATGAGTAGGGGTGAACGAAAGTCACTTACCTTTTCTCGCAGCTTTTTCGCGGTGGGGGGGAGCGCTTCGCTGCTCCCCCCGCGAAGTTCAGGCCGGGGGGGGGAGGCTTCCCGCCTCGCCCGGCCGAAATTCAGGCCGGGGGGGGAGGCTTCCCGCCTCGCCCAGCCGAAATTCAGGCCGGGGAGGAGGCTTCCCGCCTCGCCCGGCCGCAAACACGAAAGTAAAAAAAACAAAACAAAAACGTCCCCTGATAGGCTACGTGACGATTCACGTAGCCTATCACGGCTGACTTTGCAAATCTTGCCGTGATAGGCTACGTGAATCGTCACGTAGCCTATCAGGGGACTTTTTTTTTTTTCTTTCATTGCAGTGGCGGGGGCGGCAGCCGGTCGAAAGACCGGCTGCCGCTCCCGCCCCGCTCGAACACCGGACGAACCGCCAGCCGGACCCGCCGCCGGGAGGGACATTCAGGGAAGGTAAGTCCCGTCCCGGGGGGGGCGGGGGGGGCGGAGGATTTCTCCCCGAAACTTGTTCGGGGGGCCGAACACGTTGGCGCTCGGCCCCCCGAAGTTTCGGGGAGAAATTCTCCGCCATCCCTAGGATGAGGGGGCTGACCTGACATGTATTACTGAGACCTGGGTGGGGGAACTGGGTGGGGTCACTCTCTCCCAGGTGTGCCCTCCTGGGTACTCGGTACAGCACCAACACCGACTTGAGGGTTGGGGAGGGGGGGTTGCTGTGGTCTATAGGAATTCAATCTCCCTCTCCAGGCTTCCTGCTCATTCGAGTGCAGATCTTGAGTGTTTGTACCTTGTGTTGGGTACCCGGGACAGATTAGGGATTCTGTTGGTTTACTGCCCACCCCGCTGCCCATCAGACTCCCTGCCTGAGCTGACGGAGGTGGTCTCGGACTTGGTGTTGAGGACCCCCAGGATGATGGTCCTGGGGGATCTCAACTTCCATGCTGAGGCCGCTGTATCCGGGGCGGCTCAGGACTTCATGGCCGCCATGACAACCATGGGGCTGTCCCAACATGTCATCGGCCCAACGCATATAAAAGGACACACGCTTGATCTGGTTTTCTCAACTGGGCAGGAGGATGGTGATCTGAAAGTGGAGGAATTAAAATCTGTCCCTTTGTCATGGTCAGATCACTTCCTGCTGAGGTTTAGACTCCTGGCGGCCTTTCCCCTCTGCAAGGGTGGGGGACCTATTAAAATGGCCCGCCCCCGGAGATTAATGGATTCTGACGGATTCCAGAGGGCTCTGGGGAATTTTCCTGCTGGTATGGCTGGTGCTCCTGTCGAAGCTCAGGTCGCTCTGTGGAATGCAGAGATGACTCGGGCGGTTGACACGATCACGCCCAAGCGCCCTCTCCCTCTGAGCAGAGCCCGGCCAGCTCCTTGGTATACACCTGAGCTGAGCGCAATGAAGCAAGAGGGGAGACGGCTAGAACGCAGGTGGAGGAAAACTCGTGCTGAGTCTGACCAAACACAGGTAAGAGCCCACTATCGAGCCTACTCTGTGGCGGTGAGGGTGGCAAAGAGACAGTTCTTTTCCACCAGCATTGCATCTTCTCAGTGTCATCCAGCGGAGTTTTCCAAGTGGTTCGCAGCCTGTTACATTCTGAGCCAGGGAGAGAGACGGTGGAACCCTCGGTAGCACGCTGTGACAAGTTTGCATGGCACTTTGAGGATAAAGTCGCTCAGATTCGTCATGAATTGGACACCACGATTAATGCAGTTCCATTGGTAGAGGCGTTCAGAGCACCGTCTGTTCCAGTTTTATTGGATGAGTTTCAGTTACTGAGGCCTGAGGATGCGGACAAGGTGCTTGGCCAAGTCCGATCGACCACTTGTGTGCTTGACCCTTGCCCTTCATGGCTTATTAAATCAAACAAGGAGGGGTTGTCCGGCTGGGTCCAGGAGGTTGTAAATTCCTCCTTGAGAGAGGGAGTGGTGCCTGCCACTTTAAAAGAGGCAGTAATTAGACCACTCCTGAAAAAGCCTAACCTGGACCCAGAGGATGTTAACAATTATAGGCCAGTGGCCAACATCCCCTTCCTGGGCAAGGTGCTTGAGCGGGTGGTTGTAGGACAGCTCCAGGCACTCTTGAATGAAATGGATTATCTAGATCCATTTCAATCGGGCTTCAGGCCTGGTTTTGGAAGGGAAACTGCCTTGGTCGCCCTGTGAGATGACCTCTGCCGGGAGAGGGACAGGGGGAGTGCGACCCTGTTGATTCTCCTAGACCTCTCAGCGGCTTTCGATACCATCGACCATGGTATCCTTCTGGATAGGTTGTCTGGGTTAGGAGTTGGAGGCACTGCACTACAGTGGTTCTGCTCCTACTTGGATGGCCGATTCCAGAAGGTGGTGCTGGGGGATTATTGCTCTGTGCCATGGCAATTATGCCATGGGGTTCCACAGGGCTCTATTTTATCCCCCATGCTGTTTAACATCTACATGAAACCGCTGGGGGAGGTTATCCGGAGGTGTGGGCTGAGGTGCCATCAATATGCAGATGACACCCAGCTCTACCTCTCTTTCTCATCAAAACCAGGTGAGGCAGTGGCTGTTCTGAATCAGTGCCTGGGCACGGTAATGGACTGGATGAGGGCTAATAAACTGAAACTCAATCCAGACAAGACAGAGGTACTGTTAGTGGGTGGTTCGTCTGCCCGGCTAGGTGATATTCAACCTGTTCTGGAGGGGGTTGCACTCCCCCTAAAGGATCAGGTTCGTAGTTTGGGGGTGCTCTTGGATCCAGAACTGTCACTTGAGGCACAGGTGAACTCAGTGGCACGGAGCGCTTTTTATCAGCTTAGGCTGGTATACCAACTACGCCCTTATCTGGACAGAGATAGCCTAGCTACAGTGATCCATGCTGTGATAACTTCTCGTCTTGATTACTGCAATGCGTTATACGTGGGGCTGCCTTTGAAAACGGTCCGGAAACTTCAGCTGGTCCAAAATAGGGCAGCAAGATTGTTAACAGGGACTGGCCTGCGAGCTCATATTACGCCAGTACTTTTCCAGCTGCTCTGGCTGCCAGTCCATTTCCGGGCCCGATTCAAAGTGCTGGTGTTAACATTCAAAGCCCTTAACAGCTTGGGGCCAGGTTATCTGAAGGATCGCCTCCTCCCATATGTGCCTGCCCGGACCTTAAGATCATCATCAGCGGCCCTTCTCCGTGAGCCCCTGCCAAAGGAAGTGAGGCAGGTGGCTACTAGGAGGAGGGCTTTTTCTGCTGTGGCACCCCGGCTCTGGAATGAGCTCCCTAGTAAGGTTCACCTGGCGCCTACATTGTATTCCTTTCGGCGCCAGGTGAAGACCTGTTTATTTTCCCAGGCATTTTAGCATTTTAGCTTTCTAAATTTTTATCTTTGCTGTTTTAAATCTGTATTTTAAACTCTTGCACTGCTGCTAGGTTTTATTGTGGTTGTATTGTTATATTGTGGTTTTAATGTTCTATATATTTTAAATTGTTTTATTGTGTGTTGTTTGGTTTTAATTTTTGTGAACCGCCCAGAGAGCTTCGGCTATTGGGTGGTATAGAAATGAAATAAATAAATAAATAAATAAATAAAGGTCATCATAATTTAAATGACAGATGAATGGGGCCTTACATTTAGCCATTGGGAGTATAAAGCAGGCTAGTCATTTGTCATGTTAGAGATGGGCAAACTGTCGATGGGTCTCTTTGGATTGGTTCGTGGTTTTTTTCAGATGTTCACCACAAAAATTGGGGAAATCTGGAAAAAAAAACCAAAAACTCGAACCAAGCTCATTTGATATTTTGGGAAGGTCTGCCACTTGCCTTCCTCTTTTGTCTTCCTAATCCCACTCCCTGCCCACCACCTGTCTGCCCCCTAAGAACACCAGCTCCATCACTCCTAGCTTTCTAAAACACTTCCCCTTATCTATGGCAAGCAGGAGCAGGGATGGCAACAGCAGAGCAGAAAGGGAAGCTTCTTGCAAGAGCCCCTGAAAGAAGGCCCATGTGATGCATTCCTCTAAGATTTAGAAGTACATTCAAAATACGGAGAACACTGAATTTTAAACTTAAATTGTTTTAAGAGCTTATAATAGAAAATCTAAAGTACAAGCTGCAAGAGTCTTGAGAATTCATGGAACTTCACCAAACTAGTTTCCTTTTCAAGGCAGCTGCATGCAAAATGCTCCTTCTGTATCTGATTCTGATCTACAACTGATCTACAACCATGCCTTTTTGTACCAGGTAGAATCATAACTTTCACGAGCAACCCTTTTCTTACACTGTGAAACTTCTACCATCTCATGCTCCCATTCCTCTTCTTTTGAACTTTCAGCTTCTCCCCTCTTCACATACTGAAATATATAAAATCATACCCTTTCTCTGTTTTATTATTCCTCTATTCCACTGCATCATGGAAGAGGTACATCAAATCTTTCCCTCTCCTTAAATTTTGGGAAAGATCTCTGGAAACGTATTAGGATTAGGATCCTTCTTTTACAACACTTTCTCCTCCTCCCAGTTATTTTTCTTCTCATATTAAACAAACAAGGGCTCAAAAACTTTAGATTTCTACTCCTCCCCCAAATTTCACAAGGAAGGAATTATATGCATTTCAACTACATTGAGTAATTGCAATTTCTTTCAAACAAATGTTCCTTATCATGGAATATGAGACTTCTGTTGGATCAGGAACGTTTCTCTGGTATTTGCATCCATGTAGAATAATGTTTTGTTGTTTTAAATTTTCTCTGTACAGTATCCCACTATTTATGGTACCTGTGTAAGAAAATAGTACTTGTGTTGTGTAAGAAAATTTACAGTATTTGTGTAAGAAAATTTAGATGTGTATTTACTAGCAAGGAATAATAACTTGTGTAGGATATGTGTTAAATATTTACTAACTATCCATAAACAGTGCAGATAACAAAACAATATTCAATGAGGTTTGAAAAAGATTTTACTTGGTTGGAAGATTATGTAGTTCAAGAGCTAAATAAACACAATAAGAAAAATAACTCAATTGCTGCTGATAATACAGCATGGCTACTAAGTATGGATCCTTGAAGAAGGGCGCAGATAGTAATGCTTCAGATGAATGTGTTTTACGAACTTCTGAACTTATAATGAAACACGATTTCTTCTGTTTGCTTTTGCCAGGTGTTTTTTGGGGGGACAGGGGGGAGATTAATAGTGAACAGAGTTTTCCTCTAGGATCATCTCTTCTCTTCCCAAAGCTCACATAGTATTGCTTGTTTATTGTGCCCTGCAGCTATTTATCAAAACCCGCCTTAGGAAGCAAAATAAAAGATAAAAATCATAGTGACCTTGAAACACATTCTGCTAGAGCTAACCATAAATAGTTCTGTAGCTTAGTATAGCCTTCTCCAACCCGGTGCCCTCCAGATGTGTCAAACTACAACTCCCATCATCCCCTGCCAGCTTGCCACCAATTTACGTGGAACAGATGTTAACTAGCCTGTAATTTCCCAGATCCCCCCGATCCCTTTTTAAACATTGGTATTAAATGGGCCACTCTCCACTTCTCTGTTAAGAGACTGATCATAGAGACATGTTACATATTTTTGTTAGAAGCTCAACATTTTCATATTTGCATTCTTTAAGAACACTAGGAAGGCTACCGGTGATTTGTTAGCATCATTCTGGCAGAAAAATGGCTCAGGTTGATGTAAATATATATGAGTATATCAATGAAAGTACTATATTAGGGGGGAAAACTTTGAGATACCTCCATTTTAGGGATATTGCAGGAGTCTGAGAGGGGGGTGGAGTCTATCACCCTCCCCGCTGCAGAACTCCTCACTTACCGGTCCTTGTTCACTCAGCCATCACATGGTCTGCAAGCACCTGGCAGCTGCTCACTCCCTCAGCAAGCCGCCATTTTGCGAAAAAATGGTGGCTCCATGTTTTTGTAAATGTAATGTTACATAAATGGCGGCCATAAAGGGTCCATTTATGCAGTGTTACAGGCATAAATGTGGGCCCTTTATGGCTGCCATTTATGCAACATTACATTTACAGAAAAACCCGAATCTCAATTTCTTTGCAAAATGGCAGCTCGCTGAGGGGTTGAATGGCTGCTAGGTGCTCAGAGGATTCCTGTGGACCATACGGTGGCTTATTCAGGTAGCTCAACAGGGGCGGCTGGCTGGCTGGCTGGCTAGAGTTTGGCGAGTGCCTGGCAGCACGGACAGAAGAGAGTCCATCCATCCCTACTCCATTTACTCTGGTCACCAATTTTCTCTACATAGCTATTTGTTTATAATAGAGAAAAACACACGAGGATCATTCTAGTTTTGTTCTAATGTACGAAGAAAACAGAACAGTGCCTCTTCAAATTTTAGAAAAAGCATAATATAGCTAAATATTCAGACATCTGTGAGAAAAAAACACATACCCTGCTTTCTCACAAAAGTGCTTCCAATGAGAATAAATTTTGAATATCAGATGTCAGGTGCTACTAAAGTCTCAAAGAGATTGTTGCACGAGACAGCAGACTGCAGAACATCACTCTTTATATGGCAGAAGTCATGAAGGAAGATACATTGCCTTCATTAAAAACAAAAACAAAACCATTTACCGTCCACAGGGCAAACCCCTTATGAAATTTGGGGGACTTTTAAAATCTGATTGTGATTATGGCACTGTGCTCCTTCTGCAAAGCTCTTAACAGTGCAATCCTATGTAAGTCTACTCAGAAATAAGTCCTATTGAGTTCAATGAGATTTACTCCCTGATACGCATGTATAGGATCACATCCTAAGGGCACAATCCTATGCATGTTTAGGCAGAAATATGTCCTACAACTCCCAGCATTCACCAACCAGCCATGCTGGTGAGGAAATGCTGTGAGTTGTAGGACTTATTTCCTACATGCATAGGATTACACCCTAAATATGCTTAAAGTAGTTCTTTGGTCCCTAGTCTATATATTTATAAGTATTGTCCATAAGGCAATTATTCAGCATATATGTATTATTTAGCATAGAAAGTGGTGCACAGTTTCCTTCAAACCACTTCGTCTGGGGGTTGTCCCTCCTTAGTCATTCCTATGGTTAATCTTGAGGTTTTCTGTAAAGCATACTATAATAAAAGAGACCTTTACATCTACCTTATTTTACCTCTTTTGAATTTGAGTTTCTCAACCTTCCAATTTGGAGAAAGTTGTCCCTATAGCATCAAGATCCTTACAAGTATAAATACCTTGCTTGTAAATTACTTAAGCTTTTAATCTTCTCAGTTCTGGTGATGGCTGAAGATGACCTTTGAGGATATCAACACACACACACACGCACACACACACGGGGCTGCTTGAGGAATTCAACCTTTGTGAATTCAAAAATGAAGTAAGCTGCACCTCCCTGAATTTAGTTACCAATGTTTGCACTTCTCTATTGTTGCAACACACTTCTTGGCTTAAATAAACAACAAATCAAAATGCATTTAGAAATGCAGATTTTCTGGAAAATGTATTTAGAAATACATAGCTTGAGAGAAAATGTGTTAACATACTACTTACATACGTGTTTAAATGTGAATTCTCATGGGATTTTCTTTTTAAACAAATACAGATTAAAGCAGAAATGTGAAATGTGATGGAACAGACTAATGAGTCACTGATAGCTACATGTATAACATACCTATGTAAAATATATATGTGGGCAGCACAAAGAAATGGAGAAAAAATAGTTTGGTTAAGGAACATGTTGCTGCAAGTTGCAGTATATGAAAGCTGTTAATTTTATGATTCTAGAGTACAGTCAAGGTTCAGCTGTCTATATGCTTTGAATTTGGGCATTGGCAGAGCTCAGAACTTGGGCAATGGAGGAGATCACCAACACACGGGTAATTTAGAAGCAGCGAGAACAGAGTTTCTTGGCCAATCAGAAATGAGTAGTTCAACCTGGACTTTGACAAGGCAAGATCTAGGACCAGGAAAAGGGACCACTGAGTAGAAGGATCATCAAGTAATATATAGAGTGTTTGAAAGTGTTAGCACTTTCTTTTCTGATGTAGGTCAAAAGAACATTAACACAATCCGTCACAAAATCAGCTAGTAGTTGGATGGAAGGGGTAGTTGTTTTTGATGGGGGGAAATCAAATTAATCAAGAAATGTTTTTCATTTGATGTATTCAATTAACTGTGCAAGTTAAAGCGACAATGGCTAATTTGCATATGGATCTATTGCTTCCTTAAATTTACATTCCTTTGAAATCAGGGGACGAGCTCTACAGGGACCAGTACTCAGCAGGTGAACTCTGCAGGGACCACTACTCAGCAGTTAAGCAGTATTCTAAACAAACAAACATCCTTTGCTTTGGTAGTCTTGATTAATGAGCACAATCAGCAGGACTATTCTCATTGCAAATAATCCTACTTACCTCGCATCCTTGTATGCCATTCTTGATCCAGAGAAGCCTCCCAGTGATTAAAAAGATTTCAAAACTTACCATTTGTAAGTCAACAGAAGATGGCAACTGCAATAGTAACATCCAAACGTTACGTCACTTCGTGTGTTTTATTTAGGGCTGTCTGTCGCTGGCAAATCTGGTTCTTTTTTGACTCAGTGGAGTTCTTCACTATGTACGGCTTAATTTGTGTTTGTGAGCCAAACTGCAGGCTTTCCTCCAAACCCCAGGAACTTTCTTTGCACATTTTCCCTCGCAGGTTCAGCAATTTGTGCAAATTACAGCCAAATTTGGGGAATTTGTGCAAATGCAAAAAAATGTGCAGAATGCCCAGAAAATCAGCAAAATAGCCTGACTCACTGCAGATCGAGTCGGCTGCAGCAGCAGGAACCATAACAAAGTCGGGGAACTGTGGGGAACCAGAAGGGAATGAGAACCACCCCGGCCCAAAGGATGAGGCTGGTGGTCAATGTATCTGAAGTCACACTTGATTACCGGAACGTGTATACACAGGTAGCTCACAAAGGAACTACCATTTGGGAACAGGTTACATGGGTTTTTAAAGGAAAACAAAGTTTACAGTAAAAATATGAAGAGAAATACTTTAGCCAATTAAAAGCTTACATATGTTATCTATATCCAATCACATTAGGGCTGGGGGTGCTCACATATGTATCAGTGCTCCCTAGCCGTGAATATACCCCTAAACACAGCTGGGGCACAATAATCTGCAGATTCCTCCTGTCAGGCAGTACCTTATCTCAGTAGGGAATGCGTTTTTGCCTACCCATTGCCCATAAGATAGGAGCTGGAGCCTGCTTTATCTGTGTGCAGTAATGTTTATTCTACGGTACCCTCTTACCCAGTTCTTTGCATCTTGTTTTTCTCAGCTACTCTGTTACAATACTCTCTGTATTTTTCCTAGGGATGTCAGAGAATTCCACCATGGATCTCAGTGAGGCCGAATGCCAGTGCATTCGGCCCCCCGAAATCCATGGTGGAATGAAGCCCCCCGCCCCCCCCACCCCACGAAAGGCACACGAAATGGAGCACTTACCTGCTGCCGTCTGCACTGACTTGCGAATGGTGGCCGCATCTGCGGCCGCCATTCGCTTCTTCCATGTAGCCATGATAGGCTATGTAAATAGTTACGTAGCCTATCACAGCTAACGCAGCGACGCCATTTGCATCCCTGCAGAAGCCGTGATAGGCTACGTAAGAATTTACATAGCCTATCATGGCTTAACTAAGGGAACGCAAATTGCATTCCCTTTTTTTTTGGCCGTAATAGCCTACGTAAATATTTACATAGCCTATCACAGCAAAATACAGGGACGCAAATGGAGGCGGCCACATCAGCCGCTATTTGCATCCCTGTAGGCTGCCCAGCGGCTGGATGTCTGGCTGCAGGCAGCCCTGGCTGGCGGCTCCATGGAATCTCTGCAGAGCAGAGCCGGCCAGAGAGAATTTCAGGGGGAGGAATGGAGCGCCTCCCCCCCACCATGAATGTCACTTTCAAAGATCCTAATTTTTCCCTCTTGGAGACTTTGGTTCAGGCCTGATACTTTGGTTCAGGCCTTATACAGGCTTTTTTCTCCCATAGGGGAGAAAACCTAGGAAAACTTGTCAAACTCTGCCCCCCAGATGGATTTCTCTGACATCCCTAGTTTTATTACTGAACCGCTTTACAGCCATAATGACTTTCCATATTTCACACATGGGTAACACACTCTGCAATTGGAATGCAACCCTATCCCATCCTAACTTCTTGTACATGATATTGCAACAGTGCTCTTTACAATGAATGCCATCATGAAGACATTATGAACTACTGTTTTTAAGGGTATTCATCACTTCCACATCATAGCTGTGGTGGATGTACATTTGTTGTATTCACTTTATTTAGTTATTTTATTTAAAATATTTCTTAGTCACCTTTCAGGGCACAAGCCCTCCCAAGGCAATGTACAACAATAAAACACATGCAACCAATTATGAGTGGGATCCAAAGAACAGTGAGCAGAAGGGAACGACTGCTAGTGCCAATTCGTTCACAAAAGCAAGGGATCACACGGTTAGATTGTTTACCCATTCGTATGCTTGTGTGTCTGCAAGTGATTGTGCAAGCTCTTTGCACAAGCAGTCTATCTTTGGATTTGTCAACAGAATATGAACAAAGCAAATCTTCGTTGTGAATTTTACCCTATAAATGCACCCCTCTTTTCTAGTATCAGTCCCACAATTCATGGAAAAGGAAGATTATTTCGGAGTTGTTCATGAAGCCAAAAGTTCTGCAATAACGATACTCTGCTCGACAGTTTACGACCATGGCAATGATTATGGGTTCGATCCATAGGTTTGGTCTCTATTGGAGAAAACTCTTTTGGATCTAATTCTATATTTTCTATTTTTAGACAATTTTCTCTCTCTTTTAGGGCACAATCCTATGCATGTTCAGGCAGAAAAAAGCCTATAACTCCCAGCATTCCCCAGCCAGCATGGGAGCTGTCAGACCTTTTTCTGTCTAAACATGCATAAGTTTGCACCCTTAATTAACTTTGGTCAAATAGTAGTGTAAAAATTATTTATTTATTTATTTATTTATTGTTTATTGTGTTTTTATCCTGCTTTTCAGACAGTTATTGTCTCCTAAAGCAGCTCACATTAATTTTAAAAAAAGGAGACAGTCCCTGTCATCCGGCTTCCAAACTAAAAAAAACACGACACACAAAGGCTTTGTTCAGCCTTGTCAGGATGTTTGAGTGTTGCATAGAATGTGAGTTTTGGTTTTGTCAGTACTGTAAAAAAGAAAAACACATTGTATTCCATATAAATGGTACTTTCCCCAAGTGAAACAAAGAAATATACCAAAAGTCAAGGTGTTTTTTCCCCTCTTTCTTAAACATTACAGCCAGAGCTATTTACCTTTGTGTCAAAGCTTCATCAAAGGACCACAGAAGCCTGTGTGAAGACGTAGGAGACCATGATATCGTTTTTCTTTTAAAGCCAGTTAAATCACTCTGAGACTTGCCAAGGTAATCCAGTAGGTTTGGGGGCTACGTGGGGATTTGAATCCTGGTCTCCTGCATCTAAGTCCAACATCTAAACACAGTACACCGTACTGACTTTTAATTGAAGAGATGACAGGTTACGATATTTTGTATGACCCCAAAATTATGTTTCTAAGATATGTATTTTATTTTTTTCTGAAAGCCTTTGGCCATAAGCAATAAATGCTTGACTGACTGACTGACTATAATCTCAAATTAATAATCTGCCTACTCGAATTAGTTGCAAAAGGGATTTTTATTTATAATGCACCGGAATAATGTAGTTCAAGATAATATGCAATGTTACACATTATTTTCTCTTTCCTAAACAGTAAGCATAATGGTAGCTTAATATTTAATTTTAAAAGACATGCAGTTCATCCATTATTAAATCAATTAAGAGAAATGGGAATGGAGGGCTCTTTTTGCATCCAGGTAGCTTGGTACCTTTCAATGCGTACTTGCCCCAGAAACTGCCAACGTTTTGTTATTTTTGACACATTAATTTGTTCTGCTTGTAAGGATGTTGGCATTATGGTGCACCATGTTGCATGCCAAGCATGTGTCCCAGTTTGAAAGGGCACAACAGAGAAATATGTCATTAGAATTCTGTAGACATGTAAAATGGAGCTCTCTAGGTTCTTCCCCTTATTGCTTACTGGTGGATTCATACAGTTCTAACATTGGAAGGAGCTTCCATGGGTCTTCTGGTCAAATCTTCTGTCTTAAAGCAAATAAAATGTAGCTGCTATTACCACTACTTCTATTCCTCCCATCCTACTACTGTTCCTGCTGCTACTACAGGTACTAAAGCCTTAGCATAATGTTTAAATGGCACATAGAATGCCCTAGAGTACGTTTCTAGACATTATAGCTAAAATGTCTTGGAAGGAGCCAATGGCCCCTAGACAGCATTGGCGGGGGGGGGGGCGCATAGGATACTTTAGATTTCTGAATCTAAGGCCAGAGACAGCACTCCACCCTCAGATCTGGGAATCCATGCTCTGCCTCCACCTCCTCGCCATTGGAGCAGAAGGAACCATGCCAGCTGTCTCTCTGAGGTCAGAAACTTGACCTCAGAGAGGGGGTAAAGGGGGTGTTCCATGGGGAGGAGAGGGGACTGGAGAGGTTGGAAAATGAGCTATCCCACAACCTCTCCAACTTCTTTCCCTCCCCCTCTGATGTGCCCTAGCTAGACAGGCAAAAAAATGAAAAAGAGGAGCAGGGAGGCGATAATTACCTCTGCTTCTGCTCCTGCTCTTCACTAGATGCTCATAAGCCTCCAGGTTTGTAGCCTTTTGAGCAATGAGGGCATAGGTGATGGGAATGCACCTTATGGCTGCAATCACGTGTACACTTACCTATGGCCCATGGAACATAGGGGGACCTACTTCTGAGCTGACATGTTTAAGAATGTGTTGCATATGACATCCGCGCAATCTTTTCCAAAAATCTATGAAAGCAACAAAATGTGTAGCCTCTCCAGGAATTTGCTGCTGAGGTGCTCTAATAGCAGAAAATGTTTTTCCTAACGTTTCATCCACTGTATTTCCTTTTCTTGGACTCCATTGTCTGCCCTCCCACACTACCCGTATAGTGAATAGCCACAAGTCCCCCCAGTCGTGCACCTGCTTTTTAATTTTTCATCTCGTTCCATCTGCAGTGACATTCCTTCCTTTCACATTATCAGTTGCTTGTTTCAATGTAACAGCCCAGACATGTTAGCTCATTTATCTTTTGCAGTCACATTTGGGATGTTGCGAGTGCCCGACTGGGGCCCTTTACGCCTCTAATGTTACAGAGATGGCCCTGTACGGCCACCATTGTGCTCAACATTAAAGATGTGAAAACTATGGAGCCTCCCATCTTGTGCAAAAATGGCAGCCCAGCAATCCTGGACTGCTCACCAAGCCCTCCAGAGTTCACATGGCCTGGCAAGTGGGGGTGGGAAGCAGCAGCAACTTAGTGAGTGCCTTTGTTCAGTGGTCCAGGTGAGTTCGTCCATCCCAAATCATATTACACAAAATCAGGTTCTTTCAAGCATGTAGAACAGGAGTGAGAAACCTCTGACCCATGGGTCTAATCCAGAGGTTTCCAATGGAGGTCCTCTACCAAGCCCCACCCTCTCTCCCAGTGCTAGAAAACAGCAGGCTTTCACTAGCATGGGGACAGGACACCTCATTTTTATCTCAGATCACTGATCAGATATAAGAGTAGGGTTTCCCAGCAGTAAAGAAAGGCAGCCTTTCAAAACTGCTGAGAGGAAAATCCATCTCTTCTCTATGAATCATAGATATGACCAGGGTTTCCTCTCCCAGTGCTAGAGAAATACTAGATTCCCCACCAGTGGGGACACTGTTCTAGCATTGCTTCTGATTGTCTTCACCGAATCTCCCAAGGCCTTACAAGTTCTGAACATCACACATGGGTACAGGAAAATAGTCTGCATAAACATCCTTGATCTATAATTTTGTTGTTGTTGTTTATTTGGTCAGTCGCTTCCAACTCTTCATGACTTCATGGACCAGTCCACTCCAGAGCTTCCTGTCGGCCGTCGCCACCCCCAGCTCCCAAGGTTGAGTCCCCCAAGGTCGGGTCTGTCACTTCCAGAATATCATCCATCCATCTTGCCCTTGGTCGGCCCCTCTTCCTTTTGCCTTCCACTTTCCCTAGCATCAGCATCTTCTCCAGGGTGTCCTGTCTTCTCATTATGTGGCCAAAGTACTTCAGTTTTGCCTTTAATCTCATTCCCTCAAGTGAGCATTCTGGCTTTATTTCCTGGAGTATGGACTGGTTTGATCTTCTTGCAGTCCAAGGCACTCTCAGCATTTTCCTCCAGCACCACAGTTCAAAAGCATCTATCTTCCTTCACTCAGCCTTCCTTACGGTCCAGCTCTCGCAGCCATAGGTTACTACGGGGAATACCATTGCTTGAACTATGCGGACTTTGTTGTCAGTGTGATGTCTCTGCTCTTCACTATTTTATCAAGATTTGTCATTGCTGTCCTCCCAAGAAGTAAATGTCTTCTGATTTCCTGGCTGCAGTCAGCGTCTGCAGTAATCTTTGTGCCTAGAAAGACAAAGTCTGTCACTGCCTCCACATTTTCTCCCTCTATTTGCCAGTTCTCAATCAAGCTGGTTGCCATAATCTTGGTTTTTTTGAGGTTGAACTGCAACCCAGCTTTTGCACTTTCTTCTTTCACCTTCGTCATCAGGTTCCTCAGCTCCTCTTTGCTTTCAGCCATCAAAGTGGTATCATCTGCATATCTGAGATTGTTAATGGGCGTGCAGCCCAGGCCGGGCCCCTCTCGACTAGGGCTTGTATGAGAATTTCATTTCGGTTCGCAAATCACCCAAACGTGCCCTGTTCAGAAACGTGAACATGACGAGGAACACATTTTTAAAAAAAAAAAATGGCTGCACATTCACGAACATGCATTCGCGTTCAAAAACTGCATTAGAAAAAAATGTGCACCTTGAAATGTGTTTTTTTAATATATAAAATATGCATTTTCACATTTTAATTAATGGGGGAAAGCACACTTTTGAAAAATGCATACAGACATGTGCACTTTTCCCGTTCAAATCCCCCCTCCCCTGCAAAAAGGATGCAAACGAAAACTGGAGTGAGACAAACTGAGCTTTGAAGTGAAGTTCAGAGAGTTTCAGTGAGCTTGAACATCCTTGGTTCTCTGGAATAGAGATGTATGAGAATTTTGTTCCTGCTTGCAAATCATACAAACGTGTCCCGTTTGCACCTCCCAAAAGTGACTGCAAACATGAACACAGTTCTCAGGAAATGTTCACCATTTCTCAAACTTGCTTTCATGTTCAAAGCTGCACTTGCAGAAGTGTAGACATGTGCATTTTCCCCACCCACAAATCTGCATTTTCATACTTTAGTCTATGGGGGGAAATGCACATTTTTTTTTCAGTGGGGAAAATGTGCACTTTTTCCCAATTGAAAAAAGAGAAGACACTCATATTCAGGAATGCAGATGACCCCATCCCTACTCTGGACCTTCAGATAAAGCATCTCCCCCTCCCTCCCCCCCTCCCAAAATATTCTTGGTCCTGGCATTTCAGTGATTTTCTGTACTAAATTCGATATTCTAATAATAAGACCTGAGTACCTGAATAATAAAGTAAGGTTCTGCTCATTCAGCAAAAGCGAATAGCATCACTGTATTATTTTTGGGACCATCGAACAACTGTAGCACTCTTTACAAATAGTAGTACTTGAAACGATTTGGTTTTTTGAAGCTATGGTCTGTTCTTTTTCTTTTTCTCTTTCCCCTTGCACATTTGTGGAATGAGAAGCTCTGATATATTTATATATATTGTCAGAAAATGCATGTGAAAAAGTTACACTCCAAGGTACAGGAAGTGAAAATGCTAGGGATGTACGAAACCCCGCTTACCTAGCTCCGCCAGGTTCCACTGGGGGTAGTAGGTGCTCCGTCCCTCCCCCCGGAATCCTCACTGGGGGGGGGAGGCATGGAGCACCTCCCCCCCAGAATCCTGGCCGGCCGGCTCCATTCCGCAGGGATTCCGCAGAGCCGCCGGCCAGCTCCGCCAGCAGCCGGACATCCAGCTGCTGGCTAGCAGGGACGCAAATGGCGGTGGCCGTAGCCGCTGCTGTTTGCATCCCTGAATTCAGCCGTGATAGGCTATGTAAAGACTTACGTAGCCTATAACGTCTGAGTTAAAAACAACAACAACACGTGTACACAAATGGCAGTGGCTACGGCCGCCGCCATTTGCGTTCCTTATTATTGGCCATCTTAGTCTACGTAAATATTTACATAGACTAAGATAAAGACAAGAAAGGGGAACGCAAATAGCATAGCGGACGCTATTTGCGTTCCCCTTTATTTTCACCGTCTTACTCTACGTAAATATTTACGTAGACTAAGACGGCGAAAATAAGGGGAAACGCAAATAGCGTCCGCTACGCTATTTGCGTCCCCCCTTATTTTCGCTGTCTTAGTCTACGTAAATATTTACGTAGACTAAGACAGCCAAAAATAAGGAACGCAAATGGCGGCGGCCGTAGCCGCCACCATTTGCGTACGCGTTCTTTTTTTTAAATCCAGACGTGATAGGCTACGTAAGTCTTTATGTAGCCTATCACGAATGGGGGGGGGAAACAGACTGCAAATGGCGGCGGCGACGGCGGCTGGTCGGAAGACCAGCCGCCGCCGCCAAAGCAGCCGCTGGAGCCGTCGCCGTCCGGAACATCCGCCCCAGGTAAGTCTCGTCCCGGGGGGGATCGGCGGGGGGGCGGGGGGTGGCAGGCCGTTCTGCCACGGAGTTCGGGGGGCCAAATGCACTGGCATTCGGCCTCACTGAGATCCATGGCGGAATTCTCTGACATCCCTAGAAAATGCTAAATCCAAAGAGTTGCTTAGCAGGAGTTAATCATTCAGCTTTGGGGATGGTTATCACTATCAATTGACTATGCATATGTCAGTGCAGAATGTGCTAGCAGTGGCCTTCGATGAGATTAAAGAACATTGAAGTGTTTTGCTCTATATTTTACAAGCTAAGTAAACATTTGAAGATATGGAGATGAAAAAAATGTGTTTCCTTTGCTTTTGCCACTTGTCCAGTATATACTCTCAGAGCACAGATAATAACTATTTTAAACAAATTATATTACCATTAATGTGATGGCAACCTATAACATAAGACTCTGTTGTTTTCTACAGCTGAATCTGTTGGATAAGATGGGAGCTGACAACCACATTTTGATAGGGGTGGATGAAAGTCCCTTACCTGTCCTCGAAGGACGTTCGCGGTGGAGGGGAGGCGCTTCGGTGCTCCCCCCGCGAAGTTCAGGCTGGGGGGGGAGGCTTCCCGCCTCGCCCCGGCCGAAATTCAGGCCGGGGAGGAGGCTTCCCGCCTCGCCTGGCCGCGAACGCGAAAGTTAAAAAAAAAACAAAAACGCCCCCTGATAGGCTATGTGACGATTCACGTAGCCTATCACGGCTAGATCTGCAAAGTCAGCCATGATAGGCTACGTCAATCGTCACGTAGCCTATCACGGGTGACTTTAAAAAAAAAAAGTGCATACGCTAATGGAGGCCCCCATAGGGAGCCGCCATTCGCGTTCCTTATTTAGTCGCTGTAGTCTACGTAAATGTTTACGTAGACTACAGCGACCAAATAAGGAACAGGAATGGCGGCTCCCTATGGGGGCCGCCATTATCCGTACACACTTTTTTTTTTTTTTAAGTCACCCGTGACAGGCTACGTGACGATTGACGTAGCCTATCACGGCTGACTTTGCAAATCTAGCCATGATAGGCTACGTGAATTGTCACGTAGCCTATCAGGGGGCGTTTTTTTTTTCTTTTATTGCAATGGCGGCGGTGGCAGCCGGTCGAAAGACCGGCTGCCGCTCCTGTCCCGCTCGAACACCCGCCGAACCGCCGGCCGGACCCGCCGCTGGGAGGGACATTCGGCGAAGGTAAGTCCCGTCCCGGAGGGGGTGCAGGGTGTGGGGGGGGGTTCGGAGGATTTCTCCCCGAAACTTGTTCAGGGGGCCGAACACGTTGGCGCTCGGCCCCCCGAAGTTTCGGGGAGAAATTCTCCGCCAACCCTACATTTTGAGAAATGCATATGAGATATTATGTCATAACAAACAAATAGTCTTTCCTTAATCATAACTGTTTACTTGTATGATCACATAGAAATCCTACAATCAGTGGTGTATTACATCCAGCAGTGCCTACATCCAAAGTAATAATTCCTCCTCCTACACTATATTCTGTCACAATTTCTTGTACTGGTAATATCCTCTAATTCCTCTCTCTGAGAGCCATGTGTGGACAACATGAGAAAGTAGGTCTAGAGATGAACACATCAGCCTATAGCTAGTCCATATCAGTTTTGCATCATGAGTCTGTTCCATCCAATTTTTGCATAATTCTGTGATTTTTTTAAAAAACCGCACAAAAATTCACATTTATTTTTGTATGGACCCTTCCCTAGCATACAAATTTTGTATGCATCTTTCCTGAAAATACGCATTTTTGGTACACAGTTTTTGAGCTAAGTACTGTGCTGAAAAATTCAGAAAAGTGAGAAATCCAAAGGATAACTGCATTTCGATCCTCATATTCTGGGAAGTGGGAATTAGGTCAGTTTGCTTAAAAATGAAGACTAAGCATTTATCACATAGTAATTTATCACCATGGGTATGCAACTACATGAGGAGCTGGTTGTATGTAGCATCTGATCATGTGCTGAGGAGCTGTTTTCCAGTCAGAACAGGAAGAAGAGAGTGATAAGATTTCCCTCACAAAATTGGCAGATATGGCAGGTGAACAGCCCTTCTCATAGTCGCATGCTCACTATACACATTACAGTCTGGGAAATGGACCTATCTATTCACTGTGAGTCACTTTTGGAAACACGGCAAGAGCTTTTGGTGTCCAAGTGTAATTTTTATATTGAGTCTGGTTCAAATTCCTGTGGCCCTATGTCACTGTTAGTCTTAAACCAACAGAAATATTATTATTTGATTTATTTGGTAGAGAATGCTGCCGACTCATGAGATTTTATATATTGTCAACAATGTGCATTTCAAAAGGAAAACAACCTTTTTTTAATTCCAGAGACAATAGGTTTGCTAAGCAATCATACATTTTCAAGTAAATTGTAGGATCTGACTTTCAAGCCAGTAGAGAACACATCTGTCAAATGCCTGAGAATCTCAATTTTCATATGTGTGTGGAAGTATCATATTTCTAGCCCTCATTATGGTGGAGAGGTATATATTCTAAAGCAGGGCTCGGCAACTTCGAAGAGTCTGAGGGCCAATGTCTACCCACTAGAATCCACCAGGGGCCACCTCCTTGCCACCCAAATCACCACCACTGAATTGCTCCTGAATTTTGGTGGCAATTTGGTGGCAGGAAAAAAGCCACAGTTTCTCTTTAAAACAAGGTGTGCTGGGCTTTTAATGCAAAAATGTGCTCTTGGAAGTCCAGGCAATTTGATGGTGCAGCAGTGGCAATTTGGGGGTGGCAGGGTCCACAGAAAAGGAGGGAAAAACATGTGGGCCATGGGCCACGTGTAGCCCACCCCTGTTCTAAAGGACGGGAGTATCTTCTAAAATCTCTGAGGATAGATGTGCGGTCTGGAAAGAGCAAGGATGTCCCCTGAAAAGACACTTTTCCCGCCCTTCACAGCTTCCTAATCCAAATGAAGGTCTCTGGTTGTTTGCTTTTTGTTGTACCAAAATTAAATAAAGAGAGATGTCATGTCCTGATTGTACATGTTAAGGAAGTACTAAAGACATCAACTGCATTTGCATGACATGCTAAGCCATAGTTTAGCACGACATGAAGAAGCCTCAGCAATCATCTGGCTCATGCAGCTGGGAGGAGATATTTGGTAGCTTTCACTTCTGCTTAACCATGGCTTCTTGTGTCATCTGGTCCGGACCAATGAACCGTAGTTAACAATAACTATGGTTAGTTTCAAACAGGCCAACTTCACAACATAGATACTGAAGGTGGCTTGTTCAAACTATGTAACCATAGTTAAGATTAAGTACAGTTCCTGGTCCTGATGGCACAACAGGTTGTGGTTAATCAAAAGCTTTCAAACTCCTCCTCCTGGCCACGGAGGAGGAGGAGGAGAGGGGATGGAGAGTTCACAGGCTTCAGCTCATTGCACTAAACTACGGTTTAGCATGACATGCAAATGCAGCCATTGTCCTCTGTCTACCCTACATCATTTAGATAAAGATGAATTATCACTCAATATGTGGATGTCTGTTGCCATAGTCTCTGGATTCAGTGGGTTTCCAGGGAAAGGAAAAGTCCCCTGGAACACTTCATGGAGAGTAGCTTACCTGCTTATATCATCCAAACAAAGATCCTCATCCCTAAAGTTTTCTAAGTGCTGAATAAATATATTTTTTTTAATACAGCACTATCCATGCCCAGATACATATGATCTAAAACACAATTCAAAAGGAGGAAGTGATAAGGAGGGTGCAGTAAAGCAAGCAAATTCAGGATTAATTCTTTGTAATGTTATAATACAAAAACATAATAAGATTTTTTTAAGGCAGCAGTGACTGATGAAAACTCGGGGGGAGGGGAATAATGATGCAAACTGTCCATTCCCCAGGCCTGTTACTGCTATTGCTGTGGCTATTCTAGCTGTGGTCCTTTGAGCATTCCATGCTGACATAGGGGAGAGTACCCCCCCAAAAGGGTAGTTAGCTGGCAACCAGACCCAGGTAGCCCCTGATATATGGCCCTTATGGGGCAAGATGTCCCCTTCCCAGGCAACTGGGTCTGCAGGTCCTGGATGTTCTGAGTGGCAAGGGTGACAGATGCAGGCTTGAGCGAGATGGTGATGTAAAATGTCCACACCCCAAGGTCTTTGATGTTGCTGCTCACAGATGGAGTAATTAAGAGGATGGTATCAGTAGTGCTAAAGAAACTGTGGCAGAAATAGTGGTGGAGGAGCTGTTATTTCAGATGTACAGCCACATCACTGGCTTGGATTTACAATATTCAATCACAAAGCATGCCGTGCTGCTGCCTGCCCTTGATGAGTTGTCTCCAGAATTTATGCTCTGCTGTAGTCATCAGTCTGCCACATCTGTAATCAAACCAGGTTTCCAACTTTTTTCTTTTCTTGCAACAGAGCTCTCGGGAAAGTGAGATGTCTCACTATCAATGGGAACCTCTGAAATTAATTCTTGCTGCCATCATTGACAGTCAGATATTTCTCAGAACTACATAGACCTTTAATTGATCAGCTGGATACAATGAAAACTGGTGTGTGCACGTAGGCTCATTTTCCCCCTTTTCTATAAAAGGTGGGAAGTAAGATTAACTATCACTGACACTTTTTGAGAGGAGAGGCTACTGTTAGAGGCAAAGGGGAAAAAAGCTATACAGGAAGTGTGTGTATGTATATGTGTAAAAAATCCAGAAACTGACCTTAGCCTCGCAGCACAACATATGAACAGTGCTTTGTTCTGTATCCAGATTGCTCTAATTTCAATTTTTCTGATTTTTTTATTTTTTATAACCAATATAGTGTAGTTCAGTCTCAGGGACATACATTCTAAGACAATTAGGAGCTCACAGTTTTGGAGACGATTTGTATTGTCAGGCTACCTTGTCAAAGGAAATTACCATCTCCTTGAGATAAAGGACATTGCATGCTATTGCCTCAAACCTTGCAGTAGAAGAACTCATTTGTCTGAGAGGAGGGCTGTTTGAAGTGGCAGGGTTATAGCTGGTGGCGAAAGGATCTCCAGGCAGAAGATTACCAAAAAGAGAAGATCATCATCTGGATTATGTACAAAAACAGGAGGTAGTATTTAGAAATATTGGTGTGTAGAGGTGCTATTTCAAGGAACAAGCTTCATCCATTATTTATTTCTAGGCAGCTTTTCAGCAACTGCTGAAAAGACAGCAATACTATAAACCCCCTTTCTCTAACCCGATGTGTTGGATGTCAACTCCCATCATCCTCAGCAAGCATTGCTGTCTTAAAATCACACATTAATATAAAGCTACAGTCAAAATTATCATTAGTTAAAGCAATGGAATAGCAGGATTGCACGCCATGGGGCTAAATTCCCAAAGCTGAACATAATAACGTACCTGCTTGTGGCATTATGAGAGGGAGCCAAATGGGCAGCATAAGGAAGAGGATTCCAAAGCTCTGGGGTAGCCACCTCCCTCAGATCCCTGCTGCTTGGGGAGACCAATCTGGTTTCCACATAAAATGCAACATGAAGCAGGACTTCATCAGCGGATCTTACATTTCACTGAGGTTCATATGGGAGACATTTACATTGTACAGTTAATGTGCTCTCATCTTGGCAGGAAAAAGGGAAGGCGCAAACACACGTGATCAATGTGGCATTGATAATGTTCACCTTAATAAGCCTGGTGACATTAATGAAGTTGCATACAGAGAGCAATTGTCAGGGTTGTATCTGAGCCCATAGAGTCCCAAAGCAGCTCTAATTCTGAGGAGGAAAGACAACTCATGGGGGAGGAACTCTCTCAGACTTCAGAGGCGCAGCTGGAGGGGGAGCCCCCCCTTCTCACATCCCTGGGAGTGGCAGCAAACCAAGCGTGGAAAGGGAGGGACAACCTGAACTTTTAGATGTGCGGCGCAGACGCAGGCACAAGCGAGAGACCGCGAGGGCCGAGCTTCAGTGCTCAGCCCAATTGGCTTGACGACAACAGCTGTGCCCAGAAGCATCATGAGAGAGGGGGAGATCTTCCCCTCCCACCCATTAAGTTCAGAGAATTGCCGCTTTTCTCCCAAACGGAGCTCAACTGACGTACTAAACCTTAGAACCCCTAGATGGCTGTTCCTTTGTAGTTTCTCTGAGTCTCAAGCAATTAGCATCTGTATGCCTCATTAGGATAAATGGAATTAAAGCCTTGGAAAGCAGCCCTTTTATCTGAATGTTGATTTTGGCTATTGGAGTATTCAGTTGGCAACAGGGGAACCTTGACAGCAGTGCCATGAACTGTTCAAACTTCTGAAGCTTCACATGATGCAAGCAGGGCCTCAGGTGAGCCTTGCTGTAATACAGCCTTCCCCAACCTGGTGGCCTCCAGATGTTTTGGACTACAACTCCCATCAGTCCCAGACAGCATGGCCAATGGTCAGGGTTGATGGGAGTTGTACTTCAAAAGATCTGAAGAGCAGCAGGTTGGAGAAGGCTGCTGTAATATGTTGCAAAAGATGTTGTTCCGAATATAAGTCAGTACCGTGTTTGTTGTTCATGCCATGGTTCTGAGCCATTGGGAAGTTTAACACCACCTATAGCTTTCAGACCTTCAAAGTTGCTTTGGCAACTGAGGAATGTTATGTGCTCTTATAGAAAATGAATGAACACATGTCACTCATCTCTGGACCTAACCTCTAGTGTCCCCCTCCCCCCAATACAGGCAAAGCAGATTCATGCATTAATTGGAACTATTAACACTAATAGAAAGCTGGACATTGAAGTAGCCTTGAAAAACTACAGGACGGAGTGGTCTACATGGCCACTGCCTTCTTTCTGTTTGGTACAGAACTGACTGCACATGAGTGCAGGTGGGGGACAATCTATGACAAGATTTGTAGAAGACAATCTCTCTTTTCTGCCTTGGACCCCCCCCCCCCACACACACATGGTTCCCCCTGGTTACTATAAGGTGATAGATGTATATTATGTGCATTCTGTCTAGTGCAATCCATTATGGTTCTTGATCATCATCATCGTATTCATTTAAAGCATTTATACCTTGCTCTTCAGCCAGAAAGTCTTCCAGAGCAGCTTACAGATCAGTTAAAAACAAGACAGCCCCTGCCCTCAGACTAACAATCTAAAACATCATGACACAAAAAGGAAAAGGGGATTTGGAGGGAAAAGGAAAACAAGAATACTCAGGTACCAGTTCTTAATATTATACAGATCTTATAACAACCAGCGGCTATACTGCTGATGTAATGCTGTGATAGTGATAATGCAGCTGGACATTGTTGGACTTCTTATCATGACCAGCTGGAATGGAAACCGCTCAAAGAGAGCAGGAGCCAAACACTATCTGTCTTTGAGTTGAGCCAGTCCAGTGGTTTTGCTTCCCATCTCCCTCGGCTGCTGGATGACAAGTTGGGGGAGAGGAAAAGTTTGATGGAGCATCTAAAAGTAGTTTTAACTGCTTTCTTTCTGCATTTTTAATATGTTTCATGCTTCATTTTAAAAGAATCTTCCCCATGTTTTAGCAGCTCAGTTATTTATCTCTTTTAAATGCTGATTTTTTGTTGCTGCTTTTAATTTTTTTATGTGTTTTATTATCTTTTTGTTTTATCATTGGTTTTATTGTTTGTGCTTTTATTATGTACATCACCTTGAGAGGTTCAGCTGCAGGACAACTCATAAACTGAATGAATGAATGAATGAATGAATGAATGAATGAAGCTGGCTTCTCAACAAAGTTGATGGTGCCCCTGCTTACGTAGCCAATATATAGCTATAATCTCTCTCTCTCTCTCTCTCTCTCTCTCTCTCCATCTCCATCTCTTTGCCCAAAGCATCACTTAGTGTACATTATGTCTATAGACTGAAGCATGGTCAGATCCTGTGCTCCACACAGGGAATTGCACATATTCACAGTTTGAAAACAACAGGAAGAATGAACGTAAAAAACCTGCCTATATGTGTACAAATTTGTGCTTGTGTAAAAGAAGTTCTATGCATCAAGGCTTGCTCTCTCTCTCTCTCTCTCTCTCTCTCTCTCACACACACACACACACACACACACACACACCATGGCCATAGCCTTCTGGGGTGGGGCATTATTGCAAGGCTGGAGAGAGGTGGCACCATCAAAAGTGAGAGTGAACTGCAGAGAGATAGGCCAATTTTGCCATATCCACATCACAGGATGTAGGGGGAAAGGGTTTTTGCCTTAACTGGAGTAACTCTTTCATAGACTGGAAATGGATCTTAATTAACTTTTCTCAATAAACAACACAAACAATTTGGCATGTGAAACAAAGGGGAGTAAGTTTGTGGGCATTCAAGACCTGTCCTACATTCCTAGGACAGAGAAACAGGGGGAGGTCCCCAGGGCTGGGCAGCTCATGTGATCTGCAGGAGCATGGTATATAGGTACCTCTACTGATCAGCTGGTAGACATGGTACCTGGTCTTAGCCTAACCATATCTGTAAATATAAGGTTTCACCATAGTAAAAAAAAAAGACTGAACCTTGAGCATAGCACCCAAGGGACATTTGCAGCTGGATGCTAGACCAGTGTCTGGGGTAAAGCTGATTTGGGAGACACATGGAATTACCTACAAAGATAGATATTGTTGTTGTTGTTGTTCAGTCATTCAGTCGTGTCCGACTCTTCGTGACCCCATGGACCACAGCACACCAGGCCTTCCTGTCCTGCGCTCTCTCCCGGAGCGTGCTCAAGTCCATATTCATTGTATCGGTGATGCTATCTAGCCATCTCATCCTCTGCCGTCCCCTTCTCCTTTTGCCTTCAGTCTTTCCCAGCATCAGGGTCTTTACCAGAGAGTTTTCTCTTCGCATTAGGTGGCCAAATATTTGAGCTTCAGCTTCAGTATCTGTCCTTCCAATGAGCACTCAGGGTTGATTTCCCTTAGGATTGACTGATCTGACCTCCTTGCAGTCCAGGGGACTCATAAGAGTCTTCTCCAGCACCACAGTTCGAAAGCATCAATTCTTCGGCGCTCAGCTTTCCTTATAGTCCAGCTCTCACAGCCATACATTGCTACTGGAAAAACCATAGCTTTGATTAGACGGACCTTTGTCGTCAAGGTGATGTCTCTGCTTCTTACTATGCTGTCTAGGTTTGCCATAGCTTTCCTCCCAAGGAGCAAGCGTCTTTTAATTTCATGGCTACAGTCACCGTCTGCAGTGATCTTGGAGCCCAAGAAAATAAAATCTGTCACTGCTTCCATTCCTTCCCCTTCCATATGCCAGGAAGTGATGGGGCCAGATGCCATGATCTTAGTTTTTTTAATGTTGAGTTTCAAACCAGCTTTTGCACTCTCCTCTTTCACCCTCAACAAGAGGCTCTTTAGATCCTCTTCACTTTCCACCATTAGGGTGGTATCGTCTGCGTATCTGAGGTTGTTGATAATTCTCCCGGCAATCTTAATTCCGACCTGTGATTCATCCAACCCGGCATTTCTCATGATGTACTCTACATATAAGTTAAATAAGCAGGGCAACAATTTGCAGCCTTGTCGTACGCCTTTCCCAATTTTGAACCAATCGGTTGTTCCATGTCTGGTTCTTACTGTTGCTTCTTGACCCTCATACAGGTTTCTCAGGAGACAGGTATGGTGGTCTGGTACTCCCATCTCTTTAAGTATTTGCCAGAGTTTGTTGTGATCCACACAATCAAAGGCTTTAGCGTAGTCAATGAAGCAGAAATAGATGTTTTTCTGGAATTCTCTTGCTTTCTCCATGATCCATCGAAAGTTGGTGGTTTGATCTCTACTTCCTCTGCCTCTTCGAAACCCTGCTTGTACTTCCGGTAGTTTTTGGTTCACATACTGCTGAAGCCTAGCTTGTAGGATTTTGAGCATAACCTTGCTGGCATCTGTCTGTCTGTCTGTCTGTCTGTCTGTCTATCTATCTATCTATCTATCTATCTATCTATGAAAGATAGATATCTATCTAACAAAGATAGATATAGATCCCAGATAATCATTTAATGACTATAAATAATCAATAAATCTGTGCCCAAAATTTAAACTCAACGTGCTTGTATATGTTGAATCCAGAATAACTTAAATCCAATTTATTTCAATAGGTCTACTCTAAGTATGATTAAGTTGGGATTCAACACTATGTATTTCAATAATTGGTAACAAGTTGGGATCTTTCAATAAGTTAAAAAGTGCCATAAATGAGGATTCATCCTTGTGACTTGGAGGGGGGACATACAATTTCGCACAGCAGTTAGTACCACTCAGAAACTGAATGTTTATATGAGAATAATGGTGGGGCATATAAATGAGATAGCATTAAATGAGGTTATTTCATATAGGCTATGCTAAACATTAAGCGAGATGCATTTTGCTTTGCTTTGGTGTTCAACATTCTGCATACATTTGTTTGTCAGTAGTAGAAAGCCAAATGAAGCATGTATTAAGAACTGGTATCTATAATAGCCTCATAAGAATTGCAGTGGCATCAACCTGTTGCATCTGAAAGCAGTTGCTTTCCAGTGAATTCTAGAGAGGTAGCAATTTTCCTGCCTCCAACCTCCATATCTGTATAAAAAAATACTCAGAGTGGGCTGCCATTTTGCTTTTTCACTTTAGTTATGACAATGTCTAGGGTTGAATTCGAAGAGAAGCATATATATTAATCTGAGTCATTTCAATGGGATTTTTTGTCAGAAAATCCAAATGGTCACCATATTAGTAAACAGTAATAATAAACTAAATAATACACAATGGACTACCCTTTAATGGTGCCACAAAATCTGCATTTGAGGTGGTTGCCTCATTTTGCCCTTACCCTGACACCAGTGATGGATATGAATTAGACTTATTTTCTATGGTAAGTTTTAGCTTAGCTTGTTCATTTAAAATTTTAATATGTCATTGAAGTAAACAATGTGATGAAAGTTATGTGTGTTTATAGGGTGCTGTGTTAACACCAACAATGGATCACACAATGTCCATGCAGCCAACAAGTATGATGGGCCCCCTGACACAACAGATGAATCACCTTTCTTTGGGCACAACGGGAACGGTAAGCTTAAAGAATGTGCTATAAATTCTCTTTTTAATCCATGCATTGTTAGTTGCTAAACTTCCAAGATGGTTCGCTGTTTAATCAAATAATTTTCAGTACAGTCTTTTATTATTAGAGCAGTTCCATAGCTAATAAATTGTGTGCTTTTTCTGTATCAATTTTTAATATATTCTAAATTGCAATATGACATCAAATAAAGAGTAGAAATAGTGTATTAAAAGGTGCTACTTGATGTGACATTGGATATCTATGATTAGGACCTCCCATGTTTATTATTATCATTATTATTAACAACAACAACAACAACAACTGCCCTCATTTGGATCTGGCGATGACACTGGAGAAAGTATTTAAAACAACAACACCATACCATTTTCCTGATTGCAGTCCAAGATAATGTTACATTCATTCTGCCTATAAAATGCTCTAACACCCAGAAAGGACATTTCCAAGGTACAAATGAAGCCCCATGGCACAGAATTCCCTATCTGTGCTTTTATTACAAGGTATGATGCAAGGGACAATATCCAACGGTGTCCTTCTTCAAGCTCAGAGAGTACTAGCAGAGCTCCACTGATTTTTTCCATTGCCCAACAGGTTGCCCAACGGATTGTGCAAGTATAATGTACAACGTTTTGCACAACTGCACTTGTGCAAATGTAACTTTAGTTGGAATCTTCTCTTGCGCATAGTTTGGAACCTAGTTTCCATTAGCGCAATGTCATTTATGCTAATGGAATGACACAGAATGCCCAAGGTTTTATTACAAGGTATCTACTCCAGGCAAACATTGCAGCACTTTGAGGCAGGTAGACAAGTTGCCTCTTAGGACATCACCAAGCACAAATAAAGAACAGCTGCTTACACACACACATCTGTTGTTGCCATATCTACATAATTCACACATTAAACATCTCTAAGTTATATATATATTAATCAGAGACATTTTAATGAGATGTTTTGTCAGAAAATCCAAATGCTCCCAATATTGGTAAACAGTAATCATAAACTAAATAATAGATAATGGACCAGTCTTTCATGGTGCCCCAGAATCTGACAATTGAGGTGGTTGCTTCATTTTGCCCTTATCCTGACACTGGCAATGAATATGAACTAGCCTTCTGTTGTGCAAAAATTAATTAATTAATTAATTAAAAATAACTTACAGCCCACACATTAATTTATATATTTCAAAATTTAAATACTGCCCATCGTGGGCTGGCCCATGAAGTCATGAAGCGTCGGAAGCGACTGACTGAATAAACAACAATTAATTAAAAATGTATAGGTTCAATACCAATAGATCATACAACACTAAAACACAATAATCAATAAAAGAATAGCTAACAACAGTGAAAGATAGAATTAAAACAATTTTCTGCCTTAGTTTTTCCCTTTCCTAGCTACATTTTGTTCAGAATACTTGCATAAAAACTGAAGATACTTATTTTTTCTTAAAAAAAAACAAAACAAAACCAAAAGATTTCCTAATATTCCTAAAACACTTTGTAGTAATGTATGTTAGAGGAATTTTAAAGGCTAGTTCAAAGACCTACTATGTGGAGATTCAATATTCATGGACAGCCATCTGTCAGGGATGCTTTGACTTTGATTTCTGCATTGAGCAGGGTGTTGGACTCGACGGTCTTATAGGCCCCTTCCAACCCTACTATTCTATGATTCTATATGTGCATATAGACATTTAGGAAGGACAAATACCTATCAATATGCATCATGCTGGCACACATACAGTATATCAGTTCAGTTAACACCTTTCTTGAATATGTTGCTGTGTAACTTTTCTAGTTGCATTGAATTTAGCCCCAAAGTGTGTGTGCGTGTGTGTCTACTATAGAAGTATTAAAATTATTTCAATGTAGGCAACAGAATTGTGCCCTTGGTTGCTTTTAATTTTCTAATATCTAGTTTGGACCATAAATATTTTGCCTATTAGGTGGGTGAAAGCTTTGGAATAATTGGGAACTACTCTAAACTGTAGCAGTGTAAAGTCTGTTCTCTGCCAAAGTAGCGTGTGCTTTAGCAAGTGGGTCTAAGCCATGCCTTTCTGCTTTTCATGCCGTTGATGAATCCTAGAAGCTTGCTATCTGGCCTCAAATGAGGGACATGGTTGCACTGGCATGGGAGCCATCAGGATCAGCAGAGTTGCCCCTCTGTGTGACACAAGCCTGAACCTCACAGGGCCCAAAAGGCAACCAAATGTTGCTTAAAGAAGCATCTTGGAGTGGATTTGGAGATGGGCAAAATATCCAAGGTATTTTGAGGGAAGTGAAAATGGCATTTTGACAGGACTAGCAACATTTCTCAGGTGGATTTCATGCACCTCTACAGAGGTAAAAGAAAGCCAGTGGCTGAGGCACCAGTGTTGTGGTTGAGGTAATCTTAGAATTGACAAAAGAGAACTAATTGCACCCTTGACCAGCTCTGGGACACTAATGCCTAGGCCTGAGTTGCTGTGCCTATGACAGAGTATTTACAAAATGTACTAAATGGTATAGTATATAGTACAATTATATGTAGCAAATAGTTTCTAGTGTAAACTGCAATGAAACAGAATTCACTTGAAAATAACTATGCTCAGGATCATAGCTTTTATCTTTTACCCTGTTCTTGAGAGTGTGGCACAATACACATATATCCAGTATTCTTTATTCATTTAAGAATATAAAGGCACCTGCAGGCATGATTAACTTGGTTCTGAATAAGGTCTGCAGATGTTCTTCATATGGTTTACCCTTGTTCATATGAGCTCAGCTTTCTTCTTTTAAGTATCTTAAATTGTCCATACCTATCTGTGGCATAATTTCAGTTATTTCACTTTGTTTATTTTTGCCTTCTGTATTATTTTAGCACCGTTTTTACTGAATTATATCCGACCTTTGTTAGTTTGTGATATCAGCATTCTGAAATGCTTAGAGGAAGAATTTTAAGGTGAGGTCTTTCTCTTTACCTTCTCTATTTGGTTTTTCGAAATCATTATTGCTGATAATTTTCACAGTTCTCTCCCATGTATTATGGAGTTAAAGGCAAGAAGATTCCCCAGTAGGCTAAAATGTTTGATCTACATTTTACATGTGCTGAGCTAACATGAGTCGTTCTCATAATAAGTTGTGACCTTTTCTGGAATACAGTGTGATCTTTCACATATTCTAAGGACTTGCTTGTTCTATTGCCTGTTAGCTAAAGTCTGCCAAAGTTGGTTTATGTTTGGGGATGCTTATCTAACGGTGCTTCCTCAACATTTTGAGTAAGTTTGAGTTTTAGGTTAATTTTGAAAGTTATTTTTACATGTCACAAGTTCCAGGACTGACTTTAGGGACTGGTATAGATGTACATCTGTCAAGTCCCGCACCCCAATAAGGAGACCACTGCCAGTCTCTGGAGCCTCTGGCACTGCTGTTCCTTCCCCTTGCTGTTGCTTCCTGTTTGCATGCCCTCCCTCACCAAACAGTGAGAGGGGCAAGGAGATGTAATCGCCACACACCTTGTCTCCCCCTCCCTGTGGGAGGCTCAATTAGGCTCAGAAGGAGCAACATCAGTGAGGAGAAGGACCTGCACAGAGAGAGAGGCCTGCTGAAACCATCTTGCCCAAGAGCACCCAAAACCTGGAACTTGTACTCTGCACAAACACTGGCAAAAAACAAATCTCAAGTCAACTGCTGAACGTAGCAGTTGACTTGTTTGCAGATATCTACAAATATAACCACTCACAAGACCCCCTGAAACCAGTGCAGAATGGTGCCACCAAAAACATGCCAATTGCCAAGTGTTTGATCATGTGGTCCCTTTATTGATCCCAGGGCATGGTCTGAAGGCATGTGACATAGCCACCTTGCTGAAGCTAAGCAGGTGTTGGTCTGGCCACTGCTTGTTTGGGAGGGCACCTGGGAATCCCATGTAGCCACAATGGAAGAAAGGCTGGATATTAATGGAATAAATCAATAATAAAAAAATTATATTGGTGGTAGAAAGGTGCAATATTAATGGAATAAATAAATAATAAAATGTGTTATATTGGTCTGTTTCTGAGTGCAATTCAAGCTGCTAGTTCCCTTTCAGCATAAAGCCCTTCACAGCTTGGGATCAGGCTACTTGAAGGACCATCTCTTCTCATGTGACTGCCCACATTTAGGGCAAATCCTATGCATGTTTAGGCAAAAGAAATGCTATTCTGGCTGGGGAATGCTGGGAGTTGTAGGACTTTCTTCTGCCTAAACATGCATAGGATTGCACCCTAAAAGATCTACTGATGGGGCCTCTTGTGAATGCTACTGCCTACTGAGCACCTTCAGCGGCAATGCACAAGAGAGCTTTCTCTGTGGAAATACTCCATATGTGGAACTTTCTGTCAAGGGATGGAGGAGCAATTCAGGCAGTCCAAACTTTTACATGAACCTACCCAATTCACAACTCCCAAACCTATATGCGAAAAGGAACACACTTGTGCACTGAAGTTTGCACTTTTCAGATTTTTCCAATGCAGTTCTCAACTCATCCCACACAACGGTGCTTATATTCAGGATATATATATATATATATATATATATTCTTAGTTCTCACTCTCTTGGATTATTTTTATACTATTTTTTTAGCTTGTGTATATTTTTTATTGTTATTTATTGCATTTTAATAAATTGGATTACGTTTATTTTTAATGCTTTTGTTAGCCACCATGAACATCTTCATTTAGAGATTATAGTTATAAATCTTATTATGACTAAATAAATAATTGTGTTATATAGTTAATGATTTCTGCTTTTTTGACAATTCTGATGGACATTTTAAAATTTAACTGTATATAAACCCAATGGAGTTAAATCAGAAAGCTGACCTCTGCTGTTTATAGCAATAAAAAGTTCTATAAATACTTTAGTTGGAGATTCTCATGTTTCTGCAGTTGCACTCTTTTGAACACCAAATACAGCCTTGGGAGAATCTGTTTTTCACCTTAACCTTGGAGTTCTTTCTTTCCACACCAATGAACCTAGAGCTGAGTCAGCAGCTTAGACTGAGAGCTGCTAACCAATAAAAAGCAGCATGGAATAATGATCAACATCTTAAAATAACCAAAACTCTCAGGGAGTTTTATGGACTATTAAAAAAAAACTGGCTATGGGCTTCAGGAATCATGTTCCAGGATTTTGACCTAGTAGGAGCTTTCTAAGTTAAAAATGCATTCTTTCTTAATATGTCTACAAGAAACTGACCCTTTTCCCTAGGATTCCTTTCTCAGCAGGCTGTAGTCTTCATCAATGGTTTGGGATTAATTACTCTGAAACAGTTTCTACATAATTCAGAAAACTCCTGCTCTCTTTTTGCAGAGGTGAATCTTTTCTGGGCACTGCAATCTATATGACTCCAGCTAGATGAGAAAAAAAGACCACAACTGTAATTATCTCAACAGGATCACATTTTATGGGACATACAAGGCATGAACAATACATTTCCACTGTGCTCATGCTTCTAATGTTGTCCTTTAAACATTTACAAGAGGGTGCAATAAAGGACCATTGGCTACCTTTCAACAAGCTGTTTTCAGCAAACAAGCTAGAAGTAATGAAATATTCTGCATCATTAGTATCTGCTGCATTCTGTCCCAGATTAATTTAAAAGCTTGCAATATGCAAAGTGCTTTTATTAAAATGTTTTCATACATTCACTTCCTTTGACAAACCATTTTGTTAATCAGCATAGCATATGTTTCAGCCAAAACTGCCCTCCTCTCCTCAGGGTTTCCTAGCTAGCAATTTGGCTTGGAGTGTAGCTGCAGACATGGGGGTAAGCTACTGATGTAATATACAATTGTGCTTTTCTAAAATGCAGACCTGCAAACTATTTTTATACTTTGAATAACTCTAAAAGACATTTCAGCTGTGCCATAGCAAGCATATGTGAGGTTCTCTGTCACGTGTACAAACTAACACTCAAGAGTAGGAAATTTGCACCCCTAGGAGCAAATGGGAGTTTGACTACCCCAATCGCCCATATACGCAAGATTCACAGTGCCATTTTGCATATGTGTCTATGTGCACAATATTGCGATCACCATGGTTTGTCAAAACATGGCAATCGTGGTGGAGATGGATGTGGCGCAGATAAGTGTGGGTGGCTTGGCAAGCGGACGTGGGGCTTGAGCATGAGTCTGGGGACACACAAGCTGGGGCAGGGGCTGGGCAGGCGCCTGGAGAACCCAGATGGGGGGTGTGGCACCCATCCATCCCTAGTTATATTTATACAACTTAAAATTATAGATGTTAATAGCAAAATATGTTGTTTTACCTTTAAAACAAACCTGGGAGTTTAATTAGATCTCACACGCTGTTCTTGTAGGTGTTACATACTTACATTGTTGATCCTGATGAGCAGTTTGCAACTATATTTTTTAACTGGAAAATGAAAGTTCTCAATGAAGGAATGAATTAATTGGTTTTTATTTTGTTTTTTGCAAATGGTGTCATGCTTAATCTCTTCACCAAGCTACTTTATTCATATGAGTTTCTTGGGATACATTTGACCCCAAAATTAAGATTGATACAATAATTTTTATACTGATGGACAGTTAAGCCTTGCCTGGCCAGACAAGTCAGTAGGTATATATCATTCACCCTAAAGAAGAAAAGGACCAAGGGCAGGGGAGGAGAAGAGAAGTATTAGTCTATGTTTAATAATAAATGGATCCTGAAATTGCTCCTTCATCAGACTGTCACTCATAATGTGTCTTAATCCACCATTGATCTGACATCGCTTTTGTGGTTTAATAAAAGTTGTGATTGACAGTTCAAATTGGATACAATATAAAACCTCCTTTGAAAAATAAAACTGAACAGCCTGATCACAGTTTTCAGTACCCATTGCTTAGCTTCTTTTACCTTAGCAATGGCCTTTTTGGAGCCATCAAAAGCAGTTCTCCAGCAGTTCTCTAGCATCTGATTAGAAAAGTTTATTTGCTGTATAATATTTTCCCTTTGTAAGATTTACTCTTGAAGGAAGCTTTATTGTCAGCATGCTGTCACTTCTCTTTCCAGTGAGTATGTGAAATAACCCATATCCCCCTGCTCACATCCTCCCATAGTAAATCCACTTTCAATGGGAAGATAAGTCGTTCTACTGATTATTATCCCCTTTTCAAAAATGGTGTCACTTTAATGCCATTTCAGTAAAGGAGAAGAACCACAAGGCTGCTAAAATGTATTTGCAATGGTAATACAGATCCAAGAATCCCACTTGAGTTGTTTGCAAGCCCCCCCCCCCCACTAACACACCTATGGAAGAGTTCTCAGTTGGTAGGGATGTCGGAGAATTTCTCCACGAATCTCCGGGAGGCCGAATGCCAACGCATTCGGCCCCCCGAAATTGGTGGAGAAACGGTCCGCCCCGCCGCCCCCCCCGGGATGGGACTTACCTTGCGCGAATGTCCCTGGCACGGGCAGCTCCCGGCGGCGGTGCAGCAGCGGTGCGGCGGCGGCGGACAGTCTTCCAACCAGCTGCTGCCGCCACCATTTCCAAGTGTAAAACAACAACAACAACAAACGTGATAGGCTACGTAAAGATTTACATAGCCTATCACGGCTAGATTTTCAAAAAACACCGTGATAGGCTACGTAAATCCTTACGTAGCCTATCACGGCTGACTTTGGGGGGGGGGAAGTGCGTACGCAAATGGCGGCGCCCATGGGCGCCGCCATTTGCGTCCCTTATTTGGGCACGTGTAGTCTACGTAAACATTTACGTAGACTACGGCGAAAATAAGGGCAACGCAAATAGCGTTCCCTTATTTTCACCATAGTCTACGTAAATCTTTACGTAGACTAGACGTGCCAAAATAAGGAACGCAAATGGCAGCGCCCATGGGCCGCCACCATTTGCGTATGTGCTTTTTTTTTTCCAAAGTCACCCGTGATAGGCTATGTGACGATTAACGTAGCCTATCACAGCTGACTTTGGAAATCTAGCCGTGATAGGCTACGTTAATCATTATGTAGCCTGTCACGGGGTTTTTTTGTTTTTGTTTTTTACTTTTTCTTTCGCGGCTGGGGAGACGGGGCGCTTCTCCCTGGCCTGAATTTTGGCTGGGCGAGGCGGGACGCCTTCCCCCCCTCGCCTGAACTTCGGGGGGAGAAGCGAAGCGCCTCCCCCCCACCGCGAAAAAAGCTGCAGGACAAGGTAAGTCCCTTTCATACATCCCTACTGCCCCCGTTCACCGGTCCCCGGACTTCACTTGAACCCCTTCCCCTCTCAGCGAGCAGTCTGTATTCACCCCAGCGGCCTCAGAGAGCTCTGCAGTCACCATTTCTTTTTTTAAAAATGGCGATTGCAAAAATGTGCATGTTTTTGTATGTGTGAAAATGCACATTTTTATGAATAAGCATATCCTCATGTGTGAAATGTGCATTTTTGTAAAGGCACGCATTATTGTGTGTACGAAAATGTGCATTCTTTGTAAAATCTGCATTTCGCGCATATGCAAATTTGCACATTCACAAAATGTGCTTTTTCGCTTGTGCGAATATGTGCATTCACAAAATGCACATTTTCGCATGTGCTCAAATTTGTGCATTTTTGCGATCACCATTTTATTTCTCAGAAAATAGCAACCACGAAGCTCAACAAGGCTGCCGGGGTGAGTGCAGGCCATTCGCCAAGTGTGGGCAGGGGGCGAGCAGGGGCTCAGAGGTGCAGGTAGGTGCAGGTCTGCTGGATTCCCGAACTGGATTGGACACTCATGCCATCCCTACTGTCAGGTGCGCCCTAGCTGCCTATTGCAGTCCCCTCCAATTAGGGATGTACGAAAGTCACTTACCTGAACCCAAAAGTTGATTCGCGGTGGGGGGAAGGTGCTCCGTCCCTTCCCCCTGAAATTCTGGCCGGGGGGGGAAGCGCCTCATCCCTGTCCTGCCGGGATGCAAATGGCGGCGGCCATAGCCGCCGCCATTTGCGTCCTTGCAGTCAGCCGTGATAGGCTATGTAAATGTTTACGTACCCTATCACAGCTGAGTGAAAAACAAAAAAACCACGCATATGCAAATGGGCACCGCCATTTGCATACGCGCGGGTTTTGTTTTTTTTTCACTCAGCCGTGATAGGCTATGTAAACATTTACATAGCCTATCACAGTGTTTTTTAAAAATCTAGCCGTGATAGGCAACGTAAATCTTTACGTAGCCTATCACGCTTTTTTTTTTTAAACTTGGAAATGGCGGCGGCAGCTGGTTGGAAGACCGGCCGCCACAGCCACCGCCGCCGAACCGGCACTGCAGCCGCCGCCACCAGGGACATTCGCACAAGGTAAGTCCCGTCCCGGGGGGGGGGCGGGGGGCCAGACTGTTTCTCCACCAATTTCAGGGGGCCGAATGCCCTGGCATTCAGCCTCCCTGAGATTCGTGGAGAAATTCTCTGACATCCCTACTAGGGATGGGCGAAAGTCCCTTACCTGTCCTCGAAGCTTGCTTCGCGTTGGGGGGGAGGCACTTCGGTTCTCCCCCCGAAGTTCAGGCAAGGGGGGGGAGGCGTCCCACCTTGCCCGGCCGAAATTCAGGCCGCAGGGGAGGCGCCCCATCCCTCGCAGGCGAAATTCAGGCCGGGTAGAAGCACCCCGTCTACTCGGCCGTGAAAAAAAAAACAAAAAACACAAAAACACAAAAACGCACACCTGTGATAGGCTACGTAATGATTTATGTAGCCTATCACGGCTAGATTTCCAAAGTCAGCCGTGATAGGCTATGAAAATTGTCACGTAGCCTATCACGGGTGACTTTGAAAAAAAAAAAGCGCGTATGCAAATGGCAGCTCCCATGGGGACCACCATTTGCGTCCCTTATTTTGGCACGTCTAGTCAACGTAAAGATTTACATAGACTACAGCGAAAATAAGGGCAATGCAAATAGCGTTCCCTTATTTTCACCGTAGTCTACGTAAATCTTTATGTAGACTAGACGTGCCAAAATAAGGAACGCGAATGGCGGCACCCATGGGCCGCCGCCATTTGCGTACGCGCTTTTTTTTTCCCCACCGAAGTCACCCGTGATAGGCTATGTGACGATTTACGTAGCCTATCACGGCTGACTTTGGAAATCTAGCCATGATAGGCTACGTAAATCGTCACGTAGCCTATCACGGGTGTATGTTTTTGTTTTGTTTTTTACTTTTTTATTTTGTAATGGAGGCGGCGGCAGCCGGTCGGGAGACTGGCTGCCACCCCTGCCCCCACCGAACCGCTGCCGAACCGCCGCCGGGACCAGCCGCCGAGAGGGACATTCGGCCACGGTAAGTCCCATCCCGGGGGGTGCGGGGGGCCAGCGGAGAATTTCCCCAACACTTTCGGGGGGCCGAATGCCTCGGCGCTCGGCCTCCCGAATATTTGGGGAGAAATTCTCCGCCATCCCTACTGACATCTACAGTGATGACCTCTCAGTGTCATAGCATGTTATTTATCCAAAGCAAGTGTGTGAGCATGCGATGTGGATGTGTGCGCACGCACGCACGCACACGCACACACACACACAGAAACCTGGACAAAGATGACCTGCTACCACCTCAAGGTCGGACTCAGCTTGATGCACCAGGAACCAAATTTGGTCCAACCTGTTTTGCATCTAGTACATGGTAATCTGATTAATAGCACAATCATTTATATGTCTACTCAGATGTAGGTACCATCGTGTTTAAGGGGGGTTACAGATAGGTAAGTGGGTATAGAATTGCAGCCTAAAACTGCAATCCTGTATGCACTTACCTGAGAGTAAGTCCCATTGAAGTCAGTGGGACTTACTTCTGAGTAGACATGTATAGAATTGCATTCTTAGTCTGCTTATTACCTCTGGCACTTCATCATGCAGACATTCGGGCTTAAACATCATGCCCCACCCACCCCGTTTTCTCTCCACTGCTTCCAATTTGCTTAACATCCATCCTGAAGAAGAGTTCTGGAGAACTTACAAACATGCTTACAACTTTGTGACATTTTTAAAAGGTTCAACTAAACATAATATCCTACTGTTTCTTCAGGAATTATTCTCCCCGGCATTAGAATCAGTAGATTTTGTTCTAATGCTGCTGATCTGAGAATATATACATATCCAGATCAATTAGTTTTAACAATCTTAGACTGGTTAGTTTTTAATCTTTTGCGGGTTTCATGCTGCTATGCTGATTTTAAGTCATTAAGGACACAATCCCATGCATGTTTAGGCAGAAAGACATCCCAGCATTCCCCAGCCAGCCATTATTGCTTTATCATAGAATAGTAGGGTTGGAAGGGGCCTACAAGACCATCGAGTCCAACCCCCTGCTTAGTGCAGGAATCCAAGTCAGAGCATCCCCGACAGATGGCTGTCCAGCCTCACCTTGAACGCCTCCAGCATGGGAGAGCCCACCACCTCCCTCGGGAATTGGTTCCATTGTCGTATTGCTCTAACAGTCGGGAATTTTTTCCTGATGTTCAGCCGGAATCTGGCTTCCTGTAACTTGAGCCCATTATTCCATGTCCTGCATTCTGGGATGATTGAGAAGAGATGCTGGCCTTCCTCTCTGTGACAACCATTCAAGTACTTGAAGAGCACTATCATATCTCCCTTCAGTCTTCTCTTCTCAAAGGCTAAACATGCCCAGTTCCTTCAGTTTCTCTTCATAGGGCTTTGTTTCCAGTCCCCGGATCATCTTTGTTGCCCTTCTCTGCCTGAACCTTCTCCAGCTTGTCTGTATCCTTCCTCAAGTGTAGTGCCCAGAACTGGACACAGTACTCCAGATTAGGCCTAACCAGTGCTGAGTAGAGGGGAACTAGTACTTCCCAGGATTTGGAAGCTATGCTTCTATTAATGCAACCCAAAATGGCATTGGCCTTTTTTGCAGCCACATCACATTCTTGGCTCATATTTAGCTTGTAATCGACAGCAATTCCAAGATCCTTCTCACTTGTAGCGTTGTTGAGCCACATATCCCCCATCTTGTAACTGTGCATTTGGTTTCTTTTTCTTATGTGCAGAACTTGGTATTTATCCCTATTAAATTTCTGCCCTGCGCTCTAGTCTATCAAGATCACTTTGAATTTTGTTTCTGTCTTCCCAAGTATTAGCTATCCCACCCAATTTTGTGTCATCTTTAAATTTGATCAGCATTCCCTGCACCTCGTCATCCAAGTCATTAATAAAAATGTTGAAGAGCACTGGGCCCAGGACTGAGCCCTGCGGTACCCTGCTCATTACCTCTCCCCAGTTTGAGAAGATCCCATTGATAAGCACTCTTTGGGTCCGATTCTGCAGCCAACTGTGGATCCACCTGATCATTGTTTCATCTAGCCCACTTTGAGCTAGTTTGCTCATCAGGATATCATGGGGCACTTTGTCAAAAGCTTTGCTGAAGTTGAGGTATATTATGTCCATAGCATTCCCACAGTCCACAAGGGAGGTTACTTGATCAAAAAATGAGATCAGATTCGTCTGGCAGGACTTGTTCTTGACAAATCCATGATGGCTTTGAGTAATCACTGCATTGTTTTCAAGGTGCTTACAGATGCTTTATCATCTGCTCCAGAATTTTCCCAGGGACTGATGTCAGACTGAGTCTGTAGTTCCCAGGTTCCTCCTTTTTGCCCTTTTTGAAGATAGGGACAACATTAGCCCTCCTCCAGTCATCTGGCACTTCACCCATCTTCCATGTTTTCAAAGATAACTGGTTCTGAGAGTTCTTCTGACAGTTCCTTTATTGCTCTAGGGTGCAGTTCATCTGTCCTTGGAGATTTGAACTCATTCAAAGTAATTAGGTGTTCCTTGACCATATGTCTATCAGTCTCAAGCTGCAATCCCACTCTTTCAGCCTGTACTTCGCCTTTGCAAGGGGGTCGTAGATCCTCTTTCAGGAAAAGACTGAAACAAAGTAGGAATTGAGCACTTCTGCCTTTTCTTTGTCATCTGTTATCATTTTGCTATCCTTATTTAATAGCTGAACCACCATTTCTTTCCTCTGTCTTTTACTATGCATGTAGCCGAAGAAAGCTTTTTTGTTGCTTTTAGTATCCCTCGCTAACCTCAGCTTATTCTCAGCTTTAGCCTTCCTGATGCCATCTCTGCAATTCTGTGCTACCTGCTTGTACTCTTCCTTTGTTGCTTGGCCTTCGTTCCACTTTCTATATGTGTTGTTGTTGTTGTTGTTCAGTCGTTAAGTCGTGTCCGACTCTTCATGACCTCATGGACCATAGCACGCCAGGCCTTCCCGTCCTGCGCTCTCTCCCGGAGTGTGCTCAAGTTCATATTCATTGCATTGATGATGCTATCTAGCCATCTCATCCTCTGCCGTCCCCTTCTCCTTTTGCCTTCAATCGTTCCCAGCATCAGGGTCTTTTCCAGAGAGTTTTCTCTTCGCATTAGGTGGCCAAAATATTTGAGCTTCAGCTTCAGGATCTGTCCTTCCAATGAGCAGTCAGGGTTGATTTCCTTTAGGATGGACTGATTTGACCTCCTTGCAGTCCAGGGCACTCGTAAGAGTCTTCTCCAGCACCACAGTTCGAAAGCATCAATTCTTCGGCGTTCAGCCTTCCTTATAGTCCAGCTCTCACAGCCATACATTACTACTGGGAAAACCATAGCTTTGATTATACGAACCTTGGTCGGCAAGGTGATGTCTCTGCTTCTTACTATGCTGTCTAGGTTTGCCATAGCTTTCCTCCCAAGGAGCAAGCGTCTTTTAATTTCATGGCTACAGTCACCATCTGTGGTGATCTTGGAGCCCAAGAAAATAAAATCTGTCACTGCTTCCATTTCTTCCCCTTCTATATGCCAGGAAGTGATGGGGCCAGATGCCATGATCTTAGTTTTTTTAATGTTGAGTTTCAAACCAGCTTTTGCACTCTCCACTTTCACCCTCAACAAGAGGCTCGTTAGTTCCTCTTCGCTTTCTGCTATTAGGGTGGTATCGTCTGCGTCTCTGAAGTTGTTGATAATTCTCCCGGCAATCTTAATTCGGACCTGTGATTCATCCAACCCGGTGTTTCTCATGATGTACTCTGCATATAAGTTAAATAAGCAGAGTGACAATATTACAGCCTTGTCATACTCCTTTCCCAATTTTGAACCAATCGGTTGTTCCATGTCTGGTTCTTACTGTTGCTTCTTGACCCTCGTACAGGTTTCTCAGGAGACAGGTAAGGTGGTCTGGTACACCCATCTCTTTAAGTATTTGCCAGAGTTTGTTGTGATCCACACAATCAAAGGCTTTAGCGTAGTCAATGAAGCAGAAATAGACGTTTTTCTGGAATTCTCTTGCTTTCTCCATGATCCATCGAAAGTTGGTGGTTTGATCTCTACTTCCTCTGCCTCTTCGAAACCCTGCTTGTACTTCCGGTAGTTCTTGGTTCACATACTGCTGAAGCCTAGCTTGTAGGATTTTGAGCATAACCTTGCTGGCATCTGTCTGTCTGTCTGTCTGTCTGTCTGTCTGTCTGTCTATCTATTTCACTTCCAGGCCTAGATCCACATCCTATGCAAGGACAGTGCTGTCAAATGTTGTCAAATATATCATGTCAACTTGTGGGATGCTCTGTAGTGTACCCAGAGTGTAAGGCCTCTTAACGCTAAGGTGCACATATTTACATGAATTGATCCTTTTTATATATAATTTTTAAAGTTGCCTATTTTAGTAAATTAGTCATCTATCAGAGATGTCTCTATCACTGCTGTTACAGAATACTCTTTGCTTTCCTGACTTACAGTGTCACCAGCAATCCCTCCACGGAATAACAAATTTGTTATTCCAGGACAGAGTTTCTCATCTTACTTCGTTAACTCTCCCTATTACCCCAGATTTGATAACATCTCAAGTGACATAGCAAGCTTGTTACACCTTCCTTATCTAATATTTTCTTTGAATCATCTGTGACCACTGGTGGTTTACAATATCACCAAAGTCCTCCATGGACTAAGTGCTTTGTTGGATCTGTTCCTTATCTGTGGTTCGATTTGTACATTCATGTTTATGACATCTGCCAAATCCCATAATGTTTTCTAAAGCCTTTTCTTTTTATGAAAAAATTGCTTCTATTATTCAAAGTGTACACACTGTAGTCGCTGGAGATGTTATAGCTGCACATTACTATCTCACAGCTTTGTTGTTATCGAATATAAATCTGGAAGCTCTTTGGCTTTCTTTATTGATCATCCGTTAGGTGAGGCAAAATGACAATCCCAGCCTTCATAACCTCCTACTGCTAGGGATGTGTGAAAGTCACTTACCTTTTCGAAGCGGTGATTTGAGGTGGGGGGAGGTGCTCTGCACTTCCCCCCGAAATCCTAACCTGGCCAGCTCCGCTCCATGGCAACTCTGCAGAGCCGCCGGCCGGGTGCATTTGCAGGCGTGCGGATGCAAATGGTGGCGGCTACAGCAGCTGCCATTTGCGTTCCTGTTTTTTTGCCGTGATAGGCTATGTAAATATTTATGTAGCCTATCACCGCAAAAAAACAGGGGTGCACATGACTTAGCGGCCGCCATTTGCGCCCCTGTCTTTCACCGTGATAGGCTACGTAAATATTTACGTAGCCTATCACGGCAAAAAAAACAGGAATGCAAATGGCGGTGGCTACGGCAGCCACCATTTGCGTTCCCTTTTTTTTGCCGTGATAGGCAACGTAAATATTTACATAGCCTATCACAGCCTCCGCAGGGATGCAAATGGCGTCTCTGCGTTAGCCATGATAGGCTAAGTATTTATGTAGCCTATCATGGCAAAAATGGGAAAGCGAATGCAGCACGAACGGCACCAGGTAAGTGCTCTGTTTCGCGCGCCTTTTACGGGGCGGGGTGGGGTGGGGGGGCTTCGTTCCGCCATGGATGTTGGGGGGCCAAATGCACTGGCATTCGGCCTCACTGAGATCCGTGGCGGAATCCTCTGACATCCCTACCTACTGCTATAAGCCAATGTTATGGTTTAAACAGCTGGAGCTCTTTGAGGATCTGGCCATGAAAGGCTACTAGAGCAACAGGAAATTAGATGTGATTAGAAGATTGTTCAAGCTAGCATTCAGATGTGCTCTGTTTTCCATACTGAGTGATAGCAATTTATAACAATTAGTAGGAAAAGGTAATTTAGGAAAATAAGGGCGCAATCCTATGGCCGCCAGTCAGTGTCTAGACTGCCATAGGATAGGTTGGTTCCCTAAGAACTGATCTCCACCCCCTCTCGCGCTGCCTTGTAGGCAGCATGGAACAGCCCCACGCTCCACACTTGGAAGAGGTGGTGCAAATCGTCCCTGGCTCTGCACTCAGAAGAGAACATGGAGCAGGGGAAAATGGGGTATTCCTGGGGGTGTGCCAGGGCAGGGAGTGCAGAAGTGCCATTCCATCCAGCGTCCACCCGCCCTGCTCCGACTTCCCATGGCTAGACAGCCTTTCGGCTGTCTAGCTGCAAATGCAGGGCAGCTGAAGTGCAGAGGGGATGATCCCTTCCACGCTTCTCCTGCCCTGCATTGGATAGGTGGTCACCTCAGAGTTCGGAGGTGGCCGCCTATCCCAATAGGATTGCACCGTAAGAGTCTTGTCAAAGTCTCATTCAGCTCCTTAGAAAGATACCAAATCTGTCATGTCTAAGGTGCAGCCATTCTAGTGAAGCTGAAGTTCGTAATTACCTGTTTTGGAATATGAATTTGGACAGATGTGTTACAAATTAAATATAATTTCTCCAGGAAATTCTTATCTGGCTGAGAATAGATCTCATCAGCCAATGAAGCTGTCACAGCTGAGTGTCTGAGTTTCTAAGACAGATGAGAAGTCATTCCTAGGACCACAAGTTTCTCTAGGCTTGTAGCATATGTTTTCCCCCTTGGAGCAAAACCAAAGAACAAAGCCAGCAGGTTGGGTGTTATAGATGTCTCTTTCAGCTCAGGAGCCTGTCAGGAGAAATACACTCCCTTCCCAGGAGAAGGGGGTGGGGCTTTCCTTCCAGAAGATGCTTGAAGCATTGCAGGCTGGGAAATCAATAACCTTTTCCCTGAGAACAGGGCCCCAACATTCCAACATGGGAGGGGGAATTACTCAGCTCTTCCATGAAAATCAAGGCATGGCACACTTATCTTTAGAAGGATGAAGTCGCTGTGGCTTCAACAACCAAGCTGTGGCTGTACTTGCCTGGTACTAATTAAGGCCTACTTAATTAACTATAAAGCTGCTGGTTAGGCAAACTACACAGGTCTCTAAGTGGCAACCAACAGCATATAGAAATGCTGTGAAGTCCACCTTATTACTCACTAACAAACTCACTATAATGGAAAATGAGATTCTGTATATGAAGAGTTCCAGTTGTATCTCCAAATGTAATCTATTGTTTTTTTAATTTGTTGCACACCTTAGACAGAGCTGTGCCATACAAAAGCCCCTACAGGCCGATTTTAATGCTCCAGGGAACTGTGTAGTCCCTGAAGTATTGGCACAGCTCAAAACAGTCCCTGAACCTTGGGAGCAAATGAGTGGTGCTTTCCATGAACTTGTCTGAGCAACCTCCAGAAAGCTTCTACACCCAAATGGGAGCTTGCCTCAAGCTACCCTTTATATATTCTCTGTAAGTCCCCTCCTTCACCCATGTGACTGTAGTTAGAGTTTGGAACAGGATAAGTCTCTTACCAGTCACATGGGCTAGGGGAAGGCCCATTCACAATGACTGAGACAGCCAGAGCCTTTTTACATGAGGCTTTTATTGTGCGCTCATGATTGCTCATTCACGGTGGTCTGCAGGTTCTTTACATGATGTCATCCTCTTCCAAGCCTCACCCGTGTTTTGTGACCCTTATCATGTTTGTTTTTCTTCGCAGGACAAGTGTGGTATTTTTTCTGAATGGCCTCTATAACACCATAGAAATCTCATGTAACTGCATAATTTCACTGTACCACACCGCCACCTAATGGTTGTATAATGGAACATATAGAAAGGCAGAGAAAGAAAAACCCTGGGGGAAAAATATGTAAAGCAGCCAATCCTAATCCCATAAAGAATCTGGAAGCAGAAGCCTTGGTAAACGTTAAAAGCTTCATGTAGAAAAGCCCCCAAACTCAAAACAGTACAGTAAGCCAATGATGCTAGCCTTGTGTGTCCTTGGGGCCATAAATGTCTATAGGATGTCACCTATGTGGACAGGGCATGGGTGATCTTACCCTGCCGCCACCAGAATGGTGCTACAGTTCTAGTGTAGTACCAGTATGCCATGAAGGATTTGAGAAGAAATGCTGACATATAATTGTAATAATGTGAAATGCCAAGGTCAGTTTCTGATATTGGCACACAGGGTAATTTTAATCCCAGGGTATAGCACTCTCATCCATAGAATCAAAATCTAAGGAGGGAAAATGAGTTGAGCTCAAACTGGTGCTGAGAGAAAACTGTTTATTGGAACAGAATGAAAAAGTCCAATGCCTTTTAATTTCAGGATACTCTCAGAATTGTCCCAATTAAGAATTAAAATTTGAGGCATGACTCTATCTTTTCTCCCTTGTCTTCCATTTTTTGGGGGTGCTGTCTCTTCAATTTTTTTTTTTACAGATATAGTAGTGAGAGGCATTTGGTTCTGGCTAAGGAGATAGGTCTGTCCAATTTTATGAACTTTAAATATGCAAATTTAAAATTTGGATAGAAGAAACACAACATTTAGAGAGGCTTAACACTGAGGAGAATTAAGCTAGCTAGGCTAAAAATGGTAACAAAAGAATTTGTGACTGACAGTTCTAACAGGTAGCATATAATTTTACCAAAGGGAATAATTCCTAATGCATTACAACACAGATTGTCAATCCCCTGTGGCTGGAATGATTGGACATCTTTGACGAGAGCTGAGTAAATAATTCATTCCATTATGTTAATCTTTTCTCTCTCTCCCTCTCTTCAAGAATATTTCAGGGACAAAATGTGCACTTGTTAAGATTCTTCTAAAAATGGATTAGAGAGAGAACTTTTTCTCCAGCTGCAAACAACTGGCATAGGTTTTGCTCCCCACTTCAAAAAGCCAAATTGCGTGATCTGAATAAATCAAATCATTACATATTTCTGTCTGTTTAGTCTGCTCCTGCTTGTCATGGAGAAGGGATAAGGTTTGATGTAGAGAAAGAGATTTCCATCCTCTGACCATTTAACAACAACAACAACAACCCATTCTGTAGTGAACTATTTCCAGACTGAATAGGAACAACTCTGCAAATTAGGCTGTTAGTGCAAATGTTTGCCTTTGTGAGCTCAACTTTGCTTTCTAAGAATATTCTCTAATATTTGCCTCAGCTGAGCTCTTATATGGGCAAACAAGACTCGCAGCAAATTCACTAGAGAGAATAGTCAGAGAAATAGAACATAAAAGAACGAGGTACTAGCAGAGATGAGGTAGATTCAGTTTTTCATCCTGGTGCGCATTCATTGGATGAGGTGAGTGGGAGGACAGCCATTCATGACTCAATTCTGACCTGTACATAGCTTTTTCGAAGTGCCTCTGGGTGGCACATCCTGGCTCCTGTGTTTGGAATCAGCAGTCTATGTCTATGGAGTCAGGGATGATTCCAAGGGGTACTGAGGGGTAGTGGGTGCTCCTCAAAATATTTTCCACTACTCCGGCTTTCAGTCACTGTTCTGTTATCTTTGTAATGGTCTTTGCCACTCCTTCACTCCCCCAAACTAGTTTTTCTGGAGTTGTCCCCATGGTGGGTAGAAGTGACAGTACACTTGGTTAGGTCTGGATGATTACTTTCTTAACTTGGGGAAAAGCTGACTTAGGAGAGCATGTAATTAGGGATGCTGGAGAAATTCGAGACAGGTTAAAATGAGCTCAGATTTCTAAGAATCTGACCTACGGAATCTTCTGCGGAGCAACCCTGTCAGGCTGCATGGAGTCCGTGGACTTTCGGATGGTTTTTTTTTTTTAACTTTTCCTAAATGTACGCATATTTATTCATAAGAAAATATGCAACTTTCTGTTGAGAAAAAGTTGAATGGAAGGGGGGACAATACGCTAAATGTTACGTACTAAGGTAAATTATGCAAATTGTTACAAAATCTCTTACATGATTATTTGCATATTTGTCCACATGATGAAAAAAAAATGCATCTGCATCTGTCTGTGAGCAGATGATGGAACAAAAGGTGCAAGACAATCCGCAAAATATAGACAGATGAGATTTTACACAATCCATACAACCCTACCTGTAGTTTAGGTTCTGATAAATATTTACTATCATCTTTATTTTTAAATCATCCTTAGAAGAAATTAAAAATGTAAAGATTTAAATAGAAACAAATGATTTAAAATAACATTAACATTAAATATAAAAGATAGGTTGACATTTTTGTTCAAAGTGAACAAAGGTTACTGGTAGCATCTGCCTCTATTTTTCTTTTGCGATAGTCGTATTTTTCTAGTCTTCTTTCTCATGATCTTTTACTGTTAACAAAAAGTTTCAGTCCTGAGGCCAGGATGAGTGATAAGCAGCTGCTGTCTCAGTTTGTACAATTATAATTCCTTCAAGGCCAGAGTGGGAATGTGTTACTGATGTACAGGTTGGCTGACTCACGCCTCCAGAGGCGAAATTCATCACCCTCTGAAATCAGCCAGTAATTGAGAGAACTGCAGAGTCTCTTTTTCATCTCTGAAAATACCCTGTCCCCATACCTTTAAAACATTAGCGTTATTGATTTTGTAGTTCAACACAGTAGTTTAGGTATATACAACGTAATAAGCATAGAACAGTGAAAGCTGGTCTCTGTAATAGGAATCCTAAGGGGAAAGTGCAATTTTAAAAATCATATTCTTGAAAGAAAAAAACCCTGTCATACATGTGTGACTGGCAAATGTTGGACTTGCATTTGCAAATGGCGTGCCTGTGTTGCAGAGATTTTAGCTGTCCTTGTCTGAACATAGGTTTTATATATAAAGGGAACATTTCTCAAAGGAATGCTGGTTGGTATAGAATAAAGGTGTGTGAACTCTTCTGTCAGTTACAATGCTATATGGTTAACATAGTGATGCCAAGGAATGGATCCAAAGACCCCCAAAATAAAAAGAATCCACACATCCTGTAAGTTCCCTGTGGGATGTGTGTCCCCTAACTAGCCTGTGCTGTGGTTTTGAGAATAGAACATTATGTACTGTGTCATCTTGGTTGCTTGAGCATGCATGAAGAAGTGCATGCTATGGCACTCGTTGCTTTCCATGGGAGTAGAGGAGCAAATCATTTATTGATTTTGGAGAACCTTTGAAAGACTAAGAGTGCGTTCCTATGCATGTTTAGACAGAAAAAAATGTCCTACAACTCCCAGCATTCCCCAGCCATCATTGCTGGCTGGGGAATGCTGGGAGTTGTAGGACGTTTTTCTGTCTAAACATGCATAGGATTGCTCCCTAATACATCTTAAAATTATGCAGTAGAAGTGAAATTACATACAGGTGTATATAAGCATTATGACCTGTAGTCTGTATTTATGTATGTATGTATGTACGTATGTATATACAATATTTATATACCACTCCACATCAAAATATTTTGGAGCAGTGAACAACAGGATAAAAGAATAAAGGAAAAAGTGAAAAGGAAAGGTTCCTCCTGTGCAAGCACCGAGTCATTGCTGACTCCTAGAGGGACGCCGCTTTCGCTGGCATTTTCATGGCAGACTATAGCGGGGTGGTTTGCCATTGCCTTCCCCAGTTGTGACTACCTTTCCCCCAGCAAGCTGGGTACTCATTTTACCGACCTCAGAAGGATGGAAGGCTGAGTCAACCTGAGCCGGCTACCCGGGACCCAGCTTCTGCTGGGATCGAACCCAGGTTCTTGAATCTCATGGGGAGAGTTTCAGTTGCAATACTGCCACCTACCACTCTGCACCACATGAGGCTCATAAAAGAATAAAACAGCAGGTTAAAAGATTTAAAACATTTTTTAAAAAGACAAACCCCAACGAAGTGGAATTTAACAAACCACTGCTGGTCATGCAAGGAAGGCCTCTTGGAATAACAGAGTCTTCAGGAGGTGTCAGAAGGAACACAATGTTGGTGCCTGCCTGACCTCTAAAGGCAGGGAATTCCACAGGAAGGGGGCCACCACACTGAAGGCTCTTTTCCTGGTGGACTCCATCCAGGCCATGGGTCCATGTGGAAACACCAGGAACATGCCCTCTGATGACCTCAGTGACTGGGCAGGTTAGTAAGGAAGGAGGTGCTCTGTCAGGTATCCTGGTTGTTTAGAGCTTTGTATACTAGTACTAATACCTTAAACCTGGCCCAGTAACGAATTGGCAGCCAGTGCAGTTCCCTCAGCAAAGGAGTTGCACGCTGAAAAGGGGCAGCTCCCGACAACAGCCGAGCTGCTGCATTCTGCACTAGCTCCAGCTTCCGGACCAGCCTTAATGGCAGCCCCAACATAGAGCGCATTGCAGTAATCCAGTCTTGAGGTTACTAATGCCTGTTCCACTGTGGTCAAGCTATCCCTGTCCAGGACAGGCCGTAGCTGGCGACCCAGCCGAAGCTGGTAAAAGGCATTCTGAGCCACCGTGACCACTTGGGCTTCCAGCGACAATGATGGATCTAGGAGTACCCCCAGACTACGTACCTGATCTTTCACAGGGAGTGCAACCCCATCGAGAACAGGCAATGAGCCTATCTCCCAGAGCCGGGAACCACTCACCCACAGGGCTTCCATCTTGCCAGGATTCAGCTTCAGTTTATTGGCCCTCATCCAGCCCATTACTGAGTCTAGGCACTGATTCAGGACTTGCACAGCCTCTCCTGATTCAGATGTCAGAAGGAGATAGAGCTACGTGTCATCAGCATACTGATGGCATTTAGGTCCAAATCCCCTGATGACTGCTCCCAGCGGCTTCATATAGATGTTAAACAACATTGGGGACAAGATGGTACCCTGCGGCACCCCACAACTCAATTGCTAAGGGGCTGAGGAATAGTCACCCAATGTTACTCTCTGAAATTGGCCCTGTAGGTAGGACCAGAACCACTGTAGCACAGTGCCTCCAATACCCATCCCACGGAGTTGATCCAGGAGGATACCATGGTCGATGGTATCAAAAGCCAATGAGAGATTGAGCAGAATTAACAGGGTTACACTCCCCCTGTCCCTCTCTTGATAAAGGTCATCCATCAGAGCGACCAAGGCTGATTAAGGGTGTACGAACCGCACCTACCTGGCTCCACTGGGGGTCCGTGGGAGGAGGAGGTTATCCAGTCCCCCCCCAGAATTCTCCCCAGCTGGCCACGGCTGGTCTTTGGACGCAAATGGCGTCCGGCGTAGCGGACGCCATTTGCGTCCCTTTGCCTTACTGTGATAGGCTACGTAAATCTTTACGTAGCCTATCACGGTAAGGCAAAGGGACGCAAATGGCATAGCGGACGACATTTGCATCCCTGCTCTTTACTATGATAGGCTATGTAAAGATTTATGTAGCCTATCACAGTAAGGCAAAGGGACACAAGTGGTGTCCGCTATGCTGGATGCCATTTCCGTCCAAAGACTGCCGCGGCTGGACCCAGCTGGACCCGGACCCGGCGGTGCCAGGTAGAATCCAGCCGGGTTGGACTTGGTGGGGTGGGGTGGTCTGTTCTGCCACGGACTCCGGGGGGGGGGTGGATTCTAAGAATCCCCCCCCCCAATGTCCATGGCGGAATTCTCTGCCATCCCTAAGGCTGATTCAGTCCCATAACCAGGACAAAACCCAGATTGAAATGGGTCTAGATCATCAGTATCCTCCAAGAGTGCCTGCAGTTGGTCCGCCACGACCCTCTAAAGTACCTTCCCTAAAAAAGGGGTATTTGCGACTGGGTGGTAGTTGTCTAATACCGTTGGGTCCAGAGTGAGCTTCTTCAAGAGTGGCCACACTACTGCCTTCCTAAGGACAGCAGGGACCACCCCTTCCCGTAGGGAAGCATTTATCACTCCCTGGACCCACCCAGTCATACCCCCTCGGCTAGCTTTTATTAGCCAGGAGGGAGAGGGATCAAGAGGGCACGTGGTCAGTCGCATTATTGCAACCATCTTGTCCACATCATGAAGCCATAACAACTGGAACTGATCCCACAAAATCGGGCAGATAGTGGCATCAGACACCTCGACTGGTACTGCACTAACAACAGCATCAAGGTTGCTGCAGAGACAAGCGATTTTGTCCTCAAAGTGCAATACAAAAAGGTCACAGCGGGTCCTTGATGGGGTCAGGGCCCCATTTACTGGGGAAGATGTTAACAACCACCGGACCACCCAGAAGAGCTCTGCTGGATGGCTACTTGAGGATGCAATGGAGGCAGCAAAATAAACCTTCTTTGCTGCCTGCACTGCGACGCAGTAGGCACAGTTATGCAATCTAGAGTGTACTCGGTCGTCTTCACTTCGAGTCTGCTTGCGCCATTTGCGCTCTAGCTGACATCCAGCCTTTTTCATTGACTGCAGTTCCCCAGTATACCAGGGAGCAGAACGGGCTCTACAGTGCCAGAGAGGGCACTCAGGTGCAATCAAGTCGATGGCCCTCCGCATCTCACTGTTCCACAATGAGGCTAGGGCCTCAGCTGGATCACCAGCTCTCCCCACTGGAAAATCCCCAAGAGCATTCAGAAATCCATTGGATTCCATCAGTCTCCTGGGGCGGACCATCCGAATAGGTTCCCCACCCCCATGGGAGGAGAGTAACACCATGAGTTCAAATCTCACCAGGAAATGGTTTGACAATGACAATGGGGTTACTTGGAGCCCCCCCAATCTTCAGACTATCCATCTCACAAGTTGGAGCAAAAACCAAATCAAGGGTATGCCCTGCTTCATGTATTGGGCTGATGACATACTGAGACAGCCCCATTGTTGTCATGGAGGCCATGAAGTCCTGAGCTGGAACTCTGGAGACAACCTCAGCATGGAAGTTGAAGTTACCCAAAACCACTGTCCTGGGTTCCTCCAACACCACACTTGCGAATGCCTCTGCCAGCTAGGGATGTCGGAGAATTTCTCCACGAATCTCCAGGAGGCCGAATGCGAACCCCCGAAATTGGTGGAGAAATGGTCTGCCACCCCCCCGCCACCCCCCCGGGATGGGACTTACCTTGCGCGAATGTCCCTGGTGGCGGCGGCTCCCGGCAGCGGTTCGGCGGCGGCCAGTCTTCCAACCGGCCGCCGCCATTTCCAAGTAAAAAAAACAAACAAACAACAAACGTGATAGGCTATGTAAAGATTTATGTACCCTATCACAGCTAGATTTTCAAAAAACACCGTGATAGGCTACGTAAATCTTTATGTAGTCTATCACGGCTGACTTGGGGGGGGGGAAGCACGTACGCAAATGGCGGCGCCCATGGGCGCCGCCATTTGCGTACATGCTTTTTTTTTGCCCCCCAAAGTCAGCCGTGTTAGGCTACGTAAACATTTACGTAGCCTATCACAGCTGACTGCAGGGACGCAAACAGCGGCGGCTACAGCCGCCGCCTTTTGCGTCCCGGCCGGCCAGAAGGATTCGCGGCCGGAGGGACGGGGCGCCTCCTCCCCAGACAGAATTACAGCTGGAGGGATGGGGCGCCTCCCCACCGCCCAGAATTTCGGGGGGAGGGACGGAGAGCCTCCCCCCACCACAAAGCAAGCTGCGGGAACAGGTAAGGGACTTTCGTCCATCCCTACCGCCAGCTCAGTCAGGGAGGATGCTGGGCAGCAGGGTAGGCGGTACACCAACAGCATCCCCAATCTGTTTCTATGGCCCAGTACCAGGTGCAACCCCTCCAGGCCCGCTCCAAGCTGGAGTGGTTTCCTGGTGATAGAGATGGAAGTTCTATGAACCACGGCAACTCCCCCCCCCCCCGGCCCTCCAACCTATGTTGGTGCTGCACTGAGTACCCAGGTGGGCAGAGCTGAGTCAAGTTGACTCCACCCAGCTCACCCACCCAAGTCTCAGTAATACACGCCAGGTCAGCCCTCTCATCCACGATCAAATCATGAATGAGTGCGGTCTTATTGCAGACCGATCTGGCATTAAATAGCAGCACCGCAAGACAGGAGGGCACAGTGGAAGAGCTCCCAGTGACATGAGAGCTAGAGGAGGAGGGTAGAAGGGGAACAGTGTATAAACACTTGTAGCCCATTCTACTTTGATGTTCCAACCCCCTCCTGCCGTATCTCCTTCTGCCCCAAGTCACTGGAATAGTGGTGCCCCCTCCATGGGTCCCTGTGTCAGAGACACCTAGGCACATCCTTACCACCATAAAAATACCCACATAGTCTCCACAGCCACCCACCATTCAAATATACCATCAACCATTCAACACATACACTCCACTCATCCAACAATCACTCCCAACCAAACTAATACAGTCACAGTTGTAATTTGTGGTTGTAACCAACCGCTGGTCACAGTTAGAACATCAGGCTTGTTAATCAACCAAATAAAGCAGAGAACAAGTAAAGTGCTATTTCTTAGCCATGTAACCTTCTTCCATTGGTTCATGCTCATTCTATCTCACCTGAAAGGTGGCAAAGCCGTTCTCTCCCCACCCCAGCCCGGCTCTCACCCAGGGGAAGCTGCATTTCTGACTACCACAGGCTCCCACCCTGGGCAGAGAAGCAGTTGTGGGATATGAAGCCTCTATCCCCTGTCTCTCACCCAGGGTGGGCAACAATAACATATGAGAAACTGCTGTTGGCAGAAGATCCCTGCTCTCACGCAGGGACACCTCACTCACACAATACAGGCAGTCAATAGATGACCAGGATGTAAGCAGGCCAAAAAGGAAAAGAAGATGGAAGGCACCCTTGCCCTCATGGCAAATGGAAGGGGAAACCAAAGGGGCGCACCTGCTGTGGTGGCCCGCCAGTGGCAGCCTGTCACCTTGTAGCAGGGCAGTTTTTAAGTCTCCGCGATGCCTGGAGGTTTCAAGGCTCAGAGATAGCACTCTGCTCCAGGTGGCTGGAGAAAGTAGGGATGTCAGAGAATTCCGCCATGGACCTCGGTGAGGCTGAATGCCAGTGCAAAGCCCCCGCCCCCCCCCCCACGAAAGGTGCGCGAAATGGAGCACTTACCTGCTGCCGTCCGCGCTGACTTGCGAATGGCAGCCGCCCTGTGGCTGCCATTCTCTTCTTCATCATAGCCATGATAGGCTACGTAAGTATTTACGTAGCCTATCACAGCAAGCCAAACGAAAACAACAGCATACGCAAATGGCAGCGGCTACAGCAGTTGCCATTTGCGTTCCCTATTTTTAGCCGTTTTAGCCTACGTAAATATTTACGTCGGCTATTACAGCGAAAAAAAGGGGAACGCAAATAGCGCCCACTACGCTATTTGCGTTCCCCTTTTTTTTCACCATAATAGCCTACGTAAATATTTACGTAGGATAAAACGGCTAAAAATAGGGAACGCAAATAGTGGCTGCCGTAGCCACCGCCATTTGCGTATGCTGTTGGTTTTTGTTTTTGTTTTTGGCTTGCCACGATAGGCTACGTAAATACTTACGTAGCCTATCATGGCAGCTTCGCTGGACGCAAATGGAGGCCGCTACAGCAGCCGCCATTTGCGTCCGCAGCAGCCTGTCCGCGGCCGGAACTCTGCCAGTGTACAGCCCTGGCCAGCAGCTCCGCGGAGCTGCTGCAGAGCGGAGCCGGCCCAGGGAGGATTCCAGGGGGAGGGACAGAGCGCCTCCCCCCCACCGCGAATCCAAGCTGCGAAAAGGTAAGTGACTTTCGTACATCCCTAGGGGAAAGCTTCGGCAGGTGTTCCCATTCATTCTGCAATCCGCGCAGGCCAACACAAGGCAGGATACTGGGAGATGGGGGTGGCTTACAGGCAGCAAGCAACCAGCCAGGTATAAACGGTGGAACAATCCTCTCCCCTCAGTTCTCTTCTCTCACCAGTCCAGCAGTGCAGAGTGCCCAGTCCTGTGTCCTCCCAGCCTCATAGCAGGGCAGTTTTTAAGTCTCCACAATGCCTGGAGATCTCAAAGCTCAGGGATAGCACTCTGCTCCAGTGCTTTCTACCATTTATGCCTGTTTACAGTGTTTTGTGTACTTCCTGCTTTCCCAGCCTCCAAAAAGCCAAATCGTGTTATCAGGATAAATCAAAACTGAGCTTTGCATGTTTCTGTTCACTTTGCATAATTTATTCTGCTCCTGCTTGTCATGGGGTAAAAGTAGCGATGGAGGAAAGTCCCTTACCTGATCCCGCAGCTTGCTTCGTGGTGGGGGGGAGGCGCTACGCCCCTCCCCCCGAAATTCTGGGCAGGGGGGAGGCACCCCATCCCTCCCCCCTGAAATTCTGGCTGGGGGGGAGGCGCCCTGTCCCTCCGGCCGCGAATCCTGCTGTCCTGCCAGGACGCAAATGGCGGCAGCCGTAGCCGCCGCCGTTTGCGTCCCTGCAGTCAGCCATGATAGGCTACGTAAATGTTTACGTAGCCTATCACAGCTGACTTTGGGGGGGGGAGCGTATGCAAATGGCGGCGCCCATGGGCACCGCCATTTGCGTTCCTTATTTGGGCACGTGTAGTCTACGTAAACATTTACATAGACTACGGCGAAAATAAGGGCAACGCTATTTGCGTATGCGCTTTTTTTTTCAAAGTCAGCCGTGATAGGCTATGTAAACATTTACATAGCCTATCATGGTGTTTTTTGAAAATCTAGCTGTGATAGGCTACGTAAATCTTTACGTAGCCTATCACGTTTGTTGTTTGTTGTTGTTTTTTTACTTGGAAATGGCGGCGGCGGCAGCCAGTCGGAAGACTGGCCGCCGCTTCTGCCACCACCAAACCACCACCGGGAGCTGCCGCCGCCAGGGACATTCGCACAAGGTAAGTCCCATCCTGGGGGGGGGGGTGGCAGGGGGGGTGGCAGATCGTTTCTCCACCAATTTGGGGGGGCCGAATGCGTTGGCATTCGGCCTCCCAGAGATTTGTGGAGAAATTCTCTGACATCCCTAGGTAAAAGATAAGGATTGGTGCAGACCACTGGAGCTCCACCCTCTGTCAAATCAAAATCTCGCTCAGTCTCCCTTTCAGCAACCATCAGTGCTGAATATCTACTTTAAAAAAGACAAGAAACTGAGGTAGCTGAATTCCAGGCAGATACCAAATTCTATATTATTTTTATATGGAATATGTGTATCCCCGCCCATTTCTTTCTAGTATATTTAGGATTAGTCCATCAATATCTATTACCTAGAGGCTGAGAATTCAACAGAATAGCTGTGTATGAATATCCAGATACTTCTAGACCAGTCTTCCCAAACGTTTGTTGTGACACACTTTTTCCCTCTGAATTAAAATGGGAGGCATACTTTGTTTTCACATCCAAAAGAGTTTCCCTTTTGAGTGGATGTCAAAATTACCTGCCCTTAGATGAGCCACGCTTGCGTTTCTGTGTGAGTCACAATTGTGAGTATGTGTCTTAAGACTGTAAGGACATAAGAAGAGTCTTGCTGGATCAGGCTAGAAGCCCATCTAGTCCAGTATTCCCACAGTGGCCAACCAGATAACCATGGTAAGCCCACAAGCAAGATGTGAACACAACAGCACCTAGTAACTGGAGGCATATTTCCTCTGATCCTGAAGGTAGCATATAGCCAACATGACTAGTTGCCATTGATAGCCTTGTCCTCCTTGAATTTGTCTTATCCCCTTTTAAAGCCATCCAAGTTGGGAGCAAGTTTCACAGTTCATCTATGTACTGTGTGAAGAAGTACTTCCTTGTGTCTGTTCCAAATTTGCCACCATTCAGCTTCATTGGATCACCCCGGCTTCTAGGAGTATGCAAGAGGGAGAAGAACTCATCTCTTTGCACTTTCTCCACATCATGCATAATTTTATACACCACTGTCATGCCCTCCCTAACTTGCCTTTTTGAATGAATGGAAGGACAACCCAGTCCAGTAACTCCTGAAGTGTCAACCTTCACTGAAAAGTTATTGCTCAGGGATAGGCTTCCCACCACCAACAGCAGCCAGTTTCAGGGATGGAGCCTTCTTTTCCCCCATCCAAATACACAGAGACAGTTCTTTAAAGTTTTGCACTTCACACTCTATGGCTTGCTCAGGTTGGGTTTTCTAAACTTGCATAAACTTAGACAGTTCTAAACGTCAGTATGTCAAAAGCGTTTTCAGTTTCCGAAAGGTTAAAGTAATAGATGGTAGAGAAGGAAAATGTCTGCTGGATCATCTGGTTTTTTTCTCCAGGTTTTTTATCTGCCTTTATATATGTTCCATTACACAACCACTAGGTGGTGCCGTGGTACAGAGGAACTGCACAACTACACTAGGGCTTCAGGATTTACCAGACTTTCCTCATTAAAAAAAATGCTGAAATGGTTGCAAACAATGGGAGAGGCTCTGGAGGATAATGATGTTGTATAAAACATCTGCAAACTACCATGAGTGAGAATCACGAGCGCACAATAAATGCCTCGTGTAGGAAGACCCTAAGTGATCAGTGGGCTACAGAATCTTCCTAGATTCCACATCCTCTACTGAAAAATAACAGTTTTAGAAATAACAATTTTTCAGTGGAGGAGAAATGAAGGAGTGGAAGTGGAGTAGAAAGTGGAGTGAAAATTAACCATAAATTAACTAAAACACACTGAACCATTTTTTAGTATGTTTTGAGCTGTTAAATATTTAAAACTGCCCTCCTCACTAAGGTTTAGTCAAGCCTTTAAAATTTACAGCACATTTATGCAGGAGTGTCCTAAACCCCATTTTTTCCATAGCCTTGGAAACAGTGATATCACAGACCCACCTTCAATTGGATAGAGTTTCTTGCAGAAGTAGCCATAATATATATCCTGAATGAAAGGTGTCACTATTCATAGAAATGTACCAATCATTACTTTCCATTGGAAACTTTTCAATTTGGTCATTACGTTTTTCTCAGAAAGTGGCCTTGGTCGTTGATCATCATGCCAATATAATGTTAACTGATGCCCACTGTTCACCTTTCAACGATAATTTCTTTCTCCATTCTCTCCCAATATTTTTCATTGGTATTATTCACAGGATGAGAGTTGGTATTTTCCTTTTGTCAGCCTATCATCTGATTGATTGGATGTGCCGTGTATTTCTTTTACGTGTGCCCTCGTAATGTACACATCACATTTCTTCCTGCAGGGATCTTAATCAGAAAAAGTAATGGCCTTTAGCTTTTCTCATTAGCAAAATGGAAACACACCATACCCAATCCATTAGAAATAGATCCTTCTAATAGGAGCTCACACACACACACACACACACACACACGGCAGCATGCCAACTGGCATGAAGTCAATTTACCTTGCAGGATTTTCTGCCAAAAAAAATAAAAAATGGCCACCTTTTCTTCATAGTGAGCAAACATAAGGAATCACAACTGCTTGACAGCATTTAGTATGCCTTTCTCAGTCCTCAATCCTGTGCAAACCTACCCGGGGGTAAGCTCCACTCAGTATAGTGGGATCTATTTCTGAATAAATATGCATAGGATAGTTCTGTTAATTACTTTAGAGAGAGTTCTGTGAGATAAAGTACATTCAGAAGGATAAACTATGGGTCTCAAAAGAGTATTTTTTATTGTTATATCTTGTTCTTTTCTGCTCCTTCTTCTCTGCAACTCCACCCCTCTTGCTTTGCTCCCGATATTGATAAACTGAATGAAACTTCAACCAGAACAGCCACTGCCTACTTATTTCTTTATCAAAGATTTACCAGAAGCATTCTTCTGGTAGTTGTGTGTCTCTTTCAGTCCTGTCTGAAATTATTTATGATCAGTGTACTGAAATTTCAATGTGGAGACAAGACTTGATTAATTCTTTTCCCATAGAAGTGGATTGCTTTCTTCCCCCAGCACTGATTTCATTAAATGCTTCTTTGCATTAAAATTCCTAGCATTGACGTTTGTCTTTAGATTGAGGAGGGCAGTACAGAGTGCTGATGCAGTCAGCTGCATAAATTGGCAATTGTTAGCACTGGCTGGGTGGACAAAATGTTGCTGAAACTATTTTCCAGAGAAAATGTTGGTTTTGTAGCAAAATGTTTCAATGGCATCTCCCCCCCACCCCAGTTTTTTCAGCATTTTTAAAGGGATTAAAGAATGTGACAGCAATCCAGAGACCCCATGTGCTTGTCTTTCTCTGTGCACAGATTTGCAGGCCTTGGTGGAAGCTATTACAGATGTTCATCTGCTTCAGATGAAGCCCGAATACCAAACCAAAGATGGCTATATCTTAAAGGTATTCAGACCTCCTCTGAAGTGAAGTGGGCCTTCCCCAAAATGGTCTGAAGCAAAGTGGGCTGGTCCTGAGACTTAGGACCTGCTTCAAGGCTTTATAGGGTACTGTCTTTGTGGACTTACGAGAGGAAAATTAAAGGCTGCACTTGCAAAAACCACTACTGGGGGAAAATCTCACACACAGGATCCTGTTGTCCCAAGGGACCTTGGCAGAGTTTGGTTTTTCCTGCCCCCCCCCATTTTCAGGGTGCAGCCTTTTTTTCCCCCTGTGCAAACCAGTATAGAGAGTAGTTCCCATTGACTCGTATAGGGGGAATACAAAGGCTGCACCCCCCAAAAGGCTGGGGAGTAAAAATCCCCCCCCCAGTTCCTTTGGGGCAACTGAGCCCTTGTTTGGGAGTGGGCTCCCCCCTACCGGAATCTTTGGGGATGAAAGAAGCCTTTATCTTCCTTCTTTGACAACTGCTCCAATACGCAGCTTCAGAGTAGTCCTTGTTTGCGCTGACAGCAGCAGGTGTAATGTAGTCATTCATTGGTGAGTAGGGGTGCACGAAAGTCCCTTACCTGTCCTCGAAGCTTTTCGCGGTGGGGGGGAGGCACTTCGCTGCTCCCCCCACGAAGTTCAGGCCGGGGGGGGAGGCTTCCTGCCTCGCCCGGCCGAAATTCAGGCCAGGGAGGAGGCGCCTCGCCTCGCGCAGCTGCGAACTAAAAAGTTAAAAAAAAAAGGCCCCGTGATAGGCTACGTGACGATTAACGTAGCCTATCACGGCTAGATCTGCAAAGTCAGCCGTGATAGGCTACGTACATCGTCATGTAGCCTATCACGGGTGACTTTAAAAAAAAAAAAAAGCACGTACGCAAATGGCGGCCCTCATAGGGAACCGCCATTCGTGTTCCTTATTTGGTCGCTGTAGTCTACGTAAATCTTTACGTAGACTATGGCGAAAATAAGGCCAACGCAAATAGCGTTGCCCTTATTTTCGCCATAGTCTACGTAAAGATTTACGTAGACTACAGCGACCAAATAAGGAACATGAATGGCGGCTCCCTATGGGGGCCGCCATTATCCGTACGCGCTTTTTTTTTTTAAAGTCACCCGTGATAGGCTACGTGACGATTTACGTAGCCCATCAAGACTGACTTTGCAAATCTAGCCGTGATAGGCTACGTTAATCGTCACGTAGCCTATCACGGGGGCATTTTTTTTTCTTTTATTGGAATGGCGGCGGCGGCAGCCGGTCGAAAGACTGGCTGCCTCTCCCGCCCCGGATGAAGATCCGCCGAACCGCCGGCCGGACCCGCTGCCGGGAGGGACATTCGGCAAAGGTAAGTCCCGTCCCGGGGGGGGTGCGGGGTGCGGGGGGGCGGAGAATTTCTCCCCGAAACTTGTTCGGGGGGCCGAATACATTGGCACTCGGCCCCCCGAAGTTTCGGGGAGAAATTCTCCGCCAACCCTATTGGTGAGACATCTGAAGCTTCAGAAAATCAAAGCAAGTCTCTGCCTTGGTTGTAATGGGAAGATGATCTTGACAACAACAAAGTGGACCACTATCCCAAGTTTGTCCTAAAGTGATTCCCCCCCCCATTAACTATGCATACCCCTATTAACTATGTGAAACTGTTTCAGCCTGTGGATCAGAATCTATGGACACTAGGGATGTACAAAACACTTACCTGGTTCCATGCTGGGGCATCCGCGGTGGGGGGGAGGCACTCCGTCCCTCCCCCCGGAATCCTCCCCAGCCGGCTCCACTCCACGGCAGGTCAGCGGAGCTGCTGGCCGGGTCAGCCACAGCCGGAATTCCGTCCCCGGCTGGGCTGCTGCGGCCGCCATTTGCGTCCTTCCAGGCTGCAGTGATAGGCTACGTAAATATTTATGTAGCCTATTACGGCAAAGAACAGGGGCATAAACGGTGGCCGCTATGCCATTTGCGTGCCTACCTTTACTGTGATAGGCTACGTAAATACTTACGTAGCCTATCACGGCAAAGAGCAGGGGCGCAAATGGCGTAGCAGCCGCCATTTGCGCCCCTGTTCTTTGCCGTGATAGTCTATGTAAATACTTACATAGCCTATCATGGCAGCCTGGAAGGACGCAAATGGCGGCCACTACGATGGCCGCCATTTGCGGCCTCAGCTGCTGGCTGAGAGACCAGCCACCGCCACCTCCACCCCAGGTAAGCTTCGTCCCGGGGGGATTCCGCGGGGTGGCGGGGGGTGGGAGGCTGTTCTGCCATGGGTTTCGGGGGGCCGAATGCCAGTGCATTCGGCCTCACTGAAATCCGTGATGAAATTTTCCACCATCCCTAACGGACACTGACTTTTCTTACACTAGCAGCCTACATTAGGAAAAGAGCTGCTGTGTGGGTGCAGCAAGTAAGCATCTCCACATAAGAAATAGGTTCTTTCTGGGACATCGACTGTCTGATCTCCTCACTTCTTAAAATGTTGGAACTTAATCCCAGCTAATCCTCAGTGGTGGTTATGTAGAATTTGAGAATGAACAGAGGAGTAACAAATATAAAATTTGTGCTGCATTTATGTTTTACAGCAAAAAACTATGCTGTACCACAAGACAGAGTGATGGCCGCCAATTTGGATGGTTTTAAAAGGGGGTTAGACAAATTCCTAGAGGTGAAACCTGTCAATGGCTACTAGCTATCAATGGCTATGTGCTACCTCCAGTACCAGAGACAGTGAGCCTATGTACACCAGTTGCTGGGGAACATGGGTGAGAGGGTGCTGTTGCACTTATGTCCTGCTTGTGGGTTTCCCGTGGACAGCTGGTTGGCCACTGTGTGAACAGAATGCTGGACTAGATGGACCCTTGGTCTGATCCAGCATGGCTTTTCTTAGGTTCTTATCTTCTTATGTTAAATGGCTGTTCCTTCCACATCATCAAGTACACCAGCTTCTGTATCTTCTTTCAAAAGTAATTTCTAACCTAGTTCCAGAAAATGGCAAGACAATAACAGATGACAAAGAAAAGGCAGAGGTGCTCAATTCCTACTTTGGCTCAGTCTTCTCCTAAAAGAGGGTCTATGACCCCCCTGGCAAAGGCGAAGTACAGGCTGAAGGGGCAGGATTGCAGCTTGAGATCGATAGGCATATGGTCAAGCAACACCTAATTATTTTGAATGAGTTCAAATCTCCAGGGACAGATGAACTGCACCCTAGAGCAATAAAGGAACTGGCAGAAGAACTCTCAGAACCGCTGTCTATTCTCTTTGAGAAATCATGGAGGACGGGTGAAGTGCCAGATGACTGGAGGAGGGCTAATGTTGTCCCTATCTTCAAAAAGGGTAAAAAGGAGGAACCTGGGAACTACAGACCAGTCAGTCTGACATCAATCCCTGGTAAAATTCTGGAGCAGATGATAAAGCAATCCGTCTGGAAGCACCTTGAAAACAATGCCTTGATTACTCGAAGCCAACATGGATTTGTCAAGAACAAGTCCTGCCAGACGAATCTGATCTCATTTTTTGATCTAGTAACCTGCCTTGTGGACTGTAGGAATGCTGTGGACATAATATACCTCGACTTCAGCAAAGCTTTTGACAAAGTGCCCCATGATATCCTGATGAGCAAACTAGGTCAAAGTGGGCTACGTGAAACAACGATCCGGTGGATCCACAGTTGTCTACAGAATCGGACTCAAAGAGTGCTTATCAATGGGAACTTCTCAAACTGGGGAGAGGTAGTGATGTATGAAAGTCACTTACCTGGTCCCGCAGCTTCTTTCGCGGTGGGGGGGAGGTGCTTCGGTTCTCCCACCGAAGTTCAGGCTGGGGGGGGAGGCACCCCGCCTCACCCAGCCGAAATTCAGGCTGGGGGGGGAGGCGCCCCACCTCGCCCGGCCGAAATTCAGGCCGGGGAGAAGCGCCCCGTCTCCCCGGCCACGAAATAAAAAGTGAATGGAAAAAAAAAAAACACCTGTGATAGGCTACGTAACGATTAACATAGCCTATCGCAGCTAGATTTCCAAAGTCAGCTGTGATAGGCTACGTTAATTGTTACGCAGCCTATCACGGGTGACTTTGAAGAAAAAAAACAAAGCGCGTACGCAAAATTTGCGTTCCTTATTTGGTCCCGGGTAGTCTACGTAAAGATTTACGTAGACTACGGCGAAAATAAGGGCAATGCTATTTTTTTTTTAAAAGTCACCCGTGATAGGCTACGTAATTATTAACGTAGCCTATCACGGCTGACTTTGGAAATCTAGCCGTGATAGGCTACGTTAATCGTTACGTAGCCTATCACGGGTGTTTTGGGGTTTTTTACTTTATTTTGTAATGGCGGCGGCAGCAGCTGGTCAGAAGACCGGCCGCCGCCCCTGCCCCCGACGAAACGCCGACGAAACGCTGCCGGGACCCGCTGCCGAGAGGGACATTCGCATGAGGTTAGTCCCATCCTGGGGGGGGCGGGGGGCGGAGAATTTCACCAACAATTTCGGGGGGCCGAATGCATTGGCATTCAGCCTCCCCAAGATTCGTGGAGAAATTCACGGCCATCCCTAGGGAGAGGTAACGAGTGGGGTACCTCAGGGCTCAGTCCTAGGCCCAGTGCTCTTCAACGTTTTTATGAATGACTTGGAGGAGGAGGTGCAGGGAATGCTGATCAAATTTGCAGATAACACAAAATGGGCAGGATAGCTAATACTTTGGAAGACAGAAACAAAATTCGAAGTGATCTGGATAGACTGGAGTGCTGGGCAGAAAACAATAGAATGACATTTAATAGGGATAAATGCCAAGTTCTGCACCTAGGAAAAAGAAACCAAATACACAGTTACAAGATGAGGGATATGTGGCTCAACAACATGACAAGTGAGAAAGATCTTGGAATTGTTGTCCATCACAAGCTGAATATGAGCCAACGATGTGATGTGGCTGCAAAAAAGGCAAATGCTCTTTTGGGCTGCTTTAATAGAAGTATAGCTTACAAATCCCAGGAAGTACTAGTTCCCCTCTGCTCAGCACTTGGTTAGGCCTCATCTGGAGTACTGTGTCCACTTCTGGGCACCACACTTTAAGAAGGATGCAGACAAACTGGAGAGGGTTCAGAGGAGGGCAACAAAGATGATCAGGGGACTGGAAACAAAGCCCTATGAAGAGAGACCGAAAGAACTGGGCCTGTTTAGCCTTGAGAAGAGAAGACTGAGGGGAGATATGATAGCACTCTTTAAGTACTTGAAAGGTTGTCACAGAGAGGAAGGCCAGCATCTCTTCTCGATCATCCCAGAGTGCAGGACACGGAATAATGGGCTCAAGTTACAGGAAGCCAGATTCCGGCTGAACATCAGGAAAAACTTCCTGACTGTTAGAGCAATACAACAATGGAACCAATGACCTAGGGAGGTGGTGGGCTCTCCCACACTGGAGGCATTCAAGACGAGGCTGGACAGCCATCTGTCAGGGATGCTTTGACTTGGATTCCTGCATTGAGCAGGGGGTTGGACTCGATGGCCTTGTAGGCCCCTTCCAACCCTACTGTTCTATGATTCTATGAAAATCATTTCAGAAAATAAATGCTAAGCATCCCCCATTCCCCATAAAGCAATGTCAAATAGGATGAGCTGGGCAATAGCTGGCTGCTATTGAAAAGTGGTTGTTTGCAAGTCCTTAATTACCTCACTTCTATTAAGAAATGCACTAAGCCAGCACAAACTGTCTCTCCAATGGTGGCTTGGGAGACAGGTCACTGGAGGGAACTGCCAGCCAGCTGCCACCACATGGCAATCAATGGCAGAACCACTGAGTCTCATCAAATTCAGCTTGCTTCTGACTACAGTTGCATAGGACTGGGCTGCAAAGTTGCTTCCAGGTGGAGGATTTCTTGAGTGTTAATGGACTTTACTAGTCTATATTACACTATAGGCTAACCAGATGAACAAAGATGGCACAGTTCAAATGAGGAATAGTGGAAAGATGATTGTGCCAGTTCTGTACAACATTTTCAGTATTTTGTACCTTTTTGCAATGCTGTCAGCAATGAAAGAATCTGCTGACTGGGCACAGCCTTAGATTTACTGGGAGGGAGCAAAACAGAAGGAGATAATACACACTCTTGAGTGTACAGTTGTGCTTTTCCTTCCTTCCTTTCTGATTTCACTAGGGATGGCGTGAATACCTGATTCCGTCCAGTAATCCGACAGAACCACCCCTGCGCACACCCCTGCACCCCCCTCTCCAAGCCCTTGCCCCTGCCCGCCCCCTGCCCATGTTCGGTGAATGGCCTGCATTCACCCCAGTGGCTTAGTCAAGCTCTGTGGTCACCATAGTTTGAGAAATAAAACAGTGATCGCAAAAGTGCTCACATTTGCGTATGTGGGAAAACGCGGATTTTTGCGAATGCACATATTCGCATGTGCACAAAAATATGCGTTTTCACACATGTACAAATATGTGCGTTTGCAAAAATGCACATTTTCACGAATCCACAAATATCATGAAATATGTGCATTTTGTGATGGCCATTTTATTTTTCAAAAAATGGTGACTGCAGAGCTCGACAAGGCCACCGGGGTGAGTTCAGGCTGTTCTCCAAGTGTGGGTGGGGCTCGAGTGTGGTTCAGGGACTGCGAGCAGGGGCAAGGGCTGGGTGGGCACCCGGTGAACCCGGACAGGGGTGGGTTCACACATCCCTAGATCTCACACTTATTTTTTTCTTCCCTAATCTAGGGAAATTTCAAGGTTTTTTTTTTTTTTAATCAGTAGATGTGCATTACTGGATTACTGTGGCTAAAACAAAGCTGTTAGCAATTAGTTCTGTTCTGTATAAGCAATGAGATATGATCATATACTAAAACAAATAGATGTGTATTTATGAGCCAGCTAATGCATTTAAAGTATCAGTTGCTAACAGGATGTCTGCTTCGCTTGGTAATGTTTTCATAGTGCAGCACTATGGCAGGATGCTTCCATAAGCACCTCAAGTTAGATTAATCTCCAGCAGTCTGCCCAGCCTACACAGGATTTAGGGTGTACGCTATGCATATTTAGACAGAAAAGAAGTCCTACAACTCCCAGCATGCCCTAGCCCGCATCGCTGCCTGAGGCATGCTGGGAGTTGTAGGATGCTTTTCTGTCTAAACTTGTATAGGATTGCACCTTTATAGAACCACAGGTCTAGGTCTCTTTCCCACACTGTTTTAAAGTAATGGGTGCCTTCATGTTGATCATTCCTGTATTTGACAATATGTGAAAGAATAATGTGAGAACTACAGTACTCTTCTCTGCCTCTGGGAGAAAGCCTATGCTGAACATTTTCCTTGGAGAAAAGACCTGTGTACTGTTAATTACTTCCTTAACAGATTCTCCCCAATCCTACAGAGATGCGTAGCTCCAGTGGTGCACAAAGTGGATTGTGCTGATGTAGCTACAGTGGCACCCTGTGGAATTCAAGTGGAGCAACTCTATTTATAGTCTTCCCGAATTCACAACAGGTGAATTCTGACTGCTATCCTCAGTCTTACAAACACCATAACCACCCTCCACCGACATCTTCATCCTCCAACAGCTTTCCATAATGTTCACTGCATCTGATGATGGCGGTGGTTGTCCAAGACACACAGCTTCACCAGTAGGGTGTTGTAACATATCAGCTATGCTTGTAATGTCAGATTAGGATGTTGATCTAGAGCCTGACTTTTCTCTTTTTGCTATTCATACACTCTGGTTGTAAGTTTGCATTGTATTAAATTACCTTTTCTGAGTCTTTTCCTCCAATCTAGTTTGTTCATAATTAAATATATGTGACAAAGTATAGATTTCTAGGCCATCACATTTTTATATTTGTCTAAGAAAGTCCACATAATTAAATGAACATAATCAAATATGTGTGACTGCTGATTTCAGTTGTATGATCAATTTCTATGTACGCAGCAGCAGTTGAATGAAGGTAATACAAAGATATCTTAAAGTAAATGTGTACACCATTTTTATTAAAATATTATCATTTTTAGCAGTATTTTGTGGCCTAGTTGACTATAATGACTAGTGCTGTGCCGAAAATTTATCCCACATTTTTTTCGACCATTCTCGAACAATTTGATAGAAAAGAAACTGCTTTTGAAAAGAACTTCGAAGGTGGAGAAATTCTCATGGGTTGGGTTTGGGGTTCTTGGGCTTACCTTAGGAGGTAGCATAAGTGTCCTGCCTGTCATTGTACAGTATCTCTGGGGCAGCCTGTAACCTCCTCACCTTCCTGAACTTCAGTTAAATCCATCATGAGGAAGACAGCATGAAGCAATTCCTCCCATGGGTCTTTTTTCAGTTCAGGAAGTGCAGGTGGCCTGGGAGGCTGCAGAGCAGCAGAAAGATGTGTAATAGGGAGAGAAAACACACACAGCGCTCTTGACCACCTCACAGTGATTAGGTGAGCTCAAAAATACCACCAAAAGAAATTCAAAATCCTGCCTCAAAAAAAGTGGAAGCCTCATCACATTTGATGCTGTTGCCATGTACAGAGGCAGTGCAATAAACCAAAACCTCTTAGGAAAAAAGAAGGAAGCTATGCGACAACCCCTGCCGGGTTATCTGTAAAAAACTGTTGGAGAATTCACCCCCCCCCCCAGGAGAAGTTCGGTGAAGTTGTCCCCCCAGTTTCTCTGCTCGCAAATAGGCTGGAGAATTGTAAGAGGCCATTTGTGCACAGCTCTAATAATGACATACCACAGATTCTCCTTCCTACTTTAAACTATTTAGTGGCGTTTCTGATTGTGCTTTCTTACTGGCACAGTAGGGCATCATTCTATATCATTTCAGTAAAAAAGATGTCCTAATAGATGCAGGTCATAGCTTAGATTTGCACTTTTTATAACTAAATAATTTCTAAAATTAAAATGACATGAGATTGACAGATCTGTATGGATCTTAGAGAGGATTCCCAAAATGGAGATACAAACACTGCAATCAATATGTATCTGGTTGTAGCACAACTGGTACTAAAGAAAAAAAATGGGTTTCCTCTGAATTTTTGGTAAGGCATACAGGACTCAAGGAAAGTCCTGTTCAAGGAAGAGAGTGGAACATGACTGTAGTTAAAACTTCAGAGTTAAGTTGTATCCAGCAGCAATGTGTTTTGCATCAGTTTCTCCAGCCATGCAGACACTTCCACATAGTGAGATTAGTGATGCAGTGTCTAGACTTGGATTTTAAGAGCTGGCATTAATACTACAGATCCAAAACTCCAAATTCATTAACACTATGACACAAAAATATGGGTTTCATCGTTGGCCATGAAACTATCAGGTGGCCCTAGCAAAGACAATTTCAGTTTTTATGTGATGGTTGCGTTTAGCAATAAATTGTATGTTCAAGCTTCCCAGTGCATTCAGATATCAGCAGGAATGTAGCTAACCTGGGTTGAGATAATTTGAGAGTTTGATAAAGGTTGAGAGAGTTTTACTTATACCACACAAAGCTCATACATGCACATCCTGTTAATGGTGATTTTTTTCATAACCTTTTCCAAACATATGTGAAACAGATTAATGTCGGGGTGGAAAAGAGAACAAATCCTTGTTGCTGAGGCAACCAGCAAATGCTTCCACACCCTGATGCAGTCACACATGGTTGACTAACTGAATCCACAGAATGGATTCAGTTCCACAGAATGTGGATGCTTATCTAAACTAGTGCTGTGATGCTGGACAACATATATATCCAGATATATATCTAGATGTACCTCAGAACATGGATGCCATCCATCCCACTCTGTGTCACTTTCAGTGAGGTGTATTCAACACTGTATTAAATTCATCTAGAAAATGCAGACTTGGCTTCAGCCATCCATGCTTCAGTTACCCTGGATTGGATTTAGGGATGGCATGAGCATCCGGTTGAGGCTCGAAGCCCTGCAAGAAGTTCCCAGTTCAGCCCCCTGGACACCATCTCATGGACCTGAGCTCTTGCCCGACTCACAGCATGCTGGGTCAGGCAAAAGCTCGGGTGCCCGCTCCCTCAGCAAGGAGAGGAGAAGAAAACCGCGCCTCTCCTCCTTCCCCCATCCTTGCTACAGTGGCAGTGGCGCAGGAGAGGCTGGTCATTTTCCATAAGTTTTCCTGGCCTTACAGAAAACAACCAGCTTATCCCTTGCCACCACTGCTGTAGCAGGTGGGGACCAAGGGAAGAAGGAGGCACTTATCCTCTTCTCCTTCACCACCTGCTGGAGGCCAGGGTGAGAGGCTGGGGGCTGGCCACCCAGGCCCTTTTTCCCTGTGCCGGCCCTTGACAGCCGGCGCGAGGATGGAGGGTGACGGTAGCACCCCAGCGCTCTCACCATGGGGTCCTCTAGAGAAGGCCAGGGTGAGAGGCTGAGGGCTGGCCACTATTGCCCTCCTTCCCCATGCCGGCCCAAGGAAGTGGGGCAGTTGCGCAGCTCGCGGGCAGGAGAGGCAAGCAAGGAAGCTCACCAAGCAGGCCCGGGCTGCACCATCCCTAATTGGATTATTGTGATACACTCTACATAGAATTGCCATTTTAGATAGTCTGGAACCTTTAGGGCACAGTCCTATCAATTACTCCCACAGTGATCAGAAGCCCCCTAACTCAGGGGCATACCATCATTCAGTGCAGAGTGGGGGAAGTGGCGGAGGTGATCTTTGCCTCCCCATCCTCCTACCTTGCAGATTTTGCTAGACAGGCTTTTTAGCCCATCTAGCAAGGGTGCTTTGAAAGGGGAGGGAAAGAGGCTGTAAGAAGCTCAGGATAACTCATATCCTGTCCTCTCCAGTCCCCTCCCTGCCCACTGGAACACCCCCTTTGTCCCCTCTCTGAAGTTGAATTTCCGACCTCGGAGAAGCAGCCAGGGTCGTTCTCTCTGCACCAGCTGCAAGGGGGTGGGAAAGGGGGTCAGATCTCTGATTCCCCCTTCCAAGATCGGAGCACCATCTCCGACCTTGGAAGGATTTTACGAGCAACTCTCCCAGGGACCATAGGATTGCTCTCTTAGTTGGTCCAAACTGTGGCGGCCAAAGCATGTAACTCTTTTATTAGCTGCATTGACTTCCTATTTGCTTCTGGGTTCAGTTCAAGGCACTGGGCCCAGTCTTTAAAGCCCTAAATGGCTTAGGAGAACCAGGTTACCTTAGGGAGCACTTGCTCCAATATAGACTTGCTTGGAAATTACAAATGATGTTAGAGGCTTTGCTCTTGTTGCCATCTCAGGCGCTTCAGGGACTGAGCACAAGAGGCAGGGCCTTTTCTGTGATGCTGCTATGACTCTGGAAAGCTCTCCCAATTAAAATTCATCAGGCGGCCTCCCTCGCTGTGTCTCTTTTGCCAAGAACTGGAGACGCGTTTATTTCAATGGGCTTTTAATGTGTAATCACCTAGTTTTATTACTGCCCCTGTTTCAATGTAGCGCATCTTTTGCCCTTGTTGCTGTGAGCTTGTTTGTGTTTGTGGGAAAGTGCATGCAATAGTACTGTGGTGAATGAAGAGTTCAGATTCGTAGGAGAGAGCCATCTGCCTCCCAGGGGCAGCATGGGAAAATGAACCCCTTGTTGTTGCTTTGTTACTGTTAAGATGGCTGGTTGTAGCCAGAGGCTCTTGGGCTCAATTGTGATTTATCCTCAAATAAAAGAAGGAGTTAATTCCTAAGAAGCTGTGTCGGTTCTTAGTGGAACAGAGCATACCACTGAATCACTATTACAGCAAGTGACAACAAGGACAAGCAAGAACCCTACCTGTCTTTCCTGAGAGAATTATATACAGTTTCAAATAGCAGAGGATAAAAGCTAACCTGCTGCAAGATTCCCTGCCATGAGGAGTAGATTTGACTTTTGTAGAAGGTTCTGAAACATTGTCCCGTTATATTGAATGATCTGAGCAGGTTTTGTTAGCAGAGGTGTGCTGGCTAAAGCTAAACAGAGGGCTATTTTCCTATCTTCACTGGGGAAACAAGGTTTTGTATTGCTGTCTGACTAGCTAGCTCCTGATTTTCCTGGAGATACCCCACCGGACACATTATTTCACACTCTGCAGCTGCATTTTGAGCTGAAGAAAAGTAAGCTGATTCACAGATTTCACTTTGTAGCAAGAAAGCAACTGTCTACGGAATCTGCAGCAGATTATGTGGCTTGTCTAAGGAATTTGGCAATTCTGCGAGTCTGCAACTTCTGTGCAGTAATGGATAACAGAACAATTGGTCTTTGGGGTCTCCAGGGAGGACTTGCATTCAGAGTTGTTTTCAGCAAACTATACAGCTGACCTCTCTTGGCCCAATGCCATGGAAATAGTGGAACTGCTTGAGACTACCAGGTTTAGTCTGCAGGTTTTTGTCCCTACAGGAATAGTTCATCTAAGGGAGAGCTCATCTCAGTCTGACGAAAGGACCAAATTTGTCACTCACATCTCCCTCATCAGTGCAACCATATCAGCACCAAGGACTTTACAGGAAAATGCAAGCCCACTACAACCCTCATTGCACCAGTATTTCCAGTGCGTCCACTGCTCGGGCAACCATCACTTACAGTCACGTTATTTCATAAACATTGTTTGCAACAACTGAAAGAAACGGGGACCCTTAACTAGGACATGCCCAAGGTGTGGGCCATCTCAGCAACATCAGGGTGGCCAGGGCACACTCCCCCACCCCCCTGGAGAACAGGATAAAGACATAGAACATTTTCTTTTTTTGATCCTCAAGAATGAGGCTTGCATGCCTTGCACAGCCCATCAGTGGAGCAACTGTACTGGATTGTGGTTCATATTAAGGGATTGCCAGAACACACAGTAGTGTCACAGGTGCTGTACCAGGCACACTCATCACACCTGCTCTTGTTGGCAGTAGATGCTCAATTTTTTTTCTTATACTGTGCACATAGTGCACTTACTGGAGAAACTACAGGTGGGTGTTTGCCTCAGAGGCCAGCTTCCACTACTCATCTCAAAAGGTGAGCTGCAGATTCTCCTAGGATGTTATGGGATTGGACATTTTAAATTGAATTGCTCTCCATGCGTTGTGAGATGTGGTTCTCCACTTGTGCATAAAGAATGAATTCATATGTGGTTAAGAGAAGGAGTTATTGAAGGGGTGGCAGATTCGCCTGGCTACTGAAGAAGGAACTACATCTACATTTTAAAAAGCTCGCTCAACTATATGCATTGAGAGAGGCAGTGATCAAGCAGTTAACAGCACTGTAGAATATATCATTTTCTTAGTGCCATTTAGTGAATGGGCAGCACCAAAAATCTGTATACTTAAGCAAGATGGCACGGTACAAATTTGTAGAGGCTATAAAGTCACTGTCAATTCAGGACTAGCTATTTCAAAATCTCAAGACTCATTCTTCATGTTGGCTGCCTGGAGAGCAACAGTTTCCTGAGTTGGACCTTCATTGGCTTATCAACAAGTAGCTACTGAAACACCTTTTCCTAAATACTTAACAATTAACACCCAAAGAGGGCTGTTTCACTGTAGGCACTTACCATAGCCACTAGCCAGTGCCCCAGTCATTTTTCAGTGTATTATGGATTAGTTGCTACCAGAGCTGCCAGCTGGTATATGCTCTTTGGATGACATCTTAGTGCAGAACAACTATCTACAAGTATTGGTTGTACTATGTTCATTGTTACTGCTTTTAGAAATTGGTTGTATTTTTACTTTTACTGATTATATTATTTGGTTTTATGATTATGTTTATGCCATTATGAGCACTTTTAGCTGAATAGTAGCATATAAATAAGTGAAGCTGATTATTATGATGATTAGTCATGTCGAACTATAGGCAACTAGAGTTGGATCAGGGCAAAAGTCTTGTTGTACAGTGCTATCAGGCAATAAAGCCAACACACAGTGCAGAAAAACAAGGAGCATTGACCAAGCTGCATTGGGGCTAAGGGCATGTGTTCTCTCTTATGTGTTTATTCACGCTCTCCCCCCCTGCTCTCTCTCTCTCTCTCTCTCTCTCTCTCTCTCACACACACACACACACACACACACACATTTCGAGTGAGGATAACTTGAAAGCTTCATTTGTCCACAGAACCACTGTCACATACCCAAATCTAATTGGCTCTATGGTGCCATGATATCGTCTTATTCTCTACATGATCCCTGATTGGTAAAGATTTAAAAGCAAAGAAGCTCTGTGGAAAACAACAACAACACACATGGTGCCTGACCAGTAGAAGATGGGAAACAATTGCTCCAAACTGGTGTGAAAGTATCCACAAAACTGTGGAAGGCTTCCTCTTGGGAAATCATAGAATCATAGAATAGTAGGGTTGGAAGGGGCCTACAAGGCCATCAGGTCCAACCCCCTGCTCCATGCAGGAATCCAAGTCAAAGCATCCCTGACAGATGGCTGTCCAGCCTCGTCTTGAATGCCTCCAGTGTGGGAGAGCCCACCACCTCCCTGGGGAATTGGTGCCATTGTCGTAGTGCTCTAACAGTCAGGAAGTTTTTCCTGATGTTTAGCCAGAATCTGGCTTCCTGTAGCTTGAGCCCATTATTCCGTGTCCTGCACTCTGGGATGATTGAGAAGAGATCCTGGCCTCCTCTCTGTGACAACCTTTCAAGTACTTGAAGAGGGCTGTCATATCTCCCCTCAGTCTTCTCTTCTCAAGGCTAAACATGCCCAGTTATTTCAGTCTCTCCTCATAAGGCTTTGTTTCCAGTCCCCTGATCATCTTAGTTGCCCTCCTCTGAACCCTCTCCAGCTTGTCTGCATCCTTCTTAAAGTGTGGTGCCCAGAACTGGACACAGTACTCCAGATGAGGCCTAACCAGTGCTGAGTAGAGGGGAACTAGTACTTCACGAGATTTGGAAGCTATACTTCTATTAAAGCAGCCCAAAATAGCATTGGCCTTTTTTGCAGCCACATCCACATCGCATTGTTGGTTCATATCCATCTTGTGATCTACAACAGTTCCAAGACCTTTCTCACTTGAAGTATTGTTGAGCCAAGCATCCCCCATCTTGTAGCTGTGCCCTTGGTTCCTTTTTCCTAGGTGCGAAGGTAAATGTTGCAGTGAAAATTGCAATTCAGACCAGTACTAGAACTACATTTTGTTGGTGGGCCTTTTCACACTGCCCCAACTGCACTAAATGGGAGCGGGGAAAGGGCTTATATAAACTGTTCCCACTTCTCATTCCAACTCTTGAAATGGTTCACTCTAAAGCTGAACAATTGTAAAACTTGTCCTGGCCTATCCGTGGAGCTGCCCCCTTCTAGACCACTGCAGTACTTCTGCATAGGATATGGTGCAGTGATTATTTCCTTTGCAGAGAGCTTTCTTCAAAGTCAAGGTATTATTGCCTGAATGGATTTCACTCTCAGTGTATCAAAATATTTATGTTGTTTTCTCTGCTTTTCTTTGTCACAATTTTGTGGTACTGTAGGTGTCTAAAAGCAAAGTGCTTCAAGGTTCATTTAGGAGCGGTATTTTAAGGCACATTTAAAATGAACAATAAAATAAAATACTTTCAGTGCTTCCTTTTTCAGCTGGTACATCCACTCTCTATTTTAATAGTTTTAAAATTCATCAAGCACCTTCTGCTCTTCTGTGCATCTTTGATGTTTCGCGGTGTTGGAGGTATATTTTTGTCAGTGAATAATACAGCTTGAACTGAGTAGTGGCAAAACAAAGCAATGTCTAGATGTGACAACTTAATACTGATAGGACATTGAAGGGTTTGAGCAATTTGTTGCCTTCAGCCAAATTCTTCTATAAGCAGTGGAGGAAAGGAATAATGCTGTAAGAGTGTCAGAAAAACACTCATAATTAAGGACATTTCTATAGCACTTGAGGGCAAGAGCTTTTCAGGAGGATTTCTAATGTTGATAGCTAAGAGGACTTCCTGGAAATTAAAAACAATTCATGCGTAGAAGAAAATCAAGTAAGCGGTACTGGATATAAAAGGGGAAACTCCGAGACATCTGTTCCCTTTCTCTATTTTGCTTTTCCAGCTATTTTTTCCCTTCAGGTCTCTAGAGACTTAATTGTTCTCATTTTAAATAGCTATAAGGTAGAATGGATGAAGACTGTCATGCTATGTATATACTTACATGAACATCAGTTCAGTTGAAATCAGTGAGACTTACTCCAAAGTAAGTGTGATTGGGAATGTGAAACCTAGCTGTAATCTTCAAACGACTTGCTTAGGAGGAATCACACTGGCTTCAGTTATGTTACTCATATGTGTGTCAGTCTCCTGCATTTTCGTCATGTACAGATATCAATGAGAAAAGACCCTTCAGGCTCAAAAAACAAAGTGGATGTTGCATTGTGTGCTTAGCACTTCTACACAGGGCTTCATCACATGGAGCTTTTGTCCTGTGATTGAGATTGCTCCTTCACGGAAGTTCACAGGCTCTGTACGTGACGCTGAGACCGTTGCCGTGACCCTCCTGCACTAAATGCCCTTTGTTCCGTTTTTAAATAGATCACAGAGAATGAGCTATCAAATTACCCCTGTTGTGTTCTGCTTCATTGTCCTCCATGTAAAGAGTTAAAGCGGCAAGAAGAGGAGCGAGATCAATGAAAGATAATGGAAGACTCAGATATGGGGAGAAGGAGGGGAAACGGGATGGGGGAAAAGGAAGCACATCAAAAAAGGAGTCGTCGTGATCCTGTATTTAAAATGGAAGCAGAAAGCCCCATTTTAAATGCAGGATTTTAGGCTGGTGCAGAAATGCCCACAGTCATGAATGCTTAACTATCTGAAGGCCAAACTAGATGTGACACTGAACGCATCACTTGCTTTTGCGTCTTTTAAACAAACAATTTATCGCAGGACCCGGGGGGGGGGGTACTGTGGTACATGGGAAGGAGGGTAAGCCTTTCCTCCCCTACCACAGTCCCAACAAAAATCCCGTACCCCCTCAGCTACTATTAAGCCCAGGAGGAAGTTTTGGTTGGTGCCAATAGGTGCTTCTTTCCTAATCCTAAGAGCCACCATGGGGTGGGTAGAGGCAATTTTCTTTGGGATTGGGAGTTGGGGATAGAAAAAGGTTAACCCCATCCCAGTGCAGTAATGATGTGTTTAGTGTCATGCCTAATTTCACCATTAGTTTGATAAGATTTTTAAAACCCTACACTATTCATACAGTAGTAGTCTATACTATTATCAATGAGTTTGATCCAAGCAACGTACAGCACTTCCAAACACTAATGATTTTCAGTTGGAAAGAAAGCAGCATGTGCTTAATTTTCCAGGTGAAATCAATGGAATTTAAAAGAGCTTAATGGGATTATGCCCGTTAAAGGAATTTCACATGGCTGTGTTTGTCATAGGGTAAAGACAGAATACAGTTGTGTGACATGGCATCTCAATTGTGTAAAATGGCCATTATAGGTTAGCCATGTGGAACTGAGGGGTTTTTTTTAATCATGTAAAATCAGCAGCACTTTTTTATAAAGGTAAAGTTACTCAGCAATATACTTAATAAGACACTACTTAATAAACAATTATCACTTCAACTGACATATTGGTATTGCTCAGTAGATTGGAAGTGCTAATGTTATATGAAATTGCTTGCTGAAATTAATTAGGTACAGTAGGGTAAGCAATTATATTTGCTTTTGCCTTATTCTAGTATATGACGGCTGCTGCACCTATGCAAGGGACCTACATTCCCCAGTACACTCCTGTGCCTCCAACAGCTGTCCCTCTTGAAGTAAGTCTACCTTACCTGTGCATGTACATGTAAAGTATGCCTTATTTTAACCTCCTTGGGGAAACAAAGATGGGATCACTCACTTATTTTTTTTATCTCCCTTTAGAGATAATATGCAAGTTTTGTTTTAGTTTTGGTTTTCATCAAAGACAAAAATGGAATATTCCATTGGGTAGTTTGTTCTTCCTGAAGTTAGGGGAGGGGGAGGGGGAGGGGGAGGGGGAGGGGGGAAGCAAAGGAACCAAAGTCAATCATCAGACTGCAAACACAAAGAGGTTCAAGAAGAGAAGACCATGAAAAAGGGGTTGATGCTCTCCTTAGCATAAGGCTTGTGCCATAAATGATTGCTGAAAGCCAAGAGCCACCAGAAATCATGAACTGAGCAAAGGAAACCTTCCTCTTGTATATGCAGACCTGGGGGATGCTGCACTGACTGAGTGCTTATTCATCCTCGATGAAGGATTTACTCCCTCCCTCCATGGGGCTGAGTCCTGCTGATGACAGCCTACTGAGTAAGTATGTCCTTGGCACTATAGACCACAAGCTACCCAGAAAGCTTCAGTTTGACCTCTGCTGATGTTCATCTTCATAAGGCCTGGACAAACAACAAGCAAACGGGAAAAAGAGGGACCCTTGAGGGAAAAAGAAAGGTGGTGTTCATTCTTAAATTCATATGTGTATTTTTGGTTCCTCACAGTTTCATCTTAACATGGACTCGATTATTGTGTCTTGACCTATGCTTCCTTTAGAGTAGATTTGCCATTTCTTGGATAGCTGAGGATGCTTTTTTCAAGAAGCTGTGTTGGCACATCTCCACTATAAATATTGGGGCCTTTTACATTTTTGCCTTCAAATATTGGTTCTCCTCAATAATCACTCCCATGCATTTGGATACATCACTACTATTTCATCCATCTTTTGAAATCTTTGCAGTACAGTGATTTTTAAAAATTCTCTATCATGTTTTGCTGTCACCGTTAACCAAAATACCCATTTTAAACACTCTTTGTTAAAGAGCACTATGCTACACTTTTTAAAGTTTTCTGATTCCGAAAACATAGTACTCCAGAAAGAACATATTTGAGTTTGGGAGGCTATTGCTTCTAGTTGTGCACACTGAAGTACAAATACAAAGTTATTGTAACCAGTAGTGTCCACCAGCCATTACTGAGACACAAATAGAAGAACAAAAATTAAAATGCTTTTGAGAACTATTGCATAAAATAATAAATTTGGTTTTCAAAATAGCAACACAAAAAACCCCCACCCTATTGTTACAGAATCTTTTTTCACCAAATGTTAAAGTATTACGTACAGTATTGTGTGTACAATTGCATGCACAATTTTTAAAACTACAGCAAATCACTACGTATTGCTGTAATTATCTTTGCATTACCTATACAGGAAATACTTTAAAAATACCCTTTCATCATTGTTCAAAGCATGATACAAAAACTGCACTTTGGTGTGTCACACCAACTTACCTGCTTGGTGGAGCTTGATTCTGATCTCACTGCAGTGAAGAAAGAACAACTGCACTGATCAATATTAAATCACCTGTGAGATCCAAATCAGGCCAGCCATGCATATGTGATAAACTAAAATAGTCCACAGTATGTGGATTTCAACACTACATTATAAGGAGAAAGCCTTCAGCAGACCTTTTATGCAAATCTGTAATCATCTCTTTTAAATGTGTAGCATTTCTGTCATATCAGCATGTGGCTTCTAATACACCTGACACTCAACAATATAAAGCAATGGTGCAGCTGCACAGAATCATGAGGCTGGTAAGATTATGCTGACTTTCTCCTCCTGTAAGCCATTGATATTATTAAAAACAGTAAGGCCCTTTGTGTTCCTGTTTGTTTCTTCAGGGTGTTGTTGCCGATACCTCTCCACAGACAGTAGCACCTTCATCACAGGAAGCCAGTGGTCAACAGCAACAGATGGCAGTGGAAACATCCAGTGAACATGCATCTGCATATTCGTACCAACAGTCAAAGTAAGTTGGTGATGTTCATTGATGTGGAAGTCTGGTACACCTTTCTCTTGAATATATATTAGGAGTTCCACTGCAATTCAAAGATACATTGACTTGACATCAGTATGTGTATAGATCGATCAGTAGTTAGTTTCAGTAGTTTCAAACTTTGAAAGTGCTTTACAGTCTGTGTTTGCCACCGCAACAACACTAAAAGGGAGGTGGCTGTTATTTCTATTTTATAGGCAGGTGCTGCAGTCCTATGTACACTTATTCCAGAGGTTAGCCCCACTGAATTCAATGAGACTTACTTCAGAGTAGACATGCACTGGACTGTGCTGAGGGAATTGACACTTAGACATGGCAATATTAAGAACCTAAGAAGAGCCCTACTGGATCAGTCCAAGGGTCCATCTAGTCCAGCATTCTGTTCATACAGTGGCCAACCAGCTGCCCACAGGAAACCCATAAGCAGGACACGAGTGCAACAGCACCCTCCTGCTCAGGTTGCCCAGCAACTGGTGTACATAGGCTCACTGCCTCTGGTAGTGGAGGTAGCACATAGCCATCAAAACTAATAGCCTTTTCCTCCAGGAATTTGTCTAACACCCTTTTAAAGCCATCTAAATTGGTGGCCATCACTACATCCTGTGGTAGCGAATTCCATAGTTTGACTATGCACTGTGTGAAGAATTATTCCTTTTATGTGCCCTGAATCTCCCACCATCAACTTCATAGGATGACCCCGGGTTCTAGTATTTTCAGAGAGGGAGAAAGGCCAAACAATGACAAATGCATGGTAGAGTTAAAGATCCCCCAGATCTAAGTCCAACTGTCTAGCCTGGTGTTTCCCATATGTCTGATAGCCAAGGCCACTATTTTTTCTGAATTAAAACTGGAAACACACTTCACTCTTACATCCAAGGAAGGCCTGAGATACTTGCCTCCTGTGTTTCTGTCTGAACCACTGATCTAAACATGTCTTCTTACTGGAAAGAGGTAAAACCAAAGCAGTGACTCATGCAAAGATGTAATAGGCAGCCTTGTTTGAGACAGGTAAGTCTCCTGCATCTCTGCACAGGGAATGATTGAATGATTACTGATATCTTGGATTCACAGGAGCATTTCATTATTTAATTAATTTATCTCTCATGGTACATTAGCAGTTCTCTCACAGCACAATACTCTTCCATAGAACATAGTTTGAGAATTACTGCTCCAGCCAATGTAAGACCAAGAAATCTTCCACCCTGGTCACACATTGGCCCATCAGTCCTTTCTTTCTGGCTGACCCAGGCAACCTTGTGGGATTCTGGGCACTCATAGCTGGAGACTTTAAAATGGTCATTGAGTAGAAATCAGGGCTATATCTATTGCTGGGGCAAAATTTCAATAGAAACACTTGTGGGAAAACCAGGAGCAGATTTTTGTGTGAAAGAACTTGTGAGGTCAGTTCTGGTATTAATCACAAACTCCTGGGCAAGTGATGTGCTCAAAGGCACCCTATTCATTAATTGTTAGCATACATTGCCCACCTGATCTAGTATTTTGCACTTTGCTCTGGTTGGTGGACCTCTGGGTTCTAGTAAAAAAAAAACCAAAGTACATCTTGCAAACCTGAAATTTGCTCACCCCTGTCTACAGTATTGTCTATACTACTAGGCAATCATGTCAGCTCCCATTTATTATCTCTAGAGCAAGGTGGACCAGTGGTCTAATAAGGTGTAAGCCAGCTTCCTATGTTCCCTGTGTGCTTTTAAAGTTCTTTCCTCCCCCTTTATTGGGTGTTATGCTCAAATCAGTTCAGAGGAAGATGCACATAATTAGAGATGTGTTTATAATGCATTCTCCCTAGGCTAAGTACATTTAATTTGGATACATTTTAAAGAAAAGTGTGTATTTTTAAAGGACAAGAGGCTGTTTCTAAGTTATTTTGACTTAATGGTTGCTTTAATTCAATTGTTTTTACAGACAATAAACAGGACTGAAAAATGTCGGTCTGAAAAGTTTGCCTTGAATGGAGAAACTTCATTGAACAAGAAGTTGGCTTCCAGTTTGCACAGGCGTCAACAGATTTTTTTTCATTTTCTACCTTACCCAACAAAAAACAAAACAGTGTTTCTATGTGCTGTGCAAATTGTTCAGTCATGTAGTCTGATAGTTTTATTTTTGCTATTTTTTTATTAAAGAAAAAACCCATGGCAAACACTGGGTTGATATTTCCTCTGAATGAACATTTGAAATTCAGAATTGACTTGGAAGTGTAGATAGATTTGTTTTTGTTTTCCAAAACAACAACAGAGAACCGATGATGTCAAGAGGGAGCAGCAAGCTGAGATGAAAACTCATGGTCTTCCTCAAGAATCCAGCTACTCTTTCCCCCCTTCTTGTTGAAATCAAGTGTGTCTTTCATTTTGGTTTGTTTGGGGTTTTTTTTAGAAATGTTTAGGTAAGGTTTATCTTGAATCTTAATTGCCTTAATTTTAAGGACGTCAAAGGCTCTCAAGGCAAGCTGTCAACGTCTGGGTAGAAGAAAGGAGAATGAAATCAAACTTACACCAGTATCAACTGGTGCTAAAGTTCAACAGACTGAATTTTTAGGGTGAACAAAAAAATATAAACTGTATAGTTTAGCATAAAATGATTTTTTCTTCTTTTGAAGAAAACCTGTTGATAAAGAAACTGTGGCAACTTCAAGAATTGAAAAAAAATGTGGAGACTTTTATGAACTTTCTTGGTGTTGACAGAGAAGAATCTAGAAGGCTAAAGTGTTTTACAATAAAATTATTGAACTGGGGGGGAATCAACTTGCATTTTAAGGAATGCAGGATTTTTTTCTTGCAGAATGGAGATTTTTTTTAATTTACAAAACGTGATCGCTGGCAAAAGCATTAGTGCTTTTTATCTGCAGTCTTTTTTATGAGCTTTAAAAAGTTTTTAGTCTGCTTTGCTTGTCACATTGCAAACACCTAGCTTAAAAGCATTGGGAAAAAAATGTAAGTAGATAGGAGCTTATGGTCAAAAAAGTGCAAAAAAAGCAATAGCTAGAAGAAATTGTTGACAATTTCTGTAGTCTTTCCTAGTTGTGAACAAATGCAGCCTATGGATGGCCTATTTTATACCAAAGATGAAATGACACCCTACCGCAGTCCAGAAGATAGAGGGTTTTTTTGTTATTTCTTTCGTTTAAAAAAAAAAAAATCTTTATTTGACCTACATGGCCGGACCAGTTCTTATCTTTGTGTTTGTTTAAACTATCTTCCACTGGTATTTTACATCCTACATACTTAGGCTTCTAATGGAAAGTTCTGAGTAGTTGGTACTACTTAGCAGCGCTTAGCAGAATTTCACAGCATGAGGAAGATATGGGTTGCCAGCTATTCTACCCAGGTGCATTTTAACTTTGCTGAGCTTGTCTGCTGCATTGTCTGATTTCTTTTGTACTTAAACTACAGTCTTCCTTTTTCATAGCATCCCACAGGTTCATTTCCTCCCCTCTCCCTGTGTCATCTTCCAGTGTTCAGAGCCAGCCATCATCATTTTGCATTTTGGTGGTGTGGTCAAGTCACTTAGAACTTAGAAGATGTCACTGAAAGTAGGTGATCAATGTTTTCATTTAACTCTCCCATGCAAGAAGAAAGTTAAAGATGGCTCATGTTAGTTCTTTCATGCAAGCATGAAGTTAATAATCACTTTATACTAACTGGCTTTCTGTTGTCTTAATGTGTTTGCTGACAATCACTAATTAGTTTGATTAGGCAAAAGACAATAACCAGTAAATTGAATCAGTGCAAACTTATTTTTAAAAGATAAAAGAATATATGTAATTTATATACGGAGGATCTAAGAAAATATCATATTTTCCCCCCAAACAGAGGGAAGGGTGTCATGCAGTGACAATTTGGGGAAGGCACCTCCAAATTTTGCCAGTCTCCCAGCAATGTATGGGGAAAGTTTTGAAAGCATGCATTCCATTCATTTCCAAATTCCTTGTTCTCTACTAGTTCCCCCAAATTTATAAGTGGCACAATTCACTGATAAAATCTTCCGTGCATGTACTTTTTAAATGAACGGGAGTTAAGCATGAACATGAGTGTGCCCATGGAACTTGGACAGGTTCCTAGAGGCTTCAGCTTTAGCTTCAAAATTAGAACTGCTATTGATGAATAAGTCAATGAAGTATATATATTTTTTCTCTATAGCAGGCAGAAAGATCTAGCAAAGGAAGCACTTAAAAAGGAATAGACCAAATGATTTGTCCTCCATCAGGAAAAAAAAGATGAAGGATTCACTGCAATGACTGTTACGTATTCAAAACAGGGTAACCATATTGAAAAGTGAAAATATAATATAAAAATAATAAAGCAGGTTTCCTTTGGATCAACCAGATTCAGCTGCCCCCAGTTGTAAAATTAAGGATGCAATCCCCTAAATATGACTTCCACACAAGCCCCAGTGAAGTGAAATATGGTTTGTATAAGAGCACTGTCAGAGGGCTGCGCAGAGTCCATGGTTACTTTAAGTGACTTTTAGAAGAATTGCGTATTTTTTTAAGAATACTAAAAAAAAAAAATCCTTATTTTTAATGTAGTATCTCGTGTTTGGTGGAGATGGGGTTGGGTTACCCAAACAAATGGCTGCTAAATATGCAACATTAAACCACACAAAAAAGAAAAGGAAGTAGGATATTATCTGTATGGATGTGCGAACCCACCCCCGTCCGGGTTCTCCAGGAGCCTGCCCAGCCCCTGCCCCCACTCACTGGTCTCACATGGGACTGCGCTTGAGCCCCTCCCATGCTTGGTGAACAGCCCGCACTCACCCCAGTGGCCTCGTCAAGCTCCACAGTTGCCATTTTTTGAAAAATAAAATGGTGATCACAAAAATGTGCATAGTTGTGTATGCACAAAAAATGTGCATTTTTGTGACTGCACATATTTGCGTATGCATGGAGCTTGATGAGGCTGCCAGGGTGAGTCCGAGTCACTTGCCGAGTGCAGGCGAGGAGTGAGTGGGGGCAGGGGCTCGGTGAGCAGGGCTTGGGGATGCGGGCAGAGGGGGTTCTACCAGATTCCTACGCCATCCCTAGTCACCTAGTCAACTGGCAAAGACAAGACAACCTGGTTATTTGAGATTCTAAAAGCACATGTAGTTTCAACATATGTGCTCTTCTGACTAAAAGGACCACAGCACAGAGAAAAAAGTTTCAATATTATGTAAAGACCTCTAGCTTCTTCCTTTCTTTCATGTGCTTTGCCATTGCTGTTTACTTTCTGTAAAGCATCACTTTATTTTATTTTTTTTTCCTTCAGAAAAGGGTGTGCCTATTGGAGGGGGTGTGGGAAAAATAATCAAGCCAGCCTTATTTTCTTCCTTTCTATGCTCTATCTTTTTCTGTGTTTATAAATAGAGGTTATCCTCCTGTGGCACAATTCTGTCAAATATGAAAGAAGCACGTGATTGTTTTAAATTGTTTCTGTATAAATTCTAGTTTGGTGCAAAGAAAAGTCTCATTGCTGTTGACAATGAGGCTGCAAGGTAGCTACCATGTGGCTGATGGATATGCTGAGGTACCTTCCTGTTTCTGTTCAAAACTCTGCTGCTTTCTTTATACATTCTGATCATTTTGTTTGGGCTTCTTAAGAAAATAAGATTAAACCATCATAGGAAGATTATTCTTTAAAGTCAGGCATCATTCACAACAACAACTAGATCATAGCTATCACTTCAGGTGTCCAAGAACATTTGCTTAGAGATGGGTGAGAATTTCATTCAGTTTTTATTTTGATATGAGCTTACCAAATTTGCACTTCCTGAATCAATATGCGAACCGGAGTATAATTATTCTTCGGTATTCACACTTTTCCGAATTTTGCAGTGCAATTCTGTGAACAAAAAATGCATACAATAATGCATATATGAGGGGAAACAGTGTACAGAAATGCATATATTAATGGGGAAACCCCTACAAAAACATTGTATAAAGGAAAACCATTGATAAAAAGCTGAATAGTAGGGGAAAATGCATACAAGCAGGTATACATTATGAGAAATGCCAGGTGTTTGTTATTTTCCAAAAAGTTGCAAACTGCTGCAGAAATAGGGCAGAACGGATTGGAAAAATGAGTGGAGCAACTGAGAGAAAGTGGAATTGGCAGATTTGTCCATCATTACCTTTTGTTTAAATTGCTTGATTTCTTTGTGACATCTTACACTCTCTATCATTTTGTAAAAGGAAAAGGAAGTACTATCCCCTGTTCCATCAGATTGCCTCACTTTGATAAACCCACTTTGATATACTGACAAGTTGGTTAACAGCCTAAAGGCAAGTCCATGACCATGTTTGGAACTGCGGTGCTGTAAATCGCCACTGAATCTGAATACACCCCAAGAAAACCAAGGGTGTGAGCCTTCATTCTAAATTTAGTTTTATTAACTGTTTGATTTGCATCAAACCTAGGGGTTGGTAGTACAGGGTGTCACAAAATCTATCTTCAGTATTCTTAAGATGGGGACTTAATATGTTGGCATTGTACAGACCCTGCATCCTGGTTTGTAGCCCTACTGTAGAATGTATGTTTCAGAATGTCAGCCTTGGTCTACCCAAAAGCAAAGGGGTTTGTGCGTGTAGTGAATATCAATGAATCACAATATTATTTGTGAATATCAATGGAAACTTATTTTATCCCCATGATATCCTACATGGAAAAGGACATCTTCTTCCAACAAAACTTTTGTTGTTCATTAAATTATTTCATCAAGCATTTCCCTACTAATTTTCAGTGATGTTGTCACTTCTAAAGAAGAGTGGAAATGTTTATGCAGAGACTATTTCTAAGAATGAAAGTCAAGACAAAAACTTATAGTTGAAATCTGCATAGACATGTTTTGCTTCAGTATTGCAGTTTGCAGGAAAATAAGGTCCTTCAGTGTGCAATCTGGTGCATGTTTAGACAGAAAAATTCTAGGGATGTCAGAGAATTATGCCACGGATCTCAGTGAGGCCGAATGCCAGTGCATTCAGCCCCCCGAAATCCATGGCTGAATGAAGCCCCCCCCACCCCCCAGCCCCGCAAAAGACACATGAAACTGGACACCTGCCGTCCGCGGCCACAATTTGCTTAATCACTATAGCCGTCATAGGCTACATAAATACTTACGTAGCCTATCACGGCTAACGCAGGGACGCCAATTGCATCCCTGAAGAAGCTGTGATAGGCTGCGTAAGTACGTAGCCTATCACGGCAAAAGAAAGGGAACGCAAATGGTGGCGGCTACGGCGGCTGCCATTTGCGTTCCCTTTTTTTTTGGCCGTGATAGCCTATGTAAATATTTACGTAGGCTATTACGGCAAGGGAGAGGTGCGCAAATGGCGTAGTGGCCGCCATTTGCGTTCCCTTTTTTTTGCTGTAATAGGCTACATAAATATTTATGTAACCTATCATGGCAAAAAAAAAAAGGGAACGCAAATGGCGGCCGCCGTAGCCACCACCATTTGCGTTGGTTGGTTGTTGTTGTTTTTGCTGTGATAGGCTATGTAAATATTTACGTAGCCTATCACGGCAAAATACAGGGATGCAAATGGCAGTGGCTATGGCGGCCGCCATTTGCGTTCCCTTTTTTTTTTGGCCGTGATAGCCTACGTAAATATTTATGTAGGCCGCCATTGGCTGCCTACAGGCTGCATTTGTCCCTGCAGGCTGCCCAGTGGCCGGATGTCCAGCTGCGGGTGGCCCCGGCCGGTGGCTCCGCGGAATCTCCGCAGAGCGGAGCCAGCCGGAGAGAATTTAGGGGGAAGGAACGGAGCACCTCCCCCCCCACCCCGAATGTCACCCTTCGAAAAGGTAAGTGACTTTCATCCCTAAAAAATTCCTACAACTCCCAGCATTCTCCAGTGAATATGGCTGGAGAATGCTGGGAGTTGTAGAACCTTTTTCAATCTAAACATGCATAGGATTATGGCCTTGGGGATCCATTTTCTGGGGCTCCACACTTCCTTGCCCACATGTTGCACATGTTTCTTTGTCTGCACTTGCACAGGGCCAGAGGGGCACGTACACTGACACACCTCAGCTCTTCAAACTTTTCAATAATTCCACACCTTAAATCTACTATTTAGGCCAGGAATCTGTGATAACATCTGAACTGGGCCTTTGTCAGGCTGCAGTCCTGGCATTATTCTACAGCAAATTGAGGATGGTGTGATGCTTTCAGCTTCTCCATACCTCAGCTCAGCAGAAGTATTTTTTTATCTGAACTGATTTACTCCCAATTTATTTTAATCCAAGTACTTGATCATGATTACTGGTCATGGAGTGATAGCATTAAACTAAAAATATGTTGAAAAAAGGCTTTTTAAAATTATCTACTCATCTTGTAAGGTTTTTTTTTTTAAAAAAAAATTAAGCCCTCAGTGATGTCCAAGGATTTTGGACTCCTCCTGTAACGAATCCTGGAAGTGTACCTAGTGTGAGGTTCATATTTTCATGACTCTGGCTTGCAAAGAGGCTTACAGAACAATACTAAATGGGGGTGGGAGGTGAAGTAGTAGATAAGCCACAATTTCCAAAGCCCTGTTCATACCACCATGTTAGTAGGTGAGGGGGTGATTTTCCTCTGGTGATTTCACTAGCTCCTGAGGCTTCTCACAAGAATTACAGGGCTTTGGATCCAGCAGATCCAAGGAAGGTAACACTGAATTTTGGGAGCTTCAGCCAGCAGAAACACTGTTGTAGAGCTTTCCATACCTGTACTGGGGGCCTCTGTAGAAAATGTTTCCCCTCTCACTGACAGAGCTCCTCTCTCTGCCAGTGAAAGGACACTTCCACCCTATCCATCCCCACTCCGACCAGTGGATCTATGAGCTTGGACTATTCTGTTAGACTAACTTATAATAGTTTGACGTTCCAGAGCAAAGCAGAACTAAGGGTATTTTGGAATAACTCCATGTGGTATTACGTTCCACTATAGTTGTGTTCACATCTGAGGAAGAAAACTGATGATCAGGCAAGTAAGGGATTGAGTTTAAGCATTAACATTCATTTTACAATATTAAAAATAAGAAGGAAGGGTATTTATGTATGTATGGCTACCAAACTCAGCAGATTTGAGAATGCCTGCGGTGTAATAAAGTTTATTTTTAATATGTCACAGTATTTTGATCTAAATTATGTTGTCTATGGTATTGAAGAAATGATGTGAAATGTGTAGAAAGTTGCCTTGGTTCATAACTTTAAGCCTGAAGGTGGCTTTATCAGCCATCATCTTCTTCATTCTAATGCTGAGGTTGACATCAGTAAAACAGATTTAAATACCATCTCTTGGACTATAACCTATATAGTAAAAGTCATGTGAAAAGTATGATAATAGGCTTGACATAATGAGTCAATCCACATGGTGATGAGACCAAATATGGAATTTGAAGATCGTTGTGTTTCAGTCATACATGGTCAACATTTCGTTTCAAGGCTTTATTTAACATGAAATTGGTTCTGATGTACAAAGGTGTAATGGATTTTCAGGTCCTCTGCATAGGCCAAGGATATTCAAGTGGTGTGATGGAATTGCAAAGGAAAGCACGCTGCATGTTTCAGAGCACCTCTCCTTTTTTATGCTATCTTGTTCCTCTACAGTGGTGGGTGAATTATTTCATTTTAAATAAAGCATACTCATATTTCATGCATGTAAACACCCATGTGCATACTTGGCAAGAAGGAGGGTCAATACTCGAGCAGATCTTTTTACTCCTTGTTGCGTGGATTTCAGGAATCATCAAACATCAGAAGGAAGGTTGTTTCTCTTTTTAAAAATATTTCTTCTTCCACTGTCATATCACCTAAAGTGGATTCCAACCTCAAATTCCTCTTCATACCTCAGACTACAGAAAAGAAACAGTATTTTCACTTTTACTGACATGTTCTTTGTTAAAAAATAAATGGAAATGTTTGACATATGCTGTAAAGTGAATGTCGGGTTTGCTTCTGTGGGGATTAAAATTCTTGTGTTTACATAAATGGATTTATATTTTGACAGCTATTACACTTGAGGTTCTTCCACCCTGATAACTATTTGTTAGGAACTGTGAATGATCTGCTGTTAGTCTGATTTATTACTAGGTCCTGATCCTGAAAGGATTTTTTACTTAAGACACATACCCTTTCGAAGGGAAAAATAATCCAGATTATAATTGTTTTCTGACTTGAAATTTCTTACTTCGGAAGAAATATTGTACATCTGGAACATTTTAGTCAGTAGGTAGTAAAATGCTGAAAAAGTGCAAATCACATAGGCCAGTTCAGCAAACCCTGGTTGAATAACTAGATGACGATTGACTTTATTCACACTGTGTTTTTGCTGATGGGGAAATGGAGATTTTAGTGCTCTCCCATAATCTTGCAAGTGCATGATGTGCCAGCCTTAGATATTTTTGCAACTGAAAGGAAATGTCATATTGATCCATTTGCTACCCTGACCAAAAAACAACAAAACACAGAGACAAAACGGAGGCAGGAAAATGGTGCTCCCTCTAGACTCTGCTGTCCCAACTGATTGCTTCATAGTAAGGCTCGCACAGTTTGTGGAGAGTGGGCATGTGCAATACTGATAGCATCTGCTTGTGAAAAGCAAATCAAATGTCCTGCTCAACACAAGCAGGAAGCCATTATAAGCTGATCTAAAAATATTCACTCATCATGAGTGTGGTAGTTGTATGACGAGGCCTTGAATAATCCCTAACTTGGGCTCACCAGTGATCTGAGCTTTACGTGAAGCACTCAGTTGACCATTTTGGCAAGGGCATAACATGGGTCTAGTCAAGCTGTACTCTACTGCACAAAAAGAATAGTGTGTTTGGCCTTAGAGAGGGGGACACAATCCTACTCACTGAAGTTCTTGGACTTAAGCCTGGCAAAACTAGATCTGGCTAAAGGATCATATTAGAATAGTTCCTCCCCTCAAGTGAAAGAAAAATAATTCCATGTTTTTGCTTCTCAAGGAAAAATACGTTTATGTAATAAAATTCAGATTTCAAGATTTCATATGGCAAACTTTTGTTTTCCATCTTGAATTAAAAGGCTTCCATCTCGATACACTGAAATCAAATCAAGACACTAGGGCTGTGAATTGAGATACATTTCCTGTCAAGTAAATGTGTGTGTGTGGGGACCCTTTGCAGACTTCCTGGTTCCCAATTTGTAGCCCAAAAAACCTCTAAAAAGAATTAAAATAATGATTCTGACTTGTAAGGGCATCTTTGTGCTAATGTTTCAAAATATCATGAAAAGTTCTGTATTGCTGAAGTTTTTTTTTTTTTTCGTACAATTTTTCATATTGTACCACAATCCTAATAGCTGCCATTTTCCCACTCCTGGGGCTTTCTGTAGATCAGTGGATGTTAGGTTTAAACCTCTCTTTTCTTTGATGAAGCTTTCAATAAAAAAATAAAGAAAAGCATAGGGTGTTGTGTTTCTTGTTTAACAAGGCTTGACTGGAAAAAGTGAGGAATGGTACAATATGAAGTAGTGTGGGTTCAGAGTGAGTTCTCTGAAATCCTCTTTAAAATGACTCTACTTAATATCTGAACCAAGGTAATTTAAGTGTTTGAATGTGGAAGTGAATGAAAAGTTTTATTCTGCTGATCATCAATATTATTATAACCTTGTTCAAGAGAACCTATGATACACAGAAATTATAATGTTTTGGAGATATCAATACAACTGAAAAATTTAATTAGTGTGGCCATTTATGCAACATTAAAAAGAAGAGGAGGAGGAGATGCTTCACCAAGAGGACAAAAGCGGATAATATAAAGAGGACCATGTAAGCTATTCTAAGCCTAATTTTATATGCAAATTTAAACATGACACATCTCACCATAGTGTGGAAGACTGTGACCATGTGACCTGTGTGCTTCCTTTGTATGCTGTCCAGTTGCTAACTGTTGATAGGCAACTTCAGGGTCCCTGTTCTCCCTTTTTAAATTGGACCTTCAAATAAAGGATGCCTTCAAATAGAGGACTGACATCTGTTAGGACACATGGCCCATCCTAGCTTTAACTGAACTATTTGGTAGACTGAAAGTTTTAATCACAGATTGAAATTTGCAAAACTCTACAGTTATTCAGTGGAGCTGAGACCAAAGCTATGTAGATGTTACCCACCCACCCCTCCTGCATTAGTTTTTTGCTTTGCACAAAGTTTGTTTCTTTTTATAAATCCAGGTAGCATCATTGATCCTGGAAATGAGGTCCTTTATAAGGCTGAATGCAAGTACAAAGGAAGGAGGTTGACCATGTGTCTGATAATGTATCTTTATTCGCGAGTGCAGAATTTAAAAAAAATATTTAATTGTACTCATTTTAAATTATTTTAATTCCAGCGTGCAGAATGATTTTTAAGTTATAAGTTCCCTCTTTAGACTTATTGGGTAACTAAAAAAAAAAGTATAGCTCTCCAAGTGGATGGGAATATGCTATTTTGGATCATAAGACAAAAGCAAAGTTGAACTGAACCTGTGCTTCACTTCTCTGTTACACTGGGAATTTCCAGCAGAGCATGCACTTCTGCCTAACAAGCTCTCATAGCAGTTTGACCTTTCATCTGAACTGCCAAATCTCCAGGTCCCCCAAGGAGCTACCACCTCTTTCCTTCCAATATAGTTTATTTTCCTCAACTTAAAACTCTCTGTTCAAATTTGTGCTTACACTGCATATAGACCTATTAAGTTGTAGACTTTACCTTTATTGTTGTAGATGTTATGTGAATATAGTGGTTATGGGGACACTGGAAACTTACTGCTTGTCAATTTGGAGCTGCCCCCTTAGATGGGAATGAAACGTAAGCTGGGCTTCACAGGAGCTATACGCAAATGCTCTAGTAATGTCCTAGGTTGCTAGCTAGTGACATGAAAGCTTCCTCTGTGGGGGCCACATGGCGACCCTTAAGTATGGTGGACACTTATGAATTGCCAAAAAAATGGAAAAGCATCACCAAAAAAGAGGACAAAAGATGGCACCAGTTTGCATAACATTTGCATATGCTAATTTATACCTATAGATGCAAATTTAGAAATGATAATAAATTGTTTATAAATTATAAATTGTTATAATTTAAATGGCAATACAGTATATCTCACCATCATGTGGAAGATTGTGACCAGGTGACCTGTGTACCTTGCTCAGTCAGCTGTCCAGGTGCTGTTGATGGGCAGCTTCAAGGCCCAGCTCATCCTCTGCTGGCTCTTTGTCTTTAAAACAGACTTGGACCAGACAGCCCTTCAAATAGAAAACACCATCAAAATAGAAGACAGTCTTCTGGCAGCCTTCAAATAGAGGACTGTCCTCTGTAAAAGAGCACATAGCCGCCCTAAGTGATGTCCTAGTTCAGAATATGAACTGAAGTTGGCATTCTCATGAAGCCACCAGTATTCTGAACCAGGATAACTCCCCGTCAGTAATTGTTTAGCTAGAGTTTTAGGGATATGCACTGCTACCAAGCAAAATAGGTATCTAAGACAATATTTAGGGCTATGCATTGTTAGCAAGGGGGCCGCGGTGGCTTAGTGGTTAAGACGCTGAACTGCAGACTGGAAGGTCGGCAGGTCAGCAGTTCGAGACCCGAGTGCTGCGTGACGGAGTGAGCTCCTGTCTTCAGTCCCAGCTTCTGCCAACCTAGCAGTTCGAAAGCAAGAAATTGCAAGTAGATAAATAGGTACCGCCTCGGCGGGAAAGGTAACAGCGTTCCTTGCACCTCGGTGTTCAGTCATGCCGGTCACATGACCATGGAAGTGTCTTCGGACAGCGCTGGCTCTTCGGCTTAGAAACGGGGATGAGCACCGCACCCTAGAGTCGGACACGACTGGTTGGGGACACCTTTACCTTTACCGTTTTATTGTTAGCATAGGCTGCCTTTGTGAAATGATGATTACAGAGTTATTGTAGATAGTAATCATGATAGTAGCCTTACCCATTCGGTACCTTACCTCTGTCAGAAATCATGGAACAAGCAAGTTGTTTTCCCAAGGGTACTATCTTAACTCCAAAAGATAGCATAGTAAGGGCTATATTCCAAACAACAACACCTTGAGTTTAAAGCCATATAGTTACATAGTTTCCTCTCACAAAGCTGCCATCTGATCCAAGATCTACAACAGTCCTGTGAAATTATACATGACCATCTGACATATTGGCAGTTCTCCTTGGATGTTCCTGGCTACAAAGCTAGCTGCTGCCTCTAGATCAACGTAGATCTTCTAGACAGGTGGAGCTACAGGGGCTTTATGTGTGGATGAAATGGTGGTATCTGGAGGAGGGACTTAGATTTGTTCGGTGCTGAGGAACATCACAAGAAAAGGCAAGCCTGTGCAAAAGAGGCAGGCTCCACTTGGACCACAATGGGACAAGACTGGTGCTTAGTATATTAAAAAGAAAGATTGCAGAGCAGCTTTTAAACTAATCTGGGGAAAGCCAACCAAAGTTGGTGGAATCCATTCCAGGGTGACTCACCCCTTGATGATTATCTCAATGTTCCAGGTTATCTAAATGGCAATAGGGTAGGACTTGAGAATGAGTATGCAGACAGACAAGTGTCAAGGGCTCCTTGGAGGCCTCTCTCAGTCTAATCTAGTAGCCAAGTCCAGACACAGACAAAGGGATTCCTTTCAAAGCTTTATTCTTCTTTTACAACTTAACAACTCTACAGGTAGCAACTAGATCTGAGCAGCAGAGTACCTATGCCCTAAGTTGAAACAGTTGGTCCCCGTTTGAAAGGGAATTACTGGCAGACCCCTGAACTTAAGGACTAGGGAGAGTCCCTCCCCTTTTCCTTTGGAGCCTCTGGGTGCAGCCGTTGTTTGCGCGCCAACCTGGCACTTCGCCTCCTTTCCGCGCCCTCCATCTGGCGCCACTCTCTGCATCTGCGTCGCGCATCCACCAAGTCTGCTATCTCTGCTCGGTCACTCCCTGGACTGCTTTCTAATCTAGGAATGCTGGTGGGAGGAATCTCCGTCAGCAGTGGGCCATGGGAAAGCGGAGCGCGCTCCTCTCCCAGGAGCGACTGCTCTTCCTCAGAATCAGAACTACTCTGGGATTCTATGGGCTCAGTGTCCATCCTGACAACAAGGTAGCAAAGGGTCATAGGGGCAAATGCACGCAAAAGGGGAATTTGGTAACAGGCAGGCAGAGTGTATTGTGTTTATATGGTCTTATTAGAAGCCTCTAAGCCAAGATAGGGGAGTTGGAGTACTTGGTGCTAGCTGAGAACCCAGCTAAAGTGGGCCTATCAGATAATCAATTATCCCTGATGACCTCACTCAGTGCCTTCACATGAGATATTAAAAGACATTGGGATAAGATGGAATTTTGTGGGACTCCACAGCATAAATACCATGGAGTTGAGAGGAACTCCTTCCCCATTATCTCCTGAAACCAATCCTGCAGATAGAAATGGAATCACCATATCACTGTGCCCCCAAACTGCAGATCTGATCCCGCAAGATAACATAGTCAGTGGTATCAAAAGATATTGAGAGATCCAGGAGAATCAATAGGGTTGCTCTCCCCCTATCATTGTTGCAACAGAGATCATGCATCAGGGCAAAATAGGGCCTCAGCCTGGACTGAAATTGAGACCAATAAGCTTTGTCATCCAAAAGTACCTGGAGCTGAGCCACCACCACCTTCTCTAAGACCTTGCCCCCCAAAGGAGATACTAGCAACTGGGTGATAGTTAGCAAGATCTCCTGAGTCCAAAGGGGATATCTTAAGGATTAGTCACACAACTGCTTCTTTCAAGGCGGCTGGCACCATCCCTGCTCTTGAGAAGGCATTAATTATCTTTTGCACGCATCCAATCCATCCTTTCCCCTGCCCATCAGCCAGCTGTCATAGGGATGTACAAAAGGCACTTACTTGGTCCCGCAGCTTGCTTCGCAGTGGGGGGGAGGCACTTCGGTTCTCCCCCCAAAGTTCAGGCCAGGGGGGGAGGCACCCTGCCTCGCCCAGCCGAAATTCAGGCCAGGGGGGAGGCTTCCCGCCTCGCCTGGCCGAAATTCAGGCCGGGGAGGAGGCGCCTCGCCTCGCCCGGCCGCGAAATAAAAGTTAAAAAAAAGGCCCCCGTGATAGGCTACATGACGATTAACGTAGCCTATCATGGCTAGATCTGCAAAGTCAGCTGTGATAGGCTACGTTAATCGTCACGTAGCCTATCACGGGTGACTTTAAAAAAAAAAGCGCGTACGCAAATGGCGAACCCCATAGGGAGCCGCCATTCGCGTTCCTTATTTGGTCGCTGTAGTCTACGTAAAGATTTACGTAGACTACAGCGACCAAATAAGGAACGCGAATGGCGGCTCCCTATGGGGGCCGCCATTAGCCGTACGCGCTTTTTTTTTTTTTAAGTCACCTGTGATAGGCTACGTGACGATTTACGTAGCATATCACGGCTGACTTTGCAAATCTAGCCATGATAGGCTACGTTAATCATCACGTAGCCTATCACGGGGGCGTTTTTTTTTTTTTTTTACTTTTATTGGAATGGCAGCGGCGGCAGCCGGTCAAAAGACCGGCTGCCGCCTCTGCCCCTGTCGAAGACCTGCCGAACCGCCGCCAGGACCCGCCTCCGGGAGGGACATTCGGGAAAGGTAAGTCCCATCCTGGGGTGGGGGCAGGGGCGGGGGGGGCAGAGAATTTCTCCCCGAAACTACTTCAGGGGGCCGAATACATTGGCACTTGGCCCCCTGAAGTTTCGGGGAGAAATTCTCCCCCATCCCTAGGCCAGTCACACCTCTCCAAGCACATTGTCCTTGTTCTCATGCTGCTTCAACTGAAACTGATCCCATAAAGCTGAACTAGAAGGTGTTCTGGACACCTCCACAGGAGCTGTGTCAAGGATGGCGTCATGTTCAAGACAAATATGAGCAACTTCATCCTTAAACTAATTTGCAAATTTGTCACAGCACGCCTCCAAGGGTTCCAGTACAACTCCAGTAGAGCCCAATTTCAATAGCTCTTCCACTACAATAATGTTCTCTCACTTACGTTCAGTCTTATTCACTGTAAGATTTACACCGTTTGTATTCTAGTCATCGTACAACCTGCTTCATATCCCAGGGAGCTGGCTGGGCTTGACAGCACCAAAGAGGCAGCTTGGGAGCAACTGTATCCATAGCTCCTTCCATCTAATTATTCCCTAGTCAGAGCAGAGCGGGCTTCAACAGGCGCTCCAGCCATGTCAACCAGAAACTCCCCAGGAGCATTCATGAATCCTTCATATTCCATATGTTTCTGGGGTCAGACTATCTTAATCGGTCCACTATGCTTGCAGTGGGGAATGGCCACTGACGATCTATTTTTATTTATTTATTTATTTATTTATTATTAAATTTATTAATCACCCATCTGGCTGGTCATCCAGCCACTCTGGGCGATGTACAGCATATAATGAAACAGTTTAAAACAATAAAATTCTACAATAAAAACGTTTTCTAAATACCCTAACCCACCCCAAATGCCCACCTGAACAACCACGTTTTTAATGCGTGGCGGAAGCTCATTAAAGCTTAATGATCTACATTTCACCACGAAGTTACCTGGCCATGATGATACGGTCACAGAGAACCCCCTTAATTCCAGACTTCTAGTCTCATACTTGGTTGAAAACACCAGGTCAAGAGTGTGTCCTGCAGAATGTGTTGGACTGCTGACATAGTGAGAGAGTCCCATGGTTTGAATGGTTTTAGCTGGGATCTGTAGGTGACAACAAGTGGCATTCTGCTTAAATGGTTTCAAAAGGGGATTAGATGTGAAGGATAGTTCTATCGATGACTACTAGCCAGAGTAGCTCAACAGAATCTCCAGGTTCATAGATATTATGCCCGAAATACCAGTTGCTAGGGGGAAACATTAGAGGAAAGCTCCCTTGTCTTGCTTATGTGATTTATAGAAGCAGTTTGCGCACCAATGTAGGAAACTGGTTGCTGGTCTAGGTGGACCCTTGCTCTTATATTATCTGGTAGTCTATGAGTTTTTTAAAAAGCTTACTTAAAGTTATCCTTTCAACTGACTTCACTCTTGCCCAAAAGGCCATAATGTAGACCGCCAAATTATTGTTTGGCATGTAACAGCAGCACATATAACCCTCAAAATAATTCCTGCTCTGTGGTTATTGGCTAATAGACATCTGCACTGTCTTGGCCCAATTCCCTCACCTCAAGTAAATATGAGTCATTGTAGCAGCAAGCAATGTGGTCACAACTACTGAGGAACATAATGTCACTCATACATACTAGGAACAATGTGTCTTATTAGTCTTTTAGAGATGGTGTTTGTGTTCAGAAAGAACACACTTTAAGCACCTCTGCCAGGTCCAATAACATTTTCACTGGATCTGGCAGGTGTGACCTGTATAGATTCAGAAAATGCATTTTTCACAGCATGTTTTTAGAGTTATAGTGGGACAGAAACTGGATTCTGGAGAAGATTAAACAAGACTTTGAATCTGACATTATTAGTGATGGGTGAGTACCTCTCCCCTGTCCTTTGGAATGGGCCCTTAAAATTTGGAAGGATACCCTTCTAGACGTCCTTAATACACTTTAAATTGCCCGCATTCTGAACTGGTGAGGCCCCTAGGTCCTGCCATGCCCTGATGATATCCTTTGAAGCACAACAGGGCATAGAAAGCTTTCCTGTCAATCCCACCCCACCACAAGCTCTTCTTGATACTCCCCTTTCCCAAGCATGCCAACAGCAAGGGGTAGCAGTGGATAGGGCTTGTAGGCATGGTAAGGTCTTAGGCTGAGGCCTGTAATGATGTTGGGAGGATGTGCACCAGCATTCGAGCATGCCAGAATGCTCAGGAACTACATCCTCCATGTCCCTGGACAATGTCATGAGCATCGAAATGACAATCTACATGTTGTGCATGCTCACAGTATCATCCAGGCTTCAAAAGTCCCTACACACCACACACCACCCCCATTGCCTCTTTGCTTTCAGTTAATTTTATGGAAGGGGGCACAATGAGGGCTGGGAGGGGAGTCAAATTGGATGTAACCAGAAGAAGTCCGGATTTAATCCTAAACTTGAGAGTAGACCCAATGAATCCATTATCAGACCCCTCCCATCATTTAGGGACTCCAGTGCTCGTGGCAATGATCCTGCAATGCGAACACCAGTGATTCCTATGCTGCATTAAGCACATCGCACCATTGTGACAAGATTATAAGTCAGCTGTGGTTACGCAGCATAAAAATAAAAGAAAGGCCCTCTTTCCTTTCTCTGAGTTTTGTATCAACTGATCAAGAAGGTGTAGAGACCACCAAGGCTCCTTTGCTATGGCCTCTTTTACTGTCACTGAACAGAGTATGCAATAACCCTCCCGCTCTCTCCTTCCCTCTTACCCAGCACATCCCATCTATCATGTGTGTTTGCTCTCTTGGAGATGAGGACTATCATCTTTGCCTGTGATCTCTGTACTTCCTAGCACACCCAAGGCCCTACGATATTCCTAAACATCACTATTAATGCAAATACAAGATTACTCACTGTGGCTTAGCTCATTTTTGAATATGCTCAATTTCACATTGTTTGATGTGTGTGTGTGTTTAAACGTTGTCACTAGAATTCCAATCTAATTTCATGCACACACAAAAATGCAAATTTAGGAATAATTTTTCCAGGGAACATGTGGGTGGAACGTAGCCATCAGTTGTTTCTTCACGATAATGTTGTGGAAGACACAGCACAGATATGTGGTCCTCCAAATGTTTTGGCCTGTAATTCACATGATTGGCTATGTTGGCTGGACCACAAATAACTCACCCCTGCTTTAGTGTTTTGTTTTTAAGGAGGGATATCCAATCACAGGTCTCCCTTATCATATCTATGTTGGTTCTTGATCACCACACTGCAACAGCTTTTAATACTGATGATAGTTAAAGTATCATAAACCTTCCTATAGGTTCATACTGAAAATAATTCAGAGTTTTAACACGTATGTATGTATGTATGTATGTATGTAAGTATTAAAGAATTCTTGGACTGAAATAAAGGCAACGATTCTCATTGATTCTATCAGGAATCCATTCTGGGCCTTGAGTAGAAACTTGTGTGGGTTGTGGTGTCACTACAGGAGCACTTGTCTCACAGCATTTGGGTATGTTAATGACGTTTTGTCTTTGTCTCAAACCCTCTGAAGCTTACCCATCTTCATCTTCAGCTTACAAATTGCTCTAGCAGATGTAGTTGATACATCTCAGAAATGTGCAGAGCTATTTCCCTTGCATAATTATTATCATTAGTAATGATAATAAATCAAATGGCTGTGGCACCCCGGCTATGGAATGAGCTCCCTAGAGAGGTTCAGCTGGCGCCTACGTTGTACTCTTTCAGGAGCCAGGAGAAGACCTTTTTATTTCCCCAGCATTTTGGCATTATAGTTGTTTAACTTAGCTGTTCTAAATCTGTTAGGGCGCAATGCTGTCGGGATGGGCGTCTGCCTCCGAACTCAAAGGTGACCATCTATCCAATGCAGGGCAGGAGCAGCATGGAGGGGATCTTCTCCTCCATGCTTCAGCTGCTCTGCATTCTCCATGGGAAGTTAGAGTTGGGGGGTGGAGGCTGGACGACGCATAGGAAGCGCGTCAGAAAGGCACTTCCATCCTCCCTGCCCTGGCCTGGCCCCAGGAACACCGTTTCCGCTGCTCTTATGAGAGCAGAGCACAGGGCTGATCTGCGCTGCCTACCAGAACCAACTTCGGAGCGCGGGCTCCAAGGTTGGTTCCTGGGAACCAACCTATCCAAGGGCCATCTAGCTGCTGACTAGCGGCCATAGGCTTGCACCCTTATTGTATTTTAAATGTCTGCATTGCTGCTAGGTTTTATTCTCATTGTATTTTTATACTGTAGTTTTAAGCTTTTATATTTTATACTGTTTTTATTCTGTACTTTGTGGTTTTAACTTTTGTGAACCGCCCAGAGAGCTTTGGCTATTGGGTGGTGTGGAAATGTATTAAGTAAATAAAGAAATATTCAACAAACTACCTTTCAAATCCTAGAAGCTGCTTAGTGGCAATGCGCTTGCATTGATCTTTTCTGCTAAGTGCCTGTGGCAACTTGGTCCTTTGTTGCTGTCATTGAGAGAGAGAGAGAGAGAGAGAGAGAGAGAGAGAGAGAGACTAAAAGTTGCATAGTAGATGGCATGTGCCAAAAAGAGATGCAACCTGTGGAGAATAAAAGGGAGATTAGTAGAAACAGATTCTGAATTTCTTTTACACAAAATCCATGGAGGATAAATCTATCAATCACTATACTAGTCAAGATGCCTATATGTAAACTCCAGGTTCAGAGGCAATATACACCATGGAATATCAGCTGCTGGGAACAACAGAAGAAGCCTTTACACATATTTTTGTGAACTGCAACTGCCCAGAGAGCTTCAGCTATTGGGTGGTATAGAAATGAATGAATGAATGAATGAATGAATGAATGAATACTGTGCTTGTGGGTTCCCCAGAGGCATCTGCTTGGCTACTGTGGGAAAAGGATGATGAACTAGATGGACCTGTGGTCTGATCCAGTAGGACTCTTGTTATGTTCTTAACATGGTATGATTTGTCCCAGGCATAAAAACATCTATCTTAAAACTGTGCTTCAGTGCTAACCTTCAGACTTGGCCTTGGGTCATGGTGATCTGAGAGAATACTAAGAACCCATGTAAGCTGCTCTGAGCTTTTCAAGAAAGAGTGAGATATAATATAAAAAACACATAAATACATAAATTTGAGAGAGTGTGTGTGCCCTCTTTGGTTTATGATGAGGCTGCTTCCATTTTCAATTAAAAGGTATGCTATTCGAATTCCTATATTGGGGAAAAGTAAATGGGACAAGACTTGGAGTTGGATCCAGATTTATGCTGGATCAACTGCACTGCGGATTTGAACATCCCCAACCCCTCTGTCCCATGGCAGCCCCTCCAGCCCCTGAAAATGCTACAGAGAGTGGAGACCTAGCTGAATAGGGTGAGCTGTGTGTGTGTGTGGGGAATCCCCCAAAATTGGTTGGAGGGACCTTCTATGAGTGGAGCCCTTCCTCTTGTGGAAGGCAGATCCTGGATCCAACTCATGGTATCCAGAATTCTTTGTTTCCAATTCTCAGTATGCATCTTGGATTTGATGTCTCTGTTTTGTGCTTACCTTACAGTAAGGTGGTGGCAGAGGGGTGTATGTACTCTTACTTTTACTATTTTCCCCATTCTGTCTTTGTAGCCTCTCTGGCTGCTAGAGCTTCTTAGAAAACTCCCTAAAGGACTTAGCCAGGGCTTCCTCCCTTGGGGCTTTCCTGTGCTGCTGCCTTCTGAGTGCCTGAATGCTGAGAAAGGAGTTATTATTAGGGATGGTGGAGAAATCCACTGCAAACTCAAATAAGGCTGGATTCTCAAGAATCCAACCTCCCAAGTCCACAGGGAACTGGCTGTACTCACCTCCAGGCCCACTGGCTTCCCTGCAGGATGGGTCTCCTCCATTCTAAACATGACGATAGGCTAATGGCATGGAAGGAAATGCTTTACAGCTGCAATTTACATAGAAGGAAGTGCTTTAGGGCCACAAGTGCCATAAACTACACCATTTACAGCCATAATTTCCCTGTGATTGGCTAATGGCACCTTGGAAAGCCCCAAAGGAGGACCATAGAGTGATGCAACTGAGCCCTTCACTCCACTCATACTGGGCCAAGGTCAACCGAGATCTCTCCTGCAGTTCTATTATAGATTGCCAAAGGCCTTCTTAGAAGTCATGGAATAAGAGGACAGATCCTTTTATGGGTCAGTAACTGGTTAAAGAACAGAAAGCAGAAAGTAGGAATAAATGGTAAATTATCCCAATGGAAGGAAGTAAATAGTGGGGTCCCATAGGAATCTGTATTAGGACCAATGCTTTTCAACCTTTTCATAAATGATCTGGAATTAGGGTGAGCAGTGAAGTGGCCAAGTTTGCAAATGACACCAAATTATTTAGGGTGGTTAAAACAAAAAGGGATTGTGAAGAGCTCCAAAAGGATCTTTCCAAACTGGGAGAATGGGCATCTAAATGGCAAATGCAGTTCAATTTAAGCAAGTGTAAAGTGATGCACGTTGGGGCAAAAACTCCCAACCAAGTATAGCCTGATGGGATCTGAGCTAGAGGTGACCAACCAGGAAAGAGATCTTGGGTTGTGGTGGACAGCTCAGTGAAGATGTCAACCCAGTGTGTGGCCATTATAAAAAAAGGCAAACTCCATATTAGGCAAAATTAGAAAAAGAACTGAGAATAAAACTGCACTGCCCCTATACAAATCTATTGTGCAGCCACACTTGGAATACTGTGTACAGTTTTGGTCGCCACACCTAAAAAAAGATATTGTAGAGCTGGAAAAGGTGCAGAAAAGGGCAACTGAAATGATCAGGGGGCTGGAGCATCTCCTCTATGACAGAAACTTACAGCAGCTGGGATTGTTTAGCTCGGAAAAAAGGAGAGTAAGGGGAGACATGACAGAGGTGTACAAAATTAGGCATGGTGTGGAGAATGTGGATGGGGAGACATTTTTCTCCCTCTCTCAAAATACTAGAACCCAGGGTCATCCCATGAAGCTGACTGGGCGGCGATTCAGGACAGATAAAAGGAAGTACTTTCTTAGTTAAACTATGGATTCACTACCACAAGATGTAGGGATGGCCACCAATTTGGATGTCTTTAAAAGGGGGTTGAACAAATTCCTGGAGGAAAAGGCTAACAGAGGCTACTAGTCCTGATGGCTATGTACTACCTCCAGTACCAGAGGCAGTGAGCCTGTGTACACCAGTTGCTGGCGAACATGGGTGGGAGGGTGCTGTTGCGCTCATCCCTGCTTGTGGGTTCCTGGTCGACAGCTGGTTGGCCACTGTGTGAACAGAATGCTGGACTAGATGGACCCTTGGTCAGATCTAACAGGGCTCTCCTTACGTTATTGTTCTCCTGTCCAGTTCCTCAAGTTTAAGGTAAAAAAACCCTGAGGTTTTACTATCTATCGGAAATGTGGAGAAGAGCAGGCAACTAAATGACTGCAAGACAAAGTAAGGTGCAAGAGGCCTTGGGTTGGATTCCAATTTAGTTATACTTAAAGTAGACCCATTGAAATCAATGGGATTTAAGGTAGTCATGATTAACTTGTCCTATGCTTCAGTGGCACCACTCTAAGTAAGGCCAAACCCTTGTCTAGAATGGCCAGGCACATGACACCCAAGCGTAGGAGCCACTTATCTATAAGATGGCGGGGGAATTGTGTGCTCTTACAGTGCAGCTCTATTTGCCATGCTTCGTGTCCTGGCTTAACAAGTTCCTTCAATAATGGACAGAAGAAAAAAGCCGTAAAAAACTGGCACTGACCATAATAGCTGGCAGTACTTTGCCTCTGTAGGAGCATATCTATTCAATATTTAATAGACTGTTGAGAGTGACAGATTGTGACACCTTGTCATTTATTATTAGTGTTTACCATTCTTCAGCCAGGTTTCAAACTGGGTGGGTGTCAGTATTCAGCATGATCTAAATTCCAGTGGATTTCAGATGCATTTATGAAGAAATGTGCAAGGTGCCTCATTAAATCACAATTGTGTGCTGTGTTGTTTTTCCATCAGTCTGACCTTTCTCTTATTTCAGTGCCTGTCAGCATCCTCTGTGCCTATAATGTTTGAGCATAGAGCAGAAATATGCTTTAATTTAATGAATACATGTTATTGTGTTGGTTAGAATATATTTGTTTAGCAGCTTATTTCTTACTATTTAATTACTTGGGCATTCTTTCTATGGTAATATTCCATTCTTCTGAGAATGGTTGGAGTTAAGACTGGTTGGTAAACTCTGCCTTATTTCTCCTTTGTTTCAAAGTGATACATATTCAGGATACATCCTCAGGAAGTATTGACTTCCTTCCAGCAGATGGCACTATTAATCTGTGGACATACATACATTGATTCATTTAAGCCAAGCCTTTGGGTTCAGTAGCTCAGAACATACTTGAAGAGTAAACCACAGGCATTGCTCATATTCCTTTTTAACATTTTCCAGCAATCCCATTTGTGATGCAATGAAGCACAGAACAAAAGTTCAGCTAATATTGACCATTCTAGATATGATTCTCAACCCAAACTCACCCCCATCAGGCCAGAAAAGGGTGGCCAAAAAAGAAAGCAGCAATAAATAACCTAAATGGACAGCAGTGGGTCAGGGTGGGAGGATTGCCATTTCCCTCCTAGTCCAGGCTTGTCTTCTTTAAGACATTTATGAAAGGTCAGAGTTCCCCCATCGCCATTTTCCATAATGGGAAAAAGTGTACCTGCCAAACATGGCCATACCTCAGAACTTTTAAAAGAGACAAAAATTCTTGCCCAGGTGGAATACAGCAGTCCTGAGGGAAAGGAAAAAACTGGACTTTGCAGGGAGCAGGGTAGGAAGAACCTAACTAACGGCCCTAGGCATGGTTAGGGACAATGTTGTCTACATGAATGCTTGTAAAGAAATACAAAATACAGCATGGCAACAGCTGACAAGTCCAAACAGGGACTATTTGGGGGCCTGTGGCAGCTGTGTCCATGTAGTACGCCATTTGCAGTAGTCCACCACACAGCAAGGCTTCTGGGTTTCTGTCATAATGCATCTGTCCACCATCATGCACCAAGATGACATGGAGGTGCCATGACAGAACCCTCCTGTGTGGTGATTTGCTTCAGACATCGTTATGAGCTGTTGTTCTGTGATCTATCTATCTAACCTTGCAGTAACGAGTGAGGCAGAGATACCTTCATTATTTACTCTTTCTGGAATCAGAGCCATTTCCTTAAAAGCATTTTGATGCATCTAAAATCATATAATTCAGGTTTCACACCCCTGCAAATGAGATGCTTTGCAGACTTGATTGCACCAAATTTGTCCTTTTGGGGGCCTTAATTTGATGAGCTGTAAGTGCTCTTGCAACCCACTGTGAGCATTCAATAATCTAATGGAGCTGTGAAGTACATATGCCTCATTGGATGGAGGCTGATTATTGCAGAATAGTGCATTAAGAAATCACACTCATATGCCTTTATTGGATCATCCTTATTGCTCATAATTCACTTGTAAAAATATTGTTCGCCCCTTATCTCACTTGTAACTTCACATGAAGCCACTCTGTTAAATGGAGCTGCTGGTTGTAGTGATGCAATTAAATCCATAGGCTATGCTTTTTAATATTTCTGGCTTTCTTGTTTAGATTTCTTTTTTCTTTTTTGCAAAAACAACTTCTAAAACTTTAATATGACCAGCAAAGAATATGATCAACATATTTTTCCCTCTGTTAAAGGGGGATATAAGCCAGAACTACATTATAATTGCCAATTGTTCTATGCTATTGGGAATGAGTAGGCTACATAAATCCAACTAAATTGTTAGATATTTGGAGCAGTATGGATATGTTAAAGACTTGTTTCAGTCCAGTGTGGGTGATCCATAGGCTTCTGCATAGAATCCCTTTCCAAATCAAAAATTGAATGTAGAAATAGATGTTGTATATATGGTTGCTATGGCTGGATCTGCAAATCAAGCATCTGGGACTGGACACAATGTTATCATTTCAGGATTGGGACCAAATATGCAAATATTTGGCCCTGTCAGTTTTTGAGGGACCAGGGTGAGGGACTGAATCCAGTATCTTTCCCCCTTGAAATAAATGATCATTGCTATCAACACTGATTTTGCCACCCTGAAACGTATGAATGAATTTATGAATAAATGGCAGTGCAGAGGAGCCAATCAGGACCATGGTATGTAGGGTTTAACCCTTTCCCCCATGCAGTGGTCCACAGGAATACAGGAAGCTCCTTTATACTGAGTCAGAACATTGATCCATCTAGCCCAGTAAATGTCAACACTGACTGGCAACGGCTCTCCAGGGTTTCAAGGCAGGAAGGCAGGAATTTTTCCAGCCGTACTTGGAGAGGCCAGGGATTGAACTCGAGACCTTCTGCATGCAAAACATGTGCACTACAACTGGGCCACAGCCCCTCCCAATGAAATCCCACCCCCTGGTCCCAGAAAAAGTTCAACCTGAAGAACATGGTCCTGATCCTGATCAGGCATTCCCACTTTGCTATTTAAACTTTTAAAGAACAGACCTATGAAATACGTTCATGCATTTGTGGTGTCACTCAGTTAAGCCCTTTTTGGTGGTCAAACACATGAGAATATACAGAAACAGCCCACAGCTACACGTATAGAGCTCTGGATTAAGAACATCTTCATAAAGAACATGGAATGTCTCTGATACGCAGTCTTTCTTTCATGAGCCTCATTCCTGCTGCTTTTTAATCCTTTCAGTTCAGCTGCATATACAATACTTAGAATCGTACCCATGGAAAAGAACAAAATAAGAAAGCATGGCTGTACATTGTCTGTGTGTACATTATGTTGTAGATGGTTTGTGTGGAAGTGAGGAGGGGGAGCCATTGTGAGTTCAGATGCTCTCATAAAGTAGGATTACTAGAGCACGGGCTCCTGTATACCCGATTTAAGGGACAACCTCTTCAAAGAACGCTCTGCTTCTCTACGGTGTCTTTACCCGGTGAATTCGCTTAACCTCCTTGAATTAAGAGGTTAAACTGAAGCCAGAATGCTCCAGACCAGTGTTTTGTGTCATCGACCTCCCCTCCAGGCTGTGTTCCATAATTTCCCCCACTGTGCTGAATTGATGCTTCAGATAATGCCTCATCTCAGGGTGTGAAATAAGCAGCCGCTGCCTAACAGGAGCCACGCTGCCTTCTGAAGTGCCCATTCAGCTCAGCAGAGGACAAACCGATAGGCAACAGGAGTGTGATTTGAGAACCGTAATGCCTGTGAAGGAATGTTGCCACAGAGAGGGGGCTTGGGGACTGAGTGAAGACTGGAAACAAGGAGCACAGGAAGAGGAAAGCATGGAAGTGGGAATAAGCACAAGCAGAGGTAATATAATGGGAAAGAAGGGAGTTTATTGGCAATTATAGTTAGATGCAACTACTCTGATACCCAGAATCAGTGTTGTTGTTGTTGTTGTTTTTAACGTGTAAGTCTTAAATGAGCTATTCCTTTCATAGGTTTGCGATGTGAAGTCAACCCCTCCGTGACCTTACCCCTAGGCATGGATGAACATTTCATTCATTTCTTTTTTTGATAAGGTCATACAACAATTCCCAAATTCCTCCATAAGTGGGACAGAAAGAATTTGAGATTTTACAAGATTTGAATGTGGGAGGAAGGGAAAGTGATAGATTCATATTCATCCAGGCAGAGAGCTTTGAGTGCTTAGCTCTTAAAAGTCTGGCTTTGACTCCCTGTACTTTCAGCCATTTTTGTGGTGCTGAATTACGGTTGCTACTTTTTTTCTGACAGGTTTCTCTTCTTTTACAGCTACATGGCAGGAAGCTACAACATAGTCCTCTCCATGCTGGCAACAGCTGTACCTATTGGATTAAGCTGGTGCAGATGGAAGAGAATTTCATTTGGTTCATTTTTCATAAGAACTTACAAAATTTGCAAATTTCTTCATAAACTGGATGGAAAGAACTGGAGCTTAAAAACAAATTGAATGTAGGAGAAAGCAAAACTTACAGATTTCTCTGTCCCTACATGTCCCTCATTAACAACATTCAGAGGTGGTATAAAAGTGGTATCCATGAATTTGTCTAATCCCCTTTTTAAAGTAGGGATGTACGAAAGTCACTTACCTTTTCTCAGGTGTGATTCGTGGTGGGGGGGAGGCACTCTGTCCCTCCCCCCTGAATCCTCCCTGGCAGACTCCGTGGCAGCTCCGCAGAGTCATCGGCCAGGGCCGTCCACAGCCGGAGTTACAGCCGCAGCCGGGCTGCTGCGGACACAAATGGCAGCCGCCGTAGCAGCCGCCATTTGCATCCTGCCAGGCTGCCGTGATAGGCTATGTAAGTATTTACGTAGCCTATCACGGCAAAGAGCAGGGACACAAACGGTGGCTGCTACGCCATTTGTGCCGCTGCTCTTTCCATGATAGGCTACATAAATATTTACGTGGCTGCCTTTACCGTGATAGGCTATGTAAATACTTACGTAGCCTATCACGGCAGCTTGGCAGGACACAAATGGCGGCCACAGCAGCTGGCCGAAAGACCAGCCGCCGCCGCTGGAGCCTCAGGTAAGTTTCTTTCTGGGGGGATTCCGCAGGGTGGCGGGGGGTGGGAGGCTGTTCTGGCATGGGTTTCGGGGGGTTGAATGCCAGTGCATTCAGCCTCACTGAAATACGTGGCAGAATTCTCCGCCATCCCTATTTTAAAGCCATCTAAGTTAGCAGCTATCACCACACCCTGAAGCAGTGCATTTCATAAGTTGATTATACATTGTGTGAAAGAGTGCTTCCTTTTGACTGTCCTGAATCTCCCACCAATCAGTTTCAATGGATGATCCTGGGTTCTAGTGTTATGGTAGAGGGAGAAAAATTTCTCTTCATCTACTTTCTCCGCACCATGCATAATTTTATAAACCATGATCATGCCCTACCCCACCCTCACTCACCCTTTTTCTTAACCAAAAATCCCCAAACATAGGGGATTTCCTCATAGGAGAGGTGGTCCAGCTCTCTGATCTTCTTGGTTGGCCTTTTCTGCACTTTTTCCAGCTCAGTACAATATTAACTGTGTGAAGAAAGCTATCACTTTTCCATATATATTTCCGTATTTCTTCCATAGGCATCACATGTTCCATATACTTATCAGCAAAATAAGACATGTGCTTTTTGCAATCCTGTCTTTTGAAAAGGGCATTCTACCAACTATTTTTGGTCAGAATTAGTTACACTCTCTTCTAGGATCCTCTGCTCATTAATTAATCTGGATCGCTCCTTCTGATCCACAGATCTCTGCTCCCACAAGCAGCTGAGATCAATTAAAAAAAATCAAAGGGGCATGATCACCTTTGCACTCAGTGAGTGATCCTCTTCTGAACTTTCAGTTTGGCTCCAATATACTGTGTGTTCAAACAATAGTGTGTTTCAGGATGCTCAGCAACCACCTAGAAGAAGAAGGGGAAAAAAATTAAAGGCTTTGATGTCTCTTCCTTTTTCATCAGCCTTGGCTATGTTATCCTGCTTGAAGCTGGAAGGATTTTCTTGCTGCTAGCCTAAAAAGCAAAACCTTAAATAATATCTCTTCTGCCTTTGAACTACTGGAAAAGAAGACTTCCAGGATACAGGAGAGTACTTCAAGGACAGACCCTTTAGTGTGATTGTTAAAATGTACTTTGAAAAAGATATACCTTGCCAAAAAAAAGTTTATCCATAAACCAAGAATCCAATTTTTTTGAAAAAAGAAGTCTCTTTTCAACACATTAATGGATATTCTGCTATGAAAGACAAAATAAAATAGATCCCTGTTAATATCTTATTATCTAAATCTGATGTTCAAGTAGCTTTGCTTTCAATAGACATGATGACTTCCATCTTTACACTAGTTGGACAGTGGCAAATAACGTTCATAAAGTTGGATGTTTCAGGGTGGGGGCGCATTAACAGAAGAAGTGAATGGAGGATCATCCAGATTTTTTCAAGGGATTGGCTCTGGTGCTCTTGTGTCCCCACAGGACTCCACAAGCGAGTACACTGCACCAGTATAAGTTGCTTCACAGAAGATACTTCCAGGTGGAGTGGGATGGGGTGGGGTGGGGGTTGGAGTGAACATCATCTGACTGGCAGAGGTTGCTCAACCAATAAAAGAGGCTCCCCGTCCCCCAGCTCTCCCCCTGCCTTTCTCCTTCGATAAAATCCTGGGAGTTTCCTCCAGTGTCTTGCCAAAAATCACTCTCCTTTTCTCCCCCCCCCATTAAGTACTTCCTTACACCAACAATCATCACAGGAACACAGCGTTCCCCCTGCCTTGAAGCTGCCAAAGCTGTGAACGATCTCCCCCCCAGCATTACTTGCTTCTTTAAATAAACAATCATTATAGGAACACAGTGTTCTCTCTGCCGTGCTGTGATCAGTCAAAGCTTTGAAGTTTCGACATTAAGGCTCTCTAAATGTGTTATTTCAATTAATGGGAATCTCAGTAGCTTCAGGAGTGTGCATTTCAGGAACAAGCCTCATTGACCACAATGGGAGTTACTTCTGAGTAGACACACATATGTTTGTGCTGGGAAAGACAAGGAGGGGAAACAAAGGGATGGGAAACCAGCCCTCTTTCTAACCCGATGCTGCACAGGAATTAAGGTCTGAATTAGTTACTTCTGAAGGGAATAAAACAAACAGTGGAGAATTGCAGCTTCAGGAAAGGGCAATTTTGCCTTTAGGGAAGTAGTGCTTTAAAATATGCTATCTCAATTAAGAGGGATCTCTGTAAATGCTGGTGTGTACATTCAGGGAGCAAGCCTCATTGACCGCACTGGGAGTTACTTCTGAGGAGACACTAATTGGTTTGTGCTGGGAAACACAGGGACAGGAAACATCCCTTGACTGGGGTCATGGTGAAAAGCACACCCCTGGGCAGGGCTAGCATAGCAGAGGAAAATACGGGGTTTGGGGCATACAACTATACCATGGTGAACCAGACTTGAGGAAAAGAATCGGGATTTAAGCAGGAAATCCCGTTTTTCTATGATAAGCTATGCGGGGGCTAGGGATGGATGAAAGTCACTTACCTGATCCCAAAGCTTGCTTCGCGGTGGGGGGGAGGCGCCCGGTCCCACCCCGCCGAAATTCTGGCCGGGAGGGAGCACCCTGTCTCTCCGGCCGTGAATCCTGATGTCCTGCCGGGAAGGCAAATGGCGGTGGCCGTAGCCGCTGCCGTTTGCGTCCCTGGCCTGCAGTCAGCCGTGATAGGCTACGTAAATGTTTGTGTAGCCTATCATGGGCCGGCTGACTTTGGAAAAAAAAAAAAAAAGCGCGTACGCAAATGGCGGCGCCCATGGGCACCGCCATTTGCGTATGCGCTTTTTTTTTTTCCCCCAAAGTCAGCCAATATAGGCTACGTAAAGATTTATGTAGCCTATCATGGTGTTTTTTGAAAATCTAGCCGTGATAGGCAACGTAAATCTTTACGTAGCCTATCACGTTTGTTGTTGTTGTTGTTGTTTTTACTTGGAAATGGTGGCGGCAGCAGCCGGTCAGAAGACCAGCCACCGCCGCCGCTGAGCCGCCACCGAACCGCCGCCGGGAGGCGCCGCCGCGAGGGACATTCGCCAAAGGTAAGTCCCATCCCGGGGGGGTGGGGGGGGCGGACAGTTTCTCCACCAATTTCAGGGGGCCAAATGCGTTGGCATTTGGCCTCCCGGAGATTCGTGGAGAAATTCTCTGACATCCCTAGCGGTGGCTGCTGGATGGCCACGATGTCATGTATCCCTAATGACCTCCAAATGCAGCCAGGTTGGAGTAAATTGGTAGAGACACCCCTGGGATCACCACAAGGGACTTCCAGAAAATATTTTTTTCAGACAAATTTCCCAAAACTTGCTCAGCATTGGTTCTTGGATCAAGGTTTTGCATTTGGGCAAATGTACACACAGCATCTGTTTGTCAATGTTTTCTCCTGCTGGATTGTGGTGATGATATCGTATCAAAACAATTGTAAGACATATATTATACTTCCAACATTTACACGTCTGTGACAAAATTTCCACTTTACTGTTCCAACTGGTATAATAAAGGATAAACAGCTGGTATCTAAGCACCTGAATGACTTAAAAACCACAGAAAATAAAATCTGGTAACAAAATAATAAAAATTGTAACAGAAAACTCAATACCATATAATACAGATTCAAGAACCTCTCTTACTCTTTGTTTCATATTGAACAGCATTTACCAGTATACTTAAATTATATTGAAAAATATTTCTACTAACCAGCTCTAAATTGTTCACAACCTCAAAGTGTGCCACTGAAAAATCTATATTGGCCTGACACCAGTTACCTCAGAAAAGCTCTGTCTGCCTTGGCCTACTTTCTGAGGCCAATCTTCCTGGGCATGTGCAGCCACACAGCACTTTCTATTCCTTCCTCAGAATCTAAAAGAGCACTACATTTCTTTTTCACCTTAAGAATACACAAGAACCTAAACACTAAGTCTAGATGTCATTCTATGCTTCTTTAAAGATGCAACAACAGCTGCATTATACAGAAGTGTCTCAGGGAGATGACCTGATATGTTAAAGTTATACTGGCATAAACTAGAATATGGAGGGTTTGACTGAATCAGCCAGGGAAGCTTTGGTGGTATGTTCCTCAACTACTTATGAATGATAGACCATTAGTATTAGTAGTATTGTTATTATTATTTAAATTTCTATACCGCCCAATAGCTGACGCTCTCTGGGCGGTTCACAAAGATTAAAAACATTAAAAAATACAATATGCAGAGATTAAAAGCCATTTACATTAAAAAAATGAACAGACAATATACACAAAAGAAGCATATATCTAAAACAACTTCAAACAAACAATCTCAAAAGCGAACCACCATAACTATAAGACTTTCCAGGATAGATTAAAACTTATCATATGCTTTAGAGTCTGCCAGGGTTGTGTGGCTGTTGTTGTTGTTGTTTGCTGGACTATTCATATGTCTTAAAAAGTTCTGTGACAAGCAAAACTTCAGCAGGTGAACCTTTTCCTACCTGTTCAGCTGTTAGCTGAGATAAACATCACCTGCTGAAATTCTGTTTGCCATATAGCTGTTAAAGGGCACAGGAGCCCTTGACAGAAAAAAATATGAATCAGCAATCGAAAAGACTATATGAAGAACTGACAGAGTGGGGTGTGTTGGTGTGAGGAGCTGTTGCCTGTGTGTGACCAGATGACCATAGAGACAGATGGATGGCTGAAATCTGGAGAGGTTGTTAGGAAAGATACACCATATTCACCGATTCTATATTTTAGAGATTTGTCTTTTATTTAATGCTGCTTAATCGCTGGCATTTTCTGTTGTGAAACCAGATCACTGGAATTTTCTCTCCCCGCCCCCCCCCCCGCCAAGGTGAGCCTGCAGCTATTCTGATTTTCTTTACAGTGCCAGGTGAAAAACCTGTTAGTTTCTCAGGCTTTTAAAGTGTCTGGTGAGGTTTCATGCTGCAATTTTATCTTATTTATTTGCTCTGCTGTGCCTTGTTCTGTGATTTATAGGATTTCTTCTTTTTAAATTGTGTTTTTTTTAATCTTATTTTAAGCTGTTCTGAGAGGGTTGCTGAAGAGCAACCCAAAATATTCTGATAGAAATAAAAATATTAAACAATGCTGTTTTTTGATGGCTCATTTTGTTTAGCAATTTTAGGCATCTCCATTTTTTAATGTGGAAAGTGGGATATAAATAAATAAACAATAAAGATAAGAGTGGATTGGGAAAAGTCTTCGATTGTTAATGAATAATATCTCTTTTTCTGGTGTTCAGCCCCCAGCCATTCTGGATATAGTTTATTCTTTTACCATGTCTGCACCAGATGTATGGGGAAATGATCCTTATCATTTGGCAAGATAAGTCAAAGAGCTCTTACAGGTGAGCACTCTCACTCCCAGTATCTTTCTGTCAAGTAGTAATGACAATTTTACCTCACATCAATTGCAGGTGTACGGTAGGATGTGTGGTAAAATTATTGTTAGGAGGCCACCATTTTATTACATTTGTTGTTGTTGTTCAGTCGTTCAGTTGTTCAGACGTGTCCAACTCTTCGTGACCCCATGGACCATAGCACGCCAGGCCTTCCTGTCCTGCACTCTCTCCCGGAGCGTGCTCAAGTTCATATTCATTGCATTGGTTATGCTATCTAGCCATCTCATCCTCTGTCGTCCCCTTCTCCTTTTGCCTTCAGTCTTTCCCAGCATCAGGGTCTTTTCCAGAGAGTTTTCTCTTCGCATTAGGTGGCCAAATTATTTGAGCTTCAGCTTCAGTATCTGTCCTTCCAATGAGCACTCAGGGTTGATTTCCTTTAGGATGGACTGATTTGACTTCCTTGCAGTCCAGGGGACTCGTAAGAGTCTTTTCCAGCACCACAGTTGGAAAGCATCAATTCTTCGGCGTTCAGCCTTCCTTATAGTCCAGCTCTCACAGCCATACGTTACTACTGGGAAAACCATAGCTTTGATTAGACGGACCTTTGTCGGCAAGGTGATGTCTCTGCTTCTTACTATGCTGTCTAGGTTTGCCATAGCTTTCCTCCCAGGGAGCAAGCGTCTTTTAATTTCATGGCTACAGTCACTGTCTGTGGTGATCTTGATTTTATTACATAATTTACCACATATCCGCACATGATGTGTAGTAAAATTCTAATTTGTCTTTGGGAAGATGCTACAGGCAACTAATCTCCATTGTAAAAGAACTCACTGCAAAGAGGCATGATCATCTGTGTAGGCACCTTATGCACTCAAAAGAGGGAGTCTCCACTATGCTGGCAGGGGTGTAAAACTTGTAGGACATTTTGGCACGTGTGGTGGGAATGTAAACATGTGACAAGATTTGGGGTGGGGCGGGGACAAGGGTATCGTTTCAATAAGGCCCATCTGGGCATGGGTCCTGGATCTTTTTGAGCTGTGCCCCGGATCTTTTGAGCTAATTGCCTTTTCTTTTTCTTTTTTACATTTTCTCATAGACTTGCATTGGAAAACAAAAATGGCCATAACCTTTTTAGTTTCTATTATATATACATGATATTTGGAGGCTTAGTAGCCCTCATGGAGCTTATTGAATATGCCAAATTTTAGGCAGTTAGATCCAGTGGCTTTTGTGCTAGTCACAGGTAAAATTTGCTTTTTCCAAGAAAATGTGTCAAAGCAAAGAGCTATAATTTTTTGTGCTTCCACATAAATTCATGGAATTTGGAGACCTGGCAGACCCTATGGAGCTGACTGAATCTACCAAATTTCAAACAGTTAGGTGCAGTGGCTTTTGCACTAGCCATGCGTAAATTTTCCTTTTCTCAAAGTCTAAAACAAAAAGTAAAAACTGTCAAACCACCCCGGGGATTAGGAGGTCACTATCCCTAATCTCTGGTGTAGGGGGCTTTTGAGGTGCAAAAAGCCTCCTTCCCCCTACTTTTCTTTTCTGCTTTTACATGCCCACTATCGGGAGCTTGCCCGCAATGAAATTTTGAAGAGGGAGAAGAAAGGGAAGAAAGAACTCCATGTGAAATACTGGTATTTCACACAGCATCTTATTTTACTACCCCAAACTGGAATCTTTGGCTTCTGCAGACGTTTAGCAGCTCCAGTACAGCAAAAGATCCAATCAGCATCCACAAACTTCTTTCTCCCCCTCCACTTTAATTTCTCCTAAATAGCTGTAGGACTCAAATAATCCTAAAGGGAGGGTTAGGACCATGTGGCATCCTGATCAGGAAACTGCTGGGGCTTTTAAATACGTTCTACAGTTTTAAAAAAGCTAGAAAAAGCCCTCAGCCACCTCACCTCATAAAGTTCATTTAAGTACCTGCAATCCTTACAAATCCTCCACAGCCTCCTAAATTCCTCTGTAGTACTACTTCCCGGAAAGGAGCCACTTGGCTTAGGGAATTCTCTCTACTCCCCACCCCTATGCACATTTCCAATCACCAGTCTTCTTTTCTTCTTCCCTCCCCTATCCTGTTCTTTCTTTCTCTTCTTTATTCCACCCAGAGCATATCTTGGGGAATTTTTAAAGAGAATTCTCTTTGGCAGGCAAGAGAAGTTCTGAACTGTATTTGACTTTATACAAACAGTCAAGGGGATTGGTTTTTCTCCTCCTCCTCACTCAAGTCTTTGAGAAGAGTGGTCACAGAGAAACAAATCTGGGGCTGTTTTGTTTGTCAGTTGCCATTATCCAGCAATAGGAAGGGCTGTAGCTCAGTGGTAGAGCACATGCTTGGCATGCAAAAAGTCCCAGGTTCAATCCCCAGCATCTCCAAGTAGGCCTAGGTAAGAATCCTCCCTGAAGCCCTGGAGAGCCGCTGCTGCCAGTCAGTGTTGACAGTACTGGGCTAGATGGGCCCAGGGTCTGACTCAGTATATGGCAGCTTCCTATGTTCCTCTGAAAAGAAAGCTTTAATAAAAAAATAAGAGTTTGGGGTTTGTTTTTTAAGTGGAGGGGAGATAAATTCTGCTAATTTATGCAATCCTATGTATGCCTACTGAGAAGTCCCAGTATGTTTAATGAGGCTCAAGAAAGTGTGTATAGAGAGCTTCGGCTATTGGGCGGTATAGAAATGAAATAAATAAAAAATAAAATAAATAGGATTCCAGCACAAGTTACTTTTGCAGGGAGGTTTGTACCTTGATGTTCTTGCATGTTTACTCAGAAATAAGTCCAGAGTTGTGAGCATGGTACTGCAAGCTTAACACAGCGCCTACCCAACTCCATCTAATGTATTGACTACCCTTTCAGCTCAGTCCTATGCATGTTTTGTCATTTGTGAGTTTGGGGGTATTTTTTGCATGAACTCTAGCTTCAGTGGTGAGGGAAAGGCACTTACTACATGCTCAGAGTTTCTCCATAACTTAGCCCTAGTTTTGAAAACAGAGTCATTGGCTGAATCCTGGTGAAGTCTTGGCACAAATGAAGCTATGGGGAGGAAGATACAATGAGAGCTTGTGCATAACAAGGAGGAGGTAGAGGAGAGTTGCACAAAACAAGACATCTGTTTTTATGAAGAGTTGCTGGAGGATGGTAGGATGAGGAGGGATGGTTGCATGGAGGGGAATAGAATTGGTAGGGGAGAATGTAAGTGCCAAGTGGTGAAATAAAAACATTCTGCACATGCTCAGAGGCACTCTATATTTAAGAATATAAGAAGAGCTGTGCTGCATCAGACCAAGGTCCATCTAGTCCAGCATTCTGTTCACACAGTGGCCAACCAGATGCTCATAGGAAACTCACAAGCAGGACATGAGTGCAAAGAACCTTCTCACCCATGTTCCCCTGCTGCTAACATTGGTGAAATGTAAATAAATTCTAGTATTCTAAATTTGCATGCATGTATATCCTTCAGAAACTTTGCAGGTTTCTTGCCTAGGGGACACCTCTAATGACCTGTGCATTTTTATACAAATTTACCCAAAAACTATTGGGGAAGGGGTGAAGGGAAAGCAAATCACTCCCTCCCCCAATTGGAGAACTCCCCTTTCACATGAACTGCTGCACCTATCCTTCTGAAACTTTGCTGGTTTCTTACTTAGGGACACCTCTAGGCTGTCTGTAATTTTCAGAACAATGGTCCACAAGGAGCATAGGGAGATAAGTATGTCCTCTTTTGGAGACCTCAAAATGTCAAGGCCACTCTTGCACAAAACCCCTTGTGGCTAGCATTCTGAAATTTGGCAGACATGATATCCTCTGATGGGGCAATGAATCCTGAAATTTTTATCCAATTCTTCCAAGGAATTAAAATGTTATTGCCTGTTCCCTTTAAAAGAAAATCAAAATATAAACCCTGCACCTATTTTTCTGACATTGGGCAGGTGTAAACCCATTCTAGGGGGCTACTATGCCTGAAATTATCATCCAGTTCTGACCAAGAGAATAAAGTTACAGGGTTTTTTTTCTAATTTCCCATGGTAGTCAACAGGAAGCATAAAGATTCCATTTTCCAAACATTGACTCTGGCTTGGTACTGAGCTGAAGTGGTCTGACTACAAATTGGCCAGAACAGAAGCAGGATGTTTTCTAAAACGATGAATAGGGGTCTGAGTTGAAGTGGGGTGGGGGGTCAGTGCACCCTTCTTATGTATGTATGTAATCTATACACACACACACAAGCACACCGCATGCACACACCACACACACACACACACACACACATATTAGACATGTGCTTAGACTCGCACGCACATGTGTGTGTGTGCAAATTTGTGTTATGGACCTGTGCCGTGGATCTCTTAAGAACCTAGCAGCACCCCGGGGGTGGGGGGAGATTTCATGAGATATCTCAGATTACTAAACGAATTATTGACCCTGAAATGCACAGTTTGGTAAATGGTGATCTTTATCTGTCCTCTCCAGTTTCTGTTTGTTCTCCACAAGACCATTCCATATTTTCATCATTTTCTTAAGATCCTTTTCTTAATGCTCAGAGAGGACATTATGTCTTGTGTGATCATGGCCTCGGGTTCCACATCAACCTGCCTGCCAATTAAAATCTTCTTGCTCCCAACTCTAAAGTCAAGAAGGTTGCTACCAGAGAAAGGGCCTTTTTTGTGATGGCACCCAAATTATGGAACTCTCTCCCCAGTCATTTGATGCCATCTTTGTTATATTTTAGGTGCTTGGATCATATGCCTATAGAAGTATTTGAGATTCTTTTAATGATCTTTTAGCTGCTGCTTTTATCTTTTTGGCATAGGAAGCTGACACCTTATATACTGAATCAGAGCATTGGTCAATCTAGCTCAGTATTGTCTACGCTGACTGGCAGTGGCTTTCTAGGGTTTCCAGAAGAAGTCTTTCATAGCCCTGCCTCGAAATGCCTGGGCGTTGGGACTGAACATGGAACCGTCTGCATACAAAGCATGGACTCTACTGCTGAGCTATGGTCTCTACCCACCTTCTATTGGCTGGCTCTTTTATTAAGAACATAAGAAGAGCCCTGCTGGATCAGACCAAGGGTCCATCTAGTCCAGCATTCTATTCACAACAGTGGCCAACCAACTTTCAACCGTGAACCCACAAGCAGGACACGAGTGCAACAGCACCCCTTATTACATTGCTGATTGTTGTTTAGGGCTGCACCTTACTACTTTTCTTGTAGGGTACCTCAGAGCTGTTTGCAGTGAAAGGCAGGATATAAATTCAAGAAAGAAAAAGACTGCTAATCTCATCACAATTGCATTATAATCCCCACCACCACTTACATTTGCAAACCCAGTCTACTTGTACCTACATCCTCAGGGCATTTGTGTTTAAAGGGATGCTCTCACACATGTTGCAAGACAAATATACCTTTTGATCATGTAGTCTATTGGCCTTTCCTAAGGAACATCTCAAAAACCTCTCTTTGATTTCATCAAGAAATCAGGTCACTGAAGAGACAAAACAGTTTGAAATCCTTTCCACATATGGCTTGTTCTTGTTTTGTTTTTGTTTCGAGTCATTTTGGTTTCAAAGAAAATGGGTGGGGTGGGGGGAATACAGTTTCATGAGGGGAGTAAATGGCACTTAGCCTGGTAGTGGGCAATGATGTACGCTGAATATATATTCAGGCAGCACTGTGCTTCAGTGATCTAAGGTTTCCTTGCTCATTTAGAAAGCCAATCCTCTTCTGGTTTGTTTCCATCTTAACTTCAAGCCGTGAGTAAGAAAGACTTTGAAGTTTTTGTTTTATTAAAAACTAGCTTTTAAAAGTACAAGAGGAAGAGACATCAGTTGCCAAAATAAACAAATCTGCAGAAATAAAGGCTCCTCCCTGCCCGCAATGTAATACGCAGTACTCTGGGGCAACTGTGCACAATTTTTCTTTGATTTTCTTTGATATAATAATATTAGGGATGGTTCAATGAATGGAAACTATACTTTGACAGGTGATAATGAGGGAAAAGAGGACACAGCAAGGAATTTGGTTTCTGCAAGATCCTGGATGAAGAAGGGGGGGAAAAGAGCTATTTTCTTAAATCAAAACCAAATCCGTCATAGCAGGATTTGTATTTACTCTCTCCCCCCACACCCAGGTTTTGTGTGTGCCTTATGGGAATACTTTATGGAGCTAAAGTAATATGCGGTTCACTTTTTCTTGTGGTACTTTTGACCAGGCAGGAAATGAAATCACATTTGAGGAGTACATATAAAAATTATCTGAGCCCTATAAACGGCACCCCAAAGGCATTACAAAAGTCCAGCAAGGAACCCAAAACAAAACAAAAACTCGAAACTCGAGTACATTGATAATATATAGGCAATTTGAATGATATATGTTCACTCTGTAGCTTGTTTTTTTCAAAACAAAATCCTGCTTTCAAATTGGAACAGAACTGAAGTAAAGCTGACTTGGTCAGCTAACTCGACTGCACTTCACAATCTGTTGTGCCTTGATAATTGGAGCTGAACGAAATTATCTTGGAAAGTTATCTTGCCTTTCCTGAAATAAGTGCGTGGGGGGGGGCATTTCTGAACAGTAGGGTGAAGTTGTTCACAATTGTTCTATACAGTCCCGATGAAAATTGGGGGGGGGGACTTGTCCCAAGTTTTTAAAAAACACCCTGATATGCTTCCATGACATTTGGAGTGATATGTATCATTTGGCCCTAAGGTAGGAGTCCATGCTCTTTTTAAGTCAGGTCAGGGCTTATTTCATGTAGAAAATGTGATTTATTTAGTTTTACATTTTAAACATTGAAAAATTGCCCTGCCACTGCCAGTATTAATCTATCATCCCCATATTAGGCTGGTTGGGAGGGAAGGCTGTGATTTAGTGAAAGAGTTACTTATAATAGTCCCAGAGTGTAGTCCACTGTTGATATTGTAGCCTATAGGATGGACTGAGCTGGACTGGATACAGAACACCCCTCATGTTGCAGTAAAGGTTGCCCCCATTTGACAGCCTTCTTGCCCAAATCCAGTGTTCAATGGCATGCAGAAAGCTTATGCTCCATTGATGTGCATGCAGAACCAGCTGCATTTTTACATGTTTATAAATTCAAAGATGACATTTTCATTGAGAAGAAGAGTGAAATTTGCAGAATATCCAAATCAGGCTGCCCAAATCTGTGGGATGGAATATGGCAATCCTAGCTGGTGGTGTAGGGGAACCATAAGAACATACGAGGAGCTGCGCTGGATCAGACCAAAAGCCTATCTAGTCCAGCATTCTGTTTGCACAGTGGTCTATGGGAAAGATGCCAGGAGCAGGGCCTGAACGCAATAGCATCTTCCCACACGTGTTTCCCACCAGCTGGTAGTGAGAGGCATCCTGCCTGTGGTACTGGAGGGAATATCTAGCCATCATCACCAGTAGCCATGGTTAGCCTCCATGAATTTGTCTGATCCCCCTTGATGCCTGGGCTGGGATAAACTGAAAGGAAAACAGGCTTTCTCATCTTGGATTGAGACATGGGGCATTTGCTAAGGCCCCAAGAGGGAAAGACTCCAGCGTTCAGAAAGCTGACACATTGGAAAGCATTGCACCTCTTGTCTAGCAGAAGCCTGGAGTCATTCTTTTGCCAGGAAAACACAGCTCTTTGGCATCCAATAGACATAATAAGCAGCCAATACTCACTTGAGTGGCCATATTGCCTGAGGTACACATTTTCTCCAGGCTCACAACCAGTGGTGCAGAGGAGCCAGGGCTCCCAGGGATGCAGCAGGGACACCTTTAGCAGGGACACTGACATCAGCTACCCCCCCCTCTCAGAGTTCTTCTCTGAGTTTAGCTGCAATCCCTACAGTAGCTGGAGGGAAGTGAATTTTCCCAACATCAATGTTCCCTGTTGAAAATGCAAAGTATTTGGGGTGGCCTGGTCTTGAATGGGCAACTAAGACCCATTAGCATTGCAAAAGTCCTGCTCCTGGTGGAGATGAAAACAGCTAGAACTGGTTTGTTGATCTGGATCATCAAGGCAGCTGCCTGCATTTCCGGACTGTCCTCAGGGGAACAGCTATGGGGACTGTCATGATGGGCCCCTGTACATCAAGATTTACCACTACACTGCCTGATTTTTGCCCTTCTGTGCAGCGCGTCCTGCACCATTATTACAAACTCTTACCAAGAATCGGCTCAAATATAGCCGTGCTTGTCAGAGGAAGGCAAGCCTCCTGAGTAGAGCAGCCAATTCATGGAGAGGGGGACTGGCGTAGCAGCCTGCTGCTGTATCTTTCAAAGTAGCTTGATCTGCAGAAATTGGCAGGTGATGCTTTTCGGAGCATGGGGCATTGACTGTGGGGCTGAAAATGCCTTCCAAATTTTGCAGCCCCATTCTCCAGCTGCAGAAGTGGGGAGGCACTTCTGACACGTTCTGGGAATAGCTTGGAAATGCCCTTAAGATTTCTGGGATGGAGGAACTTACATTTATAATAGACAGCAGTGGAGACCTCCCTCCCCTCTGCTAGGGATGGATGGACAGACACCTCCCCCCGGTCCGGGTTCTCTGGGCGCACACCCAGCCGCTATCCTCCACTTGCACGCCCCTGGACCTGTAATATTGCGCACATAGCAGCCATGAAGGCCCCATCTGTGCAATATTACAGGCAGAAATCGCCCATTTACTCCTGTAATATTGTGTAAATAGGGGCTTTACGGCCATAAGGTACATAATATTTCATTTATGGAGGTTCCTGAGTTGCCATTTTGCCAAAAAAGAAAAGAAAAAAGGCAACCATGAGAACAATGGGCGCTTGGGAATGGCTCCAGGTAGGTGACAGCAGCACACCGAGTGTGCGTGGGGGGTGAGCGGGGGAGCAGCTCAAAAGGCGCAGCCCAAAGGCACGAGTGGGCAGAGCAGAGTTTGTCAGACTCCTGGGCTCAGCCGAGCATCCATGCCATCCCTACCCTCTGCTTCCTCTCGTTTTTTCTTTAAGGGGCACAATCCTATGCATATTTAGACAGAAAAAAGTCCTGCAACTCCCAGCATTCTCCAGTCAGCCATGCTGGCTAGGGCATGCTGGGAGTTGCAGGACTTTTTTCTGTCTAAACATGCATAGGATTGCACCCTGTTGTGCCACTGCAACAAGCAGCAGCTGGTCTTCTCCACTGGGGGCAGCCGTCCCCTGCCCTAACAGTACCCCAGGAAGGATGCTACCTCGTGACATAGGCTAGATCTATGCTAGTGTGTTTAAAAAAAACAAAAGCAAAACAGTATTGAAGTGCACTGATAACTGTTGAGGCACATTACGCATTCCATATACCATATACCATTTTTCTAGCATTATTTCCCACTTTTTATTCCGTATATCCAAAATACTACAACAGATGTCACTGTGTGTGCTACGAGGTATAAACACTTAAGAGGGATTAGGATACAGTATGTCACCATGATGGGATCATATGGGTATGACACAAGGTGTAGGTCCACAGGATGTAGTTCTTCTGCAGAGAAACTGTGGGGAGAAATTATCCTCTTGAGTCCTAGAAGCACCATCGCAGCTTGATAGGCTGGTGAAAGGTATTTTAAAGGGCAAAGGGGTGAGACAGATAACTCTCTATTGCTGAGCATTAAGTTTCCCCATTCCGCAACATTTAAAGAACGTGTGACTCTGCTGAAGGTTGTCAACTTCTCTCCCCCCAACCACCCTGCCTTTCGTCCCTTGCAAAAAGGTTGAGAAATTTCAGTTAGATCTTTCAGCCCAGCATTAGAAATATTATCACCTGTTAATGGCTGTACAAACTCTGTTAGACTCAGAGCTATAGAGGCTGGTTGAAAAGTTGGCAACCTTATTCCTCCACAGTTTTCCTCTTCCAAAGCTGGGCTTGTTTTCAAAGATTTGGGACAGGGGATTAGCAGCAGAGAAATAGGATGGGGAGGCCTTAATAGATAATGCCTTGCGTCTTTCATGTGCTTCTGCTAGCATGAGGCATTCTGGGGTGCTTAGGGGTATTTTAAAGCTCTGTCCTGTGGTAGCCTTCTCCAGAGAAGCCTGCAGTCTCCCATCCCATCCTTTGCAATCCTCCTCTAATAGGAGGCAAACAGAAAGCATAAAATGAATCTGTGATTTCCTGAAAGTAAATAGACATCCAGAGATGTTTATGTATTTGTAGTTCTGGTCAGCAGCATATAAATTGAGGTCTTCTATCAGTGCAATAAATTTCTCAGCCATTCTGGTATTTCTCTCCCAGTCTCCTATTGATTCCTTCCACTCCCCTTGGTCAGATAAATGGAGTTTGTATTAGAGATAACAAGCACAGGGGATTAACCAAAGAGCAGTTTTGAGATTTCTACTATGGGTTCTGATAGGAAAGTATAAGATAGTTAACCTAGCATTATCAGAGGTTACAAAGCATTGGTTTGGTATTATCCTTCATTTGAGAGGTTTGTGCTAAGAAAGAGCATAGTAAGCTAGGTAAAATGAATGATAACTGAGCTCTGGCAGATTTTATCCAAGCTAGGAAAATACAATGTAAAATATGTTGAAATTTTAATTCTTAACTATTTTTAAAAGATGGTGGTTCTTATTTTATGAGGCTGCATGGAGACAACTAAAGAGATTCATTTCTATATGCATACCATTGGCATAATCTTGTTCCCATCCAATTTTATGATGTGTATTTAATAAGCTGACAGCCAGGCCAGTGTGTAGTGTTTTTAACATCTGACCTGCATTCTTGCAAAGGCTGACAGAAGTGTCTGATATTCTTGTCTGTATGGTTAATTTGAGGATTATCCACCCGAGTTAGTGTATTTTCATAGCACCCTAAAGCTATGAAAACCCTATTAGCAGAGTGGTTAAACCAGGATTTTTGACCAAATCATATACTTGGGGTTAAAAGCATCAAATCTGCCATAGACATGCAGTTATAACCCCTAAACATTTCCGGATATGGATCCCTGTCACATGTATGCCTGTTTTGATAAATGAGTTTTGTCTACATTTTTGCTTATAAGAACGTAACGTAAGAAGAGCCATGCTGGATCAGACCAAAGGTCCATCTAACCCAGCATTCTGTTCACACAGTGGCCAACCAGCTGTCGACCAGGATCCCACAAGCAGGACACGAGTGCAACAGCACCCTCCCACCCAGGTTCCCCAGCAACCTGGGTATATAGGCATACTGCTTCAGGTACTGGAGATAGCACATAGCCCTGAAGCTTAGTAGACACTGATGGACTTCTCCAGGAATTTGTCTAACCTCCTTTTAAAGCCATCCAAATTGGTGGCCATCACTACATCTTGTGGTAGCAAATTCCATAGTATAACTATGCACTGTGTGAAGAAGTGCTTTCTTACCTCAGTCCTGAATCTCCCACCAATCAGTTTCATGGGATGATCTTGGGTTCTAGTATTATGTGAGATGGAGAACAAAGTCTCCCTATCCACATTCTCCACACCATGCATGATTTTGTACACCTCTCTCATGTCTCCCCTTACTTGCCTTTTTTCCAAGTTAAATAATCCCAGCTGTTGTAACCTTCCCTCATAGGGAAGATGCTCCAACCCCTTGATCATTGTAGTTACCCTTTTCTGTACTTATAAACAAATAATCTCTGAGTTGAGAAAACAGCCCTGGCACAAGCTGTCTTGCCGCCTGACGTAGGAGAGAACATGGGGTCAAATGTGGTGGTGGTGCCTTCCCACCGCCACCCCACACTTCCCCTTCCCTGGTCACTGCTCTTCCCACTGTTGCCTGATGCAGGTGCCTCACTCTGCTTCATGAGAGGCCTGGCCTTGTGACAAAATAATCCCAGTGATTATTATAAGATCCCAATTGAATTAGATGACCAAGTTAAATTGAATGTACAGAAAATGCTCTCTCTCTCTCTCTCTCACTCTCACTCTCACTCTCACTCTCACTCTCACACACACACACACACACACACGGACTGTGCATGTTCACAATATAATATGAAATCCCATAACATCTCTTTAAATAAATGTACATGCAAGTGGTTCACTAGGAAGTGTTACTAAACAATGCAAGATGCCAACTGTAAAAAAATCATTTTATATTCATCATTGATCTAATATTAAGAACAAATATTAATAACAGTCATTAATAACTTGCAAACTTCTTGTTTTGTATGCAAATTGATATTGTATGGGATAGAAATTGATTTATGGGACATACATATATTCATGATCGTAGTCATGCCCCTATTTTATGGATAAACTTCAATTGGAAACCAAGATATTTGTTCTCTTCATGGCAGCCTTCCCCAACCTGTGTCTCTCCAGATGTTTTGGCCTATAATTCTCATCAGCCCCAGACAGTATGGCCAATGGTCAGGGATGGTGGGAGTTGTAGGCCAAAACACCTGGAGTGACACAGGTTGGGGAAAGCTCATTGTCACAAAGTGCATTTCTTCCCTCCTAGGAAATGGGTCATTTCCCATGACTTTCATCTAAAAAAGATCAAGTTGACCACTTGCATATAGCTACTATAAACTTTATTGATCCTTACCACACAGGACCATTAAAGTCAGTTATTGCAGAATCAGAACCACTTCTAGACTTTACTTAGTAAGTATTCACAAGACCAGGCTGTTTGTTGGTGCATCGCTACTGGTAAGTACCTGCAGGACCAGGCTGGATGTTCACTGAGGCAAAGTAAGTTAATGCAGGACCAAGCTCCACCTCCACAGTTGATACAGGTAAGTCTTGGCAGGACCAGGATGCATACCCACTGAATGATGTAAGTGAATAGGATCAATCCGATCAAGCTGAAAAACCAAAAGGCAATATGGTCAAGTACATGCAGAATCAGATTGATTGCCAATGTGGTGGAGTAAGCCATCATTTAGTAATTGCCAGATCAGGCGGAATGTCCACCAAGTTGGTTTGAAGAGTAATCAATTCCCTCCACACCCAGTCTTCTTTGTATGCATTCCAACCCCTCCCTGCTGCCTATGCTTGTAGTTGTAGGTCTTCTCCAGGTATCTATTTCAGCCCCTTCCTTGTTTTTCCCAGGAAATAACAGGTGCCTCTCTAGACCCTCCAGCTTCTTTCTTTGGCCCCCATCAGAATGGCTTTTACCTGGTACTGGTCATTTCCTCCCCACACTTCACCTGCATCCACCCTTTTATGCGTTGCCTCTGCCCCACCTTCTCCACCTCTCTCAGAGTCCTTGAGCCTTTCAAAGAGCCCTTGTTCTGACTCCATTATGTTCTGTCCACTTAGCTTTAGCTGTCGTAGGCTCTTTACTGTATACCTGAGAAGACTTGTGGTTTTGCATGGCAACCCCTGACTGTTCTTCACACTCAGTTATAGCACAAGTTCATTGTGTGAAGTAAATAATGTTGCTACTGTTATTCAAATTAAGTTATTCCTGAAACCAGTTTCCTTCACAGTGGCAGAGCAGTGCAACTGGTACTGTAGCACTTGGCTCTGCAATGCTTTCTTTATAGTTACGGAGTATCCGTTCATAGCACCTTTCTTGAGCTTAGCCAGGAGTAGTCCGCTTTGATTGCCATTGAGATCCATCTTTCCTCCTCCAGGCCAGTCTTCAAGACTTGGTGACTTTGGATTTCTTTGAAATATCTTTCCCTTTCCATGCCCTCCCTGGCAGACTGTGCATATTGCCTCTTGCTTGAGAGATGCTTGTGGAATATTCTCCAGGGAACATGACCTCCTTGAAAACATATGCTGCTTTGCCTTAAATATTAGGGCTGTGCACAGACCCCTCCCCCCAATTCACTTTGGATACTGATCCAGACCTTCTGAATCAGCCCCACTTCACTTTGGACCGATTCGGACCCAATCCAATTCGTTTTGGATTCAGATCTGAAGTGAAATTCAGATATCTGAATTATTTGGATTTTATGTTTTCCCACTGACTTGGAAAACAGAAACTGCCATAACTTTTTCAGTTTTTATGATAAATACATGAAATTTGGGGACCCCATGGAGGTGATTTCACCTGCCAAATTTCAGACAGTTTATCCCAGTAGGGTTTTTGTGTGTGCTAGGTGCAGGTAAAATATGCTCAGAATTCTCAGAAATTCAAACCAAAGGTAATAAACTAAGGGAGCAATCCTATGGCTGCTAGTCAGTAGCTAGATGGCCATAGGAATAGGATACGTTGGTTTTTGGGAACCAACCTCAGAGCCCACTCTTCCCCTCCCTTCTGTGCTACCTCACAGGCATCTTGGAATGACCCCGTGCTCTGCGCTCGTAAGAGGAGTGTGAAGTGGCGAAAACAGGGCAGTCTGGGGGGGTGTTCCGGGATGGGGAAGCCGGAAATGCCAGTACGACACATCCAACATGTCTTCTGGCAGCTACTTGCCCCACTCCGCCTTCCCGGAGCAGAGCTGAAATCGGCTGTCTAGCCACAAATGCAGGGCAGCTGAAGCATGGAGGGGACAATCCCCTCCGTGCTTCTCCTGCCCTGCATTGGATGGGCTGTTGCCTCCAAGTTCGGAGGCAGCTGCCTATCCAGGAAGGATTGCTCCCTAAAGGGATAATCAAGAGAAGTTGGGTATTTAAGAGGGGATTAGGAGGAGGTTGCTATCCCTAATCTCTGGTGTAGTTTTTTTGAATTGCAAAATAATGCCTCTCCTCTAGTACTTTCCTAATCAGGTTCTCACTGGATGACTTCAGGTGTTCTTTGGCTGAATGGAATGCATATTACCTGGGGAAACAGGTTTGTCCTAGACCAGGACACACTATCCGGACTGGGGGTGAGCCAGCCTGGCTACTGGTGCTGCTGGTCCCACCAGCACCTCGCCCGTCTCTGCCCCTGCCAAGACTCCTTAGATGCCTCATATCTTGCTCTGTACTACAGTAAACAAACACATTGTGTGTGTAGTGCTTTGCCCACTATATTGTATGGACTCATATGTAGTGCTTTGCACAGACACACAGCATGCACACGCACACACACGAGCAAAAGAAAAGGAGATACAGAAAGAAAAACTACCTACAATCTAAGGGAAGGGGAGGGAGTACACTAAAAGCCTAACAGAAGAGAAAAGGAAAAGTGTGTGTGTGTGTGTGTGTGTGTGTGTATACATATATATATGAAATATAAGAGTTGAATGGGAAGGGAAGTAATATAGGAATTGAGAAGGACAGGGGAGTTGGGGGAGCCAAAGAACACGGCAAGGAAACTAAAGTACTTAAAAAAAAATGTTTCAATCTAATAGAAAATAGAGAAAGGGAAGACTAATACGAATAGTTGAAGTGAGAAGGGCTGGCTGAGAAGGAAGAACAACTGAAGCTGCACACACACATCACAGAGATCTAGC